>NC_084828.1:98726387-103526387 GCF_033115175.1 Lepus europaeus | reverse complement strand
TCCTCTGGGCCTTCCTTGTCAGCATTGATGCAGTTCGTCAAAGAAGGGCACTCACAGATAATGCCTTGGCAACTATTGGGTCCAATTCTGGATATTTATGGCTTCTTCTTACAAGGGAAGTAATTGGGTGCTGCCAAAATCATTGACTAATTTCTAATTCCTAAGTAGAGGTGGAGGGTTATAAATATGTTTGTTAACCTGCCTATCTTAAATATAAAAATAAAAATTACTGGTACAATAAAGCATTACTAAGTTATCAAGTTATCTTCGATTTATTGTCAGCTTTAAAATCATGGAGATATTATACTAAACATAGTCAAAATAAATTCCTTATTTCATTTCTCTTAGTCTCTTTCATGTCATCACAAACAAGAACTGAAAAACATGGAGATTCAACTAGTGAAAATAAATGATCTGTTTTTAAATAAGTGAACTTTGTGAGAAAATGCATTTGAATTAAGTTATTTTAGTCATTTGATATCTGCTGTATTAAGATAAATTAAAAAGAAGAAATGCAGCCAGGTTTACTGAAAAGCAGTAGTATAAAATAAGCAGTAGTAACATAAAAGTATTGATATATGAAAATATCACATTCATTCCATTAACAGCCAAAAAGAGAAAAGTACTTTCTGACTAAATCTATACTAGCCAAATCCTGCATATTGTACCCACATGAAAACATTTCAAGACTAGCATAATTTCAGAGTTTTGTTTTAATGTCTGGTAGTTTGTTATTTAATTTCATTGTTTTAAATTTTTTCTAATATAAACAAATTCATGATTAAGAAAATAAAACATATCAGCTAATAGACCAGAGGAGTAGCTCACATTTTGGAATTAATCTCTAAAATCATTCAGGAATTCTCTCACTCCCCGAAGGGACAAGGGCCAGCAGCCTTCCAATGAAGGCTACCAATAAATTCTTGGAAAGCCTACAACCACTGGCATTTGGTTGAACCTGTAGACAGTTAGGTGCTTTTATATCCAAATTAGGAAGGAAAATAAATAAGTTTTGTGAACTCTGAGAAAATTCACCCTGGCATTCAAAGAACTTTATGAACCAGAGGAGTTTCAACCCAAGGCAGATGAGCTCTTGAGAGTCCACATGTGCTAGACCTTTCTGAAAACAAAAGTTTTGCCAGAACAAATTTTTTAAAAATTGTAGAATGCAGAACTTGACATTCTTGTTCATGAAAGTTTGGACTTTACGTAGAAACATGAAATTTGTATAAACTATGCTATTGCAAATTGTACACTTTTCCTACAATTCAGAATTTTCTTACAGGGATTTTGCTAGCAAAATCTGTTGAACTAGATGCTGTTGCGCATTTTGCCATCACATAATATTATTATCAAATAGAGAAATTGAAAAATACTCATTCAAGAGAGGTTGATGCAGCTTGCCCTCCTGTAGATTGGTATCATTTATTGCCTAAAGGAATTTCTAGTAAATTCTACCAATCCAATCATGACACTATACTGATTATGTTCCAGTCACAGCACACCCACATCTGAAGCACTTATCTCACACACATAACCAGTTTTTTATTAGATCAGCAAGAAACACAGTAAGCAATCTTGAGTTTTTAATAATAGATATGACACTTTATAAGTAATATAAATCAGCTGGAAAATTGAATTACCATAGTTAATGATGAATATAAAAACTATTATAACCATATCTGAAATGCCTTCTAATAGAATAAGGTAGGGACAGAAAAGTTGAAACATGATACACCTAAAGACTAAAGCAGGCCATGCTAAAAGATACCCAGTTGCTTCATGGGAGACTTTCTCTTAGGGCTTTTCTCTCTTAAACAGTGCTGCTGTTCTCTATATAACAAGGGATTCTTGGGATATGGTGGTGAAGACAGAGAAGGAAAAATTTCAAAAGTGTTTTTGAGCACAATATTCTGTTACAGTTATAATACTATCTGTGGCCTGGGCTAAATGCACAGGGAAAATATCCAGAATTGGTCAGGACCATGTGTCTTCCAAGGTGTTTTTCTATGATGGGTTTTTGAAAAGATTTATTTATATATTCGAAAGGCAGAGTTACAGAGAGAGAGGAGAGACAGAGAGAGAAAGATCTTCCATCCGCTGCCCAAACGCCCTCAACGCCCAGGACTAGGCCAGACTGAAGCCAGGAGCCAAGAGCTTCCTTTGGGTCTCCCACATGGGTGCAAGGGCTCAAGGACGTGGGCCATCCTCTGCTGCTTTCCCAGACTTGATAGCAGGGAGCTGGATCAGAAAGTGAAGCAGACAGGACTTGAACCGGCACCATATGGAATGCTGGCACTTAAGGCGTTGGCTTTACCTACTGCATCACAACACAGACCCTTGGACGTTTTTAGGTGTCCACCTGGCTGGTCTATAGGGTGCCCAGATGTTTGGTCAGACATTTTTCTGGATGTGTCTGTGAGGGATTTTTGGCTAAGATTAGTATCTAAATCTGTAGACTGAGTAAAGCCGGCTGTCCTCCTAATATGGAAAGGGCTCATCCAATCAGACGAGACCTCAACAGAACAAAAATGCTGATCTGTCCATCTAGTAATGGAAATTCCCCCAGCTAACTCCATGCACTGAGACATCTGTGTCTTCTTTCCTTCAGAGCTTGGAAGTGCAACCTTACCTCTGCCGAGGTCTCGAGCCTGCTGCCTTTGGTCTGGAGCTCCCACCATCCGTTCTCTTGATTCTCTGCCTTCAGTTTCAGACCAGATTCTCACTGCACTGGCTCTCCTCAGTCTCTGGGTTGCACACTGCTGCAACTCCTAAGACTTTCTAGGCTACAAACTTATCCGAGTTAATTCTTTATAAATCTTTCTTTCTATTTACATTCTGTTGGTTCTATTTCCCTGGAGAACAATGACTAATAGAGTTGATAATTGCTTTCTAATCAGCCAATGTTTCTAGAGGTTGCATTATTTAACAAATAATGTAGTAAGACCCTTGCATGACTATTTATGCACCAGTGTTTTTCCTTTTTAATATATCTGTTTATTCATAGCAAACACAGTTGTATACATTTATGGAGTACAGTGTGATATTTCAACGCATGTATATAATATGTAGTGATTAGATTAATTAGCATGCCCATCGCCCCTTTCATCATTTGTTTTGGGAACATTCCAAATCCTCTCCACTAGCTATTTTGAGACACACAATTAGTTGCTTTCAATCAGTTGCCTCACCATGCTACACCACATTGGAAGTTACCTTTCCAATCCAACTGCAGCTTTGTGCCCAACAACCATCCTTCCTGGTTGGCACTCCCAGAACATGTTGATAAGAGCAGTAAAAAGGATCCGTTGTCTGGTCATGAGCAGGTGGTTTAATTTTCACATATTTGAATAATTTCCACAGTTCCTCTGGTTGATTAATAATTTCATTCCATTGAAGGATATAGACTGGCTGAATGGGTAAAAATCGAGACTCAACTGTGTGCCTCCTACAAGAAACTCACTTCAGACACACATTAAATAATGATAAAAGGATCAATTCAGAAAGAGGAAATAACAATTGTAAATTCATATATACACTCAAAACCATACCATCCAACTATGTAAAGCAAATATTATTAATTTTAAAGGGAAGTGAGATTACACAGTAGTTGCTGGGAACCTCAATACCTCACTTTTCAATGGACAGTTCATCCAGACTGAAAATAAGGAATGAAACCCTAGAGTTTAACTATGCTACAGACGAAATGGAAAACATTATGAAACACTTATCCCAAAAGAAAATACATTCTTCTCTTCAGCTCATGGGACATTTTCCAAAACAGACTTTTCATTACTTTATGAAAGGAGTCTCTTTTTTTTTTTTTTTTTTTTTTTTTTTTTTTTACAGGCAGAGTGGACAGTGAGAGAGAGAGAGAGACAGAGAGAAAGGTCTTCCTTTGCTGTTGATTCACCCCCCAATGGCCGCCGCGGCTGGTGCGCTGTGGCCAGCGCATCGCGCCGATCTGAAGCCAGGAGCCAGGTGCTTCTCCTGGTCTCCCATGTGGGTGCAGGGCCCAAGCACTTTGGCCATCCTCCACTGCACTCCCGGGCAACAGCAGAGAGCTGGCCTGGAAGAGGGGCAACCGGGACAGAATCCAGCGCCCCAACTGGGACTAGAACCTAGGGTGCTGGCGCCACAGGCGGAGGATTAGCCTAGTGAGCCACAGCACCGGCCTGAAAGGAGTCTCAACAAAGCACCCATGCTTTTCAACATCGCTGTGCATACACATTCCTGAGGAGCCTATTAACCTGCAGATTCTGAGGTATTATCTAGAGCTCTGTATTTCTGACCAGATCCCAGGTGATGCCAATGTCAATGCTGTATATCCATGCACTACACTTTGAGCAGTAAAGATATGGAGACTTTATCTGAATTCAAAGTAACATGACTGGAGACTCCTCTTTTTTTTTTAAGATTTATTTATTTACTTGAAAGACAGAGTTACATAGAGAGAAAAGGTAAGGCAGAGAGAGAGAGAGGTCCTCCATCCGCTGGTCCACTCCCCAGAAGGCCACAACAGTCGGAGCTGAGCAGATCTGAAGCCAGGATCCAGGAGCTTCTTCCGGGTCTGCCATACAGTGCCATGGCCCAAGGCCCCGGGCCGTCTTCTACTCTTGTCCCAGGCCACAACAGAGAGCCGGATCAGAAGTGGAGCACCTGGGACTCAAATCAGCATCCACATAGGATGCTGGCACCGCAGGCGGAGGCTTCACCTGCTATGTCACAGTGTAGGCCCCTGGAGACTCCTCTTAGCCCAGCAGTCTCTGTTTCATCATTTTCAATCCTTGTCTTTTTTCCGCTAATTCAAGACAAAGGCATAGTTAGACTATAAATCAAGAGGTCATTGTGAGGGAAATGAATGTCACTCGCAGTGGTTGGTCTCTGTTTCTGCTGTCAGCAAGCCTCGGATTGGTGCCTGTCTGTGCATGAAGAAGAAAAGTAGAAGTGGATAAAAACAAAAGCATTTCCCTTCGGGCAGAGACAATCCACTGTTCCAAGTATTATTTTCTGGCTACCTAACTGTGGCAGGCAGAACTCTGTCCACCAAGTGGAACTGAGTCTATGCAGCAAACCTTTGCTTTCTGAGAACATCCCCATATCAATGCCTCCTTTAAGCTTGTCTATCTCATCAGAGCAGAGCAATATGCATCTCTGAGTTACTTTAGTATCAAGCCTATCAGCACAACAAATTGGGCCATATATTAAAATGTCACTTAGCCAATTTTGGAGAGGAAAGCCTTCATTCCGACCATTCAAATATCTTCCTCAAAACCCACATTGGAGATATTAGAAAAGGAAATGCCATCTTCAGTTTTCCATTTTGTTTTAGGTCAAAATTTTACAAACACATGTCTGGGTCTTGACAAAAGCACCTGTTTTTAGCCATAAATGCTACCACATATTTACCCAGTAGACACCAAGTTAATGAAACATGAAAATATTTCACCATGAATGTCAGGAGGCAGCTGCAACTTTTATAAGAAAAAAAAAAAATATGTTCTGTTTTATGCAGACTTCTAAACAGCCGCATGATTAGAAATAGCAACCCAGGTAAGAAGACAGGGTGTTTCATCGGATTCATTACCAATTCTTTGGACCACACAGTATTTTGAACCTTTTTTGTGACAGAAAATATCATGCAGGTGTGAAACAAGGGAGTTGAAAGGTGCTTTCACTCACTTTTCATTATGAATTCCATCCAGTGAAACCTCTCACTTCTCTTTCCTTTTAACATCATCTTGACTTTCTCATTTCCTCTGCTGTTTGGGTAGGTGTTTTGACACTTGACACTTTTAAAAAGAACAAAACAGCGGAAGGTTTTTCCATATAGACACCTCTCTGTTTTCTAATACTGTGCAAGAAAGAACCATTATGGAAAACCAGAGGTTCTAATTAGAGAATCTTCACATATGTGAAAGGTGTACCACTAAATCCAGGCTGTGTACAGCTTAACATTTCTCTGATGATCTGAAAGGCTCCTAACATTGCATGGCAGATGTGTGGAAGAACTGGTTAATAGTACAGTCTACCTGATTAATGCAATACGACATTTTTACTGACTGCCAAGGCAGTAATGGGACCCAGTTGCTTGATTGCTAAAATAAAATGAGTTACTGGCTCATGTAGGTATTATCCAACATCTGGATCATGCTGTTTCTCAAATGGAGAAAAATAATTAAGCTAATGAGTTAGAGTTGCTCGACACCATAAGTATATGTGTGTGTGTGTGTATGTATATGTATATATACACACACATATAGTGGGGGATTTAGGTAAATGACCTCAAAGATTCAGGATGGTTAAGTTTCCAATGTCTTAAGAGTAGAACCAGAAAATGGATGTGTATCTGATATATTGAAGAAGTTGGTACTATTGAATCAGTAGTTAAAGCATTTTAACCCTGTATGTACACTCTTCCCTTTGTCCTATATTCTCACATGAATATCACAAACAGTAACTCATATTCTGTCCTTGATCTCTTCACTTGTTAGACAGCAAGACATTTCAATGACTGCATAATAGATTTTAAAAATCAGATTTTTGTGGCTACTTAATGAAAATTGCATTTCATAGCAATTTGCATTAAAAAAATTTATGAACTCATAAAAGAGAAGTGAGCCAAGGTTTATTCCATGGCTGCATGTGTTTCCATTGAGGAAGGCACTTCATATGCATTATATGCATGATCTCACTTAATCACCACCAAAATCTGTACAGCAGGTATTAATTCCACTTCCCAGATAAGGAAACACAGCCTCCCAGAGCACTAGTCACATATACAGGTAAAATACGAACTCATATCCATGTGATTCTAATACATTGTTTATAACATGCTCTTATCACACAAATGATCAAAGTATACTTTAGCTTGCTCTTTGATTTACATGCATTCATTTAGCTAGTTATAAAAACAATATAACTCTATAAGAAACAACCCTAAGGGGCCAGTGTTATGGCGCAGCAGGTTAAACCCCACAGCCTATGGTATAGAGATGCCAAATGAGCACAAGTTTGAGCCCCAGATGGTCTCCTTCTGATCCAGCTCCCTGATAATGCACCTAGAGAAGCAGTGGAACGTGGCCTGAGTCGTTGTGCCCCTGCTACCCATGCAGGCGACCTGAATGCAGTTCTAGGCTCCTGGTTTCAGCCTGCCCAGTCCCAGCTATTGTAGCTAACTTGAGACTGAAACAGTAGATAAAAGATATGTCTCTCTCTTCCTGTCTCTCTCCTCTTCTGTGTGTATGCATATACATGTTTTTCTTCTCTCTTTGTATCTCTGCCTTTCAAATAAAAGAAATAAATTTAAAAAAGAAATAACGCCGGCGCCGCGGCTCAATAAGCTAATCCTCCGCCTAGCAGCGCTGGCACACTGGGTTCTAGTCCCGGTTGGGGCGCCGGATTCTGTCCCAGTTGCCCCTCTTCCAGGCCAGCTCTCTGCTGTGGCCAGGGAGTGCAGTGGAGGATGGCCCAAGTCCTTGGGCCCTGCACCCCATGGGAGACCAGGAGAAGCACCTGGCTCCTGCCATCGGATCAGCGCGGTGCGCCGGCCGCAGCGGCCATTGGAGGGTGAACCAACGGCAAAGGAAGACCTTTCTCTCTGTCTCTCTCTCACTGTCCACTCTGCCTGTCAAAAATAAAAAAAATAAAGAATAAAAAATATTTAAAAAATTAAAAAAAGAAATAACACTAAAATGTGCATAAACATCTGTAGTATTACCACACAGGGATAATAAGTGATAATATTGAATTGGCTTATATAAATTTAAGTTTTACAAACCTAGATTCCTAATGTTTGTGTACTTTGTAATCAGTATTTCCACTTAATATGCCACGACCATTTTAGATGTTATTTTTGAAATATGATTTTCATGACTGCATATTACTCCATTTTATGAAGACACTATAATTCAGTGTGTTCCTCATCGTTGAACATGTCTGTTGTTTTAAAGTATGGTCATTCTTTAACAAAAAAGATAAGAACACAATGTGATATAATGAAGACAACTTGGCACTGAAAACACAGAACATTGAATGCCTTTTTGTTATCGGCTGGCTCTGAAACATTCGGAAAGTCTTAACTTCTGTGGTATTGATTTACATCAACAAAATATAATGATTGGAGTAGGAATCCCGTTTTATATATTTTAGGTTCTGTGATTCTAATACTGTCTAAATTATTCTAAAATGCTGATGTTCAAACTTAGGTATTTGTACATACAAAGACACACTGGGGCAGGTAAGTGTCACAGATTGGATCACTGTCACAGGTTTCACTTCCTGGTACATCTGATCTGCTTAACTGTTGTTAAAATGTGATTTTGACAAGTACTAATGTATTGGAAAATAAAATGTAATATTCTCAAGAATTTTGCTCTCTGAAGCAGAAAACTTCCACATATTGAACTAGAATACCCCCAAAATATATAATGTTCTTCTGTGTTGTTAGATACATTTTGATGGGATATTTTTTATAAGCAGCACTGCCTAAAACAGTCGAAACTTGTTCTTAAACACTGTAGTCATGTTAATAACGAATCAGGTATTTCTGCGTGAATGATGCCACCTGTTGGCACAGACAGCCTCCGCAGATGTCTCTCTTCAGCTCCCTTAGACAGCTGAACACTTCTCTGGATTAAAGCAAACAAATAGCCCTCTCCTTTTGTTTCACTTCAGACAGATTCTTCCAGATGAATAAAATCTCAAAAAACAAAAAAATTACATTGAATTTCTCTTAACAGCATGAGATTCAGCACCATTAGCAAAAAGCGGCGTAGAGAATTACCTTAGTATTTGTGGCTCCTAAGTATTTCTTCCTGCCCCTTCTTGTTCTCTTCCTATTGTTATTTGCACCTCAATGTTTTATTCATTTACCAACATTCTAGGGATTACAAAATGTTATCCATTATTTTTTGGCTAAATTAGCTTCATATGAAATGTATATGATGTATTTCTTTGAAGCTATCATTTTCCAATAAGATTTTTAAATGTGCATGTATGCAAGTCACATAGACACAGAGACATAGGCTCTTATACATGAAAGTCCTTGAGAATTCTCTCATCTTTGAAGAGCTTGCAAAGTATCCATAGGGACTGGTGTTCAAGTGAGGATCATCAACTAAACCCAGGAAAATGGGGTGGATCAGCTGAACATGATTCACCCAGGTAGTCAGAGTGATTTAATATGATCAGCTCATCCTACAAGTCTTAGCTTTTCTATGTGGGAATCGATGATAATGGGAAAATGCTGCATTTCTACATATATGCCCTTATGGTTTCTCATACCTGAGCAACTAATGACAGTGAGATACTCCATCCAGTAATGAGAGCATAAATGTGATTGACACATGGCTTTTGCCAGCAAAGAGTTCAAAATCTCCTGGCTAAAAATGGAAAGTTCCATAAAAGGAAGACAATGTTTCTGTGGGAATTTTTCTTGTTTTGTTCTTTGTTGTTTTTTAGAACTTGCCCAACTCATAAAACTATTTGTCAGTTTTCCAGAAACATATAGACACCAAGGCTAATATTTCACATTGATGATATGTTATGTTTGTGTAGAGATTTATGGTTCTTTTGCACACACAATGCCCCATTTGATCTCACAGTAGGCATGGGCCAGTAAGTAAAGCAGCAGCCACTGACATTTGAGAGGCAGTCAGAGAAATGAAGTAACATCTTCAAGGTCACACAATTAGACTTCAAAAGTCAGACCGCAAATCAGCTGTTTTCAATTATCCAGCTACTGATGTTTTCACTTTTCTTTGATGTATATCAAATTCTTAGAAAATCTTGTTTAATACCAAATACTATATAGAATCAAGAATGAGATTAATGAACTACAGCTAGAAATTGCCAGTATAGTTTCCTGTACCTCATCCTCTCTAGCTTCAACTTTCCTAATGACTTTGAGAATGGTCAAATATGAAGCAATGTGTATAGATAGGTGATAATAAATCAAAGGAGAAAACCTATATATTGAATTAAAATAGGAAAATCAGTAGAACAGCATTTTAGATTTGGTAATAAACCTATTTAGAAGAAAGAATTCATAATTTGGACATAAACATTTGGAGATGTTTAAAGTTGTACTGAAATTATCCTAGTCAGTGTGGCAAGTAGGAAGAGATATGAAATGTTTGCAAGAGTGAAGTAAACTGAGAAAACGGGTGAGCCAGGCTAAGTGAGGATAGGGATTCACCTCACCAGAAACTGGACGCACTATCTCCTATGAAAGGAGATAAAAACCAACCCCCACCCCATCATGTTAAATACATGACCATAATACTTACAGGTAAAACGAGTAGCAAATACAGCAGGCAACACTCAATCTTGCTAATTCCACTTTGGGGAAACTTACAGGAGAAATTTGTGTAAAGGACCAAGGATATCAGCTGGTTTTCCTGCTGGCTGTAGGTTAACATAACAAGACTCATGTTTGGGGCATCCACATTTTTCCTCCTCTGATGGTATTTCACACAGTTCATAGTGAAATGTATTTAAAAGATAAGTTTATTGTGGGGAAAGAATTTTGAAACCCATGCATTTTCTGTGAATCATGTTAAAGACTCCTTTTGCTTCTTCTGTGTGATCATCAGAACCAAGTTCGGATAGCATGATGAGCTCATAACAGGTGGCACACGGTTCTGACCACAGCTATCTGAATGTTATCTCTTCAGATCTGTTACCTCTAAGCACCCACAAAGGATGAGAGAGTCAGAAAGCAGTGACTTGACAAGGAAATCTCCAGAGGAGCATCACTGCTACACCACACAAACACGCACACCAACTGCCTTTCCAGATCACTTCAGTTTTTGTCTATTGGCCCATACTCTGTAAGGTGAACCAACACAAGGGTGTTTAAATAAGCTACAGAAACTCCTGTGACATTGATTTTACCCTTTCTGTGAGCCAGAGTTCAGCAACAAATCCTTTGTTTGAAAGAGCTAGAGAAAAATGCCAGAACTGAAAATGTCTCCTGGTCAATGCCCTATTTCTTTTAGCACAAAGGGACAGCTTTGCCTTTGTCTATTACCAGATACGTCCTTCAAATTGAAGCCATCTGTTCCATGAACTTCTAAGAGTTGGGCCAAGGGAACTTTAAACCAAGAAACCTTCTCGCCAAATGTCAGTCAGTGTGCCTGGCATCTGGCTGAAACCTAAAAGCTCAAAATGGGATGCATTTCAGAAGGCTACATCCTTCCCTGGAATAGTACCAAGTGAAGTGGGCACTTAAAATTTATGTTTATTTCACATTTCTGATTAGTAAACTATTTGATATGCATTCTACAATGTGTAAAGTACAAAAATACTGGCAGACTATAAAATTATTCATAATTTCACCTCACAAACATAATCACTATTATCAGATGCTGTAGTCTGTATTTTAAATATTCCTTGTTTTTTGAACATAGTATCACATCCTATATATTTCTGTGTTTATTTGATCCACCTTATATATTTTCCATGTCATTTAATAATGTATTGAAATGGAAGTGCATCACAAAGTAGCACCATTAGGAAACTGATATACATGCAATTTTTCAATACTAAGAATAACGTTTTAGAGTTTCTGGTTCAGATAACATTATGTACATCTGGTTACTGCCTTAATTTTTTCTATAATTATAATTACTATGTGAAAGAGCAATGAATATTTTTAAAATGCTGGTACATTTTGCCAGGCTGACTTCTAGAAAGTCAGTTCTTTGACCACTCTCAAAGCTGTAGCTGAGGGGCTCTGTGTTACTGTACCTCTCAACAGGAGCAGCATCCCAGGAGGAGATCTTGAAAAAAAATTCAAATATTGTGATTCTGAGTTCTTACTACTGGGATTAATCCCACCCTCCTAGTTCAAACCTAACCTGTCCCATCTGGGATTTGTTGGAAGGGTCTGTCCAGAAGTCTTCTACCTACTGACCTGTATCCCAGGACTTTTCCAAAGGGAGAGTTACAGGAGTGGGTATTTGACTCAGTGGCTTAGACGCCCACATTCCATGTTGGAGTGCCTGAGTCCAAGTCTCAATTCCACTCCCAATTCTTTTCTTTTTAACTTTTATTTAATGAATATAAATTTCCAATGTACAGCTTATGGATTACAATGGCTTCCCCCCCCCCATAAATTCCCTCCCACCCGCAACCCTCCCCTCTACCGCCCCATCTCCCCTACCATTCACATCAAGATTCATTTTCAATTCTCTTTATATACAGAAAACAATTTAGTTTATATTAAGTAAAGATTTCAACAGTTTGCACCCACACAGAAACACAAAGTGAAACATAACTGTTTGAGTACTAGTTATGGCATTAAATCACAATGTATAGCACATTAAAGACAGAGATCCCACATGAGGAGCAAGTGCACAGTGACTCCTGTTGTTGACCCAACAAATTGACACTCTAGTTTATGGCACCAGTAACCACCATTGGCTCCCGTCATGAGTTGCCAAGGCTATGGAAGCCTACCGAGTTTGCCGACTCTGATCATATTTAGACAAGGTCATAAAAGACAGGGTGAGGATAGTAACCAGTGATCCTAAGAGTGGCATTAACCAGGTCTGAACAATTATACAGCATTAAGTGGGGAAGAGGACCATCAATACACACAGGTTGGGAGTAGAGCCATTGGAGGTAGAGTAGAGGTTATGATTACGAAGGAGTGAGGCCCAAGTGCAACAGACAGGGTCTAGAACAAAGGACAGAGTCATTATTAGAGGAGCTAAGAAAGGTGCTGTCTAAGCTACAAGTAAGTTTTCTGATTGAGAGGCAAATAGAACTTGACAGAAGGGGCTTGATAATCATCTGGTGGGCTTTAGACCTTGTAAGTTAAGAGGCCCAGACCTATCTATCTCTTCACATGGGGTACATCCTAAGGGAGGTGTGAACCGCCTAGGGGAAGGCACCCTGTTGACTTTCATTACTTAGCTGGCCTGGGAGGAGAGCTGGCCAGGTAAAGGCAGGTGGCATCTCTAACAAGAAATTTACAGTTCTGCCTGCAATGTTGCTGACCCTACTTAGCCATCCCCTCAGCTGTGGTGGTCGCTTTGGAAGTTGGGCTGAGTGAAGGGCTTTTCAGCTTAGAGCCAATAAGATCTGTGGTTCTGACCTGGGCATCCTTCGACTCCGGGGCAGGTCCATTTCCAGTGATCCAACTCTTGGCAGAGCTGCCAGGGCTCTTCACAAGCTGACTTCTGCTGAAGCCCAGGCTTACCACATTGAAAGCCACTGCAGTGGACTGGCCTGTTGGGTCTCCTTGAGGGCAGATCACTGTACAGATCAGCCATTAATAGGCCTGCCACCCATTGCTTCTGATGCCTAGCTTTCTTTTCCTCCCGGTTTTTGTTAAAGCAGACCAGAGGATGCAAGTCAAGGGAGTGCCCAAGTCCCATCTCTAATCTTTGGTGGCCTGAACTACAAGTCTATAGTCACAGGCATGTTCTGTAGTAGTTTTTCTAAGGTAGACAATGCCCATGAGGAAAATTATATTCTCACTTTAAAACTTTCTTTCCCTTTGGTCTGAAAGAGAGGTTTTTTCTACTTACTGTTTACTTCGCTGATGGCAAAGTAAATCTAGCTATGAGATTATAATTTAAGCTCTTATTTTGGCTACGCTATTACAGAAAAACGTTAGCCATCTCTTTTATAAGGTCTAAAGATTAAATTGTGCATCCTACAGATTCCTTCATAATATAATTAGTTTTCTACCTTGAAGAGAATAGAGAAATGAAAGAACAAGTTGGGCTTAGAATAGAGAAATGAGGGAGCAAGTCCTAGATCGCTTGCTGACAATAGCAATATCACATGAATACTTAGCAAACAGTTTCAACCATTAGATAACAATTTAAGAAAACATCTACCAGAAGGTCCAATGGCAATGCAAGATACCGATTTCAAAGAATTCATGATAAAAACAATTAGTAGTTTTCAAAAACAAGTGCTTGAGCTACGTAATTCCTTACTGGATAGGATAGAAAATCTCCTTCGAGAAAATGAAATCTTAAGGAGGAATCAAAATGAAACGCAAAAACTAGTAGAACAGGAAAGTGTGGTAGTGAAGAGAAATCATAATGAAATGAAGAACTCAATAGATCAAATGACAAACACATTAGAGAGCCTTAAAAACAGAGTCAGTGAAACAGAAGAGAGAATATCGGACTGAGAAGACAGAGCACAGGAAAGTATACAGTCAAACCAAAGAAAAGAAGAGGGGGCCGGCGCCGCGGCTCACTAGGCTAATCCTCTGCCTTGCGGCGCTGGCACACCTGGTTCTAGTCCCGGTCGGGGCACCGATCCTGTCCCGGTTGCCCCTCTTCCAGGCCAGCTCTCTGCTGTGGCCAGGGAGTGCAGTGGAGGATGGCCCAAGTCCTTGGGCCCTGCACCCCATGGGAGACCAGGAGAAGCACCTGGCTCCTGCCATCGGATCAGCGCGGTGTGCCGGTCGCAGCGCGCCAGCCGTGGTGGCCATTGGAGGGTGAACCAATGGCAAAGGAAGACCTTTCTCTCTGTCTCTCTCTCACTGTCCACTCTGCCTGTCAAAAAATTAATTAATTAATTAAAAAAAGAATTACAAAAAAAAAAAAGAGAAAAGAAGAGGGAATTAGAAATCTAAAAAATATTGTTGGGAATCTACAGGATACTATTAAAAAAACCAACATTCGGGTTCTAGAAGTTCCTGAAGGCATGGAGAGAGAGTAAGGATTAGAAGGCTTTTTTAGTGAGATACTTGCAGAGAACTTCCCAGGTTTGGAGAAGGACAGAGACAATCCTAGTACAGGAAGCTCATAGAACCCCTAGTGAACATGACCAAAAGAGATCCTCACCACGACACGTTGTAATCAAACTCACCACAGTGAAACATAAAGAAAAGATTCTAAAATGTGCAAGAGAGAAACGTCAGATTACTCTCAGAGGTCTCCAATTAGACTCACAGCAGACTTCTCATCAGAAGCCCTACAAGCTAGAAGGGAATGGCGAAACATAGCCCAGGTACTAAGAGAGAAAAGCTGCCAGCCCAGAATATTATATCCTGCAAAGCTCTCATTTGTGAATGAAGGTGAACGAAAGACCTTTCATAGCAAACAGAAATTGAAAGAATTTGTCGCCACTCGTCCAGCCCTGCAAAAGATGCTTAAAGATGTGTTACACACAGAAACACAGAAACATGGTCATCAACATGAAAGAAGGTAAAGGAAGGAAACCTCACAGCAAAAGATCACAGGAAGCTCAAAGTATATATTAGAAAATATCTTTGGCAAATGGTGGGGCAAAGTTACTCCTTATCAATAGTTACATTGAACATTAATGGCCTGAACTGTCCAGTTAAAAGACACAGATTGGCTGATTGGGTTAAGGAACAAACCCATCTATTTGCTGCTTACAAGAAACACATCTTTCCAACAAAGATGCATACAGACTGTAAGTGAAAGGCTGGAAAAAAATATACCATGCCAACAGAAATGAAAAAAGCTCAAGCTAAAATTTGTGTTATCTTATTCAAAACATTATCCTAATTTGGAGATTTTTAACAGTTTATTTCAAAATGTAAATCAAGGACATTGGCAGATGGAAAATGTTACAAGTATACTAATCTATTTCTCTTTGACATAGAATTAAAATCTGATTCTCTGTTAAAGCAATGTGTTAAAGTAATCTATTGGCCGGCGCCGTGGCTTAACAGGCTAATCCTCCGCCTTGCGGCACCGGCACACCGGGTTCTAGTCCCGGTGGGGGCTGGATTCTATCCCGGTTGCCCCTCTTCCAGGCCAGCTCTCTGCTATGGCCAGGGGAAGGCAGTGGAGGATGGCCCAAGTCCTTGGGCCCTGCACCCGCATGGGAGACCAGGAGAAGCACCTGGCTCCTGGCTTCAGATCAGCGAGATGCGCCGGCCACAGCAGCCACTGGAGGGTGAACCAACGGCAAAAAGGAAGACCTTTCTCTCTGTCTCTCTCTCTCTCTCACTATCCACTCTGCTTGTTTAAAAAAAAAAATTAAAAAAAAGTAATCTATTATGTTCTCTTGATGTCTATTAAATTCTAATTGTTCAAAAACAGCTGAATTTTATGAAGAGCTATGGATTATTTAAATATGTGCTTATTTTCAAAGATTTGAATAATCACCTTGTAACAATGATCAAATTTGGTCTTTCAAAAATACTGTGAAGTGAGCAAGTGCCTCTTGTGGGTTGATGAGTTTATAATTTTAAACATGGCGACTTAAAGTCTTTTGTCATCCATAGTTATATATGATGTGCTGCTCCTAAAACTAAAGCCTTGTTGGTTCTGTGTTTAGCTGTCCTCCTATAGGTTCCTATGGACTTTTTCCAGCCACTTCCATTGTATTCAGTACTTTGGGATGGCTCTGTAAACAGATGAAGCCAATAATGTATTAACAGTACCAACAGAGAAAGTATGGTGAACTGAGGTTACTAAAAACAAAAAGCAATTCAAATCAATTGGCAATTTACAAAAAGAGTTAAAGATTTTAAAAACTATTATTAAAATTGCTATATTGGTCTATTATGCTATGTTATATGTATATACATATTGTATGTCCACATGGGAAAATTTTATTAAGAGTTTTATTTTAATTGGCTTATAGATAAGATTGTCCATAAATTTAAGCTGCTAAAATCAATCAAAGATACGTTTTAATTCGTGTGACCTGAATCTCTGTATCATATGTTTTATACTTGTTGGTAGAAAGAAACTAAAAACATTTTATATGGTTGTGCTTAAGTTTACTGGTTAAACAAACTACACCATGTTAGATATTTAAGAGGTGTTTCCACTCCCAATTGAAGTATCCAGCTTGCATACCCTGGAAGGCACCAGATAATGGCTCATGCACATGGGGTTGCTGCCACCAATGTGGCAGACCCAGATTGAGTTCCTAGCTCTTGGTTTTGGCCTGGCCCAGCCCTGGCTATGGAAGGCATATGGGGAGTGAACCAGCAGATCAGATATCCTTCTTTCTCTCTCTCTGTCTCTTTCTCGCTCGCTCGCTCTTCCTTTCCCTCTCCCTCCCCCTCTCTCTCTGTCTCCCCCCTCTGCCTTTCACTTTAAAAAAATGAATAAATGATACATGTCAATGCTCAGTGAATCTGAAAGCATATACAGAAGGATTCCTCCAAATTTACAACTTTTTATTGTTTTCTGTTGCTGCAGATTTTCTTTTAATTTTAAAAAATATTCCATGTATCTCTTCACTTCTGCTTTTTTCAGTGTTTTCATATTCTCCATTGTATCTCATTCTACCATTAAGCTTCCAGGTTCTGTGTTTGTCTGAGTGATCACTACTTTCTCTCCTGGCAGATTTATATTCACCTTTTTGGTGAACTAAACACAGACAGAAGGAATAAGTTCTAGGGCTTCACAGCACAGTGGAGTGACTATAGTTCATAACGACCTGTGTTATATTTTATGAGGAACTAGAAGAGAGATTCTCAAAGGTCCCAGTCATTAAGAAATGATAAGGGAACGGAAATCTCAATTACCTGAACTTGATTAGGAAACGCTATTTACATGTGATGAAATGATAATTATACCCTATAAAGCTGTAGAAATATTACTTGTTAATACAAAAGAAAAACTATAAAAGCAGTGGAAACTGTATACATGGTCAGTTCATAGCAATGGAGTTTACTGAAGAAAAATCACATGGACTCCAATCAGAAGAACTATTTTCACTTGATCTTAGCTAAAAGGTCGAGAAGTAATAGAAGAACTATTTTCAAAGAAAAGACTTGGTTCAACATCAAGGTGGAGAAAGAACATTCATTTGTACTAAATTAAAAGGAAATACTTTAGGGAAAAAAACAAATGAACAAAAGTAGCTTCTCCTGAAATCGTGCCCCCAGCCCCCACCTTACCACCATTTCTTTCATGTAGAAAGCCTCTACTCCCCACGGTTCACCTCTCTCCCAAATATTGACAGCAATCTGATTTCATTCTGACCTGTCTAGCAATGAACCTTGCAACATGTTAGCTGGTTATCAACATAGTTGCTAATAACCACTTGTGCTATGTTTTCTGTGACTTAAATATTTAAGGGAAATTTTGAAAATAATAGTCTCCCAAGATCCAAAGGAATAAAAGAAAATGAGAAAAATACTTTGGATCTGAGAAACTTCTCTGCTGCTCTGTCAGCTTACTTCAAGTTTCTGCCTTTTGAAAGATCAGTGCTTTGCCTAACAAGCAGGTCTGGAAATGAACATTTGGTCCAGTGTTTAAGTTGTTGGCAGAGACACTTGCTTCCCACACTGGAGTCATGGGATGTGAGGCCTGGCTCCAGCTGCCCACTAATGCAGACCCTGGGAGGGAGTGTAGATGGCTCAAATAGTTGGGTTCTTGCTGCCCATGTGAAAGACTTCGATTGTATTCCCAGCTTCTAGTTTTTGCCTGAACCAGCTCTGCCATTGCTGACATTTGGGAGTAAACCATATGGGAGCTTTCTCTCTCTTTCTTTCTTTCCTTCTCCCTATTTGCCTCTCAAACTGATATATCTATAAAGATAGATAGATAGATAGAATGTAAAACTAAATCCCAAGTAGAACACAAGCTTGCTTGGGTTTTCAATTGCACATTTATTTCACCTTTCTTTTTTAAATCAAAATATAAACTTTTGCTTTGCAAATTGGCTGGCATTTGCAACATTGTTTTCTCCAGTTATTTTTAAGTTGTAAATTCATTGACTATTGAACAGGGCCTATTATTTTGATCTTTGTCATAAGCTTAAGCTTACAGCGTTTTAAAACAAGAAAAAATCTTATCTGATGAACCTCAGGAAACAGAAGTCCTTAGAAATTAGGCAATTCGCAAGATGACACAGATGGCAAATGTCTTCCAAAACTTGAGCCAATGCTTTCTATTATAATCATGACACTTGCTGTGTTGTTATTGTTGAAACCTCATCTGAGATGCATCTTAAAAGATAGCAGGATCATTTTATTTCATTTATTATCATAGCCTCACATTAACCTTTTCCTTTGCAACCAATCCCTCCTAAAGACCCATGCAGTTCCTGTGAAAAGAAGCAGTTTCTAGTTAAGCTACAAAGACGCAGGTGCAACTTCAGATGAGTCAAAAAGCTAATGTTCTGCTGCTACAATCCTGTTACTCACAATTATATTTGCTCTTAATCATGTGGTGTGCACCTGCTTCTAAGGCCTAGGCTTCCAGGACTTCAAGCTATTCTTTGCCTACTTCCACATACTATTCAGTTTCATGAGCTTACTGCATATGCTAACCTTTCAAATAAAGAAGTGGGAGAATGTATTTTATCTGTCTATCTATCTATCTAGATAGATAGATAGATAGATAGATAGATAGATATAGATCCCAATAAAGAATCAAAATAAAAAAATAAAAAATTCTAATAGTTCAGTAGTGTGATTTAAAATACAATGGTACAACTGGTTCTCTGGTGAGAAGAGAGAATAGAGACATTCAATGCCATGTGGGTTAAGACTTTTTCTTCACACAAAACACAGGATTTCAGTATTGGCAGGTATTCCTGGGACTCAGAACAAAACATGATCATTGAATTTCACAACAAATAATTCTTGTCCTGTTTGACTTACCAAGGAAAGAGCATCTTTAGCACCAGATGGCAGAGAGGAAAGCTAAGCTATTTGAGACTCTACAGTGACAAACCAAATCTTGTGATCTCTGCATATCGGACACCCAGGTCCATCCTTGAGTGTTAATGGCACTGAGTCTCCCTAAGGTTTGCAGGACAAAGAATGCCCCAGTTCCACAAGGGACTAGAAAATAAATTGACTTTCACTCAAAGAAGCATGGGAAGCTGCTTAGTTCTCATTGATCATGGCTCTGCCCTCCAAGAGCACAAGTCAGGGCAATCATGGTCTGACCTTGCCCCCATCAGTCATGCTGAAACAACTATGACAAGTCTTTGATGGGTAACTATGTTTATACACAGGTCAATTCATTTAATTTGAAGGATTATCCTGGGAACAGTAATTAACTTAACAAATATGTAAATCGGTAATTTGATTATCTTTGCCTGACTTAGAATAAGGTTATCGGAAAAAGTATGTGTGAGTTTCGAACCAAGACTAATTTTTGCTTTGACCTTTATTTAGTTGATTGAATCAGCATGTCAGAAGGTGCATCCTGAATCCAGACAGACCTAACTTGCTTTTACTACGTTACATCTTTTCCATCATTAAAGAATACATCAAGAAATGCACTAGGTAAATTAGAAGGTAAATATTTTGAAAGTACATTTTCCATGTAGCTGGAAGACACTCACTTAAGGACAGGGTAAAGCCTCCTTTAGGCCTCCGTGATTTGGAGTTTAGTTCTCCACGCCACAAAGATCACTTATATACACAGCCTCAGGAGCTTACCAACTGCTCTATCTACATTATTCTTTTGGCTCTCCCAAATATCTTGTAAGTTATTTGCAAATAATTTTATTTCAACTTTTTAAAAGAATTTTCCATCATATTAACCACATTTCTTATTTACTTATTAGCATCCAAGTACTTCTTTTAAATAAATTACGTCTTATACTTATCACAAAATAATTGTCCACATTAATAAATGAAAAAATTGAAACACAGTATGATTATAGGAATAATCCAAAACAACCAGGAAATCCAATATATAAACATGATGTTGCTACTGGTTTACAAATTTCCATCACTATGCTATGAAATGGATATCTTTTTTTATTAAACTTTTATTTAATGAATATAAATTTCCAAAGCACAGCTTATGGGTTACAATGGCTTCCCCCTCCCAAAACTTCCCTCCCACCCACAACCCTCCCCTTTCCCACTCCCACTCCCCTTCCAATCACATCATGATTCATTTTTAATTCTCTTTATATACAGAAGATCAGTTTAGTATATATTAGGTAACAATTAATACATTAGTATATATAAATATATATATAGTATATATTAGTATATATTAGGTAATAGTTTGCCCTCATATAGCAATACAAAGTGAAAAAAAAACTGTTGGAGTACTAGTTATAGCATTAAATAATTGTGTACAGCACATTAAAGACAGAGATCCTACATAATAGTTTTTTTAAAAAATTAATTAATTTTCTATGCCATTTCCAATTTAACACCAGGTTTTTTTTTTCATTTCCAATTATCTT
This sequence comes from Lepus europaeus, assembly GCF_033115175.1. NCBI lineage: Eukaryota > Metazoa > Chordata > Mammalia > Lagomorpha > Leporidae > Lepus > Lepus europaeus. Next base: position 103,505,261 of record NC_084828.1, on the reverse strand, counting down.
TATATACAGAAGATCAATTCAGTATATAATTAGTAAAGATCTCATCAGTTTGTACCCACGCAGAAACACAAAGTGTAAAAATACTGTTTCAGTACTAGTTATAGCATCACTGCACATTAGACAACATATTAAGGATAGATCCCACATGAGATGTAAGTACACAGTGACTCCTGTTGCTGACTTAACAATTTGACACTCCTGTTCATGGCGTCAGTAATCTCCCTAGGCTCTAGTCATGAGTTGCCAGGGCTATGGAAGCCTTTAGAGTTCGCTGACTTTGTTCTTATTCCAATAGTGTCATAGTCAAAGTGGAAGTTCTCTCCTCCCTTCAGAGAAAGGTACCTCCTTCTTTGATGGCCCCGTTCTTTCCACTGGGAACTCACTCACAGAGATCTTTCATTTAGGTCTTCTTCTTTTTTTTTTTTTTTTTTTATTCTTTTCCATGGTATCTTGGCTTTCCATGCCTACAATACTCTCATGGGCTCTTCAGCCAGATCCGAATGCCTTAAGGGCTGATTCTGAGGCCAGAGTGTTGTTTAGGACGCCTGCCATTCTATGAGTCTGCTGTGTATCCCACTTCCCATGTTGGATCTTTCTCTCCCTTTTTGATTCTATCAGTTAGTATTAGCAGACACTTGTCTTGTTTGTGTGATCCCTTTGACTCTTAGACCTATCATTATGATCAATTGTGAACTGAACTTGATCACTTGGACTAGTGAGATGGCATTGGTACATGCTACCTTGATGGGATTGTATTGGAATCCCCTGGCATATTTCTAACTCCATCATTTGGGGCAAGTCTGATTGAGCATGTCCCAAATTGTATATCTCCTCCCTCTCTTTTTCCACTCTTAAATTTAACAGGGATCACTTTTCAGTTAAAATTTCAACACCTAAGAATAATTGTGTGTTAATTACAGAGTTCAACCACTAGTACTAGAACAACAACAACAACAACAAATACTTAAAAGGATAAAGTATTACATTGTACATCTAGAGTCAGGACAAGAGCTGATCCCAGGAGCACAGGCAGTCAAAACCAAAATTAACATTTGGGATTGCATCAAATTGAGAAGTTTCTGTACTTCAAAAGAAACAGTCAGGAAAGTGAAGAGGCAACCGACAGAATGGGAAAAAATATTTGCAAACTATACTACAGATAAAGGGTTGATAACCAGAATCTACAAAGAAATCAAGAAAATCCACAACAACAGAACAAACAACCCACTTAAGAGATGGGTCAAGGACCTCAATAGACATTTTTCAAAAGAGGAAATACAAATGGCCAACAGACACATGAAAAAAATGTTCAAGATCACTAGCAATCAGGGAAATGCAAATCAAAACCACAATGAGGTTTCACCTCACCCCAGTTAGAATGGCTCACATTCAGAAATCTACCAACAATAGATGCTGGAGAGGATGTGGGGAAAAAGGGACACTAACCCACTGTTGGTGGGAATGCAAACTGGTTAAGCCACTGTGGAAGTCAGTCTGGAGATTCCTCAGAAACCTGAACATAACCCTACCATACAACCCAGCCATCCCACTCCTTGGAATTTACCCAAAGGAAATTAATTTGGCAAATAAAAAAGCCATCTGCACATTAATGTTTATTGCAGCTCAATTCACAATAGCTAAGACCTGGAACCAACCCAAATGCCCATCAACAGTAGACTGGATAAAGAAATTATGGGACATGTACTCCATAGAATACTATACAGCAGTAAGAAACAATGAAACCAAGTCATTTGCATCAAGATGGAGGAATCTGGAAAACATCATGCTGAGTGAATTAAGCCAGTCCCAAAGAGACAAATATCATTTGTTTTCCCTGATCGGTGACAGCTGAGCACCAAAGGGGAAACCTGTTGAAGTGAAATGGACACTATAAGAAACAATGGATATCTTTTTTTTTTAATTGTTTTATTTTAATTAGTTTTAACAGATTAAATTTGCTTTGTAGATACAGTTCTAAAGACATAATGTTATCTGCTTCCTCCATCTTCCCTCCTCCACCCACCCCCCTTCCTTTCTTTTTTAAGTTTTGGAGACCACATATTTTAAATTTGCATTATAGGGAAAAGGTGTAATACTTCACCACATAAGAAGTTTAACAAGTAAAAAGCAAAAGGATCCTAGTCTAGTGGGAATATAGATAATGGCTATAAACAATTGAATGGAAAAATGATCATTTCATCCATATACAATAATTCTAAAGTAATCACCGATCATTAAAACCATAGTAGTATAACATTATTAACCATTGGTTTGACAAAGGTATAAAACAAAGTTTCACAAAACTATTTATGCAGCAATATTGATACACACAGACATTTCTTTTGTTTTTTAAGTTTTAGCTCCCATATACAAGGGAGAACGAAGTATTTGTCTTCCCATGTATGGTTTATTTCACTCAATATGATGCTCTCTATTTTTGCATCTATTTTGTTGAATATGGTATAATTTCATTCTTTTATATAGCAGAATAATATTCCATTGTTATATATACTACACTTTCTTTATCCATTCATCTGATGAAGGACTCTTTCATTGATTCCAAATTTTGGCTATTGTGAGCAGTGCTGCTATGAACATGGTGGTATCTGTTTGATACCTTGTGCTCAGGTCTTTGGGGTATATACTCAGTGGTGAGATTGCTGCATCATATGGCAAGTCTATTTCTAGTTGTTTTTTTGTTTTTTTTTTTTTTTAAATCTCCACATGGTTTTCCACAATGGCTGCAAAGTTGTACTGTGAATACTAAGGTCAGGGAGGTTCTTTCCTCTTCAGAAGTAAAATCCATTGATGTACAGTATGAAACTTATTGCTTCTGTCATCCATGTAGGAGATCTGCATTTTATTCCAGGTCTCAGCTTTAAGCCAGCCCTGGCTATTTTGGGCATTTGAAGAGTTAAAAGATGGGAAAGCTCTCTCACTATTTTTCTTTCTATCTCTTTCTTTCTGTGTCTGTCAAAGAAATAAAATAATAATTAAACATTTTAAAAGAAATAAAAATTTTGTATTATTTATCTTGTCAAAAAGATCTGATCTACAAAATGCATTGTCCCCAATTGTACCAAATGCTAAGATCTATCCATGTGAAAAGGATAAAAATTTTAATGATTTGATGAACTCCTCCCTATCATCTCTCTCAAGAGTAACAGACGAAAATAACTCTGACCAAAGTGGTAACCAACTATGATTGCCAGGTAGGGTGACCTCTGCTGTCAAAATTATCCACCACAAATTCTGGGCTTCTTGCCAAAATGACTGCCTCCAAAACATATTCTCTAATTTCCTTTGCAGATACTTGCTGCCAGGGATAATGAAAAATGGGATTTGTATAATAACTGAATGAGTAGTCATGAACTTCATAAATGAAGGACTCAGTCTGGAACTAGCATAGCTTTAATGGTCTCTTCAACTTACCTCTTTTTCAAAGTCCATTCCCAAAATGTAATCATTATAGCTAAATTCAGTGATTCTATATTGACATATGTAAAAGGATTTTGATAAGAATTATAAAATTGGCAAAAAACCAAATGAAACCACAGTGACACAAAAATATCAGTAAGACAACATAAAGCTCTGGGTTATTTTAAGTTTGATAGAACTCAGTTTAGCTCAATCAAAACAGAAGAGAATGTAAAATAATAATAAAGAAACAGAAACCACAAATTACTTTTGGAAAAATTCTATTATACCACTAAGAGATTTTTTTCGTTCATTGTCAAGAATCTCTATATCACAGTTTAAAACATTAAAGAAAATATTATTCAGTGATACTTACTAAAATATAGTAATAAAAATTTCATTCAGGACAATATGATAGGTATAGGGACCACTTTAGTAAGGGAAAGAGATTGGGCTCAGCTCCACATACAACATGGACAAGTGGTGATTTGTAGTCAAGGAGCAGAGTGATGGCTCCCAGGGAGGAAAATAGTTAAAAGGAAACAGCATGAATAATAGGAATTCTAGCTAAACTGAACAAATGGGATTCTTGCTGAAGACAGGTAGGGGTGATCAGACACCACCTGGGGAATGCTGGAGGATGAAGAACCTGATTAGGTAACAAGAGTGAGCAGGGTTTGAAGGCAGGGGGACTCTTGGTCATGTGATTTAGCGGTATTCCTGATGAAACTGGACTTGACAGCAAGTGCCCAGATGAGCCTAGGAGAAGATTCAGAAACCTGACTAAAGGTTGGGCTAAGCAAAGAATCTTTGTCAAGAGCAGATTCTCTCAATTTAGTTCTATTGACATTTTGGGCTACATAATTATTTGCGGTGGGTTCCTGTTAATTGGATGTCATAGCATCTTCTACTTCTACAGTTGTTAAAAATATAAGTGTCTCCAGGAATTGCCAAATAGCCCCTGAGGGACAAAATTTCCCACTGTTAAGAACCATTGGCTAAAGAGAGAAGATGGAGGTAAGAAGAAAACTGAATATGGAATAAAAATTTAAAAATAAAATTTTGAGAAAAAATGATGTTTGTAAGAAAAGCTGGAAATCTTTCTTAATTCTTGCAAGCATTAATAACTGATTATTTTGAAACATGAACTGGCTTATACTTGTTATTCTTTCTTTTTTTTTTAACTTTTATTTAATGAATATAAATTTCCAGTGTACAGCTTATGGATTACAATGGCTTCCCCCCCCCATAAATTCCCTCCCACCCGCAACCCTCCCCTCTACCGCCCCATCTCCCCTTCCATTCACATCAAGATTCATTTTCAATTCTCTTTATATACAGAAAACAATTTAGTTGATATTAAGTAAAGATTTCAACAGTTTGCACCCACACAGAAACACAAAGTGAAACATACTATTTGAGTACTAGTTAGGGCATTAAATCACAATGTATAGCACATTAAGGACAGAGATCCCACATGAGGAGCAAGTGCACAGTGACTCCTGTTGTTGACCCAACACATTGACACTCTAGTTTATGGCGCCAGTAACCACCATTGGCTCCCGTCATGAGTTGCCAAGGCTATGGAAGCCTACCGAGTTTGCCAACTCTGATCATATTTAGACAAGGTCATAAAAGACAGGGTGAGGATAGTAACCAATGATCCTAAGAGTGGCATTTACCAGATCTGAACAATTATACAGCATTAAGTGGGGAAGAGGACCATCAGTACACACAGGTTGGGAGTAGAGCCATTGGAGGTAGAGTAGAGGTTATGATTACAAAAGAATGAGGCCCAAGTACAACAGACAGGGTCTAGAACAAAGGACAGAGTCATTATTAGAGGAGCTAAGAAAGGTGCTGTCTAAGCTACAAGTAAGTTTTCTGATTGAGAGGCAAATAGAACCTGACAGAAGGGGCTTGATAATCATCTGGTGGGCTTTAGACCTTGTAAGTTAAGAGGCCCAGACCTATCTATCTCTTCATATGGGGTACATCCTATGGGAGGTTGAACCTCCTGGGGGAAGGCACCCTGTTGACTTTCATTACTTAGCTGGCCTGGGAGGAGAGCTGGCCAGGTAAAGGCAGGGGGCATCTCTAACAAGAAATTTACAGTTCTGCCTGCAATGTTGCTGACCCTACTTGGCCATCCCCTCAGCTGTGGTGGTCGCTTTGGAAGTTGGGCTGAGTGAAGGGCTTTTCAGCTTAGAGCCAATAAGATCTGTGGTTCTGACCTGGGCATCCTTCGACTCCAGGGCAGGTCCATTTCCAGTGATCCAACTCTTGGCAGAGCTGCCAGGGCTCTTCACAAGCTGACTTCTGCTGAAGCCCAGGCTTACCACATTGAAAGCCACTGCAGTGGACTGGCCTGTTGGGTCTCCTTGAGAGCAGGTCACTGTACAGATCAGCCATTAATAGGCCTGCCACCCATTGCTTCTGATGCCTAGCTTTCTTTTCCTCCTGGTTTTTGTTAAAGCAGACCAGAGGATGCAAGTCAAGGGAGTGCCCAAGTCCCATCTCTAATCTTTGGTGGCCTAAACTACAAGTCTATAGTCACAGGCATGTTCTGTAGTAGTTTTTCTAAGGCAGACAATGCCCATGAGGAAAATTATATTCTCACTTTAAAACTTTCTTTCGCTTGTGTTATCTTATTCAAAACGTTATCCTAATTTGGAGATTTTTAACAGTTTATTTCAAAATGTAAATCAAGGACATTGACAGATGGAAAATGTTAGAAGTATACTAATCTATTTCTCTGACATAGAATTAAAATCTGATCCTGTTAAAGCAATGTGTTAAAGTAATCTATTATGCTCTCTTGATGTCTGTTAAATTCTAATTGTTCAAAAACAGCTGAATTTTTATTAAGAGCTATGGGTTATTTAAATATGTGCTTATTTTCAAAGATTTGAATAATCACCTTGTAACAATGATCAAATTTGGTCTATATTATGTCATGATTTTAAGGAATCTTATTTCAACCAGATATTTTGGATTTTGAGCCTTCCTGGCCTATACTTGTTAACATTGACATTAACTGAATTCAGGAAGGACAGTTAAGTTCTTAGAAAAAATATTGTTGTAAAACAAGCAAATTAATAAAAATAAACTAGTTTTGCAAGAACATGGGCCTCACAGGTTGTTAATGGTTTCTGGTTTTCTGTAGCAGAAAGACCTTGAGAAATTCGGATAGATTAAAAATCAGCTGCGTTACTACAATTGTTACCAGATGTAATCTTGGGACAATCACTTGGGTTTCTAAGTGCCATTGTGCCCTCTATTTATTGAATAAGCAGTTATGACCCAGGGTATAAGGTATTAAAGATGTTATATCCATAATGCCTAGCACATGGTTGATGTTGCTGATGTTTTCTCTACTGCTGTAAATTGGGGTCAAAAAATCTATTATATTATCTTGCATCCTATGTTCAAAAAATATGGGTTAATGATAAATACTATTTATACCAATGTACAATCTATTTAGTTTGAACCCTGTAAGCAATGGCCATTTCCATTTCCTCAAAATTAAGACTGAGAATTCATCTGAACCTGAAGAGGTTGAATTCAGAAATACTATTATGCTTTGTACTTTTTTTGGGTTATTCATTCAATTTTTCTTTTCTAATAAATATGCTCTTTTCTGGGGCCGGCAATGTGGCACAGCAGGTTAAAGCCCTGGCCTGAAGTGCCAGCATCCCATATGGACACTGGTTCTGGTCCTGGCTGCTCCTCTTCTGATCCAGCTCTCTGCTGTGACCTGGGAAAGCAGTGGAAGATGGCCCAACTCCAGTTCAAGTCCTCCAGCATAGATATTTTGGTAGCTCCGAATTGAAAAATCCACAAATCATATGGAAAAAAAAACTCTAAAAATGTTAACATGAGAAAGTTTTTCAGAAAGGAAGGAAGGAGGAGAAAGACAAAAAACTTACAGCTGCCTCTGGCATTGTTTCAGGTGCCTTAACTATGCTAAGTCAGTATGGAATGATAGCCTTTTTTCTATTTTCAGATGCAACATACACATAGGAGGTAAGTACCTGGTTCCAAATCACAAAGGAAGTGGCAGAGCAAAAGAACATACATTCCTGGAAGTTTTGAAACAAAAATGATGAATCGTTATTTTAATAGTTGAGGCATTTTGCTTTTTGTTCATTAAACTATATAGTGGAGCATTAAGCCTTTGACTACATATAAATTGAAAAAGTAATCTCAAAAATTTAAAAGTATATAAACAATTTTATTGTAACAGTTGCCTGAGTTTTACATTGGATGATTATTCAACTGGGATTACATTGTTTCTACAACTGGCTATTTCAAACTCGTCAAGACAGCATGATTCTATAATTCCCCCATGTTCTCTCTATTTCTTAACTTAGAAAACCAGAGGCAGATTTCTTATTATGAAGAATTTTTAAGTGATGTCCATGAATGTATATATTATTACTTAACCCACCCCTAAACTCTTAATATGGGTGAACCATCATCCTACAATGAAGCCCTAAGTCCACAAGTTTCACCTATATGTTTGAAGCTTCTAAATAGCTTTTTATTCTTCCCCTTTGAACATGAGCAGATAACCAAGAGTTAACAGACAGCTGAATAAAGCTTCTTTAGTGAAAGGAAATGTCAGGAAACAAACAAAACACCTGAAGGAGACAGACTACACAGAGAAGAAAATGTTCAAAGCCTCTCATTAGTTTCATAAGAGAAAATTGATTCATTAAAGCATAAAGAGTTTTCTGACGTTCAAATGACTGTGGAATTGCAGAAATCAACATATCTTAGTGCTAACATAAGAATAGACTCATTCATATTTGTAACAGAACTGAAAGCCCAGAAATAAACCCTTATAATTAGAGTCAATGTATCTTCAAAAAGATTGCCAAGGCAATTCAATGAAAAAGGATAATTCTTTTTCACAAATAAATTTAGTACTATTGGTTATCCATCTGTATAAATGATAAATTTAGGTCTTACCTCACAACATGCATAAAATTGAATCAAAATGGCTCAAAAGCAAAAATATAGAGGTTAGAATATAAAAATTTTAGAAGCAAATACAGGAGATAAAATAATTTTATGATGTTAGCCAAAGATTTCTTAGATCTATCACTGAGAACATAATTCATTAAAATATAAATAATGTAGTAAAGTTGTTCATAAAAATCCAAAATGTAGTGCTTCTAAAGAAGAAGCTTAAAAACTCACAAACTGACAGAAAATCTTTTCAACACATATATGTTATAAAGCACATACTCAGGATATACAAAGAACTAAATAATAAATAATTTAAAATGTATAAAAAGTTTGAATGGACTTCTTAAAAAAGAGAAGGTAATCCTTCCCTCTGATAATAATAATAAAAAAAAAGAAATTTACCAGGCCAATTTGGGTGTCACCTTGACACTCCCCTCACCCTGGTGCACACCCAGGCCAAGGCCACACCCAGCACACACTTCAGTGTATTCACGGAAGGAGTAGACACTCCACTAATCCACAGAGGCATAGTCCAAAGATAAAGCACATCATAGGGAAAAAAAAAAAATAAGTATTTCCACAAATGCCCAAAAATAAACACAGCAACTCAAAAAACAAGAATAAGAAAGTCAACATGACACCCCCAAAGGAACACAACAACATTTCAATACTAGAATGTAAAAATGAAGAGACTGAAGAACTGCCAGAAACAGAATTCAAAAATATTGATTGTAGCAATACTTAAAAGTAATCAGAATCAAATCAATGAATTAAAGAAATCCATAATGATATGAATGAACATTTTCCCATGAAATTGATATTTTAAGAGAAATCAAAATTAAATATTGGAAATGAAGAATTCAATAGATCCAATAACAAATGTGGTGGAAAGCCTTAACAATAGACTCAGTGAGGTAGAAGAAAGAATATCTGAGTAAGAAGACAAATCTCTGGAAATTTTACAGTCAGACCTAAAAAAAAAGAAAAGAAAAAAAAATAGAAAACTAAAAATCAGTGTTAGAGATTTATGAGATACTATCAAACGATACAACATATGAGTCTTAGGAATTCCTACACATGCAGAAAGAAAGAATGGATTAGAAGGCCTTTTAATGAAATAGTTATAGAAAACTTCCATAATTTGGAGAAAAAAAGGGAAGCCAAGTACAGGAAGCACATAAACTCCTAATAATATGACCAGAAAAGATCCTCACTATGACAGATGGTAGTCAAACTCTCCACAGTAAACCATCAGGAAAAGATGCTAAAATGTACACAAGATAAATGTCTGATTACTTTCAGAGGATCTCCAATTATACTCTCAGCTGACTTCTCATCAGAAATCCTACAGGCAAGCAGAGAATGGTGAGATATATACCAAATCTTAAGAGAAAAAACTGTCAACCCAGAATACTGTACCCTGTAAAACTCTCATTTATGAATGAAGGTGAAATAAAGGTCTTCCATAACAAACAGAAATTGAAGAATTTGTCACCACCCGTCCAGTCTTACAAAAGATGCTTAAGGATGTATGACACACAGAAACATGGTCATCACTATGAAAGAAGGTCAAGACAGAAAATCTCCCAGTAAAAGTACAAAGGAAATCCAAATTAAACAATAGGAATATTTATGGAAAAATGGGCAGGGAACTTGAACTTACTCTGGTTTTACTTCTGTAGTTCCTTAGATTTCAGAATATCTTGTTACTGGGAATCTAGCCACATATTAAAGCAATCTGTTTTTGAATCTGTTTAAAAAGAACACATTGATTATACTGAACCATCTTGTTTTTTCCTTCTCTCATTACACGCCATTTGTGTGATTACAGTGTTGTCAGTTCTCATGTCCTTGAGCAGAAGAGTATCAGTTATTTTAAATGAATTTTTGCCTGTCTTTGAAGCTCATTCCATAAGTGTGTTGTTGCCACGAAAGAAAATACTTGGGTTTAAATTACTTGAATACTTAACTGAATGCATTAGGTTTTTTTATTTCTGGATAACATTAGAAATGAAATAAAGATTTGAACTACTTAAAGGATGAAAATAATGAAAGTCTTTACAAGCACTGTGAACCCTTTTGTATCTTTTAAGGCATCCAACATTCAAGTGGTCAGTAGATTTTTCTCCTGAAATCCTACTCTTGGTTTTACGCTTCCTGCATTTATTCTTATTATTGATGTTGAAAAACATCAGGGTTAAAGTGTCATTATATCTGTTCATTATGAATCCCATAGATTTCTAGCTAGAATAAAATTGTCTCAAAAATACTCTTAGTGTCATTTTCCTTGGTTAATATTTTACCCACTAATGGTATTTTATTGGACAAATACTAATAGTATTTGATCATTTCCCTAAGGTGTCTATAAAAATTTAAAACATTACATATTGTGTTTGAACTAGTTAGTGAAAAGTAAAAAAAAAAAAAAAAAAAAAAAAAAAAAAAAAAAAAAAAAAAAAAAAACCAACTAGCTTATTGAGACTGGTTGAGACCTGACAGTATCCATTAAACTAGCTCCTGTGATGAGGAAAGGCATCTGGAGGACATGTGAGGGCATTTACTTGCCCAGGTTGTGGTTGTGGGGTGCTCGTACTATAATGTAGGTAGTGACACACTGACATTTTTGTTGCCCAATAATCTGGAGTAGTGTCCTACATTTATCTGTACTAAAATAAGTATAAATGAATGGGATCTATAAAGAAGAAACTGTATGACTGTACTGTATTTGGGATACAAAGTACTTAGATTTTAAAATTGACTATTATAAGGAAGAAGACATGACATTATTCCTTGTGCTTAAATAATAACTTGCTTCTATGAGTTCCAGAATAAAAAATATGAAATGAATAATTATCACTGTGTTTGCTGTAATGTTAAACCGGCAAGTTGTAGCTTAATTTAAATCTGTGTTTCTCAAATGTGAACCATAGTAGTCTAATGCTGCTTTGTATGTACTGTAAGTGCTACAATAGTATCAGCACTGAACATGTATCAATACCTCTCAAATGAATGCAACTTTTGCTGTAGGTGTTTTGATATGCCTCAGAAAGTATCTGAGTGTTTTTTCTGTTCTTTTTTATTGTTGTTCCACATTTTCATGTTAAAATTTGAAGTTTTCATTTTTAATACTATTAAGTATAATTTGTTCAATGGTTAAATGGGTTGGGAGTGAAGAAACTTAAAAACAGTCTCAATCATGTAACTGCTTAAGCAAAAATTATATTGTGTTCTAAAACAAAATGCCCATGTGAAAGATATTTCTAATAAAAATGTGTTATAAAAATAATCAGGAAAAAATTAAAATTTAAAAATTTATGTAAAAATGAAAATATATGCTTGCAAAGATTCACCTAACAAGAAGATGGTTATTTTGGGGGAGGGGGAAAAGGAGGGCAAAACATTATTTTTTTAATGTTCTTCATTGCTTTAATCTTTGTAAAATAAAAATCACATACTTTGATAGACCATAATTGATAATCCTTAAAAAAAAAATCCACAACAGTTATGATGGCTTGGAATGCTAGATGAAAGGTGGTTTTATAACAAAACACTCCAAACTCAATGACCTATAGTGAACAATTATCGTTGTATGCTTTTATGAGTTGTCTTTGATGGGTTTGCCTCTGATTGGACAAAGTGAACTCCAGGCAGTAGTTAAGTTTCAACTGAATGTCATGTCTCTCATCTCCTTAAACCAACACCCACCTATTAGTTTTTTTCATAGCAGCTGACAAGATCATGGAGGATGAGAGGAAATGCGTGATTCCACCCAATCTGGACCCATAAAAAACATGTCACTTTCACTTTGACAATGTTTCATGGCCTCCACAAGTCACATTGCAAAGCTCAACATGGATCATTTAGGGAAACATATTCTGCCTTCTTCAGTAGGTGACACAGTAAAGTCACATAACAAGACATAGATGTATAATTTCAATACACAAAGTGCATCCCAAATTAGCTGCAATGATTCAATCTAGCTTAGTAGGAGAATCTACGGAGAGAAAAACAAAATCACCCCCATCTAGATCTTCCTACAAAAGACATAGGTAAGGCAATCAGGTCTGTCCCTCAAGATATCGAGGTTATAACTTGAGCAGTGAGCACTCCAGAGATCTACTCCACTGCCCAGGCAGGTTCAACTGATCTCTTTCTTTGGACATGGCAATGAACAGTCATATTTTCCACTTCTTCTTACAACAGATCTAATGAATGGCAGAAATAACACTGGCATAGCTCCAACACAAATCTTCCCATAAACAAGTATCTTCGAATTTTTAAGTAACTGTGGGTCTGTCCTCATAGGCCCTGAATATTCTTCCTTTTCCTTTTCCAAACATAACTCTTCTTTTTCATTTTCCCCGAAATATTTGAATTTCTGTCACATTTATTTATTTCATTTTTATTTATTTGGCAGGAAGAGTTACAGAGGCAGAGAGAAAGAAAGAGGGAGAGGGAGGGAGAGGGAGAGAGAGAGACAGGTCTTCCACCTGTTGGTTCACTCTCCATATGGCCAAAATGGCTGGAGCTGGGCCAGTTCGAAGCCAGGAGCCAAGAGCTTCTAGGTCTCCCAGGTGGATGCAGGGCCAAGGACTTGGGCCATCTTCTACTGCTTTCCCAGGTCATAGCAGAGAGCTGGATCGGAAGTGGAGCAGCCAAGACTGGAACCAGCACCCATATGGGATGCCGGCACTGCAGGCAGCAACTTTACCTGCTACACTGCATAACTAAACTATTTAATAAGTGCTATCATACCACTCAAGATCCACCTGAGTAACTTCCAAACAAGGCCACTGTATGAATACCTGTGAACATCTCTATTTCCCATTCTGTTAAATCAAACAGTGAACACATACCTTCCCCTTCTTAAATGATTAGTTTCAGACTTCATAAAGAAATCTACTTGTAACTACTTCAGAATCTTTGGTTTACAACTAAACTATGTTCATATTGTATTACAACTTAAGTGTATATATTCTAGGAATTATTTCAAGAAGTTTGATAATCTAAACACAGTGCTAAAGGGAGAAAGTTTTCTTTTTCTTCTCGTGTCAAGCATATTGAACTGGAGAAGTCATTCTCATCAATTTCTTTTGCCTTTTTCTGACAGCTAACACCATTGGCAGACACCCAGCAAGAAGAAATTCTCAAGCTTTGCCCAGAGGAAGTCTGATGTTTTCGTGAGGGTAAATTATTCAGCTCTGGTTAGTGGCTTTAGAAATTAATATACAGCAGCATATTGCTAATAACTTAATTTAATGTGTATTGCTTCATACCTAATTTTATGTTTTTATTTATTAATAGGCTTTTTGCATTTTAGATAAAGACATGCCTTTCACTTCCATTATTCATCATTCACTTGATGTTAGTCAAACCAAAGGTTAGATGTGACAGGAATAAAATGAATAAAATTTTCTAAATAATAACAGTGCAGAGAAAACAATCCATTACTACCCTGCATTAAACCTGGACTCTCCACAACTGGATGGTTGTTACAGTCTCGTTATGTGGCTATCCTATGGGTTCTTTTTGTTTACAAAATTGTAGTTTTAATTAAATGAGAGAAGGTGTCAGTCATGCAGTTGCCAATCAGGTTTATTTATGGATTTTTTTTATTTTATTTATTTTTTATGGATTGTTTAATTCCCACAAAAATAATTTCAGACTAAATATTTTTTAAGATTTTCATTCATCGTTAACTTATATATTGGTAACTAAAATAAGAATGCATTCACATAAATATCTAAATAACAATGGCTAGCTACTTGATTTTTTAAAAATCCTAAAGCAATAAAGTAATTTAAAATATTAATGGTACATAAAATACTTCATGATTTTCAGACTGTACATCTTGAAAAATAGAATTTGTGCCATTTACATGAGTGGCACATATGAGGTTGCAAATTGTTTGATATTTTCTTGGGGGAAAATAGAAGGAGGAAATATTTTCTTAAAGGATTTCCTAAACGATATTAATTATCAGTTATTAAAGACTTGAAAATAACAACCTTCATAGCCAAAACACAGCTATTCAAGATGGTAACCAAAACAGATTACAAGACTTTAAAGGAAGGGGTAGCATCCAGTGCAACAACAGAAGGCTCAAATGTTTTTCACAACTCTTTCTTCTATTGCAACAGGCCACTGACATGGAAACCCAAAATGTAACCACTAAGCAATTAGGAGTATTGTAGTCCACATACATATTTCTAATTTCATTCCAATTGTGCACTTCACAGAGATTTATCTTGGAGGGGGGGGGTGAGGAGCAGGATTTAACTGAAATATAGTGCAAAGAGGTTGAGATCTAAGGGTAAAGGGTCAGACCATCTGTATAAATACTAGTTCTTCCAATCTATGAGCTTTGTGATCCTGTACAAATTATATGAGCAGAACTCCTCTGTGCTTCAACCACTACCAGCTAAACATGTGCTTGTTTTAGCAACAACCTGCGGGTTGTTGCAGGGATTGAAACATACATTGTGCCAAACATTTAGTACAGAGCCAAATATGATAATAAATATTTCAGTTATTCTTTTTGAGAGGTGGAGTTAGAAAGAGAGAGAGAGAGAGAGAAGTCTTCCATCCACTGGTTCACTCCCCAGATGACAACAACAGCCAGAGATGAATCAATCCAAGGCCAGGATCCAGGAGCTTCCTCCAGGTCTCCCACATAGGTCTTGGACTTGGGCCATCTGCTGCTTTTCCAGGCCAGAGCAGAGAGCTGGATCAGAAGAGGAGCAGTCAGGATATGAACTGGCACCCATATGGGATGCTGGCATCACAGCTGGAGGCTTAGCCTATTCACCACAGTGCCGACACCAATATTTTAGTTTTAATATGTGATTTTTTGAGTATCTTCAGATTATTCAAATCCCAAAGTATCTTGTAGGTATGTGAGACCTGAGCCTGGATCAAGGTGTAACTATTTTAAATTAGGCCTCCATCTTGTAACTTGGGCCTCACCAGTCCCTGAACCCTAAGCCAGAAGCTCCTAAAAGTAAATAAATGAACTCCCCTTGCGATAAACTCCCCTAGCAACAGCCTATTAACAGATAACAGAGAAATACCTAGAGTTCCTGGTGTCTTCTCAGGGCAGATAAGGTAATTGATAGCTACCTGAGACCCTGTAGTTCGGCACGTACACCCCAGCAGCTCGGACCCTATGCTTCAGCCAATCAATTCAAAAGGCATCAACCCCAAAGCCATCCAACCACCTTTAGTAGGCCCTTTCCCGCCACTGGATGCACTAATCAATTCTAAGAGATGTCCTTTGAATTTCCCGCAAGATGAGATGATTTCCTAAATGGTACCATAATGTATAGAATGTCTCTGAAAACGCTATAAAAACCCTGTTAACTGAAGGGTCGGGGCTCTCAATTCAGACCCGCTGTGTCGGTGTTGATTGAGAGATCAGACCCAGACCTGCAATAAAACTCATGTGCTCTACAGCGGTATCAGCTCCTTGGTGGTCTTTGGGGACTACTGAACTGGGCATAACAGGAACACACATATCGCTGATCAAATACGTGGTTTGACAGTGTCTATGTGGTTCAATTTAATAAGCAAAAATTTTCACTTTGAAATATAAATAACTTGGTTTTCATATGGCTTATGAAGCCAAGTCTTTATGCAGTGCTTGAGCATAGATGCTAGACAGCATCAGGTGCTAGTCTCAAAGGCCTCTCAGCCTCCCTGTGTTAACTTAAAAAGTCTTCATTCTGCCTTTTGAATGAAAATCAACCTCTTACTAAAATCACTTACTGAATGGAGGGAGTGGTGCAGCTTGCCCTACAGCATTCTCATCTCCAGTCCCTGGATTCATGGGTTCATGTCAATAGATAACAAGTTGATGTTTGGTCTTGGAGGGATTTCTTTTTCAGGAACTCTGGGCCTGAGCCGACACTAAGTACCGCCTGTATGTAATCCCCCAGGACTGAAGGGAGCCATTATGCCATCATCACAACTCCATAAAGGATACTATAATTGCTAACCAATTGGAAGAGGACCACAAGCACAGCAAGCCAAGTGGGAACTTGGACATGAGCTGGACACGCACTTCTCAGCACCAAATTCAGTCTGTAAGAACCTAAATCCCTGACCTTTCAAGGAGCTTGGGAATGAGATGATAGTTCTCTGGCTCCTTGCTCTGTGCTTTACAGTGAACACCTCCTTTCTTCCACTACTTCCATGTCATTGATTGACTTTCTGTGCATTGGGCAGGCAGACCTGGTTTTGGAGACTTTATAACAACTCTAATTTTTTTAAAATGATTATCCTAGAGGAACTAGGTTCAGTGGGCTTGATGGGCACTTTGCCATTAGATAGAAGCGGTCCAGGGAAAGAATTCAAGTTTCCTATTGTCAGGGAGGGGCATCCCAGGAGGTTTCTCTGTGTTTTGATGAATGACTTTGTCTGGAGAAGTGATTCTTTCTTTTCTTTTAAGACATTTATTTATTTGAAAGAGCTACAGAGAGTCAGGGAAAGAGTTCTCTCATCTGCCGGTTCACTCCACAGATGGCTGCAATGCCAGGCTTGGGCTAGGCAAAAGCCCAGAGCCAGCAACTTCTTCTGGGTCTCCCACATGGATGGCAGGGGCTGTCTGCTGCTGCTGCTTTTTCCCAGGCCATTAGCAGGGAGCTGGATCAGAAGTGGAGCAGTGCAGATATAAACTGGCACCCATATGGTTGCTGACATCACAGGCGACAGTTTTACCCACTAAGCCACAGTGCTGGACCCCTCCAGTGAGTTTTGGGGATTGTTCTATACCATTTAAATTCAATGAGTAATTGCCGTATCTTTTATTTTTTATTTAATCAGTACAATCTCTTTAACATATTAACTTGTTCTTCACTTTGGCCATTTGCAACATAGTGTGATAATCTTTTTTTTTTTTTTTTTAATTTTTGACAGGCAGAGTGGATAGTGAGAGAGAGAGACAGAGAGAAAGGTCTTCCTTGGCCGTTGGTTCACCCTCCAATGGCCGCCGCGGTTGGCGCGCTGCGGCCGGCGCACCACGCTGTTCCGATGGCAGGAGCCAGGTGCTTCTCCTGGTCTCCCATGGGGTGCAGGGCCCAAGCACTTGGGCCATCCTCCACTGCACTCCCTGGCCACAGCAGAGAGCTGGCCTGGAAGAGGGGCAACTGGGACAGGATCGGTGCCCCAACCGGGACTAGAACCCGGTGTGCCGGCGCCGCAAGGCGGAGGATTAGCCTACTGAGCCACGGCGCCGGCCGATAATCTATTCTTAATAGGAGTCATAAAGAACAAAACCAAAGCACAAAGTCTTCATTAATGGAAAAACTCTTGTTTTGAGCAAAATCATTAACATTAGGTAACCTATGTGGGTGAGCATTTAATTGAAAGTCAAACATGAAACATAGAAATTAATGTTGGCCGACAAGGAAAGATACTGGTGGTGCTTCTGTTGTTTTTGATTTAGATAATGCAGAGGATCTCAGGCTTGGATTGAGCTGGGGCCATTAAATACTGAAATATCCTTGAAAGTTCCTGACATATTATATATTGATCCATCTCCATGGGCTTTTTCTCTGAAGTTATTGATATTACTGCCTGGATTTCAAAATTGCAATTTGATTTATGTTATCCCATTCATTTAATCCGTACTTTGTATGTGTGCATTGTAATTCCCACCTGGGTACACACAAACCACCAGCCTGGAGTCTGTGGCAGACAAGTAATTCCATTTAACAGCTGTTAAATAGGGGAATCCACAGGTAGCTTTCACTCAAATGTTAATTGCTCTCAGCGCTTTGCTCATAAACCCACCCTGAAGTCAGTACTTTAAGCTCTATTGCAGAGATGTCAAAGATAAGTTACAGGCATCCTAGCAAAAAGGAGGAGGGGCTCAAGTCCTAGAACTGAGTGAATGTGCCTAGGCCCCTGAAACCAATACCAGCATGGAAATTAAAAAGTGATTGATGCTGGCAAGGCAGTTGTTGTTTCCTAGATGGTAAAGTTTGGGGGGAAAAAAAAAACCTTCCTAAAACCCACAGTGATAGAGTCAGAAAACAGTTCCAAAATCTGATTGTACAAAGAGGCTAGAAGTCCACCAGCAAACTGCCAAACTGTACCACAGTCCCAAGCTGGGATAGAGGTTGTACATTATCTGCTGTTTTGGAATTCACTAAGCAAATGAAGAGTGGATTTGGAATTAAGCAAACGAACGCGGAGATTTTATTGGAGCCAGCTGTTTTGAATGTTGCATTGATGATCACTTTGTACACAGTGGTATAGCAAATGCCTGGGAGGCTTATTGGATTATTATTTTTTTTACCAACAACTGTCTGGAGTAAACAAGTACCCTAAGAGGAAATAAAATCAATAGTATGATTTGGAATCTAAACTTCAGTTTCTTCATCTATAAAATGAGGTCATTAAACTACAGGCAGTCTCTAGTTAGAATCGTTCTGCTTAAGAGTTTTCAACTTTATGGTAGTGCAAAGTGATACTGAAACTGAGCGCCCAAACAGCACCTTGAATAGGCACACATGCCAGATAACATCAGGGTTAAACCTACTAACCACCTTCCTTTGCTTAACCTCTGAATTGAGGGAGTGGTCCACCCAGACCTTACAAGATTCTAATCACCAACTTGTGAGGTCATTTTCTTCTCAAATAGATAACACCTTAGTTGCCAGTACTGTCTTGAGGGGTTTCATTTAGGAGAATTCCAGGTCTCGGCAGGGGAATACCAGGTCCAGGGCAGAAAAGAACTACCACCTGCATGTAGCCCCCATACTGCCTGAGTGAGGAGCAATTGGCCATCATACCAACCAATCAGAGCAAGACAAATTGGTCAGGCTAAGTCTAATTTCACTACCTGTGGACCCCAAGGACCACCAAGGTGAAACAAGGAAGGAATGTTTTGCCATCAGTCTAGCAACCAGCCTTGCTGCCTGCCTGACACCAAAGTTTTTCAGCTAGTTCATGATTTCCCAGACCTGCTCTCCCTTTCTAGCAATCTCCTGAACAATCCCAAAGCACCCTCACTGAGCCGGGAGGCAGTTCTTGAGACTCCGAGGTCAGCTGTCCCCTCAGCTGTCAATAGATTAAGCTTTCCTTTTCCCTCAAATCTTGTCCTCATTATTTTGATTTGGCACTGAGGGCAAGGAACAAATTTTCAGTAACCATACAAATTGAGTAGAAACTATTCTTTGATTTTTTAATATTGATCTTTCTCTGGGCTAGCAATAAGTGGTACAATAGTCTCCTGTGATGATGGGCAGAGGCAGCTCCCAATCAACCACATTCTTTGGGGTAAATTAGCACATTCTGCAGTATATTGTATCACAAAGCCAAGGTGTACTAAACACATTTCCAACTCACAAAATTTTCAGCTTACCCTGGGTTTATCAGGTTGCAACACCATGGTAAGTCAAAGAGCATGTAAGTCTTGTCATGGTTTCTGGTATTTTACTATGTCTATGAGGTCACTAAAAAAAGTAACAATCAGCTACTCTCATTCAGGTACACCAAAAAATCCTGAGTGCTACCTGAGTGACTCGTGAAACAACCACACTCATCTGCAAAGACATGAGGGCTCTGCGAAGGTCCAGTTAGAGTCAGAGTAGGCAATGGAGGAGGAGGAAGTGGGAGATTTTTGAGGCTGACCTGCCTGGTCTCAGAATTCTTAATCTCTTGTGTACACTAAGTTCAACTACTCAAATATATGTGTTTATTTAATTATATTCGTTGAATATTAAGTACTTACTATGTGCCAGATACAACACAAATGTAAAGGTACACAAAAGATTTAAAGGCTGATATTTATAGTTTAATTTAGTTTTTATTTTTGAATGATAAAATGTAAAATTTCGCTTGCATTTCCACTTTCATAGTGAGTTATAGGCACTTCCTGAGGACACACAGTGCATATAAATAATTATTTTACAGTCAGTTGATGACTACCCTTTACTGATGATATAGGTGACATTGATGATAACAAGTTTCAAGTTTCATCCTAAGAATGTTCCCCTTTTGATGGCACTTGAATATTGCATGTTGGCCACAACTGGAGATATGGGGAATTCAGTTATTCCTTTGGTAGTTTCCGCAAACCTAGAGACAGAAAATGTGTCCATCAATTTCAAAAGATAATATTCCAATAGTAATAATTGATTCATTGTATTTTGCAGGCTTATAGAAATATTACTATTCATTACTATTCAATAAACAAATTGAAGAGACTTCCACAGGCTTTGTTGTTTTGTTAATGATTACATTCATATGAAATAGCAAACATAGATACATGCCAAACAAACGGGCTTGTCTCTCTCAAAAAATAGAGACTTTAAGGATAGGAGATAGATACAAAATATCCATATGCTTCTTTTCTAATTCTTCTAATACTTGTATTTCTCAGTTTTCTTCCTATCCATTCATTTGTTCTTTAGCTATTTGTTTACTGTTCCTCTCTTCATCAATATTTGTTCCCTGACTGTCATAAGAAACTGCTTCTGCTTCTATAAGTGCATCCTCTGGGCATCTCTAGAGCAACAAGGCCATAATAAAACAAGATACCCAAGAAGCCGCAGTACTAATCCACATTCCAGTGATCCTTGTTTATGTCCTATATACAATTTATATCAATACAAGTTAATCCTCAACTACTTTAGCAAGTTCCCAGGAAACATTTCACACAGCCCCAGAAACTATTCCAAACTTACTGTAATGTCTCTGCTATTCTACTGAGAACTCACAATTCTCACCAGGAAATGCCATGCTTATTCCTTCAATGTAAGCCCCATGATTTGTGGGTCTGCTAGTAATGGTATCCTCTGCTACTACAAGACATGCTCTGAAATTCAGATGTCAAAGCAACGTGACTGTATTACAGAGTTTCTCAAAACTGCCAATCCATACATGCAGGTTACCAAGAGAAAGGAAGTCCTGCTGGAATGGAAATGAACACTGTTCCGCCTTCATCAAGATCATCTTGCCACCTTAGAAATAAAAACGTCAGCTGCATGAAACAGTGTGCTCAATAACTTGGTTGATGTACATTCTACTTAAGCATCTTATCTCATTATGGCACCAGTCCATGTATGACACTTTGTATAGCTCTACTTTATTGTCTAGTTTAGAAGAACAATATCTTTCTCCACTTAGATCTCCAATACTTTACAAGCAATCCTAGTAGTAATGCTGATGCTCTAGAGCTTAGAGTTTTCAGGGAAGAGCCTTTCCATATTTATTAAAGTGAGAGAACTCACACTTGAGTCCATGGAGAAGTGGGATTGACATGGTTGGTGGCTAATTGGATGCTCTCTTCACAGTCAGCCCACTCCTCCAACCACTAAGGTCATGTTGTTGGATCAAGTTCATCATGCCAGACTCTTTGCTCCCTTATGATGAGGCCTCTTCCTACAGGTGCTCAGTCCTCACGTTCATGGAGCTCTTGCTAATCTGTCCCACTATATCATCACATATGTCTTAATGCCACTTGGATCCAAGCTTGTATGTAAAATTAAACTCAATCTGAATGCATTATAAGTGCCTTTATTCATTAGATCATCTTTATTGAGCTGTGTGTGCTAGGTGGTGCAGAAGTTGTGGAATGGGAAGGTCGTGGCATTCACCAAAAAGAACCAGGAGAATAATTGAGGATAAAATACATGCATAAATGCATATAACTATTTACTAATTCTAATAAGCAGAGGGCAAGTATAAAATACTATGGGAGATATGTGACATATGATTCAAAGAATAAAAACATTTGACTAAGAAGCTGCATTTGTGTTAAGCTTTGATGGATGTTTATGGTTTATGATAAGACAGAAGGTTAATGTAGAAACAACATTAAGATTGATAAACCATTGGATGTTTTCAGTTGTGCAACTTCATTTGTACCCACTCCATGCCATGTGAAACCTGAACTCATTGTTGATAATTGCTCATGCTCTAATCTTTTACACAGTGCATAAAATTCAAGCAAGTTATTCAAGGATAATGCTATAGTCACTGTTTCTACATTTAAAGTGAAAGAACACAATTGATTTCTGGTGTGTTGTCAGACTAGTGCTTTGAAAATGTGAATAAAAGAACAGTGATTGATGTAAACGGTTTGAAAGTTAACTTTACAGTAGCTATGTTTGTGTAAGGCGGTGATTATTGTCTTGGGCGGCCTAACCGTAATTTGAAAGCATTTCTCCTTAAGTCAGAGAAAACTTTTATACTATCAGCAATTTCTTTGAATCATTTCTTCACTAAACTTTGCTGCCTATGTTCCAATTAGATTGATTTGGATCTCATTAATTCAGTGTGTAAAAGCTTTAGTATATGAAAATGAATAATTTGATGAACAATGGCAATTTAAACCTGTTTCTTTAACAGCAGTTTTAGTCTAAAGTAGACCACCCAGGTTTATTTGGTAACATTTGCAGACTACCTCTTCCACTTGTACTCTTTAGAACCAAATTTCTTATTGATTTCTGAGAAATAAACATTAACAATAATTCACAAAGAAACTATCTCCCATTTCCTGAGTATTACAACAACTCTAAGTGTTGACATATTTGGACTCATGAAAAGTAGCTCCTCTCATTTCATATAATAAAAAATAAGAGTTTCCCCAGGGGGAAGCCGAGAGATTCTTTGAGCTGAACACCAGGGAATATTTTGTTCTAAAGTTGTTTCATGAAAGAATTCTACTCTCCTCAATAAAAGAAAATAAATAAATACAGATCCATCATGGCCAGCAGAGAGGAAGAAAACTAGTGGAAGAGGCACCTGGACTATATGGCTGCACTCTGTTCCCAACACTCCTTGTCCCTCTGGGACTAATTAGTTTCTACTTCAGTCATGCTCAAGGGAGATGATGCCTCCCTTCACAGTGCCCTACAACTTGCTCTGCTTGCACCACTGAGGCTGTCTGAGACGCTTAAATAAGACTGACCGAAGGTTGAGGAGTAACAGAGGAAAGCCAGTGTGGAGAGTATTGACTCTAGATAACATGGCTTCTAAGATACAGTTTACTCTCTACGTTCTCAGGCAATGTGTGTCCTTGTATGACCTCAAGAAAGGGGGTGGGGAGGGGTCCTATCTAAATCCTTCTCTTGCCAGTGGAAACGTAAAAATACAGAAAGATCTTAGCTTTTACTGATCATCAAATACCTCAAAGTCTATGATGAAAGAGTGAGTTTATCCCTTTCTCCCACCTACCCACTACTGTCATCCTTAAACTTCAGTGCCCGCTAGAATCACTAGAGAGACGAGTGAAAATGAGAATCTACAGATCCTACTGCCAGACAGCTTGACTCAATAGGACTGGAATGGTACTGGAGAATCTCTATTTTAATGGATGCCCCAGGAGATTTTCATTCAAGTTTCTTGGACCACACATTGATACACTCTATACTAGAGACTTTGTTGAGGCTTTTCCACATATTTCCTAGTAACCGTTTCTGTGAATAATCTTCAAGGAAAGCCAAGACTTATCTACAATCACAGTCATACAGTTTCAGTAGGCTGCACTGGGCATAATGATCCTTTCAGACCATAAATCAAATACATTTATATGACACACACATAAAATAATACAAGTACCCCCATATAAAACGTGCTACCACCTTTGAATATACCCTTGGGAAAGGCACTTACCTAAGTCCCCAAAATGAAAACTTTTGGCTAAATCTATGGCACAGTCACTTAATCTCTCGTTCAATACATTTTCTAGGCATTAAAGTTTCTCCTATCTCAGGCCAGCATTATGACACAATGGTTAATTTGCTTGCCGTACCATATCAGAGAGCCAGTTCAAGACGCAGCTGCTTTGCTTCTGATTCAGCTCTCTGCTAATGCGCCTAGGAAGTTCACAGAAGGTGACCCACGTGTTTGTGCCCCTGCCACCCACATGGGAGACCCAGATGGAGTTCCAGGCTCCTAGTTTGGGTGTGGCACAGCCCTAACCATTCTGGCTATTTGAGGAATGAACTACTGGTTGGAAGATCTCTTTCTCTATCTCTCCCTCTAGCTCTCTCTGTTGCTCTGTCTTTCAAATAAATAAAGCATTCTTTAAAAAAAAATACAAAACTTCTACTACTTTTAAAACATGAACATGGGGCTGGCACTGTGGCATAGCAGGTTAAGCCACTACCTGCAGTGCCAGCATCTCATATGGGCAACATTTTGAAACTGGGCTGCTCCACTTCCAAACCAGCTCTCTGTTATAGCCTGAGAAAGCAGTAGAAGATGACCCAAGTCCTTGGGTCCCTGCACCCATGTGCTCCATGTGATTGTCAATAGATTTTAAATTCAACTACTTAGAAAAATACTATCAAAACATTGTTATGACTTCAGAACCATTTTAAAATAACTTCCTTCTGTATTACTCAAAATACTGTCTACATTGGTTTAAAACATAGCAAAAAATATTGTATAATATATATGAAATTGTTTTCATTCAGCTAAAGAAAATGATCAGTATACATACAGATTTACAGACTAAATATTCACTCTGAGAATACTGGACAACCACAACCCACAGCACAGAAACCAGGGTACTGACACTGCTGAAGATTCTCTCCAGTGATTCTTAAATTTCAATTTCCAGAGATTGTAGGATTGGAATTATCAAAAGGAAATATATGGATAAATTAAAAGAAAGCTTTAAAATGTTACTTGGTTTCCATCTTACTTCTACTTTCAAAATGTGAAAAGCTGTCTGAGAAAGAAATGAAATTCTCAAAATGAAAGCTACTGTCATTCGTGAGAAGGTTTCTTTATGAACAGGATAATTAGAACCTTTAAATTAGCTTTACCAAGATTATTTAAATCTAGCTTAGGCCACGCTTGTTGATTGTTTTGATTGGCCTGTGCCAGTGGACCAAAACTAACTTACTGAAAGCATTGGAGTTCCAATCCATGTGCCACTCTACTTTTTATGATTATTAATGGGAACTACAAGTATCAAGTGACCCAGCACCATCTTCATTACAGTTTAGTTACCCTCAGCTTCAAGGAGGCATTTTTGTATACAAATGCTTTATAAGCATGAAGGCTAAAAATCTGCACATTAGTCAACTTCTTCAAGGAGGCCATTAAATCATGTTAACATTTTTGTTAATCATAATGTAAGCAAAACACCTGGATGGACTTGCTTGGTTTTTAACTTTGTGTATCAGGCCGAAGTCTGACTCGTGCTCTGTGAGCTCCTCAGGAGCACTGAATTCGTGACTGTACTGTGCTGTTCCTAGGGCCCATTGGAGATGCTTCACAAATGTAACTTAAATGAGTAAATGAACAAATCAATGTAAATAAATTTCTTTTTTCTATCAACTTGGTATTATTTAACAAATAGCTATGTGCTCTTTTCTTTTCAAGCCTTGATCCTTCCTATGCCTTCAGTATGACAAATATAATTATTGATCAGGAAATTTTAACAGAGGCTCCTGAAATGCCTAACTTATTGTCAATGAATGCTTTATCTGCTGAAAGAATTCAGCTTCTTTCAGCTTCTCTACACACAAATGCAGGTCTCTTAATTTACTCCCACTCAAGTGAAAATCTATTTATTTAACAATCCATTGAACATCAAAAACTAAAGGTGTAATAAAGGACAAAAAGAGCATGCAGATTCCAGTTCTATTAGAAGGTCTTAAAATGCAGTGAGAGAGAAATGACTGATACACAAATACCTAATAAATAGTTAATAAATGCCATAGATACTGGATTTGCATAAAGTTTCAGAAAAATGCCCAAAAATCAAGCCAATTTCATTAGTTCTATTTCATGTGTACTTTGTGAACAAGGGTTTTTATTGGCTTTAATGTTAAACATGTGATTCACAATTAACCCACAAATGTTTACTATCTCATTATAACATGAAAGGATCATTAAATGTTCATGCCTAATTCCAGAATTCAAAAAAATTTCTTTTCATGAAATTGTTAACACCATAATTTTATACACAATGTCCACCAACTAAAATTCTTAATGCAACAATTTGATTTAAATACAGATAATATTCAAATGTTAGATGTGACCTTGTTAATTCCAATGCAGTGTACATTATTTGTTAACAGTCTTCCTGAAGCCAACATTGTTTTATTATTTGTTATCTTATGACTTAATATTAGATGATGTCACCTGAAGACCTTTTATTCACACATTTGCCATTTAGTTTGTAGCATTTAGATGCAGATGAATTTCTTCTGGGATGTTTGCATGAAAATTGCACTAAACTATTTTCTTAAGGATCTAGAGTATTTTGTTAAGTAGAATGTTTTTTAAGCAGATTAAAAAGGTGCATTGTCATTCCAGGCTTCAAATAACTCCAGAACATGGGGCTGGTCCATGGCTCAGCAAGTGGTCGTGGTGCAATGGGGCGGTACACAATGCAGGCAACCTGACAAGAGTCTGCCCTCTCCACTCCACTCCACAAAACAGCTACAGGTGGGCCCAACTCTTCAATAGTTTGCCCATTCCCTGATGGGTCTGTGGGGCTGAAGCAGGTAGTCTGTGATCTCTGGTGCTCATAGATCTGAGGGGCTAGCCCAGAGCTCCCCCAAATCTAAAAAAGCCTTCTCCTTTGGGGCCACACACTATGGATTTGGCTCTACAGAGGTACAAGTGGTGTCAGAAGAAAATTTGTCTTGAGATTAAAGAACAAGACCAAACATGGTCTTGGACCAGAGGTTTCCAATCTGGCCATCCAAGACCAGACTTCCCCACATATAGTCATTTGGCCCCAATTTTTTAAAAATTAATTAGGTAGCAATCTCTTTAAATGTAAGGTTTCATTTAGAAATCTGGATTTTGGACCTCTCTAGAGGCAAAAATTAAGACTATCTGGCAAGGCAGTTTGGGTACACAGCATTCTTGCAGGGCACTACGTGTTTCTGGACACCATATGTCCCCCAGTAACTGGACACACTGCCTTGTCCTTATCCCCCACTGGAGGTGGGGCCTCAACAGTCTTGCATCAGCATATGCCTACTGTTGTGCTGTGTATAGCATAACAAGTATGTATCATATCCAATGTATCTCTTATCTGTATCCAAAAGGGAGAAATGGAAGTCATGTCTCAACGTAACATGTTTCCAGTGGTCCATATCACTCATTTATGTCCCTTTCTTGGCCCTACAGGAATCTATGTTTGTAAAATTATCTCAAACACATAGAACATTCCTAAATGTCTCCCCAAGGGACTCCTTATCACACCTGCCCTGCCTCTCCAGTATACAACAAGCCCCAGTGTGAACCATAGAGACCCTGCTTTTAAGTCAGTGACCAACAAAAAGGAGGTCATAAAGGTAACTCAGGAGGCCAAGGTTGAGGCCCCCAAACATGTGAGTTCCCTTCCCATGATTGCTTTGGAAATGAACAAGGCTCTCAGAGAGGAAACTATACAGGTGGTAGGTCCACAAGGCGGCCAGCTCAATAGGTATCCTGGGCAACCAAGAACTGCCCCATGCATCCTCCTCGGGTCAGGGCTGCTTGCCCTCGTCAAAACGCTGGGTGTCACAAAAGGATGCTCAGTGAGCGTACTGAGGGTTTGAAGAGGGCAGAGAGCTAGAATTCAGCCCCGATAAACACAGGACTGAGGAAACGGGACCACTTCCTCATCACCCTTCATTGTTCTGTGGCTGTGCCACTCTACTTGCCCTTTACAGAGGCGGAGATCTTGACGCAGGCCAGACGTTTCTCCCCGCTGCTTAGAACGCCTTGGATGTAGTAGTTCCCGGTGACGAGCCAGTTGGGCAGCCCCATCTCAGGCACTGTGAAAACACGGCTGGGCAATGAGTAGGTACCTTCTGTAATGGGGCAGTGGCAGGGAAGCCCATGGACGTGCAGCGGCTCTGAGCACGACTTCCCAGGGGGAACGAGCGTGTCCAGCACATCACAGATGTTGTCATAGGAGCAGCTGCCGAGCTGTTCCACACAGGGGATCTTGACCCAGACACCTGCCACTTTCTTCTCCACAGTTAATACCACCTTCTGAGGAGACACGAGGGGTACACTGGTCTTGACCTCAGCACCGATGGTCACATTCCCGGGAATGACAATGGGATCAGGTTCTAGCGTCAGGCTGTTGATGATTACAGGGTCCTTCCCGTCGTCACAGTTATCCCAAGAAAAGCTACTGAGGTGGTTCTGGCGGGAGCCCGCAGGGGCTGCGGGGCGGGCTGGAAGCAAGGTGATAGCAATGAGAAGTGCAGCTTGCATCAGAGAGAGCATCGCCAAGGGTGGCTCCATGCAGCCTTGACTGCTGTTAAAAAGACGTGTAAAAGGAGGATTACTTGAGAGATCAGTAAGAGATAAAACCCACTACAATATACATGCTATACCTCTCATGTTCAAGAAAATTAAAAAATTCAAATAAAGGTGGAGAAGTCAGAATAAAATTCCCAGCTAGCATCAGTGCTATTTGATTGATAGCAATTTGCATATCATATTGGATACACAAAAAGTTGTCAAGCTTAATTAATATTAGAAATGACGACATATTTTCTAATCGAATTACTTTATCCACATGATCAAGGAGAAACCAAGACATTTGGTAATTACGAGAGGAGACTGTGACATATTTATTTACCAGTCTAAATTTTGCCAAATTGCTAAGGTAATTTCAAACTATGTTATCATTCCCTGAACACAAACAATGTGTTTACAATAAACTAGGTTTTGGGGGTCTGAAGTTTGTTTGATTTGAGGGAATTTTTAGAGTAAAGAACACAAAATTACTGGCATAAGTTCAGAGCCTGAAAGACTCCAGAACAAGTGAGGAATCGCAAGCATCCTCAACCCTACAATAATTCCCTCTGTCCAAAATATACAATATTTCCTGCAGTATTTTTGGTGTTATGCCATCAGGATGTTGGCTTAGACCTCCCAGACAGCTTGCCCTTTGGAGATTGTGCGATGCTGTATCTGCAAGCTGGTTGAGCTAGATTAGCTCCACATAGGCTATGTAGCCATCTCCACTCTGCTACCAAGCAGGAGTAGCTACAAGCCCTGTCCCTGCAGTCAGATTGCTGGGATTTCAATCCTTGCTTTATCCTCATTGTGCTGCCATCAGCAAATAACCTGATCTCTCCAGGGGCTGCTTCCTTATCTACACAATGGGAAAAACACCGTAAGAACACGTATTTCCTAGACTTGTTGAGGATTACAGCATGATGTAAAACATGGGAAATATTTGACACAGCATTGTAATGCTGCAAAGGTATTAATATTGACTAAAAATCAGAATATTAGTGGACTACAAGTACAATGATAGAATCGTCTTCCCGGGCATTATTCGTGATCATTTCTACAGAGGTGTCTTTCTTAGTAGCTGTTAGTGGTAGAGTTTATCCCATTCCTGAATACCTAGAATAAACTTCAGAAGGGCTGCATCAAATTTTTAAATTATTCTATCCTTTCATTACAAAGTTGTACAGGGAAGTCTGAGATTTTCTTTCTTGTATCGTAATTTACTGTTTTTTTTTAATATTTGTTTATTTATTTATTTGAGAGACAGAGAGAAAGTCTTCCATCCACTGGTTCACTCCCCAGATGGCCTCAGCCAGGAGCCAGGAGCTTTCTTCGGGTGCAGGGGTCCCAAGCACTTGGGCCATCTTCTACTGCCTTCCCAAACCATAGTAGAGAGCTGGATGGGAAGAGGAGCAGCCAGGACTTGAACCTCCCATACGGGATGAAGTGTCCCAGATGGCTTTACCCACTGCACCATAGCACCAGTTCCATATCTTAATTTACTTTAAATCTAGCTGACCTAAGTATCCTAAATATTTTTCACATGTATACGACTAATTTCTCTAGTGAGTTTATTTCTTCAAGGAATTTAAAGCAATGTAGAATCTAAGTTATTGAATGACTTAATTCAGATTTTTGATTAAAGACAAATTGCAAATATTTCCCCACACTGGGTTCTAGAGAATAAGAAAGAAAGCCTTGCAAGAACAGCTTTTCTTGACTTTTTTTTTTTTTTTTGACAGGTAGAGTTATAGACAGTGAGAGAGAGAGAGACAGAGAGAAAGGTCTTCCTTCTGTTGGTTCATTCCCCAAATGGTCGCTACGGCCAGCTCTGCGCCAATCTGAAGCCAGGAGCCAGGTGCTTCTTCCTGGTCTCACATGTGGGTGCAGAGGCCCAAGCACTGCCTTCCTGGGCCACAGCAGAGAGCTGAACTGGAAGAGGAGCAACCGGGACTAGAACCCGGCGCCCATCTGGGATGCCGGCGTGGCAGGCGGAGGATTAATCAAGTGAGCCACGGCACCGACCCCTTGACTTTTAATATCAGAATTAATTGAATTCTATTTTCTTCTTTAAAATTTTCTCCTGGGGCCAGTGATGTGGCATACCCAATAAAGCTGCCACCTGTATCACCAGCATCCCATATGGCTGCCAATTCATTTCTCAATTGCTCTACTTCTGATGCAGCTCCCTCCTAATGGCCTGGTAAAATCAGCAAAAGCTGGCCCAAGTGTTTGGGCCTCTGCCACCCAAGTGAGAGACCTGAATGAACTCCTGGCTCCTGACTTCTACCTGGCCCAGAGCTTGCCAATACAGCCATCTGGGGAGTGAACCAGTGGATGTCTCTGTCTCTGTCCCTCTCCTTCTGTAACTCTTTCAAATAAATAAACATTTTAAAATATTTTTTCTTGTTTTTTCACAGGTTAGTTCAACTTAAGATTCAAGCCCTTTTGTCATGGGATGCATGGGTCCTGGTTCTTATCTTCAACACAAGAAAGAATTCGAGCATGGGACACAAGAGGCAGATTCATTGGCAAAGCAAAGTCCCACACTCCAGGAGTGTGTATTTGAGAATGAGCTGTAATCTCTGAGATTTGGGGTCATCTTTTTTATGTGATCTGGAGGCATATGGGGTAATGTTTGGGCAGCGTTGTCCAGGAGAGGGCACAGATTCCAGGAATTAGGTGGCTGTCCATTTTCTGACCTGTTTAGGAACTTTCAAAAGTGTCACAGTGGCAAGCACACGATGGGAGTAACAGTGTCAGCCATGGAAATTTTATGCAAGAACCTATAGGCCATGGCAGGGACAGTCAGCAACCATTGTCAATATTTTCTGCCATGTCAGTTTTGGCCAGTGGCTTTGCCACAATATTGAGTTTCAAAATTTCAGAGACAACCCGGGAAAAGCGTTGGTGGTATATTTCCTCTGGCTCTTTTTAAAATCCCTGTCTCCATGCCTGTATTATTTTTCTCTTCAAAAATTTAAGTATGCTAATTCATGTTTTATTTGAATCTATTTCTTTCTGATAAACTGAAGAAGGGTAAAAGCATATGCAGAACATCAGTGTGTGTGTGTTTGTCAATATAACCACAAACACACAGTCATGCTCCACATCACAATATTTCGGTCAACAAAGGAGCTCATAAATGATAGTGACTCCAACTGAACTGAAAAATTCCTGTTGCCTCCTGTTGTTAGTATATGTTTTCTATGCTTAGATACACAAAAAGCAATTGTGTTACAAATGCTTGCATTATTCATTCCAGTAACATACTGCACACATACAGAGATACACACACACACACACACTAACACATGACTACTTTTTAAATGCCTGTGAAAAATGTCATTAGAAGATAATTTTATTTTGGTGCAAAAAATTTGAAATCCATGCCTACTTTCCTTATAGTGTGCACTTTCCTTGACCTTTCCAAAGATCCTTCATATGTGTGTGCAAATGTGTGTGTGGGGGGGGGTGTGAGTATCAGTGAGTGTGTGTGGAGAGAGAGAAGGAGAAAGAGAGAGTGGCTTGGAATGCTACTCACTGCCAGCAACAAAACTGACTCAGGTCTCTTTTCTTATAGGAGAAACATTTGGATATGGCAAGCCACCACTGTTGATTTAATTGACTAATCATGCCATAAACGATTCAGGTTCACTTCTGCTGACCTTCACACTGGATTGTTGTCCTGTCTGCTGGCTGCATTTGTTCCTTTTAGAAGAAGAAGCAAAAACCCTCCCAGAATCTTCCCCAGCAGATGCCTGATCAAACCCATTGGCCAGAAATATGTCATTTCCCCCCATGGCTGGGAGGCTGAGAATGTCAGACCCGTGCCTAAAATCCACAGGGAAGCAAGCAAGGATGAAGAGAACAGAATCACATTTTCATATTTGTCACCAAAGCAAACACAACAATGGTAATAGTTTTATAATTAATATGCAACAATTATGTTTCTTTTAAAATAAGATTGAAATAAGATTCCTCCTTAGCTAGTAATTGAGATTCCTCCATATTTTATAATATCTGTTTAGCTATTGACTAAGTAAATTATTTGTTTGAAAGGCAAAATGACACAGAGAGAAGAAGAGACAGAGAGATCTTCCATCCATTGGTTCAAATCCCAAATTACTGTACTGTTTGGGCTGGTCCAGACCAAAACCAGGAACAAGGAACTCCATCTTGCCTTCTTACGTGGTAGTGGGGATGCAAGTACTTGGGCAAGCCATCTTCTGCTGTTTTGTCAGGTACAATAGCAGGAAGCTGGGTCAGAAGCAAAGCAGCCAGGACTCAAACTGCTGCTGATATGAGATGCTGATGTCCCAAGCAGCAGCTTAACCTGCTAAGCAGGACTGAGATTATTCTACTTTGGAGCCAATTTTTATTCATTTTTTAAAAGATTTTTACTTACTTATTTGAAAGTCAAAGTACAGAGAGATAGGGAGAGACAGTAACAGAGATATTCCCTTCACTGATTCACCCTCCAAATGGCACAATGACTGGGGCCAGGCCAGGCCAAAGCCAGGAGCCAAGAGCTTCACCTGGATCCCCCAAATGGGTGTCAGGGGCCCAAGTAGTTGGGTCATCTTTCGCTGCTTGTCCCAGGCAATTAGCAAGGAGCTAGATTGGAAGTGGAGCAGCTGGGACACAAATCAGCACCCATGTGGGATACTAGCATCAGCACTACCTGCTGTGCCACAATGCCTGACCCCTCTCCTTTCATTCTTAAAACAAGTTTAGAATGACAACTGATGGCCAAATATTATAAAACTCAGCGCTACAGAGGAATAACTAAATTATTAGTAGTTTCCTCCCTAAGGAATGAACATTTTTTTAATTTTTTACTTTAATTTAGTAAATATAAATTTCCAAAGTACAGCTTATGGATTACAATGGCTTTTTCCCCCTATAAATCCCCCCCCCACCTGCAACCCTCCCAACTCCTGCTCCCTCTCCCCTTCCATTCACATCAAGACTCATTTCCAATTATCTTTATATACAGAAGATCAATTTAGTATATATTAAGTAAAGATTTCAACAGTTTACACCCACATAGAAACACAAAGTGAAAAATACTGTTTGAGTACTAGTTATAGCATTAATTCACATTGAACAACACATTAAGGACAGAGATCCTACATGAGGAGTAAGTGCACAGTGACTCCTGTTGTTGACTTAACAAATTGACACTCTTGTTTATGGCATCAGAAATCTCCCTAGGCTCTTGTCATGAGTTGCCAAGGCTATGGAAGCCTTTTGAGTTCACAGACATCGATCTTATTTAGACAAGGTCATAGTCAAAGTAGGAAGTTTTCTCTTCCCTTCAGAGAAAGGTACCTCCTTCTTTGATGGCCCCATTCTTTCCACTGGGATCTCACTGGCAGAGATCTTTCATTTAGGTGGTTATGGTTTTTTTTAATTATTTATTTATTTATTGCCAGAGTGTCTTGGCTTTCCATGCCTAAAATACTCTCATGGGCTCTTCAGCCAGATCTGAATGCCTTAAGGGCTGATTCTGAGGCCAGAGTGTTGTTTAGGTCATCTGCCATTCTATGAGTCTGCTGTGTATCCTGCTTCCCATGTTGGATCATTCTCTCCCTTTTTGATTCTATCAGTTAGTATTAGCAGACACTTGTCTTGTTTGTGTGATCCCTTTGACTCTTAGACCTATCATTATGATCAATTGTGAACTGAACTTGATCACTTGGACTAGTGAGATGGCATTGGTACATGCAACCTTGATGGGATTGAATTGGAATCCCCTGGCACATTTCTAACATTTTAAAAATCACTTGTAGTGTTTGGGTGTAGAAAAATATACCCACCTAAAGTATTCACATCCTAATCCTCTACATGTCATGTCATACAGCAAAAGGGAAACAAGACTGCAGATGGAATTATGGGTGCTAATCAGCTGACTTTGAGATGGGAAGATTGTCACGGATTGTTTAGTAAGGTTCCATCAATCCTGTTAATCTTTAAACATGGAGGAAGAAGCAGAAGGAGCGTCAAGGAAAATTAGACATGAGATTTCCATCGTTCCCTGAACCATTGAAAAGTAAATCTACCAACAAAATGTAGGGCCACATCTGGAAGACATAGCCCTCAGCTCGCAGCCTGCAAGAAAACAAGGACCTCAGTCCTACAGCTGCCAAGAACTGAATTCTGCCAACAACTTGAATGAACCTGGGAGAAGATTTTTCTCCAGAACCTCTGGGAAGGGATGCCAATCAGCCAACACCTCAACTTTAGTCCAGTTAGAATTCTTATCTATATAAGATAATGAATTTGTGCTGTTTTAAGCCACTCACTTGGGAGAAATTTGTTATGGAAGCAATTGAAGACTAATAGTGATATGTTAACAAATACATTAAATAATAGAATATATCATGACCAGAGGTTGAGAAATGTCTTCTGTATTGTATGTCTTGAACATTAAGAATCTTGGATCTAGTTGTGGGAATTTGGCTTAGAAGTTAAGACACTGTTTGGGATGCCCGCATCTCGTGTCAGAATGCCTGGGTTCAAGCTTGACTTTGCTCCAGATTCCAGCTCCCTGCTAATGTGTACCCTGGGAGGCAGGAGGCAATAGCTCAGATAATTGGGTTCCCACCTTCCACATGGGAGGCCCCAATTTGTTTCCCAGAACCTGACTTCAGATAAGCCCAGCCCCAGTGTCACAGGCATTTTTAGAATAAACTAATGAATGAAGGTTCTCTCTGTCTCTCTGCCTCTGTTTATTTCAAGTAAATAAAACAAATAACTAAAAGTGAAAAGAGTTTTGGGCCTATTAATAACAACAAACTATCAGGAATTTTAGCTATTTTCCTGGAAGAAATGAAAAAAGTTGTTTACTCTCCAAAGTAGAACACAATATTCACAGCAACTTTATTCATTAACCAAAAAGTGGAAACCCCCAAATTCTTTGAATTGTTGTATGAAAAAAAACAGTTTTGGCCTAGCCACAGACTGGAATACTATGCAGTATTGAAAAGAAACAAATGGTTACTACCTGAAAAAATGTGGATTCATCTCAGAGGCATTATGGTGAGTGACAGGAACTATAATGCTGCCACTTATATGGCATTCTTTTTTTTTTTTTTTTTTGACAGGCAGAGTGGACAGTGAGAGAGAGAGAGACAGACAGAAAGGTCTTCCTTTGCCGTTGGTTCACCCTGCAACGGCCGCTGCAGCCAGTGCACTGCGGCCAGTGCACCGTGCTGATCCGAAGGCAGGAGCCAGGTGCCTCCTCCTGGTCTCCCATGGGGTGCAGGGCCCAAGCACTTGGACCATCCTCCTCTGCACTCCCGGGCCACAGCAGAGAGCTGGACTGGAAGAGGAGCAACTGGGACAGAATCCGGTGCACCGACCGGGACTAGAACCCAGGGTGCCGGCGCCGCTAGGCAGAGGATTAGCCTATATGACATTCTTGGAAAGACAAAATAATAATAGTAGAACATTATTGCAGTGGGTTTAAGGACTAGAAATGGGAGGAGGGATATATCTCACTATGAAGCAAGATTAGAGGGATGGTTTCTCTGTATCCTGGTGATGGTTACAGAAATGTTAACATAAATGAAAACTCATAGAATCATACACCAAAAATTAACTTAATTTCATTGATTAAACTGTATATTGTAGAATAAGAAGAGACTGAACTAAGGAAGCCAGTGAGTTGATGGCAATAAGAAACTACTGGGAAAAAATCACATAGAACTGTGACATTGCAGTGGAATGGGAAAACTGCTCAGAATGTTTTTTCAAAGGCAATATTGGAAACAGCTTGTCTATTTAAATATTAGAGGAAAGAGCAAAAGAAAATGTCTTAATAAAGTAGGTGAAGATGAGCAATTATGTTAATATAGACAGAAAACACAGGAAAATGAATAGATTATTTCATTAAATTCAGAAATGGACAGGTTGGACTTTGGGCACTAAGAGTATATGCACAACATATTCAATCAATTGCCCAAATTGAGACGAACCAAGAAGACACTGGAATGGGCTTACTTTTGGGCAATATGGGAATCTAGCTGGTGATTGAAACCATAGGAAATAAAGTAGGTAGAACTTCTACATAACACTTTCCCAAATAATGATTTCCCACATCCTACAATTCATGGAACTTAAAGTGTGAAAATACCTATTTATTACATCCTTAATTGGTTAAGGAGCTTACTATTTGTAAACCTCCTTACTGTTACATATCTAGTGTGGGATATCTTCTGAAAAACAATTCTTTGTGTGTAAATTTCACATCATCATCTAAGCTGACTTGAACCTGCTAAAGGAACCTGTATAATCATTGAATTACCCACAAAAATACATTCTATTTTAGCTTTTCAGTTATAATAGAGTAGTGCACATTAACATTTTCATGTTTTTACTACTGTGAAGATCCTGTGTATCCACAGCAGGGATGCTGCACGCAGTGATCATTGTTAAAGCTTGCACCCCAATGCAGCTTTGAAATGTTAAAGGAGACCGCTTTGAATAACCTAAATAGAGAGAATATATTGGTCTTCAGCTTCTTTGATCAACAGATCATTCTCTCTTCCACACATCACTAAAAATTTTAGGAGAAAATGTCAATCTCAAGTTTTCTAATTGAGTTGACAAGTCAACTCAGGATAAATTAAGTTTAAGGTAATCAATAGAATTAAAGATTTTAATGTAGCAACATCAGTGTCAGCACAACAAATTTTTGAAGAACGGCTGCTACATCCTTCAACATGATTTTCAAATATTACATGTTTCAGGCAGGTGTCCTGGTGTAGCCTGTTAAGCCATCACATGGGATGCTGACATCTCAGAGTATCTGGTTTGGGTCCTGGCTACTCTTCTAATCTATCTTCCTGTTAATGTGTTTTATGAAACCACAGATAATAGCTCAATTACTTGGTTCCCTGCCACACATAAGTGAGATTCAGATAAATTTCCTGGTTCCTGGCTTTGAACTAGTCCAAATTTCCATGTTTTGGGCATTTGGGGAGTGAACTGAAGGATCTCAATCTCTCTCTCTCACTCTCTTTCTCTGTTTCTGTCTCCTTCTCTTTCTCCCTACCTCTGCTATCATCCTTTCCTCCCCCATCTTCTCCCTCTTGCTTTGCCTTCCAAGTAGATGGGGAAAAATAAATAAACATTTTTAAAATGTTACATGTTTACATTTTGTGGAGGTAGTTGGAAGCAGATTTTATTACCAAGTCTACATGGCATGACTAAATTGACTGGCTAAGCGGATTTGCAATTTTCTGTTGTCTTAGTAATTGGCTGAGAGGCAAACAATTAGACTGACTGTGTGGTAAGCCAATTTGTTCATCAAGGAAATATAAAACCTCGGTTCAACTGTGCCTCAGTACACATTCTGCAGTTGCGTGGCCATTAGGAATTCATGTTCAATTTGTGACTGGAGGGAAGGATTTGGATTTTACATTGCAATTACTATCCTGTATCAGGATGCTTCAGTTGTTTACAGCAAGACGGTCCAGGAGCTGGCAACAGACCCAGTCAATAAAGAAGAACAAATATTTGGGAGATGACATGACAGAGGCTTGCAATACAAGTTCAGATGGGGAAACAATTATTTCCTTTAAAGACACAACAGTCACCAGCTAAAACTGAGGCAAAATACTTAAGGTTTAAAATAGCTAATTATGTCCTAGTAGCTTTCTGAATATACCACTTGGATCTGACCCTTCACCCCTACTCTATGTTCATTCTCTACAGTGCTAGCTGAGAGATTTTCTCTGTGGTATGAATCTCAACAATTGGCTGCAGCTTCCTTTCTTCCAACTAAACTCCTGCAGTGGCTCTCCATTCTCTTGAGATAATATAAAAATCTGTAAAACTCTGAGATGCTCCACAATGTTTAGCTACCACCTACCTATGCAGTCCCATTGTATACCATCATCCCTTCACTCCCTACTGCCCACTCCCACAGGCCTCTGTGTCTCATGTACTTACTGTACTGATTCCTGCTATAGGATCTGTGCATATGTTGCGATGGCTGAATAGAGTATTCCTTCCTCTTTTGTCTTATTAAATCTTATTCATCTTTTAGGTATTGGCTCAAGGATACTTTTCTTAGTGGAGCCTTCCTATCTCCCTATGTGAAATCCTTTCTTACAAGTTTACACACCCCCCCCCCCCATGTACCAGTTTCTATCACTTATCATTATTGCAAACAGACTTGCTCTCTGAGAGGAGTACAGTCAATAAGAGAAACCCTTTCCTCCTCCAGGGACTCTCCAGAGCACTTTGCCTACAAAGTCAAACACCATGCTTAATGGGAAATGAGAAATATTCAGGGTATAATTCTGCCTTTGTATATCAGTCACTGAACAGTAGACTTGGAGCTAACAAATAAATTGACAACTGGAACCTTGCATTTTCCTCTGGTTACATAGTATTAAGTTAGGATTCATCTTTTAGAAGTAATTGCCATGACAAGTGAAGCTTGTCTGAAGATGTGGTATGTTTCTTCATCGTTGAGGGTAAGAAATATGTTACACTCCTTGTTCACTTTCATCTTGGCACCTAGAGCAAATCAAGTTATCATTCCTGAAGTATGCATATCTGTGTTACCCTTCCAACAGCCATTTATATTTCCCCTGCTATTGATGCTTTGTTCTTAATTTTATTTTCTTTGCTTTGTAATATGCATTTTCGAAGGTAGTCCCAACAGCTTCTAATAAATAAGACATAGTTCTAGCTTTCCAGAGGTAATTTCTTGGCTGAAATCATAAGATAAACCTCCCTTAGAACAATTAAGGAAAGACAAAGTACAGAACCTTATTAAGTGATAAATTTTGCAGGACAAAATTTAATGCTCTAGGAATTTGTGAAAGGGAGAACATACACATTGTTACAGTCAGTGAAACCTTTCCAAAGACTTAAACTGACCTTTAAAATGAGAAAATCATTTGTTTTGGCTGAAGGGAAGCTGAAGAGAGGCAGGGACAAGATGTT
Source organism: Lepus europaeus (assembly GCF_033115175.1). Lineage (NCBI taxonomy): Eukaryota > Metazoa > Chordata > Mammalia > Lagomorpha > Leporidae > Lepus > Lepus europaeus. The sequence continues at coordinate 103,465,688 of NC_084828.1, read as the reverse complement.
GCTTTGCCCCTCAGGGAGTTCACCGACATAGTGAAGGTCAGAGTTTGATAAACTGGCTTCCATGGTTTGCCATAATCTGACTCCAACTGCCTCTCTAAATCTTCTTTGACCCCTGTTTGACACCAGTTCTCTACTCCTTTCACTTTGGCTAATATATTGCCCTGAACATATTTTATCCATATTTATATTTGAAATTTTGCTCGTGTCTCCTCCTTGGAATGCTTCTCTCTCCTTCCTCTATGTATTTGAGTCTTGTTCATCACCAAGGACCTGCTATCCTAGCCTTCAAGTGCTCTCCATTTTCTGAACATCTGAAGTACCATGTCACCTACTTGAAGGACATGTTGTTATGAGGCAGACTAGTGGAGGGTACACAAAGCTAGGCAGTCACTTGAGTGTAAATCAACACACTTGCTGCGTTTCCAAGTTTCTTACTCTAACCTAGGATTTATGATACCTGATTCATGGGTCTGCTATGACCACTTTACATACATACATGTGGGTATGTATATATACACACATATACAGACAAACATGTGCCTTGAAATTTATGAAATTTTTTTCTGAATGAAACACATGTTAGTTATGGCTCTGTGTGTGTTTGTGTATGTTTGGGCATTTCTATCCCAGCTGGGATATAAACTTACAGATGGCACAATGATTAATAATTTTTTTCATCCCCCTTAGTATCTACTGCAGTGTTCAGCATATAAGCATTGAATAAACACTAACTAAATAGATGATCTAACCAAACACATTTCTGTATTAATGTAAAATGATCCATTTCCACTGCATTTGCTTGATCCTTCCTTGTTTGTGCTCATTAGATACATCTACATTGCCATATTAGTCACCACAGAAATCACTGGTGAGGAACAATTTGCTATCTGAATATGGTTGGTTACCCAAAGTAATGCAGACGTTCAGCCCCCAAAGGTTGCTAATGGTATTAAGAGGGTGGAAATTTAACCCAATTGTATTTTGAAGAGAAGGGCCTTTGGGAAGTGATTAGATTAAGTCATTAGGGCTGGGCCTTCATGATTGAACCCTGGTGATGTTAGAAGGAAAGAGGGGGATATCATAGAGATATAGGCAAATATGCACATTCCCTGCCTCTTGCCTTGTGATGCTTAATGCCACCTTGGGACTCTATCAGCAAAAATACCTTCACTAGAGGCTGAACCAACAGGGTTTACTCACTATTGGACTGTAAACTGCCAGAACTGTGAACCAAAATAGATTTCTTTATGAAGCTGCACGCTTCAGGTATTTTGTTACAGTGATGAAAACCCTGAGTAATACACAATTTGAACCGGTTGCGTTCATCTTGGCTTTCTCAAACTTGGTTTTCTAACAGCATTTTAGCACTCACAAACTGTCATAGCAACAGCACTCATTTGGTACATTTTATAAATTCCTTGTAAGTGTTCTTTCAATGACGTACTCAAATAACTGGTATGCCTAGGAATGTCAGTCATCGATCCATCAAGTCGGATATCTTAGAAACCGACTTTACCAGCAGCGATGGAATTCCTGAATTTTTGTTTCAAATTATTAGTCACCAATAGTATTAACTAGAACAAAAAAAAAATACTGAAAGGGATAAAGTATTAAATTGTACATCAACAGTCAGGACAAGAGCTGATCAAGTCACTGTTTCTCATAGTGACTTGCCCCAAATGGTGGAGTTAGAAATGTGCCAGGGGATCCAATACAATCCCATCAAGGTGGCATGTACCAGTGCCATCTCACTAGTCCAAGTGATCAATTTCAGTTCACAATTGATCACACTAATAGGTCTAAGAGTCAAAGGGATCACACAAACAAGACTAGTGTCTGTGAATACTAACTGATAGAATCAAAAAGGGAGAGAATGATCCAACTTGAGAAGCAGGATACACAGCAGACTCATAGGATGGCAGATGTCCTAAACAGCACTCTGGCCTCAGAATCAGCCCTTAAGGCATTCAGATCTTGCTAAAGAGCCCATGAGACTATTTTAGGCATGGAAAGCCAAGACACTCTGGCAAAAAAAAAAAAAAAAAAAAAAAAAAAAAAAAAAAAAAAAAACCTAAATGAAAGATCTCTGCCAGTGAGATCCCAGTGGAAAGAATGGGGCCATCAAAGAAGGAGGTACCTTTCTCTGAAGGGAAGAGAAAACTTCCACTTTGACTATGACCTTGTCTAAATAAGATCGATGTCTGTGAACTCAAAAGGCTTCCATAGCCTTGGCAACTCATGACAAGAGCCTAGGGAGATTTCTGATGCCATAAACAAGAGTGTCAATTTGTTAAGTCAACAATAGGAGTCACTGTGTACTTACTCCTCATTGGGATCTCTGTCCTTAATGTGTTGTCCAATGTGAATTAATGCTATAACTAGAACTGAAACCATATTTTACACTTTATGTTCTGTGTGGGTGCAAACCGATGAAATCTTTCTGTAATATATACTAAATTGATCTTCTGCATATAAAGAGAATTGAAAATGAATCTTGATTTGAATGGAAGGGGAGAGGGGGTGTGAGATGGGAGGGTTGCGGGTGGGAGAGAAGTTACAGGGGGAAAAAGCCATTGTAATCCATAAACTGTACTTTGGAAATTTATATTTACTAAATAAAAGTTTAAAAAAAATTATTAGTCACAGCCAGGAGGTGCCAAACTCTTACTGACAGAGTGGCTATGGAGGCAGAGTGGGAAGGGGCAGAGCTAACAGGAGCTGAAGGTGGTGTTTGCTCTGCAGAATGAGAACAGCCTCTTGAGCCAGCCACACCTGGAGCAAATGCTAGCTCCATCACTTGCTATTATGTCGCCAATAGGTCTTCCTCAAGCCTCTATGTTCTTCTACGAAGGCACTTCAGAAAGTTCAAGGAAAATGCAATTAAAATATAGGTTTAGGGGTGGGAGTTAAGCTCAGTGGCCAAGATGCCAATTCAAACATCTACATCCCATATTGGAGTACCTGAATTCAATGCCCATCTCTGGCTCCTGACTCCAGCTCCCTGACAATGCGAACCCTGAGAGGCTGCAGTCATGACTACAGTAATTTGTTCCCTGCCACCATATGGGAGACCTGGACTAGGCTTCTGGCTTCAACTTTGACCCAATCCAATCGCAGCCATTATGGGTATTGAGAAATTAAGCAAGAGGATGGGAGCTCTGTCTCTCCCTCTGTTTCTCTGTCTGTTTCTCTTTCTCTCTGCCACTCTGGCTCTCAAAGAAAATTTTTTTAAAAATCAAAGATAAGCTTATTTTGATAGGAAAAGTTTTGAAGTCTGAGCATAGTTTCTTCACAACATACATTTCCCATAAACTTTTGGAAGATTCCCTCATGTTCACAGATTTCATATCTTTTTTTACCCCAAATAATCCTTTCCTTCCATTCTCCATGAACTTTTTGAAGCAGCCATGTATATAAAATGGCAATGATGCAGTTGTTGTGAAAATTAAAAGTGTCCAAAGCACCTAATTCAGGGTCCAGTATGAAACCTGGGTGTTTATTGAACAACGGGCACAATAGTGCTATAAGGGGAGGTAGCATTGCATTCCTATCCCATGAAGTTCCCAGCTTCAATTCTAGAATATGGTGGCCTCAACAAACATTCAAGGCGGCAAAGCTCATTAGATGTCTTACCTAGTATGATAGACACAATAGTTCACCTGAGCCCAAGCCTCCAACAACTTCTTATCAGCTATTTTTAACAATATACCCGCCCCACCATGAGCACTTATCATCAATATCACTTGCCACCCACAGAGTAAAGAGCACAGGATTTCATGCTATTTGATAGATTCAGTTATAATAATCAGGATCTCTGCTTTAAGGGAAATTATAATCCCTTTATTTTCTTCGCTGGGATACTAAGATAAAAGTTGTAATTGTATTTGATGAGTTGTAACATTATATAATCTGAAGGAATTAACTTCTGCAAGATCCTTATAATATATTTTGTGAAAGTTATAGGAAATTAGACCTACGATGCATTTAGCATAATGTCTAGCACAGAGTGATCAACAATACAATAATATTCTACAATATTCATATTGTTTGTTTTTGTTTTGTTTTTGTTTTTGTTTATTTTTTTTATTTTATTTTATTTTTTATTTTTTGGACAGGCAGAGTTAGACAGTGAGAGAGAGAGACAGAGAGAAAGGTCTTCCTTCCATTGCTTCACCCCTCAAATGGCCGCTACGGCCGGCGTGCCTTGCCGATCCGAAGCCAGGAGCCAGGTGCTTCCTCCTGGTCTCCCATGCAGGTGCAGGGCCCAAGCACTTGGGCCATCCTCCACTGCCCTCCCAGGCCACAGCAGAGAGCTGGACTGGAAGAGGAGCAACCGGGACAGAATCTGGCGCCCCAACTGGGACTAGAACCCAGGGTGCCGTCACCACAGGCGCAGGATTAGCCTAGTGAGCCACGGCACCGGCCAACAATACAACAATATTTTTATAAGTATTTCCTGTAAAGGCAGCTCCAAGAGCCTCCACTATTACACACCCTAGAAGCTGTTATAAAATTGTATTATTTTTTAAACTAGCTGTTCAATGCTAAGACGATAGCAGGGAACAAACAGAAAATAGCATGATAGAAGGTAATTCTGGGACCTTTTCTTGTCAGTGTGAGATGGGAGCAGCTGAGTTCAACCACTGGCTGTGTGGATACTTTGTGGGGACACCTTAGACAAATCTAATAATGTCACCCAGACTCAGTTTCCTTTTGTAAAAGGAGGTTCTTGGATTAGAAATGTAAAGAAATTGCTTTCAACTCAATTCTCCTGTGTTTGGTGAACACGGAATCTATTCTGACAATATTAGAAGAGAGATCAGTGGAAAGAAAAAAACAAAAGCAGAAATGGGGGTGGATCCTGAAATTGAGATTAAAAATGAAAATGTGTTAGAGGAGTAACCAAGCAATATATTTTCTTGGAGGCAAGGCTTTTTAAACATTTGCCACTGACAGAATAATACCTTTGCTTGAATATAGTTCCTGTAGCAAGTTGACAATAATTTGATTTTCCCTGTTGCCTGACACTCTAAGTTCTTATTTCCTGGGTTTCCATAGAGCTCTCCCCAGCCAATGCCACTCAGCGAGTTTTGACTAAATAGACTTAATATGATGCCAATCTCATGCAATGCTGTTTAGTAGCTAGCCCTTCTAATTAATTGCTTTTTTTTTTTTTTGATAGGCAGAGTGGACAGAGAGAGAGAGACAGAGAGAAAGGTCTTCCTTTTTGCTGTTGCTTCACCCTCCAATGGCCACCGCAGCCGGCACACTGTGGCCGGTGCACCACGCTGATCCAAAGCCAGGAGCCAGGTGCTTCTCCTGGTCTCCCATGGGGTGCAGGGCCCAAGCACTTTGGGCCATCCTCTACTGCACTCCTGGGCCACAGCAGAGAACTGGCCTGGAAGAGGGGCAACCGGGACAGAATCCGGCACCCCAACCGGGACTGGAACCCGGGGTGCCGGTGCCGCAGGCGGAGGATTAGCCTGTTGAGCTGCAGTGCCGGCCAAGTGCTCTTCTATTCCTAAAAATAAAACATCAACAATGCTAGCAGACAAATCTTCAACTTAGTACATTCTTCTGAAAATAAAGCACTTCTATTTCTGTCTACTAATGACATGAGGATCTGTTCATATTAGAGAACAGTATGTCCACAGGTGGGTGAGGGGGAAAATGAATTGGATGTAATGGGCTGGAATATCAAGTTTGAGGGAGGCAGCTTTCCTCAAAGGAGCCCCTAAAAAGAGAAATGTAGTGTGTGAATCCAGCAGATACTTTCATCTCAGAATAGGTTAAACACACACACACACACACACACGGACATTTGTGGATGAGGACAATGAGCGTGCAGAAAAGATCCACTTTTTCTTACCCTTTCCTCCAAATTCTACTCCAGATTTCTGTTTCCATTGCAAGTCACAAAGACATCATACCAAATGGAGTGTAATCAAGTACAAGGGAATGTTTAATCTTGACTTCTCTGGTCCTCATGAAGAGAGAGTTTTTCCTCCATGATCCCGGCCTCTTGCCCTATCCTTTAATTACCCATCTCAAGGAGGAACAGTAACTTCTCTGTTCAGTGAAGGTGAAAGGCGAACAGTCCATATACAGTTCAGTTTTGTCTAACTCCTGTTCTCTTGGGAACAGTCTCTGCACAGACAGCATATCTACTTCTGTCAACAGGTCTCTGCCCAAGGGGAGGCTCTCTGACCCTGTGCCTACTGCTTATGAACAGCTGGGCACATTCTCTACTATTAGATGTGCAATCAATGCAAGTGCTACTTGATCTCTCATCTTTCCTACTCTTTTGCCTTACTTCACATTTTGTCAGAATGCAGATTGGGAGAGATAAAGTATTGTTGCTTCTGCTAATCATAAATGAATAGCAACGTGTCTTCTAGGGGGAGATCTGCCACAACTTCCTGGGGCATTTCATACTGTGAGAGTCAATTCACTTCTGTTGGCTCCTTTCCTTCCCTTCCACAAAAGTCATGGAATTGAATATTGAATAAGTTATCTGTGTGACCCAGTGATTAATAAAACAGAATAGTTTAGACCAAGAAAAGATTAGCTCCATTTTTAATGTACTTCAGCTATCAATTTAGCCAGAATAATAACTTCTTAGAATTAAACCCTGCTGCAGTGGGAATGTGGATTCCAAATAGCCCTGTATCTGTCTAAACTGGCTGCATAAATCACACAATTACACTACAAGGGAATTTAAATACAGTTTCAACCCACTCTTCTTTTGTATCTGAAGTACAGTGACAGGCAAGTTTAGGGTCAAAAGTGGCATTATTTCTCATTTTGGTTTTGTCACTGAGCTGCCTGTGTCAATGATCTGTGATAATCCTACAGGACTTTCAATTTATTTTTCAATAAAATGAGAATAATAATAACTGCATTGCAAAATGTTAGAAAGATTACATCAGACAATTCCTGAGAATGATACTCATATTCTGTAAAATTTTTATCCAAATGTGAATTGCAAATACCATAGATGAAGAAACCAAAAAGAAATAGAACATTACATGTCCAAGGTCGTGTAACAATCCAGTGCCTTATGAAGGCTAGACCTTGTCTTTTTGTCTTCTAGTTTTTAACAGAGTTTCTGAATTAAAGGTGTAAGGATTACTTTTCAATAAAAAGTAAACACACTTCTGAGCCTCACTCCAGTTCTAAAGCAAAATTTGTGTAGCCAAACTCAAGAATGTGTATTTTAGGGGCAAGAGTTTGGCCCAACAGTTAAAGCACGGGTTGGGATGTCCATGCCCCATATTAGTGCGCCCAGGTTCATGTCCTAGTTCTGCTTCCAATTCCAACTTCTTACTAATGCATCCTCTGGGAGGCAACAGGTAATTGTTGAATTATTTTGTATCCCTGCCATCATGGGAAACCTGGATTGTGCTCTTGGCTCCTACCTTAGGCATGGCCCAGCTCAGCCTGTCATAGGCATTTAGGGAGTGAACCAGAGGATGACAGATATCTCTCTGTCTCTTTGCTTCTCTCTCTCTCTCTCTCTCTCTCTCTCTCTCTCCTGCTCACACTCTCACTTGGAAATAAATATTTTGAAATATATGTTTTGCAGCAATCAAACTCAGTGTGAGAACAACTATATCTGATTCAAAGGAGTTTCAATACTTACAAAATGTTGCATTCTCATCAATTATGAATGTTTCTTCTCCCTTGTGAGAGCATCTTAAAAGAGTTAAGTCAAAGCATTGCCCTCCATTTTTAGCTACTGAGGTCACTCTAAGTCAACACTGCATCACATATCCTCCCAATTTAAGAAACAAATTTAAATTCTTACAAACATATCTATCTTGAATAGTCCACTCTCAGAAGGATAATTCTAATAAAAGACAGTTTGGGACTATTAACCTGGAGGCAGTAATAGGCCAAGATTTTAAAAAGAAATCATTAAGGCATAGGACACATGATAATAACAGGCAACAAGCAATTATGAATAGATCCATGAAACCACCAAATGGTTATATTCTAATAGAACTGGGTTGTAGTGAATACAGTGTCAGACATTAAGTCCAAGTTTGTAGAACTCGGAAAGCAAAATGGTTGACTTCCAACATCTTTGAAGTAAAAAGGAATATACAGTGAAATATACATTTCTTTTCACTTTGAAGTGAAGAGAAATGCTTTGATATCACAGATACAAAAGCCACACCGTGTACAGTAGGCTCTGCAGAGCTTCTGCAACTTTTCCATGGTGGCTGAAATGCAGGGGCTTCACCCCAGAGTGAAGTGGCAGTCTTTAGGGGGTGAGCCCAGGAGGGGTGTGATGTGACTTTCATTCCCACAGTACCTCTCCACCTGTGATGCTGGGAAGCAATGAGACCAGTTAGAAGACCAGGAGTGCCTGCAGGGGCGGGACTAGAAGCAGTCAGCCTCTGGTTTTGTTTTAAAGGTAGAGCTGTGGGGCTTGCTCTGCAGCTTAGCCAGTAAAGCCACTGCCTGCAGTGGGCTCTGGTTCAAGTCCTGGCAGCTCCACTTCCGATCCAGCTCTCTGCTATGGCCTGGGAAAGCAGTAGAAGATGGCCCGAGTCTTTGGGCCCCTGCAACAATGTGGGAGACATGGAGGAGGCTCCTGGCTCCTGGCTTCAGATCAGCACAGCTCCGGCTATTGCAGCCAGTTGGGGAGTGATCCAGTGATGGAAGACCTCTCTCTCTCTCTCTCTCTGCCTCTCCTCCTCTCTTTGTGTAACTCTGACTTTCAATAAAATAAATAAATCCTTTAAAAGAATAAATAAAGGTAAAGCTGACAGGATTTGACTCTCAGGATCTATTTAACTGAACATGATCCATTCACATGGAAATGACTGCTCTGCAGATGCATTTAACAACCCTTTTAAACCATTTCTATTTTTACAGATGTAATCTAAATCTTGAAAATGGATATTGAACAAAATATTTAATACAGTAACTAAATTTAAGAAATGTATCACATAATATAAAATTTAGTGTAACTATATAAACACCAAAAATAAATAAACTTACATATGTGCCAAAATACATAATCTACATGGTTCTTACAACAAGCATGTAATGAACTAGATGCATCTATTCTTGAGTTTATTCAAATATAATTTTTGTTTGGCTTTGCCTTAACCACAGTTTTCTGCACATAGCATGTATTCTGCTGATATTTCTGTTAACAAACAGCTATACTGCATTGCCACATTCACATCTTTAGTCTGTGAAATTAAAACAGTATATATCCAGTTCAAATTTTTCTGCTTTAAGCCAGCTCTTTGCTCACAATGTAGCTGTTTCCTCCGTTCTTTTGTAGGCTCCGCTTATTATCTTGCCCTTCCATTGTCCTCCAAATTCTTAGTTTTTGAAACTAATCCTCCTCCAGTACATTATCCCAGGGAAACTTCTATTCCACCTTTCATATTGCTGACTAGTTTTCTGCATCTTTGAGCTAGCCTCCTATCAGTGGACCAATCAGGATAGACTATTTCCCTTCCCCTTTCCCCAGGAGACTTATAAAACCAGATCTGCAAACTAACTAGAGATTCCATGATTGAAGTCAAGATCTTAGTTGAAGCTGTAAATAAGATGTAGCACTCTAAGCTGAAGCAGTCTTTTTTTTTTCCTCTATGGTATTCAGCAGGACACCATCATTTCATCTCTTCTACACATCTTTCCATTACATTGCATTTTAATGTTCAATATGACACCCCAGATGAAATACAGAAAGCCCCTGTAGACACTTTATTGTGTATTTCAACTCTTTACTATGTGGAATCAAGATATTAGATTATAAAATGGTTTTCTCAGATGAAATTAGGAAGTAAGCCAGTGTGGTTCAGGCATTTGCAAATTGAATATCAGCCTCCTATTGTGGAAAGATTAAAAGTGATTTAAAATAATACAAGGCAATCCTGGGAAGAAATTTGTACCGGCGGATTTGTTCACTATGCTGTCAGGTTTGGGCTTTATATTCATATTACACAGCAAAGATGTATCGGTAATATCTTTATTACAATCATCAATATTCTTGGATGACCAACTTTGATCGCTTGGCTACCCAAGTTTTCCTTTGCCATCGTGGCTCTACATGGACACTTTTCTCCTCAGATTTCCTTTCTTGTTTTAGTAGAACACATTTTCTTTACGGCTGTCAGTAGATTATGATATGCTTGATTACATCATTACCATTTTGTGTTAATTACACAAATCTTGAATTCTCAGTCAATATTGTTTTGTAATTACAGTTATCATGAAAGCACAGTTAATTACTACCCTCAGAATTTAAAAAAAAAAAAACAGAGAATTAATCAATCTGTGTGCGAGTAGTCTTTTTCTAGCGTGGTCTATGACTGTTTCATCTTCATCTTCATTTGGTTAAAAGTGTAAATTATATTCACGATGTTATCAAACACCTGGACAGAAAATAAAATCTCTGTTAAACGTCTAAATGCAGATAAAATTGCTCATAATGCATCGTTCTCTTTCCATCCTATTTATGTTATATTTGTTGACCCTTAGGAACAAATTTGCTCTCATTATCTTTCATCTTCCTTTTTCCTCTCAAGTATGGATAATAGTGAATAATTATCATAATGATAATTGTATAAAGAATAAAAAATATAATGCTTATTCTGGATCTAGGGCTATTATAAGCATATTACATAGGTTAATATATGTAGTCTTCACACCAACACCATGAATTGAGTTCTGTTATTATTCCTATTTTACAGATAACTTGAGCCATGCCATAACTAGTGTAAGCGGTATGTCTGTAAACTGAATGCAGAGAAATCTGACTTGTGGCTCTTAATCCCAAGCACTATCAGTCCAGCTCTACAACCTTATCCCTACCAAGGAAGTAGGCACAGTTCCAGTTTAAGAAGAAATGATTCAGTCATACATTTAGGACTGAAATCTTCACAGGAAATAGATATTATTGAGCACATGGATGTAGAAATTTTGGTAACATCAGAATTCCAGAATTCGTGGCCACATAATACTGCTGCTTGTGTTGAGTTCTTATGGGAACAGAGCTTCAATTTACATCATTAAGATTTGGGCCCAAAAAATAGCAGGAAGAATAATCGTTCCATTTCTCAATAAAAATTTTATGAAACTCATTAGGCACCAGTGATAGCCAAGAGCAATTGCAGACCCTAAAGGGCTGAACTAGAGAATACCTGGATTTGAAAAAGAAAAATGCACTCCCCACATCAGAAAGTACAGACAGGATTTTATATTTAAAATTTTATGTTATGAATTTTATATCAGTACAAATGCAACAAACATAAACAGATACCTTCTTAGATTTTTGATCATTTATATCAGTCCCTTACTACCAGTCCAATAGCTTTGAGGCCCAGTAGACTCAATTATAAGCAGTATAATCTCTGTTCTCAGGTTCAACATCTGGAAATTTTCCCATGGACATTTCTACTTGTATGCACACCTTTTACCCACCTGCCTTTAATGAGTCCTCTAATTGACCCTATTCTATCTCCTTGTGATTTTTGTAGGTCATCTCTCTGCCTATTCTCATCCTTCCCAGCTTGATCCATGACTGCTCCAGGTTGCAGCATGGATTTGCCCAGCACCTGTGCACTTCTGAACCCCAGCTGACCCACTTTGAGCTCCCAGGCTCTGCCCCTGGGCACACTTCCTGCTGGGCAGGCACCTGGTGAGCCATTTGCTTGGCTTCTCTTGCAGCTTGGCTGCTCTTCTCATACCCACCTCACCTCTCATCTCCCTGGGCTATAATGGTGTGAACATAAATCAGTATTTACTTGCTGACACCTATGAACATTTCACATAAAAATATTTTATTTCTAAGCCAGGAAACAAAATGAAATCAAAGACAAGCTTCAAGGACAATACCTTCTTACAGTCTTTACTAGTTGAAACTGGGAATTTTAATAAGAGGTAAGTTTGCTGTTCTATCATTATTTGAGTTATTAAAATGCAAAATTTTGAAAGAGCTAAATAAATAGCACACTATTCAGAACACCACAGGCTATCAAAGGGACACAGTGTAAAACTCAGTTTGTAAATCTCCAAACAGTCAATTAGCATACCGGCATGAGCAATGAGAAGACCTTACAGACTCTCCCAAGCAAACACAGTAATTAAAAACAAATTACAGTGCAACCTGGATGTGGTGTTTTACAGTGTACCCCACCTGCCAACCAGAAGTTAAATTCATTCCAAGACTGGCCAATTAACTTCTCCCCCACTGGGTGACTTGGGCTTCTTGTGTGAACATCGCTTGCAAGGATCCACAACAGATTAGGACTTTTGTGCTCAAAAAGCAATAGACAACCAAAAGACTCAAGTGGATCTTTATTTGAAGATTCTGCCTCTGCCAGAAATTCTCCTCACGAAGAGATATACTCTGATTCCAACACACACACACACAAAATTTCCAGGTTGTAAAAAGAAAGGAATACTAGTACATGTCTTTTCCTGCATATAATTATAATTAGGAAATAAAGAAAATGAACACTGGACTTTGACCTCTTCATCAAAGGTCCATGGAAAAAATTCAGGTCAAATGTCTATTGGTGGGCCTGCATTGTGCAATAAATTAAGCCATGGCTTGCAATGCCAGCATCCCATGTCGGATTTCTGGTTCCAGTCCTGGCTACTCTACTTCCAATCCGTTTTCCTGCTAATGTGACTGGGAAAGCAGTAGAAGAGGACCTAAGTACCTGAGGCTGCTACCACCCATGTGGGAAGCTTGTATGAAGCTCTAGGCTCCTAGATTCAATCTGCCCAAACCTGAATGTTGTGGCTATTTAGAGAGTGAAATATCTCTCTCTCTCTCTCTCTCACTTACTCTGCCTTCCAAATAAATAAATACATCCTTTTTAAAAATTAATGTTTTTCTTTGAGATACAAATAAATACATGAACTCAAGTAAGGTGAAATTTACTGGTTTATGATTGGTTTGTACATATGTATAGAAACAAAGGCTAGAATTAAAGAAATTTATAATCAAGGAAATTGAGACCCAAGTTCACAAAGGGCTGGAAGCAAAGGTCATAACTAACAGTCCTTCTCACTTCACTTTCCTCAGAGTGAATTCATATTTATGTAAATCCTCATGATGTGTATAGAGTTCAAGCATATAAACACGGGTTGTCCCCTCCTGTTAGGAGAATCCAATAGCAAATGACTTATGGATGGAAAGCACTCTTACTTTATGCCACAGGGAAAATGAGATCTCAGCTATGTTGGTTTTTTTCTTTATAAATTTGGAACATTTGATCATCCAGTCAACAAGCATTTATTTAACATGATCCTTATACCTTGCACGGGGATTGTGACTCTTACAGCAAGAATCATAAATAGACTTCATTTTGAGAAAACCTGTTATTAGCAATGCATTTCTAGAGCTTGAGTCGAGCAAGATTCTGAGGATTTATGTGAACTCAGAATGAGAGTGATTATGTATGATTTTTACTGACCATAATGAGTACAGAAATGGTAACAAATGTGTTATTTTGATGCCATCCATACTACATGGCTGTTCTTCCAGCTTCAATTTTTCCTACAGATTCTATTTTCAATGTTTCTGTTTAAATGTTTGCCTAAAGTACAAAAAGAATGGTTGTTTAGATAATTACTCTTTCTCATTCCAACATGAAAAGAAGTGAAGAAATCATCCATGGGGCTGGGGTGAGGGTCATACAAATGAAGATCAATTTAAAAAACTAACAGTCTGTACACTAAGGAAGTACTTTCTGAAGTAGAGTTTGATATTCGTAGCTATAGACCATGTTAAAAATGATTGCTTTTCTATAGCTACTGGAACTAAATATAGGGAGCATGTCAGAGGGTTCTTTTAAAAAAAACATTTGTTTATTTTGATCTAATCAAAAGTCAGAGCAACAAAGAAAGGGAGCTCATTCATTCCATGACTCACTCCCCAAATGTCTGCAACAGCCAGGGCTGAGCCGGACCAAAGCCAGCAGTCCAGAACTTCACCCAAGTCTCCCATTGGGTGGAAGGGTCCCTGCACTTGAGCCATCTTCTGCCTCTCAGGGTGCAATCCCAAGAAGCTGCATTGGAAAGGGAGCAGACAGGATTCAAATCGGCACTCTTATATGGGATGCAGACATCCCCGTCAGCAGGTTAACCTACAGTGCTACAACACTCATCTCCAGAACGATTCTTTATTATAAAACTTTGCTTCACCTTATGAGTTAAAATGATTTATTGATAAATCTATTCTTAATAATTAACATACTCTAATTTTATAATTTATAACATTTTCTAGCTTTATCAAATAAAGGAGTCTTTCTTCATCAAATGAAATCACAGATATACATTAAACATGTTTCCAAGGTGGAAAAAAAGAAAATCAAAACGGTTCTATTATTTCCCTTTGAAAAGGCTTTTTGTAATCAGTTCAAGTCTTTCAATGGAGGTTCCTTTAATCATTTGGTTGGTATAAAACCATAGGTGACATGCCTTCAAAATCATGAGGGGAAGCCAAAAAGTCAATATTAAGTTCACTGTAAGAATATGATGAATTTGCACTATTGTCTGGTCTCATTATATTCTTTGTCACAAAAATGAGTTATCACAGAATTATAATGTCTAGTATGTTCTTTTTTATAATACATTCTTATTCACATGACAAGAATTACGACAAGAGGAGAAAATGGACAAAATTAATCCACCCTCCTGACAGAAAATACTATGTCAAATTAACTTGTGACAGGCTAGTGTTTTTGTGAAGGCATTTATTGATGGCATCTGTCCTATCAGTCTACCTACATCAGTTCTTTATGTGCCTCATCAAGGATCTATCATGAGTAGAAGCCAGGAACACACACCTTCTGAAGATAGTTCAGATGTAAAGGGAAGCAGTGAGGGTCATACAGTACATAATCTTGGAGGGAACTCTAACTAAATCAGTAATTCAGATTTTACAGCACCAACCTTGAATGAATTCCAGCCTAGTTTGTCACCATATGAGAAATTCTGCCTCTATATTTGTCAGCAGAAATTCTTTTGTAGATTTTTTATTTTAGGTCTTAATAAAAGGATAGAAATATGTCAACAATAAATCAGTCTATGCCTTATGGTTATCTTTGCTTACTCTTTTGTATCTAGCTTATAGTCAATATGGAACAGTTCTACAAGAATAGGTATAGTGCATATTGTTTGACAAAATAAAATTAGCTGAATGTGAAGAGGCAATGTTATCACTCTATGCAAGAAATGATGCTGAGGATCTCTGATGGTAGGTAGGTATAATTCATATATGTTCACATATAAATAACTCCGAAAACGTAGACAGGGATGAATGATGTAGAGGTTTTAAAAGAAAATTGTTCACAACAGAAAAGGAAGACCTTTCTCTCTGTCTCTCTCTCTCTAACTCTGCCTGTCAAAAAAAAAAAAAAAAAGAAGAAGAAAAGAAAATTGTTCAGTGATGTATGATGAAGCAGAAAGAGAGAGGTCACTAGTGTAGGACGAATGGTCATCTTCAAAGATTTCATTCTTGTAGAGCATTTACTCTGAATTTACCAAAGTCCAGATTTGGACTCCCTGTAAGTCTGGAAACTCATGCATGCTCACTGTGCAAGAAAACTCCCTGAGATATATGTGTCAAACCAGAAGATCATTTCACTTGTTTGCTTTGCTGAAGACAACCAGTGTATTTAATCAGTTCATTTTCAATCACCCATAAAAGAAGATATGTTTCATTTTTTTAAAATGTGCGCAGAAAACTAAACAGAGGAAATGTTCCTCTTGTCACAAAGAAAATAAGCTATTACTACATTTATGTGTGGGGAAGGGAATGCCTCCCAAGAAAGGAAGACAACTCTGACATTGTGCCTCCTTTAGCTGTCATTAGCATATGGATTTCTAAGTTAGAAGACAAATGAGAAAAGACTCATACGGAGCTTATCAGATGCCCAGCCACTACACAACTGCAGACACAGCAGAACATGAGGTCCTCAAGTGGAGTGCTCATTGGCTGACACCTAAATATTTTTGTTGGTTCCCTTTCATGAAAAAAAGTACCACTACTGTATTGTGCGTTCATGCCAGATTACATAACCATTTGATTTTCTTCCAAGGTGAACACAGTTACCATTTAGCTCAAGTGCCATTTCTGTAGGAAGAAACACATGAAACAGGTATGACAAATTTATTCAAGTAGTAAGTGCCAGATTTTGAAAGTATATAAGCCGCAGTTAAAAACTTGGTTTCAAGAGCTATTCTAATGTTGTTAAAGCATACAAATAAGACATTCATTCTTTTGGGAAGATTTATCCAATGGACATTTACTATTATAATTACCTGTTTCTTGTGGGGAAACACACACTAATTACTTGGCCTAAATTTAGGATGAAAATTTGGGGCCTAGTATCATTATTCTGAAGACTCTTGTCTGTGTTTAAATGAAAAACTGTAATGAACTAGTCAAACCAAATTGAATTTAAGTGCTCTGGGAATTGCTTAATATTTTTAAACAGTAGAACAATATATCTTCTAGAGAACCTGGCACATTCATTATAAACAATTAAATTTTGAAGACTGACTTACTACAGAGGCATATGCTATGTTAACTTATTCAAGATTACATTTCACAATAAAACAAAAGAACAATCTCTTGTAAATATGCAACTCACTTGTCCAAATCATTGTCCTGGCACATTATGAGAAATTTAGCAATATTTTATCACCAAGAATAATAAAGTAGGCCATAGTAGTTATTTCAAATACAGTGAGTGTAATAAAGCTGACTGTAGCACTTCCACACTGAGAAAAATTAATTCCAAGTTAGAAATGAGATGTATTAAATTAAAAAAATACTCTACAATCTCATAAGATGAAACACTATGTCTAAGAAGAAAAAATAAATGAGTTAATTAAATCCTTGAATTTTAAATCTTTTACAACTCTACAAATGTTGACCTTTTCCATCATGTCTCTGCCTCTGCACACCTGTGTTAATCAGCTAAGGAAATAATGTAGGCAGCCACTCTTACTTGTCATACTTCTCGACTTTTCTATTTTGATATTCTTTGACATATTTGGAAACATTCTGGACTACGATGTCATTGGCAATTTATTTTTTTAACTATTTCCTTTTTTATTTTTTTTAACTTTTATTTAGTAAATATAAATTTCCAAAGTACAGCTTATGGGTTACAGTGGCTTTTTCCCCCCCATAACTTCCCTCCCACCTGAAACCCTCCCCTCTCCCACACCCTCTCCCATTCGATTCACATCAAGATTCATTTTCAATTATCTTCATATACAGAAGATCAATTTAGTATATATTACATAAAGATTTCAACAGTTTGTACCCACACAGAACATAAAGTGTAAAATATTATTTCAGTACTAGTTATAGCATTAATTCACATTGGGCAACACATTAAGGACAGAGATCCTACATGAGGAGTAAGTACACGGTGACTCCTGTTGTTGACTTAACAAATTGACACTCTTGTTTATGGCATCAGTAATCACCCTAGGCTCTTGTCACGAGTTGCCAAGGCTATGGAAGCCTTTTGAGTTTGCCGACTCTGATCTTATTTAAACGAGGTCATAGTCAAAGTGGAAGTTCTCTCCTCCATTCAGAGAAAGGTACCTCCTTCTTTGATGGCCCCATTCTTTCCACTGGGATCTCACTGGCTGAGATCTTTCATTTAGGTTTTGTTTTTTGTTGTTGTTGTTGTTCTTTTGTTTTGTTTTGTTTTGTTTTGTTTTTGCCAGAGTGTCTTGGCTTTCCATGCCTGAAATACTCTCACGGGCTCTTCAGCCAGATCTGAATGCCTTAAGGGCTGATTCTGAGGCCAGAGTGCTGTTTAGGACATCTGCCATCCTATGAGTCTGCTGTGTATCCCGCTTCCCATGATGGATCATTTTCTCCCTTTTTGATTCTATCAGCTAGTATTAGCAGACACTAGTCTTGTTTGTGTGATCCCTTTGACTCTTAGACCTATCAGTGTGATCAATTATGAACTGAACTTGATCACTTGGACTAGTGAGATGGCACTGGTACATGCCACCTCGATGGGATTGAATTGGAATCCCCTGGCACGTTTCTAACTCTACCATTTGGGGCACGTCCGATTTATCATGTCTCAAATTGTACATCTTCTCCCTCTCTTATTCCCACTCTTATATTTAACAGGGATCAGTTTTCAGTTAAATTTAAACACCTGAGAATAATTGTGTGTTAATTACAGCGTTCAACTAGTAGTATTAAGTAGGAAAAAAAATACTAAAAGGGATAAAATATTAAGTTGTTCATCATCAGCCAGGACAAGGGCTGATCAAGTCACTGCTTCTCATGGTGTCCATTTCACTCAACAGGTTTCCTTTTTGGTCCTTGGTTAGTTGTTACTGATCAGGGAGAACATATGATATTTGTCCCTTTGGGACTGGTTTATTTCACTCAGGATGACGTTTTCCAGATTCCTCCATTTTGTTGCAAATGACCAGATTTCATTGTTTTTCACTGCTGTATAGTATTCTATAGAGTACACGTGCCATAATTTCTTTATCCAGTCTATTATTGATGGGCATTTAGGTTGATTCCAGGTCTTAGCTATTGCAATTACTTTAGAGGAGAGCATAAGTAAATCTTGTTTTTATTTTTTAAAAAGTTATCCACAGTTCCATGTTGTAGACTGAGGACAATGGGGCACATTGTCCCATTGGGATGGCACAGTTCAGCTAGTGACTCCTCTTTCTCACACACCTGCTCACTTCCCTATAGACTTCTCCATAGTTTGAGCAATGAATACATAGCTGCTTTCTTCCCTATGTATCTGTATGCCTCACAACTTTCCACAAACATCTCTGATTGTCCTGGAGAGCTCTGCATGAGAAACCAAGATTCATAGTAATGTCTTCAAGAAACTCACTCATATTAAAAAATCAGAACTTGTTAGACTTGACTAGACCTTTTGGTAGTTCATTGTCCCCATCCATCTCTTGTCTTTCTCTCCCATAATTTTTAATTCCTTCTCCTCCTCATGAAAAACAAACAAAATCCACCCTCTTACCCAGTAGAAAAGCCTATCCAATTCTGTGTCTCTTGGCCTCAGGTACTATCCTGAGTAACAATCAGATCATGTTATATAAAAAAAAACTTTTCTCCTAAGAGGGATCCTAATGAGACTTCATCTCATTCCCTTTATATCCCTGTCAACTCCATGCACAGAGATGGTTTTCCTTAAATGTTTATTTAACAGTTGAACATTTCTTTAACACTGGTGAACTACCAGGAGCTATCGAGTTCAGAGTAAAACAGTTCTGATATCAATCACCTGTTACACCTGTGGTGTGACCTAGGCAAATAGCAAAGCTCTCAGACTATCAGTTTCCTTATCCAGGCAATGGAAGCATAAAATGCAGCTGTATTAAGTCAGAAATCAACTTTGACAGATAAAGAGATAGAATGAGAAAGAACAGTTCCAAGTAATTCAATAATTCTGTCCATTATTTCATGCTATGAAGTTATGCCTACAGTCAATTATATGAGAGGCTGACTCTATCTCTATTGATGCATGTCAGTTAAACCAATGGAAAGAATGGGTAAAAGATTCTAAAAGTATTTTGCAAATGAAATACTGTTCAGGTGGCCCACAAACTGACAGGTGGGCCAAGTTATGACAGCTTCACCATTCTCAAGGGAAACGTTAAAAAATTAATAGAGAAACTTGGAAACATTGACAATAGGAGAGTTGAAAGAACTGATAAAATAATCTTCTCTCAGTGATGATGATGATAACTAGGGAGAGTTTTTCTTTTTTATATAATTTGTTGAAGTATCCCTAACCAGGAAACACTGACTGATTTAATTTCAGAATATGATCTCTAATTACATACAAAACCAACATTATACACATTATACTATGCATAAATTATTTATATTGCTGAAGAATTCATTGTAGTTATTGCTTAAGTACATTGGGTGTACTTAAAAAATTCTATTTCAAAATACAAGTTTCAATATGTATTTCAAAATGCAAATTTCCAGGAGTACATCTAAAGATTCCTAGAGCTAGAAAAACACATGAGTTCACTGAATCTCACTTCTTTGTTTCCCAGCTAAAGAAACGGAGATAAAAGATAATTACATTATACTCCAACAGCACAGGCAGTCAAAACCAAAATTAACATTTGGGATTGCATCAAATTGAGAAGTTTCTGTACTTCAAAAGAAACAGTCAGGAAAGTGAAGAGGCAACCAACAGAATGGGAAAAAATATTCGCAAACTATACTACAGATAAAGGATTGATAACCAGAATCTACAAAGAAATCAAGAAAATCCACAACAACAAAACAAACAACCCACTTAAGAGATGGGCCAAGGACCTCAATAGACATTTTTCGAAATGGCCAACAGACACATGAAAAAATGTTCAAGATCACTAGCAATCAGAGAAATGCAAATCAAAACCACAATGAGGTTCCATCTCACCCCGGTTAGAATGGCTCACATTCAGAAATCTACCAACAACAGATGCTGGAGAGGATGTGGGGAAAAAGGGACACTAACCCACTGTTGGTGGGAATGCAAACTGGTTAAGCCACTATGGAAGTCTGTCTGGAGATTCCTCAGAAACCTGAACATAACCCTACCATACAACCCAGCCATCCCACTCCTTGGAATTTACCCAAAGGAAATTAATTTGGCAAATAAAAAAGCCATCTGCACATTAATGTTTATTGCAGCTCAATTCACAATAGCTAAGACCTGGAACCAACCCAAATGCCCATCAACAGTAGACTGGATAAAGAAATTATGGGACATGTACTCCATAGAATACCATACAGCAGTAAGAAACAACGAAACCCAGTCATTTGCAACAAGATGGAGCAATCTGGAAAACATCATGCTGAGTGAATTAAGCCAGTCCCAAAGAGAAAAATATCATTTGTTTTCCCTGATCGGTGACAACTGAGCGCCAAAGGGGAAACCTGTTAAGTGAAATGGACACTATAAGCAACAATGAACTGATCAGCTCCTGTCCTGACTTTAGATGTACAATGTAATACTTTATCCTTTTTAGTATTTGTTGTTGTTGTTGTTCTAGTACTATTGGTTGAACTCAGTAATTAACACACAATTATTCTTAGGTGTTTAAATTTTAACTGAAAAGTGATCCCTGTTAAATCTAAGAGTGGAAAAAGAGAGGGAGGAGATGAACAATTTGGAACATGCTCAATCGGACTGGCCGCAAATGGTGGAGTTAGAAATGTGCCAGGGGATTCCAACACAATCCCATCAAGATGGCATGTACCAATGCCATCTCACTAGTCCAAGTGATCAATTTCAGCTCACAATTGATAGCTCTGATAGGTCTAAGAGTCAAAGAGATCACACAAACAAGACAAGTATCTGCTAATACTATCTGATAGAATCAAAAAGGGAGAGAAAGATCCAACATGGGAAGTGGGATACACAGCAGACTCATAGGATGGCAGATGTCCTAAACAACACTCTGCCCTCAAGGCATTCAGATCTGGCTGAAGAGCCCATGAGAGTATAGCAGGCATGGAAAGCCAAGATATCATGGAAAAAAAAAAAAAAAGACCTAAATGAATGATCTCTGTGAGTGAGATCCCAGTGGAAAGAACGGGGCCATCAAAGAAGGAGGTACCCTTCTCCGAAGGGAGGAGAGAACTTCCACTTTGACTATGACCCTATCGGAATAAGATCAAAGTCGGCGAACTCTAAAGGCTTCCATAGCCCTGGCAACTCATGACTAGAGCCTAGGGAGATTACTGACGCCATGAACAGGAGTGTCAAATTGTTAAATCAGCAACAGGAGTCACTGTGTACTTACACCCCAGGTGGGATCTGTCCCTAATGTGTCGTCTAAAGCGAAGTGATGCTATAACTAGTACTGAAACAGTATTTTTATACTTTGCATTTCTGTGTGGGCACAAACTGATGAGGTCTTTACTAATTATATACTGAATTGATCTTCTGTATATAAAGAGAATTGGAAATGAAAAAAAAAAAAAAAAAACCTGGTGTTAAAATGGAAATGGCATAGAAAATTAATTAATTTGAAAAAAAAATTATGTAGGATCTCTGTCTTTAATGTGCTGTACATTGCTATTTAATGCTATAATTAGTAATCCAATGGTAGTTTTTTCACTTTATGTTGCTATATGGGCAAAATGTTGAAATCTTTACCTAATATATACTAAACTGATCTTCTGTATACAAAGAGAATTGAAAATGAATCTTTACATGAATGGAGGGGGAGAGGGAGCGGGAAAGGGGAGGGTTGCGGGCAGGAGGGAGGTTGTGGGAGGGGGGAAGCCATTGTAACCCATAAGCTATACTTTGGAAATTTATATTCATTAAATAAAAGTTAAAAAAATATATATAAGTTGGCTGTAAAAAAAAAAAAAAGAAAAGAAAATCCTTGAAAGCTAAAAAAAAAAAAGATAATTACATTGCACTGCCCTGAATGTGAATAATAATGCAAGACTTTTGTTTGCCAGGCTAAGACATTCATGATTTTTTTTATCTTTTCTATCAGTTATTCAACACTAATATTACAGTAGCATGAACTGGGGGGGGTATTTTTTTTTAAACTCCCATTCCTACATGTCACCCTAAGGATTGTGCTTGAAATAGCCCGGGATGGGATCTGTCATCTACTCTTATTGTTAAAGTTCTCAAGTTATTCCAGCAGATAGCCAGAGTTGAGAACCTAATGTCTCTTTTTGTATGTGGTATCAGGCTATCTACTTTGACCCCATAGAACTACAACACATATTGTGATAAATTTACCCCATTACTCCTGGAAAGCATACTCAGTGCTGGATCCTAAATAACTGGTTTTCACTGAGCTCCACCAAGATGCTCCACTACTAAAAGCAAATATTCCACTTTTTCTCTCAGTTCAGAAAACCATACTAAGCAAGTGGAATAGCAGGTTCTCAATGTAAATGTTTCTTCATATAATTATTTCCTAATCTTTAATAGATTTAGAGTTGGAGAGGCAGCAAGATGGCGGAATAGGCAGGAAGCACACTTAGTCCGGGGGGAGAGAAAGTTTAATATAAGTGGAGATACTGCAGGGTCAAGGAAGAGTAGGGGAAGAAACAGCAGAGGAAACTCTTCCGGAACTAATGATTCACAGTGGACCTGCGTGGAGAGCGTGGGAGCCCAAGTTCGGGACACCAGCGGCAGACTCAACGCACCAGCGCTGGAACGCGAGGTGAGCCGAACCTCCATAGCCCGAGATACCAGCAAGCAAGCAGAAAGAGGAGGCTAGAGGGAACGAGGCTTGAAACTCCGTGGGGAAAAGTTCACCAGGCTAACTAGAAGAGAGAGAAAAAAATAAAAAAAGTGACTGTTACGGACACAAGTTTCTCTCTCTCCGCTCACCTCTCAAAGGCGAGCAAGACAGAGCAGGCGCCATTTTGGACATACGTCATAAGCAGGGCGACCTCAGGTCTGCACCAGCCTTGAGCCTAGCAGAAAAACCTGACTCTGTGGGGAGGGGTGAAATAACAGGAGATTAGCATCTAACTTGGCAACCCAGTGGGAGACTGCAGGAGAATTGGAGCCCACACTGAGGGCAGCACAGATTCCCTGTGTGGTCCTTGGGAAAGAGCTTCCGATTTCTGGCTCCTGTGGGTATATCATTTGCCTGCTAACTACCTCCAATTACGTTCAGCTGTGCGGAATTACTTCCTTTTTAAATCAAAAAAAGAAAGAGAGATTTACCACACCTAACCTGGGAGTGTCATCCTTGACACACCCTCAACCCTGAGGAACCAAACACAGCTCTCAGTCCACACTCATCTCAAGCCTCTAAGGCTCCACTGAAAGCAGACAGTCCACTTAATATAGAGCCATAGTGTAACAAGAAAAAACACCACAGTGAAGAAACCAAATATCTCCAACATGCCAAACAACAAACGCAAAAACCAACCTAACAAGAACAAGGAAGACACTATGACACCCCCAAATGAAAAAGACACCCCAATTCAAGACTATGAAGATGATGAGATCGAAGAAATGCAAGAAGCGGATCTCAAAAAATTGATAAGAACATTAAGAAGTTCTCAAAAACAAATTCTTGAACTACAGAAATCCTTAATGGACAAGATAGAAAATCTCTCTCGTGAAAGTGAAATATTAAGGAGGAATCAAAATGAAATGAAACAGCTAGTGGAACAAGAAACTCTGATAGTGACTAGAAATCATAATGAAATGAAGAGTTCAATAGATCAAATGACAAATACATTAGAGAGCCTTAAAAACAGAATGGGCGAAGCAGAAGAGAGAATATCAGACTTAGAAGACAGAGAACAGGAAAGGAAACAGGCAAACCAAAGAAAAGAAGAAGAAATTAGAAATCTAAAAAATACTGTCAGGAATCTACAGGATACTATTAAAAAACCCAACATTCGGGTTCTAGGAGTTCCTGAAGGCATGGAGAGGGAGAAAGGATTAGAAGGCATTTTCAGTGAGATACTAGCAGAAAATTTCCCAGGTTTGGAGAAGGACAGAGGCATCTTAGTACAGGAAGCTTATAGAACCCCTAATAAACATGACCAAAAGATATCCTCACCACGACATGTTGTAATCAAACTCACCACAGTGAAACATAAAGAAAAGATCCTAAAAGGTGCAAGAGAGAAACGTCAGATCACTCTTAGAGGATCTCCAATTAGACTCACAGCAGACTTCTCATCAGAAACCCTACAAGCTAGAAGGGAATGGCGAGACATAGCCCAGGTACTAAGAGAGAAAAACTGCCAGCCCAGAATACTATATCCTGCAAAGCTCTCATTTGTGAATGAAGGTGAAATTAAGACTTTTCATAGCAAACAGAAACTGAAAGAATTTGTTGCCACTCATCCTGCCCTGCAAAAGATGCTTAAAGATGTCTTACACACAGAAACACAGAAACATGGTCACCAGTATGAAAGAAGGTAAAGGAAGGAAACCTCACAGCAAAAGATCACAGGAAGCTCAATTTCTCTTTGACATAGAATTAAACTCTGATGCTCTGTTAAAGCAATGTGTTAAAGTAATCTATTATGTTCTCTTGATGTCTGTTAAATTCTAATTGTTCAAAAACAGCTGAATTTTTATTAAGAGCTATGGGTTATTTAAATATGTGCTTTTTTCAAAAATTTGAATAATCACCTTGTAACAATGATCAAATTTGGTCTATGTTATGTCATGATTTTAAGAAATCTTATTTCAACCATTTATTTTGGAGACATGATAGTTATCTTAATGAGAAAGCCCCAGAGGCTTAAAGGGTTAAATACTTGTAAAATCCTACAGGTGCTTTCAAAAATACTGTGAAGTAAGCAAGTGCCTCTTGTTGGTTGATGAGTTTATAATTTTAAATTGTCAGCAAGCGATCTAGGACTTGCTCCCTCATTTCTCTATTCTAAGCCCAACTTGTTCTTTCATTTCTCTATTCTCTTCAAGGTAGGAAACTAACTCTATTATGAAGGAATCTGTAGGATGCACAATTTAATCTTTAGACCTTATAAAAGAGATGGCTAACATTTTTCTGCAATAGCATAGCCAAAATAAGAACTCAAATAATAATCTCATAGCTAGATTCACTTCGCCATCAGCGAAGTATACAGTAAGTAGAAAAAACCTCCCTTTCAAACCAAAGGGAAAGAGTTTTAAAGTGAGAATATAATTTTCCTCATGGGCATTGTCTACCTTAGAAAAACTACTACAGAACATGCCTGTGACTATAGACTTGTAGTTCAGGCCACCGAAGATTAGAGATGGGAAACGGGCACTCCCTTGACTTGCATCCTCTGGTCTGCTTTAACACAAACCAGGAGGAAAAGAAAGCTCGGCATCAGAAGCAATGGGTGGCAGGCCTATTAATGGCTGATCTGTACAGTGATCTGCCCTCAAGGAGACCCAACAGGCCAGTCCACTGCAGTGGCTTTCAATGTGGTAAGCCTGGGCTTCAGCAGAAGTCAGCTTGTGAAGAGCCCTGGCAGCTCTGCCAAGAGTTGGATCACTGGAAATGGACCTGCCCTGGAGTCGAAGGATGCCCAGGTCAGAGCCACAGATCTTATTGGCTCTAAGCTGAAAAGCCCTTCACTCAGCCCAACTTCCAAAGTGACCACTGCAGCTGAGGGTATGGTCAAGTAGGGTCAGCAACATTGCAGGCAGAACTGTAAATTTCTTGTTAGAGATGCCCCCTGCCTTTACCTGGCCAGCTCTCCTCCCAGGCCAGCCAAGTAATGAAAGTCAACAGAGTGCCTTCCCCTAGGAGGTTCACACCTCCCTTAGGATATACCCCATGTGAAGAGATAGGTAGGTCTGGGCCTCTGAATTTACAAGGCCTGAAGCCCACCAGATTATTATCAAGCCCCTTCTATCAGGTTCTATTTGCCTCTCAATCAGAAAACTTCATTGTAGCTTAGACAGCACCTTTCTTAGCTCCTCTAATAATGACTCTGTCCTTTGTTCTAGGCCCTGTCTAGCGCACTTGGGCCTCATTCCTTTGTAATCATAACCTCTACTCTACCACCAATGGTTCTACTCCCAACATGTGTGTACTGATGGTCCCCACTTAATGCTGTATAATTGTTCAAACCTGGTAAATGCCACTCTTAGGATCATTGGTTACTATCCTCACTCTGTCTTTTATGACCTTGTCTAAATATGATCAGAGTCGGCAAACTTGGAAGGCTTCCATAGCCTTGGCAACTCATGACGACAGCCTAGGATGGTTACTGGCGCCATAAACTAGAGTGTCAATTTGTTGGGTCAACAACAGGAGCCACTGTGCACTTGCTCCTCATGTGGGATCTCTGTCCTTAATGTGCTGTACATTGTGATTTAATGCTATAACTAGTACTCAAACAGTATGTTTCACTTTGTGTTTCTATGTGGGTGCAAACTGTTGAAATCTTTATACTAAATTGATCTTCTGTATATAAAGAGAATTGAAAATGAATCTTGATGCAAATGGAAGGGGAGAGGGAGCGGGAGAGGGGAGGGTTTCGGGTGGGAGGGAAGTTATGGGGGGGGGGGAAGCCATTGTAATCCATAAGCTGTACACTGGAAATTTATATTCATTAAATAAAAGTTAAAAAAAAAATAAAAAAAATAAAAATAAAAATAAAATAGATTTAGAGTTTTTCTGTTCTAATATCTAGCATGAGTTGCTATCTGATTAAGCACAAAGATTCATATGCATTTCCTTCCAATTTAATATACCAATATTTCATTACTTTCCCCACTGCCCAGTAAGCACCACCAATATCAAATGTTTTACCACCTAAACAAAGTGAGAACTACTTCCCTAATTCCATAATCTATACCACTAACTACTTGATTTCAGTTTCAAAACGCATAAATTGTGTTTTCTTCTAGACTACAGCAACCTTGAAAATAGTAGATACTGAAATTAATGTGTTGTACTATGCGAATTAAAGGTAAAACTAGTATTCAAACAATACTTTATACTTTGTGTATCTGTGTGGATGCAAACTGTTGGAATCCCTATTTAGTATATAATAATTTGATCTTCTGTATATAAAGATAATTAGAAATGAATCTTAATGAAGGATGGGATGGGAGAGGGAGTAGGAGATGGGATGGTTGCAGGTGGGAAGGAGGTTATGGGGGGAAAAACCACTATAATCCAAAAGTTGTACTTTCGAAATTTATATTTCTTAAATGAAAGTTTAAAAAAAAACTTAAATTTATGTTATCTGTTCCATTTTTTCAATTATCTATTGTGAATATATTTCTATATTTTTCTATTAATAAATTTCTCAGCTTTGTCTCATCCACTTCATCATCTCTAAAAAGTCCCAATTTAGTTAATATTTGAAAAATAAGTTGGAGTAACTAGATGAAAAGCAAAACATGTACATAGCTCTGGAATTAAAAGTGAAAAATGGCTAAACTGGTGAACAAAAAGAAGAAATGAAATATAGTGGTTGAATGGAGAAGGAGGATGTAAGAGCTAAGATGTAAGAAATGAGGCACAAAGGGAGCCAACTGGCCACCAGCTCGGTGTGGAAACTTCCTTCTTTTAAACCAGAGAATATTTCCCCATGATGCTAACCATTACCCTCATCCTCTCCACAATCACCACAAATTGAAGTCAGAGTCTGAAAGCAGTAAGTATTAAGCAGTAAATTAATCAGGAGATTCATACAAAGATTTTTGGACTTGTGATCCAGAAAGTCAATTATGTGCTTGGCCAAATTTCCCACAAAAAAGAGCACATCTTAAGTCGGAATGAAGAATAATGTCCATACACAGAGAACAGAAGGATGAGAGACTCCTTCAATGTTAGTTCAGTCTAGGGACTCGTGTTTATGTGGCCTAACTTGTTTGTGATGCTTCCCACAGGATTGTTGTTCTCTGTTCAGTATATTTTGAAAAAACATCATCGTTTGCTTGAGCCAAGTCTGTTTGAGATGTTGCCACTTGAAATCCAAACAATCCTAACTCATACATACACTCTCAAGCATGAGATGTTGCAAGTGACAGATCAGATGGAGTCTGGGTAAAATAAGAGAACCGAGAAAATCCCCAAATCCTGAATTGAGCAGATGGTAGTCCTTGGGACACAGCAGCCAAGCAGTTGGTTAAGCTTTCAATGACTGTCTTTTGGATGCAGATGATGTGCTCTCAGAATCTGGAGCAACTGAGGACAAGAGACTCAAATGGAAGGAGACAGAGGAATATTGGCTAGCTCTTATAAACTTATGGATAGTACTATAATAAGAAAGAAAAATGCCAGCACCATCCGGTCCACTTGAAATCAGGTAAAAATAACCAGAGAAATATGGAAAATCTGGTCCACTTTGTGTCTCCAAGAATCTTTTCCTACACAAGTATGATGCCTGTTTACCCAAGAAAATTATATTTCTGATAGGAAATTGACATTGGAATTGGGCTAAACTTTCTAGAACATTCTCTTTAGTGTGCGGTGACATTTCATTAGGTTGTTAACTGTAGGGATCGAGCAAATACAGCACTGAAGTAGAAGCCCAAGGGCCTGGGGAACATGGAGCTTAGACTTTACCTGAACGCATATATGGGATTTCAGCAGAGCCTAAAGGACAGTGAGGTCAAACAGCACAGTGAAAATCCCCACATTCTGTAACAGGAAGAAGGAATCTAGTGTGGCCATGCAAGATGCACATGTGTAGTGAGACAGAAGAAGCAAAGCTCTTCAGTGATGGCCGCGCCCTCCAGGACTTTCTAGAGGCCACTCGGAGGTCTGCATTTCCTTCTGGCATCTAAGCTTTCCTTCTTACAGAGGGAGAGGACATTGACCTCTAGGTAAGTGAAGTGTTGCTATAAATCTCCTAGTTCTGAAATAGCAGACCACCAGGTTTCATTTCTAGTCAATTCTTGAATTCTTAATGGTAAAAACACATTTCCCACAAAAAAAGGCTTGTCATGTGATTTTTCTTAATTATAATACATATGAGCATAGAAATATGTTTGTCACTACTGCCTCTTACACTACCCACTTCTAGAAACATTAACAAAATAGATACACACACAAATAAATGCATTTAGATTAATTGTTAAACGAGTCAATTATTTGTTCGAA
Source organism: Lepus europaeus (assembly GCF_033115175.1). Classification (NCBI taxonomy): domain Eukaryota; kingdom Metazoa; phylum Chordata; class Mammalia; order Lagomorpha; family Leporidae; genus Lepus; species Lepus europaeus. Next base: position 103,436,114 of record NC_084828.1, on the reverse strand, counting down.
AGACAGAGTGACAGAGATGGAGGAGAGACAGAAAGAGAGGTAACTTCCATCTGCTGATTTGTTCCCCAATTGGCTACAACAGCCAGGTCAGGGCCACACTAAAAGGCAGAAGCCAGGAACACCATCCAGGTCTCCCACATGGGCGGCAAGGACCCACAGATTTGGGTTATCTTCTGTTGACTTCTATGCACTTTAGCACAAAGTTCCGTGGGAAGCAGAGCAACAGGGACTCAAACTGACACTCCGGTCTGAGATGCCTACGTAGCAAGTGGCAGAGTAACTGGCTTCATCACAATGTTGGCCCTAGATCAATTTTTAATGAAATAAGATATAGAATTTCACCTAAAAAATGGTTCCTAAAGGAATATTATAAATTTGCTCAAAAGTCAAGTGTCAACAGTATCTGTTTCAGTATGGTAACCTTAATCACATAGAGCTATTTAACTTTAAATTACAATTGAGTTCCTTGGGCACACTAACCATATTAAGTTCTTCATTGCCACATGTGGTTACCAGCTACTATATCAGAGAGTGCCAGAGTAAACTATTTTTATCATCAAAAATATCCCATTGAACAGCATTGGTTTCCATATCCACTACTTTTAGTGATCCAGCAATATTAAGTCTCAGTATAGTAGCTTTAAAACTTCTGCAATAAGCAATTAAGTTCCCCCAGGTTTATGAGGAATACAAGGAGAAAGAATTTTAAAGGGCAATAGTCTAAAATGTAAAAGAACAATGAGACTGACACTAAAAGTAGCTGTACAAGGTCAAGACAAAGCAAGATGCTGACTTGACAATATTTCAATCATATTTCCAACCTCCCTCTAGGGTTTTTCTCAGCTAAAGTCTTTTCAGATTTGCTGTTGCTGTGAAACCACTGTCAGTATCCCTTTCCTATGGTTTTTCAGATCTGACAAGGAATAAAAGCATCAGGATAGTATGTCCAACGGTAAATAAAGAAGCCAGAATTGGAAGTCAAATCAAACAGTAAATGCTCATTTCCTCTGTCCGATGCCTAAACAAAATGCAGCAACACAAAGACTCACAAGCACCTGTATGTGAGGTCAAGGCAGGGCAGAGAAGTGCAACCACCATACAACCAGGCATTTGGGACACAGTGTACATTGAGGGCACCTCCACACACAAAGTAAATGTTGATCTACACCCTTAAAAACACGTTTCGGTTTTTCCACAGAAAATTTCCTTGAATTTTCTGTGAGATTTTGGACACATCTCAAAGAGAGAAACTGAAAACAGGTGAGCAGAAATTATTTGATTTCACTTTGCTCTCTTCCCAACTGTAGCATCACCATGCTTCTCTGCCTAGGGTAACCGGGATCTGAACATTACATGCCTTTTCAGCTGTTTAGAGATTTAAAATAAAAGGTGGATTAAAACAATCTCTTTGAGGAATAATATTCACACCTGCATATACACTCACTGCTCTCCCCAGGAGCTATGCCTTTAGTTTTGCTTAACATCAACATTTTAATATGACAGTCCAACCAAGAGACTGCAACATCATCATGTATTTGATTAAAGATGCAGCCCCTTTATTGCACATTTCCAGTAAGATAAAATATTCAGTAGCATGATTTCTAGACAATAAATTTTCTACAGTATGACTTATAGCTGGCTCATCAGCTACAAAAGCTGAATAATAATCAAAGATAACCTCCATATTTCTAAAAAGACGACACTGGTGTTTCCGATCTTAATTCTAAGTCTGACATTGGTTAAAGAGGTGCTAATACCCCACATTTTACAGTGCCATCAATATTGCAAATAAATGCATAACACAATGAAAATATTTATGTGTGGTACTATCCAGAAAGACATAGTTAGGAAAAATATGGGAAAGTATAAGTAACACTGACAATTTAAGCTTCATTGAAATACTTCCCAGGCTTTGCCTAGAAGCATAAATAATTCACAGATCCCAGCACCAAATACAAATGAAGAGCATTTGTTATTAATCCAACCCTCTTTTTTGGGCCACAGTATTATTCCTTTATAATGAAACTCATTGTGAGCCATAATGAAACTCAATCTGAGCCACCTGTGTCATTATCTAAACGTTATGAAATGTCTAATTTATCTTTACGTAACTTGCCATGCCCTAGGATGAAGTATTTGTTTGTTTGTATGCAGTTCATAGAATTCTTGAAGCAATAAGTTGTCATCAGGTCAAATATGTCAAATTAGTATTTGGACTGTTAACATCATGTGGAAACTTAATACAGACTAACCAAGCCATTAGTAAAATATGTAGTCATATGATAAATGTTCTTAACCTAAGGGTAGAAATTATTCACATTAGTGAAAAATTAAATTCCATTTTCAAAGTTAAAGAGATATAGTATATCTTTAAGAAAGTAAGTGAGAAAATGGATGGATACACCAGAAATCAATGAACTTGGACCTTGTCCTAAAGCCCTCTCATTAAAACCAGAACACTCTATTCAGCTGAGTCAATTTAAAAAAGGAAGGAAATGAATAGCTTGACCTGGCTGACATCTGAAAAGGTAGTTGATTTGTTCCACTTAAAAATAATAGCTGACATTTCAATGTCTTTAATTTGTCACTATTAGTTAAACTGAATTTTTCTTATCCTTCAATCTGCTATTTAAAAACATCCAAAGGGAATTTTGAATGTTTTCAGTGAAGTGAGAAAAACGCAGTGGCTATTACACAGTGCAGTGAGGGAAATAGGATGCAAGAGAAATAGTACCTCAACAAAGACCAAAGAAAGATGGCAGGGATAACACATGGTACAGTGCATGAACTCAGCCACAACACAATAAGTGAGTAGGACAGATAATTACCCTTGTTAGATACTACCTGGACTATCATAATGGAGTGAAAACTACACTGAAGTTTGAATCCCAGCTTGGACCAGCAATAGCTGAGCATCCTTGGGCAGGTCATAGACCTTTAAGGAGCATCATTTCTGCCAGTTCTTAAACAGATAAAATAATAGTCTTGTAAGGTTCTTTTCTTGTAATCCTATAAATGAGGCCACCTATGTAGAGTTTCTGCACATGGTAATTGTATAAATGTTAGTTTTCACCTCCACCTATTGGAGAAATTGACTTGCTTATCATGCTGTGCAAAATTTCTCCGGGTTCTGTGTCTAGAAGTGAAATCACTAAATTAATACAGGTGTTTGAGATGTGTACTTGATCTAAGTACAGCCAATTCAAGTTGGTTTACACCAACTCCACAACCACAGTGCACAGAATTCCTCATTCCCATATCCCCTTCAGTGGTTTGCCTCACTTACTTAATCTCTATAGTCACTCCATTAGAAGCAAACTATTGTATGCAACATTTCTGAATAAGAAAGTTAGGACAATAGAGAATTAAATAACTTGGGCAATGGTGATGTAAGAGACAGCATTAAACCTAGGGGACTTGCTTCCGAAGGTTTCTTTTCATTGTTGGTGTGGTATGAAATCTTAACTTTCCTTAGTGCTAGCCAAACAGGGTAGCTGGAAACACAACTGTTTGACCCACAACATTTACCCCAAGCTCTCCCACTCCACACAGTCTTAACAAAAACTTGCATACCAGACATCCTGGGAATGCCTGCCCAAGGAATTTTGAGGACAGATCTCATGACTCTTAGCTAAGCAAAAACTTTCAACAAAGAGGACACGTGTTCAACCTCATTCAAGACAACAAGTACTCCACAAGTTTAGATTTGGCCAGGTACTTTCTCAATACAGAAGAATTTCTGTCTCGAAGGAATAAAGCATATGCTCCCAGGAAGCAGGAAAGTGCATAAACAAATATTTGATTCTTCCTTTTCACCTCTAAAGTACTGTCAGCATTTTATCTCATTTCTTCAGACAGAATTCATTTCTTAAAGCTATTGAGTCGAGGAGAATTGCCATTTGGGGAGATTGCAAGCAGAGCCAGGGGAAGGGGAAGTAACGGGAGCACCCCCTCACGGCTCCCTTACTCACCTGTGCAGGCAGTAAGGAAGAGCCTTATCTGCAGAGCATTTTAGAAAAATTAAAAAAAAAAAAACAATTTTCAAGAAAGCAGTCTTCTCTTCATTATCACCATGCCGGCTCACTCATTTAAGCCACAAGGACCACAGCTTGGCAGATCTGATGCCAGGAGCCAGGAGTTTCTTCCTATATCCCATGTTTTTGCAGGGGCCCAAGGATTTAGGCCATCCTCCTCTGCTTTCCCAGAGAGCTGGATCAGAAGTGGAGTAGCTGAGGCTTGAATCGCGCCCATAAGGGATGCTGGCATTGCAGGCAGTGGCTTAACCTGTTACAGGACAATGCCGTCTCTCTCAAATAAAAATTATTTTTTTAGAAAAATTAACTTTCCTACTCCATCCTTGGGAACATTTCATCAAAACACTGCAGCCTGATGTGAGCTGTGCTTTGAATAGTTACAGGAAAGACCCCTGGACACATAGAGGGTAAGATGGATGGGTCAATGTCTTTAGGAGCTTGGAGTGGCAGTAAAAAGATGACAAAAGATTATCAGCAGAGAACTCCAAGGAAGTCAGAAGTGAAAGGTGTCTAGGGAAGGAAGCATAGATGTGGTGAACGTTTAAGCCTGGGACTCCCGTCTCAATGCCTGGGGGCACTGGGGCAGAAACACAAGGTTTGAAGGTTGAGTGTAAATCAGAGAGCTCATGCCTCTCAGGAAGTTCAGCCAGTCCTCATCATTAGTCAGTTGCTGATCTGTGTACAAAAGGGGCTACATCTATAACTTTTCTAAGAGAATTTTAAGATTTTAGCTTAAATGAAAAATCATTCATTTCTTAAAAGTTGAAGCATCATGGGAAAATTGATAGCTTTCCTTATTGCAACTGCTGATGCTCATTTATTTTTAATATTCAGAATTTCTGAGATGCATGTCACCAAGATCTGAAATGCCCATCACAGGGGCAAAGACTCATATGTGAACGATGAAGGAAAGAATGATCTATTTAAAGAAGATTTTGAAAATACTGATTATGTTAATACTTAACAAAGAAAGCAAATCATGATAAGTTCTACAAGACAATGACAAGACGTTATAAAAAAAGGATGCATGGGAGAAGGTTTTTGAACTGGGCTTTAGTGATAGATAAGATAGTGGTGATAGTGATCATCAGCTCAACAAGGAGAGTTAATAAGGAAAAGCAGGAAATGAAGGAAAGTAAAATTAGGCAAAAAAAATTAGAAAATTGAGTTAAAGGCTTTTTTAGAAACCAGCATAATTAAAGAATTATTGTGTAGATTCACTGGGTTGGAAAGTATAAGAGAGAGGGAAAAATAAGGCTAGGAAGATGGGTATGGTCACTCCACAGAAGGCCTGAGAGAACAAGCTGAGCCATTTGGGCATCGCTCAGTAATCCTGTAGAACACTTCAAGAATTTTAAAGGTCAGTAATTATAAATGTATCCATTTATAATGCATCTAAATTGTCCAAAACCATGATCAATAGTGGCACATTCATAAAATAATTTTCCAAAGTAAGCAATAGCACTGGCATTTTCTGTCACACTTTAAGCAACAAAAGAAGGTTGTGATTAACTAAAATAACCTTACCTGCTATAATGAATGATGACCATGTGGTTCTCGGTATACACAAGATAATGTGAAAATTCTTTTGCCGAGCAAAGGAGGAAAACCTACACTTAAATCTAAGGTGGGAAAATGTTCCCCTCTGGCTTCTGGGCATATTTGTCACTAACACTAAGCATTTATGGGCCCCAATTGCCTAACATTGTTTTTTAGAGTTCCCAAAGTCCAATGATTTTTCCTGCAGTGCAACATATGTAAGCTGCTTAAATCAGTTTCTGACATCACTTCAACTTCAAACTGGAGGCTATGTGAGGCATAGCAGATGGCAAAAACCATCCAGTTCTTGAAGTGTGTGTTCAGCATAAGGTGCTCGTATGTTCTCTTGGACCCGGCTGGGCTGAAATCTTCCCTGGGAGAGAAATACATGGTGTTCAGTTTTATGGTGATGAGTCAGAACCCCAGACACTTGAGCTATCTTGCTTTGTTACTTTCACAAAGGTTAAGAGCACAGTCAGAGTAGCTTACCTGCCTTTTAAGCAGGCTTAGGAAAATTGAAAGCCAGTTAATTGCGCTTCAACTGTGATTAAGTCTGGATAATTCAGAATCTTCTGATCATTGTAGAAATTTTAGATTTCCTTCTCTAAAATTCAGTTCTTTGTTTTTAGATACCTCATTACAAAGTTCAGACTCTGCAGTGAAAATATAGTTTCACTAATAAGAGGCTGATGCCTAAATCTAAGGTGAAAAAATGATGAGCAAAGCGTGAAAGAGCCAAGCATCTCATTTTACTGCAGAACAATCAAAAGCAATGAAAGGCTTTCTAGTCTGCCCTCTTTCCATATGTGTAATCAATCAAGCTAGTCTATCATTCTTTTTTTGCAATATACATCGCCTCATCTTGGCTTTTTCATAGGGAAGTCCCTTCATCCTAAGTTAGTGTGTCTGTGCATGATGCCCGGAACTGACCTTTCAATAAAACAATTAGACTTAGGCAATGAATGAGGTCTAGGTGAATCTTGTGAATATGACAGTTTGAGTGCTATTGACATCTTAGAAGTGCAAGCCTGAGAATACAAATATATCTGTATATTGGAGAGATCATTGTAGGGTTAGGGAGCATGGCAAAACAAACAAACAAGAGGCAGAAATACCAATTAGGAAACTCTTGCCATGGTCACTAGTGACTTGTCTTCTAGAACCTTCCTCCTTCCTTGGATTCCATGGCACAACTGCCTCCCCATACTTCCAACAACTCTCCTGAACTTTTTATGCAGTCCTCTTCTACCACTGCTTTAACGGGTATCATTCCTGCAGGTTCAGTGGGCAGTCTATTTCTCACGTAGAATCCTCTAAATATCTCAGCCACCACCGTAGCTTCAGGAACTGCATTTACACTAATGCTCCACAAATTCATTTCACCCAAAACAGACACTTTGAGAGTCTCACTTGAAATCTGTTCTATTCTTAATCCTACCCCCTCTCTATTGGCTTCTTGCCTTGTTATCATCTAACAATTTTGTGTCGTTTAAAAATTATTTTAGTTTAGTTTTAAAATTTAGTATCTTTTTAACATTTTGCCATATTCACTTCAAATGTTGACATTACATACAAACACATTTTTTCTTGAAAAAAGAATATTAATATCACAAAGTGAAGGATTTATGACAATGATCGTAACATGGGGAAAAGGGGTATATAGTCATTTGCATGGTATGATTTAATGAAGCAATATTGATAACTATTTACCAAATGGTATTACATCCACACAATTTTTATACTTTCTATATATCTTAACTTCCACAAATAAGAGAAAAAAATGTGATATTTGTCTTTCTGAGACTGGCTTATTCATTTAGCATAATGATCTCCAGTTCCATTCATTTTATTAAAAATGCCAGTATTTCATTCTTTTTATGGTGGAGTGATAGTCCATTATCTATATATCTATATATCTATATATCTATATATCTATATATAAAACATATCACATTTTCTTTATCCAATCATCAGCTAATGGACATCTAGGATGATTCCATATCATAAAATATCATAGCAATTATGAATTGAGCTGCTATAAACATGGGAGTGCAGATATATCTTTCATATACTGATTGCATTTCCTGTGGATCTATTCCTAGAAGCGGGATGTGGGTCATATGGAAGATCTGCTTTTCACTTTTCTAAGAACTCTCCATACTGTTTTCCTCAATAGCTGGAACAATTCGCTTTCCCAACAACAACGTATTGAAGTAACTTTTTCTGTACAACCTCACCAATATTTGTTATTTTTTGATTTTTGGATAGTAGTCATTCTAGCTGGGGTGAAGTTGTACTTTATTGTGTTTTAATTTGCTTTTCCCTGATGGCTAGTGATCCTGAGCATTCTCTCCTGTATGTGTTGGCCATTTGTATTCCATCCTTTGAAAAATGTTTCATATTCTTTGTCCACTTCTTAACCAGATTGTTTACTTTGTGGTGGAGTTTCCCGGGCTCTTTGTATTTTCTGGATATTAATCTTTTAGCAGATGCATAGCTGGTAAATGTTTTCTCCCATTCTGTTGGTTGCCTCTTCGTTTTGCTAATGCTTTCCTTTGTGTGCAGAAGCTTTTTAGCTTATTGTAATCCCATTTGTCTGCTTTTCTTTGTATTGCCTGTACTTCCAGGGTCTTAGCCAAGAAATCTTGCCTAAGTTAGCATCCTGAAGCATTTCTGCTATGTTTTCCTCTAGTAATTTGATTGGTCCATATCTTAGGTATAGATCCTTGATCCACAGTGAGTTGATTTTTGTACAGGATGTAACCTAGGGGTCTTGTTTCAAACTTCTGCACATTCTGCAATGTGGAAACCCAATTTTCCCACACCATTTGTTAAAGAGACTGTCTTTCTCCAGGGAGTGATTTTAGCTAATTTGTAAATAATTAGTTTGTTTGAGATGCAGGGGATAATTTCTGGGGCTTACATTCTGTTACATTGATTTACATGTATAATTTTATGCCAGTACTGGGATGTTTTGATTGAAATGGCCCTGTAGTAAGCTTTGAAATCTGGTATTATGATACCTCCAGCTTCGTTTTTATGGTTTAAGATTGTTGTGGCTATTAGGGGTCTTTTGTGTTTCCATATGAATTTTAACATTTTTTTCTAGTTCTGTGGGATAAAAAATCCTTGGCATTTTGACTGGGGTTGCGTTGAATCTGTAAATGGCTTTGGTAGTGTGGACATTTTGTTGAGATTAACTCTTCCAATACATGAAGATAGAAGATTTTCTAACTGGTTTGTGTGTGTATGTTCTATTTCTTTCCTTTATGTTTTATAATTTTCATTGTACAGAACTTTCACATACCTGGTTAAATTTTTCCCAAGTTATTTAAAATTTTTGTTCATGTTGTGAATGGACTGCACTTATAAATTCTTTCTCAGCAAGAACATTGTTAGTATATGTGAATGCTATTAATACTTGTTTGTTGATTATATTTCCTGCAACTTTGCTAGATTTTCCTATCAGTTATAATGATGTCTTAATGTAGTCTTTTGTTTCTCCTATATAAAGGATCGGGTTCTCTGCAAGCAAGGATAATTTGACTCCTTCCTTTCCATTTTATAACCCTTGGATTTCTTTTTCTTTCCCAATGTCTCTGGCTAAAATTTCCACAAATATATTGAACAGTAGTGGCAACTTTTGACATCCTTGTATAATTCTGGATATTAGTGGAAATCTGTCCAGCTTTTGTTCATTCAATATGATACTGGCTGTGAATTTGCCTTGGCTTGTGCCATTCAGTTATACAATTGTCACTTCACCTCCAGCCCCAGATTTTTTGTTTAGACCCCAATCCTTAAAGGAAACCCAGACTGTATCCCTATCTCACCCAATGAAAAAGCAAAATATTACATATATGACAGAAATAACATGTGGAAAATTACCTAAAGATGATTATGAGTGTGAAGAATTCCCACTGAAGAATACCTTTAAAGTTTTATATCATCAGCATTTATGTGCCGAAATGTAAACAGCTTAAATACCAGGCTTCTATCTGCCCCGTGCTAGGACTACAGCATTGGTAGAGGGGCCTTAACTTGCTACGATGAAGACAGGGTATGATCTCGTAGCTACCAGGATGACAACATAGGTAAACGCAATATTAAGGATGACTAGAACTGACTCTTTCAGGCCAGCTCCGTCTTCTACCCTCATGTAGCTGAACAGTAGCTTTTGGGAGGAAGGAAAAAATAAATACATATATATGAAATAAGAACAATTACGGTCTCTTCCCTGCACCTGTTAATTAAGACAGAGATGAGCAAGAGAGGTGGATTTTCATGTGGTTCAGCTTTGAAATCTGGTATTTCCCAAAGTTGGTGGATTAACTGAAGACTCCTGGAAGCTTTCCTTACTCATATTGCTGGTGACTGTTAGAGAGCACTGGATGTGAATGAGCACATATACAACTGAGACCCCTGTGGTAGGGGAATCCAGAACACAACCTTCCTCCTTAATCCTCCATGGCAGGTGAAGGACATTTCAATGCCATTTAGTCCAAGGGACTTTTAGTTACCATGTACTCCTGAGTGGTGACCCTGATCAGGTCTATAACCACAATCACTCCCACTAGACCAATAACCACTGGCTTAATGACAGTTATACTGTTCACATATGACAGATATGCCAGACTTCCACAAACTCATACACAGTAGGTACTGCTTTCGCCAACTCAGATGCAAGGAAACAAGTTCAGAGGCTAAGAATTTTTCCTAAAAGTCACAACACTAGTAAGAGATAGATCTGTGATTCAAATGCACACTTATGGAAATCCAATGCTATGTCTTTCTATTAACTACGCTATTTTTACTATGCTTAAGTCTGGTTAATTGTTTTCCACTGAAACTTTGTGCTAAAAATGCTAACAAGTGTCAGTAGTACTTGTCCCATATTTCAAATATTCTTGTGAGGACACTATGAGGAGAAGGTAGCTATGTCATAAAAAGCAATATTCCTTGAAATTAATTTGCTGTGTAATTCACAGAAGAGGATACTGCCATAAAGGTTATTATGTCTTCAATAGTTCTGAATCAGACAATTATCGTTAATTAAAAGCCTAGTAGGAATTACTTTACTGGATCACTTTCCAAGGTGGCAGTGAGTTGAGCTTTAAGAAGGTATCAAAGTGTAAATTGTCAGGGAGATTCTCACCCTATCAGTACAATTTTTTAAGATGGAAATTATGAATTCTAGCTAAGTCCATATTTTATTTTAAAGTTCATTTCCTTAAAATGGTGGTTTAATGCCATAAATCTGAATTCAATATGTTTCATTTGGTTAGATTTTAATAAACAAAACACAGTTTAAACTTGATCAGTATTTTTATTTGGATTTTGTACTCTTACTTAAAAACAAAATCATGGGGAAAAAAAGAATGGAAGAGATTGGCTGCATTTTCTTTTCATACTCTCAACACGTGCTGTTATAGGAAGATTTGCCTTGTGATTATGAATCTGCTACAGAGTCACAAAACACGCCAATTGTGATCTTTTGAGCATTCCTTCAGGCATAGATCCATAAAGGAGTGTGTGCTCAGTGTCCTCTGTAAACAAAATTGTAAACAAAATATGCAAACATATTGTTGCTTCATCCAGACTGTCCAGATAATAAACTCCTCCCTTCTCCCTATTCTCTTCTAGGCCTTTTCTGTTTTCCTTTTCCCCATCTGGCTCCACCCAGGATTTAAAGCCATGGTCATTAGAAAACCATTTAAGGCAATGACATCAGTGGGAATGCTGGAGAAAGGGCTCCCCCGATCCTGTCCCTCATAAAAGCAACTAAAAAAAAGTAAAAATCAATTGTTCACAACTCGGAAAGTTAACTAATACCTTGAAATCATTTGGGAAATCTCTGTTCAAGGAAAACCACTGAATCTTGTTAAGACCAAGGAGCTTTGTAGCACTTTAACTTAATCGCTTCCCATTCCTGTCTGCCTAGCTCTATAATAGCTTTGAAAACCAACAGCCCACAATTACAGTGTTAGCCAGCAGCAAAGCAGTCACTGGAAGAACCAGACGGGGGTTGGAGCTCTTTGAAAGCCTCATTCTCAGAGAATTGCCATTATTTGACCTGTCTGACAGTTCCCGGGGAAATCTTACTTTCAAGGATTATCTTCACTTGACCTCAGAAGCTCACCCAGTGAAAACAGCCTTTTCCATGAGGGCAGTTGTCAAAAACAATCAGTGACATTGTTGGACTCCACCTAGGCTGAGGTGGTGATAACAGTTGAGGCAAACAACAAACTCATCAAGAAACTTAAAAGAAAGAAATGGGAAAGAATGAGATAAGATGGTGGGAAAATTGGAACCCTTGTGTGTTGCTAGTAGAAGTGTAAAACAAGAGAGCCACTTTGAAAAACAATCTGGCAGCTCCTCACATGGTTCAACACAGAGTTACTGTATGGTAGACAGTTTTGCTCCTTTGTATATATAAAAAAAATTAAAATATACAACCATAGAAAAATTTTCACATGGAGTTCAGAACAGCCAAAAAAGTAGAAACATCCTCAATGTCTATCAGTTGATAAACAGATATCTATATCTAAATATGCTATCTGTATACAATAGGTCATTATCCAGTGCCATAAAAAATTAAAATTAAAATGTTGACTCATGCAACAATTTGGATGAATTTTGAAGACATGTTAGATCCAGACCTCAAAATCACATATGCTAAGAACCCAATTGTATAAAAATCTGGAATAAGCAGACATAAAGACAAAAAGTAGGTTAATCATAGTCAGGGTTTGGCAGTTGAAGGTAGTTGAGAATAATGGCTGATGGATATAGGGTTTTACTTTGAGGTGAAGAAAAATTTCTGGAAAGTAATAGTGGAGATAGTTGCACAAGTTTTTAAAAATAATGTTAAAAGCCACAAATTTGTAAACAATTATATGAAGAATTTTGGGTATGTGACTACCTCCATAAAAATAAACAAATGAAAAACAAGTTAGAATCTGTGATTAAATTCTATCCATTTGAAGAGTGGAGTTGACAATGCATGGAGAAGGAGGATCTTGGGTTTCAGTACGGGTTCTACAATTGATTGAAGTTAAATGTACCAGACTGCTAGCCACTCTGGATTTGAATCACCTTTAACACAAAATGAAGATATTGGATGGTATAAACCTTTCTCATCATGTCCTGTATAGCTCACAAATTCTATGACTCCATGTATTGAATTGTTGCTATAATAATAAAAATCCACATATACAATCCCAAGACCCCAAAAATGCCATAGAGTTCAGTGATAAACAACAACAAACAATAATCTCTGATTCAACAGGCATTATTCTGGGTAGTTTGGATAAATTATAGAGTAAATCAGGCAAGGGGCTTTGTCCTTATGGGGTTCACATTCTCACTAAATGTACTCTTCCTTTCTGTTGTCATCTAAAGTTTGTCTATAGTAATAAATCCTTAAAGTTTTTATGCTAGAAATGTTAATTACCATTGTTCATCTTCTTTAACAACTATTACATCATGGAAGTATACCAGTATCAAAATTGTATTGGCTACATTGCTTATAAGAACTAGATATCTTAACATTAAGGAGAGATTTTTATCTGGGGGAAAAGTCAATGACAGGGCTAAATCTAGGCAGAACACCCTTCCACTTTGATCTAGAGTAACATAATTTTCCTAAAATTAAAAGACAAGAATTCCATGAGCCTGGTTACTAACACTTACCAAACCACCTGTTGTATTATATTTATTCATATATATTACATATTAGAATTTAAACTAGTTGCACCACCGCTCTCAAGTCCTACATTTGCCATCTGCTCCATCAGTCTCAATTAGGGTGATTTCTTTGCATTCTCTAGAAAATCTTCATCATCTAAGTCTTCATTATTTCACTCACAAGATAGAAGCAACCTCCATTTCCTTACTACTACCACTTTCCTTGAAAAGTAAGTCAATGTAAAATTTCAATATAAAATTCTACTATGGAAGAAGAAGAAAGCAAGGGATTTTATGTGCTTCACTCTGTCCTAGAACACATGTTTGTGTCTTTCTGTAAGTCTACTTGTTTGTTTATTTGTTAAGGCTATTCAAGAGTTAGTTTTCACAAATGAAGAGAACTATATGCAAATTGGCTGGCACTGCGGCTCAATAGGCTAATCCTCCGCCTGCAGTACCGGCACCCTGGGTTCTAGTCCCGGTTGGGGCGCCGGATTCTGTCCCTGTTGCCCCTCTTCCAGGCCAGCTCTCTGCTGTGGCCAGGGAGTGCAGTGGAGGATGGCCCAAGTGCTTGGGGCCTACACCCGCATGGGAGACCAGGAGAAGCACCTGGCTCCTGGCTTTGGATCAGCGCAGTACGCCGGCCCCAGCGGCCATTGGAGGGTGATCCAACGGCAAAAAGGAAGACCTTTCTCTCTGTCTCTCTCTCTCACTGTCCACTCTGCCTGTCCAAAAAAAAAAAAAAAAAAAACTATATGCAGTTAAATTATGTAGAACTATTTTCTTTTTTTCTTTTTAATTAATTCAATCTATAAAATGGGGGAAGAAATTATATTATCTGTGAGGGATTATTTTTAATTTTTAATAATTTTGAATCCAAAAACACCATGAAGTACATGGAAACTTTCATTTTTCATTCTTCACTATTTTTGTTCTGGTCTTACTGCTCTGAAGAAACCAATGATGAGTTGATATCTGAGTCTGCAAAATGGACAAGATTACATTAAATATAATGATGGTTTTTAATTATATGTGGATCACATTTCAAGAACCTAATGAAAATTATGAAGCCTATTCATCCAAAAATATAATTGTTATTGGCTGGCGCTGTGGCCCAGTTGGCTAATCCTCTGCCTGCGGCACTGGCACCCCGGGTTCTAGACCTGGTTGGGGCGTTGGGTACTAGTCCTGGTTGCTCCTCTTCCAGTCCAGCTCTCTGCTGTGGCCTGGGAGGGCAGTGGAGGATGGCCCAAGTACTTGGGCCCTGCACCCACATGGGAGACCAGGAGGAAGCACCTGGCTCCTTGCTTCAGATCGGCGCAGCGCCAGCCGTGGCGGCCATTTGGGGAGTGAACCAACGGACAAAGGAAGACCTTTCTCTCTGTCTGTCTCTCACTGTTTATAACTCTCTCTCTATCTCTCTCTCTCACTGACTCTGCCTGTCAAAAAATAAAAAATAAAAAAATGCTATTGACTAATTTTTGCACAGAGTCTTAGTGAGCATATTTAATCCAAAAACCCTAGCCACGGAACCACTAGAACACAAAACACCAACTCCAGAATAAAATGCTTTAAATATTAAATACTTTTTTCTTATCCTTCTACTTTGTTTTCTTTTTTCCTAGCAGACACAATTTAACAGCAAGAAACATAGAAAATGGAAATCAATGGCTTGCAATTAGACCTTTAGAAAGGTCTCCTTTGAAAATAACAAAAAAGCACATATTAAACAAATACCAAGAGTTGAATTGTTTTATTAATTACAGCAAAATTTATTGTGGATATAGAAACTATAAATTCATGTTTTGCTGCCATGGCTGTAAATCTGTACATTCTTCTTCAGGGTGGGAGGAGGAATTTTGGAAATGTCTGAATTGCAAATCCTTTGACCTGGCAATTTCATTTTTTAAAATGTTCTCAAGGCTCCACTTTCAGGCATTTTGTTGGGGGAGTTACATATCTTCATGAAAGTGAAACAATATTATATACAGCTTTTTAAACACAAAGAAAGAAAATAAGGGAAATCGATGGGTACCAAATACAAATGGGGAACTTGCTATTAGAGTGATGAATTGATGCTGAAATAACTACTATGGGAATATTTGACCATCTCAGCAAACAAAAATGCTTGGGTTTGGATGATCAGGCAAAGCATAGCAGATGAGGTCCATGTAAAGGGAGAGTTGCAATAACAACCAGTAGATAAACTTGGTATATTCTACAGAATAGACTTTTTTTTCAAAGTGAAGTGTTAAATATAAGAGTGGGAATAACAGAGGGAGGAGATGTACAATCTGGGACAAGCTCAATCTGACTTCCCCAAATGGTAGAGTTAGAAATGTGCCACGGGATTCCAATTCAATCCCATTGAGGTGGCATGTACCAATGCCATCTAACTAGTCCAAGTGATCAGTTTCAGTTCACAATTGATCATAATGATAGGATTAAGAGTCAAAAGGGTCACACAAACAAGACTAGTGTCTGCGAATACTAACTGATAGAATTAAAAATGAGAGAATGATCCAACGTGGGAAGTGGGATACACAGCAGACTCATACAATGGCAGATGTCCTAAACAACACTCTGGCCTCAGAATCAGCCCTTAAGGCATTCAGATCTGGCTGAAGAGCCCATGAGAGTATTTCAGGCATGGAAACCAAGACACTCTGGCAAAAAAAAAAAAAAAAAAAAAAAAAAAAGACTTAAATGAAAGATCTCTGAAAGTGAGGTCCCAGCAGAAATAATGGGCCATCAAAGAAGGAGGTACCTTTCTCTGAAGGGAGGAGAGAACTTCCACTTTGACTATGACCTTGTCTAAATAAGATCGGAGTTGGTGAACTCAAAAGTCTTCCATAGCCTTGGCAACTCATGACTAGAGCCTAGGGTGATTACTGACGCCATAAACAAGAGTGTCAATTTGTTATTCAACAACAGGAGTCACTGTGTACTTACCCCCCATGTAGGATCTCTGTCCTTAGTGTGTTGTAGAATGTGAATTAATACTAAAACTAGTACTCAAACAGTACTTTACACTTTGTGTTTTGGTGTGGGTGCAAACTGTTGAAATCTTTACTTAATGTATTCTAAATCGGTCTTCTGTATACAAAGATAATTGAAAATGAATCTTGATGTGAATGGAATGGGAGAGGGAGTGGGAGTTGGGAGGGTTGCGGTGGGAGGAAAGTTATGGGAGAAAAAAGCCACTGTAATCCAAAAGCTGTACTTTGGAAATTTATATTTACTAAATAAAATTTAAAAAAAAAAAAAGCAAAGTGAACTAGCTAACACAAGTAAGAGATGACCAGAAAACCTCCCAACCGAACCTGACTTCTGGATGAAAGAAAAAGTCTCCCTGAAGTTTCAGAGGCAAATTCTTGACTCTAATGAGATTGAAGTATGAATATATATTAACTGCATCTTCAAAGGATGAAATTTGCTTAACATAGGGTTGAATGAATAATACTTCTGGATGTCTCTCAAGAGCAAATGCAAATATCTGAGTAGGAACCCTCAAACCAGATCTCATAATATTTCCACAGATAAAACCACTAGATAAACATGATGTTGCAATGAAACATGTAGAAGAAAAAATTCACCAATAAGAATAAACAGAAATAATAAGGAACAAAATCACCAAATAAACAATGTAAACTAAGAGCATTTAAGTTAATAAATGATATTAGAATAATACAAAGCTATATCTAATATTACCAGTAACTCTGAGAAAAATAACTAAATTTCCATAACTTAAGGATAAGATTTTTATGATTAACATTTAATATATGAATTAAATGGTTTATAATGAACAAAAAGAGAAAGTTGGTGGAATGTAAAATAGGAAAGTTTTGTGAAATTTCCTTATGTACTCAAAAGGAATATAATCTCTAATTGCTAGAAGCAGTGTTCCAACATATATTCTTTAGGTCAACCTTTTTTTTTTTTTTTTTTTTTTTGACAGGCAGAGTGGACAGTGAGAGAGAGAGAGACAGACAGAAAGGTCTTCCTTTTGCCGTTGGTTCACCCTCCAATGGCCGCCGCGGTAGCGCACTGCGGCCGGCGCACCACGCTGATCCGATGGCAGGAGTCAGGTGCTTCTCCTGGTCTCCCATGAGGTGCAGGGCCCAAGCACTTGGGCCATCCTCCACTGCACTCCCTGGCCACAGCAGAGAGCTGGCCTGGAAGAGGGGCAACCGGGACAGGATCGGTGCCCCGACCGGGACTAGAACCCGGTGTGCCGGCGCCGCAAGGCGGAGAATTAGCCTAGTGAGCCGCGGCGCCGGCTTAGGTCAACCTTTTATGTTAACTGTATCTGCTTCCTTTTTCAACTACTGAAAAAGGTAAGTTAATATGGAAGTAAAAGTTTAGCAAATAATTTCTTTATGTCCATGCAGATAATGCAATTTTAGAAGTATATGTAGGAGCTGGCACTGTAGCATGGTAGGCTAAGCCTCTGTCTGCAGCATTGGCACCCCGTATAGGTGACAGTTCATATCCTAGCTGCTCCTTTTCCTACCCAGCTCTCAGCTTATGGCCTGGGAAGGCAGCAGAAGATGGCCCAAGTGTATGGGACCCTGCATCCTCGTGGGAGACCCAGAAGAATCTCCTGGCTCCTGGTTCCTAGTTTCGGTCTGGCCCAGCTCTGGCCATCACAAAATTTGGGGGGTGAACCAACAGATGGGAGACCTTTCTCTCTATTTATCCCTCTCTCTGTCTATAACTCTGCCTCTCAAAGAAATAAAATCTTTTTCAAAAAGTATGTATATAATATTGTAGTAATATACATAATAGTATGCATAAATAATAAATCAAAACTTACCTCTTAAGAATAAAGTTAACAATATTTCTAAGCCCTTTATTGAGAGGAACTATGAAAAGTAGTTGTAACATGTCTTCCATAATCTAAAAATAATGATATATAGCATATTCATAGATAGGAAGACATCATTAAATGATTAGAATTATCAATTGAATCAAAATGAATTTATCAGCTTTCTACAATGACAATCAAGACTTTACTAAAGTTTTCCACAGAACTTGATAAACTCATCAAAAAAATTCCATGGAAAATTAAAGGTTCAACATCAGCTAAGTCTACACTAAAGAACAGGATGAAGAATTTTAACCTGTCCCATCTTCAGATTTATTATCAAGCTATACTAGCTATTATGACACACAAATAGAAAAAGCACCTAAAAGAGACCAAATGTACATAGAAATTTGATGTATGATAGTTTAGTAGAGATTGGATGGGCTTCTCAACAAATTATGAAGACCAATTGGTTTTCCTTTGGAAAGTAATACATTTGATATCTAATGACACATACATGAACTTTAAATCCAAATGTATTAAAGAAGAAAATGCAGAAAAATAAAAAAATTTAAAACTTTAGAAGACTTGCCCCAAATGGTGGAGTTAGAAATGTGCTAGGGGATTCCAATAAAATCCCATCAATGTTGCATGTACCAATGCCATCTCACTAGTCCAAGTGATCAATTTCAGTTCACAATTGATCATAATGATAGGTCTAAGAGTCAAAGGGATCACATAAACAATTTCTATTCATGTGTTCCCCCTACCTAAGTACTTTGTACAATTTTCTCCCACTTCTTTTCCATCCTCAGTTATCCTAGATCACAAAGGTATATTATTACGCATTCAACAATCATACTAAATATGTTCATATTTTCTCATTTATCACATACTTTTAAAAATATTGCTGCTTTTAGTAAAAAAGTAAAATATCTTTTAGGGAGTTGCAATATTTAATTCTTATCTTTAAGTACCACACTGAATATATAAGATCTAAAAGTTGGGTACTATAAACCAGAAGCTTGCATGTAGATTTTAAACTGTTCTTGTATTTTACATATGATCATTGCATAACTACACAGGATCTTACACGTTAATACAAGTTAGAATCCATTAATTGATAAGCACTGGTTACAGGAGACACGTTTAAGTGATGATAATCATTGCAATTATTTTATTTCACATATTTAAATGCTTTCTGGGAAATTTAACACCTTCAGACCCTGTGTATTCGTTACACTTGAGATTTATCAACAAAGAGAGAGTGTGTGACTACTCTGCATATACCATAAATATACAACCACTAATACAAACATCCTGTAGTAATAACATTCTAAAATAAGACTGCTCAGGTTTCAGAGATGGCTTTCACACAGCATCCTCACAACCATAAAGGAAGACACCATGTTTTGCTCAGCAAAGCACAAACTGAGCAAAGTCACAATTGCCTGGTGACTGAGTGGTATGCAAGCAAGAGAGATGCATTGCTTATACCAGTGTTGCCAATTGTATGACTTTAGGCTAGCCACCAGTCTCACAGGACCTCACAAAACAAAGTAGATATTTTATCAACAGTAAGACTTTTGTAAACCATCTAGTAAAATCAGTCTTTAGCTACACACTTTCTCATTTATTCTAATTAGTAGAGAAAGCATGTGCTTTATTCTGACTGTTTAGACCAGTATTTTTGATCGAAAGAATAAAAAAAGTAGTTAATAGGCATGTTTAAATTTGAGAATGGCTATGAAGTCATTTCTACCTAGGGAATAACCTAAAGGTTTAAAGAAAAAAGTGATGGTTGAGAAGATGAGAAGTAGAATAAAATTAATGCCAATGAAACTGCAATACTTTATAAAAATCATTGTTCAGTATCAAGGATCAATAAACTTTTCCTGTGAATGTCCAGATAATAAACATGTGAGACTTGGTGTGCCATACAGTCTATATAGCTATAGGCAATATGTAAAATAATAAGGGTGGCTCTATTTCAATAAGACTTACAAAAATAAGCACTGGACTAGATTTGGTCCATTGGCTGTAATTTGGCAGCTCCTGTCTATAACATTGAATGGTTCAGAAACTGGCAGTTGTGTAGGAGCCTATACTCATTTTTAAAGAGATAATACAGTTCTAAACAATTCTTGTTCTCCTCATCAAACATTTAAGAAAAATGAATTTTTCCTTTTGGCAAATATCTTTCTTACTGACAGATGCATGGGAAGAAAGCAATCCAGTTATATTTGCTCTTTTATTACACTGCATATATCATACAAGATTGTCTGTGTTTTAAAGCAAGTTTAAAGCCAATGTTAGGCCCTACAAAGCATATGATAAAAGTAGCGAGAAAGAGAACTGAGAACAATTTACAGAATAGATTGCAAAAGCCAAATCATTTATATAATGGGAATATTGATTATTAAGAAAACTCAGCAAGCCGTGGTGATCAGATTTCTCATGCCGGGATGTTTTTGTTTCACTACAAAGAAGCCATGGTTTCTCCCACTCCCTTTGTGAAATTTCAAAGACACATCTATTTTATTCTGTATTCAGAGGGGTAGTGCACTCTTGAATGAACAGCTGCTGATCACTTTAGGCACTTTTGAGCTGAAAATCAAGGTAGATGAATATTTCAGCTCAATCAAAACACAACACAAAATTATCCCTTCATTGCAGATTCTCTACAACACCACTCTTTCAAAAACAAGCTCTTCAGTGAAACTGAACAATAAAGAAACATAATAAGCCAGATGCTTTCTGTCATTTTCCTGTTTTATGACTCACATATCCGGGAAGTATAATTTATATCTATATATTAAATAAACTTTGTTGCCAGCAGCCAAGGCCATATTTGCTACGGAGAGAGTTATGAATTGATAGAGAGATGGGTTCTAGTTCCCATGCTGCCAGCAGTCAACTGTGTGTCTCTGGGCAGTCTTGAATTGAACAACAATCATTCCAAAGAACTGGAAGCAAGACAAAGATTTATACACTGGACAGACTCCTATGATTTCACCAGAATCAGGAGAAATAGCATTTGTCAATGAACACACAATTCTCCATCCAGTGACCCATGAAATTAATTCATGTGCCTTGTTAGACTCTGTGGAATATGGAATGTTTCTTTGGAGCATGAATGCTTCAACTTACTTTTCAGAAGCAAGACTCTGACCCAGTCAGAAGAGATTGCCAAAGTTTCTAATGCAAATAGGCATCTCAATGTGTAAGGGGCTGCAAAGCTCCTTGGTGATTTGTGTGTAATCAGGGACAGCTAAGCTTTCAGAAGAACTCCCTTTCCCTAGATTGCAATTCAGAGTATCTGTAGGAATTACTGCAGGAAATACATCTCCTGGCAAGATCAGGATTGAGCTCTAAAGGACTAATACGGCACAATGGGTTAAGGCACCATCTGGGACACAGGCATCATGTATCAGAGCACCAGTTTGAGTCCTGGCTGTTCTCCTTCCAATCCAGCTTCCTTTTAATGCACTTGGGAAAGTAACAGATGATGGCTCAAATGTTTGGGCCCCACCACCCAGGAGGGAGGTGTGGATGGAGCTCCTGGCTCCTGGCTTCAGCCTAGCCCTGGCTTCTATGAGCATTTTGGGAGAGAATCTGCAGATAGAAACATATCTCTTTCTCTCTCTCTCTCTCTCTTGCTCTCACTATTGCTCTGCCTTTCACGTTACTAAATCAATCTTTAGGGGGAAAAAAGATTGATCCCAAAGGCTTTTCCAGCAGAGCATTAGAAGAGAAAGCAAACACATAACGGTGAGAGACCAAAGACAATGAAACTACAAATAGAAAGAATCCAGAAACCCAAGCTCCAGATGGTTCCCAAATGGAAAACCTTATAGGGATTTCATGTCTTGAGTTACACACTTTCTGGAACACTGATGAACTGAACACCATAGTGTGATTTCCAGGTCTATACCATATGGGTGGTCATAGATTTCATCACCTTAAACTAGAGGTTATGGGAAGTTACAGTGCTGGTCAGGCAAGAAAAGAATGGAGGATTAAGAATGCAATATAGAAATGAATATACAAGGCTGCCTTGATCTTTTTTTGCTAATAACTTACCCTTTCTTTGAAGGAGTAAGGGTTTTGAAATTTAAAAAGAGCATTGAAATATTCTAAATCCCATATCAGTTCAACAAGTCTATAGTTACAGGGAAAATGTATACTAAGATGCAATTACTCTTCCCACGTACTAGTTCCTAGGTCCAGAGTCCCACAATAGGACTGTAAACCAGTTGTTCTTTAGGGACAGAGTATATGCAAAGAAAACAAGATTCTCATCAATTCTATGTTAAGTGCTTACTGTTCTAACACCAGGATGGATTTCTTTATTTAGTCAACAAATAATTATTGAGAAACTTTTTTTGCTAGACACTAGGTTGCTGGCAATATGCTCTTACTACGGCAAGAGCATGCTACCACTGTAAATGCTGTTTCTTCAGAAGGACAAAATGAGCAAATCTGAGTTATCTAGCAAAGATAGAATGCCGCACATGGAGAGTAAGCTGTTCAATTTTTGCATTTAGAGTGTGAGTTCTGTTGGGGTCAGCTGGTTCCTTCTAGATAGTTATCTACAGAATTCCCCCTACAAAGTGTACCTTGTCTATGAAAGATTTTGAAACACAGAATAACCCAAATTAATAAGGCAGCCTTACTCTTGATAACCTTACAGCTTTAGTCTTACCAAGGTTAAATTAAGATCAAGTTTTCTAAATTATCTATTATATTACAAGGATGGAAAGTAGTATTCCTGGACAAGGGTAGACAATAAATCCTTTATATCAAAGTTCTTCAAATAACACCCATACCATGAGGTCTTAGTAGAACCTAGACGACAATTGATACACATATATACACCCTCTAATAAAACACGGATACCCTTTGTTTCTGAAAGAAGGTAAAACTCCAGAGGTTTTTGAATACTTATTATACAAAGAGCAAGGAGGGAAAGTTCTTTATTAACAGATGAGAATCCTGACTTATATATTATCACCCTGAAGGGAAGCCATCTTAGCACTTCAAGGAGATAAGCTATAAGGGAGCCTCCAGGCAGACCAATATTTCCCTCGAATTGGATTTCTCTAATCCCTGAACTGTGACCAGCAAAGACTTCAGCCTGGAAAATTGATTTTTCAACTACACTTCCTGAGGACTCACCAGAGCCACAGAGTGAAAGAAATAATAATTCTTCTTTGTCCACTACATTGATGAAATGAAATCACATGGTATTTTTATATCTACTAGTATAACTGAGAAACAGTATTGCAATTGGTTGCCTTTTCACAGTTAAAATATTATATTCACATAGGGAGGATGGTTGTTTATGTACCAAGTGTTGTGATACCATCCACCATACACAAGTATTTTGTTCATTTTGATTGCTTTCAGTTCTGTTCAATAAATATTGAACTGCCTGGCCAGAGTGTCTTCAAATGTTTCAAGGAAGTAAGAGAGTGAAAATAAACCATGGCCTCAGCCAGATGCTGTAGAGAGAACCCAGAGACAAATAAATACAAGTCCAGCCCCTTGGGAGTTGTATCCGACAAGGATGGCATAAAGTATCAAAATAAATATTTGTTTTGATAAAAATCTTCTGTGTGTTTCTATTTTAATAGTTTGGCATTTGTAATATTGTGTGCCACCAATTGTGGGCAGATAGACCAGGCATATTTCTCAGCTCATCATAAAAGACAATGTTGTCACAGCATTGAGAGCTTCATTACACCCACATCCAGCCACACAGCACAAAAGTGATCTCTTAAGCATCTTAAAAGAAGTAACATCTCCACCAGGGAAAATGGATTTTGAACCAGCATCCTATAGCACTTTCAGAAACAAAGAAGAGTTTTATTTTTTTCTTCTATTCTCCAATGTCCTTTGGAGTTCTTTTTGGTTTTCACCCATAAATAATTCAACAGATAAATTCCCTTAATGACATGAGCACGTGTCACCTGGAGTCATTAATTAATGCATTCTTACATTTTAAAATGTCTCTTACTTATTCCTTAAGAACAGAAACGTTTATGTTATGTTGAACTTTTAGCATTAGATTTTCTTTCTTCAAAAAATAAATCAGCAACTGAGTCACTTCAGCACTATTATTAATTTTTAAACAATAATGAATTTTAAAAGATTATTTTTTTCTGTCATTTTTCATGTTGGGCAGGGCCTACATAGTACCAAATTCTAGGTAATTAGGTTTTATCTCTGTAAAAGTTTGCAAGGTTTTTATAGATAGGATTTATTGGGAATAGACTGGTGTTCAAAGTACTGTATCACCTGGCAGTAACTGGTAATGATATTACATTTACTGTTTCTTCAGCATCTAAAACTCCATCTGTGCTACTCTCTGGCATTTATAAATTTTTCCATTACTCTTTAATATGCACCTTTTAACATATATTGAATCTTCCTTTATCTAGACTTCAATATGTTCGAATGTTAAATAAGTTTAGTGTACTATGAGGTGCATGTGTAAAGTTTCTACTAGAATTAATATACTTGAAATTGCCTCAGATTAGATACGTTGTGGATGCCTATCTTATCTAACTGGTTCAGAATATTCAAAGTTAAAATTGCATGACAGGTCAACATAACATTTAAGCATCTACTTGCTGAGCCATTAGACCTACATACACCTCCTAAGAACTTCATAAACATGTGTGGTTCTCTTTAGATGATAAAATGTTGGTTTTATAAGGGTGGTATTGTGCTGCAAAAAATAGATGTTCCGGAGGTAGAACTGGGATCAATAGTCATGGTTTGCAAAGACATAGATCAAAGCTCATTACTTCAAGACCTTTTTACCAGAGATTTTCAATAAATGAATCAGCTGCCCATGGGGTATTGGGTTAGTCTCTCTAGGGAATTAAAGTAAAATCCAACTACCCAGTTGACATTAATGAGATATTGGATAAAGGATCTTTAAAGTTCCTTCAATTTCTTAAGTGTGGGTGTTGAGACCCAGTAAGTTTTCTGAATTTACTTGTTTTAAATCAGTCTCCCACAATAATATTTGCTACTAGATAGAAAGCCTTTTTTAAAAAATCACTGTTTTATATTACTAAGCCACGGAGGGTACAGATGCTTTTAAGGATCTAAAACTCACAGTAGGTATTAGATACACTTATGTTTTCCTAAATGGGGCAATAGATTCATGATGGTTTGCCTGCAGGAAAAGAAAAATCAGCTACGAAGTATAGAAATTAAGCCAACTATCTGGTAGACTAGAAAGATACATAACAGTCATATGGATCTTAATAAACATTGTCATTCATATACATAATAGTTTCTAGAGAAATGTAGTAAAAATACGAAGAATGTGAGACTTTGAAAATTTAAATTGTTATTTTCTTAAGAATCAGTTCCCTTCTGAGTCACAAGCTGGTTTGGAAATCTAATGAAAGCAGTGGACAGAGGATTAGGAATACAGAGTGTGACAGCATTTGCTTTCTCATCCTTCCTGAGCCCTACATCATTCAGAGAAGGTGTGTTTTTAAAGCTTTAGAACACATGGAGCAATTACTTTATGTTCCAAAAATAATGATGCTTTCTTTATTGGCTCTTCAGATATTCCACATCACATCTCATTTGGTCTCTGGATTACTAAGACTTAGAGATAGTTTTGCTTAAATAAGATCTGAACTCCATCATTGTCATAGTGGAAAGAATTGGTGAGAAATTTTACTTCCTATGCCTGGACAAGAACCAAAAACATGTCTTCAGAACTTAGAAGCAAGAACAAAAAGTTGTGGTCTTGGGAAGATTGAATTTAGAATATAAATTAAAAGAAAAATCTTGCAAATTTTGCAACTAAAAGAATAACTTAGCAAAAATGGAAATTAAAGTCAAACTGGTACCAAACGTCTCACTTCCAGTCTACGTTGGCCAGTACCCAGTGAGATAGCACCCATGGAATCCACTGAAAGAAAAGGATTTAAATCCAAGAATCTTACACCCAAATGATATATCAGTTTCTGATTGAGGTGAGAAAATATAGTTTAAGATATGCATGACTTCAGCAAGTAATCATTTATGTGATACTTCTGGGGATAGCACTTCAAAATATTTCTGAATCAAGGGAAAGAATCAATACATATTAGTTAAAAATAATATTGTTCCTGAGCCATCTCACCAAAAACAACTGAATTATATAGGAGAGGAAATAGTGAATATAATCTAAATGTAATAATAAGTAGGATGGAAAAGAGTATCTAAGTTAATAAAGTGGAGGGTGGGAAGATTGAATAGAAACTTGCCTGGGGCCAGCGCTGTGGTGTAGTGGGTAAAGCTGCTGCAGGCATCCCATATGGGAGCCGGTTCGAGTCCTGGATACTCCACTTCCGATCCAGCTCTCTGCTATGGCCTGGGAAAGCAGTAGAAGATGGCCCAAGTCCGTGGGCCTCTGCACCCACATGGGAGACCCAGAAGAAACTCCTGGCTCTTGGCTTCGGATCAGTGCAGCTCCAACCATTGTGGCTATCTGGGGAGTAAACCAGTGATTGGAAGACCTCTCTCTCTCTCTCTCTCTCTCTCTCTCTCTCTCTCTCTCTGCCTCTACCTCTCTGTAACTCCGCCTTTCAAATAAATAAATAAATGTTAAAAAATAGGGAAGGAGCCAAATAAATCATTACATATCTACATCATAGAAAAATGTATAGAAATCTAAACAATGAATTATAGACCCATCTTTTGACTTGGAGGGATTTCCACTGAATGTTTTTAAGAAAAGCAAGATAGGCAAATCCACAGAGAAAGAAAGCAGATTACTGGTCATCTAGGATGAAGGGTAGGATTGGAAATTAGCTGTCACAGAGAATGATGAAAATATTCTACCATACATTATGATGATGGTAGGACAACACAGTAAAATTATGAGAAATCATTACATTATGCACTTTAGATGGGTAAATTTTATGGTATTTAAGTTATATTTCAAGACAGTTGGTTACAAAGTTTAATAACTTTCTAAAATGAAAAGAAAAAGAAGGTACAGAAAAAGAGGTAAAGCATGATATCTTTGCAAAACAAGTAATTGAAGGAGCTTAAAGGGAAAGGTAACTTAGTACCAAAATAAAAACAAAAGATTGAACTAAAATTTGAATATATATGAGCTTTTTGCATTTTAATAAAATTTTGTATGTGTGTGTTATATGTATAAATTACATAGATGCTAGTAATTAGCTTTAGAATGGTTCAGCATAGATAGTATATATTCTGTATGTTCAAGTCACTTAATGGCTCCACTCTAGTAACAGATAGTTTCCCTAGTGATAAAATGTATTCCAACAGTGGTTACACAGATTTATATCATAAATATGCAAATAAGAAATGTCCATTCTTGGTACTCTGTTTTCCAAATCTTGATTATTGAAAAGCTCAAGGAGCCCCTGCAGCGGTGCTTTGGTGTGCTCAATAATAAGTGTAGATAGGAGCTAACTGCAAATTTTGCTTCTGTACTTAATCGCTTCGCTTGCTAATAGAAACTAGGTTTTTTTTTTAAAACAAAAGGGGCCTCTGATTCCAAGGCCGCCGCTGCCACCATCGCCCGCCAGCTCCCCTACTCCCTGGAAGCAAGGCCGCTGCCACCTGCAACGCCACCCAGGGCTCCCGCCCACGGCTCCCGCCCATGGCCCCCACCCGGAACAGCTTTTGCCCTATCCAAGCCGAAGCCCGCAAAATATGTTAATCTTGCGGTTTTTGTCTTTAAAAGTTGCTTGTAACTGCGGCTCGGGGCTCCACTCTGCCCCTAGTGGCCTAGAGCCCGTTTGCACAAACGTCAAAATAAAATCCTCTTGCTTTTGCATCTACTGGTCTGGAGTTTGGGTCTTTGGGCGACCACCCGAGCGTGTTAGATTCCCGATGTTGGAGTTCCACAATTATCACCTGAATATAGAAAATGCCAGGAAATAGATTTTTTAATGCAACTATTGGTTTGTTTATTAGCATGGTACATGTTAGAATTGAGGTCTCAGGGCCAATGTTGTGGCACAGTAGGTTAAGCCACACTCTGTGATGCCAGCATCCCATATAAGCATGGTTTCAAGTCCAAACTACTCCACTTCTGTCGAACTCACTGCTAATATGCCTGGGAAAGCAGCAGGTGATGACCCAAGTGATTGGGTCCCTGCCCTCCATGTGGGAGAACCAGATGGAGTTCCTGGCTTCTGGCTTCAGCCTAATCCAGGGCTAGCCATTGTGGCCATTTCAGGAGTTAACCAGTAGATAGAAGATTCTCTCTCTCATTCTCTCTCTCTCTCTCTCTCTCTCTCTCGTGTGTGTGTGTGTGTGTGTGTTTCTCTCTCTCTCTCTTTCTCCCTGGAACTCTACCTTTCAAATAAATGAATAAATAAATCTTTTAAGAGAGAGAGAAAGAATTGGGCTCTCAAAGAAAAAAATTAAAGGTATTCAAGAAATGTACATTGTATAAAATACTGTGAGAGACATCCTCTCTCCAACCCCTCCATAAAGAAGATATACGAATGCAATACTGTATAGCCTGAATTTTAGGAAAGTTATCAAAGCTTAATCAATAAGCAACTCTATGTCCAGGCACAGTAAGTCAACATGACTACGAGAGTATCAAAACTCAGCCTCCCTTGGTGCTGTCATGTTGTCCTGAGTGAATCTTTCATCTAGTGCAGAGGTCAAAGCGTTTAAAAGAATGGACAGCTGGGACTTCTTCAAGCTGACAGACTCGGTTCTGTAAACAGTTTTCTCTCTAGTTGTTAATGTTCTATTGTTTAATAAATGTCTTGATGTGTGTAAGAATTTGACCTAAGATTTATTTCCTTATAGGCTGGTTGTGAAATTGTGGAGACTGCTGACTTTCACCACACCAAACTCCATCGGCTACCACCATTCTCAATCAAAAAGATCTGTGTAACCAAATTAGCTTGTGTCACTTCACAACAATAACGAAATAAAAGTACATTTTCATTAAAAAATTATAGGATGTCTCTTGAAATAATAATGCTATAAGTAATCACACACAAAACTTAATATTCAATGTTTTGGGCGGTTATAGGGTTGCCCAGGTACACCCATACACTTCTAGATCGACTGCGATGTATGCACTAGAAATTTATATGTCAGCATATATATTTAGAAATAAGGGAAATCTCCAAAAAGTCTACGGAATCTGTGCATTATGAAAATACTGCATGGATATCATAGTTTGCACCAAAAGAAACTTATCTTTTAATACCATTTTCTACAAACTTCTTTTTAGAGATTTACTTATTTATTTGAAAGGCAAATTACAGAGAGAGGAAGAGACAGAGAGAGATCTTCCATCCACTAGTTCACACCCCAAATGGCCACAACAGCCAGTGCTGGGACAGGCCTAAGCCAGGAGAAAGGAGCTTCATCGGGGTCTCCCATATGGGTGGTAGTGGCACAACCACTTAGGCCATCTTCCACTGTTTTCCCAGGTTCATTAGCAGGGAGCTGGATTGGAAGTGGAGCAGCCAGGACTCGAACTGGTACACATATGAGATGCAGACATGCCAGGTAGCAGCTTACTCAGCTGTGTTACAACACCAGCCCCTCTACAGACTTTTTTGATATGCTCTTGTATATTCAAATCTCATTTCAGCAGACAAAATATTAAAGTTGAAGGGCAAAGTTAGGGGCCTTGGGTATATTCAATTGTTCTCATACTTGTGAAAGTGGAATTTTAGCAATACACTACAAGAGAGAGTAGTTTTCTGATTACAGGGATCTGAAGTTCTTTCTCTAACAGCTCAGACCAGGAAATACACATCCACTTGGCTGATGCTGACCATGGTCTGCTCAAATCAACAGCTGAGATTTCACAATGGGAAAGTCACTGCAGAAGTTATATTGTCCCTTGGAAATTGGAAAGTGAGAAACCTGAACTAGGAAATGACCAACTGAAGAGCACACAGTAAATGTGGCAATCTTTTTTTTTTTTTTTTTGACAGGCAGAGTGGACAGTTAGAGAGAGAGACAGAGAGAAAGGTCTTCCTTTGTCTGTTGGTTCACCCTCCAATGGCCGCTGCAGCCGGCACGCTGCGGCCGGTGCACCACGCTGATCTGAAGCCAGGAGCCAGGTGCTTCTCCTGGTCTCCCATGTGGGTGCAGGGCCCAAGCACTTGGGCCATCCTCCACTGCACTCCCGGGCCACAGCAGAGAGCTGGCCTGGAAGAGGGGCAACTGAGACAGATCCGGTGCCCCAACTTGGGCTAGAACCCGGGGTGCTGGGCTCGCAGGCGGAGGATTAGCCTATTGAGCCGTGGCAATCTTAACAAATTAGAGCAATTAAATTAGACAGGGCAAGGATAAGGAAACAAACTCACAACTGGAGATTTTTATTTAATTTTAATGGGATCATGAAGAGAGATTTTTGAGTAGCTCAAAGAGTAACATTTGTCCACAAAAGTTACTGACAAGAAAAAAGCACTTACAGTTTTTAGAATAGAAGATAAGGGATCTAAAGTAAATGAAGAGAAAAATTCAAAATGATAGTGGCTGAATATGAATTAAAGAGGAAAAATCAGAGAAAACGGAAATATACTAGGAAATATTATCTGGGAAGACACTACAAGATGTGATGAAAGTGGAACTCTAAAATATCTAGACAATTTTCCAGTACTATAAGTTGATACAAATATACAGTCCACACATTCAGCCACACCTAATGAATATGGAAAAGTGTTAACTTTCAGGATGCTAGTTTGGCACACCAGTTATGACATCTGAATCCCATATCAGGGTTATTAGATTTGACACCTGACTGCAGCTCCTGACTCCAGCTTCCTGGTAATATAGATCATGGGAAGCAGCAGTGATGGCTCAAGGACTTGGGTTTGTCGCTCCCAGCTTCTGTTTGGCTTAATCCTGGCCATTGCACACACCTGGGCGAGTGAACTAGTAGATTGGAGCAATGGAGAAGACATTATTCTGGAGTTTTCCAGTACAGTCTACATTCCTTACCTTGAAATTTAACTTTTTATGTAACGTGGTTCAAAACTATCTTTCTCCAAAGTAGCTTTAAAAATAATTCTTACTGCTGGGGTCTTGTGAGTTTCTGTTCTCCACAACTCAGAAGTAGATTTAAGACTAATTTTTGTAGTCCAAGCAGGCTTGAGAGCAAAGCTTTCTTATTCTACCACAACTGTCTAGGGGCCTCACCTTCTGATGAAGGGTAGGGAGGCTTACAGGGTGGGAGATGGAGAAGCTAGTAATGTTGTTCATATCCAAGCAGAACACTGGGTATGGGGGATGGATCTGCAGAGGGTGAGCCTGGGGTGAGTCATAGACACAGGATAGCTAAGCAATGGGTAATATATGGACTGACGGTGGCACTGGGTTGGCCTCAGCAGAGGCCATGTTACTCCTTTGAGAACTTTTGTTTCTTCCTTTTTCTCTCACCTGTCACGGGAAGCCCAGCCTCTTCCCGCAGATTCTGTTTAATATTTAATTACCACTCTGAATCAGGAAGCCATGTCCCACCATGACTGACTTTCTGTTTGTTTTTCACTTATATACCTAATAATAGAGTATTTGCAGCCATCCTGGCTCCTCAACAGAACACTCCAAACTCCCACTTCTGACACAGCTGGAGCTGGAGGAAACCAGAGGCCCCTTTGTGGAGTAGGGTACAAGTGGGAAGAAAGAACCCACAAAAAAATAACCATGAACTAGTATATCAATCTGCCGTGAAGTGACTTCACAGGTCCGAAATGCTACACGTGGTTGACTTATTCTCCAGCCAGGAACATTTTCTGTGTTTCCTTGGTATCTTCATCTACAATTGGTGTCTAAGCCACGTTTCTTAGACTCTTCACTTTTTCATTGCCTCCTTCCCATTACCCCATTACCATTCCACTCCAAATGACAAGCCTTACAACAATATTCTAAATGCTTTTATTACCACAATTATAATCAATTCAGTGCCATATAATAAAACTCCAACCTTGGATCATTCCAAATCTGGATCATCCCAAATCCCATCTATCATTCTGCTTTCTTCCTAATCATATCCTAACTGTTTTTCCATCATTGTTAGAGGAAAATCAAATAACTACTTAGACTGAAACTGCTAAAACGCCATGGCCTCACACTTAAGCTGTCTAGCAATCCTGCAATTCTTCTGTAGACAGATCTCTTTCCTATTCTCCACTACATCTATTTTTAAAATTCTCTGTTTCCTCAAATCTCTAAACCTGATGTTGCCCACTTCCCTCTCAACAAATGTCCTGACCAACTGTTCATAAGAAACACAGAAACCATCAGTAAGGGATCATCTTGATTCCTCTTGAAGGGCTGGAGTAGCTACATTTTTTTAAAAAGTGCCTCCATTCGGAGAGGCAGGCCCGATTTCCCGTAAAAGCAGCGGTCACTCAGGGGAAATGGAAACACAACAGAACAGCTCGTTAACGTTCACCATATAAGGAAATCCCCCCGGGTCCGAAGCAATCAGGAACCACTGCATTCGAACAGGAAATACCAGAGGTGACCCTAGCCAATCCACTGTTACCCCACACCCCTCGATGAGGTAACCCTACTTTAAAGAGGCTCCCGAGCGCGGCTCAGGGCCTTCCTCTGTGCTCCACTGAGCAGTTGAGTAGACGGGGTCCCTACCGAGGCTTGTACTTCCGAAATAAACCTTGCTTTTGCATTTCGGTGTGTTCAAGTCTCTGGCGGCGTTTGGGGATCCAACAATCTGGGCACAACACTCTATCAAACACAAGAATGTACCTGATTCTGAACATATACCCATGATGCATCTTCCTTCCCTCTTGCTATAATTATAGAAATGTATATATATTCTTGCACCTCATTAGTCTCTTTTTTGTATTTATTTTGGAGATATAAATAGGTGTTTCTGCTTGCTGTTGTAGGCTACTTCCACATCACTTAGCAAGAAGCTAGCTGAGATTTGTCGTTCTTCATTCTCTTCATTCAATTTGTTTCTATTGTTTTCAACTTCCTACAAAGTGTTCAGTTTCAAGACAGGAAGCTGATACCTATAACAGCAGGCTGCAAGAAGTCTGTCTGTGACTTTCTTGAACAGCTGCTCCACAAATCTAGGCTATCTGTTATTTTCTTTCCCCATCTAGGACAAACGATAACCACAGGAGAGTTAAAGCTCCTTCCCATGAGTATTGCTCACTGTGGAGCCAACTGTGCCCAGCCAATGACATCTCTCTGCCAAGTAGTTGAAGGGAAAGATACCTAAATATCTTCTGACCTTGAATGTGGAAATTCCAACTTGCACTCACTGATACTTGTCCAGTAATTTATAAACCACCTCCACCCCATGTTAGCTGCTCCTCAACAGTAGCTAAACGTTGCCAGTAACAGTGTTTGCAGCCATCTGTTATCTCAAAAGACAACTCCAGACTCCCACCTACCTCTGACACATCTCCAGCTGGAGGAAGTGAGAGGTCTCTTTGAGGGCCTCAATGACATCTAACATTCAGATACGGAACCAAAACCTAATAATCCATCCTCTAAAAACCTCTCAAACCAGTCTGCTATCCCCTGACTACACTACCATTCTTCTAGCCAAGACAACTTGTATTACTGCTAAAGCCTCTCATCTTGTCCATGTCTCTGCTCCCCTCAATGTGTTCCCAAACTGCAGAGGAGTCATAAAGATGCAGATATGATTATGGCATGACCCTTCCCAAACACTCTTAAATGTATTCATACATTTAAGATAAAGTGCAAACTTCCCCGGAGAGGCTATTGCTATCAACAACAATAATTACAACAACTATTACTTACTGACTACAAGACGTATGCTAAGCATTAGGATAGGTGCTCATATATCTTAGCTTTCCAGTCTCCACTCTAACGTGGTGACATTAGTAGCATTATCCCCATGTTACAAATAAACACATTAAGATAAGTTGAAATAACAAGGCTTTATGACTACAAAGAAGTTCAGCTAGTATTTAACCGCAAATCTGTTTGCTTTCCTGTCTATTTTCACCATACATATTTCCCTTAATTGCTGAGCATCCAGTAACTTTTCATGTCTCAATAAAAGTTAACATTTAATAAGTAGTCGCTGTGCACATGGTCTTTCAAGATAATTACATACATTCCCAAATTGGGGCACAGAAAGGTAAATTAATTCACCCAAAGCCATACATTTAGTAAGTGACAGAGGCCTAAAATCAGTTAATTAATAAGCTAATCTGGTCTTCATTTGAGTAATAGGATAGCCCTGCTTCCCTCTTTGAATATAAATTGCTAGAGGAGCAAAAATTTCTGGGTGCTATTCGAGATCTCCATTAAATTATGCTGAGGGCTTCCAAGGATAAGTAGTACAGCAGGAGCCAACCAGAAATGTGGCTATGATCTCATTTGCTAATCACCAAGCCTAACCTCATGACCTTATTTCCTCTTCTATATGAAGGTATAGCTTGTCTGTGGCTCATAACATGGAAATCAGTGTAATAGTGATGGGTCATTTGCTGGAAAATCTTTTGGTTTTTAGAAAAAGATGCAGTATAGCCATCTATGTCAGAATAGTATTAGAAAAACAAAGCTAGATACTAGGTTTGACTCAAATCCCAAGGGTGGCCTCATGGAAAGGCAGTAGAATCAGCTAACAAAAATCACATGGCTAGAGATCAAAGCAATTGCTTGGTTGAGCCAAAATTCCAGTCAAGTGTCAAAGCCAAGTTGCGGGCCAGAAGAGTCATGCATCACTTCTAGGACAGAGACAAGAGAAGAATGGCAAGAGAGGTTAGAAAGTAGAAGGTGAAGACAGCACAGTAGTGAAGAATAAAATATAACAGTAGTAGGGAGAGAAGAGAGGAATAAGTTATCTACAATCTAATTTCAGCATATGCTCTTTTCTTATCATTCCGAAAGAACAAGTAGAGTCTTCTTCCTCAAGAAATACTAC
Organism: Lepus europaeus; assembly: GCF_033115175.1. Classification (NCBI taxonomy): domain Eukaryota; kingdom Metazoa; phylum Chordata; class Mammalia; order Lagomorpha; family Leporidae; genus Lepus; species Lepus europaeus. The sequence goes on along the minus strand of NC_084828.1, from coordinate 103,401,139 downwards.
AAGTTTACCTTGCTATGCCTACCTTTAAAGCTATCTGCCTTAGACTTTTCCTATCAGCACATATGCATTATGCAACATGGTCAACAGCTCTGCCACCTTAAAAGATTCAAGGAAGACATGAGTAATTACATGTATTATTACCCCTGAGGACCATCTCATTAGACATGATCTACATGGAGGGCTAAATTAAAGCAAGGACAGTGGAGTCAGTGTGGATTTGTGTAACTTTAGGCAATTTTAATGTCCTTTTATCTTTTGCCTCCCAAGCTAAATAATACCTTATCTCAAGTCATTTTTCTGTAAAGTGGGTGCAGCATTAACTTCATGGAGTTCTTAAGAAGACTAAAGGGTTCACATATGTAGAGCACTTAGTAAACATTCAGGAAAAGTTAAAATAAATAAAAAAGTGTGACACACGCCATCCACACTGTTGGGTGTTTCTCAAATGTTTTGCATTCTATAATCTCTCCTAAGTAATGCAGGCATCACTAACAAAAGAAGAAATTAAAATCTGTGATCTTAACTTCAATTTTAAGATGTTTATCAGTGGAGTGGTGGGTCTCATTCTGTGTCTTACCTCCTTCAAGGCTCTTGGTAACTTGTCACATAAAATTCCTGTCACTGGCAATCAGAAAATCCCCAAGATAGAGCTACGTGCTGTGCTCACCCTGACACCAGAACCTTACTGCCCCAACGTACAGCCTTAATAGGTACCAGAGTGATGTGAATGATAAAAATTAAAGTTCCAACTACAGCACAATCATAACAGCACCCAAAATGAAAGAGAACAGATACTGAAGAGCAAGAAGGTCCCTGCTCATGGAAATGAAAGGGCAACATGGGTCATGCCAGGCTAACTTAATACTTAAGAGGATTTGGCATAATTTTGTTTTAAAATCTCACTTGTTAACCCTCTTCCAGATAAGAGACTGACAACTTAGGCAAGCAAATGAACTAATTATATGATTCTTTGACATTCTATCAGCATTGATCCAATAAGGTGGGCAGTTGGCATCTATACTGACTTCACTTATATCTGTTAAGTAGCAGATGATCCCAAAAGAGACTTTCCATAGAACTACAGGCAGGAGGCAACCAACTTTATGGTAGTTCAAAAGTGCAGAAAGTTCATTCTAGCTTATTAAAATATCAACACACTCTGTGGTAAATAATTAGTATAGATCTTATAGCAGTTAATGTTATATCATTTCCTTGGGTTCTAACTCTATTATCATTAGGATTTCAGTTTATACAAGTGGTTCTTCTAAATTTCGCATTTTACTCACATATGCTGTGAACACACACAATGGACTTCAAATCAGAGCATTTGATCTTTCCCTGTGCTCAACTTTCTAGGAAGATGTCACAGTTGCCCCTTCGTAGCAATCAAAGGGCATTTCCATCTCTTACTCTGAAAAATCACAGCTCTCAAATGGGAAGGCAAGGGGAGATGGTGCATCTCTCACATCCTTAGTTTTGAGAGTGAAAGGAGATGAAAGAAGATAAAAACAGACTTCAAAACACTCTGAAACCTCCTTCCTTTACAAAGGGAGAAAATGGTGGTATTCAAAACACTACAGAGCACTATAAGCAGTATTTCCAACTCCCAAACAAGGAAACGGCCTTTCATGAAAAGAGTCTTACGTGACCTGAGACAACAGTTCTCTGTACACTTCAGCAGTGGTTTTACAGATAAAATATCCCAACTTTGCCTCACACACTCACGATTCTAGAATGTGGAATGTTTCAATATCAACTGTGTTCAAATTATTGCCACCCCATAATTTCCTCTATCACATTCCACTGAAAATGTAAGGTGAGGATACCATATGTTAAGCAATCTAAATTACTTTCAAAGCAGTCATTTAAATCCAAAGGAAATGAAGGTTACATACACAGTCTATTACGAACTCTTTACACTTAACTGAGAGATTTCATGGTCTAGGCAAATAGAAACTAATATTGAATCTTTGATACACTTTTATTTTATTGAAAACTTAAAAAAAAAACTTTGAAAAGAGGAGAGACTTTCAGAGCTGCAGTATGAAGCTCAGGACTTGAGAAGTAGGCAATAATCCTAACTTGGAAGGAACAGAAGTGAGCAGTGGATACAGAGCCAGGCTAAGCAGGTAAAATTTAGTATCTAGCACATATGCACCTTGTAGCACACTGGTGATGAGTGTCATCAGAAGGCAATTGATAAGGTGAGGTCACTGCAGGAAGACAGTGCACTGCAATAGGGTATCTGGGATGCTGGTCAACAAGAGGCAAGAACTGCAACAAGAAAGATTCAGCTCCTATACTGTTGTATGATTTTGATAACTGAAAGAAAGTGGAAAGAGAAAGAAGGCTCTATTTCAATATAAATGGCAACTAGTAAAGACCAACAATAACAACAATGATTTAGTGAGAAACTTTGGGGTTTAGACCTTGGAATTAACACATTATAAGAATCCTTAGGGGGCCAGCACCATGGAACAGTAGGCTAAGCCTCCCCTCTGTCTGCGGCGCTGGCACCCCATTTCGGTGCTAGTTTGAATCCTAGCTGTTCCTCTTCCGATCTAGCTCTCTGCTCATGGTCTGGGAAAGCAGTGGAAGATGACCCAAGTGCTCTGGCACATTCACCCATGTGGGAAACCCGAAAGAAGCTCCTGACTCCTGACTTCAGATTGGCCCAGCTCTGGCTGTTGCACACTTTGGGGAGTGAACCAGCAGGTGGAAGTCCTTTCTTTCTGTCTCTCCCTCTCTCTGTCTGTAACTCTATCCCTCAAATAAATAAATAAATCTCTTTTTTAATAAAAGAATCGTGGTGTTCATAAAGTATTAGCTTCAATTTACAAGCAAGGAAACTTGTCTTTGAATTATTTTCTCTGTCTTTATGACTCAATTTTGATAGATGGTATGTGTCCAGGAGTCTATCCATTTCTTCTACGTTTTCCAAATTGTTTGTATAGAGATCTTTGTAGTAAATCCTGATGAGTCTTTTTATGTTTCTGGTCTGTCATTACACTTCATTTTTCATCTCTGATTGTATTGATTTGAGTCTTCTCTCTTTCTGTTTTGGTTAATTAGGTTAATGGTGTATCAATTTTTTAAAAAAAAACAGAATTTCATTTCACTGATCTTTTGTATTGTTTTTTTGTTTCAGTTTTGTTTATTTCTTCTTTAATTTTAATAATTTCTTTCCTCCTATTTATTTTGTGTTTGGTTTGTTGTTTTCCTAGTTCTTTGAGATGCATTGTTAGCTCATTTAGTTGGTGCCTTTCCAATTTCTTGATGTGGCACCAATTGCTAGAAATTTCCCTCTCAACACAGCTTTTGCTGTATCCCAAAAGATTTCATAGGTTGTATTTTATTCTTCATTCATTTCCAAAATTTTTTTCATTTATCTTTTGGTTTTATCTATGACCCATTGTTCATTCAGGAGCAAGTTGTTCAGTCTCCATGAGTTTGCAAATGTTTTAGAGATTCTTGAGTTGTTGATTTCCAGCTTCATTCCATTGTGTCTGGAAAGATTCATGGTATGATTTCAACGTTTTTAATTGGCTGAGACTTGGTTTATAGCTTAACATAGAGAAAGTTGCATGCACTGATGAGAAGAATGTGTATCCTGCAATTGTCAAATGAAAGGTTCTGTAGATACCAGTAAGGAGCATTTGGTCCATATTCTTCATTATCTGTTATTTCTTTTTTGATTTTCTGTCAAACTGATCTATCCATTGATGAATGCTGGGTGTTTAAGTCCCCCATTATTATTGTATTGGAGTCTAAGTCTCCCTTTAGATCTATTAGCATTTTTTAAATAGCCAGTTGTCCTGATATTGGGTGCTTTTACCTTTATTGTAGTCACATCCTCCTGTTGAATTGATCCCTTAATCATTACATAGTGTACTTCTTTTTCTCTTTTAACAGTTTTTGTGTTAAAATTCATTTTGTCTGACATTAGGATGGCTACATCTTCTCATTTTTGCTTTCTGTTAGCATGAATAACTTTGTCCATCCTTTCACTTTCATTCTGCGTGTATCTTTGTTGGTGAGCTGAGTTTCTTGTAGGCAGCAAATAAGATGAGTCTTGTTTTCCAACCCATTCCACCAACCTGTATCTTTTAGTTGGAGAATTTAAGCTATTTATATAAAAGGTTACTATTAATAAGTAATGACTTGGCCCTGAAAAAAATTTTTTTAATATTCCAATTGTTTACTTTGGATTTCCTTTGTACTTTTGCTAGAAGATTTTTTTTGCCTTCAGATTCTTTCGTAATAATGACTATCTTTCTGTGTCTCTGTGTGTAGCACATTTTTAAGCATCATTTTTAAGTCCAGACAAGTGGTGACAAATTCTTTCAATTTCTGTTTGTTATGGAAGGTCTTTATTTCACCTTCATTCATAAATGAGAGCTTTTCAGGGTACAGCATTGTGGGTTGACATTTTTTTTCTCTCTTAAGACTTGGACTATGTCTCTTCATTCTCTCCTAGCCTATAGGGTTTCTGATGAGAAGTGAGCTGAAAGACTAATTGTAGAACCACTGAAAATTATCTGGAATTTCTCTTGTGCACATTTTAGAATCTTCAGGCTTTACTGTTGAAAGATTGGCTACAACATGTGGTGGTGAAAATCTTTTCTGGTCGTATCTGTTAGGAGTTCTATGTGCCTCATGTACTTAGACACTTCTTTCTCCAAACTGGGTAAGTTTTCTGTAATTATTTCACTAAATAGGCCTTCTAATCCATTCTCTCCTTCCACATCTTCAGGAACTCCTAAGACCCATATGTTGGGACACTTGATTGTATCCCATAAATCTGGAACATTGTCTTTAATTTTCCTAATTTCTTCTTCCTTTGTTTTCTCTTTTGTTCTGATTGAAAAATTCCCAAAGATTTGTCTTCTAGCTCAAACATCCTTTCTTCTGCTTCACCAAATATGTTGTTAAGGCTTTCTAGTTATTTTTTTTATTTGACATATTGAATCCTTCATTTCCAACATCTCAGTTTGATGTCTCTTTAAATCTCAATTTCATGGGAAAATTTTTCATCCATGTCATATATGGATTTCTTTAACTTGTGAATTTGCTTCTCATTGCATCTGAGTAATCTTATGATTAATCTTTTAAATTCTGTTTCTGACATTTTATCAATCTCTTCATCTTCATATTCTAATATTAAAGTATTGTGTTCTTTGGGGGAGAGGGGAGTCTTGTAATCTCTCTTATTCTTATTTCTTGAATTTTTGCATTTTTATTTAGGCATTTGTGGAGATACTTTTTGTTTTTAGTCTGATGGCTCCTATCATTGAACTATGCCTCTGTGGCTTAGTGGAGTTTCTGCTCTTTCAGTGAATGCTCAGAGGCATGTGCTGGGTGTGGCTAGGGGGATCTGGTCCATGCTCCAGAGCAGGTGATTGTTGAAGTTGATTTCTTTCTGAGAGGATTCGTTCTGAGAGGAGGAGTGTGGTGGGGACAAGAGGCTCAGAGTCACCACACAGACCCCGGGAGTCAGGTGAAAGCAGGCCTGAGGCAAGCAGCCCACAGACTCGTTTATTTCAGTTGCTACAGCTGCTTATATAGCCAAGGCAGCCAATCCGGTCAAGGGGCGGTCTATGCCCTAACCAATCACAGGCTGTTGCCAGGCAGTTTCCAAAGCCATCCAATCACAGCCTGTTGCCAGTCAGGCTCTGTTGCCAGGCAGTTTCTGAAACCATCCAATTATAGCCTGTTGCCAGTCTCTGTTGTCATGTGGTTTCCAAAGCCATCCAATCACGGCCTATTGCCAGGCAGTATCTGTTGTCAGCGGCCATCTTGGCATGACCTTCTCACCTTCTCATTCCACCACATTTCACCCTTTTCATTTATTTTTGAGCAACAGGAGGCATGATTATTGGCCATACCATTGTTGACCCTGTTTCCATGTGGTTTCCCTACGCAGCTATGCCTGTCTTAGTTTGTCCTCCAGGGGATCTTACCCGTCATTGACTAACCAGCACTCAAAACATGAGACCACAGGAGTGCTTGCTCAGATAGGGGTAGGAATGAGGAACAATGGTAATCAGGAATGGCATGACCACACACAGGCTGTGAGCCATTCGAGTGGCTGACCAGAGCTAGTGGGGTATAAAACAGTAACAGATGTGGCTATGGGCAGTTTCTCAGGGTAGGATGATAGGGCAGGTGTGTCTGCTAACAAGGCGGATTCTCAGTCTTGTTCAGCTGGTTCTGGTTGGCTGTCAGTTGCAGGCTTGATGTTTCTGGCTGGTACCCGAATGGGCTGTCCCACATTCTCTGGAAAGATACAAGCATATCCTCAACCCTTGGTTAGCAGAAGCCTTTTTACAGGCATTGGAATCCAGGGTCTGAAGTTTGCGTCCACTTTGAGATTAACGACAAACATGTGGGTGAGATGGGGTATAGTAGCTGCCCTGAGAGCCTGGGGTGCCCGAGGACTGCCACAAATGTGCAGATCCTCACTGGGTGCGGATGGGATGACCTCGCATGAGTTATTGCCTCGAGGTCCTCTAAGTTCATCCCACGGGTATGTGGGGTGGGGGGCTGACTCAGCATTGCTACATTGTTTGCTACCTTGTTTTCTACCTTGTCATTTTCACTGTCAGAGCTCTCTCACCCTAAGTCATCAACTGTTGTTTGTGAGACAGGGCCCTGGAGTGTCAGGCTCTGATCACTCACAGATTCACTATGTTTGGTAATCTGCACAGGATTCTGAGAGGGGGGTATCTTTCTCATGTTTGAGTACTTAAGAGCGGCACACCATGCCAACTCTAGCCAAAGGAAAGACACAGGTGATTATCCATGCTGACACCCAATTTGGATGTGCTAGATCTCCTCTTACTCACAGAACAAAGGGTATGATCACTTCTGCTGGTATCATCAGACACTCACCTCCTCTCTTCCAAGTGAACAAATGCCCAGGTGTTAGTCTATAGTGAGTACAATACTCACCCATGCTTCTGCTTGAGCCACACAAAGGATATGTGCAGTCCTCTATGTGAACACGGATCCTGCTGCAATGACCCACCCCAGGCAATCAGGGAGCTCTGAGTATGTAAAGCCACACATAGTGATTTTCCAGAGACCCAGCCCCCCTGTACACTCTTAAACCGGCACAGAATTCCCATAGTCTCAGAACACAGATCCCACAGTCACAGGGTACAGAGGATCCACTCTACTCTACTAGCTTGTCTTGCAAATGGAGAGCCTGAAATGTTCTCAGATCCAGCTGCCTGTTGGTGCTCCACATAGGCAGTTTGAGCCCCAGAGCATATGATATCTTGAGAGGCTGGGGGCACCTCACAGTCCCACATGGGTGCCCAGACCCCTATCAATCCTCCCAGCCAGACTCAAAATCAGTGGAGAACATAGATTTTTCCTCTGGTAAAATCCCTGGATCACACACATGCACAAGAACTACCAGCCACAATCCCTTCTCATTTCACAATGGTGCCTTCTCCATGCCCCTGGCTCCCACTTCAGATCAGTTCAGCTCCAATCATTGGGCCAGAAGTGAACTAATGGATGGAAGACCCTTCACTCTGTCTCTCCCTCTTCTGTCTATAACTCTACCCCTCAAATAAATAAATAAATTATATATATATATATATATATATATATATATATATATATATATAAGAACAACTGGAACTCTCATACAGTGCTGGTAGGGATGTAAAATGGATTTTTTTTTTATTTGAAAGGGATGGAAAGAGAAAGAGATTAATCCTTCCACCCACTAATTCAACTGGTTCACTTCTCAAATGACCAGGACTGGGCAAGCCAGGAGCTAGGAACTCCATCCTGTCTTCCACATCAGAAACAGAAGCACAAGTATTTGGGCCATCATCCACTGCTTTCCCAGATACATTAGCTCTTTACACAAGAGAAACTAAATTATTTTTCACAAAAACAGTAGTAAGCAAATGTTTTAAGGTGCTTTATTCAAAATTGATAAAAATTGGAAACAACTAAAATTTATTTCCATTAATGAAAAGAGTTGTGCAGACATCCAATGTCATACTGCTTAGCAATGAACAGGAAATACTGATGTGTACAGCAACATGAATGAAACACAAATACAGTATGCTATGCGAAAGAAGCCAGGCCCACAGACTAACCACTGTGTGATTTCATTTGTATGGCGTTCTGGTAAAGGGAAGAACTACAACAGAGAGGACAGATCGAGGATCGCCAGAGATTACAGAGCAGGAGACTACCGAAAGATAGCACAACGAATTTTCTTTTTTTAATAATGAAATTCCTAGTCTTTGGAGTGATAGGAGACACACCTCCATGTATTAGCAAAGCATGTAACACTATATACACCACTTCTTCCCCCAAAAAAGTTTACTGTGAATTAAATAGAAATTTTAAAAGTTATTACATGTATTTGCTTTTGCATAACAAACTCTGTGTGTGTGTATGTGTGTGTGTGTGAGTGTGATGTGAAGAGAGATTTTGAAAAACCATAGTTCCTTTGTGAATATACGGGAAATAAAAGCTTTTCCCTCACACAGGGTCTTATGTACATTTAACAAACTTTTGTCACATCAAAATGAACAACTGAATTAAAGACTAGACAAGGAAAAAAGGTAACTTAAAATAACTTTACTTAGAATTTGAATATAAAAATGAAACAATTAATATAATTCAGTTATCTCAGTAATGGTTTTGAACAAGAACTCTGACCTTGTACCATTCTGTTCACAACAAAGAAAGCAACGAAGTTGACTCAATTAATTAATTTATTAACATATTTAAAACTCAGGGTGTAAATGATGATCCTGGTTGTCACTTTAGGTCATAAAGCTGTGATTTGAGAGTCAGAATAGTGGAAAAGAAGACTAAGGCTTTTACATGTTATATATGATTATGATTTTCTGAACACATTTAAATTTCAACTGGATTTTAATTGAGGAATATATAACAGAAAATTACTTTAGAACAATGAGGACACAATGAAAGTATATCAAAGAACTAGTTTCATATGTTGTATGGATTATATTTTACTTTTAAACAAAATATCTGAAGAATGATTCAATGCCACTTTAAAACAAAGGAATTCAAATTAGTCATTATCATGATTTATTTTAAAAACAGATTGTTACAGTTTAAGCAAGTTTCATGTGAAAAAATCAACCACAATTCAAAAAGCAAAAGCATATATTGAGAGAACAAACTAACTGTTATATGAGTGGATATATTTCACTTCTGAACATAAATAAATCCCAAATGAAAAAAGTATAAACTGTTATGAAATTCTTTAATTTAAAAAAATAGCTACAACTCTTAGTACAAAAGTCTAATAATGTTACTGATATATACTGAATTAGATAAGAGAATATTATGGGGAAATAAAAAGTTCCCACATTTGATTGAATTTCAAGACAGTGTACATTGCCCAAGGTTTTCCAGGTTTAGCAAGAAGCAAGAAAGAGATTGTTGAGGAAGCCACTCAACAACCTCAGAGAATACAGCAGAAAACAAAATTTAAGGGAAAAAATATTTTTGCTGTGCAATTATCTACCTCAATCTTAATTTTGCTTTGCAAAATGAATCTTTATTTTCAGGATATCCAACACAATCTCATATAGTAATACTTTTGTTGTTGTTGTTATGTCTTGACAGATGTCTTTAATTGAACAGTAGGGCAAGAAGGGTTTTTTTTGTTTGTTTGTTTTTGTTTTTTTTTTTTTTTTTGGAGGGGACAGAATAAATAGTTCAGAGTTTGTTTATGAGCCAGAAAGCATTTTATTGATGACTACTAATATTTTTTTTCTTTTTATTTTCTTTTTCTTTCTTTTTTTTTTTTTTTTTGACAGGCAGAGTTAGACAGTGAGAGAGAAAGAGAGAGAGAAAGGTCTTCCTTTTCCATTGGTTTCCCCCCAAGTGGCCACTACCGCCAGTGCTGTGCCAATCCGAAGCCAGGAGCCAGGTGCTTCCTCCTGGTCTCCCATGTGGATGCAGGGCCCAAGCACTTGGGTCATCCTCCACTGCCTTCCTGGGCCACAGCAGAGAGCTGGACTGGAAGAGGAGCAACCAGGACAGAATCCAGTGCCCCAACTTGGACTAGAACCCCAGGTGCCAGAGCTGCAGGCGGAGTATTAGCCTAGTGAGCCGCCCTAATATTTTTTCTTAGCAGTCAAATAAATACATGTGATAGAAATGGATCAGACAGAAATTACGTTAACTTATCTAAAACATGAATCTTAAATGTTGTAGGAAATGTTGATTCTTATATCATATATACAAGAAACTGACAAATTATTTGTAATGGATTTATTTTGGTTGGTACCACAATATACAGAAAGAGTTTTTCTCCAATGAAAACTCATCTAATAAGATTTATATATCTCCTCACCTTTTTTAATGAAATAAATTGATAGCCATATACCTAGACTTTGACAAGTAAAAGATGCTGACTTAACAAAAAATAATAGATTACTCATCTTTGTATTTTTACTATCTAGCACAGTGACTTAGCCACACTAGCTTTTCAATAAAATTTTATTGGAATGATTGGAAATGCGAATAAATTGTATGTAGAAATAACAGAATTATGCTTTGGACATTACAGTAGAGTCACTTCTAAATTAAATTGATATTTTATTTGGGCTGGAGGAGAGATGGGAATATTTTCATGTGCTATGTGAATAAGTAAAAATTTATATAAATTTTCTGATGGTAATTTAACACGAATTTTTTAAAGATTAAAAAACGTGCTGGGGGAGCAAGTCGTTAGCCCAACAGTTAGATGCCCACATCTCATATTAGAGCACCTAGGCTCAGCGTCTGCTCCAGCTCCTGACTGCAGCTTCCTGATAGTGTAGCCCCTTGGGGAGGAGCAGTGATGGCTCAAGTCCCTGCCACCCATGTGGGAGACTTGGATTGAGTCCCTGACTCCTGGTTTTGCCAACCAGGGCTATGTGGACTTTTGGGGAATGAACCAGCAGATGGGTGAGTAGATCAGATATATCGCTCTCATCACTCTCTCTCCCTCCCTTGCTCTCAAAAGAAATTACTGAAAAGAAAATTTTAAATGTGCTTATGATTTAATTTTCCATGTCTAGAAATTAATCCAAAGAAAAGTGGTCAGAATATATGGAAAGATAAATATTTTTTCAATAATAGCAAAAAAACTGGAAATGATCTAAATATATAAGTAGTTAGTTAAATAAATTATGGCAGAATCACAAAATGAAATGTCTATGAGATCCTTAAAATGGTGCTATTATATGGAACTTGTTTGCTATATGTTAAAAGAAAAAATTAGCTAAAATTAGAATAGATTATATAGCCTCATATTTGTGCCATTGTATGTATGTGCATTTATACACAAAAAAAGGTGCACCCTAAGTTGTTAATTATGATTATATATGGATTAATGATATTAATTTTCATCTATTCCCTATCTGGATTTTATATGTTTTCAGTAGAAAACCTGTGTTGTTATCAAAATTTTAAAATGCACATAAGAAACATTTTTTTAAATGTGCTTGGGGACCAGCATTGTTGCATAATGAATTAAACCACTGCCTGCAACACTGGCATCCCAACATGGGGCTGGTTCAAGGCCTAATTGCTTCACTTCTGATCCAGTTCCCTGGTAATGTGCCTGGGAAAGCAGTGGAAGATTGCCTGAGTGCTTGGGCCCCTCCACCAATATGGGAGACCCAGATGAAGCTCCTGGCTCCTGGCCTCAGCCTGACCAACCTCCAGCCCTGGCTGTCGCAGCCACATCTCTCTCTGTATCTCTCCTGTTCCTCCTCCATAACTCTGCCTTCTAAACAAACAAAATAAATATTTAAAAATGGATTCCTGGAATAAGATAATGAAATAGTCATTTACAACCAAGCATGATTAGCTGACTGCTTTTCTGGTTAACCCAAGTGATTGCTGCTTCTTTATCAATGCACCTCCAGCTCTAAGTGCTCTCTAATCCACCTTGCTAATCAGCAGCACACATCCAAACACTATAAGAAACAATTGCTCAAACTCTTGCCTAAGTTCTTTCATGTTTACACTTCATTGCATACCCAAACTAAGCTAAGTAAACTCAGTCTTATGACTATGGGAGTGATTGTGCAGGTCTTTGGTTGCTTCTTGTATTGTGATGATGGTGGGTGATAATAGTAGTGAGAGTGAAACTGGTGATGGCATTGAGGGAGGTTGGTCATGATGGTTATAGTGGTCACAATGATGCTGATAAGTTGTTGGTTGTATAAGTGGTAATACATGGTTGAGTTTTTAGAAGGAGTAGTATCTGGACTTTAAGAAACAGAAGAATAATGCTCTCTTATACTTTCTACAATAGTATAATTCTTACGACTCCCAGAGCTGTAAAAGCAAAATGGTAAAGTAGAAACTCTATGAGGAGATGCAAGTTATAGATTCTTGCCCCGCTTCTACTAGTTTACTTTCTTATCTGGAGTTAATCAATGAACCTCTCAAGATCTCATTTACTCATTTGCAAACTGAAATTGTGTAACTTTTGTGCTTTTCCAACTCATGTCTTTCCAACTCATCAAGTTACACACTTAGACTAGGATCATCTATAAGCTAGATCCAATGCCTATTTTTGTAAATAAAGTTTTATTGGAATATAACCGCACTCATTTACATGTTGTCTACACTTTGACATCACGGTAGCAGATCTGAGTAGTTGCAACAGAAACTATAGCCACCAAAGTATAAAATATTTATTATCTGGGCCATTACAGAAAAATTTTTCTGATATCTGGTCTAGGAGTGTGTTAAATAGTAGTTTGCAATGTTTAAAATACACGTTTTAGCAGAATATACACATCTTAAGGTATGGATTTTAGTCCATTCAGTCCACTCAGTTCATTTTATTCATTAGCCTATGACAGTGCCTCATAGCTGGTAGATGTTGAATAAATACACATCAAATAAATGTGTATATCAGAACAATTGCATGTTGCCTTCTGTAAGCCTGACGTATTTATTCATCAGTAACCTTTCTGCTGTGGCATGGTTTCTATCTGCTGTGGAATTTAGAATATATCCAGACAAAGTGAAGTCTATATATAATATCCATCTACACTGTTGTCATATAGCAAGCTCAATCGTCTGATTCTGAATGGATGATAAGCTTAGCTCAAAGTGAATTTCAGAATAAAATCAAATATAGTAGTACTATACAATATCTGATCTCATAGAGAAGACAAGTATGGATTAGTAAAATCAGATTCTTATGTTCCTGGAAAATACCCCTTCAGAAAATAAGAGCAGTCAACAATGAGCAAGAGATGTCAAACACATATTATAATCTTAGCATTAAATCCATTGATTTTAGACTTTGTGGTATTTTTTAGTTTTTAATAAATTATTTTATTTATTTTCATTGTTTTTGAAAGGCAGAAAGGGAGAGGTAAAGACAGAGGGATGGAAGAGGAGAGAGAGGGGCCGGCGCCGCGGCTCAATAGGCTAATCCTCCGCCTAGCGGCGCCGGCACACCAGTCTCTAGTCCCGGTCGGGGCGCCGGATTCTGTCCCGGTTACTCCTCTTCCAGGCCAGCTCTCTGCTGTGGCCCGGGAAGGCAGTGGAGGATGGCCCAAGTCCTTGGGCCCTGCACCCCATGGGAGACCAGAAGTACCTGGCTCCTGGCTTCGGATCAGCGCAGTGCGCCGGCTGCAGCAGCCATTGGAGGGTGAACCAATGGCAAAGGAAGACCTTTCTTTCTGTCTCTCTCTCAGTATCCACTCTACCTGTCAAAAATTTAAAAAAGAAGAAGAAGAAGGAGAGAGAGAGAGGAGAGAGATCTTCCAGTTACAATTACTCTACAAATACCTGAAACATCTGGGGCTGGGCCAGGCTGAAGTCAGGAGCCAAAAACTCAATCTACGCTCCCACATGGATGGCAGGGACCCAAATATTGGGCCATCACCTGCTGACTCCCAGGGTGTGCATTAGTAAGAACCTAGAATTGGAAATTTCTGAGGCTCAAACCCAGACACTCCAATATGGGATGTGAGTAGCCCAAGAAGTGTCGCTCTTTTTTTTTTCTCAAGATTTAATTTATTTATTTGAGAGTTAGAGTTACAGATAGAGCGAGGAAGAGAAAGAAAATGGCTGGAGCTGGGCAGATCGGAAGCCAGGAGTCAGGAGTTCCTCCAGGCCTCCCACACAGGTGCAGGGGCCCAAGTGCTTGAGCCATCCTCCACCGCTTTACCAGACTGCAGCAGAGAGCTGGATTGAAGAGGAGTAGCCAGGGCATGAACCGGCTCCCACATGGGATGCTGGCTCTGGAGGCGGAGGCTTAGCCCACTACGTCACAGCTCCAGCCCCTCCAAACACTGCACCAAATGCTCGAACCCAAGGGTTTTTTACAGCCAGTAATAAGAGATCTCAGAAGAATCTCCAATGCTCTCTCTTAGAACTTTTGTTTGACTGTTAGTCAAAGTTAAAAGTACATATAATGCATATTTCCAAGGCTGTTATCCCTTCAAACTTCACCACATTACTTACAGTCTAGAACAACTGTTATTTTTCCACTGCCTAAAAGTTTTAAATTAATTTTAACATATTCAATATGGTCCATATATACAATTCTAGAGCAATCAAACACATGTTATAATCTTAGTGCAAATATCCAATGATAATAGACTTTGAAAACTAAGATTTGTTAATCTTTTGTTCTGTGCAAGCTCAGTTAACAGTCACCAACAATGTACTCAAAGTAAAACTGTAGTTTTATCTAGTTTGCAGGTTTTTTTTTTTAATTTTTTTTTTTTTTTTTTTTTTTTTTTTTGGACAGGCAGAGTGGACAGAGAGAGAGAGAGAGAGAGAAAGGTCTTCCTTTGCCGTTGGTTCACCCTCCAATGGCTGCCGCAGCCGGTGCACCACGCTGATCCGAAGCCAGGAGCCAGGTGCTTCTCCTGGTCTCCCATGGGGTACAGGGCCCAAGCACTTGGGCCATCCTCTTCTGCACTCCCGGGCCACAGCAGAGAGCTGGCCTGGAAGAGGGGCAACCGGGACAGAATCCAGAGCCCCGACCAGGACTAGAACCCAGTGTGCCGGCGCTGCTAGGCGGAGGATTAGCCTATTGAGCCAGGGCACCGCCGGGTTTTTTTGTTTGTTTGTTTGTTTGTTTGTTTGTTTTTTATACACCTGGTAAATTTTTCTTTAATAAAAGCTATTCTTTTAGTTTGTTTGTTTTACTTCATAAACAACAAAAAATACACTCACCATGTTGCATATAGAGGTTTTTTGGCTTGCTTTGGCTTATTTATTTATTTATTTACATGTCATCAATGATACATAGCTACCAGCAACAGCACAGACTTTGGAATAACAGACCTGGCTCAAGTTTCTGCCCCGCAAACTTACTAGCTCTCTTGCTCTAATCAAGTTACTTAACTTCACTGTGTCTCCATTTCTCCTTTTAAAAATGCAGGTAAGAAAACTTACTTCGGCAGGCGCCATGGCTCAACAGGCTAATCCTCCGCCTAGCGGCACCGGCACACCGGGTTCTACTCCTGGTCGGGGCGCCGGATTCTGTCCCTGTTGCCCCTCTTCCAGGCCAGCTCTCTGCTGTGGCCCGGGAAGGCAGTGGAGGATGGCCCAAGTGCTTGGGCCCTGTACCCCATGGGAGACCAGGAGAAGCACCTGGCTCCCGGCTTTGGATCAGCACAGTGCGCCGGCTGCAGCGGCCATTGGAGGGTGAACCAACGGACAAAGGAAGACCTTTCTCTCTGTCTCTCTCTCTTACTGTCCACTCTGCCTGTCAAACAACAACAACAACAACAACAAAAAACTTACTTCATATCCCTGTTCAGGAAAATAAATCAGAGAACACGCTTGAGGAGCCTAACACCTTTCCCCACACATAGTCTCCACTCAGAACCTACAGTGATTATTATATCTGCTTGGATTACATTCATATTATAGATTTAAATGTTACATGTTGTTGTCATATATTACAGAATTATACTCTGGTATTTATAGCACATATATGGAATACTGATTGTAAAAGTGAAGAACAAAGTATTTTAAAGTGCTATTTGATTTATTTTTATTTTAGGTTTAATCTTTTGTAGGGTCAGCCACACTCAAAACACTTTTCTATTTATGAGTGTATTTTTTCTTTGAAAAGGAGTCTGTTGTATTGGTTTCCCAGTATTCTTCCCTAATAATAATACCAGTGGGATTTGCTGTTCCTACCTCTCGAGGAGGTCATAAAGGGTTAGCAATTGCTTCAGGAGCTTTACTAAATAAAGCCACTCATCCCCAGCTGGACATAGAGGGATACTACCAAAGTGCATCCATGAGAGCACAGCAAACATGTGTTGCTTGCTAACATCATTAAAAAGTATAGAAAATATTCTTTTATTTCATTAAAAGCCATGTTCTTTAATTCTGAAACCTAACATATTCCTATTCAGAAGATAATTTTGCTTCTCAGTATATAAACCACCAGGATCATTTTGAAATTTTGAACCATTTGATTGAAAAATTTAATTCCAAAAGTATTTGATTCCTACTATGGGTATAAGCTAATACCAAATGCAACAGGAGATATAGGATAGAAAATTGTACCTCTTGGAGGGTGGTTCTCTTGAACATTTCTACTTGTTGAATACTGGATCCAGTTTAGTCGGCCATATGTATACATACCAATTTCATATTTGTATTTTTAATATTTTTAAAAAGCTCAAAACTATCATAAGAACATTCGTAGTGTTAGATTACTGATTTAGGTTTCTCAGATGACATGATCCCTCATCCAAAAAAGACATTGAGCACCTCTCTGAATTCAGTAAGTACGCTCAGTACTTCTTCCTGCACCTAAGTTACTGACACTCTTTCTGACCCATTCTGTATTGGCAGTGTTGTTAAGGGGAGTCATAGTAAAAGGTAGTGCAGAAAAACGTGTTGTGGGTCAAAAGAAAAAAAATTTATTTATTTGACAGAATTACAGACAGTGAGAGAGACAAAGAGAGAGAAAGGTCTTCCTTCGTTCACCCCCTAAATGGCTGCCAAAGCCGGAGCTACGCTGATCCGAAGCCAGGAGCCAAGTGCTTCCTCCTGGTCTCCCATGTGGGTGCAGGCGCCCAAGCACTTGGGCCATCCTCCACTGCCTTCCCGGGCCACAGCAGAGAGCTGGACTGGAAGAGGAGCAGCCAGGACTAGAAGCCAGAGCTGCAGGTGGAGGATTAGCCAAGTGAGCCATGGTGCCGGCTCCCAAAAGAAATTTTAAGACCAACAGGAGAGTATCATAAAATTGTGGGTTTCTTTTTTGGTTTTTTTTTTGCTTTTTTTTTAGGAAAGAAGATTATGGAAATTGAGTCTTACAGGTACCTAAAATTTACCTTGAATTTTGAAAGGAACTCAAAACTTATTTCTCCCATTTTCTTTTCCCAACCAATAAATTCTAAGCCTGAGAGAAATATTAATAGTGATCAAGGTCAAAAACAATGATACTTGGACCAAAGTGCTGATGTCAAAAATGGAAACTTTTCTTGTTTAGAAAAAAGACATTTTAGATCAGTTGATTTCAGGTAACTTGTTCCCCTAGGATATGCCCTCATTCTGGCCCCATCTTGTTTTAATTCTCTCTCTTCCAATTCTTTGTGTGGGCTTGAGTCTACATTCTTCTCAGAAAAGTCTCTATGTTTATAAGACATAGACCAGTTAGTCTATGAACATCTGTCCCACTTCTTTCCATTCTACAGTGTTAATAACATGCTATCAAACAGGCTCAAATAGACTTAATTAGCTCACTTTGGATGCTAGCACTTTGCATTGCCTGGAGTTCTTTAAAGAAACAGAACTAACAGGGTGTGCTCTGGGGTGTGTGTGTGTGTGTGTGTGTTTGTGTGTGATATATACAAAGAGAGAGACAGAGAGAGACAAAGAGACAGAGACAGAGAAGCAGAGATTTGTTTTAAGGAATAGGCTGACATGATTGATGGGGCTATCAAATCAAAGATTTGCAGGCTGGACCAGCAAGCTTAAACTGTGGAAAAAGTTGGTGCTTCTGCTAAAGTCAGAAGATAGGGTAAAGGCAGAATTTCCTCTTCTTCTGGGGACTTCAGAGTTTTTTCCTTCTCTTAAAATCTTCCACAATTTATTAGTGAGGCCCATTCATGCAATGGAAGACAATCTGCTTTATTCAAAATCTGCTTGTTAAATATTAATTGCATCTAAAAATACCCTTCATGGCACCATCTAGTCTAGTGTTTGATCATATATCTGAGCATTGTGGCCCAGCCAATCTACCATAAAATGAACCATCACACCCTTCTATGTATTAGTTTAACTAAAGTAAAATTTGGAGCACACACTTGACCTTTTCCAAGCAGAAGATACATAGAGAAGTTGCTTGCTTTTATATATTGATAAAAATTGGATGGCCTAATCACATGTCTCATACAAAAGGAACATATCAATAATGATTAAAAAATCATTTAAAAAACAGTATTGCTGGAAGAGGCAGCAAAGGGAAACTATGGTCAAAACACATAGTAGGGGGGGCCAGCACCATGGCTCACTTGGTTAATCCTCCACCTCTGGCACCGGCATCCCATATGGGCACCAGTTCTAGTCCTGTTGCTCCTCTTCCAGTCCAGCTCTCTCCTGTGGCCCAAGTGCTTGGGTCCCTGCACCCACATGGCAGACCAGGAAAAGGCACCTGGCTCCTGGCTTCAGATCAGTGCAGCGCTGGCCATAGCAGCCATTTGGGGAGTGAACCAACAGAAGGAAGACCTTTCTCTCTGTCTCTCTCTCTCTCATTGTCTATAACTCTACCTGTCAAATAAAAAAAAAACACAGTAGGAACAAGCATTTCCCCTGGGGGTTAAGATGCTGATGGGAACATCTATGCCCCACATGAGAGTGCCTGTGTTTGATGCCCAGCTCCATCTCTGACTTTAGCTTTCTAGTGATGCGGTCCTGGGAGGCAGCAGTAATGCCTCAAGTGACAGGGTTCCGCCATCTGTGTGGGAGACCTGGGTTGAGTTTCTAGATCCTCGCATTGGCCCTAGCCCAGCCACAGCTGTTACTGGCATTTGTGCAGCAGACCAGTATATTGCAACTCTCACTGTGTGTGTATGTGTGTGCATCTGTGTGTGTGCATCTGTGGGTGTGTCTGTTTCTTCCTCTAAAATAAATTTTCAAAACTTTAAAGTCTTAAAGAGCACAGCAGTGGTTTTAAATATAACTTTCCTGTATTTCCTCTACTATCTCACATAATATTATTGTTTCCCACAGTGTCTCCTCCTCTGCTGATGGAATCAAGTGTTTAAAATGCTCAGAAACTCTTAATATTCAGCCTTTGCTGGCTTTTTTTTTCACTCTTTCCATTTCCATTCTTTCATTCTTCCAGAAGGACTCTTTGCTTTCCCAGTTATCCACCTATCATTTTTCACTGATAATTTGTCCTTTTTCTCTTTATCAGTTTTTTCCTTCACCCATTGCTCTGGCCAGCATATGAAAGATCTTCTAACATGGCTATTATGTACAGGGAAAGCAGGAAAGTAGTAGGAAGCTTTCAATCCTTATGTATTTAAACTTTTTTAATTTATCATTTGACAGGATTTTTTAAAATTTCTCAGATATTGTATTGTGAAAGAGATTTTTTCCAGAGGTAAGTAGCTTTCAAATTGTACCAAAGCCATTGCATCCACTACTCATCCAGCCATCATCTATTTGTCTTCACAGTTTACCCAGCAATGAAAATGCCTGAGCACAACATATCTTTTCTGAGTCCATATGCTTTGATATGCTATATTTTGGGGCTGAGTATTCCTTCTTTCTAGCTAATCTTACCTTAAAGACATCCCAAACATAATTAAGCACCCAGCTCAAATGCCACTCCGAAGCCTTCTCCAGCCCTGTTAAATCAACTTTCTCTCTTCTCTGACTCCATTTCACTGCGTATGAACCACACGTAACACCTTCCAAATTGCATGTGAACTATTGTTTTATAAACATATCTAATTAAATATAATAACTTAAAGGCTAGAAACGTATTTTATTCATCTCTGCATCCACAATATCAGTAGTCAAGTCCATTGGCTGCCAAGAAATAGAAAATCCGATTATAATTTAAGCAAAGCAGGAAACTTCTGGGTTCATTAACAGAAACATCCTAGATAACATGATTTCAGATTAGTAATTCCAAATCAAAGCAAATATTTCATCTCAAATATCAACATATGAATCCTCCCATGATTCATTTGCTTCTCCATGAATTTATCACTCTGTCAGGTCCATGGGCTCAGAAGCCATAGGCATCATGACCATTACCCACCAAGGCCAAAAAACTAAGAGGTGTATAAGGAGAGAGTGTGCTGATACCAAGAGAAAGGGAAGATGGCGACATGACAGCAGGTAAAAACCAGGGCAATGACAGGTTGCTCCTCTAGAACTGCAATTCTTGGTATTTGATAGATGCTAATAAATATTGAATTAACAAACAGTACTTGTTGTCCTATGTTCTAATGAATGCTCAGAGAATCTATCAACAGGTTTACCAATACTTGGTATTTCCAAAGACAGAGAAATATAATGTATATGAGTAAAATTGACATCTTGAGATTTGATTATTGTTTATAGTCCTTGTCTATACACCTGAAACAATGGTCTTTCTACTTTCTACTTGTTGAATTATTCATTTAATAGAGGATTAAGCTTGTTGTTATAAAGTAAATTGAAAGTGTGATATTGTAAAAATCAAAAGAAAAATAAGAAAGGAAGAAATAGAGAGGGTGGAAGGCATTATTATGTTCTTAAAACTGCCTTTATGAAATATATGAAATGTGTTCTTCTTATATAAATCAACAAATTTACACATTAAAAAAGACAATTACTCATAGTAATTGTCTTCAGACTTCACAATGTTAAATTCTGAAACTTCATGTACCAATTGTTCCGCAAATACTCCCAATCTATGACTTTGCAAATCTGATAGTAACACTTTAAAAATAACTTAGATGTCCCACAAATAATCAGGAAGTCCTCTCAAGGTTGAAATATACTAACAGAAACACATATCAATGTATATATTTATATTTATGAACACTGCATAAACACATTTACATATATATTAAAAGAAGTCATTCTCACATCAGAGAGATAATTCTCAATATAGAAAGCTAACCTGTAAATTTGATGAGATTTGTTTTACACTCTGCCCTACAACTACATACTAAAAATAGTATTTTATAACATACACATATTAAATAAAGGTTTTACCAGGAAAAATTTAAGTTTAAGAATAGGATCCCTAGTATTTTTGGTAGTTTTGGTATAATTTTGTATAAAAAGAAAGACATAAACAAGATAAAAACATAAAAAAGAATTAAATAATGGGTAAAAAAAATGAATGTAAGTTTCATGACTTTTTTTTTAGATGTCAGATTTAGATCAATATTTCATTATTGAGGGACATTTGGCAATCAAGTTACAAAAACATCTTTAAAGGTGTAACTTTTGTGCTTTAAAAATTACAATTAAAATGTCACTTCCTTTACTTTATTTCCATAAAGGAAGCCATTAGCCTAAAAATATCCTCTCATTTTTAATAAAAACCCAGGATTGACACACAATGATTCAGATAAAAGCATAATCCCTCACAAAAACATTTTGCAGCCTTTCATTCCCCTTTCATTGCCTCTTATCCTTGCAGTTTTCTCAGCAGCATCAGAAACCCAGAAATTATGCAAAGCAGATATTTTGTCCAAACTTGTCAAACATAAGGAACAGACACAGTTATATACAAATAAAGCCATTATTGAATCTGCAGGAGCCAAATGAACTATACAAGCTGTTAATTAATTTTACATTTCCAACATTTCAGTCATCATTTCCTTGGAAGTGGACATCTATATGAAGAAAAGAAATGTAGCCACATATAGCTATTAGGTACAAAAATATTTTTAATATACAAATACAAAACTTTTCTTGGATAACATTTATATTTTTCATTAGCATCTGGCTTCTTTTTCAATAAAGTTCAGTATTTGTGACAGCCTTTCTTTCAGAAATGTGAAGGCTTCCTTGCCGTGAGCATTTCAAATGTTCAGAAATACCAACTGTGATTCAAATGATTTATAAGGTCATCCCCCAAGAAAAGCCACATATACTGAATTTCCAAGCAGCAATATAGAGGGAAAATAAAAGAGGGATGTGAGTGTGTGTGGGTGTGTGTGTGTGCATGAGGAAGTAACTTCTAGGATGGATAGTGAGACAAAACAGTAATAAATAACAGAAATGAAAAGTAAAATATAAAAAAGACCCTAGTTCCTAAGTATTTCTTAAGATTTGCAAGGCAGGCAGCATACTGCCTCACACTTAGTAGGTGCTGTTATGATTTGTCCAGATGGATTTGACAGTGGGCACATAAAGTGAAATATCCATAACTAAAGACCACCCCCTTCATGAAAAGACAGCCTGTTCCTCTTTACTGTCCATAATATTACTAATACATGTTGAGTGGGATAGATGCTGCCCATGACTGATCTGATTCAAACCTTGAAGCCCTCAAATGTGGTAGTTACTATTACCATTCTAATTTACAAATGAGAGAAGAAGGGCACAGATTTCTGAAGAACTCTCAGTCACTGTGCCTCCTCCAACAATGCTCTCCTCAAGCTCTTCCCGTGGCCAACGCGCTTCTCTCTGATATCAGAGCTTAAATGTTGAATGACCACTGTTGTCCCTCATAGTGATGCTTCGCCCATTTTCCTCATAGCACTTTCCCAACATGATATACTTATTTATTTATATGTTGTTTCTTTGTTCATGATCTACCTCCTCCCTAACATAGTCATTCGGAGAAAAAATGCATGAAAAGAAAAAAAATACACTGTATACATATATTTTTAATGAAATAATATGTCTAACACCACAGAGCCAGTAACAGTGGAAAAGGAATTCCAAAGTGTATGTACTTACCTCCAGACTTGAGTTCTTCAGTCCTCAGCAATCCTGCCTATTAATGTATTTATCCTTGACATTTTGTACCAAGTGTCTACTACATTCTAGTCACTTCTGAGCAGTGAAGAAGCAATGGCTGCTCAACAGGCTAATCCTCCACCTTGCGGCGCCGGCACACCGGGTTCTAGTCCCGGTCGGGGCGCTGGATTCTGTCCCGGTTGCCCCTCTTCCAGGCCAGCTCTCTGCTGTGGCCAGGGAGTGCAGTGGAGGATGGCTCAAGTGCTTGGGCCCTGCACCCCACCGGAGACCAGGAGAAGCACCTGGCTCCTGGCTTCAGATCAGCGCGGTGCACCTGCCACAGCGCGCTGGCCTCGGCGGCCATTGGAGGGTGAACCAACGGCAAAGGAAGACCTTTCTCTCTGTTTCTCTTTCTCTCTCACTGTCCACTCTGCCTGTCAAAAAAAAAAGAAGAAGAAGAAGAAGAAGAAGCAATGGTGAACAAAGTGAAAAAGCAATCTGGACTTAAAATGTAATCAGAAAAAAAGACGAGCAGTCATGGAGTATTAAGAGATACAACCAAGAGAGGTCCAATTAAAATCAAGGTACATAGAAGTCAGCCTCTTGAGAACTTACATGGGACAGACAACAATGGGAGAATTTTCTGAATAGAGGAAAAAAGAAACATGAGAGGGTCTTAGAGGTTTCCAAGGAAAGGAATGACAGGAAATGAGGCTGGGATGTAAGAACCAGGCATTGTAATCAAATAATTAGGAATTTAGGTTTTGAAAAGGGATACTATCAAAGAGGAGTAAAATAATTATAATTACTTTCTGGAGTAGAGAGACTTAGATGATAGGTAAGCTGAAGGCAGCAAGGCACACTACAGTTTTTGAAATAGTAATCATCTGTAAATGGGTAATTGCAGGAAACTTAGGAGAAATGAAGCAAATTTTAGAGATATTGTGGAGTTATTTAGGAAGGAGAATCTAGAGTACTGGTTTGTTTATTTATTTATTTACTTATTTATTTATTTGAAAGACAGAGTTACAGGGAGAAAAGGGGAAAGACAAAGGAGGAAGGGGTGAGAGAAAAATCAATCTTCCATCAGCTAAATGGCCACAATGGCCAGGGCTAAGCCAGATCAAAACCAGGAGCTTAGAACTCTATGTGGGTCTCCCTCGTGGGTATCAGGGGCCCAAGCACCTACTTTCCCAGGAACCTTAGCAGGGAGTTGAATCTGAACAGGAGCAGCCAGCACTCAAAACAACACTTCATTATGGGATGCTGATATTAGTCATTGTAGGCAACAGGTTAACCCACTGTGTCACAGCACCAGCCCCAGGATTGGTTTTATAGAGATAAATATTATAGAAAAGAAGTAGTAAAACATAACTTCCAGCTTTAAAGCTAGAACAAGATGCCAACAATAAGATTCAAAAGAGGAAAGAAAGCAAATTTAATCTCCCCCAAACAATGAACTAGACAATGGAAAGTTGACAAGGTGGAAGGTAATGAATGTATGGGAAACATGTTGCTTTTGAGATTTTTGTTAGACTTCTGTATTAGGTTTTTGCGACTATAACAAAATACTTGAGACAAGCTGTTATTTAGTTAACTCACAGTTCTGGAGGCTTAAATCCAAGTGGCATGATGCATGCTTTGGCAAAACCTCATTCATGGCAGAATGGCTGCATGCATGCAGAGGAAGGATCATGCGGTTAGCCAGGAAGCAAAGAGAGAGGTTGGGCCCAAACTTAGGCTTTTATAATAACCTTCTCATGACAATTGCTTCTATGTGTCCATCCCCAATGACCTAAGAACCTCTCACTAGGCCTTATCTCCTAAAGTTTCTACCATCCAAGGATCAAGCCTTTGCCACATGGGCCTTTTGGGACACCCAAACTAGTCCAAATCATAGCAATTTCTAAATGCAGAGACCCAATATAAAATTTCACTGGGAACTTGAGTTCAAAGATGATTTCTATACTAGAGCTACAGATTTTTTCATTCATTATAGATGTCTATTGACACCATTAGAGAAATGAAATGACCCAAGAAAGGCACACAGAATGAAGCCTGGGGAATAATAATTAATCACGAAAATAGAGACCAAAAGGAATCCTTCATTGGACATAAAAAAAAAATCAAGAGGTGGCTTTGATGCCAAGAAGAAAGTATTCTAGGTATGAGGAATCCAAAATGTCCAAATGAGATGTGAAATATACATGGATGGAAAACCAACTGAAAACTGACAAAAATGAGGCAAAAAACTGACAAAAAAAAAAAAACCTGACAAAAATGGAGATGATGACTTTAAGCCTAATGCTTAAGACTTTAACAAATAGCATCTATCTGTGTGTTCATGGGTGACAAAAATACATCTTGGTGTTCATGATGGCACAGAGAATAGGCCAGAAGCATGAGCCTCACAGCACAGGAGTGGAGAAGCAATGGTGTGCACAAAAAAGATTAGCAAATCTGCCTCCCAACCTAGAAATACTCAATTGAACTTGAAAATGTGTTTCTGGCTCATGAAAACACACATGGCCCTATTTCATAATTTATTCAAATTGGACCAAGGAACAGAAATAAACTTATGTAAAGTCCTGACATTTTATAGCATGAAAATGTAAATATGCTTACTGTTTAAAATATTTCAAAGAAATTCCCATACATAGATGTTTTCACTATCAGTTATCTAGATTTTGAAAAAATGTTTCATGATAGCTTTAGACTTCTAGAAGTACCTGGGTGCTAAACAATTCTCTTTAATTGAGTTCTATCTGATAGAATCCTGAACGTATGAATCACTCCTTCCCCCCACCAAAAAAAATTCTTTACTTAGATCCTGATAAACGAAAGGGCATTCCCCGTGGTATTGGAGGGTTTCTTTAAAAATATGCTGATACTTAAGGTGACATTTTAGTTCACTCAGTGGAAATGTATCTTGAAAAGAATAAAATTTACAACTTCTGAGCCTTTCACATAGCCTTTTTCTTCTTTTCCTAGACTAGCACCCATTGCTCTTCCATTCAAGATCCTTAAGAGTTTTATGTTTTCACAGTAAAGAGCTCCATGTTACAAATTGCATATTTTAAGTGGGGTTTAGGAGTTGTATTTTCCATATGGCCTTTTTGATATTTGATATCATTCAATACAATTTTAATTAAATTAACTTATTTTATGATTAACTAAGGAATTCCAAGTCACAGATTTTTTTCAGAATTATGAGTATAAACAGAAAAGATCATCCTTGTCTATTAGAACAAAATTTATAGCAACAACTGGCAACACATGAATGAGCTACTTTTCCCACCACACCCCCATGACAAGAAGAAATAGGCATTAAGGTTGACTAGTACCAAAAACAAAAGAAATAAGCTCTTTGCCACACCTCCCATCCACTTTCTTTACAGTTCCTAGGAAAAAGAGCCTCATGACTCAATACAGGAGAGTTTTCTTGGATCTAGAATTTGCTTTCCACACATCTCCCAGACACTCATGGCCAAATAATCTTAGGTACATGTGAAAATCAACAATGACTCCATATTCCAATCTGAGCTTAATTTATGATCTTTTAATATAGGCAGTGAGTACAAACATTCTAAGATTTGCAGACACCTGGAGACTAGTCAGGCAGTGATCTACTGTCCCTCATGCTCACCTCTAACTCTACCTACCACTTGCCCTTCCATCACACCCTGGCCCTTGCTACCAGATTCCTGTTTCATACGGTCATGCCCCTCAGTACCAGATGAGACATTGACTGCTCCCAGTTACCCAAGCTTCTCTTATCCAAGAGCACTTCAAATATTTTGTGAAAATTGAATTAAAAGTTAAGTTTATTTTGATGCAAACAAATTTGAAATCCATGCTTTGAGAAGTCTTTAAGACATTCATGGAAAATGTGTATTATGAGAAAACTATGCAAAATTTCCCAAAAAAAAATGGTAACCAAAAATAAATTTACCTTTTGATTCCATTTCTCCATGAACTTTTAAAATTACCCTCATGTTTGACAGTGTCAAAAGAAAACAATCAGCCACTATGGCATAAATCAAAGATTTCTTGAGAAAGATGGTGACATTTTGTTTTCCTTGTGAGGGAAACTGTATTGATTGAATGCTCTTCTTTATTCTGTCAAACTAGACATAATCCCTGACGCATCTTAAAGATCATAAAGATGTGGTAAGCCTAAGAGAAAGGATCAACACAGTCAGATGGCCAAATAGAAGAGGAGAAAGCAGACTCATCCCTAGTGATAATTTGAGCAACTGAAATTAGATACTAGAAAAATCTTGACTCTAGATATTTGATTTTATGAGAATAAATGCTACATGTTTAGGTCTTTTATATGGATTTTCTATTATTTTAAGCTACACATATTCACAAGTGATGCACATTTTCTTATGTTCTCACATTGGTCGCATTGATCTTAGCACTCTGTTAGATTTTTTTTTTCTATTTCTGAAACTATGTGAGAAGAATGGGACCTTTTCCCCACTCCAATCCCCTATGGTGAGTGGCACTAAAGATGGGTTCCCCCAGTTTTAAGAGCTCTTCTTTAAAAAAAAATAAAGAGCTCTTATAGCCCTTTCCCTCTCACAGGACATAAGCTCTTTGTGCAGTGAGAGGAGTCATAACTCCCTACTGTACTGGCCAGGTCCCACATTCAATAGTCAACTAGAACAAACTGGGGACAGAGGATTTTTACAGAAATTTTCAAACCATGTTTCATCCTTTAAATAATGTAAAAATTTATCTTTTACAGGAAAATGAATGGAAATATTGTTTAAAATAATAGTTAATAGAATCACTATAATATCATCTTTCTTCCAAGATAGAAGAAAAAATACTGCCTATAAGCTGAGAGTTCAAATGAACCTCAGGTCTCTAAAGGGTTAGTCAGTGAAAGAAATCATGTCAGTTTCTAATTTAAGGAGGATGAAAGGGAAAGCCATGTCATTGGGGGAATTGATTTCATTGAGACAAGACATAAAAAAAAAATGTTCAGAAGTTACAAGGAGTATGGAGACTGTACCTTACAAAGGGAGCTGTGTAGGGGAGAACTGTGATGGGAGAAAAGCAACATGGACCATTATGCCTTGATCTAACTTGAAGGCAGATGACAAGGAAAGCTTTAGGAAGCCAGTTGAGGTCTTGTAGCCTTGAAAGCCTGTAGGTGGTATGCTCTGGGACATGAACGGAAGAGTAGTGATAGATCCTTTCCCCTTTCTACTCCGTAGGGTTAGTGAGAAATCTTAAAATGGAGCATGATCTTTCCTCTTACATCCTACAATGCCCAGTAAATTTCCAGTTAGTGTGCTAACAAATGTAAGTGGTATGTCCTGGCTCCGTTTTTCCCCCTTCCAGGTGACAGACCTATAAAGAATTCCCACTGTTGAGAATGGGAACCACCTCTCTCTAGACATCTTGGTTGGCTTCATAATTTCACTTATTGATTCATTCATCAGTTTAATCATTTTATAAATTTTTGACTATATAAGTACAAAGAAAAATAGAAATGATGATTCTACCACCTAAATTGTCATGAAGAAAATTAAAACAATACACTAAAGCATAAAATGAAATTCAGAAATATCCTTCCTCTCCCAACTCTCACCCCCAATAGTAACTCTTGCTAACAGCCTATCACATCTTGTACCTAGACCACACCCCACAAAAGAAAAAAACAACAAGCATCTAGTTCTATTATTCAATTATATGTAGAATGTCAACTTTCTCACCAGCTTTTTCTTTTTTAAATTTTTATTAATATAAAGAGAACAGATTTCATGTATTTTATAGGCATATTGCTAAGACAATAACCATAATTCCATCTTTCCCTCTTCCTCCCTCAATCCTCCTCCTTCCTTCTTTTCTTTTTTTCTTTAATTTTTTTTTAATTTTTATTTGAGAGGCAGAGTTTCAGAGAGAGGGAGAGACAGAAAGAGAGAGGTCTTCCATCTACTGGTTACTCCCCAAATGGCCATAACAGCTGGAGCTAAGCTGATCCAAAGCCAGGATCCAGGACTTCTTTGGGGTTTCCCACATGGGAGCTGGGGCCCAAGTACTTGGATCATCTTCCACTGCTTTCCCAGCCATTAGCAGAGAGCTGGATAGGAAGAGGAGCAGCTAAGACATGGAACCCGAACCCATATGGGATGTAGGCAGAGGCTTAACCTACCACAACACAGTGCCAACACTTTTCTTTAACTTTTGAAAAAACATAATTTCAATACACTCTACAATCACAGGCTATATTCACTATTAACCATAAAATTCAACAAGTAAAAAATAGGAAGACCACAGGAGTAGAAACAAGGACTAAAAACATCATATCACAAAATGTCTATATCATTACTATACTTTTTATTACCATATTTTTGTATTCTATATTAATTACCACATATCAGGGAAAACATGATATTCTTCTTTTGTGAACTGGTTCATTTCACTAACCATAATGGTTTCTAAGTAGGTACATATACCCTCAACCACGAAAACCAAACACAAGCATTCCAAACTGACACTGAACAGTAAAGCAATCCCAGATTATCTACGTCCTTGGAAACTTCGTTAAATAAATTGATATTTTTTGAAACAGGTAACATTTATTATCATCTTTACATGAATCTAATCTCTATGTTTATATCAGGTAAGACATGAGGTGACTACAGAATTTAATATATTGTTTTATAAAGGTAGAGAAACAAGCATGCAGGCAATCAGACAGACAGATAAGAGTTCTCCCATCTGCTGGTTCACTCTCCAAAGGCCCACAATGGCTGGGACTGAGCCAGGTCAGAGGCAGGAGCCAGAAACTCAATTGAAGTCTTGCATATTGGTGTCAGCGAACCAACTATTTGAGCAATCACCTGCTGCCTCCCAAGGTGCATATTCACAGGAAGCTATTATCAAGAATAGAGCTGGGACTTGAACTCAGGCACTCCAATTTAGGTTACAGGCACCCTAACCAGCAGCTAAACCACTACAGCAAACACCAGCCCCTAGATTTCAACATATGTGTGGCCTGAGTCATTTAGAAAACCATATCCATTTGGTTTCTTCCTCAATCTAATATGTGACAACCAACGGCCAATAACATCACTAGCAGAGAGACAGCTAGGCATCGCTACCTCCTGATAAGAGTGTACAAGATCATGGATGAAGAAGTCTTCCCATAAAATCAAACTTAAATATAGTTAAGTCTGAAGATCTAATAATAGATTTAGAAAAAATATAAGTACCAAAGAAATGTATTAAAGACAACACAGGAATGCAGTCCACAAAATCCCAACTGTAGCAAAGTGTATAAGGCAATTGATTTATCTTCTTCAAATGAATTGACGAAAATAAAGATGTGAAACTACAAATTAAAAGAGATGAAATGCAGCAATGAGCCCAATTAATGAACCTGTTTTTGGCTCTAACAAACATGCTATAAAATATATAATTATCTTAGAAATTGGAACATTGACTATTACAGGAAAATTTTTTGTTATTTTACAATATTTTCTCTTGGAGACACACACTGAAATATTTATATAAAGTGAAATGATGTCTTGGATTTGTTTCCAGACCCCTCAGGGGGGAAGGAGGAAGTAGGTGGAAGTCAAGATGGAATACTAGATATGAGTTCCAAATAACTGAAACTGATTGATAGCTACATGGAAGTTAATACTTATTATTTTGCCTGTTTGCTATTTTTGACAATGAAAGTTAAAAATAAAAATAATGTATAGGAATAATCACAAGTAAAATAAAAATGTAAAATCAAACTCTAAGAATAGTTGTTTTCTATAATATGCCTTCTAATTATTGCCTTTTACTTCAAAGGCACCTTTTAGAACTTAGGCCAACAAAATTGGGCAGTCTATTTTTAAAAATTAAATAAATATATCAATCTTTATAGCACTTATTCTAGCTTCCTACACATCCATTTTTATTTTTTACTTCCAGTCACAGTAGTGGGATATTAGAAGAGACGCAGAAGAAATCAGAGTGGCACTGTGATCTGAGCATACTGGCCTCTTGGTGAAAAGAATTAAATTAGGTGAAAGGAACATTAAAAACATTATTTTCTTGCCAGGTCATTACTAGAAGAGATGTGAGACTAATCAGGAATAATGGCAAGAAACCAAGAACTCTGAAGAGTAGGTGTTAAAAGAGGTCTGAGACAAAGCTGGAATAACTTTAGTAATTTATGTAGATGACACAATGAAGCTAAGAATAGAGTATGTGTGTGTGTGTAATGGAGTCAGGTTAATTAGAAGGAGGGAAATGACTTCAGAAGAGCACACTGAGTTCAAAATTGGAAACAAAACTAAAGGGAGTAGAAACGTAGACATTTTAGGGCAAGAAAATCTGGGGAAAAATTCAAAATGTTAAGGATACTGGAAATTTTGAAAGATGAGGTGAAGAAAAATGTCAAGATGTTCTGCAAATAAAAATGTTTGAAGGATGACTTTTAGGCAGATAACACCTATTTCTGAACTCTTCCTGCAGAGAGTGGGTGAGAGGGCCCAAATGCCACTGTGTGTGACACTGAATGACCTCTCTCGAGTCTAGGCACATTTCAAACCTCCTCCATGCCTCTACAGCAGCAAATGTTCCACCAACAGAAAATAATTCTACAAAACATAACCCAATCACCTTCTGTACCTTTAAATTCAAGTTGCAGCTAACAGAAGTATGGATGCAGTTGTCAGAGTTGCTATATAATTTTTCTTTGTACAGGAGCCTGAATGATAAGTCCAAATGGATAATTCACATTTTTCTTGATTTTGTAATTAATATGGGGAAGTCCCATTCTGATCCATGCAAACACACACACACACAGAACCACAGACACTCAACACAGACTCAGCTCTCATCTCACATCATGTCTAGACCTCGGGGCTGCATAGTTCAGTGGCAAAGGGTAAAGACCTTTGAATTCAGGCAGAATTCAAGCCCCGTATGAACTCTGCCAGCTACTAACTATATTATTACAATCATCATCCTTACCCTCTCACTTACTCCACAGGATGCTTTTAAGTATTAAGTGAGATAATAAGGTACATAGCCTGGGTTATGGCATATACTAATCAGCAGCTGTGGTTATTCTCAGGCTGCGGTAAGAGAAGGGGAGCCTATGATCAGACTCTGAAACATGGTGAAGAACTGCTAGGCAATCCTGAGGAATATCTGTTACTGTAGCCGAAGCGCCAGATCTCAGCAGACTCTAAAATTCCTGTTGTGAGACTCAAAGAATGCTGCCTGGGAAGATCTCACTGGGAGATAACGTTAACCACAACTTCAGAAGACACAGAGATTTGTCTTTTTGTGGTATATCCAAATCATTCTCCTGTCACTGGGCCATATTGCCTGAAATTCCTTTTGGAAAAAGATCTGATAAAAGATCATGGGGCATGGGTATTTAGCATAGTGGTTCAGGCCACTGTATCCTATTTTGAAGTACTTGGATTTGCTTCCTAACTCCAGCTTCCTGCCAAGGCAAACCCTGAGAGACAGCAGGCTCAAGTAGTAGAATTCCAGCCCCATGAGGGAGACCTATATTGAATTCATAGCTCCCAGCTTTGACCCTGTCCCAGTTCGACCCATTGTGGGCATTCAAAGGGTGATCTATGAATGGGATCTCTCTCTCTCTCTCTCTCTCTCTCTCTTTCTCTCTCCCTCCTCCCTCTCCCTCTCTCTCTCTCTTTCTCTCTCTCTCTCACTCTCTCTTACTTGCTTACTCTCTCTCTCTCCCCCTTCCCTCCCTCCCTCTCTCAAGTATATTTTTAAAGATTAAGAACATTTATAAATTATAGTTTAAAAGATAACTTACATACTTATTTTTTAGTCATAGGCACCTATGACTAAAAAATTATTAGAAAAAGAACAGTGGTTAGGGCCTGCGCCGTGGCTCACTTGGTTAAACCTCCACCTGCGGCACCAGCATCCCATATGGGCACTGTGTTCTAGTCCTGGTTGCTCCTCTTCCAGGCCAGCTCTCTGCTGTGGCTCGGGAGGGCAGTGGAGGATGGCCCAAGTGCTTGGGCCCTGCACCTGCATGGGCACCTGGCTCCTGGCTTCGGATCGGTGCAGCCCTGGCCATAGTGGCTATTTGGGGAGTAAGCCAATGGAAGGAAGACCTTTCTCTCTGTCTCTCTCACTCTCTGTCTATAACTCTACCTGTCAAATAAAATTTAAAAAAAAATAGTGGTTAAAAATTGTTAGAAAAAGAATAGTGGTTAAAAAAATCCTTCCTAAAATTTTAATAGACAAATATATAAGTATGTCTTATACTCTTCACCTCAGATGTTGTACAGAGCTTTGAGGAAATAATACTGAATAAAATGGATGGAATTCCTACCTGTATAGAACGTATTATCCAGTGAGTGAATGAATTAATTAATCAGTGCAGTAATAATGGAACTGTTTAGAGATTCGGACCATCTGACCATTGACTTATCCTAATGTTTCACAATACTTAAATATAACTGCTGAATCCCATCCTGTGCTTGAGCATAATTCTATTCGTCACTCTAAAATACTTAGCAAATAAACAGTGATTCAAAATTCATGATTTTGATATGCATTTAGAAATGTCTAACACTCCACTCCTCCTATTCCAATTTTACTCCATTCAGACAGCAGCTTTATCAAATGAGCCAAATGTTTAGATGTTCTTTAGGATCATTTTCTAATTTTGAAATATGTTCTTCTCCAGGACACATTTACGACTGAGTTGCCCAGGCTAACCATGGAGAAAGGCAAATGAAGGAATTAGGGAGCAATAAGAAAAATTATTCTGAAATGTAAATTAGGTGTTACTCCAAAACCATTAAAAGAATTAGTCAAAAAAGAGGACATTCTTGGGAAAAATTGTGAAAGCTAATTAAATAGAGCAAAGGACCACTGAGTGTCTTCAATGAAAGTAATGCATTGTTTAGAATACAACTAACATTATCTAATTCTATGGAATTTTTGTTTTTTAGTGTCACTAGCTATTTTATAATTCATTAGAGACACAGTGACTTGCAGAAAACATAGTAATGCTAATTTCTCTTGATAGGAAGCATGCAAATAAATTCTGTCCAGTGGAAGTGCAACTGACTTCCTGTCTTCCACTGTTGAAGAAGCCAATTTTGCATCTATTAGGCAAATTTAAATCAGCCTTTTTAATGAGCTTGTATATTAGTTGGCTTTTTAGGGTCTCCTTTGTACCAACTGATTTTAACAACTTTTCCAGTTTCTTTACTAATTAATGAGTTAAATAAAATCCTTGACATGTATTCATTTTACATTTGTACGAGTTTTATTATTATATCTTCTTTTAACATGCTTCTTTTACCAAAAATGTGCAAACCAAATGAAAAATCCCTGCCGTGGTCTTTATAACTCTTTCCTTTTAAGAAAAGCGAAGACTGAGACAAGTTGATTCACAGAAAGTGGTGTTTGATCTAATAAAGGAATACATTTCCTATGGACATGGATGCAATAAAGCAGTCATTCTACTGTCCTGAAGGGAGCATAAAAGGGCATTTCAGAAGTCCTGGAGGAACTGTGCCTTTTCTGTAGTGGGAAAAAATAATTATGTTAGCCTCAAACCGTCACCACAGGCTCATTTCAAAAAACTATGAGAACCTACAGGCAAATAAGCCAATAGGTACTTACTGTTGTATAGATCTATTTAGAGATGTTCTTCTGGAGAATGAATCAAATTTTATTAGTTTACTGACAGCATTTTCACCTCACTAAAAATTATGCCCATATCTAAGTGTACTTTTCTTCTGAAAGTTACAGTACTCACATGCTTTTTAGTTCCTATTTCATCATATAACAAAGTCATGCTAAAAGTGGAAAAGCAATTCTTTCTTTAACACATTCATAACGTGTGATTTGCTAAGTCTGAGGTAATTTATGTTGCCACTAAAATCCCATTAAAATATCATTATTCATTGGGTGGTTATTACAAAAATTGAACTTGGTTAGTCATCTGAGACTGGCCCTATGACAGGTTTTAGATAATGACTCTACCTATAGCCCACA
This sequence comes from Lepus europaeus, assembly GCF_033115175.1. Lineage (NCBI taxonomy): Eukaryota > Metazoa > Chordata > Mammalia > Lagomorpha > Leporidae > Lepus > Lepus europaeus. Next base: position 103,366,198 of record NC_084828.1, on the reverse strand, counting down.
GTGTGTGAAGAAGCTAAAAGACATATTGGAGCCCTGTATGAAATCAACATACTCAAGTCACATAAAACTAAGACTTTTAGAAATAGACTTTTACAAATATAACTCACATCATTCCCAGAAGGTGTGGCTCTTATAGGTCTGAACTTGAAATGTTATGATTGAAGGGAGATTAAGGTTCTTAGACTGATGTGGAATATGTAGTTTACAATCATACTTTTCTCAGTATATTTAGCAGAAGCAAAGTCTCACCAAGAGCCTAGAAACCTAATTTACCCTTTTCCACATCAAACTTTTTATCTATGTAGTGAATAATCTTCCTAAATTGCTTCAAAGACCCTTTCAAGTATTTTAAAAAGTGTATATTTTGAAGCACTTTGTCGTTTTCCATGAAAATTAAAAGCAATTAAACAAAAATGTTTAGACAGTAGATTTTAAGAAAACAAAAGAAACCCTTGAATTCAAACCTACATAGAAAGCCCAAGAATTAAAATAAGATTATTTTTATTAAAATTATTGTTAAATCAAGTACAATCAAGAGAAATCGTGGATAGTTTAGAAAAGCTGTGGGGAGCCTGAGTGCATCAGAGAACAACTCTGACACCAATATGTCAAAGGATGGATCAGGGAAGATGTGATCTTGGGGTCAGACAGATGAGGTCTGGGGTGGAAACCCCATCAGGCATGGAAAAATGGAGACCAGGATCTCAAGAGGGATATCAGGGCTGGAGCCATCAAACTGAATTCTGAAACTAAAAAAATGGGTATGTTCAAAATTATTAGCACACTGGAAAAGAAAGCACATGAAAGTAAACATTGAACAAGACATTAAAAAATAACAAAGTTGGCCGGCGCCGTGGCTTAACAGGCTAATCCTCCGCCTTGCGGCGCCGGCACACCGGGTTCTAGTCCTGGCTGGGGCGCCGGATTCTATCCCGGTTGCCCCTCTTCCAGGCCAGCTCTCTGCTATGGCCCAGGAAGGCAGTGGAGGATGGCCCAAGTCCTTGGGCCCTGCACCCGCATGGGAGACGGGGAGAAGCGCCTGACTCCTGGCTTCGGATCAGCACAATGCGCCAGCCGCAGCGGCCATTGGAGGGTGAACCAACAGCAAAAAGGAAGACCTTTCTCTCTGTCTCTCTCTCACTATCCACTCTGCCTGTCAAAAAATAAATAAACAAATAAAAGAATGTATTCCAAGTCAATGTATAAATAAATAAATAAATAATAAAAAATAACAAAGTGAACAGAACTGGACAAGCCATCCAAGAAGGCAGAGAAGTAGGGGGAAAACTATGCCACAATTCTCCAAAGTCATGAAAGGGAACAGAGATCCAGGTACCACAGAGAGTGAAGGCAGAATTCCATCAATGCTGGATCAAAGTCCTTCAAGCAGTTTCTAAAAATTATGGGATATTGGAGATCTCCCATTAGCAAATAAAATTTTTACTCCAATGCTTGCTTCCTGAAAGTTAAAGGTAATAATTCTGTATTTTCAACCAAAGCAAGATCATGTAGTAAATTTGTCTAGTTTAGGCAAATATGTGAACACCTGCACTTTCCTACTATATCAAATCAATCAGGGAGCAACGGAAAAACATTTTCTTCTTTTTTTCTTGTTTTTTAATAATTCAATAAAAAATAGGAAATTGAGATTAGACTTTCAAGTTCTGTAAGAGCTATTCATCTAAATCATTCATATGAAAAAATAAAATCCTTAAAAACACAAACAATGTATTTATATACATTTTATATAGTATGTAAAGCACATAAAAGACTCCACTTGCGCTTATGGCTAGTAAATCATGAAAGAAAACCAATGGCATGGAACGTATTACAAAAGCCAGCAAGACATATAAAAAACTGTGGTGGTGGTGGCTGTGGCTGGGGAAGTATGGGAAGTAGGTTTTAAAAAATAAAATCCGAAGGCTTCTTCTCCATAGTCTAGTAATGGAAAGAGGTGGTCAGGGGCCCTGAAGAAAATAAAATCCTGAGGTTTAGACAGGTTGCCTGTAGACATTTACAGAGCATTATTTAAACAGACAGCAGGCTCTTGTGCTACTTAGCTGCTGTTTATTCCCAGAATCTTCTTCCCCTGGCCAGGTCACCACACGATCCAAACAGTGCTTGCACGTAATTATTCTCAAGGCAAAACTACACAGCAGAGAGCTGGAAATGAGAGTCTCAATTGAATAGAGTGTGCCTGATTTGACAAATGCCCTTTGCATCTCTCTGCACACCCTCCTATAACATTTGCAGACACTGAATTGTGCCAGAGTCTTGACAAAGCTTCAGGTGCAGACAGGTGCCTTTTCTTTCTGGATTGTGATGTGTGGGGGTTGCAATGGAGTGCCACAAGTACTGCTGTGAGACTTACAGTGTTTCCCAAATAGAAAAGAAGTAAACATCACCAGAGAAAGGATTTCTAAATCTGGTGTGCTTGTTAAAAAGACATAAAAAAAAAAGCAAAAAAAAAAAAAAAACAGGAAGGAAAAATAACAAACTAGGTTAAATTCATTTCCTAATCCTTCTGAATGATTAAAATAGTTGAAGCCCCAACACCTTAACTACAGAGCAATAGATTCCACATCTTTTTTTATGATCTCTCATAAATTTATGTTCATGGGAGATTCCTGGCTGTCACTCCTCCTTAGACTCAAGCCGTACAGGAGCCTGGTTCTACTGCAGCCTCAGAGTCCAGGCTGTGGGAATTCACATGGCTGCTAGAAGAGCCAATGGTAAAAGTCCTTCAACCAAGATCAGCACAGCAAGCGCATTGTGTTACATTCTATTTTATCCTGACACCCTTCAGTACAATCCTTCACATCATAAAAAACATAAATACTAAATGCATGCTATTTCAAAATACTAATAAAATATTTAATTTTAAGACAATGTGGTACCACATCACTGAAAGAAAATAAAATGAGTAGCATACTCCCCAAATTAAATATGGATTATCAACACATCATAATTTAAAAGCAAATACTGATCGTGAAATCTCCAGTCATCAATTGTCTTATAAACTAATTTCTACCAACAATATTTAGGGTATGCCAAAGCACATGGTAGTATCACAAAGAAACTTAGCTCTTCTCCATTACTGTTGTCAAGGACAACTCTTGACACCTCATGGCCTCATGTGCACATCCCCTCTCCTCCCAATCCTTGTTAAGATTGTTTGACCAGAGCATCCCTTTCTGATGCACTCTTTGGACACCTGTCTCATTGGGACCACATTTTAAAAAAAGAAAACAAAATAGATTTTGAAGTCAAAAAACCAGAGGCTCAAATCTGTTCCATCACATAGATCTGCTGCTACATCCCCAGGTGGTATTGAGAGCCAGACTCCCTGGAAACTCAGGCACGGCCTCCATTCTCCAAGATGTTGGTGAGCTGAGATTCAACCCTGTTTCCCACTTTGGTCTTTCTTAAGGGACTCTTTTCTCTGTGCTACAGCACCCCCTTGGCAGTCATGTGCAATCAAAAATAAAAGCAATGCAGCAATTTTATTTGGTCTTAAATTTAAAACTGAAGAAATGGCTGGCCAATGTTCTGTTATCAATGATATCTCTATTCGTGCAGAGTTTATTTTATGCCAGGCACTTCTATACATTATTTCATCTAATCAAGAATACTATGGGGTAGTACTATTATAACCTCCATTCTGCAGATGAGGAAATTTTGATACTGAGAGTTTACAAAGCATGCCTTATGTTAAAAGGTCTCCAGTGACTAGGTTAGTATTCAAATGAATATAATTTGAATCCTGTAGTTTTAAGGCCCACCTCTACTAGCTCAAAGTTAAGAAGAAATGCCTTCTCGTTGTGCACAGTAAGTAGCTGGAAGGATGGAGAGAAATAAGAGAAGAGCAAAGTGAAGCAAAGTTTTATGAAGAAGGCAATTAAAAGCAAGCACTGTGCACTGATCAGTGTTGTAAACACTGAGACACAAAGCAGGAAGCACTTTGGGGATTTAAATAAGAGCTGAAGAGAGGAAACATCTTCATAGCTGCATTAGTATCAATACGTAATAGAATATTTCAAGTTCTATTATAAGTATTATACTGTCTATTTTCACTCATATTTCCCTGTTAGACTGAAATCATGGTCAGAATCCCGTTTGCCTTGTACTTTGTATCTACAGAGCTTAGCCCCATGACTGGCATACAGCAAGCAATCAGATAGGGAGGAATGAATGAATGAGTGCTAAGGCCATTCAGAGAAGGAAGCAACTGCAGGGCTATGTGGTAGAGAACTTAAGGAGTTACATCTTTATATGTAGAATCGGCAGATTTCTACCTTGAGATGAAGATTGACTGAAAGATGACAAACTGTTATTTCAGTGATGTGCCTTTTTTTCTTACCTACATTTGACAATTCTAAGAACAAATGCTTAGGAAGGCAATATTCTTTTCTTTTAGGAGCCAGGTTGAATAATCCAGGGACTGAAAAGATATGAACAAAAGATACAGTACCTTTTGGAAAACTATACAAAAGAAAAGTGCCAAAGTAAAACTAATTAGAAAGCATATTACAAGAACAAAAAGTAAAGGAACTGCTTTTGAGGAATTGTCACTTTGCATAAATACTATGTCCTTTCTCCTATCTGGTAGAAATATTATAATATTACTATTGCCTTGTAATCTAGATTTCTAGTATTCTCTAATTCTAATAATTATTTAATGAGCTCCATGGTCCTCTGATTATTGTGGTTTTTTTGTGTGTGTTTTTTTGTTTTTTTTGTTTTTTGTTGTTTTGTTGTTGTTGTTGTTTTTGTTTTGTAGAGACAGAGAGAAAGGTCTTCCTTTGCCGTTGGTTCACCCTCCAGTGGCCGCTGCGGCCAGCACGCTGCAGCCGGCGCACCGCGCTGATCCGAAGCCAGGAGCCAGGTGCTTCTCCTGGTCTCCCATGGGGTGCAGGGCCCAAGAACTTGGGCCATCCTCCACTGCACTCCCGGGCCATAGCAGAGAGCTGGCCTGGAAGAGGGGCAACCAGGACAGAATCCGGCATCCCAACCGGGACTAGAACCCGGTGTGCCGGCGCCGCAAGGCGGATGATTAGCCAAGTGAGCCACGGCGCCAGCCTGATTAATGCTTTTAAAAACAACATTCTCATAAAGAATACACAGTGATGATGCTATAGAATCAATATGCATTTTCAGAATTACACTTAGCAAGGAAGGTTATGATAACAGAATTTATTAAAATATAATAATTAATAACTAATAAATAGATAACTAATGATTTATCCCAACCTACATAGTCAAATCAATACCTACTCTTCTGGCTGATGCATCATTATCCTCACAACATTTTTGTGGCACAATCTTCCCACCATATGCAATCTTCTTTGAAATAAGTTTATATTCAGTTGATTGCTTGTGACAGTCAGGAGAGGGGACGGTATTTTAAACCAGGCACTCTAATGTAGGATGTAAGCATTCCAAGTGGCATCTTAACCACTACGCCAAATGCCAGCATTAATGCAAGCATATCAATAATCACTTATATATAGAATGCATATACAGAGGACTCAAAAATTGAAAAATCTAAAGGAATCCTAAACAATAAAAAAGGTGGAGTCATCACAATATCAGATTCTAAGACACATTACAGGTCAGTTATAATCAAAACCACCTGGTACTGGTACAAGAACAAACATGTGGACCAGTGGAATAGATTAGAGACCCTAGAAATTAATCCATGCTTCTACAACCAAATAATCTTTGATGAATAAGATAAAATCACTCTGTGGAGAAATGAAAGTATCTTAAACAAATGGCATTAGGAAAATTGGATCTCAGTATGCAAAATCATTTTTAAAAATAAAAGAAAAGCCTACCTTACACGCTATACAAAAATCAACTTACAAGGGATCAGGAATCCAAATCTAAGAACTGAAACCATCAGAGTACTAGAAGAAAACATAGGGGAAACAGTGCAAGACATTGTTATAGGCAAAGGCAAAGTCTTCTTGGATAAGACCCCAGAAGCACAGGCAATAAAGACAAAAATAGACAAATGGGATTACATCAAACTAAGAAGCTTCTGAACAGCAAAGGAAACATTCAACAAGTTAAAGAAGCAACTGACAGAATTGGAGAAAATGAGAAACTATACATCTGATAAAGGATTAATATCAAGGATATATAAGGAGCTTAAGAATCTCAACAACAACAAAACATGCAATCCAGCTAAGAAATGGGCTAAAGATATGAGTAGGCAGCTCCAAACCCTCTGTAATTCAATTTCTATTGTCACATTTGTTTCTCTGACTCTGACCACTGCCTCTTTCATAGACGGGTCCTAATGACTACATCGACCCACTCAAGTAGTTCAGGATAATCTCTCCATCTCAAAAACCTTCTTCAAGGTCCAATATTAACAGATTCTAGACATTAGGATGCTGACATCTTTGGAGGTCATTATTCTATCTACTATATTTAGCAATGAATCATTGGAATTTAAAATTTTAAAAACTATATAATTTTTGCTAACACACAGCTCAACATGAAATAAATATAAATCTAACAATATGTTACAAGAACTAAATCTACAAGCAACAAAACCCTAATGAGCAAAATCAAAAGAGACCTAAATACACAAAAAGATATTCCATGTTCATGGATTACAAGACCCAATACTATTAAATTTGCAGTCCATCCCAGCTTCAGTACAACCCTAACTTAAATCCAAGCAATTGTTTTATAGAAATCAACAAACCGATTCTAAAGCTCATAGGAAAAACAAAAGACCTACTATGGCAAATACAATACAAAAGAACAAATCTGTAGGACTCATAATATAAGAGGGTTATATAATGTTACAGTAATCAAAATTGTGATATTGGAAAAAGAAAAGACATAAAGATCAATGAAGCAGGAAAGAGAGCCTAGAAATAAATCTACATACATACAGCCAACTTTCCTTTTATAAGGGAGCAAGTACATTTCAGTGTAAGGAGGACAGCTGTTTTTAGAAAATGGTACAAGGACAACTGAACAATTATATGCCAGAGAACAAATCCAAAGACAGACTTAAAATCATTCACAAAATTAATTCCTAGACCTAAACATAGAGTTCAAGGCTTTACACTTGAAACTTAAATTTTTTCAAGAAAACATAGCAAAAAGGCTATGTGACCTTGGTGTTGCTGATGAGATTTTTAAAATTTGTTTTAATTAATTAATATTTTTATTTATTTGAAAGGCAGAGAAGATACAAGAAAGACACACGGAGATGTTCCATATACTGATTGATATCAAAATTCCCACAACAGCCAGGGATCAACCAGGGAGAATCCAGGACCCTGGAACTCAATCTGAGTCTGCCACATGGATGACAGGGACCCAAATACTTAATTTATCACCTGCTGCCTTCCAGGGTATGTTACATGGGTAAATCTCAAATGCATTCTTTGCTAAGTGAAAAAAACTGTATACTCTATGGTTCTAATTTTGTGACATTCTAGAAAAAGTGAAACAAAGTAAATAATAAACATATCAAAATAAACAGGGAGTTGGGGGGGCCTGCATTATGGCACAGTGATGGTTTTATTATTTGGTATCTTTCTGAACTGCCCATCTCACCCAGGTGTTTACATGTTCATCATGGTTGAAGCAGCAGCTTGGAAACAGGTGAGCTGCAAGTGCATTCTACTTTTGAATTTGTTCAGCTGCTCCTCCAGGAACTTTTAATCTGCTCCCATCAAAAGCTGAGGCAGGGCTTCCAGAGCTTATTTGAAACTACACATGTTTTCAGAGGTCAGGTAAATGACCACGGTATCCCACAAAGCACAGATTTCAAATTTCTCTGCAAAGCTCTATTCTCCCTGAAGGATGAAAAAGTTGATTCCACTCCTCAGAAACTGCTTCCTCCACCCTGGACAGCACCCAAAGCATCAGCTCTTCGGAAATAGTGAAAACCTCTGAATGCGCAGCAATTATGTTCACCAGTGCTTCTTTTTCTTTAATAAAGATTTATTTATTTATCTATTTGAAAGTCAGAGTTATGGGACAGGGGACAAGGGGGAAGATTGGTCCTCTATCCACTGTTCACTCCCCAAGTAGCTATAAGGGCCAGGGCTGAGCCAGGCTGAAGCCAGGGGCCAGGAGTTCCATTTGGGTACCCCATCTGAGTAGCAGGGTCCAAATACTTGGGACATCCTCCAATGCTTTTCCCAGGCCATTAGCAGGGAGCTGGATAGGAAGTGGAGCTGCTAGGACATGAACCAGCACACATACGGGACGCCAGCATCACAGGCAGAGGCTTTACCTGCTATGCCACAACACAGGCCCCACCAATTCTTCTTTTAGTTTCTGACACCTGTTAGAGACACGCAGTATTTCCAGTCAAAATAGCCTGTATAAATTCCAGGTTCCAAGGAGCCCTTGATGGGGTCTGCTGTCAGCTCAATGTAATGTTCATAGTATTTGGTCTAGTTATTTTATGAGGCCATGCTAACCTGTGTTATTTTTCTCTATCCCCTGGAAGCCATGCTTTCCGTACTGGAACTATACAACCATGGAAATGGATGATGGATGGTGAGAGTCTAATGAATGATGGAGCTGGAAGTTAAAGTTAAGCAAGTAGAGGAGGCAAATGTGATCTATGTGATAATGAATTAGAGTTGAAGACATCCATATGAACTGGTGTTAGCTTGGTAAAGATAGTTCCATATGGAAATATTTGTATGTACATATAATTTAGTAACATGCATAGGTTTTCTTAGTCTGACAGATAAGAGAGCCTAGAGACCCCTGGAGCAATCAACAGACCTAGAACCAAAACCTTGATTTTTTTTTTTTGCCTTGTACATCTTTATTTTATTACTTCATAGTAATTACACTTGTATTTTCATCCTAGGACATTAAAGTTTTAAGAGTGATTCTTCTAGTGTGGCATTTAAAGGATGTGAAAAGACCTTGCTCTGACAAAACAGTCTTCTCGCTGATTAAATTACAATCCCATGACCCCTGGAACTCCTTGTGCATGGTGGTTATACAATATTAAATGTGAATTTAACACTAGTGTGCTGCTCAGAGAGCCTGGGTGCCTTCACTGATACGTGAGTTGGCTATGGAGAACACACTTGTGGTGACTTTGATTCAGTAAGACTGATGTCCCATTTCATGGGTCAACTTTTGTTCTATGTACATCTACAGTAAAGACAGACAGGATTACCAAAACATCTATTTTTATATATGGAATACACATGTGTTCCATTGAAAGTATCAGTTTCAGAGAACAAAGGGGATGGTTAAAACATGAAACATCCTCTGTTGAATAATTCCCTGCTTTTACTTATTAGGTAGTTAACATAAGCCTGCGTATTCTATGTTCGCTTCATGATAAAATCGGTGTGTGACTTTTTATTTGACACACATCAACGGATCAAAAATTACATTCACTTAGAAAAAAACTGACTCCAGTTAAAAATGGAAAACATTTCAATGGGCTTAGATTTCCTGGTATGTTACTCCCAACACTAAGGTAGAAGAAAGGCATTGTCCACTCCAGTCACATGCTCATGTTTCTGACCCAAGCTAAGGGTCTGGAAAAAGAATCTCAGAACAGTCCCAAGTAAATATGGGAAAACACAGCAGTGATGAAACCCGAGATTTCTCAGAAATAGTTTAAATGGGAAGGCTCCAGTACCCGCATAGTGCCTTTCTGTGGGATTCTCAGCATGAGTCCAGACCTCAAAAAGCACCTTCAAAGATGGAGCCACCTGTTATCACAAGTATGGTAGAAGGTCCAATAGCCTGGATATGCGGGCCATATAAATAATGGAAAAAGCAAACAATAAATGGAACTATAGCTCATTAGAGAAATAACTGATCTTCCATTAGGAAAGATCTTGAAATATGTGGTAACAGGTAACTATGTGAGCAAATCCATTCTCTGGGAGTCAAATTAATGCTTCTGTCATAGCAGAGTTTAGCCATTTGTATGCTTCAATTGTGTTCTCACTTGATAACTTTCAGCAGTCTTTAAGCGAGATTTTCAGAACTTTCCCCAGGTGGTAAGTCATTTGTAGGAAAACCAGCCTCATATTTTAACAAAATTTTATGTAGATAATCTGTAGGTTTACCATAAATAAAAAACTCTAATTCAAACCAAATAGAGTATTATCTCTTACATCAGATTCTGAGATATCACAAATGGATTAGAGATTGAAATATATAAATGAACTCATAAACATGCTAAAAGAAGATGCTGAAGAATTTTGCCTCTACAAAATGGCAGTGGATAGTTAACTGCAATACATAAGTCTTTAGACAAAAGAGTAATAAATATTAACACTTTGTGAAAATTTGGTATGGTTACAAAGAAGTAAGTTCTGGTATTCTGTGAAGTAGTAGGATGACAATAGAAAGTGATGATTTATATACTCCACATGCTTTTTAAAGTCTAGAAGAAAGGATTTTGGATACTTCCACCATAACAAAATGGCAAATATTTGAGGAGACAGGTATGCTTGGCTTCATTGGATATCATATGAGGGATACATAAACTGAAACATTACATGGCAGATGTGGTGTAATGGTAAGGCTGCCACCTACAATGCTGGCTTCCCATATGGGCACAGTTTGAGTCCCAGCTCCACTTCCAATCCAGCTCCTTGTTAACATACCTGGGAAGGCAGCAGAAGTTGGCCCAGGTACTTAGGCCCCTCCCACCCACATGGGAGATCTGAAGAAGTTCTTAATTCCTGAATTCAGAAGAGCCCAGCTCCAGATGTTGCAGCCATCTGGGGAGTGAAACAGAAGGAAGACCTCTTTTGCTCTCTCTCTCTGTCTCTCTATGTGTGTGTCTCTCCCTCTGTGTGTGTGTAATTCTGACTTTCAAATAAATCAATAAAGTTTATTATTAAAAATAAATCAAATAAGACTGGGATTAAGAGAGGGAGGAGCCAGTGCCGTGGCTTAACAGGCTAATCCTCTGCCTTGCAGCGCTGGCACACCAGGTTCTAGTCCCGGTTGGGGCACCAGATTCTATCCCGGTTGCCCCTCTTCCAGGCCAGCTCTCTGCTATGGCCCGGGAGTGCAGTGGAGGATGGCCCAGGTCCTTGGGCCCTGCACCCCATGGGAGACCAGGAGAAGCACCTGGCTCCTGGCTTCAGATCGGCGAGATTCGCCGGCTACAGCAGCCATTGGAGGGTGAACCAACGGCAAAAAGGAAGACCTTTCTCTCTGTCTCTCTCTCTCTCACTATCCACTCTGCCTGTCAAAAAATAAATGAATAAATAAATAAATAAATAAAGAGAGGGTGGAGATGTACAGTTTGGCACATGCTTAATCGGACTTGCCCCAAACAGTAGAGTTAGAAATGTGCCAGGGGATTCCAATTCAATACCATCAAGGTGGCATGTACCAATGCCATCTCACTAATCAAAGTGATCAGTTTCAGTTCATAATTGATCGTAATGATAGGATTAAGAGTCAAAGGGATGGCCGGCGCCGCAGCTCAATAGGCTAATCCTCCGCCTTGCGGCGCCAGCACACCAGGTTCTAGTCCCGGTCAGGGCGCCGGATTCTATCCCGATTGCCCCTCTTCCAGGCTAGCTCTCTGCTATGGCCTGGGAGTGCAGTGGAGGATGGCCCACGTGCTTGGGCCCTGCACCCCATGGGAGACCAGGAGAAGCACCTGGCTCCTGGCTTCAGATCGGCGTGGTGCGCCGGCCACAGCACGCTGGCCACAGCGGCCACTGGAGGGTGAACCAACGGCAAAGGAAGACCTTTCTCTCTGTCTCTCTCTCACTGTCCACTCTGCCTGTCAAAAAAAGAAGGAAAAAAAGAGTCAAAGGGATCACATAAACAAGACTAGTGTCTGCTAATATTAACTGATAAAATTAAAAATGTGAGAAGGATCTAACATGGGAAGCGGGATACCAGCAGACTCATAGAATGGCAGATGTCCTAAACAGCACTCTGGCCTCAGAATCAGCCCTTAAGGCATTTGTATCTGGCTAAAATGTACATGAGAGTATTTCAGGCATGGAAAGCCAAGACACTCTGGCAAAAAAAAAAAAAATGAACTACATGAAAGATCTCTGTGAGTGAGATCCCAGTGGAAAGAACGGGCCATCAAAGAAGGAGGTACCTTTCTCTGAAGGGTTGAGAGAACTTCCACTTTGACTATGACCTTGTCTAAATAAGATCAGAGTTGGAGAACTCAAAATGCTTCCATAGCGCTGGCAACTCATGACGAGAGCCTAGAGTGATTACTGATGCTGTAAACAAGAGTGTCAATTGTTAAATCAACAACAGGCGTCACTGTGCACTTACTCCCCATGTAAGATCTCTGTATTTAATGTGTTGTATTATGTGAATTAATGCTATAACTCAAACAGTATTTTACACTGATGAAATCTTTACTTAATATATACTAAATTGATCTTCTGTATATAAAGAGAATTGAAAATGAATCTTGATGTGAATGGAATGGGAGAGGGAGCAGGAGATGGGAGTGTTGTGGGTGGGAGGGAAGTTATTGGGGAAAAAGCCACTTTAATCCAAAAGCTGTACTTTGGAAATTTATATTTATTAAATAAAAGTCAAAAAAAATCAAATTGTACCCCACAAATATGGACAATTTTATATGTCAGTTAGAATTTGTTTAGTTTTTTTAGAAACAAATCAAGTAACTAACCAAATAAAAAATGATAAAAGTGAGCCAGCGCCGCGGCTCAGTAGGCTAATCCTCCACCTTGCAGCACCGGCACACCGGGTTCTAGTCCCGGTTGGGGCACCGATCCTGTTCCGGTTGCCCCTCTTCCAGGCCAGCTCTCTGCTGTGGCCAGGGAGTGCAGTGGAGGATGGCCCAAGTCCTTGGGCCCTGCATCCCATGGGAGACCAGGAGAAGCACCTGGCTCCTGCCATCGGAACAGAGCGGTGCGCCGGCCACAGCGCGCTACAGCGGCGGCCATTGGAGGGTGAACCAACGGCAAAAAGGAAGACCTTTCTCTCTGTCTCCCTCTACTGTCCACTCTGCCTGTCAAAAAAAAAAATGATAAAAGTGGGCAATGTGATGCAGCAAATTAATCCATTGCTTAGAATTCCAGAATCCTGTATCAGAGTGCCTGGTCCAAGTCCTGGCTACTCTGAGCTACTAGATCCAACTTGGGCAGCAGATGATGGCCCAAGTTCTTGGGATCCTACCACCCTCTTGGGGAACCTAAAGTTCCTGTCTCCTGGGTTTGGCCTGCCTTAGTCCTGAATGTCAAACAGTGAGCCAGAAGATGGACCATCTCTCTCTTCCTTTCTCTTCCTCTTTCTGTCACTCTTAGTTTCAAATAAATGATTCATCTGTTTTAAAGTGAAGTTAAAATAAAAACAATATTTGAAACAAATAATTTGAAAGTTGTAGTTTGAATGTAGGACTGTGGGGGAGGCTGAATCCGGAGAGGTCTAGAGGAATTTCCTAAGCCTGCCTCGAATTTGAAGACCTGTTTCAAATCCCTGGCGGTAAACAACCCAGCCCCAGGGCGCTTTTGCCTAAGGATCACTGAGGTGGTATAATAGGAGTGGCTAAAACGCTTTTATCCCACATCACATCACCCCACCCCTTGCCCGCATCCTTCTGTACCACAGCTATATAAACACCTCCCTCTTACAACAAACTGAGATCCTGCTTCGACTGGGCTCCCCACCGCTTCTGATTGTCCCCCGGGGTTCAGGGAAGGCTGAGTGGCGGGTGGCGCACTTCCCCTCCTTGGCCAAGGCAAGCTGCCGGCAGCCTGCCTAATTCTCTGGCGGTGATGAGGAAGAGTCACCGCATAGGACTGATTTCCTTAGAATATGAAAATACATAGTACATTGTTAAGAAAAATACAAGTTTTATGTAAATTGTAAAAAGAGTGTGAACAGATAGCTCAGAGAAAATGCATAAGAAAGTTAATATGCAAGTATTAAGTTGTTCATCTTTAGTGAAGAAAGAAATCCTACTAATACCGCAATGAGTACCCTTCTATTGTAAATCCATCAATTTTTCAGAAGTAAAAATGTATTTGACAACATACTATATTGGTAACATTGGTAGAAACAAAATTCTCACATACTGTGCTTTTGTGAGATGCAACTGAGTAGTTCCTACTAAGATTTTAAATGTACATAACTCAATTAACATTACGTTCAAATGATATATTCACATGTATAAACCACCAAAGCAGTAAACATATTCATTACAACATCGTTCATAACAGTCAACATTTAAATCAGCTTCAAGGTCCATTACTATGATATTGTTTGAATAAATTGAGTCCATATTGCCAGATAAAATTCTCTTTAACGTTATGGAATAGTTTTTTAGGATATAATATTATGTGAAACATGGGAGTGAGACTACTACACTACTGTGTAAAATAAAAGGAATGCGCACACACACATACACATACACACACACACCTTCATCACACGGCAACTTGAAGGTACTTTAAAAGCACAAGATGTTCATTTTTGCATGTATTATGTTTGGTAACTGCAATTATTGTTTGCCTTGATGTCAAGAAAAATATCTGATAAGTCAATAATATTTTAGCATGAATGATTGATAGTAACTCTTATGCCAGTCAAGATAGGCTGGATTATACTATAGTGAACAAGTAACATTATAATTTCAGAAAACTAAACAACAAAAGTTTCCTGCTGGTGCTGCATGACTTACAATGTAGTCATTCACCTCCAGTCAAAATCCATCTATCATTCCATTTCTTTCAGTTTCTTTTCCAAAATTTTTAAAAATATGTGAAGGGCAAGGCTACAGGCATTTATATCATGACTAATCATAAGGCATTCTGGATGTGGGTTTAGAACATGGCAAATCATATAAGTAATGACATGTATCACTTCCACTTACATTTTATTGACTAGAGTGAACTGTACAATCATGTCTACCTTCAGGAATTGAGAATTATATCCTAATATTTTACTAGAAAATATAAAACCAGAACGTTAGTGAACAAGTTCTTAGATGGTTTCTATATTCTTAATACAATTTACTGCTACTTCTTTTAAGATATTGCTTGTAAGTCATTAATCTTTCCAAAATTTCTCTTCTTTTATGCTGGCTCCAACTTCTCAGTTTTTTTCCTTCATTTTTTTAAACATTTATTTATTTATTTATTTGAAAGGTAGAGTGACAGAGAAAGATTGATCCTCCATCTGCTTGTTCACGCCCCAAATTGCCACAGTAGCTGGTGCTGGGCCAGGCTGAAACCAGGAGTCAAGAACTCCTCTAGTTCTTCTTTGCCAGTTTCAAGGACCCAAGCTCTTGGGCCATCTTCCACTGCTTCCCAAGATGCATTAGCAGGGTGCTGGATCAGAAGCAGAGGCGCCAGAACTCAAACCGGTGCTTCAGTGTGAGTTGCTGGTGTCACAGCTTAATTTGGTGCACCACAATGCCAACCCAGGACACAGTTTTCTTCTGTGCTTTTTAAGTTATGTAGAACTCTAACTTAGTTAGAACTTTTTAGCATAACTTTAAGTAAACTTGTAATGACTATAATTTTCAGCATTATCATGATGTCAACACTTAATAAAACAGTTAGTTACTCTTTGAGGTACTGTACCCATAGGAATACAATACCACAGTGATTGGCTACCCACAATTGTCCACTTAAGAACACATAGGTAAATCTTCTGGCATCATTTCCACATTTTGTATTGTTTCATTCTCTCCTTGAACTTACATTTCCACTCCACACAGACCTGGGGATGTCCTCACAAAGCCTAGAAAATCTGGAGTTCCCAGTGGAGTTGATCCATGACCTCTTATGTGTCCACTCCCCTTGCTCTTGTTGGTCAAGCTGACTCAGGTTTGGCTTAGCTGGGGACTTTTGTGGGAAGATCCTAACTAGCTTGATATTTTCCCAACCCCATGACCCACTAAAGTGTAGTTTCTTTCCATTCCCTTTGTTGATGCATCAGGAAAGATCTCACCCAAGGTCCCCATAATGCTGTAATGTCCTGACTGGGAGCTGCTACCCCTGGTCCACAGACTTCTTGCTCAATATAGAAGTAAAGAGAAAAGTCCAAGGAGACAGAGTGCAAACATGAAAATGAGTTTATTTGTGACAAATGGCAAAACTCCCCCCCTAAAGTGGAGGGACCCCAGAGTGGGAGTCTGTTGCCCCAGCGGGGCTGGTCTCTTTTTATGTTATTTCCTTCTTCCTTTTGAGTGCATCTCTCTTTGATCCATATTTTGGCCAGACAATGCCTGGTTATTCAATGCTAGAGTGACTGAGCCTATTAGTCCTCCTTTAAAGATAAAGAATCTGACTTGCAAACCTACTGGTCTGGGCAAAGCAAAAGTCCCTTTTGATTATTTTTTTTCTTATTTCAGCCAGCTGTGGTCCGATGGCCAGAATGACACATGTTCATGCACCTGATACACACCTGCTGGATAACTCCCCATCCAAAATGTGGCTGTTAATGGTGCATCATCACTCCCATAGAGCCAGGGTTTCGACCCTTAGTACCAGGATACCTAGTTGTCTGGAAGGAATGAGGAGGCCTGCCAGCAAAGATAAAAGTGCATTGGGGAAAAGCAGCCAGATTTCTATCCTGGGAATGAGGGAGAGAGCATGTATCCCCATTACCTCATCAATGCACAATCAATGCAATACACAGGACAAGTCATATCTGGTAAAAAAAAAAAAAAAAAAAAAAAAGCCTTGGGGGAATGAAATCAATTTAGAGACATGCATCCTATTAACAGTGACTAACCCCATACAACCCCAGAGTATAAAACATTGGACATCTGTGTAATCCATCATTTTATAATCTTACAGTGCATTTTATTTAACTTAAACTGTTATTTCACCAAGTTGAGCATGTCAGTCTTTGATAGTTCCTGGGATCCAACTGGAAACCCGAAGTCAGAATACTCAGTTTATAATTCTAAATTAAAGCGTAGTCAGAGGTTCAAAATATTTGGTCAAAATTAAAAATAGGCTGATAATGTGATAATATACATTTGACCTGAGCACTTCAGCCAAAACTGTGGGGCAGGTCTAATTAGAATTAAGGTAATCAGTCATTGAAAATAGGCAGATAATGTTAATTCCTTTAAGACTAAATTCTCCCAAGTAATCAAGGTTCAATAATGGCAACAAGAAACACACAAACCCTTCCCCAAGACACATAAAATTCTAATTATTTAGGTCAGTTACAACAGCACAGAAAAACCTTCATTAAAAGAATTAGCACATGGTATCAGTATCCTTAAGTCTAGAAGACAAAACATTTAAGTACTGATAGAACCACATTTTGTTAAAAGACATAGCTCCATAAGTTTAATTGCAAATATTTTTAGAGAATTACAACTGAATGACAAAAATACTTAAAATAGATATTCACAATAACTCAGCAACTTGCCACATTTTAGAAAGTACAGCAGAGTCTCAGACTTTCATGCCTTCGGGCCTCAGGACCTACAATGGAGGGCAGCAGTGAGCAGAGAGCTGTAGGGTTTAACAAGTTTAACAAGGCATCTATTGGCCCCCACCACAGAACAGAAGGATCTTAAAGAGGAGGGCAAGGAAACTTTCATAATTTAGTACACAGGTAAATGGGAAACCTTTGGGTCAGAAAGGCTAGGATGCCTGTTCTTTCTAGTCTAGAAAAACATAGGCAGGAGTTGGGGTTGGTTGGTGGTCAAAAAGAATGGTTTAAAATGAACCATGTTATCAAAATGGCAACAAAGGAGCTAGGGGAAAGGGGGCACCTGGCACCCTTCAGCAGAGAAGCTCGACTGAGGCCAGGAGCTGGGCTTTGGATACCAAACATACTCAACGCATCCCCTATTTCTGACATTTGAGACAAAGAAGAGGGGCTTTGGCAGCCCCTGTACTGATCAGATAACAGGTGCTAAGAGGACCAGGCAGTGTGAAAGAGAGTAAGTTGCCTTGGCTTCTTGTAGGATACTGCTCCTGATTGAGTGTGGTGGACTTCGGCCAGGAGAGACAGAGCAGGGTAAGGCCAAGGGGGCTAGGCTACAGGACAGAGGGCAAGCCTCTGTCTCCATGAATATTGGCAATGAGACTTTGGTTACCACTAGACGAGGCAAGAGAAAGGCTGGAAGTAGCATTCCTCAGGACAAGGTTGCTCAGAGCTCACTACTGGTCCTCTTCAATGCCCTGCGATGGGCACCGAATATATTACCGTGGATCAGTTGCTCAGGGTTCTTGTCTTCACACAAGAAAGAATTCAGACATGAAAGAGTAGTGGTAAGTGTGCTGGCAAAGTTTAATGAAAAGAAATATTGAAGAGAGTACACCTGATAGACAGTGAAGAACTGAGAGATTCCAACTCAGTTTCTAACATAAAATCTCTTCCTTCCTTAAAGTAAAATTTGAAAAACTCCCTCCCTGAAAGCCTCCCAGCTGTATGTCACTGGGAGGCAGGGAGTCGTCTTAGGAGTGTCAACTCAGGATCTGGGACCTGTTAAGCAACCTGTGGGCTACTACTTTTCTAAAACCTTAGACATGGTTGCAAAGATGGCCTCACTGCCTAAGGATGATAGCGGCAGCTGCCTTGCTGACAGAGGAGGCATCTAAAATTACATTGGGGCAAAATATCGCCCTTTATACCCAACATCAAATAAATTCTCTATTAGAGCAAAAGGGCTCTCACTGGCTCACAGATAGCAGGATACTAATGTATCAGGTCCTCCTTCTAGAAAACCTTCAGGTAAAAATAAGGCACTGCTCTACTCTAAACCCAGCTACTTTAATGCCAGTTCCAGGGGAAAGTGGTCCCCTCTACTCCTGTGCTGAGACTATAGACTTGATCTATGCCAGCAGAAGGGACTTAAAAGACAGCCCCCTGACTAACACAGATAAGGGTTGGTTCACAGACAGAAACAGTTTTGTCAGACAGGACCTGCTTCTCAGGGTATGCAACAGTTACAGCATGGCATGTTATTGAAGCGTGCTCTGCCCCCAGGAACTTTTGCTCAGTTAGCAGAACTGATTGCCTTAACCAGAGCTCTAGATCACACAAGGGATTTGTAAGGCATCTTCACTCTGCATGGAGACCTCAGTCTTGCAGTAAGGTAGAAAGAGCCAACCAGGCTCTATGGAAAACATCACAAGTATGAAAATGTGTGCTTGGTAAGAAAGGTTTAAAAGGAAAGAGTGTTGTTGATAAGAAGGGTTAAAAGGAAAAGAGCTTTTTTTAAATAAGAAAAGGACATGGTTTGTAAGAATCCTGATGGCTAGTTTACTCTAGACTGGAATGGAAATGATGGAATGTTTTCAAGAAAGTTAAAGAAGGTGTGCGGAAGTCACAAAAGGTTATAAAAGAAAGAAATATTGGACATGCTAACTGCTGCTCCAGGAGGTATCTGTGCCATGTTCCAGAAAGAATGTTGTCTCTGGGTCAATCAGACTAGACAGGTACAAATCCAAATTCGTACTTTTCCTGGACAAAGCCAAACAGCTCCAGGACCAGGCCAAGCAGGGCTGGGACTTCTGGCCTGACATCTGGTCATGGAAATCCTGGCTATTTCCTCTCCTTGGCCCAGTAACTTCTGTAATCTTGATGCTTCTCTTTGCAACAAGTGTTTTTAATGCCCTTGTTCGTTTTGTCTCTAACAGACTAAAAGCTGTCGAACTCCAAATGGTCATCAGACAAGGTTTCCAGCCCATTCCACTGGATAACCTGAGCAGCCCTCTGGACCAAGCAGGACAGTCTTTCCAAGGCCACTGTCGCACACCATAAGACAGATAGCAAGAGGAAATACCCAAATCCCCCTCGACGCCCACATGCCAGCTTTGAAGAAGTTACAGAAAACGGATCTCCATCCATAATCCCAAAGAAGAATTTTGGGTATTGCCTCTTGGGGGGGAATGTTAAGTAGGAAGTCAGTTATGAGCTTATGTGTGTGCAACATAACATCTATGTCCAGCTTATGCTGCATCTCAAGGTCATCCTGATGGTGTTTCAGGGGCAGCCCAGTATTCACATTCTGCCCTGCCCTGCCCCTTCTATCTGATAACCTGCCAGGTGGAGGTCCTCACCCCTTCTGCCTGACAATCTTCCACAATCTCCCAGGTGCAGCCCAGTATCTGCATCTCAAACACCCTGCTCCCTTCCTCCTGTCTGATAACATTTGCATCCATAAAGTCCTTTCTTTCAGACCTTCAAGAGAGAAGTTTTTCTATACACATCCAAAAAGCCCTTTGTTCCAAGAGGAGCAGAGGTGGGGAAGCAAGACCCATCTCCTTAAAAACCCCCAGCCTCAACTGGACTGCGTGCTCAGCCCTCTGCCTCTCTGCTGAGCCGCCCGCCTGGCCTGGTCAGGTGTAATCTCTCCACTCAACATGTAACCTCGCTCCTTCCCCGCCTCCCCAGTCTCTCAGGCTCTGTCTGGAGAGGTGCCCATCCATTCTTATGGATGTCCCTTCCCTAATAAACCTTGCTATTTTACCTCCCCCCCCCCAAAAAAAAGAAAGAAAAAGAAAAACTCCCTCCCTAGTCCTCATCAAACTATTGCTATATTTCTTGCCTTCATTTGTGTCCAAACTTGTTTTAATGTGTCCAATACTTTCTGTCTTTGCTTCCTCAGTTCCCATCCACTTCTCAACCATTGCAAACTGGCTTCCACTACTTCCACTCAATGAAAGTGCTACCCCTAGGAACAGCAATGTCTTGTCTCATTTTCTCATAGTAAATTCCAGTGGATACATTTCATAAATATTCTCCCAGGAATATAGGAAACATATCAGGCTTTCAAAGATACTTCTGGCACAGTAGGTCTAGGTCTAGGGTATTGTGTGGTATGCAAAGTTATGTCCTGGTGAGTCATAATAGATTTTATTTTTCTCAAATGTTATATTTAGTTTCAATTCTCTCTCTCTGTCACTCTTCTCTCTCTGTTTCAAAAAAAAGTTGAAGATGACCTGTACTTGCCTCCATCTTACAAAGGACTTTCCTATAGAACAGTAGAGGTAGATAAAGAAGACTCAGGCCTGTGGAAGAACCAAATGTTTCCCTCCTTTATTTGATCTGATTTTCTTTGCATGCATTTTTCTTCATCATCTGAATGGTAAAATATAAAGCACAGAACAATGAGGTTGGGTGAGCCTCAAAGATTAAAAAAAAATCCCATTTTCCAGCCTACCTACTCTAATTAAAAAGATACTCTGGGGGCCAGCACAGTGGCTCACTTGGTTAATCCTCTGCCTGTGATGCCAGCATCTCGTATGGGCACCAGGTTCTAGTCCCAATTGCTCCTCTTCCAGTCCAGCTCTCTGCTGTGGCCCAGGAGGGCAGTGAAGGATGGCCCGAGTGCTTGGGCCTTGCACCCATATGGGAGACCAGGAAGAAGCACTGGTTTCTGGCTTTGGATCGGCACAGCGCCGGCCATTGCAGCCATTTGGGGAATGAACCGACGGAAGGAAGACCTTTCTCTCTGTCTCTCTTTCTCATTGTCTATAACTCTACCTATTAAAAAAAAGAGAGAGAGAGAGAGAAACTTCTGTCTACAAGCCTTAAAGTAGAGTTTCTAAATTACATTTTGAGGCTGATACTCTACCTGAAAATAAAATGTATTGTTGGGTTAGATGTGACTTGATTTTGCCTTTCAAACTTACTCTTCCAGAAATTCTTGAGATTATTGTAATGGAAACAAATTGCTCAGGATCCTTGGTCCTGACAATCATACTTAGTAAAATTACTAATAGCACTTGATGGCACTAAATACTTGATGGCAACCAAATGCTATCTTTGGAACTCTGCATTCCCTGGATGCCCTATTCTCTTGATTTTAAAAAAGTAACAAATGTCTAAGAGTCTTCACTTGACTCCATTATGTCTACCCTCTGTTTATTTTGTATATCCATTTATCTACATGCTCTTTCAGTATTGGTGTCTCTTATCACTACAATTGCTGAGTCCCTGGGAAATTTCACTCACTTAGTTTCAATTAAAATGTAAATATTCTGAACACCAAAATTTGTATTTTCTGCACATCTACTTCCTATAAAGACTCATAAAACTTCTCTGCTAGATAATGCTGCTGATTTAGCCTAAATACACCTAATCTCAACATGCATACATCTCAGTTCAGATTATCCTTACTCTGCCCTCAGCTGCCATCAGACATCTTTGATTTGACCTCTCAGCTTGGCCATCACCAATGCTTTACCCCTACAACTATGGCCCTATGTAAAAACTGCATCAGCTCCCTAATCTCATTGCAGCTGCAATTCTTGTGCTGGCTTTGTTCTATACAACCCCACCAGAGGGCTACTCTGGAATGCAAAACTGATCGTTTTCTGATCCTGTTTACAGCCTTTCAGTGAGTTTCTGAAATCTTGTAGACACTGCTGTTTCTTTTTTTAATATTGATTTATTTATTTGAGAGGTAAAATTACAGAGAGAAAGGTCTTCCACCCACTGGTTCAACTTCCCAAATGGCTGCAACAACCAAAGCTGGGCCAATCCGAAACCAGGAGCCAGGAGATTCCTCTGAGTCTCCCGTGAAGGTACAAGGGCCCAAGCACTTGGACAAGCTTCTACTGCTTTCCCAGTACATTGCACAGAGCTGGGTCAGAAGAGGAGTAGCCGGGACTCTAACCAGCGCCCATATGGGATGCTAGAGCCACAGGCAAAAGCTTAGCCTCAGCGGCGGCCCCAGCACTACTGTTTCTAAGTATCTGCTCTAGGTGGCACCGTGGCTCAACAGGCTAATCCTCTGCCTACCGGCGCCAGCACACTGGGTTCTAATCCCGGTCGGGGCGCCGGATTCTGTCTCGGTTGCCCCTCTTCCAGGCCAGCTCTCTACTATGGTCCAAGAGTGCAGTGGAGGATGGCCCAAGTGCTTGGGCCTTGCATCCCATGGGAGACCAGGAGAAGCACCTGGCTGCTGGCTTCAGATCAGTGCGGTGCACTGGCAGCAGCGTGCCAGCCGTGACGGCCATTGGAGGGTGAACCAACGGCAAAGGAAGACCTTTCTCTCTGTCTTTCTCTCTCACTGTCCACTCTGTCAAAAAAAAAAAAAAAAAAAAAAAAAAGATAATGTCTAAGTATCTGCTCTTGCTTTTGTTGCTCACTTTGTCTGGAATGATCCTCTGCCCCAATGCTCATCTTCCTTTGCATATGCATCCCAATTACTCGAGGCATTTCTCCACCTGTGAAGTGGTCATACTGCCTTGTAACCGTATATTTTTATGTTTTATTATCTCTGAAGATAGTACTACATAAAAAATTTAGCTTCGTTTATCTTCACATTTCCACAGTCTAGGACAGTACATGAGAATAAATAATAAATATGTACAGATCAAAGGAAGAAATGAAAGAAAAACGGAAGAGAAGGAGAAGAGTACAAAACAAAAGGACAGAAATTCTAAGGAAGATTACCATCCAACAGAGAACCCATTAATAGTGCTGGTCCATTTAATGGAGTTGGAAAGCTAAGCTGAAACACCAGAATTTTATGAGATTCTCTCAAAAGAATTGCATATGTGATGCATGCCTTCTACATACTCTCATTTAAAATGAGATTTTAAAAGATATTGGTAAATTATAACTGAGTTGGTAAGGATCACTTTGAGAGTCCTAGTGTTATTGGATATCCCTTTTTTCAGAGCCATTCTGAGACAGATGTTTGGGGAATTCTTGACTAACAACAAAATTAAGTACCATAAACTCTCAATTTTTCAAAAACAGATTACCTGTTGTTTGGATTTTCCAGACCTTTTGATTGTTCTACTTCAGGCTATTTAATTGCTCATTAGTAAGTTGAAAGAAGAAGGAGATGAGGTAACCACATCTGTCACCTGTTAGTAAAAAAGTCTTAGCAAAGAGAATGAAACCATAGACCAAAATAAGCATTTCATGTTTATATCATACCTAATCCTCATTATCACAGATAACGGGAATGGACACTATTTATCTCATATTTTTCTAAGAAATAATTTTTAAAATTCCCATATAACCATCATACAGGATTTTTTTTTTACACAGGCATGAATAATGTCCATGAGACATCTTAATTGTCACTAATAGAAATAAATGTATAAATTGCCCCATTACTAACCAATAGCAAGACAGAGCATGTACCTTCCAGTAAAGGGTTTTGTCATTGAAATAAAAGTAATCAACATATTAAACCAACAACAGGAGTCACTGTGCACTTGCTCCCCATGTAGGACCTCTGTCCTTAATGTGTTGTAGTATGAGAATTTAATACTAAAAATAGTCTTCAAACAGTACTTTATACTTTGTGTGTCTGTGTGGGTGCAAACTGGTAAAATCTTTATTTAGTATAGAGTTGATCTTCTGTATATAAAGATAATTAAAAATGAATCTTAATGAAGAATGGGATGGGAGAGGGAGTAGGAGATGAGATGATTTGTGGGTAGGAGGGCGGTTATGGGGGGAATAAGTGCTATAATCCAAAAGTTGTACTTTCAAAATTTATATTTATTTAATAAAAGTTTTCTATAAAAAAGTGCATAGAAAAAAAAACAGAAAAGTGGGTAGAGACCACAAAAATATTCATCTTTTTTTAATATAATACTTACATAAAATATATTGAATAATATATATTTAATATTGACTTATACAAGAGATCTGTAAAAAGTTCATGGAAAATACATATTTAAAAATTTTTTGCACCAAAATAAATTTTTTCATGAAAAAAAAGAGTAGTCAACATAAAAGTCTCAACAACTGGGAGAGAAAAATGTTATGAGACATTAACATACTATTGTGTTTAAGAGCACAATATTTTGTGTAGACATCTGAAACCATAGCTGAAATTTGTGCTTCCCTTTATCGCCTTACAAATTGCTCTAAAGCTAGGTATTTGAAACTCACATCCTTTGACAATGTTTACCTGGTCATCTTATAAGCTTTTTAATTCTGTCTTGAGTTTTCTATGTGATTCTTGGAAGCATTTATGGCTGCTCTCTGCCAGGTCAGTTCTACATAGGACTAAATTCTTTGTTTTAATTCTAAGGCTCAAAAAGTGCACCAAGCATTTGAATAATTCTTGTTGACTATCCAATTTAAAAGAGTCAATTAATTCTGCTTAAATGACCTTTCAACACACTAGGCAATACGACACATCTAAAAGGCCAAACTAAATTACGAAGATTATATTGGCGTTTGCCATATTACCACTTTCATACTTTTCCCTGGCTTCATTGTTTATTTTGTGAGAAGTAGCTATTCAAACTTTCATATAGTTAGAAGTTACCTACGTTCTTGTCAACATCTCATTTCTAGGGATTGCTCCTGGTTGTTCTATGTTTGTGTTTTCTGACTCATTTCACACCTGCCTGAAAAGAGGCTAATGAAATCATATTTCCCTTGGACTCTGAAAGACAAAGAAATGACAGATTTATTCCGTGTGAGTGTGTGAGAGAGAAAGAGAGAGTGAGAGTGAGAGAGAGAGCGAGAGCGAGAGAGCTAATAAGTACAAATGTTTTAAGTTTCTCTACAGATGTTGATTGTTTACAACTTTAACGTTTGCTACCTTCCAGTAGAATATGAACACATAAATTTGAGTTGAAAAGGGAATAATACATATGTGCTCTTTTTGCCTAGTAATAGTTCCTTATATTTTAAAAAATAAACCTACAAATAACAGGCACATCTGCAAAAATGCATACTAGTTTAAAATGTACACAGGTTTGGTAGTTTTTCTTGTTAAAGCATCACTAACCCATTTTATAAACATGTCCTGAATACTGCTCACCGGCACAGTGATGAAACGGTTTGTCAAAGGATCAGAAATTATTTGATAGGGCAAGAAGACATGTGATTACCTCTTTTTCATTTAATTTGGGTCAGGAAATGGTCAAAGGATGGCAACACCCAAAGCCTACAGGTGCAGGAACCCTTCTGTATAGTAACACAGCCAGATTCTACACAGTTAATGAAAGAATGGTAGAATGCTGACACTTTCATTCATGACTAGAAATATTATATAAGGTGTTACAAATGTTAAATTTAAGGTGTTACAAATGTTAAATTTCATTTTCGAATATCTGGTGAGGTATAATAAACACACAGAAAGGCACACAAATCATAGTTATACAATTAAAAATTTCTTCACAAATCAGATACACCTGGAGAATTACCACTCAGAGGAAGGAACAGAACATAAACAACTCTCTACAAACTCATCTCACGCCCTTCTTCCTATTAATAGTCCATCCTCCCTACCACCACATCCAAGGGTTGCCACTCCTCTTCCAACATCATCAATTCATTTTGGCAGTGTTTGAGATTCACATCAACGGAATCACGTTCTTTCAGGTGCAGGTTCTTTGATGCAACATGACTATTGTGTCATCCAAGTTGTGGCATGTGGGTGCGTTTCACTCATTTTAGTTGCTGAATAAGCATTTTACTGCATTTATGTACAAGAAATATACAAAGATATTATTGGGTATGTTTGGTTTATTTCCAGTTTAGGGCAGTTAAAAATAAGAGTACTGGGGTCAGCGCTGTGGCGCAACAGATTAACACCCTGGCCTGAAGCTCCAGCATCCCAGTTCGAGACTCAGCTGCTCCACTTCCCATCCAGCTCTCAACTATGGCCTGGGAAAGCAGTAGAAGATGGCCCAAGTCCTTAGGCCCCTGCACCCTTGTGGGACACCTGGAGGAGGCTCCTGGTTCCTGGCTTCGGATCAGTGAAGTTTCGGCCATTGCGGCCAATTGGGGAGTGAACCATTGGATGGAAGACCTCTCTCTCTCTCTCTCTCTCTCTCTCTCTCTCTCTCTCTCTGCCTCTCCTCTCTGTGTAACTCTGACTTTCAAGTAAAATAAATAAATATTTTAAAAAAATAATAGTGCTATAGATGCATTCATGGGTATATGTAACATATACCTGAGAGTAGAATTGCTGGAACATAGAGCATACATGTATGAGGTTATTACAAAAAGCTCATGGAAAATGCAATTCAAAGGTAAGTTTGCTTTGATGGAAAAAATTTTGAAATCCATGAATAGTTTTTCATAACATAAATTTTCCATGAACTTTCTGAAAACCCATTGTATTCAGCTTCAGAGATACTGACAAACAAGTTTCCAGTATAAGAATTTATATGCCTGGTGCAAATGTGTGGCCTAGCAGGTGAAGCCACCACTTGCAATGCTGGTCTCCCATATGGAAACCAGTTCATATCCCAGCTGCTCCACTACTGATCCAGCTCTGTGCTAAGGCATGGGAAAAGCAGTGGAAGCTGGCCCAAGTGCTTGGGTCTCTTCCATCAATGTTGGAGACCTGAATGAAACTTCTGGCTCCTGGCTTTGGCCTGGCCCAGGCCCAGCAGTTGCAGACATCTGGGGAGTGAATCAGTGGATGAAAGATCTCTCTTTCTGTGTCTCCCTCTCTCTCTCTCTCTCTCTCTCTCTCTCTCTCTCTGTAACTCTGACTTTCAAATAAATAAATAAATCTTTTTTTAAAAAATAATTTATATGCCTATTAACCATGCATGAGTCTCCCAGTTATTCCACAACTTCAACAATGCTTGGCATTTTTTGTCTTTTCTGATAGTTCAACTTTTTCCTAAAACTTCAGTGGAAACAATCAAGTGCAAAAACTAAATACATATTACTCCTGCACAACTATTTGGTACTTCAAGAAATGAAATGGAAGCAGTTGGACATCCCATGTCATTTCAACCGTAACAACAAACTTGAAAGAATCTTCCTGGTGACCTTAATAGCTACATGCATATTCCATAAGGGATTTTCAAATTAGTTGCACATTTCAGAACAATTGCTCACATATATTCCATAGTGTACCATGATATTTTGCATGAATTTGTAGAAGCTATAAAGATGCAACCAGAAGGAATTAGACCTTTTCAAATAGGTTTCCATCAAATGTCTTTTCAAGTCATACATTTGGAAGACTACAAAAATTTCATTTGGGTCATTCAGTCATTCAACTTTGTTGTTGCTGGGAACTGTGCCGTATGCTAGAGATATACAATAAAATTAACTCTGGTATCTACTCTTAAGCCATTTAATTCTACTGGCAAGTATGTGTGGGTAAAAGAAGATTAACAACAGAGAGTCACACCTGTGGTGATAGAGATATATACATGGAACTATTGGAGCAGAGACACTACTGGAGGTAGGGAAGATTCACTCTAAAAAAATGTCATGTGGAAGATGAAATTCAAGCTTATCTGAGAAGAAAAATAGGAATTGGCTTTAACATGTATTTTTTGAAGTGGTCTGCTAGACTTAGGAGTAATATGTTCAGTATGACCAATTTGAAACTCTCTTTATTACACTTCCCCCAGGAATGAAAATGCCAAGACAGTTAAATACAAAATTATTTCTTACAATGGACCAATGATCCCTTGAAACTTTCACCCATCTATCTGAACTCTACATGTTGACATAGTAGGAGACAAGTTTAAATTTAAATTTTTTTTTCTGCCTTTGGTAACTTTACATTTTCTCTCCATAAAAGAAAAATAACCCAGTTACCAAATGTACTGAAGGAAATAAATGCATAATAAAGTTAAAAGAATATTGTTCTAACTAAAGATAATAACAAAAACCCATATCACAAAGACATTCTAGACATATTCTGAGAAACATATTCTGAGAAAATGGCATCAATGTATTCATTTTTTTCTTTTCAAGACATTTCTGGCTCTCAGAAAAGGAAAGAGACAAGTGAGGAGGAAAATTACAATTTAGCAAAAGCATAATGTCCTCTCCAGGAAGAGGAAAATGGTTCCACGCCATTAAAGACAAAATAGGCATTCCATGAAAACACAAAAATTTGATTGAAAAAGATTACTTCATTCACATGTGTTCCTGCAATTATTAATATAATGTGCGTTTTAAAATAAAGAACTCAAATTACCTTTGCAATAGCTTCCAAAATGTAAACTAAAGCTAAGTTCTAGCCAAAGGAGCTGTATTGAATTTTTCCAGGTGTATTAACTTTCTGTAGGTATGGCAAGGTCTGAGTCTTTGTTCTGGAAGGAAGAATAGACACACAGAATTTTTGTATTCCATTCTATTTACTGTCATTGAAATTATTTGATGGAAAGATGTGTATTGGAAGACACACAGGCATCACACAATTCATGTTTAGGGAGATGGATTTCTTGCAATTGCAAAAGTCAGTGGTGTTTCACAAATGCTCTCAGCACTCTTTATTGACTTTCTGGGTGTATTTCTACTAATGAAATGAAGCAGAGTTTCATGAAGAACAGATGACATAGATAGATGCCAACTCATTTCAAACACCCCCTTCCACATGACATGGTGTGTTCAGAAGTGGTTTCTACTCTACAGTTTGGAATTACTAACTTTGCATTTTTATAACCTTTTCTTCAACAATGTACACTTGCACAAACTGAGTAACAGAAAATCATCATCTTTAAGAGTTTTAGAAAGGTAGGATTTCATTATGAATTAAAATTTAACTCATAATAACAGACTTTAAAATAACTGTATCAGAAGAGCTAAGAAGAAAATTCATATAACATCTTGATAGTAGTGTGTATGGGGGGTATAACAAGTGATTTCAAAGCTTGGTTCCAAGTTCCTAGCCATTTATTTCAAAGGAAAGAACAATCAATTACATATCTCTCCTTATCCAGTAGTCCAGGAACTCACTGGCAGAGCATGGTCTATTGGAGAAACTCAATACAAGGATTTTGTAGAAAGGCTTTGAACGAAGTGATGAATGAAGGTCACAAAAGCAGTTACTGTCATGAAACAGAAGTTTCCTATTCTATCAGACCATCTACAAAAGCTGATACAACATTTACAGAGGTCAGTAAGCAAAATTCTAAAGCAATCAAGATACTGCTAAGTGGGGTCAGTGCTGTGGTGTAGTAGGCTAAGCCTCCACCCATGGTGCCAGCATCCCGTGTGGACCCCAGTTTGTGTCCCTGATGCTCCTCTTCTGATCCAGCTCTCTGTTTATGGTCTGGGTGTGCTTGGACCCCTCCACCTGCATTGGAGACCCAGAGGAAGCTCTTGGCTCCTGGCTGCAAATTGGCTTAGCTCCAGCCATTTTGGTTATTTGGGGAGTGAACTAGCAGATGGAAGACCTCTCTCTCTCTCTCTCTCTCTCTCTCTCTCTCTCTCTCTCTCTCTCTCTGTAACTGCAACTCCAATAAATAATAAATCTTAAAAAAAAGGTACTTCCCCTCCCTCTCTTATTCCCACTCTTATATTTAACAGGGATCACTTTTCAGTTAAAATTTAAACACCTAAGAATAATTGTGTATTAATTACAGAGTTCAACCAATAGTACTAGAACAAAAAAAATACTAAAATAGATAAAGTATTACATTGTACATCAACAGTCAGGACAAAAGCTGATCAAGTCACTGTTTCTCATAGTGCCCATTTCACTTCAACAGGTTTCCCCTTTGGTACTGAGTTAGTTGTCGCCGATCAGGGAGAACATATGATATTTGTCCCTTTGGGACTGGCTTAATTCACTCAGCATGATGTTTTCCAGATTCCTCCATCTTGTTGCAAATAACCGGATTTCATTGTTTTTGACCGCTGTATAATATAGAGTACATGTCCCATAATTTCTTTATCCAGTCTACTGTTGACGGGCTTTTAGGTTGATTCCAGGTATTAGCTATTGTGAATTGAGCTGCAATAAACATTAAGGTGCAGATGACTTTTTTGTTTGCCAATTTAATTTCCTTTGGGTAAATTCCAAGGAGTGGGATGGCTGGGTTGTATGGTAGGGTTATATTCAGGTTTCTGAGGAATCTCCAGACTGACTTCCATAGTGGCTTAACCAGTTTGCATTCCCACCAACAGTGGGTTAGTGTCCCTTTTTCCCCACATCCTCCCCAGCATCTGTTGTTGGTAGATTTCTGAATGTGAGCAATTCTAACCGGGGTGAGATGAAACCTCATTGTGGTTTTGATTTGCATTTCCCTGATTGCTAGTGATCTTGAACATGTTTTCATGTGTCTGTTGGCCATTTGGATTTCCTCTTTCGAAAAATGTCTATTGAGGTCCTTGGCCCATCTCTTAAGTGGGGTGTTTGTTTTGATGTTGTGGATTTTCTTGATTTCTTTGTAGATTCTGGTTATCAACCCTTTATCTGTTGCATAGTTTGCAAATATTTTTCCCATTCTGTCGGTTGCCTCTTCATTCTCCTGACTATTTCTTTTGAAGTACAGAAACTTCTCAATTTGATGCAATCCCAATTGTTAATTTTGGCTTTGACTGCCTGTGACTCCGGGGTCTTTTCCAAGAAGTCTTTGCCGGTACCTATATCTTGCAGGGTTTCTCCAATGCTCTCTAATAAATTGATGGTGTCAGGTCATAGATTTAAGTCTTTAATCCATGTTGAGTGAATTTGTGTAAGGTGGAAGGTAGGGCTCTTGCTTCATGCTTCTGCACGTGGAAATCCAATTTTCCCAGCACTATTTGTTGAATAGACTGTCCTTACTCCAGGGATTGGTTTTGGATCTTTGATCAAATATAAGTTGGCTGTAGATGTTTGGATTGATTTCTGGTGTTTCTATTCTGTTCCATTAGTCTATCCATCTGTTTCTGTACCAGTACCATGCTGTTTTGATAACAACTGCCCTGTAGTATGTCCTGAAATCTGGTATTGTGATGCCCCTAGCTCTGTTTTTGTTGTACAAGATTGCTTTAGCTATTCGAAGTCTCCTGTGTCTCCATATGAATTTCAGCATCATTTTTTCCAGATCTGAGAAGAATGTCTTCGGTATTTTGATTGGTGTTGCATTGAATCTATAAATTGCTTTTGGAAGAATGGACATTTTGATGATATTGATTCTTCCAATCCATGAGCATGGAAGATTTTTCCATTTTTTGGTATCCTCTTCTATTTCTTTCTTTAAGGTTTTGTAATTTTCATCGTAGAGATCTTTAACATCCTTGGTTAAGTTTATTCCAAGGTATTTGATTGTTTTTGTAGCTATTGTGAATGGGATTGATCTTAGAAGTTCTTCCTCAGCTGTGGCATTGTCTGTGTATACAAAGGCTGTTGGTTTTTGTGCATTGATTTTATATCCTGCTACTTTGCCAAACTCTTCGATGAGTTCCTATAGTCTCTTAGTAGAGTTCTTTGGGTCCCCTAAATAAAGAATCATAGCATCTGCAAAGAGGTATAGTTTGACTTCTTCCTTCCCAATTTGTATCCCTTTAATTTCTTTTTCTTGCCTAATAGCTCTGGCTAAAACTTCCAGAACTATATTGAATAGCAGTGGTGAGAGTGGGCATCCCTGTCTGGTACCAGATCTCAGTGGAAATGCTTCCAACTTTTCCCCATTCAATAGGATGTTGGCTGTGGGTTTTTCATAAATTGCTTTGATTGTATTGAGGAATGTTCCTTCCATACCCAGTTTTTTAGGGTTTTCATCATGAAATGGTGTTGTATTTTATCAAATGCTTTCTCTGTGTCCATTGAGAGAATCATATGGTTTTTCTTCTGCAGTCTGTTAATGTAGTGTATTACGTTGATTGTTTTGCGGACGTTGAACCATCCTTGCATACCAGGGATAAATCCCACTTGGTCTGGGTGGATGATCTTTCTGATGTGTTGTTGCATTCTATTGGCCAGAATTTTATTGAGGATTTTTCTGTCTATGTTCATCAGGGATATTGGTCTGTAATTCTCTTTCAATGCTGCATCTTTTTCCAGATTAGGAATTAAGGTGATGCTGGCTTCATAAAAAGAATTTGGGAGGATTCCCTCTTTTTTGATTGTTCTGAATAGTTTGAGAAGAATTGGAGTTAGTTCTTCTCTAAATGTCTGGTAGAATTCAGCAGTGAATCCATCTGGCCCTGGGCTTTTCTTTGTTGGGAGGGCCTTTATTACTGTTTCAATTTCTGTCTCAGTTATGGATCTGTTTAGGTTTTCTATGTCTTCCTGGTTCAATTTAGGTAGATTGCATGTGTCCAGGAATCTATCCATTTCTGATAGATTTCCCTGTTTGCTGGCATACAAGTCCTTGTAGTAATTTCTGATGATTCTTTTTATTTCTGTGGTGTTTGTTGTTATGTTTCCTTTTTCATCTCTGAATTTATTGATTTGGGTCTTTTCTTATTTTAGTTAGTAGGGCCAACGGGGTGTCAATTTTGTTTATTTTTTCAAAAAACCAGCTCCTCGTTTGGCTGATTTTTTGTAATTTTTTTGGATTCAATCCTGTTGATTTCTTCTCTGATTTTAATTATTTCTCTTCTCCTACTGGGTTTGGGTTTGGTTTGCTGCAGATTTTCTAGATCCTTGAGATGACTTGAAAGCTCATTTATTTGGTGCCTTTCCAATTTCTTGATGTAGGCAACTATTGATATAAACTTTCCTCTTAACACTGCTTTTACTGTATCCTATAAGTTTTGATATGTTGTGCTGTTATCCTCATTTACTTCCAGAAAATTTGAGTTCTCTTTTGATTTCTTCTATGACCCACTGTTCACTCAGGAGCATGTTGTTCAGTCTCCATGTATTTGCATATGCTCTCGGGATTCCTGAGTTGTTAATTTCCAGCTTCATTCCTTTATGGTCTGAGAAGCTGCATGGTATGATTCTAATTCTTTTGAATTTGCTGAGACTTGCTTTATGGCCTAGTATGTGGTCAATCCTAGAGAAGGTTCCATGTACTGCTGAGAAGAATGTAAATGCTTTCTGTGTAGGATGAAAAGTTCTGTAGATATCTGTTAGATCCATTTGGGCTATAGTGTCATTTAAATCTACTGTCTCCTTGTTGATCTTCTGTCCTGTTGATCTGTCTATTTCTGAGAGTGGAGTATTGAAGTCCCCCAGTACTATTGTATTGGGGTCTAAGTCTCCCTTTAAGTCCCTTAACAAATCTTTTAAATAAACTGGTGCCCTGTAATTAGGTGAATATACATTGATAATCGTTATATCTTCCTGTTGAATGGATCCCTTAATCATTATATAGTGCACCTCTTTGTCTCTCTTAACAGTTTTTGTGTTAAAGTTTATGTTGTCCAATATTAAGATAGCTACACCCACTCTTTTTTCATTTCTGTTGGCATGATATATCTTTTTCCGATTCCAATACAATCCCATCAAGGTGGCATGTACCAATGCCATCTCACTAGTCCAAGTGATCAATTTCAGTTCACAGTTGATCACACTGATAGGTCTAAGAGTCAAAGGGATCACACAAACAAGACTAGTGTCTGCTAATACTAACTGATAGAATCAAAAAGGGAGAGAATGATCCAACATGGGAAGCAGGATACACAGCAGACTCATAGAATGGCAGATGTCCTAAACAACACTCTGGCCTCAGAATCAGCCCTTAAGGCATTCGGATCTGGCTGAAGAGCCCATGAGAGTATTGTAGGCATGGAAAGCCAAGATACCATGGAAAAGAAAAAAAAAAGAAGACGTAAATGAAAGATCTCTGTGAGTGAGATCCCAGTGGAAAGAATGGGGCCATCAAAGTAGGAGGTACCTTTCTCTGAAGGGAGGAGAGAACTTCCACTTTGACTATGACCCTATTGGAATAAGATCGAAGTCGGCAAACTCAAAAGGCTTCCATAGCCTTGACAACTCATGACTAGAGCCTAGGGAGATTACTGACGCCATAAACAAGAGTGTCAAATTGTTAAGTCAACAACAGGAGTCACTGTGTACTTACTTCTCATGTGGGATCTGTCCTTAATGTGTTGTCCAATGTGAAGTAATGCTATAACTAGTACTGAAACAGTATTTTACACTTTGTGTTTCTGTGTGGGTGCAAACTGATGGAATCTTTACTTAATATATACTAAATCGATCTTCTGTATATAAAGAGAAAAAAAAAGGTACTGCCAAGCTATGTGTTTGGTACTCAAGCTTACATTAGAAGATGAGAACTCTAAATTACAAGTATTTTTAATTTGTCTCCAGTAGACATAATCTCAAATCACAAGCAATGGCCGGCGCCACGGCTCAGTAGGCTAATCCTCCGCCTTGCGGCGCCGGCACACCAGGTTCTAGTCCCGGTCGGGGCACCGATCCTGTCCCGGTTGCCCCTTTTCCAGGCCAGCTCTCTGCTATGGCCAGGGAGTGCAGTGGAGGATGGCCCAAGTGCTTGGGCCCTGCACCCCATGGGAGACCAAGAGAAGCACCTGGCTCCTGCCATCGGATCAGCGCGGTGCACCGGCCGCAGCGCGCCTACCGCGGCGGCCATTGGAGGGTGAACCAGTGGCAAAAAGGAAGACTTTTCTCTCTATCTCTATCTCTCTCACTGTCCACTCTGCCTGTCAAAAAAAAAAAAAATCAGAAGAAATCAAAATAGTGATTCTCTCCCCAACTATATTAATGTAAAATGGGTTATTCAGGAGACATGTAATGTTCCTATGCTATAATTCAACTTCTGGATAAACAGAGCACATCCCAGATGAAGAAATATGGAACAAAGTCATATAAAACATAATCAGAAAAACAAACACATCTCAGTCTAGGAAGCACAGATATACACTACTCTTGATGAAGACTCTCTCTGTGTTAGTCTTGACAAAAATTCCATAGAAAGATGCTTACTAGAGAAAGAGAAAGGATTATTCAGCTTTTTTACTCCAATTTTGATTATGAGTTCTTGGCCGGATTGCCCAGGCTCAAGGCCCCAAAATACCACTTCCAGTTTTGAAACCGTGGAATAGTTCTTTGACATCTCCAGCAGTCTGTTCCTCTTTAAAATAATGTTGGTGTTGATAATAACAATCCAAAATGACTGCCAAAACTTTGTGGAAAATGGAACTGAAAGATGTTTATTTTGATGCCAAAAAA
The DNA here is from genome assembly GCF_033115175.1 of Lepus europaeus. NCBI lineage: Eukaryota > Metazoa > Chordata > Mammalia > Lagomorpha > Leporidae > Lepus > Lepus europaeus. Next base: position 103,330,458 of record NC_084828.1, on the reverse strand, counting down.
AATTTTTTTTTTGGAATTTGTGCATAGTTTTTCCGTAGTATGTATTTTCTATGAACTTTTTGAAGACCTCTTGTATTTACCTTCCTGGGTTAAGTGAGTAGTTTAACACAATACCAGATATCTAATAGCTATTCTCTGAATGTTAGAGATGTTTTACTGTTGCAGTCGATAGAAGTTTATGTATGCTTGTTATCAGGTAGGTACATGAGGCAGTGCTTCATTTCAAAAGTGAAAAGGACTGCCATACATTATTACCTGAAAAATAAGTCATCCAGGGCTGGGTATTTAGTCTGGTCATTAAAGTGCCAGTTAAGATACTAATATCCCACATTGCAGTATCTGGGTTCAATTCTAGCTCCTGATTCCTGCTTCCTGCTTCCTGCTAATGCAGACTTTAAGAGGTAGCAGTGATGGCCATTGTAATTGGTTTCCTTGCCGTATGGGAAACCAGGATTGAGTTCTTGCTTGCTCCTGGCTTCTGGCCAGGCCCACCCCCAGCCAAACCCTCATGGTTGCAAGCATTTGGGGAATGAACTAAAAGACGGTAGTTCTCTCTCTCTCTGTTTCTCTCTGTCTCTTCCCTTCTCAAATAGATTGTTACCTTCTAAAAGATGTGAATCATATAAATCCATCATTCTTTATTGGAAGATCACTTCACAAAACACATTGTGCCTAGGAAAAGAAGAGGAATTTATATCTAGAATCCAATTTTTAATCACAGACTTTTCAGCTGGGCCACAAGTTTTATAGGATTAGATTTATTTGTGATCATTAACTGGAACGTTCACTTAAAAAACCTAATTTACAAATATTTGCATCCTCTAAAATCTTATTAGACCCAGACATTCAGCTTTGGGATACTTCAGCAAAGTTTCTTAGTGTTTTTGCAAAGCTCTATAAACTCACTACATAAAACAGAACTCCAGTAGTCTCTTTGCTTCAGAGGGAAAATATATATCACTATATAATACACATAGAGCAAGCAAATAAGTAAATTATTAACCTCTTTTAATACTGAATAGTTCAGAGTCTAGTGTGGACTTGATTAGAATATTCTTCAGTAGTAAGAAAGTCTATGATTCCACTCGGACAGATTGTAACAAATTTTTATTATACTGACTTTCTTTTGCCGTGTTTCCTCTTCTTTGTAGGCTTTAATTACATATCTTTGAAATGTGGTCATTCTTTTTTTTTTAACAGGTAGAGTTAGACAGAGAGAGAGAGACAGAGAGAAAGGTCTTCCTTCCATTGGTTCACCCTCCAAATGGCCCCCACAGCCGGCAATGCGCTGATCTGAAGCCAGGAGCCAGGTGCTTCCTCCCAGTCTCTCATGCAGGTGCAGGACCCAAGGACTTGGGACATCCTCCACTGCCTTCCTGGGCCACAGCAGAGAGCTGGACTGGAAGAGGAACAACCAGGACCAGAACCCGGCGCCCACATGGGATGCCAGCGCCACAGGCGGAGGATTAACCAAGTGAGCCTTGGCACTGGCCCTGAAATGTGGTCATTCTATCTTGTACCTTATCCTAGAGTGGGAAGTTGCAGAACATGTTTTGATATCAGCATTACTGAAAAAGCTTTCTTCAATAATTAATCTTTTCTCTCAACAATTCACTTCAACAAATACCTATCGAATAAGTAATATGAAATTTTTATTTTCCCAAGAAAAAATTATAAGCCACCATTTTAAAAATATTCCTCATGAGCCAAAATATTTAAGAAATGGTTACAGTTACTTTTAAAATTGTATCCATTAAAAGTGAGGTTCATTTACAAAATCTCCAGGCTGAGGCAGCCCAGCCAAGCGTCCCTCAGGGCTGGTAAACCCCACATCTGTGCTCTGAACAACTCCTCTTATGCTGTCAACAGATTTTTTTTTTTTTTTTTTTTTTGACAGGCAGAGTGGATAGTGAGAGAGAGACAGAGAGAAAGGTCTTCCTTTTTGCCATTGGTTCACCCTCCAATGGCCGCTGCTGATCTGAAGCCAGGAGCCAGGTGCTTCTCCTGGTCTCCCATGCGGGTGCAGGGCCCAAGCACTTGAGCCATCCTCCACTGCTCTCCCGGGCCATAGCAGAGAGCTGGCCTGGAAGGGGAGCAACCAGGATAGAATCCGGCGCCAGACCAGGACTAGAACCTGATGTGCCGGCGCTGCTAGGCGGAGGATTAGCCTGTTAAGCCACAGCGCTGGCCTGTCAACAGATTTATAAAAACAGGAAAGTCAAAGGACAAATACAAATAAAATGGAATGTGTTAGAAGGAAGTTCTAAAGCTAAACTTACTATTCAGCCACCAAAGGCAGGCATGTTTTATGGGAAAATATGTGAAAATAAGGTTAGAATATATTAAATTCCTAAGTAGGATCATTCGCGCCCAATCGGATTCTACATCAACATTTTCAAATCATGTTTGATAATGCTTCCCACATCCTCTGTGTTCTAAATCCCTCATTCTTCCCAAAGAGCACAGAATTGCTTTTTTTGTTTGGATTAACTTTTCCAAGAAATTTTGATTCTGGGCAGTAGTCATTGTGCCAGAAACTCCATGAAAGTGGAAACAGGCCAGAATTAACCCTGATTCTGAGTCTCACGCACCTCTCAGTCTCTGCTCCTAGCAAAGGGTAGCTTCAGGGCCAAATGAGGCAACACTAGGCTTCTAAAGTGGGTTCTTCTCGCTTTACATTTCCTGTGGAAGTTCAGCATGCTTCTACATACATTTAAATTTTTTCATCTTAATTTAGAAGTGATTTAGCATATCTGCCTTATTGAGGGTTTATATTTTAATTAAAACTTTCTCATCTGGCTCTCTCTTGGCTGCTTTTGAAATTACATCCACTGATTGAGACTAACAGAGTGAGTTGTTTGAGGAAGCACTCACAAGGCCTGCCTGCCTGCCTCAGTCCCAGGCCCACAAAAGAAAGAATGTTCTTGGACCCCCTTGGAGAAGGCCAAGGTGTATTTATCCCTGGGTTCTTGTCTTCCATCCTTCCTGTTCTATAGTGATTCGCTGAATGGCTTAAGTAATAAAAAAAAAAAAAAAGGAAAAAAGAAAAGAAAAGGAAACCCATAGGTTTTACCAACGACATTTTTTTTCATCTTTCGGTATGTGAAAACAACTCTAAGTAGGAGACCTGAACTAAAGTGTTAGGAAAGGAAAAATGAGACCACTTAATAGGAAAGAGCTCTTTTAAACAAAGCATTCTCTAAAACCATGCACAATTTTAAATGTAAATGCCCACACATAAATACCCTTCTGTCGCATACACACTCCCTGTCTCAAGTATATTTTCTGAATGATATACCCTGAATTGACATTAAGGCTCCTGTTCCCTGGTCACTAAGCAATGCTGCCTCTGGGAAGCCTAGCCTTTCTTCACATAGGAATCTTTATTTTTCAAGTGCAACATTGCCATCTACAGGATAAGAAGTGACAAAATACCCCCACTCCTTTAAAGTTGTGTTTATGATAAAAACTAGGATCTCTGTCCTTAATGTGTTGTACTATGCGAATTAATGGTAAAACTAGTCTTCAAACAGTACTTTATACTTTGTGTGTCTGTGTGGGTACAATCTGTTGAAATTTTTACTTAGTATATACTAAGTTGATCTTCTGTATATAAAGATAATTAAAAATGAATCTTAATGAAGAATGGGATGGGAGAGGGAGTGAATGGGATGGTTTGTGGGTGGGAGGGTGGTTATGGCGGGGAAAACCGCTATAATTCAAAAGTTGTACTTTCGAAATTTATATTTCTTAAATAAAAGTGAAGTAGGCAGGCATACAGGTTAAAATTGATTAGATTTGTGAACTGGAAGACCACGCCTTTGCCACACCCCTGTGTGACTTCACGCCCTATCTGATGCCTTCACCATGCCCCTGTGTGGCCTCATCCCCCTGCCTGGCCACACCTGGGTGCCCACCAGCCAATCAGGTTAATTTAACCACTCCCCTTTGGAAGTGGGTTAAAAGCCAGCCGGGACTCGGTGTGGCCTGGCCCGCTCTTCTTCCCTGGCCTCTTGTCAGGAGGGGGCTTGCTGTAGCCCCACGCCTCCAGGGTGCATAGCCTTCGGGCCATGTGCTCTAGGCTTCCTGGCCCAGATACAGGCCTAGATGCTCATCCACGTGGCTGGTTCCTGGTGCTGGGTATGAACCCCTATTCACCTCTCTCTCTTAAATAAAGCTCTCACTCTCCTATGCATTTTTCTCACTAAATAAAAGCCTAAAACGTACCATGCTGCCTCGTTTATCTGTGCCGGTATTTAGAATTCTTCTCTAAATATTAGGCTAGAACCCTCTTGGGCTTATTAATATCGGGGATTTAGTAATAAGTCCGTGGTGAAATTGTATGGCACCCCAAATTCTGGTAGCACATGTGTCACCACAGATAGCATTTCTAGGGAACTTTAAGGGGTCACATTTTAGTGTAAATTTTAGGGGATCATGTCTGATTCCAAAACTTTTCTAAAAAGAAAAAAAAAAAAAAACTAGAAACTGCAGGGGTTAAAAATCTGTGTGTCCAAAGTCAGTCCTACTTGATTATTTGACAGACACTGTATTTTATAAAGTATTTAATAATCTCACAGCTAACAAAAAAGAAAAATGAATGTGTTAAGTCGACTATCTAGTGCCACAGCTTCCTTGTCTTTGAAAACTGCATTTGGGGTTTACTCAAAGGCTCCATCATGATAAGTAGTCAAGAGCTGGAAGAAAAGCTAATATCAGACCAATGTGCTTAAGTTTTCAGTTTGTTATATGTAATACCAATACTTTCCAGGTTACATGAATGTGTGTAACCTAAATTTCCTCACGGAATTCAGATAACAAATATATAGATTTTTAAACAACACAGAGAGAAGGTAACTACAGGACAACAAGGAGGCAACTGATTCAGAGTCTGTTTAAGGAGTGTAATAACCGAATCAGATTCCCCACCATTTACATGACATAACAAAGTGGACACCCTTGGTCTGGCTTGCAAATTAGGGAACAAAGACACAGCTAGGTGCTGGCCTTGAAAAGATTAGCTCATTGTCTGGGTGTCTTATGTTAGCAAAAGCAAAAGGGATAAAGGGATAGACAACATAACTCACTTTCTCCATTTTGACACACAGACTAAAATATGAGTGTGGGGGTGGATATAGAATATACAAGTGGTATTAAGAAGCTATTTTTGACTGCTCCATGTGACCTCAGCTCTGTTGAAATTGGAATTACAATATTTATTAGAAAAAGAGTGAATGTTTCAGGAAAAGCTATTAACAATTTCCTAGTACATTTCTAATCTCCTTTCCTGGAGATATTTAATACTGAGCTGTATAATTAGCTCACTCTAATTCCTTAATTGTGGCTTGTCTAGAGAGTAAGCGATGGAGGTGATAGCAGTGGTAAGACCCTACTGTCTTGCAATTTTTAAAATCAACTCTCAGAGTTAAGAATGAGAATAATATAAATTAAAGCATCTCAATCATATTCAAATGACTGAAATCAACTTGAGTTTGTTACCACAATATTAACTAGAAAATATCCTATGAAGAAATGGTGCTTTGGTGCTAAAGAAAAAGCTTCATTAAAATGAGAAAACTCAGTGTCAGTATCGGGGGTTCATTTCCAGTGTTTACTTCTCAGCTTTTCATCATATATCAAACATGTCCTCTGGGTACATAAAAAAAAAGTTTAAACCAAAAGATTAAAGGAAAAAATTCAAGCCACAAACACAAACTGACTTTATCTGTAGTTCATCTAAATGCAATCACCAAACTTGGAACAAGCTGTTTATATGTACTAAACAAGTAGTTTTTCTTCCAAAAACAAATGAGAGAGGGGGTCAATCTTCAGCTGAAGCCAGTATTATTACTTCCATTGAACAGAGATTTATGATCTATACAAAGTCACCCATGGTTAGTAGGGGACAGATGGCACCCCATTATGAAGGCAGTTTTGTCAAAGTCCCCAAGGCTCCAACATTGCCCAATTCAGTGGGTAGTTCTTACTCTTCATCTTGGTTGACTCTCTAGAATTTGACATGATGCTTCTCCACCTTCCTGATATGTGGTCTCCAACTGCCTTCCAGAACATTCCACACCCTTTGCTTTTCCTTCTAAGACCTTGGCCACATCCTCTTCCTGCTTCTGATCTCTAAACACCTGTGCAACCCTGAAGACGACTGCTCAAGCCTCTGCTTCTCCATCAACATTGATTGTTGATGGAAGCTCTATGATTCCACCCATCCCATGCTTTCAACATCATCATGTTATAATTCCCAAATATGAGTGGCCAGGCTCAATTTTACCTCAACTCTAGACTCATGTTCAACTGTCCTAAGCAACATATCAAGGAACATCTCAGGCTTCACACATGAGAAGATTTTTAAAATTTTTGCCAAGTACTTGTATTTCTTTTTCTTTCTTTTTTTTTTTTTTTTCAAATTTCCTACCCCAGAAAACAGCATCCTTCAGGCATGCAATTTAAGTGGCTTTGAAAAGTTTGTGGAAAATGAACATTATTGCTTGTGGTTTTTTTACTACTTATTTTATTTATTCAAAAGACAGAGTGACAGAGAGACAGACGCAGAGTGATCCATCCACTGGTTCATTCCCTAAGTGGCCACAATGGACAGGGCTGGGCCAGGCCAAAGTCTGGAGCCTGAAACTCTATCTGGATCTCCCACAAGAGTGGCAGGGGCCCAAGCACTTGAGCCATCTTCTACTGCTTTCCCAAGCATATTAGAAGGGAGCTGGATCACAAGCAGAGCAGCTGGGATTTGAACTGGTACTCTGATACTGGATGCCAGAGTCATAGGTGATGGCTCCTGTATTATTGTTTAATTCTACTTTCCATGAACTTTTGAAGTACTTTCTTACACAGTTACTATAATAATCTGTAATGCGTTAACTGACACAAAGATAACAATGTGAAGGACTACGATTCCATGGTTTGGAAGATAATCCCATATAATAAGAAATGTCAACAGACTGTCCTATGGAGAAATAGGGCTCATAGGATATGACAAAAACAGGACCTACATTCCACATTTTTACTCACTTCACTTGAAAAACACTCGTAACAGGTGCTTCATTATTTCAGAGTGGATTTGAGGAAATCTTCATGCCATGAAGACCCTGTACTTCATATTGCATAATGGTAGGCCATTATGAAAGTTTCCCCTGATATTGCTAACATCCAAAGTTGTGAAAGGCAGATTTCTTCTCCACCCTGGATGACCAAGAAACAAAAGCAACAACAAATGCTTGCAAGTTGGATTTAGAACTTTTAGGTGTGGGAAGGTAAGCTGTCAGTCATGGCTATCCAGGAGGAATATCTATGAGTGATCACATCAGAAACCTATCAATTCATCTCTTTTCATTATTGCACAAAAGTGTTTTTTAAAAAATCAATTCAAAATTGTTCCATCCATCTCAATCTTTTCATATATACCAACTCTAAAACACATCTTGTTAGGTGTAATTCCACCAAATTGTTCAGTGGGAAAAAAAAAGAAGTTATTTTGAGGTCAAATAATAGAAAAAAGTGTGAACTCCATGCTCTTCTTAGAGAAAAGAGCACAGAAATCTACGGCCATAACACTGAATGCACCCAATCTCATCTGATCTCTGAAGCTAAGCAAGGCTGGGCCTGCTCAGCACTTAGATGAGAAAAAAAGAGTACAGAAGTGCCTTAAGTTTCTGAAACTTCCTCAGGAAAGAGTGCCCATTTAATTGTTTTCATCTAAAGGTTATTTGACCGCAGATATCTTTTATGTATCACCTACTAACATTCCACAAAACTGCTGTCCCTTGGAGCATATCATGGGAAACTTCAAACTACAACAAACGGGGGTGGAAAGCTTTGGGATCCTATGATACAGTGTTGGAAATTACAGATTAAATTGTTGCATCTTTGGCACAGTAATTATGACACTGCTTTGGTGTCATACATCCCTTAGAGGAGTGCTAGGTTTGAGTCCCAACTCTGCTTCCTTTTACAGCTTCCTATTAATGTATACCCTGACAGGCAGCAGATGATGGCTCAAGCACTTAGGGTCTCTGATCCCAATGTGAGAGACCTGGATTGAGTCCCCACTTCTGGTTTTGACCTGGCTCAGCACCAGTTATTGCAGGCAATTGGGGAGATACCAGCAAAATAGAAGATACTTCTGTATGTGTGTACTTCAAATAAATAAAAACAAACAAATAATTACAATTTTTTGAGAGTCAGAAAGAGAGAGAGGGAGACAAAGAGAGCCAAAGAAAGTTTCCATTTGTTGATTTACTCTCCAAATGTCTGCAATAGCTAAGGCTGAGCTGGAGCAAGAGCCAGGAGCTGAAAGCTGGCAACTCAGCTTAGGTCTACCACACGGATGACAAGAACCCTATTAGTTGAGACCTCCAACATCTGCCTCAACAGGACTTGAACCCAGGCATGCCAATGTGAGAAGTGGTATCTTAATAGCTAAGGTAAACTCCCCCTCCCTAAACAGCAAATATTTTTGATACCTACTAAGAAGTCATTGTTACTTATCCAGATATTTGGAAAAACTGTAGAAATAATCCTTAGAGTCTCCTTCAGTGCTACAAATATTTAAGAAATGTATATCATTTATAATACATTGTGGAAGTATATTGTATAAATGTTTGTTATTTTGTGAGCACTTAAAGCATTTCATTTGTGAAATAAAACATTTAACGTACAGATATGGCATCAGCTAACTCTTCCAAAGTGCCCTAAAGTCATCAAAATGCAATTCTGGTATTAAAAGAAAGAGTACCTTAAAAGTTATTAGATTTGAGATATATTTGGACAAAAGAAAATTAGATGAACCAATATTTGTAGAAAAATAGAGATGTCATTGGCTGATAATTCTAGTGAAATAATCAGATCGAAAGTCTGACCTTTGAGTTAAGAAAAATAATGTGCTGAGTTTAATTCAAAAAAGATGGAGTAGGAAATTGTGGAGATAAATGGCCATTCCGTGAGACTAAGAATAAGCCTTAGAAAGATCACATCCAATTATCCCGTAGGAATTGCTATGATCAGGAATGCCAGGCAACTAGAACAATTTTTGACCTTTTAAAGCAATGAGAATATATGAGTGTACTTCAAAGAGTTTATGGAAAAATAGTTAGAAGATATGTTTATTTGGTACAAAAAAATCATGCAAAGTTTTGAAAACATGCATTTACCTTGAACTTTTTGTTGGAAATATGTTCACATAAGTTTGGTATTTGTTACTTTCTAAACACATTCCTGTCTATCCCCCAGATCTTTCGACAAAGCAAGAGAAATGAAAAAACAAAAATTCTAACGTGCACTTTTTTTTTAGACTAGAGCACACAGATCTTTGAGCCCAGCTCAGTGTATACGGAGCTATAGTTCATTTCAGGCATATGAACATGAGAGTAGAGGAGGAATTTCAGGGTGGTGGAGTGGCATGTATCCCCATTTCTCCCTTTGTCCACTTTTTTCCTTTACTCATTAAGCCTGTTTGAAGAGATAGACGTCAGCACATTGCTAACTGCTTGAGGATGAACTTTGTCAGAGTCTGGCAAGAAAGAGAGAGCACTCACTGGCCTACAGGAACAATGAAACCAGAAAAGGACAGCCACACATTGCTTCAGAATCAACTGCTACAAGCAGAGATTTCACAGAGCTGATTTGTGATGTCCCAAAAGGACTCCTCCTTTCCTTTCTTTATTCACACACTTTTGGTTGTCAAAGGATAGACACTAACAAAATGTAAGCCTGGTAAGAATTTCTCTTCAATACATCATTATCTTCCTCTACCCAAGCTGCACAAGTTGTTACAGGACCTTACTTAAGGGACTAGAGAGTCTCATTATGATGCACCTGCTCAGGATACCAGCAAAGCAGGGTCCCAAAAGAAGGAAAGGTTAAAAATTTGATATTTAAAACATTTTTAAAGTATCAGAATGCTCAATACAGAGGCAGAAAGGCAAATAAATTTTGAAGCTGTCTAGTATCTATCCATTCATTTATCATTTTATATTTTAGTTTCAATTTCTCAGAATGCTATAGATTTTAACTGACCCTGGGAAGTATATCACTTACCTTAGGAAGTATCTCACTTCTCTGAGATTCCCCACCTGCCTCCCCTACTCTTCTCTGTTAAAATAAAATTGTCTTAGAATGGCATTGTGGGTATATTCTTTTTTTTTAATATACCTACAAGAAAAATGAATTATACTGTTTACATAGCACATTTGTCTTCCGCTACAGAGAGTCAGTGAGGGAAGCACACTGGGAGGAGACTTGCTCTTGGACTATAATTAATGCCGTGACTCCCTGGGCAAGTTCTTGAATACTGGAAGCTAAGTTTCCTTATCTAAAAAACTAGAATAGAAAAAACTCCCCATGAGTGAAAGAAGGTACAGGAAATGTTTGGGAAACTTACAACTCTACAAAAACAAAGAAGTATCAATATGGTATCATTTCTATTATTATAATCTTCTTAATCACAATTAAATATTAAGCAACTAAAAAAAAAAAAAAGAAGAATGGCATTGTGGCACAGCTGTCGCCTGAGATGCCAGCATCCCACATGGGTATCCATTTGAGTCCCAGATGCTCTATTTCCAATCCAACTCCAAGTTACTGTGCCTGGGAGAGCAGCAGATGATAGCTCAAGTACTTGGGCCCATGCCAATCACATGGGAGAGTTTGAAGGAGTTCTAGGCTCCTGGCCTTGGCATGCCCCAGCCTGGGCCATTCTAGTCATATGAGGAGTGACCCGATATGGAAACTCTTTCTCTCCTCTGTCTCACTCTCTCTGTAACTCTGACTTTCAAATAAATAAATAAGTATCTAAAGAAAAAAAATTGTCTCAACTCTTATATAAAAATGCTGAAATTACTCATTTCTACAGCCCTCCAAAAGAGTAATCCAGAAAATTAGGAACATATCTCTTTTTTACCAATTTATCTATCTAATCTACCTATCTACCTACCCATCTACATCTTAAATTATACATACTCTCTCACCCAAAAATGCATTTGAAAGGCCAGTTGTAAATTTCCATTATGAACTGAAATATTTAGCAGCAACAAATGGTTCTCATAGCATGGTTTACAAATGCATAAACTAAAAATTTATATACCTTATCACCATCTTCAATGCTCAAATAAAGAACAACTTCAATAAATCTTGTTGCATACTAAAATTGAATACTATAAAGTAGTATCATTCAAGGTTAAGTTTAGGAAACAAAGAACTCTTTATGCATCTGAATTAGAAAGCAATGTAATATAGGAATTAGGTGCCCACAAAATTCTTAGAAGGAGGAGATCAAGGGGCCACAGTGCACCACTAACACCAAAATCATACTGCCCTGACTACAAACCAGTAAACAAAAACCTGGTCTTAGTGTTCCTGCTGCTGCTGCTGCTGCTATGGCTGCTACTTATAAATCCACAGGGCTGGTAACTACCACGAGAGTAAACACAACCAACTGACTTACTGCAATTCATCAGAGCAATGAGGAGATGGCCCCTGCCTCCTTCTGTCACCTACATTTCATGAGTATTTTCCTGGTAGACTCTGACTCATACCTAGAGCCCTACCAGCAATGAAGCCTACTATACGTAACATTTCACTCACAAGTACCCACAATGCAGGGAAGAACCCAGAAGAGTCTTCACAGAAAACTTTCAAATTTGAAGTTCATCAAACTTATTTCTCGATACATAAGTTTAAGAGATCCCTTACTGACAATTTTTAAATCCAGGTTATACTGAATTACCAAAATCATATTTCCAAACATAATGTATCATCCATCTGTGACTCCAGTTTTTAAAGGAAACTACCAAATCTGCTGTTTGTGACATTCTTAGTATGTAGCAATCACATGCTTTCTTCAATTCAAATTAAAAGAATAATCACAGTAGAAAGGATGACGGGGAAAATGCATTTACTTTGTATTCACCATTGCTTTTGATAGTTCCTTTATTTAAAAAAAAAAGGAAGAGTTGACCCTAACATTCTATCAACTTAGGAACAAGCTAACACACTGTAACTTGGCTCATTCATTTATTTGTTCATTCAACAAATACTTATTGGTAGCATGCCATATGCAAGAGTTTTCAAATTCTTGAAAACTGTGCTTCAGCCAAATTGACTTCCGTTCTTACCATAAAGACTACAAGGACGTAACCCACCAGTTACGTGAAACAGGATAACAGTTGGTTGAAATATACATTAATTTGCATATTTTACTCAGAGGCTTAGTAGAGACTGTTGCAGATTATTCAAAGTGAAATACTTACAAGGAAATTCTATAAATGGTATAATAAACAAACTCAAGAGGGAAGGAAACTTTGGAAGTCAGAAACACTAGGAAAAGTAAGATATGGCAAGAAATTATTTTAACATGATCAAACTCTTGCAAACTTGTGATAATGTGCATTTTATTCTGACTTTTGGCAGTTCAATGGAAAGATTGAGCCTTTTCAAACTTGATAGAGGAAAAGGCCTCAATTATAGGAGGGAGTGGGAAATGATGGAAAAGATTGGGGAAGGCATCTTTCCAATAGACAGAATGACTGATCCTACAGCTAGTTTTCTTGGAATATTTCACTTCATACTTCTAGTTCCTTTTATTTTAAAAAGTTTCCTAGTTTGAGAGAGAAATTACAGCATCATCCTAATTGGTGACATGAGTAAAGAACTAGGATATAAATAACATTAAATTAATGGCATATTCAGTGGAACATGCAGGAAGTGAAAACTTTATGGGAGAGGAATCTCAAATTGGGTCAGTTCCCAGAAGGAAGCGTAGTATGCCTACCAAGTGGAATGATGAACAACAAGTAGTCAAATTGGTCAGCATCTTGATCCAGAACTGTGAACAGTGCATATCTATTGGTTAAGTCACCTAATTTATAGCATTTTATTATAACACCCCTAGCAGATGAAGACAGGTCATATTTGAATGGAACCAAATATGAACCCAAACTGATGCATGCAAATCTATACTTTAAGTAACTATACAATAGCATCATACAGTGGAAAAGGTATAGTAGTTTTTCCTCACCCATTTCATGGTCTACAGCTGACATTCTTGAAGTAAAAAAAAAAAAAATTAAAAATATAAAAGCATAATAGTTATTTAATCAGAATTTTATGTGATACAGACCCTTCCGAAATGACCCAAGAAAAACTATATTTTTATGCTTAGGTTCAGTGAAGAATGGACACTTGTGCAAAAAATGTAACTGGAGAGAGGATGTGCTTCCGTGGTGACACACTGAGGGGAATCCAGCAAGGCCTGTCTATTCAGATTCTTCTGCCTTTCTGTGTCACGTTCCTTCCTCTGGCTACAGGACAGAAGGCCTGCCACACATAGCCTTATTCACAACATCTTTCATTATCGGAAATGGGAGATGGGAGAATATTACAGAATGATATTTCTGGGTTTTATGGCTTGCTTTGGGGAAGAGGAATCCTAATTTCTTTCTTTCTTTCTCTTTTTTTTTTTTTTTTTTTTTTTTACAGGCAGAGTGGATAGTGAGAGAGAGAGAGACAGAGAGAAAGGTCTTCCTTTTTGCCGTTGGTTCACCCTCCAATGGCTGCTGTGGCCAGCACATCTCGCTGATCCAAAGCCAGGAGCCAGGTGCTTCTCCTGGTCTCCCATGGGGTGCAGGGCCCAAGCACTTGGGCCATCCTCCACTGCACTCCCGGGCCATAGCAGAGAGCTGGCCTGGAAGAGGGGCAACCGGGACAGAATCCGGCGCCCCGACCGGGACTAGAACCCCGTGTGCCGGTGCTGCAAGGTGGAGGATTAGCCTGTTAAGCCATGGCGCCCGGCCAGGTATCCTAATTTCTATGACTTCCTTCAGAGAAGAATGGTACAAAGAGAAATAAGGGAGCACAAAGGTCAAAGAGAACCTTTTGTTTCTGCGGTCCTTCTAACCTCTTTCACTTCTTCTTCAGGCCCTTTGTGTCCTAAACTTGTTCCCTTGGCCAAGTTCTTCTCTGGGTGTCCTGTCTACTTCACCACAAATTCATACTCTCTTCATGGCACTTTTCTCAAAGTGTAATGCTTTTCAAAGCATAACCTTTTCATTGTTATTTGATGGCATTTTGCTTACCTAATAAGTAACAAGTGCTTCTAGGTAATGGGTATACAGTAATGGATAATATAGACATTGTCTCTATTCACAAGGAGATTACAGTCTAGATTAACCTCCTTTTCTGCAATTTAATTTTAATACCATAATCAAAAGCACCAGTGGAAAATAAATACAAGATGAAGGGTTAAGACCAGATGAAATTGAGGTAAGCCAAGAAAAAATTATAAAAATTAGTATAAGACTGAGATCTAGAATTGTTGATGTAGCTCATGGAAAGATGAGGTAGGTTATGGAAAGGATGAGCAGGCTGGCGCAGTGGCTTAACAGGCTAATCCTCCACCTTGCGGCGCCAGCACACCGAGTTCTAGTCCCGGTTGGGGCACCGGATTCTATCCCAGTTGCCCCTCTTCCAGGCCAGCTCTCTGCTATGGCCCGGGAGTGCAGTGGAGGATGGCCCAAGTGCTTGGGCCCTGCACCCCATGGGAGACCAGGAGAAGCACCTGGCTCCTGGCTTTGGATCAGCGAGATGTGCCGGCCGCAGCGGCCATTGGAGGGTTGAACCACTGGCAAAAAGGAAGACCTTTCTCTCTGTCTCTCTCTCTCTCACTATCCACTCTGCCTGTCAAAAAAAAAAGAAAGGAAAGCATGAGCAGACAAAATAGGAAAGACTGATAATCCACAGCCCCTGACAAGAACTTCCCTCCCTTACAAAGGGAGGGAACTTTTTTAGAGTCCCTTACAAAGGGGACTCCTATCCTTCAAGTTCTGTTCATTTCATGCAGGTTCTGAGGCAGACACAATAAGGAACAGCACAATCTGATGAAAAAAAAAAAAAAGCACAATGAACCATGATGAACCATGATGGAAACTGGGGTCTTGCCTCTACCTTTCAAAGACATTTCAGCCAGCAGCATTATGCAATATATTGGGCCACAAGTTACTCCCCAGTTCAAGCATTCCAAACAGATGACATTTATCTAACTCTCTGATGTTTTCTAAGGAAGTCAGTTATCAAATTCTACCCAGTTCTGTATGAGGGTCTGTCATTTCTAAAAAGGCAAGAACTCAATTATATTCATGATACAATCTCAGGTTTGGGTTCCTGCTATCATGATATATAAATCTCTTAGAATATGCAAAAGAGGAAACAGTATTTATCAGAATCTTGTAACTTTCAACTTGAACAAGTACCTAGCCTTGGGTACTTCAAGCTCTGGTGAATACCATCTATATTGCAAGCATTAAAGATGCAGAATTAAGTAGACTAGAATATGTTTCTGCTGTTATATATATATATATATATATATATATATATATATATATATAATGTTATAGAGTTATTAAGTAAACAAATAAAAAGTTATTAA
Source organism: Lepus europaeus (assembly GCF_033115175.1). Classification (NCBI taxonomy): domain Eukaryota; kingdom Metazoa; phylum Chordata; class Mammalia; order Lagomorpha; family Leporidae; genus Lepus; species Lepus europaeus. The sequence goes on along the minus strand of NC_084828.1, from coordinate 103,315,013 downwards.
TTAAAAATTATTTCTGATAATGAAAGGGACTGTCTTGGGGCAGGTGTTGTGGCATAGTAGGTAAAGCTCCTGCGTGCAGTGCCAGCATCCCATATGGGTGCTGGTTCGAGTCCCGGCTGCTCCACTTCCAATCTAGTTCTCTGCTGTGGGCTGGGAAAGCAGTAAAAGATGACCCAATTTCTTGGGCCCCTGCACCCATGTGGGAGACCCGGAAGAAGCTCCTGGCTCCTGGCTATGGATCGACTCAGCTCCGGCCATTGCGCCCAACTGGGGAGTGAACCATCGGATGGAAGACCTCTCTCTCTGCCTCTCTTTCTCTCTCTGTGTAACTCTGGCTTTGAAATAAATAAATAAATCTTTAAAAAAAAAAAAGATGCTGTGAAGAATAAAAAACAGGGTCATGCAGTAGACTGTCACCTGAGTGCTGCAGGGACTGCCAGCAGTCCAAAAGAATTCATCTCTCCCTTATGTAGATGCAGAATTGCATCGGGCACATGGTGTCCAGCCGATTATATTCCCCAGCCTCTCTTTCAGGAAGTATAGCCGTATGACTATGTTGTACCAAGGAAATAACAAAGAAAATGATGTGTGCCACTTTTGTTTCTGTGAAAACATATTGAGCATGCCTCTCTATGTTCTTTCCCTTCCTCGTTGGCCAGGACTGTATGCAATGACACACAGCATTAACTATTCGGATAACAGTACTCTAGGTTATGAGAGGACAACAAAACTAGAGAGCCCTGAATCCATGAATGATCTCATGGAGTAGTGTTTTCCCATGATCTGAACCAGACACATTAATACTGTCATCTGAAAAATAAGTAAACATCATCATAGATGCTTTTTTTAAGTAGTAGCTAGGCAATGAGGGCTTAGGTCAGAAATATTGAGTAGGGTGGTAATAGGACATGAGGCCTGAACAATGGGAAGTAGTTAACTGTGTGAACGTGCACATGAGGAGAGCAAGGAGGAGTAACTGCAAGCTACGTAGAACCTGGCAAAGTCCTATTCAGGACCTTGATCAGACTCCACTAGTAAATGAACAGCAGAACCACGGGAACAGAAAACCTCTGGCACAGGCTTGGCAAAGATGAAAGTGAACAACTTAAAGGAAGCCTGAGGACAAGCCTGATTTAAGACAATGACTGCAATGTGGTGGCCACAGTGTCTTCAATGAGGAGTGTCAAATTGCCACAAGTTGAAAGCCCAAAAGAAAGTTGGAAAGCAGATATTTGGACAAATAGAAGTAGTAGGATACATAGCAAGTAACCAGTCAGACAATGAGTGCTCACACAAAAACTTTTAATAATTTATTCATTTAGAAACAAGTTGTTTTGGTTTTTATTTTCATAGGTTTTTAAAAAGTTAAGATACTGTATTTGTGTATACAGTATTTTTGTCTTTTTTTTTTTTTTTTGGACAGGCATAGTTAGACAGTGAGAGAGAAAGACAGAGAGAAAGTTCTTTCTTCCGTTGGTTCACCTCCCAAATGGCCGCTACAGCCGGTGCACCGATCCGAAGCCAGGAGCCAGGTGCTTCCTCCTGGTCTCCCATGTGGTGCAGGGCCGAAGCATTTGGGCCATCCTCCACTGCCTTCCCAGGCCACAGCAGAGAGCTGGACTGGAAGAGGAGCAACTGTGACAGAACCAGCGCCCCAACCGGGACTAGAACCCGGCCCGGGACTAGAACCTGGGGTGCCGGTGCCACAGGCGGAGGATTAGCCTAGTGAGCTGCGGCGCCGGCCTAGTATTTTTGCCTTAAAAAGCACTGAGAATTGTTTCAAGTAATTCAAGTAATGTCAGTTGGCCTACAAATAATGGTCTGTATGCGCCCAGGATTTTAAACAAATTCACAAAAACATGCACAGAAATATAGAAGAGAAAGAGCATTTCACTGTCAAGAAAAATACCTGAGTGTGCATGTGGTACAGCAGCTAAGACATCACTTGTGACCTCAGTATCCCATATCAGCAGGTCCTGGGTTTGAGTCCCAGCTCTGTTCGCAACTCCAGCTTCCTCCTACTGTACAACCTGGGAGGCACACCGGTGATAGCTCAAGAAATTGGATCCCTGCCACTTACACGGGAGATCCAGATTGATCCCTGGATCCTGGCTTTGGCCTGGCCCAGCTTTAGCTGTTGTGTGCATTTGGGGAGTGAACCAACAAACAGGAGCTAACGATTCTTTCTCCTCCCTCTCCTCCTTTTCTGCCTCATCTTCCTCCTCCCCCCACCTCCACCTTTCAAATAAAAATTTTTAAATCTTCTAAGTGCTGTTTCTCAATATGTCAGATATTGTGGCTTGTAGGTCATATCTCGCTTCTTTTTTTAGACTTATTTTACACTAGTATTTAAAAGGTAACTCTTTGGCCTCTGAAAAACTAAAGTTTGAATTCTTTGTTTATGTATTCTTAGTTAAATAATTCACTGGACACAAGTTTAAACAGAAAATATTCAGGCAAAAACTTTTAACTGTGTTAGACAGTTTCTAGGAAGATCATAAGAACTTTACAAAAATATCTTAGAATAATTCTGTTGAAGAATAAAGAAATAAGAATTTTCAAGAACATTTGATTCATAAACCATTAATTTCTTTTAATTTAATACCAGTGAATTGGTTGATACAAAGCTCTAAAATTAAATACTCAGGTACCAAAATTATGAGTCTAACATACTTTCATATTAGGTAAATTGCATGTATAAAAAATTTTCTGTCATACCCTTAAAAAAACCCATGGAAGGAGCCTCAAGCTAAGTTCAGATAGACGGGAGACCATCACAATAATTCCCATCTTACATGCTTCCCCAGGAAATAGCTGGCTTATTCAGGTTCTGTCACATAGAGTAGAAAGTACTTCATTTTTTAAAGGAAGAAGTAGGCATAAAATGAGAGAGATAGTTATAAGTCTCACAAGTCTTAAAAGAAAAGTACTATTTTAGAATAATGGTTTTTTATGCAGGAGGCTGGGTGTCCTCATTTTTTGCTTTCATTCATTCAATAAGCACTCAGGAAGTACCTTCTCTGTTCACAGCACTGAGTATTCCAGACAACAGGCATGTCCCTGTCTTCAAGATGTTCAGAGAGAGTCACGCACGTGTTTAGAAAAAGCTACAGTAAGTGCTAAGTACTGGGGAGGAGAATGGCTTTTCTAGTGTCTATGTATGAATGTTTCGGCTTTGAAGAATATGCAGCTGTGTATCTGGCCAACATTAATTAAAATATACTTACTCTCCCTCCTGAGTGAGATCTGAATACCTTGCCAGCAAGAAAATTGTCTTAGATGCTTTTATACCATGCATAGCATTATTTTTCTAAATTTACCATGACTCACAGTAATAAATGCATTTTACATTGTAATTCAATACACATACATACACCTAAAACAAAAGTTCCTCAGAAATTACCCATCACCATTGTGTTAATGCATGCTCATATTGTAAAATCATATTTTGTAATATTCTACTGTAGTCCATTTTATTAAAAAAAAATTCTGGTCATTACCCACTAATGAGCCAGAACCCATGGTTTGAAAAAAAAAAAATCTACTTCAAAAGACCTATAAAGTACTAGCAAAATATTTGCAATAGTAACTGGTGAATGATCATATGGCTAAAAGTAATATAGCATAGGAATTCAAATTTGGGTTATATAGTAGGATAGATCTGAATTTAAATTCATGCTCTACCAATTTATTGGCTAAGAAACCCTGAATAAGTTATTCAATCTCCTTAAGCCTCAATGTCCTCATACTAAAAATGGTGAAAAATAATAGTACCTACCTACTGAGAAAGAAGAGATCATGTGACATAGTTATTACAATTCAGAACATATAATAAACACTTATTAAATGACAATTTTTAAAAATGATCCAAAAAATGAAAATAAAACTAAGCTAAAGAAGTAAATAGCATCTCATTTGTTTAATGTATTTTAGCTATGGTCTTTAAAAAAAGAAGGCAATGAAAAATGGAATAGACAAAATTTTTGAAGTTTCCCCAAGTCGTTTGGTCTTTTAATAAACTTTGATGAGTAAAAATTGGATACTCAGGACCAAATGCCTTCAAATACTGCACCCCGAAAGCTGAACCAAGTTCTGACTCATGTAGACTCGTTTTAAAGCTAATCTGAATGTTACAGGTATCACAGTCACAGTGGCCTGGATTATGCCCACTGACTACTCTGCCATCTGTGATACCTTGGCTGCAGAGAGTCAACCAAAACATGGCCTTGAGCAGTCTCTCCACCATGACCCCTTCGTGTGGAGTCTGTGACCCCTAGATAACAAAGGCCCCTTAGCAAACAAGTTTAAAAGTTTCTCTCAAACCTTCCCAGAGCATTATTCTTATTTCATCATTTCCTTCACCCAAAATAACTCTACTAGTTCCCGTGTCAGCCAGGGTGGAGAGAGCATCCGCAAGCTGTTCAAAGGCCTGAGAACTTTGACTTCTACAGGATATCTTTTCCACAGTCCCCAGGAAGCTACAGTAAATCAACTGAACCTTGCATTCTCAAAGCTGAGAAAGAATAGTAGCTGGCATTCCCCGAATCCTAAGGCAGTGAAACAGTGACGAGAAAAAGCTCAGTGTGAATGCCTGTTGCAAGTTGGCACCACAGCCAGTTACAGAGAAAAGCACCGCTGAGGATGATTGCAATGAGGTGTGACCCATTTACCCACAAGACTCTGATATGCAGGCATTTGCCTAACAGACCTGCCACCAATAGTGAAGAATAAATACATGAATTGAAAGAGTGTAGTTCCTCTGTATCCACTGAATTAAACAGACAAATGGCAAGGATTCAGCACGGAGCTAGATGACGCATAAGTAATCAGAGACAGCGACTCTATGTCCACTGGGCTGGAAACAGATTCTGGCTGCTATTTAAAATATCAGCGGGAGTGTCAATCTACCATGTCACCAGCAGTTTTTTCAAAGTGCTCAGGAAGCCAGACAAATCACATTGTGGCTTCCCCCACTACATGTGGATTGACAGTATTTGTAAACAGCTGTGTTAACATGCTCAGAATCCAAGAAAATGTTCTTGTTGCATGGCAGAGCTTCGCAAGTTCATACATTGAGCAAGGGATGAGTGGGGTTTTTGTTGCTGTTGTTGTTGTTGTTCAGATGGCTCTGTTTCTAGCATCTGGGTTAAGGAAATAGCCAACAACTTATTCTGTGTAGCCAGTGGTAGCAAGTGGCAGTAATTCTAACCCTGTGACAAGACAAAGGCTCTCCAAACAGATATTAGCTTCTCCCATTGGGGTGTTTGTAATGGTAGAACAAAAACATATAAGTTATCTTGTCTCAAAGACCCAGTCCAAGCCCTGATTCCCTTTCCACCAACTAGTGTCCTCACCCAGCCATCCTCTCCACATTTCCATTGAAACAGTCAATATTCCCTAGATGGACTACGCTCTGCAACTGTCCTTGAACCTGTGCACACACTGGTAAGTTCTTTGCTGCAGTGCCATACATTCTTCTCCCATCCACCTGGAGGGCATCTGCTGGTTTTTGTTCCCTAATTTTGACATAACCTAGTCTCAAAAGTCTTAGGCTTCACTGCAAGCAGAATTCAAAGCCTGTTTAATACACATTCTAGACTGTAAGTCCTCGGTGGACAGGGTACACATCCCTGAGATGCGCATCTAATTTGTATCTGGCACAGTGTCTGGCATGTGATAGATCACAATAAACAATTGTCAGGTGAAATTCCAAAACAGGATGGAGGGATTGGGGAGTTTATAAGAAGGAAAGAGAAAGTCAAGAAATCTGACTGAACCAATGGGAATGTCAGGGAAGGTGAGAATTTTTTTCTTTTTGTTGCAGTTGGGTTATACTTGAAAGTGGCTACCATAAGGCAATATAACATTTTTCCTAACGTAAGAGTCCCTAATTAGGACCCAAGAATGGGTTTTTTCTCTCCCTATCCTGGCTTTGCATGTAAATGCACAATTTTCATCATATTTTCAGAAATGTTCAGAGCCCAGAAAAGATTGCAGGCCACTATCCAAATGCTGTTTTTATTCATTTGGACTTGCCATAAAAGCATGATGCATTCCATCATGTTAAGACATTAAAGATAACCAAAACGACAGGTGGAAAATGTACAGATCATCTTGAAGTATAACTTTACTCAATGTAAGATTACATTCCTTTTGCATGTGTATGTTCTTTTCACCATAACAGCAAAAATAAACAAATAAATGTCCACGAAATGCTCAGTGTGTTCCAGGGACATCATAGCTGCTCTCGGGGGGCTTGTACTCAGAGAAGTCAACACATGTAAGAAGCAGAAAACGAGAATTCACAATACTTGCCACATTTGGTGATTCAGATAATGAATGAAGTAGGAGCCAAACATAAAGTCTTGCCCCTGCTGAGAGCAGGAGATTCCTTGGGAAACACTGGGAAGGATTCCTCCTCCAAAAGTGGTTTCCATGGGTCAGTAGTGCTTCATCTAGAAAGAAATGTGATCAAAGGGTATTAAATCAGAAAGCCTAAGTTTTAGGGTCAATGTTGCTTCTTACTAGCTGTGTAACCTTGAACCGTTTGTTTTCTGTGTCTCAGTTTCCCTCACTGGTCCCTGAAGGTAAGGTATCTGCGCAGCCTCTGTCCCTGACACATCAGAGAGACACAATAAGATGGGCTAGGTGAAAGCATTTTCCAAACTATAAACCACTGTGCTATTGGATGTGAAAACACAACTGAGGATGATCAAGTTGGGTACGCTTAATATGGTCTGTGGCAAAAACAAACAAACAAAAAAAGTTATTTCCCTCAGTCTGGTTTGTTTTGTTGATTTGGCTCTCAGCAATCCAATTCAAGCTCCTTTATGTTTGTTTAATAACATTCCTTGTTAAATGTCTCATACTTCAAGTTTCATAGAGAACCGGCACAAGAACTGCAGGCTGGTTGCTAGGATTATTTCCAGAAAGGGACAAGTGAAAGAACAGTAAGTTTGTTCCAGCCAAAAGCAAGCAGGCTTTCTCGTTACAGAAGCTCCCAGAGGTAGAACATTTCAGCATTCACATCACTTTTCCCTTTCAAAGCCTCCCCCCTGAGCCCTCTGCAGCTTGTCCGTGGTACACAATTCAGAATCACTCGACCACTTAGGACACTGCGATCCGGAGGCAGTTGCAAATGTATTTCACATTCAAGAGGAGAAACATTAGCAAGCACAACATTTAATACGCTGTGTGCTGCAAGGATCAGGGGCTTAGACTTTCCATTTCGGCTTCATTGGTTAGACTGTAATCTGAACAAGAGTGTGCAGTGATGCAGCATGCGTGGCCCTCATCTGTGCCAAGCCGCAGTTTTATCATCAGTAAGGAAGCATTAAGTGAACCCCAGGGATAGCATATGTATTGTATTTAGAGGAAGGGTGAAAATCCATCAGTACCGTGTAATTTAAAAGGTTTTCATGCTGTTCGCAGGAAGCTATAAGCTTGGACTCCTTTGTCCCAGTTAAAGAGAAAATGGTTCTTGTAAAGAAAGATGGATTTAAAATAGTGGTTACCCATGAAGTGAACTTAAATGATAAAGGAAGACAGATAGGATAATGGACGTCGCCCAGCACGTTAAAGCAGCCATGCGTTATTTTGTATTTGCAGAAGGGCACACTTTGGGAATTCTGAGCCAGACACCCATTCAAATGAATCTTTTTATTGCCTTTGATTACACAATCTTTTAGTCCCTCTCTGTCAGTTCCCAGTTGTCTCCTATTAGAGGAGAATTACAATCAGTCTTTATGCCAGGAACGCATAAACTTGAGGGGAGAGAAAGGACAAAGAGACTGAGGCAGACGATAAGCAGAAGGAGACAGATGAGTCAAGACTTCATCATGCAAGTTAGATTTGCACTCCTGTGCCAGGAATAAATGAGCGTAAATAAAGATCACATACTCCCCCCATATACAAACAATGATAGCTTCATTCAATGGTACAGTCGAGTGGGCTGATCTGCCCTGTGTTTCCTAAATGTGTTCATCAATTCGCTGCCATCAGGCCTTTGTTTCAGCTGTTCCTACTCTCTATACTGTCCTCTTGCCACTGTAGCACCTGCTGAAATCTTAGCCTTCCTCCATGGCCCCACCAAGGGCTATCCTCTCAAATAGGCTTCTTGGGATTTGCTGTTTGGGATTAATCTCTCCAGTATACTTCTTTTAACTATAGTTTAGCACTTACACTATGTATGTGATTTAGGATTGTTATTTGTGGAAGTGTTAAATTACCAACCACCTCCAAATTATGAGCTGTAAGGTCAAGGGCATGCCTAGTCATCATCTTGAGTCACAACAGTGCTTGGCACACGTGCATGGATTATGCAGAGCTGCAAACACACAGCACACAACTTGGAACCATGCAATTTCAACCAACCCATACAGGAGACTAACTCAGAAGTCTCCACTCCTCTCTGCCTACCCAAGATGGCATCCCTTTTCATAACCTCCTCTAACTCTAACATATTTGAGCTCAATCCTGTGAGCTTTTTCAATAATTTCTTTTAGAGGACTACCTAACCAAAAATTGGTTCAACCATTACAAATATAAATGACACTTATTCTGACTTTTAATTTGTTGTGGATCTACAGTCTTTAAAAGTGGGCATGGGGCTAATGTTTTGGGGCAGTGGATTAAGTCACCACTTGCAATATCAGAGTGCTGGTTCAAGTCCTAGCTGTGCCACTTCCAATCCAGCTTCCTGCTAACACACCTACAAAAGCAGCAGGTTATGGCTCAAGTGCTTGGGCCTCTGACACCTACAATAGAGACTAGAATGGAGTTCCTGGCTCCTGATTTCCTCCTGGAACAGACCTGGCTGTTGTGGGAATCTGGGGAGTAAACCAGTAGATGCAAGACTTCTTTGTGTCTCCCTCTCTCCCTCTGTCACTCTGCCTTTCAAATAAATGAGTAAATATTTTTAAATGTTTAGGAAAAAATGCTTACTTAAATACTTATAAAGTGAATGTTTTAGTCTAAGAAATTTGTGTATACTAACTTATTTTATCCTCAGAACAATCCTATATGGTAGCATTGCTCTTTCCACTTTAAAGGCAATGCAAAGTAAGGTACACAGGGTTTAAGTAACTTGCTAAATTCTCATTACTCCCTAATGGGGAAGACAGGTCTTGAGCCTTGGAAATCTGACTTCAGAATCTGTGCTTTTTCTTTCCTATTATAATCCTTTCTTTCCAATAATTTTTTATTTATATAAGGTGAGCAAACTTCATAATATAGATATACCATACACTATATAAACATATCCTTTACTATTGGATGTATAAATCATTCTCAGTTTCGAATAGTAACAATGTGGTAGTGAATAGCATCAAATACAAACATTTTCCTGTATCTCTGATTAAAATTAGATGTTTTTCAGAGGCATAGGGACAAATATATGAAAATTTCTGTACTTCGAGATATATATTGCCAAATTGTTGTACACAAAGATTATGAGATGTGACATTTTCACCAGAAATGTTTTCATTTACATCAGGATGAGAATATTTTGTTGCCTTACTTTTTCAATAAGTAGCTCCTTGAAGAAATTTGCTATCCCAGTTATCTCAAGGGAAATGGGATTTGACTGAGCACCTATTACATGCCTGGCTTGGAACATCTATTACATTCCTGTGATAATCCTGTGAGACAAGGTGGCACTTGGCCCTTCTGATGCACGTTAGTGTAGTACTGAGCACCACACCCCTGCCTGCCGTCTGCCCTCCTTGTTCTATGCCTGATTACCTTCGGACACATCCTCATGCATCTTAGTGCTGCCCTTGCAGTGTTCAGTGTAAGAAATACGATGACTACAAGCACAGATTCTCTTGGAATCTCACCCTGAAATAGGAAAAACTGCACCAACAAATGCACACGTAGTTACAAGTTTTAATGTTTGTAAAGGAAATTGTGATTTTTGAGATGGTGCAACAACTGATGCTAATTCTGATTAAGGGACTGGAAAAACTTTGTGAGAAAGCGATTGTTTTCCTGAAAAATATTTATCTAAGAAGATTAAAGACTCCAAAATTGAGGAATTGAAAGAAAGCCAGTATATGAACGAGTAAATGAGTCCGTGAGTAGGCAGAATGGATACAAGTGGGCTTCAAAGCAAGGAAAGACCATATCTGGAGTAGGTTCCTGTCCTAGTGCTTAAGGCACACCCTCACTCCACACGGAAGGGCTTGAGTTTGACTCCTGGCTCTGGGTCCCAATTGCAGCTTTCTGCTAATGCAGACCCTGGGCTGCATGTGATGGCTCAAGCAGTTGGATCCCTGCCATCCACCTAAGCGGCTAGAATTGAGTTTCTAGCTTCTGCTTTTGGCCCAGCTGGGTCCTGGCCATTGCAGCTATCTGAAGAGTTATCAAACAGATGATAGATCTCTCTCTCTCTCTCTCTTTCTCTCTCTCTCTCTCTCTCTCTCTTCCTCTCTCTTTCTCTCTCCTCTCAACTAAATGAATAAATACTTTTTTCAAGGAAAAAGGTCACACTGGGCCTCATAGATCATAATCTAGAGATTGAACATACTTACCAAAGACTGTTACCAACTCCAATGACCCACAATCTCTAACAATTTATCTAGAGACAGATTCATATTTGTGTCTGAGGGTGGAGTGGGAGGCATAAGAAATTCTGCAACAACATACTGCCTAAAAAAAAAAAAAAAAAACAAAATTTCCCCTCACCTTTACCCAACATAATGGCTCTTGACCTTTGGTGAGACAAAAAAACAGGAAGACCTCATGTTTTTACTAGGTCATCCTACATCAACTTCTTCCCAGCAATGATTTAAAACAAGCTCATATAAGGTTCTCTAAATGAAAATTTGTTTTGCTCACTGTTTGAGATAATTTTCCAAAGCATAGTTTCTTGGAATTTTTATTAATATCTGCAATAATTTTTAGATGGCACAGCCCCTGCTAACAAAACTCTTCTCTAAATTCTGACCCAGAAACAAAGTACATCATTAGTCAGGCAACACTTTCAGAATGACCACTGTGTATAGAGCATGGAATTGGTCTCTTCAAGGTAGGTAAATAAGCTGTTTTGTTCACAAATTGCAAAAGCTCTGGGCCATATGTGCAGTGAGAGTAACAATAGGAATTGCCTGCCTTTGACCACACTTGTCTTGAGGGAAAATAAGACTGATTTGCCATTGAGAGTCCACTTCATTCAGGGGAGGGCCCTGGGGTCACAGAAGATGGCTCATCACAAACCCAAGAAATCATTCGTGGTTCTGATTGCAGCAGTGCTGTCTGGTATGTGGCAGAACTCCCAGGAGCTTTCATTTGCAACGAGCCTTCACGGCAGCCACTGCGCTCATCCTGACTCCAGGACAGTCTCAGCGCTGCTCCTTACGGCACAAACACTTGACATAACCTTTCCACTTCAGCTCCGCTCCAGCATGTTGACAGATTCATTAGCTGGACATGCCACATTATCATAAGTTGAGTAGCATGAAATATATGCCCAAATGATGGGAAAGCACACCAAAAATAGCCTCTAATCAGCTTTTAGAGGGGGTACGGGTCAAAGGATCGGGAAACCTGCTAATGATTCACATTTCAACGTCTTGCCAATAAGACTCTTTAATTGATTGATTTCCAGCAGCTCTACCCAGCAAACACTGCAAGTAGCTCTAAAGAGCAGACCTAAATCTATGCCATGATCCTGCATACTCCCACATAGGATTAGGAGACAGTTCTACATGCTCCTCTCCCTAGTACCAAACACAAACAATGTAGACCCCCTACAGAATCATGTATGGAAGGAAGAATTGAAAATAAAAACAAGTTCACAGCCTGACAAGTGGGCAGCAAAATATTGATTTCAGCTTGTTAAAGCAAGTAGAATAGGTGGACTGGGGGAAGAGTGGCATGTAGGAGGAAATCATGTTGTAAAATGAAAGAAGAGAGAGGAAAAACAAGGTGGGACACCAGCGGCTTCCACACTTTAAGCTCTGAGGCTGTTAGGGGTGGTCGTTTAGTTTTCTGAGCCAGGAGTCTCTGGGGAAACACTGGCCAGGAATCTTGTTACACTGAGAGGCCACTGTCCCCATGTACAAAGAAAACATAAATGTGCTACCCAGCAGAGCTCCCAGGTGCCTGGAATCTCCTGGTGCTCTGTTGGGCTTGGTATTCTCTGTGTCTGAGATCTTATAAAATTCACATATAACTTGTCTGTCTCATTAGAAATGATCTCAGGAACCCGTGAGAGGCAAACCAGCCCTAATGGAAAGTCTCTGCTTTCTTTAAAAGTCTAGGCAGCCGTAGATGGGAGGTGCCTTATACTTTGCTATGCAGACCTCAGGCGGAGACAAAGCGATCACTGAGCCTCTTTGAGTCTCAGAGACCTCACTTTAACCTAGAGGCAACACTGGCTCCTCTCACACCTAATCTGGTATAAAATGCTTCACAGGGGCAGGCGCTGTGGCACAGTGCTGCCTAAAGTGCCGGCATCCCACACGGGCGCCAGTTCCAGGTCCGGCTGCTCCACTTCTAATCCGGCTCTCCGCTATGGCCTGGGAAAGCAGTAAAAGATGGCCCAAGTCCTTGGGCTTGTGCACCTGTATGGAAGACCAGAAGAAGCTCCTGGCTCCTGGCTCCTGGCTTCAGATCGGCGCAGCTCCGGCCATTGCAGCTAATTGGGGAGTGAATCAGCGGATGGAAGACATCTTTCTCTCTCTCTCTCTGCCTCTCCTTCTCTCTCTGTGTAACTCTGACTTTCAAGTAAATAAATAAATCTTTAAAAAAATGCTTCATAAATGTGATGTGCCATAAAGGAAAGATGTGATTAACGCAAACCCAGAACTGCATGCTTGGTGTTGCCTTAAGAACAGTTGAACCAAGCAACAAGAGACCAGTCTGCACACTTTCACTGAGTTGGTTGGTAAATGTTAAATCTAAGAGCTTTTGACATGAACTCTGGCTGCATGGACAACAAAGTATAGAGGGACATACTGGTTAATATGTGCACCCAAATCTTTACCTACAGTCCAAATATCCTATAAAATAGAGGTCACTTCAGGATCCATGAGTCTAAACTTTAAGTGAGGTTTTCTGTTTGCTTATTTGGTTAATGTTTATTGGTTTTCACCTAAAACATGGTATCTATAGACGTTCCACGGGGCAGCTTCTCAAGTTGAGTCACCCAGGAAACTTGTTAAAATTTAAAATCTGATTGTAGTTCTGGGCAGGGCCTGACTCTCACTGCTGAATGGGCTGATACACATTCTGCTGGTCCACAAGGACTTGAGGCAGCAGAGACCTAGAAGGATTTAAGATATCTGGTAGATTAGAAGAGAATGGACGAAAATTTAAAACCCCAAATCTACATACAAGATAATAATAATGCCTGGGTTTAGCTGGTTGTCCATCACCTCCACAAGGCAGATCTTTCTTGTGCCCATGAAATCAGCTTGTACCAGCCTGTCTGTCATGCCCTTGGGGTTTTTTTTTTGTTTTGTTTTGTTTTTTTCTTGTTTCTCTTCTGCTCCTTTTAGAAACTAGGGAGGAAGGCAGATACGTGACTGTGGTATATATCCAAGCCATGAATCAGGGAATATCATTCTTAAGGGAGATAAGAGAAGAAATGAGGCTGTTTCCAGGGTAGAAAACAGAGTCAACCACAACCCAGTGAGTATTTAACATCCGCAAGGGCATTCATGGTAAAGCGATGAGCTCTTGGTTTCTAGGGGTGACCACCAGTGCCTGGGTATGCATCAAACATGTATAAGACCAGCACAGTTTGCATGATACCTAGGAGGTCATGTTTATTGCAGCCCCAGATATGTAACTTGCTCTTTATCATTAGGATCCTCAGCAGAAAAAACATCTCTAAATTGAAGGAGAGGGAAGTTTTTCAAATAAAAAAATTGGGTCCAGCACTGTGGTGTAATGGGTTAAGCCACAGCATGCATCTTTGGCATCCCATATGGGTGCCCTTTCAAGTCCTGGCTGCTCCACTTCTGATCCAGCTCCCTGCTAATGGCCTGGGAAAGCAGTGAAGGATGGCGGAGTGCTTGGGCCTCTGCACCCGGAGAAAGCTCCTGGCTCCTGGCTTCGGCCTGGCCCGGGTCCAGCAGTTGCAGCCATTTAGGGAGTGAAATAGCAGATGGAAGATCAATCTCTTTCCCTCTGTAGCTCTGCCTTCAAATAGATAGATAAATCTTTAGGGAAAAAAATGGAAACTGAAGATAGACCATAACAGAAGTTCTATTCTTGGGCTTTCTTTCAAAAGTAAAAAAGAGAAGAAGTACAATGTGTCTTGAATGAACTTCGGGTCTGCTTCCAATCACACACATCTTTGGAAGCTGTATTCAAACAGCTGTGCAGAAGCTTCCATTTCTTTGGCTGCCAATTCTCCAAGCACAGCATTAAAGTGGGCGTTGTTTCTTTGCCTCAACTTTCTGTCTCACAGCTATACCTAAGGATAAGAGCTACACAGAGAAGAAGAGGCCTGAAGAGGTAAAAAGAATTGCTCTTGACAAAACTGTGGAAATTCAGAAAATACATTTACAGTATTCAAAAGTTACCCTTTCAGAGAATTACTGCTTTTTTCACCTACAAATTTGATCACAAGAGAAGTGTTTGAAGTAAAGTTTGGCTCTAAGTCAAACTTAACACTTAAGGAATATGTGACTCCTGGAGCATCCATGACGCCAGCAAATATCCAGCAACAATGGGTACACTTCCCACTGTGAGGTTTGCCACTTCAGTCAGCACTGCTCTAGGCCTTTCCCACTTTCAGCATTAAAGTTTCACAAGAATATTTACCCACCACAGCCATGCTGCTGGAACTTCATGGGACTCTCTTTGGATTATTTGGGCTTCATTATGAACATGTACTTTTAAATGCCCTTGTTAAAAATCAGAGCCCTAGAGAAATTAAGATTAAAATATTTTAGCTTTATGCAGGCTCAGTTACTTTTCACTGGGGATTTCTGATCCAGGGTAATTAATGTAACAGATTTTAAGGGTTCAGAAAGCTTTTGCTGAGATTTTTTGTTTCTTTGTTTTCAGATATGAAGTTTGCAAACTTCAGTCCTTGTTGATTTAAATGCTTTTTAAATACCACTCTATTTTTCTTTTCTTTTTTCATTGTGTATTTTTAATTATAATTTTAATTCATTATTAACAGATTCAATGTGATTTGTAGATACAATTCTAAGAACATAATGATATTCCCTTCTTTCCTACCTCCCTCCCTCCCTCCCCTTTCTTCCCTCATTCCCTCTTTCTTTTTCCCTTTTTTTTTTAGTTTTTGAGATAACAGATTTTAAATTTACATGACAGTTAAATGGCTTAATCCTTACCAATTAAGAAGTTTAACAAGCAAAAAGCAAAAAGACCCTAGAGGGAACACAGACAATGGCTATAAACAATAATTCTATGGCAAAATGACCATTTCACCCATATATAATAAGTTTTAAGGTAATCACAGATAATTAAACTACAGTATTTTCTTAACATTCTTGACTATTGGTTTGACAATGGTCTAAAACAAAGTTTTACAAAACTATATTTGTAGCAATACTGGTACACAAAGACTTTTTCTTTTTTCTTTCCTTTTTTTTTTTTTTAATTTTAGTTCCCACATAAAAGGCAGAACATGAGGCATTTGTCTTTCCAGGTCTGGCTTTTTGCACTCAACGTGATGTCCCCAAGTTGCATCCATTGTGCTGCAGAGGGTAGAATTTCATTCTTTTTGTAGCTGAATAATATTCCATATTTCATTCATTCATCTGAAGATGCACACCTTGGTTGATTCCAAATTTTGGCTATTGTGAACAATGTTGCTATAGACATGATGGTCCAGATATCTCTTGGAAACAAAAATCAAGCTGGAGACATCACAATACCTGACCTCAAATCAGAACACAAAGCTATAGTAATTGGAGCAGCATGGCACTGACATAACAGATACATGGATCAATGTAACAAAATTGAGAGCCCAGAAATTAATCCACATATATATAGCCAACTGATTTTTGAAAGTGCTCAGACCATACAGTGGAGTAAGGATAATTTCTTCAACAAATGATGCTAAAAAAATTGGATGGATATATTTAGAATAATAAAATTAGGTCCATATCTCTCAAAAATCGACCCAATATGAACAAAATACCTAGATTTAAGACCTGAGACAGCAAAGGAAATGATCAATAGAGTGAGGAAACATCCAACAGAATGGGAAAAAAATATTTGTAAAACACATATCTGACAAAAGATTAATATCCTGAATATATCAACAACTTAAAAACTCAACAACAAAAAATCAGCCAAACAAGTTTAGAAATGGGCAAAGAACTGCAAGAGACAGTTCCAAAAGATGAAATGCAAATGACCAAACAAATATATGAAAAAATACTCAGCATCACTAGCCATCAGAGAAATGCAAATCAAAACCACAGTGAGATATCACCTCGCCCTTGTCAGGATGGCTAAAATCCAAAACACAGAGAGGAACAAATGCTGGCGAGGATGTGGAGATAGGGGAACACTTATACACTGTTGTTTCGAATATAGATGACTGTAGTCACTGTGGAAAATAGTATGAAGATTTCTTAAAAAAAGAACCAGAAATAAACTGGCCATGTGATCCAGCAATCACACTACTGCATATATATGCAAAAGACTTTTGCTGAGATTTTAATAATTTCTTTCGGCTTGCTGAAGTGCCTGCCACTAAGTAAATAACCCCTTATAGGAACATATATAACTAAGGCCCTATAGTATTAATGTCATCGTATGGATATACCTCCCACAGAAGCTGAATTTACTACTTATTAGGTCTTATAGTAAATAAAATGGTGCACTGATCATTTAACTTTATTTGGCATATTACAGAAAGATATTAAGTCATTTAGGTAGAGTGAACGCAAAAGAAATGTGCTTTCATGTTTGCAAAACAGATTTACGATCTTTAAGTCTTTGTTTCTTCATGGAATCCTAGGCACCCTGGGAGACTGAAGAGATGGGTGACAAGGAGTGGGAGGTGTGGGAAGAGCCCCGAGGTAAAAATGACTCAGACTGTGAACCCAAATGAATCTTCCTGGCAGCAGTCACCAACATAGAGCCCATTAACCAAAATTGTTGGTGCCGCTTCCCCCATACATCCAAGTGATCTGGACATGCTCCTTTCTCTCCACCTCTCTTCTCTCTAGTCATCTCCCTCTCTAGGCAGAACTGAACAGACATATCTAAATCCCCCAGCAATCTGGAGAGGTGAGACAGGGTTTTGCCACTGGTAGTTACAACAAGCAGAAAGGTGAGGTAATCTTAGGATATTTCCCGTATGTACAGGGCTGCTCAAATAGAATCAAGAATGACAGGAATTTTCCAAAACTGCTAGCAGCCATGTTCCAAAACACGAACAGGGTAAAACTTCTTTCTGAATTGGGAAACTAGGACAAGCAAAGTACTAAAGTGGTAAGAAGTCTTCTAAGACTGAGTGACTGCCACAAAAAAAGAAACCCAACTAGCCAAGTATAGTCCTGAATAAGCAAACAGAAAAGTCACCACATCTGTGAAAATTGAGAACAGGTTAATAGATAAACATGCACCATCGTCAAGATCCCAACAGTTGAGGAAAGAAAGATAAAATGTTTTAAAGATATCAGTTCTTCTCAAATTGAGCTATAGTTTCAATTCAGTCAAAGTACCAACAGGGTTCCTAATGGACTACTATAGAATATTCTAAGGTGTAAACAGAAATACAGCAATCTAAGAACAGCTGTGAGTCCCCTAAAGGAGGAAGTGGCCTATCCGACAGCTGGCCAATCTCTCCAATCATGTGAGTAATCACCTTGACAGCAGGGCCTCCATCACCAATCCTGGCTTCAGATGACTAAAGCAATTATGTCAGCAAAGTTCTAATAAAGTTGCTGACACTTTGCAGACACTGAAAATTAGAAACTCCAGTAGTGTTCTCATTGTACAATATTGGAGACTCAGCATCAGAGAGACATAGTCTATGCCCAGGACAGTGTCTATTTTATTTTTGAGTTCTGATAGTCCAGTATGGATTCAATGAAATATGTTTATTGAGAGCCAAGTAGGTACCAAGCACTGTTGTAAGTACTAAATAACTAAATGCCTAAAAACTTCTTCAGCTATTTCATCACAGCTATGCAAAGTATGGTGAATAAAATCCTTGAACAGAAAACAGGGAAAAATCAGGAACTTAGATAAATGCCCCCTCGATAATAGAATCTGCTCACCCACTTTGACAGAGCCCTTTGTCTTTGTTATTTACACCACTCAAACACTCAGAGGAGAGAAACATCATGGGAAGAGGATTAGAATAGCACAAACTGGGGCCAGAGCTGTGGCATAGGCATAGTGGGTAAAGCCGCTGCCTGCAGCACTGGCATCCCATATGAGCACCAGTTCAAGTCCCAGCTGCTGTACTTCCAGTCTGGCTCTCTGCTGTGGCCTGGGAAAGCAGTAGAAGATGGCCCAAGTCCTTGGTCCCCTGTACCACGTGGGAGGACCTGGAGGAAGATCCTGGCTCCTGGCTCCTGGCTCCCAGCTTCAGATCGGTGCAGCTCCAGCCATTACAGCCAACTGGGGAGTGAACCCACAGATGGAAGACTTTCTCTCTCTCTCTCTCTCTCTCTCTCTCTCTCTGCCTCTCCTTCTCTCGCTGTGTAACTCTGACTTTCAAATAAATAAATAAATAAGTCTTTAAAAAAAGAATAGCACAAATTTAAATAATAAGAATTCAATATAGTCCTTGTACAAGAGATCTTCAAAAAGTTCATGGAGAATGAATATTATGAAAAAAGTATACATGGAATTTATTTCTTTGCACTGAAATAAGCTTATCTTTTAATTGCATTTTTCCAAAAGTTCTTTTACATACCATTATGTATTCCATCCAACTTTAAACATTTTATCACTACATGTCAATTTAAGTTACATTGAATTTTTAAAAAAGGACAGTTTATGGATCTTTATCATATATATATATATATGTGTGTGTGTGTGTGTATACCTCTATCATATATATATGATATAAAAAAAATAAAAAAGAACTGTATATATATATGGACATTCAGCCTAGTTCTTTTTTATTTATTTATTTATTTTTTTTGACAGGCAGAGTGGACAGTGAGAGAGAGAGACAGAGAGAAAGATCTTCCTTTGCTGTTGGTTCACCCTCCAATGGCCGCCGCAGCCGGCGTGTTGCGGCCGGCGCACTGTGCTGATCCGAAGGCAGGAGCCAGGTGCTTCTCCTGGTCTCCCATGCGGGTGCAGGGCCCAAGCACTTGGGGCATCCTCCACTGCATCCCCTGGCCACAGCAGAGAGCTGGCCTGGAAGAGGGGCAACTGGGACAGAATCGGGATCCCCAACCGGGACTAGAACCCGGTGTGCCATCGCCGCAGGCAGAGGATTAGCAAATTGAGCTATGGCGTCGGCCAGCCTAGTTCTTAACATATAGTAGCGGTAGTTCAAATGATTGAGTTCCTGTCATTCATAAATGAGACCTGAATTGAACTGAATTCCTGGCTTTCAGTTTCAGCCTTTCCTCAGCCATGGCTATTGCAGTCATTTGTGACAGTGAACCAATAGGTGGGAATCTGTCTCTGTGTATCTATTTCTCTCTCTCTCTCTCTCTCTCTCTCTCTCTCTCTGCCCCCTAATAAATAAAAAAAAAATTAGGAAAATATACATATATCAACACACACATATAAAACCCATGTCTATCTTTGGTTTTCTTAATTTAAGCAGTCCATCTGGAAGCAAAAGAAAGAAAATTGTTTCAATAAACAACTTAGAGATAATTTTGGACATTATTTTGAGAATAGAATTGGGCTTTGAAATTATGATAATATTTTTTAGCCTGACATGGAGATAAACTTTTTCCAGTTATAGGTAATCCTTACATTGTACGGTTTCAACATGCACAAGATTTATTTTCTATGGTTTAGTTAAATAGCAGCAAACTTCCAATAACATGGTTCAAAGTTCAAACAAAATTCACTGTGAGAACAGTAAGTACATAAAGTACAAACTTCACAGTTAACTTTCGTTCCACACATCACTACATAAAAACCAGTATACATCATGGCCAATAACTTGCCACATCACTTCTTTACCATCTGTCAGTCATTCATCAAGCTCCATTTGCTTTTCAGTTCACACACAGACAGGAAACTAGGTAGTTGTGTTACCTTCTTGTCTGCAAGCAATGAATCCCCATGACATTTTACTAAAATGGATCCCAAAAGAAGAAACTGAATGACAGAGGTGAAAGTGCTGCAAAGAAGCAAACGATGAAGTAAGATTGTGACTGGAAGACTTGAACGTGTTGGCGAAGGTCAGACAAGACCTAGACTGCAAGAAGGCTTAGTACGACATATTGGATAGTGAATACAAAACCAAAGTTAAGAATATTCAACGTGTGGTTGCTTAAATTGTGCAGGGAACAGAAAGCTACTGATGGCTACAATAAAGCATTTGCTTCTGTTGTAAATTGAAGACTATAATCTAAAACAAATCCCAATCAGTTTGGCTAACATTCAGGCCAAAGCAATGAAGTCAGTTGTCACATTGAAAGAAAACTGCCATTACAAGAAGAATCAAGAAGGACCATTTCCTTCCAGTAAAGGCTGTCTCCCTTGTTGTATAAGTCAGCACGATTGATCAGTGTTAAGCTATCTGGTCAAGCCATAGTTCTGAAAAAGACGCTGCTGTGAAATTTGCACCCAGATTCCAAAGAGATATAACAGAAAGCTGTCCGTGGATTGTTGACTCTGCCACCATTCAAGAGACTTCAAGATGCGGCCAGAGAAACTAATTTATCAACATAAATGATACATTTAAATGAAAATGAGAAATTTAGATGAAAAGAATGGGCATGTCCCAAAGGAAGTGACGGCAGAACAAACCTCACATTGAAAATACTAACAGATATTTTACAACATTGAAAATGTAAAGGAAAAAACGTTGGAAGCTGATCCAAACCTTGAGAGGATTATGACAATTTTCCAAGGCATAGAAAAGATGCTTATTTTGTCATAATTTATATGATAATCAGAGGGCAAGTGCTATTAAAATTGTGCTTGATAGGTTACTTACAAAGAAACAAAACCCTTTAATTCCCAGTGCCTCTAATGTTCTGAATTGCAATGTACAAAATGAACATTGGCTTGATTTTTTCTTTCCTCAACACATTTATAACCAGCAATGAGACTTTAATGGTGTGATGAAATGTTTTCAAAAAGTGATTAAACTTTTCCCATTGATGTTTAAGATCATTTTCCACGGTTTTATTTTGCACAGTCATTCTGACTGTCCTGAGAAACAACGTGAGTATGGCCTGCATTTAGTAAAGCAGTCCCAGTGAAGGAGAAAAGAATAAAAGGATGAGACATCACTGATGTGTTGTACTTCAGTGGTTCACATATCGTTCAAAAGACATCTTAATCATGTTGGCTAGCTACTTTTTTTAAATCCAGAATTTCAGGATAAAGCAGAAAAAAACTACTTTCACATTTTCCCAAGTGTGAGAGCAAATTTGCTTTTTGATTTGTAGACCCAAGAGGAAAAAAAAAAAAGCACTAGACCAAGATTTAAGGAGTGCAGGTTCAAAACTGGGCTCCACCACAAACTCCCTATGTGACTTAGAGCAAATCCTTTTATTCATTCTGCAAACATTTATTGCAAAGACACCCTGCCATGTGTTGAGGATACAAAATTGAATATGATATGGAATGGCCTCAAAGAACTCACAGCCTATTAGGAGAGAAAAACCAGAAGCAGTCACAGTACAGTTCTCATCTATAAATCAGAACTAATAATGCCTACCTCCCAGGGTTACTGGGAAGATAAAATGAAACTATATGGGAAAGCATTTTTTGCTATCAAGTATTATATGAGTAGAGCTAGCACTGGTATAATTGCACCTCCTGACAAAATCTAGACTGACTCGCTCTTTTCCTGTGGTTCTCACAGTGTGCTATCCAAACCAGTAACACCACATCACTTAAAATATATTCAGAATGCATATTCTCAGGCCCTAGACCCACGGAATCAGACACTCTGGAGACTGGTGCCAGAAACCTGTGTCTTAATGAGATGAGCTCTCCAGATGATTCTGGTGCAACCCTGCTAAATTTTACGTACAAAGAAGACTAAACACAAGCAACATGAATCCTACGAGCTACAAGACACTCATTTCCCAAGTATCAGTGATGAAATTAAAGCAGAATAGTGCTGGTTCTTTTAACTGGATTTGATAATGCACGAAAGCCCTAATTGAGTTATTGTATTAGCTCACAGTTTCCCTGCTCCTCAAGTCTTTCCAGAAGGCCAAACAGCAGAAATGAGTCCCTGTCCATAATAATTGCGCTGAGGGTATGTCTATGCTTTGAGTCTGAGTTTTAACTAAATAACACAAATTATAGAAATTCAATTTTTTTTTGAAAATAGCAAGACACACTATTTCATCAAGGGGACTATGACTAATGCAACTGAGAATTTATCTTGGAGAATTCCTTAGGACCCAAGACACATTCAGATCAAACTCCTCAGTGTTAATAAAACTGGGTTCTTTGAAGACAAAAATTATTTCCTACCCTTACCACAGTCATTTGGAATATCCAAATTTTGATATTTGCCAGGCTTTAGATTTCACCAATTTCTGTGGCTTAGAAAACCATATCTTCCAGTAATAACAATGAAAATTTTCAGAGTCATCTGCATTTTCACACATGTCCATTGACTATCACATAAGGAAATCACTATATATATATATATATATATATATATATATATATACACAATATAATGCTATCACAAAGGGAGTATATGTGACTATAACAGTGCCACTCAGAACCTACACAGGGCCTAAAATATAATAAGCAGCACTCAAAAATCTTTATGAATGAACAAATGCCATGGCAGTATTTCCATAATACAGATGAGGAAGCTGAGGCTTCAATAAGTTTGAAGAAGCAGCAGCATTCTTCACTTGAACAGAGATACTTCTGATGCAAAAGTCTTTACATGAGGATACACTGAAGGAGAGGCTGTTGTCACCTTCTTCATCCCTGAAAGACAGTACATTATATACACACACGTAACTTCTCTAACAATCTAAATAGGGAAATCCAAGCTGGCCTTAGAGAATACCTGCTATTGGTTTAAATGACTGCATGGGAATCTGGCAGCTTCCTTTGCTTCTGAGTTATTTATCTTTGTAATTTCCATTGAGGTATTCGTGGCTCTGTTAACAGGATTTTCCCTTGTTATTGATTAGTTTATTTAGAATAGCAGGATTCCTGGAACACATGAAGGCAACACTGAAAATTACCTGGCCCAGGACCTCATCTTCCTTTCTTTATTTTTAACAGAACTACAGGTGCTAATTAGGAGCTCTTTCAAGCTGCCAAAGTAAGATTCTGTGGTCCCCAACAACTGCCAGCCTCATCATCATTAGCCCTGAAGTGCTCCTCTATGAGGAACATTCCACACTTGACACGTCCCTGCTCTTTGCAAATTATTTTAAATGACTTTTTAATTAGAAGTACTATGTTGTCCATTGCTAATGAAGCAGGCAGGGGCTGCAGAATGGTCAGGAAATGGTGATGGTTCTGATTCCCCTTATTTCTCTCTGAGGACCTGGGTTTCTAACTAAAGTCATTGTGTCTGCTCTTCCGCCAGGGCTGTATCCCTTCACGATAAAAGGTGAATCCTTTACCTCTGGGTTGCAGATTTCTGCGGGCATCTCACAGCCTAGATCTAGTTAACCTTATGTTCATGTTTTTCTTCCTCCAACAATGACTTCACAAAGATCTAAAGAGATGATCGCTTCTTTCTGGGAAAGCTAGAGCCTGTGTCTCTAACTCAAGTGGAGAGTCTGGCAGTTTTGCAAAGGTATTGAGTCTCTACCAAAAGCAGTGCTCTCTCATTGGGAAGGGCACTACCCAATGACAGAGGATCATCAAATTCAAAGAAATGCTTCTCCCACCATACCAGTCAGGAAAATATATTAAATATGCAATAACTATCAGAAAGTGTTAAGAGTTTTGCTTTTTCATACTCACAAAGCATTTTAAATTTTGATTAATAATTTCTTAAACAAATGAAAAGAGAGGGATCATTCTTCAAATTTTTATGCCTTTTAAAAATTTATTTCAAAGGTTGACAGGCAGAGATCTTTCCTCAGTGTTTCACTCCCTAAATGCCCACAACAGCCATAGCTGAGCCAATCCAAAGCTAGAAGCCAGGAGCTCAATACAGGTCTCCCAAATGGGCAGCAGAGATCCAAGTACCAGAGCCCCCATCTGCTGGAAGAGTTGACACTGGGGGCAGAGGCTGGACTCAAACCCAGGCATTTCATATGGAATGGCCACTTCATAAGCAGTGTCTTAATCACTGATCCAATTTCAACTCATTTTAAAAAATATTTTGTGCATTATGCAACCATTTGACAGGAAAGTAAAACCAGATTATGTTACTATAGCTTGGCAAGTTGTATGTGAACTACTGAAAGCTCCCCAGAGGCACTCCTTATAACCCTAGACCAGGTATTCAGACCGGAGAAGATTCATCAGTTTGGAATTAAGGCTGGACTCACAGAATCAGGCCATGCTGAATGCTTAACTGCTCTTTCCACTGCTTCCACATGTCTTGGTTAACATCTGTCCACCACAACCAGCCTGAAGACCCCTTGTAATGCAAAATAAAACCTTATTCATTTTGAGATTTACTTCTTCTGTTCATGTAACCAAGTCTCACCGCATCAGAGTGCTTTGTTCATGGCAGACAAATATGTCATAAGTATTTGAAGAATGAGTTACAAATGTAAGGGTAAATTGTACTAAAAAATAGATCATGGGGCTGGCGCCACAGCGCAGCGTGTTAAAGCTCTGGCCTGCTCCACTTCCGATCCAGCTCTCTGCTATGGCCTGGGAAAGCAGTAGAAGTTGGCCCAAGTGTTTGGGCCCCTGCACCCTTGTGGGAGACCCAAAAGAAGCTCCTGGCTTCTGGCTTCAGATTGGCACAGCTCTGGCCATTGTGGCTGTCTGGGGAGTAAGCCAGCTGATGGAGGACCTCTCTTTCTTCCTCTCTCTCTCTCCAACTCTGCCTTCAAATAAATAAATAAATCTTTAAAAAAAATCACTAAGTCAAATATGTCTTACCTGTTGCCTTCAATAAAAGTAACTTATATTCAGTATTGCTATATTCTAAGCAGTCTACTTTGTATGCATGATCTTACATATTTATCATCATGAAACTATAAAGCCTGTATTGGGGCAGGCACCGTGGCACAGCAGGTAAAGCTGCCATTTGCTGCACCTGCATCCAGTATGAGCACCAGTTCAAGTCCCAGCTGCTCCACTTCCAATCCAGTTCCCTGCTCATGCACCTGGGAAAGCAGCAGAAGACAGCCCAAGAACTGCATCCATTGAAGAAGCTTCTGGCTCTTGGCTTCAGACCAATCCAGCTCCAGCCACTGTGGCCATTTGGGGAGTGAACTAGCACATGGAAGATTCTCTCTTTCTGTCTCTAACTCTGCCTTTCATATAAAACAAACAAATCTTTTTTTAAAAAGCTGTATTAAGCCATGTCCATTTTAGAATTAAAAAAGAGAAGCATCCATTAGAAGATAGCTTGCTCACATCACATGTAAGCAGTATCAGAGCCAGGTTTCTAGAGAGAATCTTCAGAATCCTCACCTTTCTCCAGAGATGATACAACACGGCTCCTTGAGAGGTACCCTCTGCCTTGCTCTAAACTTCATCCAAAAGTGCACTCAGCAGAAATTCAACCAATCATTGGATAAGCTCAGAATCAACGGAGCTTCAACAAACTTGTGGGGAAACATTGGCACTTATCAATGAATGGCTTATGGTTGCTGATCCTGTGCCGCCCACAGTGGGCAGTGACTCCCAATGGCTGGTCCAGGATTATCTACATCAGACCCATCTGGGCACTGACCCAGATTGCTAAACATCACGCCAGACTTCATGGATTAGTATTTCTGTAGTGAGTAGCAGGAGTAATTTTAATAAGTTCCCCAGGAAAGAAATCATTGTGCACACCAAGATTTTGAAACTACTGTTCAGGGGCCTCAGTGCTGAGGTTTCTCTTAGAGACAAAGTCACCTTGTCTCTTTTTTTTTTTTTTTTTTAATTTTTTTAATTTTTTTTTTTTTATTTTTGACAGGCAGAGTGGACAGTGAGAGAGAGAGACAGAGAGAAAGGTCTTCCTTTGCCATTAGTTCACCCTCCAATGGCCGCCGCGGCTGGTGCACTACGGCCAGCGCACCGCACTGATCTGATAGCAGGAGCCAGGTGCTTCTCCTGGTCTCCCATGGGGTGCAGGACCCAAGCACTTGGGCCATCCTCCACTGCACTCCCTGGCCACAGCCAAGAGCTGGCCTGGAAGAGGGGCAACTGGGACAGATTCCGGAGCCCTGACCGGGACTAGAACCCGTTGTGCCGGCGCCGCAAGGCGGAGGATTAGCCTGTTGAGCCACGGCGCCGGCCGTCTCTTTCTTTCAAGTACGGATGGTAAGACATGCATCACATCTCCAGGGCAGCTTGTCCCACCCACACCCTATAGAAAACAATTTGGTTTGTTATGTTTAGGTTCAAGCCCCTTACTTTATAGATGAGGAAACAAAAGTTGAGACAAATTGTTTCCCCAAAACAAGAGTTGAAGACAAGCATTTTGACTTTCAATCTTAACTCTTCTCAAGCTGAATTAGCATCATTAGAAGTAAATAGCACACCATCCTTAGATCTCACTTTGCAAAGTATCTGGGAAAATGTGTAATAGACTAGCTTATCAGATAGGACAGGTCCTGAGAAACAAAAGGGAAACCAAATCGAAAGTGATGTTGCACTCATGCTATGAGATTTCTACTTTGTACCCACAAATTTATTAAAACAATCAAAGGTAGAATTGTCATCTTTTATTGAAAAGTCTTATATTTATGGTTTTGTGGTGCTGTATGGAGACAACACAAGTTATTTTAGGGCTTCTCGTGTTTTAACAACAACATATAAAAATTTTTGCTTCCATTTTATTTTTGTTTTTATTTTTATGGAAGAATGCACTACAAATAACCCTACTTCTGCTACTCCTTGGGTCATGCTTCTGACTTCACCATTGGTGATCAAATACTAGATTTTACATTTCTAAATTCTTTAATATATTTTCATTTACAATATAGAAAATACTCTTAAAACATCTGGCCACAAAAAAAAATTCTGACCATAATATATTCCTCCTCATGTTTCATAAAATATCAGCAAATTGCATTTACTGGGGGCTGGCACTGTGGTATAGCAGGTTAAGACACGGCCTGCAATGCCAGCATCCTATATATGGAGCCTAGCTGCTCCACTTCCAATCCAGCTCTCTGCTAATGAACCTGGGAAAGCAGTGCAGAATGGCCCAAGTGCTTTGGCCCCTGCACCCATGTGGGAGACCCAGAAGAAGCTCCTGGCTCCTGGCTTCAGCCTGGCCCAGCCCCAACTACTGCAGCAATTTGGGGAGTGAAACAGAAGATGGAAGACCTCTCTCTCTCTCTCTCTCTCTCTCTCTGTATGTATATATGTGTGTGTGTGTATACATATAGATAGATAGATAAAACTCTGCCTTTCAAATACATAAAAAGAAATCAAAAAAGTTATATTCACTGAAGTAAGAGCTGTCCGTACTATGGAAAATTTAGAACATCAACAAACTGAAAGTTTAGAAAAAGAAATGCTTAAAAATACCCAGATATAGTCACTTATATACACAAAAAATAATGTAACTCTAAAATATTTCTCTCATTCCTAGTCTATAACATGAATTCCTCCTTATCGGTTGGGTAGTTTGAAGGAAATAGAAAAAATTTTTGACCACCTGAGATCTTTCTTTTATGCATCCACATTTCCACCATGGCAATATTGCTAGAAGTGGCCATTCCAAAAAGCCCTACAATTGCCCAGAAAACCTCCTTTTTGGTCACAGTCAGGTATTTAAGCTGCTCCTCCAGTGGAAAAACAAAGTGCAACACGGACAGCTTTCTCACAGGTGGATACATAAAGTCCCCAGCAAATCCAGGGTTAGCGTCAGAGCGTCAGAGTACCAGGAACCCTGACTAGGGAAGCATGGAAGTGAGGAATTCAATTCTGACTATGAAGAAACTAAGGGTCCTCCCTGAAGACTGAATTCCAGGCAGCTGACATTAGAGAAAGAGACCTATTACATTTTGTTCTTGGAAAGTTATTGACATATAGAAATGAAAAAGTAGTCATCTTCGAATTCTTGTTTGAAAGGTAATGCACATGACCAAAACAGTGGTTCAAGAGTATATGTGGTGAGATTTGATATGAATTGTGTTGTAGGGCCCGGTGCTGTGGCACAGTGGGTTAAAGTCCCAACCTACAGCATATGCATCCCATACGGCAGCCAGTTCCTGTCCTGGCTGCTCCACTTCCAGTCCAGCTCTCTGCTAATGGGAAAATCCAGCTCTTTGCTGGGAAAGAAGCAAAAGATGGCCTAAGTCCTTGGGCCCCTGTAACCATGTAGGAGACCCAGAAGAAGCTCCTGGCTACTGACTTCAGATCTGCTCAGCTTGGTTGTTGCAGTCATTTGGGGAGTGAACCAGTGGATAGAAGACCTCTCTCTCTCTCTCTCTCTCTCTCTCTCTCTCTCTCTCTTTCAATCTCTCTCTGTAACTCTATCTTTAAAATAAACAAAATAAATTTTTTAAAAAAAGAACTGTGTTGTAGTAATTATCATGCATTTTCTGTGACCTTCAGAATCTAATATATTAATAAATTCCTTTATAATTTTTTTAAAAAGACACCAATAGAAAAGGGGCAAATAAAAATTAAGATCCTATAACTGCATACTTAAAAAAAAAAGAATATATTTGGGTACTAATTTTTAAAGAAACAAAAATGCCTGCAAGTAACAATACTGCTGCAAATATAGTTTTGTCATATTTTGATTTATATTTTTGTCAAACAAATTGTTAATGATATGCTGGAGCTGGCTCTGTGGTGTAGCAAATAAAGCCATCGCCTGAAGTTCCAGCATCCCATATGAGTACCAGTTCAAGTCCCAGCTGCTCCTCTTCTGATCCAGCTCTCTGCTATGGTCTGGGAGAGCAGTAGAAGATGGCACAAGTCCTTGAGCATCTGCACCCACATGGGAGACCTGGAGGAAGCTCCTGGCTCCTGCTTCAGATTGACCCAGCTCCAGCCATTGCAGCCAATTGGGGAATGAACTAGCAGATAGAAAACCTCTTTCTCTCTCTCTCTCTCTCTCTCTCTCTCTCTCTCTCTCTCTCTCTCCCTCCCTCCCTCTGCCTCTCTGTAACTCTGTCTTTCAAATAAATAAGTAAATATTTTTTTAAAAAAAGAATGATATACTACTGCAGTTTTAACCATCTGTAATTATTCTAAAATTGACTGTATATGAGTTAAAATGATATCTTTTCATTTAATTACTGCTTATAGCCTTTGCTTATAGACCTGCTGAACTATAGTCTTTCTACTTTTTACTTGTTGAACTCTTAATCTACTGGAGCATTAAGCCCTTGACTATAATGTAAATCAAAATATGTTGTCTCAAAAAAGTTTTTTTTAAAAGAAGAAACAAAAAAGAATAAAAGTCTAGTCATTTGATTTAAGGCTACAAACAAAAATTAAATAGCTCGTACTTCTCAAGGTTTTTAACATGGTAGCAAATTACTCTTAGAATCTTAAGATACCATACCAAAAAAGACCAAGAAGATCCAAAGCAAAGCCCAAGTTCATGTTAAGTGTTCAGCAGCAAACATTCTGGAGTAGTGTCAGTAATAGTTGCTCTGAAGCCAGAGTATTAGCAAAGTAATTCTCATGGTGTTTGAAATAGAATTTGGCTAGTTCCATAAATCTGGCTAAGTTTGATTTCTTGAAAGGTAAAAATAAATGGACCCAAAGGAAAAGAACAAACTCCCTTTTCCTCTTCACTATATTGCAATGGAAAAATCTTGCATTGAACAAAATAACTGCACAAATTATAGCCTTCCAGTGCAAAAGGGTGGTCAACTAAGGGTCCAAATATGTATTATAAATGTCTATGGCTATGCTGATGTATGCTATACCCATGTCTAATCCATATCTCCTGATAATGGACAGGCTTTCTAATAGACTACAGGATGACAAAGTAGAATTTCTAAACCAAACAAAAATGGAATAAATGATGAAGAGTGCAGAGACAAGGTACTACAATAAAAAACAGCAGGACAACAGAGGCTCTGGGCATGGTTAAAGACGCTAACAGAAATGAAGGGCAGAAAAATAAAACTTAGCATGGATACCTCAGTCTACCAGAATTAGAATTCTCGTCTGTAAAATGGACTTCACATAGAAAACAAAAAGTAAAGCAATGTAAATCATTCAGCAAACAATAATTTGGAAAAAAAAATTCAGCTACTAGACTAAATGTTGTTTCAATTTTCATAGAAAATGTCCATGTAAGGAACGTTCGTTTTTACAAACACCCTGTCCTCAAAAGGCCAACACTAGATTCATAGTCAAATATGACTTGCTGTTGCTGCTTTTACTATGATTAACATGTAGTTATAACTTATGGCTGATTTCCTTGTCTGCTTAAATGGGAATCACTGCCCCTGGCTCTTACCACACTGCATTGTTTTGCAGATGAAATTATATCTTTCCATGGACAAGCACTTTATAAAGCACAGAACACAAGAGCCATAGAAAGCATTGTTCTTGACATTGATGAACATTCCAGAAAAACTAAGGAGGTGCTTCAGTGAATGGAAACATATGATGGAGAAGAGCTCATAGTGATTGTTGGAAGAGTTAGTCCTCTGTCCCACTTTGGTTTCGGTTTTTGCTTACTATTCCTGCACAATCTATTGTCTAAACTACCATCCCTTCATGGGCAGCCTAGCACCAAACTAATGATGTGTCACAATGAATTCTGTTTTTTTCTTAATTAGTGTGCTCACAAAGCATGGGTCTTTCAAAAATCAGAAGTAAATTGTGACTTGGCCTATGGACTGAGAACACAAACACTTTAAATACCCGAAAATGATTTCAATTTTCTATTGCTTTCCAAAAATTGCATGGCACTATGAAGCTATAGATTACTAGGCTATGCACAATATTTTTAATTAAAATTAAATTCCAATGATCTGTCAGGCAATCCAAGTGAAATGTACAGTATAATAAATTCCAGAACACATTCTCTCTGCATGTGTTAGAAAATTGCACTAAATTCCCCCATACCACATTTCCATAGCAGAAATGTTTTTGAAAATCTCCTTTCCAAACCATCATCCTGAGATATACAAACATATTTAAATATGTATGTATTTTCAAATTGACTCACAGACAGAGAGTACAAAGCATCTTTGCAATTCTCTGGGAATTTTGTGTATGTTAATGAGCATAATTGAGAATCACCTGTGTAATTCAGGGAATATTGCTTTTTTCACTAATAGCGGTGAGGCTATACAGTTGATATGATACAAGAGATAAAGCATAGACCTGGGGATCAGGAGAACTGACCTCTAGAATGTACTGTGCCACCAACATGTGTGTAACATTGGTTCATTTATATCATCTCTCTGGACCTTGAAATCTTCACTGAAATGAGGCAAATAGCAGATTCCATTATGTAAAGTCCTGTAACAGTTCCTTATTTATTTCTAATAACTATATCCATACTTCTCTTTTCCATAATAATAAACTTGCCTGGTTTTACCTAGTTTCCTGGCTATTCAGAATGAAAGCTTAATTTCCCACATTCCTTTGCAACTGGACATGAACCATATGGGTAAGTTCAAGTCAATGGCTTATGAGTAAAAGTGATTGTGCCTTTGCAGGGAAGTGACATAACCTCTGTGCCTCCATTTCTCTGCCTGCTTTCCATGTGCTGGAAGGGGACACAGTGATGAGCCCTCTTGACCCCTACATACCCTAGTGAAAGCAGAGCCACATGGCAGAAACTGTCTGAGTCCCAGTACAATGCAGCTGCCATACAGATACTGACATTTAAATCTGGGCTATGACAAGAAAAGGAAATCCACTTTAACTCACTACTGTTTGGGGTGTTTGGGAACTTGATTACGTTCTCTCTCCATTAAGAGGGTAGTATGATAAGTGAAACATGAGACTTTGAAAAAAGATAGCCCTGAGTTTAATCCTCACTCTACTGCATGACTTTGGGAAAATGCCTAAGAATTTTCAAACCTCTGTTTTCTCATTTCTAGATAATGTAAAGAAAGTGAGCCTATTAAATTGCTCAGTAGTTGGTAAGTATGCTGTCAATGATAGTGGTTTATTATGAGTGTCTTTTAAATGGTATAACATAGTCATTGTTCTGGGAACCTGATGTGCTCAGTTTTGACATTGTGTTGGGATGATTTATAGCCCTGAAGACACTAAATTATTTCCACATAGTGGACTGGATATTTAATCAACCTAAACACTGAGACCTCTGAGTATGTTTTAAATAAAACCATTTTGCCTATATTCCTCCAGACTCTAATCTTGCATCAGAGGGAAGCACTGTAGCCAGGGAAGATTGGGAGATCAGAGTTTTTGAGTCTTTCTGCTCATAACTTGTGAATTAGGTTTACACATTGCCTGGATTTATGGAATGAGGCTAGATATTTTGGCCAAATTGGATACTTAAAACTTAGAATAATATAATTTGAAGAACAACATCATGGTTGCTGAATAAATATGTCCTATTTGAAGAATTCTTTTTAAATATACAATCCTGGAATCGCATTGAACCTAACAATGAACAGCTAAAACCAGCTTGCTCTGCCACATGCCATTCTCTATTGTCACAAACTCAGCCAAGTCAGGAAGCTAGAAAGGTAATCTAAAGCTTCCCTCTAGAGAAACCACCTTTCATTCCCCATGGGCAAATTTTAAAACTAATTTACTGAACATCATGGAGATATTTTTCACCTTTCCCCTGAAATTCTAGACATTGGCTTAGAATAGAATTAAATTACAGCACTGGTTGCTTTTACCTGGAAAAGAATTTCTACATCTGCTGTGAGAGGCTTTCCTTCCCTAGCAGGAACAGGGCTTTGTCATCATTACAAGCCTGCATCAAGAGCAGTCATG
Source organism: Lepus europaeus (assembly GCF_033115175.1). Classification (NCBI taxonomy): domain Eukaryota; kingdom Metazoa; phylum Chordata; class Mammalia; order Lagomorpha; family Leporidae; genus Lepus; species Lepus europaeus. The sequence continues at coordinate 103,281,902 of NC_084828.1, read as the reverse complement.
GCACACAAATGTTTCCCCAGAAAGTCTCCAGCTATAGATCTCTTCTTTATTATGACTAGAAGGGATAGAAATTTGCAATCTTTTTTTTTCATTTTAAAATAAATACCTGCCTCAACCTTCAGCAGATTGATAGAGGGTTTTGAATTATACTTCAAACAAAAAATATTAATGGATAAATATTGTAATCATTAAGCAGTTTTTACCAAGAGATAAATAGAAAATGGAAAATGACTCATCCCAGGCCATTGTTATATAATGCATTATTTTTGGTAATTTTTTCTTCTACTAGCAGGCGTAATTCTTTCCTGTCTACCTGCTTGTCATCTTTCTGTCAAAAGATTTCACCCATCATATTCTTTTTACTTCTCAAAACACTTCACTTTAAAATTTTATCACAAGATTTTCTAAGTTTTTTTTAAGGATGTGTCACATAGCACAAAATTTAAAAAGCTCCGATTTTAAAAAGCCAACCTTAATAATAAGAAAAAAGGTTTAACAGACTATCCAGAACACCTTTTCTGAATTGAATGTATAACCATTCTCCTTAAAATTTCTCATATAGTTCTAAAGCTTGATAGACATTTGGCCTCATTAAAGTTAATGCGACATAACTATAAAAACAGAGAGGATAAAATGGCATATAAGGTCTTCTTTTTCTGTCTTAAATCCTTCGCCTGAGGCACTCTTGCTTTGTACCAAGAGACTTTCTGCTGGAGGAATCAGTTTATACCAGAGTTAAAAGTTCATTCACTTAGACATACTTGTGCCATTGTAGAAAAGAATCACATTCTCACAGTAAGTCCTATCTTTCTCTTTAAAGCTCTTTACTGTTTTTAGTTGGGTTTTTGTTAGGTTGGTTGGTTTTTTTACAATTTAAATGGTGAAATACAACCATGAATCCTGTATAGAATTTTTCTGTCTTCATTCAAGTCCCACAGCAGTCTCTCCTTCAGGCCTAACAGCACTCCTGTTCAGAAGTAAAAATCGGCAGATCAGGTTATCTGCATGGAACTTCAGAGACTGCTAAGGGGGTCAAGGGTTTCAATCTAGATATGACTTCCCACACTCCAGGCCAACATTTTAGGGGAAGGAAGGAATTAGGAGAACATAAAGCATCTGATTATTTTACTTCCATGATCTGCAATAACTAGAAATTAGATCTGCATCGCACCCTACAAATTTGATCAGGAAGGAATCCTTTTTCTCTTCATTTTGTAAGAAAGTATAGGCATACTTTCTCCTTTGAATCACTGATTTTACCCTATCCCTGAACACTTGCTCAATGTTCAGTGGAAATGGAATGGATAATAGTGTTATATTTAAAAGCACTTATCCAGCTCTGAAATTAGAGTTGTTTTTCAGAGTGTAAGTAACTAGAGTTTGAGTATGTTTTAACAAATTCCTCAGAGAGAGTTGGGATTTACTCCCCATGTTATGCCTCTGTTTTACAGTTTCATCAGGCCCAAGGTAGAGTGTATTATATATCCAGCTCAGCTGGAATCATCAAGCACTTGAAAACTTACATTTTTAAAAATGTCATCAACCTCTTAAGCCTAAAGAGATAAAAACAGTGATGTGGATGGCTTGGAAAAGAGCTTGCTAATGAGTTAGTCACTCTGTGTTTCATGTTCACCAATTAACTTTAATTCAACCCTAGAACCCTAGTAGTCAGAAAATATAACTGTAATTAAGATATATAGATAGTCCAGCTCAGTGCAGAATTATTCACATCCTGACAGATCTGTACTAATTTGGGGCCCTGGGCTTTCCTTCCTTCTTTCATAACCATGATGGTTTTATTTGACTGTCTTCAGTTTATATGAGCTAAGCATGAGGAAACCAAAAGAGCTCAGTAATAAGGGGAGAAGCTTAATGTGGTTTGAATTCAGAATTTGAATTAATGTGTAGAGATGCTTGCTATCTGTGTAGAAAAGCCTTCGTATCCATGAGGCATTGGCTCCAGAGACCCTCACAGATACCAAAATGCAGATTCTTACTGCCCCTATATAAAATGGATTGTTATTTACATATAATCTAAACACAAACTTCTGTATACCTCAGCTCATCTCTAGACTATTTATATTACTTAATACAATATAAAGGGTGTGCAGGTAGTTGTTATATTGTATTGTTTAGAGGGAAAAAAAAGCCAGAAAGCTTACACCTGTTAAGTATAGATGTAATTTTTTTCTGAATATGTTTGATTTGTCCTTAGTTAAATCTGCATATGCAGAACCATGGATGTAGAGAGCCAACTGTACTTCGCTTGTGCTAATCCATCATACCTGTGTTAATACAATTTCACAAAAAAGGCAACTGAGGGTCAGCCAGGCTCTGTAACCAGCCATAATTGAATAATTAGTAAATGTCAGAGTGAAGATTGGAATGCATGTCTTTCTAAGTCTAAAATCCATGCTCCTTTCATTATACGAGGTTTCTTCTCAGAAGGCCATATTTGACTACTGTCTAGTTTAAGACATAAACCCGACATATTTAACTGGCTCTGAACACAACTGAAGGCCATTTCAATGTCCTTCACCAAAATGTTGAATGAAATTTATTTTTTCATAAGAACCACAGAATCTTCTTTACGGCTCTGAGAAATGGGTTGAGGAATAGGGCACAGTTTCACTATAAAATGACTTATGAGTGAGGAAAAAAAACAAACTGAAAACATGCCAACCAACTTGAGGATAAATGGGCAACTAGATAAGAATCCAAAACTTACAAAGACCTATGGCCTACCTCTTCCCATGAACATTTAAAACAATAACTATATTGAAAATGTTGTTACTGATAGATAAGAATACTTCAAAAAAGCATGGCAACATTTTTTAGTTAAGAATCTATTATTAGACAAATTTTCTAATCTGTACATCTTAACACCTGATCGAAAAGTCATTTCTTTCTCCCTACCTCTGAAACTCTTGAAATGCCTTTATTTTACAATGTTTATTCAGTGTTTGTCAAATGGAAATGGAAAGGAATTTGCCCTATGGTATAGCTCTTTCTTGATTATTCCCCCCTAAAACCTGTAGTATCTATGTTTTCGTGCCACGTTAGAATGGACATATCACTCATCAAGTGGACGATGTGACAGTTCAAAGAAGGCTGTGACCAGGTGCATCCTCGCATTGCAAGGAATTATAGACACCTGGCCCTGTGGTCCCTCAACTTTCCAATTAATACCCTATCTATTAAGACTTCAGCTTCTGTAAAAAACAAATAAATTGTCCTTAAAATACAACTTTCAGAAATTTGTATTCAACACTAGGAAACCAGCAGACAAACTTTAAACCACTTGATTCTGCTTCTTTAACTGGAAGATCTGTGCTCTTTTAAAATGTATACAAATAGGAATAACCTGTTTGGGTTTACCTCAACAATAACTTGAGCTATTTCATCATCAGACAATAGTGATTTGGATAGCAAGAAAGTGGAGGCTGGAAATATTTTTTGTAATTCATAGTTGACAGCATCATGAAAGGGGGGAGGCGGACAACTAAGATCAATGGATTGTTATTTCTTATGCTCAGCTACTGATCAAGAGTGACATTTTCATTTCATCGCCAATTTGTTTCTCTGGCCTCATTATTTCTTCCATATCTACTCTTCTTCAAAGTTTGATGCAATAATATAACATCACTAATGTTAGCCTAACAAATGTGGAAATAAATGGGCTACAACCACAAAATAACTGCCTATTTCAAAGACAAATTTAAACAAATTTGGGGTCATCTATACTTGGACAGTATAGTAATAATTTATTTATCTATGTTATCTTTAATTCAGCACATATGCATTCTCTATACAAGATATATTGGGGAAGAAAAAGGATGATCTTTTCATAATCCCTGCTGGAAGAAAACTCACAACCTAATGGTGAAAACAGAGGAGGTATCAATTATTTATTTCCATAAAAAATAAATGTGTATGTCACATAACCATAAAAACTCGATGATGTAAGGCAGTAAGTGTAAATGACTTACTGTGGACCTCTGATGTAATCTGGACCTCTTACAAATCAGTTCTTCTCTGCTTGGCTGGGCTTGCTCACATGTCTGGTGCCAGTTGGATGTTGGTTGATCTAATCTGACTTTATACAGTACAATTTGGGAAAATTAGCTGTGCTCCTCATATCTCTCATTCTCCAAGAGGTTAACCTAGGAACATAGCGAAAGCAATGGAAGAAACACAAGAACAAAACCAGAAATACTCAAGTACTTTTTCCAGACTCAGTATCAGGACAGCTAACATCCAGTTGGCCAAACATGTCACACAGCCATATTCAGGATCAAAGAACAAGGAAATAAATTATTCTCTTTAGTGGGAGGGTCCCTTAAAGTAAAAGACACAGATATAGATGATGTAAAGAACTGAACCCATAATTATACACTAAATGATGGGAGAAAAAAAGTCACAAATCGATAATACCATGAAGGTGAACTAGGGATGTACAAAGACATGTACAAACAAGTCCAAATCTACAATTCGTTATTTGTCCATATCAAGTTTCAAACTTTCAAAGCTTACCTACTAATATCATTAAGTAGATTTTTAGACTTAATAAATTCAAACTTCATTCAGAATTAAGAGGCTTTGTTTTTAATATTTTTACATCTTCCTCGCAACTTAGTAGCAAGAAAGAGATTATATCCAGGTGGAATCATCTCTAATTTGATGATAATGGCTTTTGTGATTTGGGTTTATTTTACAACCTCTGATAGAATACAATTTTAGAAGAGATATAAAATAGGAAGCATATTTTAGTCTAAGGTACTGTCCTTCCTAAACCATTTCAAAGACCAGTTAAGGAAAAAAACTAAACTCCCCATCAATAATTACAGGAAGGTATTGAAAATTCAATACTAGCTAGCTTGGGGGTGGGGGGGAGGCATTACAAAGGCCACAGTAGGACTTCCCTAATATATGATAATCTCTGTGGCTGAACTGGACAGATACATCAACATTTACCATAAATTTAGAGCTTAAGGCCATGGGCTAGGAGAAAAACTGGAGAGTATTAAATTCAGATCTTTTTCCTTCTGAAAATTCCACAGGGCTACTACAACTGATGCAATACTATAGGCTTCAGTCCTTGTTATCTCATTGGTAGGCCACTGAATTCGATGGAAAAGAGCTAAAAATTTTAAAAATCTCCAGTTTGGGGGCTAGTATTGTAATGCGGCGGATTAGGCAGTCATCAGCATTCAATATCAGAGTGCTGGTCAAGTCTGTCTGCTCCCCTTCCAATCCAGTAGATGGGAAGGTAGTGGATGTTTATCCAAATACATTGGTCCCTGCAAGCCTTGTAGGAGACCCAGTTGGAAATCCAGGCTACTGGCTTCAGCCTGGCCCAGCGCCATCCATTTTGACCATTGGGGAGTGTACCAGCAGATGGAAGATATCTCTGTGTGCATGAATGTGCGTGTGTGTGTGTGTACACGCACACATACACATGCATGTGTCTCTGTCACTCTACCTTTCAAATAGATAAATAAATAAATATTTTTTTAAAAAGTTTCAAGTTTGGGCTGGTGCCGTGGCTCACTAGGCTAATCGTCTGCCTGCGGCACCGGCACCCCGGGGGTTCTAGTCCTGGTTGGGGAGCCGGATTCTGTCCCGGTTGCTCCTCTTCCAGTCCAGCTCTCCGCTGTGGCCTGGGAGTGCAGTGGAGTATAGCCCAGGGCCTTGAGCCTTGCCCCCACATGGGAGACCAGGAGGAAGCACCTGGCTCCTGGCTTCAGATTGGTGCAGTGCGCCGGCCACAATGCGCTGGCCTCAGTGGCCACTTGGGGGGTGAACCAACGGGAAAAGGAAGACCTTTCTCTCTCTCTTTCTCTCTCTCTCTCTCACTGTCTAACTCTGCCTGTCAAAAAAATAAATAAAAATAAAAATAAATTTAAAAAATTTTTTTTAAATTTCAAGTTTGGGCTCAAAATGCATGACTGGTTAAATAATAGCATTTCTGAGTTTGTCTGCTCTACCAAACCAAACTCAGAGTGAGTTGTCCAAAAGTCTAGACTTAAAAGTGATACTATTAGCAAATCAATTTGTACATATTCTCCAATAAGCTTTATCAGTAATAAAACTACTGTTTTGATTAAAAGACTTGTATCTTATTTTAAACTGGTTCCAAGGATAAACAAATAAGGGGTGTTATTTTTGTTCTTCTAACTGCAAAAGCCGATAATCTGACTTATCCACCTAGCATTCCCCACAGTGCAACAATGGTGTTAGACACATAATGAATGCTCAAAAAATGCTGAAAAAAAAGAATAGGAATTATTAAGATCAAAATCTAGCCTGTTCTTTCATATTAGATCTCTTGGTTTCTTTAGAAAAATGTAGAATTCCTCTTTATGTCACTAGTCAACATTTCTCTTCTCTAAACATTTATTCAGTTTCTACAGTGCTAATGGTCCATGCAACTCTTTAATCTCCCTATTGGATGCTCTGCAGCATGGCAACCTCAAATATAGTTAAGTTCTTTATCACCCTTTGTACTGACAAGGTCTGTATGGATTTAAAGTACCACCATCTGTGCTCAGTTAGGGGATTTCACAGAAATAACTAAGGTCCGTTTCAATGAAATACTAAGCCTTTACCACTCTAACTGGTTGTCTCTAGTGGCTCAATGGAAGCTTCCTAAATACTACTCTTTTGTCCAAAAGAAAATGATTTTGTAGGCCTGTGATATCTCCAACTCTCCCTAGAATTTCAGGTTGTTCTCAGTTACGGAAATGATAACTTCAAAGTAATCAAGTAGTTCTCAGGTCTTTGCCAGAGTTTTCCTACTGAATCTTCAGGAGAAAATGTATTGTGTTGGAAAGAAGTCTCCTCAATAAACATTGAATCTGTTTTCATTTAAAATGAAAAGTTGGAAAGGCTGAGATTAGACAGATAAGACTATATAAAACTAAGAAGCATCTGCAAAGCAAAAGAAGCAATCAACTGGGGCTGGCACTGTGGCACAGCAGGTAAAGCCACTGCCTGCAGTGCCGGCATCCCATGTTGGTGCCAGTTTGAGATGCAGCTTCTCCACTTCAGATGCAGCTCTCTCCTATATCCTGGAAAAGCAGCAGAAGATGGCCCAGTCCTTGGGCCCCTGAACTGGCATTGGAGACCCAGAAGAAGACTCTTGGCTCATGGCTTCGGATTGGCACAGCTCTGGCCACTGCAGCCATCAGGGGAGCTGAGAAATGGGCAAAAGATCTGAACAGCTATTTCTCAAAAGAAGACGTATAAATGACTAACCAATATATGTAAAAATGTTCACTATCATTAGCCATTAGCAAAATGCAAATAAAAGGTATCGATCTCACTCCAATTAGAATGGTTATTATCAAAAAGACAAAAACTACCATATGGTGATAAACATGTTGAGAAAAGGAAACCTAATATACTATTGGTAGGTATAAAAAGCACTCTGGCCTCAGAATCAGCCCTTAAGGCATTCGGATCTGGCTGAAGAGCCCATGAGAGTATTTCATGCATGGAAAGCCAAGACACTCTGGGGAAAAAAAAAAAAAGACCTAAATGAAAGATCTCTGCAAGTGAGATCCCAGTGGAAAGAATGGGGCCATCAAAGAAGGAGGTACGTTTCTCTGAAGGGAGGAGAGAACTTCCACTTTGACTATGACCCTGTCAGAATAAGATCGAAATCAGCGAACTCAAAAGGCTTCCATAGCCTCGGCAACTCATGACTAGAGCCTAGGGAGATTACTGACGCCATAAACAAGAGTGTCAAATTGTTAAGTCAACAACAGGAGTCACTGTGTACTTACTTCTCATGTGGGATCTGTCCTTAATGTGTTGTCCAATGTGAAGTAATGCTATGACTAGTACTAAAACAGTATTTTTACACTTTTTGTTTCTGTGTGGGTGCAAACTGATGAAATCTTTACTTAGTATATACTGAATCGATCTTCTATATATAAAGATAATTGAAAATGAAAAAAAAAAACTTGGTGTTAAATTGGAAATTGCATGGAAAATTAATCAATCCAAGTAAATTCACAGCTCCAATAACACTTCAGGTACAATAATCCTTTCCTAAAATGTTACAAGCATTTCAGATTTTGGAGTTTTTTAAATTTTGGAATATTTTCATATATGTGAGATAGCTTAGGGATGAGACCCAGGTCTAAACATGAAATTCATTTATGCTTTATATATCCCTTAAACAAATTGCCTGAAGGGATTAACAGTAAACTGTAACAGAATTGTCAGCATCATTGCTATTGAGTTAGAAAGTATTACTAAATAAGATAAAGTTTACTGGAACACAGCACCGTCAATGTCATAGCACTCAATTTAGTAACCAAGATGACTACCACATGACCAGTGGATGAGTAAAACATACAGCATGGATACACCAGACAAAGGGAAGATTCATAACCTGGGTGGAATGGACCAGAACGGTGAGAGATCTCATCACACTACTTAAAACAGCCTGCCATCTGCAATTTAAAACTTATGAATTGTTTATTTCGGAATTTTCCATGTAATATTTGGGGTCACAATTGACTACAGGTTACTAAAATTGTGGAATGGGAAACTACCATGTAAGGAGGTATGGCTATAAATCTAGTTCTTCTCCCTGGTGTCTGAAAAAGTAAATCTCAACATTTAAATCAAAACATAAAAGGCTACTTTACCTACCCATGGGAGTAAGAAACTAGATTTCTTTTTGAATGTCTCATTTGATCTTCGTAAAAGGTTCTTTCTTTCAGGCTGTTGAAACAAGTGATACCTGCAGGACTGGAGCACTCGAAGGCTAGGAGCAGACCGATGGAGTGGAGTGTCTTTGTAAACACTGCACTTCGATTTATTTTGCAAAGGCTATAAAAAGGAGGCTTTTATCACTGTGCTTCTGTGAAAAAATGATGCAAAAACACAGGCAGGGTCTGCAGTGGTGAGTCAAATGGACAGCGCTTGGACCTGGCTGGGCCCAGACACTGTACCTGCAATGCAGTTTCTCTTCCTGAGCCACCACATCAAACATTTGCTGATGTGCTATTGTTCCTGCAGGAAGTTACTGCAGCCAGTGTTCCAATGGACCATGGGACCCCTGAATTCTTCTAAGAGACAGGACAGTAGTCTTCTCAACTACAAGGACCTAAGAAGCAAAGTAACTTAAATTCAAATCTGAAATCTTTTTCTTATCAAGTGCCTTATGGCCAAATACATAACTTTATCCTCAAATTTCCATATCTGTGAAAAAGAAATAATGGCACCTTTATCAATATATTGTTTTAAGAATTAGGGGCAGGCACTATGGCATAGCAGGTAATGCTACCACCTGCAGTGCCAGCATCCCGTATGGGCACTGGTTCAAGTTCCAGTTGCTCCACTTCAGATGCAGCTCTCTGCTACGACCTGGGAAAGCAGTAGAGGATGGCCCAAGTGCTTGGGCCCCTGCACTTGCCTGGGAGACCCAGAAGAAGCTCCTGCCTCCTAGCTTCAGATCAGTCCAGCTCTGGCCATTGCAACTATTTGAGGAGTGAACCAGAGAATAGAAAACTTCTCTTTCTCTCTGCCTCTGCCTCTCTGTAACTCTGCCTTTCAAATAAATAAATAAATCTTTTTTAAAAACGAATTATATGCAGTGTATATAAACTACCTTAGCACACAGCAATAAACATGGACAGGAAGCTTGAGCATAGGAAAGCTTTGCTGAACTAGCTTTTTTCTTTTCCATTCACTCTAGTAAATAACAAAATGGAATTTCAGAATAATTACCTGTTACAACTGGAATTCACAAAGGGCAGCCTTTCATACTGATTATAATATAGAATATTAATATTGTATGAGCTTCTTTGGATGACTTCATAAGGTAGGCAGGGCAGCTGCGGCAATATCCCTACTTTGTGACCCAAAGTCACAAAAGAATAAGTGACACAACCAGGATTTGATTTGGTATTCTCTTTCCTGGATTACAGTTTATATCTTTGAACTGTGCCATGTGACATGTGTTCAGATGTGATATGTGTTCAGACGGAACTCAAATCAGTATTACATTTTACTGTAAGCAGATATGAATCAATAATTGGCCAGTTTAGTCTGAATATTCAAAGAGATCCTGTTTCCTCTTCAGGATGTCTCAATGTCACAGTCCTTATTAACAAAGCAAGTAACTATATAGTTGTCTCTTTTGTAAATAGTTTTGAGCCTTTAGGACTAAATGTCTTACAGGAAAATTTTCCTTATTACTAAAGGGAAAGACAGACTTTCTCATGAACCCACTAATTTTATGTTTATTGATAATGTTAAATAACAGACTTGATTTTGTAGTCAGGCTACCTCATCAATAGTAAGAAACTTGAAGATGACCTAGTGAGACTTTTGAATTAGGAGCCAAATGTCAAGGTTCTTGCACTGGTTTTGTCTCTAATCAACTAGCTGGCCTTGGCCAAATCGCTTCACCCTACCAACCCAGGACCACGTTCTTCATCTAATGTGAGAAACTGGTAAATGATTTGTCTCTATGACTGTGTTCTCAGATTCCCAACTATCCTCTTTGGATCATATGAAATATCCTCTGAAGGATAATGACCAGATATGCTTAAATTCTGAAAAAGCACCAAATATTAAGACTATTGTCTCCCCATGTTGACCAGCAATGTGTTTTACTTTAATTTGCAGGCCTATGTGGTAGAAAAAGAATGGATTTAGAATCAGACTTCCTAATTTCCAGGCATTGATAGGCACTTTTTACCTGTGTGACCCTGGAGAAGTCACTTGACTTTTCTGAGTTTCTCTTTTTTCAAACTTAAAATAGGGATAATATCTGATCTCTTGAAAGTTTGTGAGACACTATTGTGATTATCAAATATGTAAATGTTCTTAGTAAATTGATTTGTGCCAGAGATTCCAAGATGCCTGAATAGGGAAAAGATGTACTACTTTAAACAAGGAGAAAACAGCAGAGAAAGATCATTTGCAGGGGAGAGTTGGGGAGAAATTTGAAGGGGAAAGTTTACAGAAGGATTAGGGACATGGTGGATCAATGCAGCAATGTACGTGGACACCACACACATTCCTCACAACCGACAGCTGTGAGGATATGCCAGCTTTGGAGAGCAGGGTGACAGGAGACTGGCAGCTTATGCCACCGGTTATATTGCCATGGGGAGAGCTTTATGGATCACACTGTCTTGGAGTCCATCCTGGAGTACTAATGTGGCACAAGGCACCCACCTAATCCAGTGATAGAAAATCATGCTTCTTTCTCTCCATTCCTCCACAAGGGAACCTGGACACAGGCTGGGAGAAAGCATCATTTTGACACTAATAGTGGCTGCAGTGGCTCTTGAGCACATGTTATCAGGGGATTTTACCACAGGGAAAATCAGCATCCCTCACTGACTTTCGGTCTGGTTGGGAGGGTTAACAGGGGGCTGGGCATACATGTAGGATGTGCCCCATCCTCTCAACATATCACAGGATCTGGGGCTCAGACTTCAAGGTAGAACATCCATAGGTAGTTTGCATGGGAACATCTCATCTCTCTTTGTGGATGGGACAGGCTAGCGGGGCAAAACAGATCTTCTGCAACCTGTGACTATGGGAACCTTGTATGCTGTGGCTGTGGGAACTCTCTGACTGCATGTTAAATCAGAGTGTAGCTGGGTCTTTGTGCAATCATTATGTCCAACAACAGAGACCCAAAGCTCTCTGATTGCCTGTGGTGGGTCACTGCAGAGATATCCATGCTTACACTGAGAGCTGCACAGATATTTTATGCAGTTCATACACAGCATGGGTGTACACAGTGTTGCACCCACTATGAGCTAACAGCCGGGCAATAATTACCTTGGAAGAGACAAGGTGAGGCTGTGATTACACACAGAGAAGTGATCATACCCTCCCCCTTACTGACAATAGAAGAGATATACCACTTCCAAAGTGGGTGTCACACAGGATACTCATCCAACCTGAAGCACTGATCAAGAGCTCCCTGGCCACACCCAGAACACACCTCTAGGTATTCACTGAAAAAGCAGACACTCCACTAAGCCACAGAGTAATAGTACAAAGATGAGATACATCAGAGGAGAAAAACAACAAATATTTCCATAAATGCCTAGAAATACAGAAATTCAAGAAATAAATACTAAATACTAAATAATAATAAATACATAAATTTGCATCCCATGCAGGCATGGTGCGAAGAATCGCTAAATTCCTAAAGCTATACTTACAAAATCTTTGAGGGGAAAAAAACATATAGGATGGCTGAATGAATTAAAAAACAATATCTTCTATTTGCTGCCTACAAGAAACGCATATCACCAACAAAGACAAATGCAGACTGAAAATGAAAGAATAGACAAAAGATATTCTATGCCAATGGAAAGCAAAAATGAGCTGCTGTACTCATCCTAATATCAGACAGAATAGACTTTAACACAAAAACTTTAAAAGAGACAAAGAAGGGCACTATGTAACAATCAATTCAACAGGACCCAATACCAGGGCAACAAGGTATTTAAAAAAAAAAATGTTCATGGATCTAAAGGGAGACATAGACTCCATTACAATACTAATGGGGGCTTTCATCAATGATCAACTTGACAGAAAACCAACAAACAGAACTAATCTACAACTGTTGACCAAATGGACCTAACTGATATCGACAGTACCTTTCATCCCACAGTTGCAGAATACATATTTTTTTCATTGGTGCATGGAACGTTCTCTAGGATTGACCATATGAGGCTATAGAGCAAATCTTAGCAAATTCAAAAAAATCAAAATCATATCACGCATCTTCTCTGATGACAATGGAATGAGCAGGAAATTAACAACCCAAGAATCTCTAGAAAATACGCAAATAAATGGAGACTGAACAACATGCTTCTGATTGAACAGTGAGTCATAGAAGAAAACAAAAGGGGAATCAAAAATTTCCTGAAAATGAATGAAGATGACAATACAACATATCAAAACCTATGGGATACAGCAAAAACAGTGTTAAAAAGGAAGTTTACAGCAATTGGTGCCTACATCAAGAAATTGGAAAGGTGTCAAATAAATGAGCTATCATCAATGCATCTTAAGGACCTAGAAAAACAACACTAAACCAAACTCAAAATTAGTAGGAGGAAAGAAATAATTAAAATTAGAGAAGAAATAAACAAATTAAAACAAAAAATACAAATGATAGCTGAAATGAAGAGCTGGTTTTTTGAAAAAATAAACAAAAGTGATACACCACTGGCCAAACTAACCAAAAAAAGAAAAATGAGGAAGAAGACCCAAAATAATAAAATCAGAAGTGAAAAAGGAGATGTAACAACAGATATCACAGGAAAAAAAAAGAATCATTAGGAATTACTACAAGGAGCTGTATACCAACAAATTGGAAAATCTAGAAGAAAGAGAGATTCCTGCACACATACAATCTACCAAAATTAAGACACAGAAAACCTAAACTGACCAATAACCAAGACAAAGATTGAATCAGTAATAAAGACCCTACCCATAAGGAAAAGATCATGACTGGATGGTTTCACTACTGACACTTATGGGACAGAGCATAGAATTTTTTGTAATGAATATCGTCTAAGACATATTCCAAATACTAACTTCTTGAGATAAGTGTCCAAAATGGACAGAAAGATTCCTATTCTTCCTTCTCAACCCGCAGCTCAGACTTAACAGATTTTACAGAGTCATTGTCACTCTTTAGGTTGTACAGAGATTAAACTTCATATGGTTGAGATGCAGAAAAATGCATAGCTGGTTAACTGCATTGACTCTTGGATGGATACCCAAGCATTCAGGCTGCTGATCCATCTTTCTTGTCTATTCCGCTACAACATCCCTGAGATGGGGGTCACTCCATGGCATATTTGAAGTAAGAAATAGCTCTTCTCTACCAAAGGTAAGGATGATTTCCAGAGGAGAATGTGGTATGGAAGATGGGCAAGGGGACATAGTAACAGTTTTGGACATTTCAATGACTTCAAGAGAAAAATGCCACACAGGTCATGGAGAAAGAAGTTCTCAGAACGTTTTGAAGACCAAAACTACCACCAGCTTAAAGTCCCCGGATTCAAGACTACCAGTGTAGCATGAACTCTCCCATACGGTAAAGACTAGATTATAGCAAGTGGATCCCTCTCCTCACTTATAGGTCAATTTGCTCCATTATCTCCATATTATGGCCAAGGCATTTGAAAATTATCTCAGAAAATATGAAAATTAATGCAACCCAGGTGTATTCAGACTGCCTTGTAAACAACCAAAGGCAGTTGCTAAATACAGATTACAAACAGGATCCATAACATGTTTATTGGTAGCATCCAAAGTCACAAATGACCAAAGTTTCAGAAGACACTAAATTTGGATGCTCTTTAAAATATTTTCTAAAAACTGGAATATTTATAAGTGAGAAAAAGCAATCAGTCAGTAGCTATGTGTGACTTATTTACTATTTAAAAGTCATGGTGGCCGGCACCGTGGCTCAATAGGCTAATCCTCCACCTGCGGCACCAGCACACAGGGTTCTAGTCCCAGTCGGGGCACCAGATTCTGTCCCGGTTGCTGCTCTTCCAGTCCAGCTCTCTGCTGTGGCCCGGGAAGGCAGTGGAGGATGACCCAAGTGCTTGGGCCCTGCAACCACATGGGAGACCAGGAGAAGCACCTGGCTCCTGGCTTCAGATTAGCACAGTGCACAGGCCACAGCAGCCATTGGGTGGTGAACCAACGGAAAAGGAAGACCTTTCTTTCTGTCTCTTTCTCTCACTGTCCACTCTGCCTATCAAAAAAATTAAAAAACAATAAAAAAAAAAGTCATGGTGGTAACGTTGGAAATTTGGAGGGTTTATAAACTTCACTCACCTACTTACAAAACTTCAAGGTCACCTCATTGTGTGAGAAACAGTCAAGTTATTCAAGTCCCTTCATGACTTGGTACAAACCACCTTTCTAAATTTATTGCTCACTACTCCTGACACACTACAAGTAAGTGGCACTGTTTATTTCCCCTTTCTGTCACTCTGGTATTCAGACACATCTAGAGTTAAGCCAAACTTCACTCCCCAAATGAGCCACTTCACATTACCCATGGATAAGCAGTGTTCAACTTTTCCAAAGTCAGAAACATGTTGAAAAGACAAAGGCTGGGTTAGATTCAGGAAGATTATAACCGAACCATTCGGGCTGGGGCAAGGAATTGGTATTTATAAGTATACCAAGTGTCCAGGACCAAGGATGCCCAAGAAACACATCTTGAGAAACATTGATTTGGACAAGTGTCCATGATCTTTCCTCTCTCTGAAATGCCAATCCTTCTTTTGCTGCCCACAAAATTTCCTTTTATCCCCTAGGCAGGTCAAATATAATCTCCTCCTTCTTCTAGTCAGAATAAATCGCTGCTTTCTCTGCACTTCCATTGCCCTTACTACATACTACTCTTACGAAATTTATCACATTTTCATGGGTTTTGTTATATAAATGTCTATCTCCTCAAATAAATTAAAAATTTGTTGTAGACTGTAATTATGTACTCTAAGTGTCCAATAAATGTTTGCTTACCAAATGAACAAATGATCTTTGATAATAAGGTTTGCCCTGCCCTGAATTGCCTCTACTTTGATTTCTAACTATCTAAGCTCTAAAGATTCTCAAGTTTCAGGTCTTCTTTTTCATAAATCCTTCCCCGATAAACACAGGAATAAATATCCTCTCTTCAGGGTGACAGCAGGTCTTGTTTAGTCCTTCTCTCAAAGCATTAGTCATGTTGCCTTGCATTAGGTTATCTGTACACATTCTTTATTTCCCTGTCTTGTCCATCTTGGCATTCCCCCAGAGAACACAACAGAGTGCCTTGCCCATAAGAGGTTCTCACAAGAAATTGAACCTTACATTCTACATGGTCTATTTTGTACAAATGTGACAGGTAAGCCGCTAGCACAACCAAAATACATCATTTTCTTCTCCTAGTTACAGTAGACCAAAATAAGAATATAAAAACTGTGGAGACACCAGGAACAACGAAGACTATTTCTTGGGGTATATCCTAAGAAAGAATCATGAGTTTGTAGCAGATGAGGAAGTGAGAGCTTTGGCTTTCTAAATGTAGGAATTTGCAGCTCTGAAAAATGAAATGTTCTCTTAGACAGAACTCTCGCTTATAATACTGTTTCTACATTTATTATTGCCATTTCTATTACTACTATTATCATTTCCTATGCTGTGGATGGAAGTTGCTACCATCCTATGTAGGAGTTCTGATCTGCTCATCCAAAAATAGCACACCAACATTTCTCCTCTCTGATTCAAACTACCAGTTACCAGAAAGATCAAGTGGAAAAGCCACTCATTCATTCAGCCATTTATTCCAGTAAATGGAGATAGACTTAAATGCCTCCAAATTCTTTGTGGACTGGGTAAAACAATTCCTGCCTAGTGTATTAATACTTGGAACTTGCTGATTGATAATGAATGAATGAACAAATGACTAAATAATGAGGAAGTAGCTGTTATCCTTCCCTAAACAAATGAAAATACTGGCAAAGCCTTCTCAGGCTGATAAGCTAAATTAAAGCAGTGAGTTATTATCAATTACGTGAGCAAGGTAAGACATTTCCTTAAACGGAATCTATTCCTGCCATTCTATTTAACTTTCAAGAAGAAGGAATATACTTTTATAGTCAAGGAATCACTCTTCTATATAAACGACACATTTCATGTTTAACTTTATTTCTGTGCATGATCTTCTATTGGGAAAACCATTCATATGTATCATATACCATCAACAACCATGAGATTTTCAAATAAAGTAGGATTAGCTAAATAGATTTCTGAAGTTGTATCTGAAATAAGCCGTTATCATTGATGATCACCTTACAGTCGGTTGGCAATGAAATGTAGTCACAATTTTAGCAAAAGGAAGGCACAAAAACCAAACGAATAATGAAAAATTCACCCACTGTCAGAATAGTGTTGAGTATACTACACCGAAGGTACAATAGGCAGGTGTCCATCAGCACAGCAGCCACTGGAAGCAGCAGCAAAAGCAGCCATGCCATTGTGTTCAATGATGACTGCAGATTCCTTGGGGTAAAAGCTTCACGTAGTTCTCTAAACGGCTGAGATCCAAAGAGTGACACTGTGTTAGCTACAGGCACCACGGACACCGCAGCTAACCAGAGGGCTTTGTCACTGCAGGAAGCCTAAGTACTGTTTGAAAAGACTTCCTGATCCACTATGGCCTGCTCTCACCTACAGAAAGAGAGACTCCCCCAGTTACAGGTCTATATTCATGTCCTGTGACAAAGTACTCTCCATGAACCAGCTAAACCACGACTGGTGAGTTATTTCCTCTTGAGCTTTTATTCTAATGCTGTGACCACAGGAAATTAAGCATGCAGGTGAACATTTACAATAGCTGTCCAAAGCCCTGTTTTATGCTGTAAAGGGAGTCTGAATTATCACCCCATTCTTGAAAGCAAAGAAAAACAGATCACAGTTAATCAGGAATCATCAAGCCCAGGCAATTGTCAGGAATTCAATGGTGGTGCAGAATACAAGTCATAACTGAAATGTGCAAAAGCCTCTAAAGCAGTGTTAAAAACTTCATGACATTGCAGAAGCTCCCTGAGTCCCCTGCATGGCAGCAGGAGCGGAGAGATTGCACCAGTACAAATGTCAGCCACAGAGTCGTTCTTGTACTTCATTACGGGAAATGCCAGTGAAGTTTTTTACACTCTTCTGGATAACTATGTATGGCCTCACACCCTGACCTTGAACATTACTGTTACATAAATACAAACCACTCAGGAGAACAAGAATACCAATATTAAGTTGGAATAAGCATGAAATGTATTGAGATTTCGAGAAAGAAATATATGTGGAAAACTGCTGGTATGTTTTAAAACTGAAGTTGGGCTGTTTATCCACCTTAAACAGAGACAGCAATAATGGTTTTGGTATCACCTAATCTTTCCTAAGATCTCTATTCCACACCTTATCGAGTTCTAGAAAGCATGGCAGCATGGTGTATTAAAGAGATGCACCAAAATTCCAAGAAAATATGCAAAGTCACTACTGAAAACATATCAGAGTTCAATAAAAAACAACTCTGCAGAGCTAATGAAGAAATATGAGGTGCACGGACCAAGAAAAGACTGTGAACAAAAGAAGGGGGTCAAAGGACAAGTATGTTCTTGAAATGTCTGGGATTACCTGAGGGACAAGAAAATGTTTTCTGGAAGAAAACCACTGATGGAAGAAGCACGAGCTTTGGATATTTCAATTGAAATGCAAGAACAATCTCCACTGCAAAGTACACAGGAGCCCATTTCCAAAGATGCCAGACACTGGCAATGCTAGCTACGGGAGGGATCCAGAGTTGTCACAGGCTTGCTCCCAGACCGGGGAGCCACCTGGAATAAGCAAGTTAGCTTGCTCCAGGGTAGGAACTCACATTGTCTCCCCGACCCTTAGCCCCCAGAGCACAGGCTGCAGCAGTGAAAGGTAACCTTGTGACCCAGCACCCTAGCTGTGCACTAAGCAGTGCTGTGCATGGTTAGCAGACAGGTGAAGTTAGGGGAGGAACCATGCCCCTAAACCTTATAAATGAGAGCACTTGCTCCCCATAGATTAGGGGCCTATCCCAAAACTAGAATAAAAGAATCTGAATACCCAATGAAATTGTGAAGAAAAAGAACAAAGCTGGAGGAAACACAATACCAGATTTCAAAATATACAACAGAATTATAGTAACCTCAACAGCATGGCTCTGGCATTAAAACAAGCACACAGAATAGAAAGCCCAGAAATGAATCCATGCATCTATTGCAAGCTGAGTCTATACAAATGGGCCAAAGTATACCATGGAGAAAGGCCAGTCTGTTCAATACATGGTTCTGGGAAAACTGGCTACCTATAGGCGGAAGATAAAAACGTCCTCTCCACCCGTCACCCTATAAAAAACTCAACTCAAAATGGATCAAAGTACTAAATGCAAGACTCAAAGCAATAAAATTACTGGAAGAAAACATTTGGAAATAATTGGAGACATATTTATAGAGTGGTTCTTTTTTTTATAAAACCCCAAAATTACAGGCAACAAATGCAAAACTAGACAAATGGTATTATTTCAAACTGAGAACGTTTGCATAGCAATGGAAACAACCGACAGTGTAAAGAAACAACCAACGTAATGTGAAAATATTTGCAAACTATTCATCTGACAAATGATTGATATCCAGAATATATTAAAAACACAAAAAATTGACAACAAAATAAAGAATCCATTTTAAAAATGTACAAAGGATTGAAACAAACATTTCTTTTTTTTAATGAACAAGTCTTTTTTTAAAATATTTATTTATATATTTGAAAGTCAGAGTTACAGAGAGAGAGGGAGAAACAGAGAGAGGAGATCTTCCATCAGACAGTTCACTCCCCAAATGATCATAATGGCTAGGCTGAAGCTACGAGCCAGGAGATTCAACATCAGGGTCTCCCATATGGATGCATGGGCCCAAGGACTTGGGCCATGCTTTCCCAGGGGCATTACAGGAAGCTGGATGGGAAGTAGAGCAGCCAGGACACAAACCAGTGCCCATATAGGGTGCAGGTATCACAGGCCGCAGTGCCATGAACAAATATTTCTTAGAAGAATAAATATAAGTTACCAAAAAACCTATGACAAATGCTCACTTGCCATCGGGAAAATGCCAATTACAACTACAATGAGAGGGGATGGCTTTGTGGCAGGGTGGGTTAAGCTGCCATTATATGTACCATTGAATGATGTAACAAAACTACATTTCAACACTGTGATCCAAAATCCACAACCCTAGTCCAATTATGAGAAAAACAACAGTTAAATTCTAATAGAGGAACACCCAATAATGTACCAGATAATTACAACTTCAAAGTTGAAACATTCTGCCATTTTTTAAAGATTTACTTACTTGTTTAAAAGGCAGAATTACAGAGTTGGAGAGACAGAGAGATCTTGCATACTATTACACCACTAACATCACTGCCAGAAACATACAAGTCTATTTGTATGTATTTGTAACTGCAATCAGTACAAAAATATTAGGCCATCATAGTGACCATTTACCAAATTCCTTAGGTAGTGTCTTTGTATTTTTATTAAATTATCTTGATGTTAGTAAAAAAAATTTTTTTCCCTGAATACATGAAAATGCTTAAAACATTCCAATAACAAAAGCTCTATCAACTTCCTGTCTAGCAGGAAGCTCAGAGACAAATAAGAAGACTTGCTGTATTTGTGAAATAATATTACTGTATTTTCCCGGCTGCTGATTTTCTATCTCTCTTCTACTTTTCGTCATTTCATAGCAAGTGCATTTGTTCTAAGTCTCCACAGATTCTTTGCAGAATGAGGCAGAGAGTGAATAAACAAATTAATATATTATGAGTAACTAAAGCCTTAATTGGCATTTTTCTAGGATTATATATCCATCCAGTGGAAACTAATTTTTTCTTCTGAAAATTTTTTACCAGTAGCAAGATATCCAGGGTCTTGCCTGATTATTTCATGTCCTAAAGCATTTTCCTCCTACATTTACATTGACATCTGCAAATGCTAATGGAGTTTCTCTCTGGGATGGGGATCATTAAGTCAAAGAACTGAAGCAAAATGGGCAATGAAAGATAGAATTTGTTCATGGCCATAACAATAGGCAGTGATGCTAATGAGCATGGCAATTTTTATTGAATTTATGCAGCACATTGCAGTATCTGGAAACTCTTTGCTTGATTTTGGGATGCAATCAGTTCAAAACCTTAAATACACTCTTCAGGGTTTATTCTATTGATTAGAATTAAAAGCAGTGCCTATGTGAAAGCCTTGGGCACCGATAGGAAGTTAGGGACCCTGTAGTATTTTACTCAGTGATGAAAATAAAAAGCAATTACACTGAAGCTCACTTCCCATGAGAAAGTAAAAGCAAAACCCCTGACTTGCTCCCTTGCAGCACAATTTCATGAAATTGGAAGATGGGACTTTTCTAGAAAATGAGTCTAATGTCAGCACAGGTAGGAATTGATGGAATGGTATTTATTGCCTCTTCTGTGATGCTCACTCACAGAGGATCCTACTCTCCAGGGCTGGATCCCGTGGCAACCTTATGAGCAACCTTATGAGCACCTTGTGCCACCTGGTAGAGTCACTCAATAAATAAGCCAGCCATTCTGTGTTGCAAGCATTGCTGTCCTGCCTCCAGGTCAGCCCTGCACCTGCTTTCCAACCAACTCACTCTGCCCTCCATTCTCTTTAGCAGACAGCCACCAGAAAGGAGATTGACCGACAATCCGTGCATGCCCATCTTGCCCTCGCATCTCTCTGTTTCCTCACTAAAGCACATTCTCATTCTCGTTAGCTGCCATGGCTCTCCTTACTCTGAAGAATGGATGCAGAAATTGTATCCAGCCAAGCCCTGACAAGCTCCCTGCATCCAAGCCTCCTACAACAGCATTGCCACATTGTCAACCATCCCCATCATTACGTGCCACACTGGGGATTGCTGCCAGAATAAAGTAAAATCCGCAGAGTAGGGAAGTCCACAAAGGAAGAACCTATGAGTGCAGACCAATTGGTTAGTAGAAGATTGAGTCTCACATCAGGCAAACCAAACCCCAAAGTCCTATGCACCCTTTTCTGTAGTGATTGGAAATAGCCATCAATCGTCAGTGTCTTACACTCAGTTTAGGAGTCATTTCATTACTTTCTTATGTGGCTTCCTTCCAGAACCCAAATAACAGAGCAACTTCAACATAAAAATGGGTCTAGATTTCACAGTGGTGAACTGGAAGGAATTTCAAAGCTCTTCGAATCAAAAATGCTTATTTTCCCCCACAGTTGTAGACCCTGAGGCCTTTAGAGGTCATCTAACCAAATACAGGAATTCAGACCCAAGATGGCCATTTCATAGCTACAGTTTTTCTGTGAGACCATTCGGCTGCTTTTCTATACAAAAATATGCCCCCCATAAAGATCCTTACTACTGACTTCCTCTACCGCTATAAATATTATCAGTTTCCCTGATAGATTGAATAACTTTCCTTTTCTTGTTTCTCCTTTAAGATCATTCTCAGTTCTATCCACAAATCCTTTCACATTGCTAGCTTCCTTTACATTCCTCGCTTATTCTGCCCTAATTCTGGCCATTTTTATGCCCTGTCATGACTAAATTTTACCTGCAAAGTGCTGACATTAGTATTTCTAAATTACACTCCTGTAATTTTCACTTCCTTACACAAATTATTTGTGTTAATTCCTAATTCCATTCTCAACTAAGTACAAGTTCAAGATTCTCCCCAACATGGCCCTTTCTTGATAGTCTTGTCTCCCAGTACTCTCCCTCACATCATCAGACAAAAAAATTGTTTTCTTGGATAACTAAATAATGAACCATATATCAAAGATTTAATAGTCAATTAACCATAAATCAAAGAACTTAGTGTCTTCAATTAGAGTTCTGAGGCAAAAATGACCATAGGCAAAACTAATGTTTTTTCTAATGCAACTTTAAATATCCAAAATATCACCAGGTACCCTATCAAATACTGTTAATAACAGATGACTCGGGCCAGTGTTATGGCACAGTGGGTTAAGCGGCTGCCTGTGACACCAGCATCCCATATAGGAGTACCAGTTCAAGTCCTGGCTGCTCTGCTCCCTGCTAATGTGCCTGGGAAAGCAGCAAAAGATGGCTGAAGTGCTTGAGCCCCTGCCAACTTCATGGGAGATCTGGAAGAAGCTCTGGCTCCTGGACCAGCCCTGGTTGTTGTAGCCAGCTGGGGATTGAACCAGCAGGTGGAAAATCTCTCTCTCTCTCTCTTTCTCTCTGTGTGTGTGTGTGTTCAGCTCTGACTTTCAAAATAAATAAATAAATCTTTAAGAAAAAAATAAAATCTTTTAACCCACAGTAGACTTGAAAAGTTAGATAAGAACTCTCTGTAACATGAGCATCAACTGGGATCCAATAAAAAGACAAGGGGAGAAATTTCTCAGTTGCAGATGGATGCCAGAATTTGAGAGGTAATGGAATATATAATTCAGTGCAAACAGGCATTCATTGCTAAAATGTTCTGCTTGATGAGTACAAATAAGGTTGGGCAGAAAAAAAGATTTTAAAAACAACAGAGGGGGATGGGTCTTTAGGTGGTGGGAAACTAAGAATCAGGAGGTTGGATCTGCTACAAAAAAAAAAAAAAAAAAAGAAGAAGAAGAACCAAAAGAAAGCAATGGGGTTTAAATGAGTCAAATTTAAACATGCACTCTAAGAGAAAAGACTCAAACAGAATTTTTAAATTTTTTATTTATTTTAAAGATTTATTTTATTTATTTGAAAGGCTGAATTACAGCGAGAGGAAAAAACATAGAGAGATCTTCCATCAGCTGGTTCACTCACCAGATGGCCAGCGACCCGGCACCCATATGGGATGTCAATGTTACAAATGGCAGCTTAAGCCACCACACCACAACATCGGCCCCTATTTATTTGTTTTAATGGCGGAAAGACAGTGACAGACAGATAGAGATCTCCCATGTGCTGGTTCACTCCACAAATGCCCCGGATGACTAGGGCTGGACCAGGCCAAAGCCAGAAGCCAGGAACCCATTCCAGATTTCCCATGTGTGTAGCAGGGACCCAGATATGCAAGCCCTCACTGGCAGACTCTCAAGGTGCAAATTAACAGGACACTGGAATGGTGAGCAGAGCTGGATCTTAACCCCAAACACTCCGTTACAGGATGTGGACATTCCCATCAGCAGCTCAACTGCTGCCCCAGATGCCCACTGCAGGACACAGAATTTTAAAGTCAGTTCAGTTAACTGAAAGAAATAGATCAGGTTGAAATGAGAGAGGAATAAGAGAATAATGACAGGACAACAAATAGAGTTACTGAAAACTTTCATGTTACAAACTCATTTAATCAACACAGCAACCCTGCTCTGTGACTCTATTATTAACTCCATTTTCTGGAGGAGAAAACTGAGACTCAAGAAGCATAGGAACCTGTTCACCTCTAACAAATTGTGCATCCACATTTCCATACTGGACCAATGGTCCTCACCAAGCCTCCTGTTTAACTCCAGGCTCTACCATGGACACTCCAAAATGTTCCCACTGCAGTTGGGGGTGGGAGACCTACAGGTCCTCACTCTGCTTTCTGGAGAACCTGCTGCAGGAAGCATGGCTGATTGACAGACTCCAACTTCCACTCACGTGGAACCACCCTATCACACTCCAACTTCCCAGGCTGCTCCCAACCAAGGAATGAACACAGTGCTACCAGAACAGCAATGCCTACCAAGATGGGACTTCTCTGACAGATGCCACTGGCCTGCTTGAAACTTTCACAAGCGTCTGATGCTCTTAGCCAATCCTCCTCTCTTTTCACAGGCAGTGGACCACCACTGCAGTCTGACGACTCCCCTTCCCTTCTCCTGACCCTTCGCCTTTACCCTTACCAGGTGTTCACCGGATAAACCTCTGGAACAATGATCTAATCCCACCTCAGTGTTTACGCTCTGAGGACCTGAACTGACACAGATGGACATTCGCAGTTACAGTGAGACCCCAGGTAGATGCCAACTTTTAGAGTCAGGCTGCAGTAGAGATGAACAAGGAAACTTCGACTCCAGACAGAATTACAGGCACACTGGACACTTCTTGGGATGAGGTAGGACCAGGAAGAGGTGGAGAAAATGAGTTTATTCAATCCAGTCCAGTTCAGAGGTTCAGAATATAAGAACAAACTGCTTAAGAGGCAATTCTGAAAAGCTACACCTCCTTACCCCAACACATACATTTTTAGAGGATCACTGTTGCTTCGAAGTCTCTTTAAAAGATCAGGATGCGGGTGTAGGAAGCACATTAAGCCACTGTTATGTTGTTATAGCACAGCACATTAAGCCACTGTTTATGATGCTGGCATCCCATATGGGAGAGCCAGCTGAAGCTGAAAATTCTACTTCCTGCTAGCATGCCTGAGAAGGGAAAGGATGATGGCCCCTGCTACTCCAGTGGGAAACCCAGATGAAGTTTCTGGTTCCTGGCTGCATCCTGGCCCAGACTTAGCTGTTGTGGTCACTTGGGGAGTGATCTAGCTAAAGGAAGATCTCTCTCTCTCTCGCTCTCGCTCTCATGCTCTCTCTCCCCCCTCCCCACTTTCACTCTGCCTTTCAAATAAGTAAATCTTTTTTCAAAAAGATTCTGGGACTTTACCCTACACTTCTGAGAAGGAAGAGGCATTGTCCAGTCTTCAGTAGCCCCCTTCAGGGCACAGGCACCCTCTCACACCTTCCCTTTGATGGCTGCAGATTTTTCCCCAACCATCCATGTCTCACTCAGGCTTTCTCATCATCCAGGATAAATACATCATGAATCAGGGAAAGAAAGGGAGAGCAAGTTGTAGCACCTTGTCTAATAATTGTCAGTGAATTAACAACTCTTCACATTTTTATATATAATATAACTATATAATTATATATATTATATACACACATATAATATTGATATAAGTGACATTCTAGGCATGAGCCAGAAAGAAACACATTACAATGGAGTATCCACACTTTACATTATAATGTTAATCAAATATTGTACACAGTGAACACAGAGAAGCTACTGATTAGAACTTTTCCTTTTTCTTCTTTAGACAAATCAGATACTGACCACAGATTTATGAGGGTTGATCAGATTATTGCATACCTCAGTTATTATTACCTCCTCGTAGAGGTCTCCACTTCCAGGCAAAGAATTCTACTTTCCTCCCAAAGTGTCGCCTTCCAGCAAAGGCTATTGTCAGGCACACGCTACATTCTTCCTCGTACGCCCTCACCCCTTGTCTGCATCCCTCATGCCCACAGGGCTCCTGGCACTCATTGTTGTATCACGTTCCTCCAGTCTCTGGACTTCTTACTAAGCCAACTGTCTCTGCCCTCATCCAGTTCATTACAAACAGTGGAAGGGTGGGGTCAGGCAACAAAGTGTGACCAGGAAGGTGGCAGAGTGTCAGGGAGTCGTCCTCCTCCTTTCAAATCCCCGTGGACACTCTGAAGACTGGTGATGAGGAGGCAGTACTTTGAGCCACAGAAAAGAAAGCATGGGATCAACTTATCTGAACTCACTAACACTTCGAGTTTCTATGACATAGGAATAGGAGAGGTAACCTAATTTAGAAATTAGGAAGTGTATGCACTGCCATTAAATGCCCTATTCCACACAGTAAGTGAGAAGAATTTAAAGGAAGTGGGGTCTTAATTTTTAATTCTACGGTTGTTATTTGAAGATAGCATCTTTAAATCCTCTATGTCAAAGGCAAAACAAATAATCAGCTCAAATCTGAAATGCAAAATATTAGTTGGAATGTTATTTAGCATTTCACGCTGAAAATAAATTATTTAGAATTAATACATAAGTATTATAATATAATAAAAATAATTATATCATATAAAAGTGAAAATATGATATCATAAAATATAGAATGGAGCTACTATTCTCTTAATATTTTGACAAACTGAATTTAGGCCAAAATCTTAAATAACAACAATCATCTTTTTGTAATACTAACTGTGGATCATCTTCTTAAAAATAAATGTTTTTAAAATGCAGAAATGGATTTTATGTGGCTGAAATTACTTCCCTCTGTTGAAGTTCTTGAATGAATTCTGAAGGACTGAAATAAAATCACTTTTAACATTCAGCCTAGCATTTTCTACTTATTGCTTTGAGCTTTAAACATTGTTCTTATTACTAATAATAACACTGAGCTCCAAAAACATTAAGCTCTGGCCCACTGTAAGAAAACCTAATATATTAAAATGTTATTTATAAATAATTGAGATTGCTTATTATATCATAGAATTCTGGGCCTTCAGAAATTATTGACTCAGAGCATTTTAGGTTATATTATGCAACCTATTTAATATTAAGCAGTAAGTCTTTGAGTGATGATCTTTGAGCTATTCTTACCTGGAGAATGTTTAATAGGTTTGGTTAAGATGTGTCACAATGCAGCACAAATGGGATATTCCTGTTAGTAAGACTTCCAGGCAGAATAGCCTTTACCTGCCAAAAGGCCATAGAAACTGTCCTACAAATACAGAATACAGAAAGAGCAGATTCACAGAAAGAAAGAATGATATATAACTATGTATCTATTTTAAAAAATCATGTTACTGCGTGCTCACTTGGCCTAGCAGGTAAGCCATGTATTGGTACACCCAAATTCTATATCTGAGTGACTGGGATCAGATCCCTTCTCTGCTCCGGACTCCAGCTTCCTGCAGCTGTGCGCCTGGGAGGCAGTAGGTGATAGCTCAAGTAGTTGGATCCACAAGAGAGAACTGGATTGAGTTCCCAGATCCCAGCATTGGCCTGGCCCCACCATAGCTATTGTGGGCATTTAAGGAATGAATCAGTAGATAGACAATCAATCAATCTCTCTCTCTCTCTCACTCTCTCTCTCTCTCTCCCACCATCCCTCTCTCTTTCTCTCTCTCTCTCTCCCCACCCTGCCCCTCCCTTTCACTTGAACACATTTTTTTTAAAAAAAAGATTGTAGACAAATACTAAATGATACAAAGTCCTTTACTACTAGTGAATGATAAAATATATCAAAAGAATATTTAAGGGGCCGGCACTGTGGCATAGCAGATAAAGCCATCACCTACAGCACTGGCATCCCATATGGGTGCCTGTTTGCATCCGGGCTGCTCCATTTCCAATCCAGTTACCTGCTAATGCACCTGGGAAAGCAGCAGAAGATGGTCCAACTGTTTGGGTCCCTGCACCCACATGGGAGACCCAGAAGAAGCTCCTGGCTCCTGGCTTCAGATCAGCCCAGCTCCAGCCATTGCCGCCATTTGGGGAGTGAACCAATGAATAGAAGATGTTTCTCCCTCTCGGCCTCTGCCTCTGTAACTCTGCCTTTCAAGTGAATAAATAAACCTAAAAAATATTTAAAGCATAATTCCTGTTTTCTAAACTGATTAAAAAAAAAGCACATCCAGGCCGGCGCCATGGCTTAACCGGCTAATCCTCCGCCTTGCAGCGCTGGCACACCGGGTTCTAGTCCCGGTTGGGGCGCCAGATTGGTGGCCCCTTTTCCAGGCCAGCTCTCTGCTATGGCCCGGGAAGGCAGCGGAGGATGGCCCAAGTGCTTGGGCCCTGCACCCGCATGGGAGACCAGGAGAAGCACCTGGCTCCTGGCTTCAGATCAGCACGATGCGCCGGCTGCAGTGGCCATTGGAGGGTGAACCAACAGCAAAAAAGGAAGACATTTCTCTCTGTCTCTTTCTCTCTCACTATCCACTCTGCCTGTTTAAAAAAAAAAAAAAAAAAAAAAAAGCACATCCATACTTTCATAGCACTCCAGAGAATATTAATAGTTGACATTTTTTCCATTTCTACATAGTTCTGTATTTTCTAATTTTTAAATAGGTCTTTATTTTTTCTCTTTCTTTCTGTCCATCTTTCTTTTTTTCATGGTATAAAATCCCCATTCGGGCTATACACCTAAAAGACATGAAGACATTGCATCAAAGAGATCCCTGTACCATCATGAGGATTGTTCACAATAGCCAAAATATGGAATCAACCAAGGTGTCCCTCAGCGGATGAATGCATAAAGAAAATGTGATGTGTACATATATAGTGGAATATTATCCAGTTATAAAAAAGAATGAGATTCTACCACTTGCATCAAAATGGATGCAACTGGAGGACATCATGTTGAGTGAAATAAGCTGGACACAGAAAGACAAATGTCACATGTTCTCCCTTATATGTAGTAAATGGCTTTTTTCTTACATCCCATGTATCAGTGATACAGACTACATCACACGGTGGAAACAAACTTCCCAGTATCTCAGTGGCTTAACCTAAGAAGAGTTCTTATATCATGTCTGTAGACAGAGAGATTGCTCATGGAGTTCATCAGGGACCCAAATAGACATAGGCTTTATCACACTTTTTTCAATAGTCTTGAGATCAAAAAAGACTCTGGTGAGTTGTACACAATTCTGAAAAACTGCTACCTGAAAGTGTAGTGTACTGTCACTTACATTTCATTGGAAAAGCAAATTGCATGGACAAAATTCACTTCAAAGAGGTTAGGCAAGGGTTACTCTGTGAAATGCCCCTAGACAGATAGTAAATCACATGGAGAATACTTACTTTTGTAAACTACATTTCTGAATGTTCCATACTATCTAAAATATATATCTATTATAGTGTTTACAAAAAAAATTCACAAGAAATGCTATTCTTAGAGAAAAATTTATCATCACAACATGTAAAAAATGTTTTTAGCTTCAAAATAGGGAAGGTAACATCACCAACAGCAACTATCAATTCTAATACTTAAAATAGGGTAAACAAAGAAAATACAAGTTTTGACATTGTCTAAGTGATCCTGGAGTTTGAAGTAAAGACTGTTTAGTACAAAAAAACGTAAGTAAGCGGTAGCACTAGCAATACAGCCCATGAAACTATGTTAGAATAAGTCTTCTCAATCCAGTCAAAGTTATTGATTAAAGGCTGTCATCCTGTGAGAAAGAATGTGAGAATGGTATGAGAATAGACTCTGTAGTCACCATAGCCAATTGTTCATAGTGAATTCCAGCTTTTGGTCATTACAGAATGTGGTCAAATGATAATTATTAGTTAATTATTTTGTTGTCTATTCATTTATCCAACATTTATGCCATACCTAACTATAAGCGAGACACCATTATAGATCTTGGAACAGAGTAATTAACAAAACAGATGTCCTCTTGCTCTTGTGGAGTTTACTTTCCAAAGTAGGGAAAAGATAAACAATAAACAGATCAATAGAGTATTTCAAAATGGTAATAAGTGCACGCTTTTATGCAAGCTAATGGAATAAAAATGTACAGGGCATAGTGCTTGAAAAAGTAGTCAGGTAAGATGTCTATGATGAAGTGGCATTGTAACAGAAACCTGAAGAAATTGAGAGAAGAAGCCATGCAAGTATCTGAGAAAAGACTATTCCAGGGTGAGAAAACAGCAGGTGCAAAGGTCCAAAGGCTGGAGCAGAACATGTGTTCAAAGAGCAGCAAGGGGCTGGTGAAGCTGGACAGAGTGAGTAAGGAAAGGGTTGTAAGGAATGAGATTCAGGATACAGGCAGGGGTAAGATGACATTGCTCTTTTAGATCATGTTATGAAAAGAATGAATTTTATTCTTTAAAGAAAACCATTGACAAGTTTTGATAAGAGAAATGACATAATCTTATTTTCATTTTAAATGGATTACTCTGGTTACTGTGTAGAAAAGATATCCAAGCCACAAGCAGGCAGACCTGTCAGGAGGCTATTGGAATAGTCTAGCTTAGACAGCTTGAAGCACAGCAAGAATGGTGGAATTGATGAAAAGATCAAATGCAGTCAACAGTATTTGCTGATGCATTGGATTTAGAGAGTGAGAGGGGAGTCAAGTATATTATTTCCAGAGTCATTTTATAAAGCATAGAATGTAAGAACCATCTTCTATGACTTATTATATAATACATAGAACGAATGAACTCTAACAACTTTACCCCTACTTCATAGGGAATTCTCTTTTTTAACAAAGCATATTTCTGTCCAACTAGACTACATGTTATAATTTAAATATGAGTTCTAATTAAACATTTAAAAACCTAATGCTCACTCAACTTTTCATATCTACTAAATTCAGATAATAGACTCCTGCTAAGTGGCTATAATATAGAATCTTCAAAAAGCCTTATCTGACTTTTCTGTGAATTTAAAGGGTAGGTCTTGGAGAGCAGTGTAACTAAAATAAGAGCAAGGTTGATCCTCCACCTGCAGTGCCAGCATCCCATATGGGCGCCGGTTCTAGTCCTGGTTACTCCTCTTTCAGTCCAGTGCTCTGCTGTGGCCTGGGAAGGCAGTGGAGGATGGCCCAAGTGCTTGGGCCCCTGCACCCGCATGGGAGACAAGGAGGAAGAACCTGGCTCCTGGCTTTGGATTGGAGTATCTCTGGCTATTGCAGCCACTTGGGGAGTGAACCAATGTAAGGAAGACCTTTCTCTCTGTCTCTCTCTCTCTCTCTGTCTGTAACTCTATATGTCAAATAAATAAAAATAAAGACTTGTAAAAAAGATTCAATTCTTTAAAAAAATAAATAAAATGAAAAATAAAACAAGAGCAGAATGGAGCACAACAGTATTAGAGCCCTCTCTCAAAAGAAGTCTTAATTGATATTGGTTCTTCCCAACATTTTATTTAATATGAAGAATAGAGTCAACTTTTTTCTTCAGTGATTCATTATATCATCTGAAGAATTGTCCTATACTAAAGCTCTACTGAAAACATTTCCAAACTAACTAGGAAACAATTTGTATAAATCCTGCCTCAATCTTTCATTTCACCAGCATAATTGTGTCCCAGTGGGCATAAAATTGTTCCTTCTGTATAAAAATAAGTCTATAGAAGGTCAAAGGAAAGTACTATAAAATGACAGAATTGAGTGGGACAGAAAGCAAATATTCTATGATACACTCAGCATGGCTTCTTTGACTTATTTGCATATTTAAAGATAAATATGTATTTACTAGTTGATTAACAAATACTGGCTTCCATTTCCTCATTTGCCTTTTTAAGAAAGAAAATTATCTAGATTACTGGTTTCCTACTTCTAATTGGAGTAGGAGGAAGGATAAATGAACTTATGAGTAGAATACTTAGGGGTATAATTTGAAACCCTTCCGTGGGTGAATGGACCTCTTCTCTTTATCTCTTCACCACCGCTTAAAACCTACTCAATTATACATGAGTTGTTTTGAATTTTAAAAATTCTATCCTGGGACCGGCACTGTGGCGCAGCGGGTTAACGCCCTGAAGTGCCGGCATTCCATATGGGCACTGGTTCTAGTCCTGGCTGCTCCTCTTCTGATCCAGCTCTCTGCTATGGCCTGGGATAGCAGTAGAAGACGGCCAAGTCCTTGGGCCCCTGCACCCACATGGGAGACCAGGAAGAAGCTCCTGGCTCCTGGTTTCAGATAGGCACAGCTCCGGCTGTTGCAGCTGGGGAGTGAACCAGTGGATGAAAGACCTTTCTCTCTGGCTCTACCTCTTTCGGTAACTCTTTCAAATAAATAAAATAAATCTTTTAAAAAAATAAAAAATAGTGTCCATTTCACTTCAACAGGTTTCCCCTTTGGTGCTCAGTTAGTTGTCACCAATCAGTGAAAACATATGATATTTGTCCTTTTGGGACTGGCTTATTTCACTCAGCATGATGTTTTCCAGATTCCTCCATCTTGTTGTAAATGACTGGGTTTCATTGTTTTTTACTGCTGTATAGTATTCTACAGAGTACATATCCCATAATTTCTTTATCCAGTCTATTGTTGATGGGCATTGAGGTTGAGTCCAGGTCTTAGCTATTGTGAATTGAGCTGCAATAAACATTAAGGTGCAGACAGCTTTTTTGTTTGCCAATTTAATTTCCTTTGGGTAAGTTCCAAGGAGTGGGATAGCTGGGTTGTATGGTAGGGTTATATTCAGGTTTCTGAGGAATCTCCAGACTGACTTCCATAGTGGCTTAACCAGTTTGCATTCCCACCAACAGTGGGTTAGTGTCCCTTTTTCCCCACATCCTCCCCAGCATCTATTGTTGGTAGATTTCTGAATGTGAGCCATTCTAACCAGGGTGAGATGAAACCTCATTGTGGTTTTGATTTGCTTTTCCCTGAGGGCTAGTTATCCTGAACATGTTTTCATGTGTCTGTTGGCCATTTGGATTTCCTCTTTTGAAAAATGTCTATTGAGGTCCTTGGCCCATCTCTTAAGTGGGTTGTTTGTTCTGTTGTTGTGGAGTTTCTTGATTTCTTTGTAGATTCTGGTTATCAACCCTTTATCTGTTGTGTAGTTTGCAAATATTTTTTCCCATTCTGTCAGTTGCCTCTTCACTTTCTTGACTGTTTCTTTTGCCATACAGAAGCTTCTCAATCTGATGCCATCTCAATTGTTAATTTTGGTTTTGACTGCCTGTGCTTCCAGGGTCTTTTCCAAGAAGACTTTGCCTGTGCCTATATCTTGCAGGGTTTCTCACTTTTTCTAAGTATTCCACACTCAAGGCAGAAAATATCCTTATTTTCAGTCAAGTGCAACTGCATAAGGCCTAGCCTAATGTGGAATATCAACATAGCTAAATTGGATCAGATGAGATGTTTTCCTACTGTTACCTATTGATTCCCCCAAAGACCACCAGAAAACCTGTAGATCAAAGAATGCTGTTGCTTAGTAACACTTTGACAGTATCTTGATGCTGTCTCAGGATGCCATGGTCTGAGGATATTCATAGACTTGGGGTTCTGGGTTGAAATAATTTGGGGCAGGTTTTTCAAGGAATGAAAATAAGGGTTAGCCAAATATTGTGACATAATACTTTCAGAGGGGAAACAGTGAAGTAAGTGTTTTCAAAAGAGTCTTGACTAGTTGGCTGCTGCTGGAAAAGCAAGCCGCTTGCACAGGTGTGCAGTGTGTTGTCCAGATAGGAGTGCTGTTTACCCAGATGAGCAAATTATTTCCCTGAACAAATTAGTTTTCAGAAATGTCCCAAAGTCAACAGTGAGGTGATTTATGGTTTACAGACCTATTTTCCTGAATGAGAATTTCCTAGAACAAATAGTTAAGTTTTGCTGACACAGGTGCCCTCTTTTAGTGTGCCATTATATGGACACAGGTGGTCTCATTCTCACCAAAATGGTCAACAGCTGATACAAGTTCAATTCTTAATAAATGAGGGAAGTAAATGTTCAATAAGGTAAAAACAAATTAGGAGTTTGGTTGCATCTGTGATAAGCAGAGACAATAAGGAACAGATAAGCCAGTAAAATGAAGTCATATTTAAATAACTCAGCAACCAGGAAAATTGAGAAGGGTCCAAATTATTATTTGGACAGAGAGAGAGGGAGAAGGAGAGAGAGAGAGAGCAAGAGAGAGAGAGAGAGAGAGCGAAACAGAGAGAGAGAGAGAGAGAGACTCAATGCACAAGTTACAGACCAGAGTACTTAAGATTGTCAGACAGATTGGAGACTTTAGCTCTCCCTTGTTCCCTAATCCGTTCCCTAGCCAGAGAAGCACAAGGACTATAAGATGACACCTCAAGTGGGGTGATTAGAAGGGTTATTAAGTCTCATTCTTGCAGAGGGCAGGAAGCGAGGGAGGAGGAGGCAGGAAGGGCTGAAGAGGAAGGTTATCGGTTGCCTTTTCAGGACTATCTGCCCTCTAATCACCAAGAATTCTTGAAAAGTGTTACCACCCACATAGGAGCTTTGTGATATGAATGGAATCAAGGTAAGAGATGTAAGTAGTGATCCTTGTTCTCACCCTGTTAAGGTTGACTACCAGGTGCTCTTCTACTTGAGCAGAGTTATTTTATGTTATTGATTCATTAATAAACTTATTTTTAAGAAATTTCATTTATTTATCTACTTGAGAAACTGAGAGTTAGAGACCGCTCCCAACCCCTGGTTCACTCCTTCAAATGCCTGTAACAGCCAGGGCTAGGCCAACGCTGGGAGCTGGAAATTCAATCAAGATCTCCCATGTGGGTGGCAGAAACCCAATTGCTGAGCCATCACTCAGTTCTTTTCAGAGTCTACATTAGCAAGAAGCTAGAGTCAAACCCAGGTTCTCCAGTTTGGAATGCAAGCATTCTTAACAAACAGCAAACAACCACCCCATGGAGAGTATTTAATTCAAAATACCTGGCCAATTTTCTGCTTATGTTTACTCTTCCACCCAATCTCCCTATCAGTGTGAGTGTACACACAACACAAACACACACACACACACAAATTTTATTGAAGATATAATTTTAAAATTTTTTTCATTTACTCATTTTCATTTATTTGAATGAGAGAGAGAAAAAGAGGAGAAAGACACAGAGAGAGAAATCTTCCATTCACTGGTTTGTCCCTAAAATGCCCACAACTGCCAGGCTGGACCAGGCTGAAGGCAGGAGCCTGTAACCCTATCCAGGTCTCATGTAGCTGGCCAGGACACAGTACTTGAGCCATTACCTACTGCTTCCCAGGATATGCACAACAGCAGGAAGTTGGATTTGGAAGCATAGTCAGACACTCTGATACAGAATGTAGGCATCCCAAGCACTGTCTTAGCTGCTACACCAGACACCCACCCCAAATATTTACTTAATTTTATACACTTTCAAGTTGCTGGAGATAATAATGGTAGCATAGCTCCCTGTTTCCAACAACTTCCTACCAAAACTTTAAGATAAACCAAGGAGCAGAAGGTAAATTATACACAAAACCACACCCTTGGCATAACTTCATAACAGCTGTGAGTAAAAAGAGAAAATCATCAAATGCCAACACACAATCTCTGAACTTCCTTCTTTGCCTCTGCTCCACCACAAATGGTTGTGGTAGAGAA
Source organism: Lepus europaeus (assembly GCF_033115175.1). NCBI lineage: Eukaryota > Metazoa > Chordata > Mammalia > Lagomorpha > Leporidae > Lepus > Lepus europaeus. The sequence continues at coordinate 103,246,460 of NC_084828.1, read as the reverse complement.
AGGCAACCCAAGGCAATGAGAAGGGAATAATTAATTCTGTGTATCAACATGAATGTGCCAAGGGATACCAGCTAACTGGTAAAACATTTCCTAGAGTGTCAGAGTTGTTTACAAAAACTGATTGGCATTTGACTCAGTAAATTGAGTAAAAAAGATTTGCCCTCACCAGTGAATGAAGAGAGGCAACATCCAGTCTACTGAGGACAGGGACAGAAAAAAAAAGTGAAAGACAGGTGAATGCATTCTTATTTTCATTTGCTTGAACCTCTGCCTTCTCCTTGGAGGTTCATCTCTCGCCCTCAGGACTTGAAGATTGCCACTATCTGCCCACTTCTACTCTCAGGCTTTTGTACTCAGCTAAACATTACTCCACCAGTTCCCCTTATTTTCAGGCCTTGGGACATGGACTGAATTACAGCACTGAATTCCCTCGTTCTCCGCGTGAACATCGCAGATGACGGGACTTCTCCTCCTCCATAACTGTGTAAGCTAATCCTATGATAAATATCATAGACACTTGTATATTGATTCCGCTTTACAGGAGGACACTGATGAACACAGTGGTGAAGAAGAAAACTGGCAAAGGAGTTCATGGTGATTTGGAAAAACCATTATAAAGAGCAGGGACAGGCTTCAGTTGTAGCAGTTTAGACTCAGGATTCCCATATCCTATATTGAAGTTGTTGGATTCAAATTCTAGCTCCACTTCAATTCCAGTTTCCTGCCAACATGCACATTGAGAGGCAGCAGGTGATGACTCTAGCCAATGGGTCCCTGCTACCCATGCGAGAGACCTGGTCTGCATTTCCAGCTCCTGGCTTCAGCCCCTGGCCCAGTGCCATAAGGGGGCATTGGGGGAGCTAACCAGGGGATAGAACCCCTCTTCCTCTCTCTTCTGTGTGTGTGTGTGTGTACCTTTCAAACAAATAAAAATAAAATTAAAAATTAAAAATCCACACGAAATCTGTAAATACTGAAAAAGAGTCCAGTAAGATTAGAACATGAACAAAATGACTGAGATTTCAATGTGTGCTTTAAAGGTGTAGGTGCCATTTAAAGTAGCAAGCATGATTTAAAGGACAGAAAATTGAAGAACCACTCTCCAAAGTGCATAACTGGAGGTTACAAGTCAGGGGCAAAGACTGACTTCCCGCCAACAGGAATTCTGCTGGCAGATCACCTTTGCGTGTTCTGCAGCTGTTCCCTGTGTGTTTAGCCTGCTGGCCACCCCCACCGGAGTTCGGGCACATTAAGCCTCTGCAGGCACAGTTGACAATTCCTTAAAATAAATCTATTTATCTACCTCTCTGTATTCTTTGACCTGTTTCTCAAGAGAACCCTAATATAGGTAATGGAGAGATAACATGAAAGGGAGGAATGTTAGTGTCTTTTAAGCAAAACAAAACTGTGAAATAGAAAAACTCACACATCTTCCCCGATCATTGAAATGAGCAAATAAACAGAAAGCCGTGCTAAAGTGTCTGTACTGCGCCATCCTGACAGGAAAGGAGACTTCCAAATTAAGAACCTTATGAAAATACCCCAATACCATAAACATGAACAATTGGGGAAAAAAGTATATGCATAGTTCCTGCATAAGATAAAAATTGTTTTAAACTCACACCTATAAACAGAAGAGAATTCACCCCAAAAATCAACTAGATAAATAAGAAAATGATGAGCCAATAATCAAAAAATAGTTAAATATCCTCAAACAAGAATGTGAAAATATGAAAAAACTTACATCAGAAATTCAAAACTAATAAGAAAATGATTCAAAAAGGGACAAAAAGCAAAATAAAATAAGAATTCACTGAATTTGGAAACAACTAGGGAAAAGTAAAAATATTTCAGATAATAAAGAATCAATTGCATGACTAGGCTGTGAGGTAGCAGGTAAAACGGCCACCTGTAATGTCAGCATCCCATACGAGTGTCCACTTCCAATCCAGCTCCCTGCTAATGCACCTGGGAAAGCAGTGGGAGATGGCCCATGTGTTTGGGCACCTGCCAACCACATGGAAGATGGAGAAGAAACTCCTGACTCCTGGTTCTGAGATCGGGCCAGCTCTGGCTTTTGCGGCCATCTGGGGAGTAAACCACTGGATAGAAGATATTTCCCTCTCTCTCTCTCTCTCGCTCTCGCTCTCGCTCTCTCTCTCTCTCGTCTCCCCAACTCTGCCTTTCAATTAAATAAATAAATCTTTTAAAAGAAGAATAAATTGAAAAATGTCTATGGAAGAATAAACTGAAGTGAGATTTTTTTTCATATGAGACATCAAAAATGGTAGTAAATAACCAGAAGTTTTAACATAATGTCAAGAAAGAGGTTAAAAAAAAGAGAGAAAGTAGTAGAAAAGGAAATATATGCAAAGAAGACAATTATATACATATGTATATATATATATATATATATATATATATATATATCATCAGAAAGTGTCTGACTGAAAAATAAAATAGTGGCAGAAAGCTAACATTTAAAAATAAAGTCCAAGAAAAATTCTCCAAACTGGATAAGACTCAAAATTCCAAACCTTCAAATGTCAGATAACCCCATCCAGCAAGTTATTTCAGAGAACTGTAAAAGAAGGTGAGCTCTGTAACTCCTTCTGTGAAACAAATATAAAGACAATGCTGGGGACCAAGTAAAGAAAATATTAAAAAGAAATTTACAAACCAGTATCACTCATAAATGTCAATGCTAAAAGAACATTTAATGTAGTACTAACATACCAGTGTCAACACCACATTAAAAATACACAGGCCCAAGGAGGGTTTAGTCCAGGAGTACATGATTGGTCCAAAATTCAGAAATCCATGAATATCATATAACATATTTTTTAACTTTTATTTAAAAAATATAAATTTCCAAAGTACAACTTTTGGATTATAGAGGATTTTCCCCCATAACCACCCTCCAACCCACAACCATCCCATCTCCCACTCCCTCTCCCATTCCATTCACATCAAGATTCATTTTCAATTATCTTTATATACAGAAGATCAATTTAGTACATACTAAGTAAAGATTTCAACAGTTTGCACCCACACAGAAACACAAAGTATAAAGTACTGTTTGAGTACTAGTTATACCGTTAATTCACATAGTACAACACATTAAGGACAGAGATCCTACATGGGAAGTAAGTGCACAATGACTCCCGTTGTTGATTTAACAATTGACATTCTTTTTACACATCAGTAATCACTCAAGGCACTTGTCATGAGCTGCCAAGGCTATGGAAGCCTCTTGAGTTCACCAACTCCGATCTTACTTAGACAAGGCCATAGTCAAAGTGGAAGTTCTTTCCTCCCTTCAGAGAAAGGTACCTCCTTCTTTGATGGCCCGTTCTTTCCTCTGGGATCTCACTCACAGAGATCTTTCATTTAGGTCATTTTTTTTTTGCCAGAGTGTCTTAGCTTTCCATGCCTGAAATACTCTCATGGGCATTTTAGCCAGATCTGAATGCCTTAAGAGCTGATTCTGAGGCCAGAGTGCTGCATATAATATATTTTTAAAGATTTATTTATTTATATGAAAGAGTTACACAGAGAGAGGAGAGGCACGGGGGGGGGGGGTCCTTCTACCCGCTGGTTCACTCCCCAATTCACCTCAACGGCCAGAGCTGTGCAGATCTGAAACCAGGAGCCAAGAGCTTCTTCCTGGTCTCCCATATGGGGGCAGGGGCCCAAAGATTTGAGCCATCTATTACTACTTTCCCAGGCCATAGCAGAGAGCTGGACTGGAATTGGAGCAACCAAGACTTGAACCGGTGCCCATATGGGATGCTGGCATTGCAGGTGGCAGCTTTACTTGCTACGCCACAGCACCAGCCCCATCACATAACATATTAACAAATCAAGAGAGGGAATGATGGGATTATCTACAGATGCTGAAAAAGTTCCTACAAAACTCAAGCCGTTTAGGATTTATTTTTAGGTTCCTAATAGTGGATGTGAGACTAATTGGCAGTTATTTGTTCTATCTCTCTAGGTGCATTTTAACTGCGACTATTCAGAATGTCTGATCCAGGAGGAGAGTGTCCACTGTTTGAACTGTCTTGACTGCAGCGGCATATGGAAAATCAATAATGCTACACAGAAAAAGTGTTTTTAATGATGCATATATGAAAGGGCAGAGACAACAGAGGAAGGAAGAAGGACAGAGAAATCTTCCCAACAGAGAAGGAGGCTGTGCATTAAATAGCCCAGAACACGTATAGCTTACAGACACATGTCTGCCCTGCCTGATTCTAGCAAAGCTTCATAAATTCAGATCGCACAGGTACCAGGCCAGAAACTAAATGTATTCCTGGTTAAAGACAATGGGAAATGAGGGGCTGTGAAGAGAACTGGGACGACACCTGGATTTAGTCGACAAAGTCCTAGTTTTCATTCCATGGAAGGCTCTGAGTTTAAGAGAAGTGAAAAGGATGTTTATATCTGTCTAGCATAGGCTCAGATAGAAAAGTAGACAAAAGTTTAAGACAGAAGCCCAATTCAGGAACTACAAACTGATATTTGGAAATAAGATCATAGACCCAGAACATTTTAAAATGCAGTTTTTTTCCATTGAATTAAAAGTCTGCAAATAGGAAGGAAACTGGAGAATAGTTACCAGGTTTCTGGAAAATGTCTCACCTTAAACTTTAACACATTGCCTTGAGTGTTTTATTTTAATACAGAAGAACATCAAAAACTTTCCTTTACCATGCAGCTTTCCAGGAATTGCTTTTGGATCTGCAGGACAGGAACAGCTTATAGCCAAAGGTAAACACATTTCAAAATGCTAGAATATTCATTTCAGATATGATTCAAGAACCCAGACTGAAACAGGAAGAATAACAGTAAATGAGGTCAATTTTTTTTTTGACAGGCAGAGTTAGACAGTGAGAGAGAGACAGAGAGAAAGGTCTTCCTTTTCCATTGGTTCACCCCCACAAATGCCCACTACAGCCGGCACGCCGCGCTGATCCGAAGCCAGGAGCCAGGTGCTTCCTCCTGGTCTCCCATGCAGGTGCAGGGCCCAAGCACTTGGGCCATCCTCCACTGCCTTCCTGGGCCACAGCAGAGAGCTGGACTGGAAGAGGAGCAACCCGGACGGAATCCGGCACCCCAACCAGGACTAGAACCCGGGGTGCTGGCACCGCAGGTGGAGGATAAACCAAGTGAGCTATGGGGCTGGCCTCAAATTTATTTATGACAAGAGATTAAAATATGTACATTTAAAACAAGGGTACAGAATGGGGAGGAAGCTTACTGCTCTAGTCTGGGGTAAGATACATAAGAGGAAGTGGAGAGAGTGCAATCTCAGGGAAGAGTTAGAGAGAAATCTGCAAAGGAAACTCCAGGCAAATTAGAGGGACACTGGGGATATACGTGGAGGGGGACATGCACAAATCTGGACCACAGCAACCAAGACCATAAGCAACAGCTTTGGAGAGTGAAGTGAGACCAGATTCCAATAGCCCAAGCCACTGGTGATAGAGCTGCAGGAGGAGCCTCATGAGTTTTGGAACACTGTAGGGGACAGTGTACCTGTCAACCTTCAGCAAAAAAAAAAAAAAGGGACATATTTCAATCTCCTCAACCACCTAGCATCCTGTAACTGAAGGCAGGCACAATATTGGACATACATAACAGCTGTGCCTGCTTGTGTCTGCACATCCAACAACCAGCCAGAAGGAGATGCCTGAGCCCGGCTAGGAGAACTGGCAGGGAGCTGTCAAGAGCACCCAGCTCGGCTCATGACTGTGGGAGCCTTATGTGTTGGGGCTGGGAAAACACCATGCCTTTGCCATGGGACCAACAAATCCCCTTAAGCTAAGTGGTAAAAATAAAATTTTAAATGTTAAAGTGATCATATGAAGCAGAAGAAAGAAAATCGAACTTAGAAGACAAAGCACAGGACACTCTCTTCAACTTATAGTCCTAGAAAACTGTGTTTTCACATGCAGAAGTATGAAGCAAGACTCCTACTTTACACCTTAAACAAACACCCACTCAACATGAATTAAAGATCTAAATCTACTACCCAACACCATCAAATTATTAGAGAACATTGGGGACACCTTGCAAGACATTGGCACAGGCAAAGAATTCTTGGAAAAGTCTCCAGAGGCATAGGCAGTCAGGCCTAAATTAACAATTGGGATTACATCAAATTGAGAAGTTTCTGTACTGCAAAAGAAACACTCAGTAAAGTAAAGAGGTAACCGACAGAATGGGAGAAAAACAAAGTATTAAAAAGAATAAAATAGTAAGCTGTTCCTTGGCATTCAGGACAAGGGCTGATCAAGTCATTGTTTCTCATAGTGTCAGTTTCACTTCTACAGGTTTCCCTTTAGATACGCAGTTAGCTGTCACAGATCAAGGAGAATATATATTTGTCCCTTTGGGACTGGATTATTTAACTCAGCATTATGTTTTCCAGATTCCTCCATTTTGTTACAAATGACCAGATTTCTTTTCTTTTTTTTTACTGCAATGTAGTATTCTATAGAGTACGTATCCCATAATTTCTTTATCCAGTCTTCAGTTAGGCATTTAGGTTGATTCCAGGACTTAGCTATTGTGAATTAGGCCGCGGTAAACATTGAGTTGGCAGACAGCTCTTTTATTTGCCAATTTAATTTCCCTTGGGTAAATTCCGAGAGTGGGAAGGTCATGTAGTAGTGCTATATTCAGGGTTCTGAGGAATCTACAAACGGACTTAAATAGTAGCTTTACCAGCTGGAATCATCACAATACCAGATTTCAGGACATACTACAGGGCAGTTGTTATCAAAACAGCATGGTACTGGTACAGAAACAGATGGATAAAACAATGGAACAGAATAGAAACACCAGAAATCAATCCAAACATCTACAGCCAACTTATATTTGATCAAGGATCTAAAAATAATCCCTGGAAAAAGGACAATCTATTCAATAAATGCTGCTGGGAAAATTGGATTTCCATGTGCAGAAGCATGAAGCAAGACCCCTACATTTCACCTTACACAAAAATTCACTCAACATGAATAAAAGACTTAAATCTACGACCCAACACCATCAAATTATTAGAGAACATCGAGAAACCCTGCAAGATATAGGTAGCAGCAAAGACTTCATAGAAAAGACCCTGGAGGTGCAGGCAGTCCAAACCAAAATTAACTATTGGGATTGCATCAAATTGAGAAGTTTCTGTACTGCAAAAGAAACAGTCAGGAGAATGAAGAGGCAACCGACAGAATGGGAAAAATATTTGCAAACTACGCAACAAATAAAGGGTTGATAACCAGAATCTACAAAGAAATCAAGAAACTCCACAACAACAGAACAAACAACCCACTTAAGAGATGGGCCAAGGACCTCAATAGACATTTTTCAAAAGAGGAAATCCAAATGGCCAACAGACACATGAAAACATGTTCAGGATCACTAGCCATCAGGGAAATGCAAATCAAAACCACAATGAGGTTTCATCTCACCCTGATTAGAATGGCTCACATTCAGAAATCTACCAACAATAGATGCTGGGGAGGATGTGGGGAAAAAGGGACACTAACCCACTGTTGGTGGGAATGCAAACTGGTTAAGCCACTATGGAAGTCAGTCTGGAGATTCCTCAGAAACCTGAACATAACCCTACCATACAACCCAGCCATCCCACTCCTTGGAATTTACCCAAAGGAAATTAAATTGGCAAACAAAAAAGCTGTCTGCACCTTAATGTTTATTGCAGCTCAATTCACAATAGCTAAGACCTGGAACCAACTCAAATGCCCATCAACAGTAGACTGGATAAAGAAATTATGGGACATGTACTCTGTAGAATACTATACAGCAGTCAAAAACAATGAAATCCGATCATTTGCAACAAGATGGAGGAATCTGGAAAACATCATGCTGAGTGAATTAAGCCAGTCCCAAAGGGACAAATATCATATGTTCTCCCTGATCGGTGACAACTAACTGAGCACCAAAGGGGAAACCTGTGGAAGTGAAATGGACACTATGAGAAACAGTGACTTGATCAGCTGTTGTGCTGACTGTTGATGTACAATGTAATACTTTATCCATTTTAGTATTTTTCTTTGTTTTGTTCTAGTACTAGTGGTTGAACCTTGTAATTAACACACAATTATTCTTAGGTGTTTAAATTGTAACTGAAAAGTGATCCCTGTTAAATATAACAATGGGAATAAGAGAGAGAGAAGGTGTACAATTTGGGATATGCTCAATCAGACTTGCCCCAAATGGTGGAGTTAGAATCGTGCCAGGGAATTCCAATAAAATCCCATCAAGGTGGCAGGTACCAATGCCATCTCACTAGTCCAAATGATCAATTTCAGTTCACAATTGATCACACTAATAGGTCTAAGAGTCAAAGGGATCACACAAACAAGACTAGTGTCTGCTAATACTAACTGATAGAATCAAAAAGGGAGAGAATGATCCATCATGGGAAGCGGGATACACAGCAGACTCATAGAATGGCAGATGTCCTAAATAGCATTCTGGCCTCAGAATCAGCCCTTCAGGCATTCAGATCTGGCTGAAGAGCCCATGAGTGTATTTTAGGCATGGAAAGCCAAGACACTCTGGAAAAAAAAAAAAAAGAAGGAGGTACCTTTCTCTGAAGGAAGGAGAGAACTTCCACTTTGACTATGACCCTGTCAGAATAGGATTGAAGTCATCAAACTCAAAAGGCTTCCATAGCCTTGACAACTCATGACTAGAGCATAGGGAGATTATTGACACCAAAAACAAGAGTGTCAGAGTGTCAAATTGTTAAGTCAACAACAGGAGTCACTGTGTACTTACTTCTCATGTGGGATCTGTCCTTAATGTGTTGTCCAATGTGAAGTAATGCTATAACTAGTACTGAAACAGTATTTTACACTTTGTGTTTCTGTGTGGGTGCAAACTGATGAAATCTTAATATGTACTAAATCAATCTTCTGTATATAAAGATAATTGAAAATGAATCTTGATGTGAATGGAATGGGAGAGGGATTGGGAAATGGGAGGGGTGCAAGTGGGAGGGAAATTATGGGAGGGGAAGCCATTGTAATCCATAAACTGTACTTTGGAAATTTATATTTAATAAATTAAAAAAAATAGTGGCTTTACCAGTTTGCATTCCCACCAACAGTGGGTTAGTGTTCCTTCTATCCCACATTCTTGCCAGCATCTGTTGTTGGTAGATACCTGTATTAAAGCCATCTAACCAGGGAGAGGTGAAACCTCATTGTGGTTTTGATTTGCATTTCCCTGATTGCTAGTGATCCTGAACATTTTTTCATGTGTCTATTGGCCATTTAGATTTCCTCTTTTGAAAAATGTCTACTGAGGTCCTTGGCCCATCTCTTAAGTGAGTTGTTTGTTTTGCTGTTGTGGAATTTCTTGATCTTTTTGTAGATTCTGGTTATTAATCCTTTATTGGTTGCATAATTTGCAAATATTTTTTCCCGTTCTGTTGGTTGCCTATTCACTTTCCTGACTGTTTCTTTTGAAGTACAGAAACTTCTCAATTTGATGTAATCCCAATTGTTGATTCTGGCTTTGACTGCCTGGACATCTGGGGTCTTTTCCAAGAAGTCTTTGCCAGTACCTATATCTTGCAGGGTTTCTCGATGTTCTCTAATAATTTGATGGTGTTGGGTAGGAGATTTAGATCTTTATTCCATGTTGAGTGGATTTTTGTGTAAGGTGTAAAGTAGGAGTCTTGCTTCATGCTTCTGCACATGGAAATCCAGTTTTCCCAGCACCATTTGTTGAATAGACTGTCCTTGCTCCAGGAATTGGTTTTAGATCCTTGATCGAATATAAGTTGGCTGTAGATGTTTGGATTGAATTCTGGTGTTTCTATTCTGTTCCATTGGTCTATCCATCTGTTTCTGTACCAGCACCATGCTGTTTTGATTATCACTGCCCTGTACTATGTCCTAAAATCTGGTATTGTGATGCCTCCGGCTTTGTTTTTGTTCTACAAGATTGTTTTAGCTATTCGAGGTCTTCTGTGCCTCCATATGAATTTCAGCATCATTTTTTCCAGATCTGAGAAGAATGTCTTTGGCATTTTGATTGGTATTGCATTGAATCTATAAATTGCTTTTGGAAGAATGGGCATTTTGATGATATGAATCTTCCAATCCATGAGCATGTAAAATTTTTCTATTTTTTGGTATCCTCTTCTATATCTTTCTTTAAGATCTTGTAATTCTCATCATAGAGATCTTTAACATCCTTAGTTAAGTTTATTCCAAGGTATTTGATTGTCTTTGTGGCTATTTTGAAGGGGATTGACCTTAGAAGTTCTTCCTCAGCCATGGCATTGCCTGTGTATACAAAGGCTGTTGATTTTTGTGCATTGATTTTATATCCTGCTACTTTGCCAAACTCTTCGATGAGTTCCAATAGTCTCTTAGTAGAGTTCTTTGGATTCCCTAAATAAAGAATCATAGCATCTGCAAAGAGGGATAGTTTGACTTCCTCCTTCCCAATTTGTATCCCTTTAATTTCTTTTTCTTGCCTGATGCCTCTGGCTAAAACTTCCAGAACTATATTGAATAGCAATGGTGGGAGTGGGCATCCCTGCCTGGTGCCAGATTTCAGTGGAAATGCTTTCAACTTTTCCCCATTCGATATGACCTGCCATAGATTTTTCATAAATTGCCTTGATTGTGTTGAGAAATGTTCCTTCTATACCCAATTTGCTTAGAGTTTTCATCATGAAAGGGTGTTGTATTTTATCGAATGTTTTCTCTGCATCTTCTTAGATAGTCATATGGTTTTTCTTCTGCAGTCTGTTAATGTGGTGTATCACATTGATTGATTTGTGAACACTGAACCATCCCTGCATACCAGGAATAAATCCCACCTGGTGTGGGTTGATGATTTTTCTGATGTGTTGTTGTATTCTATTGGCGAGAATTTTATTGAGGATTTTTGCATCAATGTTCATCAGGGATATTGGTCTGTAATTTTCTTTCAATGCTGCATCTTTCTCTGGCTTAGGGATTAAGGTAATGCTGGCTTCATAGAAAGAATTTGGGAGGATTCCCTCTTTTTCTATTGTTCTGAATAGTTTGAGAAGAATTGGAGTTAGTTGCTCTTTAAATGTCTGGTAGAATTCAGCGGTTTATCCATCTGGTCCTGGGCTTTTTTGTTGTTGGGAGGGCCTTTATTACTGATTCAATTTCTGACTCAGTTATGGGTCTGTTTAGGTTTTCTATGTTTTCATGGTTCAATTTAGGTAGGTTGTATGTGTCCAGGAATCTATCCATTTCTGATAAATTTCCCAGTTTGTTGGCATCAACTCTTTGTATTAATTTCAGATAACTCATTTTATTTCTGTGGTGTCTGTTGTAACATTCCCTTTTCATCCTTGATTTTGTTGATTTGGGTCTTCTCTCTCCTTTTTTTGATTAGCTAGGAAAATGATATGTCAATTTTTTTATATTTTCAAAAAACCGGGGGCGGAGCCAAGATGGCGGATAGTGAGGACGTGTGCCTTAGTTTGGGAAAATAAACTTTCATAAAAGCGGAATTACTGTAGCATCAGGAAAAAACTCAAGAAAAAAACTGCAGAGGAATCGCTTCCGGATCTTGTGGAGGAAACACAGAGGACTTACAGGGAACCCACCGCGTGGAAAACCAACAGAGACAAGCCGAGCGGCAGCGGCGGGAGAGGAGGCAGAGCCACAGAATCTCGCCAGCGCGGGAACGGAGGAGGGTAAGAAAGACAAAAGACCTGAGAAGTCCGAGACATTGGGGGGAGGGGGAACAGAGGCCTCTCCCTTCACTCACCAAGCAAAACAAAGAGCACCGCGATTTTACATATGTAAAGCTCAGCCAAACTCAGTATCTTTAGTGAAACTGGAGAACACATTGAGGGCTGCATAAACTCTTTGTGTGGTCCCAGGGGTAAATCAAACGAATACTCACAGAGGCTAGATTTCAACTACCCTCAACTCCACTCCCAACTGAGTCAAAAAAAAAAAAAAAAAAAAAGAGAGAGAGAGAGAGAGAGAGAGAGCGTCCCAGCAAGGAGCAAATAATCTGGGAGAGTCGCTCTTTACACAGCCTTAAACCTCAAGAAACAAGCATAGCTCTCTGGCCATACCCATCACAGCCCCTAAGGCTCCAACAAAACAGACAGCTCACTTAGAGGCATAGTATAACGAGAGAAAAAAAAACAAAAACAAAAACAAAAACACCACAAATTATCTCTAACTTGCCAAGCGGGAACGGAGGAGGGTAAGAAAGACAAAAGACCTGAGAAGTCCGAGACATTGGGGGGAGGGGGAACAGAGGCCTCTCCCTTCACTCACCAAGCAAAACAAAGAGCACCGCGATTTTACATATGTAAAGCTCAGCCAAACTCAGTATCTTTAGCGAAACTGGAGAACACATTGAGGGCTGCATAAACGCTGTGTATGGTCCCAGGGGTAGATCAAACGAATACTCACAGAGGCTAGATTTCAACTACCCTCAACCCCACTCCCAACTAAGTCAAAACAAAAAAAAAAAAAAAGAGAGAGAGAGAGAGCGTCCCAGCAAGGAGCAAATAATCTGGGAGAGTCGCTCTTTACACAGCCTTAAACCTCAAGAAACAAGCATAGCCCTCTGACCACACCCATCACAGCCCCTAAGGCTCCAACAAAACAGACAGCTCACTTAGAGGCATAGTATAACGAGAGAAAAAAAAACAAAAACAAAAACACCACAAATTATCTCTAACATGCCAAGCAAGAAACATAGAAGCGGAGCTACCAAGAACAAGGAAGGCACTATGACGCCCCCAAGTGAACAAGACATGACAATGCAAGATTATGAAGATGAAGAGATAGAGCAAATGCAAGAAGCAGATTTCAAAAAATTCACAAGAACATTAAGAAGTTCTCAAAAACAAATTCTTGAACTACAGAAATCCTTAATGGACAAGATAGAAAATCTCTCCCGTGAAAATGAAATATTAAGGAGGAATCAAAATGAAATGAAACAACTAGTGGAACAGGAAATTGCGATAGTGAAAAAAAACCTCAATGAAATGAAGAACTCAATAGATCAAATGGCAAACACATTAGAGAGCCTTAAAAACAGAATGGATGAAGCAGAGGAGAGAATATCGGAATTAGAAGACAGAGAACAGGAAAGGAAACAGTCAAATCAAAGAAAAGAAGAAGAAATCAGAAATCTAAAAAATACTGTCAGGAATCTACAGGATACTATTAAAAAACCCAACATTCGGGTTCTAGGAGTTCCTGAAGGCATGGAAAGGGAGAAAGGATTAGAAGGCCTTTTTAGTGAGATACTAGCAGAAAATTTCCCAAGTTTGGAGAAGGACAGAGACATCCTAGTACAGGAAGCTCAGAGAACCCCTAATAAACATGATCAAAAGAGATCCTCACCACGACACGTCGTAATCAAACTCACCACAGTGAAACACAAAGAAAAGATCCTAAAATGTGCAAGAGAGAAACGACAGATTACTCTCAGAGGATCTCCAATTAGACTTACAGCTGATTTCTCATCAGAAACCCTACAAGCCAGGAGAGAATGGCGAGATATAGCCCAGGTACTAAGAGAGAAAAACTGCCAGCCCAGAATATTATATCCTGCAAAGCTCTCATTTGTGAATGAAGGTGAAATTAAGACCTTTCACAGCAAACAGAAATTGAAAGAATTTGTCGCCACTCGTCCAGCCCTGCAAAAGATGCTTAAAGACGTGTTACATACAGAAACACAGAAACACGGTCACCAATATGAAAGAAGGTAAAGGAAGGAAACCTCAGAGCAAAAGATCACAGGAATCTCAAACCAGATATTAGAAAATATCTTTGGCAAATGGCAGGGCAAAGTTACTCCTTCTCAATAGTCACATTGAATGTTAATGGCTTGAATTGTCCAGTTAAAAGACACCGATTGGCTGATTGGATTAAGGAACAAAACCCATCCTTTTGCTGCTTACAAGAAACCCATCTATCCAACAAGGATCCATACAAGCTGAGAGTGAAAGGCTGGAAAAAGATATACCATGCCAACAGAAATGAAAAGAGAGCGGGCGTAGCCATCTTAATATCGGACAACATAAACTTTACTACAAAAACTGTTAGGAGAGACAAAGAGGGGCACTATATAATGATTAAGGGATCCATTCAACGAGAAGATATAACGATTATCAACGTATATGCACCTAATTACAGGGCACCAGCTTATTTAAAAGACTTGTTAAGGGACTTAAAGGGAGACTTAGACCCCAATACAATAGTACTGGGGGACTTCAATACTCCACTCTCAGAGATAGACAGATCAACAGGACAGAAGATCAACAAGGAGACAGTAGATTTAAATGACACTATAGCCCAAATGGATCTAACAGACATCTACAGAACATTTCATCCTACATCTAAGGACTTTACATTCTTCTCAGCAGTACATGGAACCCTCTCTAGGATTGACCACATACTAGGCCATAAAGCAAGTCTCAGCAAATTCAAAAGAATTAGAATCATACCATGCAGCTTCTCAGACCACAAAGGAATGAAATTGGAAATTGGCAACTCAGGAATCCCTAGAGCACGTGTAAACACATGGAGATTGAACAATATGCTCCTGAATGAACAACGGGTCATAGAAGAAATTAAAAGAGAAATCAAAAATTTTCTGGAAGTAAATGAGGATAACAGCACAACATACCAAAACCTATGGGATACAACAAAAGCAGTGTTAAGAGGAAAGTTTATATCAATAGGTGCCTACATCAAGAAATTGGAAAGGCACCAAATAGATGAGCTTTCAAGTCATCTCAAGGATCTAGAAAATCTGAAGCAAACCAAACCCAAACCCAGTAGGAGAAGAGAAATAATTAAAATCAGAGAAGAAATCAACAGGATTGAATCCAAAAAAACATTACAAAAAATCAGCCAAACGAGGAGCTGGTTTTTTGAAAAAATTAACAAAATTGACACCCCATTGGCCCAACTAACTAAAAAAAGAAGAGAAAAGACCCAAATCAATAGGATCAGAGATGAAATGGGAAACGTAACAACAGACGCCACAGAAATAAAAAGAATCATCAGAAATTACTACAAGGACTTGTATGCCAGCAAACAGGGAAATCTATCAGAAATGGACAGATTCTTGGACACATACAACCTCCCTAAATTGAGCCAGGAAGACATAGAAAACCTAAACAGACCAATAACTGACACAGAAATTGAAACAGTAATAAAGGCCCTCCCAACAAAGAAAAGCCCAGGGCCAGATGGATTCACTGCTGAGTTCTACCAGACATTTAGAGAAGAACTAACTCCAATTCTTCTCAAACTATTCAGAGCAATCGAAAAAGAGGGAATCCTCCCAAATTCCTTCTATGAAGCCACCATCACCTTAATTCCTAAGCCAGAAAGAGACGCAACATTGAAAGAGAATTACAGACCAATATCCCTGATGAACATAGATGCAAAAATACTCAATAAAATTCTGGCCAATAGAATGCAACAACACATCAGAAAGATCATCCACCCAGACCAAGTGGGATTCATCCCCGGTATGCAGGGATGGTTCAACATTCGCAAAACAATCAACGTAATACACTACATTAACAGACTGCAGAAGAAAAACCATATGATTCTCTCAATAGACGCAGAGAAAGCATTTGATAAAATACAACACCCTTTCATGATGAAAACTCTAAGCAAACTGGGTATGGAAGGAACATTCCTTAATACAATCAAAGCAATATATGAAAAACCCACGGCCAACATCCTATTGAATGGGGAAAAGTTGGAAGCATTTCCACTGAAATCTGGTACCAGACAGGGATGCCCTCTCTCACCACTGCTATTCAATATAGTTCTGGAAGTTTTGGCCAGAGCTATTAGGCAAGAAAAAGAAATTAAAGGGATACAAATCGGGAAGGAAGAACTCAAACTATCCCTCTTTGCAGATGATATGATTCTTTATTTAGGGGACCCAAAGAACTCTACTAAGAGACTGCTGGAACTCATCGAAGAGTTTGGCAAAGTAGCAGGATATAAAATCAATCCACAAAAATCAACAGCCTTTGTATACACAGGCAATGCCACGGCTGAGGAAGAACTTCTAAAATCAATCCCATTCACAATAGCTACAAAAACAATCAAATACCTTGGAATAAACTTAACCAAAGACGTTAAAGAGCTCTACGATGAAAACTACAAAACCTTAAAGAAAGAAATAGAAGAGGATACCAAAAAATGGAGAAATCTTCCATGCTCATGGATTGGAAGAATCAATATCATCAAAATGTCTATCCTCCCAAAAGCAATTTATACATTCAATGCAATACCCATCAAGATCCCGAAGACCTTCTTCTCAGATATAGAAAAAATGATGCTGAAATTCATATGGAGACACAGAAGACCTCGAATAGCCAAAGCAATCCTGTACAACAAAAACAAAGCTGGAGGCATCACAATACCTGATTTCAGGACATACTACAGGGCAGTTGTTATCAAAACAGCATGGTACTGGTACAGAAACAGATGGATAGACCAATGGAACAGAATAGAAACACCAGAAATCAATCCAAACACCTACAGCCAACTTATATTTGACCAAAGATCCAAATCTAATCCCTGGAATAAGGACAGTCTATTCAATAAATGGTGCTGGGAAAATTGGATTTCCACATGCAGAAGCTTGAAGCAAGACCCATACCTATCACCTTACACAAAAATTCACTCAACATGGATTAAAGACTTAAATCTACGACCCGAAACCATCAAATTATTAGAGAGCATTGGAGAAACCCTGCAAGATATAGGCACAGGCAAAGACTTCCTGGAAAATACTCCAACAGCAAAGGCAGTCAAAACCAAAATTAACATTTGGGATTGCATCAAATTGAGAAGTTTCTGTACTTCAAAAGAAACAGTCAGGAAAGTGAAGAGGCAACCAACAGAATGGGAAAAAATATTCGCAAACTATACTACAGATAAAGGATTGATAACCAGAATCTACAAAGAAATCAAGAAAATCCACAACAACAAAACAAACAACCCACTTAAGAAATGGGCCAAGGACCTCAATAGACATTTTTCGAAAGAGGAAACCCAAATGGCCAACAGACACATGAAAAAATGTTCAAGATCACTAGCAATCAGAGAAATGCAAATCAAAACCACAATGAGGTTCCATCTCACCCCGGTGAGAATAGCTCACATTCAGAAATCTACCAACAACAGATGCTGGAGAGGATGTGGGGAAAAAGGGACACTAACCCACTGTTGGTGGGAATGCAAACTGGTTAAGCCACTATGGAAGTCTGTCTGGAGATTCCTCAGAAACCTGAACATAACCCTACCATACAACCCAGCCATCCCACTCCTTGGAATTTACCCAAAGGAATTTAATTTGACAAATAAAAAAGCCATCTGCACATTAATGTTTATTGCAGCTCAATTCACAATAGCTAAGACCTGGAACCAACCCAAATGCCCATCAACAGTAGACTGGATAAAGAAATTATGGGACATGTACTCCATAGAATACTATACAGCAGTAAGAAACAACGAAACCCAGTCATTTGCAACAAGATGGAGGAATCTGGAAAACATCATGCTGAGTGAATTAAGCCAGTCCCAAAGAGAAAAATATCATTTGTCTTCCCTGATCGATGACAACTGAGCGCCAAAGAGGAAACCTGTTAAGTGAAATGGACACTATAAGCAACAATGAACTGATCAGCTCCTGTCCTGACTTTAGATGTACAATGTAATACTTTATCCTTTTTAGTATTTGTTGTTGTTGTTGTTGTTCTAGTACTATTGGTTGAACTCAGTAATTAACACACAATTATTCTTAGGTGTTTAAATTTTAACTGAAAAGTGATCCCTGTTAAATCTAAGAGTGGAAAAAGAGAGGGAGGAGATGAACAATTTGGAACATGCTCAATCGGACTGGCCGCAAATGGTGGAGTTAGAAATGTGCAGGGGATTCCAACACAATTCCATCAAGATGGCATGTACCAATGCCATCGCACTAGTCCAAGTGATCAATTTCAGCTCACAATTGATAGCTCTGATAGGTCTAAGAGTCAAAGAGATCACACAAACAAGACAAGTATCTGCTAATACTAACTGATAGAATCAAAAAGGGAGAGAAAGATCCAACATGGGAAGTGGGATACACAGCAGACTCATAGGATGGCAGATGTCCTAAACAACACTCCGGCCTCAGAATCAGCCCTCAAGGCATTCAGATCTGGCTGAAGAGCCCATGAGAGTATAGCAGGCATGGAAAGCCAAGATATCATGGGAAAAAAAAAAAAAGACCTAAATGAATGATCTCTGTGAGTGAGATCCCAGTGGAAAGAACGGGGCCATCAAAGGAGATACCCTTCTCCGAAGGGAGGAGAGAACCTCCACTTTGACTATGACCCTATCTGAATAAGACCAAAGTCAGCGAACTCTAAAGGCTTCCATAGCCCTGGCAACTCATGACTAGAGCCTAGGGAGATTACTGACGCCATGAACAGGAGTGTCAAATTGTTAAGTCAGCAACAGGAGTCACTGTGTACTTACACCCCATGCGGGATCTGTCCCTAATGTGTCGTCTAAAGCCAAGTGATGTTATGACTGGTACTGAAACAGTATTTTTATACTTTGCGTTTCTGTGTGGGCGCAGACTGATGAGGTCTTTGCTAATTATATACTGAAGTGATCTTCTGTATATAAAGAGAATTGGAAATGAAAAAAAAAAAAAAAACAACCTGGTGTTAAAATGGAAATGGCATAGAAAATTAATTATTTTGAAAAAAAAAATTATGTAGGATCTCTGTCTTTAATGTGCTGTACATTGCTATTTAATGCTATAATTAGTAATCCAATGGTAGTTTTTTCACTCGATGTTGCTATATGGGCAAAATGTTGAAACCTTTACCTAATATATACTAAATTGATCTTCTGTATACAAAGAGAATTGAAAATGAATCTTTACATGAATGGAAGGGGAAAGGGAGCGGGAGGGGGGAGGGTTGCGGGCGGGAGGGAAGTTATGGGAGGGGGAAGCCATTGTAACCCACAAGCTATACTTTGGAAATTTATATTCATTAAATAAAAGTTTAATTAAAAAAAAAAACCAGCTCTTTGTTTTCTTGATTTTTTTAATGTTTTTTGGATTCAATTCTGTTGATTTCTTCTCTAATTTTAATTATTTCTCTTCTCCTACTAGTTTTGGGTCTGGTTTGCTGTAGTTTTTCTAGATCCTTGAGCTGCATTGATAGCTCATTTATTTGATGCCTTTCTAATTTCTTGATGTAGGCACCTATTGCCTTCAACTTTCCTCCTAGCACTGCTTTCACTGTATCCCTTAAGTTTTGATACATATATTGTTATCTTCATCCAGAAAGTTTTTGATTTCTCTTTTGATTTCTTCTATGACCCACTGTTCACTCAGGAGCATGTTGTTTAGTCTCCATGTGTTTGCATATGCTCTAGGGATTCCTGAGTTGCTAATTTCCAGCTTCATTCCGTTGTGGTCTGAAAAGATGCATGGTATGATTTCAATTCTTTTGAATTTGCTGAGACTTGCTTTATGGCCTAGTATGTAGTCATTCCTAGAGAAAATTCCATGTACTGCTGAGAAGAATGTGTGTTCTGGGGCCGATGCCATAGCTCACTTCGTTATGGGGTTATATGCGAAGCCTGTGGCACTGGCATCCCATTTGGCGCTGGGTTCAAGTGCCAGTTGCTCCTTTTCCAGTCCAGCTCTCTGCTGTGGCCTGGAAGGGCAATGGAGGATGGCCCAGATGCTTGGGCCCTTGCACCTGCATGGGAGACCAGGAAGAAGCACCTGGCTCCTGGCTTTGTATCAGCATGGTGTTTGCCGTAGCAGCCATTTACCTTTCTCTCTTTCTCACTGTCTATATCTCTACCTGTCAAATAAATTTTTAAAAAAGAATGTATATTCTGCAACTGTAGGATGAAAAGTTCTGTAGATATCTGTTAGATCCATTTGGTCTATAGTGTTAATTAAATCTACTATTTCCTTGTTGATTTTCTGTCTGGTTATTCTGTCCATTGCTGAAATTGGAGTATTGAAGTCCTCCCAATACTATTGTATTGGAGTCTAAGTTTCCCTTTAAGTCCCTTAACATATCTTTTAAGTAGCTCAGTGCCCTGTAATTAGGTGCATAAACGTTTAAAATAGTTACATCTTCCTGTTGAATTGAACCCTTAATCATTATGTAGTGCTCCTCTTTGTCCCTTTTCACTGTTTTTGTGTTAAAGTGTATTTTGTCTGATATCAAGTAGGCTTTCCAGCTCTTTTTTGGTTTCTGTTGGCATGGGATATCTTTTTCCAACCTTTCACTTTCAGTCTGCATGCACCTTTGTTGGAAAGATGTGTTTCTTGTAAGCAGCAAATAGATGGGTTTTTTTCCTTAATCCATTCAGCCAGTCTGCGTCTTTTAACTAGAGTTGAGGCCACTAACGTTCAATGTGACTATTGCTAAGTAGTGACTTTGTCCTGTCATTTTTCCAAAGATATTTCTAATATATAGTTTGAAATTCTTGTGATCTTTTACTGAGAGATTTTCTTCCTTTACCTTCTTTCGTATTATGACCGTGTTTCTGTGTTTCTGTGTGTAACACCTCTTTAAGCGTCTTTTGCAGGGCTGGACAAGTGGTGACAAATTCTTTCAATTTCTGTTTGCTATGAAAGGTCTTTATTTAACCTTCATTCACAAATGAGAGCTTTTCAGAATATAAAATTCTGGGCTGGCAGTTTTTCTTAGTACCTGGGCTATATCTTGCCATTCCCTCCTAGCCTATAGGGTTTCTGATGAGAAGTCTGCTGTGAGTCTAATTGGAGATCCTCTGAGAGTAATCTGGCATTTCGCTCTTTCACATTTTAGAATCTTTTCTTTACGTTTCACTATGGTGAGTTTCATTACAATGTGTTGTTGCAAGGATCTCTTCTGGTCATGTTTATTGGGAGTTCTGTGTGCTTCCTGTGCTTGGATGTCTCTTTCTCCAAACCCAAGTAGTTTTCTGCTAGTATCTCACTAAAAAGGCCTTCTAATCCTTTCTCTCTCTCCATGCCTTCAGGAACTCCTAGAACCCGAATGCTGGGTTTCTTAATAGTATCCTATAGATTGCCAACAATATTTTTTAGATTTCTAATTTCCTCTTCTTGTCTTCGGTTTGATTGTATACTTTCTTGTGCTCTGTCTTCTCAGACAGATATTTTCTCTTCTGCCTCAATGATTCTGTTTTTAAGGCTCTCAACTGCGTTTTTTATTTGTTCTATTGAATTCTTCATTTTGATTTTTCTTCAATATCTCAATTTCATGTTCTATTGAATTCTTCATTTCATTTTGATTCCTCCTTAAGATTTCATTTTCATGAGAGAGATTTTCTTTCATGTTCATGGATTTCAGTAGTTCATGCATTTGTTTTGATTACTTCTAAGTATTTTTATCATCAATTTTTTGAGTTCCAGTTCTTGCCTTTCTTCTATCTCATTATCTTCATAATCTTGTACTGAAGTGTGAAGTTCTTTTGAGAGCATCATGTTGTCTTCCTTGTTCTTGTTTCTTGAGTTGTTGCGTTTGTTGTTTGGCATTTGTGTAGATACTCGGTGGTTTCTTCTTTTTTTTTTCCTTCTGTGGTGGCTTTTCTTGTTGTGCTATAACTCTATAGATAAGTGGACTGTCTGCTTTCAGTGAATCTCTAGAGGCTTGTGGTAGGTGTGGCCAGTGAGCTCTGTTAAGTTCTTCAGGGTGTGCCTAAGGTGACACACCCAGGTTTGGTGCAGTAAATCTTCTCTTTTTTTTTTTGGGGGGGGGGGGGCAGCCAGAGTGGACAGTGAGAGAGAGAGAGACAGAGAGAAAGGTCTTCCTTTTCCGTTGGTTCACCCCCCAATGGCCGCTGCGGCCGGCACACCGCGCTGATCCAAAGCCAGGAGCCAGGTGCTTCTCCTGGTCTCCCATGAGGGCTCAGGGCCCAAGGACTTGGGCCATCCTCCACTGCACTCCCAGGCCACAGCAGAGAGCTGGACTGGAAGAGGAGCAACCGGAACAGAATCCAGCACCCCAATCGGGAGTAGAACCCGGTGTGCCAGTGCCGCAGGCGGAGGATTAGCCTAGTGAGCTGCAGTGCCGTCCTCTCTGTTTTTTTTTTTTTTAAAGATTTATTTATTTATTTGAAAGTCAGAGTTATACAGAGAGAGGAGAGGCAGAGAGAGAGAGAGAGGTCTTCCTTCTGATGGTTCACTCCCCAAATAGCCCCAACATCCGGAGCTGTGCTGATCCGAAGCCAGGTACCAGGAGCTTCTTCCCAGTCTCCCACATGGGTGCAGGGGCCCAAGGAGTTGGGCCATCTTCTACTGCTTTCCCGGGCCATAGAGGAGAGTTGGACAGGAAGTGGAATAGCCGGTCTCAAACCAGCACCCATAGGGGATGCTGGCTCTTCAGTCCAGGGCATTAACCCACTGTGCCACAGCGCCAGTCCCTCTCTCTCTCTCTCTCTTTTTTTTTTTAATCAGAAGAGACGTGATTCTGCTCAGCTGAGCTCTTCTCCTCATTGGTGATCTGTGCGTGAGCGCTAGCCGCAGTGGGTATAATATTCATCTGCTCTGACCCAAGGACCACACAAAGGATCTGTGCAGTCCTCAGTGTAAGTTCAGATTCCCCCACAATGTCTCTCACCAGGTAGTCAGGGCCGCCGGAGCTTGTGACATCTCCCACCAAGACTACTCAAAGTCTCAGCCACACACCCTCAGTTGTTTTTTTTGTTTGTTTGTTTGTTTGTTTCTCACAGTCCCAGTTCATAAGCTCCACACATTCATTAGGTCTTAGTCTCCTGTTATTACTCCCCACCAGAGTCAGGTTTTTCTGTTTGGCTGATTGCTGGGTGCAGTCCCCAGCTGGTGCAGCTATTACGTATGTCCAAAGTGGTGCTCACTCTATCAGCTCATATACCTTTGTAAGCTGTCCGGAGAGAGAGAATTGTTTCCATACCATCCCTCTTACTTTTTCTCTCCTCTAGTTAGGCTGGTGCACTTTCCCCCACGGGGCTGCAAGCCTCATTCCCTCTAGGCTCTTCCTGCTGCTTTTCCGCCAGTGTCTCCAGCTACTGAGGTTCCGTCTCACCTCTCTTTCCAGCATTGGTGCAGAGACTCTCGACAGCTACAGTCCCAAGTCGTGGGCACTCATGCCTTCCACATCGGTCCACTGTGTCCCTCTAATTACAGAAGAATTCCCTCTGCCATTCTTTCCCTAACTCTTCCCTGAGACTACACTATCTCCACTTTTATTAAACTATCTTCTCCTAGACTAGATCAGTAAGCTCCCTCCCTATTCTGCCATCTTGGAACCCAAGAGTGTTAATTGTTAACAAGAGTCACTGTGCACTAACACCCCATGCAGAACCTCTGTCCTCAATGTGTTGTATTGAGAGTTAACTGTAAAGCCAGTTCTCAAATAGTTGTATATGTGTGTGTATGTACAAATTGATGAAATCTTTACTTAGAATAATGTTGATCTTCTGTGTACAAAGTTAACAGAAAATGAATCTTAATGGAGAACAGGACTGGTGAGAGGAGAGGGAGGATGAGGGGTGTAAGTGTGAGTGGGAGGGCTGATATAGTGAGAAGAATAACTATATTCCTAAAGTTGTTCTTATGAAATTTGTATTCCATAAAAATTAAATTTAAAAAATTTTAAAAAGAAAAATACCATCTAGGGAAACAAAAAGACATCCATACATGACATAAATGAAATTTTTCCCTTGAAATTGGGATTTTAAAGAGAAATCAAGCAGCCAGCCTTGTGGCATAGTGAGTAAAGCCACCGCCTGCAATGCCAGCATCCTATATGGATGCCAGTTCAAGTCCCAGCTGCTCCACTTCCAATCCATATTTCTCTGCTATAGCCTGGGAAAGCTGTAGAAGATGGCCCAAGTCCTTGGGCCTCTGCACCCACATGGAGACCTTGCTTCAGATTGGTGCAGTTTGGGCTGTTGTGGCCATCTGGGGAGTGAACCAGTGGATAGAAGACCTCTCTCTCTCTCTCCCTCCCTCTCTCTCTCTGCCTCTGCCTCTCTGTAACGCTGCCTTTCAAACAAATAAATAAATCTTTTAAAAAGAGAGAGAGAGCGAGAAATCAAGAGAGATTCCAATATGGCTGATTAGGTAGCAACATGCAGGAAATGGTACCCTAATCCACAGCTGGTGTAAATGTAAACTGGTACAGCCACTATGAAAGCAGTATGGAGATGTCTTAGAAATCTTAATAAAATCCTACCATTTATCTTAATATAATCCATCCTACTCCTGGGAATTTACCTAAGGAAAATGAAATCAGCAAATACAAGAGTTATCTGTACCCCTGTGTTTATTGCAGCTCAATTCAGAATAGTAAGATATGGAATCAATCCAAATGTCTGTCAACTGAAGACTGGATAAAGAAATTATGGGATATGTACACCATGAAGTACTACAATGTGATAAAAAATGAAATCCTCGCATTTGCAATAAAATGGATGAATCTGGAAACATTATACCTAGTGAAATAAGCCAGTCTCAAAAGGACAAATACCATATGTTCTCCCTGATCTATGGTAACTAATAGAGCACCAAAAATGCAGTCTTTAAAAGTTAAATTGACACTTTGAGATGCAGTGACTTTGAACAGCACCTTTATTGACTGTTAAGGAACAGTTGTTTTTTTTTTCTTACTACTTGTTGAAATCTTTCCTTAGTATAGAGTTATCTTATGTGTATAAATTTAATTGAAAATAGGTCTAATAAAAAATAAGAATGGGAAGAGCAGAGGGATGAGGAAGAAGGGTGGGAGTATGGGTGGGAACGATAGATATAGAGGGAAGAATCACTATATTCCTAAAATTATGTTTATGAAATGCATGAAGTTTGTATACCTTAAATAAAACATTTATGGGGGGAAAATGGGGACATTGCTATAAATAAAGCAAAATATACATCTAAAATAGAGTCATATATTTATAACGAAGAGGAGTTGAGGCTTGCACTGTGGCTTAATAGGTCAAGCCTCTGCCTGCTGCACCAGCATCCTATAGGGGCACCGGTTCAAATTCTAATTGCTCCACTTCCAATCCAGCTCCCAGCTGATGGCCTAGGAAATCAGGAGAGGATGGCCCAAGTGCTTGGGATCCTGCACCCTTTTGAGAGACCCAAAAGATCCTGGCTTAGGCTGTTTTGGCCATTTGGGGAGGGAATCATGGGATGGAAGTCCCTTTCTCTGTGTCTCTCCCTCCGTCTGTAAATCTGCTTCTCAAATACATAAATAAATCTTTTTTAAAAAATGAAGAAAAGTCACATTATTCTATTAGAAAAACAAATAAAATTTGACACTGGGTATTTACAGAAGATTCAAGGTTTGTTACAGAGAATAAAGGATTAAAGTTTCTTTTGTTAGTTGGGGTTCAAATAAATATGTGACTCAGGGACTGCTTTTTCTTCAGTCTATTTCTATAATCTCTCTCTCAGAAATCTCACTCCTGTAGCAATGGCCCAAAGAGGAAGCCCCAAACACACATAATTTTTCATAATAAAAGTATTTTGCAGAGAAAAATAAAATTATTCTTTTATATCAAAATACCACAAAAGGTTTAATAATTTCAAATACCAAAGGGCATAAAAACTCAGAAATGCTGAAATTCACTAGCTTATTTCAACCGCTCAAGTCTAACAACATTCAAAATAGCAGAAACAAAGAAAGGGGGAAAAAGGAAGTTTCCCGATAGTATAAATACACAGAAAATAATGGCACATTCTTTCACAAAGGGCGAAGGCCTTCCACTTTCCCCTTCTCATAAGGATTTGTTATTACACTTTCATCATTTCTAAAGTATGATCATGAAAACAAGAGTCTGTATCTGTAAAAAACCATTTCCTGACCGTTTCATTCTGTGGTAACTTTTCTTTGTTGCCAAGGAAATACCATTTGAACAAAATTAAACATCTCCACTGAGGAGAAAGTCAGGCTGTATAGTCTATTACAAGGTGCTGATGTGTTATAGGAACTAGTATAATGACATCCAACTTTATAATGACTATTCCCAGGTATAGAAATTACAGACATCTTTTAAAACTAGGCAGAATTCTGACCATCTCAGCTACATCTATTTTCCATTTGCAAGCTTGATAGTTACTGCTTTCATAAGGATAATGAGTGTCACGCTGGATTATACAACTCAGCCACATCTGTTCTCCCTTGTTTTCTAGATATTACATTCATTGTATTTCTCAGCATGAGCCTCCAATCAAGATCTTGAGTATGGCTTCATGATAAATATGACAGCTGAAAATATGGTTCAGTGCCCAGGTGATGATCACACCTCTGGTCCATCTTCTTGAACAATGCATCTCATTGCTCATAGTTTTCCTTAGATAAAGGTACCATCAAAACTGCCTTTTCAAACTTAGAGATTTTCTGTCAAACATTTTTCATGAATTGGCTGATATGATGTTACTGACTTCATTCTGTTATTGTACTTGCCATGCCTCTCTGGGCTCACTGTCCCATAGCCCTTGTCCCTTTAAGGCAGGAAATCACTGACAAGAAGGCATGTGGCATGGATGTGCAGGGTTCTGCCCAAGGAGCTCTCTGAAAAGCAAGTTTAGAAGGCTCACACTGTGAGCAGAGATTTTTGAAACAGGCTCAGTTAACCAGAAGGCCCAGAACATGGTGCATCCTCGAATCAGAGACCTGAGAATCATGAGACCTTGGGCTCATCTAATCAATCCCCTCATATTATGCATAAGAATATCAATGTCAGACAGGTTAGTGAGTTAGGCTTGTATGTACCCACATAGCCCCTTGGTCACAGAACTCTCAGCTTTCAGCCATACTCTCTCTGCAAGGCCATACACGCTATGTTGCTACACAAAGCAGAAGCATCTATTAAATCTTATAACCAGAATGTGTTCCTGCTATTTTAGACTCTCATAAACTTTTTTCGCAAAATAGGAATCCAAATCTTATCCTGGGACATTACATACATTAGCAATGATGGAACTTTCCTATGATAACTGATCTCTCTAAAACTTGAAATTCTGCACTTTAGTAATCATTGTAGAGTGAGATAGATGGAAATGTAAAGATTTAGGTGACTTGATAAAATCTATATTGACCCAAAGTTACCACTTTAAATACATGCTGATTATTTTCTTGTGATTTTCTTCTTTCCCCTAAGGTTATGGAGAAAATAATTTAAGTGAGCTAATTGTTTCACATAATTGAGGCCTTCCTGCATTTATCTTGGGGCTATTTCTATATAAATAATAGGACAAATCTGATATTATACAAAAGCTAACCCAATTTTCTAACTTCCAATAATTTGTTTTCATTAATCTCAACATCCAGTTTAAATTAGCAAGCAGTTAGACCTTGTGATGTTTTAGGAGAGGAAGAAAGAAGGGATTAAAATAATCCAAGGTGTAGACTTCCTCTTACTTTCTTTTTCCTCTCACTGATATGTGACCTCCAACTTGTACTTTAGTTTTAATTATTACCCCTACATTTGAAAACAGTGTCATCTTCCTGACAATGACCTTAAAGAACTCTGATTCCTCCCCTATCCTGTCCCACGTTAAAAAAAAAAAAATTACCTCTTTCCTTTCTTGATTAATTCCTCCTTATTGCAATAGCATCTTAAGTAGCTCTTTCTATGATGGTCTATGTGCAACAAAGACAATTCCCATTCGTCACAGGTCCGGAAGTGTCCGTATTTCTCCATTTTCTTGCATGAGGGTGTGGGTAAGCACTGAACCCCAGATCCACATTAATATTCCCTTCGGACACGGAGGATCTTACCCGCCCTGTCCTTTGACACCATAATCATGCAGTTTTCTACCCTTTCATTTCTTGAGGTAATATGCTTTTCTCAGCGCAGCTGTTAAAGTCATTCAATTTATCCACATCGTTATGACGCCCACAGATTTGGGTTAATTTTTACTTATTGTGCTTAATTCTTCACATGCACTTTTTTCCTGAGGACATAGGCCTTTTTTTTTTCTTTTAAAGATTCATTTATTTATTTTTATTTTTTTTTAACTTTTATTTAATGAATATAAATTTCCAGTGTACAGCTCATGGATTACAATGGCTTCCCCCCCCCATAACTTCCCTCCCACCCGCAACCCTCCCCTCTCCCGCTCCCTCTCCCCTTCCATTTGCATCAAGATTCATTTTCAATTCTCTTTATATACAGAAGATCAATTTAGTATAAAGATTTCAACAGTTTGCTCCCACATAGAAACACAAAGTGAAACATACTGTTTGAGTACTAGTTAGAGCATTAAATCAAAATGTACAGCACATTAAGGACAGAGATCCCACATGAGGAGCAAGTGCACAGTGGCTCCTGTTGTTGACCCAACAAATTGACAGTCTAGTTTATGGCGCCAGTAACCACACTAGGCTGTCGTCATGAGTTGCCAAGGCTATGGATGCCTTCCAAGTTTGCCAACTCTGATCATATTTAGACAAGGTCATAAAAGACAGAGTGAGGATAGTAACCAATGATCCTAAGAGTGGCATTTACCAGGTTTGAACAATTATACAGCATTAAGTGGGGAAGAGGACCATCAGTACACACAGGTTGGGAGTAGAGCCATTGGTGGTAGAGTAGAGGTTATGATTACAAAGGAATGAGGCCCAAGTGCACTAGACAGGGCCTAGAACAAAGGACAGAGCCATTATTAGAGGAGCTAAGAAAGGTGCTGTCTAAGCTACAAGTAATTTTTCTGATTTAGAGGCAAATAGAACCTGATAGAAGGGGCTTGATAATAATCTGGTGGGCTTTAGGCCTTGTAAATTCAGAGGCCCAGACCTATCTATCTCTTCACATGGGGTATATCCTAAGGGAGGTGTGAACCTCCTAGGGGAAGGCACTCTGTTGACTTTCATTACTTGGCTGGCCTGGGAGGAGAACTGGCCAGGTAAAGGCAGGGGGCATCTCTAACAAAAAATTTACAGTTCTGCCTGCAGTGTTGCTGACCCTACTTGACCATCCCCTCAGCTGCAGTGGTCACTTTGGAAGCTGGGCTGAATGAAGGGCTTTTCAGCTTAGAGCCAATAAGATCTGTGGCTCTGACCTGGGCATCCTTTGACTCCGGGGCAGGTCCATTTCCAGTGATCCAACTCTTGGCAGAGCTGCCAGGGCTCTTCACAAGCTGACTTCTGCTGAAGCCCAGGCTTACCACATTGAAAGCCACTGCAGTGGACTGGGACACAGGCCTTTTTTTAATGCTGGTAAATTCTTAGCTCTCTCACAAGCTTTTTGCCATTCCCTCTAGTCTCTTATTCTGAAAAACCTGTTAAACATATATTGAAGCCTCGCAATCATGTTCCCATAACCCTATCTGCTCTTTCTTACTTTAAAATCTTTTTATATTACTATATTCTCAGTACATGTCTAAACACTGTCTTCCAATTCATTAATTATCTTTTCCACACTATCAAGCTGAGTTTATATTAAATGTTGGGTTTTTTTATTTCACTGATAATTTTTTTTCATTTTGAAGATTTCAAAATGGGTCTTTTTCATATCTTTTTCTGCCCAATTGTGTTCATTATTTCTCCTCTTTTGTAATCTTTGCCTTCATTTATCACATTGGTGCTCCTAAATAATTTCTTTCATATGCTATCATTATTGTTTTTCACCAATAGAATAAACCTGTCTT
Source organism: Lepus europaeus (assembly GCF_033115175.1). NCBI lineage: Eukaryota > Metazoa > Chordata > Mammalia > Lagomorpha > Leporidae > Lepus > Lepus europaeus. The sequence continues at coordinate 103,216,754 of NC_084828.1, read as the reverse complement.
CTTGTTGACAGTTTTCATAGCTATCTCAACATTAGTTGTCCTCTTGTGCATAAAATTTTGGTTTCAGACTCATCTTTAATATTAGCATTTTTCCCCACTCTGCATGTTTTTCCATTGTTTCTACCAGTTCTTCCAGGAACCCTTGAATAGAATCTTGACCTATGAAGGTAGCTGGAGAGCGCTGATAGAATCACAGCACCAGAAGATGGCTTATTTCAGATCCCGATTACTAGGCTGTGTCAGAGATTATTTTTCCTTTCCCTAAGCACACAAATTTGTAGCCTTTTATATGCATTTTAACTCCAACAGAACTGAACACCTGGCTAACTTTCTAAATCTGACCGAGGGGTCATTTCCATTCAATCTGAGAGTCAAGATGGTGTTGAATTTAACATGGATGCTATAATAATAATTATTATTTTCAGGGCCAGTGCTGTGACATAGCCAGTAAAGCTACCTCCTGCAGTGCTGGCATTTCATATAGGCATGAGTTCAAGTCCCCACTGCTCCACTTCTGGTCCTGCTCTCTGCTTATGGCCTGAGAAAGCAGTAGATGATGGCCCAAGTCCTTGGACCTCTGCACCCATGTGGGAGACCCGAAGGAAGCTCTTGGCTCCTGGCTTCAGATCAGCCCAGTTCTTTGCCTGTGGCCATTTGGGAATGAACCAGTAGATGGAAGACCTTTTTCTCTCCCTGCCTCTGTCTCTCTGTAACTCTGACTTTCAAATAAATAAATAAATAAATCTTTTAAAAAATAATTATTTTCACCTACCAAACATTTCTACTTCCCAGCACTTGGTAGGATTTCACTTCTTTTATTTTGTTATCTTATACAATGTTTTATGATTTGCTTTGGTGAAAGAAATACAAGCAGATGTGGTGTGCGTGTTCTCTAGAGGGAAGCTGTGCAGAACTAACAGAGGACTAGACATGTTCTCTTTCCCACTGTCATTCCAACTAACAATACTCCAAATGGCAATTCCTCTGTCCACCTGCATATCAAGGAGAGGACATCATGGAGCAAAACCCTGAGTCAACTCACAATAAAAATGTAGAATGAGCAAGAAAGAAATCTTTCTCTTTCATATTACTGAGATACTGGTATTGTTTCCTTCAGCAGCCTAACCTAGACCATCCACACAGATATATTTAAATCTAGTTGACTTTTATATGTTATTGCTCTGGTTTCTAACAAAGAGAAGCTTCAAACATGAATTTATAATGCAATCTTGCTAAAAGTCCAATCTGTATCTCCAATAAAATAAATATGCATGAAACACTAATTGAATACGAGAATGTGTTTCTGTGTCAAACTATGTGGCTTCAAGAGAAAGTGCTGTAAACTGCTAAGTTGAATGTATTCAAGTTCATACTCACTTGTTTCTACTCTAAATGTGTTTCTTACACATGAAGAAAGCCTTTAAATCCCTTTTTTCCCCTGTAAAAATCCACTATTAGGAAATCAATTTTGTAATTCCTCAGTAAGTCCACAGGTATGCTTGCATGCTTTCCAAAAAAATCTGGCCAGGAACCTCAATGATTAATGGCTGTGAATAGGCACATTTTCCTCTTTTTCATTCCTTGTTCCTTTCTCTGTTCTTTACTCTGTGTATAGCACACTGTTTTTTCTCCCTACAGAATCTCATTAGTTTGCTATTACACTTGATTGGCTCCTACCTGACTGAAAAGTTTTCTTTCAGCTTAGCATCTTATGTCAATTATGTTGACATAATCTGACACATATAATGTCCATTATGGAGTTAATTGCATTTTTATCATTTGTTTATTTATTCTTTCAACCTTTTTTTTTTTTTCATTTTATTTGAAAGGCATGTGAGAGAGAGAGAAGAGATAGACAGAGATCTTCCTTCCTCTGATTCACTCTCCAAATGCCTGCAACAGACGGCACTGGGCCAGGCCAAAGCTAAAAGCTCAGAGGCCAATCTGGGTCTCCCATATGAGTGGCAGGGCACCAATTCCTCGAGCCATCATCTGCTGCTTTCAGGAGAAAGCTGGATCCAAAGCAGAGCTGTTACTCAAACCAGGTACACTGATATGGGATGCAGGCATTCCACGCAGCAACTTAACCACTGCACCAAACACCGTCCCTCAACAAATATTTATTGAGCAACTGTGACGGCAAATACTATTACACTATACACAAAAGTATTATTATACTGTTATTGCATTAGGAATGAAACCAATACAATTTTCTGATCTGGAAGGATTAAAAATTTACAAAAGCAAAGGAAAAGTAATGACATAAATGATAAAAGTAAAAGTAATATTCTTTGCAAGTGCGCAGAAGATGAAGTTATTCATCTGTGCTTTTATTGTAGAATGAAATGCTTAGTTCTCAATTCGAGGAGTGCCATACCCAACGACCAAGCAAGAGAGATATTTTGAAACCAGCAACCTTCCTAGCAACACAGAAATCATAGTGCATGGATAGTCACATATTTTTTTAAATCTTTTATTTATAAAAGGTGAACAAATTTCATATATTTCATATATCCACATTTAGGAGCATGGTGATACTTCCCACCTTAACCTCCAGCTCACCCATGCTCCCATCCTTGCTCCTCCTTACTTTTTCTTTTAATTTTTTAAAATATTTATTTATTTATTTGAAAGTTAGAGTTACACAGAGAGGAGAGACAGACAGAGAGGTCTTCCATGCAATGGTTCACTCCCCAGTTGGCCGCAATGGCCGGAGGCATGCTGATCCGACACCAGGATCCAGAAGCTTCTTCCAGGTCTCCCCCAAGGATGCAGGGGCCTAAGGATTTGGGCCATCTTCTACTGCTTCCCAGGCCATAGCAGAGAGCTGGATTGGAAGTGGAGTAGCCAGGACCAGAACTGGCACCCATATGGGATGCTGGCACTGTAGGCGGCGGCTTTACTCACTACACCAAAGCACCGGCTCCTCTTTTAATTTTTACAATGAATTATTTTCAGTTTATTTTGTAATCACAAGCTTAACCCTCCACAAAGTAAAGAATTCAACAAATCATAAGAAAAAACAAAAGCAAAAAACAATGTTCTTCATTGAAAGGGGAATCTTACCTATGACCATTAATCTCAAGTGTATAATTGGACAAAATGTTTCCCTCTACCGTGGGCAGTGAAAATTGGATTGAGATATTCAGTATTTAACTGTCTATTAAATGTAATACTGTCTATTAAATGTATTCCTAGATCTATCAATCAGGAAGTTAGTTTCCATGCCAAAATAAACAAATATTGCCTTGAACTTATTATTGCTTTCTCAAGGGTAATTTTTCTAGTTGAGTGCTAATACATTCCCAGTGATAGCCATATAACAGATCTAAAAAGCTGATTTTTTTCCTTCTTGACTCTGAATTAATGAAAATGCCTTATGTTTATATTGTGCATTATAGTTTCACTGTAATATGTGTAGATGTGGGTGTGTGTATTTTTCTAATGTGTCTTCATATCAATCTTATAAGATTTGTTTTTTGTTTTTTTGAAAACTTATTTAATAAATAAAAATTTCAAAAGTACTTTTGTTTTTTTTTTCATGTTTTATGTTTTTCCTCTTTTTTTAAACTTTTATTTAATAAATACAAATTTACAAAGTACAACTTTTGGATTACAGTGGCTTTTTCCCCCCATAACCTCCCTCCCACCCGCAACCATCCCATCTCCCATTCCCTCTCCCATTCCATTCACATCAAGATTCATTTTCAATTATCTGTATATACAGAAGATCAATTTAGTATATACTAAGTAAAGATTTCAACAATTTGCACCCACACAGAAACACAAAGTGTAAAGTACTGTTTGAATACTAGTTATAGCATTAATTCATATAGTACAACACATTAAGGACAGAGATCCTACATGGGGAGTAAGTGCACAGTGACTCCCGTTGTTGATTTAACAATTGACACTCTTTTTATGGCATCAGTAATCACCATAGGCTCTTGTCATGAGTTGCCAAGGCTATGGAAGCTTTTTGAGTTCGCCAACTCTGATCTTATTTAGACAAGGTCAATTTAGTATATGCTAAGCAAAGATTTTAACAGACTGCACCCACACAGACACACAAAGTATAGAGTACTGTTGAATACTAATTTTATCATTAATTTACATAGTACCACACATTAAGGACAGAGATCCTACGTGGAGAGTAAATGAACAGTGACTCCTGCTGTTGATTTAATAATTGACACTCTTATTTATCACATCAGTAATTACCCAAATCTCTTGTCATGAGATGCCAAGGTTACAGAAGGCTCTTGAGTTAACAAATTCCGACCTTTTTTAGACAAGATCATAATCAAAGTAAAAGTTCTCTCCTCCCTTAAGAGAAAGGTACCTCCTTCTTTGATGTTCCCTTGTTTCCACTGGGATCTCACTCACAGAGCTCTTTCATTTAGGTCATTGTTTGCCACAGTGTCTTGGTTTTCCATGCCTGAGAATCTCTCATGGACTTTTTAGCCAGATCCAAATGCCTTCAGGGCTGGTTCTGAGGCCATAATGCTGTTTAGGGCATTTGCCATTCTATGAGTCTATTGTGTATCCTGCTTCCCAGGGTGGGTCTTTCTCTATTAAATTCTATCAAGTATTAGCAGACACTAGTCTTATTTATGTGACACCTTTGACACTTAATCCTATCTTTATGATCAGTTTTGAACTTAAACTGATCACCTTAACCAGTAAATTGGCATTGGTACCTGGCAACTTAATGGGATTTGGAGGCCCATGGCACATTTCTAGTTCTACCATTAGGGGTGAGTCCGAGGGAACGTGTGCCAAACTGTACATCACCTCCCTCTCTTATTCCAACTCTTATTTTTAACAGGGATCAATTTTCAGTTGAATTTAAACACCTAAGAATAATTCTGTGTTAATTAAAGAGTTCAACCAATGGTATTAAGCAGAACAAAAAAATACTGAAAAGAATAAAATAGTAAGCTGTTCCTTGGCAGTCAGGACAAGGGCTGATCAAGTCATTGTTTCTCATAGTGTCTTTTTTACTTCTACAGGTTTCCTTTTAAGTGCTCAGTTAGTAATCACAAATCAGGGAGAACATATGATATTTGTCCCTTTGGGACTGGCTTATTTAACTCAGCATTATGTTTTCCAGATTCCTCCATTTTGTTGCAAATGACCAGGTTTATTTTTTTTTTTTTTACCATTGTGTCGTATTCCATAGAGTACATATCCCATAATTTCTTTATCCAGTCATTCATTTTTGGGCATTTAGGTTGATTCCATGTCTTAACTATTGTGAATTGAGCTGCAGTAAACATTGAGGTGCAGATAGCTCTTTTATTTGCCAATTTAATTTCCTTTGGGTAAATTCCAAGGAGTGGGATGGCTGGGTTGTATGGTAGGGTTATATTCAGGTTTCTGAGGAATCTCCAGACTGACTTCCATAGTGGCTTTACCAATTTGCAATCCCACCAACAGTGGTTCAGTGTGCCTTTTTCCCCACATCCTCGCCAGCATCTGTTGTTAGCTGATTTCTGTATGTAAGTCATTCTAATCGGGATGAGGTGAAATCTCATTGTGGTTTTGATTTGCTTTTCCCTGAGGGCTAGTTATCCTGAACATTTTTTCATGTGTCTATTGGCCATTTGGATTTCGTCTTTTGAAAAATGTCTATTGAGGTCCTTGGCCCATCTCTTAAGTGGGTTGGTTGTTTGGTTGTTGTGGAGTTTCTTGATGAGATAAGATTTGATCAAAGGTCTTACTGCCTCAACACAGTGACTAGTTTATCAGAGTTCCTACCACATTGATTGTTTTTTATCTTGGGCACTTTGTAAGATCTGAAGAAATGTATCTCAAAATGTTTTTTGAAAATCAACTAATTATTATAGTCTGACCACCTGTTCTTATTCCAGTTCTTGGTTCATATCTAACCCATTGTCTTCTTAATTCTCATTGTCAATAACAATATTTATCTCCATGTTCATAGTAGGAAAGAGTCAAATATTAAAATTAAGCAAACATATTAAAAGTATCTTCTTAAGAAGTACCTGTTACTCCCATCAGAGGTTGAGAACCTATTTCTTTTTAGTGTGGCAGGTGTAAAATTTTTTCTGCATTCAAAGGTTTGGATTAAGAAACAGTAACCAGGTTGAAGGTTGAAGGTAGAGTAGAAGGTAGAGTAGAAATTAACAAGGAGACATAAGATACTTACAACATATCACCCAGAAATCCAAAGTGAGAAGCCTTGTTTCCGAATTCCCAAATTCCCAAATTTGGTATTCCTTTCTCTGCCAACTCTCCCAATCACATCTTCCAATTCAACATTATCTAAGACCCTGGAGATCATACACAAAAGTGTATTCTCCAGATTAGGATAACTAAATGACTTTGGTACAGAGTCATGAGATGGACAAAGGCATTACAAATTTTAATAACACACCCTAAATAATACCTTACATTTTTAACTTACTGTAACCTTAAATTTCTTGAATTTAGTGTACCTAGAGAACTATAATATGGTTTTTCCATTTAATGTTTCACTCAGTCTCCACATTTTCTTGCTTCTCTTATTTGATAAATGAGACTCAGGGAGACAAGGTGATTTGCCCCAACTCCACCAATCTGCACTCCTGTTTCTAGTCCTGTCCTTGATTTATCACTACCCAACTGCCTACCTAATTCTCTTGGTCAATAACAATATTTATTCCCACGTTTAAAGTAGGATACAGTCAAGTTTTAAAGATGAGAAAAGTAACATTAAGCAAACATATTAAAGTCTCTTCTTTGTAAGAAGCAGCTGTCATTCTCATCAGAGGTGGGGAAATTAAGTTGCTGTCCTTCAGCTTCCCTAAGATGATTATTATGCCATTTCACGTGGGGGCACTGAGCCAGAACTGCAGAGATAATAGGTTATTATAGGAAAATTTGGCTTTGACATTTGTATGATAAATTTGGAGTCAATTAGATGAAAAATACTCCATTAGATAAAGTAAGTGTACCAATTACTGTGAAGATGGCCTACTACTAATAATATAATTGAAATTTAGAGAGAAGGCTTAGCACTGCAGAAACTAACTAAATCAGGGATGGTAATGCAATTGTGTAAACATGTGTGCTTTTAACTAATTCCAGTTGTTCTCAGACTTTTCCTAATTGGTATCACCTTCATGTATATATTAAAATCCTGTTCTGTCATTTGCTCCAAGATTTTGCAATTCTTTGCCATAATATATAAAATATAATGAAATATTTACACATTTCTTCATTATAATGAAAAGTATATGGTTTTGTAGCAATAGTAACCTAAAGATGATATTTTGGGGATGAAAATCAAGCACATAGCCAAGTAAATAATGATGGCTTTTTAGTTCATCCAGGAAGGGGAATATTTGAGACTCTCCAGCAGGGGAAAAAGAAACCTATCCACACAGTGTGCTCTCTGCAGCTGTGAAGTAGCTGTCAGTGGCCAGCTGCCAAGGTGCTTCAATCTCAATTGAACAAAACGAGAACAAGTGTGTTCTAAGAAACAATCCTGCAAAAGAACAGCCTCGTATTGAATTCTTTTTCATCTTCAGTGATTTTGTGGCCCATATGAATTTAAAATGTAGAATGAAATATTTATCAACAATCAAAACCAGACATGTCCGACTGCGTCATCTGAATCAATGCCCCTTTCATCTCAGAGAATAGAAGGCTGCTTCAGAAGACTGTGTACCCTGCCTCCCTAAAGCCTCCTTTTAGGGGACACACTATGAAATTTTAACCCTGCCAGTTCAAAGGAACTTCTCAGGGGATTATTACTTTAAATTCAAGTGAGAATTAACACAACCCACCCACTATCTTATTCCAAAATTTAAACTTTTTGAAATGTATTTGAAAGAAAGAGAGAGATCTCTCATCCAGTGGTTCACTCTACAAATGCCCACAAAGGCCTGGGCTAGACCAGACCAAAGTCAGAGTCTCCCACATAGGTGACAGGGACCCAGATACTTGCACCATCACTGCTGCCTCCCAGGGTGGAAACTAGCAAGTTTGCTAGAATCAAAATGTAGCCAGGACTCTAACCCAGATACTCTGATCTGATATGTGAGAGTCTCAAGCTGCATCTTAACTGCTATGCCAAATGTATGGCCATAAATTATTTTTAATCAATAAAATATAATAACAGCAGGTTTGGTGCTGTGGCATAGCGGGTAAATCCCATATGGGCACTGGTTCAAGTCCTGGCTACTCTACTTCTGATCCAGCTCTCTGATACGGCCTGGGAAAGCAGTGGAAGTTGGCTTATGTCCTTGGATCCCTGCACCCACATGGAAGACCTGAAAGAAGCACCTGGCTCCTGGCTTCAGATCCACCCAGCTCCAGCCATTGCAGCCATTTGAGGAGTAAACCAATCAATGGAAGACCTTTCTCTCTCTCTCTCTCTCTCTCTCTCTCTCTCTCTCTCTCTCTGCCTCTGCCTCTCTGTAACTGCCTTTCAAATAAATAAATAAATGTTAAAAATATATATAAAAATAATAGCTACCATTTTAACCTTATTATGTGTCATAGATAGTAACAGCTTGTATCCATTATTTCATCTTTACAAAAAACATGCAAAATGGATACTAACACTGGTTACTTTATAAATGAGAAAAACAAGGTTTACATGTGATGAATTAATTAGCTATACAGAAAACTACCTGTGGATCAAGTTGCTTGTCTCTTAAATACTGATGTCTTCCCGCTACCATTTAGTGCCCTTCTATTTGTTTCCAAAACGTCTTTCCCTTAGTCCTGCTTCTGTCCCTCCAAAGACCTCTGCTTATCAAGCTCTGCACTGCCCATAGGCTCCGCTGGCATCGTACTGGTCCTAGCATCTTTTAGTTGTGCAAAAATGGATTTTTGGTGCTAACATCAACACCCTTATCCTTCTATCTATTTCACTCCTCGTGCTTCCCTTTGCCATTTCCACTTTCCAGTGCTTTGCGCGGTAATCTGATACTACGTGCTCCCCAAATGTCCCAGTCATTTCTATAAGGTCCAGGAAGATTTCCACGAACACCTGGCCCCAATTTAAGTTTCCAGAAACACCCTATTTATCTTATTTCTTAACACTAAGTCTGGATTTATATACTTTAGTAACTTGGATACTTCTTGATCTCCTCCTTCTTTAAATTGACTAGTAAGTTCAATCAAACTAAAGAAATTAATTTGAACTAAAATCGAAAATGAACTAAAACTTATAACTATTCCTAAAAGTGGCCTAGCAAAATGCTTGGGTATCAGGTTATGTATTATTCACTTCCTTTCAAAATCTTCACTAAATCTAAAGAAACAAAGTATACATAAAGATAATGAGAAAATTTGATGATTTCCTAAGATTCATAGGTTAATGAGGTCTCAACTCTCAAATCCATCATTCCCCTTCTGCCTCCAGTAGACTTGCTATTTTCAGCTGTAGCATGCTTGAACACTCTCTCTCTCTCTCTCTCTCTCTCTCTCTCACACACACACACACACACACACACATAGTCTAGGATGGGAAAAGCAAGGCAGAAAAGACCCAGACTACCATGACTGCAGTTTTCGTGGCTGTTTTCCTCCTGTAAGGCACAGGTAACTGAAAAGATCCATTGAGGGGGGGAGGGTGAGGAAGACACATAGAGTCATTTTTGCAAAGTTAAGCAGCTACCAGTTCAAAATAGTTGGTTATAAGCACAAGATTTCCTGTGTATGCTTCATAGTAAGCCAAAAACAAAATCTATGGGATCTTTCAAATAAATAAAATGAATCTTTTAAAAAAAAAAAATCTATGGGAGTTTCACAAAACAAAAGTAGTGTAGCAGGTTAAGCTGATGCCTGTGATACCCTCATCCCTTATGTGCTGGTTTGTGACCTGGCTGTTCCACTATGTATCGAGCCTTCTACTAATGGCCTCAGAAAAGTAATAGAATTTGGCCTAAGCATTTGGGCCTCTGCCACCCCTTCATCCAGGGGGGCCTGGATGAAGCTCCTGGCCCCTGGCTTTGGTCTGGCCCAGCACTGACCATTGCAGCCATCTGGGGAGTAAACCAGCAGATGGAAGATTCATCTCTCTCTGTCTCTCCCTCTCTCTCTCTGCAACTCTGACTTTCAAAATAAACAAATAGGGGCCGGCACCATGTGCCACCAGCATACCATATGAGTGCCGGTACCAGTCCCGGCTGCTACTCTTCCAATCCAGCTCTCTGCTGTGGTCTGGGATGCTGTAGAAGATGGCCCAAGTGCTTGGGCCCCTGCACCCACATGGGAGACCAGGAAGAAGCACCTGGCTCCTGGCTGCAGATCGGTGCAGCTCCAGCCACTGCGGCAATTTGGGGAGTGAACCAATGGAAAGAAAACCTGTCTCTCTGTCTCTCTCTGTCACTGCCTGTAACTCTACCTCTCAAATAAATAAGTAAAAAAATCTTTTAAAAAATGCAAAAAAGAGTCATATAAGGACAGTACATAATGATGAAAGAGATCAATTCATCAAGAGGATGTAATAATTATAAATATACATGAACCCAATAATGCAGAACCTAAAAATATAAAGTAAATATTATAGGATTTAATCAAGAAAGAGAAAGATTTAAATACAGTGATAGCAGGGGATTTCTTTTTTTTAAAATGTTCTATTTTTTTAACTTTTATTTAATGAATATAAATTTCCAAAGTACAGCTTATGGGTTACAATGGCTTCCCCCTTCCAAAATTTCCCTCCCACCCACAACCCTCCCCTTTCCCGCTCCCTCTCCCCTTCCATTCAAGATTCATTTTCAATTCTCTTTATATACAGATGATCAGTTTAGTATATATTAAGTAAAGATTTCAAGAGTTTGCCCCCACAAAGCAACACAAGGTGAAAAAATACTGTTGGAGTACTAGTTATGGCATTAAATAACAGTGTACAGCACATTAATGACAGAGATCCTACATGATATATTTTTTTAAATTAATTAATTTTCTATGCAATTTCCAATTTAACACCAGGTTGGGTTTTTTTTTTTTTTCATTTTCAATTATCTTTATATACAGAAGATCAATTCAGTATATACTAAGTAAAGATTTCATCAGTTTGCACCCACACAGAAACACAAAGTGTAAAAATACTGTTTTAGTACTAGTTATAGCATCACTTCACACTGGACAACACGTTACAGACAGATCCCACATGAGATGTAAGTACACAGTGACTCCTGTTGTTGACTTAACAATTTGACACTCTTGTTTATGGCGTCAGTAATCTCCCTAGGCTCTAGTCATGAGTTGCCAAGGCTGTGGAAGCCTTTGGGGTTCACCGACTTCGATCTTATTCCGACAGGGTCATAGTCAAAGTGGAAGTTCTCTCCTTCCTTCAGAGAAAGGTACCTCCTTCTTTGATGGCCCCATTCTTTCCACTGGGATCTCACTCACAGAGATCTTTCATTTAGGTTTTTTTTTGTTTTTGTTTTTGTTTTTTTTGTTTGTTTTTTTGTTTTTGTTTTTTGGTTTTTGGTTTTTTTTTTGCCAGAGTGTCTTGGCTTTCCATGCCTGAAATACTCTCATGGGCTTTTCAGATGGATCCGAATGCCTTAAGGGCTGATTCTGAGGCCAGAGTGCTATTTAGGACATCTGCCATTCTATGAGTCTGCTGTGTATCCTGCTTCCCATGTTAGATCGTTCTCTCCCTTTTTGATTCTATCAGTTAGTATTAGCAGACACTAGTCTTGTTTGTGTGATCCCTTTGACTCTTAGATCTATCAGAGTCATCAATTATGAACTGAACTTGATCATTTGGACTAGTGAGATGGCATTGGTACATGCCACCTTGATGGGATTTTATTGGAATTCCCTGGCACGATTCTAACTCCACCATTTGGGGCAAGTCTGATTGAGCATATCCCAAATTGTACACCTTCTCCCTCTCTTATTCCCATTGTTATATTTAACAGGAATCAATTTTCAGTTAAAATTTAAACACCTAAGAATAATTGTGTGTTAATTACAGGGTTCAATCACTAGTACTAGAACAACAACAACAAAAAATACTAAAAAGGATAAAGTATTACATTGTACATCAACAGTCAGCACAACAGCTGATCAGGTCATTGTTTCTTATAATGTCCATTTCACTTCAACAGGTTTCCCCTTTGGTGCTCAGTTAGTTGTCACTGATCAGGGAAAACAAATGATATTTGTCTCTTTGGGACTGGCTTAATTCACTCAGCATGATGTTTTCCAGATTCCTCCATCTTGTTGTAAATGACCGGGTTTCATTGTTTTTGACTGCTGTATAGTATTCTACAGAGTACATGTCCCATAATTTCTTTATCCAGTCTACTGTTGATGGGCATTTGAGTTGGTTCCAGGTCTTAGCTATTGTGAATTGAGCTGCAATAAACATTAAGGTGCAGACAGCTTTTTTGTTTGCCAATTTAATTTCCTTTGGGTAAATTCCAAGGAGTGGGATGGCTGGGTTGAATGGTAGGGTTATATTCAGGTTTCTGAGGAATCTCCAGACTGACTTCCATAGTGGCTTAACCAGTTTGCATTCCCACCAACAGTGGGTTAGTGTCCCTTTTTCCCCACATCCTCCCCAGCATCTATTGTTGGTAGATTTCTGAATGTGAGCCATTCTCACCGGGGTGAGATGAAACCTCATTGTGGTTTTGATTTGCATTTCCCTGATGGCTAGTGATCCTGAACATGTTTTCATGTGTCTGTTGGCCATTTGGATTTCCTCTTTTGAAAAATGTCTATTGAGGTCCTTGGCCCATCTCTTAAGTGGGTTGTTTGTTCTGTTGTTGTGGAGTTTCTTGATTTCTTTGTAGATTCTGATTATCAACCCTTTATCTGTTGCATAGTTTGCAAATATTTTTCCCATTCTGTCGGTTGCCTATTCACTTTCCTGACTGTTTCTTTTGAAGTACAGAAACTTCTCAATTTGATGCAATCCCAAATGTTAATGTTGGTTTTGACTGCCTGTGCTCCTGGGGTCTTTTCCAAGAAGTCTTTGCCTGTACCTATATCTTGCAGGGTTTCTCCAATGCTCTCTAATAATTTGATGGTTTCGGGTCGTAGATTTAAGTCTTTAATCCATGTTGAGTGAATTTTTGTGTAAGGTGAAAGGTAGGGGTCTTGTTTCAAGCTTCTGCACGTGGAAATCCAATTTTCCCAGCACCATTTATTGAATAGGCTGTCCTTATTCCAAGGATTCGTTTTGAATCTTTGATCAAATATAAGTTGGCTGTAGATGTTTGGATTGATTTCTGGTGTTTCTATTCTGTTCCATTGTTCTATCCATCTGTTTCTGTACCAGCACCATGCTGTTTTGATAACAATTGCCCTGTAGTATGCCCTGAAATTTGGTATTGTGATGCCTCCGGCTTTGTTTTTGTTGTACAAGATTGCTTTGGCTGTTCGAGGTCTTCTGTGTCTCCATATGAATTTCAGCATCATTTTTTCCAGATCTGAGAAGAAGGTCTTCGGTATCTTGATTGGTATTGCATTGAATGTATAAATTGCTTTTGGGAGAACAGACATTTTGATGATATTGATTCTTCCAATCCATGAGCATGGAAGATTTTTCCATTTTTTGGTATCTTCTATTTCTTTCTTTAAGGTTTTGTAATTTTCATCGTAGAGATCTTTAACGTCCTTGGTTAAGTTTATTACAAGGTATTTGATTGTTTTTGTAGCTTTTTTTAATTTGAAAAGTGAAGCTACAGACTGAGAGATAGACAGAGAGAAAGGTCTTCCTTCCACTGATTCACTCCCCAAATGGCCACAAAGGCCAGAGCTGCACCGACCTGAAACCAGGATTCGGGAGCTTCCTCTCGGTCTTCCAAGTAGGTGCGGGGGCCCAAGGACTTGGGCCATCTTCTACTGTTTTCCCAGGCCACAGCAGAGAGCTGAATCAGAACTGGAGCAGCTGGGACTCAAACCAGCACCCACATGGGATGCAGGCACCACAGTCAGAGGAGTAACCAACTGTGCCACAGCACCAGCATAGTAGGGGATCAATACATCACCTTCAATATTGGACAGATAATCCAGACTGAAATTTAATAAGGGAACATTGAACTGGAACAACAATTTAGATCAAGTGGACCTAATATAATATGCAATACATTTTGTCCAAGAACAGAATACACAGCTTTCTCAACCACACATGTAACATTCTGAAGGGCAGATCACATTGTTAGGCCACAGACAAATCTTGGGAAATCTAAGAAGCTTTAAATAATATCAAGTATCTTTTCCAACCATAATGACATGAAACTAGAAATCAGTAACAGGAAGAATTTGAGAAAATTTATAAATAAAAGGAAACTAAAGAACATGCTCCTGACATATAGTAAGTCCATGAAGAAATTAAAAAAGGAAATTTAAAAATACCTGATTCAAATGAAAATGGAAATACAACATACCAAAACTTAAAGGATGAAACAAAAGCAGTTCTAAGAGGAAAGTTCATTAAAAAATGCCTATAGGGACAGAGAGAGAGAGATTGCAGAGAAAGAAATAACTTAATGTTACATCTCAAGGAACTGGAAAAAGAAGAAAAATATTAGCCCCATCTAAGAGAATGAAAGAAAGAATAAGCATCAAAGAAGAAATAAAATAAAATAGAATGGAAAAACAATACAAAAGAATTGTTTTTTGGAAAGATAAAATTGAAAAACAGTTGCTAAAATAACCTAGAAAAAAAAATAAAAAATATTCAAATAAAATCAGAAATGAAAGTAGAGACATTACATTGACATCAAAGCAATACAAAGAAGCAAGGCAGGTTAAGCCTCTGCCTTCAATGCCAGCATTCCATATCAGAAAACTTGCTCAAGCCCTGGCTGCTTCACTTCTGACCCAGCTCCCAGCTAACATGTCTTAGAAAGCAATTGAAGATGGCCCAACATCAAAGAAGGATGTACTTATCTCTGAGGGGAAGAGAGAACTTCCACTTTGCATATGGCCCTGTCTAAAAACCGATGGAGTTTGTGGACTCAAAAGGCTTCCTAGCCTGGGCAGCTCACCAACGTCATACATAATAGTATCAGTTGTTAAATCAACAACAGGAGTTTCTGTGCACTTGCTCCCCATGTTGGACCTCTATCCTTAATGAGTTGTAATATGAGAATAAATGGTAAAACTTGTCTTCAAACTGTGCTTTATACTTTGTGTATCTATGTGGGTATAAATAGTTGAGATCTCTACTTAGTATAGAGTTGGTCTTCTGTATATAATGTTAATTAAAAATGAATCTTAATGAAAAATAGAATGGGAGACAGAGTATGAGGTGGGATGGGAGTATGGGTGGGCGGGCAGGTATGGGGTGAACAAACACTATATCCTTAAAAGCTATGCATATGAAATTTGTATTCATTAACTAAAAACTTTAAAAAATAAGAAGAAGATGGCCCAAGTACTTGGGTCTCTGCTACCCTTGTGGGAGATGCAAAGGGTGTTCCAGGCTCCTGGCTACAGCTGTTACAACCCCAGCTCTTGTGGCCATTCGGGAAGTGAACCAGCACATGGAAGATCTCTTTCTCTCCCTCTCTCTGTTTCATTCTGCCTTTTGAATACATAAATAAAAACACTCAACAAATCAGTGAGAAGGAATGGACTTAAATACCCTAAGTGCCGTATAGTAAGACACCGGCTAACGTTATACTCAGTGGTGAAATACTGGTACACTTTCCTCTAGGTTCCAGAACAAGGACGCCCACTCCCTTTCCTTCTGTTGAACACAGGATGTCCTGGCCAGAGTAGTAAATCAAAACATGTGGGGGAGGGAGGGAGCGCCCAAATAGGAAATGAAAGGAAGAAGTGAAATTCCCACTGTTGTTGACAATATAATATTGAAAAATCTGAAAGAACCTATAAAAAATGTAAAGCCAACAAACAAATTCTCCATTCAGAAATGGAGAGAAATAATCATAAGGCACAAAACCTCTGTGAGAAAGGAGAAATATACTTGATTTTTAGATCAATTGCACAGCACAGTGAATATAGCTAGTAGCTAAGTATTATACATTTCAGCATCAGTAAGACTAAATCTCAACTGTTCTCATCACAAAAGAAAGTCAAATATTTAAAATGGATTGATAGGTTAATTAGATGGATTTAAGCTTCACATATTGTGTTCAAAAATCATATCATTTATACTTCATAAATATATATAATTTGTAAATATATAATAAAAATGTTTTCTATCAAACATATAGAAACTACTAGTTAGCACACAAAGATGAATAAAATCAATTACCTGTGTCCAAAAAAAGGGACAAAAAAGATCAATTTTCACTCTTCCTCCACTGTCTTTCATATTGCATTTGTGAATGGGTCCATTGGTCATAATGTTTTTCATTTAAACAAAGGGGCTTATTTTAAGCCTTGAATTGCTTTAACAATTGAACTCCATATTCAAGCAAATATTCTATTTAATAGAATCTCTTTACCAGAAATATATCCTCAGTTGGGCACATTTTTGTGTTTAATGCTTATGACCCCAGAGAAACAGTTGCATTGTCCCTATTGTAAAGTAAGGAAATCAGAACACAGGGTGATACAATTCCACTCTATCTCCAAAGTCATATGCTATAGCATCTCCATACCTTGTTTCCCAATCCATTTCTTCTGCGTGACATTGCCCTATGGCCAATATATTGTCTTCTCTAGGTGGTAGTGAGGATATTTTCTTTTTTATTAGTTGCAGCATTAATAAGCTAGGATAACTTGCCTTACATATCACAGGCACTATCCACATAGAATTTCAATTTTTTCCAACCAAGTGATGCTTTGTATTTTTCAAACCCAAAGCAAATGTCACGGCATGCACTGCCAGTGGGCTCCTCTTTGTTAGCAACATAAAAGAAGTCCATTTCCCTCCAAGGAGAGTGGCCTCTTCCCTCTTTCAGCATCACATACAAGAAGACAGCAAAAACTCTGTAGTGCTATTTATGGAAATCATTTATGACTGCACTTGGACCTTCAGGCAGTCCGCTCTGCCCTGGCTCCATTCCCCACCTCTGGGAATCCTGTCAGCCTGACACACTCCCATCAGATGCATTAAGACTTCATTTTTATTGTCCTATTGGTATCTTATCACTATTGCTAAAATAAAGAGTTTAATTTCAGAACCAAACAATTACTTGCTAGGATATCTTGAAGCTAGAAAATTGTTTTGTGCCTAAAGGAGCAGTGAAAATGCAAAAACTCTTCTGTTTTACTGCTCCACTGATTCCTAGAGGTGGGAAGGAATTGATGAGAATTAAAATGCTCTCCACCTGGAAAATTGTTCAAAAGGATTTTTGATTATGCACTACATCTTTTCAGAAAGGTTGCTAAAATAGAAGGTCTAGCTTTAAGTCAAGGAAGCACTCAGATAAACTGACACTAAAGACCAAATATTCAAATGCAGAGGACTGTATTTGTATACTAGGAATTCAAAAGGAAAATGAAAATTGATTCTCTTTACTGTTTACATTTTTAACAGTTTGCTAGATATTTCTCTTTATGATCAATTGTTCAATAAGTAATGTATTAGTTGCCTTCTGTACACCATATACTCTGCTTGGTACCAAGGCATTTCCATTCCTCTGAAGGAGAAAGGCAAGTAAATAGGTCATTGTAATAGAGGGTGATGAGTATTCTGTGCAGGTTTCATTAGGACTTCATCGGATTTCATATGAACACATCTAGTCCTGACTGGGAAGTGGAGACATAAAAGATTCTCTCGTGCCACCTAAATAGAGTCTTGAAAGATATGCAGAAACTAGCCAGGAAAGAGTAAAGGAATGGAATGGGCAATGACCTGGAAAAACTGACTGTTGTGTTTAGGATACCACAAAAATTTTAGCATGACCCATAGAGCTGCATTGAACCACCCATCCATCTTATTGTTCACATATTTAAAAATAAATGCATTCCTCCTCTGGAAGCTCAAGTCTTCTACCCTTATATTATACCAGGGCTCAACACCATGGGTTGATTTTTTTATTTTTCTTTTTGCCTCACCCTCCTATTCAATTACCAAATTCTATCTCATCCAACACTGTACCATGTTTAATCTCTCTCCTCCTTTCTAGTCCTATTACCAATATATGACTGCTGCTCCAAGCTGTTTGTATTTATTCCCAGATAACGTAATAGCTATCTTGTCTTTCTGTCCCACTAGCACATTCTGTAAACTGCCATAGTTGACTTTCTTGAATTTTGTCATCTTTCTGTCTCCTCATAAGTCTTCAACACATCTACAGTATAAATCCATCCTCCAGCCATACAAGAGAGTCTTAATATGGCCTCGTACTGGTTTTGTAATCATAGCTCTCATTATGCATTTACATACCATCCTGTCTGTCCAATGATTCTGCTCATTATGTATCTCTAATTAAAAATCTTCACTTCTACCATGCCCATGTTTAAAATTGCCCAACTAAATTCTGCATATTATTTTTAACACTTATTTATTTTCCACCTCCTTGAAATACAAATGAACAGAGAAGGACACACACACACACACAGACTCATAGAGAGAGAGAGAGAAAGAGATCTTCCATTTACTAGTTCAATCGTCAGGGCTAGGCTAGCCAAAGCCAGGAGCCAGGAACTCCATCTGGTGGTTCTCCCACTTGGATGACAGGGGCCCAAGCACTTGAATCTTCTGCTACTTCCTTAGGGCATGCATTAGCAAGAAGTTCAATTGGAAGCTGAGTAGCCAGGACTCAAACTGGCATGACATGAATCCTGAACATTCTTAAACAATCTCATTCATCCCCTCCATGCAGCTTTACCATACCAAACCATGATTATTTCTCCATGTGAAGAACCAGCATGGCTTGATATTTTAAGAACAAGTTTAGTAAAGAAAGAAAAATGAATTTCTATTGAGAATCTACTAAGTATCAAGTTATTTAAACTCTGTGATTTAGGTGTTATTTTACCAATAAGGAAATTGGGGTTAAAAAGTATAAGGAAGTTGGCCATGATCACACAAAATATATTTGTACCTGAGTCAATATAACCACAATGGTTTTGACCTTTTATCTATGCCAAATAGTCATTTCTAGATTATCATTGTTATAACATCATTACCAAAAATACAGCATTTCCTATGCGCCAAGATACATACTAATATCTTGAGATGATCCAAGAAATGCCTATCATGAGTTCCAGGAGAAGAGACTAGAGAAAGTTGGAGCTGGTATCCAAAGAGGAAATAACCCAGAATATCATGGAATTTTTGAAAGACATGAACTCTCAAGTACAGGAAGCATCACAAGTCCAAGCAGACTAAATTTACCTCCAGACAAATCATAGTGAAAACACAAAACAAAGTTTCATTTCTCTGTATGGACCTTAGCCTTCAAGTGCCCTCTTTGCAAATGTATATATTCCTGAAAGTGACAGTGTTCATGTATGTACAGCTAGGAATTATCTGAGCGTTTGTTTCTGCCTGGATCACCTGAAGAAGAAGGTTTTGGAGTTTTTATTGAAAGGAGAAATCATTTTGGACCATAGTTTTGCAGTAAGAGCCTTTGGATATTAAAAAGACACAAAGAGAGCATCTGACACTGACGTGGGGGAGGACCCAGAGGGCAGAGAAAAACAACACAAAGGGCATGATAACATACTATCCTACCTCAGGTTTGACTTCAGGCTGATGCTACCTGGTGTGAGAAATGATCCCACGGTGTGTTTTCACAAGAGTTAGCCGTGGTGCTACCGCTCAGTCTCGAGGATCCTAGTCCTCAGGAATGTGTAGGACAAACAGTTGCAAAAACTCCAAGGCAGGTCAACTGCTGTGCTTGTCTTGCAAACTGTGTACCACCTGCTATCTTTGTAACCTCCAGCAATGAGATGCCTGTTGTATCATGCTCTCACCTCTCAGTGGCTGGAGCCTTGATACCACAATGTCACTCCCCTTCCTCCTGTCATTGATCTACCCAGCAACACCCACTCCTGTTGCCCAGACCTCACCCTGCCTCAGGCACCATGTGCGGTTTAGATTTTACTTCCCAAGTTTGTTAACCTAGAGAAACTGGGGGAAAGAATCTCTGTGTGGCAAGGATAAAAGGAGCTGAGTCTCTGAGGGAGGTGGCTGCTTGCACCTCCTGGCTACCACTCTCAAGCCTGGGTAACAATAAATCCCTCACCTGCTTCCTTCATGTCTCGGAGTCCATCCTTCAGTAGGTAGTCTCAAGTGGCCTTATTTTCCACACGAGAAAACAGAAATTTCAGAAAATTTATCATGTGCCACACTTTCTTCTGAAAGCTCCCGCAACAAGCTGTGCTAATCTTGGCAACAAACTAAACTCATCAAAATCATACAGCAATGACAGTGCTATGTTTCAAGGTTGGTCCTAAAGTATTCTGACCTCTATTGCTCCAGCATTTGCAACTATAAGCAAATAACATGGTACCAACTACTTATCTCATTTTTGAGAATGAAAGGCCTCAATAAATGTAAGCATCTTATTAGTCTGTAACATGAAAACATGTGAAGTATTGTAATTATTATTTCATATGAAGCATGAGATAGAAGTAAAGCATCCACTTAGGATTTGTATAGAGTACCCCAAGACAAGCCTTAGATGGTGGGCCTTTAAAAGCGTTTAAGCAGGGGCCAGCGCTGTGGTGCAGTGGGTTAACGCCCTAGTCTGAAGCACATCCCGTATGGACCGTGGTTCAAGACCTGGCTGCTACACTTCCGATCCAGCTCTCTGCTGTGGCCTGGGAAAGCAGTACAAGAAGGCCCAAGTCCTTGGCCCCTGCACCTGCATGGGAGACCCGGAGGAAGCTCCTGGCTCCTGGCTTCAGATCAGTGCAGCTCCGGCTGTTGGGGCTATTGGGAATGAACCAATAGATGGAAGAGCTTTCTCTCTTTCTCCCACTGTCTGTAACTGTACCTCTCACATAAATAAATAAAATCTTTAAAAAAAAAAAAGTGTTTAAACAGACATCGCCCATGCTCTAGAGGTGAATCATTATCAAGCCCACAATATAAAACCCAAAGTAGATTCAGAGGTCACCCAGTCACCATGAGGTGTGAGATACTACCATTTACTACCATTTTCAGTCATTCTGAGGACTCAGACCCAATCTCTGTTGCTATCTACAGGAGAGCCACACTTGTGTTTTTTCCTCTCCACATCTTTCATCTCAAAAGGCATTGGAACATATAATTACTTGACTTTCACACAGTCAATTGTTGCAAATAACAGGGAGATAAGGCAGGTTTAATTCTGAGAGCACAATTTCTACACCTGTCATTGGAAATGTATCCATTTGACTTACTTTGGATGATTCAAATCTTTAAAAACTTTAACTTTAAAAAGTTAAATAGTCTGATTTGCTTATTTAAGAAATTCTCTTTACTGACAAGCCTGTGTCTGTATTGTGTCTTAGATTTCTCCAGAGCCAGTGTGTCGGAATAAAGTCAGAATGGATCCTGTGAGAATGAGTAAGTTTAAAGAATAGTCTTGCATATTTCTGTAGGCTTGAAACGTGTCATTGGAAATTCTAAGGACAAAATGAAGTAGACAAGGGCAATATTTAGGAAATACTTCACTACAGTCACGTTGAAGGTCTCTGGGCTGTAGATGCTTAATAAATTCTCTGAGTCGACAAGTGCATAAGGTAAGACGCTGAGAGATGAGTCAGCTTCTCTACACTTCAGGTCCTCTAACTACAGAAATATTCTGATGCCAACACGTAAGCTATTAGAAATGATGAAATAAATCCTTACTCTAAAAGGAGTCTTGGTGACAATATATATAATTTGTTGACACCAAATGGCATTAGACCTTCCTGGACATTTATTTTTCATTATCCTGTGTCTCATATTACCCTGGAAGAAAATATTAACAACTGAAAAACTTCATTGGTCCCTCACCTTGAAAAAAGTCAGTTATATAATTTTATATTGAAAGATGGGGATTAAAAGCTCAGAATCTGGAGACACTGCTTCAAACCATAGCTCTGCTTCTCTTATTAGCTGTGGAACGTGGTACAAGTTCCATGACTGCACCAACTCTGATCTCTGATGTATAAAATGGGAGCAATTGTATCCACCTTAGGTGGGTATGGAGAGCATAATACTATGGTCAAAGTCACGGTCTCTAAAGAATCTCTAAGATCACCACTGTCTGGATTTCTATCCTGCTTTACCACTTATTGGCTGTGTGATCTTGGACAAGTTACACAATCTTTCTATTCCTCAATGCTGCCATTTGTAAAATTAACATCCTTGGGTTGATGCATTATTAAGATAAAGTCTATAATTCGGGTTGCCAGAGTCAACACCTAAAATTATAGAATGCTTAGTGAAATACAAATTCCAGGAGAAAAAGGAAAATAATTTTTATTTCTATAGTTCCACTAAAAATCATTTTTTAAATCGGAACTTCAAATTTAACTAAGCATCTTGTATTCTTTCCGTCTACCTGATACATAATGGTCTCATGGAAATGTTAGTATATACCAAGTAATCCATGTATATGAGCAAGTTACATTCATGATACAGGGCTTAGCACATACCAACTACTCAACAAATGAGAAGTATTGATTTCATTCATCACAGTGCCTCTTTTTCAATCTTGGCTGGCCAAAGTTCCAGAGTTCAGATATAAATTTCAAATACAGTTTACCTGAGTAACACTCCCCCCTCATTCACATTGGAATAATAAGGTCTCATTCATCCAATTACTTGTTTACTCAGAAAATGCTATCTATTAGAGTGAATCTATGTATTAGAGAGAGTAGCAGGTTCTGAAAGCATGAAAAGGCTGATACAATAGAGCAGGGAGGGCTTTCCCACCAGAGGCAGGAGGTTACCACAGTTCGGTCACACATCACCTGAACCATTGTTAGGCTTAAATGAGGAATTACATGTAAGTTGATATGCACTCTGAGATATACATGTATACATGTCCAGAAAATGAAACTGTCTTTTGAATTACTATTCACCTTATTTTTGTCAATTTTAACAGATGAAACTAAACTATCTTGCATTTCTTACATTTTATGTGTACCTGTTTTCTTTAAGAACACCAACTCCTCCATGTAACTTAATATCTTATTAAGCAAAGAATATCTTCTTGTGACAATTTTAATGAATTTTACATATATATTATACAAAAATATGCAATAATATGTATTGTAGTGTGATAGTCCAATATACCTTCCAGATAATAATA
Organism: Lepus europaeus; assembly: GCF_033115175.1. Classification (NCBI taxonomy): domain Eukaryota; kingdom Metazoa; phylum Chordata; class Mammalia; order Lagomorpha; family Leporidae; genus Lepus; species Lepus europaeus. The sequence goes on along the minus strand of NC_084828.1, from coordinate 103,193,616 downwards.
AAAATTCATTTTACAATACCCAAAATGGCCCCAGATGTTTAAAAATATATTCCCAATTACTGAATTCCACACAAGATGTAATGAATAGATGCCTTCAGAACACTTTTAACTTCATTGGGAACCCAGAGATTAATTACTTGTTTATAAGCTGAAGTTTCAGAAGTTTCTCTTGCTATAAAATCACTGAAAAAGACTAAACCGAAGAACATATTGCACATGACTTGTGGTCTTCCTCTGTGCAGAAATTCCCAAATGGAAAGTACAAATGAAACGTTATAAGGCTATACAGGAGGGCCGGCGCTGTAGCTCAGTAGGTTAATCCTCCGCCTGCGGCACCAGCATCCCATATGAGCACCAGTTCTAGTCTCGGCTGCTCCTCTTCCAATCCAGCTCTCTGCTGTGGCCTGGGAAAGCAGTAGAAGATGGCCCAAGTCCTTGCATCCCTGCACCTGCATGGGAGACTGGGAAGAGGCATCTGGCTCCTGGCTTCGGATTGGCGCAAATCCGGCCATTGTGGACATTTGGGGAGTGAAACAACAGAAGGAAGACCTTTCTCTCTGTCTCTTTCTCTCATTGTCTGTAACTCTACCTCTCAAATAAAAAAAAAATCGTTTTTTTAAAAGGCTATACAGGGGGCCGGCACTGTGGCGCAGCAGGTTAACACTGTGGCCTGAAGCACCAGCATCCCATATGGGTGCCGGTTCTAGTCCCGGCTGCTCCACTTCTGATCCAGCTCTCTGCTGTGGCGTGGGAGAGCAGTAGAAGATGGTCCAAGTGCTTGGGCTCCTGCACCACATGGGAGACGGGAAGAAGCTCCTGGCTCCCGGCTTGGGATCGGTAGGTACATCTCCGGCCATTGCAGCCATTTGGGGAGTGAACCATCGGATGGAAAACACCTCTCTCTCTCTCTCTCTCTCTGTGTGTGTGTGTGTGCCTCTCCTCTCTCTGTGTAACTCTGACTTTCAAATAAATAAATAAACCTTTAAAACAAAGGCTATACAGTCATAGAATATAAGTATCAGAAAACTCTTGAGGAAACTTGGGATTCAGAGACTTGCCCGCAGTTGCATAGCTACCGCATCATAGTGGCACAGGTAACATGCAGTGAGTTGTTCATAGTCACATAGACAGGTTGCAGAGTCAAATCTCTAAACTTTTAAGAGTAGATACCTTGGAATTTCATGGCTTTATCATCTGTTGTGCTGTAGTGTGATAGAGACAAGAAGTGCCTGTGTGATAGCATTTAAGTCCCAGCATCTACCACCACCCAGTCAGCCTACCAGAAAGCAGAACTATTAAATTGTGATTTCAAAAAACTGGCTTTAAAAATGCTACCTTTTCTGGCAACCTCAGGAAAGAGTATCTGGAGATGTTCTAGAGTGCATGCTGAAATCTATATTGTTATAGAAAGCTAGATACATTGATGATCCTTTCTGATCAACCAAGGAAAGGCAACAATCTACCTAAAATTCAAGGAAATGTTTGAACTAGTAGATTTATTACAAATGTGAGAGATTCATAATGAAATGTTAAGTATTATATTTAACACAGAAAATGTTTGGCTCTGCTACAGGAAAATTGCATTGCTCAAGAGATGATCACAATGCTGAACATCACTCTCTCGAGATGAGTTGAAGAGAAGCCTTCAGTTTAGACACATGGGAGTGAGAATAGAAAAGAGAGGAGATAGTCTGGTGTCGAACCCCTGTCTAGGCTCAGATGACCAACAGAGCATCCTGCTATGAATAGACAGCTAATGGGTTAAAAAAGAAACAATGATTCCCAACATTGTGATGCTGCTATTCCTTCATGCTGTCCTCAGGTCTGCAACAAAGCATCATTAAACATAGAATGACCCTCCTGGAATACAAAAAGGATGGAGAGAACTCTAACAATGGAGAGCAGATCAGAGGCCATCAGTGGTGCAGCCCAGAGCGGATACCTGGAGAGAGAAACAACATCCAAGAACAATTTGTGGAACATGTACTTCCCCGTGATTTTCAGAAATATTCAAGGCAAGACCTGACCTCTGTGGTCACGTAGCATAAAAGTTCTGGATGTGTTAGCTGGTATTTAAGGAAAAAGCAATGTGGTCCTCTGCTCCATTCCACCCTCACCCTCCCAATGCAGGAGACCTTGGGGATATCTGGATTATCTCTCATTTGCTTCCCCAAATCACTTCACCAAGAAAACATTCATCTTGGGTGCCCTCTCACGAATTCCACCTTCTTTCTTTTACTGACAAATTCAACCATTCCTGTTGCTTCCATGTTGCTACTTTAGTTCAGTTACCCATTTAGAAGTGACTGCACTGAGCTATGCCTTCATTATTCTGATCTGGTTGCTGAAATTATTGCCAATCAATGTGTTCAATGTTTTGTTTCGTTCTTTTTTTTCCAGTAGGATGGGCAATAGGAAAGGCAGGAAGGAGCAGGTGCTTGGGGAACTGAAACTGAAACTAAAATGGAACAAACTATGCACTCCCAGCTTTCTTGCATTTTTAATACTTCCATTTGAGAGAAGAGCAACGTTTTTGCAATGCCATTTGCTTAGTCTCCTCTCACTGTTTTTCTTGCATAGCAAGTTATCTCACTTCCCCTTTCTTCTTGTCCCACAGAAGTATTGCAGTCTCTGTTTAGTGGCCCTCCAGGATCCCATATAATACACCGCATTGCCTTGCAGCCAGCCTTTGTGTAATTATTGCTAGATGAATTGTCCAGGCTACAGATGTTTCACTAATTATCTTCTCATCATAACGATATGCATTCCCACTTGGATCCCTCCACACCCTCACTCATTATAATAATAATGTCCCGTTCCCTTTCTACAGCATCTCTATTCTACAGGACTCTAGAGTGCTCAAGAAACAAGAAATTGTTCCCTACCTGCCCCAAAATTAGTCAAACATTCCAGATGCTAAGTAATCCCTTGCAAATTTGAACAACTGAAGAACCAGAAGTGAGTCAAACCTTCAGGAGACATCATGTCAGCAAGAGCAGCTCTCTAGCGTTCGCTATACTAAACCCAAGCATGAGTGACACTGATTACAAGCAATGTCTCAGATTTTGTTTCAGGGCTCCAAAGCACAGGTTCCTTTGGATAAAACCTATCCTGTGAGACCTACCTTCTAGGTAAACTGCAAACTTGCAGATAGATTATACATGATTGATTTTTTTACAGTGATTGACAAACTGATGCATCTGGCCTATTGGTGGGGAGAAGGTGATGTTGAGTTGTGGTGGTCATGGTGACATTAGGTAAATTGTGTCCTTCTTCTTAATCTCTCCTATTTATAAAATACTTACTTGTTCTTTGTACAACACAAGGCTATCATAAGGTTTCAAGTTAGAGTTCAGCTTCGACTACATTCCTTGCTCTCTCTCAAGTACTCCATACTCTTCATTCCTGCCCTTTTACATTCTGGTCTGTCTGTATTTGCTGCACCTGTAAACTAGAACATCATTCAAAGCTATTTGCAAATATCCACAGTCTTTTACTTCACATCCACTGTGAAGGGCTCTGGAAATAATATACTGAAATAAATGTTACTATCATGTAATACACTTCTTGGGAAAGACACACAAAGAAGGAAGCTTTGTATGGGAAGGTGTTTATTCTAGTAGTTACGGTGCCCCTGTCCCATGTCAGAATGCTTGGGTTTGATATCAGGCTCCTCTCCTGGCTCCAGCTTCATGCTAATACAGATCTTGGAAGGCAGCAGATGATGGTTCAAGTGATTGGTTTCCTGTTACTCACATGGGACACCTGGATTGAGTTCCCAGCTCCTGAGTCCAATTCTAAGTGGGAACTGTTGCAAGCATTTGTAGGCTGAACAAACAAATGATCTCTCTCTCCCTCTCTCTCTCTTTCCCAAATAAAGAAAAAATGCGTTCAAGAATTCAACATTATAAAATGTATAACTGAATATAACTGAAGCACCACCATATCCATTCTCTGTATCATTAATTTCAAGAAAGTGTCAAATAACAGAATGAGACAATTGAACATAATTCCAACCTTCATGTGACCCCTTGAGAAATGGCCTAACCACAGCAGGGTGAAGGATGAATAATTCCTTGAAGAGCATCTTTCAACATTGTTTCTTATTTGCTTGTTTGTGTTTAGCTTCCTATCTAACTCCACACAAGCATGTCCATTCTCTAAAGGCAAAGATATCTGTTCTGTACACTGGAATACCTCGGGAATGGAAATGATGCCTGGTTCACCATAGTCACTCTGTAAATATTTGTCAAATGGATAAATTGCCTTACATTTTATACTTAATATATTCTGACCAGGAGAAACTACTCCTCAGAACTCAACACCGAAAAGTTCCCCAAGACCAGCCTTCTGATGCTGCTCCCACTGACTCACAGCTGTGATAAGTCACTTTGATCTCCACCTGCTGGGCATCACAGGGTGCTGAAAAGGAGGAAGGGAAGATTGCAACCCTTCCATCATTGTTGCCTCAAAGTGCTTGATTTATAGCTATGGAATCAAGCATAGTATATCATCATAATTACTTATGTATGTACTTTTTGTGTCAACTTTCTTACTAGATCTAAGGACCCCTAGACACTTTGTCCAATTTTATAACACACACTGCATGATTTTGTTTGGAAAAATAACAGGTGCTCAATCAACAGTTATTGTAAAAATGCAATGCGTGAATAAACTATACTCATATGAGGGGGCAAATTATCGAGACATAGAATGGGCAAGATAGACTGTTACATTGTTTCCTTGAATGTGAGAGAGATCAAAATTTCCCATTCCAAATATATTTTCTTGCCATATAACCTGATATTTAAGGCAATAAATCAGGACTTAACAAATAAGGTAGAAATTAGTAAGATACAGCAAAAACTGAGTGAATTTTGATTAATGCTCTTCAAAAAAATTCCTTTACTTCACACTGAATTTTATGAATTCCTCTCTGGAAATTGTTTCTCCAAATTCCTCAATAATCGTCTTTCTAGCCTAACTTTTTTTTTTTTTTGACAGGCAGAGTGGACAGTGAGAGAAAGAGAGACAGAGAGAAAGGTCTTCCTTTGCCGTTGGTTCACCCTCCAATGGCCACCGCGTTTGGCGCGCTGCGGCCAGCACACCGCACTGATCCAATGGCAGGAGCCAGGTGCTTCTCCTGGTCTCCCATGGGGTGCAGGGCCCAAGCACTTGGGCCATCCTCCACTGCACTCCCTGGCCACAGCAGAGAGCTGGCCTGGAAGAGGGGCAACCAGGATAGAATCCGGCGCCCCGACCGGGACTAGAACCCGGTGTGCCGGCGCCGCAAGGCGGAGGATTAGCCTAGTGAGCCGCGGCGCCGGCCATCTAGCCTCACTTTTTAACAATATGACTTTTGCAGGTCCTGCCACTAGAAGCAGTATATTTCACTGGCTTGCTGATGCGCTTGACCAAGCGACTCACTTTGTCTAAGAGAAAGTAAGCAGAGGTGGCAGTGTCTCTGTTCTGAATCTAACTGTAAAAAGCATTCCATGTTTCTACTTGCCCTTCTTCTATGTCTACATCTGAAGAATCTGCTGTGACTGGCCTGTTGGACCAAAGAGGGTAAGAAATACATGGAGATGACCTGGCCTTAGTAAGCAGTTTGGAACCAATTCCAGCTGCTCCCAACCTTCATCAAACCTCAGCCAATCTGCAGCTATGAGACAAGCAACAAAATTATATGGACTGTGAATTTACCCCTGATCTTGATTCTGAAAATCCTTAATAACCTTTTTAAAAAATTATGGTTTTGTGTTGCTGAGTTCCTTGTCAAAGATGGTGAAGGAGCTAAGACATATTCAGGTTAGTCAGGTTGAAAGACTTAAAGCCCATATTCCTATGAATAAAAAGAACAGCCATAATCTGTATGACAAGTGAAAACATAAATTTACCTATGATTTTTAATAAATATATTTTAAGGTAAAAAGTATGATTTTGGGAACAATATGGTGCCTCAATGAATTTTGATCCTAATTTATAATCTGATATGACTGAATGATTATTGAGAATTCTTATTTCTTTCTGAAAAATACATTCATTGATTTTCATAATCGTACTGCTGGGAAAAAAATTATTAGACAATTAGATTTGGTGACAAGAAAGCAAATTACTACTTAGCCATTGCTTTATTCCATTCATGCTGCTGTAACAAAATATCATAAATTGGATATCCTATAAGCAACAGAACTCTTTTGTGCTTTATAGGTTGGGAATCCAAGACGAAGGGGCTCATGGATTTGCTGTTTGAGGAGGGGCCGCCCTCTGGTTCACAGAAGGTACTTCCTCAATGTATGTTCACACAGTGGGAGGTGGAACTCTACCCTCTTCAGCCCCTCCTAAGGGCTCTAATCCCCAATCATGACCCCCACACACACACATCATGAGGGCCCTACCCTCATGACTTAATCATCTCCCAATAGTTCCACCTTCTAAGACCATTATCACATCAAGGACTTAGTTGCAGCATGAGTTTGAGGGGGAAACAAACATTAAGACCATAACAAATGCTAAAGTTGTAACTGCTGTGGGGACATCTGCCGATCTCACTAACCAATATGCTTGGATTTTCAGAACCTTGCAGAGCACAGAGGACAAAGCCTGTTTCCCTTCAACAAGGGAACACTAAGTGAGCTGTTCAATCAAATCTCTGTCTTCATAGGGGAGGATGAGGGAGGAAACTGGTATGACAAGAAAAAAAAAAAAGTAAATGACAACCCGATTTGAGTATAATTAAGTTCCTGTCATAAAACCGAATGGTCTTTAACTTCAGTTATATCAATTAACTTCAGTTATATGAAAAACAATAAAGTATTTAGATATGCCTAAGGAATTGGCTTTAAAATCCATACATTTTATATATCAATTCCCTACTATTTGCAAAGCACTATGCAGGATGTGATGCTGAGACAGACACTGTCCTTAAATGAGTCTTGTTTAGGCCAGCGCCGCGGCTCACTAAGCTAATCCTCCGCCTTGCGGCGCCGGCACACCGGGTTCTAGCCCTGGTCGGGCCGCCGGATTCTGTCCCGGTTGCCCCTCTTCCAGGCCAGCTCTCTGCTGTGGCAGGGAGTGCAGTGGAGGATGGCCCAAGTGCTTGGGCTCTGCACCCGCATGGGAGACCAGGAGAAGCACCTGGCTCCCGGCTTTGGATCAGCGCGGTGCGCCGGCCGCAGTGCACCAGCCGTGGTGGCCATTGGAGGGTGAACCAACGGCAAAGGAAGACCTTTCTCTCTGTCTCTCTCTCTTTCACTGTCCATTCTGCCTGTCAAAAAAATAAAAATAAAAAAATGATTGTTTAGACAAAAATAAGATCATATAGAGTCTATCATTCAGATATCCTCTGTGAAGAGTATACAAGGGGGCTGGTGCTGTGGTACAGTAGGTTAATCCTCCACCTGCAGTGCCGGCATCCCATATGGATGCTGGCTCTAGTCCCAACTGCTCCTCTTCTGATCCAGCTCTCTGCTATGGCCTGGAAAAGCAGTAGAAGATGGCCGAAGTCCTTTGGCCCCTGCACCTGAATGGGAGACTGGGAAGAAGCATCTGGCTCCTGGCTTCAGATCAGCTCAGCTGCAGCTGTTGCAGCCATTTGGGGAGTGAACCAGCAGACAAAAGATCTCTTTGTCTCTTTCTCTCACTGTCTGTAACCCTACCTCTCAAATAAATAAATAAATAAAGAGTATCCAAGAGCTCTGAAGGGTACAAGAGAAGAAATCATTTTGATGCAGTGTTCAGAGAAGTTTCATGGAAGGTGACTACATTTTGAGTGCCAAAGATGAAAGTCCAACATTCCAGAGGCCCCTCTGAGAATATAGTAAAGCATTTGAATTTTTCAGGAATCTGATTTGTACAAGCACATACCAGGGAACCAACATGTTGATTTCACCGCTCTTTCTCAAGCACTAGCACCCACTTGTCAGTTGCAAGCCATTGTAAAAAGCATTGTTTTTGGCCTTTACATAAGGAAGCATGAACATCAGAAATGACATTTCGATTCAGAGGAGTCAGAGGATGTGAACTGAAAGTGGTAACAGAAACAAGCAAATGCATTTAAAAACCTTAATGTTTTCACCTTGCTGTACCAGAAATAATGAAGGGATCATCACACTCCTGCAACCAGAGCAGTTCTTAGCATGTGAGATGGCCTGGCAGGCAGCAGGGTTACTCAGCAAAAGTCACCACAAGGAGAGATAGAGGTGAGAAGAAACCGGGAAAACGCCAACCTTCAGGCTCCCCAGATCCTTATGGCATTAGTCATTAGAACAGAAACCACAAAGAATAACATAGGAAGCCAGTGGAAATGTTCCCTGAAAGTGATGTGGTGTTTACCTGCTCCTCGGGGCCACGTTGCTATGAAAATGAACAAGGAGTACAAAAGATGAAATTTCTTATCTGTGTTCTGAGACAAGCCAAAGACCACGAACAAAGGGTTCTTTTTTTCTGAGTCTGTTTTCTGATTGATCTGAAGAAAATTAACTGGATAATTTCTGAAGTCCTTTCTAGCTACAGAAATCCCATAGACCCCAACACAAAAGAAAAGGGTCAAAACACTTTTTAAAAACCTGGAAGAGGAGGAGAAAAAAGAGACAAAGAGAGGAGGAAAAAGATGAAGGAGATGAGGGACAGACAATTTTCTTCTACATTTTTCTTTAGCGTGGACATGTATTACCAATATAAAATATCTTAGTAATAGTGTGTAGTTTGCTATTTCTTCTTGAAACTGTGATGTATTATTGATTCCACACCCAATGCCTTGGCAAAATGTGATTGGTGGAGTAGAGATGAACTGAGGCATTTTTTGTAGAACTGGATGTCTTATCTCCAAAGAAGACTGGAGTCAGGTGGGTAAGTAATGCAATGTTACATTCCTGAGACATATGTGCAGTGATTTTTGTGAAACCTGCATTATTTCCTTTTGCTTTTACTTTATCTGTACGATTAATTCCAGCTACGTTTGGACCTAAGCACATAAAAGTTACCCTCTGTTTCCTGCTGTTCAAATTTTATCTTCCAGAGTGGTATATCACTGCACCGACATCTTCTCTATGAGAAAATTCCCAACTGCTCAGAAAAGACAATAAAATGTATCTTTGTATAACACTTCTAAAATGTTTCTGCTTCTTTGAACACAGTGTGATTTAACCATGTGTGGACGGACTATGCAGCTATTTTTCTACTCCCCAAATGAGTAAGAAAGTCTATAGCTATAGAAGAACCCTGACGTCTAATTATGTTAATCTCAAACTACAGAGTGGGGGACATTCTGCCCTGAAGTCCCAGCGGATACGTTGGAAATAGACCTATCACATTCTCCACAAACAGGAGATCATAGTCAATGACAAATTTCTCATGCAGATGACAGATGTCTAAATTTATGAGTTCAGTTTACCATGTACAATTTGAAATATATTATACATATGCATAGTACATATATTATAGGTAAATTTACATATATTATACACATATACTATAAATATGTTCTAATTATTATGTCAGAAACTATGCTAGATAATAAGTAAAATAAGGCACAGTTTCCATTGTCAAGGAACTCACAAAATGAAGACACAAGATTATAGGATCAGTTTTCTATATGAAGTGTTAATAAAAATAAGACTTAACATTCACTATTTACTCAGTAAAAGCTACTGTTACAAAAACTTTACATATGTTGAATTATTTCATTGACACAAGAGCCCTACAAAGTAAGTGTCATTATTAAATCCACCTGATAAATAAAGTGAATGAGGTAGCAAGAGGTTAGATAAATCACATAGCAATAAGGGTTCAAATCCAGATTAAAATAACCACTACAATATACTTCCTCAAGGCAACACAAGAAAACAGGATAAACCAAAGCATAAGGTAGCTAATGATTAATTAGCAAATAAGTGGAGCAAAACAATATATACTCAAGTAGAAACCAACATTTGATGAGCCCCTGCTACATACTAGACTTTGTGCAACCCAGAACCTTGAAGCTAAAAATTCGTGCCTTATGCTTTGGATTTTACATCCATGGTTTAATGTTTGATTACCATCTACTTTATGCAGAACTTCAATGCCTTTACTTCACAAAATAAATCCCATGTGTGTCAATTACCAGGTACCTAAAATTTAGGTCATTGCTCATTAACACATTGGAGATTTTACAAAAAAAAAAAAAAAAAATCCTCTTAAAGGCTTCTGTACCTCAAAAAGGAGGGAAAAGAACATTCAAAGTACAATTCCTCAGCTTAGATCTACCTTTAATATCTATACAACAGCTCATCCTGGAACAGTAATCACAAAGGTATTTATGTCACATATACCCATTGACATCTACAATGGAAACAGCTAATGTTACTTTCACCTGCCATTTTCATGCAAATCTACTATTTATTCAAAGTCAAGGATGTAGCCTGATCATGGTCTTATGAAATTGACTCTTTACATTGTCCTTAAGAGCAAAGCAAGGAGGGAAAACATGTAGATGTGAGTCTGAAGTAACCCAAGACAATGAATTGCAGTTGTTTAAATACACTCATTTCTCCAATTTGAAACAGGGTGTATGGAGAAATGGAAACTTAATTCACTGTGAAGAACCAAATTAGCTTTGCAGATAAGAATTAAAGGCCTGTGCAGGTTTCACCAGCCTGCCTTCATCTCCCAGTCGACTCAGGCAAATCATTAAATAAATCAGTCAGCTGTTAGCTTTGCTGGACCCATAAAAGTGGCCAGCGGCCTTGCCTGGCTAAACCAATATAAATAACTAACTGTGACACTAACACAATTCCTAGGAGCCACTTAGCTCCTCCCAACACTTCCAACAAGCTCCGTTCCCTAAGAAGGTGTCACACTTTTGCTGTGTCTAAGTGCACTTCCTGGTTTATAAACCAGTTCAAGTAACACTTTACACAGGAGTTGTACAAGACTGCCCTTTAGGGGATCCAAATTTCTCTGGATCTCTGGGATATTAGTTTTCCGCACCTCTTACCTTGTTAGTGAGCATGGATCCCTATTTTCTTGAGCTGGCTACATTTTCTCCTGAATATTTTATTTCCTAACTGCACAAGCAATTAGTTTGAGGCAGTGAAAACATATGACAGTGTGAGACCATGGGCTTTGAAGACATACATAGCCAAGTTCAAATCCTAGTCTCACAATTGTGGATATTTCTAAACTGAAAAGAGCACTCAGCTTCTCTTCTTTAAATGGGATGTAAAGAAAAAATAATAAGTAAATGTAGAGGATCCCATATGGTGCCTCCTTTGGCACAAATATGTGTGCATACATACACACATACACACAGAATATCATGACAAAGAATATACCCTTACTGGACACAAAACATTTTTGCTTCAATTCTTTTGTATCCTTAAGCTCACGTAGAGCAGCAAACTGCACATAGTAGGTACTCATAACTTCATATCATTCTTTAATAAGCAGAATTTGTTAAGGGTCCAAATTACTAGATTTTAATTTGTATCCTTAAAGGACTTTATCATAACACAGCACCATATTTCCTAAGGAAATATGATTTCAAGGCTCCAATGTGCTTCAGACACTTAAGGAATTTGCTGAGCTAAATGACAAATATAGCATTCTCTACATCTGAGATAAGTGGTCAAGTTTGCAGCCAACGCCATAAAAATACTTTTAGCTTGAAATTTCACAGATCTAGCATCCCTCCTCTAGAGATATTTTTACTTCCTCTAAATTTCTGTTTTATTGGTTTCTTTAGCTGCTTTTCTAGTACAAGAAAATTCAAAAGAAGTTTTTAAAAATTAGGCCAGTGGGGCAGACAGTGAGACTAGTGGTTAAGACAGCTTCATGCCACATCAAAATATCAGGGTTATCTCCCCTGCTCTGACTCCTGGCTCTAACTTCCTACTAACATGGACCCTGGTAGGCAGCAGGTGATGACTCAAGCAATTGAGCTCCTGCCACTCACAAGGACTGAGTTCCCAGCTTCTTGCAGCAACCCTGATCACAAGCATTAGAGGAGTGAACCAATGTATAGAAGTTCCCTCTCTTTCCCTCTCCCTCCTTCTCCCTTCTGCTTCCCCCCTCCCTTTCCCTCTCCTTCTCTCTCTACCTCTCAAATAAATAAATAAAATTTTAATATGTGTATGTGTGTCTTTTAAAAATTAGGCCAAAAATAACAGAAGTATCCAGATAAGATTTTTTCCAAGAAAAAAGGCAGACAGAAACAATACACTGGATCTGGCAGAGTTTTACAGTCATTCTCAGGGTAACAGAATGGCTTTGATTTCAAGCAACAGAGAATCAACTTGAACCAAATAACAGGAAAAGGGACATTTTTTGTCATAAAGATTTTTAGTCTTCTCATGAGATCCAAGTTCGATAAAGCAGCTCAAAACAGTTAAATGACAGCTGATCTCTCTCCATTTCTCATAGCTCATTGCTGTCATCTCATACATTTCTGTTCCATTTCTCTCTCCCTGTTTGTTCACACACTTTCAATTGCCTTCTTGCTTCTCTTCTCCATATTGCAGTAAACTTAGCCATAAGTAGCCCTGAAGCAGCATAATTTACAGCTTTGGTAATCAGACTATTGAAGAGACTTGTCAGTTTTACTCCAAAGTCTTAGAACAAGAAGCTACTTGGCCCAATTTGTAATGTATATGCAAACCTGGAACTGTCAGCCAAGGCCAAGGAATAAAGTCACACGGTCCAAGTTGACTTTCCCTTCATAAGCAAAGAAATGGGAGTAAATCAAAAATGAAGAGAGAGAATCCAAGCAGAGGAAAAAAGCATTCCATGTAGTAGCTTCAGTCTTAGTTATCTTTCACCCCTCCAGCACAATGCTCTTTTGGTAGGTGCTTATCTGTTACATTGTTCAATGAGATAGAGTGGCAAAGTATCTTCCTCCATGAGTGAGGGCCTTCTAGTCACCCTAACTGGATGTAGCAATCACAGATTCATACAGATATAGTTCATGATAAGACACAGAGAAGCAGTCCCACCTCTGTTGAAAAATGATTAAATAATAGATTAAAGCTTACTTGTAGCTATATAACCTTATGACATTTTCAACAAAACTCTTCCCAGCCATCAAAATCATACTTTGAGGAATCATTTCTGGGAAAATATGATAGCCACAGGCAGAAGACTGAACCAAGACACCAGTCCCACTCTACACAAAAATCAACTCAAGATAGGTCAAAGACCCAAATGTAAGACTTAAAATGTGATACTACTAGAAAAAAGAAAACAAAAAACAGGAGAAACATTTCAAGACCTTGCATATGCAACACTTTTCTTGGATAAGATACCAAAAGCAAAGGCAATGAAAGTAAAAATAAACAAATGGGATTATATCAAACTAAAGAACTTTGCAGAGCAAAGGAAATAATCAATAGAGTAAGGAGACAACCAACAGAATTGGAAAAATTATCTGTGAAATATTCATTTGACACAGGATTAATAATCAGGAAAAACAAGGGATTTAAAAAACTCAACAACAAAAAAGGCTAAAAATGAACAGATATTTTTCAAAAGGATAAAAACAAGTGGCCAACAAATATGTGAAAAAATGCTCAATATCAATAGCCATCAGGAAAACACAAATAAAACCCTCAATGAGGTATCACTAGTGAGCATGACTATCATCAAAAAGACAAAAAGTAACAAATATGTGGATAGTGTTGTGCTGCAGTATGTTAATCCATCACTTGGGATGCCCACATTCCAAACTGGAATGCCTAGTTTTGAATCTCACCACTGCTACCAATCCAGCTTCTTGCCAATGTACACCCTGGGAGGCATCAGATGATGGCTCAAATTCTTGGATAGCTGTGACCCACATGGGAGGCTTAGAAAGAGTTCTTGGCTTCTGAATTTGATCTGGCCCAGCCTCAGCTATTCCTGGCATTCGAGGACTGAATTAGAGGGTGGAAGATTCTCTCTCTTTCTCTCTCTCGCTCTCTCTCTCTCTCTTCTCTTCTCTTCCTCCCTTTTCTGTTGTCCTTTCAATTAAATAAACTTTTTAAAAAATTTTATTTGAAAGCTGTAGTGACCAAGAAAGAGGGAGAGACAGGAAGGGATATCCTCCATCTGCTGGTTCACTCCCCAAATGGTTACAACAGCCAGGGTTGAGCCAGGTTGAAGTCAGAAGCTTGGAACTCCATCCAGACCTCCCATATAGATAGCAGTGGCCCAAGTACTTGGTCCATCAACTGCTGCTAGTGAGGGTGTAGAGAAAAGGGAACCTATAAACACTCTTGGTGAAATGCAAATTAGTACAGTCATTATGGAAACAATATGGAGATTCCTCAAAAAACTAAAAATAAATAAATAAAAATAGGTCTAACATATGACCCAGCTATCCCACTTCTGGGATGCATTTACAATAAATAAAATCAACATATCAAAGAGATACCTGAACTCTCATGTTCATTGCAACATTATTCATAATAGCTATGATATGGAATCAACCTTGATGAATGAATGCATAAAGAAAATGTGGTATATATACACACAATTGAATACTATTCAAGCATAAAAAATAATGGAATTCTGTCACTTGCAACAAAATGTATGGAACTAGAGATTATTATATTAATCAGAATAAACCAGACACAAAAGGACACAGTTACTCTCATATTTGGAAGTGTGTATATATCTTACACACTGAATTTAAAATACATCTGGATTTAAAATAGTGGTTACTAGAGACTAGGAAGGGTGGGAAAAGGGGAATAGAAGGGCTTTGGCTAAGAGGTACCAAAATACAATGGATTAAAATAATGGGATCTGGTGTTCCATAAAAATGCAAGGTGATTACAGTTCACAGTAATGTAGTATACTTTATATAAAGAATTGGAGCTGGCGCCGCAGCTCACTAGGCTAATCCTCCACCTTGTGGTGCCAGCACACCGGGTTCTAGTCCCGGTTGGGGCGTCGAATTCTGTCCCGGTTGCCCCTCTTCCAGGCCAGCTCTCTGCTGTGGCCAGGGAGTGCAGTGAAGGATGGCCCAAGTACTTGGGCCCTACACCCCATGGGAGATCAGGAGAAGCACCTGGCTCCTGCCATCGGATCAGCACGGTGCGCCGGCCGCAGCGCACCAGCTGCGGCAGCCATTGGAGGGTGAACCAACAGCAAAGGAAGACCTTTCTCTCTGTCTCTCTCTCTCTCACTGTCCACTCTGCCTGTCAAAAAATTTTTTAAAAATTTAAAAAAAAAAGAATTGGAAGAGAGGGGCTGGTAAGCTTCAGCATAAAGAAAAGATAAGGCAGTAGAAGGGATAATTGCCTAGTTGGATCAGTTTACATGTGTATTTATGTAGAAATACTGCCCTATACCCCTTAAAATATGTAAGCATTACATTAATCCAATACTCAAATATTTGTTAAAATCATGGAGAATACATATTATGGAAAAAATCTATATTTGGAAAGAAGTTAGAATAATATGAAGCAATGTTTACCAAAAAAAAAGTTAAAGGAAAGGGTAGAGCATAAAATTTACAAAGCATATCCCCAAATACACAATATATTAAAAATTCACGAGAGCGGCAAGATGGCGGAATAGGAAGGAAGCACATTGATAGTTCGTCAAGACACACGTTAATATAAGTGGAGATACTGCAGGGTCAAGGAAGAGTAGGGGAAGAAACAGCAGAGGAAACTCTTCCGGAACTAGTGATTCACAGTGGACCTGCGTGGAGAGCGTGGGAGCCCAAGTTCGGGACACCAGCGGCAGACTCAACGCACCAGCGCTGGAACGCGAGGTGAGCCGAACCTCCATAGCCCGAGACACCAGCGGGCAAGCGGAAAGAGGAGGCTAGAGGGAACGAGGCTTGAAACTCCGTGGGGAAAATTTCACCAGGCTAACTAGAAGAGAGAGAGGAAAAAAAAAAAAGAAGTGACCGATACGGACACGAGTCTCTCTCTCTCCGCTCACCTCTCAAAGGCGAGCAAGACAAAGAGCAGGCGCCATTTTGGACATACGTCATAAGCAGGGCGACCTCAGGTCTGCACCGGCCCTGAGCCTAGCAGAAAAACCTGACTCTGGGGGGAGGGGTGAAATAACTGGAGATTAGCATCTAACTTGGCAACCCAGTGGGAGACTGCAGGAGAATTGGAGCCCACACTGAGGGCAGCAGAGATTCCCTGTGTGGTCCTTGGGAAAGAGCTTCCGATCTCTGGCTCCTGTGGGTATATCATTTGCCTGCTAATTACTACCTCCAATTACGTTCAGCTGTGCGGAATTACTTCCCTTTTGAATCAAAAAAAGAAAGAGAGATTTACCACGCCTAACCTGGGAGTGTCATCTTTGACACACCCTCAGCCCTGAGGAACCAAACACAGCTCTCAGTCCACACTCATCTCAAGCCTCTAAGGCTCCACCGAAAGCAGACAGTCCACTTAATAAGGAGCCATAGTGTAACAAGAAAAAACACCACAGTGAAGAAACCAAGTATCTCCAACATGCCAAACAACAAACGCAAAAACCAAGCTAACAAGAACAAGGAAGACACTATGACGCCCCCAAATGAAAAAGACACCCCAATTCAAGATTATGAAGATGATGAGATCGAAGAAATGCAAGAAGCGGATCTCAAAAAATTGCTAAGAACATTAAGAACTTCTCAAAAACAAATTCTTGAACTACAGAAATCCTTCATGGACAAGATAGAAAATCTCTCTCGTGAAAATGAAATATTAAGGAGGAATCAAAATGAAATGAAACAACTAGTGGAACAAGAAACTGTGATAGTGACGAGAAATCATAATGAAATGAAGAATTCAATAGATCAAATGACAAACACATTAGAGAGCCTTAAAAACAGAATGGGCGAAGCAGAAGAGAGAATATCGGACTTAGAAGACAGAGAACAGGAAAGGAAACAGGCAAACCAAAGAAAAGAAGAAGAAATCAGAAATCTAAAAAATATTGTCGGGAATCTACAGGATACTATTAAAAAACCCAACATTCGAGTTCTAGGAGTTCCTGAAGGCATGGAGAGGGAGAAAGGATTAGAAGGCATTATCAGTGAGATACTAGCAGAAAATTTCCCAGGTTTGGAGAAGGACAGAGGCATCTTAGTACAGGAAGCTTATAGAACCCCTAATAAACATGACCAAAAGAGATCCTCACCACGACATGTTGTAATCAAACTCACCGCAGTGAAACACAAAGAAAAGATCCTAAAAGATGCAAGAGATAAACGTCAGATTACTCTTAGAGGATCTCCAATTAGACTCACAGCAGACTTCTCATCAGAAACCCTACAAGCTAGAAGGGAATGGCGAGACATAGCCCAGGTACTAAGAGAGAACAACTGCCAGCCCAGAATACTATATCCTGCAAAGCTCTCATTTGTGAATGAAGGTGAAATTAAGACTTTTCATAGCAAACAGAAACTGAAAGAATTTGTTGCCACTCATCCTGCCCTGCAAAAGATGCTTAAAGATGTGTTACACACAGAAACACAGAAACATGGTCACCAATATGAAAGAAGGTAAAGGAAGGAAACCTCACAGCAAAAGATCACAGGAAGCTCAATTTATCTTTGACATAGAATTAAACTCTGATGCTCTGTTAAAGCAATGTGTTAAAGTAATCTATTGTGTTCTCTTGATGTCTGTTAAATTCTAATTGTTCAAAAACAGCTGAATTTTTATTAAGATCTATGGGTTAGGTAAATATGTGCTTATTTTCAAAGATTTGAATAATCACCTTGTAACAAGATCAAATTTGGTCTATGAGTTTATAATTTTAAAGATGGCGACTTAAAGTCTTTTGTCATCCACAGTTATATATGATTTGCTGCTCATAAAACTAAAGCGTTGTTGGTTCTGTGTGTAGCTGTCCTCCTATGGGTTCCTATGGACTTTTTCCAGCCACTTCCATTGTATTCAGTACTTTGGGATGGCTCTGTAAACAGATGAAGCCAATAATGTATTAACAGTACCAACTGAGAGAAAGTATGGTTAACTGAGGTTACTAAAAAAGCAATTCAAATCAATTGGCAATCTACAAAAAGAGTTAAAGATTTTAAAAGCTATTATTAAAAACGCTATATTGGTCTATTATGCTATGTTAAATGTGTGTACATATTGTATGTCCACATGGGGAAATTTTATTAAGAGTCTTATTTTAAATGGCTTATAGATAAGATTGTCCATAAATTTAAGCTGCTAAAATCAATCAAAGATACATTTTAATTTGAGTGACCTGAATCTATGTATCATATGTTTTAGACTTGTTGGTAGAAAGAAACTAAAAACATTTTATATGGTTGTGCTTAAGTTTGCTGGTTAAACAAACTACACCATGTTAGATATTTAAGAGGTATTTTCAAATACATGATTCTTAAAATTTATAGAAGGCATTGGACCTTCTGGTAAATGTTTTCTTAAGTTGTTATCTAATGGTTGAAACTGTTTGCTAAGTATTCATGTGATATTGCTATTGTCAGCAAGTGATCTAGGACTTGCTCCCTCATTTCTCTATTCTAAGCCCAACTTGTTCTTTCATTTCTCTATTCTCTTCAAGATAGGAAACTAAATCTATTATGAAGGAATCTGTAGGACACACAATTTAATCTTTAGACCTTATAAAAGAGATGGCTAACATTTTTCTGTAATAGCATAGCCAAAATAAGAACTTAAATAATAATCTCATAGCTAGATTCACTTCGCCATCAGCAAAGTATACAGTAAGTAGAAAAAACCTCCCTTTCAGACCAAAGGGAAAGAAAGTTTTAAAGTGAGAATATAATTTTCCTCATGGGCATTGTCTACCTTAGAAAAACTACTACAGAACATGCCTGTGACTATAGACTTGTAGTTCAGGCCACCGAAGATTAGAGATGGGACACGGGCACTCCCTTGACTTGCATCCTCTGGTCTGCTTTAACACAAACCAGGAGGAAAAGAAAGCTAGGCATCAGAAGCAATGGGTGGCAGGCCTATTAATGGCTGATCTATACAGTGATCTGCCCTCAAGGAGACCCAACAGGCCAGTCCACTGCAGTGGCTTTCAATGAGGTAAGCCTGGGCTTCAGCAGAAGTCAGCTTGTGAAGAGCCCTGGCAGCTCTGCCAAGAGTTGGATCACTGGAAATGGACCTGCCCTGGAGTCGAAGGATGCCCAGGTCAGAGCCACAGATCTTATTGGCTCTAAGCTGAAAAGCCCTTCACTCAGCCCAACTTCCAAAGTGACCACTGCAGCTGAGGGTGAGGTCAAGTAGGGTCAGCAACATTGCAGGCAGAACTGTAAATTTCTTGTTAGAGTTGCCACCTGCCTTTACCTGGCCAGCTCTCCTCCCAGGCCAGCCAAGTAATGAAAGTCAACAGAGTGCCTTCCCCTAGGAGGTTCACACCTCCCTTAGGATATACCCCATGTGAAGAGATAGATAGGTCTGGGCCTCTGAACTTACAAGGCCTAAAGCCCACCAGATTATTATCAAGCCCCTTCTGTCAGGTTCTATTTGCCTCTCAACCAGAAAACTTAATTGTAGCTTAGACAGCACCTTTCTTAGCTCCTCTAAGAATGACTCTGTCCTTTGTTCTAGACCCTGTCTAGCGTACTTGGGCCTCATTCCTTTGTAATCATAACCTCTACTCTACCACCAATGGCTCTACTCCCAACCTGTGTGTACTGATGGTCCTCTTCCCCACTTAATGCTGTATAATTGTTCAAACCTGGTTAATGCCACTCTTAGGATCATTGGTTACTATTCTCACTCTGTCTTTTATGACCTTGTCTAAATATGATCAGAGTCGGCAAACTTGGAAGGCTTCCATAGCCTTGGCAACTCATGACGACAGCCTAGGGTGGTTACTGGTGCCATAAACTAGAGTGTCAATTTGTTGGGTCAACAACAGGAGCCACTGTGCACTTGCTCCTCATGTGGGATCTCTGTCCTTAATGTGCTGTACATTTTGATTTGATGCTATAACTAGTACTCAAACAGTATGTTTCACTTTGTGTGTCTATGTGGGTGCAAACTGTTGAAACCTTTATATTAAATTGATCTTCTGTATATAAAGAGAATTGAAAATGAATCTTGATGCAAATGGAAGGGGAGAGGGAGCGGGAGAGGGGAGGGTTGCGGGTGGGAGGGAAGTTATGGGAGGGGAAAGCCACTGTAATCCATAAGCTGTACACTGGAAATTTATATTCATTAAATAAAAGTTTAAAAAAAAATTAAAAAAAAAATTCACTAATGCAATGATACTTAAATCTAGATAACAGGATTATGATAAGTTTCGTTTTTCTTTATATCCTTCTTTTATTTTCTGGATTGCTTTTTACCAAAAATATATTATTTTACAACCATAAAATTAGGAAAGTTTATATCAATAGGTGCCTACATCAAGAAATTGGAAAGGCACCAAATAGATGAGCTTTCAAGTCATCTCAAGGATCTAGAAAATCTGCAGCAAACCAAACCCAAACCCAGTAGGAGAAGAGAAATAATTAAAATCAGAGAAGAAATCAACAGGATTGAATCAAAAAAAAAAAAACATTACAAAAAATCAGCCAAACAAGGAGCTGATTTTTTGAAAAAATAAACAAAATTGACACCCCATTGGCCCAACTCACTAAAAAAAGAAGAGAAAAGACCCAAATCAATAGGATCAGAGATGAAATGGGAAATGTAACAACAGACGCCGCAGAAATAAAAAGAATCATCAGAAATTACTACAAGGACTTGTATGCCAGCAAACAGGGAAATCTATCAGAAATGGACAGATTCTTGGACACATACAGCCTTCCTAAATTGAGCCAGGAAGACATAGAAAACCTAAACAGACCAATAACTGACACAGAAATTGAAACAGTAATAAAGGCCCTCCCAACAAAGAAAAGCCCAGGGCCAGATGGATTCACTGCTGAGTTCTACCAGACATTTAGAGAAGAACTAATTCCAATTCTTCTCAAACTATTCAGAGCAATCGAAAAAGAGGGAATCCTCCCAAATTCTTTCTATGAAGCCACCATCACCTTAATTCCTAAGCCAGAAAGAGATGCAACATTGAAAGAGAATTACAGACCAATATCCCTGATGAACATAGATGCAAAAATACTCAATAAAATTCTGGCCAATAGAATGCAACAACACATCAGAAAGATCATCCACCCAGACCAAGTGGGATTCATCCCCGGTATGCAGGGATGGTTCAACATTCGCAAAACAATCAACATAATACACTACATTAACAGACTGCAGAAGAAAAACCATATGATTCTCTCAATAGACGCAGAGAAAGCATTTGATAAAATACAACACCCTTTCATGATGAAAACTCTAAGCAAACTGGGTATGGAAGGAACATTCCTTAATACAATCAAAGCAATAAATGAAAAACCCACAGCCAACATCCTATTGAATGGGGAAAAGTTGGAAGCATTTCCACTGAAATCTGGTACCAGACAGGGATGCCCTCTCTCACCACTGCTATTCAATATAGTTCTGGAAGTTTTGGCCAGAGCTATTAGGCAAGAAAAAGAAATTAAAGGGATACAAATCGGGAAGGACGAACTCAAACTATCCCTCTTTGCAGATGATATGATTCTTTATTTAGGGGACCCAAAGAACTCTACTAAGAGACTGCTGGAACTCATCAAAGAGTTTGGCAAAGTAGCAGGATATAAAATCAATGCACAAAAATCAACAGCCTTTGTATACACAGGCAATGCCACGGCTGAGGAAGAACTTCTAAAATCAATCCCATTCACAATAGCTACAAAAACAATCAAATACCTTGGAATAAACTTAACCAAAGACGTTAAAGATCTCTACGATGAAAACTACAAAACCTTACAGAAAGAAATAGAAGAGAATACCAAAAAATGGAGAAATCTTCCATGCTCATGGATTGGAAGAATCAATATCATCAAAATGTCTATTCTCCCAAAAGCAATTTATACATTCAATGCAATACCCATCAAAATCCCTAAGACCTTCTTCTCAGATCTGGAAAAAATGATGCTGAAATTCATATGGAGACACAGAAGACCTCGAATAGCCAAAGCAATCCTGTACAACAAAAACAAAGCCGGAGGCATCACAATACCTGATTTCAGGACATACTACAGGGCAGTTGTTATCAAAACAGCATGGAACTGGTACAGAAACAGATGGATAGACCAATGGAACAGAATAGAAACACCAGAAATCAATCCAAACATCTACAGCCAACTTATATTTGACCAAAGATCCAAATCTAATCCCTGGAATAAGGACAGTCTATTCAATAAATGGTGCTGGGAAAATTGGATTTCCACATGCAGAAGCTTGAAGCAAGACCCATACCTATCACCTTACACAAAAATTCACTCAACATGGATTAAAGACTTAAATCTACGACCCGAAACCATCAAATTATTAGAGAGCATTGGAGAAACCCTGCAAGATATAGGCACAGGCAAAGACTTCCTGGAAAATACTCCAACAGCACAGGCAGTCAAAACCAAAATTAACATTTGGGATTGCATCAAATTGAGAAGTTTCTGTACTTCAAAAGAAACAGTCAGGAAAGTGAAGAGGCAACCGACAGAATGGGAAAAAATATTCGCAAACTATACTACAGATAAAGGATTGATAACCAGAATCTACAAAGAAATCAAGAAAATCCACAACAACAAAACAAACAACCCACTTAAGAGATGGGCCAAGGACCTCAATAGACATTTTTCGAAAGAGGAAATCCAAATGGCCAACAGACACATGAAAAAATGTTCAAGATCACTAGCAATCAGAGAAATTAAAGGGTTAATCCCACTCCTTGGAATTTACCCAAAGGAAATTAAATTGGCAAATAAAAGAATTGTCTGCACCTCAATGTTTATTAAAGCTCAATTCACAATATCTAAGACCTGGAATCAACCTAAATGCCTGACTGTTGAGGGACAACTTAATACTTTATTCATTTTAGTATTTTTTTGTTCTACTTAATACCATTGGTTGAACTCTTTAATTAACACACAATTATTCTTAGATGTTTAAATTTAACTGAAAAATGTTCCCTGTTAAATATAAGCGTGGGAATAAGAAAGGGAGGAGATGTATAGTTCAGCACATGCTCACTCGGACTTACCCCTAAAGGTAGAGCAAGAAACATGACAGAGGATTCCAAATCAATCCCATTAAGGTGGCATGTACCAATGCCATCTCACTAGTCAGTTCATAATTAATCATAATGATAGGATTAAGTGTCAAAGGGATCACATAAACAAGACTAGTGTCTGCTAATACTAACTGATAGAATTAAAAGGGAGAGAACAATCCAACATAGGAAGCAGGATACATAGCAGACTCATAGAATGGCAGATGTCCTAAACAGCACTCTGGCCTCAGAATTAGCCCTTAAGGCATTCGGATCCAGCTAAAAAGCCCATGAGAGTATTTCAGGCATGGAAAGCCAGGACACTGTGGCCAAAAAAAAAAAAAAAAAAAAAAAACCTAAACGAAAGATCTGTGTGAGTGAGATCCCAGTGGAAATAATGGGCCATCAAAAAGAAGGTACCTTTTTCTGAAGGGAGGAAAGAACTTCCACTTTGACTATGACCTTGTCTATATAAGATTGGAGTTGGAGAATTCAAGAGGCTACCATAACCTTGGCAGCTCATGACAAGAGCTTCGGTTGATTACTTACGTCATAAATAAGAGTGTCAGTTGTTAAATCAACAACAGGAATCACTGTGCACTTAATCCCCATGTAGGATCTCTGTCGTTAATGTGTTGTACTATGTGAATTAATGCTATAACTAGTACTCAAATAGTACTTTATACTCTGTGTTTCTGTGTGGGTACAAACTGTTGAAATCTTTACTTAGTATATACTAAATTGATCTTCTATATATAAAGATAATTGAAAATGAATCTTGATGAAGAATGGGATGGGAGAGGGAGCGAGAGATGGGATGGTTGCGGGTGGGAGGGAGGTTATGGGGGGGGGAGCCGCTATGATCTGAAAGTTGTACTTTGGAAATTTATATTTATTAAATAAAAAAATTAAAAATAAAAATAAATTAAAGGGCTAAATATTCAGTAAAAGGTTGGACATGTGGTAAAGAGTACTGTTGTTCCTTTTCATGGTTCCCCTGGATGTATTCAGTGAGAATAAGTCAGTATTTAACCAAGAGAGCATTTGTCAAAAAAGTGTTAAGTTGTTAGAAGGAAAAGAGAGATCCAAAAGCAAGTCAACCATGCACACAATTCCCATACACAGTTTTTCTCACTTCACAGGCGAACTATGAGTCTGGGACTGCCACACTGACTTCCTTCTCTCAACAACTCTTTCAAAGATCAATCCCACATGGACTTTCTATTATCACTACTGTCCTTTTAAAAACTAAAAACTTTTGGAAAATTTAGCTGTCTTCTCTTCTGGTGAGAACCATTACAGTCCTGCTCTGTACAAGCCCTTGATCAAACAACTAGTTTAAGAGAGTTTCAAATCAACAGCAGTGAAGAGGAAAGACCCAGCCAGGCTTCAGACAGGCTTAGTGGACATTGATAATTGGACTCCTAACCACAAGTATTAAGGATCAAACACTTCTCTATAATATACTCTAGCACATATCAGCTTAAATTTTAACAAGAAAAACAAAATTAAGAGCTTACAAACTTTGTGAGTCTGTAAAGTCCAAGAGAACTCTCCATATTTATGATCCATGTTACTTTTCATAATCATGGAATTATAGATCTTAACAGTGAAGGGAACATTTCAATGAACCAGCTTCTTTCTTTATATTAACCAGCTGGACATTCTGGCTACCTGTGTCTTCCCCAAGCCTCCAGACTTCAGAGAATTTGAGTGCCAGGTCAATTACACTCCACCCGGGAGGCTAAAGCAGCTATCAAAAATATTGTTGTCAACTGTGCCAGGTCAAGTGGAGAGGAGTAGAAATATGACTGGGGAGTCTCAAAAGTTATTAGACAGGAGGTTGGGTAGAAATTAAATTCTATTTGCTGAGATTCCATATAACACCCCAAGAGAGCAAAATTTTTCAATTCTCCTTATTAGTGTTGGATTTACAGTTAAAAATGAATATCAAATTAAGAAAAACATATCAAAGTTGATTCTCTAAATATCTCTTTAAATTAAAGATTCTTGGTAATGTGTTTCAGCATCTGATCTGGTTTCCACAGCTACAGAGGCCCTGGAGCTAATCTGTTGAGCTCATCACTGTTGAACCCATTTTTAGAAAGCTTGTTACGTCATGCCATCCCTGTGCTCAGAAAAGCAGCCCATCCCATGAAACAAGTCTGCATTCCTCTCCCTAGCTCTCCAAACTCTACACCACATCTGATAGTCCAGGTCCTCCCCAGGTGTTCCAAGGAGCCCTCCTCACCCCCCTGAGGGTGGGACTTCACTGTCAAACAGCCCCACTCTCTCTTATCTCAGCATCTGGGCTTTCCTCATGCTAGTCCCCACCAAGTCAAGCCCTAAGTCATCACTGGACCTTCCTTATTTCTCCTATCCTCCCGAGTCTCACTGTTTTCTGAATTACTGAGATACTACTCATTCTGAGGGTAACAAGCATTCAGTAAGAATTCACTACAGGCTAAGCTCTGCATGTGTTATTTTGCTGACACTATTTTATTTTATCCTCAGGAGAATCCTGTGAGATAATCACTATTACCTCATTCATCATCAAGGAAGAAAATGAAATGTTAACACAATTTCATTCCAAAAGCACAGGTTCTATGGGACCAATAATATGTCATTTTCCCTCTTGGCTCCCTAGTGACTGGTGCTCAATAAATATTTTGTTGCACTTCCATGATGTCATAGGGTTCCTAAGTATAAGAGCTGAAGTTCAGAGCTGAATCTTTCTCAAAACACTATGGCACCCTGTGCACATACAGACATGGGCAGGCAGTGATATATCATGTGGGCAGGAGTTCACTAAATACCAGTCAATCATTTGCTCTGGCTGAGGGCAAAGCACTCTAACACCATACCTTCGCTGAACAGGCAGTAGCAATGTGAGCGATATGAGAAGTTTTATCACACAGTCCCCAGCAGCAATCTCTGTAAGCAGCCAACAGAAGAAAGAGCACATGCTCACCATGCAAAAACAGCAGCAGGAAGAGCTACCCAGCTACTACCACCCCTGCCAATCAAACTGATCCCCAAGCCCCTCTTGCATAGAAATGTTATTGGTACCACTTTAAAATTAATGTAATTTCCAAGTCACATAAATAAGCCATATATATATATATATATATATATACTGTAATATTTATGTATATTCTGTATATACATATATATAGATTTGTGTGATGAATATAATCTGCCTAGATCTAAAATCTCCATCATGTCACAGATATGACTAGACCTGCCCCTGACATACAAAAGCCACAGAAAATTGATATTAAGAGATATTGACAGGTCAGCATTGTGGCATGCCCGTTAAGATGTTGCCTATGATGCCACCATCCCATATGGATGCTAGTTCAAGTCCTGGCTGCCCCATATTTGATCAAGCTCGCTGCTAATATGCCTGGGAAAACAGCAAAAGGTGGGGTAGATCCCTGGGCCCCTGCACCCATGTGGGAGGCCTGGAAGAAGCTCCTGGCTCCTGGCTTCAGCTTGGCTCTGCCCTGACTGTTGTGGCCATTTGAGGAGTGAACCAATGAATGGGAGATCTCTCTCTTTGTCTCTCCCTCTGTAACTCTGACTTCCAAATAAATAAATAAATCCTAAAAGAGAGAGAGAGATCTACTTGATTTTAATGGCCATAGTAAAAACTGGGCAATGTCATATCACTACATAGATATTCCAGGGTTCTGGGTCCCTAAGTGTCCTGATGAAGGGCATGGAAACTCACATAGCTTTTGATTCATAACATCCCAACAGCAGGTGAAGTTAAACTTAGGAAAAGTAATGTAAGATATAATTTTCTTAAAGATTTATTTATTTATCTGAAAGGCAGAGTAATAGAGGGAGAGCAAAAGAAAGAGAAAGAGAGAAAGAGATCTTGCATCCACTGGTTCATTCCTCAAGTGTCCACTATGGTTGGGGCTGAGCCAGGGCAAAGTCAGGAACCAGGAACCAGGAACTCCATATCAGTTCGCACATGGGTGGCAGGGAATCAGGTACTTGGGCCATCTTCCACTGCTTTCTCAAGCACATTAGCAGGGAGCCGGATCGAAAGTGGAACAGCTGGGACTTGAGCCAGTGCTGGGATGGTATGTTGGCATCTCAGGCAGCAACTTAACCCATTGTGCCACTATACCAGCACCATATAATTTCTTTAATCAATGGACAAATCAGAATGACCGAATAAGGAGAAGTAGAACTGACTTCAGCCACAGATACCAGAAAAAACAAAGTAGGGCCACATTCCTGGGGAATGACTGAGAGAAATTTTTAGTGGAGAATGGACAGAACAGAACAGATACTCAGTGGAGCTACCCTCCACTGAGTGGTTGTGCATCACTAGCAACTTATGAATATTCACAGCCAATACACAGATGGGAAAGACCATCTTCCCAAGCAAAGTGAGACAAGATTGCCACTGGCAACTTTGACCCGTGATCCTCAATGGCTTTGAGTCTGGCCTAAGGGAACTGACAGGAGATTGAGTAACTTCTTTACTCTGTGAAGAAAAACTATACTGTTTCCCCACCACAACTAAAGTGTCAGTCTCAATTTGCTAAGGTGTGGCTGCAGCCATCTCTGTCCTGAGTCAGGGAATGGTGAGCAGCTCACAAAGCTGAATGGATCCCCTGCTCCCTGAGACTGTGCAAGTTCTGAGCACAAGACACAGATTCCGGTTTGGTTCCTGCAAGTGATCTGCCTGCAGAAACTCAGCCAGCTTTCAACAGCAAGGTAAGAGCAGACTGCAGCAGCCCATGCTTCTGGTGCTATAGCCAGAGGGAGAGCCTGGCATGAGCCTGGCCCAGAGCTCTCAGGGGAGAGAGTGTATCTCCCTAACCTGGCAAATAAAAGGGCATGGTTCTCTCTCCCATCCCCAACAACAGTGCCCAGCACCAGTTAGGAAAAAAACACCATTGTGAAATCATTAACAGTTCTAACAGCACTTGTGGGCACCTGGCAACCAGTAGGGAGAAGCCTCTATTTTGCAACAAGTAGTGGAGGCAGCTTCTCTGGTGCACACATGTGATCCAGAGATTTTACAAGAGGGAAAAATCTGTATTCCCCACTGACTTTGAGTCTGCCTCAGAGGATTGACAGAGGGCTAAGCACCCGCATAAGACTCTGATGCACCCCAGTTTCTCAACATATCACAGGTTCCAGAACTCAAACCACCAAGGCAGAGCACCAAGGGCTGGCTCTGGGAACATCTCTGTCTCTTTGTGGACAGGATAGGCTAGTTGGGTAGAGTGGATCCTCCACACCCCGTGACTATGGGAGCCTTGTGTGTTGAGACTGCAGGAACTTTGTGATAGCACAATAGGGCACGGGATATAGCTGGGTCTCTGGAAAATCACCAGGTGTGATGCCAAAGGCTCAAAGCCCCCTGACTGCCTGGGGTGGTTCATTGTAGTAGGATCCATGTTCACATGAGGACCACACAGATCCTTTGTGTGGTTATGAGGCTGCATTAGTGAGTGTTGCATCCACTGTAGGTTAACCACAGGCATTGATAACTTTGGAAGAGAGGAGGAGAGGGTGAGATTACACTAAAATAGGTGATCACACCTGCCTTCCTATGGACAGGAGGAGATCTACGATGCCCCACTTGGGTGTTACCTTGAATACTTGTCCCACCCTGGAGCACTTACCAGAGTTCCCTAGCCACACCTAGCACATGCTTCTGGGTATTCATTGAAAGAGGGGACACACCACTAAGTCACAGAGGCATAGTTCAAAGAAAAAAATCCAATAGTGGAGAAAAACAACAAGTAATTCTACAAATGCCTAAAAATAAAAACAGTAATTCAAGAAACAAGAATAAGGAAGACAACATGAATCTCAAAAAGAAACAAAACAACACTTCAATATTAGAAATGAATATGAAGACAATGATAAAATACCTGAAAACGAATTCAAAAGATTAATCATAGGATTATTCAAAAGCAATGAAAAACAAAATCATGAGTTAAAAGAAATACATATATGATGTGGAAGAAAAATTCTCCCATGATATTGAGATTTTGAAGAAAAATCTAATTGAAATGCTAGAAATGAAGATTCAATAGGTTAAATAAAAAATACAGTAAAAAGCCTTAACAACAGACTTGGTGAGGCAGAAGAAAAAAATATTAAAGCTAGAAAAAAAATCTGGAAATTTCTCAGTCAGACCAAAAAAAAAAAAAGTTGGAGAAGAAGAAATTGGAAAAAAAAAATAAAAGTAGTGTTGGAGATTAAGGCAATACTATCAAACCACTCAACATATGGGTCATAAAAGCCTAGTCAGTGAAATAACTACAGAAAACATACCTAATTTAGAGAAAGAAAGGGATAGCCAAGTACACGAGGCACAAAGAACTCCTAACAGACATGATCAGAAACGATCTTCATCACAACGTATTATGGCT
Organism: Lepus europaeus; assembly: GCF_033115175.1. Lineage (NCBI taxonomy): Eukaryota > Metazoa > Chordata > Mammalia > Lagomorpha > Leporidae > Lepus > Lepus europaeus. Next base: position 103,164,139 of record NC_084828.1, on the reverse strand, counting down.
ACAATTTCAAGAGTAAAATATGCACTACAAAATGCCCAGTTACCTTCAGAGGACCCTCAATTAGATGCGCAGCTTACTTCTTATCAGAAACCCTTCAGGCTAGAAAACAATGGATAGGAGAGAATGGAGAGACATAGTCCAAGTCTTAAGAGAAAAAAAGTGTCAATCCAGAATACTGTACATGGCAAAGTTCTCATTTATGAATGAAGGTGAAATAAAGACCATCCATAACAAAAAGAAATTGAAAGAATTTGTTGCCAGTTGTCCAGCCTCACAAATGATGAATAAGAAGATACTACACACAAAAACACAAAAAGATAGCCATCATTATGAAATATCTTGATGGCAGAAAATCTCCCAGTAAAATTTCAAAGGAAATCCAAAGCAAAAAACAGGAATATTAATGGAAAAATAGCATAGCCAAGTCATCATCCTTCAGTAGTAACCTTGAATGTAAATGGTCTAAGTTCTCCAATTAAAAGATACAGACAAGCTAAAGAGATTAAAAAATAAGATCCATCTATTTTCTACCTACAAGAAACATATCTCACAACAAAGATACATGCAGACTGAAAGTAAAAGGGTGGAAAAAAGATATTCTAATGGGAAGAAAAAAGAGCAGTTGTAGCCATCCCATCCTATTGTGAGAAAAAGATAGATTTAACACAAGAACTTGAAAGAGACAAAGAAGAGCACTGTATAAAGATTAAGGGATCAATCAAAAGGGAGATGTGACTTTACTAAATGTATATTCAAAGAAAGGATTAAGATGGCAGAGTAGGGAGGAAGATTACTGCTCTAGTCTAGGAGAGGATAGTTTAAAAATAGTGGGAAAAGGCCAGTACAGTGGTATGGCAGGTGCAGGTTTCCCATATGGGTGTCAGTTCAAGTCCCAGAAGCTCCACTTATGATCCAGCTCTCTGCTATGGCCTAGGAAAGCAGTAGAAGATGGCTCAAGTCCGTGGGCCTCTGCACCTGTGAGAGAGACCCGGAAGAAGCTCCTGGCTCCTGGCTTCAGACCAGTGCAGCTCTAGCCATTGTGGCCAATTGGGAAGTGAAGAATTTGAAGACCTCTCTCTCTCTCTCTCTTTCTCTCTCTCTCTCTCTCTCTCTCTCTCTCTGCTTCTCCTTCTTTCTCTGTGTAACTCTGATTTTCAAATAGATAAATATTTTTAAAAAGTGGAGAGGGTGCAGTCTCAGGGAAGAGTTAGGGAGAAAATGGCAGAGGAAACTTGATGTAAATTAGAGGGATACAGTGGACCTACATGGAGGGCATGGGTACCCACAATTCAAGACCCTAGCAGTTCAGAGCCTCTGCACCAGCATTGGAGAGGGAGGTGAGACCAAACCATAGCAGCCCAAGCCACTAGTGATAGAGCTGCAGGAAGAGCCTAGAGGGAATTCAGCTTGGAGACCTGTGGGGAATAGTGTACCTGCCAAACTAGAGGAGAAGAAAAAAAAAAAAAAGGACACATTTCTCTCTCCCAGATCACCCTGCAACAGTGTCCTATAACAATCCAATAGAGAGTGGGTGCTATTTTGGAGATGTGTAGCAGCTGTGACAGCTCATGTCCACTACCAAGTAAATAGCTGAGTGGAGACTCATGAGTCTGGTGGGGAGAACTGACAGGGATTTGGTGCTTGTGACTGTGGGAGGCTTGTGTGCCAGAACTATGAAAAAACTGAGGCTGTGTGGGAGGGCTCACAGTGTGGCTGGGACTTAGGGAAGTCACTGTGGAAAAGTCCAGAGGCACAGGGCTAACTGGTTACCTGGTGAGGGACATTGCTGGGGAACATGAGCTTACACAGAGGACTGCATGAATCCATTGTGTGATCCTTGGGACAGAGAAGACAAATATTATACCCACTGGTGATAGCACTCAGGCACTGGTCTCCATTGAGGAGTGGAGCAGAATAAACTTCCCTTCTGATTAAAAAAAAAAAAAAGATACCAAGCCAAAACTGCATGTGTCATTTTAGGCACACCCTTCACTCTGAAGAACTGAACAGAGCTCACTGGCTACACTCACCACAAAACTCTAGTTATTCATTGAAAGCAGATACCTCACTAATCTGCACAGACATAGTACAAAGATAAAAACTGCCAAACCAAAAAAACAAAGAAACCAACAAGTATCTACACACATGCCAATTAACAAATGCACCAATTCAAGAATCAAGAACAAAGAAGACAATATGATGCCCCCAAAACAACACAACTCTTTAATGCTAGATAGTGAAGATGATGAGATTGAAGCAATGCCAGGAATGGAATTCAAAAAATTGATCATAATATTACATAGAAACAATCAGAAGCAAATGCATGAACTAATGAAATCCATTCATGACAAGAAAGAAAATTTCTCCCACAAAATTGAGATCTTAAAGAGAAATTAAAATGAAATAACTGAAATGAAAAATTCAATAGGACAAATAAAAAATGCAGCAAAAATCCTTACAACAGAATCTGTGAAGCAGAAGTAAGAATATCTGACTTAGAAGACAAAGTCTCCCCATGTAGGACCTCTGAAGCTGGAGGTATCACAATACCAGATTTTAAGACATACTACAGGGTAGTTATAATCAAAACAGTACTGGCACAAAAACAAATGGAAAGACCAATGAAACAGAATAGAAAAGACATAAATCCATCCAAGCATCTACAACCAACTTATATTTGAACAAGGAGCTAAAACCAATCCCTGGAGCAAGGACAATCTCTTCAACAAATGGTCCTGGAAAAACTGGATTTCTTCATGCAGAAGTATGAAGCAAGACCCCTACCTTACACATTACACAAAAATACACTCAAAATAAATTAAAACCCTAAATCTATCACCTGATAACATCAAAACAGTAGAGAAAACTAGGGATACCCTGCAAGACATTGGCACAGAAAAAGAGCGCTTAAAAAGACACCAGAGGCACAGACAGTCAAAGCCAAAATTGACAACTGAGATTAAATCAAATTAAGTAGTTTTTGTACTTCAGAAGAAAGACTCAGGAAAGTAAAAAGGCAGCCAATACAATGGGATAAATTATTTGCAAACTATGCAACTGATAAAGGATTAATATCTGGTATATAAAAAGAGCTCAAGAAATTCCCCAACATCATGACAAACAACCCAGTTTAGAAATAGGCCAAATTCCAATACCAGATTTCAAGACATACTAAAGGGGAGTAATAATCAAAACAGCCTGGCACTGGTACAAAAACAGAAGGATAGACCAATGGAACAAAATAGAAACACCAGAAATCAATCCAAACCTCTACAGCCAACTTATATTTGATCAAGGAACAAAAAACAGTTCCTGGAGCAAGGACAGTCTGTTCAACAAATGGTACTGGGAAACTGGATTTCCACATGCAGAAGTATGAAGCAAGACCCCTACCTTACACCTTACACAAAAATCCACTCAACATGGATTAAAGATCTAAATCTACGACCTGACACCATCAAATTATCAGAGAACATCAGAGAAATCCTGCAAGATATTGGCACTGGTCTTCTTGGAAAAGACTTCTTGAAAAAGATCCCAGAAGCACAGCAAGTCAAAGCCAGAATTAACAATCAGGATTACATCAAATTGAGTAGTTTCTGTACTACAAAAGAAACAGTCAGGAAAATGAAGAGGCAACTGACAGAATGGGAAAAATATTTGCAAATTATGCAGCTGATAAAGGATTAATAAGCAAAATTTACAAAGAGATCAAGAAACTCCAAAACAACAAAACAACCCACTTAAGAGATTGGCCAAGGACCTAAACAGACATTTTTCAAAAGGGGAATTCCAAATGGCCAACAGACACATGAAAAAAATGTTCAGGATCACTAGCCTTCAGGGAAATGCAAATCAAAACCATAATGAGGTTTCACCTCACCCCGGTTAGAATGGCTTTCATACAGAAATTAACAAAGAACAGATGCTGGCAAGAATGTGGGGGGAAGCACACACTAACCCACCATTGGTGGGAATGCAAACTGGTAAGGCTGCTATGGAAAACAGTTTGGAGATTCCTCAGAAACCTAAATATAGCCCTACCACATGACCCAGCCTTCCCACTCTTCAGAATTTACCAGAGGGAAATTAAATTGGCAAATAAAAGAGCTATCTGCACCTCAATGCTTATTGAAGCTCAATTCACAATAGCCAAGACATGGAATCAATCTAAATGCCCAAAAATGAACGACTGGATAAAGAAATTATGGGATATGTACTCTATGGAATACTACACAACGGTTAAAAAAAAATGAAAATGCTCATTTGCAACAAAATGGAGGAATCTGGAAAACATCATGCTGAGTGAAATAAGCTAGTCCCAAAGGGACAAATATCATATGTTCTCCTGATTTGTGATTACTAACTGAGCACTTAAAAGGAAACCTGTAGAAGTGAAACTGACACTATGAGAAGCAAGGACTTGGTCAGTCCTTGTCCTGACTGTCAAGGAACAGCTTACTATTTTATTTGTTTTAGTATTTTTTGTTCTACTTAATACCATTGGTTGAACTCTTTAATTAACACAGAATTATTCTTAGGTGTTCAAATTCAACTGAAAATTGATCCCTGTTAAAAATAAGAGTGGGAATAAGAGAGGGAGAAGATGTATAGTTCGGCACATATTCCCTTGGACTTACCCCTAAGGGAACAGCTAAAAACCTGCCATGGTCCTCCAAATCCCATTAAGTTGGCAGGTACCAATGCCAATTTACTGGTTAAAGTGATCAGTTTAAGTTCAAAACTGATCATGAAGATAGAATTAAGTGTCAAAGGGATCACATAAATAAGACCAAGTGTTTTCTAATAATAATTGATAGAATTAAAAAGGAGAGAACGATCCAACATGGGAAGCAGGCCACACAGCAGACTCATAGAATGGCAGATGTCCTAAACAGCACTCTGGCCTCAGAACAAGCCCTTAAGGCTTTTGGATCTGGCTAAAAAGCCCATGAAAGCAATTCAGGTATGGAAAGCCAAGATACTGTGGCAAAAAATGACCTACATGAAAGATCTCTGTGAGTGAGGTTCCAGTGGAAACAAGGGGCCATCAAAGAAGGAGTTACCTTTCTCTGAAGGGAGGAGAGAACTTCCACTTTGATTATGGCCTTTCTAAATAATGTCAGTTTGTGGACTCAAGAGGCTTCTATAGCCTTGGCCGCTCATGACAGGAGCCTCAGGTGATCACTGACATCATAAATAAGAGTGTCAATTGTTAAATCAACTACAGGAGTCACTGTGCACTTGCTCCCCATGTAGAACCTCCATCTTTAATGTGTTATAGTGTGAGAATTAACGCTAAAACTAGTCTTAACTACTTTATCTTTTTGTGTCTGTGTGGGTGCAAACTGGTGAAATCTTTACTTAGCATAGAGTTGATTTTCTGCATGTAAAGATAATTTTAAAAATGAATCTTAATGAAGAATGGGATGGAGAGGGAGTAGGAGGTGAGATGGTTTGGGGGTAGGAGGATGGGTATTGGAGGTAGAAGCACTATAATCCAAAAGTTGTACTCATGCAACTTATAGTTATTAAATAACAGCTTTCTATATAAAAAGAGAGATGGGCCAAAGACGTAAACAGACATTTTTCTAAAGAGGAAATCCAAATGGCCTATAGAGGAGCGGCAAGATGGCAGAATAGGCAGGGAGCACACTTAGTCCGGGGGGAGAGAAAGTTTAATATAAGTGGAGATACTGCAGGGTCAAGGAAGAGTAGGGGATGAAACAGCAGAGGAAACTCTTCCGGAACTAGTGATTCACAGTGGACCTGCGTGGAGAGCGTGGGAGCCCAAGTTCGGGACACCAGCGGCAGACTCAACGCACCAGCGCTGGAACGCGAGGTGAGCCGAACCTCCATAGCCCGAGATACCAGCGGGCAAGCGGAAAGAGGAGGCTAGAGGGAACGAGGCTTGAAACTCCGTGGGGAAAAGTTCACCAGGCTAACTAGAAGAGAGAGAAAAAAAATAAAAAAAGTGACTGATACGGACACAAGTTTCTCTCTCTCTGCTCACCTCTCAAAGGCGAGCAAGACAGAGCAGGCGCCATTTTGGACATACGTCATAAGCAGGGCGACCTCAGGTCTGCACCAGCCCTGAGCCTAGCAGAAAAACCTGACTCTGTGGGGAGGGGTGAAATAACAGGAGATTAGCATCTAACTTGGCAACCCAGTGGGAGACTGCAGGAGAATTGGAGCCCACACTGAGGGCAGCACAGATTCCCTGTGTGGTCCTTGGGAAAGAGCTTCCGATCTCTGGCTCCTGTGGGTATATCATTTGCCTGCTAACTACCTCCAATTACGTTCAGCTGTGCGGAATTACTTCCCTTTTAAATCAAAAAAAGAAAGAGAGATTTACCACACCTAACCTGGGAGTGTCATCTTTGACACACCCTCAACCCTGAGGAACCAAACACAGCTCTCAGTCCACACTCATCTCAAGCCTCTAAGGCTCCACTGAAAGAAGACAGTCCACTTAATATAGAGCCATAGTGTAACAAGAAAAAACACCACAGTGAAGAAACCAAATATCTCCAACATGCCAAACAACAAACGCAAAAACCAAGCTAACAAGAACAAGGAAGACACTATGACGCCCCCAAATGAAAAAGACACCCCAATTCAAGATTATGAAGATGATGAGATCGAAGAAATGCAAGAAGCGGATCTCAAAAAATTGATAAGAACATTAAGAAGTTCTCAAAAACAAATTCTTGAACTACAGAAATCCTTCATGGACAAGATAGAAAATCTCTCTCGTGAAAGTGAAATATTAAGGAGGAATCAAAATGAAATGAAACAGCTAGTGGAACAAGAAACTCTGATAGTGACTAGAAATCATAATGAAATGAAGAGTTCAATAGATCAAATGACAAACACATTAGAGAGCCTTAAAAACAGAATGGGCAAAGCAGAAGAGAGAATATCAGACTTAGAAGACAGAGAACAGGAAAGGAAACAGGCAAACCAAAGAAAAGAAGAAGAAATTAGAAATCTAAAAAATATTGTCGGGAATCTACAGGATACTATTAAAAAACCCAACATTCGGGTTCTAGGAGTTCCTGAAGGCATGGAGAGGGAGAAAGGATTAGAAGGCATTTTCAGTGAGATACTAGCAGAAAATTTCCCAGGTTTGGAGAAGGACAGAGGCATCTTAGTACAGGAAGCTTATAGAACCCCTAATAAACATGACCAAAAGAGATCCTCACCACGACATGTTGTAATCAAACTCACCACAGTGAAACATAAAGAAAAGATCCTAAAAGGTGCAAGAGAGAAACGTCAGATCACTCTTAGAGGATCTCCAACTAGACTCACAGCAGACTTCTCATCAGAAACCCTACAAGCTAGAAGGGAATGGCGAGACATAGCCCAGGTACTAAGAGAGAAAAACTGCCAGCCCAGAATACTATATCCTGCAAAGCTCTCATTTGTGAATGAAGGTGAAATTAAGACTTTTCATAGCAAACAGAAACTGAAAGAATTTGTTGCCACTCATCCTGCCCTGCAAAAGATGCTTAAAGATGTGTTACACACAGAAACACAGAAACATGGTCACCAATATGAAAGAAGGTAAAGGAAGGAAACCTCACAGCAAAAGATCACAGGAAGCTCAATTTCTCTTTGACATAGAATTAAACTCTGATGCTCTGTTAAAGCAATGTGATAAAGTAATCTATTATGTTCTCTTGATGTCTGTTAAATTCTAATTGTTCAAAAACAGCTGAATTTTTATTAAGAGCTATGGGTTATTTAAATATGTGCTTTTTTCAAAAATTTGAATCATCACCTTGTAACAATGATCAAATTTGGTCTATGTTATGTCATGATTTTAAGAAATCTTATTTCAACCAGATAGTTTGGATTTTGAGCCTTCTTGGCATTCTTGACAGGCATTCAAAAAATCAAAGTTTCAAACAATCTGGTCTCTAAAATTTCCAGTAAATCCTGGACTTTGGTTTTTCCAGTTTGGGCCCAACTGAAAAAATCGAAGGACCTATGTCTCTCATCTTATAGAGACACCAACTAATCAGTCTATTTGGAGTATATTAGAAGGACTGTCAAGATGTGATGTGGTACCAGACTTTAAGTTTCTATAATGGAAAATGCTATTAATACAAATGTTTGAGAATTAAAAAGTCTAATGATCTTGTGTTACTAGACATGATAGTTATCTCAATGAGAAAGCCCCAGAGGCTTAAAGGGTTAAATACTTGTAAAATCCTACAGGTGCTTTCAAAAATACTGTGAAGTAAGCAAGTGCCTCTTGTTGGTTGATGAGTTTATAATTTTAAACATGGCGACTTAAAGTCTTTTGTCATCCACAGTTATATATGATCTGCTGCTCATAAAACTAAAGCGTTGTTGGTTCTGTGTTTAGCTGTCCTCCTATAGGTTCCTATGGACTTTTTCCAGCCACTTTTATTGTATTCAGTACTTTGGGATGGCTCTGTAAACAGATGAAGCCAATAATGTATTAACAGTACCAACTGAGAGAAAGTATGGTTAACTGAGGTTACTAAAAACAAAAAGCAATTCAAATCAATTGGCAATCTACAAAAAGAGTTAAAGATTTTAAAAGCTATTATTAAAATTGCTATATTGGTCTATCATGCTATATTATATGTGTGTACATATTGTATGTCCACATGGGGAAATTTTATTAAGAGTTTTATTTTAAATGGCTTATAGATAAGATTGTCCATAAATTTAAGCTGCTAAAATCAATCAAAGATACATTTTAATTTGTGGGACCTGAATCTGTGTATCATATGTTTTAGACTTGTTGGTAGAAAGAAACTAAAAACATTTTAGATGGTTGTGCTTAAGTTTACTGGCTAAACAAACTACACCATGTTAGATATTTAAGAGGTGTTTTCAAATACATGATTCTTAAAATTTATAGAAGGCATTGGACCTTCTGGTAAATGTTTTCTTAAGTTGTTATCTAATGGTTGAAACGGTTTGCTAAGTATTCATGTGATATTGCTATTGTCAGCAAGCGATCTAGGACTTGCTCCCTCATTTCTCTATTTTAAGCCCAACTTGTTCTTTCATTTCTCTATTCTCTTCAAGGTAGGAAACTAATTCTATTATGAAGGAATCTGTAGGATGCACAATTTAATCTTTAGACCTTATAAAAGAGATGGCTAACATTTTTCTGCAATAGCATAGCCAAAATAAGAACTTAAATAATAATCTCATAGCTAGATTCACTTTGCCATCAGCGAAGTATACAGTAAGTATACTGCTAATACTAACTGATAAAACCAATAAAGGGAGAGAACAATCCAACCTGGGAAGGGGGAGACACAGCAGACTCATAGAATGGCAGATGTCCTAAATAGCACTCTGGCCTCAGAATCAGCCCTTAAGGCATTTGGATCTGGCTGAAGAGCCTATGAGAGTATTTTATTCATGGAAAGCCAAGACACTCTGGAAAAAAAAAAAGAAGAAGAAGAAGAAGAAAGAAGAAAGAAGAAGAAGACCTGAATGAAGGATCTCAGCAAGTGTGATCCCAGTGGAAAGAACGGGGCCATCAAGGTAGGAGGTACCTTTCTCTGAAGGGAGGAGAGAACTTCCACTTTGACTATGGCCCTGTCGGAATAAGATCGAAGTTGGCAAACCCTAAAGGCTTCCATAGCCTTAGCAACTCATGACTAGAGCCTCGGGAGATTACTGACGCCATAAACAAGAGTGTCAAATTGTTAAGTCAACATCAAGAGTCACTGTGTACTTACGTCCCATGTGGGATCTGTCTTTAATGGGTTGTCCAATGTGAAGTAATGATATAGCTAGTACTGAAACAGTATTTTTACACTTTGTGTTTATGTGTGGGTGCAAACTGATGAAATCTTTACTTAGTATATACTGAATTGATCTTCTGTATATAAAGATAATTGAAAATGAAAAAAAAAACTTGGTGTTAAATTGGAAATTACATAGAAAACTAATCAATCTTTTTAAAAAAATATCATGCAGGATCTCTGTCATTAATGTGCTGTACACTGTTATTTAATGCTATAACTAGTACTCCAACAGTATTTTTTCACTTTGTGTTGCTATGTGAGGGCAAACTGTTGAAATCTTTATATATACTAAACTGATTTTCTGTATATAAAGAGAATTGAAAGTGGATCTTGATGTGAATGGAAGGGGAGAGCGAGTGGGAAAGGGGAGGGTTGCGGGGGGAGGGAAGTTTGGGAGGGGAAGCCATTGTAATCCATAAGCTGTACTTTGGAAATTTATATTCATTAAATAAAAAAAAATAAAAATAAAAAAGTAATCTTAATAAAAACAAAGCTTGAGGCATCACAACACCATATTTCAAGGTATACTGCAGGGCTGCCGTAATCAAAACAGCCCAATATTGACACACAAAAGTATATATGTAGTCCAACAGAATGGAATAGAATCCCTAGAAATTAACAACTATGTATGTACAACCAGGTAATCTTTGACAAAACAAGCTAAAATCACTCCCTGGAAAAAGGACAGTCTACCAGCAAACAAGTAGACTATGTGCTGAGAGCTGAGATGAGGTTTTATAATCTTCTAATTCCCAGCACTGTGTTAGCACCAGACTGTGTGCCTCTTGGAAAACAATTGGGAAAGTGAATTTCTAGAAAGAAAAAATATGATAAGAATTTCATTTGGTTAAGTAATGAGGGTCTTTATTGAGGCCTAATCTGTACTGAGCACTGTACTAAATATTTACATGTATCAATCTTAGTCTTCATAACAACCCTACAAGTTAGAGTTTTGAATGAATGAAGAAAATGGCTCACAGGTGTCAAAAAGCTGACTCTGTCACCTAGTTGTCAGTGGTAAAAGACTGAGCTCAGCCATCTGTCCACACCACGTTGCCTGATGGAATACACAAAGCAAGACTGGTAGCGCCTCTGTGCTGATGGTAGGTGTCAGCACAAGACCTCCTTCTCCAGGTCTTTCCCGTCAGGCCTGTGGTCCCCTACAGCCCTGGTAAAAAAGAGCTTTGTTCTGCTGGTGCCTACTGTTTTCCCCCGGGGTGGCAGGCAGAGGTCAGCTGCTGTGACTTCAGCTGCCTGAGCTTTCTAAAAGGAAATGAAATTGGAATGGAAATTCAGGAATTCCCACACAGTGTGGCCTCCGTCTGTCAAAACTTGGTCAGAGCTGGTTGCGCAGACCTCAGATGCTGTCATTCATTCAACAGCTTAGCATTACTCCTTCTGAGAACACCCATTGCCAAACCCAAGGCAATACCGATTGCATCTTCTCCTGTCCCCAGCTTTCCATCCGAAGTCTTACTGTCAAACTCCCTGCACAGAGGCTGGCGTCATAGCATAGTGGGTAAAACCACCACCTGCAATGCCAGCATCTCATATAGGCACCAATTTTTTGTGGCTGCTCCACTTCCAAACCACCTCCATGCTAACGTATATGGGAAAGGCAGCAGAAGATGGCTCAAGTGTTTGGGCCCCTGTCACTCATGTGGGAGACCCAGATGAAGCTCCTGGCTCCTGGCTTCAGCCAGATTAACTGCTTACTGCTGTGGCCATCAGGAGCATGACCCAGTGGCTGGAAGATATCTCTCTCTCCTTTTCTTTCTCTCTCTCTCTCTTTCTCCTTCTCTTCCCCTCTCTCTCTCTCTAATACTGCCTTTAAAAATAAATAAAAATAAAAAAATAGAAACCCTCCCTCAGAAGCATAATTAAAAATTCCTTTACTTACAACCTACACACCATCCTTTCAGAATGAAATACTGCTTCCTTTTATTCCTCTAAATTTTTTTTTGTTTGTTGTTTTTTTTTAAGTTAGGGCATCATAAGCCAGTCCCAAGAGATGCTGAGGTGTGAAAAGGCGCATTTTCCAAGTTTTTCGCAGAGACTTCAGTGTGGACTTTAAATCAGAGTCAACCTCATACTAATGATCACATAATTGCATTCTCTGAGCCCCAGTAGAGCTCTCATGAATTTTTCTAACTTGATAATAGAAACCAGCAAAATTTTTTAGAAATCCATTTGCCTCTAATGGGACAATTAAATTGTTACCAAGGCTAGAAAGCCACCCAAACAGGCTATGAGTACAATACTGAAAACAAGTGGGGGAAGGCGTTACTATAAAGCATGTCTCTCAACTTTTGTAGGGCCCTAGTGATTGTCTGTATCTATTCTTCAACCAAATATAGAATGGCTCTAGGCCATATGTTTTAAAATTATAGCTGGTTTCTTGATTACTTTTTCTCCCTTCTCCTTGAATACAGACATCAGAAAACAGTCATTGCTTAGTTCTCTACCATATGAAACAAAAGACATTGCAAGTGTTTTTGTATGATTACATAGTCTGGATTCATTGTTTAATGTTGTGACCATATTTATTATTATTTGGATGACTCTCACAATTTCCCAGAGTTTTTTATTTTCTTTCCCATAGGCACAATCTTTAAAAAACACAAGTTTTATGTTCTAACTGGCCTGGATAAGTCCATACCTTTTGACTCTCTAAAGGTACTAAACTTCCTACAATACCAATTTCTTCATCCATACAATGAGGACAGTTCGACTTGGCTGCAAGTGATACTGAAAAAGTAAATTGAGATAACATGAATAAAACACTCTCAACCAAATTATCCCAACCTAAAACTATAGTTGCTGCATTTCTGTCTCATTTATACATGGCAGGATTTTAAAATAAAGCAAAACACAGTAAAGATAGATCGACTCTGTTTTTCTCTTTGAAATTTTCATTTCATGAAAAAGATCCTGTGATACATACCTGTCATATTCCCTTTCCTGTAATAACTTAGATTTTTCTTAATAATAATTTTTTCAAAATATGAATAAAAAGCTGCCTTAATTCTGTTTGTTGACAGATTCAAACAAAATGTCCTAAGAATATCTTGTGAATATGCTACGATGAGGATAAGCTTTCAAATAATACATGGGGAAAATGAATGCAAAATTCCTTACTTTGAATTTCTTCCTTCTTCTAAGAAGAGAAAGGCATTAACCAAAATATAAAACAAAAAAAAAGAGAAGTCTATGAGTCAATTCTTGAGTAATAAAAGGGGGTAATACAGTAAACTAGGAATTAGTCCATTATTATCTTGAAAAAGGCATTACGCTTGCTGAATCTCAAAATAGAGATTCTGTCAAGCTAGCACAGGTGCCATACTATTAGGACCATGTGCCAAACCCTCATGCTGCCTGTGTTCATAAATAAATGTTTACTGAAAATAATCATGTCCACTCGTTCCATCTTCCCTGCAGCTACTCTTGCACTTCAACAGCAGAGTTGAGTAGCTGCAGCAAGGAACAGAGGCACACAAAGTCTCAAATATTTACTCTCTGGCTCTTGTGGAAATTTTCAGTTTTGATGAATTTCAGTTTGACAATTTTTTATGGTTTTTCCTCTGGTAACTTATGCTGGGGTTGGCACTGTGGCACAGCTGGTTAACACCCTGGCCTAGAGTGCCGGCATTCCATATGGGCACCGGTTCTAGTCCCGGCTGCTCCTCTTCTCATCCAGCTCTCTGCTATGGCCTGAGAGAGCAGAAGAAGATGGCCCAACTCCTTGGGCTCCTGTGCCCATGTGGGAGACCTGGAAGAAGCTCCTGGCTCCTGGCTTTGGATAGGTGCAGCTCCAGCTGTTGCAGCCAATTGGGGAGTGAACCATTGGGTGGAAGACCTCTTTCTCTCTCTCTCTCTCTCTCTCTCTCTCTCTGACTCTCTTCTCTCTGTATAATTGACTTTCAAATAAATAAATAGATCTTTAAAAAAAAAGAAATAACTTATGCTGAGGTCACAAAGTTATCCCCTTGTATTTCTTCGAGAAGTTTGAGTTCTAGCATTTACAGTACTTCCATAATTCATTTCAAGATAATGTTGTGTAGTGTGAGACAAAAACTGAGCTTCGTTTTTCGTAATGTGGATAGCCACCTGCTCCAGTAACAATTACAGAAAAATACCTTCCTTTCTCATTAAACCGCTCTGGCACTTTTTATAAAATTAATTGGCCATGTGCTTTTCATCTATTTCTCAACTTTATTCTGTTCCACTAATTTATGTTTTTTCACTTTACCAATACTATATGTTGTAGAATTACAGAATTCCTGAAATCAGGTAGGATAGGTTCTACAGTTTGGTTCTTTCTCAGCATTGCCTTCATGGTAATTAATCTTTGAATTGCCATATAAATTTGAGAATTGACATCAAATTCTAAAAACACTTCTAATTTTTTATTTATTTTTAATTGACAAAAATTGTGAACACATTCAATCCCTCAGTGACTGGGGAGAATTTTTTCCAAGATTCACTGCCCACCATGGATACAAAAATCTGTAGATACTCAAGTCCCTTATATAAAATGGCACAGTAGTTCCATATAACCTGTGCACACCATCTCATATACTTTATGTCATCTATAGATCACTTATAATAAATAGTGCAGTTTAAACACTTTATAAATCATTGAACTTCATTGCTTAGGGAATAATGACAAGAAAAAGTCCTTGTATATTCAGTACAGACACGATTTTTTTTCTGAGTATTTTCAACCCATGGTTGGTTGAAACCACAGATGCAGAACCCAAAGGTATAGAAGGCTAACTGTATTTATCATGTACAACAGGTAGTTTTCAAATATGTATAGATGGTAGAGTGAAATTCAACTTTGGATTGTCTCTTTTTTTCTTTAAGCTCTGTGCATTCTTTAAGTACATTTTTGTTTTATATCATATAAGTTTCTGTTATTAAATAAATACACTGTTAGGACTTCGAAGTCTTGTTCATAAATTGGACATTTTATTATTTAAAATTATTCCATAAATAAATATTCAAAAAATTATCCCTCCTCACCTTTTATTTCTCATTTAGAGTTTTTATTTGATATTAATATTTTCAACAGCAACTTTCTTATAATAAGAATTTACATGGCATTTTGTCCAGTGTTTTACTTTTAATCTCTTTGTGTATTTGTATTTTAGGTTGGATCATTCTAGGATGCATTCAGTTGGATCTTTTGTAATGCAATCTGTCAATTGCAACATTTTAAGTCAAGTGTTTTATTATTTAAATATAATATAATTACTAATATAGTATAGTTTAAATATATCTATTACAATTTATTTCTAGTTGTCCTTTTATTTTCCCATGACTTCTTCTGGATTAGTTGAAAATTTTTAAAATGCTATTTTATTTCCATTATTGCCTTGTGAACTGTAATTCTTTCATATATATTCTTTCATACACACCCATATAATATATATATATAAACATATATATATATGTATATATATATATATATATTAGTGCTGGGTCTTGGATTTGCAATACTTCATGATCTGACATCAACCACACTTCATTTTATTTCCCACAATTTCTACTTCACTGAAATTAATCAAGTCACTGTTCACTGGCATTCTGTTTACTTTCCTACTCATAAACCATAAATTCCTATACATGTCTATGCTTTAGCCATACAAACTAGTATACTTTTGCCATTTCTCCAGTTGTTTTTAGTGAAAAGGAAAGTCATATAGCAGTAACTCCTTCATGGTTAAAAATGAAAATTATTGTTCTTTGTTAGCAATAGTCTTCTGACCCATTCTACATGAATGCAATATAACAGTGTACTACCCTAGGACTGAGAACAACTGAACTGCTTTGTCTCTGAGGTTTCTTTCTTGCATTTCCAATTTTCTGTGCTGCTGTAGTTCTTCAATATCTTTCACGTGAGCAAAACCTTTTCAATTCCAGAGTATGCACATCCATTATAGCATTGATCTTCATTAATCCGTGATAAGCTAATTTGTGATTAAGTATATCCAGATATATAAATTGTGTGTATTTTCATCGCCACTAATATAACTTAATACCAATACAATCCACCACTATTGTATTCTTATATATTGTAAAAATATATTTAAATATAACTTAAATTCAAAAGAATTAAAGGCAATAATTTCTCTTCATTCATAAAAATGAAAAAAAAAAACCTGGTGTTAAATTGGAAATGGCATAGAAAATTAATTTTTTAAAAAAATATTATGTAGGAACTCTGTCTTTAATGTGCTGTACACTGTTATTTAATGCTATAACTAGTACTCCAACAGTATTTTTTCACTTTGTGTTGCTATATGGGGGCAAACTGTTGAAATCTTTACTTAATATATACTAAACTGATCTTCTGTATATTAAGAGAATTGAAAATGAATCTTGATGTGAATGGAAGGGGAGAGGGAGCGGGAAAGGGGAGGGTTGCAGGTGGGAGGGAAGTTATGGGAGGGGGGAAGCCATTATAATCCATAAGCTGTACTTTCGAAATTTATATTCATTAAATAAAAGTTTAATAAATGGAAAAAAATGATACTGGCTATTTCAAAGACAAAAGAATCTGTGAAGAAAATAGATCAGGTACTACAATCCTCATTTTCAGATAAAGAAATTATTGTTCAAAGAGTTAAGTGGGGGCGAGTGCTGTGGCGTAGCAGATTAAGTCCCTGCTGGAGATGTCTGCAGCCCTGACTGATGTGCTAATTCAGGTCTTGCTACTCTGCTTACAATATAGCACACAGTACCTTTCTCTGAAGGGAAGAGAGAACTTCCACTTTGACTATGGCCTTGTCTAAGTAAGGTCGGAGTTTGTGAACTCAAGAGGCTTCCATAGCCTTGGCAGCTCATGACAAGAGCCTCGGGTGATTACTGACGTCATAAATAAGAGTGCCAATTGTTAAATCAACAACAGGAGTTACTGTGCACTTACTCCCCATGTAGAATCTATGTCCTTAATGTGTTGTACTACGTGAATTAATGGTAAAACTACTACTAAAACAGTACTCTATACTTTGTGTGTCTGTGTGGGTGCAAACTGTTGCAATCTTTACTTAGTAAATACTAAGTAGATCTTCTGTATATAAAGATAATTGAAAATGAATCTTGATGAAGAATGTGATGGGAGAGGGAGTGGGAGATGGGAAGGTTGCAGGTGGGAGGGAAGTTATGGAGGAAAAGCCTCTATAATCCAAAAGTTGTACTTTGTAAATTTATATTTATTAAATAAAAGTTTAAAAAATTGTTAAATCAACAACAGGAGTCACTGTGCACTTACTCCCCATGCAGGATCTCTGTCCTTAATGTGTTGTACAATGTGAATTAACGGAATAACTAGTATTCAAACAGTACTTTATACTTTGTGTATCTGTGTGGGTGTAAACTGTTGAAATCTTTACTTATTATATACTAATATGATCTTATGTATATAAAAATAATTAAAAATATCTTTAATGAAGAATGGGATGGGAGAGGGAGTAGGAGATGGGATGGTTGCAGCTAGGAGGGAGATTATGGGGGGGAAGTGCTATAATCCAAAAATTTTACATTTGAAATTTATATTTATTAAATAAAAGTTTTTAAGACATATATAGCTCCTTGAGAATGTGTTGGGGAAGTAGCAGATAATAATAGTTCAAGTATTTGAGTCCCTGACACCAAAGTGGGAGACATGGAGTTCTGGGCTCCTATCCTTGGCCTGGCCCCTATCCTGGCTTTTGAGGAGTGACCCAGCTGATGGAAGATATGCTCTATTTTTACCTCTTTCTGTCACCTTGCCTTTCAAATATATTAATAAATCTATTTTAAAAAGTTAAGTGAACTTTATCAAAATCATGCCTTTTAGTGTCAAAATTAGCATTAGATATAAAATATTCAAATTATTATTCTGCTCTTTTTACACATTAGCAATTATACTACTTTGTTTTTAATTATTTGCTTCCCTGACTATGTTTTGATTAAATAAACCCTATAAATGCACTTTCTAAAACTAATCAATGTTCATGAAGGAGCTAGTAAGGACAGAAATATATATAAAGAGAAAATGATAAAACAGTCACTGTAAATGCAGGCAGTGCATATAAATAAACATTCACTGACACATTGCTAACACATTTTCTGATAGATAGTAACATATATCACATTCTCTACAAGTTTGTAAAGTCATTTAAAGCAAACTCAGCAACACAAAAAGCCAAAGTCTGAAGATCAATGCCAGAGTTCCTATAGGAATAACTTGATACCAGTACAATCTACAGGAATTTCAAGTATAGAAGACTGGGCATGCCCATGGAATATAGAATCTCTGAGCAGCCCATAGATAATAATTAGGTGTTATAGAATCAGTCATATAAATCATTTCAGTTGCTTAGTGTGCACACTATCATCATAGGTAATAGATCTTTCATTGAGCATACAGAGCCCTACAGCTTAGACACTATTTCATCATCAGATCAGGAAAACAGTCACAATTCCCACAATGAAATGATTCACATGAATTTAGTTGATAGAGTATTAGTATTAGAAAATTCTTTGTTTCTTATGCTGTTCATGATTATACAATACATAGATCATTCATTATGTGAGGTATAAATAGCAGATTAGTCATTGCCATTTCATTGTTATCTTTCTCTTTTCTGTCTATGATAAGGTTACCTTCAAAAATTGTAAAGATGGGTCATTCTATTTTAATCATAAATGTTAAGGTTGCTGGTTATTCAGACTTACATCAAGCCTGAAGCCATTAAGGCCTGAGTAACATTAAAGATAGAAAATCCATTACAGCTTCCTCAATTAGGAAAGGCAATGAGGCTCAGAGAAAATTCTGTAACCTGCCCAAGGTCCTACAGCTACAAAGTAGCAGAGCCAGAAGTTCAATTCAGAACTCTAAATTATGAGACAGGTGCTCCTGTCTACAAATATTAAGACATTCAGATTTAGGATTTTCAAGTTTATTTATATATTTATT
Source organism: Lepus europaeus (assembly GCF_033115175.1). Taxonomy (NCBI): domain Eukaryota; kingdom Metazoa; phylum Chordata; class Mammalia; order Lagomorpha; family Leporidae; genus Lepus; species Lepus europaeus. The sequence continues at coordinate 103,145,368 of NC_084828.1, read as the reverse complement.
TATTTGAAAGAATTACAGAGATGGAGAGAGAGAGGAAGAGAGATCTTCTACCCTCTGGTTCGTTCTAAAAATGCCTGCAAAGGCTGAAGCCAGGAGCCAAGAATTCCACTGGGGTCTTCCACATGAGCAGCAAAGGAATCCAATTACTTGGACCTTCATCATCTGTCTCCCAGGTGCATTGGCAGGAAGCTATATTGGAAGTAGAGGCAGGACTTGATCGTAGCATGCAGGCATTCCAAGCTGCTGAACTCATTGTGCCACAGTGTCCACCCTTGATTAACTTTAACCTCATAGCTTCAAAGCCACAAATGCATGATATTTAGGAAAGTGCCTTTGTATTGCAGTATTCTGAAATATCAATATCTCTAGATATCTTACAAAGTGTGTGCTAAACAGTTTCTCATACAAATTAACATAAGGATTCTAAGAGTCTTACAGTTTTTATTTAGATGGAAACATAAAGACATTATCCTAATTTTACAGATAATCCTAAATAAGTTTTTTGGATGTCTTTATTCTTGGCTCATGAGCCTCTTCTACAAAAAAACTCAAACTTCTGGGCTAGCTTTTTGTTTTGTTTTATTTTGTTTTTTGCTGTGGTTATTGTTATTTTCTTTCTCTTTTATTTCTTTGGCTGATAGCAAATGGTGTATAATTTGGTTTAGTATATTTAGATGATATAGATTATAGGTTTTATTTTCCTGGCCACTAAAATACCACATAATGATACACCACTGGATTCTTAGATATCAGAAAAAATGTATGTAAAGGAAGTGTAACTTTAAGAGAGCCATCAGCTAGTTATCAGACTCTAGGTTGATGCATTTTGTACTTAGCCAAACTATGTGATTTTTTCATTAATTTAGGACACCAGCATGTTACTTGTAATAAAATATGTGATGAAATTGAAGTCTAGAAAGGAAGATCTGCTATACAGCTAATAAATCATAACAGATTAACAAGTGAAAAACAAAAGTCAAAAGAGAGAATCCAAGGTGACAATTTCTCCCCAATAATAAAAAAGGCTTTGGGTATTGTCATGGGCTGCATTCTCTAAAAATTGTTGGACCTCATGGTCAAGAAATAAGGTGTTAATATTTCATTCAAAAGGCACAAACACAAAATGGTGAGAGTAAAGCAAAGAACTAGGGAAGATAAGGTGATAGGGGACAAAATTCATTATCATGATGGCTCCATTTCATAATTGTAATGGGAAGAGACATACAGGAATATTCACGTTACACATAGGACTTTCTGAAAAGATTGCAAGGAGGATCTGAGCAGGATTAAGTATCATTTATTGGATGGTTATTAAGAAATCAGTATCCATATTGTCCCCAAGGAAATACTGTTCATTAACTTAAGAAGTTTATTACTCTTTCTAATATATTTCTCAATGGGTGAGTGATGATGACATAATGGAAAGCAAACAAATAAAAACTTCAAAGAAATCCATTTAAATTTTACAAAAGAAAGATTATGGGATTGATTTGACAGTCAAAAATATCAAGGAAATTAATATTTTCTTAACTTTGGTTCAGAAAACTTCAGACATGAAATATGTAAGGAAAAATACCAGCAAGAAATTTCTATTTTAAACCTGTCTTTTTGATCTAAAAATGCCTCTTGATTCCAGAAGTAAATATTCACAAACATTGGAAAAGCCTAATATATACTGGGATAAGTCTTTTTTTCCCATAAGCAAACATTTTGGGAGAGGTTTTCATGGCCCAGGATTTCCTTCTGTTAAACTACCCCACCACGCCCATATACCCTTAACCAAATGGACCTCTGAAGCATAGTTCCAGCATGTGAGCCTTGTCATCACAAATCACAACTGATCGGGTAAAGAAAACACAACAAACTCAAAACGAACTGGTCTACAGACAGCTCTGAGCCAATCCCACTCTCTACCCTAGGGAATTAGAACGTGTTCACTGAGAAAATGGATCAACTAGATTCAAACACTGACCTTCCCAAATGTATGTGTAAGTGGAGCTGGGTAGTCTTGCCAAGGGGGTCTGGCAAATCAACTAGAGGAAAGTCTGTCTGCAAGGAGAGAAAAGGAAGAGACACAGAAGAAACTTGCCAGCCTACAATGAGTAAGATAGAAACAGTGCTGCATTGATCAGACAGCTTTGCTGGTTCTGGAACTAGTTCTTTGTAAGAAGAGTAATCATGCAATTTGTCTTCTAAGCTTGATAGGTGAATTTCCTTGGGATGCCATAACAAATCACAAGAAACTTGGCTGTTTAGAATATTATTAACAGAAATTCCTTCTCCCACAGTTCTGGAAGTCAGAAGACTGCAATCAGTATCACTGGCCAGAGTCTTTATAGCAGCCACCTCTATCCAGTGGCTGGAGAGGAGAGTAAGTTTCTTGCCTCTTCCAGTTTTCGATAGCTGTCATCATTTTTATCCATGGTCGTATGATGCTAACTTTGTTTGCTGAGTCTCCCTCTGCTCCTCTCTTAAAAGGAGATTTATTAATGCATTTAGATTCACTGAGATAATCTAAGATAACTTTTCTACCACAAGATCCTTAATAATCACTTCTAGAAAAGTCCTTTTTCTGGGGCCGGCTCCATGGCTCACTTGGTTAATCCTCCGCCTGCAGCACCAGCATCCCATATGGGCGCTGGATTCTAGTCTTGCTTGTTCCTCTTCCAGTCCAGCTTTCTGCTGCGGACCAGGAAGGCAATGAAGGATGGCCCAAGTGCTTGGGCCCCTGCACTTGTGTGGGAGACCAGAAGGAAGCACCTGGCTCCTGGCTTCGGATCAACGTAGTGCGCCGGCTGTGGCGGCCATTTGGGGGATGAACGAACGGAAGGAAGACCTTTGTCTCTCTCTCTCTCTCTCTCGCTGTCTAACTCTGCCAAATAAATAAATAAAAGAAAAATCATTTTCCATATAAGGTACATTTACAGGTCCCAAGGGTTAGAACCTGGTACGTATGGAGGGATCATATTCTCCCCCTCACACCAGGATATAAAAGGAAAGGCCAATTTGTAACACACTAAGGATGAAAGACAAAAATCTGAGTCTGTCACAGGCAAACTGAACTGGAAGCTAACCTCCAGTCCCAGAGGAATTTCTAGCCACTGAACCAGGAAAACCCCTATTATCTCACCTCTGCACTAATAGAAAATGTTTTCTCTGAAACTGTCATAGCAAACAGATTTTAGAAATTTACTCCCCACCCCAGCACTGTTAGAGATCTTCATATCTTTCTGATACGTTTTCATTTATTTTTATAAAATTAGTTAGAGCAAATTCTGTGCTTTGCAATGGAATGACCCCTGATGAAGATCTAAGCCAAGATTCTCAAAAGTCGAATTCCATGGTCTCTCCCACCCTTTCCCTTGTGGTACCCTCCTTGGATGTACTACATTTTAAGACTTCCCTATATAATTGTTTAACAAATAAATATATCCTCCAGGTGTCAGCAAACAGGTGAGGAGACAACATGCAGTAACTGAAAGACTTCCTGATATTCTGTGAAATGATACCATTCAGACCCCTCTCCTCTCGTCATGCAAGCTAGACACCTTTGTTGGACTCCATGCATACCCAGTTGCTTTCTGTTCTGTGACTGTCACATGCTAAGAGGGAAAACATTCTTCTGTGCCACATCCTTTACTTTTGCAATAGGTCAACTGCCAAGTACCAAAGAGCATCATCAATAAGCAAATTCCAGTACCTTTGAGGCACAAATGAACAAATCTCACTCTCTAGAATAACTTCAAAAAATTTGCACCATGAAAGATGTAAAAAAAAAATCTCAGAATATACAGAAATCCAAAGAAGGCTTTTATCTACCACATCTTTTTTTAAAGATTTATTTATTTCTTCATTTGAAAGTCAAAGTTATTCAGCGAGAGAAGTCAAGGCAGAGAGAGAGAGAGGTCTTCCATCTGCTGGTTCATTTCCCAATAGACTGCAATGGCTGGAGCTGTGCCAATCTGAAGCCAGGCACTTCCTCCAGGTCTCCCACATGGGTGCAGGGGCCCAAGGACTTGGGCCATCTTCCACTGCTTTCCCAGGCCATAGCAGAGAGCTGGATTGGAACCTGAGCAGCCGGGACTATATGGGATACTGTCAATGCAGGTGGCGCCTTTACTCTCTATGCCACAGCTCTGGCCTCTCTACCACATCTTTTAAAACTAATGTTACTGAGAGCAGCAAGATGGCGGAATAGGAAGGGAGCACATTGATATTCTTCGGCAAGACACAGGTTAATAACAGTGGAGATACTGCAGGGTCAAGGAAGAGTAGGGGAAGAAACAGCAGAGGAAACTCTTCCGGAACTAATGATTCACAGTGGACCTGCGTGGAGAGCGTGGGAGCCCAGGTTCGGGACACCAGCAGCAGAATCAACGCACCAGCGCTGGAACGCGAGGTGAGCTGAACCTCAATAGCCCGAGACACCAGCCGGCAAGCAGAAAGAGGAGACTAGAGGGAATGAGGCTTGAAACTCCATGGGGAAAAGTTCACCAGGCTAACTAGAAGAGAGAGAGGAAAAAAAAAAGTGACCGATACGGACACGAGTTTCTCTCTCTCCACTCACCCCTCAAAGGCTAACAAGACAAAGAGCAGGCACCATTTTGGACATACGTCATAAGCAGGGCGACCTCAGGTCTGCACCGGCCCTGAGCCTAGCAGAAAAACCTGACTCTGTGGGGAGGGGTGAAATAACAGGAGATTAGGATCTAACTTAGCAACCCAGTGGGAGACTGCAGGAGAATTGGAGCCCACACTGAGGGCAGCAGAGATTCCCTGTGTGGTTCTTGGGAAAGAGCTTCTGATCTCTGGCTCCTGTGGGTATATCATTTGCCTGCTAACTACCTCCAATTACGTTCAGCTGTGCGGAATTACATCCCTTTTGAATCAAAAAAAAAAAAAAGAAAGAAAGAAAGAGAGATTTACCACGCCTAACCTGGGAGTGTCCTCTTTGACACACCCTCAACCCTGAGGAACCAAACACAGCTCTCAGTCCACACTCATTTCAAGCCTCTAAGGCTCCACCGAAAGCAGACAGTCCACTTAATATAGAGCCATAGTGTAACAAGAAAAAACACCACAGTAAAGAAACCAAATATCTCCAACATGCCAAACAACAAACGCAAAAACCAAGCTAACAAGAACAAGGAAGAAACTATGACGCCGCCAAATGAAAAAGACACCCCAATTCAAGATTATGAAGATGATGAGATAGAAGAAATGCAAGAAGCGGATCTCAAAAAATTGATAAGAACATTAAGAAGTTCTCAAAAACAAATTCTTGAACTACAGAAATCCTTCATGGACAAGATAGAAAATCTCTCTTGTGAAAATGAAATATTAAGGAGGAATCAAAATGAAACGAAACAACTAGTAGAACAAGAAACTGTGATAGTGACAAGAAATCATAATGAAATGAAGAATTCAATAGATCAAATGACAAACACATTAGAGAGCCTTAAAAACAGAATGGGTGAAGCAGAAGAGAGAATATCGGACTTAGAAGACAGAGAACAGGAAAGGAAACAGGCAAACAAAAGAAAAGAAGAGGAAATTAGAAATCTAAAAAATATTGTCGGGAATCCACAGGATACTATTAAAAAACCTAACATCCGGGTTCTAGGAGTTCCTGAAGGCATGGAGAGGGAGAAAGGATTAGAAGGCATTTTCAGTGACATACTAGCAGAAAATTTCCCAGGTTTGGAGAAGGACAGAGGCATCTTAGTACAGGAAGCTTATAGAACCCCTAATAAACATGACCAAAAGAGATCCTCACCACGACATGTTGTAATCAAACTCACCACAGTGAAACATAAAGAAAAGATCCTAAAAGGTGCAAGAGAGAAACGTCAGATTACTCTCAGAGGATCTCCAATTAGACTCACAGCAGACTTCTCATCAGAAACCCTACAAGCTAGAAGGGAATGGCGAGACATAGCCCAGGTACTAAGAGAGAAAACTGCCAGCCCAGAATATTATATCCTGCAAAGCTCTCATTTGTGAATGAAGGTGAAATTAAGACTTTTCATAGCAAACAGAAACTGAAAGAATTTGTTGCCACTCATCCTGCTCTGCAAAAGATGCTTAAAGATGTGTTACACACAGAAACACAGAAACATGGTCATCAATATGAAAGAAGGTAAAGGAAGGAAACCTCATAGCAAAAGATCACAGGAAGCTCAATTTCTCTTTGACATAGAATTAAACTCTGATGCTCTGTTAAATCAATGTGTTATAGTAATCTATTATGTTCTCTTGATGTCTGTTAAATTCTAATTGTTCAAAAACAGCTGAATTTTTATTAAGAGCTATGGGTTATTTAAATATGTGCTTATTTTCAAAGATTTGAATAATCACCTTGTAACAATGATCAAATTTGGTCTCTGTTATGTCATGATTTTAAGGAATCTTATTTCAACCAGATATTTTGGATTTTGAGCCTTCTTGGCATTCTTGACAGGCATTCAAAAAATCAAAGTTCCAAACAATCTGGACTCTAAAATTTCCAGTAAATCTTGGACTTTGGTTTTTCCAGTTTGGGCCCAACTGAAAAAATCAAAGGACCTATGTCTCTCATCTTATAGAGACACCAACTAATCAGGCTATTTGGATTATATTGGAAGTACTGTCAAGATGTGACATGGTACCAAATTTTAAGTTTCTATAATGGAAAATGCTATTAATACAAATGATTGAGAATTAAAAAGTCTAATGATCTTGTGTTACTAGACATGATAGTTATCTTAATGAGAAAGCCCTAGAGGCCTAAAGGGTTAAATACTTGTAAAATCCTACAGGTGCTTTCAAAAATACTGTGAAGTAAGCAAGTGCCTCTTGTTGGTTGATTAGTTTATAATTTTAAACATGGCGACTTAAAGTCTTTTGTCATCCACAGTTATATATGATTTGCTGCTCATAAAACTAAAGCGTTGTTGGTTCTGTGTTTAGCTGTCCTCCTATAGGTTCCTATGGACTTTTTCCAGCCACTTTTATTGTATTCAGTACTTTGGGATGGCTCTGTAAACAGATGAAGCCAATAATGTATTAACAGTACCAACTGAGAGAAAGTATGGTTAACTGAGGTTACTAAAAACAAAAAGCAATTCAAATCAATTGGCAATCTACAAAAAGAGTTAAAGATTTTAAAAGCTATTATTAAAATTGCTATATTGGACTATTATGCTATGTTATATGTGTGTACATATTGTATGTCCACATGGGGAAATTTTATTAAGAGTTTTATTTTAAATGGCTTATAGATAAGATTGTCCATAAATTTAAGCTGCTAAATTTAATCAAAGATACATTTTAATTTGTGTGACCTGAATCTCTGTATCATATGTTTTAAACTTGTTAGTAGAAAGAAACTAAAAACATTTTATATGGTTGTGCTTAAGTTTACTGGTTAAACAAACTACACCATCTTAGATATTTAAGAGGTGTTTCCAAATACATGATTCTTAAAAATTATAGAAGGCATTGGACCTTCTGGTAAATGTTTTCTTAAGTTGTTATCTAATGGTTGAAACTGTTTGCTAAGTATTCATGTAATATTGCTATTGTCAGCAAGCGATCTAGGACTTGCTCCCTCATTTCTCTATTCAAAGCCCAACTTGTTCTTTCATTTCTCTATTCTCAAGGTAGGAAACTAATTCTATTATGAAGGAATCTGTAGGACACACAATTTAATCTTTAGACCTTATAAAAGAGATGGCTAACATTTTTCTGTAATAGCATAGCCAAAATAAGAACTTAAATAATAATCTCATAGCTAGATTTACTTCACCATCAGTGAAGTATACAGTAAGTAGAAAAAACCTCCCTTTCAGACCAAAGGGAAAGAAAGTTTTAAAGTGAGAATATAATTTTCCTCATGGGCATTGTCTACCTTAGAAAAACTACTACAGAACATGCCTGTGACTATAGACTTGTAGTTCAGGCCACCGAAGATTAGAGATGGGACACGGGCACTCCCTTGACTTGCATCCTCTGGTCTGCTTTAACACAAACCAGGTGGAAAAGAAAGCTAGGCATCAGAAGCAATGGGTGGCAGGCCTATAAATGGCTGATCTCTACAGTGATCTGCCCTCAAGGAGACCCAACAGGCCAGTCCACTGCAGTGGCTTTCAATGTGGTAAGCCTGGGCTTCAGCAGAAATCAGCTTGTGAAGAGCCCTGGCAGCTCTGCCAAGAGTTGGATCACTGGAAATGGACCTGCCCCGGAGTCGAAGGATGCCCAGGTCAGAGCCACAGATCTTATTGGCTCTAAGCTGAAAAGCCCTTCACTCAGCCCAACTTCCAAAGTGACCACTGCAGCTGAGGGGATGGTCAAGTAGGGTCAGCAATATTGCAGGCAGAACTGTAAATTTCCTGTTAGAGATGCCCCCTGCCTTTATCTGGCCAGCTCTCCTCCCAACCCAGCCAAGTAATGAAAGTCAACAGAATGCCTTCCCCTAGGAGGTTCACACCTCCCTTAGGATATACCCCAAGTGAAGAGATAGATAGGTCTGGGCCTCTTAACTTACAAAGCCTAAAGCCCAACATATTATTATCAAGCCCCTTCTATCAGGTTCTATTTGCCTCTCAATCAGAAAACTTAATTGTAGCTTAGACAGCACCTTTCTTAGCTCCTCTAAGAATGACTCTGTCCTTTGTTCTAGACCCTGTCTAGTGCACTTGGGCTTCATTTCTTTGTAGTCATAACCTCTACTCTACCACCAATGGCTCTACTCCCAACCTGTGTGTACTGATGGTTCTCTTCCCCACTTAATGCTGTATAATTGTTCAGACCTGGTTAATGCCTCTCTTAGGATCATTGGTTACTATCCTCACCCTGTCTTTTATGACCTTGTCTAAATATGATCAGAGTCGGCAATCTTGGAAGGCTTCCATAGCCTTGGCAACTCATGACGACAGCCTAGGGTGGTTACTGGCACCATAAACTAGAGTGTCAATTTGTTGGGTTAACAACAGGAGTCACTGTGCACTTGCTCCTCATGTGGGATCTCTGTCCATAATGTGCTGTACATTTTGATTTAATGCTATAACTAGTTCTCAAACAGCATGTTTCATTTTGTGTTTCTATGTGGGTGCAAACTGTTGAAATCTTTATGCTAAATTGATCTTCTGTATATAAAGAGAATTGCAAATGAATCTTGATGTGAATGGAAGGGGAGAGGGAGTGGGAGAGGGGAGGGTTGTGGGTGGGATGGAAGTTTTGGGAGGGGGAAGCCATTGTAATCCATAAACTGTACACTGGAAATTTATATTCATTAAATAAAAGTTAAAAAAAAAAAACTAATGTTACTTTTCAGGCATGAAAAGCCAAGACACTATGGAAAAAAATGTTCTACATGAAGCATCTCTGTGAGTGAGATGCCAGCGGCAAGAAGGGGCCATCAAAGGATGTACTTTTCTCTAAAGGGAGGAGAGAACTTTCACTTTGCATATGGCCTTCTCCAAATACTGATGGAGTTTGTGGACTCAAAAGGCTTCCATAGCCTAGACAGCTCATGTTAAGAGCCTCCAGTGATCACTGACATCATACACAAGAGTGTTAATTGTTAAATTAACAACAGGAGTCACTGTGCACTAACTCCCTGTGCAGGACCTCTATATTCAATGAGTTATATTAAGAGTTAACTGTAAAACTAGTTCTCAGAGAGGTGTGTGTGTTTGTGTGCATGTGTGTAAATTACTGAAATCTTTACTTAGTATAGAGTTAGTCTTCTGTGTACAAAGTTAATTGAAAATGAATCTTAATGGAGAATGGGAGTGCGAATGGGAGTGCGAATGGGAGAGGGAGGAGGAGGAGGAATGGGAGTGTGAGTGAAAGGGCTGGTATGGTGGGAAGAATAACTATATTCCTAAAGTTGTACTATGGCATTTGTATTCCTTTAAAAATAAATTTTAAAAAATTTTAAAAACTGATGCTATTAATGCTACATTAGCAACACAATTGTCTATAGCACTGAGCATGTTATTCAAGTGGTCATTAGAATTATTCACTGTGATTCCAAGAACCATTCTAACAAACCCTTCTTGCTAAGATGTTCTAACAGATTTTTTTTCATTTTAGGGTCACTGTATAGCAAGGAGATACCACTTCCCTCTTCCCACTCTCAGACTTCTCATTTCTTTGATATAAAGCGCCATTATAGCTCGTTCTTTTATGTTTTACCTTACTTTTTCCTAGCAATCATAAAGGTAGATATTGTTGGGTAATTCAAAGTAGCTCAAGGTACTAAATCAGTGCTGCACGCAAAAGTTTTCATTCAGAGAAACACCCAAAAGTTTTCATTCAGAGAAAGACACATTAATCTCACAAAGTCAGAAAATCTTCAAGGAAAAATAGAGCAGGTGCTAACTGAAAAAAAAAAAAACTGCTTCTCTACTTGAGACTGTAATTTGATACATATTTCTTGAGCCTCTCAACATCAAACGTTATTCTGAAATGGAGGTAAAGTCTCTCCCTATGGGGTATTTGCACATAATTTAGAGGAAACAGGATAATTACAGGAAAAGAAGATATTTATTAAGTTGTCAAATCCACAACAGGAAACCATGTGTTTCTTCTATATCAATGAATTCTCAGTCCTTAAATTATAATGAGAATTCAATATGTAATTCACAAATTCATGAAAATTAAGTGATATAAAATGCATAATGTCACACAATTGTGTAGAATGGCATAGGCATGTCTATAATTGTTCAAAAGTAAGAGACATTATACTGCTTGGGGAATATCAAGCAGGCTACACCAGGTGAGGGGTTCAGCGCTGGATCCTTAAAAATCAGACAGAACTCAGATAGTGACACCTGGGATGAAAACCGTATTCAAAAGATAAAGAAAAGGCTAGCAGAGACAGGGCCGGGTACTGAGTGGAAAGTTAATGGATGGGAAGACTAGAAGTGCCAGTTGGAAAGAGATTATGTTTTTCGAACTACACAGAAGAGATAAGACTTTCTTCTGTTCTCCAGCAGTGAAACCATTGGTAAAACTAGTGTTAGAGAGACTTGGGTTCAAATAGCAGCTCATTTACTTACTAGATATAGAATACACACACACACACACACACCATTCAACAGTTAATAAACATAATATATCTTCTGTCCTAGCTTAACTTGTTGGGGAAGGGAAGGGGGGTACAGGATGGTGAATGAACCAGATGGCATAATTGAAACACACAATCATTTACAGATAACTGGAGATTGATTTTACTGTATCATATTTGAAACTCATGTTGTGAGAACACATTTGTTATCCACTTAATAGAAAAACAAGTGCCAAATTACTCAGCTACATCTCAGCTAGCTACACAAGAGGCTGTCCCAATAACTGAACCAGGATGAAGTGTACCTCCCATGGAGATGAGAAAAGTTTTTGTTTACTTACTTCCTCATAAAGGTAATGAGCTCAATACTTGGTGTGAAAATTTTTTAAAATAACTGACATCTCAAAAATAATCTTATTTTAAAGATATGATAGTTTCCCAAGGGTATCTACAAACCAAGTTGGTAAAGATACAAACATGTGTGAAGTTCTTTTGTCAATGTCATTTACATAGAAACAGATGTAGGATGTTATCTTTAAATATGAGAGTATTTGCAAAAGTACACAGAAATACAATAAAAACAGAAGTCTATTTTGGTGCAAAAAATCTGAAATGTGTGCCTAGGATCTTCAAAATATGCCTTTTCCATGAATTTTCTGAAGACCCCCTCATATACATTGATTTCAAAATTTTTTAAATCGAAGCATCATTTAATTTTCTTTCCCACAAGGTTCTAAAATGCCTTCATTAAATATTGATGAAGGTTCTGGCTCATTACTTCTTATGTCATACTCTTTCAGTCCTTCAGGTAGGAAATTTTTTTTAAATAATCTGCCTGTCCATTCGTTTCTGTGCCATGTTTTTTTCCAACGTTTATACAATAGATGGAATCATCCTTGAACACATAATTCTACTTGAATAATCAAGCTCATCTGGGAAGTGAGCTCCAAAGTCTGCAGCTGGATTGTAAAGGCATTACTGGGCTCACAGCTAGGAGAGCGTAAATGTCAGCGGGAAAGCGCTCTTGGAAAATGGGTAGCATCTTCACCGCAGCGCTCTTGGTTAAATGCAATGTTGTTCTCTAAAGTAAATTACTTCAAGTCTGTTTGTGAAACGCAGTTGGATACATGTTTCTTATATAAACAATGGCTGGAGATAAATCTGCCAAAACTGGCATGCTGATTGGTATGTTTAGTTACGTAAAACTTTGAGACCCAGAAATGCAATCCAAGAAAAACATGTTATTTAAGCCCTAAATTTTCCTGGTTATTTTATTGAATACATTGTAATGCTTAGTACATATATTTACTATTGGTCTCTGGGTAGTACAGAAATTATACTCATTTCTCTGAAGTGTCCCCCAGTGACCAACTTACTTCCAGGGCATTTCTGCTGCTACAGAGTAGAAATTGGTGGATAGGGAATTTAAATAAGCTGCCAAAACTCCTCAATATTAAAGACAACAAATAAGGCACAGAAGGCCTTTCCTCAAGGGATTAAGACTTAACCACACTTAGAAATAGGAAATTCCTTTGTGGTGTGTTCATGCATTTAAGGGGAGAGCACAATTCAGGAGCCAGCAAGCAATAAACTCAGCAAAGCCTCAGTGGCTTCACGTAGGGAGAGGAAGAAATACAAGGATAACAATCTGAATCATTTATTCATTTCTACTTAAAGGGTAAAGGGAAGTATGCAAAATTGTGGTGGGGAGAATTGCAGTCTTCAGAATTCCCAAGGCCTGTGGTGCAAGATCAATTATTCCATTCTTCTGTGATAAACCTCATTCTACAGCCTCCAATGTGCTTCTAAAGTCTCAACCTTACCCCAGCACCCTTTTAAGACAACTGCCTCCATGATGATCCCAGAAATCTTCAACTGTTGTCTAGAGAGAAAAGAAAATCCCATACAAGTGTAAGTGAAATTGAAAGTAAAGAGGGCATCCCATTAGGAAACTAGTCCACCCATTCCCAGCTGAGGAGAGAGCTGATTTGTTACCCAGTGTAACATGCTCTACTGGGCATAGGTAATCCTTTCAACATAGCACCTGATTCAAAGACAAGAGAACAAAGAAAGGAAAGCACATTGGCTCATCCTCACATATCTCCCTCCTCTGAGGTGGGTTTTCTGGTACAGTACCTGTTCCAACCCCCACTGGCCAAGCCACACCACAGGCGCTGGATAATTCTATTTCCCAAATCCTCTTATAGTATTCTGCATGTCATACAACTTCCACCAACCAGGGATTCTTATTCAAGACCTTGATTCACCGCTGAGGCAGTTGGAGAGAAAAGCACTCATTGTAGTCTTTGATCTACGAAGGATTTACATAAGGCAAATGAGGACATCTCTTTTCCTGACATTGAGTTTAGTACAATTCGTGGGTTCTGGTGTCAGAAGCTATATGGGTGATATCTTGAATGGTGACTTTATCCTCTGGTAGACATAGTAGCCAACTGGTTGCCATGATTCTGGCAGTAGCTCAACCTACTAGAGCATGTCTCTTCCATTCTCTCAATGAACACTAGAGTCTCTGTTTACTGCTATCAATAAATACTTTTCTGGTTAAATGAACCATTCTGCCATGTGTACGTAAGAACTACTAATATACTTTTTATTTATACAATATACTCTAGAATTAAACAGAAAAGAATCTTTGAATGAAATAATTAAGCCTTGAGGCTGGTTTTGTGGCAGAGCAGGTAAAGTCATCACCTGAAACACGGGCATCCATCCCATATGTGTGCCTGTTCAAGTCCTAGACGCTTCACTTCTCATCTGGCTTCCTGCTAATGGCAAAGAAAAAGCAGTGGAAGATGGCCCAAATTCTTGGCCCTTGCTACCCATGTGGGAGACCTGGATGAAGCTCATGGATTCTGGCTTCAAACTGGCCCAAACCCAGCCACTGCAGCCATCTAGGGAGTGAACCAGCAAATGGAAGATCCCTCTATCTTTGCTCTCCTTTCTGTAACTCTTTCGAATAAATAAATAAATCTGAAAAAAAAATCAAGACTTGGCTTTTACAAATAGTTTTCATAGATATGTAAAAAATCCATAAATTGGACAAAAGAGAAAGACTTTGTCCTCAACATCAAGAAAATACAAAGGCCGGTGCCGTGACTCAACAGGCTAATCCTCCGCCTAGTAGCACCAGCACACCAGGTTCTAGTCCCGGTCGGGGCGCCGGATTCTGTCCCGGTTGCCGCTCTTCCAAACCAGCTCTCTGCTGTGGCCCGGGAGTGCAGTGGAGGGTGGCCCAAGTGCTTGGGCCCTGCACCCCATGGGAGACCAGGAGAAGCACCTGGCTCCTGCCTTTGGATCAACAAGGTGCGCCAGCCACAGCGCACCAGCTGCACCGGCCATTGGAGGGTGAACCAACGGCAAAGGAAAACCTTTCTCTCTGTCTTTCTCTCTCACTGTCCACTCTGCCTGTCAAAAAGAAAAAGAAAATACAAGAAATTTAAAAGTACAAACTGCGTTCCAAAAGTTATTTTGCAATAGTGTGATTTTCATTATATGAAACAATTTGTAGAAAATGGAATTAAATGACAAGTTGATTTTTAAAGCAAAAATTTTGAAATCCATGCACAGTTTTTTCATAATATACATTTTCTATAAAACTCTTGAAGACCTCACATATCTGTATAGAACACCAATATTCTTTGAGGACTAAGTTTCTCAACCATTTCAAGAACATTACCTAAGCCTTAGTGCAGCACATATATCTCTGTGAAAAAAAAAGAAATAAAACTATCACATTTTGAAAGTGTTGATTTTACAAAACAAATTAAGTAAGAAAAGTTTAGTTTACTATGAATGTGGGTTCTTCAAGGGACAAATGAGTTTAATTAGAAAAAGAAATCTTAGAAATCATTGATGAGTTTTTCAATAGACTATTAGAAGCCATATAAATACCAGAAAAAGAAGATTCAAAACAAGCAGTAGGAATACTTATGAAAATATTACATGTAGAACCAGGTCATTACTTATCCAAGACAACCTTGAATGTAAATGGAATAAATTCTCTAATGAAACAATGCATACAGGCTGAACGAATCAAAAAAAAATCCAATATACATGCTACCTACAAGGAATATATACACACAGACTGAAATTGAAAGGATAGAAAAAGATATTACACGCAAACAGAAATCAAAAGCAAGCAAAAAGTGTTCAGCATTGTGGTGTAGCAGGTTAAACCACCACCTGCGATGCCATATGGGCATTGTTTCATGTCCTGGCTGCTTCATTTCTGATCCAGCTCCCTGCTGATGTGCCTGGGAATGCAGTGGAGAATAGCCAAATATGTTGGTCGCCTGCATCCATGTGGGAGATCTGGATGGAGCTCCTGGCTCCTGGCTTCTGCCTGACTCAGCCCTGGCCATTGTGAGCATTTGGGAAGTGAACCAGTAGATGGAAGAGCTCTCTCTCTGTCTCTCCCTCTGTCTCTCTCTTTAACTCTACCTTTCAAAGAAATAAAATAAATCTTTAAAAAAAGCAAGCAAGAGTGGTTGTATGAATATCAGAAAAAATAGAGTTTTTTTGAAGACTTATTCTATTTATTTGAAAGACAGAGTTACAGAGAGGGGTGGAAACAAAGAGAGAGGTCTTCCATCCAGTGGTTCACTCCCTAGATGGCCTCAACGGCCGGAGCTGTGCCAATCTGAAGCCAGGAACCGGGAGTTTCTTCCTGGTCTCCCACGTGGGTGCAGGAGTCTGAGGACTTGGATCATTTGCTACTGCTTTCCCAGGCCATAGCAGAGAGTTGGATTGGAAGAAGAGCAGCTGGGACTAGAACCAGCGCCCATATGGGAAGCCAATGCTTCAGGCCAGGGCTTTAACTCATTGCACCACAGCACTGGCCCCAAGAAAAAATAGACTTTAAGACAAAAACTTTGAGACAGAAATATGGTCATTAGGTAATGATTAAAGGACCAATTCAACAACAACAACAAAAAAATGTGACTATACTAAACATATGCACGCAATGCCATGGCATTCATTTCCATAAAACAAATGTTAATGGATCTAAAGGGAGACATAAGCTCAAGTAAAGTAATAGTGGGAGACTACAACACCCCACTTTCATCATTGGGTAGATCAACTAGACAAAAAAATCAATGCAGAAACAACAGAACTAATCTACACTATTGACCAAATGGAGCTAATAGGTATCTTCAGAATGACATTCTCTATGATAGATCACGTCCTGCATCATAAAATAAGTCTTAGCAAATTCATAAAAAAATGAAATTATATTATGAATCTTCTCTGACCACAATGGAAGGAAGCTGGGAATTACCAACTAAAGAAATTCTGGAAAATATACAAATATATGGAGACTGAACAACATGAACTGAATGAACAGTGGGCCATAGAAGAAATCAAAAGGGAAATCATAAATCCATACAGTTGTGATCTAAAGAATCAATAAATTTTGGATTTCCTTTCCTGCTTTTTTTTAAGATTCATTCATTTATTTAAAAGGCAATGTTACAGAGAGGCAGAGGCAGAGAAAGAGAGAGATCTTCCATTTGATGATTCACTCCCCAGAGGGTTGCAACAGCTGGAACTGCACCAATCCAAAGCCAAGAGCCAGGAGTCTACCCCAGGCCTCCCACATGGGTGCAGGAGCCCGAGCATTGGGCCATCCTCTACTGCTTTCCCAGGCCATAGCAGAGAGCTGGATTGGAAGTGGAGCTGCCAGGATGTGAACCGGTGCCCACATGGAATGCCGGCACTTCAGGTGCCAACAGAAACCAAAAAGGAGCTGGCATAACAATCTTAATATCAAACAAAATACACTTTAACACAAAAACAGTTAAAAGAGACAAAGAGGGCACTATATAATGACTAAGGGATCAATTCAACAGGAAGATGTAACTATTTTAAATGTTATGCACCTAATTACAAGCCACTTGGCTATTTAAAAGATATGTTAAGGGATTTAAAGGGAGACTTAGATTCTAATACAATAGTATTGGAGGACTTCAAAGCTCCACTTTCAGCAATGGACAGATCAACCAGACAGAAAATCAACAAGGAAACATCAGATGTAATCAACACTACAGACCAAATAGACATAACAGATATTTACAGAACTTTTCATCCTACAATTGCAAAATAAACATTCTTCTCAGCAGTGCATGGAACTTTCTCTATGATTGACCATAAACTAGGTCATAAAGCAAGTCTCAACAAATTCAAAAAAAATTAAATCATACCATGCATCTTCTCAGACCACAATGGAATGAAGCTGGAAATCGGCAACCAAGGAATCTCTAGAGCATATGCAAACACAAGGAGACTGAAAAACATGCTCCTGAATGAACACTGGGTCATAGAAGAAATCAAAAGAGAAATCAAAAACTTTCAGAAAGTAAACGAAGATAACAAAACAGCATATCAAAATATGGGATACAGCAAAAGCAGTGTTAAGAGGAAAGTTCATAGCAATAGGTGCCTACATCAAAAAATTGGAAAGGCACCAAATAAATGAGCTTTCAATGCATCTCAAGGACCTAAAAAAACTACAGTAAACCAAACCCAAAACTAGTAGGAGAAAAGAAGTATTAAAATTAGAGAAGAAATCAACAGAATTGAATAAAAAAATTACAAAAGATCAGCAAAATGAAAGTTGGTTTTTTGAAAAAATAAGCAAAATTGACACACCATTTACCCAACAAACCAAAAATGGAGAGAAAAGAGCCAAATCAATAAAATTATAGATGAAAAATGGAATGTAATAACAGACACCACAGAAATATATAGAATCATCAGAAATTACTACATGGAGCCGTATGCCAACATACTGGGAAACCTAAAATAAATGGGTAGATTTCAAGACACATACAACCTACCTAAATTGAGCCATGAAGACATAGAAAACCCAATAGATCCATAACCAAGACAGAAATTGAATCAGTAATAAAGTCCCTCCAAACAAAGAAAAGCCCTCAACTGGATGGATTCATTGGTGGATTCTACCAGACATTTAAAGAACTAACTCCAATTCTTCTCAAACTATTCAAAAAAATTGAAAGAGAGGGAATCCTCCCAAATTTTTCTATGAAGCCAGCAGCACCTTAATTCGTAAACCTGAAAAAGATGCAGCAGAGAAAGAATTACAGGCCAATTTCCCTGATTAACATAGATGCAAAAATCCTCAATAAAATTCTAGCCAATAGAATCCAACAACACATCAGAAAGATCATCCACCCAGACCAAGTGCGATTTATCCCTGGTATGAAAGGATGGTTCAACATTCAAAAATCAGTGTATTATACCACATTAACAAACTGCAGGAGAAAAACCATATGATTATCTCAATAGATGCAGAGAATGCACTTGATAAAATACAACACCCTTTCATGATGAAAACTCTAAGCAAATTGGGTATAGAAGGAACATTCCTCAACACAATCAAGGCAATTTATGACACACCCACAGCCAGCATCCTATTGAATGGGGAAAAGCTGGAAGCATTTCAACTTAGATCTGGTACCAGACAGGGATGCTAACTTTTACTATTGCTATACAATATGGTACTGGAATATTTTGCCAGAGCCATTAGGCAAGAAAAAGAAATTAAAGGGATACAAATTGGGAAGGAAGAAGTCAAACAATCCCTCTTTGCAGATGATATGATTCTTTCTTTAGAGGATCCAAAGAACTCCACTAAGAGACTTATTGGAACACTTAGATAAGTTTGATAAAGTAGCAGGATATAAAATCAATACACAAAAATCAACAGCCTTGAATACACAGACAACATCATGGCTGAGAAAGAACTTCTAAGATCAATCCTATTCACAATAGCTACAAAAACAACCAAATACCTTGGAATAAACTTAACCAAGGATGTCAAAGATCCCTACAATGAGATTTACAAAATCTTAAAGAAAGAAATAGGATACCAAGAAATGGAAAAATCTTCCATGTTCATAGATTGGAAGAATCAATATCATCAAAATGTCCATTCTCCCAAAAGCAATTTATAGTTTCAATGCTATACCAATCAAAATACTAAAGACATTCTTCTCAGATCTGGAAAAAATGATGCTGAAATTCATACGGAGGCACACGGGACCTCGAATAGCTAAAGCAATCTTGTACAACAAAAACAGAGCTAGGGGCATCACAATAACAGATTTCATGAAATACTACAGGGCAGTCATAATCAAAACAGCCTGGTACTGATAAAAAAAACAGAGGGCCGGCACCACGGCTCACTAGGCTAATCCTTGGCCTGCGGTGCCGGTACACTGGGTTCTAGTCCCGGTCAGGGCACCGGATTCTGTCCCAGTTGCTCCTCTCTGTGTCAAGCTCTCTGCTGTAGCCTGGGAGTGTAGTGGAGGATGGCCCAAATCCTTGGGCCCTGCAGCCTCATGAGAGACCAGGAGAAGCACCTAGCTCCTGGCTTCGGATCAAGTCAGAGTAATGGCCACAGCACACTGGCCACAGCGGCCATTGGGGGATAAACCAACGGAAAAGGAAAACCTGTCTCTCTGTCTCTCTCTCTCACTGCCCACTCTGCCTGTCAAAAAAAAAAAAACAGATGGATAGACCAATGGAATAGAACAGAAACAGCAGGAATCAAACCAAACATCTACAACCAATTTATATTTGATCAAGGATCCAAAACCAATTCCAGGAGCAAGGACAGTCTATTCAACAAATGGTGCTGGGAAAACTGGATTTCCACATGCAGAAGTATGAAGTAAGACCTCTATCTTTCACCTTACACAAAAATCCACTCAACATGGATTAAAAATCTAAATCCATGACCTAACACCATCAAATTATTAGAGAACACTGGAGAAACCCTGCAAGATATAGGATCTGGCAAAGACTTCTTGGAAAAGGCCCCAGAAGCACAGGCAGTCAAAGTCAAAATTAACACTTGGGATTGCATCAAATTGAGAAGTTTCCATACTGCAAAAGAAACAGGAAAGTGAAGAGGCAACCTACAGAATGAGAAAAAAACATTTGCAAATTATGGAACCGATAAAGGATTAATAACCAGAATCCACAAAGAGATCAAGAAACAACAAAACAAACAACCCACTTAAGAGATGGGCCACGAACTTAAATACACATTTTTCAAGAAGAAATCCAAATGGCCAACAGACACATGAAAAAATGTTCAGGATCACTAGCAATCAGGGAAATGCAAATCAAAACCAAAATGAGGTATCCCCTCACCCCAGTTAGAATGGCTCACGTACAGAAATCTACCAAGAACAGATGCTGGCAAGGATGTGGGGAAAAAGGCAAAAAAAAACACTGTAGGTGGGAATGCAAACTGGTAAAGCCACTATGGAAGACAGTTTGCAGATTCCTCAGAAACCTGAATATAGCCTTACCACACGACCCAAAAATCCCACTCCTCAGAATTTACTGAAGGAAAATTAAATCAGCAAATAAAAGAGCTATCTGCACTTCAATGTTTATTGAAGCTCAATTCACAATAGCCAAGATCAACCTAAATGCCCATCAACAGAAGACTGGATAAAGAAATCATGGGATATATACTCTATGGAATACTACACAGCAGTAAAAAAAAAAATGAAATCCAGTCATTTGCAAAAAAATGGAAGAATCTGGAAAACATCATGCTGAGTAAAATAAACCAGTCCCAAGAGGACAAATATCATATGTTCTCCCTGATTTGTGACAACTAACTAAGCACCTAAAAGGAAACCTGTAGAAGTGAAACTGATACTTTGAGAAACAATGACTTGATCAGCCCTTGTCTTGATTGTCGAGGAACAGTTTGCTATTTTATTCTTTTTTTTTAGTATTTGCTTTTTTATTTAATACCATTGGTTGAACTCTTTAATTAACACATAATTATTCTTAGGTGTTTAAATTTAACTGAAAATTGATCCCTGTAAAAATAAGAGTTGGAATAAGAGAGAGAGGAGGTGTACAGTTCAGCACATGTTCCCTCAGACTAACCGCTAAGGGTAAAGCTAAAAACGTGCCATGGGACTCCAAATCCCATTAAGTTGGCAGGTACCAATGCCAATTTACTGGTTAAAGTGATCGGTTTAGGTTCATAATTGATCATAAAGATAGGATTAAGTGTCAAAGGGATCACATAAATAAGACCAGTGTCTGCTAATAATAATTGATAGAATTAAAAGGGAAAGAACAACACAACTTGGGAAGCAGGATACACAGCAGACTCATAGAATGACAAATGCCCTAAACAGCACTCTGGCCTCAAAATCAGTCCATATGGCATTTGGATCTGGCTAAAAAGCTCATGAGAACCAGGGAATTCCAATTCAATCCCATCAAGGTGGCATGTACCAATGCCATCTCACTAGTCCAAGTGATCAATTTTAGTTCACAATTGATCATAATGATAGGACTAAGAGTCAAAGGGATCACATAAACAAGACTAGTGTCTGCTAATACTAACCGATAGAATCAAAAAGGGAGAGAACGATCCAACATGGGAAGCAGGATACACAGCAGACTCATAGAATGGCAGATGTCCTAAATAGCACTCTGGCCTCAAAATCAGCCCTTCAGGCATTCGGATCTGGCTGAAGAGCCCATGAGAGTATTTCAGGCATGGAAAGCCAAGACACTCTGGCAAAAAAAAAAAAAAAAAAAACCTAAAGGAAAGATCTCTGCGAGTGAGATCCCAGTGGAAAAATCTCTGCGAGTGAGATCCCAGTGGAAAGAACAGGTCATCAAAGAAGGAAGTACCTTTCTCTGAAGGGAGGAGAGAACTCCCACTTTGACTATGACCTTGTCTAAATATGATCAGAGTCGGTGAACTCAAAAGGCTTCCATAGCCTTGGCAACTCATGACAAAAGCCTAGGGTGATTACTGACGCCATAAACAAGAGTGTCAATTTGTTAAGTCAACAACAGGAGTCACTGTGCACTTACTCCTCATGTAGGATCTCTGTCCTTAATGTGCTGTACATTGTGATTTAATGCTATAACTGTACTCAAACAGTATTTTTCACTTTGTGCTTCTACGTGGGTGCAAACTGTTGAAATCTTTACTTAATATATACTAAAGTGATCTTCTGTATATAAAGAGAATTGAAAATGAATCTTGATGTGACTGGAAGGAGAGAGGGAGCGGGAGATGGGAGGGTTGCGGTTGGGAGGGAAGTTATGGGAGGGGGAAGCCATTGTAATCCATAAGCTGTACTTTGGAAATTTATATTCATTAAATAAAAGCTAAAAGAAAAAAAAAAACCCATGAGAGTTTCTCAGGCATGGAAAGCCAAGACACTGTGGCAAAAACAAAACTAAACTAAACAAAAACCCCTATATGAAAGATCTCTGTGAGGGAGATCTCGGTGGAAAGAAGTGGCCATCAAAGAAAGAGGTACCTTTCTCTGAAGGGAGAAGAGAACTTCCACTTTGACTATGGCCTTGTCTAAATAATGTCAGAGGGGCCAGCACCATGGCACAGTAGGTTAATCCTCTGCCTGCGGCACTGGCATCCCACATGGGAACCAGCTCTAGTTCCAGCTGCTCCTCTTCCAATCCAGCTCTCTGCTGTGGCCTGGGAAAGCAGTAGAGGATGGCCCAAATCCTTGGGCCCCTGCACCCACAAGGAAGACCAGGAAGAAGCATCTGGCTCCTGGCTTCAGATCGGTGCAGCTCCGGCCATTGCAGCCATTCGGGGAGTGAACTGGCAGATGGAAGACCTTTCTCTCTGTCTCTCCTTCTCACAATCTGTAACTATTCCTCTCAAATAAATAAATAAAATTTTTAAAAATAAATAAATAAATACATAAATAATGTCAGAGTTTGTGGACTCAAGAGCCTTCCATAGCCTTGGCAGCTCATGACAAGAGCCTACAGTGATCACTGACGTCATAAATAAGAGTGTCAATTGTTAAATTAACAACAGTAGTCACTGTGCACTCACTCCCCATGTAGGATCTCTGTCCTTAATGTGTTTTACTATGATAATTAATGGTAATTCTAGCCTTCAAACAGTACTTTATACTTTTTGTGTCTGTGTGGGTGCAAACTGTTGAAATCTTTATTTAGTATATACTAAGTTGATCTTCTCTATATAAAGATAATTAAAAATGAATCTTAATGAAGAATGGGATGGGAGAGGGAATAGCAGATAGGATGGTTTGCAGGTGGGAGGGTAGTTATGGAGGGAAAAAGTGCTATTTTCCAAAAGTTGTACTCATGAAATTTATATTTATCAAATAAATAAATAAAAATCTTTTTAAAGAAAAGACAAATTAGGGGCCAGCACCGTGGCTCACTTGGTTAATCCTCTGCCTGCACCACTGGCATCCCATATGGGCACCGGGTTCTAGTCCCAGTTGCTCCTCTTCCAGTCCAGCTCTCTGCTGTGGCCCGGGAGTGCAGTGGAGTTTGGCCCAAATGCTTGGGCCCTGCACCCGCATGGGAGACCAGGAAGAAGCACCTGGCTCCTGGCCTTGGATCGGCACAGCGCACCAGCCTTAGCGGCCATTTTGGGGGTGAACCAATGGAAGAAAGACCTTTCTCTATGTTTCTCTCTCTCCCTGTCTATAACTCTACCTGTCAAATAAAATTTTTTAAAAAAAGACAAATTAACCAAAAAAAAAAAAAATAAAAAAGAAAAACAGAAATAGAGAGGGCCTATAGTAAGGTCTTTTGGGGTACTAGTAATGTTTTTTTCTTAAATTGGGTTTGGTTATGAATGTGTTTAGAAGACAAAAACTCATCTATGCCTACATATATGTGCATTTCTTGGGATATACACTGGATTTCAATAAAATGTTTTTTCAAAAAGGAAAAATAAAGAGTTGATTTCTCATCACCCACTTTCCCATCTTCACCTCTCCCTTTTCTCCTCAGTTTCTACTTCTTTTCACTCAAGTAAGAAGAGGTCAGAGTCAATATTCAAATAAGCATAATTTTTTCAAGGAATGTTCTAGAGATTGCAATAGTAGAGAAGACCTAATCCTTTCTTATCAAACATAACTTTGTTTAGAACAAAGCATAAATGTATATTAAGTTTATTTGCTTGAACAAGGAAATACTTTGTTCTTGCTGGTTACAAGAATCATTTTATGTCAATTACTTTGAAAAAATCAAGAAAGTATTAGTTATGATGGGCTTCTTATATTAATTGGGAATATTTCTGTGAGTTTTCTTGAGAAAAAATACATTTTACCAGGCTGACTTATCATTTTATGAGTACTTAAATGTAGCTTTCTATTTAATAAATGCTCTTAAATTCAAGAATAATAATTTGTTTTTTGTAAAAAAGCTATTTTAAAAAAGCCACTGGCCTGAGATATGAAATTTTGGAAGAGTATTTTTGCCAGTACATGAGAGACAACACTGTGGTGATTGGAAAGGGTATCAAACTTAAGGTTAGTTCTCTTGGTTTAGCCAAGGCTTGGCCATTGACTCCCTTAATTTTAGACAAATATGTTTTCTCTGGGTAAATTAAATGCATGTGAAATCTCAAATTTCAACTGTTACATCCCATGTGCATCATTATTTTAAATTCCTAACCTAAATTACATCTACAATTCTACCTTTTCTAACACTGGAAAATTGTTGAGTTGATCCTACAATATAATTATTTGCAATCTATTTGATGGAAATGGATTTTAACTTCAGAATTAAATGCTTTTATTTCCTAACCCTTGACATGGAGTGCAGTAAAATTCTTCATCAGACTGCCAAGGATCTAGGCACATACTGAATTTACCCCCCAAAGACACATTTATCACTGAATACTAATTTCATCATTCAATGGAAAACACCATGAATTGAAATTGTAAGTAAATGCATTTTGCTCCAATTGTAGAGTAATCTCTGAAATGACTCTTTTACTTATTTGCCCTAGCAGTATTCCAGGTCATGACATCGCTGCTGTATTATAGATTAATTTATCTTCTCTAAAACCAGTGCCTCCCAATGCACCTGTCCAAATCACCATGGCACCTTCCCCCTGCTTCAGCCAAATAACAATGTGCCCTGAAAGGAAAGCGAAAGCAGAGAACTCAGTTTGTATGCCTAACCTCTCTGAAATGCTATTTCTTGCTTTCTAAATGGGATATTATTAATACCTGCTATTTATATTAAGTCAAACACATGTCAACCATGTTTTCCCCTTTTAATATTTTAGCAAGATAGTTACTCAACACTGTCTAAAAATACTTATCTTTTTTCCATAATTCCTTTCCATGTTCTAAACAGCAGAATGCCCATCTAATGCTCAATGCCATTTGTTTAGCTTAATTTTACAAAAATGTTACAAACTCCTACCATGTGGTTGAGATCCAAACATCGTGCTAAACTCCAGAGACACAAAACTGAGTATGATACTGAGACACTGTTCCTTTTTTCACAATGTTTCTATTTAGTGCAAGGAGTATACACACATATAAAAATATTTGGGGCCAGGGCTGTGGTGCAGCGGGTTAACGCCTTAGCCTGCAGTGCGAGCATCCCATATGGGCGCCAGTTCGATATGCGGCTGCTCCACTTCTGATCCAGCTCTCTGCTATGGTCTAGGAAAGCAGAAGATGTTCCAAGTCCTTGGGCCCCTGCACCCATGTGGGAGACCCAGAAGAAGCTCCTGGCTCCTGGCTTTGGATCAGCTCAGCTCCAGCCATTGTGGCCAATTGGTGAGCGAACCATCAGATAGAAGACATCTGATAGAGAATCTGATAGAGATGTCTTCTATCTGATGTCTTCTATCATCGGATAGAAGATTCTCTCTCTCTCTCTCTCTCTCAGTCTTGCGCTCTCTCTCTCTAACTCTCCTCTCTCTGTGTAACTCTGACTTTCAAATAAATAAAATAAATCTTAAAAAAAAATTGAAATTAAATATATACACATATAGGGGCCAGCATTGTGGCACAGCAAGTTAAGCTACCACCTATGACACTGGCACCACATATGGATATCAATTTGAGTCCCAGAGGCTCCACTTCTAACCCAGCTCCCTGCAAACACATGTGGGGAAACAGTGGAAGATGGCCCAAGTGTTTGGGTCACTGCCACACACATGCAAGACAGATGAACTCCTGGCTCCTGACTTCAGCCTGGCCCAGCCCTGGCCATTTCAGCCATTTTGGGCAGTGAGCCAGAGGACTGAGAATCTCTCTCTTCTATCTCTCCCTCTCTAATTCTGCCTTTCAAATAAATGAATCAATCTCTTAATATATCTATAAATACATATAAATTACTTGTTTGTTTATTATGATAAGTGCTAGAAAGACATATCAAAATATTGTTGCAACACCAAGGAGGGGCAGGCACTGCCACTCACTAGGAAGTTCCAGGGAACTTCACAAGAAATGTGGCATTTAAAGATTGAGGAAATTACCAAGGCAGAAGAAAAAGAAACGGAAACTGATGGTAGAGGTATCAATACAAGCCAAACCACAGAGCCAGCAAGTGTGGGGAGAGGGGATGGACCGGCAGAGTCAGCAGTGGATGAGCAATGTAACAAGAGTTGATGCCATAGATCATAAACATCATTCTGAAGAAAATGTATAACCAACAATGGTTAAAGTTATTGCATGGTCAAACTTCTGTCTCTTTTGGAATGCCAACTCTAAAAACGATATTGTAGATGATATGTAGATAGACAAACTAGAAATAAGATTAAAGCAGGGAGACTAGTGAGATATAATCTTGAGGAAAAAGAGGTAGTAGAGACATGTAACAGGTGGACTCCCACAGCACATGGTCAGATGAGTATGAGATGAAAGTGGAGCAATTAGAAAGAGGGACAAATCATAACTGATTCTAAGACATCTTGGGCAATGAGCTGAGGGAGCAGTGCTAATAGAAGAAAGGTTGAGGGCAACCCTGGAAGGCAAGGTCTCTTCAACACCTCAAAGTGAAAAGTTTAGTCATTTGTTGTAAAATCACAGCTGGAATCCATATGAGAAACGGATGTTAAAAAGACATGCTACATATCTGAGACCCACGGGAACCACAGTAGCAATACATGCCAATAGCATACGGGAAGTTTATGTGGAAAGGTAAGAATAGGTTTGGTGATTCAGCTCTGGAGAATGTCTGGGTGGAAGGGACGGAGCAAGAATGGGAGCCCACTAAAAAGGAAGAAGCACACACAAAGGAAATGCCACAAAGTCGCTGAAGATGTCAGAGTAGACCTAGCAGTCACTGCATGAAATGGGAGACCGCGGAGCTGACAACACACAAGACTAGTGAGGACCTCTTCTCCATAAGCAGTCATGTATTTACGATCGATTATTCCTTCTTACCAGGCAATTTCCAGAAATAAACGTACAACATGAGGGCAAAATAGTTCTAGAGGCATCTAGCAGGTTGCACATTCTGTATGAACCCCTGGGAAACAGGGCTGTCATGAAGACAAGCAAAGGGTTCTGGAAGGAATCCGGGCTGGTCAGAGAGCATGGCTGGGAAAGAGCCCCTGACACAGAAAAGAAACTGACCACGTTACAACCACAGGGATCACCAGGTGCAAATCCTCTGTGCCAGGAGGGTCCGAAACATCTGTGAGGCTTGAGCCTGGAGCCTGAGGGGGAAAACAAGCAAATGAACCTGGAGAGGTGACAGTGAACCCACCCACAAGGGAGCCAGCAGGCCATGGTTACAAGAGACAACCAGTTTTAGGGGGAGAGAGATGTGATCAGAAATGGCATTTTGAAGTGATCCAGCCGAATGGTTTAGTAGGGAAATATAGGCGGCTCTAAGAATATAAGGAATATGATTTTCAGAGACGATTAACCACTAAGACTGATTTATTGTAAGATGTAGGTTTGAGGCTTACTGTGCCCGGGATTAACTCTTGTCCAAGGAAAGACAGTATGAAGGATGATTCTCTCCCTCTCCTCATCCCCAAGGTTAAATTCTGGCTTACCCAATTGCAAATATCTATCTGAGATATAAAGGTAAATCATTTCCATTAGAAACTATACATTGTGTGCTCTTGCTTCCTTTGGAATAAATGCAGCCTTCAGTAAAGAAAGAAAACTGGGGAAGGGCTGCATCAGCAGGCTCTGCCTGCTTCGACTGGCCACTTACCCCTTCCCCTGTGTCTTACACTGCAGCCAACCTTAACTAAACCATTTGTAGTTCCTCACTCACATCAGCCTTTCTCCCTCTCTCTCTCAATCTTGAATCTCTGACCCTGCCCTTTTTCTATACCTGGGAAGTGTTTATGCATCCATTCTTCAGATTACAGTTTGGAAAACCCTTCCTCCAGGAAATTTTTTCTGAGTTCTCAACACTGAGATAAACTAATACCCTGAGCTTACTTATGCCCGTGTGCACACTGCCTGTCTCCCTCTAGGCATGTCCAGTCCACCCTCCAGATGTTGTTTAGCTGGCAGGTGTATGGAAGTCAGAGTCTGGTGCACACAGAGGTCCATAGAGGAGAAAAGAAAATGACCCAAATCCGTGGGTATCAGCAAGGAGACAGGGAGTGAAATCCTTTAATCTACTGTTCAAATAAAGGCTAAAAGATTCTTTTATGAACACAACCCTTCTCAAAAAATTTTTAGGTAAGAATGACACAATGGGAGACCATCCCCAAACCTCTTCTGATATCCAACAAGAGAATTCACCAGAGATGTTTGCCATTCCTTCCAAAAAAACTGATTTGCAAACTAGAAGTCCAGTTAGTCATGCAGTTTACAGTGTTCGGAGATTGCAGGGAGGTGAAATAATTTACAATAAAGGAGCTTTTGGTTTTTCAAAGTTTCATTGAGGATTCTCTCAGGATAGCAAAGACTGTTGGACAGAAAGAAAGACTGCTTCTCCTCTGATACAGGAAAATTTGGGGAACAGCACTATAATGTATTTCAATCTTTTGATCTGGATTGTGGCTTTTTCTGTCACTCATCACTGCATGTTTTTGTCTCTGCTTTATTTCCATACTGCATCACACAATCACACAAATTGGAAAGCAACACTAATATATTATTATATTTGACAAATCCCTAAAGTTACTTAAGGAAATCGGAACAGATATGTGAAGCAACCTCTACAGCAACTCACAGTAACATGACCAAGCAATTTATCAAGACGGACAGCAGCTGCCAGCAATATTGAAAAATCAGTCCCAGGACTTGGAGGATTTTACTAAACTTATAGAGAAGTTCAAACTACCAAACTCCCAGATGACTGAAATGGGAAGATCAACGGCTGGCCCAAATGGTATCATTTTCACCCTGCTCCGGAAATTAAGCAGCTTTGCGCTGATAAAGCCCATAATTTAACATGTAGGGCAAATTGCTAAAGCACTTAACCAGTGAGGTACTAATCTTCCTTTCCTATGTGAACTCGAACTGACTCCTGACAGCAAAATCAATCGAAGAGATTTACCCTAGGGATAGCTTCTAAAAAGCAATGTAATCAGGAGATGAGGGAATTGATGGGCAGTGTGTTATCACATCCCTCCACCAACATGCCACCAGCTGCCAAAGGCTCCCCCAGCCCTGAGCCTGGAGCTGCAGTCCACTCGTGCAGATTCTACTGAGCTCAAGGTACTTGGAGGTCAAGAAACATGTCTTTTATTGATCTGATCTTGTCACCTGAAACACTGAGGTCAAGCAAGCTTGCCACATTGTATCCCAGGGGCAGCTATGGAATTAGGAAAGAACAACGTCTGCTGTTTCATGTGCTACAGAATGCTTTGAGCTACCTACTCGATATATTTGATGACTGACAAATTTGCATGTGCCTTATGGCTTCTTAAAATGAACTGTCTGCTTTGAACTCATGAGGGTTCCAGAAACTCAATATTTTAATCTTGCAAATTTTCCATTAAAAGCAAATAACAATTTGTTGCTTAAAATGATGAAAAAATAGGTATGCCTCCCATTGCCCTATTGCTATATGTTATGTCTTGAGATTTTCCCATCTCTATCCAAACACCAAAGGAAGCAGTGCCGTGTGATAGGAAAGGCAACATATATAAATATAAATTGCTGCTCCACAGTTTAGGAACTAGGTAATCCTGGGCAAGTAGTTAGTCTCCTAAGCCGGTTTCCTGCCTGCATTTTATACCACCTGCCTCCAAGAGTTGCCATGGCGATTGAATACAGTAACATAAAGTGCCTAGCACTGGCCAGGGCACAAAAGAATATAAGCACTATCTGATCCCTTGGTTGTTTTCTTAGCACTGATGTTTGGTCTGAGTGCTAAATCATTAAGTCTCTTATCTAGTATCTGAGAATATTTGGAGTAATTTCAAAGGATACCCAC
This sequence comes from Lepus europaeus, assembly GCF_033115175.1. Taxonomy (NCBI): domain Eukaryota; kingdom Metazoa; phylum Chordata; class Mammalia; order Lagomorpha; family Leporidae; genus Lepus; species Lepus europaeus. The sequence continues at coordinate 103,115,106 of NC_084828.1, read as the reverse complement.
CCCAGAACTGAAAACCCCATATATTCTCTATGTATACATTCTTTTAACAACCCATCCATTACATAAATTCTCCCAAATCTTTGTCTTCCTGCATTCTTGCTCACCTCATTTATGGCTGCACCATTACCTCAAACCTGCCATAAGCCAAATAGGTTTCAAAATAGATTCATTTATGAGAGAAGGACTTTGTAACTGTAGAGGTTATGTCTAGAGTTAAATTATGACTATTACAAAATTACAAATGTATAAAGAGCATGAATTTTCATGGGAGGTCCTATAGCTAGTCAGATGTAGTGGCCAAAAAGAAGAATTGGGGCTTATAAAGGATCTTTCATCGAACTCCTGTCAATCAAATGTCAAAGAACCTGTCCATCAGACAGACCATAGAAAGCCACAGATAATTGGGATATATCTGTGCCATAACAGGCTTGAGTTTTAAAGAGGAAGGAATTTTCCAGAAAGACAGGATAGCAGTCAGAAACCACTTTGACGTGAACCAACCAGCAAGCTAGACAGAAAATAAGCCAGGCAAGTTCCCTATTAAGTTGTCCTAGCCTTTTGGGCTTAAAACATAATTATCTTCGGATTGGATTACTACGAAATTGGCCTCTTTGAAGTCAGGTGGGTGAAAACAGCTTCATAGAATGCTAAAAATTCAAGCATGAAAAAAGGCTTTGTTTAATCATCCAAAGCTTGGACACCTGCTGTAACACCCCAAGAAATGACGCATTGATTCTGGAGCACTTCCAAAGACTTAAATAATAAAATAAAATCACACATATTCAACTTTAGTTGGCTCTCTTCATTAGAAAATTCTTCCATATCTTGAGCCAAAATCCATCTCTCTGGAAGTTCTATTGCTCATTAAAAACGCTAACACTTGAGTCTTCACAAAAAAGTCCAATTACACATTCACATGATAACCTTCAAATACCAGAGGGTGGCTGTCACATCACCCAAGTTTTCTCATTTTCACGCTATGCATTCCCAGTTCCTTCAACAGACTCTTTTATGTGACACAAATTAACCCCTTTGGTGACTCCCTTTGATATATTTGGGCCACTCAGTGTATGTATAAATTCTCTTAAAATGCTCCACCAAGGCAGAGAAGGGCCAGGTTATAAACTCTCTTTCTAGACACCTAATGTGTACCTGCAAATCACATCCCTGTTTCTTTGAAAACCTCAATGCACCTTTGGTCAATTGAGTAATCACTGCCAGCTGAAACCTCCTTTCTCTTTAGGTGTTGTGGGGTAGCAGGTAAAGCTACCACCTGCAATACCAGCATGCCATATGGGCACTGGTTGGACTCCCAGCTATTCTACATCTCACCCAGCTCCCTGTTAATGGCCTGGGAAAAGCAACAGAAGATGGCCCAAGTGCTTGGGCCCCTGCCACCCATGTGGGAGACTGGGAAGAAAGCCCAGCTTCTGGCTTCGGCCTGGCCCAGCCTGAGCCATTGTGTCCATTTGGGGAATAAACCAGCAGATGGAAGATCTCTCTATGTGTCCCTTCCTCTCTCTGTAACTCTTTCAAATAAACAAATAAATACTTTAAAATTGATAAAGAACTATGCATTCGTCCCTGTCAAATGTCAGCATATTGGATTCAGTCCATCCTTCAGGTGGTAGAGATTTTTTAGTTAATAATTCATTGATCTATAAATTCAACAAGGAGACCTCCTATACTTCCTTCTAATTCATAGGCAAAAATACTGAAAGCTTTAAGGTTAAGAATAGAAACTTCCTTTCAATTAAAAAGGATTTCATTACTTCCATCAAATATTGGAATCCAATTTCTATTTTTTTCCCCAAAGAAACCTTTTATTTAAGGAATACAAATTTCATGCATTCCGTAAGTACAACTTTAGAAATATAGTGACTCTTCCCACCATACCCACCCTCCCATTCACACTCCTACCCTTCCTCCTCCTCCTCCCCCATTCCCAGTCCCATTCTCCACTAAGATCCATTTTCAATTAACATTATACACAGAAGACCAACCCTATATTAAGCAAAGAGTTCAACAATTTTCACAGAAAAAAAAAAAAGAAAAAACTGTTCCTCAGCAGTTGAGACAAGGGCTGTTCAAATTCATTGCATCTTGAAGTTAATTTCACTACTTTGGTTGTATTCTTTTAGAAACTTAATTAACTTTAAAGAAACACCCAAGAATGACACATCTTTTGTAAACACATCTTTTGCGAGCACTTAGACATAATTATAATACAACTCTGAGAACAGAGGTCCCACATGCAAAGTTAGTGCACAGTGACTCCTGGAGTCCAACTTCTGAGTCTACCTTGTCCACAAATTAGGGAGACGTCATCAAATTTCTGAAGTTCAGAAATGCTGCATCATTTTGGCTATATTTCCTTGCTAAATAAAGATGTCTTCCTAAAGAAAGAAATTAAGCAAATCTAGCCTGGCTTTGTGTCCATTTGATGTCCCAGTGATTATTTTTCATTTTTAGTAAGCCATTTTTCATTGTTTCATAAGCCATTTTGCTGGTGCTGTCATTATGTATATATTCTTTTTATTTTTCAAGTGAATATTGGTATTTTAGGGCTGAAAGCCTATATCTGAGATTGTGTTAAAATTACCAGAAGAAAAAAGAGGAGAAATGTTGCAATAGATAAATGGTAAGGATAGGTAAATATTGACAGAATTAGGTATTATGTTTACAGAGATCACTTTTCGTTTATAAGATTCTAGGATAACTGGCTGACTTTTACCCCCCACATCTTGTCCAATCTTTACAATGTCTCTGCAATAACAAATAGTAATTCAATTAATTTGTTTGAATTTTCTGAGTACTCTAAGGTATCATTCATTTGCTTCATAAGATTAAAAATCTTTGCACAGCTAATGCTCTCTCATCTCCTTAATTGCCTTGAGTTTGCATTCCCATTCCAATATTTGCCTCCTTCATTTTAGTATGAAGATCGATTTTTAAAAAAGATGATACAAGGAAATCTACTGGGTAATTTATAATACTGCATCTTCTTATCAAGTGTAGTCATTCTGCCACTTCCTTGATCTTCTTCTTGCTCTGAATATAATGAGGAAATTTTATCTTATTGTCTCCCAGAAAACATAGATATACTTGAGCCTTTTGGACTTTGTTCTTATACATATGGACCATTCTCATTTATTTTTCCAGTGTTTTGTGCATTTTCTTATAATGTTTGACTGATATTCCATCTTTCAGAAGTCTGGATTCACAGAAGAATTCTCTATGTATATCTTAATTTCTTTTTAGAATTCCCCTAATTTTTATGAAATGGACAGTGTATAACATGGAGTATCTGAACTGTATTTCTAAGAGTTTCCAAACCTGTTGTGATCTTCCCCTGGATATAGAATGCCACAAAATTACACCTATTTTCCTTGATCTTTTTGGTATCTACGCATTTTTTAAGAGTTATTTATGCATTTGAAAGAGTTACAGAGAGAGAAGAAATGACAGGGGAGAGAGACACAGAGAGAGAGACAGAGAGAGAGAGTGACAGGGAAACAAAGATACCTTCCACCCACTGGTGTACAACTCAAATGATCTTAATGGCTGGGGCTGGGCCACACAAAAATCAGGAGCCTAGAACCCCACCCAGGACTCCGACATGGCTATCTACCCTCTTGAAATCTGTGGCAAAAAGCCAACCATGCCAGGCTTGCCCTCGATTGCATCACAAACTTTAAGCTTCCCTGAAAACTTCTTTTCCTTTCACTTTACCAGTAAATTCCTTCTAGATGTCAGAGTTAGACCCACGGGAACTGCTCCCCTAATGACTTCTTTTTCAGGCGATTATTGGCAACTTGTCCAAGAATGTCACAAGCTTGCAGGCACTCAGAGTTTTAGCAGGTTGAAATTCTAGTGGATTCGTTTTAATTACAGAAATCCCTCAATCATGGCTTCATTTTGGGTCATCTTTCTGAACTCTATCGAAAGCGTATTGCATGTTTCTTCCATGTGGCCAGGAAGTCTGAAGAACATTCTCCAAACAATATAATTTCTAATTCTGTTTATATTTTTCTTAGCCATGATCTAGAATCATAGTTTCTACATTGGTCTTTGTGTCTTTGATACATAATTACTTCCCTCAGCTCATCACAAAATGCCTATTTCCTTTAAAGAGATACTACCACCATCTTCCATTCTGAGTCAGGTAATCTCAATGACAAAATGATAACATAAGCATTATACACGCTAATCACAAAAAGTAAACCAACGTGATATTTTCTCAATCACTTCTTCCTGCCTCTATTCAATCTGCTCTGAACATCTCAGAATTGATAGGGATCCTTCCATAGCTTTTGAAAACATTTCAACACCATCTGCTGCATTTTAGTTCTTTCAAAATATAAGAGTGATATGGAGTGTGTAGCTATTTTATTTACTAATAGATTTGGAGTGAGCTCTGACACTCTTTTACTTCATTATGTGCTCACCTGGGCCCAGAAAGTGGAGATAGGTACCAATAAAAGAAAGATGCCTCCTGGTACATTTTCATTGCAAAGTTGCTTGAAAAATTAGAATACCATGTCAAATATCTGTGCTCTCAAACAGCTCAAACACTGTACAAATTAGCAAACAGGGGGAAAGCAAGATAAAAATCCAATATTTAGATTCTCACCGGCCCTTTAAACATAACAGTAGAGTGACTCCCCTCTGCTACATTTGGAGAAAAAAGTCATAGACATTTTCCAAACTAAGGCATTAAGTGAGATAGTTCAAAATCTTAGAGTTCACCCTAGGGAAGTTTTCCATTTAAAATGATAGTAGAATCTCCAATTTCCTGTATTATAATCATCGCAGTGTCTGTTGAGAATACTAGAAAGCTTGCAATTTGCAAAAGCTTCCAGGAAAAAAGAAAAGGCAAGTTAATTAAATCAAGTAAAACTGTTGAGAATCTCCAATATTAGTTGCATAACAAAATAAGTTTCCAGATACATATCGTGAATCTTTCTTCTTCATTTTTGTCACATTGCAGAAATGTCATTAAGGTAATAAACTTTATAAATCACAGATATAAAATTTGACCTATAGTTTCTAGCAGAATTTTAAAAATGCTACAACAGAGAAAAAAAGTATCCACAAAAATTCTTGAACCCTAAAAGCTAAGGATGATTCAAGGGAAGGCTAACATTACAAAGCAGCCCTACATAATAAAATGGTGAGGAATTTTAGGTCTCGCATAAAACCCTAGAAGGAAGACACACAAAGCAGTAAGGCTGGATCTTGCATGGGTGTCAAAAATGCATGTGAGCTCTTTCTAGTTCCTCACACAGTCTGCAGGATATCTTACCTTGCTCTTTCATGTTAAAGAAAATTTGAGTAGGAAAACCAGGTTAGTGATTTTTATGTGAAATAAGTACATATCAAGTCAGGAATGTGACTTGCTATGCAGCCTAGGGCTGTTACTGGCCTTTCAAAATAAATGTGCACAGAAATTTCACTGCAATTAAGTGTGGAATCCACCACACTGAAGAATTTATCTTGTAGTGGATCCTTTCTGAATTTTATGCCCAACACCCAGCATTTGCTGGTAATTTCTCTTTCCTTTCCCAGCCATTCACATGATAATCACAGGTGATCACTCTCCCATCCAACCAGAAGAGAATCTCTTCGTTAGACCCCAGAACTTCAGCCATGCTAATTAGTCTAGAAGTAGAAACTTGATCCCCTTTCCTGAGAGTGATTCCAGCTTTAGCCCTGGATGCTCTCTTGAACTTGAGAGTTTGGACAGCCTCTCTTCTCATACACACACAAGAAAATCAGTTCGACAGCAACGGAAAAGATCATGGAGTTGTGTTGTGGCATAGCAGGTTAGGCTGGTACCTACTACTCCAGCATCCCCAGTGGGTACTGGTTTAGGTTCTTGCTTCTCTACTTCCAATCCAGTTCCTGTTAATGGCCTGGCAAAACAAACAAACAAGAAAGGTGGCCTAAGTGATTGGGCTTCTGCCATCCATGTAAGAGACCCAGAAGAAGCTCCTGGCTTCTGGCTTTGGCCTGGCCCAGCACTGGCTGTTGCAGCCATCTGGGGACTAAAACAGCAAGTGAAAGACATCTCTCTCTCCCTCTTTTTCTTTGTCCATTCCACTCTCTTTCTGTAACTCTGTCTTTTCATTTTTTTAATTTATTAAATATAAATTTATTTGCATTCCCACCAACATGGGGTTAGTGTCCCTTTTTCCCCACATCCTTGCCAGCATCTGTTGTTGGTAGATTTCTGTATGTAAGCCATTCTAACCAGGGTGAGGTGAAATCTCATTGTGGTTTTGATTTGCATTTCCTTGATGGCCAGTGATCCTGAAAATGTTTTCATGTGTCTGTTGGCCTTTTGGATTTCCTCTTCAGAAAAATGTCTATTAAGGTTCTTGGCCCATCTATTAAGTGGGTTGTTTGTTTTGTTGTTTTGGAGTTTCTTGATCTCTTTGTAGATTCTGGTTATTAATCCTTTATCGGGGCCGGTGCCATGACTCAACAGGCTAATCCTCCGCCTAGCGGCAATGGCACACTGGGTTCTAGTCCCAGTTGGGGTGCTGGATTCTGTCCTGGTGGCCCCTCTTCCAGGCCAGCTGTCTGCTATGGCCCAGGAGTGCAATGGAGGATGGCCCAAGTGCTTGGGCCCTGCACCCCATGGAAGACCAGGAGAAGCACCTGGCTCCTGGCTTCGGATCAGTGCAGTGCACTGGCCGCAGCATGCCAGCCGCAGCGCGCCAGCCGCGGCCGCCATTGGAGGGTGAACTAATGGCAAAAAGGAAGACCTATCTCTCTGTCTCTCTCTCTCTCTCACTGTCCACTCTGCCTGTCAAAAAAAGTAATCCTTTATCGGTTCCATAATTTGCAAATATTTTTTACCCATTCTGTAGGTTCCCTCTTCACTTTCCTGACTGTTTCTTTTGCAGTATGGAAACTTCTCAATTTGATGTAATCCCAATAACTAATTTTGGCTTTGATTGACTGTGCCTCTGGGGTCTTTTCCAAGAAGTCTTTGCCAGTACCTATATCTTGCAGGGTTTCTCGATGTTCTCTAATAATTTGATGGTGTCAGGACATAGATTTATGTCTTTAATCCATGTTGAGTGAATTATTGTGTAAGGTGTAAGGTAGGGGTCTTGCTTCATGCTTCTGCACATGGAAATCCAGTTTTCCCAGCACCATTTGTTGAATAGACTGTCCTTACTCCAAGAATTGGTTTTATATCCTTGATCAAAAATATAAGTTGGCTGTAGATGTTTGGATTGATTTCTGGTGTTTCTATTCTGTTCCATTGGTCTATCCATCTGTTTCTGTACCAGCACCATGCTGTTTTGATTATCACTGCCCTGTACTATGTCCTAAAATCTGGTATTGTGATGCTTCCGGCTTTGTTTTTGTTGTACAAGTTTGCTTTAGCTATTCGAGGTCACCTATGCCTACAAATGAATTTCAGCATCATTTTTTCCAGATCTGAGAAGAATGTCTTTGGTATTTTGATTGGTATAGCATTGAATCTATAAATTGCTTTTGGAAGAATGGACATTTTGATGATATTGATTCTTCCAATCCATGAGCATGGAAGATTTCTCCATTTTTTGGTGTCCTCTCTATTTCTTTAAGATTGTGTAATTCTCATCATAGAGATCTTTGACACCCTATGTTAAGTTTATTCCAAGGTATTTGGTTGTTTTTGTAGCTATTGTGAATGGGATTGATCTTAGTAATTCTTTCTCAGCCGAGGAATTGCCTGTGTATACAGAGGCTGTTGATTTTTGTGCATTGATTTTATATCCTGCTACTTTGCCAAACTCTTCGATGAGTTCCAATAGTCTCATAGTAGAGTTCTTTGGGTCCCCTAAATAAAGAATCATATCATCTGCAAAGAGGGATAGTTTGAGTTCTTCCTTCCCAATTTGTATCCCTTTAATTTCTTTTTCTTGCCTAAAAGCTCTGGCTAAAACTTCCAGAACTATATTGAATAGCAGTGGTGAGAGTGGGCATCCCTGTCTGGTACCAGATTTCAGTGGAAATGCTTCCAACTTTTCCCCATTCAATAGGATGCTGGCCATGTGTATTATATAAATTGCTTTGATTATATTGAGGAATGTTCCTTCTATACCCAATTTGCTTCGAGTTTTCAGCATGAAAGGGTGTTGTGTTTTATCAAATGCTTTCTTTGCATCTATTGAGATAATCATATGTTTTTTCTTCTGCAATTTGTTAATGTGATGTATCACATTGATTGATTTGAGCACATTGAACCATCCCTGAATATCAGGGATAAATCCCACTTGGTGGGTGATCTTCCTAATGTGTTGTTGAATTTTATTGGCCAGAATTTTACTGAGGATTTTTGTGTCTATGTTGATCAGGGATATTGGTCTGTAATTCTCTTTCAATGCTGCATCTTTTTCTGGCTTAGGAATTAAGGTGATGCTGGTTTCATAAAAAGAATTTGGGAGGATTCCCTCTTTTTCGATTGCTCTGAATAGTTTGAGAAGAATTGGAGTTAGTTCTTCTTTAAATGTCTGGTAGAATTCAACAGTGAATCCATCTGGTCCTGGCCTTTCTTTGTTGGGAGGGACTTTATTCCTGATTCAATTTCTGTCTCAGTTATGGATCTGTTTAGGTTTTCTATGTTCCTGGTTCAATTTAGGTAGGTTGTATGTGTCCAGGAATCTATCCATTTCTGATAGATTTCCCTGTTTGCTGGCATACAACTCTTTGTAGTAATTTCTGATGATTCTTTCTATTTCTGTGGTGTCTGTGTAACATTCCCTTTTTCATCTCTGATTTTATTGATTTGGGTCTTTTCTTTTTTTAGTGAGTTGGGCCAATGGGGTGTCAATTTTGTTTATTTTTTCAAAAAACCAGCTCTTCATTTGGCTGATCTTTTGTAATTTTTTTTCATTCAATCCTGTTGATTTCTTCTCTCGTTTTAATTCTCTTCTCCTACTAGATTTGGGTCTGGTTTGCTGCAGTTTTTCTAGATCCTTAAGATGCATTGAAAGCTCATTTACTTGCTGCCTTTCCAATTTCTTGATGTAGGCACCTGTTGCTATAAACTTTCCTCTTAACAATGCTTTTGCTATATCTCATAAGTTTTGATATGTTGTGTTATCATCATTTACTTCCAGAGAGTTTTTTATTTCTTCTATGACCCACTGTTCATTCAGGATCATGTTGTTCATTCTCCATGAGTTTGCATGTGCTCTAGGGATTCCTGAGTTGCTAATTTCCAGCTGCATTCCATTGTGGCCTGAGAAGATGCATGGTATGATTTCACTTCTTTTGAATTTGCTGAGACTTGCTTTATGGCCTAGTATGTGGTCAATTGTAGAGTAGGTTCCATGTATTGCTGAGAAGAATGTGTATTCTTTAAGTGTACAATGAAAAGTTCTGTAGATCTGTTGGATCTATTTGGGCTATAGTGTCAATTAAGCTGCTGCTTCCTTGTTGGTCTTCTGTCTGATTGATCTGTCTGTTTCTGAAAGTGGAGTATTGAAGTCCTCCAATACTACTGTTGGAGTCTAAGTCTCTCTTTAAGTTCCTTAACATATCTTTTAAATAAACCAGTGCCATATAATTAGGTGCATATACATTTACAATAGTTACATCTTCCTGTTGAATTAATCCCTTAATCATTATATAGTGCCACTCTTTGTCTCTCTTAACAGTTTCTGTGTTAAAGTTTATTTTGTCTGATATTAATATGGCTACTCCAGCTCTTTTTTTGTTTCTATTGGCATGAAATATCTTTTTCCAACCTTTCACTTTAAGTCTGCATGCATTTTTGTTGGAAAGATGTGTATCTTTTTTTATTTATTTATTTTAACTTTTATTTAGTAAATATAAATTTCCAAAGTACAGCTTATGGACTACAATGGCTTTTTTCCTCCATAACTTCCCTCCTACCCACAACCCTCCCATCTCCCGCTCCCTCTCCCATTCCATTCACATCAAGATTCATTTTCAAGTATCTTTATATACAGAAGATCAATTTAGTATATATTAAGTAAAGATTTCATCAGTTTGCACCTACACAGAACATAAAGTGTGAAATACTGTTTGAGTACTAGTTATAACATTAATTTACATTGAACAACACATTAAGGACAGAGATCCTACATGAGGAGTAAGTGCACAGTGACTCCTGTTGTTGACTTAAAGATGTGTTTCTTGTAAGCAGCAAATAGATGGGTTTTGTTTTTTAATCCATTCAGCCCATCTGTACCTTTTAACTGGAGAGTTGAGGCCATTTACATTCAATGTGACTATTGAGAAGGAGTAACTTTGCCCTGCCATTTTTCCAAAGATATTTCTAATTTATGCTTTGAACTTCCTGTGATCTTTTACTGAGAGATTTTCTTCCTTTACCTTCTTTCATATTGATGGCTGTGTTTCTGTGTGTAACACATCTTTAAGCATCTTGTGCAGGGCTGGACGAGTGGTGACAAATTTTTTCAATTTCTGTTTGTTATAAAAGGTCTAAATAAAGACCTTTCATAACAAATAAAGAAATAACACCTTCATTCACAAATGAGAGCTTTTCAGGATATAATATTCTGGGCTGGCAGTTTTTCTCTCTTAGTACCTAGGCTATATCTCGCCATTCCCTCCTAGCCTGTAGGATTTCTGATGAGAAATCTGCTGTGAGTCTAATTGGAGATCCTCTGAGAGTAATCTGACATTTCTCTCTTGCACATTTTAGAATCGTTTCTTTATGTTGCACTGTGGAGAGCTTCATTACAATGTTTCATGGTGAAGATCTCTTTTGGTCATGTTTACTGGGGGTTCTATAAGATTCCTATACTTGGATGTCTCTTTCTCCAAACCCGAGTAGTTTTCTGCTAGTATCTCACTAAAAAGGCCTTCTAATCCTTTCTCTTTCTCCATGCCTTCAGGAACTCCTAGAACCTGAATGTTGGGTTTTTTAATAGTATCCTGTAGATTCCCAACAATATTTTTAGATTTCAAATTTCCTCTTCTTTTCTTTGGTTTGACTGTATACTTTCCTATTCTCTGTCTTCTTAGACCAATATTCTCTCTTCTACCTCACTGATTCTGTTTTTAAGGCTCTCAAATGTGTTTTTCATTTTCTATTGAATTCATTTCATTTTGATTTCTCTTCAATATCTCAATTTCATGTTCTACTAAATCCCTCATTTCATTTTGAATCCTCTTTAAGATTTCATTTTCATGAGAAAGATTTTCTGTCCTGTCCTGTATGGATTTCTGTAGTTCATGCTTTCATTTTTGATAACTTCTAAATGTTCTAATCATAAATTTATTGAAATCCATATCTTGCATTTCTTCTATCTCATCATCTTCATAATCTTATATTGGAGTGTCATGATGTCTTCCTTGTTCTTGTTTCCTTTTTTCTGCGTTTGTTGCTTGGCATTGTGGAGATATTCTTTGGTTTCTTCTTTTTTCTCACTGTGGTGGCTTTTCTCATTATACTATGACTTTAGATTAAGTGGACTGTCTGCTTTTGGTGAATCTCTAGAGGCTTGTGGTGGGTGTGGCCAGAGAGCTCTGTTCAGTTCTTCAGAGTTAAGGGTGTGCCAAAGGTGACACACCCAGGTTTGGCATGGTAAATCTCTCCCCCCACCCTTCTCTCTCTCTCTTTTTTATTCAGAAGGGAAATAATTCTGCTCAGCTGAGCTCTTCTCCTTGATGGCAGTCAGTGCCTGAGCGCTATCCCCAATGGGTATAATATTCATCTGCTCTGTCCCAAGGACCACACAAAGGATCTGTGCAGTCCTCAGTGTAAGCTCAGATACTCCTGCAATGTCTCTCACTGGGTCGCCAAAGTTACTGAGTTTGTGTACTCTCCCAAGAGTACTCACTTCTTGGGTACTCTGTGCATTCTCTCACAGAACCTCAGTTGTTTTTTGTTTTTTTGTTTTTTTTTTTTTCCACACAGTCTCAGTTCATTAACTCCACACATTCACTAGGTCCTAACCTCCTATTATTTCTCCCCAACAGAGTCAGGTTTTTCTGCTTGGCTGATGGCGGGCTCAGCTTTTACATATGTCCAAAATGGCGCCTATTCTTTGTCTTGCTCACCTTTGTAAGGTGAGTGGAGAGAGAGAATCGTGTCCATACCATCCCTTTTGGTTTTTTTCTCTCCTCTAGTTAGTCTGGTGTACTTTCCTCCATGGGGATTCAAGCCTCATTCCCTCTAGGCTCCTCCTGCTGCTTTTCCACCAGTGTCTCAGGCTACTGAGGTTTCTGCTCACCTCTGTTTCCAATGCTGGTGTGGAGGAGAAGATTCTCGGCAGCTGGGGTCCCGAGCCGTGGGCACCCGTGTCCTCCACATAGGTCCACCATGTCCCTCTAATTCCAGAAGAGTTCCTTCTGCAGTTTTTTTTCCTAACTCTTCCCTGAGACGTCACTATCTCCACTTTTATTAAACTATCTTTTCCTGGACTATCAGTGAGCTCCCTCCCTATTCTGCCATCTTGGAGCCACCCCCTAACTCTGCCTTTTCAAATGAATAAATCTAGAGAGGAAGGAAGGGAGGGAGGGAGGGAGGGAGGGAGGGATAAAAGGAGAGAGAGAAAGAAAGAGAAAAAAAGAAAGAGAGAGTGAGCTACACTGGAAGGAGCAAATGTAATAAATGGAGAAAAGGGCAGGTGTTTTACCCAGCTGTTAAAATGTCAGTAAAGAGGCCATATCCCAAATCAAAGAACTTGAATTCAATGAGTGGCTCTAGTTTCCTGGTAATACAGACTCTAAGAGGAAGTAGTGATTGCTCAAGTAATTGGGTTCCAATCACCCACCTGGGAGACCTGGATTGATTTCTAACATCAGCCCTAATGGTTGTGGGCATTTGGGAGTTAAGCTAGTGAATTGAGTTATCTCTTTCTCCTCCTCTCCCCAAAGAAATACACAGATTAAAAAAAAATAAGAAATGGAGAGAGAATCCTAGTGATGTGCCAATTCTTGCATCTAGATCACCCTAGCACATGTTTGCCTAAGGTTGAGTTCTGTGCAACAATTGTGACTATATCCTAAAAAGAAATTTGTCTTAAAAATTATTTTCTTGAATCTTGATGTGAATGGAAGGGGAGAGGGAGTGGGAGAGGGGGGGAGGGTTGTGGGTGGGAGGGAAGTTATGGGAGGGGGAAGCCATTGTAATCCATAAGCTGTACATTGGAAATTTATATTCATTAAATAAAAGTTTAAAAAAATTATTTTCTATTACTTTCAACCAAAAGAATTCTGATATGTATCAATAGATCTGTGTTCAAATTTTTAACTACAGATTGTGTGACCTTAAATTATTCATTCTTTCTGGGTTAAAGTATCTTCATTCATAAAATTAAGATAATATCATTGACCATACAAGTTTGTTGTATAGATTAGATATTAGTTTTGTGGACCATAGTATATACTTTGTATATGGTATCCACATCCTAATGATTGATACCTCTAGCTAGCATTCTTTAGATCCACCACAATGTTCAGGCTGAGGCCATCTTTTGCTCAGGTGTTCCCAGCCAGTGGATGAGCTTGATGAGGCCTATCAAAGCTGACCCAAAGCAGAACTTTTCTACTGAGCAGCCTTCACTCAAGAACTTCCCATCACCCTGGTCAAAATTGTCTCAAGAATACATTGCGGTCTGAGACTCCTCATACCCAGTACTTCCTTTTCTCTCTCCTTCCACTAGTCCAGATTTGTAGCATTGCCTAAAGTCTCTACCTACCAACTCATGTTTTCTCCTTTTCCAATTCACTGGCATTCCCCACCACCACCAAATAACTCATGCATATTCACTTGTTAACATTTGCCTCACAAAGGGACTGAACTAATACAATGACAATATACATGCAGTACTTAATCTACCAATAAAATACTTCTGTTGTAAAAGCACAGCACATCCTGTACCATAGTAGCCATCCCTAAATGTTCTTGGATTTCAATCTCTGGCTGACCCCAGACAAGATCTCACTCTTCTCCTTTAAATATAAATTAACCATCAAATGGCCAGAATTGGGATGTTTACAGGGTAGAATTGACATTAACTCCAAGTTTCTATGAAAAATAATTGGTCAAGACTAAGGAAAACCATTCTGCTTTAGCTCCTTCCAGAGTCTTCTCAGCTTTCCTTGTCACACAGTTGTCTCCTACTGAACACTCCCTTTGCCCCAGCTGCTATAAGCCCCAAACTAGTCTACCATCAATCAGAAATTATTAGATCTTACAGACTTTTCAAACTTTTGTTTTTAAATGGCATTTGTGCTTTAGACCCTGGTGCAACTTCTTCCCCAACATTCCTCACAAAGACAAAGAGACAGAGTAGGCCTGTGGTGTAGTAGGTTAAGTATCAACCTGTGGCGCTAGCATCCCATAGGAGTGCCTGTTCAAGTCCCAGATGCTCCACTTCCAATCCAGCTGCCTGCTGATGGCCTGGGAAAGCAGTAGAAGATGGCCCAAGTACTTGGGTCCCTGCACCCAAGTGGAAGACCTGGAAAAAGCTCCTGGCTTCTGGCTTCAGATTGGCGCAGCTCCAGCAATTACAACCATTTGGGGAGTGAACCAGTGGATGGAAGAACTTTCTCTCTGTCTCTCCCTCTGTCTGTAACCCTGCCTCTCCTGTAAATAAATAAATCTTTAAAAAAAAAGACATTAAGACACGCTTTCCCCCTATTCTTCCTGCCTGCTTCAAGACTCGAGGTTCCAAGGTCGAAATCAGTTTAGAGAAATCTCACAGGTACTGCTTTTAAGGTGACCAGTAAAGTTACTTCCCCATCCTTGTTTAATATCACCCTTTCTACAATCCATACAGATAGTGCAACTCAGCAATCTACATCTATTACCATACAGATAAATGGTGTCATACTGTATCCTGAAAAGAGAACCCCAGGCAAATAAGCTCAGAACTAGGAGGAGACCTGCGAGAGCCGTGTTGGTAGTGGCTAAGCAGGACTTTCTACTTTTCAGGTCACACAAGCTTCAAGCTGTCAGAAATCAGGTACTAAGGCAGAAGATTCCCCCTCACCGAGAGAAACCACAGAAGTTAAATGCCTACTAAACACCATACATGGAATTAGACATGAGCATAGCAACCTCATTTCAAGCAATAATTTCAGAACAGTATTCAAAAAGACTCAGTTAGACCTGGGATTTGTATTTCAAAAAAACAAGGTGGGGGTAGCATGGTAGCACAGTGGGTTAAGCTGCTGCCTATGATGCCATGTCCTGTATGAGATCACCAGTGTGAGTCCTGGCTGTGCTCTTTCCCATCCAGCTCCATGCTAATGAGCCTAGCAAAGCAGCAGAGGATGACCCAAGTACCTGGGCCCTGCCACCCATGTGGGAGATCCAAATGGAATTCCAAGTTCCTGGCTTAGGCCTGGCCCAGCCACTGGCCTGGCCACTGCAGCCATCTGGGGAGTGAACCAGTGGATGGAAGATCTCTTTCTCCCTCTCACTATAGATAGATATAGAAATAGAAATAGATCACCTGCCTTTAAAATAAATAAAACAAATCTTTAAAATTAAAGAAAATAGAAAAACCTGGTGTACCACAACCAGCCTCCAAAGGTAGAAGAAGCCAAGATACAGAAGAAAGAGGACAAATCCTGGATTACACAAAATGTAATTTACTGGAGGAAATACAGATGGAAGCACAGTCGAAGGCCTCAAGACAATGGATGCTGAAACCCCAACCAGTAGTGAGGAATTTACCTGTATGCCAGACAAAGGAGGCCCACAGCCAACCTAAGTACACCTGGACTTTCTCCAGACATACTAACATTCCCAGCGTTAAACAAGGACATTCCAGGGACCAGATAAGCAAGAGAAGCCAGACAGGTTATCTGGACAAATTTATTTACCCTATTATAGGGCTTGGGCTGACCATAAGCTTACATAAAGGGCAGATGGCAGTTACATCCATGTGGCTACACTCATGTCCGCCTGAATCCCTACAGCTGATAGACTTTATTGGCAAATAGTGGGCGTGAGGCAAGTCCTTTGAATTTATAAGGAAACAAAAATCCATACAACTATAGCAAAAATACTACAGATCAATGGAACACCATCCTGAATACCCAAAACAAACACCTGCTTCTGAAAATGGCACTAGAAGTGAAGACTATTGGCATTCTCAGAAGCATCAAAATAGAGGCACAGTACAAACAGCAGCCGAGAGCAGAGTGCATCTGTGAGAGAGAGAATAGTTCCATAAATACGGAAAGTGCTAAATCAAAATTAAATGTGGTTCAAAACAAAGACTTCGTTTATAAAAATGAAATCAGTATCACAAAGAGCAAGCCTGAGAGGTTATTTCAATGTATACAGGTAAAGATGAAGAGAGAAAAAGTTGGACAGAAAATGGAGATACCCAAGAAAAATTTAAGCAAACTATTGTTTCTATAGGAGAATGAATTGAAGGAAGAGACAAGATAATGATAAGCAGGAAAGCAATGACTTTAAAGTCATACTCAGGAATGAGTGCACACAAGCTCCACCTTCACCAGGGTTCGGAGCTGTCCTTTTATACAGTCTGGAGGCAGAGGGCTGGTGGTTCAGGTGGGGCTCTATTGAATATTCAAATGAAGTGGACTTGGAAGCGAGGCTTGAGGACCACCTATTTCTGAGTCCCTGTGTCATGGCATCAAGTGCATGATGAGAATGAGAGTGTCAACCATGGTAAATTTTATTATAACAACATTATAATGACCTAAAGATCATCGTGAGGACACAGCCTGCAGCTATATTGGCTAATTCCAGCTGGAGCTGGTTCTAAGTTACAACATCCCAGAACTTGTTGGGGGGAGTTGGATGGGGTGTTGCAAGGGGGTTCTTGACAGTGTGCAGAAAGGAGGTTTAGGCTGTGTACAAAAAAGGGTTCTGGATGGCACAGACGAGGCTTTCACATGGGCCAGGCCAAGGCTGTCACTGGGGTTGACTGGGGCTGTCACACTGCTGGCCGTTCTGCTCCGTCACAGGCACGCAGGGCTGCAGCAAGCCGCAGGGCAGTAGGGAGGTGCTGTCAAACCTCACTCCTCTAGCTCTCCCCACTCTGCCTGCCTCAGGACGTCAGTTGCTGCGCACGAATTTCTTTTTCCCCAGCCACCCAATTCTATGGTTGGAGAGTAAAAACAGGAGAAAACTTAGAGGAAAATATTCCTTTCAAAGAAAGTCAAAAACAGTCCTAGGAGGAAAAAAAGGAGAATTAACTTTAGTGAAACTAATTCTTTTTTTATCATGTCAAATATTTTCTTAATTTGAGGGATTTATTATTAATTTAAAAAGTGGGGTTTTTCAAGTACAGATTTCTCCCTTTGATCTTTGGGCCTCTGGGCCATGAGTTCCCAGATGCCTGCAGCTGGTTTTGACTAAAGTGTTTCACCAGCAAAGACATTTTCTGTGGCACAAAAATGAAACCACGGTTGTGGCACATTGCATTAACACATCCCAATCGATAAGCTGAGATGTCAGGGCTTGCAAAGCCAGTGCGCTGGAGGTAGTTGACTTATTCATCTATCTGTAGCACACTGAGAAGGCGATTTAGGTTTTCTGATGTGTCTTCAAAGCGTGAATCCTGTGGGAGAAGAGACGGAGCAGAGGAGCACGTGGGAGATTTGTCACACAGCTGCAGGGGAGCTCCACCAATGTTATTCTCTTCCCAGCAGGCTAGTTGGAAATGTGCTCCTTGTGCTAAGTTCAAAGAGTCCCGTGATAGGCCTGTGAGGGGGATACTCCTGGGGTGTGGTGTAGGCTGTCAAAGAAAATAGCGAATAGCAGCAGGCTCTCTCGACAGGAATTGTGGGGGAGAGTTCAGAGTGCTAGGAAGACTGTGAAAGGGGTTTTACCCAATGAGTCAACAGATCTTTCTGACTCCCTATCATGCACTACCTACTACCTTAGGTTCCGGCTTCCAGAGATAGAACGCGGACTGTGGCACACAGCGTCCCTGCCCTTGCTGGGATTACAGTCTGCTGGGGAAGACAGATAGTACCCTGGGGTGACAAGTGGTGACGAGGAAATACAGAACACATGGAAACACAGTAAGGGAGCAGCTGACTCACACTGGAAGCTCCGAGAGAAGGGACATCTAAGCGAAGGATGTGCCATCGTTAACCAAGAGAAGAAGAGAAGTTTTGGTTAAAGATTGCAAAACCCACTAAAATGAAACTATGAGAATTAACAAAATACAGACACAAGCTACAAGGGCGAAAGACAATGGGCAGGAAGACAATGGGCACAATGGGAGGCAGCAGGTGATGACTTGGATACTTGGGTCCCTGACATTCAGAGGCAGACCCAGAATGAGTTCCAGGCTCCTGGCATCAGCCTGGCCCAGCCTCAGCTGTTGCAGGCATTTGGAGGAGAACCAACCTGGTTGGGAGCTATCTCTGTCCATCTCTCTGTCTTTCAAATAAAGAAAGGAAAAGATTTCAAATAATAAATTTGGAGGTCATTTGCATACTTGCTAAGAATTATCTTCAACTTGTTAGTTTAATCTATATTTGTCAGTCACTAATTTCTCTATACATGTTCATTGCTTGGCTTTCCTCAGTATGGGGCCCTGGGGCTACAGGGATACACATGAACTTCTCTGATCTCAGGGACTTCACAATAAGCAGAGGAGAACTTCGAGTGAGTGACAGAATATTAGATTAAATTGGTTTTATGTGACCACAGCCTTGGCAAATACAAGTAAAGAAGTTCAGTTTTCTGGTTTCGTTATTTTCTTTTTTTTAAGATTTATTTATTTATTTATTTGACAGGTAGAGTTACAGAGAGACAGAGAGAAAGGTCTTCCTTCCGTTGGTTCACCCCCCAAATGGCTGCTACAGCCGGCGCTGTGCCAATCCACTGGTTTCGTTATTTTCAAATTAATTCAACAAATGGATGCAGAGCATTTGCTGGGTGTGAGAAAAGAGCAAGGGGAGATAAACAAATCTCCATTCTTTCATCTAGGGAAGACAGGCTCTACAGAAAAGTTGACAATTTTCTTTCTTTTTTTTTTTTTTTTTCAGCATCTAGACTTTATTTATGTGAGTGTTTAAAAACAAGCATCCATACCCCGCTAGGGGGTGATGGAAGGGCAAGAGAGCAGAGCAAAAGGAAGAAATGACACTCTATTGGAAATAAAGCTCCAGGTTGATCCTGTGGTGGATTTCATAGTCCCCCAGCAATGCATGGTCCTTAAAAATTGTATATCACTTCTTTTTAGGATCAATCTTGTTCCAATGGGTGCCAGTTTGGGTTATGATCAGTTTCTTAATGACCCCGATGGTGTCATTGGAGTTGCTCTTAACACAGACTTTCTTCCCCTGATGGTCATTGCAAACAACCTCTATCATCCTGGCTGGAGCTCAAATCTCAAACCTGCAAGACACCACAATCTCCTTACTTAAGCAGTAAACCCTGACTAGAGCCGATGCTGGGAACTGTGCACAATTTTCATCTCAGCGTCAAAATCAGTGAACCACTAGTCTGAGTCTCTTCTGAAGGTGGCTGAGTGAAGGAAATGAAAGGAAATTTTGCATAAAATTTTTAAAAAGGACGGCAAGTTGAATGTGTTCATACCCTAGGGTGGACAATATTGAAGACTTTGGGAAACATTATTTGGAAACAACCTTTGAAAGTTTAAGCTAAAATAAAAAAGGTTTAGATAAATATATCCCAGAGAACACAGATAGATTATGTCTTTAGTAAACTATTTTCAATATCCTTTAAATAATAAAAACAGGGACAGGATCACCAAAATGCCAAGATATTTTTGATAAACCACAAAACTTCCTAACATACTCACTGAAAGAACCAGGCAGGGCATGAGAAGAATTCTAGAAATACTTTTAAAGTATCTAGAATCTAATGACATCATGACTAATATACTCCAGGCTTTTGTGAAGAAAAAAATTCTTATTAGACAAACCTGGGAGATGTTTTTGATAGAACGCCAGAATTAATGAATGGAACACAGTAGGCGTTGATTTTATGTCATTATAAGTTAAGCTTGTTATTTTGCAGTCAAGGAATGAAAAATAAATATCAAACCAGCCTGACCTGCTCTCCTGATTTAATAGCTTAATTTCCAGAAATGCCAGTGAAAAATAGCACAAATGTTTGCTGAGGCCAATTCTTCTTTATTATATAGTTCATCCATTTTCCCTTCTCCACAAGGAACACAGCACCTAACAGAGCTTAATTAAGTTTATATTTTACAGCACAAACTACACTGCCTTATAAGACAAAGCTTGTTAGGGGACAGAGAGGGGATATGTCTGAGGGTTCAGTCCACCGAAAAGCACCCCAGGATCCCCGCACCTGGTGGTCAGTGCAACAATGGGGAGTCTATTTCCACACATGCTACAAGCAGGGACATTTTGCACTAAGTCAAGGCAGTGCTGGGAATAACTGACTTCCATGTCAAGAAAGGAAAAATGCCTCTGGGACACTCATGTTTAGCCCTCATGACACTTCCTTCCTCGCATAGGTTTGAAGTATCTGTATTCTTTCAACACTGAGAAAGGAACTCAGAAGGATTCTCGCTTGCCCCATTGCATGTGTTGAAGGCATCATCCCTCATGAAATTCCCTTCAGATAAAAAGGTGCTTAAATGTCTAGCAGTTTATTCTGTCAGAGGAATTAATGTGTCAGAGCCTCAGGAATCAGCTTGCTGTAACAACTTGCTTGCTAATGTTTTTTGAGAAGATTGGCTTGACCCCAGCAAAGTGACCGATTCCCTGTCAGAGTTAAGTGAAATACAAATGTTTCAAAGAAGATCTACATCGGGTATGTGATTCCAATGGAAATAAAAGCAAGGGGCCTTGCTGTGACTGCTCTGAGAAGGCAAAAATAGAAGAATGAGTATTTCTGTTACAATGAGGTCAGGTGCATATAAAAATAAAAGCAAAATAAGAGGCACCTGAGCAGATTAGAAGTTTCCTGTACTCTCAGGTAAACTAAGCCCAAATGGAAACAGGGGAGGTTGGGTATGGATGCTTCAAAGTGACATCAGAGGGGCAGGTTCATCTCCCTGTTCCACCAACTCAGTAAAGAGCTCAAGTTTTCAAGGTCAACCCATAGTCAAAGATGGATGGCCGGCGCCTCAGCTCACTAGGCTAATCCTCCACCTGTGGCACCGGCACACCGGGTTCTAGCACCGGATGGAGTACCGGATTCTGTCCTGGTTGCTCCTCTTCCAGGCCAGCTCTCTGCTGTGGCCCAGGAAGGCAGTGGAGGATGGCCCAAGTGCTTGGGCCCTGCACCTGCGTGGGAGACCAGGAAGAAGTACCTGGCTCCTGGCTTCAGATCAGCACAGTGCGCCAGCCACAGCGGCCATTGTGGGGGTGAACCAACGGAAAAGGAAGACCTTTCTCTCTGTCTCTCTCTATCACTGTCCACTCTGCCTGTCAAAAAAAAAAAAAAAAGGTGGATGGCAGGGCTCCAGCCACTGTCAGTGCACTCCTCACAGCAGGAAGAAGATTGGGAGGAAAAGCAAAAGGCCTCTCCCAGGCAGCTTAGCCTCCGTAAGCAGTCTTCTAAGAAGTCTCATCCATCCCTTCTGCTTATATCTCATTAGCAAGAACGTAATTACAAGGCAAGATCCAGCTACAAGGAAGGCTGGAAAAAGATCTTCTACAGATGCCATTCTCTTCCTGGATATAATTCAGGATTTACTTACAAGAAGCCTGGTGTCTAATCCACTTGGGCAGCTATAATGAAATATCATAATGCATAAACAACAAAGCAGCTCATTCTCACAGTTTTAGAAGCCGAGAAGTCCAAGATCAAGGCACCAGCAGATTGGTGTCTGGTAAGGGCTTGTTTCCTGGTTCCTAGACAGTGCCTTTTCACCATATCCTTACAAGTAAAAGGGGTGAGGGGTCCCTTTTGGGTCTCTTTTATGAGAGAATCAATGCCATTCAGGTGGGCTTTGACCATGAACTAGTCGCCTCTCAAAGGCCCCACCTCCTGATATCCCATCTTGGCGGCTGGTTTCAACACATGAATTCTGGACACACACAGACATTTAAACTATAGCAGGTGAGAACAGATGTTTGGATAAGCATCTAGCTTCCTTTGAGTCTGGACTTTTGTTTCCTTGTTTATGAACTTTAACTTGTGACTGTGTAGTGACAGGAAGAAAACTGGTGGTTGTTGGGGGATGGAGGGAGAGGGAGTGGTGAGAAAAACGATAAGGGAGAAGCAGAACCTAATAGAAATGAGGCTTATGTCCACTGTCTTGATTGTGGTGACAGTTTCACACTATGCATATGCCACATTGTATGCATAAATGTGTGCAATGTGCCGTGTGTCAATCACACCTCATTAAAGCTGCTAAAAATTTAAAGTGAGAAACTAAACAAAATGTGAAAATACACACACACTTTTTCAGGAAACCACATCCTAGTCCTACTGAAAGAATGGTTTTTCCCTCTTAGTTGAGGAACTGATTTTTAAAATACCCCTCTTTGGGGCTGGCATGATGGTAAGCCACTGCCTGCAGTGCCAGCATCCCTCATGGGTACCAATTCAGTCTTGGCTGCTCCACTTCCCATCCAGCTCTCTGCTTTGGCCTGGGAAAGCAGTGGGAGATGGCCCAAGTCCTTGGGCCCCTGCACCCATGTGGGAGACTCTGAAGAAGCTCCTCACTCCTGGCTCCTGGCTCCTGGCTCCCGATAGGTGCAGCTCTAGCCATTGATGCCATCTGGGGAGTGAACTAGCTGATGGAAGACCTCTCTCTCTCTCTCTGCCTCTGCCTCTGCCTCTCTGTAACTCTGCCTTTGAAACAAATAAATAAATCTTTCTTTAAAAAAGAACCCTCCTGAGAGAGTAAAAGATTCTTCTAGTAAAACCTGTGAACAAAGAAAACAATGCATCAGATAATCTACCGCACTGACTCGTATGTAAAGGCTGCCAAACACAACACGCAGTGGGCAACAGAAGATGTCTTTCATTTACAAATTTTGAAAAAGCCAAACTCCTAAAAAAAAAAAAAAAAGTCGAACTCTCCATTTGGGATAGAAACTCATTAAGTATATTATCTTTCATCCTCCTGTTTGATAACTAAGGAGGCTTAAGTAGGAACGATTATTTCTTTCACAGAGTGAGTAGCAGTGAGCAGACAATACAGTACATCCATCCAGCAAAGGCTATGCGCCCCCAACAGTGGACAGATACAACTCCAGCCTCCAGCTTCTTGCAATGACCACTGTACTGGCCACACGAACATTGTTTGCCCACTGAAACACTCCCCTCCTAAGGAGTCCAGGCTTCTTCTGGGTCACGTGCCTCCTCAGCAGTCCAAACTCCAGCTGGAGGTAACTTGGAGATCAGAGCACCAGCTGGAAACACTTCCTTCTTGGAGACCCAACCACCAACACCCTGAACGTTTTGAGCTCCAGTGCGTGGGCCCCTGTACCTACTCCAGGTTCTGGGAATGTCATCCGTTTTCCTTGGTTCACTTGATCACAAGGGTATTCATTTCTTCCTGAAGTCCTTAATCTTAGGTTACTTCATCATCCTCTTTTGCTCTCACAAATTCCCTGTAGCTATCTATCCAAGTCCCTCTCTCTGATCCCCTCTGTTTGAAATACCAAGCATGGCTCTGTTTTTCTGATTAGGCCTTGACAGATAAAGGAGATTTTCTTTTTTTTTATTAAGAAACTAAAGATCTTTCATATTCAAATAAAAATGGGTTTAAAGAACATGTTTTCAGTGAGTATCAGAGTCAATGAAGAGTTCGCCAACTCAGTCGCCCTGGCTTTCTGGAAGAAAGGGACATACCTGATAACCATGCCCTAGACCAGTAGGCAAGTAGCTACCTGCAGAGCACCCACATGAGAACCTAAAGACTAAATTCCGCTCTGTAGCTGGGGCTCTGGCTCCTGGTAGATCTGGGACACGTCCCTCAAACTCTCTGAACTTGAGTTTACTTATTTTCAAAAGGGCAAAGCTCCACTAAATTGTCTTTAGATGTTTCTCTCATTTGTGTTTTGTATGCACTATAAATCTTTCTACCTCAATCTTCTCATTTGAAAAATCATTAAAATAAATGGTAACTCTACTCCTCTTAGTAGATTATTTTAAAAATATTTCTTAATCATAGTTTGAGGATAAAAACCTTCAACACAATTCATGAGCATCTTGCTAGGCACCAAGAAATATCTCAGTGCTGAGGAAACAGATGTGGAAACAATACATTTCTTGCCTTCAAGAACTTATAATGCTTGGTGCCAGAGCTGTGGGGTAGTGGGTAAAGTCACTGTCTGCAGTGCCAGTATCCCAGCTGGGCACCAATTCGAGTCCCAGCTGCTCCACTTCCGTTCCAGCTCTCTGCTATGGCCTGGGAAGGCAGTAGAAGATGGCCCAAGTCCTTGGACCCTGCACCCACATGGGAGACCTGGAAGAAGCTCCTGGCTCCTGGCTTTGGATCAGCACATCTGCAGCCATTGCTGCCATCTGGGGAGTGAACCAGCGGATGGAAGACCTCTCTCTATCTCTCTGCCTGTCCTTCTCTCTCTGTGTAACTCTGACTTTCAAATAACTAAATAAATCTTTTTAAAAAAAAAAAAAAAGAGCTTATAATACAGTAAGAGAATTAAAAATCTAACAAGAGGGCCAGTGTTGTGGCATAACGGATTGAGCTGCCACCTACAATGCTGGTATGCCCTTGAGGTCCTGGTTCAAGTTCAGCTGCACCACTTCCCATCCTGTTCCTTGCCAATGTGCCCAGGAAAGCAAAGGAGGATAGCAAAAGTCCTTGGGCTGCTGCTCCTATGTACGAGACCCAGATAAAGCTACTGTCTCCTGGCTTCCAGCTGGTCCAACCCTGTCTGTTTTGGCTATTTGGAGAGTGAACCGGAGGATAGATCTCTCTATCTCTAGCCTCTTTTTCTCTGTATTTATGACTTTCAACTAAATATTTTAAAAATATATAACAAGAATTCACAATGCTATATGAAATATGCATCAAGAGGGGCCAGCCCTGATGTGCAACAGGTTAGGCTGCCATCTGCCACACTAGCATCCCATATGGGCATTAATTCAAGTCCCAGCTGCTCCATTTCTGATCAAGCTCTCTGTTCATGTGCCTGGGAAAGCAGTGGAAAATTGCCCAACTCGTTGGGCCCCTGCATCCATGTTGGAGACCCAAATGAAGCTCCTGGCTCCTGGCTTCAGCCTGGCCCAGGCCAGTCAATGTGGCGTTTGGAGGTGGGGGGGTAGGCAGCAGTTGGAAGATCACTCCCCTCTCTCTCTGTAACTCTGCTTTTCAAATAAATAAATAATATTTTTAAGAGAAATAAATATGCATCAAGAAGAATGAAAAATCAGAGGGAAAAGTAAAGGTAGAGATAGCTTGCATGGGGAGGTGAGGCCTGGGCTGGGATTTAATGAGGCACTAGGAGTTTGCTAGGCAGATAAAGGAGGCCACGCAATCCCAACAGGTGTAACATTGCAAAGACAGAGGAATGGAAGCTCACAGTGCTTTCAGAGAAATACAAACTCTTTGGCACTGATGGAGATTGAGCATGTTGGAAGTAGAGGATCGCATGACGGGAAAGAAGACTAAATCATTCTAAGAGGTTTGGCATCATCTTGTAGCACTGGGAGACAAGAATATTTTGAACAGGACTGATACAATCCCATTTCAGGAAAGTAATTTTAGAAAAGATGATTTTGATTGTCACATGGAGCATCAGTCCAAGGCTGGCAGCCCAACTAAGAGGCTGGGGTAGAGAAAGTGAGAACTAGGACTAAGACAGGTGTCAGAAATTCTTTTTCTTGTTAAATACAATGGATACTATTTTAGGATCAAACTGACTCAGCATCACAGTACAATTTAACATGAGTGAGCAAACTCACCTTTTTAAATTTATGTATTTATTTATTTATTTATTTATTTGAAAGGTGGAGAGAGTGGGAAAGAGAAAAAGAACTTACAACCACTGGTTCACTCCCCAAAAGGGCACCACGACTGGGGTTGGGTCATTGAAAGCCAGGAGCCTGGGACCCTATCCAGGTCTCTCATATGGGTTGCAGGGGACCAAGCACTTAGGACATCAAACTGGCACTCTGATATAGTGGTGCCAGCATCACAGGGGGCAGCTTATCCCACTGCAGTACAACACTGGCCCCTTTGCCTTTTTTTAAAACTCTTTCTCTCTGGACATGGATAACTTCACTGTCCTAATGTTCCTCATACAACATAGTCTCCTCCCATTCTCCCCTAAAGTCCTGTGTTTCCCTACCTATCCTTAAACTTAATATTTCCCCAACATTGACCCTGTTTGGTTCTGCCCTTTCTACACTGCAAACTTCCTGTCTGTCACATTTATTCTACACTCTAAATGTGGATGGCTCCCAAATCCATCTCCACCTCAAAACACTGCCTCTTCCTCTGACTCATCAGGATGAGAGCCTACTGGACACCTGGGAGCTCCATGAGGGCGAGCTCAATGCCTGACTCACACTGATGAGGATATGTGCATGTATGGATGTGTATGTGTGTGTGCACATGTATGTGTGTGTGCATGTTTGTACAGGCAGAGAAAACTCTCTGTGAAGGAGTCATAGCAGTAAGTTAGAGTTATATATTCATTTGAATTTTCTACAATTAAACATGAATTCTTTCTATAGTTTTTAAAAACCTAAAGAAACATAGAGGGATTTTTTTTTTTAATTCCTATCCTTCCCTTTTATTCAACTGCTACTGATGAACATCATTTCTTCCATGGCCGTTGCACCATCCTCCTAATTTGTTTCTTTGCCTCCAGTCAATTCCTTCCTCAACTCTGCCCTTCAATGCCCTGCTAGGTTACTGTCATCTCACTCCCTCCTTAGAAGTCTTACAGGATCAAGTTCAGCCCTCAGCTTGCTCCTACAGCCCTCCATAACCTGCTCCCAGCCTCCATCCCTCACGTCCTTGTTCTGCATACACACTGCCACTCTACATACACACTGCCATTCTACATACACCTGCTGTCCTTAGAAAATTGACGCCTTTATCCTTACCCTATCTTCAACTGCCTTTCCTCGTTTCCCTTCCCCAGAAAATCTCCCCATAGTTCTTTGAGCTCCATCTCAATGTTACTCTCCTGACTCAAGCAGAGCTATCACTGCCATTCATTAGACACACCTCCTCCATGTGAGCATTTCTACAATGAATCATAAGGCATCCATGTTCCCAGCTTTGCAAGACTCTGAACTGCCTCAAAGCATATCCTTGTCACTCCACCCGGAGCATCGCCTGGTCTCCCAGTGGGTGCTCAATTAATATTTATGAAATGAATAAGAAATCGATGAATAAATGTACTCAGAACATCTGTGACAAGTTATTTTGGTTTCCTTCTATCACTCCTCCCTTTACCCCTATATCTCATTTGCAGGCATCTACTCTATGAACTCCTGGACCAGCAGCGCCATCAGCTACTCTCCAAAACCCCATTTCCTACCTGTGCCCCACGCAGCAAGGTGTTCTCTCATCCTTGCTCATGTCTTTGCTGAGACATTTGAAGGTGCTACCCCCAGAAATCTGCCAGGCATGTGACCTGACAACTGCCCAGCAAATAAGCTTCTGTTTTCTTATCCCATGCCTTACAACAAACAGACAAAACCAGCAGTAGGCAAGAGTATCTTCTGAGCTGTTGTGGGAACCAAATGGGATAGTATATGAAGCAACTAGACCAGAATTTGGGTCCTCACAGGAATCTCAATATTACTTCCGTTTCTCCTTCATTCCTCCCAATCTTGTTCTACTTTTATAGGGATTCATGAAATAAGAAAGACCTTAAAAAAAATAGATCATGTCATGAAGGTAATGGCAGGCAATGGTAGAACCAGTAAGAGCAAAGATTTGCAGCGAGAATCCAGTCTGGTCCCTTCAAACCGTCCTCTGATACTCACCTACTCTGTATCCTTGAGCACCACTATCCTCTGGTCAGCCCTATAACAGTTCCTCAGATACATCCCGTCCTCCCACATCTATTATATTCTTTCTGCCCATCCTCCCTTACCTACTCTTTGTGTCCCTAGACAAGACTCACCTCCTCTGTACAGCCTGCTCTAACACCCCAAAGACAGGTTAGGTCATTTCTTTCCAGTAGCTTCCACAGAAGGTCATGCCCAGCTCTCCACTTGCCTGTACCCATAATGCTTGAGACTCCATTGCTGGGCCTACCACCTTAACTCAAAAGAAAGCTTTCCCAAAAGTGGCAATCTAGTCTCTTTCTGTGATGCGGAAGTCATTCTGCTCCAGAGGACGGCCAGCTTTTACAGTCAGAGCTACAGAATACGAAGAAATTAATTATAACTGACAGAGGATTTAAAATCTGGAAGTCATTAGATGAGTTTGGAACAATAAAGAGGCTCTTATTAAATCATTTCAGGGCACAGAGTTGCAAGAGGTACCCTTATCACTGGATGATGTAGTTGGAATTCCTGGCTCTTCTCTCTGTATTGCAATTTAATTTCTACCTTAAATAAATCTCACTCTCAATGGGGGTTTTGACAGTACCAGAGCCATTAATGAGAAAGAAAACCCTGGAAACCTAATTATCAGCTCAAAAGACATCCAGGGACAGCTATGAGAGGAAAAAGTGTGAACTCTAACTGTTGTATCACTCAGGGCTTGCGCTGTGTCTAGGTGTTTGTAACTAATGTAATTATTTTCTCTAAGAGACGTTTCAAAGAATGGCATTTAAAGTGACCATACAGTAGATTAAAGAAAAGAAAGCAACAAATTTTACACAGACATCCCCAAAAAGAGAGCCAGGTGTGCAGACAAAGGCGATTGCTCCTTCCAGCAAGGTCGCTGCCCATTCTCCAACAAGCAGCCCTGAAATTTAAAGGTGCAGACAGCCAATAAGCACTTGCCAAGGAAAGAGTCGGAGGATATTAAGACAAAATGCTTCAGAGATTCCAGGACACTTTGTTTGCCACTCAAAATAAAGGCTTCCAATAACAAAAGCAAGAGGTTCAGCAGATGGTAATGTGTATGTTTGGACTGCTCTGCTGTGTTTTATTGTTTCGTTTTGTCTGTCAAGAGGCCTGAATTCAGAATCCCTTAATATGCACAGGATTTTTTTTTCTTATTGAGAGGCAGAAAGACAAAGAGGTCTTATCCACTGGTTCACTCCTCAGATACCCACAACAGGGGGGGGACAGGCCAGGGCCAAAGCTGGGGGCTAGGACCAATCTGGGTCTCCCTCTTGGGTGGCAGGAACCCAACTACTTAAGCCATCACCTGCTGCCTCTCACAGTCTACAGTAGCAAGAAGCGGTGGTCAGGAGCCAAAACCTGGGATCAACCCAGGCACTCAGTGTGAGACACAGGCATTTAACCGCTAGGCTAAATGCCCACTTCTGTGCACATAATCATTAGCGACATACCTTATTGCCTGATTATCAAATGACCTCAGAAATATTCGGAGCATTGTAGAAACATCTACCCCCAAAAGATTTGTGACAGTTCACCTTCCTGGAGGATAACTTGATCATACACATCAAAGGCCTTAAAAATGTGCCTGACTTTGACCCAGAAATTCATCTCCTAGGAATTTATTCTAAAATAAATTTCTAAAAATGTATGCAATTTTGT
This sequence comes from Lepus europaeus, assembly GCF_033115175.1. NCBI lineage: Eukaryota > Metazoa > Chordata > Mammalia > Lagomorpha > Leporidae > Lepus > Lepus europaeus. Next base: position 103,085,549 of record NC_084828.1, on the reverse strand, counting down.
GTATATAACGATAATCATTGTGGTGATGAGTCTGAATCATGTTAAGTATCTGAAACAAATAAATAGCCCAAAAAAAAGTATGGTCCAGTTACATAATAAAATAACGATGCATCTAAAATCAAAGTATAGAAATATACTTCACTGGGGCCAGCGCCGTGGCAAAGCAGGTTAAGCTGTCATCTGCAATGCCAGCGTACCATGTGAGTGCTAGTTCAATCTCAGCTGCTCCACTTCTGATCTGCTCCCTGCTAGTGCACCTGGGAAAGCAGTGGAAGATGGCTCGAGTGCTTGGGCCCCTGCACCCAGGTAGGAGACCTAGATGAAACTCCTGGCTCCTGGCTTCAGCTTGGCGCAGCCCTGGCCATTGCGGCCATTTGGTGAATGAACCAGCAGTTGGAAGATTCCCTCTTCCCTCCCCTCCCCTTCCACTCCCCCTCCCTTCCCCTTCCGCTCCCCCTCCCTTCCCCTTCCGCTCCCCCTCCCCCTCCCCCTATAACTCTTTCAAATAAATAAATGCATCTTTACCTGGGTGCAGGGGCCCAAGCACTCAAGCCATCTTCCACTGCTTACATTTACTGGGCCTGTCAAAAAAAATACATTTACTGGCTCAGAGCAATGCTTATGCTATATAGCACACTGGCAAAAAAGGTTACAAGCTAATATGAGTCATATGACCTTAATATGACCTTTTTTTTTTTACTTATTTGACACGTAGAGTTAAACAGTGAGAGAGAGAGACAGAGAGAAAGGTCTTCCTTTTTCCATTGGTTCACCCTCCAAGTGGCCACTAAGGCCGGCGCGCTGCGCCAATCCAAAGCCAGGAGCCAGGTGCTTCCTCCTGGTCTCCCATGCGGGTGCAGGGCCCAAGCACTTGGGCCATCCTCCACTGCCTTCCCGGGCCACAGCAGAGAGCTGGACTGGAAGAGGAGCAACCGGGACAGAATCCGGTACTCCATCCGGGACTAGAACCCGGAATGCCGGCACTGCAGGCAGAGGACTAGCCAAGTGAGCCACGTCACCTGCCCAATATGACCTTATTTTTGTGAAAAAAAAAAAAAATAATACAATGAAAGTCTTGTTTATTTGACTTAACTGGCTCAGGGGGTTGTCAGTTAAATAAAAATTAAAGTTGTAAAACATAAAAATTATATGTATATATATCTTAAACATTTCATTTTACCTAAAATATATATATATACATATAAATATATGTATATGTATATATATATATATATATATATATATATATATATATATACCTGTCTTCCAGTCATTTGTTAAAGGGTCATGACCATCTTTTGGTGTCATACTCCTTTTCATTGTTCCGTATCATCTTTTTATACTACACAAATATTTCCAGTTTTGACTTCTTCAATTGATGAGAAAACATAAAGACTCTTGTGAATCTACCCAAGTTCAAAATCTTTGCATGGTTTTATAACTTTCCTCCAACTCTGATAATTATCCTACCCATACCTTAATTTGATAGAAAATATTTAGTTAAATTGCCTTTGGGGAATTTTTTTTACATAGAATTTCATTAATTTTCATAGAAATAAATCTTCCTACAAAATATTTCATTAGGTTGCATAATTGAAATAACAAAATTGAATAAGCGAATTTAGGATAAAACACAACTGACTCTTGATCAGAGTCAGACAGAGACTACTGAGAGGTAAGTGAACACTGGAGCGTACTTACTAGCCTCAGAGCAGAAAACTTCTACTGAGTACATAGAGCGAGCGCATTGCTGACTCCAGGGTGTAGACTGAGTGGACATCACAGAAGGATGGACGTGCTCTTCTCCCAGTTCTGTGTATGGCTGGCCTGCTGGCAATCTCTGGTCTTAGCCTTTCTCTCCAGGAAGTCTTTCATGACCACCCTAATTATTGCACCTATTCATCACATCTTCCTGTTTCTCCTTCATAAAAATTATTATTGGCAACTCTCCCAATTTATATTTTGATCATATGCTTATTGTAGTTTAAGTGATTTAGTGGTTTCAGGTGGGAAAAATATTATTCTTAATCAGAGAAATACCCCTTGGAGCCAGCACTGTGGAGTAGCAGGTAAAGCCACCACCTGCAGTGCCGGCATCCTATATGGGCGCCAGTTCGAGTCATGGCTGCTCCATTTCTGATCCAGCTCTCTGCTATGGCCTAGGAAAGCAGTGAAAGGTGGCCCAAGTCCTTGGGACCCTGCACCCGTGTGGGTGACCTGGAAGAGGCTCCTAGCTCCTGGCTTCAGATCGGCACAGCTCTGGCCATTGCAGCCAATTGGGGAGTGAACAAGCAGATGGAAGACCTCTCTCTCTCTCTCTCTCTCTCTCTCTCTGCCTCTCCTTCTCTCTCTGTGTAACTCTTTCAAATAAATAAATATTTAAAAAAAGAAAGAAAGAAAGAAAGACCCCTGAAACCTATAGTGATATGTCTATGACACTATAAATGTATGAGTATTCAGGATACAGCCTTAATTTGTTCATTTCCCCTACTCAAAATGTTTGCATCTATTTATTTTTTTTTAAAGATTTGTTTATTTATTTGAAAGTTAGAGTTACAGAGAGAGGGAGAGGAAGACAGAAGGCAAGAGAGGACTCTCCCATCTGCTGGTTCATTCCCCAGATGGCTGCACCAGCCAGGGCTGGGCCAGACTGAAGCTAGGAGCTGCATCTGTATTTCCCTTGTGGGTGGCAGTGGCCCAAGTCCTTAGGCAATGTTCCAATTGCTTTCCCAGGCATATTAGCATGGAGCTGGATCGGAAGCAAAGCAGACAGGACTTGAACCACTGCTGATACGTGATGCCAGTGTTGCAGATGGTGGCTTGACCTGTTATGCCACAATGCCAACCCCTGTATCCACTTGTTTATTAATGTCAGTCTTCATTGTAAACAAACACTAAAATGAATACCATTCATCACTACACATCTCATAGGCAATTATAACCTCTTTGTTAAGTAAAGTAGGGTCTAAGAAACAATCCCTTAAGGATTCTTATTCATGTTATTCCTGCGAAATCAGTTGAACCAGCTGTTAAGAGGTGGTGGCAAAGGTCAGTTGATATAGAGTGCTAGAGATCAGTCATCTTAAAAGAGAAATGCCAAAAAAAAAAAAAATCTGTATTAAATCAACAAGCCATGGTTGAACTTTGAGGATAACCAATCTGGTGGATTCCAAGAGATTGCTAGAGGAAGTTTCAGTTATGGGGCAGGATTAGCTGCTTTTTTTTGAAGCTTTGAGCCAAGATGCCCGTGCTCTTGGTGATGTTGTCTACAATTTTGGTTACCTCTCACATAAAGGCACACATGACACTACTATTGCATCAAGTTTCTTTAGTGACCCAGTCCGCAACTTTTTCCAGGGAGAAATCTAATCCACATATGTTTTCCTGGGGCAGTGGCTTCTTCAAGGTTTATATCAAGTCACTAATTTCAACTTGACAAGACTTCTTTAGATCATGGGGAAAGAGTTTATGGCTAACCATTGAAAGAAAATGAACAGATTGACAATTTGGTAAAGATCATCCTATTTGAGAAGTCAATAGGATGAAGTACAATTTACAAGTAGGTATTCAAAGGGAAGGGGTAGGGAGGTGGGTGTCAATTAAATCTTTCTCAGATAAGATAAACTTTACATATCCATTTGTTAACCACATTTAGGAGGAGATGCAAAATAGCTCAAAAACAACTAAAACATTTAGAATCAGACAAACCAGGAGGTTATGCTACAGACAATGCAGATTCCCATTGAAACAGAACATTTCTCTCTTTAGTCTTCCCTTTTGATCAAAAATAATCTCAAAGCAAAACTACTCCTGATCACAAACTAAAATTTCTCCCATTAGATTGGGTCTATATTACGTAAGTGCAGCAAAATGATAATTTTTTAACATAGGCCTTTATAAGTTTGCTGAAAGTGTTCATAAGAAATCTCAGACTGTATTTAAAAGCCTCTTGAAGCTAGAAAGCCAAACTAAGAACTCACCATAAAATTTCATCGGTACTACTTATAAATATGTTTGAATTTGATTTTTTCAGTGTCTCCAAAAACCCTAACTTTTCTGGGCCCACCTGGACGTGACCTCCCTTACCCATTTAGAAGCCTGGGAATCCTGTAGCCCAGGAATCCAGCCAGTTTTCTCAAGAAGGCTTGGTAAGCAAGGACTCCGATAAAGTCAAGCTCAGTTCCTCAGCAATGTCTGATTATGACTGATTAAATGAGCATCATCCTCAAATATGGCGCTCCAGATAAGGCCTTCACTGCATAAACAACACTTCCAGTTATGTCCGCTAACAAAGAAGAAAAAGTCTTCAGGAATCCATGCCAGTAACTATATCACCTTGAAAATAAGACTCAATAAAAGTTTGCAAATTCTGGTGGGGTCAAGCATTGACAATTGGCTATTCTTACTAATGCTTCATTTCTGTTTACATAAGCACAGTCAACTAAATTGTTATGAGTTACAGAAAGCATAAGAGGAAAGAAAAGGATATTCTTTATAGACCCAGAAGTAGGATATTAAACTGTCAACAGTATTCCAAACAAAAACCATAGCCATCCCTTGTCAGTTCACTTTGTAATGAATTCTTGTTCCACTCGCTCTTGGATTGACAGTCTCAGGAGCCCTTCTGCTTCTCAACAAGAATTCTGGACTTCCTACCGCAGTCCACTGTTTCATCTAACAGTTGTTTAAACAATATAAGAAGCCCCTACCCAAAAGTACCAGACATCTGCCTTCCTGTGGGCACCGTTTGTTGAAGAGGGAGCACACTGGCCTGCAGTGGATTGCAAATACTTTCAGGGAATCTCCAAAGTAAAACATACATTTTCTGGCAATGAAAAACTCAAAATGGCAATGGTTAATTTATTACTGATAATATTCAAAAACGCAAGATCTAATGACAACAAAAATAATTGTAACAAAAATAATTCAGTTGACAAAGGAATTTAGTTGCTTCTATGACATGCAAAAATGATAACAAAGTCAATCCAAAAACACTTTTTCTGACAAAATATCCATAACGTTTAACCAAATTCTCAAAGAATAGTAGCTATTACATCTAATTTATGAAAATCATAAACATAATATTTACAGAGAAAAATGTCTTCAAATAAATAATTCTGAGCCATGACATAACATGAATATGACAAATAGTGAAATTATACCAAGGATCTATAAAGAGTATAAAGAGATTGAGCAAGTTTAACTTTGATTAAACTCTATGGATAAGATATGTAAATTCCCAATTAAGACTCACTGTTGGCCGGCATCGCAGCTCAATAGGCTAATCCTCCGCCTGCAGCGTCAGCACACCAAGTTCTACTCCCGGCCGGGGCACCAGATTCTGTCCCGGTTGCTCCTCTTCCAGTCCAGCTCTCTGCTGTGGCTCGGGAAGGCAGTGGAGGATGGCCCAAGTCCTTGGGCCCTGCACCTGCATGAGAGACCAGGAGAAGCACCTGGCTCCTGGCTTTGGATTGGCGCAGCACACCGGCCACAGCGGCCATTGGGTGGTGAACCAACGGAAAAGGAAGACCTTTCTCTCTGTCTCTCTCACTGTCCACTCTGCCTGTCAAAAAAAAAAAAAAGACTCACTGGCCCTAGAAGACATTAGATTCAAGTCAAAAAAGTAAAGTCACAACCAAGCTAGCATTTTAAAACTAACTGAAGGTGTGACGGATAACATTATCCTGCTATCTCGTATCAAGCGAAGTAGCTCCAGGACTCTGAGCAAAGAAACGTCATGGACAGTAAGGGCACAAAAATTCTCTAAAATCTTCTCTAACAGCATGCAAGTGATGAAATATTTGGGTTTTTAGCATTTTACCCAAATTTAACCTAGAGAAGACAAAGCATCTCTTCTTATTTGACAACTCTAGCCAAGCAGCTGGTCAGCAGCAACGTATCAAACGGACCTAATTTTGTCCTGACTTTTCTCAAGGTGAAAGAACAAACTCTGGTATCCTTCTAGAGGTCCTATGGAAATCTCAAAGGCAGCCCTTCATACAAAAGATACCACTGAGGATTTAATTCAGGGACAGCAGCGTCCTACTCACCATTCAGAAACAGAGCACAAAGGGGCTCCCAGAGGCTCCATGGGCCCCGGGGTGGGGTGGGGGGCTGGAAACAGGGTTCCAACAGTAAGGGTTCCACTCCTGCCGGAGACACAGCACCAAAACTGTGAAACACAAGATGCACCTGACAACCAAGTCCCTGATTCTCTTCAGGTTGTGGCAATCAAGAGACCACTCATTAATGAGGACTCCCCAAGGAAATGAAAGGGGTCTGGGACTGAAGTGAGTCTTCAGCCTGGCAGACGGCAGGCAGCAGGTGTGTTTATGCTGTCTTTGGGAGTGAGTCATGGGATGAGCAGAATGCCACGTTGCTCAGGATAAAACGGGCTTGAATGTGCAAAAAGCCCCATAGGCGCTTGCTGATCGAAGCTGATGATTTATGATGTTTGTTTCTGTCTGCTTGCTGTGTCCCAGGAGAGTAGGTGCCAGGCCGGCAGCACACCAGGTGTTCAGAATTAACTGCTTGTTAATAGTTAATTAACCATTAGCAGTTAGCCTAAGAGCTAACCTCAGCATGAACAAGCAAAGGATGGCTCGTGGAGGTGGCAAGACTCCCTCCTTGACCAAAGTTAGGCTCCTCTGAACCCTCTTTTCCATTAAGCTCCTTGTGTGGCTTCGCTAAGCCCAGTTCAGCAAAAATTCTGCCAAGCTAGTTTAGTAAGAATTCACCTACCTTGATACCAACCGAACTTCTCTCCGTAATTTTCCATCCACTGACTTTCCCACCCTGCCCGTTGGCTATCAATCCCCGGCTGCCCCTGTCATATTCAGAATTGAGTTCAGTCTCTCTCCACTATTGCAATAGTCTTGACCCCTATTGCAACCGTCTTGAATAAAGTCTTTCTTGCCTGTTTAACTCTGTCCAGTGCAATTTTTCTTTGACAAGGGTTAGCCATTTCCAGGACACAAACGTGGTGGGATTACTTAACTGTCAGTGATTTCTGGAAACACAGGGCTCAGATAAAGTTCAAGATTGTCAGAGGATATAGCAAAATTGATGCCCCACAGTGGTTAGCATCAAATAATTAAGTGCTTTCAGAATTTTGATGAAGTCCAATTTTTTTCTGCCTATGAGTAAAACATCATTTATCAAAATGTGTTCTTTGAATGCAACTTTGGGTCAGTTGACATAAAAGGGAATCTGTCTCTCTCTCACTGTCCACTCTGCCTGTCAAAAATTAAAAAAAAAAGGGGGGGGAATCATCAGGATGATTAAGATAGGATTCGAGAAGAAATCCACTCCTCCATAATGCAGAGAATTTCTTACCTTGTTATAAAGTCAACTAACCAAAAATAGCTTTTAGATTTTACTCCCTTGTATAATCATGACCCTTTTATAGAATGTCAATGTCATCATCCTCTTTGTTCTCCAGAACAAATTCAGTGCTTCCCTTTGTTTTCAAATATATATATCTGACCTCTTTTCAAATGTATATTTGCCATCTTTTCAAATGTATATCATCAGCACCCCTTTTAAATGTACCTCTTTCAAATAGATTTTTAGGAAGTCTGGCAACTTCACCTTCCCTCCCCCTGTTAGGTGTACCTTTGTCTCCTTTTCCTAGGTGAGTGTTAGGAGGTCCTTTCCCCTAGCTGACCACAAGGCAAAGCTTGAAGGGCAGATTGAGTATAAAAGAAAGCCTGTCGCTTTGATGTGTTCAAAAAAACTGGATGAAGCAGTTCCTCACCCCTGGCTGGTGCCCCCTCTGCTCCCTTTCCACAAGGCAAGTCTAGTAAGTAGCAACACTTCACTTTAAAATTCTGCATCTGTGATCTTTACCCTGCCCTCCCCCAATAAGTCCCTGTGCTGTAACTATGATGGGACTTCAAAATAGTTCATGGAGAAATGGACTTAAAAGGTAAGTTTATTTGGGACAAAAAAAGCATTTTCATATTATGCATTTTATGAACTTTTTGAAGACCACCCCCACTTGCATGGATTTCAATATTTTTAAGTTATTTATTTATTTGAAAGGCAGAGATACAGTGAGAGAGAGAGAGAGAGAGAGAGAAAGTGTTCATTCTTCCATCTGCTGGTTCACTCCCCAAATGGCTGCAACTGCCATAGGTGGGCCAGGAACCAGGAGCTTCTTCCAGGTCTCCCACATGGGTGCAGGGGCCCAAGGACTTGGGCCAGCCTTAGCTAATTTCCCAGGCACATTAACAGTGAGCTGGATCAGAAGCAGAGCAGCCAGGACTTGAACCAGCTCTCACACATATCCTGACAGAAACTGCAGGTGGAGGTTTAACCTTCTATACCACAGTGCCAGGCCCTTAATTTTTCTTGGCCCCAAAAGAAACTTTAAATTCCATTGTCCACAAACTCTTTTAAGTGCCCTCATATAGCCTAGGTGAATTCTCTAGAATCTGGTAACATCAAAGTCTAAGGTAAGAACAAACCCATTTCAAAAGAGCAGTTTAGGAATCTTAAATGTTAAGTTCTCCAGCAAGAAGGCTTAGAGAAGTTGTTGTGGGCAGGCATATGGAATAAAATTGATCAGGTTTGGGAGCTGGAAGACCACGCCTTTACCACGCCTCTGTGTGACCTCATGCCCCTATCAGGCCGCACCTGTACACCCACCGGCCAATCAGGTTAATTAACCACTCTCCTTTGAAAGTGGATTAAAAACCTGGGACATGATGTGCCCAGCCCTTTTTTTGCCTGTTTGACTTCTTGCCCCTGCGCCTCCAGGGCGCGTGGCCTTTGGGTCACCTACCCCAGGCTTCCTGGCCTCGATGCTCCTCCACGCGGCTGCTTCCTGGTACTCAATATGAACCCAGATTTACCTCTCTCCTATAGATAGGGCCGTCACTCCCCATGCATCTTTTTCACTGAATAAAAACTTGAAAATGCACCACGCTGTCTTGTTTATCTACACCAGCATTCAGAATGATTCTTTGAATATTAGACAAGAACCCACATGGGCTTCTTAATATTGGGAATTTGTTAATAAGCTAAGCATACGGTGATATCATATGGCACCCCAAATTCCAATTTCATATGGTGACCCAGATTGAACTTTTGGGGAACTTTAAGGGGGCCACATTCCAATTTCATATTTTAGGGGGCCAATTCTGATATCAAAGTCACTGTATTTTAATATGAAAGATTTGTACTTGAGACAGTTGGAATATAACACCAACTGATCTCTCTCTTTCTCATACTTTATCATCCTAAATCTGTCAATCCATTATGTGAGAAACTAGCTCATCCTCATTGTTGTGCAAAGCCTTCTGCCTTGCCCTATAGCCCAGAAGGCAATGTGTCTGCTGGCAAAATATGCAGAGAATAGCAAACAGCACCTGAGCTAGCTCATTTCCAATGAAAGCTCCTGGGGCCAGCACTGTGGCATAGTAGGTTAAGCCTCTGCCTGCAACAATGGCACTGGTTCAAGTCACAGCAGCTCCACTTCTGATCCAGCTTCCTGCTGAGGCCTGGGAAAGCAGTGGAAGATGGCCCCTACACCCACATGGAAGACCTGGAAGAAGCTCCTGGCTCCTGGCTTCGGATTGTCCCAGCTCTGGCCATGGCAGCCCTTTGGGGAGTGAACCAGCGGATGGAAGACCTCTCTGTCTCTCTCCCTCTCTCTGACTGTAACTCTGCACCTCAAACAAATAAATCTCTAAAAAAGAATTTTTAAATGAAAGCTTCCTTTCTCTTCCTGCCTTTTCTTTCTGACATATCCTCCTTGAACTCTAGCTCACTCACAAGATGCCCAGAAAACTGCAAACCAGAACTCTCTGGCCTGATGCTCTGCACAGGGGGTCAGTCCTGTGGGTGGGCAAAAAACCATCTGTTACAAAGAAAAGCATTCCTGGTAAGCGCATGATAGTAGCCCCCACCCATTAAGTGACACTGTCTTTCTGAAGCTTCTAGTCCCCGTAGAGATCATATTTTGGTGGAAAGTTTTGCTGTGGAAGTAGCAGCCAGGATGTTATGGACCATCACGACTGCAACGTGAAGGGTTTCATAAGTCACAGCAAGACTGAACATGCTAGCTAGCGACCGATGAAGCTTTAAATTGACATCCTGTCGTTCTATGGGCATTAAAAAGGTTGATGTCATGACATATTCTATAGCTGCAGCCCCTTTTGCTCAGCCAAAAGTTCTCCACCTTGTACAGCCCTGAGGGAGGGAGAGAGCCAGATTGTAGGGAGCAAACCTGAGCTCCACACACTGTGGTTCACAAGACAGGGAAATCCGAACAGCAGGAGCGTGGTCCTCAGCATGTGGAAATCCTTAAGAGATCAGCTCCCCTGCCTCCAACCCCTGCCAGAGACACAGTCTGTGCATTTCATGAGCCCCGACGAATCCCCAAACACCATGAAATTTAAAGGAAGAGAAAATGAGATCAATTCTCCCTGGAAAAACCAAGAAATTTACCATTTATTTAATGGAGATCACAATGTCAAGGAATGGCTCAGCTGGCATCCTCAGGAGAATGATTAGCCCCCACTTCTACGCTCCCTGGCCAGAGCTGCTCAGCTTGGGCTGCACATTAAGGTCCCCTGAGGCACCGTTAAAAATGCCCAGACTCCATACTAACACAGTCAAATCTCCACGGGTACCGCTGAGGCCGAAAGTCCTGCAGATGAATCTGGAAGGCAGCTGTCTCGGGATTCACTGGTCCACACACATGCAGGGATGCAACAGAAAGAGTTAGGCAGGGAGTTGCACACCAGGGAGCAGGGGGTTCTGGCAAGCCAGGACACCCCCCTACATACAACACGGGAATGGGTTCTGTGAGTTCTGGTGCCACTTTGTTCCCACCAGCTATGGTCAGGAAGAATCGAAGCCCAGTGTCAGATTTTCAGATTTGTAAAGATCTAGAACTCTAAATATTTTTAACATGAAATGAATTTGTAAGTGTTAAAGAAAAACATTCATAAAGTAACACCATGCAATCTAAACAAATGTATCTGGAAACTGTACGTTTGCAACCTGTGTCCTGGATACACTGCTTTATGCATCAGAATTGTCCATCAATAAAAACACATCAGCAGCATCACCCCCACCATCATACATGGCCTGGACGAGTCTCTCAGGGCCACTGGCAAGCTCAGTGGAGAAGCACTCTAATGGAACCCGCACGTAGTACTCGTAGTGACCCAAGACACAAAAAGGCCGTCAACAAACATGGAAGTCGAGATCGTCAGTTTGCTCTCCTCCATGTTATCTTGAGTTGATTTGCCCAAGAAAAGGAAGGGGAGTGGCAGCCCTGCTCTCCAGGTGAGGGGACTGGCTTCTGCCTGGCGCTCTTGCTGTGCTTGTCATTGCCTGATGGGACTCGGAAGCTCAGTCACCATTAACCCCAGACCTTCGCTTGGCCGTGCCTCTCGGAACCGCTGAGACAACTCTCATTTGCAGTCTCAGTGTTTGCTGACACAAGCGTCCAGGAAGTGGGGGAGGAAGGGAAAGGGGACAGCAATCAGTCACAAACATCTGTCTTGCAGCACAAGCGGTGACTACCACCATTACACGTCTCCCGCCTGTCTGAGCAGACCTCTTTCTCTATGAATTCATGCCCACTGACCTATTTTTCTACATATTACTTATTATTTTTTGCTGCTGTTTTATCGATTTTGAGACTGTTTGGCTACACAGAAATTTTTAAAAAGCCTAATGCAATAAAAATCCTCTCATTGAAAATCGTGTAGTCATATCCCAAAATAAGATGTGTTTTCCCTTTACGGAAAGATGACATCTGTGGACTACATTTGGTTTGTGGGATGAGCTGAAGTCTGCTTCAGTGCGTTAATAAAAACAAAAAGAAATATAAATACATGAATGTTGAGGCATAAAACCTAAGATAAAATAATAATAGAGTGTATTTCTAAATTTTAAAACTTGTTTGCTTATAATATTCTAGAAGTATTTATTTCATCAAGGAACACAATGTTAGTTTTATAAGACCACATATATTTTCTATTTATATTCCCCTTGTCCCATTTTTCATGTGCATTATATCATCTGATTTTATTATGCCTCATATTTTATTTATTCAGTTATGAGGCTGTGGGATTTTATTTCTGAAATCTTAGTGGAATGTTTACTAAAAAACAGATAATTAAAAATAAAACCACACAGCTCACATACACATTTTGTTTTATATGCAATTATAAATGTATTTTCAAGGCAGTTTTAATGCCCAGTTTCCATGAAGCCTCTTCTTTTTCCTGTGCAACACATACTCAAAGGAAATCTGGGAAAGCAACCATTTGCATAACTTTGGTAATTAAAGCCGCAGGGACACCACCTACCCAGGGATGCAAAAGAGTGAGTTGCAATCTGGTGAGAGACTTAATCACATTTTTGGTACAAGTGGGTTTCCCTGAGAGCGTATAATTGCCAGGGGGTGTTGGAAGAGGGTAGATTGGAAAATGGCTGGAATCATGGGGTACGGGAAATGGCCTGGGGGAGCCAGTGTGGCAGCCATCTTACTATCTCAAATGCTTTCCCACTGACCTACAGGAACGTGCACGTTGGTTAGTAGTTACAGGATGATGCACACACCACACACAGAGCGTGTGTGTAAAGCAGTGGTGTCACCATTGCCAAGCTGCCCCATCTTCCCCTCGCTCTTGTCCCCTGTGAAATGGACAGCAAAGCTTCCTCAGGCATGGGCATCCAGCAGGACACCACTGCCTCCCAGAGGAGGTGACTCCCAATGAGAAGCTTGGAAGGCACGGCCCTGCGGGGGTGTGTCCTGTGATCCCCCCTCCTGCTCTGCTCTTCCTGTGTACTTGAGGGAGACAGGAGCTCCGTGAGAAGGGACGATGTTTTAACCCATAACACTTGCATCTGCAATTGTTAGATATGAGTTCAGGCCCCAACTGCCTTCTCTTTGCTCCCCCTTTCCTCCCTACCCCTTGTCTGATAAAACAAAGTGATTCACACTTGTAGCTCTGTAGTCCGTTCAAAGGTCACTGCCTCCACGAAGTTCTGGCCCCCTTCACTCTCATCATACCTGCTGTGTGCAAAACTGGGTGGAGGTACTACTACAGAACCCCCGAAACTGGGTCAGCTCACCTGCCACACAGCTAGCCAATTACTGACACCACAGTAGGGAAAGAAGCTAATATGTACTGCAAAGCACACAGCAAGGAACCAGGTAGCTATTGCTCTATGCTCAGAATCCTTGATGGGTTAGGAATAGAGGTTCCTACAGACTGAAGCTAGGACTGAGAAGTGCATGTTCAACTTGTGTCCAGGCCCCTGGATTGTCAATGGTGCTGGTGGTCTTCCTTTGATTGACTAGTGATACCCCATTGTTTAGGGAATTCTGATGGAGGCCAAGTGGGCTTCAACCAGTCTGGCAAATACACACAGGAGGTAGTTGTTTTTTGATCAGGGTCTGGGCTCCTGGAAAAGGAACCCCACAAAACAAGACCAAGTATCAATATGTTATCCATAGTACAAATAAATGGCCTGATGGTTCTGTGATTAGTGACCTTTGTAGGGCTCGCTACACCACTCCCTTGATTCACAGTTAGTTTCAGTGAAAGCAGAGCAAGGGAAACTTTAAGCTAAGCCAAAGAGGCCGAGAAACAGTGGAAGACTACGACCTGATGGTACCTAGCATCTGCATCCAAGGCACTGTGTCGATGCTTGGTCTCACCTCTGTATTGTCCTTATTGTGTGACCCTATGACCATGGAAGTGTGGATTTGACTTCTCCGTGACTTTCTGGAGGGCAGGGCCTGAAACTTAACATAGCTGTAGCCCCACTGCTTGACACAGTAGCCCAGACTAGCACATACCTGAGATGCTCTGCTAGTGGTCAAACATTACTCACGTAGTCAATTGCATAGGCAGCAGCTCAACTCACCAAGCATTTACTGACCACCTGTCTGCACCAACACTGGGCAAATATCAAACACATTATTTGACACTCACCACCTTTCTTCAAGAAGCATATTTTTATTTTATGCATAAGTAACCTGACACTCTAGATAAATTAAGAAGTGTAACTGGGGCCAGTGTTGTGGTTTCCTGCTAATGTGCCTGGGAGAGCAGTGGGGATGGCCTGAGTGCTTGGGCCCCTACAACAATGTGGGAGACCCGGAAGAAGCTCCTGGCTCCAGGTCAGCCCAGCTCTGGCCTTTGTGGTCACTTGGGCAGTGAACCAGTGGATGGAAGATCTCTCTCTCTCTCTCTCTCTGTCTCTCTCTCTGTCTCTCTCTCTCTGTGTCTCTTCCTTTCTGTGTAACTTTGAATTTCAAACAAATAAATAAATTTTGTAAAAAAAAAAAAAAAGAATAAGTTTATCTAAACAAGATCATACAACCATTAATGACACAGCTTGTACTTAATCTCAGTTATGTTTGACTTGAAATTTCTTTTTCCTTTTTTATCTTAATGCTACTAAAAAAAGAAAAAACCTCTATGGTGTGTTCTCATCAGAAGAAAAACAAACTTAAAAACAAATCTATGAACAAACTAGGACTCTTCACATCAGCTTGTTCGCTTGCTCTGTTTCTCTCACATGCATAGTTAAAACTTCCATATTTTGGAAGATGATTATCTTGAAAAACAAAGTCAACATCATTACCTGAATTTAAAACAATAAGAATCCACCCACTGAGTGGTATTCATATTGCTTCAAGTCAGTTTACCAGGAATACCATACAAATGGTGCCATATGTGTGTGTGTGTGTGTGTATCTTAACATAAGAAACATAATTATTCTATCTACAAACAACTTTATAACCTCTGTGTGACACCTGTCTTACAATCTGACAAATCCTCAAAAGCAAAAGTCACTGATCTGAATATGTTTCTGGTTACAAACTTACTGAGCTGAAACTTCCATATTCAAATCTACCTCTAGGAAACTCTTTCATAATGAAGTAACAAAGACCACAAATGGAAAATGGAGAATGGAACCAGTACTAATATGAAGACCATGATGCCTTTGCATAACAGGTGTTCAGCCCAAACCTGTTTCTGGTATAAACCACACACTTGAACTCCACAGCAAGGAACCATCAGCCCAGTTTATTAAAGTTAAAGATTTACTTCCTATTTGCAAGCGAAGTGCAAGCAGATGTAAAAATCTATTTGTAAGGCCAGCGAGAGCTGCCAAATATTACCCTAGGACATTTGTCACATTTAGAATGCTGTCACCACCACCAGCCACTGATGGGACCAGACAAAATTTTCAGCATTCAAAAGACATATCCTTCCCTCCCAGTGACCTGAAATGTAGAAGAACAAAGAGTAGAACAGCAGCATCTATAGATGCGGGGCACTGGGCCATAGTGTCCTTTCCCACGTCTAGAGGAAGCCAGCAGTGCTCAGAAGAAGAGATGCAGAAAAGCTATGTACTCTAGAACTAAGGGAACATCCAAATGCCTCCTTACAGAAGCACCAACAAAGAAAAAGGCTTTAGTTTAGGATACCACCAACACAAGAGAACCAATGCAGACAAATGATGCTGTTATTCATTTATTTATGTATTTAGAGACAGAGAGCTCTCATCCAGTGGTTTACAACCAAAATGCCCACAATGGCAAGGCTTGGGTCAAGGTCTAAGCCAGCAACCAAGAATTCAATCCATGTCTCCCTCACGAGTGGGACACCCAACACTCAAGCTATCTCCTACTGACTCCCAGGCAGGCAGCCAGAAACAGGAGGCAGAGCCAGGACTCAAACCCAGAAACTCTAATGTGGAACACCCTAACCAATATCTTAACAGCTAAGCCAAATGCCCATCCCAAAAGCGTTTTTTAATTGAAATTCCCATTATTGCCATATCTTATGGCCAATCACTTTCTCAAGAATTCAGCTTTCCACCCCTCTTATATAGTCTTTTTCCCATCCATGGGAATGTTTGGGGGATTTTTGTCTTTCAGTATTTTGATCTTTTGACCTTATGATTTTCAGGATTTTAGACTTTAAAGATTTTGACCTTGCCATATTGCAACATCAAGATTGTGTCTTTGGGGTTTCTGATTGGCACCAGGGAATCTAAAAGGGCAGAGAATGTATTCTCAGTAGGCAGAGCTCAAGTGAGGGGGAGATGGCAAGTAGAACCCACTGCGTCACATATGTGACCCTCACCCAGACAGCCACACTTATTGAACTGAGCCCCTAAATGTAGATCCACCTCTAGGAAATTCTCTCGTAGTAAAGTAACACCACAAATGTAAAAATTAGAAGGCAACCAGTATCAATGTGGGGACCATGATGCCCTTGCTTGACAATCACCCCACCCAAACCCATCTCTTGCTCAAACCACACATTAGACAGCAGGAATCCAATGTCTAGAAGGTAGGAAGCACGTATACCTCATGTCCCCAGCAAAGTAAGTGACTCTTAGCAAACAATAAACAAGTCAGAAACGAATGCTTGCCTCCTTCTCTCTTGAATATTCATTTCCTTTTGATGATTCTCTTTTCTGCTTACTGATCTGTGCCTCCTTCCAAAGTAAGTCATTTTATGAGTGAGACAAGGTACCGCAGAGACAACTGCCGGGAGCATTACCTATCACTCATCCCCTTCACCAATTCCCAGAGCAATTAGGGGAGTGTAATTATAAATGTCCAAAAACTCTTAAACATTTCGAGTGTCAGGCATTCATTACTATTAGTAACACATTTATTTAATCTCTAGCATCTCTCTGCATTTGATAGATTGTAAAGAGGAATTTATATGGAATGAGACAGGGTGCATCTTCCGCTATTACAATGAACAGAAATAGCTCCAGAGGGATGGTTCACTATAACAATTTGCATAACAAATATACCCCAGGGGACTGGCACTGTGGCATAATGAGGGTTGAGCCACCACCTGCAATGCCAGCATCCCTTATTCTCACCAATCCTGGCTGCTCCATTTCCGATCCAACTCCCTGCTAATGCCCCTGGGAAAACAGCAAAAGGTAGCCCAAGTCCTTAAGCCCCTGCACCACATGGGAGACGTGGAAGAAGCTCCTGGCTTCTGGCTTCAGATCAGCCCAGCCCTGGCCTATGTAACCATTTGGGGAGTGAACCAGTGGATGGAAGATCTCTCTCTCTCTCTCTCTCTCTCTCTCTCTCTCTCCCTCTTTCTTTCTGTAACTCTGCCTTTCAATAGATAAATAAATCTTTAAAAAAAAAAAAAAGAAAGAAAGAACACCTCACAAGGTACTGTACAACAGGCTCCTAGCGCAGTAAACTCTTGATTAATTTGAGTAGAACACAGAATGTAAATGGAAGGGAGAAATAAATGCTTTAGCCTAAGCGTATCTGTAAACAGAAGATTTTGAATTTTCATTTGGGTTTTTCTGCTATTTCATTGTTTAGCATGTTGTGTGGAATGTGTGTGTGTGTGTGTGTTTGGCAGGAATCTGAAAGCAGTTTGTAAAATAAACTGATAGCCAACAGAACATATTTCAACAAGTTATTTAGTATTCTGGTCCTAGAGAGTTAGAACTTCAGTGGAATACTCTCACTACATGCATTCATTCCATGTAAATCTGGCCATGCTTAGCTCACATATTCTTGCAAATTACTGGAAATACCATATTCCTAGGAGACAAAGTGACAGCTATGAAATTAAGCCGCATAAGCCAAAGACTACAACAACTACATTAAACAAACATACCTCCAGCAATTCTCTCTGCCCCCACTCAAGCAAATGGAATACAATCTTGTCCAAACAGTAACTCACAGCTCTCTGTGTCCAACACTGGCAAATAACCCAACTCCTTGGCTTTGTTTCACTATATTTTCAAGACCTTCTTTTCTCTCTTCCAGGAAGATAGGGGAGTAGGATCCCACAATCAGAAAAAGTTATATCCCAACTAGGCACTGACCCAATAACCAAAGAGTCCTTAGTCAGATATAAGCTAGTCTGATATAATTAGTAATAACTCGCCATGGTTTCTACTCACAACTTAGAGCCCAAAAAGATTTCTTTTTTAAATCAATTTATGTTTTTCATTGACACATAGTAATTGTAGATATTTATGACATACAGTATGACATTTCAATATATATATGTATACAGCATGTAATAATAATCAGATCAGGGTAATTGGTTTTTCTATCCCTTCAGACATATCAATTCTTTCTTTAAAGAATGTTCAAAATCCTCTCTACAAGCTATTTTGAAATGTTCAACCATAGTATCTCACTGTGCTATAGAATATTAGCAGTCATTTCTCCTACCCAATCACACCCCCGTGTGCATCGGGCGTCGTCTCTCTATCCCTCCCTCCCCCATATCCCTCCCAGGCTCTGGCAAATGCTGTTCTATTCTGTCCTTTGTTGAGATCAACGTTCTAGCTTCTAAGTGTAAATAAAGACATGCAGTATTCATGTTTCTGAGCCTGACTTATTTGGCTTGACATATAGTCTTCTCACTCCATCTTTGTTACTGCAGTTGACAGAATTTCATTCTTTATGGCTGATTAAAATTTTATGTGTACATATACCACATTTTCCTTATCTATTCATCCATCAATGGACACCTAGGCTGATTCTATATCTTAGCTATTGTGAAGAGTGCTGAAATCACTATGCAAATATAGATATTGCTTCAACATGTTGAGTTCATTCCCTTTGAATATATGCCCTGTAGTGGGACTGCTAGGTCACTGGGTAGTTCTATTTCTGAGGAACCTCCATGCTTCTTTTCATAATGGCTGTGATAATTTACATTTCTTCCAACATTCCCTTCAACTACGTATTAACTGGAATAAGGTGATATCTCATTGTGATTTCTATTTGCATTTTCCTGATAATTAGTGATATTGAGACTTTTTTATATCTGTGTTGGCCATTTGTACATCCTCTTTTGAGAAATGTCTATTCAGGTATTTCACCCATTGTTAATCAGATTACTCTATGTTTTTGCTTTTGAATTGTTTGAGTTCCTCATATATTCTGAAAAGTAACCCCTTGTCAGATAATTAGGATGAAAACATTGTCTCCCATCTGTAGGTTGACTCCTCGCCCCATTGATTGCTTTGCTAGGCAGAAGCATTTTAATTTTATGTAAACCGTTATCTGCTTTTACCTTCATTGCCTGTGCTTTTGAGGTCATGTCCAAACCCAAAATGTTTCCTTAAGAAAAATGTTTTTTATGTGATTGCTAAATTTTCAGCTAAATTGATTTTTCTACAGCAGAATATTTCAGTTAAGTAAAAAGTT
This sequence comes from Lepus europaeus, assembly GCF_033115175.1. Classification (NCBI taxonomy): domain Eukaryota; kingdom Metazoa; phylum Chordata; class Mammalia; order Lagomorpha; family Leporidae; genus Lepus; species Lepus europaeus. The sequence goes on along the minus strand of NC_084828.1, from coordinate 103,066,345 downwards.
TTGACCACTAATTTCTTCTCAGTCATTTAAATCCTTTCTAAACAGTGACATGTTGGTCAGTATCACTACTTTGCTTTTAAGTGTTTTGTGTACATCACTGAAAATCTAGGGACTCTCTTTTGAATTTACTCTCTGCCTGGGAGTTGCAAATCTGGTTGCAAATCCTTACTGCCCTACCCCTTCCTCCTTTCCATTCTGCATGCATTGTTCCTTACACTTGCAGCCTTCACTCAGTATCCTTTTCTTAAAAAAAAGAAAAAGACTAATTTTACTTATTTGAAAATCAAAGTTATGGGAAAGGGTCGGGGAGAGGTCTTCCATCCACTGGTTCACCTCCCAAACGGCCACAACAGGCTATGCCAGTCCAAAGCCAGGACCCAGGAGTTTCTTCAGGGTCTCCCATGCCATCTTCCACTGCTTCCCCAGAAGCATTAGCGGGGAGGTGGATCGGAAGTGGAGCAGCCAAGACTGGAACTGGTGCCCGTATGGGATGCCAGCCCTTGCAGGCGGTGGCTTTACCCTCTGTGCCACCACACCAGCCCCTTGCTCAATACCCTTGATGGCAGCTATGCCGTTGTTCCACTCTATCATCTGGGGCTTACTGTCCATCAGGCCACACTCATTTGCTCTTCATTCAGCTAAGCAGTGCACATTCATCCAAAGGCTGAACACCAGTCCTCGTAAGAAGCCCAGCAGAGAAAACTCCAGAATTCTCAGGTTAAGGGAACTTAAAGGTTGTAGTTACTGATTAACCTCAGGGGATCTGGAGTTCTCGATAAAGAGGGTTAGATGTAGCTATGGCCCAGTAGTGAAGGCAATGGAGAAAGAGGAGTAGTTAGCACCTAGGAAGAGTGCTAGAAAGCAGGGCCAGCTGCAGAGACAGGGTGTTCACTACTGAAGGAGTTCTTGCCATAGCTAAGGGAAAGCATTAAATATTAGCATAGTCTTTAGCTCAGCAAATTATCAAAAATGATCTTTAATTTGTATTGACTCTGTATAGACTCAAACATTTGGAGCCAGGGCCTCAGTACAGTCATCTGTAAAAGAGGAATTACAAACACACCTGCTATGTGGAAAGTACCTAGAACAATTGCTAGCAACAGAAGAACTCAAAAACTTGGGGAATTTTTTTATTAACATTGAAACTAGTTATTTCTTTTCTCGCGCGTTTATAAAATGTATGCCCTCATTTGATTGCTATTGAAGTTAAATGTACGCCAAGCAAATTAGACGGAAGAGTAAGCCGCGTATTGGTAAGGATTTTACCCCTTCATCCATCATCTGCTATTTTGAGAGCCATAACTTATTTTCACCATGTGAAATCATAGTAATTCCTGGGTAGAATGTGTTCCTAGGGAGGTCATCATTATAACCCAGAGCTTCTTCAATTCCTGAAGGAAATCACATCTCAAATCCCAGCCATGCATGCTGTAACCAGCAGTGGGAAGGAAGACATAGACAGAATAAATAGCACAACAACAACATTTATTTTGAAGAGGTTTAATAGCAAAATAAAATACGTCATTGCCTGATTTTACCTGCTTTCTAGTATTAAGGAAAACTGAAGTGGCATCAGTTTTCACATCCCTCTTCTTCTGATTACTGGTACTACCATCAAATATTTTTTTAAAAAGTCACAAACATCCAAGGCTTTCAGAATTTTTAAATGTAAGAAAGCAGCTGCCTCGGACTCAACAGATAGGCACCAGCGGTGACATTTGCAGACATCATTGTTTCACTCCTGGTTCACGGGCATTTGAACAAGGAGAAAATACAAAACTTCACTCACTCCAGAGCAAACATCCTGGAACTAAATGATTTACATGGTAATAGGCAAAGGTTAAGTCCATAGAGTTCCCAGCCTTCCTATCTCTGAGGTTTCACTGTGGGAACCCTTGCTCTTTCTGTATCTCACATGGGTATATACATAATAACCTCTGAGGTCATGAGGTTGGGTTTTTATACACGAGACCACTTACCCAACAATGTGGGGAGGGAGTGGATAGTAAGACTTATTTTAAGTATAGAAGCTCAGGAAAATGAACAATCCGAAAAACGATACCTTAAACTTTCTTTATATAAGTTATTACTAAATGTCAATTAAAGCAATGTCTTCCTTGGCAGTGAAATGTCTTGCCACTGAAAATTGGATTATGGAATTTCAGTTGACAAAAAATAAATAAAAATTGTGACGTTTAATGGTTATGATGCCCACATCGCACATTGCAGGTCCTGGGTTTGATCCCTAGCTCTAGCTCCTGACTCCTACTAACACAGCCCCAAGGAGGCAGCAGTGATAATTCAAGGAATCGGGTTCTTACCACCCACATGGGAGACCTGGATGGTATTTCTGGCTCCTGGCTCTGGCACCAGTCCAGCCCAGCCCAGCTGCTGTGTGTCTGGGTGAATCAACAGCTGGGAGCTCTCTCTGGTTCACTCTTTCTGTTCCTACCTCTGCTCGCGCTCTCTCTCGCTCTCTCTCTCTCTCTCTCCTCTCTCTCTTTCTCTTCATCCCTCCCTCCCTTCCTCCCTCTCTCTCTCCCTCTCAAAATAAAATTTTTAAAAATTCAAATAAATGAGGAAGGCTTGTGTTACAGTTTTTAAGCTGCTACCTGGGACCCCACCACCCATACCTGAGTGCTGGTTTGATACCTGTATACACTTTTTCTGACCCAGCTCCATGCTAATGGGCCTGGGAAGCAGCAGATGATGACTCCTAGTACTTGACTTACTGACAACCATGTAGGAAACCCAGACGGAGTTCCAAGCTCCTGGCTTCAGCTTGGTCCAACCTCGGCTGTTATGGCTCTTTGGGGTGTGAATGAGCAGATGGAAGATCTCCTTAACTCTCACTCTGCCTTTCAAATAAATAAGTAAAACTATTAAAAACCCAAATAAACAAAGTAAAAATTACACAATTTCCTATTCAAATCCCATGAAGGTCAAGGGGAGGAAGATACTCAAATTGCACCTTGGGGTAGGGAGATGGAATTGTGAAAATTAAAGACACAACTCTAAGAAAGGTGACTTGTGGGAGACCTTGGAGAAAATAAAAGAAAAAAAGGAGGTTCATTTAAATTAAGTTTCTATTACTTTATGAAATCAGAATTTTTACATTTGTTAAAAGAAGCTGTTGATTATTTAAGTTCCATTTCTGCTTTTGTGACTATGGAAATATCACTGCTAGTTCAAAAGTCTCAATAGCAATATTGCAACTTTGCAATGCAAGCATGGAATGTATGTCCATTCAACACAAGGAGATGAATTAGACATTAGGTAGTTCACCTAAGAGAAGTGGATTTTGAGTTCACTTTCTAGGCATGACACTGTCAGAATGGCACCTTAGATGAGATCTATTTCTTCAAATGAATTCTTGAGAGATGGCATCTGACATCAACCATGTTCCTTGATATCACCCAGGCAGATGACCTCACATCTTCTCAAGACGGGTCTGTGCCTCCAGGAACTCCTCTCTTTCTTTTGTCAGGCCTAAGCCTGAGCAATTTAAAGGGGTTCAGAACAATATTTTATCTACAAAATTCTGATAAAGAGTTGCAATAAGAAAAGTTCTTGCCCCATGCTGCTTCAGTTGGAATACATTTACAAAATTAACTCTGAAAAAAATTGGAGTTGATTAGTTACACTAGATATTCTGTCAACAAATCCAACTCATCCTAATCAGTTATAATTAACTCTGATGTTTGATGAGAGGTAGAAGTAAGTTGACATGCAGAACTGCCCCTCTGGGGAATTGGGTAAAGTCTGCTCATTATCTTCAACTTGGAAAAGATGTGCATGCCTGTTTTGGCCAAGTTGGCAAAAGATATGTATGCCCAGTCTTTAGTGGACATAAGATTGTCTTGTGCACATTTAGCAAATTGGCAAGCAGATCTTCATTTTCTCCAGGAACGGGATGTGAATTCTGGAGTCCTGGCACTCAGCAAAGTCAAACGCCAACCTAACCCATGCCTCTCATTATGGTTCTTCAGCCCAGGAATAAGACTGAACATTTCTCATCAAGGACACCAATAATTAAATTAGCATGCTTGGCCTAGCCTAATCTACCAGATGAAAGAAACAAGGCAGAGCTGCTCAGTGGATTACACATCGCCCAAATTGGCAAGGAGGGAGCTTCTGGAATGCTTTGCTTCTCCCCAGCACACGACAACTCCATCAAAGCAGACCAGCTTCTCTGTAGCTCATTTTCCATTAAGCTTAAGCTCTGCCTTTTGTTTAAGCTCAGATTTGTCATTACTTTATAGAGCAGATTTTTTGCAGTGCTGAATTCTTTGTAGTTCTGCTGAAAATAAAAGAAGGACACAGGATATGGTGTTGTGATTACCATCTATAGTTTCATGGGGGCTTAATCAAGCCTTTCCTTCTAACCCGTCCCGTTACCCTCAGCATGGAGTCCTCTCTCTCACTTGGGGAATCCATCTTTCCATTAAACTCTTTGGTTCTCATCAGCCTACAAACATGCACATCTTTTCATTCAGAAGTCACCTTCCTCACTTCTTCATCTTTTGTTTTAATTTATTTGAGAGGCAGAAATACAGAGAGAGACAAAAAGAGAGAGAGAGAGATCTTTCCATCCTCTGGTTCACTCCCCAAATGGCCACAAAGGCCAGGACTGGACCAAGCCAAAACCAGGAGCCAGGAGCTTCTTCCAGATCTCTCACGTGGAACAGGAGCCCAAGCACTTGGGCCATCTTTTGATGCTTTGCTAGGTTCATTAGCAGGGAGATGGATCCAAAATGGAGCAGTTGGGACTCAAACAGGTGCCCATATGGTATGCCAGCACTGAAGATTGAGGGTTACCTTCTTCGCCACAGTGCTGGCTTCACTTCTTCATCAGAACTCTTGATCCTTGGAATCTGATTTCTACCCTCTTTGAATTTAGAATTCCTCTCCCCACAGCCCCGCCTTCCTGAACTAAGGACTCTCTGTGGAGCCTTCTCGGGAACGCTTGACTGTGCTGACTGTCCACGCCCTGACCCCCTTCCCTCAGTACCAACAATACCGATGCTTTGAACCTTCTCACCAACCTCTCGCCTTTGTCATCTTCTTCCTTCCAAATGCAGCTTGTCTCCAGTGCGTCTCTACATCCCTTTACCTCCTTCCTCAGTTCCCTCCCTTACAACCCCTTCTGTTTCTAAAGGTAACCATGGAAGCATCCTCCTTAGGATCCACAGAAGCGTTTAGGCAGCAATATGCACAAGTGTTGATATTACTGGCCTGCAACTCATATTAAAGCATATTCCCATATTAAATATAAATGTCAAGTTGTACATGAGTTTTTTTTTCCATTAACTGAATGTTTATCAAGCTCAGGTATAAAACAATGTTAAGAAACACACCCATATATATATATATTGAACAGTAAAATGCAAAATTAAAATGAATTTTTAGATTAAGTATAAACATCCCTAGAAAAGCCAGCTCTTATGTTCTGACTTGTATGTTCCAATTCTCCCCTCTCCAAACAGCTCTGCTTCGTATTTTCACTATCTTCGTGGACAATTACATATGGCTCTCCCACAGGACCTCACACGATGCTGAAAACCGAATTCTCCTCTCCTCCCAAGCCTGTTTTGGTCCCAACGGGTCCTATTTCTATCAGTAGTGCCACCAATATGAGAGTAACTCAGTCTCAAAATCTTGTAGCACTGTGATTCCTCACTCCCGTGGGTTGCTGGGTCCAAGTAGTTGCCAAGTGTGGAAATTCATCATCACCATTTCATCAATTTTCTTATCTCCAGTTCTACCATTATAATCCTTCTCCTCCTTCCTAGGTCTCTTTGCCTGGAGTATTACAGCAGCATCCTAAATGATATGTGTCCCCTTCACCATCCTTGTTTATAAACATAATCTATACTTCTCTCATATTTATCATTTCACTCCCAAAATCTTCCTAGGATTCCCAACTTCTGTCAATCATATCAAGATGGAACTCCTTGGCCTGGCACACAAAAAGTCTCCCCCAGTCTGATTGCATCTTATCTTATCTTTGTCTGCTTTTATCCCTCAAAGGGCTTATCTCCCCACACAAGTGTTTCATTTGAGGTTATGGCAGCACTAGCATTTTTCCTCTGTACACATATAGAAAGGAAAGGGAGTGAGGATCTAAGCGGTTAACTGTGTAAACATCTCAATGGGCAGAATTTAATTCCTGAACCTGTCATGCCCCCTCTTACCCAGGAGGGTGCTCTCCCACAAAGCGGTCGCCTGAGCGATGCAGGGAGGAGCACCTGCTGCAGAAGCCGGGAGGGATTTCTTCTCATTTCTGTTGTTGCCCTCTTCCCACTTACAGCATCACTGCCAAGTCCCTTGGGCCTCGTGGATTTCCATGTATGTGTATGTCTTTGCTTCTGTGTGATCTCAGCAGGGATAAATGAACCTACGATATTAAAATGTAATTTGTTCAGATCTTTGCCTTCAGGGTGAGCACTAAGATGCTGCCATCAGCCAGAAAATGTGTGATCTAATTTAGAAGCAGTGAGCCATGCTGTCTTCGCTCAGACACTTCGCAAAGCTGCACTGGGTCTCCACTTTGCTGTGGTTTTGTGAAAGGTTTTCTTTCAAGCTATAAACAATGTCGATTTTTTTTTCTCTCCACACTGCTATTTCAAGAAAGATTCACTTAGTACAGGCAGGGAGTAGAGACTATGCTTTTTAGCTGTCACTCTGTTGAAATGCCATTTGCACAAGTGACTCACCTTTCGTCTCTGGGACTGTGCACTGTGGAAGACTCTCCCACTCTGACCCACTTAGACCTAGACATTCAAAAGGGCCTCTGTCCCTGACACTTGCCCGCAGAGTTCCATGATCAGCATTGAACGCGCTAAAGCAAAGAATTTTACATTGACTGCCCTCATGCTCTGGAAGATTTCCTACCCAGGTATACCTTGGCTGAAATCTTCAGCACAGAGGCTGGCGCTGTGGCACAGCAGGTTAGGCCACTGCTTGTGGTCCCAGCTCCTCATATGGGCACCCATCCAGGCCCCCAGCTGCTTCACTTCCAATCCAGCTCCCTACTAACGCACTTGGGAAGGCAGCAGAAAATGACCCAAGTGCTTGGGCCCTGCCATCCACTTGTGAGACCGAGATGAATCGCCAGGCTCCTGGCTTCAGCCTGATCTAGCCCTGGTCATTGTGGCCATGTGGAGAATGAACCTGTGGATGGAGGATCTCTCTCTCTCTCTCTTTCTCTCTCTCTGTAACTCTGCCTTTCAAATAAATAAAATAAAAATCTTTAAAACAATGCCATCTCACTAGTCCAAGTGATCAATTTCTGTTCACAATTGATCATAATGATAGGACTAAGAGTCAAAGGGATCACACAAACAAGACTAGTGTCTGCTAATACTAACTGACAGAATCAAAAAGGGAGAGAATGATCCATCATGGGAAGCAGGATACACAGCAGACTCATAGAATGGCAGATGTCCTAAATAGCACTCTGGCCTCAGAATCAGCCCTTAAGGCATTCGGATCTGGCTGAAGAGCCCATGAGAGTATTTCAGGCATGGAAAGCCAAGACACTCTGGCAAAAAAAAAAAAAAAAAAAAAAAAAAAAAAAAAAAAAAAACACCTAAATGAAAGATCTCTGTGAGTGAGATCCCAGTAGAAAGAACAGGGCCATCAAAGAAGAAGGTACCTTTCTCTGAAGGGAGGAGAGAACTTCCACTTTGACTATGACCCTGTCGGAATAAGATCAAAGTCGGTGAACTCAAAAGGCTTCCATAGCCTTAGCAACTCATGACTAGAGCCTAGGGAGACTACTGACGCCATAAACAAGAGTGTCAAATTGTTATGTCAACAACAGGAGTCACTGTGTACTTACTTCTCTTGTGGGATCTGTCCTTAATGTGTTGTCCAATGTGAAGTAATGCTATAACTAGTACTGAAACAGTATTTTACACTTTGTGTTTCTGTGTGGGTGCAAACTGTTGAAATCTTTACTTAATATATACTAAATCGATCTTCTGTATATAAAGATAATTGAAAATGAATCTTGATGTGAATGGAATGGGAGAGAGAGTGGGAGATGGGGGGGTGCGAGTGGGAGGGAAATTATGGGGGGGGGGAAGCCATTGTAATCCATAAACTGTACTTTGGAAATTTATATTTACTAAATAAAAAAAATAAGTAGAAAAAATAAATAAAGAAAGAAGATCAGAGTCAGTGAACTCAAAAGGCTTTCATAGCCTTGGCAACTCATGACAAGAGCCTAGGGAGATTACTGACGCCATAAACAAGAGTGTCAAATTGTTAAGTCAACAACAGGAGTCACTGTGCACTTACTCCTCATGTAGGATCTCTGTCCTTAATGTGTTGTTCAATGTGAATTAAAGCTAGTACTCAAAGAGTATTTTACACTTTATGTTCTGTGTGGGTGCAAACTGATGAAATCTTTACTTAATATATACTAAATTGATCTTTTGTATATAAAAAAAAAGAACAAAAACTTCAGTGCAGCCACAAGACCACAAAGAAAAATTACTGACTTCTCTATAGACAATTTTACCCATTTTAGTTCCTCTCTCATTTCAGCTAAAGACAGGTTGTTATTGCCAGGCCCTTGCTTACTTCATTTTTTTTCCTTTGGTTTCTGAGACAAAGAAAACTATATCCTGAGCTCTAAAAAGTGTAACAGGCGAAAATTCTGGGTTTTTTTTTAGCCCAGAGGCATGGTTAGGATAAAAGTGGAAGGTATTGGGCATGATTTTTTTAAATGATACTGCATAGCAAGCAGGTGCATTAAATCTAGTTTAACAAAGAAGCAGGAGCTATAGATAAAGTTGTTGAACATCCCAGAAGGGGTCTGAGAGAGACAGAGTCTCTTTGAGGACTAAAGACTTCTTACTGCTCTCCTGCAACCCTCCCAGAAAACAGAAAAGGGACAGGTTCTAATTTCAAAAGTGAGATTTCACTCTGGATGACCACCATTTTTTGTTCACATAGGTCACACAAAACAGAGGAAGACAGGATCAACCCAAAGGGAGAAAAAAAGGATCCACCAGAAATGCATCTACATTAGCTCCAGGCCAATTGAACAGTAAAATATAGGCTAGCAGTTAAAGCACGTGTGAGGCTGGCTTTTACTTTTTCCGGCAACTTCTTGAAATTCAGCTTTTCCCGAGTTAGATCTAGGAGAACAGGAAGCATGACAAACTTCAGGTCTTCAGCTTAAATACAGTTGTGGTTTTTTTGTGAATGCTCATTGACCGATAGCGTCTTCACAGTGCAACTAAGAGACTTGAGGGTTTTAGAGTAACATAGGTGTCGTATGGAGATTGAGAAAAATGCTGCACTTCCAGTCTAACAGAAACCAATAGCACTCCCAGCCAATGCAGTAGGACCAAGGGCTGCCAAGTAGACCAGTGGGTGAGAATGAAGTGTGTGAGGGCCTAGCACTGCACCTTTAACCAACCTTAGCTGCAAGTCTAGAAGCACCCTTGAAAATTTGGTTCACCGCCAGATTATGCATTGCATCCAACATGGGATCTCAGTCGCTTCCTGCAAAAAGATCTATGTGACTTAAAGGGACAGAAGGATGCCCTGTGCTACAAACTTGCAGATGTTAACCCTTTACTCTACCATTGCAGGATGGTATGTAGGGATGTTGCTCAAAAGTCTTCAATCAGATTTCTTTTTTTTTTCTAAACCTGACATATTACAGAGTTCTTTCATTTAAAATAATAAAGATTCCATGCAGATTAGCAGAACAACTTTGCAAGCTTGATTAAAAGGTCTCTAGGAATGGGTTTTATTTTTCAATCACATTTTTCTCCATGAAAACCTTTATTAGATTCTCAATCCGAAGTGTGTTCTGGCCGTATAATTTAGCAGAATGCTGCACTTCCAATAAGCCTATTTTCATCATGCAGTCGATTGTTCATCATGAATATAAATATAATCCATAGGCTTCAACAAAAAGTGGTACACTTTTAGGACTACCTTAAAATAAAAGTTGTATAAATTGTCACTGAAAATTACACGGCCACATTACCTGTATTTCAAATTGTACTGATTAAGTCTTTCATACACCAACCTATTCAACGGAGATAATTAGATAGCACAGGAAGCTCTAACATTATAAAATCAAAGAACTTAAGCCTCATTGTAAGCTGTAAGTGCCAAGCAGGCTCGCGTCTCTAATGTTTGTAAGGCATGAATGCCACCTACTGGCGGCATTAAAGATTGCAATGTCTGACCAAGAGCCGCTACTTCAACCTTGCAATCTGACCAAGTTTTCCCCTGTAGGCGAAATGCACCAGAGATGTTGTGTACAGTTTGCCTTTCCAGTTGTTGATTTGTTTTAAGGAAACCACACAAAAACAGTTTCCTTTTGACATGTCTTACATGTGTATGCGCTTCACTGGTCTCTTCAGAGATTCTCCTCGTTTGCTAGAATGTAACCTCAGCAAGAGCAGCAACATGTTTTCTTCATGGATGTATCCCCTGGGATCTGACCAGTGTCTGGAACTGCATCAATACTCATTGCTTATTTTTTAATATTCATTGTTAAAATGAATGAAGGAATAAATGAGCAAAAAAAAAAAAAAACACTAAGGTCATATAGCATCTTGTCTAGTAGCCTAGGTTTTAAAGACAAACAGATCTGGTTCCTGCCACCCATGTGGGAGGCCAGGGTGGAGTTTCTGGCTCCTGGTCGCAGCCTGACCTACCACTGGTCATTGCAGGAATTTAAGATTTAGGGAGTGAATCATCTGGCAGAAGATCTCAGACTCTCTCTCTCTCTCTCTCTCTCTCTCACACACAGCCTTCCAAATAAATAAATAAAGACATCACAACCATTATTATTAACTATAATCTTAACATAGCTAAGAGGTCCATCAGAAACTTCACAGACATTCCAGTGTTTACATTTTTATTTATTTATTTGAAAGAGAGAGAGAAAGACAAGCTGGCATCCTTTGATTTACTCCACCAATGCCCACAACAGCCAGGGTTAGGCCCTGCCAAAGCTGAGAACCCAGAATTCCATCTGGGTTTCCCACGTGGGAGACAGGGACAAAACTGCTTGAGCTATCACCACCTGCCTTTTAGTGCAGGAATCTGGAATCAGAGCTGGGGCCAGGACTTGAACCCAGGCACTGAGATATGGGATGCAGGCATCCCAAGCAGCATCATGACCACTAGGCCAAACATTTACCCAATCAATGAGCTTTGTTTCCGTGGTGCATGCCAACAGCCCACTCGTCTCCCTCATTCTTTTTTTTTTTTTTTTTTTTACAGGCAGAGTTAGACAGTGAGAGAGAGACAGAGAAAGGTGTTCCTTCCGTTGGTTCACCCTCCAAATGGCTGCTTCAGCCGGTGTGCTACACCAATCCAAAGCCAGGAGCCAGGTGCTTCTCCTGGTCTCTCATGCGGGTGCAGGGCCCAAGCACTTGGGCCATCCTCCACTGCACTCCCGGGCCATAGCAGAGAGCTGGCCTGGAAGAGGAGCAACGAGGACAGAATCCGGCGCCCCGACCGGGGCTAGAACCCGGAGTACTGGTGCCGCAGGTGGAGGATTAGCCTAGTGAGCCGCTGCGCCGGCCTCCCTCATTCTTGTCTTCACTTCCCAGTCTGCATCTGACCTGCAAAATCCTCCAGTTCCACCAAGTGCTAGGACCCAGCTGGCATCCATCATTCTGTGTCAGCCTTCAGATAGCCATAGGTCCTTGAGGTTGCTAGCACTGTGGCGTGACATTCAGCTCACTGTTCTACAATTTTCTAACCATACTTATGCACTTGAATAGTTTAGAACTCTCTGGAGGGGCTTACAAGGGTTTTAATTTTATTACAGCCGATATCACACTTTATTGCCTGCCAGCAAACCAGTTTGTACTTGCCAGGAACCATCTACCCTTGAGTGCATCTTTTGGAACGTTGGGCAGGTCCCAGAGCACCACAGAAGCTGACGTCAGCATCTCACGGAGTGTGAAGTCCCTGGGTGGCGGCGCTGCTGCCCAGCGGAACCACATCATGAAGCGCTGTGTTCTCCTCACGTCGTGCTCTGCTGGCCTCGTGTTCGGGTTCCTCAGCCCGGGTCCTCTCGTGGAATGAGTTTGCCTCCAACAGGAATCTGGGCTGCGTGATGTTCCTGATTCACGTTCAGTGGGAAGGAATGATTGGTTCCGGGGGGATCCCAGCAGAGGGAGGAAGAGCTTTCCCCTAACACTCACACAGACTGCTCCTCTTGGCTCCGTGGTCAGAGCACTAACAGGACTGAAACATACCCATCCTCAGCTGGCTGCCTTCACGTTAGTCTCATTGGCCTCGAGTCTTTGACCTGAGTTCTTTATTTCTCTGAGTTCCATGAGGAGGGGAGAAGACCTGAACAAAACAAAACAAAAGAAAAGAAAAAGAAAAGGAAGGAAGGAGAGAAAGGAAACAGGGCAGGTCTCTGGAAGGAGCACACAAGGGACATTGCATTGTAGTTTCTGATTTTAAAAGCTTTAAATTCCTGGGGCCAGCGCTGTGGCGTAGTGGGTTAACATCCTGGCCTGAAGCTCCGGCATCCCATATGGGCACCAGTTCCAGACCTGGCTGCTCCACTTCCGATCCAGCTCTCTGCTATGGCCTGGGAAAGCAGCAGAAGATGGCCCAAATCCTTGGGCTCTGCACCTGTGTGGGAAACTCAGAAGAAGCTCCTGGCTCCTGGCTTCAGATCGGCGCAGCTCCGGCCATTGCAGCCAGTTGGGGAGTGAACCATCGGATGGAATACCCCTCTCTCTCTCTCTGCCTCTCCTTCGCTCTGTGTAACTGACTTTCAAGTAAATAAATAAAAATCTTTTTAAAAAAGAAGTTTAAAATCCCTAAAATAATGTTTTTACAGGAATATTTTCTTGCAGTTCACATACAAAGAACCCAATATGCTTCAACAGAAATATGATGTAGTCATGCCTGAATGGCTATAGATATTATGCAGACTTTCGCTAAACATGGGGCAGATTTGACAACAGGAACACACTTGGGTCCAAGTGTCCATTGTTTCTTTGGATCTTGGTCTTTCTATTGTTCAAGATGAAATAAATGAGTTCGACCAGCGCTGCAGCTCACTAGGCTAATCCTCTGCCTGTGGCACCGGCACCCCGGGTTCTAGTCCTGGTTGGGGCACCGGTTCTGTCACAGTTGCTCCTCTTCCAGGCCAGCTCTCTGCTGTGACCCGGGAGTGCAGTGGAGGATGACCCAAGTGCTTGGGCCCTGCACCCGCATGGGAGACCAGGAAGAAGTACCTGGCTCCTGGCTTCAGATCGGTGCAGAGCACCAGCCGCAGCAGCCATTTGAGGGGTGAACTAACGGAAAAGGAAGACCTTTCTCTCTGTCTCTCTCTCTCTCTCACTGTCTAACTCTACCTGTCAAAAAAAAAAAAAGAAAGAAAGGAGTTCAAAGACCTCTCCCAATTTTTACACTCTTTTCTGTGAATCCATGTCCACATATGTCAGCAACATGAACATACATATCAATTTACACATGTTTTTATTCATCATTCAAGTTAAATATTGACCTGCTATTATATGGACTCCATTCGATGAGGAAGGGACAAAGACTTTTACAAGGATGAGGCAACTTCCTGCCTTCCAGAGCCTTCTCTGGGGAGAAAAGGCAGAGAGAAGGAAAGTTTAAAAATAGGGCAGCAAACAGTTGCTAAGCAACCACGGAATGGAACTGAGGTGCGCTCTGGGAGGGAAGAGGGAGGTGAGGGGTAGGTTGGGTTACACCTAGAGGAGGAGGCGTGGTTTAGAAGACGGAACAAAATGAGGAAGGAGCAATAAGCTCATAGTGTGGATCAGGACCTGATTTACTGTGTCTGTGAAACTGAGTGGACGCGAATGACTGTGATGATGGATGATGTTGATGATGCTTCCTGTGGTAGCTGCAGGTTCCTGTGACCTACCCAGGCCACCACTTTAATTAAAATCTTTCATTTAATCTTCACAATAACTCGGGGGAAAACTGTCATCGTCCATATTTGACCCTCAATTTATCTCAATTTATCTTGCCCAGAGTTTTTTGTTTTTAAGTATTAAATCTGTGTTTAGAACACAAGTCCCTGGGGCAGGCAGTTGCTGGCACAGCAGTTACAATTCCGCTTTGGATGCCACATTCTGCATCAGAGTGTCGATTCAAGTCCTGGCTCCCCCACTTCTGAGCCAGTTTCCTGCTAATGTACATCCTGGGAGGTGACAGGTGATGGTTCAGTTAGGTGGGTCCCTGCCACCACTCATGTGGGAGCCCCAGTTAGAGTTCTGGGCACCTGGCTTTGGCCTGGCCCAGTACTGGCTGTTGCAGGCATTTGGGGAGTGAATCAGTGGATGGAATATCTCCATCTGTCTCTGTCTCTCTGCCCTTCAAATAAAATAAACATTAATAAAATTTTTAAAAAGGAACCCATGTGCCTGCAACTATACAGGCACAATGCCTTCAGAACACTTCTCGGCCTCTTTGAAATGTGGTGACTCTCAAACAGCCCACAAATCTGAGATGCAGGCCACGTGTCTGTGTATCCAAGGGAGTCCGCTTAGGAAAACAAACATGTTTACAGCCAGGGCTTTCATTCAGATGAAAATAGCTTTCCTAAAAAGCACCCTTGCTTGCAGAGACTGCATAGATTCACAAGTTAGATCACCTCCTTACCATTCAGGATTATGACATAAAAGGAGGGCATTGCTAGCTTTGGATGCACTGCATTGTAGCATTGGGAAATAATTCTGAAATAATGACACAAAGACATATTTTACCTTTTATCTTAAAATTGGACTGAGGGGCTTTGTTGGAAAGTGAGATAGCCCCTGGATTGCTTGATATTCTGCATATGATCCTATTGCTGTGTGTGTGTGAGAGTGGGGGAAGGTGCAGGGATCTGCTGACCTTTTACCCTAAGCAGACACTGCACATTCACCTCCGTTAACCACAAAACAGTGTCCCTTCCATGGGACAATGAGTCCAGCACAGCATGTATTCTGAGCTCTTAGGGCAGTTTCTGGGACCCAGACACACTATAATAGGAAGAGTGCACATGTCTCTCTCTCCCTCTCTCTCTCTCTCACACATACACACACACACATACACACACGCACACACAGCCATCCAGTCTGCACTGTTCAAAGGAAGATGAAGTTCCTACCACTCTGCTCAAATCCCAAACACACTCCCCAGGAAACCATGTACCACGGCTGTTGTACTTTCTTTACCAGCCACCCTTTCCTCCCCAGCAATTGTGAAAAATGCCTTTTGATCTGTGACCTGCATTGAAAAACTGACATCTGGTGGGTCGGGTGGTAATTAGACTTCATTTAAAAGTTATTTCTGCCTTGTTAACGGAGTCACTCTGTGATCAAATTATGGGATAATTTAGAGGAATTCAGGCATATTGATTGTATAATCCATAATGTGTGTAATTAATAACTACCCCCTAAAAGCTCTGTGTGAGAAATTGTAAGGATTCACATTAGACAAAGAGTCAAGACCTGACTGGTGCTTTCTCCTCAATGCCTTTTATTAACTAGACATAAAAAGGAAAGCTTTCAAAGGAGATGAAGTCAAGGTTCGCTGCCACAGTTCATCGACACTGCCGCACAGCTTATGTCCCCAAGGGCCTCAGCCTGGTGCCAACTGGGAGCCCTCTTGTCCTGGGTGCCTGAGACTTCCTGTTCCTGGAACCACCCATCTACAAGGGGTAGCTCAAAAAGTTCCCTGAAAACAGAATTAAAAGATAAGTTTGGGTACAGAAAGACACATCGCCCATGGACTTTTTGAAGGCTCTTTACATGCATGGATTCCACAGTGTTTCACACCCAAATAAACTTCTCTTTTGATTCCTTCTTTCCATTAACTTTTTGAAGTACTCTTGTATAAGACCTTCCTAGCTGCTGACTTCTTATTGATAGATTCAGCCATCATTTTTTAGTTATAGATGGGGTTTGTCCAAGCCATGGAGCTTGCAATGGCACAGGCTGTCCTAGGTAGCAATGAACTGATGCCAGCAATTCAGTCTGTAGAGATTATTTCTAACAAAACTCCATAACAACAACAAAAAGTTAGTGTTGGTTGTAATAAGGTGACAAGGGTCAGATCTCTGTACCCTTGATTTTTATCCTGCTGCTTCCAGTCACACCAGGTCACCCAAAATATGCACACCACCATGAACAAATATTGTCTGTCATTACCCAGAACACCTGCCCAAACTTTTTTCTGTTCTTCTCCCCTGTAAGCTGAGATGAACTTCCTGCAAGACAGAAGGACATGGTGAGCTCAGTGCTGCAGGCCCAGTTAAGAGAGCTCCTTCATCTTGATCTACTTTGCTGCTGTCAGGTCTGCAAAGAGCCTTATGGCAGCTGAACAAGAGGAGCCCTGAGAAGTGAAGAAAACAGAGTTCGTTGGCAATGAAGAGAACACCTGGCCTGCATGTGCATCACAGGAGGTGGGGTCCTGTTTGGTGCTTACACACAGGTTCTCTGGGCACCTGCATCAGTGCATCACCCTTTTGTCTCCACCCATTAAGGAACTACTTGGTGGAATGGTGACATAATAGTTGCAGCTTACATTTCTGAAGCTCTGCATTCTGCTATGTGTTTTTATTTCATCGTTGAAATAACTCTAGGAGGGGCCAGTGCTGTGGCATAGCGGGTTAAGCCCCTATCTGCAGCGCTGACATCCCATATGGGCTCTGGTTTGAGTCCCAGCTGCTCCACTCTGAATCTGGCTCCTTGCTAATGTGCCTGAGAAGGCAGTGGAAGACGGCCTAAGTGCTTGGACCCCTGTACTTGTAGGGGAGACCTGGAAGAATTTGCTAGCTCCTGGCACAACCCCAGCCATTGCAGTCATCTGGGAAATGAACCAGAGGATGGAATCTCTCTCTCTTTCTCTCTCTGTAAAATCTGACTTGCAAAAATAAATAAATAAATCTTTAAGAAGGAGGAGGAGGAGGAAAAGAAGAAGGAGAAAGAGAGATGCCAGAAACCAAGAGATCTCCAAAGGAAAGATGGCTGACTAACCAACCATAAAGCACTTCCTGGGCCAAGGGCTATTTTGATATAGCCCCCAGATTAGCCTCTTAGGGCTGCCATACAAATTATCAAGACAGGGTGACTTAAACCACGGAAGTTTGCTTCCTCACAAATCTGAAAGCTGGAAGTCCAAGATAATTGTTGGCAGAGTTGGTTTCTTCTGAAGCCTCTTTCCTTGCTTTGTAGATGGCCATCTTCTCCCTGTGTCTTCCAATGGTCATTTTCCTATGTATGTCTGTGTCCTAATCTCTTCTTTTTTAATGAATTATTTATTTATAAGGCAGAACAACAAAGAGAGGGAGAGAGATACAGAGAAAGAGATCTTCCACCTGCTGGTTCACTCCCCAGATGACCACAATGTCCACAGCTCGGCCAGGCCAAAGCCAGGGGCCAGAAACTCCATCCTGGTCTCCCACATATGACAACATCTCAAATACTTGGACTACCATCAGCTGTTTCTCAGGTATATTGGGAAGCTGGATCAGAAGAAAAGTAGCCAGGACTCTAACCCACACTCTAATATAAGATACTAGAGTCAGAAGCAGTGGCTTAAACCACTGTGGCATAATGCTGGCTCCACTCATCTCTTCTTTTTATGAGGACACAGGTCATATTGAATTAGGGCCCACCTCATGGTCTCATTTACCTTGAGTTCCCTCTTTAAAGACCCAATCTCTGAATACAGTCAAGCTGGAGTACTAAAGGTTCGAATTTCAACTTAAGAATTTGGGGTAAAGTGACCAGCGTCATGACGTAACAGGTTAAGCCACCGCCTGTGACATGTGGGCATGGATTCAAGTCCCAGCCACTCTACTTCTAATCCAGCTCCTTGCTAATGTGCCTGGGAAAGCAGCAGAAGATGGCCCAAGTCCTTGGGCCCCTGCACCCACGTGGGAGACCTGGAAGAATCTCCAGGCTCCTAGCTTCAGTCTGGCACATCTCCAGTGATTGCAGCCATTAGGGAGTAAACTAGCAGAAGGAAGATCTCTCTCTCTCTCTCTCTCTCTCTCTGCGTGTGTGTGTGTATGTGTGTGTATAAATGTGCCCTTCAAATAAATAAAAATAAATCTTAAGTAAAAGAGTTTGGGTGGAGGGGAAGACACAGTCCAGCCTCTAGCACCTCACCCACACATCCCCATGCTCTTAACCTCTAAGCTTTCAGTACAATAGTCTAAACACATTGTCTTGAGTAAGAGGAAATTGGTGGAAACAAAAGGCAAAGTTGTCATCCATATATGGAGCTAATGAAAAAAAAAATAGAAGGGAAGACATACAGCAGGAGAAGAGATGCAAGGCAGAGAATAAGTATTTAGCAGAAGTAGGATCAAGAATTAAAGAAAGACACACTAGGAACAGTTCGACTCTTCCTCCCCCATGGAGGTTCTAGAATGATGGGCCATGAGCGTGTTTGGTTTTGTTTGTTGTAAATATTAGAGGAATGATAACTCCTGATGTCTGCACATCTTTGACATAATGATGAATACTAGGGCAATTTTTCAGTGTATTGCTATCAAATCCCAGCCTACTTATCTAATCAGGAGGCATGCCACCCTTTGTGATAAAAATGGCATCCAGTTAGTCACCTCTTGATTCCCAGCCCATTTCATCATGCCTCAACACTAAAACAGAACTAGCAAGGATGTCAAGTTCTGGAGACTTGAAGAACACTGAGTATCTCCTTGGATTCAAGAAAGCACCATAATTCAAAATCAAGTGTGCATCAGGCTGGGAAAGAAAGCCAAGCGATTCACAAAAGCTTTTGCCCACCCTGTGTGGTGGAATGTCAAGGCAGGACTAATACTATCAAACCTCCTAGCAATTCACAGCCAACATTTTCAACTGAAGATCATTGTGGTCTCCTAGCCTTCAGTAAGCCTATTACATAAGTTACACTAATAAATGAATCTCCTTCTCAATTACTATATTCCTAAGCCATTTATTTCTGCTAACAAGGTAAAGAAAACCTTCCCTTTTATTCTATTTCTAAGTGAATGACATACTGTTGGGACTGACCGATAGGACCCTTGTGCCATTTTGGTGCCATATGCCAGCTGGCCAGTACAAATGGGGAGTGTACAGAACTGAGTACAGAACTGTATCAGAAGTCTCAGCTGGCCACAGATAAAGTAACCATGCCAGAAGCATAAGTTAACACAAACTGTGTGTGTGTGTGTGTGTGTGTGAGAGAGAGAGAGAGAGAGAGAATCTGTGTGGGCTATATGTGTTTGGTGATATGAAAAAATACAAGTTATTGGCAGTTGTTCTTCATACTGATAATAAGCAAATGCAGATGATCAGATAAACTAACTTTCTCATCACTTTGGAATCATGTAGAGCAAATGGGTGCAAACAACAGAAAAGGGAAGAACAACCAAGAAGAGAAAAAAAGATAAATAAGATATTTTATGGTATATTAAAATGTGGGGACTGGCACTGCATTTTTACTAAAATGCACACACACACACAGCATCCCATCCATGTTGTTCACACTCAAAAGCTACAAACTGGCCAGTATGACAAGAATTAGGCAGCCACAATAATAGGAAGCAGCTTCTCTGAGAGAGGCAATGATGTAGGTGCAAACACAAGGCATGAAGCCCCCAGGGCCCTACGATAGGAGGCCATGGCAGCTTCCGCCAAGGCTTCAGAGCACCATCCAGGGCCAGGGTCAAGGCCAGGGCTCATACCACACTCAAGCTATGGAGCTCACAGAGGAAAGATTGAGGCCAAGGACTGGCTCTCAGTGACCAAGCAGGGCCATCTGGTCTAGGACATAAAGGTCAAATCCCTCACACAGATCTACCTCTTCTCCATGCCCATCAAGTCATCTGTGTTCATGGTTTCTTTCCCAGGGGTATCCCTGGGTGTGAGGTTTGGTGATTATACCAGTGCAGAAGCAGGCTGGCAAGGGACAGAGCACCAAGTTCAAGCATTTGTTGCCATCAAGGACTACAATGAGCATATCGACTTGGATGTCCAATGCTCCAAGGAAGTAGCCACCGCCATCGGAGGAGCCCTCCTCCTGGATGAACTCTCCATTGTGCTGGCAACTGAGAGACTGCTTGAGGAACAAGATGGCAAGCCCCACACCACCCCCATTCAAGGTGACAGGCCACTGCAGTTCAGGGCTAGAGCTCTTCACCCTCACCTGCAGACATTCTGGCATTGCCTCAGCCCCAGTGCCTAAGGAGCTGGGGCTGATGGCTGGTACGGACGACTGCTACCCCTCAGCCATGGGCTGCACTTCCACCATGGGCAGCTTTATTTATTTATTTATTTATTTTTGTCAAAGCCACCTTTTGATGCCATCTCTGAGACATGCGGCTATTTGATCCCTGACCTCTGGAAAGAGATTATGTCCATCAAGTGTCCCGGTCAGGAATTCAGTGACATTCGCTGTCTCATAAAGAACCTCACAGTTTCCATGCAGAGGACCCAGGCTCCAGCACAGGGTGTGTGCACCAGAAAAATAAAATGAATTAATCCTATTTTTAAGCAAAAACAGCAAGCAAAAATAAAGGAATAGAATCAATGCCTCAGAACCTTAAATAAGCCAAATATTCATAACTTAGGGGTAACATGCAGGACTCTAAGGAAATACTGGAATGGGTGTAGTGGGAACCAACAACAATAATGATATATGGGACTTGGGAAGCTTTGTGGCAGGGAGGAGTGAGCCTAGCCACTAGGCGACCATGCCTGGGTGCAGGACAGAATGGGATGCGAAGATACAAAAGTCCTGGGGAAGTGACAAGAAGCTCTTCATGCACTGAAGTCGAGAAGAGGCAGAAGTACCTGGCACAGAGCCAATGCTGTCAACCAGCGTTCTAGCTGTACAATACCAATACCTACAACAAGAGCCCGGGGTTCACTGCCAAGGCCGTGAAGGCTGCCTGCAACCACAGGCCATCAGTTAAGTCAAGGCATGCAAGCAGGACACGGTTACCAGCCAGAACTTACAGAGAGAATCCCAGTGCTGTTTCAAAACCAGTAGGATTTAGAGAAGATTTTGACAAGCAGGGGCTCATGGTAGAGTTAGAAGAACCTGAACAGGAGAAACTGAATAAGAATGTGCTAGAAATCAGTGGGCTTGAAGCAGTTCTCGTATACCCTTGCAATTAAAACCTTCCAAGGGGGGCAGGCACTGTGGCACAGCAGATTAAGCTACCACTTGGGATGCCCGCATCCCCTATCCAAGAGCCAGTTCAAGTCCCGGCTACGCCACTTCCAATCGAGCTCTCTGCTAAAGTGTCTGGGAGGTAGCAGATGACGCCTCAAGCACTTGGACCTCTGTGACTAATGTGGGAAACATGGATGGAGTTGCTGGCTCCTGACATCAGCCTGGTTTAGCCGTGGCTATTGTGGACATTTGTGGAGTGAACCAGTTCATGGAAGATTCTCCTCTCTCTCTCTTTCTCTCTCTCTCTCTCTCATTTCGAATAAATAATAAATAAATCTTAAAAAATAAAAAAAACACAAATAAGAAGTAAGAGGAAGACAATGACAGGAAGGAATTGGAGCCTCAGGATGGATGCATGTGACTCTCTGAGTTTATGTGTGGGGCAGACAGGACAGGGTGCAGGAAGATTCCATCACTCTGGAGTCACTCTCCACAGCAGTAGGACTCCATCACGGCTCACTCTCTGCATAGCCTGGCCTGCATCCAGCAGTCAAGTGAGCCAGGAGGTGCCTACTGTTTACAATGCTGACTTTCTATAAAATCAACAGTATTTGGAAAGCCAGCATTCAGCTTCTGGACTGCACTAACTCCACTGCTGAACCCTCAATGGAAAGGGTCAACTGTTTGCAGCTGAAATGACCTCAAACTGTGGCCTCTGTCCTTTGAAGACAGATAACTTGTTGCACATCTCTTTGTAAGACTTGTATGGTGCTGACAGAAATGCCTTTTTTTTTTTAAGTGCCCTAGGTTTTCCCCTGTCCTTAGGTGCGGTAACCGTTCCCTCAAGAGCTATACTTCTGTCCATCACCCATGCAATGGCCCTTGTGCTCACCTCTCTGGCCCACTCCTCCCGCTCCCCTTGTCTTTCAGCATTGGTGACACTGGTTTGAAATGGATGGTGCTCTCTGGAGAGCAAGTGAAATGATCAGAATTCCATTCTGGTCAGTTTTCTAACATTGCTCTCGGGTCCTTGTTGCTCATTGTGATAACTGATAGATAACCCACTGGAAGCATAGCTGTATGTTTAAGCTCATATGAAATTTTGGTTTGAGCTCACTATTAAATATCTGGTTTAATTAAAAAAAAGAAGAAATAATGGAAAAAAACAAAATAGCAATTTTTAAATACTGGATGCATTATAGCAAAATAGAGAGACATGTGGCAAATTGATATATTTCCACGAACAAAAAGAATTCCAAAAATGGTACTTCTGTCACTGATATCATCCATTAATGAAGATTCTTTTGGTAACAAGGAATAAATGCAGACTTTCTAGATGCAGAGAGAAATGAAGAGGGAGAGGAGAACGAACTTCTTAGAAGGACACTGGAAGGATTCTGTGAAGCTCTAAGCTTCATAGGCAATTTCCTATAGAGCATTGATTTCCAACCTTGATTCCATAATAGAATCACATGGGTAACCTTGAGAAACAAGCAATGCACTGGCTCCACTCAGGCAAATTACACTGGAATCTCTGGGGGCGGAGCCCATGAATAAATATACTTTAAAAGTTCCCCAGCTGATTTGAATGCATGGCCAGGGGTTGAGAACTACTCTTCTGGAATGGTAGAATTAACATCACTCAATCTTAATGACTCCTGGGTCTAGTGTTTGTAGCTCAAAAATTCTAAAATTCCCAGGAGAGAGAGCTTAAGTGGCACAGTGCTCCTTCACAAGATACCTTTTTAAAAAATCAGCTACTGCCAAGAAGAAAGCAGGGTCATTTTAGACCAGACATGGCAACTAGAAGTTGGTGTCTGCAGATCAGAGCACATGAATTACTGTGAGCTGGGCAGCTCCCCAAAGGGTGTGTATTATGCCACGCATGGGCGTGATGTGTCGTGCTTAACTAATACTCCTTCCTTCTCTGAGAACACTCCCAGATAAAATGATAGGACAAGGTCCAGGTTCCAACCAGACAGCCCAGGATGACACCAAGAGGAGTGCAGAGATGTTCCACACATGCTAGCCAGTGAATGAACACTGCTTCTCTATTCACTTATTCAAACATCCATGCCACCTGCTGGAAGGCCCGTGTTAGTGAATAGAAAAATGATTTGCAATTATTGTAACAAAGCCCAAGTCTGTTCCATCTACCTTGTAAATAAATGGGTGTGAAATAATAGCCTAAGAAATAAAGGTAAAACTTCTTTCAAATAATATTTCTCATTTTTTATTTATACAAATGGTAAATTAACAAGACTTCTTTTTTCCTAATAAGAGTGCAAAGATTAACTTTATTCTGAATTTCATCCTAACACAACTTGAATTGAACAAGTTGAATCAAACATTTTTAAGGCAATAAGTAAACAATTATTCCAACTGTGACATAGATATTAAAAGGAGAGTACACAGCATGTGTGGAATAGTTCATCAAACAGAAAGAGAGTCTGGACTCACCAGTGAGCATGCAATAGAATGTCAGAATGAATGATTTCTTTTTAAGGGTTGTGCAAGTGCGTGCTGACAGCCCACAGTGAGTTTGAATCTTGAGCCAGCCCTAACCCCATAGCGGGCATCACTGCCCATGAAATAGACTGGGAGTCGATCTCCTGAACAGCAGTGTCAGCCAGCATTTTGTTGCTACAACAAAATATCTGAGGTAATGTAAATTTTAAAGAAGAAGGCTTGTTTTGCTTTATTATATTTTTTTCTCACAGTTCTGAATGTTGATTTGGCCTCTGGTGAAGGTGCTCTTTCTGACATAGTCCTGAGTTGGTACTGGCATCACATGGCAAGAGAAAGAGAGTACATATATCTCTCTGTGGCTGTGTGGGCTCTTATACAACCACCAAGACTGAATCTTAGAGTCTCTAACCCGGTGAACTAATCCAACCTAATCACTTCTCAAAGGCCCCACCTTGACACAATCGGATAGACCTTCACCTTAGCACTATCAACACAAGACTTAAAGGACTAAACTTTCAAGCTTGAAAGGACAAATATTCAAACCATAGCCATATCCCACTGAAACACAAATCACACAAGAGTGTATGTGTCATAAAGGAAAAGTTATATCTTCATCCTGGTAACACTGTGGCTACGGAGGGAAGAGATAAAATAATGGAGAACTGAAATGTCAGATGAAGCATATGGTGACTATAACACCACAATACAGAATGGTCTTTCTCCGAAATCCTTCAAATAGAAGTTGTGATAAAGAATTTGAACGACAAAGAATCTAAGAGAGGAAAAATACCGCAGAGGTAGCTGGATCTGAGACAGGTAAGAGAACCAGACAATAAATCATGTGTCATCAATCAAGTTGCTCCTGTGAACAACTGTAGCTTACCCCTACTAGGGGAAAAAAATCATGGAGGCTGCGGAGAACATACCCTCAGAATGACCTAGGGTGAGGGAGCTGGAACGTTTATACACGAATTTCCATCAGCCAGATTTGGGGTTGAGGCGGGAACAGGCGGGTGATAATACCTGGCAATTTAGGCCTGTCGGGCATGTGGGAAGATTGTCTCCAATGACTTGTGAAAGCCCTCAGAGAATGAGATGTGATGCTGGCATTGACTTCAGTCGGCCTACAACGCAACAGTAAGATTTCAGTGGATGGAGTGAGCCCAAATAGCATGTGCTACAACAAGGCCTAATGAGACTCAGAGGAAGGAACTCTAGATTTCATATGAGGATCCCTATGTTTGTGGTCATATCATTAATACCTACTCCGGGGGCTAGTGTGAAAACCAGAAGCAAATGATACATGCTTCACAAAGCATAAAGTATAATGTGAACACTAGCTTCTCTTATTAACTTATGATTTTTTAAATGGACTTATTATACTCACTACTTGGGGAGAAGTCTGTGGAGTCAGTCTTGGGTTCATTTCTCCACTCCACCACTTGTGACTGTAGGAACTCATTTCATTACTTAACCTCCCATTGGACCCATGTTGTTGAGGTTAAAAGCAATTAAGCATCTGATCCATCTAGGACAGGTCCAGCATATGGTAAGAATCCAAATGTTAGCTGCCATCATTTTCCTTAACATCACTAAGTAGAAACATGTGAATGTGATATGTAAAGTGAACCATATACACTCTGTAACAGTTAATCTCCCTTGATCTACTGCAAAAGCTAGTATACTCAATAACAATGAATGTGTGGGTGCAGAGAAAGAGGAGGAGAGGAACTGTGGCACTGTGATTAGAGATTGTGGGGTTAATGGTTAAAAAGGAAAATTCATTTCATGTTACTCTGTTTACAGGTCCCCCCAAAGCAAATGTTCAACATTTTCTACATTTGTTCTTGTTGCTGGCTAGCAGGAGCTTAAATTACACCAGCAAACAAATACTACCAGGAGAGTACAGTTCTGTGAAACTTAAACCAATTGCTATTATGGAAAAGCTTTTTTCATATGTCTGCTTCTCTGCTTTTGTAAATAGAACATTGAGAACATAATTGAATATTTGATGATTGAAAATCTAACAGTGTCTGTGGGTTCTCATGCTGAACCTCACTGTCATCACACAGGCCTGCAGGAGTACTTGTTGGGGAGCAACAGATTAGAATTTTTAAGGCATTGAAATGCTCCCTTAAGGCACTTTTTATCTTTACCATTAAAAAAATAAATATGTATTTGATATCAGTTTGGTAATATTGTTGCTTATGAATTTTCTCCATCTGATTTGCGTTTAAGGGAATTCTGTTACTGCTAACTGGGTGAAAAGAGCTCTTTGCCTCTTTCTGCACAGAGTGGAGAAAGGGGAGGGTGTCCTTCATCACCTCCCTAGGCACGGAGGGACTCAACACTCACCTCTATGTTGTCTAGACTTAATAAGGTTGGTGTGCCCGGCCTCTTGCCCATCAGTAAGCAAGTGAAGCCAACAGGTGTTCATCTGGGAAATCTCCTAGGAGCGTCTTGAGTGCTTCAGGATAGAGTTGGCATAAAGGGCCATGCCCATCTGGTCCCACTTCAGCTGGCTCTGTTCTGGCCTCTTCTTTTTCCCAGCTCTGTCCACAAGGACCTATCCTGGAGTAAAGAGCCCAGGAGGCAGTTCCTCATGACCTTTCCTCCACTCTCTTATCACTGCTATAGTCTGTACCTGGACCTCTTAACAGACACCAGAGGGGAGGGGCCAAAGTAGAGGAGGGTGAGCAATGTGGGGGACATCATAGAGAAACTACTGGTTCAGAAGACAATCCCTGTGCAAATGAAATGGAATTACCTGATTAATGACTGGAGAGTCCCAGAATGAGAGAATCACTGACCTCATCAAAGTCTTCTGTCTCTCCATAATATTCAGGCACAGTGGATCGAGAATGTGAAAGTACAAGACACTTTTCAAGACTCTCCCCCCAGGCATGTTGCAGTAAAAATACAGTCTATCTGGACTGAGCTCTATTTGTTTCCTCCTTGGTTTATAGCTCTGGTGCTGTTTGGGGTTATTCATGGATATTTGACTAGGAAGTTTTGAGGAGACTTTATCAGACATTGATTATTGGCTATAATTCCAACCCAGAAATACTCGAATGAGCAGAACAAAAATTCAGTTACAATAAAAGTTTTACAGAGAAGTCATCTAACACCATCAGTAGATATTTAGAATATAGTAAAATAGTGCCAGCTTCTGTGAATTAAAGCTCATGCCCTCAGCTCACGAGACAGCTCTTGAAGCAGAAACTACCAGATGTCTAAGCCAATAGCTATTACATTCTTCCTCTTCAAACACCCCAATTTTTAGTACATTACAGCCACAGATAAAATATTCATGTTCAGCCTTCCCTGCAGCTGAAGGGCAATGTGACCAAATTCTAGCTACTAAGTTCTGGGTGTATGGGACATCTAGAAATGGGAAGAAGTTCTTTTACTCCACACAACTCCATCCCTGCCTCTTGGAATGCAGATGTAGTGGCCAGAGCTCCAGGAGCAACCTAAAACATGAACTTCAGAGTTTTGTGTCAGAGATAACAGAGCAGATAAATGGAAAGAGCCTGGATCACTGATAACTTTCTTGAATCCTTATTTGAATCTTATATTTCTGATTAAAAACCACCTAGAAGTTGGTGGCATAAAACAACAGCAATTAGGTACTATAATTCTCTCCCATGGATTTAAGGGTTGACTAGTCAACAAGGCAGCTCTCACCAAGGATTGCTCAGATACAGTTGGAGTCCCTCAAAGACTTCCTCACTCATGTATGTAGAGCTTAATGCTCATTATTTGGCAAGGATCTCAACTGCAGGTTTAAGTTCAAACATATGGTTTCCCAATGTAGGCTTCACTTCCTGGTAACATGACAGACCCAGTATCAGAAGGAAGCAAACCCTATGTAGCGCTCATGACCTAGCTTCAGAAGATACCTAGTGTCACTTCTGCTGCACTCTAACAAATCACAGGTTCTGTCCAGCTTCAAAGATAGAGGGCTCAGATTTACTTCTGGAAGGAGGGAGGAAAGGGATGACAAGGCCATATTTTAAGAAGAACAGATGGGATTGTTTATGGCCATCTTGGAAAAATAAAATCTATCATAACCCCATGCTCCCACACTAGTCCTGAATGACCTACTTCCACGTGTATCTCATCTGAGAAGCAAACATCTGTCTCATTTAAGCCAAAGTTATTAACGTTTCAGTCACATGCAGCCTAACCAGAACCTACATGATCCTACTCCATCCTAGGTGCTCACTCAAGGTTTTATTTTCTTTTTTACACACAGCTCTAGCCAGTTTGTTTCATTGTAAGTCTACTTCCAAAGAAGACCAATGACAATAGAAGAGAAGGGGAGAGAAGGAAGAAGGAAGTGCCATCAGACTCAAAGCAAGCACACTCATAATATTACAAATTGAGGAGAGAAATGGAGAAGTCATAAAATGGAAAGCCTTACTTTCAGGTTTAGTTATCTGTGACCACTTAGTAAAGAAGACAAGCAGTTTAATGTGCACCCAAGAATCCTTGAGTTTGTAAGTAAATTCAGCAGAATTCACACATTAATTAGGGCTCTAAAATATTAAGAAACCTAAGGGCTAACTCTTGACAATCTCATTAAAGATAATCTTTGTACATCGTATCTCTGAAGATAATTTTGGAGAAAAGATTTCCCTCATACATTTTTGGGACATGATTTCATATTCTCATGATTTTCTCCTTAAAAAAAAATCCTGAGAGATAATTTATTAATTTCCAATTACATTTCTGAAGAAAATAAAAGAATGAATAAAACACAAAAAGTGTCCTTAATTCAATCAGAACACGATCTGCACATTAATTCTTTACCCGGAGGAATCATGCCCTGGGGAGCGTGACAGCATCACGTCTCTGTAAAAACTCAAACAGAGGTTGCCAATGGGAAAGCCCACTGTTAACAGACTCCTCCCCAGTCTCCACCTTCTCATTTGGAAGCTAGAGTTCATGTTTGCTTCCATAGTTTGTTGTTATGATCTGCTTGGGCTCCCAACACTTTCCTTGCTTCTCCAAGTTCTAAAGTGGCTTAGAATTATCCAATATTAATTCAGTTTAGGAATTCAAAAGAAGAAAGAGTACTTCATTTAGCATCTTCTTTTTCTATATAACAGATTTTGGTATGCTTTTTCTTTTTTTTAATAGAAAGCTTTTATTTAATAAATATAAATTTCATAGGTACAACTTTTGATTTATAGTGGTTCTTCCCCCCATACCCGCCCTCCCACCCCCAAACCATCCCACCTCCTACTCCCTCTCCCATCCCATTCTTCATTAAGATTCATTTTAAGTTATCTTTATATACAGAAGATCAACTCTATACTAAGTAAAGATTTTAACAGTTTGCACCCACACAGACACACAAAGTATAAAGTACTGTTTGAAGACTAGTTTTAGCATTAATTCTCTTTTCTTAAAAAAAGATTGATTGGGCCAGCGCCGTGGCTTAACAGGCTAATCCTCCGCCTTGCGGCGCTGGCACACTGGGTTCTAGTCCTGCTTGGGGCGCCGAATTCTATCCCGGTTGCCCCTCTTCCAGGCCAGCTCTCTGCTGTGGCCCGGGAGTGCAGTGGAGGATGGCCCAAGTGCTTGGGCCCTGCACCCGCATTGGAGACCAGGAGAAGCACCTGGCTCCTGGCTTCGGATCAGCGAGATGCGCCGGCCGCAGAGGCCACTGGAGGGTGAACCCACGGCAAAAAGGAAGACCTTTCTCTCTGTCTCTCTCACTATCCACTCTGCCTGTCAAAAAAAAAAGATTGATTGACTGATTTGAAAGTCGGAGTTACACAGAGAGAGAGGAGAGGCAGAGAGAGAGAGAGGTCTTCCATCCGATAGTTCACTCCCCAGTTGGCCGCAACAGCCAGAACTGCACTGATCTGAAGCCAAGAACCTGGAGCTTCTTCTGGGTCTCTCACAAGGGTACAGGGGCCCAAGGACTTGGGCCATCTTCTACTGCCATCCCAGGCCATATCAAAGAGCTGGATCAGAAGTGGAGCAGCCAAGTCTCGAACTGGCATCCATATGGGATGCTAGTGCTTCAGGCCAGGGATTAACCCACTGTGCCACAATGTCAGGCCCAGCATTAATTCTCATAGTACAACACATTAAGGACAGAGGTCCTACATGGGGAGCAAGTGCACAGTGACTCCTGTTGTTGATTTAACAATTGACACTATTATTTATGACATCAGTGATCACTGAGGCTCTTGTCATGAGCTACCAAGGCTATGGAAGGCTCTTGAGTCCACAAACTCTGACATTATTTAGACAAGGCCATAATCAAAGTGGAAGTTCTCTCCTCCCTTCAGAGAAAGATACCTCTTTCTTTGATGGCCCCTTCTTTCCACTGGGATCTCACTCACAGAGATCTTTCATGTAGGTCATTTTTTGCCACAGTGTCTTGTTTTTCCAAGCCTGAAATGCTTTCATGGGCTTTTTAGCCAGATCCAAATGCCTTAAAGGCGGATTCTGAGGCCAGAGTGCTATTTAGGGCATTTGTCATTCTATGAGTCTGCTGTGTATCCTCATTTAGCATCTTCTTCTTTCATGAACCCAAAAGAAAAGAAGCAAAAGACTTAAAATTTAAATATATTTCCTCACTGCCAGTGTCAAAAAAATAAAATAAAACACATCTAACACCTGGCACCATTGAAGTCTTTCCCTTCTTGGTTCCATTTGGCCTTACTGAACATATATTTCTTTTTTTTTTTTTTTGAGTTTTTTTTTTAACTTTTATTTAATGAATATAAATTTCCAGTGTACAGCTTATGGATTACAATGGCTTCCCCCTCCCATAACTTCCCTCCCACCCGCAACCCTCCCCTCTCCCGCTCCCTCTCCCCTTCCATTTGCATCAAGATTCATTTTCAATTCTCTTTATATACAGAAGATCAATTTACTATAAAGATTTCAACAGTTTGCACCCACATAGAAACACAAAGTGAAACATACTGTTGGAGTACTAGTTATAGCATTAAATCAAAATGTACAGCACATTAAGGACAGAGATCCCACATGAGGAGCAAGTGCACAGTGGCTCCTGTTGTTGACCCAACAAATTGACACTCTAGTTTATGGCGCCAGTAACCACCCTAGGCTGTCGTCATGAGTTGCCAAGGCTATGGAAGCCTTCCGAGTTTGCCGACTCTGATCATATTTAGACAAGGTCATAAAAGACAGAGTGAGGATAGTAACCAATGATCCTAAGAGTGGCATTTACCAGGTTTGAACAATTATACAGCATTAAGTGGGGAAGAGGACCATCAGTACACACAGGTTGGGAGTAGAGCCATTGGTGGTAGAGTAGAGGTTATGATTACAAAGGAATGAGGCCCAAGTGGACTAGACAGGGTCTAGAACAAAGGACAGAGTCATTATTAGAGGAGCTAAGAAAGGTGCTGTCTAAGCTACAATTAAGTTTTCTGATTGAGAGGCAAATAGAACCTGACAGAAGGGGCTTGATAATAATCTGGTGGGCTTTAGGCCTTGTAAGTTAAGAGGCCCAGACCTATCTATCTCTTCACATGGCGTATATCCTAAGGGAGGTGTGAACCTCCTAGGGGAAGGCACTCTGTTGACTTTCATTACTTGACTGGCCTGGGAGGAGAGCTGGCCAGGTAAAGGCAGGGGGCATCTCTAACAATTTACAGTTCTGCTTGCAATGTTGCTGACCCTACTTGACCATCCCCTCAGCTGCAGTGGTCACTTTGGAAGTTGGGCTGAGTGAAGGGCTTTTCAGCTTAGAGCCAATAAGATCTGTGGCTCTGACCTGGGCATCCTTCGACTCCAGGGCAGGTCCATTTCCAGTGATCCAACTCTTGGCAGAGCTGCCAGGGCTCTTCACAAGCTGACTTCTGCTGAAGCCCAGGCTTACCACATTGAAAGCCACTACAGTGGACTGGCCTGTTGGGTCTCCTTGAGGGCAGATCACTGTACAGATCAGCCATTAATAGGCCTGCCACCCATTGCTTCTGATGCCTAGCTTTCTTTTCCTCCTGGTTTGTGTTAAAGCAGACCAGAGGATGCAAGTCAAGGGAGTGCCCAAGTCCCATCTCTAATCTTCGGTGGCCTGAACTACAAGTCTATAGTCACAGGCATGTTCTGTAGTAGTTTTTCTAAGGTAGACAATGCCCATGAGGAAAATTATATTCTCACTTTAAAACTTTCTTTCCCTTTGGTCTGAAAGGGAGGTTTTTTCTACTTACTGTATACTTCACTGATGGCAAAGAGAATCTAGCTATGAGATTATTATTTAAGTTCTTATTTTGGCTATGCTATTACAGAAAAATGTTAGCCATCTCTTTTATAAGGTCTAAAGATTAAATTGTGCGTCCTACAGATTCCTTCATAATAGAATTAGTTTCCTACCTTGAAGAGAATAGAGAAATGAAAGAACAAGTTGGGCTTAGAATAGAGAAATGAGGGAGCAAGTCCTAGATCGCTTGCTGACAATAGCAATATCACATGAATACTTAGCAAACCGTTTCAACCATTAGATAACAACTTAAGAAAACATTTACCAGAAGGTCCAATGCCTTCTATAAATTTTAAGAATCATGTATTTGAAAACACCTCTTAAATATCTAACATGGTGTAGTTTGTTTAACCAGTAAACTTAAGCACAACCATTTCTTTCTACCAACAAGTTTAAAACATATGATACACAGATTCAGGTCACACAAATTAAAATGTATCTTTGATTGATTTTAGCAGCTTAAATTTATGGACAATCTTATCTATAAGCCATTTAAAATAAAACTCTTAATAAAATTTCCCCATGTGGACATACAATATGTATACACATATAACATAGCATAGTAGACCAATATAGCAATTTTAATAATAGCTTTTAAAATCTTTAACTCTTTTTGTAGATTGCCAATTGATTTGAATTGCTTTTTGTTTTTAGTAACCTCAGTTAACCATACTTTCTCTCAGTTGGTACTGTTAATACATTATTGGCTTCATCTGTTTACAGAGCCATCCCAAAGTACTGAATACAATAAAAGTGGCTGGAAAAAGTCCATAGGAACCTATAGGAGGACAGCTAAACACAGAACCAACAATGCTTTAGTTTTATGAGCAGCAAATCATATATAACTGTGGATGACAAAAGACTTTACGTCGCCATGTTTAAAATTATAAACTCATCAACCAACAAGAGGCACTTGCTTACTTCACAGTATTTTTGAAAGCACCTGTAGGATTTTACAAGTATTTAACCCTTTAGGCCTCTGGGGCTTTCTCATTAAGATAACTATCATGTCTAGTAACACAAGATCATTAGACTTTTTAATTCTCAAACATTTGTATTAATAGCATTTTCCATTATAGAAACTTAAAGTTTGGTACCACATCACATCTTGACAGTACTTCTAATATAATCCAAATAGCCTGATTAGTTGGTGTCTCTATAAGATGAGAGACATAGGTCCTTCGATTTTTTCAGTTGGGCCCAAACTGGAAAAACCAAAGTCCAGGATTTACTGGAAATTTTAGAGACCAGATTGTTTGAAACTTTGATTTTTTGAATGCCTGTCAAGAATGCCAAGAAGGCTCAAAATCCAAAATATCTGGTTGAAATAAGATTCCTTAAAATCATGACATAACATAGACCAAATTTGATCACTGTTACAAGGTGATTATTCAGATCTTTGAAAATAAGCACATATTTAAATAACCCATAGCTCTTAATAAAAATTCAGCTGTTTTTGAACAATTAGAATTTAACAGACTTCAAGAGAACATAATAGATTACTTTAACACATTGCTTTAACAGAGCATCAGAGTTTAATTCTATGTCAAAGAGAAATTGAGCTTCCTGTGATCTTTTGCTATGAGGTTTCCTTCCTTTACCTTCTTTCATATTGGTGACCATGTTTCTGTGTTTCTGTGTGTAACACATCTTTCAGCATCTTTTGCAGGGCAGGACGAGTGGCAACAAATTCTTTCAGTTTCTGTTTGCTATGAAAAGTCTTAATTTCACCTTCATTCACAAATGAGAGCTTTGCAGGATATAATATTCTGGGCTGGCAGTTTTTCTCTCTTAGTACCTGGGCTATGTCTCGCCATTCCCTTCTAGCTTGTAGGGTTTCTGATGAGAAGTCTGCTGGGAGCCTAATTGGAGATCCTCTAAGAGTAATCTGATGTTTCTCTCTTGCACATTTTAGGATCTTTTCTTTATGTTTCACTGTGGTGAGTTTGATTACAACATGTCGTGGTGAGGATCTCTTTTGGTCATGTTTATTAGGGGTTCTATAAGCTTCCTGTACTAAGGTGCCTCTGTCCTTCTCCAAACCTGGGAAATTTTCTGCTAGTATCTCACTGAAAATGCCTTCTAATCCTTTCTCCATCTCCATGCCTTCAGGAACTCCTAGAACCCGAATGTTGGGTTTTTTAATAGTATCCTGTAGATTCCCGACAATATTTTTTAGATTTCTAATTTCTTCTTCTTTTCTTTGGTTTGCCTGTTTCCTTTCCTGTTCTCTGTCTTCTAAGTCTAATATTCTCTCTTCTGCTTCGCCCATTCTGTTTTTAAGGCTCTCTAATGTGTTTGTCATTTGATCTATTGAATTCTTCATTTCATTATGATTTCTTGTCACTATCAGAGTTTCTTGTTCTACTAGTTGTTTCATTTCATTTTGATTCCTCCTTAATATTTCATTTTCACAAGAGAGATTTTCTATCTTGTCCATTAAGGATTTCTGTAGTTCAAGAATTTGTTTTTGAGAACTTCTTAATGTTCTTATCAATTTTTTGAGATCCGCTTCTTGCATTTCTTCGATCTCATCATCTTCATAATCTTGAATTGGGGTGTCTTTTTCATTTGGGGGCGTCATAGTGTCTTCCTTGTTCTTGTTAGCTTGGTTTTTGCGTTTGTTGTTTGGCATGTTGGAGATATTTGGTTTCTTCACTGTGGTGTTTTTTCTTGTTACACTATGGCTCTATATTAAGTGGACTGTCTGCTTTCGGTGGAGCCTTAGAGGCTTGAGATGAGTGTGGACTGAGAGCTGTGTTTGGTTCCTCAGGGTTGAGGGTGTGTCAAAGATGACAGTCCCAGGTTAGGTGTGGTAAATCTCTCTTTTTCTTTCTTTCTTTCTTTCTTTCTTTCTTTCTTTCTTTCTTTCTTTCTTTCTTTCTTTCTTTCTTTCTTTCTTCCTTTTTTTGATTCAAATGGGAAGTAATTCCGCACAGCTGAACGTAATTGGAGGTAGTTAGCAGGCAAATGATATACCCACAGGAGCCAGAGATCAGAAGCTCTTTCCCAAGGACCACACAGGGAATCTGTGCTGCCCTCAGTGTGGGCTCCAATTCTCCTGCAGTCTCCCACTGGGTTGCCAAGTTAGATCCTAATCTCCTGTTATTTCACCCCTCCTCCCAGAGCCAGGTGTTTCTGCTAGGCTCAGGGCCGGTGCAGACCTGAGGTCGCCCTGCTTATGACATATGTCCAAAATGGCGCCTGCTCTGTCTTGCTCGCCTTTGAGAAGTGAGCAGAGAGAGAGAAACTTGTGTCCGTATTGGTCACTTTTTTTTTTTTCCTCTCTCTCTTCTAGTTAGCCTGATGAACTTTTCCCCATGGAGTTTCAAGCCTCATTCCCTCTAGTCTCCTCTTTCCGCTTGCCTGCTGGTGTCTCGGGCTATGGAGGTTCGGCTCACCTCGCGTTCCAGCGCTGGTGTGTTGAGTCTGCCACTGGTGTCCCGAACTTGGGCTCCCACGCTCTCCACGCAGGTCCACTGTGAATCACTAGTTCTGGAAGAGTTTCCTCTGCTGTTTCTTCCCCTACTCTCCCTTGACCCTGCAGTATCTCCACTTTTATTAACCTGTCTCTCCCCCGGACTAATAGCGTGCTCCCTGCCTATTCCGCCATCTTGCCGCTCTCACTGAACATATATTTCTAACATCAATCTCTCATCCCTACTAGCCTTCAGAACTTTCTACACTTCATTACATGGAACTCACATGTACTTACTCAAAGACTTACATGTCATTATTACCCCAGACACAGCTCACATCCAAGTCTTAAGGAGTTGGAGGTGCAGACCCACACTACACCAGCTCTGACATTGAGCTTGTTATTCTCATTGCCAGAAATGCAGACCCTCTGTTTCCACCTATTTTCACTCACCTTAAGACCCACTTCCAAGATCTCATTTTCTATGAAGTCTTTCCTCCTCCTCTAAACTCAAGTTAACCTCTCCAACCACATTCAACAAATAAATATTGGAGTGTCTACTGATTGTCAGGCCCTATTTGAGGAGTAAGACACACAATAGGGAAATAAGCATGGGACATGCCACCCTTCTACCAAAAAGATAAACATTAATAAAATATTCAATGAGTAAATGTAAGATTGACTGTGCTATATGACAACTGTGTGGCTATGGTGCTATGAAATGGAGATGTGACAAGTCATATGTTAAGTCAGAAATTGTGAAAGGCCTGAAATCATGTCTAACATGAAGTTAACAAAATAGACTGATAATTGTGTACATATAATAATGACAGGAGATACAAGACTCCAGGATCAGAGACATGGATAGCTTCTTACTCACACTAAAAGCATCAGCCATGGGATTCATATTTTATTGCTTCCTCAACGTGCCATCTCCACAGTCCAGGAGGAGGGATGGATGTTACCTGATCTTGCAATAAAGTGCACAGAGAGAAACCCTGAATTTGACAGACAAGGATCTCCATCTCCCTGTCCCTCTGGAGAGAAGAGAGACAAATGTAGACAAATTTCCTCCAGGGAGGGCAAGGACAGTGCTCTGTCATCCCAGATGTCTCCAGGGAGTCAGAGAGGTGTGTCTCAAAATCTTTCCAGGGAAACACTGTCTTAGCTTCCAAGGTTATCTGCTTTTCAAACATGTTATTTGCACAGAAGGTTTAGACCAGAGAGGAAAGAAAAATCTCCTCACATCATGAAGATCAGCAGAGTGTTTCCTGAAGAAATAAAGGTTTTGCTGAAGAATGGTAAGAGTCAATGGGATTGGGATTGCAATACCAGGGGCAGGAGAAGGCATGGTGCTTTCAAGTGCCATGTGACTATAGCATGTGTCACAAGGTGACTCTAGAGACACCAACAAGGACCCAATCATGCAGGCCTTCAATGGTCCATTTGAACAGTCACTTAGACCAAGAGCAGTGGGAAGCTAAATATGTATTTTAAGCCAAAGTACAGTACGAGGAGGTTTGCATTTCCACAAAGCCACTGTCTGTGCTGTGGAGGATGGACTGGAGGCAAGGTAAGACCTCGTGTTGCAGCCTCACAGGGACTTCTACTGATGGCACATCCTTTGTGCTGGTTTCTGCCACACCCCACTCTTCCTCTTGTGCCCCCGACACAATGCAGCCCAGTATATCAGGACCTGTCATTGTGGAGGAGGCAACATCGCCTCTCTACCCTCAAAGGTCCCCAGCTGGGCCTGAGAGTTAAATTAACGTAGGACCGATCAACAGAAGAGAAACATGCCAACGTATTTAATTTTACATGGCATGGGAGCCTTCAATAGGATATGAAGACCCAAAGAAGCAGCTAGTGTCAGGCACTGATCTCCGGAATTGGACAAAGAGTGGAAACTTGTGAGACTGAGACAAGACAGAGAGGCCTGGGCTAAGGAACTTCATTGTTTACAAAAGTGGCTGGAAGGTAAGCATTGTATGCCAAGGACTGTTTTGTACATATTTCCTTTAGCCTCAAATTCCCATCCTTGCTGATAGGAGTATTGGTTCATAGAGAAGACACCTTTCACACAGGAATTTCATCTCCTATTTTTAATAATGAAAAAGAAGTCAGAAGGATCTTCTTGCACCTGCTGTTTTTCAAGTGATTAATGCTCAAAACAGTCAATATGCCAGAGTATATATTCGTAACCCCTTCATTATGCATCATTTGTTGCTTACCTACAACAGGCAGAACACCAATTTGGATCAAAAATTATTTTGAGGGTTGGTGCAGTAGTGTAATAGGTTCAGCCTCTGCCTGCAGGAGCCAGCATCCATATGAGCACTGGTTTGAGGCCTGGCTGCTCCACTGCTTCTTTTTTTCTTTTAAGATTTATTTATTCATTTGAAAGTCAAAGTCACACAGAGAGAGAAGGAGAAGGAGAAAGAGAAAGAGAGAGAGAGAGGTCTCCCATCTGGTGGTTCACTCCCGAGTTGGCTGCAACGGCCAGAGCTGCACCCATCCAAAGCCAGGAACCAGGAGCTTCTTCCAGGTCTCCCATGAAGGTGCAGGGACCCAAGGACTTGGGCCCTCTTCTGTTTTCCCAGGCCATAGCAGAGAGCTGGATAGGAAGTGGAGCATCCAGGATGCGAGCTAGTGCCCATTATGGAATGCCAGCACTGCAGGCAGCAGCTTTACCTACTATGCCCACAACACTGGCCCCTGCTCCACTTCGGATCCAGTTCTCTGCTTATGGCCTGGGAAAGCAGTGGAAGATGGCCCAAATACTTGGGCCCCTGCACCCATGTGGGAGACTCAGAAGAAGCTCCTGGTTCCTGGCGTCAGCTCAGCCTTGCTCCATCCATTGTGGCCATTTGGGGAGTGAACCAGCAGATGGAAGACCCCACTCTCTATCTCTCCCTTTCTCTCTCTAACTCTGCCTCTCAAATAAATAAATAAGTCTTTAAAAATTATTTTTATTGTTCAATCAGTAATACAAGGAGCCCCCTGTAGTTCCCACATTAATGTGCTTTGATATAAAAATGTGGCTCATTTCAATTTAGGTCTTCTAATCTTTCAATTTCTCTACTTAGGATACTTCAATGTGCCTGTTAGAAAAGATTCAGATAAAAAAAATATTAATCTTGTCAAATATTCAACTACTCTAAAAAGTAACCCCTGAATTAGATGAAATCAGAGTGGCTTTGAATGAGGGCTGGCTTTGGTGGCCTTGTGTATAAGAGAAAAGGACTTAAGAATCAACCTAATTGTCCACCAACAGATGGATGGATAAAGAAAATGTGGCATATATACACAATGGCATACTACTCAGCCTTAACAAAGAAGAAAATCCTGTTATCTGAGACTACATGGATTCACTTGGAAGACATCATGTTAAGTGAAATACATCAGGCACAGAAAGACACACATCAAGTGATCTCACTTGTCTGTGGCTTCTAAAAAGGAGAACTGGTAGACACAGAGAGTCAAGTTGTGGTTACCAGAGACTGGGAGCAGGGTTTGGAGATTGGGGAGATGTTGTTCAACACATACCAAACTGCCAATAAATTAGAGGAACAAGTTCAAGAGATCTGTGGTGCAACATGGTAGCTGTAGCTGATAACAATATCTTATGTAGAAAATCCCTGAGAACAGATTTGAAATACTCTGACCTTCCCTGCAAAAGGTAAGTGTGTGAGGTCATGCAGATGCTAATTAGCTCAATTTAGTCATTTCACAATTATATGTATTTCAAAACATGAGATTGTACAACAATTTTTTTTTTACAGGCAGAGTGGATAGTGAGAGAGAGAGACAGAGAGAAAGGTCTTCCTTTTTGCCGTTGGTTCACCCTCCAGTGGCCGCTGCGGCCGGCGCATCTCGCTGATCCGAAGCCAGGAGCCAGGTGCTTCTCCTGGTCTCCCATGTGGGTGCAGGGCCCAAGGACTGCACTCCCGGGGCCATAGCAGAGAGCTAGCCTGGAAGAGGGGCAACCGGGACAGGATCGGTGCCCCAACCGGGACTAGAACCCGGTGTGCAGGCGCCGCAAGGCAGAGGATTAGCCTGTTGAGCCACGGCGCCGGCCACAACAAATATTTTGTATAAAATTGTATTTTTCCATTTAAAAAATTTAATTAAGTTTTTAAAAAAAAAAAAAGCAAAAGTCAACTCTGCATCTAAGGAACTAGGATGAAAGTAGAGGCTCTCCCATCCTGACTAGCACGACTGGAGAAAGCCATGAATTAAAATAAAACCTGGAAATATGTGATGGGTGAGAGGGGCAGAAGATGCAATGACTTCCAGGAAGGACTTCTGAAATAGTCAATCGGTTTTATGTATGAGATACAGTTAAAAGTGTTACCTTTTGCATTTTCCCCTTCACCACAAATTTAATAACTTTATTTTCACTGCAGCTCCATCAATTTTAGTTTGGATGTGCTATGATTCACTTCCCCAGAGTGTTTGCATAATATGTATCCCGCAGGTTTCATTTCTGTAAATCACTGCTTTGTGGGGGAGAAGGGAGGTGGATTCCAAGTGAGCTCCAGCCTTTGAGTAAGTTTTGAGACCAAAAGGAGATTGCATTTCCTGATTGCTAAGTTATCTGTGCTGTTCACTGAGAAATTATTTTCCCTATAACACTTCCGTTTGTATATTCGATAAAGTTAATATCTGTGAAATCAGTTGATTCTCACTGCGCTAAATTATACCAGAATAGGCAGAAGATTGACTTTCTGGTATTGACAAGAGAGAACTCTCAATGTCTTTTGACTTATTATCTCTGGCAGTTGGGAAGAATTACAATAACACACAAAACTACTTTACAGGGCATGTTTGGAGAGCAAGAAAATTAGCGGAAAGAAGGGTACTTGGGGTATTTTTGCCTTTTGACAAAGATTTCTATTTCCTGTCAAACATTTCCTCTGAATTGCACTGGTGATGCACAATGTAAATTAATTTATCTACACCTTAAGAAATACCTGAGGTTTAATTGCTTCTGAAATATGTATGCATACATAAATAATTTAATGGCAAATTAATCCAGCTTTCATAATTACCACCCATAGAGGCACATGGCTCAGTCCCAAGGACTTAATTGTGGCTTGATGAAGGTATTTAGGTCACTACAACCAATAAGCCCTACAGAAACTTTCTAAAGACATAAAGGAAAAAAATCTATACCTTTCCAGCCTGAGCTCTTGGGAAGAAATATAGTATTTGTGGTGGATCCTAAACACTGTGGGCCCCAGGAAACACTGCACTGTTAATGATGAACTTTCTAAAAATGTCTTCAGCGTCATCCAGGAGCTCACAGCACACCAAGCCCTTGAACCTGCACTTGAGTGACGCCTTTCCCCTGAGTTGGCATATCTGCCACACCGAGAGGCAGTTACCTCCTCTGGAGTCTCATTCATCATCTTCTGCTTTTTGTTGAGCCATCAGTCTCCTCTGATTTTACTCACTTGCCTTGAATCGTTCCCAGGCCAAAGCTGTGTTCCTGGATACAGCTCTCAGGTAAAGGAGGAGCCGGGTAACTCAGTGTCTGCTCTTCACAGACTTCACCAACCAGAAAACAGCTTTCTTTTCTTCCAAGAATTCATATTTTAAAAGCCAGGACAATCCCTTTTCCACTCAAAATAAAAATTATGCATCTTCTACTCAACTAGTTGGCATGGTTGCTAAAACTGGCATCAAATTTATAGCTTATTAAATGATTGAGTTATCTCATCTGGTGTATTCAACTCCTAGTGGAACTATAAAGGAATCAGTGGAATTGAACGTATGGACAGGAGTCTGAGACGGGAAGAGGAGGCAGCATTTCCTCCATGAGAACAAGATAATAATGTGCAACACAAGGCTTCTTATGCCAGCATGTGGCAGTGACTTCAGCTCGCTGTCCTGCGTCTGGATCCTAGCACAGGGCCTGGCACACAGTAGGTCCTCAGTACTGGGCCAGTGAATGGATCAGAAGCCCCGTGCGCTGTGCTCAACACCACACTGCCTTCCTTGGAAATACGCGGCCCCTCTACTTTGAATGTTGCTCACCCTCTCAAACCCTCCTTCTGCGTCGCACCGCCCACTCTGCCCGTTCTTCAGGCTTAGGTGATTATCACCAGGCTTCTAAACAACACTCATCTCCCTCCATTATAAAGCCCTCTGACACAACTCTGCTCATATTAACTTATCACATAATTGAGCATTTGCTCGTGTGCTGTCTTGTGTTGGCTTTTAATTGTATGCTTGTCTTGTCTCTCAGCTCCTCTCCGTCTTCCCTATTTCAGCCAAGCCAGGTGTGTCTGTGTTCATCTGCAGGTGGGATCCATTTGTACTGAAGATTAAACAGCTAAACAGCGAAGTGTTGGCAAGGAAGCAAGCCGAATCCTTTTAACTTGCTATTACAGTGGAAAGGAGAAAAAAAAAAGTAAGTAGTAGGCAGTGCAAAAGGAGAAAGGAAGCCCCGTGGAAGATTCTTCTAGGTACCAATTCATTTTCTGCTCAGGGCTGCAACAGGCCAAGAGACCCTACTGTCTACAGAACAGACCGTTCATTTTAGAATGGGTGAGTTTATAGTCAAAACTGCACCTTCTAGAACTTGTGCAGAAATAAGCCATGTCACCTGGCTGATGGCTTGCACTATATCCTAGTGAGGAGAAATTCCGGATGAGCACCAGCCAGGAGCTGCTCTTGTAAATCATTCTTAAATCTCATATCAGGGGTGGGTGGCCTGTTAATAAACAACTCCACCTTTTCCTCACATGGATTCCCCTTGTTCTGTTACGACGTTCATCACACAGTTAACTTACTCAGGAGCACTTCGGGTAGAAGCTCATGACAGTGGCAGTCACCACACAGGTGCCTAGGTGGGGCTGACAGAGTAGACTCCCGGATCAGGTTAGCTCTTCATAACCTTGAGACCAGTCTGGCCTCAACTGAGAATGTGCAAGCTCGTAAGCTCCTTCTTCTCCAGTCTGTTTCCTGTCTACACTTTTCCCTAGTCCTGACCTTGAGGGACATGGAGGCTTTCCTGGGCCCTGTCCCTTACCCTACCATGTTACAGGCTCGTTACTAATAGCTTCTATCAATGACATTTTGGGGAACTCTGCCTACATGAATTGACAGTGTCTTATTACTTCATCACGTCCCCTCCTCATCCTCTGGTTGTTCTCTTGGTCTGGCTGAAACCCAGAAGCTATGGCCAATAGTTTCCCTGTGGATGCAAGCAAAAGCCAATTGTTCCATATGTACTTAGCTGAATCAAAGCTTACTCAATTCCAAGTTTAGAAATTCATAAATATTTTCAGATATTGAAATGTAACAATTAAAACTGAGTTTCTTGGATCTCGTGCTGTGGCACAGTGGGTTAAGCCACCACCTGTGGTGCCAGCATCCCATATGGGTGCCGGTTTGACTTCTGGCTGCTCCACTTCCAGTCCAGTTCCCTGCTAATGTGCCTGGGAAAGCAGTAGAAGATGGTCCAAGTGCTTGGGCTTCTGCATTCACATGGGAGACTCGAATGAAGCTCCTGGTTCCTGACTTCAATCTGACCCAGCCTCAGCTGTGGTGGTCATCTGGGGAGTGAACCAGCAGATGGAAGATCCTCTCTTTCTCTCTCTCTCTCTTTCCCCCCATAACTCTGCCTCTCAAATAGGTAAATAAATAAATTTTTTTAAAACTTAGTTTCTTAACTGTGGTTTGTAAGTGAATTTCATTGGGTCTCCCTGAAGGGAGATTTGAAAATTACCAGTGGCTCAACAGGCTAATCCTCCGCCTTGCGGCGCCGGCACACTGGGCTCTAGTCCCGGTAGGGGCGCCAGATTCTGTCCCGGTTGCCCCTCTTCCAGGCCAGCTCTCTGCTGTGGCCAGGGAGTGCAGTGGAGGATGGCCCAGCGCGCCGACCGCGGTGGCCATTGGAGGGTGAACCAACAGCAAAGGAAGACCTTTCTCTCTGTTTCTCTCTCTCTCACTGTCCACTCTGCCTGTCAAAAAAAAAAAAAAAAAAGAAAGAAAATTACCAGAAAATGTTCATGATGGTTACAAATTTCATGATGCTTCACTTGTGGGGGAGGAGCATAATCATCTGTCATCTGCTCCTCAATGGGACAAACTATCAAAAACAGTTGTACTACCAAAACCTCAGTGAAGCTTGCAAAAGTCAGAGAGACCTGGTATCTTTATAAGTAGCTTACGTATCACCAACTCTCTTTCTTATTTAAGGCCCCTGTTGGGAGGAAAGGGCATCACTGTAGATCTCGATCTCTTTGAGAGCAATATTTGCAGGATTTTTGTTTGTTTGCTTATGTTAGAGAAGCCACCCTAATGGTCACACTCTGGAATTCTCCAGGTGAGCAACGTGCAACAGCAGGGAAGAAGCAGGAAAGCATCTGGCAAAACTGTCTCCTGTCCAAACCATGTGACAAAGATCCCCTTTGCAGAAACACGTGAGAGCTTCATCCGTTCTCAAAAGAGCCTCTCCTAGTGCTTTACTATTAAAATCATTCTTTTTAAAAATATTTTTATTTATTTGAAAGGTAGATTAACAGAGAAAGAGGGAGAGAGAGCTCTTCCATCCTCTTGTCCATTCCCCAGATGGTTGCAATAGTGGCGCTGGGATTCCGTCCAGGACTCCCATGGTCCTC
This sequence comes from Lepus europaeus, assembly GCF_033115175.1. Lineage (NCBI taxonomy): Eukaryota > Metazoa > Chordata > Mammalia > Lagomorpha > Leporidae > Lepus > Lepus europaeus. The sequence continues at coordinate 103,022,433 of NC_084828.1, read as the reverse complement.
CAGGGGCCCAGGCACTGGGGCCAGCTTCTGCAGCTTTCCCAGGTGTTTTAGCAGGGAGCTGGATCAGAAGTGGAGCAGCCCAGAATAGATTCAGTGCTCTGATATGAGACGTCGGTGTCACAAGTGGTGGCTTAATCAGCTTTCCCATGATGCTGGTCCTAAAGTCACTCTCTTTCAGAGCCATTCTGCCACCATCACAGCCGATTTTCTGTTATCCAACTGTGAACTGGATCTAACTCAGCTGATCCTCATTTCTCAGAGGTGAGTCTACCAGCATCACTTACGTGAACTCCTGCATATTTTCAAGGACACAGTTTACACTTATTTTGCCTTTTATTTGCACTAGACCATTGAATGCACTTGGAGGGCTGGATACAAGGAATCACAGGGAAAGATGTCTAAGAGTGGATAGTGAATAATTGGTCAGTTAATACGTGACAACTTTCATACTTCTATATTTGACAAGTTTGCAATTGCAATGACTGATAATAAATATTCAGATAATTAGGACCCTCTTGTACATCAAAATGTTAGCAGCAGGATCTCTATGTAGTGGGATTATGGTAATAAAAATGATAACTGACATTAATTGAGTGTTTGCTACGCATGTTAAGCACTTTAAAACAATGACCTCATTTTGGATTCACAGAAACCCCCAAGAGAGCTGCTATTATTTTTCCTCTTTTCAAATGAGGAACCTGAGGTTTAGAGAGGTTAAAATTCTTACCCAATGTCACTTTGGTAAGTGGCCAGGCACGGATTTAACTCACTTGTCTGACATCAGAGCTCAGACTCTTCACCTCTTCATGTATTCGCATTTTATTTTTTCATACAGAAGAAAATGTACGTGGCATAGAGGGTAAAGTTGCCACCTGCAGTGCCAGCATCCCATATGGGCACCAGTTCGAGTCCAGGCTGCACCACTTCCAATCCAACTCTCTGCTATGGCCTGGGAATGCAGTGGAAGATGGCCCAAGTCCTTGGGCCCCTACACCCGCGTGGGAGAGCTGGAAGAAACTCCTGGCTTCAGATCGGCACAGCTCTGGCCATTGCAGCTATCTGGGGAGTGAACCATCAGATGGAAGACCTCTCTCTCTCTTTCTCTCTGTCTCTCTGCCTCTGCCTCTCTGTAACTCTGCCTTTAAAATAAATAAATAAACTTTTTTTAAAAAAAAAAAAGAAATAAAATGTATTCTTGCTGTCACAATGGTAAAAAAAAAAAAGTGATTTATTTCTTTTTTTTTTTTTTTTTTTTGACAGGCAGAGTGGACAGTTAGATAGAGAGAGACAGGGAGAAAGGTCTTCATTTACCGTTGGTTTACCCTCCAATGGCCACTGCGGCCAGTGCGCCGCGCTGATCCGAAGCCAGGAGCCAGGTGCTTCTCCTGGTCTCCCATGCGGGTGCAGGGCCCAAGGACTTGGGCCATCCTCCACTGCACTTCTGGGCCACAGCAGAGAGCTGGCCTGGAAGAGGGGCAACTGGGACAGAATCCGGCACCCCGACCGGGACTAGAACCCGGGGTGCCGGGGCCGCAGGTGGAGGATTAGCCTATGGAGGCGCGGCACCGGCCATAACAGTGATTTCTTAAAAGCACTGAGCACAGTTCTCACCTTCTGCAGCTTTTCTGAGTGGAGTTTCCCAGTCTGTTAATAGTCCACCTGATAAGTATAATCCCCCAAAACCTACTGCTCTGGACTTTTATTGGAACTGGTGCTTACATTTCTTTTTTTAAAATGGACATTGAGTCAAAGGTTTTGAATCAGCAGCCAATCTCTGGCTAGAAGTCTGCGGCTTTTGCTGTTCTCAAATTTCTTCTTTTGGTGGAAATACCAGCTCACCTCTTCCTTCTAAGGACCTCAAAACACAGGGGCCACAAAGAAAGAGCTAAACTAGATTAGCAGGGCTGGAAATTACATTTTTATCTTGCAGGAGACAGGGAACATTTATTTAGAATGTGTAGTTTTTTCATCTGGATAACATCTGCTCATTTTCTTTAGTCACGTGGTCAGTGGATGTGAAATATTACCTGTATAGATTTTTATTCATGTTACATGTTATTAGTGTTAGCACTTTACTCATAATATTTATGTAGTGATGAACCTGGGGTAACTGAATAACCTAGACCCTAAGAAAACCACATATGTCAAAGTGTTTTTAAAAATATCTATTGGGAATTTTCAAAAAAATTCCTGGAAAATGGACTTTAAAATATAAAATATTTATTTTGATCCAATAAAATTTTAAAATTCATGTTTAGTGTTTTCATAGTATGCATTTCCATAAGATTTTTGAAGACCCCTTGTATGCATGAATTTCAAAATCTTTTGGCACCAAATAATAAACTTAAGTTTTAATTCCATTTCAGTGAGTTCTTTGAAGTCCGCCTCACATAAAAAGCCTTGAGTAGCAAGGGGACCATTGGCAGAAACGTGTGGGGGTAAGGAGATAATGGAAAGAACATGGCCCCTGGGAGGCAGACTGGGGAGGGCAGTGGTAGCAAAAGACCCTGAATATTTCAACAGTTTCAGCGGCTCTGTGGCAATTTTGTTGACAGCCAGTACACAGAGAGTTCGTCCCAGCTCTGCGCCTTGGACACTGGGGCAGCTGACAAGTCAGACGTTCAGTGCCCTGGACACCAAGCGCCGGGAAGAGCAGCTGAAGAGCCTCCCGTGACCCGCTGTGGAATCAACACCAGGGCTTACTGGAGACAGGTGAGATGATCAGTGTTCTCTCCAACAAGCCAGGAGATTAAAGACAGATAAACCCACGGAGGAAGGGACAGACTCCAAAACATGAGCGAGGGCCTTGCCAGGGAGATATGGTCTTATTAGTATCCCAGGCTGCTTTGGAAACAAGGCTTCTTTCTACTGAGCGTTGGGAGCAGAAGTGATGCGTGCCAGGCCTGGGCCTCTGCACCCTCTTCCCCACTGTCCAGATGGCCGAAGAAGATGAGACTGCCCAGTGAACTCTCTGAGATCATAGACAAACTTTACATCTTCCCTGTCTCACGTGGTATCTGCCAGCCATGGATAAGCATTGGAAATAAGGCAAGCATAGTTGAGAGACTAAGTTTTTAATTTTGTTGAATACTATTTAAATTTAAATGTAGCCACTATGTTGGACATTGCAGTTTAACAGATGGCGGGGTCACAAGATGGAGCCTTGTTCCGTGACTCACCACGTAAACGAGAGAGAATGCTCTCCTGTCATATATTCTTTGTAATTTTGGGGGGATGGAGAGGATCAATTTGGTTTTGCAATTAACCTGTTTTAACTACCACCTCTAGGAAAATGGTTCTAATTACTTTATATGTGCTATGCAAGTGGCCAAATAGAGTACTCAGGGTGAGATTGAAAACAGATGGGAAGGAATTGCAAAATGTAAATATTCCCTAAATTGGTAGAACTGTTTGGCAGAGACCAAATAGTGGCCAATATATTGAGAAGCAAAGTAAGGCTTGTCAAAGAAACAGAAATTCCTACTATGGTTACAGTTTACTATTTCGCCAGTTTCCTTATGATTGAGTTACAAATGAAACTTCCTTTTACTACAAAATGAATTCCCTTCTCTCACGGGTAAATACAGGATCATTCTGAGGCAACCCCACATGCGGTACACAAACATAACAGCACTTTTCTATAAAAGCCACAAGTTCCCCAAGTGGTTGTATCTTTTCTCAGCAGCCGTGGTCCACGGCCAATACTTTCGGCAAGATGTGAACCCGGCTGCCCTGCGCACTCCCCAGAACAAGCAGCCTGCAGGAATAGCCCCCCTCACATCACCACCATGCCTCCCTTGCAGGACCCACACCTGCTTCACGGTGGGTTTATGCTGAGGTTCTGGAACATAAGCTTTTATCCTGTGAAAACTAAGAGCATGCACCCTTAGTTGGCTATTGCCTTTGCACACGGGAAGCCCAAAGAACGTCTTGGCTGTCTTCTCTCTTGCACAGAACCACATGTAGGAAGCAGTTGAAAATAAAAAGTGTATTTAGATAGGAACACCCAGGGGAGCAGTGATTGCTTTCTCGCTTGTGTTTATCTTTAAAACAGCCGTGACTACCAGCAGGAAAGGTCATCGCGATGGCCGTAAACAGCAGTGAGCCCTCCCTGGTGAAGGCACTGCAGATTGAACTAACGCCGAGGCCACGGCACCGAGGGTGACCCAGGCTGCATAATCGACTCCCAGGTTTCTCCAGGCACCTCCTCTAGGAAGTCCTCTTTGCTCTTGACTCTGCAACCTGTGATCAGGAGGCAGACAGAAGCAGTTCGTATTGTGGCTCCTTCTCCTGCCAGCTCCGTGACTGCGGGCAGGTTAGCTTCCAGGGAGGATTAAAGGGCCGAGGGCAGGCATGTGCAGCCCATGGGTACTGTACATGCTTCTATTCAATACCTGAAGCTGTTTGTATTTTCTGAGTTTTCAATCCTTCCCCATCCAATAGCACCCCTCTGTCTACAGCTCTAAGAGCCACACTGCAACTCTGGCCTTGTTTCGTTTTTAAAGCCTCAAAATTCATTCAATGAAAACAGTTTCATAATACAACTGAAAAACATAGACACCTTTCAGGAAGCAGATAAAAAGGAAGCTGCTGCAATAGGTAATGCACACAGGTCACTCTGGTTGCAGAACAGAGAGATGGGAGATTTGTAGATACTCCAAACTCCAAGCCAGACATCCTTCTCCTGGTCACCTTGGATGGAGATTTTACAACTTTGCTTACTTGGGTTATTGCTTTGTGTAATAAACTGCTTTCTCCTTTATCTTATAAAATGCAATCATTATGACCACAGAAGAGGTAACTCATGCCAGAGCCCAACATCTATCCCTTTTTATTACCTGGATTGATGAGATTTGAGTGTGTGTCTCAGGTTTGACATGCAGATGTCATTTATGGCTAAGACGCAAATGGCCTTGACTTTCCAACCTTGAATGCCAGGAGTGTATCAGTGATCTGCCAAGATCCTGGGTGAAATAATAGGGGACAAATATCACCTCTCCAAGGTCCCACCTGTCAACACTGTTGCTCTGGGGATTCAGTTTCAACACTTGGATTTTGGGAGACACATTCAAACCACAGCACTGCCCAAGCTGAATTTCTGCTCCTTTTCCAAGGTGCAGAGCCATGAAACTTGTTCTACTAAAGAAACATGAGTAGAAAAGAGAAGTGTCTCTTGCGGACTGAAGTGGTTGAAAAAAATGGCATTGCCTTCTCTGCACTCTCTTCTGGAGGTGTGCTAATCACAGCTGAATGTGGCAGGGCCACAAAATGGAGGAAAAGAGTTCAGAACCTTCGAGTCACTTCTCATAGACAAGACTGCCTTGTGGGGACAGCCACATGGAACTGCTTAGCGTTGTACCCACTGCAGAAGCTGTCACCATAACTGACAGTGTGTGTACCAAAACCAGATACTCAACACAATCTTGGAACTGGCATTTACTACATTAAAATGTATGTAGTTCACATGTATCTGATGAGAATATAAATTTGGTGCAACCTCTATAGAAAACAAATGGACAAAATCTTCTAAAGTCAAAACTTTACTATTCTATGACTCATTAGAATGTGTTCAAAAGTTCACCAAAAACATGTGCTATAATCATTTACGTAAATAAAATGGAATGCTATTCAACCTTAAAGAGGAAGAAACTTCTGATATAAGCTACTGTGGATAAACCTTGAACACCCTATGCTGAGAGCAATAGGGCAATCACAAAAGAGACATATACTCTACAGCGCTGTTTGTACAAGTACCCAGAGTAGCCAACTGCATGGAGACAGAAAGCCACAGGAGGAGCAGATGATGGTTCAAGTAGTCAGGCTCCTGCCAGCCATGTGGGTGACCCAGATTGAATTCTGGCTATTCGTTTTTGCCCTGACCCAGCCCAGGCCCAGGCCCAGCCATTGCAGGAATTTAGGGAATGAACCAGGGGAGCGGAGGTTTCTCTCTCTCTCTCTCTCTCTCTCTCTCTCTCTTTATATGTATATATGCTTCTGTGTTTATCTATCTGTACCTCTCAAATGAATAAATGTGTTTTTAAAAAATGTTTGGTTAAGATGGTAAATTTTACGTGTATTTTATAATAATTAAAAATAAAAAGTCCACAAAACATGTTCTAAAGTAGTGTAATTCCTAATAGCCAGAAAAGTAGAAATTAATCAGATGCTCTTCAACAGTAAAATGGATAGACAAAGCATAGGCTGTTCACTCAAAGGAATATTACACACCCATAATAGGCAGTCTATGACTTGCAATAATATAAATAAGTCTGATGGACATAAATTTGAGCAAAAACAACTATACAAAAGAATATGTACCATCTGGCTCCACTTGTATAAAGTACAAAAACAGACAAAAGTCTTGAATGTGGTTCTGTGTGGGTACAAACTGATGAAATCTTTACTTAGTATATACAGAATTGATCTTCTGTATATAAAGATAATTGAAAATGGAAAAAAAAAAACCTGGTGTTAATTTGGAAATGGCATAGAAAATTAATTAATTTTTTAAAAATATCATGTAGGATATCTGTCTTTAATGTGCTGTACACTGTTATTTAATGCTATAACTAGGACTCCAACAGTATTTTTTCACTTTGTGTTGCTATGTGGGGGCAAACTGTTGAAATCTTTACTTAATATATACTAAACTGATCTTCTGTATATAAAGAGAATTGAAAATGAATCTTGATGTGAATGGAAGGGGAGAGGGAGCGGGAAAGGGGAGGGTTGTGGGTGGGAGGGAAGTTATGGGAGGGGGAAGCCATTGTAATCCATAAGCTGTACAATGGAAATTTATATTCATTAAATAAAAGTTAAAAAAAAAAAAAAAAGAAGTTAGGATAGTGGTTAACTTTCGGATGTGGCTAGTGACTGACAGAAAAGCAGGCAGGGGGTATTTCAGTATTATTATGTTTCAATTAAAACATTCTTTACAGGGGCCCAGCACTGTGGCACAGCAGGTAAAGCCACCGCCTGCAGTGCCGGCATCCCATATGTATGCTGGTTCAAGGCCCGGGTGCTCAACTTCTGATCCAGCTCTCTGTTATGGCCTGGGAAAGTAGTAGAAAATGGCCTGAGTCCTTGGGCCCCTGCACCCGCATGGTAGACCCAGAAGAAAGCTCCTGGCTCCTGGTTCCTGGCTTGGGATCGGCGCAGCTCCAGGCACTGCAGCCAATTGGGGAGTGAACCAGCAGATGGAAGACCTCTCTCTCTCTCTCTGCCCCTCCTTATCTCTCTGTGTAACTCTGACTTTCAAATAAATAAATCTTTTAAAAAAAATTCTTTACAAATTGTTCAAATAACATGCTTTTAAAATTTTCTATGTTCTCTAAAAAAATCAGAGACAAGAAGAGAAACAAAGTCATAAAGTACACTGTTGTTGAGTAGCGTACACCTCTATAGCAGCTGAGAAAAATGAACGTAGTCGTGTGTGTCTGAGTAAACTGGCCTCAGTACACCTTGGAATTCCTTCTACAGCATACAGATTACCTTCTTCCTCATCAAAGTGCCATTCATCTAGGAGTACCAACAAGAAATGTGCTTAATAATTAAAATTCCATGGTAATTTCACACTCAACAATGCCTTGTGTTCATAATTTCAACATTAGATTTGATTGAATACAATTAAATATGGCCCATGCTTTCCAAAACGGGTTGCATGATGGATCTCAATGAACTCATTAGCAGCTAATGCAGTAGAGATCTTTCTAAATGCTAATGTTTAGCTGCCTTTGGCTCATTAATTAATTTAAAGATTGTATAATTATCAGAGCTTTTGATTCAAGTACCTCTACCATTTTTTATTATTGGATAATACTTATTTGCATGTGAGCATAAAAAATTAAATTATAGCTTCCACAGATATGTAGCATAATATAAAATGATCATACATATTCTGTATTTATTTTGAAAATGAAAAAAAAGAAAAGTAGGAGGGGATGTTCTCTTGAACACATGAAGAATTGGGACCTCCATAAACACTTGTCACCAAAATAGAAGTGGCAGAAACAAAGCAGAATGCACAACGAGTGCAAAGTGGGGTGGACACGAGTGAAACACAACTAAACCCAGCACCCAGGACAGAGGGCGAATCTGCTCAGATCCTATGGTAGACAGCCCACCCTAAAACCCCAAGCAAGGAAAAAATCCAAGCTAAGTAACAAAAATATCTAAAGTTCTAAGCCATTGTTCTGAAATGTCATCATTGGAGTCTTCTTCCAAAGGTCTTTAGAGCATCCACGGTTGTTAGAAAATTAGACCTACATGGCCGGCACTGTGGCTTACTTGACTAATCCTCTGCCTGCAGCGCCGGCACCCTGGGTTCTAGCCCCAGTTGTGGCACTGGTTCTGTCCCGGTTACTCCTTTTCCAATCCAGCTCTCTGCTGTGGCCCAGGAGTGCAGTGGAGGATGGCCCAAGTGCTTGGGTCCCTGCACCCACATGGGAGACCAGGAGGAAGCACCCAGCTCCTTGCTTCAGATCGGCGTGCAGCACCGAACGTGGCAGCCATTAGGGAAGTGAACCAATGGAAGGAAGACCTTTCTCTCTGTCTCTGTCTCACTGTCTATAACTCTATCTGTGCCTCTCTCTCTCACTGTCTAACTCTGCCTGGCAAAAAATACAAAACAAAAATTTTAATAAAAATAAAAATAAATTAGACCTAAGAGTCGGCATTGTGGCATAGCAGGTAAAGCTGTGCCTGCAATGCCAGTATCCCATGTGGGCTCTGGCTCAAGACCCAGCTGCTCCACTTCTGATCCAGCTCCCTGCTAACATACCTGGGAAGGCAGCAGAGGGTGGCCCAAGTGCTTGGGCCCCTGCACGAATGTGAGAGACCCCAAAAAAGCTCCAAGCTCCTGGCTTTGGTCTGACCCAGACCTGACTTGTACAGCTTTTTGGGGAGTGAACAAGAGTATGGACAATCTCGATCTCTCTCTCTCTCTCTCTCTCAACCCTCATCTCCCTGTGTAACTCTGCCTTTCAAATAAATAAAAGAAATATGAAAAAGAAAGAAAGAAAAAGGAAATTAGAACTGCAAACAATTAGGATCTTTCAGATACTAACAGTTTTCTTTCACAGCCGGGGCAAGGGTTGTTGGGCATATTCACCTACAGAAAGGTGACCTGAGGTGTGTGAGAACTCCTTCCACCATCACACACTCAAGGAGAGTGTGCAAATGGAGAATTGCTGACCTCCTCTACTCAAATTGAGACTCCACGGTCAGAATAAAGCGCTTGAGACACCAGGGGGAAAGGAGAAGTGAAACTGGGAAGTGTTTTAGTCGATGCCACCAACTTCCCTGTGATTTCAGTTATCAGGAAATCTCACTGCAAATAAGGGCCCTGTAGTGGGTACAGAATCATAAAGAAGGACGTATTTTTAGACTGCGGCCCTCTGGTTTCTCCACTAGTGGTCATATTTACGGATATTGCCAGAGTGTGAGCGCACAGTTCATCCACAACAGACATTTACGAGAAGATTTTGACCAAAGAGCCAGCAGGACTAGTTTAATTGTAAGCCATGTCTTCTCACTAATGTTTGATACATTTTTAGGGTTTGGGGGTTCAGAGACAAGTTTAAAAAGAATTCTACGATTTCCTAAATTTAATTATGCAGGTCAGAGGATAGAGGGTGAAAGAGATAAGGAAAGTTAACCAGGGGCTGGTGCTGTGGTGTAGCAGATAAAGCCGCCTCCTGCAGTGCTGGCATCCATATGGGTGCTGGTTCGAGTCCCAGCTGCTCCACTTCTGATCCAGCTCTCTGCTGTGGCCTGGGAAAGCAGTAGAAGATGGCCCAAGTCCTTAGGCCCCTGCACCCACCTGGGAGACCTGGAAGAAACTCTCGGCTCCTGGATTCGGATTGGCACAACTCCAGCCATTGTGGCCAACTAGGGGGTGAACCAGCGGATGGAAGACCTCTCTCTCTCTCTCTCTGCCTCTCCTCTCTGTGTGCAACTCTGACTTTCAAATAAATAAATACATCTTAGAAGAAAGAAAGAGAGAGAGAGAGAGAGAAGGAGGGAGGGAGGAAGGGAGGAAAGAAGGAAGTTAACCAGCTAACAACTGCAAGGGTAACCAACCAATCAAAAAAAAAAAAAAAACTGTTTATGTTGAAATTTTGACTTAAATCCCACCACTGCTATCAGGGCTCCCACACCCTGTCTACAGATAAACTTTTCAACATAGTAATCTGAACCAGTGCTCAAGTAACAAGTACTTCTCTCCATGAACGCCTTCCTATCAAAAGCCTTGCCACCCCAGCCCCTCCCACACATCCCCCTTGCATTATCCTCACCCTCTTATCTATGGTCAGTGTGGGTTCAGTATAAACAACTTTTCTTCCCCAAAGTTTGTAAAAACTTCTCTTCGTCTGATCCAGTGGCCATTTTTCCAGCTGCTATCTGGCCATCTGCTGACAGTCTGTGGAATCTCTTCCCAAGATGTGGTCCTTTTTCTGGCTAGCAACCAGAAAGATACAAGAATCCCTTATTTTAGAGATTCCTGGGTCTCCAGTGTTTCCATTTCACACACGGGCTCGCAACACTGCTCTGTCACGCCTGCAAATCATCTAGCTGTGCAGGAGAAATCACTAGAGAAATTAAGATCTCTCTGAAAGAAAAAGTCAAGATTGTAAAAGCCGCAGGACTGGCAATTCCACCTGAAATGTGTTGATACAGGCGCGAGAGCCTTGGCAGGGAGAACCACTGAGGCTTCGCTTCTTCCACATTCTGCTGTCTCCCAACAGCCTTAGAAAGTGGCTGGCACCATCATGTCTGAGAATCAATTTCCTCCATTTGTGGCAATGGCCATATGGGTGACACTGAGAAAAGTGACCACATCTTAATCAATCTAAACATCTAACTCAATAGATCAGTAAAAACTATCCAGGTATAATCGTTTTCGTGTGTTATCAATAAATATTTATATAGAAAGCCAAAATGAGGTATAGGTAGCTTGGATAAAGATCAAACTGCAGGGACCAGCACTGTGGCACAGTAGGTTAATCCTCCCCCTGTGGTGCCAGCATCCCATAGAGGCGCCAGTTTGAGTCCCGGCAGCTCCTCTTCCAATCCAGCTCTCTGCTATGGCCTGGGAAAGCAATAGAAGAAGGTCCAAGTGCTTGGGCCCCTGAATCCACATGAGAGAACAGGAAGAAGCTCCTGGCTCTTAGCTTCAGTTTGGCTCCGCTCTGGCTATTGTGACCATTTGGGGAATGAACCAGTGGATGGAAGATCTTTCTCTCTGACTCTCCCTCTCACGGTCTGTAACTTTACCTCTCACATAAACAAATAAAATCTTTTTTTAAAAAATGATTAAACTAAGTTGGAAACAGCAGCTCATCTCCTATTTGCCACAACTGTTCTCCTGCCCACGTCCGGCTGGAAGAAGGCTGGGGAAAGTAGCAGTTTTCTAAAGCCCACGCTTCCATCACTCAAATCGCTGTAAATAGCCTTTTTCTCCTCACACAGAACCCACTCTCCTCTCCCCTAAATGACACATTTCAGGGTCCCACCCAGTACTGCACCCAGTGTGAAGTCGAAGATACCTGGGAGATAAACGCAGTCTCCTCCACCTGCTCTGGATGTGTCTCCCAACAGAAAAGTGAGCCAGCTTGTCCCCTGTACTCACAACACCCTAAATCGATAACGGTGGATCGGACAGGATGTGCATGATGGGAATTCCTTCCCAGGAAAGAGAAGAATCAAAGCACATAGCAGCCACTGGTCTTCAGCAACAAGGGCCGTTACCGCTGGGCAGTATTTACACGGGGCCTTCGGGCAGCAGTGGAGTACTTTCTTTGGTTAGACTTTGGCTCTGGTTTCTGGAAGGAGCTCCCTGGTCAGTGTCCCCAGAGCCTGTGGCTTTGCCTCTGCCTGGTTCCTCCTTCTCTATTGTCTTGCACAGCCATATTTGAGTTTGGAGACTTCCCTTCCTAGAGCCTTCCTTTGGGGATGGATGCCCAGTTCTGATTAGACTGCCTTCTCTTTAGTGCAGTTTGAAGAGACTGCCAACTGTATTACAACTGAAAAATAATAGATCTGTGATGTCTTTAGCCTAAGAGTTACCCAAATACATGGTAGACTTCTGGCCATCTGATCCTGGTCAGATTTACCATGTCAATAGCTACCCAGAATTCTTTATGGGTTTATTTCTTAAACTTGCCTTATTTTCTGGCTTTAGAGTTTAGCCATCCCTCTCTCCCCACTTTAAAAGCAGTTCCCTTGAGTTCATGTGATCTCCTAGACTTACTCCAATCCAGGTTACTGGATCTAACCCCCTTGGTTGGTTAAGATACTTTTTTGTTTCTTTTTTAAAAAGTTATTTATTTGAGAGGCAGAGATACAGAAAAGGAGAGGCAGAGGCAGAAAGAGAAAGAGAGAGAGAGAAAGAGAGAACTTCCATCTGCTGCTTCATTCCTTAAATGGCCACAACAGCCAGGGCTGGGTCAGACAGAAGCCAGGAGCTAGGAACTTTATTCAGGTCTCCCACATGGGTACAGGGGCCCAAGTACTTGGGCCATCTTCTGCTGCTTTCTCAGGTGCATTAGCAGGGAGGTGGACCAGAAGTGGAGCAGCTGGGACTTGAAGCAGGACCCATAGGGGATACCAGCATGGCAAGGTGGTGTCTTAATCCATTGTGCCACAGTACCAGCCCCAGTTGAGATTCTTTTAACTGGAAACCACTGGAGAACATTCATAGTAACACCCTGTGTCCTGCTTTTGCAGGATTCAGAGCAGGCGATTTTTCCAACCATATGGATCTCTTTTCTTTCAACTATTCTCACATTATTTCTTGCCTGAGCTTATTTCTTCCTTAGAATAACCTATGAAAAACATAAGCCAACATGCAAATATTTGGGCTCTTTTTGACTACTTCTCTAAGGCTAATGATTACATATGGACATGTGATCTGCTTTCCAGGTCATTACAAAGACAATTTTATCAAATGTTGTCTATGTATCAGAAAGTTCACGATATCTGCAATATCTACTTTTTCTTTTTTCTTTTTTTAAAGGTTTATTGATTTATTTGAAAGTCAGAGTTACACAGAGAGAGAAGGAGAGGCAGAGAAAGAGAGAGAGAGAGAGAGAGAGAGAGAGAGAGAGAGGAGCTCTGAGCCAAAGCCAGGAGCCAGGAGCCAGGAGCTTCTTCTGGATTTCACAAATGGTTGCAGGGGCCCAAGGACTTGGATAAATCCTCTAAACAGCACTCTGGCCTCAGAATCAACCCTTAAGGCATTGGTTACTATCCTCACCCTGTCTATTATGACCTTGTCTAAAAATGATCAGAGTCGGCGAACTCAAAAGGCTTCCATAACCTTGGCAACTCATGACGAGAGCCTAGGTTGGTTACTGGTGCCATAAACTAGAGTGTCAATTTGTTGGGCCAACAACAGGAGTCACTGTGCACTTGCTCCTCATGTGGGATCTCTGTCCTTAATGTGCTGTACATTTTGATTTAATGCTATAACTAGTACTCCAACAGTATGTTTCACTTTGTGTTTCTATGTGGGTGCAAACTGTTGAACTCTTTACTTAATATATACTAAATTGATCTTTTGTATATAAAGAGAATTGAAAATGAATCTTGATGTGAATGGAAGGAGAGAGGGAGCGGGAGAGGGGAGGGTTGCGGGTGGGAGGGAAGTTATGGGAGGGGGAAGCCATTGTAATCCATAAGCTATACTTTGGAAATTTATATTCATTAAATAAAAGTTAAAAAAAAGAAAAAAAGAAAGAAAGAAAGCAAAGGGAATTTCATTTAATCAGATGTAAGTGCTACATCCTGAAACCAACTGCTTGACATTTTAGTCAAACAATGCTGCTGCGGGACGTGCTTTGTTTAGCTATGGGACACTCAGTCAATACTATTGGAGCATTCAAAGAGTTGGTAGCTATTATCGATTTATCATATGATATTTCATGAACATCCATCTTAAGCAACATAATAGAACAAAGTTTTTTAAACATTTATTTTATTTACCTGAAAAGCAAAATTACAGAAAGAGAAAGTGAGATGTCTTCCACCTGCTGGTTCACTTCCCCAAATGACCAGAACAGCCAGGGCTGGGCCACGCCAAATCTAGGAGCCTGGAACTCCAGCCAGGTCTCCCATGTGGGTGCCACACCCCAATATTCAGACTACCTTCCACTGTTTTCACAGGTGCATTACCAGGCAGCTGGATTGGAAGCAGGGCATCTGGGACCCCAACCAGCACTCATATGGGATTCCAGCATCGCAGGCAGCAGCTTAACACATTGCACCACAGTGTAAGCCCCAGAACAAACTTTATGCCTCCATTTTTATGCTATATAATAACACATGAAATCCACATGAAGATTCTCAACATATGGTAAAATAAAAATATGTGAGGGGCAAGCGTTTGGCCTAATGCTTCAGATGCTGGTTAAGAGGCCCATGTCCTACATTGGAGTGCCTGGTTCAATACCCAGCTTTGGCTGCTGACTCCAGCTTCCTACTAATGCAGACTCTGGGAGCCAACAATGCTGGCTCAAGAAGTTGGGTTCCTACTTAAGTTATATGAGAGAACATGTGCCTTTAAGCTTTCTTACACTGGGTCCAGCATTGTGATATAGTGGGTTAAGGTGTTACCTGGAATGCCAACATCCTGTCTGGGTGCTGGTTCCTGTCTCAGCCGCCTCACTTCAGATGCAGTCCTTTGCTAATGTACTTGGGAAGTCCATAGAGGATGACCCGCATACTTGGGCCCCTGCCAGCCATGTGGGAAATCCAAATAAAGCTGCTGGCCAGGTCAGGCTGCTGTGTCCATTGGGGAATGAACCAGTGAATGGAAGATCTCCCTCCCTCTGTCTCTCCCTGTCTCTAACTCTGACTTTAATATAAACAAATAAATAAGAATCTTTAAAAAAAAAAAAAGAAGTTGGGTTCCTAGCCATCCCCAGAGTGACCTGCACCCAGTTCCTGGCTTCAGCCTAGCACAGCTCTGTCTGTTGCAGGTGCATGGTGAGTAAACCAGTGGATGGAAGATCAATCTCTCTGTCTCACACATCTCTCAGGCTCTCAAATAAATAAATAAATTTTTAAAAATATATAGTACAGGGGCCAGCACTGTGACGTAGTAGACTCAGCTTCCACTTGTGCTGACATCTCGTATGGACACCAGTTTGTGTCCCAGCTGCACTTTTTCCAATCCAGCTCTCTAATACAGCCTGGGAAAGCAGAAGATGACCCAAGTGCTGGGGATCCTGCACCTGTGTGGGAAAACCGGAAGAAGCTCCTGGCTCCTGGCTTCGGATCATCTCAGCTCTGACCATTGCGGCCACTGAGAGAATGAACCAGCAGATAAAAGACCTTTCTCTCTGTCTCTCCTTTTCTCTGTCTGTAATTCTACTTCTCAAATAAGTTAAAAAATATTATATATATATATATACACATATATATTTGTATATATGTATATAATGATAAATCATTTACCACAGAAGAAGTAAAGCTTCAAAGATGTGGCATTTGAAGGCCAAGGAGTGGAGTAAGCAGAATGAATGAAGACAGCCTTAGCAGTAGGAAAAAACAGCATGTGAAGAAGACTGAGCAGCACAATAAAACAGACCACCTCGTGCCCATGGGAGAGCCAGTGCTCTGGGTGAGGTGTATATACCAGTGGGCAGTGGGAGCTGAGGCTAGGAAGGCAGGCAGAGCTGAACTGTGGAGTGACTGTACCTCTATTGGGTTTGAATACTTTTTTGGTGATGCGACGTGGAAGGCAGAATGTAAGACAAGAAACTTCAAATAATATTAGTACGTGAGGAGTCTTCTAAAAGTTCATGGAAAATGGATATTCTGAAAAAACTGCATGGATTTCAAAAATACCTAGCACTAAAATAAGTTTATCTTTGAATTTCATTTTTCCATGAACTTCTTAAACTACCCTTGTATGTTTAGGGTTTTCTGTTCGTTTTCTCTTTTTTTTATATATTTTTACTATATAAACTGAGAAGTCTACTTCTTTACACCTTCAGAATCTTACACTACCAAATTTTTCCCCTATTGTTAGTACTTCTTTAAAACAACTTAATTTCCAAAAGACGGTTTTGTTTTTCTTTCTAAGCATCAATTTGTTTTATGGACTCTAGAATTTGTCCCTTTAAATAAATATCATACAAACAAATACACACTCTTCTAGAAAACCAAGATGTCAAATTTTAAATATTGGAAGTTTGAGTAATATAATGTCAACAAATTTAAATTTCATAGTTATTTAATAAACATTTCCTTGTGCTAAGCACAATGTTAGAGCTTATTCTTATAAGAATAACAGAGACTCGGTATTTTTAGAACTTCCATCAGGGAAAAAGGCCCTGAAACAAAAGATTAATCAATAGTGCCCTTAGTACTGGTGCCATCAAATATGTAGGAAGGTCAACCAAGCCAAATGTGAGAAGTCAGCAGAGGCTGCTTGAAGGAAGTGGTCTCCTACTGCTGCTGTAACAGATTACCACCAACATGACCACATAAAACAGCAGAACACAGTCTCTCACAGTTCTAGAGGCCAGAAGTCCCAAATCCGCTATCCTGAGATTGAGGTGTCAGCATGGTTTATCTCCTCGGGAACCTGTTCCTTGCCTCTGCCAGTGGCTGGTGGCTGCCAGCAGACCTTGGCTTGTGGCCCCATCACTGCACCCTTTCCTTCCAAAGTCACTTTGCCTCCTCTTCCTCTGTGGTGTCTGATCCTACTCTGTTTCTCCCTTAGAAAGATACATGTGATGGCTTTTGGGGTTTACCTAACTAATCTAAATTAATCCCCCATATCAAGATCCTTAAACAAATCATAACTATATAAAAGTCCTAAGTTTGTTGTCTAAGGTGACATTCACAGGTTTTAAGGATCAGGACTTGAATATCTTTTTCTTTTTTTAAAAAAAAAAGATTTAGTGATTTATTTGGAAGTCTTGAGTTATAGTGAGAGAAGGAGATACAGAGAAAGAGATCTTCCATCTACTGGTACACTCCCCAGATGGCCACAATGGCCAGTGCAGGCTATGCCAAAGCCAGGAACTTCATTCAGGTTTCCCATATGGGTTGCAGGGGACCAAGTACTTGAGCCATCCTCCACTGCTTTTCCCAGGCCACTAGCAGGAAGCTAGATCAGAAGTGGCACAGCCAGGACATGAACTGGCCCCCATATGGAATCCCAGCACTGGAGGTGGCAGCTTAAACTGCTATACCACAAAGCCAGCCCCAGCCTAGGAGAACTTTTGAGGAGTTATTACTCAGCCTGTCCAAGGAGCCACTTTTCAGGTGGAACTTCAGGGAAGGTTGGAAGATAGACTATCCATCCTCTCTGTCTCTCTGAATGTGGTCCTGGGGGTTCAATTTGGACTATCTTATATGTACCGAACACCTCACTGAGCTCAGAGGTAGAGCAGGAAAAGACACAGTCACTTGACTGTAATGCCACCCAGACCTATAAAGAGAAAATCCACGGTGTCCGATTCTTGGTTTAATCCTCTGCCTAGTCAGATCTGGAACGGAAGCACAATGATGGACGACAATCATGGTCACAATGATTCCCACCCATTAACTGCTCCGCCACGTTCCCTGGGCACGTGCTCTCTCACCTCCCAGGGGACTACTTGGTATCATATTTTTTTATTTGACAGATAGAGAACAGCAAGAGAGAGAGAGACAGAGAGAAAGGTCTTCCTTCCGTTGGTTCACCCCTTCAAATGGCCACCACGGCCGGAGCTATGCAGATCCAAAGCCAGGAGCCAGGTGCCTCCGCCTGGTCTCCCTTGTGGGTACAGGGGCCCAAGCACTCAGGCCACAGCAGAGAGCTGGACTGGAAGAGGAGCAACCAGGACTAGAACCCGGCGCCCATATGGGATGCCGGCGCCACAGGCGGAGGATTAACCTAGTGTGCCATAGTGCCGGCCCCTACTTGGTATAATATTTATCTCCACACAAGCATGTCCTGAAAAATCTATTTTCTAGCTAAGCTTTTACAATGATGAGGCCTGATGCCGCCTTTTCCCCTCAGATCTGAAGCTGTCCTCATGTTATTTTTCCCAGGCTCTGTAAATTTGCATCTTGTCTGTCTAATGACATACTTGTTTTTACGGCATGATCTGAATTCAGATCCATCTTTCTGGCTTTGGTAAGAAACATGTTTGTCATCATTATAGTTTGTTTCCACTAAATATGGGATTCACTGTGGCAATTATCCAGGGCCATAATCAGCTGAAGTAGCAGTGAAGTGTTTCAGTTAGAATAGGAAAGTTGTAGAGTTGCATTAATATGCACATAAGCACGACACAAGTGGCTCCCAAGGAAACGCTCTACCTCCGACAGCTGCCACAGCAAGACTGCGAGAACAAACAGAAGAATGAAGTGCAATAAGTGGCAATATTTTCTAAAAGGAAAAACTGAAGAACTTCATATGCTGCGATATTGAACTTGATCATTAAAAACAACAAAATGTGTAATTTAAAAAGAAATGAAATCTACATTTAAATTCATGTGAGTATTGTTGCTGTTTATTTTCTCCTGTCTGGAAAACAGTAAAATAAGAATATCAAAAAAAGAAAGTGTGAAAAATATAGCTTTTTCCCCAATACAAGTTAATATACTTCCATATCATGAATAAGGGCACTGCATGGGGGCGGGCGCTGTGGCGTAGTGGGTAAAATCACCACCTGCAGTGCCAGCCTCCCATGTGGGTACCGGTGCCAGTCCCGGCTGTTCCACTTCCGATCCAACTCTCTGCTATGGCCTGGGAAAGCAGTACAAAATGGTCCAAGTCCTTGGGCCCCTGCGCCCACGTGAGAGACCAGGAAGAAGCACCTGGCTTCTGGCTTCGGATCAGTGCAGCTCTGGCCTTTGCAGCCTTCTGAGGAGTGAACCAGCAGATGGAAGACCTCTCTCTCTCTCTCTCTCTCTCCCTCTGCCTCTGCCTCTACCTCTCTGGAACTCTGCCTTTCAAATAAATAAATTTTTTTTTTTAAAAAGAGCACTGTTTCATTGAGAAGGTACTACTGATGCACATTCTTTAGGTGACAAAAAAGAAGGAACAGAGCTTGGTTTGCTTCCCTCAGCTCCATTGTTCTTAATCCTCCAGTATGAATAAACACTTTGGCCAAAGGTAGACCTGGTAGGACCTGAAGGATCCTGCAGAATGCCATAAGGGACAAGAGCAGACCAAATACATGCTAGAGTAAAATTCATGGAATAATTATAACAATACCATGTGATAAATTTTAGGATACTTTAATTGCTTCCTTACTTACGCCTACATCCCTACACTTGGTATAAATGGCATATAGCTACAGGTAGGTAATACTTTAGGATATTAAGGAACATTTTATTCCTCTAATGTTTTCTCTCCATTTACCCTTCAAATAGTTAGTCAATAATGTACTCATTATCATAAGAGTTCTTTGTTTTCCAAAAGGCTTAAGCCCATTGGAGAATTTAGAAATCTGTGAAACCCTGGTTGGAATGTATCCTACAACAAACGTGTTGGAAAGTTCATCTCCAATGCAACAGTGTTGGAAGGTGGGGCCCACTGAGAGGCATTCAGGTCACGAGGGCTCCACCCTCAAGAGGGGATTAGTGGGGGCGGGTACTGTGGCCTAGTAGGTTAAGCTTCTGCCTGCAGCACCAGCATCCTACATGGGTGCCAGTTCATGTCCCGGCTGCTCCTCTTCCAATCCAGCTCTCTGCTTATGCCTGGGAAAGCAGTGTAGGGAGCCCCTGCACCCACGTGGCAGACCCAGAGGAAGCTCCTGCTGCTTGCTTTGGGGAGTGGACCAGCAGATGGAAGACCCCTCCCTCTCATCCTCTCTGTAACTCTGCCTCTTAAATAAATCAATAAATCTTTTAAAAAATTATCTTGGCTTTTAAAAAATGTTAAAAAAAAAAAAAAAGGATTTGGTTGGCCAGCGCTGTGGCGCAGTGAGTTGAAGCCCTGGCCTGCAGTGCCAGCATCCCATATGGGTGCCGGTTTGGGTCTCGCTGCTCACTCAAGGGAGATGGAGCTTCTCCAATTTTGTGGTCCTTGAGCTGCCACTGTAAATTTACCATCATTGTGCAGGTTTTCTGAGGTGAACCCATGGAGAGGGAAAGCCAGCAGCACCCCAGCAATGGGAAAAAGAACCTCAAACAGGTGCCACCATGTCACCCCCCACACCGACTCATCACAGGGCCAGACAGGAAAATGCCTCACATCTGTGTGTCAGTTCACCTAATGTCAAGGGGTCATATGTCCAAATACTTGGGCACCCATACGGGTAAGAATGCTGTTAATGGAAAAGTGACATTTTGGACATGTTAGTTATGTATACACTTCATGTTCACCAGAGATATGTGATGCATGTTATTTTTTTCTACTATACATTAAAAAATCCACACTCTTTGTTAGGATTTGGCCAAGGTTATACAAGCCTTTACTTTCAGAGCCAGATTTCCATTACATCAACATCTCTCGATGGATATCAGGGAAATACTAACCAGGATCAAATATTCGTATCTGCATCCCTTTTTCTCTGACTCAGTGCATTAAGTAACCCAGCACAAGTATATGGACCATAGAGCAATCCCTGCAGCCTGGAGGGTGTGCTCCGTACCACGGCCTCTAATTCATTATCACTGTCTAATGTTTATTTTGCTAAACTTTGGGTAGGTCATGGAACCTCTTTTGGCCTTGATCGTTCCGTCTACTAACAAAAGAGCAGCAGTTGGGTGTCCAGGTTATTTCCATATCCCCCTTCAAATTCAAAAAGTTTCATGCCAAGAAGGCTGAAGATCACTAAGCTGTAACCTGTCATAAAAAGCACTCTACATTTTGTAATATTAACTTTTCTTAGGTCTTCAAGCTCACATGCATGATGTTTCATTTAGGTTCATAATCTCAAATATTTAAGCAAAATGTACTTTTAATTTCATCCTTAATGTATGGTCATTATTTTCTAATTTGCTGTTTTCGATGTTTTAGTAAATGCACAGAGAAGCTACTAATGGAGAATGGCTTGAAGTCCCATAAGCAATTAGGTTACCCTATCTTGGTGGTAACTATGATGCATTTTTCCCATTATTAAAGTTTTTAAGAAGTTGGCCAAGTAGCTTTGAGTAAGAGATAGCTTAGAGTAATAAAGGAAGATTGACAATGACACAATTTGGATTTATGGGAACACATAAGTATACTGAATTTGCATAACAATATTCCCTAGAAAATACAGCCTAGTAAATCAATCAACTGATCCAAATTAATTAAACATGTTTCAAAAACAAAATCAAAAACAAAATTAGCTATTTTCAACATTTTTTTCTAAAAAGATAAGCACTGTCATAATCCCAGAACTTTCATCTTTCCCCAACAAATAACAACAATATTTAGCATTTACAGATTGTCACACCCCATGGAGAGAAATCTGGTTGATCTCCAAAGCAGGCCCAGGAATCAGCATTTTGGCTGTCATGTCATAAATGAAGGCTCGGTTTCTGGGCAGTTGGGTGAAATGCACAAAGCTAATCAGTTCCAACCCAGATGCTCCTTTCTTTCCACCCCATTCCCTCAGAGGCCACAGCACACTGAACTGGTCCAGGGTCCAGCCGGGAGCAGGAATTCAGCCTAGTGATTAAGGTGTCTGCAACCCACGTTGAGTGCCTGAGTTGGATTCCCGTCTCTGGCTCCAGACATGAGTTTCCTGCCAATGTGGACCCTGGAAGGCAGTGATGATGGTTCAAGTAGCTGGGATTCCTAGCCATATGGGAGACTTGGATTGAGTTTCCAGCTCTGAGATTTGGCTGGGCCTTCTCTGGCTGTTTCAGGCACTTGGAGAGTGAAAGAGTACATAGGAGCTCTGTATATTTACCTATCTCTCTCTGCCGCTAAACAAACAAACAAAACAAAACCAGCCTAGGTTCCAAATCATGTAGGTATCCTGAGCATACAGCTGTTTCTAGTTAGTCTTGAAACAATGGAAACACGTGATCTGACTGACATGATTCACCATGTTTGAGCTTATTCATTTATTTCTTCTTTCCTTCCTTCAACCTAAGACAGCTTTTAAAGTATCAATCATATTATAGCTATATGATACAAAATAAATTACTCCAGGAGCCTGTGCTGTGATACAGTGGGATAAGCTGCCATCCGTGATGCTGACATCCCATATGGGCACCGGTTCAAGTCCTGGATGCTCCACTTTCAATCCAGCCCTCTGCTAATGCTTGGACCCCTGCACCCACATCGGAGATTGGGATGAAGCTTCTGGCTCTAGCTTCAGTCTGGCCCAGAACTGGCCACTGTGGCCATTTGGCAAGTGAACCAGTGGTTGGAAGATCTCTCATCTGTCTCTCCCTCTCTCTGTAATCCTTCTTTTTTTTTTTTTTTAAGATTTATTTATTTATTTGAAAGGCAGAGATAAGAGAGATAAGGAGAGGCAGAGAGAGAAAGAGAGAGGTCTTCTATCCGATGGTTCATTTCCCAATTGGCCACAACGACTGGAGCTGTGCTGATCCAAAGCCAGGAGCTAGGAGCTTCTTCGGGGTCTCCCATATGGGTGCAGGGGTGCAAGCATATGGCCCATCTTCTACTGCTTTCCCAGGCCATAGCAGAGAGCTGGATCGGAAGTGGAGCAGCCAGGACACGAACTGGCACCATATGGAATGCAGGCACTGCAGGCGGCAGCTTTACCTGCTACACCACAGCACTGGCCCCTCTGTAATTCTTTCAAAATAAATAAATCTTTAAAAAATTACTGCAATTCATTCAGTCAGTTTTTCAGGCGGTCATTTATTCAGAGCACATACTATGCATATATAGTATGTGAAACAGCATGGCAGGTTCTGGAGATATAAAATGAGGAAGAAATGGTCCCTGGCAGGGAGGAATTGGCGATCTTATAATAGCTGCTATTACGGTTGTCAATTTAGTATTTGCAATGCACACGGCATCCAAACGCTTCATTCAGAAGTACTTGCCTACAGACAGAACTCCATCAGTGCACCCCTGTAGCAGAGTGATAATGCTAGGATTCTCAAATCATCCCCTTCAGATTTACCAAGACGTCTTCTGTTTTCCCTCAGTTAAATTTGAGTGTCAAGAAATAACCTTCACTCAGAGGAACCCTAATTTCCTCCTGGAACACAGTGCTGAAAATGAGGTAACACCATTTCAGGCTATTTGTTTAAAATGCCATCATTACTGTCTAGATGCAATTTTAAAGAATTTCTGTTAAGGGAAAGTAAAGAGTTTGTAAAAAATCTTATCAGGTTACAATACTGGACTATAGAGGGGAAATTTTTTAAGCAGGTTTACATTAAATCCTGCTTGAATCTTCCTGACTGCAGCTGTTTATTCCACCTAAAATGTTGAAGCCAACTGCTGCCAACGTGTAATTTACACGGTACTTATATCCTCTAGTGAAAGATGTTGAAGTAGGTTAAAGCTGGTGTTGTGGCATAGCAGTATTCCCCATGGGCGCTGGTTCATGTCCAGGCTCCTTTACTTCTGATCCACCTCCCTGCTAATGTGCCTAGAAAAAGCAGCAGAAGGCAGATAGCCCAAGTGCTCGAGCTCCTGCCACCCATGTGGGAGACCCGGATGAAGTTCCTGGCTGCTGGCTTCGACCTGGCCCAGCCCTAGCCGCTGCAGCTATTTGGGGAGTGAACCAGTGGATGGAAGACCTCTCTCAGTCACTCCTCTTGGGGCTTCCACTCTTCCCCAGCACTTCTCTTTCACAGAGCGTAGCAGAAATGCAGATGACAAGAGAGTGTGAGAAAAAGAAATTGCAGGCTCCGTGCCCTAGCAGAGGGAGGAGAGTACTGAGAACAAGGATGGGGCTGCTGGCAACAGAAACCGCCTGGCCAGCCCTACACGCTACCCAGCAGTTAATGGTGCGTTCTCCGTAACAGGTAGTATGCCAGGGAACTCCATATTTATACCAGTGAGAATCTTTTAAAAATGATCTTAGTTTTTTTGTATAAGAAAAGTGAGATAAGGTAAAGGATTTCACCACAGTGACTAACAGGAGAGAAGCAGTGGGTGGCCAGGGCTTCTGATCAGAGCATGTTAAATGTCCTATCTTCTATACCAGTGGTTTCCTAATCATGAGCTAGAGATTCTGAGATGAGAACAGAGAAAAGAAGGGCAAGAAGTACTTAATGGCTGCAGAAGGCTTATGAACCCTAAATATGCATGTGCATAAGAAGGGGCCTTCAATATATACAACGTAGAAAATGACAGTACTGAAAGGAGAAATGGATAAGTCCAGACTTTTACTCAAATAGTTCAAAACTGTGCTGTGGTCAATACATAAAATCAGTAAGGATATTTTGTTGAACGTGATTTGGTCATTTGATCTGACCCTTAGAATACTTTTTTTTTTTTTTTTTTTTGACAGGCAGAGTGGACAGTGAGAGAGAGACAGACAGACAGAAAGGTCTTCCTTTTTGCCGTTGGTTCACCCTCCAGTGGCAGCGCGGCCGGCACGCTGCGGCCTGCGCATTGCGCTGATCCAAAGGCAGGAGCCAGGTGCTTCTCCTGGTCTCCCATGGGGTGCAGGGCCCAAGCACTTGGGCCATCCTCCACTGCACTCCCTGGCCACAGCAGAGAGCTGGCCTGGAAGAGGGGCAACCGGGATAGAATCCGGCGCCCCAACCGGGACTAGAACCCGGTGTGCCAGCGCCGCAAGGCGGAGGATTAGCCTGTTGAGCCACGGCGCCGGCCTGACCCTTAGAATACTTTGCAACAACAGAACACATGTTCTTAGGAATACACTTGGAACATTCAGCATAAAACAAACTTTAATAAAGCCAGAGGCACCAAATTCATACTATGCTCCCTGAACCTAATGAAATTGCTCTAAAATCAAAAATGGAAAATATCCAAATACTGGAAACTGAACAACACTCTACAGAAAAACAAAAGAAACCAAACTCCAAAACAGAAACTATGCAAAAGAGAAAGTCACAAGGAAAATTATGAAATATGTTTAAATTGAATGAAAATGAAAGCACAAAATAGAAGTAGCTGGGAGATACGGCTAAACGAGTCCTTAAAAGGAAACATGGAATTAATTGTCTGTTGACTAAAGAAAGAAAATCATATGATTATCTCAATGCATGAAGAAAACGTATTTGTAATTCTGCATTTATGCACAGCACATATTTCAACAACCTAGAAACAGAATATAATTTCCTCAATCTCAGAAAAGACATACACAAAAAACTTAGTTGTTTGTGAAAGAATGAACACTGGTCCCTGAACAATCAGTAAAATATTAAAGGTGTCAGCTCTGTCTTCCTAGTCAACATCTTCCAAGAGGTCTTTTCGGTGCAATAGGACGAGAAGTGCATTTTCCATGGCATAGAGATTATAGAAAGGAAGAAAACCCTGGATATGGGTACATAACATGATGACCTACACAGAGACTTCAGAGCAAACTCCAAAAAGGCTTGCAAATTTGCAAAGCTACAGAATAGGTCAATATACAAAAGTCAGCTGTAATTCCACCGTATCTGCAGCAACCAATTAGAAACTGGAATTTAAAAGCAACAGTACTGCCTACACCAAAAAATCAGAAAGATTAACATATACATCAGACAAAGTAAATGCAAAGGCAATTCAGTGGAGAAGGATAGTCTTTTCAACAAATGTTGCTGGAAGAATTGGATACTTATGTGCAAAGAAATGAAATTTGACTCATATCTTATGCCATAGGCAAAAATTAACTCAAAATAAGTTATAGACAAAATTTAAAGATGAAGTTTATAAACTATCCAGAAGAAACACAGAACATTTTTATGAACTTCGGTCAGGCAGAACTTTGTTAGATATGACACCAAATGATGATTGCTTTAAAAATGATAAATTGGACTTCAACAAAACTATGAACTTCTGCTTTATGAAATATTCTGTTAAAAACAAAAAAAATTACTTATAAAAGAGCTTATATAAAGATATATAAAGAACTATTAAATTTCAATAAAAAAGAAACACTCCCATTTAAAAAAAAAATGGGCAAAAATTCTGAACTAGTCGTGCATCATAGAAGATACACAGCTGCAGGCAGGCATTTGGCATGGTGGTTAAGATGCCACTTGGGACGGCCACATTCCTTCAGAGCACCTGTTCAAGTCCTGGCTCCCCTGCTTCTGATCTAGATTCCCGCTATTGTGCACCCCATGGGGCAGCAGAACATTTCTCAAGTACTGGAGTCTATGCCACCTTTTGGATAAGACACTGATTGCGTCCTAGGCTCCTAGGTTTGGCACAAAAAATGAAAGCACAAGATATCAGTAGCTAGGAGATATGGCTAAGTGAGTCCTTAGTAGGAAACACAGCATCAAAAGTAAAAACATGCCCTGACTGCTGACATTTGAGGAATAAACTAGTAGATGGAAAATCTGCCTCTCTGTCTCACTGCCTTCCAAAAAATAATAATAAAAAATAACTAAATAAAATAAACATTTTAAATATATATGGCTAGAAGACATGAAAAGACAGTAAACATCATTAGTCATTAGGGAAATACAAATTAGAACCAGGCTGAGATATGACACCCCTACTAGAATGATTTTTAAAAAACACCTAAAAGTTATAGCTGATGACAAGGATGTGGACCTACAGAGATTCATTTGTAGGGAGGAGGGTAAATGGTACAGCCACTTTGCCTAACAGTTTGATTGGTTTTTATAAAGTTAAGCCTCTGTGTATCATATAGTCTTCTGTTCTCACTCCCATGCATTTATCCAAGTGAACCGAAAACTGCAATCACACAAAAAAGTTGTACATACATAAATGTTTATAGTAGTTGCCATACTCAAAACTGCTAAATGTTGGAAACCACGGAAACGTCCTCGAACAGGTGAGTGGCTAAGCCAGCTGTGGTACATCCTACACCAGACCAGAAATCAGCAACTGAAAGCAATCAAGCAGTGGTTCACCCATCAACGTGAATGAGCAGCAAACCTGTGTTAATAATGGGACGAAGCCATACTCAAAGGCCATGTATAAAAGTTTTATTTCACTCCTATGAAATCCTGGAAAAGGCAAAACTATTCAGAAAATAGGTCAGTGATTGAGAGAGGAGAGGAAGGAACTACATGCGAGTTTTTATGGTAATGAAACTGTTTATAGTATCGTGGTGACTGGTGTATAAATGACTCCGCATTTGTTAAAACCCATAGAATTTTATACCACCACGAGTGAACTGTACTGCGTGCAATTAAGAAATAACTCAGTAATATCAGAATGAAATGTAGGCTGATGCATAATGTATATTAGAAATGAATGACATAACCTGACTGAAGCGGTGGTGGGGGTAAAGGAACTTATCTAAGTAACTTTGGAAAACACTGCCTTGATTAGGTACTGTAAGGTAAAGGCAAAAACAACTTCACAAAAATTCTGCATTCTGGTTGGCCAAACTGTTTTTCACATGGGTACAGCTCAGGAATTCTGAAACTACTCTACACCCATACTACTGCTGAACAATTAGTAAAGAAAGGTAACAGGAGATGGGTTACAAGCAAGAAGCGATGAGTGAGTGCGGGAGAAAGGTGAGAATGAACCAGCCGTGCTGGCTTAGAGTCAGAGGTATTCACAGGAATGCACATTTGTTTTAACACATACAGAGGGACTTGTGAGAACACCGATTAAATACACACACATTCGTATGCTAGCTTTTCCCATGGAAGGAGGCACTAGGCAGTCCCATCTCAGTAGCAATGAACACACCTACAAGCCAGAATCTCGTTTCTAAGTAACATTTCCCAACAAAAGCAATTAAGCTTCTTTGAAAAAAATGGCTCACTATATGGCTGGGGCAGAGAAAATACTAGAAGAGGCTGGGGTATCTTAAAATAGCTACCAGGGCCAACGCCGCGGCTCACTTGGCTAATCCTCCGCCTGTGGTGCCGGCACCCCAGGTTCTAATCCTAGTTGCTCCTCCTCCAGTCCAGCTCTCTGCTGTGACCAGGGAAGGCAGTGGAGGATGGCCCAAGTGCTTGGGCCCTGCACCCAGCTCCTGGCTTCGGATTGGCGCAGTGCTGGCCGTAGCGGCCATTAGGGGAGTGAACCAATGGAAGGAAGACCTTTCTCTCTGTCTCTAACTCTGTCTCTGTCTCTCTCTCTCTCACTGTCTAACTCTGCCTGGCAAAAAATTTAAAAAAAAAAAAAAAAAGCTACCAGAAAGTAGCAAAAGTGCTTTCAAAAAAGGGATGGTGACAAATGGGGAGGGTTCAGGAGCTGATCTGAAAGAGCTCTCAGGGGTCACAGAAGTTACGTGAGCACCAAAATGAGTGTTGGAGCCTAACCTAGAGAATAAAGGATCTAGGGACTGGGTCTGTGGCGTGGCAGGTAAAACTGCTGTGACGCTGGCATCCCTTGTGGGCACCAGTTCGAGTTCCGGCTGCTCTACCTCAGATGGAACTCCCTGTTAATGCGCCTGAGGAAAGCACATGAAAACGGCCCAAGTGCTTGGGCCATGGTCACCCATGTGAGACCCAGAAAAAGCTCCTGGCTTTGGCCCGGTCCACACTAGCTGTTGTGGCCATCTGGGGAGTGAACCGGTGGATGGAAGACCTGTCTTTCCCTCTCCCTCTTTAACTCTTTCTAAATAAACAACAAATAATCACAACCAGTCCATACTGTTTGTGCAGTAAAATGTTAATGTTGCCAAAAGGGAGATTCAGCTGAGTTGGTGTGGACCCTTGGACAGGCCAAATCATGTTAGCAATGGGATTTATAGTTGGGGCTCTTGGGCCATTGAATTCAACCTCTAATCTCAAAAGGGGCTGGAAATGCCTGACAGCCATATGAACAGCAAACCATTGTACGTGACCCAAGTCCCGGAAACTGGACAACCAAGTCTTGGGAGAGCTTCCTAGCTGGCAGCGCTGTGTGTGAGCTGCCACTCTTACTGCTGGCAAGAGTGAACGCTGTCCATTTGTTTCCCTTGGAAGAAGATAAAGGCAAACTCTGCATTTGGTCCCCTGGGCCTTGCCCTGTGTGTCCCTTCCTGGGGCTGATTTTGCTCTGTATCCTTTTGCAGAAACTGTACCCCTGAGTCTAATGGTTTTGCTCAGTTCTGCGAGTCCTTGGAGGGAATTACTGAGCTGGGGGACAGCCTCTGAATCTGCATTTTATGAATTGAGGGTGGTCTTGGGGATTCCAAACCTTGCACTGATATGACTGAATGAATGAGTGAATCTGAGAAGGAATAAATCTTCATTACAGAAGAATTCCAAATAATAAATATAAAACGAATGAGGGAACTAGAAAATCCGAGTAAAATAATGCAATAATAATTGATGCAGGCAAGATTCACTAATGAATGTGAAAATTAGAGGGACAAACATGAAGCGAATTATCTGCCTAGCCTTTAAGTAAACACAACCCCCCAAATATGTGTATTTATTTCTGTGGTGGCTTTGATGTATATCCACAGTTGCTGATATTCTTCCCTTAAAGAGATGAAGCTTTATTTATTTCCCTCCCCTGGAATGTGGGCTGGAATTAGCAACTCACTCCTCATGAAGAAAACTGAAAATGTTAAGAAAATAGTAGCTTTACGGTGGAGAAACCTTACAGACACCACCTTTTCCAAATGAAACATTTACATTAACATTACCAAGATCCTGTAAGAATGTGAAGGGCACGGCAATACTGCAACCATCTTCCCTAGGACCTGAAATGCCAGTTTGAACATGAGAGCAATCCAGCTTACCGGACAGTCTATGAAATACCTGACCACATTCTTAGAAAATGGCAAAGGCATAAAAAGGGGTAGATGGGCAAAGTGTAGGAAATTGAAGGAGATGGAGAAAGCCTAATGAGTCCACGGACTGTGGTGTTCCAGATGGGATCTTGAACAGAAAATGGACACTGGTGGAAAAACTGGGAAAGCCGGAACAAATCCCACTTTTCTTCAAAAGCTTTGTGCCTATGTTAATATCTTAGTTTTGAGAGGCACACCGAATGTATTACTGCCAGCAAGAACTACGTGAAGCACACATGGGAATTCACTGTACAGTTTCTCCAACTCTTCTGTAAGTCTAAAAATATTCAAAAGATATGTTTTTCTTCTCCAAGACTGCCCACAATTGGTGAGAATGCAGAGCAACTAGACTGGTCATAGAGTGCTGGTTGTTAAAATGCAAAATAGTACATTGTACAACCACTTCAGAAAAGTTCCGCAGTTTCTTGGGGAAAATCTACATATACATAAGAGTATTTCCCAGCCATTCCATTCCTAGCTATTTACCCAAGATAAATGAATGTTTGATATACAGGTAAGACGTGCATGCTTTATAGGAACACTATTAACAATAACCAAAAAATGGGGACAATCCAAATGCCAGAAACTTGTTATTGGTTAAATAACGTCTGGCATATCCCTATGATAGGATATCATGTAGCAAACAGTAATTCATTCCGAATGATTGATGAAACACCGATGAATCTCCAAATAATTACAGAAAGAAAGAAATCAGATAGTCTCCTCCCTAAATAGTTGATAGTATGATTCTATTTTTGCAAAATTCTAAGCCAACCTAGAGTGACAGAAAACAAATCAGTGCTTGTCAGAGATTGCTGGGAAGAGAGGGAGGGCTGAGAGAGGGATTCTCAGGAGGCTAGAGGAAGCTCCTGAAAGTGACAGGTATGTTCATTTTCTTAAGGGTGATTTTCAGAACATGTAGAAACTCATATGACTGTACAATTTCCAAATGTTCTTCATTTTGTTAGAGCTCAATAAAGTTGATTAATGATATGGGAAGGTGTTTTCATATAACGTGAAATAAAATCAAGTACAGTATTATCCCGTTAAACAAAACTTATGTTTACAAATGTAAAGCAAAACATCTAGAACACTAAGTAACTAATTTAAGAGAGACTGGGGTGGAGGGGGTGTCAGTGTTAGGAGAGGAAAATGAGTCAATAGGCTAGGTTATGAATCAGTAACAGCGCAACAACCACAGTGACTTAATGTTTACACCACGTTCTTTCTCACTTAGGCTGCAAATCCCACATGGGGCAGCAGGATGCCTTGGTTCCCACAGAAGTGCCTTCGTCGCTTCTATTTAGTGCTACTGAAGAACCCTGCTCACCAAAAAATGGAAAAATCTTCCATGCTCATGGATTGGAAGAATCAATATCATCAAAATGTCCATTCTCCCAAAAGCAATTTATACATTCAATGCAATAGCAATCAAGATACCGAAGACCTTAGATCTGGAAAAAATGATGCTGAAATTCATATGGAGACACAGGAGACCTCAAATAGCTAAAGCAATCTTGTACAAAAAAACAAAGCCGGAGGCATCACAATACCAGATTTCAGGACATACTACAGGGCAGTTTTTATCAAAACAGTATGGTACTGGTACAGAAACAGATGAATAGACCAATGGAACAGAATAGAAACACCAGAAATCAATCCAAACATCTACAGCCAAGTTATATTTGATCAAGGATCCAAAACCAATCCCTGGAATAAGGACAGTCTATTCAATAAATGGTGCTGGGAAAATTGGATTTCCACATGCAGAAGCATGAAGCAAGACCCCTACCTTTCACCTTACACAAAAATTCACTCAACATGGAATAAAGACTTAAATCTACGACCCGACACCATCAAATTATTAGAGAGCACTGGAGAAACCCTGCAAGATATAGGTACAGGCAAAGACTTCTTGGAAAAGACCCCAGAAGCACAGGCAAAGCCAAAATTAACATTTGGGATTGCATCAAATTGAGAAGTTTCTGTACTTTAAAAGATAGAGTCAGGAAAGTGAAGACGCAACCGACAGAATGGGAAAAAATATTTGCAAACTATGCAACAGATAAAGGGTTGATAACCAGAATCTACAAAGAAATCAAGAAACTCCACAACATCAAAACAAACAACCCACTTAAGAGATGGGCCAAGGACCTCAATAGACATTTTTTCTTTTCTTTTTTTTTTTTTTTTTTTTTGACGGGCAGAGTGGATAGTGAGAGAGACAGAGAGAAAGGTCTTGCTTGTGCCATTGGTTCATGCTCCAATGGCCGCCGTGGCCAGCACGCTGCGGCTGGCGCACTGCGCTGATCCGAAGGCAGGAGCCAGGTGCTTCTCCTGGTCTCCCATGGGGTGCAGGGCCCAAGCACTTGGCCCATCCTCCACTGCACTCCTGGGCCATAGCAGAGAGCTGGCCTGGAAGAGGGGCAACCGGGACTAGAGCCCAGTGTGCCGGCGCCGCTAGGCAGAGGATTAGCCTGTTGAGCCATGGCGCCAGCCTTCAATAGACATTTTTCAAAAGAGGAATCCAAATGGCCAACAGACACATGAAAAACTGTTCAAGATCACCAGCACTCAGGGAAATGCAAATCAAAACCACAATGAGGTTTCACCTCACCCTGGTGAGAATGGCTCACATTCAGAAATCTACCAACAACAGATGCTGGAGAGGATGTGGGGAAAAAGGGACACTAACCCACTCTTGGTGGGAATGCAAACTGGTTAAGCCACAATGGAAGTCAGTCTGGAGATTCCTCAGAAACCTGAATATAACCCTACCATACAACCCAGCCATACCACTTCTTGGAATTTACCCAAAGGAAATTAAGTTGGCAAACAAAAAAGCCATCTGCACATTAATGTTTATTGCAGCTCAATTCACAACAGCTAAGACCTGGAACCAACCCAAATGCCCATCAACAGTAGACTGGATAAAGAAATTATGGGACATGTACTCTATAGAATACTACACAGTAGTCAAAAACAATGAAACCCGGTCATTTGCAACAAGATGGAGGAATCTGGAAAACATTATGCTGAGTGAACTAAGCCAGTCCCAAAGGGACAAATATCATATGTTCTCCCTGATCGGCAACAACTGAGCACCAAAGGGGAAACCTGTTGAAGTGAAATGGACGCTATGAGAAACAGTGACTTGATCAGCTCTTGTCCTATTGATGTACAATGTAATACTTTATCCATTTTAGTATTTTTTTTTTTTGTTCTAGTACTAGTGGTTGAACTCTGTAATTAACACACAATTATTCTTAGGTGTTTAAATTTTAACTGAAAAGTGATCCCTGTTAAATATAAGAGTGGGAGTAAGAGAGGGAGGAGATGTACAATTTGGGGCATGCTCAATTGGACTTGCCCCAAATGGTGGAGTTAGAAACGTGCCAGGGGATTCCAGTACAATCCCATCAAGGTGGCATGTACCAATGCCATCTCACTAGTCCAAGTGATCAATTTCAGTTCACAATTGATCACACTGATAGGTCTAAGAGTCCAAGGGATCACACAAACAAGACTAGTGTCTGCTAATACTAACTGATAGAATAAAAAAGGGAGAGAACGATCCAACATGGGAAGCAGGATACACAGCAGACTCAGAATGACAGATGTCCTAACCAGCACTCTGGCCTCAGAATCAGCCCTTAAGGCATTCGGATCTGGCTGAAGAGCCCATGAGAGTATTTTAGGCATGGAAAGCCAAGACACTTTGGCAAAAAAAAAAAAAAAAAAAAAAAAAAAAAAAAAACACCTAAATGAAAGATCTCTGCGTGTGAGATCCCAGTAGAAAGAACAGGGCCATCAAAGGAGGAGGTACCTTTCTCTGAAGGGAGGAGAGAACTTCCACTTTGACTATGACCCTGTCGGAATAAGATCAAAGTCGGCGAACCCAAAAGCTTCCATAGCCTCGGCAACTCATGACAAGAGCCTAGGGAGATTACTGACACCATAAACAAGAGTGTCAAATTGTTAAGTCAACAACAGGAGTCACTGTGTACTTACTTCTCATGTAGGATCTGTCCTTAATGTGTTGTCCAATGTGAAGTAATGCTATAACTCGTACTGAAACAGTATTTTTACACTTTGTGTTTCTGTGTGGGTGCAAACTGATGAAATCTTTACTTAATATATACTGAATCGATCTTCTGTATATAAAGATAATTGAAAATGAAAAAAAAACAGTTTTAAATTGGAAATTGCATAGAAAATTAATCAATTTTTAAAAAATATCATGTAGGATCTCTGTCCTTAATGTGCTGTACATTGTAGATTTAATGCTATAACTAGTACTCAAACAGTATTTTTCACTTTGTGTTGCTATGTGGGTGCAAACTGTTGAAATCTTTACTTAATATATACTAAACTGATCTTCTGTATATAAAGAGAATTGAAAATGAATCTTGATGTGAATGGAAGGAGAGAGGGAGCGGAAAGGGGAGGGTTGTGGGTGGGAGGGAAGTTATGGGGGGGGGAGCCATTGTAATCCATAAGCTGTACTTTGGAAATTTATATTCATTAAATAAAAGTTTAAAAAAAGAATCCTGCTCAAAGCCAAATATGATATCAACCATGATTTCCTCTTTATTTACACACATCTTCATTTCTTTTACTTTGAAATTTTCTAAAATGAACATACATTACTACTCCCAAGGAATCAAAATTACACAGAAGAAAAGGTTTCTGCCAGAAAGATAAAGATGACCAAACACAAATAAGGGAGAGTGCTATTTTGACCTTGATTAATGTTTCCAAATTGAAATCCAAGTGAGATGATTGAAACAGAAGCCAAAAGGAAGACAAATGTGAAATGCTAAACCGTTAGAACCTTGGTTCTTAATATCGATGCAATTTCTGATGTTTTTCTATAAATAATAGATTACAAAGTGGATGTTTGGCACAGAATTGCTTTTAAAAGTGCATTTTCTAGTTCTTGACAACACAAGAAAAAAAAAAGTGTAGTAGACACTAAGGACAAGACAAAAAACTGCAGATAAAGTAACACAAGGGGACTGATCCTCATCTCCCCACCCATCGTTTAAGTACTCTGAGTGCAGAAAGTAATCAGATTTTAAGATGTCCCATCCTAAAAAGATACAACTTTAAAGAACTGTTTGTTCAATAAACTACAGATTTCTATTCATAATAGCAATGCTTTATAGATCTAATTATAGGAAATTATTTTCAACATCATTAGGTCAAATAAGTGTTTTGTCTGGCATGTTTGTAAGGGTAAACAAAGGTAAAAATAATGGCATGTATGAAAACCCAATTTATGCCAGTCACTGTGCTAATCATTTACACAACTGTTCATTCTTCCAACCAGTCTGAAAGCAAGAAATCCTGTATTTCTCAAACATAAGAAATTGATGGTTACATGTAAAGTAACTTGCTCAGGTTCACTTTCAGAGGAAAAAGGGAGCGTTCATTTTGCTACAATACATCAGCCTCTCCTTTTAAAATTTTACTTTCAGGGGCTGGTGCTATGGCATAGTAGACTAAACCCCTGCCTGCAGGGCCAGCACCTCATATGGGCACCGGTTTGTGCCCTGGTTGATTTCTTCCAATCCAGCTCTCTGCTATAACCTGGGAACGCAGTGGGAGATGGGCCCCTGCACCGGCGTGGGAGACTCAGAAGCTCCTGGCTCCAGATTGGCCCACCTCCAGCTGTTCACTGAGAAGTGAACCAGCTGATGAAAGACTTTTCTCTTTGTCTCTCCCTCTCTCTGTAACTTTGCCTCTCAAATAATAAAATAAAATAAAATAATTTTATTCTCCAGGAATGTCCACCTTGTCGTGTCTACACCTCCGAGTCAATCAAACATGTACTGTGCTGGGCTCTTGAGATCCAAAGAAAAATGTGCTAGGCTGGTCCCTTCAGGAACCCAGTCTAAGAATAGCATAGGCAGCAATTCTACACACACAGCTAAAGGAGAAAAATGGGGTACCTAACTCAAGAGTGGAGAGACAGAAGGAAGTATGGACAGTGAGCAGTGGGTGGTCAGCTTGACTGAACCTAACCATCAGGAATTAAGCAAATGTGGGGGTGAGGTTGCTGGGAGGGAGGAAGAGGCTTCACACAAACTGGAAAAGAAACCTGCTAACTTAATAAATGAGATACAAACTTCAACATGAGATAATGGGAAGTTTTGCTTTCACTTCATCTCAGCATCCTCTACCAGCATCACCACCAGGGGCTAAGAATGGCTAAACTTCTCATGCCTTACCACATACTAAATATGCACAGGGTGCTAAATTAAAAAAAAAAAAAAAAAAAAAAAAAGCCATCATCTCATTCGAGCCTCACAACCTGAGGTAAGTAATTAATATTCCCAATTCAGAGATAAGGACACAGCAGAGCGTATCTCGCCCAAGATCATCCAGTTAACTTGATAAACTGGCCAGAGCCTGCGATACTGATTGTGGATTAGAGTGGGAAGGGTTACTTTTATAATTCTCTAAGGTAATTAGTGTTTTTCCACTTTACATTCTAATCAGTAAGCTCCATCAGAGTTCCTTTGGGGACCTCTTCTTCCTCCCTTCTGCTCTTGCCACTAATTACGATGCTGGCCTCAAGGAATTCAGGATAGTGAAGGCATAAGTATTAATATCCTCTAATGGGAGGTGGACCTTCACCTAGTTCTTCTCAAACTTTCATGGGTATTTTTACCTGGAAGCTCTTGTACCTGCAGCTGCTGATTCAATGGGTTCCTTGCTGGGGATCTGAATTAAGTTCCAGGAGGTTTCTAGGGCAGCTTGATGGGCTACCCTTTTGAGTGGCAAAGCCCTAACCCACAACTCCCACTGGGATAGGAGTAGCTCACGGAGCTACTAATGAATAGCTACTTTGAGTCCTACATGGCTTCTTTGGAGACCTGGAAGGATGAGGGTTTGACAAGAAGGACAGTGATTGGTCTAAGATTCCAACATCTCTGAGTTCCTGGCTCTAATACAGGAATATGACATCACCTTTCAGAAAATCACAAACTCTGAGGGAAGTGCTTAAATTCCTTGCCTTTTATGGTTAAATCAATGAACATTTTTAAAGTAATAAACAGAGATGTAAACAGGTTATTTAAAATTACAATTCTGAACACTGGAAGGCATTAAGTAAGCAAGCACAGGTATAATGTGGATGAGAGGGATGTACTGGGTGTCCTGTGACATTCATAGCTATGCGAGCTTTCTTATGAAAGATGGAAAACCTCGGCCAGCACCGTGGCTTAAAAGGCTAATCCTCCACCTTGCGGCGCTGGCACACCGGGTTCTAGTCCCGGTTGGGGCGCCGGATTCTATCCCGGTTGTCCCTCTTCATGGCCAGCTCTCTGCTATGGCCCGGGAAGGCAGTGGAGGATGGCCCAAGTGCTTGGGCCCTGCACCCGCATGGGAGACCAGGAGAAGCACCTGGCTCCTGCCTTCGGATCAGCGCAATGCGCCGGCCGCAGTGGCCATTGGAGGGTGAACCAACGGCAAAAAGGAAGACCTTTCTCTCTCACTATCCACTCTGCCTGTCAAAAAAAAAAAAAAAAAAAAAAAAAAAAAGATGGAAAACCTCAAGCTGTTAGGTACCCCTTGCCTTGTACAAACACAATGCCTCAAATTAGGGTGCACTATTTGAAACTGCCAGTATCTAAAGACTTAACTTAGAAAACGAGTAACTTCAGATGTCTCAATGTAACTCTTGGCTGTCATTGTCCTACTGACCTATCTTCCTTTGTGGTCACAGCTCACTGGAGCAGAACTTGGTTTGTTTTCCTATTCACTATTGTACATCCAGTGCCAGAATAATTCCTGGAACACAGCAAATACTGAACAAATATTTGCTGAAGATCCAGGACTGAATAAGTCAAACAATGGGTTTGAAAGTGTACTTAAAAACCCAAATGTCTGCTAAGTTAACACATGAACTAGGAATTTGGCTTCCTCTAACGACTGTATATTAATAGCCTGGTAAAAGCTGCTAATTTTATTTAACCTGTATATTGTGCTCTGTGATATGATTTTCATGCATCTAAAAAATCTTAGTCACATCTTTAGCATTTCATTACTACATGGTAAGAAAAATAAATAGGCTTAAAAACTGGATATTTTCTGCTAATCCCTGCTCCACAATTATCATTTATTGGTCTGAATTACTCCCTGTGTATCCACATTGAATAAATATACTAAGCATTTTTCCCAAGAAAAGTACCTTCTACAAATTGGGTAGTCTTACAAGAGATGTGCATCAGAATCGACCGTTGACTATATCCCACAGGTACACTAAGCACCATCCTTTAAAACAAAAGCAGTGAAAAAGTAAATGTTATAGGAGGCTACATTTTGGAGTATAACGTGGCCATGAAGAATCAAAATGGTAATGCATTGCATATTTTATACAGCTAGGTACAATTCTCTAAGGGTTTTAGATACATCACAATTTTCATCTATCTTAATGCAAGTTTTACATTTAACCTAGCAGTTAAACTACCAGTATCCCATATTGGGGTACCTGGGTTGAATTTTTGACTCTGGCATCTGATTCTAGCTTCCTGCTAATGTGGAACCTGGGAGGCAGCTGCAATAGCACAAGCATTTAGGACCCTGACATCCATGCAGGAGAACCTGGATTAAATTCCTGGCTCTGTTTCAGCCAAGACCAGCCAGGCCCAGCTGCTGTAGGAATTTGGGGAGTGAATCAGCAGACAGGAGCTCTCTCTGCCTTTCAAGTACATTGAAAAAAATTGTGTAAATATGTATAAATTTTAGTCCTCTTAACTGATCTCTGCGCCTATCGTAAGCCCCAGGATATAGAGAGGGAAACATGACAGTACCTCTTCAGGTCAAATAGCTAATGAAGGGTGGAGTTTGGATTCGTGCCTGGCAGCCAAGTAGAATTTATGACTTTAAACCCTAGAGATTCCACATGTACAGAACAGGGAAGTGCTGATGTGGATGAGAAAATAGTCCCTGATGATTTCAGTGTGGTTGTCTTTGAATCTCTGAAGTCAATGAATATTACACTCAAATTCGAATTTTCTTTTTATAGGAATGTGCACTGAAACTGGAGAACATCTATCAAAATGTTAACAGTATGTATCATCGAGGACTTGCTTGGGAATCTGGAAATAGGACTCTATTATATATACCTTCTATGCATGTGTTCTGTAATACATGTACCACACCAATGACAGTTACCTACTGCACAAAAACAGAAGAACAAAACCATACTTACCAAGCGCTACCTAGGTCTAGGGTAGGGCCAGGCATTTTACCTCTCAAAGGATACAAATGCACACTCCAGGTTAACCAACATTTTTAAAAAATAAAATTAACAAACTCTTTACAAATAAAACTCAGTTTATTCTAAGACTTCATTTACTGCAATATCACATCTGTCCAACCTCAAAGTTTATTCCCACACACTAAAATAACTCAACCATTTCAGATGGAAATAGTAAAACTGTATACTGACACTTTTAGGTCATATTCAACTTACTTTGAATTACCTGATGACTCTAGACCACCATGATATCCATACCCACTGTGATGCTCTTCATACTGAGTTCTAACTATTCCTCATCCTCTACTGGTGTAAACTGCTCCTCACAAACCCGTGTTGGAAAAATCTGATCATTACCTGGGCAAGTACTGTGTGTATGTAAGTAATGCCAATATAAAAGCTTATGTGGAAAGTTTCAGCAGCATGCAAATTTTTCACAATCTCCTAAATTTAATGTGTGAACCTTCTAGGAAACTGACATTTTTCAGATGTCTGATATCTCACACCTTAGCGTGACAGGATTTTTAATTAAGAGTTTGACTATCTGAGGTACTTACTCAATGAAGTACTCAAGTTTCTCCACAGCACTGGCCATCCAACCTACATTTTTGATATTTTTGAGAGTGCAGTCCCTATTAAGGCAGCCCATTTTGACACTGGGTTAGTAGGTTTAGAAAGTTTTCTTTTGTTTTTAATAGAATGGTGTTATCCTTCTCTGTACAGATTCCACCCCATTGATCCTATTTCCTAAAATGTGAGTTGCCTCCCCAAATGATCATATAAACCCAACGACCAAGAAACATTAGTAATTATCTTCGGTACTTTACTAAACACTTTGTGTTTAATATATTTTAAATTATAAAGAAATTACAAGGAACTCCTAAAAAATTTAATACAAAAATATTACAAGTTAGAGGACAATTAAGCATAGAGATATGACAATTGAGAAACATGCAGAAAAAGTAGCATAGGGTTAACATTTCATTGTTGACAGAGAGCTTTGGTACAGCAGAGAAAAGCACCATAAGACGACTGTCTATATAGTGTCTTCTCTTCCACTGTGTTTTTCAAATTAATATACCGGGAAAACAGTAACTTTAATCTGATCGGCTTTGTACTTCAATAGGTATGAAATCTAATCCATTGCAAAGTATAAGAGATATAAAATTTAAAACAATTCTATGATTGCTCCAATTAATTTCAGCTTTACCTCAAGCTTATATGGATTCTAATCCTCAGTAATCCAACACTTTATTGGAAAAGTATAAAATGCAGATTATTGTTAACAATCTAGGCCATGCAATAAAAGTTAACCCCTTGAAAATGAAAGGCTTTCAGTTCTAACAACTGCAGTGGCTTATCTCTAGTAAAACATGATAAGGCTATGCCTGTAGTTGTTTAAGGAAATGGAAAGACAAAGTAGAAGACCTGGAGAACACAAGCTTTTGAGACACGAAACAAAAAAATATGCTTAATACTTTTTTAAAAGTCTCTAAGCAACTCTAAAAGAGTTGGGGCTAATTAAAATGGAAACTACTCAGTATCTTTACTCAAAGATTATAAGGTTGTTGTAGTAACATAAGCAACTCGCTAAGGAAAACGATTAGCTTACAGTGATTTATATGAAGGGAAACATGTCATTAAGGAAGTTGAGCCTCCTGCAGTAAAAAATCTTCAACATGCACACTTTGTTTTGTGCTCAACTGTGTGCTAGGCAAGCGAATGCATCTGAGGTCTCTTTCAGGTTGAGTACATGAAATAATGTCCTTTAAATACAATATCAATTTTTCAAAATAATTCAAAACTAATCACTATCTCCTTAGTGGATTAGATGCTCTATTCTTCTTTAATAAAAATAGTAAATAACCCCTTCGTTTAAAAAAATCTTATCTCCGGCAAGAAGTAATAAAATAGTAAAATTTGTAATTTTATATATGGGCTTACTTTAAAGTATATTATCTTGGAAAACAATGTTTATGAAAAACAGTG
This sequence comes from Lepus europaeus, assembly GCF_033115175.1. Classification (NCBI taxonomy): domain Eukaryota; kingdom Metazoa; phylum Chordata; class Mammalia; order Lagomorpha; family Leporidae; genus Lepus; species Lepus europaeus. Next base: position 102,981,417 of record NC_084828.1, on the reverse strand, counting down.
GTTTTGGGTTCTGATGGCAGTTGTAACTGGTAACACCATTATGGGAGAGAATTAGACATGCTGTATGTTATGAAGGCTAACTCAGAGCAAAAAAGTTTATTCTACAATAGAACACTGGAGGAATAAAATCAATGAAAATGTAAACAAGAAATTGTAAACAAGAAATAGCATCCCTTTCTCTTTACTTGACTAGTAAACAGTCTATACAAACTACATAGGTATCAAAGATTTTATATATGTACACAGCCAACATAATATCAAAATATATTTTATTCTGGACCTCTTTCAGATCTGATTCAAATTACAGTTGTCAAAGCAATACAATGCAAAGGGAAACTGCAACAACATCAACAAAAAATGTGCCTAGAAAGGATAATAGGGTCATTGGGAACAAATCATTGTGATGTGGAACCAAAATACATCGTAAGTGTAATTAACATGGTCCAGGACAGCATAGAACATCTATATCAGTCTTCCTTACACAATAATCATGAAAACTGAACAATAAAGTTCTTTAACATGTACAAAAACTGTCATGGGCTGGTTTACACTTTTACAACAGTTTTAAAGTTAACTGGATAACTAAAGAAATGATGCAGACATTTTAATCCAGTGCTATAGGTAGGCTCACAGAATTAGACCCAAAGGATTTGTAAAAATCAAAATGAAAACATTATAGCTACAATGTCAAAGTCAGGAAAGAAGGAAATTACTTCTGTATTCAAGGATTTCAGAGCTACAAAATGCAGTCTGTGTGGTTTTTTTGTTTGCTTGTTTTGTAATGAGATGGATAAGTACATCAGACTAGATACAACATGCAGAATGTTTTCTTCAACTTATCCAGAAATTCCAAAGAAAACATCATGAAACAGCTTACTAGAAAAAAAAAAAATATGCCCTAGTTATTCACCCTGCTTCAACACTGTCAACGTAAAGGCAGAAATAAAGGATGCTATCAATACCTCTGAACTACTGATATAAGACATCAAATTTCTAAATCAGTGTATTAAAAAAGTGAACACTTCCTCTTTTTTTTCTTTCTCTCTTCTACATTTAACTAGAATCATGTTTAAAAAAAAAGTTGATATTAAATGTGACACTTCAGAGCTACTACTGGAAGGAGTAATTCATAACTTCCCTACCCTCCTTCCAACCCTGCTGACTCAGGAGAAGGGGGAGGCTTTGGAAACAACAACAACAAAAATAAAACAACCAGGGTCTCTTATAGATTTGCTGCTATTCCCCAAAACGTTGGCATTTGCTGCCATGCCACAATGTTGGTCCACTGAAATTGGACTTTGCAGAAACTGTCAACAGATATCCGCAATATGCAAGTACCATCCTTAGCATGTGAGAATAAACACAGGTTCGGTAGAAATGTACAATGTGCTTCAGAAAATGAAAGAGTAAATAGCACTGCATTTCAGATTTTTCTACTTATCTTGTAAAACTTGCCATTTTTGCTCATGTTAACTATGGTCATTTGTGATTCCTTTAAATAGCAAAAATGCACAGTCTTCTTTAGGCCTCTATTCAGTAATAGTTTACATTACTCTTAACAAAATCATTCTACATTAACAGATAGCTCCTTAAAAATAGTACTCTCTCATTAAATCTAATTTGACAGAAAGAAGTTTAAGGAAAAAAGGAGTGCTTTATAAGTTAAGTGAAAAAGTACAAATCTTTGGCCTTTCTCTTGACATTTTTACATGTCAAAAAGCAAAAAAACCTTCATGTAATTCAATCTAGTGATTACTTTTTGCACCATAATTTGTTTTTTACACCACAAAAGGAGGCACTTTCAGTATCTGTAAAAGGTGTCAAACCTAAAATGTGTTTATCTAGAGAATAACTAAAACAGAATGCAAAACACTCTAAGATCTATTAGGAAATTAAAATCTCACTTCTAAAAGTCATTTTGAAAGTCAATGTTTCCTGATAAATGATAGAAAACAGGGATTGTAACAAATATAAGAACTTACACGGGATTTCCTACACACAGGAAAAAGAAACATTCCTTTATGATGTTTAAGAGTGGCAGCTGCTCTTTCTTTATTCTAATCAACAACTATTCATTCATGTCTTCCTTTCTATTTTTCCTTATAAGTTTCTTACAGTAGCTTATACAACAATGATATATAATGAAATACGATACAAAAACTACTGGATTCAGTTGATCTTCAGGAATAAGTTCTCAGAAAAAAAAAAATAGGAGGAAAATGAGCAAGAACCCCAACTATAGAACTTTATAGGTTGTGAACCTTGGTCTCTTGCAATCATGCTACTGCTCAAATCAGAGACAATCTTATTTTTATCTATTGGAGCAGCATCGTGGCACATCAGCAGGCAATTATGATGTTGAGAACAGCAGCAAAACAATCATATGCTCATGAAAAACTCAAGCCTACAAAATGGATACCTTTCAGAGAAGTGTATACTTAAAAGACCCAAGACTTCAGGATAATAAAGCTCTGCATTTATAATTTTTATATGTCCTATTGTGGCTATTATGCCTAAGTAAAATAGCTAAATTAAAAAAAAAACAAACAGAAAAGATGACAATATCATAGAAATGTAGCTGTCTATTTTGGCAGCTATATTGCAGAATTTCTTGACTATCTTTTAATTAGCTGGGGAAAAAAGTCAATAACTGTATGCAAATGAATTGTCCATATCAAAATACAAAAGTACTATCAATAATCACCTCTGACTTTCAGATTTAAGTTCAGTGCAATTGACAAATGCATCGTTAAAGGAAAATGCAGCTTAAACATACTCAAAACATTTGTGTCTATTCCTGGGAGCACACTTAAAAATTATTGCACAGATTTTTTTATTTTTATTTATTTTTTTTAAAACAACAACAGAGGTCAAGCACAGATGTGGACCTCCAGCAATAAAAGCAGGATTTCAAGTGCCAGATACTCAGCATATTAGGTTTCCTACATAAGTCACAGGGTAATAAGTTCTAGGTATCTCTAATGTGATCCAAAACCCTAAAAACAGCTGGCACAAAACCATCATGAATGACTGCCTCTCTGGATGTAAATTTTAAAAAATATTATTACAGTATCATAGTCCCCACTAAGAACAACTGGGGTACATATAACAATGTATTGTGAAATTAAGTGTATTTATTCTCTTTACCAATAGCAAATGCTACCCTACCTTAGTAAAACCAAGACTTGCTTCAATCAATGTTGTTTTGTAGAAATAGCAAAACAACAAATGCTGAAAATCAAAGCTGCATTACTTGGGTTAAATCAATTTCTGCTTAAACTTAGAACACAGATTAAAATTTTAGTAGTAAAGGTCTCAAAATAATTAGTGACAGAAATAGTGTTATAAATTTGCTAAGCTCAAGAAGCAATTCCTTAATTAAAATCTTTGATATATAAATTTGACAACTCTTCAAAATTGACATTCCTGGATTATGTTAAATCATGACAAACCCTGTTCTCACATATAACATGGCCCCATGCTTTCATGTGTCTATATACTTTACTTTTAGTTTCATGAGCATAAGAGGAGGTTTGACTTGATACCTATCTTTAAGAAAATATTTGATGTTATGAACAGAGTAAAAGACATGATATAGTAGTGACTTCTTAAAACAAAAACTAGCAGCTTAAATCTATATTTGAAAAATATGTAGTCACGAGTACCACAAATGCAGAATGAGAGCAGCAGGGAAGTTAGTGCAATTATACTTTTTTTTTTTTTTTTAATTCTGAATCACTGCTATTTAAAAACACCTTGAAGCAAGTCTTTTGTTTTAAAGATTGATTTTTAAACTAAGGTAGCAAACATTTTGCCATGTAATGGCAGTGTTATATGCCGTTATCTTGCTTTGTATAAAGAAAAATAATAGGAGAGATTTTTTTTTTTAATACTGGAGGTTTGGTTACATTACACATTTAAGCTTCTATATAGAATGATGGACACTTTGAGAAGCTAATCCTTATCCAGAAACATTTTAATCTCTTAAAATCCAAAGCAAAACAAACAAATAAACAAAACAACAACAAAAAACCCCAAAACTACTTTGCTCCTTTTCACAATAGTGCACATTTTAACCATATTTTAGTTATGGCTACAAAACATCAGAAGATTTTTTTAAATGTATCTTCTCTATGGTATCAAAAAAAAATTTGTGCCCTTCTAGTTTTTAATTGGCAGAAATTTGTCCCAAAAAAAGAAACTATTATATTTAAGCCACATCACCACAAAAACAGAGCATAATACCCTTTTACTGATGTGTCTTACAGATTGACAAGACCAAAGTCATATATTTTCATTTGATTTCCAATTCCCCCTTCCACAATATGCACCAATTGAATATATGCTCTGGGAGCCATAAAATGTACCAAACATCTACCTTTTCAAAAAAATGCATTAAAATATTTTTAAGAATTTTTTGTTGTTTAAAAGGTGAAAAAATATAAACAAGAAATTGATTCACTCCCTTACTTCATGCATCCATAATCTAAACCAAAAACAAAATTGAAAAGCAAGAACAAACTACTGCTGCAAGTTTTTGTAAGTCCATTTTCTCTGTACATACAAACTGCTCACTACTGAAGGGAAAAAAGAATATAATCCATGGTGTCTGCTGATTCAAGGGGAGAAACAAGGCTGTCATTAGTATCCAAAAACTGGTACATGTATGGTCTGCTTTTATAACGTATATTTCTCTCTTCTGTTTTTCATATCCAAAACTTCTAAATGCTATTTTAGGGGCACAGCAGATTAGATTCCAGCACTTGGTGAACAGAATTCACAAGCTGTGACAAAACTGTCATCTTCAGGGTGCAATTTTGTTTATATACACTGTATGTATATATTTCCTTTAGGTTTGGCTGTAGTGGACTGGCCATGGTTCAAGTGGGACTATAGCAGTACATGGGTCAGGGACAGTCATTTTGGCTATGTACACATTCATAGTCGGTCCATGGCTTCCAACTAGTAGCGCTATTTCCGAAGGTCTAATACACAAACCTGTAAGAAAGTAAAATAATCAACCAATGTGTTCAGAATCTTATTGTATAATTCAAGTTTAACTTTTCTGTAGTACAATTTGGAAACTTTCTTAAAGTTCACAAAGGCAGTACAGGGGAGTAACTATGAAAATGGGCACTTAACCAATAGAAATTGGATTATCTAACTAGATGTGGAAATAATCCTGATAATAATAGTAGTAGTAGTAGTGGTGGTGGTGGTGGTAGTAGTAGTAGTAGTAGTAGTAGTAGGCGGTGGTAGTACAGGGGAAGAAACATGGCCAGAACTTTTAGGAATTACTTTCTGTTAATTAAACAGTAGTGCAAGAATGCTCAAAATAGACCATTTCCTCTCTTGGACCCTAATGAAAGATTTTACAGACTGTATTAAGCTATAGCTTTAATAAGCAATTAATATCAAACTCTTTCCATCTTCACTTTGCTTTTGGAGTTTTAGAACCCCTAAAAGCCTAGAACCTAATATTTCTGCAAAGAGTTGGCTAATCCTCTCCTGAAAGTCTCTGGGTATCACAATTTCCTTCACCTAAGAATCAATTGCTTCTAATCTACCCCTGCACTGAGTTATCAACATTCTTTGGGAAAAGAAACAAGTAACCATTAAAAATTCAAATCATTTTCACAGTGGTACCTTGCTCTGTTTAATTTCACTACTGAAAGTTTACATTTTAAAAAAATTGTCCATATCCAGATTATGATGATAATCTTTTGGGAAAAATAAGCCTAAATTTTATTTTATGTTTGATTTTGTATACAATGAACAACTACGCAGCTTTCAGAAAATAAAAGTCAATACCTTATCTTAAAATTTATCTTGCAATGAATACTTTTATAGCCACTACCACCACAATAAACTCCAATCCAATGTGCATGGACACACACTCCCTTCTGGAAACATTTTATTGTACTTACTGAACCATCTGATGCACTGGCTCCAACTTTGTCTCCTGCTGCATTCCAGCAAACTTCAAAAATTCCACCTGTTCCCCTATAGCTGTGAACTAGAGCACCTGTCTAAAAAATGAAAAACACAACCTTAAAAATCTTGATATGTATTACTACACATCCAAATAGTGAGATAAAAACACTGAATGGCTTTATTTCTAACCATCAGGAGAGTGGGACTAAGCTTCAACTCCAAAGTAAGTACAAGTTCTGAAATGCTAAAAATGTGACAGGGTAATCATTTCCTAAGAATACAACACCAGCCTACAGACACACACTGAGTTTCTCCAGGGACGACAGCCATCCTTGTTTACATATCTCTTTGGCCTCTTTGCCACAGCTAACAGCCAGTGTATGCATCAAATACGTTTCCGCTGTAGTTGAATGATAAGTTTATTTAACATGTGGAGACACAACATTCATTCACAAATATCCCCAAAGAGAAAGTTTAACAAACAAGTAAATATAATCCTAGGGGAAGTCTTTTATTTATTCATGTTTATTGAGTAATCCCTCAGCAAGGGGAGTTATCAGAAGCAAAATATAGGATAGGTACATTATTTCTTGAACAATTTTATCATTAATTTAGCTGAAACAGAAGTGTAGCTAAATTATTTTATTTCCCTGGCAACAAAAATAAAAATCATTCAACAGCCACTGAAGAATTAAAACCCATTCTAAAACCATTTTCACTTGAAAGAAGTCACTTAACAGGTTGAAAGTCAGAGGTGCTGTTGTAAAAACTGGAAAACAGCCAAAGCTGTGTTCTTGGTGCTCTGGCCTGACAAACCAAAAAAAAGTGAGCTCTGAAGCTTTATGGTACAAAAATGTCAAGAAAGAGGTAGTATATATACCTAAAAACAACCCAGCAGTAACCTATGTACTTTATAAATACCTTCCCACACAGGCTACCCAGGTTAACCACTGAGCTGGAAGACTGTTTTCCCCTGACTGCCTCTTCAAATTCAGAAAGGTAATGTGGTACAAACTGTAGGTGTATGGCTACAACGGACTATAGACTGAAAGGCTCAACTCTTTTTTTTTTCCCCTTCCTAAAATTTCTCACAGTTTATAAAATCAACAAAAAAATTTTGGGAATAGTACTCTTTGGTATCTATGGCAACAAAATCTGAAATATCTACTGAGGTACAGAAGTAAAATCTAGGGGCCGGTGCTGTGGTGTAGCAGGTTAAGCCAAGGCCTGCAATGTCAGCATCCCATATGGGCACTAGTCAGGGTCCCAGCTGCTCTACTTCTGATCCAGTTCCCTGCTAATGTGCCTGGGAAAGCAACAAAGTATGGCAAAAGTCCTTGGGCCTCTGACCCACTTCGGAGATCCAGAGGGGAACTCCTGGTTCCTCTGACTTCAGCCTGGCCCAGCCATTTGGGGGTAAACTAGCGGATAGAAGCTCTTTTCTCCCTCCCCCTCTTAATCTCCCTGTCTCTCTCCCTCTCTCCTGTGTCTCTGTAACTCTGCTTTCAAACCATTATCATCATCATAGAAAATAAGTCTACAGTCAATTGTAGGATTTAAAAAAAAAAAAAAAACTAAATACTAAAAACCTACTTTCTTTCAAAAGCATTCACTAAATCGTACAATTGAATGAGGCCATCATGAACCCAAACAATATGGTCAACAGGAGCTTTAAAAAGCCATTGGATCAGATCACTAGATTCTACCTCAAATTTGTATGTATATGATAAAAGACTTCAACAATGTCAAATGCTTAATACTTTGCCCAAGAAATCAAGGAAAATTAACTAGAAGCATATACATAGCAGAAGGATAACAACTTTTTCTTGCACTAAAATTTACCAGATACCATTTTAAAACTTTCTAACTCCAAACAGTAAAATGAGACTTCTGATACACAATAGTAATACAAGAAAACAGGTACTCAAATGCCTTTATATACTTAGCAGCATCTTCCATTGCACTCTGCAATTCTATACTCAAATTTCATTTAAAAAGATTTTGTCACACTAGACTGAGGACTAGAAATGTTCTAAATACAGCAAAAACTAACAAGTGAAAATAATTTTTTTAAAGAACATTCACAGTAAGATAAAAAAAAAAATCATAGGACACTTCAGAAAGAAGATAGAGAAATTGTAAAACTTAACTACAAGGTAGTTATTAGCCAAATCCAGAACTGATGCTCTTGTCAGAAATATGGAGGAATGAAGCACTAAGAACCAAACAAATTTTGGAAAATAAGGAGACTTAAAAGTAAGCCATTAAAAAAACAACTAGGGTATTGATTCAGGTAAATACAAATAGGATATAAACACCATAGATTTGGTTTATGAATCCAGTATATGAAGAAGTAGCATTATAAATGGTGCTGAAATTAGAAATTATTCTTACTAAAGGAACATACATACATTTTGTATGTCTACCTCATACTATATATGAAAGCCAATTTCAAGGAGGTTAAAAACATCCCTGTATGTGGCATGTACCAATGCCATCTCACTAGTCCAAGTGATCAATTTCAGTTCACAATTGATCACACTGATAGGTCTAAGAGTCCAAGGGATCACACAAACAAGACTAGTGTCTGCTAATACTAACTGATAGAATCAAAAAGGGAGAGAACGATCCAACATGGGAAACGGGATACACAGCAGACTCACAGAATGGTACATGACCTAAACAGCACTCTGGCCTCATAATTAGCCATTAAGGCATTCAGATGCAGCTAAAAAGCCCATGAGAGTATTTTAGGCATGGAAAGCCAAGCCAAGACACTCTGGCAAAAAAACAAACAAACAAACAAACAAACAAACAAAAAAAAAACACACACACACACCTAAATGAAAGATCTCTGCGAGTGAGATCCCAGTAGAAAGAACAGGCCATCAAAGGAGGAGGTACCTTTCTCTGAAGAGAGGAGAGAACTTCCACTTTGACTATGACCTTGTCTAAATAAGATTGGAGTCCACGAACTCAAAAGGCTTCCATAGCCTTGGCAACTCATGACAAGAGCCTAGGGTGATTACTGACGCCATAAACAACAAGAGTGTCAATTTGTTAAGTCAACAACAGGAGTCACTGTGCACTTACTCCTACTTGTTCAATGTGAATTAATGCTATAATTAGTACTCAAACAGTATTTTACACTTTGTGTTTCTGTGTGGGTGCAAACTTTTGAAATCTTTACTTACTATATACTAAAGTGATCTTCTGTATATAAAGATAATTGAAAATGAATCTTGATGTGAATGGAAGGAGAGAGGGAGCGGGAGTTGGGAGGGTTTTGGGTAGGAGGGAAGTTATGGGTGGGAAAAAGCCATTGTAATCCATAAGCTGTACTTTGGAAATTTATATTTACTAAATAAAAGTTTAAAATAAAATATCCCTGTATGGCCCAGCCTAGCATCCCATATGGGTGCTAGGTTGGGTTCCAGATGCTCCACTTCCAATCCAGCTCCCTGCTAACAGCCTGGGACTGTCACAGAAGATGGCCCAAGTGCTCCGGCCCCTGCGTTCAAACTGGCCCAGCTCTGGCAGTTGCAGCCATTTGAGGAATGAACCAGCAGATGGAAGATCTCTCCCCCCACCCGTAAACTCTGCCTTTCAAATAAACAAACAAGTCTTCAAAACAAAAACACACTGTAAAAATATAAAAACTTAGATCATGTATGAAAAAAAATGAGACCTTAGTGACATCTAAGAATGTGTTAAGCTGCAAAAATCACCAAATGATATAGATAAATTTGAATAACACTAAAGTTTTACATGATATTCAATGAAGAAAACAAAAAGATGAGGAAATAGAAGATTACTGTAATCTGTATGACTAACATGGATCTGGATAGAACGCATGAAGAACATCACCTAGTCAATAAGTGAAGAAAACAATAAAAGATTAGGGTGGGGTAGCATTTACACACAAAAAAAAAGTCCAACTGGATAACAGCTTTTTGAAAATACATTGAAATTTGTCAATAATCAAGGTAATATAAATTAAAAAACAACACTATTTCCTATCCATCAAATTGAAAAAAATGTTTCACAGTCTGATAATCAGGATAGGCAAAATGGAAAAATCTAAATATTGCCATAAACACTTATAAACACTTTGGATAGCAGTTTGACATATACATCCTACAGGATTTCAAGTTTATACAGTAAACTATTACAGAAACTCTCAATCACGTGTACAGGAGACATGTGCAAGGATGTTCACAGCAATACTATATTTTAAAAATTCCAGCAATAGGAAAATTGATACATTCAGTAAAATAAACCAACCTTCTAGGACACTGTGCATTAAAGTAATTTTATTTCAAAAAACAAAGTAATGAGAAATACATGCTTCAAAAGATATATACACACACGTATGTACTTGTATATATATATATATATACATATATATATACACACACACAGATTATATATAAAGAGAGACAGAATCATGTACTATTTACATACAATTTTACCACAAAAACAGCAGTACACATAATTTCTCATGGGAATGACAGATATCCTCTTTTGGACTGCTAAAGCCCATTTAACAATTGATGATTTAAAAATAAGAAAAAAAATTTAAAACAAATGTGGCAAAATGCTCTCATCAATTAAATCTGGGAAGTAGGTACATGGATATATTATATTGTCTGAGTATTTTATATTAAAAGTGAAAATGAACAAAGACTAAATATTCATGGAGATTTGTATTATTATATTATGATTTATATTTAGGGTAACTTTCACAAACTACTCAATTACTGCTCAGTTTTTGTTGTTCTTGTTTTTTTTAAAGATTTATTTATTCATTCAAAAGGCAGAGTTACAGAGAGAGAGAGAGAGGGAGTGGGAGGGAGAGAGGGAGTGGGAGGGTGGGTGGGAGGGAGAGAGGGAGTGGGAGGGTGGGTGGGAGGGAGGGAGGGATCGGTCTTCCATCCACCCGTTCACTCTCCAAATGGTGGCAAAAGCCAGAGCTGGGAGGATCCGAAACCAAGAGCCAGGAGCTACCTCCAGGTCTCCCACGCTGGCCCAAGGACTTTGGGCCACCCTCCACTGCCCTCCCAGGCCATAGCAGAGAGCTAGATAGGAAGTGGAGCAGCCGGGTCTTGAACCAGCACCCACATGGGATGCTAGCAATGCAGTTGGCAGCTTTACCCACTACAAAATGGTGCTGGCCCCTATTTTTCAGTTTTAAAAAGTTGAGTTGGGAGAACAATTCATGTCCTCCCACAAATACAAGGTTTGGAAATGATTTTTTTTAAATGAATACTCAAATATTAGTTACAGAACATATCCTGCACAAGGATATATTCAGTAGGAGAGAAAATGGATTATAGATAAGAAAACAATGATAAAATATGAAGGTGAAACATGTTACTTTAAAATTTTATTCTAAATATAATTTTTGATTTTGCCTTAATAATTGTTCAACTAGGAAAAGTTTGCAATTCACATCACCAAAGGTTTATTTTCTAGTAAAGAGCTTTAACAAATAAAGAAGACAGTAACCCAACTGAAAAGAACATTATCACAGTTCACAGAAAAAAATTAATATGAACCATTAAATATAATCTAAAATACACACTGAAAATGACTTTGAAATATTAAATTTCACCTATACATTAGACTGTGATCTAATATATTCCCTCATATTGTCAATTAGGAGTGTAAAAATGAAAGAATCACAAGACTTTTATTCACAAAAAGATCTCACAAAGATTAAAATTATACCTGTATACCTAATAGGGGATGAAGTCAAACAGAAGTGAAATTTTTCAAGAGTATAACTTTATATAATATATATTAGTTTTTTCTTGATCCATATGGAATGTACAACTTAACCAAAAACAATCTGAAAATGATGAGTCATGCAAATTGGTGAAATCAATGATAGTAGTGGTCAATAAGTAGACAAGAGAAAAGAGCTCACAGTAATCTATGTGTGTACTAAAACCAGCGAGGAGCTGATGATCCAAGGGAAGGCCAGTGATTGCTATTAAAGAAACAGTAGGGGCCGGCACTGAGGGGCAGCAGATTAAGCTGCTGCTTGCCCTGCTGGCATCAGGTATCACAGTGCCTGCTTAAGTCCTGGGCTGCTTCACTTCTGATTCAGCTCCCTGCAAAGCAGCAGAAGATGGCCCGAATAGTTGGGTAGGTTCCCGCTATGCAGGTGGGAGACCTGGATCAAATTCCGGGCTCCTGGCTTCAGCCTGGCCCAACCTAGCCCTGACTATTGTGGCCATTTGGGGAGTGAAACAGCAGATGGAAAATCTCTCCTTCTCCCCACCTCTGCTGCTGTCACTTCTACTTTTCAAATGAATAAATAAATTTAAAAAAAAAAAAAAAAAAAAGCGCCACAGAGTATATGGGTATAAAAACCAAAACATTGAAAAGGTTGAAAAATGAAAGCAACAGGATGGTTCTATATTTCTACATGGCTCGCTCTCTAGCATCAACCCTGAAAAGGTGCCAAGGTTCTAAGTTTGTTTCTCATACATCATCCTGCTCCACCATAAAGCTTGTCTTTTATTTTTTACTGCTCATGTATTACTTCCTCAAAGATAATCCTTTTAGAAAATAAAAATATCATTCATCTGAATAAGAGTATCTTAATCTTTCAAATTTTTTATCTATGGAACTGCTAGGGAAGAAAAAGTAACAAAACAATGAGTCATAAACAGATAACCTAAAATCACTAGTAAATATAAAAAACATAATTTCAATCAGTTCTGATCATTACTGAGCCATAAATTCTCCCTTTTTAAAATTAAGAATTCAATTAATCCCACAGGAGGAATGATACCCGCCCCAAAGACCACATCTGTATAGGCAAATGCATCCACCCAGATATAAGAATATCAAACCATCTAAATATGTCAAACATACCTGTGTGTTCCAGATGTGTACACATTTGTCAAAAGAGCCACTTGCCAGATACCTGCCATCAGGACTGAAAGCTACGCTGTACACAGGCTCTTGGTGTTTTGTCAAAGTATGTATGCAAATTCCTCTGTCAACATCCCATAACCTAACAGTAGAATCGAAGGATGCACTGAAAACGGAGGAAAGAAAATTAGATTAATGAAATACTCTTATAGCCTTGTATCCAATCTCCCAATATTCTGATACTTGAAACAGCCACAAATTCTTCATGAGAAAAAGATTGGACTGTAAGGCAATAAGTATTGTGGAACCAGACACTAAGTAAGAGAAAAAGGCAGCTTAGAGACAATTCTAAATCCCTAAACCAGAAAACATAAATAAGGTAATTCACTGCCTTTTTCACTTTAAGTAATCCCTTTTTACTGATTCATGATCTTAAACACAGAATTGGCCAAATCTATTGATTTATTTTTAAGATGATGAAAAAACAGAACTATACACTATATCTAAATTACTTACATTTTAATCAATATTTGATATCATCAAGTCAGAATTTGGTTACCTCCATTATGTCCTGAAATACTTCTAATATAGCCTGTATTTAAAGTCCCCCTTGAAAATATAGTCCCTGGGGAGTTTGGCCAGGCATTTAAGACGATGGCTAAGGTACCTGCATCCCACATCAGAGTGCCTGGGTTTGACTGCCGTTTCTTACTAAGACAAGACCCTGTGACAGCCAGGAAGGCTTAGTGGGTGGGTTTATTTATCCTTGTAAGATCTACACTGCCATGTCATAGGATCTTCCCTACTTGTATTCAAATGCATTAGAAGCTTTATTTGTAAAAGACTCATAAAAGGAAGAGTAAAACAGAAATATCGTATCACCTTGCTAACATAAGGTTGGCATTTGGGTTATTTGTCCCTGGTCCAGTTGGACTCCATTTGATAGTATAAATCTCTTTATTATGTGCTTGCAAATCATGGACACAATTGTCTTGCTTCATACTCCATATCTAAACAAAAAAGAAAATGTACATAATTATGGTTCAGTATAATGAGTACATTCAAAATACTATCTTGCCAGCCCAAAATATGAGTAATAGAACCAAAATTAAGGGAATATTTGTAATTTAAATACAGAATGTATTTAATATTTTTGGAATAAATGATATTAGCTTTATCACCTTCAAAAATATTCACTATTGTAAGGTTTGAAGACTGAATTATAGTTTTTTTCCATGATTACTTCTGGTAGATTGAAAAGTTGCAAAGTTCAACATCAAAATGTTAAAGGCACTGCTTTGATGCTGTCCCTTAAATAACAGACATTATAAATGGTTCTTAGAATTAACTAGCTGGAAATTACTTTCTGTAATGAAGTGAAAATAAGTAAACAGCTTACAAAATAATGTGATGACTCGAACAGAACAAGTGATGAAAACACATGCAATAGAGCTAAAGTAGTAGAGAATAAGCTTTTGCTGAGGTGAAAAATGCTATGTTCAGGTTAAAAATCTGCATTAATTGTGAGCAAAAATTAACAGAAACCTACATCCAGAGTATTTTTGGCACAAGTCATTCAATAAAGACTTGAAAGGTGGAATGGGGGAAACACATAGGATGTCTTGACAAACACAAACACATCAACTCCAACAGCAGAAAGGAAACAAAAGTTAGCTGGACTTCATACTCCTACAATGAAACTAACAAAAAATAATGGGGTAGTATCATAGTGTTTTTGTAGTTCAGGCATTTATAACCCCATGTAAATGAACCCAAAAGATGTTTTCCCAGAACAAATTTCTTTAGACTTCCAATGGCATTTGATACTGTTGGCCACTCCCATCCAGTGTCTCTGTGAAGTACTTTTCTCTACACACTCTCTCCCTTTTCCACTTTGGTCACTCCTCAGTCTCTGGAAGCTTAGGTAGGTGTTTTGTAGTGAGAGAATCAGACACATGAAGCCTCTCCATCTGCATTACTCAGACATTATTAAAGTTCAATATGATCTTCTCACTCAATTAGGTATTCCCTGTTCTCAGAAAATGTCCTATTACAGCTTACCCATCCACCTAGTTTTTGTTTTAAAATCCTACGTGACCTTTATTTATTCTTAAGATGCAGAAAAGCTCTCTCAAAATTTCAAGTTCCAACCTATCTCTGCAGCTGCAACTCAATCCATGACATAAGGCTCAACGAGCACCAGCTTCCATTTCCTTGTATATCATATGCTTTTCTACAAATTTTTCATTTCATAAGTACTAATGCATGTACATACAAGGAAAACTCCAAAATGAAAGCATTAAGAAAAGCATTTTTACCAGCAATGCTCCTAAGGGAGCCAGCACTGGAGAACTATCTGACTGAACAAACAGCAGGTACTTAGGGTAAAAAAGGCCAGAGAGTTCCCAAGGTCACATTCAGTCTGTTCATGGTAGGAGGAAAAGCAGTTTTCCCTCAAGATTATTTTATCTGTAAAGGTTATCACATCTGCGGTCTGGTATCACAAAGTCAAAGATAAAATTGTTTTCAGTAGAGTTAGCTGTTATAGAAGAGAACTGCAGGCTTCATTTATTTTGGAGATTAGTAGTTGGCTGTTTTTTACTTCAAAATTCTTTTTCCCTAACTGTGGTATAATGTGCTCAGATGAAAGGTAGCAACAGTTTTGCTTTCAGTCAGACAAGAAAAAAATAATAAATGCAGGTTAAAACGTGGCTGCTGGCATGTCGGCTTGCTCAGTCACTCAGAGACTCCCAACTCACTTCTATCAGTTTCCCAGCCAGGGAGATACAAAGTCACATCACAACAAAAGCAAATTGATACAATTCACAGAATTTCAGATAAATTCACAAATGCTTCAAAGATCTTAAATATTTGTCGGTCAGATCTTCACATGTGAAAATAAACTTTAATTGAACCAATACATAATGTTACATTTCTTACTGCCTGGGAGGGTTAATTTTATAAGTCAACTTGAGAAAGTCATGGGGAACTCAAAGATTTAACTAAACATTATTTCTGTGTGGTTTTGTGAGGGTGTTTATGGATGAGACTGGATTTCGATCACCAGACTAAAAGTAAGGCAGACTACCCTCTCTCCAGTGTAGCTGGGTATGATCAGATGCAGAGAGGTCCGGAACAAAACAGAATGGCAGCCTTACCACTGAGCTTGGATACTGGGCTTCCCGGGACTGGAACTTAACCACTGGTATTCCTGACCCCTAGGCCATGGATCCTGCCTGGAGTTTCACCAGCAGTTTTCTGAGTCTTCAGTTGGCAAACAGCAGAACATGCATGTGATTATCAGCGCCCATAACCTTGTGAGCCAATTGTCATAAATCTCTTACAGATGGATTGATTGGTCTGTCTCCTCTATGGGTTCTATGTATCTGGAGAATGCTGATTTATATGGCATCATAACTGTATGACTATTAATACAATGTATTTGCTATATTCAAGTATTTCTGTATATCCCAGAAAAGAAAATTACAGTACGCAAAACAATAATTAATCATTAGAGAGCAGGAAAAGTTCTCACCAAGGCTTAAACATAAAATGTAAGAGAAATATTCTAAACAGTCAAAGCAGGCACACTGTGTGACACTCCCATCCCATCCCCATTAAACATTAATTACCTTCAAAGTCATGTCATCAGAGCAGGAGGCCAGGAGATTGCCAGTTGGGTCCCATTTGATAGCATTTACTTCATTCTAAAAATAAATATTCACATTTTCATTTGCTAGACTGGGTTACTGTACAGATATTAAACAGAAACATGTCAAAACTATTCTGAAATATCACTTGTCATAATCCCTGTTACAGGGAGGGAAAAGGTTTCTTACCGTATGTCCCTGGAATGTTTTAATAGGTCTGTCTTGTCCTAATTTACAGACATGAATGCACATATCCGTACTACATGAAGCAAAGGTGTTGTTGCTCTGCCAATCAACATCCAGTGCTGGTGCTGGAAAGGAACAAAGTTGATGTTTGCATTTATTCCACATATACTGAAGTCCAGAAGCTTTAGCTTTGAACCACAGTTAAGACATTAAGCACGCTACATGGTACCTAACATTTTGATACTTTTTAAGATACTAAGAAAAAATATTTATTTTTAAAATAAAACTATCAAACTATCATAAGCATTACTTTCCACTTAGTTATCTCTATATGAGATGCACCCTAACAGAAAACACACTGACCTAATTAATTGGGAGACTGGGGTTCCTGAGTGTTTGCTCTGTAAATTATTAGCACCAAAACTTGGGTGCTGTTTTGTAAAATGGTAAGATTAAAAGTGATGGGGCTGGCATTGTGGTGTAATGGGTAGAGCCACTGACTGCAGTGCTGACATCCCATATGGGTGCCAGTTCAAGACCCGGCTTCTCCACTTCCGTTCCAGTTCTCTGTTATGACCTGGGAAAGCAGTAAAAGTTGGCCCAAGTACTTGGGCCCCTGCACCCGTGTGGGAGACCCAGAAGAAAGCTGCTGGCTCCTGGCTTCTGATCGGCACAGTTCCAGGCGTTGCAGCTAACTGGGAAGTGAACTAGCGGATGGAAGACCTCTCTCTCTCTCTCTCTGCCTCTCCTTTCTGTGTATAACTCTGACTTTCAAATAAATAAATCTTTTTTTAAAGTGATGACACCATTCCTTCTATTTCCAAAGTGCTGCTGAGAATCCTGGTTCTGCCACTATCTAATTAGAGCCAAGCAAATCACTTAAATTCTCATACTGTTTTGTCACCAATGGGGATAACATACCACTTTCAAGCTTACTACACAAGATGCTGTGAAGAATAAGTGAGATGATGCATGTGGAAAGTGCTATGGAGATTACAAGTGTTAGACAAATGTTATCTAAGAATTATTTCCATTATAATCTACTCAACTTGATAGGTGGAATGTTGGATACTATTTGCAAATACTTTCTTGTCAAATATGTGTGTGTATACACACACACATACATGTGTACCTGTATCTTCCGTATTCATATGTGTATCTTTTTTTTTGACAGGCAGAGTGGACAGTAGAGGGAGACAGAGAGAAAGGTCTTCCTTTGCCGTTGGTTCACCCTCCAATGGCCGCCGCGGTAGGCGCGCTGCAGCCAGCGCACCACGCTGATCCGTTGGCAGGAGCCAGGTGCTTCTCCTGGTCTCCCATGGGGTGCAGGGCCCAAGGGCTTGGGCCATCCTCCACTGCACTCCCTGGCCACAGCAGAGAGCTGGCCTGGAAGAGGGGCAACCGGGACAGGATCGGTGCCCCGACCGGGACTAGAACCCAGTGTGCCGGCGCCGCAAGGCATAGGATTAGCCTACTGAGCCGCGGCGCCGGCCTCATATGTGTATCTTATAGTCTATTTTTGTCAGGTATCTCAAATTCACAGAATTTAAACCTCAGAAGCCCAAGAGTTGGCTGGCATTTAATACGTAGTCTGAATTTAGCTGATATCATTAAACATTCTTTCCTTTGATTTTCTCCTAATGCAAGGTGCAAAGGCTGTCTGTAATTAGCAATGCAAATTAACGTAATGACAGCAAGTAATTGGGTTAAGCAGGAGGCACATATCAAGCAAACTGTGGCATAGGCTAAAGCAAACTGTGGTAGGTGAGGCAAGAATGGTTTCTAAAGACACATAAAACACGAAAAATCACATTAAATTTAAATGTTAGTGTCCCATAAAATGCTGTATTGGAACCCAGCCAAGCTCATTACACTAAATATTATCCATGGCTGTTTTGCACCACAAGGTCAAAGCTGACTAGTTGTAACAGAAATCCTTTGGTCTAGAAAGCACAAAATATTTATTATGTTTTTGACAAAAAATCTGTCAACCCAATTTAAAGGAAGAACTTAGGAACAAGGAGAAAAATGGGACACTTAAAGCTGTGTGAATAACACTCATTATTAAGCATATAATAAAGGAAAAGATCAGAAATGGTTTTCATGGGCAGCAAAAACAAAGCCACTCCTCCATTGTGGATACAGGTATAACTAACTGGCTAGGTTACACCTGACCATACTGCAAATAGTGTTTGCGAACCAAGACTGTTAAGGCAAGGAACACGTTACATATGAGAATTTGCAACAGCATTCGTGACTTGAAAATTTCATCAGGATTTTCTAAATTACAGTAAGATTTTTTAAGATGTTTAAAGGCCAAAAAACAAACAAACAAAAAAAAAATCAGAAAAACTAAGATCCAAAGTACAGCTCAAGATCACTGACAATATTTACATGGCCTGACATACTGTGGCAAAAAATACCCTACATGAAGGATCTCTGAGTGAGACCCCAGTGGCAAAAAGAGGCCATCAAAGGATGTACTTTTCTCTAAAGGGAGAAGTGAACTTCCACTTTGCTTATGGCCTTGTGTAAATACTGATGGAGTTTGTGGTCACAAAAGGCTTCCATAGCCTTGGCAGTTCACAGCAAGAGCCTCAGGTGATCACTGACATCACAAATAAGAGTGTCAATTGTTAAATTAACAGAAGTCACTGTGCACTTACGCTCCATGTAGGACCTCTGTCCTTAATGAGTTGTATGTAGTATGAGAATTAAATGCAATACATGTTCCCAAATAGTACTTTTTATGTTTTGTGTGTGTGTGTGTAGGTGTTAACTGTTAAAATCTTTACTTAGTATAGGGTTGGGTCTCTGTATATAAAGTTAATTAAAAATGAAGCTTAATGAAGAATGAGATGGGAGAGGGAGTAGGAGGTGGGACGGGAGTAGGGGCGGTGGTAGGGTGGGTATGGGGGGAAAAACCACTATATTCCTAAAGTTGTACCTATGAAATTTGCATTCATTAAAAAAAAAAAGCTTTAAAAAAATCCATTATGCAACAAGAAAAATTTGAAATACATGCACAGTATTTTCGTAATATATATTTTCCATAAACTTTTTAAAATCTAATCTAGTTGAAATACACACACACACACACAAATCCATGTACTAGGGTTCAATCTTCAAATGCCACAATGCCTGGGGTATGGCTGCTAGCCAGGAATGCAATCCAGGTCTCCACACAGGTGGCAGTAAGCAATCACCTGAGCATCATCACTGATTCCCAAGATCTGTTAGTAGGAAGCTACAGTCAAAAGTTTGAGGTTGGTATCGAACCCAGACACTCCAATATGCAATGCAGGCATGTTAACTGCTACGTGAAACACACTTCACTATCCTGCTCCATGAATCTTTTGAAGATCACTCAGACCTCAATCAAATTTAGGCCTCCCCTCAAGCAATCTTATGAAAAATACAGTGACACATGAACATAAATTCACCAGCTGTATAGTTTCAAACTACAGATTCCATCAAATTTTTTTAAAAAATCAAGAAATCACCTAATTTTAGAGCCGACAAGTAGAGTACATTGGAGGCTATATTTCTTATTACCTTCAAGCAGTACTTTAGCTGGCGATTGATCTCCCCTCTTCCCTAGAACCCTTTAACCTGTGTTATGTGAACAATGCCCAGCTTCTGTCTGCTTGGCTGCTAAGGGCTCCCAGTGGCAACCTTTTTCACAGAACCACCTTGGGACACACCTTTTTGGGGGAAGAGGATTTCAAATTCTAGCTCTCATGTTTCAGAATGAGAAAAACTAACAATGAGGTGCAATAAATATTCCAAAGCTCCCCTTGGACCAGGCTGAGACTGGAACTTCATCAGAAGTTATTTTTCCTTGGCTTCCTTCCTCTTCTCCATCATGCTTCCCTTACTTCCTCACTTGTTTCTCCTAGGATGGTTTCCTTAATTAATATAATTAATCACTTCACTCAAACAGTTGGCTGAGGGTCTCCCTTCCGGTAAAATCGAGCCAAAATCAGCCAGTAAACAAAAGGATAGGCCAACTTTTACAAGACTGGTATGTGCACTCTGCAGCTCTTTTATGTGCATCACCACAATGATGTGACAACTGACCAGTTCATTTGTCAGTCCACTCTCCAATTCATTCCTCATCACACTCTGCCTTATCACACTCTGCAACCCAGAAGGCAAACTCTTAGAAATTATATTTCTCTGGCTCCTGAGTTCACACTGGAAGATACAATCAGAAGTGCACGGTCAGAAGAAAGGCAGAAGACCGGTATCTCTCTCAGCTCTTTGTAGGCTGTTTCTGGCAGGGGCTCCTGTTCTTATCAGCAGCCTTTCCTCTAAGATCCAGTTCTCACTGGACAGGTGATTTCTACCTTCTCCAGTTTCAGGCTTCCCGCAGTAGTTAATTTCTATGTTATCTTTGTTTTTCACCCTTCTCAATACTGCTGCAAGTGTTTCCTTCAATTAAATTACCTTTGGTTTCCTGACTGGAACTTGAATTATTATCTACTACACTTACAAATTTGCATTTTAAGTACTAGTATGTATGTAAAGTTTCATCTTAAAAACAACTCTGGGGCTGATGCTGTGGCACGGTGGATTAAGCAGCAACCTGCAGTGCTGCATCACAAATGGGTGCTGGTTCGAGTTCTGGCTGCTCCACCTCCTATCCAGCTCCCTGCCAATGTGCCTGGGAAAGCAGTGGAAGATGGCCCAAGTACTTGGGCCTCTGCCCCGACTTGGGAGACCAAGAAGCAGCTCCTGGCTTTGCTCTGGCCCAGCTCCAGATGTGTGGCCATTTGGAGAGTAAACCAGTAGATGGAAGATCCCTCTGTCTCTTGCTTTCAAATAAAATGAGTAAATCTTGAAAAAAAAAACTTTAATATTTCTTTAATAAGCAATTGTTGTGGGGCTAGCACTGTAGAATAGCAGGTAAAAGCCTCCACCTGCAGTGCCAGCATCCCATCTGGGTGCCATTTAGAGTCCTGGCTTCCTCACTTCTGATCCAGCTCTCTGCTATGGCCTGGGAAAGCAGCAGAGGATGGCCCAAGTCGATGGTCCCACATGGGAGACCTGAAAGAAGCTCCTGGCTCCTGGCTTTAGATAGGCCCAGCTCCAGCCATTGAGGCCATTTGGGGAGCAAACCAGCAAATGGAAGATCTCTCTCTCTCTCTCTCTGCCTGTACCTCTTTGTAACTCTTTCAAACAATTAAATTAAAAAAGTTATTCTAGTGTAAAGAAGTAGAAAGAAGGTAGAAGGAGAGGATGGATGTTTAGCCTAATGATTAAGATGCAGGCATCCCATGTCTGAGAGTTTTGGGATTGATACTAGGCTCTAGTACATGGGTCCCTGCCATGCACCTGGGGTATCTAGACAGTTTCTGGCTCTGGCTTCAGCCATGGCTGTTGTGGGCCTTTGAGTGTGAACCAGTGAATGAAATATTCATTCTCAACCTCTAACATTTAAACAAAAAATTTAAAATGTGGTGTTGGGAGGGAGAAGGACTGAAACTTTTTATTAAAAAAGACACTGAAAGATAAAATACAATTATATGAATAGGGTCAAATATCTGTCATGATGTCCAAGGGTACTGATTTCATACAGAGCAGTCTGAAAAACGTCACAGAGGCGGCTGAGAAAACAAAAATTTGCATTATAAAATATACACCATTAGGTTCAGGAGAAAATTAAAAACCAAACTGTATAACCAAGTAAAGATAACTGGAAGCTGAGAACACTGCAGCATGAGTTGTATGGTAAACACTTCGATGACTTGCCTGACTCACAAAATACATACAATGGTGACAGACTGCTGTAACCTAAAGGCACAAACATTCTTACTTTATTCCTTAAATAAAATGAGTCTGGATAGTACAAGTTATTTAGAAATATACCTCTAGCATAAAATATAATTTTATGTACCCAATGAGGGGCGTGTGTTCACTGTTACTGGTCTCATTTTGCACATGATAAAACTGCTTAAGAGGCTTAGAAAAATTAATTTTTCCAGGGTTATATAATTTTTAAAAATCTCAAAGCTAGGATCAAAATTTGTCTCCCTCATTCTTGACCCATGCAGCCTCCCTAACTTAAAAAGGGGTCCATTTATTACTCATTTACTTTTATTTAAACAAATTTACTGAGATTTAATTCACATAGCATACAATTTACTCATTTAAGGCACACAATTCAATGGTTTCTAGTATGTATTAATTTTTCAGCTCTGTGGTCAACTTTATGTAATATTCTTAACTCCCACAAATAAGAACATGTAGTATTCATCTTTCTGTGTCTAGCTTATTTCACTTAACACAATATCCTCTACTTCTATCCATGTTGCTGCAAATGACAGAATGTCATTCGATTGTTAAATAATATTGTCACAGATACATAATGCATTATTGATTCATCCATGAATGGACACCTCATAATAGCTTATCAAAGCTATTACTGCAAACAGTACTGTAATATACTGATTTCATTTCCTTCAGATACTGACCCTGTAGTGGGAAAGATGGATCCTATAGTAATTCTGTTTTTAGTTTTTGGAAGAATTTCTGCATATTGTTTTCCATATGGTTGTCCTAATTTATATCACCACCAATAATGTATCCACCTCCTCTCTCTCTGAATACCTGACAGTATTTTTTTGTTTTCTTGACAGGCAGAGTTAGACAGTGAAAGAGAGACAGAGAGAAAGGTCTTCCTTTTTCTGTTGGTTCACCCCCCAAATGGCCGCTATGGCCACCGCACTGCGCCAATCCAGAGCCAGGAGCCAGGTGTTTCCTCCTGGTCTCTCATGCAGGTGCAGGGCCCAAGGACTTGGGCCATCCTCCACTGCACTCCCGGGCCACAGCAGAGAGCTGGACTGGAAGAGGAGCAACGGGGCAGAATTTGGCGCCCCGACTGAGACTAGAACCTGGGGTGCCAGCACAACAGGCAGAGGATTAGCCAAGTGAGGCTCGGTGCCAGCTATTTTTGTCTTTTTAATTATAGGCATTCTAACTGGAATAGATGATACTTGTTATTGATTCACATTTCCTTTGACTAGTGATGTTGACCATCTTTTAACATACTATTGGCTTTCTGTATATCATTTTGCTAACTGTTTAATCAGGTCACTTGCCTATTTTTTTTTTTTCATTTTCAATTATCTTTATATACAGATGATCAATTTAGTATATATTAAGTAAAGATTTCATCAGTTTGCACCCACACAGAAACACAAAGTGTAAAATACTGTTTCAGTACCAGTTATAGCATTACTTCACATTGGACAACACATTAAGGACAGATCCCACATGAGAAGTAAGTACACAGTGACTCCTGTTGTTGACTTAACAATTTGACACTCTTGTTTATGGCGTCAGTAATCTCCCTAGGCTCTAGTCATGAGTTGCCAGGGCTATGGAAGCCTTTTGAGTTCGCCGACTTCCATCTTATTCCGACAGGGTCATAGTCAAAGTGGAAGTTCTCTCCTCCCTTCAGAGAAAGGCACCTCCTTCTTTGATGACTTGCCTATTTCTAAGTCTTACTTTCTATTATTTGGTGTCCAATTATTTGAGTTTCTTATAAATTCTCATTGTTATTTCTTGGTCAGATAAATAGTTTGCCAGTCTTTCCTCCATGCTCTACTTTATCTCTTTACTCTGTTGACTGCTTCCTTTGCTAGGCACAAACTACTTAGTTTGATATGGTCCCATTTTTTTGGTTATGTTTCTGTTGCCTGGGCTTCTGGAATCTTATCCAAAAAATTGTGTTGAAGTGTTTTTCCACTACTTTTCACATTTCATCATTTCAAGTTTTACATTTAGGCGGTTGATTCATTTAAAAATATTTTACATTTTCACGTTTTGGATTGATATTACATTTTTAAGTGGTACAATGGAATATGTCAACATACATGCAAAGCTTAAGTCAAACATACCAGGCAATCAACCTTTCCATTTCCTTATCTTTTGTAAATGGAGGCTACCAATCTGCTGTTCTAGTTCTTTATACAGAATATAATACCTCATCATGAGCCACAATCACCCCACTGTGCTGCAGAACACCAGAACCCATTATGTTCAACCTGCTATGTTTTGGTACCCATTATCCAATCTCCCATTTCTTTTCCCCTTCCCTTACTGATCTCTAGTAACAATGATTTTAAATTCAGATCAAACATACACACAGATTATTAGCATTAGTTTTAATTTCTACAAGTGAGATACAGTATGTGGTTTTGGGTTGAATTTGTAGTAGTAAGAGTCAAACTTCAAACTTCAGCAGATGGATGATTCATTTATTGGAGACTATTTTTCTAGCATAGGTTTTTGACTCTGCTGTCAAAGTTGGCTTTAGATGCATGTATTTTCTTCAGCAGATGGTTAGAGGTGTGTGTATTTACTTCAGCATAAGGTTATAGATGTGTGTATTTACTTTTGACTTTTCTATTCTATGCCACAGGTGTATGTGTTAGTTTTTATGTGATTACATTATTTTGGTTATTATGGCTTTGAGGTCAGCTATCACGGTAACTCCAGCTTTAATCCTTTCGGTCAGGATTGCTTTTGATTTTGAGATCTTTTATTGTTTCATATGAATTTTTTTTTTTTTTTAATTTTTGACAGGCAGAGTGGACAGTGAGAGAGAGACAGAGAGAAAGGTCTTCCTTTTGCCGTTGGTTCACCCTCCAATGGCCGCCGTGGTAGCGCGCTGCGGCCGGTGCACCGCGCTGTTCCGATGGCAGGAGCCAGGTGCTTCTCCTGGTCTCCCATGGGGTGCAGGGCCCAAGGACTTGGGCCATCCTCCACTTCACTCCCTGGCCACAGCAGAGAGCTGGCCTGGAAGAGGGGCAACCGGGACAGGATCGGTGCCCCGACCGGGACTAGAACCCGGTGTGCCGGCGCCGCAAGGCGGAGGATTAGCCTGTTGAGCCACGGCGCCGGCCATGAATTTTAGAATTGGGTTTTCGTTACCCTTCTAGTTTGGAAATTCTGAGTTGAGTTTTGTTTTTTGTTTTATAAGACTTTATTTACTTATTTGAGAGGTAGAGTTACTGACAGAGAGAGGAAGAGATAGTGAGAGAGGTCTTCCATCCTCGGGTTCCCTCTGCGGATGGCTGCAATGGCCAGAGCTGAGCCAATCTGGAGCCAGGAGACAGGAGCTTTTCCCGGGTCTCCCACATGGGTGCAGGGGCCCAAGTACTTGGGCCATCTTCTGCTGTTTTCCTGGGCCATAGCAGAGAGCTGGATCAGAGGAGTAGCAGCTGGGACTCAAATATGTACCCATGTGAGATGCTGGCACTGCAGGCAGAGGGTTGGCCTACTACTACACAGCACTGGCCTCTGCATTTCTATTCTTCTAGTAGTTACATTTAAATTTTAATATCCATACATAACTATAAATTTTTTTAAATATTTATTTGAGAGTCAAAGTTACACACACACACACACACAGAGGGAGCAGGGGGGGGGGGGAGGGAGAGGGAGAGAGAGAGAGGTCTTCCATCTGCTGGATCACTTCCCGACTGGCCGCAATGGCAGGAGCTGGGACGATCCGAAGCTAGGAGCCAGGAGCTTCCGGTCCGGGGACCTGGGCCATCTTCCACTGCTTTCCGGGCCACATCAAGAGCTGGATTGGAGATGGAGCAGCTGGGACTTGAACCGGCGCCCATATGGGATGCAGGCAGCAGCTTTACCCACTAGGCCACAGCACCAGCCCCCTTAACTATAATTTTTAAATGGAATTTAAACATTTGCATGTGTCAGGTCCTCAAAAAGGCAAGGTTCTTATTGCTCTTTACCCATCAAACAGCCTGCTCCACCCTTCTTCCTTGTTTTGGTTTTAGTGATTTAAAATATTTTAAGCTAATTATTTATGGTCAATTGTTAATTAAGCTGACCAACATATTGCATCACTTGTTGTGCCCACCATTGTTTCTTGCATCCCATTTCTTTCCTGTGGTTTTCTTTTCTCCTTTCCAGAGCACACCCTTCAGGGGTTTTCTGTTTGAAGATAGCATTGCTTACCTGGAACTCCTCTTTGTATATGAATCTATTGTGTGTGGATTGTTTGGTTGTTTTAAGAACACAAAATGACCTGTTAAAACTAATCAAGTGGGGCCAGCATTGTGGCATGATGGGTTGGGCTGCCACCTGCAGTGTTAGCATCCCATATCGGCACCAGTTTGAGTCCCGGCTGCTCCATTTCCGATCCAGCTCCCTACAAATGTGCCCAGGAAAGCAGTGGAGGATGGCCCAAGTGCTTGGGCCCCTGCACTCATGTGGGAGACCTGGAAGAAGCTCCTGGCTCCTGATTTCAGCCTGGTCTAGCCCTGGTCATTGCGGCCATTTGGGGAGTGAGCCAGTGGATGGAAGATATATCTTTTTCTTTCTTTCTCTCTCTCTTTCAAATAAACAAAATAAATCTTTAAATATCTAATCAAGTTAAAAATCATAGGGGGCTGGTGCTGTGGCACAGCAGGTTAAAGCCCCAGCCTGCAGTGTCAGCATCCCATATGGGTATCGATTTGAGTCCCAGCTGCTCCTCGTCTGGTCCAGCTCTCTGCTGTGGCCTGGGAAGGCAGTAGGAGATGGCCCAACTCCTTGGGGCCCCACACCCATGTGGGGGACCCAGAGGAAGCTCCTAGCTCCTGGCTCTGGATCAGTTCAGCTCTGGCCATTGCGGTCATTTGGGGAGTGAACCAGTGGAATGGAAGACCTCTCTCTCTGGCTCTACCTCTCTCTGTAACTCTGTCTTTCAAATAAATAAAATAATTCTTTTAAAAAAATCATAATATCCCAGGAGCTTGTACTGGTGCAGCTCAGCTAAATGTCCGACACAATTATCGCTGGTTCAGCCCTTCCCAGCCCGGCCCAGTCTTTTTTGGTTCTTGTGCTTCTTGCCTGCACAGTCTAAGAAGCCATTCCCAGCAGTAGCAGATGGACATCTCCTGGGGCTGGATTAGTGGTAGTGATCCAGCTCAGGTCCTGCATGTTACAGGTACTTCTGCCAAGAAGCTTTTATTCTAGAAAGGAACCAGAGACCCTTGGGACCCAGGGGAATGGGTCATCTGGCTTGAGTCCTAAACCCATGTCAGATGCTCTAGCTGTATAACTGAGCCTCATTTGTTCTTGTTGGTACCTTCCCTGAGCCTCAGTTTCTTCATCTGTAAAATAGGAATGACGTCACCAGCCTTGCAGGGCTGTTGTGCGGTGTCTCAGTAATGATGTAGAGTACTTAGTGCAGCACCCAGCACACAGATGTTTATGAATGGTTAATGGTTATTACATCCCCTGGCAGTCATTGAACACTTGAGTGAAAGCAGGAGCTACCACCAAAGACTTAGTTGAGGGGCCGGTGCTATGGTGCAGTGGGTAAAGCTGCTGCCTACAGTGCCAGCATTCCATATGGGCTCTGGTTGGAGTTCCAGCTGCTCCACTTCCGATCCAGCTCTCTGCTATGGCCTGGGAAAGCAGTAGAAGATGGCCAAAGTCCTTGGGCCCCTGCAACCACGTGGGAGACCTGGAAGAAGCTCCTGGATCCTGGCTTCGGATTGGCACAGCTCCGGCCATTGCAGCCAATTGGGGAGTGAACCAGAGGATGGAAGGGAACCAGCAGATGGAAGACACCTCCTCCCTCCCTCTCTCTGTAACTCTTTCAAATAAATAAATAAATCTTAAAAAAAAAAAAAAAAAGAATTGGGTTTTATTTTCTATTTCAGTGAAGAATTCCATTGGTATTTTCTGGGGGAAATGCATCAAATCTGTAAACCACTTTGGTTGGCATCAACATTCTATTGATTTTTCCAAATCACAAACATGAAATATCTTTTGATTTTTTTGTGTGTCCTTACCAGTTTCCTGTTCAGCACAATCTTGACTATGGATATGTCATACATATAACCTTTACTGTGTTGAAAAACATTTTCACTGTACCTAACTAACGCTTTATATTTTTATTGGGGGGGAGGGGAGGGGGAGGTCATCCAGCTGCTGCTTTACTCCCTAAATGAATGCAACATCTAGGGTTGGGCTCGCCCAAAACCAGGAGACAGGAACTCAGTTTGAGTCTCCCATGTGAATGGCAAGGACCCATATACCTACTTCCAAACCAGGGTGCACTTTCGTAGAAAGCTAGAACTGAAAGTCAAGCCAGGACTTAAACCCAGGCACTGTTAACATGGTTTGTAGGCATCCAAGCAGCACCTTAACCAATGCATTAAAGTCTGCTCCTGTGTGGAATTTTATTAGGATGCTTATGCAGAACCTATTGAGATGATCACTTCTTTTTGTATTCCATTCTACTGATGTGATGTACTGAACTTACAGATTTATGTATGCTGAACCATCCTTGCATCCCTGGGATGAACCACTTGATCATGGTGTATGATCTGTTTCATGTGCTCTTATTTCTGATGCTAGTATTTCATTGAGAATTTTTGCATGTTATGTTTTATCAGGGTTACGGTATTTAGTTTACTTTTGTGGTTGTAAATGTATCTGCTTTCTGTATTAGGGTAACACTGGCTTCATATAATGAACTTGGAAGTCTTCCTTCATTTTGAATTTTCTAGAATATTTTGAAAAGAATTGGTGTTAATCCTTTAAAATTTTGGTATAATTCAGTAGTGAAGCCTTCCAGTCCTAGGCTTTCCTTTGTTGGGACACTTTCTATTACTGATTCAATTCTGGCATTTGTTATTGGTCTGTCAAGGTTCTTTATATATTCATCATTCAATCTTGGTAGTTTGTATATGCCCAGAATCAATTTTTTCTAGGTTTTCCAAATTCTTGGGGTGAGGTAGGGTGGGGATATATTTTACAGGAGCCCCTAATGAGCCTTTTGTACTTCTGTGCTATCAGTTGTAATATCTGAGTTTTTCTGATCTTATTTATTTGGGTATTTTATTATTCTTGGTTATCTAGCTAAACATTTGTCAATTTGGTTTACCTTTTCAAAAAACCAATTCTTGGCCGGCGCCGTGGCTTAACAGGCTAATCCTCCGCCTTGCGGCGCCGGCACACCGGGTTCTAGTCCCGGTTGGGGTGCCAGATTCTATCCCGGTTGCCCCTCTTCCAGGCCAGCTCTCTGCTATGGCCCGGGAGTGCAGTGGAGGATGGCCCAAGTGCTTGGCCCCTGCACCCACATGGGAGACCAGGAGAAGCACCTGGCTCCTGCCTTCGGATCAGCGAGATGCACCGGCCGCAGCAGCCATTGGAGGGTGAACCAACGGCAAAAAGGAAGACTTTTCTCTCTGTCTCTCTTTCTCTCACTATCCACTCTGCCTGTCCAAAAAAAAAAAAAAAAAAAGTCTTTAAAAAAAAAATAAACCAATTCTTCACTGAGCTCTTAAGTTCTATAAGTAGCCTATTTATTTCTGCTCTCATTTTTATTTCTTCCCTTCTACTGACTTTTGTATGTACTTGCTTTTCTAGTTCTTTGAAATGCATCCTTAATTTGTTATTAAATTCTTTTAAGATGTAGGCATTTGATTCCATAAACTTTCCTCTTGACGAGCACCTATTTCTGGATCATGGGTGTTCCCACATTTTCATTACTGTCAATTATGCTATTATCAACACTGCCATGTAAATAACTCTTCAGGTTCCTGCATACAACCCTTTTGAATATACACTGACAAATGAAACTGCTGTGTCACATGGTAATTCTATGTTCTGCTTTTTGAAAAACTGCCATGTTATTTTCCATAGTGGCTGTATCATTTTACACATCAGCTAGCAAAATAAAAAGCTCTACGTGCCCATATGTACTTATTTTCTGGCATCCTAAAAGGTGTATCTCATTGTAACTCACCTAGCCAAAAAAAAATGCTTAATGCTTCATGTTAAGAATATGCATGGGAACTGGCAACATCCATCATATAGCAGGTTAAGCTGCAGCCTGCAATGCCAGCATCCCACATGAAGACCAGTTCCTGTTCAGATGCAGCTCCCAGCTAATTTCCCTGCCTAGGAAAGACACTGAAGATGGTCCAAGCACTTGAGCCATGATATCCTTGTGGGAGACCAGGATGGAGTTCCAAACTCCTGGCTTAAGTCTGGTACAGCCCTGGCTGTTGTGCTCATTTGGGGAGCTAATCAGCAGATGGAAAGTATCTCCCTCCTAACACCTCCATCTCTGCCTTCCAAATAAAATGATAATTTAGAAACATGGTATACTTCCATTTCTGGCTAAGATGGAATAACAGGGGTCAGAATTATCTCCTGTCCAAACAATCAAAAATATTTCAAACTATATAAAGTAATTGTTCATTACACTACACATCAGGCAAGGAAAGACAATAGTCACTGAAAGAAGGTCAATGAAATTAAATGTGTCATTATAATTGCCAAGAGTTTACAATCTGGAGAAAATGTCCAGGTCTTCAATGGAACTTCCGAGTTGAAGATACAAAATTGAGAGTCTGGGGAGATCAAGGCAGTTAGAATTCACAGAACAGAGTTCTAAAGCTCTGCAGTAGGTCCTATTCTAATATTTGTTGAGTACTAATCAGCTCAATTATGAGAAGAAACTAGCTGAAAGTAGAAAAGCAGCACTGAAAAGTATCAGAAGAAATAATGCCTGCTACTCAAGGCTGGGAAGAATACCTACATTCACAAGTTAGACTAGAAAACTTCGTAATTCATGGAACACAGGTTAGAGTAAACCCAAGATTCTAACCTCAGTAATGATGTAATAATTATTCCTACACTGAGTACTGTTTCTGTGATACTTAACAAGTCTTACAGGCAAGATCCAAAGGGATCAACCATTTCCAAATAATGTAATGCTGTCCCAGAACACATTTCACAAATATTTGTAATATAAAAGTATCAAGCAACCTACAAGATAAAAGTTATTGTCTTAGTTCCAGTCAAAAGTAACCAAGCAAGGAGCCCATGTTGTGGCCTAGGAGGGTTAAGCCTCTGCCTTTGATGCCAGCATCTTATATGGGTACCAGTTGAAGACCTGGCTGCTCCACTTCTAATCCAGCTCCCTGCTGATGCACCTGGGAAATCAGAGGAAGATGACCCAAATTCTTGGGCACCTTCCTTCAGCCTGGCCCATCCCTGCCACTGAAGCCATTTGGGGACTGAACCAACAGAAAAACAGGCTGAACAGAAAAGGCAAATAGATATGGAATAAATTTAAACCTAACCCTATCAAAAATTACATTAAATGTGAATGGCCTAAATATTGTAACTAAAAGAGATTACAGACTGAATGAACAAGAATCAACTGGAAGCTTCACCTATGTAAAATACACTTCAAATATAAAGACATCAACAGATGGAAAGTAAAGTGATAAAGAAAATAAATATACACAATGCCAACTCTAACAACAAGAAATCTGGAGTGGCTATATGAATATCAGACAATGCAGATTTCAAAGAACAGCACATAAACTGGAAGAAACAGGGTGATTAACATAATAAAGACTGATTTACCATAAAGAGGATACATTTCTAAATATTCATGCATCTAATAAATGTTTTAAAATGCCATGCAATGAAAACTAACAAAGCTTCAAAGATTTTGATGGCTTTCCTCACAAACTGATAGAATCAGCATATAGAAAATTAGCAACACTTTTATAAAAGAGTGAATTAAATGACACTGGATTAAATTAGAAATCAATTTAGAAAGATATCTGAAAATTTTCCAAATATTCAGAAACTAGGTAATGCACCTGGGCCAAAAACATCAGTTGTATACCATGCAACAAGGAATACTCTCTTGGCAGTCAAACTGATCAGATTTAGAATCAGATTAAGTATTTCTTGAAAGAGAAACCCATATAAAATACCTAAGTTCCAACAAAACTAGGTGAGCTTTTTTTTTTTTTTTCTTAATTTCATGGATTGATTTAGATCCATCAATCCAATGAGGAAGTGACAACACTCCCTAAATTTATGGTTTATAAAGTATTTTCATATACATTGTGATGGTTCAGCCTCAGAACAGATATTGTTATTATCCCTCACTTTCAGATAGTGAAAACATGGTTTAGAAAAGTTTAAAGTAACTTGCTCTGCCTGAAAGCTTATTAAGTGGGGGTAGAATTGACATTCAAACCTTAAACTTCTGATTCAAAAATTCATGCTCTCTCCATTAAATAATACTGCTGTAATTGAACCAGAGTGCAAATGATTTTTTATGGTATATTTCTCAGGAAGCATTTAATGGTCCTCTGACAATTAACAATTGGAGTGGCATAGAACATCAGTGACTGAAAGGGCTACTACCAAGATTGATATTTGAGATTTCAAGACTTGAAATGAAATAGATGCTGTTAAAAGTTTAATTAGAAAAACTGCAGAAAGTTACAGATTTAGTATAAATTATGAAGATTTACCTGAATGAAAAGGAAACTGCTGCTTGGCTTCACCAGTATGTGCATCCCAAATAATTGTTGTCTGAGATTAAAAGAAAAAAGTCATTATGAAATTAAAAGCTTACCAAAAATGCATAATTATATGCTTAACTGTATTATAGCAACATGAAATGTCAGAGTAGACTTAATTTTAAACACTTATTTTATCCCCGATAG
This sequence comes from Lepus europaeus, assembly GCF_033115175.1. Lineage (NCBI taxonomy): Eukaryota > Metazoa > Chordata > Mammalia > Lagomorpha > Leporidae > Lepus > Lepus europaeus. Next base: position 102,948,245 of record NC_084828.1, on the reverse strand, counting down.
TACCACAAGGCTCTACAATTCATTTGAGGGAAAGAGATGAGGAGGATGACTATTAGGCAGTGTAATTTTTCCCTGGTGATGCTTCACCAGTTATCTTTCTTCATACTAACAATTACTAGTTACCACCAAACCACTACTAGGCATTGTATTAGAAGGCCTGATATGTTCCATTTCAACAGTACATTCACTATATCCTAATAGCTGTTTAGCTATGAGAAGGTAAATTCCTGGTTGAAATTAAAATCAGCTAGCTGTCAATATCAAACGACTGTTAAAGTTAACATTTACAAGACAAGAAAACTGAGGCCGATGCCATGGTATAGTGGGTGAAGCAGCCACCTGCAATGTCAGCATCCCATATGGGTGCCAGTTCGAGTCCCGGCTGCTCCACTCTTGATCCAGCTCTGCGCTATAGCCTGGGAAAGCAGTGGAGGGTGGCTCAAGTCATTGGGCCCCTGCATCCATGTGGGAGACCTGGAGGAAGCTCCTGGCTCAAATGGGCGCAGCTCTGGCCACTGTGGACATTTAGGGAGTGAACCAGTGGATGGAAGACCTCTCTATTTCTCTCTGCCTCTCTTTTACTCTGCTTTTCAAATAAATAAAAAAACTTTAAAAAAAAAAAAAAAACCACAACCAGAGAATTTGACGATATTTAAAACAGGGCCCTCAAGTACTACTGAGTGACTATTAACAGGGCTTCTCTTCTTCCTAGCCCCCTTTACTTTTCTTCCCTTATTCACTGTTTACTAAACATAAAGCCTCAACCAATTTCTCTCCACCTTCCTATGTGATCTACACACAATTGTTAGCATGACCCCCCCTAAAGTAAGATTAGAATCTTAAAACTGTACTTTTCCTTGAGGAGGTGTTTTAAGATGAGATGAGCTAAGAAAAAGGAGGAGGCCCTATTTGCAACCCATCCAAATTCACCAACTTACTTAAATGAAGAAAGCCAGAAAGGCCCTGAATTTTTTAGTTTCAACCAAGCACCAAGCATTCGTGTACCAGGCTCTAGCTTCTCCCATGGAATCATTCCAAAGCCACATTCACTGATAAGATTAACTAGAAATTGTAGAAGGTAGACCAATAGGTGTAGGAGGTATGCATGCATTACGGCTCAAATTCCAGCAATAACAATGAGGGGTCAGTCAGAGAAGAGACAAAGGGTATTTTGATGCGCAGATCCAGAAATGAGCTAATCAAAAATCTAAAAAAGGATTTCTATCACTATCATATATCCAAACTTGAATTTCCCAAATGTGAATGTTTTGCTTATGTGATTGACAGAGATGGGAAAATGTTACTTTCAATTTTAGTCATTAAGACACTAAACTTTATAGAATTTAGTTTAAAATGATTTTACCTTGTCTACTCCAGCACTTAGGATGAAATTTCCTTTCTTATTCCATTTTAATGCAAATATAGGGCCTTTATGCTGTCCTAAGGTGCTGGCAAGATTACCTACATTTCAAAAAAGAAACACATTAAAATTACTTCAAAGCTAATTAGATCAATAATTAAGCAAGAGGGAAAATGTTTCATTTACCATCTTTAGTCCATATTCTGGCAAATCCGTCATATGAACCAGTTGCTAGAAGTGTGCCTTCACTCTGTGAGGAGAAACAAATTTCTTTCATTATATATTACACAAGTTTTTTATACATGGCTAAACAAAAAGGGTACATGCATGATTCAAACAATATTGCCATTTCAGATGATCATTCTTAAAACATGGAATGCATCTTTCCTTTGTTAATCCTTTTCTACTGTGAAGTATGTATTTATCCCCCCCGCAAAAAAAAAAAAAAAAAACACAAAACCTAAAAACAACAAAAAAATTATCAAGCACCAAAAAACAACAGCTCAAGGAAAAGACCCAGAAAAGAGTGATGAGTGATGGCTGATTTTACAGTTATTGAAGAGAGGACTACTTTTTATCAGGAAAAACCCTTGCCTTGATAAACGGTATAATAAAATGTTATTTACACAAATGTAAAATTTATAGATAGCTGTATTGCTGGGATGAGTACTTTGAGATACAGATAAAAACCCTGCCATACTTGGCATACAACATTACCTACAACAGACTTCTCAAGCCATTCACTGTACAGTAAGTGAAACATACACAACGGTTCTGGGAACAGACTCAGTTCTGCTAGGAATGCCGAAGGAAGATAGAGCCATGCTGAAGCTAACGGCCAAAGTTTATTTCCAAATCCTTCACTATGCCAAGGTTCCTTTAACTATCAGTCTCCAAATGTTTTAGTCCATGGACCACAAAACAAGGAAAAGAACACTTCAAAGATCAGATATCTCATAGGCTCTTGCTTTAGCCATGGTAAAGAACGATTTATCAAGGAGTTTTATCCCTTTTAGTGGAAACTTCAAGTTCACAATGAATAATACATTTCTGAAAAGCCTACACTTTCCAAAACTTAACATGCTGTACAGAAACATAAATCAACATTCATTACCATCCTCTTCAGTATAAACTGTGGGTTTCATTAACTTAACAGGTCACTGGGCAAGAGCATAAAAAACTGCAATTTTTGATCTAAGATTACAGTAAGGGCCCATATTAACAAGATAATTCTGCCTTCTGATCCTACAATAAAAGAATACTGTGATGTGCTAAGCCCTTTTGAACTTTGAGAACTGTCAATATGTACTTTATAGGAGGGGAAGGGTAAGTGCATTGTTGGCGATTTTGGAAACCAACAACAAAAAGACCTAGCTTTGTGTTCTGGAAGAATTCCACAGAACCTGAGAACTTTAGCTGAAGCAATCACTTTTGAACACTGATTCTTTGGAATAAGATTTAGAAGATGCTTTGGGTTTGGGCAGTCCTACAGGAAGTTCTTAGAGGCCAGAGGAGAAAAGGCCACGTGACGCTTCATATTCTTTGAGAAGCTCAAAGTCTAAGAGGTCTGGGAGTGGGGTGGGGTTGTTCTATATTTTAAACTGAAAGGGTGAAGATCTACTAACAGAATAGCCAAGTTATCCTGAAAGATGCTAAATCATTTACAGAAGCAGAACAGCTGAATAAATCATGAGAGGAAACCATCTTAACGGTCCCTAAAATGTAGCTGGCAATGAAGTTTTATCAGTTTGCAACATAATGAGAAAAAAAAGAATGGAATTTTGGTATACAGATTTATTTTATTTCTCAAGAAAGGAGTCAGGTGTTAAGTTGTTGCATGTTACTATGCTAAAGATTTTCTATTACCTTATCCATATAGGTGCCACTTTCATACTTCTATTTTATATGTATGCAGTAGTTAACAACTCCTGGGTAAAATTGAAGAGCCGGAAGTTGAACCTAGTGTACTATAGGGCCAGTCCTTGTTGGTACTAGTGAAATCCAGTAATATTTGAACAAGAGAAAACCCTACCACCAGTGTGAGGCTTGAGAGGCTAAGCATTTTGGTACCACGTCTACCACAGACCATAGAGTGATACTCACGTTCCAATCTAGAGAAGTTACATCCTTGTTGCTCGGAACATCTTGCCCTCCTTCTCGTATGCAATGTCTCAGTACTAATTGTGTGGAGCCACTGGTACTGTTTTCACTAAGATTCCATATTCTTGCTGTTGAGTCTCCAGACCTACAAAGTATGCAATTTATTTTAAATCCTTATAACATGCTCAAGTACCCTGGAATCAAAGCAACATGTTTACATTGTATTACTTATAAAGCAAATAAAGACCAGACTACCATGGATTTCCATTTCCAGTATTTTTCCCTTCTACATCTTGGTACTCCCAACTGAAATATTTTATGCCTTCTAAAATTACTTCATGAAGGAATAAAGATTTACAGAAGCAAAATTACTGACTGCAAACAACCAACAATAAAAAAACTAAAAAACCTAAGTAATATATTTATAAAATGCTTTAACAGTTCAATAAGATATTCTAGAAAGCCAGTTTAATACCAGTTGAGAAACATACCCTGATGCCAGGAGATCACTAACAGGGTTCCAGGCACAGATGAAAACTTCAGATTCATGGCCCCGTAACACAACTGCTTTATTAGGAGGGATTTCAACATCCCCATCCACTTCCATCATATCAGTATGATTATCTGCATCACGAGAAACAAGTGGAAAATTCCACTTAGGTAATATTACAACATCCTTGGGGGGTAGGGTGAGGTAAGAATTCAAAACCAGCAAAACCTTCCTTTACAACGCATAATGTTATATTTTTCACCATATCAGATTAAGGTAAACATGACTACACAGTGTTATTCATGAAATATATACTTCTATATTTAGTTAACTATGACTATACTATTTTTTTTAACTTTTATTTAATGAATATAAATTTCCAGTGTATACTATTTTTTAAAGCTTATGTATGTGCACAGGAGTGTGTGTTTAGAGAGGTGGTAGGGAGAGGATGACTGTGAACGGTTAAAACACAAACATGGCTAAAATGATGACACAGTTTGAATTAAATATACATGTACCAGTCCTATTCCAAGTTTCTGCCAGTAGGGGTTGCTGATATCATTCATATAACATTAGAGCTGCTTTTCTATCTCAGTGCCAGAACTTAATATTTTATTAGTTCATAACTAGCATTGCAAATTTTATTTAGAAATCAAATGAAGAGGCAAAAATTCACTTCATAGTGCAAAAAGGTTTCTAAATATTTTAAAAGGAAAAATAATGTGGATTCAAACATATCTAGCTTTTGGGAGCTTTAGATGGAAAACCTAAAGTGTGTGAGACAAGCTACAGGAGCAAATCGGTATTAAATAAATAGATAAATATTTTCAATTTAGAAGATAGAACATTCTTACAAAGCTAGATATTTCTCCTGAAAAACACTTAGCTCACTTGCTATAGTGTGCGCTCCATTCTCCTCCCCATTTGCTGTGTTTTCTCCATTTTTTGCAGATCCTTGTGGGTTAGTTGCAGCTGCGGCAGCTGCAGCAGCTGCTGCCTGTTGCTGTGCAAGCTTATCTCTATAAGCTTGTTGTCTTGTTTGCACTACATCAGGCATTACGGCATCTATCAGGGACAGAGACTCTATTGGTCGACCATCAAACAAGGTACCATCCTGGATTTGGAAAATTGTGAGAGAAGAAAAACAAAAGATAACAATTAGAGTTATTCCCGTACATACAAATCAATTGCAGAAATGAAAACACTCATACTGGACACACATAAGAAGGAAAGGAATTGGGAGGAAAAGCAAAAGGGAACCACCAACAGGTAATTGCAAGTTGCTGTTTAAATTTTCATTTTCACTTAGTTCATGTTCTTAAATGTTGGGAGATATAACTGCAATATAACAGAAGTCACTGCTGAAAATTGGAAGGGATGTAGGTCAGAGGACAAAAATGTTTATGAATTAAGATTCTAAAATTTTGTTAGTCAAAAGCAGTGACCAGTACAGAACAGTTCATATAAGAGGCGAGAACTGTTTGTTACACTGTGGTAAACAGTCAGCTCTCTGTATCCAGATTCAACCAAGAATGAATAGAAGCATGAATGTCAGTATTGAACACATACAGATTTTTTCCCATGGCCATTATTCTACCAACAATACACTTTAACTATTTACCTACCATTTACATTGTAGTAGGGACTGTAAGTAGAGGGGATTTAAAGCATATGGAAGGATGCACATGCGTTATATGCAAATACTAAAACCATTTTAATATTTGAGTCAGGGACCTGAACATCCATAAATTTGGATATGGGAGGAAGAGGGTTCTAAAATCAATCCTTCGCTGATACCAAGGGATAACCATTTCTCTTAAAAACTAAAAACTTTCCGGGGCTGGCGCTATGGCATAGTGGGTAAAGCCGCCACTTGCCATGCTGGCATCCCATTTGGGTGCTGGCTCAAGTCCCAGCTGCTCCACTTCCAGTCCAGCTCACTGCTGTGGCCTGGGAAAACAGTAGAGGGTAGCACATATGCTTGGGTCCCTGCACCCACTTGAGAGACCTGGAGGAAGCTCCTGGCTCCTGATCAGCTCAGCTCCTGCTGTTTTAGTCATTTGGGAAGTGAACCAGTGGATGGAAGACCTCTCTCTCTGCCTCTCCTTTTCTCTCTGCGTTAACTCTTTCAAATAAATAAATCTTTAAAAAAAAAAATAAAGAACATTTAAATTAAAAGAAAAAAACTTTCTAAAAAGGTTTCTCGGATTCAAAAGCTTCCTGCAGTTTCACTAAAATATTAAAGCAGAAATCAACTTCAAATATTGTGCTCTACAATCATCTCATTTTATTAATGTTACATACAAGCACACTTGTGAGGCTCCCACAGAGTTGTTGAAGTTGCACAGCTAATCACAGGAAAATGGGATCTCTTAACAGTGCTATTCAGACTATGATTCAAAGGCCAAAAGAACTGCTATCACCTGGTATTTTGTTGGAACTGTAGACTAAAACCTACAGAATTCAAAATCCCTGAAAGAAGGGCCAGTGCTGTGGTGCAGCAGGTAAAGCTGCCACCTGCAGTGCCGACATCCCATATGGGCGCTGGTTCAATTCCCAGCTGCTCCGCTTCCAACCCAGCTCTCTGGTATGGCCTAGGAAAGCAGTAGAAGATGGCCCAAGTCCTTGGGCCTTTGCACCCTCATGGGGGAGACCCGGAAGAATCTCCTGGCACCTGACTTTGGATTGCCCCAGCTCCAGCTGTTGTGGCCATTTTGGGAGTGAACCAGTGGACCGACCTCCCTCCCTCCCTCTCTCTAACTCTGCCTTTGAAATCAATCAATCAATCAATCAATCAATCTTTTAAAAAAAAAAAAAAAAAGTCTGGAGGTAGAAAAATTAAAAAAGAATTCCCCAAAGGCAGGCTGAGGAACCAGTGTGTTAACAAGCTTTCTGGGTGAGTCTCACCTGCACTAACATTTAAGAAGTAGCATCATAACTCAGACTAGTGCTCTTCAATTTTTTTTTTAAAGATTTATTTGAAAGTCAGAGTTACAGAGAGAGAGAAAGTCAGAAACACAAACAAATACTCAATTCTGCCATAAGCAGCCACAGACAACACATAAATTGGCTAGAACGTGCCTATGTGAAACCTGGTTCACTTAAGCCAGTGAACTGATAATCTAGTGGTGTGAATATGCTACGGTGATTACACAGCACATCTTTCTAAATTGCCAACTGTCATAGAATACTTGAGAAATAGGAAGCAGCACTTTAACTTATAAACAGCTAAAAATATACAAACATCCATACAGATACAGAGTACTAGTTTACAAGCTGTTTTCCAGCTAAAAGAAGACTTCATCTCTGGTGAGCAGCAAAACTTGCCTATCACTCTTTGCAATAAAGCATACAAGGGCACTTCAAAATGTTCACTGAAAATGGAGTTAAAATGATAATTTTCTGTTTAAGAAAAACTGAAAGCCACACATAGAAAAGGTCCTCAAAAGTTTATGAAAAATGTGTGTAATGGAAAAAAATTCCAAACTAAATTTATCTTGTAATTCCATCTTTCCATAAACATTATCAAGTACCTTCATATTTTAGAAAGAAAAATGCTAACAGGTAATCAAGACACATTAAATTTAGTATTAGTGGGTTTCCAAATCATAGAAAAGAAAATCCTAAAATAATAAAATATATTTTGGTATACTATATAATTGTAGCAATAAATGCTAATGTAAAAAACAAAGATGCTTGACTTCTAATAATATATACAAGGGAACATGTTAATTCCTGAAATGAAAATATGGGGAAAAACTCCATCTGAGGTTTGACTTGTGAATCCTGGACATACATGAAAATTTTAAGTTGTAATGGGAAATTTATAAAACTTTCTGTAGAAAGACCAGACACTAGGAATTCATTACTCCAAGTTTTGCAGACTATATGGTCTCTGCCACAACTACTCAATTCTGCCATAAGCAGCCACAGACAACATGTAACAAAATGTGACTGCAGGATTTGAACCTGACACTTGAACTGAACACACTACTTGTGAATAGACCTTACAAGCAATGGCACAGAGTTGTTTTCAATTATATACTAGTTCCAAAATCAGGATACATCCAAATAATGTTGACAGTTTCAAATTTTCAGGCCATTAATTTAGTCTCAGCATTCTACAACACAATGCCTTTTTGTTAATGATAATGATTTCTTATGTTTACTTACAAAAATATATTAGGGGAAATAAACTGCAGATAATGGTCCTTATAACCCGGAGCCAGCATACCAGTCCTCTGTGATCTGACTGCTACATTAGGAATAACACCCTTCATTATTGTTTATCCAGTGAAGCTAAAATCAGATACTGAATAAGCAAACAAGATAGATGATATAAGGACTATATTAGAGAAAGAATTCACATTTGAATTAAGTCTTCCTTACCTCATTAATACTAACTTCTGCCTCTACATACTGTAGGCCTTTCTGGATGATAGAAATCAATGCAGCAGGTGGGACGAGGGCACCATTTATATTAGACTGACTGATATGGCTTTCTATACCAAAGGTAAATGCTGAATGAGAAAATCCTAAAAACAAAAGAAAAGGTATTTTATTTTCCTAGTAGCAACATGCTAAAAGACACAAATGAAAAGATCTTTATAATCTTTCAAAAATCACAGTCGACTGTTTAAAATCCAACACTGATAGCGAAAATAAAAATCATTTTTAAACAAAAGAAGTGCCAAAATCTAAACATATTAGCCTTTAGGGATTTTCAGAAAGTTTACTGAAAAAAAAATGTGTATTATAGAAAAATTACATATGGATTTCAAAAGGTTCTGCATCAAAAGTAGGCTTAATTTAATTCCGATTATCCATGAACTTTCAGATGTATCCACATTCTTCACTTCTCTCTTAATTAATGTACTCTACATTTTCTAAGTATATACTCTGAATACATAGCTTCAAATTTTCTACAATTTAAAAGTCATATGTAACTTTCCTTAACCAAAAAATCAAATTTAAAGTTTGTAAAAGTCCTTGGAAATCAAGTGATTCAATTGCGTTGCTCGAGATAATAGAGGTCAAGATACATTAAGCAACATTTAAGTATTTCTGTCATATTTAAACAAATTCTCAAACACATGTTAAATTCAATATTTTGTAGCTTTGTCAAACTGCTGAGGAAATAAAATAGCTAAAATACAAGAAATACAAACTGAAATTTAAGAATGAAAAGGAATTCCAATACTTAACTCCCATTTATGTATGAGTTAAGTGCTTCAAAAAAACAAAAAAAGACTGGTGCTTTGCTAATTAGTAAAAACTCAGGCACAGCAATTATTTCAATTTTTAAATTGAAATACTTAAAACCAGAATGTTCACATAACAAAAATTTATTTTGTAGACTTGTTTCTTTATGAAAGTATCACTGAAATGTAAAATTCTAGTAAACTGGTAAGACACAGGCAGGTTCTTCTGTTTACCAAAATATTCACCAATGCCCATTATTAAACAGGAAATGTTATAACATTCAAATTGTATGTGGATTACAGAATGGTAAATTTTCAAAATGAATATGTGCTTATTTTGGTTAACAGTTTTTTCACATAACAACCCTGTTTCCCAATCGGTCTGTCCTAATTTTGGGGAGTTTAGTATGTATTTGGGGATGGGAGGGAAATTGTTCTTTCACTCTCTCCTCCTTGTGGCACTTACCAATAGTGTACAATAAAATACTGTGAGCTCAACAGCCACCAGTGGATAGAAAACATTTCATCTGGTTAACTGATAGGCAAAGTCCCCACTGATCCCCACTTCCCTCTACAATATCCAACTAATGTGTACTTATACATGCGAGAGGTAAGGGGAAAAAACTTTTAAGACCTTGATTTTTAAACTCCTGATTTTGCCCACAGGCAAAATTATGATTAAATGCACTTATAGTTTTCAATTTAATCTGAGCTCACAGAGATAGCGAAGAAATTTACCGGTGAGGATGAGGGGAAGCAGCATTTTGAACTGTCTCTATCAGGAAAGCCACAACTACCTGAATATGAGTAGACTCCACACCACCAGGGTAGAAAGCAACAGCAAGACTGGAGTAGGGGTGGAGTATATGTGGGTGTGGGGATTTGTAATCAGCTAGCTTGTGGATTCCCATTTTCACTTACAGACCCACAGACCCATCCCTAAATAAATTCCTCAGAAAACCATAAATGGCCGGGGAGTCAGGCAGCCCCAAGTCTTCAACGACTGAAGAAGACTTCAAGATAGATAGTATCATTTATGGAGAGTCTAGATCATATGCTAGGTACCATGTACACATATACAATTTTAGTGTTCGAATCTGAAAACAGCCACTAAGAGAGTAAGGATTCCAATTTCGCTTGGAGACACTCTCTACTGCTCCTCTTGAAAAGCTCCAGTATGGTAAAGGGTAAAGCTAACGCAGAGTTTGAACTCCTGCTTCCTGACAGAAAGTAAAGGAGTGTATCACTATTCTGGTTTCAACTCAGAGCCTCGAAAGGGGTACACATGTACATGAAACAGTAAGACACCTTATTAGCCATATTATGTGTCAAGATTCTCCAGGTGTTTTCACTTACATAAGGTTTTTCAACTGCACAGAGTCCATGACTTTTGTATTCTCTATTCATGGGTACAAATAGTCAAAACCGTTTCATTTTGACCCTATTTAATTGGCTTACATGGTTTAAGCTTAAAGTAAAAGTATGTCCAAGGATATCCTAGGAGTTGCCAGTAGAATCATGTCAGTTTCTGGCTGGAACGTTGCATATATTGTCAAATCTGTTGCATCAGACCAGGAGCGAAGTGAGCACAGGTGCTTGCATGCACCTCAATGTGCTAGGTGAGAATGCTCTCAACCAGCAATGGAACAATGCTGAAGCACTCCTTAGTACTGTTTGGCACTTCTCATTAATATTTACTCTAAAGTTTCACACTTAAATGTTCTGCTTAAATAAATGTTAAATTCCAATAGTTTTTATTTCACTATATGGCAGGCTAAAAATTATTTTCATAACGATTTTTTTGTCTTCCTTTCCCTGAAAATTCGTTTTCCCTAAGCTTCTGATCTCATTTTATTACACCCAAAAAGTCCTGGTCACACTAAGTCTCTCCTTTCCCCTGGTCCCTGGCATACTATTAATCAAATTCTATTAGCCAGCCTTCTCTGGACTATGTCTTCCTTTTCCACCAGGACGAGAATTCAGTCACACTGCAGCTAGAATACTAGTTATAAAACAAAAACTGGGGGCTGGCACTGTAGCTCAGTGGGTAAAGCCACCTGCAGTGCCAGCATCCCATATGGGTGCCAATTAGGATCCCAGCTGCTCCACTTCCAATCCAGCTCTCTGCTATTGCCTGGTAAAGCAGTAGAAGATGGTCCAAGCACTTGGGCCCCTGCACCCACATAGGAGACCTGGAGGAAGCTCCTGGCTCCTGATAGGCCCAGCTCCAGCCATTACAGCCAGCTGCAGAGTGAATCAGCAAGCAGAGGACCAACCCCCCTTGCCTTTCACATAAATGAATAAATCTTGGGGAAAAAAATAAAAGGAATACAGTGATTCTTTAAAAAAAAAAAAACAACAACAACAACAAAAAAACCACTGGTCCTATTACTTCTTACTTGACCACTTTCAATGATCCCCTAGGTCTCCATGATAAAGGTCTACCTACTAAGCATGCTTGACACATACAGTTCTCACCTATCCCTCCAGTTTCACCTCCCCAGTTCCACGTACCCTGCCCTGTGCTGGTTGCACATTCAATTCAAGTTGCAGGCAAACTGTATGGAACATCTTGCATCTGCTGTGCTATATCACATCTCCACACTTATGGTTCCTGTGCTCTTTTCCTCTTTCTGAACAGAGATGAAGCTTCCTTTTACTATCGCAGGTTAACCAGGCTCTCGGAGGCTGCTCCAATAATTTGCAGTGCATGGCACTTGCCACAATGAATGCCTGCCACTTGTTTGTGTGTGACCACTAGACTGTGATGCCTGAGGAAAGAGTTTGTCTGGTAATCCTTTAATTCTGGGATACTAGCATGTTACCTAACTTAAGTATTCAATAAACATTTGCTAAATTAGAATGCTATTTCTACTATCATGTATTTTGGCATTTCCAAAAATCTGTGGCTATAGGAAAAAAACATATGATTTAATTTAAGACTTCCTTGAAGAACAACCTAAAACTTAAACAAGACTTATGCCAGAAAATATTTCCATTAAATTCCCTGTAAATACACAAGCGAAAAATACTTTTCAGAGCGAGCTTTTGACTTACATAGTAAGAGGTATAAGGGGTCACCTAAATCTGGTGACATGATGGTGAAAATCCAGCATTCAGCCTAAACAGCATCCCCTCTTTTCTGGGGTAAATGGGAATCTGACAAGAATAGTACCCTCTGTCACCAAGTCCTGTACACATTCACAAGCATAATTAAGATTCCGAAGGGAGAAGAGGGCTTCACACAGAAGTAAGGCTGAAGTTGAGGATACAGCAATGACAATCACATAGTTACATAAGTGATCACAAAAACCAACTACTTTCCACATACTGCTTGTGTCAAGAAGTGCTCTCCCTTGGGAGGTCAGAGACTATTTCCATAGGGGGTTTGTTTTCCAGAGCTTGCCCCTTCTGCTGTGCAAACTGAGGATGCAGGAATAAAAGAATGGGCCTTTGACATCACAGTTATGGTACAGCTGTCTGGACAAGGCAAATAGATGAAAAAGGCAAAGGCTAGCTTGGATCAGAACACAGGGCTACTGATCCAGAAAGAAAAGCAGACTTATCCAAGGTCCTTTTTAAATTCTGGGTCAGGAAGGACCAGAAAACTATATTCCTGTTCATATCGTCATACGCTAACTTGTTTCCTACCAAATGTGTTTCTAACTTTGACTCCGGATCCAGAAAAATTTAAAAAAAAGAAAATGGGGAGGAGGATGTTATAGGAGACATTGGTTATCTATTAGTTAAGTCCAGCATTTATATACTAGCTATACAATTCTGTGCCTGAACTTCATCTTCAAACAAATATAATATGAATATTTTATGCAAATTATATTTTCTGAAGTAATTGTAATTCATAATATTCAGCCAATAAATGTATTCAGCCAGTGAATTACTCATATCATAGCTGGATATTTCGACTTTCCAATGTTCACTATTTTAAAAGAATCTGGGGCCGTAGGTTAATCCTCCGCCTGTGGCGCTGGCATCCCAAATGGGTGCTAATTCTAGTCCCGGCTGCTCCACTTCCAATCCAGCTCTCTGTTATGGCCTGGGAAAGGGGTAGAAGATGGCCCACGTGCTTGGGCCCCTGCAACCACTTGGGAGATCCAGATCAGCTCAGCTCCAATTGTTGCCGCCATTTGGGGAGCAAACCAGCGGACGGAAGACCTCTCTCTCTCCCTCTCTCTGCCTCTGTGTAACTTTGCCTTTCAAATAAATAAAATAATTCTCAAAAAAAATTTTAGCCGGCGCCATGGCTCAGTAGGCTAATCCTCCGCCTTGCGGCGCCGGCACACCGGGTTCTAGTCCCGGTCCGGGCACCGATCCTGTCCCGGTTGCCCTTCTTCCAGGCCAGCTCTCTGCTGTGGCCAGGGAGTACAGTGGAGAATGGCCCAAGACCTTGGGCCCTGCACCCCATGGGAGACCAGGAGAAGCACCTGGCTCCTGCCATCGGAACAGCGCGGTGCGTCGGCCGCAGCGCGCCTACCGCGGCGGCCATTGGAGGGTGAACCAACGGCAAAAAGGAAGACCTTTCTCTCTGTCTCCCTCTACTGTCCACTCTGCCTGTCAAAAAAAAAATTTTTTTTCCACCGGCGCCGTGGCTTAACAGGCTAATCCTCCGCCTTGCGGCGCCGGCACACCGGGTTCTAGTCCCGGTTGGGGTGCCAGATTCTAGCCCGGTTGCCCCTCTTCCAGGCCAGCTCTCTGCTACGGCCCAGGAAGGCAGTGGAGGATGGCCCAAGTGCTTGGGCCCTGCACCCGCATGGGAGACCAGGAGAGGCACCTGGCTCCTGGCTTCGGATCAGCGCGGTGCGCCGGCCGTAGTGGCCATTGGAGGGTGAACCAACGGCAAAAAGGAAGACCTTTCTCTCTCTCACTATCCACTCTGCCTGTCCAAAAAAAAAAAAAAAAATTCCATGCCAGTGAAAAATGGTCATTCAGCTTTTCAAAAAAAAGAGAAAACTGACTGGAAAGTATAAAAGTACTGTAATTACCAGCATTTATGACAATTGCTCACTGTTAATTAGTTATGAATACAACTATATGTGTCAAGGCAAGGTTATTCCCTAGATCATTAGATTTTAAAGCAACCCTATGTACTGATATGCACTCCTGTAGCTACTTATGAAAATTAAAAGGAAGACAGGGTAGACATGCCCAGTCCTGAGCTTTCTGCAGCCCAGTTCTTCATGGCTAGAGGCATACTACTACAGCAAGTTTAACCTGACTCTAACCAAACCATTGTTAGTGTCTATCAAAAGCATTAGGAGTGAGGTACATAGGAAGGAATGGTTATACAGCTCAGATACATTTATTGAAGTCTCTGAAACTGTGCACTTTCATTTGATGGATGATACATTAAACCAGTATTTTACTAACCATTATATGGACTACAGAAAACTTTTTTAATAAAGTAAATGGGTTATACAGTTTAATAGGTCAAAACCGTAATAGTACACACAAACATCTAGGCTTATTTATGCCTACCTCCTATGATGTTTTCTGAAGATTTTTAAAGTAATATATGGTTTTTGACGTACAATCCTATAAACAAATACAGATTATCCCTTATCCAAAATGCTTAGAAGTATTTCATGTTTTAGATTTTAGAATATCTGCATACAAACAATGAGACATCACTGGGACATTACCCAAATCTAAGCATAAAATTCATTTATATTTCACATACACTTATTATACACGGACTGATGGTAATTGTACAGAATATTTGTAAGGCACCTATGTTTTGACTGCAACTGGTAACATGAAGTGTGGAATTTTCCACTTCTGATATCATGTTTGTACTCAAATAGTTTCTTTTTTTTTTTTTTTTTGTACAGGCAGAGTGGACAGTGAGAGAGAGAGAGACATAGAGAAAGGTCTTCCTTTGCCATTGGTTCACCCTCCAATGGCTGCCATGGCCGGCGCATTGCAGCCGGCGCACCGTGCTGATCTGAAGGCAGGAGCCAGGTGCTTCTCCTGGTCTCCCACGGGGTGCAGGGCCCAAGCACTTAGGCCATCCTCCACTGCACTCCTGGGCCATAGCAGAGAGCTGGCCTGGAAGAGGGGCAACTGGGACAGAATCCGGCGCCCCGACTGGGACTAGAACCCAGTGTGCCGGCGCCGCAAGGCGGAGGATTAGCCTGTTGAGCCACATCGCCAGCATCTAATTTTGAAGCATTTCAGATTTTCAGATTACGGATATTCAATATGTGCAATATTTGCAATAAGCACAACCTTAGAAAAAGTGCTATAGTGAAAGGCCTATATCTAGGAAGATATGATATACCACTAAAAAGAAAACAGAGAGAAGTGGGGTGTAGGGCAGACAAGCCGATATTTCATGAAGCAAACACTTAAAGCCATAAGAATATATATTTAAGCTCTTTATAAATAGAGATCACATGCAAGATAAACCTCAGTCCTAAAAAGATAAGCAGTCTTTTTAAAAAGTTAAGAGTATTCCCAATCACAATCGAGAAAATTAATCATCATAAGGACACTGCTTTTTAGAATTTTCAGTTTGTCTTTTAATAAGATGCAACTGAGTCACAGCTTCTAATAACCAAATACCTGATAAATAGAGTAGTTAAGATCTTGAACAGATAACAGAAGAACAGATAAAGATAATACAAAGGATTCCCCCCCCCCCTCCGTGAAATACACTGTATACAACTTAAACAAAATAAAACTACCATTTAGTAAACAAAGTAACACGAAAAACAGGTGCCAGAAAGTTCTAGAATAACTGTCAGGAACAATTTCCTCGGGGGGGGGGGGGGGGAATTGTGATTAATCACAGAAGTAGAAGCCAAAGGAGAGTGGGGAGAAATTAAAAAGGTCCACACCCACTCAGCTCTTCTCAAAGTGACACCATATAAGGTTCTATTATATACAACTTAGCATTTACCACTAAGTATTTATCTGCATATGGATGCCAAATGAGTAATTCAGGCAATTCA
Organism: Lepus europaeus; assembly: GCF_033115175.1. Lineage (NCBI taxonomy): Eukaryota > Metazoa > Chordata > Mammalia > Lagomorpha > Leporidae > Lepus > Lepus europaeus. Next base: position 102,932,123 of record NC_084828.1, on the reverse strand, counting down.
AATTAATGCCCTTGAGTGAACACTAATGAAAGAGCAAACTGAATGGAGTCAGTCATTACTTATAGTACTATATGTCAAATACATTCAATTTCCAAGTCATCTCAAAAGAAAAAAAAATTATTTTTATTCACTAGGAAGTGCCTGTTGAATACAGAACTACTCCACAAAGGTGCAGAATTGTGAACACCACAGTAATCTGCTTGGGTGAATTTCTCTAATGACAAAACTGAGAAAGTCACAACCCTTAATGAAAACACTCTGACAAATATACTTTCCTCTTAATTAGTTTTGATGTGTTGAGAGACAGCTTATTTGAAACAAAGAAGTCCCTTGCCAACAAGCAACAAATGCTATGGAAATCTAAGAAAAATTAATCTGAGAAGTTATGTAATTTGGAGGGAAAAGAAGGACTTTTAACAGATAACATCTTCTAGTACTGATAATACTATAAAATATTAAAGGACTAAAAATTCAACCAGTTTTATTCAGTCCAGTTACCATTAAATGCTTTGTTTTCAGAGAACAAATGTTAGAAATATTTATTGAAAAACATTATTTCTAGATGACATATAACTATATACTAAAACATGACAAAGCTTTCAAAAGCAGTTTTTGGGCTTTCTGAATGGCAGGTAAAGAGGAAATTTCATTTTCCTTTATAGTAGTTTTCAAGAACCAGTTCTTGAACATCTTTGCAAAAACCCTTTCCATGTCAGTACTGCTCCTGTTCTACACATTTGCTAACGTAATCCAATATTCTTTTACAGGGAAAGCAGTTTAAACTAATTCCAGTTCCTTCTGTGTTGTGCTAAATCTTTCAAGAAAAACACTTATTATCTAAAATTGATTTGTATCACATTTCTTGGACATCCAAAGACTAATTCTCTACAAGTGTCCCCTGCTAAATTTAATAAAAATATTAACTCCCTAATGCAACCCAGAGAATTACTAGACTAGGTGATTCCAAGTTACTAGACTAGATGATCTATTGCAAAAAGGGCCATAATATTTATGTACAACTGAAGATCAGAATGAAGAAAGAGCTTCTGGAATAGTAGCAAGAGCCCAAAGTGAAGCCTCAGTGGGCTTTGTTATGGGTGAGATTCTAGATTCTATCCAAACCCTTATGCTGAATGCACAGAACTGTAAAATTCTTAACTTCTCTTCCATCTACTGTATCTGGAAATAACACCAAGTTAATGCCTAACAGCAATCTTTATGATGTACACATTCCCCATCATCCCTGCTAAATCTTGCCCATAAACATGAATATACCACTTTCAATGGCAGCTTCTTTTTAAAATATATTCTCACATCGGTAGACACCAACAGTTTGTTTCTTACTTTATCCTACATAGTCTATAACTGTTCTTTCAAGATACTGTGAACAGGCAAACATATCAACTGTCAACTTCCGTCAAGTTCTAAATGTCATACAACTAACGTAGACTAATGGCTTTCAAACTTTATCTTAGACTTAAGAAAAGCAGATTCCTAGGCCCCATTCAGCATTCTCTAAGTGATTCTGACATAGGCAGTCACAGGATCAAAACTTTGGAATTCTGGTATAAGTAGTCTTTAACTTTATGGCAAGTGGCATTCATAGAAAAAAAGTGTAAGTTAAAATGTCAGCAGTCACTATTTTTACCGAAGTGTTCATATAGGTGTTTTTTTTTTTTTTTTTTTTTTTTTTTTTTTGGACAGGCAGAGTTAGACAGTGAGAGACAGAGAGAAAGGTCTTCCTTTTCCGTTGGTTCATCCCCCAAATGGCCACCACGGCCGGCACGCTGTGCGATCCAAAGCCACGAGCCAGGTGTTTACCCCTGGTCTCCCATGCAGGTGCAGGGCCCAAGCACTTGGGCCATCCTCCACTGCCTTCCTGGGCCACAGTAGAGAGCTGGACTGGAAGAGGAGCAACCGGGACAGAACCGGCGCCCCAACCGGGACTAGAACCCGGGGTGCCGGCGCCACAGGCGGAAAATTAGCCAAGCGAGCCACAGTGCTGGCCAAAGTATTCGCACAGTATTAGAAAGGTGATGTAACACCTCATTAGCTCACTGTAAAGTATAAACTTTTTAAAGAACATTCATAGCACAACTAAAAATGTAATAACGTATGATACGTTATTATATTGGTCTACCTACGAAATTCTTTAAAATACAATTCTTGCTTCCTTTTATGTTAACTTAAAACAAGGAATAGTTTTCTCTGTAATACAAGCAACTTTAAAGAGACTTTCAATAATATTTAAATTAACCAAGAATACAATTTTACTGCCTTTTGCAATTCACCTGATTTTCTTTGAGCAGCATAAAATATCAATTTGAGAAAGTTTGTTTGCAAACATGAAAATTTGAGCGCTCAATACCTCGAGCCTCACCTTATCCTATTTTACCTCAGCCTGGCTGAATCAGAGGATGCTGCTGAGCTAGTCAACTGACCTCTAAAATCAGTAATTTCACATGGTGCAATCTAAAAACTCGCCAATAAACCTTTAAAACATATTTTCCATTTCTTAGTCCTGCACACTTTTTGCACCTGGAAGGCAGCAGGTGATGGCTCGAATAGTTGGGTCCTTGCCACCCACGTGGGAGACTAGGATTGGGTTCCTGGCTCTTCCCTGGCTGTTGCAGGCACCTGGAGATTACAGATTACAGCTCGCTCTGTCTCTCTGCCTCTAAAATAATTAGGTAAGCAAGGAACAATTTTTAAAGGTAATTAGCTTAGGGGACTGACGCTGTGGCGTAGCTAGTAAAGCCACTGCCTGCAGTGCTGGCATTGTATTTGAGAGTCGGTTCAAGTCCCAACTGCTCCAATTCCAATCCAGCTCTCTGCTATGGCTTGGAAAAGCAATACAAAATGGCCCAAGTCCTTGGGCTCCTGAACCCATGTAAGAGACCCGGAAGAAACTCCTGGCTTCAGATAGCTGCACCTCTGGCCATTTTAGCCATCTGGGGAGTGAACCGGCGGATGGAAGACCTTTATCTCTCTGCCTCAGCTTCTCTGTAACTCTGCCCTTCAAATAAAAAAATAAATCTTTAAAAAAAAAAAAAAAGAAGAAGAAGAAGAAGTAATTAGCTTCAAAAACAGAAAGCATAATATTTGCTTTGAGTCAACAGATTCTTTCCATCTGGCCCAAAAGTATTATACGACAACTTGGAAAATCACTAGGTGACTACCTTTTTACTTTAATAATCATCTTTTTCAGCACATCTTTTAGAAGTCCTGCTTTGGATCTTCTTTAATACTAGTTTGGCAGTTTATACAAACAGAACAAAATTTCTTTACTTCCTCACAATAAGGAAGCCTGTGGGTTACCTACTTTCTTCTCTCATTCTCCCCTTGCCCTCCTTGGACATCATCTTCTCAGCTACTTCATGTCAGGGAGGAGCAGTGGTGATGCTGCACTCAATCCTCAGACAATGGGTAAAAGTAAAGCTTCAGCTTTTAGGAAAACAACTTTTTATAACACTAGCCATTATTTGGTAACTGAATTTAAGAATGAGGGGAGCTATTTTATGTATATATTTCAGCAAGTTTTAGATCGGATCAGTAAACAAGTATGCATGCACTTTCCCAGTATAATCTAAAAAGAATTTATTACTGTGTTTTAGATTTATAGGTTTGCAATGAAATTTAGAAGTTTGTAAGGAACACAGCTTCAGTTCACTAGATTCAAATGTATTTCATATGATTTAAAAATTTGCTGTGTGGGCCGGTGCCGCGGCTCACTTGGCTAATCCTCCGCCTACGGCGCTGGCACCCCAGGTTCTAGTCCTGGTTGGGGTGCTGGATTCTGTCCCGGTTGCCCCTCTTCCAGTCCAGCTCTCTGCTGTGGCCCAGGAAGGCAGTGGAGAATGGCCCAAGTGCTTGGGCCCTGCACCCGCATGGGAGACCAGGGGTAAACACCTGGCTCCTGGCTCTGGATAGGCACAGTGCGCCAGTCGTAGTGGCCACTTGGGGGGTGAACCAATGGAAAAAGGAAGACCTTTCTCTGTCTCTGTCTCTCTCTCTCTCTCTCTCTCTCTCTCTCACTGTCTAACTCTGCCTGTCAAAAAAAAAAAAAAAATTGCTGTGTGAAACTAAAAAATTCTGAAAAGATCTAAAACGCACTCAAGAGAAAGAGAAAAAAAAGAGGAAAGAAAAGGGAAAGGGAAGGAACCCACACTTAAGAGAGAAAAGACTCAGAAATGGAGTACAGCTAAAAATATCTCAGGAAGCAATAGAATCTAAGGTCTATGGCCATGTTTGCATCTCCTGTCTAGGAAATAACTATTTCAGCCGTATAAGAAGACAGATTCAACTCGTGAAACCATAAACCTAGGGCTCAATATTTTACAAGGTTAGACCTGTATTCAATCCCTCTCATGCCCTCTCACATATACCTACCAAAAATATACCATACCATATCTTACCTTACTGGTAAAACATTACAGTAACTTTAGGGTATAATTTCAAAAATTCAATCTCTTCTACATGATATTTTCTAACACTAAAGGACTCTACTTTTTGTTAACAATCTGCACTTACCACTGCTATCAATCTTTTTCATTCTATGTTTCAACCTTATCCAATACTTTCTGCTCACATTTACATTTTTCGTTTAATCTACAGCTACACCTTCCCAAAACAGTTCTGTTTTGAAACCATACAATTTTATCTGGAAAATGTGATTAATTACTGCTTTATTTAATAAATAAAAATGACATCAATGGTTTATATTTTTAACCATCCCAAGAATAAGAATCCAAGTCAAGAATTTACTTAATTGGGATAATACCTGTGAAGGCATTCTGAGAAAATGTTAACCTAGCTTTTGAAATGCTAGTAACATGTAACTAAGGATTGTGGACATAGATTATCAAACTGATGTATACCTGAAAGTTTACATACTGCTAGTAAACATGTACAACAATCTCACTTCATAATAAATCATAAAAGGTCTTTGAACAGTGAAAGCCAAAGTGTTACAAATATTTGCCTGAAATGATTCCAACATATTTGAAAGAGTCAGAGAGTTAAACCATGCAGCAAAACATAGCTTTGAAGTGGCAGTCCAGACATTAAGGAAACATACAAAGTTCAACAGTTTGGACTGATACAAATTTCAAATGCATAAAAGATTATTTTGAGAATATTAAAATAATTTGAGGCCTATTTACTTTATAAAAGTACTCACCTGACTCTTGCAAGTATCTATATACCAAGAAGTTGACCTCATCACTGCTTATACTCATCTTTATTCCCACTTAAACCATGAGGTCACAACACAGGATATAACCCTAAAAATAAAACAAAGTTAATTAAGTATTTTCTCAGTCAAATATTAAACAAACTGCAAACAATGTTGTAAAAACCATTTGATTTTATTAGGTGAGATAAAATGGGTTCTATATTGCCTAATAACAAACCCTAACATGTAAAGCTACTTCCAAAAGTTAGTAATCACACAACCAAAACATGGCTGCTAACTATTTTTCTACAAAGCAACATATTATCAAAAACAAATCAACAATTTTAAAGAAGACTTAAGCAATATGTTTAATCATTATACCAAATAGCATAAAAAGTTGTTTGCTTTTTCTTAACTATAAAAATATATTAAACTTTAGAAATCAAAAGCATTATTTATTTGGGAAGCCTGACTTGAGAGCACTGGGTTAAAAGGTGTACTATGGTTCTGTATGTAATTGGCAGGCTTTGAGTCTCCACCTTCTCAACATCTAGGCAGCAATGTTCACAATGCAAACACTTCAGGTTTGTATAAGACTGGGAAGCTGGAATACAGTACTCAAAACTTGATAACATTCTCTCATTGGAAATGCTTAAACCTTGAACGTGGAGGAGGGTGAAGAAACCAGGACACGGCATAAGTACATAGAATTATACCTATCCATTCTCACATCAAAGAGATGATTTAAAGAGGAGGTCAGCAAGCTTTCCTGCAAGGAGCCACTGCAGGAATATTTTAGGCTTTGCCAGCCAGCCAGCCAGCCAGCCTGTCACTGCTCAACTCTGGCATGTGCTACAAAGGCTGCAACATGTAAACACATGAGTGCAGTGGGTTCCAATAAAACTTCGGGGATACTGAGACACAAATTACATGTTATTACTGTTTCATAAAAATGTTAGTATTTTTTTGATTCCTCTCCCCCCAGCCCCCGAGCACTTGAAGATGTGAAGCCTTCCATTGCTAGTGATCCTCACAGAACTGTGGTAGCAGGGCTGGATCTGGCTCACAGACTGTAGTTAGTTAATCCCTGTTTCAAAATGACATACTGACACCTATTTATAATAAAGGGGTATCTAATACTGTGGACCCTCACTGACTGTCCTGCTAACATCTTTACAGGTGCAGGACTATAGGTACAGGGAGGAGACACTGGCACAGGTGCAATGCTAAGGGAAACCAGTTCTGTTCACCTCTCAGTAGAAGGTCACATTTCCAGTTATTTGTATCACTTTAGAGTCACAAATAAGACAAACCAATGCTGATTGCATACATTGTTGGGTGACAAGTAGAAAGGAAGCTCTATAATGAGCCCAGAATAAGCAATGACAATGGGGGAAAAAGCACAGTAGCACCAATTTTCTTTCTGATACTTTATTTTTTGTCAATAGAATATTAATACAATAGAACAGATTAAAGTAGCACTAATTTTCTAGCCAATTTATTGCATACACTCAAACTATGGTTTAGTATTTCCAATGCAGTCAGCTATTATGACAAGTGCTGAAGACATAGCCAGACAAAATATACTAGGTCTACACCTTATAACCTTCTGGGTTGTAGAGGAGAAATATAATAATTAGTTAATTGCATAAGAAAAAAACAGAATTAGGAGAGCACAGAACCTAAGGATGACAATGAAAGTAGCAAATGGTAAAAAACATAGGTGGTGGGGCCAGTGCAAAGCCCTGGCCTGCAGTGCCGGCATCCCACGTGGGCACCAGTTCAAGTCCCAGCTGCTCCACTTCCAATGTGGGAGACCTGGAAGAAGCTCCTGGCTCCTGGCTTCGGATCAGTGTGGCTCCGGCAGCTGTGGCCAATTGGGGAGTAAACCATCAGATGGAAGACCCCCACCCCACCCCCGGTTTCTCCTCTCTCTGTATAACTCTGACTTTCAAATAAATAAATACATCTTTTTAAAAAGTTAAAAAAAAAAAAAGTAGGTGGCTTATAGGCTTCTGCAAGAGGCACAGTGTTAGAGGAGCCAATTTTCTAAACTCAAAGTATCTAAAGTGCATTAAGTTACCTTTGGTCCTAATTTGTGTATACCCTGCTTCTCATTATTTTGAAAGTTAAAGAAAATAAAGGGGAGATATAATCTAATTTATTGAATACCTGCTTTGTGCTGAGTCTTATACACATTATTTAATTTCCTCTTCAGTATTATTTTCCTCATTTTAATCTGACAAGAGAACAGCATTTCTATATATAGATCCGCAAGGAGTCTTCTAAATGTTGGTTACAAGGGCTGGAGCTGTGGCTTAATGGGTTAAGCTACCACCTATAGCACCAGCATCCTGTATGGGCACCAGTTCATATCCTGGCTGCTCCAGTTCCAATCCAGCTACCTGCTAACGGGCATGGGAAAGTATCAGAAGATGGACCAAGTGCCTGGGCCTCTGCAACCATGTGGGAGATCCAGATGAGGCTCTTGGCTTCAGTCTGGCCCAGCTCTGGCAGTTGTGGTCATTTGTGAGCCAGCAGATGGAAGATCTCTCCGTCTCTCCCTCTCTCTCTACCTGTCTCTGCTTCTAACTCCGCCTACCAAATAAATAAATAAATCTAAAAAATGTTCGTGCAAAATATGTTATTACAAAAAAAAAAGGGGGGGGGGGGGTTGGTGCTATGGTGTAGCAGGTAAAGCCGCAACCTGCAGTGCCGGCATCCCATATGGGCACCAGTTCTAGTCCTGGCTGCTCCACTTTGGATTCAGCTCTCTGCCATGGCCTGGGAAAGCAGTAGAAGATGGCTCAAGTCCTTGGGCCCCTGCACCCATGTGAGACACTCAGAAGAGGTTCCTGGCTTTGGATTGGCCCAGCTCCAGCTGTTGCAGCCATTTGGGTAGTGAACCAGCAGATGCAAGACGCAAGCAAGACGCAAGACCGACCGACCCCTCCCTCCCTCTCTTTCTGCTTTTGCCTCTCTGTAACTCTATCCTTCAAATAAATACATAAATCTTTAACAAAAATAAAACAGCATGATTCTCAAAAATATTTGCACCAAAACAAATCTTTTAATTCCGTTTTTCCATTAGCTTTTTAAAGTATCTTTTCTGTGCAGGAACGTCACTCAAACTGACAGCGTTTCATCTGTGTTGAAAAGAAAAAATTTTAATTGTATAAAGAATCAAAATTCTTAGCACTAACAAGTCCTATTACCAATTCTGTTGTCAGGTCCCTGCATGCAGGCCATCACTACACAGTTTATACAGACTGCAATACAAGAGGAAGGACCAAGGGATCGGCCAGCCACTGCACAAATAATACCCACCCAGAGCTGCTGTCACACAATCACCTACAAAATTATTCTGTTTCTTGGATGTGTGTTCTCAACCTGCTGTGAAGCAAAGGCTCATCTCTGCCATGCTGCCCACTGGGCTACCACAGACACACTGTGACACACTGTGACAATACCATTTCTTTAATGTGGTGGCTGTATTATGCCTTTCAGCTACAAACTATCATAACTAATGAGAAAAAATAATTTATTTTGTAAGGAAGGGGAAAGTGTCACAGAATGCAACAGTGTTTAGGGGTAAGGTTCTCCAACAGGTGCACAGGGATGGGGACTAACACAAGGCAACTGGGGCCCTCCTAGGAGCAAGAGGAGGAAACACCAGGGATGCATGTGCACAAGAGAAAGTCCATGTGGAGACACAGGGAGAAGGGGGCCTCAGAAGAAATAAGCCCTGCCAGCACCTTGAGCTTGGACTTCTGGCATTCAGAATTATGAGAATATAGAGCATTCTATACTTCAAGCAACTGAGTCTGCAGTATTTTGTTATGCCAGCTCTAGCAAACCTACAATAACCATCATCACAAATTCTTAAAACTGTTTTTATCAGTAATTTGATACCTTCTAATTTATTGCAAAGTTTACAATTGCTAGAAACTTCCTATTTGCCAATTTGATTGTCTCTTGGAACTTACTCTCTCCTTCAGGAATTAACAAGGATGATAATATTAACATGATATATATTAACATTCATAATCTGCCCACATATGTCCCTTATCTTTCAATAAAACATTCTCAGGTACAAGACCCCCAAAATTCTTTATCCTTAAATTTCCCACCTCACTGAAAATAGTAACTGAAATCCCACCAATATTAGCCAATGCCCCTCTTAATGTGTATTGTTAGTAAAACAGAGCAGTCTTATCTGTGGAACTATAGGCCCTGACACCAACCCTGGCTGTACACCCCACCCCCCACCCCCGTCACCATTGCTAGAAGCCAGGTGACTAAATGGCCAATCACAGGTGTCAGCTCCACCCCCACCCTAAAGGGATTTGCTGCTCCTATTTCCCTGTCCCCTGCAAAGGTGTAATAGGACCTGCTTCCTGCACACATGCTCTCTCCAGATCTCTCTTCTTTATCCTCTTTTCCTGTTGATATCACTCTCAACCCCCTCTCTTTCTTCTGCACCCCTACCCTCCAACTTGCCAGATTTCTCCTGTCAATAAACCCTTTCCCTTACTCCAGTGTTTGGTGCATTTTGTGATGGCCTTACATGTATAAAATATCATACACTGAAGGAAGATATGTTTTAAGATGAGATTTAAATACCAGCAAAATAGCTTAATATGTGACTATATTAAGCACATTAGACTAAATGAAAGCATATTTACTAAAATACATTTATAAATATCAATGCAACATTAGGGTTTAAGTTAATTAGATAAGCTCAAGAGGAAATAGTCATATTGGAATAGGGCTGATCCTAATGACTTCATTTTAACTTGATTACATTCACAAAGATCTGATTTCTAAATAAGGTCACATTTGCTGGTATTGTGTGCTAGGACTTCAACCTATTCACTCCATAACATCTCCTAACTTGCAAAATACCTCCCTACTAATCTATGGTTAAGCTCATAGATTAATGCAGAGCTGAAAAGGACCACAGGTTTGAAGGTTTGCCTCCCAGTCTGAACAGAGCATTCATTCTCACGCATCTCCTCACTCTGCAGATAGACTGCCCCATTATCATCCCAGAAAGGCTTAAAAACAAAACAAAACAAAACAAAACAAAACAAAACAAAAAACAACAACAAACTACCTTCAATCTAGCTTCTTCTTGCCTTCACAATCAAACTTTTATTTCAAGGCACTCCTCTAGCAAATTCTCATTTAAAGCCCCTCAACATAGCAACCTGTGTTGTAATTTACATTCCCTCCAGGATTCTTAACAATCAAGCCAAACAGAACACTACACCATGAAACTGAGGTTGCATTAGTTTCCTTGAGCAGTTGTAGCAGTGTATTAGAAACTAGGAGACTTAGGGTAACAGCAACTGTCCCCTGTAAGTCAGATACATGAAATCAAGATGTTGGCAGGGCCCAACTCCCTCGGAAGGTGCCAGGGAAGGAATCTTCCAGGTCCTTCTGCTAACTTCCTTGATAATTCATATTGCCACAACACCATGTCTTAGACTAGACAATTAATAAACAACAGAAATCTATTTCTAGCAGTTCTGAAGCCTGGAAGTCCACAACCAAAGTACTGGGAGATTCGGTGTCTAAGGAAGACTCTGCCTCATAGATGGCATCTCTTTTGCTATGTCATCCCACAGCATAAAAGGCCAAGGAGCTCTCTTCGATCTCTTTTATAAGGACACTAATACTATCTTTAAAGGCAGAGCCCCTTCCCAAAAGGGTCCACCTCTTAATATCACCATTAGGTTTTCCTGTAAATTTTGGAGAGCAAACTCAGTCCACAGCACATGGCTCATGGATGCACTATTCAGTCTAGTCACCTCGTTTTTCACTTCCATGTCTCTTTAAACTGCTCCCCCTTGGAGTCTGTGTACGAATTTATTTTTCTTATGGACACTTACCATAGTACATTAAAAACTACCATAAATTATCTCATTTTAACTTGAGTAAATCCATAAAGCCCCTGAGTCCAAATGAAGATTGCATTCTGTGGTACCAGAGGCCATCACTTCAACATAAGAATTTGGGGAGGCACAATTTGACTCTAATTAAACTGCAAAAGCCTGGGATTAGTAAACATAAATGCCACCTCTCATGCTGTGGATGACAGGTATAGGAGGGGCTAACACAAGCCTTTTCCCCTTACTTTCAGTTATCTACCTTGACAATCTCTTTAAAACAAAAAAAAAAATCCCACACTAATTATGCTATGATTATATCAATATATGGCAATAATCACTTTAAGTGACTTTACGTGGTAGAATGTACAGAATGTACCAAATCCTAGATATACCGTGTTTTTTTTTTCAAACTATACATACCTATGTTAAAGTTTAATTTATAAGACAGACACAATAAGAGATGAACAACTAGTAGTAACACAGAATTTACTGTAATTAAACTGCCACCCATCACTACGTTTGCACTTTAGAATCACTATGAAGTGAAGTAAGGGTTACCCACACACAAGTACTGAGATATAGAAGACAGCTGATCTGATAACTCAGCTACTAAAGGGACTAACGGGGCGGGTATCAAATACAGAGTGGATATGCCGAACACAGGAATGATTCACATCTCTACTGGTATGGGACTGGGTGGCATGAGATTTCACCATGCTGTTTTGAAGGGTGTGCAATATAAAACCAGTATAACACAAAAGGAATAAAAAAGATTCTATGCCAACAATTGAAACTGAATTTACTCAAGTCTCTACCACTTTGTAGAAATCACAGACCAGTGGAATACGTCAAACAGCACTCAAAGATGCAATTAGCAAAATCCAGAATGTGGAAAATTCCAAAGGACAAACATGGATTTCCTAAACTAGCACATGGAAATGATTTTAAAAATTTAGCAGACAAAAGCTATACATACATCTTATCTGGATCCTAATGAGAACTAGTCACTTGAAAATTATTTGGCAGATGAAAGAAAAACACAGTAGTTCCCTTTACTTCTTCCAGTTTCTCATGGGGCGTACCACTTCTGGACAACTAGAACACATAAGGCCCTGGCCCGAAGCGCCAGCATCCCATATGGGCGCTGGTTCTGGTCCAGGCTACTCCTCTTCCAATCCAGCTCTCTGCTATGGCCTGGGATAGCAGTGGAAGATGCCCAAGTCTTCGGGACCCTGCACCCACGTGGAAGACCCAGAAGAAGCTCCTGGCTTCAGATCCACCTAGCTCTGGCTGTTGCGGTCATCCGAGGAATGAACCAGCGGATGGATGATCTCTATCTCTGTCTCTACTTCTCTCTGTAACTCTTTTAAATAAATTTAATAAATCTTAAAATTAAAAAAAAAAAAAAGAAAACAGTGTACCCAATCTATACTCATAGAATTATATTTACTTCAAAAGTATTAAGGAATTACTAGCAAAGCTTTCTTATGAGAACAGTGGACAACCCCCTGCCATGACAGAATACCAATAATAGTAATCAGATACGTAATCTTTGTTTTCCTTCAACTATATAAACAAAAAATCCCCTTTTTTGCATAATGTTCTTCCATAAATCTCTAAACAAATGAAAGGAAAATATTCTTTCAAAAAATATGAAATTCAGCTCAGGCTATCGATATCAAAAACATTTAACCTCCATTAGTTATAAGTCCTCACATTACGAGAGATTATTAGAAAGGTAAGTGTTCATACTGACTCACATCACTTCTCTCACACATCATATTTATACTAACTCTGCTTACAAGCTGCCTCCCAGCATTTTAAAGTGCTTTACCTAAAAGCTCTAAATAGAACTTAACCGGTGCGCCGGCCGCAGCGCCATTGGAGGGTGAACCAACGGAAAAGGAAGACCTTTCTCTCTCTCTCACTGTCCACTCTGCCTGCCCCCCCCCCCAAAAAAAAAGACTTTGTAACACATGAAATATTCAAAATACAAAAACACAGACCTTTGTACTTAGAAATTTTTTTTTCTTCTCTTGTCGTAGGTTGCCAAGGTTAATTAAAACTTTAAAGCACTTACATGTAAATATATAGAAATTACCATTTAAAAACTGGATTAAAAACAAAAAGTGATGCCCACAGCAGTAGATAGGCAAAACTGAACCCAAGGAAACAGTGACTGAGCAAAATGTAGGTGAGTCCAAAGCATCTACTATATTTTCAAAACATATGGAGATTCGGTGAGGAGAGGAAGATCAAGAAGTTGAAACAAAGAAGGATATCTATCCCTCTTACTCTTGATTCTGGCTACCTGATTAGATACCAGTGGACTATGTAGTATACTAGGGTTTTAATCAATTCACGACCTACCAGTAAACAGGAGTTCATAATTATTTCACATTCACTGGTTCTGTATTTAAGAAGCATATTATGATGAAAATCAAAGACATAAGAACTAGAAAGAATATTCCTCCTTTACTGCTACATAGTGGAAAAGGACAAACCTCTTTTGGTCTCTAATTTTGTTAGTAGTGAAGGAAGCTTTCAGGGCAATACTTTTAACAGTCTAAAGTAACTTCAACATTTCAAAATTAATTTTTATTATACAGACTACTATCCTAAGGAGATAATACCTGACTGTATCATCTGAGATAGGCGAGACTTTTTCCCAAACACTGCTGTGACTCAATTAACAATGACAAATAACAAAGGAATGACCATTTAATGCACATTCACTGAAAAAATGCAAGCTACCTGATAGCAAGCTCCGGATTCTTCTTGTGAGTAAGAAGTTGTGCCTGGACATACAGGCCAAGTCACAGATAAATAAACTATTATTTATTGGGGGAAAAAGAAAGAATACAACTCTTTCTTCTCACTAGGCAGCAGTAATGAAAAAAAAAAGGGTGAGTGTGGTGGCAAGGCAAGTTAGGCCACTGCTTGGTATCAAATACCTAGTTCAAGTCCCAGCTACTCTGCTTCTGATCCAGCTTCCTGCTAATACATCCTGGGAGAGAGCAGGAGATAGTTAGGGGCTTGGGCTCCAATCATACACATGAAAGACCCAGATAAAGTTGAGGGCCCCTGGTTTCAGCCTGGCCAAGCCCTGGCTGTTGTGGGCATTTAGGGAATTAACAGTTGCAACATCTCTCTCTTTCCCCTCTTCCACCTTTCAAGTAGATGAAAATAAAACAAACATTTAAAACACTAAAACTTTACCTTCACTGACTAAAACTCAACTTTCTATTCCTCATTCATTCCCATACTGACCATTATTACACCCTCAATCTCAACAATTTCTCTCTCCCTTTCTTTTTGGCCAAACACTAAATATGAAGAAAAGGACTACACTCCAGAAGCTTTCCCTCAGCAGTTCCTACTTATGTGTATCAGAATCACCTGAGCTGCTTTTTCCAAAGAAATGCCATAAAGTTTGTCACAACCCTGAAAAACCAGGATTACACTGGAGTAAGCAGAAGTACAGCTCAGCTGTTTATCTTGAGAAGCTCCTAAAGTCATGCAAAACATGGTTTCCATCAGGCCACATGCTTCCAAAACTTAACTTTAAATCTTTTTCTTCTTTAAAGATGAAACACACCTCTCTTTAGATGTACATTCTTTGAAATGTCTAATCTACTCAGTTCCTAATGGAACAGATTTTCAGGATCACCTCAAGGTACTCGCCTATCTTAGAATCTTCCAGTCCATCATCTACCAATCAGACTTCTCAATAACAGATGAGATGAGTCAGCCCAAGTAGCCCTTATAACTCCCACTGACGTACTCTCTCTTACATGAACCCCAAACCATGACCAGGCTAGTTTCCAAAGTCACATGGTCTCTCTGTTCCATTTAGCAATTTTTATGTCTGTGATTTATCTATCAAATTTTCCATCATGTGTTTTCAAAAACTAACTCCCCTCAAGGACCTCATCTCATCAAAAGTTCCTCAACCTCAAATAAGATCTTTGTGGGAATAGAACTTCCCTGACATTCTGTTCAATTCAAAATCTTTAATTTCATTCATCTTATTATTTCATGCCTAGTCATTGAAGAAGATATAAGTTGTCAGTTACATTTCTAAGTAGTCTCTACTACAGAATGTTAGGTCTTTCAGATATAGTACCATATCATTAGCCAAATTTGGAGTCCTTTAATAAAGTGGCTAACAAAATCGATAGTTCTTCTCTATTCCAGTAATAAAAACTTCAAACATAATAAACTAAACATTCCATTTTAGAAGAGCAACATTTAGGAAAAAAACACAACAAAAAGCACAGAATAAATGACTAAACACAATGTTTTATGAAAAATGCTCCAAGCAAAGGAAAAGGTTTACCATATATTAAGAGGAAAACCATCATGAGAAAAATAATTTAAAAAAAAAAAAAAAAGATTTATGTGAAAGGCAGAAGAGAAAGTGATCTGCCATTGCTGATTCACTCCCCAAATGGCCACAATGACTGAAGCAGGACCACAAGCCTCGAACTTCATCCTGATCTCCCACATGGGTGACAGAGGTGTCAGTATTTCATTTTCCACTGCTTTCCCAGACATGTTATCAGGGAGCTGGATCAGAAGTGAAGAAGCCAGGACTTGAACCAGCTCTCTCATGATATGTCAGCCCTAAGGAAAATTTTTTGAACCTAATATAAAATGTTAATTAATTTCCTATTAGAAATTCCATAGTTTTTATGCAGTTAGTTGTTTGGCAAAGCAGTTAAGATAACTGCATCCCTTGTCAGATTTCCTCCATTTAAGACCCAACTACACTCCAAACCACAGCTCCTGCTAATGTATACCCCGGGAGGCAGCAGGTCAAGGGGTTGGGTGCCTGCTACCCATGTGGGAAACCTGGATTGAGTTGCTGGTTTCTGACTCTGCATGCATTCAGAGGACTGAGCTAGCAGACGAGATTCATAAACAAATAATTTTAGGAAGCTCAGTAATTTTCATAATTGGCTATGGAATTAAACATAAAAAGAAATGGTTGAAAACAGGCAAGAAGAAGGCCAAGAAGCAGTAAAAGAAGACTTATTTAACACAGACCAGGTCAGGGATGAATTCAATTCAATTAGAAAGGAGAAGCCAACAGACTTTTGCTGCTACAAAGGATTATCCACCTGAAAGGAAGTAAAACTAGGCTCCTATGATTTACAGAGACAAAATAAATCCCAGACAGACTCAATATTTATTTTAAATAAATGTGTCTATATCTTATCAAAACACCAGAGGCTACATGTCCAATCTAGGCAGCAGGAAAAAAAAAAACAAAAAACTTTTGGCCGGAGACACTGGAGGCCAGAAGGATTTCTTGCACCTTTTAGGTGTGTCAGGGTTTTCCACAGAAACAGAACCAATAGGGTGTGTGTATGGGTATGTATGCCAGGGTGTGTGTTTAGAAGGGTACTTCAGGCCGGCGCCGCGGCTCACTAGGCTAATCCTCCACCTTGCGGCGCCGGCACACCGGGTTCTAGTCCCGGTCGGGGCACCGATCCTGTCCCGGTTGCCCCTCTTCCAGGCCAGCTCTCTGCTGTGGCCAGGGAGTGCAGAGGAGGATGGCCCAAGTACTTGAGCCCTGCACCCCATGGGAGACCAGGAGAAGCACCTGGCTCCTGCCATCGGATCAGCGCGGTGCGCTGGCCGCAGTGCGCCAGCCACGGCGGCCATTGGAGGGTGAACCAACGTCAAAGGAAGACCTTTCTCTCTATCTCTCTCACTGTCCACTCTGTCTTAAAAAAAAAAAAAAAAAAAAAAAAAAAAACTTTATAACATATACAGATTCACTGATTGAGGCCAGTATTGTGGCACAGTGCAGAAATTGTGCCTAATCCTACACTGGCTACTTCACTTCTAATCCAGCTCCAACTAATGAGCCTGGGAAGGCAACAGATGATACAAGTACTTGGATCCCGGCACCCACATGGAAGACCAGGATGGAGCTCCAGGCTCCTGGCTTCAGCCAGGCCCAAGCCCGCTGTTCCAACTATTTAGGGACTGAAGCAGTGGCTAGAAGATTGTGCTCACACTCTTTCTCTCTGAAATTCGGCCTTTCAAATAAATAAAATCTTTAACCAAAAACAAACAAAATAATTTTCTTAAATAAAGATTAACTAGTTAATTACCAGGGAAATAAAACTCAATTTAAGAAGGAATAAAATTATACCCAGAAAACCAAAAGAAAATTTTAAAGATTTGTAATGCCTATTTCTGTCAGGAATGTGGCAGAAGTTATTCCCCTATACTCAATTAGAAATGTGAATTCTTTTTACAAAACAATCTGGCAACCTCTAACAAAATGAAAAATATTAGACTCAACAGTAATAATGTCACACAATTCAACCAATACACATGCCCTGAAACCCAAAGAAAAAAAAGTTAGTTTGTGGCCGGCGCCGTGGCTTAACAGGCTAATAATCCTCCGCCTTGCGGCACCGGCACACCGGGTTCTAGTCCCGGTCGGGGCGCCGGATTCTGTCCCGGTTGCCCCTCTTCCAGTCAAGCTCTCTGCTGTGGCCTGGGAGTACAGTGGAGGATGGCCCAAGTGCTTGGGCCCTGCACCCACATGGGAGACCAGGAGAAGCACCTGGCTCCTGGCTTCAGATCAGCGCGATGAGCAGGCTGCAGTGGCCATTGGAGGGTGAACCAGCGGTAAAAAGGAAGACCTTTCTCTCTGTCTCTCTCTCTCACTATCCTCTCTGCCTGTCAAAAAAAAAAAAAAGTTTGTAAGAACTTTGGGGCCAGTGCTGTGTGGTAGTGGGCTACACCTCTGCCTGTGGCACTAGCATCCCATTAAGAGCACCAGTTCTCCTCTTCCCTTCCAGCTTTCTGATGGTGGCCTGGGAGTCCAGTGAAGACAGCCCAAGTGCTTGGGCCCCTGCAGCCATGTGGGAGACCCGGAGGAAGCTCCTGGCTCCTGGGCTCAGATAGGCCCAGCTCCAGTCACTGTGGCCGCTTGCAGAGTGAGTCAGTGGATGGAAGACATTTCTATCTGCTCTCCCTCTCTCTCTGCAACTCTACCTCTCAAATAGAAACATAAAATTAAAAAAAATTTTTTTAGGAACACTGCTTTTCAATGACAGAAAGAAAAGAGAGAGAAAGTGAGAATGAGAGAGAAGAGAAATAAAATCAATAGCCATTAAAACAGAGCAGCAAAATAAGATTATGGTGCACTGCAAAAAAGCATAATCACTTTTTTTGCAGTTAAATAAAAAAACAGGTAAGCCTACCCAAAACAATCTATTGTTATTAAAGTCATGTTTGTAACTGTTGTTTATCGCCTAATTACCTAGGAACTCAGCAGGTCTCCAAAACTGGCCTGCCATTCTTAACATTTGAGTATACCAATAGGACCTCAGTCTTTCTGGGGCACTGCCCCAAGGATACAGGTCACTGTATGAAATTACTATGCATATATATTCTATGCATATCCTTCCATATACTTTAGATCATCTGTAGATTACTTACAATATCAAATACAATGTAAATACTATGTAAATAATGGTTATACTGTTTTGTTTAGAGAATGACAAGAAAAAAATCTACACATAGGCTTAGTACATTGTTTTTCTTATTTTCTGAAGTCGGTTGAATTCATAGTTGCAGAACCCACAGGTATGAGAGCTGACTGTACTGAAATTGAGAACTTTAAACACTGCATTTTATTTCTCCTTTGAACATGTAGACAGTTGAGCTTTTCTTTAGCCTTCTGATCTTCGCTCTTTACTCTCTAAGAATCCCATCTATTATGACAAATGAGATAACTATTTCTTGGGGCTAGAGCTGTGACATGGCAGGTAATGCTGCCACTTGCATCCCATACAGGCACCAATTTGAGCCCCAGCTGCTCCACTTTCAATCTAGCTCCCTGCTAATGCATCTGGGAAAGCAGCAGAAGATGGCGCAACTCCTTGGGAGATACAGATGAAACTACTGGCTCCTCTGGCTTCAGTCTGGCCATTGTGGCCATTTGGGAAGTGAGTGAACCAGTGGATGGATGAAAGATCTCAGTCTCTGCCTATCTGTGACTCTGCTAAATAAATAAATAAATAAATAAATACTAAGAAAACTATCTCTCTCCCATTATGTACCACATCCCATGCATGATCTTTCCCACTCCAGCATTCCAATTTCAACTAATTGATGCACAACTCTACAATGTTTTTTTGGAATCCCATGCATCTAAGTATCATTTGAGTCAAGATATGCCATATACTCTCAAAATTGTTTCTCCTCTTCCCATCCTTATTGTCACTGATACAAACATTCAATAGAATTTAGACATTACTATCATTTTAGATTCAACTTCCTATCACAACTTCTACCTGCAATCGTCTAGATTCCACCTGCTGGCACCTATATACAATGCCTCTTGTAGGCATGACTTTTTTCTGCAGAACCCGTTACAGATATTAGTACAATAGCATCAGATTCCCATTCTCTTCAGATACCTAGATATAAAACAATTCTGATTACATCATACATAATTTTAAGCTGCCTATTAGCTTCCACATTCACTCCACACCCCTTAGCCAGATATTTAAGCCATATTTAAGTTTTCCAATCTGTGCTCTCAAAGTACCTATCTAAAAATACAGTACTCTCTTTAAATGTACCTGCCAGGTGAATATATTGATAACATTCTAACATGTCTCAAAATTCCCACTCTCTTGGGGGCCGGCGCCATGGCTCACTTGGCTAATCCTCCGCCTGCGGCACCGGCATCCCATATGGGCGCCAGGTTCTAGCCCTGGTTGCTACTCTTCCAGGCCAGCTCTCTGCTGTGGCCCAAGAGGGCACTGGAGGATGGCCCAAGTGCTTGAGCTCCGGCACCTGCATGGAAGACCAGGAAGAAGCACCTGGCTCCTGGCTTCAGATCAGCATAGCGCCAGCCGTAGAGGCCATTTGGGGAGTGAACCAATGAAAGGAAGACCTTTCTTTCTCTCTGTCTTTCTCTCTCTCTCTCTCTCTGTCTATAACTCTACCTGTCAAATAAAAAAAAAAAAAATTCCCAGTCTTCTGCTTTTTAGCATATGTTTCAGATACAACTATTGAAGTTTTATTCTTCAAGTGTCAGGTCTTTATGATGCTACTCAAACACCCACATTGACTTTACCTCTTCTCTTCCTGTACCCTTAAGGCAGTTTTATTGATTTTTCTCAAAACTGGCAATAGTAAAAAGATTATTAGACCAAAAATGATGACAGCATTTTCTTTCAAATGCTACTGCTTTGACACTAGGACATTAAATGTTGTCATTTTAACTTCCCTAAGTTTCAGTCTATTCATCTAGTCTAGTCTACACACCTTACAGGTAAGAATATATGGAAAAGCAATCTGTCATCTATTAAGTGTTAACAATGGTGTTCTGTCACTTTTTATTGTGTATGTCTCTCAACTGCTACCAAAGTTTAAGTTTTAAAAAAGCAGTCTCGGGGCCAGCACTGTACCAAGTTAAGCCACCACCTAACGTGCCAGCATGCAATATGAGCACCAGTTCTAGTCTCAGATGGTCCACTTACAATCCAGCTCCCTGCTACTACGCTTGGGAAAGAAGAAGATGGTGCAAGTACTTGGGCTCCTGCACCCATGTGAGAAACCTGGAAGATGCTCCAGGCTTTGGATCGACCCAGCTCTGGCCACTGCAGCAATTTGGGGAGTGAACCAGCAGATGGAAGATCTCTCTAACTGTGCCTTTCACATAAAATAAATGAATATGAAAAGAAAAGGAGAGGAGAGAGGAGGGCAGGGGAGAGGAGAGGAGGGGGGAGACAGGAGGGGAGGGGGAAGGGGAAAGGAGGGGAGAGGAAAGGAAGGAGCAATCCACCCTTTTAAATGGAGACAGTTAGCTATCCAAACATTTCCAAAGCTCTCATTAACTATAAAATACCCCCCTCCTGTTCTAGTATAAGACATGTAATTCAAGCACTATAGACAATTTTGATGAAAATAGTAAAATATCTAGGACTGTCTCCCCACAGCAGGTATCTTCCTAAGAAACCTCTAGTCATATAACAGGAGGGGCTTCAAAAAGCTTGTGGAAAATACCCATTATGAAAAACACTACATGTAGATTTCAAAACTTTTTGCACCAAAATAAACAAGTTTCAGTTGCACTTTCCCAACACTTTTTGAATAATCCTTCTACTTTCTTTTTATATATATATATATATATATATATATATATACTTTTTAATTTTTGACAGGCAGAGTGGACAGTGAGAGAGAGAGAGACAGACAGACAGACAGACAGAGAGAAAGGTCTTCCTTTTGCCATTGGTTCACCCTCCAATGGCAGCCGCGGCCAGCGCGCTGCAGCCAGTGTACCGCACTGATCTGGCAGGAGCCAGGTGCTTATCCTGGTCTCCCATGGGGTACAGGGCCCAAGGACTCGGGCCATCCTCCACTGCACTCCCTGGCCACAGCAGAGAGCTGCTGGCCTGGAAGAGGGGCAACCGGGATAGAATCCGGCACCCCAACCGGGACTAGAACCCGGTGTGCTGGTGCCACCAGGCGGAGGATTAGCCTGTTGAGCCACGGCGCCGGCCTAATCCTTCTATTTTCTAAATCTGATTTACTTCACCTACATTACAACCAGTGAACTGGCAAATGAATAGGGATATTTTACAATAGCTGATGAAGAATTAAACTGGTCCAATAATTCCAAAAACTTTATCTATTATGTGACGTTTCTGACTAATAGTGGTAGCCTGCCTAATCCAACAAATTTATCCAGCACTTATACTTGTTGTGTATTAGTGCCTCAGTTATTGAAATCTTAAAACTGACATCACAATTATTTCAGTGTCACTAAACAATAGATTAAGAAAATTAACATGCACAAGAAACATGTTTTCATTATGCTGCAAGATTTTGTGTTTTCCTGTTCTTTCACAAGAGCAAAATTAACTGATAGACAGTTTATGAGATACCCAAAACTTCCAGGAAGTTACTAAAAGGACACAGAAGACAATTTGAGGTCAATTTAAGTGTCAATACAGGAAATACCTCAATAACTAAAAACAGAAATGTGTTTATAAACTCATGAGTGCACAGGTCATTTTTTTGCAATTATGTCACAGTGGTTGCCGATATGGTATTCTGTATTTCATACAAAAAAATGGCTCTCAAATCTGGTATCACATCTATTCTTTGACCTCATCCACACTCTTGTACTTACGATTCTTTTTTTAAAAAAATTTTATTTATCTGAAAGGCAGAGTTAGAGGCAGAGATAGAGAGAGGTCTCCCATCCACCGGTTCACTCTCCAGATGGCCACAACAGCTGGAGCTGTGCCAATCCGAAGGCAAGAGCCAAGGGCTTCTTCCCAGTCACCCACGCAGGTGCAGGGATCCAAAGACTTGGGCCATCCTCCATTGCTTTCCCAAGCCATTAGCAGGGAGCTGTATTGGAAGCAAAGCAGCTGGGACTTAAACAACACTAATATGGGATGCTGGCACTGTAGGTGGCAGCTTCAATCGCTACACCACAGCACTGGCCCCCTATGATTCATTTTAAAATCTCAACGTAAGACTTCAAAGTATTCTTCTGATAGTTTATTTTTATTTATTTTGAGATTTAAAAGATTTATCAGAGTAAAAGACCTCCAGCCAGAGCAGAATGGAGGAGGGTGCTCCAAGAGAGGAAAAAAACCCAAAGGGGTCCCTGATACTAGAATCTTTAAGCACAGTTTTGAGGAAGAAAAATACTTAACATTCAGTTACAAGGCTGGAACAAAACCCATCAAAAGACCCGATTTGCAATCTTTCATCCTATCTGGCTTGCTCATAATAAAACAAAAAGCCATCATAAGGGTGGGATAGATAAGGTGGGATAGATAATCTGTTTACAGTAAGCTGTGAGCTCAGGAGGATAGAACTGCCACTCCCTTGCTACTCTTAAGATAAAATTGGAGGCTTTCAAGGAGTGGTCAACCACCTTTGACCTTGCTAACAATAACCCTTGGGGGAAAGTTCAGCACTCTGCACCCCAATTTCCACTGGGACCACCCTATTAACCCATCTGACTCTTCACATTCCTCCCCCTCAAGAAGAATGGACCCCAACTTCTGTTAGAGGAACTGGGCAATGATCACTCTGGCTGCTTCATGCTGAGAAGGGGCATTCTGACATAATTTAATCTACTGTTGCTACAGTACCAGTAGTCACTCATAAAAAATCACCAAAGATTTTAACGCTGAAAAATGATGGTCAAGTGCCAAAAAGAGGTAGTACCAAAACAAAAATTACTCAAACGTTTAAATTAAAATGCATTAAGTCCAAAAAAAAAAATTGGATCATATGTTAAAACAGACACAAGAAAAGATGGAAAAATGAGAGACAGGAATGAAGAGCTGCAGTTGATCAGAGTAACAAATCACCTGTGTGTTCAAAAACAAATGTTCTTCCTAGAGCCAACAATGTGGCGCAGTGGGTAAAGCCACTGGCTGTGATACTGGCTCATGTCCCAACTGCTCCACTCTTTTTTGTTTTTAAAGATTTGAAAGGCAGAGTTGCACAGAGGAGAGGCAGAGAGAGAGAGAGAGAGAGAGAGAGAGAGAGAGAGCGAGAGCGAGAGCGCGCAGTCTTCCATCCGATGGTTCACTCCCCAATTGGTCGCAGCAATGGTGATCCAAAGCCAGGAGCCAGGAGCTTTTTCCGGGTCTCCCACATGGGTGCAGGGGCCCAAGGACCTGAGCCATCTTCTGCTTTCCCAGGCCATAGCAGAGAGCTGGATCGGAAGTGAAGCAGCCGGGTCTCAAACTGGTGCCCATATGGGATGCCAGCACTTCAGGACAGGGTGTTAACCCACTCTGCCACAGCACCGCCCCCACCAAATCTAGCTCCCTACTAATGGCCTGGGAGAAGCAGTGGGAAGATGGCCCAAGTATGTGGTCCCCTGCCACCCATGTGGGAATTCTGGAAGAACCTCTTGGACCCTGGCTTTGGCCTCGCTCATTTCTGGACATTTTGGCCATTTAGGGAGTACACCAGCAGATGGAAGACCTCCTCCCCTCTCCCTCTCCTTCTCCTTCTCCCTCTCCCTCCCTCTCTCTCTCTCCAGGCCACCCCCCACCACCTCTCTGTAGTTCTTGTGAATAAATAAATTTTAAAAAGTAAAAAGAGGGGGAAAAAAAGCTCTTCCTATATGTGATGTTGCTGAATTCCAGAAAGACAAACACAAGGTAAAGTAATAGAATGCTTAGAAAAAGTCCTAGACTGAGTCAGGAGACTTCTGTTCTAATACAGTCTCAATTTCCTCATCTATAAGCTGAGGATACTAAATAAGATACAGTGGCACTCCTGCCTACACACAGTTTCCCTTTTGGCAGTCTCAATGATCTACGGTCAACACTGATCTGAAAATATTAAAATGGAAAATTCTGCAAAATAAATGTTTTAAATAACTTTTATTAGAATATAGTTATATTATTCAATTTTATTATTACTTATTGTTATGATTCTCTCCCTATATCTAAATTCTAAAATAAAACTTATAAATAGAAAAAAATAGTATGAATACGGACTGGTACTTTCTGCATTTTCAGGCATTCATTGGGGGTCCAGGAGTGTACCCCTGAGGATAAAGGGAATATGGCAACCTGGAAAGTCTCCTCTATCTTTGACATTAACTGATGCTGTGGATCAGCGTAAGAAGAAGCAATAAAATGCAGGATTTTTGTTAATGGTCAAGTTTTAACTGCTAACATTAGAAACAAAAGGAAGGTAAGAAATGAAGATAATTTTTAGGTTGTCAAAAGGACACGAAATTTTAAACTTCAAAAAGCAACTGCTGCCGGCGCCACGGCTCAATAGGCTAATCCTCGGCCTAGCAGTGCCGGCACACCGGGTTCTAGTCCCGGTTGGGGCACCGGATTCTGTCCGAGTTGCCCCAGACCAGGCCAGCTCTCTGCTGTGGCCCGGGAGTGCAGTGGAGGATAGCCCAAGTGCTTGGGCCCTGCACCCCATGGGAGACCAGGAGAAGCAGCTGGTTCCTGCCATCAGATCAGCGCGGTGCGCCAGCCGCAGCGCGCCGGACGCGCCTGCCATTGGAGGGTGAACCAACGGCAAAGGCAAAGGAAGACCTTTCTCTCTGTCTCTCTCACTATCCACTGCCTGTCCAAAAAAAAGCAACTGCTTTATAACTTTTTTTTTTTTTAAACTTATTTGACAGGTAGAGTTAGACAGTGAGAGAGAGAGACAGAGCAAAAGGTCTTCTTTCCATTGGTTCACCCCCCAAATGGCTGCTGGGCCGATCCAAAGCCAGGAGCCAGGTGCTTCTTCCTGGTCTCCTACATGGGTGCAGGGCCCAAGCACTTGGGCCATCCTCCACTGCCTTCCCAGGCCACAGCAGAGAGCTGGACTGGAAGAGGAGCAGCCCATATGGGATGCTGGCGCCGCAGGCGGAAGATTAGCCAAGTGAGCCACAGCGCCGGCCCCATATAACTTTTTTTTAAAGATTTATTTTAGGGCCAGCGCCGCGGCTCACTAGGCTAATCCTCCACCTTGCGGCGCCGGCACACCGGGTTCTAGTCCCGGCTGGGGCACCGATCCTGTCCCGGTTGCCCCTCTTCCAGGCCAGCTCTCTGCTGTGGCCCGGGAGTGCAGTGGAGGATGGCCCAAGTGCTTGGGCCCTGCACCCGCATGGGAGACAAGGATTAGCACCTGGCTCCTGCCATCGGATCAGCGCGGTGCGTCGGCCGCAGCGCGCCTCCTACCGCGGCGGCCATTGGAGGGTGAACCAACGGCAAAAGGAAGACCTTTCTGTCTGTCTCTCACTGTCCACTCTGTCTGTAAAAAAAAAAAAAAAAAAAAATTCATTTTATTATTTATTTGAAAGAGTTACACAGAGAGAGGAGAGGAGGAGAGGCAGAGAGAGAGGAAGGGAGGGAGGGAGGGAGATAGGTCTTTCATCCGCTGCTTCAATCCCCAATTGGCCGCAAAAGGCCTGCTACAAGGGTTTTTAGAATATTACCATGCTTACAAGTATTACCATCTAAGCTGAGTTAATAAGGAGTAACTAAATAATGACCTGGAATGACCTATTCAGCTTTGACTAGAAAGATTGCTCAAGTAAATCTTCAAAAGAATACAGGTAGACCTTTGGGTTGGTAATAAAGTAACTCATAGCAGTTCTCAATCAAGTAAATGAACCAAAAATAAAATGACAAGAAAACTATTTTGAGTCAACTCTATAGCTAATCTTAATATGCAATTAAACAGTAATTATGCTTGTGATAGCCTTCTATGTTATTAAGTATATTTTCTCTCTACATAGTATTTTTCTCTGGTTAGGTCAAAATATGGAACCTGGTTTCTGTTAATAAAACTAACACTCAAAATCATAAAAAAAGAGCATCTTCATACTTAAGTTTTCTATACTCAGAGAAACTAGACTTCTATTAGTAACAAACACAAGAACACCTTGGAAATACTGGAGGTTGAGTTACAGACTACTGCACTAAATTGAACATTGCAATGAAACAAAGCACATGAATTGTTTGTTTTCCCAGTACATATAAAATCATGTTTGTAACATAATGGAACACATTAAGTGTGAAAAAGCATTGTTTTTCTTAAAATGTATATTTCTTTCAAAAATACTTTATTGCTAAAAACTGGAAACAATCATGATCCTTCAGCAAATTGAAATCTTTTGCTTGAAGAGGGTCTTGGTTTGATGTTGATGGCTGTTGACAGATCAGAGTGGTGGCTGCTGAAAGATGGGGTCCATCCACAGTTCAATGAAGGTTATTGCACTAATTGAGTCTTCCCTTCACAAAGAGTTCTCCTTAGCACACAAGGCTGTTTGACAGCATTTCACCTATAATGGGACTTCTCTGAAAATTGGAGTCAATTCTCTCAAACCCTTCCCCTGATTTATCAACTAGTATTTAAATCCTCTGTTACCTTTAAAACAATATTCACAGCATCTTCAAAAGGAGTAGATTCCATTTCAAAAAAAAAAAAAAAACAACACTTTTTGTTCATCTGTAGGAAGCAATTCCTCATCCATTAGAATTTTATTATATTTCACCAATTCAGGGATAATTTCAGGAGCCGTTTTCAATGTCAGTTCTCTCATTTACACCACACCTGCAGTTACTTCCTCCACTAAAGTCTTGAACCACTCAAAGATATGCATGAAGGTTGAAGTTGAGTTATTTCAAATTCCTATTAATGTTGACAGTTTGACCTCTTCCCATGAATCATACATGTCTTTAATGGCAACTGAAATGGTGAATCCTTTCCAGAAGATTTTAATCTTGTCCCAAGTCCTTCAGAAGAATGTGGCAGCTGTTGCCTTCCTAAATAGTAAACCTTGAAAGTTAAAATTGCTCTTTCTTCCATGGATGCAGAATGGAGACTGTGTTAGCAGACATGAAAACAACATTAATCTCACTGCATATCTTCATGAGAGCTCTTTGGTGACTAGGTGCATTTTCACCAAGCAGCACTATTTTCAAATAATTTTTTTTAACCTGAGTAGATCTCTACAGGTCTTAAAATATTCAATCATGTTGTAAACGAATGTGCTTTACTTTGATGTTCCATTTATAGAGCACTGGCAGGGTAGATCTCGTATACTTATAAACTGAGCACAGATTTCAACTTAAAAATCAGATTTCAACTTAAAAATCATCAGCAGGGCTGGCGCTGCACACAGCGGGTTAACACCCTGGCCTAAAGTGCCAGCATCTCATATGGACGCAGGTTCGAGTGCCGGCTGCTCCACTGCACAGCCAGCTCTCTGCTCTGGCCTGGGAGAGTGGTAGAAGATGGCCCAAGTGCTTGGGCCCCTGCATCCGTATGGGAGACCAGGAAGAAGCTCCTGGCTTCGGATCGGTGTGGCTCCAGCTGTTGCGACCAATTGGGGAGTGAATCATCGGGTGGAAGACCTCTCTCTCTAACTCTTTCAAATAAATAAATAAATAAATAAAAAATCATCAGCCGCCTTAACCCCTAATAAGAGCCATTCCATTCTTTGGCACTCTGAAATCAGGCACTAATTTCTCTTCTCTAGCTATGAAAATCCTAAGTGGCATCTTCTTCCCCTGTAAGGCTGTTTCATTTGCACTGAAAATCTGATATTAGCATAGCTACCTTCATCAGTGGTATACTGGGTGACGTGCTATGGTATTAGCACCTGCTGCTTCACCTTGTGCTTTTATGTTACCAAGATAGCTTCTTTCTTAAACCTCATAAACACACTTCTGCTACCTTACATTTCTCCAGCTGCTGCAACATCTCTCTCCACCTTTAAAGAGTAGAAGAGTAGTGGGTTTTGTGCCACAGATTAAGCCACTGCTTTT
Organism: Lepus europaeus; assembly: GCF_033115175.1. Classification (NCBI taxonomy): domain Eukaryota; kingdom Metazoa; phylum Chordata; class Mammalia; order Lagomorpha; family Leporidae; genus Lepus; species Lepus europaeus. Next base: position 102,903,744 of record NC_084828.1, on the reverse strand, counting down.
AACACTGGCATCCCATTTCAGAATGCCAGTTCAATACACTGAGTGCTTCACTTCCCATTCAACTTCCTGCTAATGGGCATGGGAGGCAGCAGATGATGGCCCAATTGTTTGAGTTGCTGACACCCAAGTGGAAAACCCAGATAGAGCTCCTGGCTCCTGAATTCAGCCTGGACCACTCCCAGCTGTTGCAGACACCTGGCGAGTAAACCAGCATATGGAGATCTCTCACTCTCGCTTTGCCTATCAAATAAATCTTTTTCCCCAAAACAACAACAGAGAGTTGAACAGAGTTAAAGCCTTGCTGCTCTGAATTAGGCTTTGGCTTAATATTGTGTGACTGGTTAGGTGACTAGAACTTTCTTCCTCACACCAATAAGGCTGTTTGTTTCTTAAAATGCATGTGTTGGGGCTGGCGCTGTAGTGTAGCGGGTAAAGCCGCCGACTGCAGTGCTGATATTCCATATGGGCACCAGGTAGAGTCCCGGCTGCTCCACTTCCTATCCAGCTCTCCGCTATGGCTTGGGAGAGCAGTGGAAGATGGCCCAAGTCCTTGGGCCCCTGCGCCCAAGTGGGAGACCTAGAAGAAACTCCTGGTTCCCGGCAGCAGATGGAAGACCTTTCTCCCTCTCTGTACCTTTCCGTCTCTCACTTTCAAATAAATAAATCTTAAATAAAATGCACGTGTTCACTGGCAAAGCACTTTTAATGTCTTTCAAAATCTTTTTCTTTGCATTCACAACTTGGCTAACTGGTGTAAGATGCCTAAGCCTAGGCCGGCGCTGTGGCTTCACAGGCTAATCCTCCGCCTTGCGGCGCCGGCACACAGGGTTCTAGTCCCCGTCGGGGCACCGATCCTGTCCCGGTTGCCCCTCTTCCAGGCCAGCTCTCTGCTATGGCCCAGGAAGGCAGTGGAGGATGGCCCCAAGTCCTTGGGCCCTGCACCCACATGGGAGACCAGGAGTAAGCACCTGGCTCCTGGCTTCGGATCAGCACGATGAGCCGGCCACAGTGGCCACTGGAAGGTGAGCCAATGGCAAAAAGGAAGACCTTTCTCTCTCTCTCTATCCACCCTGCCTGTCAAAAAAAAGAAAAAAAAAAAAAAAAAAAAAAAGATGCCTAAGCCTAGCTTTTGAACTCTACTGGTTTCCAACATGCCTTGTTCACTAACCTTGATCAACTCTAGGTTTTGATTTAAACTGAAAGATGTGTGAGTCTTTCACTTGAAAATTAGAGGCCACTGGAGGGTTAGTAATTGGCTTAATTTCAATTATGTTTGTGTTTCAACAAAGAGGTCAGAGCAAGGAGCAGTCTGTGGAGTAGCCCTCAGAGGTGCAGTCAGAACATAATGATCGATTAAATTCACTGACGTGTGTGCATGTGGTTCCTGCTACCCAAAACCATTACAATAGTATTACTGATCATAGATCAACATAACAGATATAATTATATTTTTGAAACTCAGCAAGAATTACCAAAATGTGGGGCCGTCACCATGGCTCAGTGGGTTAATCCTCTGCCTGCAGTGCCGGCATCCCATATGGGCGCCAGTTCTAGTCCCAGCTGCGCCTCTTCAAATCCAGCTCTCTGCTGTGGCCTGGGAAAGCAGTAGAAGATGACCCAAGTGTTTAGGCTCCTGCACCAGCATGGGAGACCAGGAAGAGCCTCCTGACTCCTGATCAGCGCAGTTCCAGCCGTTGTGGCCATCCAGGGAGTGAACCAACGAAAGGAAGACCTTTCTCTGTGTCTCACTCTCTGTCTGTAATTCTACCTCTCAAATAAATAAAAATCTTTTAAAAAAATGTGACAGAGACACAATGTAAGCATGTGGTATTGGGAAAAATGGCACTGAAAGATATGCTAAATGCAGAACTGACACAATTTCAATTTCAATTTATTAACACAGTATTTGCAAACTGTAAGAACACAAAGCAAATAAAACAAGGTATGCCTATAACACAAAGGCATTAGTACTTTAAAAAATAGTAGTTTTCTAAATGCAATCCCCTAAATATAATTCACTGGTCCTAGCTATTCCTCCAGGTTAGTCCAACAAATTTAACTACTAGTTTTAGTCCCAAAACCAATGTATATTCTAACTTATATTTACATATTTATTCGCCATGTGGATGCTAATCTTCTTACCTGGAAGACTTCTTTTTTTTTTAAAGTTTTATTTTGTTTTAGATTTATTTTATTTATTTGAAAGAATTAGAGAGAGACAGAGACAGAGAGAGAGGTCTTCCTTCTGCTGGATCACTCCACAAATAGCCACAACAGCCGGAGCTGAGCCAATCTGAAGCTAGGAGCTTCTCCCTGGTCTCTCACATGGATGCAGGGGCCCAAGGGCTTGGGCTAGCCTTCACTGCTTTCCCAGGTGCATTAGCAGGGAGCTGGACTGGAAATGGAGCAGCTGGAACTCAAAGGGACGTCCACCCATAGGGATGCCAGCGGTTTAACCGGCTGCGCCACAGCAATATGAGAAACAATAAATGTACCTCTACAATCAATAGTCTACCAAAAACTCTACTCAGAATGCTTTTTAAAGGATGTAATATACAATGAAATAAAAATTGCTTTTGAAAGTTTGTTCTAATGCAAGTTACCTTAAGTGACTGTAAAGTAACACGGCATGAATTGTAATATGAGAATCGGCTGCAAATTCTCTCCAAACTGTACTCCATATGTTGTGTGTGGACGTGGGGGCAAATTGTTGAAATCTATGATTAGCATAGAGTTGGTCTTCTGTATATAAAGTCATACTAAAAATGATCCATAATGAAGAAGGAGATGGGAGAAGGAATGGGAGGTGGGATGGGAGTGGGGTGGGGGGTGGGGGGCATGGAGGAAAGAACCAATATATTCCTAAAGTTGTATCTATGTAAAAATGCATTCATTAAATAAAAAGATAGCCAACAGTTTTTCAAATACAATAAATTTTTTTAAAGTACATGGCATACAAACAATTGCATTACTTAGTCATTTGAGCATTTCACCTAGACTACACATAGTAAATAATATGATATTCACGATCACTAATAAAATTTGATTCTGGCTGCTAGAAACGATGGCAAAAATAAAGCAACCATGATGGGAATGAAATTAGCTTATTGCTAGTTGTAAAAGGACCATGATTATAGCCATGTATCCCTGAGACGAGAATCTCTAAAATTTTCATTTACACTGAATATATTTTCTGTTTCTAGTATTAAGATTTACAATCCTAATGACCAATAAAAGAAATAACTCTTTAGGCCTCTATTTTCAGTAAATTTATCTACCATAACTCTTCCCTCCATCACTTTTTCAATGACACTTAAACATTGAAATATTTAATAATAAAAATGCAACTATCAACGACACTAGTTAAGATGTTACTTGGGACACCTGCATCTCATACTGGAGTGCCAAGATTTTTGAATCCTGGTGCCTGCTTAGGTAGCAGATAATGGCTCCATTACTTGGGTCCCTGTCATCCACGTGGGAGACCTGAATTCAGTTCTTAGCTCCTGGATTCAACCTGGCCCAGTAGTAGATGTTTTAAGTATTTGGTGAACCAGTGGATGGAACATTTCTCTCTGTATGTCTCTACTTTCAAATAAATGAAAATAAACATTTAAAAACAAACTGGCAAATTTAAAATTAAAAAGGATATTATCAATAGTATGATCTTTAACCAATATAATACAGATGTAAACAAGCTCCTACAAAAATCTAAGGCTGAACTACCACATTGGTTAAAACACCGTCCTCGAGGAAAGTGCTGGTGTGCACATCAGTAGCTAATAGAGAATCTGAAGTCTATGTAACTGGTTGATATGTATAGCCAAAGTCCAATTGAATCTCCCACACAATTTCAATCTGTAGGGTATAAACACACATTTCCAATACTTTATGCCACTTCCAAAGTCAAGATATAGCACAATTTTCTTAAAAACTTCATTTCAGTAATATAGAATTCTTGGAACAATATAAATATATAGAGCTTGGTAAAACATAGCTGCACATTTGCTTTAAGACAGCTGTAATACTGAGAACTGGTGATTTTTTAAATATTGTAACACATTTGAAAAGACAAGAAGACTAAAGATCAAAAGGATATCCAAGTCTGGCTATTTCTATTTTTGTCTTCTAACTTTATTGTTTATTTATATTTCTATGCCTTTCTATATCCCACACAGTTCACATCTCAATGCACTGAAAGAAAAAATGCTGCTCATGAACTCTTCAGATGTTTAATTTTCAAAATTAAAAAATATATTTTACAAATACCACAATAACAACTTATTAACAGGAAACTAGCTTAGAGAAATACTACTTACTAGCCTTTATTCTTCTCTAACATATAGAAATTCTCAATATATACAAAAGAAAACGAAAGAACAGAGTTATAATCTAGACTTTTAAAATTAGCACTTCCTTGTATTAAAAGAAGTTGCAGGGGATGGCGCTGTGGTGCAGTGGGTTAAAGCCCTGGCCTGAAGCGCCAGTATCCCATATGGGCACCGGTTCTAATCCAGCTGCCCCTTTTCCAATCCAGCTCTCTGTGATGGCCTGGGAAAGCAGTAGAAGATGGCTCAAGTCCTCGGGCCCCTGCACCCACATGGGAGACCTGGAAGAAGCTCCTGGCTCCTGGCTTCAGACTGGCACAACTCCAGCTGTTGCGGCCATTTGGGGAGAGAACCAGCGGATGGAAGACCTCCCTATCTCTACCTCTCTCTGTAACTCTTTCAAATAAATTAAAAAAAAAAAAAAGTTGCATCCACCAATCTACTTCCCCCTTGCCTATTAGCTCAATATTTTTTAAAAAGATACTTATTTGAAAGGCAGAGTTACAAAGAGCATGGGGTGGGGGTGGGGGCGGGGGCGGGGAGGAGAGGAGAGAGATGAAGAGATCTTTGTGCACTGGCTCATTCTTCAAAGGGCCACAATGGAAGTGGCTGGACCAGGCCAAAACTAATTGCCAGAAACTCTATTCAGGTCTCCCAAGAGGAAGACAGGGGCTCAAGCACTTGGACTATCTTCTTCTGCTTTCCCAAGCCCATTAGCAGGGAGCTGGTTAGGAAGTGGAGCAGCCAGGATGTGAAGTGGTACTCACATGGGATGCCAGCATTGCAGGCAACAGTTTAACCCAAGGGCCCCAACCATTAACTAAATATTTAATATGTTTTTTGTTTAGAAAAACTGCATGGATCTGGCGCTGTGGTGTAGCAGGTATCCCATACGGGCGCCGGTTCAAGTTCTAGCTGCTCCACTTCCAATCCAGCTCTCTGCTGTGGCCTAGGAAAGCAGTAGAAAATGGCCTGAGTCCTTGGGCTCCTGAACCGGCATGGGAGACCCAGAAGATCTAGCTCCTGCCTTTGGATTGTGGCCCACCGGGGAGTGAACTAGTGGATGGAAGACCTCTCTCTTTCTCTCTCTATGCTTCTCTGTGCAACTCTGACTTTCAAATGAATAAATTTTTTAATATTTCCTTTTTTTTTTTTTTTTTTTTAAGATTTATTTGAAAGTCTGAGTTACAGAGAGAGAGGAAAGGCGCAGGGGGGTGGGAGGGGTGTTCCATCCACTAGTTCATCCCAAATTGGCTGCAATGGCCAGAGCTGCACCAACCCAAAGCCAGGAGCTTCTTCCAGGTCTCCCACACGGGTACAGGGGCCCAAAGACTTGGGCCATCTTCTACTGCTTTCCCAGGTCACAGTAGAGAGCTGGATCAGAAGTGGAGCTGCCGGGAGTTGAACCGACACCCATATGGGATGCCGGCACTGCAGGTATGGCTTTACCCACTACACCACGGCACTGGCCCCAATAAATCAATCTTTAAAAAAAAAAAAGAAAAAGAAAAAGAAAATCTGGTACAGACACTTAGGCTGCTGTCTGGAATATCCACATTCCATATCAGTGGCTGGCTGAAGTACTGGCTAATCTTTTTCCAGTCCAGTTTCCTGCTAATGCATGCTGGGAGGTAGCAGATGATGGCCTTGGGTCTCTGTCACCCAGATGGGAGACCTGGATGGAGTTCCAGGCATATAGGAGATGAATTCGCATAAAAATACCTCTCTCTTACCTTCTCTCCTTGCTCTTTCTAGATGAAAAAATTTTTTAAAAAGAAAATATTACCTAGCTGTACTACTTAATAAGCTTTTTTGTTTAATTTGAGAGGCAGATTATAAGTAAGACAGACGGATAGTGTTCCCATCTGCTGGTTCACTCCCTAAATGCCCACAAAAGTTGGGGACAGGGCCAAGACCAAAGCTAAAGCCAGGATCCAAGAACTCAATCTTAGCTTATACACGAGTAGAGGACCCTAATTACTTAAGGCATCACTGCTACCTTCCAAGGTCTGCATTAACAGGATACTGGAGTTAGGGGTCATAACCAGACTGAACCCTGGTTCTCCAATGTGTGATACAGGCATCTTCACTGTTAGGCTGAAAGTCCACTTTTAAAAGTCCTACCCCATTCAATCAGTTCTGACATATGCTTATACCAAAGTAATTCGCCCCCCCCCCCCAAAACACCACTCTACAGAATATTGCAACACCCCTAGAAAGCCTCCACAGGATCCACTTAATCCCTGTCCTTTGTATCCTTTCCTACCCCAGCCAAAGACTTTTAGCTTTCCCACCATCACATGCATAGTAGATTGATTGTCTGTTTTTAGGACATCATATACATGAAATCACATCATATACATGAAATCATGTCCTGTTTTATGTTAAGACCATACTCAGCATGATGCTTTGGAGAGTAATCCAAGTTGCTGCAGATAGCAACAGTTTTGTACTATTACACAATAGTATTCTGTTGTACAAACGGCACAGTTTGAATATCCACTTTCCTGTCCAGTCACCTGAACAGCTTCCACTTTAGAGATCAGCCACATATTTTATAAGCAGAATTTGGTATACCAACTCTGTGGTTATTTTCTTTCTGAAATTTTCCCCTCCTTCCTTTGTCTGCAATACTCTGCAGCTGTTAAGATAGAAGAAATCATAGAACACAGTCCAGAACTAACAGGAGTCTGCCTTCAAGCAAAAAGCCATCAAAACAGGAAACACCAATGCCATTCCCTTCATTTGAGAATGCACTCCAGTATGGTTTCTACTTTTTGTTTTGTTCTATAGAGTTCTACTAAGGTTTTACCATATGTTATGTAGAGACTGTAGTCACTATTGTTGGACAATTTGCCCCACAGGAGCCAATGTATTTTGTAATTATAACTCTCTACTATTCTTTCTAAACATATTTGTTAAGCATTGCAACTGACATGAATATTTCTGCTTTTTTCCTTCTGAAAAGCTTAATTGAGCACATGTCATTTATCCAAAAAAGCCCAACTATACCAAGAAAAAGAAACCACCATGGCTAACAAATTTGGCACAAAAGTTAATAGATGCCACTTGGAAAGGCTGCATCTCCTAACAGAGTGCCTGGGTTCAAGTCCCTCCTCCACTCTGAATTCCAGGTTCCTGTTGACATGCTTCCTGAAAGGCAACAGATGATGATCTATGATCAAGTACTTGCATTCCTCCCATGTGGGAGACCAGGCTGTTGGCAGGCATTTGCGGAATGAACCAGCAGGTGGGAAATCGCTCTCTTGCTCAGTATCTCTCTTATGAATGAATAGATAGAAGCCTCTGGAAGCTACAGAGTATGACATACATACATACATACATAAATGGGAAAAAAAAAAAAAAAGTCCAGAGGACAGAACCAGCATGAGTCCTAAATTCATCTGAAAACATTCATGTGGAATATATGCAAGGAGACAGCAGATTCTTGGGTAGTGACTGAACTGCCAGGGCTAGCACTGTTGCTTAGCTGATAAAACCACCACCTGCAGTACTGGCATCCCATATGGGTGCCGGTTCAAGTCCCAGCTGCTCCACTTCTGATCCAGCTCTCTGCTACAGCCTGGGAAAGCAGAAGATGACCCAGGTGCTTGGGCCCCTGCACCCACATGGGAGACCTGGAAGAGCTCCTGGCTTCGGATCGGCTCAGCTCCAGCCGGTGCTGCCATTTCGGGAGTCAATCAACAGATGGAAAATCAATCTCTCTCTCCCTGCCTCTGCAACTTGGCCTTTTAAATAGATAGATAGATAAGGGAGGGAGAGAGGGAAGGAAGAAAACTGAACTGCCACTGGAATCGTGGTCCACAGGTGAGAAAGTTCCTGTACTTTGAGTCCAACCAAACTGATCATGTTTTCAATTTTTAAAAAGTTTAAAAATCATTATGTACAACCCAAAATTTCTTAGCACACATAGAATCAGGAAAATCTGACCAAGTCTCTAAGGAAAAAGACAACAGATGCCAAGCTTGAGAGGATCCAGAGGTGAGAATTATTAAACAAAGATGCACTTGAAATGACAGAAAAAAATTCTCAGAAGCAGGAACTATAAAAAAGAAATGTAAAGTTTACAATCGAACTCACAGTGCACAATAGCTGGATTTCCTGAACAAGATAATACAAATATATGAGAATAAAATGCTAAATTTTAATAAAATAAAACTTTTCTGAAACAACCGCTTATATCTCTAGTTCTCAACAGTCATGAAAAAAACCTAGACACCTCTTCCACCAAGATGCTGTCATCCTTATTATTCTATGCCTCCTGAGGTCAGGTGAAGGCTCTCATGATGCACTTGAAGAACACTTATTTCCTATGTATTCTATGCTTCATAGAATTGAAGAGAATGCTGGACTTAAAATAAAAGATGGTTCAATTATGACAAAGTACACATTATGGCATTAATTCTCCAAGGATTAGTTCCTCATTTCTAAAATGACTCAATGAGTATTGAGAACTTACTTTGCTTTGTAGTTTACTCCAAAGATCTAATTTCAGGAACTCTCAGAAGGTCATTTCATTCTGCCCAGATATTAGCATTAGCTAAGTTCTTCAGTGTTCTAATTACTGGTTTCTGGTAGAGAACTGATAGACTGGGTAGCTATGACTAGCAAAGCCTAGAACACAACCATCTACTGCAAACTACATTACAAAACATGACTACTATACAGTCATATGGAAAACCCAAAATAGAATCCATTCTTTCTTTTAAAAGAATCAATTTTTAAAATTTATTTCATAGGCAGAGTTACAGAGAAAGGGAGAGACAGAGAGAGAAGTCTTCCATCTGCTGGTTCATTCCCCAAATGGCTGGAACAGCCAGAGCTGGGCCGATGCGAAGTCAGGGGCTTCTTCCAGGTCTCCCACATGGGTACAAGGACCCAAGGACTTGGGCCATCTTCTATTGCTTTTCCAGACCATTAGCAGGGAGCTGGATAGGAAGAGCAGCAGCCAGGATTTGAGTCAGCACTCATATGCGATGCCAGCACTACAGGCAGAGGCTTAACCTACTAAGCCACAGCACCAGCCTCCAATTTATTCTAATAATATATTTTAGTTAACCCAATGTAGCTAAGATGTTAGAATTTCTTGTACAAAAGTCCCCTACCCTCAATCCACAGTTTCCCTTTGGGGTTTCAATTACCAGCAGTCAACCACAGTCCAAAAATACTCCATGGAAAATTCTAGAGGTAAAACATTTTTTAAATAACTTTTATTGCAGTGTACTGTTATTATTCTGCTTTATTGTCAGTTGCTGTAGTTGACTTCTTATTGTAGCTAGTTTATAAAGTTACCACAGGGGCTGGCATTGTAGCGCCAATAGTTAAGCCACCACCTATAAACACTGACGTCCAATACTGGAGCATCAGTTCAAGTCCCAGCTGCTTTGATCCAGTTCCCTGCAAATGCATCTGGGAAGGCAGCAGAAGATGGCACAAATGCTTGGGTCCCTGCCATTATCCATATGGGAGAGCAAGATGGAGTTCCTGGCTCCTGGCTTTAATCTGGTCCAGCCCCAGCCATTACAACCATTTGCAGAGTGAACCAGCAGTTGGAGAAAGAACTAATCAATCTGTATATCTTTGTGTCTCCCTCTCCTGACACTTCGCCTTTCAAATAAACAAACATCTTAAAAATAAATAGGGTTCAGCCCTATGGCACAGTGGGTTAAGCTGCCACCTGCAATGCCATCATCCCATATAAGTGCTGGTTCAAGTGTCCCAGATGCTACACTTCTAACTCAGCTCTCTGCTAATGTGCCTAGGAAAGCGGTGGAAAATGGTATGAGTGACTGGGCCCCTGAACCATCAACATGGGAGACCTAGATGAAGTTCCTGGCTCCTGGTTTCAGCCAGGCCCAGCCCTGGCCATTGCAGTCATTTGATGAGTGAACCAGTGAAGGCAGACCTCACCCTCTTTCTCTAACTCTGCCTTTCAAGTAGATAAATGAATCTTTAAATACAAAAAATTTTCATAGGTATGTATATACAGGAAAAAAAAACATACAATCTATATGTTTCAAGTACTATCCAGTTTCAATACCGATGAAATATCTTAGAATATATATTCCCTGTGGATAAGGGATGACTACTATAAGCCAGATTTTTAAATTGAGATATTTAACATTCTTATAGTTACGTTTCAAAAATTCAAAGTGTTTTTTTAACTTATTAAAGATTTTATTTATTTGAGAGGTAGAGTTAGAGAGAGAGGTCTTCCATCCACTGGTTCACTCCCCAAATGGCTGCAACGGCTGAAGCCGCGCCAATCCAAAGCCAGGAGCCAGGAGTTTCCTCCGGGTCTCCCCACAGGTGCAGGGGCCCAAGCACTTGGGCCATCTTCCACTGCTTTCCCAAGCCATAGCAGAGAGTTGGATTGGAAGAGCAGCAGCTGGGACTAGAACCAGTGCCCACATGGGATACCAGCGCCACAGGCGGAGGATTAACCTACTGCACCACAGCGCCAGCCCCTCCAAGTGTATTTTATGTCTGAGTAACTGTATTTCCAAGTAGTCAGTTGCTTGCAGCAATCATTACTTGGCAGCAAAGATCTATACACTCACAGGAGTCAAAGGGTTGAGAAAGGGAGCCAGTAGCTAACACTCACCCAAGCAGTTCAAGATCTGTACACAAAAACAGATGGTGGTATACAGAGATGTCTGCCCTGTTACTTGGCATAGGGGAGGTCTTAAGTTTGTTTTTTGAAACAGATTTCCATATCTATACTATAGTTATGCCCATAAATTTTTTAAAGATGATAAATAGCTTAGGCAATGTTTCAGAATAAGTGAATTAAAAAGTGCTTATTTTTACAAAAACTTCTATCTGTTCTATCCTACATGCAACTGCGGGAAAGGAGTTTTGTGTAAGGAATATATAAAAAGACATTATGAAACAAAATACATTTCTCAAGTGACTGGTGAAGGAGAAAAAAGCATGCTTCAAAAATACAGCATTTAACAAGAAAATTTATACAAAAGGTTGACATTATAATAAAATGCTTTGTTACAATATACAGTTTCTGAAATTATAGCTAAAACATGAAATCTCCACTTTGTATGAAAATATTCAAAAGTTTAAGTAAATAAGCAAGTAAGGAACCCCTGACACCAGCGCTGTGGCTCAGATTAAAACACTGGCCTACAGTGTCAGCATCCCATATGGGCACCTATTCCAGTCCCAGCTGCTCCACTTTTGATCCAGCTCCCTGCTAATGCACCTGGGAATGCAGTAGAGGGATGGTCCAAGTCCTTGGGCCCATGGACCCATGTGGGAGACGCAGAAGAAGCTCCTGGCTCTGGATCGGCACAGCTCCAGCCATTGTAGCAGACAGAAGACCGACCTCTCTACATATGTAACTCTTTCAAATACATACAATAAATCTTTAAAAAAAAAAAAAAATGAACCCTCCAGGCATTTCTTAATGGATGTGACTTTTTTTTAATGGACACAACAGCTTTAATGAACTCAAAATGTTCCCATTAAATATTTGACAGGAAATGAATGCCTAATATATATGGAATATAGTGAAATAAGAACCTTAATATTCCAATCTTTTTTTTTTTCTTAATGATCTCGCTTGTAGGAGACAGCAAATCATAAGAGCAAAGGAGAGGCATAGTGATAAATCTTTCAATAAACCAGGAAAAAAAATTAAAACACAGAACTGAAATTAACTACCTTAACACAGAAACTTGAAGCAAACAGCACCTCCATAAAACTGAAAATTCCTACTTTTACACACTAACTAGTGTGTTAATTTCTTCTCAGAGCAAAAATTAAAATTATGCACTACTATTCACCGTAAGAACAGATGGGAGGGAGAATGGAAAAAAAGACCCTCCAAATGGCTTTGACAGACCCATGAAATAAGCAATAACTAACCTTGTAAGACTAAATTTAATACAGTATGGATAGTTTGAAAAGTTGGGAAAACTTAAAAATAGGCCAGAAAATAATGATAGAACATCTTGTGTTTTCACATCACTCCGTTAAACATCTCCCCCTTTATCTTCGGTAAATGCTCTTGCACTCACACTACTCTCCTTAAAGAGCTTTATTTTATTCCTCGTTTAATATTAACTGCTGGGGGCTGGCACTGTGGCATAGTGGGAAAGCTGCCACCTGCAGTGCTGGCAAAACATATGGGCGTTGGTTCGAGACCCGGCTGCTCCACTTCCAATCTAGCTCTCTGCTATGGCCTGGGAAAGCAGAATTAGATGGCCCAAGCCCTTGGGACCCTGCACCCACATGGGAGAACTGGAAGAAGCTCCTGGCTCCTGCCTTTAGATTGGCACAGCTCTAGCAATTATGGCCATCTGGGGAGTGAACCAGCAGATGGAAGACTCCCTCCACCATCACTTTTCTGTAACTCTGCCTTTCAAATAAACAAATAAATCTTTAAAAATATATATATTAACTGCTAAGTACCTATAGAACACCAAAATTACTTGAAGGATGAAAAAAGTTTTTAAATAAAAAACTCAGCATAACAAATTCTACTATTGTATTTAACATAACAATCACATCATGGAAGAATCCAAACTTTGCCTTTCAAGTGATATCACAATCTCTAAGATTCCATTTTAGACTGTTATTTCAGCCTCAGCTCACCTAAGAGTCTAACAACAAAACCATAAAAATAAAATACAATTTTAATTTGCTTCTTCCTTGTTTTTCCTTGCTTTTACTTAGTTTGTTTAAATAAAACAAAACAAAGCAGAACAAAAAGCCCTAAAGGAGACAGACATTTGATGCATGATTTGGGATACCTGTATCCAATATCCAGAGTGCCTGGATTTGAGTCCCCACTCTACTCGGTATCCAGCTTCCTGCTAATGTGCACCCTGGGAGGCACCAGGTGATGGCTCAAGAACTTAGGTACCTGTCACCTACATGGGAGGACTGGATGGTGTTCTTGGCACCTATCTTCAGCCTAGCACAGCCCTTACAGGCATTTAGGGAATGAACCGGCAACATGTATATGTGTGTGCATGTGTGTTTCTGCCTTTCAAATAAATAAAAATTAAAAATTTGTAAAAGCCCTAAAAGAGTAGCCATTGTAGAGCAAAGGGTTAAGCCACCATTTGGAACACCTGCATCTCACATAAGAGTGCTGGTTCGAGTCCTGCCTACTGGGATTCTGGTTCAACTACCTGCTAATTGTCCAGAAAGTTAGTGGATGATGGCCTAAGTACTCAGAACTCTGCTAACCACGCAGAACAGACAGGGTTCTTAACTCCTGGTTTTGACCTGACACCGCCCTGGCTATTAGGCAGTTGGGGGGTGAAGATGTGGATGAAAGACTGGTCTCTTTCTTTGCCTTTCAAATAAATATTCTTTAAAAACAAACAAAACACTGAAGGCTGAGGTTTTATTTTTAAATGTAACCCTCTTACTGTTGATTTGAAAATCAGTTCTCCATAAATTCTCAACCAAAACACATTAACTTACAGATATCACACTGACAAATGAAACAGTAAAAGAGATCACCAGCATTTCAATATGTACCACACTGTTCCCTGACAGCTACCCCTCAGAAGGGCAACAGTTCTTTGGGTTCTTACGCTCAGTCTGGCAATTGGTCAAAACTTACGTTTATCAGTTCTTTTGGGATAAGCAATGTTAACAAAACACATCAGAGTAGTTATGAAAGAGTGAACCACATTTCCACTTACACATATAATTGCTCGTGGACTAGAATACTTGCTGATGCACAGAGGCGGCAGGGCCCCCATGTACTGTTTCCTTATCACACAGCTTTAAAGCAGGCAGGCAGCTTCATAATTCAAAGCAGATCCCTTCTCTGGCAACAGCTCTGGTCAGGGATGAAGGGCTGAGGAACTGAGGCTTTGCCCCACCCTCCCATGCTTACCACCACCTAGGAGGAATGGAATGTGGCAGACAAACTGCCCCAGCTTCCTTGCCCTTAAGTGGAACAACTCAGAGGCATGTTCCTTACTGTCACCCACAGGTGCCCATGTGACTGAAGACTCAATTACCCCTATATATAAAACAATAACCTGCTCTTTTGGGCCCTCTGTACTGATATCCTTATCTTGCCTCTCTCACTTCCCTATTCCCCAACAGGAACTTCCTGGATTCACCTTTCAATTTATAGTTACTTAAATTAAGGGAAATCATACGCAAGACAACTGTTCAACATGTTTTATTCTTAGTTGGGAATTTTGTTGTTAATCCAAGTTAATTTTTCCAAGTTAATGAGATGACTAGCAATCAGAACAAAAGGAAACAAAAGGACAGAAGGAACTGCAACAAGGTTGATGAGATTTTCTTAAAAATCAGAATTTATCTTTGGAATGTCTCAAAGAAAAAGGCATGCAAATCATTATAAAACATTTGGAAAGATGCAAACTGGAACTACAACAGATATATCTGCACATCTATATTCATAGCAGCACTACTCATGTCAGTCCAAAGGTAGAAGCAATCCAAATGTTCACCAGTTAACAAAGAAAATGAGGTTGAACCTGTAATGGAATAGCTTTCAACTTTAAAAGAGGAGTGGGTATTTGATCTAGAAGTCAAGATGTCTGTGTCCTATAGTGCAGTGCCTGGGTTCAATTCCCAGCTCTGGTCCTCTATTGCAGCTTCTCACAGACCCTAGCAGACCTCCTAAGCAGACCTTAGCAGTCAGCAGATGACAGCCCAAGTGGTAGGCTTCTTGCCATCCACGTGGAAGACCTAGAATGAGTTCCTGCATTGAGTTCCCATTTCCGAGATATGGGTTGGCCCAGCCTCTGGCTACTGGGGGGATTTGAGGAGTAAATCAATAGATGGGATCTCTGCCACAGCATGCTAATAGTATTGTCATTACACAATTTTTAACAGTCTATCTCTTCCACAAATATTGAAATATTAATGAAATCATGATACATATTATTAACTTCAAGTAATCCCAGTGTAGGGAGTGGCCTGGGAACATGGTGGTTCAAGACCACTGCACCTGAATTATATAGTTCATTACATTATTCTGACCATAGATCTTTTTTTTTTTTTACCATAACTCTCTACTTTAGCATATGTTTGAAATTTTAACTAAAAAGTCACAATAATACATACCTACTGGCCAATGTGTCTCATTAATAAAATCACAGAAAGTAGTATGAAACATTTATATAGGAAAGTAGCTATAAATCACTACTTGTATCAAAGTGAAAAATTAAGACAGGAAGCAATGTTATGAATCCTTCATGGTTTTTATAGCAAAGACAATGGTTGTAGTGGTGGCAAGGGTAACTATATATTTGCAGAAAGCATTCCTTTACAGCATCTACATAGAAAAAAATTATGATAAAAATAGTAGACCCCCTTATCTAAGGGGGATATACATCCCAAGACCCTTAGGGAATTCCTGAAAACAGCAGACAGTATCAAACCCAGGGCCTGAACATACTATTTCTTTTTCCTATATGCCCTGCAGTGTTGCCACAAGATATTAGAACAATCTGTCCTTTCATGTTTTATGCTCTGGTGCCTCCTTTGCATTACTTCTCTTGAACTTTGGGGTCATTACTTGAACACAAACACAGATATCCAGACAGTAGATCTGAACACTGAGATTAGCTACCACGTGACTCATGAGTATGAATTTGCTATACAAAAGGATGATTCAACTCTGCTGCAGGACTGATTATGATGGTGCAAGATACTATCATGCTATTCTGAATGATGTGCAATTTAAAACTTATGAATTTTTTACTTCTTGAATGTTCCATGTAAAATTTTTTGGAACATGATTAACCCCAGATAACTGATACTTTAGAAAGCAAACTGAACTGCTACAGTATGTAACACAGGTTTTAACCTTGGCTAGTGTGACATTTCTAAGATTCATGGATAAACCACAATTTTGAAATAATACCCATAAATTTACTGGGCAAGTATGTAGGTGTATTTTGTGTCCTCAACTGTAATCCAGTTTGTTTTAATCTTTGCCATCTTCAACTCTAACACATATATGCATACATGTACTCACATACACATAAAACAATAAACTTAAATTTCTGTGATCACAGCTGTAGCTATGGCAAGGTGGGTTAAAGTCTTTGAGAGACGGGCAGGTGCTATGGAGCAGGTTAATGCTGTGGCCTGAAGCGCCGGCATCCCACGTGGGCACCGGTTCGAGACCCAGCTGTTCCACTTCTGATCCAGCTCTCTGCTATAACCTGGGAAAGCAGTAGAAGATGACCCAAAGTCCTTGGGCCCCTGCACCTGCATGAAAGACTGAGAAGAAGCTCCTGGCTCTGGATTGGCGTAGCTCCTGCCATTGCAGCCATATGGGGAGTGAACCACTGGATGGAAGACATATATCTCTCTCTCCGTCTCTCCTCTCTCTGTGTAACTCTGACTTTCAAATAAATAATAAAATAAATCTTTAAAAAAAAAAAAGTCTTTGAAAGGCCAGCATCTCATACTGGAGTGCTGGTTTGAGTCCCAGCTGCTCCACTTCCATTCCAATTCCTCGTTAATGTGCCTGGGAAGGCCAAAGATGGCCCAAGTACTTGAGTCTCTGCCACCCATATGGGAGACTAGGATGAATTCCTGGCTCCCCAGCACTGGCTGTTGCGGCTATTTAAGGGGTGAACCAGCAGATAAAAGGATGCCTCTCTCCCTCTGTTGCTTCCAAATAAATATTTCTTTAAAAATTTTCTGTGTTTTTGACATAAAAATGATTTCACTAGCAAATGTATGAGATGATCTAATCTAAAATAGTCAATGCACTGCTACAAAAAGAAAACCAAACACATGAAGACAGGAACTCAGAAGAGATAGGTGGTTGTATAGCACTGGCACCTCAGACAACCATCAGATCTACATAGCTGATCATCAGGTGAGACATTCCATAAACCTTAAGACTTCAAGGACTAACAGGTTTAAAAGGTAAACTTCAAACAAAAAAACAGACACCTCAGATGCCTAAGCTGATTTACCATGGAGCTGCTGCTTAAGGGAGAAATTCTGCAGTGCTCCAGGGGAAATATCTTAAAGAGGGTTAATGTATTACCTATGCAATCCTAAGAACCAAGTGACTGCTTCATAAATTAATGGAAAAACTTATCATTTTTATGTTAAAGTTGAGCAAAAATTTTACTTTCTTCGAACTCCCCTAACTATGGCTGAGGGAGAGAAAGGAAGAAGGAGAAAGGGAGGAAATGGGGAGGACACAAAGTAGAGGAGGAGGGAAGGGATGAGGTTAATTTTTTTCTAGCAAGAATTCAGAGATAGTTCAGACAGAAGAAATTCTCTTACCAACATACTTTCAAGTTCATCTTTAAAACAATTTCCTGGTAATGTTTTCAGATACCTCATTTATTCTGGTTCTTGTTACCTTTTAATAGTTACTTTTTTCCCAGATGTATACATCTATTTTTTC
This sequence comes from Lepus europaeus, assembly GCF_033115175.1. Taxonomy (NCBI): domain Eukaryota; kingdom Metazoa; phylum Chordata; class Mammalia; order Lagomorpha; family Leporidae; genus Lepus; species Lepus europaeus. The sequence continues at coordinate 102,886,002 of NC_084828.1, read as the reverse complement.
CCACAAAATTCTATAAGCCTTAACCAGTTTCTATAGCTCTCTGATTTTATATTTAAACTTTGATTAAGTGCAAATAACTAGAAATCCTAGTAAAGGACTATAAAATATTTTTAAGCAGAAGTTAATGTTTAAGTAATTATAAAAACATAAAAATTCATTCTCCTGTTTACTGACCCCAAAATACATTAGGTAAGAAATTACCCTACAGCTAGAGTAACAGTTGGAAATTCAGTCCAATTCCATCATCTAATTTTTACAAGCATACTTGTTAAAAAAAATCCAATGTTCCTAACGTATTCAGAAAATAGCACAAATCCCAGCTTCTACAGAGTTCTTTCTGATATATCACATGGTTGACATTTCAACATATTATACAGTGAAATGTTTCTAAGAAAATCTTTGTAAACAGGTAAAATGCCTCTCCTTAAAATTTTCATTAAATAAAATCGGTAGAATTTTAGCAGCTTAGCTGTCCATTAACCAAAACCATTATGATAAATGCAATACCACAAAACATTTTATTAAAATGGACAAAATCAAAAGAGCTATCGCTGCCACTGTTAGATTAAGAAAACACTATTCACAAAATATAGTTCATTTGACAAAACACAAGACAATCACTGTATTTTTCATCCTGATAACCATACCTGAAAGATTACAAAAAGTACAGAGCATGGATATTGCCAAGGTGGGTGTGTTTTAAATATCAAAAAAAAAAAAAAAAAAAACCTTTAAATAACTTTAATTATATATATTTTAAATATCTATTTTAATTATTAGTTTGGTAAGATATGTATTTTGTCAAATTGTGGAACACCTTTGCGATTCTAAAACAAGAATAATAAACAGAGTGATTAAACACACTCTGACATTATGAGTTGGAGGGAATCTTACCATTGGCAGTGCATTGATGTGGGAATGTGCAACTGAATATCCGGTACCGCCAATCACAAGTTGCTGTTGCTGATGCTGAGAAAAAGGAAAGTAAAGTATTCAGTGTGCCCTAAAACAAATTCCATTTAAAAGACTTTCCATACCAAATGTTAGGTATTAGTTCACACTTTTTACGTATTTAAGCTCTTCATCAGCAAATATCTTTCTTCCCCAAGCAACTGCTATCATAAACAACAGCAGCAACTTTTGAGTGCCTGCCGAATACGAAGCAAGTCTTGGGACCATTTCTGAGGCTGATACAGTGATCAGAAGGACACTCAAAGAGATGAATTTGCACAGAGGGTGCTCTCACCCTCATGCAACTCAGGCAAAAATTGCTGCATTGGGGTCCAACATGGCATGTTAATAATATTCTATGATCAACAGCCATAAGAATAATATAAACTTGCATTCTACATAACAGAAATATCTAATTAGTTTTATATGTCCATCAAAATTCGCTATCCTTTTACTCTTCAGAGTTTATATTTTATTGAGCTTATTCCACCTTCTCAATTGATAAATTCCCAGCAACTTATTTTTCATGAGCCTTTCTAGGATATGCAACTGGCCCCACCTGTGACTATATAGAGTGACAGAGTGCACAAAGGAGTGATTATGGGGCCAGCGCAGTAGCTCACTTGGTTAATCCTCCACCTGTGGCGCCAGCATCCCATATGGGTACCAGGTTCTAGTCCCGGTTGCTCCTCTTCCAGTCCAGCTCTCTGCTGTGGTCCGGGAGGGCAATGGAGGATGGTCCAGGTACTTGGGCCCCTGCACCCACGTGGGAGACCAGGAAGAAGTACCTGGCTCCTGGCTTCAGATCAGCTCAGCTCTGGCCATTGCAGCCATTTAGGGAGTGAACCAACGGAAGGAAGACCTATCTCTCTGTTTTTCTCACTGCCCATAACTCTGTCAAATCAACAACAACAACAAAGGAGTGCTTACTAAACCATGCAGGAAATGCACTGAGTAACTGTGGAAATACTTTAATGCCTTGATGTCTACTCCCCTCTGGTTTCTATCTTTAATGGACTGGAAAACCCACGTGTCCCGATTGTTGACTCCATAGACATACTAAATAACTTCAATGGAAATACGTTACCTTCAAGAGTTATGTCATAACGAAATCCAGTAATTAAAACATTTATTAAACATGGCACATGTTTACTGAGACTACAGATGGCTATGACAACATACAATGTGGGAGTGAACCCCAAGATTTTTTGGCATGAGACACTTGCAAGCTTGTCAATAGATTCATTCTAGCAGCTAACTAAGGAAATGTTATATAGACATCATGATTCAGTCCATACAAAAACTAGATACCACTGGCTCTGTTGTTTGTTATGAACATCAACTGTTTTACTACACAAAGTTTTCATGATTATAGTGAAAGCTGAATAGGGCTGCTTACTAACCAAAAATCAGCAGAGCACACTTATCAGAGGCAAGTTTTTGGTTTACAAATAATTAATCATGTTTACTAAATTCTATTTAAAACACACAAAAAAGTAAAAGACAAAGGTAAAGAACTTATTTACAGTGCTACAATTTCTTTGTGATTTTTTTTTTTTTTTTGGGCAGGCAGAGTGGACAGAGAGAGAGAGAGAGAGAGAGAGAGAGAGAGAGAAAGGTCTTCCTTTTGCCGTTGGTTCACCCTCCAATGGCTGCTGCGGCCTGCGCACTGCGGCCAGCGCACCGCGCTGATCCAATGGCAGGAGCCAGGTGCTTCTCCTGGTCTCCCATGGGGTGCAGGGCCCAAGCACTTGGGCCATCCTCCACGGCACTCCCTGGCCACAGCAGAGAGCTGACCTGGAAGAGGGGCAACCGGGACAGAACCTGGTGTGCCAGCGCCGCAAGGTGGAGGATTAGCCTGTTGAGCCGCGGCGCCGGCTATCTTTGTGATTTTTAACACTACAAATCCTTAACTTTTATGTATGTTCTTAATCATGATGGCTTAGTATCACCATTAACTAGTACCTTAAGGATAAAGTCTCAGTAGCATCAACAATGACTGTGTGTCTGTATTTTCTTTCTTGACAATCTCTAACATTTCGACACCTAAAATGATTGAATCATGGCAGGTGAAGAGCTCATTCTAGTCGCTTAGGCTGTCATTTCCTTGTTTCTTATTCCTGTTCTTGTTCCTACAAGCAATTTCTTTGCAAGATTCTTAAAGTCATTAAATTGTTCTTGTGAAATCTGGTTAAAGCTAAATAACCTAACCCATAAATCTACATAATCAAACACAAGTAAACCTTGTAAGCTTACAGCAGTAGTTCAGCTAAAAACATAAGGCAATTCCAAGAAATGGAATGAATCAAAGTGCAGTTGGTACAGTGTGGAATCTCCAATCTTTCCTCTGCTGCCATTACATATTACCATATCTTAGGCATGACTCTGTGACACGAGGGGAAATGAAGACGTAAATCCAAATCTGTGTATTTTTGCTCTTAGATGAAAATAGAGTAATAAGCATTGAAAGCCAACAGATACTTTTCACATACTTATGTAACACAGACTTTTTGGAAAATATTAAATTAGATCATTCCAGGTGTTAGTCTTTTTCCTCCTTTCCCTGTGGTTCTCTTTGACATTTCTGTGCCCACTGAGACTTCCATCATCCTTGCAGATGTATCTAATCTTAGCTTTCATTAATTACTCGATCTCGATCCCTTTCTTAATTCTTTCATCTTTTTCCTATTAGAACACAGTTCTTCAAGAGGAAAGGTAATATTGATTTAATAAATAAATATTTGATTCTAAGTTGCGAAGTGCTATTAAATCTGTAAAATCAGGGGCCAGCGCTGTGGCACAGCGGGTTAACGCCCTGGCCTGAAGTGCCAGCATCCCATATGGGCAATGGTTTGAGTCGCAGCTGCTCCACTTCCCATCCAGCTCTCTGCTGTGGCCTGGGAAAGCAGTAGAAGATGGCCCAAGTCCTTGGGCCCCTGCACCCATGTGGGAGACCTGGAAGAAGCTCCTGGCCAGATCGGCACAGCTCTGGCCGTTGCAGCCAATTGGGGAGTGAACCATTGGATGGAAGACCTCCTGTCCTTCCTTCCTTCCCTCCCTCCCTCCCTCCCTCCTTCCTTCTCTCCTTCTCTCTCTCTCTCCTCTCCTCTCCTCTCCCTGTGTTACCTCTTTCAAATAAATAAATAAATCTTTAAAAAAGTCATTCAGGTGTTCCCAAAAGACCAAAATTATATCCTTTCCATCTGCCATTCTAATCTCACCTCCTCAACATTGTGTTCTCTGCATTCTCTGGCTGCTGTGGCACTGTCACTCATCTGTGCCACAACCAGCTGTCTCCCTGAACCATCCATGTCACTATCCCAAGAGTGAAGTCTGGGCTACATTTACCACACCTCTTTTCCCACAAAGGTACAAAATGTCCATCTTTTATCATGCCTCCCTTATTAGACTTTGAGAGGCCCATTTGTGCACTGTGCCCTCCCACCACAGAACTAACGGTGCCTTAAGCAGTAACGGTTCTGGTTAAGATTATGTGTTGATAAAATGTTATAGTATCTCTGATGTGCAGGAATGGGGACACATTTGAAAATAAAACTCAATACAGACTGAATTACTACAGAACAAATCACACTGTAAGAAAGAACTCAATAGTGGACTGTTACTTCAAAAATGTTCAAGAGTGCTTCGTTATACCATTAGTATTAATACTATTCCCAGGTCACTAAAGGTTGATCTTCCGCCGCTAACAAAAATAAAAATGAAATAAATACTTGTTTGTAGCCTTTGTTCCTCAAAATAATATCTAAAACAAAGATGTATTCATTTTAGAATAGGTTTTTGGAATAGAAAGACACTGCTACTGTTGACTAGTGCACATTTTTTGAAATCTACTGTGGTCTACTCATAATTATGAAGGCTAAGATGCCAAAAATCTGTGAAACAGCCAAACAATATCTTCAAAAATACTCTTCTGCAGTCTGTAGAAGTAAGCATATGTGATTTATAGTCCTTTTTAAAAGCTGCTGGATACTGCGGGCCCTTTTCCTAGGAAAAGGTACCAACACAATGAAAGTTTACTTATTCTTTAAGGCAATAATATAATTCAATATAGAACCTAGTGACAAGTAGCAAATTCAAGAGAGTATACATGGAATCCTTAAAAAACATTAGTCAAAAATTGTTATTTTTTTAAATATGGAGGTTTTGAGGGTAATCACCTCAAGAATTAAAAGACTTAAGAATTTTACCAAAACTGATTCTGCTTATATTTTTATTAAATGAACTCTGGGGAGAAAAGTCACAGATACATCTTTAAATTACATGGCTTACTCCATGATCGCAGAATTTAAAAAGCAATGTATTTCTAAAATCAAAGGGTATTATCTGAACCTGCTCAATTCCACTGATCCACTTTCCCAAACAAAAAAAAAAAAGGGGGGGGGGGGGTTCTCTGTAGCCTTCCTCACTATGGCAATATCTAGTTGCAAGCTATACATCTATCAAAGCCTCTCAAGCACATATTCATTCTGTGCTCTCCTCAGCTCATCCTCATTTCCCTGGGAATTAAAACACTTCTAGATACCCAGAGGAAGATGGAACGAACAGGAAAGGAGCTAGAATAGCAGGGCTATCTCAAGGAAACTGACCCAGAGAGACCAGAATCAAAGACCAAAGATGGCTGTGCCATTATTGCCTATGTTTTCACTTCCTGCGGTTATTTAAGCAACCTCAGGCAAATGGATTCAAAACTTGCATTTTGACTCATTTTTTTTTAAAGTAAGCTATTGTCAAGATCATGCACTCACATATAGACCAATTTAAACTTGTTCTGGTGTCTAACCATCCAATTACTGCCTTAATTGACTTAGCTTCATTGGTAGCTCCACATGTAGCTGAATTCTGTATGAAACAGACAAAAAATAAAGTACTGAGCAAGAATAAAAGAAAAACTTGGCAAGTATTTTGAAATTTGCCTCTCACAGAGTAAACAATGCAATTAAAGACAATAAAAATCTCAAACTCATACTAGGGCAGGTTTAAAATTAAAGTTCAATTTGAGCCGTTCCATGTGGTGTTAACAATCCAATTTATTATTTAGGCACTACCATCTACCCATAAATAGTCTCCAGGTCACTAACTTTCAATGCCTGAGAATTTGAATATGAAAACTTCAACAAATGCTAGCTGATAATACAAAACTGATGTATGAAAATGTATGGATTGTCAGTTCTTTTTAAAATGTGAATACAACACTGATGTGTAAATGTAACTTTTGGAGAGAACAGTTACTAAATTAATGGTACAACTTATCATGGCTCAGAAATATGGCAGATCTGATATTATTTTCCTGTGAACACAAAGTCAATAGCTGCCAAATCCATTTTTTTTTTTTTTAATTTTTTAAAGTAGCTTTCATAGCAGGCGATTAGCACGGAAGTTAGGGCTCTGCTGGGGACATCAGTATCCCACATTGGAATGCCCTATTCCTCTGATTCTGATGTACACCCTAGGAGGCAGCAGGTAATGGTTCAAGTATGAGGGTCCCTGCCACCCATCTGAGAGACCCAGACTGAATTCTGGGCTCCTGGCTTCAATCTGGCCCAGATCGTCGTGAGGGCATTTAGGGAGTAAATCGGCAGATGGACGATCTCTGCCTTTCAAATAAAATGAAAATAAATTTTAAAAATTTTAAAACAAAGTAGTTTGGGAGTAAAATGTGAAAGGTAATGAGAAGCAGTAACAACAGCATGAGAAATTGGATAAAAAAATGTATCTTTGTTGCCCAGGACCACAGAGGTGGGACAGAGGTGGGTACACTGTCACTTATACTGGAAGAAAATACTTACCTAATTTCTACATCTTGTTAGATCACACACTCTTCCCTAGGGCTGGATATGACTCTAGGTATCTAGAATTCGAGTAATTACATGACAACATACATCATCAGCTGAACAGTTTCCAGTGAAACACAGACTAGCTGTGCCAAGGATGCTAGGTCTTTATTCACTCTGTCCTACAGAAATGCCTTTCCAGAAGGAATCTGAGACATAATGTGTCTTTCTTTCATATTTAAAAGATCTAGGTAGTGCCTGCACTCTAGTTGAATTTAAAACTCCCCCAGGTGATTCCCATGGGGTTTGAAAACCTTTGGTCTTTGTTGAAGAGCAAGGGCAGGCTGGTCAGATTCTAATTATTAATCTAGGGGGCAGAGGATGTATAGAGGGGTCATTTATTTTAAATATTAAATGACAAAGTCAGTGATACTCAGAACTAAAGGAAGAAATACACTATGTCAACAGTAGATGTTTTATTAATCTGGTTCAAAATTAACAATGAGAAACATGATAAACTCAACCTGCCTCCCTAAAAACTAATGGGCAAAGGGAAAGCAATGAGGACACCATGAAAAGGAGAGTTCAAGAGAGACTACGGAGCACAGGAATTACCAAGGGGATTGTGGATCTCACATTTACCTAAGGAGACATAGAGACCAATCAGCTTCAGCAGTGAGTGACACAATTTTAAGTAGCAGACAGAAGTCAAAGAAAGGTGTTTTTCCTACTCAATATAATGAATACTGTCACACATATCAATGGCAACATTCAAACAAAAACTGTATCAACCACTTATTGAGGAAGTTCCATTAGGCATGAAGGCACAGGATGCGATGTGGCTGTCTGCATGCCCACCTCCTTCCAACTTAGCAGGCAAGTGTGCTCTCAGGGCCAGCACCGGCTTCTGTGGTTTACCTTCGTGCAAATTAGACCAGCACAGAACAAATTAGAATAGAAGAATGGGGCCAGCACTGTGGCACACTGGATTAAAAGCTCCATCCTGAAGCACTGGCATCCCATATGGGTGCTGGTTCTAGTTCCAGCTGCTCCTCTTCCAATCCAGCTCTCTGCTGTGGCCTGGGAAAGCAGTGGAAGATGACCCAACTTCTTGAGCCCCTGCAACCGCATGGAAGATCCGGAAGAAGCTCTGGCTCCTGGCTTCAGATCAGCTCAGCTCAGCTCAGGCCACTGGGGCCATCAGGAGAGTGAACCAGCAGGAGGAAGACCTCCCTCCCTCCCTCTCTCTTTCTACCTCTCTATTGTAACTCTTTCAAATACATCGAAAAGAAAGGAAAGAAAGGAAGGAAAGAAAGGAAGCCATGTTGTATAGAGGTTTAAGAGCCTTGAGCTATGGAACCCCACTGTTGCAGTTGATTTCTCAACAATGTTGCAGAGGATTCGTTTCTAAGAGGTGCAGCGCGGTGGGGGCAAGAGGCTCGGTGGGGGCAAGAGGCTCGGAGTCACCACACAGACCCAGGGAGTGAAAGCAGGCTTGAGGCAAGCAGCCCGCAGACTCGTTTATTTCAGTTAGTACAACATCTTATATAGCCAAGACCAGCCAATCTGGCCAAGGGGCAGTCTATGCCCCAACCAATCACAGCCTGTCGCCAGGCAGTTTCCAAAGCCATCCAATCACAGCCTGTTGCCAGGCAGGCTCTGTTGCCAGGTGGGTTTCAAAGCCATTCCTGAATAACTGATGCTCGCTTGCTGGTGGCCATCTTGGCATGGCCTTCTCATTCCACCACACCCCACAGCTTGCGTTTAACTCTGCCTCTGACACTTTGGGATTCTTCATGCATAAGGTAAGTTACGGGAGATGAATCACAACATGGACCAGTATAAATTGCTAAACGGTGCTTAACATAGGATTCAGATGTTATCTGTTAAATAAATTAAAATAAGTCCCCTCCTCTGAGAAGACACAGTCCCATTCAAGGAAAACTGTTTGGCTGACTGAACACAGCCAGGATTTCTATAACCAGAGATCGCCCTCATGTTGTGTGCTTCTGTGCAGTACACAAACTGCCATTCATACTGTATAACTATGACTATGGAGTCCAGTTATATAGTGCATCTCTTGTGAGTTAATACATATAACAGATTTACTACTAAAAAAAAAAAACTTTCATCATTGACTAACATTCCAAATTATCATGGGCGTGGATAGAGTGTGCTGACTAGTGTAACCTCAGGGTGCAAAGCAGACAGGCAGCCCTCTTGCTGAAGCAGAGCGCCTCCCCTGGCACTTCCAAACCAAGGCCATCCCTCTATGCTTTCTTTTTCTTTTCTTTTCTTTTTTTTTTTTTTTAAATTTGACAGAGTTAGTGAGAGAGAGAGAGACAGAAACGGCTTCCTTCCATTGGTTCACCCCCCAAATGGCCACAACGGCCAGAACTATGCCGATCCAAAGCCAGGAACCAGGTGCTTCCTCCTGGTCTCCCATGCGGGTGCAGGGCCCAAGCACTTGGGCCACCCTCAACTGCCCTTCTGGGCCACAGCAGAGAGCTGGACTGGAAGAGGAGCAACTGGGACTAGAACCAGCGCCCATATGGGATGCCGGCACGGCAGGCAGAAGATTAACCAAGTGAGCCAAGGTGCCACCCCCGCCCCCATGCTTTGTCACAGGACAGAATCAACCTCTGACCTTCAAACAAGCACCAAGAGCACATCAGAACATAATTAGTAGTAAAAAGAAAATTATCATTATGACCTTTGCTTTGGGGAAAAATATATTTAAATACGGCATTAGTTTCAGAATTTAATTATCTTTTTATTTATCTACTATTGAAGGATTCAGGGTTTCTCTCATATGTCCTCACTAAGAATATAACCTTTCACATAACAAATGCTTATAAGTGAGCTGCTTTGACACAGACAATATTAGTAAATGCTTTGCCTTCAAATTGTTGATTTAACTACCAGTCCTAATCAAACAGCTATCAGAAATACACTAGACATCAGGGCTATCTCATACCTAAATATAATTCATTTTATGTATGTGATAAATTAATACCATACTCTTAATTACAGAGAATGACAAATTCTCATCTTGATGTTGATTTGCCAAATTACTTCCCACTTAACTTTCCTGGTACATTTAAATAGCAAACACAAGCTGTGTTGTATCACTGATCCATTCAGGGACACACACAGACTTCTTCAGGGGTCATGAAAGAAAGAGCACCTCTTTCACAATCCACACCTCGCCTCTCCCTGTCTACAATTATGACAGAAAAGTACTGACTGAGACTGACCACCTCCATTTCCATCCCAGAACATGCCTAAAGGGTTCACATAAAACAGCACAGTTTTGCATAAAATCTTGCACATCCTTCCCTATATTTTAAATCCAACTCTAAATTTATAATATTCATACTTAATACAATGTAAATGCTCTATAAACAGTCGTCATACTGTTATTATTTAGGAAATAATGACAAAGAAAAAAGGCTGAACATATTCGATACTGAAACAACATAATACACAAATAAGACTCAATGTGAATAATAAGCAAAACAACAAGTGCTAGAAGAGTTCTCAGAAACTGTGAAATAGCATTACGCTACACTACTTCAATTATATGGATTCAGTGTAAGGATCTCTGCATAGCAAACTCAAATTTCGTTCTTTGCAATTTTCTGGAATTCCTTACATTTCAAATATTTTAGCTCATGGTTGAGTGAATCCTTAGATGCATATTCAAGGATACAGAGAGGCAACCTTAACTACTTTATCTTATTTTTCAGTCACTTCCATACAATGCTCCGGCATTTAGCAAATGATGGCCAGAAAGTGTGTCTGGTTTTGTGGGCCATTCGATCTCTGTTTATTTCAGAGCAAAGCAACCGCAGGAAATACATAAATTAATGGACTTCCCTGTCCCCAATAAAAGTTTATTCAAAACAAAGTCAACAGACTAGATCGGCAGTCCATACACCATAATTTGTTGATCCTGAAGCAATTCCCAAAACCATCCAATATTCTATGGATCCATGATGGCACAAAAAGCTTTTAGGTTCAATGCATTAAAGACTTTTTTTTTTTTTCTTTTTGAAAGATTTATCTATTTGAGAGGCACAGGCAGAGATCTTCTATCCACTGGTTCACTCCCCAAATGGCTGCAAAGGCTAGAGCTGGGAGATTCAAAGCCAGGAGCCAAGAGCTTCTTCCAGGTCTCCCACGTGGATGCGGGGGCCCAAGCACTTGGGCCATCCTCCACCTCTTTCCCAGGCCATAGCAGAGAGCTGGACTGGAAGTGGAGCAGCTCAGTATCAAACCAGCGCCCATATGGGATGCCGGCACTGCAGGTGACCCAACACTGAAGACTTTCTTGATCAAAATAAGTTAACAGACCAAGTAAAAAGAATGATTATTCAAATCCTGCTGGTTAAAACATGTAACTTTTATGAAAAGGAAATCTTCTAAGGCAAACAGTATTATATCTAGCCCTATTCAGTCTTCCTCCATGTTTCAATTAACAACATGCTGCATGTATGATGGTGGTCCCATTAAGAGTATAATGGCTGCCTGCAATATTGGCATCCCATATGGGTGCCTGCTCGAATCCCAGATGCTCCACTTACAACCGAGCAGCAGAAGATGGCCCAGGTGCCTGGGCCTCTGCTACCAACATGGGACACCCAGAAGATCCTGGCTCCTAGCTTCAGACTGGTCCAGCCATGACTGTTGCAGCCATCTCGGGGAACAAACCAGAGAATGGAAGATCTCTCTTTCTCTCCCTCTTTCTGTAACTCTGACTTTCAAATAAATGTTTTTAAAAATTATAATGGAGTTTAAACATTACTGTTCTGTACTGACATCATAGCCTTCACATGCATTATTCTGTGTTTGTGGTGATGCCAGGGTATACAAACCTACTAGATATATAAGTATAGTGCATCCAATTTACAAACAGTGCATAATACATGATAATAAGCAATTGTATTGCAGGTTTAGGGATACATCATACTATTTATGGTTATTATAGAGTACATGCATTCTACTTATTTAAAAAAGTTTACTGTAAAAACAGGGTATCACATTATGGCAGCAGCAGTCTCACATATCTTGTATTTATTGCATTTCTTAATTAAGAGGTCAGGCCAAATGGCTGAGCTATACCCACCTAAGGTAAGGTTGGGATAAGTACATTGATGTCTGTGCAATCATGAAATCATCAAACAATGCATTTCTCAAAAGGCACATGTCATTAATAACATGTGACTTTATGTAATAATAAATTTCAGTAAGAAAAGTAAGAGTATTAAAATTCAGTATTCCTTTGCCACCTTCAGAAACTTAAAAAACCATGGGGGTAGAATGTCAAGAACAAGGGCTTTCTGTTCTGTTTAAAAACAAAAACAAAAAACCTCAGCTCTTTCACATCATACTCAAATAACCATAAGCATGCTTTCAAGGTCTCCATCTGTAAAATGAAGGTATTATATAAACCTACTCTTTGTGAGGATAGTTCATTAGCCTGATCAAGTTTAAACAAAATCTGATTCATTATGCAAAAGAAATCTTATTTTAGAATACTATTAAATCCCTAAAGATATTTGCACACAAAATGCTAGTAAATAACAACTAATTAAAACTGTTAATGTAGTTTAAAACAGAACAAATCTATTCAGGATATCATTAAAGACAACAAAAACAAAAACTAAGTCTTGGCAAAAAGAGTTGCTTGAATCATGACTTTCCCATCGATTATAAAAATAACAATGAGGGGGCCAGAGCTGTGGTGCAGCGGATTAAAGCCCTGGCCTAGGGGCCGGCACCACAGTGCACTAGGTTAATCCTCTGCCTGCAGCGCTGGTATCCCATATGGGCGCCGGTTCTAGTCCCGATTGCTCCTCTTCCAGTCCAGCTCTCTGCTATGGTCCGGGAAAGCAGAAGATGGCTCAAGTCCTTGGGCCCCTGCACCGACCTGGGAAACCTGGAAGAAGCTCCTGGCTTCATATCGGCACAGCTCTGGCCATTGCAGCCAACTGGGGAGCATACCATTGGATGGAAGACCTCTCTCTCTACCTCTCCTCTCTCTGTAACTCTTTCAAATAAATCTTTTTTAAAACAATACCAATGAGAAGTATTCAAAGAAAAAATTACAAATAACAAACGGACAGAATAATGAAGATAGAAGAATACTGAGAATGGTCCTGGAAACAAATCCTATTGGCCAGGGCACGTGGAAAGGAAACATTGGATGATTTTGCCAATATTAGCTATGCTTTACTAACTAGTGAGCGAGAAGAAATGTTATTTTGAAAACTATGAGAAACTGAGCTCGTATTTTTTGCCTTGTGCTAAGTTAAGGCCAGCTGGACACCAAAAGTCACTTCTATAAAGTGAGTTAAAATGTTACTGGGGGCAGGGGAGATAGGCATAGCATAAGACACCTGCATCTCATATCAGAGTGACTAGGTTTCAGTCCTGACTCTGCTTTTTATGCAGCTCCTGCTAATGCCCACCCTGGAAAACAGCAGGCAGTGGCTCAAATACCTGGGATCTTGTCCACCACATGGGAAACCCCAGCGCCTGGCTGAGTTCCCCAGCGCCTGGCATCAGCCTGGCCCAACCCAGGCTACTGCAGGAAGCTGATGAGTGAACCAGCAGATGGGAAATCTCTCTGTGTCTGTCTCTAGCTCTGTCTCTCTGCATTTCAAATAAATGAAAATAAGTACATGAATGTTTTTACGTTTGCTAATAGTTTTAAATCATACCTGATTAACAGGTAAAAATGGGAGAGGAGCAAGTAAACTGTGTATATTTGCAAGAACTTAAAAAGTTCATAAAACCAACCATGAACAGAATTAAACTTAAAACCAATTTTCTTATATGAACATATTAATACCAAAGCAACCAAAGAATCCATCAACAACAAAGAAGCTGGACACTATAAGTAAACTCTCGCAACTAGCAGTGCTAGTTACTCAAGCAAATACAAACTGGAAAGAAAACTAGACAACTCTCCTAAAAGAGGCCAGAAAGAAATATAATTGAAAACATAAGGTTTTTTTCCCCTCAAAGGCAGGTTAAATGACAGGCTTCTTTTTTCTTTAAAATGGCTGTAAGGCTTACTCTGCAATTAACAACATAACTATGGGAAGAAAAAACAGAGGCAAAAGGGAGAAAAGGGGAAGAAAAAAAATAAGTTTTCATTAACTATGCTGTTGATATCAACACTGAATCACATATGACAGCAATGCTCTAACAAAGGTTAGGTCCCAGCAGAATCCAGAAGTAGTGTTAATGCTTTAGAAGGTGTTACCATAAAAGAAAAAGTCCAAGCCAGAGAGGGCCTGGGAAAGGAAGAAGGGAGAAAGGCTCCCCAAGTTGCAACAAAAACTGCAATATTTAAAAGGATAATCAGCTGATCCCTATTTCACTCAAGAGAGGACAGGACACTGAGGAAGCAATGGCACATTCCATGTTCTATATTGCAGACAATCATGTATGAAGATGTGCCGTATATTGCTGTTGCCAGCTTCACACTGAAAGTTATATTTAGATAATTCATGTTCACAAAATACATCATTTATGTTCCAATTACTCTAACTTTTCCCCCTGAAATCTCTTATTGCCTTTACTTGCCTGTATGAAGCTACAATTCATTAGCAGAGATATTGGGTTACAGAAACTTGTTTATTTAAAATTTAGCATTGTAATATTATGAGGGCTGTCATAAAAGTTATTAAATGCTAAGGAGAAGATATGCCAAGCCAGACAATTTCCGTAGTTGTTGCCTAGAGCCTGTTAGGTCAAACTGTTTCACACAAGCATTCTCACAAAGTTAATATCAAAGAGCTTCAAACTTTTCCAAGACACATAATACTAAAAAAGAGAGGACTGGTGCCATGGCTCACTTGGTTAATCCTCTGCCTGCAGCGCTGGCATCCCATATGGGCGCCAGGTTCTAGTCCTGGCTGCTCCTCTTCCAGTCCAGCTCTATGCTGTGGCCCGGGAGGGCAGTGGAGGATGGCCCAAGTGCTTGGGTCCCTACACCCGCATAGGGGGCCGGGAGGAAGCACCTGGCTCCTGGCTTCGGATTGGCGCAGCTCCGGCCGTAGCGGCCATTGCGCAGTGAACCAACAGAAGGAAGACCTTTCTCTCTAACTCTGCCTGTCCCAAAAAAAAAGAAAAAAAAAGGGGGGGGGGGTGTCAAAGATGAATGGGGGCTGCGCCAATCCAGAGCCAGGAGCTTCATCCAGGTCTTTCACATGGGTGCGGGGACCCAAGGAGTTTCTACTGCTTTCAGGCCACAGCAGAGAGCTCAATCAGAAGTGGAGCGACCAGGAATTGAACCGGCTCCCATATGGGATGCCGGCACTGCAGGCAGCGGATTTACCTGATACACCACAGCACCAGCCCCAAGAACTACTACTATCTTCTTAAAAATGTCTCCTGGGGGCCGGCGCTGTGGATTAGTGGGTTGACGCTCTGGCCTGAAGCACCGGCATCCCGTATGGGCGCTGGCTCTAGTCCCAGCTGCTCCTCTTCCAATCCAGCTCTTTACTGCTGTGGCTGGGAAAGCAGAAGATGAACCAAGTCCCTGGGCCCCTGCTACCACGTGGGAGACCTGGAAGAAGCTCCTGGCTCCTGGCTTGGATAGGCACAGCTCCGGCCATTGCAGCCAATTGGGGAGTGAACCATCGGATGGAAGACCTCTCTCTCTGCCTCTCCTCTCTGTGTAACTCTTTCAAATAAATAAATCTTTAAAAAAAAAAATGTCTCCTGAATATAACTTCCAGGGAACTCAACTTATCCACACACATGCTCAGATATTAACACAGCACACCTCCCTCCCACTCCAGATGCAGTTCACCTGGCAGGGATCACTTCGCCTTGGTCTACAACTTGGTGAACAATTTTTCACACAGAACTGGATGTCCAACTCTGCTTCTCAGGAGCCCATGGTCTTGTATAGCAAGTTTCCATGGGACCGACTCATCTCCGGCAAGCAATAACTGGGTTGACTTCTGAGACTCTTTATAACCTTTCAAAGATGGCCTTAAAGGTGGGCATTTGGTGCTGTGCTTAAGATGCCCACATCCCCTATCAGAGTGCTTGGGTTCAAATCCCAGCTTCATTTCATCTGAAAGGCAGCAGATGATGGCTCAAGTACTTGGATTCCTGCCACCCAATGTGGAAAACCTGAATTAACTTACTGGTTCCTGGCCCTGGCTGATGTGGGCATTTGGGGAGTAAACCCATGGATAAAAGTTCTGTTTCTCTATCAAATAAATAAAAGCTTAAAAAATGACAATTTCATAGAACAGATAATATTGTCCTTGTTTCCAAAAACAAGTTAACGGGCTCTGAGAAGTTCCTAGGCCAAAAGCACACAACTGGTAAGAAGCTGAGTCAGGTGGACATTAAAAATCCAAATCTTAAATTCCTTAAATTCTTTTTTTTTCCCCCAGGCAGAGTGGATAGTGAAAGAGAGAGAGACAGAGAGGAAGGTCTTCCTTTTTGCCGTTGGTTCACCCTCCAATGGCCACTGCGGCCAGCACATCTCGCTGATCCGAAGCCAGAAGCCAGGTGCTTCTCCTGGTCTCCCATGCGGGTGCAGGGCCCAAGAACTTGGGCCATCCTCCACTGCGCTCCTGGGCCATAGCAGAGAGCGGGCCTGGAAGAGGGGCAACCGGGATAGAATCCGGGCAGCACCCGACCGGGACTAGAACCCGGGACTAGAACCCGGTGTGCTGGCGCAGCAAGGGGGAGGATTAAGCCAAGGCGCTGGCCAAATTCCTTAAATTCTTAAACACTCTTCTCTATGTCTACTGAGTCTCTTCCCAAAAGTTTTCATCTCCTCACCCCTGAAGAATTTTCTCATTCTAACACAAAGAATTTATAATGAAACTATCACCTTACTGAGCAAGAAGATGTCCCCTGTCCCCATCTATATTCCACAATGGGGTCAGTAAAGATCCTGGGCACTACCAGAGGGCCGTTTACGACCAGCAACCAATAAATACTACCCTTTTTTTGACCATCACTCAGCAGGACTTCCAAATACGTTAAGACCTGCAGTGTTTCACACAATTAACTAGTACTTGAAATATTAAAGGATGATACGAGGCATAGTAGGCTAAGCCTCAGCCTGTTGCGAAGTATCCCACGTGGGCACCAGTTCATGTCCTGGCTTCTCCTCTTTCAATCCGCCTCTCTGCCTATGGCCTGGGAAAGCAGTGGAAGATAGCCCAAGTGCTTGGGCTCCTGCACCCACTTGGGATACCTGAAAGAAGCTCCTGGCTTGGGATCAGCCCAGCTCTGGCCTTTGCGGCCATTTGCGGAGTGAACCAGCAGATGGAAGACCTCTCTAACTCTGCTTCTCAAATAAACCTTAAAAAAAAAAAAAAAAAAAAAAAAAAAAAAAAAAAAAAAAAGACTGATACATTCAGAAATCAGGGACTTCATCTGCTAAGAGGTTAAATTTAACTTAATTTCCATATCAGCATTCAAAAGAGACATTAATTTTAGAATGCATATTCTTCTTTGGGAAGTGGGCCCAAAAGTCTTGAAAGGCATAAAAAGCACTATAGCCACTTCTATAGCAAATATTTTGCTACCTACTGCTTAATATTCATTATTCAGATCAAAAGCCTGAAAGTCATAATTCTTTCCTCTGTCTCCCTAGTGTGACACATCAATCATTAAATTTTGTCAATTCTTCTACTTAATAGGGCAGAAGGATCTATGCTGCCCATTGACCTCTTCAATCACATCACTCACACTCCCCACTCCCTTTCCACATCTATAATGAAGTCTAAAGCTCAAATTGTTAATAGGCATGTATCCCAAACTTATTGAATGTCACCTGTTATCTGAAAAAAAAAAAAAAAAAAAGTAAAAGCTGATTTAAGATTTATTATTTGAGAGAAAGTCAACAGAGTGCCTTCCCCTAGGAGGTTCACACCTCCCTTAGGATATACCCCATGTGAAGAGATAGATAGGTCTGAGCCTCTTAACTTACAAGGCCTAAAACCCAACAGATTATTATCAAGCCCCTTCTATCAGGTTCTATTTGCCTCTCAATCAGAAAAATTACTTGTAGCTTAGACAGCACCTTTCTTAGCTCCTCTAATAATGACTCTGTCCTTTGTTCTAGACCCTGTCTAGTGCACTTGAGCCTCATTCCTTTGTAATCATAACCTCTACTCTACCACCAATGGCTCTACTCCCAACCTGTGTGTACTGATGGTCCTCTTCCCCACTTAATGCTGTATAATTGTTCAGACCTGGTTAAGGCCACTCTTAGGATCATTGGTTACTATCCTCACCCTGTCTTTTATGACCTTGTCTAAATATGATCAGAGTCAGGGAACTTGGAAGGCTTCCATAGCCTTGGCAACTCATGACGACAGCCTAGGGTGGTTACTGGCGCCATAAACTAGAGTGTCAATTTGTTGGGTCAACAACAGGAGCCACTGTGCGCTTGCTCCTGATGTGGGATCTCTGTCCTTGATGTACTGTACATTTTGATTTAATGCTATAACTAGTACTCAAACAGTATGTTTCACTTTGTGTTGCTATGTGGGTGCAAACTGTTGAAGTATTTTATACTAAATTGATCTTCTGTATATAAATAGAATTGAAAATGAATCTTGATGTGAATGGAAGGGGAGAGGGAGCGGGAGAGGGGAGGGTTGCGGGTAGGAGGGAAGTTATGGGAAGGGGAAGCCATTGTAATCCATAAGCTGTATACTGGAAATTTATATTCATTAAATAAAAGTTAAAAAAAAAAAAAAAAGATTTATTATTTGAAAGGCAGAGTTGGGGCCAGTGCTGTGGCGCGGCGGGTTAAAGCCCTGGCCTGAAGTACCAGCATCCCATATGGGCAACAGTTCTAGTCCCAGCTGCTCCTCTTCCAATCCAGCTCCCTGCTATGGCCTGGGAAAGCAGAAAATGGCTCAAGTCCTTGGATCCCTGCACCCACGTGGGAGACCCGGAAGAAGCTCCTGGCTCTTGGCTTCAAATCCATGCAGCTCCAGCCGTTGTGGCTATCTGGGGAGTGAACCAATGGATGGAAGACCTCTCTGTCTCTACCTTTCTTTGTAATTATCTTTTTTTATTATTATTATTCTTTGAAAGAAAGAAAGAAAAAGAAAGGCAGAGTTACACAGAGAGAGAGACACAGACTTTTAATCCACTGGCTCACTTTCCAAATGGCCACAACAGCCATGGTTGGGCCAGTCTGAAGCCAGAAGCTTCATCTGGGTCTCCCACATGGATGTAACGGCTCAAGGGTTTGAGCCATTTTCCACTGCTTTCCCAGTCATATTAGCAGAGATAAGGATTGAAATGGAGCAGCTGGGACTTGAATCAGCCAGTGCCCATATGGGATGCCAGCACTATACAGAGCCACTTAACCTGTTTTATCACAAAACTGACCCCCAGCTTTTACTTTTTTAAAATTTAAGTTAAAAAAAAAAAAAAAGCCAATGGTGAGTTTCTTTATTGGAATCCTACAAAGCTATTCCTTGAAATTACAACTGTTTAGATTGCTGTTCCTCTCTGCGATAACTCCAGTTTTGTTCAAAGCAGCAACATGTCCAGAAACACTAACTTTCCTAGCCTTTCTTGCAGCTCATGGAAGCCATATTTAACAGTTCTGGCAGGTGAGAACCAAGTAGAAGTCTACTGGAAGGAGGCTGTGGGAAGTTTTTGCTTCTCCTAAGGAGAGACTAGACATGACATTCTTCCTGCTCAAACATCAGGACTCCAGCAGCAGTAGTCATTTCTCAATCAAGGCAGTAAACTTAATGGAATTCCTTACACTAAGGAATTAAGCAGATTTTAAAATATCATCTTCCCACCTACCTTTCGATTTGTAGCTTTAATTATTTAAAGGTAAGTGGACATCATTCTCCCCTCAGACATCCCCAAAAGCATTTCAAATTTACTATCTAATGAATTTAATTCCTCCTCCACTCCTCTTTTCCCTCCAATTGTGCATGGCGCCATACCCTCTCTGTGTGACCCAGATAGAACACAGTTCCATACTCTCCTTCATTCCTATGGTTGACTGATCACAAGGACGTTTTCAGTCTCCCAAACTCCCCTCCTTTGGTGACTAAATTTGAGATCTCCCACATCCCACTTAAGGTTTACTACCACTGTGGATAATGCCCATCTCCCTCCACTAGAAGGTGTTTATCTTCAAAGATGCCTCATTCAGCTTTTTAATTCAAATGCCTAGAACAATGCCTGAAGAGCAAGTTAAACATACCCCTCCCACAATAGGAGCATTTAACAATGAAGACCTTACCTCTACTATAAAAGTATATGACAATAAAGCTGTTGGATTGTTGTCCATTTCCTCACAAAATCACTTTCAGGAAGAATTAAGACAAACACTAGCCTAATGCAAACCATGTCTGAAATTCAGAATGCTGGAAGTATCCTGTGATTTTTTGTTCCAAAGGTAAAGAATGACAACAATGACCAATTATTTAAAAATCACACTTAACTCTGAAATGTTGTTCCCTAAATACATTATCATGATTAAGTTCCACATCTTGGTCAAGCACTTCAAAGACATTTTAATGTACTGTTACTCTGTTACAAATACAGATGTGAAAATTTTAAAACATAACCATTACTCTTTTTTTTTAAGGTTTATTTATTTGAAAGTCAAGACAGAGAGAGAAAGAGAGAGAGAGAGAGAGAGAGAGAGAGTCTTCCATTTGCTAGTTCACTCCCCCAGTTGGCCACAATGGCCAGAGATGCGCCGATCTGGAGCCAGGAGCCAGGAGCTTCCTCCTAGTCTCCCACACGGGTGCAGGGGCCCAAGGACTTGGGCCATCTTCTACTGCTTTCCCAGGCCATAGCAGAGAGCCAGATCGGAAGAGGAACAGCTGGGACTAGAACCAGTGCCCATATGGGGTGCCGGCGCTTCAGGCCAAGGCATTAACCTGCTGCGCCACAGTGCCGACCCCAACCATTACTTTTTTTTTTTTTTGACAGGCAGAGTTAGACAGTAAGAGAGAGACAGACAGAAAGGTCTTCCTTCTGTTGGTTCACCCCCCAAATGGCCGCTATGGCCAGCACACCGCACTTATCCGAAGCCAGGAGCCAGGTGCTTCCTCCTGGTCTCCCATGCGGGTGCAGGGCCCAAGGACTTGGGCCATCCTCCACTGCCTTCCCGGGCCACAGCAGAGAGCTGGACTGGAAGAGGAGCAACTGGGACAGAATCTGGCACCCCAACCGGGACTAGAACCCGGAATGCCGGCACTGCAGGCAGAGGATTATCCAAGTGAGCCGTGGCGCGGGCCCCCAACCATTACTCTTAAAAGGCACTTTTTAAGAATTGATCTTTTAGGGTACCTTGATTTTGATCCTGATGATTACTTCACACAGGAGAAAAGCAAAAGAGGACAACATAAAAGATGTATGAATGGCCAGACTTCACTGTGAAAGATCCAAAGTTTGCTAGCTTTCCTTCATGGCTCTGTAGCCAAGTCGAATGATAGAAAACTGGACAGACTACTCCAGGAAATCAGATAGCTTACATTACACAGAATTCCCTTCATTCTGACTGTCTGACATCAAGGTCTTGAAAGAAAGATAAGCAGACAAATTTGCTTTACTGGCATTCCAACACTAGAGGGAATAATTAATTCCCTCTTCCTCCTCCCTATATTCCTTTAATGCCAAGCAGGTTCATTTATAAAACTTACAAAACACAACTATCATATATAAATGTCTACTTCCTTACAATTATACAATTGTGTTAATATATTCATGTATGCAGAAGTACTCACATTCCCTTCCACTCATCTGTTCTTTAACAAATTCTAGGAAATATGGTAGCAAAAACTACTTACAGAACTAGAATGAAAGGGCCAGCACTGTGGCATGGCGGGTTAGGCGGCGAGCTGCAATGCCAGCATCCCATATGGGTGCCAGTTCGAGTCCTGGCTGCTCCACTTCCAATTCATCTCTCTGCTATGGCCTGGGAAAGCAGCAGAAGGTGTTGCCCAAGTCCTTGGGCTCCCGGCTCCGGATCAGCACAGCTCCGGCCATTGCGGCCAATTGGGGAGTGAACCAGTGGATGGAAGACCTCCCATTCTTTCTGCCTCTCCTTCTCCCTCTGTGTAACTCTTTCAAATAAATAAATAAATCTTAAGGGAAAAAAAAACCAGAATGAAAATACTGTGAACTCACAAACTGAGGATAACACATTAAGTTGGTTATTTAATCTTTGTAAACCTCCGTTTATTTATCTGTAAAACAAAGATTATAATCATAACTCTCTCAAAAAGGTATTGTTCTAAGAACTAAGCAGTATAATTCATATAGGAGCCAGCACTGTGGCGCAGTAGGTTAATGTCCTGGCCTGAAGCACCGGCATACCATATGAGCACCAGTTCGAAACCCAGCTGCTCCACTTCCAATCCAGCTCTCTGTTATGGCCTGGGAAAGCAGTAGAAGATGGCCCAGGTCCGTGGGCCCCTGCACCCACATGGGAGATCTGGAAGAAGCTCCTGGCTTTGGATCGGTGCAGCTCTGGCTGTTGTGGCCAATTGGGGAATGAACCATTGGATGGAGGACCTCTCTCTCTCTGCCTCTCCTCTGACTTTCAAATAAATAAATCTTAAAAACATAATGCATATCAAGCATAGAAGGGTACCGTTGTAAGAGCTATCAAGTGCATAGTAGTACTTGGGATATAAAAAGCATTAAATTAGAATTCATTGTACTTTTCCTAAATCTAGTGTGTGATTTAAAAAACAAAACAAAACTCAGAGCTGGGGACAGCACTGTAGCACAGCAGGTTGAGGTGCCATTAGCTACTACGGCTCCCACAAGAGCACCAGTTTAAGTCTAAGTTGTTCTCTTTCCATTTAGCTTCCTGCTGATGCTCCTGGGAAAGCAGCAGAGTGGCTCAAGTACTTGGGCCCCTGCATCCATATGGGAGACCAGGATGGAGTTCCTAAGTGCTGGCTGGCTTCAGCCTGACCCAAGCTTTTACAGCCATTCGGAGGAGTGAACCAGCAGGTAAAAGCACTCTCATTCACTTGCTTGCTCGCTCTCCCTCCCTCCTCCCCGTCTCTATCTCTGTAACTCTGCCTTTCAAATAAATAAAAAATTTAAAGTAAAAAGCAGAGTTACAGAGAGGGAGGGAGGGAGGGAAGAGGCAGGGAGGATGGGGGGCGGGGGGGGTTTCCATCTGCTGGTTCACCCCCCAAATGACAACTGGAGCTGTGCTAATGGGGAGTCAGGAGCCAGGAGCTTCATCTGGGTCTCCCATGTGGGTGGGGGGCCCAAAGACCCAGGCCATCTTCCACTGCTTTCCCAGGCCATAGCAGAGAGGTGGATCAGAAGTGCAGCATCCAGGACTTGAGCCAGAGTCCAGATGGGATGCTGGCACTGCAGGTGGCGGCTTTACCTGCTACGACACAGTTCTGACTCAATAAATAAATCTTTAAACCAAAGAAGAATAAAAGAAAAATACTGAGCCAAGCTGTCCTTTACTAGAATCACTGATACGCTATCATAAACCATCAACCAACATATCCAATCTGAATGTCTAGAATGCTTTACTTTGTGTATTTATGATCTATGTTGTTTATTAAAGAAAAAAGAATTTGACTCCACTTCTGAACTTCTTGGATACAAAATAAGGGGGGCAGGGGTTCCTGGAATAGGAAGCAGGAGTGAGTCAACATTATGGCCTCTAAGAAATGACACTCATTTTTAATTAGCATCCCAACCAAGCATCTTTTTGGTCCACTAAATTTTAAAACAAAGGTCAATATAATATTATTCCTGATGACTGGCTTCCAAATAGTAGCTGAGAAGCAATGAAACTACTTCCTTAAACAACACTGAATTCCTAGGAAAGGTATTTTTAGTGATAGCAAATAATGGATAAATTTAATAAGACTTCCATTAAACCTTAACCATAATTACACAATATTTTTAAACAGTACCTTTACTTTAGTTTCAATAGTCAAGCAGATTACTGAAGTATGCATAGTTTTAAATTGTTTTCCTTCTAGATATGACATCAAAATAATTTGAACAGATTCATGGAAAATAACTTGGAGTTTTCCGTATAAGGTAACTCCAAATAGATAGTATATGCACTCCACTCTCCCTGATATTTGCTACCCAGGACAATTTAATGTGCTTTATAAATTCTATTAACATACAGCTTCTCTAGTACAGCAATAAGCATGTGAAGTTTGACTTAGTCTAACTTCAAATTCCACTAGTAAGGTGACCAATTTCTAATTTCAAAGAAGTCAGCACATTCTACTAGTATTCCAGCTCACTGATTGGGAGAAATATCAAGTAAAACATGGTCCTTCTTTCAAAGGACAGAGAGGTAGTATTGAAGCAGAATAGGTTCAACAAAAAGGAATAGGATCGCATCAATCTGCAGGGTTTCATACTGCACACAGTAGTAAGCAACTAGAAATCAAGAGTGTTTTTCGCCAACCCCATTTTATAGATCTCTTACTAGTACATAAACCGTAGTAGCTTGCTTTATTTTCCTCACTGACTGCACTATTCCCAGGCAGAACTCAGGACTTATTTGTGAAATGCTCAAGCAATGAATGCTCTAACCCATACTCTTGAAAACTAGCTCTATTCCAGGCCAAGATAAGGCCTAGATCTCAGAATCTGTTTTATAAAAAGCATTCTATGTTTTAAAAGTCTCTGAAGTGTTCCTGTACATTCTTTAATCTAGAAAGAACCTATTTAAGGACCAGGCTTTTTCACTGACTTTTACTTTCTAAGAGGAGAGAGAACAGTCTGGTTGGTTATACATGCAAATAATTTCAAATGTGAAGCCTCCAGAGAATTCTACAAATGGAAAATGACCTGACACAGTCCAACCTCAGACACAGTTCTGCATTCCTAGACTAATAAGTTGAAAGTCAAGGAGGAGGAGGACAAAGAAAAATACACGTCTGCTCAGTGTACTCATATTTCACCAACCCAATAAAAGTAACTCTTAGAGGCAGGCATTTGGTGCAGTCTTTTAAGTCGTTGCCTAGGACACTTGCATCCCACATCAGAGTGCCTGACTGGAGTCCCAGCTACTCCAGCATCCTGTTAATGCCCATTCTAGGAGGCAGCAGATGATGGTCCAAGTACCTGGTCCCTGGCACCTGCATGAAAGAACTGGATGGAGTTCCAGGTTCCTGGCTTTGGTCTGGCCCAGCAATGGCTGTTGCAGATTTTTGGGCTGTCAATCAGTTGGATGGAAGACTTCACTCTGGCTGTCTCATCTTTCTCAAAATAAAATGAAACTTTTTAAAAATAAAAAAAACTTATAGAGCTCTTTTTTATATCTAAACATTTTCTACCCTTGCATTAATTCAAAGAACACATATTTCACTGACACATTAAGTATACTTCCTTTAAAAGCTGAGAGGAAATAGTAGTGTCTAGTGCTAATACATTAAAAAAGACATAAATATACAATGGTAACCACCAAAAGAACCAAAAAGGCAAGTTTTCAACATTGGCTGTCCTTTGACAAGCAGGTAAGGCTTGAACAGGCTTGTCACTTTATACATACACTACTTCCATGGGTTTAAAAAAAAAGAGGGAGAGGGGACATTGAAATCTCATTTTCTAGACCACCCAGAGCCAAGAAGCAAACTTCTTTTACACAGACAACAAACATGAATTACATGCCTTTCACATGCTCCCACTGCTACATTAACTTCAACACTGAGTCTAAAGATTCAAAATGGCCTAATTAGGTCCTTTCTCATTAAGCATGAAAATCTAACCATGGATTTTTACCAAAAAGGAGAACTAAAACATTAGACAAAACTAAAATGTGACTTGTCATAGTCATCCTTTCGCTAATCAAAACAAAGCCCATCAACAAAAGGAGACAGGAATAAAATATGCTTTGGGAAAACTTTAAAGGGACTCCATTTGTGCATTCTCTCATTTTCTAGGCTGGACTGCATGTTACATTGTGGGATAGCATAGTTGTTCATGATTCTGATATTTACTGAGTACCTACTATATGCCAAGCAGCATTTCAAACAATAAGGACAGGGAGGTAAAAATACCTTGTTAAAGTTTATTATATCCCTGGACCAGCACTGTTACACAGGAAGTTAATAGACCTGTGATGCCAGCATTCCATATGAGGGCTGGTTCGAGTCCTGGCTGCTCCACTTCTGATCCGGCTCCCTGCTAATGCACCTGAGAAGGCAGCAGAAGATGGCCCAAGCACATGGCACCTGCCACTCATGTGGAAGACCCAGATAGAGTTCCAGTAGGTCTCAGTCAGTGCAGCCATTTGGGGAGTGAACCAGCAGGTAGAAGATGTCTGTCTGTCTCTTTCTCACTGTCTCCCTAACTCTGCCTTTCACATAGATACTCTTAAAAAAAAAAAAAAAAAAAAAAGAGGGCAAAAGAAGTTTATATTATAGTAGACAGCAACAATAAAAAAAGGAATACATTATAATATATGGGAATGTATTCATCTGTCAATCTTAATGCTTTTATGAAGTCAAGATATACTGAATATTTTAGCACTGCAACCATTCAGATACAATGTGTTGACTGAAAACACTAGACAGCAACTCTCAGATAACAACTGAAGGAAAACGAATTTGTTGAAAGTATCAGCTCACAAAAACAAAGACATATCTGGAAGAGTAGGTTTGAAAGAAAAGAAACAGCACATACATGGGTCAAGAATAGTTCTATCCTTCCTAATCAAGTTTGCTCCTGGCACCAGTTTCAACAACTTGTGGTCAAATGTGATCTCATCTCCCTTATTTTTCCAATCAATTAATGGGTGCCTATCTAATTAGGACATGCTTTTACTTATGGAAAGGTAAATAGATAGACAAGAATGAAGAGAAAGGGAAGTTATCAACACTGGACAAAAAAACTTCTGGAGAATGGTTATTTACAACACTGCCTTTGTTTCTTTACTGCCAAATGATGGTACTGTTAAAATCTGCTCTGAAGAGATAACCACGACTCACTATGCTGTGATACGCTGCTGATCCAGGCAGAGCCCCAGTTAGCAATTTTGCATTTTAGCTATTTCTATGACCATTTCTTTATTGTTCCTCCAAGATTAACTGTCACACTTGGCCAGATCTCCAAGAAGTTCCAAAATCAAACACATGCCATAGCAAAGCAAGGACTCGTTAGACCTATGTCTTCAATCAGTGGCAGCTGCCACTGTCATTTCCTTCCACTAAGCCTTGGTATTTGTTATATTAAATTTCAGGAAGAGACTTGGCTCTTTAACAGAAAAGCCCTCTCATTCTCTGTCCACAAGCTATCACCCTCAGATGCTACAAAAAGTGAGTCTAGAGCAGCAAGTGGCTCACCAAACTTTATTTAAACAACCAAGAGGGTCATTTTCCTACTATATCAACTCCAAATGTCACAGTAAACTATACTATCAAGATCCTGCTTGTAGAGCACTGACTTGATGCTCTTAATTTCTCATTATTTTCCCAACATGCATCCCTCCATAACTGGTGACACAACAGGTTTATTTCCAGGGGTTCTTCCTCAATTCAGGGCTCTTAAGTTTGTTTTTCCCTTTCTGGCTCCTTCCATCTAGAGCTCGGCCATTTAATGTGTTCCTCTAAAAGCTGCCTCTTAGGTACTCTGTCCAGTGTTGTCTCCCTCAAATCCATCAGTCATTTTACAGTGCTGTGAAAGAAGAGCCACATTAATCAACTTACCCCAAGTCACACAGTTAGTCACTGGCAAAGGCTACATTACAGTCCAAACCCTCTCAAACTCCAAGGCTCATGCATTATTTGAACTTCTCCTTACAACATTATTTCCCACATTAATCTGCCCATATATCCTCACACTCAGTATTTTCCAGTGGATTCTCCACCCTAAGATGTTTTATCCAAATGCAACCCTTTCTTCAAATCATGGTCAAGAGTAATCTTCACTCAAAGTTACAGCAGATCTAACATGCATGGATTTTCTTCTCCTCCAGGTTTAGTGTATGTTAGTCAACATCACAGAGTGGAGCATCTTTGTACTTTGCATGTGTCATCTCATTTGCTCCCCCCAAAACAACCTGAAAAGGCTGGAATTTGTTAGTCATATTTTACTAGTAGCCCCAAGGTATAAAGCAACTTGACCACATGTATGCAGTTATGCACAATTACTCCAGAGAGCCGAGATTTACAACTATGTCATTACCTTCAAAGTGTGAGCCCTTTAAATCTGAATACTATGATCCTTTTCTAAAAACAAAACTCAAAACTCCTGATTCTTACCCTAGAATTCCTTCCCCAAAATCAAACGTGTGTTGATAACTGCTGAAGCTAAGAAACAGGAACATAAAAATTCATTATGTTATCCTCAAATATATTTTCAAATTTTAAAAGTTTAGACATAGAACCTTTCACAGAGAAATCTTGTTCAATGTCAACGTCTTTCTTCCCTTTCACAGACTACCTCCTCCAGAAATACATCCCATTTTGACTTCACACCTCTTTTCTTCTTTCAAACATTAGCTTCCCTTCCAAACAGTGTGCATTTTTTTTAACCAAACTAAATTCACATAGATGACAAGTTGCACATGCATTAGCTTCTTCACTCTCAGAGGGAATAGGGTCTCATCTAGTAATATAAATCTGTGGTCTCGTAGGATTATGTACCACCCTTTCATCCTTGGATCCAAACTCTGACTCTCTTTGGCACATGGCAAATCAAACTCTTGCAATCCCACTGAACCTGTTTCCCTGAGGTGTAAGGAAGAAGGCCAGACGGGTTTTTTTGTTTTGTTTTGTTTTAGGACAGGCAGAGCTAGAGAGAAAGAGAGAGAGAGACAGAGAGAGAGAGACAGAGAGAGAGAGACAGAGAGAGAGAGACAGAGAGAGATCTTCCTTTTTCCGTTGGTTCACCCCCCAAGTGGCCACTACATCTGGCACATTGCGCTAATCCAAAGCCAGGAGCCAGGTGCTTCCTCCTGGTCTCCCATGCGGGTGCAGGGGCCAAGGACTTGGGCCATCCTCCACTGCCTTCCCGGGCCACAGCAGAGAGCTGGACTGGAAGAGGAGCAACCGGGACAGAACCAGCCCCTGGGGTGCCGGCGCTGCAGGCAGAGGATTAGCCAAGTGAGCCAAGGTGCCAGCCCAAAAGGCGAGACAGTTTTTGTTAAGCCACCTTCACATCTGACAGACTTAGATTTTAAAGGTCATTTAGAACACTCTTTAAAAAAAAAAAAAACATGGAAGCTGTAACTAATAGAGTCACAGATTACTGGAGACCTAGAATTACCACAAACCCAAGAGAGATAAGAGCTTGCTTGAAGAAATCATAATACATGAACAAACTGTCATCCTCAATCCCAAAGATGAAGAAATTTAAGATAATCTCAGAATCCAAACTAATGGATGTAAAAGTGAAAATGTTAAGAGTGGGAAATCAAAATTTTATACTATTATTACAAAATATAATAATGTTTATAAATTCACCTAAATGCTGCTTCTGAGTATGACAATCAAACCTTCTTATTCCACAATACTGTGTTTACTAAGTGTAATGCTTCTTGTTAGGTACTATAGGGACATAACAATTAAAATTCCCCCCTTCTCTAAAGTAAGATACATAACATATATAACTGCAATATAAGACAGAAGTAAAGACTGCAAGCCTGTGTCAAAACAGCTAAGAATCTGGGTAGAATGTCACCATTGGCTGCAGTAATAGAAGAGGTAACATGACAGAACTGAGAAAGCAGAATCAAGAAGTAGAGCATGGCCCCCGAAAATTGCAAAGTAATGAGCCAAAGACAGGCCTCAACATTATCATGAAATCTGCCTCAAGCACAGATTTCTACTTGGCTGTATACATGCTAACGTGAATTTCTATGTACTTGAAAAAGACACACTCTCTGACCTAAACTACTACAAGTCCACCAGCATTGAAGTCACACTGCTGGAAATTCAATTTTGCTGGGATAGGTTTTACACAGCTACTACAGTCAAGGGTGAGGAAAAGCAGAGCTCCTGGATCAATGGTTTCTGGCAGACAAGGCTAAATATGGCAGTTTCAAAGAGCAATAGGTTCTTTAAACAGTAGTTATAGCTGCAAATCTAAGTATAAATCACCAGCTGCATGTAGAAAGGGCTGTAGATCAAACATCAGCCTTTTTCAGGCTCATCTACAAATACCAGACAGTTAACACCAACAATGTCTTCATCTTCCAACTCCAACAGAATTTTAGAAATTACAATATAATGTATTAGTTAAATGTAGGGTACTCTTTAACATAATGAATCCATCTCCCAATTCAAATAAAACATTATGAATAAAAATCAGTCATAAGAAAACACCATGTGCAGTGTTTCCCCCAAACTGTGTCCTGGGTTGTACATATGTATCTTTTACCTTTTATTTGAGACAAGCAAAAATGAAGTTTTTACCATCTCCTGGGAGAATCACAGAAAAACCCTCTGAACAGAAGCAAATCTTTAGTACATTTTTCAAGTATTTAAAAAAATGTTTGTTAACTTCAGGAAAAATTATATAAAAATGAAAATAATTTTTGCCCTCTTGATAGAGAATACACACATTAACAAAAACTCAAAATGTGAGCCTAAAAAATTAAAATGATATAGCACCTTCACCTTTAATCAATTCGCACCAACAGCTCACTGCTCATTGAGGCAAACCTACATCAACATTACAAAAATTTTTGTTTGAAGACAACTGCTCCTAACCAAGAAAATTTAGGCCATGCTCAAAGTTAAATTTTGGAATAATCTTTAAGAGAAAACACATAAAATTTAGCAAGCAAAACTTTTTTTTTTTCTTTTTGACAGGCAGAGTGGATAGTGAGAGAGAGAGAGACAGAGAGAAAGGTCTTCCTTTTTGCCACTGGTTCACCCTCCAATGGCCACTGCGGCCGGCGCATCTCGCTGATCTGAAGCCAGGAGCCAGGTGCTTCTCCTGGTCTCCCATGCGGGTGCAGGGCCCAAGGACTTGGGCCATCCTCCACTGCCTTCCCAGGCCACAGCAGAGAGCTGGCCTGGAAGAGGGGCAACCGGGATAGAATCCGGCGCCCCAACCGGGACTAGAACCCAGGGTGCTGGCGCCGCAAGGCGGAGGATTAGCCTGTTAAGCCACAGCACCGGCCGCAAGCAAAACTTTTAAAACAGACATGGCTAAACTCAGTTTTCCCTATTTAAAAGATTTTTAAAAACCTCACTTCAAAGAAAAAAAAAATACTGAATTTTTTCATGATATCGATTCTATTTTAAGTAATAAAGTACTTTGAAGTCCGAAAGTCTTACAGCTAAAAAAACCCTTAAATTAGTCTGCCTAAAAGCCAGGTGTTTAAATTCATTCATTTGCCTCATCGGGTTTTGCCAAACCTCAAACACAGGATTCAAATATATCCATCACAAAGTACAAATGATGGTGGTTTTCTCCTGAGTAGATTTTAACAATTTACTCTTCTATTGGATCATTTACAAAGTAAAAATGTAATTCCTTAACTCAGTAAAAGTAACTTTCTTGGTTTTCCTGAAAGGATGAAGAGGAAACTCCACTTGAATAACCTCCATTTATATTTTCCAATAATTTATGCAAGCTTTCTTCAATCTACAATTTACAAATGCAATGTCAGAGTAATAATTCAGTTTTTAGTTCTCATCTCAACTTTCATTGTTGCTTTAGTGCCTCATCCACTGTCAATGTGTTACTTAAGAGAAGCAGAGAAGCAAAAAAGGAAAAGAACTAGATCAAACAAAAAGACCAATTTTCAAAATAACGCATAATAATGTTAGCTAGTCAAAACCTGCAGTACTTCTGCCACTTAAACCTTCAAAACAGCAACCTGTTTTCCCCCACTCTATTCCACAACTGGATAGACTTCTGAGACAGGGTAAACTCTGAAGAGAAAACCCTCATCCATGCGAAAGTATACTTGAGGAATTACGAACCTCAGAACTCAAAGCAACCTTAGTTTCTCGTTCCTGTACTTTTAATAATGACAACCCACCATACACCTTCATTTTGAGTTCCTCCAATGATGAATGCTTCCATATGAGGGCACCCATTTTACTAAACTATTAGATAGCTATTTCTTTCCCAAGATTACCTGTACACTCTGGAGCTCCACACAAGCTTAACTGCTTGAAATGAAAACCCACTACAGAATATCAAAAGGCCTTTTTCAGAGATTCTCATCCCCAAATACATTGAGTTCCCATTATTTAAAAAAAAAAAAAAAAAAAAAGCTAACAAAGTCAGAAAAACCTGCTCCTGTTTGTCCTTTTAAAATAACTCCTAAGATGGAACACTCTGCTTTATTCACAGGGTTTTTTTTTTTTTCTCTTCAATATTCAGTAAATTTATGTGACAATGGGGTTTGATCAGGAAAACTCAGTCTCTTCAAACACTAATAAGCTCTAGAAAGTTTAGATAAAAATCTACTAAAATTCATCTGGGGCCAGCCCTGTTGTGCAGCCAGTTAAGCCACTGTCTGCATCCCATACCAGACAACCATCTGCTCCACTTCCGATCCAGCTCTCTGCTATGGCCTGGGAAAGCAGTGGAAGATGGCCCAAGTCCTTGGGCCCTGCACCCACATGGGAAGACCTGGAGGAGGCTCCTGGCTTTGGCTTGGCCCAGCCCCAGCCACTGTGGCCATCTGAGAAGTGAACCAGCGGATCTAAGATATCTCTCTGTAACCCTGCCTTTCAAGTACATAAAATTAAAAACAAAAAATTCGATCATTGTCAACAGACTGAAAAATGGCACCATGACAACTAGATATCTACATGCAAAAGTGTACTGGAACCACATTTCATACCAGATAAAAATTAACATAAAATCAATCAACAACCTCAAGTAAAAGCTAACACTGTAAAACTCCTACAGGAAAACATGTAAATCTTTATGACCTTGGATGAGGCAATGATTTCTTAGATGCCAAAAGCACAAGCAACAAAAGGAAAAAAAAATTGACATTATCAAAATTAGTAACTTTGTACTTCAAAGGACACCATCAGGAAAGTGGAGGGGGTGGGGGGAACCTAGAGAAAAGGAGAAAATTTTCCTAAATTATACCATAAGGAACTTATATCTAGAACACATGAATACTACAACACAATAATGAAATTAATTTTAAAATCTAAACAGATACAACCAGTAAGCACACAAAAACATCATTAGCCATGGGGAAATACAAATGAAAATTACAGTGAGGTACCATTTCACATCCACTAGGGTGCTAATCAACAGTCACAAATGCTAGCAAGCAGTGAGAAACTGAAACCCTCGTGTGCTGCAGGTAGAACTATAAAATGATACACAGCTTCAGAAAACAATCTGGCAGTTCCTCAATTATTAAAATTTCATCAGAAAGAATGAATTAGAATTTCAAAATATAGTTAGTGACAAAATTGACAGGAACCATTACAGGATTTCATACAAATGAAAAGGCACATTAAGACATGTTTCCCTTCCATATGTTACCAATGGCTAGAATAACTCATTTTTCAATTCTAGGTGGCACTAAAACAGATAATGTACTTGATGTGCCAAAGAGAAATCCTGGCAATTTTCATTATAATTACCACTGACAGACAATTAGAACAGCACACTAACTTATTCAATTCTAGATTTTCAAATAAAAACATTACCCTTCAAAGAAAGATTTTATATTCAAACAGTAAGTTGGAGATCAATGACTTTTACTCAAATTATGAAATAGACTAATAATTAGAGCTTAATAAAACTGAATACAGCTGCACACTTTTTAAAAGGTGATAAAGCACTAGAAATGCTGACTCCTCTCAAATAAGAAAAAAGTTATTAGAGCAGATTGCTCGTCCCACTCTCTCAACACTTTCTGCTTCAACTACATGATCTGGGATTTAGCCATGAATCACTTTGAAAGCTACTATAGGATCCTGAATCATCTACCATCATTCTTTTTTTTTTTTTTTTTTTTTAGATTTATTTATTATTTGAAAGGCAGAGTTACAGAGAAGCAGAAGAGGTCTTCCATGCAATGGTTCACTCCCCAATTGGCTGCAATAGCCGGAGCTGTGCTGATCCCAAGCCAGGAGCCAGGTGCTTACTCCTGGTCTCCCATGTGGGTGCAGGGCCCAAGGACTTGGGCCGTCTTCCACTGCTTTCCCAGGCCATAGCAGAGAGCTGGATCGGAAGTGGAACAGCCAGGACACATCCCACAAGGGATGGCAGCACTACAGGCAGCAGCTTTACTGCAACACCACAGTGCCAGACCCCCAACATTCTTTTAAGAAAATGTTATATTAATAATCCAGTGATCAATTCTCAAACATCATTTACCAAACAAGGAGTATGTGATAAATTAAGATACATCAGAGAACCTTTTATAGTTCCTGGGACTTTCTGGTTTGTTTGCTCCAACTGCTACAATTACTTTTTAACATGCTCATGTCATGCTTCTCAAGCCTTGCATCCCGAGTCCACCAGGTACACATTAATGCTTGCTCCTCTGAACCTGTGTTCTCACCATACCACTCATCATACACTCACTAGCAACTTTATCATCTGTTTAGCCATTTGGACAACCTATCAAACGAAGTTCCAAGGTAGCCTACTGTCAGACATTTTCTCAGAATTCTCTGCACATA
The DNA here is from genome assembly GCF_033115175.1 of Lepus europaeus. Taxonomy (NCBI): domain Eukaryota; kingdom Metazoa; phylum Chordata; class Mammalia; order Lagomorpha; family Leporidae; genus Lepus; species Lepus europaeus. Next base: position 102,851,648 of record NC_084828.1, on the reverse strand, counting down.
CTCTCAGTACTATGGGGCAAAAAATGTGCTCAGTAAATAATCTGAATCAATTTATCATTGATTTCATCCCAGAAAAAAAAGTCAAGCTTTTACAGACAAATGAAGTCAAAATCAAATACTTCCGGTGGGAGGGTGGTTATGGGGGAGAAGCAATATAATCCAAAAGTTGTACTTTTGAAATTTATATCTATTAAATAAAAGTTTTCTATTTAAAAAAATCAAATACTTCCATAATGAGTATACATGCTAGGATACTTAGGTTTATGTTTAGAAATAAGAGCACTAGAATGGGAGATTCAAAAAACTAGCCTTCAACAACTTAGATTTATATAACTCTTTAATAGGTCAAGTAACCTACAGTTCTCCTCACAGAGTATGCGCTCATAATTCACAAATAAGGCTATTTGTTTTAAAGATTAATTTGCCACATTCTAATCAGGATGGGGCCTGCTGTCCAAAATAATTCATTCCATGCCGTATTATTTACATTAGGAATATCTTGTGTGTTATGGCATACATCTTGACATGAGAGGCTCAGCTTGGGTACACAGTTCCCAGAAACGCCCTTCAAAACAAGATCAGTCTTTGATTCTATCTCCAGCATCAGAAAAACTAGCAGAGAATTCAGCAACAATTTAGAGATGGTTCAAATCACCTGAAATTCTCAGGAATCATCCTATGATACTGTATTATTACATTACTCTGTGATTATTCTATAGTATTTCTATATGATTACAATACAGTATCTTTCATCTGTCAGTCCTGTGTAGACTGTGAAGGCCTGTGTCATTGCAGTCCTTTGAGTAATCAGTCAGCGGATGGGAGAATGCTGGCACACACTTTTTTTCCTACCCCCCTTTCAAATAAATAAAAATACATTCAGTTTTTAAAAATTCATCATAAGCAGGGCCAGTACTGTGGCAAAGTGGGTTAAAGCCCAGGCATCCCATATTAGTGCTGGTTCTAGTCCCAGCTGCTCCTCTTCCAATCCAGCTCTCTGCTGGACCTGGGAAAGCAGAAGATGGCCCAAGCCCTTGGCCCCTGCACCTACGTGGGAGACCCGGAAGAAGCTCCTGGCTTCAGATTGGCTCAGCAACAGCCATAGTGGCCATTTGGGGAGTGAACCAACAGAAGGAAGACCTTTCTGTCTCTCACTGTCTATAACTCTACCTATCAAATAAATTTTTAAAAAATTTAAAATAAAAAAATTTCATTATAAGCACTACCATCATATACAAAACCAAAAGGCACGATTAAATGAAGGAAATAGTTACAACTCACACCCCAGAGAATTAACTTTCTTTATATGTCGAGAGATCTCATAAGAAAATAATCTTCCAGTCAAGGATATATGAAATAAACAGCATACAGAACATAAAAATTTTACAGCTTAAAATATTAAGTGCTGCTTGACCTTATCATGAGACTAATACAAATTAAGATTTCACTAAGAAATCCCAATACAATCTAGACAAATCTCAGAATGCTGAGCAAATAAGCCATAAATAAGAGCACATGCTGTATGGTTTATATGAAGTACCAAAATAATGACTGATGCTATAAGTCAGGAAAACAGTTACCTTCTCAGAAGCTGGGAATGGAGCAAACTGTACAATGTATACTGGGATTGGTATACAGGTGTGTGTTCAAGTTGTGAAATTCATCAAACTTGTGTCTTTACATGTTATACATGTTATATACTAATGAAATGCATATTTTTAAAAAATTACAAGATAGGAGCCGGTTCTAGTCCTAGCTGCTCCACTTCCAATCCAGCTCTCTGCTATGGCCTGGGATAGCAGTGGAAGATGGCTCAAGTCCTTGGGCCCCTGCACCCACGTGGGAGACCCAGAAGAAGCTCCTGGCTCCTGGCATCAGATCGGCGCAGCTCCGGCCGGCGCAGCCAATTGGGGAGTGAACCAGCGGATGGAAGACCTACCTCTCTCTCTCTCTGCCTCTCCTCTCTTGGTGTAACTCTTTCAAATAAATAAATAAATCTTTAAAAAAAATTACAAGATACAACTTTACCACCAGTGTGGTAAAGATAAAAAGTTCTATAACGTTCTGTAGTGTTATACCCATACAGTGCTAAAAGGAGTATCAATTACCATAATTTATATGTGGACAGACTAGCAATAAAATTTAAAAATGCATGTATTCTTTGACCCAGTAATTCCACTGTGGAAAACAGACCTACACACATGGAAAATAACAAATGAGCACACAATGTGAATCAGGGCAACATTAGCAAAACAAATGAAACAACCCACTGTCCATTAACAGCCACCTGGTAACACTGTAACAAAATATTAATCAAAAAGAATTCTTCAGGTAGTAGCATTGTGATCATGCCATTAAACTAATGGGGGTACATGGGAAAAGCAGCGTGCTATAATCTACTATCTTAGGGAGGAAAACGGGAAAAGACACATTACATACTGGTCTTCTCTAGAGGGACATGTAACAATCTGGTAATACTGGTTGCTCCAGGGAAAACCAAGTGGCTGGCAAACAGGTGTGGGAAATCTTTTTCTATATACACTTCTGTACATTTTAAATTCTGAATCACATCAAAATACTCAAATATTCAAAAATTAAGCTAAAAAATCCTCAAAGAAAAGGAAAAATAGAGATCCATTAACAGATGATCAGACTTTAGACTAACTGCTGATGACTTCTACACGAAGTGCCATCTAGAAATAATTTCAAAGAAAAGATCACCATAGTAGGGATTTTTTTTTTTTTAAGATTTATTTTTTTATCTGAAAGGCAGAGTTACAGAGAGATGGGGAGGCAGAAACAGAGAGATCTTCCACCTGGTGTTTCATTCCCCAAATGGCCATAAGGGTACAGGGATGGGCCAGTTAGAAGCCAGCAGCTAGGAACTTAAGGGTCTCTCACACAGGTACAGGGGTCCAAGCACTTGGGCCATCCTCTGTTGCTTCCCCAGGAGCATTAGCAAGCAGCTGGATCTGAAGTGCAGCAGCTGGGACGTGAACTATCATCTGTATGGGATGCTGGTGTCCCAGGAAGCAGCTTTACCTACTATGCCCCAACACCAGCCCCTATATTAGGGATTACCTAAATTACCTGGGTTTATATAGGTACCACAATCCAGTTTTCAAACCTTCAGCAAATTGAGTACCTTGAAATGGATACCTCTAAAGACCATATGACATGTATCCAATAAAAGGATGATCGAGGGGTGGGTGTTTGGCCTGGCAGTTAAGACACCAGTTGGTACTCCATATCCTGTATCTGGGTACTAGGGTTTGAGTCTCAGCTCCAGCCCCAATTCCAGCTTCCTGCCACTGTGTACCCTGGGAAGCAACAGTGATGGCTTGTTAGGTCCATGCCACCCATGTGGGAGACCTGGATTAACTCCCCAGCTCCCTGTTTCACCTTGGCCTAAAGAAACAGTGGACAGAAGCTCTCTGTCTCTACCTCTCAAACTAGCATATGGAAGATATCTCACTGCCCTTCAAATAAATAAATAAATCTTTTAAAAATTAAAAAAAAAAAGGTTATGCTAGCTAGCATTCACAATGAGGGTGTAACTCTGACTCACCTTCTGTATAACTCTGCCTTTCAAATAAACAATAAATCTTTAAATTAAAACAGATTTTCCATCTGCTGGTACACTGACCAAATGGCCCCAAAAGCCAAGCTGAATCAGGCCAAAGCCAGGAGCCAGGAACTCCACTTGCATCTCCCACATGGGCTGCAGCACTGAAGTAATGGAGCCATAATCAGTCTCCCAGGATACACATTAGCAGGAAGCTGGACCAGAAACACAGTTGCCAGGACTCAAACCAGGCACTCCAATATGGGATGTGAGCATCTCAAGTAGCAGCTTGACCAGCTGCACCACAATGCCTCCCCCGGTACTTAACTTTCAAGCCTCAGACACCATACATGTGAAGTAGGGATATTACTACTCACCTTCCGATGTTCTCTTGAGAATTAAAGATAATGTATATTAAAAAGAATTAGCACATTATTTGGCAAATACAAGATATTCAAAAAATGACAGCTGTTATAGCCTAACTGGCCTGACAAAAGTATTGGAATTGTTTTCGTGGGGAACACTTCAGAGACATTCTGCATTGTTCAACCCTTCCTCCAAGACACACAGCAGCACAAAGAACACTGTGGCTGCCTTATTGGTCTAGTCATAAAGCCCCTGAAGGACAAGTGAAGGAGAGATAAGGAATTCCATGAAGCGGAACAGAATCACACTTTTATACCCTTTCTTATCACCAACTGCCTCCTGACCTCAACACAGCATGAAATGCCTGGACTTCCAAAGAAACTTAGGTCCCCCGTATAAAAGTTCTGGCCATTGTGAATATCCACTGCCAAACCCTAAACACATTAATGAGGTCACTGACATTTTCCAACACAGACAACATTCCTGTTCTTACTGGTATACTGAAACAGACTTTTTAAAAGTAAATTAAAAAGCACCGTGAGCCTGAGTATATTCTTGAAATAAGAGAAGCAGTGGCATGGGACTCACAGCTGGTCAAAGCAGAAAACACACTAATTCATTATATTGCTTTGAAATCATGGTCCAAGGTGCTTTGGCCTATGTGTACCAGGCTGCCAACACTGCTTCTTATTAACAGTGAGACTGACGGATTGTACCTGGATTTAAGAGACTCTGGAGTGTTCTACCATTGAAGCTAGTTACAATTGCCTCTATGGCCAACAGGGTATGAGAAGCCCTGCTGGGACTACATTGTGATTCCCTGGTTCCAAAGTCCACAGATCCGTGAGGGTGGGACAAGGACATCCAAAAGGCCCTACAGAGGGAGGACCACTTCTGGTTCACTGCTGTGAGCTAGCCAGTGGTTGTGATGTAGGACCTTCCTTTAAAGCAGCTGCTGTACTGCAACCTTTTTCAGAAATAAACCACATATTGATCAGAACTGTTATTCTGAATCATGTGAGTCTTTTTAACAATCCAACATTATTACCACTGTTAGTGGAACAAAAAAATAGTAACAGATTATTAAAAATTGATTTAAAAAAAAGAATGATAATAGTGAAGCCACAGAAGCAATGGGATTAAAAAATATGGCCAGGAAAGGAACACAGAACACACAGGCTGAGACACAAACGACAAGGGCCTGAGCAAGAGACAAGCAGGGTAAGAGAATCACAAGCAGAGCAAGCGAGTGATTGTGAGGCAAGAATAACTTTGATCAGAGCAGAAGGTAAGAGGGGCTGGAGAGTGGTGAGCAAGGAACAACGGTAAAAAATAAATCAGAGGACCTTTTAAATTTGGATTTCAACTAACCCAATATATTTCTCATAAATTCTCCACTACCTCTATCTGCTCATAAAGCCCTTTGCCTTCCCTCCAACATTTAGAACACTTATAATGCCTAATACTCTAAGAGAAAAATGAGCAATTTCACAGCTCAAAATAATTGATTCCGTGAATCAACATTATCTTATTATCTGTTCCTTCATATTACAGTTTCAATACATATGCCCTAAAGCTCCTGCCCCAATCTGCTCCAAAGTTCTGCTCACTTTTTACGCTAGGTGTGTGTACAATAAACATACACTGCGCTCGATAATGACTTAACAACCAGATCTATCTTCTCTCTGTGGTCAGAATTAAACATACACACATATTACATTGGATTTTCTTGTGTTTCAGTTGTTGTGATTTAGCCTTAGAGGAACTACATAGCTTCTATTGTCTTGGGATTTTCAATCACAGTGCCCTTTCCCCCCTTAGCCAAAAGTTAAAAAACAAAGAGACAGAGAGGGTACTGCGGATATGGAAGGGAATACCCAACAATTCAGCCCGTAAGACTGTGTTACATTCTAAGACACATATCTATTATCCATGAAGCCAAAAACAGAACTGTCAGCTATGGTCAAAATTGCACTACCATTGTCTCAAACACCTAGCTTTGCAGCTTTAAAATGAGTACTGTTTTTCCTTATGCTTCCTTAAAGTAAAACCCCACTTTACTGGAGGTCATTTAAGAGATTTAAGAGATTCTGTTCCTTAAAACTTTTTTTAAAAGACACACATCTAACATTTCAGCCCCCTGACATTTCCTCATACAGGTTACTGTACCTCTTACATACTCAACCAATATCCTTTTCATCCTGTCTGGCAGTGATGTCAATATGTCTGTTAGGTTATAAAAAGTTATCTCTGGGGCCAGTGTTGTGGCAAAGCAGGTAAAGCCACCCCTGTAACACCAGTGTCCACTATGGGCACCGGTCCACATCCAGGCTGCTTCAGTTCCCTGCTAATGGCCGAGGGAAAGCAGCAAGAAGATGGCCCAAGCACTTGGGCCCCCACTAGCCATGTGACAGACTTAGAAGAAGCTCCTGGCTTCAGCCTGGCCCAACCCTGGTCATTGAGGCCATCTGGGGAGGGACCCCACAGAGGGAAAATCTTTCTCTTTTTATTAAAAAGAAAAAAGTTACCTCCCAAAAGGCAACACCAATGGCAGTGTTTGAATCTCAGTGACAACTTAATAAACAGCTGGCATAAAAAAAAGGGGGGGGGGAGGGTGGCGCGGCGGCGCTGTGGTGCAGTGGGTTAAAGCCCTGGCCTGAAGCGCCAGCATCCCATATGGGCGCCGGTTCTAGTCCCAGCTGCTCCTCTTCCGATCCAGCTCTCTGTTATGGTCTGGAATAGCAGAAGATGGTCCAAATCCTTGAGCCCCTGCACCCATGTGGGAGACCCAGAAGAAGCTCCTGGCTCCTGGCCTCGGATCAGTGCAGCTCCAGCCGTTACAGCCATCTGGGGAGTGAACCAGCAGATGGGAGACCTCTCTCTCTGTCTCTCCCTCTCTGTAACTCTTTCAAATTAAAAAAAAAAAAAATCTTAAAAAAAAAAAAAAAGACAGTAACAGATGGCTTCAAACGATTAAATATCTACATCACTCCTGGCACTTCTATACACTTGGTATTTCTAATCCTCAAAAACCTGGCTCCTGCCATCCGATCAGCGCGGTGCGCCGGCCGCAGCGCACCTACCGCGGCGGCCATTGGAGGGTGAACCAACGGCAAAGGAAGACCTTTCTCTCTGTCTCTCTCTCACTGTCCACTCTGCCTGTCAAAAATAAATAAATAAATAAATTTTAAAAAAAAATTAGACTAAGAAAGAAGATACGTAAAGGAGGACACTACTCAAAACCATTACACTAGAACAACCTTGGTCGACTTGAACCCAAATTTCTTCATCTTATTACTATTTCAAAAAACTCAAGATCTAATTCCAGAGTTTTCAAAAACCCATTTGAGGATCATGAAATAAATTTAGTGAATCATACCCCTTTCTAAATGAAACAGACAATATGAGTTTAACAGATGACTGGCAACTATTTCATGAGACACTAATTTCAGTTTTATAAACATATACACACGACAGTGACGTTACATGTGAATATTACTACAGATCCAGCCAAAGAAGTCTGAAAGCCATGAACACAAGCACTGTCATTATTACTGTTGTATATATGGACATATCCTTTCAACTTTTCATCAAAAGCAAGATGTTTAAAACATTTGGGCACTAAAATCTTTCACTTAATGTCCTACATACATTACCAAAACTGTAATTAGGTTTAAAAGCTGTTAAGTGAATGAAAAACCTTTGGGTCATAAATACCGTATTTCTCTCTCATTGGTCAAATTTCTCCTGAAACTCTGCTCTACATCTCTAAGACGGTAAAGAACAGAAATAAAGTAGCTGTTGTGCCCTTCACCCTCTCCCCCAGGGCTTTTACCAACTCATTTTCCAAAATGTTTCCCTGCTTTGCTGTGTTTCACTAAAGGTAACCACCCAATTTTTATCAGCTTTCTGCCCATTTTCTTGAGTAACTAGATTACATATTCTTCAATATATGCAGCCTCTTAAGATAACTTTACTCTTATGCATAACCTTATAAAAGGCACACAGTTCACATCAATCTATTATATATTTCAAAATAGCCGGCAGAGACAATTTCAAATGTTCCCAACTCAAAGAAATGATCAGTGTTTGAGGTAATGGAAATACCAGCAACCCTGATTTGATCATGACATACACCCATGCATTCCAGAATTCATTCTGTTCTCCAGAGATATGTACAATTCCTGTGAGTCAAATGAAAAGGAGGGAAGGCATACTCAGCACATGATGGCACACAATGTGAGGAAGGTCAGGGACGTTTCCTTCCTCAAGAGGCTGAATGCCTAAAAAACAGCAGCGAGCATTATGGCAGAATGAAAATTAAAATTTCCTTTGAACTGGGGGGAAAACAAATGACTTATTAAATCTGTTAAGGCACCATACCAACAGAATGTACATACGTTAAGATAAAGATATGTCTGGGGACACTTATAATCAGTAACAAATTAATGGACTCCAGGAAAAGGCAGTGGACTAAATACACACCTGTCTCTCCTCCTTCCCCAGTGAGTGCATCACATGAAGGGCCCAAACTGTTTCATCAAACTCTGATTGCAGCTTCACACACATATCCAAGGCAGCAATGCTAAATGCATACCTTACTGTGCATCACAGTAACAAAAAATAAAGAAGGAATATGAAAGGATAACTATTTCAGAACAAGAAAATATGTTAGTGGAAGATCACAAGTTTCAAAGAATTCTGGGCAGACAAAACAGAAAAGACAGAGAAAAAAAGAACTTGTCTATTACTCAAGAACATATTAGAGAATTTATAAATTACAGTCAAATTAATCACACCCACAATGAGAAGGAAATGATTAGAATTTTTCAAAGGGTCTTCAATTACCTGTATTCTGGACAAATGACCTCATCCTCTGCCCTTATGAACAGAGATGCTTATAATGCCAACTTCTGCCTTTAGGATAAAGCCAGAAAAGTGATCACTACAAAAGTGGGCATGGGAGGAAGCATTTGGGACACTGCATGGGACATCTGCATTCTACATCAGAATGCCTAGGGACGGAGCTGTCAAGTAGCAGGTAAAGCTGCCTCCTGCAGGCCTGGCAGCTGGAGACCAGGCTGCTCCATTTCTAAACCAGCTCTCTGCTATGGCCTGGGAAAGCAGTAGAGGATGGGCCAAGCACTTGAGCCCATGGTAGAAGCTCCTGGCTTCCGATCAGCTCAGCTCCAGCCATGGCAGCCATTTGGGGAGTGAACCAGCAAATGGGAAATTTTCTCTCTCTCTAACTCTTTCAGATAAATAAATCTTTAAAAAAAAAAAATGCTTGAGTTCAAGTCCCAGCTTTGCCTGATAATGCACACCCTGGGAGGCAGCAGATGATGGAGAACCAGGTTGAGTTTACAGCTTCTGGCTTCAGCCTGGCCCATCCCCAACCCAACTGATGGGAACATCTGGGGAGTTAAGCAACAGAAGCAATAGCTCACTTGCTGTCTCTAACATTTTTTCAAGTGGGCATTACTGCCTAGGTAAGGCTTCTGCTAAGAGAGGTCAGACCTAATAGACAAGTAAAGAAAAATGCAGCCACACCAGATTTTAAATGCAAAAAGGATGAGAAAGGGGAAGTTGGAAAAAAGAAAGAGGTGAGGAGGACCTCTCAATAGTGTCTAAGTGAAAAGTAGCAAAGCTGCCCTCCTAAAGCACTGAAAGACACCACGATCATCCCAGTGAACAGTGCGCCACTTCACCTGCTAATTCCTCACTCTCACTCCCTGCTGCACATCTAACCCCCACTTCACAGAAGCCATTTTCAAGACCACTCTACAACAAGAGAAGACCACTCCATCATACAACTGCCACAACTAACAAGATTCACCAAGCATCTGCTGAAACCTCACAGCATAAAAGAGAAGGAGCTGGGGCCAGCGCTGTGGCATGACAGGTAAAGCTGCCACTTGTAGCACTAGCATGCCAAGTGGGTGCCCGTTTAAGTCCCAACTGCTCCACTCTCCGATACAGCTCCTGGCTAATGAACCTGGAGGCCCAAGTGTTTGGGCCTCTGAACCCACATGGTAGACCCAGAAGAAGCTCTTGGCTTCAGATCAGCCCAGCTCAGGCCATCGGGGCCATTTGGGGAGTGAACCAGTGGATAGAAGACCCCTCTCTCTCTGTCTTTGCCTTTCTCTGTAACTCTGCCTTTCAAATAAATAAATGTTTCAGGGGGAAAAAATGAACAAGATGTACAGAGGTATTAACAAAGACAGTAGAAATCAGGAAACAGATAAATATATGTTAATTCTCATTAATATCCTCAGAGGAACTGAAGAAAATGCAGCAAGATAAAAGAGATCACATATAAAAGCAAAAGCAAGGGCCATTAAAAATTATTAAAGCATAAAAATAATGGACGGCGCCGTGGCTTAACAGGCTAATCCTCCGCCTTGCGGCGCCGGCACACCGGGTTCTAGTCCCGGTTGGGGCGCCGGATTCTATCCCGGTTGCCCCTCTTCCAGGCCAGCTCTCTGCTATGGCCTGGGAAGGCAGTGGAGGATGGCCCAAGTCCTTGGGTCCTGCACCCGCATGGGAGACCAGGAGAAGCACCTGGCTCCTGGCTTCGGATCAGCGAGGTGAGCCGGCCGCAGCGGCCATTGGAGGGTGAACCAATGGCAAAAAGGAAGACCTTTCTCTCTATCTCTCTGTCTCACCATCCACTCTGCCTGTCAAAAAAAAAATTTTTTTTTAAAAAGTTAATGTAGTTATGTAATAAAATAGGCAGACTAAACATCAAAGTATTTACCCATAATAAAAGGCGGAGGCAATACCCTAGAAGGGTACAGAAAATAACAAGCAAGAATTTTAAAAAATTAAAATATGAAGTAAAATCTAGGAAGCCCAACATCCACTTAGATATGACATCCAAAAATGGAAGAGGGATGGAAGGAAATTAGTTTAAAAAAGGAGCAAGGCAGGCTTTCCAAGAGCTAACAAACCATTTTTCAGCCTTTTGGCTAGGATCAAGTGAAGACCTGAACAAAGATTGAGCTGTCAGATTGAAAAGACTCACAGAGAAACAAGAAAAACAAACAAAAAAAGATCTGTAACTAGATTCATGCTAGTAAAACTTTAGAATGCCAAGAAAACTGCCAGAGAGAACTGAGAATCATTCTAACATCCAACTTCTCATCAGAAATACTGGGTGCTAGGGCCACTATCGTGGCACAGCAGGTTAAGCTGCTGTCTGTGATGCCAGAATCCTATGAGACCGATTTGAGTCCCAACTGTTCCACTTCTGATCCAGTTCCCCCACTAATGTGCCTAGGAAAGCAGAAGATGGCCCATGTACCTGGGTCCTATCCCATATGAGGGGACCTGGATGGAACCCAGACCTGCCCCAGCCCAGGCCACTGTACCCAGTTGGGGAGGGAACCAGTGGATGGAAGATCTCTGTCTCTCTCCCTCTGTCTCTCTGACAGCACTGCTTTTCAAATAATTAAGTAAATCTTTTGGAAGGAAGGGAGGCATGGAACAAGTGAGTGAGCTGAAAGACAACAGAGCAGCATCCTCCAAGTTTTAAGAGAAAAATATTTTAAAATGAGATTCCTCTTAACTGGGCACTTGCCCAACATGTGTGATACACATGGGTTACTAGGTGTACAGCCAAAGGGCTCTGTTGAGAACAGTGTCAATCACGTACAAGTACTACCATGTTCTCATGTACACAGCACACCATGAAAAAGGCTGGAGGGTGCTGCTCTGAAGTTAGACTGCCACTGAAATGGCAGTCTAAAAGAAATGTATTTCCAGACATTGAAGAACTAAAATTGTATTTCTATGGAAAAACTGAAAAAGCACAGCAGCCAAACAAAACAGGAATGCAAGCAAACATGAGATAAAAGAAATACAGACGCTGAACATGACCCAGAACTAACAAGTGGAAAGAAACAAAGGAGAATGCACTTGTCACTGACAGTGGGAGCAAATGTCAATCTTACAACATCAAATTTTCTTCCCCATAAATACTACATGATAAATAATAGTCATAACAATTGGTAATGATGCTTTTCAATTTCAAAAACCATCCTGCAGGGCCAGTACTGTGACACAAAGGGTTAAAGCCCCGGCCTGCAGCACCGGCATGCTATATGGTTGCCAGTTTGAGTCTTGGCTGCTCCACTCCCAATTCAGTTCTCTGCTATGGCCTAGGAAAACAGTAGAAGATGGCCCAAGTCCTTGGGTCCCTGCACCCACATGGGAGACCGGGAAGAAGCTCCTAGCTCCCAGCTTCAGATCAGCTCAGCTCTGGCCGTTGCGGGCATTTGGGGAGTGAACCAGAGGATGGAAGACCCCCCTCTCTCTCTGGCTCTACCTCTCTCTGTAACTCTTACAAATAAATAAAATAAATCTTAAAAAAAAAAAAAAATCCTGTAAGGTAAAAAAGAGAGGTACAAAACTAAGTAGTTGCAAACTCTAACCTTTCCTCTGATAAAAATAAGTTGTCATTTAAGATTTATTTATTTATTTGAAAGAGTGGCAGAGGCAGAGAGAATGAGAGAAAGGGTCTTCCATCCGCTGGTCCATTCCCAGTTGGCTGTTACACCTGGAGCTGTGCCGATCCAAAGACAGGCACCTGGAGCTTCCTCTGGGTTTCCCATATGGGTGCAGAGGCCCAAAGACTTAGGCCATCTTCCACTGCTTTCCCAGGCCATAGCAGAGAGCTGGATCGGAAGTGGAGTAGCCAGGTCTCCAACCGGTGCCCATATGGGATGCTGGTGTTGCAGGCCAGGGCTTTAATCCTCTGTGCCACAGTACAGAGGGCCCACAGAATAGTTTTTTGAAGTTGAAAAGCATCATTACCAATTGTTATGACTACACCACAGAGTGGGCCCCAAAATAAAAGCTGAAATAAGAAAATAAATTCTTTAATTTCTGCAAAACTCTCATATTAAACATGTCTCATAGTTAAAATATCCAAAAATAGAAATCTTTAGTACAATGCATTATTTAAAGTCACTAAACCAAGCAAGAACCACCCAGAACTTTTAAACCTCTAGAAAGCATGGTGTGAGAGAAAAGTAGATACTTTTTTTCATACCATTCTAATATTCTGAGCTTTTTCTAACACATGCTTGCGTTAGTTTAAATTTAAAACCTGATTTTTATTCCCTTACCAAAATTAGAATCTTTAGGAGCCAGCATCGTGGCATAGCAGACTGAGGCACAGTGGGTTGTGCCAGCATCCCATATGGGCACTGTTTCTCATTCCAGCTGCTCCACTTCTAATTCAGCTCCCTGCTAACAGCCTGGGAAAATACACAGAGGATGGCCCAAGTGCCTGGGCCCTTGGCAACCACATGACAGACAGGGATGAAGCTCCAGGCTTTGGCCTGGCCTAGCACTAGCTATTGTAGCCTTCTAGGGTGCAAAGCAAGGACTAGAAGACTTCTGCCTGCAGCTCTTTTGACAAAAATTTAAAAAAAAAAAAAAAAAAAACTTAAAAAATATATACTCATGACCGGCGCCGTGGCTCAATAGGCTAATCCTTCGCCTAGCGGCGCCGGCACATAGGGTTCTAGTCCCGGTTGGGGCACCGGATTCTATCCCGGTTGCCCCTCTTCCAGGCCAGCTCTCTGCTATGGCCAGGGAGTGCAGTGGAGGATGGCCCAAGTCCTTGGGCCCTGCACCCCATGGGAGACCAGGAGAAGCACCTGGTTCCTGCCATCGGATCAGCGTCGTGCGCCGGCCGCGGCGGCCATTGAAGGGTGAACCAACGGCAAAGGAAGACCTTTCTCTCTGTCTCTCTCTCTCACTGTCCACTCTGCCTGTAAAAAAAAAAATATATATATATATATATATATATACACTCATGTGCATATAAAACTTTCTGCACTAAAATACATTTCTAATTCTATTTTTCAGGTACTTTCTGTAATACCATGTATTTACATGACAGAATTTTTACAATATTACAGGTTATCAATTCAAAAACAGTATGCATAACCTCAATTGCTACTAGGATTATCTGAAATATTTTCACATTTTTATATACACACGCAACACATAAAAACACAGTAAAGTTGTACACCAAACTCTCAGCAACAGCCATCTTTAGTGAATGGAAGGGGCCCAAGCTGAGAACTTTTACGTGTCACTTTATAGTATATACTTTGTTCTATCTGGTTGTTTCATTAATTTTTAGAGGGTGGGCAACAAATAAAGGATGATCTCTTGGTGGGAAGAAAGGAAAAAGCAGGGTCTCAAAAAGAGATATTTTACACCTACATTCTTAGCAGCATTAGTCTCAGTAGCCAGGAGGTAGGATCTACTGACAGTGAAATGGATAAACAAGATGCAGTACAGATGCATACACTGGACTACTAGTCAGCCTTGAAACAGGACAGGGGCCAGGGCTGTAGCATAGCAGGTAAAGCCACCACCTACAGTACCAGCATCCCATATGGGCACAGGTTCCAGTCCCAGCTGCTCCACTTCTGATCCAGCTCTCTGCTATGGCCAGGGAAAGCAGCAGAACGTGGCCGAAGTCCTTGGGTCCCTGCACCCACGTGGGAGACCGGGAAGAAGCTCCTGGTTCCTGGCTTCAGATCAGCACAGCTCTGGCCACTGTGGACCACTGGGGAATGAACCAGCGGATGCAAGGCCTCTCTCCTCTCTCTAACACTGACTTTCAAATAAATAAATAAATCTTTAAAAATAAATAATCAATCTTTAAAAAACACAATGACATTCCAATACACTGCAATATGGGTAAACTTTGAGGACATTATGCTAAATGATATAAGGCAGTTCAAAAAAAAGACAAATACTGGGGCCAGCGCTGTGGCAAACAAGGTTAAGCTGCCGGCATCCCATACAGGCACCAGTTCCTGTTTTGATTTACCCACTTCCAATCTAGCATTCTACTTAATGGCCTGGGAAAAGCAGAAGATGGCCCAAGTGTTTCATCCCCTGCCAAACACAAGGGAGACTTGGATGAAACTCCAGGTTCTGGCTTCACCCTGGCCCAGCACTGGCTGTTGCAGCCATCTGGGGAGTAAACTAGCAGATGGAAGATCGATCTCCATCCATTCCTCCTTCCCTCTCACTCTTTCTTCCCTGTCTTTCCTTCTCTCATAAATACTCCATGGTATATAACAGTCATAACAATTGGTAATGATGCTTTTCAGTTTTAAAATTGAAACCTCTGACTTTCAAATACACTTAAAAAAAAAAAAAAGCCTTTTAACAACAACAACAAAAAAAAAGGTAAACAGATGGGCCAGCATGACGCAGCAGGTAAAGCCACCACCTGTGACATCAGCATTTCATATGGTCACTGGTTCAAGACCAGCTTCTCCACTTACGATCCAGCTCCCTGTTCATGCATCTGGGAAAGCAGCAGAGGATAGTCAAAGTGTCTGGACCCCTGCACTCATGCGGCAGACTTGGAAGAAGCTTCGGGCCCCTGAATTCAGTCTGGACCAACCCTGGCCATTGTGGCCACTTAGGGACTGAACCAAAGGATGGAAAATCTGTCCATCCCTTTTTGTAACACTGACTTTAAAGTAAATAAACAAATATTAAAAAAAAAAGGATAAATACTGTATGACAACAAAAGTAGGCAAGTTCATAAAGACCAAAAAATAAATAAGAGGTGGCTGCCAGTGCCTGGAGGAAGGCAAGAGTGGGAGGCTGCTCTTTGATGAGCAGTTTCAGTTTTGTAAGATAGAAGAGTCTGGGACACTGAATGCACAATAACAACAATATACTTAAAACTACTGAACTGTATATTTTAAAATGGTTGTAAATTTCATGTCTATTTTACAACTGAAAATGCATTTTAAAAAATGAAATGGGCCAGCACTGTGGCATAGCGGGTAAAGCCACTGCCTGCAGTGCCGGCATCCCATATGGAAGCCGGTTCAAGTCCCAGCTGCTTCACTTCCCATCCAGCTCTCTGCTATGGCCTGAGAAAGCAGTAGAAGATGGCCCAAGTCCTTGGGCCCCTGCACCCACGTGGAAGACCTGGAAGAAGCTCCTGGCTCCTGGCTCCGGATCAGCTCAGCTCTGGCTGTTGTGGCCAACTGAGGAGTGAACTAGTGGATGGAAGACCTCTCTCTCTCTCTCTGCCTCGCAAATAAATCTTTAAGAAAAAAAAATTGGAAAATTTTTAAAGACTTATTTAAAAGGCAGGGTTAGTTACAAAGAAGATGGAGAGAAAGAAGGGAACAGAGAGAAAGGGCAAAGGGTATCACTTCCCAAATGGCCACAACAGCCAGGGCAGGGCCAGGCTGAAGCCAGGAAGGAGCCCAGAATTCCATTCAGTCTCTCTCATGAGTGACAGGGATTCAAGCATTTGAACCATCATCTGCTGCTTTCCCAGGCACATTAGCAGGGAGCTGGATGGGAAGTGGAGCAGCCAGGACTCAGACTGGCACCCATATTGAATGCTGGCATTGTAGAGAGCGACTTAGCCATCTGTAACCACAACACTGGCCCCAAATTTGGAAATTTCAAGTTAAAATATAAATAAAAGATACATGGAAAATGGTACATCAGTTCCATCAGGGAAAATATACTCAAACTTCATTAATTCATGGATTTTGAATTTCCAGTGAGCTTGCTTGCTAATAAACTTTGCATTTAACTCCAAAGTTACCATTTGGGACATATTCGTGGTCAGATACAGACGTGCACAGAAGGTGGAAAAATTTTAGTTGCTCATTTACTTCCAGCTGAGGTCAAGCAAGGCAGCACATATCTTCCTGTCTCACAGTAACACTATAAAAATCCTCCGTCTGGCCTCTTTAGTGCCACAATTTTGCATTTTTGTGCTCTTTACTGGTTGTATATCGCTATTTAAAACAGCCCAAGTAGAGGACTGAAGTGCTATCTAGTGATAGGTGTCAAAAGGCTGTGATGTGCCTTATGGAGAAAGTTATGTGCATTAGGGAAGTTTTATTCACACGAGTTACAGGGCTATTCACTTTTAGTGTATCATTAATGAATCAAAACATACAGAGGTATGTTACACAGTTCATGGAAAAATGAAATTAAAAGGTAATTCTATTTTTGTCCAAAGAACCCTTGAAATCCATGTATACAAAGTCTCCAAAAAGGTAATTAAAATGCATATTCTGAAAAATACTTAGCATGGATTTCCTAATCTTTGCACCAAAATAAACTTACCTTTTAATTCCATTTTCCCATGAACTATTTGAAGTACTCTAATAAGATAGATGTCTGGTAAATTAATTTTGTTACAGCCTGAGTGCCTGAAAACAAGATTGTGGAGACTGCAGTAGAAAGCTACAGAGGGCGGGACATACACACCCACAGACAGCAGAGTGGGACAACGCTTCTAACAGCACCGGAGAGTTCAAACAAAATGACATTCATGGTGTAAATTCCTGACTCAAGCCACTAACACAGAAGAAGGCAGTTATATTGAGCATGACATAAAAGAATCCTCCTCCATTCTTTAAAGCAGGAGTCAAACTTTCTGCTGTAAAGGAGCAAATGCTTATTATTGGGGGGAGTATAGGTCTCTATGATAACCACCTAATGGTGAAATCAAAGCAGCCATAAAAAATGTGTGTTTCAATAAAACTATATTGGGCCAGCGCGGCGGCTCAATAGGCTAATCCTCCGCCAGTGCCGGCATCCCATATGGAAGCTGGTTCAAGTCCCAGTTGCTCCTCTTCCAGTCCAGCTCTCTGCTGTGGCCCAGGAAGGCAGTGGAGGATGGCCCAAGTGCTTGGGCCCTGCACCCACATGGGAGACCAGGAGGAAGCACCTGGCTCCTGGCTTCGGATCAGCGTGGTATGCCGGCTGCAGCGGCCATTGGGGAGTGAACCAATGGAAAAGGAAGACCTTTTTGTCTCTCTCTCTCTCTCTCACTGTCCACTCTTCCTGTCAAAAAATAAATAAGTAAAAAAATAAAACTACATTGAAAAATACTTATGAGGGGCTGGCGCTGTGGTGCAGCGGGTTAACACCCTGGCCTGAAGCACTGGCATCCCATATGGGCGCCAGTTTGAGACCCAGCTGCTCCACTTCCAATCCAGCTCTCTGCTGTGGCCTGAGAAAGCAGCAGAAGATGGCCCAAGTCTTTGGGCCCAGGCACCCATGTGGGAGACCTGGAAGAAGCTCCTGGATCCTGGCTTCGGAACAGCGCAGCTTCAGCCGTTGCGGCCATCTGGGAGTGAACCATTGGATGGAAGACCTCTCTTTCTCCCTGCCTCTCCTCTCTCTGTGTAACTCTTTCAAATAAAAAATCTTAAAAGAAAAATACATATCAAATTCTATGAGTTTCATAGAATGTCTATAGACTGTCCATTTGACATAATATTAACATCCTTTTTTGTTTCTTCAATGATTTAAAAATGTAAAAACTATTTTTAGATTCTGGGTCCCATAAAAGCAATGGTAATACCACATTTGGCATGCAGGCTGTAGTCTGCCAACAGCTGCTCTAAAGCTTTCAAAACTTGGGGGCCCCTAGGGCTGGCACTGTGGTGCGGCAGGTTAAAGCAGTGCTGGCAACCTATATGGGAAACAGAGTCCTAGATGCTCCACTTCTGATTCAGCTCCCTGCTAATGCACCTGGGAAAGCAGCGGAGAATGGCCCAAGTCCTTGGGCCTGCACCTACATGGAAAACCTGGAAGAAGCTCCTGGCTTTTGATCAGCTCAGTTCTGGCCATTGTGGCCATTTGGGGAGTGAACCAGCAGATGGGAAACCTACCTCTCTCTCTCTTCTCTACCGCTCTCTGTTAACTCTTTCAAATAAAGTAAATCTTAAAAACAGAGGCCGACATTGTGGGTAATAATGGGTTAAGATGCCTACTACAACACCAACATCCCCTATGAGCACTGGTTTCAGTTCCAGCTGCTCTACTACCAATCCAGCTGCCAGCTAATGCCCCTGCCACCCCACAGGAGAACAGGATGGAGTTCTAAGCTCCTGGCTTCAGCCTGGGTCAACCTAGCTGTTGTAGCCATTTGGGAAGCAGACCAGAAGACTGGCTGCTCATTCACTCTCTCTCACTCTCCCCATCACCACCAACTCTGCCTTTCAAACAAAAATATATCTTAAAAAAATAAATAAATAAATGAAGAGCAAGGAGGAGTGGGAGGCAAGGCAGGTATGGTAGGAAGAATCATTATATATATATATATATTTTAATTTTTTGACAGGCAGAATGGACAGTGAGAGAGAGAGAGACAGAGAGAAAGGTCTTCCTTTGCCGTTGGTTCACCAGAAGAATCATTATATTCTTAAAGTTGTACAAAGGTTTCTTTGGGGAAAAAAATAATGTTAACTGAAAATAAAATAAATGAAAATTAAACTTTTAAAATCAAATATCAAATGCATAGGTTAACTGTTTAATTATGACATCACGCAAAGCCAGGCAAAGTTCAAAGAAACAAGAACTTAGAGGCAATAAAACTATTTTATATAAAGGAAACTTGGAAAGTCCCTAAAACTGTAACATAAGGAAATTCCATTATAATCTTATATGATCTATACCATAGGTATGGAAACTACAGCACAAGGTTCAAATTTGACCCACTGTGTTTTTATAAATAAAGTTTCATTGGAACACAGGCCCATTTATGTATTGTCTGAGGTACTTTAGCACTGCAATGACAAAACTTAGCACTTTTTCTCAGTGAATTTGTTTAACCCCTTACTGAATATCTTACAAACTCTATGACACAGAGGACATAAGCCACCATGAAACAAAGTCACAGCCTTTCAATGGTTGTAGATCCAGAACCTTTAGAACAAAAGAAAAATGAAGTACCCTTCAGGGGAACATCCAGCCCCAGGGCTACAGAAAGCCCACAATACCACCTGGTCTGGCCCCATCAAGGCAACCACAGGCAGAACTTGATATTCAATAAATCTATAGCAGGATAATTTTTAAGCTGGTAGTTTTATATGGCCCACAAATATTGTTATAAATATTCAAAAGGCCCTGGCAGAAACAAGGTTCCCCACCCCTGCTTTAGATAAAGCTCTATCACAAGTACTGTGATCTCCTTCCTGGGAAAAGGGGAAGGGAAGGGAAGAGAGGGGAAGGGGACGGGAGGGGAGGATAGGAAAGGGAAAAGGAAAGGAAAATGGAAAAGGAAAGGAAAAGAAAAGGAAAAGGTCAACAGCTACTTAACAGGGTAATCATGTGTATGGTGAAATATATAGCCTTTTGCAGGACTATATAACAAACGTCAAGATCTAGAGAGGACTATTGTGATACATTTGTCAGAACAAGGGATCACAATGGTCACATAATATACAAAGTTTTGGCAGGAGTCCATTTAACAGAGTGGCTCAATCCTCCTATCTCATGGCTATTTCCCCAGGCACTGAATGTATATCTGTGAAGGGTAGTCTCAGGTTACCACCAACTGACAAAATCCCATGCTGATGCCACAACAGGTGAAGGAACAGGGCAGTACTGTATCAAGACACAATTAACAGCTCCCCCTCCAAAATGCACTGCATTGCTAGAAGAATTATCAAAGAACTGAAAATTACAGGGGTTGTAATCCCTGGCAGATATCAGCTTAATCTAACTGCCTGGCTGATGCAGAAAAATGTTCTCAAAGGATGATAGTATTGAATGATCACAAGTACTGCTTGTATTCAAATTTGATCTGTATAATGTACCTGATATGCAGCTACAGTTCTGACAAATGGTTTATTTCCACAAACAGAAGCAATGTGCTATCATTTGGTTTGGACAGTGTACATATTTCACTACACTGCCTCAGGTTAGGTCAACTTTCTAGCTTCTATAGAATCTTAAATCATTTCACTACACCAAACATGACATGCTCCACTACACTGATAACATCAAGCCAAAAGAATCTTTTCAGGATAAAGCAGTAGTACTCTAGATGCCTTGATAAGACATGCATGCAAGAAAACAGAAAGCAAGTATCAATAAAATACAAGGTCTTTCCACTCCTAATGAAGATCTAGGGACCAGTGGACTGTAGCATGTCACAATAGTCCCAAATAAAAGCATATTTCACAGGGGACAAACAGCCATGTGGTACAAGATGGGTACATCCCAAATCTTTGTATCCGGACGGTATTTATCTTATTCTGGCTACCTTAGAAACAAGTCCATTATTTATAATCTTTTAATTTTAAAAGAATGAGTTAAGTTCTAAACAAACAACTCACATACCAATTTAAAGCAGACACCTTCCATAAATTGCACAGGTTTTTTAGGTGGGTGCCTGTGACAACTGAAACTGTTTAAGAAAAGGCACACACACTACTGGGAGACCCATAGGTATCTGCTGTTGTGAACATCCATAACTACTAAAAGCTTGAATGAGCTTTTTAATTTGTGAATGTTTCCACATTTAGAGATCCAGCAACTACTGTGGAAATAACAATTTAAAATCCCCAGCCTCGCTAACAGTTAGGAACAGAGTATATCACTCCATCTTTTTTTTTTTTTTTTTGACAGGCAGAGTGGATAGTGAGAGAGAGAGAGAGACAGAGAGAGAGAAGGGTCTTCCTTTTTGCCATTGGTTCACCCTCCAATGGCCACTGCGGCAGGTGCATCTCGCTGATCCGAAGCCAGGAGCCAGGTGCTTCTCCTGGTCTCCCATGCGGGTGCAGGACCCAAGGACTTGGGCCATCCTCCACTGCCTTCCCGGGCCACAGCAGAGAGCTGGCCTGGAAGAGGGGCAACTGGGATAGAATCTGGTGCCCCAACCGGGACTAGAACCGGTGTGCCAGCGCCGCAAGGCAGAGGATTAGCCAGTTAAGCCACGGCGCCGGCCTATCACTCCATCTCTAAAGTAAACCTCCAAGAGACTTTGATTTGAAATAAGCACTATACAGAGCTTCCATCCTTGCTTATGCATGTGGTATTTGATGCTGGCAAGAGTAATGCTAGCCATCTCCCAGTTGTTGCAATGCAGGGTACCTGTCACTAAAAACACAAGCAGTGACAGCAGCAGGATCCACCATCAAATTGAAAACCTGGTACTCGGTACTCAGAATCACTTTCTCAACTTTCGTTCTGCAATTATTTCAGCCATGTTCCCAAAAGGCTGGACTCTATTTCTACCACTTTCCAATGACTTGGAACTACCTGATATTCTTCAATAATTTCCTATTCTTACTACAATAAGCACAGTGAGTTTTGTTGATAATATCTTACAATACTTGTATAATTCACATTCTATATTTAAAAAAAAAAAAAAAAAAAAAAACCCTGAGGCTTAAAATGGCTAGGTGAGGTGGACATTTTGGCCTAGTGGTTAAAACCCTTGCATTCCACATCAGAGTGTCTAGATTCAAGTCACAGCTCAGCTCCTGCTCCCAGTTGCCTGCCACTGTGCACCCTAGGAGATAGCAGGTGATGGCTCAAGTATGTAGGTCCCTGCCACTCTTGGTGGAAGACCCGGACTGAGTTCCTGGTGCCCAGTTTTGGCCTTGGGACTGAATGTTGCTGGCATTTGAAAGATGAAACAGCAGACAGGAGAACTTTCCATCTGCCTGTCTCTCTCAAATAATTTTTAAATGGCCAAGGGGCCAGCGCTGTGGCACAGCGGGTTAATGCCCTGGCCTGACACACCGGCATCCCATATGGGCGCCGGTTGGAGACCTGGCTGCTCCACTTCCGATCCAACTCTCGGCTATGGCCTGGGAAAGCAGAGGATGGACCAGGTCCTTGGGCCCTGCGCCCGCGTGGGAGACCCAGAAGAAGCTCCTGGCTTCGGATCAGCGCAGCTCCGCTGTTGTGGTCAGTTGGGGAGTGAACCATCGGATGGAAGACCACTGTCTCTCTCTCTGCTTCTCCTCTCTGTGTAACTCTTTCAAATAAATAAAATAAATCCTTAAAACAAATGGCCAAGAAAATTTTCTGATAACAGATTTCTTAAATCTCAAAGTTTATTTCATTAAAAGGGGGGGGGGGGAGTATCATCATGTTCTTAGAATTGTATCTACAAAGCACAATGAATCTGTTAAAACTAATTGAAAATTTTAAAGATAAATAAAAATTTTAGGTTTATTTTGTAATATATTAACTCTGCAATTAAGTAGTACAGGAAAGGAAATGAAACATTTATCAACAATGCTCTAAAATAGGTTGGCAAATCAGCACCTATGTACAAAATCCAATCTACTTTGTATAGCCCACAAGCTAAAATTAGTA
This sequence comes from Lepus europaeus, assembly GCF_033115175.1. Taxonomy (NCBI): domain Eukaryota; kingdom Metazoa; phylum Chordata; class Mammalia; order Lagomorpha; family Leporidae; genus Lepus; species Lepus europaeus. The sequence goes on along the minus strand of NC_084828.1, from coordinate 102,828,574 downwards.
ATTACATTTTTAAATGCTGAAAGGGGAATGTGAAAGATCATATGAACTTCAACTTCAGTTTGCATCACCAATAAGTTTCCCAAAACACAGCCATTTCTATTCATCTACATACTCCAACTGGCTGTGTCCCACTACAAGAGCAGACTTTGGTTGCCTCAAGATATACTATCTCTATTTATAGAAACAATGTTGACCTCTGGTCTATAATTATTCTAATTTAATGGAGGAATTGTCAATGTAAACAAATCTTTAAGTACGTATGCATGAGACTTCAAAAAGTTTGTGCAAAAATGAAATTTGTTAACTTTATTGGGGTAGACATTTGGCCCAGTGGTGAAGACACTACTTAAGAAACCAATGTCTTGGCCGGCGCTGCGGCTCACTAGGCTAATCCTCCGCCTTGCGGCGCCCGCACACCGAGTTCTAGTCCCAGTCGGGGCACCGGATTCTGTCCAGGTTGCCCCTCTTCCAGGCCAGCTCTCTGCTATGGCCTGGGAGTGCAGTGGAGGATGGCCCAAGTGTTTGGGCCCTGCACCCCATGGGAGACCAGGAGAAGCATCTGGCTCCTGGCTTCGGATCAGCACGGTGCCCTGGCCACAGCACGCCGGGCAGGCGGCGGACATTGGAGGGTGAACCAACGGCAAAAGGAAGACCTTTCTCTCTGTCCCTCTCTCTCACTGTCCACTCTGCCTGTCAAAAAACATTAATTAATTTAAAAAAAAAAAAAAAGAAACCAATGTCTTGGCAGGCGCCGCAGCTCAATAGGCTAATCCTCCGCCTGCGGCACTGGCACCCTGGGTTCTAGTCCTGGTTGCTCCTCTTCCAGTCCAGCTCTCTGCTGTGGCCCGGGAGTGCAGTGGAGGATGGCCCAAGTGCTTGGGCCCTGCACCCGCATGGGAGACCTGGAAGAAACTCCTGGCTCCGGATCTGCACAGCTCTGCAGTTGCGGCCATCTGGGGAGTGAACCATCAGATGGAAGACCTCTCTCTCTCTCTCTCTGCGTCTCCTCTCTCTGTGTAACTCTGACTCTCAAATAAATAAACCTTTAAAAAAAAAAAAAAAAAGGTCAGAGAAAAAAATGGGATTTTACCTATCTGATCCCATAGCAAGTATAGACATACGAAAACTACAAGTTAGTGTCAAAAAAATGCTACTTTCAGAACAAAGACGCTGATAATCAAAACTCAAATGTACCCCAGGTAATTTTGGCAGAATCAGAAAGGCTAACAGTAAGTGTTTTCTTATTCTTTTTTATAACTGGCACTGAGTTTTTAAAGGAATGTATATGAGAACAATATTCAAAAGCACAGAAGAGAAGTAAGCAATATGACAACAAAAAGGTTGACATTTTAGCACAGGGAAAAAAAAAAAAAGAGTCCTCAATTCCCTAAAGCTAGGCCAAATGAGCCAAAACAGAAATTCACAGGTGAATGACTAGAACACACAGCTAAAAATTGCTCACAGGAGGATAGATGCCAAAATCCAGAGACCAAAGTTACTAAGTCACTAAAACTAAAAACCGACCAGACGTCAATCTTTTCCTCCTCTTTCAGCAATACTGAGTTACCTCGCAAACAATTAAAAAAATAAATTAAAAACACTGCACAGCTCTGTTATACTAGATTCAGCCACTGTATTTTCCTGTCATGTAATCTGTTTTATAAATTTTTCTTCTCATTTGCTGGGCAGTATTCCCAACTTAACATGTCTTTACCTAACCCCCAAAAGAACCTCTATGTGGAAAAATAAACATATAAGGCTTTGTTCAAATGCTATGACGCAAGATGGCAACAGAAAGGAATTAGTTAGGGACACTCTGACATAATCGCAGCTAAAGGTAAGCTAGGAATGGAACAGAGGGAATTATTAATGAAGAGAAACAGTCTCAAAATTTGGGTTTTTTTTTTTTCCCTTTACCTTTATTTAACAACTTAAGATACAAATTGGAACTACTCGTGAGAATCTGAGTTCTGACCTTATTATACTGGAATATGAACTGGGTTATTCAGAACTTAAAATACATTCTCTCCTGGAAATAAGCGTATATATGACAGAGTTGTTTCTAAAGTAGGTAGCTCAGAGAAGATAATAACGATAATAAACAGATAATGCAGTTGTGATACACAGGAAGTTGGGACACTTGCCCAGGGGCATAATGATACGTTATCAAAGCTAGAAGGAGGGTCAAATCCATGACTCTCCAAACCACACATTTTTCAAAGTGAACCATCTCTACTTAACAAGTATCTTTTAAATTTTAATATATGTCTCAGAATAGTTTAATTTCTTTCTCTCTCTCTCTTTTTTATTTTTATTTTTTTTTTTTTTGAGAGGCAGAGTGGACAGTGAGAGAGACAGAGAGAAAGGTCTTCCTTTGCCGTTGATTCACCCTCCAATGGCCACTACAGCTGGCGCACCGCTGATCCGAAGCCAGGAGCCAGGTGCTTCTCCTGGTCTCCCCTATGGGTGCAGGGCCCAAGCACTTGGGCCATCCCTCGACTGCACTCCCGGGCCACAGCAGAGAGCTGGCCTGGAAGAGGGGCAACTGGAACAGAATCCGGCGCCCCGACAGGGACTAGAACCCGGTATGCCGGCGCCACTAGGCAGAGGATTAGCCTGTTGAGCCACGGCACCAGCAGAATAGTTTAATTTCACCAGGGTGTATCAGAAGCATTATTAAGCTTCTCATTCGTTAGTTGGTGATGGTCTAAATAATGAAACAGCAAACAGAATATGAACTCAGCTGTACTCCAGAACACCTGAGGTATATCCTGTCTCAGCTACCATGACATCTCATAATTTTTCACTATCCAAGGGAAAAGGAGAGAGACAGTAAGTTTTTGTCCTAAATACTGCTAAACAGAATTTATTCCAAGCTGATTCAAATGAGTAACAGTAGTGAGGAAATTTCAAGAATAAATTAAATATATTTATGGCAGACTAAAAGTTACTCATTTGGCCCATATTAAAAATCTTCTTCCAAAGATGCTTGCACCATCATCCTTCATTTCGGTGTGCAGGACCTCCCTTTAAGTTGCAAGGTCCAACTGCGAAATGCACATTTCACTCCACACTCTAAGACCAGCACCCTTCCTCTCTCTTTGGTCTCCCAGAAACCAAGCATCTGACGGACTGGAGAGGTACTCTATTAAGAGTTTCCACAGAGGGCCGGTGCCGTGGCTCACTAGGCTGATCCTCCGCCTGCAGCGCAGGCACACCGGGTTCTAGTCCCGGTTGCTCCTCTTCCAGGCCACCTCTCTGCTATGGCCAGGGAAGGCAGCAGAGGATGGCCCAGGTGCTTGGGCCCTGCACCTGCATGGGAGACCAGGAGGAAGAACCTGGCTCCTCACTTCGGATCGGCGCAGCACTGGCCGTAGCGGCCATTTGGGGGGTGAACCAACGGAAGGAAGACCTTTCTCTAGGTCTCTCTCTCTCTCACTGTCTAACTCTCTCTGTCTCTCTTTCCACTGTCTAATTCTGCCTGGCAAAAAAAAAAAAAAGAAAGAAAGAAAAAAAGGCTGCTATGTCCACATGTTATTTCCCTCACGCTCTTGGGCCCTGGCTTCTACACCTTCTTCTTTATTTTCTATATGGATTTCTCCAGCTCTCATTCCCAGAGCCTCTTAGAATGTAACCTACCATTTACTTTGCTCTTCATTGGCCCTAATTGAATTGTCATTGCTTGCATCACCTATTTTTCTATTTTTCACATTTTTTGCTCTTTATTTTCCACACAGCTTTCCTAAAACCTGTTTTGCTCCTCACAATTCCCCTCTCATGCTCCTGTCCAGCTCAATGTATCCAACAGAATTATACTGCTTGAAGACATATATCAAGACTGCCTTTTATAGACCTCCAAAAAAGCAAACTAAATGGCCTGGTGTCCCAGAGTTGTTTAACAACAAAGCCAAGATTTAATGCAATATAGGATACTTCTTCACCAACCAAGAATTTACCTTACCTACTACTGTATAAAGCCTTGTTTCAGAAATAATTTGGAGAGGCATATAAGGAAGAATAATATTAAATTAAAACTAATGGGGGCTGGTGCCATGGCACAGTAGGTTAATCCTCCACCTGCAGCGCCAGCATCCCATATGGGTGCTGGTTCTATTCCGGCTGCTCTTCTTCCAATCCAGCTCTCTGCTGTGGCCTGGGAAAGCAGAAGAAGAAGGCCTAAGTCTTTGGGCCCCTGCACCCACATGGGAGACCGGGAAGAAGCACCTGGCTCCGGCATGGAATTGGCACAGCTCCAGCCATTGTGGCCATTTGGGGAGTGAACCAACAGAAGGAAGACCTTTCTCTCTGTCTCTCCCTCTCATGGTCTGTAACTCTACCTCTCAAATAATTTTAAAAAATCTTTAAAAAAAAAAAAAAACCTAACGCACAGGGGCCGGCACCAGGGCTCACTTGGTTAATCCTCCGCCTGCGGCGCTAGCATCCCATACGGGCACCAGGTTCTAGTCCTGGTTGCTCCTCTTCCAGGCCAGCTCTCTGCTGTGGCCAGGGAAGGCAGTGGAGGATGGCTCAAGTGCTTGGGCCCTGTACCTGCATGGGAGACCAGGAGGAAGCACCTGGCTCCTGGCTTCGGAATGGCTCAGCGCCGGCCTTAGGGGCCACTTAGGGAGTGATCCAACGGAAGGAAGACCTTTCTCTTTTTCTCATTGTCTATAACTCTACTTATCAAATAAAAAAAAAATAAAAAAAAAAAAAACTAATGCACAATACAAAGAATTGAAGACAGAAATGAAGCTACTACATGAAAGTTCTTGTTAAAATCCCGTTTTGCCAAAGAAGATGTACAAGAAGTCAAAGACATGTGTATCACCATTAAGCAAAGAGAAACAAAAATCAAAACCACAAAAAAAAAAAAAAAAAGTAATTTGTTCATCACAGGGCAAAATCACCCAAAACTATTTGTAATTCATTTATCTGATAAAGGACTAATATCCAGAATATACAGAATATACACCAGAATATTCTGCTGGTGAGAATGTAAAATGGTAGTTGCTACAAAAGCAGCGTGGAGAGTTTCTCAAAATATTAAAAATAAAGTTATTGGGGCCACCATTGTGGCACAGCGGGTTAAGCAGCCACCTGGAATACCGTCATTTAAAAGATCACCAGTCTGTAGCCGGCTACTCCACTTCCAATACAGCTCTCTGCTAATAGCCTGGGAAAAGCAGTGCCCGATGGGCTCAAGTGCTTGATGGGCTCAAGTGCTTGGGCCCCTGCCACCCACATGGGAGACCTGGAAGCAGCTCCTGGTTCCAGTCTGGTCCAGCAGTTGCAGCCATCTGGGGAGTGAACCAATTTATGGAAAATCTGTCTCTCCCTCTCTCTGCAACTCTTTCAAATAAAATCTACAAAAAATAAAAATAAGATGACCATATCAGCCAGCAATTCTACTTCTAGATATCTATCCAAAAGAACTGAAATCAGAATCTCAGAGGCATTTATGCAACACATTCATAGCAGCATTATTAGTCAAAACATGGGAAGCAACCCAAGTGTTCACCCACAGAAAAATGTGGTCTATAAACAATGGAATACTATCCAGCCTTAAAGAGGAAAGAAATTCTGCCACATTGCAATATGGATGAATTGTGAGGATATTATGCTAAGTGAAGTAAGTCAGTCACAAAAGCACAAAAACTAGGTGATGCTACTTACCCAGATTACTCCAATACATAAACAGAAACTAAAATGGTTATTATCAGGTGCTGGTGGAGACTGGTTGGACAATGTGAAAAACTCTGCTGAAATGGTTAAAATGATAAATTTTGTTTTGTGTATTTTACAACTAAAAATTTTAAAGGAACAAAACACAACGGTTGACAACATGTGGAAATCAGAACTCTTGTGTGAGGGATATAATAAGATGTGGGCACTGTGAAAAATAACATGGCCAATTCTCAAAACATTAAACAGAATTACCACTGAGCTCAGTAATTCTGAGCATATACTCAAAAGAACTGAAAGCAGGGACATCTGAATTCAGATGCATTATTCACAATAGGCAAAAAAAAGCCAAAAATTTCATCTACAAATAGACACATAACAGCCTAAAGAGTGAAATGATGAGATATACAACAACGTGTACGGTGAACCCTGAAAAGTGCTAAGTGAAATAAAGCCAGACACAAAATAAGTTATGATTCCACTCATGAGAACATTTCAAAAAGTTCATGGAAAATATGACATTAAAAGATAAATGTTTGTCACGGCAGTTAAGATGCTGCTTGTTCTGTCCACACCCCTTATCAAAATGCCTGGGTTCAAGCCCCAGATCCACTCCCCATTCCAGCTTCCTACCACCACACATCCTTGGAGGCAGCATGTGATAGCTCAGTTAATTGGGCACCTGCCAACCACTTGGGAGACCTGGACTGAATTCCTGGCTCCCAGCTTCAGCCCGGTCCAGCCCTTTTTCAGGGAGTTAATCAACGGAAGGAATTTATCAATGAGTAAATAAAAATTTCTACAAAAATGTGCAAATTTAGAAGAAGGCCACACCTCTGGCAGAGTCATCATTATTTTGACCTTCTGCAATTCCATGTTATATACTAGAAACTGACAATCCTCTTGTGATGCTGCTTCCAAGAAATAGTTCTATAGCAGTAACCACCAGCTAAGACACCAACAGACCTACAAATGGATGTGAATAGGAAATCACCAGTGGTGCTCTTAGTGTCCTGAGTGTGCACAACTAACTGAAAGAAACTGGACAACCACAAACGATCCCATGGTTACAGAAACACAGAAAATCAACTGAAGTAATCACACTTCCACAAACAACTCCATATAAGTCAGGAACAGGAACATACATCCTATGGGGCACATTTATATTGAATCCTATAAAAGAACATATCCTCTTCCCACTTCCAAAACTAAGATTGTAACAATACTCGGTATGGTCTCTGAAATCTTAGCATTCAAAAACTCCCAATGCAGTGATAACCTGTTAAAGAGTTTTTAGATCTCCTATTCTAAAACATAAAAAGAATAGGAAGAACTTTTAAAAGAAAATTATTGAACAGAGGATTATTTTTCCCCACTTCATGGCATTTTTTGGAGTAGAAACCAGTTTCCATCATAGATTTAAGATACTGAGCCTCCGGCAGGCATTATGGCATAGCAGGTTGAGCAGCCTGCACCACCAGCACCCCACAGGAGCTCCAGGTCAAGTCCCAGCTGCTCCACTTTTAATCCAGCTCCCTGCTAATTGCATCTAGAAAGGCAGCAGAAGGAGGGCCAAGTACTTGGGCCCTTGCCACACATGTGGGAGACCTAGATGGATTTCCACCATCTGGTTTCCACCTAGCTCAGTGAACCAGTGGATCTCTCTCTTTCTCTCCCCCACCCCCACCTCCTTCCCTGTCTGTAACTCTGCTTTCAAATAAATAAATCTTCTAAAAAGTGAAAAAGATACTCAGTCTCATTCCTGATGCTGCCTTCCAAAACAAGCTTCTTGAAACTGTTATCAGTTCCACAATGCTAAAAAGATTACCTCAAAAATAGTATGTAAAGAACCACTTATAGGACAATTTGGAGTCTACATTTTCAACATAAGGACCCTTTATTTTAAATCAAAACATAGTCAAAGCTCTGTTATGAGAAGTACATCATATATTAAAAAGAAACAGTACATAATACTAAGCCAATATATAATTTACAAACCATATAAATGGCAAGTCTGATCAAAACAACTACTTGAAAACAAGACATAAAATTCTATTTTCAGCAGCTCAAGTTCTTATATCCATTCTCTTTCCTTGTTGTAACGAGCAGCTTAGCACCCTTTCATGTCCTAATGATACATCAGTCCTCAACAATCTAATGGGAAAAAGGAGAGGGAAAAGTTAACCTAAGTGATTATAATCAGCAGTGTTGACAAGTAGCAGCTTCAAAAAGACCAATGAAGTCCTAAGCAAGGAACGTAGCTACTGCCACTTGATACACAGGGCTTGGAAAGACCAACGAGGATCATCCATGTCTTAAAGAAGCTGCTTGTGGCCAGCGCTGCGGCTCAATAGGCTAATCCTCCGCCTGCGGCGCCAGCACACCAGGCTCTAGTCCTGGTCGGGGCGCCGGATTCTGTCCAGCTTGGTTGCTCCTCTTCCAGGCCAGCTCTCTGCTGTGGCCCGGGAGTGCAGTGGAGGATGGCCCAAGTGCTTGGGCCCTGCACCCCATGGGAGACCAGAAGCACCTGGCTCCTGGCTTCGATCAGCACGGTGCGCCAGCTGCAGTGCGCGGGCCTTTGGAAGGTGAACCAACAGCAAAAAGGAAGACCTTTCTCTCTGTCTCCTTCTCTCGCTGTCCACTCTGCCTGTCAAAAAAAAAAAAGCTGCTTGTAGGGGCCAGCGCTGTGGCACAGAGGGTAAAGCCACCACCTGTGGTGCCAGCATCCCATATGGGCCCCGGTTCCAGTTCTGACTGCTCTACTTCTGATCCAGCTCTCTGCTATGACCTGAGAAAATAGTAGAAGATGGCCCAAGTACTTGGGCACCTGCACCCACGTGGGAGACCGGAAGAAGCTCCTGGCTTTGGATGGGCTCAGCTCTGGCCGTTGTGGTCATTTGGGGAGTGAACCAGCAGATGAAAAACTTCTCTCTCTGTAACTCTTTCAAATAAATATAAATTTGAAAAAAAAAAAAAAAATACAAAAACAAACCTGCCGGTCCCAGAGTTTGAAGATACTAGTTAGATTGCCTGTCCAAAAAAAAAAAAAAAAAAACCAGAGTGGACAGTGAGAGAGACAGACCGAGAGACAGGTCTTTCTTTGCCACTGGTTCACCCCCAATGGAAGCTGCGGCCGGCGCACTGTGCTGATCTGAAGCCAGGAGCCAGGTGCTTCTCCTGGTCTCCCATGCAGGACCCAAGGACTTGGGCCATCCTCCACTGCACTCCCGGGCCACAGCAGAGAGCTGGACTGGAAGAGGGGCAACCGGGACAGAATCCGGTGCCCCAACCGGGACTAGAACTCGGTGTGCCGGCGCCGCAGGCGGAGGATTAGCCTAGTGAGCCTCGGCGCCAGATGTAGTTAGATATTTTCGCTAGCCTCCTAGACATTTTTATAAGAACTCTACACTTTGCTTGTTCCAGTAGAATTCAGCAACTCTCTAATACAATGAAAATAATGAAAAACATTTTAATTTAAACACTTAAAGGGAACTTAACAAAGCTATTTAAACAACCATACACACAGGTGTACACAAACACCTAGGTCTGGCTTATTCTGGGAATTTGGTAAACATAACACCATAATTGTCTATGTCTGTTATATTCTAAGTTGTATTTTCCTGTTTTTCTGATGGTTTTACCTATTAGGTAACTCTCACGCAAGTATTTGCATTACTCACTTTTCATGTAATTTTTTCTTTTTAAAGACTGATTTATTTATTTGAAAGTTACAAAGAGAGAGAGGGAGATACAGAGAGAGACTGTCCATAAACTGGTTCATTCCTAGATAGCTGTAACTGCTGGGGCTGGACCAGACTGGAGCCAGGAGCTGCTTCCAGGTCTCCCATGTGGGTGGCAGGGGCTCAAGCACTTGAGCCACCTTCTACTGCTTTCCCAGGCCACTAGCAGGGAGCCGGATGGGAGGTGGAGCAGCTGGGACTTGAACCAGTCCCATATGAGATGCTGGTGTCACAGGTGGTGACTACACACACTACACCCCAACACCAGCTCCTAATTTGCTTAAACTAGTCCATGTGCTCCATAAATTTTCTTTTCCCCAGAAACCTGGCTGAAGAAATTAGATATAGAGCATTTTCCCACATTGATCAGTTGGGCTAATTCCATTTTTCAATTAATACAATTCAAATAGAAGATTCTTAACTGAAAAGATATTTAAAGTTGTTGGTTTTCTCAGATTTTATAATGTAAAGTCCAGAGCAGACACTATAAAACTTGCAGTGGAGTTTTGTCCCATATGAAATTTTTTTTGAAGACTTTTTTTTCAGGCTAGTTTTAGTTTCACAGTGAAAGTGAGAGGCAGATAATAGATTGCCCATTTATTTCCTGCCCTCTATGTGCATCGCATTCCCCATTATTAACATCCCCCCACTGGAGCACACATTGTTACAACCGATGCACCTACACTGACACATCATGATCACTGCAAGTCCAGTTTGTGTTGCCCATTCCATGGGTCTGGACACATTTATAATGACATATCCAGCACTGCAGCTTTATACAGAGTATTTTCACTGCCTTAAAAACCCTAAAAGTTTGTTCCAAGTGCAATAAAGAAACACACAGCTCTTGCAGAAATGGCAGATTCTAGGGCAAGGAAAAAGAAAGTACAAGTTAAGTCTGGAACATCCTGCTGTGCTAGAAAGCAAGAAAGCGCTTACAAAAACCCAAGGGCACAGCGTGCTGAAAAAGCACTGAAGCCAGTCTGACAAAGCTCCCAGGGGCCAAAGCCGGGACAGTGTGAGCAGCAAAGTAGCGAAAATATTAAACCATAACCCAAAGAACAAAATATATATCTGCAAGTCCACACAGACATAAATGAACGGGTGAATGAATAGGACAAAACACAAATCTCCTGCACAGAAAAATAAAATCTAGTCAACACACATAAATAGAATAATGAGACTCAATTAATGCACAGAGAAGGAATGAGAGAACTAAAAATCACCACTGGAAAACAACAGTAATCACTACGCCAGACAGGATATACTCATGACTGCTAAAGTTACTGAGCAAAATTGTGAAGAAAAAAAATAGCTATCCACACAACTGCCAAAAAAAAACTAACAACTCAGGTGGTCTTAATACAAACCCACAAATTCTTTGACAGCCATCACCTCGAATGAGGGCTGGACTCAGTTCTGATGAACTGAGTATGGAATGGGAAATACAGTAATTTCACAGTGAAGAAAACTGGCACATCTGACTGTAACCATGTGAGCAAGGTTAACATTAACAGTAATAAAATACATGGATATGTATCCCCTTGACACGATGCTATGAGACAGCCACACCACCTCGGTAGCATTATTCCCAAATACCCATCACCTCAAACCAATCATTAAAATGTCTGATAAAGCAGTACTCCTCCATACTATCAAGGTCATGAAAAACTGCAAAGACTCAGTAAGACTAAGGAGACAACTAAATGAGAACATGGGATCCTGCATTGGATCCTGGAACAGAAAAAAAAGGCATTAGTGGGAAAATTCAAATAAAGCTTCTCCTTGAGTACAGTTACCTATGTTAGTTTCTTAAGTTTGACAAATATACCACATATCAAATATGTAAGATTTGAACAATGAGGATGTTGTCTTAAGGTTACATGGCAACTTTGTCTCTCTCTGCAACTCTTCTGTAAGTCTAAAATTATTTCAAAGTGATAAGTTTATAAAAGCAGTATTTATATACTTTTAATCAATTTTATACTACTTAATTCAGATCAATGTTACAGAATTGAGATTCCAATGACTTTTGCATTAATGTAAAATCTTTAGAAAAAAGTTTTGAAAATTCATGATAAAGGGGCCAGTGCTGTGGCACAGCAAATTAAAGCCCCTGCCTGCAGGGTGCCTGCTCAAGTCCAGGTTGCAGCACAAGTCCTTGGGCCCCTGGACCCACGTGGGAGACCCGGAAGAAACACTTGGCTCCTGGCTTCGGATCAGCTCAGCTCCAGACTGCTGTTACAGTCATTTAGGGAGTGAACCAATGGATGGAAGACCTCCCTCCCCCCTCCCTACCTCCCTTTCCTCCCTTCTCTGTAACTCTTTCAAACAAATAAATCTTAAAAAAAAGAAAAATACATGATAAAATGACTAAACTGGAATTAAAAAAAAAATCAGACCTACTACAACCTTCAGGAACTAGTTACACTACACCAAATCTAATTTTCTTGTGAATATTCTTAAGTAAGCATTTGATTATCCCTTGGTTAAGACATCATGACGACAAGGGGACCTCATTCTCAAGCAGCAATTTCCCATTCCTAACCCTCCTGCTTCAGCTTGTATCCATCAGCTATTCAAAGAGTAGATTAGCAACCCATCCTCACAAACTCTCAATGCTCAGACCGCTGGTTCCCCAGAATAGGAACAACAAATGCACAAGAAGAAAATCCGGACACTGAGCGCTTTTCAAAAACATACTCTCCTGAATTTCCAATTGCTTTTAGGCAGAATTCAGGAATACGGATCAGTCTGCAATACTCCCACAATTATGTGACATCATTCACATCTTTTACATTACCAGCTCAAGCTTCCATCTGTCCAGAGTTAACCCCTTTCCCTCCCAAAGTTTCATCTCATCCTTCACACACCACCACTCAGGGTCAAGACATAATCCTGCAGTTCTGCTTAAAAATCCTTCAATAGGGGCCAGTGTTGCGATGCTATGGATTAAACCACCACCTGCATCCCATATGGGCGCGTTTGTGTCCTGGATGCTCTACTTCTGATCCAGCTCCCTGCTAATGGCCTGGGAAAGCAGTGGAAGATGGCCCAAGTCCTTGGGCCCCTGCACCCATGTGGGAGACCCAAAGGAAGTTCCTGGCTCTTGGTTTTGGCCTGACCCAGCCTCTGTAACTCTGCTTTGCAAATAAATAAAACAAATATTTATTTTATTTATTTGAAATAAATTTATTTAAAATAAAATATTTATTTGAAAGGTAAAGTTACAGGCAGAGAAAGGGAGACAGACAGTTCTCCCAACCACTGGTTCGCTCCCCAAATGACCGCAACAGCCAGAACCGGGCAGATCCGAAGCCAGGAGCTTCTTCCGGTTTCCCATGTGGGTGCAGGGGCCCAAGGACTTGGGCCATCGTCCACTGCTTTCCCAACCCACTAGCAAAGAGCTAGATCAGAAGTGGAGTTGCCAGAATTTGAACAAGTGCCCACATGGAATGCTGGTGCCATAAGTGGGAGGCTTAACCTATTACACCACAGTGCAGATCCCAGTAAAACAAATCTTAAAATAAATAAATAAATAAATAAAAGGGTGAAGGGCGCTGTGATGTAGCAGGTAAAGCAGCCGCCTGCAGTGCCGACATCCTATACGGGTGCCAGTTCAAGTCCCAGCTGCTCCACTTCTGATCCAGCTCTCTGCTATGGCCTGGGAAAGCAGTGGAAGAGGACCCAAGTCCTTGGGCCCCTGTACCCTCGTGGGAGACCCGGAGGAGGCTCCTGGCTCCAGATTGGCACAGCTCCAGCCATTGCGGCCAACTGGGGAGTGAACCAGCAGTTGGAGGACCTCCCTCCCTCTCTCAGTGCCTCTCCTCTGTGTAACTCTTTCAAATAATAAATCTTCAAAAAAAAAAAAAAAAATCCATCACCATCACCCTGTCTCAGAAAGTGTGCAAGTTCTCCAGCACAGCAGTCACTTCACATTTGCCTTTCTTCTTCTTTCTTATCAGTTGCCAGCCTACAATCCATACAGCAGACTTCAACTAGACTATTCACCAGAAAGACCAAGTAGTTTTGGCATGTTTATGCCCCATACCCTCTCTTGGTGTCACATCACTTACATCATTTTTATTGTTATTTAACCTACACAGAATTCTCAATTAGCCAAAAATTATAAGTGTGAATAGAATTTTTTCATAGTGCTTAAACTTTTAACACAATTTCTAAAATATGTATTATGTACAGCAAAAAAATACCTTAAATGCTGAAAAACTGCCTTTGACTTTCAGAAATCATACCATGAAACTAAGGGCATCAAGGCAAAAATATCATTCTCAAACTCGTGTTAGGTGATCTCACCTTTAATTTTCTCTACGGTGAAACTGAAGGCAATAATAAGCACCTGAACTCACAACATTAATGACTAAAATAGAAGTTTCCTTTTCAGATATCTAAAAATATTTTCTTTGAAACTAATTTGTTCAAAATTAAGAAGGTGTTTAAGAAACGCAAATTTTTTATTTTGTTTTTTGTGTTTTTTTTGACAGGCAGAGTGGACAGTGAGAGACAGAGAGAAAGGTCTTCCTTTGCCGTTGGTTCACCCTCCAATGGCAGCTGCGGCTGGCACACCGTGCTGATCCGAAGCCAGGAGCCAGGTGCTTCTCCTGGTCTCCCATGCAGGTGCAGGGCCCAAGCACTTGGGCCATCCTCCACTGCCTTCCCGGGCCACAGCAGAGAGCTGGCCTGGAAGAGGGGCAACCAGGACAGAATCCAGCGCCCCAACCGGGACTAGAACCCTATGTGCCGGTGCCGCAAGGCGGAGGATTAGCCTATTGAGCCACGGCACCGGCCAAAACGCAAACGTTTTAAGAAAAACCAGTTGAGGCTGTGCTGGCACTGTGGCACAGCAGGTTAAGCAGCTGCCTACAGTGCCAGCATCCCATATGAACACCGGTTCAAATCCCAGCTGTTCCACTTCCAATCCAGCTCTCTGCAATGGCCTGGGAAAGCAGTAGAAGATGGACCAAGTCCTTGGCTCCTGGCTCCGGATTGACGCAGCTTCGGCCGTTGCAGCCAATTGGGGAGTGACCCACCGGATGGAAGACCTCTCGCTCTCGCTCTCTTTCAAATAAATAAATCTTTTAAAAGAAAAAAAAAAAAAAAAACAGTTGAGGATGATTGTATTGTATTGTACATTTTCTACGGAAGGTGCTGTTCACACTGAGTTTTTACATTACATATGCAGTGATGGGGTCAAAGTTCAGCAGCTCCAAAGCTGTCTCAGAGACCCAGTCCAGTATTTCAAAGACAAGCAACCCAAATCCAAAAAAAAGAAACATCTTAGGGCACAAATGGCCCCTTCTAAATAGCTATCCATTTTCATATTTTGAGGAGCTGAAGAAGTTTTATTTAAAATAATAAAATGGTGATATATTTAACTGAATTATTTTACTCACTAAAATCATTTATATGTCTGGTTAGGATGAAGGTGGTTATCTTTCTCAGATTAAAATAGCCCCTAACTTTTTATAATGAACCTGATGACAACCTCCTAACAACTGCATCAAATATCAGCTTCCATCAGTTGTAATATTAATGAAAGCTTAAAAAATAATTTTTTCACTATGTTATCTCATTTTGAGAAGACAAATGCATTTAAAAACCCATTGTAGCCATAGACAGTATATTTTCCCATAAAACTGTTTTTTACTTTAAAAATGTATACTGTAGGCAGGCGTTAATGCTACAGCAGGTGAAGCACCTGGATGAAGTCCTGGCTCCTCCGCTTCTAATACAGTGCCCTGTTAATACGCTTGGAGGTGGCAAAGAATGGCCCAAATGCTTGGGCCCAGGCTGCCCGTGTGGGGAAACCCAGACGGAGTTCCTGGCTCCTTGTTTCAGCCTGGCTATTGTAGCCATTTGGGGAGTGAGCCACCCAACAGAAAATCTGTCTGATGTAAATCATTAAATAAACAATAAAAATGGATTCTGCAATTTGTAAACCACAGAAGAGAAACATTACTTCCAGGACAAGCCGCTGACCATTGCAATACCTGCATCCCTTATCAGAGCACTGGCTCAAGCCCCATCAGCTCCACTTCAGACCCAGTTTTCTACTAATGCATTCTGAGAGGCAGAAGATAATAGCTTAAGTACTTGGGTTCCTGCCACCCAGAAGGAGTTTCAAGGCTTCTGGCTTCAGCCTGGCCCAGGCCCGGTGGTCACAGGCATTTAGAGTGTAAACTGGCAGACACACAATCTTAATCTCTCTCAAGTAGAAGAAAAACATCTATATATTAGAAGAAAAAAAAGTGTTACTTCTGGCTAAAAAGGAATTCTAAGTAACATTGTATCTGGGTTAGCCACATAGCTTTCCCAACTATAAAAGGACACACATTTTGCTGGTGCGGGGAGGTGCCTCCCCAGCAGTTCCTTTCTAAGTATTTGGACCACTGCACCCACATGGGAGACCCAGATGAAATTCCAGGCTCCTGGCTTTGGCCTGGCCCAGCCCCAGCCCCAGCCCCAGCCCCAGCTGTTGATGACATTTTGGAAGCAAACTAGCAGATGAAAGATCAGTCGATCTAACTCTGCATATCAAAATTTTATTCCAAATGAAATAAAGAGGTAGTCTGAATTACCTCTTAATTCAAGAACTGACAAGGCATATTTCTACCATCTAAAGAAGGCCAATCTACTACAAGAGAATGAAACCAACCTATATTTAAAAAAAGAAAAAAGAAAAAAGGCAGGGCTAAGAATGGACTACTGGATATAGTCTATTGGGTCTGGTACTGGTTGTTCCTAAACTTCCTGGACTTAAAGCTCTTCTTAGAGTTGAGTTATTCACCCCATTTTCGGATTCCATATGCCAATGAACACTCTATCAAAAACCTGAACTGTGTTTCTAGGATACAACTAAGAACTGTGACATCAACTTTAGGAAGTTGATCATGATTAATCATGATCAACATTACAAATATACATAAAGGTGAACTACAAAATCTCCTGAAGCTGTACTAGGCATCTAGCCCGCTCGTATTATTTTGATGATGAAATATATATCTTTAACCAGAAAAATTAAATGTTAGCTTTTTAAATATTTATTTCATTTATCTGAGGCCAGTGCCGTGGCTCAATAGGCTAATCCTCCGCCTTGCGGCACCGGCACACAGGGTTCTAGTCCCAGTCGGGGCGCCAGATTCTGTCCCGGTTGCCCCTCTTCCAGGCCAGCTCTCTGCTGTGGCCCGGGAGTGCAGTGGAGGATGGCCCAAGTGCTTGGGCCCTGCACCCCATGGGAGATCAGAAGAAGCACCTGGCTCCTGCCTTTGGATCAGCGCGGTGCACCAGCCACAGCGCACCAGGCACTGCGGCCATTGGAGGGTGAACCAATGGCAAAGGAAGACCTTTCTCTCTGTCTCTCTCTCATTGTCCACTCTGCTTGTCAGAAAAAAAAAAAAAATTAAAAAAAATTTTTTTCACTTATCTGAAATGCAGGGCTAGAGATTTTCTACTCACTGGTTCACTTCTAAAATGGCCACAATGGATACGGCTGGGCCAAACCAAAGCCAGGAACCAAAGCCAGGAGCCTAAAATTTCATCCAGGTCTCCATGTTGGTAGCACTTGGGCGAGCTGCCAATGCTTTCCCAGGTGCATTAGCAGGGAGGTGGACTAGAAGTGAAACAGCCAAGACTTAAACCAGTACACATATGGGATGCTGGCACTTCAGGTAGCAGTTTAATCAGCTGAGCCAAGGCTAACTTTTATGACTAGAATAAAGCACATTTTCAGCTTGATTCATGAATCAGCCATTTACCTGTTTTTGTCCAGATTGATTCAAGTACCATTTGTAAGTACATTCCTCAGGAAAATCGGACAACACTCACTTATATCCCTGGGCTTCTAAATGAAAATACTAGTTGAGCAAAACGTTACCTTACCTGACACTCCCCTCAATGCTAACTTTGAAGAAAAAAAAAAAATTATTTGAAGGCACAGTTACATAGAGATAAAGAGAGCTCAGGGAGACATCAGTTTCCATCTGCGGTTCACTCTCCAAATGGCCAAAATGGTCATGGCTGGGCCAGGCAGAAGCCAGGAGCTTCTTCTGGATCCCCCTGTGTGGGTGCAGAGGCCCAAGCACTTCAGCCATCCTCCATTGCTTTCCCAGTTGTTAAATGCTTAATGAATTATTTTCAGTATTCTATGTATTATAAGGATGAACCAGTTTAAAGCTACCAGCTGGTCACGAAAACATTCCTAAGACAACAATTCAATCAAATATTTACTAAGCACCAGAGAAATCCTCTTCTAGGTATCAGAAATTTTTTCCATGAGCTCTCTGAGATACAATCAGAGAGGCAACTTCAGAGACAGGTAAATACAGAGATTAACAGGGTCATGTGTCCGAAAATGCCTGGGAGTGGGCAACTAGCCCTGGGTAACCTCTCTGAGGAGGTGGCAATGAAACCCAGCTGAATGACATAAAAGAACCAAGTACAATGACAATCTCAGAGCAGAGCATGAGACAAAGAACAAAGCAATTAAGAAGGTGAGACAGGGGGCCGGCGCTGTGGCATAGTGGGTAAAGCCACCACCTGCAGTGCCTGTATCCCATATGGGCACCGGTTCAAGTCCCCACTGCTCCACTTCCGATCCAGCTCTTCCCTATGGCCAGGGAAAGCAGCAGAACATGAACATGGCCCAAGTCCTTGGGCCCCTGCACCAATGTGAGAGACTCAAAAGAAGCTTCTGGTTCTGATTGGCCCAGCCCAGCTCTGGACTTGCAGCTATTTGGAGAGTATACCTGAGGGTGGAAGACCTCTCTGTAACTCTGCCTTTCAAATAAATAAATCTTTAAAAAAGAAAGAAGGTGAAACAGGAACAAGCTTGTTCAGTGGGTGTGGAGCTGGTACGGCTGGGCACAGTGAGCAATGGGAAGTAAGATAAGGCTTGTGAGGTGGCTAGAGACCAGATCACATGGGTAAAGGGCAGCTTCACAGGCTAAGGAAAGATCTTTGAATTTTATACTGAATGTGATAAAAAATTCCTTTGAGGAAAGGGAAAGAACAGGAACTGATATTTACAATACATCTTACACAGTGTGAGACAAAACAGCATATATAAATCTTTCTGCTACACATACTATAAAATACATGTTTTAGTGGAAAACTTCAAAGTCACAGGCTTAGAATATCAAGGCTTTAATAGGGGAAAAGCAGGGTTAATGGAGACATTCAAAATTTATGAAATTTAACAACCAAAATGTTAACAAAAATTATCCAGAAAATCCTAAAGAATTACAATAAATATACAACTTTAGGGTGAAAAAAGTTTGAAGATGTAAGGAACAATTGAGGCTGCAGTTACAAACAGTCAAAATGCAGAGGTCAGGGAGAATCACACAACAAGCCTTTCTAATAGCTTGGCCTGCCACACTAAGCCAACACGGACTCATTGGGGTGCTGCCTTCAGTTTCTTCATGTGGTACAAAAGCATAAACAAGGAAACTTTTTAACTTGTACTGGTTCTTTAAAAACATTTATTTATACATATTTATTTATTTGAAAGGCAGAGTGGCAGAGAGGGAGAGAGATGGAGGGGGAGAATAGCGGGAGAGGCAGAAACAGAGACGGAGATGAGTCTTCCATCCACTGGTTTACTCCTCAAATAGCCACAGTGGCAGGGGATCAGAGAGGCCAAAGCCAGGAGACTGGAGCTTTTTATGGGACTCCCCCATGTGGGTGGCAGGTCCTCAAGCCCTTGATACATCCTCAGTTGCTTTCTCAGGAGCATTTACAGAGACCTAGACAGAAACAGAGCACCCAGGGCCCAAACTGGTATGGCTTTTATTCTAACTATATGTATTCTTTTATTCCAATTAAATATTTATATCTGCCATTTTGAGAAGCCAGTAAAATGTATCTTCAGTTTCCCAAGGAATACAGCAAAAGATGCAGAATTTATCCTCTAACTTAACCTGAACATTCACCCTCCACTATCCACACTGGCAATATACCCTTCAGAGTGCTTCAAACCATGACCTTTAATTTATCCCATGTGCATTCACATTCATCATAATCTTTATCAAAAGTCCACTAGTGTGCCGTTATGCATTTCCAGTCAAAACAAAACAAAAAAACCAGCCAGCTGTCCTGTCACTACCAGTTCTCTTTTAAGACACTTCCAGGGGCTGGCACTGTGGCGTAGCAGGTAAGGCCACCACCTGCAATGCCAGCATCCCATATGGGCACCGGTTCAAGTCCCAGCTGCTCCACTTCTGATCTAGCTCTGCTGTGGCCTGGGAAAGCAGAAGATGGCCCAAGTCCTTAGGCCCCTGTACCCATGTGGAAGACCTACTAGAGGAAGCTCCTGACTTCGGATTGGCACAGCTCCAGCCACTGTGGCCAACTGGAGAGTGAATCACTGGATGGAAGACCTCTCTCTGCCTCTCTAACTCTGACTTTCAAATAAATAAATAAATCTTAAAAAAAAAAAGACACTTCTATGTTGATCTGTCAGACAAAGAGACCGACCAACCAATGTATACCAGCAAAACATACAACAGTCATCTGGAAGAAAATGTAAGAAAGGCAAATGACATTTGACGAAATAAGGCAACTTAATTCACCAGAGCACCTGACCCCAAAAAAGTAAACAAACCAGTTAGAGGCCAACATATTAGAAAACACACCCACAGACAGACAGCAGAGAGCATAGAAATACAGATCAAGCAATCAACTTGAACAGCACTCCTTGTAGACAAGTAAACAAACTGTGTTTAAAAAAAAGGAAAAGCCTATCAGATAAAGGCACAAATAACAGAATCAACTCTACCAAGAACCTACATTCCCAATCTATACTCCAAATACCCACTGTCTCAGACAGTCCTGGACATTTTCATCAATAGCTACAAGTAGACGATGTTGCCCCAGCTCACCATGACAACTCAGTGTTACCATCATCTATCTTTTTCCCCCTCTGATTCTGAACCTCCTACTCTATCTTCCAAGTTTGTCCCACTTACCATCATCAAATGAAAACTAACACCACTTCCAGCCTATACTCAATAATACAGACACAGGAAAAAAGTACAAGATGGTCCCATTCTAGACTGTGGACTGCAGATCAGGAGAGATCCAATCTGGACCACAGAAACACTTGTTCAGCGAAGTCTGGTTTACAGAGACAAAGGGCATGGAGGCCTGAGGCAAAGTTACAAAGGGAAAGCATCAGTAAGTGTATGGAACAGAGAAGGCACACTAAGATCAAGAACCAAGACTAAAGGCCAAGGCTTTTAACAAGAATGACATACCAGTATCAAGTAGGGGTTCAAAGGATACAGGAAGACTAAGGAAAAGTACTAGAGTGAGTACCTGAGTTATCAGGAACAAGTGGTCAAGTCCACATATGCACAAGCCCCAAATCAGGCTCAACTACTAATGTCAAGTCAAGATCTGTTTCGTTTACCCAGCTTTTGAGCATATTCCTATCTCTCTGACCAAGTCTGTGCTGTTCCAAAGCCAGAGAGTCTACAGATGCCAGAAACTGCTACACAGGATGTCAGATTATTCCAACAGACTCTCACAATCTTACAGCACAAACACAATGAATCCATGAAGCCGGATGGACCTCTCTTCTAGTTTTACATACAGGACTCACTCTCAAGACTGTATTGTACTAGGAAACCTGTATCTCAATTAATGAGCCTTGTGGATTCAACTCAACATGAACAGAAAGTATACAGTGTGCAAGGCCAAAGCGCTGTACCAGGCACTGAGAATAAAAATGGTGGGAGCCAACAAGGAAGACCCTGCCTAATGAGGTGTGAGTCAATCAATAGATCAATCCAGGGAGACGTCTGTGTTAGTAACAGACAACTAGTAGTGACACAGGCCAGAATGTCAACTTTATAATTTATTTGAAAGATTTACACAGAGAGAGGAGAGACTGGGGGACAGGGGGGCTTCCATCCACTGGCTCACTCCCCAATTGGCCACAGTGGTCGGAGCTGTACTGATCCGAAGCCAGGAGCCAGGAGTTTCTTCCAGGTCTCCCACCTGGGCTCAGGAGCCCAAGGACTTGGGCCATCTTCTTCTATGGCTCTCTCAGGCCATAGCAGAGAGCTAGATCAGAAGTGGTGCAGCCAGGACACGAACCGGTGCCCATATGGGATGCCGGCACTGCAGGCAGTGGCTTTACCCACTATGCCACAGCGCCAGCCCAGAATGTCAATTTTTAAAGACTAACATGGAGGCCGGCGCCGCAGCTCAATAGGCTAATCCTCCGCCTTGCGGCGCCGGCACACAGGGTTCTAGTCCCGGTCGGGGCACCGATCCTGTCCCGGTTGCCCCTCTTCCAGGCCAGCTCTCTGCTGTGGCCCGGGAGTGCAGTGGAGGATGGCCCAAGTGCTTGGGCCCTGCACCCCATGGGAGACCAGGAGAAGCACCTGGCTCCTGGCTTCGGATCAGCGCGGTGCGCCGGCCGCAGCGCGCCTACCGCAGTGGCCATTGGAGGGTGAATCAATGGCAAAGGAAGACCTTTCTCTCTGTCTCTCTCTCACTGTCCACTCTGCCTGTCAAAAAAAAAAAAGACTAACATGGAAAGAGGCTTAATCTTCAAACAGTCCAAAATCATACAGCCAACATGTTGTGCATGTTGATTTTTATGCAAAACAACCATGCAAAAGTTTCCTTGAATGGGATATAAGAAACAATAAGATATAATGCTCATTCCTAGTATTAATTACTGCCCTTTATTAGAAGCATTGAAGGTTCTTATCCAGAGGTGTTTGCACATTATCCCTCTAAAAACTTATATTTACATTATTAACAACCAAAACTCACTATGGTTTGTGTCTTACTTACAAAGTGTACCTTATAAAACTAGAATATAAGAACAGAAAACTGTCTAAAGACATATAACACCAATAAACGTGACTTACCAATGCTCTATCATTCAGGATGTCAACTCGTTTCCTAATTGATTCTAAAGTCATAAAAGTAGAAAACTGTAATTCTGTATTTCTTCGATCCATTATTTTCTAAACTCATTTAATAATAAAATTGGGGCTAGTGCTGTGGCATAATGGGTTAAAGTCCCAGCTCACAGTGCCAGTATTCCATATGGATGCTGATTTGAGTCCCTGGCTGCTCCACTTCTGATCTAGCACTCTGCTAATGCATCTGGGGAAGCAGTGGGCCCAGGCAACCACAGTGGAGACCCTGGGGAAGCTCATGGCTTCGGCCTGGCACAGTCCCAGTCATTACTACCACTTGGGGAGTGAACCTGCAGATGGAAGACCTCTCTAACTCTGCCTTTCAAATGAAAAATAAAATCATGTTAAAACACAGAATCAAAAGGTTTATAAAAGCATTTTTCTAAATGAAAAATAAGAGTACAGAAAATAAGTGTATATTCAGTATTATAGCAAGTATCAATTCCTAAAGTCTTTTTCAGTTATTTTGGTACGTATACATAGTCTGTCTTGTGTCATATATTAGTAAGAGTCCTCGTCAGTGTCCACATGAATATAATTTGTGTATCTAAAATGACTGTTCCAACAAGTAGTCCAAGAAGCATCACTGTTTGATCTCTTATGGACTGGAAAAAAAAGGAAATTCCATTCCAGAAAGCAAAGAGATTGTTAAGAAAAGCTGCAACCTTTGTTTCTGCTGAAACATCCTATCATGATATAACCAAATTCAATGTAAAATACTACTGAGAACCATAGGACATACACTCAGTCTTGAGCAGGGGTGCAGAACCCTTTTTCCTGCCAAGGGCCTTTTGGATATTTTAAATATCATTCACGGAGGCCAGTTCCATGGCACAGGTTAATCCTCCACCTGCAGTGCCAGCATCCCATATGGGCAGCAGTTCTAGTCCCGGCTGCCCTTCTTCCAATCCAGCTCTCTGCCATGGCCTGGGAAAGCAGTGGAAGATGGCCCAAGTCCTTGCGTCCCTGCACCCACATGGGAGACCAGGAAGAAGCACCTGGCTCCTGGCTTCGGATCGGTGCAGCTCCAGCTGTTGCGGCCAATTGGGGAGTGAACCAGCAGATGGAAGACCTTTTCTCTGTCTCTCCCTCTCACTGTCTGTAATTCTACCTCTCAAACAAATATCTTTAAATACACACACACACACACACACACATATATATATATATATATCTCTCTCATTCACAGGCAATACAAAATTACCAACTTAAAAATTAGCCTGCTATGGATTTATTAAATTTCTAGTCCCAGTTGCCTTGACACGGCCTCATATAGCCCACAGGTCAGATGTTCTCTCCCCTGGTCTAGAGAGAGTTATAAACCTGTAGTCAGCAACTGCAGTCTAGCTCTCTGATTGGGAAATTTTAACCATCCCATCTCTGCACTTACCACAGTAGCTGCAACTGATTTACAGAAAAGGGGGGAGGGTGTCACTTTACTCTAACAGAGGTCACCAGGTAGAGGAGAATTCACTGAGTACTCCCTATGTGCAGGCCCTTTGGGTAACTGCTTTACATGTACATGTACTCCTACTTTAGTCCTCACAAGTGTTCTATAAAGAAAGTATTAATTATCCCTTATCCCCCGCCCCCCATTTTTTAGGTGGAAATCAACTGGAACGGTCATGCAATTTCCAAAAGACATACACTAATACGACAGGATTCATACCAGGCATGCATGCTGCTAGCTCCTCACCACAGACAGTAACTTCTAAAGTTCACTGAACCATGAATCCCATCCCCACTCCTGTTTGCTGAGAGGAGGGCCACTGCTTTCAGGGAAGGCTTTGTGTCAAGTGGCAGTAAAGAATTTAATGCACAAAAACCAATGTTACATTTCTCTAAGGTTGCCCCAGCCAAAGTTGAAAATGATGAGCACAACTAAAAGAAAAGTTGCTTTAGAGGGAAACTAAATAGCCAATGAAAAATTACAAGTGACACCAATTGCAACCAAAAATAGAATCCAATGTATCTGTCTCTTTGAAGTTGGTAACACATACATCTAAGTTCACAAGTCATGGTGAGATCTGTGCAATATCACTGTTACTGGTTTCTCAGGTACTTTCTAGCGTGCCAACACACATACATACTCCTAAATACACCCATACTCATACATACTCTAACTTGGGTCGTCACTCCTACTCTAACTTGGGTCCTCACTCCTCTCCCACTACTAGGTCCACAAATCCCACTGTACCAAAGACTATCATAACTATTAAATATCAACAACTTAACTATGAGGACTCCAATTTTCACCTGATCCCCAAACACCTGGCAAAACAATACTTTTTAAATAAAACACTTAAGTATTTCTGGGTATCCAAATCCCCTTTTAAAGTGTGCAATGAATTGATCTCTAACCATCAAGCTTGTATAGAACTCAAAACTACCAGTTCACCACTTATTTGATGGCCCAGTCATGAAACATGAAACAATCAATACTCTTTAATCAAACAAGCACTCTAATTCTATCAAGAAAAATCTGAGAAAAATAAGCACTAACAAAAACATACACAGTTCTAGATCTTTAAGAGCTGACTCAAAAGTACTGAAATTAACAATTCTCTTGGCTGTCTAAGCTGAAATAGAAGATTAAAAATTCTTAACATGGGGCTGGCACTCTAGCGCAGCAGGTTAAAGCCCTGGACTAAAGCGCCAGCATCCCAAATGGGCACCGGTTCTAGTCCCAGCTGCTCCTTTTCCGATCCAGCTCTCTGCTATGGCCTGGGAAAGCAGTTGAAGATGGCTCAAGTCCTTTGGCCCCTGCACCCATGTGGGTGACCTGGAAGAAGCTCCTGGCTCCGGATTGGCGCAGTTCCGGCTGTTGGGGTCATCTGGGGAAGTGAACCAGCGGATGAAAGACCTCTCTGTGTTGCTCTCTCTCTGTAACTCTTTCAAATAAGTAAAATAAATTTTAAAAAATTAGCACATCTTTTCCCTATTCAGCCATCTTGGAATTGAATGTTTAAAAAAAAATTCTTAACATGTTTTGATCTTGCACACTTTTCAAAACAACATCAACATACTCACAATTCAAAAGATTATACATGAAAATAAGTCATCCCACATCCGACCACATGATCTGACCACCCTAACCCCTTCCCAACAACACTGTTACTGGTTTCTCAGGTACTTTCTAGCGTGCCAACATGCATACATACTCCTAAATACACTCATACTCAAATATAACTCTAACTTGGGTCCTCACTCCTCTCCCAGTACTATAAAACAGCAGCAGACCATTCAGGATTCTCTGCCCTTTTGTTTCTTCATTTAGACACACATTTGATAAGACCTTTTAAATATTAACAAGAAAGCCATAAACACCAAATCTAAAAGACATCCCTTATCAGGTGTCAAAAGTGGTGACCTCTGCTGGCAGAACATAAGTCCAAGCTTAAAGATGCTATCCTGATGAGGGCCTGTTTCTGTTCTGTTTGTTTCTTGAGTTTTTTGCACAATGGGAAAACTGGGGCTGGCACTGGGGCTGATGCTGTGGTGTAGCAGACTAAACAGCTGCCTACAGTGCCAATATCCATGGGTGCCAGTCCCAGCCACTCCACTTTCAGTCCAGTTCCCTGCTGATGATGCACCTGGGAAAGCAGCAGAAGATGGCCCAAGTCCTTGGGCCTCTGCACCCAAGCGGCACACTCAGAAGACGCTCCTGGCTCCAGGCTTCAGCCTGGCCCAGCTGTGGTAGTTGCAGCCATTTGGGGAGTGAACCAGTGGCACATTAGAAGGGAGCTGGACAGGAAGTAGAGTAGCCAAGAATCTAACCAGCAGCACCCATATGGGATGCCAACAGAGCAGGCAGTGGCTTAACCCACTATGTCACTGCACAGGCCCCTGGTCTAAAGTTCAAAATGCTCCAAAATCCAAAACGATTTTGAACATCAAAATGAGGCCACAGATGGAAAATTCCACACCTGACTTCATAGGACAGGTTGCAGCCAAAACACAAATGTATTAAAAATACTGTATAAAGGGGCCACCTCTTGAGAGGACCACATTCCACAATGGGAGTTCAAGTTGCAGCTAATCTACTTCTGATCCAGTTCCTTGCTGGAGTGACTGCAAGGGCGGCAAAGAATGGCCCAAGTACTTGGACTCCTGCCACCCATGTGGTAGTTCTCTATGGAGTCCCTGACCCCTGGCTTCAGTCTGGCCCAGCCCTGGCCGTTGCAGCCATTTGGGGAACAAACTGGTGGATGGAAGATCTGTGTCTCTCCCTTTCTCTCTGTCACTGTGCCCTTCAATAGATAAAAAATTTTAAATAATACTGCATAAAATTACCTTCAGGTTATTTGTATAGAGTCTATCTTCAACAAATGAATTTTGCATTTACACCTGGGTCCCCCCCAAAGATATCTCAATATGCAAAAGCAAATAATCTCAAATTTGAGAAAATCCAAAATCCAAAAACTAAACTAGTCTGAAGAATACAGCACAACGGATACTCAACCTCTGTAACAAGATTAAAAAAAAAAGCATCAAATTAATGTGACACAACTCCTAACTAGACTAGGTTTTCCCCAGGTACTGTGGCCACTATTCCAGAAGTGAATAAAACTAACCATTTCTATTTAGTCCTAAGAAACGACTCCTTTATCACCACTGGCAGCATTAAAAGTCATATGAATGGCTGAGGGGCCAGAGCTGCAAGTAGAGCAGCTGCCTGCAGAGCCAGCATCCCATGTGGGTGCCGGTGCGAGTCCTGGCTGCTCCACTTCCAATCCAGCTCTCTACTGTGGCCGGGGAAGGCAGTGGAGGATGGCCCAAGTCCTTGGGCCCCTGCACCTGCGTGGGAGAACCAGAAGAACCTTCCGACTCCTGGCTTCAGATCAGCTCCAGCAGTTGCGGCCATCAGGGGAATGAACCAGTGGATGGAAGACTCTGCCTCTGCCTCTCAGTAACTCTGCCTTTCAAATAAATAAGTAAATCTTAAAAAAATTAAAAATTTTTTTCCAGAAAATGAATGGGTGAATACAACCACAATGCACAAAAGCCTTGAAGGCCTCACTCAAGCAGAAGATTCTGCCCCACAACAGAACAGGACAGTCACTGGTCTCACTTTAACATAGGCCCTTGCCATTTGAAACACAAAATGGTTATTATCTGAACTCTTGATGCAAACCTGCAAACTTTTCCAAATATAACAAGGAAAAGATTGTTTCCTTCATAAAACATAACATTAAGTTGGTATAACCTTGTGCCCATATCTACAAAACAATCATCAGGGAGTTTGTAAAATTCATCAATCTTGACTCAGGGTGGTCAGAAAAGGCCCCATGGAAGAAGCAGAACTTCAACTAGGCTTTAAAAAAAAAAAAAAAAAAACACTCAGAACAAACAGCAAAAGCACTGAAGTAATGAGTATGGCAAAACTGTAGTATTTGGGAGGCAGGCAAGAATCCCAGTTGGACAAGAGTGGGAAATAAAGCTGAATATGTAAAAATGGAGCCTTCAAAGCCAGACTGAAGCGTATGAACCCAATCCAGTTGGCAAAGTGAATCCATTATGGGTTCTCCAGCAGGGGAGCTGACATGATGAAACCAGTATTTTACATAAATTACACTATCAGTAGTTACAGAAGATAGTATGGAGAAGAAAGGTTGCTCAGGGCAACCAACTAGAAAATCAACGTAATAATCCCAACCTTAAAAACCAATCATTCATTCATTCACTGCGAAGACTGCAGACCACTACCTAAGAAATGCAGCCTAGGAGTCCACCTGTGCCTGAACCCCAGCTCTGCCTCTTAACTGCCTGAACCTGGATCTCCTCGCTGTTAAATTCAGGCTATCAGTCACTCAAACTGTCACAAGCACTTCTCAAAGCACCTGAATAGTACTGACACAGAGAACTTTGTTAGTAGCAAACATTAACTGCTAAATTAGGACAGGTTAAAAAAATGGAAAATGAAAATAAGACATGGCTCACAGAATCTCAGAGGAACATAATTTCCAAGGAGAACCATCTTGACAGCAGTTGAAAATATAGAAGAAAAACTCAGGTGAACTGGCAAGGCTACAGGAAAAAAGAAAAACAACCTACTTGAAGTAATCTTCCAGCCTCCCTCCTCCCGCAAAGAGATCCCCTTCTATTTAAAAAGAGTTGGGAAGCGCTTTAAAGGGCACTAGGAGATTTTAAAGGTCCAAGCCCAAGGGACAGAAGAACCACAACAAAGGAATGCCAAAAATCCACCACTGAACCCACAACAAACATGTAACTTGATATCACTCCCATTAAGTGTTAAAATTCAATCTAATTCTTCCTGGTGTGTGTAAGCCTGAAATCACAACTTTTGAGAGTAAATTGCTAAGTTTGTTTCAAATAAGTTTCCCAGGAACTAAAGAAAAATAGCTGCTAAATGTTTCCTACGACATTATGCCCCCACTAACATAAACAACAAGCAAATAAAATGTTAATACAGGAAAAAAAAATGCTTCAAAAACCAAAGCCAGCAGCAGCAGCTGACAGGATAGTGCTCAGTTTGTCAATCTGGGTTCTAAACACCTTATATATATTACCTTAAAGTCAACTCTACAAAGTTGACTGTTCCCTTAGATGAAGAAACTAAAACACAGCAGGAATTTCTATCCCAAACCAAGTGAGGGACGGAGCCACAAAAACATTAATGACTTTTCTTGCATTGGTTTTCAAAATACACACTGAGGTTGGTTAAGCCTACTTTTACTTTTCCTTAATTGTAAGCAGCAAACGTGTTCTTAATGCTGTTGGCAGTATTTGAGAGGCTACTTCACTGATGCCAATCTTAAAGTAGGAAATAACAGCAGGTGACTAGATTGCATATTACCTAACACTGCTAGGAAATTAAACACAATGACATGCATCCCATGAATTTCATTTGTCCATGCAATCACTTGATCCAGTTAGCAGAAATTCCTAACTTGATTAGAAACGTAAGTTTTTAAGGATATCTACGGATCAAAATAGCTGGGAAAATCTGGTACAGACCTAGCCATCTACAAAGACGACTGACCAGGAGTAAGCCAGACCTAGGTTTAAATCCTACTGCATCATTTGAACAGCATGTGGCCTTGAACAAGCGAATCAACTTCCTTGCACCTCTCCACTTCATCTTGCACAATAACAGCGAACACTCCCCACCTAATAGGATCAGCCTCAAGTATAAATACAGAAAGCACCTCCCATCTCCTAGAGGACTTTCATTGGGCTCTTAGGTGAGTCCCATCCCAAAGACAGGAGATGTCACATCTCTCCAGCCATAGCTCTCTCACAAAGCCTTCCTCCTTTGTTGATTTCAACTTTCTGTGGTTAGTGGGGCAGGATTACCACCAGGTGGTCTGCAAACTGAACAATACTTTTTCCTATACTCTTACTGCATAGCCCTAGGGTCCCAGGGCTTCTCTACTATGGGAATGTTTGAGTGCATAAAAATGCAGGTCTCAAGTTAGCTGCCCTCTTAATTTTTTTTTTTTCATTTCTGTGACTTTACACTGTAAATGTTATTTGTGAAACAAACTCACATCTATGAGAAAAACAAAGTCCCAGACAGTACCAGTGTTTCTGCCACCCCCTCCCCTGACTTCCTGGGGTTCACATTCTTCACTACTCTGTTTACATAAATAACTGCGAAATTGAACAAGTACAAATTATCTTGACTAACTTCATCAAAATGTGTTGAGTCAGAAATCCTTTGTAGTAACACTGTTAAAAGAAGTTGTGGAAGGGGGATTCCTTTGTCAGCTACTCATCCGACAAGACCACCTTTATGCTGCATTGCTATATACGAACTGATGTATTTATTCAACAGGTTGACATGCAGAAGAGCCGTTAATTACATCTCCTTTTATCAGGAACCCCTATGTTTACGTTCGGCATCTGCCTTTGTGCAAAGCTTGAAAAGCTCCCAGTGCACAGGAAGCAGTTACTTCTTACTCTTGCTGGACGGATAGCATGGTAATCACCCAAAAAGCTTAATTAGGTGTTGAGAACCCAATATCAAAGAGATTCCTGGACCTATGTAAAAAATTATTAAAATGTTTTTAACACTTCCATGATGCAACCGATGCAAAAATACCATCTCCACAAGGGGCCACTCCATTTACCACCAGCGTCTCCCATGTTAATAACCAAAGCTGACATCTGTTAAAAGAAAATGTCTTACAAACTGCCGGTGAGCTTGGCAACAATTTTTAAGACACTAACAAGCCACTTGAGTCCATTCTCACAAGAAGAAAAACTTTTTCCATGCACATATTGTTTTCATCCCCCATAGAGTGTAGTACTTTCTCCTACACAGGACTGATTCTAACTACTTCAAACGGGGGAAAAAAAATTGGCACTTACTTGTAACTCTAATGATTGCAATTACATACATCACAGGCCAGCAAAACTCAAAACAAAAAATTGAGACTCCAAACAAGCAGGAAAAACTCCATTTATGAGCAAAAAGTATAAACACACATCACATGCCTAATGGCTCTCAAGCCTATTTTCTTTCTGCTGCCCCTCCCCCATAGGTAAGTGCTAACTATTTCTAGAACTCTCAATGACAATTTGGGAAGCTTGCCATCAACTCCCATGATACAATCCAACATTCACGATGTTTTCATGGAGACAAAGCTGCCCTACTTCTCCAGACTATAAACTTATTAAAACGGTGAGAACACGCAGTTCCAGAAAGTCAAGATTACTAAAATACACCAGTGTAACATGGGTCTCATTTAACAAAAAATGAAAAATGAATCACATTGCGAAACCCCCCCCAAAAAAAGTCACTCACTGTCTTCACCGTGTAACCAGGATATTTACTTCAAGTTGTTTTAGGCTAAGAGGCTAAAAACACCACGAGGCCCTTATGGTCTCCAAACTGGAGGAGGGCTCTTCAGGAAAAAAAAAAAAAAAAAAAAGGAGGAGGAAGATGATTACTTAATGATGGAGGGGGAGGGGAAGGAGCCTCCAGTCTAAAAACCTAGAACTAAAAATAACCCACCATATTTTATTAACAAGATGTTTAGATGAGCATAAGGTTCTTGTTTGGAAAACAAGAAAGCCAACAGTAGTAAACTTCCCTAACTCGACTGCAAAGCGCATAGGTACTAAAACTCTTAACCTCTGGGTCCTGCACAGTCCAAGTAAGATCTCAAGCAAACTCCAGCCGCCGAGAAAATCCGACTTTTAACTAGGCTGCAACACTTCTCTCTCAGACTCACCCATTATTTTTACCAATTGTCGGATAACCTAACAAAGAGAGCATTTTTTTTTTTAAAGCCACGACGACCCAAGTTTTCCATGAAACACACCATTTTCACAGGCTGAACTGAATCCCGGTCGCCACTGCAAGGCGATGCCCGCTTCACCAAATTAGGAACTTCCAAAAAAACGCCGAACACGTTACCACACGCATGGCTTCCCTCGGGCTGCCACCGTGAAGATTAATATTTCACTTCAAGAAAAAGTCTTGTTTTCTGTTCAAAAAAAAAAAAAAAAAAAACCGACCTCGCCTGCAAAGAGGAAGTTCCCGAGAAACCACCCTCTCACAACGTGGCCTCTCCACTGTCAGAAAACACTGGCACTCGGTGCCACCCGAAACTTACCAGGAAGCTGGCAACAACTTTGCCAATTCTACACTTCTGAACCCAACTTCAAAGGGGCTCCACCACACAGCTCCCGCCGCCGGTGGGAAGCACCAAGTGACCAACCACCGCGTCCCGGAGCGAGGCCCTGCGGCCGCCCGCCCCTCCCCCAGCCGCCGGCGCCCCCGCCCCGGACGCGCGGCCCCAACGACCGTCCGCAGCCCCCCGCACGCCGGCCGGGGGCTCGGGCCGCGCCCGCCCGGGGGAGCCGCTTCCCATGGCTGCCTGGGCTGCCTCACAAAAATCGCGTGCACCGAGAGGAGCCGTCTCCTCGGCTAAAAATAGGCTATAAAGGAGTCGGCCTCATGATGGCTCCTTGATTCAATTTGCTGCAAATTCTTTCCTCAAAGCCTCCCCCCACCCGGCGCGCGCACACACACATACATACACACACACATACACACACACATACACACAAAAAGGGGGTGTCGGTGCACGGAGGGGGAAGGGGCCAGCAGGCCCGGGTGCCCATTTTCGGGGCCAACGACAACATAATTAGGGTGAGGATCCCCCCCCCGAGACCCAGAGAGGGTGGGGGGGTGGGCAGGCACGTGAGCATTTCCAAGGCGCCCGAGGGAGCCAAGGCGGGGGGATGGGGCACCCTAAATGCCCTCCCTCCCCTCCCCCACCCGAGCCCCAGCTCCCCCAAGGGCCCAGTGGAAAAACGCATGTTCCCCCCAGCGCCCATCCCCCCGCGGCCCGGCGCCCCCCGGCCGCCTCCGGCCCGCGGCCCCCCGCCCGGCCCGCGGCCGCCCCCACTCAGGGGTCGGGCCCCCGGCGCTTACCTGGAAACGGTGGCCTCCAACGCCGCTCCCCCCCTCCCGGGAATGGAGGCACAAGGAAACTCCCCTCGTCGCCGCCGCCGCCGCCGCCGCCGCCGCCGCCGCCGCCACCGCCTCCAACCACCCCCAAAATAACCCCTCCGGGGGGTGAGAGGCAATTATAACCCCGGCGAGCGCGGGGCGCGGGGGATGGGCGCCGGCGGGCGGGGGCGGGGAGCGCGGCGCGGGTCCCCAGGTGGCGAGCGGAGGTGCTCCCGCCGCGGGGGGAGGGGCGGGGGCGCACGCGGCCGGCGGCGGGGGGAGGCGGCGCGCGGGGGAAGGGCGCGAGCGGGGAGAGGAATTGAGGCAGAAGGTAAAAGCTGTTACTAAGGGAAAGAGCCAAACGGTTCGGAGCAGCCAACGGCTCAGACACTCAACACTGGGGAGAGAGGAATGGGGACCAGCCAGGCACAAATGAGCTCGCGAGGCCCGCGGCGGCGGCGGCGGCGGCGGCGGCGGCCGCGCAGCAAAACAAACCCGAGCGGCCTGCGCCGGGCGGGCGGGCGGGCGGGCGCGCGGGGGAGGGGCCGGGGGGAGGGGCGCGGGGAAGCGGCGCTGGGGGGCGGGGGGGCGTCCGCGGGCCGCGCTCCTCTCCCTCCCGGCTCTCGGCGGCGGCGGCGGCGCTGGGGGCTGGGCGAGCGCGGCGCATTCTTTTAAAAAAGAAAGCCGGCCCCGCGGGCGCTCGGAGGCGCCTCCGGGCGCGGGCGGCCCCGCCCCGCCCCCACGCCGCGCTCGGCTCGGCTGAGGGCCGCCGGGTGGAGGCCGCGCGGCGGGGCCGGGGCGCGCACGCGGTGGGCATGTGCGGCAGCGCGGCGCAGGCCTCGTGCGGACCTTAGCTGAGGAAGGGCTCGCTCGGGCGCACACCTTTGTGTGCGTCAGTGCGTCTGTTTCTGGGCAGCGTACCTGGACAGGGGCTCTAAGCTGTGAGAAGCGGTTTTCCGAGCGGAATCCGGAGCGCGGGCTCTGCAGAGCGCACAGACGCACACCGGGAGGGGTTTCTGGCACGAAGCACAGGGCTGTGATGGCAGTGGCTGTGCCCAAGTGGCCTGGGAGTCAAGCACATGGTGGTATTGATCATCTGGTGGGCCCGTGGCAGAGGTTGGGTCCATCAGCTCGCATTGCACGAGTATAGAATCACGCTGCCCGGTGTTTACTAAATCTGTGCCTCCACCGCAGCCTGCACGGTGCAAGTTCAGGCCCTGCGCGCACTCGGTGCGTGTGTGCTGTGGCGCATCAGAGGCGGCGATCGAACTGGAACTGAGGCGGCTGATACCGCGATAATAGCATGGAGGCAGGGAGTGCGGCGGGCTCTTTTTGAAAAGGGAGGCACCTCGCCGCTATGAAAGCCAGCGTGGTGTTCATCTTTCAGAGACTCTGAGAAAACAGGCCTGGGAGGTGCTCTTAGACCTCAGTATAAGCCGAGGACATGAAAAGCAACCACCCTAGTGATGTTAAAAAAAAAAAAAAAGACTTCAAACTTTTTTGTTATGCTCCAGTATTACTGCCTTCAAAGTAAAATAATATTTTTGCAACCGCCTGGGGGGGGGGGGAGGATTCTGTTTTCATAATTTCATCTCAGTATTTGGAAATAGGTGTAGTCTTTTGAAAGCCACAGTCTTTTCCTCTCAGTATCAGAGCTAAATATTTCTGTCTCTCTCCCTCCTTCCCCACACGCACAAAGTAGTATTTGAAGTCACTTTGACCAGTGTGGACTCCGGGTGGCCTCATAGGCTCCGTGATGAGTCAGGTGCTTTTCTGGCGAAGGTCAAGGTCTCTCCCCTGGTGAGCCCTTGCTGCGGGGAGCAGCCAGAGGCCTTTGGTCAAGGACACAGGCGGCCAGGCACAGGAAACCCGTCGGAGGAAAGGGAGTGGAATTGGAAACTGCCTTCCAACCGCCCCACAGAGAATTCACAGTGTATTGGTGATGTGGCCGTGGAGCAATTTTCATTCGTGAAAGGGAATATTAAACAATGTCACCTGATGGGAATTTTGATAACTGCAAGTTTCCAAAATATTATGCTGAGTGTACGTGGGAACAGCACAAAGTGAGTTTTACGATTCAGCAGGGTTCTAAAGCTGCGGGTTTTCTTTTTATTTAACCTGAGACTGACATCATGTTTTTGTTTTTTTTTGTTTTTTTTTAAGATTTATTTATTTGAAAGAGTTAGAAGTAGAGACAGAGAGAGAGGTCTTCCATCCGCTGGTTCACTCCCCAGTGGCCACAACGGCTGGAGCTGCGCCGATCCGAAACTAGGAGCCAAGAGCTTCTTCCAGATCTTCCACACAGGTGCAGGAGTCCAAGGACTTGGGCCATCTTCTGCTGCTATCCGAGGCCATAGCAGAGAGCTGGATTGGAAGAGGAACAGCCAGGACCAGAACCAGCACCCACATAGGATGCCAGCACCTCAGGCCAGGGCTTTGAAACCCGCTGCGCCACAGTGCCAGCCCCCAACATCAGCTTTTCAAAGATTGTTTCTGAAGCAATGAAAGTATAGTATCTTCCTATTTATTTTTTTTAATCTTTTGGGAGTTGATTAATGACAGATAAAAGGATACCTTCAAAAAGTTTGTGGTGGGGCATTTAGCACTGAAGCTCAGTGGTCACTTGGTTCACCTGCATCCCTCATCCGAGTGCCGGAGTTGAATCCCGGCTCCTTCATGTTCAGTCTAGCTTCCTACTAATACACACCTGGGAGGCAGCAGGTGATGATGGCTCAGTTAGGTACTTGGAAATGCCAGGTTGAGTTCTTGGCTCCGGGCTTTGGCCTGACCCATCCTTGGCTATTGAAAGCACTCCAGTGGATAGAATCGTCTGGCTCTCTACCTTTCAAATAAAATGAAAGTAAAAGAAAAAAAAAAAAAAACTACTGGATTGATTTTTTTAAAAGAAGTTTGTAGGGGAAATAGAATTAAAAGATAAGTTTAGGAGCTGGCAATGTAGCACAGTGGGTTAAGCTGCCGCTTATCACACCAGCATCTCGCATCAGAGTGCTGGGTCAGTTGTAGCTGCTCACTTCTGACCTAGCTCCTGGGTAATGCACATGGGAAGACTCAAGTGCTTAGGCCCACATCATCCTATGTGGGAGACCTCAATGGAATTCCAGGCTCTTGGCTTTTTCCTGACCCTGCCCTGGCTGTTATGGCCATTTGGGGAGTGAATCAGCAAACGAAGTTCTCTGTTCTCTCTCTGTCACTCTGGCTTTCAAATTAATAAATAAATTGATTTTTTTGTAAAGGGGTAAGTTCAGTGCAAAAAAATTAAAATCAACACAGTCTTTCATAAATACATTTCCACAAACCTCTACAAATTTTATTTACATCTTACTTGAAAGGCAAAGAGAGAGAGAGAAAAACAGAGATCTTCCATCCACTGGTTCACTCCCCAAATGCCCACAGTAAGCCTGGAACATGGATCTCAATCCAGGTCTCTCGTGGGTGAGGCAGGTACCCAAGTACTTGAGCCCTCACCTGCAGTCTCCGAGGGTGCACTTGAGCAGGAAGCTAGAATTGGAAACAGAGCCAAGACTTGAACCTAGGCACTCAATATTAACTTTTTGAAGACACTTCATGGGCAAAGATTTCAAAATTTTGGCACCAAACTTGATTCCATTTTCCATGAATTTTTTGAGGTACCCTCATGTGTCAGTAAACATAATCCTCTGTTCAGTAAGTAATAATTCCAGTACAATTAGGACTCATTATCTGAGCCACCCTGTGAAACAAATCTGTGGGCCTAGGTTGTTTCCTGAGTTTCATATTACAGCGTATGGATGGGTTTCCTCCAGCCAGCAGCTACTGTAAAATCAAATTGCTCTTCCAGTGAATAAGGATTTCCCAGTCAGACCATTGCTTAACAGATCAGCTCTAAACCAGGGGGCCCAGACTCCTCCCCCTGAATGCCCCCTGGCCCTCACTACAGGAGGGAGTCCCCAGTCTCTTTCTGGTTCATAGTCATGGGTTCAGTCTGAAGTTCTTGACTATACCAAGCTGCTCCAGCAGTTGCTCAGTATTAGTTGAGCCTTGTCACAATGATTCTAATCCACACATTTGTTTGCAGCCCTGTAGTTTATAAGGTATTTCCATGAGACATTAATTACTTCATTTGACTATCATAATAATAATTAAAAAAAAAAAAAAACATGTTGGGGACTGGTACCATAAACTAGTTCCAGGGAAGTATACCTAACCCACTGGCCTTAAATCACACTCACTGAAGAGACCCAACACACTTACCCAGGAGAAAATGGGCACTGAAAAGTGAGAAGGCCTTATAGACAATATTTTGCTCACTCTGATTTCTATATTCTAGAACCATCTGAAACAGTGTGACTCCAACATTAAGTACTCAGATAAATGGCCACCACACCAAGGCCCCATGTGTTGCTACTTCATCCTCTAGCCATTCCAGAGCGTATAGGGATCAGAGGCTGTCCTAAAATTCAAGCAATAATTAGGCCCACTGGGTTACATAAGGACAAAGAACAATTGTTACTAATTTTTAGTGCTTTGTCCTAATCTAAAAACTGACATTATGCATTGACTATAAATGTTAATATGTTTCTAGAAGGAAGAATCACATTATTAAGAAATTCTGAAGCAAAGGGACATGTTGTTAAGAAAGTTCTCTTGAACTTTCTAGCTAATTACTTAAAGAGAAACCTCATACCAGTAACTGTTACCAGAAGTTACATTTAAGAGTATATTTTTAAATGATTAAACAAATCCTTACTTGTTTAATTTCAGTAAAGTTACACCTAGGGAGTATGGTATGGCAAGATGGTCTAAACCTTTGCCACTTTCATCACTCAAGAAATAGAACATTTTAAAGTGGTTTAATCCCAGGCCTATAGGATTTCATTACTATATATATACTTTTTAAAACCACCATGAGGTTTTAAGTTGTTGACATTAGGAGATCTATATAATTAAAGTACTCAAAACAAACTTAATAGCATGAAAAAGATATTTGATATCAAAAATACTATCCCGGTGCTATAACTCATTTTATATTCTTTACTCACCCTTGAACGCAGTGGCTTTATGTCTGGAACATTTACCCCCAGGCATCTTGCTGATACCCTGTGATATGTTTCTGTTTCATTTTGACTTAACTTGTGTGAGTCTTTGTTTGCAGTTCTTCCAGCTATCTGCTTCTGCCATCCGGACTGACACATCTCGGACACACATCTCAAGATCTCAGCACATGGGGCTCTTTTTCTCCATCTGTGCTTAGCATGCTGCTTGTGACCTTTTCCCATTAGTGTGAACCTTGTCACAGTTTTCCATGCCTCTGTGACCCAATTCCATTACAACAATGAGCTTTACTTGGGAGCCTTCATTTAAATTACAAAGGAAACACACAACCATCTTACAAGTATTTATGCTTCTCAGATAATGGCAATAGCAGGTTGTATCCCATGTTTGTGATCCTGTGAGGACAGAAAGCCAACCAGACACCCGGCATATTTCCCTACCAATCACTCACTGATATTGACCAGCCTTACACTGGCTTAGTGCAGCTCTCAAGGCCTTGTGTTTGTTGACGGTTTTGCCATTAATTCATTCAACAAATACTTATTGAATGCTTAATGTGCCATGCACTGTTCGGGAAGCCTTACCAATGAACCAAACAGTCCTGATTGCTCATGGAATTTTTATTCCAGTCTCATATCTGGTAGAATGCAGATAGAAGCACTTTCAAATACTTGATGCCTGTATAACTTCTATCACAAAGGTAATGCAAAAATGGCTTAAACAAGATAAAAGTTTATTCTGTTGTGTCACTGGCATTCAAATGCAAGCATTCCTGAGTTAGGTGTCAAAGTTGCAGATTGATCTGCCATCTCAGCACACGTTTTCCATCTGGTGGCCTATGATGGCTTTCCCAGCTCCTGCCATCACATCCAAACTCCAGCCATTGGGTCAGAATAAAGCAGTAAATAGGCTATGCTTTCTCTCAGGTAATTACATTTATAATTTCCATTCATATGCAATTGGCCAGATCTTGGTCCTAGGACCACACCTAGCGGCTAGTAAAGCAGGTTAATGATAATCAAGCTTAAATAAAGTTGGGAAGATGGATGGATTTACATAAGGAAACTTCAGAAAGCTCAGGGAAAATGTCTATTATAAAAAAAAAAAAAAACTGCATGGATTTCAAAAAGGTTTTTCTGTAAAATAACATCTTTTTTCTTTGTTTATTTGAGAGGCAAAGAGACAAAGGGATCCCATTCACTGGTTCACTCCCTGAAATTCCCACAATTGTAGGGGTGCCAGGCCAAACCCAGGAGCCAAGATCTCATTCCAGGTCTCCCCCATGGGTGACAGAGGCCCAACTACGTGGGCCATCACTGCCGCCTCCCAGGATGCAGTTTGGCAAGAAGCTGCAGTCAGGAGCACACCAAACACTGGAACCCAGGCATTCCAATATGGAACACCAGGGTCCCAACCCTGTCTGTGTCTTCTCTGCCAGGCCAAATGCCCAGCTCCAAATAAACAAATCTTTTAGTTCCACATTACATGAACTTTTTGAAATAACCTCATATGTTTTTTAGATAGGTAGTTTAGAGGAGTCAGCAAGTAAGGACGATGTATGAGCAAAAAAGCTAAATGAAGTGGGGGGAGTGTGCAAAAGTCATAAAAAGGAATATTCCATACAGAGGGAATATTAAGTACAAAAGAATAGAGGTAAAAGCAAGAATACTGCGTCTGTGAAATAAAAATGATATAAAGTGTCTTGTATGAAGTTGGCCATGGAATGGCGGGAAAGGGACAAGTGACCAGATGTTAAGAGACTTTTCCTTTGTGTGACATGGGAAGCCATTGGAAGGTTTTGAGCAGAGAAGTGAGTTGATTGCCTCCTATGCAGAGGACCAACTGCAATAGTTCAACACTGGGAGGGGCCATGCCTACATAGAGGGCTCTTACTAAAATCACAATGAGGGGATGGTGGCTTGGGTGATGGTGGCAGGAGATGGTTAGAAAAAGTTAGACTCTGTACGTTTTAAAGGAGAGTATTGGGATACATTTTGTGGCACATTAGGGTAAAAAAATTCCAAGAGTATTCCAAGGTTTTAGACCAAACAAAAAAGATTGGAGTTGCCATTAACTGAGATGGTAAAAACGAAGACAAGCAAGTTTGTGAGGGAAAATCAGGAGTTGTTTGCAGTAATGATATTTGGAATCATGGACCTAGATACAAGCAACTAGAAAGTGAGGTAAAGAAACGAATGGTTGAGTCCTTTCCCTCTGATGAACTCTGGCCCCAGGTGATTTATGTTTGTTTTTGTGTTTATAACCAGGGCTCCTCTGCTCTCCATACAGTCAAAGGACTAAGCATGTGTCATCACAGGTCAATAGAAGCTGCCACTCTAACCACAAGAACATTGATTGAAACAATAGATGATATTAATTGCTGCCATGGATCAGGGATGTTGCCAAATGCTGTTGAAGGTATTTTTTGCTTACTGTCTTAATTTTCTCAACAACCTGAAAAGGGAATGTTTTAGTTTGGCCTGCTGAACAAAAACACCATAGACCAGCTGGCTTAGACAGCCAACATCTGTGCCTCCATGTTGGGCATGCTTGGAAGCCTGAAATCTGGAAGGCAGCATGCTCAGGTTCTTGGGAGGGCCCTTGGCCTAGTTTGCAAGTGACTGCTTCCTTGCTGTGTCCTCACATGGCAGAGAACAGAGAGAGAGAAGGAAGAAGCTCCCTCCAGTCTCAACCTAGGGCAGATTCATCTCATCATGAGGACTTAACACTCATGACTGAATTAATCTCCTCAAAGTCTTCACCACCTAAAACCTTACCACTGGGGGTAAAGATGTCAACATAGAAATTTTAGTAAAACACAAGCATGTCATCTATGACAGGTAAATAATATTATCTCAGTTGGATTTATGAAGAAACTGAAATAAAACAAATCATTTGTTTAAGGTCATGCTCTAAGTGGCGAAACAAGGATTTGAACTCAGGACTGTGTGAGTTCAATGTCTGCTTTTCCACTTGGTGAAACAAGCAGGTCAAGGCAGGAAAATACAAGAGTTTGCTAAAAAGTGCTTTAGTGAGTCAGAAGGACAGAGAAATGCAGAATGCAACAAGGATGGCAACTGAGTGAGGGGAGGAACTGCACCTGCATCACATGTCCATGGCCCACACTCACTAGATTTGAATCTTGTATGTTTACTGAATGCAGACACAGTCGTAATCAATAAATTGTATTCTTTCTCTTGCTCCCTTCGCTACGATCAGTGTATGTGCTGATGACTAAAGGGAAATCCGCTGCACTCGCCCCCTTCCTCTCACCACCCGCCCTGCCATCACATGGCAATTTGGGTGTGGTGTATTCTTGAAGACATGTTTTGTGAGCAGAGAAGACAATGTACGCTGATTCAGTTTCATTCATTGCATATTTGCAAACCTCTTTTAAGCTTTGAATTGCAAGTTGCAAATCTAATTCTCCCCTTTAAAGGAATGTTTACAATTTAGTTAATTAAATTCTCTTGAATTATTAAACTGCATTTATACATTTAATGTATTCAAGCTTCTTAAAATACTTCATTTGCTCAACAAACAAAAGAATCACAAATAGTTAAGTAATCTTCATAAATATAATAAACTTATAATAAAATGAGACGAACCCACAATTGTCTTGAAACATTACAAAAATGTTTATAGGTTTAATAAAATTTTCATATCTTTTCACTTAAAATCGCATTTCTAAATTGGTTACAGTTCTCATATAGATGTTTTAAATAGATATCACAAAGAAAACCTGTTAGGCATTCTAAACTGTCAAATTATCCTAAAAATTACAAATGGTTAAAATTCCAAACACAAATATGCTCAAATACTTCTAAACATAAATAAAAATAGCAGTACTATGGTTTAATTGTTTTTATATTTTTTAAATATTTATTTATTTGAAAGGCGAGTTACAGAAAGAGATAGAGTTTCTATCTTCCTGGTTTACTCCCCAAATGGCCACAACATCCAGGACTGGGCCAAGTGGAAGCCAGGGAGACCTGGATGAAGTTAGGTACAGGAACCCAAGAACTAGGGCCTTCTTCTGCTTCCTTCCCAGGTGCATCAGCAGGGAGCTGAATTGGAAATGGAGCAACCAGGACTCAAATCCATACCCACATGAGCTGCTGGTGCTGCAGGTGGCAGGCAGCTTAACCTGGTAAGGCACAAAGTCCTGATGAGGCCTCCTTACTGCCAGCCAATGGGAACTCAGAATGCTTGCCCTCAAAGGGAATGGTATTGCCACAGTTCATGTTCACAGATTCTGGTTGCACTCATTCTTCCAGGTGATTTGAACTTGCACCCCTCCTATAAGATTGCTGACACACATGCCTGAACTCAATTAACGTACACTACTTCATTTTATGCCAAATGATTTTCATTTTATTCTTCCCTGCTGATGGGAACAGCATGAGCCATACATGTGCTCCCATCCGTGCTTGGCAGTTCCAGCACACACTTACACATTTTTGATACAGCCATGAGGAAGAGAGCAGACTGCACTTTCTAAGAGGGTTGCCTTTTAATCAGGTAGTGGCCTTTCTAACTGCTATCGTTTATTTTTGTCAGCATTTGCCAAACTCTGTTCCTCTCATGATGGGCACATGGTCTGTAAGCAAAGAAGTTCAATACTAAAGTTTGGGAGGTGGCCCATGTTAGATTCACCTTCTAGGGATGTGCAGTCCTTGGTTGCATATTGAAGCCTGAGAAACCTTGTAATATGAACATCCTATAAACCTATAGATACCTTTCTTGTTTTTTATTTTTTATTCATTTATTTGAAAGGCAGAATTAGAGAGAGAGGGGGAGAGAAAGAGAGAGAGAGAGAGAGAGAGAATCTTCCATTCACTGGTTCATTCCCCAAATGTCTGCAGTAGGCAGGGCTGGGCCAAGCTGAAGCCAGGAGCCTGGAACTCCATCCAGATCTCCCATGTGGGCAGCATGCTGCCCTCCCAAGTGCTTTAGCAGGAGCTGGATCAGAAGTGGAACAGAGGCGGGCGCTGTGGCTTAGCAGGAAAAGCCACCACCTGCAGTGCTGGCATCCCATTTGGACACTGGTTTGAGTCCCAGCTGCTCCAATTCCAATCCAGCTCTGCTATGGCCTGGGAAAACAGTAGAAGATGGCCCATGTACTTGGGTCCCTGTACCCCTGTGGGAGACCCAGAAGAAACTCTTGGCTCCTGGCTTCGGAACTGCCCAGCTCCAGCTGTTGTGACCATCTGGGGAGTATGGCCTGGGAAAGCAGTAGAAGATAGCCCAAGTCCTTGGGCTTTTGCACCCATGTGGGAGACTGGGAACAAGCACCTGGCTCCTGGCTTCGGATTGGCACAACTCTGGCCGTTGCGGCCAATTGGGGAGTAAACCAGCGGTTGCAAGACCTCTCTCTCTCTCTCTCTCTCTCTCTCTCTGTGTGTGTGTGTGTGTAACTGCCTCTCAAATAAATTAATTAATCTTTAAAAAAAAAAAAAAAAAACTGGAGCTGCCAGGGACTGGACCTCATATGGGATGCAGGCATCACAGGTGGTAGCTTATTTCAGTGTGCCACAATGTCAGCCCCAGGAGCCATTTTTAAAAGACATACCTTTGAAACTTTTGCAAAGTTAACATTCTATGGAACATAGTTTGGTAAGTTGTGTTCGTACTTGGTAAAATGTTTTTTTTTAATAAAGATTTATTTATTTGAAAGTCAGAGTTACACAGAGAGAGGCGAGGCAGAGAGAGAGAGAGAGAGAGAGAGAGAGAGAGAGAGAAAGAGAAAGGGAGAGAGAGAGGTCTTCTATCCGATGGTTCACTCCCCAATTGGCCGCAATGGCTGGAGCTGCGCCTATCCAAAGCCAGGAGCCAGGAGCTTCTTCCAGGTCTCCCACATGGGCGCAGGGGCCCAAGGACTTGGGCCATCTTCCACTGCTTTCCCAGGCCATAGCAGAGAGCCGGATTGAAATTGGAGCAGCTGGGACTCGAACAGGCGTCCATATGGGATGCTGGCGCTTGAGGCCAGGGCATTAATCCACTGCACCGCAGCGCCAGCCCCGATAAAATGCTTTTGCTTTATTTATTAAAAAAATATTTATTTATAAAAATATTTATTTATTTATTTGAAAGGCAGAGTTACAGAGAGGCAGAGAGAGAGACAGACAGACAGAGGTCTTCCATCCACTGGTTCACTCCCCAGATGGTCACAACAGCTGGAGCTGGGCAGTTCCGAAGCCAGGAGCCAAGAGTTTCTTCTGGGTCTCCCACAGGGGTACAGGGACCCAAGTACATGGGCCATCTTCTACTGTTTTCCCAGGCCATAGAAGAGAGCTGGATCAGAAGTGGAGTAGCCAGAACTCAAAGCAGTGCCCGTATGGGATGCAGGCACTGCAAGCAGCAGCTTTACCCACCATGCCACAGCGCCGGCCCCTTGTTTTATTTCTTGATCTTTTAGTTTATTTATTTATTTATAGATCAAGGCTGAGATATGTGACCAACTCAGCCTCCTAA
Source organism: Lepus europaeus (assembly GCF_033115175.1). Taxonomy (NCBI): domain Eukaryota; kingdom Metazoa; phylum Chordata; class Mammalia; order Lagomorpha; family Leporidae; genus Lepus; species Lepus europaeus. The sequence goes on along the minus strand of NC_084828.1, from coordinate 102,784,247 downwards.
TATTTCCTTCCATTAAATATATCCCTCCCCCCACAAGCAAAAGGGAACAGTTGCAGCCCTTTCCCACAGGAGAAAATGATCAGAGAAACTGGGTCATGAGTTTAGGCCCCACCATAAAAGGGAGGGAAGGTGGCTGGGCACCTTGTGCTCTCTCATTTTCTTCCTATAACGTGGTAAGTCACCTGCCCTTTGAGGAAAGGGAGACACTGCAAAGACTGCAGAGAATTCCTGCTGAGGCCTGGGAGCTCCTGTTCTTCACAGGCAGCCCTGTGATGGTGCGAGCCTTCTGGGAGCAACAACCCGTAGGGACTGTGTATGCCAGGACTCAGTTTATGATTGTAATCGAACATAACACATTTGATTATATATGTATATGTATATATATGTAGTAATAAATATGCTAGCCACAGGGCTTGATTAGAGACCAGAGAAGCTGGGTTCTGGACACCAGCTGTTCCTTCACTGTTGTGGATTCATAAACAAGGTTTCAAATGGCTCAGAAACTCAGTTTCCTTGTTGATAAAATAGGGTTCACATTAACTACATTGCTGCAGCCAGCGTGGATATTCAACACCCTTACCAACCAGTTCTGCGGGGCCACCCACCAATCAGAGTGGAGAATGGCAGATATCACCAAACCAGATCTTTCTGCTGACTGGCAGCCTCCCAGTTCATATCCCTCCTCCACTCAGTATTTCTAGATAACTGCCGTGCATGTTATTTCACAGGGCTGTTGTGTGCACCACTTGACATATTTGGAAATCAGATCATAACTTCCACATAAATGCCTGATGCTTTGGGTCATGATGTACAGTAAAAGACATAAAGCATAAGGGAGGTCAGGGACCTCTTGAACACATTTCACCTATTTCACAGTGTTGCAGACCCCGTGGAGGTGGCCTGGCTTATGATTGAGAGTAGACTTCACCTTGAGCTATCAGAGCTTAGAGCAATGGACACCTGAGCCAGCACCGGCCATGACATGGCCTAACCTCAGAACATCAAACACTAGTGAAACTAGCACTTTATTCTTTGCCATGTGGTGGGGCCTGTTCAAAACAATTTTATGCAGATCAACTCATTTAATCTTCAATGCAGCCTGGTGAAGCTGGACTATTATTATGCCCTCTCTCCAGAAGAGGAAACAGAACCACTGCTGATTAAGGGACCAGGTCCCCTAGCTTCTCAACATCAGAAATGCATTTTTTTCTCGGTGAGTGAGTTCATGCCTTTAATCACTGCTCCACACAGTAATACATCCATGCCAGACAAAGCAGAGAGACCTGTGAGGGGCTGGTGGGCAGGGAGCACTGTGGGTTGTCATGCTGAGCCCAGAGGTCCTGTGGCTTCTCATGCCCCTAGGTGTCATAACCCGGGGAGGTTCCAAGGAGCAGACCTTTCTTCTGTGCCTGCAAAGGATACTTGGGATGAGCTGGATCTGGTTTGTACCCCTGGATTCATATGCTGGAGGCCTGATCCTTAATGTGGTGATGTTGGGAAAGGGTATGGAACCCTTAAGAGGTGAGTTCAAGTGAGAAGTCGAAGGTCATTGGGAGAGCTCCCTTCCGAAGTTACTAAGATAGCTCTCAGTTCTCACAGGAGCACATTGTTAGAAAAGCCTATGCATGACCCCTGAGCGATTTTCTGGAGTCCTGTCTGATGATGTGATCACTTCCTCTCAAACTTGCTCTTGCCATTATGATGTCACCTGTTATCAGGCCCTGCTAAAGTTTGAATAGGATGTGGCTCTCAAACTTATGTGGACATTTAGGTTTAAATCCCAGTTAATGGTACTAAGAGGTTAAAAACTTAATCCAATTACATGCTTATTTTTTAAATTAATTTTTTAAAGATTTATTTGAAAGGCAGAGGTGAAGAGAGGGCGAGACAAAGAAATAGAGAGAGAGAGAGATTGAGAGAGAAAGAAAGATCTTCCATCCACTGGTTCGCTCCCCAAACGTCTACAATGGCTAGGACTGGGCCAGGCTAAAGCCCGGAGCCAGGAACACATGGGTGGCAATTTTCTGCTGCCTTCTCATATTAGCACATTAGCAGAGAGCTGGACAGGGAGCAAAGTAGCTGGGGTTTAAAGCAGCACTCTGATAGGGGATACAGGCGTCACAAGTGGCGGTTTAACCCACCATACCACAGTGCCAGTCCCTATCACAGTATTTAGGAGATAGGCTAGTGGAAGGTCCTTAGGTCATCAGGGGCAGTCCTTCAGAAAGCATTTCTTGTGAAGGCCTTGGTTATCAACACTGTCAGTCCCAGCTGCTCCCAATCTCCTTCCTGGTTAGCTCTGTGATCATTGCTCTGCACACTCTCCACCACTGCCTTCCTCCAACTTAACAATAGGCCCTGCCCAGTCATGCTCTGTGAACCTTCAAAACAGTGAGCCCGTGCAAACCTCTTTCCTTCATAAGTGGCTTCTTTCAGGCACTGTGTTACAAGGACAAGGAACTGACGAATACAGGCCATCACCAGCAGTGAACCACTGAGGCCTCCCAATTTTGACCTTTCAGCCTCCAAAATAGTGAGCTAAATACATTTCTTTTCTCTTTAATGTTAGGCTGTCTCAAGACTAATACAATACAGAAGGCCCTGCCTGGGTCTTCTTTGCCTCCTGTCTGATATAAATGCTTACCCCAGGCAATAAGAACTGGGGTGTCCTCAGCCTGGGGGGAGGTGGCTCCATGCCTTGGCCCCATAGTGGAAGCAGGGTTTGCACGTGGGGGTGGTGGGAGGTGATTCCGGGAGAGGAAGAATTGGAAAAGCAGCCCATCTTACTAGCTGGGAAAAAGCAGTCAGGCCAGAGTGTTTGCCTTTGGATGGGAGGATTAGCTTGAATTGTTGAATAAATAAACCCAGTGGTGAGGGTTGGGAGTGGGGGCTCCTTTCTAAAGTGGAAGAAGAGGGGTTGAAGAGGAAAGAAGGCAAAGAAAGGGAGAAGGGAAGGCTCTGAAGCTAAGGTCAGCAACTTTCACTGGAAAGGATCAGGCAGGAACTACCGCCAGCTTTGCAGGCCATGCTGTTTGTTTTGTTCTTCTTCCCCTCAACCACAGTCCTGTGCAGAGGCCTGTGACAGCTAGGCTGGGGTTGTAGGTGATAGTTCACTGAATCCTGCACAGGAGACATGATCTGTAAACCTCCCCATTCTGCCTGAGCCTGATCCTGTGCTCCTCTCCAGGCTTGGCCATTTACCTCCAATTAGGGCCTCCCTAGGAGAGAGAGAGGCACTCAAACGAGGAAAAGGGTGATGTGGCGATGCTTCATGAAACTTGAGGTATGTTCCATGGGGCTACTTTAGGACTAACTCTGTTTGGCAACCCGAAGGTTTGCTCTGGGGATTCTTATGCCATGCACAGCTGCACACATGAGCAGTCTGCAAGAATTATGTTTCATGCCACATTCCATTTGGGAACTGATGCCCAAGACAATATTGCCAAGCAATGAAACTCTGCATTACTCTATTCCAGGGAAAATGGAGTAACAGCCTTTCCCTCTCAGTGCCCACAATTGGAAGATCTCAGTGTCTTTGCCCTTAGCAAGAAGAAATTGTACCTGTTAGAAAACTTGACTCTCAGTACTAATGTCTCCTTTAAAGAGCCCAGCTTTGCAAGGAAGAAGCACAGCTGTGAAAACAAGCAACTTTATGCACCTTGTTATTAAGATAAGTTCATTGCCCTACCATCTGTCCCAAACTATCCACCCCATGGCCAGCACCAGTCTTCTCTACCACCTTGAATGGGAAACTGTTAACCAGCAGATCTATTTCTAAGTAACACAAAGGCATGGCTTTAAGTCACAGAGGTGGGGGGAGGAGCGGGAGCTTATAAAACCCTTTCTTATATACCTAAAATTAACAGAAGTTAGAATCTTCCAATTTTTTTTAAGATTTATTTTATTTTATTTGAAACTCAGAGTCACATAGAGATGGAGAGGGGGATACAGAGGGAGAGAGGGAGAGTGGGAGAGAGATCTTCCATTCACTGGTTCACTCCCCAAATAGCTGCAACGGCCAGCTCTGCGCCAGGCTGAAGCTGGGAGCTAGGAGCTTCTCCCGGGTCTCCCATGAAGGTGCAGGGGCCCAAACACTTGGGCCATCCTCTGCTGCTTTCACAGGCACATCAGCAGTGAGCTGGATCAGAAGTGGAGCTGCTGGGACTTGAACTGGCACACGTATGGGATGTTGGCATTGTAGATGGCAACTTAACCCACAATACTACAGCACCAGCCCCCCAATACTTTTCATGTCAGTTAATGTGTGAGAGAGACTATTTGTAAGGCCAGTGTTATAGCAGAACAGGTAAAGCCACTTTTAGTGATGCCAGCATTGCACATGAATCCCACTTCCGATCCAACTGTCTCCTAATGGCCTGGAAAAAGCACTGAGGATGGCCTAAGTGCTTGGGTCCCTGCTACCCTCCTGAGAGACCCTGACAACTGTTGTGGCCATCTTGGAGGTAAACCAGCAGATGGAATCTCTCTTTCTCTCCTTGTCCCTCCCTCCCTCCCTCCCTTTCTGTGTAACTTTGGCTTTCAAACAAATAAATAAATCATTAAGAAAGGACAGAGGAAGATTACTTATAATAGTCTACAGGGGAAAGTTATTGGTAGAAAGCAAGACAGAGAAATCTGAGGAGAGAAAAGAGGAGAGGAGGATTGAGACACTCAGTGGCAATGCTTTGGTTTAGAGGCTTAGAGTTCTGGAATGTGCCACTGGCTGGGGCAGGAAGGTCTTGGGAACAATTTCACCTATTCCCTAGAGCTTGCCTAAGGCATCCTGGGAAGCACCTGCTAAACCCACAGCACTGTCCCATGCCTGGCGGCCCATGGAAATCTCCCTGATAAGGATTCCTGTAGTAACCAAGGCCATACGTACTAGAATTCAAACTTTAACAAGAGAATTACCGCACAATAAATTTTAGGATTAAGTTCTGTGGAGATTTTCTAGATTTATTTATTTATTTATTTAAAAGGCAGAATTACAGAAAGACAGAGAAATATCTTCCATCTGCTGGTTTGTTCTCCCAAATGGCTGCAATAGCTGGGACAGGGCCAGGCCAAAGCCAAGAGCCAGGAGCTTCATCCAGGTCTCCCATGAGGATGGGAGAGAGAGAGAGAGGAGAGACAGTCTGTGAAGGTTTAAATCATAAATAATTATTTACTTGGAGTAGTGTAGGTAAATTAATACTTGAAAGTTCTGAAAAAAAATTTCATCTTAATGCTCTTTTAAATGCTATGAATGAGGGTGGGCAGTTGGCACAATGCTTAAGATGTTGCTTGGGATGCCCACATCCCATATCTGAGTGCCTTCCATTCCACCTTCCTAACTAATGCACACCTTGGGAGGCAGCAGATGATGGCTCAATACTTGGGTCCCTGGATTGAGAGCCAGGCTCCTGGCTTTTGCCTGCCCCATCCTCAGTAGTTATGGACTTGTGAGGAGTGAACCAGCAGACTGAAGAGCTTTTTCTGATCTCTGCTTTTCAAATAAAAATGAAAACAAATACAAAAAAATTAGTACATTACAAAAAATCCTATGAAATGCCTAGAAATCTGTCAATTTGGAAATGAAGTTCAGCAGCAAGATCTCCCATATGCAGGAACCTCTTGATTACTCTTCCTGCTCATCTTCTAACTTCCTTTCCAAACACACAAAGCAGCTTAAAGACCTCTACTGCCTTAGTTCCTCCAAAGGCCCATGGGGTGTTGTGGGTTCTCACCCTGCAGTCTCATCATGTGTCCCCCCCCCCCCTACCCTGGCTCTGTGAAACAGCTATGCTGAGCTACTTCCAATTTCTCCCAAATGCACCACGCTCCCTCCCTCCATCATGCCTTTGCCACTGGAGTAGCCACTGCCTGGAACACGCTCTCCCTTCCCCTAGTTAGCCCCACATTCTTGTCCCTCCTTCAGTTCTCAGTTCAAGCACCACTTCCTTGGGAAGACTTTCCAGACCATTGGACCAGCTCAACCCTGTTACTTATAATGTCTTTTTTTTATCAGGCCCCCACCCTCTCCCTGTGCTTGGAGCACAATCCCCCGCAGCTGCCATTTTGCATGCATTTGTCTGATTACTTGATGTGTATCTGTCTTATCCACTAGACCATGAGCTTCTTGATGGCAAAGATTGCGCCTATTTTATTAGTTTGCACAAGGCACAAAGTAAGCATTCAAGGTGAGCTCCCGTGACTATAATATCCAACTGCATCAGATTACCTTTTCATTTGGAATCTTTTAGAATGCTAGATGTAAATTTACTACTTTCAAAATTGACAAAAGTAAAAAAGATTACTAACCAGTGCATAAGCATGATTCCAAACTGATAAGTAAACAAAACTCCATCTGATAAATTTATAGGATCATGGTAAACAAAGTTATTGGTTAAATATGATCTATTGCTCTGAAGAGTCTGTTTATTCAAGGAATATTGTGGTGGAGGTGAGGAGCTAATTTTATGCCATGACAAAGAGATGTTATGGAGTTTTAAGGTAAGACAGAAGTTGTGAAGAACTCTTAAACATTGAGCACTACATTTAGGGAATGTAACTCAGACTCTCCTCATCCCTCACTCCAGCCAGCCTCCAGGCCCATGAGTTCCACCAATCATTGCAGCAAGGTAGAATTGTAAAGAGGTGCTTTTTGAAGAGGATTATAAAATGCATCCATCTTCTCATTGGAGGGTGAACCAACGGCAAAGGAAGACCTTTCTCTCTGTCTCTCTCTCTCTCTCTCACTGTCCACTCTGCCTGTCCAAAAAAAAAAAAAAAAAAGAGATGGGAGATTAGAATATTAGTAAAAAAAAGGATCCATCCCCACACCCTAGCAATTTCTTATGCTTACATCAACACATGGTAAATGGTTGTTTTCCAAAGTCAATAGACAAGTTTTTTTTTTTTTTTCCTTAAGAAAAAAATACATACCCTTGATTTATAGGGGAAACATTTGAGATAGTAGGGTTGTAAAGAAATCCCGGAATTGCCACAGACAGTTCAGGCTTGAATTTGGTAAACACCTTAAGTGAGCTGCCCCAGCTTGATCTAATCTGAAACAGGTACATAATAACATAGGGGCAAAAGTTTACAAGAGGCACACTTTAACCACAAGGTTTAGTAAATATCATTTCATTATTTTTTTACGGAGATATCCCAGGGAAGTTTGAAAATGCCAAGAAAAGCAGGAATAGTATTTAGGACTCTGGCCAGCTTTGGATTTGAACTCAGGTTTTTGTCTTAAAAGCTTCTCGAACCCTGTGCTATAAAGAAAATACTGAGGGACAGCCATTTGGCCTAGAAGATGTTTTATATATATGTTGGCTACCATCTCTGGCTCTGGACTCTAGCTTCCTGCTAATGCAGACCCTGGGAGTCAAAGGTTATGGCTCAAGTTAATGAGTTCCTGCCACTTACAAGGGAGACCTGGATTGCATTCCTGGCTGCCTCTCTCTCTCTCTCTCTCTCTCTCTCTCTCTCTCTCTCTCTCTCTCTTCCTCAAATAAATAAATTATTAAAACATTTTTAAATACTGATTTATGGAACATACATCTAAAGCAACATGCACACATGCACACACACACATACACACACATGAGGAACAAAAATAGAGTTTAAGGATTGGTTTCTTTTGTGTGGAGGTTATTTTTTTCCACCATAGCCCTGTGATTCAGCATTCATAAAATAAATCATTTGCAATTTCAGCAAAATAACATGAGGTTCCTACAGAGCTATAGTAAATGACTTGTGGAAGCTAACAGGAAACAGGGATGGGACAAGCACATGGACCCTTTGTTCTATTTCAAGGAGTGACACACTTTAGAAGGCTCACATGTGGCTATTTATGACTTACTTGCTTCTGCCCACTCTTCTTCTCCAAGCTCTTAATGCCACCAGGGTTTCTTGTGTCAGTTTAGGTTTGTAAATACATGGTTCCCCAATCAAGTGCTGCTTTTGTTTGAAGGCACCTTGAGAAAGAAGCGCTGGGACATGGTGGACCAGGTATTGTAAGTGACCTAGATTCTCCTAAGTGACTACTGGCTCATGAGTGAGGTTTCAGTCCCCTGTACTGACCGTGGGGGCCCCACCCTGTCCTGCTCTCAGCTACCCCAAAGCAAGATTCCCGATCATGCCGACCATGTTCTGTCTTCCAAATAATCAGGGCTCAAGAAGCTTGCTTTGTTTTTTTCCCATCTGATCTCCTCCTCTAACCTATCCAGCAATACTTACTGCACTTAGTTGCATCTCATCCCAAGCCCTCAACAGAGAGGCCCTGCCACCTATCTGCCTTCCCTTTGCCAAGGCCCCCTGGTCACAGGGTCCTACTGCTGTTCAAAGCCCAGGGCAGGACGTAGCCCTGACAGGTGGCCTGATCAGAGGACTGAGGCCTACTTCCCAAGCTCTGTTCCATCCCTTGCTGTGCAAATATCCCAACAACCCCACTTTTTCTGACCTGCACTTCCCCACTTCGATGCTCATTCTCCCTCTGATTCTGCCTTCCTCCCTCTCCTGGGTTTTCACTGAATTTGCAGTTTCTCTAGACATTTGCTCTGCTTTTCAGCCTTAATCTAGATCCCTTGAATGGAACCCTCTGTTCTGCCCTTTAAAGGATTGTAGCTTCCTATTAAACCTTCCTTTCTTCACCTCCTGTCATCTTAACTCTGAACCTTCCACCCTCCAAACCTCATTACACATGTGCACAAGGAGTGTACACACACACACAGACTGCAAAAAAGTATTATTCAGATCACTTGCTATATGGCTACAGCATGCGGATTCTTTTTCTGTTAGTTAGCTGTAACTAACCCTGATGTCCCTGGAGTAGGAAGGGGAAATAGGAAGCAGCAATTTGATCCTCACAGAGGAACTGCTCCAGGGAGGGGTGGGAAAAGCTGGGTAGCCAATAGCAGACTTGCCTTCTCCTGTCACAGAGCTCTCCCCCAGCTACTCCCCATCTGAAATCCGATTAACACTGGACAGTACTGTCAGCAAGTGTGCGCAGCCCCACTTCCCCTGAAGAGAAAAGATACCTGTTCTCTGTCCTTTTGTTTTCTCCTAGGACTGCCCTCCCCTTCAGCCTGCCTTGGCTTCCCCACTTACCACCCCCGCTGCAGGGTAGCTCAGAAGTAATTCAAGCGATTGGCTCCAGTGCCTCCTGGGGAGAGTCCAGCATTTCCATGCAACCTTCCTAAATGTTACTTTCTTGGGATGGATCTTGCAGCTGACACTCAGGCTTATTAGACACCAAAATGAGTTAGAGAAGAAGGTTTAGATTCTCGCTCCCTGGAGGTCGTTATAAATAGGATAGATTCTGATCTGTCTGGGACGATTATGTGGGATACTGCTGGTAGGCCAGGCAGAGACCAGCTCATCATCCTCAAACAATATTTATTAAACTCCTGGGCATTCATGGTACTGTGCTATGTTTCATGTAGATTGAAAGATAATTTTAAAAGCACAGACCATACTTGCAAAGAAATTTTTAACTAATGAAATAAAAGGTTTGTATGACACGTAAATAATAAAATGAATGTCAACAGTGCTTTAAGTTCTCAACGCATGCATGTTTCTCATTTTCTTTCTACTCTCATACTCCTTAGTTTTGATTGGAGGTTACACAGAGCAAAGTTTTCAGTGAGCAAATTTTTCTAGTTCATATTTTCCAGAAGCTTTTGAATGATGCAAAAATGTGAGCAGATATCAGAAGAATTAAGTGGAGCAGAAAGCACAAAGAGGCCTCAGTTCTCTCACGAGGAAAGCAAAAGGCTAGTGGATTTGATCTCAAAGGATCCTTCACTTTCTAACATCCTGGGATTCTAGGTCTGGCAGAAATTAGGATCAAGAGGGGGAAAGATGACTACAAGGAGGGAGGAAGACAGCAAATTATTGAATATTTTTGCCATTAGAGTCACAAAATAGTGTTGACCAGGAACTTATTTGAGGCCATATTTTTAGCAGACAAATAAGGTCATGCTCTTTGAGAGTCAGAAGGATCATGGAAAGTCCTCTTGCTGCGAAGCGCACACTGCTGAGCAGGCATGCCATACCGCATCCCACTCGCTCTAGCAAAGCACAAGTGCAGTGGCTCCAACTCTGGCCTCAGATCTGTGCACACAAAGGGCCTAGCAGAGGGTACGTGGATATATTTATTCCCATTAGAAAGCCATATTTTTTTCTACACTATCTCCTTCTTCTTTCTCACTCTTGAGAGCCAGGCCATAGAAAGCCTTCGTCAACACAGCTAAGTCCTTTATGCCCAGGCTGTGTGGACCCATCAGGATCTTTCCCCCTCCCCCACAGCCAGCCCTGTGCCAGGGTGCAAGGCTTGGCCAAAGGAAGCCAGCTAAATTACGGTCCCCCATCACAGCACTTGTGCCAGGCCCAACCTAACAAGGAAGTCAATAGACAATGAGCACATTTTGAAGAATTCTATATATGTGCGTATATCTGTTCAAAGCAAAAAACTGATCAAATGTGTTTTATGAGTTTCTTGAATTTGGATGTGCATGAAAAGAGATGAATGGACCAAATTTCATCTTTATTTACTTCTAAACAGAATCCTTTTTGCCACTGGGAACAATGCATGGAAACCTTTCCCCTTAACTTTCAGGAGAGCTGATTTTGTACACAGAAAATTTAGTGTAATGTGCTCTTTGTGTTTGGTTTACTGGGTATTTTTTACATTCAGGAATATACAGGAAATAGGGTGTGGCTGGTTATGTGACTCCTTCAAGGCAATGAAACTCTGGCTAAAACTACCTCCTGCTGCTGCTACCTTAAGCACTGAAGGCAATGGACTTCTTTTTAAAACATTTAAAATATTATTTTTTATTTCTTTGAGAGAGAGAGAAAGAGAGAAAACTCTCACCTTCTGATTCACTCCCAAATGTCAGCAGTAGCTGAGAGGTTCAGCCCAATCTGGGTGCTGGGACTCAATCTAGGTGACAGGAACTCCGTTAGCATCACTACTGCCTTCCAGGGTCCACAGTAGGAGGAAAACCGAATCATGTGCGGAACCAGGGATCAAACCCAAGAACTCGGATGTGGGACAACGGTGTACTCTGACTAGGCTAAACTACCCTGTCCCCAGGTAATGAACTTCTGAAGACTTAATTCCAAGACCATTCCCACATGGTGATCTCATTGGCTTTACCATTTTTAGCTAAAACATGTAAGTTGAATTTACATAGGTCAAGAAATATGGAATGTAAATTTAGTTTTCCATTAATTCAGTCAAGGATGAACACTTTAGAGAAGAAAGTAGATGTTTAATTCGTTTCACTCAAATCAAATACATATATATTCATATATAACATACATTTGGCACATATATTATGTTACATATAATATATATATCATCATCAATGTATAATTAATTAGGTCCTCAATTTTGCTTAGTCAATGATTACAGTCTATTATATAACTTATTAGACATTTGCAGTAAAACTTAGGTTAGAATTTTATCTGCTGTTTTTTTTTTTTTTTTTTGACAGGCAGAGTGACAGTGAGAGAGACAGACAGAGAGAAAGGTCTTCCTTTTTTGCCGCTGGTTCACCCTCCAATGGCTGCTGTGGACGGCGCATCTCGCTGATCCGAAGCCAGGAGCCAGGTGCCTCTCCTGGTCTCCCTTGCGGGTGCAGGACCCAAGGACTTGGGCCATCCTCCACTGCCTTCCCAGGCCATAGCAGAGAGCTGGCCTGGAAGAGGGGCAACCGGGATAGAGTCCGGCGCCCTGACCAAGACTAGAACCCGGGGTGCCGGCACCGCAAGGCAGAGGATTAGCCTGTTAAGCCACGGCGCCAGCCGAGAATTTTTTCTGCTGTTTAACATTTTAGACTAAACACATTGCACAGTTAAGTGCAATTATTTTCAACATTTTAAAGAGTTAATGTCTTTTTAAAAATAGATAACTTCTTTTAGAATGGTAAAATAAACCTTTTTTACACATCTTGTTATTCTACAGCTGTATTTTAAACAATGATTTGCCAAAGGTTCTGAGAGCTGAGGAGCTTTTCGGTATAGAATGATTAAAATACTAAGTCTTTGATTGAATGAATTGATTCTCCCACGAGACATTTAGCAGATATTTCCAATTTCAAAGATGGAAATAACTTTATTTGTGATCTGATGTTAATAGTGGCCAGTGTTGGCCGGTGCCGTGGTTACTTAGCTGATCCTAACCCCTGTGGCGCCGGCACCCCGGGTTCTAGTCCCGGTTGGGGCTCCGGGTCCTAGTCCCGGTTTCTCCTCTTCCAGTCCAGCTCTCTGCTGTAGCCCGGGAGGGCAGCAGAGAATGGCGCAGGTGCTTGGGTCCCTGCACCCCCATGGGAGACCGGGAAGAAGTACCTGGCTCCTGGCTTCAGATCGCACAGTGCCGGCCATGGTGGCCATTGGGCGAGTAAGCCAACGGAGGGAGGACCTTTCTCTCTGTCTCTCTCTCACTGTCTAACTCTGCCTGGCAATAAATAAATAGATAAATAAATAAATACATAAAATAGTGGCCGATGTCAGGGTTAATGCATGAACATGAACTCCTGGTGCTCTTGACTATACATGGGAAATGTAGAACAAAGCCACGTTGCCTTTTGCCAGTTCTGGGCCCTGGATGAGGCTGACTCAGATGCAAGAGGAGGGCAGCTGGAGCTCCAGTTTGCTCAGAAACTGTGAGACTATGAGCAATTTACTTCATCAGTTAAACACTTAATCTCTTTATTTGTTAACTGAGAACAATACCTACCTTGCACAGTATTTGTAAATGTACATTTTATATACATTATTTATCACATTGTTTTTCATGGTAGATGTTCAGTGAATGGTAGCAGGATGTCTGAATGATTGTCTCATTTTCCTCTCTCCCCACAGAATATAAATTCCTTTAGAGTAAGAATTGCAGCCCCTGGGGGCAGGTGTAATGGCACAGTGGGTTAAGTTACCTCTTGGAACACCCATATTTCATTTCTGTGTGCCTGGGATCAAGTCCCACTTCCACTTGCGATCCATCTTCCTGCTAATGTTCATCCTGGGAGGCAGCAGATGATGACTCCATCCACTTGGGAGACCCATATGGGTGTGCCTGGATCCTGGCTTCAGCCTGCTCCAGCCCTGACTGTGGTGAGCATTTGGGGAGTGAAACACAGATGGAAACTCTCTCTTGCTCTCAGTATCTCCATCTCTCTCCCTCTTTCTCTCTCTCTCTGTTACTCTGCCTTTCAAATAAATAATGCATACACTTAATACAGAAAAGGAATCAAAGCCCTTGCTACAAATTGTTCCATCTTGCTGGTGTTGTTGAGTTTAAAATTTCATTTTTGAAAAACTTTTAAAGTAATCTTTCCTTAATTGTTTTAGTTCTTTGCATCTGACTTATCTTTCCCTTCAGTTTCTTATTATTATTTTTTTTTATATGTGCAGAGCTCAATCTATTGAATGTGCTGTGAGGGATCAGCACAGCAGGCAGGACAGCTAGAAGCTGACTGCTGCCATAGGGTTCAAGAGAATCCCTTCAACTTCTTTTTTTTTAAGATTTATTTATTTATTTGAAAGGCAGAGTTACAGAGAGGCAGAGGCTAAGAGAGAGAGAGAGAGAGAGAGAGAGAGAGAGAGATGTCTTCCATCCACTCGTTCACTCCCCAAACGGCTGCAACGGCTGGAGTTGTGCTGATCTGAAGACGGGAGCCAGGAGCTTTTTCCAGGTCTCCCACATGGGTGCAGGGGCCCAAGGACTTGGGCCATCTTCTACTACTTTCCCAGGCCATAGCAGAGAGCTGGATTGGAAGTGGAGCAGCCAGGGCTTGAACTGATGCCCTTATAGGGCAGTGGCTTTACCTGCTATGCCACAGCACCGGCCCCTCCCTTCAACTTCTTCAAATCTGATTTCCTGGTGTCTAGGAGCACATTTGACATTGTTGAACATCACAAAATCTAAGGTAACCTGGACACTCTTTTCAAACCCCAGATGCACTTCACAATTAGTTTCCCTTTTTTTGGTTAAGATGAAATTCAAAGTAGCAGTCTGGTTATTTTTTCCTACTCAGTGAGAACTGAAATCTCAGAAAGCAAATTGCTAATTTATGAGACACTTTGCTCCTGCCACCATGGCACCTCCATCAGATGACCTCATAGCTGAAGGCCTTGTCACTATCATGTCTTGTTTGTGCCAGGGTTGCATTCTGTTGAGGGAATGTGATATATATATATATATATATATATATATATATATATATATATTGACAGGCAGAGTGGACAGTGAGAGAGAGAGACAGAGAGAAAGGTCTTCCTTTTTCCGTTGGTTCACCCCCAAGCGGCCGCTATGGCTGGTGTGCTGCGGCCGGCGCACCGCGCTGATCCGAAGCCAGGAGCCAGGTGCTTCTCCTGGTCTCCCATGCAGGTGCAGGACCCAAGCACTTGGGCCATCCTCCCCCGCACTCCCGGGCCACAGCAGAGAGCTGTACTGGAAGAGGGGCAACCAGGACAGAATCTGGCGCCCCGACCGGGACTAAAATCCTGTGTGCCAGTGCTGGAGGCGGAGGATTAACCTATTGAGCCACGTTGCCAGCTGGAATATAATATTTTAAAATATATCCTGTTAAGACAAATGAATTTTGTCTTATCCCAAGCAAATATTCTGTTAGGGTAGCTCAGGTACCAGGTGTTAGCTTCATCTGCTCCCTTTCTAAGTTCTCACTCAGACTTAGCTTCTAGGGTTCAGCATCCGTGCACTCTGCCCTCCTCTGCACCCTGATGAGGACACAAGCCAATTCTGTCAGTCCTGTGTTGTTCTCAGGATGACTAATCTTTTCTAGGCTTCTCTTGCTTTTCCTTTGATTCAGTAAGGAATGTTTTCAGTTGCAAGTAACAGAAAACCAACTTTGAAGTGGCTTTGAACATTCGGACTGTCATCCCTTGTCAACATGAGAAGCGACTGTGTCCACAACAGTCAGGTCTGCAATGCTCCTGCCTTTCCCTTTGTGCTTGTGACCTTCAATCCTGAGGTGGCTGCTGTGGTTAGAGAGGTTTCACAGCCTCATTCAAGCCAGGAAGAAAGTATTACCTGGCACCAATCACATCTGTCTGTAATACCAAGGAAACCAAACCATTCCCAGAAGCCCCCAGGAAACCTCAGCTTACCTCTGGTTAACCATTATGTGTCACATGGACATGCTTAGCAGCAAGGGTCTGGGGAAGTAAGTAAGCCTTTCCAGTCTCTCTGGAGAAACGTGGTGAGGGAGTTTGGAACGCCTCTTGGGTCAGGTGACCTACGGGATCCCCCACAACTTCCAAAGATAAACTGGCAGAGACTTGACACGTGGTTTTTCTAGCATTAGCCTAGACCAAGACCACTGTTACTTAGGGTGCTTCTCAGAACTAACGACAGCCACACAGTGTTATGGACAATGCAGTCTGATGCCCACTGCCATAGGCTTTGCCGAGCCACGCTTGTCAAATGTGCCAACTCAAAAGAGTCACTTAGAATACATATTAGTAAAAAATGCAAAGCCCTTGGATTTTCCTCAGACCAGTCTGATTCACTTGGCCTACAGGAAGCTTCAGGAATGAATACTTCTTCTTCTTCTTTTTTTTTTTTTTGTTAAGATTTATTTTATTTATCTGAACGACAGTTACAGAGAGAGAGACAGCGAAAGAGGTTTTCCATCCATTGGCTGGTTCACTCCCCAACTGGCTGCAATGGCTGGGGCTGGGCCAGGCTGAAACCAGGAGCCAGGAGCTTCCTGGGTCTCCCTCGTGGGTGCAGGGACCCAAGTATTTAGGCTGCTTTCCCAGGTGCATTAGTAGGGAGCTGGATTGGAAGTAGAGTAGTCAGGACTTGAACCAGCACCCATATTGGGGGCTGGCACTGCAGGCAGTGGCTTAACCCATTATGCCACAATGGTGGTCCCCACTTACACCTTTTAAAAGCACACCAACAAAATTTGAGAATTACTGGCCCAAAGGATGTCTCTGACAAGCCTCGCTCTGGTTGTAAATATTCAGCTCCTTGGGATATTTTATAATGAACAGAATTTTCTTTCTTTTTTTAAAGATTTATTCATTTAAGGCCGGCGCCGTGGCTCAACAGGCTAATCCTCTGCCTTGCAGCGCTGGGCACACCAGGTTCTAGTCCCGGTCGGGGCGCCGAATTCTGTCTCCGTTGCCCCTCTTCCAGGCCAGCTCTCTGCTGTGGCCCGGGAGTGCAGTGGAGGATGGCCCAAGTCCTTGGGTCCTGCACCCGCATGGGAGACCAAGAGAAGCACCTGGCTCCTGGCTACGGATCAGCGTGGTGTGCTGGCCGCAGCGCGCCGGCTGCAGCGGCCATTGGAGGGTGAACCAATGGCAAAGGAAGACCTTTCTCTCTGTATCTCTCTCACTGTCCACTCTGCCTGTCAAAAATAAAAAATAAATAAAAAGATTTATTCATTTACTTGAAAGTCAGAGTTACACAGAGAAAGGGGAGGCAGAGAGAGAGAGAGAGAGAGGTCCTCCATCTGCTGGTTCATTTCCCAGATGGCTACAATGGCCGGAGCTACACCGATCCAAAGCCAGGAGCCAGGAGTTTCTTTCAGGTCTCCCACACGGGTGCAGGAGCCCAAGGACTTGGGCCATCTTCTACTGCTTTCCCAAGCCATAGCAGAGAGTTGGATTGGAAGTGGAGCAGCCAGGACTCGAACCGGCACCCATATGGGATGCCGGCACTGCAGGCGGTGGCTTTTCCTGCTATGCCACAGCGCCAGCCCCCTATGAACAGAATTTTCTAAGCACGTTCTTTTCCTTCAGGTACTGTTCCACCTATTCCCACCTATTCCCTTTCTAAGTTTTCATGTTCTTTCTTATAAGTCTTTCCCTCACAATATTCCTCTCAGAAGATTCTACTCCAGATAAGTCCTTAGATCTTTCTTCTTGTGTCTCCCTTATCTCACTACAAAGCTCTCTTCTGCCCTTGAAAGTCGGTCTCACCTCAGCTTTGAGACATGCCTCTTTAACTCTCCTAACCACAATTTCAAGTGTGACCATTATGTCTTTTCCTCCGGATGTTACTTCATGAACTTCAGGTGCATCAGTTAGACTCATATAATGTCATATGATCTCACTAGATGTTTAAAAAAATGCTTAAGTCTCCTGTGTTTCCATGCAACCCCATCTATTCTGTGCAGTACTTTTTGGAAATGGGGCATTTTGTACAGAATGGTATAAAGACATGAAACAGACAATAAGACACATTGAACAAGGTGGGTTACAGTGGGCTGAAGGAGTTAGGCAAGGCATACAGTAGAAAGAAAATTTGCTCTGAATCTTGAAAACTAGGTTGGCTTTGGAAAAGAGCAATAAGAAAAAGAAGGAAAGAATAAAGGAGAGAAAGAAGGAAGAAAGGAGGAAGAGAGAAAGAGAATGCCATGATGGTGACCATTACACTATTTTTCTTCCGTGCTCTTACCTTTGTTTTTGTTTGCTTGTTTATTTTTAAGATTTACTTACTTATTTATTTGGAAGGCAGAATAACAGAGAGAGGGAGAGAAAAAGACAGGGTTCTTCCATCAGCTGGTTCACTCCCCAAATGACCACAGGAGTCCCTGAAGCCAGGATCCAGGATCACCTTCCTGGTTTTCCATATGGATGGAAGACACCCAAGCACTTGGACCATCTGCTGTTGCCAGCAGGTGCATTAGCAGAAAGTTGAATGGGAAGCAGACGTTGTATTCCATTGCAGGCACTCTGATAGGGGATACAGGGCATGGGGCGCCTCCAGGCCTGAGTCACAATGCCCAACCCAGCACCTACCTTCTAATATTCTCAATATTTTGCTTTTTGTTTCCCTTTCGCTACTAGAATATATTCATGATAGCACAGAGATTTTCCTTTCAAAATTTAAATACTAGAAAAAATTCATTTATTTTCATTTTATTTGAAAGGGAGAGATACAAAAAGACAAAGATCTTCCATTCTCTGGTTCACTCCCCAAATGCTCCCAACAGCCAGGACTGGACCAGATTTTTAAGCTAGGAGTTGGGAACTGAATCTAGGTCTCCCATGGGGGTGTCAGGGACCACATCACTTGATATGTCACTGCTGCCTCCCAGAGTCCATATTAGCAGGATGTTGGTATGGAGAGTGGAGCTGGGACTCAAACCCAGGTATAAGGATCTGGGATGAAGACACCCCAGGCAGAAGCTTAACCACTGTGCCAAATGCCCATCTTTTTCTTTAAAAAATTCCAAGTTTATTCATTTGAAAGGATTTTTGTTATTGTTGTTTAACTTCTAAATTTGCAGCAGGGCCTGGTACAGAGTACTACTAAATATTTTTTTAAAAGATTTATTTATTTATTTGAAGGTCAGAGTTACACAGAGAGAAGGAGAGGCAGAGAGAGAGAGAGAGAGAGAGAGAGAGAGAGAGAAGTCGTCCATCCACTGGTTCATTCCCCAATTTGCTGCAATGGCCGGAGCTGAGCCAATCTGAAGCCAGGAGCCAGGAGCTTCTTCCTGGTCTCCCAAGGATTTAGGCCATCTTCCACTGCTTTCCCAGGCCATATTAGAAAGTTGGATTGGAAGTGGAACAACCAGCACTCGAACTGGTGCCCATATGGGATGCTGGCACTGTAGGCAGTGGCTTTACCTGCTATGCCACAGCGCTGCCCACTTGGTAAATATTTGGTGACTGAAAAGAATGAATACAAAGGAAGTGATAAGACCAGCCTGATTGAAGCAGTGCCCTGGAGTAGAAACAGGAGTCTGTTGTAAGAATATTCAATATGACGAGGCATTAGTAACTTTCCTGTAGGCAATGGGACAAAGAGAAAAGGCTTGGAATTCTTTGGCTAACCTCATCACCCAATTTAGTGTAACTACTCCAAAATAGTTGTCAAAGCAGATAACCATGCAAGGGCAGACCTGGATGCTTTCTTAGCAAAGGGTGATTTGCCAATGAGATTGGCTGGTGCAGCAGCAAGGACAGCTCAGGCAGGCTCTTTATGGGGAGATTGCTGCCCCTCTAGCGGGCCCGGTGCTGGAGACACAGGTCCATCAACTGGCATGGCCACTGCTCACAGACACTGCAACATTCTTAGAGATAAGGTTCTTTTCCTGGACCTGAGGGCCGTATATCTCACATACGCCCTTCTGTCTCCATTCTCATCACTTTTATCTACTCCAAAGCTCCCAAAATCTGATTGGTGAATTCCATTCCTAAAATCATCTCCTGAAAGCTTTTCCTATATTGAGCCTCCAGATTCCTCCTTTCTGTCCATTCCTACACCACAAACACACAAACCCCATTGTGTCAGTGTCCTAAGGGGCTGCTTGAATGATGGAACTGTCCTAAGTGACCATACTAGATTACTAGTAAGTGCTTAATAAAGGCCATCTTTAGCCTAGCTTTCTCTCCTTCCTTCTGTTTTTTTTTTTTTTTTTTTGACAGGCAGAGTAGATAGTGAGAGAGAGAGACAGAGAGAAAGGTCTTCCTTTTTGCCGTTGGTTCACCCTCCAATAGCCGCTGCGGTAGGCACACCGCGCTGATCCGAAGCCAGGAGCCAGGTGCTTCTCCTGGTCTCCCATGCGGGTGCATGGCCCAAGGACTTGGGCCATCCTCCACTGCACTCCCGGGCCATAGCAGAGAGCTGGCCTGGAAGAGGGGCAACTGGGATAGAATCCAGCGCCCCAACTGGGACTAGAACCCAGTGTGCCGGCAGAGGATTAGCCTGTTAAGCCACGGCGCCGGCCATCTCTCCTTCCTTCTTTCTCTAGCTCTGCCCAACCAATTACCAGTTTTCTCTATACATATTCAGGGTTCTGTTCTGCTCAAGTAGAGTTACGTGTATTGCTTTGTTTATGCACTGGTGGGCCCTGGCACCTTTTTCATGCTTATTTTGCCCGTTTTGCAGATAGAAATCTGGGAACAACATAACTTATATCCCCTTGCCAGTCAGGTTTCACACTTACTTTGGGCCGCCAATCAGCTGTATTGATGAGAGAGTCGGGAGGTAGAAGAGGAGGCAACCAAGGCTGGCTTTTTCCTCCATCAGTGGTTACGGGTAGCCCTTGAAGTCAGCAGGGTTTTCAGCCGCCTTCAGACTCCCGCAGGCAGAGGCTCTTTGATGCTTTGTGTAAGGATGTGACAGGCACCATCCTGCTCAGCAGGGAGGATGCAGGGAAACAAATACAAAGCAGAGTCGAAATAAGCTCTCATTAACACATTTTTTATGCCTCAACTTTTCCCCTTTTTAAAAATTTGAGATGGGTTAGGCCGGCGGCGCCTCGGCTCAATAGGCTAATCCTCTGCCTTGTGGCGCCAGCACACCGGGTTCTAGTCCCAGTCGGGGCGCCGGATTCTGTCCCGGTAGCCCCTCTTCCAGGCCAGCTCTCTGCTGTGGCCCGGGAGTGCAGTGGAGGATGGCCCAAGTGCTTGGGCCCTGCACCCATATGGGAGACCAGGATAAGCACCTGGCTCCTGGCTTCAGATCAGCGGCGGCCATTGCAGTGGAGGATGGCCCAAGTGCTTGGGCCCTGCACCCGTATGGGAGACCAGGATAAGCACCTGGCTCCTGGCTTCAGATCAGCGGCGGCCATTGGAGGGTGAACCAACGGCAAAGGAACACCTTTCTCTCTGTCTCTCTCTCTCACTTTCCACTCTGCCTGTCAAAAATAAATAAATAAAAATTTGAGATGGGAAGGAACCCAGCACAGTAACTTGGAGGAAACCAAGGTGACTTTTTTTTTTTTAACAGTAAATCAAAGTTGACCAACTGAGCTCTTTTTAAAAATGCTCTTGCTTTTGTCTATGACCAAAGACGGTTGGCTATTCTGTGAAGATAATAATATAATTGGGACTTATGAGATAATTGTATTGGATCATTAAAAATTTTTTCCCAAAGAAACCTTTTGTTTTTTTAATTAATTAATTAATTTTTAAGGTATACACATTTCGTATGTACAACTTTAGGAATGTAGTTATTCTTCCCTCCAAACCTATCACCCCACTCATACTCCCACCACTCCTTGTCCTCCCTCTCCCCTTCCCAGTCCCATTCTCCATTACAATTCCCTTTCAATTAACTTTGTACACAGAAGACCAACTCTATGCTAAGTTAAGATTTCAACAATTTGCACACACACACACACACAGCTGTTTGAGAACAAGTTTTATTCTTAATTCTCATAGTAAGACTTATTTAGGAAAGAGGTCCTGCATGGGAAGTAAATGAACAGTGACTCCTGTTGTTAATTTAAAAATTAACACTCTTGTGTTTGAAGTCAGTGACCACCCGAGGCTCTTGACATGAGCTGCCTAAGCTATGGAAGCCTTTTGAATCCACAGACTCTGTCAGTATTTAGTCAAGGCCATAAGCAAAATGGAATTTCTCTCTTCCCTTTAAAGAAAAGTACAACTTTCTTTGATAGCCCCTTCTTGCTACTTGGGTCTTACTCACAGAAATCTTTCACGTAGAACATTTTTTGCCACAGTGTCTTGACTTTCCATGCCTGAAATGCTCTCATGGACTTTTCAGCCAGACCAGGATGCCTTAAGGACTGATTCTGAGGTCAGAGTGTTACTTAAAGTGATTATCATTCTATGAATCTGCTGTGTGGACTGCTTCCTGTGGTGTCACATTCTCTCCTTTTTAATTCTATCTATTATTATTACCAGACACTTGATCCTATTTATATGATCACTTTAACACTTAATCCTATCTATGTGTTCACTTTAACACTTAATATGATCACTTTAATACTTAATATGGCATTTTTACCATCCAGCTTAATGGGATTTCCCATGGTATGTTTTTAAACTTTACCCTTAAAAGTAAGTCTGTAAGAATGTATGCAGAACTACACAGCTTTATAGTTACAAATTTCTTCCTCCCTCTCTTATTCCCACTCTTAATTTTTAAAAAAGATTTATTTTATTTATTTGAAAGACAGTTACTGAGAGAGGTAGAGACAGAGAGGTCGTCCATCCGCTGGTTCACTCCCCAGATGGCCACAATGGTCAGAGCTGCGCCAATCCGAAGCCAGAAGCCAGGAGCTTCTTCTGGGCCTCCCATGCAGGTGCAGGGGCCCAAGTACTTTGGCCATCTTCCACTGATATCCCAGGCCATAGCAGAGAGCTGGATCAGAAGAGGAGCAGCTGGGACTAGAACCCGTGCCCATATGGGATGCCCATGCTTCAGGCCAGGGCTTTAACCCACTGCACCACAGCGCCGGCCCCATCCCACTCCTATTTTTAAATAAGATCCATCCTCAATTGATTTTATACACATGTGATTAACTCTATGTTAAGTAAAATGTTCGACAAATATTACAAAGAAAAAACAAACAAAAAAACTGAAACTGCTCCTTAACAGTCAACACAAGGGCTGCTCAAGTCATCTCTTCTTTAAGTGTCAATTTCACTTCTACAGATTTTGTTTTAGGTGCTCTATTAGTTCTCACAGATCAGGGAGAACAGATGGTATTTGTCCCTTTGGGATTGGTTTATTTCACTAAATATGATGCTTTCCAGATTCATCCATTTTTTCACAAATGATAGGATTTCATTTTCTTTAACCATTGTGTAGTATTCCATAGTGTACATATCCCATAATTTCGTAATCCAGTGTTCTGTTGATGGGCATTTATGTTGATTCTATGTCTTAGCTATTGTGAATCAAGTTGCAATAAACATGGAGGTGCAGATAACTCTTTTATTTACTGATTTCATTTCCCTTGGGTAAATTTCCAGGAGTAGGGTGGCTGGGTCATATGGTAGATGTATATTCATTAATTCTGAGCTATCTCCATTACTGTCTTCCATAGTGGCTTTACTAGTTTACATTCCCACAAACAGTGGGTTTGGGTGCCTTTTTCCCCACATCAGCATTTGTTGTTCATTGATTTCTGTGTGAAAGCCATTCTAACTGGGGCGAGGTGAAACCTCATTGTGGTTTTAATTTGCATCTCCATAACAGCTAGTGATCCTAAGCATTTTTTTTCATGTGTCTGTTGACCATTTGGGTTTCCTCTTTTGAAAAATGTCTGTTTAGGGGCCAGTGCTGTGGCTCACTTGGTTAATCCTCCGCCTGTAGCGCTGGCATCCCATATGGGCGCCAGGTTCTAGTCCTGGTTGTTCCTCTTCCAGTCCAGCTCTCTGCTGTGGCCTGGGAAGGTGGTAAAGGATGGCCCAAATGCTTGAGCCCTGCACCCACATGGGAGACAAGGAAGAAGCACCTGGCTCCTGGCATCGGATTGGTGTAGCTCTGGCCGTGGCGGCCATTTGGGGAGTGAACCAACGGAAGGAAGACCTTTCTCTCTTTCTTTCTCACTAACTCTGTCAAAAAAAAAAAAGAAAAAGAAAGAAAAATGTCTGATGTCTGTTTAAGTCCTTTGCCCATTTCTTAACTGCGTTGTTTGTTTTGTTGCTGGTGGAGTTTCTTGAGTTCTTTATATACACTTGATATTAATCCTTTATCGATTGCGTAATTTGCAAATAATTTCTCCCATTCTGTTGGTTGCCTCTTCACTTTCTTGAGTGTTTCTTTTGTAGTACAGAAACTTCTCAATTCGATGTAATCCCATTTGTTAATTTTGGCTTTCATTGCCTGTGCCTCTGGGTCTTTTCCAAGAACTCTTTTCCGGTGCCAATGTCTTACAGGGTTTTACCAATGTTCTCTTATAATTTGTGGTATCAGGTCATAGATTTAGATCTTTAATCCATGATGAGTGGATTTTTGTGTAAGGTGTAAGTTAGGGGTCTTGCTTCATACCTCTGCATGTGGAAATCCAGTTTTCCCAGCTCCATTTGTTGAAGAGACTGTCCTTGCTCCAGGGATTGGTTTTAGTTCCTTCGTCAAGTATAAGTTAGTTGCAGATGCTTGGATTGCTTTCTGGAGTTTCTATTCTGTTCCATTGGTCTATCCATCTGTTTCTGTGCTAGTACCAGATTGTTTTAATTCTAACTGCCTTATAGTATGTTTTGAAATCTGGTATTGTGATGTCTCCAACTTTGTTTTTGTTGTATAAAATTGCTTTAGCAATTTGGGGTCTCCTGTGTTTTCATATGAATTTCAGCATCATTTTTTCTATATCTGAGAAGAATGTTGTTGGTATTTTGATTGGTATCACATTGAATCTGTAATTTGCCTTTGGAAGAATGGACATTTTGATGATATTAATTCTTCCAATCCATGAGCATGGAAGATTTTTTCTTTTTTATATCTTCTTCTATTTCTTCCTCTAATGTTTTGTAATTATCATTGTGGAGATTTTTGACATCCTTGGTTAAGTTTGTTTCAAGGTATTTGATTGTTTTTGTAACTATTATGAATGGGATTGATCTTAGAAGTTCAATCTCAGCCTTGGCATTGTCTGTGTATATAAAAGCTGATGATTTTTGTGTGTTGATTTTATATCCTGCTACTTTACCAAACTCTTCTATGAATTCCAGTAGTCTCTTGGTGGAGTCTTTTGGATCCCCTATATATATAGAATCATGTCATCTGCAAATAGGGATAGTTTGACATCCTCCTTCCCAATTTGTAATCCTTTTATTTCATTTTCTTTTCTAAAAGTTCTGGCTGATACTTCTAGGACTATATTGAATAGCAATAGTGAAAGTGGTCATCCTTGTCTGATACCAGATCTCAGTGAGAATGCTTCCAACTTTTCCTCATTCAATAGGATACTGGCTGTGGATTTGTCATAAATTGCCTTGATTGTGTTGAGGAATGTTCACTCTATACCCAATTTGCTTAGAGTTTTCGTCATGAAAGGGTGTTATATTTTATCAAATGCTTTCTCTGCATCTATTGAGATAATCATATGATTTTTATTCTTCAGTTTCTTAATGTGATCTATCACATTGATTGAGTTGTGAATGTTGAACCATCCCTGCATAGCAGGGATAAATCCCACTTGGTCTGGGTGAATGATCTTTCTGATGTGTTGCTGCATTCTATTGGCCAGAATTTTATTGAGGATTTTTGCCTCTATGTTCATCAGGGATATTGGTCTGTAATTTTCTTTCAATGCTGCATCTTTTCCTGGCTTAGGGATTAAAGTGATGCTGGCTTCATAGAAAGAATTTGGGAGGATTCCCTCTTTTTGAATTGTTCAGTCTCTGTGTGTTTGCATATGTTCTATAGATTCCTGAGTTGCTGATTTCCAGTTTCATTCCATTGTGGTCTGAGAAGATGCATGGTATGATTTCAATTTTTTTGAATTTGCTGAGACTTGCTTTATGGCCTAGTATGTGGTCAATCCTAGAGAAAGTTCCATGCACTGGAGAAAAAAATGTGTACTCTGTGGCTGTAGGGTATAACGCCCTATAGATAATTGCTGGCTCTATTTGGTCTAGGTGTTTATTAACTCTGTTGTTTCCTTGTTGATTTTCTGTCTGGTTGATCTGTCCATTGCTGAAAGTGGGTTATTGAAATCCCCTGTTACTATTGTATTTGCATCTATGTCTCCCTTTAAATCCCTTAGTATTCTTTTAAATAGCAAGGTGCCCTGTAATTAGGTGCATATATATATATTTATAATAGTCACATCTTCCTGTTGAATTGATCCTTTAATCCATTATATAGTGTCCTTCTTTGTCTATTTTAATAGTTTTTGTGTTAAATTCTATTTTGTCTGATATTAGGATGGCTACAGGAGCTTTATTTGGTTTCTGTTAGCATGGATTATCTTTTTCCATCCTTTCAATTTCAGTTTGCATGCATCTTTGTTGGTGAGATGTGTTTCTTGTAGGCAGCAAATAGATGGGTTTTGCTTGTTTTTTAATCCATTCAGTCAGTCTGTGTCTTTTAAGTGGAGAGTTGAGGTCATTTACATTCAAGGTGACTATTGATAAGTAATGACTTTGCCCTGCCATTTTCCCAAAAATATTCCTATTTTTTAATTTGGATTTCCTTTGTACTTTTACATGGATTTTCTTTTTCTTTTTTTTTTTTAACTTTATTTTGTAGTGATGACCATGTTTCTGTGTTTCTGTATGGAACACATCCTTATGCAAGTTTTGTAGGACTGGACAGGTGGTGACAAATTCTTTCAATTTCTGTTTGTTATGGAAGGTGTCAACTCAGCTGGTTGCTGGGCGGGGACATAAGCTTGTGCAGCTGTTACATGTGTCCAAAATGGTGCCTGCTCTATCGGCTTGTTACAGGACACCATTGCAGGGTGATCAGAGAGAGAGAAACATGCCCTCCTTTTTTTTTCTCTTCTAGTTTGGCAAGTGCATTAGCCCCCATGAGGCTCCAAGTCAGGTTCCCTCTAGGCTCTTCCTGTAGCTCTATTGCCAGTTGCTTGGAATGCTGCAGTCTGGTCTCACCTCACTCTCCAACACTGGTATGGAAGCTCTAGGCCGCTGCGGTCCTGAGTTCTGGGTGTCCATTCCCTCCATGTGGGTCCACTGTGTCCCTCTAATTTGCATAGTTTCCTCTGCCATTTTCTCCCTAACTATTCCCTGAGACTGCATTCTCTCCACTTTTTTAAACTACCTTCTCCTAGACTAGAACAGTAAGCTCCTTCCCTACTCTGCCATCTTGGAAGCCCCTTGGATCATTAAAATTTTAAAGCCATATTAATGACATGTTTCCTTTTCTGTTTTTCTCATTTGGTATCATATGAGGTACTACAAAATTTGTGGAAATCGAGTGAAAATTATTTTGTGCAAAAAATTTTGAAATCCATGCATTTTTTTCACAATATGCATTTTCTTTTGAAGATTTATTTATTTTTTATTTATTTATTTTTTGACAGGCAGAGTGGACAGTGAGAGAGACAGACAGAGAGAAAGGTCTTCCTTTACTGTTGGTTCACCCTCCAATGGCCACTGCGGCTGGTGCACTGCGGCCGGTGCACCACGCTGATCCGAAGCCAGGAGCCAGGTGCTTATCCTGGTCTCCCATGTGGGTGCAGGACCCAAGCACTTGGGCCATCCTCCACTGCCCTCCTGGGCCACAGCAGAGAGCTGGACTGGAAGAGGAACAACCGGGACAGAATCCAGCGTCCCGACTGGGACTAGAACCTGGTGTGCCAGCGCCACAGGTGGAGGATTAGCCTATTGAGCTGTGGTGCAAGCCTATTTATTTATTTTGAAAGTCAGATTTACAGAGATATAGGGAGAGACAGAGAGAGAGATCTTCTATCTGCTGGTTCACTCTCCGGATGAACACAACAGCCAGGACTGGGCCAGGTTGAAGCCAAGAGCCAGAAGCATCAGTGGCTCCCACGTTGGGGCAGGGGCACAAATACTTGGGACATTTTCCACTGCTTTTCACAGGCCATTAGCAGGGTGCTGAATCAGAAGTGGAGCAGCTGGGACATGAACCAGTGCCCATATAGGATGCCAGTGTTGAAGGCAGGGCTTTACCCAGTACCTCACATTGCCAGCCCCCAAAATATGCATTTTCATGAACTTTGTGAGTAGCCTTTTACTCAATATAAGGATTTTAGATGTATTATTTACTACATATTGTTCTGAGTAGAATAATTAAAGAGGATTGAAGCCTAGTGGTTAAGATGCCTGAATCCTAAGTGAGGGTACCTGGGTTCAATTCCCACTCCAGCACCTGAGTCTAACTTTCCACTAATGCAAACATGGGAAACAACAGTGATGACTGAAGCAATTGAGTTCCTGACAACCACATGGAAATCTTCTCTGGATTGTCTTCAGGGTTCCTGGCTCCAGCCCTGGCCCAGTCTCAGCCATTGCAGGCATTTGTGGAGTAAATGGGTATCAACGGAAGCTTCTGCCTCTCTTTTTTTCTCTCCTTTGTCAAATTAAAAAATTAAATAAAAAATTAAAAGAGCATGTGGATATACTTGGAACATTTTTGAACTATTATACTTCAAGAATGATTCAACATTATAAATCTCCTGTGGAAAAGAAACAGTATTTTCCAGATAATTAAATATACATTCACAAGTATATGAATATATTTAACTAAATTTGTCAGGAACTTAAAATATTATTCTTACATGTTTTTTTCATTTTATTAAAAATAGAAATTTAAAGGTTAAATTTATTATTTTTTAAATGGTTGCTCTGTTCTGTTCTTTTAGATTTATTTATTTATTTGAAAGACAGAGTTACAGAGAGACAGAGGCAGAGAGAGACAGAGAGAGGAATTCCATCCTCTGGTTCACTCCCTAGATGGCCACAATGGCCAGAGTTGTGCCAATTGGAAGCCAGGAGCCAGGAACTTTTTCCAGCTTTCCCACACAAGTGCAGGTGCACAAGCATTGGACCATCTTCTACTGCTTTCCCAGGCCATAGCAGAGAGCCAGATTGGAAGTGGAGCTGCTGGGACTTGAACCAGTGCCTTTATGGGATGCTGGCATTTCAGGCAGTGGCTTTACCTGCTATGCCACAGTACTGGCCCCAAATTATTATTAATGATGATGGTGGCATAGCAGGTTAAGCCTCTGCCTGTGATGCTATGGGCAGTGGTTTGAGACCCAGCTCCTCTACTTCCAGTCCAGCCAGCTCCCTGCTAATGTGCCTGGGAAAACAACAAAATGTGGCCCAAGTCCTTGAGCCCTTGCACCCACAGGGGAGTCCCAGATGAAGCTGCTGGCTCCTGGCTTCAGTCTGGCCCAGATCTAGCAGTTGCAGACAATTGGGGAGCAAGCCAGTGGATGGATGATCTCTCTCTCCTCCTCTCTCTGTAACTCTGCCTCTCAAATAAAAAATAATAATAATAAAAATGTATCATTAAGGACACAAAGAATGTATGAATAGATTCACATTACAAAAATTTGAAGCAATAAAAACCAAGTGAAAGACCCCCCACCCCATCCCCTAGTGTTTCTCCCTTCTCAGAAAGATAAGGATCTCAGCACAGGGACCCTTCCTGCTGTCATGTTTTCCCACAACCTGCGCCCACCCCAACCCCCACCAACCCCAACTGCATTATTTCAATGTTACTTTAACTGTGATATTGTTGTGCTTGGTAACCATTTTTATTGATAAATTTACTTGAATCTTTACAAGTTTTTTTTTAACTAAATTATTTTATTTTTATTTGAAGGGCAGAAAACCAGAGACATAGGAGAGAGCCCCCTGCACTGGTTCCCTTCTCAAATGCCCACAACCGTTTGGGATGAGTCCTGAGCTTAGAACTCAATCCAAGTATCCCACGTGGGTGGCAGTGTCCCAAGTACTTGAACCAGCATCTGCAGAGTTGGGAATCGAACCCAGGCACTCTGATATGGAATGCAGGCCCTCCAAGTAACAGCTAAACTGCTGAGCCAAATGCCCACTCAAACCTCAAGTTTCTAATGCTTGGTTGGTTTTTCTAAAAGATGAAGAGTAATAAACAGCACTTGCTTTATCATGACTACGTAAATATTTTTCACTGCAGAGATAAACAATGTGATGTATTTTCTTCTCTGTTGTTTCAATGTCACAACATTGGTAATATCTAAAGAATATTACAATGAATTCTCCCAGTTCCAATCTATCAGCTACTCCATGCCACTTTTAAAGTACTAGCATGATACCTCTTCTTGTGGATTTTTCTTGTTATTTTTCCTGAAGGATTTTTTTTTTAATATTTATTTATTTGAAAGGCAGAGTTACACACACAGAGAGAGAGAGAAAATGAGAGACAGAGAGAGACAGAAAGAGAGGGAGATATCTTCCATCATCTGTCTCACTCCCCAAATGGTCACAATGACCAGGGCTGGGCCAGGCTGAAGCTAGGAGCCAGGAACTTCCCCCAGGTCTCCCACGTGGGTGCAGGTTCCCAAGGGCTTGGGCCATCCTCTGATGCTTTCCTAGGCACATTAGCAGGGAGTTGGATTGAAAGTGGAGCAGCTGGGGCTCAAACTTGCGTCCACATGGGACGCCAGTGCCACATGCCATAGCCTAACCCTCTGTGCCACAGTGCTGGCCCCTTTATCTCATTTGTTTTTTATAGCAATGTGTAAGAACCTATGTCATAGCTGCACTGTCATTTACTTCACACTCCAATATTGTTAAACATTTAAGTTGTTTTATTTTTATTCCTACTCTGAATAACAATTCAATGAACATCCTGTTTGTGCATTTATGTGTACATATACATTTCTGTAAGATAGAAATCTAGAGGGGAAATTGCTATGTTGGAGAGGATGGGTATTTAAACATTTTTATTTATTTATTTTCATTTTATTTGAAAGACAGACAGATTTTCCATCTGCTGCTTCACTCCCCAAATGTCTGCAACAACCAGGGATGGACCAGGAGCCAGGAACTCTACCCGGTCTCCAACATGGGTGGCAGAGACTTAAGTACTTGAGCCATTGCTGCTCAAGGATGTGTAGGCAGCATGTGAATTTTCTTTTCTTTTCTTTTCTTTTTTTTTAGATTTATTTATTTGAAAGTCAGAGTTACACACAGAGAGAAGGAGAGGCAGAGAAAGAGAGAGGTCTTCCATCCGCTGGATCACTCCCCAGCTGGCTGCAATGGCCAGAGCTGTGCCGATCCATAGCCAAGAGCCAGGAGCCAGGAGCCCCTTCTGGGTCTCCCACGTGGGTGCAGGGTCCCAAGAAATTGGTCTTTCACTGCTTTCCCGGGCCATAGCAGAGAGCTGGATCGGAAGTGGAGTAGCCGGTACTCGAACTGGCGCCCATATGGGATGCCGGCACTGCAGGTGGCAGCTTTACCTGCTACACCACAGCGCTGGCCCCAGAATTTTCTTTTTAAATATTTATTTGTTGATTTGAAAGGCAGAGTTACAGAGAGGGCTGGAGAGAGAGAGAATCAGAAATCTTCCTTGCTGGTTAACTCCCCAGATGGCCTCAAATGACCACGGCTGAGCCATGCAGAAGCCAGAAGCCTGGACTCTATTGGGTGTCCCAATAAGGGTAGCAGGGGCCCAAGTACACTATCTTTTGCAGGTATATTAGCAGGAAGCTGAATAGGAAGTAGAGCAGCTGGGAATCATATGGGATGCCTGCATCCCAGGTGGCGGCTTAACTCCCTGAGATACAACACTAGCCTCGCCTCAGGAATGTGAATTTTAATAACTCTGAGCAATGAGCCTTTAAAAAGGCATTGCCTTCTACATTCCCACGAGCGCTTAATAGGAAGCCATAACTGTATTACATTTCTTATTTTTTTAAGATTTATTTATTAATTTGAAAGAGTTACACAGAGAGAGGAGAGGCAGAGAGAGAGAAAGAGAGAGAGAGGTTTTCCATATGATGGTTCACTCCCCAATTGGCCGCAACAGCCGGAGTTGTGCCGATACGGAGCCAGGAGCCTCCTCCGGGTCTCCCACGAGGCTGCAGGGGCCCCAGTACTTGGGCCATCTTCCACTGCTTTCCCAGGCCATAGCAGAGAGCTGGATTGGAAGTGGAGCAGCCGGGTCTCGAACCAGTGCCCATATGGGATGCCGACACCTCAGGCCAGGGTGTTAACCCTCTGCACCACAGCACCAGCCCCACATTTCTTATTAACCATTTAGAACTCTGCTTTCTATTTCATTGATGTTTTGATTTGCTTTTTCTTCATTATCACTGAGGTAAAACATCTTTGGATAAACTTATTAGTACTTGCTAGTTCCCTTGCAATGGATTAATTTTTTTCTGGCCCCTTATATTTTATTCTTTTAAAAGCATTTATTTTACTTATCTGTAAACTTATCAGTGACAGAGATGGGGAGAAGAGAGACAGAGAGAAATCTTTCATCCTATGGTTTGCTTCCAAAATGGCCGAGATGGTTGGGGTTGGGGGTGGCCAGAGCCAGTAAACTGGTGCCCATTTTGGATGCTGGCATCATAGGCCTGTTGTGTCACAGTGTCCGCCCCTTCTGGTCTCTTAAAGTTTAGGATTCCTTCGGTATTTTGGATGTTAATTCTTTTTGTTCCTCAAACAACTTGCCAATATGTTTTCCCAGTATATCAGTTCTCTTTCAACTTGTGGGGTCATCTGTCGAAAAGCAGCCTTACTTTCCGCATAGCTGAGACCCTGGCTTCACATCGTGTCTCCAGCCTAAGCTACCGATCTGACCCTCCTGGATGTTTGCAGCACTTCTAGAGATTTCTTTTCATATTTGACTCTTCACACCAGCTAACGTGTTCTTTGTAAACGGTGGGGTAACCGTCTGCTTTTCTGACAAACTGAACAAAATCTCCAACTCTAGAGAAAGGCTGCAAGGTGACGACTGCTCGTGCATGTCAGCCTAGGCCTCTCACGTCTGTCCCACCCCTTAAGGCTGGAGTGTGTGAAGCCCTTCAACCGGCCAGTCCAACTTCCGAGCAATCCCAGTGCTTACTCAGTAGCACTCCCTTCTGCCTAGGGACACCATATGCAGGGCTCACTAGTGTCTGGTTTGTCTCTTCTTCTGGGCCCACAGAACTGCTCTTCTGAGGTCCCAGGTAGCTAACTGGGGCCTGGACAAACAATGCACATTCAAAAATATTGGTTATCATCACTGTTGGGATGGTGGGCCTGGAATACAGCCAGGTGTGTTAGGGTATATGGAATGACATTCCCCAAACAAAAACTCAACAGTCAGCTCACACCTCTAGCCAAGCAACTTACATTATGCCTTTGTATGGTGAACTCACCATAGAAAATTAGCAAAAAAAGTTCTCAGGCAATAAGCAGGTATTGTAAAAAGTATCTTGTGCTGTTATCCCTATATTTTACTGTTTAATTTTTAATGATTGGGCAATCTGACCTAATAAAGGATAGTCTATTTTTAGATGGCCTATAAAAATGATGTCTCATCACGGAGTCTGAAATTGTTAGTTTAAGAAAATGAGATCTTTGTATATTTAGCTGTGGACAAATATGTGCACACAAACGCACACACATACGTCAGTGCTTAAAGTCATGTACATATGTGCATGTCCAGGTGGGGCACTTTCTGTGGAGGGCGCTAGATTTGTTCTGAGCCTGAACTTTACATTTCTCTGTTACCCAGGATCCCAGAACTAGTCAGTAGCACAGATAAGATTAAAATCATGAAATCAGCAAATGCTCTTCCTATTACAACTCTGTCTTGCAGAAGAAATAATCACCTTTGCCTTACCAGAGCTGTAGTCACAGAGAAAACATAGTAATATATTATACATACATACAGGTTTATTGCTACACTGTATAACCTTATCTTCAAAGGAGGTTTCAATATTTTCTCTGTAAATACAAACCACTTCCTTTGTGAACCACTATAACTAAATTATTAATAAACACGGTAGAAGGCAAGGTCTTTGGTGGAAGTGTAGATCTAATATTAGATCAATGATAGAATTCTCCTTTCCTTCTATTAAGCATGCTATGCATTTCTGTTATGGAAGCGCCTTCTACCATGTCCTCCTAAACCACTAATCAACTCCCTAAAGGACAGAGAAGCTAACATTTATTGTGATACATTTATAGCCTAGGAAGAGTGTTCACATAAACACAGACCTTACAGATACATAACTAATTCAAAGATGCACATTGTACATAATTTTTTTTTTAGTTTTACAGAACACACACGCACAAGCTTGCAGAAATATGTGAAAAGGAAAAGACCCACAACCCGCTCATTGTCTTAATTTTGTTTAGACTGAAGTTTGGTTCAACAGAGAATCACTGAACTGTGACAACTCTCCCCCAGAACTACAAAACCCTGGGATTTGTGAGTGTGGTGTGTATATGTGTTGGTTACAGTCAATATGAGGTTGTAGATAAAATACGTGAAACATGATGAGTAAATTCTTGAAAAAAAAATTCCTATGATCTTACTACCCAGAGAAACTCACTGTCAGTGCTTCCTTGTATACCCTTCAGGATTTTACTTCTCTGTATGCATATTGTGACTACAGTTCCATGCCAGAAGTGTGCATCTGCACCACTATTGCTAAAGGTCAGGTACTTTTCCCTTGTACTATAACTGTGTACTGTATATGCCAAGTATTCCATCGTTAGTTCTTTTGGTTATTTCCACTTTTCATTATTGTAAATAGCCTGGTCAAATTCTGCAGGTTGAAGCACAGCCATAAGGTTTTCTCAGTGTCCAGTCCATGGTCCCTTCACTCTTGTCTTCCTCAATACGGTACTATTGAAGGAATGTGGATAAGGGAACCATGGAACAGAGATCCTTGGGTTCTTATCTCAACTCTGATTACTAACAAGAATAATGACTATTTGTCTATGGGATATATATAGTTGGATTTAAATCTCAATTCTGATTACTAATTTATTTTGCAAAAGCTGCTTCCAGTTACTTAGTGAAAGGTAGGAACTGGACTAAAATGGAGGAGGTGTGACAGGTCAGAGGATCATCAGAATTACTAAGAAATGTATTTATTTACTTATTTTAAAAGATTTATTTATTTATCTGAAAGGCAGAGTTACAGAGAGAGAGGGAGGGAGAGATCTTCCATCCGCTGGTTTACTTCCCAAATGGTCGCAAAGGCTAGGGCTGGGCTAGGCTGAAGCCAGGAGCCTGAAACCCCATCCTGGTCTCCCATGTGTATGCAGGGGCCCAAGCACTTGGGTAATCATCTTCTGCTGCTTTCCCAGGCACTTTAGCAGGGAGTTGGTTGGGAAGTAGAGCAGCAGGGACACTGCCCAGCACTCACGTGGGCTGCCAGCATCACCAGCAGTGACTTCACCCGGTGCACTGTGGTGCTGACCTGGTACTAAAGCATGTAATATTCACTCCTGGCTCTTACAGTTGTCAGACCCGAGTCTCCAGGGTAGGACTTGAGAATCTGCCTCTCAGTCCTCCTCAGCGCCTCTGGTGCATTGCAGACGTGACCCCTGCACCAGCCTCCCTCTGAAGGCTCTGCGCCTGCTGCAGCACATTCATCTATTTGGCTTCCCTGCCCAACCCCCCCGCCCCCCCCCCGGCCCCTTACCCTCTTCCCTGCAGTGCAGCCAGCCTGTGTATAATGGGACAGCAAGAACAAAGGCAGATTATGGAATGATATATTAATTAGAAAAGAAAACTCTAGAATCATTTTTAGAAAGCAAATTAAAACCAAGATAATAGAGTAATCTCACATTGGCTACTTCTTATTGGCTTACCTGTTGCTCAATTCATTAAGATCTTGGTCTTTAAAAATTACAGTGAAGCCTTTTTCAAAGCCTGATTGAGATTTTTCTTGGAGTTTGAGCAGATACCATCTGACAAATGGCAAGTCAGCTGCTTAGAACACAATTGAAGAGTCCATAGTCCCTTGCAGTTCCTAAAATCAATGACTTATTTCAGATAGTCTTAAACATAGATGCCAGAAACACACACGCACGCAGACACACACACAGACAGACACAGACACACACATCTGGCAGGTCCAACTCTATCTCTGTGGGGAATAGGCTGACATAAAAGGTTGATTGAAACCCAGCTCTTTCTGGGAGAATGAATCAAAATACACTGATTCAGAGGTTCAGGCAGACAAACAGTACAAGGTTGATCTAAAATCTTCTGTTTTCAGCTGTTTTTGAATATCAGTTCTTTGGAGCTAATATGGAAGGCTGAGAAAGCATGGGCACTATTCTTATTTTTAAATAAGTATAGATAAAATACTTCTAACTCACCCCAGTTTCTTATTAAGCTTTACATCTTCCATAAAGATGAAATAAAGTCAGTGATTCACAGTGGAAACTTAGAATATATTTTATTTTAAAAGTAAATAGTAGTGGAATTTATATTTTCTTTATGATTATACCAAAATGAAGCTTATACCTGTTAACACTTAAAGGACAAGAGAGGAAACACAGATTTTGAGACCAACAATGTGTCATCTTAAGTGAAAAGAGCTTTATCATTTCAATTTATCAGTTAAGACATGTTTAACCATGAGAGTCTACACAAAAGTCTGAGCCTTTGATTCAGTCATACTACTGTGATGTTATCTGTGTTTTAGTGGCTACTTGACCATGGAAGTGGATTAACACTTTCTATCAAGTTTCAGCCCTGTAATGGATGATTACAATCATAGGATATTCTCTTCTGTGCTCTAACGCTGATTTATATCATCAGATACAATCAATGATTTGGCCCAGAATGACTTATACTATGAGACGAAGCCACGTTAGGAGACTTCCCAAGGTGCTGCGTTGTCTTGCTGAACCCTGCTACCCCAGAACTGCAACACCAGAGGACGTGACCGCTGAGAATCATTTCTCTATCGTT
The DNA here is from genome assembly GCF_033115175.1 of Lepus europaeus. Taxonomy (NCBI): domain Eukaryota; kingdom Metazoa; phylum Chordata; class Mammalia; order Lagomorpha; family Leporidae; genus Lepus; species Lepus europaeus. The sequence continues at coordinate 102,748,168 of NC_084828.1, read as the reverse complement.
TCAACAGCAGAACTGGTATTAAATACAAAACCACTCGTAACACTGCCCAGCCAAGAAACTATACTCCAGGGCTCCAATTGGAGCTCTGGTAACCAAAAGAAACCTTGATTTGGAACTGTCTTTATACCTTCAACTTACTATTTGAAGGGTTGGAGAGGACAGTCAGGATTTAATTCTCTCTCCAAAGGGAGAGAGATAACTGTCATGAAGTTAAAAACAACAATAGGCCAAAGAACCTTCTCCTTTCCTGAAGGGAAGTGATTTTCACTTTTTAAAAAATGATATTTATTTATTTATTTGAGGTGGGTGGAGAAAGAGAGCACTTCCTTCCACTAGTTTACTCTCCAAGTGTCTCAATCACTGAGGCTGGGCTGGGCTGAAGCTAGGAGCCGAGAACACAGTCTAGGTGTCCAGTCATCGCCTCTGTCTCTCAGGGTCTTCATTTTCAGGAAGCTGGAGCCAGGATCTGGAATACCAGGAATCGAACCCAGGTATTCTGATGTGGAAGGCAAGCATATTAACTGGAATCTTAACCACCAGGCCAAATTCTTGCCACAGGGAAGGGATTTTGAACTCCCTCTCAAAGCTCAGAGATATTTTTGAGTGAACAGAGTATAGAGGAACCATACAGGCTTTGTGAGGTGCGAAAGGAGTGTCCTGTCTGATGAGGTGGAGTCATCCTCTGTGGTTTATAATTACTTGTGTATTTGTGTCTTCTTTTCTAGTAGACTATAAATCTCCTGAGGTCATAACTGTGTAGTTTTTGTGTCTTTGCAGAAACGACCCTACAACATGAACAGCCTCTTACACTGAAGAGGACCTCAATGGGACAGAGACTGCAAAGATGGACCTAGAAAGGAATTTGGGTTTACAAGTGAATTTGTTTAAATTAAAACTGCTGAATTACATGCTACAGGGAGAATTAAGGTTAAGGGTAGGGGACCAGCACCATAGTGTATGTAGTAGGCAAAGCTTCTGCCTATGGTGTTGGCATGCCATAAAGGTACTGGTTCATATCCTGGCTACTCCTGCTCTCTGCTTATGGCCTGAGAAAGCAGTGGAAGATGATCCAGCTCTCTGCTTATGGCCTGGAAAAGCAGTGGGAGATGGCCCAAGTGCTTAGGAGACCCACATGGAGACTTGGAGGAAGCTCCTGGCTCCTAGCTTCAGATTGGCCCAGCTCCAACCATTGTAACCATTTGGGGAGTGAACCAGCAGATGGAAGACCCACTCTCTCTCTTTCTCTCTCTCTCTTTTTTCTTTTATTTAATAAATATAAATTTCCAAAGTACAGCTTATGGATTACAATGGCTCCCCCCACCCGTAACTTCCCTCCCACCTGCAACCCTCCCATCTTCCGCTCCCTCTCCCATTCCATTTGCATCAATATTCATTTTCAATTATCTTTATATACAGAAGATCAATTTAGAATATATTAAGTAAAGATTTCATCAGTTTGCACAGACACCAAAACACAAAGTGTAAAATACTGTTTGAGTACTAGTTATAGCATTAATTCACATTGTACAACACATTAAGGACAGAGATCCTACATGAGGAGTAAGTGCACAGTGACTCCTGTTGTTGACTTAACAAATTGACACTCTTGTTTATGGTGTCAGTAATCTCCCTAGGCTCTTGTCATGAGTTGCCTAGGCTATGGAAGCCTTTTTAGTTCTCCGACTCTGATCTTATTTAGACAAGGCCATAGTCAAAGTGGAAGTTCTCTCCTCCCTTCAGAAAAAGGTACCTCCTTCTTTGATGGCTCCGTTCTTTCCACTGGGATCTCACTTGCAGAGATCTTTCATTTAATTGTGTTTTTTTTTTTTTCCAGAGTGTCTTGGCTTTCCATGCCTAAAATAGTTTCATGGGCTCTTCAGCCAGATTTGAATGTCTTAAGGGCTGATTCTGAGGCGGCCAGAGTGCTATTTAGGTCATCTGCCATTCTATGAGTCTGCTGTGTATCCCACTTCCCATGTTGGATCTTTCTCTCCTTTTTAATACTATCAGTTAGTATTAGCAGACACTAGTCTTGTTTATGTGATCTCTTTGACTCTTAGACCTATCATTATGATCAATTGTGAACTTAGCTGGTGTCGTGGCTCACTAGGCTAATCCTCCGCCTGCGGCGCCAGCATACCAGGTTCTAGTCCCGGTCAGGGTGCCGGATTCTGTCCCAGTTGCTCCTCTCCCAGTCCAGCTCTCTGCTGTGGCCCAGGAGGGCAGTGGAGGATGGCCCAGGTCCTTGGGCCCTGCACCTGCATGGGAGACCAGGAGGAAGCACCTGGCTCCTGGCTTTGGATTGGCACAGTGTGCTGGCTGTAATGGCCATTTTGGGGAATGAACCAATGGAAAAGGAAGACCTTTCCTCTGTCTCTCTCTCTCTCACTGTCTGTCAAAAAAAAAAAAAAAATTGTGAACTGAAACTGATCACTTTGACTAGTGAGATGGCATTGGTACATGCCACCTTGATGGGATTGAATTGGAATCCCCTGGCATGTTTCTAACTCTACCATTTGGGGCAAGTCAGATTGCTCTATCTCTATCTCTATCTCTATCTCTATCTATATCTCTATATCTCTCTCTCTCTTTCTCTATCTCTATCTCTGTAATTCTGCCTCTCAAGTAAATAAATAAAATCTCTTTTTTTAAAAGTTTATTTTTATTTATTTGAAAGACAGAGTTACAGAGAGAAGTAGAGATATATGGAGAGAGAGGTCTTCCATCTGCTGGTTCACTCCCCAGGCAGCCACAACAGCCAGAGCTGGGCCAAATCAAAGCCAGGAACCAGGAGCTTCTTCCGGGTCTCCCACATGGGTGCAGGGGCCCAAACACTTAGGTCGTCCTCTACTGCTTTCCCAGGCCATAGCAGAGAGCTGGATCGGAAGAGGAGCAGCAGGAATGCTGGCACTTCAGGCTGGGGTTTTAACCTGCTGCGCCACAGCACTGGTCCCGTAAATAAAATCCTAAAAAAAAAAAAAAGCTGAGGGATAATGTGAGGTAGGGGATTAAAAGAAAAAAGGACTCTCGTGAGTTGAGGATTATCTCGGTTAGTTTTATTGGCAGGAATGGTGTTGAAGGACTTCTTGGGAAGAAGTGGTATTCCTTTGAAGTTCCTTCAGCTGGCCTTCACATGCAGTGAAGTCAACCGCATGAAAAGATTTTGTGAGTGGAAGATTTTTGGGGGAGGAAGGGAAGGTGAAAACTGAGTAGAGGTTGCGTTTTACTCTTAATTGATGCTACTAGGAGCAGAGAGAGCATGCAAGGAATAGCACAGGGGGAAGCATTGTGACGCAGCAGCTGAAATCTCCCTTGGGAGTCCACATTCCATCAGAGTGCCTTGTTGGAGTTCCGGGTCATCCGCTTCTGACCCACCTTCCTGCTCTTGCACATTCTGGGAGGCAGCAGGTGATAGCTCAAATATTTACTTCCTGCCTCCCAAGTGGGAGACTCAGATGAAGTTCCAGGTTCCTAGCTTCTACCAGGTCCAGTCCTGGCTGTTGCACCCATTTAGATAGAGAACCAGCTGATGGGAGATTTTGCTCTTTCTCTCTCTTTCTCGCTCTCTCGCTCTCACTCTGCCTTTTGAATAAAATAAATAAAATAAAAAGGAATGATATGAATTTAATAAACTTCCAGTTCTGCAGAACCAAGAGCTCAGTGTGCCCAAGGTGAGTATGAGAATATAACTTTAGGAGCAGTGTCACGCACAGTGGTTGACTCCACTTGGAATGCCTGCTTGTCATATCAGAGTGCCTGAGTTCTAGTCCAGATTCTGCTCCAGATTCCAGCTTCCTTTGACTGGGTGCCCTGGGAGGCAGCAGGTGATGATTCAAGTACTAAGGTCCCTGTCACTCACATGGGAGACCTGGATTAGCCTTCCAGGCTCCTGACAGTCCTGGCTGCTGTGGGCATTTAGGGAGTAAACTAGTGTATGGAAGATCTCTCCATCTCCCAGATATATGTCTTTCTCTCTCTCACCTTTAAATATTAAAATAAATTAAAAACGTTTGAAAAACAATGTAATTTTACAGATATCTCAGTAGTCCTGGAGGAGAACTTTTGACCTGAATAGTGTATCTGGATGAAAATGGACAAGGAAACCCCAGTGGGAACTGAGTCACATAAATTATTCAGAGTTCCTGGCCCTGGCCTTGGATAGTAGGTACTTAGCATGTTAGGATAGTCTAACTGTTATGACAGATGGTCCCTGAATCTCAGTGGTTCAACACAATAAAGCTTATATCTTAAGAGTCTAATATGATTCTATAGCTTGAATAGCAAAGCTAGTTTTAAATGAACAAGCACTTACTAACAGTGAAGCCATACTAAAACTCAAATAACAAAGAGGAGCCTTGACTTGCAAGTGGGGAGGTGGAAGCTGCCCTGTGCAGCTGTTTAGAGCAGTTCTGTGCAACTTCTCAGTGCTCGGGATGCCAGAGTCCACCAGCACAGCATCGGGTAATGGATGAAGGAGAGCCGGCATACAGAATGCACACCAGCCACCTGCCACAGCCCCCACGGGGTGTTACTGTGCTCTCCGTGCATAGGAGAGGGCCCTTTGTAATCCCTCCTACATGTCAGGAGCCTGCACAATTCAGTGTGCCAGGATCACGGGAACATGGGTAACGGGAAACAGCTAGCTCACCCCTGCCATTCTCAGTAACTACTGGCTGGATCGAATGAGCTACTGCTCTCTGGATCGTCCTAGGCCTCGCACTTGGACCTCGCAATGGCCGTGGTAAAGCAGCTGCCTGTTTATGGCTCCTGGAAGACATCTGTATATAACAAGAGACTCCTGGTGACATAATTCCTTAACTCAAAATAATGTGTTGAGGATAGTGAGAAGGGCGTAGGCCTGACCTATATCTTGGAAGTTGCATTTGTATATACTTGGCTACTGTGACTGGTAATATCTTTTTCTCTCTCTGGAGACTGCACCCTCCGTGAAACATGCTCCATCTGTTTAGCAAACACTAATGCAGCACTTGCACTCTGTCAGGCAAGCGTCTAAGCACCTGGCTAGTTCTGACTGATCGGATGCACATATCCTACTCAGCTCTGTGTTACCATTGAGAAAACCCAGGCCCATAGAGGCAGGAAATTGCCTGAGTCGTGGCTCCCAAATGTTGGGGCACAGACTCCAAACCCAAGAATCAGGCCTGAGCACCTGAGCTAGCTTGTAACCACAGCACCTCGCCGCCTCTCCTCGTGGAAGCCTCTCCCTCCTTTTCCACTCACACTGGAGTTTGTACTCCAGGACATTACAAACACGAAGATGAGTTTGCCCAGTTTTCACGGGAGCAATGCTCTAGTGCATTGTTTCCAGTCGGTAGTTACAGATGGTTGTGGAGCCTGATGAGCATGTATTTCAGGCTTAACAATCAACTTGCAGAAACCCTTAATACATTTCTCAAGCCTGTTGCTTCATCAGAATAAAGCACTGGAGAGAATTCAAGGCCCTAAGAACAGGCTGGTGGAGGAGATAGGCTGGGACACCTTTTACCCTTACCTTACGAATCACATCTCCTTCATTCATTTTATTCACCCAACAGCTATTGAGCTCCCCTAAAAGCCATTTGATAGAAGGGTGAGCAAACGTCTTTAAAATTACCTACACACCACGTGTATGTACATAGTGAATACGAAGTATAAGTGAATTTTGTATTTAGACTGGGTCCCGTCCTCAAGATATCTCCTTCTGTGTATGCACAATTCCAAAACATAAAGAAAAATCCCAAATTTGAACACTTCTGGTCTCAAGCATTTCAGGCATGTGATAGTCAACCTGTAATGGGAGTAGGAACAAGCTGGAGATTAGGCAGGGCTCACTGCACTAACAATGCTACCTATGAGGAGCGGTGGAATCCATTGAAGGAGGCGGGAGGACCCATGTTCTAAGCAAAAGAAACAACTGTTGAAGTGGTTGGTTCCTCAGGGCGCAGAAAACAGTATCTTAGAAGGAGCAGAGAAACAGCCAGTGTGGCTGGCACGCAGGATCCCAACAGAGCCTGCAGGCCACGGGGAGGATTTTGGTGGTTTCCCAAGGGCCATGGAAACCCAATGAAGGGTCTCAAGCAGGGAAGTGATGCGATCGGTCTTTCATCTTAGAAAGATTTCCGGGAGACAGATTCAGGGCTTCATAGAGGAATCAGGTAGCCCAGTGCAGAGGCCACCGCAATTGTGTGTACCTACTTATATTTATTTATACAACTGACCGCCACGTCTGTGTGGGAGATTGTCCTTGCCAAAAGGTCAATGAGACTTTTCCACGCTGACCTGCACTTCGCTTGTTTCAGTATGGTTATCACACCTCTCCTTGAGGTAAGGACACATTTAAGACTCCAAATACAACTTGTGAAAAGGTATTTCTGTAGTTATAGCCTCTTTCTCCATTATATTGTGAGACTGATATCATGGAAGCAGTGTGTCATATAGAGGGCATTCAGATAACTAGATAATGAAAAATTGAAACGTTATATAAATAGATCATTGAATATAATAAATATTTATGGTAGCCATGAGTGAAAGGAAAGGCATTGAAGGAACTATAAGCAAAAGGAGAGGCAATTACAGAGCTCTTTCTTTGCGGGGAGGGGTAGCATTTTTCGTGAGGGAGGCCCGGTCCCAGGAATCTGAAGTTTTTTTTTTCCCATGCTTGTAACAATTCAAAATGTCAGTGTAGCACAGGTACCTACGTTGAGCATGAGAGGCAAGAGTGCTTGTTCCTGCCTTGTTCATTCTTCAGTCCTAAAGAGTTGACCTTAGTGTGGCTGGTTAAGCCACAGCTTGGGACACATGCATTCTGTATCAGAGTACCTGGTTCAAGTACCACCCCTGCATCCAATCCAGCTTCCTGTTATTGTACTTGGATTCCTGCCACTCATGTGCGAGTCCTGGATGGAGTTCTTGGCTCTTGGCCCAAACCCAGCTGCTGCAGGCATTTGGGGAGTAAACTGGCACACTGATTCTCTCTCTCTCTCTGTGTTTGTGTATGGCTCTCCTCTGTCACTCTGCCTTTCACATAAATAATTAATTTTTAAAAAAGATAAAGAGACTGACATTTACAAGAAAGAAAAAAGGATTTGACCTCAGTAAGGCTAAGGATGGTTTATTAGCTGGCAGGAAGGGGAAATGGGGAAGTGAAGATCAAAACTGTTTCCTTTAAGAGCACACAGCCCACAAGTCGCACATGCTACTCTCTGTTTACACCTCATTAGCCAGAACTAGCCGCATAGCCAAGAAAGACTGGAAAGTCTAGTCTGTTACTAAAGAAATGGAAAACAAACACTGGGAACAGAATGACAGCATTCTCACCCACAGAGCTGCAGGTAAAATGCGACTACATTTATAGGGCTTACTGTCTATTGGGGAAAAAGACATTCAATAATTAATTATACTAATATATATTTAATTATAGCTATCTAATACAATTACTATAATTATATGTGGAAGCACTGCTGCTATTAGGGTCAATAACAGAGGAGTCAAACCTAATCTGATGGAGGGGCAACAATAGGAGCAGGGTCCCGGCACACTTTTCTGAGGCTGTAGTATTAAGACTTAGATCTGAAGGAAGGTGAAGGATGAACCAGGGGAAGAGGGTTCCTAGCAGGGAAATTGGAAGGGGTATGGCACATTCTGGAGTCTCAGAGGCCGTGGCCCAGAGAGAACGGGAGAACAGAGCAGCCAGTGGGAAAGGAGAGTGACTGGCGGGTGGGGGAGAGATCCCTGAAGGGTTTCACAAGAGGAGTGCATGATGCAATTTGCCCTATCAAAAATTGTCTGACTGTGAACTGGGAAAGATATGGGCTGGGACAAGAGCAAAAGCAGAGAGACCAGATAGTAGTCACCCAACTGGAAATGCAGATAGGTGGAAAGATCTGAGGCTATTTCAGGAAAATTCACAGGCACATGAATTTTCCTGGGTCCTTGTATATCTGAAAATACTTTTATCTTTATTCCTTCCTCATAAATAAATGCTGGCTTCATTTGGTTCAAAATTTTTTGACCCCAAATCATGTTTTCCCTTAGAATATTGAAGATGGCGCTTAACTACCTTGTAACAATCAGTGTTATTGATGTAAACTCTAAATTCAATCATCCCTCATTCCTCAGTTGCTTTTTTTATGTCAGAAAGATTTTTCATGTTTTTCTCCAAATTTTGAAATTTCACCAATATTTGTGTTAAGACTTTTTTTGTCCTTTTATATCTGAAAACAGTGGTACTTGTAGTGTGAAGCTCCCTGAATTTCTTTAACACTGGCAAACTATATTTTTTTTCAAATATTCTCTCCTTTCTGTTTCCCTTTCTTAGAATTCCTGTTAATGAACATGAAACTAAGTATTTGACATATCCAACAGTATCATAAAATTTGATATTGCTATGTGTTCCTGGGGTAATAAACACTTTATTTTGTAGCTCGCTGATTTAATCTGTGTGACTGAACCTATTCCATATTTATCTTGTCTTTTGGATTTCAGAGACAAAATTTGTTTTTATTTTTAAGATGAAAGTTGGGTGCTGGCATTGCGGCATAGTGAGTAAAGCCACTGCCTACAATGCTGGCATCCCATGTGGGTACTGGCTCATGTCCCAGCTGCTCCACTTCTGATCCAGCTCTCTGCAAAAGGGCTGAGAAAAGCAGCAGAAGATGGCCCAAGAATTTGGGCCCCTGCTACCCACCTGGGATACCCAGATGAAGCTCCTGTCTTCTGGCTTCAGCTCGTCAGCCTTGGCCATTGTGGTCATCTTGGGAGTGAACCAGTGGATGGAAGATCTCATACTCTGTAACTCTCAAATAAATATATAAATGAATTAATCCGTTTTAAAAAAAACTTGAGAGTTCTTATGTTTATATTTAATTTTAAAAAACATTTATTTATTTGAAAGGCAGAGTTACAGTGAGAGACAGAGAAACACACACACACACACGCACAGAGAGAGAGAGAGAGAGAGAGAGAGAGAGAGAGATCGATCTTCCATCTGCCGGTCCACTTCCTAGATGGCTGTGAAGTCTGCGACTGGGCCAGGCTGAAGCCAGGAGTCAGGAGCTTCTTCCAGGTCTCCCACATGGAAGCAGGGTCCAAAGGACTTGGGCTATCTTCCACTGCTTTCCCTGGTGCATTACTAGGGAGTTGGATAGGAAGTGGAGCAGGCAGGATGTGAACTGGCACCCATATTGGATGCTGGTATTGCAGGTGGTGCCTTTACCCACAACACAACGCTGGCCCCTTCATCTATCAACTTGCTCTGTCTTTTTGCTATACTTTTGATATATGTGCCTGATGTACTGGAACATTTATGTAGTTATTGGTACAACAGGTTGTATAGAAAAAATACCAACTCCCTTCTTATTTTCTATTTATACTTTATTTTTAAATTTCTTTTCCTCTCTTTCTTCTTGTGAATTAATTGAGGATATTTTAGTTTTCCACTTCATATTTTCTACTTTTTTGGGTTTTACTTTTATAAAGTTTGTGGGCTTGCACATATATCTTAAATCTCGTGGTCTTCCTTTACATAATATTACATTCCTCCTTGTTGGATATGTCGTGTTTTGTATTGTACCAACTTGGCTCGATGGAACTGTGTCCCAGAATTTCCTTCCTCCTATGTTCTGGTTTTGGTGGACCACAGAGATTTCTGACTGAGATCTGTCAGAAGTGAAGCAACAGCCCTCTTGCTTTGATTTTCAGAAGGTCAGGCAGGGTCACCAGGTGTAGTCGCAGCTCCTTTGTGTTGTCAGTTCTCTGGTGGCTCACGCTGTTGATCTGGGGCAATAGCCAGGCATGCAGCTGCTTCCTTTACCTCCAGACGTCTGCAGCTTCTCTGGCTCTTGGTCAGCTGTGTGTTTAGCTCCCTGACAAAGGGTGACAGCCTGGCTTGCAGAATATTCTTTATTAAACGTGGAGGTGCGCAGAGACTGGCACACCGTCTAGTCCCACCTAGCTTGCGCTAGTGGGTTTCAATTAGTCTTTATTTCCTCCAAGTATTTTTTTTTCCAACTGCCTGCCTGCAGAGTTCAAGTTCCAGTGCTAGACACAAAGACAATCGCCTTATAGGGGTTGTTTAGCTAGCTGCTCATATTACTTAAGATTAACTTCACTATAATACATTTCAGGGTTCAAAAATCTGTATTAGTTACCTATTAAGAAATTACATCCAAACTTAGTAGCTTAGAACAACAGAAGACATTTTAAAAATTTTTCTCACAGTTTCTGTGGGTCAGGAAATTGCAGATGGCGTAGCTGAGTGTTTCCACCTTGGGGTCTATCGTGAGGTTGCGGTTAAGAGATCCTCTGGGGCTGCAGTCATCTGAAAGCTTTATCAGGGCGGAGGAAGTGCAGCTGAGGCGCCTCAAGCACGCGGCTGGCAAGACGGAGCCTGGTCCTGTTGCGAGCCCCCTTGGTTCTTCCACATAGGGTTCACATTACATAGCTTACTGTCTTCATGATCTGCGGACAGGCTTCCCTTGGAGCAATTATTACAAACATAATAGCTTCTATAATTTAACTTCAAAAGTGACAGTGGCATTGCCGGGAAAGCTGCCGCCTGCAGGGCCGGCATCCCATATGGCTGCCGGTTCATGTCCTGGCTGCTCCTGTTTGGATCCAGCTTTTTCTCAGCTTGCTGCTATGGCCTGGGAAGGCAGTAGAAGATGGCCCAAGTCCCTAGGCCCCTGCACCCACGTGGCAGACCCGGAAGAAGCTCCTGGCTCCTGGCTTTGAATTGGCCCAGCTACTGCCATTGTGGCCATTTGGGGGAGTAAACCAGCTGATGGGAGACTTCTCTCTCTACCTCTGCCTCTCTCTGCCTTTTGAATAAATAAATAAATCTTTGGAAAGAAAAATGGTGGTTAAGATGCCCACATCAGTATCTGAGTGCCTGGGTTGCATTTCTGGCTCCAGCTCTCAGTTCGAGCCTCCCATCATGCAGCTCCTGGGAGGTAGCAGGTGATGGCTCCAGTGGGTAGAAGACCTGGACTGAGCTTTGGCCTTGCTCAGTCCTCGCTGTTGCAGGCATTTGGAGAACGAGTCAGCACATGGGACCTCCCTCTACCTCTCAAATGAAAATGTTTTTTAAGTGACACAGAATCCTTTCTGTAGAGCAGTCGTCCACTCTCATTTGTGATTTTGCTTTCTGTGGTTTCAGTTACCTGTGGTGAACTGTGGCCCAAAAATACTAAAAGGGAAATTCCAGAAATAAATAATAAATTTTACATTGCATGCTGTTCTTTGTGGAGTGATGAAATCTCAGGCCATTCTAAGCTTGTCCTGACAGAGCATCAATCATCCTTTGTCCTGTGTATCTGTGCTGTATATGCTGCCTCCCTGCTGGTCACTTAATAGCTGAGTAGGTTGTCAGATTAACTGTTGCTGTATCACACAATGCTTGTATTCAAATAGCCCTCACTTTGCTTAATAATAGCGCCAAAGTGTACTAGCACCATTAGACTTTAATGATGGAGGTAATATGGATATGCCAAAGAGGAGCTGTAAAGTCCTCCTATAGGGGCTGGCAATGTGGCAGAACAGGTAAAGCCAGCACCTGTGACTCTGGCATCCCATATGAACACCAGTTCAAGACCCGGATGTTCCACTTCCAATCCAGCTCCCTGCTAATTTCCTGAGGAAGCAGCTGAGGGTGACCCAACTGTTTGGGCCCCTGTCACCCACATGGGAGACCTGGAAGAAGCTTTGGGTTTCTGGTTGCAACCTGACTCAGTCTTGGCTATTGTGGCCATCTGGGGAGTGAACTAGCAGATGGAAGATTCTCTTTCTCTCTCTCTCCCTCTCTCCCTCTCTCTCTAACTCTTTCAAATAAATAAGTAAATCTCTTTAAAAAAGTCTCTATAAGTGAAAAGATGAAAATTCTCAAATTAATAAAGTTATGCTGAGTTGGCTAAGATCTGCAAGTAGAACAGGCTATTTTGAGAGTAAAAAAGAGATACCATGTTCACATAAATTTTATTCTACAGTATATTGTTATAACTATCCTATTTTATTATTGTTGTTAATCTTTTACTGTGCCTAATTATAAATTAAATGCTATCAAAAGTATATATGCATAGGAAAAATAGTGTGTATAGGATTGGTATGTTCTGTGGTGTCTGTGAGTATGACTGCTGATTGAGTGTGGGAGGGTACTATACAATGACATGAATCTCAAAAGGTGAAGATGATTGAGGGGTGTCTTAGGAGGTGGCTACCGCATATTGTGAACACCCAGCTGTATATACCTTTCTTACTTTTCTCCTGTCTTTTGTTACTACTGGTGTCATACATGTTACATATGTTTTAAACTTTGGAATATTTCATTATTATTTGTGCTTTAAATAATAGTCATCTTTAGAAATTAAAAGCAAGTTTTTTATATTGGTCTTAAAATATATTCTTTCTTCGAGGCCGGTGCTGTGGCAGCACCAGCATCCCATATGGCGACCAGTTCATGTCTCAGCTGCTCCTCTTCCAGTCCAGCTCTCTGCTTATGGCCTGGGAGAGCAGCAACAGATGGCCCAAGTGCTGCACCCACATGGGAGACCCAGAAGCTCTTGGCTCCTGGCTTCAGTTCAGCCCCGCTCAGCCGTTGTGGCCATTTGGGGAGTGAACCAGTGGATAGGAGACCTTTCTCTCTCTCTCTCTGTAACTCTACCTCTCAAATAAATAAATTTTTAAAAAATCTTAAAATACATATGTGTGTATATCTCCCACTCTTCATGCCTTCCATCTCATGTCATTTTTTTTCCACCTAAAGAACTTCCTTTGTCATTTCTTGTAGGTTAAATCTGCTGGTGGAATATCATCTGATTTATGAAGAAATCTTTACCATATATGTATGTTGTATTTCCTTGAAAGGCAGACAGAGGAACAGGCAAAGAGAGAGATCTTCTTCTGCTGTTTTACTCCCCAAATGCCTGCAACAGCCAGAGCTGGGCCAGGCTGAAGCCAAGAGCTAGGAACTCCATCTGGATCTCCCACGTGGGTGACAGGGATTCAAATTCCTGGGCCATCAACTGCTTCCTCCTAGGCTCATGGCAGGAATCAGGGTTGGAATCAAGCACCCAACATGAGATACAGGTATCCCAAGTAATGGCTCAGCCCATTGCAGTACAAGCCCACCACTTCACCTTCGTTTTTTAAAAAATATTTTATTTATTTATTTGAGAGGCAGAATTATAGACAAAGAGAGTAAGAGACAGAGAGAAAGGTCTTTCACCCGCTGGTTCACTCCCCAAATGGCCACAATGGCCAGAGCTGTGCTGATCTGAAGCCAGGAGCCAGGAGCTTCTTCCAGGTCTCCCACGTGGGTGCAGGGGCCCAAGCACTTGGGCCATCTTCCACTGCTTTCCCAGGCCATCAGCAGAGAGCTGGATCGGAAGAGGATCAGCCGGGACATGAACTGGTGCCCATATGGGATGTCAGCACTGCAGGCAGAGGCTTGGCCTACTACACCACAACACTGGCCCTTCACCTTCATTTTTCAAAGATATTTTCACTGGATGTAGAATTCCCATTTGACACATTATGTTTTTCTTTAAACATTGAAGATGTTGCTCCATTGTCTATCTGCTTGCAGTGTTTATGCAAGGAAGTCAAGTGATGTGTCTTTCATCTCTGCTTTTAGGTTTTTTTTTCCTTTATCTTTGGATTACTGCAATGTGATTATCATAGGTCTTGATATATCAGATTGAGTTCTCTGGGAAGCTGATTCTGAGACAAAGGTCAGTGTTCAGATTGCTTAATAGAAAGTAGCCATGAGCTTAACACCCATGGAGAGGTGGCAAGTTAAGTAGAAACTGGACAGACGGAGTCCTCAGGCTGTGATGAGGACCCAGCAGAGGCTCCTGAAGGTCCAACAGGGCCTGGGCCCCTGGGGAGTTCTAGATAACAAGCTCAGTCCTAAGAGGTGGGTCCCTGCTGAATTCCATAACCTCAGGTGAGGCAACTCTCTGTTGTTGAAGCCATTCCTGCAGATCTCAAAGCTGAAGGCTATTTGCTGATAGAACATGCAGAGATGGGCCAACAATACCTTCCTTGATTAAAGGATCCTGACAGTCTGTTTCTCTGTGTTAATCTGTTTGGAGTTTATTGAGCTTTTTGAAAATGAATGTTTGCACATTTTCATCAGATTTAGAAAACTATTTTGGCTGATGTTTCTTATATTCTCAATAGTTTTATTGAAGTATAATTAACATTCAATAAACTACATGCATAATCCGGGTGAGTTCTGAAATGTGTGTATATCCAGAAAACTATTACCACAATTAAGGAAGTATTCACCACTCAAAGGAAAACGTCTCATATGCCTTTAAAATCCCTTCTACCTACTACTACCAGTTCACAGCCAACCACTGATTTGTTTTTTCCAATTAAAGATATATTTAAATTTTATAGAATTTTATAGAAATAGAATCATACAGAATTTACTCATTTGCTCTAACTCCCTTTACCCAATATAACTTGTATTTTTTGACATTCATCCATGTTTTTATATGACCATACAACAGTAATTTACTCCTGTTTTTTGCTTGGAAATATTCCATTGTATGCAATATTGGGTCATTTCCAAATTTGGGTGGTTGGAAATATTAGAAATAGAGATGCTATTAGGATTTGTGTATAAGTCTTTTATATACATGTGCTTTCATTTTTTGTGCATAAATTTTAATGAGTAGAATGGTTGGAAGGTATGGTAGATGTATGTTTAACTTTTAATAAACTTCCAAACTATTTTCCAAAGTGGTTTTATTGGCCACATTCCTATCAGCAGCATCTATAAGTACTCTTTTGCCCAAATCCTCACCTCAACTGCAAATATGGTTAGTCCTTCAATTCTAGCCATTCCAATGGGTATGTGGTGGTATATCATTAGTTTTTTGTTTTTTGTTTTTTTAAGATACATTTGTTTATTTGAAAGTCAGAGTTACACAGAGAGAGGGATAGGCAGAGAGAGAGAGAGAGAGAGATAACTTCCATCTTCTGGTTCACTCTCCAGATGGCTACAACAGCCAACACTGGGCCAGGCTGAAGCCAGGAACTTCAGTCGGGTCTTCTAGGTGGGTGGCAGAGGCCCTAACATTTGGGCCATCTTCCACTGCTTTTCCTAGACCATTAGCAGGGAGATGGATCAAAAGTAGAGCAACTGGGACATGAACCAGTGCCTATATAGGATGCCGGCATCACAGGTGGTAGCTTTACCCACTATACCACATATAGTTGTTTTTTTTTTTGTTTTTGTTTTTTTAAGATTTATTTATTTACTTGAAAGGCAGAGTTACAGAGAGGCAGAGGCAGAGAGAGAGAGAGAGAGAGAGAGAGAGAGAGAGGGAGAGAGAGAGAGGTCTTCCATCCACTGGTTTACTCCCCAAATGGCTGCAATGGTTGGAGCTGGGACTATCCAAAGCCAGGAACTGGAGCTTCTTCTGAGTCTCCCACACAGGTGCAGGGGCCCAAGCACTTGAGCCATCTTCTGCTTTCCCAGGCCATAAAAGAGAGCTGGATTGGAAGTGGAGCAGCTGGGACTTGAACTGGCACGCATATGGGATGCTGGCACTGCAGACACAGGCTTTA
This sequence comes from Lepus europaeus, assembly GCF_033115175.1. Lineage (NCBI taxonomy): Eukaryota > Metazoa > Chordata > Mammalia > Lagomorpha > Leporidae > Lepus > Lepus europaeus. The sequence goes on along the minus strand of NC_084828.1, from coordinate 102,732,595 downwards.
ACCCATTGAGCCACAGTGCCGGCTCCTGTCATATAATTTTAATCTGCATCTTCCTAATGACTAATTATGTTGAGCATCTTACAATCTGTTTAATACAGATTCTTTGGGGAAGTCTGAGCCATCATCTGCTGCCTCCCAGGGGGTATATTAGCAGGAAACTGGAACTGGTGATAAAGCTGGAACTGAAACCCAGACACTCTGGTATGGGCTGTGGGTATCTCAGGTGGCATTAGTCCAGTGTACTGAAACACCTGCCCACAAATTTGTTCTTTTCAAATTCATTGTAACTAGTCTAGATTTTTTTGTAATTCGTCATAGTCAATTTCTAGGAAAAAAAATTTGATTACAATTTCACTGAATCAATAGGTCAGTTGGAGTAAAGTTACCTCATAACAATATTGAGTTTCCTTACCCATGCACCTATTCTCTCTCTCCATTATTTAGTTCTTCTTTAATTTCTAGAAGTGTCTTATTTAGTTTTCCTTGTATAATTTGTCCTACAAATTTTAATCTTTTAAAATCATTCAACAAAACTTACAGATAGTATATATTTTAGCTCCTTAAAATTCAGTTTAGTTCTGTTTCATAGTTTCCATTGTTAAAGACCTTGAAAATATTTGTAAGTTCTCTGTCTACCATCTCTGTCATTTCTGTGTGTTTCTATAGACTCTGTTTTTGGGTTTTATTTTCCAGCCTTTGCACATGAAGAAATTCTTTTCCAGGTTTATTTATTTATTTATTTGAAAGAATGACAAAGAGTTGGGGGAAGGAAGAGATCTTCCATCCACTGCTTCACTCCTTAAATGCTCAAAGTATCCCAGGCTAGACCAGGACAAAGCCAAGAGCCAGGAACTCCATCCAGGTCTCCCACAGGGGTGGCAGGAACCCAAGTACTTCACCAAAATCTGCTGCCTTCTGGGCACATTGGCAGGAAGCTGGATCTGAAGCATAGATTAGCCAGTTCTCAAACCAGGCATTCTGATATGGGATGTGTACCCTAAGTGGTAGCTTAACCCACTGCACCACAATGCCCACCCCAGGAGATTTTTATTCTGATGTTGTACATACATTGTAACTACACTTAAAAAATTGTCTCTACTGGTGTCATGGCTCAGTAGGTTAAGCTGCTGCTTGGAATGATGACATCTCTTGTTGGTGCAATGGCTCAGGTCCAGGATACGCTGTCTCTGATTCAGCTTCTTTCTAATGTGCCTAGGAAAGCAGTGAATGACGGCCCAAATACTTTTGGATCCTGCCACACATGGGAGATCCGGGAGGAACTCTGGGCTCCTGGGTTCATCTTGGCTCAGCCTCGGCCATTGCAATCATTTAGTGTATGGACCAGTGGGAGGAAGATCTCTCTCTCTCTCTCTCTCTCTCTCTCTCTCTCCATCACTCCACCTTTCAAATAAGTAAATCTTAAAAATTAAAAATCATGTTAATTTTATTGCCTTCCTTTAATTCTGTTGCTTCCTTTAAAGAATGCTGAGATTTTTTCTGACTATATATTTACTTGCATATCAGTTCGAATCTTTCTTAGGTTAGGTCTAAACTAGCCTCACTACTCTAATAGGGATTCATCATCCACAGGACAATTTGCATCTGCAGCCACACAGTTCTTTTTTATTTTGCAGAGCTACGATGGGAATTGTAGGATTTTGGTTGACATCTCTGGCTACAAGATGCAAAGAACAGCTCCAAATCCTCCCTTTCACACTGGTGCGATCATCAAAAATTACCTCTATATTATTGTCTCTTGGCAGGCAAAATTGCCCCCATGTTTCTGATATGTCTAGTAGTTGTTCATCCTGCAAATCCCTGGTAGTTGTCCTTTTCCCACAGTTTTAGTTTACCAAATATGATGGAGTCCTTGCCTTTGGACCTTAGTATTCAGCCAGTTTTTCAGTTAAACATTTATTTATTTTAGCCAGTACCAAAAAGACAGATATCATATGTTTTCCATGGTTCGAAGTAGCTAACAGAGTACCTAATATGCAATATTTAGGAGTGAAATGGACATTTTGAGATTTGATGATTGTTTACAACCCTTGTCTCTTCTGTTGAGGAACAGTGAGTTTTTTGTTTTTTTTATACTATATGTTGAACTCTTTTACTTAGTGTAGGGTTAACTATACAATCATTAAGTAAACTGAAAATAGATCTTTGTAAAAATTAAGAGAGGGAAGAGGAAGAAGGGTTGGAGTTTGGGTGGGAGGGAGGGTGAGGGGAAGTATCACTATATTCCTAGATCTGTATATATGAAATATATGAAGCTAGTATAACTTAAATAAAATTTTAAAAATATTTATTTACTTTATTTCACAGGCAGAGAGAAGGAGAAATGGAGAGAGGGAGTGGGAGAGAGAGGGAGAGATCCATCTTCCAACTGCTGGTTTACTCCCCAGATGGCCACAACATCAGGTCAACCAATTTTTTTTTATTTGTTTTTCAAAGATCTATTTTATCAGGGCTGGAGCTGTGGTGTAGTAAGTTAAGCCTCTGCTTGTGGTGCCAGCATCCCCTATGGACACTAGTTTGTGTCCCTGCTATTCCTCTTTTGATCCAGCTCCATGCTAATGGCTTGGGAAAACACAGTAGAAGGTGGTCCAAGTGCTTGGGCCCCTGCATCTACCTGGGAGACCCTGAAGAAGCTCCTGGCTCCTGGCTTTGAATCAGCCCAGCTCCAACCATTGTGGCCATTTAGGGAGTAAACCAGATAATGGAAGACCTCTTTCTCTCTGTCCCTACCTCTCTCTGTCTATAGCTCTGTCTTTCAAATAAATAAATACGATCTAAAAAAAAAAGTTTTATTTTATTTTATTTGAAAGGCAGAGTTAGAGAGAGAGGAAGAGATGTCTTCCATCTGCTCGTTCACTCCCCAATTGGCTTCAACCACTGGAGCCAGGAGCCCAGAGCTTCTTCCAGGTCTCCCACATGGGTACAGGGACCCAAATATTTGGGCCATTTTCTGTTGCTTTTCCAGGCACATTAGCAGGGAGCTGGATCAGAAGCATAGCAGTTGGGACTTGAACCTGCTCCCATATGAGATGCTCGCATGCAGGCAGCAGCTTAAACCACTATGCCACAGTGCTGGCCCCTCAGCCAATGTTTTAAGGGGCCTTTGTGCAGATATCAAGGACTCTTCTGCATTGTTTCCCTCTTTCTTTTGTACTTTGTCTTGCAGTCTTCAGTTGCTTTTGCCTTCCCCAAATTCAGTCTCTGCCTTCTTGGCTCATCAGCACCATTGTGTTCTGCTTGGATTCCTCCTCCACAAAATTATTTCTGGGAAGAACCTCTAGGCAGAACGTGAAGGGAGTTGTTGGGGTCATCTCACTTGTTTCTCTTGTCTACTCCTTACATTTAGAGGTGAACTCTAATTCTCTCCTTTGGAATCTGGCTAGGCCTTCATTGTGCTTGACCAATGGGCAGAAGTGGTATCTTGAATTGTGAATACTACGTGCTAAGACTCTTGGAACCCTTGCTCCAGGGAAGCCAGCCACCACATAAGTGGTTTGATTACCCTGAAACTGTCCTACGGAGAGGCATTGCTTGAGTGTTCTGGTTGGCAGTTCCAGCTGACTCCATTCTTCCTGCTGTGGCCATCAAAATTAGGCCTGGTGAATACATCTGCCCTGGACCCTCCAGACTAGCTCATCTGTCAGCTATGCATAATCAGATGACCTCACTAGATGACACAAGGAATAGAGAAATCACTGATCAATTTCCTGACACACAAAATGGTGAGACATATGAAAATGGTCGTGTTTGGTCAACAGGGACCTCCCTGCTACCTAACTGATCACATAGCAGCAGATCCATGGAGCATACTCAGACACATATTTTTTGACTTAGAAGACTTGTGTGTTGTTGGCATAATGTTTCCTCAGGTTCAGTGTTAGTAGTTTTTCCTCAATGCTTTTTGGGGATTGTGTAGGGCATGTGTCTCGGTCTGTGCATAGCTTGATTTTTTTTTAAAGATTTATTTATTTATTTGAAAGTCATAGTTACACAGAGAGAGAAGGAGAGGAAGAGAAAGAGAGAAACCATCCGCTGGTTCACTCCCCAACTGGCCACAACAGCCAGAGCTGCGCCCATCCAAAGCCAGGAGCCAGGAGTCTCTCACACGGGTCTCTCCCGGACCAAGGGCTTGGGCCATCTTCTACTGCTTTCCCAGGCCATAGCAGAGAGCTGGATCGGAAGTGGAGCCCACCTGTGATGCCGGTGCTGCAGGTGGTGGCTTTACCAGCTACACCACAGGGCCGGCCCCAGTTTGATTTTCGACATGAGGAAAGAGTTCCCTATCATTCATTCGTATCTTAAATTATCTGACAATGTTCATTGTTTTTCTGGTCCCCGTTAGATTCTGCTGTGTCAGAAATCTCACCTGAGGAATAGCATCTTAATATTTTTCCTAGGAGCTCAGTGCCTGATTTATCCATTCTGTTTTTCCCAGCTCTCCCTCCCATCACTCTTGAGATTTGCGATTTCTGCCCTCTCCTCTTCCTCCAGCTCCAACACTCACGGCCCTCACACTCCAAGCAGGTTGCTCACACGAGCAGGCAGAGCAGCAGTAGCTACCCTTTTCTAATTGCAGGGAAAGAGGCATAGCTATGACTCATACAGCTCATCCAAAGACCACAATTTAATGGGTTACTCTGATGATTATGTCAAGGCTACTATACTTGTCATTTTTGTTGATTCTAAGCTTAGAGTAGACCTGTAATGGCTTTTATTTTTTCCAGTGGAGTTACATTATACTAATAATGAATTTTTCAAAATTCAATTACATTATAAAGTTAAAAAAAAAAAAGTTCAAACATGGCACATGATTTTGCCTGTCATTCTTCTTAATGAGATTTGTTCCTGAGTGTGCAAATCTTGGTGGGAGATGTAAACATGCTGCTCTTTCATATTTGGCTTCCATGTGCCTCTTGTAGTAAAAGTAGTCACCACATTAGTATGACGGCAGTTACTAATGATACAGATTTGTGTGACTTCTAGATGTAAGCTAAGCATTTCATCAAGAATTTAACCATGGGTGGACACTGTGGTGCAGACAGTTCAGCTGTCTCTTGGGACAGTGGTATTCCACGTTGGTGTGTGGGTTTGGATTCTGGCTCCTCTACTGTCGATCCAACTTCCTGCTAATGCCTCCAGGGAGACAACAGAGGATAGGTTAATTGCTTGGGTTTCTGCCATCTATGTGGGAGACCCAGATGGAGTTTCAGATTTCTGACTTCAGTCTGGCCCAGCTCTGGCTGTTGCAGGTATTTGGGAATTGAACCAGTGGATGGACTATCTCTCCCTCTCTCTCTCTCTCCTTCTCTAGATAAAAATAAGCATTTTTACAAAAACAGCTTGACCAAAGAAATGTCATTCTGTGCCAACACTGGGGAAAAAAAATAAATTGTGCTAGATATATAAGGGATATTACAGTTGTGTGTAATGTGGCCTTTTCCCCAAGAGCTCTTCAAAAATAATTTTTCATTTTTTAAAAATAATTGAGTGATTTTCACAAAGATGACTGCACTGCGGTGCATGTTTGGCTCAACAGTTAAGAGGTTACATTCTACATCCAAGTGCCTGGGTTTGAATTATGGCCCTGCTTCTCATTCCAGCTTCCTGCTAATGGCCACCCTAGGAGGCAGCAGGTGATGGCTCAAGTACTTGGGTCCCTGCCCCCTGTGTGGGAGAGTTGATCTGGTTCTGGGATCTTGGCTTCGGCCCAGCTATTATAGGCATTTGGGGAGTGAATGAGCAAATGGAAGATCTGTCCCTCTCTCTATCTCTGTGTTGGTTAGAAGACAACAAAGTTTCCAGCGATAACACAGATACCTTGAATGGAAGTGCAAAGGCAGACAGTTGCTTCATCTAGACAGCTATATGGGGCACAAGGCACAGCAGCAAACTCCCTGCTGGAGTGGAAAGTTACCTGGCTGTCATCTCCTGCAAAGGTGTCTTGCTGTTGGTGGCCACAACCTATTGAAGGAGAGAACTGTTAGAGTCTTTTAGAGCTCTTTTTCCCATGCTCTCAGAGGTTTTTACTCCTTGATCATTTTTCACTGTTCTGCAGACGTTTGTTATGTTTCTAATGTTCACCAGATGCAAAGCAACTCGTGACCACCCAGCACATTCCCAAATGCTTACTGTAAGAAGAGGTGAACTGGAGATCAATTGCCCGGGGCTGTTTGTCCAGGTGCACTAACCCCCCACCCCCACCCCGCCCCAGTCCCAGGCCTCCTGAAGCCATTTCCAATGCCATACATGCATAGGGCACCACATTTAAAATCTCCAAGAGTACAGTGAAAATAAATCCCATTTCAAGAGTAATTGTTAGTTATAAGTAATTCTTGCTTATAATATACAAATTCATTGAAATGATCTTATGTTTGTCAGTTAGGCTGGGTGAGGTTTTTTTGGTTTCTTTTTGTTTATTGGCCATTTCCCTTCAATTTTGTATCACATTGTTTCTTCCTCAAATTTCTGGTCAGATGACAGTGCAATTTTTCTGTTTTTTCTTTTTGCATAGTTTTTCTAAGGGGAAATTTAAAAATGTATTTTTGGTGATGGTCACAGGGCTCTGGGAGAAACAGGATGGGTAGATCCATGTGTCCAGCCTGACATCTTGCCCTACACTTCATGTTTGTGTTTGGTTTTGATGCTTTTGGTATCTGAACTCCTAATTTTTGTCTTTCCCACAAGGATTTTGCTTGGTCTTTGCCTGCTTTGTACTCCTTTGAGTGGAATTCCTGTGCTGATTCTCATCTCAGAACCTAATTCTGTCCTGGTATTGTGTTGAATGTCACGGCTGACCTGCTCAGTCCCTCCAAATCAGGGTGAGAACCCGGGCAGGGCTTCTTCCTGTTTTGTCCCCCGTGCCCTGTGGTGGTGGCAGCTGTCTCTGGTCTCACTCTCCTCGGCTGCCAGCTCCCACGGCAGTCTCCTTTCAGTGCCTGGAACAGAAATCCATGCCCAGTTTTGCTTCACAGACTTTTACATGCTTTCCTCTGTCTAGAGTGACCTGGTCCACGTGCTCCCACGCTTTGTTATTGCTTAGGCATTTTCAGGCCTCCGTTCCAAATCCACTTCTTCAAAAAGACCCGCCCTGACTCCCCACATAATCTAGTCCCAGACCGCCATGGCATTTTCTTCATGGCCATTCGTTACAGTTTGTAGTTATGTGTATTTGCATTATAATTCGATGAATATATTTCTTTTCTGAGACTACCAAACTCCCCATCACATCCTGAGGATATTGTCTGTTTTCTGTATATTAGTCTCAGCTTCTACCACGTGGCCCATATCACTTGTTGAATGAGTCAATGAAATGCCAGCAAGTGTTCCCTAGTGTATGAATGAAGACTTGGAATGATGAATAAGGCTGATACTTGACTTCTTGGATTTCTGACATTAAATATTTATATTTATAGCATAGAACAATATATATACAGCTATATATCTACAGCATAGAATAACAACTTATAATGACAGTGTAGAAACTAGAGGGTGACAGTTGTAATAGATACCAACATATAGACTTCTTATATATTTTTTGTAGTAATATTTTATTTCCTAACCTCAACTCACCTATGTGTCAGCGAATTACTATTGATAAAAACATGATGAGGTGCTTTGTTTCCATTTCCCAGCTTTATTAACAATATACAACATTCAACAACCAGCATATGGCTATTTTAATCAACTAATAATGATATGCTGTCATAGATTCTATGACATTGAATTGGCTCGTATTTTTAAAATAAATGCATAGAACACTTCCTCATGTCATAGGCACAATAGAGTCCACAGGATCCACTTACATTTTTAAATAATTTTACAACTCTATACATTGTAAGGTATTTTGATTAGGATTCTTAGCTAAAAACAGATCAGTCCACTCAGACTAATTTAAGCAGCAAAAGGTATTAAGAAAACCACAGTGTTGGTGTTATTACATGTCCCATCTGTTCAGGACAGCCTTGTTTTACCCTTGAAATTATGGATTGTGTCTCTTTTCACTCTCAAATGCATTTTAGTTCAAATGATGAACTGTATGAGCCCTATACAGGATCATTGAGAGAGCTGGAGAAATAGATGAAGCTCTAGGAACAACACCTTGCAGCATACCACAGACCTGGATGAATGAGGGGGCCATTTGTCAGCATCACTGACTCAAGAACTGCTCCACAGGTCCGTCCTGGGGAGGAAGCCGCAGTCATTCATTGCCACTGATTCTAAGATGTGATTCAGTGCTGGATTAGAAAGGAGGCCTCTCTCACTGCCTCTGCCTTTGAGGCCATTCTCATCATCAGACAATCTGCCAACCCCATTTTCCCACATAGCAGAAACCAGGTAACTACCTGCTGTATTTGTAAAAAGAGTCTGTAAAAATGTGGTTTTTGGGATTCCACTGGGGGAAAGTAAAACAAAGTAAGAAGCAGTTGAAAGTGGGAAGAGTTTTAAAAAAAATCTTTGCATAATCACAAAAGAAAGATGTATACTACAGTCCACTCTGCCAGGACATATATCTATTTTCTTAACTCAAAACAAACATAGCAGTATAAGCCTTGCTCCCATCTACAAGGTGAAAATATCTCATACAAACCAAAACAACAGCAACAAAAGCAAACAAACAAACCAAAACCTCTCCCTCCCCCCAAGCAAGGAGACTTCTAGTAACATCTTCTCTAGGCCTAATGTATGTGGTGATGATTGTGTTTCTTCAGTTCTACCTTGATGTTTTGTAATATGTGGGCTTAACTGCAAAGTAAACACCGTAAACATGTATTTTAAAAAGCAAAGGTAAAATATAAAATCAGTTGTATTTTCTGCAAATGGTATTTATTGACTGTTTTTTTTTTATTTTTTTCAAAGATTTATTTATTTATTTGAAAGTCAGAGTTACACAGAGAGAGGAGAGGCAGAGAGAGAGAGATTGGTTCACTCCCCAATTGGCCATAATGGCTAGAGCTGTGCCGATCCAAAGCCAGGAGCCAGGAGCTTCTTCCGTGTCTCCCACGTGGGTGCAGGGGCCCAAGGACTTGGGCCATCTTCTACTGCTTTCCCAGGCCATGGCAGAGAGCTGGATGCGAAGTGGAGCAGCTGGGTCTTGAAGCGGCGCCCATCTGGGATGCTGGTGCTTCAGCCCAGGGAGTTAATCTGCTGCACCCCAGCACCGACCCCATTTATTGACTGTTTATAACTTTCTTCATTAACTAACTATTTCATTTTACTTTTATCTTCAGATCAGTATGGACTCATTTAACAGAGGTTCGTTAGCTAGTGTGGAGCAACTCAAATGTTCATTCCTTGTATTTTGAACTTCTGATAGTCCTGCTTTTTGTGGGAGTTCAAGTTGTCCATCATTTACAAATGGAACTCGGTAAAACTAAAAAGCACCCTATGGGAACCCTGGTGTCAGAGAAATACTCTTCTGTGTCCACATTATGGATGAAAGGGTGTGAAGTAAAAAATTTTTAGTGAGCCCTGGAGGAAATAGTGAGAAGGGCCACTCCTATTTTCACTTCTTGATTTCTAGCTCATGTTTTCTGGCTAAGGAAGAAAAAACCACATCTTTGTCGCTATTTTATAGCATATGTGGTATCTGGTAGGATAACATCTCAACTTTGTAAATGTCCCCTAACAGGCACCAACACAGGCACCTTTGGGGCAAGTGTTTAGCTTGGTGGTCAAGACATCCATGTCCCACCTTGGAGTACTTGGGTTCGATGTGTGACTTTGGCTCCTAAATCCTGCTTCCTGCTAATGCAGACCTTGGAGGCAGTGGTGATGGCTCAAGAATTGGGCTCCTGCCATGCATGTGGGAGACTTGGACGAAGTTCCTGGCTGCTGGCTTCCACCCCCACTGAGGGCCATTGAGGTCATCTGGGGGAAGTTTAGCAGTGGACAGGAATTCTGTCTCTCAAAAAGCAAGAAATAACCAAATTTTCAACAAGTCACTGAAGATTTATAAAGCCAACTGCTTCTGGTTAGAAATCTTCATGCATCCTAAATGCATCAATCCAATGTCCTAATCATTTTGCTATAAAATAAGATCTGTGGTCAAAAGCAATATTATATGAATCACAGTGAGTAAAGCACTTGCTAAGTCCACAGATGGTGTTGCTGGCAGAAGCTTGATGACCAAGAGACAAATGCATGTCAAGAATCTATCAATTTTAGAAAGGACTGATTCCAACGCTTGCATATTGAATGAGGCTCTGTGTGATTAATCTACCATCAGATGGCTTGTTATTCTTTTGGGGGGTATGGTACCACATGATAGGGCTCATGTTTGTCCACTGCTGCTTTCTTTCTTTTTTTATTTTTAAAGATTTATTTATTTATTTGAAAGAGTTACACAGAGAGAGAAGGAGAGACGTGGGGGGGGGGGTCTTCCATCTACTGATTCACTCCCCAATTGGCTGCAACTGCCGGAGCTGCACCCATCTGAAGCCAGGAGCCAGGAGCCTCCTCCAGGTCTCCCACGCAGGTGCAGGGGCCCAAGCACTTGGGCCATCTTCTACTGCTTCCCCAGGCCATAGCAGAGAGCTGGATTGGAAGTGGAGCAGCCAGGACTTGAACCGGTACCTATATGGGATCCCGGCACTGCAGGCAGCGGTTTTACCTGCTATGCCACAGTGTAAGCCCCTAATGCTGCTTTCAAACCGGGCATTGGGCATAGAGGAAGCCCATGCTGAAACTTTCTGAACCTTTCTATATGAGACTATTCAGTTGTGACTGGGGTAACTACGGAAAGGAGTGAACATATCCCCAAGGCCAATCTTTTTGCCCAACCTCTTGTGAAAACCTTCCCGTGTCAGTCTTTTATTCACATGAGACATACATATTCTGAAACTCTAGACTGAAGCTGAGAGGTTTTTGTTCCAATGCTCTTTGTTGCTGATCTTCCAAACTGGAGAAATTATTAGCTATGGCCCATAAATTAATGTGGACATATGGCTCTCCTCCTCACAGATAAATGGGTCCCACAGTGCACAATCCGAGGTGCTAGGCACTGTGGGTAATTTTTTACACTGCCCATCAGGTCACTCACAGTGAGCTTGTCATGCTGCTGGAGTCAGTTCCACTTCCTTTTTTCAGATTTATTTTGGGGCCAGTATTGTGGCACAGTGGGTTAAGGCTCCCCTTGCAAAGTTGGCATCACATATGGGCCACACTGGTTCAAGCCCGGACTGCTCCACTTCTGATTTAGCTCCCTGCTAATGTGGCTGGGAAAGCAGAAGATGGAAGGACTCTGTCTCCCTCTCTCTCTCTCTCTGTAACTCTGCCTTTCAAATAAATAAATCAATATTTTAAAATATTTTTATTTATTTACTTGAAAGGCAGAGCTATGGAGAGAAAGTGGGAGGGAGAGAAAATGTGGGGGGAGAGAGAAAGAGAGAGAGAGAGAGAGAGAGAGGTCTGCTTGCCATTGTTTCACTTTCCAAATGGCTGCCATGGTCAGGACTGTGCCAGGCCGATGCCAGGAGCCTGGAACTCCATCTGGGTCTCCCACATAGGTAGCAGGGACACAAGTACTTGGGCCATCTTCCACTTCCTTCCCAAGAACATTAGCAGGGAGCAGGATCAGAATCAGAGCAGCCAGGACGTCTACATGGACTCTGATATGGGATGCAGGTGTTACAAGTGGCATCTTAACCCACTGCACCACACACGCCCTAGTCAATCCATTTCTTCACAAGGGTGACTGAGACATTACGAGGACAAAGATAAATACTGCTATGTAACTGGAGCAAAGCAAAATACTTCCATAGTGCAAGGGTTCCTGTAGGATGCTTCTTAGTATTGCCATGTCCAGTGGAGCTAGCAGTAAACGAAGCCGGAATGCTGGTCATAGGAATCTCTTAATGGCCAGAATAGATGCACTAGGAGTAGGAGCTGCTTGCAACTTGGGTTTTTGGAACCTACTTGAGCCAGTTCAAAAAGAAACAATTTCCAAAGGGTGATCGAATGCCGTAAGAAATAATGACCATGTAGCTCAGTACATTAGCTAACACATAGTTCAGGGTAAGCAGATTAATTTTCATAGTCACATGGTAGACTATTTAAACTTTACCAGGGTCCAAGAAAAGCAGGGGTTTCTCTAAAGAGAAGGCGGTAGTTACTTGCTGGAAGGATATTGTACTTTGAAGTTCAAGGACCTGCCCTGCAGCATTATTCTACTAGAGAGTCATCTGTTGCTTGTGTCACACACAAAGCTGGAAGATTTTCAGAGACTTGTTACATTATTAGAGAGGCATAGCCGAATGTCATGTATGTTTTCTCAAAAACACTGGGCAAGCACTGTTCCCCTTTCTTGGTGCCCCGGAGTGCACAGTGCATTATTTTCCTATTATGTTGCGGGGAGCATTTTCAGAAGCCTGAATCCACTGGTCTTTCAGAAATTTTACTGAAGTTTCTTTCTTTGAAATATTTATTTGAAAGGCAGAGTGACAGAGAGAAAGGGAGAGAGATTTGCTTGTTCGCTCTCTAAAATGCCCACAACAGCCAGGGCTAGGCTGGCCAAAGCCAGGAGCTCAGAACTCCACCTTGGTCTCCCAAATGGATGGGCCAACTTCTGCTGCTTCTCAGGTGTGTTAGCAGAACCGGAAGTGGAGCAGCCAGGACTCCAAGCACCACTCTGATATGAGATGCTGGCACCGCAAGTGGAAGTGTGACATGCTGTACTCAATGCTTCTCCCTTGGTATTTTTCATATATCTTTGCCTTTGGTATGTAAAGTGTCTAGGATACATATTCTCTCTATACACGTGCATATTAGCACAACAGCATCCGTTTATAAGCCACTACAATGTTTTGTGACCAAAGTAGTTAGAGAATTCATGTTGCTTTTAGGCAGTGAAGCCAGTAAAAGTATGTCTGTCTGTGCCAGGTGTAGGCAGACTGCATGTAGTATTCTCTGTTTATTCAGACAGTTTCAGTCAGATCCACAACTACATTCTGGTTTCAGGGCTGGACTGGTTTTCCCTACTGTAAGGACAACACTTTCGAGATGTGATGTTTGATGTATGCCTATTGTGACAACTTGATTAACCCAAAGTAATCCGTTGTCATTCTGCAAAACCCATCTGTCTTATGTGAAGACCAGACAGGTCAGTTCAAGGAGGCTATGATAGCAGTTACCAGCGATTCATGTTTTGAGTCTTTAATTGTGACAGCAGTCTTCATGAGTGTGATGTGATTTTCAGCTGGGGAGACATGGTAGCTCTAGAGGCTTACATTGGGTCGTTTGTACCATAACAACATTTGTTATTATTTATTTGAAAGAGGGGGGGAGGGGAGACCTTCCATCCTCTGGTTCACTCCTCAAATGACTGCAACGGCTAGGGCTGGGCCAGGCTGCAACCAGGAGCCCAGAATTGCATTTGGATCTTCCATGTGAATGGCAGGGGCATCATCTGCTGCCTCCCAAGTGCATTAGCAGGCCGCTGGATTAGAAGCAGAGCAACTGGGATTTGAGCCTGCGCTCTGCTATGGGATTCCAGCCTTAGAATCAGCAGCTTAACCTGCTGCACCACAATGCCAGCCCCTACCAGGAAATCACTTAGCTTAAAGGTCAGGGGTCAAGTAGGGATTTTGCAAGTTGCTGAGTTTATCTCTTCCAATGCCATTTGGAAAATTGGGGAAATATCAACAAGATTTTTTTAAGGATTTATTTATATTTACTTTGAAAGGCAGTTACACAAAGAAAGAGCAACCTTCTATCTGCCAGTTCACTCCCCAATTACCCAGAGCTTTAGCAGCGTCTCCTACATGGGTAACAGGATCCCAAACACTTGGGCCATCTGCTGCTGTTCTTCATAGGCCGTTAGCAGGGAGCTGTATTGGAAGCGGAGCTGCTAGGACTTGAATCAGTGCCTGTAATGGGATGCCGGCATTGCAGGTGGCAGCTGTGCTCACTGAGCCGCAATGCCGGCCCCAACAAGGTGGTTGGTGGAACTATGGAATCCACTCTAACACTGACTATGCCTTCAAAATTCATATCACCTGGCCCCATTAGCTCCCATTCTGGCCAGTGGAGCAAAGTAGAAATCTGGGTTCCCAGGGATTAACTGTAGCTCAGAGCTAATGTTCAGTCATCCCCAAAAATATTTTCCTTCCTCTGATAGTGATTAGTCATCTTTCCAAAATGGCCAGTGGAGAAGACCAGATTAAAGACTTATCCATCACGTACAAGTGATGTTACCATAGGGCCTTTCTCAAGGGCTATCTGGGATTCCTTCTTCATGGATGGGCTTCTTGGTCTGTGAGTAGACTCAAGTCTGGTTGTCTGTGGTTGGATTTTGACTATCTGACATGGCAGATTATTTTGTTCTTAACTAGAGATTGTTTTTTAAACTTTTATTTAATAAATATAAATTTTCAAAGTACAACTTTTGGATTGCAGTGGCTTTTCCCCTCCATAACCTCCCTCCCACCCACAACCCTCCTATCTCCCACTCCCTCTCCCATCCCATTCACATCAAGATTCATTTTTCAGTTATCTTTATATACAGAAGATCAATTTAGCATATATTAAGTAAAGATTTCATCAGTTTGCACCCACACAGGAACACAAAGTATAAAGTACTGTTTGAGTTCTAGTTATACCATTAATTCACATAGTACATCACATTAAGGACAGAAATCCTACATGGGGAGTAAGTGCACAGTGACTCCTGTTGTTGATTTAACAACTGACATTCTTATTTATGGCATCAGTAATCACCTGAGGCTCTTGTCATGAGTTGCCAAGGCTATGGAAGCCTCTTGAGTTCGCCGACTCCGATCTTATTTAGACAAGGCCACAGTCAAAGTAGAAGTTCTCTCCTCCCTTCAGAGAAAGGTACCTCCTTCTTTGATGGCCCGATCTTTCTGCTGGGATCTCATTCACAGAGATCTTTCATTTAGGTCATTTTTTTTTTTTTTGCAAGAGTGTCTTGGCTTTCCACGCCTGAAATACCTGGCATTGGTATATGCCACCTTGATGGGATTGAATTGGAATCCCCTGGGATTACCGTTAGGGGTAAGTCCGATTGAGCATGTGCCGAACTGTACATTTCCTCCTTCTCTTATTCCCACTCTTACATTTAACAGGGATCACTTTTCATTAACTAGAGATTTTTAATATTTTGTTATTGTTTACTTAAGGGTTGGCCCCTCTCCCAATTTATATTTAATATTTTAAAAAGATTTATCTTTTATTTATTTGAAAGGCAGAGTTAGAGAGAGAGAGAGAGAGAGAGAGAGAGAGAGAGAGAGAGATTTCATCCACTGGTTCATACCCCAAATGGCCCCAGTGGCCAGGGCTGTGCCAGGTCTCCAGTGTGGGTGCAGAGGCTCAAACACTTGGGCCATCTTCCTCTGCTTTCCCAGGCACATTAGCAGAGAGCTGGATTGGAAGTGGAGCAGCCAGGTGTTGAACTGACACCCATATGGGATGCTGATGTCACAGGTAGCGGCTTAATCCACTACACCACAACAGTGGTCTCAGCATGTATATTTTTGTACTGGCAATTCCATGATAAATTGTTCTTGTCAAAAATTGCTTTTTTAAAAAAGATTTATTTATTTATTTGAAAGTCAGAGTTACACAGGGAGAGGAGAGGCAGAGAGAGAGAGAGAGGTCTTCCACCCGCTGGTTTACTCCCCAACTGGCCGCAATGGCTGGAGCTGGGCCAATCTGAAGCCAGGAGCCAGGAGCTTCCTCTGGGTCTCCCACAACAGTGCAAGTCCTTGGGCCATCTTCTACTGCTTTCCCAGGCCATAGCAGAAAGCTGGATTGGAAGTAGAGCAGCCGGGTCTCGAACCGGTGCCCATATGGGATGCTGGTGTTTCAGGCCAGGGCATTAACCCGCTGTGCCACAGCACCGGCCCCAAAAATCGCTTTCTTATAAATCATAAAGATTATTGTACCTGCCTGTTGCCTATTATTATACTTATGTCCATCTTGTCTCATGAAATTAGGAACTTCTATTCAACCTTTGCCAACCGAAAATCTACTCATCAGAGAGTCCATTTTCATGGCAGAGTCTCTTGCCCACACAAAAGAGTATTTTTCAAAGATGTTGGTTCAGCACTTACCAATGTGTATGTGTGTATGTGAGTGTGTGTATCTGTATGTGTTTGGTTTACAAATTATAAATATTCATCAATATTTTATTTTATCCAAAACCTGTGTATTGCTACATAACAACTTTAAAAAAAAATCTTTATTTAGGGAAGACTACCACTGAATCTAGATTTCTGTGAACTAATTAAGAAAAACTGTAAATTTCTAACTACATGGCCTAGCAGATTGAATCTGGAATCTCTAATAAATATGTTCATATCAATAACAGACCAACCAAAATTTATATTCCTCTTTTACTTCCCTATGTGGTGTTTCAGCTACTAATGTTGTGTAAACAGCTACTTCAAACTAAGTGCCATTGAAAAAAATTCTTGTCGGTGCTAAATTGTGGTTAGATAAGAGTAAGATGTTCAGGGCCGGCGCTGTGGCATAGTTAGTGAAGCCGCCGCCTGCAGTGCTGGCATCCCATATGGGCACTTGTTCGAGTCCTGGCTGCTCCATTTCTGATCCAGCTCTCTGCTATGGCCTGAGAAAGCAGTAGAAGATGGCCCAAGTCCTTGGTCCGCTGCACTTGTGAGGGAAGACCCGGAGGAAGCTCCTGGCTCTTAACTTCGAATCAGCACAGCTCTGGCTATTGCGGTCATCTGGGGAGTGAACCAGAGGACGGAAGACTTCTCTCTCCCTCTCTCTCTCTCTCTCTGCCTCTCCTTCTCTCTCTGTGTAACTCTGACTTTCAAAGAAATAAATCTTTAAAAATAAAAAAGAGTAAGATGTTCTGATGTTCTACTACATAGGGAGACCCAAGATAACATACGGTATATTTCTCTTTAAAAAATAAAGGATTTTTAATGCTTTCACCATAAAAATTGTTAAATTTTTAAAGATATAAAAATGCTTAATTGAACATTGCACAAGGTATACTTGCATTCTAACATTACATGGTACTCTATTAATATGTAATCTTTTATATGTCGGTTAAAATTTTTAAAAATCATTTTTGAAAAATGATAAGTTTATTTTGGTGCAGAAAAATAAAATAAAATAACAACAAAGCAGCCGGCACCACAGCTCACTTGGCTAATCCTCCGCCTGCGGCGCTGGCACCCTGGGTTCTAGCCCCATTTGGGGAGCTGGATTCTGTCCCTGTTGTTCCTCTTCCAGTCCAGCTCTCTGCTGTGGCCCAGGAGGGCAGTGGAGGATGGCCCAAGTGCTTGGGCCCTGCACCCACATGGGAGACCAGGAGAAGCACCTGGCTCCTGGCTTCGGATAGGTGCAGCGTGCCAGCTGTAGTGGCCATTTGGGGGGTGAACCAACAGAAGGAAGACCTTTCTCTCTGTCTCTCTCTCTCTTACTGTCTAACTCTGCCTGTTAAAAAAAAGGTAACAAAAAATGTTATGCTCATGGAGTCCTACAGTCAGGAATTCAGAAAGGGTATAGTGCAGATGGCTTCTCTTTGTTTTGTGGTGTCTGAGGCCTCAGTTGGGAACACTTGAAAGCTGGAGTGGATGGGGTGCTGAGTGAGGGCCTGATCACTCACCTGTTGAGACCGATACTGGGTGTTCAGCTGAGGCTTTGGCCTAGGAGTACTACCCGTGGCCTCTTTATATGATAGTTTGGACTTTCTGTTTTTTAAGATTTATTTATTTATTTATTTGAAAGGCATAGTTTACAGAGAGAGGGAGAGAGAGAGAGGGAGAGACAAATCTTCCATCTACTGGTTCACTCCCCAAATGGCCACAACAGCCAGAGTTGGGCCAGGCCAAAGCGTGGAGCCTGGAGCTTGGAGCCTGGAGCCTGGAGCCTCTTCTGGGTCTTCTGTATGGGGGCAGGGGCCAAGCACTAAGTCATCCTCTGCTGCTTTCCAGGAGCATTTGCAGGAAGTTTTATTGGAAGTGGAGCAGCCAGGTCTTGAACCAGCGCCCTTATGGGATGCTGGCATCACAGGCAGTAGCTTTATTTTTATTTTTTAACAAATTATTTTTTAGAAAACTTTTATCTAATAAATATAAATTTTGCAAGTACAACTTTTGGATTATAGTGTTCCCCCCCCCCCACCATAACCACCCTCCCACCTGCAAACCATCCCATCTCCTACTCCCTCTCCCATCCCATTGTTCATTAAGATTCATTTTTAATTATCTTTATATACAGAAGATCAACTTAGTATATACCAAGTAAAGATTTCAACAGTTTACACCCACACAGACACACAAAGTATAAAGTATTGTTTGAAGACTATTTTTTTTTAAATTTATTTATTTGACAGGTAGAGTTATAGACAATGAGAGAGAGAGAGACAAAGAGAAAGGTCTTCCTTCCATTGGTTCATTCCCCAAATGGCCGCTAAGGCCGGCGCTGCGCCAATCCAAAGCCAGGAGCCAGGTGCTTCCTTCTGGTCTCCCATGCGGGTGCAGGGCCCAAGCACTTGGGCCATCTTCTACTGCCTTCCCGGGCCACAGCAGAGAGCTGGACTGGAAGAAGAGCAACCAGGACTAGAACTTGGTGCCCATATGGGATGCTGACACTGCAGGTGGAAGATTAACCAAGTGAGCCATGGTGCCGGCCTTTGAAGACTATTTTTACCGTTAATTCTCATAGTACATCACATTAAGGACAGAGATCCTACATGGGGAGTAAGTGCACAGTGACTCCTGTTGTTGATTTAACAATTGACATTCTTATTTATGACGTCAGTAATCACCCGAGGCTCTTGTCATGAGCTGCCAAGGCTATGGGAGCCTCTTGAGACAGGCAGTAGCTGTACCCACTATGCCATAACGCTGCCCTCAGCTTGGGCTTCATTAGAGCATGGTGGTTGAATTTCAGGGGGGATCATCCCAAAGACAGTGAGAGGAAACTATTGCCTTTTTATTTTTTTAAAGAGTTATTTATTTATTTAAATGCAGCGTTACAGAGAAAGAAAGAGAGAGGGAGAGACAGAGAGAGGTCTTCCGTATGCTGGTTCACTCCTCAAATGCCCACAGTAGCCAGGGGTCAGAAGCTTCTCCCAGGTTTTCTGCATGAAGCACTTTGGCCATCCTCTGCTACTTTCCCAGGCCATTAGCTGAGAGCTGGATAAGAAGTGGAGCATCTGGGACTAAAACCGGCACCCATATGGGATGTTGGTGCTGCAAGTGTCAGCTTAACTGCTGTGCCACAGCACTGGCCCTGAACTATTGCCTTTTATAACCTAACCTGAAAGTCACATAGCCTTACTTCTGCCAGTCATAAACCCACTAGGATTCAAGAGAAAGTAACAAGAGACATTAACTCTTGATGGAAGGACTATAAATGAGTGTATGGAATGGGAGACATTGTTCGTTCATCATTGGAAAATCCTATTTTTTTTTTTTAAGATTTATTTATTTGGGGCCAGCGCTGTGGCTCACTTGGTTAATCCTCTGCCTGCGGCGCCAGCATCCCATATGGGCGCCTGTTCTAGTCCCAGGAAGAAGCACCTGGCTCCTGGCATCAGATTGGCGCAGTGCCAGCTGTAGCGGCCATTTGGGGAATGAACCAACAGAAGGAAGACCTTTCTCTCTGTCTCTCTCTCTCACTGTCTATAACTCTACCTGTCAAATATATTTTTTTTTTTGACAGGCAGAGTGAATAGTGAGAGAGAGAGAGAGACAGAGAGAAAGCTCTTCCTTTTTGCCGTTGGTTCACCCTCCAATGGCCGCTGCGGCCGGCGCATCTCGATGATCCGAAGCCAGGAGCCAGGTGCTTCTCCTGGTCTCCCATGCAGGTGCAGGGCCCAAGCACTTGGGCCATCCTCCACTGCCTTCCCGGGCCATAGCAGAGAGCTGGCCTGGAAGAGGGGCAACTGGGATAGAATCCGGCGCCCCAACCGGGACTAGAACCTGGTGTGCCGGCGCCGCAGGCGGAGGATTAGCCTGTTAAGCCTAGGCGCCGGCCATGTCAAATAATTTATTTGAAAGGCAGAGTCACAGAGGCAGAGGCAGAAAGAGAGATCTTCCATCTGCTGGTTCACTCCCCGAATGGCCCCAACAGCTGGAGCTGGGCTCCTTTCCCAGGCCACAGCAGAGAGCTGGATCGGAAGTGGAGCAGCCAGCTCTCAAACCCATGCCCATACAGGATGCAGGCCCTGCAAGGCTGCAGCTTCACCCACTACACCACAGTGCTTCCCAGAAAATCCTATTTTCTATAAGCACCTTTAAAGGTGTTACACACATTCTTGCTTGTATGTGTGTATACACGTACGTGTTTGTAACCTCCCTCTACCCTGGTTTGACTTTATCAAAGCCTGCGGGCAAGAGGAAAAGGCTATTTCCCTTACATGGCGATTGCCTCTCTCTAGGCCCCTATATGGAACTGAAGCAAGGCAGGGACAGCCTCGTCAGATCAATGGGCTGCTACAGCTGGCCTGGGAAGGCTCCCCAGAACCTGGGAGTTGGAGTGCTGTGAATCATCAGCCCTTCCCAGGTGTCTCATCCTAATTGTTAGGGGTGGCAGTGGGGTGCTACTCATCCTTAAACAATGCTTCCATTTTTGTGGAAGGGAAGTGATGGGGCTATGAAATCAGCCGATGATGTAAATGGATAATCCATAGGATAACACTGGGTTTATAATTTCAGTTTCAACAGCCCTGTGGCCACGTAAGGTAACGCATTTTTTTAGCACATATCTCCTAGTTCTATGACCATAACTTGATCAAGGTCATAGTTAAACATTAAGCCTGTCTATCTTAGGATTATATGTGAGAGGGAGAGAGAGAGAGAGAGGGAGAGAGAGAGAGCGAGCACACGCAAGTGTGAGGGTTCCCATTTGCTGGTTTACTCACCAAATACCTGCAATGGCCAGGATTGCGCCTGATTCAAGCAGGAAGCAGGAGGGACAGGGATACCAGGAAGCTGAAGTTGGTAGCTGTGATGCAGGCAATTAATATATTAATTTTTAAGCCAGGTTCTTGCCTCCAACAGAGATAGAAATTCTAAGCAGAGACTGGTGTTGTGTGCAAATAGGAACAGAATTTATGTAGTATGAGTGGGCCAAAGAGTAGCTCATAAATGAGAGAAGAGAAAAAAACGAAAATGGTGCTTGGATGGAGCTCAGTCATATTGTGGATGGTAATCTGTTTTATTCTATCATTTTAAATGATAATCTCACCTAAAAACACCTTCACATTAACATCCAGACTAGAATTTGATGAACTATCTGAGTCCTATAGTTAGCCACATTGACAGATAAAATTAACAACCACACGGTCTTTTCATTCCCATAACAATCAGAAGCATCCAGCCTGATCTGTAGTCTTTCTCCCACATACCCACCTCCTCTCATGTAACTGCAAGGACTTGGTCCCTGAAAGACTTGCCTTGCATGGGCTCCTCCTACCAAGCGATAATTTAAGATAAAGTCTTTCTTCCCTGCTGTCATGGTTTGGATCCTCACTGCCTTTAACCTGGCTGTGTCAGGCAAGCATCTCTTGTTCCTCATCACATCTACCATTTGTTACTATGTTGGTCAAGGTTCTTGTTTGCAAATAACAGGGTTCACTCTGGCTAGTTTCAGCTGTAACAGTTTTAATAGGAGCTGTTAGGTGCTCATGGGGGTAATTGAGAAGGCGAGAGGAAATTGCTAAGTTTTCATAAATAAAGCCCAGAGCCACACTGAAAAACAAGCCTTAATGAGGGAGTTGCCACTGTTGCTGCCAGCTCCAGCCCATGGAGCAGAATGGATGAGGGGAAAAGGGCTGGTGCCAGCTCCGTGAGAGCAGGTTGGAGAGCATGCTGCTTGTGGCACGTATACAGAATAGACTAGGCACAGTTCCTCTCTTTTTGTCCTAGTTTAAAGGAATAGTTGCCCTACAGTGTTGAATACCTATTTTTTTTTTTTTTTTTGACAGGCAGAGTGGACAGTGAGAGAGAGACAGAGAGAAAGGTCTTCCTTTTGCCGTTGGTTCACCCTCCAATGGCCGCCGCGGTAGGCGCGCTGCGACCAGCGCACCGCGCTGATCCGATGGCAGGAGCCAGGTGCTTCTCCTGGTCTCCCATGGGGTGCAGGGCCCAAGGACCTGGGCCATCCTCCACTGCACTCCCTGGCCACAGCAGAGAGCTGGCCTGGAAGAGGGGCAACCGGGACAGGATCGGTGCCCCGACCGGGACTAGAACCCGGTGTGTGCCGGCGCCACAAGGCGGAGGATTAGCCTAGTGAGCCACGGTGCCGGCTCCTGAATACCTAATTTCAAAACACTGGTGACAGTGCAGTGCTGACAATGGCATTTCTAGATAATTAGGTAAGAATCTGGGCATTGCCTCCCTGTTCAGAACTATGAATTCAGAGTAACACCTGTAACCACTTCTTTAGGCCACAAAATCCTCTCCGTTGTTGTAATAGGAAGGACTGTGAGATGGGCCCCAATGTTCTGTCCACTGGTGTACACACTGTAAATTGCCCTTGTCTGGTGTGTGGGAGGGAGCGGTGACTATGATGAAATTACAGTTGATGATTCCACAGACTCTCGTGATGAGGCTGCTAATCAGTTGACCTTGAGTTCATCACAAGGGAGATGATCTTGTGTGGGCCCATCCCAATCAAATGAGTTCTATAAAAGAAAGAGAAATGTCAGTGAAATGCTCTCCTTATAGCTTGAAGACAAGCAAACTGCCATGTAGTGGGAGAAGGGGGACATATGGCTGGGACCTGAGTGAGTGTGACCTCAAGGAGTTGATAGAACCCCCTGGCCAGCACCTGGCACGAAAATGAGAATCTCAACCCTCTCCGCAAGAACTGGCTTTCACCAGTGATGTGTGCGAGTTTGAAGAGGATCGGAAGCTTGCGATGAGCACATGGCTTGATGGACACCTTGAGCAGCTAACCCAGATTTTCCCAGAGTTCCGACCGATAGGAAGTGAGAGGTGATACATGGGTATCTTTTAAGTCATGAAATTTCTGGTAACTTATTATATGAGGGGAAATTAAATGATAAGTTTATTTAGGGTGAACATTTTTGAAATCCATATGTAGTTTTTGATGATACACATTTTCCCTGAACTTTCTGAAGATCACTGAGAGAATTCTCAATGGCATTAAAATGTCTCTACAAATATCTACAGTTTGGGTATGCATTAGGAATGGAGACTTTCTTGGCAATATGGAGATGAGAAAAGAATAAACTAAGCAATACATCAGCGAATCCACAAAACACTGTCTCTTCTTCAACTCTAGGATTCTGATACTCTGACCAATGATTTAAAGAAATAAATCATTTCTACAAATCAATTCCACAATTTAGAGATCCCTACTCTTCCATTATTTAAGCTGAAAATCCATTTGCTTGGGTGAGCAAAACTACTTACATTCATATTCCTGAGCACACAATTTTTCATGTAAACCATGTAAACAAAATAACAAAAATGCTTTATGTATTTGTCAGTTTCCAAAGGGAAAAAAATCATAGTCCATGTTTTCTTTGCTTTTCTTTCCCTTTTTTAAAAATTTATTTGAAAGGCTGAGTTACAGAGAGAGAGAGGTCTTCCACCTGTTAGTTCACCTCACAAATGGCCACAATGAATGGGGCTGAGCCAGGCTGAAGCCAGGAGCCTAGAACTCCATCTGGTCTCCTATGTGGATGATAGAGGCCCAAGAACTTGAGCCATCTTCTGCTGCTTTTTCAGGTGCATTAGTAGGGAGTTGGATCAGAAGTGGAACAGCATGTACTTTAACCAGTGTCCATAGGGATGCTGGTGTCTCAGGCACAGCTCAATCTACTGTATCACAATGCCAGACCTGTCTTCCTTTCTATCTATGTCCAAATTAATTTTACTGGAATAATTGGAGAGGGTGAGGGTAGCATCTGTGTTTTTGTCTTTATTAACAACTGAATCATGTTTTTGAATGATTGATCAATTCCCCAACAGATGATTTGATTTCAGATACTGTTTGCAAATACCTGATGGCTGTGTAACACAATGTTTAACTCTGTTCTGTAGATGTACCCTGATTTTTAAGATTTAAGATGCTGAAAACCTTTATATCTTCTGCTACCATTTACCTGATCATTAGAAGTTAGAAATTTCATTTGGCTGTAAGAAAAATAGAAGGTCAGATAAATAAGACTTTTTATTTTCTTCAGGTCACATGATGTCTGGAGCTAGGCATTTCAGGGCCGGGATGTGAAGCCTTGGTTCCAGTATAATCCAGGCTCCGGCTCCACTTCCGTTCAGCCATCCTTAGAGCATGTTTACAGCCTCATCAGCCCAAGCTCACTGTACCACCTCCGGCATATATCTACTTTCCAGGAAGGAAAAAAAAAAACACAAAGTAAGGAAAAATATTTGTCAGCTGACTCTCTGCTGCTTTCGAAGAGATTTCCTAAAAATTGTACCCAATGTCATCCACGGATATCTCATTGATCAGAACAATGGCCACTTTACTCTGCCTTGAGAGATTACCAAGAACGTTAGTTAAGATTGTTGGTTTGCCTTTTGTTAATCATTTTGCTGTTCAAAAATAGCAGAAGGTGAGAATGGAGGAAATTATAAATCTTTGCCACATATCATATGGACTAAAATTAATATTATTTAAAGAAGAAAATCTATAAAGACTTTCTAGTTTTGAACTGACAAGCAGAACTATTCAACATCCCACTGGTGAACTGTATATTGTAAAACAATGTGAAAATCTAACAATAGTATTGCTTTGACATTAAAAGGCCATAAAAATCTTTGCAATTTTTTCCAGATAAAACAAGGAGTTATATATAAGTTTCATTAGAAGAGCTCTCTCATAAGTAAAATGTTGAAATCCAATGAACTAAAATGTCCAAACTCTAATGGGTGGAGGAGAGTTATTTTCACAGTGAGGGCTGTGGAAGGGGTTTGCTCTGAGGACCTCAGGAGACAGAGAAGACTGGACACTGCAGGTTTGTCCATGAGGAATCCCCTATCATGAGTTTAAAATCCCTATTCCTTGGGCTTTGAGAAGAATCAAATTCAGCTCTGGTTGCAGATATAGTCCCATTATCCCCCAATCTTCAATACCTTGTTTTTATACAATAGCCTTGTGTTAATAATTTGTAGGGAGGCAGGCGCCGCAGCTCACTAGGCTAATCCTCCACCTTGTGGCGCTGGCATCCCGGGTTCTAGTCCTGGTTGGGGCACCGGATTCTGTCCCGGTTGCCCCTCTTCCAGGCCAGCTCTCTGCTGTGGCCAGGGAGTGCAGTGGAGGATGGCCCAAGTGCTTGGGCCCTGCACCCCATGGGAGACCAGGATAGGCACCTGGCTCCTGCCATTGGATCAGCGCGGTGCGCCGGCCACAGTGCGCCAGCCACGGTGGCCATTGGAGGGTGAACCAATGGCAAAGGAAGACCTTTCTCTCTGTCTCTCTCTCTCACTGTCCACTCTGCCTGTAAAAAAATAAAAAAAATTAAAAAAATAATAATTTGTAGGGAAATTAAGGGGTGATGTAATGCTGAAAAACTTGTTCCTCTGTGCTCCCATCCTCTGAGGCCAACATCCCAACAGCTTTACTCCAAAGGGAAGGATGATCCTATTGTTTTATGGCAAGCAGAAAAGCAAGCAGAAACTATGGCAGAATCAACTTGAACTGGAGTCAAGTTCACTGAGGAGACAGGTTATAGCCAGATGGTCTCTGGGAAGGAAATGAGACTGGTTCCATATTTTGAAAGGTAAATATTTAAATATTTATTTTCCTGAAACATGGAGAGGGGAATGTCATAAGTAGGCAGGGGGACTCCAGCTGTTTTATGTCAAGATTAGAGGAAAGGATGATACCAGCAAAGCAGAGGGCTGGGATCCTTTAAGTGAGCAGGCACTCAGGTTACACAAATAGGAAACTGGCTACTAGCATTGGAGAGTGTAGAGCAGCTAAATGAGGAAACAGTGGGTACAGCTGACCCTGCAGGCCAGGGTGTATGGCGAGGCTAAAGACAGAATGTTAGATAAAGTACACTTGTAATTTGGGAAGGAATTAGGGGCCTGGAGTGGACCTTGTAGGCAAAGAGCAAGTAGTACTGCTGGCGCCACAGCTCACTTGGCTAATCCTCTGCCTGCGGCGCCGGCACCCTGGGTTCTAGTCCCAGTTGGGGCGCCAGATTCTGTCCCAGTTGCTCCTCTTCCAGTCTAGCTCTCCGCTGTGGCCCGGGAAGGCAGTGGAGGATGGCCCAAGTGCTTGGGCCCTGCACCTGCCTGGGAGACCAGGGGGAGGCACCTGGCTTCTGGCTTCAGATCAGCACAGCGTGCCAGCTGTAGCGGCCATTAGTGGGGTGAACCAACAGAAGGAAGACCTTTCTCTCTGTCTCTCTCTCTCTTACTGTCTAACTCTGCCTGTCAAAAAAAAAAAAAAAAAAGAAAAAGAAAAAGAAAAAAAAAGAGCAAGTAGCAGTGGGTGATCAGGAGCTGGAAGCCAGTGAGGGAACAGAGATTCAGTGCTGAGGCCTTGCTTCCTCTGAAGCGAGTCAGACATGATGTTGCAAAAACTCTGTAGGCTCAAAAGTGAATGGAAAAATTTTTGTTGAAGATTTTTCTGTAGGTCAGAGAACTCACATTCCTCAATTATGGAGAGACAGAGGAAAACTTCCGGCAATGCTTGGATCTTCTGAGGCTTTACAGGAGATAAGTGGCCCACCTAAGTATACTCTACCTTCCCTGCAAGAGGATGTCCTTGACCTGCTCCACCCAGCAAGTGATTCCCAGTCTTCATGGATTACAAGTCACCTGAGTTTCATGCCAGGCCAATTCCGTCTGAATTTCCAAGAAAGAGGGCAGGCATTTGGCACAGTGCTTAGATGCCTGGGATGCCACTCCCTCTTGGAGTGCCTGGGAGTTCAAGTCCCGGCGTGAATTCCTGATTCCAGCTTCCTACTCTTGCACACCCTTGGAGGCAGCAGGTGATAGTTCTAGTACTTTGGTCTTTGTCACCAGGTGCTGGCTCCTGGCTTTAGCCTGGCCTTGCTACAGCTGTTGGAGGTATCTGGCTGGCGTTTGGGGAGTCAAACAGCAGAGAGAAGAACTCTCTCTCTCTCTTTCTCTCTGCCCTTCAAATAAAATAAATAAAAATTTTAAAAAGGAAAAAGAATTGTGAAGAAAGGAATCCAAGAATTTGCATCTTTAACAGGTTTTCTCTGTCTTTTGGGAATGAGCTCTACAAGCAGCGGTGGTAAAGTGGGGCTGCTTAGGTAGTTCTGTAGGCAGTGAGCAGGTGCAAAGAAGTGGACTTTGGAGGTGATTGGAATCCAGGCAGAAATTAAAGGTAAACTGAGATGAGGAACACAGAAATTGAAAGAGTAGAAAGAGCCAAGTTGGTGGGTTCCTAAGTTCTTTACCTTCATCATTTTCCTCTCGCTGCCTCTGTCTCCTGTGTAAAATATTGGGGTTAACTTTTAGGGCCCTGTTGAGTATCTCAAGGATCTCTACAAGGGAGGAACCCCTTAGGGTTATCACAGTCTCCTCGTCACCCAAAGCAAATCTGCTTGAATTTGCTGAGCTGATTGGGCTTCTATATTAGGTTCATTTAGATAAAATATTCAATAACAGTTTTTCAAAAATTGAAAAGTACCACACTAAATGATTCCTAAGGCCCTTATAGCTCTGAGATACCAAGTGTGTCTGCAGTGGCAATGCCAACAGCACAGATCATTAGCACAGAAAAGAGCATCAGGGGCCTTAGGATGCAGGCCACATTTTGAGGCCTAGGTTTTTAGTATTGACTCCTGCTGTTCAAGCCTGCTGCCCTCCTTGTCGTGGGCTGACATTTAAGCAAAGAAGAAATAATTGTGATTTCTGCATGGATATACCACTCAACTCAGACAAAAAAATAAACCCCAAAGGTCATTGTGCAGACAAAATAGTAGCCTAAATTTCCCCCTTTTCACGAATTGTTTTGGTATGGAGTAGCTATATGTAAATGTAAGTCCTGTTGAGTGACCTGGCATAAGACCAGTTGTACATTCAAAAGCAGGTGTAGCCAGCAACAAGCCAAGTACGTGGAGGAGAGCCTGCCAGGCATTTAGACACCACTTTCCCTATTTGGACATAGCACTACAACATCTTCAGAAACAAGCATCTGTTTACAAATAAACATAACCCTTAGCTTCTATTCACCTTCCAACCTGGGGAAAACGGCTGCCAGAGGTGTATGTGGCAAAACTTGGGTTCAAGTCCAGCTCTGTGCTTACTGTATACTTTGGACACATCACCCATCTTATCTAAAGTGGGGGATAATAATATCTACTTTGCAGTACTGCTGTGAAGATTAAATACAATAATGCATGTGAAAGCATTTTGTAAGTAGCACAAAGTCTTACAAATGTAAAGGTACATTTATCACAATAATAGCATCATAGTCAAGCAAACAACATTAGCAAAAAACACTGTTACATTCACAAGCTATAGAAATGCTTTTGTATATAATCAGACAAAATGCATTTATTAACATATCCATTTCTTCCTTCATTCACTCACTAGTTCTTGCCTGTACAGCACTAGTCCCTGGGGGAGATAAGAAGTAAATGAAAGAGGAATGGTTAGATAAAAAATGCATTTAGGGCTTGATGATCAAACAGTTCAATGTCTACTGAGCCAGGAAGTGCATTCTTCTCTGGGAGGAGACAGAGTCTGAAGGCTCTATTTCTCCATGGAGAGGAGACAGTCACAGAGGGGGAGACAGTGGCTCAGTAAAATCCAGAGTAGCTGCTAGTTTGGCAAATGGAACCTGACTGAAGGCAGATTTGATCACTCAAGGTCTTTCCAGAAAACTCATTGCTCTTTCCATTCCTCCTAACTGCACCCAATCATATTTTGCCTTGATGCTTACTTGTCTCCTAACTGCCCTGCAGAAATTGCATAGTACCTGAGACAAGTGCAATTTGGCTTTCCGGAGTAGAAAGACTAGGCTTGTAGACCGCCAGACTCGTAGACTAATACAGTGATGGTCCTCGGCGCCTCTCTCCCACAGTTAGTGAAGGAAAAATGACTTTTTAAAATAAAAAAATTGAAGTCAGTGTGCCTCTATGGACTATGTCCTTTCAATTGTATTTGTTTATTTTAAGAGTTTATGTATTTGAAAGGCAGAGTTAGAGTGAGAGAGGGAGAGACACAGAGAATGAGATCTTCTATCCTCTGGTTCATTCCCCAAATGGCCTCATTGGTCAAGGCTAAGCCAGGCCAAATCCAGGAGCCAGAAGCTCCTTCAGGGTCTCTCACGTGGATGCAGGGACCCCAGCACTTGGGCCATCTTCCCCTGCTTTCCCAGGCCATCAGCAGGGAGTTGGAACAAAGGTAGAGCAGCCAGGACTTGATCTGGCGGCGTGATGGGATGTTGGCCTCACACGTGTCTGCTCTACCCACTATGCCACAATGTCAGCCCTTCTTTCAACTTTAGTAGAACACACAGGGGCCAGCAGTATGGTGTAGTAGGCTAAGCGTCTGTCTGCGGCACCAGCATCCCCTGTGGGCATTGGTTCATGCCCCAGCTGCTTCTCTTCTGATCCAGCTCCCTGCTATGGCCTGGGGAAACAGTGGAAGATGGCCCAAGTCCTTGGGCCCCTGCATCCATGTGGGAGACCTGGAAGAAGCTCCTGGCTCTGGGCTTTGGATGGGCCCAGCTCTGGCCATTGTGGCCATTTTGGGAGTGAACCAGCGGGTGGAAGACCTCTCTCTCTCTCTCTATCTCTCTCTCTCTAACTCTACCTCTTAAATACATAAAATCTTTGAAAAGCAAATAACAAAAACACAAATGATTTAGCATGAATATATGATTATGTTGAGAAAATCCGCAACCCGAAACAGCTTTAAGCAGTGGAAATAATGGACCCGTTGTGAGTTGTAGAGTTAACTGGACTGCCACACCCTGTGACTCACAGGTAATATGTTGTGCCCTGCTATACTGGGCTCTCATCTCCCACATACTGATCACTGAGGTCAGCACTCGTGGTTTTTTAAACTTACTTCTCTTGCTTTTAATAATCACAAATAAAAACAAAGTCAAGAGTGACCACATACTCTCCTATAGGAGGTTGGAATTGGAAGGCAGCTAGAGTTTTCAGTCCAAGAGAAGCGCTTTCCTTTGATCCCTCTCCCTTCTTTCAGAAATGGTGACAATGAAGATTAAAGTCTTTTCTGGAGGGCTTTTAAGAGCATTGCATGTATTTTGCAACCGAAAGAGTTCAAGCAAGGATAGAGGGCGAATTTTCCTGCTTGGGGAAGAAGCTGATTACAACACCCTTGCCTCTGAGCCCCAGTAAAATGACCCTTGACCTGCTCCGACTTTCTCTGTGCCTTTGGCACGGATTTGTCCCAGGGACTCCTGTTGAGAGAGCCACCTGGTGTGTATTTTTTCTCTGTGTGTTAGATAGACTTTCAGACAGCATGGGGCACTAAGTGTGTGCCTCGTGGCTTGTTACAGAAAGAGTCCTCAGAGACAGACGGTGCCCCGTTCCACAGCCTTGTGGGAGCAGCAGTCCTGTTGCTGTGGACACTGTTTTGCCCAGCCCTGTGTCGACACCTGTGTCTTTGTTTCCTGGTGCTTTCTAATCTCAATTTGTTTGCTTATCCAGCTGTTTTCCTCAGTGCTTGGATATAGACAAAGTGTGTAGTCCTTTTACTATTCTCTAATACTGTAACATATCACTCTTCAAATTTTTTAATCTATGGGAGAGAGATAGAGAGAGCAAGAAAGAGAGAGATCTTCCATCTACTGGTTCACTTTCTCAGTGACTGCAATGGCAGGGGTTGGGCCAGGTCAAAGCCAGGAGCCTCAGCCGAGTATCCCACATGAGAGGCAAAGGCTCAAATACTTGGGCCATCTTCTGCTGCTTTCCTGGCACATTATCCGAGAGCTGGATCAGAAATGGAACAGCCAGGACTCGAACCCCGGTGCTCATATGGTATGCCAGCATCCAAGGCAGTGGCTTAACCCACTGCACCACAATGGCAGGCCCTGTATTCTTTTTAAAGGCAAAGTAATGAGACATTGATGCACAGATACATAAGGGTTATGTGAAAAATCTTTGAAATTTCTTTAGATTATGTATATCTGATGACTAATGACCTTCAAAAATGAGTGACCTTATAATAAATCTCCAATAATTATGAGACCAAGGTTATCCTAAATAGACCATGGTCACATACAACCCTCCTCCCCTAACTAGCTTTAGCCTATGGTAATTTCTATAAATGACCCATTTTGTTCTTCGTACCATTATCAATGCTGTTTAAGAAAACCAAGGCTTAGAGACAAGAGTTGTGCCCAGGGTCACTCAGGGAGCACAGGAAGCAGCTGGAACTTGAAGCCAGGTTTCTCCCCGTGGAGCTCCAGGGGCTGCCCAAATGATACAAGCTTCATATATTTCTCTGAGAGTCATGGGATGTGGCCCAGACCACAGGGATAGGTATTGAGGGACCATGATTTGGCCATAATGTTGCTGCCTACAATAATGATATCCTGGGTAAATTCTCTTTCCTCATCTAGGCTTTAGGTTCCTCATTTCTAACAGCAAGGACGTGTTGTCAGTGGGGAAGACTCTCTGCAGCTGTTTCTAAGGTTTTGCAAATGTCTGACCTTTGACTCAACAATCTTTCTTAACTCTTGTTTTCAAATTCCTGAGTTCATCTATGTGGCATCTTAGTGGAAATGTTACAAATGTGAACTCAGAATACATTGTAGAAATCTACTGGGCAGAACCCACACAAAGATGTTGAAAGCTAGTTTTGCAATCTTTACCCCTCACCTTCTTTGGAATGCGAGATTAAGGTTCTAACCAAGAATGGTTAGAAGATTTTTAGAAGAAGATTTTCAAATCTTTAGAGAGTTGTCAGGGTGCTGTTAGAGCCCTTTACTCACAACCAGCAATGAGGGCTTCAGGGAAACCACTTGGAGTACTTGGGTCCCCTGCAAGGGAGTGGAGACAGTGGTCCAGCATCCAGCAATCAGAGCCAGAGGCTGTGTAGGTGAGATAAAGATGTATATTAGGGAGGCACAAGCCTTTTAATGAAAAATCGCAGCTGCATGTTTCTATGGACCTGTACATTCTAAGACAGAGGACGAGCTGGCTTGAGTTGCCTTAGATTCTGCCTCCCAAGCCTGAGGCCAGGAAATCTCAGTAGAAAAAGGCTAGAGGTAGGGGCTGATGGAAGCATTAAGTCACCCACTTCAAGACATTCACACTGAATGTCACAAGAACAGCAAATGGAAGTCCGTAGATGCCAGGGTCTCTCAAAACCCCACAGGAGAAAGAGGCAACATTTTACACATCTCGGGCTGAGAGAGCACCAGTGCTACCCCCAGTAGCACCTTCAGGAAAACTTTTCTCCACCTTTCTCGCCACCTTCTAATCTGACAGATGTGGGGGAGACTCCACCAATTAAATGGAGCAAAACAGAAGAAGGTGGCAACCTAAAGAATGAACCAGCTCAAAGCCCTTCTCCTAGTGCTGGAAGCCAGCCTATAGCAGACTCACCCTGGGAGGAGAGCAGCATGGAGTTAACTCCTCAGATTGATAGCTGACCTGAAACTCTTTGAAGGTGAAGAGTGAGCAAAAGACTTTTCTTTTTTCTTTCTTAGATCTAAACAGGATCAGAAAAGGCTGGCACTAAGTTGCCTCCAAAGGAAGAGGAACCCCAGCCTCAAAGAACGGGCA
This sequence comes from Lepus europaeus, assembly GCF_033115175.1. Lineage (NCBI taxonomy): Eukaryota > Metazoa > Chordata > Mammalia > Lagomorpha > Leporidae > Lepus > Lepus europaeus. Next base: position 102,699,903 of record NC_084828.1, on the reverse strand, counting down.
TGCACTGGCAGTGGGGGAGAAACGCACAGCTATTTCCTGTTGTGTTTCCTGGATCCTGAATATTGAATACAATGGCTACATCTTTATGCTTAAAAAATACTACTTTTCTTTGCTGTAGGTAAGTTGATTTGGCAAAGTATTCAGTTTCAAAAGCTTGAAAACCACCACTAACACTGGATGTGGAAAGCCGCTTCTGACACTGTCATCAATACCAGTTATTGCAGAGTGGGAAGAAAATAGCAGAATTCCCCCCACTCCCAGCCACCTTGTGCTCATATCCGTTTGGAACCTATGGCATGAAGCAAAAGGAACTGAAGTTCTTTCCTTCTGCACAAAGAAAAGCCAAAGGTTTGCTCCTGGTCACCCTCACCTGTCCATCCTCCCCCTGCCCTGCCCCCCCACTAATAAATAGTACACTGGATTAGGGGTAAAGTAGAAGAAATAAAGAAAATGGGAGGAGGGGGTTACCAAAATGAGGTTAAGGGACAGAAGAGGAAGGAGGAAATGGAGAGAAAGGTGAGTGTGGGCACAGAGCAGCCTTCCGGATCAGAAGGAGGGAGGGGAAAGAGGCCCTGGAGGAAGCTCGGGGACTGCCTCTCCATTTGCTCACTCCCAGAGCACCACCTCCAACTCTGCCCCCTTCTCTGGGAACACCTCGCCTTCATGGTGGCCAAGTGTCTTCTGGCTTTGTGCTGGTGCTCTGGTACTCCCCTACTACTGCCCCTTTCTGTGGGCGTGCTGACTGATCTCCCCCTTGTGCTCTTACCAGTGCCCCCTCCCCAAGGCTTTTTCTACATGCAGTCGGGGGAAACACAGAACAGGTTACCTACAGCCACAGGCTAGAATGTGGCCCATCTTCACTGGGATAAGTTGTGTTTGCTGCCAAGTCATGTAATGTAGTTTTTTTTTTTTTTCTTTAAAGATGTATTTATTTCTTTGAGAAGTAGAGGTACAGAGGCACAGAGAGAGAGAGAGAGCACTGCAGGCAGTGGCTTTACCTGCTATACCAAAGTGCCAGTGCCTGTAATGTAGTTTTATATTAAGGCAAATTTGGGTATATGATGGTACTGAGTGTAAAACTCATATGCATATTAAGTCCACCAGAACATTTGAAATCACCAGTGAACTTTCAGCTACTTCAAGCAGATTCTCAGGGCTGTTAGTTCCTCCTGCTCTGCCACTAACGGAATTGTCCTGGATATGCTTGAGAAATGTTGGCCTACCTTGTTTGTTTTCTTGGGAGCTTCCATACTGGGTACTAGATCAGCAAAAAGTAATCGTGAACCAAGGGAATGGCATTGTAATGACAGAAGCAATGGTTGTTTGATGGGAGGTGGAGGTGTAGACAAACTAAGTTTAGGTATTCTGCTAACTACCGTTTATAAAGCTATATATGGGCCAGGTAATCAAAATAGCGAGTACTCAATGAGAGTTGGTTACACCAGCTTTTCCCAAAGTGTGTTTCATGGAACATTCATCTCAACAATGCTTCCAAAAAAGAAGAGTCCTATGATCAGATAAGTTTGGCAGATGGTTTAAGCCCCTCTTGGAGATTCACAAAAATGTTAAAGGTGCTGAGAAATCATGTGCAAATCAAACAAGTTTGCTTGATTCCATGTTGCCCAGGCCTAGTGGTCTCTTCATATAACTTTTCTTTTGATCACTGTATCTCAGGATTAGTCTTATGGGCAAAAATCTTATGGGCAACATATCTAAGAAAACTCCATACCAGATAATATTATAGACAAGAAAGTACCAGTTTTTTCATTACACAACCTCTCTGTTGTTCTCTTCTTGTATCTCATGTTTTGAACACATTTTCCTAGTAAGTAAAACCATATTTACCTCACTCAAAGTTATTTCAAGCAAAGTTATGTAACATGTAAAGAAAATATTCACTGCTGCAAATGTTGTTTAATTTTGTTTGTAAACCTGTTTTCATCCACGGGTCCATCCACTGTGGGTCTTCAGCTTGGGTCCTACCACCTGATATTGTACTGACCCATGCACTGCATCAGAGGCTGCCTATGATATCATCAACTGCTAGTCAGAATTTTTATTTTTTTTAAAGATTTATTTATTTATTTGAAAGGCAGAATTACAGAGAGGCAGAGGCAGAAAGAGAGAGAGAGGTCTTCCATCTGCTGGTTCACTCCCCAAATCGTTGCAATGGCTGGAGCTGTGCCTATCTGAAGCCAGGAGCCAGAAACTTCTTCCGGGTCTCCTACGTGGGTACAGGGGCCCAAAGACTTGGGTCATCCTCACTGCTCTCTCAGGCCACAGCAGAGAGCTGGATCAGAAGTGGAGCAGAAGGGACTCAAACCAGTGCCCAAATATGATGCTGGCACTGCAGGTGGCGGCTTTACTCTTCATTCCACAGCGCTGGCCCCTCAATATTCTATTGCCCTAAAGATGACTTCATGTTAGGTAACCCTCTAGACCACAAAAATTTGTAACACATTATAAAAAGTACAGAATAGTATGGAAATATGAAGCATGATAAACTCTTTGGTCTTTGAGTAGGAATTTTTATTGAATATATGGGCCTCAGAAGAGTCATATCTTGAATCATGTTGTACAGATGACAAGGCACTTCTGTGTTAATTATCTCACATAATTCTTCAAGCAATCAAGTGATGTCATCAGTATATAATCTGAGCGTTGGACAGTGTCTATTTTGTAATTTTTAGGCTCTCCTGGTTGCAGATGTTAAAAACTCAATATAAACTGTTTTATGAAAGAGGGCAACTGATTGCAAGAATACTAATATTTTGTTTCGGTATTCCAGGAAATGATGAATAATCAAGACAGAGGGAGAGCAGAGTCGCAGCTGGATTATGAACACTTTGAGCCAAGGACTAAAATGTCAATATTCTTTTCAACCTCATGTTCTTCTCTGAGTGTTGGCTTTACTTTCATTTTAGATTGGCTTTCTGAACTTAGTGGAAGATATTCTTACCAAAGGCACGTGAGTTTTACATGTAGATTTGGAGCCACTGGAGAGAGTTAGTTCAGCTTGAAATTTATCCCAACACTATGGGCCATAAAGAAGTACTATGGTCCAGTTTAATCCCAGTGCTAACCTGTGAGTGTGTAAGCAATAACCAGGGAGCAAAACCCTTCATATGTATATGGTGGCTCCTTTGGAAATATGTAGGCGAGGGTTAATTTTAAGAATGAGGGTGGTGAAGAAACAAATTCTTAGAAAAGATGTGCTAAGTAGATAATTCTCTATGTGTGTACTCCATGTTATGCACTGTAGATCTACCTATTATTCACTTATTATGGTAGATGGTCAGCAGAACCCCTAAGCTCACAGCAGCTGAATTTATTGCCAGCTAGGTCAAGAAAATGATCATATGTTAATGGAAGCCCCACAAATCCTTGCCTTCAAGGTTGTTGAGCTCCTATTTTAAGGGTAAAATTTGTTTAAAAAACAAGACAAAACAAAAAAGGGGGGTTGGTGAGGAAATAACTTTTGACCTGGAGAAAGAGAAGGTATCTCAGTGCCTGGGCAGGTTCCTTATGGGATAATTGACCATGAGATAAGGATGAGGGTTTTGGCTGGACTTTAAACTCAGCCTGCCTAACCTATTCCCTTCCCAGGACAGTCTGTGTGCAAATGGCTGGCCCCTCCTCCAGCAGAAAAAGGGAGTGAGAAAAGGTATAGTAAAAAAAAAAAAAAAAAAAAAACCCTCTAGGAATTAAAAGGAGAAATTATTTGGGGTAGGAAATGCTTGATTCCAGGCAGGTGTAGGATGTAGTCAGGTCTCCACATCTATACACTAACATGCAACTATAGAACCAGAAATTCTTCTTTAGGAGCTTGGTGACTTATGCCATTCATTTGAATTTTCTCTAGTCATTTCCTTTTACTTCTCTCAATATTATTTTTTAAGGCAAGAGCATATGTCAGCTGTGCTAAGGGGAACCTTCGCCCCACCCATCCCCTCAAGACCTCTGCTTTTCTATGCTCATATTTAATGGGAAAAATTTAACATTATTCACAAGTGCCAGTTTTGGTGATGACTATAGAATAAAAGATAAAATTCTAAGGGCCAGAAGAAACTTCCTCTTTTGTGATCGTAAGAGTAGCAGTGGGAGTAGATTCAGAGGGTCTTTCAACGCTGTGATGATTAATTTGCTGTCAGTTTGCTGGGCAGGGGCCAGCACTGTGGCATAGTAAGTTAAGCTGCCGCCTGTAGCACCAATATCCCATATGGATGCCTGTTGCAGTCTTGGCTGCTCCACTTCCAATCCAGCTCCCTGCTAATGCTCCTGGGAAAGCAGTCAAAGACGGCTCAAGTACTTGGGCCCCTATACCCACATGGGAGACCTGGAAGAAGCTCTGGGCTCCAGGCTTTGGCCTAGCCCAGCCTGGGCCATTGCAGTCATTTAGGAAGTAAACCAGCAGATAGAAGACCTTTTTCTGTCTCTCCTTCTTTTTTCTGTAACTCTGCCTTTCAAATAAACATTTTTTTTTTTAAAGGCTGGACTGTAATGCCCAAATGTTTACTCAAACCCTATTCTGGGTGTATCTGTGCAAGTGTTGTTGGGATGGGATCAATAAACCATTGGACTTTGAGTAAAGTAGAATTCCCTCCATAAGGTGATGGGCCCATTCAATCAGTTGAAGGCCTTATTGAAGCAAATTCTTACCTCCCACAACTAAGAAAAATCTGTCAGCAAACTGGCTTTTGGCCTCTTGCTTGGGTCTCTGGCTGCCAACCTACCCAACAAATCTTGAATTTACCAAACCTCCTTTAACTGGTTGAGTCAATTTCTTAAAATAAAATAAGCCTCATCCTCTATACATACCCAAACTAATTGGTTCCATTTCCTGGAGAACCCTGAATGACTCAGAAGCTGTTCCTACAATCAAACATCACACAGAGATTGCTCAGTCAGAGCTCTTCTTAAATCATGGAAGCTGTGGTGGTCATATAGTTCTATGCTTGAGTATATAAAAGGGGAAAAATTCATTTTCTCAAATAACAGGAAGTGTTTACCATTTATTGAAGTTCACTTTTTGCTAGTTCTTCAAACCCAGCAAGGCAGAATTTGGATGTGCAGGGACAGAGTAGCTTGTAGTGGGAACCGTCGGAGTGTGCAGGGAAGTGAGGAGGGGATGAGTGACTTTGGTAGATGCCCAGGAAGTGTGAGGGGGACTATGAAAATGTTACATCAGAGGGGCTGGCGTTGTGGCACTGCAGGTTAAACTGCAACCTTTGACGCCAGCATCCTGTATGAACGCTGGTTCAAGAAGACCTGGTTGCTCCACTTCAGATCCAGCCTCCTGTTAATGCACATGTAAAGCAGTGGAAGATGGCCCGCATGCCCTGGATAGAGTTCCTGGCTACTGGCTTTGGCTTAACCCAGCCCTAGCCATTGCAATAGATTTCTTGATCTCTCTCACTGTCTCCCTCTCTCTGTCACTCCACCTTTCAAATAAGTAAATAAATAAATCTTTTAAAAAGTGTTATATTGGAAAAGGTTTGTGTGGCTTTGATTGCCAAGCTCAAGAGTTAGGAGGCATTTTCTGTGAAGGCAAATAGAAGCCAATGCAGTTTGACTGAGGGAATGGAGGAAGGCATCAGTGCAACTAGAGTAGTTTGGAAGGAAAATATTACAAGTAAGGACTCCATTTCAAAAGCTATTGCCATTATCTCCATACTATTTTATTGTTTTTAAAGATTTATTTTTATTTGGAAGGCAGTTACACAGAGAGGTAGAAACACATAGACATACACACACAGGCCAAGTGCATGTTTGCCACAGGGTGCCAAATAGTGCAGAACATATTTGCAACTTGTTCATCTGTCCTTGTTAAATAACTGAAGTACAGAGTGATGGGGAGAGCTATTCCAGTAATTATGGGCTTCAAGATACAAAGGTCTTCAAAAAGTTCATGGAAATTCAGAATATGAAAACCTACACAGGACCAGCACTGTGGCATAACGGATGAGGCTGCCGTCTGTAGTGCGGGCATCCCATATGGACGCTGATTTGAGTCCCGGCTGCTCCACTTCCGATCCAGCTCTCTGCTGTGGCCTGGGAAAGCAGTGGAAGATGGTCCAAGTCCTTGGGCTCCTGCACCTGCGTGGGAGACCTGGAAGAGGCTCCTGCTTCTGGCTTCGAATCATCGCAGCTCCGGTTATTGGGGCTATTTGGGGAGTGAACCAGCAGATGGAAGATCTCTCTTCTCGCTCTCTTTCTCTTTCTTCCTCTGCTTCTGCCTCTCTGTAACTCTGCCTCTCAGATAAATAAATCTTTAAAAAGTTACTAATATTATATGATTTAAAAATATTTCATTATTTGACAGTTAGAAAAAGAGAGTAAGAGACAGAGAGAGATCTTCCGGTTCTGCTCCCCAAATGGACGAAACCAGGAGCCAGGAGCTTCTTCCAGTCTCCCACATGGGTGATAGGGGCCTAAGTACTTGGGCCATCTTCCATTGCTTTTCCAAGGCACATCTCCAGGGATCTGGATTGGAAGTAGAGCAGCCAGGACACGAACTGGCACCCATGTGGGATGCTGCTGTTACAGGTGGCAGCTGTATCTGCTATGCCGCAATGCCAGCTCCAATTATTAATATTATTTGAGGTGAGGGTGGGAAGAGAGAGACAGAGTGGGAGAGCTCTCATCCACTGGTTCATTCCCCAACTGCCCACACAGCCAGAGTGGGTGAAGCCAGGAGCCAGGAGCTCCATCCAACTCTCCCAGTAGGGTGGCCTGAACCTAGCCACTTGAGCCATCATCACCCCCTCTCAGAGTGCATTGGCAGGAAGTTGGTGTCAAGAGCCAGAGCCAGGAATTGAACCCAGGTATTTTGATGTGAGACAAGAGCACCTTAAATGCCAAATGGCAAAATGCCTGTCCCATGAACTTACCTTTTAATTCCATTTCCCAAAAACTTTTCGAGGTGCTCTTGCGTATGGCCCATCAACTCCTGAGGGAGGGAGGGAATGTTCTCTAGGCTAACTCAGGATTACTCCCAGAGCCCAAGAGAAAGCCCTTACACCTGGTGAACTCAGGCTGATGACTGAGAGTCCAGGTTCTGCGAGGGTAACAGACTGGACTTGGACCTGTAGTGAGAACACAGTATTTTCTTATCTTTAATCCCCACAAAGCTCAGGTTTACTTTTCTCTCACAAAGGCCAAGTCTAAGGTGACTGCTTAAAGAATTGTTCCTCTGGATCACTATGTGTGCCTGTAAACACCCTTCTCAGAAAGAGGAGTGTGCACTGCTCACAAAGCCGGACCAGGAAGTACTTGGTGGCCTAGTGAGGCAGGCAGTTATGCCCTTGAGTGCCATGGCTGGGTGGAGATTAGAGAGGCTTTCGTGTTGGTCATTCATTCACCTGGAAAGGCCTAGCACTATCTCACGTCCCTGGATTCTGGGAAGTCCAACAGCCTGATTGCACTTTATGACTTGGTAAATGATATACTCTAAGGGCTCATAAACATTAATCCAGACACATGTCACAAAGCTGATTCTGTGAAATAATGAGCAGGGACCTCCTTTCTCTTTGATTCAAGCATGGGCCAAGCTGTGTGTGGGTATAGAAGTGCCGGGGAAAAAAGAACCTTCCATCACTGTTCACTGCTGGGATTGTACATTCTCAGCTCTCCTGGAAAGGGCCCTCACACTCCCACCATAGGCACAAAGTACCTAACGCTGCCTTTGGAGAAGCTTCTGGGGTGCTCTCTAGTTTGGTGGTTCCTCCAAGTCTCTCCTTTTGATTCAGTGAAATAAGTACAGACTCTCCCTGACTTTATAATGGTTTGACATGAAATTTTCCCATCTTACGATGGTGCGAAAGTGATCTATTCAGAGGAAGCCATCCTTCAGATTTTAAGTGTTGCTCTTTTCCAAGGCCATCAATCCCTCCAGATTCTGGAACGTGACAATGAACCACAGCTCGTGGTTAGCCCCGGGACTGTGAGGAGAGACACCCATGCCCGGCAGCACACTGTACTACTACTTGAGCTGTGGTGTTGGCAGGTGAGGTGGGTTACAAGCATTTTCCATTTGCAATATTGCCAATGTGAGATGGGTTTATTAGGAAGTAAGCCTATCAATAGTCTAGGTCAACCTGTAACTACCAGGAAAATAGTAAGAGCTGCCATTTACTGAAGACTTAATATGTGCCAATTTATTTTCACAAGCTATTTCATTCTTGCCATCAATAATACCATGGTCACTGGTCTTACCTCTGAGAATTGGAAAGAACTTGCCCAAGTCAAACGGCTAGAAAACGCAAACGTAGGTCCACCTGCTGCCACTGCCCATGCTGACGAGACTTCTGCTTTGTTGAAGGCATGTCTTGGTTGTTTTTACTTATTTACTATGGAGGGAAAATGCAGGCACCGCTATCATAAATGTTTCAAGTAGGAAAGAGTAAAAGATCTGAGTTTCTTCCTTCAAAAGGGTCTCTAGTTCTCTCCATTGAGAGACAAGGTTGCCTGCAAGAATTTTGAGTCACTTTTTGTAGGCACTGTGTGAAATTTTTATCAGAAAGAAGATAGAAGATAGCTATGGAGGGCCTTGATATTAACTGGTAGAAGATATCTCTGTCTCCCCCTCTCCCCCCACCCAGTAACTCTGCCTTTAAAAAAAAAAAAAAACAAAAACAAAAAAACACTTAAAAAAAGTAATGAGACTGGCTAATTACACCAAAAGAAAAAAAAAAAAAAGAGTGTCATGATGTTAAGTGATATTTCTCAATAAAAATCACTGGGGGCCGGCTCTGTGGCACAGTGCTAGCATCCCATACAGGTACCCATTTGAGTCTCAGCTGCTCCACTTCCAATCCAGCTCCCTGCTGACGGGCCTCAGAGGACAATGGAGGATGACCCGAATGTTTGAGCCCCTACACCCATGTGGAAGACCCAGATGAAGCTCCTGGCTCCTGGCTTTGGCCTGGCCCAGCTCTGGCTGTTGTGGCTATTTTGGGGGTGAACCAGAGAATAGACGATCTCTCTCTCTGTCTTTCCCTCCCTCTCTGTAACTCTGCCTGTCAAATAAATAAATAAATATTTTTAAAAGTTAAAAACATCAAATTTAAAGGAAGAAAAATCTACTGAAGACAATTGGAGGAATTGTTGAATTTCAGAAAAGTTCCTTTTCTTGAGGTGGTGGCTATGCTAATTACTCTGATCATTTCATATTGTAGCTTATCTCAAAATGTCACAGTGTATTTCATAAATATGTATAATTATTATGTACATTTCTTTAATTTAAAAAGTTCTCCTCCACTAGGAATAGTTCCTGAAATAGCTCTCTATTTTAGATTGTAGAAAAGGTTGTGAAAAACATCTAAGAGTATATGTTTCCCCAATTTTCAGTGGCAGAGAATATGAACATTAATATTGTCATTCTCCACCTCCCCTTTGCCCAACTTCCTTTGCTCAGTTGAATTGTTATTTTCAGTTTATGTAGATTTATAATGCCTACACTCTGCATTCATAATTCCCATTGCTTTCATATAACTTTTCTGTTCTGTTCCCCACCTGCCTTTGTACCATAGCTTCCCTGAGTTTTACTTTGATTCCTATCTTATTTGCTTAGATTTCATTGTAAGATATTTTTGCAAGAAGGGCACATTGAGGTTATTCTCTGGTCGTTTCATGTTTGAAAATACCTGGCTTGGTCTTTGTCCTCGGAAGATGCCACGATACAATCAGTGCTCCTGAGTCACTTTCTTTCCATTAGGATTCTGTGCAGCTTCTCTACTGTCTGCTTTTGTGTGTTACTATGGAGACACTGGAGGCCAGAAGGATTTCTTGCACCTTTTAGGTGTGTCAGGGTTTTCCACAGAAACAGAACCAATAGGGTGTGTGTATGGGTATGTATGGCAGGGTGTGTGTTTAGAAGGGTACTTCAGGCCGGCGCCGCGGCTCACTAGGCTAATCCTCCGCCTGCGGCGCTGGCACACCGGGTTCTAGTCCTGGTCGGGGCACCGATCCTGTCCCGGTTGCCCCTCTTCCAGGCCAGCTCTCTGCTGTGGCCAGGGAGTGCAGTGGAGGATGGCCCAGGTCCTTGGGCCCTGCACCCCATGGGAGACCAGGAGAAGCACCTGGCTCCTGCCATCGGATCAGCGCGGTGCGCCGGCCACAGCGTGCCTACCGCGGCGGCCATTGGAGGGTGAACCAACGGCAAAAGGAAGACCTTTCTCTCTGTCTCTCTCTCACTGTCCACTCCGCCTGTCAAAAATAAAAAAAAAAAAAAAAAGAAGGGTACTTCAAAAAGTTCATGAAAATGAAATTAAAGATAAGTTTGTTTTGTACAAAAAAAGGAAATCCATGCATACCAGAGTTTTCCAAAAACTCATGAAAATGCATATTTTGAAAAAACTATGCTCGAAATTTAAAATATTTTTTGCACCAAAATCAGCGTATCTTTTAATGCTGTTTTCCCCTGAACCTTTTGAAGTATGCTTGTGTGTCTCTCCGTGTGTACAGACTGACTGACTAAGGAATTGGCTCATGCAACTATGGAGGCCTCGAAGTCCCACAGTGTGCAGTAAGCAAACTGGAGACCCACAACAGCTGTTGGTTTTAGCTCAGTGGGGAGGGTGGCAGGCTAGAGACCCAAGAAAAACCAGTGTTTCGGTCTGAGTCTGAAGGCTGCAAAGGGCAAAGTATTCAGCTCGAGCTCCCTCTTACTCAGCCTTTTTGTTCTATTCCTGTTTTCGATTGATTGGATGAGAACTGCCCACAGTGAGGAGGGCTGTGTGCTTTACTTTGTCCACTGCTATAAAACTGATCTTATCCAGAAATACCCTCACATACACACCCAGAATAATGTTTGACCAAATGTCTGCACACCTATGGCCCAGTCAAGTTGGTGCAGAATATTAACCAGCATAGGAAGTAATGTGCTTCCCTGGGTGTCTAAAGAACTGTTAGTCCTTATTGTCTAGGAACTAACCAAGGTAGTGTCTATATTGAGTCTTGGAATTGATTTGAATATCCTGTTTTTCCCTTCATTTGGGATGAGGGTGTAGAGATTTTTTTTCTGCTATTGTGTCTTTTAGAACAACTTCTACTTCATTTTTACTATCTTGATTATCATTATTTAACATTTTAATCATTTGTTCTTCTCCATTTATTGATATTCTAATTGAATTCATATTTTGTTCCTTTAGAAGGTCATAGTCAATGGTGTCTGTTCTTCCTTGCCGTGCTTTAGTTTTGGGTAGTTCTGTGGCAGAGTTTCAGTCAAATCTTCCTTTTCATCTCGTACCATAATTTTATCACCTTCTCTTTGAGCTCATCCATTATGGAATTCATAATCTCATTAACTTATGCTATGGCATGAAACAAATGCTAATAATTTTCTTCTGATCTTCAAATGGTTTTCCCTTTAGTTTGCACCCTCCCTCCCTCCTTTTCCTGTAATAAGTTTTCAGTTTCCATTGTATCTAATTTGATTTTCTTTGGGTTTGCTCAGTTCTGGTCAGGCTGACTCTGGCATGGAAGACTTCCTGACTCTATACCACTCTATTCAATGTGATTTCCTCTCAGAACAAGAGCTTGAGCTCAGTATGCTTCTTCTATTTGTGAAGCCATGCCTTTTGGGGCCCAGGCTTACATTTAATAGCAGAGTTAAGCCATATCTTTCTTGTTTCTCTTAAAAACTGAGCCATTAATTTTTTGAAACATGGCTCTTTCCTTGTTTGGTTGCCTTTGGTGAATCTGCCTACAGTGGTTCCTAAATATGTATTTTGTTCAAATTACATGAGTTGGGGAGGAGACATTTTTTATTTCATTTCTGTTCCTGGTTTCCAAAGTTAACACAGAAACTGCAACCTACTGAGAAAGGACTAAATAAAACACTGAATTACATTTAAGTCCAAACAATTTTTTTTTTTATTTTGAATTTTGGATGCACCATCTAATATATGTTGCTGAAACTAGGGAAAGAACCTTAGTCCTTTGATCTTGCGTTTCCTCAGTTGTAAAATTCGAAGATAGAATCCACCATGACTGCTTCACAGAGCCATTGTAAGGCTCAAAAGAGAAAATGAAATGAAAGGACTTTGTAAATGGCAAAATGACATTTAATGTAAAGCTTTGTCACGTTATTATCATAATTATTACTATATATTTATTTGTGGAGATTGCTATAGAGGTAGTTAGATGAGAGATTCTTAGGAGGAAGCCTGAGCAGACTAAGGGGGCCAACTATCTGAATAAGGTAGGGAACTTCTCTAAGCATCCATATTTCCTATGTCTCCAACCTGAAAGGGACAGGGAATGTGCCTTGTTTATTCTGTATGGCATCTCCCATCTCCACTGTGAATTAAAAGGTGCAAACATTTATGCACCTCACAACATGTGACCAAGTTTTTCTTATAGTTTTATATTGTGAAATTGGTAAAATGCCTGAGTAATTCTTGCATATGTGAATGCGATTAGTATTAATCATACTTTACTATTTTTTTTTTTTTTGACAGGCAGAGTGGACAGTGAGAGAGAGAGACAGAGAGAAAGGTCTTCCTTTTGCCGTTGGTTCACCCTCCAATGGCCGCCGCGATAGGCGTGCTACGGCCAGCACACCGTGCTGATCCTATGGCAGGAGCCAGGTGCTTCTCCTGGTCTCCCATGGGGTGCAGGGTCCAAGGACCTGGGCCATCCTCCACTGCACTCCCTGGCCACAGCAGAGAGTTGGCCTGGAAGAGGGGCAACCGGGACAGGATCGGTGCCCCGACTGGGACTAGAACCCGGTGTGTGCCGGTGCCGCAAGGCAGAGGATTAGCCTAGTGAGCCGCGGCGCCGGCCATACTTTACTATTTTTATGGTTTCTTCTGGATTTCAAGAGCTTTGTATTGCTTTTTAACTTTGATCAAGATTCTTTTCAGGGACAGGCATTTGGGCTAGTGGTTAAGCCACCTGTTAGAAAGTCTGTATCTAGTTTTGGAGTGTCTGGATTTAATTCCCAGTTCAGTTCCTGACTCTGGCTTCCTGACAACGCAGACCCTAGGAGGCATCAGTGATAACTCAGCTAATTGAATTCTTACTCCCAATGTTGGAGGCTGGATGGAGTTCACATATCCTGACTTGGCTTCAGCCAAGCCCTGGGTGTCCTGGGCATTTACAAAGTGAATTGGCAGATAGGAGATCTTCCCTCAAAGCCTCTTCCCAAAAATAAACACATTTTAAAAAGGATTCTTTTCAAAACATAGGCCTATAATCCTCCACCTGCGGCACCGGTGCCCTGGGTTCTAGTCCCAGTTGGGGCACCAGGTACCAGTCCCGGTTGCTCCTCTTCCAGTCCAGCTCTCTGCTGTGGCCTGGGAGGGCAGTGGAGGATGGCCCAAGTGCTTGGGCCCTGCACCCGCATGGGAGACCAGGAGAAGCACCTGGCTCCTGGCTTCGGATCGGCGCAGCGCCGGCTGTGGTGGCCATTAGGGGAGTGAACCAATGGAAGGAAGACCTTTCTCTCTCTCTCTCTCTCTCTCTCTCTCACTGTCTATAACTCTCTCTGTGTCTCTCTCTCACTAACTCTGCCTGTCCAAAAAAAAAAAAAAAAAATAGGCCTAAGGAATGTGTCCTCTACTGACTTGAAAGAGAAGAGATGGGAAAACTGGACTACAACACTGAGCAATGAACATTGTTGATAATATTACGAAACCAGAAAGAATTTGGGCAAAATGATGGGTTTGCTTCTGAGTTTTATTTTATTTATTTTTATTTATTTATTTATTTTATTTTTGACAGGCAGAGTGGACAGTGAGAGAGAGAGAGACAGAGAGAAAGGTCTTCCTTTGCCATTGGTTCACCCCCAATGGCCGCTGCGGCTGGCGCACCGCGCTGATCAGAAGGCAGGAGCCAGGTGCTTATCCTGGTCTCCCATGGGGTGCAGGGCCTAAACACTTGGGCCATCCTCCACTGCACTCCAGGGCCATAGCAGAGAGCTGGCCTGGAAGAGGGGCAACCGGGACAGAATCTGGCGTCCCGACCAGGACTAGAACCTGGTGTGCTGGCGCCACTAGGCGGAGGATTAGCCTGTTGAGCCACGGCGCTGGCCTATTTTATTTTTTTTAAATATTTTTTTTTTACTATTTAAAAGGGAGAGTTACAGAGGGAGAGAGAGAGAGAGAGACAGAAGGATCGTCCATCTGATGGTTCACTCCCTATAAGGCTGCAATGGCTAGGGCTGGGCCAGACCAAAGTCAGGAGCCAGGAGCTTCTTCCGGGTCTCCCACATGGTTGCAGGGGCCTGAGTGCTTGGACCGTCATCCACTACTTTCTCAGGTGCATTATCAGGGAACTGGGATGAAAGTGGAGCAGCTGGAACACGAACTGGAGTCCATATGGGGTGCCAGTGTTGCAGGCGCTCACTTAACCTGCTATGCCACAGCACCTGTCCCTTTAATTTTTTAAAGAAGATTTGTTTTATTTGTTTGGAAGGCAGAATGAGAGAGAGAGGAAGAGGCAAAGTAAGAAAGAGATCTTCCTTCTGCTGGTTCATTATCCAAATGGCCTCAACAGCTGTGCCTAGGCCAGGCCAAAGCCAGAAGCTTGAAATTCTGTCGAGGTCTCCCAGTAGAATGAGGGGACAATGAACTTGGGCGCTTTTCTGCTGCTTTCTCATGCATATTAGCAGGGAGTTGGATCAGAAGTGGAGCAGCTCGGACTCCAATTGGCACTCATATGGTGTGCTGGTGTCTCAGGCAGTGGGTTAATCCTCTACACCACAACGCTGGCCAACATGTCAACTTTCTTCCTACTGCCATAGTTCAGGGAACCACCCACTAAAATTTATAGCCAGGTTCTGCAGTATATTCTGGCTGCGTATGTGCTTAGGATTCATGTTATTTTGAAAGAAATATTATTTGGAAGTATATCTGTTATGGATTTGTTTTCTTTACCTCTTATCATAATCCTTTCAAATCTGAAGCCAAGTTTGAAAATGGATCATCATCGGGCCAGTGCTGTGGCATAGTGAGTAAAGCCACTGCCTGCGGTGCCAGCATCCCATATGGGTGCTGGTTTGAGTCCCGGCTGCTCTACTTCCCATCCAGCTCTCTGCTATGGCCTAGGAAAGCAGCAGAAGATGGCCCAAGTGCCTGGGTCCCTGCACCGGTGTGGGAGATCAGAAAGAAGCTCCTGGCTCCTGGCTTCAGATTGGCCCAGCTCTGGCCATTGCAGCCAATTGGGGAGTGAACCAGCAGATGGTTCTCTCTGCCTCTCTGTAACTCTGCCTTTCAAATAAATAAATCTTATCTTTAAACAAAAGTAAATGGAGCATCTGATTTTAACACACTATAAAGAATTCTATCATCACAGATTTTTTTTAAAGATTTATTTATTTTAAAGTCAGAGTAACAGAGAGAGGGGGAGACAGAAAGAGAGAGATCTTCTGTCTGCTGCACCACTCCCTCAGTGGCACAACAGCCAGATCTGGGCCAGACTGAAGCCAGGAGCCTGGAACTCCATACTGGTCTCCTACATGGGTGGCAGGGACCCAAGAGCTTGAGCCATCTTCCATTGCCTTCCCAGGTGCATTAACAGGGAGCAGAATGGAAGCAGAGCAGCTGGGACTCCGACATGGGAGTCAGAGTCATCTCTTCCTGACTTAGGAGTTCTGACTGAATGGCAGAACTGATTTTTATCGTAATAGATAGCGTTATATTCCTATAAACATTGATGAACTTTCTTCCAATTTATGCCTAAATTACTTAGGAACAGCCAATTCTTTCGGGTCTGGCTTTAAAACTGTTAAGGAAGACCAAAGCACTGTTTGCTCTAGGACTGCTTTTCCCACGTTACTGCTGCCCCATGAAATCTGAGTTGTTCTAATCTGGGCAGTGGGAATAGACCGTTTTTTTCCAGCTCTGTGTGATTAGTATATTGTACCCTTTAAGATTTTGAGTCATTTTTTTTTTTTCTACCTGGCCTCACGTGCATGTGGTGGTCCATCCTCAGCTGAGCATCCAGGGTTACCTCTGAGAACATCCGGGGCCTCAGTTCTTTCCCTTCCCAGTAATCCCAATCGCATTGACTTCCTCACACTCACAGTTCCGTGTCCTCAGCTCAGGGAGACTGGTAGGCTTGTTTTTCCCTCCCTGTGTTAAGACTGAAGACTTTGTCAAGGCACAAAGCGAGGGCAACCACGGTGCTCAACTTACTTGGTTCTCACCTCTCAGGGATTGGTGCCTTTGCTGCCCGATGACCAGGGTTTTGTGAACCATTGTTTCATGGATTTGTTCAGATTTTCTGTTGTTTCAGGCAGAAGCATAAATTCAGTTACTGTTCTTTCAGTTTGCCAGAAACAGAAGTCTGTTCAGAGTCTTTTAAAATATTATTCTTGCCAGGAAAGAGTGACTTGAATAGGACAAAGCCATTGGCAACATCATAGAGTATATAAATTTCAGGGATGTTTCATAGGCTCCGTGGGACTTGGTGCCTAATTAAGCATGCGCAGTGAGAGAAATGTCCCACCCTGCTGACCTCCTGACTATGGAAGAGCAACGCTGTGTGTTGAGTTTAGAAGGCCTCAGGGAAGAGGTGGGTGTGTGACTGAGTTCTAGGTCTGTATAGGATCTGTAGCTCATCCAGA
The DNA here is from genome assembly GCF_033115175.1 of Lepus europaeus. Lineage (NCBI taxonomy): Eukaryota > Metazoa > Chordata > Mammalia > Lagomorpha > Leporidae > Lepus > Lepus europaeus. Next base: position 102,683,333 of record NC_084828.1, on the reverse strand, counting down.
TGGAGAGACCAGGAGGCGGGTAGAAAGGTGGATCCGCAGTTCAAGAGGGAGGGGAGTGGCTAGAACTAGAGATCAAGGAGAAATCTTCCCAGAAAAGGTAATGCCCAGTTGGAAGGAACTGCTTACCTCAAGTTGTACAAGTAAATTCAATGAATACTGGTATTCTCAGAGAATTTACCCATGTTCCTACTGGGCTGCACTCACTTCCGTGTTTGTATGCATTCATTTTCATGTGGCAGGAAATACAAATAACTTCAACCTTAAAGACTAATGCTTTATCATCTCCCATCATATAGACCAAAAGTTTGCACTCTACTTTAGAGTTTGTTATAATAAAAAGATAAGACTGAATGTTCCCCTTTTCTCCCAGTTTCTAAAATTGCATGTTTGCCCATAAATATAACATATATGAAACATTTTATAAGAATACTGAAGAAAATGACAGTTTTCCAAGGCCTTTGATACCTCTTGAAGTTGCTTGGAATTAAATGAATAAATGATTCTATTATTAATATGTCTTATAGTATTAGTCAAAACTTGGCTCAAGTTGAGACTTTCAGTTTTATGAATTTTTACTTTCAGTATTACATATTTCTCCAGTCAGTGGTTTGGAACTTGTGTCAAAAAGATGAGAAAACATAAGGTAAAAATTATTCGACTGAAATAGCAATTCAACAATTTATGCAGACATTTGACACATTGAATAAATATTATGTGAGAACTTGGATCAAGTTGTTTTTATTTAAGGAAAATGAAGAGCCTAGTATCATGTAACTTCCAGGCCACACAAGAGAGGAATACTCACATATCAAGTCTGCTCTGGTCACACAGAGCATTTAAAAAGAAAAAAAACTTATTTATTGGGGTGAGAGATGTGGCATGGTATGTTAAGGCTCCGCCTGTGGTGCCAGCATCCCATATAGGCACCAGTTCAAGTCCAGGCTCCTCCTCTTCCAATCCAGCTCTCTGCTGTGGCCTGGGAAAGCAGTAGAAGATGGCCCGAGCCCTGGGGCCCCTGTACCCGCATGGAGACCTGGAAGAAGCTTCTGGCTCCTGGCTTCAGATCAGTGCAACTCCAGCCTTTGCAGCCATCTGGAAGTGAACCAGTGTCTAGAAGACCTTTCTCTCTATCTCTCCCTCTCTCTCTGTAGCTCTACCTCTCAAAGAAATAATAAGTAAATCATTTAAAAATATCATCTTTCTAAATGATTTATTTATTATTCATGTATTTGAGAGTTGCAGAGAAGGAAAGGCAGAAGCAGACATAGACAGACTGACAGACAGACAGATGATCTTCCATCTACTGGTTCACTCCCCAAATGGCCACAATGGCTGGAGCTAGGCCAGGCTGAAGCCAGGAGCCAGGAGCTTCTTCCGGGTCTCCCACTTGGGTGCAGGGGCCCAAGGACTTGGGCCATCTTCTACTGCTTTCCCAAGTGCATTAACAAGGGAGCTGGATTGGAAGTGGAGCAGCCAACTGGGACTTGAACCAGCACCTATATGGGATGCCAGTGGGGCAGACAATGGCTTTACCCACTATGCCACAGTGCTGGCCCCATGTATTAGCATTTTTAAACTGTTTTATATTTTCAGGGATTCAAAAAAACTTAATATAAAAAGAAGGTCAATAGTCAATGATGAACAATATTTCTGCATTTCATTTAACATGCTGTCCAACTGACCTTCAAAACAGTGGTCTTTTGGCTAATTGGGGATTTTAGTTATTGAATAAGGACAGAAAACTGTATTTTGCTCCTTCAGTAATGTCTTTGGAGCTTATTTTTAAAGGTTAATTGTGAAACTGTAACTTGTCCTATGGAATGCCTTTTGTAAGCAAGTTCATGTCTACCACACAAATTTAATGAGCAATCTGGAAAAAAACCAAATCCGCCCATAGAGATAAACGCAATCTGATTTATGAACGGAATGGCAGTGTCAGACTCAATGACAGGAATTTGGAAATCATAAAAGCTAGGAATTGTTTATTTTATTTATTTATTTTTGTCTGAACTGAAGAACTATCCATTCATGGGACCTACAACCATCACATTTTTTTAAAAGATTTATTTTATTTATTTGAAAGACAGTTACAGAGAGAGGTAGAGACAGAGAGAGAGAGGTCTTCCATCTGCTGGTTCACTCCCCAGATGGCTGCAATGGCCGGAGCTGGGCCAATCTGAAGCCAGGAGCCAAGAGCTTCTTCCAGGTCTCCCATGTGGGTGCAGGGGCCCAAGGACTTGGGCCATCTTCTACTGTTATTCCAGGCCGTAGCAGAGAGCTGGATCGAAAGAGGAGTAGCTGGGACTACAACCGGCTTCCATATGGGATGCCGGCGCTTCAGGCCAGGGCGTTAACCCGCTGTGCCATAGCCATCAGATTTTTAACAAGCCACATCACAATAAAGCTTAACTCTATTTCTTCATGTATTATTTGGTTATTTTGGTTAAGAAAATTATTCATTTACCTCTCATACACACAGCAAAATAGTTATCTCATGAAGCACTACTCTTTTTTTTTTTTCTTTTTGATAACTGAAGCTTCCCATTTCACTGAAATGTTCACATCATTCACTTTGGATACAGACCATCCTAAAAGGCACTACATAGTTTCTTGTTCTTTATAACATCATTACCAAAGGAAGAAGGGTGAATCCGTGAACTTTGTGTCATATAAAAGTGGATTCCTTTTGTAGTTTCTCAGACTTTGTGCCCTATGCATGCAGTTGTAAAATAAGAACCATTTTAAAATACAGTTGATGGAATTTAATTATCACAGAGTGGCTCAGGGTATTAAATATGATCACTATTTTTCAACAAGGCCTCTGATTTTTATTACGATTACATGATTACTTTGGAAACGCTGCAAACAATATGGATTTTAATTCCAATAAGGCATTTGATAAGGATCCTGAGAGTGTTTTGGGCAAAAAAAAAAAAAAAGAAATGCTGGTAGGATGAGAGTCCATTTAGGTGTTTGTAACTGAAAAAATAACCACAAGAATCTAAAATTTAAAAAGTGAGACAACAATGTGTAGGGTGGGTGTTGTAGCACAGACGGCAAGCCACTGGTTGGACGCCTGCACCCTGTATCAGAGTGGCAGTTTGAGTTCTGCCTGCCTTGTTTATAGGCCCGGGAAGAAGCAGATGATGATGTAGGTACTTGAATTCTTGCCACCCACATGGGAAATCTGGATGCAGTTCCTGGCTCCTGGCTGCAGCCCAGTCCAGCCCTTCTAACTTCTGCTGCCTTCCCAGGCGCAGGAGTAAGGAGCTAGATCAGAAGCGGAGCAGCCAGAACTTGAAATGGCATAGGCAACAGCTTTATCTGCCACCCCACAGTGCCGGCCCTTGAATCTCTCTCTCTCTCTCTCTCTCTCTCTCTCTCTCTCTAAGGATTTATTTGTTTGTTTATTTGAAAGGCATAGTGACAGAGAGAGAAAGAGAGATCTTCCATCTACTGGTACACTCCCCAAACATCCACAACTGAAGCCGGGCCAAGCTGAAGCCAGGAGCTAGGAACCTCATCTGGATCGCTCAGATGAGGGGTGAAACACAAGTACTTGAGCCATCATCTGCTGCCTCCCAGAACATCAGCAGGAAGAAATCAGGACTTGAACCGGTGCTCCAATATGAAGTGCAAGCATCCCAGGGCAGGTTAACCCACTGCGCCACAATGCCTGCCCCTAAATCTCCATTCTTATTTTCAGTATAGCAATTTATTCTGAAGCTGTGGTCTGTGGGCGAGAACATCTTGGCAAAGTACCCCCAGCAATATTGGACCCCTAGGAAACAAAAGAGACTTTTCTTAGTATTCCTGGAATATTTTCACATACAAAAAATGGTCTTCCTTCTTCTACTTTATCTGCAGAGCAATAAGACTGTACTTAGAATAAGCATCAAGTCACATTCAAAATGACACTATAGTCCTCTTTTGCACTTGAAAATGCTTTCAAAAGGCTGGATTTTCCTCCCTCTCTAGGCTTCTCCCTGAAGCCTGACATGACTACGCTGGTATGATTGGTAACAGGACTCGAGTTAGTGGAGGCCTCTTTTTTAATTTTTTTTTTTTAAAGATTTATTTGTTTATCTGAAAGCCAGAGTTGCAGAGAGGCAGAGGCAGAATGAGAAGTCTCCCACCCACTGGTTCACTCCCCAGATGACCGCAACAGCAGAAGCTGCGCTGATCTAAAGCCAGGAGCCAGGGGCTTCTTCTGGGTCTCCCCCAAGGGTGCCGGGGCCCAAGGACTTGGGCTATCTTCTACTGCTTTCCTAGGCCATAGCAGAGAGCTGAATGGGAAGTGGGGCAGCCGGTACTCGAACTGGCGCCCATATAGGATGCCGGCACTGCAGGCGGCGGTTTTATCCACAATGCCACAGTGCCAGCCCCCGTGAAGGCCTCTTTTAAAGTCAAGCGCCTCTTTTACAATAATAAGCCATTGAAAACACGCTAAGGGGCTGCCCTCACAGCACTGTGGAAGGTCACATTGCCATGTATGAGCTTGGAGGCCAGCACAGGAGCGGGGATGGCACCAAGCGCACCTCCGTGAAACAGCGTAAGTGATAGTGAAGCGTATTTCTAAGATTCCTGCTGTTGTTTCTTTCTCCACAACAGGAATTCCAGTCTCTGTGGCAGTGGGAAATCTGTTTTATTCTAGATACCTACTTTCATCTCCGCTTACAGAAAGGGCCAGCACATGGGATGCTCTGTCTTTATATGTAGATACTCATCAGAGGGAGAGGAACACAGAAAGCAAACAGAAAACACAGCAAAGACTCAACACTGCTATTCTATTCTGCCTTGTTTTGAAACCCCTAACAGTACACGACTTTCAGAAATCCTGAAACGTCACATGCCCAGGGAAAGCTGTTTTTAGCAGCCAGTGCCTTCAGAGGTTGCCTTCAAGTTGCCTTGGCACACATATCCGCCTAAATCCCTGTTCTCAGTGTGACTTTGGTAGGACTAGAAAATCTACCTGTTAGTCTAAAGAAAAGCCCAGAGGATCCCCCTACCAAAACAGAGGAAGTAGATCCCTATGTTTTTATGCTGTATGAACTGAGAAGTGAAAGCATTCTGGGAAATGGGTACATACTGAGACACAGTTTTTGAAAAGCCATTGTTTTGACTCCCCCACATGTATATCTAAATAATGCTTTGGTCTCTGCTCAACACGCTAAGAGGGGCTGAATAGCCTGTTCCTGAGTTAGGGGAAAGGAGGACGGCTGGGTAAATTGCCACGTGAAAGACATCTATGGTTCTAAAATATCCCAGTGGAAACCACAGTCTCACACTGTCCAGCAGCCAACAGAGACTGAATTCCGGAGGAGGTTTAGTTCTTCAAAACTCAAAATAATAAAAGATATTCATCAATACTAAATACTTTTGGCTATGTGTGCGTTTTCACATCTTTATTATTAGCTTCTAAAATATATGCTTGTTATCTGTCAGGATCCACTTACAAAAAGAAAAATATTCTAAGTGTTTTAAACAGAAGGGATTTAACACAGGGAATTAGTAGGCTGAGTTAAAAAAAATAAAGATAATGCGTTAATCTGGAGATTATGAAAATCAGAAGCAGCTACCATCCGTTAGGTGGCAAAACAAAAAAGAAACCGACAGAGTTACCAGAACTTGGGGGCATTGACACGGAGCGGCTTCCTCAGAGTGAGGCTGGGGGAGAGGCCCTGCTCGTAGGTGGTCCTGACGCTGCCCAGAGGGGGTCAGGCAGCTGCCCACTGATACTGAGCACCTGCTGGGCTGCTTCAAATCTCTGCGCATGCCCCATGGCCGTGCCAGGCAGCTGGATTCTGAGAGCGCACTGCGTAGCTGGTGTCCACGCGCCAAGGGTGAACCAAACCTTCTTTCTTAAAGGGTCAGAGTTCTTCACCGAACATAATAAATTACAAAGAGATGCCTTTGCGAGTCCCCTCAGCTCTAGATCCAGCTTATCCTGGCAGCATTCAGTGGCCACCGATCAATACGGGAAAACGGAATCAATCGCCCCACCCAACAGAGCAACCCCATTCTTGTCTGTCGGATCAATGACATGAGGAACCCAAGTTGCCAGATGGTAACCTCAACTTCCAACTCAATAGAGCAATTTCTATTTTCCTGGTAGAATCAGTTTTCCATTAAGAGCTGAATTCTCCAATAAATGGAGTGACCGTAGGACTAGGAAGCAAAAATTCTGTGTGTTAATAGGAGTAATGGTGAAGAATTACTGACCTTTTCATCTCTTTATTTCCAGAACCCCGAATTCCAGCTTTAGGAGAAAAAAATACCACCAATTATTGTCTTCTGGCTTAGAACTTAAACTGTATCTTGTAGGGTGGTGATTGTACTACCCAGAACATTCTTGGAACTAGAACTGTAACAATCTTTTTTTTTAAATATCAGAAAAAATACTTTATTTTTTTTGTTCTTCCAGCATTATTCTTTTTTGTTTTTTATAATATGAAGCTTTTATTTAATAAATATAAATTTCATAAGTACAACTTTTGGATTATAGCGGTTCTTACCCCTATACCCACCCTCCCACCCCCAAACTGTCCCACCTCCTACTCCCTCTCCCAACCCATTCTTCATTAAGATTCATTTTTAATTATTGTAACTGAATCTTCTGAGGGCCGTTCTACCTTTTTCTCGAGTGAGTTCCCTCTGGGTATTTGTGCAAGACCAGTGAGTTCTGGGAAGTCATTGCTGAGTTACTTTTGTTTGCTGAGCTTGAGTTATCAGATGTAATGTTGTGTGGGATACCAGGAAGGAAACTGAAGCAACCTGTAAGTTCATGGATGGCGTCTTGGCATTAGTATCACAAGCAGAAAAGAGAAATCAGTATTCAAGGTACGTGTCAATTTCAGGAAAGACAATTACAGCTCCTCCCTTGTGGAAGGGGTTCATTGTACTGGTGACTGGATTGTCCCTATTTCTCACCTAGTAGTAGCATAACAAGAGTTCAAATTGGGCTCTGTTATTGTCAGCTTGAGTACTTAGCAGTGGTGGTAAGTGTTGGACAGTTCTTCTGTCATGGTTTTGTACTTAGACCTATTGAGCAAGTACCTAGGTGTTTAAAGAAAGAAGCTGACGGTATCCATTTAATAGGCTGTCTTTTCTATCTGACTCTTGCAGGCTCTGTGTACAGCAAAGGCTGTTCTGAGCATTCATGTAACACATAAGAATCCTCATCCTCTGTGACAATTCAAGGGGCCCAACTGCTATGTGGACAATCTTTATTTATTTATTTTACAGGCAGAGTGGACAGTGAGAGAGAGAGACAGAGAGAAAGGTCTTCCTTTGCCATTGGTTCACCCTCCAATGGCCGCCGTGGCCGGTGCACCATGCTGATCCGAAGCCAGGAGCCAGGTGCTTCTCCTGGTTTCCCATGGGGTGCAGGGGCCAAGCACTTGGGCCATCCTCCACTGCACTCCCTGGCCACAGCAGAGAGCTGGCCTGGAAGAGGGGCAACCGGGACAGAATCCAGTGCCCCAACCAGGACTAGAACCCAGTGTGCCGGCGCCGCTAGGCAGAGGATTAGTCTGTTGAGCTGCGGTGCCGGCCGTGGACAATCTTCTAATCATTCTTTTTTAAGCTCCTGATTATCCAGCAAAACCATTAGCCATTACCCAAGAAACCATCTATATTTTAGGACATCTCTCAGTCCAGTCAAAGAGGGCGGAGAGAAATACTGCTTAAAGTTCTGCCCACTGAGAAAATGTCTCTTTCCCACTGTTTTTGTTTGCTTGTTTTATTTTAGCACTCTCTGATTGTGGCTGTAGCGCTCTATTCCTAGTCAGCAAGGATATTGAGAAAAACCAATTGTAAGAAGGAGGTACCTTTCTCTGAAGGGAGGAGAGAACTTCTACTTTGACTATGACCCTGTAGGAATAAGATCGAAGTCGGCGAACTCAAAAGGCTTCCATAGCCTTGGCAACTCATGACAAGAGCCTAGGGAGATTACTGACGCCATAAACAAGAGTGTCAATTGTTAAGTCAACAACAGGAGTCACTGTGTACTTATGTCTCATGTGGGATCTGTCCTTAATGTGTTGTCCAATGTGAAGTAATGCTATAACTAGTACTAAAACAGTATTTTACATTTTATGTTTCTGTGTGGGTGCAAACTGATGAAATCTTTACTTAATATATACTAAATCGATCTTCTGTATATAAAGATAATTGAAAATGAATCTTGATGTGAATGGAATGTGAGAGGGAGCGGGAGATGGGAGGGGTGTGAGTGGGAGGCAGATTATGGGGGGCGGGGGAAGCCATTGTAACCCATAAACTGTACTTTGGAAATTTATATTTACTAAATAAAAAAAATAAAATTCAAAAAAAAAAAAGAAAAGAAAAGAAAAACCATTTGTGGACCAGATCCTTCCTCAGTCATTTGTTAACAGGCAGATCTCCATAAAAATCTAGCGCTGGATGAAGGAAAGATGGCAGTGTGGCAGAAGAATGTGTCATAGCACAGGTGACTTCGTTGTTCCCTCGGAATCTGCTTGAGGCTGATTGTGGATATACCATTTCCACTTGGAGATGAAGTGTTCCTGTGCATGCCCTGGTGTGTGGCCCAATGAATCAGATAACATCGGTCTGCTCAGGCCACAGGGCAGGTGTCCAGTCTCTATAATGTCCAATAGCAAATTTCTCGAAAGGAGAACAGTTATTTGGAAAAGACAATGCAACTTTACTTCAAACCCTAGGAATGTTCATGGTTTTACTCTTGAGATTTTCCATGGCTGGGTATGGCATCCTTATGTACTATAGAATCGTCAAGTGCTGCTGGATTTGCTGAGTCACATGGCTCATGACTTGCCCAGAGGACCCTGAATCAGTCTGCAGTTTATGTCCTGGACCAACTGCAGAGCCTCTCTCACATGGTTATCATTCAAGACCAGCTGCATTTATAGGTTATATACTAAACATCGCTAAGTAACACAGAATCACCACATTTTGTCTCTAAAATACAGAGGTCCATTCACACAATGAAAATCTTTCTTGGCTATAGTTGGTGCAAGACAAATTTGTCTTTCCCTTTGGAGGGAGTATCCTGATGTGAAGCAGAATATTGGACACCTAGAGACTTCACCCAGGTGGCTGGTTCCTGAATTTCCTCAGGTGTGACTCCTTCCCTGGCCAAGCTTGTTTTTCAACCAGGCATCTCATGCACTTGCTGCCCACCATTCATCAGGTCTAAGAGTCCTACTGTCTCCATGCAGCGGGGCCAGTTTGTTTTGGTGGGATTGATCTCCCTGCAGAGTAGTTGCTTTTAAGAGCTGACTTAGCTCTAAGACAAGAAGGTGATGGTGTCTGGCAGTCCTTTACAACTGAGAAAAAAGCTTAGATTAATAACTGCCTGCATATAGGCTGGGCTTGGGCCTGAGAGACGGTGGGAAACTAATCGAAATAATGTTATTCCCAATTAATAGAATATGAGAATATGTGGTGTATGATGCTGTTGGGAGCACATGTGGAAAATACTTTTTAAAGTATGTCAGGATATGATTGCTGGATCTTCACTTAAGTACATTATAGACTTGTAGTAGAGAGGATAAAGCTGCCACCTGAGACGCCAGCATCCCATCTGGGTGCTGGTTAGTTTCCTGGCTACTGAACTTCTGATCTAGTCCCGTGCTAATGGCCTGGAAAAGCAGTGGAAAGTGGCCCAAGTATTTGGACTCCTGTCACCCATGTGGGAGACCCAGCTAGAGCTCCTGGTTGCTCCTGGATTTGGACTGGCCCAGCACTGGCCATTGTGACCATCTGCGGAGTAAACCAGCGGGTAGAAGATGTTTCTATCTTTTTCTCTCTCCCTCTCTCTTTGCCACTCTGACTTTCAAAAGAAAAAGCACATTATGTAACGTTTGTGCCCTTTTTTTTGCTCACTATAAAACACCATGACAGCTTTTAAAGATTATGTGGAAAAGTATATGAACTCTATAAATGGTACAGGGGTATTACTGCTCACTTCTTTCTTTAAAGTGAACTTACAAAATAGTTGGCTTAAAGCTTATTCCCAATTTGTAGATGAGGAAAGTGAGGCTTTCTCTATTTAGGAAACTTGTCTAGGTTCTCACAGCTGATCAATAAGAGTTTCAACTCAAAATCAGCTCTTCTGATTGATATATTAATGATATATTAGGGTGTGTGCATATATTTGCATAACTGAGATACTAATTTCTTTTTTCTAGTTTTATTTTTCTCTCTCCCATTCCCTGTGCACAGATCCTATCCCAAGGCACATGCTTTGGAAAGGAGATAGAAGCAGAGAGAGGAGCGAAGATAGAATGGTGGCCTTCAGTTTGTTCTTCATGCAGGAGAGACCCAAGGCCAGCTCCTTGCAGGCGTCCTGGGAAAGAACTTGGAGAGTAGTAACTTGGTGTTGTACCTAGAGAGGCTGGAAAACAGACTCTGGGGCTTTCAGCCCTGGCAAAGAACTGTGCAGCACGCTTGGCAGGAACCACAGAACTGTCTGACCTTAAGGGATCCTGAGAGCTTGGACAATGAGCACATGTGTGATGACTGGTGTGAACTGAAGACAGAGGACTCAGTCCAAGTAACGTGCTCTGGGTGAGTTCCCAGGGGCTTTTGTACAACACTGGTAGGCCTGATAAGATGAGGACTTATGCTGAAATGTGCTTTGATTCTAGAACAAAAATAAGTGTTGTGCCATTTTTCATAAACACTTGTTTGTGGAGTAACATTCTAATCTCCTACTCATATATTTGTTTTTTGGGCACAGAAAGGAAAAGCAGGGCAGAGGTGAGGAGTATAATTGTAGTGTTAGAAAGAGTGGGCTTCACATTACCAATGGCTTCAACGGAAGAGAGTAGCCTTTTGTGCACCTGAATAGCATTATCAACTCAAAATGTTTTCAGTTTATTATTGGTATGTGCCACTTAGCTGTTTGGGAGAGAGTGTTAATGAGGCCAAGGTCAGGGTTCTCATTTCCATACCATCAAATGTGCTCAGTGAGAGACCTTCTGCTCCAGTTGCCGCAGATTAAACCCCTAACCCACACTAACTGGCTCACTGCTGTGTGTGCTAGGTGCTGGGAGGCCAGGTGGGAGCCTGTGAAGGAGTCGGCCCAAAGCTTCACCATCTCCAAGGACAGAGGCTCAAAACAGACATCCCTGCAATCAGAGTGAGCGCTTAGGAGAGGGCGTATGGCTGCGTATGGACCAGTCCACAAACACATCCCATCAAACTTCTCTCATTTCCAGAGTTCACTATGACAACGAGCTCTATGGTGTGGGTTTAGTGCCATATCTGTATACTAAACATTTAGTCCTAATTTATATCTATTGTATAATTTTTTTAAAAAATACACATTTTAAGAAGCACATTTAAAAGTATGTAAAATGAAGGTAAGGACTCTAAGATTGTATTTTAAATAAAAATTCTAGAAAAGCAGTGAGAATTAAAATATAGGCAATGTTTCTAAGATTTTTTTATTATGGTATAATTTATATAAAAAGCCCTAGTCTTATGGATTTATTTTGTGGAATTTTGATGATTGTATACATTCATGTAACCACTACTCAATACAAGGTATGGGGGCCGGTGCTGGCTTGCAGTGGATTAAGCCACTGTTTGTGTTGCCAGCATCCCACATCAGAAGAGCAGTTTGACTCGTGGCTTCTCTGCTTCTGACCCAGATCCCTGTTTAATGCACCAGGGAAGGCAGCATCCATCCATGAGAAAGTGCCCCTTTGCTTTTTTTTTTTTTTTTTAAGATTTATTTATTTAAAAGTCAGAGTTACAGAGAAGGAGAGGAAGAGTTAGAGAGAGAAAGAAATCTTCCATCAACTGTTTCATTCCCCAAATGACTGCAACAGCCATGTCTGGGCCAGACTGAAGCCAGGACACAGGAGCTTCATCTGGGCCTCCCACATGGGTGCAGGGGCCCAAGCACTTGGGTGCTCTTTCACTGTTTTCTTGGGTGCATTAGCAGGGAGCTGGATTGGAAGTGGAGCAGCCAGGTCTGGAACTGGTGCCCATGTGTGATGGCAGCATCATAGGCTGCAGCTTTTTTTTTTTTTTCCTTTTTGAGATTTGTTTATTTATTTGAAAGGAAGAGTTATAGAGACACAGAAAGAGAGGGAGAGAGGTCTTCCATCTGCTTGTTCACTCCCCAGATGGCCGCGACTGCCAGAGCTGAGCTGAACTGAAGCCAGGAGTCTGGAGAGTCTTCCAGGTCTCCCACGTGGGTGCAGGGACCCCAAGGACTTGGGCCATCTTCTACTGCTTTCCCAGGCCATAGCAGAGAGCTCGATCAGAAGTAGAGCAGCTGGGACTCGAACCAGTGCCCATATAGGATGCCGGCACTGCAGGCGGCAGCTTTACTTGCTATGCCAAGCACCAGACAGGCCACAGCTTTAACTGCTATGCCATGGGCTGGCAAAAACAGTTCTTTATAGTAACTACTGTAAACTTTCCTGGTTTCTTCAGTTTGATTTTCCTTAATTCTTACCAAGATTCAGGAATTTGAAAAGTTTTCTCAAATGACTGATATGGTATTGAAGATAAAACAGATCTACCAGTTCCCTGTACCCCTTTATGCATCAAGTTGAACTTCCTGAGCCAGGCCCAGTTAAACCCTAATGTGTATGATTTTGAACTGTACTTCGCAAAGCCACTCCTGTTTGCCAATATGAGTCCATTCCATAATTATTTGTTTATTTAACACATACTCACCAGACTTCTGTCATATGCTATTAGGCTTGTGCTAGGCTCTGTATATGCAATAGCATGAGTTTTATTTGTATCAGATCTCCAGACGATGCTTGCTGTGCCTAGCACGATGGCTAGCACAGAGAGGAAACTACTTTGTGAATGAAGGTGGGAGCTCCCAGGTTGGTGTGGAGATTGACCTGACTACAAGTAAGCTGAAGTGTGGCCAGGAGGGTATAGCGGAGGAACTCTGGTTTTGTTTTTGCTGTCAGTATACTTGGTCATATTGCTGTAATGATAACTTTCTCTGTTGTGATTTATCTAATTATTATTTACTCGCTCATTTCAGGGGCAGAACAGAGATTTTTTTCCCTAGTAATGTTTACATCTCTGGTACTTAGAAGGGAGGGACTGTCTAGATTTGCTGAAGAAAGTTTACAAGAGAAGGGACACTTGAGATGGGCCTTGGAGAAGACATCCCAGTGTGGATGGTGGTGCAGAATGATTTTCTAAATAAGAAGAAACGGTTTGATCAGTGGAGATTCGTGGGGCATTTGCTGGCTCTCTCTCTTGAAAAGTCTTCCCATTTGGTGTTCTTGAATCACCATCATGATTTTTAATCCCTGTTAGCAATTTAGTTTTTAATTAATTTTTTAAAAGATCTTTATTCTATACAAGTCTACAGAAGAAAATGATCCTGGGCCAATTTTATTTCTTAGAAAAGATTATGTTCATGTCATTTCTTGAAATAATTATTTCATTGAATGCCTTATACACAAAAGAAGGACGTGACAATAATAAAATCATTGCCTAACATTTCAACAAAGTTTTTTATCCTAAATAGAATGAATAATGGGAACTGTTATTATTATTATGACTTTTAGCCATTCCAAGTAGGAGAATAATCTATTTTTCAAATAATTTCAAAAATTAAATGGTTTGCTCTTCATAATTGATAATCAAATCCAGCCAATTCTACTTATTGTTGAGGAATGTGCATGCCATTGGTTTAAAGAGAATATTAAGAACAAAGAAATTAGAATCTTTTTATTTCACATTTGTCATACAAGTGGTAATTTTATGAAAGGAGTCAAGAATAGAGTATTTTAGCTGTATATTTTCCCCTTTATGCTTACGGGCATTGGGCAGATTGCATAGCAGGCTTCTCTGAGCGACTGTTGGAGGTCATGTTTTGGTAAGCGTGGCACACGATGATTTCAGGCATTATGAATTCTAAGCTATAAACTACAGGAGCTTTGAAGATCAGAATGGTTCTCCCAGGCCAGGCAGTGCACAAAGGAGCATAGCGGAAATGTCATCATTTATGTTTTATTTTGGAGACGATCATCCCCTGAATTTCTTCCTTCCTTTGCTTTAGCAGATTTTGACACAAAAGAAATCTGATATTCTTTGTAGATACAATGTGCAAGTCTAATATTTCAGCATTCAGAATAAAACTTTCTTTCTATGCCTTTAATAAGATCTTAAAGCTTTTAAAAAGTATTAATTATGCTTTACAAAGCAACTCTAAGATGATTTGATCAATTCAAAAACATAGTGGTAAAGTCTGCACTCAACTTTCAATTACTATATGTCCCAGTGGGGAAAAAGCACAGATAATACAAACCACAGAAAATACCCAAAGCATTTCTACTCAATGAACAATGGCACAGATACTTTAAAAAATGCAGCTACTCCAAAATAATTTATACTCGATCTTAGAATGCATTATTTGATTTTTAATGAAACACATGAAGAACTTACTATAATAATTATGCTTTCCTTAAATGCAAACTACATTTAATTTCATTTCCTTGTGTATATACTGACCACTGAAATAAAAATATACACATAAAAATCATGGGCTGTGTGTCAGAGAAGTTCGGTAGACATGTGTAATTTTGCCTGTGTACAATCTGTTAAGTAAAATCACCTGCATGAGGTTACATTTCTTAGGACTTCACAGATGGGAGAGCTGTCCTAGATAAACTACATCCGTCCAGCTTATTTGATGGGTAGCAATGAGGCCCACTATTGTGACAAATGACCTGCTAGGGCTGGCTAATGACAGTATTATTTACAATAGAACTGTCAGACACACACATACACACACAGACACACAGACACAGAGAGAGTGAGAGAGAGAGAGAGAAGTGGGGTGGAGAGAGAGAGAATGTAAATTTCCCACAACTGAAGAATGTTTGGATAAATTATGGCCCATCAACCTCATGCCAGTTAACTGCCATAAAAAGCGTGGGTAGGTAGCAACAGCCCTCCCTGTTTTTCACATTCATGCAAAATGTGCCCCCTGGATTCTGCCTTTGACACTGAATGTATCCCATCATAATTATAAACTTGATTGTATTTCCTTTGGGAGATTTTCAGCTCTTTGAAGGCTTGGACTATAGCATTCTTACTTACTTCATTTCCAGATCTTAGTGAAGGGCTTGGCTATGAGTATCATTCATCAAATATTAATGTCAGTGGAATAAAATGTTCTTAATACAAAAAAAATTTGAGAAAAAAGTCCCAATTACAACACAGCCATGTATTCTCAGGTCTCCCTTTCTACACCCACCCCTTCCATATTTAGCCCTGCCCCTTTCCTACTGGGTCTCCTTGCTCGTTATCCAAGAAAACAGTGGATGACTTAAAGCAGCAAGATGCTGGGCTGTCACAGATAATACACAAAGCGTACATGGCATTCGGAAGTCGTTTTGACAGAGAAGTGACATTCTGAGACAGCCTACAAACCAAACTGCTAAACCTTCAGCTTTAAAAAAAAGAAAGAAAGAAAGAAAGAATGTGCTTAACAGACACACTACGCACCTACGCAGATTAAATCTCCTCCATGAACTCCAGTGACAAGGTTAATGGACAAGCCAGGGCCCAAGCCCCATCGCAAAAGGGAGTGCAGAAAACAAACAGTGGGACCGTTTCACTGCTAGGCTACCTCTGGGTGCTCCTCCTGTCCTGGACAGATCTGTCCCAGGTCCACCAATCTAGGGCTAGTTTTGTTTTAAGTGTTTTTCTTTGAAAAGAACTTTCCTTTGTACTAGGGCTGGTTGCTAAGAGCCCAAGTAAGGGTCAGGATTTCATTATTGAGTTTGGTTGAGGTCATTTGTAGTTCAAGGGCACTTGGGGAGCTCTAAGACAGGTCAGCATCAGGAGGAGGAAACTCGGTGAATGTTCTAGGAGGAAGCCTGGTTACGGTAAGAATTCCCCAGAAGTAGGAAGTACCAGGAATGGAGACACAGAGGGTGGGAAACACCCAGAGGCAGGTGTTTGGCATCTAGAGTATGTGCTCAGTGATCAAGTCCTGCACCACCTGACTGGTGCAGCCTGTCTTGTCCTTCCAGCACTGGCCATGCTTCTAATTATAGACCCATTCGTGTGACTTTTTTCTTTTTGTATGTTTAGTTTCATGCCATCCATAGGCATAGCACAGTGTCTGGCCCATAATAACAGTGATACATACACTTTGAGTGGATAAAAGAATTAATTCAAATTCATCACGTGTGTTTCCCGAGGGACGGAGTTAGCAGATTACCTAAGGCTTCACCCTGGAGAAGAAGGCAGAAGCTCTGTCATCCAATGAAGATAGGCTGGGATAGGACAGGAAAAAAGTGAGGCCCCAAATGCTGGGACCTGGAATCCAGGGCCAACGTTAAGTGTCTTTCCGGCTAAGGTAGTGTTAGATTCTAGAGCTCGGGGTTAGGACTGAGCATAGGTGTCCACAGGTACTCTGCAGAGGCCAGGGAGGTCTCAGGTGTGTGTCCCAGGACTGAAACAGAGATTCTGCCTTTGTAGGTCTGAGGCAACGCAGGGCTGACCCAATGCGTTTCTAACACATTTCGTTCCATTCATTCCTTTCAGCTCAGAAGGCTGTTTTAGATTTCTCTGGGAGTTACAGTGTACACAAGATATTTTTCTCCCCTTTTCTTCCTAATGTCTTCAGTCCAGCCTGGATTGTGATATCTGAAGTCAAGGAAACAACAATGATTATCTGAAAAAAAACTACCACCTCCACCCATTCCTATTTTTCCAAACTACTCACTGTTCTTTTGACCTACACACAACCACTCCCCCCACCCCCTCCCCACCACACACACACTGTGTGCAGGCCCAGAAGTGTATTTGGAAAACAATACTCAAATTTCTCTCCATTCCTTAGCTAAGCTGTCTATAAAGAGTGGCTTCCATCCCTAGTGTAGGGAGTTGTAGAGAGACCCAATAGGATTCTTCTGCAATTCTGCCTGCCGAGGAGTGAGTCCTATAACTCCTCCAGTCAGTGATGGAGGGGCTCTCGCACTGTACCCTGGACCCTGACCCTCAGCGGATGCTCAGCTGTGGTGTTCACCATCCCTCATTCACGGGAAGGCCAGTCCCCATCAAGTTCTGTCTCCAATAAACCCCACGGCTCAGGGCTCACCCTTGTGAGATAAAACTGTGGCAGGGCTAATAATAGAAACCACAAATCCTGCCTGCCAATCCTGCATTCTAACCTCTAATCCACTTGTAGCAAGGACAAATGTTTTCAGGAAAATAAAATGCCACTGCACAGAACACAGCGATACAACTGCTCTTGCTTTCAGAACTTCCACTCAAAAAAACCTGGAAATAAGAAGGTGAATTCCACGTCCTACATTCTGGTCACCATATACCCAGTTTCAATTCTCCTCTAATTTCTAATATACCTGAATTACAAAAGCAATGGAAAAAAAAAAAAAACATGGAAAGAGAATAGTGTGGGCTGGGGGGAGGACACATATTTCATCCTGGCCACAACTTTCTTGATGATGGGCATTTGTCTTCTGTGTTTCAGTAGGATGCAAAGGGACAGAGAAACGTTTGCTACGAGATGACTAAAGGCCTCCGGCTGGGCAAAGTAGACCGCTGGCTAAGTGGGTGGATTCTGTAATCAAGGATCGGACCGAGGGCAGAGGCAGCCTGCGCAGCGGAAAGCACCCTCGGGAGGCCCGGGTGGGCGCTCCAGCTTGTCGCTCACCCCTGGTTCAGAAGAGGCCAAAAATTTCCCCTCCTGGAGCTTTAAGAGTTGTCACCCCTCAAAGGGCATCGAAAGTAACAACCCAACCCTGCTGGCACAGAGGTATTTGAAGCTCAGTGAGAGAGAATGCCTGGGAAATGTTGTATAAACTGCAAGTGTATCTATAACTGAGGAATTATTATTACTGGACACAAATCCACTTATTGTTCTGGACTGGATGGACACATAATTCAAATTCCCCACAAAACAGCTCAGCCCTTCGTTTCCAGCTGCGTGGAATGCAGCTTCTAAACATTTGTGCTGAAACCCTGCCTCTTAACCTTTACTCTTGAGGATCCACTCAGGCACTCAGTTAACTGTTGCTTCTCCAGGCAGCTGGGAGGCAGGAATTCCGGGTTTGATTTGTGTGTTAACCAGCCCAGCCCTCCAGCTTCTTGGTCACGGATGGGCTTTCACAGACACTAAGCAGAATGGAATCTTGCAGGAACCTTGGTGAGGGATGCGTTCTGGGAGGAATCTGATTGAACAAATGAGCTCTGTGAACAGAGCTCAGGAAACTGTGGCTAGCGACTTCTCCAATGAGGCTTTGACTTTCTCAGTTTTGAAATGCCGTATGTGCTTTGCTGTGTGTAGCATGGGAGGGAATTAACAATGTATGTGGAGAGTTCTTAGCTGGTAATGTGATCCAATTTAAAATATTATTCTTGTTGGGTTTCATTTTGGAATTTTCATGGCACTAATAAAACTAATGAGAAATAACCTCATGCTGTTGGAAAGGGTGAGTGTATTTCCAGCCCTAGTTTTTGGGTGGTTCAGTCTTCCGTAATTAAATGCATGACAATAGATTTATTATTGAAGAAATAAAGAAAGAGGTCAGGCAAAAGCAGCAATTTATCATTGGAAGACACTCCATCATCTACTCTTTTATGCAAGAAATCTTATGGCCCTGCTTAAACAATAATAAAACACAGTTACAAGAGAGCAGATGTTTGAGGCCTAGCCGCTAGCTAGGCAGTAACATGTAAATGTGAGAGTTGTGGTTACAGATTCATACTTTGCTGTGCAAGGTGCTAGTCAGTTTTTCCTTGGTGCCTATCGGCTGCCAAATAACACGCATTTGCCTTCACTCTGGTCTGCAATGAAAAGAAACTGAGAAGAGAAAGAAGAAGATATCAAATAAAGTGGAACATTGTGGTTGGGAAATTCCCATGCCTTTACCCTTAAAAAAAAAAAAGAAAGAAAGGAAAAAGAAACCCTCGTGCAAGTAAGGCCCAAGAGAATTTTCAGTGCACACAGTATGAGTCAAAGGCAATGCAATTAACATTTACTCATCAAAGTCGATGCTTGGTCTTGGCTGCCTGGGAGATACTCACGGGTGGCAGCCTGTGCTCTGTCAGGGCATTTTTATCTAAGCACAGGTGTCTGAGCTCTTCTTCCTGAGGTGCCCACTTTCTAGGGTGTTTTGCTTCTGTCTTCATCTCCAAAGTATTCGGAGCAGGAGTTTGTTAAAAAAAATCAGACTTGCCAACAGATGAAGAAAAATTAGCTAACTCCTCTAGGACTCAAAGCAAGATTTAAATGTTTTCTAGTCTTCTTTTTCAAGCAGATTTAATTTGGAAGCATGACCCAAGGAAAGTTACGACATCATGCTCTGGCCAGTTTGCTTCAGATAATGGCCTGTGTGACCAAAGGAAGTCATGGGGGAGGGGAAATTCAGAGAGCAGCGGGAGGAACTTCTCTGTCATCTCAGGGTTTCACAATACACACAGGAAACATTTTTAGCTGACCCTCCGTTAGCCTGGAAGATTAGCTAATCCCTTGTTTCACCATAAGATGCATTTTTAGCACTTGGTCCTGAACCGCAAGCAAAGATTCAGCGTGGCAGGCTCAAAGTCCTCCTGTGGTATAGCTGAAAGATGCTTTGTGCTGTTCGCATTGATCTGAGCCATCAGGAAACTGGGGTGGGTCCATAAAAATTCTGCAAACAGTGTTTTTAGGGTAGTGTCAGATTCCTGAAGCCAAGAGATGGATTAACTGTCCAGGTGCCCCAGCCAAATTCCAATTCAATTAATACACCTTGTGTAAATGCAGGGTCTTTGGAAAGTTCATGGAAAAATGCATACTATGGAAAAAAACTATGCATGAATTCTAAAACTTTTTGAACAGAAATAAATGCATCTTTTAATTTCATTTTTTCCACAAGCTCTTTGAAGCTCCTTAGTATAAGCTTTTACCTCCATACTCCTACACTGAAACTGACCTTCAGTTATTCAAAGTGGAAACAGCAGCAACTCCATTCCATCATGGTGGCACCCGAATACATTTGTCACTAGCCTGGCTTACCCATTTGTAGATTGCCCTCTAGATTTCCATCTTGTATAGTCATGTATTTCTAAAAGGCCTGGATGAAGTATTGAAATTTAATTATTGTTGTTTATATGAAAAATTGATCATAGATCTATTCTGCTGCAAGAGAATGGGGTTATCCATCCAGTAGTCCAATGCCCTTATTTTGTATATAAGGACATGAGGGGCCCAGAGATGTTAAGGGTCTTGCTCAAGATCACTCAGCTATTTAGCCCTGGTAGATTTGTAATATGAACACAGGGTGGATTCCAAAACTAGTTCCACAGGTCCCATGTGTTCACAGCTCCTCAGTAAGCAAAGGCCCTAGCTAATGGAGCCGTTTTGTCACACGCACTACTCCCAGCACTCTTCACCTCTAGACATTGTGCCAATACCGAGAACGCCACTGGCCTGAGATCAGCTTGGAGGATCAGCTGCTCCCAGGGCTTCCTGTGCACTGAAGGAACATGACAGCTGGGGAGTCGCTGTCACATGGGTCTTTCTGAACAGACCCCATTACTGAGATGGAATCTAGCACAGATCCCAGGTCGCAAATATGATTGAATTCATGCACAGTGCTCCACAGTACGTGAGATTATTTATTTTCATTCATTATATACCACAGTTGACTTGGAAATTTTCTAGCTACCAAATACAAATATAAAATAAATGGAACAATTCGGGTCAAGGGAAAACTTTTTTGTTTTTGATAGGAAAATAATGAAGATGGGTCGAAGTTACACACAGAAGTAAATACGATAAAGTCCTGTTCTGTGTGTGCAGAATGACGCCAACTCTGGCTCTGAGTTTCTTAGTGGCCTAAGCAAGTGGGAAGTACGATCTATTTTAAGATTCCAAAAGTTCATGAGATTCAGAGAGAAATGAATTCAAGAGAAGCATAACCTTTTCTCATATTAAGATATAAGAGGAATTTCTTCCAGAGAACACCTTTGAGCTGGTGTAGCAGTGAATTTCACGCTGCCATGTCTCATATTCCTCCGTGCTAGTCAGAAGCACAGTAACTAATGCAAACCGGAAGTGTCATTTCCAGGAGATGGGAGACAATGGGTCCAAATACACACTGCAAGGTTTAGAAAGGAAATCTGTAGGTACTCTTCCTTATATCCTGAATATTGTAGATACTAACCTCATATTTGTAAAAAATAATTATTGGGCATCTGAAAAATAAGAAATCGATGAAGGAATTGGTTCCTGAAGCAAAGGCTGCCAAGGGCCCTCCGTGTCGTCCATGTTCTCTGCTTCTTCTCAGGCTACAGCCACACTGCATTTCCCAGCTACCTCTGCAGTTAGGTGTGACCATGTGACCAAACTTCCACCAGCCTGGCTTGTACAGCCCCCGGGTGACCTTCTCAGTCTCGTCCTGTCCACCGTCTGCACTCGGAGGGCTCCATGAGTGTAGGAGCAGGGCAGAGCTACCAGATGGAGCTTGGGTTCTTGGAGGACCCTGAGGAGCAGTCCACTGTGACCTGCAATGGGTGGGACAGGGGTGAGAAACGAACCTTGTTGTATTCATTGCTTCATCTAACATTGTATTAAATAGTTATGTAACAGATGGAGTTATGTCATTAACAAGATGACTTTTCAAACTGTTAGTCACATTGAAGCAAATGTCCTCAATGGTTACACAATCCAATCGCTTCTCTTTACCTGAAAGAAACCAAAATTCCTATTTTTTTCAAGGGCAAGTCCTTTGACCTTCACTGGTGTCTAGCAGGATTAGTAGGATTAGTATTGGGATCGGACGGCCTGGGCTCTAACTTCAACTCTGCTGTCCAAATGCTCTGGGCAAGTTACCTTGACTCCCTAAGCCTTAGCTCCTCCATCTCTAATAGTAACACGATTCCCATTTTAGGTTGTCTACAGAGAAGGTATTCTACATAGAGTGTCCAGTTTAAGATTTGGCATGTGGCAAGAATCTGATAAATGTGAGCTAGAAATGCTAGCAATCCTTTGCAAATGTATCCTTGCATTTCTGGTTTCCCATGAGGAAGCCCTAAGGCAGGAGGACAGGCTAAGGCTGTGCAAAGGCAGCTGCACCTGTAGCGGGAAAGCAGTTCAGAGTGATGAGGCTGCCTCCTTTCCCCCCTACTCCACTCCTTTGCTTCTTCTCCTGTCTTAATTCAAGCAACCACCCATTTGATCCTCACACTTTGAACCTGGCAACCAAGATCTGTGAGCTGTTCACATCACCTAAACATTCTGAATAAATTTCACCTGATCCACGTGGGAAAAGAGGGTGGATTACAGTAACAACAATAATTCCTGGTAATTTTGAGTTTTTGAAGATTTTTTTTCACTTAAAAAAACTTGTGATGTTTCTAATGGAGCATTCTTTGATATTGGAAAAATCTTACATTTCCTGATGAGGCATGTTTCTGGAAGATCATTTCACAAAAATGGTTGTGTTCATATATATATATTTTTTTTGATAGGCAGAGAGGACAGTGAGAGAGAGACACAGAGAGAAAGGTCTTCCTTTGCCGTTGGTTCACCCTCCAATGGCCGCCGCGGGCAGCACGCTGCGGCCGGCGCACTGCACTGATCCAAAGCCAGGAGCCAGGTGCTTCTCCTGGTCTCCCATGGGGTGCAGGGCCCAAGCACTTGGGCCATCCTCCACTGCACTGCCTGGCCGCAGCAGAGAGCTGGCCTGGACGAGGGGCCACCGGGACAGAATCCGACACCCCGACGGGGACTAGAACCCGGTGTGCCGGCGCTGCAAGGCGGAGGATTAGCCTGTTGATCCACGGTGCCAGCCATGTTCATATTAAAACAGGAAATAACTCAAATTCTGAGTGAAAGACTATGCACCGTGTAACTCTTGAAGAATTTAGCGACTTTTCCCCTTGCACCTGACTGGCGATATAAACACAGCTAGAATCCTGGCTAATGAGAACATCACCATTTGTACAGACCTGGCATTCCTCAACAGCTTGGCAGAGTTATTTTTGTCAGAAATGATTTTATTCTAAGTGCATTTCTTCTCCCAGTAGCACATGATGCACCACTGAATTGTCCATCATACAAACTTTCTAATCGCATTTACAGTCACAGAGGTTGCAAATAGATAATTAATCAGCATTTAAGAACCTTAAGTAATCCAAATACCGATGGACTGGCAAGGACTCTGGCCTGGGAGGATCCTAATTCTCATCAGCTATGAATGAATTCCTTGACGCCCCACAGCTGCGGGGCTCAGTTTACATACATGCGAATGGAGTGCTTTGCTAAGTATCTCTCCAGTCCTCACATAGCTGAGCGTGCACGGTCATGGTTCTAAGTAGTTCAGCCTAATTCGCAGTAATGTCCTTGTCCTGATCCAAGACCAAGGTCACACACAGGATGGCTGTGGTTTTTTTCTGAACCTAGGAAATCTGTCCTGGGAGACCTGCCAGTTTTGTTGGCCTTGGTCTTCAGTTCTATCCAGTGCCCTCGTTGTGACACGTTGTACAGGATTTGACTTGGGCTGCTTTCTTCCACTCCATTGCTTTATTTCTTTATTTATATCTTTTTACATGTGAGTTCCATATCAGTAAAGGAAACTTTTCCTTGGAGAATGTCTATTAGGCAATAGAGAACTGACCAAGTGACTAAATATAGCTTTGAGAGCTGACCTTGCTTGGGCTCCTCACCACTCCTTTCCATCTGGTTAGCATTTAGCTACTTAGTTCATGAGACAGGCGGGCGTTTGACTCAAGTCAGCATTATCCTGGTCACAGGACTTCCCTCATTCAAGCAGCAGTCTGTGAGCCCAACTAGAGATAAAGGGACTTTTAGGAATGGGTTTAGGGAACTGTATGGACCTTCAGATTTGCCAGCTTCTGACAAAAGAATGCACATTTAAAAAGAGTGCAATGAGGGGGCCAGCGCTGTGACATAGTGGGGAAAGCTGCTGTCTGCAGTGCCAGCATCCCATATGGGCACCGGTTCAAGTCCTGGCTGCTCCACTTCCAATCCAGCTCTCTGCTATGGCCTGGAAAATCCCCTGCACCCACATAGGAGACCTGGAGGTGGCACTTGGCTCCTGGCTTTGGAGAGATGCAGCTCCGGCCCTTGCGGCCATTTGGGGAGTGAACCAGTGGATGGAAGACCTCTCTCTGCCTCTAACTCTGCCTTATAAATAAATAAATAAATCTTTTTTTTTTTTTTCTAAAGAGTGTGGTGATTTAGAAAGTTCCATTTCCTTGACTTAACCTAAGTGAGGTTTTACCAAGGAAAGTAGAAGGGAGGAGTTGCTTCCTGCGCACGGGCCGGCTGCTCAGTGTCGGGTAGGAGCGGTCTGAGATAATGCTCCTCGACTGGAGGCAGCCTGCCCCACACACCAGACCCGCCCTGACCACACAGTGTGTGACACTGCTGGACTTGAATCCAAAACCCCAGCTGTAACTGTGCTTCCACCACTTCGCTTTCTGTAATATTACTCAGTGTGATACCCCACTGGCTACTTTTATTTTATTTACGGAGTAGGACGTGAACGGACAGCCAAATGCTAAACACGCCGCACTCCTGCAGTCCGGTGGGTGTGTATTGGGACTGCTTGGTGTTCTGGGGAAAAAAACAAAAGCAGCAGGGGTTTGGTTCTTCCAGTGTTCTTGTGCTCTAGGCTTAGATGCTGCTGCTCTCGTTCTCATATCCTTTTTGCCATCAATGGTGGCGGTTATCGGATAGGCCTGGCCAGCTCCTAAGGGCTGCTGCTTTGCCCAGTGACTGTATCTTTCCTGTTAGCATGCTGATCATACTTGGAAATTATGAGTCAGTGAAATGTAGCCACCAGCAGTGGGGGTGGGTAGATTGCTAGGGAAAGTGCAGCCAAGACTTCCTGTACCAACTCAGGGTCATTATCTCTGGGGGAAGGTAGGAACTCAGCATGCAAGGGGAACGCCTACATTCACCTGGCATTTGCTGTGTACCAAATTGATTCAGGGAAGGCACACGGGCATAAGTGAAAAAGGAAGCAATTAAACCTTTCATAGACACCAGGGTGGAGCTTTGAGAGTCATGTTATAATATCCCTGTTATTGACACCTTAAACTTGCTAATAGTTGGTGAGGTTCATTAACTATTCACATTTGTCTGCCCTCATTCAACTCCTAGCAACTGCAGTTACAGTCCTATTTAAAATAATAGAGTGAGATTGGTTACATTACTGATTTAACAGGAAATTAGAAGACTTGCATTCACAGAGCTTAGGTAATTGACACCAACAGCACTTTTCTTGTAATTTATGCACTATGATTGATTTCATTCCCCAGCTAGTCTTAAAAGAATCTCTGAAGCATATTCAGCCATCAGATTACTGTGCAAAGGAATTAAATGAATATCACCCTGTCTATTCCAGAACTGGCAAAAAGTTTCTAAGTGGTTTGGAGCTCAGGAGTCAGTCCAAAATTACAATGCTAATATACATGAGTTCAGACTTAGAGCATTGCTTTCATAAATGACAACTGTGAAGTCACATGAAAGACGCTTGCTACTGCTAACAAGGACAGAATTATAAGTGGGTCGCTTCTTTCCAATTTTAAAGATTTTTAAAAAACTAAAGTGTATGTAGATATGTATTCCCTGGAATAGACAAAAAAACATTCACTTACCTAGAATGGCACTGTTATCAATGACACATTTCCAGAGGTAGGATCCAGTAGTAGATATATTATACATGAGTACATGATATTAAACATAAGAAAATATTTACTACCATGCTTTATGTTCCCCCACCTTCCACAATATACTTTGAGAAAAGATGAAAACTATGTTACAAAATCCACGTGCTCTATCCTGGAAACCTCCGAGGCAGTCAGCGCACAGTGTTCAAGTGAATCCCAGTTATTATCTTGGGCTGTTTCCTTAGCAGAGTAGGCATGATATGGGATCTAGCTTCAAGCCCCTCCAGTCTAGACTCTCACACATCACTCTGCTTTGTGCTCCTAGGCTGCTACTCTGGCTATTTTGCCCTGGAATGTTCTTTTTCTGCTGCTTTACCCAGTAACAACCGCTTATTCTTCAAAATTCAGGTCTCGGGTCACCACCTGCGAAACCCATGATTCCATGGTCTTGCTCAAGTAATCCCCTTCAGCTCATCCTAGCCTTAGTCACACAATCTTATGAGTGTCATTTGCCTGTTGATCATTCCATCAGACTTTAAGTTCCTTAAGGGCAGAAATAATGAGTTAATTAACTGTGAATCACATCTATAACGGTTCTTGATACAGAATAGTGGTTGACAAATGTTCTCCAAATGATCTGTGAATGTAGAATGCAACGCTTAGAAAGGCTAAGTTTATGAGATGCCACTATCTTTTTTTTTAAGATTTATTTATTTATTTATTTGAAAGTCAGAGTTACACAGAGAGAGAAGGAGAGGCAGAGAGAGAGGTCTTCCATTCACTGGTTCACTCCCCAATCGGCCACAATAGCCAGAGCTGTGCCGATTCTGGAGCCATGAGCTTCTTCCGAGTCTCCCACGTGGGTTCAGAGGCCCAAGCACTTGGGCCATCTTCAACTGCTTTCCCAGGCCATAGCAGAGAGCTGGATCGGAAGTGGAGTAGCCGGGACTAGAACAGGTGCCCATATGGTATGTGGGCACTGCAGGCAGTGGCCTTACCCGCTACACCACAGCACTGGCCCCATAGATGCCACTATTTCTAAGTTAAACCTAAAATCCAATCCTATATGTTTTTGGCACACACACACAAATGTGCACACACATGCACACACTCATACCTATACATGATATGCACAAATTGCATGCATGAATGATTATAAATGGGAAAGCAATTTTATCAGTGACCATATTTCTATTTTTTTTTTTTGACAGGCGGAGTTAGACAGTGAGAGGGAGAGAGACAGAGAGAAAGGTCTTCCTTTTTCCATTGGTTCACCACCCAAGTGGCCACTACGGCCGGTGCATTGCTGCCAGCGCGCTGCACCGATCCGAAGCCAGGAGTCAGGTGCTTCCTCCTGGTCTCCTATGCAGGTGCAGAGTCCAAGGACCTGGGCCATCCTCCACTGCAGTCCCAGGCCACAGCAGAGAGCTGGACTGGAAGAGGAGCAACTGGGACAGAATCCTGCGTCCTAACCAGGACTAGAACCCGAGGTGCCGGCACCACAGGTGGAGGATTAGCCTAGTGAGCTGCGGCGCCGGCCCATATTTCTATTGTTAAACTTAAAAAAAAATTTCCTCAGAAATGCTACCTCAAACATTGCAAGTAAAAAAAAAATAAGTTTTCCAAAAATTCATGGAAAATGCATGTTGGTAAAAACTATGTATTATGTCAATTTTTTTTTGCACCAGACCCCATCTTTTAATTCCATTTTCCCATAAACTGTTTTAAGTGTCCATACATAGTCATAGTAGGAGTTCTTGGATTTCTAAAAGGGCAGGCACATCAGGGACACTGTCCTTTAGCTTTGTCATGGTGAAGTCCAGGGAACAAGGTGGCCTTGCAGCCTAGGGATATCTGGAATATGGAATAGGCACTCTCAACCTTGAAAAATGATTAACTTGTTCAATATCATCCATCTTCTCTCATTCTGAAACCCTAATTGCTTGTTGAGGCTGGAAAGCTCAAAACGTCATCTCTTGCAGCTAAGGTTCCACCACTGAGATAAACTCTCAGAAGACTTTAATTTGGAAGTGAGAGATGCAGGTCTACAGTAGAGATGGTCTGGGTCCAGAGCCAGCAGCTGAGCTGTGTCTTCCTGAACCTGTTAGGAGGCCTCCTGATCCAGCAGCTCTGCATCGATGGAGACAGACCTCACCATGGAACAGGGCAGGTGCTGAGGCTCCAGGGTCAGGACCTCAGCCTTGAGCAGTGTTTCTCAAACTACGGATACTTAAACACAGTTAGTGCAATGCACGAATCATTAAAAAACAGAATAAAATGAAAATGGAACAGCAAACATAGCTGAGAATGCTGCACAGAGCAAGGGTTAACATTGTTTACAAAAGTTGCCTTTCAGCTGTGTATGTGTGTGCATAAATTCATGTGTGTGTATTCTGAGTCAATATGTAAAATGTATTTCTAGCTATGGGTTTCACTCATGAAAGTTCAAGAACATCTGGCCTACAGCCTTACCTCCAACATTTTCAATAATCTTCTTAATCCCTTCCTGTTTAAAGTATCCAGTGGAGTCTTTTTTTTTTTTTTTTTAATCTGCTGAACATCTGTTCTGTGGTCCATCCGGCAGCACACAGGTATATAGATTTTCTCTTCTAAACTGTGGGTTGGGGAGAGAGGGATATGCCATTTTTTTTTCAACTGATGGCTTCCTCCCATGGTTTACTCAGTTATTCCCCAATACCTCTTAATGAGGACAAGATAAAAGTAGAAGATGGAAGTGTATCTTTTAGGGGTTCCTGACATTTTCTGGACTCCTCCAAGGGGAAATGATACTTAAACCACTTCAGCAAGGTCCCTGTGAGCTGCTTCCTCCTCTCCCAGCTCTGTGCAGGGAGAGGTGGCCAGGCCTCAGCCTGAGGAGAGCAGTGTACAGCCATGTGCCTTCGGGACTCTGGCATGGCTGGCACACATCTCAGAAAGGGGCAAGCTCAGAAATGATCAGGCTCCAGAGTAACTCACCAGGGCAACCAGAGAGGTAGAGGGTAGCTGTAGGATGATGTGGTTCTGCAGGATATTTTTAGTATTACAAAGAAGCAGATTGACTCTGTCTTTACTTTTATGAGCAAATGAAACCATCAAGACAATATAGGGGCAGGCATTGTGGCACAGCAGGTTCAGCTACACCTTGATATTCCCACACCCCATACGAAGGCACCTGGTTCAGGCCTAGCTAATTTGCACTTCTGATCCAGCTACCTGCATGTAGGTCTGGGAGGCAGTGCATGATGGTCCAAGTACCTGGGTTCCTGCCACCCATGTGGCAGACCTGAATGGAATTCCTGGCTCCTAGCTCAGGCCTGACCTAGCCCTGGGTGTTATGGGCATTTGGGGAGTGAACCAGCAGATGGATGATGCCTCTGTCTGTCTCTCTCTCCCTCCCTCTCTGTTGCTCTGCCTTTCAAATGAATAAATATGGCTCAACATAGAGGATAAGATACTAAGTGAAATAAGCCATAGAGAGAGAAATAACTGAATGGTCTCACTTTTATGTGAAATCTTTTAAAAAAATCATAGAGAATAAAATAATGATTACCAAGGGCAGCAGTGAGGGGTTGAAAAGTGGTGAGTTAGATGTAGGTCAGAGGGTACAGAGTTCAAGCTGAGTAAGTGTCGAGACCTAAGCTATAGCACAGGACTACAGTTAGAATACTGCATCGTGTACCTGAAATTGGCTGGAGAGTAGATTTTTGGCACTCTCGCCACAAAAGGGGTAACTATGCAAAAAGAATGGATATATTCACTTGTTGGACTAGATAACCATTTTATTATGGAAGTATACCAAACATCCTATTGTATATCATAAATATATACAATTTTTAAAAAGGACTTTTCTGGTTCTTATGGCTGTCCAATGTCAAAAAGCGTCGGAAACTTAATAGTCAACTAGCTAAATCTGTAGCCTCTGAGGGTTCCACCCCTAGCTGTCTTGCATGTCTTCCTCATACCGTCTCCATGGGCTGATCTGACAACTCGCTGTCCCATTTCCATCGCTCATCTGCTGTTCTTCTGGCTGAGGTACCCTCCCCCAACTCTAACCATCTGTACCGAACGATTCCTCGGCAGAGCTCCTCTCTCAGCTCTCTGTCGGGTCTTTTCTGTTCCTTCCAGCTTCTCAGTCATTACTTCCTCTCGTCACACATGGATCTCATTTAGGACTTGCAGTGACCTCAGTGAAATGAACACACGCTGGAACTTTGGTTCACACCACTTTGTAGCTCCCTCAACACTGACACAGGGCCCTACACATAGCAGATGCTCAATAAATACCTTTTGACTGGCTGAGGACATCTTTATGAATTCATGTACAACTCGGCAACTGGGAATACCGTGTGAGAGCTGTGGGGCCTTAGTTCTCCCTTCCCTATCACCTCCATGGAAATCTGAATTTCTTAAATGAAATTTAAGAGAGCCTCAGGCTCACGCTGCTTGTTTCTGCCAAGTGTTAATTATGTGTGGAATCCAAGGGGACTTCCATGTATGGATTACAAGGGGTATTATGAAGGGACATTAAGAAAGACAGCTGTGTAGCAAGATGACATTCTTTTTTTAAAGTTTCAAAGACCTACACTTCCCTAATTTGCTTTTGGGAAAGATTTCTTTTCTCCCAGACATTTTGTGCATTATCAGGATTTAAAAGCAAGAGTGGAAAATGCGTACTCATGTCCTCTGTACTACAACTGCTAAGATATTGTAGCTCTTGAAATTGTTTTCCGGATCTTCATCTGGCCAAAACTAACAAGCAAGTGTGTTTGAGAATCTCATTTCAAAACAATTCTAAAAATAGTGATTATATTTAAGATAACCTTAACATGTAGAGTGACCATAAAGCAAGTATAATCTATATGGTCCATCCTGTGTAGTCACTTGAGAGGCCACGTTCTCCAATTTCAGCATTTGTTCCAGCTTTGCTGTCATTGTGTTAATGAGATTGGGTTACCTTGGAAGGTTCTTTCTTAGCTATATATATTAAAAAAATCACTATTTCATAGTTCCATATCATTTTTTACTCTTAACCTAAATTGCATTAGCTTGATCATGTACAAGGGAACTTAAACATTTTTTGGAAGGTAGAATTAAAAGATAAGATTATTTTGGTGTAAAATATTTGAAATCCATGCTTTTTTTTTTTTTACATAATACACTTTTCCATGAACTTTTAAAAGTTTATTTATTCACTTGAAAGGCAGACTAAGAAATGGGGAGAGAGACATAGTAAAACAGAGAGAGAGTGTGTGTGTGAAAATTGTTTTCTGCTGTTCACAACAAGCCAAGATGGTCCAGACTGAAGCCAGGAGCTAGAAACTCCATCCAGGAACCAATGTACTTGGGCAATCATCTACTGCCTATGCTGGATCAGAATGGGAGTAGCTAGGACTTGAACCAGCACTCTGATATGGCATGAGAACATATCATTAACCTACTGTGCCACAACATCTACTTGCTCCCATGAGTTGTTTGAAGATTCTTGTACCTTTTCTACCAAATTTAGCACCAGATGCCTTTGGGCTATTTACTAAAAATCAAATCAATGAACAGTTATTAACTTTAAAGTCATATTGGAAAACCAAATGATACAGGCCCTGAAGGCAAATCCAAAGGAGGAGCTAGAAAAGTTTTGAGTAATGGAATAAGTGTATTGCTGCAGTGGGTAGCTTTTCTTATTTGGGACAATACTCATTTTGATGTAGAAGAGTTCACATATTTCTTTAAATTCAGTTTCCTCATTTTATATTCACATCTGATATTTGAAAACTCATTTTGAATTAAGGAAATGGTCTTTGTGAAAGAAGACTGGGTAATTTTTTTAAATTTGGGGAGAAATTACATCCTGCTAAACTGAGTGACAGATGAGAAGCAGGAAAAACATCATTAAGAAATGCCAGATGGCAGGAAGTGTTAGAACCACATAGACCTAGATCAAACCACAGTACCCGTTCAGTACTTTGGGTTAACAATGTAACCTTTCTCAGGTTCCATTTCCTTGTCTAGGCAATAGTGATCTATCAAATGGGCACTTATGTAAATTATCTAACACAGAGTCTGGCAAAAAGCAGGATATTAGGCATTTGAAAAATGTTAGTTTCCTTGGAGAATAAAACATTTAATAGAAAGATGACCCTGTCAGATTTAAGAGTCCTAAATTTCTAGTACCAGCTCATCAGCTAGGTGATCTTAAGTCATTCAAACCTTCTGGGGCTCAGTTTTATAATTATACTTGCAACACTAAGACATTATATCCTGTGAAATTAATTTTATGTCCCAACCTGGTTCACCCATCCTGATATTTGGCTAAACACCATTCTGTATGTTTCTGTGAGGGTGTTTTTAGATGAAATTTACTGTTAGCATGGTGGATGTTAAAGAAAGTAGACTGTCCTACATAATGTGTGTAGGTCTCTTCTAAAGTCAGCTGAAGACTGGCCTCTCCCTGAGCCAGAAGGAATTCTGCTGGCAGATGGCCGTTGGACTTGAACTGCAACATTGGCTCTTTGATTAGGGTCTTCAAGGTAAGAGCCAACTTGCATATTTTGGACTTGCCAGCCTCCGTAATGGTGTGAGAAAATTCCTTAAAACAAACTCTCTGTTTACCTATGTGGATATATCCCATTGGTTCTGTTTCTTTGGAGAGCACTGACTAATCCATCTACCTCAAGGGATTTTTTTTTTTTTTTTTTTTTTTTTTTTTTTTTTTTTGCCCAAGGAGGAATAAAGGAAGTCATGTATGGAACTTGGC
Organism: Lepus europaeus; assembly: GCF_033115175.1. Taxonomy (NCBI): domain Eukaryota; kingdom Metazoa; phylum Chordata; class Mammalia; order Lagomorpha; family Leporidae; genus Lepus; species Lepus europaeus. The sequence continues at coordinate 102,650,935 of NC_084828.1, read as the reverse complement.
TGGCCATAACTGATCTTGGCATCAGTTCTCATTCTCTTCCCTCCCTTTGTTCATTGAGCCCCAGTTTTCTCACATGGAAAACAAAGAGTTTGGAGATGCAGGATGATTTCTAAAGCCAATTTCAGCTATGAAAGTCTGTGTATCTTGATGAAACTAATTGCTTGGGGTGTAACATTCAACTATAGGCATGGCCAAACTGGGTTTCTGCCAAGGGAGAGAGGCACATGGAGTGTATAAAGACTATTTATGTAGAAACAAACCTTTTCAGGGGTATGTAATGTGTCAGGGGGACTAATGGGGAACTCCTCGTAGTCCTATAAATATTCTTATAAGCCTGAACGCTTTCTTGGTAGTTGAGGGAAACAAAATACAGTCTCTAATTCTATGCAGAAGTAGCTGGGGAAAGTACCTACTTTGTCTGTTGATGCTTTTATGTGCCTCTGTGCACATCCTTAAGTGACTAAAATGTGGAAAGGAGTCATTTGATGGATTCTAAAGAACCTATTGACCATGTTGAAAACAGTACTGATCTTCAATCTCTGAAAATTTAAAGTCCAATGCAGTGTTTGTGAGAAGGCGAAAAGTAGGGCCCCAGATTGCATTTTAACCACGTTCTCAGTAACTCACCAGAAAAGTTTCCTCATGTATTTCAGGATATAAGTGCTATTTATTTCCTTTCTCAGGCAGTGAAGTGGCTAGGTACTTAAACATACTGGCTAGAGTACTTTGGGTCTTTGAGTCTTTAGATGAAACAGTTGCGAAAATCCTTTGTAATCTCTGTGGTGCTATATAAGGGTAAGTGATGATTCTTCTTACAGTACACACTCAAGTGACACCCACAGTCTGAAGCTCCATAGCATGAGGTCTAGCTTCTGGCCAGCAGGGCCTCCTTGCCAACGTTCAGGTTTCAGATTTGCTTTCTGGCAGACACTGGGTGCTCTTGTCAGGTAGGCCAACGAGCAAAGTTAGCAACTGCTCACACAGCTTGAATTGAGAGGCTGAAATCAGACTTCCTGCTCGTCAGTCCAACTGCCCAGCCTGCCACCTGGGCTCCAGGCCACCAGGCTGTACCCTGCTCTCTTCCACGATGACCCCAGAGCCATGTTAGGCACATTCGGCATCATATGAAATCCTACTGCTTTAAAGACTCAATGCTGTTCCATTGCCTGTAGGATAACACGCAAACACCTTAGCGTAGCACACAAGGCCTTTGAAGGGTACTCTCTGGCCTCTACTTATTTCCACAATTCCATTTTTGTTGTGATTATTACCCACTCTTCCATAGCAAAATTCAGGGCTCTGGTTTGTGAACTTTCATTCTTAAATTCGCTATTTACTCAGCAAATATTTAAAGCCTGTTGACTAACGAGTTTAGGCACTGTTCTCAGTGCTGCGGATAGATCAGCAAATACAACGGAGCCTGCGTTATGGGGTGCAGGGGGGAAACATGATCAACTTTACACAGCATATTGCAGGATGATGAGAACTATGGGAGTATTCATTCTGCAGGGAATGGGAATAGGAGTTGCATTTTACACAGCATAGGCCTCTTTGCAAAGGGAAGGGAATTCTTCAGTTACGCAGCTTTTATTGTAATAAGAGCTGGCTGATACAGAGAGCAAGCGATGCAAACATCTTGGAGAACAGCTTTCTAAGTAGAGGCAATGGCCGTCTCCAATGTCTGGAGAAAGGAAGTGGAAGTGGCTACTGTGTTTAAGAAACAGCAGAGGGGCCGGCGCTATGGCGCAGTGGGTTAACGCCCTGGCCTGAAGTGCCGGCATCCCATATGGGCGCTGTTTGAGACCCGGCTGCTCTACTTCCTGTCCAGCTCTCTGCTATGGCCCAGGAAAGCAGTAGCAGATGGCCCAAGTCCTTGGGCCCCTGCACCCATGTGGGAGACCTGGAAGAAGCTCTTGGCTCCTGGCTTCGGATTGGCATAGCTCCGACCATTGCGGCCACCTGGGGAGTGAACCATTGGATGGAAGACTCTCTCTCTCTCTCTGCCTCTCCTCTCTCTGTGTAACTCTGACTTTCAAATAAATAAATAAATCTTAAAAAAAAAAAAAAAAAGAAAAGAGAGTAGCTAGAGGCATAGACACTGACAGCGAATGGAGCAGGGCACAGCAGGGAGGAAAAGAAGGTAGGGAAACCACCACAAGCAATAACAACAACTCAGGGCATCTAAACACAGAAAGAATAGCCTCACCTGCCTTGGAGGCCTGAAGATAATGATGGCTGTTTGACCCTTTAAAAAAAAAAAAAAGAAAAGAAAAGAAAACAGCAGAAAGGCTGGTGTGCTGGAATGCAGTGAGAAAAGCAAGAGACTAGAAGGTACTGGGAAGGAGTTGGGTGGTGGGAGCAGATATAGTAGGCTCCTGAATGCCAGAGTCAGGATTTTGGCTTTGACTTGGAGTGAAATGGAAAGCAGCTGGAAGGTTTTATGCAGACAAATGTCATGCCCTGACCTGTGCTTTTGAAGGACTGCTGTGGCTGCTACACTTGGATGGGCTGAAGACAGAGACAAGTTATGAATCTGCTACAATAATCAGGACAGAGGATTACGGTTAAGGTCACAGCAGTGGAGGTATAAGAGGTGATCAGATTAGGAATCTCTTAGAAGTACATTGGAAGGTGTTGTGGTACAGGGGGGTAAAACGCTGCTTGGGACACCCACATCCCATATTGAAGTGCCATTCTGAGTACTGGCTACTGCTGCTTCTAATCCAGCTTCTTGCTAATGTTCTTTGGAGGCAGCAGATGATGGCCCAAGAATGTGGATTCCTGCAAGGTAGACCTGGATGTAGTTTCTGGCTCCTGGCTTCCGCATGGCTGCTGCAGGCATATGTGGAGTGAACCAGTGGACGGAAGATAGCTTTTTCTTTTTTTTTTTTTTTTCCTGTTACTCTGCCTTTCACATAAAAATAAATGCATCTTAAAAAATACATTCCATAAGATTCAAATGTGGGGTATTATAAGACCTAGATGATAGAATATGGGCAAAGAATCAACATATTGGGAAAGTACAGCCAGTAACAGAGGAATAAAATTAGTAAAGGGTAGCATCCCAGATTCCAGGTGGAGAAAGTGTTTCCAGAGGTAACCAGTGATCAATTATATTAGATACTGCTGATAGGTTAACTAGGATGAGCCTAAAAACTGTTGGATTTAGCAAAATGGAGGGCATCCATAGCCTTGAGAGAAGCAGTTTTGCTGGAGTGGTTGGGGCAAATGCTTGCTTGGAAATAAACCAGAGAGTATAGGAGAAGAATGAAAGCAGTGCATCTCCACAACTCTCCTGAGGCCGGTCTAGTGGGAGAGGAAGCAGAGCACTGAGGCAGCAGCTTCATCAGCAACTGAACTCAGCAGAGGTTTCTCCCAACCCACTAGGTGGTCTGACACCGTCCTGCCTTTGTAAAAAGCCGTTCTCCTCCAGTCTATCTGGTGAAATTTCACTTCTTGAGAAGCTAATGTGAGCATATATATACTGAACTTTATGTACTGTCTGCATTGATTCATCAAAATAGGACTTATTGTAGCCGGTGCTGTGGTGGTGTGGGATAAGCTGCTGTACACAGTGCTGGCATCCCATATGGGCACCCATTTGAGTGCCAGATGTTCCACTTCCGATCTCGCTCCCTACTAATGTGTCTGGGAAAACAGCGGAAGATGACCCAAGTGCTTGGGCCCCTGGCCCTTGCTTCAGTCTGGTCCAGTCCTGGCCATTGTGGCCATTTGGGTAGTGAACCATCAGATGGAATCTCTCTCTCTCTCTCTCTGTCTCCCTCCCCACATTTCAAGTAAATAAATAAATATTTTTAAAGGACTTAATGTGTGCCTATTATGAAATAAGACACTCATCAATGAACAGTGAGGAAGCCTGACAAGATCTCTGCCTTCTTGGAGGTCACCATCCAATGGGGAGACCAAGACTACAGAAGTAAACAAAGAAAAAAAGTAACTGATCACTACAGATTATGAGGAGTTGTGCAGGCCACAGACTGCGTGGTGTGGCGTGGCGGATAAAATGTGAGCTGTGGTAGCCTTGGGAGGCCTCTCTGGGAAGGTGATCACTGAACTGAAACCAGATGGACACTGCTATGAATTGGATGTTTGAGTATCCTCAGATTCCTGTGAAGCCTTAATCCTCAAGGTGATGGTATTTGGGGGTGGGGCCTTTGAGAAGTGATTAGGTCAGAGGGTGGAGCCTTCAGTAACGGGATTAGCACCTTTGTAAGAAGAGATGAGAGAAAGACTTCTCTCCCTGTGAGGACACAGCTAAAGTATATCCACTTGCAAGCCATAAAAAGGGCCCTCCTCGGAGACCCAGATCAGCTGGTGCCTGGATCTTTGATTTGCAACCTGCAGGCTGTGAGAAATAAATTTCTACTGTGTATGGTATTTTTTGTTACAGCAGCTTGAGCTGACTTAGACACATACAAAAGCGCAAGTCTCAGGAAGGCCCAGGAAAATCCTCCAGGCAGAGGGAACGTTCTCTGGTGGTAGGGTAACAGATAGGCGTCTCACATGGCAGCCGTGGCCTGAGCTGGGGGCCAGTGAATGCTTAAATGGAGCAGGTGACCCGACGCCTGACTCAGTGAGATAGAGTTTTAGCAGGGGTGCTTGGAGTGTGGGAAGATGAGGCTGGCTTTGTCAAACACTGGCCGTGTACATGGTGACAGGTGCATGGCAGGACACAGGTATGTTTCGGAGGTAAACCAGTCAGCAGATGGCAATGTAGTGAATCAAAGAACAAACTAAAACTGTGTCCTTGGTATGAGCAGCCAGGTGGACGTGGAACCATTATCTAGGAAACTGTTCATGACATTAAAAATGGTCAACCAGATGACAGTGCGGCTGGGAGGGCAGGGCTAGGGGGCTACCGGTAAGTTTTAGGACTTACTCCTCCACAGCCCTGCAAACGTGTCTAACGTTGGCTTCTTTCCTTTCCAGCTTTGTTCTTCATTATTTGATAAGTTGTTAGAGAGTCTGGCCTCTTTTTTTTTTTTTTTTGACAGGCAGAGTGGATAGTGAGAGAGAGACAGAGAGAAAGGTCTTCCTTTTTGCCGTTGGTTCACCCTCCAATGGCCGCTGCGGCCAGCGCATCGTGCTGATCCGAAGCCAGGAGCCAGGCACTTCTCCTGGTCGCCCATGTGCGGGCAGGGCCCAAGGACCTGGGCCATCCTCCACTGCACTCCTTGGCCACAGCAGAGAGCTGGCCTGGAAGAGGGGCAACCAGGATAGAATCCAGCGCCCCAACCGGGACTAGAACCTGGTGTGCCGGTGCCACAAGGTGGAGGATTAGCCTGTTAAGCCATGGCGCCGGCCTACTTTCTTTCTTTCTTTCTTTCTTTTTTTTTTTGAAACCATTTGTTTGTTAAGTACAGCTTTCTAAGTACAACTTTAGGAATATAGAGGTTTTTCCCACCATAACCACCCTCGCACCCCACCTCCTCCTCCCTCTCCCATTCCCAGTCCCGTCCTGTTATGCTCCCCTCTGTAGCTCTGAGCACAGCAGAGTGCCTTGGAACACATGGGTTGCACCAACAGTTCCTGGCTGCACCTCCCAGGTGCTACCGGTTGAGGGGTCAGCTGCTGGATGGCAGGGCCCCTCCCAGAAGCACCGAGGGCCTCACAGGCTGCGCCCTGTCCTGTCTGTCTTATTAAAGCCAGAGAGGGTGTGCACGATAAGGCAGGGTGGGACCCTTGACTCACAGACTCACAATTAGCCGGCTTTTGTCTTTGAATCTGACTGGAAGTGACTCATGGGCTGGAAAAAAACCTGTTGGAAACAAATGAGGGGGAAAAAAAAGGAGGTTAAGCCAGTGCTGCATTTTATGCTCAGATAAAATGCAGATCTGCTGTCCCATAAACGTTGACTACTGTGCACTACCTCAGCCTCCTTCCAACAAAACCCAGGGGGACTTATTAAGCGCGACAATTCACTCATTTTCTCCAAGATTTTTATTAAATGCAATTTAGAGGGGATAAAGTTTCCTTCTTTCTCCTCACTCGAATAAACCCTAATTACCACTAGGGTGGAATAAGATGGGCTTCTTGAAGTCCGCCGCGATGAGTATTGCTTCCCCTTTAAATTAACCCGCCAGTCTCTTGTTCAAAAAGCCACCGGTGCACTTCCTGTCCACACAGACTTGGCTCCCTGCATTTTAAAGAGCATTTATTAAGCACCTGGTGATGGGGCACTGACAACTATATAGCCTGTGGAGGACAAAAGACACAGCTTTGCCTGGGGGTGGGGTGGGGTTTACTGTGGGGGATGGGGAGTGAGTTTTGCACTAAGATTCTGTGCAAGTTAAGACTAACAAAAGCCATTTTGGACTGCTTGGGGGTTGCAAGTAACAAAACACCAATCAGGTTAAGCAATAGGGAGAATGTGTAGGTGGTCACAAGTCATCCGTGGCAGGCAGCACGCACCAACCGCCAATTCCATCAGCCCCCACTGGGCTCTGTCCCTACCCCCAGCCCTGCCTTCACACACGCTGGGAAACTGGCTCATACACAAGGTTCCTAAATACACCAACTTGCAGTTTTAGCCCTGGGCAGAAACTGTTTTTTCACTTCCAGTTTCAAAATCCCCCCCAGAAAACCTGAGTTGTGTCAGGTCTTTGCTCGCGGACTCCCTGCTGCCACAAGGTTGGGGAAGGGCAGCGACTGGTACAGCTTAGGTCAGAGGCTCGCTGCCCGCTCCCCGTCGGCGCCGACAAAGCGGCTCCTGCTGTAACTGCGGGCGTGGGGCGCCACTAAGCCAGGAGTGGAGGGGGAAGGGCGGAGGACGCCGGGCTGCCGGTGCGTTTTCAGACACCACCGCAGGGGCTCTGGCCTCACCGACCGCCCAGGACTGGACTCTGGGCAAGCGAGTCCCTTGCGAAATCTGGATTTCACTGAATCCTCCTGACGGTCACTGAGGGGCCTGGCTGCTGCCCCCATTTCACAGATGCGGGCCTCAGAGACGTTGAGCACCCGGCGCACACTTAGGCAGCTAAGAAGCCCACAGAGCAGCATTCTGCTCCCAGGCGCTTCCAAGTCTCTGGGCTGCTGGCACCACCCAGGGCGCGCACCCACCCAGCTCAGCGGGGAGGACAAGGCCGGCCCTGGGGGAGGGGCAGCCCGTCACCGCGGGATGGGCCGGGGTCCCACCCGGGCCCGAGGCGTGCAGGGATGCGGCCTGAGGAGCCCACGCCGAGCCGGGCGCGGGGGTGTGCGCGGGGCCTGAATGCAAGGCCCCGGGCACCGCGGGGAAGGCCACGCCCTGGTTTGGAGAGCGTCCCTCCAGATCCCGGCCTTAGACTGCAATCCCATTTAAGGACAACCCGGCCCGGTTCACACCTAGCCTTGAAGATGACAGATGGCTCTGTGGTCCATGTGCAGGGGTGAGAACGGGAGCCTATAACTCTGCACCTGCACTGCCGGCTCCATAAACCAAGCAGATCGAGGCCCATAAAATGCCACCGCCGCTGAGGCGCAAAATCCAAGCGGTCACCTGGAGAAGGAAGTCCGCCACGGAGAGCGCCCCGGGGCCCCGCACCCACGGGGGAGGCTGGGCACGCGGGTGGGGGATGGGCGCCGGCGGCCTCCCCTCCCCCCACCCCGTGCCTCCGCTCCCGGCTTTGTAGCCCTGCTCTGCCACGTGGTAAAAGCTTCCGGAGGGCGGGGGGTGGAGGGGGCGGCATCAGTTATTTCTGCCTTTAGAGTTTTTGACCCAACGTAAGCGTCGGAGGAGCGGGAGCCCGAGCCCCCCACCCCGCCACCCCCCAAGCCCCGGCGGCTGCGACCCCGGCGCGGCGGCGGCAGAGCCCCAGCACCGAGCGGCTGCAAGGCGCCCCTCCCCCGCCGCGCCCGCGAGCCCATTTTCGCTTGGCCGGTCCCCGCGCTGCCGGATGGATCGCGCCCCACCCCCGCTCCTCTGCTCAGTCATTCAGACTTGGAAAGTCAATAACACGCTGACATCATCAGGGGTTTGTGTATTATTACACGGCTACTTTCCAGAGTACCTGGCATTCTCTAAGAGAGGAGCACTCTGGCTGCCCAAGAAAGGGCCCTAACTGGGAGCCTGGAGGCCTGGGGCGGGCGGCCGCTCGGAGCCGGGCCTGGTGCTCGGCGGGGCGCGTCTCCGGGGCACCAATTAGGGGCAGATCATCAGCTTCTGCTGCGCTGGATGCAGATGCACGTTAGATATCGATACAGCCTTCGCTGTGGCTTGGGGGCGCACGTATAAATCATCCTTAAGTGACCTGTGTTCCTACCAGAGACATCCAGAAGCGTTCTTAGTGATCTTCGCATAGGAAAAAAAGAAAGGCATCTTCTAGGCCCAGGAGCCCAAAGCTGATTCTTCTGAGCCTCTTGGGGTTCGCGTGTGCGAGGCTCTTATGTAATCGCCATCACGGCTGATTAGGTCTTCCTGGTCTCGTCCTCCCTCCAGGGCTGAGCTGGGTGGTTTGGTTGCTGTGTTTTTCTTTAAGCCGCACGCAGGGCAAACACACATCCATAGAAAACATGTCCCAGATCCACGGTGCAGACTGCTCCCCCAACGGCTCCCTCGTGCAGAGTGGCTCAGTTTTCTTTGGGGGGGGGAAGGGAAGTAGATGAATTTGTTGTTAATTAAGACTCCTTTATGTTGCTACTCTGGCATTTCCTTTTCCTAGAACGAGTTTTTAAAAATAATTTTATGTATTTTCGATGATCCCCTCCCTCCTCTTGGCTGTGGTACTTGAAACAGCTTATATAATGACTTAACTATCGATTACTGTGCTGTTAATACACACACACCTAAGTTTAAAAAAACAGCCGTAAAACTTAGACAACACTGTACCTTCTCTATTTGGCCAAACAGGCGATTTCTTTCTTCACACACACACACACACACACACAGGGCTGACTGACCTCATTTGAGATTTTCTTAGTATCTTAAGTGGCAAAAAATGGCAGCCAGCCCCGAGCTGGCTGCCCGGAGAAGTACAAGGGCAGAGCTGTTCTTGCCTGGCCCCATCCTACCCTGGGAACCTCAGGCCCCAGGCCCAGCGCCATAGGCAGCGATAGAAACGCTCCCCCCGCCCCCCGCCCCCGGAAGCGAAGCAGACTCGGGTCTCAACAATGTAACAATTTCCCTATGTGTACTTGATCGGTTCAGGAGAATTTGTAGTCGGTTATGACTGCTTCCTTCCAGATGGTCCGAAGGAAAACTCTCCCACCAGGCTTGCACTTCTAAAAATCACTTCCCCAGGCCTGCCCCTTCCCCATTTCCCCTTTCGGAGGCGAGGCAGCTGGGGAGCCTGAGCAGCCAAGCAGGCCTTCCAGGCCATTCGGTGCATGCGTGTTCCTGTTCCTGTTCCGCCTGTGGAGACCGAAGTGGGGAGGAGGGGCGGTGCCCAGGACCTGCGCCAGGGGCAGCCTCTCTCGCCTGGGGGTTTTCTGAGCTCATTGGAGATGAGTCTGCCTCTTTGGTTCTCCGCAGGAAGAGTCTCTTACATCTCTAAGCACTTCTGTTTCCTAACCCAGCCGACCCTCTGGCCCTTGCCCAAGGCCTGCCAGACACAAGTGCCCGATCCAGGGGTCCTTGCTAAGCGAGGGTACCAGCTGCCGAGTTCAGGGTGCTGAGCTTTGAAACTTGGCAACGCGCTCGCCGCCCTGGGGTTTCTGCCAAGGCAGGGCAGGACAAAGGCCAGAGGGCTGGCCTGGGCAGAACCCCTGGGATTAGGAAGTTGGCGCTTTGGCCTAGCAGAGCGCCCTGAAATGAGAAGGAAGAGAAGAGAATTTGTGCAAAGGAACCATGTTGAGGATCTCCAAAGGAGCGCAGCGTGTTGGACAAGCATCAGCGCCAGAGCATGCCCTGTGTCTCTCCAGTGTCAGTCCTCCTGGGCTGGTCGGGGGAGGAGGAGGCACCCCTGACCTGGTGGGCATAGAGGGAGTCCGGTTAGAGTGACACTGGCATTTCCCACAATCCTCTGCGGGAAAGGAGGGGACCCCCAGGGCCTTTACTGTCACGTGTTTGTCAGCTGGTTATACCGGGAGCATTTTCATTCAGGGGTCCCTGGGAAGACATTCAGCTACAAAGCCCTGACCCTGCTGTAGGAAAGGCAGTGTCTTCAAATGGATCCTTTGGCTCGATGAAGACCACGGCATTGCTTTTTAAAATTATCTCTGGGCAAGATTTTCAATTGCTTGCATGCTGATTTCTTTTCTTTAAAAAAAAAATTAAATAAAAAATATACAAAACACAAGCCAATTTTTTTATTATTAGATTCAGAAAATTAGATTCAGAAAATCATTCTGTCAAATGGTTACTGAGGTTTCTAAATGTTATTCTCAGTTGCTATGCACATCTCATGGCGGAATGTAACAAACAGTTCTTGAACCTGGGAAGGAACTTTGAGGAGCACAGGAGCAGGCCTTGCAATCTGGAGGCTTAAGAGCCAAATTGAGGTCCCGTGTCTATGTAGGTTGGCCTGAATAGGCGTCTTAAAAATTGGATTAAAAAACCCAGAGATTTCACGTAAAAATCCAATTTTTCCTGAAGAGTAAACAGCTTTGGGCAACACAAGCCACATCAGCAACCGGGTGGAGCTGAGCAGCTGCCTCCTCTAAGCCAGCACAGTTCACTGTTGCCCACAGTTCTAACCTCTTCCGGTCCTCTCACTCCCCCAGGTAGGCTCACTCATTTAAGCTGTTTGCTTGGTGACAAAAAGCATTTGAGTCTTTGCATCCCTTCACGGTGCCTCTGCTTGAAACAGGCTTCTTGAGGCTTTTTCTGGCTGCCTCCCAGGGGACTCACCGGGACAGAACATTCTGCCAGGGTCGAAAGAAGCCATCCAGAGCAAAGGAGGTCTGAGCCTGGAGGCCATGGTGTTGGTACAGTTTCTATGAATCATTGGGTGCCCCAGATAATCTCTAGATAAGTGGATCGTACACTTTGGATCCATGTGGGTAAATATCCTCAGATGCAAGTCAGATACTATTTTTATGAACATAAAAATGTGCCCAATAATTTATGTATGTAATTTTACTTATTTACCTGAGAGGCAGAGGGGAGAGAGAGTGGGAGACATATAAGCAGAGCTCCCATCTGCTGGTCCACTCCCCAAATGCCCACAATGGCTGGGGCTGGGCCAAGTCGCAGCTGGAAGCCAAGAACTCAGTCTAGGTCTTCCATGTTGTTGCAAAGGATGCAATATACAATATTTTCCAAAAATTGACATTTTTGAATAAAACTACTACATCATTTAAAAAAATATATCTAATGGGATCCAAATACCACAGTAATCAAATATCTATCATCATTCACTTAAAAAATTCATGAACAAGCTCTTCTGTAATACTGACAGGTTTTACATCATTTTTATGCTTGAATTTATGTAGCTATCCTTATATTTCATAAAAATTAACTATAAAATGGTGTGATTATATAACTCTCAGTGCTAATGTTTATTTAAAATATTTACCTTAATAAGGTCAGTATGCCTTTTCTTTCAATTAGTTTATGTAATAAACCAATATGACCTGTTGTTAGATGGAGGTAGTTTTGTACTAATTTTTTAATGATTTATTTATTAATTTATTTGAAAGGCAGAGTTACAGAGAGGCACAGGCAGAGGGAGAGATCTTCCATCTGCTGGTTCACTCCCCAAATGGCTGCAATGGCTGGAGCTAGGCTGATCCAAAGCCAGCAGCCAGGAGCTTCTTCCAGGTCTCCCACATGGTGCAGGGGCCTAAGGACTTGGGCCGTCTTCTACTGCTTTCCCAGGCCATGGCAGAGAACTGGATCAGAAGTGGAGCAGCCAGGATGAGCACATATGGGATGCAGGCACCGAAGGTGGTGGCTTTACCTGCTATACCACAGTGCCAACCCAGGTTTGCACTTATTCTATTTTTCTTTCTTTTTTTTTTTTGTGCATTCATGCACATGTGTGGGTACACATATGGACACAAGAAGCGTTATCATTTAAGTAGGCAGTGAAAATAATTTTTTGAACCTCCTGAATCATTTCCCAAAGATCTCCTGGCTTGTCAAAAATCAGTTGTAGTTAGATCCTTCTTCAATCTTGTGGGAGCAAAGAGTGGGAAGCTACTTGATTAGCGAAAGTGTTTCTAGTCAACAAAGGGTCTGTGTTTGCTTCCTCTACACCTGTCCTTAGACTTAGTTCTTCCTTTTCTCATACTCTAGAGGTACTCATGACCAGGGCAGTGCAGCACAGTAAGATCTGATATGAGTGTGAGGGGTGCACTTGTTCTGTAAAGTAGGAGAAAGGAAACAAATTCAGGCCTCGGTTCTTGCAGTAAAAGAGAGCTCCATGGAGGCCAATGCAGTCAGTGGTTGTAGTCATTATATATCCATTGTGCTCCAATAGAGGCACATCATATTCTGTGGCTCTTTCTAGGGTGCGCCCTGTCAGCTCCCCTATGGGAACAGTGGAAGGGAGCCTGGCTGCGGGCTTCTGGCTCCTTGTGAAGTTGCTGATGGTTGGGCGCCCAAGAGCGTATGCAACATGGGCTTTTCAGGGATAGCCTGGCTTGCTTCTTTCTTTTGGCTGGGACTCTAGTAGGAATAATGTGGGAAAGGCTGTGCTCTCCACCATACCCTTATCCCTCTACCATACACTGGTGGAAAAAGCAGTTCCTGTTCCTCCTCTGTTATTCTCAGCTGTCAGGCCCTCCTCCCCCACAAATGATCTCCCAAGTGTGTTGGTGTTGTTTTAAAGAAGGAAGCTCAAGGTGAGCCAAGACTTTCTAAAGGAGGTAGCTGACAGTATTCCAGGTGTGGCCTTTTGTTCTCCACTTTCTTTCCTTGGTAGTTTTGAGAATTTGCAGGCTTGCGGTATGTAAGTTAGAGTCAACTGGAAGATAAGCCTGTCTTCACTGCTCCCACCATTTGATCTGGTGTCACCGATGAGAGCATTCTGGGGACCTGGACTTTGAGAGTTATTTGTATAGCGTCGGTGATGGAAGCTGCTGGAGAGGATGAGATCACTGGAGAGTGTGTTTAAGAGAAGAGAGCCAGAAAACAAGAGCCGGGGATCATAGCAGATCAGAATAATGAGCTGGCAAAGGACATTATGAAAGGGAGTAGGTGTTGAGGCTAGCTGTTAGGATGCTCATGTCCCACGTTGAAATGCTTGGGCTCAGCACTCAGCTCCGGCTCCTGACACCAGCTTCTTGCTAACGCGGACTCTGGGAGGCAGCAGGTGAAGGCTCTAGTAATTGGTCCCTGCTATACACAAGAGAGACCTGGGCTGAGTTCCTGGCTTTCAACTTCGGCCTGGCCCACTCTGGTCAGTGTGGGCATTTGAGGAGTAAGCCAGCGAGTGGGAGCTCTGTTTGTCTCTGTCTTTGAAACTGAGTGGAGAATGACATGGAGGGAGAGCATAGCCAGAGAAGACGGGAGAACGCTGGGAAAACGTTTTTGTTTTCCTTTGGCTTGCTTTTTTTGTTTTGTCAAGAGTGTTAAAGGTAATGGGAAAAGCTAGGAGAGAACCGACATAAAAGGCATTGGACCAGTCCTAAGGAATTCGGTAGACATTTTGGCAAGAGCAGTTCCTGGGGGAGAAGTAGTAAGTGTGAAAGTGCAGAGGGTGAGAAGGGAAGTTGTGAGGCCAAGGAAGCTGTGATGGGACACAGCTTTTTCATGAAGCTCGAATTGTGAAGGAGGGATTGTATGCCACAAAGGAAGGGGACCGCTTCAACCTGTTTCTAATGCTGGTGATGGCAGGGAGCCAGTGGAGGGGGAGAGCTGCAGCTGGGCAGAGAGTGAGGACACGTAATGGAGAGGCCAGAGAAACCCCGGAAGGCTGTGCTTTCGAGGGCAGTGACATGTATGGTGTGCTGCAGGTCTCCTCCTCCTCTTTTTAAGCCCTGGTAAAGTCACTGCATATGGAAACTAACATGCCTCCACCACTGCATTCACAGGGTCACTGTCCAGTTTACCCCCAGCAGGCAGACATGACACGTGCTTAGCACAATATTCTATTTGCCAGTGAGTTCTTAACTCACTTTTAGTTCCCAGTAGGCATTATGATTAGCAAGGGAAATGTAAGGACTTAAGAGGGTACTTTGTGGAGAAACAATTAAAAGATAAATAATTTTTGGTTCAAAAGAGTTCGCAATCCATGTATCATTTTTTCATAATATACATTTTCCATGAACGTTTTGCAGACTTCTTGTATTGATGCAATAAAAAAAAGTTAAGGTATTTCTTAGGTACCATATGTAAGAGAAAAAAAAAAGGCATACAAACCAGGGGAAGGAGGGGGCAGGAGAGCAGTTCCTACCCAGTGTCAATCCTGGCCGTTAATTTGTCCAGATGCATTGTAGCTGAACCAATCAATTGGGAGACAGCCCAGGTGCATCATTAAACTGGCTTCACTTCCCAGGTCAGTGGTGCTCGATTGGCTGCACGCAAACATGATGTTAAATTTCGTCTTTCCACAGAGCAATTCAAAGGTCCACACAGTTCGTGTATGCAGAATGCCCATGTTACAAACACACAGCCCAAAGTATCCTGTAGGGATAAAAAGAACTGCAAGATCACAAGTGAAAAGAGATTCAGATGTTCTGTCCCCAACTCTTTAACATGTTGTTGCTTGCCAAGTGGTGTTCCCGGTGCTGCACCACCTTGTAATGTGCCTCCCCATCAGTCTTCCGCAGAAGGAACCTGGGCAGCAGTTAAACAGTGTCTAAATAAAAATTGCCTTGGTCTAGAAGACTGTTGGCTGCTTTAATTGACTCAATTTATTAGCCTTCCTCATCAGCACATTCTCTGAAGACTATGTACCCAGAACCTGAAAATTCCCAATTTTATTATTAAAAGAAAGTTGAGTGTTTCAAAACTTGCTGGTAGAATTCTACCCATACATGTTTGGATAGAGTTACAGAATGACTGTCAGGATGCCTTCATCCAGTTTGGTTTTACTGGTCAAACGTTCAGTTGAAACCTGTGAGAAATTTCTCAAATGAAGAGTAAAGACCCCGGCTCTGTCCCAGCTTTTGATTTGGAAGAATCCTAATGGGCTGATATTGGTGTGGGGCAGCTCTTCAGCTGGTAACCAGGCCTGGCAAATTCTGCTGTCTCTTGCATCTATCTCCATCCTCTCCATCCCACCTCCTACAGCACCTCCAGTCCTTCCTGCCTCACCTGCTGATTGCTGCAACAGCTCCAACTGGTCCCTCTGCTTCCAGGTTCTTTCAACTTCAATTCCACTCCACAAGTATCAAGGGAGAATTTTGTAAATCACCAGACCTCCACATCCCTCACCGTTTCCCTGTTTAAAATGCCCCTGGGGTGGGCATTTAGCCCAGCAGTTGAAGCACCTGTGTGTCATATCAGAGAAGCTGGGATGTGAAACCTGGCCCCACTTCTGACTCCGCTTTCCTGATAATGTAGACCCTGGGAGGCAACACTATTGACTCAGGCAACTGGGTTCCTGCCACCTTTGTGAGAGAGTTAAATTGAGTCTCTCAGCTCCTAGGTTTGGCTTGTCCCAAATCCTGGCTGTTGTGAGCATTTGAGGAGTGAATCAGTGGATATTACTGTCTTTGTCTTTGTCTCTCTGCCTTTGAAAAACAAAAGTATACTTGGGGCATTGTGCTGTAAGGGGTTAAGTTGCAGCCTGAAGGCAGTGCCAGCATGCCATATGGGCATTGGTTCATATCCTGGCTGCTTCACTTCCAATACAGCTCTGTGCTAATGGCTTGGGAAAAGCAGCAGAAGATAGGCCAGTGCTTGGGCCCCTGCCACTCACGTGGGCATCCCAGGTGAAGCTCCTGGCTCCTGGCTCTGACCTTGCCCAGACATGGCCTTTGTAACCATCTGGGGAGTGAACCAGCCAATGGAAATCTCTCTCTCTCTCTCTCTCTGTAACTGACTTTCAAATAAATAAATAAATCATTAAAAGAGTACCTTGATATTGCTTACTGAATCAAGTAGAGATTTTTCTTTTGCATAAAAATAATTTATTAGCATATGTAAGATCATGTGCTTTGATTAAAAGTGACATAAGAAGCAGACACTGAGTTCCTTCTAGGAAATGCAAATGAGAAAGGCATTGATGGGCTGTACGAATGAGAAAGATCCTACGTTCCTAGGTCAAATCAGGGTTGCTCAGGGTCTGACGCTTATACAACTTGGGGACCGTTTTTAAGAAAAGAGAATGTAAAGTGTATACTAACTGCAAAATTAAAGATTTATTTATTTATTTGAAAGGCAGAGTTACAGAGAGGGAGAGGCAGAGAAAGAACCATCCGCTGGTTCCCTCCCCAAATGGCCGATTGCGCTGGAGCTGGACTGATCCAAAGCCAGGAGCCAGAAGCTTCTTCTGGGTCTCCCACATAGGTGCAAGAGCCCAAGCACTTGGGTCATCTTCTACTGCTTTCCCAGGCCATAACAGAGAGCTAGATTGGAAGTGGAGCAGCCAGGACTTGAACCAGCGCCCATATGGGATGCCAGGACTGCAGGCGGCGGCTTTACCAGCGTGCTATACCACAGCGCCGGCCCTTAACTGCAAAATTAGATATTGGTCTTGGAAGGGGTCAGTGCCAATGAGAGGCCTTGGAGTATAGGTATTATTAGCTTCAGAATAGTAATAAACTGACTCTGGGTCAAACAAGTGGGGCCTCATAACTGCATTGATTTGTCTTGGATTTTTATAGTTGGGTCATAGTGACACATTCATGAGGCATCAACTCAAATAGTGCAGGGGGGTTAGGATGAAACGCAGCATTATCTTGTCCCTGACCATCCTCACCTTTGCTTCTATCTCCAGAGATGAGCTGTTTTAACGTTCGCTTTACCTTGGCATTTACTCCAAGAAGGATATAAATAATATGTGCTTATGCTTTCTTTTCCTGATTAATCAAATTTGAATAGTACCTACTGGATTTATCATACTCTAGGATACCTCTTCTCAGTGCTTAGTAGTAATTGTTACTGTTTTAGTCCTAATTTTTTTGTAATTTAAGCTAGTAATTAACTTACATTTTAGTCTTGTGTGATTTAGAAATCATTCCTTAATAGAATCCCATGATCACTCAACATAGCATCTCTTTCCTGCTGCTTTCTTTGTTGTTCTTTGCGCACATGTTCCTGGTGCCTCCTTCTTCCAGCCCTGTCTGCCTTTGTATATTGAAGCCCTTTCCAGCCTTCAAAGCCCCAATCAATTTTTACCTCATCCATAAATCTCAGCTGTTCCAATATACTTTGGTATCTCTCTTTGAATGCTTTACACTTGACTTCTGCAACACACAATTTAACACTTAATTATAAAGCTTATTGTTTGTTTTTGAGGCTAGCCCCCTCCCTATTCCTGGAGCCAATCACCGTATCTCTTGCAAGGTTGATTCTTCAATAAATGTTTATTGAACTGAATCATTGTGTTCTGTAATTGTTTCAGATTTGTGCAGCTTACCTGCCTCACTAGATTATTAACTAAACATGTTTTTGTATTTTCTGATATTGTACACAGAGTAGACACTCAATGATAAATAATTGTTGAATAATTCTGACCTTTTGTTTCATCTACATTAATCTTGTAGCATTTCTCCTATATTTATTGGAAGATAGCAGAGGGTAGGTGAAAGCATAATATTTAGTATTAACTCTGGGTCTTACAAAAATATATATTTTTTCCAACTTTTCTTTGTAAGCATAATTCTTTCTCTCCATTCACCCCCTAAACTACCAAAGGTATTGTTAAATGTGCCTTTAAAAATCATCCTTCGAGGAAAAGGCATTGAGCCTCAGGGTTAAGATGCTTATATCCCTCATAGAAGTGCCTGAGGTGGAATCCCAACTCTAGCTCCTGACTCTGGCTTCCCACTAGTGCAGACACTAAGAGGCAGTAGTGATGGCTCAAATAATTGGATTTCTGCCACCCATTTGGGGGACTTGGATTGAGTTTCTGGTTCTTGGCTCTGACCCCAGCTGAGCCTGGCTATTGTGGGCATCTGGGAAGTGAATCATCAAATAGCAGCTCACCCTGTCCATCTCTCTCTCTCCCCCTCTGTCTCTTTGGCTCTCAAATAAAGCATAATTATTCTTTAGGGCAGTTTTTGTGGCAGGAAAAATTACTCAGAGGCTTTTTTTTCTTTTGAGAAAAAAAGATTTTATTTATTTACTTGAGAACTAAAGTTCCAGAGATGGAGAGACAGAGAGAAAGGTCTTCCATTTGCAGGTTTACTCCCCAAATGGCTGCAAAGGCTGGAGGTGGGCCGATCTGAAGCCAGGAGCTGGGAACCAGGAACCAGGAGCTTCCTCCGAGTCTCCCACGAGGGTGCAGAGGCCCAAGCTTGTGGACCATCTTCTACTGCTTTCTCAGGCCATAGCAGAGAGCTGGATGAGAAGAAGAGCAGCCAGGAGTAGAACCAGCGCCCATATGGGATGCCAGCACTGCAGGCAGAGGTTTCGCCCACTATACCACAGTGTCAACCCTCACAGAAGTTTTTTTCTTTAAAGTTCAGCTTTAAGGACAGATGCTGTGGCATACGTAGCAAGTGGGGTTGCCACCTGCAGTGCTGGCATCACATACGGGTGCCGGTTTAAGTCCCAGCTGCTCTACTTCCAATCCAGCTCTCTGCTATGGCCTGGGAAATCAAATCCTTGGGCCCCTGCACCTATGTGGGAGATCCAGAAGAAGCTCCTGACTCCTGGCTTTGAGGCCATTTGGGAAGCGAACCAGCGGATGGAAGACCTCTGTCTCTCTGCTTCTCCTCTCTGTAACTCTGCCTTTCAAACAAATAAATCTTTAAAAAAAGTTCAGCTTTAAAGTTTTAATTTTCTGCTTACAAATCCAGCAAATTTAAATAATAATTTTAAGGAGTCTTTGGTTAATGTTTAGTCTCTTTTATAAGCTTAAACAACTAAGAACATTTAAAATTTCATTTATGATTTAAATATGCTTGACTTTCCTTTTATAAACTACAATCCTTTAATAAAACCTGTCCTATGTACTTAAACAACTATTATAAATCTAATGAATCAAATTCACAGATAAGAGATGCTGACATCTATTAAATCTGCCACTATTGTATTTATTTAAAACCACAACTCTAAATCAACAACTCGATTATACATTTTTTAAGATTTATTTATTTATTTGAAAGTCAGAGTTACACAGAGAGAGAAGGAGAGGCAGGGAGAGATCCTCCATCCACTGGTTCACTCCCCAATTGGCCATAACAGCCTGAGCTGCGCTGATCTGAAGCCAGGAGCCAGGAGTTTCCTCCCAGTCTCCCATGTGGTGCAGGGGCCCAAGGAGTTGGGCCATGTTCTGCTTTCCCAGGCCACAGCAGAGAGCTGGATCGGAAATGGAGCAGCCAAGTCTCGAGCTGGCGCCCATATTGGATGCTGGAACTGCAGGCGGTGGCTCCACCAGCTACGCCACAGCACCGGCCCCTCGATTATACATATTAAAGTTACAAGTTACTTTTACACTAAGAGTCCAAATTCTCATGCATCTATTTAAATGTCAAATCACATATCACTTAATACAAAATTATAAATATCACAGGTTTGATTTTTTAAGTATTTATGCACTTAGATTGTTTTTAAAAGTTTAACTTATTTATTTGAAAGAGTAACCGGGAGAGAGAGAGAGGGAGCTAGAGAGAGAAAGGTCATCTGCCAGTTCACCCTGCAGATGGCTGCAGTGGCCAAGGCTGAGGCAGGCTGAAGCGGGTAGAAAAGAAAAGCGGGATGCAGGCATTGCAGGTGGTGGCTTAGCTTGCTACGTCACGTTGCCAACCCTAAATCTCGACATTTCTGGGAATTAAAAAGATGCACATCATTGTGGGAAAAATATGTTGCCCTGATGAATTCTGGGGATTGCCTCTATCTTAGTTTGGGCTGCTTCAACAGGTTACTACAAATGACAGACACATATTTCTCACAAACCCAGAATCCAGAAATCCATCAGTGTACCAGCGCAGCAGGGTTTTTGGTGAATGATCTCTTCCAGGTTTTCAGACAGCAGTGTCTTCACTTGGCAGGAAGAGAGCCTCGCTCCCTTGTGTCTTCCAAAGATACTGATCCCATTCATGAGGACTCCGCAGGCATCTCTACCTAATTACGTCCCAAAGACCCCGCTTACATACTACCATCAAGCTGCCAGGAGGCTTCGCCGTGTGAGTGGGGTGAGGAGGGCACACATGCTCTGTCTGTACCACCTTCCCGCTTGACTTTAGGAGTTGTCTTTTCAGTTTGTCGAAGGTGCTTAACACCTGGACACATCAGCTTGGTAATGACTGCAGTAGCCTGGCAGAGCTTTTTTTTTTTTTTTTTTTTTAAAATAATCATTTCTGGATAAATAGCCTCCATTTGGGGTAATGATGAACAGTAGTTGCAACCACAACTTTTCCTCATTTTGTCTATCAGGAAAGTCTCTTGCTTCATTGTTTTTTGATAGGCTATCTGCTATATCTAGTTGTACCAGGGCAGTGGAAGGACTCAGGGGGCGACTATGTTTGACTGGAGTTTTCATTACTTTGACTCTTAAAATATGTCAACGTTGAGACCGTAAGTCGTATCTTTGCATCTAATTTTAATGACCTTTTAAAAAAATTCTGTTTTTTTGTTTTAAAATGTAACAACTTTTAACATTTTGCCACATTCACTTCAAATGTAGACATTATAGACATACACATGTGTACTATTTTTCCCAATGATCTTTGAAGTGGATAATCATTCATTTTTCTAAGACATTTCTAATCCAGAAAGGCTATAATTTCTATATTTATTAAAATATTGTTCAGTTGAATTAGGGATGTCTCTTGGCTTTTATTGGCATTATGGTCACCATGTCTGAGCACATTCTATTGTGAGATGTGAGCTGCAGATAGGTTTATAAAATAAAACCTAGACATGGGCACTATGTACAAACCAGTGATTATCACTCTGCCTGATCCTTCCATGCTATAGGAGGGAACAGAAAGCCAGCAGTGGAGCAGAACGTGGCCTAGCTAAGCCTTTTCCAAATATCAAAAGGCTATAAAAGGATACAACTGTGCTTCTTCTGCAACTTCCTCTGGAGGTCAGGGAAGGGGATTATACCCTACAGAGTAGTTTTCATACTACGGAATTCATGTCTGCTTGCTCAGGGTCGTAACTTCAGTGCCCACAATAACGTATTGAGGGCCATTAATAAAAATGCTTTGAATGAATGAATGGATGGATGGCAGTGTGGGCCAGGCAGGCTCTCTGCGCATGTAAGGGACACATACATATAGGAGATTGTATTAGTCAGCTTTCTGTTATGGTAACTAAAACACCTGCGAGAAACTTCTTAGGAAGAAAGAAGGTTTATTTTGGCTTACAGTTACGAAAGTTCAGTTCGAGATCAGGCAGACTCCATTGGTTCACGGCCCTGGGGAGGCTAGAGGTACAATCACATGGCAAGCTAGGAAGTAAAGAGAGAGAGGGAAGAAGGGGGGGGGGGGAGAGAGAGAGCAAGAGAAAAAGGAAGCACACTGTGCTTACAAAACCAACCATCTCTACCTTCCAGGCAAACTCCACTAACCTAAGGACCTCCCACTGGGGTCACCTCCCAGGCACCATAATTAGAACAAGTCTCCACCTTTAATCCATCAACAATTAACATTAATCCATTAGTTGTTAACATAACACTTTGGAGTTTAAATGTCTACCTGAGTTTGGGGAGCCAGATCTGGTTCAACTCCGTAACAGAGACTGTATAAAGCTGCCATTTGATATGGGGTTAGATCCCACTAAACTGCAAAATTTGCAAGTGGAGAAGCTGACTCATTTAGGAAAGAACTAGGATGGCTTTATAAATGCTCAAGATAATACAACCAGAGCAGCAACAAAGCAAAACTCCTAGGACCTTGCTCCCACGGGCAAGGAGGCCTTTAATGGTGCCTTTGAAATGATGACTATGAGGTGTGAATCATAGTTTTAGAACGGTTTTGTTCATTCTCTGTGATTTTCTAATGAGCGTAAATGACTGTAACCTATGCCTACAGCAGCAATGAGGACAGATAGGCAGGCAGGCAGGACACCCTGTTCTTGCTTGTGATCACTGAAATAGCAAGTTTTCAGTCTGGTGTTTTCTCCTGGGCTCTCTTAATGTCATACCAAGTACCACTGTAGACAGGGAACTAAACCAGCTTTCGAGACCATCTCCAACACAGCAGATGGACTCCCGTTCCATTTCTCATTGTACTCATTTCTTGCTCTATAGTTGGGAAAAATAATTGAACTGTAGGCAACAAACATACAAAATGAAGTCTTTGATATCTAAAGAAGGAAGTCACTGATTCTGTGGAGGTGCTGTTAATGTGGGCAATGATTCTTTTATTTTCCAATCCAGGTTCCTGCTTCCTACAGAGGTAAAAACACTAAGTGGAGACTAGCATAGTATGCAAATAAGTGCATAATTTATTTAACAGCAAGCAAATAAATATTCATTTATGCATGTGTGTGGGCCACTCCACATAGAGAAACACTCACCATGAGTGGGCCAAAGTGTGGCCTATAAATGAGAGAGAAAGGAAATCCAAAAATGTCACCTCTAAGCAAGTGTGAGAGAGGTCCTTCCGAGACTGGTCCACAGCTGAAGAGAGGGCAAATGAGAGTGGTATGTCCAAATGTGTTCAGCTGTGGAAAGAGGCCTTTCCCACCTTCCACCTCTTTTTATAAAGAAGAGGGTGGTACCCCAAATGGATATACATCTGGGTTGGGGTCTGAGCAAGAGTCCTGGTCCTGGATATGATAAGTATATTCTGGGATGGTGGGACATATGAAACAGACAAAGAGATAGTATCATTTTACAAGGATGCCAGAGTTCAAGCTCACCTAACCATTAACTAACTGCCTAGTTACACCATGTCACCGTGAGACAGGAATCACAGAAATCATATGACAGCACGCTTGTGTGGAAGCAGGTTTCTTAGGAGGTCAGGCTCTCAGGAGTTACTCAATGAGGAGGTCCAAGGTCCTAGTCAGGAATAAAATGATACGTAGGTGTAGGGTTGGGCTTGAGGGTGTTGTAGAAGGACTGGATAAAGCAGGGGGACTTGGGAGATAAAGAGGGGGACTGCTGAGGGAAAAGAAAGCTTGCTTTTACTAAGAAGCATTGGTCTTCAACGTTGAGACGATGTGAAAAGATCAGGATTGGGAATCATACTGAAGATCAACTGACCAAAGATTCCTTTTGAGCACCAGTTGAACACAAGTTATGGGACCACTTCATGCTTTTCCTGCTGCATTTCACATTGGTGCTGGCTTCCCCTGAATGTGCATAGATGGGAAAAGAAGACTTAGATGATGTCCGTATGTTCTCGACCACTTTTAATCAAGAGGCACAGAGAGCCAAATATGAGCCAGCCTTGAAGACTGTCCTCCACATTCTTTTTATTTTTATTTTTGACAGGCAGAGTGGACAGTGAGAGAGAGAGAGACAGAGAGAAAGGTCTTCCTTTTTCCGTTGGTTCACCCCCACAATGGCCGCTGCGGCCAGCGCGCTGTGGTGGCGCACCGTGCTGATCCAAAGCCAGGAGCCAGGTGCCTCTCCTGGTCTCCCACTTGGGTGCAGGGCCCAAGGACTTGGGCCATTCTCCATTGCACTCCCGGGCCACAGCAGAGAGCTGGACAGGAAGAGGAGTGACCGGGACAGAATCTGGCGCCCCGACCAGGACTAGACCCAGTGTGCCGGTGCCGCAGGCGGAGGATTAGCCTATTGAGCCGCGGCTCTGGCCATCTTTTTATTCTTATAAACTGAAACTTGAGTGCCATGTCACAGAAGCTATAACATTTCCTACAGCTCTTTACATATATGGCAATTACTGAAATGGTTTCTTTCCCATTATGCAGCCAAAAAAGCAGTGAGATCATGAGGTAGGCAGCAAGAGAAAACAATATTTATTTTGTTCTCAAAGAGTGCCGTGGGAATAAAAACACTCTCCTTTTCCCCTGGGGTTTAAATATACGGACACAACCAAAAAATGCAGGAGTGATGCTGCACACCAAACATGCCCACACTTCACCACCTAATTAAATCATTTTAATCTAATGAATATAAGCAGCTAAATAAATTGGCATAGCCATGAGTCAGGAGTGGTTCCAATGGAAGCAACTGCAGAGTTGGCACGGCCACGCTGGGACTCGCAGTGCTGTTCCGTTTACTTTCCAGCCACGCCCTGTTTGCCCTTTAGCCTCAGTCGAATGGACTGAGCAGGAAGGAGGCTTTGTCTGGCAGCCTCCCAAAGGGCATTGTGCCTCCTACGCATCTTCACCTTTTGCCTGATGAAAGCTGGGGGTTAGCAACCGTAGACCGGGGAACATAGCCTGGGTTACGTGTGCTCCCCAGGGCTGTGGGTGCAGGGGTTTCCCCAGCTGGCCTGGAGTTTGGTGTTAACAGATTGTTTACAAAGATGAATCTCAGGTTCTTGATCTGGGTAGTGGTGGATGGAAAAAGTTCACGGTGTTATTCTGCATTGCTTTGACATGAGATCAAACATGAGTTGCCTTCGTTCTCGAGATGGTAAGGGGTGTTTTGCAAACATTTTTTGAAGGACTCTTCAGCCTTTATCAGCTTGTTTGAGTTTTCCCTTTTTAAGAAAAAAACTTTAAAAAAAGATTTATGTATTTCTTTGAAAGGCAGAATGACAGAGACAGGGAGAAGCAGAGAAGAAAGAGTTCTTGTATCTGCTGGTTTACTCTTCAAATGCCCGCAACATCCAGGACTGGCCAGGTTGAAGCCAGAAGCCGGAACTCCATCTTGGTTTCCCACATTGGTGATAGACTCCCATGTACTTGGGTCATCGTTTGCTGCCTCCCAGGTGCGTTAGCAGGAAGCTGGATTGGAAGAGAAGTAGCTAGGACCTGAACCAGCACTCCATTATGGGATGTGAGCATTCCAAGTGATGGCTTGACCTGCTGTGCCACAGCACTGGCGACCCCAGCCCTGCCCCAAATTTTCCTGTTAAATCTGCCTTGTTTGCCTCTTGCATCAGCTGTAGAAAAAAAGAAAATAAGTTGACAACAAGGACAGGCTAGTGTATTTCACAGTAGATAAAAGAGGAGATTATTTGGACATATATTGGCTGGCAACTGGACTCCGTGACTCACTGGCTCTGTGACCCTGGACAAGTCCTGTTTCCTGTACAGTAGGAATAGCATTGCACACTCAATGGATAGCTTATGGAAAGTGCAGCTGGAGCTGGTCTTCGGGGAAGGTGGCTTTCTTGGCTGCGAGGCACATGCTTGCACGCTGCATTTATGGACGGACATCCCTGGCTCTGTAGATGCCTGTGTGGCAGGGGATTCCCATCTTGTCACTTGGGCAGGAAAGTCCCTCTTCCTCTGCGGCTTGCAGAGGTGTGAGAAGATTTCTCTTCTCACCGCTGAGGCAGTGAGGGCTAGGGGAGTCCCTTTTTACCCCTCTACTACTGACAGAAAAGGAGGGAAAGAAAGCAGAGGGAGAGTCGCTTCCGGGCCAAGTGCCTCAGAGGATGATAGAAGTGGAGACAGGCTCTGTTCTTGCCATCAGTTTTGTGGCTCTGGGGATGGACGTGTTGGTCTATTTTCAGTGAATATTTCGCTATAGGCTGACCCTATTCTTTCAGTGCCATTTCTCCCACAAGTCTTTAACCATCATTACTATCAACGCTGCACTGACTTCTGTACCTCTCTTCCTCTTATTAGCCATGACTCCTAAGTTCTACTCATTGGGTATTCCTATAATGTGGAAACTGTTTTACTTCTAGCTGAGGGAAATTTGAGGGACTTTGTTTCATTCTCCCATATAGCACCCAGGGCAACCACAGGTCTCACCCTATGGAGTCTACTGCACAGTGGGCAAAAGTGTGTGTGGGTTCAAGGGTGACAGAGGGGAAGCCTGGGTCATTGGGCCGGTGGGAGACTTCCAAGAGAAGATGGAGAGTTGGCTGTTCGTAGTTAGAAGAAAGCTGCAGGCAAGACTTACAGATTTGACACTGCTGTACGGTACTTTAACTGAAAAACCCAAGAGGAGCTTCTTTGGGAAAGAAAAGGTTTGTCTCAGTTGACAGCTGGAGGTTACAGGATTGGGTGGCCCCACTCTCAGGCATCTGTGGAGGCAGGTCATGGCGGGTATGGAGGTCTGATCTCATGCCGGGGCAGAAGCAGAGACAGAACCCAGGTGGAACTTGAACAAAGCAATCAAACCTCCCAAGGGAATCATCCCCCTACCCAGCCCCTGCCGGCCCCTCTCAGGGCTCGCCTCCAATGATCCAAAGTCCTTCTGTCACCCTCCCCTCTTGGCCACTATAATTAGATCAATCTTCACCCTTCAACCATCAACCAATGAACAGAAAGACATCAGTTTAAACAGCCACATGAATTTTGGGCAGACAGATCCTGCTGAACCCATAATAGAAGCCATTGTCAGTTTTTGGTGTTGAATCCGTGGGAGCTGATAACGCGAAGGAAGGAAGTACAGTATAGTGGTTCTCCGATCTGACTACATGTAAGGAAGCTTTTGGTAGTGTTCTAGAATAAACTATGTATGCCTGGATCCTACCTCCATTGTCTCTGATTTAAAAATCAATTTAGGATGCAGTCTGGGCACCAAGATTTTTAGAAGCTCCTTAGATGATTTTAGTGCACAGCTAAGTTTGGAAATCCTGGCTGTACTCTTCCCTCCCCTCTTTTCTTGCTTTAATTCAATGCTCCCCCACCTGAGCTGCACATTAGAATTGGCAGGGGGGATTTTGGAAATCCAGCTGCCCGTGCTATACCCCAGACAAATGAAAAGGGAGTTTCTCAGGTATCTGCAGGTTTGCAGGACAGAGGACACCATTGTGCCATCCAGATTGAGAGGCAGCTCCTGGGTTCCAGATACTCTGTATCAGCAGGGGCCGAGTGGAACTGACTGAGAGGCAGGGAGAGCAGAGACCAGAGGAGGACTGGGTCACTAGACATTTGGTATCAATGGAGCCTTCAAAACTATGTTGATGAGAAGTCATGATAGTGTTTCATTCCTGACTTTTAAGAGGCGGCTGCCAACACTCCCTAATAATAGACACTATGCTAAGCAAGCTCCCTGCTTTTCTTCTGTCGCTATGCGTTTGTATTATGCTGAATTTTATCAGATCCTTTTTATGCGTCTATTAAAATGGTCATATGGTTTTCTTTTTTAATCTGTTAATGTGTTGAATTACATTATAGATTTTTCTAATATTAAACCATCTGCATTCCCAGGATAAAAGCAACTTGGTCATGGTATATTATTTTTTATCTCTACTGTTCCATTTGACTTTGCTGGTATTTTGTTTAAGACTTTTGCATCTTTATTCATGAATTACAAAGGCCTGAACGTTACACTTCTCCGAATATCTGCATGGCTTTGGTATCATTTGTGTAAAATGACCTGGGGGGGTGGTTTTTTTTTTAATTTCCTGGAAGAAATTGTGTAAAGCAGACGATTTCTTTCTTGGGAGATAGATTGGGAGACTTTTTGTTTCAAGCTGTCTGAGTCTGATGTTTTCATTGTGGGGATATTTTATAATATTGCTTCAATTTCTTTAACAGTTATAACGCTATTCAGGCTTTGTATTTTTGTGGAAAGCCATCTAAAGTTTATTTTTCTAGCTCCTAACCTCCCTTACTTTGTTATCTATTTCTAATGTTTTCAGCCAAATTTCTGGCTGTCTGCATTTTTTTTTTTCAATTAGCGTTTACTCTCCACACCCCGAGAGCCGGCTTCTGCTTCCCTCTGAGGCTGCTCTGACAAGGTCGCTAATGGATCTTCATGACACCAACCCGAAAGGAGTCTTTTCAGGGCTTTTTTTTTTTTTTTTAGTGGAATGTTATACGTTATTTTGGGCTGTTTACCAGCCACTTCTTCCTGAAATTTCTGGGGCTTGATTTTCGCCCTGATCATCTCTAAACATCTTATCCCAGCCTCCTTCTTTCTCGCCTGTGGTGCGAGTATTGATGTTTGCAGGTTTTCATTCTTAGTCCACTCGCACAGTCTCACCTGCTCTAATGATTTAAACTGCACCTAGGGTTTTGTGCCAACTGAAGCTCATCTAACTTTGGGTTTTTACTTTAAGAAAAAGTACATAAAATTAAATGCAGGGCCTTGCCTTAGAAGTAAAGGGAAAAAAATAAAAGGAAGTAAAGGGCTTGAAATTTAAGCTTCCTGAAGACAACAACAAATGTGTTTCTCTCTTTTGACCTCTTTAGTAAACTTATGGTTTGTGGATTAAATTATTTATTGGACTTACCTGGCTCACCGTAGGACTTGAGATGTTCTGTAGCATGGAGGATTTAAAACATGACTAGGAAGGTTTTTGACATACCGCTTATTGAGAAGTAGGGTCTATGACCCTCTTTCCTTCTAATGTTATTTTTCTGTATTTTCATCTACTTGAAAGGCAGAGCAGTAGAGAAAGAGAAAGAGAGAGAGAGAGAGAGAGAGAGAGAGAAAGATCTTTCATCTGCTGGTTCATTTCTTAAATGCCCCAAACAGCTGGGGCTGGGCCAGATGGAAGCCAGGAGCCAAGAAATCCATCTGAGTCTCCCAGATGGGTGACAGAAACCCAAGCGTTTGAGCTGTGATTGTCTGCCTCCTGGGCTCATTTAGCAGGAAGCTGGGTTGGAAACGTGGAGTAGCTAGGTCTCAAACCAGGCATTTGGATATGTGATGTGGGTAACCCCAGCTGGTCCTATGACTTTCATTTTTGCCTAAGCTTTATAAATGCTTGGTCAATAGAAGCAAAATGGTGCCAGGTTCAAGCCTTAACAAGCTGGCAGTTTCTGCTTGTACCTTGAGCTGTTTGCTTTGGGACTGCAAGCACCACGCTGAGAAAAGCCGAGCAGCTGTGTGCAGAGCCCACCTATGGGTGTTTAAGCTGACAGGAGAGGCCCAGCAAGCAGCCAGCATCACCCTGCCAGCCATGTGAGCAAGCCATCTTGGAAGTGCAGTGTCCAGCTCCTAATCAAGCTGCCTTACAGGACACCAGGTATAGAGAAAGGACTTCCCCACTGAGCTCTGCCCAAATTGCAGACTGGTGAGAGATTTCGTCATCACTTGGAGGAGCGTTGCTGTACAGCACTAGTTAGCTAGAACACATAGACGCTTCAACTCACTCCTTCCCCTAAAATACACTCATGATTAATGATGGTCCTACTGACACTGTCACCCATACATTATGTGAACCTTCATTCTGAATGTTTCCTATTCCCTCATGTCCAATAAATCACTAGATTATGTCATTTTGGATTTTATCTCTTAGATATTTCTTTTGTTTGCATCCTCTTCTCCATCTTTTTGTTAGGGACATCCTCTGTATCTTGATGTTTCTCAGGGGACGCCTAATGCATTTTCCAGTATCCATCCCGGCCCCACCACAAAAATGCTTACCATGTAAATCATGCTACTTCTTTGCTTAAATTCCTTTGATGAAATAAACATAAAAGAGTTGAAGATATAATGCAATTAACACATTTCTCAGCTGAGGAAAGACTGGAGTTTGCAGTTATGAATGGAGCAACACTTAGACTGGGATCTATTCTTCAATCGCTTTCTACAGGCTCCCTAACCTCCATCTTGCCCTCACCCCTGCCCAAGTGAAAAATGGTAACAAGAACAACATTTCCCCTGCAATGGCTTATGCAGCTGCTGCCTTGAATTTCCTGTATGCCTCTCTCTCTCTCTCTCTCTCTCTCTCTCTCTGTTGTGTGTGTTGGGAGTGGGGTGGGAATAGAACAATATCTGTGGGACTTAAAGGGGTAGAGGTAGCTAAAATGTTTAATACCTAGCCAAGTTGACATGATAGAAACAGAAATGCAAGTTCCCAGAATACCACACACATATGCTTCCCTGAAATAAAGATTATTTTAGGCGTTAATCTGCAGTCTATCTTGTCCGGTTTGCAGTGAAACTTTTTTAGAAATTTATTTGAAAGTTGGAGTTACAGAGAGAGGAGGAAAGACAGAAAGAGAGGTCTTCCATCCACTGGTTCAATCCCCATATAGCCACAACGGCCAGGGGTGGGCCAGGAATTTCTTTCAGGTTTCCCACATGGGTAGCAGGGGCCCAAGCACTTGGGCTGTCTTCTGTTGCTTTTCCCAAGCCATCAGCAGGGTGCTGCATTGGAAGTGGAGCAACAGGGATTAGAACCAGAGTCCATATGGGATGCCTGCATTGCATGCAGCTGCTTTACTGGCTAAGCCACAACACTGGTCCTGTAATGAAACTTTCTATGTCTAGTTTTGTCATGAGATTTGGGAATATTGTAGTAGCTACTATACTAATAAAATGATAAATATAGTAGCATAGGGTAATACTTTTTGAATATCCAATAGTTCAACAACATTTTAGGATAAATTGACTTCTGAAGGCTAGTTGGAGGGGACTAACTGCTATTTTAAAACCTTGTTTCAATGAGAAAATTCATTTTCAACTTCCATGCATATAATTTAAAGAACAATTTTTGGAGCATAATGTGGAAATGTCTGAAGTCATTTGTCTTCTTGTCATACAAATGATAGCTTGAATTTGAATGTTTTATAGCCAAAATTAATACTCTTGATATTTAAAAGATACACATGTTTATGAGAATGCTGTGCAACATTTTCCTGAGAAACATCCCCATTATTCCTTGCTGTTTCTCTAGATCAGAAAAATGCCTGGAGCTTAGATTCCAAGACTGTTTTAAAGTACAACATCCAAAACTTGGCTTCAGTTTGACATCAGCTGGCTGTCTTTTTGTTTTCCAGTTGCCTTGGCTCTGTATAAGAGCAAATGACTCCCCTAAACCAACAGAAGGGAGATTTATAAAGTAATAATATTAATATGTCAACATTCAATAAAGAATTTAATACTTGAAGTAGTGAATCACAGGTATGTGTGGTACTGATGACTTTTCCAGAATCACATTTTAATTATAGGATGACCTGGACATTACACTTTCTGTGCTGGCAAGTGCAGTGTGGGAAGAACTCTTATATAGGAGAAAGTTTGGTTACATTGCAATGTAGCTGTTCCTGGGTACCATATTTCAACCCAAATTTCACAACTCAGGAGATGTTTTAATCCAGAAGTAATTTTGTCAGTAACCTGAAAACAAGCTTAACAGGCAAGAGCAAATGAAGGTAGGAAGCACAGTATGTAAATACGTCATATATGGGACCTTGCTTTCCATATTTTCTGTTTCAAAATTCTTCCTCATCTAAGGTCTGGGAGAATGAAAAAAAAAGAAGGAATAATTATTTATTGTTGTGCATCCTTTAAACATGTGTGAGGTTGTAAATGATGTGTATGCTTTTCTCAGGACTCAAGGGAAGTAGACTTGAGAAAGTTTGGTTTTTGTAGAACTCAGTGTTTGTTCTCCCTTGACCATACAAGAAGGATTAAAAGAACGGTGCCTAGGTAAAATGGTCCATTGGTAGGCTGTTGACTTGAAATGATGGGAAGGATTGGATTTTCACTGGGCACAGCTCTTGACTTGGGAACTTGTCCCATACCCTCTCTCCTCTGTCTTCTCCCCTTATACCCCTTACAGCCTTGAATGTCAGCCAAAAAAACAAAACAAAACAAAACAAAAACCTAGAAAAGGAAGAGTGAGACAGGAAGATCATGTAAATAAAGGAAGATCTCATCCTACAACTTCATTTGATTTCATCATAAACATCAGCAAAACCATGACTTATATAACCTCAGATTTCCCACACCTATGACCTATTTGTTCCTAATTCTATGAAACCCAGAGAAAGCCCGAAAGTTCTAACCCATTTTTGTTACTGTTCACAGTCATCTCTCTACAATGATGTGACCAAATAAAATACCTTGCATGTGTACAGAGAAGGCTTAGCGTGACAGTGGGCTCCCTGACACACCTGTATAGTCCTGGACACGCAGACACACAGACAAGCACTTCAGTGCGTCCTCACATTTGATCCCGAAGATGGTCCTGTCCAGGCAGATGGTCTTGCTATTCCCATTCTATGGATGAGAAAGTGTATCTGGGTCTGTTAGCTGTGGTTCATTTTCCAGTTTCCAGTTTTCTCATCACCACCATCATGATTACTTAATTGGCTCTATTTAGGTCATCTCCCACCTAATTACACAAAAGGTTTGTATTTTATAGTTGGGTTACTTGAAGAATATGGACGTTGCAAAGTTTTTAAATGATTCTTACTCCCTTAACCTCACTTTATGATGTAAGTGAATAGTTTACTTATTTATTTGCTAATATAGTCTAAGGTTATCCATGATGCTACTGTTTTGCCAAGTTTTAAGGCTAATGTAACATCATTTTGGAGTTTTGTCTAAAATCATAGCCAATGACTTTATACTTATTTTATTCTGCTAATACTGGACTTCTTGGGTCCAGATGGTTTAAATAACCCATTAGGGGATCTCAAATGCCTTCTTGACCGCAAGGTCTTTCTTAAAGATATTAATTAGGGGGGAGCCATTTGGCCTCGTGAATGAGATGCCTGTGTTCCATATTGGAGTAGCTAAACCCCATGTTTTGCTCTGGCTCCTGAGTCCAGCTTCCTGCTAATGCAGACCTGGGAGGTGGTGATGGTCTATGTCACCAACATGAGAGACCTAGATTGAGTTTCTGGCTCCTGGCTTTGGCCTGACCCAGTCCTGGCTGTTGTGGGCCTCTGGGGAAAGAAGCAGCAATAGTAGTTCTGTCTGTCTATCTTCCCTCTGTCCTAAAATAACTAAGTAAAAAATGTTAAAAAGAAAAAAAAAAAACATCAAATGGATCAAGAAAAAATACAGCCAAAATTTTATTGACATGCATTTCACAATTATCAAAGAAGTGTTAAGCCTGTGTGTTTCATTGTCCTGTTCTTGAAAAGAGAGACTTTTACCTAACTTGGTTGTAGCTTGCTTTCCCAAGTAGCATAGTTAAAAGGACCCTGGCTGAAGAAATGTACAATTGTAGGCAGTGGAATTATAGGGTTTGGAATCCTGTAATTGGGGCAGGAGGAAAGCTGCAATTTCTCTATGCCATTCTGTAACTTACTTTCCTTTTTTAAAAAGGTGACATTCTTCTTTGGACCAGTGGGTGCCAAGAATTTCCTTGACTTAGATAAGAGAGAGGGAAGGCCTCTGTTCTCTCTGGTGGGTTGCAACTTCTGTGCCTGCTCTTAGAAGGTTTACAAGCATTCCTTCTACAGTTACACCCATGTAGGTATGATTAGTCCCATTTTACAGATCAGGAAGAAGAACCCGGGAAGGGTCAGAATCCTGAATGGGAAAAGTCATTTTCTGTTGGAAGTGAGTATAGATTCCTTCCTCAAATTGTGTAGAGCTCAACAAAGAAACAAAGATTTTAGAAGGAAAATAATTTATTTTTGCATACCCGTGGTGAAATTAGTAACCTCTACATACACATCTTTTTTTTTTTTTTTTTAAGATTTATTTATTTATTTGAAAGGCAGAGTTACACAGAGAGAGAGCAGAGGAAGAGAGAGAGAGAGGTCTTCCATCCGATGGTTCATTCCCCAATTGGCCGCAATGTCTGGAGCTGCGCTGATCTGAAGTCAGGAGCCAGGAGCTTCTACCAGGTCTCCCA
Source organism: Lepus europaeus (assembly GCF_033115175.1). NCBI lineage: Eukaryota > Metazoa > Chordata > Mammalia > Lagomorpha > Leporidae > Lepus > Lepus europaeus. The sequence continues at coordinate 102,617,401 of NC_084828.1, read as the reverse complement.
TGTAGGTGCAGGGGTCCAAGCACTTTGGGCCATCTTCTACTGCTTTCCCAGGACACAGTAGAGAGCTGAATCAGAAGTTGAGCAGCTGGGTCTGAACCAGCGCCCATATGGGATGCTGGTGCTTCAGGTCAGGGCGTTAACCCACTGGGCCACAGTGCCGGCCCCATACCTACATATCTTTATATGCTTTACCTTACCTGTGTAGTAGGGTTTATTAAATATTCATTGAGTAGCTACTATACACATAACATTTTGCTGAAGTGGGGGCTACCATTATTAGTTCATGATCAAATGCTTTTGAGGATCTTTGCTTTTCTTCCTCTGTCTTGGACCCTTATTCATGCTTTAAGAAGCTGCTGAGGGGCTGGCTGTTGTGGTGCAGCCTGTGATGCCGGCATCCCATATAAATATCGGATCAAGTCCAGGATGCTCTACTTCTGAACCAGATCCCTGCTAGTGTTCCTGGGAAAGAAACAGATGGCCCAAGTACTTAGACCCCTTCCCCTCATCCGGGAAACTTGGATGAAAATTCCAGATTCCAGGGGCTGGTGCTGTGGCGTAGCAGGTAAAGCCACCGCCTGTAGTGCCGGCATCCCATATGGATGTGGGTTCGAGTCCTGGCTGCTCCACTTCTGATCCAGTTCTCTGCTATGGCCTGGGAAAGCAGTAGAAGATGGCCCAAGTCCTTGGGCCCCTGCACCATTTGGGAGACCTGGAAGAAGCTTCTGGCTTCAGATCGGCCCAGTTCTGGCCGTTGCTGCCATTTGGGGAGTGAACCAGCGAATGGAAGACCTCTCTCTCTGCCTCCTTTTCTCTCTGTGTAACTCTGCCTTTCAAATAAATAAATAAATCTTAAAAAAAATATTCGGGTTCCTGGCTTTGCCTGACCTAGTCTGGGCTATTGGGGCCATTTGGGGAGTGAACAAGTGAATGGAAGATCTCTGTCTTTCTCTCTCTCTTTCCTTTGCTGTAACTCTGCCTTTCAAATAAATTATTTTTTTTGAAGAAGTAACTGACATTTCAACTCTTCTTTGAAGTCCTACCTCAACACATCAATCAGCATTCATCAACCCGTATACATTTCTGTCTGTGGTACATCTGACATAAGCTTATCTCATTGCCCATGCTTACTTGTGATACGCCTGTCCACCTCTGCTAGACTGGAGCATGTGAGCACTTTCTGTGGGATGTGGTTCTTCCCCCACCGCCTCTGCTCACAAAATTCCCCAGTGGTTATGCCAGCCTGACTCTGAGCAGCCGCTCAGCAAAGCTTACTCAGTACTTGAATTACTGTACACCAATGATTCTAGGCAAAGCAGAAAGTTCTTCAAAACCACTCAACGTTTTAATAAGTGTGACTAACTGAACACCTGCTAGTCCTCACATATAATATCTAACTTAATTTCACTACAACCCATGATGTTGCATGGCAATATTAAATAGAAGGCTCAATATTTCTGAGTTACTAAGTAGAAAAACAGAAAGTGAAACCTAGTTTGTCTGACTCTGAAGCTGTTTATTCCACTAAATTACATTGAATGCCATAAATAACGATGGCCTACATCCTACAGTGTCATTACATATTTGCTTCTTCACATTCTTTTCAACAACATATAATAGAATACTGTAACAATTTCCCAGTTTTGCATTAATTACAAAAACGTGATTTTTTTTTTCAGATTTGTCATCTGTTGGCTTTTAGTTAGAAAATTTCTCAATATCTTTCAGTGTGATAATTATCAATGCATTAACATTTACCAAACTTTTGGACATCCTAAAGAGAAGAGCATGCCAAGGGCCTGAGATGTCCTTTGAGCTCGAGAGTTTAAGCTTCTGAGTGTTCAGAAAAATGCCCAGGTGCTTAGTATATGTCACAGTGAGGTGGACTAGAGTGTATACATTCTGACAAATCCTAACCCTGGAACATCAGATGTAAGTTCTCAGTTCTTCAACAGAAAGAGGTATGCAGGCTGGAACGTGGGCACAGATGACAGAGTGCCTGTGTGTGAATCCCTTTGTGGGGAGGATGTTGGATCAGGGAGATGGTGAGCCCCCTTTGAACTTAGTGCTCCTCCAGGGAGGAGTAGACAGGGCTCTCCGCTAACATCTGGCTTGCAGTAGGTAGTGGTCACACACAGAGACCTGCTGGATAAGCTTTTGTCATTTTAATGTCACTTAACTCTATCCCTTACCATATAGATCAGCTGGAGCCATATCCTGAAAGAATACATTGTTCAAAGAAAACAGGTTAGGGCAGATTGGAAATGAAGTTACAGCTTATGGCAGCAAGAGGTTGAGGGAGAGGAGAAACTCCGAGAATCAGAAAACCTGTGTCAGAATCCAGACGTCGTCTTAAAGAGATGCCTTCAGCTTGGAGGAAAGAGCAGCATGGCTTTATTAAGAGTTAGTGAGGCGGCAGGGCATACACTTGCTAGAATAGCTCCATATGGTGAGAGCAGAAACCTACATCTTTTATCGCCCCACCTTTGCCAACAGCTAAGTGGATAATCTTGTGGTGAAGAGCTGCCAACAAAACACTACAAAAATGACAAAAGCTCCACAGCACCCTGAACTGCGAGATTGTGCTGTTCTGCACATAGAACAGGAAAATCCCACTTACTATGGAATCATACAGACATGTTGTCCCATGTGTGTGAAGCCCAGCCCACATACTGAGACTCCATAGCTGACATTGAAAGGAACTGCCCATCTGTCTGAAGGCGACAAAAGGAAATACAAGGAGACCACAATTTCTCATAAATCTATCATAAAAGGTCGTTTTTCTTATCAAATCAATTAATCTATTTAGCTCTATGGATTCTTTGAAACAGCAAAAATGCTTAAGTATCTTGGAAGCACCAAGGAAAGATCAGCTTTCCTTTTTAAATCAAGGATACTAAGAACACTGTATGTTAAAATGCTATTTTTGTTTCAAAAGATATACATGGTAGCTGTAGAAATCGTGTGACTATAAAGAGGAGGTTGTAAGAAATACAGATATTCAGACCAATGAGGACAATTACTATTAGTGTTTTGGAAAATATATTTGGGAACCCATAAAATGGGCAGACGCTGAAGATATTAATTTATACCATTTCTTCCTCATAAATAAATTGGGAGCAATTCTCTGAGATAATAGCATTTTTAATTAATTTAGGTAAAATTATACACAGAAAAACACACTAGTTGCATCATATCAAGGCATAATTTAACATCTTTTTAAAAAAGATTTATTTATTTGAAAGTCAGAGTTACAGGGAGAGAGGGAGGGAAGCAAGGAGGGAGGAAGAGAGAGAGAGAGAGAGAGAGAGAGAGAGAGATCTTACATCTACCGGTTAGCAGCACAGATGGCCACATGGCCAGCTCTGGGCCAGGCTGGCCGAAGCCAGGGCCTTCTTCCAGGTCTCTCATGTGGGTACAGAGGCCCGCGCACTTGGGCTATCCTCTGATGCTTTTCCCAGGCTACCAACAGGGAACTAGACTGGAAGTAGATTAGTTGGGGTGGGAACCTGGGGCCCATATGGAATGTCTATAGGTGCTAGCCTTACTCTCTAGACCACAACACCGGCCTTAATGTAACATCATTTTTAATATTCGTGTAGTATTCCATTCTTTGGGTGCAAATATTCACAACTTGTTCAACCAATGTTTTGTTTATAGAAATATAAAATTTCTCCTATTACAAAGAATGTAAAAAAGGCTATCAGTGCACAAAAATCTTTGCATACATCCTGATTTATGTCCTTAGGATTAATTAATAAGTTAATTAATTAAATTAATTAAATGAGATGAGATTTCTTTTAGAAAAATTTTTTATTAATATAAAAAAGACATTTTTCATGTATTTCACAGTAGTTATAAAAAGGTAACCATACTTTCCTTCCTTCCACTATTACTCCCTCTCCCTTCTTCCTTTCCTTCTCCTTTTTCTTTAATTTTTGCAAAGACATATTTTCAATCTACTCCATAATCACCAGCTTTATTCACTACTAACCATAATATTCAACAAGTAGAAAATAGGAAGACTGAGATGAGCTCGCTAAAGCCCTGCCTCATTTCCTTCCCGAATAGTCACACCTCACTATCCTCCTACTCAAAAGCACAAGCCAGTATGAAGGGGAGGATACTGTTTTATTTAAAAATTGCAATGAGTTTTCTTTCTCTGGGAAATGTGTATATGTCCTCAAGCACGAATTGCCCAAATATATCAATTAATTACTTTTTCTCTTGGGATATTTGCTTTTTTTGAAAAAATATTTTATTTATTTGAAAGGCAAAGTGACGGAGAAAGAAATCCTCCATCTGCTGGTTCACTCCCTAAGCAGCCCCAACAGCTAGGGCTGGGTCCTGCGAAAGCCAGGAGCCTGGAACTCCATCTGGATCTCCCACATGGGTGGCAGGAGTCCAAGCACTTGGGCCATTATCAGCTGCCTCCTCAGGTGCATTAGTAGGGAGTTGGATCAGAAGTGGAGCAGCTGGGACTTGAATTGGAACTAACATGGGATTCTGGTGTCACAGGTAGTAGGTGGACCAGATAAACCACAATGCTGACCTCTTGCCTTTTCAATCTATACAATCTCTTTATGTAGTAATTAATACATCTTCCATGTGACTTACACGAAGGAATTTTTCTCATTTTGTCTGGTGTGTGTGTGTGCATTTGTGGGTGTGTGTGTTGTGAGAGTGAAGTCAATCCCAATGATGCATGCATTCAGTATTTGCAAATTTGCACACTCATTAAATTTATTTGTAGCCCCAAATCAAAATTCATTTTGTGTTTTGAGTAATTATGGACATGAAGAGGGCATGAACAAAATCTGAGTTCCTTGACATGCATATCCCCAAGAACAAGGTGCTTCCTTTTTCATGTCTCACACTATAATGTGTCTTTTCCATGACTATTTAGTGCCTGTTGTGATCTCACATTTTTGTACCTTTTGTTGCTGATTTTGCTGTTTCAAGCAGACCCCATACATGTGTAGAAGTGCTGTCTGGTGCTCTTTTGCACTGGAGGCTGAGATGTGCTCTACCGAGAGCATGTGTTTTGGGTAAACTTTGTTCAGGCCTGAGTTACAGTCCTGTTGATCATGAGTTCAATGGTAATGAGTCAACCACACTTATTAAACAGAAAATTTAAGCAGAAACACACATAACACGAGATTATGTATTGATTGGTTGACAAAGTGTTGGGATCAGAGCTTGCAGCAACCTAGCCCTCTATTTCCCCTAGGAGCAATGGTTCAATATTCGTTAATTTAGTGTCTGCATGTGACTACCATGAATGACAAGAATCAGCTGTGTGCTGATGAGGGGCTGCCAGAAATTCATGGGACTGTGCTTTACTTCTTAGTCCCATTTTCCTTCAACTTGTTTAGGAAAAGAGCCCCTTTCAGCCCCTCATTGAATCCGCCCTATTCCTGCGAGCAGCCCAGCTCCAGTGATCCTTATAGGATGCTCATGTCTCCACAGGTGAAAACCTGCAGATGGTCGGCACTGCCTACGATCACGAAAGTCAGCTTCTGGAGTCCAGTATTAGGAAGTCCCCCACCTTTACTGATGTAAGCTAGTTCTGTGTCTGTTTTATGAATGAACATGTTTACTTTCTCTCTGGCTCCTGGGTCTGTCTCTCAAGTGGCTGCAATCTAAGACAAGGAAAGGAAGAGTTCTTTTTCACGTTAACACCGATGTAGATATTTATGTACGGTTTCTTCCAGTTCTTTTTTGCTTATCATTATTTTGCTTTTAGCTCTTTATTTTGCAGAAGCTGATGTTGGTGTTGGATGTCTCTGTTCCTGAATAAGGTAACCAGGGAAAGGAAGCAGGCCCTGGGAGCCCCCTCAGGTATCGGGAGGAGGGCGGAGGTGGCTTTCCTGGTTCTCATCAATCTTCTTTTTTGGGTCTGAGCCTAGTTCTTTCTAACCTTGACTTGTTATTAGAATTTTCAATTTGATTCTTGAACCTCTTGGTGCTCAGCCTGTTCTGACATGGCCACTGACTGTCTCTGTCTCACCTGATGCTCAGCCTGTTCTGATGTGGCCACTGTCTCAGTCTCATTGACTCTGTTTTGAAAGTTGTGCTCCTACCCTTCCTTCCTGCGTGAGTATCCCTGAGATCTTAGGTGTTAGATTCAGGTTTGAGCTAAAATATAGTGACTCTGCCCAGACTTAGTCTCAGGGCTCCAGATTTGTTTCCAAAAGTCCTGTAAACTTTACCTTGATTTCTCCCCCCTCTTAAATGCACTCATCTGCTGCTTTTATGTGGCACCGTGGCCTTACTGGAAATAAACAGAACAAACATGCCCAGTGATGCTCAGATATTGCAGTGACCTTATAAATATCATGGATCTTTCAGTATGGAAACACCAATTAAGTCTACATAAGATCCTTTGCTGTTATTTGAGAATACAACATAAACTATCACTATTTTAAATTCATCATCCACGGGAGGGCTTGCTATGATGGGAAGGAGCTTGGAGTAAGAGAACTGGATTCAAATCCTGCTTTTCCTCCCTTATCAGCCATGTGGCCTACCATATTGATTTTTAAAATATTTTTAAAATTTATATATTTAAAATTTTAAAAAAGAATTGTTTATTTGAAAGGCAGAGTAACAGAGAGAGGAGGTAAACATACACCCACAGAGAGATTTTTCCATGTACTGATTCAACCCCAAAAAGGCTGGGCTGGGCTGGGCTGAAGCCAGGAGCCAGGCACGTCATCTGGATCTCCCACGTGGGTGACAGGGGTCCATGCACTTGGGCCGTCATCTGCTGCCTTCCCATGTGCATTAACAGGAAGCTGGGTTAAAAATGGAGCAGCTGAGTCTTGAACCAGCATACTGATATGGGATGCTGGTATCCCAGTCAGTGGCTTAACCCGCTGTGCCACAATGCTGGTGTTTGCCATGTTAGCCTTTTAAAAAAAAAAATATTTATTTATTTGAAAGGCAGAGTTATACAGAGAGAGAGAGAGAGAGAGAGAGAGAGAGAGATAGAGAGAAATAGAGAGGTCTTCCATCCGATGGTTCACTCCCCAGATGGCTGCAACGACTGGAGCTGCGCCGATCCGAAGCCAGGAGCCAGGAGCTTCTTCTCGGTCTCCCACGTGGGTGTAGGGGCTCAAGGCCTTGGGCCATCTTCTACTGTCTTCCCAGGCCATAGCAGAGAGCTGGACAGGAAGTGGAGCAGCCAGGACTAGAACCAGCACCCATATGGGATGCCGGTGCTTTAGGCCAGGGCGTTAACCCACTGTGCCACAACGCCGGCCCCATGCCATGTAAGCCTTTAAGATTGAGTTCCCTAGTATATAAAATACTGAAAATAATAACAAATATTCTCTTATAAAATGAGAGAATGTTTGCAAGTTACTGAGCACAGTGCTTGTGGACAATGCAAGCCTGATAAACACTAGTTCAATGCGTTCTGTTCCCTTCTCTTCTACATTGGATGAGATTTGGGCTATAACCTTTTGGTACATTCGTGGAGCAAATAATTTCAAAGTGCATCATTTGCTAAATAATTCGGTAAATGTTTCTGTTCTACAAATCACTGGGAGGGGCCGGCCAGTTAGGGACTCTCCCAGAGGACTTGACTCTTTCAAGAGTTCTCTTAAAAATACTTAACCATTACTCATCTGGTCAAAGAAGGTGCGTGGCCTTGTGTCGTCAGCTCTTGTAAGTGCTCAGTGCCTATATCAGGCACCTATTTGCCCTGGGTCATCCTTTGTTCCTATTCTCTGCTTTTCTCTGTCTGAGCATTGTACCTCGAAGCAGCATCTTTATGAAGTCATTCATTCATTCATTCATTCCTGCAGGTACAGGAACTAACTGCACCATTTTATTACCCCCTTATACTCCACAAATGTGTTTTCTTACTGTTTTGTATAGTTAAGAGGCCCACCATTTCATTGATTTGTCTCATCTAATTGTTTAAAATTTTTATAATTTATTTGAAAAAAAGAGAGAAGGAAAGAGAGAGAGGAAAGAGAAAGTGCAAACAAGAGAGATCTTTAATCTGCTGGTTCACTCGCAGATGGCCACAACAGCCAGGGCTGGGCCAGGCCAAAGCTAGGAGCCAGGAGCTCCATCCAGGTCTCCACGTGAATGGCAGAGTCCAAGCTAGTGGGTCAGCATCAGCTGCCTCCCAGGTACATGAATAGGGAGCTAGATTAAGGGATTCCAGGGACTCTGACATGGGGTGCAGGTGATTTGGCTTATTAAAAATTTTTTTTTTTGACAGGCAGAGTTAGACAGTGAGAAAGAGAGAGAGAGACAGAGAGAAAGGTCTTCCTTCCATTGGTTCACCCCCCAAACGGCCACTATGGTCAGTGCGCTGTGGCCAGCGCTGCACCGATCCGAAGCCAGGAGCCAGGTGCTTCTCCTGGTCTCCCATGCGGGTGCAGGACCCAAGCACTTGGGCCATCCTTCACTGCCTTCCCGGGCCACAGCAGAGAGCTGGCCTGGAAGAGGAGCAACAGGGACAGAAGCCGGTGCCCCGACCGGGACTAGAACCCAGGGTGCCAGCGCTGCAGGCGGAGGATTAGCCTAGTGAGCTGTGGTGCCGGCTTTATTTTAAAATTAAGGGAAGTGACTACTTGGCTAAATAAATTGGGAAGAAGAGACAGGTCTCCTTTACAGTATGCTTTCTAGATACTCCCTTTCCAAAGAACATGTGTATTTGTCAATCTTTTGTTGCCACAACTAAAATACCTGGGAGGAGCTGCTGAGTAAGGAAAAATATTTATTTTGGCTTGTAGTTTCTGAGGTTCACATGGGCAGCCTCGTTGGTTCAGGCATCTGGAGATGCTGGAGTGTGGGGAAGGTCTATCACGTAGCAACCCAGGAAGCAGTGGGAGAAGCTAGGACCAACTCACCAAGTGACATCATATGAATATCATGTACCCCATGTACCCCTGGGGTAAAGTGAGAAGGGCACGCCTCTATTTTTTTTTTCTGAAAACCCAAACCCTAGTCTGATCATGAGACAAACCCACATTAGAAACATTCTACAGGATACCTGGCTGGTACTCAAGACAGATAAGGGCACGAAAAATGAGGAAAGTCTGAGACAGTGTCGCAGAATAGGAGAGGCATGCAACTTCAGGCAAGGTTGTACCATCAGGTGAAGATAGTAACGCAAAAACTGTGGAAGCCAAATACACTATGGAGTTCATGAATAGCAATCGGTCAATGTCAGTTTCCCCGTTTTGACAACTGTACTCTAGTTGGATGTAAAGATGGGGAAACTGGAGGAGACGTGTATGAGGGGACTTCAAAAGGTTCATGGAGGGGGCAGGCATTGTGGCATAGTGGGTTAAGTTGCCACCTGTGATGCCAGCACCCCATATGGGTGCCAGTGTGTGAACTAGCTGCTCCACTTCTAATCCAGCTCCCTGCTAATGGCCTGGGAAAAGCAATGGAGGATGGCGCAGGTGTTTGGTTAATAGACTTTTCCCCACTTTGCTGTTTTGGGAAGCTTGGCAGTGATTTTTTTCTGGATTTAACAAGTAAATCTGTGGTGAATTGTGAGGACAATGGGTTGCTGAACCAGACTTTTCAGCAAGCATTAACATTTAGAAATTCAGCATGGGAGACACAGTGACGGGTGGATAGTTCTGTAGCAATCTACCAAGGCTTGGGGAGCAAGGTGAGTTTTCTTGTGTACAGACTATAAATACTCCCGGCCTCAATCACCATTCTGGAGATGTGATTAGGCAGAGAATGAGATTGTACAATGTTTACCTCTTTGATTTTTTCATTTGCAGTCCAGCCGCAGCTAGCGTACATATCAGTTTTCATCCTTAAATGTGCAGGCAACCAAACCCCGGGCTTTTGCCGAGCTCTAATTGCTGTATGATTTGATGTTACTGTGCAGTGAAGCTGTGCTAGTTAATTGTTTTCCTGACTGAATTTCCATCTCTTTCCCCCCTGCCCCCATTCTGCCTGAAGGAACCTATAAAGCAAAAAACAAACAAACAAAAATCTCTCGGAAGAGTATCTTTCATTTTCGGTAACATCATTTGCAACGGGTAGCAGCTTCGTCATAATACAGGCAATAATGATGACGGATCATTGCAATCCTTAAGTGGTTTTAGCTTATGGTTATTAGCAAAGGGAGCGAAGTCAGGATGGGTATGTGGAAGAGAAATGTAGTTCACTCTGCTTAAGTCGTCTTTTCTAGTATTCCAAACAATAGACGTGAAAGCCATCTTTTTGAATCTCTTGCTGGGTTCTATCCTGGGTTTGATCATGTGGACTTGATTTTCATCCACTGGTACATTGTGTGATATGCAGTATGGTTGTTGGAGGAAAATTCATGGTAACAAACTAGATATATGATTAACCACTTTAGATAATGATCTATTTATATGGCAACCTGTACACTGCCTTTTTCATATTAATCCATAGTTCAGGTGATAAATAAACAGCAACCCTCAGTAATAAAGAAATGCATTATATAATGCTAGTTAAATTTGGAAAGCACTGTCTTATTTCATGTGTCACTCATAGAATGTAGGGCTAAGTAGCAGTTGGGATTGAGTTAGCGTCTCATGATGCCTTGCCTCCCATGCAATCCAGGAATTGTCTCTGCAGACCTCTAGAAAGAGATCCAATGGGTAGTGATGGAGGATGGAGGAAGACCGGTGTGTGGAGGCAGGGAAGAGGTGGGAGGGGAAGAGGGAAAGTCTAAATGGGATTGGAGGGGGCCGAGGAAGGGCTCAGAGAAAGAACAAAGCTTGATGTGGCAGGTTGCCCCTTTTGGATCCCAGCAACCCACTTTAGTGGAAATGGGTGGCAGGCAAGGAGGGCTCAAGTGGAAAGGGCTAAGAAGCAGGCCCTGTGTCCTCAGGAGAGCAAAATGTCTCTGATGATAAGATGGGAGATTTATTACATAGAAGCAAAATGTGCTGTTTTGGTCTCTCTGGGATTTCTAAAGCCCTTCTCATGATAGGGGGATGGAGGCACCAGTTTGCTCTAGGAACATCAGTGCTGCTCTGAGACCAGGCATCCACTGGCCGGGAATCTATTATCTCCCTGCCCCCATCCACCGTGTTCCTTCCATGATTCCATCATTCTCTCCATGAAAAATGGAGGTCAGGTATGGAGGAGCAGACTGGGGAAACAGGACTCTGTTACATCGTGTTCACAGTGAGAAGATGGCCCCACATCCCGACTTAGAGAGCCACAGTGCTCTTTGCAGCGCAGCTGTCTGGAAGAGCCATGATCTTCGCCGGAAAATACGCAGCAATGTGCTCGGAACACTCTTTACAAATGATAAAAACGCACTTTCAGAATTAGCTCAGAAAACAACTGGGAGAAGACCCACCTGCAAGGGGGAAAGGATCAGATGAAGTCCCATTGTAAGCAAGGGAAGGAAAGGCTGAGCTGCTTCTGCAAAAGCTGCCCAAGCTGTGTGGTCTTGGAGCATCCGACTGCATCCCTTAAGCCAATCAGAGGGACGTGCGGACGTCAGTACCAGCTCAAAACTATGTTGGCTGGCTGTGTCCACAGTTAGCTTTCTTTTCTCCCAAACCTGGAAGAAGTTCTCTCAATTTCTGCTTAAATTTTAGCTCCTCTTTATGTCGTCTCAAACCCACTTTTAGGATTTTCTTCCTTCTTTGAGCTTTTATCACTACTGCCAAATGTCTTGATTATAAGCATGCTTTAATTTTTAATATGTGGCTTGTTTTTTCAACCGAAGAGTAAGTTCTTTGAGGGCAACAATCGCACCTTGGTTTCTTCTGTGGTTTCATCCACAAGCTTAACAAAGTGAGAAACACATGGGTGATGATAGTTAAATCTTGGCTGCCTGATTGATTCAGAAACATGGATGTCTTCTCCAGATACTTCTTGTCCAGCACAGGAAATTGCCTTTTTTTTTCAAGATTTATTTATTTTATTTGAAAGTCAGAGTTACACAGAGATAAGGAGAGGCAGATAGAGAGGTCTTCCATCCATTGGTTCACTCCCCAGATGGCTGCAACAGCCAAAGCTGTGCTGATCTGAAGCCAGGAGCCAGGAGCTTCTTCCGGTTCTCCCACGTGGGTGCAGGGGCCCAAGCACTTGGGCCATATTCTACTGCTTTCCCAGGCCACAGCAGAGAGCTGGATGGGAAGAGAAGCAGCTGGGACTAGAACTGGCGCCCATATGAGATGCCAGTGCTTCAGGCCAGGGCATTAACCCACTGTGCCACAGCGCTGGCCCCAGGAAGTTATCTTAAGATATGTATGATTATCTCAGAGAAGTGTTGAAATCATCAAACATCATTAGGCTCCAGATTACTGCCAATGCATGGGCTAAAGTACTTATCAGTCTGTCAGTCAAGATCCAACCTGGGGAAGCTTGACTATGGGATTTAGGGTGGATTTGCTTCCACAGTCTGAGTAAGACTCTAACGCATGTGATGCCCCTTCAGGCAAATTCACCTTTTTCCTGGGGGTCCCTTTTGTTTGCTGACCATTTTGAGCGGAACAATCAACCTGGCTTTGCTGGGTCAATATTGAATTAATAACTAGCAACATCGATGACTTGAACAGAGGGTAACTTTGGTAATATTTAGGGGGCCCTCAAAAGTAAAACAACTTAATCATTTGTTGACATGGGATAAAGTTGGTACTTAAAAGCTTAACTATGGTGTGGAGCTACACATTGCAAACCAGTGAAGCAAAACAGTGACAAATTATAGCCCAATCTAGAATGTAAACTATCATGTCTCACAAAACTTGGCAGTGCAGAAGGACTCAAGACTGAGGATCATGTTGTTAGAAGTCTCGGTTTCAAGCCTTTACTGCCATCATCAATGGAGACCAGTCCCTCAAAGTTCTGCTGTGGCTGGCAGGGTTCCTAGAGTAGTCCAAGTGCTCTCTGGGCTGGCCATTAGACTCCCTCTCTTTGCTAACATGAGGTCATCATTCACCCTTTCTAATCATAGCATGACTTTGCTTGTTGATTGAATTTGAGTTTTCCTCTGGCTGGGGTTCAGGGGTTTGAATGACTGTTATGAATCTATTCCAATTCATAAAAGGCAACTTATTATTTGAGTATCATTCATTCATTCGGCACGTTCTTCTATAGGACAATAGAGACAGTATACAAATGAAGAAAGGATAAAAATAAAGGTGGAAATAAGGACGAAAGTAGAATATGGGTAAAACTCTCATAAAGCGACAAGTGAACATAGTATTCTAAAGGCTTATTACAGGCATATGGGCTTGCAGAATTTACAGATGCGGGATATACACTTGCCTTAAACATTTCTCGCATCCATAACAAAGATGGAAACCAAATAGGTAAAGAATTCAGTATGTTCATATTTACAAACAGAGTAACTATTTATGGAATACAGCTTTTCTTGGCATTGAGAGCATTAAGAAGTGCCTCCCCATGGGTCTGTGTCAGTTTGGTGGATGACGCCTTCAACAGCATCTTTGTGTTAGATTCCTTTTGCCCTTCAGCTTTGGACTGTGATGCCCTTCAATGTCAAGCTGATGGCTACACAGCTCGCTGGTGCTCCGGCTTGATCCAAGGCTTAAATTTGACATGTCCAGGGGGATTGAAAGACTGCATAGTCCCAAGACAACTTTCCATCAATATTATTTTGGACAAGTGCTTTCTACTTGTCTCAGTTCCTAAGAGGCACTATAGTGAGCGGTTAAACACACTGGATCAAGTTAAAGACTCTGGATCAGACTATCTGAGTCCAAGTCCCAGCCCCATCACTCACTCAGTTTCTATATCATGAGAAAAAGATAATACAGACCTCAGAGAGACGTTATCCATAGGAAGTGAGATGATGTAGGCAAGGTGCTCAGCACTATGAGTGCTCACCGGCCATGAGCAATCACAATTAGACCCCACACACAGAGGTTGACAGTCTTGGTGTCCACCTGATGCGCCAGATCACCAGACCACCAGCATCAAGCACTGACACTTTGTGCTGACATCCAAACAAGGTCCCTAGATGGAGCTCGCCGGCTTGACCTTGAACCCCTCAGGAGGGACACCTTCTCCCATTGGCACCCACAATAGGCATTGAAGGGACAGCCCCATTGCTCTTCCTTGTTGGATCCTCACACCTGGGCTTTTCAGTTCCCCTCACTCTGCATGAAGGATGTCAATTCCTTCTGAGAAGAAAACTCATCAGTCGGCCTGGTCCTGCCTATCTTAGAGGAGCTCTAAGAGGAAGGTTACTTTTGAGCCACTTGACACTCACACACTCTTGGTCTGCGACAGGACTTGAGCGGGCATGTTGAGCCCTGTGTGCAGTCGGCACAGTGTTTCATATGGGAGTGAACGGTTTCAGGACACGCACAGTCTCATGCCCACTGTTCCCACTGTGGGCAGTCCTCTTGCAGTGCAGGCAAAGCCACCTTGGGGTTGCTGCAGAAGGGAGGACCAGTGCAATACTGCTCCTGTTTTATTGGAAATGTTGATATTTTGCTAAAAATGGATGGATTTTTGCATGGATTTTGGTTTATTAAGATGTTATTTATCTTGATTACTGAATTTATTGGCATTCATCTGAATTTTGCATCCAAGGCCAATGTCTTGCTTCCCTCACTCCAGTCCTGGACCTGTGTGCAGATTCTGTGATCCGTACTGACCTAATGCTTGAATATTTCATCTATAGGCCCTAAAAGCCATTATTCTCAAATGCAGGCCTGTGAACAAAATGTTCACCCAATGGAGGAGAAGTAAGGAAAGGAAAGACAAATACTAAGTTTTTTGTTAAGCCAATTTTAAAAAACAAGATAATGTTTTTCTTATGTTTTTTGAATTAAAATACAATTTATTAAGAAAAACCCTATAAGTGCTATTTATTAAATAAAGTAATAATGTTAATACATAGTGTAGCTCTTAAAACATCTGCTTATTGGGCAGAATAAAATGCAGTGACTCAATTAAAAAATCATTTTAATTCCCACATGTAAGGGAGAACATGCAGTAAGAAATGCCCATATCAGTTTTTCTGCAAATATAGTGTTTTGTCAAAGTCAGCTTTAAATATTTGTCAAGTAAATTCATAAAAACTACTATAATTTTAGTGATTTTGTGACTATTTTAAAATGTACTTTATATAAGTGAAATTGAACATCTTTTTACTTGAATATTGTTTTTAACCCTTTTCTATATTCCAGCTGAACTAGGTCTTTTTAATTTATATTTGTTGATCTCTTTATTTTGCAGGAGCCTTTATAATATAAATTAAAAATACTGTCTCAAAAATATTACAAAATAACTGCTCCAGGTAATCCTACACATACACGAGCCTCTTTTTTAGGAGCCTGATCATTGCTCACAACCCAAGACACATAAAGATTAGCAACACAGAGGTGGTGACTGGGAATCTGTGGCACAGCTAAGAGATCTGGGAGCTGCTGAGAGGCGACAAGGCACACACTAGGGGTGACAGCTGGATGACGGGTGGCAGCCTGCCTTGTGTTCAACCAGGGGCAGGCTCTTATGAATGCAGAGGTCTAGAAGCAGGTGCCAGGAAGTGAAAACAGGTCAAAACCAAGAGCAAATACTGTGCTTCGGGAGGAGGGAGGCTTGTGTGCATGGGCACAGAGGGCTCTGCTAGAGGCCTGGCTGTTTTCCCACAAGATTTTTATTCTTGCTCTCTTCTCAAAGCGCTTTCAATACACCGAGCTGCAACCTCAGAGAGATTTTCTAAGGAGAAAGATATTTTGAACTGCATCTAGTGAATTTTTAAAACCAAGAAAGATATGAGTGCATTGACTATGGAACAATTCCTGGACAGCTAGAACTACAAGCCCCCATTATAGTCATTGAAAGAAGCGTGACATTACATAGTGGGTAGCAGCTATGTGTGCACCCGGGGTACTGATGGCCTGGAATGTAGATAAATTCAAAGAGATAAATCCAAGGCTGATATTTCCACAAAACTGCAGACATCTGTAAAAATGTTTCCTACCTTTGGAAAACAAAAGTAGAGATTTTATTTTTATGGTTACTCATTATCTTTCTTAAATTTGTTTTTAGTTGGAGATAGCTAGATTCAAAGGAACCGAGCCCAAGTCTGGGCTTTTTCATATCCTTTGGTAGCTGTGTTGCTGCAAGGAGGTCACTGTATCCCCTCAGGCCTTGTCTTCCTCATCTGTAAAAAGAAGGAGTTGAACTTTATTAGATTTTCTTGAATTCCAAAATGTTATGATTTGCTATGATTTTTATGATGACCTCGGGGGAACTAATACACTCCTCTACCAAACATTTCTTGTTGCCCCTTTCAGGTTGAGAAAAATGCCCTGGATCAGAGATGCCTGTAGGGAAATTTCCACCTTCAATTTAGAAATGTTTACTACACGATTCCTTATATTATTAAGTTCTTTGGGACTGTAAGAAGCCCATGCATTTCTCTGAGCCTTAATCTGTTACATCTATAAGACCCTGCATTTTTATAGCTGTCTCACAGTCTTGCTGTTTTCTGGATGAAAAAATTAATTGTTAGCACGAATGTAAGTGACAGGGACTTTGGGAAGTAGGGTTCACTCAGCAGGCAACATACAACAGTGCTCCATCCTCACCACACCCCTATGAACAAAGCTCTTCCGCTGCATGGACTGAGTGGGCTGGAATCCCGTTGGTCATTTCCTTTGCTGTAGGGATTTCCCTGTCCTCTTGGGCTGTTCCTTTAAGAGTGGTGGTCCTACCTGCACGGCCTGTGCACGCTGCAGTCACGTGCGCAGGGTGCTCTTCCAGGGTGCTCTTCCTCTGGCTTAACTGGCCAGCGCCGCACAGAGCGGGGTGGCGGCATCCAGCTGGCCCAGAAACCCAGCTCCCAGACTATGGAAACTTTCTATTGAGGAGTCTCAAAAGTTCCAAGGGCCATAAAAGTTTCAAATGAAAACATTCTCAAGAGAGGCAATTCAGGGAGCAGCGAATTCTTTAATTTCATAGAAAAATGAGCACCAAGATTTGACCAGGTCTGGCCCTGTTGTTTTGTGAAAGGCAATAAAACTCACCAAATGATGATTCTGTAGGATTTGTCTGTCTTGAGCTGACACCTTAGAAGAGAGAAGAATTCTCAGCACTAATTTTATGTCACATTGTTGGATTTATTTTTTTAAAGCAGCTATCTATTTTAGGAGCATATTTCCTGTATTCAGCCTTTTTTTTCTCTGTGATAAGATGGGGGTGGAAAAAAATTGTCACACTTGAACGTAATATCTTATTTCCTAGAGGCAGCTGGTTGCCAATTAAGCAGGAATACTGTAAAATAGCAGGTGGTTATTTACCCACAAACAACAGGGAACTAAAGAGACAGGGAAGGGCCCCAGGACAGAAGTTGTTACTGTCAATAAAAAATGATTAGCAAGGTGGGTTATCTTCACGCAATGATTTTTCTCCCCATCCCGAGCTAAGCAGTCCTGACCTATTCTTCTCCAGCGCTGCCTGTATCTAAAGTGGGGCTTGCACTCTGCTCATACAAACGTTTGCTTTGCATGCTCAGGACTTGCCTGTGGCTTGGAGCATCTGTGATGTTTACATCCTTTGTTGACCCAGGACTAGCCCGGCTCAGAGCCTTCTAGGTTTCATTCTCCAGGCAGAGTTTGTCACTTCCTCCCTGTGCTTGTCTCACTCTGTGCTAGTTTTTGGTATAGCGCTGATCTTAGTATGTGGTCATTATTTGTTTATTTCTGTCTCCCTGGCTGTCAGCTCTTCCGGGGCAGAGCAACTGACAAATGGAGGGTCTTCAATAAATGGTTATCAAATTACTAAATCAATATAGGAACGAATAAATGGATGATGGAACAGCTGACATCTCATCAGCAATTATAGTCGCCCTTCTGAGCCACTGGTCCATTAATATGCTGCCTCCCCCTCTCCCTGCCTCGCACCCAAATTTGTGCTCTGGTTGTCACTGGCTCAGTATAGTCAAAAGCCTGCTCCCACCCGCCTTCTACAGTGCAGCTTTACTTGCATGTCGGAAGTGATATGTTTGGGAGCAGGTGCTTGGCCTAGAGATTAAGATGTCTGCATCCTACATCAGTGCAGGGTTTGATCCCCAGTTGCAGCTCTTGATTCCAGCTGCCTGCTAATGTAGATCCTGGGGTGCCATGGTGATGGTTCAAGTGATAAAGTTTCACATGGGAGTCCCACACAGCATTCCTGACTCCTTTACAAGCATTTGGGGAGTGAAATCAGCAGATGGAAGCTCTCTGTCTCTTCCTTTCGAATAAATAAATAAAAACAAATAGTATTGTGGGGCCAATGTTGAGGTGCAGCAGGTTAGACAGCTGCCTGCGATGCTGGCATCCCATGTGAGTGCTGGTTTGGGTCCTGGCTGCTCCACTTCCAATCTGGCTCCCTGCTAATGCTCCTGGGAAGTTAATGGAAAATGGCTAAAGTGTCTGGGGCCCTGCCACCCACATGGGAGACTCAAAAGAAGTTCCAGGCTTTTGGCTCCAGCTTGGCCCAGCCCTGGTCATTTCAGCTATCTGGGGAGTGAGCCAGGATGGATGATCTCTCTCTCTCTCTCTCTCTCTCTCTCTCTCCCCCCCCCCCCCCGTCCCACCCTCCCTCCCTTTCCCTCTTTCTCTATGTAGTTCTGCCTTTTAAATAAATAAAATAAATCTTTTAGAAAAAGTAGGCTTTTTTTTAAAGTTTTGCAATGGACTCTATTTTTCACAGCAACAAATTTGAGAGGAAGATATAGATATTTCCCATATAGCTTCTGCCTGCCCCTTTATAGCCTCCCTCAGTATCAATGCTCCACTTGAGAGTGGTACATTTGTTAACAATTGGTGAACCTACATTGGCATAATATTATTATTATGCAAAGAGAACAGCTTACCTGAGGATTCTTTCTCTATGCTTTACAGCTGATGGATTTGGAAGATGTATAATGGCATGTATCCATCACCACAGAACAGCTTCACAGTCTTAAAAACTTGCTATACTGCACCCTCTTCCCTCATCCCTGGCAACTCTGATCTTTTTACTATTGCCATAGTTTTGTCTTTTCCAAAATGCCATATAGTTGGGCTCATATAGGATGAGACCTTTTCAGACTGGTTTTGTTCATTTAGTAATATGTATTTAAATCTCTTTCACTTTTTTATGATTTGATAACTCATTTCCTTTAAGGGCTGAATAACATTCCATTGTCTGGATATAATACAGTTAATTATCCACTCACCTGTTGAAGGACATCTTGGTGACTTCCAAGTTTTGGCAATTATGAGTAAATCTGCTATAAACATCTGCGTGCAGGTTTTTGCATGATGCTAGCTTTTCGGCTCCTTTGGGTACACACCAAGTTGCATGATTGGATCATATGTTAAGACTATGTTTAGTTTCAGAAGAAACTGCCAAACTGTCTTTCAAGGTGGCTGTACCATTTTGCATTCCCACCAGTAATGAGTGAGTGTGTCTCTTGTTGTACCTCCTCTCCAGCATTCGGTGCTGCTAGTGCATATGCATGGACTTCAACATTTGTTGTACCAAAACAAACTTATCTTTTTCCTTATTTTAAAAAAATCATTTGAGGTGCAAAGAAGGAGACACACACAGACACACACACACACACAGAGAGAGAGAGAGAGAGAGAGAGAGAGAGAGAACCTGTCAGCTGATTTACTCCCCAAATGCCAACAATGGCCAGTGTTGGGTGAGGGTGGAAGCTGTGAGCAGAGAGTTCAATCTGGGTCGCCCATATGGGCGACAAGAACACAACCACTTGAACCATCACCTGCTGCTTCCCAAGGTCTGCATTAGCAGGAAGCTGGAGTCAGAAGTCAGGAGCAGAAGCTGGGACCTGAACCCAGCTGAACCTGAACCTGAACACCAATATGGAATGCAAATGTCTTAATGGATGTTTTAACCACTGAATCGAATGCAAACTCCAAACATATTTTTTAAAGATTTATTTATTTATTTGAAAGAGTTCCAGAGAGAGAGAGAGAGAGAGAGAGAGAGAGAGAGAGAGAGGTCTTCCATTTGCTGGCTCATCTCCCAGTTTGCTGCAATGGCTGGGCCAGGCTGAAGCCAGGAGTCAGGAGCTTCTTCCAGGTCTCCCACATGGATGATAGAGGCCCAAGTAGTTGAACTATCTTCTGCTGCTTTTCCTAAGCCATTAGTAGGGAGCTGGTTAGGAAGTGGAGCAGCTGGGACATGAACCAGTGCCCCAAACTTATCTTTTAATTCAATTTTCCACAAACCATTTTTTAAAAAGATTTATTTATTTATTTGAAAGTGAGAGTTATAGAGAAAGAGTGGGAGAGAGAGAGAGAGAGAAAGAGAGAGATCTTCCATCCACTGGTTCACTCCTCCCAATGGCTGCAATGGCTGGTGCTGGGCCAGATTGAAGCCAGGAACCAGGAGGTTCACTCAGGTCTCCCACATGAATGGCAGGGGCCAAGCACTTGGGCCACCTTCCACTGCTGTTCTCAGGCCATTAGCAGGAAGCTGGATTGGAAGTGGAGCAGCTGGGACACAAACCAGCCCCCAGGATGGAATGCTAGTGTTGCTGGCTATTACTTTACCCATTACGCCACAATGCCAGCCCCTCCATCAACCTTTTGTAACACCCTTGTGTTCTGAATTTTGACCATTCTAACAGGCTATGTAGTGGTATCTCACTATTGTTTTAAATAATAATTCCTTGATGACATAGGACATGGAGCATCTTTTCATATGTTTATTCGCCAAGTATATGTCTTTGGCGAGGTGATGACTTCTCAGTTCTTTTGCCTATTTTTAAAATTGTGTTGATTATTTTATTAGTATTCAATTTTAAGGATTCTTTGTATGTTTTGAATAACAGTCCTTTGTCAGATTTGTATTTTGCAAATATTTTCTCCCAGGTTGTAGCTTGTCTTTTCGTTCTCTTGACAGTATTTAGCAGGGTAAAAAATTTTAATTTTTTTTTTTTTTACAGGCAGAGTGGATAGTGAGAGAGAGAGACAGAGAGAAAGGTCTTCCTTTTTTGCCGTTGGTTCACCCTCCAATGGCTGCTGCGGCCGGCGCATTGCGCTGATCCGAAGCCAGGAGCCAGGTGGTTTTCCTGGTCTCCCATTCGGGTGCAGGGCCCAAGGACTTGGGCCATCCTCCACTGCCTTCCCCGGGCCATAGCAGAGAGCTGGCCTGGAAGAGGGGCAACCGGGATAGAATCTGGAGCCCCAACCGGGACTAGAACCCGGTGTGCCGGCGCCACAAGGCGGAGGATTAGCCTGTTAAGCCAAGGCGCCGGCCAGAAAATTTTAATTTTAATGAGGTCCATTTTATCAATTCTTTCTTTCATGGATCATGCCTTTGTTGTCATACCTAAAAAGTATTTGCTGAGGTTGGAGCTGTGTCACAGTAGGTTAAGCTGCCGCCTGCAATGTTAGCATCTCATATGGGCACCAGTTCGTGCCCCTGCTGATCCACTTCTCATCCAGCTCCCAGCTAATGGCCTAGGAAAAGCAGCAGAAAAAGCCCCAACTGCTTGGGCCCCTGTAACCCAGGTGGGTGACCTGGAAGAAGCTCCTAGCTCCTGGCTTTAGCCTGGCCCAGCACAGACCTCTGCGGCCATTTCTCTCTCTCTCTCTCTCTCTCTCTCTCTCTCTCTCTCTCTCTCTCCCTCTCCCTCTCCCTCTCTCTCTCTGTAACTCTGCCTTTTGAATAAATAAATCTTTTTTTTTTTAAAATTAATTGTTAAACTCAAGGTCATTTAGTTTTACTCTTGTGTTATTTTCTAGAAATTTTATTTTTCTTTTTGCATTTTGCATTTAAGTCTCTGATCCATTTTGAGTTAATTTTTGTGAAGGATGTAAGGTTTGTGTCTAGATTCACAGATTCTCACACACACACATTTTTCATGTACATGGGCAATTGTTCCAGTACTGGTTGTTGGTAAGACAGACTCACCCGTGGTTTCATGTGGCTGATGACATCGGGTAGAGAGAAACTTGACTTTACCATGTACTTTCCCCCAGGTCATACTCTCTTGAGAGTTTCTCTTGGATTCCACTTCTGGGTAGACACATCTTAGCTTCAGGACTCTGCCTGGGATTAGACAGTGAGTGATGTCAGGAGATGGCAATTTCTTTAGTCTGGCGTCTCACTTTGGTAAGTTTAATGCACAGGTAAGTAGGGAGCACAGGAGACGTCACTGAAACAGCCCTGTCCAGGGTTCCTTGATGTTCTTAGACGAGCTTTGCAGTAGCTCTTCTGCTCAGAAGTCTATTTGTGTTGAGAACTTCTCCAGACTTGAGTGTCCCTTGATTGACTTCAATCCAAGTTTTAGGAGTTTTTGTGAAACTTGATTTTTGTTTTTAAAGAAAGCCCTCTTTGGGGCCGGCACTGTGGTGTTGCAGGTTAAGCTGCCGTCTGCAGCACTGGTCTCCTGTATGGGCGCTGGTTTGGGTCCCACCTGCTCCATTTCCGATCCAGCACCCTGCTAATATGCCTGGGAGAGCAGCAGGGGATGGCCCAAGTCCTTGGGCCCCTGCCACCTGTGTGAGAGACCTGGAAGAAGCTCCTGGCTTCTAGGTTCGATCAGGCCCGGCCCCAGATGTGGCCATTTGGGGAGTGAACCTGTGGATGGAAGATCTCTCTTTCTCTGTAACTCTGACTTTCAAACAAATAAATAAGTCTTTCTCTAAAAATATATACAAAATCCTCTTTGTTACTTGATGAGAATAGCACATGTAACTCAAAAACAAATACTTGTTGTATTTGTGTTAGGCCCTGAAGACCACCAAACAGGGGAGAGCAAATGGTGTCTCAGAATGATTAATTATGTGGATTTTCTCACAAGGTCCTCTTCTTTGTCCACTGGATTGTTCACTGTGTGCTCACATACAAAGCACTCATCAGGAAATGAGGCTACAGAGGAGCTGAACTTGGACTCAGACCTCAAGGAGCTCATTGTTCAGTACAGCGGGAGAGGCACAGAGAGGAATGCCAGTTTTACAAGCCAGGTCATGGTCGGGCCAGAGACAGAGGTATAGCGTCTCATGGTCACAGAGAAAGCCAGCCAGGCTTTCTCCTGGGAGACACAGCGATGGACTGTGGAACACGTGGGCTTTGGAGGATGAGAAGAAGTGGGGGGAAGAATACCCCTTGGACAAAGTAGGAAAGCGGGGGCTTTCGTGTTCATTTTAGAGCTTGTATACAATGTTGACAAGGAGGGAGGGAGAGACCGCAGGAGACACAACGAGACCGCTAGAGTAAGTCTCCGCGAAGCCCAATCCTATTTCTTTTGTCCTGGTTGTATAAGTTGTCCTTCAGAGTGCCTGGGTTCCATATCCTGTTTGGCTCCTGACCCCAGCTTCCTGCTAATGTGGAGTCAGAGGGCAGCAGTGATGGTTCCTGTGATTGGCTTCCTGCCACACACGAGGGACACTTAGATCGAATTCCTGGCTCCTGGCTTTGATCTAAGGGAGCTGTTGGGTCATTTGGGAAAAGAGCTGGTGTTAGGGAGCTCTCAGTTTGTCTGCCTGTCTTTCTCTCTGTCTCTCTGCCTCTTAGGTGAATTAAGAAATATATATACATGGAGCTGGCGCTGTGGTGCAGTGGGTTAAAGCCCTGGCCTGAAGTGCCGGCATCCCATACGGGCACCAGTTCTAGTCCCAGCTGCTCCTCTTCCAATCCAGCTCTCTGCTATGGCCTGAGAAAGCAGTAGAAGATGGCCCATGTCCTTGGGCCCCTGCACCCACGTGGGAGGCCAGGAAGAGGCTCTTGGCTCCTGGCTTCGGATCAGCGCAGCTCCGGCCATTGCGGTCATTTGGGGAGTGAACCTTTGGATGGAAGACCTCACTCTCTCTCTCTCTCTCTACCTCTCCTCTCTCTGTGTAACTCTGACTTTCAAATAAATAAATAGACCTTTTTTAAAAAAGAAATGTACATACATATTTTATTTTTTAAAGCTTATAAATATTTTAAGGAAAATAAGTTCCATCTGTTTTGGCCAGTTTGAGTTAGGATTTCTGTTCCTTGTTATAGAAATTAGCCTAACTGATAATAAAATTTTGTTGGAAGGAGAGGTTGGACAGACTGTTGAGGAATTTAGACAATCTTTCAAAGGCATGTGGAGTCACTTCGTGTTCTCCAGCTGAGAAAGGAGGTGATTAAAACTCCGAGGAGACTGAGCTGGTGGGTGGGTGGGGGGTGTTTTCCAGGAGGAACGACAGACCCCATGGGCAGGAGTCCTCTCCCTCGGACAGTCTCTTCACACGACTTTCAGTGGTCAGCAAATGTAGTATTCGTCCTGAACCCACTGACATTTTGCATACTACAACATACATGAGTACCCCCACACAACTAGCTTAGCAAGCTTGTACTGATCGGCATGGTGTCAGTTCGGTTTGCTGTGTTGCAATCATATCTATGTGTTCTTCATCGCCCTATAAATGGTAGAAAGTCATCTATTCTGAGTGACTCTCCTTTGCAGCAGGCTCTCGCACGCATGAGGCTTCCTGTGTTCACCCATTGTTTTAGATTTCTACGTTTCTAGGTAAACCTCTAATACCAGTGAATACCACCAATAAATATTGACAAAATCTTGGAAACTAAGCAATAAATCATAAATAAATCTGGCATCCCAGACCTGCTTCATCCGCTCAGTCTGTTACCGTGAAAAAAATCATGTATTCCCTTAAGCCTCAGCTTTGTTACCTGTAAAATGGAAATGATATATTACCCACTTAGAGAGTGGTTAGGAGGGTGAAGTAAAGCTCAATAAATTTAGCTGTGCTTGTAGCTGCTCCTTGTTTTAATCACCAAGAGTCTTAGAATGAGAGATTATGCGTCTGTGCCCTTAGGAGGCGTGAGGGCCACGAGCTTGTCTGGGCTGGTGATTTTCTCTCTGTGTCCCCACCAGTATGGTAGCAATCGAGGACAATATTTTGTATCTGATTTTGACAGGGTAAATACAAAAATTAGGTGATAATAAAGATAGTTTTAGGAAGATTTAAAACTCAAAAGTCCTTGATTTTGATTTTTTGTTGACTCACAGATATGGCATGCAGAAAAGAGATTCCTGAGATTAAAAAAAAAATAAAAAGAATTGGACCAATGCACTAGAATGGGGAAATTAAGACTGACAATTCAAAAGAGAAGTATTGAGTCTTGATAATATCTGTGGATGTTCTCACTGGCATGTGCTGAACACTGAAATGCCACCTTTCCTGTGCTTGCTTTAATCTTATTATGAGTTAACAAGCTGTAAAAGTAATATGTTCTTTTCAAATATGAGGATACATAGAACTATGATGTTTCCTGAACAGACCTTTTTGCATTAAAAAAGATTTATTTTTTTATTTGAAGGAAGTACAGATAGAGAGAGGGAGAGAGATACATAGAGAGATCTTCTATCTACTGGTTCACTCCCCGAATGGTTGCAATAACTCAGCTTGGGCCAGCCTGAAGCCAGGAGCCAGGAGCCAGGAGCCAGAAGACAGGAGCCGGGAGTTTTATCTGGATCTCCCACCTGGGTGATGGGGGCCCAAACACTTGGGCCGTCTCCCGCTGCTTCCCCAGGCACATTAGCAGAGAACTGGATGAGAAGTGGAGCAGCTGATACACAAGCCAGCCCCTTTATGGGATGCAGGGGTCACAGGCTGCAGCTTTACCCATTCTGCCACAATGCTGGTCCCTGCACAGACCCTTTGGGAGACTTTTCCAATAATGCGTAAGTCTAAGCCAAGTACCTAGCTCCAAGTACCTACGTCAGTCTGGCTTTTTAGTTTAACATTTTCATTTTATTTTAAAGGTAGACAGATAAGAGACAGAGATCTTATCCCTGCTGATTCTCTTTCCAAATACCTGGGGCTGGCACCGTGGCTCACTTGGTTAGTCCTCTGCCTGTGGCGCCGGCATCCCATATGGGTGCCGGTTCTAGTCCCGGTTGCTCCTCATATGGGCGCCGGTTCTAGTCCCGGTTGCTCCCCTTCCAGTCCAGCTCTCTGCTGTGGCCTGGGAAGGCAGTTGAGGATGGCCCAGGTCCTTGGGCCCCTGCACCCGCATGGGAGACAAAGAGAAAGCACCTGGCTCTTGGCTTCGGATCGGCGCAGTGCTGGCCGTAGCAGCCATTTGGGGAGTGAACCAATGGCGGGAAGACCTTTCTCTCTGTCTCTCTCACTGTCTGTAACTCTACCTGTCAAATAATAATAATAATAAAAAAAACCACAAAGCACTTTCTAAATATGTGCAACAGCTGGGGCCAGGCTAGGCAGAGGCCAGGAGCCCAGAACTCAGTCTGGATCTACTATATGGGTAGCAGAAGCCCAACTACTCGAGTCACCAGCTGCTGCCTCCTAGGGTGTGCATTAGCAGGAAACTGGAACTGGAAGTGGAGCTGGGACTTGAACCCAGGAGTTCCAGAATGGGATGCAGGTGCCTCGAGAGGCATGTTAACAGCTGCATCATATGTCCACCTTCATGTCTTGCTTTTTATCTATGCATTTTATTTTGAAATAATTTCAGACTTACAGAAGAATTACAAAACTTAGTATGGGCAGTTCCCATATTCCTTTCACTCAATTTCCCCTAGTATTAATGTCTTGATAGCCATGTAATAGTTATAAAAACTAAAAAAAAAATAATGTTGGGACATGCTATTATAATCAAGTGGCTGACTCTGTTTGGATTTCCTCAGTTTCTCCCCAAGTTGCTGTGCTCTTCTAGGAGCCCATCCAGGACCCCAGTGTCGCACTAGTTGTCTTGTCTCTTTGCACCTGTGATAGTTCCTTGGCCTGTCCTTATCTTTTGTGAACTTGATACTCCTGAAGATCTCTGGTGGGGGATTTCAGAAACTATCTCACTTTGAGTCTGTTGTCTTTTCATGGTGAGATTCAAGTTCTGCAAGAACACTGTAGAAGTGACACATGCTTCTTACGCTGGCTGTCCTATCGGAAGGTTCGTGATGTTGCTGGGTCTCAGTGCTGGTGATGTTAAACTTGATCACTTAATTAAGGTGCTATCTGCTGGGCCTCTCCACTCAATTTTTTAAAAGATTTTTTTATTTATTTGAAAGGCAGAGTTATACAGAGAGAGAGGGAGAGGGAAAGGGAGAAAGAGAGAATCTTCCGTCTACTGGTTCACTTCCCAAATGGCTGCAATGGTAGGAGCTGGGCCGATCTGAAACCAGGAACTGGTAGCTTCTTTGGGGTCTCCTACATGGGTGCAGGGCCTAAGTACTTGAGCCATCTTCCCAGGTGCTCTCCCAGGCACACAGCAGGGAACTGGATGGGAAGTGGAGCAGCCAGATTCAAACTGGCGCCCATATGGGTTGCCAACACTGTAGGTAGCAGCTTTACCTGCTATGCCAGAGTGCCTGCCCCAGGCCTCTCCACTCTAAAGTAGCTATTTTCCCTCTTGATAATTAATACTATCTTGGCAGAGGTCGTTTGAGACTGTACAAATATTCTATGAGGGTTTTTCAAAAGTTAGGGAAATACATAGTATGAAAAAACTGTACATAGATTTCAAAATTTTTGACATCAAAATGATCACGCCTTCTAATTTCATTTTTTCCACAAACTTTTGGAAGTTCCCTTGTATTTCTTGCTGAACTCTCATGAGCAGATTGTAGCACCACTTGCAGCGATTGCCTGTGGTGGCCATGATTCCTGGAGTGTTCTGATAGTGATTTTCTATTCTCTTCACACCTTCTACATTATCGAATTAGAATTCCTCTATAAGAGACAGTTTTGATATTTGATAATAATTACCTGATAAAACTTACCTATGACTTCCCAAGGAGGATTTGCACTTTAAATATGACATTTCCACAAAAATTATTTTTTGCTTATTATAAATGCAATACATAACACAAAGCCACAGATAATAGAGGTTAAAAAAAATCCATCGAGACAGCCATCTTAATATCTTTGAGTCTATCATTCTGTGTGCTTTTCTATAAATACATAGGCATAAATCAACAAATAATGGATCACACTGTGCATGCCAGTTTGTAAACCTGCTTCTTTCACCAAGTAATAATGTAGGCATTTTTTTTTTGTTTTTGTTTTTTGTTTTGACAGGCAGAGTGGACAGTGAGAGAGAGAGAGACAGAGAGAAAGGTCTTCCTTTTGCTGTTGGTTCACCCTCCAATGGCTGCCGCAGCTGGCGCGCTGTGGCCGGTGCACCGCGCTGATCTGATGGCAGGAGCCAGGTGCTTCTCCTGGTCTCCCATGCGGGTGCAGGGCCCAAGCACTTGGGCCATCCTCCACTGCACTGCCTGGCCACAGCAGAGAGCTGGCCTGGAAGAGGGGCAACCGGGACAGAATCCGGCGCCCCGACCGGGACTAGAACCCGGTGTGCTGACGCCGCAAGGCGGAGAATTAGCCTAGTGAGCCGCGGCGCCGGCTAATGTGGGCATTTTTCTATAGCAATAGGTACATTTTCATAACATTGTTTTTAAAGACAAGCTAAAAGTCATATTAGATGTGTCATAATTTGTTTCACGAATCATTCATGAGATACTTTGGCTGCAGTTAGCTTTCCTATTTTACAAACAATGGTTGTTACGACTGTCCTTGTACCATGGCCTTTTAGATGTGTGGAGAGTAATATGATTCAAGAGCAGCAGCAATATTTATCACACTCTCACACCTTGCTGGACGTAGTGTAGCGCATTTGTATGCTTGAGCTCATTGTAGCCCCATGACAACCTTGTGAGATGGGTACCGTTCCTATCCCCAGTTCACATATCCAGGCCTCACAGTTCCCATTCAGTACAGTGTCTGAAGGTTCATTCAGCTGATCAGTGGAATCAGGACACGAGCCTAGGTACTACCGATGTCAAGGGCTGGGTCTCAGCTGCTATAGGGTATTGGGATTTTAAGTTGTTGCCTTAAGCAAATTCCTAGTAGTTGAATTTCTGCTTAAAAATGTGTCTTAGCCTGTTTTTTTTTTTTGTGTGTGTGTGTGTGTGTTTCTGTAACAAAATACCAGAGATTGGATGCTTTATAAAGTAAAAAGTTTATTAGGCTTGGAGTTTATTGGTTTTGGACACTGAAAATTCAAGATGGAGTGGTTCCGTGGGGTCAGCCTCTGAGGAAAGGCTGTGTAGTAACAGCGATGGCATCTCCTGGTGGGAGCACTTGCTGAGAGAGGACGCAGCAGAGTGGGCGGGGTCAGGCTTACTGACTCTCATATTAAGTGCTTTCGACAAAACTCACTCCTGCAAGACCAGTGTTAATCCTTTTACAGAGTTGGTCTTGACCCAATCACCTTCTACCATTCACCTCTTAAAGGTCTTGGGTGTCACCAAGGTTCATGGTTCAAGGTAGCTTGGTCCTCAGTGTGGTGATGTTCAGAGGAAGTGGACCTGACATTAATCAGCTTTTTCTTTTCTTTTTTCTTTTTTTTTGATAGGCAGAGTGGACAGTGAGAGAGAGAGACAGAGAGGAAGGTCTTCCTTTTGCTGTTGGTTCACCCTCCAATGGCCGCTGTGGCCAGCACGCTGCAGCCAGTGCACCGTGCTGATCCGAAGCCAGGAGCCAGGTGCTTCTCCTGGTCTGCCATGCGGGTGCAGGGCCCAAGCACTTGTGCCATCCTCCACTGCACTCCCCGGCCACAGCAGAGAGCTGGCCTGGAAGAGGGGCAACTGGGACAGAATCCGGCGCCCCAACTGGAACTAGAACCCAGTGTGCCGGCACCACAAGGCGGAGGATTAGCCTGTTAAACCACGGCGCTGGCCATTAATCAGCTTTTTCTTACTACAACAAAATACCCGAGACAAGATGCTTATGAAGGAAGGAGGCTGCTTAGGTTCATGGCTTTGGAGGTCCATGGTCCAGGACTGGGTAGCACACTGGGCTGGTGTCTGAAGAGGAACACACACAGAGGAGGGATCATAGTGAACCAGGAAGCAGAGCCGGGGCATGCTCATCTCTGTCTGTGTGGTCTCTCCTCATGAAGCCGCCATGGTTCAGTCAAAGGGCTCCACCCCAGCAACCTGACCCAACATAATCACTCCCCAAAGGCCTCACTTTCAGACACCATAATTGGATTAAGGTTCTGTCCTTAAGCTATTAACATTAAACCATTAACCATTCACATGAGACTTTGGGGACCGAGCCTTTAACACATAGACCTTTGGGAGTTGGTGAAATGCATCCAGATCGTAGCAGGCCTTCAAGAGGTGGAGCCTTGCAGGAGTCTTTAGGTCACTGAGGCGCTGCCTTTGGAAGGAACTGATGCTGCTCTTGTGCAGTTTGTTCCTGTGAAAGTTCTAGCCCCTCCCCAGTGTCTGGCTTCCTGTCTCATCACGTGCTCTCTCCCCTCACACATGCTCCTGGTATGATACCATTGGCCATGGATTGTAGCCAGAACCACACGGAACTATTTGAACCTTCAGTCTCCAACACTGTGAGCTAAATACACTTCTTTTCTTTAGAAAATACTCAGCCTCAGGTATTTGGTTATAGTATGGGTTAATACAGCTCTTAGCACCTTCCAATACTGTTACTTTGAGGGACAAAGTATTCAAACCACGGCAAAAGGCATGCACATTGGAAGGCTCTCTGAAACAGAGGCCAACCACTTTCCAGAAAAGCTGATCAAGTTTACACTCTACTCCCAGTGCAGGGTATGTGCTCATTTTCCTGAACCAATGCCAATCCTGGATATTCTAATTATAAAGTGTCCCTGTTAAGGAAAGTATTTATAGGGAGCTACTTACATGCAAGAGAATCTGGCGTGGCTGTTCTTGGCCTCCCAAACTTCTACTCGGCTCCCTGGTCCTGAATTCTAAGGCCCCGAGGAGTGGAAGACAAAGAACGTAGCTCCTGAAGAAAGGAGTGCAGGAGTGAGTAGAGGCACCTGCCTGTGCTGAGGGCCTTAGTCTGCTCCCGCCGCAGTGGCTCTGAAGGGTGTCTCAGCGAGCAGCCTGGGCTCCGATCTTGGCCGCCAACCAAGAAGGGACCCTGCTCACTGCAGAAGGAGAGAACACACGAAAGCCAGAGGGAAGCCTTTGGCTTTTGTGGTCGTACAGTCAGGTGTACAAAACTGTCTTCTTGATTTTCTCATAGAAAGTGCAATTTCTTACTCAGCAGAAAGTCTTGAATTTAGTCACTTCCAAGTAATCTCAACTCAATGCAGAATTTTCTCAGTAAGTTCATGCTTATATTTCAGCAAATTCACATTAAAACTCCCCTTCCCCCCCGGCCAAGATCTTTTGCTTCCTGCTCCCCTCCTCCCTGAGGTGCATTACCGTCCCTTAGAGGTTTCTGTAACTGGCAGCTGTCTTAGGAGGACACAGGCGGACTTGTCTTAGACTTCTGCTGCCCTGCCCGGTCAGAGACATGTCTGGATGGCTGCCTGGACAGCCTGCGGGGCCAGGGCTTCCAGACGCCGGAAACCTGCTCAGATGCAACCTCCTCTGGCCTGAGTGTAGTGGGATCCAGCCTCCTGCCTTCCTCCCATGCGTGGCCCTTGTCTCAGTCTTTGCTCTCCTCTCAGCCTTGCTTCTCTGTCCTCTGAGCCCAAGAAAATGCTTCTTTATAAACACATTCACCATTCAGAAAGCAAACAAACAAACAAACAAAAAAGTTTTCTTCAATTATATATTCTGATTGTGATTCAGCAAATTCTGTTTATTAGACCCTGGAGCTGAGTTTGAAAAATGGAGCGGAGGACTGTAAAGATACTGTGTCAGAGATCCAACCGCTAGATTCTGATCTGTGCTGGTTACACATAAATGCAAGTGCACATTTTGCTTGTTTGGCCTTGTGTTTTCTGTACAAATGTTCATTTTGATATATGAATGCACTCTTGGCATTCATGGATTTAGCATTCCTGGTTTCAACTATTTGCAGATGACCCAAAAGATTTATGACGTGTAGCAATTTGTTCTTCTGCTCAAAGCACCGATTTGAATCACACGCAGCCTGGCTGTAGGGGCCGGGGACTCATGAAGCTGGTGTGTGCCTTTAGCTGCCTGCCCAGTCCGTCTGCCATGCTGGTTCACTGTTTCTGTTTCTCCTTGAATATTCCATTACTTTCGTTAAGCATCTGATTACATACACTGCTTTAGCTCATTTCATTGCATTTAATGGGAAAAATTCTATTATGTGCTGTGGTAGAATTTGTGAATCCAGGATTTTAACAAGCATTTCCATGTGTTTCTGGGGGATACAACTAGGGCCTGCGTGTCATGGTTTCCCCTCCCCCTCAGTGCCAAAAACCATCCGCTCCCTCCTCCTCCCCCGTGAGAATGTACAATGTGCTTGTGCTTGTACAGGTGCAACTTGAGCGCCTGGGAGTGGCCAGGGATCACTCAACCTCCTTTCTGCCAGATGAGTGGCCAGCCTGGGAACTCTGATTTCTTTCCTCAAAAGGCAATGAAGTGACAACATGCCTGGGCAGGAAGGAAAGGGAACAGGGTGGGGCAACTCTGCCAGGAGAATCCGTATCCCCGGCGGCCAAGACCGGCTTTCCATTACTAAGACTCCAGATGTGGCACCAGTCCTGCCTCCTAGAATCGCACAGGATGCTTGTTATAAAATAGGGATGCTGGGGTGTCATGAAGTCAGTCTTTCTGGGGATGAGGTCTGGATTTTCTTATGATTCAAAATGTCCCAAGTAGGGTCAGCGTCGTGGCATGATGGATTCAGCTGCCACTTGCAGCACCAGCATCCCATATCAGAGCACAGGTTCAAGTTCTGGCTGCTCCACCTCCTATCCAGCTCCCTGCCAATGTGCCTGGGGAATCAGTGGAAGATGGCCCAAGTGCTTGGACCCCTGTGCCTGTGTGGGAGACCAGGGTAGAGTTCCTGTCCATTGTGGCCATTTGGGGAGTGAACCAACAGATGGAAGATCTCTCGCTCTTTTTTTCTTCCTATCTCTCTCTGTAGCTCTGCCTTTCAAATAAATAAACAAGCAAATGAATAAATATTTGAAAGAAATCCCAAATGATTCTAGTCTGGGCTGGGATTGAGACCCACCAGACTTTTCTTGGCCCTGAAGCTACTGGAGGCATGACCCGCCTCATTCTTTCGGCCAGGGGCACTTCACAACCGTATCACCCTCCAGATACTGCTCCCGACAGCTGAGATACGACCATGCCTTTGCAGTTGGTGTCCCTTTGCTAGCTCTTCCTTCTCCGTGAGGCTGACCTCTATTTGTCCTTCAACACTCAGCATAAGTAGCTCCTTCTCTGAGAAGTTTGCAGTGACCTTCCCTCCTAGCCTACCAACATCACCCCTAGTTCCTGGCTGGTTAGGACCTTCTGTGTCTCCAGAGTCCTTTAGACACACTGAATGCTTGAATCTTCACGTTGTTGCTTGACTCTGGACCTTGTGGGACTGTGCTTTTCATTCTTTCTCCTCTAGCTCTTCACATGTTGCCTGGCACATGTACATAGGCCCACAGACACACATGTCCCTAGGCACACTTGTAGTGACTGTTGTATGAATGGGTCTGGTTTGCATTATACAGTCCAAGATCCTGAAGGATATATTGGATGAAAAGAAAAAGTGGACCATGCAGAGTTAAATGAATGTATTTACTTAAATAAATGAGAAGGGAAAATATTTATTTATTTATTTTTGAAATAGAACCTACTATTCTGTATAAAATTACAAGAGCAGTGAGAAGACCACACTGGTTCTGAAAGTTGGTAACCTGTTTGGATCAGCTAGAGGGTGGTATGAGCCGCTGATACCTGAGTCTCCAGGGGGTTCAATGAATAGCAAAGTGTAGGAGCCTCACATCCAGCCTGGGTCTCTAACTTGGGACTGTCCTAGGGA
The DNA here is from genome assembly GCF_033115175.1 of Lepus europaeus. Taxonomy (NCBI): domain Eukaryota; kingdom Metazoa; phylum Chordata; class Mammalia; order Lagomorpha; family Leporidae; genus Lepus; species Lepus europaeus. The sequence continues at coordinate 102,583,703 of NC_084828.1, read as the reverse complement.
CCCCCTGTGCAGCAGGCACACCTGGGCCTGTCTTGGAGATTCTGATTCACAGGACCAGGGACAGCTTGGTGTACCTTTGAGCAGATGCTCCAGGGTTCTCTGAAGAGATGTTTCTCCTCTCAGGCTTTGAAGAACTCTGACTTATGCAGTTAGCTCCCTAACCTCCTCTTACCAGGAGACTGTGATGCTGGAGGGCAAAGTTCATTTTGCTTGAGCTATCCACACTCCACTTCTCACTTTGCAGGGCCCAGATATCTCAGCAGCCTTACACTTAAATCCACATGGCTTCTACTCAAGTATTAAGTATTTGTGATTTTAAATTATAAAAAAAGATTTATTTGAAAGGCAGAATTACAAGTGCACATGTGCACACACATGCACACACACACAAACACACAGATATCCATCTGCTGGTTCACTCCCCAAATACTGCAATGGCTGGGGCTGGGCCAGGCTAAACCCAAGAGCCTGGAACTCCATCCACGTCTTCCATGTGGGTGGTGGAACCCAAACACTTGGGTCATCTTCTGCTGCTTTCCCAGGTGCATTAGCAGAGTGCTGGATGGGAAGTGGAGCAGCTGAGACTCGAACCTGTGCTCATACTGGATGCTGGCATCGCAGGTGGCAGCTTAACCCACTGCCCCGCAGTGTCTGCTCCTTCAATTTTTTCTTATATGAACTGCAAATGTCTCATTTTGTTTTCTCCCACTTATTCTTGGTACAGTGCCTTGCGAGTAACAAGTGCTTAATAAATGTATGTAGAATGAAAAAATACAAAAACAGTTAAGCATTGTTCTGAATCAGCTCAATTCCATTTGGAACGGACAATGGTCAAGGGCACAGTAGGGAATAGTGGCATCAGTGTGGAGTCATATCAATTTTTCTAATATTTTGGTTAAAAGCAGACACTGAAAAATATTTGGAAATAGTTCCTTGAGGCATCTATTTTAATTATCAAATCATTTTCCTTTTCCCTCAATTCTGCTAAATATTTCTGCCAGCTGCTCGCTCAGTAGCCATTGCTGAGGAACACTGGTGGGCTCCAGGCAGAGCTCACGGAACCCTGGAGGCGCGACCTGGGAGAGTTGTTTTGGCTGTCACCATCTCCAGGTTTCCATTCAAGATGTCGTCATAGCCGTCCCTAACTAGGCCCCTTCTTCAGTTCTGCCACCATCTGGTGAGGACAGACGGGGGTGGGGGGGATGGGGGAGTGGGGGGTGGGGGGTGTTTCCAGGGGCTGCCCTAGCAATTGTCCTGCCCTGGTTGCTTTTTCTTCTGCTGCTTTTTAAGAATTTATTTATTCATTTATTTCATTTATTTCCATCTACTTGAAAGGGAGAGAGCTAAAAAGAGAGAGGAAAAGTGAGAGAGAGATCTTCCATTTGCTAATTCAACTCCCAAATGCTTACAACAGCCAAGGGCTGGGCCAGACTGAAGCCAAGAGCCAAGAACATAATCCAGGTCTCCCACATGGGTGGCAGGCGCCCAAGTACTCAGGCCGTCTTCTGTTGCTTTCACAGGCACATTAGCAGGGAGCTGGATTGGAAGCTGGATGAACTCCAACCGGTGCTCATAAGTATTCTGGCATAAATGTCCCTACCCCCATTTCTTTGCATCTCTCTCCTTTTTTTCTATTTTATTGCCTACTCATTTCCAGGTCCTTACATGGGAACAAAAGTTCTCCAGCCAAGAAAATTGGAGGAGCTGTTGCCCTCTCCCACTTAGCACAGGATGGAGAAGGCTTGAGACTGTAGCTCCAATCTGCTTCAGGCCCCGCAGGGGGGCACCTGGTTTACTACACTCCTTCCTAAGTTCTGTCAATCATCTCTCCGCATGTACAAAGCAGTGGTCAGCAAACTTTCTGTAAAGGGCTGGGTAACCAATGCTTTATACTTTGTGGACTGTATGGTTTCTGTGGCAACCACTCAACTTGGCCACTGTCACGAAAACAACCACAGATAATACATAAACAAACGGTCCAGAGTGTTCCAGTACAACTTTATTTATGGACTCTGGGAATTTGGATTTCATGTGTCAGAAAATTGTCTCGCTTGTTCAACTGTTTAAGATGCAAAACTCGTTCTCAGCTCGAGGGCTGTACAAAACCAGGCAAAAGGTTTGATTAAGCCTCTGGTCTATTGTCTGCTAACCCCTATAGTGCGCCTTGGAAAGAGAGAGGAATGAGGAAGCAGCAATGGGGAAATGCTATTTTTCTTAAAGAGTAGTGTTCTTCATAGATGCACGCCGAGGAGGCCAGCAGGTCCAAGGGTCTGTAGGAGTCTGGAGTCTGGTTCCTACCTGAAATAGCTCGTGACCTGCGTCTAGTGTCTGGATTGTAGAAACGACTTAGGGTGCGCTCCTTCATATCTCTAAATCAAGTACAGATTCCTCTGTGCCCCTACCCGTTTGCCTGCTGGGAGGATCTACCTCTGATGGCTCTTTCTTTGGGATCAAATAGAAGTGAGGTTTATTTGGAGTGGATGAGTCAGAGGGAGGGAGGTGCTGTTTTCCAGGCCACGGCATTGCGTGTGGCCATCACATTGGCTCTTGCTGCTCAGCACCAGTGTTGGGGCTGCTCTCCCAGCTACAGCAGGAGTTCAGGCAGACACGTTGCTCCCTCCCTGCTGACTGCTTGGTCCCCACCACACACTGTGCTCTCAGAGCGTGCCCTCCCCCACCTCCACCAGGGCACACTGTGGTTTCTGAAGAAATGCACACACACACAAAAGACCTGTTACTGTACTGTAGGTGAACTCCCCAGCCCACTAGATATTTCCAACGAAAACCAAAAACCTCGCTATCCTGAGGCCCCTCAACTCTTGTCTCCACTGTGCTACAAATGCTGCCTCATCCTCCTGAATCCCAAGCATTTTTCTCTTGCTCCAAATCTTGCCGTCCCATTTATATTCCAAGGTGATTCTAGCAGATTCTGCTCTCTGGGGGATGGGGACTGCAGGGGAGGGGTTGGGAAAAGGAGACCCTAATTATCAGTTCATTTCGTTCATTTAAAACACAGCCTTTGTTTCCTTCCCCTGTAGCAGTGCCTACAAGGAAATGCCGCAGCTGCTTCCTGGTTGCCATGACTCCATCCTCCATTCTGGTCAGAGGCCAAACGAGAAGGAGAGGAGTTGTGGAAACAGTGGATGCTGATGCATCATTGAGGAACCGTGCAGGAATCCTCAGTCTTTTCAAGTGCAATCCACTTTTTCCTTAACTGCTCCTCCTCAGAGGGTTATTTGAATATGAAAAGGTAGTTTCAGACCAAACGTGGAAGAGCCTGGTGCTAGGGAACCTGGACTATATTTTATTAAGCAACAGAGGAAGCAACACAATTGGATTTTATTTTGGGTAGCACTCAGGCGGCAATGCGGAGGATGGATTCAGAGAATAGTGTGGGGGTGGGAGCCTGCTACTTGGCTGCTGTGACAAGTTCTGGGGCCCTGGTTCAGACTGTATGCCCAGATCTGCCTCTCTGGCTCTGGGCTGTGGTCTCCTTAGTAGGAGATCTTCTAAACCTCAGTTGTAACTCTCTCCACCCCTAGCCCCTAGAGCCTCTCCTACATTAATTTCACATTTTTGGCATTTCATAAATATTGACTGAATGAGATTGCCCCCAAATGAGCTCTTAGAACAAAAGCACTCAACAACAGAGAATCCCCATTTCCCAAGGTTTTTACAGTGGTATGCTATTGGAGTGAATCACCTTAGTCAAAACAGGGCTCTTTATTTTGGCATTAAAACTGATGACAGCCTTGGGTAAACCCTTCTCCCCCCACCCCCATATTAACACCAGAAACTAATTCTCTGCCCTGCTTTATAATATATGTCCACGACAATAGAATATTAAAACCACATTCTCAAGTCGTAAATATTACAAACCACATTTTTACACAGGATTGCATAGCCACTGTCTTTTGCAACAATTTGGCATGGAATTACAAGTAGCGTGCATTAAATTTCATATGCCCTTTAATTTTTTTTATCTCTTCATTTGCATGCATATATTTTATAATCATTCATTCTGGTAATAAAACCCACAGGATTTTAAATTGAACTGAAGTCCCAGATGCTTTAAAAGAATTTATGTTGCATAATTGTACTGGTTTGCCTGAAAACAAACAATAATGTATGACTTAAATATTCTGCCCAGGAAGGATTCAGACTCTTCCTTAACATCCCCTGGCTTCTGTAGACAGACTTTCTGGGAGGAAAAGACTCAGAAGATCAAAGGGAATATAAAAATGATGGAACAAAGGAAGCAGGTAGCAGCGGCTTTCTGAGAATTTCACCATCTAGAACCACTTGCATATTTCAAGTGCAAACATTTGTGAAATAGCTTCGGAAAGGGGGGTGACAGGATGTTGACATCAGTGATCTGGTAAAGGGAGGCAAAAAAGAAAAACTGTTCTTTTCTCAACAGGAACGATCTGAGTGGGCCAAGGTTTAGAACTTGGAGGAGAATTCCAGGACATGAAATTGTTGTCCATTGCTGTGTAACAAAGTATACCTAAATTCAGCACTTAAGACAATATATTTTTTTCTGTGGCTCAGGAAACTGGGAACAGTTAAGGTCGCTGATTCTGGTTTAAGGTCTCCGGTGACAGTGCACTGAGGCTGTTGGCCCGGGCTGCAGTCTCATTTGAACACTCAGCTGGGGAACAAACGTTTGCTAAGTTCACTCATGAGGTCGTGGACAGGCGTTAGTTTCTTGCTGGCTGTGGGCTGCACACGGGAGTTCCTCACCAGGTAAGCCTGTCTGTGAGTGGGCTGTGTCCTCCTGATGGGGCAGCTGGTTTCCCCCAGAGTGAAAGATCCCAGACAGACACAGAGGGACATAATGACTAGCCAAGAAAGAGGTGACTTCTTTTCACCATCTACTCTCAGAAATAATGTTTCATCATTTCTGTCGTATGCTGTTATCCAAACCAACCCGGGTACCATGAGGGAGAGCACAGTAGCAGCATGCGACTTCTAGCAGGTGTGCAGCATGGGTGGCCTTCTTGAAGGCTGCCCGTGCCAGGGCTGGCAGGGCAGGGCAGGGGCAGCGGCTCACGTCTACAACCTGGAGCTCATGAATCAAGTCCTTGTCTGATGAAGGACTGAGAAGGAGAGGTGAGAGGACCGGGGTGATGAGAGAGCTCTCCGTGGCCTTTGTGTCTCATCCTGAGCTGTTCCTGGAGAAGTTCAGGAAAATTATTACAGACAGCACTTCCTTAGGGCTAAAGCAGTCCTGTGATCCGGGCTTCAGTGTGTTTGAAAAGTGTTGTTACGTGAGCGCAGCATGCACTGGAGTTGAACATGGTTCCCTTGAAGCCAGCCAGTTCTTGCTGAGTATGATCTTAGGAATGTGATAGGAAAGCTTTGTGAGACTCGGGCTTTTGGTTTTTGGTTTTTTGTATAGAAAATGGAAGTGATAGTCTAACTATTAGAGTTGAAATGTATTCTCGTTGTGACATCCTCTCTCTAGAATGTCCCTTGATGGAACAACAGTGACGGGACTTTTACCATGTTGGATCACCAATGCATTCTCCTCGAGACCCAGGCACTGTAGATCTGCGCTGTGCCTTACCTACCGGGTTACGCAACCTGCGCGGGGGCCACACTGCAGCTGGACGCATGAGCACACCTGGATTACGGTGAACACGGGGATGAGAGGATGCAGCGTGAGGAGCGGGGGCTGAGCACTACTTCCTCAGGCCTGGAGAACATTTGGCACTGTGCCTAGAGGGGACTTGAGAAAGAAGTATGATGGACAGCTTCTGTATTTTTGGTGTTGCAAAAACAAGAAGAGAAAATGCCTAGCTAAAAAGGAAAGATCAAAAGAATTGTAAATCTCTTTTCTGAGAATGCATGGGCTTCAGTCTTCTGCAATTCCAGACAAAATTCTTTCACCCTCAGAAGCGGATATCCACTAGCTCAGGAAGAAAAAGGGTGGTGGTGGTGCCAAATTAGGGATTCCTGGAACCCAACCGGATCTGGGGGCTGAACGCCAAAAATGAAGCCACTTTACTGTCTCTGAGGACTTCATCTCTAGTCATCTCTGCCGGCTTCTTGACTAACTTTCCCTGCTTACTCATCTTCCGTGTGGCTTGGCCTGACCCCATTCACCCCAACTTTGCATCACGGGCTCTGAAGCTCAGTACTCACCGCAGATTATCTTTGTGCTCTCTGAGTTCGTATCTGAAGAGAGAGGCAGTCACTAGTCATTGAGAGAGGCTGTCACTAGTCATTGGTTAGAAAGTGAATTGCCTGACCTGGAGCTACATGCCCTTCCTAGAGTAATTGCATGGCAGTTTCCCCCGTTCTTCCTCCCTCCCTCCCTCTATCCCTCCCTCCCTCCCTCCCTCCCTCCTTTCTTCCTTCCTTCCTTCCTTCCTTCCTTCCTTCCTTCCTTCCTTCCTTCCTTCCTTCCCTCCTTCTTCCTTCCTTCCTTCCTTCCTTCTTTCCTCCCTCCCTCCCTTCCTTCCTTCCTTCCTTCCTTCCTTCCTTCCTTCCTTCCTTCCTTCCTTCCTAATATTGGTTTACTTATTTGAAAGTCAGAGTTACACACAGAGAGGAAGATACACATGCATGCATGCGCGCACGTGCACACACACACAGGTCTTCCATTCACAGGTTCACTCCCCAGATGGCCACATTGGTCAGAGCTGGACCAATCCGAAGCCAGGAGCCAGGAACTTCTTCTGGGTCTCCACGCAGGTGCAGGGGCCCAAGCACCTGAACCATCTTCTGCCCAGGCCATTAGCAGAGAGCTGGACAGACAGTAGAGCAGCCGGGATACATTCTGGCACCCATATGGGATGCCAGTGTTGCAGGTGGCAGCTTTCCCCACTATGCCACAATGCCGGCCCCTGCAAGGCAGTTTTTTAAGAGGGACTACAGAGTGTCAGTCAATGAAATTATGTCTAGTCCATCATTTTATCTTGTAACAGATGGTGAGTGTGCAGAAAATGGTTATTTGCCTACCTCTTTGCTTTTAGAAAGATAATTGTAGGGAATGGAATGTTAGTTTGAGACATCTAACATCTTCAATTTTTTTTTTTATTTCTTTGAGATACACATGTGGTGGAGTGGGGTGAGAGAGGGAGAGAGATGCAAGCACTTTCATCTTCGGTTCACTCTCCAAATAGCCTCAACTGCTCTCTAAATGGCCTCAATTGCCAAAGTTGGGAGCCCAGAGCTCAATTCCAAGTCACCTATGCAGATGGCAGGGACACAGCTACTTGAGCCGCGGCCACTGCCTCAGAGTCTGCATTAGCAGGAAGTTGGATCGGAGTGGAGCCGACTCAGAGGCAGGCACTTGGATGTGGGATGTGCACATGCTAACTGCTGGGTCAAACACTTCTTCCTGAGTTTCAGAGATGGAAGAATGAAAGACTGTTCTCCTAAGAGGGATAAATCTGGGGATGGGGAAAGAGACAACCCCTTAAAAAAGAACACCTGGAGTCATGCCCATTCAGTGGCCTGTAGTTTTTTAGATTTTGAGAGTTTACAGAGTAGTAAAATTAGAAAAAAAAGGGAATGACATAAATTGTGGATTTTATATTTTCCTGAGCAACACCAACAAATCTCCAACAAATGGGTCGCAGGAGGCCCGAGTAAGTCACCGAGTGACAGGACGAGAAGACAGATCCTCCTCTGACCCTTCCTTTATTCCTGAGCAACTGCTTGGTGAGCACCACTATGTGGTTCATAGGCGACTCATCCACGGTCATGTATTCATTTTGTTAGTGGCAGTAATCTTTCTACTTATGTTAAGATTTCTGATCATAACCACATTTCATTGAGGTGCTGCTTCTTTTCAAATAAAAAAGTTTGAATGAAATCTTTATTTTCGTTTGATAGAGAAAATCTAGGCAGAAGCGTCCCACTTCTCTCAGTTTCCATTAACTCTAAGTGGAAGCTTCGGCTGTGGACAAAAGGATGTTCTAATGGGAGGAACGACAGAGGAGACTAAGAGGCTTGCCCTCCACCACGCAGGAGATCCATTGTTCATGGAACATCTAGATAACCCATCTCCAGATCCACACAGCGCTGTGTACTCCACTCTGCAGTCCGCATGGCTCTGCTTTACTGGGGGACTCTCCCCTTGCACTTCAATGGGGTGGGAAGACATAGAGCTTCATTCTCTGATGGGCATTCCCATTGCCTGTCAGTGGAGACCTGTGAATGGGTGGTTGGGTCATTTGCTCCTCTCCTGTGTGTTTACAGGACTGAAGAAGAGTTGACATGAAATCACATTTGGCTTTAAAGTTGAAGGAAGGTTTATAAATGCAGGAAAGAACATAACCAGAAATAAAAATTATCAGTGATCCCATTTCTCAAAGAAAACCATTGTTAGCACTTTGGCTTACAGCCTTTTTCTTTCCTGCAACATAGCAAGAAAAAACCTGCTATTTGTGGCAGCAGCGATGATGGCAGCATCTGCATTCTGCAAGGGTGACATCATTCATGGCTGTGCCAGGCCAGTAATGGCTCCGGAATGATTCTGGATCTGGGCAGCAGAATCCAAGTAAGCCCCAAATATGAAAAATCAAATTTAAGATTTGATATGGCCATCAAAAATAGGCATTAGTCCACAAACAAGTTGCAACAAAAATTAGCACTTTCATGCAAGGCACAAAAAAAGGAGACATAACGATTCACTTAAACTGCACTATTGTATCTTTGTAGACACAATAGTCTGTGACAACTACTTGATTATTGTCCTGCCCAGTCAGGCTATCACGGGTTACTGCCTTTTGCCTTTACATACTGGAGTATTGTTTTTCATTGTAATCAAGACTTCAGTGGGCAAAAAGTGAGATTTAGTGAGCAATGACACAATTAAGATTGTACACTGTAATAGCTCTCTGGTTTGTTGTGTTTTGTCAAAGATGTCTGGTCTCTATTGTTTTTATTATTTCCAGCTGTACCAATTATTTCTCTCATTTGATTTTAATTCAGCTTTCAAAGATGTGCCGGCTTGCCAGGTGGTTATTATTTTTTTTCTGAGCTTGTTCATCTCTAATTAAGAAGGAAGTCATCATTTCAGCATTTACCTGTAACGGATCCAGGACCCACCAAAAAGGGACTTGTGTGCTCCTAAGGATGATTTCTATTGTGTGTACTGCTCAAGCTACAGAAATAGGCATAAACCTTGAGAATGTGAGTGAATTTCTTTTTAAAAGAAAAAAGAAAAGCTGCATTCTTCATTGGAAATAAAATGTTATAGACAGATGTTGCATATGAACACACTTTAAAATGTAATTGGAACTAACATTCATTGCTTGCTTAAACTTAATTTTTATGAGCTAGGTTTTATTTGGGTTAGATTTTAATAATGGAAATATGAAAGCTGGTGAAAAAAGGAATAAAAGACTGGATCTAGAGGTAAAGGGGACCAGGAGGCACGTTCAGTTCCATGAGGTGTGATGGGGCAGTGGATCCTTGGGAAGTGAAACAAAGAGCTGTGTTCTCATCATAAAGTAACAGGACATTCAAAGTCCACCCTGCAGAAATTGTGCATTCATAAGCACTTCTACATCTTCCATCAACCTCCCCAAGTTGCCACATTGCAGAATGGAGGTGGTGACCTTGGTCCCCTTTAGAGCCGCCCTCTCATTCTTTGCCACACAACCACCAAGCCCCTTTGCTCACTTCCTGAGCTTTCCTCTCTCATCCAGGCCACTTCTAGTTTTCATCTGTCCTGGAGATTTTTGGAGCTGGTTGCTCAGAGCCAAGTGGGTGACATTGAGGAGACCCCAGTGTTCCTACTTTGAAAGTTAGACTCATGGGCTCCCTCATAAGGGCCTTGTACCCTGAAATATTTCACAATAAAGTCAAAAGTTTGTGCTGCCCCCGGGAGGGCAGGCTCCGTGGCCACATGTGCGTTGCCTTTGTTAACCTACTAAGATGCATCTATCAGTTTATGCTGCACACATGTAAGAGAGCTGGTGAAATTGCCTGCCTTTCTTAATGCTCACATGTTAAAATTACTTAGCAAGAGGGAATCAAGTCAAGGCAGAAACCCATTGAGCCTTTATGTCCTTCTCTGTAAGATGGAGGTGGGTGTGAGCGTTCTGTAGTTTGTGTGCGAGTGCTAGGCTGCAATAGACATAAGTTCCCTTTCTTTCCTTTGCCAGGTAGGTATCCAACCCCAAGTTATTTCCCTAAGGCAGACCAGTGGAAAGTATGTGGAGAGTCCTCATTTATGACAGTGTTGATCCAGGAAGCTATATTGGTCCCTGCTGGGCTCATCATTGGAACTGGAAGTCACGATTTCAAAATAACTTGCAAAAGTGTTCTAGGAACACTTGGACCAAGGCAACCTTATTTTCCTTTAAGACAGGAACCTAAAGCTGAGATTACAGGCATGAGCTTTTCCCTCTCACTGAGAATGAGGGCAGTTTCTGGAAGAATCAGCACAATGTGTAAAAGCTGTCCTGCACCAGAGTTGTAGAATGTGTTTTAGAACATAAGCTCCTGACACAAAGGGTGCCAGCTGTGTCCCTTTTTTCACACACAGATCCACCCAGATCACCAGGTTCAGGATCCCACAGGTCCCACTCCTTGCATTCATCCTGTTACCTGGAGTTTCTCCTTAACCCTGGCCTGAGAATGCTGCCTGTCTTCTGTGCACAGCTGGTGACTATGGGGAAAGTCAGAGGTGGATGGTCTCCTATTGTTCTCCAAAGAAGACAGGACTTTGAGCCTTTCTATATCAAACGACCCAGCACCTCAGAACTATCTCCTCGGCTCCCCTGCCCTTGTCATTTGGAAGCAAAGATTTCATTTACCAGTCTTCTGGGTTCTGTGAGTCCAATCCAGGAATGATTCTCAGATGATATTTCTCTACTGCAGCCTGAATAGGAATGGTTGTCTAATCTTGAATTTACATAAAAAGGTCATTGTGCACTCCATTGGGATTACTAAAATAATGTTTAGTTAACATCACTACAATACTGTTAAAGCTATTTCAGCCAAATGGCTGTAACAATGAATACGGTGGCCCTTACTGCAAGGTACAGTACACATTTGCTTGTGGTCATGGTGACGCCCTTGTGAGTGAAGGTGTAGTGTACTTACTGGATAACATCCTGCAGCAGGTGCTCACCCACGCTCCTCACACCTTGGTGTCAGTTGGTCCTGCTCCCTTTCCGGCCCCTCCTCTGGGAGGCCTTCTCTAACCACCCACTCTCCCCTGTCCCCTGGCCCAACTGGGTGACTTCTCTTTGTAGCACTTACCTTCATTATGATTAAAGTTATATTTTTGTCCAAAAAATCTACCAAGAGGCTCCAGAATCCCCTGCATCACATCTGAGTCTTGGCTCTGTCTCTTACTTGCTTTGTGACATCGGGCAACGTATTTCCCTTTCTGTGTCTTACTTCGCTTGCATCTAAAATGAGAATGTGCTAGCATATGCCTGAAGAGTTGGTGCAAGGACAAAATGAAGAAATGCACTTCAAAATTCACGCAAAGCCTGGTACATGGAAGCATTAAAAAACACAAGCTATAAAATATCCTTAGGATGGGCATTTAGCCGAGTAGTCGAGACACACGTGGCCCACATCCCAGGGCTTGGGTTTGATTTCCAACTCTAGCTCTTGACTCCAGCTTTCTGATGATGCAGATCCTGGGAGGCAGTGGTGTTGGCTCAAGCTGTTGGGTTCCTACCACTCATGTGGGAGACCAGGAGTGAGTTCCTGGCTCCAGCTTTGGTCCTGGCCTGGCCACAGTTTTTGTGGACATTTGCGAAGTAAAGCAGCAGATGGGAGTCTCTCTCTGTCTTCCTGTCTCTGTCTATGTCTCTGTCTCTGTCTCTTTCTTCCCCTCTCAGTTAGATGGATGGGAAAAAGACAGAAAGGAAAATGTTCTTCCCCACCAACCTGAACTGCAAGCTGCATGCAAGTAGGTTTTGTTATTGTCTTGCCCATGGCTCTAGAATTCTGACAGCTCAATATTTATTGATTAGCCAAATGACCACTAAGAGAAACACCTCTATCCCTGGCACTCTGGACCTCCAAAAGTCATACAATGAAATTTGCTGAAGGCTTCTAAAATTGGAGGTTTAATGTAGTCTTAGTTTTAGGTTTACTGATATACTAATTGTTTTTATACTAATGCATCTTTGAAGAGAATACCTTTTGATTTATGATAGCTTTCCTGCTCTCCTCTAGAATTTGTTATTTCTTTTAAAAATGTTAATAGACATATAATATTTATACATATTTATGAGGTACAGTATTATAATTGAATACACATATATAATGTTTAATGATCAAATCAGAGTAATTAGCATTTCCATCTCAAACATTATGTGTCATTTTTATGTATTGGGTAATTTGGACCCTTCTCTTCTAGATATTTTGAAATACATAATAAACTGTTGTTACCCTACTGTGCTATAGAGTACTAGAACTAATTCCTCTTATTTAACTGTACTTTGGTATCTGTTACCCAAACTCCCTCAAGCTCTCCACTCCCACCCTGGCCAGCCACATGTAACTGTTATTCCACATTCTTTTTCTATGAGATCCACTTTTTAAACTGCCACAAATGAGTGAGAACATGTGGTATTTTCCTTTTTTTGCCTTGCTTATTTCACTTAAGTTGGTATCCTACAGTTTCATCCTTGTTGCCACAAATGACAAGATTTCAATTCCTTTTTTTGTGATTGAATACTATTCCATTGTATGTACATAACTCATTTTCTTGGTCTATTAATCTGTGATGGACACCTCAGTTGATTCTATGTCTTGGTTTTTGTGAACAGCGCTGCGATAAATGTGGGTATGGAGGTGCCACCTTGACATGATTCTTTCTTTTCCTTTGGATGCGAGATTGCTAGCTCATCGTTGTCTAACTTTAGCTTTTTGAGGAGCCCCCATACTGCTTCCCATAGTGGTTATGCTGATTTATATTCCCAACAGGACACAAGTGCTTCTTCTTATCTACATGCTCACCAACATTTGTTATTTTTAAATTTTTTGATAACAGCCATTCTAACTGGGGTGAGATGATATCTCATTGTGGTTTTGATTTGCATTTCCTTGATCATTAGTGATGCTGAGCCATTTTTCAGTATTTCACTGGCCATTTGTATGTGTTCTTTAGAGAATTATTTATTCAAATTATCTGCCTAGTTTCATTAGACCTCTGGAAGTTTGTTGATGTATTAGGTAAAGAAATAGCATCAAAATACACAGCTTATACCATGCCATATGTTTAAATTTTTTTTAAAAAATAGACTTTACAATCAGATCAACACTAACATATCGTTATCAATCGAAGTTTGTAGTTTATATCACTCTTGTTGTATAGGCTATGGATTTTGACAAATGTGTAATGATATTGATCTACCATTATGGTATTATATAGAAGTTCTTAAGCCCTGAAAATCACTTGTGCTCCACCATATGCGTTTAAAATGCCTTACAACGTTAGCTTATTGATTCCTATGGTACCATTACTGAGGAAACCAAATACTGTCTTCCCACTTAACGACTGAGCCATTCACAATCAGGGCTTATTTTGGATCAGACAGGAGAAATTGAACCTAAAAAAAAAATCTATATCCAAACCAGAGTTTCTCTTTTGCCCATATCACCCATTGGACTTTCCATGGCACCATACTTTCTTGATCTATAGGTTCAAACCTTGGAATTTTCTGTTTTATGCATGTCATTGAGTTCAGCAGTCCTTTTTCCAGACTTGAATTTGGCCATTTCCATTTGTTTCTTGAAATTCCAGCCTGTATCACATCAGGTAAAGATATTGGAGAACCCGGTTGTTCTGTTCAAGCCTCCCCCCACTCCTCTCCTTCTTCATACACCTACGCGGATGATCTGCTTCATAGCAGTGCTTGAGCTTGTACTCCACTACACAGCAATGATTCCCTAGTATACATCTTACAAGACCAAGCTCCCAAGCCTGGCTCAAATCACAGACGCATAGACAAAGGAGGATATAAATTTACAATTCTAAAAATGTACATTACCACTAGGTACAGATTTCCTGTGTTAAGGATTTGGCAGTATGAATTGTGTGATGGCCTGGATTCTCACTGGAATTCTGTTTCTTTTTTCTACTCACAGAAAAAAAAATGACATTTTAATTTTTGACACATTCTTTTCCGTATATTTCTTTGTCTCATTTGCCAGTTTTACTTCCCATATTTTTAGAAATGAAATTTGCTATTACCTATTACTCTCTTTAGTTACTTTACCATGTAATTTTAATTTTTAAATTATTTTTAACATAATTTTATTTGCTTAAACAAAGTTGCTTTTCTTTTTCCACTTCTCGACTCACATAACTCTCAAGAAGTAGTCAGATCTCTTCCTGGCCAGAGCTCTTGAGCCCAATATACCATCTGCCTCTTCCTTCTATTTTAGCCATTGCAAGTCTTTTATGGAGCCACAGCCTTGCCATGTCAGAGTTGAATGGCACTTTAGGGGGCTGAGGGCAGCTCCGTCATTTTACAGATGAGAAAACTGAGCCCCTGAAAGTGAAGTAATTTGTGCAGTTAGTAGAGGGGCTGGAACTGAAACCTCTGGGCTCTTATCCTTGACTTCCTGCCAATAGGCTGCACCTTCATCACTTTGCCCTGACATCACTCCACTTAGTTTTCTTTAACACGTGACAAATCCTCTTTTACTGGAGAGGATGAACATTTCCTTTAAGGCATGTTAAACTAGTCAGGCTCACTTGCTTTCTCTTTTTTTCCCTGCTTACTTAGAGGCACTATTGGTTTTGCTGGTTGGGTCTGAATTCAGTCAGTAGACCCGAATTGTTTGGTGAAGTTAGGTTATTATTTGGCTAGAAAATAACCAGAGCAAATTGTGCAGTGTTCTGCTCAGATAGTTTGCAACGATGCCCCAGACTCATGGGCCAGACAGAAAACAGTTAGCCTCTTTGAAATAAATTGCAAGTAGTTACTGATTTTAAATAAAGATGGATTACAAACCAGAAATGTTATCATATCTTTTGGCAGAACGACTTAACAAATGGAGTAAGTTTGCAAATGGAGTGAACTGATTAAAATAGGTGAAGACACGTATGACCTTTGTGTCAGAGAATGCTGTGGTATAAAAGGCTGGGCCAACTTTGAGTGACGTCATGCAGTTCAGCCTGGAGCAGGGCTGTCCCACCTCTTCCAAAGTCTCATGGTGACTGATTTGGAAGGGACAGGTTATTTTCAGCTCTCTCCTACAACATATCAAGAAGACATTATACTTACCCATCAATCAACAGTAATCACCAAGAACGTGCCATTTAAAAATACTAATAAAACCCTGAAGATATGAAGAGAAAGAGAATTTAGAGTTCAAAGCGTAAGATACTGTAAAAGTCATAGAATTCTAAATTTATGTAGCTAGCCATTTTAAAAAATCATCTAAATGTCAGGGTAGAAACTAATCTTTCCCCGTGCAAAATGTGACATCATCTGCAGAGGCCCCACGCTATTAGAGGCACTTGCCAATGCTGTGGGTGTGTTCTTAAAGGCAAATTAAAAACATTTGGCTTCTGCATTGCAACACTACAGTTTAGTCACAGCAAAATGAGGTGGGGAAACTTCAGGCCCATGTGGCACATTGAGATGCCAAGGGGCAAAGTCCCAAGCTCCCCTGTAGTCCATTGACACAGAATATCTGTGGTAGAACAGTGGGAGTTCATTATTTCACCAATAGACTGAGACGTCAGATGATTTTTTTCTGTTGAACAACTAGTTTACAATAATTGAATTCTATAGCAGGTGTGGCACAACCTAGTGTCCTCTGGTTTTTCTATCTCCAGTTAGTGTAGTAAACAAGTTGCCAGAGTCTGGTGATGAGTGGAATGGAAAGAGCATGCCCTTTTAATGGCTTCCAACAGAGGTTTAGCTAGGTACTCGAGATGATTTAGCAGACATTAAAAAAGCGACTTTTGTCAGATTTCTTGGGATTAGGTGGCCAGAATTTACAGCAATAGAAAAACAAAAATTAAGGCAGCTAAAAGAGGGTACCTCTGTTGCTTTCTTCACAGTAATGTTTACATTCTGTCTGTATTACCTGAATGATTTGCCCTTAACAAGCTGCAGATGTTGCCTTCTGCAAGCATAATTGAAGTGGATAAAGTGTATGTGCTCAGTGACGCTCTGGCACCTTCAGAATCTCCCAATTAGCAGACGCAATATTCAAAATACCTAACAACTAGTTAGATACAAGTTCTGACCAATCTCTCACTGTCCCTTGGTGTCTTGCCTTACTTGCAGGCTGACTATAAGCCCTATAAGAAAGCTGTTATGTTGAGATGTCTTGGGATTCATGGGGCCTATTTATGATTAACGATTTGGGGTCTTCATCTGTGGGTCTACCAACTTTGTGAGGATGCTCAAGTGATTTGGAATCCGAGGATTGCTCTGGAGTTGTACATTCATTATTACAAACTGACTTTTATTTAAAAAAATATTTATTTGAAGGAGAGAAGAGATTGTTTAGTTCACTCACTAAATGCTTGCAACAAGTAAGGCTGGGCTGAAACTGAAGCAGGGAATTAGGAACTCAGTCCAGGTCTCCTACATGGAAGGTAGGGAGCCAGCTGCTTGAACGCTCACCACTGCCTCCCAGGGTGTGTATTAGCAGGAAGCTGGCGTTACAGACCACAGCCAGGCCTCGAACCCCGGTACTCCAGTGTGGGATTTAGGTGTGAAACAAGCATCTTAACAGCTAAGCCAAACATGCCTTCATTTCTTTGTTTTATGGATTAAAAAGGCAGCATGGACAATGTGGCATGTTAGCAAAACCTCTGGATTAAATGGCCAAAAAAAAAGTCTGCATCCATGTTCCAACTCTTCTACATACCTACTGCATGGCATGATATCTCACTTAATTGTAGAATGAGAAGATTGTACTAAAATCATCTTCTGCTCCATGCTTCACTGAAACTTAACATTCATGCCTGCTCATAGATCATCAATAAAGCTTTCCAGTTTTCTGAACTGTGGAAGTAGCCCCCTTTCATTGGAACTTTGAGACTGTTACGTGGTACCACGCCAGAGATGTGACTTCCTGGTACCTTCCTAAGAACCACAGTTGTGGTGGTCAAGTACTACTAACTACAAGAACTCTGCTAGGGATTTAATGTTCTCTTCTACCTTATGGTCTTCAAAATCATGACACATGAAATTAGCACAGTTTCTTAAGTGAGGAACAGTGGGTGTCTGGGTTTCCGACTATGCCTGTAAAAGAGAAATGCCACATGGGCAGAGAGTTTGGAAACAAGTGAGCTGGAGTGAATCATTTGTCCCCTTTCTGGGCTGCCAGTCTTATCCTGCAGGTTGAGAAAGAGGAATAAGTAGACTAATTCTTTCACTCTTCTTTTGTCTCTTAACATTAATTCAGCGCAACAGAGTTGGCCTGGATTTATCCGTTACTGTAAGGAATGGTAAGTAAAGACTTCTATTATTGTCCCTGGCGGGGCTGCCCTGATGGCCACTGACATCCACAACCCTGCCTCTTCCTGCCGCTGCATTTACTGAGAGTTACAAGTGTCCATTACCTAACAACTGTGGTGAGAAGGAGACACTGTCCCTGCCTTCCTCACATGCGGGTAGGTGGACAGGGGCTGGCTTGCCAATTCCAAATCCTTGTGTGGGGTAAATTACTCTTTAAACGGATCATAAAATAAGCATCTGACATTTCCTGCAAACGCTCTGTTTCTTAATACAGAATTAACCTGCCAAAAACATTGTGTTTATAATCTAAATATTTGGATCATAAGCCAAAAGGGTGGGGGAGTGTGTCTTCCTCCATATTTTGCACAACGATGGGTCCAATAAATGTTAATTATGGTAATAATAAATAATCAAAAAAGAACATGTTGAGGGGGAGAGTGTGAGGAGCCAGGAATGGTAAACTGCATTAGTGGTGAGAATTATTAAAAGGAAAAAAAAGGAAGAGATCTGTAGCCCTGCCTCTCAAATAAATAAAATAAGTCTCCTCCACCCCCCAAAAAAGAGAAGAGCTGCCTCCGGACTGCTCGTCCCACAGCGGATATCTTCCTAGCCTAGAACCCACAGGATATACCTGATTTTGAGACAGGGGAGTGTGTTGCAAAGACAAGGGCGTGGGCTGGAACACCACCCAGAAGGTGTGAAGCTTCCTAAAGGTCTCACAGGGATTACGTCTGGCCCGGGAGCAGGTTCAAATTCCAGAGCATTGTCTCTAGGTCAGGCAGGCTTGGCTTTGGGTCTAGCCGCTACCAGTTCTAAGGGACTCCTTTAGGCTCATTTCCTCATCTATAAAATAGAGTTCATTGACGTTTCTTTGTCAAAGGGCTTTTAGGAGTGTTGAATGAGGTAGAGCGTGGAAAACACGTGGCACGATACTTGCACGTAGTAAGGACTCAACCAGTGTCACTGTGAGAGCCATCACCGGAAGCCTCTCCTGCACCTGCCTTCCCGGATGCGCAGGAGTCAGTGCCCTGGGCATGCCTTCTGTTGTGCCTTTGCTTGCGCAGAGGGATGCCTGCTTCTTCCAAGGACTGTGAGACAGCCTGAGCTTTCAATATTCTACTGTGAAAACTATTGTTTTCACAAATCAGGAAATAATCGAGGATCCCAGCATTTGCTACACTGCTGGCGTGACTCAGGTCAGGAACACAGTATAAGCATATGTGTCACACAAATTAAGTCAAGGCCTGAAGAATTCAGGGATTAGTAACGTCACAGGTGGGCGTGCTGGCTCACATCTGATATTGTTGTATATGTGCATGCGAGGCTTTTTTATTTGTAAAGCTGGAGAAAATTCTATTTATAAAATCCTGCTCAATTAGGAGCAATGTAGAGATGAGAGGCAACAGCAGGGGATGAGACAAAGTGAATTATTTGGGTAATTTAAATTAGGTTTGGGGGCCAATATTGTGGCGTAGTGGGTAAAGCCATGGCCTGTGATGCTGCCATTCCATATGGGGCCCAATTTGTGTCCTGGCTGCTCCACTTCCAATGTAGCTCCTTGCTAATGCCCCAGGAAAGCAGAAGAAGATAGCGCAAGTGCCTGGGACCCTGCCATCCATGTGGGAGACCTGGAAGAAGCTCCTGGCTCCTGGCTTTGGCCTGGCCCAGCCCTGGCCATTGCGGCCATCTAGAGAATAAGTCAGAAGATGGAAGGTCTCTTTTTCTCTATCAGTTCCTCTTTCTCGGCCACCCACATGGGAGATCTGGATTGAATTCCCAGCTCCTGGCTTGGCCTGCCCCTGCCCCACTGTTGCATGCATTTGGGGTATCAGTAGATGCCCTAAATAAACTAGTAGATGGAAGACTTCTTTGTTTCTGTCACGCTACTGTTTGAATAAATAGATACAATTAAAACATAAACTATTTTTTTGAAAAATCTCACTAATGATGGAGACTAACTCTTTTGGGTAGTATTAGATGGGGCTGTACAGTCGATTGATATATGGACAGGATTTGGAAGCCTGTAAGGACAGCCAGAGTGACTGGGATGTGGTTTCAGAATTGCACAGTAGAGTCTGGTAGCAGATACCAAGCTGACTACATTTTATCATCTGAAGAGCAACTGTATGCATTGGAGCCTGGTGGGCTCTAGAGACCAGAAGAGGGACAGGGTCTGGACATCAACATGAGCGTGGAGAGCTATTTGGTAGCATTAGGCTGTGACAGTTCAGAGAACTAATGGGGAAGAACTTTCAGTAAGCTCTCCTTGTTCTGATTTCGTGTTCTTTCTGGTTGCAAAGTTTCCTACTTAAGTTTCCAAATAAGGGAGAATTTGCATTGACCAACCGAGTAGGACTTGTCTCCCCAGAACTCACGGAGCTGCTTGACCTCTGATGTTTTAATGTTAATAGTTGATGATTAAGAGTGGAGATTTGATCTCACTGTGGCAGCTAGGAGGTGGGGCCAGGTTGGGGGCTTGCCCTTGGGGGGTGTTCTTGCAAGAGGGTTGATTTTTTTGAGTTCAGGTTTGGCCTAGGCTCTTTCTCTCTTTTCTGGCTCAGCATGTGATCACAGCCACCATGACCAACCTCCATCACATGCCGGACCATCAGGCTGCCTGACCCTGTAACCCTCCATACCACAATGCCAGCCCCTGAAATAAAAGCTCAATAAAAGAACACTTTCCATGTCACATGACTTTGTGTTAATATTTTCTTATTTTTTATTTGAAAGGCAGACACACACACAGGGAAAGACAGACACACAGAGAGAGCTGCCATCCACTGGCTCACTCCGCAATGCCCTCAATGGTCAAGAGACCAAAACCTGAAGCTGAAACTCAATCCAGGTCCTTTATATGAGTGACAAGGAACCAACTGTGTAAGCCACCCCTTGCTGCCTTTCAGGCTCTGATTAGCAGGAAGCTGGAACTGAGAGCCTGGGCCAGGATCAAACCCAGGTACCCTGCTAAGGGACATTGGTATCCTAAACGGCATCTTAACCAGTAGGTCAAATAGCCACCTCTGTAATGATATTTTCTGTTCTAGTGCATGAAAAATACTAGCAATAGTCCATGAAATTGGATTGCTAATCATGTAATGTGTGTGAGTGTATGTGTGTGAGCATATGTGTGTGTGTGTGTGTGTGTGTGTAGGGTGTAGAGTGTATCTTGCTTTCAGCCCTCATCCTCTGCTTGAGTCTCATTTCCTGATCTCCCTGGTCTCTCCCTTGCAGGAGGAGTGATCAGATGGGCGTTATCTAATTCATCTGTCACTGACCTGTGTTGTGATGACTAATGCAGCAGGGACACAAAGTAGCTCAGGAGGGCTGGCATGGGAAGAGAGGCAGGGAGTCAGCGCCTGAGGGCAGAGACAAGCCTGGTAGGCAGTAATGCAGCCTCAGGCAGGACTGCCCAGAATGTTTGGAGCATTCTTTAGTGCTCTTCAAATGCAGTCGCTTTTCTAGTGTCTTTGAGTGCCAATTCCCTTACCCTGGGCACAGCAGAACCCTCCGGGGGGAAACCAGTGCTGTTGATGGAAGGTCATGGCCAAAACCATGGCATGCACGCACACTCAGGGTCAGGGTCACATTCTGTTTGATTTAGTAGTAATCGTAATAGAAATAGCAATGGTAATCAAACTAACAGTAACTGGCAGCATTTATCTTGTGTAATTTTGTGTGAGTGCTATGAAGTAGGCAGTTCCCCTCCATTTTAGAAATGGAGAATAGCAACAAATAAATGATTCGACCAATGTCGTACAACCAGCAGTGAGAAAGCTGGAATCTGAACTTCAGTCTGCTGGCTCCGCTGTTTCTCCTCAACTGCCTTGCGTTTCAGGCTCAGAGCTGGCCACATGACCTTTGACCCAAGGAAGCACTTTCTTGGGGAAGTCTCCCCCTTACAGAGCTGTCTGTGTTTTCTGGAAAAATACTGCTAAAATGGATGTTTATATCCCGCTAACAGAGCCATGCAGAGAAACCAGACTAAAGAGAACAACCTTTCTTTCCAAGAACATTCTCTGAAGATAATAGAGTAAGTTTGAAGTCTCTAAATTGGAAATTCCAATATATCTATGTACATAATGCCAATAAAGACTAGATATAAGCTAATGCTTATAGGGGAAAATCTGTGTGCTCTATGTATGTTTGCACTTTTATTTTTAAGAAGATAAAACTGAAAAAAAATCTTTAGTAAATCAAATCCCAGTGTAAACAAAACCTAGCTTTCATGTTGGAAAATGCAAAATGGGAAATTAAAACATAATTGTGAAAGGCAGAAGTACTTTTGCTTACTTAGTGCTATATTATAATCACTGTGATTTAGGCCACAGGCTTTACTTAAATGAAAACAAAACCTTGATAATGTAAGTGCAAATGTGAGTCCAACTCTTTAATTTGCTAATTACGCTTCCCAGTGATGGAGTGAAGCTTATCATCTGTGTGGGTGGTGTTTTATAATGTTATTTTATTAACATGAGAAGAAGAGGCTATAAAAATGGTGCAATGCTCTCACTTAATACACAGATTTTTTAATCCTGAAGTTAGTAATTATGAATAAAATTAAAATCCATTGCATATTAGTTGTAGAAAATAATACCAAACTTAATTATATCTTCAAGGTAGCAATTGTTAATTCTATGCTATGCTATTCATCACTAGAGAAATGAAGTACATGACAAAGAGGCACATTTGGAAAGGAGAGATAGGAGTAGAATTACAGACCTTTACAGCTGGTATATCTATCTTAAAGGTAACGCAGCTTTTGGTGTTGTGGCCTTGTTGTTTTATGGATGGGGAAACAGAGGTTGAGAGATTGGGCAGTTTATGCAGGTCACGCAGTGAGGCAGTGGCTAAACCCAAGCCAGTGCAGCCAATGGCAAAGTGTGCCTCAGTGCATTGTTTTCCAGGGCAGGAATTGGCCTAGGCAGAGCCTGAACCATAAAGCAAAAAGGGGCTTTGATCATAGCAATCAAAAGGCCAAGCAGCCAAATCCCAAGACCTTCCTAAAGAAATAATTTAAAATACCATTTTCCCCAGCGTTTCCGTTCACAAGTCCTGCGGCATTTCATGGATATAATTGATTTAGGGAACTGAGAGCGTTTCCCTATGCAACACAACACAATAATGCTGGTCGATCTCATAAATGAACAGGGGAAGGATCGCTGACCTCAGGACAGCGTGGCAGGAAGCACCATTAAGCACCCAAACTCTCTGTAGTCATGCACACCAGCCCACAGTGGAAATAGGGTTCTCTCCAAGTTGATGACCTTTCCATGAATAAACAGAATCTCTGACAGTGATCCTCAGCACGCAGTTTTCAAGCCATGTGAACCACTTGTTTTTGAAATAGAGTGACATACTGAAAGCCTCCGGGAAAAATAGCACTTAAAACACAAGGACGCAGCAATTCCCACTGAGCGACCCATTCCCATTTGAATACTAGCGCGGAACCATATGTGTTAATGGCCTATTACGTGAGCACGGGTTATGATGAGTGAGGTACAGAGTACAAGCACCACCGAAAAAAACTGAAGATGGAAACACCAAGCTGATCTTTGCTTGGCTTCCAAGAAATACAAGCCTTCTTGCCCTTTTCTCATAAACACTGAGTATCCATCCTTTATTGAGTAGGTTTCAGTGTGTACCAGACACTGTGCCATGTGTAGCACCATAAGTGACTTTTGCAGTGATCCTATGAAGAGTCCTTATTGACCCCATTTCACAGATGAGGCTTGTAGAGGCTAAACACTTTGTGACTACATCATAGGGCTGACATATAAACTCACGTGTGTTGAAAAACAAAATCAGGCCGGCGCCGCGGCTCACTAGGCTAATCCTCCGCCTTGCGGCGCTGGCACACCGGGTTCTAGTCCCGGTCGGGGCACCGATCCTGTCCCAGTTGCCCCTCTTCCAGGCCAGCTCTCTGCTGTGGCCAGGGAGTGCAGTGGAGGATGGCCCAAGTGCTTGGGCCCTGCACCCCATGGGAGACCAGGAGAAGCACCTGGCTCCTGCCATCGGATCAGTGTGGTGCGCCGGCCACAGCGTGCTACCGCGGCGGCCATTGGAGGGTGAACCAACGGCAAAAGGAAGACCTTTCTCTCTGTCTCTCTCTCTCTCACTGTCCACTCTGCCTGTCAAAAAAATAAATAAATAAATAAAAAAGAAAAAAAGAAAAACAAAATCATTGTCTTCATTACTTGATGAATAAAAAGTAGCTATTATTTTTGTCCTTTAGAATAATCAATTTTTTAAAGATTTATTTATTTGACAGTCAGAGTTACACAGAGACAGAAGGAGGAGCAGAGAGAGAGAAAGAGAGGTCTTCATTGGCTGGTCCACTCCCCAGATGGCTGCAATGGCCGGAGCTGGGCCAATCTGAAGCCAGGAGCCAGGAGCTTCTTCCAGGTCTCCCATGTGGGTACAGGGGCCCAAGGCCTTGGACCATCTTCTACTGCTTTCCCAGGCCACAGCAGAGAGCTGGATCGGAAGTGGAGCAGCCGAGACTTAAACAGGCGCCCATATGGGATGCTGGTGCTTTAGGCCAGGCCTTTAACCTGCTGCACCACAGCGCTGGCCCCAGGAATAATCAATTTTTTAAAAAATATTTTATTTATTTATTTACTTGACAGGTAGAGTTACAGACAGTGAGAGAGAGACAGAGAGAAAGGTCTTCCTTCTTCTGGTTCACTCCCCAAATGGCCACAACGGTTGGAGCTACACCGATCCAAAGCCAGAAGCCAGGAACCAGGAGCTTCTTCCGGGTCTCCCACACGGGTTGCAGGGGCTCAAGCACTTGGGCCATCTTCTGCTTTCCCAGGCCACAGCAGAGAGCTGGACTGGAATAGGAGCAGCCGGGACTAGAACTGGCACCCATATGGGATGCTGGCCCTGCAGACGGTGGATTAACCTAATGCACCATGGCGCCGGCCCCTCAATTTTAAATCAAGCAAGTAAATATTTTCCCTCGCATTGGATCAACAGGTTAGACAGTGGCAGAAGAACTGATGGGTACAGAAAACCTGGTATTAATTCCAGACATCTCCTGAGTTAAAAAATATGGAGAACCTCGCAGATATCTTTATTTACCCATTTGGGTGAATTTACTGTTATTTTATAATAAAACATTTATGGGCCTTTTTATATCAGAAATGTACTTAATTATTTGGCGACTTTCTGACTTCTGGATGACATAGTGGCTCTTCCGCTAGTTCAGACTGATTATCTCTAGTTTATAGCTCTAGAATTTAATTAATCTGTACACTCCATACGGAATTTGGAGGAGAAAATTCTTAAAAGTTAATGGGCTGGTTTTATATTTAGTCAATATATCTTTAGTACAACTCTGGGCAACGAGATTTCATGTTATGTAGCTTGGTGCAATAACAGTAGTGAAAGAGAGGTTGTGGATGGCTATAACTAAGGTTTACATTCTGGCTTAAAGCTTTTTCTTTCTGTTTCCTGATAATGAGCTTGATCTTTGTGGATAGAAATATTGGGTGGAGACGGGGGAGGGGAGCATGAGTGAGGGTGGAGGTGAGGGTGGGAGAGGGTCCTGGCAAAGTAAGGGACCGGAATGGGACCCAGGAGTGTGGTACTGAGTCCACCCTGAGTTCTAACTCTGACTTTAGCACTTCAAGAATTATTTATTTATTTTTATTTATTGAAAAGGCAGTCAGAGAGAAAAAAGAGAAAGGTGGGGAGAAAGCGATGGGAGATGGGGAGAGGGAGAAGCAAGACAGACAGACCCACAGACAAAAGGCAGATCTTCCAGCAACCTGTTCACTCTCCAAATGTCTGCAGTAGCTGAGCCAGGTCAAAGGCAGGAGGCAGGAACTCTGTCCAGAACTCCCATGTGGGTAATAGGGACCCAAGTGTTTGAGCTGTCACCTGCTGCTTCCCAGTGTGCACATTAGAGGGAAGCCGGAGTCAGGAGAGGAACAGAGACTTGACCTAGGCGCTGCAATATGGGATAGGGGTGTCCCACGTGGCATCTTAACCACTATACCAAATGCCCACCCCCCACTTTTTAAAGTTATTTAACCTCAGACAGTTTAACTCATCTGTGCTACAGTTTTGCACATCTATAAAATGAGCATCACAGCATCTACTACACAAAGATTGAACGTGCTTCGCTTGGCCAAGGTAAATGGTAGCTACTATTGGGAGATGCCCATGTGAAAGATTTGGAAGCTGGTTCTTCAAAAGGAGGACCTAACCTGGCCTGTTCCAGTTCCCTGAGAGGAAGAAGAGCTGGGCAATGAGCCCAGAATTTTTCTTGGGCTGCTCCCTTCTCTCATCTTCCACTGAACTCATCACTTGGACTGTGCTTACAGGAAGACAAGGAAATACGATGTAGAGCATAAGTTCCTTGAGTCAGGGGCAAGCTTTTCATTTTTCTTAGCTATAATTTGTATTATATTGGGTTGCATGGTAGATGTATATTGATTTTACTTATAGCATGCAGGGCAGAGCTCCTGTCCCCCGGCTATGCATTGGGGATGGTAACAGCTCAGTAAATCTGTATGGTAGAGAAGACTGGAGGAGGCGGGAGCACATGAGGTGAGTCTTTCCAAGAGCCAGGAAAAGAAATGAGATTTTTCTCAGACATAATGTTGTTATAAAGAGAATAAAAGCAAACTCAGTAAACACAGTTAAAAATTTATTTATTTTTATTTACTCGAGGAGAGATGGGGAGAGAGAGAGAGATTGAAATATTTCCCAAGTGCTGCTTTACTCCCCAAATGCCTGCAATAACTGGGGCTGGGCCAGGCTGAAGTTAGAGATGTAGAACTTATTCTGGGTCTCCCATGTGGGTGGCAGGGACCCAACTACCTCCCAGGGTGCACACTGGCAAGAAGCGGGAATTGGAAGCAGAGGAGCCGAGACTCAAACCCAGGCACTCTGATATGTGACACAGGTGTCCCGAATGTTATCTTAACTGCCGTGTCAAAAACCCACCTCTCCAGTAAACACTTTATTAATTCAACGAACACAAACTTGAAACTTGTGGAAATTTGATGTGGGTTGAGTTACGGTGCACTTTGGCAGCGTTTAGCCTCTCCAGGAGAACCCAGCATTTTCTGCCATTTCAAAGCATCCATTTCCATAGCGAAGCTGGGTTAATTGCACATCATTTTTTATTCATTTCTCTCTGCTTATCAACACTCAACTAAGCCAATTTGGGTTAGTGGATGCAGGATATTGCAAACTTCTGAAGCTAGATTTCTTTACAATTCTAAAAAAGAATTTATGTTTGCTTAGTTTGGAGTCTTTCTGCCAGAAAAAGAGCCCAAAAACTTAGTAATTTAAGACACTGATGCTAAAAATCCAAGCTACAGACAGTTAGAGAGGAAAGCCTAACAGCTAGGCAGAGGCCAGTCCACTGTTCATGTTTTTGTAAAGATGACTGTGGGGACCAACTTTATCAAAAAGTCTATTTTTTTCTAGATTAACAATAGTGATAGGTTTGCAAATAACCAGATGCCTGTTGATACTTTAATAAAACTCCTAGGTTTGCTATTGCCTTCTTGAGAGCAGGTTCTCTTACTGCACAATACTGAGCATTTACTGTTAAAGCCGTTAGTGTGTTCTTTGCAATGATTTGTTAGAAAAATTTGGGTTATTCTAGTGCCAGAGGAAATGAATGAATCATTAAATACATACAGATAAAAAAAGAACCCGATGGTCCCCTGTTATATTTTTGAAGTACAAGAAGATGCCATTCTAGATTTGAATGTGGTCTTGTCTGAGCTCACAGATTTGCTTATTACGGCTTCACACGCCATTTTTCATTTTGCCTATGCTGACTTCACTGCCGTATGCATAGCTGATGGCAGGTGGAAAGAAATCATAGGGATTTCCAGAAAAGGTGACCTCACCGCAGAGGCAAAGAGGCTGAGAAAGGCTTCGGGGCTGGGAAGCTAAGCTCGCGGGGTGAATTCCTGTGGACTTCCATCGCGTGTTGTGAACAGGGCCAGACTTGCAGCAGGAGCAAAGCAACGAGCAAAGGCCAGCGAGTTGGGAGACCACTGAGAAGTCCTGTTGGTGATGACCTTGGACAAATCACTTTGCTCCTCAAGGCCTTGCTTTCATTAGATGCATGGCAGCTGGACTTAGCTCCTGTCTATGTTTCCTCTCAATCTGTGGTTCTAGATGATCAGGCCGACAGCAGAGCCCATTGCTATTAAGCAAGATCCAAGCTCAGGGCCCTGCACCATCACCTGCTATGGCAGGCCACTCGGCTCTGAACCCTGTGTCTCAGATGAGAAGATACGGGTAGAGAAGTTATGTAACAACAGGCAAAATTGCAGGTTGTATCTCACTCCTCTTAAAAAGTGAAGGATTTTTCTTTTATCTTTGCATAATGGTGTCAGCTAAAAAATGAAGTTCTTTTTTATAAATAATAAAAACAATCAACATCTATTGAGTGGCTATTTTGAGGCAGGTGTGACAGGAAGGATTTTTCATGTATGGTCTCATTTTGTTCTCACAGTCTCTTTAAAAGAGGTACTGGCATCATTTTCATTTTGATGGACAGATAAAATTGGAGCAAAAAAGACAAAGAAGTAACCACCCTCAGGTCCCTGGACAGATAGTGGCAGCATTTGGATCAGAACCCACTTTGATCTCAGAGCCTGGATTGTTAACCACTTCTTTATGCCCTTTCTTTCACCCTCTTTCCTTCCTTCCTTCCTTCCTTCCTTCCTTCCTTCCTTCCTTCCTTCCTTCCTTCCTTCCTTCCTTCTTTCTTTCTTTCTCTTTCTTTCTCTCTCTCTCTCTCTCTCTCTTTCTTTCCTCACAATGATATACTTTCAGTTTATTTTATAATCAAAAGCTTAACATACCCATTAAATAAAGAATTCAACAAATAGTAAGAAGAGAAAAACACTTTCTCAATAGTATAGATGAGTCTGTAAACAATAATCAAATCTCAAAGTGTCAATCATAGACATTACAGTTTTCATACTCTATTAGTTACCACAGGTCAGGGAAAACATATGAAAGTTTTCTTTTTGAGACTGTCTTGTTTTACTAAAATTAATGTTTTCCAGTTGTATCCTTTGTTGCAAAAGACAGGATTTCATTCTTTCTTAAAGCTGAGTACTATTCCATTGTGTGTGTATACCACATTTCCTTCATTCAGTTATCAGTGGATGGACATCTGGGTTGATTCCATATCTTAGCTATTGTGAGTTGAGCTGCAATAAACATGGGAGTATAGATAACTCTTTCATATGCCATTCCCAGGAATGGGATGGCTGGGTCATATGGTTGACCTATATTCAGATTTCTGAGCACTCTCTGTATTGACTTCCATAATGATTGTACTAGTTTACATTCCAACCTACAGTGGATTAGGGCACCATTTCCCCCACAGCCTCTTCAACATTTATCTTTGTGCTATCTCTTAAAATTGCTTTGTCCAAGGAGATACAAATTAAATAAATGTTCATACATCACATGATGAATTTCAGCTCTTAAAAATGTCAGATACGGAGATATGCATTTGCAGCAGATAAGATGTCATTTGGGATGGCCGACTGCTATTTCTGAGTGCCTGGGTTCGAGCCTCAGCTCCTCTGCTCTGACTCCAGCTTCCTGCTAATGTCCGCTCTGGGAAGACAGTAGATGATGGCTCAAGTACATGGATCCCTACCACCCATTTGGGAAATCTTGGTTGTGTTTTGGGCCCCTGCTTCAACCCCAGCTGTTGTAGGCATTTAGGGAGTAAACCAGTGGATAGAAGATCTTTCTCTCTCTCTCTGTGTGTGTGTGTGTGTGTCTGGGTGACTTTATCTTTGTCCTTCAAATAAAATAAAACAAATCAATACAAACTTTAAAAAAGTCAAATATGAAGGTCTTGTGAACAACAAAGAAAATTTTTAAAAGATTTATTTATTTAATAGTCTTCTAACAGTACTTTATACCTTGTGTGTCTGTGTGGGTGCAGTCTGTTGAAATCTTAGTATATACTAAGTTGATCTGTATATAAAGATAATTGAAAATGAATCTTAATGAAATATGAGATGGGAGAGGGAGTGGGAGATGGGATGATTTGCGGGTGGGAGGGTGGCTATAGGGGGAAAATCTGCTATAATCCGAAAGTTTTTTTTTTTTAATTTTTTAATTTTTTTTATTTTTGACAGGCAGAGTGGACAGTGAGAGAGAGGGACAGAGAGAAAGGTCTTCCTTTTGCCGTTGGTTCACCCTCCAATGGCCGCCGCGGTAGCACGCTGCGGCCGGCGCACCGCACTGATCCGATGGCAGGAGCCAGGTGCTTCTCCTGGTCTCCCATGGGGTGCAGGGCCCAAGCACTTGGGCCATCCTCCATCTGCACTCCCTGGCCACAGCAGAGAGCTGGCCTGGAAGAGGGGCAACCGGGACAGAATCCGGTGCCCCGACCGGGACTAGAACCCGGTGTGCCGGCGCCGCAAGGTGGAGGATTAGCCTAGTTGTACTGTGAAATTTATATTTACTAAATAAAATTTTTATAAAAAATATATATTTATTTGGAAGAGTTAGAGAGAAAGGGGTAGGGGGAGAGATGTCTTCCTTTGCTGGTTCACTCCCCAAATGGTCACAATGGCCCAAGCTGAGTCGATCCGAAGCCAGGAGCCAGAGCTTCTTCTAGGTCTCCCATGTGGATGCAGGGGCCCAAGCACTTGGGCCATCTTCTACTGCTTTCCCAACAGCATAGCAGGGAGCTGGATGGGAAGTGGAGCAGCCTAGACTCGAACTGGCACCCATGCTGGGATGCTGGGACTGCAGGCCAGGGCTTTAACCTACTGTGCCACAGGGCCTGCCCCAAGAAAATAGTTTTTTTTTTTTTTTTTTTTTTAAGTGAAAAAGACAGCATTGGAAATTATCCTTGTACTCCATTATATCCTTGGAACAAATGATGTACACTCATAGGCGAGTGGAAATGTCCACTGGATAGCAGATTTCTGGGTGATAACTCTTTCCTGTTGCATCTGGTATTCTATTCACACTGGTTGTGCACTAAGGAACAAAATAAACAGTAATTTAGAAAACCTCAAGGAAATGGATTTTTTCCTGAAAGCTGTCCTTGTAAGAATTTGGTTTCCGTAGGCTGTGTTCTCCCAAGCAAGGGCAGGGAACTCTGGGTCCCCTGTAACACTTATGGCGCTCAGGGACTTCATGTTGAAGGTGCTCCAATTTGTGTTTCCCAACAACCCCTGTGCACCATGCTCTGCATATGGAGCAAAGGGCGTGCAGTAGCCGGACGACTGTGCCTCAGTTAGTCCTGTGTAAGCCGTGCGGATATTTCTGACTGTCCTTTTGGTTCTGGTTGGAGCTGCTTGCCACAGGCATCTCTTAGTAGATTGCTTTGTGATTTATGCAGGTCTGGAGGAGACCAAGGATCATTTATCTTCAAACCAGGAAAGAGATGAAAGCAGCGTGGTAGTAAAATTTCCTGTGGAGTTAGATGAGAGCATCAAAGGGAAAAAATGTCATTGTTTCATGAAAAACTAGGAAACGTGAGTCCGTTTCTAATGTCACAGATATTTTCCTGTGAAGAGTTCCCATTTTCGAAAAATCTCCACTAAAGGCTAAAAACAGCTGAAGCGGGGAACTGGTGCGATTCAAAAGCTACTACCACAACACACAGCCTTTTCTAGAAGGTTAAAGTGTAAATGAAGGAGAAGGCGGTCGGTCGGAATCTTAAGCTGACTTAGGTTGTTTGTGATTGTTTTCCCTACGATTATATCCGATTTTCTGCTCTCATTGCGATCTGAGAGTGCTGCTTTTACCAGGACAACAGTGTCCCTGAAAGTGGGGGCTCGCGGGCCCGCAGGCTCTTGCCTTCCCCTCCCCCCACGCCCCTTGGCTGTGCGCTTGGTGACAGCCTCTCCGTGCCTATGCTGTCCCAAGTGTGCCGTGGCTGCTGTGTTTGGTATGTCGTGCGAGCCCTGTTTCCTTTCAATGTGTCCCATAGATTCGGAGATATTTAAGACACTAGGATGACTGCAGAAAAAAAAAATTGTTGTGATCGGGCCATTTGTCACCGTGCATAGGAATATAAGATTCCCACCAGACAGAAAAGATATTATGGGTTTCTCTCTGGCTACTGTACATGCCATAAGTAAAACAATGATGCATGAAGTTGAACTGACTGCCAAAAATAGATCAGAAAGAAAAATCTCTCCCGTGACAATTGGCTGTGATCCTAGGGATTTTCCCTTTTGCTCTAAAACCTTGAAAAGGAAATGCATCTCTCCCCTTCACTTGCTTGCTTGCTTCTCTCTCTCCTTCCTCTGTCCACTTCCTTCATTCTCTCTCTCTCTCTCTCTCTCTCTCTCTCTCTCTCTCTCTCGTTCTCTCCTTTATTCCTCTCCCCCAGCAAACTACAAAGCCAGGTGAAAGTGTGGGCCTGGTCAAGCCAGCCTGTTTGCACAGCCTTGGCAACAGCTCCCCAATGGAACATTCTTCTCCTCACTCCTAGTTTTCAGACCTCCATCCCTAACTCAGAAAGGGCTGGCAGGCCTGGGGTGATGTTGTTATTCAAGAAATATTATTAAATCATCAGGAGTTCTTCCAAATGAGTGAGTACCATTGGCCAGAAGTCTGAGTGCTGCACACTCAGAGGTTCACGTCTAAACGCAGACATCAAGACCATCAAGAAAATACCACTGCCACTACCGTCACCACAAAAATCTCCGAGGGAAATGTTTTAGAACTGCCCAGAGCATCAGTATCAGGCCACTGCAACTGTGCTGTCCCCATGATTGCCATTCATAAACATTCAGAGGGTCTAGCCGGCGTACCACGCTGATCCGATGGCAGGAGCCAGGCGCTTCTCCTGGTCTCCCATGGGGTGCAGGGCCCAAGCACTTGGGCCATCCTCCATCTGCACTCCCTGGCCACAGCAGAGAGCTGGCCTGGAAGAGGGGCAACCGGGACAGGATCGGTGCCCCGACCGGGACTAGAACCCGGTGTGCCGGCGCCGCAAGGCGGAGGATTAGCCTAGTGAGCCACGGTGCCGGCCTAAAATAATTTTTTAAAGTTATTTGTTTAAAAGGCAGAATGGTAGAGAGAGGGAGAGAGAAAGAACTTCCATCAGCTAGTTCACTTCCCAGATGGTCACAACACCAGGTCTGGGCTAGCCGGAAGCCAGGAGCCAAGAACTCTATCCAGTTTTCCCATGGGGGTGGCAGGGGCTCAAGCAATTGGGCCATCTTCCAGTGCTTTCTCAGGTACTTTAACAGGAAGCTGAAAAGGAAACAGGGCAGCTGGGGTGCGATCTAGCATTGGATATAGGATGTAATGCTACAGTGCTGGCCCTTTGGGCTAAATCTTAATTTAAAAAACTTGTTACATGTTAACCATAGGCAAATTACTGAGTTTTTAAATTTCATTTTCTTTTTTCTTGACAGGCAGAGTGGATAGTGAGAGAGAGAGACAGAGAGAAAGGTCTTCCTTTTTGCCGTTGGTTCACCCTCCAATGGCCGCTGCGGCCAGCGCATCGTGCTGATCCAAAGCCAGGAGCCAGGCGCTTCTCCTGGTCTCCCATGGGGTGCAGGGCCCAAGCACTTGGGCCATCCTCCACTGCACTCCCGGGCCACAGCAGAGAGCTGGCCTGGAAGAGGGGCAACCAGGACAGAATCCGGTGCCCTGACTGGGACTAGAACCTGGTGTGCCGGCGCCGCAAGGTAGAGGATTAGCCTATTGAGCCGCGGCACCGGCTCTGAGTTTTTTTATTTCAATTTCAACCTCCTCATCTCTGGGATCCTTCATCCCTCTCTGAAGCTCTAAGGCAGTTACAGTTACTGCCACTCCACTGTCCCTCTTTTTTTGCAGTTTGTTTTTCTTTGCATTTGTACTTCGCCTTCTCACTGAGATTTGGGACCCTGTGTCTCTGTGTCCCTCATGGTGCACACCATGGAGCTTTTAGTAGCTTCACATCATGAATCCACTAGATGAGATCTTGGAGAGAAGAGTTTTAGACTGGGTTTGGAACTTGGCTACATGGTTAAAAGTTGCATTTTATTAGTACTAATACCTTTTATGAATTAAGTAGGGGGGACCTAAAGGAGTGGGCTGATTGTTTCTGATCTGCTAACATTTGGTATATATCACATTTGTCATATCATGGGTCTATTATAGTTTTAAAAGGTGAAAAAGTGTATCTAAAACAGAAGTCATAGTCCAAACTTTGTGAGGACACAAAGTGCACATTTGTTGAGATATAGATTGGACTCTACCAATCCAGACCAGTCCCACTTACAGATGAGGAAACCGAGTCTCAAAGGAAGATTTTATTTTTATTATTTTTTAGATTTATTGGAAAGAGTGACATAGAGAAGAAGAAATAGACAGAGACAGAGACAGAGATAGAGATAGAGAGATAGATTGATAGATCTTCCATCTACTGGTTCACTCCCCAAATGGCTGTAGTGACCAGGCCTGGGCCAGACTGAAGCCAGGAGCCTGGAAATCCATCCTGGTCTCTCACAAGTGGGGCCCAAGTACTTGGGTCATCCGCTGATGCCTTCCTAGGCGCATTAGCCAGGAAATGGATCGGAAGTGGAGAAGCTGGGACTCGAACTAACCCTTGCTTGACACTCATATGTGATACCAACATTACAGGCAGTGGTTTAACCCACTGCACCACAACTCCAGCACCAAAGAAAGATTTTAAAAACAGGTTTTTGATTGCTCAGCTGTGGGAAATGTGGACAGGGACTGCAGACTGCCTGCTAAGGAGGGGTTTCTGGCTCAGCATCAGGGCGGGTGGTCAGCTCCTTCAGGGTTGTTGTAAGTTGCAGAATTGCTGCCCCCATGTTCCCCCCTTCCCGGGACAGCCAGCTTCTGGTGACCAATGGCCTGGCTGCACAGCCCACTGTAGGATTGTCTCATGGGCAATACGTGCTCCCGTACCCCATAGGTTCTGACACACGGTCCTCAGCCCACAGGGCAGCCATCTTACTTCCCTCGCCTTCCCTTCACAAACTCCTCAGCTCTGCCTCCAGGGAACCCAACTTGTGACGTTAATTGACTGAAGCTATACTATATATTGATATTTCAGAAAAGAAACTCATGGATGGTGTTTTCTTTAAATTAACATACTTACAATAAAATAAAAAATCTTTATTTCACCAACCATATAAAGGGTTAGAAAAATAATATCATTTGCTATTATAGAAGATAAAAGTAAAAATAAATCCAAAGAATATAAATAATGTTAAGTTCTAGCTGGCTTCTGTTTTCAGCCTAATGCCCTGAGCCTGCTTTTCCTAGTTAAAAAAGTTCAGCATCACTATGTTCCTAAATCTGTATATACAAAATACAGGAAACTTGTATATATTAAATAAAATTTAAAAAAAGAAAATCAAACATAAGTATTTAAAATGGAAAAAAAAAAGTTCAGCAAGTGTTACAGAGGTTAAGACAATGAACAACAACCAAGCTATCCTCTTCATGTAATCAGGATTGAAAGAGAATTAAAAGGTAATAATTTTCACAGTGATATAATTGAGGTTTATTTACTTCTGTTCAAGAATTTCCCCAATTCACATGTGTGTCACAAGTTCTGGGGCCATCCTGTGGCTGACACCAAATTAAGTAAATGATTATTTGGGGATTCACCATTATTTGCCAGATATAGTTCTAGTCTATTCTTATAAAACTCGAAGTAGACATGTGTCTGACATATTTTTTTTTCTCAGCTCAAAATTCCCCACCAATTCCAAATTCTAATATAAAGGTGGCCTATATATTTTTCTTTTTTACTGTTTCTATGTTTGAAAAAGATTTTGAGATTTCTGCTGTCAGCCCCTCCCAGGTCAGGCACATTTACCTGTTTGATGTAAGCAGAAATAAAAGAAAAAGCAACCCAATCCATTTCTCTGTCCTCTGATTCATTCAGAATATCCCGTCTCCTGCCTACAGAGCTGGCCCAGTGCAGGGCGACTGCAGAGAGGCAGGCGAGGATGGGAGAGGGTGTGACTTGGGAGGGCTGCCTTGTTACATGACCACATGGGGTGCTTGGAGAAGTTAGGGAGTTAGACTTTGTGGACAAGAAGGGAGCACAAAGTGTACAGATAAAAAGGAAGTTAGGGAATTAGGAGAGGAATAAGGAAAGTTGCCCTTCATTGTTTAGACTCCGTACACAGAACATCCTTTTTGTTTCTAAGTTCTGTGTTATTGAAAAATGAGTGCATTACAAATGTGGTAGCCTCTTCTATAAACATGTGTTTGAAAGAGTGATTTGGGAAAACTAGCTGGTATGTAAAATTCATCATAATTAAGGAAACGAATTTTCAAATCCTCACATCACATGCGTCAATCTCACAGATTGGAGCTCTTGAGAAGAATATTTCAGATAGATCACCAAAAGTTATTTATTTTAGCCATGAATGACCTTTTAGAGAAAAAATGCAATGGATAATTTACTTGCAGCATCCCCAGATGGGGTTAGAACTTGTCTTGACACTGGTGCAAGGAATGCTACGGCTATCTAGCACCTGCATCTTCTTTGCAGTCACCAGTTGGCGCTACCTGGCTCAGTAGCAGCTGAAAGGGATCTTTAAATTGGACTTCTACAGACTGCTGCCCCTGGCCAAGAAGGAACCCGGTTTGCCCTGGAACCACTGCAAAGATGGATCAAATAGATGAACATGTAGTTTTCAAGACTTTGGGCATTAGGCAATGCAAGCAATGATTCCTGCCAGAGGGAAACAGATGAGGTAAGTGAGCCCTCCAATTATCCCTGCTTACTGCGTTGGAGGGGAAACAGCCAGGGGAGGAGGGTGGAGGGTGGTTTTTGTCTGTTGCTCGTTTTGTATGAAACTTTGGAGAATTTTTCTCCATTGCTTTCTGGAAGGAAACAACAAATCATTGGAGAAATGCTTTCTTTGAAAGGTTGTTTACCTCACGTACATGAGTATGTGTATGTATTTGTCAAAAAGAGGATGATTTTACAGGATGCAAATGCCAAAAGTGGAAGGCTTGTGAGAGGCTTTGCGGTTAACTTGCAGAAGATAAGATAGCATTGGATGATTTTTATAAACTCGAGAAACAACCAAGGAGCGAGCAGACTAGTGCAACGTAGAGGAAACTGTTACTGCGGCTTCAGTGAAAAGAACACGTAGCAGGCATACAGGTCAGGGCAAGAGGCCCCGTTCCAGTAACGTACCTCGCTGTGCTGTCCCCTCGCTCAAGTGCCAAGCACACAGTAGGACCTGCAAGCGCTTTAATTCGATTCCCTGGGCGCTGGGTTTGCCAGCTGTGGTCCTTTAGTGTGGGAATTTCCGTGAGGCTTGGGGTGGGAGGAGGGGAAAGAGGAAGAGGGTAGCTTCGTTTACATTTGCAGCAGAGTCTACAGAGAAAGGGGAAACACTTTTATTTCCCTGGTGCCCTGGTCGTTCATTTTGCTGTAGCAGCTGCTAATGGAAAATAATAAAACCCATTTTCGTCAGGCAGTATCTGGAACACTTACAGGTCAATCCAGTGCTCAAAGCAGATTGTTACAGAACACATTAGTTAGTCATCAACATCCACTTTGGTCAGGGGATTTTTACCATTGGAAATTGAATTTGTAGGTCATGGTCTGTCATGATTCCTGAAAATCATCAAATTTTTTAAGTTAGTGGAAGCATATAGCCACTTATCCTAAGTGAACACACATCTTTCCATTTGTTAAAATCATAAAGGTAGCAAATGAAGCTGTGGAAGAATTGAGAACTAGGGCAGCTGCAAAAATATGACTTCACGAATTTTAAACCTATGCTATGCCTATTAATTGTTCCAAACTGAAGACTTTGGTTCCAGTTCCATAATAAATCCCATCCTACAATACAGTGCCAGAAGGTAATATCAAGGCTATTTTTTTAAAAAAGCATTGAGACAATGTGAGAGAGAAAATTCAAGGATATACTTCTGCTTGCTGCCATCCCCATGCAAGAGCCTGTAAGCATATTTTAGGACGGTTCTTTCCAAGCTCAGAGTACGTGAAGTTAGCTGGGATTTTTAAACACAATGTCCATGGTGTTGGTTGAGTGGTCTGGTGGGAAGAAGCCTGCTCTGGTCCTGTGTGATAATTTTGTCATTTGCCAATGGTAAGGACCTTGGCAACCTGCATACCTTCTCTAGGTCTGCTGTTTCCTCCTCTGTACCAGGAAGAAATTGGATTTTCTGCTCTCCAGCACTCCTTTCCCGTGTATTCAAAAATGATTCCTGTTGTTTCCTTCTAATTACACAAAAGTAATGTCTGAGGGCACTTTAGAAAGTTCATGGAAAATGGCACTACAACATGATGCACTTTTCCCATGAGCTCCTTGAAGAACTCTCACGTATGTTCATGGTACAGAACTTTGGAAATAACTGTAAGCAAAAAAGTGAAAGTAAAACTCAGATACAATGCTACAACTCAGAGACACACAGTTGACATTTTGATATCTGTTCTAGCCTTTATGTGTTCACATATATATGTACCTATGTACTTAAAATATACTCACAAAATGAGGTCATTCAATATATATAGACCATGTGGCTACATATGTTTTCACTTAGTAAGAGTGTGAACAACTTTCTCTGTAATATGATTTTTAAAAATGAAATGAAAAGGCCATAAATTTCTCTCAATTCCCCATGAATGGAATGTTTGGTATTTTTCAATTTCTTACAGTTTTTCATAACATTGTAATAGCAACCCAAATGCATAAGATCTCTTTCCAAATTCTTGTCTTATGGTAAATTGCCAGAAGCAGAATTGCTGAGTCAAAATAATGCATATTCTTAAGGACTTAATATCTATAACTAACTTCACGTAAAGTTTAAATTATGTGATATGTTTTGGTATCTTTGGAAACAATTAATTATTGTTGGATTTAGGAATCCTGAGTATGAATGCTGCTTATAATAAGATAAGGTTGGGTGCATTTATACACATACATATTTATTCATGAACAGTTTTGACAATGTGCCAACTTGTGATTATTCAGGAAGAATTGCAGTGTGCATAGATATGACCCCTTTCCTGCTTCTTTCTGGGGAGTGTCATTGCAGAAAAAAAATTACTATCCATTTCTTTTAAAGATTTGTTTATTTGGAAGGTAGAGAGAAAGAGAGAGAGAGATCTTTTATCCATGGTTTTGCTCCCCCTCTGGGTCTCCCACGTGGGTGGCAGGGACCCAAGTACTTGGGCCATCCTCCTCTGCCTTCCTAGGCACATTAGCAGGAAGCTGGAACAGAAGTGGAGCAGCTGGGG
The DNA here is from genome assembly GCF_033115175.1 of Lepus europaeus. Taxonomy (NCBI): domain Eukaryota; kingdom Metazoa; phylum Chordata; class Mammalia; order Lagomorpha; family Leporidae; genus Lepus; species Lepus europaeus. The sequence continues at coordinate 102,545,057 of NC_084828.1, read as the reverse complement.
CTCGCTGGGACTTGCTCCAATATGGGATACCTGTGTTGCAAACAGTGGCTCAACTCACTGTGCCACAATGCCAGCCCTGAATCATTCTCCATTTCTGGCTTTGCAGAACCTTTCAACAATTCTCCAAGACCGTTTCTAGCTGTAACAGTTTATGATGGTGTGCAGTTTGTCACAAACACATAGGCTGAGTTCCTGCTATCTGCTTACCAATGAGCCTTTTGGCTTTAAGGAGTACAGTGTTTGGAGGACAGAATTGCACAATAGTGGTAAATGCACATGATCAGAGGCAAGTTGTGCAGCACCGGCAGTACAGGCAGTTGACTTCTGCATGGCTGAAAGAGTAGGGAGAGAAGGAGTTGCATGAGGTCTCAGGAGATATTGTGTTAGCCAGAAGTGTTGGGTTAGCATTGAGAGGAAGTCAGTCCCAATTACCCTAACCAAGGGGGTCACATTTATTGTCAAGCATGGGACAGAGGCGTGGCTGACAAAGAATAGCTCTCTTCTTGTTGGGTTGGCTTCATTCTCGTCACACTCTAAGCTGGTAGCTGGAAGCCTTAACCCCTTGGGCTTACATCTGTAAAGGCTTCAATCCAAAGGGGAAAATGTCACTCCCTCAGCTTTGGAAATTCCAAAGGAATCTCTAATTTTCCTGGCTGGGATGAGGGGCCTTTCACATGGGAAAGTTATTAGGCCACAGGGAGAAACCAGTCTGGGTTAAGTCCCCCACAGTAGCCAGCAGTTGGGAATATTTCCATAGGAAGAGAGGAAATGATGCTAGACAGAGGAAAACATGAGCATTTAAGACTAGGCAGTCCTCTCCCAGATGCCAGTCCAGAAGACCTGGCTACACAGACTCTTCCAAGAGCTCATTCGATTCCCTTTATCTAGACAGAAAGGAATTTAGCAGGGAGTGTGCCTGTAGCAGGTGTTCCAAAGCTGTGAACTGAATGAATAAACAGTGGAAAGAAAGGGCATGAAAAGGAGTGGAAAAGGAAGTGTGCTCCTTGGTTACCAGAATACTGCATTGGTGATTTCATTCCACTCCAACAAGCCTGTCAGATACCTATGGTCACATTTTGCAGATCAGGAGACTGGAGAGGTTAAGTTAAAGTCCTCCTTTGCATTGCTAATGAGATAAGTGCTTAGAAATCCATGACCCTTGTAGCCCAATCTCATAATGTTTCAGCTAAAAATCAGAACAAAATAAACACAGCAAAATCACATTCATTTACAACCAAAATAAGTTTCAGAATAATTGCATTTCTTCACTTGGATTTCTAGAATATGTGGAGAGGAACTTCTATGTCTATTTGTAATCTCACTCATTCTGTCTCCCTGAACTAGTGTTACATTCAGCCATCTCCTGGCTCCCAACCCCAGCAGGTGGACCCTTATCTTTATTTTCCCTACCCTTATTCCAATTCTGCATTCCAAACTCCCGAGTCTTGAAGAGAAAGACTTTCCTTGGATGTACAGGGAAAGAGGACAAATTGGAGTCTGTTTTGATGGGTGGGTTAGGAAAAAGATGTGAACATTCTTGCATTATTAACTTGGCTTTGATCTACTTTTTAGTGGAGCTGTGATTCTGACTCATATCTCTCTGTCTGAAATCTGTGTTTTTCTCCCCCTTTCCATGCCATTCTACCTGGAGAGAATAGCAGACTTAGCAAAAATGGGTGCTTTCTCTGACTTGTTGATCTCTGCTATCCTAAAATTTGCATAATCTTTACTACATGGCCAAATGCCCAGTATTGCCCAAGTGTAGTGACATTCTGCTCTCCTCGTGGCTTCCTGTGCTTGACTTCGATCAATAGCACATGCTGTGGCCACAGCCTGGAGTGACTTTCCCTCTTGTCTTCTGCCTCGCATCCCTCAAATCCCAGCTGACAAGTTTTCTTCTCTGTGATGCCTTCTCTTGGGCTACTCAGGATTCAGCAAACACATCTGTGTATCCACTCCAGGGCCCAACATGGCTCCTGCCACTTGGGTTTATACTCAGTAAATATTTTTTGAATGAATAAAAAATAATGACTCAGTTCTTCCTGCATGTGGCAGAGGGCTGTATACCAAAGGAAAAACTCATTAGCATTAACTGATGGGTGGATCGGAGAACAGGAGACAGAGGCTGCGAGTCCGGGAGCACGGGATGATGTGACAAAATTCATGTTCCAAAAGAAAGGATGTGGCAGCAAGATCTGTTAGTTGACATTTCCAGGCCTTGGACTAATTGCTAGGGTTTTGATGTTCTTCTGTAGCTTTGGGGAAATAAATGGAACTAATGGGAAAGAAACACTCCTGGGAGGTTCTCAGAATTAACTAATACTGATTGAGCAAAACAAATCTTCACAGAGGATTCTAGCACGCCACCCGGCTGCCCGAGGCTCTGAGAGTGACTTCTCTGTGCACTGCCTTCATTCTGCTTGCTCTGTAACTCATGGTTACCATTGAAATTGGTTCTTTTATGTTTGGCTTGCTTTGTTGTACAGTATTTTCAACTATCCACAACAACTCAATGTGTTATTCCAGAATGAAATATTCTGATCTACAGGAATCAAATTTGGAAGATCCAAGACTGGGTTGCTACTTTCCAGATCATCTTAACACAAGTCCCACCAGCCTCTGTCTTGGCTGGCTCTCAAGCTCTTTGTGTACCCCAATAATGCCCTGAAGACAGAATTGTAGGGGTTCAAATAGAGAAAGTTGAGGGCTAGTGATGCTGAATAATTGCTCACAGTCACCCAGCTCTAGGAGAAAGTCCCAGATCTGCCAAGTGTATTTGAGGAGAATCTGGAAAAAAGAAGCCAAGTTAGGAAATGGTTAGGATTATTTAGGACCATTTAAACTAAGGAATGAGTTTTTGCATCCATTATTCCGTATGTGATAAATGATACCGACCCACTAGAATCATTTGTATAATTCCAAGACTTAGGAATTTTTTCTTGATGACATATGGGGAGGCCAGAACTAGCTTTCTCATAGGCAAGAATTTGGGGTACAGTTGGCTCAATAAGAATGACCTTAACTTACACAATTTTGGATTGGGCACTTCTGCAGTTTTTTAGCTAGGTAGAGCTTCCTGTAAAAGTGCAGTTTTCTGCAGACAGATCAAAGCATTAACTTGAACAAATGATGATCTTATGTCCCAACTTTATATTTTATTTATCTGAGTACTACTTATTTATAAAGATGGGAAAATTCCATCAATGTAACCCGGCTTTTACTGATGCCATGTATCTCAGATACATACTAGGGTATAAAGGAACAGCAAACACATGGTCCCTGCCTTCAATAAGTTCACAGTTAGAGGAGGGGTCAGAAGCCTCAGAAACCATGGTTGTGCCGTGATTATGCACAGGGAGCTTAAGAAGTATAGAGGAAGCGGGAAATCTGGGAGGTGATAGGTTGTGTATGCATTCGTCAATAGGGAGGATAGGGTTCCAACAAAGAGGAAATAAAGAGGATATTGGTTAAAATTTTATCCTGAAAAATAAATAGGAAGTTTGATTCAGAGATTCATGTAAACTTAATACATGGAAATGATGTACAACAATCTTTAATGTGAAAAGTCAATTGGAAGATGATTAGGTTCTGGTTCTGCATCTGATATTTAGTTATTTGTATCTTGTGGCTTGTCTGCTTCCCCAAAACTCATGTCCATTAGTTGATCTTGACTATTTTAATACTATCAATGACAATTTTAGGGAGACTCATGGATTTTGAGTACAGAAAGATGTAAACTTTAATCACTTACTGAGCTAAGTGACAATTTGTCTGAACCTCAGTTTCCCTATTCACAGAATGGAGGAGAAATACCAAATGCAGGTTTGGGATTAAATGAACAATATTTAGTCATGCTAAGTACAGTAATTGGAACATAGTGGGTGCTGACTGAATGGTGGTGGTTGTTATTATTTTGCTACCCTATTTCCCTCAGCAGTATTGTATCGGTTAGGGATCATTGAATGACATTCAGAGTGAACACCTGAATAGTTTAAAGAGCAAATTAGTCCCCAGAGATACTGAGAGTGCAAAAGCTCAATCACTCTATTTGTCAGAGTAGAAAGTCTAGAAGTCCAATCTGCCTTCTCCAATGATTCAGTTCTTTTCCTATTATGAACACAAACATTCTCTGGCTTTGTCAGTGTCTCGAGGACAATCCAGTCCAGTTTTGCCCTATGTGATGTGCTTGCCCGGGAGGCTGTGGATGTCAGTTAAAGCTGGCATGAGTAAGCTAAATGCGACTTGGAGACAGTGAATGAGGTTCCTGACTTGTAAGGTGGCCTTGGCTACTTGAGGTAGGGGGGTGGGTATTACCTAGCCTTGCACCAGCTGTACTACTTTTGTGGGGAGGGAGAAGCTACCAGTTCCATGGGGTTCTTGACATTTTTCTCACCAAGAGAGGAAGAGGAACAACCAAACACACAAATCCAATTTTCCTCCTTACTAACTATGTAGTAACTTGTTGAAACATTTGTTGGGCATGCAAGGGCAAATGGCCAGAGAGCACATTGCCAGGTGCTGTAGCAGGTGTTTGGAACCTCACCACCCATGGTATTCTAGGGCGATGTATTTTTGATCTGGGAGGGGAACCAGATTCTGGGACTGTGGGGACTTTAAAGCTACTTAAATAGAAAGCATGATTAAGGGGAGGGGTCTGAAAGCAAAATGATTTAGCAGGAACTTAATTCCTATCAGAGTTATGATTGTGGAAATGCTAGTGCCTCCCCTGGCAGGATCTGGGGACTGGGGTCTGAACCTTGAGGTTGTGGTTGGTGTGCTATGGTGAGCTTATGAAATGACTCACCACCACAGGTGGTCATGGTGGGGGAAGCATTTACCCCTCCCATGGTGTACTTGGCATGGATGAGGCTGGGGCCCAAGCTTTGCATTTACTGGAATGGATTTCCCGGCGTATTCAGTGGGGGCTGGTTTCCACATCTGTTTAGGAAGGAAGCTTGCTCTCCTTCTGGTGGTCAGCCTATAGGAATGACCACATACAAGGTAGCTTCTACTGTTTACGGGACACTTAAAATATCGACAGAATATTGAATCCAAAGTTTTATAATGAAACTGGAATTGCTTGGTTTTATTTGGATTAGCTATTACATATAAAATGTATTTTTCCTTTTTCAAAGAAAAATGAATTGGAGGCTGTAGGAGTTTACTTGGTATTCAAGTCTTGTTCCATGGGCTTGCAATAGGACCTTGGTAGCTGCAATGGTAATAAGTCTGACCTTAATCCATAAAGATAGAGAGGAGCAGGTCTCTGCAGACTTTCATGTGGTCATTTGTTTATCCGTTCATAAAACTTACATTTACTCAAGCTCTTCTGGTTACCTGGTGCGGATTTATGGCCAAAGAGTAGCTGAAGAATTAATAGTCTGCTCAGAGAGCCGGGAGGGTGAGCTTGAAACTGTAACCAATGCAATCAACACTACAACAGGAGTGCTGTGAAGTTCTCTTGAAACCTAGGGGTAATGACTTTGGCCCTGAATAATTGGGGGAAACACCATAGTGGTCGGGCTGTCCGAGGTAGGTCTTGAAGAATGGATGAAGAGGTAGAAGAAGTTTCTGGGCGGGGAGCATAGCTGTGCCTGAGGTGGGGAATGGCAAAAGCCAGCGAGGCTGGAGTCAGCTTTGAGGTTGGAGGAGGGAGAGGTGAGAAGAAAAGTAGAGTGAGGGTCAGCCTGTAAGTAGGACTGTGGACATTTCTGTAGGAAGCAGAGTGTCCTGGGACAGGGGCATCCAATTATGGGAGTGAAGTCAAAAGTCTGGTTTTTTAAGGTAGAGTTCTCAAAGTTCGTCTCCCACAGCACCAGCCTTCACGATATTCCTTGACTAAGTGAGCTTTGCAGATAAACACATGTGGGGAACATTGATATACGACATTCGTCTATATATAGTCTTCTTCTAAAAACCCTGGTAAGTCACAGAGGAAAGAAACCCGTTTAAATCTGCTTAACTTAGTGTTGTTCTGACTTAACTGATGAGAAGATTTTGCTTTATGAAGTGCTTATTATTATCTTGAGGAGTTAGCATCCCACATGCTATTCCAGGGATATGCAAAGTCAGAAAGTACATCTGGAAAAGGTCAGAGAGAGGTCAGCTCCTTGCTCTGTGATGGGCCAGTGACTGGGGGCTCACTGAAGGCAGTCACCTAGAGGTTGAGGAGTACTGGGACCCTGCCGCAGATGGTGACTTTTCGGGGGATGCACACCGGATGGGGACAGCAGAGGCTGACGTATTAAGATGAGAGTGGACTATTAAGAAAACCCAGCCTGGGAATCACTTCCATGAGGCTTCTTGTGTTCTCACAAAGTACCCAGATCAGGCACAGATTCTCCAGTGTGTCCAGTCCTGTGGGGTGGGGATAGGCTGGGAGGATGGATGATGTAGGGGGTTCCATTGCCAGAGGCCCCGGGAATAGGAAACCGTTCAGCTCTCCAGCTTCCTTATTTTTTCCTTTGGTAGGCGCCCTGTCTAGTGCCCTTAGGCCACTCTTCTGTTGTTACTGCAGCCTATCCTTTTCCTTGTCTTCTGCTGCTTGCTCCGGTGTCTTGTTCCCCAGGGCCCCGCAGCCCCTGCTGCAGGACTGCTTGCGGCCGGCCAGCCTGCCCCAGCTTCCCCACTGCTGTGGAAAGCGACCACTGATGACTGCTCACTGGGAATTAGGTGCTGTGCTCAACATTTGACATAACTGACTTGGGCTTATTGTTTGCAGGCAGGGGTGGCACTGAGGAATGTACTTGGGGTTGAATAATAGAATATCCCAATAACAGTGACTTAAAGAAAAGGGAATTATTTCTCCCCTGTAAAAAGAAGTCCAGAGGGAGGTAGCTGTTGAATTCAGGGTCTGTGGTGCCATGCAAGACCCCAGACTCTAGCTTCTCACTCCATCTTCCTTAGGCTACTGGTCTTTATGTGTTCACCTCATGGTTGCAAAGTGGCTGCTAAACCTCAAGGCACCATGTTAACACTTTCACTTTCCCTAGAGTGTAAGCAAAGCGTTCCTAGAACCCCTCAGCTGTTTCTGTTTTTGTTTCATGGCAAGAGCCATGACCTATGGCCTTTGCAGCTGGAGACAAGCTGGGATGTTGAGGCATTAGCTTGCTAGTAGTTTTAGTTGAGGAGAGCAAGAGAGAAATAAATTGGAAATGGGCATTGGATTAGTCAGCCTCAGGAGCCTGACCTTGTTGGTATTGTCATTCCCATATTACACGATAAAGCAGCTCAGAAGGCCCAGGTCGCTTGTTTGAGGTCTCATACTGCTAAGTGTCAGAAGCAGATTCCAAGCTGACTCAATCTGACATCAAAGTCTACATGATTTCCACTATTCTAAATAGTCCCTTTCTCAAATTCTCAAGTTCAGTTCATTTCAGCCTATGTTTACTGACCAGCTACTGCACTCCAAACACTATACAGGGGTCACAAATGGATACACAAATGAGAAAAACAGTGTTCCTGCTCTAAAGAAATGAATCACTTTGACACACAGATAGAAGCATGTACACATTTATTCTAGGTAGGTTTTAATGGCTAATATCATTGGGACATTCTGGGAAGGCTCCCTGGAGAAGGAGAGATTTGTCTGGGCCATCTGTATGTAGTTGCTTCTTTTATAAATATTGTGGGTTTTTTTTTTTGTTAGACTTAAGTAGAACATGTTATATTGTGTATCATCTCAGGAATAGTTTGTATCTGGAATTAATGAAGAGATATAATCTTTGAAAGTAAATAAACTGACCATGTTTTCTGTTCTTATTTTACTATCTTCATAAAAACCATAATCTTATTCTTTAAGCCAAAATTATATCTAGTCAATCAAATTAAAATTCATGAAGTAAAACATTCCAAAACAGCAATAAACACAAGGCAATTCAAAATAAACATAACCCATTATATATTTTCCTAAGCAAGTTAAAGTGTCAGGTTGCATTCTCTAAAGAAAAGCTTCCCTATTCCAATTACACAGGAATAAAATGACAGAGGAGCCATTTTTACCTCAACACCAAAGGTAGTGTACTTTTTTCCCTGGTGGGAGAAAAATTATTTTTAATGAATTTGAGTGGAAGTGAAGTGAGAATGTTTTTAATGACTAATATTGGCAATAAAAGAATTCCAATAGATAAAAGGGCAAAGGGTAAGATGAGAATGTTCACCAAAAAAGGGAAAAAAATTGGCTAAAGGCACGTAAAAAATGAAGGTAAGGGGTGTGGATGGCCTGGCGGTTATGGCTCTGGTTAGGACACAGGTGTCCCATACTAGCGTACCTGGACTGAATCCCCAGCTCCAGCTCCCGACTCCAGCTTCCTGCTAATGCGGGCCCTGGGAAGCAGCAGCGGTGGCTCAAGTAATGGAGTCCCGCCATCCATGTGGGAGGCCTGAACTGAGTTCCTGGCTCCTGGTTTTGGACCCCAAGCCATTGTAGGCATTTGGGGGTGGTAAACCTGTGGCTGGGAGAATCTCTTTCTCTCTCTCTTTTGCTCCCTCTGAAATAGATAAATCAAGACAATAGAGAAATGTTGGTTAAATTAGCAAAGAATTAAAGAAGGATAAATCTGTAGCAAAAATTTGATGAGCTGGCAATCTCATGTGCATATTGTAGGACTATGAAGTGATACATTCTTTCCAGGAAGCAATTTAACAGTATATATTGATGAGCTCAAAACATTTATATGACTTAACCTTCTAATTCTACAGCTGGAATATCCCTGAGGAAATAACTTGATATGTGGATGAGGATGCATGCACAATGATATTACTGTAAATTCCATAATAAATAAAACCATGAAAATGGAATCATGTGAAAGCAGGGGATTGCCTAGGCACTTTATAGTAGGCCTATATGACACAACAATGTGATCATTAGGAAAAATGTTTTGAAAACCTAACAATATGGGAAAACGCGAATACATTATATTTATAAATAGCATAATTGCAACTGTAAAAATTTCACAAGAAAAGTCTGGAAGGAAATGTCAAAATTCTAACTTGTTGGGTTATGGCTCATAGGAAATCTTGTTGTTTTTATGTATTGTTGGCACTTTCTAGATCCCTTTCATTGGGATCTCCGGTGGTGTTCTGAGAACAATGAGAAACAGGGCACCTGAGTGTGCACAGCGAGCCTGGGCATTCTGCCTTTCATCTCCCAGAGACGTCAGCCTGGCAGCTGAGCCTGTGCGTGGATGACAACCCTGGGCTCGATGGTGCCTTTCTCTAGCAGAGGCAATGGCTGTCTCAATTCATCTTAGTCATCTGCCAGCACAGGGTTGTTTCAGAAACCCTCACAGGATCTCAGTGTTGGAAAGGCCAGGCAAGGTGGTTCCTGGCAGCCATTATTGAGACATCCCTTGTTTCCCATTGTCCATCCTGGCCTAGCAATGGAGCAGAGTTGTCAGCGCTGTGCTTCGGACACCAGTGCGTTGTTGGGGCTCTGTGCTGTCCCAGACAAGCCATTGTGGAGCGACTGCAGCCCGTCTGGAGGGCTTTAGTGCTTCTCTGTGACACTTACGGCCTCCCAGAGTTGACTGGGAGCAGGCTGTAACCCCAGGCAGGTTTGTGATGATCCTGGAGCTGTGCAGGACAACAAGACAACAGCAGGAAGAATTGATTTCCCTCAACCAGTGGCCAACTTCACTGCTCTGTGAAGTGGCGTAAGCTGAGTATGCTTGACAGGCTGGCTGTTTAGAGTCTTTCCAGGCAGTTATAGTAACATTCCCTCAGCATATATGCCAGGCCCTGCATCTGCAGTGTCTGACTGAACGGAATCCTTGCTACTGTACTCTGAGTCTGTATTGTTATGCGCACTCCGCAGTGAGGAAATGGACTTAAATCTCATCTTGCCCAATTTCGAGAGAGCAGATCCAGGATTCCAACTCAACTCTAATTCCAAGACTATCATGTTTTTAACAACCATTCCAATGTTTCCCAAAGTTTACTTGTCTTAGTATCAACCTCAGTATTATTTTTTTTCCACAAAATCCATGCACCATCCATGCTCTATTTCTTCAATACTTTTCTTTAAGTTAACTTACTTTTTTCCGACTAAATAAATTATCCTCATCCTAAGCAATAATGGGCATGGCATTATGAGTTTAAAACACTGGCTGTGTTTTCTCTAATGTGTACCTTTTGTAAAAAACAAAAAGCAAAAAACTACATAACATAATTTTAAACAAGTTTTCTCCCTGTACCTCCTAAAATACTTGTACTACTTTTTAGATGACTCCATTACGCGGCTTTTTTCAGGCTGAGTCAAAAGAGGTCTCTTTGAATGTGTTATCGCTTGCTGGATATATTATTACGGCAATTCCTACAACAGGGAAGGAACTGGCTTGTCTGGTCTTTAAGGATAATGTTAATATCAGCCATCTACTAATACTGTGTTCTTTCCAGTGGTGAATCCTCTGTGATTCTGTAGTCTCAATGAACACCAGAGAAGTGGGGTGTTATTGCTGGATTCTGTTACTATTGTGTCAGTGACTTCTGCATTGGGTTTACAAGTTTTCATTTTTCTGTAGATCCTTCTTGTGGTGATGGGGTTAGCAGGAAACTAAGCAGTTGCTATTCACTAGTGATCTTATCTTTGGTGCCTTTGGTAGGATCTGACAGGCTGTAATTGCTTCTTTTTGATATATCTAACCCAAGGCAAATGGTTTCTCCCAGAAACACCATCTTCTGAGCTGGGGTGCGCAGCTAGCTGCATCCAGGCACATGCAGTGCTGTGCGGGGCTCCCTAGTTTATGGGTCAAGCCCATTGGGCCTCTGGAGACAATGACAGTGGCGTTGGATTTTCTTCAAGCAGCTCACAAAATTCCTTTGCTACATAATTTGTGAGGTCAGTGTTATTGGAGAGATTTGGGAACCTCCTAGGTTTTTGTTGTTTTGCCTTACAGTGTGGGAACTGGCTAGACTGCTGAATGCTGTCAGTCATGCATTTGGCCATAAAACATTTATCTGGTAGGAAGTCTCACAGGGAAAAATTAATATCGCTTCACCTCTGTGCTGTAACTGAATGACACTTTCACTGTGGTGGTGCTAAATACAGATAGTCTGAAAAAAAACCCTGGGAGGCAGTGCACCTGTCTCGTGAACAAAACACTGAAGTAGGAATCCAGAAGCCTTGATTCTGGTCCCAGCTCTGCCGCCTGCACGGCGATAGGAAGGCTGCCTCTCTTCAGGGCTTGTGTTCACTGCTCGCTGACAACATCCCTCTTCTGGGGCTGCTGAGACGTAGCCTAAGTGTATAAAAACAATGTCAAGTGAAATTCCTCTGATGAGATGGTTGCATGCGTGGGTAAAGCAAGGATTTTCCCAAGCTGCAGGATGCTATGACTCTGGCAAGGAGGGAGGATAGAAGGTTCTGAGCATATCCCTTGTGCTTGTTTGGTTAGCTGAGCAAATAACAAGGATGGTGGAAGCCTCTGTATATTACGCTTCAGGAAACTGGGACACATGGATTTGGTAGCTGCATTGAGACAAGAACGGAAGAGAGAGGAATGAAATCACGTCTTCACCATGGGCACTAACTGAGGAAGATCAGTGTAGTGCAGGAAGGATAACAGCGTTAGAGATAACTACTGTGCCTTGTCAAATGGCCAAAAAGAAAACCCCAAACTGTTCTGGAAAATAGAGCGATTAGACCCAAGTATTGACTCAGTCCTGTCGTAGGCATGGCAATGAGAAGGAATTATTTCACCTACCCGTGTCACCCTTTCCAGGAGGATCTCACTCTGGTATTGTGTTAACCCCAAACAGCCCCCAATGTGAGGCCACGATTTTCATGATAGATGCCATGACTTTGTAGTTATGTGTAAGGCACTTCATTAGGGGAAATATTTATCTTGAATCCTCACAACAAAGCTGTCGGGTGTGGGGGGGAATGGCTTGACTTTCATTTTGCTGATGGTAAGATAAGGGCAGGGTGGTTCAGCCATGTTCCTGAGACCTGTTGCTTAATAAATGGCAAAGCAAGAGGCTCAGCTTCTGGTCAATTTGACTCCAGAACCCCAGTTCATTGTCGAATGCTATTTTGCTCTTCACTCAGTAATTCTTCTGGAGTGGTAAATCAGCAGTGTTGAGGCTTAAAAACTTGACTTTTAATCACTTGATTGCCAATCCCTGACAGACCATTAAGAGAAAAGGAAAAACATGTCACTGAATAAGAAATCTGAAGTTTATTACATTAGTTATCATTCAAATAGGCTTTGGAAATCACTTATCTAATTAGCCATCATGATTATTAGTCAGTTGTTTCTATGGATACAACTCCATGTTATTACTCAAAATAGACACTCATTTATGGGCTTATTTCTGCAGCCCAGACGTCAGCAGCTGACAAGAAGAGGGGCTCCTGTTCGCAGGATGTCATTTGTGGGTTACTCGGAGTCCTGTGTATACAACATCTCTGTACCTATGGGGAATTGTTTTTGAGAACTGACTCCCCACTCCCTCTTCCCACCTATGTGCCAAAATCTGCCAGTACACCAGTCCCTTCCATAAAATGGCATAGTAGATGCATATAACTATGCTCAACCTCCATCCTTTAATTTTCTCTAATTACTTATAATATTTGGTACAACGTGAATTCTGTGCAGGCAGTTGGTACTGTATATTGTTTAGGGAGTAACCACAAGGACAAACAATGTCTGTACATGTGTAGTAGAGACACAATTTAAATATGTATGCACGTATATTTATAATACCATGTGTATTATGGTTGGTTGGATCCATGGGTGCAGAAGGCATAGACATACGAGGACCAGCGGCACTCGTAACGGAATTCCTCAGGTTTTGAGGAAAGTGAGCAAGTGCAACCCTCGTTGACTTTATGGTTGTGGAACAGTGGTTCTCAAACTTGGCTACACATTGGAACTATCTAGGGGTTGATTCCGCAGCTACAGAAATTCAGAATCGTTGGGGGGCAAGACCCATGTATCCTCAGTCTTAAATTCCCTCAAGCGTCTCGGATGGATTTGGAAGTGTGTGCAGGGCTCACTCTTCGTGTAAGCAGCTACAGGATGTCTAGGCAAACACAAAAGTTCTCTCTTCACAGCAGGCCAGAGCATGAAGGCGGTGATTCTCAAGTCAGGATGTACATTAGAACCACCTGGGAGACAGATGGGCTTAAAAATCGACTGTACCTGGTCCCACTGCTTCCAAATTTTGTATTAAATGGTTCCTCGGGTTGCCTAATGTGCAACCAGTTTTCCAACCACTGGTTCACACCTCCTAATCTTGGAAGGGAGAGGGGAGTCCTAAGGCTCCAGTTGATTGGTTATGCTACATTAATTTCCAGTAAGGCCACATGCTTTTCACCAGACATTTCCTGATTCTGAAATTAAGAGTTGAATAATTAAAAATCCAATTTAAGTAAGATTTACCGGTGGCATAGGGTGGGGTAGAATCCTACAATCATCTTGCCAGCCGGAGTTATTGAATACTGTGCTAGCAATCATTGCAGAAGCTTTGCAGGGGGTACCGGTGGGGGGAGGTGCAGAGGTCTAGTGTGGTTGATGTATTTGGCCTTGTTTTCTAAAATTGGAGCCTCATTTCCCTCCCAGAAATGAAGGGTGTAAAACAGCAACAGATTCACGACTATATCACATTATATTGGAACACAGCAAATACTCAAGCTGCTTTATAATGTGAAACAGTGTGCTTATATTAATTATTCAACAGCAAGCAGCTATCTGTATTTTGAATTTCTTCCTATTATTGCAGCCCGATGGTAATTTTTTCTACTTTTTATGCATTTAGCTTGCCTGTTTATTTTCTTTCCCTCATCAGACTGTAATGGTGTTGAGTTCACCATGGCCCCTTCCTCATAATGAGAAAGAACTGCTCTAATGACTCAGAGATTTCCAAATTAAACCTGAAATATTGACTGCAAAGATCCTGGGCACACGATATGCATCACCGTTGCAACACAATTGTATAATTTAGATAGAAATTATCTTTGCAAATAGCAACTGAGTTTTTGCTACTACTTTTTGCTTTTTTGACAATCTGGCCAGCGGGCTGTGGAAAAGTGCTTTTACTTGATTACTTACACTGTTGATAATCAGTGTGGTTTTTGGCAGACTAAAACATTATTTCATAGAATTGCCTTGCAATGGGGAATGGGTGTAACTTTAAAATACTGCCAAAGTTCCTGTGGCTTTAGCCGACACCAAGGAATGTACAAACTCCAGCACAATTCTTGGGAGACTTTAGTCTTTTACGGTGGTTTGCCACAGGCCAGCCAACGCAATGGAACAGGGTAAGTCAATGTGGTGTGTGTCTCTCCCAGGCTTCCCTGCAGTTCAAGGAGTTCAATGCTGTGGAGACCTTTTGGCACAATTTGTGTGTTCCCTCAGCCTTCAATGGTCAGGACACATACCCTCCACTTGGAACTTTAAGATCTATGTATCAACTTTAAGATATATGTATATGTATTTCAAAACTCTATGCGACACGGTGCTATTTTCCAAAGAGAAAATCTACAACTCATGCTGAATGTTTTATTTGGATCCAGATGTAGATAAAGGCATGAGAGAAACAGACCTGTAATGTGGCTGATAAGTTTTTGGAAGTGATTGTAAAATAGAGAGTGGGCAAATAGAAATAGGAAGAGCTGTATTGAATGATTGTTTTATCACTCTTAGCCAATGCCTGCCCTTGATTTAAAAACATTTTAAATATCTCAAACAAATAAGCTATGTCATGGTTAAATGCTCTTGCAAAAAAATGACTCTGATTAGTCCAAAAATACCTCAGCAGGCAAACTAATGACTAAAACTGTTTTAATTTCTTTTTTTAAATTTTTTTTAAAGAATCTCTCTTATCAACAAAGGTGTCAGTTATAAAGAGGAACACCTGTTTTGCTAGAACCTAAACTAAGACCTCTAATTCCTCTCACATATGTCATTGAACAGCTGTCAGATATGTGAACAAGTTTCAGACACTTGAGAACTATGACTTTGAACGAGTGACCTGGAGGCCCTCTGTCCCTGTTATCACTTCCCGGGGCCACCCGCCATGGCAGTCTACATAGTCATTATAGAAAAGAGCATCACCCAGTTTTGTTTGTGACTCTACCAGCATGTGTTCAGCATTATGCATTATTTTTTTCTTGTTTAAGTAGCACTCGTTCCTGATTGCTTTTTGGTCTTGTCCCTTATTTAGTGACACCATTAGCCACACGTCACTAAAATCAGAAATTGCCATTATTTTTTTTATTTACTACCCTGGCTGATCTCTCTCTGCTGTGCCATGCGAATGCTTCTTTTTCTCTTGTCCATCTCCATTACTTGGATGCAGGCTCCCATTATTATATTATCATCCTCTTTAAAGAGCGAAGGGGACTTTTAGCTCATCCTCTGCACATCCATACTTCACTTTGCTGTCTATTTTCTACCTTATGTGAGAACTCAAATCATCTCATTGCTATGTTCAAGTTTTTTTATGTCTCCTCGATTGTGTTCAAATTCCTTGTCATGCTATTCCTACTCCTAGTGGTATCCTACTCTTACTCTAGCTGGCTCTGCTGACTTAACTCATGTGTCTCGTCTATTTTCTCAGACCCAGTTCTGCTGGGCTACTTTTCCTTCTTAACACCCTATGTGAAGTCTTCAAAAAAGTTCTTTGAAAATTAATATTAGGAAAGAAGTATACATGGACTTAAAAACATTTTACACCAAAATAAACTTATCTTTTAAAAAAGATTTAATTATTTGACAGGTAAAGTGACAGAGAGAGAGAGAGAGAGAGAGAGAGAGAGGTCTTCCATCCACTGCTTTACCCTCCTCCAACCCCCAGTCCCAAATGCCTGCAACGGCTGGAGCTGGGCTGGGCCAGAACCCAGGAACTCCATCTAGGTCTCCCACATGGATGGCAAGGGCCCAAGCTTTTGGGCCATTCTCTGCTGCTTTCCTAGGCACATTAGCAGGGAGCTGGATTAGAAGCAGAGCTACCAGGTCTTGAACAAGCACTCCAATATGGAATTCCAGCATCACCAGCGGCAGTTTAACCCGCTGCACCACAACGTTGGCCCCTAAACTTATCTTTTAATTCAGTTCCCATGAACTTTTTGAAAGGCCCCCATATATAGGATCCTTCAGTGTCTGTAAGTGGCTGTTCTGCCTACAGCTGCATTGCCATCTTTCTCCCACCCTCATAGTTCACTCCTCTCTCAAGACCCATATCAAGTATCACAGTAGAGAAGTCTTCTGCCTCAAGAGAGGGGAATTATCCCATATGGGTGCCCGTTCATGTACTGGCTGCTCAGCTTCCAGTCCATCTCTCTGCTATAGCCTACGAAAGCAGCAGAAGATGACCCAAGTGCTTGGGCCCCTGCTACCCATGTGGGAGACCTGGAAGTATCTGCTGGCTCCTGGCTTCAGCTTGGCTCAGCCCTGGCTGTTGCAGCCATCTGGGGAGTGAACCAACAGGTGGAAGATCTCTCTCTCTCTACCCATCCCTCTCTCTGTAGCTCAAATAAATTCAAAATAAATTTATTCAAATAAATAAATCTTTAAAATTAAATAAATGAGAGAGAGAGTACTTCGTTTGACCTTTTAACACTTTTTTTTTTATCATACTCATCACAGGTTCACCCATTCCGCAAGTAGTTTTACACATCTGTGACTTTATTTGAGCTCCCTGGGAACCAGAATTGTATCATCTTCACCTTTTTATTCCCGAGGTGTTGCACGCTGTCTGTCCCTCGTAGGAGAGGAGTCAGTGTGACATTGAATTAGGTAGACAGAGCAATGCCTTTCAGCATGATAATTTACAGGGAGCTTCCAGTCCAGTGCCTTCTCGGGTGTGCCATGGCGTAGTACCTGGGTTCATCTGTATGCCCCTGAGATCCTTATGAACTTAAAAATTGCGGCAATAAGCCTGGAAGTAGACAGATAGTTACTTCCTGTTTGCTCAGGCTGGCCACGTCATTGCCTCCTCACCTTCCAGTGTCTTCCATCCTACTTCCTGCCTGCTTCCTGTCTCTGCACCATCACAGCTACTTCAAAGCCCACCCACATTGCACCTCATCTTGCAAACCTTCCCTAGGGCTTCCACTCCGAATCTGCTTTTTTTGCTGAATTTCTCTAGGACATCAGAATCTCCTTTTCACCATAAGCATTGTATTATATACAGTTTTGAACTCTTTGCTAATTATTTAACTTAGTAAATTTTTCCTGGTCAGTTCAACTAGAGCAAAGCTTAGTGTTTTCAATGGAGGCATCCCAGTATCTCTCTTAAAGACTCTAGTGCACCATACCAGATATATAATTCAGGGCAAGTTTAAAAAACTGCTTAAACACCAAAGGTAGGCTGGGAAAATCATAGTCTATCTCACAAAATATAGAAGAGATAATACACGTGAAACACTTTGTGCTTGACAAATGTCTCAGTATGTGATAGTTATTAGTATGAACGGTTTTAATCATACCCTGTTGAAATCAATTTATCTCCTACCAAAAGCCCATATAAGTAATATCTAATACTTTGAGGCCCTTGTCATGTTGCTGGATGATTAGTTTGGCAAAAATAATGCCTTGTATTGTTTTTGGAACCACTCTTCCACCCATGAACAAGCAACTGCCAACACAGGCACTGAAACTGTCTTGTGGCCCGAATGAAGCACAGGAGCTTATGAATTGTCCTAAAACACACAAATAAAATGTGACTCATTAGATATTAACGAATAAACTCTCTGTGTTTATGGTGCCATCATACCCAGACTGTAAGGTCATTGAAATAAATCCAAGGCACTGCTCTTGAAAGATGTGATGTCTACTTGTTTCTCTGCCAGAAACAAAAAAAAAAAAAAAAAAAAAAAAAAAAGAGAACATTATCTCAACACAATAACCTAGGAAATGTTTACTTAAAATCATTCCATTTTGCTTTCTTAATTTCTCATCTCTCATCCCAGAAAATCTGCATTAACATGGCAAGAGCCCACTGTTTGAGTTTAGGAAAAGCAATGTAATTCTTGTACGTCTTTCACAGACTTTGCTTGTTGGGCCAGAAGCCCGGTGCATTTGGACACAGCTGTACCCTGAACTTATGTCACTAGTTAACATTTCCACTTCTAGGCATTCATTTGGCTTATTTGTTCCAGAAAGTTTTCTGCTCTCTGATGAAATGTTTCTCAGTGCTGTACCCACAGATCTGTAACCTAATTCACTGGCTGATTTTTCAAGGCTGTGATTTAAAGAGCCAGGAACCTAATTGAAGAATATTTATCTTTTCATTGGATCTGAAACCTGCCCTACGCACAATTTCAGTTGGTTAATTTTGTCATTGGCCCCAAAATTGTCCCTGATAGGGCTCTTCCCACCCTTAGGCAGTCTCGCCAGTGAAATTTGCAGAGTTTATTTAGTGTCCCATTTTTAATCTTAACTAAGGCTTTGATAACTCATTAAGATATTTACATCTAAAGCATGCAGGACTGAAATTTGGAAAATGTTTTAAGGTTCTGAAGAATGAAATTGTAATCAGGATGAATTGGATGAATCAAGGCTTATGATAACAGCATCTTTATTTTTAAATCCAGTGTTACATAATTGGGACAGAGAGTCCTTTTTCAAAAAAGATTTATTTTAATTATTTGAAAGGCAGAGTTTAGAGAGAGAGAGAGAGAGGGAGATCTTCCATCCACTGGTTCATTCTTTTTATTTTTTTATTTTTTTATTTTTAATTTTTGACAGGCTGAGTGGACAGTGAGAGAGAGACAGAGAGAAAGGTCTTCCTTTGCCGTTGGTTCACCCTCCAATGGCCGCCACGGTAGGCGCTCTGTGGCCGGCACAGTGCGCTGATCCGATGGCAGGAGCCAGGTGCTTCTCCTGGTCTCCCTTGGGGTGCAGGGCCCAAGGACCTGGGCCATCCTCCACTGCACTCCCTGGCCACAGCAGAGAGCTGGCCTGGAAGAGGGGCAACCGGGACAGAATCTGGCGCCCCTACCGGGACAAGAGCCCAGTGTGCCGGCGCCGCAAGGCGGAGGATTAGCCTAGTGAGCCGTGGCGCCGGCCAACTGGTTCATTCTTAAAATGGCCTCAATGGCTGGAGCTGGGCTGGTCCAAAGTCAGGAGCCAAGAGTTTCTTCCAGGTCTCCAAAACGGGTTGCAGAGGCCCAAACACTTGGGCCATACTGTGCTGCTTTCCCAGGCACAATAGCAGGGAGTTGGATCAGAAGTGGAGCAGCCAGGACTTGAACTAAATGCCCATGTGGGATGCTGTTGGTACAGGTGGTTGCTTTACCCTCTATGTCACAGCACTGGTCCTGGACAGTCTTGATCCTTATTCCCCAAACTGAACCGATCTTGTAGATATTTATGCTTAATACAGACTTCTGTTGGTTATTTCTCATGAAGAATGACCATGTGTCAACTAGTCAGGGTTTTCCGTTGATTAAGACACAGACAGTGTAGAAAGAATGAATCTGCCCACAGGCATATGGTTAAGCACTTTGCTCACTCACCAACTCTCTGGTGGCCAGAAGCTTGCCCTGTAGGGTGCTGTGGGAACTGGAGCCAGAGCAGAGAGAAGCACAGTGCCAGTGACTATCAGCATGGAGGTGAGATAGCCGCCAAGCCATCTCTGTGTGGGAACAAACGTTATCTCCATTTCACAGATGTGGAAACTGACTCTTTTGACCTGATGACCTTCTAGTCTCTCATTTCTCTCTTTGTGCCCCAGCTTTCTTTATCTGAGAGTTCAGGTACAGGACATAGGATGTCTAATTTCTTTCCTTCCTCCTTTGTGATTGTTGCTGAACACTGGGGCCATGACCATCACGACGGGGCTCTGTGGGGTGGCAGGAGTGGCTGGAGAGCTACATGCTGTTGCGGGACTACGTCTACCTGAGGCCACACAATCCTGCTCCAGGATGGAGCAGGAAGTGAGGAAGAGTGGGTCCTGGGAGCTTTTGCTATGACACATAGCAGGTCAGATCACTGGCTCCTTAGGTCGTGTTGCCACTTGCTCCTCACCTCCTGCTGCCAGTACACCTCCCACCCAATGACTGGGCCAACAGCTGAACGCTGTGCATTTTGCAGACCTTTCCCGGGGATTAAAGGGAAGCCCGTTCTTTTGCTTCTATGGTGACTGGGGCAATCTCTAGGATAGGCCTTGCACCAGAAACGTGCATCTATAGTGCAGACTATTTAATCTGTAGTATTAACTCCAGTGTGGTGGTCCCTGTGGAGTATTGATGAGATGAGGAAATTGGAAAGCGTGGCTTTTTAATATATATTATAACACCTTCAGAAGATGAGAAGAACCTCTAACTTGTACCTTTTGGGACAAATTCCACACATTTTGATGTGTCCTTTCATACAAGGCATTGTATGACCAGAGTTATGTTTCTCTGTTTTTGAGTACCTGTATAAAAAGGTGAGCTATTTTGGGGATGGTTTGTTATTTCTTCTCAGTAGTCTAATAAAATTGTTCAGGAAAACGTCCTGTGACTGTGGAAATGTTTTCTATTTAGTGACTGTCTTCATGTGGCTATTGAGAATCTTAAAATGTTGCTAGTAAAGGGGCCGGTGCTGTGGCGCAGCAGGTTAATGCCCTGGCCTGAAGCGCCAGCATCCCACATGGGTGCCGGTTCGAGACCCGCCCCACTTCCGATCCAGCTCTCTGCTATGGCCTGGGAAAGCAGTGGAAGATGGCCCAAGTGCTTGGGCCCCTGCACCCATGTGGAAGACCAGGAAGAAGCTCCTGGGTCCTGGCTTTGGATCGGTGCAGCTCTGGCCATTGCAGCCAATTGGGGAGTGAACCAATGACGGAAGACCTCTCTCTCTCTCTCTCTCTCTCTCTCTCTCTCTCTGTAACTCTGACTTTCAAATAAATAAATCTTTAAAAATGTTGCTAGTATGACTGGGAACTGGATTTTTATATATTTAACTTTAGTTAATTTCAATAGCCATGTATGCCTATTGGTTACTATCCTTGACAGCACAGGTCTGGAGTATTACATGATTTGCTTGAGGCAGACACAATCATTGTATATTGAGTTGAATTTTTTAAATATTGATTTATTTATTTGAAAAGAAGAAATACAGAGAGAGGGAGAGAGACAGAGACAGAGACAGAGACAGAGAGACAGAGAGAGATAGAGATATCTTCCATCTGCTGGTTCACTCCTCAAATAGTTGCAACAGCCAGGGCTGGGCCAGGCAAAAGCCAGAAGCTTCTGGGTCTCTTAGGTTGGTGCAGGGGTCCAAGTACTTGGGCCATGTTCTGCTCCTTTCTCGGGCTGATTAGCAGGCAGCTGGATTGGAAGTGGGGTGGCTGGGACTTGAACTAGTGCCCATATGGGGTGCTGGCACTGCAGACATAGGCTTAACCCTCTATGCCACAGTGCTGGCCCCCTTCAGTTGAATTTGAACTTAACCATTCTTCAGGGAACTTGCCAAAAGGTTTATTTTTGCCATGTGTTTTTCAAATGTCTAATATAATTTGCCCAGTAATTCTAGGTTTTCTATTCATATGATACTCCAACTAGAAAGTTATTCTGAGTCTGCACGTACAGTCATTGTTACTAAAACAGTGTCCCAGGGACTCTAGGACTTGGAGGGAAGAGTTCCTATAATACAAGAGTTCTGCTATTTGCATAAACATACTTTAAGGATTCTCTCTGTCTTCTCTAGTGCTTCCTACATCATTTCTTGGTGGAAGTAGGAAACTTGGTAATTCATGAATTTATTTTTTTAAAGATTTTTATTTATTTGAAAAGCAGAGAGAGAGAGAGAGAACGAGAGAGATCTTTTATCCTCTGATTCAATCCCCAAATGATCACAATGACCAGGGCTGTGCCAGGCTGAAGCCAGGAACCCAGAGCTCCTTTTGGGAGCCCAGCCCAGAGCTTCTTTCACACATGGGTGCAGGAGCCCAAGCACCTGGGCCATCTTCCGCTGCTTTCCCAGGTGCATTAGCAGGAAGCTGGATTGGAAATGGAGCAGCTGGCACCCATTTGGGATGCTGGTGTCGCGCACAGTAGCTTGAGCTGCTACATCACAACGTGAGCCCCAGTGAATGTTTTCACTTTCCCTCCAGGGAAGGCAAGAAAGCAAGCAGCACATGGCATTGGGAGATGTCTGCATTTGAATTCCAACTCTGAGACCTTGGAATAATCATTTAAATCTTTAAAACTTCAGGTTTTTTCATTTCTCAATAAGAATTATTTCATCCATAAATACCTTTCGGAGTTGAAGTGTAAAAATCTTTGACATAAAATGTGTGCAAGTCATCTTGAGCTATAAAACACTGCTCAAATATTTACGGCTGTTGTTATTTTTATCTCATGTGAGGTGAGAGCATTTGTATTGACCTTTACAGCGTATTTTTCCATGCTTGCAACTGAGCATTCAGCCACTGCCTATGGCAGCTGGAGAATTAGCAGTGAGAATATTCAGGATCTGTACCTGCTCTACTGTAGGCCTGCTAGCCGTGAACATGCCTTTGTAAAGTGGCCATCTGCGTGGTGTAAGCCGACCCCAGTGTAGCAAAGTGGTTACTTGAAGCCAGTTTCCCTGGAGAAGATTGGAAGCATTCCCATTCCCACATTCTGTATTGGCCTGGGGATGTATTTGCTTTCTGAAAAGGTAAGAAGTCTTGGTCTGGTCCTCCATGCAAGATTCATTATATGACTTGGGAAATTCATTTAATATGTGTGGAGATTCTACAAAAGGGAGATGAAGTTTGTGATAGCAATTTCTGAGCCCCTGCTGAAAGGGTCCCGGGATTTCTGTCGGATCATTATGTCTGAGTTTTGTGATAGAATTTGAGACTCGTTGAAGATAAGAGACATATCCAATTCTTCATTCTTTCTGAAAATGGTGCTCCTTGAATCAATGGATTAACAGAGCAGTATTGTTGCTAATTTAACTTATACTACATGCAGATGCACAAAAAATGCAACTTCTTTATTTTTCATATTTTTAAGAGATTTATCTATATATTTGAAAGACAGAATTACACACACATACACACACACACAAGTGCACGTGTTCATGCGCAGACACACACACACACACACAGATCTTTTACTGGTTCACTCCCTAAATGACCAAAAGAGCTAGGGCTGGGCTAGGCCAAAGCCAGGAGCCAGGAACTCCATCTGGGTCTTGGGCAGGGGTCCAAGCATTTGCAAAGTCATCTTCTACTGCCTTCCTAGGCCCATTGACAGGGAGCTAGACTGGAAGCAGAGCAGCTGGGATTTGAGCTGATGCTCACATGGGATGCTGGCATCACTATCAACAGTTTAATTTACTGTGTCACAATGATGGCCCTTGCTTGTTTATTTTTCTATGGCTGGTCTGGTGTTTCCCATGAACTTTCTATCCATTGGGTAATGAGAATAATATTAGCTGTCCAGTGGTTCATAATGGATTACCCAAAGTTTAGCAACTTCAAGCAATGAATATTTACTATCTCACAGTTTCTATAGATCAGAACTCTAGAGTGGCTTTGCTGGGTTCTATAGCACAGTCTCCCAGAAGCTTACACTCAACATGCCAGTTGGGCTAGGTAGAGGGTGAACAGCTGTTTAGGATTGCTGAAGACTGAGTCACTCACTTGGATGCGGGGCTCTTGGTGCTGAAGCTGAGAAAGTGCTGGGCAAATGGGTACCTTGGTTACTTCACCTGGGTTTCATCTGAAGTCCAGACTGAGGGATAAGCCTTTCCCAAGGTCATCCACATCGTGCGGCAGGATTGTGTTTCTCATGAGCTGTTGGATTAGGACCGAGGCTCTTCTCTGTTGGTCAGGAACCTCTCTCAGTCCCCTGACCCATGAACCTCTCTCTAGGGATGCTTGCAACATGGTAGCCTGTTTTATCAAGGTGAGGGGAGAGGTGAGTAAATTAAAAAGCCAGTTTGTCGAATCTCATCTTGAAAGTTCCATCCTAACCCCTTTTGTTTTACTCTGAAACAATTCAGTAAGTCTGCAGCACACTCAAGAGCATGGGATTACATAGGTCATAGGTACCAGGAAGTGAAGATCAAGGGGAGCCACTGTAGGCGTTGCCTATCATTGGGAGAAAAAATATCTCATAAGTTTAGCCCAATTAGGCAAATGTGAAAAACAGTATCTTTTTGGGTAATCATTATGACCTTGTTTCTATGTGGAATGTAAAACAGTCAAACTCACAGAAGCAGAGAATAGAATGGTGGTTGCCAGGGGCTGGAAGATTGGGAGTGTTAGGGAAACAGGGAGGTGAAAGTTAAAGGATACGAAGTATCAGTTATGCAACAGCATAGTGCCTATGGCTAACAATGTTGTATTGTATGCTGAAAATTTGCTAAGAGGGTGGCACCATGTTAAATCTTCTTATCACATGTGAGAATAGTATCAAAGGGGTTGCTAGGAAACTTTGGGCCATAATGAGTATGTTTATGGTCTTGATAGTGGTGAGGGTTTTGTGGGTGTATACTTACCCCCAAACTCATTGAACTGCCTACATGAAATATGTCTGCCTTTTTACATGTCAATCATACCTCAATAAAATGATTTTTAAAAAGAACTGCAGACTTCTTTCTCTTTCCTTTTTTGCCGTGGTTTCTCATCACATGGCAGAAGGAAAGGCCAGTTGCACTCCTGAGGGTGGAAAAGGAGCGTTCGGAGCTACCTGTGTTCTGCCCTGGCTCCCCTGGACTCTGCCCTGATGTCCCTTTAGACCACTTGCTCTGCGGCTCAGTGGCTGACGTCGGTGGCTGTTGATGTCGTGGGTTATGTTGGGCTTGATTCTCTTCTACTGACCAGGCATCACTTCCATTGTGACAGGCTGCTCCACCCAACATCTTGCCCAGCAGGCTCCTCTGCTCCTCCCTGTGGTCACCCTCTGGCAAGGGCTCGACACAGTACCATGAATGACATCCTGCTTTCTCCACTGAAGCTTGAGCCAATCTTCAGATCCTTTTGACACTTGAGAGTCAAGGGAGCCTGGTGGGGTGTGCATGTGCACTAAATTCAGGCCCTCCTCCTACAGGGTCGCATATGACCAGAGTTCCCCAGGGCAACTGTTTCGTGGCAGACTGCTCTGCATCTCAAGAAGGAAGGAGGCCAAAGCACCTCCCTGGTTTTCTCCTAACCTCCTGCTAGGACAACAGCACAGTCTATGGCATCAAGAAGGGGCAGGGAGGCACCGATGCTCAGTTTCCTTTGCTGCTTCCTTTACTCCCTGCAATGCAATACGAATGAAGTTTGTTCCCTGTTCTCTCCTCAGTTCCCTTGACCCCAGGCTGCAGTGAGATTCCCTCTGGGGAGCCCATATGAAACAGAGACTAAGGAAACTTACCATGTACTTTTTTCTACCCAAAGCTTGACTTTCATGACCATTGTTTAGATGTGGACTGAAAGGGGTGGATTTATAAGTCAAAGATGATCAATGATGGCCTCTTATTCCCTGTAGCATTAAGCCTTCTGGTAAGCCGTGGCTGTAAGGGAGCATGTTTTAAGGTGGAAATGAGAATGTATCTACTCAAAATGCCAAAATTACCACTCTCAACCCATGTATGGCTTTTGATAGCAGTAACTTCTTGGGGTGACAGTCCTGGCTTTGGGATTCAATAAATTATTCTGCTTGGATCCAGATGAGCTAGAAATGGAAGAATTAAAAACTGGGGGCTGGCATTTGGTGCAATGGTTAAGTTGCCACTCGGGACACCTGCATCCCATATCTGAGTTCCCCGTTGGAGTCCCGGCTACTAAGCCTCTGATCCATCTTTTTGCCAATGTGCCTGGGAGGCAGCAGATGCTGGCTCACATAATTGGATCCCTGCTACCCACAAGGGAGACACGGATTGAGTTCCTGGCTTCCACCTGGCCCAACCCTGGCTCTTGCAGGTATTTGGGGGAATGAATCAACAGATGGAACATCTCCTTGTGTGTCATTCCTTCTCTACCTTTTGAATAAAATGAAAAAAAAAAAAAAGAATTCTAGTGGCAACACCTTGGTGCTAGTATTTTCCTATCGAAAGAGTAGCATTTTCCATGGGGTCAGCTTACTAACCCCACACACTGAAAGAGCTGAAAAAAATGTTATCTGTGTATGGGTGTAGGGAGTGCTTAAAAGAGGGAGCAAGGACAGAAAGTCACCTTAGTGTGCAGGGGAAAAGATGGCAGGAAAAATAAAGGAAGAAAAAAGTATGCAGTGCACATACACAGTGGGAAGTAAGTGGTTAAATGTTCTCCTCTCCCAGCACTGGGAAGCAGCTGCATCCAGGGGGAAGTTTGCCATGGAAACACAGGAAGTATCAGAGAGCTGGGCAACATGGGGAGCTGTTCTTGTAGTAGGCACACTGGAAGTAGCTCTCTTCCTACCAAACAGCCCGGGGCTGTACAACGCTTCTCTTTGCAGTGGCGCAGGACACAGAGGCTGAGGTCTATTTCTGGCAGCAAGCAGCCCGAGATGACAGGGCACCGAGCCTATTAGAGCAGCCTCCTGACAAATGGAATTGATGAGGAATTTGAATTAAAGGTGAACTCTGAGTAATTACAGATGGAGAAAGGGCATCAAATAATTGGCATTTAAAGTCTTGACACAGGAGAGTGACTCCTTCAGTGCAGACGGCGGGAGACCCAGACAGCGAGGGCCACCACGCAGTCAGCGGAGGAGCCAGGTCTGCAAGATGAAGGAAGGTCGTCTATGTAGGACCGGGGCTGAGCTACTGCCCTTGGCCTCCTCTCACCAGTATTCTCAAAAATGCATTCATTCTGAGGGATTGTAGGGCACCATCAGTTCTACACTGAATGCTGTTTGCAGCTGACTCTATATTTAATTTAATTTAAGCTATGGGCCTGTAAATTACAATGGAACAATGTGTTTGAGCCATTCTCAATGCATTTTTCTTCTGCTTTTGAAATGCAGTCTGTGGTTACACACCTCCTGGAAATGTGCTGTTTATTTATTTTCATTGGCAGAATTGAAGTCATAAAATTTGGGTACCCAGAACTGGCACACCCGGACAATAGCACCTCTTACAGACAGTGGCTGGAGGCAGCTACTACCCACTCGTGTGTACTGTGATTTACAAAAGGAAGGAGCAAGGCAAACCATATGAGATATGGACTTGGACATACCCTCAGGGGGAAAGGAGGATGTGGGGAAGAGAACGAGCCCAGAAAAGGCAGTGTGGCTCTTTGAAGGTCTGGGAGAGTCTGTAAAACCACAGACAGATCTCAGAAGCAACTGGTGCTAAGTTGTTGTTGCTTTGTTTCTGTTTTCTTTTTTTGTTGTTGTTGTTGTTTGTTTGCTTTTGGCTACAGAAAGGAAGACAAGTCTTGGTGAAGAGTAGGGATGGCTGTAGACTTACAGAGCACAGAATAATGTCTGTTAACTCCTGGCTCCAAAGACCAATTTGCAAGGCTTCTGGAGAGAGAAGTTGTCAACAAAAGCATAAAAAGTTGTTTTTCCATGTGCCTCAAGTGGAATGTGTACTCAAGTGGAAGGGGCATTCTGTGCGTGGAGGACTGAGTGTTGTGCCTTCCAAGAACCCTGAGCAATTGCTGCTACAGTCTCATTAGGACACGGCCTCTTCCTAGGGAAGTGGCTCTAAGCAAGATACTGATGATGCATCACCCTTGGGTGACTCCTGAGACATCCAGCCTGGAGGGGGCTGCATCAGAAGAAGAAGCTTTCTCTGAGCCCGTTTGATGGTTCATTTGTAGGAGCTCATGAGAAACCACCTGAGAACTTTCCGTTATAATGAGATGAAGTTCTTAGGGAGCTGCCTAAGAATGTGGGGGCAGGTGATGGGGTGGTTATTTCTATTAACATGCCTCTTCTCTACTAGGCTCTAGAAGCATATCATTGTCCCACTTTCACTAGGCAGGACACTGATGCTTAGCAAAGTTAAGCAATGGGTTTACTGCGTCAAAACTAGAAGTATTAGAGCCAGGATTTAATCCCATGTGTATTTGCTTTGAGCTGATTGAAGTTACTGCTGTGCTATACAAGTTCTCCCGTGCTCCCACTTCCAATACAATCCCAGAAGCCATTGAAATAAGAGAAGATTTAAAATGGAAAGTCTTAAGCTACGTGCCAGATCTTAGGCAGTGACACTTCAGGGATGACAGGTCAACAAGACTGGTCAACAGAGTTCCATCCAGGAAGCCCTCTTAAAAATGGTGGCTCAAAAACTGTTGAAATCTTTACTTAATATACACTAAATTGATCTTCTGTATATAAAGAGAATTGAAAATGAATCTTGATGTGAATGGAAGGGGAGAGGGAGCGGGAGAGGGGAGGGTTGTGGGTGGAAGGGAAGTTATGGGAGGGGGAAGCCATTGTAATCCATAAGCTGTACATTGGAAATTTATATTCATTAAATAAAAGTTAAAAAAAATGGTGGCTCAAAAAATCACCTCTGGCTGAGGAATGAGGAACTCTGTCTAAATAAAGCTCTTGTGGGCAAGTTTATGGGTGGATGTTCTTATAATTAGGTGTTTAGGCATTAAATATGTTAAGGGTGGGCATTGGGTTCACCAATGGCTGTGTTAGTTTGGCCAAGGTGCTTAACTTGCTTGAGTTCCATTCACTATCTATAAATTGAAGATAATTCAAAGTATCTCATTTGTATTTCAGGATTATGGTGAGAATTCAGCACAAATACGTACTGTGGCAGATTCCATCTTCCAAAGATGGCCATGCCAATATACACATCCCAACGCCACCTGCATGTCATATGTTGTAAATGGTGACCTCCCCTTTGTGCTACTGATAAGCTGAGGCATATAGACTTTGTCTATCCCCTTGTGCTACTGATAAGCCGAGGCATATAGACATCCCCTGTCTAGATCCAGGCAGAGACTTTGACTCCTCTGATAATAGATGTGGCAGCAGTAACACTATGTGACCTAGTGCTAAGCCATAAAAAAGATAAAGCTTCCATCTGCTGCCTCTCTGAGGACACTTGCCCTTGGAACGCAGCTACCATGCTGTGAGGAAGCACACATGAACCCACTGAGACACCGAGGCCCCCAGCTGACAGTCACCATCAAACACCAGACTTGAGTGACGAAGCTTTCAGATGATTCCAGCTCCTGCCTTCAGCCTTCCTTCGGAAGCCCATTCACCAGGGATCAGAGGGGAGCTTCCCCACTGTGCCTTGTCCAAATTCCTCCTCAGAGTCAGAGGTGTGACACATCACTGTTTCATACCACTGGATTTTAGGGGTTGATTTGATATTCGTCCATTTTAACTGGAACAGATTTCGATGCTCTGTAAATAATCCAAGAAGAGTAAGATGCTCAAAGAATTTCTGCAACTCATTTCCTATTCATTAATTTAATAGGTATTGCTAGACCAAGTATTAAAGAGTTAACTCAGCATCTGACAACTGATTAACTAGATTGTAGTAAAAGGCAAGCAAGATTTAGACACAACGACACTTTTCAGTACCAGATTATACGTGATGCCTGGATCTTTTCAGCTTTTGGCAGAGGGAACTTCTGTTTTACTGGCCCTGCATGAACGTTTTAACTGAGTGCTCACTCGTGTGCTCTTAGCTCACATTCCCCTGTTCAGGAATGAGGAAATTTGAACAGGTAACACAGGGGTGGTCAACCATAGCTCTTGTATTATGGGTGCTCATAATAATAAAACTTTATATTTATAGATGTTCTTGCATGGGGCTTTTGCATCCTTAATCTCAAGTGATGTTTGTGAATGCATTTGTATAGGCTTAGCGTTGAGACCTATAATGGCCAAAGAATAAAGTGATCTGATGGGAGGATGGTTTGCTCCTGAAGCAGTTGAAATATATGATACAATGTATGCATACCCAAGAATAAGATGTATATTTATGAGGAAAAAACAAAGATCAGTGACTTTTTAAACTTGTATATGAGAATATTAAAAAATAGAGTTCTAGGGTAGAATCCAGAGAGGACATGGCAAACTAGAACATGTTCTGATGCTATGCAAATTAATGACAACCATCCTATTCTTGGAAGAGAAGTATTATAAGAGTTTGGCAGGGATAGAAGGACATTATATTACTCTAAGGTTTTATCCTACATACAGGCTGATGGGTTTAGGGATAGGAGAAGTGAGACTCCTGGATCAGAGGTGAAAGACAGTATTTCATTTATACTACAGGTAGTAGCCAGAGAATTAATATTTGTTTTTCTTAGTGATAGAGAGACAGATAAACAGAGAGAACTCCCATCTGCTAGTTTACTCCTCAAATGCCTGCAATGGCTGGAGTTGGGTCAAGCCAAAGCCAGGAACCTGGAACTTATTCTAGGTCTCTCCCATGTGGGTAGCCATCACTACTGCATTCCAAGGTATGCATAAGTAGAACCATGACTTGAACTCAGGCACCCTGATATGGAATGTGGACATCTAAGTGGCATCTTAACCATCAGGCCAAATGCCCACCCCAAGACAATGGGCATTTTTGCATCAGTCTCAAACCTTAATTTCCACTGGATGTTTGAAGAGAGCTTGATGAAATCTACGTACTCAGGGTAGTTTATCAAGAAGAATCCTGAATTTAGGAACAGAATCTTGTGTAATATGCAGCAAGCATGCTTGACCTTTGCTTCAGAGAGAGAGAGAGAGAGGGAGAGATATTTTCTTTATTATATTGGACAGTAAGCATGCTTGACCTTTGGTCAGAGAAAGATGCCACCTCTACCTTCCAAGGCTGTGAGCAAACCTGCTCTTTGCTCTGGAGGGAGACAAAATATCTCTATCTCAAGGACGCTTGCTATATAAATATCCTTGAAGATAGCTGCATACAAAGGACAGTTAGTATTGCTGCTTACAAGAGATGTAGAAATACTGAGAGGTCCATGGGAAATTGTCTTCTAACAATAATCCCAATCTTTAGAGGATCCAGAGGAATTGCAAACCACCTATTACTGTTTGGCCAGTGATCAAGGGTCAATGACACGTGTATACATTAGAGAAAGTAGAGATAAATGTGCACTACAACTTGGGTTTGCATATTTCTTTCTCTGGACCGTGCTGTAGGGTGGTCCTCATTGCTAAGGTAAAAAAGAAAGCTTTTCAAAACATTCAAAATTTCCTTTCAGTTCAAGTCTGTCTTCTTTTCTTTTCTTTTTTTTCTTTTTGACAGGCAGAGTGGACAGTGAGAGAGAGAGAGACAGAGAGAAAGGTCTTCCTTTGCCGTTGGTTCACCCTCCAATGGCCACCACTGCCAGTGTGCTGTGGCTGGCGCATCGCGCTGATCTGAAGCCAGGAGCCAGGTGCTTCTCCTGGTCTCCCATGGGGTGCAGGGCCCAAGCACTTGGGCCATTCTCCACTGCACTCCTGGGCCATAGCAGAGAGCTGGCCTGGAAGAGGGGCAACTGGGACAGAATCCAGCACCCTGACCGGGACTAGAACCCGGTATGCCAGTGCCGCAGGTGGAGGATTAGCCTATTGAGCCGCAGCACCAGCCTGTCATCTTTTCTTATTCATCTGGGAGCTTTGTGGCTACTATTTTTTTTTAAGACTTCTTTATTTATTTGAAAGGCAGAGTTACAGAGAGGCAGAAGCAAGGAGAGAGAGAGAGAAATTCTTCCATCCATTGATCCACTCCCCAAATGGCTGCAACAGCTGGAGCTAGGCCGATCTGAAGCCAGGAGCCAGGAGCTTCTACCAAGTCTCCCATGTGGGTGCAGGGGCCTGAAAAATTGGATCATTTTCCACTGCTCTCGTAAGCCATAGCAGAGGGCTGGATCAGAGGTGGAACAGCCTGGACTTGAACCGGCATCCCACATGCACTGCAGGCAACAGCTTTACCTGCTATACTACAGCGCCGGCCCCTGTGGCTACTATTGAGACTCACAGCGGTGTCATCAACAGAAACTGTGAAACTGGATTCCTGTTGAGAGAAGGGGAAATTTCCCTACCGCTAGTAGGAGGGAGAAGAAAGTCATGTGATAGGTTGGTAGTGGCTAAGGCAGGACACTGAGAAAAGCTGAGTTCCTGAGAGTGACTTACAGGAATAAAGTGGCTTCACTGGGAGTTGTCTAGGGCTAGACAAGTTGTCGAGCATTCACCTGTTTGCTTCCAAATTCATTCCCTTTCCTGTCACTGCCCTGCTCTATAATGAGCTGCATATTTTGTGAAAGAGAAAGTAGACAAAATGCTTATTGACCCAGGGAGATGGCAAGAAAACTTGTTTTTGCTTGCACTCTTGTGGGGAGAAAAATCTAAAACATCCTCCTGACAAATTAACATAGAACTATATACCACACAGGTGTTGAGTCCAAATTAGACCAGCTGTGTGGTTCAGAAATCATAAACAGAAATGTATGTGTAAATTGATGCTTGGCTCATGAGTTAGCAGTGACCTCAGAGAAGGGAATCCAAAGCCGCTCTAGAGAGCCACACTTGCCAATTCAGGTTGTAAGGGAGTCCAAATGAGTTTTACAGATGATGCTTTCACAATACAAAGCTACAGAACACACAAAAGTAAGAATTCACCATGAGCAATGTAACTTGAGATAACTGGACACTGTGATAGAAACAATAAAAGTTCTACTTGCTCAGATACTTACTAAGGTGAAAGAATAAATAGTAACCATAAGGGAAGAAGAAGAAAAAAATTTTTAAAATGTAAGATTTGAAAACACAGTCTAATGTATGAATTCTGTTGCTGGACAAGATGGGGTAGCTTGTCTGTCTTCCTGAATATCTCTAATGATCTGGATAAAATACAGAAAGTAGGTACCTGAGTACACAGGACATTTAGCAAAAATAGGCAAGTCAGGAAAGGAAGTAAAAATCTGCAGTGATTGCCTTGGGTGTTGGCCCCAGTTACAGAGCTGTGACTGCTGTGAGCGTGCTGGCTCCTTAATCTCAAATATAAACCACATCTTTCTGGCTATGGGTCAGGAAATTGGGCACCAGAAAATGTGTGGGGAGTGCTAGAGAGGAGCAATGCCTAATTCTGTGTTGGACAGGAGCAAGATCCACTTTCATCTTGGATCTGTACAAGCACAGGGTAGACCCAAAGTGGCATAGCAAAAAGCATTGAAAATGGAACTGATATTTAGCCACTGCCCAAGGAAGGCAAGACAGAAATTGCATTGTAGACCTAACAGGGTTGATTGCTTGCTAAAACCAACAAAAATCAAAAGACCCTATAAGGTTTTAGCAGGATGCAATCTTACAACATGATACTCAAACTGTCTAGAATGTAATTTAAAATTATATGGCATAACAAATACAAATCAAAAATACATAAATAAGACCCAAGCCATCACAAAAATGTTATAAATTTTCCAGGGAAAAGAAAATTAACACCCAACAGTCCAAGATGAACCAGAATATCAGAAATATCAAAGAGTTTAAATTGGCATTAAAATTATATTTGAATATAAATATAAAACTTCTGCAATAGAAGTAGGAAAATACAGAACAGAAATTTTAGAACTGAAAAATCCAATATTATATTAAAAATCCCTCGAGGGACTCCCAGCAGAATACAGATGACCAAGGAAAGGGTCAGTGAACCTGAGAGTAAATCAATAATAATTATTCAGTCTGAATAATAGCAAGTAAATAAAAAATAAGAAGGAGCCACAGAAATACTGGAGACATGGCAATATATCTAACATTTCTATTACTTGGGTTTCAGAAAGAGAAGAACAAAAGATTGGTGCAGAAAAATATTTGAAGAAATAATCACTGAAAACTTCCCAAACTTTGTTAAAGCAATTTACAAAATGAAACAAACACAATTTTACAGATTCAAGAAGCACAACAAATTCTAAACAGGACAAATGTTTTAAAAATGAGCCCAGATATATCATAATTTAACTACCAGAAGATAAAAATGAAGAGAGCAAATCTTGAAAACAGTTATAATACACACACACACAAATGAAAGTACTTCAAAAAGAAAAATGGAATTAAAATAGTATTTGGTACAACTATTTTTTGAAAACTCATGTGTAGTATTTTGTAATAGACACTTTCTGTGAACTTAAAGCTTTTTTTGTTATCTTGTAGCACTTGCACCTCTTGATGGGGGCACAGTGCAACATTCCAGCATTCCCCTATGGCATACATCCATCAGTATATAACCAGCCCTCTACTTCCTTATCCTTTCTCCATGTGTGGCGCCTACCAGCTCCTTTCCTTCATTTGGTTATTTAGTACACAGACATCATTCTGCACCATAGCCATTCCATTGCGCAGTGGAATGCTCCATGTATCACGTCTATCTGACTATTCTGGTGCCCATTGTTTTAAAGATCCTTCACACAGAGAAAAAATTTGAATCACTTTAGATTTCTCTACGAGACTATGAACCTCAGAAGACAGTGGGCCTCTGTATTAAAAGTGATGACAGAAAAAAATTACAATCAACTCAGAATTCTATATTCAGTAGAAATATCATTTAGGAAGGACGGTGACAAACAAAAAACAAAAAAGAAAATTGATTATTACCAAAACTTCTTTAAAAGAATCGCCACAGGAAATTATTTGGGTTAAAAGGAAACTTGACACTTCAGGAATGATGGAAAAACAATAAAAGTGGTAAATACCCGGGGAAATATACACTGGTTTTCTCCTTTTTAAATTCTTTACAACATGTATGACTAGGGAGAGTGATTTTGATAGGATTTTAACATCTGTATTAGCATAAAGAAGAGGTGGCAAAGGAACCTACATGATTTTAATGCCTCTATATTTTGCTTGTGGTGATGAAATATTAGCTCTAAATAGACTATAAAGGGCTAGGTATGCATTTTTTTAGCCCTAGGGCAACCATGGAAAAAAAGTATACAAATAGAAATAGGCAAAATACCAATACATAAATAGAATACTAAAAGCCATTCAAAAATCACTACATAAAATTTTAAGAACGATAAAATATTTTCATTGAAATGGAAAGTCAGTGCATGGTTTAATCAGCTGGTTAAAGAAAAAATAATAAACTGAAAACTAGAAATAAGGAAATTGTTCAAAATGCAATGCAGATATAAAGAAATCAGTTGTATAGATGAAGAAAAGGAAATGTCTTCAGAAAGATTTTAAATGGTGTCTAAAGAGAAATAATTGATAATATGATCATTTATCAGGGCTATTCAATTTCATATAAGTGAATTCACTGTTCATGTACATATACATTCAGAAGTGATAAATGACATTAGTGTTTTGAGTTCTGTTCTGAAGGCTGAAGAACATTTGGTTGTAATGATTTCCAAAGTACTCTTGTCTTTCTGGTCCCAAATTCGACAGTTATCACTAATTTGAGGAAAATGAGTCTATAATTTCTACATCTACCTCCTGTGAATTGCAAACTCCGCTGGCAACACTTTCAATTAATTCAGCAACTCAAAGGGCATGAGTCAGCAGGCTGAACGTGGAGCCATGCCCAGTCTTGAGGGATTATATCAATCTGCTCACCTCTGGCTTTCTCCTAGGATCTATCTCCCAGGAAGCAACAGAGGAGCCCCTACACATAATGATTCTCTGTCTATATGGGGTGGGAGGCTGCTCTTCAAATGCCACTGGAAACAACTTGGCAGCCAGGGGACTTGGCCATTGGCTCTACCTCACTTCAGAAAATCAGGGTCAAGGTTGCACAGTGTTAGTATGTTACAAGGTGGTCAACACTAACAGACCCTGCAGCAGTAAATCTAACAGGACTATTTAACTTTCCAGGCACTTCCTTCTCTGTAGTCTTCCAGTTACTCTGAAGGGAAGGCAGTGTCATTCACATTGGACTGAGAAGAAAACTGAGAATGGAGGAAAAATGCAGTCAGAATTCCAAGGCAAGCCTGGCTGGCTCCTGACTAACACCACAGGTGTCTCCTGTCCAATAGCATGACTGATGAGAGTGGATTTCTGAATAGATAGCATGAGTTATTTACTCAAAATATTTATTACACATACAGGGGTCTTCAAGAAGTTCACGCAAAATGCATATTGTGAAAAAGCTATGTGTGGATTTCAAACTCTCTTATTGCATCAAAATAAATTTATTTTGTAATCCCAGATTTCCACATACATTTTGAAGTGCACTTATACATACACAGATATGTGGGCACTTTTCAATGATACCTGCAGTGAGAGCCAGCTTTGCTTGAGTGAGATATACCATGACGTGGAATCTTGTCATGTTGTATATCACAAACTCACTTAGCTGGAGCAGCTGCTTACTGAAGAGCCAGCTTTTAGTACTAGGGTTACATTGAATTCATTACCCATTCTGATAGTTATGGTTTAGTTACTTAGGCTTGGGATGTAGGCACTGGGAATTGTTCTTGGCCTGTTTGTGAATAAGTCAGTGTTTATTTTACATGCACACACACACACACACACACACACGGTCACCACCTAGAATTCTGTAAGGCTAAATAAATAGCTGGAAGCTGAGGTTAATTATTGACCCTACAGCCTGAGCAAGCCCATGCAAATAGATGATCATCAATACACCCTCCATCAGAAAACACCAGGCCCATTGGGGCTAGTGGAACAAGTTCTGTAGGGCCTTATGCATAAACAGAGCAGGGGAGATGCCCGAGTAGGGTGTGTTAGGAGATTCCAAAAGTCCATCTTTGCAATACAGCACATTTTGTAAGACAAATGTTGACTTAATGACCACCCTGTGCTGTTAATGCGTCAGGCCCTGAGTATACAAAGATGAAGAGGTCAAAGTCCGTGACTTCTCAGCTTTCCCTATCTTGTCAGAAAGGAGCACATGAAATAAAAATAGTGGAGCTATAACAATGAAGTCACGTGTCAGTCTCTAGGGGGGCACAGGTACACCCAGATGCTGAGGGGAGGTGAGGTGGGGGAAAGCCAGGGGAAGCATGAGAAGCCATCTGGCTGCATTCAGTGGCGGAGCTGGAATCCACCAGGGTTATGAAAGTGCACAGGGCAACGCTGCAAGGAAGCTGGCTTTATTCTGATGGCTGTAGTGGGGGTCATGAAATTTATCTTCCAAACTGGGACACTTTTGAGAGTAAACAGAGGTGCTAAAATAATTGTAATTTAATATTATGACTAACTGTTGATCATCAAATTCTATTAAAATTTTTTGAGAGGAAATTCTTAAAACTAACCCGAACACAATCATTTTTCTTGATATATAGCCACATATTTTTATATTTCTTATCTATAGTTATCTCTAATATATCATTAGTATTTTTCTGATGAATATATATATATTTCTTATAATCTTATTTTAATACAATTGAGTAATATTTAAAGTGCTGTTCTATGGTACATAGATTAAATTTTTTTTATTTTTATTTTTATAGATTTTATTTATCTTTTTGAGAGGCAGAGTTACAGGCAGAGAGAAGGAGAGACAGAGAGAAAGGTTTTCCATCTGCTGGGCTTCTCCCTAAACGGCCACAGTGGCCAGAGCTGAGCTGATCCGAAGCTAGGTGCCAGGAGCTTCTTCTGGGTCTCCATATGGGTCTCCCAAGGACTTGGGTCATCTTCCACTGCTTTCCTAGGCCACAGCAGAGAGCTGGATCTGAAGGGGAGCAGCTGGGAAATGAACCAGTGTCCATGTGAGATGCTGACACCACAGGCAGAGGCTTAGCCTACTATGCCACGGCGCTGGCCACAGTTAGAATGTTTCATGACTCCAATGAACTCTTCTCTTTTATTTCATTTACTTTTTAATTTTTTTTCCTTTTCATTTATTTATTTATTTTTGACAGGCAGAGTGGACAGTGAGAGAGAGAGACAGAGAGAAAGGTCTTCCTTTGTCGTTGGTTTACGCACAATGGCCTCTGCGGCCGGCGCACAGCGCTGATCCGAAGGCAGGAGCCAGGTGCTTCCTCCTGGTCTCCCATGGGGTGCAGGGCCCAAGCACTTGGGCCATCCTCCACTGCCTTCCCGGGCCACAGCAGAGAGGTGGACTGGAAGAGGAACAACCGGGACAGAATCCGGCGCCCCAACCGGGGCTAGAACCCGGTGTGCTGGCGCTGCAAGGTGGAGGATTAGCCTACTGAGCCATGGTGCCGGCCTATTTCATTTACTTTTAACTAATTTTTAGTTGAGAGACAGAAAAAGGAGGGAGAGAGTGAGGGCAAGCTCCCATCTGCTGCTTCACTCCCTATATGCCCACAACAGTTTGGTCTGAGTTGGGGCCAGAGCTGGGAACTGGGAATGTAATCCAGGTCTCCCCCATGGATGGCAGGAACCTAATCACCTAAGCCATTGCTACTGCACCCCATCCCAAGTCTGCACTAAATGAAGCTGGGGTCAGGAGCCAGAGCTGAGAACTGAACCCAGCTATTCTGATGTGGGACGCAGGCATCTTATTTGCTAGGTTAAATGCCTCCTCCATCTTTTAAAAAGCATTTTATTTACTTTCATTTTCATTTGAAAGGCAGAGAGAGACAGAGAAAGAGCTTCCATTTGCTGGTTCATTCCCCCAGATTCCTACAACAGATAGGGCTGGGCTACCCTGAAACCAGGAGCCCACAGTCCCCCAGGTTGGAAGTAGGCACTCAACGTCCACTCCCAGGGTGTGCATTAGCAGGAGGCTGACGTGGGGAGCTGAGCTGAAGGGAACCCGCTGAGGCACTCCGACACGGAGGCGAGCATCTTCACTTCTGTGTCAAATGCCTGCTCCCCTTTCCTGCTCTCTCTTTAGGAATTGAAATATGTTAAAAAATATTTTACTGAAAGGAGAATATTCTAAGTGCAATTTTTTTTTTGCCATATTGGAATGTGTAAAAGTGTCAGGTTGTTTTTTCTCTATTCAGTGTACCTTTCTTTAATACATATTTTTATATGATGAAATTAGTCAATTAGCTTATTTGTTTATGATGATCTTGAATTTTTGCCAAATATAAATGTAATAAAATCACAAGCTTTCTTCATTCTGCCCCAGACTAGAATAGAAATTTACATTATTTAAAATAGTAGTGCTATAAAATGATTCTCCTTATAAACAATAATATGTTCTGAAAGACAATTATAGAATCTCAAAATTGGAATTTGTATATTATTAAGCCCTTGTCATTAGTTTGTTTAGAATTTCCCTTGCTTTTGGAGGGACAAGTCCAATGTCTTCCTTGTAAGCTTTTTCATTAATAAAAATTTATTCAGTATTATTTTCACTTCAAAAACTGATTTTTTTGACATCTCTTACATTGACTACTTTGATAAAAATTTTAAACTTTTTTTTTAGCAAAATCCAAACAAAATTTAGAGGATTTATTTGTTTATAAAAAATTCAGCTACCAATATTGTAGGGCACTTAGATTAATATAATAAGAAAAAAATCTTCAAAGATTTCTGATATCCAGTTGGTTGTATGCAGCACATCAAGGAAATAGGTGCTGTCTGGATGAATACTTTTTTCTGTCTTTGACATAAGCATAATTACAAACTTGATAGGTGGGCATTGTGGTCCAGTGGATTAAAACTCCTCTGAAGACTCCCGCATGTCATACCCAACTTTGGAGTTTGAGTCTGGGCTGCTCTGTGCTTCTGATCCAGCTTCCTGCTAATGTGCCTGGGAGGCAGTGAATTATGGCTCCAGTACCTGGGTTCCTGTCACCCATGTGGGACACCCAAATAGAGTTCCTGGTCCTGTCTTTGGCCTGGCCCAACACCAGTTGTGGAATTTCGGAATTGAATCAACTCTCCTGCCCCTCACTCTGCCTTTCAAAGAAATATATAAATCTTAGAAAAAAGTCCATATGTTTACAAAACAAGCAAGCAATCTTTGTAAACTATTGTATGTATGCCAGCATACACATACTTAAAGTTTGAAAACCATAGCTTTCACTTTGAATAGTAGAATTCTATAATTTCTATTTTTCTTAAATTTCACAAGGTCTTTGCCTTAAACATGACCCTAATCACCACCAAAATTTCACATTGTTTTGTCATAACAGAAACAGCTACTTTCAACATTGAAAATTTTAACTGAATTCACAAAAAATGTCAAATAATTTAACTATGTGAGAATGAACTAATTTTTTATTTAAGGAATTAATGAAACAATCAAGTTATTTCTCTTCTTGAACCTGAAGACTGATCCGATACTTGCACCATTTAACTATTTGAAATATTCATCCTTTTTTAAATGGAGCTAGAATAATGACAACTATCAGCTGTTTTCACATTTGCTCAAGAAAATTTGGAATGAAAATATGAACAATGTTCATTTAGAAGGGCCATTTGATTCAAATGAAATGTCATGCTTCGCAGTGCGATGTGATATGGAAACTTACCAGCATGGCTGTATGTGTTAAAATCACCATGTTTGGGCAGTCTTTTATTCATTGTTAGAGGAATTCTGAGGTTTCTTCAGAAGATTTGTGTCTTCTGATTTTTGCATGACCAGTAATATTTATAGCTCTTAGGAAATATTTGGGGCTAGCGCCGTGGCTCGCTAGGCTGATCCTCCACCTGCGGCACCAGTACTCCGGGTTCTAGTCCCGGTTGGGGTGCCGGATTCTGTCCCAGTTGCTCCTCTTCCAGTTCAGCTCTCTGCTGTGGCCCGGGGGGGCAGTGGAGGATGGCCCAGGTGCTTGGGCCCTGCACCCGCATGGGAGACCGGGAGGAAGCACCTGGCTCCTGGCTTCAGATTGGCACAACACTGGCTGTGGTGGCCATTTGGGGGGTGAACCAATGGAAAAAGGAAGACCTTTCTCTCTGTCTCTCTCTCTCACTGTCTAATTCTGCTTGTCAAAAAAAAAAAATATTTAGGGGGCTAACACTGTGGTGTAGCAGGTAAAGCTACCGCGCCTGCAGTGAAGGCATCCCATATGGGCGCCGGTTCAAGTCCTGGCTGCTCCAATTCCGATCCAGCTCTCTTCTATGGCCTGGGAAAGCAGTAGAAGATGGCCCAAGTCCTTGAGCCCCTGCACCCATGTGGGAGACCTGGAAGAAGCTTCTGGCTCCTGGCTTCAGATCAGCGCAGCTTCTGCTGTTGTGGCCATCTGGGGAGTGAACCAGTGGATAGAGACCTCTCTCTCTCTCTCTCTGCCTCTGCCTCTCTGTAACTCTGTCTTCAAATAAATAAATAAATAAATCTTTTTAAAAAAAGAAGTATGGTATGAGTTGATTTCTCATCATCAACTTTCCTGAGAAATAGAAAGTCAGCCTTAATTTTTTATTAAACTTGTTTTTTCATTCCTTTTTTAAGTTCATTGCTATTGAAAATGTTTATACCACATAAAATGCATTAATAAACACATAAATAAAATTTTTAAATACTTGTGGGTTTAGACTATACAACAGATGGTAAATATTTGTAATAAGAACTTTCAGACTATCTTCTGTGTATTCTTTGACAGGACTGGCCAGTGTATTTCCCATAGATATTGTACTTATATTTAACTTGCATTTTCATATTTCCATCTTTGTTATCAAACTGTCAGCTTGGTGAATTACAGTGTCTTCAAGGCAGTACAACAGGACTAGAAGGAGTTAATTGACCCTACCCAACTATACAAGTACTTGCAATTAATGGATGAATTATGAATGAATAATCTTATGTGCTGTCCTGAGAAGGAAGATATTACTTACTTTAAAAAAAAAAGATTTATTTATTTGAAAGGCAGAGTTACAGAGAGGCAGAGACAAAGGTAGAAGCAGAGAGAGAGAGAGAGAGATCTTCCATCCGCTGGTTCACTCTCCAAATGGCACAATGACTGGAACTGGACCAGTCTGAAGCTGGAAGCCCGGAGCTTCTTCTGGGTCTCCCATTTGGGTACGGGGGCCCAAGGACTTGGGCCATCTTCCACTGCTTTCCTAGGCCATAGCAGAAAGCTAGATCAGAAATGGAACAGCCAGGTCTCAAATCCATGCCCATATAGGATACCAGCACTGCACACAGCTGCTTAACCCACTATACCACAGTGCCAGCCCCATATATCCTTACTTTTGATCTTGAAGGGGTTGAGAAAACACAGTTTTGTGATCTTTAAGATTTAATCACTTCTTAAAATAAATTTACTGCCTATGCTTCTCACATACATCAAGAGGGATTATGGCAGAAGCTGTAAATATAAGGTGAATGCCCATTCAACACATCATGGTCTATTTTAATACAGATATTAATAATATCACTTTATTAAGACATAAAAATCAAGGATAAATGGTAAATGAGATAGGGTACCAGGACAAGAGGCACAAACCAAGACTGTCTTGGACAAATTGGAGTATACAGTCCTCTTAACCAGAGGGTACAACTGTAGGTTTTAAGCAAAGAAATTACACAATTAAATTTGTGATTTATAGGTATAAATTTGGATCTTTGGTGGCAGTGAACTGTACAGAATGCGGTAGAATTTGCCAAAGGAGTCTGTTTTTGAGATTTTGGCAACCATAAACTATTTTGTAGTTTTTAATATTTTAATACAGTTTATTGTGTGGTCAATGTCATTAAACACTAGAGAATCGGATTCAACAGAAATATGACCTGGGAGAGGAAAATCTTCACAAGATGTCAAAGTGAGGTGGCAATAGAGTACAGAGTATGTTTTTAAATCTTTTTGTTATTGATTTTTATTTGTTTGAAAATGGAGAGAGAGAGAGAGAGAGAGAAAAGAAAAGAAAAGAAAAGA
Organism: Lepus europaeus; assembly: GCF_033115175.1. Classification (NCBI taxonomy): domain Eukaryota; kingdom Metazoa; phylum Chordata; class Mammalia; order Lagomorpha; family Leporidae; genus Lepus; species Lepus europaeus. The sequence continues at coordinate 102,502,556 of NC_084828.1, read as the reverse complement.
GAGAGGTATCCTGGACTGGGCTGGGTCAGACTAAAGCCAGGAGCCTGGAACTTCTAGGTGGCAAGGACCCAAGTACTTGAGTCATCATCTGTTTCCTCCCAGGGTACGCATTACCAGGAAGCCCAAATTGGGAGGACACAGACCCAGACACTCTGATATGGGATGTGGGCATGCCAGATAGCATTTAACCAGTGAACCAGGTCCCTGCTCAGAAATATTCTTATGGAAGTCAGAGAAATGGTCTCTGTTAGGAGTTTGCTAGATGATGCCTATCTTAGTCCCTTTGTGCTGCTGGAACAAAATGCCCAAGACTGGGTGACTTACAAATAATAGAAATTTGTTTCTCATAGTTCTAGAGGCTAGACAGTTCAAGGTCAAGGTGCTAGCAGATTTGGTGTCTGGTGATGGCGGCTCTCAGCTTCTGTGATGGTGTCTGCTGCAGCACTCTTCCCTCACATGGCAGAAGGGACAGAGAGGAGCACATCCCCACCAGTTCCTCTTGTAAAGGCCCTGATCCCATCCACAGGGGCTCATTTCTCACAACTTCCTCATCTCCTAAGTCCCACCTCTTTATACTATCCCAGTTGGTGATTAGGTTTCAACACAAATCTGGGCAAGGACAGACACATTCAAACCATAGCATTCTCCAAAGCCATGATCTCCTTCTTCCTTTGTAATAGGATTCTTGGTTTTCACCTTCCTTGGCACACATCTGCACTGGCTCCCTTGTAGCTAGAAGGAGACATTTAGCTAAGCTCTCACCAGTAAATGACATTTGGAGAGTCATGCCGATTTCTTGGAAATGTCCTCAAAGAGAGGGATAATGCCACCTTCCTTCCTTTTCCTTGCTGTCTGCACTGCTGACAGATTAGGCAAAACTAAGCTAGCCGAACGTGGTCCTTACTAGCAAGTCAGGTGCTAAGAAGAGTGGAGAATCTAGAGAGAAGAAAGAGATGAAGTTCAGGCCCCTCAGGCTGTAGCCATAACACTTGTCCTGGAAAGTTTCTTTCCAAATTTCTCACAAGAAATAAAGTTGTAGCTTGAGTAAGTCACTTACACTTTGGACTGTCTGTCACAGAAGCTGAACTTAATTTGAACTGGCCTTTGTAGTGTAATGTTTACTTATAAAATAATCAGGCAAAACTTATTTGATCTTCACTAAACCCTTTTAACTAAAGAAGAAGTGGAGGCGCACTGTGATAACTAATTTAGTTAAGGTTGCGTAGAGAGAGACAAGTCCAATATGTTGTGTGAAGTCTTCTCCAGATTCAGCGGCCTTGTTAAATGTGGAGTTGGCATAGTACTGACAAGTGAGGAAGGGGTCTTCTCAGGGGAAGAGAGAAGCCGTACAAGATTAATGTTACAGGGGACTGGCATAAAGAAGGTGTAGAATATTAGATATGTATGAAAGTCAAAGGGTTTCCTCTGAGTGACACAGTTAAAGTTTTCTCTGCTTAACATACTGCTGAATTTAAAAAAGTCTTTGTTTATATTGTCAGGGCTTATTTCAATATTCTGAGGTGCTAGAGGGGAATCGCATTATGTCAGTGTAGGAACATAGTGCCTTGAAATAGGTTTGGAGCTCTTGTATCACAGAGAGCTTTATTTTTAAGTGATTTTTAAAAGTTAGTGTCTACCTTTGGAAGTAGCAGTCAGCTTATGTTTTTAACCTAAGAGATTAAGAATGAGTGGGAAGATACAAATCAACTGCTGTCTGTACCAGTATCAAAGCCCAGTGCTGCTAATGTGTGTTCTTCTAACAGTGTGCAGGAGAACCTAATAACCCACTATATTATTGTTTATAGTCATTTTTAACTGTTTCATTTATAAGCTCCAGTAACTATAAATATATACTGTTTTCTATGTGTATCTCCTGTTTTGAAATATCAGTTTGATTTACTTATGAAGTTAGTTCTCTACAACAAGAGGGCAATTCACATTCATTACCAGTAAAATTTATTTTGAGGACTTTGTAAGTTCAAACTCAAGGATTTGTTTGGAGGCAAAGTTTTCATGAACTGTGAGATAATTACATGTTTTTGTTAACATTCTAGAAGCCAAAAGGTGGAAAGGAACAAGAAGACATTCAAAGCTAATGTCTTCTCAGTGTTTTATGGAGCGTCAGGGTTTCTTCAAGGTCTCCCCAGTATACAGTTTCAAAACATGGTAGTCATATAGTCAGTAATTAGTGGCATAGAAAATACTCATTCTACATCGACTCATAAGAGTCCATCAGTGTTTGACCATGCCAGCAGGTCGTGTACACCCACTGATAATTAGAGAAAAAGGAATAATAAAAGTAACTGAAAATTTTCTAATCTTGTGAAACATGTTAGTGGGTACGTCTTGTAACACAATTTTTGACATGTTGGAAAAGAATTTTTAACAGGGCTATGCCATTATTCCCCTTTAGAAATGTATCATGCTAACTATGTGCTCTGTATTCTATAAAACCATCACGTATCCATTCTGGAAGGTAGTTTTGAAGGAGTTAAAAGCTCCTCATGAGAAGTCCAGAGGCTATAGTTAATTATTTGCAAGCTCTCTTCTTATTAGATGCTTTTTTAAGATTAAGCAAAACTACCCCTCATATTTTCCCCTGATCAAAAGGCATAAAGATTTGATGCCTCTGAATGCTGAGAATGTCCTGTGGGGAAATACAACACTAGGACTTCCAATTTTATCATGTATTTTTCATGCACACTCAGAGTTTCACTGTTGGCTTCAGCGTCTGTTAGTATTTGCAACACAGGGGACTGATAAATTACCAGCTTCACCTAATTCTAAGTTTTTCTTCTGTTACAAACATCTCTGAGGATGTAATGTTTCACTGCTCTGGGGAACTGAAGAAGCTATGCCTGGCCCTTTGCTGACATCTATCAATGATCGCAATGAATGATAATAATTAGAAAGAAGTTATTTTTAAACTTTAGAGCAAAAAACTTCAATGATCCTAAGAGACTAGAACTTTTACTTAAAGTTGTTTGAGGAAGCTAGATCCCAGAGGAGACATAACTTACACTAGAGTTGGGGGTCTGGTTGTTTTCTCGCTCAGCCGATCACACCCAGTTTGAAGCTTCACAGGGAATGTTACGGACATCTGGGGCTTTCTTGTATTTTGTGAGAACCTTCAAGCTCCTTGCCATCTACCAAGTAGTTGCTTCTCCCAGACCAGAGGGTCTGTAGACGTGGGACCATGGTGATGTCTTGCTGTGCGCTGCTCAGGAAGGGCCTCCTGGGGCTGGGTGCGGTGACCTGCCCACACCCATTGTGCTCCTGGGGTGCCCTGAGCTTCAGTGTGACATAGCTGTGGAGGACCTCAGGGCGTGGTTGGGGGTTGTTCTCAAGACTCATTCTAAAATACTAGGGTACCCTCTGGAAGCATCTGGAAGGAGGATGTGTCTTTGAGGAAGAAAGAAAGGCACAGTTTGAATCTGGTTTTCTCTAGAACGCTGAGACGGAAGCAGCATTTCTAAGTCCTGCCTTTTCTTCCTCTGTGACATGATGCCTACAAGTTGGTTCACATTAGTACAAAATAAGCTGAGGGCACAAATAACGGATTCTCTCTCTCTCTCTCTCTCTCTCTCTCTCTCTCTCTCTCTCTCTGCTTACCCCGCCTGCAAAATAAAGGAAACAGCTAGATTACTGTAGGCTGTTGGAAGAGCCAAGGTGTGTAGCGGCACTACAGAGGCAGAGGTGAAAGGGAAAGGAATTGAATGGTTGTGGGGGTGCTCCTGGCGGTCTTCTCCCAATAGTCCTGGACAGACTGGAGGGCTGAATGTCTCCGTTCAGTCTTGTGAGTAACAGCCATGGCTTCTTGGCAGCTGTTCCTGACACCCAGGGCCAAGGGGGTGTGAGCTGTGGCTGTGATGCGGGGACAATTTCCAGTCATCCATTAAAACGAGTGGTTTTCTCCAGGTGGGCATCTTTACTACGCAGGTGGCAATATTTGAAAAGTTCTGCAGTTCGTGCTGTGCTCACCCTGGGAGCCTCTGGCCCCGCTCCTTTTTGCTAAGAAGGTCTTGATCCTTTCCTCCTCCGAGCTCCTGCAGCATTTACCGCAGACCATCATCACCACCCCTGTTCCCTTTGTGTCCCTCCTACTACACTGCAAGCTCCCTGAGGTCAGACCTTTTTAAAAAAATTATTTTTGGGCCGGCGCCGTGGCTCAACAGGCTAATCCTCCGCCTTGCGGCGCCGGCACACCGGGTTCTAGTCCCGGTCGGGGCACCGATCCTGTCCCGGTTGCCCCTCTTCCAGGCCAGCTCTCTGCTGTGGCCAGGGAGTGCAGTGGAGGATGGCCCAAGTGTTTGGGCTCTGCACCCCATGGGAGACCAGGAGAAGCACCTGGCTCCTGCCATCGGAACAGCGCCGTGCGCCGGCCGCAGCGCGCTACCGCGGCGGCCATTAGAGGGTGAACCAACGGCAAAGGAAGACCTTTCTCTCTCTCTCTCTCTCTCACTGTCCACTCTGCCTGTCAAAAAATTAAAAAAAAAAAAAATGAAAAAAAAAATTATTTTTGTATAAATTGTAAGTGCAGGGGAGTGCCTGCCAGGGCTCAACATACTCTTGGTTCAAACAAATGAGTAGATGGCAGCTTTAAAAACATTGACCTAGGCAGTCCTTTGTTTAAGATAGTTTGCCATTTTCTTTACAAAGCAATAGGTTTTTCATAGAAATTTTAGAAAACATAGATGAAAAGAAGAGTATAAAGTCACTTGTTACCCCATTACTGGGGGGTCATTGTAAACATTATGGTATATGTCCTGTGAAACTCACTTTTCTGATATGTGACTATAGATTCACCAAAGAGAGAAATGGTGTTATATGACACATACACTCTTATAAACTGCTTTAAAACTGTCATTATATTGTGACTGTTTTTTCATATCACATATTCTTGCATGATAGTGTTTATAATGATGATGGAATGTACTGGGATTTATGTGCAGTCTTCTCTTTTGGACATGTATACGACTGCCAATATTTTGCATCCACAAAAGCTGCCACAGTGAACCTCCTTGTGTGCATCCCTGATGACTTCCTTACGATAAATTCCTGGGCATGGAATCGCAGGTAAAGGGTACATACATTTGAAAGGTATTTGGATTGCATTACAAAGTTGTAACAATTTTATGCTCACCAGTGGCATGCGACAATTTCAATTTCTCTGACATGAATGCTTGTTGTGGATAGGTGTTAGATACCTGGCAAAACATTGTCAATTTAGAGTCTAAAAACCATGTAAAGATCAAGGTGAAAAGCTGCATCGTGGAAGTCACCCATCGTTGCTGGAAACTGGGTGTGTAGGAGACAGGGTTAGCTTCCACCCTGCAGAAGGGGCAACTCCTGGAACAAGGAAGACAGATTCCCCAGCCGCTGGCCGATGGCTCTGAGGCTGGGAGGCTTAGGGAGGGCTGGAGAACTCCGAGGACACCCTGGGAAGCCCAGAATCTGAGCAGTCAAATCTGTGACCTTGTGGAGGGTGTCTTAGGGCCCAGGGAAGAGGTGCTGGGTCCGTGCCGAGCACAGCCTGACTCCGGCCTGAGAAGCGGGAGAAAAGACCTGCCACACCAGGTGGGAGAAGTCAGGAGCGGAGCGAGCAAGAATGACAGGGAAGGCAAGTCTGAAAGAGAAGGCTTTAGAAACCCACGCTTGAGCTGGAAGTCAAAGTTGCATCAGGTCCATGAGCAGCTGGACTGTTGATGCTGTTTCAGAGACCGCAGGACGGGAGGTGACCGCTTCATCCAGGCCAGGCAAGCTGGTTTACAATCTTGGCTTTGCCACATACGGTGTGACCTTGAGCAAGGCACAGAGGCTGCTCTGTCTCAAGTTCCTGCCCCATTAAAAAAAAAGCGGTGGTGGTGTGGATTTAACAGTTTGGATAAAATTGTTTCTAAGGTTTCTTGCAGCCCAGAAATTCTCTTCTGCTTCTAGTTTCAATAAAAACAAATGAAACTCGACTTCTTGAATGGGTGGGTTACCTATTGTGCAAACATGGGATCTAGCCCATATTTAAATGCAGGCTTTGGGATTATTGCTTCTGACAACAAATCATCACTCAGAAGTCCACTAATAAGTTGGAATAACGACTGTGCTTTGAAATACGGAACTGTGATGCCGCTGCAATTTTCTTGAATGAGCAGTGGTGAAATAATCAGTGGCAAATATTTCTTTCCCACCCAAGACATCTGTCATGTTTGACTCCCGCCGACAATCTATAAATGCGAAAGGCTTGCCCCATCAAGCACTCTCAGTTCTCTGTGGGTCTCGTCACTAATGAGAACTCCGGTTGCGTTGAAAGGGACTGGAAATCTGAGAGAAGTATGGGACCAAAACCCCAACAAATACAAAGGCAATCACCGCTTAATTTGAAGTGACACTTCCCTGTGTTTGGCTTTTCCAGCAGGGCAAGTTGGGATGCTTGCCACTGGAAAGTCAAAAATGCCTGCAAAAACAAAGGCCCCGTTTTCAAATATCTGGTCTGTGTCATTTATTTTTAATACTAAATGTGACATAGTGTAATGTTCTATCGATTAAATTAAACTGCACGGGTGAGTGAGATGGAATTTCAATCGAATCCTTAGATGAGAAATGAACTGCTTGTCACAGAGTTTTCCTGGCAATCGTCTAACATCCTGATAGATATTGGCTGGCTCTACTTAAACAGCTGGAACCTTGCAGCAGCTAAACAAAGGGCACACCTGCTAGGAGAAACAAAGTCTTGGGGCTTCAGAGGAGAGTGAAGAGGTCCCTCAGTCAGTGGGGAGTTTGAAGGTTGGTTCCCCCAGCCCTGGGAGCGCCATCTTCCTCCTGGGGGCTCTGTGCGCTTCTTTGTGAAGTCAGTATGGCATGTGGCACACTGCAGCATCTGTCTAGAGAAGACACTTTGCATTCAATGCCACCGCCTTTCCCAGCTGCTGCTGAAGCCGGAAGGCCTGTTCATGTTGCAGTCTGCTGTGTGAAGAATAGCCATGTGTAATCCGAGTAGGGGGCAGGCAGGGGTTAGCAAAACTCAGGATCCTCAGGAGACTTTTCTGGTGGGATAGCAGTAGTTCAAAGAGGAGCTTCAGTTCCTCCATTAGCATAATTTGCTTTGTTCCTTGCCCCTGCAATGTGGGACAAGAATAATGTTTTTATAAGAGACATATTTCTGAAGAAGGTGTGTGTGCGTGCACGCGCGTGTGAATCTCCTTAGTGATGATTTGCCTAGAGAGTATTCCTTCTTACTTGGAAACTTTGGCTAAAGTGATTAGTTTCCCCCAGAATATGATGACTCTGAGACACTGAGAGAAATACGATAGGTTGAGGCTACTGTTCTTAGTTCCACTGGGGTGTTGTAACCATGAGGTCACTGTTCTTGTAGCTATGCAACCAGGGTGCAGTTCCATAGAGAACAGCTAAGACCTGAAACCCATCCTTTAGGGGCAGATGGTCAGAGACGAATTGCAACCTTGAGAATACAAACCACGAACGCCACGGGTCAGCAAGGCCCCCTGATGGTGTACTTTCCTGGCATCAGCCCAGGACAGGTAGCTGCGGTTCATGAAGTGCAAGAGGAGATGTGAGTTTGCATAGGGGGGTGGTGAGGAGGGGCATGCTCGGCTGTGTAAAGCAGTATAGGAAGGTCAAGGAGACACAGGTGAAGCATACAAAAGCAAACCCAGTAAACAGCAACAGTGGTGGCAGGAACAATCGGAGCAGTCAGCTCCACGCATTGGAAATGGATCTTGCATAGCAAAGGAGTAAACCATTATCAACATGGCCTCCACAACAAAATTGTGCAGAGAACCTTGGAATAGATTATGGCATAACTGCATGATAGAAGACTCTGAAGTCATCATGAGGAATATATAGATTTATTCATTTTTGTATGAACATCATAGATATCTAACATGAAAACATTATGTTCCAGATAATACCCTAGGGTAAATTTGTTGGGCAAAACAAAAGAGATGCATGTATATGTAAGTAAGTATATGAATCATGTATATTGTATGCATTTATGTATATGGCACAAGTAGTCTTCAAAAAGTTAATAGAAAATGAATGTTAGAGAAACACTATGCATGAATTTCAAAAATTTTTTCATCGAATAAATTTATCTTTTTCTTCCGCTTTTCCACAAATATTGTGAAATACCCTTATGCTTTCTATGCATATATACATGTGCATGCAGTATATATAGGGTGTATAGTTTTCTAAATCTAGTAGTGATTACCTCTAGGAAGCAGGCCAAAGAGGGTCAAGCTGAGGCTGCAGAAGGATAGAAGGGAACAAGGACATTGATAAGTACGTCACCTGGTGCTTCTCATTGACATGGACTGGGGAGGGGGCTAGACGTGCTTTTGAGGAGCCTGGGGAATGATACACGATGTCTCCATCTCTCAGCCAGAAACACCTTGACTGGGCTGATGCTGGCTAACCCTGCTGCTGCAATGCAGGTGTCCAGGTGGATTCCTGTTGGTTCTGGTTGGGCGGTCACATGGATTCTGGCCACCCCGCTGGTGCCAGAACAGAGTCTGTCACTGGTCTGGCTCTTCAGTGAAGGCAGCCTCACACGGGAGGGAGCCGCCAGCCCAGCAGATGACTGAAATGGGATGTGAACACAGGCGAAGTGCTGGCTGGCCTCTTCTCCTTCGCATTCAGCGATGTCTCATTCAATACATCAGCCGGCTGGAGTCTCCCCTTCAAGTGTGGGAGACCATGAACCACTCACAAGGCTTCTTAGGCTGGAAGGAGGGAGGGAGTTCTCAAAAGCTATTCCTGAATGTCTTCCTCTTGTGATTAGCAGGGAGGAGGCTGGCTGGGGTGGGGGTGGATAACAGTCTTCAGCTTCTGGCTGGGCTGCCAGCCCAAAAGTCTTTTTTTTTTTTCCTGCACCATATGGATACAGGAAAAATATAAAGGATGTGTTCCCTGCCCTTGAGGAATTTATAATCTAGTTGGGGGGCAGCCAAACGGCTGCTGGGTAGCCTCGGATCAGCGGCCGCCTGAACTGGTGAGATGCCGCTTGTGCCATCCCAGCAGGACCCAGCTGTTCCCTCTTCTGGGGGTCCAGGCTTGACCTTGGCCTTGGGCCACAGGTCAGTGGGCTGCAGGAGGAAGCATGATCTCATTTCTTTTGCTTTGTAGCATTGGTTTTGGTGAAGATTGTAGGAATTTCTCAAGCTAAAGCTTTTAGTGAACAGTCTCTGGTTCAAGTTCACAAGCCACATCATTAATCATTAATAAGTGGCTGTAGAACACCCTTTCCTTTGCCAGAGAAAACAAGTGGGTTATAAGCCTACCAACAAATAAATATATCCCCCGCCCCCGCCCCAGCAACTAGAAAATTGATCCTTTTTGTGGCCATAGAATTTTCAGTTTTGGAAAAGACTTTAGAAATCACCAAGGTAATTGCTATCATCTCAATCTAGGGAAGCGAAGGTCTGAGTTCCAGCAGGCATACTCTCCAAGGCACGTTTTCTGACTCCTAGCCCAATATTCTTTCCTGTGGTAGAATTTGGGAATGGCTATTAATATGAGCTGACATGCTGTCATTTCAAGTGCATTTTGAAGAAGAGATGACTTCCTGGGTGATACCTTCATTTTTATTTCTGTATTATACGGTTATCTAACATCGGCATGAGTGGTTGGAGAAGGAAAAGCTAATTCATCTCACTGTGACTTGGTTTCCATCTGGGAAGAGAACAGAGGAAAGATGGCCTGAGCCGGGGTCCGAAGGCATGATGACCCTTAGGGCGAGCTCGGAGTGCAGACGGGCTTGCACTCAGGAGAGCAGCAGATAATTAAGTGGACGTGGCAGGAGGCAGAGGCTGATATCTGAGGGGTCTGGCAGCGTCAGGGAGCAGGGCCCCTGTCATGGAAAGAGGCTGTAGGACCCCAAAAGTCTCAGAACTGAGCCCAGTCACACTTGGAAGACGAACTGAGTTTAGACTCGTTCAGTCTACAAGCCTTCCTCTTTTTCTTCTCACTTTTTTTTTTTTAAGAAAAATATACAGTGCATTATCATTATCTACACTCGTGTTACAGTGCTTCAGAATGGCGGGACTTCTTACTCCTACCTGCCCAAAACCTTGTACCTATTAATCAGCATTTCCCCATCTCAGCCTCAGCTTTTAATTTTGGATTCCAGTGTCAGGTTTAAGTCAGCAATGGGGACCAAGAAGCCAGGCTGGGGTGTTGTTGGAGGTGGAGGGGAATGACACCCAAAAGCTGGCGATGGGTAAATTGAGAACAACCTGACAATCTCATACAGAAGCGTTCAAATGTACACACAGGAGAACAGGCCCAGGGTCACCTCAGGAAGGCTTGCCTTGCCTGGTATTCTCCAGGAAAATTTCTGAAGCTGTTGATTAGAACGGTTGTTGGCCAACTTCACAAGAAACGGGAGGAGTCTGGAAGCAGAAGTCAGCAGTGCCTATCCATATACTATGCAGGGCAAAGGGAGTGTGCATTAGCAACAGGTGCAGTATATTTGGGTGTCCCTGCTGGGCTAGGGCTTTGGTGCAGGCTTAAAGGGAAGCTATGAAATATTAAATGATAGAACTTCCTCCTCTTGCCTCCTGCTGCTTGCACGCCCTGCAGTCGGCTTTTGGGGTGAAATCTGACTTCTCATAAAAGCACTGTTTAATGCAAAATGCAGCTTTAGTTTTATTATAAGTTAATAAATTGACTTTCTGCTTTATACTTTTGTCTCTTTGAGTTTGGCTAATGCGAGACTATCATAAAATGGTAAATCTGTTCTTGATATGTTGTTAAGATCTGCTTTCTGATTTAGTGGGGCTGAGGGCCAGAGTCTGCATGGTGACTACTGCTTTTGGAGGGAGAGTATGACAATAGACTGTCAGGGTTCTTTACCTGCTGGGGGGACTGGCAAAGACACTTAAAACATAAAAGCAACTTCTAAACACAATAGGTTAATCCTCTGCCTGCATTGCCAGCATCCATATGGGCACTGGTTCGAGTCCCAGCTGCTCTACTTCTGATCCAGCTCTCTTCTTTGACCTGGGAAAGCAGTAGAGGATGGCCCAAGTACTTAGGCCCTTGCATCAGCATGGGAAACTGGAAAGCTGCTCCTGGCTCCCGGCTCCTGGCTCCTGGCTTCGGATCGGCACAGCTGCGGCTACCATGGCCATCTGGGGAGTGAACCAGGGGATGAAAGATCTCTCTCTGTTTCTCCCTCTCACTGTCTGTAACTCTACCTGTCAAATAAATAAATTAAATCTTTTTTTAAAAAAAGGTTCTAGCAGGGATCAGGAAACATGGGTTTCTCCTCTCCAGGCCTCTGTGATTGTGAAGTCTGTGTGGGTGGTCTGTTGTCCCTACGTGTTCTTTACCCCTGGGATGAGTGAGTGCAGGATACACAGGAGAAAATCAGGACAGCAGCTAAAAGTAGATCTCAACCCCACCGTCCCTGCCAGAGGGCTCGGAAGCTCTAGATGAGAACACGTAAACGCCGGTGTGGGGACAGCACGCTTTGAGTTATTAGCATGCACAGGCAGACTGTGTCGTGTGACACAGTTGAGCGAGCGTGAGAGGCCAGCTGGTCCTGGAAAATCACCCTGGAAAGACCACAGCGAGTACATTCCTTGTCGCGCATCTCGCTGGTAGAGAGCCCTGCACTCGTTTTTCAGAACCGCGTAGACAAATGTCCCCCGAGGAAATGAGGATTCCCATCCCCATGACTCATCTGATGGGAACGATCCGTTCTCAAGCCGGCGTGTGGGCCAACCCACGCTGCCCATCCACCCCAGGTGCAGAGTGTATCTCTCCCCAGTAAGCTAACACGTGATAGGAAGAGGGAAGCTATTATCCCCACCCTGCCCTCTTTTTAACATCAGATGACCTGTATTAATCTGAATGCTAGGAATCGTGGGTGTACTAGATATTATAATGGTAACAAGGTAGAAAATTGATGCAGAAAGCTAAGAAGAAGAAAGGAGTGGGGAGGCATTTTACCATTCAACATATTTTACCTAACGTTCACAGAATATCACAGAGGCCAGAACTGGACCCTTACAACTCAATGGAAACTACAAAAACCAAAGTTAAGACTTTGAATGCTTTGAATAGGACTGGATATTGATTATTTACTGACATTCGTCTCTCCGTCCCTTTTCACTGAGAATATTTTGAGAGTCAGCAGAGATCACTTCTCAACATCATAAGCAATTCACCAGGTAAAGATGGTAAGTCTAGGCCAAACTGTACCAATAACTGGGAATAGTAATGTGTTTATACATGACATACAGTTGACGAAAACATAAATCTGCAGTATAGCTCTCATTCACTTGTTGTCCAGTGAAACAAGTCTGTCAGTTGGCTTGAGATGTAGGTGATTTTTTTTTTTTTTAACCAACTGCCTCTTTTTCCTCCTCCTAAGGGACAGATGTAATTTAAAATGAGGATTAGCAATAACTGTCCTGAAATTTATGTAATTCTGGTTCTGCTTCTGGTAAAGGTTATTGTGTCATCATATGATTCATAATGCACTGTAAGTATCACATCAGAAAATAGAACACTTTAGAAACCAATAACAAATGATCTACAAATAAATAGCCTAGCAATGTAAACATTAGTAGGGTGAATTCATTAAGTGCCTGCTAAAAGCATTTGATTTAATTTTGCCTATCTTTTATCAGGTTTTTAAAATGTATAAACCAAAATGACAAATGATAATGATCTTGATGCCATCAAGTGTAATGTATCAGAAGACACATAATGTATTTTCTCATTTTTTATAGTCTCACAATTTTTTGGGTGGGAGGTGTGGTTTGTTCTGTTACAAAAAGCTCAAGATTTTTCACCCTTAGTTTATCTCCTGGGAAGTACCATAATTAAGGTCTTAAGAATTAAATAGGCAGGCAGTCATGAAATGACAATGAGCCTTCCATGGTGTTGAAACATCAATCTAATAATATAAAAAGTATGGGTTTTGAAAATCCTATGTTTCTATGTAATTGCCATTTCCGCTTGTATAAATCTGAGGTTAACTGATGATGGTTTTTTTTCTTAGCCGATCCCACTAATGTTCCAGGGCTTTTTATGTTCTGTATCATTTGATATGTATTGCCATAGAGCTTTTATATTTTTCAAACACTTCAGCAGTTTTATGCATTGCATTTGTTATTAAATGTCATTGTGTCACTTTATGGGATCCTATTTAAAGAAAGTTAGTAGCTAGAGCAAGAGATGAGAAACATTTATAATTTGACCCCAACTAAACTCAAGGGCAATATAAGATTCAATAAAAGAGAATTCATGAATTTCCCAGGTGCTCTTCATAAAAAAGAAGCCAAAATAAAACCAAACACAAAGGAAACTAAACGAAACCAACAATTTACTTGGTTTTCACTTAGTACCAGGTATTGGGTTTTATGAATACGAAATTCTAGACAAGGTATCATATTCTGGAACAACTCTTCCTATGTTTCACCATCACTTAAATGCTGGCTCAGATGTCCCTTTCTCTACCTCCCAGGCAGGATCAGGGACTTCTATAGTCATATTATCATGCATAGCATTTTGTTCAAACACAGGCTTCTTCTCACATGGTCGGATGGATGGTTTTTATCTGGTCGACACTGACTCGAACTGGATTCAGGGAACCAGGACTTACCCTATTCATTTTTGTTTTTTCAGTGTCCATTGTCTTTGGTACATGGAAGGAGTTCATTCAGCATTATTGAAATGACAAATAGTTTCTAGGACTTCACGTCTTACACTATTAAGAATTGCATTATCAGGGTAGGCATTGGGCATAATGGTTAAAATGCCACCTGGAACATTTATATCCTAGGTTGGAAGATGGGGATTCAAGTCCTCGTTCTGCTCCTGATTCCAGCTTCCTGCTCATGTGCATCCTGGGAGGCAGCATGTGATGGTGCAAATAGCTGGGTTCCTGCCATCCACAGGGGAGAAGCAGACAGAGTACTGGGCTCCTGGCTTCAACCTTGCCCAATCCTGCCTGCTGCAGGCATTTGTGGGAGTGAAGCAGCAGATCAGAGGTCTCTGTCTATCTCTCTGTCATTCAGCTTTTAAATAAATAAATACATGAGCAAGAATTGTGTCATCATTGCACAAGAAGAGAAAGGTCTGTTTGGATCACTCCTTCTTAACATCTGTGTTAATGATTTTGTGCCAGGAAGGCTCAATGTCCATAGCAGAATATAGAATAGAGACTTGGCATATTTAGTGTATAATCAGTAATGCAGGGACTGGTGCTGTGGCGCAGCAAGTTAAGCTGCGGCCTGCAGTGCCAGCATCTCATGGGTGCACCAGTTTGAATTCTGGCTGCTCCACTTCCGATCCAGCCCAGTGCAAATGTACCTGGAAAAGCAGCAGAAGATGGCCCAAGTCCCTGGGTCCTTACACCCACATGGGAGATCTAGAGTAAGCTCCTGGCTCCTGGCATAGGCCTGGTACAGCCCTGGCCATCATGGCCATTTTGGGGATGAACCAGCAGATGGAAGATCTCTCTCACTGTCTCTCCCTTTTTGTAACTCTGCCTTTCAAATAAATAAATCTTTGAAAAAAATCATTAATGCAAATCAAGGAATTTAGACACATTTACAGGTATCTGAGGCATTTTCCAGTTGGAACTTTCCAGAATCAAACAGACTAATACAAGATTTATTTATTTTTTAAGATTTATTTATTTTTTAGCACAAAATTCCTCTGTTCCCCGATTGTTTCAGGCACTATTTTTGAAGCACTTGTCTGGGTGTCTTCCACAGCTCTACTTGGACCTCAGGACAGCAGTGTACTTAGTCATCATGGTGGGATCTGCTTGGAGGAGTCGCTGGCCCTGGGATAGTCACCGGACTCACCGCTCCACAGCACATCGCTCTGAGTACAGACGTAGAGAGGTCTGGCTATTGCACTGGTCTCTGGAGTTGGCTTCTCCAGCCCTTGCTGAACATCCCGCTCAGCTCCTGGCTGTGACTGATTTCGGCAGTCAATTGGATCTCTGTCCTGAAAGCATCCTACTGACCTCAGGCCCTCCCTGTTAATGTGTGCTTTATCTTTACACATCTGAGAAAGATCACAGACATCTCATCTAGGGAAAAAGCAGAAGATCTGACGTCCTGAATGGTTCACACTTGGCCACAGTCACTGGATGTCTTTCGTTGGTAGTGCATGGACTCCATTGTCCCTGAGTTTCACCGCTGCCCTTGGTCTATTCTCAGCTTGCTTCATGCATTCAGTCGCTGGTTGGGCTCTGGCAGGCATCTTGGGTAGCAATCTATGCATCACATCTCGGACTGTAAATCTGTTCATACAGTCATACTTTCCATATGATCGTGGCTACCATTCATAAAATAATGTTTATCCCCTAAGTACTCATACTGAAAGTGAGATAATCAACTGTTGTGCTCCTAGTTGAGCTTAACACAAGAGTACGTTCTTCTATTGTTTTTCTTTTATTTAAGGGATGGTTAAGATAAAGATGAGTCTACAGTTGACAACGGTATGTGAAGATGATGCAGTTTCCTGCCTCTGTTGGATGAACCCAAAACCACAGATAGCAGTAAGCACAATTGCTTATTGTTGTAAGATGGGGCGTGACCCAGTGTTTGCATCGCTTCTCGGCCTTTTGGCTAAGAGCGAGTGTTGTAACACAGTGCTTGCGCAGGTGTCCAGGGAGACCATGTCAAGGGCCCCTGGGCCTCCTTCTGTTTCTGAGCCACAGCCTCATCTTGCATCAGTGCTTTTTTCTGCCCCTCCTTTACCCCTTCCCCAACAGGGAATGGAGAGGAAGAGAAGGGTTAGCAGAGGTGCACATGCTGGCTTTTCTTCTCTTTCTCAAGTTTCCACAGGGGGCCAGCACCATGGCATAGTGGGTAAAACCACTGCCTGCAGTGCTGGCATCCCATATGAGCACCAGGGTAAGTTCCGGCTGCTCCACTTACAATCCAGCTCCCTGCTAATGTGCCTGGGAAAGAGGCAGAGGATGGCCCTGGTGCTTGGCCACTGCACCCAAGTGGGAGACCTGGAAGAAGCTCCTGGCTACTGGCTCCTTGCTTTGCCCTGGCTCAGCCCTGGCCATTGCAGACATTTGCAGGATGAACCAGTGGATGGAATCTCTCTCTCTCTCTCTCCCTCTCTCCCTCTCCCTCTCCCTCTCTCCCTCTCCCTCTCTCCCTCTCCCTCTCCCTCTCCCTCTCCCTCTCCCTCTCCCTCTCTGCAACTCAACTAAACAAAATAAATCTTTAAAAAAAGCTTCCATCACAGTCCTACAGGGTGTACTTTCTGTGTGGCCTATGAATCATTCTGATCTCTTTGAGAACAAAAATGTTGATACTCTACTTTTTATTTAAGTCATAATAATTACTCATCATTGTAGTAAAAGTAAATAGCATTAAATGGACAAACAGGCTAAAAAGATGTTTTGGAGTGGGCTTTTGGCCTGGTGGATTAAGCAAGTTGCAAAGCCTGCATCCCATGTTGGAGTGCGTGGGTTTCAGTCCCAACTCTGGATCCAGAGTCCAGTTTCCTGCTAGCAGACCCTTTGAAACAGCAGTGATGGCCCAAGTGGTTGGGTTCCTGCCACCCACTTGGGAGGCCTGGATTGTGTTCCAGATCTTGACTTTGGCCTGACCCAGCCCTGGTTGTTGCCAGTACTAGGGGGAAATGAACCAGCAGATGGGAACTCTCTGTCTAATTTTCTCCATCTCTTTTTCTGTTTCTGCCTCTCAAATAATAAAAAACAAGGCTTTAGTAGTGAGTATGGATAAAATGATTTAACATTTTGAAAAGGTCACATTCTGACCTCATTCTGGTACATGCTATCAGTAAATGAAATATGAGATGTATTCCGTGGGGGGGGGACACGAGAGTCCCGAGAGGGCCTCCCGGTCATTTGCTTTGTTTCTTTGTGGCTGGAGTTGGGGGGCAAACACCAGAGGAGACAGACAAATGGGAGGCAGATAACTCTGTCCTTTCCAGCTCCTTTTTCTCACAGCGGGTACTCCCCCACATTGTGAGCCAGGTGACGCTCAGACTGCTCTCGGGAAGAAACAGCAGCATATTGTTAGGAAAGTTTGCTTCCATGGAACCTTGTAAGTCAGCCAAAGAAAAGGTTGCTGGACTTCAGGCATTTCCACGATGAGGAAGCAGCCTTTGCGGTCACCAGCATGGGCACAGTTTTGATGGGGTTAGGGTGGTGAGTGTTGTCTGGTTTCCAGAAAGTCTGCACAGAAGAAGACAAACATGGGGAAAAAACAGGTCGGAGACAGTCTCTTGTTTTTCTGGATGTTGCTGCTGAGAGAAAAGGGGGTGTCCAGTGAGGTTCCCAAGTGTTGTATTTGTAGGACAGAGAATGGCTGGCATCAGCATTGGGACGGTCTCAGCGGCAGTTCGCCATCGCCTTTTGGCAAACTAGAGCATTGCCATGAAATTATCATGCCAGAAAGACTTGTCAATGTTCAGTTATGCCAATATATTTTTTCATGGTAGTTTATAGGGTTTTTTAATGTTTATTTTATTTATTTGAAAGGCAAAGTTACAGAAGAGGGAGGGAGAGAGATAAGAAGAGAGAGGTCTTCCATCCACTGGTTCACTCCCCAGATGGCTGCAACATCCAGGGCCGGGTCACACTGAAGCCAGGAGTCAGAAGCTTCCTTCAGTTCTCCCACGTGGGTACAGGGGCCCAAGCACTGGATATAGCTTCCACTGTTTTTCCAGGTGCATTAGCAGGGAGCTGGATCAGAAGTGGAGCATCCAGGACTCCAACTGGTGCCCATATGGGATGCTGGCACTGCAGGCAACGGCTTAACTGGCTACACCACAGCACTGACCCCTGTGGTTTACAGCTTTTAAAGGGAAAAATTACTTTTTATTGTTACAAAAGCCTTTTTAAAATAACAAATATTAGAAAGCATGGATAAAGAAAACACTCATAGTCCCACTTATAAGAGGTAAGTACTGTCGCAGCTTTGGGGTGGGTGTATGCTTTTCTCCCCCAGTATTGCTTTGAAGTCAGCCTCATTTAAAGGATCTCATTACTGGCAAGACACACTCATGTAAGTTAGGTCTGAAGAAATTTCACTGACAGACAACTCCAGGAGAGGGATGTTTGGTAGGAATTTATCCAACCCTTAGAGTAGAGTGGGCTATTGGACCGTGAGGAATGGAAAAAGGAGCTGGACGTGGGTGGCTCTCATTCTTCTGGGTTTTCTCTCTCCTCTGGAAAGAACAGGATAGAAAGGAGGCTCTAAATGTGAGGTCTCCACAGCCACACTCTTCCCACACCTTGCGATTACTTCTAATGTATCGGTATGAAATATTTCACTGCAATTCTTTCTTTTTAATTTGGAAATGAGTGCCAAATTCAGTGAAAACCTTCCCAGCTCTGAAACTGTGGGGTTCAGGGCCAGGCCCTATAGTACCCTGTTTTCTCCCCTGTAGAATTCAGACAGTATGACCAATGCTCTGAGATTTAGACTAGTGTAGGTGGGCCCCCAGGCAAGGCAGAAGGTTGGCACATGGCCACCGACCTATACAAAATTGCTTTGGTGGTAATTTGAAGATGGAGAGTTTGGCTTTATCTATGAGACCACAAAGTCCTTAGCAAAAATCCCAGCCCCAAAATAATATGTTTTGGATTTGTTGTCAGATAAGTGGCTATTTGCAGACTTCCAGGTAAATGTCTGGGATTATCCAATGATTGATTGTGTGGACAAAATGTTAGGTTGATGGATTAATTACTTTTCCTCTCCTGTGGAGGCACTGTTTGTATGCAATGGGATTTGAATCCCTGTACGAATTTCCTTGTAGCTCCAGATGAGGCGGAGAGGTGGGGCTGTGGGGGGAAGTTTTTCCTGAGGACATTGCCTTTTGCTCAGGTCACGGTCTTTCTCTGGGCCTTCATTCCTTGCCCAGAGTCTTCAGCAGCCCACTGTCCTGCAGTCCCTGCAAGCCAATCTATCCTTTGACCATCTTCCTGGTTAATGAACAGCTCAGGTTGTGTCCCTTGCTTGGGAGTTTTGCATTCAACAGTTTTGCACTGTTTCTGGAATATCCACTCTCTCTGATTGTAACATTCAAGAGCTTCCACAAGCTTTTCTTTACTTGTCTTTCCCAAATGAATTCATTTATTCCACATATTTTTGAGCACCCATAATAAATACTACAGAGAGTGGTGTGTGTGATTTGATTTGATTTCTTACTGTTTCTTGAAGGTCCCTGTGAGTCAATCTCACAGACTTCCCCTCCTCTGGGACACTTTCTCATCAAGCCTCTTGGTTAAAATTCCTTGGGGCTCAGACACATTCTTTTCCTCTACTGAGCTCCCTTTGATGCCAGTGTTTTCCTCTCCTCATTGGTGGGCTATGCTGCCTCGCATTACAGTCATCTCTGAATATGTACTACCTTTTTGTCAGCCAGCGAGCTCTCTGAGAGTGGAAAGTTCCTCTCTTTTATCTTTATTTTCTTCCTGCCTGGGGGACAGCACAGCACAATGATCAAGACTTGGGGCCACATGGTTCAGATTGAACTTGGTCTACAAACTTAATAGATGCATGGCCTGAGACAAGTTACTCTTTCTTCTCACTTTCATCTATGAAATAGGAAGTTGGCTTAGGAGAATTAAATAAGATAGTGCTTAACACTGCATCACACAAAAGTAAGCATCCAGTGCGCATTCCCAGAGTATATAACAGCAATTCTTGATGTTCTGTTGGCTCTCAATATATATTTGTTAAATAACTGAATAGGTAATTAGCCTCTTAAGTAGTTCAGTAAACATTTCTGAGTACCTGCTAATATCAAACTGAATCTTTCTGTATTCATCTCCATTTACAAAGTATTGTTTACAAAATTGAATTACCTGAAAAATCATCTCATTTCTTAATTTTTACCCACTTTAAAAACACTGTACGGGAGCCAGTGCTGTGGCATAGTAGGTTAAGCCTCCATCTGCAGTGCCAGCATTTTATATGGGCTTCAATTTGAGTCCCAGCTGCTCTATTTCCAATCAAGCTCTCTGCTAATGGCCTGGGAAAGCAGTAGAAGGTGGCCCGAGTGCTTGGGCCCCTGCATTCATGTGGGAGGCCCAGAAGAAACTCTTGGCTCCTGGCTCCCAATCATCCCTGCTCTGCTCATTGTGGCTATTTGGGGAGTGAACCAGCAGATGGAAGACCTCTCTCTCACTGTAAGTCTGCCTCTCAAATAAATAAATACATAAGTATTTTTTGTAAAGAGTTATTTCTTTATTTTAAAGGCAGAGTTACAGAGGCAGAGGCTTAGAGACAGAGAGAGAGAGACAGACCCAGGCACTTGGGCCATCTTCTACTGCTTTCCCAGGCCATAGCAGGGAGCTGGATCAAAAGTGGAGCAGCTAGGACTTGAACCAGTGTCCATAAAGGATGCTGGCACTGCAGGTGGCAGCTTTACCCAGTATGCCACAGCACCAGCCCCTAAATAAATATATATTTTTTAAAGACCATCCAACTGTATCCTTTCTCACACATTCACCTTGTGTTTGCTTATTAATAGCAAAAATGGGAGTGGATGTTTGGAGCCGCAGTTACAATGCTGCTGGGAAGGCCCACGTCCCATCTCAGAGTGTCTCATTCAAGCTCTGGCTCCTTCACTTTCAATCTAGCTTCCTGCTAAACAGAGCCCCTGAAAGGCGCCAGCTGATTCCCAACGACTTGGGTGGCTGCTGCCCAGACAGGAGACCTGAATTAAGTGCTTGGCTCTTGGCTTCAGCCTGGGGTACTCCCAGCTGTTGTGGGTCTTTGGAGGATGAACCAGCAGACGGGGGCTGTCTTTCTTTCTCTCTGCCTTTCAAATAAACAAATTTTTTGAAACCCCCAAAACACTCAAGCTAATGAGTGACCACAAGATCAATACAAGGGGCCAGCACCTCCAAAGCAGTTTGGACGGATAATCTGATGGCAATGTTTTTGTCTGCGTTTGCTACTGGAGGAGAACTCAGCCTCAGGAAGACAAGGAAGGCTCTGCTGAGGCCCCAGAGAAACAACCGCTCAGACAGAGACACAGGTCTCCCCGTGCAACCTGTTTCTGAAATGAAGCCTGGCCAGCAAAAACCTTCTTCCAATTTGTTCTCTTTTGAAAAACAACAGAGCCTTGAGGAAAAGATTCAGTGGTTTTCACCAGCGGGCTGAAGAGCTGGTTCTGTGTGAACACGAGAGCAGGCTGTTGGTAGCTGTAGACGTTTCTGCCGCTGAGTTAATAGAGACAGCGATGGGACCAAACCTGGTCCAGGGACTCAGCGTCAGAGCAGGAAGGGACTCAGGATAGACGGAGTCCACTGCTCCATTTATAAATGAGGAGGGGGTGAGGAACTAACCTCTCTCATCACAGCCAAAGGGCCAGGTAGCACAGGGGAGCCCTGCCAGTGTCCGCTGGGGGACGCATTCAGCGTCTCTCTGTGCCTTGGATTTCTTTCATGTAAAAAGGGATTCATAGCATTACCTCCCAAGAGTGGAGTGAGAGTGCAATGATGGAATTCCTATATTTAGAATTTAGCTCGACGCAAGACCCAGTAAAGATTAGCTGTTGTTAGTGGTAGAAGAAGAAAAGGAATCTATCTGCAGGGACCTTTTTTCTTTCTTTCTTTCTTTTTAACAATGATCCTTTACTATTATATGTTTGGAATATTTGTTTCTGAAACATTATGGTTTCTTTTTTTAAAAAATGTACTGACATTCTCCCATACTGAGGGAGGTGGTAGGGTTACCCTTGCTGACTTGGGGGTTACTGGAGGTGAAGGCCAAGGCAGCAGGGCACGGGAGGGATGGGCTGGAGGTGGCATTTTATGTGGGTGGAGGGCTGGGCCCCTGGTGGGCTTTCAAAGTCTGGAGGGGATTCCTCTTATGAGAAAATGTCTGCTTTAATAGTCCCTGAATCCCCCAGTTAGAAGTCTCGTCCTTGGGCCCATCCTGGCCTTTCTCTGCATTCTCATGTAACATGAAGACATTGGTGTTGAGATCAGGGATCACACTAAGTGCGTCACATACAAGGGTACGTCAACAAGTTCATGGAAAATGGAATTAAACGGTGTTTCTTTGGATGAAAACAATTTGAACCTAGGCATAGTTTTTTTCACAGTGGGTATTTTCCATGAGCTTTTCAAAGATTCTTCTTATTTGCCCGAGGACTGAATTAATTTATCCCAGGTTCAAAAGAGAAGCCCCCAAGTCAACCTTTACTTCCCTCCCAGTTTTGTCTTTTGTTTTTCCGCAGTTACGTGGCTGAGAAGGAGACATATAAAGCATGTGGGGCTCCTGGGCCCTGGACTTGGCCCTCCTTGATGTTGACAGAGACTGCTCTGGGAGGGCTCCCGGAGTGAAGCCTTGGCTTAGGCCATGCAGCTGAGAACACGATGACAGCTCCTGAAGCCTGGGGGCACTAGCGATTCTTGGAGGTGGAATAAACCTCTTAGTGGTTTGGGGAAATGCATGGTTCCAATTTTACTGCCTGCTTGCTACCAGCATGTTATCTGTGAATAAATTTGAATAGCTGCTTTATGATGCACAAAATGATATTTTAGCTACCACAAGGGATTAGAAACTGAGAATCTTCTTATTTATTTATTCTTACAGTAAATTTTAAAATTGCCAAGTCAATGCATAGTCTAAATTAAGAATAGAAGAGAAAAGGCTCAGGGTAAAATGCTGTGTGTCAGGCTCCATCAAGAACTGGAATTGTATGAAGTGATTTAGAAACATCTGGTAATGTGTTATTAATAAGCAGAAATGAATCAACAATTTCAATAGAGAAACATTAATTTGCATAAAATACTCCATAAGAACGAATATATAAGATACATTTTTATCATATATAGGAATTGTGCAATCTAAATATTTTTAAACATAACAACCAACTAGGAAATTTCTACATTATTGAGACTAAATTAAATTTCTAAATAAACAGAAAAATCTGGGTTTGGGATTATTATGTTTATTATATCTTACAAGAAAATTACATTATTAAGTACACACAGACACAGATAACACAAATAAATCAGTTCTATGTCCTTTTAAAGTGAAACAACTGTTCTTTTCCACTAATAGAAAACAAGTGTGTATAGTTCCAAAAGCAACTCAGACCTCTATTCAAACTTATACACCAGAGCACAATAAAATTTGGTTTTGCATTTTTAAAATTAGATATTTCATTTATTTGAGAGAGAGACAGCCAGAAAGAGGGCAAGCTTCCATCTGCTGGCTTACTCCACAGATGCCTGCATTGGCTAGGGTTTGGCTGGTGTATGTACAGCAAGGAGATAGGAACTCGACCCAGTTCTCCCATGTGGATGGTAGGAACCCAACTACTTGAGCCATCAGTGCTGCCTCCCATGGTGTTAGCATGAAGCTAGAGTCAGGAGCCAGCAACCAGGCATGTGGGACGTGGGACAATTGCATCTTAACCAATGGCCAAACACCTGCCTCCAAGTTGCGTGCTTACAAGGAAGATATTTATCGTTTGGTTTGTATTCTAAGGTGGTATTGAGCAGTAGGAGGAGCAAGACAAGTGTGTGAAGTGGATAGAGTGGCTGTCTATCTGTCGTGGCCTACTCCACTATATTCTTGTTATATGCGGGAGTGTGTGGCTTATGAGAGCCAAGTAGGTGCCTTTCTTCCTAACTATGCTCTTAGGGATGCTGCATTGTTAGCTTGAAATTGGCTATGTGAACATATTTGCGCCAAGGAAAATGGCACGTGTATAAGTTAAGCCTTCTTTTCCCCCCTGAAGAAACCGATTATGAAATATTACGTGTGTATTTTATGTGGCTCTGTGCAAGTTGCTAAGAGTCTTTGTCCCTTGGTTTCCTCATCTCTAAAATAGGGGACCATAATATTCAACCCCATATGGTTTTGATGCGGTTATGAGATAATTTATATAACTAAGTCCATAGTTCTTATTAAATGAGCGTTAATGTTATTATATTTGGGGCTAGCAACACCCAATGTCTCCTTTGGGGCATTCTAGTGGGGATAAAGAACAATTGTTAGTGTTTATTGACTATTTATTTTGTGAAAAGCATGTCTAAGCACATTCCCATCATTATGTCATTGAATGCTCTCCCAAATCCATTAACACAGGAACTCATTTTATCCCCATTTTACAAATGATGGAACTGAGACTTAACAAGAAATTTGCCTACAGACATAAACAGTAAGTTATAGATCTGAAATTTGAATTTTAGGTCCCATGTTATGTAGC
This sequence comes from Lepus europaeus, assembly GCF_033115175.1. Taxonomy (NCBI): domain Eukaryota; kingdom Metazoa; phylum Chordata; class Mammalia; order Lagomorpha; family Leporidae; genus Lepus; species Lepus europaeus. The sequence goes on along the minus strand of NC_084828.1, from coordinate 102,478,355 downwards.
CTACACTCTTGTTTTTCTAGTACAGCCTCATAGGACATTAGAAAAAGATAAGACCTTAGTTCAATACAGCCCAGTGTCTTATTTTTATAGGTGGGGAGAAATGAGATCCATAAAGAGGGGCGAGGGTATAGAGAGAAAGACTTGCACAATGTCCTATACAAACTTTGAAATTCCTGATTCCAGTTCTGTTTTTTCTTTGTTTAACAAGGAGACAGAAAGATGGCATGTACACAAAGATAAGTGGAAGAACACACATGCTAGATGGGAATTTATAAAACACAGACAGAATATGGGAAACAAATATCTGGTATCTTAGCATCTGTCTCATAAGAGTTTGAGTTCCCTTCTCTTGGTTGGACTGTGAGTCTTGAAGAAATGGGGTGAAATTTTTATTGCAGCAAAGTCAGAAGTGGTTAACGGGCTTTACAGAACATTTTCATTTCCACTATCAATGCTTATACCTTATTTAGAGGTGAAATGCATTGCTTTTCATCCCTTCTGCTTTATGTAGAAAAGTTCCAAATGTCAAAGCCATCTGACCTTTTTTGGCTTTCACCCTTTCCCAAGATGGTGCTACTTGGTTATGTCGGACCAGAAAGGAGTGTGCATTGTGTGTGGGGTGTGTGCATGGTGTGTGTGTGCATGGTGTGTGTGTGTGTACAGAGATACATGTGCAGCTATGGTCAACATCTAAAAGAAATGTTGAGGGGTGGACATTTGGCACAGCAGTTAAGGTACCGCTTGGGCTTCCACATCCCACATCAGAATACCTGGTTCAAGTCCCAGCTCCTCCACTTCTGATCCAGGTTTCTGCTAGTGCACACCCTGAGAGCAGTGGTAATGACTCAAGTACTTGTGTCCCTGCCACCTACTTGGGAGACTTGGATTGAGTTCCAGGTTCGTGGCTTAGGCCTGGCCTAGGCCCTCACTGTTATGGACTTTTGAATAGTGAACCAGAGAGTGGATGATCTCTCTGTTTCTCTGGCACTCTGCCTTTCAATCAAAATGAAGACTGAACAAATAAATATGGAACTATTAAAAAAGAAAGAAATGTTGAGTTTCTGTTTCTCCACAGCAAGTGTACACTGGTCTCAGGACCAAGGAAGTACATATTTAAAGATTTATTTGTTTATTGGAAAGGCAGTGTTACATAGAGGCAGAGATAGAGAGAGAAAGGAGGGCGGGGTTCCATCTGCTGGTTCACTCCCTAAATGGCTGCAATGGCTGGAGCTGTGTCGATCTGAAGCCAGGAGCCAGGAGCTTCTTCCGGGTCTCCCATATGTGTACAGGGGCCGAAGGACTTAGGCCATCTTCTACTGCTTTCTCAGGACATGGCAGAGAGCTGGATTGGAAGTAGAGCAGCCGGGATTCGAATCAGCATCCATATGGGATGCCGGCACTGCGGGCAGCGGCTTTACCCACTACACCACAGCACCAGCCTCAACCTTATTATATATTAAGCCAGAGGAAGGCCTGCTCTTCAATGCATTAAGAGGAACATGTCATGAAGGGGGCTCCTTAAACAAATGAAGAAGCATCCATTCTTCTTAATGTACACCCTGCGGCTATATTGGGAAAACAAAATCTTGTACATTTTTGGTGTAATTTGTTCAGGAAAATGATTATAAGTTATAAATATTTTCTATTTCTAGATGCAGGGAATACAGTTTGCAGTGATTAAAAATACTTCGTGATACCTCGTATGAAAGTTCGGAGTGAGTTGGAATGCAGGAGGGAGATGATGTAGTGAGAATTGCGTTTGAGGACGAATATGGTGGAGGAAGAGGGCAGGGCCCTGTGAAGTAAGAGTGCTGGGTCCGGGGGAGCCCTAAGATCAGTGTCTTGGTCTCTGGAAGCATAGCCTGAGGCAGAGACTCTGGCATCCGTGATTCACGGAGAAGGGGAGCAAGGGAGGTAGAAAGGAAGTGGGAGGGCAAGGGGCGGAGCTGAGAAGCATCCGCTCCCCGTTGGAACCTCGCTTCAGCCTGGATTTATGAGACCCTTTGGATGGCAAGTTGCACCACAGCATTGTTACCACTTAAAACAAGAGGCCAGCTTGTGCCTAAAGTGTAGTGGCCACCGGCCTAACATCCCAGGTGAGGCCGCTGCCGGTCAGCAGAAGGGGATTCCCCTAAGATGAGTGCAGTTGTGTGCCTTTTGGAGCCAACAGCCCTTGAAGCTGGAGGCTGGGTGGGGCAAGCAGTAAAAGGAGATTGGGGAGGTATTTCATCTAAGATTGTATTATTTTTATTTGAAAGAGAGAGAGCGCGATCTCTTTCATGTGCCAGTTCACTCCCCAACTGCCCACAACAGTCAGGGCTGGGCAGGCCCCAGCCAGGAGCCAGAAACTCCATCCAGGTCTCCCACATGGGCAGCAGGAAGCCAATACTTGGGCCATTATTTGCAGCCTTCCTTGGTCCATTAATAGGAAGCTGGATGGGAACCAGAGGAGCCAGAACGTGAATTAGCACTCCTATGCAGGATGTGGATACCCCAACTGTGCAGCAATGTCCACGCCTGTATTGCTATTTTATGAGATGTTATTGTTAGATATGAATGGATTTTTTTTTTAGCAGCAAAAAAATTGAAAATCTCTCGCTGTCTCCTCTTTTCCCTTTCTTCCCCCTTCTTTTTCTCCCTCCTTCCTCCTCTGTTGAAAGCTTATCCTATGGATGTGTTCAGGTTGTAATTTGAGACTTACATGTAAGAGATACAAGGAAAGTGAGAATTCAGAAGGTCACAAAAGAGCAGTTATGTTTTTCTGCCTGCATTATCCTCACTCAGTGTGAGGATTTCCTTTCACTCTGCACAAGTGCCCTGGTGAAACCAGTCTGAGAGCAGTTAGAGCCCAGGAAATGAAGCAGAGTCGAAGGAAAACCTCGCTAGGCACTCTGTTAGGGGCTGGTGAAATTTGTTTTTGAATTAGCCAGGTTAAAATGAGCTCATATTTAATAAAACAACAATATGACAATCTAGGTAGTTGAGGGGTGGGGATTGTTTTGAATTACATACAGTTTGGGGGAAAAAGTTTTGTGATCAGGATAACAAAGCTTTCCTGTACCTTGCACATTGTATGAATTCTGTAGTTAGTCTCTGTGACTTTAGTCTTTTATTCCACTCTGGGAGCCACTCAGTCTTTTGTGTCTTTCTGTTGTTATCCATAATGAAATAATTGGGATGACAATTATTTGCTTGTTTGGTTTCAAAAGTTTTCTGTGTCCAATTTCTTCTATTGTCTGCCTCATGGTACTGCGGTGTGATATATGATGCACACCCAGATTCTGTGAACACGAAAATGCCTTTTATTTCTCAGAAATGTCCCCTTAAACACAGTTTAATGGAATCTATATTAAAAGTCCTATGGTGAGCTTTTGAAATAATTGCAGCCATCTGTAACTCAAATAGTTTCAACTATTACCAAGATGATGGATGAGGTCACAATCTACCATGGAGTTCAGCAGTCTAATTTTATAAACCCCAAACCAAAATAGATAGGTTGACAAAGAGAGATACATTGTTTGAGATTGATCTTGAAAGAAACTTCAGGAAATACACAAGCCTGAAATATAACTGTACACTTTAGTGATTCGAATGGCATGGGCTTTGGTTGTGACAGCTGAGTCACAACCCCTCTTATTCTCGACCCTGACCCAGTGATTTTAGGGCATTAACCAAAGGGTCAGTCATGAAAGTTTGGATCAGCTCAGGGGTGGTGGTCACCATCAGTGTGCTCTACAGCCTTGGTGGGGGGGAGCTTCCCCAGCACTGTCCTCTCAGCCTGGGATGACACTCTGTCCAGGTGCTCCGGTGCCACTTTGAGGGGAGTGGCCACGGTGACTCAGACAAGGCAGAGTGACTGCATTGCTATTATTTTTTAAAATTTATTTATTTGAAAGTCAGAGTTACCAAGAGAAAGGGTGGGGGGAGCGAGAGAGGGTTGAGAGACCCTCCATCTGCTGATTCACTCCCCAGGTAGCCACAATGACCAAGGTCGGGCCAGGCCAAAGCCAGGAGCTAGGAGCTTCTTCCAGGTCTCCCAAGTGGGCAGCAGGGGTCCAATCACTTGGGCCATCCTCCACTACTCATTAGCAGAGAGCTGGATTGGAAGTGGAGCAGCCCGCACAGGAACCCAAGCCCATATGGGATGCAAGCATTGCAGGCAGCAGCTTTACCTGCTTCTTCACAATGCCAGCCCTGTAGCTATGTTATTAAGAGGTATATTTTCATGTCAGGAAGACTTGTCTTTGAATGCAAACAGGACCATTTATTATTTAACTTTTCTGAATCTCCTTATTTGTACAAAAATTAGGGCAGGGCGGGGCAGGGGGTGTCAATGTGGTGTAGTGGGTAAAGCCATTGCCTGCAATGCCGGCATCCCATATGGGCGCCGGTTCCATCCCGGCTGCACCATTTCCAATCCGGCTCCCTGCTAGTGGCCTGGGAAAGCAGTAGAAGATGGCCCAAGTGCTTGGGTCCCTGCCACCCATGGGGGGAACATTGTAACCATCTAGAGAGTGAATCAGCAGATGGAAGATTTCTCTGTCTTTCCCCCTCTGTAATTCTGACTTTCAAATAAATAAATCTGTCAAAAAAAAAAAAACACAAAAAATGGGGGAGAGTGGAATTATGAGAATCAAATGAGACAATGCAGGTAAAATTATTCAGCCTAGAGCTGAGGCTTAATATGCAGGGCTTCAATAGTCATTTTGCATGTGTTTGGCTAGCCCTTCTGCATTCCCTCACATGAGCCCCAAATACCAATGATTTATGGGCCCACTAGGTTCTGCAATGTTCTGCTCTGGGTTGCAGGGGCAGGGAGTGCCTGGACTCTCTCTCCGGCTTTCTCTGGCCTGACCGCTCAGCTTTGCTCCATGGGTCTGGCTTTGAGGGTTGGTGGGCACAGATGGTCAAGAGCTGCTGGTTGTCGAGATTATCCAGCAGGAGATGAGGGAAGAATCTGTCCCTGCATTTGTTATCTGAAACAATGGGAGGGTCTGTCGCTTTAGGGGTACGTGCACATATGTAAACACATACATATACTATGCACACCCATGTGTAAAGTTCAGGTATTGTCTATAGGAGAACAAAACATCTTGATGAAAATGAATAATTCGGCTAATCATCCAGATGTTTTAGCTACGTGGTGCCACACAGCTGGGTGATCTGAAACAGCTAGTTGTTTGGTGACTTGCAAATAAAGAATGTAGATAATAGAATCTCTCCCCCCACTTTTCACCAGCTTTTTGGCACCTCTTAGATATAATCTAAATGATCTGTGCAACATATGGTAAAATCTCTCACATTCAAAAGCATGCAAGCAGCCAGCTAACACTTTCTACTAAAAATTTTTGCTCATAGGTATTTTGATGAATCTAAAATTCTCACAAAGCATGTCGTTTGGAAGAAATATGGCAGCAAAACAAAGTCTGCATTCAAAGCAGGGGTATTGAAAGGTATCAGGCAAACATTTTTAACTTCATGTTTGTGTGCAGTCTGCTCAAAATAGAATAGCTTTTCTTTTATGGAAATAGGTGTAAAGGGGCGCAAAAAGACAAAGATTTAGTGTTTGCAGGAAACCCTTCAGCTTTGTCTGAAAAGCTTCAGGAATTCCTTCTTTGCCATCCAGCTATTATTTTCGTTAAGTAGCATTTCAGGTTTCTGATGTGTTTGTTGAAAGGAGCTTGCTCAAAGTTATGTTTTGAAATTAACGACTGTGGAAAGTCTACGTACATTTGACTGTGAAATAGAAATCAAGTTGGACAGGAAGCAAAGTGCATGAACAGGAAGCTAAAATAAACACCACAGCAGCATGTGAGAAGTGGAAGGTGGTTAGTTTATTTTACAAAGAGTTTTCAGCTCATCGGTACCTCAGTTTCAATTTCTAAACCCAAATCTTTGAATGCTTTTCCCCAACAAATGAGTGACTGGAATTATAGAGTAAGATGAGAATTTGTTACATTGGAGTTTTCATTCCCAGTGCAGTTCTGAAGAATTATGGAGTCTGAGGACTGACTAGGAAGATGGAGAACATCCATCCAGGGCTGCACGTGTAAATGCTCCAGGGCCCAGGCTGCAGCTGAAATGAGTTAGGCAGGGCAAAGTCAAGTGCATACACACGCACCGGAGGCCCAGGCATCACCAGGGAAAGATACTCTCCTCTGGCACAACCTGTCCAGTCCATTGCTGCCACGCAGAAATGCTGACCCAACATGAAGCCTAGGGTCAGGGTGAAGATTAGGGTCCAAATTTCAGAAAAATACAGAAGTTCAGGTTTGTATGTAGTGTTTCCAAAATGTTTTAACTTTTGTCTCACTTGGCTCACTTGGTAACCAGCTTGCTACTTTTAATTAATTTAACTTTACATCTTACAGATGCAGAACCCAGGGGCAGAGCAGTTGAATGCTTTGTTGAAAGTTCCACAGCCAAGGCAGCAATGGGACTTGAACCCTAATCCTTCGTTTCTTCTCCCTCAGCATTACCCTTGCACTGGGGGAGCAGCACTCTACACATAACAGGTCTCAACCAGGCCTTGTTAGGTGAATCCATGGACTTTCGATAGTTTTAATAATAGAATGAATCTCTAGTATGCCCTGCTGTTTCTGTGCTATAATTATTCCACAATTGTTTGTCATAGTGCTTCTTTCAACAAAGCTTTGAGGGACAGACAGAAGACAAACAGAGCTCCTTCGCTCTGGTTCATTTCCCAGATGACTGCACGAATCAGGACTGGGCCAGTCCAGGGCAAAGCCAGAACTGAGAACTCAATCCAGGACTCCCACATTGTAGCCGTCACCTGCTGCTTCCCATAGTCTGTGATTAGAGCAGAACCCGACTTGAGCCCAGGCACTATGGTGTGGGCTGTGAGCATCCCAACCAGAGGCTCATCTGTAAGACTGGAGGCCTGCCCCAGGGTTCCTCTACTGTAATGCTAGTTCATTTTCTTCTAGTTCATTTAACTCATCATTTCCCTTTATATTTAGTATTCTCTGTTTTCTTTGTTGACCAATGTTTTCAAATCCTTGTATATCATTTGTCTAGTTTCTGTATGTGACTTTTTTCCTTTAAACTCTGTCTCTTATGAACTGAAAGTGCCCTTACTTGATTAAACATTGTATACTGGTTTGCATGCATTGGAGAGAATAAAATGCAAATCTGTAAATCTGAACATTACACCAACTGGGGCCAATGAAGAGAGTCTGCTCTATTGGAAGGCTTCACTACTTATCACCATGGATTATGGGGAAGAGGACACTCTCTGTAAGCTCAGATCTTTTCTGTAAGCTCAGATCTTTTTTTTTTTTTTTAAGATTTATTTATTTATCTAAAAGGCAGAGTTTCAGAAAGAGAGAAAGAGAGACAGAGACAGAGCGAGATCTTCCATCCACTTGTTCACTCCCCAGATGGCTACAATGACAGGGGCTGGACCAGGCTGAAACCAGGAGTGAGGAGGTTCTTCCAGGTCTCCCACATGGGTGATAGGGGCCCAAGCACTCGTGCCATCTTCCACTGTTTTTTTTTTTTTTTTTTTCAGGTCATTAGGAGGGAGCTGGATTGGAAGTGGAGCACCTGGGACTCAAACTAGCACCCATATGGGATGGCAGTGCTGCAGGCCACAGTGCTCGCCCCATAAGCCTCAGATCTTGAATTCCACGCCTGAAAGAGAAGAGGCACTTGTTCAAATAAGCTGGGTGCATACCCTGCCTGTAATTCTTTCCATGATTTCAAAGAATATTTGAAGAAGTTCATTTCTACAGGCACAAGGCGCAGAGAAAGGGAAACTCCACATGTGAAAACCTGGGCGTGAAACACAGCAGGGGTCTAATTACACCAGCCTCTGAGCCCTTCCTGCATCTCAGCTTCAGGCCAGGGACTGTGCTGCTCCTACCTTTAGGCCCAGTGGAAGACCAGGACTCCGTTTTTAATTATCTCCTGCATTTTGGAGTCATTTTAGCTCCCAAAGGACTTTTACATGTCCTACCTCCTTCTCCCCCCATTTCATAATGTGGAAACTGAGGCTCAGAGCAGGTATGCAGTTTGCTTTAAGTTTCATAGCTAGGTCGAGGAAGAGCTAGATTGCAACCTGACCAACCCCAGTGCTCTTGCTACGGAGAGCTATCTCAGCTTTACGGCTGCTCCACCTGGTCCCGTGTCACAGTGATGGCCCTGGTGCATGACCTGCTGGGATAATTTTGCACATTCTCTGCCCAGTGCCACCCTAGGGAGCTGCTGCTATGAAGACAATGGCTATACATAGAAGCAGTTAAAAATATTAACAGAAGACCTCTAACTCTCAGGCAATCTATTATTTGTGCACGAGGGGGTTGTTAAGCTCGAAAAGGAAGAAACACTCTCCTGGCTGGGTTTCCATACTGGCAAATTGGCTATTCTGACTTAAATTCTTGTTGTGACTAACAGTGCTAGATTTTTTTTTATTGTTGTTCTGAGCTGTGCATATGCTAAGCAGTGATTTTCCCTACTTGTTTGATTATGGATTAATCCACACATTCTACCTTACGAAAGAAGGAAACAGCTTGTGCTGCTTCTGGAGGAAATATCTCATCTAATAATTATGCCTTGAGGCACAGCGGTGCTAAATGCTGACCCAGGGACAGGCTGTGGACAGGATCATGGAAAAACTAGCTTTGTTCAGGGGTTTTTCCTCAACCAAATTTAAAAACAAATGCCTTTAGAGCAAAGCATTGAGGGGTGAGAGGCAGCAAACCAACAGATTATTAAAGCATTTGTCATGAAGTTGCACGCAGGCCCAGGAAGGGTGCCAGTCCTGTGAGCCAGGCGGCCTTGCTGAGGGCTTGTAAATCATCAGGTCCCCAAAGAGGTCTCGACGTTGGAAAAAGGAAAGGACCAGGCTACTTCCGCACAATCCTGAGTGCAATGGGTTCTAAACCGTGGATTCAGAAACCTGTCAAGGAGAGGACGGGTCACATACGGGAGTTTGAATTTTGGGGATTGGAAGACTACACTGATAGTTCCAGGAGTGTGTGGGTTTATAGAATCTTTTGCTTATCAGAATGAGAAATGCCCATTTCTGATGTCCATCCTTTTCTCTCCTAAGGATGATGGGGCTTACTCACTATATTATAAGTGCATTTTTTATTTTCAGCCTGATTAACCTATGTTGTGATTTAATTCATTCATTTCAGTTCAGTTCATATAAGAATGCACTAACCTTGATATAATATTTGACCAAATTGTCTTTTTGACTATAGCTTTGGCCGCAGCCTTTATAGGCTGAGTAAATGAATGTCCCATTTCAACGTTTAAGGATGCCATCTCTGAAGCTGAGATAATCAATGATTGATTCCACCTGATATCTTCATGTCTAATTGGCATAACAATATCAGAACAAAGCATACCCATCCAAATAATCACTTTAAAATACAGGCATGGGAGTGGTTGTTGTGTGTTAAGCTATCCCTTGGAGTGTAGCTCCATTAAGCTACCCATTGCAGTGTGCCAATTAAAGTCCTGGATACCCTGCTTCTGATCCAGCTGCCTGCTCATGCATCCTGGGAGGCAGCAGAAGATGGCTCAACGCGGGCACTCCCTTATGGGACACAGGTACCTTAAGTGCTATAGTAAATGCCAGTCTGTCTGTCTATTTACAATACAAATGTTTGTTTATTATTTTAAGAGTACAATGTTGCAATGATTAATAATGCTTATGAATGTTACCTAGTTTTGTAACTAAAACTGATAAGAGCTGTCAGATAAATAGTGCTGTAAACTGACAGTTAATACTAACATAGTGTATTAGCTACATACATTTAAGGATGATTATACTTTTTTTAATTTTTTTTTTTTTGACAGGTAGAGTTATAGACAGTGAGAGAGAGAGACAGAGAAAGGTCTTCCTTCCGTTGGTTCACTCCCCAAATGGTCGCTATGGCCAGCGCTGCGCCAATCTGAAGCTAGGAGCCAGGTGCTTCTCCTGGTATCCCATGCGGGTGCAGGGCGCAAGCACTTGGGCCATCCTCCACTGCCTTCCCAGGCCATAGCAGAGAGCTGGACTGGAAGAGGAACAACTGGGACTAGTACCCGGCACCCCAACAGGGACTAGAACCCGGAGTGCCGGCGCCTCAGGCAGAGGATTAGCTAAGTGAGCCACGGCGCCGGCCAAGATGATTACACTTTTAACAATTTTTCTGTCTGGTTTTCTTGGGCCGCTGTGACAAAATACCACAGCCAGTGTGGTTTGCAACCACTGAAACTTGTTTTCTCACAGTTCTGGAGTTGGAAATCCATGATGAGGTTGTGGGCGGGATTGACTTCCTCTGGGGTCTCTCTCCGTGGCTGTGTCCTCACATGGTCTTCCTTGCAGGCACAGCCTTGGTGTCTCTGTGTCCACATTTCCTTGGGTAAGGACAGCAGTTAGATTGGAGCTCATTTGAACTCTATTACTCTTTAAAGACTGCAGATACAGTCACACTCTGAGATGCCAGGGATTTGAGCTTCAACAGTGAATTTAGGGAGGAGGACACAATTGTACCCCCAAATGTCCCTCACCCCAAAGGATTCCTCCTGCCCCTCTGCCATCCGTTCCCTTCCCTGGCCACACAGATCTACTTCCTGTCCCTTTCTCAGACTGGCACGGAAATGGACTCTTATAAACACAGCTGTCCCGAGGGGATGCCCATTTGCCACAGGGAAGTGGTGGGATAACCCTGGGGCAGTGCCCACCTGGGACAGGGCCACTCGCATGGAAGGGGTGAGTGGAAGCTCCAATACGAGTATAGTCAGTGCTCTCGGGGTGGGTTTGATCAGAAAGCAGGATGCATGAGCACTCTGTGAGCGACTGCATCAACCACAGGCCCCAAACCTGGGTTCTCTGAGGCAGAGCGTCCTGCCCAGCGTCCAGGTGCTTGGAAGGGAGTTGGAGCTGCAAGAGTGAGGTTGCTGGGCGAGCTGGCTTAGGTGGATTCCGAGTCAGGCTGTGCAAGCCTGCTGGCCAGCCCTCCGTGGATGCGTCCACAGCTCTGGGGCCTGGAGGGCTGGGAAAGCCTCTGGTTCAGCCCTTCTCCAGCGGTCAGGGTTGTCATCTCCCTGATGGTACTTCCTCGGACTGTTTACAAGACAATCGATGAGGTTGTAACTTTAATACTATTAATGGCTGCTGCCATTTGTCTGTCACTTGTAATGTGATAGGCATCAGGGTAAATGCCTTTCCCAAGTTACAATGAATCTCCATGATAGCAAAATTAATTATCGTCTTCATTCAGCTAGGCCTTGTTCAAAGTGAGGTCTGTTTCTGTGATTTGGGGGATGCAGAAATGGAAGTTCAAATTGCTTAAGGTATGTGCCTACCTCCTACATCCCTTTACATCCAAACTTGTTTCCTGATACCAGCACCCCATTGTGATGACTGGACTTCCCAAATTTTCTGCTGTTTCTTTAGTGGCGCAACAGATACCATCATCCTCATGAGCTCTCCCTACCCCCACCCCCAGCCCCAGCGTAGATCCTGTTGCCCTAACCTTGTAGTGAGGAAGAGGTTCGGGGCTGAGATGCTAATGAAGATAAATCACAGCCAGGAAATCATTTCCCTTCACTTCTCTAGAATGCGTTCTAACTAAGAAAATATTTTTAGATTCATGATCTCACTTGATCTTCCCAGCATAGCTATTTTTGTGCTTTCCTTTCTAAAGGAAACCCTCCAATATGGGTTTATGGAAACACAGGCTGTGGAACTGGAAGATACCAAAGAAATGAATTCTTTCTTTAAAGTCATAACATTTCAGAGAGCAGCATCTTAGCCTAGAGGCCGTGGAATTAATGAATTCTTCTTTGACAAATGAGGAAGCTGGAGCCAGGAAAATTTCGGTAACTTGATCGGAGTCACAGAAATGGATACCTGGGTGCCTGACTCTCAATTTACGTTTGCTTTCTGTCTCCACATGCCTGGTGGAGTAGAGCCAAGTCAATTCCCACCATTAGGGTTACCTTTTCTCTGGCCTGAGGCATGTTTGGCATATGAGAGTCCCTTTGTGTTCCAACGCTAGTGTGTTTGAAATGCTTACTGAACGTATTGTGTTGAGCGGGATTTTGAGTTCATGTCTGGGCTTACTGGGAAAGAGTGCTATAATTGATGAGTAATGCATGCTGAGATACAGGTTGGGGGTAGTGGCCACGCCCATATCTGCCAACCCGGGGTTAAGTGGGTTGCCACTCCAGGAGTATGCTTTTTTTTTTTTTTCTTTTAAAGAAACATCTTTCGGATGAATGCATCACCATTACCAACCTGTGATAAATAAATACAATCAGAAATTGATTGGCTACTGGAAATAAGCAAGTTTGGAAGGAAGACAGAGGGCACATAGGTGTCCTTGACAAATTGCTCACAGACTGGGAGCTGTAGAAATGGTGGCTAGGGCTCAAGACAGCAAGAAAAACCAGAAGCAGCCTGAGCTCCTCGGTTGTCTTGAGCAGAGCTGTGGCTGGCACCAACAGACAACAAGGATTCCAAGACCAGAAGGGGGAAGGTGTGAGGATGACTGTCCCAGCTTTTCCAGGATGCAGGTCCTTCACTTTTGTTTATTTGAAAGGTAGTTTTACACACATACACACACATACAGAGCAAGATTACATCTGTTGGTTCACTCCCAAATGCCTGCAAAAGCTGGGGCTGGGACAGTCCTGGGCAACCTGGAGGAAGGGTGATCGCACTAGAACAGATATTTTGCATACTCTGTGTTAACAGGAGCCATGTCATTGGTCAATGTATTAATAAACTATCGCTATAATAAAGTTGCAAAGCCAGAAAACACCCGAATCTTGGTGACTTCTAACCACAAACCTTTCTCTTTTTGCTCAGCAGATCTGCTGTGATTTGACTGATCAAGTTGATCAAGTCTGGCCTCAGCTGGACTCCAGCTTGAGAACTGGACACAAGTCTCCTCCACAGCTTCCTCATTCTTCATTTTTTTCTAGAGAAATTTCTTCTTATGGAAATAATGAGCTCCAGATACAAAGGCAAATGGTATAAGCACACTTGAAGTTTTGGCTCCTGCGAAATGCATTATAATTCCATTGGATTACATAAGTTGGGTGAACAACTCCAATGTCAGTGGCATGGAGGAATATACTCCATTTACTCGGATGTCATGTTACTCTGAGGTCATACGGCAGCACGCATGAATGTCTTATCCTTCTATAAGGACAGAGTGAAGCCTGGGTATAATACTCTGTCTATAAAGTCAATAACTTTAGTGCTAGGACTCAGCCAGGTGTATCTGCTTCCTTGGTGTTGGGCTTGGTAGGTGCCTTATAACTGATGACTCTCTGAACTAGGATTTTTTTATAATAAAGTAAGTGTGTTCCCATTTAAAAACAAAGTACTTTGTTTTCTTTATCATTGGATATGAGGAGTTCCTGAAGGCTACTGAAGACCAGATGTCTTAAGTGGCTGTTAGGAAATCTTTCCTTCCTCTGACCTCCTGTTACTCTTATTTTACAGGAGGTATTTTTGTGGATTTAAAATTTTTCCTGTACTTCTGTGTTTCTCACCCTCTGCTAGTCAGCAGGTACCTGGGAGCCTGCAGAGGTGTGAGAGATGTCTGTGACCCTTCCAGCACCGGGGAGACACAGAGCCTTGCAGTCTGGAGGCTGGGGTTAATTGCCTTCCCTCTCTCTTGTCCCCTCCAACTCCATTTTTCGGTACCTCACCCAGTGGTTGGCACAGGACTAGCTGGTGTTCCAAAATTGTTTCCTGACTTCAACACTAAGTATGTGCCTTTAAAGCTTAAAAAAAGAGTTGTTTTATTTTCAGATTAAATGCAGATATTATCAAAATCCTCCTTTCTCCTGCTCCTCTGCCCCCATGTTTCTCTCTCTCTCTCTCTCTTTCTCTCTCTCTCTCTCTGTGTGTGTGTGTGTGTGTTTAATAGTAGTAGTAGATTTCCTGAAACCATTCTAAATGTCTTCTGTGGACCTAAGTGTTACAGCTCCAATTTTGGATACTTTTTATGTCTTTTCCCTAAGAATGAAAAGGATAGCCAGCAGGAAGAAAAGAGAGGAAAATGTAGCTTAATATCAGAAGCGGTTGCATGGAAGCTGAACAGTCTCTGGATACAAAGGAATTCAGAAGGCTTTATTTCCCTTAGCAAGAACTCGGGAGTTCTTTATGCGTAAGGTCCAAAGTACACAGGAAGAATCAAGGCTCAGAGCAATTCAGGTCAGACTTGGCTTTCAGCTGTGAAGACTTCCAGAAAACAAGCCTCAGCTTGTTGCACAGCAGAAGCCACAGTTTCCTTTCAAGCGAGAGCCTCAAAGTAAAGCCACTGGACTGAACCATCTGTCTCCCTGTGCAGGTGAAGCACCACCATTTAGGAACACAACTGAACACGGTGCCTCTCTCCCTGTCCAGAGTGGACACGGTACCGGAGTTGGCTGCACAATAAGTTTCATTATGTAGAATGGTACTTTCTCACTGACTTCAGTAACACAATAGAAAATACCTGCCAATGAAAAATGGCCCCTAAATGCTATAACACCACATGGCAGTGAGAGAAAATAGGATGTTACTGTCACTTAAGGGGACTCACAAGTTTGGGATGCTTTAACTGGTTGCCAACTTGTAAATCACTTTTTGAAAAGTAACGAGCAGGTGAATTGGCCAAGTAGCAAAACTCCTGGGGATGGAGTTGGGGTGGGGTCCGAGCAGAGACCAGCCTTCTTTAATTCAGGTGTTTGGGAACTCTGATCCCTCATAATGAGGCATAAGTTTTCCTTTTTCCATTACTCCCCACTGTGGAAGCCAGATATATGAAAACAAAGCCCCACTGTTAACTGTAACTTCCTATGGGTGATTTTTCACCAGGGTGAGTGTCTGTGGCCATTGCTGTATAGTTAAGTCTTCCTGAGTGACTTCCCTCCCCCCAGCCACCACTTGATAATCATCAGTTGTGACCTACAAACATCATTTGCTATTTGTTTCTACTATGTGTACTCTCCAATAACTTGATCAGTCACTCCTTACTGTTTTCCCATTTGTAAAGCAGACAAATGGGAAATTCCACTTTGTAGACCAGAAAGTCTCAACTGAAAGAGTTCTATCATTTCATGCCACAGTTGGAAGTGGGTGGGATGTTATTTGCATTGTTTTGGTGACTGGGTTCATAGCATTTAGCTTCCTCAGCTCCTCCCAACCCTACTCCCATTTTCGGCAAAGATCAAAGATGCTCAATATCCTGCAATGAGCAGAACGGTCTCATCCAATGTCAATTTGTCCCACCCCAAATGAGAAACACTGCAAACAGATGTGGCCATTCTGTGACAAAGTCTGGAATGGCAAGTGAACACCAAGGAGGTCATAGTTCATGTCAGTGAGTTCTGTCCTAGTCCTCTCCTTTGCAAGAGGGAAACTCTTACTTGCTGCTGACTTTCTGGTTCCTTGAGCTCTTTAAAGAAAATGTAACACCAGTAATCACCATGATAATGAGTACTCTTTAATGAACCTTTCCTGTTCTCCAGGGAGACAGCCATGAGGTTTTCATGCTTTAACTGTTTATCTTCACAGTGAACTTGGGAGCAGATCATAGGATTATTGACCACACTGATGAGGAAACCTTGGTTACCAAACCATGCTAAGTTAGTTTTGAATGAAGAAGCAGAGCTTGTGAGTGGCAGGGAGGGCGACATACTGCCTGCAAGACATAACGTGCTTCCTCTCCTCTCTTGCCCCTCCTTGGCCTTCCTCTTCTCAACACAAACAACAGCAAGCAAATAAACAGGAAAACCAAAGTATCTCCTGTTTAAGAAAAGCATTCAGGACCAGTTTAGTTTGTCCACACCATATATTTGCAATCTCCTAAGGTCACCAAATGTGAAGACTGTGTGGTTGCTTGAGCTTGATGCAGGAGGGCATAATGGTAGCAAGAAAGATCCTCACTGCATCACTTGCCTGAAACTCACAGGGTACCATCTCCTGCTCCTTGCTGTGCCGTGATGATGCTCTGGGACACTTGTGGTCCACCCCTACCATGGAAGTTGCTTTTAGTTTGGCTATAGTCTGGCAGATGGGTCTGCCTGGCCCCCAGGACTTTCTCATATGGCAGATACCACCCCAGTACATATGCTTCCTCCTTTATTCTAGAAATTTGTGAACTGGGGGAGATGTCTACAAGACAAGAGTTATTGAACATTACAAATGTTTCCCTCTCTAAAATGAGGAACAGCTTAATATAAAAACCAACTTTAATTATAAGAATGTATAATGTCATTATGGTATTGGTTTGTTGAAAGCCTAATAATTGGATTATCATTATGGGCTGTCACTAAGTAGAACATCACTTTAGATTATAGGAGCAGCTTAACTTGAGTCACAGAGCATTTTGTGGGTTCGTTTCCTCCTGAGAGTCAGGCCACCCTCTTATCTGAAGTAATTGTTTTCATGGAGTTGCATTTGAGGATGTCTGCATTTGCCATTTGTATTCCAATGAATAAGAAAAGCTGCTTTTTAATCTGTTTAATTCATTTTCACAGATCAGTGCCTTTGCAAAAGTGGAGAGCAAAGACATGAGGTGAAATGGGGAGTCCTGACAAAAGCAATTGGCAAAGGCACAATTTACTATAAATGAGAATCTTGGAATTCTATGGCCGAATTATGCAAACCTTTCCAGAAAGAGCCGGTCACAGCAGATCAGATAACTGGCTCCCAATTAATGCTGATGCTGGAACACTGGACTTGCTCCCTGACCTGCCCCTTCCATTTGTTTCCTCTGGATGGTCCCTGTGGAGGAGCCTCTGGGAACTTTGTGAGAGGGTTAGCTGGCCTGGCAAGGATGGAGAGGAGGAGCTGATGGAGCGGGAGGAGGCGCGGAGTGGCTCACCCACTTTGGAGCATTTCATTCCCATAGCCTTCTTGCCTATGTTCTGTTGGATGTTTCAAAGCCAAGAGTGCTTCAAAAAGACCAGAATTGGACCCAAGTGAATGAAAATGGTTCGTTAACTCATTTTCAGGACTCTTGATGACAAAGGAGAGGACTCGGGCTATAAATATTCCACTGTAAAAGGAAGACAAGCTCCGTCCTATAGTAATATTATATACTTGAGAGTTCAAAGAGCGATGCTACAACCCAATCCTGGATGACCCAGTGATGTTCACAGAGTCCCATACATGAGTATTTGGGGGCACTGGGCTTAACCCTAGCGTGTGAAATTGTGGCTAGTCCAAAGTTCGGACTCTGGCCTGGACTTCTGCCTCTGTGTCCCGTTGGGCTTCCGCCTGGCTCCATTCTGCCTCCTTTCATGTCTGGCACAACTCTATTGTTTTCTGCTCCAGAACCCAATATGGTCCTTGCAAATCAGAGGGCCAGATGGATAGGGAAAGAGGTAATGCTGAGCCATCTCGTTTGTCCTCCCAGCATCCGTTTGAGGTAGGAAAGGACAGGAATTAAAAATGACATTATAGACAAACACAGTGAAGCACTGGGTGCTCATGTGCCAAGGTGGTGGTGATCGGGGATGAAAATCCAAGGCTTCTAACAGTCAGGTTGAAACTCTGACTAGATGCAGCTGCTAGCAGACAGCAGGGAAATAGAAAAGCTATGCTAATAGTTTTCTTAAAATAATCGGTAGATCACATTCCAGCTAAAAATAATGGGGAAATAGAAAATATTCCTCTCTCTTTGATGCTTTGTTAAACCAGATTTCCTTTTCTATGTATCTTTCTTGGTCAAAACCATCAAGGAAGGCTGCCAAGCCAGTCCCCGCTGTTTTCCTTTGGTTCTGACAAAATAGAATTGTAAACTGCGATGGTGCCTTCAGCCTACCTCTGAGAATGCTGCTGTCTGCCCACAGCCCACGGCTGCCCTCTAGCACTGAGCCAGCCCAGTGGGCTCCTGTCAGTGCTCACCTGGGCACCACCGTGCAGCAGGCTCTGCCAGGAAAAAGGGCACACCCGAGGCCACCAGTCTGGACAACGTGGGCCTTGTCGCTGTGTGCTCAGCCCTGGTATTTTAGACACTCCTGTGGGGAGGGGATGTTTTCTTCCAGAAAGATTGCTGGTAACAAAGAGCAAGTGCCCTGGTTTTCAGGATCCTTGTACAGTCCATGTCTATCACAATGTTCTTGGGTCTCTTCCTCCCAGTTGTTTTTGTGTTTCCCTGAAACAAGCTTTGGGCTGGGAGCTCTGGGGCATGGGTTCCTTTTGATGACTCTAATGTTTTCTTTCATTGTTAGGGCACTCACCCAGCCACATGAGAAATATTTTTAGGAGAAATTTCATTCTTAATTAAAAACATTAGTCCTAGCCTCAAGGAACTTCCAATCCAATTTAAGGACAAAAGGCATACATAATTGTTCTTTAGTCACTTAAGAAACTAATATTGGCAAAATGACTCTCTTGGGTGGTCCGTCTCAAGGTTTCCTTTGCCCTCCAAGTTAATCCAATTTCAGTGATATATATATATATATATATATTGACAGGCAGAGTTAGTGAGAGAGAGAGAGACAGAGAGAAAGGTCTTCCTTCCATTGGTTCACCCCCCAAATGGCCTCTACGGCTGACACACTGCGCCAATCCAAAGCCAGGAGCCAGGTGCTTCTTCCTGGTCTCTCATGTGGGTGTAGGGCCCCAGCACTTGGGCCATCCTCCTCAGTGATATGTATTTTTTAAAACCTTGCCGAATGGCTTGTTTTGACTTGGTGGTATGCCATTGTTAGCTGTGGACATTCAGAGTTCAGCTCTGTCTCTGCAGATGCCCAGTCAGCTTTAGAGACATCACTGCAGCTGCAGGTATATGAGATAGTCTTCCTTGGATGTATCAAAATGCACCTGCATCTAATGGGTTATGGTTATTGACTGCAGAAAAGTGGTAAATACTCAATTACTTTTTTTTTTTTTTTTTGACAGGCAGAGTGGACAGTAGAGGGAGACAGAGAGAAAGGCCTTCCTTTCTGCCGTTGGTTCACCCTCCAATGGCTGCCGCGGTAGGCGTGCTGTGGCCGGCGCACCACGCTGTTCCGATGGCAGGAGCCAGGTGCTTCTTCTGGTCTCCCATGGGGTGCAGGGCCCAAGGACTTGGGCCATCCTCCACTGCACTCCCTGGCCACAGCAGAGAGCTGGCCTGGAAGAGGGGCAACCGGGACAGGATCGGTGCCCCGACCGGGACTAGAACCCGGTGTGCCGGCGCCACAAGGCGGAGGATTAGCCTACTGAGCCACGGCGCCGGCCAAATACTCAATTACTTTTTAGCAGTGTGTCTTTAAAAGAGAAAACACATGATTTTTTTTCCTATAACTACTTATAAAGCATAAAGCATTTCTCATAGAAAATTAGAAGTTTTAATGCTATGGAAAGGATACATTTTGCAGAAATACCACTGTCATGACCACACATGTGAACTTACCTCTTCGCTTTCAGTAACAAACCATGGAAGCACATGGCCTGCACCCCCAGTTCAACTGTGAAATTCCATCTCTTATACACATGTGCTTCAGCAAATGCATTTAATAACCAACCTTTTAAATCGCACCTAGCCAAACTCTCCTTTGGAAATTCTCCCTTCCCCTTCAGAAATAATCCCTTGTAAACAACGATCAGGGATTTCAAAGGTTTTTTTTTCCTCTGTTACCAAAGACAGCCGTGGGAGAGGAGGGCGGGAGCCGATGGGGAGTGTCAGAGATAGGAGCCACTGCTGCCAGCATCCCACGGCTGGACTGACCCGTGCCTGGTTAGTGACTCAATGTGCAGGGCAATTGAGAAAGCTCAGTTGAGGAGTGCAGATCTGCTCTCAAGGAGTAACAGCCTCCGTTTTAACCTGGGCCAAGTGGGTGGAACTGCCCCTCCTCCAGAGCCCACAGAGTCCTCAGCTGCTCTTGACTTTCATTTGATTTGGAGCTTGCCAGTACAGAACAAAGATGGGAGGCTGGGAAGCACAGTGGGAACTGCCCCCGGCTGCACGTCAGGCCCCGCGGGCTGAATGGGAACTATGCTATTAGTCCATAAAATTGCTCTCTCTGGGTTTTCCTTGGCTTGCAAAGTACTTTCTGTACTTACATCCTTAAAAAATTTTTTTAATAAGTTGGTTTTGAATTGGCCAGCAGACCTGTCTGTTTGCTCAGCTTGATCTAAATTGGCTTTTGGTTCGAACTTCAGGTGGCTTTTCACTTTGACTCTGCTCCTCACCCTCCAGGAAGACAACTTAGCTGCTATTTAGCATTTTTGCTGACAGAGAGACAGCAGGCTTGCTGTTTGAATCTACATTTGAATGTACCATGTGGCCCAAAAAATAACATTAAAACAGAAATCACTCCTTTTTAGCTTTGTTGAATTTGGTTGCTTTATTTTTGGCCTCCTCTGTCGTATTGTTTTACATTTCTCTGGAATTCACTCCTCTGTGGCTCTTTGAGCAGAAGCCTCTCTGCACTGCCAGCTTTCATGAACCAATGGGAGACAGTTTGTGTCATGAGTAAGGGACCCATCCATCACAGAGCAGTGACAGCAAATACCTATCCAGTGTCCACGGCACACAGCTCCTACCTCCATGGAAGACTGCATTTGGAAAACAAAATTATCCCTTAATCTCTTAAATCAATCAAACCTCCACACTTAGCAGTTAGTGTGTCAACGCTGAACATATGTGTGCTCCTAATAGAGTAATAATTAATCATTACTGTGCAGGTGCAATATTGTATATTAAGATTGGCAGTGCAGAACTATATGTAGAATTTTAAGGAGAAAAGCTACTAGCTTTCTTTCAGATATGTCAGTTCCAAGCAAGTTTTTTTTAAAATTTAATTTTGGGATTCTGTATTAGATTTAAGGTAGATAAACACATTTGGGAGAAGAGAGAGGTTCGTAAAAATCGTCCTTTACAGAGTCATTGGGGTAATTGTGGTTACATATTGATCTAGCTTGGAAGTCATAAGTGAAATCAGGTGGGATGAGTAGATGGCCAACGAGAGAAGCAGAAAAAGAAATTATTACTGCTGAAGAAAAAGCAGCGCTTGATGGTAACGTGATCAAAACAGATTTTAATTCAGGGAGTATTCAATGGGGGACGGGGAGGAGACCTCAGGATAGGCCTGGGCTCAATTCCAGACACAGAATGGACAAGTGGGGGAGTTGTAGCCAAGGGGCAGAGTAGGGGTCAGTGGATGGAAAATTGTTAGGAAGACACCTATAGATAGCAAGGGATTTTTTTAAATAGACCTAATAGTATTCCTGCCGAAGGCAGGCCAGCATGATCAAAGTTGATCAAAGTAGGGGATGAGGAATTTGCCGCATGCTGAGGCTAATCAAATATCAGAAGTAGGGAGATTCTCTTTATAAGGAAGCAGCAGTTTTCTTGCCAAAACTGTCAAAGGCCAGAGAACTTAGAGGGGCCAGACTAAGGCTCAGTCAAGGGTAGAGTCCCTACTAGCAGAGTAGGCTAGGTATATTTTAGTAAACACAACAACAAAAAAAAACTCCAAATATTTCAGTGTTTAACACAGTGCAAGTTTCTTGCTGACCTTTGTGAGTGGTTTGAATGCCTGGCCCTTCACAGCTCACGTTGAAATGTAGTTGCCATTGTAACAGCGTTAAGAGGCGAGACCGTTAAGGAACTGAGACGAGTCCATCTGCCGGGCTACGTCAGACAGCCAAGATACTGAAGCCCTGGTGTGTCATGGAAACGGAGTGTGTTACAAGGCAGACCAGTAAGGCCTCAGGCATAATGCTCAGATTCTTGCACCCAGGGTGGGGACAAAGTTTTTAGGAATTAGATTGGAGTCAGCTGGTCCGCAAAAATGCTGGCCAGGCTAGTGCTCACTGCAGGGGCTTGGGATAAGCCAACAGATGCCACTGGGTTTCAATTAGCTCTCTTAAGCAAGAAGGAACTTAAAAAAAATAATTAGACCCATTGTTCAAGTATAAGATAGGGAATTTGTAGCCAATGAAAGAGGAAAGCTAACAAGAGGTAAGAGAGGATTCGGCCAGGAGGGCTCTAGCCTCCTGAATGGACATGTTCATGGATGCTTTTGCACACGCAGGAGTACTCTACCACCTGACCTCTTTGCTCTTCTGTGCTATGATGATGCAGCAAGAGGGACCTCAACAGGTGCCCCCACTTTGATACTGGACTTCCCAACCTGCAGAACTGTGAGAAATAAATTCCTGTGCATTGTAACTGTCCCGTCTCAGGTGTTCCGTTCCAGCAGCACAACGCAGACTGAGAATGGAGGGGGACAGTGTTTCCGGCAGTCACTCCCTCGTCTTCTTATACCTGCTCTTCCTGAAATAATCTGCCCCGTTGGGCCCCCCTAGCAGGGGAAGACACTAGAGAACTGTACTGAGGCTTTTCATTGTCTCAACCAGATGAGGCACCTGTCACTTCATCCTGAGCCCCTCAGCCAGTGGGAAGCAGTTGCATGGCCCCAGCTGATAGATGACACAGAGCCTGAGAAGAGTTAAGTGCATGGGGGTTATTTTGTGCAAATTACTAGAGGCTCCATATCCACACTTATATATGTGTGTGCAATAAATGCCTTCTATTTCTCTCGGGAGCAGGGTAAAAGAAGGTATTGCAAATATGGAATACAAATAGAAATTCTTAAGTTACCTAAGATGTTTCTTAAAATTTAGATCTTTTATTTTCATACATGGAGTATCCTTTGAAGTGTGACAGTCTATGCTATTGCTTGGAGTATTCTCTCCTGGGGAAGTGCAGTAGGGAGGGGCTATGCTGACCCAGCAGTGGTCTTTTGGTCTACATGGACACCCTTTTTTTTTTTTTTTTTGACAAAAGGGAGTGTATTTAGGCGGGTTATGCTCTCTGCAGTGTGCTGAGGCCCTGTGACTCCCTGCTGTCCTACCCCAATCCAGTTGCTAAGTTTACCTTACCGGAGGCCCCTGAATTTGTCAGCCCTGTGGAAAAGGGGGAAGAAAGCCCCTGCGCTGAGCGTTCTTTCATGCTCACTGCAA
Source organism: Lepus europaeus (assembly GCF_033115175.1). Classification (NCBI taxonomy): domain Eukaryota; kingdom Metazoa; phylum Chordata; class Mammalia; order Lagomorpha; family Leporidae; genus Lepus; species Lepus europaeus. The sequence continues at coordinate 102,455,434 of NC_084828.1, read as the reverse complement.
GTGTGTAAAAGAAGCTGATTGCCTTTTAGGACTAGTTTCTCAGCAAACAATCGAGAGATTTACTGGTTATTTCAGAGAAATTTGTGAATAAAGTGGACATGCAATGTGAACTATGCTAACTCTAGCAGGAATGGACATTTAAAAGGTCAACAAAGCCTCTATTATGGCGAAAGGAAAATTGCAATTATGTAAATGGGGGTTTCACTATATTACTTGTGTTAATCTCTTATCCCCAAAGGAGTAAATGGTTTTAGTGTATGGTGTACACCACAGAGCCCTTAAGTCCATGAAAGCAGTATTTAGTGGGAGAAATAGAAAAGTCTAATTTAATTTAAAATGGATGCATCATAGGAAGCGTCTGGTTTTTCAATATTGGCGCTTCAGAGCCAAGAGAGTGGAGCAGATAAGATTCCCTGGGGGCAAGGGGAGCGGGCAGGGAGGATGTGTCTCATACACTGAGCCCTACAGGCCTTCCAGGGTGCATGTCCACAGCATGATGGGTCTGAAGTCTGTTCTGACCATTTTCTCTTTCACTGAGACACACGACTGGGAACAGAAGACTTTTGATATCTGCATGTCAAGTCGGTTAGAATTAACTAGTTTGCTGAACAGCTGATCCAGATTTTACAAGCTTGAGCCTGTTTGGGGCCTGGATTCCTTCTCTGCATGCTGATTTCCAAGCTGGTGCCCATTATGCTGCTCCTATGAAAATGCTATGAAAGCAAAGCATTTTGCATTGAGTGGTTGAGCAAACTCTATTATACAGTAATTATACTATCAGTACAGAATCTAATTTTATTTGGAGGAGGGGGTTTTAACCAAATGAAAGAGGAAAACTCACGAGCACTATTTTTTCATTATCACCATGGGATGGTAAAATTGTAGCATTATGCTAACTTGGGAGGCTATTTTTAAGCATATTTCTACTAAATAAAATTAACTCCAATTTTGCTGGATTTTAATAAAACTTAGCTCTATAAAAACAAATAGAGATTCCAAGGGGTTTGCCTCTACTTGCATTTATTGAGCATGCAACACTTTCTCTGTCCATGACCAATCATGGGCACACTGGCTCCGTGTTACATCTCCTCGGAGCATCACTGAGACAGCAGGCCCTGGGCTACAAATGAGTAGGACCATGTAGGACAGGATTCTAGCTGACAGTGGGGATGTCAGAAAGTAAGGAAGGGGAGCAGGAAGGCCTGGGTAGGCACAGCACCCACTGAGATACGCAAGCCACCCCACAATAAGATCAGTTATATCATTTGTGAAATTTTAATAACATATCATTATTAAATGCCTACTGTATGTAGGTCATGGTCAGGACCACACACGGTTGAAAGATGAGGGAGAGTAGGTTCTGCTCATGGGCAATGAATAGTCTACTGGAAATCAGTTGCATTTATTTATTGATTGCTGTCTAAATACTGGTACTGAATTCATTACAAAGAGGGATTATTCAGTGTGTGGATCATCCAGGCTCTGCCCTGCTCCTTTTCTTTTGACTTTGTAATGGTTCACTTCTACCTCCCCCGGGAGAAAGACTAGGAAATAACTGGAGACAAAACACGAAAACTAATTTGCTGCTTGTTAGCAAAACTGGAATACTGGATAATCTGGAGCAAGAAAATGTTCCAGTTAGAAGAGGAGTTACACAGTAGATGATTTTTTATTGTTATTTGATGCTTATTGGCAAATAATTAATACACATGCATTCATTTGCTATCCATAGAGTATATGTGCAAAGATACTTACATATGCAAATGGATGACTTTTGTGAATACTTACACAATTTACATGCTACACGTACTTAGGAATATGTGTACGGACATGCGTAATATCTCTGCTCTTCTACAACAGAAGCAAGAGAAAGTCCAAGGCTGGGGACCAGGCTTCAGTCTGCACTTCCCCAGTGAGGGGCTACTATTTATCTGAAGCCCTATATTCGGGTGCAGGGTCAACACCATGAAGCTATGACCTTTCTGTGAAAGGTGTGCCTTGTACAGTAAAACATATTTGTAGAAAACAGATTGCATTTATCTCATGAGCATCGTTACATTAATATATGCAGGAAACCTCAGTAAAATAAAAATGGAAATCAAAATAAAACAGGGAGGGGGCCAGCACTATGGCGGAGCGGGTAAAGCTGCCGCCTGAGGCACTGGCATTCCATATGGGCGCCAGTTCGAGACCCGGCTGCTCCACTTCTGGTATAGCTCTCTGCTATGGCCTGGGAAAGCAGTAGAAGATGACCCAAGTCCTTGGGCCCCTGCACCCACTTGAGAGACCTGGAAGAAGCTTCTGGCTCCTGGCTTCAGATTGGTGTAGCTCCGGTCATTGCAGCCAACGGGGGAGTAAACCAGTGGATGGAAGACCTTTCTCTCTCTCTCTCTCTCTGTCTCTCCCTCTCTCTCTGTATAACTCTGACTTTCAAAGTAAATAAATAAATCTTTAAAAAAAATAAAATGGGGAAATAATTCTGGTGTTGTCCGTCTCTGATATACATCGTTGTCCCACATTTGATGGCATTCTTTTCCCTGAGTTGTACTTTTCCTTGTCAAATCTGAGAAGGAAGCTCTCCTTCCGAGAGGAGTTCTGGCTTCCCAGAGCATCAGTGGAGACCCTATTCCCCATTGGACGAGGGTTGGGAGAAAGGAGAAGATGCTGTCTCCTCCCCTTTTCTTTCTTATCATCTGGCAAAAACCCCCTTGAGGGAAATAGGTAAGTTTTCTACCCTAGTACTCCTGCTTCTAAAACCTGATTCTCATTTTAATTCCGTAGTTTTCAGTCTTTCAGAATATGTGTGACAGCATTTTTCAACCTAAAGCATCCATGGACTTTCACTTGATTTCAGGTTTTCAATCATCCCGTTTAATAGGTGGTTCTAGGTTTTTTTTTTTTTTTTTTTTTTTTTTAACAGGCAGAGTGGATAGTGAGAGAGAGACACAGAGAAAGGTCTTCCTTTTGCCGTTGGTTCACCCTCCAATGGCAGCTGCGGACGGCGCATCTCGCCGATCCGAAGCCAGGAGCCAGGTGCTTCTCCTGGTCTCCCATGTGGGTGCAGGGCCCAAGGACTTGGGCCATCCTCCACTGCCTTCCCGGGGCCACAGCAGAGAGCTGGCCTGGAAGAGAGAGGGGCAACCGGGATAGAATCCGGCGCCCCAACCGGGACTAGAACCCGGTGTGCCGGCGCCGCAAGGTGGAGGATTAGCCTGTTAAGCCACGGTGCCGGCCTGGTTCTAGGTTTTTATCATCCTTACAGGGCATGATTCTAGAGAAGGAGTTCCCCCCTCTGCCCCCGACACCTTCCACCCTTCATATTCAGATTAGGAAAGTTATGGAGAAGAGTCTTATTGATTTGGGCCAACATACCTGTCTTACTGGTTTGGGTCACATACCCAGGCCTTCTTCAGACAGACATCAAGTTCAGCCCACTGTGCAGGGTCAGGCCCAACTTAGTTACAAGGAGCAGGCTGGACACAGGAAAGGCAGTTTTGTAACCAGAATAAGGGAGATAGGATGATGAGCCAGCAAAACAGTAAATGTTTCCCACATTTACAAAAGTGCTTTGAAAAACATCATGTAACAATATACAAATGGATAGCATTGATTGCTTTTTCTCCTTCTGCCATCGATTTGAAATACTGATAAAAAAGTAGAGCAATTATGTTAACAAATATAGCACACATGGAGGCAGTATTCCCTATTTCACTTGTTTTTAATGCATGCAGAGCCAATTCTCTTGTTTTTCCATTTAGAAGCTCACATGCCTACCTGCTTATGTTAAATGGAATTCTAATACATCCCTCGTGGACTTCCTGTCACCCTTGGCTTGTCCAAAGTGTTCCAGAATTTACTCAGCCAACTGAGCCAATTCCTGATGTCCTGGGCAACTCCTCACTGTTGCTTTCACGGCCATGCCATGTGATGGTCTCAAGCTGGCCTTGCACTGTCCTAGTGCTGGGCCCCCTGCTTCTGACCCCTACTGGAGCCCCAGTGGGCTCACACACAGAGACACCACTCACCAGCACACATGCCAGGAGTGAGTGTCTTCCAGCTTCAGCCGGTCCTGTGCAGGGCACCATCATTTCCAAGGCCCTTGGTACCAATGCTATGGGGTTACAAGCCCACAAGTCTCAATTCCTGGTGAGTCCTCCTTTGGCATCCTTGGGGTCTTATCTTGACCAGCCCATGGTCACGTCTCCACATTTGAGTGTATATTACAACATGAGTCATTTTCTCTCAGAAGACATCAGGGCTCCCAGTTTATCAAACAAATTGCTTTATTTTTTTCATATACCAGAGGCAGGGACAGCTTTTCCTAAGCCCCTGGGAAAGTGAGGTTTTAATGGACCTTTCCTCCGGGCAAGGGTGCTTCTGAGCTGTAATCTTTATAAAACAGCCAGGCTACTCTTCCAGGAACAACAAAATCTTCCCCGAGGAGACCTTCTCTTTCCATATGGTGAAAGGCTGGCAGCAATATTTAAAAGTGCTCCCTCTCTGGACATCCTGTTAACATAGCTGTAAACCTGGGCTTCTTCCCAGTGTGTTCCCCAGGTCAGGGAGCAGCCGCTCCCCCGACCCCCGACCCCAGGCAGAAACCTGGCAGTCAGGGCTGGCTATTTTTAACACTTCCCTGCTGCTTTCCAGCAATTAGCAAGGCTAATCTGCTAACTCTCGAAATTGCCATTCCTACTTCCTCAATACCAAGAAGTTCTGCCCCTTCCTTCCACCCTCATCCCCGCTGATTCCCCAACATCTCTGGGTTGCTATGGCAGCCCATGCCGACCTAGCGTCCGCCCTGCAGCAGGGCATTTACTGAAATGCAACTGGGAGGGTGTGTCGCCCACATTCAACTGACCACTGACCTTTCCTTCTCGGAGGCAGAATTTCAGAAACCATCCGTGTCTTTCTCACCTCTCCAGGCTTGTCTCTAATTGCTTCTTTTTTTCCCCAATCCTTGCTGTACTCATCCCAAAGCCCTTGCCCTGACCATGTGGGCTCCAGGCTCTGTCCAGCGGCTTGCCTGTCACAGGTTCAGTTCCTGTGTTCTGGAGACGTCCCCTCCCCTCCTGTCCCCTTTCCTCCATTCTGACATCAGATTACTCATCGCCCCCAGCATGGTTGGGTTGCCCCTGCTGTGAACCCTGCACGTTCCCTCCTCCACATGACATGAGGTGTCACTGCTCTTCGAGTCACATTTCCCCTAAGACAGGAGGCTTCATGCTGGCACTGCTATGTTTCCAGGGGTTAGAACAGCGCCTGGTACATGATGGACATCTAATGCGTATCTGTTGAAATAGTAAACACATTAATAAACCTTACAAGACAGCAAGGTCTAGCAGAGAGACTTCACCATGACAGGAGGTGTGAATTTTTTCACCTTGTCTTACTTCTCATGTGATTTTCGTGTAAGACTCTACTTTGCCATTCCCCTCTGATGAGTGATTGATCGCACTCCAATGGGACAGAATTGGGTCCTCAGTCAGGGCCTTCTGGCAGAGCGGGACTTCCCGAGATATTACTCCTCAGCTCTTTTGGATGAATTCTCATATTCTCTGCCTGAGACCCTAACTGCTAAGGACAATGTGAATGCCATACACTATTCTCATAACACAGAAAATGCATTTGAAGGCCTCTGAGTACGACGACTGATTAGGCTAACTCTGAATTTATTGCTCATTTGAAGTGAAATAATGGTCTCAGAGGCAAAATTATACAACAGGAATAATGTTGCAAGCTGATAACACCAACTTTCTAACCCAAGGATGGTCTCTTCCCTCTTAAAAAAGCCCACATTTCCACCCACAGCGGCCAGCAAGCTGCTTATCTGAGCTGGAGTCTGTGTGACTGGTTAGACAGGAGATGTGCGCCAATTCCTATTTGTACGGATGTTCTCTGAAAAATGCATTTAGAGAATCATTCAGTTCCTGTAAAGCAACATATGCATCTATTTTTTTTACAATGCATTTTAAAAATGGCAAATCATAAACTACTGACCTTAAGAGGAATTCAATAAATCATTAAAATTCTGCTGCTCACAAGCCCAGCCCTGACTCATTCCTCACACTTGGCCTTATCGGAAGCTCCAAGGCCTTTGTCACCTGAATCAAGCGCCTCCATAATGCACTACGCGCAGTCTTCTGCTGAGTGGGAGCCTCTGAACCGGGCGGAGAGGACTGCCTTCTGGCTCTAAATGTGTTGTGTGTGTATTTGTTTGTGCAGACGGAAGCTAAATCCATGCAGTGAAACACGCTCACCTGCTGCAAAGGGGCTCCCGGCATGGGCGTGGGGAGGAGCGAAGTGTTGCTCCTGGACTTCCTTGTGCCTGAGAATAAGAGCAGGAGCAGCAGAGCCCAAAGGGTCCCTCTCAGACTGGACTCGTTCTGAGGGATTAAATGAAAACAAATCATTTCGTTTATCCTATTTCAATTCTTTTGGTGCACTGTGATTTTAAACATTTTAACTACCTGAATTAGAACATGAATAGCTTCTCATTTTAACAATGCACACGATGCAGGTCTCTCTAAGAACATTCTAAGTCTTCTCTAAGCGTTTCTTCTTCCCTCCCCGTATGCCCCCAGGTACTTCTCTCTTTTGTGAATACATAAACACGTAGGCATAAGTAAGGAGACTTTGATTTCATTCTGCTTAGAAATATTTATTTATTTATAGAAGAGGCTCATACTAAACAAACCATATCAGAATGTGCTGTCTCTGTTTTAATGCAGTCTGTTGTGGTTGTTTCTGGCTGCCCTGTCTTCTGAGCTCCGCAGGACTCCGGCTCTGTGCCCTGAACGGGGCACCTGTGCACCCAGGGATGTTTCTGCCTTCACTCGTCTTTCGAGTGCTCTGGTTTTCTCTCTCTGACCAGGTATAAAGACAAAGTCATCATCATCCATTCTCCTTCCCCGTTGCTCGGCAAGCGGGAACTGACCGTTTCGAGCTGTTTCTCACCAAGCCCCAGGGCTGCATTTCAGCTCTTGGAAATGGAGTCCTTGTTGTAGGTGTATGCTTTGGCGCCAGGCATTTTGTGTTCCTTGGCCACTAGCCAGTTCCCACACCTATGTGCAGAGCTAAGAATCTGTGCAACTGCGGCGACGCGGATGACTGTGCAATTGCCCGGATCCTTCAGGGAAGGGGGGGAGTGCTGCCACGTGAGCCAGGTGAGAGTGGCCATGGACACCTTGCACAGGAAGGAAGAGCTCTCTCCTTTATTAAAGTATTCCCTAGCCGCGTGGATAAATCTTGGGTGTAGGGCAGGCATGGCAGGTGGCTAAAGTGCCCCTGGGAATTGTGAAAGTAGTCTTTCTTTGTTAAAGTTTATTGTTCCCCAAAGTGATTTATGTAACCAGGTACTGGGCTAGGGATCTCCTCCGGCTCACAGACTGCCTGCTTTTCCTAGGGTTACTGTAACAAAGCACCACCAACGTGGCGACTTCAAATAACAGAAATTCGCCCTCTTACAATGCCGGTGACTACGAAGACGCACTGGTGAGACAGGCTTCCTCACTGCCTCCAGCATTTGGTCCATCCAGGTATTCCTTTGTTTGTGTTGGCATCGCTCTGATGCCTGTCTCCATCTTCCCATGATGGGCTTCTCTCTGCGTCTGTGTGTCTCTGGGTCTTCACAGAGTTTCTCGCTGCCTGGCAGTGTCTGTGTCCAAATTTCCCTCTCTTCATAAGGGTACCAGTCATACTGGATCACTGGATCAAGGCCAACGCCAGTGACATCATCTCAACTTGCTTGAATGTGCAAGACACCTGTAAAAAAATCCACTGGTGTGAGGCCACTGGTCGTTGTCTTAGTCTTTTTTCTGTGGCTGGAACAGAGTAGCTGAGACCTGGTAGCTTACAAGGAAAAGAAGTTCATTCCACTCATGGCTGTGGAGACTGAAGTCTGAGAGCTTGGCTTCCCTGCTTCAACTCACGGGGAAAGCAGAAGGATGGGCAGACACTATTGTTTTAAAATTTATTTATTTACTTGAAAGTCAGTGTTACACACACACACACAGAGAGAGAAAAAGAGAGAGAGAGATAGAGAAAGAGAGAGAGACCCTCCATCCCCTGGTTTACTCCTCAAATGGCCGCAATGGCTGGGGCTAGGCTAGGCAGAAGCCTTCTGGATCACCCACATGGGTGCAGCAGCACAAGGACTCGGGCCATATTCTGCTGCTTTCCCAGGTGCATTAGTAAGGAGCTGGATCAGAAGAGGAGCAGCCAGGACCCTAACTGATGCCCACAGGTGACAGCTTTATCTGCTACCCCACAACGCTGGCCCCCAGACACTTGTAGCAGAGGCAAAATACCGGGGGAGGGGTAGTTTTGCTTTTGCACCCACTAGTGATAACAATCTAGTTCCTTGAAAGTGAGAAATTATTCACTACTGAGAGAATTAGCCCAGTTCTCTGAGAAAGGCACCGATTCCTTTTATGTACCTAATCATTTCTTAAAAGTCCTACCTCCTCCTGGCAAGGCCATACTGGCGATGAAGTTTCCACATGAGTTTCAGAGGGCACAAATCATCTTCGGATGATAGCAGACTTCACACAGGTGTCTGTGTGTTGAGGGTGGGGTGGGGGACACACAATGCAACCTGTGTCAGAGTTTAAGATTTTACCCCAGTGGGCCAGCATTCATTTAGTGCAATCATTAGGGAAACAGACACAAAGTAACAAAGGGAGAAGGGCTACAAGGGAGAGACAGAGTGTCCTGGAAACTCCCATAATGAGAATTAGCCCTGGTCAGGATTCTGGGAAAGCAATGCTTGGCTGAGTATGTATTAACTGGGTGCACAGCAGGGGAAGAACAGGCTCTGGCAGAGCAATCAGCACATGCAAATCCCGGAGGGAGACGGATGCAGTACCTAAGACTTGTGTGACTGGAGCGGAGTGATGGGGATGAGTAATGCTGGAGAGGTTTGCCACCACCAGACCATGCAGAGCCCGCACACCAGTGATGGATGGTTGTGTCCTCCTCCTAAGACAGGCAGTCAGCTACTGCAAGGTGTAAGCAGAGGGCAACTTCATCTGATGTGTGTGTCACAGCCAACACTGCAGCTGCCATGGGGACAACAGGTGGGGCAAGGCAGACTGTGGGACTGCAGGATAGACCGGAAGCCGGGCCGGGTGTGAGGTGGTGCTGCTCAGACTGGGTGGTAGATCTGGAGATCCACAGAAGACGGCAAACTTCAAACATTATTTGGAGGATGAAAGAAAATAGAAAGCAGGGGTTGACTGGCAGGAGTGAGGACCTTGCTAGGGGTGGCATGGAGGTTCCTGGCTGGGAAGGCTGGTGATGACTTCACTGAGAGCCAGCCCTGGAAGACAACCTGGTTTGGGCTGGGATGGTCATGAGAACACTTACATTTGAATTGATGTGAAGACATGAAGAGGAAACATCAGCAGGCAGTTAGATAAGAGGGGGCTTCAAAGAAGTTCATGGAGGATGTGCGTTATAAAAAAAGAAAGGGGGTAAGAACAAGTTTTTGCACAAAATAACCTTTTAATCCCATTTTTCTTTTTTAAAATATTTTTAAAGATTTATTTTACTTATTTGAAAGAGTTACAGAGAGAAGTAGAGACAGAGAGAGAGGTCTCTCATCCACTGGTTCACTCCCCAGATGGCCGCAACGGCCGGAGCTGCACCAATCTGAAGCCAGGAGCCAGGAGCTTCTTCCAGGTCTCCCATGTGGGTGCAGGGGCCCAAGGACTTGAGTCATCTTCTACTGCTTTCCCAGGCTATAGCAAAGAGCTGAATGGGAAGTGGAGCAGCTGGGACCAGAACTGGTGCCCATATGGGATGCCGGCGCTGCAGGCCAGGGCTTTAACCCGCTGCGCACAGCATCAGTCCCTAATCTGATTTTTCCAAGAATATTTTGAAATATCTTTGTGCAAGGCCCTTCTAGAGGCAGCTACCACATTATTCAGTAACTGTAATTGAATGCAAACCTAAACAAAGAGGCTGGGAAGGGGTTCTGGCCACTTCTCATACCCTGGGGAAAGTTCTAGGGCCTTGGGGATTCCAAAACAGTTTTGCTTTAAGTACATGCAGGACATTTCTTACCAGTCACATTAACTGTAATTTTGGTAGCTGCCATCAGACAATGAAGGGGGTCACAGGGAAAGGCCTGGTCATGAAGCCTTGAAGACAAAGTTAACTGGGGACAGAGATGGCACACAGTCCAGCAAATTTTAATTTTTCCTTGAAATGTGGTACTAAAATATCAGGATGAATAATCTCTAAATCTGCTGGTTTGTTTTGTACCAGAGAGCAAGATTTATATAAATCTGAGTGGGCATTTGGTGCTATGATTAAATAGACTCTTGGGATGCCTGCATCCCATATCAGAGTGCCTGGGTTCAAGTCCCAGCTCTGGCTCCTGATCCCAGCTTCCTGTTAATGCTCTCCTTGGGAGGCAGCAGTTGATGTCTCAAGTACTTGGGTCCCTGCCATCCATGTAGGAGATCTGAATTGAGTTCCCAGCTTCTGGGTTTGACCTGGCCCAGTCTTGACTATTGTAGACCTCTGGGAAATGAACCAGTGAGTCAGAGATCTCTGTCTGTCCCTCTGCTTTTTACTACAAAATTAAGTAAAAAATATTTTTGTAAACCCTTCTTTTAAAAAAGGCTTATCTATTTGAAAGTCAGAGCTACAGAGAAAGAGAGAGACACAGAGACAGAGAGAGAGAGAGAGAGAGAGAGAGAGAGGTCTTCCATTGGCTGATTTACTCCCCAAATGGCTAGACCAGTCAAGGCTCAGCCAAGCCAAAGCCAGGAACATCATCTGAGTCTCTCACATTCATGGCATTGGGCCATCTTCTGCTTTTTTTCCCAGGCCATTAGCAGGGAGCTGGATTGGAAGGGGAGCAGCTGGGACAAGAACGGGCGCCCATATGGGATGCCAGCGCAGACAGTACCCGCTACCCCACAATGCCGGCCCCTCTAGGTAAACCCTTGTTAGAAAGGCGATGAAGTTAGTCCCACTTCCTCTAACCTTACAAGGATCCTCTCAACCACATACAACTTTGTTTCCCTGTCTGTCCTCCGGACAACACCTGCTTTCTCTTACCTTGAAACTTTCTCCACATTTTCCCTTCGCTTTGCAAGTTGAGTATTAAAATATTTGTGATCGTTCTCTTGCCGCTAGAATTCATGCAGGCTCTGCAGTGGCTTCCTTACTCAGCTCTCCCACTCGGCTCTCACAAGTGAGCTGATCTCAGTTCTGTCCTGCCTCTCACTGCCAGTGCCTGGTCCTCACATCCCACACGGCTTTGATTATTCAGACTTTTGCCAAAACTGAAAAAGAGAAGCTAATAAATAGTGTGAGGTTACTTCAAAGAGTTCATGGAAAATGCATTCAGAAGTTTATTTTCATGCAAAAAACATTTCAAAATCCATGCATATCTGGGGTCATCACAAAGTTGATGAGAAATGGATCTCAAAATTTTTTGCACCAAAATTGCATTCTATTTTTCTTTGAACTTTAAAAAGTGCCCTCATACAGCTCGTTCTTTCTGGTTTGGCTCTAATCTGAGACAATTTCTTTCCAACTTGGAGAAAAGTTACCTTAGCAGCATCCAAGCAACTAATGAACTCAATTAACTTTCCCCCTCCTCCTTTATCAATATTCAATTAACATTCAATCACTTCTTCGCTGTGCTCCATGGTTTTATAGCCTGCGGAGCAAGTAGCTGGAGTGGAACAAAACTACAGAAGCAAGGTGAGGAGTCACAGAGGGAGACATGGAATTTGATGACATCTCTGTGCTCCCTCTCCCCTTGGCCTAGTGGAAGTCCTGTGCATGCAACTTCAATGCAGTCCCTGGGAATAGAGGGGGTAGTGATAAAACTCTGGGTGACAAAGACTAACTTTCTAGCATGTGAGGCAAGAGCAGAAATGGGTAGATTTAAGAAAAATCTAATAATCTTTTCTCTTATGCGTGTTGAGGTTGTGGACTGAGAGTCATGTCACAATGGCCAAAAGTAGTGGAGGGCAATAAAATGTCACCTATTAAGTTTATAACCTGCTTTACTGTGAAGGTCAAGAAGCGGAAGGTGATCTGTTCTTAGAAGAATGGAAGGGCAGCTGAGCCAGATATGAGTCTTACCCTCTTGGTACGCCTGCAAGCTGAGAAACATTCTCGTCTCCACACTGACACAGAAACCCAGATGCTGTCCTCACCTTCTTCAAGTAAAGTTGCTCAACTGGAAATTCTCAATTCTGTTTCCACCACTCCATTTCCTTTTTTGAGGGGAGTAAGGGTGAGGATTGTTCAATAAAACCTATTGCCCAGCAATTAAAAGTCCAGTATGCATTTTTTCTGTATAACTTACTCTGAGCTTATTAACATCAGATAAAGTGTGAATTTTCACCATTTATTTGTGTTCTTTTGTTTTCTTGACCGATTTTTCATTTTTCCTTCCAAAACATCATATACCATACTTGAGACCGTGAAGGATTTTTAAATACCATGTCCGAAAGATCTGAATGTTCACCTGAAGACGCCTATATGCCTAGCATGCACTCTTGGGACCTCAGGGTCTGGCTAGTCTATTCACAGCTATCTTCTACGATGGGTTTAGGAAACACTTGCCACAACCTTCAGACATTTACAAAACACATGGGCTTTCAACATGTCCATGAGATTGGTGATGGGCCTGCACTTGCACATTGCTGACTGCTTCTGATGCACACCTCCCTTGGCGCACACACAGGAAAGTCCATTTGCTTCTTCAACCTCATTACACCTGCCCTACTCAATGTCTCCATCATGCACCTGGCCACGTACTTCTGTTCTGCATCATCTTCTCTGGGAATGAAAGACAGTGAGACTAAATATATTTATTGTATTCTGCCAATCAACCATTTAGATAAAACTAGTGCATCAATTCACAACTACAAAAATTGCCTCAGCATCCCTTGCTGGCTGCTTACTCCCAGTCCTCGCCAAGTACTTGGGTGATCTCATTAGGAATGTCCTGTGAACTAGATGCCACTGTCCCCATTTTACAAATGAGGGCAGTGAGGCTTGCATAATGCATGTGTCATGATTAAGGTCACACGTTGAGTCACCAAAGATGTGGGATTTGGATCCAGGTCAGTTTAATACCAAAGATGTTTACTCAGTACTCAGTTACTAACTACTCTGTCTGCATGAGCAGGGAGGAGAAATGATTTTCCTACTTAAGCACATGTCCGCTTCAAATTTCCTGTCCAAGGATGCTCTGACCTTGATGAGTCATCAAATAGAGCTGATGATTCCAGAGGTGCAAGTCAAGTGTGTATACAAGAGGTTGATTCTACACAAAATCCCATTGTGTAGGGTAACTGTATACACTATTTATGAGCAGCTAACTCTAGGACTCAGGGCTGCCGGATTTAGTAAATGAAGTTACAGGTGCCCAGTTAAATTTTAAATTCAGATAAACCATGAATAACTTTTAGTACAAATATGTCCCATGCTCTTTTTGAGACATATTTATACTAAATATATTTTCATTACTTGCTTGAAACTTACATGTAACTGGGTATCCTATATTTTATCTGGCAGCCCTACTGGATCGTATTCTGTGGCTGTAAATCCTGCACTTGTATTCTTCACTATCCTAACACTGAGTTCTGCTGTGGCTAAACCCACCCCCCCAAAAAAATCTGTCTGTATCTCTTACGTGTGTGTTTGTGTGTGTGCGTCTCTCTCGTGCTCTCTCTCTCTCTCTCTCTGTAATTCTGCCTTTCAAATAAATAACTACATTTTAGAAAAATCCATAAAAAAAATCCACAAGCAAATGAAAGAGAGTGAAATATTTGTAATTCATGTAACAAATTAACTGTATGTCTAATAAATGCAGAACTCCTAAAAGGCACTAAGAAAAAGACATGACAACCAAGACTGAGCAAAGGATACTCACGGTCAATTTATAGCAAAGGAAATAAAAGTAGCCAATTAATGCTTGAAAAGATATTTAATAACATTAGTAACCAAAAAAGTAAACTAAAATAATAATGACACACCATTTACCCCAATTTGGCTGCAAAACAGTAAAATTTTATGATTGCCAGCATTGGCAAGGGTGAGCAAAAATGAGTCCTTTTTCTGTCTGTACAAATGCCAATTAGTAGTCTTTAGTACTCTTTAGTGTCTCTCTTTCTATCTCTCTCACTCTCTCTCTCCCTCTCTCTCTCACACACACACACACACACACACATAGCTAGCTCATTGTGATCCAGAGCAGTGGCAGAGAACATCCATTTGTGTATTTTACCCTAGGCTGGGCTAGCCCAGCAACTCCCACTTGGGGTTAGCTGGCTGGGGAGCTGCCCAGGGCTTGTCTCTCCTTCTCCCTCCCAGGCATCAGCATTTCCCTCTCTGATATCTAACATCAATAATTAGAGCCTTTCACATCAGTACTTGGGTGTGGATGATTCTGAGGTCAGAATGTTAAGACTCAAAAAAAAAAAAAATCAAGGAGATCTTTTCACACATTGAAGAAGCTGAGGACCTCATAGAATTCATTCACTCAAAGTCACACAGCAAGATGAGGCAGAGTTGGTATGGACTAGTGTCCCACCAGCACTTACTCTGATTCAGGTGGCTCTGCCTTTCTATGATGTGGGGTCAAAGCTCCAATTCTTTGCTTACTTCCACAGTGTGGAGTGCATCTCTCCTTCCCTAGTGGTGATGATGCAATCATGATATGACAGTGGTGATTTCTTCGGTTCCAGGTGCTTACACAACGAGGTAGCTCACACTTGTTGAATCCACCAGCTTTCACACTGCTGACTTTACTGTGCTCTCCCCAAGAATACCATGAGAACAAAGGGACCCGTTTGAAATATGCTACCAAGCTTTGCAAAAAAGGAGTTTGAAAAGTACATATTTGTCTTGTTAAGCCTTATGATTCTTTCTCTTTTTGCTTCCTGTTTCCAAGAGATGGTAGATACCACAACTAGGGAGGTAATCTGTCTAATCCTGGTACAGATCCAACATCCATAACTCTCCAGAGGCTTCTAACATTTCCTTCTTTCTTTTCTAGTAATCCCTGCATGCTTTGCACCATGTGTTTGTTTTATTGCTTTGAGGGGGTTAGATTTTTGGGTGTGTGCTTCCTTTAAGGAAAGATGAAGCAAGTATATAATGCAAATACTCTAAGGAATCTTCTTAGTTCTTCCCATTTGGAAATGGCTGTATTTGAGATGATTTATTTGGGAAGAGCTTGCATTCATTGAGACGTATGGAAATACATTATTTACCACCATTTTTGAGCACTGACTATGGGTCAGACATCATGAAAGATGTGTTACTTTCCATATCTCTATGACAACCTTGTGAAGTAGGCATTATTAGTCTAATTTCCTAAGAGAGAACAATCAACGTCTGAGAGGTTAAGAAACTTTCCCAACATCACATGGTCAGGAAGTAGAAATGTTTAAGGTAATGGGGCATTATGACACAGCTGCTAGAGCAGCCGCCTGTGGTGCCAGCATCCCATATAAGCATTGGTTTGAGCACCTGCTACTCCACTTCTGATCCAGCTCCCAGCTATTGCATCTGGGAAGGCAGTGGAAGATTGTACAAGTGTTTGGGCCCCTGCACCCATGTGGGAGACCTGGATGAAGCTCCTGGCTGCTGGCTTCAGCCTGGCCTAGCACTGGCTGTTTCAGTCCTTTGGGGACAAAGTCAGCGGTTGGAAGCTCTCTCTCTCTCTCTGTTTCTGTCTCAACTTCTCTCACTGTAACTCTGCATTTCAAGTAAATTTTTAAAAATATATAAAAATAAAAAAGAGAAGTTGAAGATAGGAATCAGAATAGTCCCACATGAAAGTCAACATCCTTTACAAATATTGGTGTTAAAAATGTAGTTCTCTGGGAAATAGTTTACATTGTTTCATCTTCTTAAAGTTTAACAAAGCGTACTAGCATATTAAAGACTGAAAATCCCAGCCAAGAAAACAGTCTATTTGACTTAAGTTCTCCCGAGTTTTCATATAGAATTCACTGGACCATGGAGTGTTCCCTTAAACTCCCCCTCCCCCACCCACCAGACACCATATGGAAGCAGTGTTTGGAATAGCTTTACTCATACCAAAATAAAGGCTATGACTGTATCTGGGGTTACAATGGACTTAACATGGAGCCAGCACCATGGCATAGTAAGTTAAACTTCTATATGTGGCGCCAGCATCCCACATGGGCACCAGTTCAAGTCCTGGCTGCTCCACTTTTTTTTTTTTTTTTTAAGATTTATTTATACACAGAGAGAGGAGAAGCAGAGAGAGGGGGGTGGGGGGGTCTTCCAACCCATGGTTCAATTCCTGATGGCAGTAACAGTTGGAACTGTGCCGATCCGAAGCCAGGAGCCAGGAGATTCTTCTGAGTTTTCCACGCGGGTGCAGAGGCCCAAAGCCTTGGGCCATTTTCTACTGCTTTCCCAGGCCATAGCAGAAAGCTGGATCGGAAGTGGAGCAGCCGGGTCTCAAATTGGCACCCATATGGGATGCCGGTATCAAAGGTGGCGGCTTTATCTGCTACGCCACAGTGCTGGCCCCTCGCCTGCTCCACTTCTGACCTGGCTCCCTGCTAATGACCTGGGAAAGCAGTGGAAGTGCTTGTGCCCCTGCACTCACAAGGGAGACAGGAAGAAGCTCCTGGTTCCTGACTTTGGATCTGCCCAGTGGCCGATTTGGGGAGTTAACCAGCGGATGGAAGACCTCTCTCTGTGTGTAATTCTGCCTTTCAAATAAATAAATAAATATTAAAACACACACACACAAAGAACTTCACACAGTGCTGTTTGTGCCTCAGCTAATTGCCTGAGGAAGAACCTTTTACAAGGTGGGATAGAAAACGTATAGGCCGGAAAAATAGGATAGTATTTGGAATCTGAAATGTTATTCTGTGAAAGAGGGATTAGATTATGTCAAATGTCCATAAAGAGTAGAACTAGAGGCCGGCGCCATGGCTTAACAGGCTAATCCTCTGCCTTGCGGCGTCGGTACACTGGGTTCTAGTCCCGGATGGGGCACCGGATTCTGTCCTAGTTGCCCCTCTTCCAGGCCAGCTCTCTGCTATGGCCGGGGAAGGCAGTGGAGGATGGCCCAAGTCCTTTGGCCCTGCACCCACATGGGAGACCAGGAGAAGCACCTGGCTCCTGGCTTCGGATCAGCGAGATGCGCCGTCCGCAGCGGCCATTGGAGGGTGGACCAACGGCAAAAAGGAAGACCTTTCTCTCTGTCTCTCTCTCTCACTATCCACTCTGCCTGTCAAAAAAAAATATTAAAAAAAAGAGTAGAACTAGAACAAATACATAGAAGAGATGAGAAGACAGATTTTGGTTCCACTTAAGCAAAGCTTTCTAATCCTCGGAAATGCCCAAAATGGACTAGATCACCATTATTGGAAGTGACCCCTCATTATCGGAAGAAAGCTCCATGCTTCTTGGTGACAACAGCACTCTAACACCAGCTGTGCTCTTGAATTCGATGACCTTTATGGGTTTTGCCAACTAAGATTATCTGTTTTTATTTAAACTGGTTAATCCCAACCCAAAATATCAACTTAATGCTGACCAGTTGGTCTACCAGTTTATAATTGTATAGAAAATAGCCAATTGCATAGCAAACAAGAAATTACATGTCTGACTTTTTTTTTTAACTCTGCAATATTTTTGGCAATGTGTATTGTAGGATATTGATGGGAGAGCCCACATTTTCTTCCAGAGATGAGTGTTCTTTCTCAGTGTGGGTTTCACTTTCCCGAGGAGGAGTTCATCAGCCGTGCTGATGGGGTAATTTGTATGCCATCTTTTGTGGTGTTAGTGTGTGAAGGCAAGTATTTTTCTTCTGTGTGGAGAGTGATGAATTCCCCAGAAGATAGGTCACATAGCAGGTGATGTTTAAACATCTTAGTTATGTTACTTAAGTAAACCCACATTAAGTATATTTACATATACTGCCCAAACTTTCAGAGCAGAAGCTGTGAAAACATTAAAACTCTCTGGAATGTAGATTCCCACAGTGACCTAACATGCTGTGACATCTTCAGGGTGCAGAGAATTTGGGAGCCTTGATGCTATTTGTGGAATACAATGATGTGGTGATGTACTTGATTCCATTAGACAGATCGTAGACTATTTTACAGGCAGGAAATATGACCATCTTAAATAGGCATGCTTTATAAAACCATGACCATGAGTATGAAAATAATCCAAGCTACAATACTAAATGTCTTCTTTTTTTTCTATTAAAATATATTTGCTGCCTGTTTGGCTTTTGAAGTCTGCTAAATTGCTCACAGACAAGCAATAATGCATATTGAAGTTTTAAAAAAATTGTGAAAAAGACTTATGTAATCTTAGTCCAGATTTTCAACGTTGACTCCAAATCCGTAGGCAGTGCAATTCCCATGTAAGTGACACAAACCTGTTTATTTGAGCCGTCATCACGACTTTTCAGAGTTTGCTCTGGTGGGACAGCAGAGTCAGAAGTTGGACCTGGTAATTGAACCCAGGTACTCTGACATGGGATGTAGACATCTAAACTGCTAGGCTAAATATCTACTCTTTTTTTTCCCCTGTGCTTTTTGCCTGCATCTTATTTTACATCTGATCATTATAACATGTTTGTTGGTATGATTTCTGTTGTAAAGCCATTCAGTCAACAGATATTAACTGAACATACACTATGCCAAAGAATGAATAAAGCTGAGTCCTACCCTTACAGTGCTTACAGTTAGTAGAAAATTGAATTCTATTCAGTAGACAAGTGGCCATCTACGTCATTTTATTATTTTATTGGTGAAGATCTTGAGACCCCCAGAGGTTAAAGGTTTTGTTCCTGACAACTAGCTCGTGAGATCAGAGCCAGGATTGTACTTAGTCTGATGCTGAGGCTTCTGCTCTTCTGCATGATGTGGGGTTAAACGTCACAGCCTGTATTTGTGGGTAGATGTTCGTGCAGTGACTTAGGAAAGACTCTTTCTTGCTGTTGTTTTTGAAAGGAATGTGTGTAAGCTGCTTTGGGTGGAGGTAGAAATGTAAGGGGTATGCTCAAGAAAAAGATTCTACCGAACCAGATTAGGAAAACCTCCTGCCACCCCTCCCTGAGAAGACAGGCGACAATGAGAAAGGAACATGAAAAAGAAATTGGAGAAGGGAGGGTGGGCAACAGGAAGTTTAGGACAGACTGTCGGCCAATTCAGTGATTTCTAGCTCCTAAAGAAACAATACTGCAGGCTGAAATATCCAGGCTTGTCTGGTGTGAGTGCAGCCACGTTCTCTGGAGCCCAGAGAACATAGCTTGGGAGGGGCTTTTCTGAAAAAGGAGCACAAAATCGCAAGTGAGACAAACAGGAGAATCTTGGAAGGGACCTGCATACAAAAGTTCTGAAATATAAGAATCATCAAGCTCACCGGCTTCATAGGAAATCCACCTCTGAGAGCATCTGGTGTATTAGGAGTGTGTGAGCACAGGGACTGAGCACAGTGTCTGGATGGGGGGAGGGGAAACCCTGGCAGTTACTTCCACAGCAATGGTGGAGCCAGCAGGTGTGGGGAAGAGTGCAAGCTCTCATGAGTCAGCAGAGATTTGGAGTGGGGTTTGGAGCTCCTTCCGCAGTCAAATGAAATGTGTGTACAGTGGTTAGGGTGTCACTCTTATCTACAGCTCCAACACAGGAGATCCCTAACGATTATCATTTACAAAAAATAAATTAACCAAAGAAATGGTTGTGATTTCTTTTCATGCATTCTATGCTCCTTTCAAATGGAATATACATTGTTTTAAGAATGTGCGAATTAGTACATTTTTACACCTGAAAATTTCAGAGAGAATAACAAAATGCATTATAGCAAAGTCCTAGTAGAGATGGGAAAATTATTAAGGAACTTGAATTAATGGGGACTGATTCTCAAAATAAAGACTGGGGTATTTTTTGTGGGTAGTAATTTACTGGATCAGTCACTGTTAGGTACAAATTATCTCTACAGAAAACATTTTTAATAAAATAAAAATTATTTCTACAAAGAGAACATAGACCAGTTATGGGCTAGCTCAACATTCTGGAGAGGTGGCAAAGTGAGATGGAAAAACCACTGCAGTCAGGAGATCTGAATCCTTAAAAAATCCCGACATCAACTAAAGATGAGCTCGGCAGACAGAACTTCGCAGAGGCTTTTTTTGATGGAGTGACAGGGAAGTGGGAATGGGAGGTTGGGGCCTCCAAGACTGGATGTGACAAGCTCACTTCTGCAGGAAAGCAACTCTTGCGCTGAGGATTAAAGAGTGATAGGATGGCATGATCGTGGGAACTATGGAAACAGGTCGTCGGGAGTATACAGTGCGGTATCAGCAGGGTGCACAACATCCTGGCAAAGGAGATGTGCACTGTGGGTAACTGGGCTACAACAATGCCTAATAGCATTAGATATTGGCATGACGATTAAATCACTGTCCCCCAACCCATGTCCTTTTCCTCATGGGCACATGGCAAAGCTAGGTTTCCCAGCCTCTCCTGCAGTTAGATGTGATCTGAATGCAAGCAATGGAAGCTAGTTAGAAGTGATGTGTACATTAAAGAGTCGCCTGTAAAACTTCCCACATGAAATCCACCACGGTCTCTTTGGCATTGACCATATTGGAAGCTTTGTGTGGAAATGAAAGAGCCAGGGGACAGAAGGATGTTGTGTCCCCGAAGCACCACGTGCAGAGGAAGGTAGATGGGCAACAGTCAAGAACACTTTGGACGTGTTGAGAAATAAATGCCTGTGGTATTAACCCCATGAGATTTGGATTTCTTTTTTCACAGAGACCACATTATCTTAACTCAGGATTCTACAAATGATGACCCACAGGATAAATCCAGCTTGCGGCTTATTTGTGCGCAGCCTGTGTGAAGGGTTTTAATTTTTTAAACATTTTTAAAGATTGTTTATAAAAATGTACAACAGAAACCATATGTGGCTCATGAAGTCTAAAATATTTATGATTTGGCCCTTTACAGAAAAAGTTTGCCAACCTCTGTCTTAATCAATGCAGAAATTTCATATGATAGACATCTTGGTTTCTAGCCAGATATAAAGTCTTCTAACTATATGATAAATAATTTTCCATATGCAAATATATGTCTATGCAAATATATATATGTATATATATATATATATATATGAGAGAGAGATAACCACAGAATAAAAATGGAATAACAGGGACTAGTTTTACCTTTTGATTTGAAGCAATTTTTAAAATCTTCAAGCCCCCAAATAGATAGTTTTCAATACATTGAATACTGAATATCGATAAAGGAAAAAAAAACCCTATGAAGCAGCATCGTGATACAGCAGGTTAACATACTGCCTGCATTGTCGACTTCCCATATTAAAGTGCTGGTTTCAGTCCCTGCTCCTCCACTTCCAATCCAGCCTCCTGCTGATGTGCCTGGGAAGAGAGAGGATGATGGCCCAAGGACTTGGGCCCCTGCCACCCATGTGAGAGGCCTGGATGTAGTTCTTGGCTCTTAGCTTTGGATGGTTCAGCCCCAGCCATTGCAGCCATCTGGAGAGTGAACCAGTGGAAAGAAGATCTCTCTCTCTCTCTCTCTCTCTCTCTCTCACTCCACTATTCAAGTAAACATATCTTAAAACAAAAGAAGCATGTGATCACTGAAGGATGGAAAATAAGTGAGGTGGGAGGAGTGATAGCCCAGCTGGTGGCCTAGAGAGACTGTGTCCCAGGGGGCCCCTGGCAGCCTCTGTGAGTTGAGAGGCAGAGCTGGGCCCTGGTGGCAGTGAGAGCAGGGCACCAGACTGACAGCCCTACACACACAGAAGACTCTGGGGAGGGGCGGGGGCCCCTCAAGTAGGCTGATGAGGACTGACTCACACAGACAGGTCAGAAAATTACTTGGTCCAAGGAAAAACCATCGATAAGGGTTAGAGAAAACAGCCCTGGAGCTAATGCAGGCAGGGCTGGGAATGGTTTCTATTCCCACCTAGCAGAGTCAAAAACTTTACAATACACGGGACATCTCATTGACTCAGACTGATTTGCCTTAATATGGTACACAATAGCCCCAGACCAAACACTGCTTTAGTCCCACTGAACAGGACTTAAAGATCAAGTTCCAAAAAGGATTGAGAACTCTTTTTATGTAATTTACTTGCATCCTTGGGGAAAAAAAACAAACAAACAAACTCAAGAATAACGTAGGAATACAACTAAATATCCAGTTCCCAGAAACATGAAATTAATAATACCTGGCATCTAACCATAAATATTTGATGGTAATTACAAAAGCAATAGGTAGAGGATTCAAGCCGAGACTTCGTCAAAGAAGTAGGGCTGGAAATAAAGACTTGAAAAATCCAGTTCATCAGTTGTTATGGAAATGCCGATTAACACTACAATGACACGCCACTAGGATGTCTAGGTGGACAAATTCTCTATGCTAAGTTCTGGTGAGGAAATGGAACAACTGGAACTCCCACATCCTCCTTCTCGCAGGAATGTAAAGCAATGCAACCACTTTAGAAAACTGTCAGATGGCTTCTTAAAACACTTACCGTGTGTCTTAGCCGTAAATACCAGGTGTTCACCTATGTGAGGAGATAGCTCACATCCACACAAATCTCTGCACCTGCCATCGATTTTATTTGTAACAGCCCTGACATGGAAATAACCTGAATGTCCATCAGTGGGGCAATAAACAAACAAGTTGTGGTACATCCGTGCATACCAGGGCTAGCAGGACAGATCCCACTAACTGGGCGGCTTAAACCACAGAGATTTATTTTCTTGCAGTTCCGGAGGCTACAGGTCTGAAATGAAGGTGTCAGCAGGTTGGGTTTCTCCGGGGGTTTCCCTCCTTGGCTTACAGAGAACTGCCTTCTGTGTTCTCAAAGGTCTTTTCTCAGTGCCTGCACCCTTGAAGCCTCTGTGGGTACTGATCTCTGCTTCTTATGACACCAGTCACTTTGGCTTAGGGCCTACTCAAAAGGCTGCCTTTTAACTTAATTGTCTCTGTAGGTTCCACCTTCAAATATAGCCACTTGGCTATATTTGGATGAGGTAAATTCTAGGGCTCCAACATAGGCATTTCGGGGGTGGAGGACACAATTCAGTCCATATACCATGTTGGGGGATTCTACTTAGCAATGAAAAGGAATGAATTATTATTTTTTAATGATTTATTTTATTTATTTGGAAGGTAGAGTGAGAGGGAGAGATGGGGTGGTGGGGGGAGACAGACAGAGACAGAGACAGAAACAGAGAGAGAGAGAGAGCGAGAGAGCAAGATCTTCCAATGATTCGCTCCCCAAATGACCACAATGGCCAGGGTGGAACTAGGCCAAAGCCAGGAGCCAGGAACTCCATCCAGGTCTCCCATGTGGGTGGCAGGGACCTTAGTATTTGGGTCATCTTTCACTGTTTTCCCAGGCATATTAGCAAGGAGTTGTAGCAGCCAGGACTTGAATCAGTGCTCTGAAACCATATGACAGTGTTGTAGGCAACAGCTTACACTGCTGCTCCACAATGCTGGCCCCAGGAATGAATTATTGACACATATTAAAACATGAGTAAATTTTGAAATATTATGCTGAATGAGATAAATCAGAACAGATATAGTATACGCTTATGCTTCCAATGATTCCATTTATACAAAGTTCTAGAAACTGTAAACTACTTTGTGGAGACTGAAGGGAGATCATTGGTTTGGTAGGAAGCTAGGAGGTACTAAAAGTGACAGCAGGAAACTTTTAAAGGTGATAAATGTGTTTATTTTCAAGATAGTGGTAATGGTTTCATGGTTTTGTATATCCAGATGTCTCATACTGTACACTTAAATATGTATAGTTTATTGCATTTCAATTATACCTTAATAAAAATGTTTTTAAAGAGCTATAAACATGTTATAGTTACTTTTATAAACTGTGGCAAGCATAAATTCACATTGCCATTTTATTATGCTAATAATAATAATAATAATGACAACTACCAAGAAAAGGGACCTGTTTGGATGAGTCATCACTGCTTTGGTTTTTCTCTGTCTGGAGCACCTGCTATTCTCCCTGTGTTACACCACCTTTCTCCTTTCTTCTGGAAGAAGCACCTCTCACCTTTTGGCAACTTGCTCTCCTTGCTCCTGAAAACACTGTTGACTGGCTAATGAGTGGGCATCTGAACCTGGTTGGTCTAATCAGAGTACTTCCTTGGGGTTTACTAAAACTGTGATGAGTTATGCCATCCTGGAGGTAGAAGATGTGGGATGAAGTATTTTCAATGGGAGGGAATCCATGTTTTCTTTTTTTTAAAATTTTTAAATTTATTTGACAGGTAGAGTTATAGACAGTGAGATATAGACAGTGAGAGAGAGAGAGACAGAGAGAAAGGTCTTCCTCCCATTGGTTCACTCCAGAAATGGCTGCTACGGCCGACATTGCGCCGATCCGAAGCCAGGAGCCAGATGCTTCTTCCTGGTCTCCCATGCAGGTGCAGGGCCCAAGCACTTGGGCCATCCTCCACTGCCCTCTGGGCCGCAGCAGAGAGCTGGACTGGAAGAGGAGCAACTGGGAATAGAATCCGGTGCCCATATGGGATGCTGGCGCCACAGGCAGAGGATTAACCAGGTGAACCACGTGCCTGCCCTCCATGTTTTCTAACATTTGGATGAAATCAAGGTGTATCGAGAGAAAATGAAGCTGAAAGAGAAGCAGGAGTGAAAGCCGAGGCAGGGGCAGGTGTGTGAGTGTGTGCAGAACTGGCTCCAGTTGCTCCTAAGAATCCCTAATCTTCCCATGGTTGTCTTTCCTCCATGGTTCCTTACACTTCTGGGCTAATAATTTCCTAATTTATCAAGTTAATTTAAATTAGGTTCCTCCATACCAAATTCTGTGAACAATTTATTATATACTTAAGAAATGTATTACTAATTGCTCACTCTTTCAATGTCAGAGATCTTGGCACAGCTCTGAGTAAAGAATTTGGGGTGAATTTGACAAAATCAACAACAGCATTTAATTCTACCTGTGTTTATTTAATACCTACTCAGCCCAAGGCATTTTGTATTTGCTCAAAGACATTCTCATCAAGAATGCATTTAAACAGCCACTCAAATTTTGAACAACTAAGTAATTTTGAGGCTTCCTACTGTAAATAATTTTGTGGCAAAACTCCCAGGTGTACACTGCTGAAAAAAAAATAGATGGAGCCCCAAACTGAACTCATTAGAAATATGTGACCATGGGGAAATGAAAGGCATGTGGTGATAACTTTCACTTTCTTACAGTCCTCTGGCTTCCAAACCAGTTGTGGACTAGAAGCTGGTTCCTGGGCTTTTCCACTCATGGTAACTTACAAGGAATTTTACTTTTCATTTAATAAGCTATTTTATATTCAGTCATCCATTTCTCTGTATTGCCCTAAACCATTAGGAAACAAAGAAACTGAGAAAATATTCTAGTTCTTCATGACAGTGGAGTTTTTTTTTTTTTGTCTTTTATTTAATTTTTGTGTTTTGTCTTTTGTATTGCATATTGCAGCTGATCACTTGTTGTTTTAGTAGTTTAGGGGCAAAAATAGGTCCTCTGTGCATTGGAGGGCCCTGTTGATAAAGCTTATGTGGTGGTATTTCCTAAAAGAACAGAGCTGGTAGCCTTCTTCCCTCTCATGTAGGGTCTAGGAGTCCTGGGAAAGTATTTTGGGACAAGCAGACCAGGTCATAGTATATAGAGTGCTAAGCAAGTGATAGCCACTTACTAGGCACCTAATGAGATATATCCAGCAAATCTGTAACTAATATTCACAATATGAATCCACTTCTATCTCTAAGCTTAAGATATTATTTTTTATTTTAAAATTTATTTGAAGATATTATTTTAAAATTAATAAAATAATTAAAAGCACATGCTTTTGGAATGGTTTCAAGGTTTTTTGTCTCACTTTAGGAGAAAGCTCAAACTTGTTTCTTAACCTTTGCCTGGGTTAACTACCACTAACTCATCAGTCCAGGAGAAGAGCCCAGTGTTAATGGTACCAAAATATAATTTTTGTTGCAGTTCTCATTTTATGAGTCTGGGACTCTAAACCCCATAGGACCCTTTGGCATCGTATAAGTATCTTACTTTTGAAGCCATCTCTCCTTTCAATGTGCCAAAGAATTTAGCTCACACACAGATTATCATTTCTAATGGCAGTTTAGCATTTCATTGTGCAGTTGTACTTCAAGATAGCTTTCAGAAAGACATGAACTATTCATGAGATGAGGTATGGTTCTTGGGGCGCCTGCTCAGTCTCTTAGACTCGACTCTATCTCACATTACAGTCTCATGTTGCCCCTTATTAAGGGAATCACTCTAAATTACCCAGCACATTCCATAGGGTTGTATGTGCGATTAATTAATGCTTTGGAAGGTAGTTTAGGAAGTGAAAGTTGAGGGATTGTCCTGAGGCAAAACTGCAAAATAGGAGAAAATGACTTTCAGATTCAGTTTACTCATCTGTAACATGGAATTAACGTTAATTTCACAGGAGTATAATGAGGCTAAAAATTAGATGACAAATGAGTAAGCATCAGCCACCGAGGCTGATATCCAAAAGGAATTCAGTGAATGCTAACCTTGTATCAGGGCACTGCCTTTCTGCTCTTAAGTCTGTCTGTTCTTTGCTTTGCCAGTTCTTCCCTGTCTCCCACTCTGGTGTCTAGAACCTTGTGTTTTCTAAGCTTCTCGTCCAAGCCTCAGCGTTCAGACCCTTCCTTTGTAATAAAGTGTCAGCAACTAGTAGGTGCTTAAAGAACATTTCACCAGGTAGTATATTTCAGGCGTCTGGAATGGTAGCTGTCTGCAGCTGGGTGGGGTGAGATAACCCCAGTGGGTGGCTATTCATTTACCTTGCCTACCTATTCATTTACCATGCATGAGGCTCCTGCGATGACTGCTAATAACAGGGTTGATACTTAGAATATTTAGCGACTGGCTCTTCCTCATCAGAATGGATGCTGGCAGGAAACAACTGGCTCAGCCAGACACTGTGTACTGGCTGTGTGCTGGCCTTGGTAAACTGCTGTCACAGACTCGTGCTCTTTGCTCTGCTGGTTGGGCTATTCATCCTGGTGGCAGGAGTTACGGGGTGGTAGAAAAAAATCTGAGAGTTGGATTTTGATCCAAATCCTGGCTCTGTCACCTTCCAGCTGTGTCATTTTGGCCTCAATTTTCTCTTCTCTAAAGGAGATTTATACAAGTACAAAGCGTCTATTTCATCAGGTTTGTTTTTGTTGAGCTCTGGAAAATTGTATATGGAAATATTATTTAATGTAACAGAGATGCACTTCCTCTGTATGTGATGAAGACAGCACCAACAATGCACCAAAGCTGTAGTTTAGAAAAGATTCCAGATTTAGCAAAAAATGGTATTTCCTATTTCAAGGAGCGGTGAAATGGGATAAAATGTACATTTCTGGGTGCTGGAGGTTCTTTCTCATCTGTGAAATAAGAATTTGTGCTAAAGCCTACCTCAGGTCCCTTCCAACTCTCCAATCTAGGCTTGCGTGGCTGGGGCTTTTAATCAGACAGTTGTTCTGGGGGCTTGAATCTTCTTTGTCGGGCCAGCCTGACTGATCTAAGTGAGTGCAGCTGCTTAGAATTAGTTCCCGTCCACTTCACGGCCAGGCTTGACCAGTGCAGGTCTGAACCCACGAGTGGCCCAGGGAAGCAGAGATACAGACAAAAGGTTTCGGGTTTCTCTCCCCACACAGCTCTCCTGGGCCTCTTTTCCCAGCTGTCTCAACTCTGACCTGTCACGCAGGGTTTGATATTTGTATTTCTGGAAATGGTTAGCAGCATCACTAGGTAATAAGGTTGCAGATTCCAAATCTCTCTTGTAATCCAGGTCAGATGTTGTCCTGGGAGTGGCTGGGAAGGCAGAGAAGCCAAGGATGAGGCTGCTTTGCTTCAGGGCAGATGGTGAGATCAAGCTTGCTGGGACTTATCTCTGCTGTGGCCAAGGATCCACTGAGCTCTTCAAGATTTTTTGGTGTCTTGAATTTTTTTCAGTTGTTGTTAGTACTCGTGTTTGATAGATTTTGCCTTTCAAACAGAGAATGTTAGCATGGGAAGAGAACCAAGAGATTAAACCATCTAGCCCACATGAAGAAATCTGCATCTTGACTTGCCCAGGGTCACAGAACTGCTAAGGGAAGAGTCAGTTCTAAAGCACCTAGTGTCCCACTTCCAAGTTGGCCGCCATTTCCAAAATCACTTTCCATGCTAATTCCTCCATCCGTTGGTTCCAAGAAATCACTATTTTTTTTGGACAGGCAGAGTTAGACAGAGACAGAGAGACAGAGAGAAAGGTCTTCCTTTTCTGTTGGTTCACCCCCCAATGGCCGCTATGGCTGGCACGCTGCACTGATCTGAAACCAGGAGCCAGGTGCTTCCTCCTGGTCTCCCACGCAGGTGCAGGGCCCAAGCACTTGGGCCATCCTCCACTGCACTCCCTGGCCACAGCAGAGAGCTGGACTGGAAGAGGAGCAACTGGGACAGAACCGGCGCCCCAACCGGGACTAGAACCCAGGGTGCTGGTGCTGCAGGTGGAGGATTAGCCTAGAGAGCCGCAGCGCCGGCCCCAAGCAATCACTATTACGCCCAGCGTGCACAGTCTCATACCAGGATCTAAACGTGCTCAGATGTGGCAGCAACCCTGGGAAGGAAGGAAAGGGCAGGACAATAAAATGAATGGGAGATTGCTGGAGGCAGCAGAATTTGTACCTGTACCCAGGTTCAGCAGCTAAGTCAAGCAGCAAAATATTTTTACTATTTTAAGCCCTCCCTTGCAATGGTCCCGGGTAGTGAGCAGGCTGCCCTCTCTCTCTGCCCTCCCATACAGGCACCTGGTGTCAGAGGGTTTGTTAGTTTACAGGCCCTGCCTCCACGCCCTGCTGGCCTGTCTGTCCCTGCCAGGGACTGATCGCAATTGTCAGAGCCAGCTGCTAGTCAGCTGCGAGTTCCTGACATCTGGTAATAAGGAGGAACCAGGAGTAGGAAGCTGAATAGGGAACAGCCAAGCCCCACTGCAAGGAAAGTGAAACAGGGCAGGAGAAGTGGCTGGGCAGGAAGACCGAGAGACACATGCTCATAATGCCTGCCCACATATGTCCACACTACGTTACACACAGGATGGGAAGCAGCAAGAGCCCACAAAAGCTGTGCCACTCCCAAAGCGGTGCATCATGGAGTGGATAAACTGTGCGGCACAGTATACCACTGCCTTAGAGGTCCATGCTCTGCGCAGGAGCTCAGAGTCTAAAGGGGGCAGCACGGCGGGGCGAGGCAGTGGTTCCCCCATGTGCCAGGACACGGGGGTCCCCATGCCTTTGGTTCTGTGTGTGGTTTCTGCATTTCCCAGGTCCTTCTGCAGAGAACGTGGCCAGGTTGGGCTTCTCTATTATCAGCTGCCCAAGGGATTTTTTTTTTTTTTACAGGTATAGTTATAGACAGTGATGAGAGAGAGAGAGACAGAGAGAAAGGTCTTCTTCTTTTTTTTTTTTTAATTTTTTTTTTTTTTTTTGACAGGCAGAGTGGACAGTGAGAGACAGAGACAGAGAGAAAGGTCTTCCTTTTTGCCGTTGGTTCACCCTCCAATGGCCGCCGCGGTAGCGCGCTGCGGCCGGCGCACCGCGCTGAGCCGATGGCAGGAGCCAGGTGTTTATCCTGGTCTCCCATGGGGTGCAGGGCCCAAGGGCTTGGGCCATCCTCCACTGCACTCCCTGGCCACAGCAGAGAGCTGGCCTGGAAGAGGGGCAACCGGGACAGGATCGGTGCCCCGACCGGGACTAGAACCCGGTGTGCCAGCGCCGCAAGGCGGAGGATTAGCCTATTGAGCCGCGGCGCCGGCCGGTCTTCTTTCCATTGGTTCACTCCCAAAATGGCCGCTATGGCCGGCACTGGCCGATTTGAAGCCAGGAGCCAGGTGCTTCTTCCTGGTCTCCCATGCGGGTGCAGGGCCCAAGCACTTGGGCCATCCTCCACTGCACTCTCGGGCCACAGCAGAGAGCTGGACTGGAAGAGGAGCAACCCGGACTAGTTCCCGGCACCCATATGGGATGCTGGCGCTGCAGGCGGAGGATTAACAAAGTGAGTTTTGGCGCTGGCCCCCCAAGGGATTCTTAAAACAAGTGGGGGAAACCCTCATGGGGAAGAAAGAGCCTGGGATTTGGAATCCCAGGAATCTGGGTCCTGATACCAAGTCTGGCCTGTATTAGCCTGGTCATTTGAGCAAGTGTTTTATCTGTTGTAAACTGAAAGGCGGTACAAGAGTTAAGGGGTGCAGCGTCTGGAACCAAGAGGGTTTGAAATCCAACTATGTTGCTTATTAGCCTAGTGATATTACGTGAGTTATTTTAGTCTTCTTCCCTGAGTTTCTAACCTAGGAAACAGGGATGAAGGTTGTAGCAGTGTTCTCAGTTTCACGGAGACTAAGTTATGACTTTAATTAACTTGGAAAGGTATTTGGTTCTTTGAAAGACTATGTAAGAATTTTCTGTTACTAGTAAACAGTGGGTAATGGTTTTATTTTCCCATTTTCATTAAAATTTATATGAGATGATGCAGGGAACTTACCTGGAACAAAGCTGATGCTCAATGACCAGTACCTGCTTTGTCTTTCTTACAGGCTGACTGCATAAGAACAGGCGAGTATGTTAGTATTGAGGAAGCCCCAGGCAAGGAGAGACACTAAACTGATGTGAGTTCTCTCTCTCTCTCTCTCAATATTTATTTTCTTAAAAGGCAAAAGGTTTCGGGTTTCTCTCCCCATACAGAGAGGACAGGGACAGTTCACTCCCCAAATGCCTGCAACTGCCAGGGCTGGGCCAGGCTAAAGCCAGGAGACGTGAACTCCATAGAGGTCTCCCCCGACACGGGTGGCAGGGACCCACACACTTGCTGTCACATGTTACCTCCCAAGGTGCACAGTAGCAGAAAGTGAGAATTAGGATTCAGGAATGGCACCTAGGCACTCAGATATGGGACTCCATCCAGGTCTTCCATTTGGGTGGCAGGAGCCCAAGTACTTGTGCCATCTTCTGTTGCTTGCCCAGATGCAATAGCAGGGAGCTGGACAGGAAGTAGAGCAGCTGGGACTTGAACCTGTGCTTTTATGGGATGCTGGTGTCACAGGCAGCAGCTTCACCCGCTATGCCACAATGTTGGCCCTGCAAGAAGCATCTCAACTGCCACGCCAAACACTTGCCCAGCATCTTACTTCTCTAAGCCTAATTCATGTCGGTGCCCAGCTGAAACTCCCAGGCTACCGTATAGCTGCTCTAAGGGAGGTCAAGATATCTGTTGTTGAAGGAGAGTGCAGAAGAGCAAAACCAAAGGAAGTTTCTATCGGTTCAGATCAGCTCAGATCCTGGTGAAATATCAAATGGATTTAAAAAACCCAGCTCATTTGAAAACTGCCAAGATGCAGGAGAACAGCTCCGGAAATCCCATCTGTTTCATGTTTACAGAACTCCTTGTTCCTTCGGTCTGGGCACAAGTGACTCACTTTTCATTGTGTTCCTGTGGCACAGTGTCTTGTCATTTCCAAAGAAACCAGACAGCAGGTTTTGTGTGCGTGAGAAATGTGCACGTTGCATTTGCAATTGGTAAGACTGTCTAAGGATTGGATGACTTGTGATTCACATGGAAAAGACATTATATAATTCAGCATATTTACAAATGTATTTTTTTGTAAATGTAAAGCAAAGATGTCTGGACCATCCACTTTCCCCTTTCTTTTGCTCACGACTACACTGTGTGACCCAGGATAGCAAGAGTTCTTAAGTCAGACTGCTGGGCTCCATCCTAGTTTTACCACTTAGTAGCTATGTGATCTTGGGTAAGTTAATTGACTTCTCTTTGTCCCATGTTTCTAATCCACAATTTTCTCACCAGGATTATTTAGGGTAATTAGTACTATCTGCTCTCAAATCTTAGAGCAATAAGAGTCTATTTCTTGCTCACATCACAGTCAGATGGTCATCGCAGGCTCTTCTGGGTGGCTCCTTTCCAAGCAGTGGTTGGAGCTGAACCTCTTCCAACACAGAATTTCATCATCCCCTAGAATTCTACTCTCCAGTATGGCCACTAGGCATGATTGGTTTTTAAAATGTAACTTAATTATAATAAAATAATATTAAAATCCACCAGTACTAGCTATAACTCAGATGCTTGTGAACCACAAGGACCTGGTGGTCATTGTGTCAAAACAACACAAACACAAAATGTGCACATCTGTTCAAGAAAAACTATTCAGTGGTATGTAATAAAGCACAGGCCGCTCCCAGCAGGTGTAGGGACCACGGCAATGGGATTCTGCGGTGGAGCAGAGACGTGGGCTCCATTCCAAATACAGCATAGACAAATGGGAATTTATAGGCAGGGAGTGGGTTGGGGGGGTCTGAGGACAGAACGTGACTAAGAGCCCTCAGGGACAAGAAGGAGGGATTCTGGCTAAATCTACCTGAAAGGATTCTTGCAGAAGACAGGCCAGGGTGGTCTGACATCACCTGGGGGTGGGGAGCGGCTCAGACCTGGAGGGGATCAGATATCCAGGTTGGAGGTTTCTTGCTAAACTGACTTAGGGTTGTTTCTAGAACTGGGTTTTTCAAGAAAGTACACAGATGGGCCTGCAAGAAGACTTGGGAGCTTTGTCAGATCATTGCAGAAGCTTCTACTGGACACCACAGCCTTAGGGCTTGTAGTTGCTTCTGTGTGGCTTCCCTTTGACCAGCAAGGGAGAGGGGAGACTTCTTAGATCTTGCAGAACCTTGGAAAGGTTTTCAGGATCTCTCTTCCTTTATGCCGCAATAAGCTCAGGGTCTACTTACCAATAGGTCAAAGAATTATAGTTTATAACAAGGGTGGGGAACCATTTTTCTGCCAAGGGCCATTTGGATATTTATAACATCATTCGCGGGCCATACAAAATTATCAACTTAAAAATTAACCTCCTATAGACTTACTGAATTTATAGTCCCACCTGTGATTGCCTTGGCAGCACCAGACTCAATGATTTCATGGGCTTTATGCTGTCCATGGCCTGGGACTGGACGTTCCCACTGCTGGTGGGAAGGCATTATAGATCTGACCTCTTGAGGCTTGCTTTTTGATATTCTAAAAAATTATAGAATAGGCTCTGTATCTTGACATGGCTTGCTTTCAGGCCTATTGCTTTGCTGAAAAGTCCTGTTTTGAATATTGGAATTAGAATGTTATGTGGTTGTTTCTCCCTGCTGTCCCACTGTAACTGTCACCCTTCTGATGCCAGGGAAGCAGCCTCAGCCTAGGGAGAAAGCACAGTAGTATTTTACATGCTGTTAGCCCTGTCAACACATCTTGCCCTTATTGACGAATCCCTGCTTCTTTCCTAGGGGTCAATTGTGTGACTAAATGTGGTACAGTGTACCTACATGGTGGCTGTACACAAAATTGTCTTAACCAACCAATTAGTGACAAGGGAACACACACATGGTTTCCTTGGCAGTATGTCTTCAGATGAATGACTACTCTTTTATTTGGACTGTTTTTATTTTTGAAGGACATTGCATTCTGACCTCAGGAAAACAATCTTTTGGTTTTTTCCAACATCGTTTTCTGCGTTTTCAAAGCCATGACTCGAGAGTATCTTAGGAATTTTCCATATAAATCCTAATTTTGTCTCTTAACAATAATATAACAATGTTTTGTTCATTTTTTATACATCATTCGACTCTTCCACCCTCATTATTTTGCTCTAATTTGATTGTGTGTTTGGCTCAGAACCCAGAGTGAGAGACATACAATTGTCATTTTGAGGATAACCAGCAGGCCAAAGTGAGTTCACACTTGGTGCATTCCCAACTGCAGAAGAGTTGGTGACCCTGACATTGTGTTTTTTATTTTGAAGTATTAGACACATTTGTGTCGTCACATGTGTAATTCCTTTGAACTGAGCACTTGCTATGCACAGAGAGTTGCAGAGAATGAAAAAAGACAAAAAAAGGCCTGTCACATCATTTATTTCCGTCATAGCACTTATCACATTATCTAATTATCTTGCTTATTTACTTGTTTACTCACACATTGCCCATCTTGCCCACTAGAAATGCAGGGACTTTGCCTCTCTTTTTTACTGCTGTAAATCTAGCACCTGGCACTGTGCCTGAAATGCGAAAAGGCTCACATACAGCATGATGCTTGACGGAAAAAAAAGATGCTTCTCTTCTCTGGTGAGAGTGTTCTCCCTCTTTCAAAGCTCCTTTGTCCATTACACATTCCATTCCCAGCCATTCTACTCTTCAGCAACCCTCTCCTCCTCTGATATGCCGGTGATGACTGTGAGTTCCATTCCTTCGACGTGTGATTACACACCAACTTGTCATCTCACCTAGGCTGTGCTCCTCTTACTTATCTCTTCATGGGTACGGATAGCGGTGTTTTGCCTCACTGAAAAATCCTCGGCAAGCTTTGCTTATGATGATGATTGTTGAAAGCTCCCCAAGGGCATTAGAGTAGAGCTTCTCCCACCCAACCTTTGTCATTGACCCTGAATTGTATGCAATGAATAATTGGATGAGAAATGTCTACATCTGGAAAGATGAAAAGACAAAGACCAATCATGACTCCAGCCCTAGTGTGAAATTCATTTCTTAAAGATTTATTTGTATATGTTTTTACTTTTTTTTATTTATTCAAAAGGCAGAACAACAGAGAGAGACTGAGAGGAGGAGAGGGAAATATCTTCCATCTGCTGATTCACTTCCCAAATGGCCAGTGCCATCAGGTCAGGGATGGGCCAAGCTGAAGCCAGGAAGCAGGAACTCCATCTGGGTCTCCCACATGGATGGCAGGGGCTCAGGTACTTGGGCCATCTTCTGCTGCTTCCCCAGGAGCATTAGTAGGGAGCTGGATCAGAAGTTGAACAGCTGGGACTTGAACTAGTACTCAGATAGAGGATCTACCCCAGGGTTTCCTCCTCTACTGGCCCTCCTCTTGGCTGATAAGTCAACATAAATTTTCAGCTAGATATAGGAAAGACTTGCTACCCAAGGTCAATAACAAGATTGAGGAAGGGGTAGGAGAAATTCATTTGTTGAAGGAGACCACAGCAAAGTGCTCCAGGGCCTCTGGGGGACCTGGTCACCTACACAGGCCACCAGCTCTAAGACCTTGGCCCCATCATGGAGACTTTGTCTAGTGTGTGAACTGCTGGAGGCTTTCCAGAGGAAGCACATTCTCCTTTTGTCTTGAACTCATGATTGCTCCAACACATTCCTGACTGCCCCAACCTTGTTAATGAGGAGAATCTGAATTTGAATATACATTCATTAAGCATTGGTACTTAGTATACATATGTCCACAGAGAAAGGTGCCAAGCCATGAAGAGCTGCCAGACCCCAGAGCCCTGGAATTGCATTGGATTTCCATGGCAAAGACATGGAACACCCTCTGCTAGCGCTTTCCTGCAGAGTCATAGGGAAATCCCCCCGAACATTTGGCACCCAGAATTTTGTACCAACCTGTGAAGCACAGTGCCAAGTTCTGTTACCTAGAATTTCACTTAAGGCTTGTTCAGATGTTGGCAGAAGCGTCCAAGGTGTGTTTTCTGTTGTTTCTTCTTTTGATTTTTTTTTCTTTTTGCAAATGAGAACCAGAGGTGTAAATGTTCCATAGCAGAAGAACAAGATTGTATCAAAAGCCACACCCCCTCTGCCTCCGCACATCATTAGCTTTAATCACACAGACACCCCATACTGGGAGCTATCCCAGAGCACGGCTGTTCTGTGTGTTGGTGTCACTTCAGGGCACATCGCGGACTGGAACTGGATGGACTCACCTGGCTGGGTAATTTAGACGGTTGAAGGTTTGTAATGTTCCAGTGTGCTCCAAGCTATCCTCGTTTACGGGTTTCTTCCCAGGAAGTGGGAGAAGACTATCCATAGTCAGGGCCATCACTAAGCAGTTTTCCAGCATTTGGAGTAGAGGGTTACCATCTAGCAGGATTCCTCCCTGCCTAAGCAAATTCGAATTTCTACCCTGGCTCACCCTGGTCATTAAAATTCCAGCAGCCTGGGGGAAAATGACCCCTGTGAAAAGCGAGGCAGTGGCTTCCTCCGCCTTTCCTGCAGCTGGTGTCCAGCAATGCCCCAGACGTTGCTTAACGCTCCTGCTAGAATCTCACCGCTC
This sequence comes from Lepus europaeus, assembly GCF_033115175.1. Taxonomy (NCBI): domain Eukaryota; kingdom Metazoa; phylum Chordata; class Mammalia; order Lagomorpha; family Leporidae; genus Lepus; species Lepus europaeus. The sequence continues at coordinate 102,419,239 of NC_084828.1, read as the reverse complement.
AGACCCAGGCACATCCAGACAAGCCGGTCCTGACTCACCGCGTTGATTTCTGTGTAGAAGCTGCAAGGCTGGACTGATGACCCCGAAATGCGGTTTCGTTTTCCCCTTAATTATCTATCTGGCTTCACAGGAAATGGATGTTTGGTTGCTGAAGACAAAAAAGCTGTTCTTCAACTCCTGCCTCATGACTGGAACCTCGCCACGTTAGGCTTGTGTGGAGTCCATTAAAAACACACAGCGGCAGGCAGACTTGGGCTGGGACATGTGTATCTACAGGTCTTTTAAACACAGGCGGCCCAGTGTGCGTCTTTGCTTTACCGGGTTGAAGGAGGCACCATCTTTGCTCGGATTTTGTGATCCAGGGTTGACAAGAGGCTCTGGAACCTCGTCTAGGCTCTTAGCACTGCCTCTACAGAGAACGTTCCGCCTTTCCCGGGGTCACGTTTGGGGCACCTTTAACTCTCAAGATGACCTTCAGTAACCCACAGTCCATTTCCTGTTGACCTGAGTGTCCTCTGTTTCCATCAAAGTGTTCTTTTCTTCCCTTGCCATTCATTGTTAGTGTGAAGCTCTCCAGGGCTTCCCCAGCACTGCCCGATTCTTTGCTAGGCTTTGGAATGTTCTTGTTTTTTTCCTGCATTGTTTTCCCTAGGTTCTCATCCTCTCGCCTTACCCTGTACACAACGGAGAGGGAGCTGCATTCTGCCTCTGCTTTCTCTCAGGGAATGGTCCTCATACTTAATACTCTGCTTTCCTACTGATTTGGAAAAATTATGTTGGAATCTTTGCTCTGGCACACTTCAATTGCATTTCGGCTGGAAATGTTTTACACATTAAAACGATGAAGGATGACTTTATTTGCCAGAGGAGGCAAAAGATCTTTAAACATGGGGAAGAAAAAGAGGTGGAAAAAAAAAAAGACAAAAAGGTCTTTCTGGAGCTATGTGTTAAAAAGACTCTTGAATATGTAAAAGCTGTTAGAACCCAGCAGCGTGGGGCCCTGCTCTTGGCAAAGTGAGCCCCTGAGAAGCCTCTTTTCTGGTCACCCCCTTTCCTGCCTTTAAGAGGCCTTAAGCTTCTCCCAGGACCTCTCTTGACCCTGGGCCCTTGTGGTGCAAACTCTTAGCCTCCATCCTAGGAGGCAGGGGGCATTTCAAATGCTCGCAGTGGGAAATTGAGCTAATGGAGTTACCCCAACTTCACACACATTTTTTCAATAGGTTCCTAGTCTCCTGCCTTACCAGTCAGCCCAGGCTCACAGCCTCCTTCTGTGCTGAAACAGGTTTTGGGGAACTGAGATGCCTTCTGGACTTCTGTAGGCATGAGGTGCAAACCCGGCTCTTCTAATCGTGCACGGGGGCGATGTTTGCACACCAGAGTTGGGGTTCCTCTCGTTTATGCCTCGTTTCACTTTGCAGTCGCTTTAGCAAAGGACGGATTTGTGGTCGCTGTCACAGACTGGAGATTTTTGAGAGCAGCTCTCTCCAGAAAGCCTGTTGCCAGAGACAGGGCGACTTCCTTCTCCCTGGGTAGGGGTGACTGCCAAGTCTCAGGAGGTTTCCCACCCAGCTGTGGAGAGGGCTGGCTCCTTGAGCTTTGCACAAATGCAGCCTTTCAGTTCTTTCTGGTCCCTGCAGCAATCTGTTTACAGCGAGGCACCCAGCACACAGTGGGTTCTGAAGCTGCCTGCTAATTTGGGGCCCAGTTTTTAACAACCCAACAGCCTCATGAGGTTGGTGATATACTTGAATTTCTGTTTCAGTTCAACTTTAAATGCAGATGTCATTTATGCCTTCCACATGCCAGCCTTGTGTCAGGACCAGGGTCAGTCGGGGGAAAAATGGTTTCTACCTCCATGGAGTTTATGGCCTAGCCTCTTCTGGTTTGAAATTTGACTTTGATGAAGAAAGACACCATCCCATAGCTCTGCAGATGGCATTTCGTTCATCTAGAATAATGAGTATTGCAACACAGACTGAAGCCTATGTGCTCTACAAGTGTACGTGTAAAAGAATTCACATCACGGGGAGTATCAGAAACAGGATTGAGCAAGTGAATTATAGGAACACTTGTGACAATTCCATGTGAGAGGCTTTTCTCCAGTTGTCAGGAGCAGAGGAGAAGGAAGGGAAGAGAAGAGGACTAAATGTAAAAGCAAAGAGCACTTGCTGTGGTTATTACACGCAGGCTATACACAAGATACTGGGGCCTCTTTGGTTTTAGAAACCATGGTTGGAGAAGGCTATTAAGTCAGCCTCCAACTTTTTTCTGTCCTGACTCCCAGAACAGAGTGAGGCTGGAAACTATTCTGCTGATTCAGGTTTTTTCAAACCACTCCCTTGTCTGTGGGAAGAGATGTATTTCATGCATACAAGTCTGTTCTTGTTCGTTTTATGGTTTAGACTGTAGGCTCTTACAAGTCTTTAAAATGACACAATGAATCCTTACCTAGATTCCTTGATGAGTGAAGTTGTGATAGAAACAAAGGGAAGAAATACTGGAGTGGTGGTTCAGGAGGGAGACGGAGGGAGGCAGGGTACGAGGTGAAGGGCAGGGGCGTGCTCTGTGTGTTTGCCCCGAGAGTCTGCACATTAGGAAGACTTTGAAAACAAACATCACACAACATGTGGGTAAAGCTTGCAATAATCACTACTGTATTTACTCTCTGCACCTGCCTGCCGGCCCATCCTGTGCCTGCTCTACCTAACACTCTTCAAGATCTCCACACCCCCTGACATTCGATGATCCTGTAACAAAATCCTGACATTTGGTCTGCTTCTATTTCTCTCTCAAATGGGTATTTCCGAAATGTTGAGTTTAAGTAAACCTCACAAAAAAAAGCAATATTAAAAAGTCTATTAGGAGACTAATATTTTGGCACAGCAAGATATACCACAACCTGCCTAGCTGACAAGCCAGTTCAGAGCACCAGTTCAAGTCCTGGCTGCTCCCTTTCCAATACAGTTCCCCATGATTGTGCCTGGGAAAGCAGTGAAGGATGGTCCAACTACTTGAGCCTGACACCCAAATGGGAGAGACCTGAATGGAGCTCCAGGCTCCTGGCTACCGCCTGGACCAGCGCAGCTATTGCAGCCAATTGGGGGAATAGACCAGCAGATGGAAGATCTCTCTCCATCACTTTCCCCTTCAAATAAATAAGTAAATCTTAAAGAAAAAAAAGCTACCATGGTGCCTTAGAAAAATCTACTGCAGTTTAGCTGAAGTTTGTACTGGGTTGGGAAGGGTGTATAGACTGTGTCATTCTTCAGAATCTTCTAGAATAGCTATCTTCAAGAATGATCTGGTTGGTGGGCTCCTCTGATGATTTTCAAGAGACCTGGTGAAGGGTGGCTCAGGATGGTCCTTCTATCACTCATTTATGTGATGATTCTTGGTTTTCAGTGCCATTTCCTATTGCATTTATTATCTAACATGATGTCATTCTCAAAACACACACAATATACTTTCTTCCTAATTATAGAAATTATGCATTCTTGTATTGGTTGTTTGAAAAATTCAGAAAAGCCAAACCAAAAAGCAAACTCACCCATACTTTTGTCTTCCAGAGACACCCACTATAAAAATGTGGTGTTATCTTACCAATCTATGACTATATTTCGCTTTCCCCACCCAATTTATTTTGAAGATATTTTTGTACATAGGCTAGTATGACTAGAGCTTAGTGCAACCAATGAGCTCTAAGTAACTAAAAATGTTTATGAAATACTTGCTGAGCGGATTTTTTAGTGGAATTGACTAATTCTTTTAGGAAACCGAGCAAATGTCTAGAAACTCACAGTCATTATTTAATTCAGTCAGCTTAACCTTAATATCACAAGTAGGGAATTATATGCAAATACCACACAACATACATTGCTTTTTTTTTTTTTTTTTGGAAGTTGATACATTTTTATCCTCTGAGGCAGTAAGATGAAAAAGGGAACCTGAAGGGAAAAAAAAGTCTGAAATTAGTAATTAGTACTAGTTAGTATTTTTTACGTCAGGGAGCCAAATGAACAGTTATCTGAGCTTTCAGATTTTGCATCTGTAAACCATGACTACTAATGCCCCTCTCACAGTGTTGCTGGGTTGGAAGGGAGGCGGAGGGGGAGCAAATGAGAAGACATATTTGGGTCTCCTGCAAACTGAAAAGTGCTGTACCGATGAAAAGTTGTTTTTTTGTTTTTTTTTTTTTTCCATATCCACCTACAAGCATGTGAGCACATTTTTCATACTGGAGTTCTTTCTAGGAAATAGTAGCCTGTTTGGTGTATGAGAATTTCTCAAGATTTTCTGTCCTAGTGAGAATAACTCTGCAGTCCAACAGGCAGAACTGGCTCAAGAGGCCGAAGCTACTGCCAAGGTAAGTAGTCAGGCAAACTTTTAGTACTAACGAACTTGTGATGTCTTGTTATTGGGTCCTCTTCTTAATTAATGATCACTGCTCTCTGCTGCAGCCTGCACACATACCTGTCAGCATGCTGCTCTTCACAACGAACCTGCCCGGATAACAGGAATGTGTGAGAAAACACTTCCACACAGTTCTAAAGCCTAACCACTCCCAGGGAGATGGGGAAATCCATCATGATGTCTAAAATGCATGCTGTCTGATAGGATTCCTGGAGAGTGGCCCTTGGGAGTATTGTTTTGTTGTCTCTGAATCAAAGAAGTAAAGACTCCTCCACCCCCCTCAGCACCTCCCAAACTTCCTCCCCGACTCTCCAGAGTAGCTAAATATTTCCAAACATTTTCTGGACTTTCTTGATAATATCATCCACAGCAGAAATTACAGAAATCGCTTGAAGCATTGGCATCACCCTGAGCCATCTGAATTTAGATACTGTTAGGCTGTGCCTATGGTTTTATAGATGCTGAAGCCAAGACACAAAGAGAGATTATGTGACTTGCTGCAGATGCATCAATGGAGAGCCAACTCAAAAGGAAGAATTCTTGATATCTTCTTTTTTTAAAAAAGATTTTACTTATTTGTTTGAAAGACAGATTGACAGAGAGAGAGGTAGACACACACACACACATACACACACACGGCGGGGAGGAGATTGATTTTCTGTCTTTTGATTCACTTCCCAAATGGCTACCACAGCTAGGTCTGGGCAGTCTGAAGCCAGAAATGCACAACTCCATGAGGGTCTTCCACATGGGTGACAGGGACCAAAGCATGTGGACTGGCATCCACTGCCCTCCTAGGCACATTAGTAGGGAGCTGGATCAGAAGTGCAGCAGCTGGGATTCAAACTGGCACCCTGATGTGGCATTGTAAGCAGCAGCTTAACCTGCTGTGCTGCAACGTTAGGCCCTGAGACCTCCTTTTTCGTTGGGTTCCACATTGACTATCTAGAAATTATGAAAGCTATCTCTACCTCTGGCCCTTTTGAGATTTTATTTTTCTTTTCATTATCTCATCCTTCTTTTCATCTTGTCCTTTAATATCTTCCATTTTATATTCAGATCTCTCCTCTATTTAGTTTCCTTGTCAAGTTGTCTTATTACTCATCTATGTTTCTCTGCTTCTTCTTATTTGCCTCCTAAAATTTGAAGATATTCCAGCTGGACGTTTCAGGCTTTCATTTCTGGTACTGTAATACTGTAAGAGTTACTTGCCTGGTGACTCCAGTGAAGTGAAGAAAAGGTTTCTGTGTGTATGTGTGTGTGTGTGCATGCGCAGGCACAGGTGCATGTGTTGGAGGGGGTACCAAATACAACTTGCTTTCTGTATTTGCCTGTCAATGTGCACTTAAGAGAATACAGAAAAACAGAGTAGGGAACATTGGAAGAGCAAAGAATTAATTGTTCTTTAATAAAAGGTTATGAGTCATGGGCAAAAGGGAAGAGATAGCTCTAGAGAATGTGGAAATAATTAGGTCCAGGGAGGCAGAAAGTCAGATCCAGATGGTGGGAGCTTCAGGGGAGGGTAAATCATGCATCAGAGAGAGATAAGGGAGGAGAAAGGAAACAGGCTAGTGTCCAAAAATTGCATGCCAGTATGGCAGGAATGTCAAAGGAATTACGTCCACAAAGCTCTGAAGCCTAACCACTCCCAGGTGAGTGGAGGAAATCCTTAGTAAAAATGGGTATGGTGTTGGAGAATCTGGAGCACTGACCCTATTTAGAGCATTTTCTGATCTGTATTCCTACAGATTCCTGTATCTTTGCTAGATCTATTTCATTGCCTTGGTCTTATTCCAACAAACTGTTCTGTGTGTTCTATGAGGTCAGGGATCATGTTTTATTGTCTTCCAAAGCCCCCAGCCCAGTTGAGATCATGACAAGAGTTCATTAAATACTTGCTAACAGATTTGATGATTAATAGTACTTATTAATGAAGGAGGGAAAAAGCCAGAATTGCTTTTGGATTAAGCACAAATCATGATACTGCCTAGGGGTTCCAGAGAGCCTTGTTACCCCTGGAAATAATGAGAAAACCAGCAAAGCAGGTCCTGAAGCTCCTAGTAATGGAGAGAGACCCACGTTATACATGCAGAATGATGCACCGGCTGCTAGAGCCCATGCACAGGCACAGGGACAATGAGATGGGAAAATGGTCCCGCTGCTTGGGGTGAAGTCAACTGGCTTGATTTTCAGACAGAACCTCAACTTCACATAGTCCAATACAGATACCAGTTGACGGAATGGTTTCCAATGACTGATCCTTGTCAAACTGATTGTCAAGGAATTGTTTTTGCATGTCAGAACTTTTAGGGAATCTCAAAATGGCCAATTCAATTATACCATTCCACGATTTCTTTCCCCACCCTCCCCTTTGTAAATGTTGAGCCATATGTTTTGAAACATACAGCTGTCCTTGTTCAGAAGAGCCCAAAATAGCTAGATTCCCTGCACCTCCCTGGGTGGTAAGTGTATTTACATTTCAGACTGCATGCAGGGAAGTGGCTGATTTTACAGAATTTTTTTCCAGGCTGTCAGCAACTTTTCTCTTCCATAACCTTAATTAAGTTCAACTAACCTAAACTTTCAGTTTGGTTCTATTTATCACTACTACATTTCAGGTGCTCAGTTTTCCTGTCATTGTCTTATCATTTCCATGATAAAAAAAAGTTTTCCATGAGGGATATGATAAGCCCTCCTTGAAGCCATGTGTAGGGCTGGATAAGGTTATTTTAATCCACAGGAATAGTCTAAACAACGTTTGAAGCGAACAGAGACAAGAATATCACACTCTCGTGCCAGAGACCCTCTTTAAATTTGACTCTCCTAAAACAAACATTGTGAAGCATCAGCAAGAATGAAGGCGCCTATCTTTTCTGACTCTTAATTGGCTCAATGAACCAAGAGATTTTGAATGAATACCTCTCCTTCCCCCAAATGGTTTCCTAGTGAAGTGCAGGCTCCAAGGACTAAACTGATTAAGTGGAAAATAAATGATTGTCTAAGGCTCTTTGAAACAGAAGGAGTGCTGCTGCAAAGTTTCAATTCTGAGAGATTTTCTGAGATGATGTCACGTCATGGAAATTCCAAGGGGAAGCTTCAGATGGGAGGGATTTTCCTTTTTTGGAGGGTGGAAATGCTTATGGAAAAGGGCAAGTCATTCCCATAAAATGATTTCTTTGGAATAATTGACTTGGAGCAGTCACATGGCAACCAGTGTGTGCTAGATTGCTGGAGAATGGGAAGCTAATGAACAGGAAGGGAATGTAAATAAACTGATGTTTGATGAAGGTCAAAGGAACACCTGCCGGTCTATGCATCTCCTGGCTCCTATGTCACTTCCTGCCTCCACTCCTCTGGGCACTCTGAATGTCTCCCCTGAGAAATGGTCTCTTTTCTTATTCTCCTGGTCTAAGTGTTACGCAGACTTAAATGCCAGCTCAAGTCCTACCTCCTATAAAATCTTCTTCTGCCATGTCCCCAGATATGATTTTTTTTCCTCCAAACACTACTTTTATGATCCCTGGCACTCACCTGGCATTTCGTCTGTGTGGCGTTTTCTCATTCAATTGAAGATCTATGCATACTGCAATGAGCACAAATCCTAAGTATGTGGGGCTAGCACCTGAATCAAGATATGGAATATTTTCATTCCCTATAAAGACATCCATCATCCATTCTATATTCCTGTTATTTGTTCCTTAACATGAATTGTAAAAGCTCTAGGGGATGACAGCACATATAACTAAGGATTTGTAGCAGAAGACAGATGACATACCAGAGAGATTTCTATTGAAGTAACATGTTAAAGGGGGGCACAGCTACAGAAGTTAGGTTGGGTTAAGGGAGTCAGTGAAGAGTTGTGAGACACTTCTCCCCAGATCTGAAGAACGGGACTTGTGGGAAGGCCTGGTAAGAACTTGAGTCTTTTTTTTAAGATTTATTTATTTATTTGAGAGGTAGAATTACAGACAGAGAGTAGGAGAGACAGAGAGAGAGAGAGAGAGAGAGAGAGAAGTCTTCCATCCACTGGTTACTCTCCAAATGGCCACATGGCTGGAGCTGGCCAATCTGAAGCCAGGAGACAGGAGATTTCTCTAGGTCTCTCACATGGGTGCAGGGACCCAAGCACTTGGGTCATCTTCCACTGCTTTTCCAGGCCATAGCAGAGAGCTGGATCAGAAGAGGAGCAGTGGGACTAGAACTGACGCCCATATGGGATGCCTGGTACCACAGGCGGAGGCTAAACATACTACATACGCCACAGTGCCAGCCCTAAGAACTTGAGTCTTACAGAAGAGAAAGAGGCCCCTGCAAGGAACTGTAGCCACAAGGATCACAATAACTGCCTGAACCCAGGCCAGGCAAGAAGGGACTGGGATGTTCAGGGCCTGACTTCTGCTCATTCAACCTTTCAGCCTCTTGCTGGTGTCCTCCCCCGGCCACAGTCAACCTTAAGCTACAGGGCAAGGTTACCAAGCAATTGTGTCTATAGAGGCCAGCCTGTCTGAAATCAGAGAAGACACCCTAAAATTTACCCTGGAATGTGGCCCCTTAAAGTTCCCTAGAAATGCTATCTGGGGTGCCACATGTGCTACTGGAATTTGGGGTGCCTTACAATTTCACCACAGGCTTATTACTAAATCCCCGATATTAATAAGCCCAAGAGGGTTCTTGCCTAAAATTTAGAGAAGAATTCTAAATACCGGCACAGATAAACAAGGCAGCATGGTATGTTTTAAACTTTTATTTAGTGAGAAAGATGCATAGGAGAGTGAGAGCTTTATTTAGGGGAGAGAGGTGAATAGGTTCATACCGAGCACCAGGAACCAGCCACGTGGATGAGCATCTAGGCCAGGAAGCCTAGAGCACATGGCCCGAAGGCCATGCGCCCTGGAGGCGCAGGGCTACAGCAAGCCCTGTCCTGGCAAGAGGCCAGGGAAGAAGAGCAGGCCCAACACACTGTGCCCCAGGCTTTTAACCCACTTCCAAAGGGGAGTGGTTAATTAACCTGATTGGCTGGTGGGCTCCAAGGTCTGGCCAGGTAGGGGGATGAGGACATAAAGGGGCATGGCAAAGGCGTGGTCTTCCAGCTCACAAACCTAATCGATTTTAATCTATATTCCTGCCCACTTCATGTCCAGGCAGAAAAAGGTGGAGAATGGATTTGAGGGTAGAAGGACAAACAGAAAATAACCAACAAAGAATACCTGATGCTTGTGGAGCCACCATAGGACTTGGCATGTTGTGTTATCCAAAGGCAATGATAAATTTGCTATTTATTGCTGGAACTACTCATTAACTTATTATAGTTATTTTCTTAAAAAAGAGATTTATTTATTTTATTTGGAGTTACAGAGAAAGGTGGCGAGAGAGAGAAACAGAGAGAGAGAGGTCTTTCATCTGCTGGTTTACTACCCAAATGGCAGCGATGGCTGGGGCTGACCCTATCTGAAGCCAGGAGCCAGGAGCATCTTCCAGGGCTCCCATGTGTGTGCAGGGGCCAAAGAACCTGGGCCATCCTCCACTGCCTTCCCAGGCACACTAGCAGGGGCCTGGACCGGAAGTGGAGCAGCTGGGACTTGAAACGTCGCCCACACGGGATGTGGGTACTGCAGACTGGGGCTTTAACCCACTGTGCCACAATGCTAGCCTCTACTCATTAATTTAAAGACAGGGGATTCAGGATTGCACTGGTGCTTTGATTAAAAATTGTGGCTCAGCAGTAGTATCATGATCTGAATGCTTGTGTCTCCTCACTCCTTAAAGTCATATGTTGAAACTTAATTCCTAAGGCAGTTGTTTTAGGAAGTGGGACATCAGGATGGTTATTAGGTTCCGAGAGCAGAGTCCCCCTGAGTGGGATTCTTGACCTTCACAACAGGCCTGAGGGAGCTTCCTTTGTGCCCACTGTGGGTGCAGCCTGAAGGTGCCAACTATAAGAAACAGGTCATCATAGGACACTGAATCTGCTGGCACCTGGAACTTGGATTTCCCAGCCTCCGGAATTGCAGGAAATAAATTTTGGTTGCTTGTAAATTACCCAGTCTAAGGTATTTTGTTACAACAGCCCAAATGGACTAAGACAAATAGCAACTGTCCAATTCCTTAAAGGAAGTGGGAAATGCCAGATGTGAATTCCGAATTTTGTTTGGATGGCTCTTCTTCAAAACTGTGCAGCCCATTCAGAGTGTGAAGGACACGTAATAACTTAGAGTTTCAACATAGCTTTTGTACCACCATTGTTTAGGTCATTCAAGCCCTTCACAGCTCATCAAATACCTGTTAATATAGTTGTATTATCCTTTTTTTAGGGCAATTAAAGAAAAAGTTGAAAATATTTTCTGTGTAATGTTTAGTAGGGAAATTTCATGACTGGGTGTCTTTGTTGTCTCAATATTGCATTAGTAAAAAGCATTGCTCTTGGATTACTGTGGGGTTTTGTTGAGGAAGTTGAAGTTTTCTGGTTATCCGCAAAGTAAAGATCTTAATGTGATTTAATAGAAAATATTTCTTGTGGAATTCGTGTTCATCTTCAGAAGACATTTTTCCTTGGTATTATACAAATGCAAATCTCTGGAGCATATCTTTAATTAGTATTTACTAAAGAACATTAATTTAAGTGATACCATTTTGTCCAAAATATAAATTAACTCTTGGCAAACTTCAGCATGTTTTGGGAACAGCCTCCTCTCTGCTGGAGGCTTCCATTTAGTTTCAAAGGGAAGCAGAACGTCAGAACAACGCTGGAAGATTATACCACCCAGGAGTCCTGCCAACCCAAGGTGAAGCTTTTGTAGATCCTGAGCTTCTTTATATTGTATTTCCTATTCACTCGTTCCCAGGAAATCTAACTCGTCAGGAGGCTTGAAGATAATGACTATCCCTGGAGCATCTTGAGCTGATTTTCATGATGTCACATTGGAGGCTGCTGGTTGAGAAAGGAGCTGGACAGCATCTTTACATTAGCTCTGTGGAGGTCAAGCCACTAGTGCTTCCTGTGAACACCTGGGCTACACGGTGATGCGTTGCCTGACCTTTTGCTGCCCTGGTGCAGCTTTCATGAAATGCTTCCTGTTTCCTGTCCTGAACTCCGGCTTAGCTCTGTTCGCAACATCTTAGCGTTCTTACAAAGATTGCTTCATTAGCTGCTGGCTGCCTGCCTGTAGAAAGCTTCCTGCCCCCTCTTTGCCTGCTCAGGCCCTAAGTCCATGCTCCAGCTTCTGTCCAGTGGCACACACTGAGTTCTGCCCCTTGGCTCCAGTGCTCTGATGACCTGCATGCTTTTCCAGCTCTACTTTGGCCTTGGCCTTGGACACAGCCCTCAGGCTTGCCACTTTGTACTACTTAGAGTGACTTTGATATCTTACTTCATTTGGTCCTTCACAAGGGTGGAGAGCACAGGGTGAGCCTTTTCTCTTCTTTTTAAGAAAATCACTGTGCAAATGATTTCATTAGCATAACTTAGTAGAAAATTTTGGGTCTTGACAACAGAAATGGTTGTAGTAACTGATATGCTGAAGAGGAATTGCTAGACTCTTAGCTTTCAGTGGGATTCACTGAGAGAGGGAGAGGACAACGGGGATTGGGTATTAGGGCCGGGTGGAGGGGATGGTAATGGTGATGAAATTTTTGGTCAAGCACCAAGTAGAGAATACCATTTTCTTTGTAGCTCAACATATTTCTGGACTCCAGTGTCTGTTTCATTGAAGGTACACACAATGAAATAATAATCTAAAAAAAAAAGCACAGGATGGTAAATACCCTTAGAAAATATCATGCATGCATTTGAACAGCTGCTCAAGGTGGCTTGAGCCCTGGCTGCACAAATGAGCCCAATATGAACTCCACGGTCAGTGACTGGTAGCTGAGCATTCCCAGCCAGGCTCAGATGCAAAGCACGGGCAAGGTCTCCCTCTCTTTCAAATGCAAATTAGAAATGCTCCATTATATTACAGTCAGTCACAGAAGGAAAGGTTTGTAGAATCATTAGTAGTAAGATAATTCTCCAGTCCTCAAAAGGCATAAAGATTCTAAAAAGAATACATCCTAGAGGGGAAATAATTGGACTGCACCAAAATATGAAGGTTATTAATTGTATTTACCTTTATTTTAAGGAATGTTCTCATTTTCTGTGGGCTTTCCCTTTGCATATTGGAAACTGATGAACAGCAACTGGGCCGAGGGGACCTTAAGGTTAGCTGTAGACACAGATATCTTTAGCGTGGAGAAGGGAAATTGTTCTGGCTGCCATGGCATGATAACATCCACCTCCTTTGTTCTATTTCTAAAATCACCAGGAAGCTTTCTGATCTGTGATTTGATTTCCTGTGTAGCTCTACCTACCAGAAGGGAATGTGCAGACACTTGGCCTTGCTCCTGGACCAAGCCATGTCTCCAATTCTAAATGAATAAATTGGCATTCTGCTTTAGTAAACGAGATTCTGGATTTGCTTTGCACGAATTTGGCTCCAGAGCACATCCTTCCTGAAAAAGCTGAAAAGTTGGGCAGTGGGGACCAAGAAAGTGCTTTTTGAGTGGGACATAGACATATGTGTATTTACATAGTATGAAAACTCTTCATGGCCCCTTTTGAATTCTGCAAGAGGGTCTGACCTTGAAAGTTGAAGACCCACTGACATTGTACAACGCACATTAAAGCTGCGACCACAGCCAGGGAGGGGTGACCCTTTCCAGCTTATGACAAGAAAAGGTCTCTACCCAAAGTCATTAGTGACTCTCTTTTTGCATCTTTTAGCTGAGGTTGATTGTACCCTTCTGGGAGTGTAGAGGGCTTGCCTCAGAGTGTTGCACCATAGAAATATATTGAGAAATGCCCTACAATTCAATAACTTGTGTGTTAGGAGCAGTAACACCAAGGCTCTCCTTTGCATGTGGCCAATACAAAGTGCTTACTTTATTAATAAAATTTTTATAGAAAGCTTTTATTTAATAAATATAAATTTCATAAGTACAACTCTTGGATTATAGCATTTCTTCCCCCCATACACGCCCTCCCACTCCCAAGCCATCCCACCTCCTACTCCCTCTCCCATTCCATTCTTCATTAAGATTCATTTTTAATTATCTTTATATACAGAAGATCAACTCTATACTAAGTAAAGATTTCAACAGTTTGCACCCACCCAGACATACAAAGTATAAAGTACTGTTAAATACACATTAAGGACATAGGTCCTACATGGGGACAAGTGCACAATGACTCCTGCTGTTGATTTAACAATTGACACTCTTATTTATGACATCAGTGATCACTGAGGCTCTTGTAATGAGCTTCCAAGGCTATGGAAGCCTCTTGAGTCCACAAACTCTCACGTTATTTAGGCAGGGCCATAATCAAAGTGGAAGTTCTCTCCTTCCTTAAGAGAAAGGTACCTCCTTTGATGGCCCCTTCTTTCCACCTGAATATCACTCACAGAGATCTTTCATTTAGGTTATTTTTTTGTCACAGTGACTTGGCTTTGCATGCCTGAAATGCTCTCATGGGCTTTTTAGCCAATTTGAATGCCTTAAGGGCTGATTCTGAGGCCAGAGTGCTGCTTAGGGCTTTTGTCATTCTGTGAGTCTGCTGTGCAGCCTGCCTCCCGTGTTGGATTTTCTCTCTTTTTTAATTCTATTATTATTAGCAGATACTTGGTCTTGTTTATGTGATCCCTTTGACACTTAATTCTATATTTATAAACTGATCACTTTAACTAGTAAGATGGCATTGGTACCTGCCAACTTAATGGCATTTGGAGTCCCATGGTTAAGTTTTTAGCTTTACCCTTAGGGGTAAGTTGAGGGAACATGTGCCAAACTGTACATCTCCTCCCTCTCTAATAAAATTTTTTAAAGGAACTCCAAATCTTGAGAGAAGAGATAGAAAGAGACTGGAGAGAACAGGGAACACACAACCATCTACTCCAGACAAGGTAAAAAAGGAACTTCGATCCATTTCACCTCCACTCTGGGTGGCATTACCTAGCTCCATGGTTTTAAAAAACTCATGGTGACATTGGTATTTCAATGTATCATTTTATTTTCTTCACATCATAAGACATGTAAAGCTCTCTGTTTCTGGAAAAAAAAAAAACCCACTATGGGCCAGATACATACAGACTATTGTATAACATTATAGCACAATTGGGAAATCTTCAAATGTAAGTTCTGAGGGCTAATAACAACAAAAGAACAGTGATACTTGAAAAAGAAGGAAAGAGGAAACCTAAAATTCTTCTTTTTTGGGGCAGGTATTATGGCACAGCAGATTAAGCCTCCACTCGGGATACCTGCATCCCGTGTTGGAGTGCTGGTTCGAGCTCTGGCTGCTCTGCTTTTGATCCAGCTCACTGCTAATGTGCATGGGAAAGTTGCAAATGGTGGCCCAAGCATTTGGGCCCCTGTGGCTCATGTGGGAGACTCAGATGGAGTTCTTGGCTCTTGGCTTTGGGCCTGACCTTAGCCCTGGCTGTTGTTGTCATTTGGGGAGTGAACCAGCAGATGGAAGATCTCTCTCTCTGAGATAATGAGGTAATAAGGTAGTCAAGAATTTTATTGAATACCTTGCACTCTGAGCCCACAAGGACAAATGGTAAATAAAAACCACTTTTAAAAACTTGAGACTGACATACAGCGATTATAAAATGGGTTGGGTAAGAAATGCAGTGATTAGCTCAGGCAATTCTGGCTGAGAGGAGGTGGGAGCTCAGAGGTGAAGGGGTGTGCTAAGTGTTCTGGAATGCAGAGTGGAGACAGCCCTGTTTTGGGGGTCAACAGCACAGCATACCGTGTGTGCATAGGTACAGTGATTTGTTTTTTGAAACACAGACCCGAAGGCCTTGCAGGGTAAAAGACCAACACATTTTACTGGAAAAATACAAAAATGCCCAGGCTTTTCAAAAGAGCAGCTCATCCAGTGATCCAAAATATTTACCTGTTTTGGGAAGCAATTCAAATTTGGGGTAGTAATATGGATTTCTGAATGGATACATTTTAAAGACAAATGAATGATGAAATGTCCGCCTGAATTAAATAAATCTGAGGCATTAGTCATTTTTATAATTGGATGGTAATGTTGTATTGGGAGAGTTTCAGACACAAGTGTCCACAAACATTTTAACCCTGTCAAGCCCAAGGCAGTTTCCATGGAACCGTAGACAGTGCAGGGGAACAAAGACGCCTGTGAAATTGGGTCATTTGGATCTGGTTTTGTGGACTCCTTCCTGAGGACCAGGGGTCACTTCCCCCATATTGTTTCTTCGGGTTGAGATTACTGCTTCCCTTCTGAAACAGTGATCTGTGGAAAAATGAATCTTTTCAATGCAAACGCAAACGATTCCACCTTAAAACAGCTGAGCTCACCTTAAGCCAGCTTTTGGCAGTGTGCCAGGGAGGGCCATGAAAGCTGCACTTTAATCAAAAAGATGTGTATGCTTTCTGCAGGCTGTGGAAAAAACAGCTGGGAAGAGAATTTTTATTGATTCTTTTATTTCCCTCTCCTCGTCACTCTCCCCCACTCTCCCTCACCCACACATTTAAAACTTACTGGCAGATGCACCCCACCCCACTTTCCTTTTTCTGAACCGTGGTGGAATAAAAACTTTTCCTTTTCCAAGTGCCCTGTAATTTGCAAGTGTCCTGTGGGGCTACCAACTGCATCCTGATATTGCTTTTACCTTGGCTGAAATTAAGCCCGGGCTGCATTAGTTGCACAAACGGAAAGGAAAGCATGAAATGCTCTGAGCAGAATGAGGCACAAATTGACTGGAGGCTGGTGCAGGCAGCCTGGTTTCGGTCCAGGGGTTTTAACGGCGCTGGTTATAAGGGATGAAGGCAGTGAGAATCACACACTGCTCTACCTGTAGTGGTGGCAGGTACTGACAGGAGCTATAAAGGGTGGCTGTCATTGCACATGGTCTTTACTGCTGAACCAAGTGAGGGAACTCTGGGTGTGCACCACACTGGGGTGTGTCAGCATATACTGGCAGTCATCAGTCACGTCAGCGATCATCCTGGAAGACAGAGGCCCGTGTGGCTGTGCAGATATCACATCATGAGTATTAAAAATCATTTTTGCAAACATCAGGGACCCAAATGTACATGAGAAGCAGTTTGTCACTTTGACAGATGTAACAAATCTCTATTTTCCATGCTAAAGCAAGGGTGTAAATTGGGAGCCCAGATGCCAACTCCAACTTTCAGGCCTGTTTAGTTTGGCCTTAATAGTATCTGTTGATAATTTTTTGAATTAGGGATAACATTTGAAATTTAGAGCTTACCACGTAGATCCAACTTTTCCCTCCTTTTAGAAAATTGGTGATCTGGCACACTGGGTGCGCCTCTCTAAGCGGAAATGATTGACCAGATCTGGGCAGTAGGTGCCTGTTAGATGAGGCAAGCGCTAGCAGGATGAGCAAAGCTCATCACACTGTGTGTGAAGCGTGCCTGGCCTATGGAGGCATGTGGGTTCACAGCCTCTGTGGCCAGTATGCAATGGCTCACTTAGCCAGAAGCCACTGAGTGTCCGCTACCGACGTGCAGAAGTTGTTGTGGTACTTGCCAGGCGTAAGCTTTCATAGCTCTCTGCTTCCCACACAACAAAGTCCAAACTCTTCAGCTTGGAATGAAGTCTGAGCATTTTACTGTCATTCCTTAATGCTGGGGTCTCTTCTCAGGGACACTCATACCCATTTCTTCCAAGGTTACTGTTCTTATGAGTCCTAATTTGTTCTCTGGACTCCTTCTTTAGAGCTGATGCTGCCGAGTCTCCTTGTCCCGTTCTTTTCCACACAGTTAACTCTGAACGTCCTATGCTCCTGCGAGGCCCAGGGCAAGTCTGCTTCAGGGCAGACAGAGCTTTTCAATTTCTTGGTGAAGAAGGACCAATTTCCATCTCTTCCTTTCATTTCTTAAAAAGAGTTCAATCCGTTCACTGATATACAAATCACATTTTTTATTATTAGACTCAGCAGGCATAATTTCTACTTTGTCTATTGCTATAACAGTTTCTAAATGTCTACTTTCTCATAGGGAGTGGCAGGGGGCACTGGTCCTTGGGCCACACTGTGGGAGCAGATTTTCCTCAGATGCTCTAAGACGAGTGCATTTGCCTGTTGCCCGCATTCACAGTGAACTGTGTGTACACCTTTACCATGGCAGATCGTATTGGAGCTTTTTTAGTGTCTCTGGCTATTCCAATTTAAACTTTAGGAGCATAAGAGCTCTATTGAGACTGCCTCCCTCACCCTGGCCCCCTACACATATTTGCACATAGAAGGGGCTCAGTCCTCGAGTTTTCAGTACTGTTCCCAGGAGATCTGAGAAGCAAGAGGCTTCACAGTTTTTGAGCCACATTTTCAGCCTTCAAGGACCTTATAGAAAGATTGAAGAGAAGGCTAATGTTAAAAGGTGAACTTGGGCACATGAAAATCTTAAAGCATTTATTTGGCAGACAGTGGCTCAATAATTGAGCACCTCCAAACTGCAAGTGGCTCAAGGCTTCTTCAGAAATAGTGGAAGGAAGTGGAAGCAGAGCAAAGACATTATTTGGTTGGTTGAAGTTTGGGAATTGCCTTCATTGGGCTCTTCTCTGGTGGGAAGTTTAAGAAAATATGGCTAATACCTTGTTTGCCATCTGTGATTTGTAAAGCTTATATTTCATTTTTAATTAGCCACTTACAGGAAGTGAGTCTGAATTAAGATGTGTTCAGTTGTGCAAGAGCCTAGGCTATTAGAGCCACCCTACTCTATGGCTTCTCATTTAATCATTTAATCGTTTCAATGCTTTACCCATATAAAGTCATAGTAAATAACACACAATGCATAAGTGCTGAAGCTTTGAATACAGTTTATGACAATGTGATAGGTAAGCAGAAAGCAGGGCCAATCTTAGATTTCAAACTAGAGACCTTCCTATTGCAGATGACAGCCCTAAATGGTGACTGATCTTGAACAAGGTGCTCTGGGCTTCTGGTTGCTCCTCTTTCAATCATAAGGCTGGAAAATTGCCCTTATCTATCACAGGGGTCATGGCTTACACTCCTATAATGAAAGACAGATCTGTGTGTTCAGATTCTCCTTTATCTCTCCCAGGTATGGGGCAAGAATGCTCTGGAACAGGGTCTTGTAAGACCTGCTATCAGATGAAACAGGTCAGAGGATTTCTTTATGGTCAGCTCTTATGCAAGGATTGGGGAAGCCTTGGTGATATTTCTGGGTTTTGTGACTGTCCTCCAGGAGGGGGGGGGGTCTCATTTCTGTTATCTACCTTAGGGAAGAGGGATTCTGGTTTCTATGACTCCCTTTGGGAAATGTGACTGCAGGAAAAGGTCAGAGAGAGACTCTGATTCTGAGGCTGCACTGGAGTCCTCCCAATCTCCTTTAGTTCAAAGTCCTCAGCGTGCCAGAGGGTCCTATTTCCAGGTATCCTTTCTTGAGGCCCAACGCCAATAAGAAGTCTGATCAGGGGGTTGCCTTAATTTCTATGGCTGTCTAATTCTAAAACAGAATTGTCAACAATAGAATAATCTACTATGTATATAATCTGTAAACAGTAGCTAGAATGCACGTTTTTAAAATCTTCCCCCCAATATGCCATTAAGTGAAAATCTAACTTTGACTGATTTCTTTGTAACAAAATCTTATAACACAAAGGACAATCCAGATCCTGTTTATCACCGACTCATGTTAGCCATCATTGATTCTAACTAAGTGTATTGAAAATGTTAGAGGAATTAAACAGGTTCCTGGCTCTTTCTTTGTGTGTGTGTGTATGTGTGTGTGTGATATTTCTCCTTCATTTTTGAGAGGAAGGCAGGTGGAGGAAAGAGAGAGAGAGAGAGAGTGAGAGAGAGAGAGAGAGAGAGAGAGAGACACTGTTGTAGTATAAGCCTGAAGCCTGCTTGCAGGATCTGTACAAAACCAACCCAAAGAGTCTTTGTGTATCTCCTCCTACCTCCTTCCAGCTGTGGGGAGCCCCTTCCCTCGTGGTGGCTGAGCTCACTCTTTCCCAGTCAGCCCACTTCATTATCATAGTTTTTGATGCTGTTGGCTGGAGGAAAGGCCAGGCCAGTGAGCAGGCTGGAAAGTTAGAAGTGTGTGTTTATGTTCCCTGTCCTGCTTGTGGAGCCATTGGAACGGTGTAGAAAGGGAATAGTAACACACAGCTGTCCCTTTTTGGAGGAGACAGAGCCTGGGAAGGGTGAGGTTCAGAGGAAACACTGTTTGCATAGGCATTTGACAATCATAATAAAGAGACTGTTAAGAGCTCTTTGATTAAACAGTCACTGCCGATTTCAATTACAACTTAAATACCTAGATACTTTGGAAGGGGGAGACAGGATGGGTGAATATATTAAGTGCTTGTCATTTATGATTGGCATTGGAGATGAATTACATAGTGTGAAAGAAAAATCAAATTAATTTTCTCCTTGTAAATGTGTTTTGTAAAATTATAAAGTGCTATGTAAATAAGTTGCTATTGTTTTCAGTGCATAAAGCTGTGTCTTAGATGCAATGGATGTCTATCTTTAACTCATAAGGTGCTATTGTAACTGATTTTGTGATAGGGCTCACATACCCTAGGATGTATAAACGATGACCTATCTCCTAAGCTAGGTATATATTTCATTCAGTGATTCTATATCCGTGACCTATTAGGTGATAATGACCTGTGGGCCAATAGTAATAACAAATAATCTTACAAAGCCATGGTCCGCATGCTGTCCTGACATGGTATTAATTTTACTTTTCTATAAACTATTATATCCTCCTACAGATGAAGACACTAAGGCACAGGTTAGTGGTGTCATAGCCTTGGTTATAGCAATGGAGTTAAAGATCCCAACAACATAGGGTGAGGGGACAGAGGGAAATCTACGAGAACTTCACCAGAGTGGCAATATTTAAATTGTAAAAGAGTTTGCTAGACAGAGATGTAAGACGGTACCTTGAAATGATGTCACTATCACTAAAAACATTTCCACATTTCCAAATACCTTTCTAATATGTATGTTTGAAAATTACTTTCAAGTTCTAGCACATTCTCCAGTATCCTGAACTGTGGTAAACCTTTGGATTTAAAAGTAGATCTGGTTGTTTGAAAAAGAGAACACTCAGATCCAAGTTTGGTAAATGAAACTAGTCATTTTATTAATATTTGGCAAATGGCTTAAAAACTAGAACTAATAGTTTGTGTGTGATTTGTATATAAATAGGCTACAAAGCCAATTCCAAAAAAAGTTGAGAACACTGTTAGCCTAGCTTACAGTTAGATTTGTAAACAACAGGGATAGGAATCTACATGTATAAATAGAAACCAGTGTCATTTTTAAAAAATAAAATGTGGGGCTGGTGCTGTGGCGCAGTAGGTTAATCCTTCGCCTGTGGTGCCGGAATCCCATATGGGCGCTAGTTCTAGTCCTGGCTGCTCCTCTTCAAATCCAGCTCTCTGCTGTGGCCTGGGAAAGCAGTGGAGGATGGCCCAAGTCCTTGGGCCCCTGCACCTGCACAGGAGACCCAGAAGAAGCTCCTGGCTCCTGGCTCCTGGCTTTGGATTGGTGCAGCTCCGGCCGATGCGGCCAATTGTATAGTGAACCATCTGATGGAAGATCTCTCTCTCTCTCTCTCTCTCTGCCTCTCCTCTCTCTGTGTAACTCTGACTTTCAAATAAATAAATAAATCTTTAAAAAAAAGTGAGCATGTGGCATACTTGTCCATTGAGCCTCCACAAATCTATGTCTACAGCTCTAGCATTTCACCCTGCATTAGAGGGGGCTGTGTATCCCCTTTCCCAGGCTGTGAGATCCCTGCAGGCAGCCAAGCTGTGTCCCAAGAACCTAGCACAGGGCCTTCGGAGTAGTGACTTCTTGGTAAATGGTGATTCAGATGAGTGGACTTGGGTAAGTGACTTTTGATTGTCCAGTGATCGACACAGTGGAATGGTGGCAAAGACATGATTTCTCATTGCATGCATCCTTCACAGGCAAAGTGGGTGTGTGTGTGTGAGGCTAGATAATTCAGGCTCTTGTTCTCACGTTGTTCATCATTAGAGGATGGCTCCACTCCACTGCTAGTTTCACCTGTTCCTGGTAAAGTTAACTTAAGGAGAGGGCGCCCTGAAACAATTCAGATGCAAAAAATAAATTACAGCCCATGAAGTAACTGTGATTGTATAGAATGAGACATTATTTCCCATTTGATTTTACTGTGTGGGTGGGGAATATGTGTTCTCATGTAATCAGTTCTGGTGAAAGTGTGTAAATGAATTTAAGTAGGATGCAGAATGGAAACGAGCAGATCGAGCGTTTTGGACAAGGCACCTAATGAAATGGCACAATGCTCCAAGCCCGTCTCCACTTGTCAATCCCACAGCTACCTCAAGAGGTAGCTCTCATTTGGCCTCCTTTTTGAAATCTGTCCTGACCTCTAAATTCTCATTAACATTTCTCGTCCCAGGACACCCACAGTACCTTATCCTAGCTTTCCTTTCTCTCTTGTTTAACCCTTATTCTTGTATGTCTCCTCCTACCGACCATTAGGTCTTACACCCAGGAGAGCAAGGTCTGTGTACCTTCATCTTTGCTGGCGCAGTGCCTTCATAGTGGGCTCTCAGTGCAAAGTCATTCTGTTTGAAATTTATTTTAAAAAGTATTTTGGGAGATAAGGGGGTTCTCACTCACTGGTTCAGTCCCCCATTGCCTGCAACATCTCCTGGCTGACCCAGCTGAACCTGGGAGCCGGGAACTGAGGCCAGGTTTCTCACACGGGTGGCAAGAATCCAGTTACTTGAGCCATCACCTGCTCCCTCCCAGGGTCTACGTTAGCAGAAAGCTAACTTACTTACTCCCTTACTCCCAAGGCTCTCTGAAGTGGGACACAGACATCCTAATGGGCCAAATGCCCACCCCCTCAGTATATAATTATTGAAAAATGAGTGATACAGCCATGACAGAGAAAAGGGGTAGCAAATAGCTCCTTCCGAAGCGATGAGAAGCAGACAAATGTTTGCTTCATGAACACTCAATCATGCAGGTCTAGAGAGAAACGAAATGTAGGCTGATTTTTGTTGCTCATTTTTTTCTGAGTCAGGGCATCTAATCTACTGCGCTGTTTCCTTATGCAGCGATGGAAACTAATCATGCATGGGAGTCTCTGAAGGAAATCATTTTTGTTTAAACTTTGCCTTAGAAACTTCAAGGGAATTCAGAACAGGATTTCTTTAATGATCCGGCCATATTATATTACCTATTGCCAAGCTGAAAAATGTTTGGCAGAACTTTTGGCTTCTGAGGTTTTGGATGTCTTCCAGGTAATCTGCCTGAGAATTTTGAAATATAAATAAATGAGTTCCAGTTCAAACTGCTTTGAGCTGCCAGGCCTTTATTTCCCTCCCATCTCAACATTTTGGTCCAGAAATACCAACCAAGCAGAACGAAGATAATCAGGTGACATTTTCCAAGGTTATTAATGGCTGTGGTGTAGAAGAACCAAATGAGAGTGAATTGCTTAAAAGTTCGTGTCACTTACTAGTAACTGACTTCTGGCTGTTGACATGTGTTTTCCAGAATGTTTCCCCTGATGTTTGCTGAGCAGTGAGGACGAGGTGGTTCTTTGCTGCTTTGGTTCCGCCACAAGGAAGAGTCTGAATGTTCCTTTGTTAAACATTACACACTTAGCTTTGTTTTCTTTTCTTGTCTGGTAGCCAAGTATTTCTCAAGATTCCACGGAGGCACACTGGTCCACTGAACACCCTTGGAAAGTGACATTTAATATGCCTGCAAAAGAGGCCTGACTGGGCACTGAGACTGTGGTGAGCAGCGGCCAAGGAAGACTCTCAAGGCTTTGCATGAACGTTACTTCCAGCATTCCTATACATCTCAGGGCCAGCTCCCAGTGAGAGCTGAGAGAACAACGTCTATTTTTCTACTAAAGAACAATAAAGAATGATAGTACCTACCCCGCTTCCTAAACACACACGCATACATGCACATGTGGATGGAGGACGGGTGCACATGGTCAGTATGACATGTGGTCTCTGATTCTGTGGCTACAACACCAATGTTGGTGTCCTGAAAGGCTGGTGTAAAAAATTATTTTCAGTTATGTTTGTTTTGGAGGGTCTTTATTTCACCTTCATTTATAAATGAGAGCTTTGCTGGGTACAGTATTCTGAGGTGACCTGAAGGCTAGAAGCCAGGTGCAAGGCACAACAGCTCTAAATTATATATATATAATATATATATAATATATACACTGTTGTATGTATATATATATATATATATATAAAGGACAAAAAGACAAAAAAGCCTCTTATCAAGCCTATTATTATTTTTTCTTTTTCTTTGATAATTGCTTATATTTACAATAGACGTATACCCCTAGCATAAAAAGTCCACTAAAGAAAAATAGTATTAATGTTAAAATTTTTTCTTCAAAGTTTCAGATACAATGAGGTTTATTTGTTCTTAACTTTGGTTTGGGGGAAGAAAACCCATACTTTCAGAGTATAATTCAAAGAAATGTGATTAAAATAAACTTTGTCACTTCAGTAAAATTTTAAATCACATTTTTTTCACGGCGCTGTGGCTCACTTGGTTAGTCCTCCGCCTGTGGTGCTGGCATCCCATATGGGTGCTGGGTTCTAGTCCTGGTTGCTCCTCTTCCAGTCCAGTTCTCTGCCGTGGCCTGGGAGTGCAGTGGAGGATGGCCCAAGTGCTTGGGTCCTGCGCCCACATGGGAGATCAGGAGGAAGCACCTGGCTCCTGGCTTCAGATTGGCGCAGCGCTGGCTGTGGTGGCCATTTTGGGGGGTGAACCAATGGAAGGAAGACCTTTCACTCTGTCTCTCTCTCTCTCACTGTCTATGACTCTACCTGTCAAATAAAAAAAAAAAAAAAAGAAAGAAAGAAAGAAACATTTCAGCCTCTTTGGGAGATTCTGATGGGAAAATACAACCTTTTGTGCTTCATTGCCATTTGTCCTTGGAAGTTGACATTGAACTTATCTCCTCACTTGTTACTCTGCTTAAAGACTTGTGTGAACCAAGCAGCTTAGTCTGGCAAGCACACACCCAACCTAGGCATGGGCTGTTGGAGTAGCTGGGCAAGTCAGCTGCCACCCAGAATGGCTTGACCTCTCACCTTTGACAGCACTGCCACTCACTCTGTTTCCGCTGCTCAGAGCTGGTTTCATCAGCATTCTCTCTGACATCTTAGAAAAGTAGGCCCTGAGAAAACCATAAAGCAAGTCCAACAGAAGACTGTTTTTACTAGGGAATGGTCATCCTCTTTCTTGCCTTCGTCCCTCCACCGGGTCCTAGTTCCTTTACCTGGTCCCGGCTCCCGGACACGCTCCACTGTGTGACTGTGGATGAGAACCTCCTCTCTAGGGCCTTCTCTCGTGACTCCTGATCTTCTCTACCTTTCCCCAGGCCCAGGCTCCTTCCCTTGTGTAGACTTAGCATTGGATGGTGATGGCATTTGCACGGAAGTAGGAATAGTGAAGACTTATCATATTCTTTCTGTGTGTCATATTGTTTGCTAGGTTTGGTCATTCAACGCCAACGACCTTATGAGCTATATACAATTCTATATTCCAATTTCACTCTTGAAGGGATGAAGCCATGGAGGGGCATGGGTCATCCATCCACTATGTGGAGACCTAGATTTAAACCTAGGTACCAATCCAGGTTCAGCAGCCTTAGAGCTGAGATTATATAGTGACCATTTAGAGATATGACTACAAATGTATAAAACTTCATCCATTTATAATTATACTTCAAAAAAGAGAAAGTCTTTAAAACAAAACTCATTTGTCACCACTGGACATGATTGCTGCATCTACTTCTTAACATGAGAGCTGATAATTAAAAATAATTACACATTTATCATGCCTTTCCAAAAGAAATTACATGTCAGCCATAACCAAGTAGTTCCAGCTGATGAAGGAAAACTTTTCTATAGGAGAATACCAGCTCTGAATGAGGGTTGAAATAAAATGGTTGGAAATCACCATTTTGCAGTCCTTGATAGGATGTACTTCAGTAAGAATCTCAGTGGATGCTGAAACCAAGATGAAAGGCTGATGGGAACCAGCCCCCCCCCCCCCCCAGATGATTGCTGTTTGAAGGGGAAGGAACATGGCTCTGCAGTAGAGGTTTGTGGCTGTCAACAGCTGGACTCTATGGCTGACACTGCTGTTAATGGAATGAACGGTCAGATATGAAAACACAGATGGAGTGCAACATGATGCTGCCCTACTACCTGTGGAACATTGCTGCTACAAGCGAATCTGAGACTGTAGATCTAACTAATACTCATGAAATGCAGAAGCTAGAGGAACAATTTAGCGGGCATCATGGGAAAGAATCAACCAAATCAAGAAGGCAGATCATCCTACAGATAACTGATCTGAACTTTTCATCCATTAATGTCACAGCACAGAAAAGGAGTGGGGAGGAGGTGTTTTGAGTTACATAATTAGCAAATGTTATCCATGATCTTTGAAACCAGCTGTAAGAAAAGATTTTTGAAGGGATAATTCAGGAATTTTGAACATGATATTAAGGAATTACTAATGAATTTGTAAACTGTGATAACAATAGAAGAAAATATCTGTATGTAGAAATGGATGCTAAAGTTTTTTTTTTTTTTTTTTTTTTTTTGACAGGGAGAGTGGATAGTGAGAGAGAGAGACAGAGAGAAAGGTCTTCCTTTTTGCCGTTGGTTCACCCTCCAATGGCTGCTGCGGCCGGCGCACCACGCTGATCTGAAGCCAGGAGCCAGGTGCTTCTCCTGGTCTCCCATGCGGGTGCAGGGCCCAAGGACTTGGGCCATCCTCCACTGCACTCCCGGGCCATAGCAGAGAGCTGGCCTGGAAGAGGGGCAACCGGGATAGAATCCGGCGCCCCAACCGGGACTAGAACCCGGTGTGCGATGCTAAAGTTTTAAGGATTGAAATATCATGATGAGTATAATTTTAAAATATTTCAAAATAATTGAGAAACATGATCAGATGTTAATTTTTAAATCTAAGTGAAGATCTGGAAATACAAATTTCTGGAAAATTTCACAATAAAGTGTATAACAACGTTAAAAAGAGTGAATGGGTTTTGAGACAAAGCGCTCAAAGTCCCTATCCCAGCGAAAAGCACCTACTTCTTATAGGTTTGGGTAATTTCATTCACTTTCAGTGTTTTCATTTGCAAAACAGATAATAATAGCAGTGTCCCACTCATAGGAGTGTTGTGGGCATAACATTAGTTGACAAAACCAAAGGGCTTAGAACAATGACTGGCACATAGCAAGCGTCCAACAAATGTTAACTATAATTGCTTCGTGTAGGAGGAGTCAGATGGAATTAAGTTTGAATCCTGGCTCTGTCTTTTATTAGCTATGCTGCCTTGGGCTGTTTGCCTAACCTCGGTAAAACTCAGTTTTCCATGGAAGTAATAATTCTGCTAGCACTGTGGTGGGATTAGTGACATAACGTATATAAAGTTGCCAGCACATACTAACCACTTAATAGATAGTGATTTTGACTATTAGTGTTGTCTGATCACAGCTAAACTTTTTATGAGGCCTTCAATGTCTTCCCCAAGGCAGGGCTAATACTGGCATGTCTGGCACTGTAGCTATACAGTGGAAAGCTGATAGTTTTGCAAGGGGTGTGTGTGGGGAAATCTTTTTGGTCTCCATGTGTTTCAAGGCAAACATCTGGCCACGTGGGTGGTTGCCTGCTCTGTGTGTTTGGCAGGGGCCTTGCTTCAGGTGAGACTGCTGGGGCAGGGTTGGACAGGGCAGGTAGAGCAGTGCAGAAGAAGATCCGGGGTTCTGCATGGAACTGAAGAAAGGAAAGGAGGTGGTGAGATGGGGAGTCTGACTCAGTCTTGTTTCCACCTTAACTCCTCTTAGCTGTTTGAATGGTCTGTGAAAGTGAGTGTGCTTTTCATCCCAGCCAACCTTTGCTACAGGCTTTTGCAGCCTAGACTGATTTCACTCCATGTTCTTTGAGGCTCTGGCCGGCACTGTTGTATCTCAATATGGAACTTAGAAAGCTCAGAGGATTTAGGGACTAATGGACTTTACAAGATAATGTCACTACAGAAGAAAGCATTTTTAATACTTGAGTCATGGTTGTATAGACTTTATATGATCTCAAAAGGACAATGAAAAAATCTATCATTTTGTATCCTGAGCCAATTGATTTTTCCTGGCTCCTCTTACCAGCTATCTTTCTTGGACTTTTGTACATCAAGGAACTTCTGGTCCACCTATTTCTCTATTATTAAATTCTTCTAAGAAGAAAATGTGTGTTCCTAGGAATTTATGTAAAATGCAAAGGCCTGGGGTCCAGTGCTGAGACGTAGCAAGTAAGGCTGCCATCTGCAGCTGCAACATCCCACATGGGTGCTGGTTCGAGTCCTGGCTTCTCCACTTCTGATCCAGTTCCCTGCTAATGGCCTGGGAAAAGCAGCAGAAGATGGATCAAGTGATTGGGCCCCTGCACCCATGTGGGACCTGGCTTCCCGTTGGCCCAGCTCCACCTGTGTGGCCATTTGGGGAGTGAAGCAGCAGAAGGTCTCTCTCTTTCTCTCTGTTTCTCTCTCTATCTCTGTAATTTTGCCTTTCAAATAAAGAAATCTTTTTTATAAAAAAATGCAAAGGCCTAAAAACAGATCAAAGCATATGCATAAGCAACAGAAAACAAGAATTAAGGAAAAAGCAAATATGAAAAAAATGGATCTAATAGGCTTTTATGGCTCCTGAGGCAGAAATGTGTGCCCACGTTCCACAACATTTGGTTTTTATCCCCTTAGATCATGGCAACACTGCATTTTCTATGTGAAGTCTTGTGATAGAGTTCTGGCCAATTGGATGTGAACTGGAATGTCATGTAGTACTTCAGGAGCGATCCACAAGAGCATTTCCTATGTTCTATCACTCCCGCTTCTTCTCCTTTTTTTTTTTTTTTTAAGATTTTATTTATTATTTGACAGGTAGAGTTACAGAGAGTGAGAAAGAAAGACAGAGAGAAAGGTCTTCCTTCCGTTGGTTCACTCCCCAAATGGCCGCAACAGCTGGAGCTGCACCAATCCGAAGCCAGGAGTCAGGTGCTTCTTCCTGGTCTCCCATGTGGGTGCAGGGCCCAAGTACTTGGGCCATCCTCCACTGTTTTCCCGGGCCACAGCAGAGAGCTGGATTGGAAGACAAGCAACCGGGACTAGAACCAGCGCCCATACGGGATGCTGACACCGCAGGCGAAGGATTAACCTACTCCGCCACGGCACCGGCCCCACTCCCTCTTTTTCTTTCTTGTCAACTGGCTTAAAAGCAAGAGTTAAGGGCCAATATGAAAATGGAGATATGAAACAGAAAATGCCTGTGTCCACAAATGACTGAAATAATCTCCTCCCCATTACTCCACATTTGGGTTGCAATGTGGGCAGTAAGTAAAATTGTATTGTTTAAGTTGCTGCAATTTGAGGGTTGTTTGTTACAGAAGTTAGGCTCCTTGAATAATACAGTCCCTTGATTTTATTTCGAGCTGCAGATAAACTGTTTACTTCCTGAATTACATGTTTCTTGATATTTTTATTATCAGAGACCTTTCAAATGAGGAAATGAAGAAGCTACATAAGGATATAAATTTTCTAGAGGTGAGTGTTGTGACAGGTTAAACTGCGACCTGAGAAGCCTGCATTTCATATCAGAAGGCATGGGATGGAGTCCCTCCTCTGCTTCCAATCCAGCTTCCTGCTAATGTGCCTGGGAGGCAGCAGATGATAGCCCAAGCACTTGGGTTCCTGCCACCTACTTGTGAGACCAGGGTGGAGTTCCTGGCTCCTGGTTTCAGCCTAGCCCAGCCATGGCTGCTGTGGGTATTTGGAGAATGAACCAGCAGAAGGAAAATCTCTCCCCCTCTCTCTCTTTTTCTCTTTTCCTGTCCCTCTCTGTTCTTCTCTGCCATTCTGCTTCCAAATCAGTACATAAATAAAACTTGTAAAAAAGAACCACGTCCTGTGTTCTGGGCATCAGTCACTTCCCAGGGAAGTCAGTTGTTTTCTACATAAACAGTGTGGGTGAGATGCCCATTCCCTCACCTGTAAGCACCTGCAGTGACTGCCAGGTAAGGACCCTGGGAGGTAAGGAAAGTGAGGCTCAGACCTGCACAAAACACCTGAGCTGGGTCACACAGATAGTGGTTGCTTCAGACTCACAACTTAAATTCACATCTTTTGAAATTCAGAGACCAGGCCACTTTTACCACATGTATTCCTTTCTAAGAAAAGAACAGGCAAGGAAGGGAGTGTATATATGGGGAGTATGTCAGGAATTTCTGAAGAGGTCACACAATCTTGACAAAAGGTAGTAGCTGGAAACTCTCCAATGTGATAGCCCATAAATCAGAAAGAAAGGGCAGAATCCAGATCAAGATCACCCAGGTTACAACATGTGGATCCTGGGATCCTGGAATCAAAACTCAATTTGAAAATGTCTAGTGTTCCTCTGATCAGTTAATAGGCTTAATTTAAATTGTTCAATAAAAAGTTATTGTTTGTACAGAATCTCTGAGGTTATTATACTCAAAGAAATTCTCCTTTATTTCAAGTTCTGGCCCTAGACCTTACATGGGTATGAAGTAATCGGGTTTTTAGAGCAACAAAACCAATTGTGTGTGTGTGCAGGGGGCGGGGAGAGGGAAGGATTTATTTTAAGACTTGGTTCACATGAACGTGGGTGCTGGTAAGACTGAAATTTGCAGGCGAAGCCAGCAGGCTGAAGACTCAAGAAAGAGCTGATGCCGCAGCTTGGGTCTAAACGTGCCCTGGAGGCAGAATTCCCTGTTCCCAGGATCTCCGCCTTTGTCTTTTCCTCCTAAGCCCTACCCCTGTCTGTAACGCCCGCCCACTTTATGGAGGGCAGTCTGCAGTTGAAGTTTAATCTACCAGTTTAAGTGTGAATCATCTCTAAAAAAAGACCCTTCGCAGCAATAGCCAGTCTGGATATTGAACAAATATCTGGGCACCGTGGTTTAGCCAGGTTGACACATGAAAAACAACAGAGGGTATTAATTACAAACACGTCCAAACCTAAATAGGCCCCATGAGCACCTTCTGGTGTCACATCGGAGCTACTCTTCCTGAGCGAGGCTATGTCTCTCATATCTGACTGTGTGTGGAACAAGAGAGATTGCATTATCGAAATCTACAAATATTTGCTTATTCAAGCATGGAAGCAGTGCCCTCAACACTAAAATCAAAGACACTGCAAACATTCAGTAAAGTGAACAACAAATATCTTGGACCACATTGCACAGCCTATCCCACCTGTGCTGCCTGTTGCTCCTCACCAGTGCCTGTCATGCTCCCTTCTGCCCAAGCAGACTTCCCTACACCTGTTGAACACAAAGCTGCTACCACTGGTTTAATCCTGAAATTTTCTCTATGGATGCCTATGTCTCATCTCCTTGTAGCTCAGCTAGAATGTATTTCTTTCTTTTCTAATCAAACGTGTCCTATCATGTCATATCCCATTCTACAACTCTTTCACGTACAAGTCTTTCTGTCACTTTCACTCCTCCAGCAGTAATATTTCTGTGTCACTTGCATCCATGTATATAACCAATAGATAATTGTTTTTATGAGAAATTCTCAGGTGGCTGTTTTTCTTTTGTATTAGTCTTAGAATATAAAAATATACCACAATCATATTTTGGCAAAGTTGTAATAAAAATTTTAATTAACAGGAGATACTATTTAACATATATGTCCTGCATAAACTGGCTGTATCACATAGTGATGGGCAGAAGTGTCTGAAAAAAACAACAAAATAGTGAAGTGCCACTCTGTGATCCAGGAATCATGGTTCCATAGCTGTCACTGGACAAGCTTGGGGTGGCCACCTAAGGCCCCTGGCACCTCTGCCTCAGTGTCTACTCCACACCTTTCTCCATCTATCACGTGCATCAAACGCTGGAAGGCTTTCAGCAAACCCTCTCTGAGGTACCCTCCCCCACCTCCTTTCTTCCTTCCTTCAGATTCACAGAACCCACTACCTGGGACTTGCCCTAGGGTGTGCCACAAGTACCCCTGCGTGTCATCTTTGCGGCATAACGTTATCACGGGGGCCTTACCCGCCTTTTTCCACATGCGGGACAATTTGCCTTTGCCAATTCTGGAGGGCAGTGGAGGAAATCTTATTTATTTCCCAGAGGTCAGAACATCCTTTTCGCCTCCTTATTTTATTGTCTGGAGAGTGAATTATTTCCCGTTTCCATCTTTAAAGTGATAGGTTTGCATTATGTTCTCATTCTAAAATCCAATGTGTATTATCTCCCTCAGCAGGTTGTAAAGTTTTAAAATCAGAAACTTTGTTTTATATTTGCTGAGTTATCTTCACATAACAGCATTAGGCACTCTGTAAATAACTGGGGAGTATAGGGGGATCAGTTTCTGTTTGCCCTGAGTAAAGTTCTATCAAATTAGTACAGTAATTGGGCAACAACTACCCAAAGCATATTTAAAAATGTCTTCTTACAGAATGTTGAAAATGGTCAAATCGGATAGAAGGATAGAATTTATGTAAAGGATAAAGTACCTGTGTGAGAAAAAATGTGATCATTTTTTAAAAAGGGAAGTACTGACTGAACTGTCACTCAAAGCAAGTGAATTGCACGTATCTGAGCTACTAGCAGGTGTCTGTGAAGAAGCTGTTGAGTGAAGGGTGTATCTCTGGAAACACATGTTTGGCCAGATAATGATCAAGGTGGTTGGTCATGGACACAACTGGCTATGGGCTTCACAGAGCAGCTTTTGGAGTCCAGAATCAAGGTAATCAAATTGTGTGTGTGTGTGTGTGTGTGTGTGTGAGAGAGAGAGAGAGAGAGAGAGAGGGTTTTTTCTATTATAACTGTAAAGATCTCAAGAGATGGACTTCAGCCAGTTGTCATTACCTCCATCTTTCACAAAATGAAAACAATACCACAAGGCTTTTAACGTTTGCCCATAATTTCATAGAAGTGAGCAGCAGCAGCACAGGACTAGTCCCAGCTCCTCTTTTTCCTGGGGCAATGTTTTCCCTCACCATGGACTAACTCAATAACGACTCCACTGCTTCCCGTTCTCCCGAGCACATTATCTGGGCCCCACTGTTTATGAGGTTTTCAGTGGCAAACACGGTGTTCTCTGCAGAGTCTGCAGTACAAAGAAAGCAATCTCAGAGAAGGAAAAGGAAAGCAAGTGAGCGAGCAGGAGGAGCCAAGAGGGAGAGGGAAAGATACACTGATGAAATATCTTCATCTGAAATGTTTGGAAATGTTCTTTTTGGTTAACTGAAAACTCTCCTTCATGTCACTCATAGTCAAAAAATATCTCAAAGATAGGTAACACTAGAAATCAGCTGGGCATGATTTTATTGATTTTATATGATATGCAAACAGTTATGATTTTCAAATCTAATTATTACTATTGTGAATCTTTCAAAACTTTGGTTCTAATGTGTCTGGAAAGATGGATTTTACAAGTCGCACAGTATATTATGGGCAGTTATTTCAGATGCCATTTGTTGTCACAGTTATCATGCCTACCCTGCCTCACTGATTCCAATGCAGAATTTCAACAGAAGAGGGTATTGTAGTGAAAGAGGAGGCAGGGCATTCCAAAGGACCAGCGACAGTCGGCCTGCTAACCTGTCACTGGGATGGAAAAAACGCTGTTGTTGACACATCTTTTCCTTGTTCTTGACACAAATTAGGAAACTCCCTGACTTACTGTTTCTTCTCAAATTTGGTGCGATGTGATAAATGTCTACGCAGTATACAGAGATATCCATAACAAAGAGTTATGCAATGAAAAATGTTCTCTTCTCAGGATGCAAAGAATAACTCATGTTCTACATAATTTGCACCTGTATAGTTTGTTGTTGTAAATCCTGCTTTACTCAATAAGCTACAGTTCATGTCTTCACCATGTATCTTGAGCTCCAAACACTGGTGAATGAAATGGATCAAATATTTGGCTCCTGCATTCTATGTATGTCAGATATGGATCCCATCTCAGTAGGTGGATACCAAAGCCTGGATACCAAAGCCACGACTTTAACAAAATGGATTGTTTTTTCCTCTTAAACAGAAGTCTTCCTCTTACACACAACTTTGGAATTCTGATACATTGGTGTGCACGAATCAAAGGGTCTCTTTCTTCCTGTGTGTTGTGTTTTGTGAAAAAAAAAAAAAGAAGAAGAAAGAAATCTATGGA
This sequence comes from Lepus europaeus, assembly GCF_033115175.1. Lineage (NCBI taxonomy): Eukaryota > Metazoa > Chordata > Mammalia > Lagomorpha > Leporidae > Lepus > Lepus europaeus. The sequence continues at coordinate 102,385,576 of NC_084828.1, read as the reverse complement.
CAATAATCCTAATTGGTTTTAATAGTTTAGTGTGGTAATGCAAAAATGTAAAAGTTAGTGGACTCTAGGTGAAGAGCATGAGAAAATGAAAAACATTTATTGACCTATTACTGTAGACCAGGGATCGTGTGAGGCAGTTGGTATACAGTGGTAATTTTCAGGCAGAATTTGTATTTTCTTCGTTTCCTAACTTAGTTATGAAGTTGCTATTTAGTCCAACCAGTCTCTTTCACCATAATCGAAACCTATTTCTCTTGGAGAAAATCTTAATTATACTACTTACTGAGCTCTAATACTGAGTTAAACACTTATTTCTAGCTATTTTCCACATCTAGTTGCTTAATTCTTACAATATATTTACTAAACGAGTGTTATTCTTCACAGTTTGCAGATGAGAAAGCCGGAGTGCGTAATTTAAGTGAGTTGCCCCATTCCACAGAATGACCAAACTGAGACCCCACTTGCCTCCACGTAAATCAGACTTCCATCCTTTCCCATTCAATTCCAGGATAAGACCTGTAAGACCCTTTCTTACGCAACTTCATAGTGTTTATTGTGGACACACATTTCCTTTTAGATTTTTATTTTATCTGAGAGACAAGGGAGAGAGAATGAAAGAGAGAGACCCTATCAGCTGGTTCACTCCCCAAATGCCCACAATGGTCAGGGCTGGGCCTGACGTGGGCCAGGTGGAAGCTGGGTGGCAGGAATTCAATCCAGGCCTTCTGTGTGTATGGCGGTAACCCAACCACCTAATGTGTCATGTGCTGCCTTCCAGGATGCTGATAAGCACACGACTAGAATCAGCGGAGCTGAGACACAGGCATTCTTATGTGGGATGTAGGCATCCCAACCGGTGTCCTATTTGATAAGCTGAGCTCCTGCCCCTCAACATGTTTCTTTCTTCTCACTTTAAAAAAAATATTGATTTACTTATTTATAAGTCAGAATTACAGAGGGAGATGGAGAGATAGAGATCTTCCACCTATTGTTTCACTCCTCAAATGGCTGCAATGGCTTGGGCAGGGTAAGGCTGAAGCCAGGAGTCAGGGCATTTTTCTGGGTTTCCCATGTGGGTGCAGGGGCCCAAGCACTTGGGCCATCTTCCAATTGCTTTCCCAGGTGCATTAGCAGGGAGCTGGATTGGAAGTGGAGCAGCCAGAACTCATATGGGCTGCATCCATGTGGGGTGTGGTGTTGCTGACAGCGGCTTAACCTGTTGTTTGACAGCACTGACCCCCCCGGATATGTTTCTTAGTCATGGTTTGGTTAATGTAGAAAGAGGTATTTGAGTAGGTACAGATCCAACATCAAAGAGGAAGCAATGCCTTCTGATTGAAATCCCATGTGGATGACAAAGGGCATGTGTGCTGAAGGCTGGGATGGGCTTGCCACCTCTCCCTTTCTTAAATGCCCCTTCCATCACTCCAGGAAAATTTCTTCTTAGACAAGTCTTTTATTTCCAGTGATCATTTAAAATCAGACAACATGGCCGGCGCCATGGCTCACTAGGCTAATCCTCCGCCTTCGGCGCCAGCACCCCGGGTTCTAGTCCTGATTGGGGCGCCAGATTCTGTCTCGGTTGCTCCTTTTCCAGTCCAGCTCTCTGCTGTGGCACGGGAGGGCAGTGGAGGATGGCCCAAGTGCTTGGGCCCTGCATCCCATGGGAGACCAGGAGGAAGCACTTGGTCCTGGCTTTAGATTGGTGCAGCGCGCTGGCTGTAGCAGCCATTTGAGGGGGTGAACCAACAGAAAAGGAGGACCTTTCTCTCTGCCTCTCTCTCTAAAAATAATAAAAATAAAAAAATAAATTAGAAAATAAACAAGTTCTTGAACAATGTTCCTCATCTGTTCTGTATTTGACTTCTCAACTGTAAAATGCGGAGGGCTGACCTACAGCTGTCTGTCGAGGTTGTCAGGGCTGGAGAGTACACAGCTTCTTTTCACCTCAGTGAGACGGAAGTTTTAGAACAGCAAAGGGGCAGAGAGAAGACAAAGCATTTATTTCCCAATGAACGCAAAGCTCGGACACGACTCGCCACCTCTTAGCCTTTCGTGGACACTTTCAAGGCTTGGTTGTTGCTGCTTAACAGGTGGGATAGACGCTGCAGAGAAAGTACTTACCGTGGTAGGGTTCAGGCTGTTCCTGCTAGGATCATAGGCAAGTCTCTGTCAGGACTCGGTGTTAGGCAAGGCCGCTGGATGGCTTCTCTCTAACACATTGTGGATATCCTTTCTCTCTGTCTCATTCTTTCTGGCTGTTGAGAAGCTCAGTTACAAGTTCATATGTCAACTTGGTTCTGGTTTCATTGTATTTCCCTATCGCCATTTTTAATTGATCATAATTTCCTCATTTAAAAAAATGCTGTTATACTTTATATCTTTGAAAACAACCTCAATACTTTTGAGAAGGAGGCTGGTATAAATAATCAATACTACTAATTTATGACTCACAAACAATATTTAAAAAGCTTTATTCTAATCCACTGAATGAAGTAACCTACCATCCCTACTTCCCTCTCAATAACTACACTCTGACAACTCAAGGAAAGGGTCTATCATCCCAGGGGCAGAGCCACAGTGAGGTTGGACTGCTGTGATCCTTATAAAAATTTTACAAGTTAATTTTACAGTTGAAAAACAGAACATACAACTGCATTGGTCATTTTTATGGTTCTTGATATCCAATGTCTATTTCCAAAGAACTCAATCAATCGTAATTGCCACCAACAAAGAATGAAAGTGCAGAATCTTTGCATGTTTGCCAGGATTAGTATTTACAGTTTTCCTTTTTAAAAATTTTACATTAACAGTACATGTCAGCCATTTCTAAGCCTAGTTTCTCTAATTCGGGACTATGAATTTCTGAGACACTTCATAAATCCAATATTCTTGGTTTCAGAAAATGATTTCACTCACAAAGAGGAATCAGATCACTCTCATGGAATCAGTTTTTAGCCATAAAATTTAAATATGAGTCTTGATTAATAAATAAAAGAAGCATTGAAAAAAATAGAAATGGAGGCTAACAAGAAAGATTAATTTGTCTTTTCTAGTTAGAGGAGAAGGCTATGGTATAACATATGATTAACTTTATGTAAAGCATTTGACCCAGGCTAGTTAGATGAATTGATGGGTATAATAATTATGTTACTAAAGATAAAAAAAAATCTTAGATTAAAATAGATAAGGCTAAGTGAATCTTACTGTGCATAGGACATATTAACATCTTTATATCTGGCCATCTTGTTTTCAATGGGAAAGTCATAGTACAATAATAAAAGACCATACCACTTCAAATCCTTATGCATTTTAAAGGGAAAATTAACCCATACATACTAGATTGATTTGTACTTAAACCATTGCAATGTTGTATAGTAAAGATCGCTTGATATCTAAAGAAGCTACTAGAATTTTTAAGCCATAATTTCAGTTTGTGCCAACTATAAAATTAATTAGAAAGCCAGAAAGTTTTACAAAGTAGAGCCAAGTCTTTTGAGTAGATTCTACACTTGGAGTAGCAATTCCTTCCATTTTACCAGGACACATCTCTGAAAATGAAAATAGAGGCTATTGAAAACATGGACAATACAACCAATGTTTTCATCATGTCATCACTTATTAATAAAAACAACAAATCTCTTCATTCTTTCTACTCCACTTTCCCACAGATTCTATTTGAGAAAAGGCCAATTCAGTTCTGTTGGATATGAACAAGAATAGGTCCCGGCTGCCAAAGGGAGCTTACGTCTAAAGAAGGAAACAGACCAGGGTTGAAGGAAGGCTAGTAGGTGGTTAAGTGCTACAAGAACTTCAACATGCTATGGAACACAGATAGAGAAAAGATCAGTTTGGCAGAGAGCAACCGATTGGGGAAAGCTTGATGGAAGAGGTGAGGCACTAAGATTTTATCAATTTTAACACCTTAGCTAAAATAACTGAATACATGGTTTTATTGTTTACCAAGTGAACCAGGAACATGAGATAGGGCAGTCTGTGTGAAGTTTGAGCTTTTCCTTCCTGGAACGGGCCAACGAATCAAGATATATGCTTCTGGTTGGTGACATGAATGATGGATTGAGGACAAGTACAAGTGGGGAGAAAGAGGAGTTAACAGAATGGTTAAGGCACGTTTCTTTATACTTTGTGATTATATTTATTTAATAAAGAATATAACTGTGCTTTTGTTCCAGCCTTTTTACCAACAGTAGTTATTTCCTCTACAGCCTATTTCTGGTCCTCTCCAACCCATTCCTTCAAGGCTCAGTACAAAGATTACCAACTCTCTGAAGGCTTTCCTACTCTTCTGGTAGAAATGTTGGGGCTCTCCTTGGGGTTTTAACTGCACTGTAGATTTCAAATCAAGAAGATTAAAATAATCCAAGCCTTAGAATTATTCTGAGAGAATTTAAAAAATTGCCATATGATATTTTTTCAAATATGGCATTTTCATAACTGAAGACTTACTGTGCTAGGATTTTGTGTGCTGCCACAGTTTCTCAGTATTGGGATTGCAAATGCATCAGCAGAGGATGTGGGGGGTCGACTTCTCAGCAAGGCTTGGCCAAGTCTCTGTTGATAAATGAGTTAGGAATGTTCTTAGCTGTTCCAATCATTGACTTTGGAATTAGAGATCTAAGCTCATTAGTGCAGAGCAAGTTAACTCCTGGTTACACCAATTATTGCCTTTTCTACAATATTTTGGTTCAGATTCTATCATACCACTTGCCACATTGTTTAAAGTCAAGTCTGAAATAGTTGTGCATTTAACTCATGGAACTTGATCTATAAGCCAACAATCAGCAAAGTGGGGCAACGGTTGAGAAGAAAGCAGAGAGGGTCAGATTCAAAGACCCAGGAGGGAGGGCAAGAACAAAGGAGACAAAAGCAAGTGAATTTCTATCAAAAAAAAAAAAAAAAGAGGAGTGGGTTTGGTAGGAAAACATTACCCTCAAGCTAGGTTAGCTGATCTCAGCTCTCAGGCTTTTGCACTAGATAGTTCTTCATGCTGAAGAATTTAGTGCTTAAATATTTCACTCTTTCACATAACATGAACCTGAATGCAAGCCTACTAACTGCTTAGCCAGGGGCCTAATCAAAGAAGGATCACTTCTGACACTAGAGGAAAACCCAGCGCCTTCTTGAAGGATTTTTCAAATGAAAATGTGCATAGAATTTGTTACCATTTTGTCACAAGAACTTCTAGCACCCAGACGTGCTTCATAAACACTGGCTGAATGAACAACATCTTCCTTTCTGCAGCTTCAAAATAACCTTTCTCTGGGGGCTGGCACTGTGGCTTAGCGGGGGAAAAGCTGCTGCCTGCAGTGCCGCCATCTCATATGGGCACCGGTTCTAGTCCCGGCTGCTCCTCTTCAAATCCAGCTCTCTGCTGTGGCCTGGAAAAGCAGTAGAGGATGGCCCAAGTCCTTGGGCCCCTGCACTGGCATGGGAAACCCAGAAGAAGCTCCTGGCACAGCTCCGGCCGTTGCGACCAACTGGGGAGTGAACCAGTGGATGGAAGACTCTCTCTCTTTCCTTCTCTCTCTCTCTCTTTCTGCCTCTGCCTCTATAATGCTGCCTTTCAAATAAAATAAATAAATCTTTTTTAAAAAAAGAATAACCTTTCTCCTGCCCACCCTCCACCTAGGCTTATTGTGGTGTTGACCCCAATCACCTGTTTGCATGTTGTATCCTGGGCTTTCTGATCATGCAGCTTGCTGTCTTTGGGTCCATCCACAAGAAATACAGAATCTCCTTTCAGCCAGTGTCTTAAAATGTGAGGTTGCACATGCTGCTTGCTCTGACATCTTCTGCTCCTCTTTTCTTGAATTCTTGAGAATCACCAGAAGCTCTAGAGAGAAAGGTTCGAGATTTCCCTTCCCTGTGGCCTGGGAGGGCCAGCGAACAGGGAGGAGGGACCGTTTGGAACAGCCGTACAGCCTGCACGTCTTCTGGCCGACCCAGGGTCTCAGCTGAGATAAGGCTGTTATCTGGGGCATGGAAGAGGTTACTGATTTCTCCCCATAGTGCCTTGTGCTCTCCTACCGCGGGGTGATAGCTGCTGTGGGCGCAGTTCTGCCTGGGAAAGCTGCGTGCTCCTGCTTAATTGTTTGGTAGCTAAAAACAGAGCTGGAACAGCGAGAAGCAGATTGTTTCCTGGGTGCATGTGCAGTGGGGCCCTGCTTAAAGCTTTCCAAGCCTCCCCCAGTCGGTTTGAAATGAGGCGGGGCTGCAGTAATCAAGTAAATAAATGAAATCACAGAACACTGAGATGAGAGCGAACTGCTTCTCATCAGTCAAATTTGTTTCAGACAGCTCCCTCACCAAATGCAGCAGCCATGCCTTTTCCCCTTCCTTCTTCCCTCCTAGCCCAGCCCCTGGCTACTGTGTGCTGGGTGCGGGGTCCTAGGCAATGCCATGGGGCTGATTCTGACTGAGCAGTTGGCAGAACCCAGCCTCCCACACCCATAGTCACAGCCGCCAAGTGCAGTGCCTGTGCCTGGCAACGAGAAGTGTGGGTGCTGTCACAGGGACTCAGACAACTGCTAGAGGGGAACACACTTCCACCCTGGGTTTGTCTAGGGCTGTAGCTGTGGGAGGCTCTTTGGCCTTGCAGCATCTGTCAGAGAGATGATCAGAAACCAGTCTAATACAAAAGACTCACGCTGCAGCAGTAATGGTCGTTGCGGTACATCCCATGTTTGAGATCTGTACTTTGTACCGTAATGTACCTTGATGACAGCTGCTGGAGTTGTCAGGTCCCGTGAAAGCCAGAGAGAGAACAGCACAATGCTTCCTGGCTGAAGGGTTTTGAAACAGGAAATGCTGCTGGCATAAAAGGAGATGAAATTTATGATAACAACCAAAATAATCTCAAATCTGGATTTTGAAAGCCAATATTGTATTTAAAAGAAACCGTACAAACCCAGCTAAGAAGATCTTTAAGAAGACCACGCAATTCTAAATGGTGTTAGATAAAATAAGCAATTTACCTGTGAATTAGCATAGCGGTAATAAACCAGGCCTGCTCATTTGCTCTCTGTACCTTTTTATGGGGGTAGAGGATACAATCTCTCCACGAGTAGAGGAGAAGCAACAGTCTGCAGTGTATGGAGAATTCCATTTTGAGGAGCTGGATACCATGGCTTTCACTGGAAAGCATACCACATCACCATAGGGTATAAAGCAAAAGCTTTGGGTTTCTTCAGGTATTAATTAGGTTTTGCTAAAAATTTTCCCTTATTCAGTCTTTTATTTTTCTTACTGGGTTTCATGTATCTGTTAAAAAAAAAAAAAAAATCACCACAAGAAGAGTTGTGTGGCAGAACCTAACACCAGGATCCACCACCTTGATTGTGTGGCATAAGGAGACTTCCAGGGATAAGGACAAGGTGAGGTGGACTGGAAGCCACCCCAGACCCCAACACCCTGAACAAAGCAGTGAGGCCATTCTGACTTGCTTTCAGATGCATATTTCATTTGTTCAAGTAGACATGAATTCACTACCTGGAAGATATTTTGCCTATGTATGTGTGTGTGTGTGTGTGTATTTTAATATTAACTATTATTTTTTTTCCTGGAAGAATTTGCAGTGAAAATGTAGGAGGGACAAGATTGAAAGGAAAAATGTGCATCGACTTTTCTTCAGTCCTGGCTAGGACTGTCATCTCCTGTTTGTTGCTGATTCCTAAAATGCCAGAAATAAGAATACCCTGGGCTGCCGAGCTCTCCTCCACTTGATACTGACATTGACAAGCAAAGGAACGGAGGCTGGTGTTGAGTGCAATGGATAAGCCGCCCTTGGAATGCATGCATCCCATTTGGCAGCGCTTGGGTTCCAGTTCCAACTCTAGCTCCCACTTGGAGACAGCAGGTCATGGCTCCGGTAATAAGATCCCTGCCACCCACACAGGAGGCCTGGACTGGGTTCCTGCTTCCGGGCTTTTTGCTTTAGCCAGTTGTGGGCCTCTGAGGAGTGATTCAGCAGATGGGAGATTTCTGTCTAATTCGCTGTCTGCCTGCCTTTCAAACAAATGAAAAATTTTGTAAAAGGAAAATAAAAACAAAGGAAGAAAAGAGAGGAAAGACACACTATGGGGAAAAAATTATCCCTGAGCATTTAGACTTTCAAATCCAGCTGCAGGACAGAACCCAGTGAAGAATAACATTAAATTATTTATTACTAAGGATGTCAAAGTATAATTTTCAAAAAGCTGAAGCAGGACCAGTACAAATATCGAATGAAAGAAGGTCAAAGATATTATGCGATTCCTTAATTTTTGAGAGAAATAGTAAAATCATAAAGCTTATTCAGAGAGCATTGGAAGCATTGGATATTTATACACAATTTAAGAAGGGAATGTTAAATCAATTGCTAGGCTGGAAACAAACTAGTTAATTTCCAGCAACAGAATAAACCTTGAAATCTGGAGCTATTTTCTCCTCTTGGACAGAAAACATTGCTTCTGTAAAATAATACATAGCTTCACAGAGCCAGAACTCTTAGCATATTTATAGTAGAAAATTTATATTAAAGTATCAACCAATGATGGATAGTTTTAGAAAATTAAGTATTCCCTGAGCTGGCAAGAAACATTGCTTCCGTGTGACACAAAGTGACCGCTCCCAATCCCCGCCCGCCTTGTCCTCTTTGGTCCTCCTTGGTCCTCCTTGTTTACAAGTCATGCGTAAGTTCTCTTAACAAGTGACATAAAGAATTCTGAATTTACTACCTAATCATCTGTTACATTTTTTTGACAGCATGATGCTTGATAAAAATGAAATTTTAATCAAGTCTCTGTCAAACTTTTGTCACTTCCTTGATTCTTTCAGCACTGGTATTTGGCATTTGTGTGCTTTGCAGTTTGTGAGCTGGGCTCACAGATTGTCTCCATTTCTAGCAGCCTGGCTTGCTGAGCAGGCAGAGGGGAGCGACAGAGACAGGCACGGGGGGAGCGACAGAGATAGGGACTGTGTTGTAGCTATTACCTTCCCCTCCCCCACGCTCCCAAATGGGAATGGTGAAACCAGACAATTGCATGAAGAAAGGGAAATTGCAAATCCCACTAGAGAAGATCATCTTCCTTTGGGTTACTCGATTAGCTAAGCATGAGAAACATAGTCTTTGCCTGGGATAGATAGGGCCTTAGCAATCAACTATTCCCAAGTCTCTGTCAATGCAGGAATCTACAGGCTAGCCTTTGTCTGTGATCTTTGTAAAATGCAAATCTGATCGAGTCACTGGGTTGTTTAACATCAGTCAGTGGCTCCCCATTGTCCTCAGGATGGAGTGCAAATTCTCTAACATGACTTACATGGTCTGGCCCCCCTTACCTGTCTCCAGCATGAAGCCTCTTCTCTCTCTTCCCTTGCCTTTCTTCCTCCCAGAATATGGATTTATTCCGGTGTTTTAAATGTGTCTGTTCCGAGTAACCTCTGCCCGCAAGCTGTGTCTTCTCCCTGGGCAGGTCAGGGTAGTCTGAAGAAGGTCCTGTGAATTCTACCCGATGGTCCTATTTTCCCTTCGAGTAACATTCAATGCCTTTTCCTTGGGGGAAACAGTACATGAGGGAGCACAACAGGGTAGGTGGATGAAGGGTGCTGGGGAGTGACAGAAATGTAGTGCACTGAGGTTTTGGCCAGGATCTGACACAATTGCTCATGGTGTCTTTGAGAACAATAGGAGGACTGCAGGTTGGCTCTTAGAACTGGAAGAGATTTGTGACTGAATGAACATAGACCCCAAGTGAGAATAAGGAGGGAGTCAGCAGCATGCTTGAGGGAGGTCTCTGCGTTCTCCTTGACAAGTCATATTTTCATAAACATTTTGAATGTGGGCCTAAATGGCATGCTGATAGAATTTTCACATGGACTCAAATTGTGAGACGTTAATATTTTAGATGAAGATTAGTTAGCAAAATGCTCCTGACAAATTGAAAGAATGGATTGTAGGTAAGCAGACAAATTATAAGTGGATAACCATCATGAAACAGTGAAATGGTAGGTTAGTGTGGGAGAGGGGTAGTATTTGCTGAGTCTAGCTGAGAGCAAGCTCTATAGTCCCCAGTGTGCTGCGACTTCCAAGAAAGGTTAGATTCCCTGGATGAATATTAATGAAAACACAGCGGTTCTATCAGAGAGGACTGTAGTCTTGTTTTCTGGTTTTCTTAACTCAGGGAGGGGAAGTTGTGTCTGGATTCAGGTGTTGTATTTCAACATGCTGGGAAACTGGAGTGTGTCCAGAGGAAGGTTCTCAGGGTAGACAGGGAACTGCAAGTTTTGTGATGGGAAGGCTTGGTTGAAGCTGTGTGTATTGTTTAGCTTGGAGACAAGCAGGGACTATAATAACCGTGTTCAAGTATTTTGAAGGCTGTAACATGGATGATTTCTTTAACTTGATGTGGCTCCACAGGCAGATCTAGGCCCAATAAGGGGAAGTGGTGATTAGGAAACATGTCCCTTTCTGCTAGAGTGTCACAAAATGAAACTGTGAGTTCCTCATCACCGCATACCTTAAAATATTCAGAACCAGACAAATAAGAAATGCTGAAAGCATAGAATGGGTCTTCCATTTGCCCATAATCATTAAGATCTATATTGTGTATCCTAAATGAAGCTAAATAAAGAAATGGGTATAAGTAGCAGCTTCTCAACCGCTCCTTGCATTGCTTGTGTAGTACAGTGGAGTCTGAAAGCAAATTGGATGGCAAAGACTGGCTGTACGAGCTGGGCGAGTCAGATAACTTTCCTGAATCTTATTTTGTAAAGCAGAAGAAATGGAAGTAGTTGTCATTTTTAGTTGAGATAAGGCAACAGAAAAACATCGATATTAAAATAAAATGGGTGGGTGTGTAGCCTGATGGTTAAGATGTCACATCTCGGGTCTGGTGCCGTGGCTCACTTGGTTAATCCTCCACCTGTAGTGCCGGCATCCCATATGGGTGCCGGGTTCTAGTCCCGGTTGCCCCTCTTCCAGTCCAGCTCTCTGCTGTGGCCCGGGAGTGCAGTGGAGGATGGCCCAGGTGCTTGGGCCCCTGCACCTGCATGGGAGACCAGGAGGAAGCACCTGGCTCCTGGCTTCAGATCAGCACAGCGCCGGCCATAGTGGCCATTTGGGGAGTGAACCAATGGAACGAAGACCTTTCTCTCTGTCTCTACCTCTCACTGTCTATGACTCTACCTGTCAAATAAAAAAAAAAAAAAAAAAGATGTCACATCTCTTGAGGAGTACAAGAAGTACAAGTTCCCTGCTTTGGCTCCTGACTCCAGCTTCTTGCTGTGCGTACCCTGAGAAGCCATGTTCAGGTTGGTACATTCTGCCACCCACATGGCAGACCAGGATTGAGTTCCTGGCTCCTGGTTGCAGCCTTTGCCTAATGCTAGCTGTTGTAGGTATTTGAAGAGCGAACCAGAGGTTATGAATTCTCTCTCTGTCTCTCTGGCTCTCAAAGAAAAAAAAAATTGAAGTTGAATAATATTTTGGAATAAAGAAGTGGAAAGGAAAGGTCAGACGATGAGTGTCACAGAAATATAAATGAGTGCCTGATTTTTTGAGCCAAGTTATACAAAAGTTCACAACTCACAGAACTCACCTCATTGCAGGCACTGTTCTATGTACCTCTACATCCTTGACAGAACCCCACAGGGAAACTTAGGTACAGAGGAGGTGAGTGAGTTTAAGATCCATGGCTGCTGCCAAGCCAGGAAATAAACCCAGGTGGTCTGGCTCCAGACACTAATTCTCTTTACTGCTATGAATACGTCACCAATGGGCAGTGTGTGACCCAAAATATGGTTGCAGTTGAAGCCAAAACCAATGCCACAGGGAGTTCTGAAGCTAGGACAGCTGTACAGAGTTGTCCCAGATTTCAGCCTTTTATCCTCATATCAACCCAAGGTTACGCCCCTTCCTGGGGACCCCAGAGAGCTAGTGGAGCACAGTTGCTAGAAAGGAAAACAGTTGAATGGGGGTAACAGCCAGTCATTCTAGCCTTTGGGGGAAGGTGCACGGTGAAGAGGGGACCTGGGCACCGTGCCACAGGCCAGGTGTGAGGAGGATGAAGACAATGATGAAGATGATGACTATTACTGAGGACTCACAAGGTGGCAGCCTCAGTTCTGAGTCCCTCCTTCATACTCATTTAGTCATCATTATAATCTTATGACAAATATACTTTTACTTATCTTTTTTAAAATATTCATTTTATTTATTTGAAAGACAGAGTTGCAGAGAAAGGAGAGGCAGAGAGAGAGAGAGAGAGAGAGAGAGAGAGAGAGAGGTCCTCCATCCACTGGTTCACTCCCCAAATGGCCACAATGGCCAGAGCTGAGCCAATCTGAAACCAGGTGCCAAGAGCTTCTTCCAGGTCTTCCACATGGGTGCAGGGACCCAAGGACTTGGGCCTTCTTCTACTGCTTTCCCAATCCATAGCAATGAGCTGGATCGGAAGTAGAGCAACCCAAACTTGAACCGGTGCCCATATGTGATGCCCACACGGCAGGCTGGGGCTTTAACCCACTGCTCCACAGCGCTGGCTCCTTATTTATCTTTGGAGGTAAAGAAACTGAAGCACAAAAAGATTTAGTTATGAGGGCAAGATCATTCAGTTATTAAGTGGAAAATGGGGCTTAAAATCACGTACTGTTTTATTTATATCTGTTCATAAAATTTGCTCTTTTTGGTATATGTCTCCATGAGTGCTGACAGAAAACTGTCAAGATATGGACAAGTTCCATCACCTATTCCTGCAAATTCCTCGGCCCCCTCTTATCAAGCCCCAGCCCTGCCACCAGGTCCAGCAACCACAGCTGTGTTTATAGCTATAATCGGGCCCTTTCCAGAATGTTATAGATGCAGAGGAAGGTAGTCTTTTGGCTTCAGCCTCTTTGACTTCTCCTTTTTTGTGCATCTGAGACTCACGCATGCTGTTGTGTGTGTCGGTGCAGAATTGGAATTAAATTGGAATTGAGCTCCCTGATGCCCGGACCCATGCTCTAACCACTGACCTCTACAAACTCCCTGTGGAATGTCAAGTGGGCTTCCATGTGATAGTGCCTCATCTGGTGTGGATACAACCATTATGCACCGTCTAGCACTCCTATTAGCAACTCTATTAGAATTCTGCTAAGGATTATTCATTTGTGACAAAAACGCACAATGAGAAAAATCCCTCCACTAGACTTTGACTGAATTAATTAATCAGTGTGGTTTCTCATTAGGAAAGGCTTGAGTAGGTCATCCATGACTATGTATAGAGGTTCACTGTAATTTTTTTTTCCAAAGAAGTGTTGAGAGAAAAGATAAAGTGGATTTATGGCCTGTCTTAGAACTGGGTGTGATCCTGCCATACATTATGAATATGCTTGTTTGGGGGAGTATCTGTTCTGAAATGCCAGTGAAACAGTAGGAGTTTCACATGTAATAATAGTGCACAAGTTTGGATGTGCACAGCTGAAATTGTGTAACTGAACTTAATGCTCTAGTCCCTGTTTCCAGTAGAACAACATGCACTTCCAGTTCAAATCTAAAGTAAAATCCGAAATCGGTCGTAATTTTGGTCTAATCATAATGTTCCTCTCCTTCCTTCTGCTTTCCCTAAGCTCCCGGCAGGTTAGCCTGGCACAAGGAGAGGAAAATGGCCACCCTGTGTATCTGCTCTCTCTGGCTCCCCCGAAAGGGATCTCCTTCCATTTGCTCTTTGGTGTACAATCTGTCACCAGGGATCACCTCTCTTCCCAGCCCCTCCCGTGACTGTTTTCTGGACAGATGGACCTCCTCAGAAACTCTTGGCTGATTTCCATGTACAACACAGGAGAAGCCACTGCTTCGGGAGGGAGCACATTTATGTCCCTTCTTCAGCCCTTTGAACCTGCAGCTTGACATTGCGCTGCTGTGCAGCATCCGAACCACCTTGTGGGAAGACAGGAGACGTTCTCTTCCCTGAAATCTCCCTCTCACCTGTGCCTTTTGCTGCGGACACATGGTGGCCTGCATTTCCAGCCCAGAGATGGGAGAGGCAGGTGCCCAGGCCCCTTCAGGTCTTCCCTGGGTGGGAGATCTTCATACTGTATCTTTTATCCAAATCATAGGAAAACTGCTCTTTGGACAGCTGATTTCCTCTAAAACCTTGCTTCATTCCAAGTTGTCCAGGATTTCAAGTTCGTAATTCAAAGCCAAATCTTCAGAATCTCTCAAAGCTTTTTTTCTTCTCCTCGTATGCCTGTTTCTGCTGATGTCACAAATCAATGATGGAAATGCAAAGCCAAAAATGCTTTTCTCTCTTTCCCTCTCCTCCAGCTTCACTTATTCCCTGTAGATTGCAGGGGAGAAAAGGGATTGCTGAGAAGGAAAACACAAAGGTTACCATTATCTTGGGCAGGCAAGGCGGAGGTAGGGCTGACCCCGGCCTTGCAGTAGGACTCGGAGGCAGTTAGGGAGAGGAGTGAGTGCTATTGTTAGGCTTGCGAAGCTTTGAAAATATCCTCCTATGGTCCTGACATAATGTTTTTCTTTTAAAAAAAAAGTTTATTTATTTGAAAGACAGAGAGAGGGAAAGAGAGACAGAGAGAGAGAGAGAGAGAGGAGAGAGATCTTTCTTCTATCCACTAGTTCATTCCCCAAATGGCCACAATAGCCAGGGCTGGGCGAGGCAAAATCAGGATCCTGGAACTCCACTCAAGTCTCCAATGTGGGTGGCAGGGACTCAAGTACTTGAGCCATTATCTGCTATTTCCCAGGTGCATTAACAGGAAGCTGAATTGGAAGCAGGGTAGCCAGGAATTGAATTGTCACTGTGGTATGGGTTGCGGATGTCCCAAACAGCAGCTTACCACACTGCACCAGAGCATCCTCCCCTCCTGACATAAGTTCTGCCCCTGCCTAGAACCCCACTTTGCGTCAGCACTACCTATGTCTTTTATTGTGTGATAGGTTTGTAAATATGCCATCTTTATCAAGATGTTGACTGAGAGTCATCATTCCCTGTGCTTCAGGGTGATCATCCTTTCCTTCTACCCTCGGTAAGTACAAGGACCAAAGCTGTCTTGTTCAGTACTCTGTGTTTCAAACCCAGCACAGTGAGTCATGTGGTAGGTGCTCAGGGGATGCTCGTCATAGGAATCATTGAGGATGATGAGAATGATGGGCAGGATGGGCTTTAGGGGAGAAAAAGTGTTCAAGATAGCCATGGACGTGAGGCAAACACGGCAGTTCTGGACGAGGACAGAAGAGGAGAATGGGGAAAAATAATTTCTAGTCATGAGGCTCACCTGTTGCAAACCATGATGGCTCAGAGAGCAATACATTTTTACTTAGCCTCTCTGCAATGAGATACGCAGTCCTGATTGACCTCCAGGTCACTGAGCAGAAGCCTCCTGAGTGCCCCTGTCCTGAGCACCAGCAGTGTTCCTGTCTTGTCACATTGAAGATGAGATGCGCCTCTGAAGAACAGCATTCTCTTGGTCCAGAGCCAGAGCCCCCAACCCATGGGTGAGTCTTCTGCATATTGGCCCACAACCTGCCAGGGTAGTTCAGCCAGAGTCCCTCAGGGGGAGAGGCACAGAAGGACAAAGCAATTCCAGATAAGGTGTTTGTTTCCCAAAAATGCCTCTCTCACTGATTTTCCCATTTATTTTCCACTCTTAAGAGCAATGATAACCTTGGAGCTGAAATGTCTGCTGGTCAATTTCAAATCAGTTACATGACTTCGTAGGCTACTTTCTACATAAGAGGAATGGGAGAAATTCAGAGGAAATCATTGTAAATTCTATACTCCTCCTGCCCTGCATTGGCTTTATACTTGCTGGTTTTTTAAAAGCAGTGTGGTAGTGAATCATCAGCTATAATAGCCTAACGATCTCAGAGTTTCTGGTACGCCTTACAGAAAATATCAGATCTAACGAATTTTTCAATCAGGAAATAACAAGGCATGAGCCATTGGTCTTTGCCAGATTGTGCAAAAATGGAATTTAGCCCATTTTAAACATTCTGTCTGAAATGTTTAAATATTTTATCCTTTATTATGTTTTGATCACATAAACAAAGATACTTCGCAATCTTCCAGTTTTCCTTGTGTACAGCAAAGTTTTTGGAACTAATCTTACCCTATTTATGGTTGTATGGGAAAATGTGTTACTCCTTAAGATCATGGAAGTTTAGAATATGAGCATCAAATTTTATATGTTGTTTAATTGCAATATTATGTCAAAAAACTTTGTGAGCAGCCAGAAATTTGGGAAACCATGGTTAAAATCTATTGCCTCACTGTAATACAATAGAGATGTGTGAAGTCACTGATATAAGATGGAATTTCATTGGAGGAGATGCATACACACCTTTTCAACAGATATCCATTAACCACTAACTTTGAGCAAGGCGAGGCTCGTAGAGAATAAAATAATGAACTGCATCTTTTGCTGCCCTCCATGAATATGTAAGATTGAGGGAATGGAGGGTGTCAAAGAAACCCATGAAAAGCAAGGTGCAAAGTTGCAAATACCACGAAGAATTTGGGAACTTTCAACAAATGATGAAGGAAGAATCTGGGAGGAGCTGGTGATCTTTGAGTTATTTCTGGAAGGATAACATATTAAGAGAAATCCTTTGGGGGTAAAATGCAATAGTATATGAAGTGCATATAGTTTGGAGACTGCTTGAACTTCACATTTTGAGACTTGGCTTAGGGACTTAACCAAAGATAAATCTAATGTAGCCACAGAATCCCCTTGGACACTTTATTGCACTCTGGCCCTAGGATCTTTATGCCCGAGGTTCCCTCTGCCAGGAGTGCTTTCCCCTAAATGTCTGCATGGCTTGCTTCCTCACGGCTGTTAGTTTCAGTGACACTGGTGACCACAGTATTTGAAGCTTCCGCTGTCACTCCTGCCTATCTCCCTATTTTGTCTCCATTACGCTTCGCTTCTCTCCTCTCCTCTCCTCTCCTCTCCTCTCCTCTCCTCTCCTCTCCTCTCTTCTCTTCTCTCTTTCTTTCCTCTCCTTCCCCTCCCCTCCCCTTCCTTTCCCTTCCCTACCTCTCTTCTCCTCACCTCATCTCATCTCTGTTATTCTTATTTTATTTCTTGCACCTCGCTAGAATGTATGCTTCAGGAAGCCAAGAATGTTTGAATATTTTGTATTCCCAAATCCTATAACAGTGCATGGTGCACAGCATGCATTC
This sequence comes from Lepus europaeus, assembly GCF_033115175.1. Taxonomy (NCBI): domain Eukaryota; kingdom Metazoa; phylum Chordata; class Mammalia; order Lagomorpha; family Leporidae; genus Lepus; species Lepus europaeus. Next base: position 102,368,399 of record NC_084828.1, on the reverse strand, counting down.
CATATACAAGTGTAGAATTGTTGGGTAAGATAATGAATGTAGACAAACACAGTGGCTCCAAATGGTTATTTTAATGATTTTAGATTATAGCACAGTTAAAGATGAATATGCAAGGTCCTTCCAGATGTCATGTAGCTTGTGTGTCATGTGAATCATTTTATATGGTCAAGAGCTCACCAACTAGCTATGCAACCTTGGGCAAGTCACTTGCTCTCTTTATGCCTCAGTTTCCCCATCTGTAAAATAGGGAGAATAAGGTCCCTACCACATATGACCATTGTGAACATTAAGCAAGTTAATATATTTACATTTGCTTGGCATATGGCAAATGATATGTATGTGTTTACTACAAGGATTTGCTTTCTTTTTATAGACATTAGTTTAGTTTTACCCTGAAATCCCTGCAAATACTCTGAGGGCGGGTCAGACACTCTGGGCTTTTCTTCTAACTTGTACGGATCAGGTTTCACTCTCTCCTGCATCGAGTAGTTCCCTGCCTCTTTGTCAGCCCCTTCCCAGTGCTTGTCACCAGTTTCCCTACCTTTAGCATCTCATGCCGGTCATATCCCCTCAGTAAGCTTTTCTCACCTTGAAAACTTCCCGCTTCTATCCTTTGTGCCCACAGTTGTGGACATGGTGTGGGTTCAGGCAACATAACTGTTAATCAGTAACTTGATTCCTTTTGGTATAGCCCCAGCATCCTCATTCCTGGGCATAATCTATTCTTGCTATTTCTTAATGCAGCACACAGAATTGTGTTATCTGAATCCCATCATTCCACAATATCCACTCATGGGCATATCCTTTCCAATTCCTGACCATGAAATCCGTACTTTATGTACCCTGCAAGTAACAACAAAGAGGGGAACAGAAGTCTTGCTTAAACACTATTAATTGCCATTCCACTCCTATACGCAGAGATCAGAAACATGTCTTTCTGGTCACTTTGGCCTCCCTACTTCCATTTTCTCAATTCAGACCCAGGAACTGAATGGAACCATTAGAGTTTCTTTTAGATGTTGTAACAAACTCTTTTCTTGAAATCAGTTTTTTGAGTCCCAGTGTGTACAATGGCCCTAAAACAACAGTTCAAGTTTAGTCTCTTTCTTGTTCAGATCTTTGAGGTCTAGCAGAACAGGTCCATAGAGGTTCTGCTTCTGGGGCAGGTGCTTCTGGTGTGTTGAGCTAGATGCAACCATCTCTATGGCATATTGATCCCCAGCGCCCATTGGGGAGCTAACGGCAACTGTGCCCTGTTTCTATGCTTAGGCCCGGACAAATGAGCTGTCACCAGCTAAAAAAATCGTCTCTGTTTTGACTCACTTTGGGCATTTAAAAATTGGATAAAAATGTTAAGCCAGCCACTGTTACTTTTAAATAAAAGATCCTACTTTTTCCTTTCCCCTGTAACACATTCCTGGGTTCAGCCATCAAAAGCAGAATGGACTCTTTTTCCCTCGCAGACTCCACGTTCACTCCAGAGCTGACAGTGAGTTAAAAATACTTGGCTGGTGAGAAAGGTGAGAAACGGATGATTCAGTCCCTCCAAATTAAGACTCTGCGGCTGCAACTGGAGGCTGGGCAGCCCGAGCACAGGGAGGTGGTGTTTTTAGGTCCTCTCCAGCTAGGCACAGTTCAAGGAGAGGAGGAGCAGGGGCCGGCTGCCTGTATCTCTAAGACAACCACCTTTGTGAAAGTGACAAAAGTGTCAACGTGAGGATTTTTGAGGAACTAAAACCCAGTGCTTACTCCTGATTAGAAACAGCAGGCAGCAGTGACAAAGGCGCTCCTGTCACAAACCTGCCCTCTGTTTACCTCCGTGTTCCTCTTTGGGACGCCTTCCCTCACTCAGATGTCATCACGGGGCCTCTTTATGACCCTGGCCTGCTCACTCCTCCACAGCCAGCTTATTTTTGGCTCCCAGTCAGTCAAGGTGCTAATTGTGCTTGTGAATACCTTTCAGCTGTTCCTAACACATTGTTCCAAACAGTTCTTGGCATGTAGAGACGAATTTTGACTTTTTCCGCTGCTGACATTCTAGGCTCTGCCGAGTTGAGAGTGCCTACTTTTAACTCTTGACTTCTTTCTCCTTTAAATAACTACTTCTTCTACTCTATTTTTTTTTTTTGCCACTTTCCTTTTTATGTTTTTAAAATAAAATTTTATCGTAGTGGTTTTGGAAAACTGTGCGGCAACAATGGAAAGGTGGCACAGTTAGTTCGTATAAACCCATCACCCAGTTTTCTCTATCCCCGATTAGCATGTTATCTTAGTACAGTGTGTTTGTCCCAATAAGTGAGCTAATATGGATCAATTACTTTTAAGGAGGTTCATTTTCTTTAAAAAAGATTTATTTATTTATTTTGAAAGTCGGAGTTGCAGAGAGAGAGAGAGAGAGAGCAAGCTCTTCCATTAGCTGTTTCACTCTTCAAATGGCCATAGAGGCCAGTGCTGGGCTGAAGCCGGGAGCCAGGAGCTTCATCTGGGTCCCCTCCCATGGGTGGTATCTTTGGCCATCGTCCATTGCTTTTCCCAGGCCATTATCCGGGAACTGGATCAGAAGTGAAGCAGCCATGACATAAACCAATGACCGCATGTGATGCTGACATTACAGACAGTGGCCTTTACCTGTCACGCCACCATGTTGGCTCTGGAAAGCTCATTCTTTATTCAGGTTTCCTTAGTTTCTACTTAATGTCCTTTCTGTCCTCTGGACTCCCATCCAAGACATCACATTACGTTCAGCGGTCATGTCTCCTTGGATTCCTCTTGGCTGGGATGTAGTTCCTTGTTTTTGACACTTTAGGGGAACACAGGTCAGGTATTTTGTAGAATGTTCCTAACTGGGACATGTCTGATGTTTTCTTCATGGTTGGCGTGAGGGTGTGGACTCTGGGAGGAAGTTGGTAGAGATAAAGTGCTATGCTTACACCATCGTGTCCACTGCTGCCAGTGGAAATGTCTATGTTTGCCTTGATAGCCTGGCTGAGCCAGTGTTCACCCGATGTCCCCACAATAGTGTTACCCTCTCCCTCCCTTTGCCTCCTGTGCTCTTTGGAGAGAAGTGACTATACTCAGCCCACACTTAAAGATCAAGAAAGTAAGGTTTGCCTCCTTAGTAGTGAAGTGTCTATGCAAATTATTTAGAATTCTTCTGCACATGAGACTTGTCTAGTCTCCATGTATTTATTCATGTAATCACTTAACAATATCAATGTGTACCCATGGTTATTTATTTTATACTTTGAGTTATATGAGTACCCAATCTAATGCTACTTGTTTTGTTACTTAAATTGAGAACCGACTTCACTTTTTTTAAAGAGTTATTTATTTATTTGAAAGGCAGAATTACAGAGAGGCAGAGAGTGAGAGAGAGAGAGAGAAGTCTTCCACCCACTGGTTCACTCCCCAGGTGGCTGCAATGGCCAGAGCTATACCAATCCAAATCCAGGAACCAGGAGCTCCTGGTTTATGGGTCTCACACATGGGTGCAGGGGCCTAAGGGCTTGGGCCATGTTCCACTACTTTTCCAGGCCATAGCAAAGAGCTAGATTACAAGTGGAACAGCTGGGACTTAAACTGGTGCCCATATGGGTTGCCAGCACTGCAGATGGTGGCTTTACTTGCTACACCACAGCACCAGCCCTCCAACTTTAAGGAGCCACTTGTTACTTCTGGCACACCTGCCCTTGACATTCTTGACTATTATAAGTTCAATAGTATGGTTTAGAGTTTAAGCCATATCCATTCAACTCTAGACAGCTGATTCCAAATGTTTCTTTTATATCCTCCTCTTTTTTCCTCTTTCATAATCCCAAGACATTTGCAAAAGTAATCTTTTTTTAGAATTCTACTGATAGAAATGCTCCCTCTTATAGGTATTGCTCACTCACTGCAGCATTCTTGGCTCCACTTTGTTGATTTAGTTTTCATTATACCTTCTGTGTGGTGTCTTGAGCCCAAGTCGCTCAATAAATGTGAAATGATGACCAACACAAGGCACTAGGTATTCCCAGTTGAGAAAATATTGAATAGAAACACAAAGTTATCAAGGTATAATAAAATTATCTTTTCTTTCATAGCTGACTAGTCTAGTTTGAACTTTCTAGATACAGGAGATAGAAAAACATCATGCTGTCTAAAATGCAGTGAAAATCTATTCCCAGAAGGCTTTTTAGGGCAAATGGAGCTATACATTAAGCCCATAAATCTGTTGTTCATTGCAGATATTTCTTTGTTATATTTTTCAAGTTCATCTTGCATCATAAATCCCTGTGTGAGCCAGTGCGATCGAGGTTCTGAATTTTTAGCTTTCTACCACATTCAGTCAGCTGATTCCTTTTGCCTGAAGAATGAATGGCTTGTTATTATTTAACTAAAATGCTCCATCTGTTACAACAGCCTTCACCTATTTGTCTCTATCGAGTTACCAACCACGTGGGCAACTCCCGTTCCCAGAAATCAAGTTTAGGAAATCTGTAATTACTCCCTAGATGAATATCTTTGGAAATGCCGGTCCATAGGTTGACCTGAATCTAGTGCTCTCTCTGGGTGATGTCTGCTTTGTTTAATGACGTCACTGGGATGCTTTCTGGAAGAGCGGCGTTAGGCAGTCGGGAAGCACTGCTTGTAGGTTACTCTTCTGTCTCATCCTGGTTGTGATGCATGTCTTCAGTGTAGCTCATCTATGATGTTTACTCTGCCAGACCACTCTTCTCTGACTCCGTGGGGGTGGGGGTGGGGTTCTGGTTGATAGCTGCTTGCTTTAATTTTCTTAGTGTTCAGTCTGCTGTCTGAAGTATTTATCTGCTCTGTAATCTTGCAGAGATAGTTTATTTATTTTATTCCATGGCTCATTTCACAAAGAATTTGAAAGTGACTGGTTTCTAGTGGATATTTTCTCTGGGGCACATATATGTAGATTATACAGAACTGATACCTGGTTACCCATTTATAAGTCTAGAAATGTGCAGTGGAGGAAAAGAATATATACTTGACTAGGGGATATAAGGGATAGCACTAGAGAAATGGGAGTGGGGTTGGTGTTGTGGCACATTGGGTGAAGCTACTGCCTTCAATGATGGCATCTCTTATGGGTGCTGGTTTGAGTCCCAGCTGCTCCACTTTGAGTTCACCTCCCTGCTAATGCACCTGGGAAAGCAGCAGAAGATGGCCCAAGTGCTTGGGCTCCTGCAACCCATGTGAGAGATCCAGATGACACTCCAGGCTCCTGGCTTTGACCTGGCCCAGCCCCTGCCTTTGTGGGCATCTGGGTAGTGAACCAGTAGATAGAAGATCTACCTCTCTCTCTGTCTCTCCCTTTCTCTCTGTAACTCTGCCTTTCAAGTAAATAAATAAATCTTAGAGAAAAGGAGAGACTGATAAGCTGAAAAAAAAAGGGAGAAACGAAATGGCACTTGCAATGGGGCCACAAATATAATCTGAGAATGTTGGTATGTAGGAGGCTGTCAACACCTAAGATAGGGGAAAAGCCCATGCTAGAGGTACAGCATCTGTTCTGTAGTCACAGAAGCACTGATGAAAGTCTCTGGGCTTGGGGTGGGAAGGCTCAGCTCTACCCTGGCTTTGTCTCCAACTGGTTGTGTGGCCTACAGGTCACTGGGACTCCCTGGACCTCTGCTGTTTCATTTGCACATAAGTGAGTTTGACTAAGACTCTCTTAACTCTAAAATCTGGTAACATTTAATAGCTTTTGAAAATTTTTCACAAAGGAACCTCATTTGTTAAGTTAATGTAGTGTTGAATTCTGTGGACATAAAAAGACAGATTTTAATCATCTCTCTTTTATTGAAGGCAAGAAAGGCTGAAAAAATGAAATGGATTTAAATGCATTCCTACCACACATATTGAGTGCATGGTATTAAGAATCCAAAAGTGACTAAGACACAAGCGCTGCACTCAAACATGGTAACATTTCTAGACAAAAACACAACAACTTCTTTTCTGTGCCTTCCTATCCTATCTATTTTTATGGAATCTCACACTGGGAACAAATCTCTGGTGGATTTCTTTTTTTTTTCTCCAAAGATGTTTTAATCTATTTATTTATTTGAAAGTCAGAGAGGGACACACACACACAAAGAGAGAGAGAGAGTGAGAGAGAAATTTTCCATCCACTGGTTCACTTCCCAAATGCCTACAGCAAGAGCCAGAACTCCATCTGAATCTCCCACATGGGTGGCAGGAATCCAAGTACTTGGGCCATAATCTTTTGCCTCCCAGGTACATCAGGAGGGAGTTGGATTGGAAGTGGAGGTGGAACTCGATCTCAGGATATGGATATGGATTATATGCACTTCAAGTTGTGGTTTAACCCACTGTGCCACTATACCTACTCCTCCCGTAGACTTTTTTGCATAAGCTCCAATAGTCCAGTCTGTGACAGAAACCCTTTAGGTGGCCAAAATGAGTTCAAGTTGCTTCCTTCTTGTCTCAGCATTGTCTGGTTTTTGGACAATAACTAATTACCCAGTCTGTTTATTACCCAGGTACCAAACTGTTTACATATGTGATACCTTTTCACAGCCAGCCAAATGCACCCTTCCAGAGAAATGGCGTAAATCTGTGCTGTTACCAGCCAGGGAAATGGTTCCCAGGGTACCCTGGGCCATGAGCACACATATACTGGGCTCTCAGCTCCTCTCTTGCCCCTCGGTGGGTTCCCTACACAACCACACATGGCTGCCTAGCCAACAAATCCACTTGAGCCTTCCTCAGAGCGGTGCTGCTCCCTGGACCCTCGCCAGGAAGGCAGGCTCTCTGGGAGTCTCTCTCCTAACAGAACCAGGCTGTTAAGACAGAGTCTATTTTCTTCATGTTTTAAAATACAGCACCGTGTGTGAGCTGCCTCAGGGTTTGGGTGACAAGGCATCCTATTTTTGTCAGATTGCCCTGGATTTTATTTTATTTTTTCCTTCAGTGTCCTGAGAAGTCCTTCTGAGTGGTAACGTGTCCCCTTTAATAAGTCAAAGCACCCATGCATGCTCACACCTCTTGAAATAAGATGACATTGAAGATCTAGAAGGCGAGTTGCTGATGGCATTGCCAAAGCTAAATGAGGAGATTCTCTACCACCTACGCTCCTATTTAATTGGCCTAATGAGTTTGGGCTGATGTGACCAAGTGATCAGTCAAGTCAGAATTATGAAATGTGGAGAAATGGCATTTAGCAAAGCGACTGCAGGACGGGGAGCTGAGAAGTCTTGGTTTAACAACTGAATACTTTTTATTTTTCCTCCCATCCTTTGAATGCTGATAAGTCATAAGAAAACCCATTTGGCTATGCTAGCTTACGCATGTTTCATTGGAATTCATTTTGCTGTCTCCCCTCTGTTTTGATTCAAAACAGTTTTTTTTTTTTCTCTCCAACACAATAAGCTAGAAGTTCTGCTTTTGTGAAATATTCAGGAATCAGTGGATGCCCACTATCTAGAAAAGTGAAATGTCCTGATCCAATTCTTGCCAGCTGTAGACATTGTTAAGAGATTCTCTGGAAAAAAAAATACAAAAGAAAACATTGACCTGTAATGTGTGCTCCATTTCAACATTAGCTGCTTTGTTCCAGTTTCTATAGTGAAGTGGTTGATTGGCCAGGGAAAGGATTTTGGTATGTGAGCTCCCCTCCCCGCTGATTCAAATGGCCATTAAAGGGAGGAAGGCCTGGGTCATCTCAGGCCAGTAACCAAAACTGCTTGAGAGAGACATTCTTCCAGCTCTGGGAGGGTTAGAAGTTGGGTGAATTTTATCAAGCGTATCTGGTTTTCCAGTTGACCTGCTCTGTGTTAGGTAAATATGGGTACCCTGCAGCAGCATGTGGAGTTCTGCTGTTCATTTATGAAGATCTCAGGGCTTGATTTTATTTTTTAAAAGGAAAATTTGAACTTTGGTCAAACTTGTAAAATGGTTCTGAATTTATTTCTTAATTTGGGGAGCTAGAAGGGATATTTCTTCCTGTTCAAATGAATCTGGCTCTGTTCCTTCCTCTCTCTTGCCAGGTTGGGAGACAATTTAGTCTCAATTTTTGCCCTGTAACTTCCTTGGCCATTCTAGGTAACTGAAGGTATTATACCTTCCAGAAAATATAAAGAAGGGCCTCTGGACTTGCTGCTGAAGTGGCTCCTTGGACAGTGGTGGATCTGGGCCACACCCTACATGTCCAACTTGACCATGGGGGTATGAACCTCTTCTGGACTACAGGGCATAGCGTTTAGACTGATTCTCTGTCATCTTGTTGGCATTTCTGTATATGATAGAGTCTTAAAATCCACTGGGAAAGGGGTCATGTCTTCTAGAAATTTCTGAAACCTCTGAGCTTTCTCTTGAGCAATCCAGCTGTCTCCTCTGGGAGACTATGCTTCTGAAAATTCTCTTCCTTGGGGTGAGTCAAGCTTCAGGCATCCAGGTCACAAAGTCTTGCTCTTGCTTTGAGATGGAGTTAGATATGGAGCTAGGTGAAGTTTCTTCCCTCACATAAACCCAGAGACATACTGTAGTTAAATTCACAATTCATGTTCCCTGACATATTTGATGTCTTAATTTTTTTCTTCCTCTTGAACTGTTGAATAAACTACTAGCATTTAAAATAAGTTCAGGGTTATGTTGCCAGGAAATATTGTTTGATGTTTGTGATAATTTGGTGGTTGCTATTTCTTTCTTTCTTTTTAATAGGGGAAAGCATGAAGCTATCTCTCCCATTGACTTTCTCTCTATGTCCCAGATCAGAGTTCTTTTGAAGGGCAGCCTTTGTGGTTTGCATGGAATGTAAATAGCTCAAATGGCCCCACTTCCAAGAAACCTCCTTTGACCTTAAGACTCAATGAAGTAAGTGCTTTCTTCCGTTCTCTACTGTCTTCCCAGCAATACTCTGAGCATACTAGTAGAATAAAAGTATTGCACATGCTCTCATATCCAGAGAGAGCTCTGACTGCTCTTTTCACTCACCCCAAGGGGAAGGGTCAAAGCCAAGGAAATATTGAGCATGGTCCTTTCACTATGAAAATGGTGAAAATCTCAATACTAAGAAAGAAGATAGTAAAAAAAAAATCTTCGTGTTTTGTGGCTTTTGGTCTATGTTTGTTGTTTCATCTTTAGATTCATTGCTCTAGGTCATTTCCTGGTTCATTTACCTTCATTCACTTAAATTTTCTTGAGGGCTCCCTATGTGCCAAATGAAATAATTCAGACAATGCTCCATTGTCTGAGCTGATGTTACAGTGGATCTTCTTTCTTGAAACTCAGATGATACAACAGTTCATACTTGGGTCTGCCTGCCTCCTGGGAGAGGCTTCATTACTCTGAGGTGGCCCACTGTGAAGCAAGATGAATCTTCTAGAAAAGCAAATGTCAACTCTATGTATGCTTCTGTAGACTACTTAGTCAAAGGGCTTATAGCTCAAAAGTTGTCTGTCCCAATCTACTTATCCCTGTAGAGCAAATATGGAGCACTTGACACATGCATGGGAATCAGTGTTGAGATTGAGAGACAGGATCCCTGTACCATGAAGAGCAAATACATGTCTAGCCTCATCTCTGTGATTATATTTCTAGTGGGAATCCAAAGAAATGGACTTTTAATTTACAGGAGGAGGCCAATTGATGACTCTTGGAGTCATATGATCACCCTTTGTCTAAGTTGTTTTAGACGTAAAACTGCCTGTTTGACATTGCTGCAATAATTTTCTCACTTTGTTGTATTGTTAACTGGACTCTTGTGGGTAGAGACCATGTTGCCTTTGCATCCTGGGAAAACTGAGATAAGGGCCTTATATCTACTCTTGCAGAATGAGTAAGTACAGAGATGCATTCAGGGGGAAGCAGAATGATGCTGAAGCTAGTCTCTTCTGCATTTCAAATGGCTGTCATTGTGTTCTTAAGTATAAATCAGTTTTAGACTCATGAAAATGCATATTATAGTGTGAATAGATGATCAAATGCTGGAATGTTTCATTTGTTCAAGCTGCTGTACTAGGATCTGTGAATGATGAAGCTGTGAATTGACCTGTAGTTGGTGCTTAGGGTGTACGGTGTATAGCAAGGGAAGTGAGACATGTACAAATAACTCTAGTAAAGAATCAGAAGTTGTGAGAGCCAATAAAGAGCTTCAAAGAGAAGGGGGGAAATTTGATTAACATTATTCATATACTTATTTTTACATTTCTTTCAAAAGAAAAAAAATCTCAGTAGTGGCCACTAATAGACTTATGGGAATGGATGAAGATGAGATTCAAGGATTGCACTGGTTTACCGAGAGGCACACGTGTCCAACTCTTCATGAGTATTAAGCAGTTCATCAGATGCAGGGAGCACAATGTTAGGTGAGGATCAAAGGACAGAGGCAAAGTTGCACCTGGATTCCTCTGGGTTCCACATCCGGAGGATAGAGTCCCACCTGCTATGATCAGCTGCTCAGCTAGGGAATCCTCACAACTCAGAGGACCCAGTGAGAACATTCTTAATGCACTTTCCATCATAGCTTTCTTTCTCCACCTTGCTCTTAACCTCAAAAGAATAGATTTTTATGTATTCATAACTTTAAGACACCTGTACTTTGTGTTGTTTCTGTATACATTTGCATTCTGATTTCAGTCATTTAATTCTGATATTTGACCTACACTCTGCATAATGTCCTCCATTATTCTTGAGCTTACATACATAATAATAGACTCACTGATTTGTACAAATTCCGATTTATACTACATGTTGGATGGCTGCCTTGAGTTTCATTAGCTAGAAATTGTCCCTGCTAAATTTATATTGGGTCAGAAATACTGGGCTCCATGACATTCTGTTAAAATGGAAAACCTGCAGGGGTGATTGTCTACTGGTCAGACTCTGGGACTCAGATCTCTCAGAGGACTGGAGCTGCCTTAGGAAAAGGAGAAGGGATTTTGGAAACAGTGTTACTTTATGCTGGTGTGGTAATCAGTGCCCAAATTGGGAAACCTACCCGAGCATGGCTGCCTTCTTACCGTCACCTTTTAATTTGGTCAAAAAACTCACTACAGCCAGTGAATTCTCTATACATTTATAATTTTTCAACTATGAAGCTGTAAGAAAGAGGAGAGCTCACTGCTGCCCCAGAAGCCATGGTAAACACTCAGAAACAGCTCATCTGTCCCTGGAGTTCATTTGGAAGAGACAGAAGAACTGAGGGAAGGGCTGTGACCCAAGTTCATTGAAAGCTATGACTCGGCACATTTTTTCCCTGCACAGGCTTGCGCATCAATTTCTGCTCATTTTTTCCAGGGTCAGTGTTCAAAGTGACATTTGGGAGATATGCCAGATTTCTGCCTGGCTCTCAACAAATCTGGAATCTTTTACTTACAGGCCCATAGCAAATGCTGGCAAAAATTTTTGCAGACACGGGCCAAATTTTAGTTTCATTATAAAATGTAAAGTCAGAGCTGGCTTTGAATTTTGCACTAACATTTCACACAAAACTAATTTGCAGTTCTTCCAGATGGGTTCAGTGTCTATGGCATGCTGCCTGCTACTCTAAAATGCATGTGGTGTAGAGGATGGTGGCGGGGGATTCAGGAGGGGGTGGCAGTGGCTGTAGAGAGAGGATGGCAGGGAAGAAAGTTTTTTCCTATGTGGGAAATATGAAGGCTTTTGTATTTATGGCAGAAGGTTAAAAAAATTATCCCCATAACAGCATACTGTCTACATGGTTGTAGTATTGGTTAGGGAAAATGGCAGAGAAGCCATCTTTTATTGAATGATTGGTGTGAGGCGTTGTGTTTGACAGGTATTGTCTCATTCAATCATTAAATACATCACGAGGTAGCCATCCATTTTCCTTTTAGCTAGGGAAACAATTCACTTATGAAGAAATCATTTCTGCCCCTCTGCTATATATCAGGTATGTGTGTATGTGTATTTATCAAGCAAAGTGCACCTTGTTAACAAGGAATCAAAAATGCCCTCTCCGTCATGGAAGATACAACTTGACTATGTTTCCATTTCATGAACAGGACTGCAGCGTGCAGTTGTGAGGGTTGCTGACTCAGTGAGGGTTACTGGCCAGCCACATGAGTGCATGATGCAACATTCACACTTTGGTGCACAACGGCATCTGCTGGGGGTAAGGAATATGTATATATTTTTTTAAATTAGATTTTCTATGCAGGCAGTGAGTCTGCTCATGCAAGTCTCTTACAATGTATGAGCAGCCCAACAAAGCCATTTTGAAACTATGGGGAAATTTCCCTTCCATCTTGGAACGTGGGGTGTTGCAGTTACTGTCTTTCTCCTATCTACCATGCAACTTGGGATTGTCTCTTGGAGCTCCATTTGTTCTGCCTGCTGATCTCACTCTGGGACTAGACTGGGAAGAATGACTGAATTAGAAGGTACTTGCCTTCCTCTTTCCCTCTCTGTTCTGTACACAGAGCCTGGAACATTAGATTAAGTCAGTACCTGTTGTCCATTTCTAGGCACAGATCTATACCAACTGCTTAAATAAATATTTAATGTGTTCTTATCTTATACCTGCTTCCCTAAAACTGCATGAATGACTAGGAAAGTATATATATAAATCTCCAACATATCAGCTTTGGAAATAATTTAAAAGAAAATTTGATTGAAATAATATCTTTCAATTCTTTAGTAGGTGTGTTTAGCTACAAAGATAAATAAGTTCTAAAAACACAAAGAGGAAATAATTGTTGCAAGATGATTAATGAATCTTTTTAAAAACATCTTCATGATTCTTAACACTGCCTTACATGCTGGAACAAACACAAAATGTTAAGACATGAAAATGGATTTATAGCTTAGTTTAAAAATATGTGAAAATGATCAGTGTAATATAATCCATATGGAATTTAAACATTGGGAGATAGGGCACCTCAGGACCTGGGATGTGTTCTCTTTTCTTTGAATCATGTCTTCCTTCCATCTAGCAAAGCTGGCTGAACCCTGGCCTTCATTTCCCTTATCTGTGAGACTCCCCTCTCTGGAATACCTTCCTCCTAGGCTATTGTGTGTCTGGAACAAGATAATGGGTGTGCAATACTTTCATATGTGTGAGGTTTTATATATCTTAGGTTTAATTGTCTTTACAAAGAAAAATTAGAAGAGCACTGGTGGCTTCTTTAAAATACATGTTTTTCTTTTAAATTTGCAAATATTTTGTGTGAAAATTGTGGAGAGAATAGAGTGGTATATGTAAAAAAAAAAAAAAAAACACCAAAAAACATACAAACATGTAAAGCCCCAGATATAATCATGGTTAATATTTTGATGTAAGATTTTGTGATCTTTTATAAATTTACATTGTCATAACCAAGATACTCCCTTGTATATAGTTTTGTATGGATCTTGTCATTCAACTTTCTATCGGTTTAATGATTTACAGAGAGCACATGGTTAGCTAGCTTCCTGGGCTGTCAAACAAATATCAGCTTTAGATATAGTCCAGAGATTTTGCTCAGTAGCACTTCATAATGTGATTTTCACTGGATTGATACATGATATCAAGACATCTGTATAGAGTCATTTACATATATAAATTCAAGAGATAGTAATTTTCCCCCATCTTTTTAAAAGCTTTTAACCTAGACATCTACGGGCATACTTTCCAATGTTGGCTGTATTAGGAATTGGGCAACTGAAATAATCTCGAATGCAATATTCAAATCAAAATATCCTAAGTGGAATGTTAATATATGCACATGCTAAAACCCTGACTGCCTCTCAGTGCTTTTACCCCCTATTAAGTTTTTGATTTGCTCATGATAGGGTGTAAGTAAAACTTTAAATACCCAGGGAGACTTCTCAAACATGCGGGCAGCGTAGGCATTGTAGAAAAAAAATGATTACTTGGAAATTCAACTCTTTTGCAAATTGACACTTTTTTGGGTATGAATGGTCTTCCTTCAAGGCACACTGGGAGTTTCAAATCATCTATGCTGACAAAAACACTCAGTTTCCCAAGGACATTGGTAAATACACGCTGCCTCTTCTGGGCCACTTGGTTTGTATGGAGAACCTCACCAGCAGACTTACGATTCTATAGATGGTTTTAAGTGACACAAGACTTCCTTAACTGTGGTGAAATATAAAATGGCAGGCACATTTCTTTTGGGCAAACCGCTTTTCTCTTCTTAAACCTGTTTTATCTTGACATCAATAAAATAGAGGCAGTATCACTTACGGGTAGGATGGGGTCTTATCTGCTCACTCTTGCTAGGTTTGATGTCCACTTCTCTCTGTCCTGCCCTCCCTTCCCCCAACTCCATTCTCTCCTTTCTCTGTAGGTAATGTTTTAAGAAGAAAAAAACAAACAAATAAACAAAAAACAAGGATATATAAAGGGTGAGAAAGGATATTTAGAGGGTGAGAAAATGTGAAGATGGATCAGAATCTCTTTATTAATGGTGAGTTGCATAACAAACGCCCTGGGGTTGGTAGGTTTTACTGCATCTGTTAAATATTAGCAGTACTTGTACTTTCTGGGGCATTGTTGAAGCGCCTGGATACGGTTCAGCCAATCACAAAGAAACGGGTCTCCATGGAAGCAGGATCACGGATTCATTTCATTCACAATGAAATCCACACAGCAAGACAGGGCTGTAAAAATAACCCATGTAAAAATCGAAGCAAAATATTTCTGGGTGTTTGTTCTATGCCTTTTGGTGTGTGTGTCTGTCTGTTTTCCATTTTAGAAATAATCTAAAAATATCTAGGCATTCAGAATTGTTTCCCAAAAAGCTGGAGCTCTTCCCCGGCCTCCTTGTGTATTTTCTTCCTGCGTGTGTCCTTACCTGCAGATTTGCATTGCTCAACCCCTTCCTGTGTACATTCTTGCACACAACATTTTAGACCTAATTTTAAAATGAAAAATAGAATATTCTGAATATTTGGCGAGTATAGACTACTTTAAATGACACTGATTCACTGATAATAAAATAATGAATGCATTTTGATTCTCTTTGATGAATGCCTTTTGAAAAGCTTTAATAATGCTCTTAATTAGGCACCGCTATTACCTTTATTTTATAGGTGAAAACTGGAGCTGATACAGGACAAGTTGTCTCTTCAAGACTGTGTGGCTGATGAATGGCAGAATCTAGTTTCCAGACCAGATTTGCATAACAGTAGATGCTACAATCCCAAATTATATGCCATATTTTTGTCTTCATATATTTATCGCTGGAGACAAAAACATCTATCTGTATCTATCCATCTCCACGCATCATACACTCAGGCATATACGCAGGTACACACAGGTTAACCCTGCCCCCACAAAGCCATTTGTCTGATAACAAGCATTGGGTTTGGAACTCTAACCTAGCACTTACTACTGTTATCTTGTGCTTACCTGTTTTCTCACAACTAGATTCTGAGTCCAGGTGATCATGGATGGGCTTGGACTAATTCGCATTTCTTGAGGGTAGAATTGCTTGATACAACTGCTACTTTACATTAACACAGTAGATTTGGAATGTACATGAATCTGAGTGACAAGCAAAGGATTTTTACACAGATCATTAACAAAAGCAAAATTACATTGGGACTGCAGGGTGCTCTTTGGGAAGATAAAAACTTTGTATTGTTGTATCCCCTTAGCCACTAGATGTGCCTCTCATCCTGGAACAAATGATTGGAATAAATATGTAAAAGTTCATCAGAGCATCATTCTTCAAGTTTTAATATATTAATGAGAACACAATTATCTTATTGCTTAGTTTAAAAAGTCTTTAAAGTTAAAAATTAGTCTTAGCACTTGAAATACAAGTGGACTGCAATGTAGTGGAGCAGGCTTTTGATAGTTTCTCACCCTCTTAGGTCCAGGACTTGCTTCACTGAAACACTCACACTTGCGTCACTGAAACACATTTCATACCTTGGTTAACAATGAGGAATAAAATACCTTCAGTGTTTAGATTCTTAAAGGCACATTTTATGTTTCCAAGCTGTCTGAAAGCCGTTGTTCATGGTTAATTATCTAGGACGCGTTACTCATCTCCCTGTCTTAATGAAGAGAGTCTATCAGATGTGACCTAACCTTTCTTTTCCTTATGACTCAGCACCATCAGGTTGACTCTTAGTTGTAACCTGTGGGGTCCCAGGGTGATAGCCTGTGGTGTCAGCACTCATAAGGGCCTGCACCTGCCTGCTTGATTTCTGTTTTCTCTTCTGCCATCTCATGTCCTCTCACTGGTTTCTCTGGGTCTATTTCATGGGTACAGCTCATTGTATGTCTAATTGCTTCTTTTCTCTTGGCTAAGGCTGATCCATGGATTTCATGGGTACCAGACAAGTCAGCTACTTTCAGGTAAATCTCTGAATATGTTTGTCATGTCTGGTCTGTAGGCTCTGGGGTGACCTTATTCATCTTCATGTATCAAGTGTATGAACTTGGTGTAAGTGTGTTCCACATTAATGCCGGTGTCTGTTGTTGGTGCTGTTATTATTTATTTCAAGAAGGAAGATGTATTTAGTTGAATTTCTAGAGAGCTGTATGCTGAATCAGTGAGTCCATTATAATTTACAACTACAGACCATCACCTATTTTTTTAAAAATATTTTATTTATTTATTTGAGAGGTAGAGTCACAGACGAAGAAAGGGAGAGTCAGAGAGAGAGGTCTTCCCTCTGCTGATTCACTCCCCAAATGGCTGCAATGGCTGGAGCTGGGCCGATCCAAAGCCAGGAGCCAGGAGCCAGGAGCCAGGGGCCAGGAGCCAGGAGCCTCTTCCAGGTCTCCCATGCAGGTGCAGGGACCCAAGCATTTGAGCCATCTTCTACTGCTTTCCCAGGGCATAGCAGAGAGCCAGATCAGAAAAGGAGCAGCAGGGACAGGAACCGGTGCCCATATGGGATGCTGGCACCGCAGGCAGAGGCCTAGTCCACTACAACACAGCGCCAGCTCTATCACCTATTTTATTAATTTGAAGGAAAACCATTTTAAAAGGCAGCTTCTTGGGAAACATTTTTAGAAATAATGACTTTACATATGTATGAGAGTACGTATACATATAAATATTTGTATTAATATATGAATATATATCTGTATGTATTATTTTATACCTAATATTATTTCTGAAAAGATTGGAGGCAGAAGTAGTGGTGATAGGAAAGGCAACGTGGGCCTGCATAAAAGCCTCCAACATTCACCTTTTAACTTGGCAGCCCGGCTTTGGGTCGTGTTTTTTGCATGTAAATGCCCCAAAATTGTCTGTCACGTTGTAGCGGGACGTCCCTTCTTCAACCATGAGTAACTCTGGGGACACGTGTGGTTTGGTTACATTGACAGCCTTGGAGCAAAAGTTCCATTTTGTGATTTAGACTACCTAGGTGATTTTTTTTTTCAGAAGCGTATAGAAGGGACACCAAAAACCACTGTTGGGTGCTTTCAACCGTGAGTTTATGAGAAGTGCTTTGAGATAACCAGAAGTATGGGAGTCAGAGTGGTCTAAAGGGAAATGACTCAGGCATCCTTTTGAAAAGATCTCAACTAATGAAACCATTGTCTTTCTGAGTGGCTGGGTCTGCGGTTTTGCCAGGAGAGATCTTTCAGTGTTAATTTAACCAGGACAGTTGCTGTTTTAAAAGGGTTTGATAGCCAGGCTGCAGGATCCGGACAGAAAGAGCAGCTGCCTCCCCAGTGTGATTTAAAGGGCAGCAAAAGTTCAGCTGGTTCCTGCCCCCCTCCCCAGCGGCCTTACCTCTCTGGGAACTGTTTGTAATTAGACAGCCTCCATGGGTAAAGACCCCACCTCCAGAAGGCCCCCCAAACAAGCCTAAGCTTTGCCTGCATTTACCAGGATGCCCTCGATGAACACGTGAGCAGAGCAAAGCCTCATGTCGTAGACGCAAGGTGGCCCGCTTGGGAGAGAAAGTCTGAAGCCACTTCTAGGAAGACTTGTGCAGTAAGGGTGAGGGGCTGGGGGGGTAAAACGTGAAGCATTTGCTGACTATAGGAGAGTGATGAAAGAGGGAATGAGACCTGTTTCACAGTTCATCTCCAGGCTGGTTCTGCTTTGCAGCAAGATTGGGGGGTACTCCACAGTTTCATCAAAAATGGAATTAAGAGATAAGTTTATTATACTCTGGATTCTCTTTGGATCGTGTAAGTCTTTCACCTTTTACTAAAGATATGTTTATTTTGGTGCCAGCGGTTTTGAAAGGAAGGGGCAGGTGTCTGTGTAGAGGTGAGGTCACCCTGGGAGGCCTGCGGGCCATACTGCAGTGCCTGATTTGCACCCCTGCTCCTCCACAGCTGGGTCGGCTTCCTGCTAATGCGCCCTTGGAGGCAGCAGGTGAACACTGAAGTAGTTGGGTCCCTGCCACCCACATGGGAGACATGGATGAGTTCCTGGCTGATGGCTTCAGCTGGGTCTAGCCCTGGCTGTTGTAGATATTTGGGAAGTGAACTAGTGGGCAGAGGATCTCTCTTTGTCTATCTGTCTTTCAAATGAAAAATGAAAATCAATGATAAAAATGAAAAAATAATTTACAATTGACATTACTTTTTCAGAGCACATGTTTTCCATGAACTTTTGGAAGTGTAATGTAGATAAGCATATGAAGAAAGAAGACAGACCTTTTACTACTCCTGGGCCTTTTCCGATTCTGTTGTACAATGATTTATAAGTATTAACTTCCTTGACTTACTGACTCAGCATCCTATCTAAATAGCCAAATCTGTTTGACTTTGCCTGGTGGGTCCTCTTTGCCACTGATTCTGAGACTCCTCCAGTTTCCAAATAAAAGCAGTTAAAGGCACTCAGCATGGGATGTGTCTTGTCTGACTTGCTGCAATTTTGTGCCCTGCTTCTAAGTTATTTTTTCTTCTTTGTTGTTGAGGCCAACTGCTCACTTTGCATCCAAGATATAATAACTAAATCCTGGCTCCACTCATTTATTTATTCTCTAAATATTTACTGAATGCTTGTTAGGTGTCTGGTACCATGCTAGGCAGTGGAAATACAAAGATGGATTAAATATGGCCCCTGTCCTTCCGAAGTTCCCTTTGTTGCCAGAGAATTTGCCTTGATTGTCTGAGCCGTTTCTGGAGACTTCCATGATGGGGGTCTGACCCTGTGCTCAGAAGCTCCCTCCTCCCCCTTTCTCCTCCCTTCCTCTGAGCCCCAGGACCTGCTCCAGAATCACATTTCATGATCCAGCTTTCATACAATGACAGTTCAGACTTAGAATGTTCTCTGGAGAAAAAAGTTAATTTAAGCCCATTTGGATGCTCTCCAGAGAGGCTTTGAAATATTCTCCTTTGTTCCAAGGGTTGTACATTTTCCCTCATTGTCCTCACAAGAGTGAGGGGGGATGGCTCAGGAGAAGAAACAGCTCTTCCAAGGCTTCTTCATCCTGGGGATTCCAGCCCTCAAGGAAAGTCTTTTGGCAGCTGGCTCTGAGCTTGCCTGTGATGCTTGCTTCCTGCGAGAGAGCTTGGACAAGGAAACCTGCCGGAGACACGAGCTTGGACTTCTGCTGTTTGGATCTCAAGGTTAATAACTTGGAAGCACTTTTAAAAAGGCACGTTAGAGGTGTTGCTGTGTTGCTGAGCTGGGCAGCAGAGCTCCTGTGCATTTCACTTTGTGTTCTGTGATGTTTTCCAGTGGGTGGTGCAGAATGAACAAAACACAGGCTAGTGCCCAAGCTCTGCCCCTTGAAGCCATCCGTTCCCATCTTCAAACCACAAAGACTTTTCACCAGATTCTAGAGCATTTCTTTTCTTTTTTCTTTCACTTCTCTTCCTGTCTCCCTCCCGCTTTCCCATCCCCTTTAAGGTAAGTAAATTCAATCAACTTTAGTTGCTGTCACTGTGGTTTTTATTTCAGTTTACCATCTCCTTTACTCAGGGTCAAGCTGTTGCTAGGCACTGGCTGCCCAGCTTGGGATCATATTGCCCAACCCTTGTGTCTGGGTGGCCTCTGGAGGTCCCTTCTAGGCCCAGGAGGTTGAGAGGCAAGAGGCATCTTCACGCCATCTGCTTCTGCCTATGGAGGGTGCAGTACAGGACCCCATGGCAATGGTGGATGGGTTCTTTGTAGCTACTGCCCTTTAGAAAGCACATCCATTTATGTATAATCATGTGAGGTGTCGTGAAATGAAGAGTTGGAGCTTCTCTGTTACTGTAACTGGTTTTACTCATCTTGTACTACTGTCTGCATAGGAAAGAAGGCAAGCAATTATAGTAAAGGCAGATTTGGACAACATGGGAGTTTGCTGAGATTCTGAGTTGCAACGGATGGGCATCCAGTTTGAACTTGTTTTCTCAAAGGGGGAATTATTAGCCAGCTACTCATGCTATTGATAAATGATTGGCAAACACAGCCAAGAGGTAAACAAAGCGTGTGGTTAGTTGTAGGTGGCAGCTGGGACCAGGAGACTTGTGGGCTGCTGGCACTTGCTCCTTACCAGCCAATTCCAGAGACGTGGGGCCATGGTGGCTCCCGTGGCCACTGTGAGATTCCATTGTACAGCTGGGAGGAACAGCATTTAGATGGAAAGGAAGACTCTTTTATTCTTAGAAGAAAGAAAAGCATATTTAGCAGACAAAATAACTTGTTTCCTCTACAGATGGAGTAATTAATTTGCCAACTCACCTTCCCTTTTTCTTTTTTTAGGTTTTGTGTAGTATATTTTGCATTGTTCACATTTCCTGTTTTTTGTCTAGCTCCTGGGCTTGAATTAGATCTTTCCTCCCTGTTCTTCTGCTCTTCCCCAACCTCAGCAGAGCACTGCATATACAGAGGGGTTCGCATACATTTTTTATTGCTGGAGAGAATGTAATTAGAGCAACACTTTGGATTCTAGTCTCTTCAACTTGTCTCAAAGCCACTTTCTTATCACCATGTCCTGCTCTTCTGCAAGAAACTTAACTCCAAGCAGGCAAGGCTCTGGACACACCATTTGCAAGTAGCCACCTCTGCTATTTCCCTGGTGTTCTTCTCTTCCTGCTTCCCTGAGGAGCCTGGCTTCCCTCTCCTGGCCAGCTTTCCCCTTGTCAGGCCCAGGGCAGGCCCCCTCACCCCTGGGTTGCACACTGACTTTGCTTCTAAATCCTTCTCACTTTGCACTACCTTTTGGCAAGTATATATATTTTATTACATTGTCCTGGTGGAGGTGTTTTTTTGTGTGTGTGTGTCACATTAGTAGCAATTAAAATTATTACTTCTTTTTAAATTTTCCTCTCCTACTTGCTTGTGAACTCTGTGAACAGGAACAGCATGCCATAGCCTCCAAAGGGGACGAGGATCTTAGCTGATACATCGAATTCATTCTTGTTTCCAGTTTCAAGAGAGATCTCCTGAGACAGGCCTTTAGCATAGTGGTTCAGATGCTCCTTAAGACATCCCTGTCCCATATTGGAGAATCTGGATTTGAGATACCTGGCTCTGGCCCTTGAATTCTGCTTCTTGCTAATGCAGACACTGGGAAGCAGTGATGATGGCTCAAATAATTAAGTTCCTGCCACCCACGTGGGAAATCTGAATTGAGTTTGTAGCTCCTGGCTTCAGCCCCAGGCAGTCACTGGCATTTGGGGAGTGAACCATTGGATGAGAGCTCTTTCTCTGTCTCGCTGCCTGTCAAATGAATACACTTAATCAAAAAAACATGAACGTTCTTTCATGTGTAGGATAGTTAAAAATCTGCAAACATTCACACCACACAGTGTTTTGCAAATGGATACATTCTCGTTTCATTTTTAAATTAAAGGGCTTTGCCAAATGGTTAAGTGGAATATTCAGATCACAACCATGGAGACCATGAAACTTAGTGCAGGGAGGGAAACCCGAGTGAGGGAGCTTATGCACTGTGCAGAGGAGCGGCTTCTCTAGATTTGCAGCCGCTGTCGTGAACAAGACCACTTTGCCTGCACCGTCCTGGGTAGCAATAGATGATGGAATGTGTGTATGGAGAACGCAAGGAGGTGAGGGAAGGCTGGGCCAGGAAGATGAAGAGCTGCCGCAGCTTGTCATGGGTGGCATCATGTGAAGATCAGAAAGCACCGGACTCTGACCAGGGAGGCACTGAAGATTTGAGAAGAAATTCACTTGTTTCTCTGCGCTCAATGAGACTGCACGCGTTTGCTTCTCAGACTGTGGCCCACATCTTACGCCTTCCAGAATCTTGCTGCTGTCTTCCTGGCTTCTTTTAGTCATGATTATTTCTTATTGGCAAACCCCGTGAAGGATAGAGATGGTTTCTTTGTGGATTACAAAAGTATGAAAAGGCTCTCTGTAGTTGGAATAAATGATTTTTGCATTACACACAATCTCCTCTAGACTTCTCAGAAACTATTTTCACTAATTGCTAAAAATGTAACATGGAGTTTGATATTTTGGGAATTTATGAGATAATAAAAGGTTAAAAAAGAAATGGCTTCAGGATAAATCTTGTTCACATTCCTTCAATATATAAATTGAAAAATAATAACATCGTAAGTCCACATAGCAAAAGAGCAAAAAAACCAGAAAGCAGAGATTCAATACTAATGATCACAATTTTATAACTGAAGTATGTGAGGGTACCGTTAAAAGCTGGTGGAAAATGGAATTAAAAGTTAAGCTTATTTTGGTGCATAGAAAATTTCAAATCCATGCACAGTGTTTTCATAATATGCATTCTCCATGAATTTTTTGAAGACCCCTCTGATGCATGGAGTTAAAAATTTTTTGAACTTAGAGACATTTATCTTTATTTATTTATTGCTTTATTTGAAAAGTCAGAGAGACAGGGAGAGAGATATATCTTCCATCCCCTGGTTTATTCTCCAAATGCCTGCAATATCCTCTCTCTTCTCCTCCCATTGAAAGCCAGCCCAGGAACTTATTATAAAATATGAATTCTCTGTATTTTATATTTTAACATGTGAAAATTATTTAATATTAGGAAAATGCTCTGTATATTTATTCTTCTCAAGGTCTTCAGGAGAGGAGTGGAAAAGTGTTAATTATAATTTAGTGGTAGTGGCACATTTTTTTCTTTTCTAGCAACAACAGTTAATAGTTATGGAGTTCTTATCATGGACCGACTTCTTTGCTTACGTCCTCATGGCTGTTTCAGTTTTATGATGCTAAAACTGAGGCTCAGAGAGGGCACTCAGCTTATAAACTAAGAAGCTGAGATTTGAACCCAAGCAGTTGGACTCCCGAGATCACCCACTGCTACGTTAGGCTGATCCTCTAGAACGCTCTGGGGTGCCATCACCTCCTCCAGCTCTCCTTCAAACCCAAAGACACACTGAGGACCTTAAGAGTGCTCAAGAGGGTAACTCCATCCTTTCCTGTGAACCTGGGGAAAGGAAAAGGTAGGCAGGTCCGCATGTGGTTTTCCCATCTGAGGGACGGACTAGGGATACAGTTAGGGAGTTGCAGCTTTCTTTGGCAATTTTACCCATGACCACGAATGTGCTGGCAATCATCATGGTGACACAAAGTCTGGTTGTAGTTTCTTTGGGCTATTTAGTCCAGATAGGGTCACAGGGCTGACCTTATAAATGCCAACTATGGGCATCCATTTAAAAAATAATTCTCTATGTGCTGCCTTTTACCTCCATGCCAAACGACTGAATGGGAGGGCTTTGACTTTTCAGACAGGTTGGCTATTCTGTCTTACTTTCCCACATAATCTCAAAGGCCAATATTGTAACATTCCAACTGTTACCGTAAAGTGGCCCAGGAGCAGTCCCAGAAGCCATGAAAAGCATCCTCTGTGACATGCGAGGTTTGATTCTTGGCTTCGGGGAGAGAAACAGTCTTCGCACACTTTCCAGGACTGAAGCCTTCAGCCTTAGATGTAGGAACACACCTTGCATTGCAGTGTCAGCTCCCAACACCTCTGGCTGCTCAGTTCCCCTGTAATCACAGCACAGGCAAGCAGGTTGCAGATAATTGGCATATCTCCCCAGGGAGTGCCTGCTTTATTTATAGGCATCAAGAACTCTGAATGCCAGGAAGAGCAATGTCTCAATGGCTCCATTCTCTCCCTCACAGCTGTAGTCATTAAGCAGGTTCAGCGTTTGTTTCGAAACAGTGTCTCAGGAACCTAAACCTGTGCTCCTGAAGTGGACAGGAGCTTCTTCAGCTGTGTCCGTGCCTCCCTTCATGCTGGCTTCCGTAAGTGATTTTAGCAAAATGAGACCATGTATGTCTCTCAGCTGATTCAGCGCCACCAGCGCTGTTTCCACTGGGCCCAAAGAAACAGACGGGATGGAGCGTGGGATTCGAAGGCAGCCCAACGGGGTGAGGGACTGTCAGGGTCCAAGGACGGGTGCTTGAGTGCAGCGGCTCAGCTCCGCCTCATGCTCCCCTTGCGTGGAAAGCAGCGGGATTTGTGCCTAATCACAGTGCCTGCCACCGAGAATACGTCCACCGGGTTTCAAGCACTTTTCCTTAGCCCTTTGAACATGTGCTTCCTTGAATCCTCATACTTACCTGTGATGTAGGGACTGTTCCTGTGCCAGTTTATAGATGAGGGAGGGGAAGTACAGAGAGGCTCTGTGAGCTGTCCCAGGGAAAGAGGCAGAATGGTCTAGGATGGTACCAGGCTCGCTCCTTTGTTCCCTGGGAAAGAGAGAACAAGGCTGCACCCTTCCCCCTGGACCCCGCTCTGCCCATGTCATTTCAAAGGGCTTTTTCCATTCCTCTGCAGCGTGGTTTCTCTAATGACACAGGGGACCCTTCCTCTAGGCTGCACCTGGCCAGGCCACAGCTCAGGCTGGAACCGGGCTGTCTTTGAAAACAGAGGACGTGGGCAAGGAGGCCCAGGCTCTGTGCAAAGCAGGAGCAGTGCCAACCTCTCCGGGAAGAAGGCTGCCCCACTCTTTGCTGCCTGGCTCAGCAGCGGAGGCAATCTTAGTCTTAGGCAATTCCTCATTGTCTTTGAACACTGAGTCCTGTTCTAGAGTGAGGAGCCTGAGCATGTATTCCGTGTCTCTAATGAACCCCGAGAGGTCAGCCTGCCCTTCTAAGAATAAAAGCCTACTGTTAACCACATGCACTGCCCCACTGGCTGTGTGAGTGAGTGCGTGTGTGTGTGTGTGTGTGTGTGTGGCTGAAAGAAGAGGAATAAAAAAAAACAACCCTGAGCATGTCATGAACAGTATATATATAGTACTAGAAGTTGGGTCTGTCTCCTGGCTGGGTAGAAAGAATATTTGACATGGCACACTAAAAAGCAGAATGACTGTCCTGTTCTGGGTTCAAGGTCATTTTTTTTCTGCCAATGAGCCTCAGGTTTTCCCTATGGGGCAGACCGGAGGAAGCACAACGTGCCTCGAAGAGGGGCCGAGGGCAGCATCTCTGCGGCGGGGGGAGCCCCCCTTGGGCAAGCTTTCACCCTTCAGCCGAGGATCTTCCACAGGGTTTTTGCAGGCTTGGCCGAAGGACATAGGGATACTAAAGGTGCATTTTCTTACTCTGGGAAAATACAGCCATGTACTCCCTCAGCTCAATAAAACTCTGATGTCCTGGATAGCCATCCTGCCTCCGCCTTCAGAGCACAGCCAAGCACAGCTCTCTCAGGCCCAGGCAAGTTCAAAGCCATCCTTCAGAGAGCACTTTCACCATGGCAGTTAGGACCAGACCGGAGGTTGTGTTAACACGTACATACACTTGTGTGTGTGTGTGCATGCGTACATGTCACCCATAATATGTGTCTGTATGTACTAGTTCCATGTTTATGCAAATAGCACGAAGATGGGTGGCTGGTATTTTCCTTTGTAAATGGATTGGAGAAGAAAAACTACTTAATGAAAATAAGAAAAGGACTGGGAATGGTGTTTTCAATTTCCTTGGTGGAAAGTCATTTTCCCAGATTAAATTGTCTGTTACTACCTTACAGGCTGGCCTCTCCCGGGTGAGAATTCTTGGGGTACCCTGGAATTCATTTCTGTGATTCAGATGCTTTACTAGCCTCTATGGCTGACACTTCATTTTCTTGTTCGAATTTGGTAAACATGAACAGATGAATGCGTCCCTCCCTCCCCGCTCTCCTCTCCGTGCCGCTCATCCCACATGACTCCTCTCCGTGCTCCCCACCTCGGCTCCAGAGATGAGAACACTCACTGCTTTGTTTTATGGCTGTCCTGAAAATAGGCAGGCTCCTGCAGAGTGTGGTCTGCAGAATTTTAATGAGCACAAAGCAGGCGGCTCAGTCCTTCACTCTGATATGAGAAGGGTGACGTCAACCTATCCAGGAAATACGGAATTGATTGTAAGATTGCTCTGAGGGTGAGTAAATTGGTGGGACTGAACATTAGCATGAGACTGCCTACCTCCACTCACACCTCCCTGTTTGTTTGTCTCAATGCCAAGATTCTTAGAAACCAGTTGAACAGATGCCCTTCAAAATATAGGCTGAAGGATCAAGCAGTGTTGATTTATTTTTAAGCTTACATTTTCTTAAGTTGCCATTATCCTAGGTTTAAAATTGTCAGACATATTCAGCTTCTGATTTGAGTATTTTCTCTCTAAATTTAGGATTTGATTCATTTATTAAAACTGAGAATTGCTCTTTTGCCACATCTCTGGCTCCTCCCTGCTCTGCTCTCCTTCCTACGTGTTTCTCGAGGCACAACGTGGTGCTTCAGCATAAAGGGCAGTGTATAATGTTTGCTTTGTTTCCCATTCTGCTATACGAAATGGAAAACCCTGGCATCCAGTGTGTGTGAGAAGCTGGCCTGTGAGCTCTTTGCAAGAGGAGGTAGTATTCAGTGTGCTCTGTCCAGTATCAAAGCCAGATCAACACTCCCCCATCCAAACCCCCAGATGCAACCCCCTGCCCAGAGTGTCACCCGGGGAGAAAATACTCTCCTCTGTGAATTCTCTAGAATTGGTTATTTTTAGATTGCTACAATCACAGCTCTAGATTGCTTTTCTCTTTGCAAACTTCTTTACAGCTTGTTGATTTAGCTAGTGATTAATGAGTTAATTAATTTGCAAAGATTCCTAAAGTTCTTTGAAGAATATACTATTTACTGCAAGACTGTATTATGTAACATTAAGGTCATTTAATTCTCCCATATTATTAAGCAAAAAAACTCTTTTCAGTTAAACTGCAATAACTTCAGAAATTTTGTTAACCTGTTTAATAACTAATTTTGTTAATTCAAGGTTTTGATTTTTTTTTAATTGACTCTATGGACGTTTGATGATAGAGATAATTTCCAAAATTCTCTAATAATGATCATTACTGTAAACATTCCTGAAACCAACCATCTCATTCATACAAATATGACCATTTAATAGTTTTAAATATTTTTAGCAATTTATTTATTTGTGAGTGGGAGAGAGAGAGAGAGAGAGAGAGACAGAGACCTACAACAGCCATTGTTGGGCTGGGTCTGAAACCGGTAACTGGTAACTCAATCTAACTCTCCTACATAAGTGACAGAAACTCACTCACTTGAACCATAAGGTGCTGCTTTCTGGAGTCTGCATTAGCAGGAAGCTGGAGTCAGGAGTTACAGCGAGGCACTTAAATATGGGATGTGCACATCTTAGCTGCCATCTTAACACCTGGGTTAAGTGTCCACACCCATTTAATATTCTTTTAGTTCCATAATTGTGTAAAAGTAGCTAAATTTTAAATAATTTGTCCTCATAAGCACTTATGGTACACATAAAACAATATTTTATAGTACAAGGCAGATCCTGGTGTGTCAAATATAATAATAGAATAGAATAGCATAAGCATAGGACAATCTGTGTCCTAGGAGTGAAGAGAAAGTTCTCAGTGTGGCTGTCACAGCTATCAAAGGAGCCTAACGGAAGAAGCTGAACTTCAAGCTGGTCTTTCAAAGGACTCAAAGTCTTTGTGGGGGTAGAATTCATTCTAGGTTGAAGAAGAGCAGCCGAACACAGAGTGGTGTGCCTGATCCAGGATGCTTTGAGGTTAGTGCACAGGCAGGTCTGATTTGAGTGCTGGGTTCATTCAAGGTTAGGATAAGTTTGGAAAAAACTTTACGGGGAAGACCACCTCAGAAAGCCAGGCTTGGAAAGTTGCTTTTAACTTATTAAGACATCGACTATTTCATATCACCTAGTGTTCAAAAAAAAAAAAAAAAAAAAAAAGAAATGACTAAATTCTTTACCACTTCATAATGATAGATGAGTAATCATGTTCAGTAAAATGATTAACCAACCTAGAGTGCAAGAATCATATTGTAACAGAACAAAAGGAAAAACAGGACTCAAATCATGTCCCATGTGGGAGCAGTTTTGCTTGCCCCTTCATGTTCCCCAGTAATTACGAAAGGGAAAAAAAATCAACCCAAATCTGTCAAAATGCCTTCCGTGTAGCTGTGTTCAATATATAGTAGATGGATGTATGAATAAATAACCATTTGGTTGATGAACCCAATAAAATGAACAAGAGCCATCATGTAAAGCCTGGAAGGAAATTGCCTTTATATAACTCACTTTCTGCTTCATTAAAGATTAACTCATTTTTATCTACATATGACATGAGACTGGACAAGGAAACAGATCCTTTTTTATGCTACAGTTGAAAGACAAATGAAGAACACAGAGAACACATCTAAAACAAACAGAACACAAAACAAAAGAAAAGCCTGGCATAGCCCACATGTTACCAAGCAAACATAATGTATTGTTGATTGGTTGTCCCTTGGGGAAAAAGTAGCTAAACAACCCCTTAAAGAAGGACATGCAAATGTTTTCCAGGTGGCTTTTACTCTGTCAGAACCCATTATGTTAAATGGAGATACCTATTTACAGGCTGTTAATACCCAGCTGATAAGAAACCATACCTGAATTAGTTCTAAGTGTCCTAGGAGTCCCGAGGTAGCTAAAAGCATCCCTGCTTTGATGTCACTCAATTGGTTGCAGCTGTTCCCTGAGTTGTCATTTACCCATAATCAGGGATCAGGACTTGAACCTGAATCAGTTTTCATCCACATGTAATTTAGAAAACAATGAAGATTTAAATAAGATATAGTAAATATTAACAATGTGATGGTTTGCCTTTTAAAGGCATGAAGTAATATGGTAATAAGTTTTGGACCAATTACTCAAGAGCCAAAATTGATTTTTAATCCTGATTAATTTTCATTTGTTCTTGCAAATGATGGTCTGCACTCAACGAGAATTTCATTACTGACATGATTACAAAGATGATAGTGAACATATTGTTGCTTTGTTTGAGCTGCTTGGTAAACTCAAGGGACATGGAGTTTACCTTATTTTTTGATATTAAATATCACTCATTTTTCTTATGTAGATTCCTTCTGAGAAATGAACTCCTTGAGTTGCTGTTAGGATTTAGAAGCATTTAAGCCACGTGATCTCTGCTTTTTAATTTCTCTACTCTGAGAGGGCTTCAAAAAGTTCATGGAAAATGTATACTATGTGAATATTAAGCATAGATTTCAAAAATTTTTGTACCAAAATAAACTTTTCATTCCATTTCCATGAAGTTTTTGAAGTACCTTTGTATTCTATAAAATAAATCCTTGACATAAATGATCTGCAAGACCTATTCTCTTATTGTTCCTGTTATTACCTGTGATTCTGTAATTTTTTCTTAAGATTTTATTTATTTATTTGGAAGGTAGAGGTACAGAAAGAGGGGGAATTAGAGAGAGATCTATATGCTGCTTCACTCCCCCAAATGGCCACAATGGCCAGAGCTGGGCTGATGTGAAGCCAGGAGCCAGGAGCTTCTTCTGGGTTTCCCACACTGGTGCAGGGGCCCACGTACTTCTACTGCTTTCCCAGACCATAAGCAGAGAGCTGGATTAGAAGAGAAGCAGCCGGGACACAACCAGCACCCGCATGGGATGCCAGTGCTACAAGCAGAGGCTTAGTTTACCACTCCACAGTACCAGCCTTTGATCCTATAGTTTTAATATGGATTCCAACCCAAATGGAACGTCCAAACCTAAAAGTTCAAACTGAATGATTATTTTGCATTTGCTGTCGTTCATAGTCATAGAGATGAGTGGGCTTCAGTGTGATAAGGCCTATTTATAGGTGCACTAATAGGATCCCTCTCTGCTTGCCATTCATCTTATTGGCTTCAAGTAATGGTTCCTGGACTAACTGGCACCATCTGGAGACTTATTAGGAACAAATTTCATGCCTGGTCACAGCATTTTTTAACCAGGACTCTGGCAGTGAGAGCCAGCTGAGTTTTAAAAGCTCTAGAGATGAGGCTAATGAACATTCAAGTTACAAGTTCAAACTCTGAAGTGGCCATGGATTTAATTTTGTACCTTGTGCCTAACCCACAGTGTTGGAAATTTCTTTCATTGTTTTTATCAAAGAGGTTGAGATACACTGCTTGGTAGGAGCAGCTATATTGCAAATTGCAGATCTCAAACTATTAATTTTTACTTAACATATTTTTCAATAAGCCTTCAGGGCATCTATTGCTTTGATTCCTCACTCCATACAAATGGACACTATCCTTTGTTAGTCCTGTTTCTTTACTACACACTTTATTCATCCTTATTTCTTCCTAGCTCAGTATGTTGGCTTATACTATTTTCTTTCTTTCTTTTTATTTGACAGATAGAGTTAGACAGTGAGAGAGAGAGAGAGACAGAGAGAAAGGTCTTCCTTCTGTTGGTTCACCCCCCAAATGGCCACTACGGCCGGCGCTACGCCGATCTGAGCCAGGAGCCAAGTGCTTCTTCCTGGTCTCCCATGTGGGTACAGGGGCCCAAGCACTTGGGCCATCTTTCACTGCCTTCCCGGGCCACAGCAGAGAGCTGGACTGGAAGAGGAGCATCCGGGACTAGAACCCAGCGCCCATATGGGATGCCGGCGCAGCAGGCAGAGGATTAATCAAGTGAGCCACGACGCCGGCCCCTATATTATTTTCTTTATTGTCTAGAATTAATCCTGGGTTCTCTCCCTACCAATCCAAATCCACTAAGACTTGGCGATAACTGCCATCTCTAAGAAAGTTTTCTTTAATCTCATTTCATGGGTTCTGCCTCTCAAATACTCCTAAACTCCATCACCTGGAAGAGCATTCTTCAAGCAGAGTTAGACAACAATCACCTGAAAGGGTTTTTAAAAAATGTACACTTCTGTTTTCCACTCCAACTAACTCACTGAGTCAGAATCTCTAGGGTGCAGGGTCTGGGCCTTTGACCAAACTCTCTAGAGAGTCCTGGATGAGATGTTTGGAAATCGCTGAGCTAAAAGAGGAATTGGCAAACTTTTTTAAACATTTTGGGTTGATGGACCATACCATCTCTCTCACACTACTGACTGAAACTTCAACATTCACTCTGCTGTTACAATGTAAAGCTACCCATAGACAATTTGGGTATGTACACAATGGGTATGGCTGTGTTCCAATAAAACTTTATTCACAACAGCAGAGGCCAAGAGTTGTAGTTTACTGACCCCAAAGCTCGATCATTATTTAGTTTTATAGAAAATGAATTGCAGTGCTCAAAATGTTATTCTGTACCCAGTAGGTGCTTTTGAAATGAACTAATAAATAATGCAATCCACAGTAATGTAGTTGTTGGAGCATTATAAATTTTAGATAGGCAGTTATCATGCAGTAATGTTACTGGATGGTCTTGGATAGAATCATGCTGACATGTGGAAGCCCTTGGTGGCCTGGGGAGGATGATGGAAAGTGTGGTGTCTACAGCTGAGTTCTAATTTAGCCCACTCATTTCTTGGTTTTCCATCGACAAATTATATTCTATTTAATTGACTTCCCAACAAAGGGTTGGTTGAGGAGTAATTTGTTTAATGTTTTAAAAATGCTACTTAGATGCTAAGTGTTATTGCAGAAAGAGGTTCCTAAGGAAAAACCAACACTTTGTTTAGATTCCTGAGCAAAAGCTTTAGTTAAAAGTCTCCTGGAAAGTGGCTCTTTGCCCCCAACTCAGATGGCTCTTTGCTCTCCCAATTTTTTTTCAGGAAAACCTCAGCTACATTGTGTGGGTGCTGTTGGAGGACGTTGGGATCAAAGTGCATTTAAAGTTACTAAGAGGAAGCAGCTGTTCTCTTTAGGATTCTCAGAATTCCCAGTGAAGTATAAACGTCTTGAAGGCCCCATGGGATCATGCCTTAAAATGTCGTGCCTTTGTTTATGCCTCCCATAAGTAAAACAGTGGTGAAATGCGTGGTTCTGAGAGAGACAGAGGAGAGTTAATGAGCTCGAAACAATAAAGAACTTTATACTTGGAAAAAGATTGGAAGGGATGTTGTCTTGAGGCAGGGGGAGGAACTAAGTCAAGAGTAGAGTAGTCATTTCCCTCAATTCTGTTTTACACACACACACACACACACATACACACACACCCCCTCTAAGATCCAGCTATGAATTACCCTAGTTGGCTGGATTGCGGATTAGATTTCCTCAAGACTGTATGCTGTCATGTTTCCCTTCAGTGGAAAATTTTCTTAACTCCCCTATAGATTGTAACTGTTTCACTACAACTACGAAATAGTTGCTTAGAAAAGAATAATCAGTTCCTTTTAAACTTGAGCTGAAATCAGAATGTAAAACTGACGTTTTGCAGAGTGATCCAAATGTAGATAATTTTGAGGGTCCTTGAAAAAGTTAGTGGAAAATGGAACTAGAACATATATTTATTATGGTGTAAAAAATTTGAAATTCATGCATTGTTTTCTTCATAACATGCATTTTGTGAACTTTTAAGACTCTTCATATGCATAGATTTAAAAGTGTTTTGCACCCAAAATTTACTTTTAGTTGTGCTTACCATGAACTTTTTAAATTTCCTTGTATATTTCAGCCAGAAAAGGAATATCCAAAGACTGGGGTTGCTCCCTGATCACTGTGGTATCAAGCAGTTGACCCTGAAGAGAAATGTTAAACAAGTGCAATGTTTGGTATATTTCATGTTCTTAAATGATAAGGTGAGGAGAAAGTAAGTCCAGGGAGATGAGGGATCATGATAGGGTTCAAGACTAGTTTAAAGATGTGCAGGGAAGTAGGGGAACAACTGGAATATTCTTGATTCCTGAATTAGTGTAGAATTATCTACCTGTCGAAGCCGAAGTTTGATGTGGCAAACTTGTTTTCTTATTCTAAGTCAGTGAGGGATTGATTCGCTGCTCTGTGACACCTATGGCAATTTAAATAGTGATGGATGGGGACTGGAGCTGTGGGGTAGCCGTAAAGCCACTGTCTGCAGTGCTGGCATTCCATATGGGTGCTGTTTGACACCCAGCTGCTCCACTTCTGATTCAGCTCCCTACTAATGGGCCTAGGAAAGCAATGGAAGATGGCCCAAGTGCTTGGGCCTGCACCCATGTGGGAGACCCAGAAGTTCCTGGCTCCTGGCTTCAGATTGGCCCAGTCTGGCTGTTGAGTGAACTAGCAGATGAAGGATCTCTCTCTCCTTCTCTCTCTCTCTCTTCCTCTCTCTCTCTCTTTCTCTCTCCCTTTCCCTCTCTCTGTAACTGTCTTTCATATAAATAAATAAATCTTTAAAAAAAAACCTGGTTTCTCATATAATTTATGGAAATATATTATTTTAGGAATTAATTTAGAAATTTAGATCCTGATGACATCATTGAGAACTAAGGCAAATATGCATGAGTTTAGAGAAAGAGAAGATCAAATTTTTCTTGAAAACCAAATGGCATTTATCCAAGGGTTTAGACGGGAGGCTGGCTGGTAGCATTTTGCATGGTGGAGGGAAGAACATTTCTTTAGGATGTTCTGAACACCTGCTAGGTTTAAATAATGTAAAGGAGTATGTCTTAGATTATAAACATCTGTGCTTAGGAACCAAGGCTTAATCACACCCCCATGTGCATGCCTGACATAGAAAGACAATGCATAGTAATGATTTTTTGCATGGACGAATGCCTGCCGATGACATCTTAAGACACAGGGAAACAATGGCTTATCTTTTTTTCTTTTGAGGCATATTTAGACAGTGAGAGAGAGAGAGAGAGAGAAAGAGAGAAAGGTCTTCCTTCTGTTGGTTCACCCCCCAATGGCTGCTATGGCAGGCATGCTGCGCCAATCTGAAGCCAGGAGTCAGGTGCTTCCTCCTGGTCTCCCATGGGGTGCAGGGCCCAAGCACTTGGGCCATCCTCCACTGGCTTCCCAGGCCACAGCAGAGAGCTGGACTGGAAAAGGAGCAACTGGGACAGAATCCGGTGCCCCAACTGGGACTAGACCTGGGATGCCAGCACTGCAGGTGGAGGATTAGCCTAGTGAGCTGCGGCGCCAGCCAAGAATGGCTTATCTTTGAAAGATTAGTAGCCAGTTACTGGCTTGTCTTTTTGTCTCATTGCAAAGGATTGGATGAATTACTCTACCTTGTCAAGAAGAGTGTCATAGAGCCAAGGAATGTTAGAGCTGGGAGGCACTCTCACTATCCAATTATAGAAGACATTCAAAACAGAGAATTTCTGTTGCTAACACTTTTGTTGTTGCTGTTTAATCACTTTCATAGTTATTTCAGTTCATAAGTGGTTTCTACTTTTATTGCTTTTATTTGATCCCTATAACAACTCTGCAATTTAAGTATGATTAAGATAAGTCTACTTTATTGTTAAAAAACCTGGGGCCCAGGAAGAAGTGAAATATCCTTGCCTTCTCCCTCTCCTCATATTCTCTATCCATTCAATCAGCAAGTCCAGCTGAAACTAGCTCTTAAACATTTCTTAAACATCTTCATGTTTTTGATACCCCCACTACTCCTGCTAAGGCCATTTTTCTTCTGATCACAGCAAACAGATCACTATTGATGAGCTTATTACCAGACGTGATCCCAACCCGTCTCCGATATTCTGAAAGAAAGACATGCTCACATTACTGCTAGTTTAAAACTTCCAGAAATTCCCAGAGAGATGTCAGTGATGTGTGGTGTGAAAGGCTCCGTTAGGTCTGCCTGTGCCTGTGGATTTAGGCTCAGCACTTACCATTCCTCTTCTCACACTTCTTCTCTGCTACATCTATATACCATTTTCTGTTTTATGGTTCTCAGTGTGTCAGCTGACAATGAGAGAGCAACTTATAGCAAGAAAAGGAACATCTCTTTCAGCTCTAAGATGGGAGACAATTTATCAAATTCACTTAAATCTTTATTACGTTAGCATCGTGCTAGAAATTTGATAGACACTCAACAAAGCTTTGCCGAATGAATGGCTGACTGAAAGATGAGTTCCTTTATTTCTATTTGAGGTGGAAGTTATATACTGTTTCTATTCAGGTTGTAGTATGTAGGTTTAGGGATGGGAAGGCATGGTTTCCTTTCCCCAGAATTCTTGACATGTAACTATTTAAGAGGAGGATTTGTTTAGGCTCACTTTTTCTTTAAATATGTTTTTTTTATTTTTTATTTTTTTTTATTTTTATTTTTTTTGACAGGCAGAGTGGATAGTGAGAGAGAGAGACGGAGAGAAAGGTCTTCCTTTTGCCGTTGGTTCACCCTCCAATGGCCACTGCGGCCAGCGCATCTTGCTGATCCGAAGCCAGGAGCCAGGTGCTTCTCCTGGTCTCCCATGGGGTGCAGGGCCCAAACACTTGGGCCATCCTCCACTGCACTCCCGGGCCACAGCAGAGAGCTGGCCTGGAAGAGGGGCAACCGGGATAGAATCCGGCGCCCCAACCAGGACTAGAACCCGCTGTGCTGGAGCCACAAGGCGGAGGATTAGCCTGTTAAGCCACGGCGCCGGCCTAAATATGTTTTAATAACCTTCAGCTAGGTCAAACTTTGTAGGTATTGCCTGGGTATCTCTCACAGATTGTGTTAGGCTTCTCTAGAGAAACAGAACCTAGAGTGTGTGTGTGTGTGTATTACATTCATATAAATATTTTATTTTATATATTCTATGAAGAGATTTATTATAAGCTATTAGTCCATTTGATTAGGAAAGCTATGAAGTCCCAGGATCTGCAATGTATTAGCTGGAGATCCAGGAAAACTGATGGTGGAGTTTGAAGGCCTGGGAGCCAGAAAGCCAGTGGTATGGATTCTACCAGCTCCAAAGGCTTAAGAACTAGGAGTGTTGAGGGCTGGAGAAGATCAAGGTCCCAGCTTATGTAATCAGCCACAGTTAATGCAACCATTCCCCGCCATGTTTGTTCTAATCAGGCCCTCAACATGTTGGATGAGGCCCACGCATATTAGGGAAGGCTTTCTGCTTTACTAAGCTCACCGATTCAAATGCTAATTTAGAAATGCCTTCAGAGACAAGCCCAGAAATGATGTTTAACCAACTTTCCAACTGTCCTGTGACCAAGTCAAACTGACACGTAAAATTAATCATCATGTATCCAATATATGTATCCCTCAAATAACTTGACTTTTTAGGCTATTTAATGAATATACTCGCAGTATTAATTTATCAAATTGGTATAAATTGTGAAGCTTGTATGAATAGGTAATGCATTCTTATTTTCTGACTTTAATAGGTGTTTTTTTATCTTGTTATATCCACATATGAAAGATTTCAATGTATGTCTTATTATTACAGATGAGAATTCCATTTCATCCATTACTTGAGGTGTGAAAACAGGGCCAGCTTTTCCATTAGCCTTCCTTCTGGTTGTATTAACATGGACATTTACCTTTAGCAATGATTACCAAGTTCCATTTTCTTGTGAGCATATTAATGGTATGTTAATATTTTTCTCCTTTAATCTTCTCAGGAGAGAGGTTTATCAATTTCTTAATTGACCTCCAATGTGCTTGAAAATTAGGAATAATAAACACATGCAAATGAATGCCTGTTTATATTGAACAGAAAAATCCTTTGGATTGAAGAAATTTTTGGCTCAAACACTGCCCCTATCATTTCTTCCATTTTTCATTAACTTTTTTGTAGTAAAAAGTACAAAAATTTATATCTGCAAATTATACCTGAGAAATATTTTTGCTTTTTTGACTATGTATCTTTTTTAAAAGATTTATTTATTTATTTGAAAGTCAGAGTTACACACATAGAGAAGGAGAGGCAGAGAGAGAGAGAGAGAGAGAGAGGCCTTCCATCTGCTGGTTCACTCCCCAATTGGCTGCAATACCCGGAGCTGTGCCGATCTGAAACTAGGAGCCAGGAGCCTCTTCTGGGTCTCCCAGTTGGGTGCAGGGGCCCAAGGACTTGGACTATCCTCTACTGCTTTCTCAGGCCATAGCAGAGAGCTGGATCAGAAGTGGAGCAGCCGGGACTCTAACTGGTGCCCATATGGGCAGCTTTACCTGCTTAGCTGGCCCCCACTATGTAGCTTTGATTTCATTTTATTTATGATTGGCATTGATAGGCTTTTTAGAGGCACTTTATTTTCATCTCCAAAATGTTAGCCAGCTATTGTAGGCTTCTTTTGATGGCACTGTCAAACCCATGGAGGTAAGAGTGGCAGGGCAGAAGGAAGATGAGGGTGCCCTTGGGGGAGGAACTTGGAGGGTGTGATAACATTGAGTGACATGAATACAGATGCATGCGGCTCACAACTATATACATGGTGTGTTTTATTATGTAGCCTGCATTATTGTAACTGAATCTATGGGTTGGTTTTCTTGATGACACAAAGGACCCAAAGCTTTTGTTAGTTCTGTTCATGCCACACTTCTTCCTGAGCTACCTCTTCCAGAGCCAAGAAACATTTTACTATAGTCGCCACCTGCAGCCCAGATCACGAACTCAGAATGGCATGATTTCCATATTTGAGGGCCTCTAGACTTTCTGCAAGTTAACTATGACACTGATTATTCCTAGTGCCTGCCTTACAACCTCTGATGTCCTTAGCATCTGTACCAAGATCTGGACAGCTGTACAACCCAGGAGTCACAGCATTTCCTACCCTTCCCTCCCCTCGTTTGCATCATGTACAGCTGCCTGGCCATTGTTGTCTATCTGCAAATCTACATGTTCTGGATCCTAACTTATAGCTTTATCTCAAACCTCACCTGAGCTGTATTGTATTCTATGATGTGTCATTAACTTCAAATATTTATTGAAGTCCTAAAGCTTGTGTATCCCAGAATGCTTGCTGCTGTCTGCTATCTTGCTATGCCCTTCAACCAAACCAATACTCAAATACTGGATCTTTGGATATTCTTACCTGCTGAGAACAACTCCAGAGTTAGTTGCTAGACTTGAGTCAGTTACTCTAGCCACTGCTCAGTCTAGATAATTAAACATAACTGCCTGCTCCTGCTAGTGTCTCCCTTCCCACATTCCTAAATGTCCATTAAACTCCTGCCCAAGTTAGTCAAAATTCCAGAAGTTCTAAGACCATAAGTGTGCTTGGTTTTTTCAGTGCTTTGTAGGTAACAAATATGTGTCAAATAGGCTTGTTCCTGGAAGGTAGGAAATAACGTGTGATAGAAGCAAGGAAACCTTTGTAAGCTTTGGACAAGAATAAAGCTTTCAGTAGATCATGAACATTTTATTCTCATTTTTAGTTATTTATTTTTATTTATTTTAAAATTTTTATTTTATTTATTTGAAAGGAAGAGTGACAGAGATAGGAAGAGGCAGAGAAAGAGAGCTTCCATCTGCTGGTTCACCTTTCAAATGGCTGCAATGACCATGGTTGGGACAGGCCAAATCCAGGAGCCTGGAATTCTATCTGGGTCTCCCACAAGGATGGTACAAGGTCCCTGGTACTTGGACCATCTTGTGCTGCTTTCCCAAGCACCTTAGCAGGGTGCTGGATCAGAAACAAGAGCAGCTGGGAATTGAAGTAGGGGTCTCATGACTTGAATGGGTGCATCCATATGGGGGGCCTACACGGCAAGAGTGGCTTACCTCACTGTGCCACAATGCCAGCCCTGTAATCTGACTTTTTTTTTTTTTTTTTTTGACAGGCAGAGTGGACAGTGAGAGAGAGAGACAGAGAGAAAGGTCTTCCTTTGCCATTGGTTCACCCTCTAATGGCCGCCGCGGTAGCGCGCTGCGGCCGGCGCTGTTCCGATGGCAGGAGCCAGGTGCTTATCCTGGTCTCCCATGGGGTGCAGAGCCCAAACACTTGGGCCATCCTCCACTGCACTCCCTGGCCACAGCAGAGAGCTGGCTTGGAAGAGGGGCAACCGGGACAGGATCGGTGCCCCGACCGGGACTAGAACCCGGTGTGCCGGCGCCGCAAGGCGGATGATTAGCCTGTTGAGTCACGGCGCCGGCCTGTAATCTGACTTTTAATGTGCAAGTTTTCTTACTTGTCATGGCCTGCTGCCTTCCAAAGCTCTGTTGTTATATATATCTGATCTTTAAGATGTCAAGGTTAGGATCAGGAGTAGGATCATAGTGCAGACAGATGAAGAAAGCGTAGGCCCTCTTGGATGTGAGAATTAGGTTGACATAAATGTCATAGTCTGGGGACCAGCGCCATGGTGCAGCAGGTTAATCCTCCACCTGCTGTGCTGGCATCCCGTATTGGCACCGGTTCTAGTCCCGGCTGCTCCTCTTCCAATCCAGCTCTCTGCTGTGGCCTGGGAAAGCAGTAGAAGATGGCCCAAGTGCTTGGGCCTCTGCACCTGTATGGGAGACCTGGAGGAAGCACCTGGCTCCTGGCTTCGGATCGGTGCAGCGCCAGCTGTGGCAGCCATTTGGGGAGTGAACCAACAGAAGGAAGACCTTTCTTTCTGTCTCTCCCTCACTGTCTATAACTCTACCTCTCAAATAAATAAATAAATAGAATCTTTAAAAAAAAAAAAAGTCATAGGCTGTCTGAAAGGCATATGTGTGTACAGGTGATACAGGAAGTAACAACAGATCCCTGTGCATACTGGGCCCTGCTAAAGACTCTAGGACACAAGGGTGACTAGATTGTGCCATTGTTCTGTGTGCAGCAATTTTTGAGGTGGGATTCAGGAGGTAGGTAATTTAGATTACTAAAAAACACTCAAGCACATCACTGCCAAATGTAAGTGACCTGGAAGTTTTGGGAAAAGGCTAATATCAGAGAATATCCCTTTGATTCAGTTCACATTTATTAAAAGGTGCTTTAGATTGCATTTTTTCCCTTTCCCTCCCAGCTTTGCCAAATAATTATTGTGGCATAGCAACGGATGGAATCAGGAAACACATTAGTTTTTATAATTTGTCCTTTATGAAAGTGAATTCCAAGAATTGCCTGCATCAGTACTCCCTTGGGTGTTTGCAGAAGCACAGATTTCTGTGCCCTCTTTGAAACATGCTGTTGAGAATGTCTGTACGTCTATCCATACCTGAAACTTTGGAACTTTGGAACAGTTTTGTTCAACCGGAGCAACCTTCTGAGCCTATCTATCTACCTATCTATCTATCTAGATATAGATATAGTAGATTCCACTCCTGTTTTGTATATATATATATGTATATACAAAACAGGAGTGGAATCTACTATATCTATATCTATATCTATATATCTATATATACATATATATATATACCTCTATATATATATGTATATACAAAACAGGAGTGGAATCTACTCAGAATAAGAAGCCGAAGATAAGGTCTCCCAACATTTTTGGGTGTGGGGAAATGTTTTACTCTATGAATACACTTTTGGCCACAGGGCTTAGAAGAAATGTAACCCACAGAGTCTTCTTGGAGGAGGGCACAGCAAGATAGGGCATAGGACAGATGATAGGAGATCCACTGGGAGGTCCTGGGAGAATCAAAGAGCTTGAGAAGAACTTTAGGAATTGTACAGAAAGCAAAACGAGGATTTATCCCTTGGGGACCCCCTTTCAGGGCTTGCACATGGTGAACCTAAAGGCAACTGGCCATGGTTAATTTACAGTCTCCCTCTTGGGGGTGTTTGAGTGCTATATGGAGCCACTTCTACCAGAATTACCGTCTTTGAAGTTCCTCACTGAGGAACTCAAATTCATTAGAATTTGAAGCTTGTGAAGAGAATAAAACCTCCCATCTTGGATCCAGGGCATTGGTGACATGGCTGTGGATGCTCTGGGTGACAGGAGGGATAGGAGGCTTGTGTTGCTTAGCAGTGGTTATCTTGATATAAACGAAAGTATATATTCAGTATATATTCTGATATATATATATATAGATATATATATCAGAAAGTAGCTGTTAGCAACCAGTGGAATATACATTTATTACATTAAATAATTTTGAAAATTCAGTTCATTAGTTACACTAGCTGAATTTCAAGTACTCAGTGAGCCAAGTAGCCAGCATGTGGGGTGGAGCACATATAGAATATTTTCATCATTACAGAAAGGTCTACTGGCAGTACTGATAGAGAATTAGGGTCATAAGACACATGATTTTATCTACTGAGACACATAGTCCAGTATAGGAATGGGGAAGAAACAGGTGGGGGAAAGGTGGCCTCTTTGGGAGTAGTGTAGTCTATGTGTGGGTGTCCCAGGTTTGGCTACTTCCAGTCTATAAAACCTAAGCATCTCTGTAGTGTGATTCCCGCTTACATCTGGGCCAATTCCCAAAGTTAATTCCTGACAGTGTCCTGATTCTCCTGAGCATCTGAA
Source organism: Lepus europaeus (assembly GCF_033115175.1). Lineage (NCBI taxonomy): Eukaryota > Metazoa > Chordata > Mammalia > Lagomorpha > Leporidae > Lepus > Lepus europaeus. Next base: position 102,326,989 of record NC_084828.1, on the reverse strand, counting down.
CCCTTGTTTAGGAGAGGTTGGGAAAGGAATTTGACACAGTGGCCCACAAGGGAATGCACTTGTTAAAGTAACAGGTGCTTGCCCTGAAAGGTTGCTAATCAGGAACTGGACCTCGGTGTTTTGGTTAAAAAAATTAGATCTATCCAGAGGTCCATGTAAACACAAACTTATCCAAGGGAAGCAGACTTGGGAAGGATGGCAAGAAAGTCAGGTGCATACTACAGTCAAGTAAATCAGGCACAGAACCCAAGTTTTGCAATTCTGCATTGGGCTTAGTAAAGCCAAATCCACCCAACCAAGAGAACAAAGATTCTCATGGCAATTGAGCCTGGCAGAATTCTCCCCAGTGACTGTGAGTGTGTGGAAAGTGAAATGGAAGAAATGCAAGAGGCTGAGCCAGATATTTTTTTTAGAGAGAGAAAACAGCTCTCTTTGTTTTGGTTCAGAGTCTCCTTTCTCCCCCGGACTCTGATAGGAGGACATCTGAAAGGGGCTGGGCTGGGAGAGGGGGTAGCGCTCTGGAGTCAAAGGCAGCCTTTCCCCCAAGATAAGCAAGGCTTTTTCTTCTCAGGCCAAGCTTGTCTGACAGTCTCATTCTGTCTGAGCTCTTTCCCAGGAGGCTCCTCAGTTCCTGAAGCAAACAGTCTCCTGGCAGACCCACCCTACCAGGCTGCCAGACGTGGCTAAATATCAGTAGCAAACAACGCAGCTGGGGCTCCTGCTAGGATAAGATTCATTGGCAGCCTATCAGGTGCCAGGAACTTTCAGGGATATTATTTAGTTGATGCTTCATAATAAACCTGTGAGAGAGGAATTGTAATATCCATTCTACAAAGAATGGATCTAAGGTTCTGAGAAGTTAAATAACTTGCTCAAGTTCCCTGATACTTACTGATGGTTAGAGGATTTGAATCCAGATATGTATGATATCAAAGTACACCTGCATTTCTGCTATTACACTGCTTTTGCCATTGGACTTATTAGTTTGTCTTTGAAACTCAAGGCCTGGCTTCTCTCCCTCTGTCTTGGAGGGATGAGACTGGGGGAGGCAAAGGATGGAAGGAGAATGATGCTCCCCTACATTAAACAAGATCCAGGAGGCAGAGTCCCTATGGATACCCTTCCCTTAGCTTTAGTTATAGCCAATACATAAAGTGCTTAGAATGAACATCTTGGAGATTAGACACTAAGGGGATGAAAAGAAATAATTTCAAATGGGAGCCATGCATGAGTCTTTTCCTATGGATTTTTATTTTCTCACATGGAATATTCAGAATTTCATATGACTGGCCTACATTATGCAAAATAAACTCATAATGGTCCTGGAGTAGACATGAAGCCAAGAAGTTAAATGCTAATGTCCCACATTTTAGGGTGTGGGTTCAAGTCGCAGCTTTGCCTCTCAACTCCAGCTTCCTATCAATGCAGACCCTGGGAGGCAGCGGTGGTGGTCAAGTCATTGGGTTCCTGCCACCCTTGTGGAAGACCTGGATTGAGTACATGGCTGCTTGCTTTGGCCCTGGCCTATCCCTGGCCATTGCAGGCATTTGAGGAATACATCAGCAGATGGGAGCTCTTTGTTTCTCTTTCCCTGTCACTCTGGCTTTTAAATAAGTATAAATTTAAAAAAAGAGAAAGATTAAAAAATGATTATACAAGTCAAACAACTCATACTTTGTGTGTGAGGTATAAAAGAGGAGTAAAAATTCGACAGATGATAGAGCACCTGGAGTAGATCTGAAGAAAATCAGTTATTTCACATGTGGAGCAATGCAGTACAAATGTCAACGAGGCCTCTGGTCAAGAAGGAAGGAAAGAGGCAGGTGCTGTGGCACCGTGTGTTAATATGGTACTGGGGATGCCCACATCCCACATCAGCATGCCGCTGCAGCACACGGCTACTCTACTTCCCATCCAGCTTCCTGCTAATGTGCCTGAGACGCAGTGGGTGATGGCTCAGGTATCTGAGTCCCTGTCACCCATGTGGAAAACTCAGATGCAGTTCCTGACTGCTGGCTTTGGCCTGGCCTAGCCCTGGTGTTGTAGCTCTTTCTTTCCCTCCCTCTCTCTGTGTCACTTTAACTTTCAAATAAGTAAATTAAAAAAAAGATGAAAAGAAAGCCCTGGTGACCTCTTTCCTAGTAATTTGCCTCTGCTTGCAGTATGTCTGGGGTCATTGTAGTGGGCTAGTGACCTTCTCCCTCTCTGTGAGTTATCTGACAGCGTACAGTACAGTAAGTGCTGACAACTGCTCTGAGTGTACCCAATTTTCAGGTGAATCCCCTGGGAAACAGAGGAGCAATCATAGAGTTTATACTTCTCTAAGTCCAGATAATTGGCAAGGACTGACAGAAATGCATCACAGGGAAAAGTTTGAAGCAACAACTGTAGAAATTTGTAGGTTTACATGAGCTTTGTTTTGTGGTTTGTAAGTTTTGGAAACCCAAATTCCATGCATTGCTCAGTGGGGCCTTGAGACCAATGAAGTCATAACATTCCTCCAACAAATGGAAGCCAATTAACCTGACAACTCCAAGCCATCGAAGCAATGCTTTTTCAATGTCATTTTATTCCTCTTCTCTGAGGTCTCTCTAGGCAGTGCAGACATTGGGTCACCAGTATGTGCACACTGAATTCTGTCCTTGCTCTGTTGTTTCCCTTTTGTGGTGAAGATGGTTTTCCAGGTCACTTTTTGCCTCAACTGTTTTTGATTATTGGGATCCATGACTCGTTTTAGGTGGAGTATGGGAATGCTCCACTCCCAGCAGTGGCCTAATTAACTAGATTCCTTTAATCATTTCTGGGTTAACCAATAAGGATTTCAGTCAGACTTATAAAACAATAACTAGATGGAAGCAATTAAAGAATTTGCAGAGGAATAAAAAATAAATAAGGGCTCACTTTAAGTATGTTATGAAGAGAAGAGAGAATTATGGCTCGTTATATTATTTCCATAGAAACTTAGTTATATATAATATTAAGGACCTGTATTTGGGAAGTTTAAGTAAATTTGTGTGGACCCAATCTGCATTTAACATGCCATAAACTAGCAAGTATTTTGGAAACACAATCCTTCTATTAAGGTGGGAGAATTTTTTTTTAACTTTTATTTAGTAAATATAAATTTCCAAAGTACAGTTTATGGATTACAATGGCTTTACCCCCCCCATAACTTCCCTCCCACTCACACCCCTCCCATCTCCCGCTCCCTCTCCCATTCCATTCACATCAAGATTCATTTTCAATTCTCTTTATATACAGAAGATCGATTTAGTATATATTAAGTAAAGATCTCGATTGTATATTGTGTGTGTGTACACACACACACACCTGGGAGATATGTTTGATGCAAAGCTCTTCACCTAGCCACATGGCTGATACATCAGCACGTCCTGTGGCCTCTGTCCTCACAGCTGCTTCCCCGCTCTGCTCCCACTGCAACCACTAAGTCTGGTTTCCATCATCTCTCAGTGATGTAAGAGCCTCCTAGCACGTGGCCTGGATTCCATACTTCCCCTTGTCGATCAAGTCTCCACAGGGCAGCAGGAGTCATTTTTCAGAAGCTCGGAGTGGATTAAACTCCAATCTCTTCTTAATAGCCCAGTCTACTTGATATCTTTTCTGGTTCCACCCCTCATTCCAACAATCCTCCACTTTTCTTCAGTCTTCAGGCCTTTAAATTCTATTTTATCCACAACAATTTGCTTTTTTCTATTTTCCCTACAACAATATTTCTTTGCTCTTTTCTCTGAGTAATAGGAAAGCTCTTTCTTTTTTTAAAAATAAAGTTTACTTATTTATGAGAGAGAGAGAGAGCAAGCACGAATTAGGGAGAACTCTGGCTGACACTCTTGACAAATGTCTGCATTGGTAGGGACTGAACCAGACTGAAGATAAGTTCCAGGAACTCAATCTATGTCTCCAATGGGTTGGTAGACAACCAGTTACTGTGCCATTACCAGTGCCTCTCAGGGTCTGCATTGGCAGGAATCTGGAGTCGGGAACCGGAGCCAGGAATCAAACCCGTGTATTCACTCCAATGTGAGTTATACCCCTGGGCTAAATGCTGGGCCCTCCTTTGTATTTTTCAGATCTGAGTTTGGATGCTACTTTGGAGAAGCCTCCCTGATTTTCTAGTGTGAAATACTAAACCGCTCGGAGGTCCCCAGAGATTCAGCATCATGTGCATGGTCATTTCCTTGATGACACTTGGCCACCTTCATATTTGTTACGCACTTGTTTGCTTGTTTGTCTCCCCATGTTCCTTGACTGTAAGAGCAGACTGTCTTGTTCAGTATTACAGACACAGCCTCACTGTACACGGCTGGTGTTCCATAAATATTTGTTCAATGCAGAGCCTACAACACAGGTAAATGAGGAAGCAATTCACTTTAAAAATAAATAACCACAAGAAGCGTTCTTTAAATTTTGACCATGGGTCACTAATACGTTAAATTCACATAACCATAATACATATGAAAATTATAAAGTTTTTTGTGATATAAAATAAAGTGAAATTATTCTGAGTTGAATTCTAGTTTTGCTTAGTTTTAATATTTATATTCTTACTAAGCCTGACTTGAAAAGGAAAAAAATGTCATTTTTTTCTATTCTTTCTCACTATCTACTTACCTATCAAATTTCCTGTTGCTTGTTTACACATAGAAATGCTGTTTTTATGTTATACATCTGTTTATCAAAGTTTTGTGAACGCTGAAATTTTCTAAATCAAATTATATTTCTTATGATTTATATGATTTTGTAGGTTCCTTCTCCTAGTTTCTGACAGACATTCTATGAGGTCTGATTTCTAATTACTATCCTCCGTCCCAATAATCTGGAAGCATACGTAAATACTTAAGTGCCATAGGAGAAATGCTTTTTAAAACAACTCTGAATTATCTCACACATAAAAATTATTAAGTAAAGAGAACAGCTTTCACCTCCTGCATCTGTCAATGTTTGTGATATTTACATTTTTTTGGATTTTCTAGGGATTTCTGAGGGCAGGTCATTACAAATTCCTCTCCTTTTGTAGGATTTTATAAAACAGATAAAAAATATTTGTTGAAATGAAATAATAAAATGATTTTGATAGCTGTGCTCTCTATTAGTTAGACTTTTTGAAAACAGCTTCTATATATGTTTCAATCCCCAATTTGGGGATTTTTTGAAGTCAAATTCCCAGTCCCGTTTGAGGCTGCTCTGGCTTCTGTCGCGGTTTGAACTGGCACAGTTTCTGTATGCATTACTTACGCCTTCCTTGGGGTCTGAACTGAAAGCTTTGTGGATTTAGAGATGGATTAGTGCTGGCATTTGGGGGATTACGGATAGAACATGAAGGAACTTTATTTCAAATAAGCACAATGCATGTATTTCAGTTGTCTTCTTTTCTGTGGCTCATGAAGGTGAAAAGGAAAAATATTTTGCTACTTCTGTCGAAATTAAATTATAGAAATTATGTGTTTGTGACTTTAAGGGTTTGGGCTCACTTATTTACATTACATAATCAACCAAGTGAGTTTCAGTTCATTTGGTTAAAATGTTTTAATGTGTTTGTTGCCCAAATCTGTTACTCACTGAGAGAGAGAGACAGGGTGTTGGCTAATTTTGTGTCTTCACTGGTTTGGTTGAGCTATTCAAATGAGCAGAGAACTTATTTTATTAACCTAAGTATTCAAATCTGATTAATATTTGGACAGTGTTTAGTTAGCAGTAAGAAAAGAAATTCTGCCATGTTTTAGGAAGTAGTTTAAAAATGTGGAACTGTCTTCACAGAGCATCTATAGAATTAGCTGAATTAAAAATGCATTACAGGACTGTTAACAAAGAGTGGGTCAGATAGGTGCGCATGATGTGGTTTCATGAGAAAATGCAGCCACTGAAATTGGGAGCTAAGGATTGATATGGCTCCATGGAAATTATAGGCTGTTCCAACTTGGGTAAGTTATGTAACTTCTCTGAGTTCTAGCTTTCTTAATTGTAAAATGAGGATGCTCTAAGTGACCTCATGGGTGCATTATAATGAAATGAGATATGCATGTGAGAGTGCCCTGCAAAGAGAACTGCAAGAAATAAAGGAGGACTCTAAAGGAGGAAGCAGTGCAGGGTCAGTGAACATCAGATTCAGAGGGCTCAGCTCTGGGCAATTTAGGTCTGTCTTCTTGTGCACTGCAAGTCTCCCCAATACCTCCCACCCCAAACTTTCAGCTCCAGGCCATAGGAGCTCATTTTTCCTCTGGGGCCTTTTCCCTGTCAGTGGCTTATGTTTTCCTCCTGTCAGTAGCTGTCTGTGTTTTCCAGGATAACGTCAGCAGGCCTTGCCACTTCTGTAGTTCTGCAGCTTGCCCTGGCTGGCATCTGCAGAAGCAGGCCCTGGGGCAGTGAGGAAGAACAGAACGAGCTCCTCCATGTTCAGCTGGGAGGGGACGCGTCCACTCCCCAGACTGGACAGCAGCTCACTTCCTTATTTTTCTTGTCTTCCTGCCTTTTTGGTTCTCTTCTAGAGAACAGAACAAGATGACCTGCTTAACTCTTCCCTACCTGATCTCTTTTTAGTGGGTAATTTTAAACCGTTTGGGCCAGCACTAACCAATAGAAATGAATGCAAGCCACAGATGTGAACCACATGTGCTGTTTAAAATATTCAAGGAGCCCGATCAAAATAAAAAGAAATCAATGAAATTAATTTTATACTGTGTTTAGCCTAATATACCCCAAATATTTGTCATTTCATGCATTCAATATTAAAAATTATTGAGAGATTTTTACACCCTGTTGTTTTGTGTGTGTGTGTGTGTGCATCTCAATGTAGACTGGCCATATTTCAAGTGCTTGATGGCTACAGATAGTAAGTGGCTATTGTTAGACTTGTTGTTTTTGGTCTTTCTCCCTCTTTTCCTCTCTTGAAGCCTAGGAAGAATTCCAGAAAAAAACTAAATCATTGACTCCAAATTCTTCATATCAAAAGTGGGACCTACAGAGACAAAATAAATTGAGCAACATGATAAGGTCACAGCTAGAACTCGAACTCCATTCTCTTGATTCTCAATACATTACTGTTTCAAATTACATCTAAGCAATTATCTGTCTTATAGTTAAAGATGTTAGAGCTCAGGTAAGTGAAGCCACAGTGCATCTCGTTGGGAGGAATTTAGAAATTTCTGGAGGAGTAAAATGCCAAACATCTGACAAGATTATGTCATAGTGTGGCTTCCACAATACAACAAGAAGCTATTCTGAATCTTACGGGAAAAGAAAACCAAAGGCTTGATTTAAAAATACTTTGTGAAAATCCTTTAGTATTTCTTCATATTTATTTTAATAACTCTTAGAGTGCACAGCACTGTGCCTGGCTCATAGAATTTTTCAGCAAATGTTTGTTAAAGCAATTTAAGCACTCAATAAATAGGATAGAAAATAAAAACTAGAAGAAATACTGGAAACCATATAACAAAGGTAGTGATGTTAAAGGGCTCAAAAACTCAACAAACTGGAATACTTTCCCCCTTCCCTTTAATAGTTTAAATGAGAGAATTGACTCGCCCAAGGCCACACAGCTGCTAATTGTGGAGAATTCAGATCTCTTGACTATTCCCAGTGATTTTTAAAAACATGATTTCAACTGCACTGCTTAAACAGTGTTAAATCTATACTGAAGCCGTGTCCCACAGATGGAGAAAATTTGGAACCTCAAGATATGGCACCAAATTTGGAAGAACCATTTATTGAGACCAAAAGAATTGTCTATTTCTTGAGAGTGCTGTTACGAAGTAACAGAAATGCAATCATTTTGGACTTGTTTTAGTGCTCCAGTATTTTTAGAATTTCCCCATAAACACCATCCTTAAGGAGAATACAGCATTTGGCCTGCCAAGGTAGCTCAGGATGCTTTTAGTAAATGCAACTGACAACTTGACACACCATCTGGATTTGTGCGTCTGAGAAAGCCCAGGTGCTTATCCCAGACATTCGTTTTCTATGTCTTGAGCTAAACTAATTCTTCCCCCTTTTCCTGAGCCTGACCATTTTCCTAGGGCTTATCTGGGACCCCTGTCAGGACAAGTGTTTCTGTCCACACACACTGCTAGGCCACACTCAGCCAGTTTTTCAATAGTGACCCATGTTCCAGATGTTGGGGACCTGTTTGTGGATGCAAGGGCTGTGGAGTGGTGTGTATACTGGGAGATCTGAAGAAATCAGGACACAACATAACTTGGTCTAGTGCAGTACTGTTGTTCTGAGGAGTGAGGTGGAAGAAGATATCCACAGAATAAAAAAGAGCAGGATGAGAAATCCTGTTTTTTTTTTTTTTTTAGAAAGATATGGATTTTTTTCCCTTCCCAGACAGATTGTTAAATAGGCTTTTCTTGTTCAGTGGGGTCTGGTAATCAAAGTTGACAGGATATTAAGGTTATTTCAGGTTCTACTGTCTCCCAGGGTCACATAAGCCTTCTGTTATGCATGTTAATCCATCTCAACATTCCTGCCAGGAGCTGCCTAAGTAGGGCAATCGGTTTAGTATGCACCCTTTCCCTTTACAGTTTAGTTGAGAGGCAAAACCTACCAATTAGCAGAATGTGCACTGAAAATCAAGTAATGCTTTTCTATTCTAAAGACATAGCACCCAAATTTGTGATTAATAAGTGATGACTCCAACTGCTCTTTCCTCTGAAGTGCAAAGCGCCAAGAAGAAAACACCTTCCCCCTCTCTCTGTTTCTTTCTTGGCGTGTGCATGCACATGTGTATATTTACGTATGCATATGAAGCTCTATAGTAAAATTAGCATCATAAATTAGAAATACTGGTTGGCTCCTGCCAAGCCCAACTCATAATCTTTTTCCTTCTTCAGGCACACAACTTTCTCTCCTCTGAAGGCTTGACACCAACTGCCTTATTAGTTGTGGGAATGGAACAACACCACAAAGAAAACACTGGAGATGTAATTAAATTTTGGTATAGAAGAAATTGCAGAAGTGTGATTGTAGAACTAATCTAGTAATATCATACAGTGGTGTGTCCCTACCAACACAATGTTCAAGATGATTCTTTGTAGGGCATTACATTTTTGTGGGTATAAAATAAGCAGGACTACCTATTCTAGTTATTTCAACCTTCTGCTAGCTGTTTTTTGCATACCTGATGATGAGAGGCAAAAAGTGAGAATTATGGGATTAGATGAACTGGGTTAGAATGCCAGACTTGCTTATTGGCTAAATGTGTGACCCCAGGTGAGTTACTTGATCTCTTCAAGCCTGTTTGCTCATGTGTGCAAAGGGAATACTTGTAGCTCTTAGGATTCTCACAAAGATTAAATGAGATAGTACACAGAGCTGGGCTCCATAATTGGTGATTCCACTAAGGGTCAATATGGGAACAATGAAGACAAACAAAAATTCAGCACTGGTTGTAGTGAATCGTTGCCACTTTTTTCTCTTTCTTGAGGCTTGATGACTTTACACCAGAGCAAGAAAGTTATGTCTAAACCTAAGTGGTCAGTACTGAAGAAAAATATACCTCTGTCTACCCACATTTGTTTTTGAGCAAAGCTGTAAAAGTTAGCTCCGTTCTCTTCTCTTTTGATAAAAGCAAACTGCATTCACTGTAAGTGGCTATTAGAGGGCCAGTCTGTACAGCCCATTCTATATAATAGGTACTCAAAACTCATTCACTCTGTAATGGCTTAATATTTTCTGTACAGTGACTAGTCATGGTGTAGGCTTCTAATAAAACATTACATCAGCTCTCAACCCTCTGCATTTTTGAAGCAGATGTTTTTCCTAACATCCTGTAAATACTCCAATCGTCTGAAAGTGCTGGGATTTCACCTTTGCACCGTTTGTAGAAATGTGCCCATTGAGTAATGGGCCTGTCTAATCTGTTTGACGTTTATTGGTGCTCAAAGTGTAGCAAGGTTGGGAGATGTAGCAGAGCACATTCTAAATAAATCAACGAAAGAAAGCAAACTAAATCACAGGGGGAAATTACAGTGTCCAAATCATTTATACACTGGCGATTACCATTTCACCTGGGTTCAACTGATGTCACACCAGAGTCTTCAAAGCTCTTGGAATCATTTATCAACCCGACTGAGCTCGCTCATCCAGAGTTCCACATTGAAATCGACCAATGTGGTGGAGACTTACAATAATCTAGACAGGAAGATTAATTAGTGATGAGAAGGAAGATGTGGAGAAGAAAATAAAGTGATTCGGAGGGTTCTGGTAACATTTCTGCTATCAAGTAACTGTGATTTAGGACAGTCACTGTCTGTCTCTGCCTCAGTTCCTTAGGGAGAAAGTATATTGCATAGCTATCTGTACACATGTGTCTTTTGGGGTGTGTGAATAATTTGAAAAGTATGCAAACAATTTATTAATGTTTCATTAAGTAGTTTTGTTTCAATGGCTTGGTGATTTATGATTCTAGTTTTTTTTTTCTTTTCACTAATTTGAAGTCTAGATACAAATGCCTGCTATGTTTTGCTTTTACCAATTTTATTATTATTAATGTTATACAAGTTTCATGTATTTCATATATACTGATTTAAGAACATGGTGATACTTCCCACCCTACCCTCCTTCCCGCCCACCCTCCAACACTTCTTCCTTCTCCCTCTCCCATTCCCAATCTTAGTTTTTACAAAGGTCTACTTTCAGTTTATTTAATGATCATAAGGTTAACCTTACACTAAATAAAAGAGTTCAACAAATAGTGTAAAGAAAAAAGCACTGTTCTTCAACAGACGAGAGAAGGGCTGTAAACAGGCATTGAATCTCAAAATGTTCCTTTCACTCCAATGCATTTTGCATTTTAGGTTCTCTATTAGGTACACCAGGTAAGGGAAAACATATGATATCTGTCTTTTTGGAACTGGCTTATTTCATTAAGTATGATAGTTTCCAGTTATATCCATTTTGTTGCAAAAGACAGAATTTCATTTTTTTTTTAACAGCTGGGGTACTCTATAGTAAATATATACCATAGTTTCTTTATCCAGCCATCAGTTGATGGACATCTAGGTTGATTCTGTACCTTAGATATTGTAAACTGAGCTGCAGTGAACATGGGGGTACAGATAAATCTTTCATATACTGATTTTTTTTTTTTTTTGGTTTGAATAAACTTCCAGGAGTGGGATGGCTGGGAGATATACTAGGTCTATATTCAGATATCTCCATACTGTCTTCCACAGTGGCTGCATCTATTTACATTCCCACCAGCAGTGGATTAGGGTACCTCCTCGCCCCGCCCCGCCAGCATTTGTTGTTTGCTGATTTCTGTATGAGAACTATTCCAACTAGGTGAAGGGAAAACTCATTGTGGTTTGAGAGAGAGAGAGAGAGAGAGAGCAAGAGATTGAGTGCACTCCCATCTGCCAGTTCACTTTCCAAATGCCCACAATAGATGAGATTGGGCCAAGGTTGAAGCTGGGAGACAGGAACTCAATTTGTCTCCTCTTTTTTTAAAAAAAAAATATTTATTTTGAAAGTCGGAGTTACAGAAAGAGAGGGGGGGGAGAGAGAGAGAGAGAGAGAGGGGAGAAAGAGAGGATCTTCCATCTGCTGGTTCACTACCCAGATGACTGCAGTAGCTAGGACTGGGCGAGGCCAAGGTCAGAAGCCAGAAGCTTCATCCAGGTCTCCCACATGGGTAGCAGAGGCCCAAACACTTGGGCCATTTTCTATTGCTTTTCCCAGGCCATCAGCAGAGAATTAGATTGGAAGTGGAGCAACTGGTGTCCATATGGGATGCTGGCATCAGGGGTAGCAACACAATACCAGCCACAATTTTATTATTCTTATAACAAATGGTAAAATTGTGGGGTTAATTTTAAACTGTAAGTACCTTAGAGTATCTATTCCCAGTTGGTACAGAGAAAGTCCCAAGAGTGTGTGGCTCCCATCCTAGCCATGAGAATTCTTTGTGCTGTCTGTGAAATCATATATTTGTTTTTAACCCATCAAGGATTTGAGAGGCAAAGAAACCTAAATGAGTGAAATTCCAGAAAAGACAAATTCCAGGAAAGACCCATCCATGTCTCCATTCCCAGTGGAAGAGCAGGAGGTAGCATGAGTGGACTGACTGGGGTAAGGGAAAACCAGGCAAACCTCCCTGGCATTGGAAGAGAAGGGTTAGGGCTGGAAACCAAATCAAATTCCCCAGCAACTTAAAATTAGAGGCTGGACTGTAACACCTAGAAATCTTCAGTCTCACAGGTTCTCGAATCTCAAGCCTGGCTGAAAGCCAAGTCCCTGTCCAGCCCTCCCTATCCAGGTTAGTGGTGAGCTGACTATCCCTGCAACAAAGAGAAGACCTGACTCAACTAAAGTTCAGGTGAACTAGCAGGGAGTGCTTCCGGCCTCACTGAAGTAGGGAGCTATCCTTTCTGGGGGTGTGTGTGTGGGAGAAAGGAATAAATACTTGTAAGGGCTGTGTGTGTTAGAAGAAGAAGCAAACATTATTTATTTCAATATCTACTATTTTACATGCAAAGTCTAACATGCAGTAAAAAAAAGAAAAAATTGCAGGACATGTGAAGAAACTGGAAAATATTTCCACAATTAAGACAGAAAAAAATCAGTAGAAGCATATCCACATCGAGCAATGTCCCAGATGTTACAATTCTCAAAAGAGAAAAAATGACTTCAACACTACCATATAAGTATATTAAAGGTAGATAAGCACCATGAGTAGGTGGGGATTATTACCAGAGAAATGGAGTTATAAAAAGAAGCAGAAATGTTAGGAATGAAAAAAAATGAGGGGCTGGCACTTTGGAATAGTGGGTAAAGTTGCCACCTGCAATGCCAGCACCCCATTTGGGCACCGGCTTGAGTCCTGGCTGCTCCACTTCTGATCTAGCTCCCTGTTAATGTGCCTGGGAGGGCCTCAGAAAGTGGTCCATGTACTTGGGCTCCTGAACCCATGTGGGAGACCTGGAAGAAGCTCCTGGCTCCTGTCTTCAGCCTGGCCCAGCCCTGACTTTTGTGGCCATTTGGTGAGTGAACCAGAGGATGGAAGATATCTCTCTCTGTCTGTATCTCCTTCTTTCTCTGTAACTCTGCCTTTCAAATGAAACAAATAAGTCTTTAAAAAAAAGAAATGAAAAAAAAAAAGGATAAAACATTTGATTGGCTTACTAACACACTGCTTTGTGTATCTTTTTAAGAAGTTGTTCTGGAGGCCGGCGCCATGGCTCTCTTGGTTAATACTCCCATATGGGTGCCGGATTCTAGTCCCGATTGCTCCTCTTCCAGTCCAGCTCTCTGCTGTGGCCCGGGAAGGCAGTGGAGGATGGTTCAAGTACTTGGACCCCTGCACCCGCATGGGAGACAAGGAGGAAGCACCTGGCTCCTGGCTTCGGATAAGCGCAGCGCCGGCCGTAGCGGCCATTTGGGGAGTGAACCAACGGAAGGAAGACCTTTGTCTCTCTCTTTCTCTCTCTCATTGTCTATAACTCTACCTGTCAAATAAATAAAAATTTAAAAAAAGAGAGAAGTTATTCTAGAAGTTGCCATAAATGCATATACATGATCAGAGTCTACCTTCAAATAACATTAAACTATTTATTTTAATATGCAGCCAGTTGATTCTAAAATGTTTGCATGCTGACTATAATACTAATTGAAGTATCTTCTTGTAGTAGAGACACTCCATTTCAAACTACAGTGGTAGAATTGTTGGTTTCATTTTGCAAGGTTTCTGTGAAACCAGCACCAAACAGTGCCCAAAAGTACAGAATAAACATCATATATGGTGGCTATCCTCAAACAACTCATCATTTAGTTGTGGAAACACAGCAAATACATTTAAAGTAAATGCGAAAAACTGAAGTCATGTATTGTTTGTTCCCAAATAGCCTAGTGTAACTCCATATCATTTAGGAATTTGGTAAAGCATAGCATCAGTTCAGGCTTGAGTAGCTAAGACAAGCTTTCTTAGAATAATTGGGTATTCTCTTTGGTCAAATAAAATATTCTGAATGTAAAGAAAAGTCTCACTTGCTAGATCCCTGTCTTTCCCCCAACCTTCCCCACCCCCTGCCTCATTTTAGGATGAATCAGTGGATAACTAGTTGAGACAGAACTCTTGATGTAAATTTCTAAAAGTGTTTTGGTGGTCAATTTTCCAGGCTCTTCCTGTCTGGGAATTTTCTTGTTGGCAATTACTTGTTTTCTGCAAGCTCCCTAAGCTTTATTATTATTAATATTATTATTAATTTTATTATTAAAATAATATCATCTATATTCATATTATTTTATAAGAAGTGGAAGGAGGTGATATTATTTATTTATTTTTATTATATTATTGATTATTCATTTTATTATTTTTTATAAAAGGTGAAAAGAGGGGCTATATCATATCTAAAACTAAGCCTAATGCATTTTGTTTTTTGTAAGTGCAAGAAAATTTGTGCCATAACCATAGCTATTTATTTTTCAACACATGCATTTATAAAGGAAAATATTTAGGCCAATTCTTTTTTTTTTTTTTGACAGGCAGAGTGGACAGTGAGAGAGAGAGACAGAGAGAAAGGTCTTCCTTTTGCCGTTGTTTCACGGCTGCTGCAGCCGGCGCACCGCGCTGATCCGAAGCCAGGAGCCAGGTGCTTCTCCTGGTTTCCCATGCGGGTGCAGGGCCCAAGGACCTGGGTCATCCTCCGCTGCCTTCCCGGGCCATAGCAGAGAGCTGGACTGGAATAGGAGCAACCAGGACAGAATCCGGCGCCCCGATCAGGACTAGAACCCGGTGTGCCGACGCCGCAAGGCGGAGGATTAGCCTATTGAGCCACAGCGCTGGCCAGGCCAATTCTTCCTGATCATTTTACTCTAACTAGCAAATTTGTGAAAACTATTCAATTTTTGAGATGTATGTAACTTTTCAATGTCACTTAGATATTTTTGTTATTTTATTAATTTTTATTTTTATATTAGAAAATCAAGAAATCATTTTGCTTGGCATAGTGCAGTTATAGACCAAATAGGGCTCCAGATCAGAAGAGTGAGCAGAGCCCTCTGCCTACCACCACTATCCACTTCTCTTCCTAAGTGCCTTTTGCAAGGCCTGCACACTTGCTCAGCGACCCATGCCTTCTCTGATAATAGTAGATAGGGGCCTTTTAAAATAGCAGCAGTGGCACAGCACATCTTGTTCAAGGAACAGCAGCGTCTGCACTTAGTGCTGGATGCCCCAAGCAGCTGTCTGAGTTGCTTGCCCCCAAATTGCCTTTGGATAGAAGTAAACAAACAAGGACATCCAATGGAGTATATTTGAAACTGACCTCTGAGGCCATCTATTTTAAGCAGATTGTAATTTTGCAAAAGGCATGGCCCTATTCCAAATGTTTATTTAGTGTTGAACAGTCTCCAGCTGGCTGTTTGGTCCATTTTTTTTGATGGTGTTGAAGACATTAAGAAAGATACCATAATAGATGTTGGATTTGTACTCATCTTGGTGCACAGCAATTCATATTGTTGGATGCCAGACTCAAAATTCACTTAAGAGACAGGCAAATGAATATGGCTACATGGCAGCTATTTTTTGTGGCACCCTCGATTATCTTTACCCCTCACAGGTATCCTGATTCATTAGGAGCCTTCCTATAGCCTTCTAAGTTCTTTGTAACACAGTGGTTTTTCATCGACTACACACTATGTGCAATGCACTTGGCTAAGCTTTTGGTGCGTGATCTCCTTTTGTGCTCACCATAACATTTAGAAGCAGGAATTGTAATTCTCACTTTAGAGACAGGGAAGTTATAGCCCAGAGGCCTCCAGCCCAGAGGCCTCTAACACTAAGAAGTGAAGATTTGACCCAAGTCTGGTTCCAGAAATTACTTTCATTTAATGTTATTTATGTATTAGCCAGGTCTCCCCAGCCCTTCACCATGTCTATGCTTATACTATAGCAACTCTTTCTCCATTCAATTATCCCTGATACGAATTTGGGCTCCAGGTTGTGACAAAATTAATACCCAAGGATGAATCTTCTTTTTCTCTTGTAAGTGATAGCAATTCATTTTCTAAGAGAAAAAAAAAATAAAAAAAAAAGCTCTTCCAGGGATTGAACATGTGTACACATTTTCCTAAACATAGGACAAAAGCTCAAAAAAACAAAACCAAACCCAAACTGATCTTGTCTATCATCCAGCCTCAGCTCTTACCTTTGTAATGCTCCACATGTTAATTTGCTCCTGGGAGAGACTTCTCCTAATGGGCTTTCAGGTGAAAGGACCTGGGGGTCAAATTAATGGCACAGTTTGGAGTACTGAAATTGGTCCTGGGATGGAGAAGGGAGATTTACTCAGCCTTGCTGTCATACTCGTTTTTGTCTAACTTCTGCTCCTCTTGTCTCCTCCCTATCTAAAGTGATTTGGTCTTTCCCTGACGGAGAGGAATATTCAGTTCTGACACAGCTCGCTGGACCTGCCCATGACATGTAGCGTTACCCCCAAAAAGTAAACTGCTGGAAATGAAAATACAAGTGTCCCTGTGCTTCCAAGTCACACCTGTCTCTCCATAATCATATTGGAATTACTTTCACAGTCACCAAGTTCTGCCTGGGTGCAAATTGTTTCTTCTAAGCAGCACTTTTAGGAACTTGAGGAATTGCTGAAGGTAGGGAGAAATTTTAGGAGATCTAGATGGTAATTAACTTTTCCTCTAATTAACTATGTCTCCACTCCTTTGTGAATGCAACTGAGACTCTCAAAGATAAAGGGATGTTCTGAGGATGGCAGCAGCCCAAGTCCAAGAAGCTCACAGAATCCTCATATTTCCTAGGATTTTCAAGCAAAATTCTCTTAGGAATATAGGTGGTGTGAGAAGGAAGAGAAGTGATTTTTTAAAATGTAAACTGGGTGTTATCTTTCTCTACAGCACCAAGTAATCATGTTATGTGTTAGTGGATTTATTTTCTCAATATTCCCATGACTCTGTATCTTCCTTTTTATGACATTTAATGATTCATTACTGGATAGATGATAAACTTTACTGTACTGCAAATCACCTCTTGTCATTCCCCTACCCTCGTCTCCATTCTTCTTTTGTCTAATGAGAGTCATCATCTTCATATCTCCCGAAAATGCTTTCCTGGTTCTTGGCTGTTATTCATGATGTTTGTATTGTCCAGAAATGTTCAGCTCCTTCCTCTTTACCTGCTGAAGCCCCCCCGCCATCCTTTGAGGCATACTGCAAATAGTACCTCTTCTAATAAGGCGCTACCCAAAAATATAGTCCCAAATAGTCACTTGTGACTTTCTGTAGTTGTTCTTGCATGCTTAATGGTTGCTACTTTCCAAAAACAGATGGAACTTCATGTAATTTCACTTTCTTCCAAGTCTTTCCCCCAGTTTATGGGTTATACCACTTGAGTGGGCTGTTACCAGTCCAGGGATCTCTTTACACTCCCTAACTCATCTCTGTGACGATTTAACTCTGTTCTTTCCACTTCAATGAGACTCTGCATTCTGAGATTTCAGTGCCTCCCCCTTTGAGATCCACTTTATAGCACACTCTCCCATTTTCTTGTTAATCTCTATTTCCACGGTCCCAATCCTAGCTTGCAGCATTGTTCTCTTTCAACCTTGCTTTCCTCCCATGCACTCTGCAAAATCAGCTTTATGTGTTCTTTCTCTTCTCCAAAGTTGCTTTTCTTCCTGACAGCTGATCATGTGTCTGACATCCCGAGGTTGAGACTGCCTCTCCTCTTTTACCACCTGCAACCACTCCCTTCAAAAGCTAGGCGTTTAAAGGTCCTACCCCTGACTCTGCCTTCTAAAAGCTTCTGTGCCTCTTGTGAGTGCACAGGCCAAATGCTCCCAGTGGCCTGTCCCCTCCTGCAGAGCCATACTAATGGAGCTAGGATTGATGCCCACTCTCAGAGGAACCACATAAGAGCTCAGAGCCTGGGGCTAACATGAGTTCAGCTGTGTCTCAGCTCCATTGCCATGCAGCTGCTCCCCTGCAGCCGCTTTGAATCCCTGGGTTCAACCTGTCAAGACCACTGACCACCCAGTCTCTCAACCACTTGATGAAATAATTTTTGGTTCTAAATTGTCCTTTTGTCTTGTGTAGCGGCTTTGAGCTGTTCACTGATGTCTTGTTTGCCCTTTTCCTGCCTGACCACTGAGGCCTTGGGCTCTTGTTGCCTGACCTCTCCTCTGGAATGCTGCCCCCTCTTTGTCAGACTGCTTGATTCCCTCCTCCCAGGCAGTCAGCTCCTTCCTGACGATGCGTTTGCTCTTGCCTTTGCCACTCGGTCTTTCCGGCTCTACCCTTTTCCCTGGACCTCTGCCTTCCATTACTAGTACGGATCCTAATCTTAGATCAATGTGATGACTGCATATTTAGTATGCTTGTTGTATATAAAGCAGTGTGTAACTTATGTCAATGATACAGAAATGAGCACTAAAAGTACTTTCTTTTAAGAAGCTTACAATCTAATGCAGCAGTGGTCAAGTCAATTTATTTGCAAACAGCATACTGTGTTAAATTCCTTAAGTGAGATTCAGAGAAGGGAAAGACAAAGTCCAGTTCATGTGTGTCAGTGTGTTTGTGTGTGTATGTGTGTGTGTGTTTGGGGCACAGGGTGGTGATAGGACAGTTTACTTGGAGGAAATGGTGCTTGGAATGGTTTGGAAGTAGATAGGAGGGGTTGGTGTTGTAGTGTAATGGATAAAACTGCCGCCTGAGACACTGGCATCCCATATGGTCGCTGGTTTGAGTCCCCGCTGCTCCACTTCAGATGTTTTCTGCTAATGCACCTGGGAAAACAGCAGAGGATGACCCAGGTGCTTGGGTCCCTGCACCCATGTGGGAGACTCCTGGCTCCTGGCTTTGGCTTGGCCCAGTTCTGGGCATTGTGGCCCTCTGGGGAGTGAGCCAGCAGAAGGAAGACCTCTCTCTCTGTCTCCTCTCCCCACCTCTCTGTCACTTTGCCTTTCAAATAAATAAAATAAAATTTTTTTTAAAAGAAAGGAAGTGGATAGGATCATATCCATGGTGACATACATTTGAAAGAAAAGTGCAGTTAAGTTTGGCCCGACACGTAATGTGGCAGTGTTTTTGACCACAGGGTGCTGTGCCTGTCTTTTCCCTGGCATGCTAAATATCCCCTTCAGTAAATGACAGCTGTGATCTCTAGCCACTGAGACAAACAAACACAGCCCTGCCATAGTTACAAAATGTCCATGGGAAAGAAAGAATTGCTCAGTGGTACTTTTAAGACATGGTAAGGAAGCCTTTATTCAGCATTGTAACGTCAGGTACCGGGGCCACGGCAATCGGATTTTGCAGTGGGGAAGGGAATTCTGAACACAGCATGAGCATGTGGAAATGTTAATCAAGGAGTTGGAGCTGAGGGCAACTGGTTAGAAAATTATTAAGCAATAACATCAGGAATATGAGAATTCTAGCTAAAGTTGCATAAAAGGACTCTTGCTAAAGACTAGCCAGAGTGATCAGACATTACCCGAGGGTGGTAGTGGATGAGAAACCTGATCAGATTTTGAGGGTTTTTGCTAAACTGACTTGGTAGAGTTCTTTGCTAAACTGGATTTCATAAAGAAGGACATAGACAGGCCTAGGAGAAGGTTTATGTGCCTCACTAAAGTTTGGCTAAGCAAAGAATCTTTGTCATCCCTGGGGAAGAGGCCAACCTGCTAGAGAAACCACTGGATTATGGGTGTTACATGAGAATGTTCAGGAAGGTCTGCTGACCTGAGGAGTTTGTGTACTTCAACAGGATTCAGTGAGAAATCACTGAGAGTCTGCGTATGGCATCACAGAATCCAAGATGTTCTTTGGAAATAATTATAATATGTGGGTACTTCCAAAAGTTCATGAAAAGACACAACTTAAATACAAGTTCCTTTTGAGATCCATGCATAATTTTTCTATAATATGCATTTTCCATGAGCTTTCTGAAGACCCTTCCTATTACTCTGGCAGTGAAGTAGAAGAGAGAAAACAGGAGAGACTGGATGTGGGGAAAAGAGTCAGGCAGCTGCTGCAATAAATCCAAATAAGGAATTATGGCAAATTATACTGGCAGAGCCCTGAGGTCTCCTTGATAGAGTAAGGCAACCAATTGGGTGGGGGTGTGTCCAGGAGAACTAAGGCCACAACACTGCCCCAGGCTTGAGCTCAGTGACTAGGAGCACAGTGGCGTCATACACAGAGGCAGGGGAATCAGGGAACAAGTGTGGGGGAAAGAGAGCTCAGTCTGCAGCACGTACTGTGTGTGCCACCCAGGGGACACAAACGACTGGAATGGTCCTGCCAAGGACCGGAGGCTGCTTAATGAATACGAATGATGCTTCTTGAAAGGCGATTTTTAAAAGTTCTTTAAAATGAATTGCTTCTTAAATAAGCCCATCTCACACATCCAACCTCATGGTCACCTTGCTCACCTCACCCACCCTCCTCCTTTTTCCTTTCTTTTCTTTGACGTTGAATGTAACTAAACTTTATCCCAGTTCAGGTCAGAGTGCTCCCCAAATTGACTTAGCATTTTGAATTACTGAAAGACTGAGCTTTTCAATAAAATATTAAGTAATGGATGTACCAGGAACGAGCTAAAAAAGATGCCATTTTTTTTTCCCACTGATTTCAGTTTTATTCCCCAGTGTCTCCCACTGAAGGAAGGTCACAAGCAACGAGGCAGCGGCACATTGGATCCGGAATTGCTAAAGTAAGTTTTCTCCTCCATGGGAGTCCCTGAGGACGCTGAATCCGGCTGAGCTCCTCAGGGTTTCATATTCTTCCCCTAAGTAAATTAAGTCACGAGCACGTCTCATCACAGCAGTCCGCACAAAAGCCTTGCTATACCTTTTTGGCAAGGAGTATTTGAAATGGAGCTTTCAGAAATGCTAAAAGCCTGCCTCCTCCAGCCATCTGTGTTGGCTGGCCCAGCTGTGACCACGGGTGGGCCCTGGGGGTAGGGAGGTGGGGGCGGGGAAGCAGGACTGCAGTGGCAAATGTCATCCATGTGGGAGCCAAATTGACTCCAAATGGACTGCTGTCAACATTTTCTCTCTTTTGCTCAATGGCTTGATGGAATTCCCCTCTGAACCAGCTAGAGGTCCTATTGGAAATTTGCATGGAGAGTGGCTGTCTAGCCCTTTCCCCCAACTTTCAAAGTGCTTTAGATGTGCACGTAAATGAATACAAATAGGAATGTGTTGGGAAGATACAGTAGGGAAGCCTTCTGTGGTTCTGCGAGCCTGTACAAATGCTGGCTTAATTAGAAAATCAATCTTGCTGTCTGGCTGATTGATTGTGATCCTCAGCTGGAGGTGGGAAAGAGAGCCGAGTCATGACGAGATAATTTTTTCCTATTACTAAAAAGATGCCTAATGTACATCTCTAAGCAATTCAGCGTGAAGAACTTGTTAAAAACACACCACTTTTTCCCTCTTGCTAATTGAATCTATGGGGGAGGGGTGGAGGAATAACAGGAGTTTGCATTTTATGAAAACTCCCACAATCTTTTTTCCTAAAGACACTCAAATTCTGAGAGGTGATTTAATGGCTATCTCCAAAGAAATGGAAGTGTTTAAAATTTCTTCTTCATTTATTTTCATTGTATTTGAAAGGCAGACACAGAGATGGAGAGAGCATGATCTTTCATCCACTGGTTCACATCCCAAATGCCTGCAACAGCCAGTGCTTGGGTCAGGTTGAATGAACCAGGAGCTTGGAACTGCATCTGGGTTTCCCATGTGGGTGACAAGGACCAAATACTTGAGCCATCACCTGCTGCTTCCCAGGGTGTGTATTAGCAGGACACTGGAATCAGAAGCAGAGCAGAACTCAAAGCCAGGCAGTAGAATATGGAATTCAGGCTTCCCAGGTGGCATCTCAACTGCACCAAACTCCCACTCAGAAGGGGTTTTTATAAGAAAGAGGAAAGGACTGCGCGCTCACCACACCTGTAGAACACTGACTTAAGAGATGGGGTTTCTATTTCTGGAGAAGAGAATTTAGGTTGCTGACCATCACGCTTTCTGGTGTGAACAGTGTGTTTATGAAATCACTTTGAGTCCGAAGGTCGAAGAGTATCTCCTTTGCTCAGGTGGAGACCTACTCCAGACGTTTAGCCTGTCCAAGGCCACATGGATGAGTGCAGGAGCCTGGGAGAAGGGCTCTCTGCCCTCCAAACCTGTGAATTTCCTGGATACCATGTGGCTTCTGAAGGAAGGCTACCACAGAAGCTGATGTGTTTGGTTTCTCCCTGGTCCATCAGAGGGGTTCGACGGCATCTTCTGATCTGCTTTGAGAACGTCCCACTGAGGCTGGCGCCGCAGCTCACTAGGCTAATCCTCTGCTTGCGGTGCCTGCACACCGGGTTCTAGTCTCGGTTGGGGCGCTGGATTCTGTCCCGGTTGCTCCTCTTCCAGTCCAGCTCTCTGCTGTGGCCCGGGAGTGCAGTGGAGGATGGCCCAAGTGCTTGGGCCCTGCACCCGCATGAGAGACCAGGAGGAAGCACCTGGCTCCTGGCTTCAGATCAGCGCAGTGCGCCTGCCGTAGCGGCCATTTGGGGGGTGAACCAATGGAAAAGGAAGACCTTTCTCTCTGTCTCTCTCTCTCTGTCTAGCTCTGCCTGTCAAAAAAAAAAAAAAAAAAAAAGTCCCACTGAGGACACATTTTTAATTCAGATCACAGGTCACGATGGAACACAGAGTTCTGATGCTCTGATCTGCCTTTTTCTCCAGTGAGTCTTAAAAATGCAAAGCATTTATGCCTCCATTGCAGTTTCATCAACTGTCTCTCTCTCATCTCAACTCTTGTGTCTTTTATTTGCCATACCACAGAAATTTGAAATACTATAGCTATCTTTCACTAAGGATGATCTCTGCTGATTTTTTTTCCCCTTTCTAAACAGCCTCTTACAAAATGCTTGCTACAACTATAGGTGAAAGGATTTTAGAAAATCTTCCTGTCTTTGAGGAGACCAAGAAAGGAAAATCCAGGTCCAAGGGTTTCTGGAAAAATCTAACCTCGTTGCTTAGAAACACTTCCCTCAGCTCCTTTTCTGTTTCATGATATCTCAATTATTTCCTGTACTTTCAGCCCCTCCCCCAATGCACATCAGCCCTTAATCTTGAACCAAAAAATTTCTCTCTGTTTTCAGTGAAATCTTGATATTCAACCGTTTCACGTACTCTTACATGTGGATTACATTTGTAATATTTAATCATTTCCAAATAGCCCACAGCCAAGACCAAGCTTATTAGTAAAAGAGAACCTGCATTCTTTGGGCAATGTTCATCACAAACTTCGTTTTATGAGAAACATAGCAAGCCTTGCTTATTAAAAACAAGAGAGACTGTTTGTTGCAATGGTCAAAGATGGTAAGAGTAATTCAATTACGCAGAGAGTTTTAAGATCTCAGTTTAGGCATTCAGTTTAGCTTAATGAATTTATTTATTTTACAATTCTACAGTCACTGAAATAAAACTTGGGAGACAGACCCAAATAAGACATCAGCCATAGTTCAATCAAACCTACTTAGCTAAAAAGCAAAAACAAAAACAAAAAATCAAAACAACGACATTCAAAAAAAAGGAGGGATGCTGAAGAGAGGAAGTGACCTGTGTAAGATCATGTGCGTGGAAACGGATGACTCACAAAGACAAAGCAGGTTTTGCAAGGAGTTCTTAATTGCAGTGCCCGAGTTTGCTCAGCTCTGTTATCCTTCAGGAGTGGTGCTAAAATGGAGTGAAATGGCTTAAAGGTAGAGAGCAGAAGGAAGAAGAATGCTTGGCCCAGGAGCTTTGACAAGTGTGGTGTGTGTGTGTGTGTGTGTTGAAAGGAAAATAAATGCTAGGTGGACAATAAAATCTGTATAAATATTCTGTACCTTGTGGAGTTTTGCTACTGCCCACATAGATGAACACATTTCACATATTGAAACATGTGTACATAGTTCATGCATTTTGAATGTAGTATAATAATTACTATGATTATATATATGACTATATACATGTAATTACTATG
This sequence comes from Lepus europaeus, assembly GCF_033115175.1. Lineage (NCBI taxonomy): Eukaryota > Metazoa > Chordata > Mammalia > Lagomorpha > Leporidae > Lepus > Lepus europaeus. The sequence goes on along the minus strand of NC_084828.1, from coordinate 102,302,986 downwards.
ACTATATATATAGCCATATTTTCTAAGTCATAGGTCATGCTACCCAAACCAGTTTAAAATATGGAGACTAAGGCTCAGACAAAGTCAAATACTTCCCCAAGGTCACACAAATCATTTGTGGCAAATTCAGGAGCTCTTTCTATTTTATTTGATTCCAAAGCTTATGATGTTAACCTACTAAGTGTGGTAATCATGTGTACTTATGAATAGACAAACTTGTGGGGAAAAGAAACATAATACCTGAACTTGGTGTTGTCTTGGGAAATATGTTGTTTACGGTTTTATGTCTAGTGGTCTATTGTTAAGCTGTGGAAAAGGAACAAGCTGAAAACCCATGATGGTTTTTGTTTTATTTGCTCAGAGGTCTGGTAAAGCTCATAAAATACTACTTTAGGAGTATTCTTCCTTTAATCATTGAAATATAAAGATCTTAGAAATGTAATAAGATTCTGATATAAATAGCTGTAGATTTGTAATATAATAGTGTTTTCAAATGCTCTAATATTTTATGAAGGGCTTTATACTTCACTGACCATCTTTAAGTACTGAGTATTCAATAGGAAAACATGGGATATGTATTCCTGTTTTAAGCTACTCCCTTGTCCTTTCTACTTTGGTTTTGAAATAGATATTTGGGGACCACTTGCATTGTGTTGTCTGGGTTTGTGAGCAGACAGAAAAGGCCTGAGGTATCTGAGTTTCAGCAGGGATGTTTGGCAAAAACCTAGCCTATTGGAGACGAAAACTGAATTGCATTAAAAATCTCTGGTAATTCTTTGCAGGGTCTGTTGGCTGAAAAAGAGTTTGAGCCCAATTCTATTTAGGAAATACTTGCTAACATTTTTGAAACTGGCAGTATATCTTTTTGTTAAACGGGAATTTTCTCCATCTGTGGCTTTCTGTTGATTTCTAAGTAATTTCAGATAACAATGGTAAATAAAAAAAATCAAGCAGTATACCATTTGAGCATCCTAGTTTGATGCAAATATGGATAATGTCATGCTAAAGGCATCTAAAATACTCCTGAAAAATAAAATGAAGCCTAAAATAGCCATTCCCACAACATCTTAATCTCATTTGCAAATCAGTCCCCATGTCCATTGCCAAAGCTTTATTGTGTGACTTGGAAAATGCCAGGGAAGACTATGAAATTGTTGCATGCTAAGTAACTGCTATGGACAAGCGGACACTTACATGTTTACTTTCTCAATGACTCCCATCACCTGTGAGCAGCAAGAGCGATATCACTGCCCTCATCTTATAGATAAGTGAAGCCAAGCACAGAGATGTTATTGACATATCAATGTCACGTAGCAAACGTCAGCAGAATTTGATTCTAGGATTGGTGGATGCTAAAACCCAGTCAAACTTTCACCTTTCATTGCAACGCTGTTTCATGAACATATTTAGTGGCTATTGTACACTTAGCTCCTTTTAGAAAAATGAGTGGAATGCTCTGTATGGGTTTTGGATAAGAGAGTAGGCAAGGTAAGATAGAGTCATTTATAGGCTCAACTACAGTTTTCATGAACAGCCACATTGACAGTTTTTGCTGTGGACAGATGGCAGTCTTGGCTGGGATCAGCTTGATTCCTCGAAGGTAATTCTGTGCTACTGCAGTCAGTCTGTCCTACACTCATTTGGGCCAGCTCAACTTGGGATGAGACAGGAAACATGAATCTGGCTTGATGTGAAGCTTAGTATTTCACAACGGTGGAATTGAAATTAAAGGAAAAGTTATGTATTTTGTGTATTCTTCTGTCTTAAAAAATATTGCCACAAAGGGGCCTAGAATGAAAGTGGAAGAGAAGTCTGCTTGGAATTCCTGTCTTCTCTCAAAGATTACTGATACTTGTGGCCAGCACAGATCCAACTAATTTTAAGATCAGATGCAGAGTTGATAAATGAATTATATTTTAGGCCTGAGTTAAACTCATTTTTCCTTCCAAACAGTCCTAAATCTATTTGGTCAAACACCTTTCCATTTAACATTCTTGTTTAGAGGAAATACAGTCCATTTGTTTCACATTCATTTATACTTAACTCATGAAAATGCTATATTGGCTATAGGCATTGGTATCCCCCAGAAGATTCTTGAGGTGCTTTTGATAAGACTTAGTTCTTACAAGCAGGAAATAATGTTACATCTGGAGAGAAACATAGTTCCCAAAGGGCCTTGGGTCAGTTCAAAGCTCCATTCAAAATGGTTATGGAAGACTGCATTTGAAAGAGTATTTCTGTGTGACTCACTGCTCTCCGAAACTGCCCGTGGAGATTGCTGGAGAGGGGTGTCAAACTCCCAGAGCAGCTTGATTTAATGTCTGCCGTACAGTCACAAATGAACCGACTGATAAACTACCAAAATGTGTAACGGCATGTTTTTTTTATTTTTTTTTATTTTTGACAGGCAGAGTGGACAGTGAGAGAGAGAGACAGAGAAAAAGGTCTTCCTTTTGCCGTTGGTTCACCCTCCAATGGCCGCCGCGGTAGCGTGCTGCGGCCGGCGCACCGCGCTGTTCCGATGGCAGGAGCCAGGTGCTTCTCCTGGTCTCCCATGGGGTGCAGGACCCAAGGACTTGGGCCATCCTCCACTGCACTCCCTAGCCACAGCAGAGAGCTGGCTTGGAAGAGGGGCAACCGGGACAGGATCGGTGCCCCGACCGGGACTAGAACCCGGTGTGCCGGCGCCGCAAGGCGGAGGATTAGCCTAGTGAGCTGCGGCGCCGGCCTGTAACGGCATGTTTTAAACACTACGAGCTCTGAACAGAGTGAAACCTTGAAGGTTGGACTACATAAAAATTAAAAGCAGATGAAAACCTGTGAAATAATGTTAGGAAACTGGTGTGGTTTTAGCCAGGTGGCCGCATGGCCCAGCTACCTGAGCCAGGCTCCACCCCGATCCTAATGGGATTCGCTGCTCCTGCTTCCCTGCCCGCCCTCCGGCAAAGTTTTAAAAGGACCTGTTCCTGAACACGTGCTCTCTTGGTTCTTTCTTGGTCCTTCTCTCCTGCGCTCTCTTGGCCTCTCTTGGCTTCTCTCCTCCTCTCTTCTCTCTCTTCTCTCCTTGCTAGCTCCTCTCCTCTCTGTTTCTCTCTTATACTCTCTTTCTCTCTCTTTTTCCTTCGCCACCCCTTCACTCCGGTCTGTAGGGTGTTCCCCAATAAACCATTTTCCTTACTCTGGTGTGTTTTGCGAAGGCTAACATTAATATATAACAAATAATGTTGACAACAGATATGGTAAAGGAAATATTTAATGTTTGAAAAATATGTTTATTAGTATATGAAAATATATATTTAAAAAACTTGACTATCTTACCAGAAAAACAAAAACATAAAAAAGACACAAAACACATATATGAAATTAAAAAGTGAAAATATTGTTTTATCAATAATCAGTACTTACACATTAAAACTAGATATATTTAAAAAATTAAAAAGTACTTTAGAGACACACAGAGGCAGAGACAGATACTTACACACAGAGAGAAAAACAGAGATTTCACCTGCTAGTATACTTCTCCAATGCCTGCAACGACTGGGACTGGGTTGAACCAAAGCTGGGAGCCAGAAACTCAATCCAGGTCTCTCATATGGATGGCAGAAAGCCAATCACTTGAGATATCACCTGCTGCCTCCCAGGGTCTGCATTAGCAGGAAACCAAAGTCAGGAGCCAGAGCCAGGTGTAGAACCCAAGTGCTCCCTTATGGGATTCGAATGTCTTAACCAGCATCTTTACTGTTATGCTAACTGCCTGCCCCAGAGGGACAGTTTTTACATTAGCAAAACAAAGTTGAAATATTGAATGCTACCAAGAGTTTTTTTTGATAATTTGCTGGTTGAAGTGTAAATGTACAGTTTTCTGAGAAATGCATTTAACAATTTGAATCAACATTCTTTAAAAAGTTCATGCCCTTGAATGGAGTAATTTTACTTCTAGGAATCTATCCAAAGTTGTGGACAAAGATTTATATGCAAAGGTATTTATTACATTGCTATTTTTAATAGTAAAAATAAAAAAGTCGACATTTCTAATAATAGAGTTAAATAAATTAGGGTACATTCCAAAGACTATTATTTACCCACTTATGTCACATTATAGGGTACAATGTCATGGGAAAAATGCTATTGCTATAAATGAAAAAAAATCAGAAAATAGAACTCTACCATATGACTCTCAGTTTTGTAAGAACAAAACCAGACATGCAAATACATGAAAGGAAATTATTTAAGAGAAACCAGCCCTCATTTCATAGTGATGAAAGAATATATGATCTTAATCTTCTTCTTTATGACTTCCTGCATTTTTAACATAGTAAGCACATATTAAGTTTATAATCATAAGCACAATAAATATTGTTTACAGTGTTGAAATTCTTTCAACTTTCAGTATGTGGAAGTAGCAGGTTCCTCAAAAACTGAAATGATTTTTGAACTTTGCAATGTCTATCAAATACAAGTTCTATTTTTCCTTCTTATATGCTCATGGCATATATACTCATGTCGTAAAGACCTCTTTGAATAATGATAGATGCCTAGAACTTCCTATCTTGTCTTCATATGCCAAAATGATTATCCAAAAGAAAAAGAATTCACTCAATGTTGTTAATCTTGAAAAGCTGCCCATAACTAACATCAGAAGAGTTTCTTGATTTCTAAATATAATCCTGTTGGGAATTTCTTTGGATATCTTTTGCTGTTTAGTTTGAAGGGAAAATGCTTTTTTGAATAATTTAGTAATCTCAAAGAAAACATCTTTTCAGAAGGCATTTTTCCCACGAGGTTAGACTTGATTGGCTTGATTTATCTAGCTCATTAGGTAGCAGGGAGTTTGAATGTACAGCATAAGTAGATACAGTTGAGAAATTGAAAACCTATTACAAATATAGCCTAGTTTGGAGAGATAACATAATGTTTGGGGTGAGTGAAGACTGGGATTGCATTTTAGCCAGGCCACTTAACAGATGTGTGAACTTGTGCAATCATGTCATAGCTCTTGTCTATCTTAAAGAGTTCTCTTGAGATACCATAAATGTAATAAAACACATGAATTATTATTGTTAACCTACAATCCATGGAGGATATAGAGGATATCACTAGAAACTGGACCCCTGTCCAAAGCAAATATTGATTGGCTGGGGGGACCTGAAGCTTCATGGTACATGCCATTCAATAGTCACCAAAATTCTCAGTCCAGGCCTTTAGAGATGTCCCTAGAAGTTTTAGATTAAGCTTAGGAAATAGAAATACACCTTTGTTTGATGGTGACCGTCTCTTTCATCTCTCTGGGAACACTGAAGAACAAACATTCTTTAAAACATATTTATTTTCATATATTCACAGTAAACTATAAAAGTAATGACACCTATTTTCCTAAGCCACAGATCTGTTTATTTTATAACCATATCACATCTGTGTTCACCTTAAATTGAAAACAAATCAGCCAGATGAAATATAATATTTGTGAAGAAAGCTAAATAAGCCCTTTTACCATGTCTATAGGTTTTGAAAAGCTAGAAGGGAAAACCATGTGGGGTCTATATATGCGATGGAGGAACCATTGCCCAGGCCAAAGGGGCTCTCAGTGGACAGCGAGGAGCAGGAGGCCTTGAAAGGACAGTGTGGTCTTCAGTTGGGGAGAACAGTGCAAAACCTGAGTCACAACCACCCCATGAGGGGCTTGCATCTCCAGGCAGGAGTCTCTAGGGAGCCCTGGCAGAGAGAAATGAAGAGTAATCCATTTAAGCTCACGATGTCACCGAGACATTTGTGGATAACAATTACATACTTTTTTCTCATTAAAAGACTGGAGGAAAATGAAGATTGAGAGCTCTCATGGAGATGGGGGAGAGAGGGGAGGTTGGGGCCAGGCCAGATATAGAGGGAAAATGGTGACGATCTTCCGGTCACCCAATGGTTAAACTTGGCCTTTTTACTAGAAACTCACTTTTGATTTAATTTCATTGTTATTGAAGTACTATCTTTTTATAAAAACAGCATCTATACAGTACTGTTCTCTAAATAAAGACTAAATTTTATGTGAAAAAACTTAAGTGGGAAAGCATTAAAGCATTTACTTAACACTACTGAAAAAATGTGAAGTGAGCATCCACTAGACAAAGGACATTGTATCTGTTAAGAAGTGAGTAAGCTTCCCGAATAATTCAGTCCAGAGACACCTAGGTGGGGCTGAGCAAATCCAGCTCTGGACAGGTAGGGGAGGTGGGAAATGGGGATGGGAACAGCTGACAGGGGACTCCCAGCCTGAGAAGAGCATCCATGGGTGGAGGGGGACTGTGGTAGTGACAGGAGATTGAGTTCATATGGGGGCAGCAGAGGGGGTTTGACCCAATATGTAAATAAAATGAGGATAATGTGAGCCAGGTTTCTATTTAAGAAGGAAGTTTTAAGTTTGGAAAAGGAGAAACATGGAATGAACCAAGTGCTGTTAGATAAGAATCAAAGGTATTGGTGCATACTCATTGTTTTTAAGAAAAATATATATGAAGAATTACCGATGTAAATACACACACACACACACACACAGACACATTTCCTAACTGTGGCCACCCAGAGAGCTCCAGAGCAGTGACACTCCACTCACAAGGAGCACACAGAGAGATGATGCTTAGATCTTACATTCTAAATACTATCCTCTACTGAAGACAACCATGGTTCTTTGGAGAAATGGCTGATTCCAGGTATAGGGCAGGGGTAGCACAAAACAAACTAGGAAAATATTAATGTCCAGGGCCTAAAGAAGTATTTGAAGAAAGAGTGATAGCAACAGGACAGAATGACATGAGAGCCTCTTTGAAGAGACTCACACAAATCTGGGATAAATTGAGCTGCGTGTGTGATATGGTTAGTAAAGGATTTTTAACTTATTGAGTTAGATTTATGAGTCCATAGTAATATAAATAGATCAATGAGTAAATAACTTGTGAGAAATGAATGCTAACTAATAAATATGGAAGGAATAGTTGCATTACATAATCATCATTTGACATTCTTTACAAATCAAGGAAATATCTATGGATAGTAAGTAAAGTGGGTGAAAGTTTGATGGGAAGACATGTTTTATAGTCATAAAGTATCCCTCTTGGAATATTTAAAAAGAAAAAAAGTCATGTCATCTGCAAACATGGCTATTTTGACTTCTTCCTTTTCACTTGTGATGCCTTTTGTTTTCCTCCTTAATACTTCCAGTACTATGTTGAATACGAATGGTGAAAACGGACATCCTTGTTTTGTTCCAGATCTGAAGGGATCTTCATTCAGTCTGATACTGGATGTTGGTGGTCATATACAGCCTTTATAATTTTGAGATATGTCCCTTCTATACCTGATTTTGGAGGGTTTTTATCATGAAAGGATGTTGAATTTTTTTTTTCATTTTTTAGATTTATTTATTTATATGAAAGTTAGAGTTACACAGAGAGAGGAGAGGCAGAGAGAGAGAGAGAGAGAGAGAGGTCTTCCGTTCGATGGTTCACTCCCCAGATGGCCTCTCTGGCTGGAGCTGCGCCGATTTGAAGCCAGGAGCCAGGAGCTTCTTCTGTGTCTCCCATGCGGGTGCAGGGGCCCAAAGACTTGGGCCATCTTCTACTGCTTTCCCAGGCCATAGTAGAGAGCTGGATTGGAAGAGGAGCAGCTAGGACTAGAACCGGCGCCCATATGGGATGCCGGTGCTTCAGGCCAGGGTGTTAGCCCACTGCGCCACAGCGTCGGCCCCAAGGATGTTAAATCTTAACAAGTGTGTTCTCTCCATCTATTGAGGGGACCATATACTTTTTGTTCTTCATTTTGCTGATGTAACTTATGACATTTACTGATTTGTGGATGTTGAATCACCCTTGCATCTCCAGGATAAATTCCACTTGATCATGATGTTTGATCATTTTGATGTGGTTTTGGTTTGTTTGCTAGTATTTTGTTGAACATTTTTTGCATCTATATTTATCAAGGATATCACTGAATTAGTAAAAAAATTCCTAAAGTTCATATGGAATCATCAAAGACCCAGACTAGTCAAAGCAATCCTGAATAAGAAAAAAAAAAAAATAAAAATAATCAAGCTGGAGGCATCATTATACCTGACTTTAAAGCATAATACAGAGTTCCTGCATGTCCTCACTTAGGCGCGAGAGCATGAGCAGTCCATCCCATAGGAGTGGAGAGCAGAACCGTGCTTATTAGAGGCTGCAAAGGGGAGGCTGAAGATGGCTCAGGAGCACAGGACAGGAGCTGCATGGGAGGACCAACCTCTACGTTCCACTGCTCAGAAGAGGCGCTAGCTGCAAACACTTCTTAAAACATTTTATTAAAACACAGTGTGTGTGGGGGAAATCCAAGATGGCGGAATAGGAAGGGAGCACATTGATATTCTTCGGCAAGACACAGGTTAATAAAAGTGGAGATACTGCAGGGTCAAGGAAGAGTAGGGGAAGAAACAGCAGAGGAAACTCTTCCGGAACTAGTGATTCACAGTGGACCTGCGTGGAGAGCGTGGGAGCCCAAGTTCGGGACACCAGCAGCAGACTCAACGCACCAGCGCTGGAACGCGAGGTGAGCCGAACCTCCATAGCCCGAGACACCAGCGGGCAAGCGGAAAGAGGAGGCTAGAGGGAACGAGGCTTGAAACTCCGTGGGGAAAAGTTCACCAGGCTAACTAGAAGAGAGAGAGGGAAAAAAAAAAAAGTGACCGATACGGACACAAGTTTCTCTCTCTCCGCTCACCCCTCAAGGGCGAGCAAGACAAAGAGCAGGCGCCATTTTGGACATACGTCATAAGCAGGGCGACCTCAGGTCTGCACCAGCCCTGAGCCTAGCAGAAAAATCTGACTCTGGGGGGAGGAGTGAAATAACTGGAGATTAGCATCTAACTTGGCAACCCAGTGGGAGACTGCAGGAGAATTGGAGCCCACACCGAGGGCAGCAGAGATTCCCTGTGTGGTCCTTGGGAAAGAGCTTCCAATCTCTGGCTCCTGTGGGTATATCATTTGCCTGCTAACTACCTCCAATTACATTCAGCTGTGCGGAATTACTTCCCTTTCGAATCAACAAAAGAAAGAGAGATTTACCACACCTAACCTGGGAGTGTCATCTTGACACACCCTCAACCCTGAGGAACCAAACACAGCTCTCAGTCCACACCCATCTCAAGCCTCTAAGGCTCCACCAAAAGCAGACAGTCCACTTCATCTAGAGTCATAGTATAACAAGAAAAAAAAAAACACCACAGTGAAGAAACCAAATATCTCCAACATGCCATACAACAAACGCAAAAACCGAGGTAACAAGAACAAGGAAGACACTATGACGCCCCCAAATGAAAAAGACACCCCAACTCAAGATTATGAAGATGATGAGATAGAAGAAATGCAAGAAGTGGATCTCAAAAAATTGATAAGAACATTAAGAAGTTCTCAAAAACAAATTCTTGAACTACAGAAATCCTTAATGGACAAGATAGAAAACCTCTCTCATGAAAGTGAAACATTAAGGAGGAATCAAAATGAAATGAAACAACTAGTGGAACAAGAAATGGTGATTGTGACGAGAAATCATAATGAAATGAAGAATTCAATAGATCAAATGACAAACACATTAGAGAGCCTTAAAAACAGAATGGGCGAAGCAGAAGAGAGAATATCAGACTTAGAAGACAGAGAACAGGAAAGGAAACAGGCAAACCAAAGAAAAGAAGAAGAAATTAGAAATCTAAAAAATATTGTCGGGAATCTACAGGATACTATTAAAAAATCTAACATTCGGGTTCTAGGAGTTCCTGAAGGCATGGAGAGGGAGAAAGGATTAGAAGGCATTTTCAGTGAGATACTAGCAGAAAATTTCCCAGGTTTGGAGGACAGAGGCATCTTAGTACAGGAAGCTTATAGAACCCCTAATAAACATGACCAAAAGAGATCCTCACCACGACATGTTGTAATCAAACTCACCACAGTGAAACATAAAGAAAAGATCCTAAAAGGTGCAAGAGAGAATCGTCAGATTACTCTCAGAGGATCTCCAATTAGACTCACAGCAGACTTCTCATCAGAAACCCTACAAGCTAGAAGGGAATGGCGAGACATAGCCCAGGTACTAAGAGAGAAAAACTGCCAGCCCAGAATATTATATCCTGCAAAGCTCTCATTTGTGAATGAAGGTGAAATTAAGACTTTTCATAGCAAACAGAAATTGAAAGAATTTGTTGCCACTCATCCTGCCCTGCAAAAGATGCTTAAAGATGTGTTACACACAGAAACACAGAAACAGGGTCACCAATATGAAAGAAGGTAAAGGAAGGAAACCTCACAGCAAAAGATCACAGGAAGCTCAATTTCTCTTTGACATAGAATTAAACTCTGATGCACTGTTAGAGCAATGTGTTAAAGTAATCTATTATGTTCTCTTGATGTCTGTTAAATTCTAATTGTTCAAAAACAGCTGAATTTTTATTAAGAGCTATGGGTTATTTAACTATGTGCTTATTTTCAAAGACTTGAATAATCACCTTGTAACAATGATCAAATTTGGTCTATGTTATGTCATGATTTTAAGGAATCTTAGTTCAACCAGATATTTTGGATTTTGATATTGGTCTATTATGCTATGTTATATGTGCGTACATATTGTATGTCCACATGGGGAAATTTTATTAAGAGTTTTATTTTAAATGGCTTTTAGATAAGATTGTCCATAAATTTAAGCTGCTAAAATCAATCAAAGATACATTTTAATTTGTGTGACCTGAATCTGTGTATCATATGTTTTAAACTTGTTGGTAGAAAGAAACTAAAAACATTTTATTTGGTTGTGCTTAAGTTTACTGGTTAAACAAACTACACCATCTTAGATATTTAAGAGGTGTTTTCAAATACATGATTCTTAAAATTTATAGAAGGCATTGGACCTTCTGGTAAATGTTTTATTAAGTTCTTATCTAAGGGTTGAAACGGTTTGCTAAGTATTCATGTAATATTGCTATTGTCAGCAAGTGATCTAGGACTTGCTCCCTCATTTCTCTATTCTAAGGCCAACTTGTTCTTTCATTTCTCTATTCTCTTCAAGGTAGGGAACTAATTCTATTATGAAGGAATCTGTAGGAAGCACAATTTAATCTTTAGACCTTATAAGAGATGGCTAACATTTTTCTGTAATAGCATAGCCAAAATAAGAGCTTAAATAATAATCTCATAGCTAGATTCACATCGCCATCAGCGAAGTATACAGTAAGTAGAAAAAAAAAACCTCCCTTTCAGACCAAAGGGAAAGAAAGTTTTAAAGTGAGAATATAATTTTCCTCATGGGCATTGTCTACCTTAGAAAAACTACTACAGAACATGCCTGTGACTATAGACTTGTAGTTCAGGCCACCGAAGATTAGAGATGGGACACGGGCACTCCCTTGACTTGCATCCTCTGGTCTGCTTTAACACAAACCAGGAGGAAAAGAAAGCTAGGCATCAGAAGCAATGGGTGGCAGGCCTATTAATGGCTGATCTGTACGGTGATCTGCCCTCAAGGAGACCCAACAGGCCAGTCCACTGCAGTGGCTTTCAATGTGGTAAGTCTGGGCTTCAGCAGAAGTCAGCTTGTGAAGAGCCCTGGCAGCTCTGCCAAGAGTTGGGTCACTGGAAATGGACCTGCCCTGGAGTCGAAGGATGCCCAGGTCAGAGCCACAGATCTTATTGGCTCCAAGCTGAAAAGCCCTTCACTCAGCCCAACTTCCAAAGTGACCACTGCAGCTGAGGGGATGGTCAAGTAGGGTCAGCAACATTGCAGGCAGAACTGTAAATTTCTTGTTAGAGATGCCCCCTGCCTTTACCTGGCCAGCTCTCCTCCAAGGCCAGCCAAGTAATGAAAGTCAACAGAGTGCCTTCCCCTAGGAGGTTCACACCTCCCTTAGGATATACCCCATGTGAAGAGATAGATAGGTCTGGGCCTCTTAACTTACAAGGCCTAAAGCCCACCTGATTATTATCAAGCCCCTTCTATCAGGTTCTATTTGCCTCTCAATCAGAAAACTTAATTGTAGCTTAGACAGCACCTTTCTTAGCTCCTCTAATAATGACTCTGTCCTTTGTTCTAGACCCTGTCTAGTGCACTTGGGCCTCATTCCTTTGTAATCATAACCTCTACTCTACCACCAATGGCTCTACTCCCAACTTGTGTGTACTGATGGTCCTCTTCCCCACTTAATGCTGTATAATTGTTCAGACCTGGTAAATGCCACTCTTAGGATCATTGGTTACTATCCTCACCCTGTCTTTTATGACCTTGTCTAAATATGATCAGAGTCGGTGAACTTGGAAGGCTTCCATAGCCTTGGCAACTCATGATGACAGCCTAGGGTGGTTACTGGTGCCATAAACTAGAGTGTCAATTTGTTGGGTCAACAACAGGAGCCACTGTACGCTTGCTCCTGATGTGGGATCTCTGTCCTTAATGTACTGTACATTTTGATTTAATGCTATAACTAGTACTCAAACAGTATGTTTCACTTTGTGTTTCTATGTGGGTGCAAACTGTTGAAATCTTTACTTAATGTATACTAAATTGATCTTCTGTATATAAAGAGAATTGAAAATGAATCTTAATGTGAATGGAAGGGGAGAGGGAGCGGGAGAGGGGAGGGTTGCGGGTGGGAGGGAAATTATGGGAAGGGGAAGCCATTGTAATCCATAAGCTGTATACTGGAAATTTATATTCATTAAATAAAAGTTAAAAAAAAAAGCATAATACAAAGATATAATACTAATTAAAACATCTTGGTACTGGCATAAAAAACTGACACATAGATCAATGGAACAGAATAGAGGCACAGAAATTAATCCATGTCCATACAGCTGACTGATTTTTGACAAAAGGGCCTAGACCATACATTGGAGAAAGGATGATCTCTTCAATACATGGTGCTGTGGTGCTGGCAAAACTGGCTGTAATTATGTAGGAGAATGAAATTAGATCCCTACCTCTCACCATGTACAAAAATCAATTCAAGCTGGATCAAATAGCTAGATTTGAGACCTGAGACTGGGTAAAGCCACAGCCTGCAGCACTGGCATCCCATATGGGTTCTTGTTTGAGTATTTGCTGCTCCACTTTCAATCCAACGCCCAGCTAATGTGCTTGGGAAATCAGTGGAAAATAGCCCAAGCACTTGGGTCACCCTTGTGGGAGATCATGAAGAAGCTCCTGACCCCTAGCTTGGGATTGGCCCAGCTTTGGCCATTGCAGCCATTTGTGGAATGAACCAGTGAGTGGAAGAGCTCTCTCTTTCTATGTCTCTCCCTCTCTTGCTCTCTGTAACTCTGCCTTTTAAATAAATAAATAAATAAATCTTTAAAAAAAATACATGAGACTATGAAGTTGCTGGAAGAAAATGTCGGGAAAACAGTTCAAGTCATTGGCATAGATCATGACTTATTGGATAAGACCCCCAAAGCACAGGCAACAAAAGCTAGACAAATGGGCTTCTGTCAAGCTCAGAAGCTTCTTCAAAGTAAAGGAAACAATTAATAGAGTGAAGAGACGTCCAACAGAATGAGACAAAATATTTGCAAATTACCTATCTGACAAAGGATTAATATCTAAAATATATCAGCCACTCAAAAAACTCAACTACAAAAAGCAACCAATCCAGTTAAGAAATGGGCAAAGGACCTTTAGAGAACCAACAGCTCTCAAAAGAAGAAATACAGAGGCCAGTGCTGTGGTGTAGTGGGTATGGCCACTGCCTGCAGTGCCGGCATCCCATATGGGTGCCGATTCAAGTCCTGGCTGCTCTACTTCTGATCCAGCTCTCTGCTATGGCCTGGGAAAGCAGTGGAAGATGGCCCAAGTCCTTGGGCCCCTGCACCCATGTGGGAGGCCAGGAAGAAGCTCCTGGTTCCTGGCTTCAGATGGGTACAGCTCCTGCTGTTGTGGCCAATTTGGGAGTGAATCAGCAGATGAAACTCTTTTCTCTCTCTGCCTCTGCCATTCAAATAAATAAATAAATCTTTTTTTAAAAAAAATTGTATTTAGGAACTACATTGACTCTGTTTTCTTTGTTTTGATATCACATTAGCATGAGAATTGATGAAAATTGTGTTATGATAAGTATAATGAATTTGCTATACCCTGAGAATCTAATGTTCTAATAAATTCCTTTAATTAAAAAATAGGAAAAAAGAAAAGGAATCCTTAAAAAAAGATAAAAATATCTGCTGGAGAAACTTGACAGATAACATCTTAATCCAGTTTTCAAGGTTAACCTTACAGAAAAGGGACAGAAAGCAATTGTGACTATTTGGAAGGAAAACATAGAAGAAATGAGCATCACTTCTGAGAGATTCCTGCCAAAGATGTACAACCTGAATCTAATCGTGATGAAACATCAGGCAAACTCAAATTGATGGGCATTGTACAAACAAGTGGCCTTCTATTTTCAGGAGTGTCAAGGTCATAGATGTGCAGGAAAGAGTAAGGAACTATTTCAGATTGCAGAGGACTAAAGAAATTGGTAAGAAAATGTTTAAATCTGCATTGGATCACTTCACTCTCTAGCAGACAGTATTGGAACAACTACTACAAGTTGAATGTGGCAAGAGTAGGTGATAATTAAGTATCAATGCTAATTTTCTATTTGGATGGTTTTATTGTAATTATGTAGGAGAATGTCCTTGTCTGGAGGAAATTTGCACTAAATTGTTGGGGGGTTATAGAGTAGCATGCTCGTAATTTATTCTGATGGTTCAGAAAAATATTTTGTACTGTATTTGTAATTTTTCATACTTTTAAAATTATTTCAAAATAAAAGTTATCCCCTATGTGAAAAAAATGGATAAGAAGTGGCCCTTGCTTAAGGAGGCCATTGTCAGTGGAAAGGCTTCTGAAGCCCAAAGTCAGCAGGGCAGAGAGGGAGCTATTGGTGACGTGGGTACAAGCATGGACAGTGGCGCCAAATGGCTCACGTTCTGTAACTGGCAGGGAGACCTGCGGGGGCTGACATAAACTTCCTGGTCTCAGTTTTCTCTTCTACAACAAGGCAATAATAATAGTCTAAATTTCTGGGGGTAACTATGAGGTATATAAAGCACATGGAAAATATATAATACTTGATAACTATTATTATTATTATTCATTATTCATTATTGGTGAATAAGCTCATGATTTTGGATAGGTAGCCATGTGTAAATTCTGGCTCTGCCACTTACTACCTCACCTTGAGCAAGTTTCTCATTTTTTCTGAGCCTCAGTTTCTTCACTAAAACTAAAAATAATAATCATTGTAGTAAGAGCCAGTAGCATGGTGGTCGTTAAGAATTAAATGAAACAATGCAAAATGCTTAGCACATTGTAAACACTTGATAAGTGCTATTGTGATATAAATGCAAGATTAAATATAAATGTTATATATATAAATATATAATTATAAATGTTAACTATAAATAAATAAATGTTAGAAATAAAAAGCATGTGGCAATCTGAGGAGAGGGAAAAAGCATCCGGGTGGAAAGAGGGGGAAGCACTAGGTTGTAGGACTCCCTGGAATAATTGGGAGGCCCTTACTCTAGTTTAAAGATGCTGGGGCTCTAAGTAGGGCAGTGCAGTAGGAAGAGGGAAAAGATGTGGTCCAAGGAGAAGGAATAATCAATAATTATCTTTCATTGCTAATGGACAAATAAGGGAGATCTGGTTTTGGGAAAAGATTTTGAATCAATGTGTGGAGGAGGTGTTGGTAGCCAGTGAAAGTTGGTTCTAGGAACCTGGAGCAAGCACATACACTGAGGGGATAATGGAATTCTGTGAGGGAATGAGATTTCCAATGAAGGCTGCTCAGAGAAGGAAGGAGGAGCATTATCATTTAGGGAATACAAAGTGGGGAAAGTTAGAGTGGGTGAGATAAGAAGGGGGATGAAGTAGGAGGTGAATGAGCCCAAAAGGTGCCAGGTCAGAGGCAAGGACCAGTGTGATCCATGGGAAGAAAATGGAGAGCTTGAGAAACATAAAGACTGGGAATGATATTTTGTTATTATGTGGTTAGTCGGGCCTTGCTGAGTTATACAATGTACAGTAGAAACTATGTTCTAAGGGATTGGCGGCGGGGGAAAGGGTATCTGGGTGAAAGGCGTAGGACTTCGAGATCACTTGAGGATACATTAACAGCAAAGGCAAATTTGCCAGGAACCAATGAGGCCCCACTGAGACCCCTTAGTGCTTGAATAAAGCCTCATTCCCAGGCCCCAGGATGTACCTTAGCAAAGGTTTCCCAATGTCATGTGATCTGTAAAACTTAAAATCTAAGATATCTAAGGGTGATCAGGTAAGAGAACACTCTTTCTACTCAGGCTGTCCTGATTGGAAAGTAGAATGCCAAGTTGGTATTCAAGCATCAGCTTAGGGAACTAGAGTTAGAGCTTAAGGAAATATACTATACACAGTCTTCACAAAGTTTGTGGAGGAGTGGAGGTTTAGCCTAGTGATTAAGGTGCTGGACACCTGCATCCCATATGGGAATGCCTGGGTTCCAGTCCCAGACCTGCTCCCCATTCCAGCTTTTTGCACCCTGGGTGGCAGCAATGATGGCCCAAGTAGTTAAATCCCTCCTACCCACATGGGAGACCCAGACTGAGTTGTCAGTTCCTGGTTTCAGCCTGACCCAGCCCCAGCCATCACAGGTATTTGTGGAGTGAACAAATACATGGGAACTCTCTCTGTCTCTCAAACAAATAAATGAATAAATAAAAATTTTAAAGATATTCATGGAAAATGTATATTATGAGAAAACTGCATGGATTTCAATTTTTTTTGTACCAAAATAAACTTTTATATCCATTTCTACAACTTTCTGAAGGAACTACCTATTATGTAGTTTGCATATAATGAACATATAACTCTTCTAATATTCCAGGAATTCCCCTTCTACTCTTTGGGCCAACTCACTCAGTACTGGTAACAAGTATGGATGTGTTTTTTGATACATGGTGCTTGGAAAAACATGGGTACCAGAGGAGAAAATGTTTGAAATGTGCAGAGGCAGAAGATAGTATATGGAAAGTCCTTCTAAACCAGGAGATGTGTAAAATTACAAATAGAGGATCCAGTTCTTGTCAAGGCCCTGTCAGAATGCAAATTGTCTTCTTTCAGATAAGATCATCAAAACTCATAATATACCACTGTGATGAGCCATCCTTGACAAACTGGTTAATGGGGGTTGTCAGTTCAAAGAAGGTTGAAGATTATACACAGTATAAGAAAATTTGAAAAGTTCTGAAGCCTTTCAGCTTAGATATGAAAGAAACTTGATAAGATATTTTTACAAATTAAAAAAATCTTACAAATATTTTCAATAATGAAGTAGGAAGGTCAAATTTTATTCTTAATTTTTTTATTTATTTTATTTATTTTTTTAATAGAGTTAGACAGTGAGAGAGAGAGAGAGAGACAGAGAGAAAGGTCTTCCTTCCATTGGTTCACTCCCCAAATGGCCTCTATGGCTGGCACTGTGCAGATCCGAAGCCAGGAGCCAGGTACTTCTTCCTGGTCTCCCATGAGGGTGCAGGGCCCAAGCACTTGGGCCATCCTCCACTGCCCTCCTGGGCCACAGCAGAGAGCTGGACTGGAAAAGGAACAACCGGGACTAGAACCTGGTACCCATATGGGATGCAGGTGCTGCAGGCAGAGGATTAACCAAGTGAGCCACGGTGCCGGCCCCAAATTTTCTAAACTATAAATATGCCCTCAAATATCTTAATTATGCTGGAAGACAAATTGAATATTTGGTAAATAAAAAAACAAAATAAGGGAATTAAAGGCTGGGCATTTATAAGTAAAATGCTACATTATTCTGTAGATTTTGTAATGTTTGTGGCATTTATTTTTTTAAAAATATAATACACTATATTTTTCTTTATTCTTAAAATATTCATTTTGCATCTAAATTTTCATTTATAAATTTGATTTCTTTACCTTAAAGAACTTCTTACCTCCCAAATTGCATCAGCTTGAGACCCTACAAAATCTAGATCTGCCCTTTGTAAGACAAGTAGCAGTGCTTCCTGCCAAGGGTTTACTCATGTTTGACCAGAAAGAGATATAGGATGTCTGCTGTGGGCAAGGTTGGATATTAAATGTCATGCTTAGTAACTTTTAGAATAGAAATGATCCAAACCCATTTTATATGTGGGAGGAAGGTGCTAGCTATAGGGAAAGACACTCATGAACAAGGGATGCTTTTTAGAGCAGGTCTCAGGAAAGTGGCAAGGAGAGGCTTAGGAAGGAGTGGAAGGAATGGACTTGCAAAGCAAGTGCATGTGGAGGCAGTGAAGGAGGGAGCCGAGGGAGTGGACTTTGGATTAGTGTGGATGGGCTTGAGGGAGCTCTGTGTCTGTGGCCTTGAGGTTCTAATTCATGTAGGAGGCCAGGATAGCAACTCATGTCTCAGGTGTGGGTGGTTTTTAGGAGTTTCCCAAAACCCAAGAAGGTCACTAATGACTGTTTTGTAATGAAACTGTTCAGTATGAGGGGTCTTCCAAAAGTTCATGGAAAATGAATATTATGAAAAAACTATGCAAGATTTTCAAGATTTTTTGCACCATAATAGGCATTTTTATCCATTTTCCACAAATGAGCTGTTTGAAGTTCCCCTGTGTACTGATGGACCTGCTCTCATTTTCTCCAGCTCCTCCCACTGGTCCTAAGACATTGTACCCAGAGACCCTGCTATAGACATGGTATTAACCATGATGAAGATCAAGCTTGGAGATGTTCCTATTCCAAAGTTAGAATGATCAGAGAATACAACTGAGGCAATAATGTAAGGTTGGTGAAGAGACTGTCAAATAGGAAACTTGAGTTGTTACCTAAAAGAAAAAAAAAAAAACCAAAGATTTATTTATATACTGTCTTATTCCACAAAGGATTTAAGGTAGCTTATAAGAATGCATGCAGTAAAACCGCAAGATGTGGTCCATAAATAAAAAATCAAGGCTGGAAAAAGCATGAAATATAGAAGAGAAAACAGATGTGGCTTGTCAGTGATCTTCAAAATAACTGAAGTGTTGTCATGTGGAAGAGCATTTAGGTTTATTTGGGATGTGGGTCAAAAACATGGTTTGGGGTGTCATGTTTGCATTGCTATAATGAAATCCCACAACCTCGGTAGCATACAGAGAACAGAAATGGGTTTTGTGCATAGTTCTGGAGGCTGGGGAAATCCAGGTCCAAAGTGCCGGCATTTCAGGGTCTGCTGAGGACCCACTTTCCTGTTCATAGAGGTATCTTCTCAGTGTGACCTCACCCAGTTGAAGGGACAAAGTGGCCCCTGGGGCTATGACCCTGTCGTGGGGGCTCAGCCTGATCACATCCCAAAGACCTCACCTCCTAAACCATCGCTGCAGGGTGGGGATTTCAGCATACATATGAATTTTGGGAAACTTGTACACTAAAGCAGGAAGGGTGACAGTAAGGCAGATGTGAGCGCAACAGAAGGCAAAGCTTTTTAATAAATGCGGCTGTTTCACATTGGGATAGATGCCATGCGCTCCGCCTGTCTCAGAGGAGGCATTAAACAGAGCCAGGGAGGCTCCGATCCAGCCTGCTAGGGGAGCCAGCTGAAGCAATGGGTAAGAACCTGCTTCTCAAATGACCTTAGGGTCAGCATCCTAATGATTTTATGACAGGGACTGTTCTAAACATCACCCTATAAATAATGGACTACCCTATAAATAATGAACTACTCTAAAACACTCGGCAAAATAATAAAAGTTTGTCAGCAGCCATTCTGAGTATCTTCATGACCTGCTGTGTTGTCATCCACCTTTGAGATGCCACCATTGAAGGTGAATCTCAAATTTCTAAAGTGAGCTCCAGATGGGAGGAGAGGTGAGTATGTTTGATCAGCTCATAATGCCCCTGCTATTTGGGTCATCATTCTATTTGAAGAGTGAGTGAGGTATCCATTGTCTCAGCATTCAACAACAAATGGATACTGTTCCCTGTCACATGCCCAGTTCTATTTCCTGTAGAGACAACAGAAAGAAACACAGTACCTGCGTGCAATGTTGCTTAGTGGTAAAATAGCATCAATAAAAATAATCTTATATCCATATAATCACAAATTCTGATGTGCATTATGAAGTTCTTTTGCAGAGTGGATAGTTTTAAGACTTGGTACAACATGAACAAAGAACATACCTACTAATACCACTTAAGTATGGGATTGCAGGGTGGCAAGGGTGAGGGCTCAGTTGGAGAGCATTTCAGGCTGAGTGGACCCTGTGTGCAACACGAGGAAGCACAGAGCTTTGGAGGAATGGCCAGAATGTCTGACTAAAGCCAAGGGGCTGTTGTCACATATAACACAAGAGTGGCTGATGTTTGTCTCAGTGGTTAAGCTGCTGGTTAGGATAACGCACACTTCCCACATCAGAGTGCCTGGGTTCAGTTCCCAGCTGAGGCTCTGGGCTCCAGCTTCCTGCTAATGCAGACCATGGGAGACAGTGTTGATAGCACAGAGAGTTGGATCCCTGCCACCATGTAAGAGACCTGGCTTAAGTTCTCAGCTCCTGGCTTTGGCCATAGTCCAGACTTGGCCATTGTAGGCATTTACAGAATGAGTCAGCCAATGGGTGCTCTCTTTCTCTGCCTCTCAACTAAATAACTAATTTTTAAAAAGCATGAGCAATTCAGGAGAGAGACTCTGGCTGTGACCTAAGCTACACACCAAAGACACTTACATTTATCGTAATGGTGATGGGAAGCAATTATGAGGAGCAACACATTCATGTTGCTTTCTTGCTTTTTTTTTTTTTTTTTTTTGGTAAAACAATGGGAGTTGGGGCAAAAACAGGTTTAAGGTGGTTGTTCAATAGGCTACACTAGTGATTAAGTTGACAGGTGGTGGTGACTTGGCTAAGGCCTGTGGTGGAAAAGATGATGAATGAAAGGTTTCTGAAAATGACCTTGCAATGAAAATGAACAGGATTTGACATAGGTTGGATAGGGTGTGAGGGTGAGGGAAAGGAGTTGTAACAAAGATGACTCCAGACAGATGGATGTTCCATTCCCTGATAGTGCAATCAAGATAGAGTGGCGGGGCTGGCGCTGTGGCACAGCGGGTTAAAACCACGGCCTGCAGCGCCGGCATCCCATATGGGTGCCAGTTTGAGTCCCGGCTGCTCCACTTCCAATCCAGCTCTCTGCTGTGGCCTGGGAAAGCAGTAGAAGATGGTCCAAGCCCTTGGGCCCCTGCACCCGCGTGGGAGACCTAGAAGAAGCTCCTGGCTTCTGGCTTCGGATCAGCTCAGCTCCGGCCGTTGTGGCCAATTAGGGAGTAAACCCGCAGATGGAAGACCTCTCTCTCTCTGTCTCTCTCTCTCTCTCTCTCTCTTTGGCTCTACTTCGCTCTGTAACTCTGTCTTTCAAATAAATAAATAAATCTTAAAAAAAAAAAAAACAAGATATAGTGGCTTGAGACAATGACCAGAGAAAAACAAGAGACTTTTTGCCTTACTTGGCTCAGGGTTACAAAACTTTCAACTGATTCAAGTTCAGTTCAATATGATTCAATCATTTCCTGCTCTATTAAATTAGCCTTATGTGTATTGACAATAGAAGGAAAGGCCCCCAAGGGTGTTACATCATCATCTGTTGTACTAGGCAAGTGCCTGAATAATGAAAGACCCCACAAAAAGATGAAATGCCTCTGGAAAACCATAGTTAGGTCCCACTCACCATTCACCACCCACCACCCCACCACCCACCACCCACCACCCACACAGATAAAGGGATTGGCTGACTTGCAAACGAATTAGAATCATCTGGTCTTGAAATGGAGCTATAGCTACACATGGTGCCCTGGGAGGTGTTAGGCAGCAATTGATGTGAATGTGAGAGAACTTCACAATTTCCTTCCCTGGTCTACATTGACCAAGCACTGGGGCCTGGGGTATGTGCTCTTGTTCTTAGCTCTGGCTCCCTCTCAGACGTCTAGGCATCTCATTCAGGATCCTGTGCTTATGTCTTCACATCCATGGGTAATAACTAGCTTCTAATGATCTCATCTGTTTTTACAAGCACTAATTAGAAAGTGTCTGATAGCCTGGGAATTTTCTGACAAAGGTAGTGCACAATGTAACATATGTATCTGGAGATGATGGCTCTAACCACATTGCTATTCCTGCTTCCTATGGGAAAGTGGGAGCTGTAGCCTCTGCTTGCCATCCCCAGCCACACCACATGTCCTTATGCCACTCCTGCATGGGCACCAAGTCTCCCATTTCCCTCGGCACCACCATCACCCTCAGTTCAACCTCACTCAGAGGCTCAGGGTAAACACCAGAGTCTACGTGCAAGTACTTCTGGGAGGAATCACGCATTTTTATCTAGTTCTGAGTTTTAGTGATACTAATTGACCCTTGCACACTCTATTTCACTTTCAAAATGTATTTTGCTTTCTCTTTCTTTTTTGATGCTTACACACTCTTAGTGGGATAATGGGTGGGGGTAGATAGCCTCCTCATCCCCAGGAAGGCGGGGCTACCCACAGTCAGACCATCATGCAGTGGTTGAACTTGGCCCTGCATTTAGTGCTCTCTTTCCACAAGCAGTTCTTCTATTCTCATTGAAGCAGACAGATCTGTGTTGGGAGGGGGAGGTTGAAGATGTTGTGAACAGAGAGGATTTTCCCATTATCCCTTGAAGTCACATAACATAAGCAGCTGTCAATTTCTCCCCACTTAACATTAGTCCAGCTGTCAGCACCATGGCTGAGAGTACAGTGTAGAAGGAGATCGGCCTATACCATCTGAATACTTCAATTTTGTTATATACGACTTTGAGCTGGTAGTTATAAATTGGGCCAATATTAGCATCTCTGCCATAGGATTATTGTGAGAAATAAATGAGTTAGCATATATAAGCCACCATATCTGAAATTCAGCAAATGTTTTCAAAATACTATTTTGGTGGTAGTATTGTTACTTTTCTATTCCAGAGCTCAGCTTCCTTGTTCATCTCAACCTGAATAGGAGAGGCAAATAACTTTGAAGTGCTGCCTGCTCTAGGTTGCTTGGAAATGGCAGACTGGAATACTGTGTTGAGAATTCTGAAGTTTACTGTGGATTCACCTGAAATTAACTGACATTTCTCTATATGTGCTGCCTAACTACATAATTTTTTTTTTTCATGAAGCCTTGCAGGGCCTGTCACAGCTGATGCCTTTGCCCCTCCGCTTCACTGTCTGCTTTAGACATTTGCACAGATCCTTTTGGAGGGACCAGCCCAGCTATGTTCAGACCAAATGCAGTTTCTAGCTCACAGAGGTACCACTTGCTTGGGTGAGAGCAAAGGATTTAATGAATAGGCGCTATAGGGGTAGGTTCTAACCAGAGGGGTTAACAGGCCAGAGATTCAAAAATAACTATCCTGCAGCAACTCTGGGTAAGCCAACACATGCTGTGTATTTCCATCTAAATAAAAGACATTCCTTTTGAAGGCCTCAGAACAGCTGTAACTTGAGATTCCCACAAATGCTTGGAAAACTGTCAGTCCTTTCTGAGTGGCAGGAGATAGAGAGAGCAGCAAGAATGCCAGTACGAGTGTGAGACAGATTCTGAGAAACAGGGCCAGGATTAGCCTTCCAAGAAGCCAGCATTCTTGGGCACCACGTTCAAGTGTTTTGGGGACAGTAGCTTTATGAAGCCTACTGATTAAACATTTGCTGATCTCTCTCCTGGAAGAATTACAGAGATACAATAATTGTTATGAATGGTCTCTTAAAGCCGGGCTCATCAAAGATTCCGTTCTATGATCCACAGAGAATTCTCACAGAGTGCTGTGTTTTCCTTTAGCATCTACCAAATTTATCAATGTCTTGGGTCATTATTTGCCTGATCACAACAACATGCGTTCATGAATATGTATCAGCTAAAATTCTGCAATTTTATGTGTTAATTTGCTCCTGTCTTTAGGTGTTTATAGAAATTAAATAAGACCTTGATAAATGTAGAGGAAATAAAGCTTTGGAATTACGAGTGCTCATGTGCTTGAGCTGCAGTCTCTGAGATAGATTATGTTTTGTGCAACTATTAATTTGCTGATTGGCTTATTAGATATTTTCCTGCTTTGTTACATTTCTTCTTGGGAAATAAATATAGTGTTTTCTTGACTGTCTCATTTGGCCTCCCGATGTTTGCTTTAGCTCTTGAATGCAATCCATCCTTATCTAGATTCATGAGATTATGAGTGTTCTGCCCTGTCAAGGATTCATCATTGAAGTCTAATGATTTATTTGTAGTCAATCAGAGCAGCCATGAGCAAGAGGGGAAGAGTTCTACCAGGTCCCACCAGGTAGGAGGGAATCCAGGTAGCCAGGGGCTCCAATGGCAGCAGAGATCCCCAGCAGAGAGTACAACAGTGATCAAGGCTGGGCTTCTTGAATAAGAAAAGCTGGGAGTTACAATGGCCCTGTGGAGCACAGCGGTGGGCATTCCAATGGGTGCTATTCCAAAGGCAGAGCTTGGGAGGCGGTTTGGGGTGGGGCCCAGAGGAGATGTATCGTCTTGGAGACCGGGACTACTGGGATGTAAGTGGCACAGAGGAGTGACAGTGGCAGCAGCTTGGTCACAGTGCAGGTGAGGCTGTCAGATTTAGCAATTAAAAATACAGAAGGGGTCGGCGCTGCGGCTCACTAGGCTAATCCTCTGCCTTGCGGCACTGGCACACCGGGTTCTAGTCCCGGTTGGGGCGCCGGATTCTGTCCCAGTTGCCCCTCTTCCAGGCCAGCTCTCTGCTGTGGCCAGGGAGTGCAGTGGAGGATGGCCCAGGTGCTTGGGCCCTGCACCCCATGGGAGACCAGGATAAACACCTGGCTCCTGCCATCGGATCAGCGCGGTGCGCCGGCCGCAGCGCGCCAGCCGCGGCGGCCATTGGAGGGTGAACCAATGGCAAAGGAAGACCTATCTCTCTGTCTCTCTCTCTCTCTCACTGTCCACTCTGCCTGTCAAAAAAAAATAAATAAATAAAATAAATTAATAAAAAAATACAGAAGGTCCAGTTAAATTCAAATTTCTAAGAGCAAATAATAATTTCAGTCCAGGTGTACTCCATATCATATCTGGGCATATATATACTTAAGAAATATTATTTATCTAAAATTCAAATTTAACTAGTTATCTTGTATTTCATGTGGTCATTGTAGGGATGTGTGGGTGTCAGATGGTGTGGGGTGGGGCACTTGTCATCTCTTGCTTGAGGACTTCTCATTGATTTGGGAACAGTGGAAGAGTTGCATGTGGGAAAGCAGGGAAGGGAAGGCAGAGGGAGGTGAAGCAGGACAATTATTGTGTGTGTGTGTGTGTGTATGAGAGAGAAGGTGAGAGAGAGAGGAATCTTGTGTACTTTTGTGTTGACTTAAAATCCAACCATTTTCATAATTTCTCATTACTTTTTTGGAGTAGATGGTCATTTTGTTTTGCAAAAATCAGTTACTTGGACTGGATTGGAGATAAGCTATTTCTTGAAACTATCAAAGCTGTATGTATCCAAAGGGATGCCACCTCACTGGGATGGAAAATTTCAATTCTCTAAAATGGTTGTCTACATAACATTAGACACATGAATATTCGGAAATGTTTGCATAATTGATATCCTTTGCATAAAAAGCCACATGACTGACTGTCTTTTTCCATTTTTATCTAGATATTTTAGAATAATGTAGACAGTCAAACAGGCTCATCTCCAAGAAGAAATACTTCATCATCGTGAGGTGGGAGATTTCCAAAACTTCTTAATTTTTTTCAAGTTTGTTTGATTTATCTTCACTTCTTCAAATCATCTTCATGATCTTTAATTCTCACCCTGTCCCTTGCTAGGTGCACAGCACAGTGTCTGGCACGTTGAAGATGCTGAATAAACTCTTTAAAAATGAATGGATGGCTGATGAATGCTTTATTCTTAAATAATATAACCCCCAGCACAAAGACTGTATTAAAGCAGTGGGAACTACTTATTTTGAAGAGAATAGGTTTTTATTAAGTGTATACTATAAGACAGGAACTAGGTGAGATAATATATGCATGTAGTTCTATAGTCTATCTGCTTATAAACACACCCATATAAATACATATATACCTGTACTGTTAGGGTCTTGTGATTATGCACTTGAGAAGGTTAAGGAAGTTGTGAGGACTAAGTAGGATTGAGAGGTCAGCCTTATCTCTCAGAGTTGCTATGACATCTCCACTAATTCCCTGTAGCCCTCCTGGACTGACCTGCAGTAATTGTTAGTTAATGGTTGATGGGGGTGGGAGTGCTGTGTCTCATATCATTTTTAGACTTTGATGAAAGCCAGGGTTATCTTTTAGAGACATGAATGTAGAATATTCCCCTTTTTACAAGCAATGTAGGTTCATCACAGATCCCTGATTATGAATCATGATTAGAGAGTATCAGATTTCTTCACTTAGAGTCAAGGTTAAATAAAAATCAGAACAGCCTGAAAGCAGTATAGCCACAGCTCCCTTCTCTGAGGGTTCTAGCCAGGATCCTTGTCTCATGGGGGATAAAAGATCAGGTGTCTTCTTTTCATAGCAGATCTGTATAACCCTCATGCTTTGTCATTCTCAGTGGGATTGTACAGACCTACTGGTAAGCATGAGGGTGCTTCCAAAAAGTTTGTGGAAGATGGAATTAAAAGATATATTGGTTTCAATGAAAAAAATTTTTGAACTCCATGAATAGTTTTTCGTAATGCATATTTTGTGAACCTTTAAATAGTGCTTTATATTTAAAGACATGGATTTTATTGATTTCATTCAGTGATTAGAAATTTAGAAATTAATACAAATTAGAAATTAGAAAATTAGGCCAGCGCCATGGCTTAACAGGCTAATCCTCCGCCTTGCGGCGCCGGCACACCAGGTTCTAGTCCTGGTCGGGGTGCCGGATTCTATCCCAGTTGCCCTTCTTCCAGGCCAGCTCTCTGTTATGGCCCGGGAAGGCAGTGGAGGATGGCCCAAGTGCTTGGACCCTGCACCCGCATGGGAGACCAGGAGAAGCACCTGGCTCCTGGCTTTGGATCAGTGAGATGCGCTGGCCGCAGCGGCCATTGGAGGGTGAACCAACGGCAAAAAGAAAGACCTTTCTCTCCGTCTCTCTCTCTCACTATCCACTCTGCCTGTCAAAAAAAAAAAAAAAAAGAAATTAGAAAATTAATAAAAAAGGCCAACTAGATCAGATTATACATCAGATGCCAAGGGTCCAGCAATGAATGACACAGAGCTTGTCTCTGTCTAGAGGTGGCTTCACATGAAGTCAAAGAAACATAAGCCTTGGGTCCTCTTCACCAGCACAGTCCTTCTAAGATCTAGGAGAGGATCTTAAGGATGCAAGCACATGACCCCGCGTTTGGTAAAATACACAAAGTAGGGTATTTTTGTATTGCTTTTCTTAAAGAAATTTTCCCCTGCCCATACCCAAGAGCCTTCACCACTACAGAAGGTGCTGGTACCACCAAAACCTGCATCTGCTCATCACCATCCTGGAGGAACTTAGAGTCTGGTGAGGAACACTTAGCATTGAACATAAGATTGCAGGAGTGATCAGTAAAGACTTCTCCAGTGAATTAATGCTTAGGTGGCAATCTGAAAGACGAGCAACGTTTGATTTTTTTGTATCATTGGCTATCTGAGGGCAAAGGGAGAGCTGCATGAACAGAGGTGGGAACTATGGATAGCAAGGTCCTGGGCTGGATTGGGAGAGACTAGGGTTAATTGGAAGGACTGGCTGAGCTTGGAGGGTGAGGGGAGACTGAGGTGGAGAGGGGCCCAGATCTCTTAGGACCACGCAGTGTCTGGGAAACACATTGAACTTCATGGTAAGGACAGAGAACTACAGCTGAAGGGGAGATACATGAGCAGATTTGCATTTACAAAAATAACAACTACTCTGGCTCTGCACAGGCTAGAGAGCCAATTTTTTTTAACTTTTATTTAATGAATATAAATTTCCAAAGTACAGCTTATGGATTACAATGCCCCCCCCCCATAACTTCCCTCCCACCCACAACCCTCCCCTTTCCCGCTCCCTCTCCCCTTCCATTCACATCAAGATTCATTTTCAATTTTGTTTTGATTTGTTTTTACCCTCTGGAAACACTACCTGGGACACAGCTGTGACTTGATAGGCAAGTGAATTATTCTTTGGTGCGGCAAGGAGGAAATAATTCTCTCAAAGGCTGTGTTCCCTGGTGGTCAGCAGAGCCAGACCAACACTAGATGTGTTGCATTAGAAGTGTGGGTGGTACCTGTGCAGCTCCTCTCAGGAGCAGGATGCCTGTGTTGCTGTCGTCATGGGAGTGGGTATGAGCGAGTACCCTCCTGG
Source organism: Lepus europaeus (assembly GCF_033115175.1). Classification (NCBI taxonomy): domain Eukaryota; kingdom Metazoa; phylum Chordata; class Mammalia; order Lagomorpha; family Leporidae; genus Lepus; species Lepus europaeus. Next base: position 102,274,615 of record NC_084828.1, on the reverse strand, counting down.
CTCTCCTTACTTTCAGGCTGACATCGGGTGGAGGCAGCAGAAATTGATTGAGACTGCCAGGAAACCCACGTTTGAAAATCAACAACCTGTGATAGGGATAAAGCCAACGTCAATGTCAGTGGCAAGTATCCCATGGCCTTTTGAGAAGCTCCCAGAGCAGCAGTAACTTCATAAGCAGCAGGGCCAGGAAAACCCAGTGAACGCAGCAGATGGCAGAAAGGCCAGACCCCCAGCTGCATCAGCCAGGGGGCTTTCGTCACTCTCACCACCGCCATCCCTTACTTGACTCCACATCTGTCCTTCACCGATCATTTGCCTTGCTGATTTGGCCTCTTCTGTTGCTTCTGCCACAGACTTTACTCTTCTCTCATTGTACCTCTGCCTCCTCTACCTCCACAACAGTTCACAGTTTCTTTCTCTCAGGGATAAACCCTGATATTGACTTGGCCCTGAGATGACTTGGCCCTGTGTGACTCTGTTGCACGCAAAGTGACAAACAGGCGCCTCATTGACTAGACTAGCACAGGGCTCTGCAGACACAGTGTGGGGATCCTGGCCCTGGCTCCTCCTAACAGCACGAGGTTAGTTCAGGACCACTGAAGCACCAAAGTCCATGGCAGTAGCCCTGGCTGACCAAGAAATGTGGTAATAATTCATAGTAGATTGTGTTTATTAAATGAATGAAACACTGACTATCTTTTAGATGAAAAAGAAGTTGTCATGCTTAAAGCGTAAAGATCAATTATCCATAAAATTAACCAACATAAAACATTTCATTTTTGATGATGCTAGATAAATAAGGAGTTAAGACATTTTCAGAATTACAATAGCATTTTTCTGCTTCCATTAAATGAAGCTCAAAAAATGCCTGCAGACTCCACAATGCAATCTCAACATAAAATCTCAGCATCCAGGCTTAGGAAAATTAAATTCGGGGAACTCTAATGTTCCCACCATCCATCAGCCTTGAACATTTTTGTAGTTTTTCTGTTTAGGGAAGGGTTTTGGATTTGCGTTCCTGTCAACTTGAGAAGGGGATGGAGGGAGTGAAGGGACAGGAGATGAGCTGAAGCCACGGTCTGGGGACGGGCCGCAGGAGCAGGATGGAAGTGGGTGTGGGAGGCGGGGCCAACCAGCTGCTGCTGTCAGCCCTGACCCATTTCTCGTTGCCCTGGGAGCTGTTCCTGCTCCTGCTCCCAGCAACAGTGACACTGCCTTCAGGCAGCTGTGCAGCCAACCCACACCGAATGATAGCTGTCCCTGCCATTTTCTTAAATGTCACCGGTGAAAGAGACATTTTCACCTCCCTGGAGCACACACACTGTAGTTGTGGGTAAGTGGACACTTGGTTCCGTTTTCTCACCTTCCAAAAATCGGTCACAGATGAGTCACAATTGTGTCAACTTCTCTGGAATGAGAAGCCTTAGATGGAGGTATATAGAAATGATTTTTTAAATGTGATATCCTTTCTGTGTGGCAGTAAAATGACTTTCCTGCCATCAGGAGAAACATGTGCCCTGAGCTATTTTTACAGCCATACAGGCAGATCTGCAGAAGGCTATCTGTACTTGATGATTCTCTGCTTTTGTCGATTCCATGAAAAACATATCTGTCACTGGAAATGTTGGGGAGGGGAGAGTAAGCAAGAGAACAGGTTGAATGTCTGTGAGTATTTTACGTAATTAGTCGGCATGAATTATAATTCATGACTCCAGTGTCCATACATTCAAAAATAGCTTGGTTCCTATTTTGAGACTGCCTCATGCCAGGAACTTATTCACAATCCTAGGGTTCTGCCCCCATTTGCCTTAGAGCACTCTCTAAGTTCTGGGGAATTGATGATGGTATACCATCCAGCACAAGGCTCTTGAATGATGAGGAGGGCTTCGGGGTTGGGTCCTGAACATTATATAAATCCTATTGGAACCCAAAAGTGAAATGAGAGAAGCTGTGGATCCTCCGCCCAACTGGATGCTGAGTTGTCCCTCACGCCCATTCACATGGTCTCTGGTTGCTATCGCGGGTCACTTTATGCCCCCTGAGGCACTCTGGGGTGTGGGAACCACTTTGAATCTGTTGGCATCCAGAATGACTGCTCTGCCCTCTAAGGGGTGTGGGGACCCTGCACCTGCTGCCTGCCCTTACAGTGAGTGAGGCCTGGTGAGGCCTTCCCCTCGCCTGGGCTACTCTCAGGACACACCTGTGTCATCTTATTTGATCTGACTCTCACCCTTGATAACTGAAACAGTATTGGCCACGTACAAAGGAGGAGAGTGAGAGTCAGAGAAGCTACACGTTTTCCAAAACCACACGGCTCCAAGCGGTAGAGCCTAGTCTTCTTTCTAAACCCATGTGCGCCCTTCATCATCATGTCAATCCAGTGAGCTCTGCCCCCACTTCCAAAAACCTCTTCTGACTCTTCGAGGACAATGTCTGCTGGCCTGGACACCCCATAGCCCTTGCTGCCTAAACATTTGGGGTGATGTTTAGCCATCACACACTGCTTCATAAACTAGCTTTTCTGGGCTCTTAACCAGACAACCCTAATCAGGCTGTGGCGCCTACAATGCAAAGACCACTTCTCCATCCACCCATGAGAACCACACTGTATATGTGGTAATTGCTTAATTTATGACTGAGTATAATAAAAATAATGTGTTGATAAGTAAATTAGCAACTGGATGAGTGTTTACTCCCTACAGCTAATTTTTTTTTTTTCTGTTTGGGTGGTTATACTGTGATTACAGGCTAGTTCACCACAGATGGCCTGCATATCTCTGGCCCTATTGTCACGGTCCAGCTCTGCTGTCCTTAGTCCATACTGAACCTTGGGCAGCAAAGAGATTCAGCAGTGATGCGACTTTATCTCAGGCCTACCTTCTTGTTCTTTCTACAGTATATGTCCAGCTTTTTGATTGTTTACTCTTCTGGCTCCATGTACAGCCTCTTCACAGAGGAGGCCTATGTTAAGACAAGTCATTTGACCCTACTTTGGTCATTGGCTCTCTCCACTGCCCTGCCCTAAAGTTGAATCTCAAGTTTTCATGTTAAGATAAGTCATTTGACCCTACTTTGGTCATTGGCTGTCTCCACTGCCCTGCCCTAAAGTTGAATCTCAAGTCTTCATGATCCCTTGATTGTCCTGGCACCTGAGACACTGGGGAGAGACAACACCTGTTTCTCCTGCAGCCCAGTGCTATTCTCACTGTCAGGGAGATCACTCCTCGTTCCACCCATGCCCTACGCTCACCACTGGGGCATCAGGATTGTTATACTGAGGGCGTTGGAGTATCCTCAGGGTGCATCTGAGAAAAATCTCAGTAATTCATTGAATGGTATAAGCATAGAAATGCTGAATTTAAAATTTTAAAATAGCTCATATTATAATCTTCAGTGAACAGGGAGAAATGCTGTGTATTCTTACATATATATAGAAAAGTTTAATCCCCAAGGATGACTCTCACAGAATTGTCAAGTGTATATATCATTTGTAAAGAATAGAAACCTAATTCAAATTAATTTACGTAAGAGAAGAGAATTAATTGTCTGATATATGGAAATGTTCAGGTACAGTAAGATCTGGGTGATATCTGTCCCTCTTTAAATCGGTTGACTCAGTTGTCCCTTCCTTTGGCCACCAATAGCTCCTGGGTTAAGTGGACAATTTGCCCCCAATTTCAGAAGTATACAGATCCTTTCTCTATCAGCACCCCTTAAGTTCCCCAAAAAAGTACTCTGGGTGATCCTGTTTGATTATCCAGGTCAGCTTGAATCAGGTTATCTTTCCTTGTGGTCCTGATGCAGAACTCCATGATGGTGAGCCCCTTGGAGTCACACGAAGGCAGATTTAAAAATGAAACAATTTCAGGATGATCAAATCACTTAGCAAATATCCACTGTGTTTGGCGAGTGGGAGTTTCTGAGTTAGCTTCTCTAAAACACTTTCATTTTTTGCCCTGGTGAAGTGAAAGTATGGTTTAAAAAGGGCAAAAGGGAATGAACACTATACTCGCTTCAAGTGCTGTGCTGGAAATATTAATTGCATCATATCCTTTTAGTCTTAACAAGTATCTGCCCCAGTCCAGCCCTTTTTAAGAGTTTGTCAAGAGCCTGGTGAGGTGAGCTAGGTCTTCACAGAAGGAGCACCCTGCAGATCCTCAGCAGACACAGCTCCCATCTCAACCCTGCAATTGGCATTGTTCTTGATCCATTTATTGTGATATGCCATCAGTCTCCTTTCTACCACCAATCAGCCCAAACAGTTCTGCTGCACCAATTGGCCATCTCCTAAATGTCTATGACCTACTCTGTCCTTCTGCCTGTCAGTTCTAAGCATAGACTCCTATCTCCTCCTATCTTGTAACTTACTCTATGTACCGTCTACTTAATAATAAAGGTGGCCCTACCTTGGTATATTGGCTAGATTCATAAAATGGACATCCTAGAGGCAAAGGTATCGTAAGTTTTCATTTCAAAATACAAAGTTTCCAAGAGGAAAAGGAATTTCTCCAAAGGCATGCATCTGATAATATCTGAATGTGGAGTTAAACACAAAATCTGATTATAAATTTACCAAGCACCTGCAAGTCCTTGTACATTTGGAAAGTCAAGAGAGAATTTTTGGTCTAGTCAATAAAGATACTGAAACTTGATGATGATCCTAGATGGTACTCTTGCCTCAATTTTGAGTTGAGAAAAGAGAACATGAGTTAAGAATGCCAGGAATAGCCTCACCTTGAATGATGGTGCTGTGTTGAAGAATCATGCTGTTGGGAACTTACTTTAAGATAAATCACCATTTAATAGGTTGGCCCGAAAAAAAAATAGAAGTTAGGGCTTGTTTGCATATGCGTGCCTGTAGATTGAAAATCAAAGTAACAGTGATAGACCTGTGATCTGCTGGAGCCCTATCCTTTCTTGTGCACGATGTGTATGCCTATAGGTTATCGGATTGTGGATTCTCTGCAGGAGCACAGCTTTCTGATTCTAAAGATAAAAAAATTATATAAGCACCAAAATCCAAAAGGCTTCTTTTATTTCAATCAGCTTTTAGCATTTTGACAAGTTAAGCACAAATGAATCATAAGTGTACAGAGTAAATTCCTCTTGGAATACAAATGGGTTTATATCAGAGGAAGAAAATGTGGTTGGCCAAACACGTTCCTATTCTGCTGAGTCAAGAACTTTCAAAAACCAGCCTCCTGTTTGAAATCTCTAAAAACCCCTAATGAAGCCACACATGTCAATATTTCCATCTTCCAGAATTCTGCTTCCATTGCAAAGTCTAAATGTTTTCACTAGGATGCTTCAAACGAAATTCTTACGCTTCTCCTAATTAATGGGTTTTCTTACCTGGTATCCTACATACTTTTCCTTGAATTTCTCCTCTTCAGATTTTGTAGTTGAATACAAACACAAGCTGGCTTTGTCTGATTAAGACCATGCCTGCTGCTGGGTCTCCTCGGCTTGCTGCATCAGTTACATAACAGGAACACTTATTATTTGGGTCACTGAGTGAAAACCGTCAACAAGAAACTCTTCCAAAGGGTGAGAAAAATAAATTGCTTCTTACTAGCTACACATCCCAGATTCTTAAATAACACGATCTCACTTTGCCTGGATATATTGAGAAAGCAATTAAAAGGATGAAAGAAAAGTAAAGCAGGTAGTTCTTAGTAAAGTAAGTTACCCACCTGAGTAAAACAGAGTAACCCTTTCAGAGAGAGTGAATATTAAACCCCAGGAGTGGAAACTGCCATGTTTTTACTGCAGCCTCACTGGGTGAAAAGGGAAGACATTCTTCTGAGATGTAAGCAGAACTGAAGTTGGCAGGTCGGCAAAGATGAGGGTTTAGGAAGGCCAGCAAGAGTCACCCTAGGAGAGACAAGGGATTGAATAAGGCAGAGAAGGGAGATACCAACAAAGAGTGAGAAACTCCCCTCTTGGTAACAATCATTGTTTTCAGTAGGGAAGCATACTCTGTTGTGAGCATTGCTGGGCCCTTGCTGTTAAGAACCATAAGGTATGACTTTGTCTTAGAAGAGCAGCATAGTTAAAGAGATATTGAAGGGGTTGGCACTGTGGTGTAGTGGGTTAAGCCTCTGCCTGCAGTGCCAGCATCTCATATCAGCACCAGCTGCTCCTCTTCCCATCCAGCTCTCTACTATGACCTGGGAAAGCAGTAGAAGGTGGTGGCCCAAGTGCTTGGGCCCCTGCACCCATGTGGGAGAACCAGAGGAAGCTTCTGGCTCCTGGCTTCAGATTAGTCCAGCTCCAGTTGTTGCAGCCATTTGGGGAATAAACCAGTGGGTGGAAGATTTTTCTCTCTATCTCTCCCTCTCTCTGTCTGAGACTCTACCTCTTAAAAAAGTAAACACACAAACAAATAAATAAAGATATATTGAAATTAAGTGCTTGTCTAACAATGACTATTGGGACAGAATCAATGATCTTAACCTTACTATTGATTTTTTTTTTTTATTTTCAATATCACTTTGGAGATCAGTTGTAGATTTTCAATACCTGGGCTGACTTCTCTTTACATTTTCCAAGCAACCTTCTCCCCTGAACATTGAATGTTGGTTGTATCAATGTGAGGTAGAAGTGGGTCAGAAAGAAATGAAGTAGAATCCATTGCAAACAAAATTCCAAATAATCATCAGTTTTGCAAAGTGTGTAACAGAATGAAAATGTATATTTTTTTTGGATTCTGGATCCAGAAAAGAGAAATGCCATTCATTTTTATTTTGTTTTCTCTTTTAAATTTATTTATTTCTGTCTTTCAGGAAGATTGGGGGTGGTTCTTTGTCTCTGTGTTTCTCTGTCTCTGCCCCCACTTCTCCCTCATCCTCAGGGTAAATTCGAGCTGAGGAATGACCAGACTGTGTTGAGAGTACTGACGTCATTTTGAACCTCTGGAAAGACCTATTTCTATATTTTGGTTTGCCTGAAAATCTGCCAGCTATCAGCATGCAGAGCCTCATTATCAGAAATCACTGTGTAAATTCAGCATCTACCCTCCTCTGGCCTTGTTCCCTTCATTCTTAGAATTTTCAGGTGAAGTCTACAGCAGCATCAATAGACAGTTTCTAAAGGGGTAAACATTGCTATATGATTTAAAGGAACCACTGTAGGAAGAATATTCAGTTATAATTATCAAGCAGCCAAATGTGAAAATGTGAGCTCTTGTTTTTATATTTTTGAACACACTGCTTTGAAGATTCATCTCAACGGGAGAGTCTATCACATCCATGTAGCCACGTTTTTCTATTCAGATATTTGAATAAAAATCAAAGGAATTAGTTTGGTATAATGAAGAGAATGGTGGGCGTTTATGGAGACCGATGGACCTGGATTTAAGTATCAGCTTCACTGGTAACTCTGACGTGTCAAGCAAGCTACTTATCAACTCTTTGAATCTAAGTGCATCATCTGGAAAACAGAGACAACAGCCATCTTGAGGGCAAATAGCAGAAGTATTTTCATAAATCATCTGTCACCCATTAAGCACTTCTACAACAAAGGTTAGTTTCCCTTCTTCCCCTCCTCCAAGCTTCTATCCTTGCAGAAAATACTTTCTTGATCAGCGTTCATCAAAAAGCTCAAAAATTCACCCAAGCTCTGAGCATAAAAGGCCTCCACCACAAAACCCTTTAACACATTGCCCCTCACATGCATCTAGAACAGAGGTTTCATTCCCTTTAGAGAGCATAAGGATTTAGCAACAGAGCAGTTATGGAGCACAATGTTTTCAAGCACTGGTTTTAAAGTGGCTTGGAGGTCAAGTCACAAATAATCTAAGGCCCATTCCAGCTCTAAAAGTCTATGGTTCTATGAAATTGAGACAGTAGCTGCAAACCAAGCCTGGCCTTTATGCCTCAGAAAGGATTGTATGCACTGGGCTGGTTGCTCAGCACATTGAGGATTTGATTAAAAACCCACTATACTCAAACGTTAGCTTTGGGATTAGCAGATCAAATAAATGTATGTTATTGCTTTGTCAGAGACAGCGAAGTTGTTTTTGTCTGCTAGTGTATTTTAGTGGGGAGAATACGCAGTAGTTAAACAGACTAGCCAACAAGCCAGTCCATGGAGAAGAAAACAGGTGCAGTACGCAGCCCAGTCTGCTCATCTCTTGGGTGCTGCTCATTGTCTATGCGAGGGTATTGTGTTATGTGTAAACTTAGACATCTTTTTCTGAAAAATCAATAAGGTTTTCTAATTCTAAAAATAACACCTCTCATGAAAATCCAACAAGGGTGTTGAGGTGAAATTTGATTTCTCTTTAAAATCTCATTAATTCCCATTTTGATGCATTTGTTCTAGAGTTCTAGAAAACTTGGTTTTGCAATGATAAGCATTGTTTGAAACAATTTATTTTTCGTGGCTATTTCAACATGAAAAATGAAATGTAAACACCAGGGATATGATAATACCTCTTGTAAGAGTGTTTGTGTGTGTGTATGAGTGTGTGTATGTATTGAGGGGATGTCTTTGAGAAGATAAAATTTTTTTTCCTTCTGCTTTGGGAGTTTATTCTATTGATAGCAAATGCTGCAAGTTTTAAATATCTTTTCATTCAGTGGAAACATGGATTCAATCCAGTGGAAACATTGATTTAATCATCTTTCTTTTCCTTACTGGGAGTCAGGGGCCCACGAGTAATTAAGTAACAAGAGCACACATTCCTACAGATACACTTCACAAGGAAGACAGCAATACCAAGGCCAAACATGTTTTAAGTGCCCACTATGTGCCAGGGTCTGGTTTTGACACTTGCAATAGGGTTGAAACTCTAGGGTTGTGTGGATGCTCCCAGGCGATCTTCCAATTTAAAGAGGAAACAACATACATTTAGGGTGAAATCAAGTCTCCTACTGAAACCTGAGTAGGTAAAAGATCCAAATCAGGTTAAGCACCTTTAAACAGTGTTCAGAAGTAGTGAAAATGGCACATACTTAATTGTATCTGGGTTTTAATAATCTGAAATATTCACTCATTCAATAAGTTTTTGTTGAGTGCCTACTGTGTTAAAAATATTGAAAGAATATAAAAAATGACTACAATATTTCTGCTTTTTATTATGGACCAGAAGGGTATAACATATTTTCTTGCTTTCGTTGAAAGCTGTAAATAATTACTAATGATATAGTTTTTACAACAAAATTTTCATAGTTATGCATGTGAGAAAACTACTTGATGATTGATTTCAACAACAACAACAACAAAAAAAAACCCAACCCAAATCACCAAAACTTAAAAAACAGTTAATAAAACCAGAAATAAAAAAAAAAAGCAAAAATAAACTCAGGGACTCAGCATTGTGGCATAGTAGGTTAAGCTGCATAGATTTAGGAAATAGTAATATCTCAGGATTGAAGCTTGGTCAATTCCCAAGCAGTATCTATGCAACATGGGTCAGAATTATGATATAGAAATTATTGGAGGGACTGGTGCTGTGATGTAGCGGGTAAAGCCACTGCCTGCAGTACCAGCATCCCTTATGGGCATCAGTTTGAGTTCCGGCTGTTCCACTTCTGATCCAGCTCTCCGGTATGGCCTGGGAAAACAGTAGAAGATAGCCCAAGTCCTTGGGACCCCGAACCCACGTGGGAGCCCTGGAAGAAGCTCCTGGTACCTGGTTTTGGATTGTTGCTGCTCTGGCTGTTGCAGTCATCTGGGGAGTGAACCAGAGGGTGGAAGACCTCTCAGTCTCTCTCTCCCTCTCTCTCTCTTTGTCTGTCTGTAACTCTGCCTTTCAAATAAAATAAATGTACTTTTTTTTCAAAAATAAGCTATTGGACTGAATTTAAAGTTCAGAGCATTCCATAGAAAAATCCAGATTTATGATATTTTTTGACAAAACTGGAAAAACGTATGAACATTAGGCTTCAATTTCTGCAAATTCACACTAAAAGAGAGCTGGACAATGGCATGCACTCTTCTTTCTTTGAGACTGGAATGTTCTCCAAAGGAATTAATTTGCTTGCTGACAAAAAAAGAAATACCTTGGAGCAAACATTCCTCTCATTCCTTTGGACATTACATTTGCTTGTGACTTCTAGAAATGTCAAGTGTGTCCATAAGGCAGTGAGCTGGGCACAGGATGGTTGAGTAGAAAAGTGAAAAGAACTGAATCCCAGATGAAAATGAGACACAGAGTTAATCTGCCCCAGAACCATGGCATCTTCAGGCTTCCTGTTAAGTAAGATTATACATTTACATTTTGTTGATTCTGCATTGCACTTTCTTAGTCAACATCTCTGAAGTCAGAACATTGTGTAGACATGATCATATTTTACAGTCACTGTCAGCAGTGGCCCTAACATAGGTGTCACGCCTGTGCATGTGTCAGTTTGACTGTTATTCTCTGGAACATGACTGACAATCATAAATGCTTGACAGTTCCAGCAACAAACCACTGAAAGGAATTAGAGTAAGAATCTTGTATTCTGTCTGAAAACTTTCTGTTGACACCTTTGGAAAAAATAAAGTAAAACATCATCAAAATTTGCATAAAGTGTGTCAGTGCTTGGAAGAATAACCAAGAAAGAACAGTGGAACAATCTTTTAAGAAATGGTGTATTACCAATACTTCTGATATTACACAGGATCAAATTGGGTGAGAAAACATAGATATCGATAGCTCTGAATTTAAAAACTGATTCTGAAGATACCAATTCTGAAGGTAAATATATATGAAGGATATGAAACAACATGTTTGATTTATGGTTGTATTTATATTTCTGATGAGTCATAGGCAGTATTATATATTTCTGATGAATCATAGCCAGTATATTTGTGACATATGGCAAAATATACATGTAAATAAATTTTATAATTTTTCTTTCAGTAGATAACAAAATAAAATTCCAAGTGATTAGAGAGCGTTGTGTCAGTTTAATTAGCATTTTCCTCTTTCTTAGTGGTTCATAAAGTAATGTTGGGTATTATAATCACTGTCTTACATTTGACAAGATCAGGACTAAATTCCTTATTGCTGAAGTTGGGACTCTGTTTTTTGCCATCAAAGTCATTCACAATGGTATGACACACAGTTTATGAACTTTTTACATTCAGTAGCTTTCTTTTCATCTCCCTAAAAGAAAAAGGGGTGGAATAGGTTAATGTCCACCAAGTGTGAGAATCTGAGTTCTGAGTTGGTGACTTCATAGGCAGACAACAGGTACAAGTAATGACAGAGCTCTACTTTCCTGCTACTCTAAGCACACAGCGGGTAGGGCGAGCCAGGGGAGACTCGTCTCTCTCAGCTAAGACACCTCAAGCACCCTGCCCTCGGCAAGGCATGTTGCTACTCAACAACTATTAGTTACGCTCGCGTGTTAATGAGCAGTATCTTCTGGAAATGAAAATGTGCCGGCCTCATCACCGGAGGGCTTCTTAATTAACCTGCTGATACTGTTAGCAACCGCGTTAGCTCAGACAGGAGTGATTTGGGTTCTTTGTCCCTCACTCCTCTCTTTATTCTACCGTAGGATCGGAGTGCTCTTTGATTAGCCCATCCTAATTTCCTAAAGTAAGCAAGAATTTGAGAAACTGCCCATGGCACATTATTTCATTGCTTAAACTTGCTGCTGACTCTTTCATCCTTTGATAACTAAGTCCTTCCTTAACAATAGCACTAATTATACCAGTCATGTATTCTGCTCTCTGGACGTGTTTCATCCTCGCAGACAAGATTAGTGGCCTCCCTCCAGAGAAGTTTCACCATGCGGCATTCTTTGTTGGGAGTGGAAACATTTCCTGTTCTGCATGATGTGCTGGCCCCAGTCACTCTCACCTGAGAAATATGAGTGTTTACCACTGAGTGGCCTTGTTCCTCCAAGAATAACTTGACCCAGGACAGGGCGTTCCATCCCTGTGAAGAAGTTCACATTTTCCATTAAATGCAAATTCTTCTTTTGAAAAGGTTGACTAAGATGCTATTTCAAAGAAGAATCGCAGTTGGTTACATTTAGTGTCAGAAGGAAAAAAAAATGTCTACTTAAGAATAATTTCTGGGGGTGGGTGCTGTGGCATAATGGTTGAAGCCACCGCCTGCAGTGCTGACATCAAACGTGAGCTCTGGTTTGAGTCCTGGCTACTACACTTCTGAGGCAGCTCCCTGCTAACGAGCCTGGGAAAGCAGCAGAGGTCGGCCCAAGTCCTTGGGCCCCTGAAACCATGTGGGAGACCCGGAAGAAGATCTTGGGTCCTGGCTTCAGCCTGGTCCAACCCCAGCCTTTGCAGCCATTTGGGGAGCGAACCAGCAGATGGAAAATCCACACCCTTCACCTGCCCCTCTCTGTGTGTGTGTGTTTAACTCTGCCTTTCAAATAAATAAAAGTAAATCTGTAATAAAAAGAGTAATTCCTTGCTTTGGGCCAACAGTGCTTCTCTGTTGTGAACAGGATGTGCTTTTGTTCTCTTGAAGATTTGCTGCAGTGTTGTCCTGCTGAGAACACACACTGATGGTTTTGTTGGCCTCAACAGAACTTGTCTTCCCTTCTACAGTGACATATCTAAATTTTATTATTGCTAAATAAGTGGATCCCTGATTTCATTTTAAAGAAAAATGTATTGATTTGAAAGGCAGAATTACACAGAGAGGGAGATGAGAGTGAGAGGGTTGGAGAGAGAGATCTTCTATCCACTGGTTCACTCCCCAAGTTGGTGAGACGGGGCCAGGCCATAACCAGGAACCAGGAACTTCATCCATGTCTCCTAATTGGTGCTGGGGCCCAAGCACATGGGCCATCCTTTCCTGGTTTTCCAGGTACATTAAGCAGGGAGCTGGATGGGAAGTGGAGCATCTGGGACAGGAATCAGTGCCCAAGTAGGATTATGGTGTATGATTATGGTGCTGGCTCCTGGATTTCATTTTTAATGCTTAAGTTTCTTCAAGTGTTTTGTCCCTTAGAAAAGTGGACTGCCATGTTCCCTGTGGCCACCATTATGGCTTATCAGTAGCCAGAATTGCCCCTCCTTCAAACACCTCCAGAAATGATGATATTGAAAAACAAGCCTCTGTAATTTCTGCTTCAGCTGATTTAGTTCTGAAAGGTCCAGGATCCACCAAGGTCCAGTCAGGGCCTCCTGTGCCCTGGGTGGTTTCCAGCTGGTAACTTTGTTTACTGAATGCACATTTTGTGCTCCTGGGCACTGCCCTAAGTGTCTGAGTGGCCTAATCTTGATTAATCCTCTCAACTCCTTTCAAGATAGCTATTATTATCCTTGTTTAAAAGATAAGAAAAGCAAAGACCAAAGTAATTAGACAACTAGCCCGAGGTTACCGGGCCAATTAGTGCCGAAGTTACAATTTCTGACTGCAATTGCCTGGATGTGAAATCTTCTGGTTGTTGTGAAATTAAATCCAGAGCCTCCTAAAGGATGTGCTAATTTTTCAATAAAAATTACTCCTACGTTCTGAGTCTGTACATTTCCGGTCAGAAATCTACCACAGTATCAGGATTTTGTGATAGACTGTTTCATAATCCTGATTGACAATTTGGGGTCCAGATCAGCTTTTCCTGGTGCAGGATGAAACATGACAGCAATCACCTCAGAGTTCAGTGTGAGGTGTATTCAGTCTTTTAGGCTTCCGAGAACTCAGACTACATATCCCAAATGTACCTACCTTGTATGGTATACGATATGGAAAAGTTGACATCGTGGACCTGATCATTTGATGACTTTATTCAGATGGAATGACACGAGCAGCGTAGGCAGCCAGGATGTGTCCAATCCAGCTGCAGCATCTCCACCCTCCGGGTACCACGTTCAACTGGGATTCCAGAGGTCTTGGCTGGTCACACGGCGAATGTCTGTACCACGGTAGCCAAATAAAGGGATAATTTACCTCTGTGATGAGTCTCTGTGATGAGAAGATCGGCCCCTGAATGTTCTGTGAAGAGGAAGCCAGGCCAAACAAGAGCCTTTTAACTTAGTCACCCTAGGGAGTAAATCAACTAGCAAATTTGGAAGAGAAAGGAGGAACATCCTATGTGTCTTTAACAAATTTGCTCATTATCTCTTTAATATTTTCTGGGCTGTGAACACTGATTAGTATATCAAATTAATTCTTGGAAGGTTTGCTTGACTGACTGAGTGAAGATCCTTCTAGGAAGAATAAGCAACTGGATCCAACTGGATCTCCCCCATACTCTGTGTACCTCCTGCTCCGCTGCTCCTAACTGGCAATATAGCAATCTGGCGTCTTGGCACCGTGTGGATAGAGGGTGTCTCACCCTGAGGCCAACCCTTGGAATTTGAGGGAAGTCTGAAATTGTATGGAAAAATGAACGTTCTTGAACAGCCAAGAATTTTTCTGGAGAGAGATAGAAACAGAGGTATGTGTGTGTGTGTGGGTAGGTGGGTGGTGGGTGGGTGGTGGGTGGTGGTGGGGGAGAACTCATACCTCTCATCAGATTCTCTTGGTGATAAACGTTGATTTAAAAAAAAATGTTCAAGGAATCTTTTCTCATTGTGGGAAAGTCTGTCCATATTTACTGAGCTCAGACCGTTCTAGATATTAAGGATATATCGATGGACCACATTCAATGTCTCCCACCCCTGCCTTGTCCAGAGGATTAAATCCAAGCAGGTGAGGAAGACAACTGAAAACCACCCAGGGAAGTGGGTCAAGAACGCGCCTGTAATGGTGGGGAGAGAGCACTGCCTCTCTAGGTAGCTGCTCACTGCCAGCTTTGTGGGCTTTGCTTTTATTTATTTATTTATTTATTTATACTTATTTCTTTGCATTAAAAATACATGTAGGCATTCCTCTCCCTTGAAGACAGTTGAGATTCTTATTGCCATTTCTTTGTCATTCCACTTCCTTGATTTCTGCAGCTGTCCAAGCTGTCCCTGGCTCACATGCCAATCTGTCAAGTGCCAGCCAGGGCAAGCAGCACGAGCGCTCGCACCACCCATCTGCACAAAGGAGGGAATGAAGGACCTGGTCCTTGACAAGTCCTGCAGCTTCCAAAAACGACATTGATTTAGGCCACTAAAACACCCCGAGTGTCTTCATTAATAGGCCCTAGGAAACTACAATCAATCAGCCTTTTCGGTGGTAACGGGTGCAAATTTGTGTCTCAGTTAATGTAGATAAAGATTTCAGTGTGCACTGTATATATCAAAAATGTAGCACATGCTGCGTGCAGAGTTTTAGTGAATACGAAAAGCTCAATCGGTGAAAACCAGCACAGCTCAGGCATTACTTCATTAACTGTCAATAAAGTTGTCTTTTATTTTATTTTCTAATGGTTTATCAATACTGGTAATTTGCTGCGGGTTATAAAAAGGAGGATGGGGTGAGAAAGGAATTTACATAAGTCCTGTTAACTAGGAAGGAGCTCAGTGGACTGTTTTGTTCTGCTACCTAAGGTAACAACCAGATGATATGAAGGAGGGACTCTCCATTTCTCCCTGGACTACAAGAATCCACCCTCCATGAGAGAACATAGGTCAGGGTGCCTTTTGCTCTGGAAATCTACTGGTATCTTGATCAGGGACATTATGCATTGTAATTGAACCCCCTTTAAAGAGTTCTGATTGAGGGGAAAATGGTTTTGTTTGATTTTATTTTACTTTCCCTGGTGATTGCAGCCAGTAGGAATCAAACGCGAGTCCTCATCTGCCTTAACGACTTTCTGGAAAACGCAGAGCAAACATAAATCCCTGTTCTGAAGCAGAGAAAGCTGCTTCACCACTTTAACTGAAAAGAACGAGTCTGGTCTGTTTGTCCAGTGCACCGAGGAACGTGCTCCTAACACTGTTCAGACCTGTACAGTCATGCACCTGAGAGCGGAGGGACATCCGCTTCCCTGAATGATATTAATGTAGTTTGGAAGAAACAGGTTGATGATAATAAACTAACCATGAGAATTCATCCACTGATTGATATGTTCAATAAACACTTGTGGCAGGCTAATGTTTTAATACGTTAAGGTAGAAATTAACCTGTGCCTTGTTTTATTATTATTATTTTCTTGCTTGAGCACACTCATTAGAAAATGGATGAGGAAGTAACGGTATCTTTCATTCATAGAGGAAGGACAAGCGGACTTCAGCGATCTTGAGTCCCTGGGATTCTTGGCATAGGACGGTCTTGTCTTTCTTTCTCTCTCTCTCTTCCCTACTCTTCCTTCCCTTCATCCATTCTTCCCCCCTTGCTTCCTTGTTTTTTTTATTCGCTTTTTTTCTCTAAGGCTGGTGTGACTTCTTTATGCAGTCACTCCTTCTGGGGGATTTCTAGCCCCAAAAGGACACGTGCCTGTGATGTTTCCTGCCCCCTGCTCACATTCCCTCCTCCTACAGGAGAGCACAGCTCTGGAGGATGGGCCACCTGGCTGATTTAACTAATTGGCCCAAAGGCTGCCACCTTGAATGCAAGGGAAGGAATCCGAGGGCCAGTGAGGGGAATGAGGACTCCATCTCCAGTGCCTCCTCGGGCAGCAGCAGGGGTGTCCAGCGTGTGTGTTGCTGACTAATGACGGGTGAGCTTTGCATTTTCACGCATTACCTGAGTCCAGGGGAGGAGGGAGGAGCCCCAATAAATGACGGACGGCACTCCTTGCATGCTTGTTGTGGAGCGATTTCTATTTGTGACACATTTATTGAGTTTTTTTTTTTTTTTTTTTTGCACCAGGCCTTATGGTAGGCAGATGGATAGATCTATTGTCTTCCCTCAAGGGAATCTGAGTCTAGTGAGGAAGGCAGACAAATTAACAGAGCCAGTAACACCACGGGAGGGATTCTCTTCTAGCAGTGTGAGCAAAAGGCGGTGAGCAAGAGTCAGGGATGACTGCATCTGCCTGGACCTTGAAGGAAGGGTAAAGGGAGATGTGTAAGACCATCCCTAATGCGCAGCCAGTGTTTGGAGAGCCACAGAGGTATGAGAAGGTTGGTTTTTGCAAGGATGAGGCTGGAGGGTCCCCATTGTGAAGTGATGAGTGGACTCCCCTTGGCCCCCAAGGCTCTGGTTGGTGAGTGTCAACAATTTAAACAGGATTTCAGATCCATTTTTCCCCAAGGAGATGTAAATGCCTGAAATCCTATACCTCACATGTTAAAGACACTTGATACAGGATTTTCCCCAACTTAACAGAAATAATAAAAAGGTACCATGGCATTGCCACTAATGGGTTGTGAAGCCAAAAGGAATTTTCTTAATTATCATTAATAATAAGTAAATTTTAATCCTGATAGGATAGGTCAAGCTGAGTTATCTTTTCATTTTCTGTACAGCAAAGGATGTTATAGAATTTTGTCATAAGAAGAGGCAATCAAGAGTGATGTAGCCAAAAACGTAAATGCAAGCATTTAGAGAGTTTTGGCAGATAATTAATACAAATATTTTGTTTTTTTTTCTATGTTTTATATTTCTGGTATTTTTGGCTTCATAAAGTTCATAGTTATGAGTTTTCTTTTCTCATTTTGAATATCCACTATCGACTTACTTCTTTATTCATCATTTTGTATTATTCTTAAAGAAGATCTCACAAATTGTATAAGCTCCAGGTCCTTCTAAACTTAGGTCAGTCACCAGGTGGGAGTAGAGACTGCAGATGTAGGCTGGGGCCAGTATAGAATGAAAGACCCATGGAGTGAGTGGGGGGCTGGTGCTGTGGCGCAGTAGGCTATTCCTCTGCCTGCAGCGCTGGCATCCCATATGGGCACTGGTTCTAGTCCTGGCTGCTCCTCTTCCCATCCAGGAAAAAAAAAGAAAAGAAAAGAAAAGAAAAAAAAAAGATCCATGGAGTGATAGAGGACCTGCACGTCCACCTGAAACTTCCCGTCCTCATCTTAACTAAGAGGAAAAGGCAACCAGAGAAGTCAAATGAGTCCCAGACGCCTCTGAACATATTGGTATCAGAGACAAGAGCGGGACCCTGTCTCTGACTTCTCGGGCACGTCTGTCTTCTTTACTCCCTGAGCTTCAAAGAGCAAGCCTTGGGTCATGGCCAGAGTGGCAAACCAACCAATTCATTTGTTTTGGCCAATATACTACTTAAAAAATAGCTCAATATCAGTATATTTAGGTGCCACTTGCTCTCCACTTTCTCTTCGCCCCCACCACTCCCACTCCTTTCTCCTGAGTGACAGATGTGCTTGTCTTGTGTGCAGACACCAAGAAAGTATCTGGTTTGAGGAACAGAAAGGTTTTGAGGCCGTAGGCTCCAGACACTCCCTTCCTGGGTAGCACTGCTAGGAGACATGTGCTCCAATATTAATCTTCCGTAACAACATCCATCAGCAGCTCTGGTATTTGAGTTCCTCATGAAGAAAAGAACAAAACCCATATTTTACCTGTCAGTCATCCTCAGAGAGCAGGGGAGCCAGCCGTGCTGAGAGGCTTATGGACATGCAATCTCAGACGGGGAGAGCTGGAGGAATGCAGACTCATGGAGGGAGAAGCCCTGCCTGTGACGACAGCAGGCCCAGTCGGAGAATTCCTTGGCAAGAGGCTGCTTGTATTTAGTTTTAGCCCTTGGCCACACCATATCTGGCAATTTAAGTTCCAAAGAAAAAGCAATATTGCAGGTGTTCTCAGAATAACAAGGGACCAAGAACTGGTATGTTTTCAGTTATGAAAGCAGCTAAAAATTCAATAACAAGGACACGAATCCAAACCATTACATTGTTAGAAATTTCTGGCTGATGCACGTAGGATGCAATCTTGTTAGCTGCTGGCCAATCCACACTGAGAGGCAACCTGAGAAAAATGGCTGTGCATTCAGCCGAGCTCAATTCTCTCCTGACATCAGACTCCAAGCCTTTGCAAAGCACCTCAGAATGTTTTGCTTAAGTTTGTACCCAAGGACCTGGCATCCACCGGGAATTACAACCCCTCATATTGTTCTTACGTTGTTCTAAGACCTGACTACCTACCATGGGCTTTGCAGTTACTTTATCAAATTCACGTAGCAATATTATGCTCTTTTCACTTTATAATTGAAGAAGTTGAGGTTAATGTGATATCAGACTACACTGATCAGTAGAGCTAGGACTAGCACTCAGAGCTGTCTGCTTCCAGGGTCACTGCAGATGTCTGCCTCAACACCAATGCTGTAAAGGAGAGCTAAGGCCTGTGAGTATGAAGGAGCAGGGTGTGTGGGAATCAGGTCATTACCCATGTGGCTAACTTACCCTCTTAGTCTAGGCTCTATTGTTGGGCTTGGAGCTGATGATTGGGTGGCTGCTACAATGTCCAAGGACAACATAGTTACCTTTTTCCTTCTAGGGAGACTTGGAGCACTAGGGAATGTGGCCACTGAGCCACCTTGTGTCTGTCTCCGGGGACTGCATCTTCCCCCACACTCCAGCATCTGACAATTTCAGGGAACCCCTGCGTCATAGCCAACACCATTCTTGTACTCCCACCTGAAAGGCTTTGCATGGCAGCCTTACTTTTTAACCTCACAGTCCAAGCCTCCGCCTACAAGGGACAAATCAGCTGCTGTTCTAGAATCTGATGAATGTCATGTGAGTTGCTTCAAAGAATTTAAAATAACTGGTACTAGGGCTAGAACTGTGGCATGGCGGTTGAGCCACTGCTTGCAATACCAGCATCCCTTATCGGGAGCACTGGTTCGAATCCTGGTTGTTGTGCTTAAGATTCAGCTCTCTGCTAATGCACCTGGGAAGTCAGTGAAGGATGGTCCAAGTACCTGGGCCCCTGCTACCACATGGGAGACTTGGATGGAGCTCCTGGCTGCTGGCTTCAACCTGGACCAGCTCCGACCATTGTAACCATTTAGGGAGTGAACCAGCAGATGGAAGATCTCTTTCTCTATCTCTTTCTATCTCTACTGTTCTGCCTTTCAAGAAAGCAAACAAACAAAAATCTGTAAGAAACATAGAAGTGACAGACTGTAAATTCCAGGAAAACTCAAGGCTCCATTTCCTCAACACCCCACCATAGTATTGCAAGGAGAAGGAGCTCACACATGGAATCAAAGATAAAATTAACTCTTCAAGGACACACAATATTGCTCCCAGAAAAAGGGGTAAATTTTTCGGTAGAAGATGTAATGTGATCATAAATGGAACAGAAGTAACATTCTCCGAGTTCCTTTGAATTCTATCTTCCACCTCTATTTCAGTGATTGTGGAAACAGGAGAGAAGTGATTATGTGGTGATTAAGAGAGAGTGCTCTAAATTGGAGGCATTGATGTGAATCTATGATTTCTAAAGTATTTATGTGTGTATATGCAGGCAAGTGTGTTTATGTGCCTATATGTAGGTATATTGTGTACACACATATGCATATATGAGCATATATATCTTTGCATATAATGTAGGTATATTTCTTTGCTCTGTTTGCTGAAAGCACATAGAAGCAAAAAATGCCCCAATAGCAATGAGTACACTTAGTACTCAGATATTGGTCTCTAATACCATTCTCTGCTAAAAGAACAAGAGCTCCTCTGAGAAATGTCTGAATCAAAGGCTGAGACAGGAGTAGTTCTAGAGGATCCTGGAACTTCTCGTTATGCTAGAAATAAGGAAGCATTAAAAACATGAGTAGGATATGTCATTAGGAGACTTACTAGCTTGCCCAAAGATGGAACAAATCAAATGCCAAAATAAATAAAACCATATAACCATAACCCACTAAAGGAAACAGGAGCGCTCACTTCAGCAGCACATATACTAAAATTGAAACGATACAGAGAAGATTAGAGCAAGGATGACATACAAATTTGTGAAGCATTCCATATTAAAAAAAAAAAAAAGAAAGAAAACAGGAATCCATGCCTTTGAGTTAGTTTATCTAAAAAAAGCCATGAATAATAAGCACGCCAGTTGAGGAGAAGGGAGGCCTCCCTCAGTGCAGGATGCCAAGTGCTGACTAGTGAAGACTAGTGAGTGTGGAAAGACTGCTGCAGTTCAAACATTTTATCACCATCTTGATCAAGACAGATTCAGGCAAAAGTCGTCTGGGAGATTAGGTGCAGGGGGGACGTTTTCATGAGGAGCTGGATAGCTTCATGTTCTTACACTAAGTCCCCACGGGTTACTCCCCAGTGTCAGGGGAAATAATTGTGTCTGGAGAGTGTGGAAACCAGACAACACTTTCATTACGTAAATACAGCAA
The DNA here is from genome assembly GCF_033115175.1 of Lepus europaeus. Lineage (NCBI taxonomy): Eukaryota > Metazoa > Chordata > Mammalia > Lagomorpha > Leporidae > Lepus > Lepus europaeus. The sequence continues at coordinate 102,253,511 of NC_084828.1, read as the reverse complement.
AACCACCAGTGAGAAGCAAATACTGTTTACATCCAAACTGTGACGCTGTGAGAACACAATATTATTCGTGAAGTATTCTGGCTGGAAAGTCGTATCCTAAATGTAATCATGAGGAAACTTCAGACAAGCCTGAAATTAGGTGTTTTCTATGGGAAAAAAAAAAAAAGAAAAAGGAACTATATTACTGAAAATGTCGATGTCATAAGCAGAAAATCAGGGCAGTGAAGTGTTCCAGGGTGAAGGAGCCTAAAGAAACAAGACAAAGAAAAAAAGAAAAAAAAATTCTGCTATAAAAGACATTTTTAGGTCAATTGGGAAAATTGGATTATGGATGTCGATTAGATTAAACTTTTATGATAATGTTAATATAATATCAGTTATCTGCTGAATCAAATGACTCTACTTGGTTACATGAGAGAATCTCTCTTTTCTTAGGAAACACACATTGAATTATTTAAGGGCAGAAGGGCATGATGTATTCAACTTCCATATGGCTCCAGAAAAAATATTATGTCTGCTGTGTGTAGTATATAAATTTTATTTATGGGTACATGGAGATGAGAGAAAGGGAGTGCAAACACTAAAGCATGTAGGCTAAGTGTTAACAATAGGTGAGTCTGAATGAGGAACATGTCCGTGATCTGTGAACTGTTCCAATTCTTGTTAATTTTCTGTACGTTTGGAATTATTTACAAATGAAATCCTAGGCGAGGTAGAAGCCTGTGCACCAGTGTTGACTGCTGCAGTTCAAATTCGGGCTATTTCCCAGCTCTGGGGTCTTCAGCACGTTGTAGGAATATAATTGCTCTGTGCCACTGATTCCTTAACAGGAAAATTAAAATAATAGTACCTGCCCCATAGGGTTTCTGCAAGGTAGGAGGTAATGAAAGTGCTTATTATTATTGACTCGGATGACTTTTCATGAAAGAGATGCCAGAGCCTTGGGAGATAAAGCAGGAGCTAGGGTGAGGCTTGGGGTTGCAGGTGCTGAGGCAGGTCCCTAAGCCAGTACTCAAGCTAAGGGGCGTGAGGAGTCCCTGACAAGAGGGCCAGTCTCACCTTTCACAGCCCCTCTTCAAAGATCTGGGCCGCAGCATAGGCAGCCGTGTAGAGGGAGCGCCCCGAACGCAGCACAGGTGGTGGCGGCTCTGCTAACCATCGACTCTGAGAGCCAGAGAATCAGAAGCCTGGTGACCTTCCCAGAAAATCAAGTCCCAGGGGAATCAGACTGTTAGCGTGGGGGTGGCAAGGGAACATTTCCCAATTACAAAAGCAGCAGTGAAAACCACATGCTTGGTGCTTGGAACTAGGACAATTATAAATAAGCCCAGGACAAGTTCTCCACAAACAGAGGTTGCTTTGTGAAAAATGCTGTCAGCTAACATGGTGCTTCAGCCACAGCATCAGGTGAGGGGGGAGATGTTGGCAGCGAGTGGGAGAGGTTGAAGGCCAGTCCTGTGGTGCCCGCACGGCTTTCCTAATTTGGATGGTTTCTCTTGCAAGCTCCTTATTTGAAGACGGCTCAGGCAGTGTTATGATTAGAAACGTAATCCATTCCACATGTGTCTGGAGGCTGGGGAGGCCACGCTGCAGGGTTTTCAGGGAGGATTGCCAAGGTGGCCTCCTGGAAAGCCACCTCACTGTGACCCTGGATCAAGTCACGGTTTTCCTAGCCGGTCTCGGATAACAACTCCTGCTGGGGGTCAGAACAGCGGCTTGACTCTTCTCTGTTCTTACCTGCCTGCAGGGCTGTGTGAGAGGAAGGAGGAGGCTGGAGGATTTGTTTTGTGCCTGAAGTGTGGGGAAGCAGGGAGTGTGGCAGGGAGAAACTACTTGAGCCCCCTGTCTTTCTCCTACCGCCTCACTTTGTCCTTGAACTTTTCAGTTGCTGTCTTGTGCCTCTGAGCCCAACATCCCTGCCTGACCTTGTCAGGGCCATGAGATGGGGAAGACGCCCCGTGCTGGAATTCTCTAGCTCAGCTACTTCTAGCTTTGGATTTTGGAAGAATTAGTTAGCTTCTCTGAGCCTTGGTTTTCACAGCTGCACAACGTGGGGATTCCTATTGGGGAGACTGTAGGGAGAAGAGGAGTTACCATGTCTCAGCTGCAGGGCCCAGGCCTGGCTCTGGAATGTGCCCAGCAAATGTCATTAGCATCGTGACGTTAGCTTCAGAGAAGACGTGCAGCGTGCTCTTTCCCGCTCACTGTTTTGCTGCCAACTCCTGGGTCCCAGCCTGGCTGTGTGTTGTACGTGGGACGTGAAAGGCCTGTAACCTAGGGTACATGTACTTAGCTCTTTTCTATATGGCTTTAACGGTCATAGTGCTAAAGCTTGCCTTCCCTTTAACCCTCTGGACTAGAGAGCCCACTTGGTCATTCCTAACATAATTAATATTTAGCATTTCAATGGCATGTCGAAGCTTAAATTGTTATCTTGTTAAAGCCTGCTCCCATCTGACCTACAGTTCCTTCTAACGGTAGAAGTGCTAAGACGGGTCACTTGAGCTGCTAGGAAACTCAGACATGCTTTTGGGTCCATGTCATGTAGATATCTTTTCAAATCAAACTAGATCTTTGTACAGTAGCTATTTTCTCATTTCCCCAGCTGAGCCTAATTCATTAATGGTTTGCCTCAACTCTTTTCCATCTTCTACTTATACAACAGTGTGCAGCACTGTAAGTTCCTGTCTGACTTGAAATGTGGATACAAAGCCCTTCTTGTATACTGCTGGTTAGAAGTGCAGCAAAGAAAGACCTTGTCTTAGACTCAGAAGAACTGATTTTGGTTTCACTACTTACTAGTTCTACAATCTCAGCCAAGTAAATTCAGCTCTCTCAGCTTCAATTTCATCTAGAAAAAGGAGATTAAAATAACTAAGAATGGGGGCCAGCACTGTGGCTCTGCGAGATAAAGCCCTGGCCTGCAGAGAGTGTATTCCATATTAGCATTGGTTCGAGTCCCTGATGCTCCACTTCCAATCCAGCTACCTGCTAATGCACCTGGGAAAGCAGTGGAAGATGGCCCAAGTCCTTGGGCCCCCTATACCCACATGCTGTAGACCCGGAAGCAGCTCCTGGCTCCTGGCTTCAGATTGGCTCAGCTCCAGCGCTTGTGGCCATTAGGGGAGTGAAGCAGCAGATGGAAGACCTCTCTCTCTGTCTCTACCTCTCTCTGTAACTCTCTTTCAAATAAATATAATAGATCTTTTAAAAAATAACTAAGAATGTACAAATGATAGTAAAAACGGGAGTCTGGTAAGCTGTTAAGTACATGCCAATGTCAATTTAATTTATCTTATTTACTGACTTTTTTCTACTGAGCAGTTGAAGATTCTCAAAAGAGGGAGAAAGGATGATTTCTGCCTTCAGTATATGGCAACTTTTAAGTCAGATACTAGACATTTCCTTCTTAGTCCTACCTTTTCTGGTGATAACTATAGTTTAAACTTTTATGTTTCTTTGCTAATTTAATAATACGGCAGTATCTACCTCTTTTGAAAGGACAAATGAGTCCATAGTTAGGAGAACATTGTGTGCTCCAGGGAGGAAATATGTCAGCGACATCTAAGGTGGCCTCTTATTGTTGGTATTACTCACCTGGATCATTTTTGTGCTGATACAGTAAGATCATCGCAACCCAAAGTGGAACGAATAAATTATGGATGGCCGTGCATACTCATGCTGGGTTCCAGAAAAGGGCTGTGAATAGCCGGCACTGGAGCTGAACTCTCCAAAGGAACAATGAAGGCTGGTTGGAGCCCAGGGGAAAGGAGACCTAGGGGGATCAGGTTCCCACTGCATTGTGACTGAATGAATAATTCAGCAGTATTGTTTTGGGGTAGGTGTCCTTTTCAGCATCTTTAAAAACCTCTCTCTCTCCCACAGTGGGTTCACATAGCCATTCAATATCACGTCAAGGATTCTTTCTTGGCTGCAATGCTATGCAGTGGTAGAGTGAAGTGTGCGTTTCATGCACATTACAGCATAATTATTAGATCAAAATTGTTACTGTGATCTCCATCTCCAAATACTTGAGAAACGTGTTTTCAATTCGGAATTTCTAATCTTTTATTCAGTTGATTTCCCATCTTCATTGTAAGCATTAGGATAAGAATAGGAAAATGAGATTCATATGTGACATAGCTGTTCACCAGCTAATCTGCAGGCATTTTTGTCAATGACATATTTTCGAATGTCAAGCATTTTATTTTTGTAGCCAATAATATCCTTTAGGGCACTGTTTAGAAAGCTTTACTAAACTTATTTATAGCTTGTCTTTTCCAAAAAGGATTTGGGATGGTGTAGAAAGAAAGATGCTTACTATGAAGACTAGATGAATAAAATATATATGTGTAAGGTGGTTTCTGGGCTTCCTCTTGGGTGAATAGTGAGTAGGGTACACCTTCCAGCATCCCAGCGAGGAAAGAAGAATCCCAAAGGCGTGCTTACACAACCAAAGATCCCTAAGCTGCTGCAGAGATGTTGAGGACAGAGATTTGTGTTGCTCTTGGAGGCGGAGAGGAAGGTGAGAGAAACACAGGAAGTCATGGTTGAGGCAGGTGAGTGAAATTCCTGAATGATGTGGGTTGCTTTGTTGGACATTCCCCTGTGACTCCAGCATTCTCTAGCAATCTATAATCATACAGCTTTCTCCATATGACTAATACCAGAGGTTTCTGGTGGTAACCAGGGTCAGAAATGAGCCTGTGATGTCAGAGGCAGGCAAGAAGATCCTGCACTAGAGGCAACTGGAGGCTTCATTTCTGGGGTATAGTGATACAAAGATGGAAAATGAAGCCCAAGAAAATAAGTAAGAAATAAACCCACCAATTGTAATGCTTTTTAATAGAGGTTTGTGGTTGACTTATAACTCTGGATTGGAATTTCTGGACAGCCATTGTGGAAAGCAAAGCACATATTTCTTATTCTCAGAGAGGAAGCTACACACTATCATCAAGAGATTTTTAGAATCCAGCTTCAATTCTGAAGATTTTTTTTTTTTACAAAAGACTCCATGTAACATAAAAAACACCCTCAATATCAGTTTTTTCAGTCACTGTAGAAGCAGATTTATGTAGCCTGTTCCTTGAACTACCCCTCCTTAAAGCTCAGGGTGTGAAAGGTAAAGCACAATCCAGTGAAAAGAGCTCTGGGAAGCACTGAGCCTATCTGGCCCAAGTGTTACACTGCGTGTGGTGGATGTCTATGGCCATTCCTGTTGATCAGTCTAAGCCAGGAACCATAGTGCCATTCCTCTTGCCAAAGCCTCTGTGACCTAATCCTGGCCACTGAGAAGTGATTGGACAAAATCTAGAAATTTCTGGGAAAGATTTCCTCCATGTTAAGTAGAAAATACAGGATGAAAGCATCTCTTTTTTTAGGGAACACTGTTGTCTGTGGATGTTCCACCATGGAAGGAAACCAACACTGAAGATGACAGAGTGGATAAGGAGAAAAAACTCTTCTTGGGCTACTAACTCAGTCAGTCATCGATAGCTTCTAGGCCTGCAGTCATGTTATATTTCCTTCTTGGTTAAGTCAGTTGGAGCTGGAAATTTTTTTTAAGATTTATTTATTTTTTTAAACTTTTATTTAGTAAATATAAATTTCCAAGTATAGCTTTTGGATTACAGTGGCTTTTTCCCCCTATAACCTCCCTCTCACCCACAACCATCCCATCTCCCTCTCCCATCCCATTCGCATCAAGATTTTCAATTATCTTTATATACAGAAGATCATTTTAGTATATGCTAAGTAAAGATTTCAACAGTTTTCACCCACATAGAAACACAAAATGTAAAGTACTGTTTGAGTACTAGTTCCATTAATTCACCTAGTACATCTCATTAAAGACAGAGATCCTACATGGGGAGTAAGTGCACAGAGATTCCTGTTGTTGATTTAACAACTTGGACTCTTGTTTATGATATCAGTAATCACCCAAGGCTCTTGTCATGAGTTGCCAAGGCTATGGAAGCCTTTTGAGTTCACCAACTCTGATCTTATTTAGACAAGTTCATAGTCAAAGTGGAAGTTCTCTCCTCCCTCCCTTCAGAGAAAGGTAGCTCCTTCTTTGATGGCCCATTCTTTCCGCTGGGATCTCACTCACAGAGATCTTTCATTTAGGTCCTCTTTTTTTTTTTTTTCCACCAGAGTGTCTTGGCTTTCCATGCCTGAAATACTCTCATGGGCTTTTCAGCCATATCTGAATGCCTTAAGGGCTGATTCTGAGGCCAGAGTGCTGTTTAGGACATCTGCCATTCTATGAGTCTGCTGTGTATCCCATTTCCCACGTTGGATCATTCTCTCCTTTTTAATTCTATCAGTTAGTATTAGCAGACACTAGTCTTGTTTATGTGATCCCTTTGATCTTAATCCTATCATTATGATCAATTGTGAACTGAAACTGATCACTTTGACTAGTGAGATGGCATTGATGGGATTGAACTGGAATCCCCTGGCACGTTTCTAACTCTACCTTTTGGGGCAGAGTTACAGAGAGGGAGAGGCAGAGGCAGAGGCAGAGGCACATATGCTGCTTTATTTCCCAAATGGCCAAAATGGCTGGAGCTAAGCTGATCCAAAGCCAGGAGCCAGAAGCTTCTTCCAGGTCTCCCTTGTGGGTGCAGGGGCCTAAGGACTTTTCCAGGCCATAGCAGAGAGCTGTATTGGAAGTGAAGCTGCCAGGACACGAACTGGTGCCTATATAGGATGCTGGCACTGCAGGTGGCCACTTTGTCTGTTATACCACTGTGCTGGCCCCTGGGAATTGCTTTATTTGTGGTCAGCAACATCTGGACTGATACATCTTTCAGTAATATATTCTTTATCCAAATGATGAAACAGAAATGAATATAAGGGAACAAAGGAAAGTAAGTGAGTGAGGTCATGACTCACCCCTTGGCTTGTCTCTCTAGTCAGCCTCATGCTTTACCTCTCTGTGTTGCCTGCTATTCTTCTGTGCTCTAGAATGCTAAATATGTGGTTTCTGGCCATCACTCTTTTGCACAGATACTCCTCAGAACAGCTCCCTCATGTTCATGAGTGAGTGTGCATGTGCACACACACACAGACTCCTGTAGCCTGGCAACTTCTGCTTAGTCTTCACTCTTTGAAGTTCATTCATGTATCACTTATTTAGAGGTAGGGGAGCTGTGCCTCCTTTTCCATATAGCCCTAAACCCTTCCCATTAATTTAGAGACAGGAAGTCTCTAAATTGTCCCCAATAATTTCCACTTCCTGGAGATTATTGTGTAGTTTCTTCCCTTTAATGTGAGATAGTGACGAAATTCACTTGAATGGAATACAGCAAAAGGAATATGTAGATTCATACTTGTGATGTCACTGCCAAGGTTAGGTTACAAAAAATACTATGGTTTTTGTCTCTGGCACCCTGTCTGACTCTCTGACTCTTTATGTCTTAGATCATGAGTTGCCACAGTGAGCTTCTCAGTGAGCTTGGAAAGCTCACTTAGGCTTGTAAAAAAGACCACACAACAAAGCTTGGAAACGGATGACCTTTCGTCCTCAACTTAGCCTTCAGGTGGAACCATAGTCATAGCTTATAGATTGACTGCAATCGAATCTAAAGAAATTGAGATAAAAATGCTGTTTGTTTTTTTCAGATGTATTTATTTATTTGAGAGATGGAGTGACACAAAGAGAGGGAGGGATGAGAGAGGCAGAGAGAGAGAGAGAGAGAGAGAAAGAAAGAGAGGGAGGGAGGGAGGGAGGGAGAGAGAGAATATGATTCTCTATTGGTTCACTCCCTCAAAAGGCTGAAATGGCCAGGACTGGGTCAGGTAGAATCCAGGAGCCTGGAACTCCATCTGGGTCTCCCATATTGGGGGCAGGGTCCAAGCTCTTGGGCCATCTTCTGTTGCCTTCCCAGGCACATTCGCAGAAAGCTAGATTGGAAATGGACAAGCTGGAAACTTGACCCACCGCTCTGATATGGGATGCTGATGTTGTAAGCGATGGCTTAACTGTCTGAGCCACAAGACCAGCTCCACAGAATTATGTTTTAGGGTAATTTGTTATGCAGTTTAAGTGATTACCACAATATCTTTTCTTTAGATTGCACAAGTAATCTATACTTCCCCTATTATAACACATACCACTCTGTTGTAATTATCTGATATTTATTTGACTGGTTAGATTGTAAATTCTGTAAAGATGGGGCATTATATGTCTTGTGCAATATGGTATTGAAAAAGATAACATCATTCTTAGTACATAAAAATATAAACTCACTGAATGATGATAGAAATTTGGACTCTATACATACAGTATATGCCACAAACATGGCTGTGGAAATAGGAAGTTAGGTCAAGGAGATGAGAACCATAGAGGAAGATAACAAAATGAATGTCAAATTATAAGATAATTGTTGGTCTTCCAAATGTGTAAACAGACTGGGTACCAACCAAGATGGTGCTAACACATAACATAATCTTTGCACATCCTCTCCTGGCTACTAGTGCTGGTATCATGGTAAAACCACTTGTGAGAAGAGAGGTGAAAGAACCCTGGTCAGATACGCTGAGACTCGGGATTCTCAGGCCTGCCTTCCTACTGGCCAGTCTGGTTTTGACTGGCCCTTCAGCTCTTAGCACTTCAGCTTCTTTAAGAGGCAGAAGGAGACACTGAATCTTCTGCTTCTCTATAACCCTCTTCTACCATCACTTACCTCACACGGTTTGAGAGCAGGGCCCTTGATCTGTGTGCTTTCCATCTCTTCCTCTCTGAGGGAACACATGCCCTGTGGCACAGTGGTTTCCAAGCTGTGGAGAGGAAAGGGACACATGGTGTCCTGGGCCTATTAGAACGTGCGGTAATTTACGTAGAATGTATTTACCAGCTGCCTCGGACTGGCTTGTTACACACTTTTGAAAATCTCTGAGGTAATATGAAATGACAGACCGGTAAATAGTGGTCAACAGACCAGACATTCTGCTGTTTGATAAAATGAATGCAGTATAACTTAACTATGTGTTCTGTAGAAGCATGAGAGAAATAGCTGGAAAATAATCTGAGCAGAAAAATTTAACAAGTTACACATTGCAGTAAAGCTGCTGTCACAAAATTTCCTGTGTTCCCTGAAACTAGGCTTCTGTACACACGTGAGCTTCTGAAACGAGTAATCCATCACGTGTTGACAATTTCGAAGGCAATACCTGCAGGCAATTACCACATCACCAGCAGACTCCTATATCTACAAGAGACTATTGTCAATATCCCTGAGTGGTAAGAAACTCTCCTTAGTTTATAGTAGATTCTTCTGAGATAACAACGAGAATAACACTACTAACAATGATTATTTAATGTTCCAAAATGCGTTCTATCTGTCATTGCATTGCTCTCACTAGGTACTGTTGGTTAAGCAGCGCAGGTGTTCTGAAAGGAATATCTTTCCTGCAAGTTCACCTCCTTGCTCATTCAAAGGACCCCCTAATCTGAGATGACCATGTGCCAGGAGACTCAGTGGGGACACTGCTGAGCAAGACATGATAAGCTCTCTCCGGGGCTCAGAATCTTGAAGGAAAGGCAGACAGGTAGGCAGGCAGGTCAGTGTTGTCAGGGACTTGCTTTCTTTCCTCCCTTATCTGGTCCATACCTGGTGCCAAGAGTTGAATCATTCAGTCCTTAGTCCAACAGAAAATGCCGCCCCCTCCACTAATAGTTCCATGAAAGAAAATCTTTGCTTTTCTTTATCTTTAAATTTTAATTATTTCCGAAAGAGACCCAAATTGCAGAAATACAAGAGAGATATGGCTCACTGTTTAACAATGTCACTTGTCATGAGTATGGATGGTCCTTTTACCAGTAAGAAGATCCATCTCTTAGAAGAAGCTCTTACCTTTAGGAGTTCATTATGTGAGATGTGAGGAGTTTTAAACTTCAAAGGAAGCTGGTGGTGAGCTGCAACTGCTGTGTACAGGCCTCTGAGCGCCAAATGTACACATCTCTTCCTGACTCCGGGGGCAGTGAGGTAAGACCGGTAGCTGGAAACTGCTCATGGTGAGAGTGTTTTCAGCTAGGAAACTGAAAAACCACGTAGAACTTTTTTTCCTCCTGGAGAGTCAGTTGTAAAACATTTACTAGCAAACCACTGACTGTAACTCCCTACCTTCACCTGGCACTTGATTAAGTTGATGGATTTGCTGAACTATTCTGCATATGATATGCATAAAAACCTCTTAATTTGGGATTGAACATAATTACACAGACTGTATTAATTTCTTTCCCTCTCTCCCACATACATGGGTTAAAACCCCCTTCATTTGGCATGTAAATTTATGCAAACTAGCAAACAATTCAGGTTTTAAGCTGAGAACCCTGGAACATTAATAACACTGCAATCTTGATTATGTAGCTACCAATGCTCATTCAAAACCACCCTCCCACTTTGCCACCTACGGAAATACCCTGCTGAGATGTGCTTTTATTCTTTGATTGACAAATACCTATCTTCCCTCATGTTGAAAAAGGAAAACAAAAAGTCACATCAAAACAGAAACACACAGATGGCTGGATCTTGAAGAGCTTGTAAATCATCAAGCTGAACACTCAATTCTCTTCTTCAGTACACGTCCCCAACTTAGTCACTTCTCCAGAAAGATGTTTCTGTTCCTGTCGATAGTCTTCCTGTTTTCCTAGTAATCATGTTGGGAACTTTATTATCATTGAGTGCTCACTACGGTGGAGGATCACAGAGAAAATTCGGCAAATATACATCAAACAGATTGAGGTTTCAAGTTTGTGATCCCATGCAACAAGTGAGCAAGTCTGTAGATTTTTCTGTAAAAAGTTCACTTCTCTTTCACTGCCAGTACTAACTGAAGCCCTTGTTACCCCAACTTTCCTCAGCTACTTGTCTCATGCTTGTCTCCCTCCACTTTTCAGCAATTACGCAGCCATTTTTAGCTGAATTGTTGGTGTAGTAAGTATTGGGCTTAGGGATGACAGGAACCAGATACTTTGCTTTCAAGGTGGAGGAGCCACAAATGGATGCAGAGCAGTCTCTGTGCCATATGACAAGGGCTTTGACGGCTCCGAAAGAGACTATAAAGCAAAGAGGGGCGAGATTGGGACTATTTCAAGATGCAGAGTCTTGAACCGTGTTTTGTCATCTGCCTGTAATTCTACTAGGGAAAATATTGCCTAAGGGGAAGGGAATAGTGTGGTGCATTACGTCTTGGACCAAAGCAGAGTCAGGAGAAGGACGCAGATTCTTTTGGTTAAGTTCTGACATTTTCACACTGTGGGTGACTGCAGGCAAATTACCAAAAGTCTTTGGGTCTTAGTGACCTCATTGCAAAAGGGGACCACATGATTTAAACCTTGTGAGGAGGACCCATGGTGCTAATTATAAATTTCTTGGGATGAATCTAATGACACTTTAAAATCCTTGGTACCTGTTGCTTGTCCAGCTCAAGAGAACAGCCTTTGCAAAACTACGGATGTGTGAAATAGGCATGCTCTGTTTTGGGAGAGCAAATTTCCTTTGTAGCAGAAACACTGAGTGGTTGGGGATGGTGAAAGATGAGGCTGGAATGGCAGGTGGAGGAAAGGCCTGGAGGATCTTGTGTGCTATGCTCAGTTCTTTGAGATTTAACCTGCAGGTGATGAGGATCCTACTGAAGCATTTTTAAGAAGGACATGGACTTATTCTGCTTCCTGCTTCTAAGCTGAACATTGGTTTTTGTTGTTATTCTCCTGTGCAGCACCGTCAAAGAGAAACAGAGCTGATGTTTGTTCAAGATGAACACAGATTTTATTCAGATTCTATAGTAAGGGAGAGAAACTACAGTATAAATGGAAATTAATTCCAGCAAAGCAAAAGATGGGAGACTTTTTAAACACATACTAAAGGAAAAGCACTGGAGGATGATGGGAAGTGGTGATGTTGGTTAATACAATATGGCTTCTTGTTTTGGTAACTGCTACTTTTCCAAGTTGGGCTCCTCCCACCCAAAGACGTTGCACATCACAATCCCTTCCATCATGACGATTATATCTCGAAGGGATGGCTTCTTGGTCCTCATTCCTGGGTTATAGAAGATATATCTCAATGGGACAGAGAAACAGTCCAGAGTGGCAAGTTTTCTAGGGTAAATACTCGAAGAGGAGAGTTTAGGGATCTATAGTCGGGTTTTGGCTAGTGCAAACAGTAAATTATTTTGTCAGCAGGCATTTTAGGGGGTTGGGGTCTTGCTAAGGAAAGAGCATCAGGCTATAGAATCCATGCTAGAGTTTAAGTGTTTTAGTGTAGGGGATGGAGTGGGTAAAACCACGTATTTGAGAGTCTGCAGTTCTCACAGGCCATGGTTAAGGCCTGGCTGAGAAGAGGACTCAGAGGAACTAGACTGAAGTTTGGTCAAGGAGAGGATCTTTGTCAATAGCTTCCAGTAGCTCTTTCCTATTGCATGATATTTAACACTCCTTGCTTAGCCTTCTATAGACCTTCCAAGATGTGGTCTCATCTGCCTGGAAACCCTCTCTCAACACGGCCTCTGGGATTTTGCTTCTGTGGGTCCCTTTTGTTCGGCTGCTTACAGTTTTTTCACTCTTCGTAATCCCACTCAGTGAACGCTCTGCCTATGCAAAGCTTTATTTGATAACTCTGGACTCTTTTCTGAACTGCAAAACTCAGTTTTCTTGCCATACACATTAGCGCTTAATCATCTTACATATTATATTTGGAACATATGGGATCATGGAAAGTGTGCCGGGTTTGGGATTCAGGGAGGGTGGGGGTTGAGTCTCAGTTCTTCCACTGAGCAGCTGTCTGAACATAAGCAAGTCATCTCTAAGTTTCAATTTCTTTATCTGTAAAATAGTGATAAGGCTCACTCCCACAAACCGTTATGACCAAATCGGATGACACGTGTTTGTGAAAGTTCCCCACACAGAGCATGGCCCAAAGTTCATATACAATAGTTGTTTATGAAATATTTTATGACCTTATGTATGTGAATACTGTCTTTCTGATTGAATTTTAAATCAAGAATGTGGCTTATCTTCTTCCCTTTCTCAATCTCTATCAGTGTTTAGCCTGTGGTAGGTATTCAACAAACACTGGCTGAAGGAATTGATTCATTGTATTCTTAGCTGGAAGGAGCTGAGGGTATTGTACATTCTGTGAAGAGTTCAGCAGCTACTCAATAAGGAAATGAATCCTCCAGACACCAATCAAAGAGAGGCTGAAATGATACAGTTCTACGAAACCCTAATTCAGATTAATGGAATTTCGGATCTCCAAACACTCTCCAACAGCCTTTAAAGCACTCAGACATTCTAAGCAGAAGCCTGACGAAAACTAGAACATAGATATAATTATGGATAAATTTGGGAAAAAAGCTGGCTGAATCTCAGGCCCAGTATAAAAGAAAATAACAATCAGGGCCGAAATTCCTGCTTTCCTCGCTCTTTCCTTGCTGGGCAGGCCATCTCACAGTAATTAGCTCCTGAACATCCTCATGTAATAAATGAATAGAACAGCAGACTCCAAGAGTGATTTATTATTTATCATGAATAGCAAGTGAATGAAATAATTTAGCATCCACTAATATCTAAAAGGGACCCACTCATTTTTAATCATCTCATATGACATGTGATCACTCACTCACATTCATCTCCCTGAGCTCCTCGTACAGCAAGGAAGTCATAGCAGGCAGCAGAATGCTATTTATGTACTTCCATGACACAAATGTATTATTAGGTGGATGTTACAGCCTGTAGTTTTAGGACCGTGTTTTTCTGTACAGTGTGACAATTTGACACAATCCATACATGTGTCACCTTTTGCATCCCATTGGTATCGAGGGAATTCACAATGTTAACATATTACAGCTCATAGTTCTGAAGCTAGGATTAAAAATGGCAAGCACGATGACTGTTAGAAATGGTGGTGGGTTCACTGAGAAAGTGATAATCTGATGCTGCTCTCTATCATGAAAGCAACTCTAGTTGAAGCACTTCCCATTTGAATTGTAATTGTGCTGGTGAGTATTGCACTGTCTACTGTTGAGTCACAGAGGATGCAAAATCAGTATCTTAATGTCTGGAGTTTGGACAATGTCCTTTATCTAGGTATATTATTTATATTTCTAGGGATATACAGCCAAGTTTTGTTATGATTATAAATCCACATGTTTTAAAAAGAGAAGAGGAGAAAATAAAATTGACTAGAAGGCTAACTTGGAAAGTTAATCCAGTTTTCCGTGGTACAAACTTAGTCATAATGGATACTAATAGTAACTACTATTTTTAAATTTCCTTCACGGTACCATACACTGTTCGTGCACTACTTTATTTCATACTTCCTTCAGTCTTGTGGGGGAAAACATTATTCCTATTTACACATGAAAGTGTGCAGTTATACAACCTTTGGTTATATCAAAGTCTACAAAACAATTTAGAAAACAAAAAAATCTGAATTCAATCATTATTTTGAAAATAGTAAGTTTAAAATCACTCCCATTCTTCCACTTGTTTTTCAAGATTCATTTTTGCATTTGGATATAACTTCATTGGAATTATTTTACTAGAGCTATTATATATATTATCATCCTATTATTTTTCTACTATTAAATTTTTATTTGTAGTGTAATGTTATCTCTTATATAATCTCCAGAAAAGAATATGTTTCTTTTGTGCCAGGTTCACTAGATCAATGTCCACGAATGTATGTATGAATCACCCTGGGGAGTGATCTCATTAATGTGCAGAGTCTAATTCAACAGATCGCAGGGGTGTGGTTTGAAATTCTGCACTCTGAATAAGCTCCATGGTGATGCTGACACTGCTGATCCCAAGCCCACAGATGGGTGGAGTTGTAAACTGAGACAGGTTGAATCCAACCTCTCCATGAAGCTGTTGTCATTGTGGCTTTGAAGTAAAGGAGCCGTAGCTTTCCCCCCCTTTCTCTTATTGGAATGGATAAATGCTGTCTTTTTTTTTTTTTCCTGTGAGTCCTGTACACCAGCATGGAATCTTCACTTTTTCTCATTACTCATCAGATGTGTTCACAGTTCACCCGAGTACCTTTGGTCTCTCGTATTAGATCATTCCTAAAAGATTACATTGGTTTTGATTTATAGTAAAAGAGTAACTCAAACTCTTACAAACTTCTAAGGCGTATAAGCAAATACAATTAATTTGCAATAAAAAAGGCCAAGAGAGAGCATATACAGGACAGGAAAAACTACTCTGGATGGCTTGTCCCAAGCCATTTGATTGGCAGTTTGAAGGAAGTACTAAAGTTTTAGCTGTGTGTTTCTTAGTGTTCAGAGGATATTCTTTTGATGAAAGATGCTAACCTACATAAGCATAAATGGTGTACAGGATTTGTTCTATCTTTGGCTTGAAAGCTTGACTTCAATGTAATGAAGGCTTTGTGTGTGTCAGAATGTGAAACAGGTATCTTTGTAGGTAACCTTTCTATTAATATTGGTGACGCTTGAGAACCAAGGACCCCCTTTATAGGACTTATTTTGTATTTTACAAAAAATCTGTGGGATGGTGGCCTGTGGGAGGAGACTCGTCTCACCAAACCTTGAATGAAGTCAAATGATTTTTTTAAAACCAGTGAGGTTCATGGAGGCAGCAGGAGGTAGGAAGCCAGAGGGAAGCCCTAGGGTCAAGCTGAATTGGGGCTGAACTGTGACTGTGCCTTTAGTTGGCCATGAGACATCAGAGGAACACCATCTGGGGAGCCTCTGTGTCCTCCTCTTCCAAATGGGGCCCCAAATCACTACTTCATGCAAGTGTAGGAGCAAATGCTGTCACCACTGTTAAGGACCTCAGCCCAAGTAAGTGCTAAGCAATATGTGGACATTTCAGATATAACTGCATTTCAGATAGAGCTACATTTCTCTTGGTTACTCACCGCTGGTTTAGAAGAGGAAGATATTGATATACTTCATTAACAATGTTCAATCTATCTGCTCTCATCCTCAGCTAATATCACTGTAAACAAAAACCACTTTAGCAAAGGAAAATTGGATTTCAGTCACATAGTTTATTTTGAAAATAGAAAGGTTTGAACCTCTCCCCCTTTTCATCCCTCTTTCTTTTCTTGTTCTCTTTATTATTTTTTTTTTTTAATTTTTTTGACAGGCAGAGTGGACAGTGAGAGAGAGACAAAGAGAAAGGTCTTCCTTTTTGCCGTTGGTTCACCCCCACAATGGCCGCTCCGGCGGCGCACTGCAGCCGGCGCACCGCGCTGATCCGAAGCCAGGAGCCAGGTGCTTCTCCTGGTCTCCCATGCAGGTGCAGGGCCCAAGCACTTGGGCCATCCTCTACTGCCCTCCCGGGCCACAGCAGAGAGCTGGACTGGAAGAGGGGCAACCGGGATAGAATCCGGCACCCCAACCAGGACTAGAACCCAGGGTGCCGGCACTGCAGGCCGAGGTTTAGCCTAGTGAGCCGCGGCGCCGGCTCTTGTTCTCTTTATACCTTTGTTCTCCAAATCCTTCTGAAAAACCTCTTTGGTTTTCTCCTCCTTCCTTGGTTCTTTTCCTTTTTAAAAGACAATCTTTACAGTTATAGAAAACTTTGTTGGGTTTATTTATAGCTACAATCTATCAGAATAGAAATATTCCACTTATGTCCGCAAACTGAAGGAACCTGAAACACTCAGAGTATTTTTTTTTAAGATTTATTTATTTATTTGAAAGGCAGAGTTATTTATAGAGAGGGAGATGCAGAGGCAGAGAGATAGAGAGAGTGATCTTCCATCTGCTGGTTTACCCCTCAGATGGCTGAAACAGCCAGGGCTGGGCCACACAGGAGCCAGGAGCCAGGAGCTTCATCTTGGTCTCCCACATAAATGCAGGGGCTAAAGTACTTGGGCCATCTTCTTCTGCTTCCCCAGGTACATTAGCAGGGAGTTGGATTGGAAGTGGAGCAGCCAGGACTTGAACCTGTGCCATATGGGATGCTAGGATTGCAAGCAGTGGCTTGGTCCACTGTGCTGCAATGTTGGTCCCTCAACAGACTTTTTAATATATGCTTAGATATATATTTCTTCTTCACACACTAGTCCATACTCATATAATTTTTCACAGCACATAAATGCCACTTATCTGTTATAATTGTACCATGTCTCTTAAAGGCTTCTTTTAGATTAAAAAAGTCTTAAGTATGAAAATATCAATATCATGGAATAAGTTTTTTTCTTCCCTCTTATGAAAATATGGAAAGAATTTCACCAGAGGACAAAAAAAAAAAAATCTTTCTTTCCACTATAAAGAACAGCTATGAAATCTCAGTTTTTCTAAGATTAGTGATTCAACAGGGCCTAGATTTTATCCTGGTTTTGCTTTGGAATCTTTCCCATACCTTTGCCGTGATTTTTTGTTAAGCAAGTTTAGTGATTCTCAAAATAATTTTTAATTAGTCCTTCCTCTTTGCTTGAAATCATTCAATTTGGGATTCAAATAGTTATTTAAAAGGTGAGCCCTCTATGGAAATAAGAGAGGGTTAGTATTTCAAAAAGAGGCTAGTGCTTAACAGGTGGTTTCTTGCGGTTATTTTAGGAAATACAATCAGGTCAAGGATCTGATCCTGAGATCTTTATTTCTTCTATTGACTACCAAACCACATTGCCTCCAACTGAATGCTGCAGTGTGCTAGATCATCAAATAGAATGAATGGATGAAATTTCATGGGTCAAGACCAAGATAAGAAAGATAAAATTAATAGGTCTGGGCTTCAGAGAAAACATCAAACACCTTATAATATTTAGGAAGCTTTTTCTCTCCCATGGCCTATCACATTATCTTAAGTTTCTTATGGTTTAGGGCACTTTAAATTTTTCATCTGCAAGGTCACAAAGCAAATATATGAGCTTCATTTGCATGACTAAGAAAACCACTTTCCTTTCCATGTGGTTTGCCCTTTGGGTATCATTCTCTTAGTTTGAGCCTACTCATTTGCCTGTAAAACCTTCCATTTTAGGTGAAAACATCGCTATGTTTTCAGATTTTCCTTTCTGATGAGTTCCTGCACTTTCTCTTTCCCAGTGCCTGCTGCCTTCTCTGCCTCTTTTGTGGCCTTTCCTTACAGCTTCTGAGGTCCGGGTTGCCTCTGAGATGTGGTCTGCAGGAGCAGCTTCCAACTCCATCTGCCCCTAGGAGTAGATATTCTCTTGGAGACATCCCCCTTCCTAGTTCTGCTTTATCCTAAATTAATGCCAACCTTCTCCAAGACTATTTCTTCCAGTCAATCCAGTCTGAGAAGGGAAATTCCTCTTTCCCAGAATTGTTATATAGTATCCCTAGGTCCTTTGTAGTCTTGATCCAGTTACATTGTGTTTTTGGGTTGTTTGTTTTTCGATTTTTAAGTCAAGGCCACACACTGAGATTAAAAAAAAAAAGAATGGAAATAAAAGCACAGTTTTCTGTTGTACACTATAATGAGGCCCTAAAGCCTAGGTTTTGATTGCTAGCAATCGGATCTTAAAATAGTCTTGGAGCTTTATTCAAATACAAGTTAAAGCACTAATAATGATTCTAACATTGCAAGTTCCTGTATTGCTTTCACAGGTATGACTTTGCAGCATTTGAGTTTGACCCCAACTTAATACTTTACTTTCCTGGTATTATTTGGCAAATCTAAGTAATTAATAGCCTTATCTCCATGGGAAAGTAAAGTTTCTTTTCCTTAGGCTTTATTGAGACCAATGAAGAAGAGAACAAAGAAAAAATTTGCCTCAGGCACAGAAAAATATAAAGGATGATGACATTACTTTGAAGATGTTAAGTGGTCTTTTTCAGCTCCTATTCTGTCCAAACAGTACATCAGATTTTAATGGATAAGTAAGAAAATAATAAGTAATATTGGAGGCACTTCTATTTGGACCAGATTTCTTTTCTATAATAGCTCTAAGGCTTTTAAATAATTCAAATTGCATATGCTTCTCTTCATAACATTTTCCTTTTTCCAAATCATCTGGCCATTATAAAAAAATATTTGGATAACCAACTGCTCTTCTTCATTTTTAAAGACAAATTTCCTATGCAGGCAGACAATATCTTAAATTCCTGTGAGGAATTATAAAAAGAATCTTTACGCCATCTGTAAATGTTCCAGCTTAAAATTCCTTAACACACTAAACAAAGCAAAAGGAAAAGGATGTAGAAAAATCAGTGGTGTTTTGGACAATGATAAATAGAATTGTTCTTACTAATGGTCTTAATCCATTGATTTTAAGAGTGAAGAAGTTGTGTATGAATTGCCTGTTTAATGCATTTCTAAAATTTTTCCTAGACTAATTTATTACCCTTAAAAATAGCCATATAATTTCACTTAGTGATCTTTGAGGTTATGTCTTTATCAGAATCTGGAAAGTATAGATTGCATTATTCTTTGAAAATTATTATTATTATTATTATTTCCATCAGCATGAACTCATTTCTGGTTTCTCTATGTTCTCTTTTTTCCTGAAGAACTCTGGCTAGGACTTTCAGATTTACCACACAATTGTCTTCATTACAGCTTAGAGAACTGTCTATGGCTACGTTGAATGTATTAAAAAATATACATTTTGTTGATCAACCCTGTACTTATTCTGGACCAATATAGTCCTAAGCTTTGCCATTCAGCTTCCCAGTTAACAAGGAAGGACAAGGTTGGATTATTGAGGTATTCCCTGTCTAATAGTTGTAGCCTCCACCTACATGAGCATAAAATGCTCTTTTGCCAGTGCAAGTAGTTTTATGAGTTAGGATGTTTCCCCATCTCAAGGAATAAATCTAAGATTATTGATGCTTTTAACCACTGAGTAAAGTCAAATTTACTAGCATCTTTATTAGTGATATCAACCTCGTTCTCATTCTTAACATCATCATATTAGTTGTAATATATATTAATTAATAATTCTCTTTTTCTCCTTTTAACTCATTATATGGAAAGAATCATACTAGAAAAGACGTACCTTTTAAAATATGCAATATACCACTGTTCCCTCTTTTGGAATTGCTTTTTCACTTCAGGCCTACTGGCAAAGATAGAAGTTTTAGCTCACACCATTCCTTTACTTTTACTTTCACTAACATGTGTTGAGAAATGTACTCTAAGTTGAAAGGAAGGCAAAGAGAGGGTGGCATTTCCCTTCAAGGTCATATCACAGAATCACCAAGCAGTGCAAAGATTACTTAATTATTTAGGAGAATATGTCTTTGATTTTATCTAACTGAATAAAGTCTGTTTTCTCAGAAGTTGCATGCTCATTGCTAGATTTTTATCTAGTAGAGATGAAAATAATTTTTGCCTAGTAGTAAAGATGACCCCAGGCATTACAATTTCATTGTTCTGTAGGAGATTTAACTAGTTCTGTATGTAATCCCATCTTATTCACACATTTTCCTCTCTTGTGTTTATATGATCTCCCTTAAATATTTTTGCTGTCCAGTTGGTTCTCACATTATTAAGTTGAATAAATCTTTAACATGTGCACATTCTATATTTGTATGGGCTATGTTTTATAATCTTGAAAATTATGCCTTGTCATGTGCCACTCATATAGAAAATATGAGGGTATTTGTTTCAAAGTAATCAGCTAAGGAAGCAATCAGTAATTAGTTTAGAATGATGAAAACTTCATATCAATCTATTTTAGAACACAGAACTATTTCAAGGGTACACCAAATTTATTATTTAGAACATTGCTTTTCTAACAATATGTTAAGGAATTCATTGGGTTCAATGTAACAGATGGAGGAACCTTAAGGCATGCTACCCCTAGTAGTGCAATTAACAAAAACATAGTGAAGCAGTCACCTTTATCCAACCAGCTTTTCAAAAGAGTTTTGATTATCATGACTTACATGAGAACATTTAAATTTTCTTCAATCTATTCAACATCAACTTTGTCCAGAACTAGAATTAAGTCCACTTGTTAAAACAAAGTGAGCATAGTATCCTGTGTAGACTTTTTGTCATTATTGTTACTGTTGTTTTTATTCTCCATATTACTAGTTTTGTAAAAAGACATTTTTAAAATATTTTGACTAAGTGATAATAATGAATGCTTTAAAATCAAGACAAGAGAGATGTACACAGTGAAAACTTTTGCTTTTACCACTGTCTCCATCACGTATGCCATCATTTTCCTTCTCTTCATAGATATTCAGTAATGAACCTTTAAAACAATTTTCTAAGTATTATTTAGGAAAATAATAGTGACTATGAGTATATCCTTGTTTTTCTTTCATCTCTACACATAAAGCAGCAAACTATATACAAAGCTAGGCATTGTGTCATTTTTTAAAAAAGATTTATTTATTTATTTGAAAGTCAGAGTTACACAGAGAGAGGAGAGGCAGAGTGAAAGAGAGGTCTTCCATCCGATGGTTCACTCCCTAATTGGCCACAATAGCCAGAACTGTGCTGATCTGAAGCCAGGAGCCAGGAGCTTCTTCTGGGTCTCCCCCAAGGGTACAGGGGCCCAAGGACTTGGGTTGTCCTCAACTGCTTTCCCAGGCCATAGCAGAGAGCTGGATCAGAAGAGGAGCAGCTAGGACTAGAACTGGAGCCCATATGGGATGTCAGCGCTTCATGCCAGGGCATTAACCTGCTGAGACAGAGCGCTGGCCCCGAGATTATCTTTTGATTCTATTTTTCCATGGATTTTTTGATGGACCCTACAACAGCAACCTCAGTGCTTTAACAGAAGCAATCCTTAAATGTCTTGGAAAGATATTCAGGGAGTGATTAATTCTGGTGTCACAGGTGTGGGAGAAGCGTCACAGCAGACCACAAGGACATGGTGACATTTGAGCAGGATCTTGAAGTGGGAACATGAAGTATATCTGAGTCACTCCTTAGTCTGAATGACCCCTGGAATTCACAATTTTTCAAATAGAGTTTGGCTGAGATGATATTTTCTTTCATTTTCTCCCATTATTCTGCCCTAAGGTATCTAGGTAAGCAGGCTTATATTCTGAGAGATGTTTGTTTACTTCTTTTAAGTGTTTGTCCATGGATCCATCTTTAACTCTCAGCTCACCAAGCCCAGTTAGTGGAGAACCTTTCAGTTCCTCTCTTTCATCAGCTCCTCTTCTTCCCATTCTTGACCCGGCTTTCCAGCCAACACGATGCCACTTTATACTGAGAAAAAAAAAAATGATCAGAAGCATCCTTTTCCCGAATCTGACTATAAACAGCTCCTAGGTTTACAGTTCCCTACCTTTGCAATGTCTCCTGCCAGTTCAGTTCATTTGCACATTTCATTCCCAATCAATTTATCCCAATGTAATATCTTAGTCACTGAGCTCTCATGTTAAATAAGAGCCCTTCAAATGCCAACTCAGAGAACTCCTCCCAGCTTGACTTGCCATCCATTTATTTTCATTTGTTTACAGACTTTTCAATCTTGCAGCTGGCTTTTCAACCGTGAGATAGTGTCCATATAGATGTCAATTTTTATTAAGCGCCTAATTTCAATGCCCTGCACAAGATGTTTTTCTGAAGTTTTTATGCTTCTGCTATTCTACTCTCCTGCAGTTCTTTATGGTGTAATTTTCAAGAATGACCTATCAGGTATGATAAGCGTGCTGCTCATGATCTGCATTTTATTTCACTGCTTTTCTTCTTTCCCTGACTTATCTACACAGCTGATACCTTAATGACGCTTAGTGGTTCGGTTAGAATTTTGGCTGGCCTACTGAGGCACTATTATCTTTTGCCAACTGTGGTGACTCCATAGGACATAATATTTTTAAAAATCTCCTTTCCCAAGATTCTCACCACTCTGGAAATTGGCTGGAGTTCTATTATTCTCAGTTCAGAGCAATCAGTGAAGAGGCCTCAAGTACAGAGACATAGTACATCAACCCCTTGAACTGCCAGTTCTGATTTAAGAATGAGAAAATGCACACAGAGTTCTGAGTTGAATTGTTTTACAAAAATCTGGCAATTCTGCCCTAACTGTATCAATTTCTTTGATAGCATCAAATAATATTAATAGCACACTGTTTGAATTACCATACACCAACACTCCTAACCTCCTTTCTCTGCTTTGCTCTTCTATTTAGCATTAACCTATATTTTATTTTATTTTCTCCTCCTCACCTGAAGGAGGGTATTTCCCACATGATGGTTTTCTTACATGTTCATTGCCACAAAAAAAAGCGCCTTGCACATAGGAATTGTTCAATGGACACTGAAAGTATGAATGAATGAATTTATGGTGCAGAAACGACATCTTGGTTTAGTGACATCCTTTCTCTGCACTGAGCTCCATGCATCTTGTCTGTTTCTGGTGAAGCACACTGCCTTCTCCCTTCCACAACTCTTACCTCCTTGTGAATGTGTCTGGATACCACCTTCCTCCTGGGAACTTTTCTTAAGCTGACACACTCCACTCAATTCTCAATTTTATGGTTCTGTTTGGTTTTTGAGAACAGAAACCCTTTCGTGTGAGGCTACCTTCAAAATGCTTTAGAACTGGTGGTGAATGCTGCCTGCATTGTTATTCCTCCTACATCAGCACACTTGTGATAGGAGGAAACCATGGTTTTGTTTTCAGATTTGAGGAGCAAAATGTGGATTAGGTATAGCAGATAGGGTCAGGAGGACCCAGGTTTGAATTCCAATTGTCTTTCCTGTCTATGTGATATTCAACATTTGTTAAAACACTCTGATCTCTAGTACCTTCATCTAGAAGGTGAAGATAATGATTCCTCTCTTGTAGGGTGGTTGGGAGGCCAGGCATAAGTGTTGAACACCATGCTTGATAGACTTTATCATTATTTGGTTATTGCTGTTATAATGATTGCTACTATTACTATACCATCCTTCCTTCCTGATTTATCCCATCCCATGCAATGGTCTCTACTCCAATCTAAGATTGAAATTCAGTTATTTCAACTTGGGATCAGATTTTCCATACATTCATTCAACAAACATTTATTGAGAGTCTAGTATGACACTTATTTCAAGGCTATAAAGATAAAAATGTATTACTTGTTCCTTCAGAGATATCAGTCTGTGACATTTGTTCATTGATTCAGCGAATGGCTTAACAAATATTTAGTGAGCATTGACTCTGTCCCAGGGGTACTTGTAAGGATGAGGAGCATGGTTGAAAGATGGGGACTGCATTCTGGTGGAGGGAGATGGGAAATGATCAAAGTGAATAAATAAGGAAATTCTATAATATGTTAGAATGTGACAAGGGTTAGGGGAACCTACTGGAGTAGAGGAAGCGAGATTGTGGATGCTAAGTGGTATTTTCTGTGGGTCAGGTGCTTCGCAATTTTAAGTGGCGTGGTCAGTCAGGGAAGGTTTTCTGAGAATGTAACATTTGTGTAAAGACTCCAGGAGGTGAAGAAATAAACCACATGGGTATTTGGAGGAAAAGCTTCTTGGCATAGGAAATGTAAAACCTGGAGTGTGGAGTGACACGTTCGTTGTGCAGTCAACAGCACAGAGCTCAGGACCATGGCTCTGTTGTTGCTGGCACAGGAGCAGTGAGGTCAGAGGAAGCTCACATGGAGGGGTCCGGATGGAGTCCCTGGGTGGAGATGTATGGTAGGGCCAGTTGGCACTGGCAAGGGCTAGCTCTTTCGCAGCCATGGCTTCTTTCCCTCACACTCATGCTGGCATGTCAGCCGCCGGGAACTGCTCAGGACAGGATGGTTTCCTGCAAGATTCTCTGTCAATCTCTTACCCCACTTGCTGCCCATTTCTTTCTCCAGGCTAAGGGTTGAATGCTGAATCCCTGCCTCTCTGACTTTTACCTCTGCCAAATCAGGAGATGGCTACCCACAAGCATGTGGGCTTCTATCCACTGGATTTTAATTCCTGGCTTTACGTCCAGTTTGCTCTTGGCCAAGAAGCTGAAACTCCTCTGCTTCCTCCTTGTTTCATTGGTCAATTTTTGTAATAACAACAGGAGTAACAGATGTCTGTGCTGCAATGTGACTGTTATGAAATAATGCAGTAGCAGGGGAATTCAAGGTACAGGTCAGAGATATGGAAGTGGGCTCTTGGCTTCCAAATCTTAGTTATTTTCTGTCATTCATTTGACTGTCCTGCCTAACTTCTTCCTAAGCTAGAAAAGATGTATCTGGGAACAATGGATGGAACAATGAATGATGTGTTTGCTGACAACATCTAATAGTCCACTTCCATTTTCTCCTGGTCCCTGTGACTCCAGGATCCTTTATTTCTGTTGACTTGGTACTTAGTGGAAGAATGCTGCCCAACAAGGGTCACAATAAAGACTCCACTGACATGAAAAATGAGACTCCTTACTTGCTTTCTGGTTGTCATGTTACCTCTCAAAGAGCTAACAGGAAAGAAAGGAGTGACGCCTGAGACAACAGACCAGAGTTTTCAGAGAAGAGCGAGGTATTGGAGAGCACAGACGAAATGAGAGAATCACCCTGCACAGCCCACGCAGACTCCCTTACCCAGTGATAAAGTTCATCTAATGGAGAGAGACAACTTCTGTGTGACCAATGCTTGAATTTTGCCTCTGCAGGGACTCTCACAGTCCAGTCAAACCATTAGCTTCTGGACATAAATAAATATGGCTTCTTATCTCAACCAACTTTCCCTTTAGATGAGGTGGACATGGAGAATCTTAAAGTTCTGTGTGCAGCAATCTTTTAACTTCCCTGTGTTGGGTAGGGCCACATCTAGAGCCAATGCTGGCATTTTCAGATGATTGCACAAGAGTCAGTTTTTTTTGTGGCCACACAGCCCTGTTTTTCTTAACATACTTGAAATTAACTAGTTTCTCTGTTTGGAAACATAATCAACTTTACTCGTAAATTTCGTCAAGGTTTTCTTTGAACAGTTAGTCTTCTGCTTACCTCAATGTTTATGTTGATTCTTTTAGTTTTCAATCCTCTATTTTCAAAGAGGGAAGAAGTGATAGTTGAGTGTTTTGTTAAGTCATTTGATTAACCTGACATGAAGAAATTTTATGTTCTTTGCTTAAAATTTCAGTCACATTTTATCGTTAAGGTTTTAGGTGTTCTCATATGTACAATCAGACTCCCTAAAAAAATATCTAAGGGTTTTACAGTCACCAGTCACTTTCATAAAGAGGTTGGTAGATAACATTTATTTTATATTTAATAGTAATTTCTTGAAGTATAATTTCTACAATAAAATGCTTAAATTTTAAGTTGTAAGGTGAAGATTATCTTTTAATTACTCCTAGACAAAGATGTAAATTGTTTCCATCACTCTAGAGAGTCTCATCATGTCCCTGTCCAGACAATGCTCCACCCCAAAGGAAACTCCCACTCTGACTTCTATTGCTGTCCATTAGTTTTGCCTCTTAAACAAAATGAAATAATACAGTATACAATTATTTCCCAGTTTCTTTCACCCAACACAGCATCTTAAAAATTCATCTACATTGGTGTCTTAGTAATTTGCTCTTTTAAAATTGCCGAGTGGTATTTCATTGTGTGGAAATATGTGCTAGCTACTCATTCTTTGACTGATGAACCAAATTGGGATTTCTTCCATTTCTAGGGTATGAATTAAAGCAGCTATGAAGTTTCTTTCTCTCTTTTTAAATTTTTATTTATTTGAAAGATAAAGAGAGGGAGAGAAAGCTTTCAACTACTGCTTTATTCCCAAATGCTTGCAATACTCATGACTGGGCCAAGCTGAAATCAGAAGTCCAAAACTCTATGTGAGTCTCCCACATTGGTGGTAGGGACCTAGTCACGTGAGGCATCACTTGCTGCTTCCAGGGTGCCTATTAGTAGAAAGCTGGAGTCAAAGCAGAACTGCGACATGAACCCAGACTCTGCTATGGGATGTGGGTGTCCAAGCAGCATCTTGACTGCTGTACTACACATCCACCCTGTAAACATTCTTAATAAAATTTTCGTTTTGTTTGTAAACGAACATAAGCATTAACTTCTCTTAGTTGTATATACAAGAGTGAAATTGCTGAATCATGAGGTATGTTTAATGTTCTAAAGAAAGAATCAGGATGGTGTTGGGGCTGAGCGGGTTGAGCTATCACTTGGGACAACCCACATGCTGTATTGGAGTGATATTCTTTACCTGGCTGCTTCACTTCTGATCCGGTTTCCTGTCATTGCATCCTGGGAGGCAGCAGATAATGGCGTAAGTGCTTGGGTTCCTGCCACAGATGTGGAGTTCCACATACAGTTTCAGGTTTCTGGCTTCAGTCAGGCCCAGCTCTGGCTGTTGTCCGTATTTGGGGAGTGAACTGGTAAATGAAAGACTGCCCTCTCTCTCTCTCCCTTTTTCTGTCACTTTCCCTCTAAAGTAGATGAATACACACACACATATCTATCTATCTATCTATCTATCTATCTATCTATCTATCTATCTATACACACACACACACACACTTAAAAAATCTGCAAAATCAGTTTCCAAAGTGGTTATACTGTTATACACAGAAGAAAGTTGCAGAAGCTCCTCATTCTTGCCAATACTTGGCATCACCAGTTTTCTTAATTTTAGCCATTCTAGTGGGGAGAATGAGGAAGTATACCTGCCACTGAATTCAGAGAAGGAGCTGAGCATCAAAAAAGTGCTCACAAGAAAAGTTTTTTGTTCAGAGAGCAGACAAGTTTCGCTTAAACTCTCTTTTATTAACATCTGAAAAGTGATACCACAACATGAATCTTGTCTTGTTTTTCCCTTTAGCCATGAATGTGACAAAGTAAGGAAACAGAAGAGCAAGCTAGGTTTTTCCATGAAATATTGGTATCCAGTGTGAAGAACCTTAAATGGAGAGAAAGAAAATTCAATTTGCAGCTTGTTGAACTGACTGTTGTTTATTTTGACTCTTTGATTTTGATCACTCTGTTTTTTTCTGCCTGGAATGCTATTCCAAGCTCTCTTCTCCAAACTCCCAGATGTAGCTACTGTATCATTCATTTCTTATAGGAAAATGTTTTATAGCTCTGCATTACAAGACTGACTCTAAACATGGCATCATGTACTATAAAAATGGAAGGCTACTTTACAAATTTCTCTTTTCCAAGACCTGTTTTTATTTTGTATCAAATAGGCATAACAAATGATTTAATTTTAGGTCATATGGTGACACTATAATTTTTTTAAAATTTGCTTGCCTTTTAAAACATTAAAAATGCTGATTAACAGTAATTGCACATACTTATGGGGTACAGTGTGACATTTCAATGCCTGTATACAATGTGTACTGATCAAATCAGAGTAATCAACATTTTCCCCTTTTTTTCTTTGGAATTTTTCTCTTATTTGTCCAGAAAACACATAATAGGATATTGTGAACCACACTCACCTCACTATGCTGTGTAACATTAGGAACTCTAACTCCTATATAACTCTGATTTGGTATCCATTATTCAACCTCTCTCTATCCTCTTGCTCCTTCCAGCCTCAGAACACATTTTTGTGCTGTAAAAGTGCTATAAAGGAGAGAGAGAAAGAGAAAGAAAGAGAGAGAGCAAGAGAGAGAGAGAGAGAGAGAGCAAGAGCGAGCGATCTTTGGTTCACCAGCACACTCCCCAAACATCAACAACAGCCAGGGCTGGGCGAGGCTGAAGCCAGGAACCTGAACTCCTATGTGAAACTCCATGTTGTTGGGCAGCAAGAACCCAAGCACTTTTTATTCTATAAAATATGTTTTTATTCTATAAAATGCAACCTGTTTTTTTATAGAATACATTCTATGCTCAGAATACATTTTTAAATCTTCCACATATGAGGGAGAACACACGGTATTGGTCTTTCTTTGTCTGGCTTATTTCACTTAAAATAATATCTTCCAGTCCTGCCCATCTTTCTGCAAATGACAAGATTTCATTGTTCTTATGGCCAAATAACATTCCATTGGGTATATATACCATATTTTCATTATCCATTCCTCTGTTGGCAAACACATTGATGATTCCATATCTTGGCTATTGTGAATAACGCTGTAATAAATGTTTTAAATGTGATGGAGCATATATCTCTTTGATATAATGATTTCATTTATTTTGTATATATATCTAGTAGCAGAATTGCTGAATCATATGACAGTTCCGTTTCTAGTTTTTAAAGAATATCCGTACTGTTTTCCATTATGGGTGCACTGATTTCCATATCCACCAACAGTGTATAAGCGTTCCTCTTTCTCCACATTCTTACCAGCTTTTTTCATTCTCTGTCTTTGATAATAGCCATTCTGTCAGTGGTGAGGTGAAATCTCATTGTATTTTTGATTTGCATTTCCTCTATGGGTAGTGATACTGAACATTTTTAAAAATATTTCTTGACCATATTCTTCTTTTGAGAGTTGCCTATAAAGATTCTTTGTCCATTTTGTAACTGTTTGTTTTTATTTTTGGTTTTGTTGTTGAACATTTTGCATTCCTGATATGTCCTGGATATTAATGCTTTGTTGCACAAATGGCTTGCAAATATTTTCACCCATTCTGTCCGATGACTCTGAACTCTATTGATTATATCCTTTGCTGTACAGAAGCTTCTGAGTTTGATACCATCTCATTTGTCTACCATTGCTTTTGTTGCCTGTGCATTTGGGGTCTTAACCAAAAAATTTGTGGCCTATGCCAATGTCTTGAATAATTGTCCCTGCAATTTCATAGATCCAGATCTTCGGTTCAAGTCTTTGAGCTACCATGAGTTGATTTTCGTGTATGGTGGGAGGTGGGCATCCAATAGGTCCCATGGAACAAGTGCAGCTTTTGCTGGGGATTGTGCACTGGCAGCCACAGGCCTGGCAGATAGTGTCTTATTCAGGCCCTACAGTGTGAGCTCAGGTGGCGTTTACCGTAGCAATATTGAGTCACCCCAGCTGGGAGTTGGGGTATGAGCGGCAGGATGCTTTGTTCCTCGCTGTCTGCTGGCTTTCCCATCCCATGGCTGTTTATAGTTTCCCTCACTTCTTCACTGATGTTTTCTTTCAGTTCATCTCCTGTAAATGTGGTCCTTTCTCCATTTCATTGGTTTTTCTTTGTAGCAGAGGTGAGTGCAGGGCTCCCCTAGTCAGGTCCCCTCCCTGAGTTAGCGTTGTATTTTGCATGTTTGTTTTAGTTTTTCAGGTTTCAAAATGTAATCTAACTCAAGTAATCCTGAGAATGGGAAAGAATGATTTTTTTTTGAACTGAGAAAAAATGCAAACTTTGATATTTAGAGTTAATGATTGAAGGGACAAACACATTCCAACAGTGCTTTCCCTTTGGATGCCCTGTGTGTGTTAGACATTCCTCATGAACGTTTAACTGATTTCTTTAGGAGTCTATCTCTGCTAGATAACGACAATCATGATGACAATGATTATAACCTATTCTCCGTTGCCATGGCCAGTGCTTGTTTTATCATACTTAACTGATAGCAAATGTTTGTAGGATGTTGTATGAAAAACGTGAGAGAGAAGCACATAAGCTGCTTTCAAGTCTCATGGCCTGGCAACCATGTACCTTTTAGAACTTGATCAAAAGAAACATTTAGGGGGCCAGCACTCTGGCATAGTCAGTAAAGCTGCTGCCTTCAGCTCTGGCATCTCGTATGATGCAAGTTCAAGTCCCAGCTGCTCCACTTCCAATCCAACTCTCTATTATGGCCTGGGAAAGCAGTAGAAGATGACCCAAGTGCTTGGGCCCCTGCACCCACATAAGAAGAGCTGGAGGAAGCTCCTGGCTCCTGGCTTCAGATTGGTGCAGCTCCGCCAATTGCGGCCATTTGGAAAGTGAAGCAGCGGTTGGAAGACCTCTCTCTCTCTCTCTCTCTCTCTCTCTCTCTGCCTCTCCTTCTCTCTCTGTGTAACTATGACTTTCAAACAAATAAATAAATCTTTAAAAAAGGAAATATTTAGGGTGTATGGGGGATCATTTTCCACTGAATCTGAAATATGGGCATATTATCTATTAAATTCTGAGAAATTAGACTAAAATATTTGTGAGATGATAAACAATGTTTTAAATTACTAATTGTAGATGGGCAGCTTTTTCAGTTTTAATAATCTCTTCCTACAGAATAACATAATTAACAGAAAAATGTTACTACTTTCCAGTTTATCAGTTTAAGGTTTGTACAGTCATTAGGCCCATTAAGTCAAAACCATCATCACTAATTATTTGGTGAAAAGCATTGAATCAATTTCGTTGAAGTAGAGAAAATATAACTTCTGTGGTAGAGAAAATACCAGAGAAGTTAGTCTTATAAACCCAATTTATAAAGTTGTGGTGTTAAAAATATTCTCCTTTTTAAAATAGAAGACAAATGAAAGAAGATTCCAGATTAAGGGCTGGAATTGTGGTGCAGCAGGTTAAGCTGCAGCCTGTGACACTGGCATCCCATATCAGAGGGCTGGTTCAAGTCCCACCTGCTTCACTTTTGATCCAGCTCCCCGCTAATACTCCTGGAAAAGCTTGTATCCCTGTTACCCACATAGGAGGCCCGGACAGAGTTCCAGGCTCCTGACTTTGGCTTGGGGAAGCCCTAGCCTTTGCTTATGGAGGGAAGCAGTACATGGAAGATCTTTTTCTCGTGTCCTTCCTCTCTCTGTGTCACTCTGCCTTTCAAATAAATAAAGAATAAAAGCTAAAAAAAATTCCAGAGTCAATTTAAATGAGTTTTCTCTAAAGGAATTATTTGTATGATTTCTGAATGTAAAAACCAATTTATCTAGTTAGAATGAAGATGATTATTTTTCCCTAGATTTTCTTGGGTAAATGTTTTAGGTGGGAAATTGAGTTTTGTAAAATGATTCTCCTTCCAGAATTATTTATATCCATATATTTGGCACTGAACACAATCCAATACATCTCAAAAGGGATCCACAGATAATGACGAATCAGCACAAACTTTTCCAAATTGAAACATTCAGAGACTCATTGTATTTCCCTAGTTCTCAGATGTTTTGAAATAAACATCGGCAGTGTTTATTTATAAAGGTTCAGGACTTTTTGAATGTGTCAGCAGCATGCCTTGGCTCTGCACAGATGATGCTGCAATTTTTTTCCCTGATGATTCAAGACTATGAGCTTAAATTATCTAATTAAAAAATCAAAGTACAATAAACTGGGGCAAAAAACTTCAGTTCGGTATCTTTTCCGAAATGATATAATTTCAAAAAGCCCTCTCTATGGCAAACACAGTATTTCCTGTCTGGTCGTAAGCACCCTCTAACCATCAGCTGAGATTTCTAGATTGGCTGCTGTTTGGAACAATGTCCATTTTTTGTTTACCTGCTTTGATGAATTAGTGATTTTGGTTCAGATTTGTTTTTCTTGGTGTTATGAGTTATGTGCAGAAGTAAAAGGACAATGGCTGAAAAAGTGCCAATAAATACTTTCAGTGCACTCAGTTGTTTTGATTAAAGAATTTAAATGTATAGTTTGGATGTGAATAATTCTCTTCCTGGAGAGACTCACTGAAGAACTCCATTTACTGAAGTTTAATGATAAATACTCAAATTATGTTGAGAAATACTCTTTAGATATACTTACGTCAGCATTTTGTTGGTGTTGGTAATACATTGATAAGGCTTCAGTTGATTGGCATATATTTTGGTGGACATACCAAACATAAGATTTCAATTGTAAGAAAGCAATATGCCTATTTTCCTCTATTTTCCCTTTTCTCTATGCAGTCAATGCCATTAAACCTCAGTTTTTCCATTTGTTCAATGGAAAAAAATAATATTTTTTTATTTTTTTTTACATTGCCATATTGACTTTGGGGGTCACTGAAAATGATGTATATGAACACCTTGGAATATGTGACAGGCTACACAAATTTGCTGGACTTTATTGTTAATGTTGAGTAATAAAGGTCTGTTTCCAAACTTTCCTCTTTTTGTGGTAGCTTTGTTCCCTTGCTTACTCCAAGTGAAACCACATGGAGCCTCTACAACCTGTCTGGGCTGGCAGGAGAATTTTGTGAGCCTACTTACCCATGGAGGAGGCAGAGGTTAGAAAGCTGTCTAAATTTTGTAGAAGTTTGTGTTTCTGAGATAAAGCAGATAAAACTGAGCAAAGTGGGTCTTGCTTCTCTAAATTCAGTTTTTATAAAAAATTAAGGACTGGAATTAATTTTTCAAGGAAATTTTATATCAGCCTAAAATATATAAGTGAAATAAAGGATTTAAATAAACATTACCTATATCTTCAACACTAGTGGCCCATGAGTCACCTAGGAGGACACTTAGGCCTCAACAGAAACAGGTTGAAGTGTACTATCCTAATTGCATCTTCAGGGATTCGTGGATAAGAAGGGAAAAAGGTGTCAAGGGCAAAGGAAAGGAGAAAAGGATAAGCTAACAATTCAAGAGCATCTATTATATGCCAGGCATATTGCTGAAGTCCTTGCATTTTACTTTACAATAACCACACAGGGTAGTTATGCTCAGGTTGGTATTACAGATGTGAAAGTGTGTGCTCAAGAAAATTGCCCTCTTAGGCTATGTCAGATAATGGAACTTGTGCCCCAACTGCGATTTGCCTCTATCGATTGTGCTTTGGCTAAAGAATAACTCAGTCTTTTATACAACACAGCCCTTAATATTATACTTTGTGAAAAACAGATGTTCAACTATTGCCTACTGAATAAAAGATCATAGTATTTAGCAGGGGAGGGTAGCAATATTTATTCAGATTAATTTACTTTACTTTGTTGGTTTCTTTTGTTAAAATCCTTTGATTGTACCCGTAGACTATCTGAAAAGAAGGCAATGCATCTTATTTATCCTTTTGGGTTCAAGTAAGAACTAAAAGTTACTTTGGGGGTGGTGAATGTTTGAGGTAGTATTTAAGTTGCCCCTTGAGCCACCCACTGCCCCTATCAGCATGCCTGGGGTCATGTCCTGGCTCCGCTCTCAATTCCAGTTTCCTGTTAATAGGCACCCCGTGAGGCAGCAGATGATGGCACAAACAGTTGTTTTCCTGCCACCCATGTGAGAGACTCAGATTGAGTTCTTTACTCCTGGCTTTAGACTAGTCTAGACTAACTTAGGCTATCGTGGACATTTGAGGAGTGAACCAGTGGGTAGGTAATCTCTCTTTCTGTCTCTGTCTCTCTGTCTCAAAAAAAGGAATTTGCTGGTTTGGTGACATAAAATAAAATTAGGAATGAGATGAATCAACAATTTGGCTGCCTAAACTTGTTTTTGAGATATTTTTGTAAAAATGTCTTTTGTCTTGGAATACAGAGAAGAGTAATCATTTTGATGATGGAGTTAGATAAGATAGATGCAGAAATTTGGTCTATTATTGCTATGAAATTACTATATTTATACCAGTACTCAACCTACACTTATCTATGGCACTCCCTGTCAATGTTACAAAACTGTATGATTGCTTGGGCGAATTAAATCAAAGGTAACAACATAAGAAAAAAAAAGTAGATTTCCTATTCTGACTATAAAATAAGCATGTAAATTGTTCTTTAAAAAACTACTCTTGGCAACTTCTATTTTCATCCATGTGGGAGTAACGGTACCAATCTAGATCTCCTGCCAAAAACAACTATAAAACTGAACAAAATGCATGAGGTAACTTTTTCCAGGGACTGAAAGCCTAAGAAGTTAATGCCACTATAGGCCCAACTTTCTTGCTAGGACCATATTTGTGCCACTTAGCAGGGAGGGGACACCAATTAGAGCAACTGTTTTCAATACTGACTAATCTAATATATATGGAATTGGAATCCCAGCCAAAGAGTTGAAAGAAAATTGTGTAGAAAACATAGTTGAAATCACAGCCAAAAAAAAAAAAAAAAAAAAAAAGCAACAACATTTGGCAAAGGTGACTAAGGTTGCAGACTCTGGGTGGGGTGGTAGGTGGCAGCGTGCTTCCCCTAAATTTTTCAGGTGAGCCAAACATAATTATATTGGTTCTTAGAAGCAGAGTGTTCCAAAGCTGGGGTCAGAGGGAGCTGTGACTGTGAAGGATCAGAAACCTGCAACATTGCTGGCCTTGAAGATGTTTAAGAGCCAAAGAATGAAGATGGTCTGTAAAAGCTTGAAAGACAAGGAAATGGATTCTCTTCTAGACCTTCTAGTAGCTCTGAACATAGCTCCTTAGCTCTGCTGACATCTTGATTTCAGTTTAGAAATTCAATCCCCTGTTGGATTTCTGAACTATAAATAACAAATTTTTGTGGTTTTAAGTCACTAAATTTGTGGTACTTTGCTGAAGCAACAACAGAAAACTAATATAACATCCTTCAGAAATGGAGGTGAACTTAAAAACATTTTCACATCAAGATTGAGAGACTTCAGAATTCATCGTTAGTGGCCCTATATTACATTTTCAAAAAGCAAAAGGTGAGAGAATTTGTCACCAGCAGAATGAAGCTACAAGAAATGCTACACAAAGTCCTTCTTCCAGCTGCAGGGAAATGAAATGGCATCTATGGAATGGAATGAATCACCTTGGAAATGATAAATACTTCCTGTATTGCTATCACTGTTGCTGCTCCAATGAGGATGGAGCAGCATTCCTTCCAAACATGTAAACCTTCAGGGGCCGATGCTGTGGCGCAGTAGGCTAAGCCTTTGCTTGTGGTGCTGGCATCCCATATGGGCGCTGGTTCATGTCCCAGCTGCTCCTCTTCCGATCCAGCTCTCTGCTTATGGCCTGGGAAATTAGTGCAATATGGCCCAGGTGCTTGGGCCCCTGCACCCATGTGGGAGATCTGAAAGAAGCTTCTGGCTCCTGGCTTCAGATGCAGCCATCTGGGCCCGGAACCAGTGGATGGAAGACCTTTCTCTCTGTTAATCCGTCTCTCTCTGTAACTCTACCTCTCAAATAAATAAATAAATAAATAAAATATTAAAAACAATTCTAAACCCTCAGTGCAATCTGGGAAGTCCACTGGTGTTCTTCCAGTGCAAAGGCATGGATTGAAAATAAAGGATGGCAGGGTAACTCAGGCCAAATATAAGCACAGGATGGCCAATGCAACCATGGATATGGCAAAGCAAACTTTCATGCCGGATCATTGCCAGAGGGAAAGAGCATACTTTCAGAATAATAAAAGGCCAAGCTGATCAGTAAAGTATAAAAATCTGAAACATACAGCCACCTAGTAAGAGAACTTCATGATGGGGTGGGTGTTGTGGAGCAATAGGTTAAGTCACCGACTGGGATGACCACATTCCATATCAAACTGCCAATTTGAGTCCTAGCAGCTCCACTACCAGTGCAGCAGCTGCTTATGTTCTTGGAAAGCATCAGTAGATGACTCAAAAAACATGGATTCCTGTCACCCAAGTGGGAGACCTGGACAGAGTTCCTGGCTCCTGGCTTTAGCTTGACCCAATTCAGGCTGTTGTGGCCAGTGGAGAATAAGCCTGTTGATGGAAGGTCTCTCTCTCTCTCTCTCTCTCTCTCTCTCTCTCTCTCTCTCTCTCTCTCTCTCATCTCTCTGCCTTTCAATAAACTAAAATAAATAAGTAGATGAATAAATATTTTTAAGAAAAGAAAACTTCATATAATATACAAAATAAAAAATTTCAGACCTCTAGAGAAAGCTGACAAGTTCATAATTTCAGTTCTAGATATTTTAGAAGTCTTTCAGAAACTGATAGAATAAGCAAATGCGACAATTCAGTACGAGTGTAGATACAGAAGACTTGAACCGTATCATCAAGGTCTTGGACTGAAGCTCTATGGAATCTGCAACTAATCAATGCAGAGCACACATTCTGTTCAAGTGCTCACTCACTTACATTATAAGTTGGCCTTTAATATAAATCTCAATCAATTTTTTAAAAGACTGAAGTTATAGAGACTATGCTCCCTAACCAGAGTGTAATTAAATTAGGGACAAATGACAACATAAAAGCCAAGCAAACTTTTGTATATTTGGAAATTAAACAATACATTTTCAAACAGCCCATTAATCAAAGAAGTACTCACAAGGAAACTGAGAAAATGTTTTATTCTATCTGATAATAAAAAATAAAACATGTAGAAAATTGTGATATGCAGCTAGAGTGATTCTTAAAGGAAAATTTATAGATTAAAATGCTTACAATGAAAAGAAAATAATTGAAAACAAATCATTTCCTGGTACTCAAAAATTATTATTTTTAATTTTAATTAAAATGCATTTGAGGGGTACAGAGAGAGAGGGATGGCTAGACAGATGGAGACCTTCATCTCTTTGTTGGTTCACTTCCCAAACACCTGAAGCAGGCAGAACTGGGCCAGGCTAAAACAGAGAGCTAGATACTCAGTCCAGATCTCCTATTTGCGTGTCAGGGATCCACACACCTGAACCATCACCTGCTGCTTTCCAAGGTGCAAATGTATGGAATGGATTGAATCATATTGGAAATGATAAGTATAGCGTTTGTCACTGTTACGGTTGTTGCTGTAATGAGGATGGGAATAGCATTCAGCAGGAAGCTGTAATCAGGGGCAGAGTCAGGACTTGAACCCAAGCACTACAGTCTGGGATGCAGGTATTCCAAGTGATGTCATAACCTGTACTGAAATTTAGACCCCTAAAAGGTTTTTATTTAATACCTGAAAAATGTGTACAATTCCCGTCCGTTCTAGTTCAGGCATCATCTTTCTCACAAGGCTTTCCTGTGTCTCCTGAGGAGCTGGGGACCCCTCTCATGTTCTCCCACAGAAGTCTAACGAGCCTCAGGCTCTGTGTTGTGCTGTCTGTGCAGAAGTCTGCCTCATGTACCAGACTCTGAGTCCCACAAGCTAAGAGCTATGTTTTACTCCTTTTTGCACCCTTGGGATGTAGTAGGTTACCTACATGATATTAAAGACTCAATAAATCCCCATTGACTTAAAAATGAGTTAAATTTCTCATAGTTTTGAATTTGTTGGAAGCATTGTGCAAAGAAGCAAAGCTTTTAAAAAGACAATAAGTTTATGGAATTTATGGTTATTTTGAATTTGGTTTCTACTTAATATTAAAATTATTAAATATATTAAAATAGCCATACAATAAAAGTTAAAGCATATTTTTTTAGATGAATTTGATGTATGGAAATCTGTGTTTAGGTGGTTGGGAAGGGAATTAGGAAGTGATTCTTCATTTAATAAAGGAATCATTATTTATACAAAATAAGCCATAATATTATTCTGATTGTGAGTTGCTTGTGGACATCAAATTGACCAAATAGAGGTTTAAATGTTCATTTGCTGGAAATATATCACACATACAAAGCTCAGTATTTCCATATATTAATAGAATGTGTTTAGGAATCCCTACAAGATTGCCCTTAAATTGAAGAGGAAACATTGGGTATATTTTAGAAAGAGTACTTTTTATTTCATCCCAAACTTTCAAATTAGGATTATTGTAACTATCTCAACCAATGTGATTAAATTTGAAGAATGTTTCAATAGGAAAAAAAGTACCAAAGCCCTAAATAAGTTCCTCAGAGAATTTTGGAGTCTTTCTTTCTAAGAGGCTATGAGGGGCCGGCGCCGCGGCTCACTAGGCTAATCCTCCGCCTAGCACACCGGGTTCTAGTCCCAGTCGGGGCACCGGATTCTGTCCCGGTTGCCCCTCTTCCAGGCCAGCTCTCTGCTGTGGCCCAGGAGGGCAGTGGAGGATGGCCCAAATGCTTGGGCCCTGCACCCCATGGGAGACCAGGAGAAGCACCTGGCTCCTGGCTTTGGATCAGTGCGGTGTGCCGGCTGCAGTGCGCCGGCTGCGGTGGCCTTAGAGGGTGAACCAACGGCAAAGGAAGACCTTTCTCTCTGTCTCTCTCTCTCTCACTGTCACTCTGCCTGTCAAAAAAAAAAAAAAAAAAAAAAAAAAAAAAAAAAGAAAAAAGAAAAAAAAAAGAAAAAAAAGGGCTATGAGGTGAAGCCAGTGCTGCTGTCTGGAGCACTCCTTGAACAGCAAACCTCCAGAGCAGCTTGGGTCAATAGCCACATCATGTGATACACACAAGTCATTTATTTTCGAGTAGCTACATTTTAAAAAAGTAGAAGAAAGCAGGAGATGTTAATTTTGATAATGCATTTCATTTAAACCAATACATCAAAGTAATATCAATCAACAAAAAGCATCATACATACTTTTAAAGTTTTATTATTTATTTATTTGAGAGGGAAAGAGAAAAAGAGAGAGAGACGTTCATCCATTGACTTATTCTGCAAATACCTGCAACAGCCAGGGCCAGGTCAGGCTGAAGCCAGGAGGTGTAAACTCAGTACTGATGTCCCATGTAGGTGACAGGGATCCAACCACTTGCACCATCAGCTACTGCTTCACAGAGTGTGTATCACAGGAACTCAGAGGCAGTATCCAGAGCCAGGCATCAAATTAGGTATTCCAACATGAGATGCAGGTGTTCCAAGTAGTGTCTTCACTGCTGTGCAAAAATACCAGTCTCAGTAAGCACATAATTTACATTTTTTATATTAACCTTTTAGCATCTCAATTTGGACTAGCTGCATTTCAAGTGCTCAACAGCCACATGTGGTTACTACCGGGCAGCTCTAGAGTCTGGGCAGCATAGGCCACCTGATTCTCTAGGGGGAAAATCAGGCATGAGGTGGGCTGAAGACGCCCTGAGTGGCACAGACAGGCCAGAAGTCAGCATTGCCTGAAGTTTGAGGACATGCAAGCTTAGTCTCCCATGTGGAAGGTAGGGACCAAAGTATGTGAGCTGTAGTCTATGGCCGCCCTGAGTGCACATTAGCAGGATAGCTGGAGATGGGACTGGAGTCAGGCACTTTGATAAGGGATACAGGCATCCCAAGCAGCCTCCCAATTGCTACACCAAATGCCCACTCCTCAGGAGCCATATTCTATTTAAATTCTAGCAATAGTAGAATATGTTTAGGCTAAATAGGAAGATAAACACTTTAACTTGAGGCTCTTTTTCTTTCTGAAAGGCCTAAGCTGGGAAGGCAGATATAATTGAAAGAAGCCAAGAGAAATTGGTTAGCCCACTTTGGGCTGCAAGTAACAGAAACACAGATGCCAACTATCTTAAATGATAATAATAATAATGTCCCACATGGCCAGGTCCTGGGACTGGATGACACTGCCTGAATGGCATTGCTGTGTTTCAGATTTCTCTCTTCTCCACTACCCACCGAGCAGGCTTCTCTTCAGACAGCAGCAGCACTTCTAAACAGCACATTTATGGACGAGAATAGCCAGGAGAAGAAGGAAGAATCTCTTCTCACACGGTTGCTCTCTAAGCCTTTCTTTATGCCAGAACTGGATCACGTGCCCAATTCTGAATAAATTACAGCCAAGGAAAATCCAATCGCCCATATTCCAGGGAGGTCAACCCTGGAGTTGGGGCACATGTCTGGACAAAAGGAGGATGGCTATCTGACAAAATTAGGTTCTGTTAAAAAAAGCAAGAGGGAGGAATGGATTCTGGGTAGGCACCAGTACTGCTACCAAAGATCATGTGTAGGTTTCTCCTCCTGGTGAAAATGTGCTCTGAATTCATGGTAATCTATAGTACACCGTGTGACAGGATATGTCTGTCTAAGCTGAGCTAGGCAGTCTGTGTGATGCAAGCCAGTCCTGAAATAGCTCTTTGGATGACATTGCATCATGTCACATCCTAGTTAAGACATGCATTATGAAAAGGCTTATGTTTACACCCGACTTTAAGTTAAAATGCCTCTTCAAAGATGCCCAGGATTTTAATTTATTTTTTATAAGACAGCAGGTCTCCCAGATACATGATTGGGTTAACCTTGTATTGGATGACCATGTTCACATCTGATGGATCATACATGTGTTTTAATGCTTCAGTTTTGCTTAAGCCTAGCTCAGCAAAAGAAGAAATATTTTTGAGTATGGTTGTTCTTATGCCATTGTTGTAAGTGAAAAGTAATGAACATTTCATGAGTTAGTATCTTTTTAATCAGTTAATTGTCAAGGTACTGTAGCTAAGCCGTGAAATAGAGATGAAGTTGTTATCAACCTGCAACAATTCTAGAAGATAGTGCACGCTTCTGGCTTTTTAGCATATTTTCCAACACTAATTTATTTACAGTTTTCTTGGCACCATACTGTGCAGCTCTTGTTTTTCCAATATAATACCTGAGCATAATTACACAGTTAAAATTTTCATTCTATCAGATTCATAATAATGATAAGGATATTTATTCTATACAGCGATAGTAATATTCAATGTCACACTAGCTCCTACCCAAATAGTACTTTAGGAGAAACTTTGCTCCTTTCTCTGGCACCTTATATTAATATTCTTCACCTTGAATGCAAATTTGGAAGTAAAAGAAATTCCAGGGAAGAAATTTCCCTTTCTCTCTCTCTCTTTCTTTTTTTCCATAAATTTTCTAGTTAAGAAAGTTTTCTTTTAAGTTCTCCTCTTCATTTTTCTTTCTTGTTTACTCCAGGAATGCAAACTTGACCTTGACTTTAAGGTCAAAGCATTTGCAGACTGTGCAGTCAGCAGAGAATAGAAAAAAAAATCAATGTGAAACATATTAGAGAAGAATAAGGGTACGAGTAATGCAGAAGTGCTGGGAAGTCATGCAGAAACTGGAAACAACTGAGGTAATACTCAAAGGAAGAAGACAGTACTCTGAGATCTTTTATGATTCTGTTCTCTTTTACTTCCCTTTCCTTAAATGGCATGGGTTAGAATTATGGTAATTCAAAGCCTGGATCATTTTCAAGAGATAAAAATTACTTTTGACCTGTAAAAAAGAGGCCTCTGTTCCTTTTTTTTTTTTTCCTGAAGCATTTTTGTTCTTCTTTCTCTGTTTTTGTTGGAGGTAGGAGAAATGCCTGTTCCACATACCTGATATGGCATCAAGCTGGGGTGTGTTTCTTCAAGCTCCATGGATAAAATTGCACCAAAAATTATCGGAGCATTTGAGCCAGCAGTGGAAATAAACTGAATTTTTAATGAGAACATATTTTGACTTTATAAAGATACATATCAAATGTAAAAGCTGTAAAAGTTTGAATAGAATCATAGTAGAAATTTTTAAGATAGAACTATCTTTTCAGCTCTTTCTAGAATCTAGCTACAGAAGAAAGGAAGGAAGGAAGGAAATAAGGAAAAAAAGAAAGGAAGCAAGGAAGGAAGAAAGGAAGGGGGGAGGGAAGGAGGGAGGGAGAAAGAAGAGGGAGGAAGAGGAAGATCAGTAGTTATTTATGATAGGATTTTTTTCCTCATTGAAGTCAAGAACAAACTTGCAAATTACTCCATTGAAGCTTAATATTCCCTATAACTCACTGAACTGCAGATCTATCCAAGAGAATTTTAACCTCAGCTATGTGTATACGTGTGCATATTTTCATTACATGTATACACATGAAAAGACAAATTCTTCATCTTATCTCCATACAGACATGAGGTTTGGATGTTGTTAAGTACTTATTAAACCCAAATAGTCTGGAAAATATGAAATGCTCTCTGAAAAGGGATTAACATTCATTGTATGGTAAATTTTCTAAAAATTTAAATGAAACATGTTACATGTGAGATAGACCTATTTTGTAACTTAGATTGCTATGCATGTGTGTGTGGGCACACACACACACTCATAAAGGAATAGTTTTGTCTAAAATAAAGCCTTTGTTGTGCAAATTTGTCCATAGCTTGCTGCTTTTGCAATGACCTCATGTACTTAGATTTTACAAAGGTGCAACATGAATCTGCCTAGAACAGAGTTTGAGGTAGGCTCCTGGATAATTGTGAGTGTGAATTAGTGGCAGAAATGGTTTTGCAAATATCATAGTTGAAAGTGAGGAAAATTGATAAACTTTTTTTCCTCTTCAAAAACATTCCAAATGATTTCATGTGGTAAAGAAGGACGAATCTCTCTTAGGGGCCATGTAGGAGAAGACAGAACTAGAGCTATTGTTTTGATCAGTACAGAAATTTGAAGATCTTTCTGCTATGAAATCTCATCTGAAATTTGACAGATTCCCATCAAGGGTCAAAAGACAAAAAGAAATTTCTAAGCTCAATCAATTATGTGCATTTTACTTCATGGAAATAAGCAGAACAGGAAAGATTCTCTCAACTAACATTGATTTTCCTTATACTGATTTCTTCAGTCTGAGCACTCCAGGCAAAAAAGTTCACGTGGCTTCAACTAATTTGCAAATACCATCATTCACTGTTGTTTTGCTACCCATTTCTCAAATCTCAATTAAATGTGATGACAGTTTACTTGCTAGAAACACACAGAAAGGTTCTTTGCAAACCAGAGGTCTTCACTCATTTTCTGCCTGTGGACTTGGCAAGTGGGGTCAACACATCCATTACTGAGGCTGAGTTTTAATTTAGAAGGTTATCATCAGAGTCAGCTAAATAATTATGAAATACTTTAAAATGCAAACTGGAACATGAATGGTAACAGCTGAGAACAATGTGTATACCATGAAACCTGAAACCTGTTCACAGTGGATCTTTGAAGGGGTGAATTCAAGGTTTCTACTTGTAAAGTTTTCATCCTTCTGAGGCACCTCTAGGATGAACTAAAAATGGTCTCCTTTCTGGAAATATTATATTTTTAAAAATTGAACTTTTTTTTTTTGAGATGGAGAGAGCAAGAGAGCACTTCCATCAATTACTGCATTCTCTAAATATCCACATTATCTGAGCTGCTCTGGGCTGAAGTGGGAACTCAATCTAGGCTTCCCCCATGGGTGAGAGAAACCCAATCACTTGAACCGTCGTCACTGTTTCTGGGGGGTCTGCATTAGCAGGAAGTTGGAATCCGGAGCCAGAGCTGGGAATCAAACTCATACTTGCTGATGTGAGATGCCAATGTCTTAACCAGTAGGCCCAATGCTTTTCCCTCTGCAATTATTTGCTATATTAAATGACCAAAATAGCAACAAAAAAAAATCACCCTGCAAATCTTAATGTTTTGGGTCAAACTTCACATTCCCTGTAAAATTAAAGCCAAGGCAAAAGATGAGACAATATTTTGTCTTAACAAAATTATAGCCTGCTCTTCCCTTTTCCTTTTATATGAATAAATTCTCTTATAAAATTAATGGAGTATTGCCCTAAGGGTATGGGTTCTTTATAAATCATCAGACATTAAAAATACCCTTAAGTGTTAAGTGAGTATCTACTTTAATTAACTGGTACTCTTAACAAATATTAGCCCTAATCAATAAAAACAATTGCAAGGAGTCATTGACAGAGACCTTCTAGTCAACCCTCCTCTTTCTAGGTGAAGAACAGAGGTCCACATGGTTGGAAGACTTTCCCTGTTCCTCCACGAGGGCTATGGGCAGCCAGGGCTGGGCCTAATTTCTTCTCACAGTTCA
Organism: Lepus europaeus; assembly: GCF_033115175.1. Lineage (NCBI taxonomy): Eukaryota > Metazoa > Chordata > Mammalia > Lagomorpha > Leporidae > Lepus > Lepus europaeus. The sequence continues at coordinate 102,209,287 of NC_084828.1, read as the reverse complement.
TAGACGCCTCCACCTCATCACTGGTCATACAACCTCTTTGGACCCCTGACAATCGTTGATAATGAGATGACGTCTCTCTGCCCAGAAGTTACCCATCAAAGATGATATAGAATTCCTTTAACATTTTAATTCATGGTGTACACCTTGAATTTCTAAGGAGGAAAATCTGTTGAATGGTATGGTGAGGGCTGGCTCTGATTCATTCCCCTAGCCTCATGGTGCTTGCCCAGACTCTTTATCAGGCTTATCCATCTGACACCTTGATCTTTCATACAAGGTGGCTGCAGTCTGGTGCACAATAGGAGGAGAAAGAGGTGACCTTGGCTGTGCCAGGGAGGATTGGACTGGGCCAACTTTTTCTTTTGTAAAGAAAGTAAGAGGCTCTCTCTCTCTCTGCCAACCTAGCTGTCCCTGGAGAAATTCATATTCTCCACTGTCTTTTCTAAGACAGAAACATCACCTGGATGACGCTCCCCATAATGGTCTCTTCCAACCAAAGCACTGAGGCACACTGAGATTGGGAGTGACACCAGGAAGCCCACTGGCCCTTGAGACCTGCCTGGCTCCCTGCCAGGCCTGTATAATGGTTTCATTGGACTGGCTTTCACTGGAGCAAAGCGTAGATGTGGGAATGGGCAACTGGTTCTGAAAATGAGGAGGAATGAAAGAAAATGCTTCTCAATCCTGCAAAATTTATGAAGTCTTCCAACCTCTAGTCCTGGTTTCTGTTGGCTTGCAGATGGGTGGTGTTGTTAAAAATAAGCTGTCCTGGCTTCCTTTATTCAGTGAGTACATTACTGCGTTTGGCTAATTGTGTTTGCGTATTTTGTCTAAATGAGATCTTTAAAAGGGAATGGCTCTGGGACTGATTTTAAAGAGGACAAAGTGAAGAGAGGTGGGTAGGACTTTTGCCAGCTGCACTCTGCTCTGTCTTCTCTTAGAGCCTTCCCCTCCATGTTTCTCTCTCTCCATCCTCCATCTCCAAATAACCACTGTCTTTCCTGGACAGACACCACTGGAAATCGCTGGCACCCAGTAAGCGAGATGAGGAGGAGGAGAGGTAGGGGAAGAGAAGGGAAGAAAAGGGAGAGTCCTGTGTGCTGGGAAGGATTCCCCTCTGCACATACCTGCGGAGACTGCTGTCTCCACTTGCTACAATGAGTGCCTCAACTTTACAGGAGCCATGTGATCAACGTCGAGTCCCTGGGCCTCTCCGAGCCTCAGTGTCCTCATCCATCAGATGGGGACAGAGCCTGCCCTGTTTTTCTCACAGAGTGATTCTAAGGACAGGATGCCCTGGTTTATGAAACCATGCAGCATGATGTCAGGCAAGGATATGGAGTAATTTCTGATTTTACTTCTATTTTAGAATAGTATGTATAAACACATGTTTTTGATTGTTCCAGCAGACAGGCACAGTTGATTTTTGGGGGAATTTTGTGGTGCACACAGACATAGTTTTCTGGCTCTAAGCTCTTCTCATTCACAAGTGCATGTCAATTCTTGCAAAATCCAGCCCAGATGTTTCCATAGCCCCCAGTAGGAGTGTAGGCCCTTTCACAGATCCTATTCTGGCTCCCTTGTCCCCCATGGGTCCCTGTGGGTCTCCTAGCAGCCCCACCCATCCCTGCATACAGTGGCCTGGCCCCAAAGCTTCAGTGCTTGGGGCCCACAAGTCTGCAGTCCCCTGGGCGTGGGACAGGAAGAGCTTCCTGGTTTTGCTGTAAATGCGGTTAGGTGTGGTTCTTTGGACCGCCTCTGTGGTGAGTGTGAGTGTGAGTGTGAGTGTGAGCATGTACGTGTGTATGTGTGGTGTGCTTCTTCATACAGCAGTGCTGGGTGGGGGCATTTGGGCAGCAGGAGCCTCAGCTATTGTGCTGTATCTGCCCCCTTGGTACCCTCAGCCCTGGGGCAGAGGCAGGTGGCTCTACCTGGCACTTGGCACCCTTCCTCTCCCAACCACTCTCCTCATCTATCTGGGGTGTCATACGTCCCATCTTAGCTGGGAATATGCATTGACATTTTTGAGGTTACTGCTTGTCCACCCCAGAAATCACCCTGTGGAAACAACAGGTTTCATGGACTGCAGATGCTTCCAAAGCCCAGTGTCAGACTCACCTGGATTTACCTTCTAGGTTAGCAGGACTCTGTCCCCCTTCCTAATGGACTCTTTCCAGATAAACAGAAATCTTTGAACTAACTTCTCAGAGAGATCAGGCATGTCTTTTGTTTTTCTAAAAGCTATCTTAGTAGGAGTCATTTCATATTCACAGGGATGAAAATTTAAAATAAGGGATATGGCACCCTTGCTGAATAAGTTAAAAAAAAAAACAAATTTCCAGTTAATGAATTATGAAGTGGATTCCATATGAAATTGGTCTCATAGAATTTAAAACAAATTTTGTAATTGGTGGCTCTTTTATTTTTGTGTGTCTGCTAGCACATGACTTCAGTAATGTATAAAGTTTCTTACTATTTTCCTTACAACTGTAAAATGTTCATTGACTTGCTCTTATCTGTATTTTTCAGTGTAGCCCTATATAAGGTAGTAGACAGTCTTCATCCATTATAAACCTAGAAATTAAACCCAAAGAGTAATTTGTGAATCCAGTCACTCATCCAGCATGTATTTATTGAATGTTTATTATGTGCTAGATGCTGGAGTGACAAAAAATGAACAAGAAGCAGCCTCTGCCTGCAACGGTAACAGGTGATTTTCCTCAAGACCCTCTATTAGTGCATCGTAACCTCCAGGAGTCAGCCAGGAGCTGCACTGATCATAAATCGATAACCTCATTTTAGGGCTCAAACATGAAGATGGCAAATGAAGCTCAGGCCCGCCTTGGGCAGTATTGACTGATGCATCAGATGACTCACAATAGCAGCGGGCAATGAATGCTATTGCTACCCGGTGTGAGACAAACGTTCCCCTTTGCACAATCCCTTACATTTCTCCCACATTTAGGCTTCTTAAATATCCACCAAGTTTATAAATGCCATCTTGGAGAAGAAAAGTGGGTTGTGAGGGACACTGGTTTTGTGCTTGCAGCAGCGTGACTGACCATTTAGTTTGCTTGTTGTTTCCCTCCAGGTGATTGCTATCGCTTGTGGACACTCCTATTACATTGTTGCCTAACTGAAGTGGAAGACACAGAGCAGTTGAGGCAGGGTGGGGAGGTGGTAGGGAGCACAACTCTAGCCAGTCAGCCCAGTAGCAGTCCTGGTTCTGCCAGGTGTTCATGGTGTGATTTGAGGCCAGTTACCAAACATCTGAGTGCCTCAGTTTCCTTATCTTTCATATGGGGTGATGGGAATAGTATCATCTCTCAGGGGGTTTTGTGAGGATTGAATGATGGTGCATTCTATTGTACAAGACTGGCACATTGTAGATATTTCATGTGTTAGACGTGATATTGAAGGTAATCATTCCTCTTCTCACTCCCCACTTTTCCCTGCAAAGCCTCTAGCTAGGTTGGAAATATATAGCAATGAAGCCAGGTAACTACACAGAAGACAAAAGTTATCTCTTAAGCATGAACAAAATTATGAAAAATATGTAAAGTGATTAAAATTGTGATTCAGTGGTAATTTAAGTTTATTAATATCAAATTTGAAATGGTATTTAATCAAGAACTAATTTTAATAAAAACATCTCAGATTTGATATTTATTATTTATTCATTTATATTTGTTGAATCTACATATCTGTTTATGTTCATGAATGCTTGTTTGGTCTGAAAATAAGATCACTTATAAAGATGTACAATATAAAGCAAGATAATATTTAATTTAATTTAATTTTTTAAAGATACTTATTTGTTTATTTGAAAGGCAGAGTTCCAGAGACAGTGAGACAGAGAAAGTTCATTCCCCAAATGGCCACAATGGTCAGAGTTGGGCCGGCTGAAGTTAGGAACCCTGATCTGGGTCTCCATGTGGCTGGAGGAGCGCAAGCACTTGGACCATCCTCTGCTGCCTTTCCAGGCACCTTAGTAGAGAGCTAGATCAGAAGCAGAGTAGCTGGGATTCAAACTTATGCCCACATGGGGTGCCAGCATCATAGGTGGGACCTTAAACCATTGTGCCAAAATGCCAGTCCCAAGCAAGATAATATTTTTAAAAAATTTCTATTTATTTATTTGGGGAGAGAGAGAGAGAGAGAGAGAGAGAGAGAGAGAACGAATCATCTATCTGCTGTTTCACTCCCTCAAAGACTGCATCAGCCAGGTCTGGTTCAGCCGGGAACTCAATTCAGGTCTCCCATGTGGGTGGCAGAGACCCAACTATTTGAGCCATCACCTGCTACCCTTGCAGAGTGCATATTAGCAGGAAAACAGAATCAGGAGAGGAATTGAACAGAATCAGGCATCTTGATATGGGATGTAGGTGCCTTAACTGTTAAGGCAAATGCCTACCCTTAAGATAATATTATTTAATTGAGATTAGTAGGAAAAAATAGGTAAAAGGAAGATAAAAGAAAAAGGAGACAGAGCTTAAAGTATATCTTCTATTTACAATCTACACAGTAATGTTACATATTTATGGAGGTACAGTGCGATATTTCAATACATGAATACAAGTATGAAGGAATTTCAAACATTTGTGAAAATGAAATAAAAAAAATAAGTTTAGGAGTGAATATTTGGCCTTTTGTCTGGAACATCTGCATCTCATATGGTTATACGTGGATTCCATTCACAGCTCTGGCTTCTGACTCCAGCTTCCCACAATGCCGACCCTGGGAGGCACCCGTGATAGCTCAGGTATCTGGGTTCCTGCCACTCACAAAGAACAGGGTTGTGTTCCTGGCTCCCATCTTCAGCCCCGCCCATTGCAGGCATTTGGGAGTGAACCAGTGGATGGGAGTTTTCTCTTTCTGTCAGTTTGTTTTTCTCTGCCCCTCAAAGGTATAAATACAATTTTCCAAAAAAGATAATTTTGTTTTGGGGCAAAATTTTTTGAAATCCATGTACAGATGTGATCTTCAAAAAGTTGGTGGAAAATGCATATTATGAAAAAGACTATGTATAAATTTCAAACACCCTTTTTTTGTACCAACAGAAGCTTAATTTTATTCCATTTTTCCCACAAAATTTTCAACATCCTCATATAATGATCAATTCAGAGAATCTGACATATTCATTAAGAAAGACTTTTCTATATGGAATTATACCTTGAAGTCCCATGTAGTTGCTACAAGTGGTTAACTGAGTTAGCCACAAGTTATTTGGTAGAGTGCTCGCTTCCACATTTACTGAAAAGATACATGGTAGACAATTTTAAGGGAAGAAATGAAAGTGGTAATGTAGTTCATTCAGATCATTATGTGAATGATCCAGTTCCTTGGGGAAATGACAATCATTTATGATGCTTTGATAATAGTAATTTCTCCCAGATTCCTCAGTTTCAATATTCACTAGAAACTTGGAATATGGTCATTAAGAAATTTATACAGTAGCTGTTTACTTAACTCCTTTCCAATAAAAATTCTTAAGTGCTACAGAGAACAGAGATGTCTAAAGCTGTCTCTGCTTTCAAAGACTATGCAGCCAACAGAGTACAAGTAGTGCATCAATAAACTAAGTGTAGAGGATGGTTATGGTAAGAGCTACATGTATGGTATTCAAAGAAGCAATCCAGGGATAATCCCATGAAAAGACATCGTAAAGTGGAAGCTCTTTATAGTGTCTAATATATTAACTGTCTTAATTTCTTAGTGGTGGCTTTTAAATACTTAATTAATTTCTAATGTGGATTTCAAAAGCCAGAGTGTGGTATCAATTCATAGTCAACTTAGGACTATTAAAGGTAATAGGAGATAAGATTCGGTGTGAATATTACAAACCAATGGATAATTCACTCCCCTGATTTCTATACAACTTAGATCATGATCTTTCAAATTGAGTGTGAATTGTCATATTAGTCCTTCATCTCCAGTTGTCAAAAATTGGTTCTACTGTCAGGAGAGAGATAGGTAAAAATTCACTCTTCCTAATGGGTTTGTGCAATCATGCTATAGATCCACTCAACATTATTGAACATTGACTGCATTAGAGGAATGGTACTAGGTATAGCTTACAATGAAAGGGGAATAAGATTCATTTCCTCAAGGAAAAGAATGTACTGTTTAGGTAGGTAGACAGATTTATAAACAAATAATTGTAGCAATCTGACAAGTGTCCATAGACATAAGGCAAAGCTCTCTGTAGCAGTATAAAGAAAAGTCCACATTGAGTTGGCATTTGAATTTCCTTATGAAAGATGAGCATTTTGCCAAGGGGAGATTGAACAATAGGGCTGATATTCACTCCAGGTAGAGGAAATGTTCTCAGAGCATCTCCCATCCAATTAAACATTTCCCAAGTATTCATCCAGGATTAAGTCTGGGACTTGGTGGTGTGGCAATTATGAAGAAATAGAAGACTTGCTAATTGTCTTCTAAATATTTACTTCTAACAGGCAGTAAATTTTCATGCTCTTTTAACTTATTAAGAGGTCATGACTGCAGGTCCTATATATTGTCACAGCATTAGCTCTGTGGATTAGGGAGCATGATTGTGCAATCCCAAAGAAACAGTGCAAACCTCCCAGATGGGGAAAGAACTTGCAATGGTTTGATTATGGCTTGTGCACTAAAGGTTTGTGTGCTTGGTTGTCAATGTCAAAGTATTGACTAGGAGGTTGGGTCAATTGATTGGGTCATGACCACCTACTGGAAGGGATTGATGCTGACTTTCAGAGCAGGTTAGCTCTAGCAAGAGTGAATTGGTTCCTTCTGGGGGCTTGTTATAAAATAGTGAAGCTGGCCCTCCCTGCTGTTTCTCTTGCTTTATGACCTCTCTGCACCCAAATTCTTCCCTTGCTGCTTCCTTGCCATGTTGTGATGCAGCTGGACGTCCTTATAGGATTCTGACACCATGCCGTTTGGACTTTCCAGTCATCAGAGTCATGAGCCAAATAAGGCCCCTTTATTATTTTTTAAAGATTTATTTATTTATTTGAAAGGCAGAGTGTAAGAGAGGTTGATTTTCCGTCTATTTGTTCACTCCACAAATGGGTACAATGGCAAGGGCTGGGCCAGTCCACAGCCAGGAGCCAGGAGCTTCACCCAGATTTCCTACATGGATGCAAGGGCCCAAGCTCTTGGGCCATTTTTTTTTTTTTTTTTTTTTTTTTTTTGCCTTTCCAGACACATTAGCAGGAAGCTGGATGGGAAGTGGAACAGCCGGGACACAAACCAGTGCCTGCATGGGATGCCACTGTTGTCTTTGTTTGCTTAAGCCAGTTTGCCACATGCAGGCACCAATAAACCTCCTTTAAAAACATACATTACACTGTGGAGTAGCAGGTATATCTGCTGCCTGCAGTGCTGTCATCCCATATCGGTACCAGTTCAAGTCCTGGCTGCTTCACTTTTGATACAGCTTCGTGCTGTGGTCTGGGAAAGCAGTGGAAGATGGCCCAAGTCCTTGGATCCCTGCACCCATGTGGGAGACCCAGAAGAAGCTCCTGGCTCCTGGCTTTGGATAGGTGCAGCTCCAGCCATTGCAGCTATTTGGGAAGTGAGTCAGCTGATGGAAGATTCTCTCTCTCTCTCTGTCTCTCTCTCTCTCTGTCTCTGTCTCTCTCTCTCTCTCCTTCTGCCTCTCTGTAACTCTGACTTTCAAATAAACAAATAAATCTTTAAAAAGAACCATACATTACCCACCATTAGGTATTCTGTTAAAGCAATGTGAGCCAGACCTCGAGAGACCTAATCTAGTCCTTGAGAACTGGGATTAGAATGGCGGGAGAGATCATGGTTTCACAATTAAGGCACAAACATTCCTTGCATCCTTACCATGAGCAGTCTTCATGAGTGAAGAGGCAGCATCATGACAGGGAGAGAACTGGGAATGGCTATGTGTGGATCTGTGGAAAAACATGGCTAGACCAGTGAGTTAAAGGTGAGGGCAACAAGACTGGCAAGAAAAGTGCAGCTGGAGTGAAGCTTGTTCTAGAAGATAGATGGTGGCTTTTATGTTTGGAATTTATGAAAACAAGGAGTCATCAAAGGCTTTTGAGTATGGGAGAGAACTGCTGAAAGATATAAAGAAAATGAACTTTCATCATGGAACATATAACAAACTAGCTGGAAGGACTGTAGAGATCCCTCCATCTACCACCCAGTCCAGATATGGCGCCCACTTCCTAAAGAGATTCTTTGAGTTGCTTAAGACCAGGTAGAGTGATCTTGTCTCCATTTCAGACTCCTTGTTTCCATCTTAACAGTGTGTGTGTGTGTGTGTGTGTGTGTGAGAGAGAGAGAGAGAGAGAGAGAGAGAGAGAGAGAGATTCACCAGGGAAAAAAGCTAAGGGAAGCATGCAGTAGGTTATGCCAGAATGGGCTTTCGTGTCTATTCCAGAGCTACAGTTTCCTTCATGACTCTGTCTTGCTCCTCCCCAGCAGAGAGCAGTTCCTTCTGACTGTAGGGAATGATAGTGGGCCAGGGCCAGGAGGTATGACACTGCAGCCCAGTCAGAAATAAAGAGGCCCTCCGCTCTCTCACCTCAGCGCTGTGCTCAGGGACTCTCCTTCTGAGCCTGATCCTGAGTGTGTGGGTTAAGAGGTGGGAGGGAGGAGCCTCAGCATCATTTCCACTCTTGCCTTACTGACCGCTGGCAGCCGTGCTGTTTACAGGAGAGCTGGCAGCGGTCAGAGCACTACCTAATGGCTGCGGCCACTGGGAGAAGATTCTTTGCAAATGGCCCAGTTGAGGAAAGCAAGGACAGAAAATGAAAGATAATTAAGAAATCCAAACGCAAGAGCTTCTTCTAAATAGTGTTAAAAGGCAGATAGGAACGGGATTTTAGATTTGATCATTTAAAAAAGGAAACTGCTTTAATGTTAATACAGTTGTTCTAGGTGGCCTCTCCACTGACCCCCTAAGGATGTGGCACCCCTTTGAGGGGCGCCTGAGCAAGGAACAGAAACTCTCATGTTAGCTTTCAGGGGCCATGTGACCTAAAACAACAGACCGCTAAATAGCTAAGAGCGGTCCCCATACAGTTTTTCACTACTGTAAATAAAGAGTTTATAGTTGAAAAAATTAGATTACCTCGCCCTAACTTTAGCTGTTCTTAGAAATAATTTTGTACAGTATGAATTCCAGGCTGCACATTAAAGGCTATTCAGCTATTTACATGCTAATGTACATTTATTATTAATACACACAATGAAACATTTCTTTTCTCATTGAAGGGTATAGGTTTGTGTTTATAATAAAGAGGGAGAATATCCCTGAACTCCATTCACAGGACAGCATGCTATTTTTCATTCATTTAACTGAGTTGGGATTTATCTATATGGTTTATGTTTAATATTTGAAAAAACTAAGTGGCAGAAATATTATAACATAGACAATGGTATTAACATATTCAGATCTGCAGCTCAGCCCTCACTGCTTTACACATGTAATTAGGTTGTTTCCATGGTAATGATCTAATTATGGGCTTCTCCTTGGCCTTGTGTAATCACATTTGCTGCATTTTGGCAGAGATGTTTTCCTTATTTTGTTGAACTGCAACACTGACAAGATGTTCTTTCTTAAGATGAATAATGATTTTTCTTGGGAGAGAAAAAGAAAAAATAAAACAACATCATCAAAGGTGATTTGAGAGGGATTATAGGTATCTGACAAATCATGCCAGTAATGAAATATCTATTACCTTTGAAGGCATAATCTATTTTTATCTTGTGTGCATGCGCATGTGAGTATGCTTGTGTGTGAGTGTGTGCTATTAATGATTGAAATCATAGGAGATTCTCACTTAAAAAAAAACATGCACACTATTTAAATACATTATTTCCATGGGATTCAACAGCTTGAAGGAAATGTCAGGTCAAAAAAGCAAGCTCTGGAGACCTTTGCAAAAAGAGAACTGGAGACCGTATTCAGTGAGAATATTATATTGCAATTGACAAGGCTATTCATGAAAAGATATTTGATTACGGTTGCCATGGCAGAAGGAAACACCTGAAAAAATCAATTAAGACTTATTTTGGCAGGGATCCAAATATAATCCTCTCTGCACATGAAAAGAATGACAGGAGATGTAAATACTTGTAGAAAGACAGCTTTTTTGTCACGTGGTCCCCTCAGAAAAAGCCTGGGATATGACAGGACTAAAAGCTTAGCTCTTTCATATGGATAAAATACCACTGTAAAAAAGTGAAACAGTTTTTACAGGAAGTCGTTACAGCAGAAGAATGTACATAAGGGGCAATTCAGGCTGATGACCTGAGGGTGTGTGCACACCAGTGGTACCATGTCTGACGTCTAGCTGCCTGGAACCCAGGTGACAGGAAAGGAAAACCCCATCTGTTAACTATTATGCAGATGATGTCAAATCCAACATCACACCAGATCCCAAAGGACCTAGAATGTTGAAATTGCATTCTGAATATCATTTTGCAGGGAATAGGGTAGGGGGATATAGCTTCTTGGTAACTTCGTTGAATAAAGGACATAGAAGGGCAGGTGTTGTGATGCAGCAGGTAAGGCCACATTTGCGATGCCTGCACCCCTAATTGGAATGCCAGTTTGAGTCTTGGCCACTCCACTTCCAATCCAGCTCCTCACAAATGTGCCTGAGAAGGATGGAGATGATCCAAGTACTTGGGTTCCTGCTACCCATGTGGGAGGCTTTGATGGAGTTCTGGGCTTCTGGTACAGCACTGGGGAGTGAACCAGCAGACAGAAGATCTCTGCCTGTCTCTGTGTCTCTACCCCTCTTTCTGCCACTATACCTTTCAAATAAATAAAAAAAGTAAATAAGTCTTTTTATTTAAAAAGGGCACAGGCTAGCATGGCACATATGAATAATTATGATAATAACAGATTTTCTATTTATAGCAAATCTACAGTTAGAAATTTTCTATTTATAGCAAATCCACAGTTAGAAAATTTCATAGAAATTTTCACAGTTAAAAAGTTTTGTTTTAAACTTATACAGTGTTAATTCTCTAGTGGGAAAATTCTATTCATGGATAGTTAGAATGTATTTGCAGATAACTAACAGGAATGCTGATTTCCATCTTCAATATATTCCTTTATTGGCAAGAATATTTAATTACTACTTGTCATGTGTCAAGCACTATAAAGAGCCTTGGGAATAGAATAATAAATCAGAGAGAATGCTGCTCTCAATTTCTTTATGATTTGGGGAAGAAAAGAGTAAACAGGCCAATTTCAATTTGAGGCTAAGTGGTATAATACAAGCAGTGGAAGAAAGAGGAGGGTGTCTGCCAGGGCTGACACTTACTCTAGTGGAGTAACAGGGACCAGAGACAACACAGAACATGGACCAGGCATCACAGACCAACATCGGGTCGGACTGTGTGATGGTAGCCTGTGTAGTACAAGAGGGGCTGATGAGCATTGAAGCTGGAGTGCAAGCAGGGACTGGAGTGTCACAGAGCTTGCAAATCATGCTGACAAGCTTGGCCCTTGAGCACAATTGGAATCCATTGAAAGGTTTCAAGCCAGGGGACAACATGGCCTGATTTGTGAAGCCCGTTGCTGTTACCTTTAGCATCCAGTGTGGAAGCACTGATTCTGGAAAGAATCAATCCAGTGATTTTCATTCTGAAATATCGAGACTGCCAGCTGAGACTTTCATAGCATGGTCTTAGGGGAGTCACTGTAGCCTCTCTGGTACCCTGTGCTTTCCTCTCCATGGGCCCTTTGAGCTCTGTTCCTCTATGATGGTGTGGTTTGTTATTTTATTTTGTTTTTCTGTTACAGATAGGTTTGCTTACTGCGTGAATACCCATGTACTCATGAGAGTATGATCTTTGATTACTCAGAGTTCTGCACCATTCACCAGCTGGCTTATCTCAAACTCTTTAAACACCTTTTTTCCCACCATGTGTCCCTGCCTCTCAGTAGGCTCAAGGCGGGGGGTGGTGGTGACTGAGCCTGCCATCATGAAGGATATGGGTTTCCCTGAGTCTGTGTGAGAGTGAATGAGGCTATGAAAAAGTAGCCATCAATTCTGAGCAGTATTGCAGCAAATAGCTTTCAGAATCTCTGTTATTTCTAGTTACACCAAGGATAGTTTTTTTTTTTATTGAATAGCTTATAGCATATGGCAGTGATTTAAGTACCTGAAGGACACAGTCAAAATAAAGCAGCCCACTCTGCTTGGTGGTCAAGCCTAGCACACATGTAAAGAACAGAAATATGTTAGAAGGTGAAAGATCAGAGCTCTGTTAGTGTGTCATGGAATGAACATCCCCTTAAAGCTTTTCAGGAAAATATGGGCCTGAAATTCAGTTTTCTCAGCTCAATTTTACATAACCGTTGATAATAATATATTCATTTTAGCCTCAAAATGCTAATTGAAAGAATTTTTTTTTTGTTTTTAATATTGATGTATAGGTAGTGTTGATGTGCTGAAGAAAAGCTTTTGCAGTATTACTAATTACCTAGTATTCATTAGGTCCTTAGAGTAATTCAAAAAAATTCTGTCAACCAGAAATTCATTCTAGAGTTCTCAACTAAGTATAGTATAATATAGTACAAAATAGTATAATAAATGTGATTATGAAGTATACTTAATGGAACGCAGATGAAGGAATTTAGCCCAACTTTGTGTGTTAAGACTAGAGGTGGCTAGTATGGTATTATAATCTGGGTCTCCATTATTCGTAATAGTTCAAATCTAATTGTAGTCTAAGGACGCCATAAGAAAACCTTGATGTAATCAAGATAATTCAAGAATTTAGGGAAAACTAAACAGTTAGAAGAATTCGTTGAAACTGGTCATTTTCCTCCCCCATAAAAATGATGTTAATGTGTACTAACAGGTCACTTAGTCATATTTCCCTTCATTCAAAACAGTTGAGCCTTTGTGTTCCACACAATTCTTGAACTTGGGGTTACAGGGATATACAAGATTGAAAAGGTCTTGGTTTTCATGCAATTTAATTCTAGGAGGCCTTAAAACTTAAAAACTCTACGTGCTTCATTATGCAGAGACAATTAAAATCAGGGCCTTTGGATTGGACCATGGAACACAAAAAGGACATTAATATATTAGTAGAGAAACCAGAATCAGGAGAGTCTGTAATTTGGTGAGTCATATTATAGCATTGTTGGTCTCTTAGTATTGACAATTTTATAATGCTTATGTAGGATGCCAGCATTAGAAGAAGCTCGGTGAAGGATCTTAGAGAATCCTCTACTATTTTGCAACTCATTTGTATGTCTATTGTATGTCTATTATCTTAAAATCATCTCACCAAAATCCTGGCACTCAACAAAGCAAATCAAATGGATCTTAGCTATGCTCTGCCTATTTTCTGTTTCTCGTGTGCTCTTCATCCTTTTACCATCCCATTCCCAGTGAATATTACTGGTTGAGGAAGCACAGAGTGTATGAAGGTCAGAGTGTCATTGTGTCATTGGACTCTTGCTAGCATGAATTACCCCTCTATTTCATTGATTTCAGATGTCAAAGACTGTCTTTCTGGATGTTGTGTTACACAATTATTGGAACTAGTGATTGGTCTCATAACCTTGGTCATCGTTGTGAATTCAAGGGAGGGGAATAGAGAATTTAGAGATAATCCTTGCCTTTTGTTATGTCACTTGGGATTTTGGTTGTGGACCTTAATATTGCTCCGTTCTTGAAGATGGTCTGGTCCAGCTTTTGCATTTCATGGATAAGCAAACTGGGTTATGGGCAGATGAACACATTCGTGTAAGATTATATTCCCAGTTAGTATGAAGCCTGGAGTAGAATGAGGTATCCTGACCTCCAGTAAATGGCTTTTTCGATCCCAAGCTGCTTCCTAGACATTTCAGATAGCTCAGATTTGACCCAAGGAACTGGTGCCAAAACTCCACAGGTGACAGTTCATTCTGTTTTAAAACAGACCACCATCATTTACAATATACAATAAATATCAGATCCTTTTAAGAAGTCTAAAAGGAAATAATCCTATGGGCAGCAGTTTATAAGACTGCCAAGAAATATTGGCTAACCTAGATTATTCATTACGATTCATCAAAATATTCTCTTCGTCTATAATTAATTTTATAAGCATCTACATGACTGGGTTGACATGAAAAATTTAAAAGTGCTAAAATGGCACAGTCATACACAACTTTGTTACCTAAGAGACTTAAAATAGTGCAGACATCCAGTGTTTTTTTTCCTTTTCTTTTACTAGCGCATTAGATTAAGTTCACTTACCACAGAAGTCACAGGAATGAGGCACTTTGAAGTCTTACTATCTCTTGCTCAATTCAACAAAGACTGTATTTTGAAGAGAATGGCTGCAATCTAAAGCTGATCCACAATAGCTGTGATTAACCAGCATCTAATACCAGTTAGTTTCCTTGTCTCAGTGATATCATCAATGAATTCAGATAATTACAACTCTTAGAAAAGTTAAGTGTGTTTCTTTCTTTCTTGGACTATTTAATTTCCTCTGGGGTGCCCTGAGAGTTGGAGCAATCTCACTGAAGAGGAGTTTATTTCGCTCAATCTGGTGACCACCGTCTTTGGTAATGTTGCCCAGTCCTGCACCCTGTCCCTTGATCCCACCTTCCTGCCTGTCACAATACTCCTTGCACTGGTCTGGGATCTTGGCCACCGCAGCCTCTGTGCACTGTGGAGCATGGCCACAAGCCTAGGGCTCCTTTGCAGATTCTGCTTCTACACAGCACCTGAAGTCTTGAGGAAGCACATTTTGCTTTCCTAATGCACATCTTGTCTAGGATCAAATGGATTAGTGAATCAAAGACTTACTCATGTCCATGTCTAGTGCAGAGTTTTCTATCTGTCTTCTTTCTTTACTGTCTCCATCCTCTTCCCCCTCTCCCCTCCAGTGTCCTTTTCTCCTCTTCATTATATCGGATTCCCCATTCTGACTGGGGCAGTTAGGTCCTCAAGATCCAAAAAGAAATAGGATGCACTCTGTGCTTCTTTGCTGCAAAGCCCAGCTGGCCAGACCCTGCTTGACACAGGAGCACCCACCTGCCCATTGCATGGACTCCTTAGAGCTCTTCCTCTCTTTCTCCACACATCGCAAGCAGCCATTGATGCCAGACAGTCTCTAAGGCAACACATTGATGAGGAGTAACTGTCACACAGCATCAAGATATTTAATGATGGATTACAAAGAGCCTGGGAATAAAGTGGTATGAGAAATTTGTTACATATTTAATTTAGGAAAGATTGTTACAGTATCAGGGGAGGCAAAGAAGAAAATATATTGCTCCCTATAAAAATGCAGTAAAAGATAAAGCACAAACAGCCCCTGTGTTATGTTGAAATATTGTCATTCTGTGATTAAATGGAGGCATCAAGGTGGTTTCTGTCTGGCTCTTGTGCCAGGGAGGCGTGGGGGAGGGAGAAAGGCTGCAAGACTACAGGTTTGCGTCTTCCCTAGAGCTCTCAGGAAATTAAAATGCAAACACAGCTCAGTGGCCCTGGCTTTTCCGAGGAGAAGTCTACTTGGTGAGCCAGATGGCCCATGAATAAATTTCAGGCCATTTGACACTTCTCTGTCTTCCTCGGCTCCACAGCAGTAACAGGAAGTAAGGTCTCAGTATATTTTTATGTGAAAAAAAAAAAACCCACTAGTACTGTATCTTTTTTATCCTGGGAATCTAAGACAACAATCATGGTGCAAAAGAGTCAGCCTGGCGCATTCAAGTAGCTCAGTCAGTTTCTGGCTCAGTGCTTTAGCACACTTGGTTAATGGGGTGGATTGTGCCTGTTGTAAGACTTCAGAAAGTGGCAGGCATTTCCTCTTCCATCACTCACTGGGGCTACTGAACCTGGGATCAATAAATATTCCATTACTGCATTATTTATGGCCAGCTATAAACAATTTCTATCATTAAATCTTTGCTTCTTAGTTGTCCCTCATTAGCAAGGGATTAATTTCAGGTCCCAGGCTAGGTCAGGCCCAGAGTTAAAGAACTGTGGGTGACAATGTTTGTTCATATGCATATTTATATATAATATTAAAATACACACATGATGAAAATGTTTTCCGCATCTAATGTTTTGAGAGTGTTCCAGTTGTAAAACTCAGTTTGAGCTTCATTTTCGTAGTGGTAGTGTTGATGTAGGCAGGGCAATAGCAAGGACTTGAGGATTGCCAGCTGCCAGCATCTGTGCCATAGCTCTGAGTGCACCACCCAAAAACCTCACCCTTTTTTGAGCAGAGCTAGCTGCTGAGGTGGTGCTGGGTAGAAATAGTCAACAGACTGCTGGCTCAGCAAACCCACTCCCATCATGCACCTAACGTCATAACACTAATGGAATGTTCAAAAAAGGAGCATGGAAATGGGTGGTCCTTAAGCCCTGCCCCAAATTCCACCCCCTTTGGATAGTCAACTAAACCCTGTCAAGGCACCACCCCCTATTCTAGTATAAAGCATTGGCCTTGAACTTTATTATTGCATCAGTCTTCCAGGGGGTTGCCCACACACTCCTGCTTTGTCTTTAAATAAATAAATCCTGCTTCTCTGCTTTTACCTCTGTCTCCTTCTTGAATTCTTTCATGAGTGGAGGTAAAAACCTGGAGTGAGTCTAGTCGGGGGCCTTCCCCACAACAGTGTCACAAGAAAAGCACTTGATGAGGTCGGATAAGAATCTTACATATCCGCATTTCCAATATCAATGGAGTCATGTACTCCAGTTTCTTCATCTGTAAAGTGAGTGCTTGGAATAGATGCTAACTTTCTTTAAAGGCACTAAATTCAGTGAATGGAAGAGGACTGTAGAAAGGAGCCATAGATGACACGTGGGAACGGGTTTAAATCACATCATTTGCTGCTGTGCAGAATTTCTATGAAAGCAGAGATAATGAAGGTCAGTGCATGAAATCTGAGTGCCCCTGGAAGATCTGTGAGCATCTGGTGATAAACTCTTTCCTAAGATAGGGGGCCATTCAGCCTGGGAGAACACAAATGGAACCAGAATTGGAAAACTGCCTGCCAGCTGGAGGAGACATGTTTTATTCAGGACACGTTGTTATTGTTGTTGTTTTGTAGCTGTTTTGCTTCTGATGTGAATTTGAATATTTTGGATGAGCTCCTACTATACAATCTATCACAGTCCTTACCACTTGCCTCTCTTTCCTTTGACCTCCCTTTGAGGGATAACGCCTGCCCCAGGTAGCTTGGACAGTGCTGGCCCATCACTTGGGCAGCAGTTACTGGGTACCTCTTGTGTGCCAACCCCTGGTGAACCTGAGGGAGATTCGTTGGATATGGCTCTTCCATAGTGGAGCTCTCCTTTTGGTGGGAAACACTGGTACAGCCATTTTTCCCCAAAGATTAAACACTTGCAAGTGTGTTCGGAGCCTCAGAGAGCCCTGCAGCACGCGGTGCCTGTGTGCAACTAGAAAACCTCATTCCATCAGGAGCAGGGGATGGCTTTCCCAAGGGAGGGACTTTTTAGGCTGCAACATGAACTACACACTGAAATTTTTCAATGAAGAGCCCACAAGGAAATGCTGATCAAAAAGCAAAGGCCCAGAGTGGCAAGAGCAGGATGAGTTGATAATGGAAGTGTTTGTGTTTTGGGATTCATATGGATTAGCAGACATCTCTAGGCTTCTTTCTTGAAAACTCATTAATAAAGGACTAAGTGAGAAAAGCAAAAAGCAGTTCTGCATCACTCCTGAACCTCCTCGCTGCCCTGTACCTGACCTTCCCATGCAGGCCACTGATTCAGAGAACCTCCCGGTGACCTGTTCTAGCAATGCTGGGCTGCCCGTGCTCCTTCCCCAGCTCACTGCAGAAGCCGCCAGGCCCACAGTCTCCTATCTCTGTCTGTGGAGTGGCTTTGCCTTCTTCTACTTCCTTTCCTTTTCTCTCACTCAGAATCTTCTCTAACATGCCCTCTCCGGATCCTCCATCACAATGGCTTCTGAGCCCACAATCTGCCTGTTTCCCACATCTTCCTGAAACATATCCTCACACTGGCTGGCCTTTTTTGATAGCTGTATTTAGATTCTGGTCACTTAAAGACAAAAATGCACCTTCTTAATCTGCCACTGAGGGCTCCAAATCACAAAAGCCTGTGTCCCTTGCTCCCCACCTGGGTCCTTTTTTTTTTAAGATTTATTTATTTTATTTGAAAGGCAGAGAAAGAAAGGCAGAGGCAGAGAGAGAGAGAGAGAGAGAGAGAAAGTCTTCCATCTGCTGATTCACCCCTCAGATGGCCACAATGGCCAGAGCTGTGCTGATCCGAAGCCCAGAGCTTCTTCCAGTCTGCCATGTGGATTCAGGAGCCTAAGGACTTGGGCCATCCTCCACTGCTTTTCCAGGCCATAGCAGAGAGCTAGATCAGAAGTGGAGCAGTTGGGACTCGAACTGGCCCTATATAGGATGCTGGCACTGCAGGCAGCAGCCTTACCTGCCATGCCACAGCTCTAGCCCCGAGTCCTTCTTTTATAAAAAATAAGATTTATGGGCTGGCACTGTGGCGTGGTGGGCTAAGCCTCCACCTGTGGCACTGGCATCCCATATGGTGCTGGTTGATGTCCTAGCTACTCCTCGTCCAATACAGCTCTCTGCTTATGGCCTGAGAAAGTGTTTGGGCCTCTGCACCCATGTGAGAGACCTGGAGGAGGCTCCTGGATCTTGGGTTCAGATTGGCCCAGCTCTGGCCATTGTGGCCATTTGGGGAGTGATCCAATGGATGGAAGACCTTTCTCTATGTCTCTCCCTCTCTCTGTAACTCAACCTCTCAAGTAAATAAATAAATAAAATCTTTTTAAAAATAAGATTTATTTTCACCTTTTTGGAAAGACAGATAAATAGACACAGAGATATCTATCTGCTGGTCCACTCCCTTGAATACCCACAATAGAAGCTGTGTCAGATCGAACCCAGGAACCTAGAACTCAATGCGTGTTTCTCATGTTGATGGCAAGGTCTTAAACTAGTTGAGTCATCACTTGCTGTTTCCCATAGTGTGTATTAGCAGGAAACGGATTTGAAAGTAGATGTGTTAGGATTCACATCAGGCACTTTGATACCCAATGCAAGCATCCCATCTTAATTATTGTGCCAAAAGCCCCTCCCCACATGTTAAGTTCTTTTGTTTATAAATTACCCAGTCTTACTGATTCTGTTATACCAGCACAAAATGAATTATGACAAAGAGGTTGTCTCGTATTCTAGGTGACGTTAAAATTCTCACTCTGAAGTCACAGCAGGATGTAGTGGCAGCACTGTGTCCTGTATGTACTCTGATCTTTTGACTGTAAGGCTGGCACATCTTTTATGCCACAACAGCAGCTGTTTATTCTCAATTTTCTTACAATATTTGTAGAAACATGATGGATATTTATGTATCTGGGGAAGGCTGTGTGTTTTGTTCTTTAGCCTTGATGTGTTTTTGAATGGCCTTGTTGAAGCTCTACACAAATCAATAACTCAAAACGAGAGAAGAGGTGGAAAAAAGTGCCCAATGACCTTACAGGTAATTGCTTTTATTTCATCTGATTTGTTTTATTAATATATATGAGAGAAATCAACCATTGCTTTTAAAAAATATATGTACTGACTGAGTTTTCTTTATTTGAAAGGTAGAGCAACAGAGAAAGAGAAGCATGCCATCCACTGGTTTATGTCCCAAAGGCCCGTAACAGCTGGGCTGGGGTTGGGTCAGATTGACACCAGGAGCCAGGAACTCTGTGTCCCAGGTGGGTGAAAGATACTCAAGTACTTGATCCATCACCTGTTGCCTCCCTTAAGGATGTGCATTCAGTTTTTGTGTGACCTTGGCCAAATCACCTCATAATTCTGGACCCAGGGTTTTCAGGATTCCTGTCCTCTGAATTTAAAAGTCTAGCTTTGAAATAGTTACTTATATATCATGAAACTATTTTGGATTTTTTAACCCTCAGGTTGGTTTCCTTGTAGTTACTATTGACTCATCCTAGTTTGTCTTTCAAATACCAAGTGACCTCCTGCCATTTAGGTATTTGGCTTCCTGGCGGTTGGAGATAGTTAGCCTCTGCAAACATTTCATTAGTAATGGTCACAATCTTTACAGTATTACTGAATTTTTGCCAAGAGTCTTATAGTTCTTCCATCACTGTGGTACATCATTCAGTGGGCAGTTACATTTCAAAGAGGCACCAAAGCCATTCTTAGGGCTATGTTGACATTCTTCTGGTGATGTTCAGCCTTGTCTGTCTAGTAGTTTGCTTATTATGTTAATTTATTTAGTCAAAAATTATATAAAACTAAAATTGCCAAAGGCATTTTTATTCATGATGGTTATCATTTTCAAAGGGTTATAGAATCAAGAGACCTATACATTTGCTAATACTATCCCCAGTTACAGATGGGAAACTAAGTCTCAGGTTATGGACTGTCACAGAAATGCAGATAAATAAGAATGAGTAAAGTTGCAGCTGAGCCTCTAAGCCTTGTTCAAGTCTAGAGATTGCCCAGTCTACTGCAGTGTGCTTCTATGTTGGGGAAATTCAGCATTGTTCATTAAGTGTGGGTTGAGGATAGGATTGAGAAACACTCTTGAAATATATCCCTTGATAATAGAACAAAATACCACCAAATGAAGATTCATAAAAATACAGCTAGGAGAGGATCATGGAAAGCATATTGTCAAAAAAATTGACACCTTTACATATTTTTTTTTTTATTTGACGGTGGAGTCATAGACAGTGAGAGAAAGAGACAGAGAGAAAGGTCTTCCTTCTGTTGGTTCACTCTCCAAATGGCCGCAGCAGCCGGAGCTGAGCCGATCTGAAGCCAGGAGCCAGGTGCTTCCTCCTGGTCTCCCATGCAGGTGCAGGGCCCAAACACTCGGGCCATCCTCCACTGCCCCCTCCGACCACAGCAGAGAGCTGGACTGGAAGAGGAGCAGCCGAGACTAGAACCTGGAGCCCATATGGGATGCCGGCGACGTAGGCAGAGGATTAACCAAGTGAGCCACGGTGCTGGCCCTACCTTTACATATTTTATAAAAAGAAATAGATTGCCATGACAATTGTCATAAGTATGATAAGGCAGTCTCAGAGGTTGTACTACAGCAGAAAGACCAGGACCATGAAGTAGTGAGAGTGTGGGGCTTTTTCATCGTCTTCAGACCCTGCAGGTGCTGCACTCTGCCTTGTTATTGTCCAGTCCAGGGCAAGATTCTTTTAACCCAGCTATACCTCTGGGCTAAGTACTTGGAAAACTAGGAAGAGCAATATAGTGACACAGGGGAAATTGCTATGGCTGGGAAGTAAGTGACCCCTCTGAGCTTTAGTCCCCCTTCATCTCTAGTAAAGAGCTTCCCAGTGATTATAAAGTTAGAATAGAAATCAGGCTACAGATTAAATTTAAGTCCAAGCCATGCTGTGGGATACGTTCAATGGGTAACATCAGAACTAAGCATTATTTGCTTCAACTGCTTAGCCAGGAGCTAGAAATAGGAACAGCTTAACTCACAAGAGATGTTTCTCACAGAACTGAAATACATAGAATGGATATCAAACCCATCTCACATGCTCCTTCTTAAGAAAGAGCTTTGGAATGCAACATGAACTTGAGAGGTAAATGAGAAAGTAAATGGAATGAACAACGTGTGGGGGATGGAGCCACGACAGCAGTTTTGTTGAGTATTTAAGATGTGTGATATGTTTCACTTGCATTACTTCTATTCTTTATAATAACCTGGAAAAGAAGACAATCTTACCTCTGTCTTATGGACATGCATGTTGAAATTCACATAAATGAAGAAATGTGCTTAAGGATGACATTCAATAGTAATCAGAGGCTCTCTTTCCATCAGAAGCTGGAAAGGGTTGGCAGAGAGTGTCTCTTGATCAGAGAGTGGGTTAGATAGCCATCCATTCCTCTCCCCTGTTCTAGCAGGTCTTAGCAGAGGCAAGGAAAAGATTATTAAGCTAAGACTTCTTTTTCTTAAATTTTTTAGGTGTATAAGTTTCATAAATTTTACATATATAAATTTAAGAACATAGTGATAGTTCCCACTCTACCTGCCCCCCACCCGTGTCTCGCACTTCTTTCTCCTCCCTCTCGTATTCCCACTCTTAATTTTTACAAAATTCTGTTTTCAGTTTACTTTATACTCATAAGGTTAGCCCTACACTAAGTAAAGAGTTCAACAATTAGTGTGAAGGATAAAACATTGTTCCTTAACAGTAGAGACAAGGGATGTAAATGATCATCAAATCTCAAAATGTCAATTTCACTCCAATACATTACATTACCACAGATCAGGGAAAACTTATGGTGTCAGTCTTTTAAGGACTGGCTTATTTCACTCAGTAAAATGGTTTCCAGTTACATCCATTTTGTTGCAAAAGAAATATTTCATCTTTTTATCATTGAGTAGTGTTCCATAGTGTATATATACACCATAATTTCTTTATCCAGTAATCAGCTGATGGACATCTGGGTTGATTTCATATCTTAGCTATTGTCAATTGAGCTGCAATGAATATGGGGGTACAGTTAACACTTTTTGAAAAATATTCATTTATAGGCCGGCGCCGTGGCTTAACAGGCTAATCCTCCGCCTTGCAGCGCTGGCACACCGGGTTCTAGTCCCTGTCGGGGCGCCGGATTCTGTCCCGGTTGCCCCTCTTCCAGGCCAGCTCTCTGCTATGGCCCGGGAAGGCAGTGGAGGATGGCCCAAGTCCTTGGGCCCTGTACCCGCATGGGAGACCAGGAGAAGCACCTGGCTCCTGGATTCGGATCAGCGAGATGCGCCGGCCGCAGCAGCCATTGGAGGGTGAACCAACGGCAAAAAGGAAGACCTTTCTCTCTGTCTCTCTCTCTCACTATCCACTCTGCCAGTCAAAAAAATTTAAAAAAAAAATAAAAAAAAATAAAAAATTCATTTATTTCTTTGAAAGCCAGAGTTACAGAGAGGCAGAGAGAGAGAGAGAGAGAGAGAGAGAGAGAGAATCTATCCATTGATTCACTCCCCAATTGGCCGCAAAGGCTGGAGCTGAGCCCGAAGCCAGGAGCCAGGAGCCAGGAGCCAGGAGATTCTTCCAGGTCTCCCACATGGATACAGGAACTCAAGGACTTGGGCCACCTTCTACTGCTTTTCCAGGCCATAGCAGAGAGCTGGCTCAGAGGCGGGGCAGCCAGGACTCGAACAGGCCAAGATGGGTTTATTTATATGGGGTAAGAAAAACTTCTGCAAAACAAGTCCAGAGGCAAAGCATCTGCTTGGGGCAATCCTGCTCAAGACAAAGACAGAGAGTCCAACAGTCAGAAATCCCAGACACAGGACAGATGTTTTGTCTAATAATAGAGCATTTGCTTAATGTGGCACAACCACTTTGCTCTGCCTACAAAAAATAAAATGTGACATGTACTACACAGAGTGAGGAATCCCAACAATGGCTATATTTATTGGAAAAGTGGGTATATACACTTATATACCCACTTATATCCACTTATAAAGGATATCCACTTATAAAGATTCAGCCTACATTGATTCATGTGCATTCTTTATGTTATCACCCACATAACACAGCTGTTACATAACCAGCCATAAGTTGAAAGAATTTAATACTCATTTGGCAGAGGATCTATGACATATATTTTAAAATGTGGAACATTTAGTCAATTATAAAAATTTATCTCAAGAAAATGATAACGCAAGCCAAAGATTGGAAGAAAATATTGGCAAAAGACATATCTGATAAAGGATTATTATTAAAAGTATACAAAAATTCTTAAAACTAAGTAATAAGAAAATAAACAACCCAATTAAAATATGGAAATAACACTTGAACACACAACTCATTAAAGAAGATATACAGATGGCAAATAAACATATGGAAAATGCTCAAAATTATATCTCATTAGTGAATTATAATTTAAAAAAGCAATGAGATGCTACTACACACCTATTAAAGTGGCCCAGATCCACAACACTGACAACACCAAATGTTGACAAGTGTGCAGAAAAAAAGAACGTTATTTATTGCTGACATGAATATGAAATGGTACAGCCACTTTGGAAGACAATTTGGCAGTTTCTTGTAAAGCTAAACATTCTCTTGTTATATAATGTACTACGTCCCTCAATATTTACCCAAATGAGTTGAAAATTTATATCTACACAAAAACCTGCACAGAGATGTTTGTAGCAGCTTTATTCATAATTGCCCAAACTTTGAAGCAACCAAGATGTACTGTCAGTAAGGGGATGGACAAATAAACTGGTACATTTAGAATGTAACATTATTCCACTCTAAAAATAAATGAATAATCAAGTCATGAGAACACATAGAGGAAAGGTAGATGCATATTACTAAGTGAAAGAAGCCAGTCTCAAGGACTGCATGCTAAATTCCAATTACATGACATTTTTGAAAAGTCAATACTATAGTCAATACTATATATTAACATATCTTATATGTTAATAAATAATAGCAGGTGTGAAGTGGGGAGTGAGGAATGAAGCATAGATAATTATTATAGTAGTGAAACTATGCTTTATGATATTGTAGTGGTGGATATATGTCATTATACATTTATCCAAGCCCATAGAATGTACAGCACTATGAGTGACACTTGAGTGAACTATGGAAGGTGGATGATAATGATATGCCCATGCAGGTTCATTGATTCTTTTTTTTCAAAGATCCATTTATTTATTTGAAAGTCAGAATTACACAGAGAGAGAAGGAGAGGCAGAGGTAGAGAGAGAGAGAGGTCTTCCATCCGCTGGTTCACCCTCCAATTAGCCTCAATGGCCAGAGCTGTGCTGATCTGAAGCCAGGAGCCAGGAGCTTCCTCTGGGTCTCCCATGCAGGTGCAGGGGCCCACATCTTCCACTGCTTTCCCTGGCCATAGCAGAGAGCTGGATTGGAAGTGGAGCATCTGGGTCTTGAACTGTCACCCATATGGGATGCCGACACTGCAGGCAGTAGTCTAACCTGCTACAGCACAGCGCCAGCCCCACAGGGGCATTGATTCTAAGAAATATATGACTTAAGTGTGGAATGATGACAGTGGGAGCTATTGTTAGTGTATGGGAGCAGAGGGCATAGGGGGATTTTCTGTTCTTTCCACTCAGTTTTACTCTAAAAACCACTCTAATAATAAGACCTACTTAAAAAATTAGCAAATGTATGAAAGAAAAATACAGATTACCCTAAATTCCTCCATTCAGTGATAATTACTGGTCTAGTATATATCTTTATCATTCATTCAACAATTATTCATAGAACACCTACAATCCAGGCACTGGGGATACAGCAATGACTCAGATGAAATTCTTTCCCCATGGAGATTATATTCTAACTAGTGTGGGAAGAGGAGTCAGAAATTAAGCAAAATAAATAAGTATGTTATATTGTAGCTTAGATGTTAATAAATGCCATGAAAAATACAAGCAAAAGAAATATGTATATGTAGGTGAGGCGGTACATTCTAAATAGAGCATTTAAGGAATCCTCCAATTTGGCCTTTGGAGGAAATCTGAAGGAGGTGAGATAGTAAGCCATATGAGTATTTAGGAGCAAGACATTTTGAGTAAAAGAATAGAAGGTGAGAATCGCAAGGTTTAAGAAATAGCAAGGAAGCAAGTGAAGCCTGGGCAGAGTGAGCAAGCGGTAGATTGGTGCAAGGTAGTCATAATGATGAGGGCTGGCCAGATCGAGTAAAATGTCATAGCTCACAGGGATGCCTTTATTTTTTATTTTTAATGATTTTTTACATATAGAGGGTGAACATATTTCGTGTGTTTTATATATAAAGATTTAGCCTTCACTTTTAATTGAATTGATATAGGAAGTCATTGAATGGTTGTGAGCAGGAGAGAGATGTGTTCTGCTTTATGTTTTAATATGATCACTCTGGTTGCCATTTAGAGAGCAGGCAATGAGGGGAGTTCTAAAACAAGGGCATGAAGCCACTTTAATACCCTGATGAGCCATGATGTTGGCTTGGACCAAAGTGACATGAGTGGGTGGGGAGCAATGGTCAGATTTAGACACAATATGAAAGGAGCATTGACTGGATTTGTCAGTGAATTAAACTTGGTATGTAAAACTAGTGTAGAGTTAAGGACAACTGCAAGTTTTTTTTTTTTTTTTAGTATCTTAAAATATAGATTTGGCACTAATAGAGATGAGAAAGACTGGAAGAAACAGCTGTTATGGGGACCAGGAACTCAGGATATTAGTTTGGTTTTAGGTATAACTGAGATGTTTTCTATCCAAGTGAATAGATTAATTTGGAGCACAGAAAGAGGTCTAGACCAAAAATGCAAAAATTTTTTTGTAGATTTTAGCTTAAATATGGTGTTTGAAGCCAAGAGGTTGATTGAGATCACCAAGGACACTGGTACCAAGGGGATGTTGAAGTATCAAGTTCTTGAAGTCTCGAGAGAAAGAGAGCCGAGGTACAGCTGGAATCCCTTCACCTATGCACATTTTGATGTGACAATGTATTATTTTGCTAATCTTGTATTGCTTCACTTGGTGACTTGGACATCTTCCCTTTTAATTCCACAGTATCACCTTCACTGGCTCTCTTATAAATGTGTAACACATGCACTCAGTTTCTTATTGTCAGCCTTTTACATTTCTTATTATTTTCTAATATTATAAAACTTTAAATGAATATTTCTATTCATACATATTAGAATATGTTCTCACTTCTTATTTTTTTTAAAGATTTATTTACTGGGACTGGTGCTGTGGCATAGTGGGTAAAGCCATTTTTTGTGCCTGGCATCCCATATGGGCATCAGTTTGAGTTCCAGCTGCTCTACTTCAGATCCAGCTCCCTACTAATTCACCTGGGAAAGCAGAGGAAGATGGCCAAAGTCCTTGGGCCCCTGCATCCATGTGGAAGACTGAAAGAAGCTCCTGACTCCTGGCTCCTGGATTTGGATTGGCCCAGCTCTGGCTGTTGCGGCCATTTAGGGAGTGAACCAGCAGATTCTGTAACTCTGTTTTTTTTTTTTTTTTAAGATTTATTTTTTTATTTGAAAGCCAGAGTTATAGTGACAGAGGGAGAGAAAAGAGAGAGAGCAAGAGGGAGAGAAACAGACACACACACACACACACACAGAGACAGAGAGAGAGAGAGACAGACAGAGAGATCTTCCATTCCCTGGTTTAGTCCCCAAGTGGTTGCAAGGACCAGGCCTGAGCCAGGCCAAAGCCAGGAGTCAGGAGCTTCATCTGGGTCTCTCACATGGGTAGCAGGCATCCAAGTACTAGGGCCATCTTCTCCTGATTTTCTAAGGCCATTAGCAAGGAGCTGGGAAGAAAGTGGAGCAGCTGGGATATGAACCAGTGTCCATATTGGATGCTGGCATTGCAGGTGGTGGCTTGGCACCCACTATGCCACAAGCTCCATCCCCCCTTCCTTCCTTCCTCCCTTCCTTCCTTCCTCCTTCCTTCCTTCCCTCCTTCCCTCCCTCCTTCCTTCCTTCCTTGCTTCCTTCCTTCCTTCCTTTCTTCTTTCTTTCTTTCTTTCCTTCCTCCCTCCCTCTTTCCCTCTTTCTTTCTTTCTTTCTTTCTTTCTTTCTTTCTTTCTTTCTTTCTTTCAAAGGTTTATTTATTTGAAAGGCAGAGTTACAGAGAGGCAGAGAGAGAGAGAGGTCTTCCATCTGCTGGTTCATTCCCCAAATGGCCACAACAGCCGGAGTTGAGCCTATCTGAAGCCAGGAGCTAGGAGCTTCCTCTGGGTCTCCCACATGGTACAGGAGCCCAAGGACTTGGGCCATCTTGCACTGCTTTCCCATGCCTTAACAAAGAACTGGATCAGAAGTGGAGTATCCAGGACTCAAACTGATGCCCATATGAGATGCCAGCACTATAGGCGGCAGCTTTACCTGCTACACCACAGAGCATCTTATTTGGTGTTCATTTATAGATTATTTATTTTACAAAGTTATTTATTTAAGATGTAGAGGAGAAGAGAGAGAGAAAGAGAGAGAGAGAAAACACTCCCATCTGCTGGTTCACTCCCCAAATGCCCACAATGTCCAGGGTTGGGCTGAGCTGGGGCCAGAGTTGGAAGCCAAGAACTCAATACAGGTCTCCAACAAGGATGACAGGGACTTAAGTACTTGAGCCATCACCTACTACCTTCCAGCATTTGCACTGGTGGAAAACCAGAGTTAGGAGCTAGATCCAGGCATTAAGCCCAGGCATTCTGATGTAGATCAAGGATGTCTTAACCACTGGGCTAAACACTTGTACCCAAAGATGATTTCTTTTGCTTCTTAGTTATGGTTAAGATAACCACAGAGCACCTTCTACACTCTTTTCCTCTATTGTCCAGCTTAGTCCAGCTTGGGGTTGGCTCTCATTTACGTGAGTACCAAGATGTGTTTCAGAGGCTGTCTTCACCTTTGTGTCTCCAATAGATAGCATTGACCTTAGCCTAACAGAAGCCTCTCCTTGTAAGTTTCCTTGCTGTTTGGCACC
Source organism: Lepus europaeus (assembly GCF_033115175.1). NCBI lineage: Eukaryota > Metazoa > Chordata > Mammalia > Lagomorpha > Leporidae > Lepus > Lepus europaeus. Next base: position 102,180,823 of record NC_084828.1, on the reverse strand, counting down.
ACATCACCTAATAATTAAAGGATAAGATGGATTCTACAATATTCTATCCCAAAATATTAAGTTCATAAGATTGAGAAGGGAAGATGTTTTTAAAGATGTGTTTGTTTACTTATCTGAAAGGCTGAATGACAGAGGGAGACAAGGAGAGACAAAGAGCTCTTCCATCTGCTGGTTCAGACTCCAAATGGTCACAACAGCCAAGACTAGTACAAGTCAAGGTCAGGAGCTAGAAATCAGAGTCTCACATAGGGTTGGCAAGGGGCCAACTACTTTGGGCCATTATTTCCTGCCTTCCCATATAAATTAGCAAGCAGCTAAGCCACAATGCCAGTATAAAGAACACAAGATCTTTGAGGTAGACCCTGTCAAAAATTAGTCAACACCAGTATGTTACAATTCATATAATTCTACCCTTCTCTTCCATTTAAGAAATTCTCTACTGAGGCCAGCTTTGTGGCATGGAAAGTTAAGCCTCTGCCTGCAGTGCTGGCGTGCCACATGGGTGCCACTTCAAGTCCTGGCTGCTCTGCTTCCTATCCAGTTCCCTGCTAAAGTGCCTGGGAAAGCAGTGCAAGATGCACTCTGCACCCACATGGGAGACCTGGATGAAGCCCAGTCTCCTGGCTTCGGCCTGGCCCAGCCCTAGCTGTTGCAGCCTTTTGGGGAGTGAACCAGTGGATGGAAGATCAATCTCTTTCTCTCCTTCTCTCTCTGTATCTCTACCTTTCAAATAAATAAAACAATCCTTAAAAACAAAAAGATATTCTCTATTGTATTGTCCTATAATTAACTACTGAAGGTTGTTTCAGAAAATATTAATACCAGTATTGTTACATATTAGAGAATTGAACCATATTTGGCACTTGGCAAATAGTTATATATATATATATATATATATATATATATATATATATATATATATATATATGTTTGAGGTCTTGGCAAAGTCAACGGTATTCTGTGCCAAGCCTCTGCACCTTTATTATTATTTTTTAATTTTTTGACAGGCAGAGTGAGACAGTGAGAGAGAGAGAGAGAGAGACAGAGAGAGTTATAGACAGTGAGAGAGAGACAGAGAGAAGGGTCTTCCTTCCTATGGTTCATTCCTCTAATGGCTGTCAACACTGGCACTGCGCCGATCCGAAGCCCGGAGCCAGGTGCTTCCTCCCGGTCTCCCATGCGGGTGCAGGGCCCCAAGCACTTGGGCCGTCCTCCACTGCCTTCCCGGGCCACAGCAGAGAGCTGGACTGGAAGAGGAGCAACTGGGACAGAATCCAGCTCCCCAACTGGGACTAGAACCCAGAGTGCCGGCGCTGCAGGCAGATAATTAGTCTAGTGAGCCACAGCGCTGGCCTGCACCTTTATTTTGTAACCCGTGAGTATTTAGAAAGAAATCTATTCTGCTTGATTTGGATTCCATTACCCTTTAATTGTCAAGTATAATTTATTAAGACATATTTGATATTCAAAAGAATTTGAGGGCTTCCCTCCTCTTTATAAAACCAGAAAATCTCCAATTCTTGGCTGTAAATAAATCTTGGACCTAAAAAAAATAAAATTTAATCTGTAGAATCTCAAAATTACAAGCAAACAGAATAACCACTTTGGTATTTTGTTATCTAGTTATTTTTATTTGCTCCTCATTTTTACTAAAAGTAAGAAGAAACTAAAGTTTTATAGGAAACATATTGATCAACCATAGGCCAAGTCAGAAAATCTAAATCAGTAGCCGGCGCCATGGTTTAACAGGCTGATCCTCCGCCTTGCGGCGCTGGCACACCGGGTTCTAGTCCCTGTCGGGGCGCCGGATTCTGTCCCGGTTGCCCCTCTTCCAGGCCAGCTCTCTGCTGTGGCCAGGGAGTGCAGTGGAGGATGGCCCAAGTACTTGGGCCCTGCACCCCATGGGAGACCAGGAGAAGCACCTGGCTCCTGCCATCAGATCAGCGCGGTGCGCCGGCTGCAGCGCGCCTACCGCGGCAGCCATTGGAGGGTGAACCAACGGCAAAAAGGAAGACCTTTCTCTCTATCTCCCTCTACTGTCCACTCTGCCTGTCAAAAATTAAAAAAAAAAAAAAAAAAAAGAAAATCTAAATCAGAACACAACTGATTTTTAAGAGGCTTCTGGGATAAATGAAATGGAATTATATGAACAGCATTGTCAAGGGGCCTGTTCCGAAAGGATAGCTGATACTGTTCCTTTGTATACATCAGTTCCTTTGGAGCCTTTGTAATGTGTCCACAGGTAGGCCTGACAGATAAGCAAGTTTTCACATGTTTAATTGCTTCAAGTCATTGGTAAGCCTAATGTGCATCCAGAATCGCAATAGTGTTAATTTAATCATTACTTGATTATTTGACCATAATATTGCTGCTTCTTGATGGCTTTTTGCTTGAGGACTCAATCTTTAAGTGAGCAATCTTCATTCACATACCCAGAGGAAATTACTGGAAGGAAAAACGATGATATCGCCAGAGCAAAATTAAAAAAATAAAAATAAAAACCAGGACCAGTTGATGGTGGTGTCACATCTTCTGAATGGGATGCCTTAGGAATCACTTAGATTTCCATCTTTATTTTATTTTCTTTAATTTGTAAAATTTTTGTTTACTTTTTCTGATTCAAGAAACAGACTAAGCACAAATGTTCAGAAATAATAGGAAAGATTCTTGTTTGCTCATTTGCTTTAGAGATTAAATGTGTCACCCATGCTCAAAATGATTCTTGCTATATCATAAAATGGGAAAAAGCACAGGAGACGGAACACATCATATCTGGGGAGGGAAGGGCTAAAGAAATGGGAAGGAGAAGTTGGCAGAGATTCTGAAACAAAAGGCAAGGTGCATTCCAGGGACAGCAATGGCTTTGTCTACCTCCATGTGGGAGCAAGGATGTGTGAGAGTTTGGGTACAGAGATAAGGCAGCACTTTTAGCAAGTGGTGGTAACCTGGAAAGGAAAGGGTCTCTCACTTCCAGAAGACCAACCACTGAGCTACATAGCCTAGTGACCCATCAGCCTTACCCTTACCCTATCCAGCACATGCCCAAATCATTGTGTTGTGCTTCTTGGCAGAGACTACAACCTCTCCCTCTAGGCAAGGTGGCTGTATAAATGCAGAACTCAATTGAAGACACCACCCCCAAAATAAATAAATCTGATTAATATTCAGAGATATGTAAATGATAATGTAATAATGTCAAACAAGAATAGATAGCTATGAAAAAGAACTGGAAATTTGTGATTTAACAATTATAATTGTTGAAAAGAATTAAATAGGTGGCTACAAGAAATATATGCTTATTGTAGTGAGCTGAGAAATTACTGAAAGTTTTTAAAATCTGGACGTATCATCTATAAAGCTACGATGCAGCAATTACTGCTGTTAACTATTTAAGCATATTTCATCATAATCATTTATTTTCTTCACATTTTTACATAATTCTCCCTGCTTTTTTTCTTTAAGCATCATTTAGAAAAAAGACTACTTTTAAAAAAGTACTACTTTTAAAAAAATACTACTTTTACTAGATGCCTTTCTCACTAATTAATATATTTTATCCTTTGACTTTTCATCATAGAACTTTATGGAATATTTTACTATAATACCCTACTTTAATATTAATCCAAACATAGAGTTTTTAACATAACTCTTTAGTATTTTGGTAGCTCCTGCATTGTCTTCTTTTCATGGTTTTCTTTGAAATTTGTTAAAGGTATAAGCACATACTTTCCTTTTAAGTGTAGAGTGTGACTTTCATGCTTAATATTTATGACTTTTATAATTGCTCTTATAAAAGATCCTCTATTGCTAGAGACTTCAGCTCTCAGGTTAATAATACTGCATTTTAATGAACTCTAGGTAATTATACTTTGAAGTCCAAGACTTCTTTTCAAAAATTGTAAATTGAGATTTTTTCTATAACTATGTAATTTAAATTTCATGTTGAAGAGCAATGAATATTTGCACATTATAGCACAACTGTAATTTTAGAGGGAAAAACCAGTAATAGCCTGGGTAATTTTAATTCAGGTCACTTCTACACAGGATAGTCAAAATATACTGGGAAATTTTTTTCTTCAGGAGCTAGAGAATTGATCTACTAGTCACCTTGAAAAAATAGCACACAAACAGGAAGACTTGTGGAACAAGTTGGTTTTCTGCTTTATAAACATGCTTATGTCAAAGCCAATTATCACTAAAATCAAATGGAAAATAGATATTTCAATTGCTAGCTTTCTTCTGGTCAAGTAATGAGGCTATAAGGACACTACCAGCATCACTGGAACTTTGGTCTTAAGTAGACATGTTCTCCTTTTCCCACAATAAGGACTCCCTGCTACCAGGAGACCCCCCTCCCTTGTTGCAGCATCTCTACCCCCTTCCTCCAACACCCTAAAGTATTTTTCTAAATCTCAAGATTTAGTGACAGGTAAAATTTCTAGTTATATAAAAATAATGAAAATGCTCCCATGCAAATTGAATTTTCTACATAGCTTATTTTGAGGACAAGGCAGTAGAATGTCTCTGTGCTTCCCTCTCTCAGATGTCCAAGCACCTGGCCTTGGAATGAGCAGAGTGCTGGAGTGAGAAGCTCTTGGAACAAACTCAGTATACCTGGGATAATATTGTCCTACAGTGTTGTCTCCTTCCATTAGCTGTGGGACTATAAAAACCTGAACAACAGAAACTCAGGTTTAGAATCTATCTTCTGCTTAGCTTCTAGCACAATGTCTTACAAATACATAGTGAATAAGAGCAAGCTTTTGAAAGTAAGTGCTACACTTTAAACATGTGGCTCAAAAACTTAGTGCATGATCTTGGATAGGCTATTTATCCTCTCTTTTTATCTCTGTGAAGTGAAGCTAATACTAGTATCCTTCCCCCACATAGTTATTATTAAGTAAGTAATACAATCTACGTAAAGTATTGAACTCAGTGGCTTTAAGTGTTTGATACCAAGTTGCTGTTGAATGATAATGGTACCAACTCTGTTTAAAAATAGTTTCTGATATGTTGAAATCTTTCTTCAAAACGCTTATACTTCTTAATATTTAGCATGCTTTGGAAATAAGAAGCAGTTATCTTTTGTTTAGATTCTCTTTAACATACTTCCCATAGGTAAATATTGGAAAAATTAGTTGGCACAGAAGACAGATTTGGGCAAGTCCATTTTTAATCTTCCTGGCAACTGATTGTATTCTCACTAATCTCTACAATGCAGGCTTGGATGAAGATCAGTTTCATAGTAAATAGACCCTGCTTCTTCTATATGAAGCAACTTATCTTTCTAGACTGCCAAATAAACAGTACTTTGAGGTCAAACGCTAAGAGACATATTATATTTTATTTTCTCCTGGAAGCATATGCTTCACTTCCTTGAAGAGCCGCCCTATTAGTTCACAGATTATTTACCTTTTTGGAGAGTTTTTGTTTGGGGAAGAGGTTTATTTATAGAGAAATTAACCAGAGCAAAAAATTCCACTTCAGCAGTATTGAATTTATAAATTGATGTTTCAATTAAAATTAACCTCTTATCCCTATTTGCTGTATTTATGAGACTTAAAACAAAACGTCTGTGGCTCTGTGGCTTTCTTAAACAACAAAAACTGAAGCAAAACAAAAATCAGAAAGAGCAAATTTCACTCCATCCACAGATCTCTTTGATGCGTTTGCAATGTGACTCAAGCTGGACAAATCTGTCACCTGTGTATTTGAGATGGTAGCCATTGAATGAACACTCTGAAGAGGAATTTTTTTTAGGTTTCAATGGATAATGAAAAATTCAGTAGGTCATGGCCTCCTGTTTCTAATTGTTCCTATCTTAATCAGAACCTTAAAAAATAACTCCATCCTCATAGGATGCAAGGGAAAACACAAATATTCAAGTTTATGAAAACTTTAATTAGGCATATGGAAAAAATCAGCATTTTAAAAGGAGAAATGTACTTAAGAAACAAACACAATTTCTTCTCAGCTGACTCATGGTGACCCACTAAGCAATGTCGAAAGAAAGTCAAAACTCAAACCACTAGAAAATTGGGTCTGTGCCACCAGAAAATTGGCACAACCCAAAGTGTCAAGCAAGCAGCTACGAGCAAAATCTGTGCTTGAAATGAGATTACACCACAATAATAGTAATGATTACTTGTTTTTATTATAATGTAACCTGAATTGCTCTAGACCTCAACAGTCTGTGGATATAAATGAGGTCACCTTATTAGTCATTATTCAAATTACCTTGGCTCATTGCCTCCACCTGTATTATAGAGTTCTCTGAAAATCCTCCTTAGCCATTTCTGCAGGTCCCTAGACACACTCACCAACAAGTTTGTCCTTGCAGTGTGCTGCTGCCACTTCACTATTGATGATCGGCTAAGGACCACAGTCCCGTCCACTGTCCTTCTCTGCTGATGCCCTCCTGGGTGCTGTGATGCCTTCACTGTCTTATCAGTTCTCATTACGGAGGCACTGAGTCATCACTGGGCCCAAAGTCCATGCTATTCAATGACAAACTGAAGGGAGAGGGATAGCTCTTTCTCCTTCAGATTTTCTCTCTGGGAGTGGGATCCGCAGTGGTCTTGCTATGGAGCAGTTGTTAGGTGGGGCATTACTGTTCTACACGGCGTACAGACAGGGGTCTGATGAAGGTACGGCCAGGAGACCAACCCAACTGTCAAATTTCTGTAAAGATTATGGATTTCTTCTAACTCAAGTTCTCATGGACCTTTGTCCTCCTCTGTATTGAACTTCAAACAAGTCCACGATACCATTTTGTCTGGCTGTCGTCATAATCATTGTACGAAATAACACATTAAACATTTAGGATGTGCCAAGGACTGTTATATAACCCACCCAGTTCTTACAACTTTATGTGTAGGTGATCGCTATTATCCCCTAAAGAAACTGAAGCTGAAAATGTTTCAGTAATTTGGAGCTAGATTTTTTTAGGAAATCTGAATCTTAAACTGTGTCAAGATTGTAAGCCTTTTAGAATAATAATGGATAATGATAGTAGCTACTATTATAACTTTATAGATATTATCTTATTGAATCTTTATGAACTTACCAAGAGGTTTTAATCTTACTGAGTTATAGAGCTAAAAAATTAGACGAACATAGAATAAATAATTTTACCAAAGTCTCCTAGCCAAAAAATGAGAGAGCCATGATTTGACTTTTGTGAAGATCTTTGTTATATGTGAAGTCCTCTCAGAAAATTACTTTTGCTGTTTTATGTATGCTTTGGGACTGTCTTCTTCATGTATTTACATAACTGTGTTCAACCCTTAATGGCATTTACTGCTTGGTATTTGTGGACTTGTTACTCAAGTGTTCCTATGGTGACAGGACCTGTCTCTCAGTGCTACTGTAAGGATCACATGAAATCAATGCTGAAGAGGTCACAGTTCCTGATAAACAGGAGGGCTTATTCTATGCTAATGGATATTGGCATTATTAACAAAATTAGACACTGAGTAAGTACTAAGGTGCTAAAGAAGTTAAATTATAAATATAATATGGAAAAAACCAAAATACCTGATAAATCTTTAAAGAAATTTCAAAAATTTGAAGTCAAACAAATAATTGCCTTCAAAGTTATTTTCACACCAAGAAAACAACTCCACATGATTGAAGGATGGGAATTCTCTTTAAAAGTTAAGAATGAGAAAGCAGGTCTGTGGCCTTGCCTGTAGCAGACACTGCTCCAATAATAGTTCTAAATAGATTGTGATCCTTGTGGATGAGGAGGTCATGAGCTGAAAGGAAGACTGTAGATAACATTTTAGCTAAATGAGGATAGGCATGCTATCTCCTGTGATCTCAGAAGGGGAATTTCAGCAACTCAAGACTTTTTGATATTTGAACAGGCTTGCAGAAATTCTTTACATTACCATGAAAACCAACAGACATGATAGAGAAAAACAAAGGGACAAAATTCTCCCTTTCCCTTTTTGCTTTCTCTCTTAACTTCTTTAATCATCTGTGTAAATAAAGCCGTCAGAGACTTCAGTATTTGTGAAGCCATAAACACAGAAAGCAAAGAGTCTATTATATAATATGAGTGCGTAGAATTATGTAGTTACCTGTAAGTGTGAAGAATAAATCTGTGGCTAAAATATTATAATAAATGGCAATCAAAAAGCCTTGACTGATCTCACTCAAGCTGTCAGACTTCATGGCTACACAACATCTTGCTTCTGTCAGTTTGTCGTCAACTTCCCACCCTGTTCTTCCTCTACCCTCTACCAAGTGCATACTCTCTTCTTCTAGCTTGTTCGCCATCTCAACGCTCATCCGTCTTTCAAAGCTCGGTTCAAGTCTCAGTTTCTCTGAGAAATCTGCTTTGGATGCTTTAGGCTTTGTGGTAAGTCAGAAAAAGGAAGACCTGCCAGGGAAGTGCATTGACTGACTTGTGTGATTCTAAAGACTTCACTGTACTGGGATACTTCTGAGCCTAGCTAACCAGAGTGAAACAGGAAATTGCTTGAAATTGAAGAAAGAACATACTTTAGAAATAGTAAGAATTTCTCAAGACCCAATCTAACAAAATTTAAAAGTTAGACCAAATAGTATCAACATAATCCTCCAGTAAATTGACTAATATAATAAAACTTAAAATGATTTTTTAGAAAAGATTTATTTATTTAGTTGACAAGCAGAGTCACAGAGAGGGAAAGACAGAAAGAGAGAGAGATTTTTATTTGCTGGTTCATTCCCCAAATGGCTGCAATGACTAGGGCTGGCCCAGGCTTAAGACAGGAGCCAGGAGTTTCATCTGGGTCTTCCACATGGGGGCAGAGGCCCAAGCACTTGGGCCATCCTCCGCTGTTTTCCCAGGTGCTTTGGCAGGGAGCTGAATCACAAGTGGAGCAGCTGAGAATGGAACCAGTGCCCATATGGGATACCAGTACCACAGGCAGTGATTTACGCCAATGCACCACAGGGTCAGTCCCAAAACTTAAAATTCTTTAAAGAAGATATTAAAAATCTAGGATCTCAACAAAATTGCTAGGCCTATGAAGAAGCAGAGTATTGTGACACACAACCACTGACAAACACTGTAAAGATTTAGTGGGTTGCAAGTAAAATAACACAGCATGAGAAGACTAATCACAACAGTAGGAGTGACTGTCGATATTAGCTAAAATAGATTTTGGGACAAAGAATAAAGAAATAAGGGGGACATTTAATAGGTCAAATCATCAGAAGATGAAATAAGATGTAACAATCCTAATTGCAACTAATAACAAAACTTTAAAATTCACCCAGCAAAAATAGACAGAATTAAATGCAGGACAAACATACAAACAACTTTATTTTAATAGTGCTCTCTTAGTAACTGTTAGAACAGGTACACAGTGACAATAAGTGGGGCTCTAGAAGACCTAAACAATTTTAATTAAATCAACATAATGAATATTTATAAGAAATTACATCTAACTCCTGCCAAGTACATGTTATTTTCAAGCAAACATGAACATCGCAAAGATAAATCATACTCTGTTTCATGTTTTATATTACTAGGTTGGTAACAAATCAAGTCACAAATTTGAAAACATTTTTTTTTACCATAGTGGAATGAAATCAGAATTCAGTAACAAAAGCACTCAGAAATTTCTAAACATTTTTAAATCAAGAAACTGACATCAAAATATCTCATTTATCAAAGAGAAAATCACAGGAAATATTACAAATTTTGAACAGTTATAGTAAAATCACAATATACCTAAATTGGTAGGGTGCCACTCAAATAGTGGTTAGTGGGAAATTTATAACTTTAAATACTTAAATTAGAAAATAGCAATGATAGATAATCAATTCTTAGGTTTTTGCTTTAAGAAGCTAGAGAAAGGAGAGCAACTTAAACATGTAATAAGTGGAAGGAACAAAATTATAAAGATGAGAGAAGAAACCAGCGCAGCAGTCAACATAAACAATAGAAAAAAATCAATGGGATAAAGAATGGTTCTTGGAAAAGATCAATAAAATTGCTAAGCCACTAGATAGATTATTTAAGAAAAAAAGAAAGAGGAGACAAATTGCAAATGCTCAGAATTAAATAGGAAACAAGTCTATAGGCCATATTTAAAGGATGATTATAGAATATTATAAAGAAGTATCTTAATAAGTATGCCAAGTTAGATAAAATAGAAGGATTTCTTGAAATATGTCATCACCAGCATTTGTAAAAGAAAAAATTAGAAAATCTAAATAGATCTGTATGTATCAAAGTCTCTGAATCTATATTTAATAATATTCCCCTGAAAAACTGTATTGTCACATAGGTTCATCCATGAATTTTGTCAAATACAAGAAAAACAGAATGATCATCTACACAAACTGCTTCACAAAATAGAGAAGCCAACATTTACCAATTTAGTTTATGAGATCAATATAATACTCATACCAAAATGACACAAGGATCATTTTTGAAAAAAATTACAGATTAACATCCCTTATGAGCATAAACAACAAACTTTTTAACAAAATCTTAACAAGTAACATCTCACCATATATAGAAAATATAATACATCATGATTAACTGGGTTTAAAACGGAATATAAACCTTAGTATTAAAATGTTTCCTCATGTTAATAGAATAAATTATGAAACTCATTTTAGTAAATAGCATTGGCTAAATTTAAAATCTATTTTTGATGAAAAATCACCAGTCTCAGAAAACTAGGACTAGAGACCAAATTGTTCAATATGACAGATAGTATTTATAGCAAAACCTAAAAGGGTTATCCTATTAATGAGGAAGACTAGGTAATATTTTCATAAGATCAGGGTAAACTTGGGTGTCTTCTTCCGCAACTTTTGCTCTGCATTGTGCTTGAGTTCTTAAGTGCAATAAGACAACAAAGATAAGTAAAAGTTATATATGTATCGAAGGAAGACAGAAAATGGTTCATATTGTTGGACAATGTGATTTGTATTCATTGAGAATTCATATGAATCTTCCAAAAAGTTACTGAAACTAATGGAATTTAGAAGTACCTCAAGGCCGGCGCCGTGGCTTAACAGGCTAATCCTCCGCCTTGCGGCACCGGCACACCGGGTTCTAGTCCCGGTTGGGGCACTGGATTCTATCCTGGTTGCCCCTCTTCCAGGCCAGCTCTCTGCTATGGCCCGGGAAGGCAGTGGAGGATGGCCCAAGTCCTTGGGCCCTGCACCCGCATGGGAGACCAGGAGAAGCACCGGGCTCCTGGCTTCGGATCAGCACGATGCGCTGGCCGCAGCGGCCATTGGAGGGTGAACCAACGGCAAAAAGGAAGACTTTTCTCTCTCTCTCTCCACTCTGCCTGTCAAAAAAAAAAAAAAAAAATAGAAGTACCTCAAGATACAAGTCAATATTTAAAAAATCAGTTATATCTTTACAAATCACCTACACTTTGAAAATGATCTTAACTGTATCATTCATAATTACATTAAAATGACTTAGGGATAAATTTAACAAAAATTATCCAAAACAGTAACTGAAAAGTATAATGCTTTGCTAAGGAAAGTGAAGAATCTCAAAGAGAAAATAAATAGTGGATACTGGAGGACTCAGCATTGCTAAGATTTAAATTTTTCCAAATTGTTCTACATATTAAGTATCCTTAAAGTCAAAATCCAGGGGCCAGCGCTGTGGCGTAGTGGGTAAAGCTGCTGCCTGCAGTGCTGGCATCCCATTTGAGCACCTGTTCGAGTCCCAGCTGCTCCACTTCTGATCCAGCTCCCTGCTAATGGGCCTGGGAAAGCATAGAAGATGGCCCAAGTCCTTGGGCCCCTGCACCTGCGTGGGAGACCTGGAAGAAGCTCCTGGCTCCTGGCTTCGGATCAGCTCAGCTCTGGCTGATGTGGCCGACTAGGGAGTGAATCAGCGGATAGAAGACCTCTCTTTCTCTGCCTCTCTTTCTCTCTCTGTGTATCTCTGACTTTCAAATAAATAAATAAATCTTTAAAAAAATCTAAATCCAATAGCTTTTCCCATTTTGTTTCCCATTTTGTTATTTATTTATTAGAAAATCAGAGTTACAGAGAGGGGAGGGAGAGAGAGAGAGAGAGATCTCCCATCTGTTGGTTCACTCCTCAGATGGCTGCAATGGCCAGGGCAGGCCAGGCTGAAGCCAGGAGCTTCCTCTGAGTCTCCCACATGAGTGACAGGGGCCCAAACACTTGGGCCATTTGCTGTTGCCTTTCCCAGCTCACCAGCAGGGAGCTGGATTCGATTAGGAGCGTCTGGGACACAAACTGGTGCCCATATGGGATACCAGCATCACAGGCAGAGTGACCTGCTATGTCCCCCTTTTCTTTAAAGTAGAAACTTGAATCTAATTTCAAAATTTATATAGACTTAAAACTGTCAAATAATATTCTAAAAAGATTTTATTATCATTTACACTATCTCATTTCAAAGCTTGCTATAAAACTACAATAAAGATACTTACAACATCTTCATTCATAATAACTCATCAACAGAAGAATATTGGCATATCCATATCATGGGAGATTACTCTACAATAAAAAGAATTATGATACAGGCAAAGCCATAAATGAATTTTAAAGATAGTGTTAAGCAAAAAAAAAAAAGCGCAGTATATGGAGTATATACTGATGAGACTATTTATATGATATTCTGGAATAAGTAAACAAAATACAGAGTGATAAAATGAGAACAGTGGTTGGTTCTGGGTCACATAATAGTAGGGATTGATTAAGATGTGACTGGAAGGAATTTCTTGGAGTAATGGAAAGCTTATATCTTGTTATGAATATTAGATTTCCACAGGTGTATACAATTGCCCAAATCATCAAACTGTATACCTGATGCAAACCCTTTTTCAAATGCAACAAATAGACACCACACTATGTTTTAGTGTGCCTAAAAATGTAAATATTGCTTTGTTTCTATGTGCATACATGTACAAAATACAAAGGCTAGCACTTAGATGTCTTCGAGGTGTTCACTTGAAAGCCCCTTTTTCATTTGAGCAAAGCTAGGTTCATGGAACATAATTGTGAAGTAAACAATTGTGGATTGATAATGACTTAAAAAGTATCCTAACATTTCATTTGATGTAGAATTCTATTGGAGATGTAGGTTAATGAGAGGAGGGTTTGGGCTTGCAGTTTTAAACAAGTTAACAAGAGTTTTACAAACTTAGAAAAATAACAGAAGAAAAGGAAATGTGTTTTTTTTTTATTAGGTGGCAAGCATAATATTTTTGGAATAAGGGCCAGTGTTATTCATATTGGATTTTTCTGTGTCTAATATCACCTGGCACATAGTAGATATTTTATGTATATTTTGGGAATTGAAATAACCAGTTTCCTACAGCAATCACTGTTTAACAAGTTTTACCCCTCACTTTGCAAATTTTCTTTTTCGTGTCTTGGAGCAAGTTATTTAAAACATTAATTAACCCCAATAAAGCAGATTCACTTTGGAGCACAAACTTAAATTACCTATTGATAAAAATCGCTTTCTGGCACTTTGATTTCTTCATCTCAAGGGATGTGCTTCTAGCTTATCTTCTGTTTTGGAAATCTTGAAGGACCAATTTCTATGCTAGTGGCATGATGTTCTTTCCTTTCCTTGTATCACATATGCCACGTAAAAGGAAGAGAGAAAAGACCTTTTGAGCTGATACAGCTTCCCGTTGGGTAGAGTTGGAAATGACACTGGTTAGCATGATTGGGAGTAATTTCCAACTCCCAGACTCATTTATTCACTACACACTTATTGGGGAGTGAGTCACAGCAAGACAACATGCTCATTCTAGATTCATAAAAAATGAACACAGAAAGGTCCCCACCCTTTAAGAGTTACAGATCAGTGGAAAAGACCAGATGAGTATCTGAACAGATGATTCTAATCATATCCAATTCTATTATTGTTTATAAATTAGTTTATGTCTTTTTAAAAATTTTATTTAAGTTACACAAGTTTCATGTATTTTATATATACAGATTTAGGAACATAGTGACACACCCCCCACACCCATGCTCCAACTCTTCCTCCTCCTTCCTCTCCCATTCCCACTCTTAATTTTACAAAGATCTATTTTAAGTTTACTTAATGGTTGTATAGTTAACCCTACACTAAGTAAAAGAGTTCAACAAATAGTATGAAGAAAGAAAAAAAACTCACTGTTCCTCAATGGAAGAGATAAGGGCTGTAAACCGCACATGGGGCATTTATCTAGATTTTTATAGATTATTCTATTTGACCATCAGTTATTATTCTCATTTCTCGGGAGACCAACTTAGAATATGCTGCAGACCTGGCAAAAGGGGAGTCAGGATTTGAACCCCTCTTGTGTGCTTTTCATGAATGAGTAACTGCAACCGCGCCCACATTTAGAAAGCCTCAAAGGATCTTGGAGCTCCTATTTCCTTACTTTTGGTCATTTTTATTTTACTCTTCTTTAAACTCAGATAACTAACTCTTAAGCACATGGAGAAGGGGGAAAGGCAGGTTTCTTCTGCATTAGCCATGTGTTTCCATTTTAAATAGCCACGTTGTGAGATGATGGTGGCTGGGTGCAGCATGCATTTGATGATTTTGCACATGTGTCATACGCTGAGCCTGTGTTCTGCTGGGAGCTCTAGCTGCTCTTTGAAGCTGGGCTTCTGGCTTAGTGGAGTTGTGCAAAGGCTTTCCTTGTCCCAGCTCCAATTCCTAAGGAACTAGAGTGGACGATTGGCTTGCACACTTAGAGCCTCACATCCTATTCAGTGTTGTAAATAGGTAATAATTTTCTTCTGTGTTAATGGGACTGGGCTAGGTGTTGGGAGGGCTGTGGATGTTTGTTCCCTTGCTGTCCCCCTTCTGCCATTCATTAGGTAGGAGAGCGTGGGAAACCTAGGAACATCCTTGGATTTCAGTCAGCTCACACATGTTGCAATTCTGTTGGGATTATGTGAGATGCTCTGTGTGTGTGACTTCCTCTCCATTTGCTTTCCTTCTAGATTTTCTCAATAATATCCCCCATCGCCTCCACCTGTGACTTCTTTGAAAAGCAGCCTCTTGTCCTGTTATTTTCCCATTGCTGTTGTATAAAGTCCCTGTTACACAAGAGGGCACTGGGGTTAAGGGCTTCTTTAATCAGGCTGCTACAGGGATAGGGCTTCCTCCACTTGTTCTATAAGATCCAGGAACGGATGAACAAAGCACAATTACCATGTGCCTTCTCAGAGGACTTGTACACTGATTCATTAATAAAATGCTACATTGAAATGGTTTGCATTGGAATAGGATTTTACTTGTATGCCTTAAACAGTGTGGAATGCTCTGGGGCTGCTGTAGGCAAGCTTTAGGGGGTTGGCCCTGCTTGTTTTCTTGATACCTCCTATCTCGCTGTGTTGAGTCCGCTGCAGTGCTTACAATGGCTACCAGGGCCAACCTGAGCGGTATTTCTGATGGAGATCTTTTCCTCTCTCTTACCAGGGCTTCAAACCTGGCATTTCTTAGGTGCTCTAACTTCAGATACTCTGAGGATAAAAATAGGATTAAAAACAGCCCTAGCAAGATGGATTCTTACTCATCCCACCTGGGTGTGCCAAAAACACCTGTCTTTTGAAAGGAGGCTTTTAAAACAAAATGAGAGAGAAAAGTAGAAAGTAGAATTTTGTTTATCTTAGCGGTTTTCGAATGGTATCAGGAAAGAGGATAAAGTTCAAAAGAAATCAAGAATGATTTGAGGGAGTATATGACTGGCTGACAGGTGAGACTTGCTCTACAAACATATTCAGATCTTTAACAGGCAGAGGTGCAAGGTACATGAACAAAAAGATGCAACTGTTCTTATGGAAACAGTGTAAAGAAATATTTTAAATCACAATTATATTAGATATATGGTCATAGAACCTATTAATATACAATTATGCCTTAATATATGCAAGCTTCAATGTGCAATGAGCATGAGTTTTTATCTTTTAGGAAGTAATTCCCTTTACCACGAATAATCATTTTAAAAGAAAGATAACTCAGAAAACATATACTTATAAAAATGTTCTCCTTATAGCAAAAGTAATGCATTTGTACTTGAGAAAATGTGAAGGAGAGAATGACAAGCACAGCCCCAGAGCCAACCAGCAATATACCCAGTCTTCTCACATGGTGCTATGTGTAAGAATCATTTGGGGCCCTTTATAAACGTGCAGATCCTGCTTCAGTTGGGGCCTGAGACTATATGTCTAACAGTCTTCTAGATGAGGCCCTGGTGCTGGTCCAAGGACCACGCTTTGAGTAGAAGCTGTGTACCCCATTGTATGTTAAAACGGATTCCTTACCAATATATTTTTAATTGTTGTAAATCTTCTGTCATGCAATGTATGCATTCTTTTTTTTTTTTTTTTTTGACAGGCAGAGTGGACAGTGAGAGAGAGACAGAGAGAAAGGTCTTCCTTTTGCCGTTGGTTCACCCTCCAATGGCTGCCGCGGTAGCGTGCTGCGGCTGGCGCACCGCGATGATCCGATGGCAGGAGCCAGGTACTTATCCTGGTCTCCCATGGGGTGCAGGGCCCAAGCACTTGGGCCATCCTCCACTGCACTCCCTGGCCACAGCAGAGAGCTGGCCTGGAAGAGGGGCAACCGGGACAGGATCGGTGCCCTGACCGGGACTAGAACCCGGTGTGCCGGCGCCGCAAGGTGGAGGATTAGCCTAGTGAGCCGCGGCGCCGGCTCAATGTATGTATTCTAACACTGCCATATTATTGGCTAGTTAGGTTTATTCCTTCATTTTCATTGTAGGGTAAAAAAATACTGTGATGAATTTTCATAGGGAGAAATCTTTATGCATATTAATATTTATTTGAAGAGATTTCCTTGAAATGGAAGTGCTTTATCAGAATTAGTCAGAATTTTAAGGCATTTAATATTAACTCTTATGATAAAAAAATACAGTTTCAAAAGGTGCTTGTTGACTAATCAGTTTCTTTATTCTGACCCAAAAATTCTTTTGTCTTGTCCCCTGATCTCTCCCTAGAGAGAAATCATTCCCATCCCCATGGCAACCTCACTGTGCTTTCTTGTATCTTTCTCAGCATTCTATCACCGGTGTTTGCACACAAGGATGTCTGCCCCAAGCTGGCCAGAGAATTAGCCTCAGTGCTCAGTACAGCACTAGACATTCATGAAATGGGAGAAAAATGAAGTTATGTAAAACTATATTTTCCAATAGTTAAATGTGTTTTAGAGTACTGTAGTGGGGGAAATATCAATTTGTTTCCCAACATATAAGGTACTTTGACCACTAATTAAGACCTAAGCATGAAAAATTATAGGCTACTTCTTCTGGAAAATAGCCCACAACAGCTGTTAGTCTTAAACTATTTCCTTTTCTAAGGTGGTCCATCTCTGTGTATACCTTGTTACAGCTGTTAACACCAAAACCTGTGTGTTATTATTATTGTGGTCATAGCTGGATTTATAGCATTATGTAAGAATGTATTAATATTTTGATGTAATACTGCTCATAATGTAATAGTACTCACTTAATATCTTGGAAAACTATCACCCATGGATAGTGCCTTTATAAGTGACATATTATTCATTATGGATTTTTTTGCATTAATTTTGCTTTTTTTGAAATATTGCTTTAAATATTATTTATGGTAATTATTGAGGATTTTTTGTACATATTAGGTTTTGTATCCAAGAAGAGTGTCTTACTTGCCTTATCCAACTTCTAGTCCTCAAAATAAATTGGAACTTCTTAAGATGTTTGACTATTCAAATAAAATTTATAACAAATTTTGGACACTTTTAAGAAGCATCACTAAATAACAAAACATTTGTTTCATTTCTCATTTGTGAATTTAATTAGTTTTCTTTTATGTGTTCATATCTAATTAGAAACCTATTTGAATTGGTGGGGCATGAAATATTCTTGCTTTCTGTTTACAACAAAAGGAGTCACACCAATACTTTGTCAATTCAGGCATCATCCTTTGTTCATTGGTTAATTCAAGAAATGCTTTTTGATTTCTGTTATGTGAGAGAAACTGTGGCAGTTAAATGCTCTGTATGAAAAAAAAATGAGCAAAATATGAAGTTCACCTTCAAGTTGCTCCACATTGCTAGTGGAGGGAGTCAGCCACATTATGATGGAATTAAACCTAGAGTTTAAATGGGAGCAGAGAAGAAATTCAGGGGTACCTGGAACACGGGAAAGATGTCTTGGTCATGTCCAAGTTGTCTCTTCCAGAAGAGTGGCTTTTATGCCTGTGTTACACTCACAACACACACACTCTTCAGCGTTTAACCTATGGATATTACCTTGGGAAGACTCTGGTGCTTTGGCCAATGTTCAGTAACTTAAGTTTTACAAAGCAAAACATGGGATGTTTTGGCTGAGCAGGAAATAATGCATTATGGCATCATACGCAAGTGGAGAACCACTATGTCTGTGGAATTATCACTGACTTCGAAGTTATCATTGATGAGCAGCTGCTTTTGTTGGGAATATTAAATCACATCCCATGTTTTCATGAGAAAGGGTAGTAGGGCTTTTCTGAAGAAGTTATTTTTGATACAAGTCACAAGTCATCAACAACACTATCTATGGGAAAGAGTTGGTCTGGAATTATTTATATCACTCACTTTTAGAAATTTTAATTTGACTTCAAGATATTTAATTGAATATTATTATATGTAAATCTTTAAGTCTAAATCTTCAGTTTGAAGGAGATTAAAACCCATTTAAGAAAAAGATGCCTAAAACTAAACTTTAAAGCTGAATGTTCCATGTGTTAAACATAGATGTATGTCACTTGGATGAGAGCAACAAGAAGTTGAGACTGGTGGTGGGGAAGCAAAGAGAACATTGTGGAGAATGGGCATATGAGTTGGGGTTCGATAGATGTGCTTGTTGTGTTTTATTTTAGGTGGTAAAATACAGAAAGGCATTTGATTCCAAGAAAATATCAGGGCACAATAATTATGAAAGTAGATACCAGCTGGGGAATTGGAAAGCAAGTGGGTGTTGCTGTTGACCAGTGCTTCTCAATACTGACTATACAGTGGAATCATCTCAGGAGCTTTAAAAATATTCAGATGCTTGAGTTTCACTCTCTGGAGACCCTGATTTAATTGGTCTTTGGTATGGCCAATGCATTAGGATATTTAAAAGTCACCAAATTATTCTAAGGTGCATACAGGGTTGACAACCTCTGTTGTAGAGTAATTTTCTGAGCATGGTAGTGGGAGGTAAGAAAGGAAAAAAGAAGAGGAAAATAAAATGCACTTGGGATGAAACACTCTTGTGCTGCACTTCTTACCAAGGAGCACAGAGAACTTAAAAGAATATACCCACTAAGTTCATGTTGAAAAAGTTAAGGAAGGGCCAGGGATTCTGATTTACATTTACAGTGAGAAAATATGAAAATCATTATGATCAATTATTAACTTAAATTGATCACTTTGACTAGTAAGATGTCATTGGTACATGCCACCTTGATAGGATTGCATTAGAATCCCCTTGCATGTTTCTTGCTCTACCATTAGGGGTAAGTCCAATTGAGCACACGTTGAACTGCATATCTCCTCCCTCTCTTATTTACACTCTTATATTTAACAGGGATCACTTTTCAGTTAAAGTTTAAACACTTAAGAATAATTGTGTTTAAATTTTAACTGAAAAGTGATCCCTGTTAAATATAAGAGTGGGAAAAAGAGAGGGAGGAGATGTACAATTTGGGACATGCTCAATAGGACTTGCCCCGGATGGTGGAGTTGGAAACGTGCCAGGGGATTCCAATTCAATCCCATCAAGGTGGCATGTACCAATGCCATCCCACTAGTCCAAGTGATCCATTTCAGTTCACAATTGTTGACTCTGATAAGTCTAAGAGTCAGAGGGATCACACAAACAAGACTAGTGTTTGCTAATACTAACTGATAGAATCAAAAAGGGAGAGAACGATCCAACATGGGAAGCCGGATACACAGCAGACTCATAGAATGGCAGATGTCCTAAATAGCACTCTGGCCTCAGAATCAGCCCTTAAGGCACTCGGATCTGGCTGAAGAGCCCATGAGAGTATTTTAGGCATGGAAAGCCAAGACACTCCGGAAAAAAAAAAGAAAGCCTAAATGAAAGATCTCAGCGAGTGAGATCCCAGTGGAAAGAACGGGGCCATCAAAGAAGGAGGTACCTTTCTCTGAAGGGAGGAGAGAACTTCCACTTTGACTATGATCCTATTGGAATAAGATCAAAGTCGGCGAACCCTAAAGGCTTCCATAGCCTTGGCAACTCATGACTGGAGCCTAGGGAGATTACTGACGCCATAAACAAGAGTGTCAAATTGTTAAGTCAACAACAGGAGTCACTGTGTACTTACATCTCATGTGGGATCTGTCCTTAATGTGTTGTCCAATGTGAAGTGATGCTATAACTAGTACTAAAACAGTATTTTTACACTTTGTGTTTTGGTGTGGTGCAAACTGATGAAATCTTTACTTAGTATATACTGAATTGATCTTCTGTATATAAAGAGAATTGAAAATGGAAAAAAAAAACTTGGTGTTAAATTGGAAATGGCATAGAAAATTAATTAATTTTTAAAAAATATATCATGTGGGATCTCTGTCTTTAATGTGCTGTACACTGTTATGGTTATTTAATGCTATAGGTAGTACTTCAACAGTGTTTTTTCACTTTGTGTTGCTATGTGGTGGCAAACTGTTGAAATCTTTGCTTGATATGTGCTAAACTGATCTTCTGTATATAAAGAGAATTGAAAATGAATCTTGATGTGAATGGAAGGGGAGAGGGAGCGGGAAAGGGGAGGGTTAAGGGTGGGAGGGAAGTTATGGGAGGGGGGAAGCCATTGTAATCCATAAGCTGTACTTTGGAAATTTATATTCATTAAATAAAGTTAAAAAAAGAATAATTGTGTGTTAGTTAAAGAGTTCAACCAATAGTATTAACTAGAACAAAAAAATACTAAAAGGAATAAAATAGTAAGCTGTTCCTCGACAGTCAGGACAAGGGCTGATCAAGTCATGGTTTCTCATAGTATCAGTTTCATTTCAACAGGTTTCCTTTTAGGTGCTTTTTAGTTATCACCAATAAGGGAGAACATATGATATTTGTCCCTTTGGAACTGGCTTATTTCACTCAGCATGATGTTTTCCAGATTCCTCCATACTGGATTTCATTGTTTTTTACTGCTGTATAGTAGTCTATAGAGTACATATCCCATAATTTCTTTATCCAGTCTACTGTTGATGGGCATTTAGGTTGATTCCATGTCTTGGCTATTGTGAATTGAGCTGCAATAAACATTGAGATGCAGACAGCTCTTTTATTTGCCAATCTAATTTCCTTTGGGTAAATTCCAAGGAGTGGGATGGCTGGGTTGTATGGTACGGTTATATTCAGGTTTCTGAGGAATCTCCAGACTGACTTCCATAGTGGCTTTACCAGTTTGCATTCCCACCAACAGTGGGTTAGTGTGCCTTTTGTCCCATTCTTTCCGTTGCCTCTTCACTTCCTGACTGTTTCTTTTGCAGTATTGGCCATCAAAGAAGGAGGTACCTTTATCTGAAGGGAGGAGAGAACTTCCACTTTGACTATGGCCTTGTCTAAATAAGATCGGAGTTTGTGAACTCAAGAGACTTCCATAGCCTTGGCAGCTCATGACAAGACCCTCAGGTGATTACTGACATCATAAATAAGAGTGTCAATTGTTAAATCAACAACGGGAGTCACTGTGCACCTACTCCGCATGCAGGATCTCTGTCCTTAATGTGATGTACTATGTGAATTAATGGTAAAACTAGTACTCAAATGGTACTTTATACTTTGTGTGTCTGTGTGGGTGCAATCTGTTGAAATCTTTACTTAGTATATACTAAGTTGATCTTCTGTATATAAAGATAATTGAAAATGAATCTTGATGTGAATGGGATGGGAGAGGGAGTGGGAGATGGGATGGCTGTGGGTGAGAGGGAGGTTATGGGGGGGAAGAGCCATTATAATCCAAAAGTTGTACTTTGGAAATTTATATTTATTAAATAAAAGTTGAAAAAAAAGAAAATAAAAAAAGGCTTCACCCCAAGGTAATGTGAACAGTCTCTCGAATTAACTGTGAGAGAGACAGAATTTGAGGTTAAGCAGAGAGAAATTGAATTAAAGGAGTAATTATGATGAAAGGAGTCAGAACTTTGGTTCTTCTAATGGCTATCTTTGGCTTGAATTCTGGATGCATGGAAACTGCACCCAAAATGATTCCATTTTTCCTTTGTTTAATAAATTACTCAATGTGTATATGAAAAGGGTATCCAGGGACCGGCTCTGTGGCATAGTAGATAAAGCTGCTGCCTGCAGTGCAGACATCCCACGTGGGCACTGGTTTGAGCCCCGGCTGGTCCATTTCCAATCCAGCTCCCTGCTAATGGGCCTGGAAAAGCATTGGAAGATGGCCCAAGTACTTGGGCCCCTGCACCTACTTGGGAGTCCTGGAAGAAGATCCTGGCTCCTGGCTTCCGATTGGCCAAGCTCGGGCCTTTGCAGCCATTCACTGGTTCATTGGGAGTCAATCAGTGGATGGAAGACCTCTCTCTTTGCCTTTCCCTCTCTGTAACTCTGCCTTCCAAATAAATAAATCTTTTTTTTTTTTTTTTAAAGGGCATCCATGGAGTTGGGCAGGGTTTTTGTGGACTAGGTGGAGATAGAGGATTTCTGTGATTTCTTCTCAGTTTGAGTTGGTCTTCCAAACTCAAGGCTTCCTGAATTCCTGAATGGTTCTTGCTGCCTCATTACACAGTCCTGCCAACTCTTTCTCAGCAGTGATTGCTACATTCATCATCAGATAATAACAGAATGAGACCACCGCATCCAAAAGATGGGTAAGTAAAAGTCTCCACAGGAAAATCTTCTAAAAATATATACAATGATAGGGGTAAAGAGCTGTTTGGCCTGGTGGCTAAGATGCTGCTTAGAATGCCTGTGTCTTATATCAGAGTGCCTGCGTTTGATGCCCAGCTTACTACTAATGTGTACCTTGGGAAGCAGCAGGTGATGGTTCAAGTGGTTGTGTCACTGCCTCTCATGTGGGAGACTCAGACTGAGTACCCAGCTCCTGGCTTCAGCCTGGACTATTGTGGGTATTTGGAAAGTGAACCAATGGATGGGATCTCTCTTTCTGTGCCCCACAACTATTTGCCTTTCAAATGAAATAACTCATTATTTAATTAAAATTAGAATGTATAAAGGGTATTTCAAAAAGTTCAAGGATAATAGGCTGAACAGTGTGTGTTTATTTTGCTACAAAACCAATTTTAAAACTCATGCATAGCTTTTTCCATAGTATGTCTTTTATATGCATACACACGTACATTAAATGTTTATTGAATAAAGTACCTTGCATACTTCTCGGCAGAGTTCCTATTTTGTTTTCCCTCTTGCCTTTTCAACATTTGAGCTTTGAATGATACTTTGATTCGCAGTTACCCCCAACCTATAACCCTTGATTAAAGAACAGATCATTTCCTTCATTTTATATCTTCTAACATTCTATATATCCTTTCACCTCATTCTGGATCCCTCAAATACTAGAAATATTTCGTATATAATCACTTCTTCCAGTTCTAATGATTTAGCTGACCCTTAAAGGAAATTCGTTAGCATCAACACATTCATTATGTCTGGAACATTTCATGACGGGTCATCACTCACAGGAATCATGCTATTTTCAAATTCCAAAAGGTGTCTTTGCCAATCACAATAACATGATACAACCGCCACGAATTACCAAGAAAGAGTGAGCATGCGTCTGCCCTTATTTCCTAGGCTTTCTGTTTCTGCTCAGCTCCTACCCAAAACTTCTTTTCTAAAGAGACAGCTCCCTAATTTCCATAGGTTCTCCTGTTCCCACTTAAATGTACAACTGCCAAATAAATTTTTTAAAGATAGTTATTTTCTTACTAAAAGACTTATTTTGTTCTCTATTTCTGAATCAAATGTGTCTTTTTGTCCTTGGTGTTCATAGAGAACTTTACCCTCTGGCCTCACTTTTCCTTCCAGATTCCTCTCCCATCAACATCTATGTGATGCTCCGTCCAAGTATGTCTGATCTGTGCACTTTCAATGCAGAGCTATCACAGTTTAACCCTGGCTCCATGGCTTTGTCCTTGGTACTTCTTTCTTAATAAATATCTGCATTTCCATCAATAGACCATTTACCCAAGGTCAGTTCAAAATTACTTCAATCATGAGGTTCTTCCCCAATTCCTGAAAGTCAATTTGATCCCTCTCTTTCTCTAACCTTTTTAATTAACTGTCTTTTCATTTCTCTCAGGGCCCTGCATCGGGGTTGTTTTATAAACATCCGTGATTCACCTACACTATCTTCTTGGATTATAGAACATTGAAGGGATGAGGAATCTCTTTCTTAAATTGCCTTAATCTCCAGCATTATAAATTAAACATAGTAGGTAAGAGAGTACTTCCCAAAGTTCTTAGAAAATGGAATTTAAAAATAATATCATCTTGTTGCAAAAAAATTTTTGAAAGCCATGCACTGCTTTTTCATAATATGCATTTGCATGAACTTTTTGAAAATCTCTTACTTGCACAGATTTCAAATTTTTTGTTCCAAAATAAACTTACCTTTTAATTCCATTTTTCTCACACAACTTTTGAAGTACTCTCATATGTCACAAGTGTTTGAGATAAGTTTCATTAAAATGTAGTGAAAGATTAGGGCTGAGAGGAATGAGATGTATTATCTTATATCTGAAATATTAAAAAAGGAAGCCTGGAGGGGAGGTATAGGAATTATCTACCTAAGATAGGACCTTTTATCCCGGTAATTTTGGGCTAGAACTTTGTATATAGTCCCTCTGCACCAGCTGTCACCTTTCCACTCCCATATCCACATGCACATAGACATAGAGGTACAGATGGGATTTATGCTCAGCATGAGGGATAAGAAGGCTTAAACCACTAGGGTTCTTCTGAGTTGGGCAAAAATATATAATATTCTTTAGATGAAAATAGTCTTTAGTGAAGAAGAAAAAAGTCGTTAGCATTTCTCTATAATAAACAGTTATAATCCCTTTACTGGGCTATAAAACTTTGTGCAGAGAAAATAAAACAGTATGATTATATATTTAAGAAGATAAAATTGTGTTCCAGCTCTACCTGGTAGAATGTGGATAAAAAGCAATCGGAACATTTTAAAAATTGCCCATACAGCTTCTGTCTGATGCAGAGCAAAACTACGACCATTGAATGTTTAGTGACATCTAGGCAGGAAGAGTAAGCTGGAAATACACTCTGTCTTCCATGGCATGTTTTTGAGATGGATCTAAGGAGCAATTTTTAAGCACAAGATAGCAAATTAGTGTTTCATGTTAGACAGAATATTTTATTCTTTGTTTCACAGGGCTGCAACCCATTGACTACATTCCCTGGAATTCGTCAACCTACATTTTAGCCACATCCTGTAAGTTGTGTAACATGGCTTATCTGGAAGATTCCATGTGACAACTATCAGAGACACTCCTACTCCTGGTTTTGTTTCTTTTTTAAAATATTTATTTATTTATTTGAAAGGCAAAGTTATGTAGAAGCAGAGGTAGAGGCAGAGAGAGAGAGAGAGAGAGAGAGAGAGATTGAAAGAGAGAGAGAGAGATCTTCAATCTGCTGGTTCACTCCCCAAATGGCCTCAATGGCTGGAGCTGAGCTGATCCGAAGAGCCAGGAGCCAGGAGCTTCCTCCGGGTCTCCCACTCTGGTGCAGGGGCCCAAGGACTTGGGTCATCTTCCACTGCTTTCCCAGGCCATAACAGAGAGCCAGGTCTCAAACCTGCGCCCATATGGAATGCCGGCACTGCAAATGGCAGCTTTACCTGCTGTGGCACAGCGTCAGCCCTGGTTTTGTTTCTTTTAATGATCGTCCTAGTAAAAGTTGGGTGAATTTGACCTGTAATGTTAACAACTGAAAATGTCATTTCTAATATCTTCTGTAGTAAACAATGAAAGAGCTAAAGGAGATTTCCTTGTTAAGTTATGCTGAGTAAGTCAATGATTCTCCTTGCTATATTTTTGTTGATTTAGTTGAAATGAGAACAAAGGAAGCTAGCTAAACACTGACTTCACTGTAAAAGCTAAAATTGCCTCATGGGCGGAACAGGTGTAATGCTACCAATAGACTCTAGGAGAGTGAATGTTCTCCCTATAACAAGATTGAATATTATAGGTGTTCTCATTTTATAAATCCCTTCACATTATCCCTTGAATACCCCTATAACTATGTTCTCTCTTAGATCATATCATCTATATTCTTCTGAAAACATACTTTAGCAGGCCAACCATGCCTTACCTCTCATGATTTTCCCTCCAGTGGCCCTGTCACCAATACTGATTCCTACTGGACTGCATTCTCAGCTTCTTGGAGTTCCTCCCTCATAACCTTGCCCCATCACCCTACTGTCAGAATATACTTCCTGTCTTTCCAGATCGGCAGTAAGCTCCATAAGAATTATTTGCTATGTCTTTCTACAAACATTCCTTAGGATAAGACCATTAACTAGAGAGGCATTGATTATGTATCTGTTAAAATAAGGTCTGCTCTACATTGCTTAAAAGCAACTCACACAGTTTCATCCCCATCCTTATCCCTCTTTTAAATGGCTTATTTTCTGTACTTGGCTCAAAACAAGTCAGTGCTCAGAACCCTCTAGGAGGAATATATTCAGCATGTTGATACAGGCCACATGTATCATGTTGATATAGGACATAAAAGTATCTACCGCCTTCTGTACTGGTGATATTTAAAATCCCCTACCTTGTATATATGGTCAGTTAAGTCTAGACTGCTGCACTTGTTACATAACAGGCTATGAGCCTGATTTTGTTCATTTTCTCTTTCACAGCAAATATCTGTGATCTCATTTACAGGGCAGTCCTGACTGGTTCATTTCACTTGTTCCTCTCAGTTGAATTGATCAGCACAAACCAAACTCCATGGAGGAATGATCTGCAAAACTGATACTGTGGGCCTTGGAGAACAAATGGATTGGCCTATTTAGCATGTGATCTGAAGTTACCTTTCAAATGTTTTGGAAAATTTTTCTGTTGTTGAGTCTGAAGTTACAACCTGCAGCCTAGCAAGGAAATCACACACTTGGATACTGCGCTCCAAGAGATATCACTGATGGTCATGAAGATGTGATTTAGGCAGAAGAGATGGATACAGTGAGAACTAGATATTTTAATTAAGGTTTTGCAATTCACAATCAGAAATGATGAAGCAACTGCTGCTCTTTATTAGTTGAGTCTACCATTAATTAATAAGAGAAGTACTGTTGGTATTTTGAGCACATGGTATTATAATTAGGACAATTGTCTCATTTGTGAGGAAATTAAGGTGTAACCCATAGCAATCGTCAAAGTTGACATGCAAAGACACTATGCTCCCACAGTCAAGTAACTAAGGATTCATTTGTATTATCATATATACCTTTCCCTTTTTCTTCTAAGTTCCTTGAAGGTAGACATGAAAGTATCTACAGCTTCTGTACTGGTGATATTTGAAATCCCTACCTTGTGTATATTGCTAGGTCTAGACTGCTGCACTTGTTACATAAAAGGCTATGAGCCTGATTCAAACATGGTTTTATTTGAAGTGGATCTGTTTGGACTGTTTCCAGATGATTTTATTGAAGAATCAAAAAGGATATACTTTAAGACTGTCTGATCTTCCCTCAACATGGGCATAATTATGGGGAGACTTTGATGAACTGAGGACCCAGCTAAGTCAGGTGGCTGCAGGCAGTGGGGAAAAAAAATGGTGGGTTGGGCTGGCAGGAAGCAGTGGCCAGAAACTAAATATTTAGCTATCTCATGTATTACAGGTACCAGAGAAGAGTCTTTCTCATGCTTTATTGCATTTCATCCCCATAAGAAACTGTAGTGGAAATTGTATCTTTACATGTGAAGAGACAGAGGCTCCTGGGAATTGAGAGATTTTATCATTATGATTATTATTTTGGCTTAGGTCATGCATAGACGAGGCAGGGTTTAATCTGGGTACTTCAAAGCAGTGCTGTTTTCAATACCCAACAACAGGCAACATTACCCACAATAGACTTAAGAGTTGCTGTACCTGGATTGCCTTCAACTCTCATACCTACTGTGTGGCCTTAGGAACATCATTTAACCTCTCATGGTGTGTTACTTCAGTCCTCTGCACAAATAACAATGCCTTCTCTGTGTTCATTGTAGGAGTGTCGGGGTAGTTTGATAAAATAGCACATGTCAGAAATCACTTTGTAAATTACAAGGCTCTAAATGACTATAAAGAGTTATTATTAGACGTACAGCCCTTGACCCATACCTGAAGAATGGGATATAAAGCAATTTGAGAGACACTGGTTCTTTGGTCTATGAACTTGCATTCACAATTTTGTAAAAATTTCTTTGCTGCAAGGATCTATTAATTATAGCTGTCAGTCTTCTGTGCACTGCTTATCTTACTCACAATTAATTATTCCATAAATCAAATAAGCAAGTTGTTGGCAAATGACATCTGCAATCTTTGAGCTGACAGCAAAATATATTATGAACCATAAATATTGCAGGCCAACTTTTCTTTTTTAGACATTTGGTGCTGGTACCAGGAACAGATTATTGCTATGAAAAAGCACTTCTGCTTGCTGGTGATAATAGAACATGTCTAGACCTCTCAGCAACTCAGGGGGTAGCTCTTTAAGGTCTGATCTCAGGTCAGCAGGCTCATTTGACAAGTTCTGACAAAAGTGGGATACTGGAAATTTCATCGAAATAACTTTGTCAAGGCTTGGTTTGTTCTCAGAACTCTGGTTGTGGAATACTACTTTTCTGATTTTTATGGGACTCTGATTCCCAACTCTGCTAAGAGTCCCTGGAATAGTGTCTGATAATCAGGGGGTACTCAACAAATGTCTACCTTGTGATCTAATCTTAGACAATTTACTTTCTATTTCCTCAACACTGTTGAGTGGTTGTTTCTCTTCTTGCAACTTAAAATAATCTTTAGGGTCTTTTACCCTGTGCAAAGCCTGTTATATCTGTATTGAATCTTAGCCTAGGGCCTTGGTTGTCTTATAGGCTTCCAGTTAGCTCACAACTGTTAAGTTCCAGTTTTGCACAGGTTCCTGAATCACTGCTGCTAGATCTACCCTACAGTGGAAGCACTGGCCTCCTTGAGATGAAGGGTGACCCTCTATGTGGTAATCATAGTTGGTTGAGGTTGACAGAATATCATCATTCTGGGTGGCTTGCTCAATGTATTTTCTTGTATACCACAAATGCTTTTCCCAGTTCTAAACAAGGACAGACATTCTTCTAATTGAAAGGGCATAGAAACAATGAGAGAGATAGACATATAGAGATCTCCCATCTGTTGGGCCACTCCCTAAATGCCTACTGTATGTGAGTGTTGGAACAAAACATTTGAGCTACCTGCAGCCTCCAAGGATGTGCTTTAGCATGAAGCTGGGGTCCAGAGCAGAACAAAGAAGTGAACCCAGGTACTTGTATATGGGGGGGGGGAGAGGGAGGGAGAGGGGGACGGGGAGGGGGAGGAGAGGGAGAGGGGGACGGGGAGGGGGAGGGGGAGGAGAGGGGGAGGGGGAGGGGGAGGAGAGGGGGAGGGGGAGGAGAGGGGGAGGGGGAGGGGGAGGAGAGGGAGAGGGGGAGGAGAGGGGGAGGGGGAGGAGAGGGGGAGGGGGAGGGGGAGGAGAGGGGGAGGGGGAGGAGAGGGGGAGGGGGGAAATCTATAATCTAGAAAGGTATAAATAGTTGTCAGTCATTTCATTTGGTAAATTATCTGTTTAATGGGAAATTAAAAAATATCTCTTCCAGTTTTTCACCATTCTATTATTTTTTGTTGTTTTCTCTCTGTATTTTAGCATGCCAATTAAATAGAATGCTAATTTATTTGAATATTTCAATATTTATCTAAAATAGCAAATTTCCCTGTATACGCACACGTGCCACCATAAGATCAAACTGTTATGATTTAATATGACATACGTATTGTAGTTCATTGATTCTAACAACACATCTTTTCACATGTAAGCATCTCTGAAGTGTGCTGCCCTTTGCTGCTGACGTTGCCTTAGTGAGTAGCTTCATGATTATATGGACAATAGTTTTCTTTCCTATGATATATAAAATATTTCTGTATTATGCAAGTAATGATATCTTAGAACGAATGAAAAGTAATTTAAGGCAATTACAGCTAATTTTTTTAAAAAAATTATTTATTTATTTATTTGAAAGGTAGAGAGAAAAGTTGAGACAGCAAGCGAGAGAGAGAGAAGTCTCTTCCATCTGCTGTTTCACCCCCCAAATAGCTGCAACAGCCATGACCAGGCCAGTTCAGAGCCTGTAGCCAGGAGCTTCATATGGGTCTCCCACGTGGGTGTCAGGGCCCAATCTTTCCCAGGCATGTTAGCAGGGAGCGGTATTGAAAGCGGAGCAGTCTGGACTCGACTGGCACCCATATGGGATGCTGGTGTCTCAGGCAGTGTCTTAACATGCCGTGCCATAACTCCAACCCCTATAATTAGATTTTAAATTTTAAATTCATGTTTGCTAGATATTATATATTATGTCATTCAATCTTATCCATCATTGTTTTTGCTTCTATGTGTTGCAGCACAATTGCATAGTTAAGTTTCCCAGATTTTAATGTCAATAGAATTCTGGCTAGGAATTGGGTTTTGCCAAATAGCCAAACAGCACTTGAAAGATAGAAATAAGAAAAAAGGCATCTTCCTGACCCTCTGGGTGTGTGCTGCTGGCCAGGGATTTTGAAGACTGCGTGTTCCTCTGCAAGAGCATTCCACTAGTCTGTTTCTAATTCTTGGGTCCCAGAGGGAGCTTGTGAAACCACAGCAGTAGCCGCAGCGGGGCCCTGGTTCCAGCTTCCTGGTCTCAGGAATACAGCCCAGGGAGTGCTCTCCTACTCAGTAGTACTAGTGGTACCATCACAAGAAATAGTTCTTCTGGTGGGAGAGATTTGTATTGTTCCAGGAACAAGTGCAGAATTCAATCTTGTGAACACTGAATTTCTTATGTTTAACCTCCTCCTGCTTAAAATAGCGGGGTAATTTTGGTTCCTTCTGCTGGGGTGCCTGATGGTTATACCAGAGTAATAAATGCACACTAGAATGAAGAAAGGTATAAAAGGTTTTAGAGGCCTATTTCCTTAGGTTAGACCAAGCTATTTTTGAGACCTGACATAGAAACATGAGGATTTTGCATCATGGCTAAAGTAAATAATGCAATGCAAATGACTTCTTTTAGAAAAACCACAGCACTTAATATTTCTATAATCTCATTATATGACCATAGAAGAAACATTATTATCTCAATAACATCCTTAAGTTCTTTATGTAAGGCAGAGGAGCAGAAAAGCAAGCAAGAAGGTAGACACATAAATAAATCATCGTTAAATTATGAGAAAAGAACCACACAAATATTCTCATATTTGTATCTCCATTTTGTCACTTGAAGAAATGGTGTTTAATGGAAAAAACCCACATCAACATGCACTATCAGTCTGACCTTAAATAAGCCATTTCATTTTGCCCTAACTCAGATCTTCTCCCTATAAAATATGGAGAATAAGACCTATAATTTGCCTGGATTTCAAGATTAATACTAGATAATGTCCTTAAATATACTGGGAACAAACTTTTAAGT
This sequence comes from Lepus europaeus, assembly GCF_033115175.1. NCBI lineage: Eukaryota > Metazoa > Chordata > Mammalia > Lagomorpha > Leporidae > Lepus > Lepus europaeus. The sequence goes on along the minus strand of NC_084828.1, from coordinate 102,149,127 downwards.
TTTGGGACTATTATGAAACTTCTATTATTTAGGCATAGTATTATTCTTATGGCTAAGATTTTATAGCCACCAAAATTTAAAAGTAACCATATACAAGAGATTGACCTAATTAAATTGAGCACAATTACCTGATTTTGTCTTTCAAAATTGTAGTTGCAAAGTGCCTTTTGAAACAGCTCGGTCCATAGACGTAATAATGAAATCTTTCCCAGTGTTAAACCAAGACTTCTCTGAAAGCCACTGGGGATCACTTCAAAGCTAAAAATAATTCACTAATAAACGTTCCTCATTTTAAGTTCCCTTCTCAGAAATGATTAAAGGGTACATCTTAAAGACCCATAATTTTCAGGTTAACTGCCACTTTTTATCTAAGTATTTTTTTCTATTTTAGTTCAGTTCTATATTTAAGCCACGTATCAATGTATCTGCTAAAAACACTTCTTTACAATATGTCAGTAATGTGAACAAAGGGAGAAATAACATCCACACATCTTTGCCTTAAAATAATATTTTCAATTATATTGCCTAGTAGCAAATCAAACTGATGTGTCCTGCAAGCATCTTTGATATGATTTTTACTGGTCAAAAAGAGTCAGATGTCAGAACTGATTTTAATGTAAGGAGAAATGTAATTTAATCCTTAGCATTTGGACTATTTCTCTATTATCCAGGTGAGAGAAAATGTATTTATTTCAATCTGCAGTTATAGAATGGATTTATATACTTGAATTATTATGTATTGTTTGAAGTAACAAGAATAGAAATTTGAAAAAATGTTGAATTTCTATATTGAATACTTCACACATAGTTTAATGTGATAGATGCACAAATTCTGAAGAGTTAATCCTTGCTCAAGTGCTGCTATACCAATTTATTAGTTGGGTGGCATTGGAAAAATTGTTCAACTTTCCTGTATTTCTCAGATTGTGAAAGGAGGTAATAATACTATCTACTTCTCAGAATTTTTATGAGAATTTTCAAAAGCACATTTAAGAAGGATCTTAAAATACAGCCTACTCCATACAAGCATCCAATAAACACATACCATAACAAAATATGATACTGTGTTACTTCCTAATCCATAGGCCCATCATATTTATTTATTTATTATTTTCTTAAAGATTTATCTATTTGAAAGGCAGAGTTACAGTCAGAGAGGGAGACAGACAGACAGACAGAAAAGAGGTTCTCCTTCCACTGGTTCACTCCCCAGATGGCTGCATCTGCTGGAGCTGGGCTGATCCAAAGCCAGGAGCCAGGAGCTTCTTCTGGGTCTCTCACGTGGGTGTGGGAGCCCAAGCTCTTGGGACATCTTCCACTGCTTTCCCACAGCGCAGCATACTTAAAAACATTACTTTTCACATGGTCAAGGCCAAATGAAATTTTTTCTTATATTTCATACATAACAGATTATATTAAATAACAAATATTTTTAGTATGAAATAATCACAAATCAATAAGCTCAAGGACTGAATTTTCCCTTAATGTTTCCACAGATATGACCATGATTTGCTATGCAATTAGAATACATGTAAAGAGAGTAAAGCCAATTTAGAGATCTCTAACATTACAAACGCACATATTTGGCAATATTCAGCTACTTTCATTGTATTCCTTGGCTATTACCTAATAAATTGCAGAGACTTGGAAAAAGCATTTCCCTTCAAAGGTGCATCCACTACAGTTCAGTCTATTAAGATGTTCCATGGAAACAATAGTGCATAAACAAAATAGGTTAAATGGAATAAAATTATATACTATATTTTCTTGAATATTCATATTGTTTATTAGTATATTTCAGTCTTGAAATACAGAAACCATATAATTATTATTTCACAAATTTTAACCAAATATTTGATAATAAGGTCAAATCTGTGCTCATTGTACTTTGGGGTATTCAGCATCCAAAGAACACTATTTGGGAAATTACAACATAGAAATGATGTAAAGGTCTCAAAGTATGTTCATTTGTGCAGAAATTAGACTGTCTGACTATCAAATTATTGCTGTTTCAGTTTATTCAGCCATTCTTGAGGAATTTGAGGTTGTAAAAACCCATGTACAACAGTGACATCAGCAAAATATTAGAAAAGGTGTTTTCCACCATCATTTCTCGAAGTGCACTGATTTTGGCAGTCGCTCAGGCATGAGAATGACTTTACAGGAGTCTGATCACTCAGTGGAGAAGTTCCAGCACAAATCCAGGTACATGAGGCCCAGAGCACTCAAACAAGTTCAGCTGAAAGAGGACTTCACTGAGCTTCATTATAATCCCATTGTCAAAAGCCAACGACTGTAGCCCTGGTCTCCAATGTTGAGGAACAGGTTTTTTTTTTTTTTTTTTTTTTTTTTTTCCATATGATTTGTGGAACTCCTAGTATAGAGTTAATGGTATGTGTATAAGTTGCTGAAAATAGGTCTTAGTAAAAAATAAGAAGGGGAATAGGAGAGGGAGGAGGAGGAGGGGTGGGAATGTGTGTGGGAGGGCAGGGATGGTGAGAAGAATCACTATTTTCCTAAAGTTGCATTTACAAAATAAATAAATAAATAGATTGTTATATGTTAAAAAAATTCAAAGACAAAATTTCAAAAACAACAAGAAAAAAGAGTTTAGTTACATACCAGGGAACTCAATTAGATGATCCTCACATTTCTTTTCTTTTTTTTTTTTTTTAATTTGACAGATAGAGTTAGACAGTGAGAGAGAGATAGAGAGAAAGATCTTCCTTCCGTTGGTTCACCCCCCAAATGGCTGCTATGGCCGGAACTATGCCGAAGCCAGGAGCCAGGAGCTTCTTCCTGGTTTCCCACGCGGGTGCAGGTGCCCAAGCACTTGGGCCACAGCAGAGAGCTGGACTGGAAGAAGAGCAACCTGGACTAGAACTAGCACCCTTATGGGATGCCGGTGCCATGGACGGAGGATTAACCAAGTGAGCCACGGCTCTGGCCCCAATCCTCACATTTCTCTTTTCTTGTCTTTTCTTGTTCTTTCTTTCTTTCTTTCTTTCTTTCTTTCTTTGACAGGTGGAGTGGACAGTGAGAGAGAGACACAGAGAGAAAGGTCTTCCTTTGCCGTTGGTTCACCCCCCAGCACCGCGCTGATCCGAAGGCAGGAGCCAGGTGCTTCTCCTGGACTGCCATGGGGTGCAGGGCCCAAGCACTTGGGCCATCCTCCACTGCTAATCCTCACATTTCTGAGCAGACTCTTGCAGGCTATGAAAGACTAGGATGACATATTCAAACTACTGAAAGGAAAAACTGCCAATGAAGAAGATTTTACCTGGCAAAGCTGTCTTTCAGAAGGGAAAGAGAGGGAAAGACTTTAAGACAAAGAAAGGCTGGTGCCGCAGCTCAATAGGCTAATCCTCCGCATTGCGGCGCCGGCACACCAGAATCCAGTCCCAGTTGGGGCGCCGGATTCTGTCCCGGTTGCCCCTCTTCCAGTCCAGCTCTCTGCTGTGGCCCGGGAGTGCAGTGGAGGATGGCCCAAGTGCTTGGGCCCTGCACCCCATGGGAGACCAGGAGAAGCACCTGGCTCCTGCCTTCGGATCAGCGTGGTGTGCAGGCCGCAGCGCGCTGGCCATGGTGGCCACTGGATGGTGAACCAATGGCAAAGGAAGACCTTTCTCTCTGTCTCTCTCTCACTGTCCACTCTGCCTGTCAAAAAAAAAAAAAAAAAAAAGACAAAGAAAATCTGAGAGTTCATCACCACTAGATCTATTTTACAAGAAATACTGAGTTCTTTAAGCTGAAAAGTAGATCAAATAGATCTTAAATCAGAAACTTACAAAGAGACGGTGATTATAAAATGAGTGGGGGGGGGGTCAATTCATCAAAAAGATATAATTAAAAGACATAGACCCAACATTGGAGCATCTAAATATATAACAAAGTATTAATGTGTGTGAAGAGAGAAATAGATAGCAATACAATAATAGTATTGTGAAGTAGTATGAATGGTAAATCAGATATCCATCCAAACTTTTAAAAATAAACAAAACTATGATAGAACTCTCTTATAGTTACACATTAGTGAAAAGAAAGTGTTTTAATTGCCACTTATCTTCACTTGGTGGATATCATCTATGTGTTGTACTATGCTAAGTCACAAGAATATAGAGCTGCAAGACTTGTGCTTATTTCTTGAAATACTAAATTATTTCCACACATAAAAGGAGGTATGAGTAGAGAATGCTAGACATGGATAAAGATATTGTGGTGGGAATATACACAGAGTGCTCAGATCATGTAAAATAAAAGAGTAGGTAAAGGAGTAATGGAAACTAAGGTCAATGACATTTCCAGCAGATTGTGAAGGACCTCCAAGTCCACTGTGTACTGATATGATGGATAATTGCTTATAAAAAAGCTTTTCATAAAATTTAAAAAGCAAGCCATCCATGTGTTGAAATTTGACAGGCAACTAATACAATTTATATGTATTTATATGATTCTGAAAATTTTTATTTCTTATTAATAATGGTCTAGAAAATTCTTGACACATTTTCCAGTGCTTTAAAGGTAATTTTGGTATTATTGAAACCAAGTAGTCCTAAATATTCAAAAAAGTCTGAATTTTTGTGATGTTCTTTCTAAATTTATAAACTCATGATATTTTCTAATGGAGAGAAGTTTTGGGGAAAAGTTTGTAATTTATATGTACTCACCTAGAATCTACACAATTACAGAATTCCTTACGGTTTTGGTGGCAAAATGAAAATGAATAACTACAGAGAATCATAACAATATTTTCACAAGGCAAAGAATCTAAAGCTGACAACTCATCAGGTGTCATATAGTCAATTGTTATATTCAAATAAATTTGAAAGATAAACATGTCTGAAATCTCATTGGTGGAACACTTCATGGTTTCAAAACATTACGAGGAGGAGAAAAGGGTTGGCCAAAGATTCTTTCTAGATATACTGTATCCCATCAATAGAATAACTGACTACTGAGGAAATTCAAAATATTTGCATGAAAGTGGAACATTATAAGGTGACAAGTAAAGTATTAGAACAGATTTATCCCAAAAGCAAGGCCAAATATCAGATACTGTCATGAACTCCAAGGTGATGTACAAATACCAGAACATATTGGGAAAGAACAGTGGCTGAGAAGTGTGTGCAGACAATATAACTCACACCAATGTCTCATACCCTTACTCTGCTCAGCCATTTAAATCCCAATTTTGTCCAAAAAATGGCTCAAAGGTCAATGGAAGTAGAAGGAGTAGATCTTCTCCAAGTAGTTAAAAAAATGTTGAGAGCTGAAGAATTCCTCTTTCACAGCAAAGCATGATTTAAAGGTTTTGCTTTCTGCTGAATAAAAATTCCTAAGTTACTCTTTAAGTGTGTTGATTCATAGATTAATCTAGACATTTTTTTGTTGTTGTTCTGTAGACCTGATATGAGATTCACAGAAACCTTCAGAGTCAGAGTCCTGTTGTCTGAGGAAGAATTTCTTCTGTACGTTCCTGCACATTGAGATCTGAGAGAAAGGCTACACTACAGTTTGTTGTGGGCTTCCTACGGCACATTTAAGTTGCAGCCCATAAGTTTCAGGGTTTTTATTTTTTCCTCTCTCTTTCTTAGTAATTTTTGGAAAAAGATGACTTGCAATTATTTTAGTTTGCATTTTGAGAGAGAGAATTGTTTTATTTTTTCTGAATCTCCTGAGCTTTATAGTAACAATAAAGCACTCAGGAACTGATGAAAAATGGTTGAAAAGCAAACATGGTTAAAATACCTACCTCTCACTTCATTTGACAGCATTCAGATGCCAGAGCTGCCAGGGTTTCCACAGAAATTGGAGAAGTGGGCAGGAGAGCTCCAGGTGAGGAGGAGCAATGCACTGAGATTGGACCCAGGTTTCATATTCAGAGCAACATTCTGTTTCATCCTAATTAGTGTAACTTATTCATTCTGCAAACATGTACAGAATATCATCTGAGGACAAGGTTCTCTTTACCTTCACTCAGATCTCCATACATAAAAGAAAAAACACCAGGTACTAGTCAAACCCAAACTCACTCTGAAATAACATTCCAGCAGGAGGCAAAAATCAAAACAAAACAGGAAACTTCAGTTTGAATAGGCAGAGATCCCAGTGATTCCTGGAATACCAGAACTGGACGGTTCCCTGTGGACTAGTTCTGTGGCCTCACTTTAAGGGTAAGACCCAGAAGCTCAGAGGAAGGAGACTGATTCATGAAGGTGATGTTAGTAGCCAGCTGTAACACACTAGATGTCTTATCTAATTAAAACTGTTTTTTTAGTGCAATAGTACCGTTCTTGATAACAAATGAAAACCAAAACTGCTTAAAACAAGAAAGTTCAAGACCAATGTTCTGAATTTCCAGTGTGCTGGGAAGTGGGAGGACTTGGGATGGAGCAGGAGATAGAGGAGAGTTGGTCTTGTAGGGAATGAGTGCTGGGCTGTGGGTTTCCACCCTCAGTCCCTTAAAGTCCACATCATTACCTGTGCGATTAGTGAGTTGAGCTCCATTTCCCAGAGGAGGAATGTGAGGTTCAGAAAAGCTAGGAGGTTATAGTCAGGCACAGTTTGTGTGGGATGGACTTAGGATTCGAACTTCTCTCTGCCTCCAAATTCCTTGCTCTTTTCACTGGACCTTCACTATTGTCTATTAGGAAATGTAGTGCCTTTTTTTCATAAGTGAGTCTAATTTCCATCTACCACCTGGTTTTTCTGACTGTACAGATTGATTTTTCTTTTAAATTTACATTTCATAACTGCAGGCCTTTTTCCTTTCCATTTATCTCCTGTGTCAGTCATGAGGTTGGAAACAATGAGAAGCATGCTGGCCTTGTTTGGACGGAGAACATTGCAACACACTTGGCTGTGCTTCCAAACCCTGTTAAATAATATTATTTATAACTTTCTGCTTGGTCAATTTTATTTTAAGTTTGGCTGTTTCCCACAGGAGGCTGTTTTTTTCTCCTTGATGGTAAGTTTGCTGCTTGGAAGCCTTTAATCACAAAACATTTTTCAAGTAAGACTCGAGTAAGGTCTTTGCCTTTATGATGAATAGAACTTTGCTGGACAACAGGCGGAGTCACAGGATCTCACGCTCAGAGCTTCAGGGAGAAGGTGTGCGCAGGACAAGGCCTTGGATTACCTGCGAGCCAGGAGCCCTGGTCACACATAGTGGGTCACATTTTAGAGCTGGGCTTTGGTGTGGCCTAGCTGTTTCCCAGAATGCCTTCCGAGGAATCCAGAGTTCATTTCTTTTGCATTCCTCCTCGGTAAGGCTATTATGACTAGCAGCTTTGTTTCTTAGCAGCTCGGGACCCTTCATGGCCTTTTGAGCAGCTGATTTGATTTTGAGGTAGAGAGGAGGGAAGGAGTCAGGTGACAGAATCATTGCAATGGCACACCCACTACGCAGCAGGGACGCAGGCGTTAGACAGGGCCTCCCGCACCTGTCTGCGCCTCCGCGGATAATTGAACACTGCCTAAAACTCATGGCAGAGCTATGTGAATCTCAGAGGCTAGGGATTTGATATTCAGACACAGAAACAAATAGGGTTTCTCTCAAAGGCCATTCTCATTCAGAAGGAAACAGAAGTGGGTGGAGTGGGAACGTGGGGCAAAACGAAGATCCCCCTCTTCTTGGAGCGGCTACCCTGAAGGAGACAGGCAAGAGAGAGTCAGAATAACTGGCTTAAAACCGTGGTTACGGAGCCACCCCAATCCCACAGTTGGCAGCCCTGTGGCCTCTGGAGACGCTCCTGCCCCCACAGTCGCTGGTGCCCCCTCACGTGTCTCCCCCATCCTGCCTCCCTGGATGCTAAACACCTATTGATTTCCCAGGACTCCAGGCTCTCCGGGTGATAGGATGATTTGGTGGACGCTGTGTCCAAGGCAAAGGAAATCCTCTGCCACAGTGAGCATTAGAACATGGCGTTTTTAATAGAAATGTGAGACATCAATACAACTATAAATCAATGAAAACCCAGACGAACAGAGAATCTCATTTGAGGGAAGATCTTCAAGTTTTTTTTTTTCTTCTGCTTTTTCTCTTTGGAACCAATTTTAAGGGGTAAAAACTGTCAACAAAATATCCCATGGCTGTTGCTGGGGCTGAGAGGAAAGAAAGCCACAGCCTACATGCACTGTGACCGTATGGAATCACACATTTCAATATATTACCCCAGGGCTCGCAAATATCTCCCCTCTCTCACCTACGTTTGTGGCTCTTGCTCTGCGCTGTTATGGTTTTAATTATTTTGCTAATGCTATTCTCATGGTTTTTTTTTTTTTTTTTTTTTTTCTGAATTCTCTGTTTTCTCTCAGTTTTGCCTTCTGGGCCCTAGATGATGTTTGTGTTTCTGAGTCTAGTTCATGCTAGCTTACTTGGCGTCTCTGCCATAACTCACACTACAGAACCCTGTGAGAACAGTGTTGGAACCCACCTACAGGGCCGGCAGGAAGGCACATTGCCAAGCCCCAGCTAAGTCAGAGAGAGTAGCGTGGTTACTGGGGGTAGGTGGCAGGGTATCAAAAATTCTAGAGAGGGGCCAGCACTAGGTTAATCCTCCTCTGTGGCGCCGGCATCCCATATGGGCACCGGTTCTAGTCCTGGTTGCTTCTCTTCCAGTCCAGCTCTCTGCTGTGGCCTGGGAAGGCAGTGGAAGATGGTTCAGGTGCTTGGGCCCCTGCACCCACATGGGAGACAAGGAAGAAGCTCCTGGCTTCAGATCAGCGTAGCTCCAGCCATTGCGGCCATTTGGGGGGGGGTGAACCAACAGAAGGAAGACCTTTCTCTCTGTCTCTCTCTCTCTCACTGTCTGTAATTCTACCTGTCAAGTAAATAAATAAAATCTTAAAAAAAAAGTTCCAGAGAGACGATGTGATGAAAAGATAGTCTACGAAATTTGGAGGGTAGGGAAGTGTAGGAAGCACTTTTATCACTCATGTACCCTGGGTCTGTCCTGTACCACAGCAGGGCTGTTTCTTATGCTGTGTGTACATAATCTCTGCCAACTTCTTACAGAACTTCTGAACTTGCTGAGGGAAAATACAGAACTATTAGAGAAGAAAGGGGGCCATATATGTGGGAGAGAGAAAAGGGACTGGAACTGTTGGTTTTGACCAAGATATTATTTGATCATTTTCAAAGAATCAAAGATACCAAGACAAAAACTTCACAATCAATTTATCTAAAATCATGACAAAAATTATGAAGATTGTTATCCAGATGGTAGCAATCTAGGAAAATATGAACATAATCCATATTTTTGATGTTGACAAGGGGGTAGAGTTGCTGAGTCATCACAGATATTTCGTGCCAATGTGATTCTAGCTTCTCTAGTTTTCTTGTTTCTTTTACCATGACAAAATAAAATTCTGAGTTTCCAAAAAATTTCTCAAGATTAATAATGAGAACACACTTTACCATTTACTGAACTGATTTCATGTACTTTAAACATTTCTTTCTTGTTTTCAAAAGCTTTAACTACTTTGGGCATCTAGAAAGGTGAGAGAGAGAGAGAAGGATTCCATGCTTAGTTCTGATTTCCACAGTCCCTGCTGCCCCAGCAGACCTGCCCCTTGCACATGACTTTGGTATTGGTTTAAAAATTGATGGGAGATGGGAAGTGACAGTCCAGTTCTGGAAGTTTCTTTAGAAATTGATCTCTTGTGGACAAAATTTTAAAAAATCCCCCCAAATAAAGGAGTGATTTCATTTTCACTTGCTTTTGTTTACATATTTTCTTTCATTAAAATTGCAATATAACTGTGCTAACAGTGATTGGAGGAATAACAGAACTTGTGAGGAATCTAACAAATAGAATATTTATAAAAATTATAATCTATACTCTTCCTAGAAGTTATAGTTAGTGTAAGAATTAAACATTCATGAGTATTGTAGAGTGACTTTGTTTTGAAAAACTGTGTTGTACATTGTTCACAGAAATTGTGTAGGTTCCTGACTCAGTATGTTCCTATAGGACAAAGCAAAATGTGCAGCCTGGAGTCCCTCCTGAAATCTGAAGCCAATACCTAAATCCACCATTAGGGTGCAGGCAAATGGAGCATTAGGATTGTTTTTATATTTCTAATTTCAAATGGAAACATCACTTAATGAACCCAAGCTTTGCCAAAGGCCCACTTAATGATGTTCACTGGGCACTGGAAAATGGTATAAGAAATCTATTTGTTTTTGAAGACTGGGAAGGAACTGATATTAGAGAACCATTTGACCTTCAAAAGGAAGTTATCCAGTTGTCTAGATCTGGAAATTTTAGATTCTGCTGCTGCATTCTTTGAAGTGACCAAGTCACGTAGGTCTAAGTTACTCCAGGACAATGTGTTTAGCATACCTTAAATTAGTTAGAATGAGATTCAATGCTTCCATTACTAAAGAAAGCAACAGGGACTGACTGCAGTCAATAAAGGGTAGAAAAATGAGAAGTAACAGCACCTCCAGTGAATTATTCCTGTAAAATCTACGCCCAACGGATTTGATTGGCACTCTCTGTGGGGAAACCATGATATACCTCCAAATGTAGAAATGGAAAGTTTTGATAACACTTAAAGCTCCAGTTGAGAGGATTTCCTAGAAAAGCAGAATGGGAATATGATTGTGATGTAGTAAATCAAATTTTATAAATTTTATGATACATGTTTATAGAAAGGCAGTCTTAAAGGAAGAGAGATGGTTAGCTTCAAATATTTAAAAGAAGTGTCAGGAACTAATAATTGTTGAGAATAGCTACAGAACTCCCTAAGGGTATGAATATTCTTGCCAATTGTGTAAATTCCACAGACCCTCATGGCAGGCAAATTCTGTAGTGGAGCACCTTTGGCCTTCGCAGCTCAATGACGCACATTGTTAAGACCATCTACATCAAGCAGATTATTAATTATAATTTAACTTTCTGTGCACACATCTCATTGAATATATGGGTCCCTAAACAATGGTCAGATTCAGCCAAAACAATATTTAAAATTATTATTTCCCTTCCATCTGGAGACTATCTTTGAAATTACCTCAAAAAGATTAATAAATTTAGTTCTTCTTCCTTCCCAACCTCCACAAAATGGAATATCAGTTATTATCATTTTCAACAGCAAAAAAACCAATAAAATGCTTGACTAACTTCCTAGCTGATCAGCAAGAAGTGACTGGTGAGACACTCCATGCCAACATAAAGAGGGTAAGTGCTCATTAAAAAGTCCAAGTCTGCATCAAGAGCTTAGGCAGGGGACAGTTTTTGCTTTCTAATAAAGAAATAACTCTTCCCTGTGTTAAATATATGAAATTAGTGAGGTTTTAAAAATCTGTCCTGAAAATTGGTCAGTGTTCTCCTTCTTTTGGTTTATCTGACACAATGTCTTTTGGGAAGTTGTAGCCTTTGTTCCTATTGATTTATTTATTGTACTGCAGGATGCCTTCATGGGAGTCCAACCTAGCTCCATACCTTTTAGCAACATTTTGCCTTCATGGTGATTTTGTGAGTTTGTAAGTAAATAAAACTATACTTACTAGTGACCCATGCCAGTACAAAAATATTATCAAATTACTTTTAATCAAATATCTTTGTTGCAATGAGTATGGTCTCAGTTATGGCACTGGAAAAAGAACTAGCTTCTGAACTGAAGTCCTTTTGCAAAAATGAGATCATTTGTAGATGGTAAAAAAGCCAGGAGTGAGTTTATTCTCACTTTGAAACACAATAAAATTTAAACAATGTTGGAATAATCAAAATAATGTGGCAAAGATTCAGAGTTCTGGGTTCCTGTCCTTACTTTACTCCTAAGTGATATTATGGAGATCTGATTCTTAGCTACATACTCTAGAAGTGGAACAAAATTAAATGCTTTTTCAAGTTACCCAGAAGTTCCAAGTTTCTGATAAGGCATCAGTATGGGTATCATTGCAAATAAACTGATATAGAGTAATATTACTATCTTGATCTCACATGCTGGGAATATGTTGACATGTTGCAGTAATCTTCAAATTACACCAATTAAACTGTTTGCAGAGGGCACAGTCTTCGATCTTTTATTGAAAACAAAGCTGTCCAACAGAACTATAATGTGACCCATAATTGTGATTTATATTTCCTAATAGCTACATTTAAAATGTTTAAAAAGTGAAATTAATTTAACTATCATATTTTAGTTAAGCTGCTATATCCAAAATATTATTGCTTAAACATTTACATTAAATACACTGTATTCTGCATTTTTTAAAAAAACTGAATCTTAAAAGTCTGATGCATATTTTTTAATATAGAATAACTCATTTAGCTACATTTCAGTTGCTTTATATCTTCATGTGGCTGATGGCTACCATATTGGACAATGTAAATCTAAATAAGATATTTTATTCTAATCATAAGTTTAAAAAGTATGGATTAAAATGTGTGAAAAAAGTCCCATACATTTTTATTCAACTGAATTTCAATTAACCTTTTGAGAAGATTGTGTTTGCCCAGGTTTTGACAATGTGGCTACTTTCACACAGCACAAACTGCAGGGATGTCAATCATCCTTCAGAGAATGTAGGTTGTGCAACGAATCCCAATTATCCAACATCCATGACAGGGCTGTGATGGCTTTGCCTGGATTTTCAAAAATGGACTCAACTTGAAAGTGACATATTTCATTGTGTTCGTTGCAAAACTGATGCCTTATCAGAAAACCTATTTTTCTACTGCCTCTGGAATATTGACCACTGCAAACAGATTTATAAAGGCTTCATATATACTGCAGACAGTTCTTTAAACAAGCCAGAAATTGGAGAAAATCCATATTTGTGCTTTATAGCGAATATTTTGCACAACATTTGGCTTAGTACTTAATAAAGACATTGCGTAATAATTCACTTTTAAAGATTTAAACAAATTTATTTTTTGGCCCCCGTATTTATGTTTTAAAATAGAAGTATGAGAAGTTCCCACAGAAGGGTTAGAAGTAGGTTTGTGTCATATCTAATAAGTGCTGTAACCTCCGTCCAGGAGGTTCATGTCAACTGAACTGAGATTTTTCTCTGAAACATCTTTTAAGCAGAAACAATTTCCAAGCAGATGTGTTTGCTTCACAATCTCCAAAATGAACCTCAGTCACATAACTTAGATTCATGTCAAGTCCTTTTGTTCTTAGAGTTTTAAACTTGCCAGGTCTTGATAATAAATTAATCTTCACTTTAAAAATATGTGGAGAGCTTAAGATGAATGGCAAAAGTTATGCAAGGCAGTGGAAGACACGAGGATTCTAACCCAGGTTTTTTCCTTGACTCCTGATCCAATGCTCATTTTAAGACGACGGATACTTCAAATACTTGATCTTCGCTGAAGTTATGGAGTTTCAAGATACTCACACACCAAGAGAGAGATAAGCAAACATAAACCTGGGGTAGTCATGGTCTTCTCAGTCTCTTCTAGAACAGGAGTATCCAGCATTGGTGACTTCAACAACTGTGGACTCCTCGACAGTGCTGACTGTGAATGATGATCTCGGACTCCTTTCCTCACTCTCTACTTGGGATCGCACAGAGGAAGTCTTGGAGTTCTCATTTTTATCAAAGCCCTCAGGTGATTTTTCTGTACTGTAAGGTTGGAGAATCCATCATTTTTAGTTCTCTAGCTATAAAAATAGAATATAAAAGAATTTCAACTATATGCCTCATATTCAAGGGTCAGCCTATGCTAATCCATAGGATCAGAACCCAACTGAGCTTCACCCAATGTGACCCCGCCCTCTCCTAATAATATTTCAGCACCATATATTTAACTGGTAAAAGGAAGAGGGGAAAGGGACATATTTTAGACATATTTTCAGCAATGAAGGTTTATAAAAACAAGCTTGAATTAAAATTAGACAAACACATCCCCCTGCCACAATTGTTCTAATTACACAAGTTTTTACCATCAAACTTTGCAGTAGTATTCTTCAGAAAATATTGAAAGCAAGTTTTCTTAAGCAATTCTCTGGTTTTCAAGGTGCATGAGGTTTCAGATAATGGAAGAAGATGCCCATATATTTTTTCTATGGCAGCTGGAATCATTTAGGTAGGGTTATGCAAATTTTATGCAAATTTAACACACTTTATGCTCCTAAACTTATGGCGATCATAACTATTTTATTCTCCAAAAGTTGTCCTTCAGCAAGATTCTACTGAGGACTGATGATCTATGCAGCCTCCTTCTGCCTGGATTTTTGTGACATTTATCATATCCTACTTGAATTTTCAGTCTTGCAGTATCTGAATATAGGGCTGAAATCAGAGTCTGATTTTCCTCTAGTCCAGGCTGAACTACTTACTGTCAATATTTGGGGTTCATTTCTTCTCCAGTTCCCCAGTGCAACTCATTTTGATTTATGTATGCACAAAATAACATCATTCAGATTGCAGTTTCACTGAGTAAGAAAATTTTAAAAAGCACATACCCTAATATGTATGGAAAGTATTACTAAATTTTATTAGATTTAAAAGTTACTGTTTGCCAATAGCTAAATTTAGAAAAAAAAAAAAACAACTATTCCTGACAATGCAGCTCTTGAGAAAATTTTAAGAGGTGATGATTTCATTAATTTTCAGAGCATTACAGCCAGCTGCCAAAATCTTTTCTACACCATTGTGGCGTACTGCCTTTGAAATTACCTTCTTTTCTTAAATTAACCTGCGTGAGTTAGAATGACAAAATAGCAATAATGGTGTGATAAAATTGGCCTTTTTGCATAATTTTAGGTCTCTTAACTAACTTAAATAACAGTGCTCTGAGTTTATGACTGCTGTGATGTGCTCTATAAAAAGATACTGGTGTTAGAAACATTTACAGAGCCTTTGTTAGCTTTATTGATAAAGAATGCTCAAAACAGAATCAAATGTGCATAAAGTAGAAAGAGATTTTTAACCTCGAGAAGGAATTCCCCACTTAAATCCTCAGCACCTAGTTGTTGCACATGAGTTGGTGGAAAGAGCACCAAGCTTGGAGCCACAGGATCCAGGTTACATGGTGGTCCTGTCATTTTACCTGTGTGAATTTCTTTGGTCTCAATTTTATCTTCTGAAAAATGGGAGTATTACTATTAATGGTTTCTTACTCGCATGGTGTTATTAAAATAAAACAGTAAGTGTGAGTGACAAAAGGAGGCATTTGCTTGCCAGATTTCTAATGCATTTGTTTCCTGGACAGGAAAGAAGTCAGAGTGAGCGGTTAGACTGTAGAATATACACATACTAAGGGTTTGCAGAGCAAGGGTTCTGGTTTAGGACATAATGCCTGAACACAAAATTACAGGAAAAGGTGAATACAGAGGAATGAGTGTCATGGGCACCCTGTTGATAGTGCTCCCAGAGATGAAGGTTCAGGGAGAATGTTTTTATAACAGAACAATAACTGAACTGATGGGTGGATGGATGATGCATGGATGATGGATGGATGGACAGACTAAGTCAGGCCTTGCACACCCTTTAAAAAAACCCGTCAGTCAACATCTTCTTTGGGGTGGCACTCAATGTGCAGAGGAGGTCTCAGGGGGCCCAGAATTCTTTAGCTTTAACACAAAAGTTTTGTGGCAGTTTTACATTTTAGTCCAAACACCGTTTTTCTTTTCTTGGATATGGCCCAAAGTGAGGGAGCTGGCTAGTTTAGGAGGAGCCGCATCCTGGTGTTGGAAGACTTGGCTTTCTTTAAGTTGATTACAGTCTTGGTGACTGCTACCTTGGGTCCTGATTCTGCCTCTGGAGTCACATCACACTTCTCTCAGCGATACTCGGTAACGCTTCTCTGAACAGCACGCTAGGCCGTATTTTGCGCATTAGCCCATGATGGTTAGCATTTAAAGCCTCCATAAAACATTACAAGTCATGATGAACTTGGAGTTCTGAAGGTTAATTTCTACTTTATCTCTCTGATATTCTTCAGCTTATAAATACACAACAAATATACAAGCTGAACATTAGTCAGGTTTTTGAAACTGAGACTGCAACTTGAAATTTATAAGGTGTCAAGATTTCACTACAAAAACAAACAAGTCTACAAAATGACCATGCTGTTCGTAATGTTCATGAAATAAAGCACTAAGCTATTTTTTAATATGATGGTTTTTCTATAGTACTATGTTTTCATTGAAAAAAATGAAATCATCATCAAAATCCTTTCTTCCAATTTTTCAGTGCGGTGAAGGATTAATATTTTATCTCATACATTTATCATTCCTTTAACATTCATCCACTTCTTTATTTATTTATACATGATTCATTCATCAAACACTTATTTAATTTCTACTATACACCTGGCGTTTGGCTAGATGCTAGATGGAGTGCTAGAAATGCTGAGTAGAAAGATAAATAGTTCTTGGCCTACAAAAACCCGCTCATCTAGTGTTTAAAGTAAGAGGCCAAAATGAGGTCTGAAGAATAGGGCTTAGAAAATTTTGCAACAAGGAGTAACCAATGGGTGAGAGAAATAATGGTAGAATTTTAAGCGTGAATATCAGGTAATAGGAATGTCCCAATGTAGATGTGACCCATGACAGTTATAAACCTATAGTACTGGAAGAACAATGATATTGCCCTAAATTATTTATCCACCACAAGGGAAAACTGAGGTCCTAGAGATACAAAGGGCAAGAACTGGGACTCCTCAATGTTCCTCAGGGGGTTGATATAATATGAGGTTGCTAGGTCATTTCATCTTTTAGTGATAGGCATCATCCTGTAGCATTTTATCTTATTGTATTGTTGTATCATGGTGTCATTTATAGTAGCATGCTTTTTAATTTTCCATTATAGTTTTGTGATCTCATAGGATAATAATTAATTCTTTCAATTGCTCATTAGTTGAGTCTAGTTCTCCCCAGATTATGACTTTTTTTATAAAAAGCCCTATTCTGATAACACTTTCTGGAAGATATCTTTAATTTTCCAGATGAATTGTTCACTAATTAGTATCCCAGGAGTGTAAGTGCTCTAAATGGTACTCTCCTAATTTTTAAGAACTCAGATGACTTGCAGAATTTTCTAGCTTAAGTTCTAAGAAAATCCAGCACAATTTCTGATAAAAATAAGATGTTATTCTATGACTAAATTTAATGAGACATTTAAGAAAGTTTGTTTTCTCCGAACACTTAAGTTGACACAGTTTACTAACAAAGAATGGTATGATCTAAATTAGCATGCTACCTAGTATTTAAAGGAAGAGATTAAATACAATGATCTTTTAGTCTAATTCCTATAATATCCATTTGGAAATCAAATTGGGCCAAGCTTGTTTACAAAGTTCCCATTTTTTTCTCTCTTTAGAAAAATATTTGCCTTAAAGTACCTAGTAAGTTACTAGGCAAAGGGAATTCCACTCTTTTGAATCTTTTTTTTTTTAATGATTTATTTTACTGTATTTGAAAGAGTTACAGAGAGAAGGGAGAGAGAGAGAGAGAGAGAGAGAGAGGTCTTCCATCCGCTGGTTCACTCCCCAAATGGCTGCAAAAGCTGGAGCTGGGCCAATCTGAAGCCAGGAGCCAGGAGCTTCCTCCAGGTCTCCAATGTGGGTGCAGGGGCTCAGGGACTTGGGCCATCCTCTGCTGCTTTCCCAGGCATGCCAGCAGGAAATTGGATCAGAAGTGGAGCATCCAGGACTTGAACTGGTGCCAATATGGGATGCCTGCAACACAGACTGGGGCTTTAATCTACTGTGTTACTGCACTGGACCCAACCTTTTGATTCTTAACCTCATTTTCTCTCTCTATTTCCACTATGGACATAGGGGGCCTTTTTCATGCATTCATGAAAAAAGGAAATGAGAGGCAACCAAACAACAAAAATAAATAAGAAGAATGCAGTAATCTCTCCTTTCCTTTGATGAGCTCTGGCTATAAATAAGGGTGTGGATCTAAAATGAGTCATTTCATTGCCTACTTCTTTAATGGCAGAAACAATTACGTTGTGGAATAAATGCTGTTAAAGAGGCATTTGTGTAACTATTAGCTTCTGAAACAATAGACAGCAGCAGTGGGTTCGTCTGGAAAACGCTCAAAGAGGAGACATGATTTTTTTCCCTTTTAAAGTGTATTGTCATCGCTTTCTTTCCCATGTCATTTGGAAAAAGCTCTGTTTTTTTCTTTTCCTCTTTTTAAGCAAAGTAAGTGTTATGTATAGTAGGTAGTGAGTGAATTCTTTTTGCTAGCAGGAAGAAAAGAGATTTTTGAATGCTAAAAATAGCTCCTTTGTGTGAAAATATCACATAGTCAAAGACATTTTGGGGAAGAAAGGAGAGATTCTTGTCCTGAATTAATATTTTTAAAATATATAGGTAGAGAAATGTTAGCAACAGAACAGGAACTGGGAAGAAACTGGGAATGTTATGCACAGCATGGCCATTCTGAAGTAAGTCTGAACGCTCATCCTGTTTGTAATGCTCCTGGTTTTTTGTGTGGTCTCAGAATGATGTTTTATCACCCGAGGCCGTGTCTGTAGCAGATGGATGATTCTAATCATTCTGTCCTGTTCAAGGTATTTCTTTCCCTCCCTCCCTTCCCCTGTCTGTTTCTATGCAATATTACCAACCAAGTGAGATGTAACCATCCTAGACATAGAAGATGACCCTTATGCTAAGAACTTAGTACACCTTTCTTTGTCTTTAAATTTTTAAGTCACACTGACCGCCCTTGAATCTGTACCCATATGGGATCTCTTCAACCATCATTACATATAGCAGATCACTGGCCAGTTGCAGAGTCTGATCGAGGCATTTTATTCACTTAGGGTCCATTTCTGCTTCATTTGGCAATAATATATTTTCTTGGAAAACTAACCACTCTTGTCATATGCCATCTCAATGGCACCATTGTCTGGCTGTTGTGTTTTCTGGCCTTGTGATCTAAGCTTGGACACTCTAACATTCTCCCATGAGCTTGAATCTTGAGTGCAATGATACAAATATGGAATCTGGTCATGGATTCATCTGGCTGGTAATAATGAGGGCAGTCTTCCTTAATATGTCTTTCCCAATATATAGACCATGTGATGTGCCCTGATCTTTTCTCCCTAAGGTTGATCAGTTTCTTTGACATCATCATATTGGATTTGCTTTTTTAAGTTGGCTAGGGTGTTTGTCATCAAAAATCCTACCAGCAACAGCAGAAATATTTTCTCAGTTGGACTTATGTATTAGAAATTTAAAAGCATAAAACATTTGTGGGGAGATAATGTCCCCATTTTTAGAAACTTGTGCCCTGGCTTATTTGTTCCCATTGCATTTGTTTCTGTTTTATTCATTTACTCCATGACCACATAGCTTTTTGTCCATTCATTTGTTAACTATTAACATTTTTAAGACACCATGGGTATTCCTTATGGCTATCTGCCTGGGAAAATCTCTTCCCTCTCGTAAGCATTTTTGTAAATGTCACTTTCTCAATGAATGCTGTCATCTCCTTTCCCAGTGCATAGTCCCAATCCCCTTATTCTAAAATTTTAAATAGCATTTTGTACTTCCTCAAGTACCATACAAGTTACTTATTTATTATGCTTCGGTTACTGCCAGTGTTTCTAAAACAGGAAATCAACTTCAAAAAGGTGGGAAATTTTGTCTGCTTTGTTTATTTTTGTATTCCCAGCACCTAAAATAATACCCGATATTTGTTGAGTAGAGGAAATGGATAAAGGATAAAGTCTTTTTTTTTAAAGCACATACACACAAAGCTAAAGAAATTTATTGTGGTGACTTTTTAATGTGTCATCTTGGCTAGGTTGATCTTCATTTCTCACACCTACCTCTGCAGCATGGTTTCAATCAGGATGCACTCCAAGTTAGAATCTTACAGGGAATATGGAGGTTGGGCATGAAGGAGCAACCATTTTATCACTAATTTCTGTGCTGTTTACCTGCTGGCTCATCTCATTGTCTTAAAGCAACACCCAGGCCTACAATGGTTCTACCTTCTTGTGGACTTTATTCAGTTTTACCAACTCTGGGATAAGGAATGTATTTCAAATACATGACCAGCTGTCCTGGCTTCTTCAGACACACCCATTATCAAGGTCAAAAGCAGTAAAAATAGACAAGTTTCAGTTTATTCTCCTGTGCTCCAATCACGTTAGTGAATTCCGGCTCATCTTTGATCTCATCTACTTTGTGTCAATCTTCCTTATTCAACCATTTGCCTTAGACTTCAAGTTCAGCATCAAGCTGAAACAGAGGCTGTTTAGCCATCTCTCACAGTCATATAAAAAAGAAGAAAGAAATTAAAATACTCTTTTCTCTCCTTCTCTCTCTGGCTGTACACTCATGAATGTCCTGGTGGTTCAGCCTGTCTCATTGCTGAATGAACTCTAAATCCTGACCTGTGCAGATTTTGGGATGTTGCCATACCAAAAACTAAGATGTAGAAATAGCTTTGGAAGCAAGCCATGTGTAGAAGTTATAGACACTGTAAGAACTGTGAGAAGAATGGGCGGGTTCGAGTCCCGGATGCTACAGTGGAGGATGGCCCAAGTCCTTGGGCCCCTTGCGCCCTCATTGGAGAACCAAAGGAGACTCCTGGCTCCTGGCTTCAGATCAGCGCAGCTCTGGCTGTTGCGGTCAATTGGTCAGATGGAAGAGCTCTCTCTCTCACTCTGCCTCTCCTTCTCTCTTTGTGTAACTCTGACTTTCAAATGAATAAATAAATCTTTTTTTTTTTTTTAAATGTGAGATGGGGCTTATAAACCAAGGGAAGGACTGTGAAACAAAAAGAAGCCAGGACTTAAAGTTCGCACAGTGTTCAGATGATTAGTATGTTAATACTTTTTTTTTTTTTTAAGATTTATTTTATTTATTTGAAAGAGTTACAGAGAGAGGCAGAGCCAGAGAGGAGAGAGTTCCTCCATTCCGCTGGTTCACTCCTCAAATGACCGCAATGGCCTGAGCTGAACTGATCTGAAGCCAGGAGCCAGGAGGCTCTTTCATGTTTCCAATGTGAGTGGAGCACCCTGAAGAGTTGGGCCATCTTCTACTGCTTTCCCAGGCCATAGCAGAGAGCTGGATCGGAAGTGCAGCAACTGGGACTCAAACCCACGCCCATATGGGATGCCGGTGCTGCAGGCTTGGGCTTTAATTCAGTAAGCCACAGGGCCGGCCCCTAGGATGTTAATACTTAAAAAAAAAAAAATCAAAATAAAAGGCTACGAGATTAGGTCAAATCAAGGACATGCCCGGAGGACATTATGTGAAGGAAGATGAAGTCCAGTTTTAATAAGACTTTTAAAAAGCCTAAGGTAATAGCTTTGAGACTCCTCAAACAGGCCCTGTAAAGAGGGTAAGAGTGTTTTGCACAGATTCTGAAAATCTAAAGGAACTAACTGTGCTTGAAGGGTTGCGTTTAAGGAATTGCACTTGAAGAACCACATCTATCCTTGGACATGATTTAGATGATGGGATTCTGGAATTTCAGCCTATATTGCAATGGGATGAGAATTTTGACGTCTCTGTTGGCAGTGAATGTATTTTTTATTTGAGAGGGACAGAGACCATGTGTGCCAGAGGATGTCGTGTGATAGATGGTCTCTAAGGTGGCACCCAATGCTGCTCGTTTCCTGGTATTTTGTAATTCCTGCTTGCTGAGTGTGGAATGAGCTTACTAACTCACATCTAACAAATAGAAAACAGCAGAAGTGCTAGGATATTAATTCCAAGATTAGGTTTTAAAGACTGTTGTTTCCATTTGGGGAGCTCGCTCTCTCTCTCGAACAAGCTTCCCCTGGGGGAAGACAGCTGCTGTGCCGTATGGTATCGCTGTGGCAAGTCCCATGGGAGGAAGGTTGAAAGTGGACTTTCTGAAGCCTGCCAACAGCTATGTGAGTGAGCATGGAGGCAGATCCTCCCTAAGTCAGCCTTCGAGTGAACCTCAGTGCTGCCATGAGGCAGCCTGATCCTAACTGCTCAACTAAGCTAGTCCCGGATTCCTGATCTACGGAAACTGCTGCAAAGTAAATATTCCCTATTACTGCCTCTAAATGTTGCCTCTAAAAATGGATAAAAGCATATTCACTTTTTATATGAATATTATAAGATTCTAATTGCTATTACACCCCATTTTATGAAGAAAAATTCCAATGGGTTTAACTGTCAACGAATCTTTTAGTTACCATTTCATGAGTTCTAACCTGAAGTTTTGTCTTCTGTCTTTCCACTGTTGTAAGTGGTCTTTTGATTAATGAATTCCGTTAATTACAAAATGACACCTAAAAAGGCTTGAGAACATGTTGTTTCATTGTGTGCTTGGAATTCTCCCAGGTCAGAGTGTGCAAAGATAAGATGGGTTGTATTTATTTATAACAATAGCTAACCCTTATGTCATGCTTTAATCTGTACTGTGGAAATTGCTTTATGTAATCATTTTAGACAACTCTCATACTAACCCATTGAAGTAGGAATTATTAAAATTTGGCCTAGGCCTGTCTACTTTCAAGGAGGGCCTGAGCTCTTGACCACTATAGGCAAAGGTGATCCCTTGTACCTTTCTGCGGGAAGACTAAGCTGCAATGAGTACATTCATTTCATGTCTCAGAACTTACGAGAACCGGAGCAAGCTCTGGCCATAGCCTCACGGATGCAGCCTCAGAAGGGTTTTGCATTAGAAGTGGTCTCTATGCCAAGTATAAACCCACAGATTTTTGAAGAGAAAGGTGAGTGCCACGCTGAGATAAAGTCTGTCACTCCCTTATAGCTTCTGCCCCCAAGAAAACTTTGGCTGCCCTTAAATGTTGGGAGACATTTGAACTGGCCAGTTATATTGATTTTTCAGGATCAGGAGTACAAGAATGTAAGGGATAAGTCAGAGGGTTTACAGCAACGTTTGGTTTTGTGGAACAAAAACTCCCTGGCTGTGCCTGTAACCAAGACTACCACTCTTTGTTTCTCACTGAGGGAAAAGGCAGATGGCATGTATGTCAACTGCTATGCGTCAGAGCATTTTCTACATGCCTCATGCAGCAAGGGTCCTTCTGACAAAAGCCATTGATTCAGTTGGGAGTTATTTTTCAAAGAAATATAAAATACAATGAAATCCAATATTAACTAGTGTCTTTGTTCTATTGGAGACCTTTTTGTAAGAAGTTGACATTATGTTACAATTTAAAAAGTGGAATTTTGGTTAAAATTCTTAACTCATTATTTGTTTGCCTTTTCCTCCACTTAATTTTCCAACTGACTTGATTTCTTCAAAATTTAATTCTCTGTACTTCCCAACTTTAAGTTTTAGTATAATTTTTTAAAAAAATCACTGGAAAATATGTTCCTTTTTTTTTTTTTTTTGGTCATCTTTCTCAAACCAAGACTATCCATTCAGCAAGAGCATAATGACCAGGCTAAAGTTATCTTACCACACCAGAGATTTCAGGTCATTTCCAGTTTTCTTATTTTTTCCTCTCCAAACTTTCACTTGAAAAGAAAATTAATTGGAAACACCAGCAAAGCCCTTTTCCTTCCTCTTTTGGCTACTCAACTGCCAACTGCCAATTCTTTCTGCGTTCTTTATCTGATGTGAACAAAATACAAGGGAAACTGCGGCTGTTTTTGGAGTTGGCAATAGTTAAATGGAATTGTAGAGAGTGACTCAAGCCAACGTGTATTCTCTAGAGTCTTTTGATTACACACAGCTTTCTCCAAGACATGAAAACCTCGTGAAGGATTAGTTTGCTAGAAAGAATTACCATTTTGGAAGTTCTGTGCCACATTTCAATGACAAAATTATTTTTTAAAAAATGCTTCTCTGTCAATTCTCTAAATTCTCTAAATTCACACAAATCTCTGAGCCTTTGGGGACTGGAGTCAGGGTTAGGTTTGTGTAAATTAATTATACACATAGACACACATGCATTTGATGATCCAAAGGCCTCACAGATATGTTAGGGTCTCCTCCGGAAAGTTTCATCAGAATGTGTCACCTCTTTACCAAAGCTGTGGGATGGACCATGAGAACACTGCTTTAGAAACCACATTTCAATCTCTGATGTCTTGCAGATCTATTAACGTGGCTGCTGAATTAACTTGGTTGAAACCTAAGTAGATTTGTATGTGTTTTTTCCTTAATAGACCAGTCTGAAATATAAAGCTTATTTTTATTTTTTATGAATCTCAAAAATTTTTGAAATGCAAGGTTACAGAGACAATAAGAGAGAAACGGAAACAAGAGAGATCTTTCATCTGCTGGTCCATTCCCCAAAGGGCCACAATGTGTGGGGCTAAGCCAGATGGAAACCAGGAGCCAGGAACTCCATCTGGGTCTCTCATGTGGGCAGAAGGGGCCCAAGGACCCAAGATATATTATGTTGTTTTCCCAGGTGCATTACCAGGAAGCTAGATCAGAAGAAAAGCAGCTAGGTCAAGAACTGGTACCCATATGGGATGCTAGCATCACAGACAGCGACCTGACCTGCCACATCTCAGCTTTCTCATCTCAGTATAAGTTGGGGTGAAAAGTTTTGGAAGGGTGAATTCCAACTACGAAATTCACTATGGCAGGACAAATTCAGAGAATGTGCTTGTATGAATAAGAATGGATGACTGTACAGCTGGGATGAGGGTGCAAAAACAGAGATGGAGGCAGGGTAAGGAGAGAACTATGATCTCCTGGAGATCATTTGCTCTCATGTTACCCTGGTAACAGACACCTCCCTTAAGTCAGGCAGGCACAATGGATGGTGTGATACCCGGTAGCCTGCATGGTTATAAATATATGGCCTTTTCTCCTAGAGCTGCCATTACCACTCACTGAAATCGTCTGTCACACTGCTGCTCTGGGGCCATTCATTTCTCATGACTCTCCTGGTGACGTGGCTGGGATTTCCTGAAGCCACACACAGATCCCTGCCCAGTGAGCGTGCACATTAACACCTATGATTTCTTTCTTCTAAAGGTTATCATGTGTGTGTGTGTGTGTGTGTGTTGTGTTCCCCAGAGGGCAAAGAAACAGAGTGTAAACTAAGTGTGTCTTTGTTGGAAACATAGCTTATCCACAGAGCGAAGACTGGCTAAAATTCAACCTTTTGACATTAGGAATGGTCAAAGTTTATTGCTTGGTGCATAGGAGTGAAGAGATTTTCAAGAACAGTTTAAAAATTATCTCAGCACTCTCAAGTTTCAGATTTCACATCATGAAGGGCACATTTTAACACAGCAATTGCAGGAAAGCAAGACCTTCTGATTTGCTGGATGCTTTAAATAACAGTTGTCCCTTTGAAAATATGGACACCTATCTCCTTTCACAATCTAGTGCTTCTCCTGCACTTTGTAACATAGCCCATCTGTTTTTAGGGCCGCTGTCATGAGGATGTCTTGAAGAGTGAAGAAAGGCCTGATTGATCACAAGGTCCTATCAAATGTCAAAGCTGGCCCTTGCTGACCTCCCATCTATTCAGACTGCTTTGATTTAATCTCCAAACTGGCTGCTTCTCCAGGCTGTGAGTTCTATCTGCAACCCATGTGTCAGCATTGAGATATGACCTGCTTCACGCTCCATTCATCTCATTTGAAGGACGGAAATTAAACTCGAGGGTCGAAGAGGGGAACTGCTCAAAATACACACACATTAACTGAAGCCTTTTGTGTGGGTGCATTATAGGAGTTTGAACAACCATTAAAAATTATATGAAAATGAAATTGATCTTTACTCCACTGAAATGAGGGGGAACTTTCTCTCCCTGCACCTCCCCCTCATTTATTCTCCTGCCTTCCCCTGTTGGTAGGAATTGTATGAGCCGGATCTCATTAAGGTCTGAGGCGACAAGAAGAAAAATTCACAATTTTTAGGTTTCTTTTAAAATGGTATCCTTCAGGAAATTCTCTTATTGCCTGTAACTTCCACAGGAAATATTTATTTAAAAATAAAGACAGGAAAAGCTGGTAACCAGACTAATAGAAATGTAGATAGACTGCTTTGTTCAGCATTATTGATTGGCTTAAATATCACCTCTCAAGATTTTTTTAAAAAATCAGTTGAAACTCAAACTTGGGAAGTAGTCCTATTACTAAGACACATATGTTCAGTATAAATTTGTATATCTGAGGTTCCTTTTTAAATTTCTAAACTCTCCACACTATTTTCATTGGTCCTTTTATACTATTAATAAAGTAAGAAGCTAAGTGAAAACTTGATGCCTTATAGATAAACTCTGTGTCATTTACTGAAGATGTCCCCAAAACATATAAATACAATAACTACATTTCAAGTATGTTGGGGAAGTTAGCTATATTTATTTTTGTGTTTACTCATTTGCTAATGAATTCCTGTATTTATTATTTGAACTGTGTAATATAATGGCATTCAGGTAGGGATGTTTTTATAATTTCTTTTTTTTTTTAAAGATTTATTTTATTTATTTGAAAGACAGAGTTACAGAGAGAGGTAGAGACAGAGAGAGGTCTTCCATCTGCTGGTTCACTCTCCAGATGGCTGCAATGGCCAGAGCTGTGCTGATCCGAAGCCAGGAGCCAGGAGCTTCTTCCAGGTCTCCCACACGGGTGCAGGGGCCCTAGGACTTGGGTCATCTTCTACTGCTTTTCCAGGCCATAGCAGAGAGCAGGATTGGAAGAGGAGCAGCCAGGAGTAGCACCAATGCCCATATGGGATGCTGGCGCTTCAGCCCAGGGCTGTAACTCTCTGTGCCACAGTGCCAGCCCTGGGATTTTTTTTAATTAAAAAAGTAGATTGTATATTTCCCATTATAATAGCAGTATATATTCAATATAGAAAAAAACAACTAGAAAAACAAACAAAGGATGGGGGGAGGAGAGAAGAGAGACAAGGTGGGAGAGAGAGAGATAGAGAGAGAGAAAGAGAGAAGACATTAAAAATATTCTTGGTAAAGACATTAGAGCTAGTGGTTAAGATTCTGGTTAGGATACCTGTGTCCCACTTCAGAGTATGTGAGTTTGAAATCTGACTAGTTTTGATACAAGTTTCTTGCTAGTTTAGACCCTGGAAGATAATATTGGTGACTCAAGTAGTTGAGTCCCTGCCATCCACATGGGAGACCTGAGTTGAGTTTCCTGTTTCTACATTTTGCCCCAGATCTAGCCTAGCTCAAGCAGTTGAGGGAATTTGAGGAGGAATCTGTAGATGGGAGCTCTTTCTCTCAGTCTGTTGTTCTCTTTCTATCTGTTTGTCTGTCCTTCTAAACCTCTCAAATAAATACATTTTTTTAAAAAGGAAAAATGCTGTTGACCTGAATAACCAACATTAATTTTAGTGTTTATCTTTCCATGCTTTTGTATACATTTACTTTTTATTTTCCTTATGTGAAATCACATTTTTCCTGATTGGGAGAAGACTATATTTCCATTGTATGGTCATTTTCTTTTGTGCCTAAGTAATTTCACCATATACAGGAATGGTTATTTTATTTTGCTAATATTGTATTGGTGACCATTTAGATTTCTAACATTTTTCACTATTAAAAATGATATGATATAAATTTTTTTCTAAAAATTTCTAGTTTTCTAACTTTCCTTCTTAAATAATCTTTGTTTTCTCTAATATATATTTACTATTTATTAACTTATGTTATATGTAACATGTGCATTAGGATGAATACTATAGTGAATATTAATGTTATTTCTATATAAACCACTTAATGAGAGTTATGGGAAAGCTTTAAAATCATGGTCATTTGGAAAGAAAGATTTGAGTATATGAGGTATGCAAAGAATGTCATTGAAACATTTAATTTTGCAAGCAGAGAAGCACAAGAGACTATTTCTGAGTAAAATCTTTCTCCTTGCATGTCCTTATGCATATGTCTTAAGACTGAAGGCAGAAGATATTGAGAAAATGCATTTTGTGAGTTAATTCACTCTTTACAGTGCCAGGTGGCAAGTGAGTTCTTAGCTTTTACTATAGCATTTTGCCATAGAACTTTGGACAACACAGCTTTTATAGATTCATCATTATTAGAAACAGTTTAATAGTTTGTGAAGCACTGTGGATGTTTACTTGGAACTCCAAGTTAATTTCATTGATGAATAAATACTAGTTGGTAAAGAACTCACAGTCTTGGGGTATAAGAGCAATGAGAAATATAACAAAAGCTACTTGTACATTGAGAAATGTTTTTCAGTTTCTCTCAAAACAGAAGGATGAAAATGTGAATAAGGCCAAAATGATGATAGCATCTTCATGGTACCCTTGGAATAAGATGATAATACAACTGAGGTCTAATTGGGATGCTTTCTAAATATACTTTCAATCTAATTGGGAGACTTTCTAAATGGTCAGTATTTGATGAATGAATGGATGTCTTTAGCTGTCTGTTGAATCCATAGCTCCTTTTACCTTCCTTTCTTGTGGTCTGGTATTTTCCACATCCAGGGCTGAGCAAAGTTTTTAAACATGGGTGGTTTTGAGGCAGGAGAAATCTTTTGCTGCAGATTAGTAGAGGATTACTGGGCACAGCCCTCTGCTCTTGAATTACTGAAAATCTCCGCTTCTAGAGATGGCCTAGAAGTGTGCAACTCCAGAGACTTCACTGACATTCCTAAAGGATAGCCCTCAGGATGCCCCCCAGATTGTATCAGCTTGTACTCAGGTGGTGGTAGGAAGGAGGGTGGGCCAGAGTGTAACTAAGGCTCGACTTTCTGCAACAAGCATGATGTAGGACTTTTCTGAAAAGCACTTGCCACACATCAGTGCTATTAATTACCTTGTTCATTCAAGCCCAGAGTAATTCAATTTTCTTTCTTTTATATTCTGATACTTATATATTCTGCTTATGAGATATTTAGTATTACTCTCTTTGGAATAAATAGTTAATGTTTAATCTGATGGTTTATTAATGCAGTGAGACTGTTGGCTTCAGTGAGGACTAAGACAGTACCTTTACCCCTGGCACATGGTTCTTTGTATCTTGTAAACTCCAGCACAGCATATTTTACACTCTTCCCCAAGATCAAACATGTGGGAAAATACTGTCTAAACAGGGAAGCATTGTACAAATATTAGTGGTTTCTATTATGATCAGCATTGATATTGTAGATAATGTAATAATTACTCTTATTTCTGGTACAAACCTTCCTCCCAGAATTTAGCATCTGGTTAACATCTTCTGGGCTCACCTTAGATGCACTAAGATCTTCCCAGATCTGTAATACTTCAACCCTACAAGAATATATAAAGGAAAATTCATTATACTCTTCACTCAGAAGAGATAATACTAAAAATTAATGACCATTTCAGTCCTCTGGGATGTAATATAATTCAGGGGAGAGGAGGAGGTCCCTCACTATCTTTTTCAAGGGCAAATCACAACAACACTTTGCATGCTAAATCCATGAAGCTTGATGTTCTCCTCCTGTTGTAGAATGTGAATGCTGAACAATGTCTCTTCTTAAACATAGCAATAATTCATTTTAAATTAGGTCACCTGTGAGGCAGATAGGAAGAGTCTGTAGCAATGCCATCTATAAAGACGTTCATATCCTTTAGACTTATGCATTTTTCCACTAAAACTGTATCTTCAGGAAAAATTCAATGGAAACAAAAATCATAGGCAATGAATGTCTTTATTTGTGAGTTACGTGTGATGAATAGAACTTGGAAATGATTTCTATGCCCAATATTAGAGAATTGCTTAAAGAAATTATCCAAGCAGGAAAACACATTAGAAAGAGTTAATATTTAGTATTTTGAACATACACATATACACAGAAGTTTTTGCCATATTTTAAGTGAATAATAAAAGCAGAAAGCAACATTTATATTCTGATAAGTGAAATGTTCATATATATATGTGTGTGTGGATAGTAACATTCTCCAAATGGGAAGTATTATTTGATTGAGTGGAGGATTTACATTGTGGAAAGAGCACAAGCTTGGAATTAGATTGGATTCAAGTTCCAATTCTTCTGCAAGCCATGTGACACTGGCAAGTAATTCACCCCTTCTGAATATTCATTTCCTTATTAGTTTAGGTGTTGTGGGTGTGCATGTGTGTGTGTGTACATATGAAAGAGTTAAGCAAAGACCACTTAGAGGGTCTAGGATGCTACAGGAGCTCAATACTCAATATCATTTTCTCCTTCCCCTCATAAGTATCTGAGACTTCTAGGAACGAGAAATTTTGTTTGAATTGATTGATATTTATAAGAGTTTTAATACTCATGCTTTTAACATACATAAGAATTTCTAGTAGATGATTAGGAATTAATGGTTAATAAGATAACTCTCCTTAATTGGTTAATAATCTTTATATTTATTTTATTAGTATATTTTTATTAATTTGAAAGGTAGAGTTATAGAGGAGGTAGGGGAGAGAGAGACCTTACATCCACTGGTTCACTCCCCAAATGGCCTCAGGGTCAACTCCAATAATCCTTATATTTGAATGAATTTCATAAGAATATTAAGAATCCTAGATTGGAGGTCAATTTCTAAATACAATTAAATTGTAAATGGTATATTAATTGATCTCGACTATGAACTTGTGCAATTTGCAGCTGTTTCCTCCGGGTTATTGGCATTAACTTCTGGGATACTTGCATGTATAGTTATATGTAAGGTCATATTCCATCGACTTTCTAGGAATTTCTCCCTGTGTAGTTGAGGGTGAAATGCCTCCCAAATAAAAGGTGATTTCAGAATGACTAGATGCTCCTCATATGGTATCCATAGGTGTTTATAAGAAATTCTTCTTATAAATGAATAAAGAAGGGTGGTATTAGACAAACTGGGTAGTAGGGCCAGAGAGGACAAGGAACAATCAGACAGAAGGAATAAAATTCTTTATCAAATAAGGCTATACCTTGTGTACATAATTACAAAAGGAAATTAGGAAGAAGTACATGTATATTACTGCCTGTATTAATGTAGAGTTTAATTGGTTTGGAGTAAATTAATGACTGCTTGAATATTTCTGGCAATTTGTTATAAGCTGTGTAATTTTAAATTGGTTTCTTGAAAATGCTGGGTAAAACATTTTAATTCACACATTGCTTAAGGAATTGATTTGTGATAATAAAGTATAATGAATTGTTTTACCTCAGATGGATCTAGGTTCTATTTGCTCTGTAATTTTTTTAACTTGAATGCAAATAATGAGAATATTGCTAAGTTGTTTCAAAGAGCTGTAACTGTAAGTTCCCTCTTTTTCCACTGGGCAAACTATAGCTCTTATAAAATTTTATTTTCTGGATCAATAGAGAAAAGGAAAGATTCTCAAGGGCTTTCCCCTTTTATCCAAGAAAAATCATATATGAAATTGAAAGGCAAGGAGACATAAAAACCTGGCAAAGCAGCAAATACATGATTATGAAGCACTAGGAATCGGGGCACTTCCATCTGGGCCACTATGGAGAGGTTCTGTGAATTCCCCACTGAGAATGCTCTCTGAGAATGACAGGACCACATTGACCAACTGTCAAACAGAGAGAGGCCAGTGACTAATACCCAGTGTGAAAATTAAACTACAAGTGTGGCTGGAAAATATTTACAGCTATTCTTCTAAGATGATAAAAGAATAAAGGAAAGGTGATTATTAGCATATTATTTTTAGATTTTTGAATATTATTTTCTTACTCTGCCAATGTATATCTGGGAGCATTTAAAACAAAAGAAGATCAAGACATATAAAACTAGTCTAAGAACATAGGAACTATTTTTTATTCTGAAAATTCGAATGACATTAGACTCCTCTCCCTTTCTTGCTAGCTGGGTGTTCATTTCCTGTTGGGTTTCTTTATTCCAACTTAGACGTTAAGCTTACAGAAATAAAGTCACCTGCAATTTTCTTATTCTCTTTTTGGAATATTCCTTTGCCATTACTTTCTTTTGTAATTAATTAGGCAGTAATAGGGCTTAATAACTCTTGAACTGGTTATGAACCAAACATTCCAGAATCAGTGCCCAAATTACCTATCATATTACTGCTGGCAAAGTAGTGTATTTTCTTTTTCCAAATTCCATTTTCTATTTCTGTGATCATCCTACACTTTATGGCTTCTTTTCTTAGGTAATTAATCTCATGCTAGTACTTTTCTCTTCCCTTCAACCAGAAGAGCTTGTTCTTATGAAAATCTTTTTTAGCTCTACCTCCTTTCTGTTTTTTCTTGTTGAAGTTTACACTTTTATCCCACAGTTAATTACATTATATATTGCAACTTTTCGCACACAAATCTGATTCTTTCAGTAGCCTGTGAGCTCCTTGAAAACAAGAGCTGTGTTTTATTATTTTTTTATTATTTGTAGCTGTTTGTAGCCTAATTATGTTCATGGTGCATAGTAAGCACCCTACATGTTTAAGTGATAACTCAATTAAAGTGTAATGAATACATCTTAGCTTACATTAGACAAAATTAATATTTTTCTTTGGTAATGCATACTAACAGGTATAGGTTTCTGAAAGTAAAATTTATAGCCCAAGAATACAGATTTTTGTCTTAGGGTCTTCAGCGTGTTAGTAAATAAGAATACTGGCTGGCAAATTTTTGCTTTTTTTTTTTGTTTGTTTGTTTTTAATCAGAGAAGCCATATGGGCATATCTAAAGCCCTATTATAAGTGTTTTCCTCTGTGCCTACCTCTAAAGACATCTGCTAATTCAAGATTTGTGTGTGTGTGTGTGTGTGTCTATTCTTACTTTCCAACAGTTTTCTTCTTGGTTATTACTTGGAAACTTAAAAACCTTTTGGTGCTGGGGGTGGGTAGGCATATCGGAGGAGTCTTTTTTGTTGTCATTTCTCTTACTTGTATTTGTGTTTTCTTCTCTCTCTCTCTCTTCCTCAAAAGAGCTTTCCTTCTACTATTTGACATTTTCACTGCCACTCTTTTAATGGAGGAGGAAAGCTAATATTAACATGATTGCATCCTATAAAAATTCAGAGGTTCTGAGTTGCTTGAATTCACTATGACTAAAAAATCAGAATTTCTAACACTATTGTTCATTCCTAAATTCAATACTTTTTCATGCTATAAAACTTTACAGAGCATGTCATTTTCTTAGGATATTTACTCAGTTACCTTAGAGGTCAAGTACACAGAATTAGATAATATGGGATGATCTGGTTTAATTGGTCACATCAACTCTCCTACATGTAAAATCTAGGCAATGTTTCATGCCATCATGAAACAGACTAAGTTTCATTTGTCTAAGTTTAATTAGCTTATTAAATTCTTTTCTCAGTGTAGTTTATTTCTTTATGTATCCTCAACACATCAATGTACAGATTAAAATAATCCATAGGAACAAAGACTAAAAATATCCATATTAAAATTTGCAATAATCTACAGAACCATTCTGGAATGATAAATTTATCTATATAGATATATCTATATAGATGAGAGTTAAATTGGACAGTCTGTGACATTTGTGATCAATGACTAGGTGAGATTTTCAAGGCCATCCTTAGGAAGATGTTAATATCTCAAACTTTCATTATCCTCATAAGTATCATCACATTCAGTGATTGTACTCATCACAGTCTTAGAAAACAGAGATAATTGGGCCGGCGCCGTGGCTCAACAGGCTAATCCTCCGCCTTGCGGCACCGGCACACCGGGTTCTAGTCCCGGTCGGGGCACCGATCCTGTCCCGGTTGCCCCTCTTCCAGGCCAGCTCTCTGCTGTGGCCAGGGAGTGCAGTGGAGGATGGCCCAAGTGTTTGGGCTCTGCACCCCATGGGAGACCAGGATAAGCACCTGGCTCCTGCCATCGGAACAGCGCGGTGCGCCGGCCGCAGCGTGCTACTGCGGCGGCCATTGGAGGGTGAACCAACGGCAAAGGAAGACCTTTCTCTCTGTCTCTCTCTCTCACTGTCCACTCTGCCTGTCAAAAAAAAAAAAAAAAAAAAAGAAAACAGAGATAATTAAAATATTAATGTAAATGATATGACAAATGCACTTCACCTGTATATGGGAAACCACATAGTGTGTTAAAGAAACAGGAAACTGAAAGATACCAGTCATGGCAGGATAACAACTAAGGCAAGAATGGGAGCCTCTCTTCTCTACTGGAATGAAGATCCTCTGAAAAGTGAACATAGAACTTCTTTCCCAGTCCCAATCAGAAATAGCAGGTTGATTTTCAGATGTGGATGCTGAACCTTGCCTACTTCAATCAACAATTGCTATTTTAAGTTTCCAAACTGGCCCATTCACTGTTAGCCACATTTCTTAGGTATTGGCCGCCCATAACCTTACCTCTTTGCTCATGGCTTGAGGATGGTTATTTCTTTTTGCTTTCTGGTAATATTTTCACTCACAGATTGAGCTCAGTCCTGCCCAGGGTGTTTCTTTTTGGAGGGCAATTTTTCCTTTTTGATTGTTTCAGTCATTTTTGGCCAATCCTACAGCATTATTCCTCTATATTATTGATTTTTTTTTTGTAATTTACCTGAAACGCAAGGAGAGAGAGAGAGAGAGAGAGAGAGAGAGAGAGAGAGAGAGAGATGCACAAGTAAGGGCAAGAGCATGCTTTAGTTCACTGGTTCACTACCCAAATGTTTGTAATAGCCAGGATTGGGCCATCTGGGTCTCCTACTTGGGCATCAAGAACTCAAGTACTTGTGCCATAATCTGCTCCCTTGAAGGTGGATTAGCAGGAAGTTGGATAAGAAGCAGAGGAGTCAGGACTTAAACCAGGCAAATATATAATATGGGCATCCCAACAGCAGCTAACCCACTGCACCACAATGCCTGCCCTACTTAGAAATCTTTTGATTGTGATAATGAGTACCCAAAGTGTGGAACAAAGCACATCTGGGCCTTAGGGATAATTGGTGCAGGGATATAAATTGTCACCGACATTCTTTCCCTTGTCTCGTCTTCACTTTCAAATACATTTTTTTATTGTCTCACACTGCTGACTTGGATTTTCTGTTTTATAGCTGTTGAGACAGGAAACAGTTTCTGTACTAATTTCCCAGGAATTTATCACTTCCTTTTAAGAGAGCATCTGAAGCAAGTAGGGATCTTTTAGACGCAATCCAAATTCCCAGTTAAGAATTATTGGCTCTGCCTGAGTCAGATACTCCTCAGGACAAACCATTTGTAATTAGGGTATGGGGGTACATTTTATGGTCAGGGTGCTAGTCATGCAGCTACAGTGGAATTGGGGGGTTGGAAAGTAACTACAGATGGAATTCGGGAATTGGATAAGGCAGTTTCTAGGAGAGGCTGTACACCTTCTGTGACTTTTTCCTTTAAGCTGCTTGCCACATGATGTCCTCAACAGTCATAGGCCTAGTGTTTGATGCTATTTTGCCTTAAATCTCCGCAAGATGAGATTTTTAATATCTATCTCCCAATTTAAAAGGGAATAGTACTTTTAGGATCTTCAGCTATCATAATTATCTCAAGAACATAGCTTCCTCAGCTAGCTTTTCTTCTTCTTTTTGAACACAAAAACTAAACCCAGTTTCTTGGCTGTCACTCTCTCTTCCATTTGCTTTACTGTCTCTGCTTACTTAAGGAGAAATTAAAAAAAAAAAAAAAAGACCCTGTGGTGGTCATTACTGGGTGACAGCCTTGCCACTGTTAGCTTAGATAAGGGTCACAGCCCATTGTAATTGCACAATGTCATCCTGCCCTCAATCTTTCTTCCTAATGAGTGCTTCATTATCCCAAAGAGAATATGTCATACAAAAATCTACATTTCACTACTTGGCATTTTGCTAGAGATTATGCTTTAACTGGGCTTTGGGAATACCAGGTTTTCTTCTCTTTGAATTTGTTTGCTTAAGTGGACCTTGGCCATTCTTATTTGATGCTGGGATTTGAGTTGCACTCTGGTTGTCTCCCGGAAATCATAGGTGAAACAGATGTAGCAACATAGCCACAAAACAATAATTTCATGATTGTTGAGTCTCTTGTCAAAACATTTTAACTTGAATTATAATCGGTGGCATGAAGCACTAAGCAACATTTCTAGCACTCATGGAAAATTGTAAAATTTGTTAGTAATTTATAAGCACAGAATTAATTATCAGATTCTTTAAACCATAAGTTCTTGATAATCTAAAGACAAAATTCAGGCATATGTTGAGTTTCTAATGTGTTTTAGTACAGTGATTTCCATTGCTGGCTGAATATACGAATTGAAACATTTAGAAATACTGATTTTATTTTTAACTTGAGAAGATATTTTTATTTTAAAAATTTTTAAAAATTTTTCTTGAAAACAGGGCTATTAATATCACATAGCATGAGATTCATGACAATGATCGTCAAGTGAGGAAAGAGAGCTGTAGTATTATGTAGATCATATAATTCAGTGAACACATCTTTATAACCATAATGTAGGGGACATTGTTGTGGTGTAGTGGGTAGAGCCGTTGCCTGCAATGGTGGCATCTCATATGGGTGCTGGTTTGTGTCCTAGCAGTTTCACTTCCCAAACAGCTGCCTGCTAATGGCCTGGGAGAAACAACGGAAGGTGGCTCATATGGTAGGGCCTCTGA
Source organism: Lepus europaeus (assembly GCF_033115175.1). Classification (NCBI taxonomy): domain Eukaryota; kingdom Metazoa; phylum Chordata; class Mammalia; order Lagomorpha; family Leporidae; genus Lepus; species Lepus europaeus. The sequence goes on along the minus strand of NC_084828.1, from coordinate 102,112,729 downwards.
TACCCATTAGGGAGACCTGGAAGAAGCTCCTGGCTCCTGGTTTCGGCATCCACACATTTTTATACTCTATACATATTAACTTGCACATATGGCAGAAAACATGTTGTATTCATCTTCCTGTGTCTGGTGCATTCCTCTTAGTATAATGATCTCTAGTTTCATGCATTTTGTTGCACATGAACTCCATCCTCTTTTATTGCTGAGTAATATTCCATTGTGTATATATGCCACGTTTTCTTTATCCAGTCATCAGTTAGTGGACACTTTTAAAATACAAATTCTTGGGAAGCACCTGCTAAATAAGAATCTCTAAGAATGAGGTCAGGGAACCTGCAGTTTTGAAGTTTACCCTGTGACAGTAGCACATTTAACTACTCTACCTATTTAATCAGCACAGGCTTCATTTACTTAATACCCTACAGTCAACCACTGTTTCCACATTTTTCTATTCTGTACTGATGGAGCAAGAATGAAAACAGAGCTAAAGCACTCCATTGCTTCTTAGTTCCTTGCCTGTGTGATCGAGAGCAGGTTCCAATCCCCACTCCTTTGAGAAACTTCCCAACCCCCACAGTCTTTCTCAACCAGCTCAGCCCTGCCTTAGCTGTTAATCTTCCTCTATCAGCTCAACCCTGCCTCAGCTGCTAGCCTGTGCCCGCCAAACAAGCCCATACAAACCAGCTCAGCCCCACCTAACGCCCCCCATTCACAGCTCACGGGTGCTTTAACTACATAAACCCTAACTGTAGGAATATGGGGCTCTCTACGTTGTGCTTTCTAACTTCACTGGTAGAGGGTCCCTCTCACGTTTGTCTCTTAATAAACCTATTCTGGTTGTTGAGTGTCTCTTCTTTGTCTCTCATCTATGCCCTAACATGTACAACAATCACAAACATTCTTAAGGGCCTCTCTCCACATACATACACAATCATCTGAGGATAATAAAATGGTTGACTGTTTACAAAAGATTTTTAATGGTTAGGGAACTATAGAGCAACTGAAGCTCCGGAGTACCCATCCCACCACAATCTGGGAATTGTAGGAAATGCTGACAGTCATCCAGAAAGTTCAGGCTCCTAAAAATCCTAGATAAGCAGCTCTCAAACACAAGTCCTAACTTCCTTTACCTCCACAATCACCTAAATCCTGTGCAAGAGTCCTGTAGAGTCAAAATCCCTAAAAGTGGCTTACATCATTTGCTGTCTCATGCTATTTTAAAGTTCACATTTGCTGCCGTCATTGAGGTGCAGCCTGGTTATGCCTCTAGCTGTAATGCCATAGGAGTGCCCATTTGAGTCCTGGCTGTTCCTCTTCTAATTCATCTCTCTGCTAGTGCACCTGGGAAGGCAGTGGAGGATGGTCCAAGTGCTTGGGCCCTTGCTACTCAAATGGGAGACCCAGGTGAAATTCCAGGCTCTGGCTTTGGCCTGGCCCAGCCACTGTGGATATCTGAGGAGTGAACCAGCAAATAGATCTCTGCTCTCCCTCTAACTCTGTCTTTTAAGTAAAGAAATGAATTTATAAAAAATTAAATTTCACAGGGCTGGCATTGTAGAATAACAGGTTAAGCCACCTCCTGCATTGCCACCATCCCATATGGACACAGGTTCGAGTACCAGCTGTTCTTCTTCTGATCCAGCTCTCTGCTGATGCACTTGGGAAAACAGACAAAGATGACCCAAGTGCTTGGGCTCTTGCCCCTATGTGCGAGACCCAGATGAAGCTTCTGGCTTTAGCCTGGCCCAGCCCCAGCCATTACAGCCATTTGAGTAGTTAATCAGTGGGTAGAAAATCAAGCTCTCCTTCACATCCTCCCCTATAAGTATGCTTTTCAAATAAATAAAATAAATCTTTAAAAAACTAAAGTTCACATTTGCGAAGAGATCTATTGCACAACAATAACAATACTCTAAAATTACTAAGAATAGATATTAAGTGTTTATTAACTCAAAAAATAGGTAAGTATGTAAAATAACACATGTTACTTATCCATTGCATAATGTATGCATATTTCAAAACATCATGATGCACACCACAAATATATACAATGTTATTGGCAATTTAAAAATAATGAAAATATGGCCGGCGCCGCGGCTCACTAGGCTAATCCTCTGCCTTGCGGCGCCGGCACACCGGGTTCTAGTCCCGGTCGGGGTACTGGTCCTGTCCCGGTTGCCCCTCTTCCAGGCCAGCTCTCCGCTGTGGCCAGGGAGTGCAGTGGAGGATGGCCCAAGTGCTTGGGCCCTGCACCCCATGGGAGACCAGGAGAAGCACCTGGCTCCTGCCATCGGATCAGCGTGGTGCGCCGGCTGCAGCACGCCTACTGCAGCAGCCATTGGAGGGTGAACCAACGGCAAAAGGAAGGCCTTTCTCTCTGTCTCTCTCTCTCACTGTCCACTCTGCCTGTCAAAAATAAAAAAAAAAAAAAAAGAAAATAATAAAGTTTGCATTTGGTAGCTCACACAGTCTTAGTTCCCAAAAACAGTTTCTCAAAGTCAGCCCCACAGATCCCCAACTATTTTCAGGTATCTGCAAGTGTAATGCATTTTGGTTGAACTTGATAGCTTATACTGATCATCTACATGCAAAGTACATGCATTCACGCTGTCTGGATGAGCCACATTATTGCCACTGAATTTTAGGGCCTGCATTGTAATGTTTATGACCAAAATGGCACAAGGTCACCACCCAAAGAAACATTTAAGCTGATATTTTTCAAGCCAAGATCCATGGACATCATTCTTGGGTTCCCTGGGACTCTCCCTCCCTTTCACAAGGAGTTTATGCAGGACTCGAAGCAGAGCCCACTGACTTAGAATGCAGGGCTGTATTGCTTTCCTCTCAGCGCACAGGGGCCACAGCTCCGCACCAGTCACTCCTGATGGGTCTGAGCCAGGCCTCCCTGTCACACTTAGACCTTTCTCCAGATCAATGAGAATCAGTTCCTTGCCTTTTGTCTTATTGACAGAAACTAATATTCTAAGTCCTAAGAAAACTTTCCAAGACCCCCAATCACACAGGTGGGAAAAGCGAAGTCTCGAGATGACAAGTGACTTAAGTGGGTTCACATAGCTGATTAGAAGTTGGTTCATCCTACCCCGAAACCAAAACCTGAGCTTCCTTTCCCAGCTACGCTGCCTGCTCTGCAGATCCTATGAATACCTATTAGTGATCCACAGACCCCCATGGCCTCCCTTTCCACTCCGTCCTCATCCGTGTCCCATAGCCACCCTTCCTGGGCCACAACCTTCCACACGTCCTCTTCCAGTCAGTGTACCCACTCCAGGCATTTGTAACCATTCCGCATACTAGGCCCAACCCTACTGCTCGACCCACAAGGGATGCAAGCTAAAAAGCACTCATTTAACAGACTCAATAGCAGCTCCACACAGCAGCACCTGTCCTTCTCCCCACAGCAGAGTTGGCCACAAATACTGATTCTTAAACTTTACCTAAGACCTACTAAATGTCAGTCTTTTAAAGAGAGAGATTTTAATGCCAACTTGATAACAGATGATCAGCTAAACCAGAAATTGCCCATTTTTATCACAGCTCTACTCATTCTTTTAAGTCAACTCCAGGAAGTCATTTAAAAATATTTATTTGTGTTTTATTTATTTGAGAGAGAGAGATAGAAAGAGAGAGAGAGAGAGAGAGAGAGAGAGAGAGAAACAATCTTCCATCTACTAGTTCACTCCCTAAATGCCCATAACAGCTGAGGCTGAGCCAGGCCAAAACTAAGAGCCTGGAACTTAATACAGTACAGGTCTCCTGTGTAGATGGTGATGACCCAAGAACTTTGACCACAACCAGTAGCTTCCCAGGGTGAGCATTAGCAGGGAGCTGCAGCTGGCAATGGGGTCAGGACTTGAAGCCAGGTATCCTGGTATGAGATGCAGGAATCCCAAGAGATACCCTAATCGATGTGCTAAACATCCACCCCTGAACTCCAGGAAGTCACTTTGCTCACAGAGGCGGCATGGTCAGAGCAGAAGTCAACCGCACTGGTACATCCAGAGAGAGTTACACATCCATAGATTCCCATAATGCCAGCCCTGAGTTGCTCTGCCCTCTCTTCCTTGTTTCCAGTTGACCCTTTTTAGCAAGCTGTCCTGGACTCAGGGACTACTCAGCTCATTTAAGAAGACAGAGAAAGGTTCCTCTCTCCATGCAAAGTCTGAGAGGGAGAAAGCCACATTCCAATTAGCATCCAGAGCATCCAGGAGGTGGGAAATGGAGAGGCACCAGCAGACAGGGCTTTCTTCTAGACTTGAGTCTTCTGTTCCAGCCTGGACCACTTGCACCCCTGCCTGAAACTTCAGCCCCACCCTACTTCTTTAGACCATTCTAACCTTGGACATGAGCAAGGATGAGCTTTCCTGTGACTTTTGGGCCCCCACTTCCAAACTGCCTTGCTGTTGTGTTCTGACTTTGATGATGAGCTTCCCGTCTTGCTCTACATATCACAGTCTCTATCTTGTCAACCTGCTTGGTACTTTGGGCTTCGCAGACCTAATTTCTCAATGTGGTGTGGAACATTCCTCACCAGAGTCTTCCAAGGCGTCCATTAAAAATGCAGATGATGAGCCTGCATTTTATTCGGCCACTGAATCAGAATCCCTGGTGCTGGAGCCCAAGAAGTACATTTAAAAATAAGTGGCGAGTCAAGTCTTTGCTTTGGACAGTCCCCAAGATTCTAAATCTAGAGATTCTGGAATCCCTCACATCTCTCTGTAGTTGATAGTCCTGATAATTTTGATTATCATTTTGACTTTGGGAGAAAGAGTAACACAGCACAGTAGTTGTATATTTCTTTTATCCCAGACATTCATAGTATGTCACCCATGAATCGAGCTGGGAGTGCATTGTGCATATGAAATTTGGTTGCTGCTCATTCTAATACTCTAGTGAAAAATAAGCTTTGTATTGTATAACATGAAAATTTAATCATGGTTCCAACCGTACTCATCCAGAAACATGACTATTGCAACTCATTCCATAAATGAAAATTAATTTTTCATCGCTATTATTGTAATTATTGTCCACATTAATGACAATTAATATGACATATTTCTACTAATAATTTGAATGACTATAATAATAAAATCAGCAACTGGAATTTTCAAGGTATATTTTTCTAAAGAGATTAATTTTAACTGAAAAGTGATCCCTGTTAAATCTAAGAGTGGAAAAAGAGAGGGAGGAGAGGAACAATTTGGAACATGCTCAATCGGACTGGCCGCAAATGGTGGAGTTAGAAATGTGCCAGGGGATTCCAACACAATCCCATCAAGATGGCATGTACCAATGCCATCGCACTAGTCCAAGTGATCAATTTCAGCTCACAATTGATAGCTCTGATAGGTCTAAGAGTCAAAGAGATCACACAAACAAGACAAGTATCTGCTAATACTAACTGATAGAATCAAAAAGGGAGAGAAAGATCCAACATGGGAAGTGGGATACACAACAGACTCATAGAATGGCAGATGTCCTAAACAACACTCTGGCCTCAGAATCAGCCCTCAAGGCATTCGGATCTGGCGGAAGAGCCCATGAGAGTATAGCAGGTATGGAAAGCCAAGATATCATGGAAAAAAAAAAAAAGACCTAAATGAATGATCTCTGTGAGTGAGATCCCAGTGGAAAGAACGGGGCCATCAAAGAAGGAGGTACCCTTCTCCGAAGGGAGGAGAGAACTTCCACTTTGACTATGACCCTATCGGAATAAGATCAAAGTCAGCGAACTCTAAAGGCTTCCATAGCCCTGGCAACTCATGACTAGAGCCTAGGGAGATTACTGACGCCATGAACAGGAGTGTCAAATTGTTAAATCAGCAACAGGAGTCACTGTGTACTTACATCCCATGTGGGATCTGTCCCTAATGTGTCGTCTAAAGCGAAGTGATGCTATAACTAGTACTAAAACAGTATTTTTATACTTTGTGTTTCTGTGTGGGCACAAACTGATGAGGTCTTTACTAATTATATAATGAAGTGATCTTCTGTATATAAAGAGAATTGGAAATGAAAAAAAAAAAACAACCTGGTGTTAAAATGGAAATGGCATAGAAAATTAATTAATTTGAAAAAAAATTATGTAGGTTGTCTGTCTTTAATGTGCTGTACATTGCTATTTAATGCTATAATTAGTAATCCAATGGTAGTTTTTTCACTTTATGTTGCTATATGGGCAAAATGTTGAAATCTTTACCTAATATATACTAAACTGATCTTCTGTATACAAAGAGAATTGAAAATGAATCTTTACATGAATGGAAGGGGAGAGGGAGCGGGAAAGGGGAGGGTTGCGGGCGGGAGGGAAGTTATGGGAGGGGGGAAGCCATTGTAACCCATAAGCTGTACTTTGGAAATTTATATTCATTAAATAAAAGTTTAATAATAAAAATAAATAAATAAATAAATAAATAAATAAATAAAAAAGAAAAAAAAAGAGATTAACTATGATGAAAAAGAACAAACCATGTTTTTCCCAAGTATTTTTCTAGGAATACAACATTATTTATTTAGTCATACAAAACATACATTCTTCTACATCCCACCTATGTGATGAAGAAATTGTTCTCTCATGGGTGAATACAAATTAGAAAGTTAGAATAAGGTCTTTATTTTATATCATATCAAATATCTGTAAAGTTCTTTGATAAGACTACTAAGAAAAGTTGAATTATGTTTTTTGTAAAACATTCAGATCTGACTTCAGTAAATTTCACTTATGGTGATATTTTATTCAGACAGTAAAATTAAAATTTCTACAAAAATAGCCTTTGGACCAAGACAGTCATGAATTAGAATTGGTAAACCACAATGGGCATTCAACTGTAAGGCACAAATGAGAAGTGATTTATTTAGTGGTTTTAAATCTGAGAGGGAGTTTTATACCTTAACTATTTGTAAAGGATGTTCCTGTTTTTATGAATGCTAATTACCAAAAATGATAACATAATTCATATGTGTTGTCACTAAACTGCCTAGACAAGCTCACACACATTTTCTCACCTCAATAAGTAGGCCAACGCAGCATGCAAAACTATCAAGAATGAATAAGACTGATGTTTTCAAATGTAAAGGGACATGGTGATTTTCTTCTAAATCTATTAGATGCATTTCATAACTAATAATATTTCAAATATGTCACATACTAATTTCTTTAAGGCTGGGTTGCATCTATTTATATAAGTAACAGAATCCTCTGGATATAATAGATATGGCTAGACATAATACTAGACAGGAGATGCAGATTTTTTGAGGGAGTGAAAATGGTTCAGCGAAATTGGAAGAATAAGATTTCATTTAGGTTAACATGTATATGCATCGTTTTTCTCAGGCTTGAGATTTTTGTTAATAACTAGGATCTTTTGCAATGGTGTTTTCTTTAACTAAAGAGGCTAATGAACCCAGTTATATTATTTATGGATGTCTATATTACAATATGTAATGTTTTAATTAAAGAGGGAGACCCTGAAAGGAGAGTCCAAAAAGCCTGCCACATGTTCAAAGGTCAGCAGGTGCATCCAGATTGAAGGAACATGATCATTGCCTCTGCAAAGTCAAACCAGCATTCCCTGGTGATGGCAATGAGGGAGACTGCCCTATTCATTTAACTATTCATTCCTTAAATGTTAATTGACACCTACTATGAGCAAGGTATTATGCTGAGTGCAAGGATTACAAAGACAGGAAAGCAGTTTTGTCCTCAAAAGATGTATTGACTAGTGGGGGAGAAACATAAATTGATACTCCAGTACCACCAGGTGAGATGTGTCATATAGTACTGTGATTGAGCACAGATTACAGAACCATTCATTTATTAACTTAGATGACTTGAGGGAAGTTACTTCATCTCTCTTTCCTCAGTTCATCTGTAACACTGCGGTGTCTTTTTTTGGCTTATTATGAAAATTAAATAAATTAATATGTACATTAATTTGAACCCTCCAATTGATGATTTCCTGGTAGAAAAGAGGTGAATAAATAATGTGCAAAAGTGCCAACACTGAAAAAAATTAATAAACTGAACTTCAAATATAAACATTTCTAATCATCAAAAAATGTCATTCAGAGCATGAAATCCATATCACAGAGGGAGAAAGAATGTTGACAGTGGTGAGACACCAGTGATAGCCTTGAAAGAGCATCAATGTACCAGAGGTGGGCAGGGATGACAATCCCATGTAATATGGCCTCGCTTGCCCCAAGCCAAACAGGTAAGTTTGAGAAGCTGTCCCAGGTCATATATGCAGTGGTAGGCTCTATTCCTTGACTTTTTTCTCATGTGTAGTCGTGGATATTCTTCCATGACCATTGTGATGATGGTCAATTAGCAGTTGTATCATTTGCAACAGTCCTGGGTTAACCAATAGCTTAAATCCAATCAGTATTACCAGACAACAGCTGCTTACTGCGGCATCACCTTGAGCAACCACATACGGGGTTGCCTTTTACCTGTCAGTCTTAGTAGCAATAGAACGAGGTTCATCTGGGGGCTCATTGTCTAGAGTTCTGAGAATGGCTCTCAGTCCTGCCCACTGAGAGTAGGGGCCATTTCTGTTTTCAGCTCTACATGGCTGGTGCTGAGGTTCAACAGTCGGAGTAGGCCAGTGGATACCCTTAAGTTTTAATTTAGTTGAACCATCGATGACCTCAGTTTTTAGACAAATCTCTTCCTCCAGAGAGAGAGCTGCTACTTTTTCATATAAGGTCAAGATATAAAGATACTTCAAAAATTCAGGGAAAACATCTATTATGAAAAAATTATAAATGGATTTCAACAAAATTGTGAATAAAAATAAATTTGTCTTTTATTTTACTTTTTCTATGAGCTTTTGGAAGTTCTCTCCTATTTCTGGTAGCATTTCAATTTGACCAGGAAGCCTGTTGGATCCTTCCCATTTCCTCTGTGAGTCTAGTTCAGCCACCCAAATGGGAACACAGAAGGTGGCGGTGGTCAGATGTCAGATGGCCAGCAAAAATCAGAGGCAAATGAATCACTGCTCTTCAAAAGGAGTGCCTAGGAGCATGTCAGGAAAGCAGCCGTGAGGGGATTCTCCTGATGAAGGCTGCTTCCCTTCGCCTGAGACCCAAATTGGCAAAGTCATCAGCCACAGAATTTTAGCTCAGATGGGTCTTCAGTGGTACTTAGTTACTGCAGCCCTTGCAAACTAATACTCCTTGGGAGTATCATTTTCTCCAGAAAAAAACTCTCCAAAGGACCAGGCCTAACTTACGGTAGTCAAGATCAGCTGGGGAAACAAACAAATAAAAAAAAAACAAACAAAAAACCAAAGTAAAACAAAACAACTTGAGCCCTTTTATTGTTTTACTAAACAAACTTGTCATTGGTGTAACAAACTAGCCTTAACAAGCATCACACACAGCAGACTTCATACGGCCCAAGCAAATAGCCAAATTTCTAACCATGTTATTGACTTCTGCCCCAGAGTTGCAACTGTTGCTCCTTTTGTGTCCAATGTAGGTGTTTGTCTCTGTAGCTGGTACCTGAAGGGGGTGGAACCTTCTCACACAGGCTCACGACCAGGCTGGTGAGAAGTCCTTATTCCCAGCCAACAGGCAGCAACAACCACAGCAGCTATCACTGAGCCTTCTTTCTGGCACTCATCTTGTACCCCACTGCCCACAGCTCTCTCATTAATAGACAATAAAGTAGAGGGCCATTTATTGCCAGTTAACTGCAGATCTTGTTCAATGTTTACTTCTTTCCATGGAACTCCCTCCAATCCCATTCGCTGACCCCAAGGCATTCATCCCTCCATTCCAGAAAGCCAACTCTATCAACATCCCATCCTTCACTGCCCTCTGCTTCCATTTGTTTAGGATTGTTTGGTGGACTTACTGTCACTTCCTACAGCAATTCCTTATTGTTCCTCTTTCATTTCAAAAAAGAAACAACAGAGGAGAGAGAAATCAGAGAGAGAGAGAGAGAGAGAGAGAAGGAAAGACAGAGAGAATATGAATATCTACCATCCAAATGCTTACGCGGAACTCCATCCGGGTTTCTCAGGGGAGCAGCAGTGACCCAAGCCCTTGAGACATCTGTTGACTTCCAGGCACATTATCAGGAAGCTGTATTAGAAACAGAGTAGAGAGGGCCGGCACTGTGGCACAGTGGGTTAAAATCCCAGTTTATGGAGCCGGCATCTCATATGGGCGCTGGTTTGAGTTCTGGCTGCTCCACTTCTGATCCAGCTCTCTGCTATGGCCTGGGAAAGTAGTAGAAGATGGCCCAAGTCCTTGGGCCCTGCACCCATGTGGGAGACCTGGAAGAATCATTTGGCTCCTGGCTTCAGCTCGCCTTCCTCTGACTGTTGCAGCTGACTGGGGAGTGAACCAGTGAATAGAAAACCTCCCACTCTCTCTCTGCCTCTCTGTAACTTTGCCTTTCAAATAAATGAATAAACCTTTAAAAAAAAAAACAGAGTATCAAAGTATCTGGCATTCAAATCAGCACTTAGATATGGAATGCAGACATCCTAAGTGGTGGCATAAGGCTGCTGTTCCACAATACCATTTTTAGATTCATTTATTTATTTGAACAAGAGAGAGGAAGAGATAGAGAGTTCTTCCATCCCTGGTTCACTCCCCAGATGACCTCAACAGCTGGAGCTGGGCCAGGCCAAAGGCAGGAGCAAGGGGGTTCTTCCAGGTCTCCCACATGTGTTCAGGGGCTCAAGGACTTGGACCATCTTCCATTGTTTTCCAGTCCGCATCAACAGGGAGCTGGATCAGAAGTGGAGCAGCTGGGACTTGACCCAGAGCCCATATGGAATGCCAGCACCACAGGCAGCGGCTGTACCTGCTACGCCACAGTGCCGGGCCCCTCTTCTTCCATTTTTTAAGCATCTGCTGTTCTCGGGATTTGTTTTGATCAGTACCTACAAGCACGCATTTTGCTTTGAACATGACTTTGATGGATTGCTTGGTATGGAAGCACATTCTCCTAGTACGTAATTTTGTCCTTGATCATTTTGTCTCTTGATTATACAGTTATGGTAATTATATCCTTTTGTAATTAAAATCTTTGGTTGGGTATATTAGTCTCATCTTAATGACTCTTTCTAGAGTAAATGTCTAATAAATAAGCACTTTGATACTATTAGTCACTTGTATAGATTACTCTTCTTCAGTTTTCTTCATGATCAGATGCTCTGACATGACTTGTTGATATTATAAATCATCTTTTTTCTCCTTGTCCTATGAAGATCTATGATTTTTATAATGTATGTGTGCATATATGGTTATATGCATGTAGTTTAATCGCATAGCTATCATTTAGCCTGGAATGTTATAACCAGGAGCAGAATTACCTGTCAGGTGGGTGATTTGGATAGAGGATTGTGTTTGGTAGAATGAATTAATAGATACAATGATGGGCTCCTTCTTAACATCTCTGCTTTATATGAATTATAATTTTTATTTTGAGATAATTATAAATTCACATCCAATGGTGTAAACTTTGCTTAGATTCCCCCAGTTTATCATTTCTCAAAGATACAACCCAGTATCACACCTAGGGTGTTGATGTTGATACAGCCTCATCATGAAAGGATTCCTTCTTGTTGTTCTTTATACCTGCTTTATCTCCTTCCTGTCCCTGCCCATACCCCTAACCCTGGCAACCAGTCATCTATTCATATCTTTAATTTTGTTCACTCTAAGAATTCTATGTGCACTAAATGGAATCATAAAGTATGTGATCTTTTGGAACTGGATTGTTTCACCTAGCATAATTCTCTGAGAAGTTTATCTAAATGGTTACAGGCAACAATAATTTGTTCTTTGCCAATACTGACTAGTGTTCCATGATTGTATATAGTACAATTTGTTTAACAGTTTAACACTCTGCAAGATATCGGGGTTATTTCCAATTTGAAGCTACAGTGAAAAAAGCTGCCATGAGCATTTGTGTTTAGATTTGTATTAAAATGTACCAAGGACTTTGTCATCTTTATCCAGCTTCGGCCAACAGACAAGGAGACAATGTCATGGAAAAGATAGTTCATTACCTTGTGATGCCAACATGAAGGGAGAAAGTCACCATAGGCAAGACCATCAAGGTCTGGCACAGAGAAAAAGGGGAGTGATGGGGAAGCATTTAGACTAGCTTTCTAGTGAAGCAGTGGGCAAGGCTTCTAGCAAATACAACAGGTGTGGATCTTTTGTGTTCCTGTATCATCCCTGATCTAACTAGGAGACAAAGTCCTTGATGTCCTCCCAAGCTGGGGGTGGAAACGGACCTGCATGTGTATGTAACCATCTCTTTTCTGAACCCATACCTTATGCAGTAAGCGGATTCTGTGATTAGGATGAAGACAAGAAGGAGGCCTCTGTGAGTAGGGGCAGAAGAAACACCGAGAGAAGAAAGGCCCACATTACTGAGGTCAGGATTTTGTTGACTGGGCCTTTTTCCTTGAAGTGTATTCTCAGATGATATACAAAAGACATTGTCCTGAGAGTCACAAGAGGAGGTCTTCAGAGATATGGCCTGAGACCACCGGCAGAGGCCAAGCCACCACTGAACACTGGACAGAGATCCCAGAGCAGTGTCATCCCTGCCTTCTTGGATTTTCTTTTACTCCTGCCAGCTCAAAGCAGAGAAGCATCCTCCTCATGCTTCTTGTCCACGCTCCCTGTACAGCTGAGACATTCCACAGGTACTTCTGTACCGGGTCATGCCACCTCACAGCACTTCTCTGCCTTCACTTTCAGCTCTGCCTTCCTTCTTGGGACTGTATGAGACTCTGACACCAGTTTGCTTCCTGTTTCTGCTCCACCAGCTATAGGAAACATCCCCTCCTCTCTGAACAAGAATCAGTTCCAGTCTTTTGCTAGTTTTATCACAGGGGTTGGAATGCTACTTGTGCAAAGAGAGCAGAGCCTGCAGCCCCAGTCACACCATGGTCCATTCACTTCAAGAAATTTCTTGGTACAGGTTAATATTCTCAGTCCCTGAAAAAAAAAATGCTATCATGCTGCCACACTTACTGATATTTTGGAAGCTTCAAATTCATATAAAATGGTTAGTTACACTTTAAAGAGCAGAAAAGGATCAGTAGCATCAATATTCATCTCACACAATCTATGTGTCAATAATGTGGCATAAAAAACAAAGTTATTGCAAAAAAGGATGTTGTTACAAGAGAGGATCGATACGTCCTGCCTGGGAAATCAGCACTGTGACTTCACCTCATCATTTATAATGTATTAGCTAAAAGGTCTAAACTATCTCAACCAGGAGACTTGCCTTGAATTCTCTCCATGAGAGTGTGAAGTTATGTAAGTAATGACAGCTCTGTTCATTTATTATCTACTGTGCACAGGCTTTATGTTTAAAGTACTCAATTGCATGACATCCCTGGAAGGGAAAGGAAGTCATATCATTCCCCATTTTATAGCTGAAGAGGGCTCAAGGAGAACACTAGTGGAAGTCGACACTCATTAGATGCTTCTGTGGGGTCTATAGGGTTTCCTAGCACACCACCATGGCCAAGGATGGCCCCAGGATCTGTAAGGTTGCACCTAATGTGGCTGCAGCTATATTGCTTTTCTCTAATTCTTCTGTTTCACCTTACTTTGGGCAGGGTTAGTGGGCAATTCTTTAAACCAGGTGATCAGCTCCTGTAGACTAATTACATGGTTGTTGTTGGTTATTGGAGTGGTGGAGCTAGGGTTTCAAATAAGACAAAAGCAAAGGTTGACTGGACAAACCTGTGTCCAGAAAAATAGGTGTGTTTATAGAATACAACTGAATAAATATACATGAGGATGAATGTTTTCCCAGCACTTAATCTGTTGTATTTTAGGAGATCAAATGCTGTACAACTAAATCAAACATATATACATCATCCTAGTAGCAAATTAAATACTACATAAAACCAAAAAATAAAGCAAAATTTAAATTTACTTCTGCTAATTATAGCCAGATAATGTTTTGACAAATATCAAGAAAGAGAGAGAGAGAGAGAGAGCGAGCAAGCACCACGGAGAAAGATAGATGAAAACATTTCACAAAAAAGATCATGGATTATATATAACTAAAATGTTTTATTAGTTATGAGCACCCTTCCATGTCATTATCTTATGAAAATTTGTTTTTACACATTCAATTACATGACTAATCAATTTAATGGTTGCCTTATTTGGAGATTATTTATGTTATCTCAAGCTTTTTTTTTTTTTTTTTTGCTATTATAAATGATATTCACTAGCCAAGCTTGAACATATATCTTCATCTACATCTTGAACTATTTCTTTTTCATAGAATTCTAGAATATAATTATGACTTTTTATGATTCTTACCGATGTTATCAAACTGTTTTTCAAGAATCTGGTGCTAATAAAAACTTCTACCAACAATATTTAAGAATCCACTACACAGGCGCTCAGGACCCTACTGCCCATGTGGCACACCCCAGTGGAGTTCCAGGCTCTTGTTGTTTGCCTGGCCCAGACCTCACTGTTACAAACATTTGGTGAGTGAAGTAGTGGATGAATAATATCTCTCTTTCCCTCTCTCTCTCTCTCTCTCTCTGTGCCTTTCAAGTAAATGAAAATAAACATTTTTTAAAAAAGAATCATCTATGCATTTTTGCTTTTAAAGACTGACAAAATGCTTTTATATATTATTTCTTCAATTACTGAAGTTGAAAACTGTCCATGTGTTTATTAGAAACCATGCATTTAAAGATAAATTACAGTTCAAGTCTTCATTCATTTTTCTTTCATTTTCCTTGACAGATTTTCTTCCCACTGACTCCTTGAATGGCAGTATTTTTTTTTTTTGGCAAAATTTTCCCAATTCATAATTTGTCTTTAATTTCATTTAATAAAATTCTCAGGTATAGTAAATATAAAATGTAAGTGTAAAATAAATGGATTCAAGAAAACTCTACACGAATTTTGAACTGATATCAAATGGTGAAGTAGTTTCTGAGTATAAAATAATAAAGAAATAGTGGAACTATAGTAAATGTATAAGCACCCAATGCCAGGGCACTTGGTTATTCAAGGCAAATATTAATGGATCTAAAGGGAGACATAGACTCCAATACAATAGTAATGCAGGACTTCAACACCCCACTTCCATCAATAGTTAGATCAACTAGACAGAAAATCAACAAAGAAACAATGGAGTTAATTTATAGTTTGGACCAATGTACCTAACTGATATCTACAGAACTTTTCACCTCACAGTTGTATATTACACATTCTATTTATCAGTCTTTTCTGACTATAGTGGAATGAGGCTGGAAATTAACAACCTAAGAAAATCTAGAAAATATGCAAACACATGGAGACTAAACAACACTCTATTGAATGAACAGTGAATCATAAAAGAAATAAAAAGGAAAACCAAAATTTTCCTGGAAACAAATGAAGATTATAATACAACACACAAAAACTTATAGGATATAGTAAAAGCAGTGTTAGGAGTGATGTTTATAGCAGTTAGTTCCTACATCAAGAAATTGGAAAGGCACTGAATAAATGAGCTATCAATGCATCTAAAGGACCTAGAAAAAAAAATCAAATCCCAAATTAGTAGGAGGAAAGAAAGAATTCAAATTAGATAAGAAACAAAATTGAAACAAAGATCAGTAAAATGAAGAGCTGTTTTTTTTTTAAATAAACAAAATTGGTATAACATTGGTCCAACTAAGCACAAAGAAGGAAGACCCAAATCAATAAGATGAGAGGTGAAAAAAGAGATGTATCAACGGATACTAGAGAAATAAAAGGAATCATCAGGAATTACTACAAACAAATCAATAACTGTGATAGAGACTGAATCAGTAATAAAGACACTCCCAACAAAGAAAAGCCCAGGACCAGAAGGTTTCATTGCTGAACTCCTCTGGACTTTTAAAGAACTAATTCCAGCCGGCGCCACGGCTCAATAGGCTAATCCTCCGCCTTGCGGCGCCAGCACATCGGGTTCTAGTCCCAGTCGGGGCACCGGATTCTGTCCCAGTTGCCCCTCTTCCAGGCCAGCTCTCTGCTGTGGCCCAGGAGTGCAGTGGAGGATGGCCCAAGTGCTTGGGCCCTGCACCCCATGGGAGACCAGGAGAAGCACCTGGCTCCTGGCTTTGGATCAGCGCGGTGCGCAGGTCGCAGTGTGCCGCTGCAGCGGCCATTGGAGGGTGAACCAACGGCAAAGGAAGACCTTTCTGTCTGTCTCTCTCTCTCTCTCTCACTGTCCACTCTGCCTGTCAGAAAATAAATAAATAAAAAGATTACCATAAAAAAAAAAGAACTAATTCCAATTCATTTCAAGCTATTCAAAACAATTGAAAGGGAGGGAATCCTCCCAAACTCTTTCTATGAAGCCAGCATCACATTAATTTCTAAACCAGAAGATACAACACAGATTGAGAACTATAGACCAATATCCCTGGTGAACACAGACACCAAAATCCTCAACAAAATACTAGCGAATCGAATCAAAAAACATCAGAAAGATCACTCGCCTGGAATAAACGGGATTTATCTCTGGTATGCAGGGGGTGGCTCAACATACATAAATCAATAAATGAGATGCATCGCATTAACAAATTGAAGAATAAAAGCTAAAACTGGGCAAGATGGTGGAATAGGAAGGGCGCACACTATTAGTCCGGGGGAGAGACAGGTTAATAAAAGTGGAGATACTGCAGGGTCAAGGAAGAGTAGGGGAAGAAACAGCAGAGGAAACTCTTCCGGAACTAGTGATTCACAGTGGACCTGCGTGGAGAGCGTGGGAGCCCAAGTTCAGGACACCAGCAGCAGACTCAACACACCAGCACTGCAACGCGAGGTGAGCCAAACCTCAATAGCCCAAGACATCAGCGGGCAAGCGGAAAGAGGAGACTAGAGGGAACAAGGCTTGAAACTCCATGGGGAAAAGTTCACCAGGCTAACTAGAAGAGAGAGAGGAAAAAAAAAAGTGACCGATACAGACACAAGTTTCTCTCTCTCCGCTCACCTCTCAAAGGCGAGCAAGACAAAGAGCAGGCACCATTTTGATATACGTCATAAGCAGGGCGACCTCAGGTCTGCACCGGCCCTGAGCCTAGCAGAAACACCTGACTCTAGGGGGAGGGGTGAAATAACAGGAGATTAGCATCTAACTTGGCAACCCAGAGGGAGACTGCAGGATAATTGGAGCCCACACTGAGGGCAGCAGAGATTCCCTGTGTGGTCCTTGGGAAAGAGCTTCCAATCTCTGGCTCCTGTGGGTATATCATTTGCCTGCTAACTACCTCCAATTACGTTCAGCTGTGCGGAATTACTTCCCTTTTGAATCAAAAAAAGAAAGAAAGAAAGAGAGATTTACCACACCTAACCTGGGAGTGTCATCTATGACACACCCTCAACCCTGAGGAACCAAACACAGCTCTCAGTCCACACTCATCTCAAGCCTCTAAGGCTCCACCGAAAGCAGACAGTCCACTTAATATAGAGCCATAGTGTAACAAGAAAAAACACCACAGTGAAGAAACCAAATATCTCCAACATGCCAAACAACAAACGCAAAAACCGAGGTAACAAGAACAAGGAAGACACTATGACGTCCCCAAATGAAAAAGACACCCCAATTCAAGATTATGAAGATGATGAGATAGAAGCAATGCAAGAAGCGGATCTCAAAAAATTGATAAGAACATTAAGAAGTTTTCAAAAACAACCATGTAACTGATAAAGGATTAATATCCAGAATCTATAAAGAGTTCAAGAAACTCAACAACATAACAAACAATCCAGTAAAGAAATGGGCAAAGGATATGAACATTTTCTAAGAATGAAATCATGTCTTTTGCAATAAAATGCACTGGAAATCATTATACTTAGTGAAATAGCTCAGTCTCAAAAAGGGAAATATGTTTTCTCTGATATGCGGCAGCCAATATAGAATACAAAAAATGTGTAGGAATAAAATGGTCATTTTGGGGTATGATTGTCATTTTCAGCTCATGTTGATATTTTTGGGGAATTGTGTGGTCTTTTTACTTGTTGAATATCATGATTATGGGAAATTAAGCCTCTAAATATAGAGTGGATTAAAATTATGTCCTTGCAAAATCTGATGAAGAATGGGGAGAGAGGGATGGGGACTGAGAAGAGTAGGTGATTGAGGGAAATGTGGTTGTCTTCTTGGAACTGTACCTATGGAATGCATAAAATCTATTTTCTTTATATTAATACAGAATTTTAAAAGGGAATAGTGAAGAGAAATACTAAATTAAGTTGTAACCAAATGTAAACCATTTGCTTTTCAGAACAATTATAAAATATATTATTTGATTAGTGGAAATTATAGAACTGAGCAGAAAGTATAATTACTGTTTTTGAGAAACAAACATATAATATCAATTTCCAAATCGGTTATACTACTTTAAATTCCCACTTTCCAGGAACCAGTTGTAGTTGGGAATCAATTATATATGTATTTGTACCACAATGATTTGTAGTGGTTAAAAACTGGAAAAAAACTTTCACATATCCATTATACAGAAGAATAGATTTTAAAAAATGCTTTATCTTCTTATTTAAAAGGCAGAGTGACACTGAGAGATGGGGAGAGGGAGGGAGAGAAGGAGAGAGGGAAAAAGGGAGAGAGAAAGGTGGAAAGAGAGAGAGAGAGAGAGAGAGAGAGAGAGAGAAAGAGAGAGAGAGAGAGAGAGAGAGAGAGAGAGAGAAAGAGAGAGAGAGAGAGTCTAAAAATCTCCCATATACTGATTCACTACCCAAATGCCCATAACAACCAGGGCTGGGCTAAGTTGAAGCCAGGAGCCATATGGGTGGCAGGGGCCCAAGTACTTGGGCCATCATTAACAAGGAGCTTAATTGGAAATAGAACAGGGATTCAAACTAGCACTTGGATATGAGATGCTGGTATTGCAAGGTGGTGGGTTCACCTGATATACCATGATGCCAGCTCCAAACAGAAATGGATTAATAGTACCTTTGCATATGGGCACTATGGAGAGGTAAAAATTAACTAGCTGAAGCAGCACACATCATGTGTTTTTTTTTTTTTTTTTAATTTTTTGACAGGCAGAGTGGACAGTAGAGGGAGACAGAAAGAAAGGTCTTCCTTTTTGCCGTTGGTTCACCCTCCAATGGCCGCTGCGGTAGGCGCGCTGCGGCCGGCGCACCGCGCTGATCCGATGGCAGGAGCCAGGTGCTTCTCCTGGTCTCCCATGGGGTGCAGGGCCCAAGCACCTGGGCCATCCTCCACTGCATTCCTGGGCCACAGCAGAGAGCTGGCCTGGAAGAGGGGCAACCGGGACAGGATCGGCGCCCTGACCGGGACTAGAACCCGGTGTGCCGGCGCCGCAAGGCGGAGGATTAGCCTACTGAGCCACGGTGCCAGCCTCACATCATGTGTTTGAATTCCGTAAACATAATGAAAAACAAAAGGAAGCAATACACACAGAAAACATGCAGGGTGACTATTTATAGAAAGTTCATGAACAACTAAACAGAAGACTACTGGGGACACATACATATGCCATAAACCATAAAGAAAAGCTTGAGAATGATAAAGACAAAACACTATTGTTTAGATCACTGCTTTTCAACCCTGGCTGCACATTAGAAGTAACTGGGGAGCTTTTAAAAAATATTGATGCTTAAGACCCAGCCCAGAACAATTAAATTAGAATCACTTTATTCAGTGGCTTAGCTAAGACTTACAGTAAACAAACACTTGGTGCATCATGGAGGAAATTAGGGTCATCTTTTCTCAGTACCTCAAGGTCTTTGCTTCTGCAATTACTCCCTTTCGCTCCTGCAGCATTAATTTCTTTATCACTCTGGGTTCCTCACTTTGGCATATGCACTTGCCTTAAAATGACCCATCTTAAAAGATACAGTGGAACAAAGAAATAAAAACAATCCCTTGACTTTATGCTTTCCAGCCTCCATCTACTTACCTATTTTTTTCTCTCTCTCTTTCTCTCACTTTGCTTTTAAAATACAGGGTTCTGGAAACACATCCCCTCTTTCCACTTTCTTGGTCCCAGGTCATAAGCATCATAAAGAGCAGAGTAGGGACCACACTGGCAAGCTGCCACAGCCAACTTTTTGACTTCATCATGTTTAAGCCTTCAGCAGCATTTGACACAGCTGATCACTTCCCACTGCTTTTCCTCCTAGATTGCTCACTCCTTGTGCTGGGTTTTTCTTCCTTTTCTGACCTCAAAATACTGGCTTAAACCCACAGTTCATGCTTGAACCTGTTCACTAGGTCTTCTCTTTTATTAGATGAGCTCATTCTGTGTGTTCTATGCCTTTAAATATCATCTCCTTGTTGTTTACCTTCAACCATCATGTGTCTTCTAAACTAGGACTTAAGCATGCAGCTATACTTGCATACTTACACAGTCTATAAACTAGTATTTTATTTCAACCCCAAACTAATTCCTACCATTTGCACAGTTGCTTAAGACAAACAACAACCACATCTACTCTGTCAGTAAGGCAGCTTTTTAGGTTGATTTTCACTATGTGAAACAAATGGATCACTTCCATCATATTTATTGATATTATCTTAATGCAGGACACGTTGGAGCTAATGCAACAGCTTCTTGTTCTTTTTGGCTTCCATTGTTTATCACCATACAATTTTCCCCAAGCAGTTTGACCCTTTAAAAGAGTAAATCGGATGATATGCATTTCCTGTTAAAAACCTTCCAATACTATTACGGCTGAGCATTTACCAGGGTTCATAAAAACATAACATCTGGCCACTCACCAAATCCTGCCACCCTCACCTTGGTTGTGAGATTTCAGGACCCTGTTCTGCCCCATGGGAATGCTTGCACCCTTTTGTCTCCTTGTCTGGGTACCAGCTCTTCTTTGCCAGGAATGCTTTCTCCTCAGATCCTGGCAGAGCTGGCCCCTTCCCATGAGTAGTTCAGGGCTCAGCTTAAAGGTACCTTCTCTTCCAGGGCTTTCCTTCTTCATCTCAACTCATAGATCACTTGCTGTAACTCACCCTCACACACAACCTCAAGCACATTAACCTAATTTCTATTTCTAAATCATCATGATGTAAAATTATATATTTGCATGCAAATATAATCTCTTCCCTGCCTCATTAGAATATCAGCTCCAGATAAGTGGGAAATTTTTCAACAATGTTGTTTCCTCAATACTAAGAGCAATTGGTAGGGTCATAATAAATGTTTGGAAGGGATAAATGCATAATAAATCAAGTCAAGCTTTCTACTTCTTAATGTGCTACTTGAGTGTCTGTGTTTTATGCTTATGTTGGATGTTTTATTTTTTCATTTTTATTTGCAAATGTTCTTGATCATTACATGAAATGATAAAGTCACAGTTCATTTCCTGAATATTAAACATTCAATTTGCTCAAATATTATCTCTTCATAGAAAAAAACCTAACAGAAAATGCTCATGGAATGGTTTCTCCCATTCGTGAGGTCACATGTGCCAAATGGAAGCACACCTGCTGATATATTTCCCTACTTCTGATGCTTACCACACAGTCTCTGTGCATTCCCTGGCACACGGTGATATCCAGGGTTTTTCATTCCTCTTTGTTCTAGCTATACTCACCTTTTCTATTTTTCCCAATGCTTCTTATTCTCTTTATTGTCCTGGACTTTTGCACGCTGGGTGTGACCATGCACTCTTAGCATCTCTCCAAGATTTGAAAGTAGGGCATGTCTTCAGATTTTTGTTCTTCCTCTCCTATCTGACTTCCCAGCCTTTGCCAGCAGGGGGTCATCTTCTGAAAGAAAGCTTTGGTGATTCATATTGACAAATTCGAACCAGATGTCCTAGAGACCCTATGAGATTTCACTAGTTGTAATTCTGTGTTCAATCAAGATATTAATA
This sequence comes from Lepus europaeus, assembly GCF_033115175.1. Lineage (NCBI taxonomy): Eukaryota > Metazoa > Chordata > Mammalia > Lagomorpha > Leporidae > Lepus > Lepus europaeus. The sequence goes on along the minus strand of NC_084828.1, from coordinate 102,090,847 downwards.
AACTGGATTGTTCTTATTTATCATCAAGTGACACTACACTGATTATGCATTATACATGTGCGGTACTTTGGGTGAACAGTTCACTTAACTCTAACTTCAGGCAAACACAAAGTGTCATTTTAAAGAGTAAATGTTCCTAATTTAAATGTTCCTGAAGTGAATTAAGTGGCAATTTTGTGCTGTTCTGAAGAGAAAGGATTTACACCTACATTTTAAATTATAAAGCAAGCCGCAGTGTTCTCAGCACCCACTTCATGCTGTTTCTGTTAAGAAGTCCCAGAAGGCCCGCCTAGAATATACCAGCGATTAAGTGAGCTGCAGTACATTCTAAAAGATTTCTATAAACCACAGAGAGATAAAAATAAAATGCAAAATATATACATAAATGGTAAAAGAATTTTATTTCAAAAAATTAAATGCAGAGTTTAGCTGAGTGTTCAACTCTCATATTAACAGCATTTCTGCCCCTAGTCTCTGTTATGAGTGCTGCAAGAGGCGAAGTTTAATGGTGCAAACTCTCTTTTTCTGGGTGACTGAATACAAAATGTCAGAAGGCCAAATGTCACATTTGACTCAAGTATTTTGACGTTTGCAAAAAAAAAAATCAGACTGTGACTGAACTAACATATTCTTATATTGCCATAAAAATAAAAATTGTACAGAAACAAATGACAAACGAAGATATATATTATCCTTATTCTTCTGTATCTGAAATACAGTAGACCTGAGAAGGAGTCAAGTTTTATGTTTATTACAGAAGCACAGAAAAAGAGTAATTTCTCTGAAATTATCCTCTATTCCTCCTGGCCTGCAGGCATTTGTCCAGTGTTGAAATCCTGCTCATCTTTCAAGGTCGTGAGCAATAAGACTTCAAACCCATTTTTCAGTTCAATTAATGGCTTTATAGATTTACTCCTTGGACACGTTTTTCCCTCTCCCTAGTGCTTGGTTCTATTTCTTTTTTTTTTAACTTCACTTTTATTTCTCTTTTTTTTTGATGGATCATCACAATGTACTCATATTCTCTATTAACTAATAGGATCTTTCAGGGTGGGGATCTTATGAACTGTGGTACTAAATTTGTTACCCTAATATTTGCATATATCTGTACTCCATAAAAGTTTGAATTGAATTACATTTATTAGACAATAGTAGCTATCAACAAATTGCTTCATTAACTCAAGTAGTTTTGTAGTTCTTGACAATAGAGTTTTAACAATAGATTAAGGAATAATAGTTACGTAATAATTTTTATACTATGAATATCAACACCCGTGAGAAAGCAAATACCTCTAATAAGTTATGAAGCTTATGGTACTGATGAGAAACACTTGAAAGTATAATGGACATTATAAAAAATAATAAGAAACAAAACACATGTTTCAAGAGCAATATGATTCAGAAAAGGTTAATGTGCACTGACTTCTATCCAGACAGGACATTCAACCAACATAGAAATTTTAAGTAAACTTCATTTTAAAAAGTTATACAAATAGAATATGCATATGGAAGGTATAGTTGAGTTAGAACACGTATCATAAGAGGGTAAACATGCCTGACTTTTTATTGTAGATAATTTAAGACATACATGTAGACTGAATATCTACCAGTGAGCTTAAACAACTATCAATCAACTTCACCACTTCTCACAATGAATTATTTTGAAAGAGCTTGTGGACGTCATACCATTTTGAAAATAAATATTTTAGTATGGTTTGCTTAAAATTATCATTAGAATATCTAAAAATATTTTAAAAATCCATTGTAAAATTCCAAATTCGCCAAGCAATGCATAATTTATTCTTAGATTTATTGATTGAATAAGGATCTTACTTTACAATCTTTATTATGCAAGTAATAGCTAGAAAGGACCATGGCGTGTTTTGAGCTTGTAGTTCCACATGAAAAAGTCATGGAGAAGGGAGGGACAGAGGGAAAGAGGCAGGGGTTTAGGCCTGAAGCCTTGCGTCTCTGGAAATCTGTCAACTCCTGGGGCAGTGCTTGGAAGTCTGAATGTCCTCTCTCTAGGTTTTTGCAGGGATTCATTCTCTGGTTTCCTGGTTCCAGGAACCTGGATTAGATTAGACTATGTCTGGAATGGCTTTGAGGTTTTTTTTTTTTTTTTTTTTTTCCCCTCAGCTTCCAAAGGAAGGCAACAACCTTTGCTCCTCCTCCCCAAAGCTAGTTCTTGGTGCTGCTTCTAGATACCTCGTTGTGCTCTTTGGCTTAAACTGGTCAGTGCTAATATATTTATGAATGTGGCAATGGTGCTTCTACCTGGAGTAGTTCAGAATTTGCATCTTATGAAACTTCCCATTTTCTGATATATTTCTTAAGTGTATAGGTTAATTCTACCCTCTTTTTTCCCTCCTTATTATTTGTTGAATAAACTATGTTGTTTGTTCTAATTTATTTCCTATGTCCTAAAATTATTTTCCTAAGATGTAGGGAACTCTACAGGACAAACAACATATTTAATATGTTCTTCTATCCTGTGTTTCCTGTAAATTGAGAGTTACCTTGGGAACCTTGATCAGATTCAGATTTGAGATTTTGGCAAGAATGTTTCTTCTTAATTGATATCGTGCACTGCCACCAGAGGGAACATACTATGTGCATTGGTTTTTTGGTTACTGTGATTAAACATCTGAGACAGGCTAACTTTATGAAAAAAAAATGCTTAGATCACAGTAGTAGAGTTTCAAGAGCATTGACACTAAGAGCATTGGCTAAGTTCTAGTGAGGGCCCTGTGGCTGTCTCAGATAATCACAAATGGCAGTGGCAGGAGCACATGTGGGAGGAAGGATCATGTCACCAGACAGGAAGGAGGAGAGAGTGAGGAGGGCCAACCTCAGGCTTTTATGATAACTCTTAGAGAGATCAAAGATATTGATAATTTTATAGTATCATTATGAGTTCATAGATTTAGGTATTGTTGATAGTATCAATGTGTCACATTTATTATGCTATGAATGCTCAGATGTCCTTTCTTTGGCAAGCGACAGCTCCTTTAGTTGGTTCTTAAATATTTCTGACACAATCATGGTATATTTCTCCCTGTTGTTTCTAACAAGATGTTTCAGGAATCAGACATTTCTTCAAAAAGAAGCAGGGATATTTGGCTGTTTCTTTCACTGCTAACTCCCTAATACTCAGTGTTCAGCAAGTAGTATCACCAGAAATCACTTGACTGATATTAACTTAAAAGTAAAAAGAAGATTAAAAACCAAGCAAAATACTTAGAATTTGTATCTTCTGCCAAGATGGAGTAACAGTTAGAAAATTTATCCTTCTACTTGGAGTTACTAAAACAAAAGCAAAAACAGAACAACAAAAAAAGAGAAAACATATAAAACAATAGTTCACAAGATATTGAACAATGGGCAATGAGCCATGCTGATCCCTGAGAACTGGGAAACAACCCAAAGGAGCATGGTAACTGCCCCAGCTTGCTTCTCAAGGGAGTTTCTAGGACACAGTGCAGGGTAGGGAACCCAGGCAAAGCGCAACAGTCCGTTGTCTGGAATCCGGGCAATTAGAGTCACAGGGAAGAATATCAAGAGGAGGCAACCCACAGGATCACTAAGCCCTTGCAAGGGTTTCCTAGGATGTTGAAAGCTGGTTAACATGAACATGTGAGGAAAATAGCCAGTACTAGGGCGGGACTTCTGAAAGATCAGAAGGAACAATTCCCAAAGGCCAACAATGCTGGGATTAGTGCCAGTCAGAGTGGAAAATTTTGTTATTCGTGGTGAGGAGGGCTGAGTACTCAGGAAGATTTTGCTACAAATGAAGAAAAATTAACCCTAAAATAAATGCTGATCTGGTTCAACTGAATAAACTTAAATGTAAAATTTGAATTGATCATACTGTTTCCAAGTAACTAACCATTTCCCAAAAGAAAGCTCAAGAGTGTTTATAAGAATATAAACATTTTGAATATACAACAAAGTGTAATTCACAATGACCGGAATCCAACAAAGAAATTGCCAGGCTTGCAAAGACATATGAAAACATGACCCATAATGAGAAATTAATCAGCAGATACTGACTCCAAAATGACACAATGAATGAAGTAGGTGGAAAAAAAAATGTTAAAACAATGATACAATTGAATTCTAGCTGTTCAAGAAGCTAGAGAAACGATTGAATGCTAAGTTGAGAAACAAAAGATATAAGAAAATTGACTCAAACCAAACTTTTGGTGATGAGAATTATAGGTGTTAGTGGCAAATTATACATGGAAGTAGAAAAGATTAGTTAGCACGAATACATAGCAATAAACACTATTCAAAAGTAAACATATAAGGAAAAATAGAAAAAACAGGCAGGTCATCTTACAAATCAGGGACAAATATGAAAAATTAAAACAGCGTCATATATGTGTGTAACTGGAGTCTCTGAAGGAAAGGAATGGTACAAACATGTATTTGAAGAAATGGTGGTTGAAATATTTTTGAAGTTGATGAAATTATAACATCACGGATCCAGGAAAGTTAATCAACCTAAAACACAAGAATCCTGGAGAAATTTATATCAAAAGCTACCATAATTAAATAGACTAAAAATATTCAAGGTAACCAGGAGGAAACATTACACTTAGAAGAATAAAGATGATGGAGACAATAAATTTGTTAGAATTTAGTGCAAGCTAGAAAGTACAAAAGAAAAAAAAAAACCAAACTGAAGATCTAGAATTTTAAATCAAGCAACAATGTTATCCAAAAACAATGGGGACCTATTTTTCCACATATACAATTGATGTAAAAGCTGAAAGAATTCAGCAGCAGCAGCATACTGTACCATAAGATGTGTTAAATTAACTTCATCAAGGAGAAGAAAAATCAAACTAGATGGAAATCTAGATATATATGAAAATGAGTAGCATCCAAAATGATAAAAGATAATTAACTTTTAAGTAAAAGTAATAATATACTGTGGGGTTTAAAACATGTAGAACTGATAAATATGGCAATAATAGTATAAATGTTGTAATGAGAAAAAAATCAAAGTATAATAAGATAAGATTCTTTACAATATCTGTGAAACAGCATAATATCACTGGAGGTAGTTGTGTTAAGTTAATGATGTATAAACACTAAGGAAATGAGTTGCATAACAGTAGTTACCATAAGTAAACAAAGAAATACAGTAGAATTACAAAATTATTTAATTCAAAAGAAGGCAATAAAGGGAGAAAATGAGCAAAGAACAGAATGGACAAAAAGAAAATAAATAGTAGGATAAATTACTTAATTACCTTATCAGGAATTTTATCAATATAGTCTAAATATAAACTTAAAGCATATAGATCATTATATTGGATGAAAAAATGTGACTCAACTACGTGTTATTTGCCAATACTTCAAATGTGAAGATTCGGGGGTGTACATTGTGAAACTTCAGTTTAAGCTGCTGCATGGGATGCTTGCATTCCATACTGAAGTGCCTGGATTCAAGTCCCACCTTGGCTTCCAAGCCAGTGTTCTGCTAATGCACACCGTGGGAAGCAGCAGATGCTATCTCAAGTGCCTGGGTCCCTGTCACTCACATGGAGAGACCTGGATGAAGTTTCAGGCTTCTGACTTTGGCCAGGCCCAGCTCTGGCTGTGGTGAGTATTTGGGGAATGAACCAGTGGAGGAAAGATCTCTTCCTGCCCCTGCCCTCTCCTTCCCCCAGCCCATCTCGCTGAAGCTCTGTCTGTCAAATAAATGAAAATAAATACACATTGAAAAATAACAAATATAAAGAATCAAATTTGCTAAAAGTAAAAGGATAAAAAGTAATCCTAATGAAAACTGCAAAAACTGTATTAAGACAAAGTAGATTTTAAAAATTTTTACCTAAACCAAAGAAAGCTATTTTATAATTATGAAGGAGTCAATTTATTAAGAGTGCATAGGTGGGGCTGGCACTGTGGTGCAGTGGGTTAAAGCCCTGGCCTGCAGCTCTGGCATCCCATGTGGATGCCTGTTCAAGTCCCTGCTGCTAACTTCCGATCCAGCTCTCTGCTGTGGCCTGGGAAAGCAGTAGAAGATGGCGCAAGTGCTTGGACCCCTGCACCCGTGTGGGAGACCAAGAAGAAGCTCCCGGCTCCTGGCCTCAGATCAGCCCAGCTCTGGTCATTTGGGGAGTGAACCAGAGAATGGAAGACCTCTTTTTCTCTCTCTGGTTCTATCTCTACATGTAACTCTGTCTTTCAAATAAATAAAATAAATCTTTTAAAAAATGCATAGCATTCTAAATGTTCATGCATCAGTAACAAAATATGAACATACATGAAACAAAAATGGATAGAATTGCAAGAAATATGTATAATTCCACAATTGTAGCTATAGATTTTAAGTCACTTCTGAATATTTGATGGAACTCATAGAAAATCATAATACTATCAACCAATTTAGCATAAATGAAGATTTGCACAATTACTATTAAACAATTTGACCTAATTCACAATATAGGACATCCTTTTTGATAATAGAAAAATAATTCATTTCAACTATACATGAAATATTTACTAAGATAGATCATATTCTAGGTCATGAAATATGTTTCAGTAAATTAAAAAAATCATAAGTCATAGAAAGCATATTTCCTGGTCACACTTGAGTTAAAAGACATAAAAGAAATATATCCATATAATATACCTTAATATTCAATTCACATTGTATGACACTTCATAAATGGTTGGAAATTAAGTAATTTATTTCTACATAATCCTTGGGTAAAGAAAAAATGAAACAGAACATTAAAAATGCTTTGATCTTAATGAAATTGAAAACACAGAATATCAACATTTGTGGGATATGGTTAAAATAGTGCTTTAGAGATAAAATTCTTAGCACTTTGACCAAATTAGAGAAAGAAAACTCTCAAATTGCTTTCATTTTAATAATTCAGAAAAAATAAAGTAAATAAAATCCAAACTGAGCAGAAGAAATAAACATGAAAATCAATGAACCCAAAAGCTAATTTTTGAGACAGTAAATAAAGTTGATGAATGACTAGCCAGACTGATCAATAATAAAAAAGAGAAGCTTCAGAAGAAAGAAGTAGCCTATATTAGGAATGACAGAAGTGACACCACTGGAGAATACATAGATATAAATTGGAAATAAGGGGTTACTATTAAAAAAAGACTTTATGGCAATAAATTTTGCAATTTAGAGTACATGAACAAAGTCTTTGGAAGTCCAAAACTACTAATGTACTCCTGAAATAGATAATAAGAGTAGATATATCTATTAAATAAGTATAGTTTTGGTTAAATATATAGTTTACACAATTACTTTATATATGCACATTTAGCATAGCAGGTAAGACTCTGGTTAAGATGTACATGTCCCATTTCAGAGTATCTTGGTTCAAATTCCTGGCTCCAGTTCCTGGTGCTAGCTTCCTGTCAGTGTGGATCCTGGGAGGCAGCTTGAGGCCAAGAGGTCAAGATGCTAAGATGGCTTGACTGGTTCCTGCTTCCCATGTGGAAGAACTGGATTGAGTTCCCAGCTCCCAGTTTCTGCTCCTGGTTATCAGTGACAATTAGGAAGTGAACCAATGGTCAGGAGTCCTCTGCCACTGTTTCTCAAATAAATAATACCATTTAAAGAAATTTCATTCCACAAAAAGACCAAGAAAATTCAGGTTGATATGGCTTCATTGAGGAAGTCTGCAAATATTTTAGGAAGAAATAATATCAGTTAATTTCCATAAAGCTTAAAAGCATGGAATATTTCCCAACTGACTCTTTAAGGCTAGCATTATTCTTATACAATACCCAAAAACATTACCAAGAAAACTACAGATCAGTATTCAACAGGAAATTTCACACAAAGCATCTTAGCAAAGTTTTAGCAAATGAAATCCATCAGTATACAACTAGGATAATATACCATGATCAAATAGGTTATATATTAGGAAGGCAAAATTGGCTTAACATTCAAAAGTTAATCAGTGTAATTCACCTTATGGATTTCACCGTGAAAGGAAAGAAAACCTACAACAATTACGTTAATAGAAACATCCTTTGAAAGAATATAACATTCATTCCTCATACAGATTCCGTCAATGAGGACTAGGGGGGAACATCTCCAATTTGGTAGAGGGCAAAGAATGAACGCTTACCCCTAAGATATCCTAAGAAGAGAAAAGAATTCACTTTCGACAGTTCTGTTCAACATTGCATCGGGGCCGGTGCCATGGCTCACTAGCGGCACCCCGGGTTCTAGTCCCGGTTGGGGTGCTGGATTCTGTCCCAGTCGCTCCTCTTCCTGTCCAGCTCTCTGCTGTGGCCCAGAGTGCAGTGAAGGATGACCCAAGTGCTTGGGCCCTGCACCCGCATGGGAGACCAGGAGAAGCACCTGGCTCCTGGCTTCGGATCAGCGCGGTGCGCCGGCTGCAGCGGCCATTGGAGGGTGAACCAACGGAAAAGGGAGACCTTTCTCTCTGTCTCTCTCTCTCACTGTCCACTCTGCTTATCCAAACAAAACAAAACAAAACAAACAACAACAACAAAAAAAACACATTGCATCAGGCAGTGCAATAGGGAAACAAAATTTGGATTGGAAAGCAAAAGTAAAATTGTCATTTAGTGGATCATATAATTGCCTATGCAGAAAATCCTAGATAAATTAGAATAAAGAGTTTCTAGAACTAATGAGTTTAGCAATTTTAGATACTACAGCAACATGCTAATTAGTATTTTATAAGCTAGTAATGATAATCATTCTAATTTTAAATATATCAAAATTATGAAATATCCAATAATAAATCTTAAAACTATATAAAACCTATAAAAAGGACTTACAAAGGACTCCTGAGGTACTGTTTGTTATAAATTCCCACCAGCAGTAAGTTGCTTAACAAGTTCAACATATATCTACTATAGGAACTAGTATTCCACTTATCAGTAGGTTTTAAAGAAAAATGTAAGCACATGTTCATACAGACTTTAACATTAATACTCAAGCGACTTTGCAGTAGTGACAAACTGAAACCATTCCAAAGTTCATAAATTAGCATTAGCAAGTGAATAAACACATGGATGTGTCCACACAGCTGATGTAAAGTAACAGAGACTATTGACACACGCTGCAATTTGCATGGGTTGCAAAAAAATTATTCCAAATAAAGGAAACCAGACATAAGAGAAGATACCAGACAATTCCATTTCCCAAATATAGAGGATACAAACTAAATTAAAATAAAGGATGCACATCAAGTCTCCCCAGGGAAGGTGAGAAGGGTAAGGAGAGATTATAGGCGCCAGCACGATGGGGTGGAAGGTTAAGCTCTGGCCTACAGCACCAGCACCCCACATGGGAGCTGGTTCTAGTCCTGGCTGCTCCACTTCTGATCCTGCTCCCAATTAATGCTCCTGGGAAAGCAGTGGAGGATGGCTAAAGTCCTTGGGCCCCTGCACCTATATGGGAGACCCGGAAGAAGCTCCTGGCTCCTGGCTTCGGATTGGCTCAGCTCCTACTATTGCAGCCATTTGGGGTGTGAATCAGTGGATAGAAGACCTCTCTGTCCATGCCTCTCTGTGAAACTCTTTCAAATAAATAAAATAATCTTAAAGAATTCTATAAGGAAAAAAGAAGAGGAGATTACCGAAGAACAGGTGAAATTTTGGGGATGATGAATATGCTCATTGTTGTCTTGATTATGGGATGATTTCATGAGTAAACAAACACATATGACAAAACTACATACTTTAAATATGTGCAATTTATTGTATCATATCCATTATAACTCAACTATACTGCTGAATCACCACTAAGAGGTAACTACCACTCACCTTATAGTGTATTCCTCAGCTCAAACAGGTACTCCATGATGATGCCTGATCAACTGTTTTTCTTTCTTTTTTTTTTTTAAAAAGATTTTATTTATTTATTTGAGATGTAGAGTTACAGACAGTGAGAGGGAGAAACAGAGAGAAATGTCTTCCGCCCGTTGGTTCACTCCACAAATGGCCGCAATGGCCAGAGCTGCGCTGATCGGAAGCCAGGAGGCAGGTGCTTCTTCCTGGTCTCCCATGCAGGTGCAGGGGCCCAGGGACTTGGGACATCTTCCACTGCTTTCCCAGGCCATAGGAGAGAGCTGAATCGGAAATAGAGCGGCCAGGTCTCAAACCAGTACCCAAATGGAATGCCGGCACTGCAGATGGCGGCTTTACCTGCTGCACACTGTGGCATGGCAGGTAAAGCTGCCGCCTGCAGTGCAAGCATTCCATATGGGTGCAGGTTTGAGACCTGGCTCCTCTACTTCAGATCCAGCTCTCTGCTATGGCCTGAGAAAGCAGTGGAAGATGGCCCAAGTCCCTGGGCCCCTGCACCCGCATGGGAGACGCAGAAGAAGCTCTTGGCTCCTGGTTGTGGATTGGTGTGGCTCCAGCCATTGCGGCCATTTGAGGAATGAACTAGTGGATGGAAAACCACTCTCTGCCTCTGCCTCTCTGTAACTCCATCTTTCAAATAAATAAATAAATAAATAAATCTTAAAACTAATTAATATATTATTTCTCCATTTCTCTAATTGCATATTTGGGTCTTACCAAAATTTGTGTCTTGTTATATTCATCAAGAATATGTAAAGTAAAATAATTCATACAGTAAATAACCAACATTATCAAGAAAGGTTAACAACTTTAGAATAGTTTAACATACAGAATCCAGACAATGAATACTCTCTGTGCAAGAGATCTATCTTTAGCTACATATTATTTAATTTTATTTATTTATCAAATATATTTAAATATAAATGTGTAAATATAAGTTTCATTAAGTATACTTACATTTAAGTGTACTTATTAGAACATATCAAATATGTATGCTATGAATGATAGAACTATCATCATTTTTATACACCCAACTTTTCATATGACATTGTTAGGAAACCTTGTTGCCAGTTTGTAATGGCAACTGTACTTGTTGCTGCCAGTCCCCTCTCATTTCTTACTTCTTTTTCCCAAATAAGGATACCTTGATCCTGCAGGGACCATCAGAAATTACCTGTAATGAACACCTGAAGGTTTAACGAGGAGTAAACTATGGTTTAGATGTGAAAGGGCATCAAAACTCACAGGACTAATTATTGGCAAGAATTGAATCCAGATTTCTTTTTTTGAAAGATTTGTTTATTTATTTGAAAGGCAGAGTGACCGAAAGGGTGGGGGTGGAGACAGAGACAGAGAGAAAGAGACCTGGCATCAGCTGGTTTACTCCCCAGATGGCAGCAATAGCCAGGATTGAGCCAGGTGAAATCCAGGAGCCAGGAACTCTGTCTGGTTTCCCCATGTGGGTGACAGAGCAGAAGGATTTGAACCATCCACTGCTGCTTTCCTGGTGTAAAAGCAGGGAGCTGGATTGGAAGCAGAGCAGCCAGGATCTGAATCTGATCCTCAATATGGATTTTGGGCATTTTAAGAAACAGCTTTACCTGTTACACCACACTGCCTACCCCTGAACCCAGACTGCTTAACTCATAAGACAGTCACCGACCAGCCTTTAAAGAAAACATACACTCTGTTTTAGAGTGCACCTTTCCCTTTAAACAGCTCCTCTTTTGGTTAGGTAACTCCTATGAAGATAGAAATCTAATGGTATGATCCAATAAAATACGGTTGCTGAATGTTCTGCTAAATTATTCTGCTGATGATTTAATAAGCAGTGTCTGAATTCCGAGCTTACCTTCCAGATTCCTGGACTCAAAGGCCCATAGTTTCTCCCTTGCAAGATCGTAGGGCTACTAGTTCCATTTTAAAAGATGCCACACCCATTGTGTTTGGCACTATGTTAGGGATTGATAATGCTACAGCTTAACACTTCAGAGTTAGATCAAAGGAATTCATTCTGACTTAAAAGTGTGTAAGGCCAAAATACACACAAGAGCAACAATTTAGTGCTTAAACAACATGGGGACAATGAGTATATCTTCTCACCTTACTGAATTCCAAGGGAATCTAAGGATAACCTCTCTAGGTTGCCATAGGAACCTTCAGGTGCTTTTTCGGGGCTTCTATACCTGACCAGCCCCCTTGTCAGTAAAACATTCCATCTTTAGAGATGTTCATACATTTAATCCAGCTTAAGTCAAGCCCTACAGGTATTGGAGTCATTCTTCCAGGCTCTGTTGCATATTTCTGCTGTGCTATGCTTTGATCTCTCAGTGTAACTCTCAGAGCAGGTTTTATTCCCTCCTTTCAAATTCTTGGGGGCATCTTTCCATAGACTCCTGTATTCACAACCCTCAGAAGGAGTTTTAGCTCTTTTTCTGTTTCTTTGAAAGAGCTGGGCTTAACACTAATCTCTTTGAGAAAAAGTTCCTGGAATACACTCTTTATCACATTCCAGTATTACCCTGTGTACACAGCTACACGACAATGATGGTGTTTCAGTACTCTCAATCCCACTAAGACCTATTAGTGATGATTAGCATAGTAGATATCACTCTGGTAGTAGCTATTTTTAGTCTATAGAGATAGGTAGGATTTAGGCAGTAGTTTTACTGTAATGAAATGAGAAATGAATACTCATGAATCTTTCATGATTACATCGTAGCTTTATTGAGACTCAGAATTTAAATGTGCTTTGGGCAAAAGAGCCAATTAAGAAGTAGACAGAGAAAATGAAATTACTTTTTATTCTGTATAACAAAACAGGTTCTTTTAAATTTTATTCTTAAAGGAAATTCTTCTAAAACAAGACTTTCATATCTTTGAGACTTTAAAAAGATTATCCAGTTTAGCCTCTTATATCTAAACATGCCAATACCCTAAAATCTCTGTGTTAAGATTCCAGAAATGGCAAATTCAGAGCATCATTTGTGTATTGTTTTTAAGTTCAGTTGCCTTTGTACTCCTCAGGTCTGATGAAACTCTTTTGCTTTGATTATATTCTGTTCTCTTTTCTATATTATTTTGCAGAATAGGCAATCTTCATTCTTGCAGTAGTTCTGTATGCACTAAGAAGCATGTTAGAGTCGTTTTCTAGCCATCTCTGTTACTAAATCACCCTAGTTCCCATCTTCTATATGGGGAACTAGGTTTCTATCCCCATAATCATTTTAGTTGCTCTGGGTCTCCTTAAATTACAGGGACCAGCAAAAGCGACAATTCCTCTCAAGAGGGTCTGTGACAGGATGTAGAAAGCAGTTGACTTCCTGGGTATCTGGGTCCCATGATTGCACTGTAACAGCAGCAGCCTTGTACAATAATAGGAAGCTTGAGTCTGAAGCTGGGGATCCTTTCTGCTCTGGTCTTTTTCTGCTGCCTTTGGGCCTCTCCAATCATTGCTTCTCTCATTGTACTGAAATGAGTGAATTAGGGCCATAAAATTGGAAGAGACTTGACAGCTCATCAAATCTCTTGAAACTGAGGTTTGGAGAAAATAAACTTCTCCTGGTCCCAAAACTACCATATCTGAACTCAGTTCTCCTGACTGACAAATCTGTATTTGATTTTCATTGTGCAATGCATTTCATATTGTATTTTGTAATTGTTCTAAATTATTTTTTATATTTTTATATATTTCTATATAGACCCTTTGTTAAGAAAAATATTGAATTTAAAGTGCTTGGTAGAGGTAAAAGTTTTCTCAGGCCTGCCTTATTTATTTCTGCTGAAAGCCCAGTAGTATTCTTGCAGTTATATATCTGCCTTGTAGATAATAACATTATTTGATATTAATTCCAGTATCAACCTTCTTAGATACTCACTCAACATCTAATATTACAGAAGGTAGACAAGATTCGAACAATCTGGGGTGTTCTCAATGTTCACTGATGTAATGGACAAGCCTTAGCCTTTGGTAAAATTTGGTTTAGCAGGAAGCAGGAGAGGGTAAAGAAGAAATAGGGCCTATTAGAAAGGAACTGAGCGCCAAAGGGGAAACCTGTTGAAGTGAAATGGACACTATAAGCAACAATGAACTGATCAGCTCCTGTCCTGACTTTAGATGTACAATGTAATACTTTATCCTTTTTAGTATTTGTTGTTGTTGTTGTTGTTCTAGTACTATTGGTTGAACTCAATAATTAACACACAATTATTCTTAGGTGTTTAAATTTTAACTGAAAAGTGATCCCTGTTAAATCTAAGAGTGGAAAAAGAGAGGGAGGAGATGAACAATTTGGAACATGCTCAATCGGACTGGCCGCAAATGGTGGAGTTAGAAATGTGCCAGGGGATTCCAACACAATCCCATCAAGATGGCATGTACCAATGCCATCTTACTAGTCCAAGTGATCAATTTCAGCTCACAATTGATAGCTCTGATAGGTCTAAGAGTCAAAGAGATCACACAAACAAGACAAGTATCTGCTAATACTAACTGATAGAATCAAAAAAGGAGAGAAAGATCCAACATGGGAAGTGGGATACACAGCAGACTCATAGAATGGCAGATGTCCTAAACAACACTCTGGCCTCAGAATCAGCCCTCAAGGCATTCGGATCATGCGGAAGAGCCCATGAGAGTATAGCAGGCATGGAAAGCCAAGATATCATGGAAAAAAAAAAAAAGACCTAAATGAATGATCTCTGTGAGTGAGATCCCAGTGGAAAGAATGGGGCCATCAAAGAAGGAGGTACCCTTCTCCGAAGGGAGGAGAGAACTTCCACTTTGACTATAACCCTATCGGAATAAGATCAAAGTCAGCGAACTCTAAAGGCTTCCATAGCCCTGGCAACTCATGACTAGAGCCTAGGGAGATTACTGACGCCATGAACAGGAGTGTCAAATTGTTAAATCAGCAACAGGACTCACTGTGTACTTACATCCCATGTGGGATCTGTCCCTAATGTGTCGTCTAAAGCGAAGTGATGCTATAACTAGTACTGAAACAGTATTTTTATACTTTGCGTTTCTGTGTGGGCACAAACTGATGAGGTCTTTACTAATTACATACTAAAGTGATCTTCTGTATATAAAGAGAATTGGAAATGAAAAAAAACAACCTGGTGTTAAAATGGAAATGGCATAGAAAATTAATTAATTTGAAAAAAAATTATGTAGGATCACTGTCTTTAATGTGCTGTACATTGCTATTTAATGCTATAATTAGTAATCCAATGTAGTTTTTTCACTTTATGTTGCTATATGGGCAAAATGTTGAAATCTTTACCTAATATATACTAAACTGATCTTCTGTATACAAAGAGAATTGAAAATGAATCTTTACATGAATGGAAGGGGAAAGGGAGCGGGAAGGGGGAGGATTGCGGGCGGGCGGGAAGTTATGGGAGGGGGGAAGCCATTGTAACCCATAAGCTGTACTTTGGAAATTATATTCATTAAATAAAAGTTTAATAAAAAAAAAGAAAGAAAGGAATGGGGCTGTTTGGTGTTCCTGCAGACACTGAAGTTCCAAATGAAAACCTTCTTCTCTCTTTATTGTACAATATCAGAAATCATTGCAAAACCCCTTCATCTGAAAAGTGCTTCAATGCAGAGTTAGGTCCATGAACTCTGCAACCACAGATACCAACTATCAAGTGGATAGTGATTCCAGATGAGTGGTTTTCAGGCTTGGTTGCGCACTGAAAGCACATGGGAGCCTTAGAGATCATTCCACAGCCTACCCTTGGCAAACTAAAGCAGAATATTAAGGTTGAACTCTAGGCATTAATATTTTATAAAGCTCCCATGAACTCAAAGTTGACAGCCACTGTTTTGAAGTGTTTACAGGACCAGAAAATGATTATGGCAGCTGTAAAGATCTCCTTTAAAGTTTAGTTTCCTCCTCTTTTAACTAGTCAATACTGTGTTCATTGATTATGTAAAGATAATACTGAGGGGCTGGTGCTGTGGCGTAGTGGGTAAAGCAACTGCCTGTAGTGCCGGCATCCGACATGGGCCCCGGTTCGAGCCCCAGGCTGCTCCACTTCCAATACAGCTCTCTGCTACGGCCTGGGAAAGCAGTAGAAGATGGCCCAAGGCCTTAGGCCCCTGCACCCGTGTGAGAGATGCAGAAGAAGCTCCTGGCTCCTGGCTTCAGATCAGCACAGCTCCAGCAATTGCGGCCAATTGGGGAGTGAACCAGCGGATGGAAGACCTCTCTCTGTCTCTCTCTGTCTCTCCTTCTCTCTATGTGTAACCCTGACTTTCAAATAAATAAATCTTAAAAAAAGATAATATTGATTCATGAACCATCATTTCTATTAATTTAATTCATAATATAAAAATATTTTGTATATATCCCTTTTTCATCAATTCAGTTGATGTTGATTTATTGTGCTTATTATGAGCTATAAAATGTTCTCATTATCCAACAGTGTACTCCTACATACAATTTGCCGAAAGTGTTCATAAGGAAGCAATGGAGAAATATTGGACATGATGGGAGTGGTTAGAAAATACATCTAGGATGAAAACTTCTTTGAGGAAATCACAGTTAGAAGACCAGGAGGAAGAGAAGCCATTACTGGATTGACTTAGTACTTCAAGAGATGCTAGAAAATTCAGACACATAATGCTGCTTCTGTTTTCAAGAAACTCATGGTTTGATAGAGAAGAGAAATATGTACATTAATAATTAAATACAGTGAGACATGTTAATATAGAGGTGTACTAAGTGCTATGGGAGTAGAAGGTCTCCTGAAGTTTCACCAGGAAATCTCAGAAAAAATATGTAGAACTCTGTGGGTTTTCAGGGGCACTGTATACAGGGCTATGTAAATCAACCAACTTTAGCACATGTTCTTTAACACCTGCTTTTTCTATGTTCTTAAGTCTGATTCTGGGGTGAGAGGGGATTCTAATATTCTCTCATCAACCCTTCTATCACATTCCTTATGCCTATAGATATACACATGCCCATCCATCTAATAAGAAATGAATAATTATAATGAATCTGTAGGTCTGTACTAGAAAGAGCCTTATTTTCATGAATAGGAAATATTCAGTGTTTCAAATTTGATGGCTCAGGAGATTATCAATGAAATCAAGCCCGGTTTAGTAAGAGTTGATTATATAAACTCAGTAATCTGAAATTTTTTCTTTTTTTTCTGAGGTCAGAGGGGTTTGGAAACTCAATGTTTGATTACCAAAGCACTGTGACAAGAATGCTATATAAAAATACATAGAGCTCACAGTGCTGATTTTTTATGCTTTGCCAATGAATTGAGTATGGATAGAACCATAGATTACTTCTAAAATCACCCCAAAGGACAAGGGGCTATTACTCCAATTGAATCTTTATGCTGTATGTGAGTGCCCTGACTAACTGGGTCTTTCTTCACAGTGTAAATAACATAGTCTATGTACTAGTAGGATACTGGTGTCCAGATAATTAGACCAATAGGGAGGTTAACAGAAAATGTCCTGAAGTTGCGCAGTAAGTGAATCCCTGATGACAATTCCTGTCTGGTCATCCAATATATTTTTCTGTGGGAAGTAATGAATCATCTCTTTCAGTGTTTCACATATTTCTCTCAATTTTTAACTGATCTCTGTGTCTGCTGAATCCTGTTGCCTGTTAGCATAGACTAAGATTGCCTGACAATCCCAAATTTACTCTTGCTTTATTTTAGAACCCCAGTTTTGTTTGTGGTGTCAATGCACACAGTTCAAATCCACATTTAGTTACCAGGCTCCATTTTAAAGAAGAACACTCAAATAACACTGTCCTAGTGAGTAATAACATCTGACTGGGTGACACCGTTGGGATACGATTCTTGTGTTGAGTTCAGAGAACAGATTCCCTAGCACCTGTCTGTTGTCTTCATTTTTTAGCATTTCTAGTCTGGAGTGAAGGACTGATGACCAATGAGGAGAATAGCACCTTGCAGCCATGGGGATCGGGGACCAGAATTTAGATGAAATTTTACTCCATAATCGCTTCCTTGAATCGCCATGTTAGCACTGAACTACTCAATTCCGGACTGCTTACTTGGTCTATGCTAACAGAATAGGTTTACTGAGTTGAGTCACCCTGATGAGTTTCTGCTACCTTTAACTGAAGACATTGCTAACTGATAGACTAGACTGATAGACTCTTTTCTTTCAATCAGCTATTTAATATTTCAGAAAAATATCTTTGGAGGAAGACATACTTGAATTAAAAAACCAATTCATTTTTAAAGATTTATTTATGTATTTGAAAGTCAGATTTACAGAGAGAGAGAGAGAGAGAGAGAGAGAGAGAGAGAGAGAGAAGAGAGACAGAAAGAGAGAGCTCTTCTATCCACTGGTTCACTTCCCAACAGCTGAGGCTGGATCAGGCCAAAGCCAGGAGCCAGGAGCCTCCTCTGGGTCTCCCACATGGGTGCATGGTCCCAAGGACTTGACACATGCTCTGCTGTTTTCCCAGAGACATTAGCAGAAAGCCAGATTGGAAGCTGAGTGGCCAGGCCTCCATAAGGATGCCACCACTGCAGGTCGAGGCTTAACTTTCTACACCAAGTGCCAGCTGGCCCCTCAAAAACCAATTTTGCTTCTTACTAGCTACGTGATTTGTGCTATTTGTAAGCGAAAGAGAAATAATAGTAATAATACCTGGTTAAAATTATAACACTAAAAGAGATACTATGTATCAACACATTTAAAAATAATGTATTTGATAAATGTCTTTTCACATATTATTCATTGAAGTATCATTAGTATCACCATCCTAAATAGTTGTTAATTCTGCCCCACATACATTTCTTCGTTTGGAACATGATTAGAATAAGTTCCTCGATGTAAAGCACAAAAATATAAAACACGAAAGTCAAACTGAATAAATAAGCTTTTGCTTTCTAACAAACAAAAACCATAAAAAAGAAAGCGTCGATCTTACAGCAATTCTCTTCATTGAAGTGGAGCCATGTAATTTATATTCTGTTCTTCATCTCTATTTCCCTGAAATTGATGTCAGAAAAATGTCCATGGGGAATCAAATGAATGAATATAGACTGTGACAAAACACCAAATAACAGACCTTTTAAAAGTGAAATAAAATAATTACTCTTAGAATTGGGGAAAACCCTTTTCACCCCAGGAAGCAGAAAACTGAGAATAAGGGAATTTGGATTATTAGTATTAGTATTAGTATTAGTATTACTGGAATCTGAAATAGGAAGACTCAGTTTCTATCCAAAAAGGCCATATTAAATGTTACTATACATGAAGTATAAAAAATAGTTTATTAATGCAAAGCATGTACTTAATTTTTAATAAAAGAACTAATATTATTTTTAAAAATATATTAGGGAATATATTAGGAGGCAAGTATATATTTATATTGCTAAGTGCAATGGGCCATTCTCATGCAACTGTGCTAATGGCTATGGAACCGCATATTACAGTGGATTGTGAAACCCATAATTTTCAGTTGTGTTGTTATACTGTGTAAATCTAACAACCCAAAAAACTGAAGTTTGATTTTGAGGCCGCAATCAGCTCCTGTTTGATATTCTTAAAACATCTCAAATTGCTTCTGAATTCTTGGCCACTGAAAAAGATTAATCCATGGAAATCCCTTGGAATTTTCTTTCTTTCTCACAGATTAACAGGAAATGAGAACATAGCCATTAATAACATTTACATTATTTAATTTAAATTTTCAATACAAATGTTTCATTCCTGTAAAAATAAGAAAATGAGGGAAGGAAGGAAGGAAGCAAAGAAGGGAGGGAAAAAAAGAGGGGGAGCAAGGGAAGGGGATGGAAGACAGCCACTTACACCACGGTGTACTTGAGGGGAAAACTGTTCACAGTGGAAGTGCCCAGAGGGTCCCTCTGCCTGCCGAATGACTGAGAACATCCTTTGTGTCCTTGAGAAATAGTCCTGGTTAGCACCTACCTTTGCTGGTTTTCTGAAGGCAGTCACCTGTCTACTGGTGCAGGCAGAAGGAGCAAAAGCTACCTAAACAACTAAATTTGTTCAAACCACTGCCATAATGGTCAATAACCAAACAGATTGGTTTTTTACAATGGTATCAGTTGCTTGTGAGCAAGGACTTCATAGAATAGCTTATGGAGTCCAAACTGTGTCATCAATGCCAAATTATGACATCATGTCCCTAAAATGAAAAAAAAATCATTACTGGATTTTCTGACACAATACTGTTCTTGAAAATTTGTGTCTATGAAGGTCCCCTGTTACCAATGGGAAAGCCATCTATTCATGTGATATAAGAATGCAGTTTTATTAGGTGTAGCAATTTTTAATGATCTGAATAGGATCATTGTTTCAGGTAATGTATACAGAATAACTATTTACTGATGAGTCAGATTCAAGATTCTAAAATTGCTGTATTTGAATAGAGGTGTGTTTAGAAGAATTTATTTTGGATTTTAGTAAAATGAAAATATTTCATGTCTGCTCATTATTTTTCTTAGAGGTCTCTATTCTGCAGGATGGCAATGAAAGTTTTTGCAGCTCTGTAGAGCATTTTGTTGTTGAAATGGTTACTTTTCTTACCACTTATAACAGTTAATTCACTCTTTGATAAAATAGAACAGCCCTGACAACATTGTACTTTGTCTTTCTACCTATAATGGGAATGTGAACTGAATGTGGTTAGACAGAAAAAGGCAAGATAATAAGCCTTCACAGGAGAGGTACTACTTGAACCAGGTCCTCAAGAGGAGTGGGAACTTGCAACCAGGGAATGTGGAAAGGTGAAATCCAGGCAGAAATAATGACAGGTGCAGGCTCATGGAGCTGAGATGGAGGAGAGCATGCTCAGAGAATGGTGAGAAGTCTCTTGTCACTGGAATAGAGGAGGCAGCCAGGAAGAGAAGAGACAAACGGAAGTGAGGATGGGGGGGAGTGTAATTTATTTAGCTCATACTCTACTAGATATTGACAACCGTGATAAGCACCATATATAAAGCTTAATATTCTCAGGGGTTTTGTAAGTACATTAGTAACAGCCTCATTTTAGGAATGAGGAAACTGAGGTACTTTTCCAAGTTCACACAACTAGTAAGTCAGGAAATCTTAACTGAATCACAGTTCATGGTATCCAGTCTGTTTCTGTCACTGTTTAGCATATTGTTTGCAATATGTGATAGAGATCCTTCAACTCTGTACCAGGATATGTGCACATTATCTAAGAAGCATTGAGTAGTAAGTAGAGGGTTGCAAGCAGGACAGTGAGGCTGTAAGAAGGACCATGTAGCAGGCAAAGAGACATACGCACAGGAAAGTCTGTGTGGGGTGAAGAGTACAGACATGGAGTGAATTTAGATAAACTCTAAATTTCTAGGTTGGGAATCTGGTTGTATTCTAGGACCATTTAGCCCAGAAAGAGAATAGTGCAGTGGAAGCAAGGTAAGGAAAGAGATTGGAATTTATTTTGGATACATGAAAGTATTTGGTAATGAAATTCATGTTGATCAAGTGGGAAATTTTTATGAAGCTAGCTAGCATTTGAATGTATTTCTTTAAGCTCACTAACTTTCTGGTTCATAATACTCAGAAGCAGGAAAGTGTTGTTAGATTTATTTTCAAGGTCTGAGTCTGGTATATAAAGTGAGATGAATGAAAGTGTCCCTGGACATCATGATTGTCCACCTCCAAAATAAATTAACAGCAGGACTCACTGGGGGTTTTAAGCCCAATGACACAGAACATGAAAAGGAATATGACTTATCCCTCTGGCTCCAGGACTGGTATGAGAGATGACAGGGTAGGAACAAGACTCAGAGTTCCACAGCTGTCTTCTTTAACTCTGTTAGCACAAGAGGCTCCTGGGGACATAGAAAGGTAGGTCAGCAGCTCTAGAATCAATAGAGGAGCTTTTAAAAAGCCATGGCTGCGTGAGCTTGGGCTTAATGAATAACAGTATTGGATAGCAGGATCAGGAATATATATTCTCAAAATTCTCCACAGGTAATTAAAATAACAATATAGTTATTGAACACTACAACAGCCTTTTTCTAAGTGCTATAAATAGATTAACTGATAGTCAATACTCCCTACAACTCTGGAAGTTTCTTTCCAAAGTCTGGTCCACTAGTGAGATAGTTTGATTAATCTCATTCACATCTATTTCTCTTTTTGCCATAGAAGGTAAGGTAAAGTGGCCTTGTGAACATGTTTGCACATTTGTCCCATACCCTAAGACAACGTGACTGTTTAATTCTGATGAAAAGTATCAGGGCAATAATAATAACCCATTGCAGATTTATAAAATGTGCGGCTGACCTACTTGTAACTTTACCAACATATTGAACAAGACACATTTGTTCAATACCTTCTCTACACTAGATATCATGCTAAGTGCTTAGGATACAAATGCAAGGTAAAACAAGATCTCCCTTTCCTGGAGAAATGAACAGGGAAAAAAACTAAAATTTTATTTTTTGCCGTTTTTTATTGTCCAGAATTTTGTATTCCAAAAGGATCTTTTTCTCCTGTATCTCTCATGTAGCAATTTTCTACCACAGATTTTAAGATATTCTATGTTCTCAACTAATATCTCCATATATATATATATATATATATATATATATATGAATACTTATGGGCTCTTGCTATCAATCTCAAGCCCCAAGACATCAATAAAGAAGAATTAGAAATGATAACAAATTGTAAAAGGACAGGATTGGAAAAGTTGAAGCAAACAGAGATCTAGAAGGCAAATATTGATGCCAATCAGAGTCTCAATCAGACCAAGTAGCTAAATCAGTGTGAGCAACTGAGAAGCACCAGATATGCAAGTCACAGGCAGGAAATCAAGATCAGTGAGGCACAAGGACCAGACACTCCAATCAAGGAGCAAGGTCTGTCTTCTCTGACCAGAGCTGGAGGGCAGGGAGTAATGGACAGTTAAGAATGATGATGTTTTCCCTACTGGGACTTAAATCAAATAGTCAGCTTGATAAGATATCAAAATTGAAAAGGAGAAGCAAGAATGCCAAATTTGAGAGGCTTTCCTGCAAAGGATATTACAAAATCAGGCATTTCCCATAAGAATGATCAAATGTTAAAAAGCCTGAGTGGTGTCAGAATGCAAGGCAATTTTTGGCTAAGTATTTGCCTTCAGTTAACTCTGTAAAGGGACATATGTTTTGAAAGTGTCATGATAACAACTGATTAGATTTTGTTCATTATTGAAATGGGTTAGAATGCAATAACATTGTGCCATAAGAAAATAGCTTCCCTCTCCATTAATGGTGATAATGACCCTAATGTGATAGCTACAGTTATTCAAAAATATTTACTAGCACCAAATATAAGCCAGATCCTGTTTTACATAGGATTAAGTACTTATGTAACAAATAAAATGTTCTGTTCTCATAAAATTCTAGTGGGGGTGAGGCAGGCAGTAAACATAGCAACTAGGTAATTGATATAGTGCTTTGAAAGGAAGGTGGGTGAGAAGGTGACAAGTAAACCAGCTATGGAGAACTGAGAGTCTGGGAGTAAGGAGTGGTTGTGATTAAATAGGATAGTCACTTCCTAGGGGAGAAAGCCAGCCTTTCTGACACCTGAATAAATTTCCCAATGGAAGGAGCAGCCAGTACAAAGGATCTGAGGCAATTATTCCTGTTTATTTGCTCATTACCCTAAGACTTTGAAGACAGAAGCTACATTTTACTGATTACGAAACTGAGGTTGAAGTAACAGCCCCATGTCCCACAGCTGATAATATCTGATGATCTCTTAATATTATATTCATAGGTGTTTTGCATAGCACCATTAAATTATGAGTGTAAATAACTTATAAATACATACCAGAATTCATGAAGCTACAATAATGAGCCTAATGGAGGGGGAAGACATTTAAACATCCATCAGATTCATAAATATATAGCTATAAACCATGACTAAGACTAGAGGAAAATGAAAGGTGTTATGCAACTGTGCAAAACAATTGAGGTGGAGGAGGCAGAAGAAGACATGTCTTGCCACATAAATAAAAATGCAGTTGAAACTTGGTGGAGACAAAGGGATCATTTGGTGAAAGAGATGAGGGAAGATGATTTCAGGCAAACACATTGAAGTAGCACAGAAATGAAACTTCTTAGGAATCCAAAAAAGGATGGAGTTTGGATTTTATCTCAAATATAGTAAAGTTATGGTAAGTTAAAGGTGTTTTTTAAACAGCAGGTGGCAACATTTATTTTGAGGTTTTCAAGAAGACTTTGGCCACTTTAAGGAATAGTAAAGGAAAACACAATTTGACAATGGGAAAAGCCCTTTACTTGATGCATCTACTCATCCACTGCCATCTCCCAAGCCTATGTAGATTGCTGGGAACCCAATGTTACCTATATCAGGAAACAAGAAGAAAAATTGGGATAGTGCATGTTGGGAGGCCGAGGGTTAAAGGGAAGAGAAGATATCCATACGGGACTGTTTTGTAGCAAAAGGAAAGACTTGACCCTTACTGCCAAGAACACCCATAAAAACAGAGTCATAAGACCCAAACTTAGTGAGGAGCCAAGGAGGAGGCTAAGTTGAGAGTACATGAGACATCCTCATCTCTGACCTACTGTAGACTCCACATGGGTTGGATGATTGAAAAGACAAACAACTAAATTAAATCGAAGGCATCTCAGGGAATAATCCTAAGAAAACACACTACTTGCTGATAGTTACGATGTGTCAGTCAGTACGTACTTCTATGGATGGATATTAACTTGTGAAGTGGGAATTATTATTGTCTCCATTGTATAGAGGAGTTAATGGAGGCAAGACAAGGTTAGGGAGCTTGTCCGAGGTCACTAAATTGAAAAGTCATGTTTTCTACTCACTTTGCAACATCCACTATAGTTTTACCTCCTTGTTTTAGTTTCAGGATTAATGTAAAAAGATATTTTATTTATTTAAAAGGCAGAGTTACACACACAGAGAGAAGGAGGGAGACAGAGAGAGATATCATCTGCCAGTTCACTTCCCAAATGGCTACAACAGCCAGGGTTGTGCCAGGCTGAGGCCAAGAACCTGAAGCTTCTTCCAGGCATCCTCTGCTGCTTTTCCATATATATTAACAGGGAGATAGATTGAAATGGAGTCTACAGCAGCCAGGACTCAAATGGATGCCTGTGTGGATGCCAACATCACAGGTGGTGGCTTAACGCTCTATACCACAACACCAGCCCCACAAGTTTTCAAATTGCTACAGTTTCATTCACAACAGAATTGGATATAATAAAATATAATGTAAAAATTACAGAAAACTATGTCTTTCACAACCCTTTCTTTGATTAACTTCATTCCACTTCAACCAGTTGTGAGAACGCTGGTAGAATTCCTCAGAGCTAATGATAAATTACTAATGTAATTGATCCTTTGTTTTAGTGACCTGTAATTGTTCTAGTGCCAAGGAGATAATAAAATACTAACAGATGATTGTCTTAGTTTTGACTAATGGTTCATCTTATATTCATAGTTTTGAGGAAATGTGTTTTAGTTCTTATGTTTCCAAAGCACGCTACTGTTCAAGATCAAGAGGATGTGTAGAAAACAGTTGCCATGAAGACAGTCATTACTGCTACTAGGAAATGTAGGGCAGGGAATTGAAATGAAGTTTAAGATCATCTTTCCTTTATGGAAGCATGATTTTCTATGTCGGTTGACTGCTTCCTTGAGCTCCTGCAAAATGGAACCACTTAACCAATGATATGGAAATATTTGGAACATTAAAAAGAAATATTACAAGAGGCATCAGCACTTGGGAAAATGTGTATCTTGAGTTCCTACAATTACAATTTATTTGTAGTAATTTCTAATATTTGAACCCATAGACAACTGAATCTGTTCTTAGGAATCTGCTTAGTAACCCAGTACTACAGTGTTCACTGTGAACTGTATACAATATACACAACTTCTATTGTGGGTAAAACAAACACGCAAGCAAAAAATTGCCTGCTTTCATGGGGACAACAGACAGCATACCCTTGAAGAATGTGTAAGAGGCAAGTAGACCAAATAGTAGCTAGAATACAAATCAGGGGGTGGACATTGTAGTGCAGCTGGTAAAGCATCCCGTAATGGACACTGGTTTGAGACCTGGCTGTTCTGTTGCCCCAGCTCCCTGATAATGGCCTCAAAAAAGTAGCAGAGGATGGCCTGGGTATTTGGACCTCTGCACCCATGTAGGAACACTGAGTAGAGTTCCTGGCTCCTGGCTTTGGCTTGGTTTAGCCTTAGCAGTTGTGGCCATCTGGGGAGTGGACCACCAAACGGAAAATTTCTCTGTCTCTGCCTTTCTCTCTGTGACTCTGTCTTTTAAATAAACAAATATATCTTCAAAAAATAATTCAAATAAAAGTAGTTTTTTAAAATAAAATTGGTTGAATGGTTCTGCAAAGAAATTAGCCTTAAAAGACAGGATTTCTTGGAGGAGGTGCTGCTGAGTAGGAGAATAATCTGGATTTCAAGTGTATAGTATATGACAAGTATCAAGTCCTCAAGAAATACTGGGTGTATGAATGAAGTTAAAAATTCAAAGGGGAAGAAAAAAAAAAAGGGGAAGGTTTCAAGGTTCAGAAAGTGACCAATGGTTCATACTGAGACTGCATGTCTCCTACTGGTAAGCACATGGCTCTATTGTGAAAGTGTAAAGAGTCTTAATTGAAATACACTTTTGGTTGTCAGACATGAAGAAACAATTGGCTCTGACTTGACATATTAAAGACATATGGTGTTAGGGAGGATTTGTGGATGGCACTTTGAAGATGTGATTATTTTTACAGTCTATTCAACTGGGAAAACTCATTTCCTAGAAATTATCCTTGGCAGGTCCCCCTCTCCTAGGCCCCTGTGACGTTGTTGGTGTCAGGTCCTAGTGCTGCTCAACAGCCTACTTCTTCCCGTCCACACAGTGTTCTCTTCACCTTGGCTTGTAAAATTTCCCTCTAAAAGATCTCTGCAATGCTTTCCACTTTGTTCTCCACATTGCAGCCAAACGGATCTTTGAGAGCCAATCTCTTCTTTGCTAAAACTCTGAAATTGCTCTCCCTTAATATAGTACAAAAATTCTTCGTGCTTTATCCCTTCTCTAGATTTACTTTCCACCATTCTTCCATATCACTGTGTATTTTCTCTCATAGTACTAATTAGCACTTATTTTTGTATTTTTTCATGAAATTAATACCCCTCTACTGAAGAGAATCCATATACTTGCATTATATAGACTCAGACATGAAGGGGTACTAACATCTGATTGTGGGATTTCTGACAGGTTGTATAACTTCTTGATGGCCATTCAAATAATAAGTGATGTTAATATTGGAATGAACATTTAATTCACCAGAGGTATAATGTAGATATAGGATGTCAACAAGAGAATCTAGCTAACAACTTCTGAATCTGGATCTTTCAAAATGAAAATCTAGGTATAAGACCACAAACTGACATGCCAAGAAACACATATTTTTGTCAGGATTATGATTTAGCACATTGGGTTATGTTGGTTTTCTACAACAAGAATCACAACAGAAGGATATAAAAAGAATCTATATCTATATATTTATATAACACATATGTTTGTACAATATAAAAGTATATTTATACATTGTAAAAAGCAATTTATATTTTGGTTAATAATCTTTTCTTTTCCCAGGAAGTCTATGTAAAAGCCAACTTATTATAAGAAATGTATTTGTTAGGCATGGTTGCAGAGTAAAGGAGCAATTGGATGATATTCGTCAATAGTGACATCAGACTTATGATGACTAGAGAGCCCAGAAATTTATCCACTTACACATATCCAACTGTTTTTTGACAAAAGTGCTCAGACCATATGGTGGAGTAAGGATAATCTCCTCAACAAATGGTCCTGGCAAAACTGGTTGTATATATGTAGAGGAATGAAATTAGATCCACACCTTTCTCACCATATACAAAAATCAAAGCAAGCTGCATCAAAGACCTAAATATAGACTTGAGATTATGAGGTTGCTGGAAGAAAACATAGAGGAAACACTCCAAGACACTGGTTTAGGGGACACCTTCTTGGATAAGACTCACAAAGCATGGGTAACAAAAGTAAAATTAAATAAATGCTACTATATCAAA
The DNA here is from genome assembly GCF_033115175.1 of Lepus europaeus. Taxonomy (NCBI): domain Eukaryota; kingdom Metazoa; phylum Chordata; class Mammalia; order Lagomorpha; family Leporidae; genus Lepus; species Lepus europaeus. The sequence goes on along the minus strand of NC_084828.1, from coordinate 102,062,892 downwards.
CTCAAAAACTTTGGCACAGCAAAATAAACAGTCAATAAAATGAAGAGACATCCAACAGAATAGGAAAAATATTTGCAAACCACCTATCAGACAAAGGATTAACATCCTGAATATATCAGTAACTTGAAAATCAACATATGTCAAAAAACAATGTATGTTAAAAAAATATGTCCACAACAACGAAACAACCAATCCAGCTGAGAAATGAGCAGAGGAATTCAATAGACAGTTCTTAGAGGAAGAAATACAAATGGCCAACAAATATATGAAAAAATGCTCAACATCACTAGCTATCAGGGAAATGCAAACCAAAATCACAATGAGATATCACCTCACCCCTGTCAGAATGGTTAAAATCCAAAATACAGAGAGTAACAAATGCTGGTGAGGATGTGGACAAGGGGGAACACATACACTGTTAATGGGACTGTAAATTAGTACAGCCACTGTGGAAAACAGTGTCGAAATCTCTTAAGAAACTGGAAATAGGCTTGCTGTATGACCCAGCAATCCCTCTACTGGGTATATACCCAAAATACTTGAAAACAATATATCAAAAAGATAACTGCACCACAATGTTTATGCCAGTGTTATTCACAATAGCCAAAATTTGGAACCGATCAAGGTGTCCATCATCAGCATCATTAGATGAATGAATAAAGAAAATGTGATACATACATATATATATATATATATATATATATATCCAATGGAATATTGTTCAGCTATAAGAGTAGAATGAAATTCTACCATTTGCAGCAAAATGGATACAACTGGAGGACATCATTTTGAATAATAAGCCGGGCTCAGAAAGACAAGTACTGCATGTTCTCCCTTATATGTGGGAATTGAAATTTTAAAAAACAAAGAAAAAGGAAGTGTTTGTATCAATATTGCTGCAAATATAGTTTTGGAAAACTTTGTTTTACACCTTTGTCAAACCAATGGTTAAGAATGTTATATTAATATAGGTTTATTGATCTGTGCTTGCTTTAAAATTTACTGTATATGGGTGAAATGGTCATTTTCCCATTCAATTATTGTTTATAGCTATTGTCTATATTCCCTCTAAACTAAGGTTTATTTATTTTTATTTATTAAACTTCTTATTTAGTGAAGTAATATACCTAATATACCTTTTACTGTAATGTACATTTAAAGTATTTTATCTCAAATACTAAAGACAGAAGGAAAGGGAGAAGGGAGGAATATGAGAGGGAGAGAGGGGGAGGGAAGAGGATGGTGGAAGGGAATATAAATTTGTTTTTTAGAATTGTATTTGAAAATCACATTCAGTCTGTTAGAAACTAATTAAAAATTAGAATTGAAAAATTTTAAACATCTTCAGACTGTGAGGGAGGGGGGAGGGGTGCTCTCTAACTTTGTTGGTGGCTAATCCCTCTCTCAGGTTTCGAATAAATCTGCACTTACTGTGAAAACAAAACAAAACAACATTGTGATCAAGCTCTCTTCCCTCTAGGGATACCCATCCCATGGACAGACTACTGCTCCCTGGATTGTTCTAACCTAGTCTTCCTCCTGATTGTGCATCTTGTACTAGAGACTAGGCAAGCTCATACATATGTTTATAGTTTTTCTTTTATTCCAAACTACTGCTTAGATTCTATTTGCGGGATTGCTGGATCGTACAGCAAGTCTATTGAAGTTCTGAGAGTCCAACTTGATCATTTTCTATTGGACTGATGCATTTCTTAAATGTTTAGGTAATTTTGTTCCTTACTTTGTTTCTTTTTTGTCCCTTCTAAGCACCAGTTAATCTCATTCATTGTGCTGAGGTTTCACTAATATTCTGAGCACTATGGAGTCATTTACTGATGCCTGCAAATATTCTATACACTGTATATTGGTAAATGACCTGATATTTCAAAAACCCCTTCTCATTTTAAGTCTGGACTACTTTTATACAGTGAGGACAAATGAGCTATTGTAAATCATTGTTGCTTTTAACGTTTACTTACAGTGATGATCCAATAAAACCTTATAAAATTCAATTAATGGCAGTCTAGAGTAACAGAAACAAAGGTTACCCTCTGCATTGGCTCCATCTGATCTGGAGAGTTACTTGCATAGACGCCTAGAGACAAGCAAGGATGCTTCTTTCTTGATTTATGTAGAGTCATAAACTAAGTTTTCTGAAAATGCATTATTGCATCTTGATGAATGGGACCTCAGAAATGAAGTCTTTTGTTTTCCTTACCATTGGGTTATGGGAGGAAATATCATTTCATATTTTTAGTGAGTATTTATGTGAGAGATGGCTTCAAAACTACTAGAAAATAAAGTGAAGTTTCCACTCACCAGACAAATCAAGTAGATGAAGCTAGTTCAAATTTACTGAAAGTTCTGAAATGATTTCTATGATTTTCAAATGTAGTGGTAATTAAAACAAGCTAACTCCATGCTATATTAACAAGACATGGTGAAAATTTGTAGCCAACATATTGTATGCTTTGGAATGTGATTAATATCTCAAAAAATCTCCAAGAAGAGTTAAAAATACTTGATAGAACAAATAGAATTCCTACTTTTGATTTTTGAAGCCTATTTTCCAAAATTGTACAGAATTATATTTTGTCTTAGAACCATTTCAAATTATCACAAGCTTCCAGTTGTGCTGGAAGGCACAACTAAGGGTTTTGAACGGCATTATGAACTTTGTAGGTGGAAAGTTTAAGTAGTTTTTCTTTTAAATGGTAGCTTCATGTGTTTTATGATCTTCTGAGTTTTAAATGCCTGCACATCCCTAATTATGATTACAATTATGGGTTCAGTTAAAGTTGAATGCATGATTATGTGGGAGTATTTCAGGTAATAAGTCAGATATTTTAACTCAGTAATTGCCAATGATTAATTCTATTTTTCCAGATTGTTTTTTGTTTGAATTTGAAAAGTTAGCATATTATTTCCTTGAACTGTAATTGCCTCTAAATTATGCACAAGGCTCTAAGTTCTGAGTTAATTATATCCTAGTGAGCTCTTTTAGATTAAGCTCAGAAATTTCAAGGTGCACACATCATAAGAACCCGTTAAATCCTTTAACATGTGCCTCAGTAAAGAACTGCCATGCATGATTGATGACAGTGGTTTTTTAAAGTTCATTCAATTCTCTGGTGCCAACCATTAAAGGTATTAGAAATTCATCTCTATTGAAGAATTTGCGGAGATTCAAAAACTTAAAATTGTGCTGGTGAATCTCAGGTTCATACATTTTGTCCTGAGTTCTTTGGGAAACAACAAGTTCATGGTACTAATTATGAAAAAAATTCAGGCAGAGAAAATATCAGGTCAAAACCATTTTATTTAATCTACATTCATTAGATATCCAAGAACCAAAACCAAAATGGCTAAACAATGGGAAGAATGAGAAATTCTAAGGCACAAAATTGGAACATAGCATGATGTTGCAATTGACTTTTAAAATAAGTGACTGTAATGAAATGTCCCTTTATTTACCTACTCAATTATTCTCTTAAAAGTGGAATGAAATTCTAACTCAAGAGAGTAATACTCAGCTTTCATTACTTCTGGTACTATGTAGAAATAAAAGTTTGACTTTTTTGAAAAAGACTATAAACTCTAAGCAAGGAAGTGAATCACGAGATGAAGTTGGAAAGAGGAGTAAGAGAAGAGAGACAAGTAAATTTCTGGAAGACAAAAAGCATTTGGAAACATGTTGCCACGTTAAAAGGCACAACAGGAAAAAGAGTATCTATTGCACAACAGGCATGTAAAGCCTCAGCAAAAGCAAGAACTTAGCTTTGATAACGGCAAGAGAGACAGCAGGCCCAAAACCAAGGGCTCACTGATGGTTCTGACCGTTGTTCCAGATGCTCCTGCTCACCCCTCCAGGACTACTCCTAAGTCTCCTGAAAATGAGAACGAACGAACAAGCTGGTATCATTATTCGTAGTAATAACACTGGATGCTAATGAATAAAATAATTCATCCATGTGGAAAACATTTTAAAATAATATTTTGTGACTAAACAAGGGCCTAAAATAAGGGAGAGGGCAAAAGAGAAAATATCAGACTTTTTAAGAATTCATAAATTTTACTTTTCATTTTCCAGGAGGAGGTTTTTTGACAATGTGCATCAGTAAAACAGAAGATAAAACCAAGAAGGAGATTATGTTGCCATGATATAAAGGAGCTAACTTTGGAATGCAACTATGTGATGCTAACTTGAGGGCTTTCAAGATATGGAAACTGGACCTACTTGACAGTTGTTTAAAGGATTGGAGGTGGGGCAGGTATTGGTATTAAGAGAAAAAAATCTGTCCAGGTCAATTTGAAACTAACATAGGTTTGGAAACTCTATCTGCAGAATAAAGTGAAGTTCTTCACTCCTAAGAAAGAAAACAGTAAGATTTCTGCTTATTCCTCCAAGCCTCAACCCTTGCCCTGCCATCTCACGCTTTGGGTTGTTCCAATGCTGCATTTTTGGCTTTGTTTACTCTGTACTCCCTGTGTAATTGCTTTTCCTTTCCCAGTGCTCTCTGTTTATGCCTAATCATCTTTTAATAGGCTACTCAGTTGTTGCCAGCTTGAGCAAGGCTTTCGTCACAGTCAGGCTGTGAATGAAACTGTCATCTCGCCCTCACCTCCTTGGCTGTGCACTGTCACAGGATGTGATAAACCTCTGCGCAGGGGTTCTCTTAGTTCTCTGGGCACAGGAGTTGTGCTTACTTTATCAGTGGGGTCCTAATGTCTAGAAATGTGGACATGTAGTCACTACACAATAAAAGCAGATTAAATTCATCTCATTTTTAATACTCACAAAATTCACAAAAAACAGAATAGCAAAATTCACCAAAAAAAAAAATTACAAAAAAACCCAGAGTAGCCAAATTAAATTCACTTTTTTCTGGAGCCTCATCTGCACTACCTAGGGTCTGCTGCAAATTCTGCCTGGTGACGCTGGGTCTTTGCTGGTGCTCTTCAGTAGCACAAATACTTATTTATGTACCAGCTCTATTCTCCCCTTTACATTTAGCTATTTCACTGCAGCAAAATATTTGCCTGTGAACACTTGTCCTTGCCAGTATGTAAGTTCTCTGCAGGGGGAGATGTGAAAGTATGTCTCTGTGCTTTACATACAGAGATTTTTTTTTTCCTTTTATAACATAGCATTTCAAATATGAAAGCACATAACTTGAGAAAAGTAGCAGAACAAAGCCTTTTGAGGAAGAATTTTAAAATATATTAAAAGTCACCAGTATTTGATGAGAGGTACATAATTTTCATTAGGAAAACAATGCAACGTTGCCTTCATTACCTCCCGTTTACAGTCTCAGGTACCAAGCCTGGCTGGTTGTGCTTCCTACTTCCTTGCCATCATGGTGCCGAGGTTCTGAAAAGCCAGACTTGCAATTCTCTTTGTCCCAGTGAATGAGCTATTTTTTTTTTTAGACACAGCAACATATGAGCATGGTAACAATCAGTCTTGTCTGATCACTGTGGTTCATTAAGTGCTAGCTAGTCATCAAAGTAGAAAATCTGCTCTTTAAAAGGATTCTTATATTTGGTCAAGCGCTCTGAAGAAGCACACAGAATTAAAGCTGTTAAATAAATAACTATTCTGATGATGAAAAGATTTCCCAAAATGAGGCCAAGAGAGATTTTCTCATACGCACCTTTGACCTTGTTATCTACAGCAGTTTTGACCTTTGCTTGCTGAACTCAACAATAAAAATTCTTTAAAATGATACAGATCTTTGCAGTACACAGAAGGCTCTAGCAAGCTTGTACATTCTCTCAGCTAATTCATTCCAAAATTCTTTGATGGAGGCAGTTTTCATCATTCCTACTTTGTATTGGTACCAGCCAAGAATTGAAGAAGGTACTTGGACACTTGGTCTCAAAGCTTGAGGGAGGCAGAGGTGCACGCTCAGGGCTGGCGACATCTGCACCAGGGCCCGTTTCACCACTTTGCCACTGAAACCACATAGCTCAAGCAGTGGCCCTGAAGTTTAACTACTGAAATATACAATAAACTTTTGGTGCAAAAGTAGAGTCATGACTCTCCCAACTATTTCTTGCCCCAATAGTTTGTAAAGGAATTTTCCCAGTCCATCATTGGTATAACAGTTGAAGACAAACAGCATGCTTCTCTCATATTCTACCCAAGAAAGAGAACTATATGACATTAAAGTGCTGTCCCTTTTAAGGGAGCCTCTGTAACTAACATGATAGCCTTATATTTACTCTGTGCCATGACAAGAAAAGTAGATTTACTTACAGCTTCTGATCACACCTAAAAAATTATATATTTCCACCAAAGGCAATAGGCTCAGTGTACTAGTTCTATCACATTTGGTTTATTGTCAATTGCAAGCAGTTTCTTATGGCAGCATTTATTTCTAGAATTAGTTTGACCAAATTGTAAATTCCTCCGTTGGAATAGCTCGCAGTAATAGATAGATTTCCTTCTCACTTCAAAACCTACTGTTGCATGGCTTTTAAAGAGCGTTTATCAGAAACCCCTAGACAATCCTCCAACTTCAATTGAACCAATTAATTTTATGCAATGAAAAATCTGAAGGAAGTCTCTTGACTGCCTCTCTGACACTTTGTATCCTGTGATATTTCACTTTTAGCCATAAGTGATTGAGAGCAACAGACATGACTGTTTTTAAAGTGGTATGTGGGACTCCAACCTACATTTTTTTTATTTGTTAGAAGTACTCTTCTGCCTAACACCCACTCACATTTTGAAGTCTTACCTCATTGTGTCATAACAGTGATGTGTTATCCTCCCCTTGGAAAATTCTGAGAAAGAAATCAGGTTATCTGTGGGAGGGGGGATTAACAAAATACACGTTACATAGTAGAATCTTTGAAGATTTTATTAATACATCAGAACCATAAGTATCTTATTTTCTTAGATGAATGAGTTTTAAAACCTAAGGATTGCAAGACAGGTATTTGGCCTAGTGGTTAAGACACAAGCTAATATGTCTACGTCCCACATTGGAATAACGATTGCTATGGCATCAGACTCCTGACTCCTTAGAATGTGGGTACTGAGAGGTAGTGGGTGACAGCTCAAGCAACTGGGTTCCTGCCACTCATGTAGGAGACCTAGATAGAGCTCCCTCTTCTCTAAGTCCAGATCTGGTCCATGTGGGAATTTGAGGAATGAAATGGTGGAGGGGAGCTCTTTTTCTCTCCATCCACCTCTCCTTTAAATAAATATCTTAAAAAGTGGGGCTGGCGCTGTGGCTCACTTGGTCAATCCTCTGCCTGTGGTGCCAGCATCCCATATGGGCACTGGGTTCTAGACCCGGTTGCTCCTCTTCACAGCTCTCTGCTGTGGCCCAGGAAGGCAGTGGAGGATGGCCCAAGTGCTTGGGCGCCTGCACTCATATGGGAGACCAGGAAGAAGTACCTGGCTCCTGGCTTTGGATCAGCGTAGCTCTGGCCGTAGTGGCCATTTGGAGGGTGAACCAACAGAAGGAAGGCCTTTCTCTCTGTCTCTCTCCCTCACTGTCTAATTCTATCTGTCAAAAAATTCCTTTCAAAATAAATAAAGAAATAAATAACTTAAAAATTAAAAATGTTATAATAAAATGTAGATTTTTAAAATTTTTATTAATATCAAGAGACCACATATTTCATAAGTACAGTTCTAAGAAGAAAACCATAATTCCTGCTTGCCCTGTTTCCTTCCCTCAATTCCTCACTTTCTTCCTTCCTTTTTATTCCTTTAATTTTTGAAAACACATAATTTTAATCCACTATCATCACAGGCTTAATGCACCAGGAACCAGAATATTCAACAACTAAAAAGCAAAGAAGACCACAGTTCTACAGGAGTATATATGAGGGATAAAAATGACAATCATTTTGCAAGAGTTCCATTTCCTTCCAGTACATTTTTTGTGTGTGTGTTTTATATTAACTGCCACATATCAGAGAACACATATGACATTTGACTTTTTGGGAATGGCTTATTTCACTAAGCATATGTTTTCTGGTTGCATCCACTTTGTTGCAAAAGACATGACTTCATTCTTTTTTTATGGCCCAATAGTATTTGATAGTGTTACATATACCACATTTTCTTTATCCAGTCATCAATTGATGGCTATCTGGATTGATTCCATAGCTTAGCTATTGTGAATTGAGCTACAATAAACATGGCAGTACAGATAGCTCTTTCATATGCTGATTTCATTTTGTTTTTAAAATGTGCATTTTATTATTAGGTTTTTATAATGATGTTGACTTACAAATCCCATAAGCTCATTTACCTTTTTTCAAGAAACATATGTTTTTAAATTATAAAAGTACAGTTCTCAAATTCTGGGAAACATTATGTTCCTGCTTCTTAAGAGCAATAGATGAGGCTGGCACCGCGGCTCAAAAGGCTAATCCTCCGCCTTGCGGCGCCAGCACACCGGGTTCTAGTCCCAGTCAGGGCGCTGGGTTCTGTCCCGGTTGCCCCTCTTCCAGGCCAGCTCTCTGCTATGGCCTGGGAAAGCAGTAGAAGATGGCCCGGGTCCTTGGACCCTTGCACCTGTGTGGGAGACCCAGAGGAAGCTCCTGGCTCCTGGCTTCGGATCCGCACAGCTCTGGCCGTTGCAGTCATCTCGGGGTGAGCCAGCGGATGGGGAGCCTCTCTCTCTCTCTCTTCCTCTCTCTCTCTCTCTCTCCATGTGTGTAACTCTGACTTTGAAATAAATAAATAAATAATAATGATAATAAAGAGTAGGATGTGTAAAATCAAAATTTTGGGGGGAGTAAGATGTCATCTTCATATTCATCCCTATAAAATCTAAGAAGCCAATCAGTTGTGTGTATGTTCCTGCCCTCTGATATGACAGGAAGGTATTAGGGGAGTTCTTCTGCGTGGGTCTGGACCACATTTCTTCACATGAACATTAGCTTCATCACATTCTTTCTCCTGTGGTCAATCATTTCTCCTTACCAATATTTTCTCCAGCTGCCTTCATTATATTCAAATTCTTCAACTGAAGTCCCAAAGGATGTTGGTTCCTTTTCCCAGTCTGCTCCACCTGAATTTCTCCTTTATATCGCAGCCAAGCTACTTGAAAGAGTTCATTACATTATCTTCCTAATGATTTAAATTTTTTTTATTTATACACAGGGAACAAATTTTATGTATTCCATACACACACTTTTAGATACTTCCTACCCTACTCTCCTCCTCCTTCTTTCTCATTTTTCTTTTAATTTTTGCAATGAAAATACTTTCATTTTGCTTTATAATCACAAGCTTAACCATCTACTAAATAAAGAATTCAAGGAGTCAAGGAGTGGAAACTGGAAAAACTGCTGTTCTTCAGGATTCTAGACAAGGTCTGTAAACAATAATTGAATCTCAACGTGTCAATATACAGTTTATTGTTCTAAGATTTTCTTTAGGTTACTGCAGTTTCACAAAGATGTGTCTTGCTAGGAGTTTATTTTTAGTATACTTCATCCTAGAAATTGTGTTCCTGTCATGTGGGGCTATCAATTCTTTGATCAAGTCTGGAACATTGGCTAAGATCTAGTTGAATATTACATTTCATCCTTCTCTTTACTCTGTCATTTTGGAAAACCTTTTACATATGGGGCATTTTATACAATGCTTTTTGTGTATTTTATATTTTTCATTTCTTTACCTCTATCTGCAACACTCAGGAATATTTATTCATCCTTTCACATCCTCACTTATGTGAGGTCATTGCTTAAAGGAAGCTTCTTAGAGATGCCTCCCCTAAAATCATATCTAAATATTGCATGCTTCTTCTGAACTCTTTGTGATCTCATCTGAGTTACATTTTCTTTAGCATTTGTCAATATATGGTCTATTAAACTTTAAGGTTTGATCTATCTCTTCCATTAAGAACAAGCTCTATGTGAACAGACACTACAATTTCTATAAATTAAATTAATTTGTTCTGAGTTTTTCAAATCTGCTTGGATTTTAAAAAACTGCATTGTATTTGTTTATGGTTAGGTTCATTGTGTTAAGTATATTTGATCATTTTACACATTCAAATCTTAATAGTTTTTAAAAATTTATCATGTGTTGATATCAGTTTAATATTGGTCTCATAAAGATCATGGAAATGTTCTAAATTATGAAAAACACAGAATATTATTTCCTTAGCTATTTGGTAGAATTTAATAGTGAAGCCACCTATGCTTGGCAGTTAATTTGTTGGAAGAATTTAACACTAAATTCAATTTTTAGTAATACATGTCTTTCAAAGAATTTGCCAGTCTATCTCAGTTGTCAAATTTAGTTGGATAAGATTATCCTTAGTATTCCCTTACTGCCATTTATGTTTTTACAGAAGATGTAGCAATGTTCCTTTCTTTCCCCTGAAGTTCATTTTTCTTCTCTCCTTTTTAAAAATATTTACTTATTTGAAAGGCAAGGTTACAGAGAAAGAGAGAACTTTAGCTGAGCTGATCCGAGGCCAGGAGCCAGGAATTTCTCATGGGCCACCCATGTTGGTGCAGGGGCCCAAAAATTTGGGCCATATTCTATGTCTTCCCAGGTGCATTAGCAGGGGGCTGGATGAGAAGTGGAGCAGCAGGACATGAACCGGCTTTCATATCGGATGCCGGCACTGGAGGCCTCAGCTTAATCTGCTATGCCACAACACCGCCCCCCCTTCTCTCCTTTTTTACCTTTGCTATAAGACTTGATTAAAACATTTTAAAATTCCATTGGATGTTTTTATGGAATCAGCTTTTGATTTCATCAAACTAACTGTTTTTATGTTTTCCAATCGTTTTATTTCTGATATTATTGTTATTATTTCCTTCCATCTGTTCTTTTGGGTTTAACTTGCTTCTATTTTTCTAGTTTTCAGATTTTGATTCAAAAATCTCTATAATTTTCTAATGTTGGTATTAATAATAGAAATTTGTGGGGGCTGTCATTTGGCATGGAAATTAAGTCTTTTGCATCCCATATTGGAGTGCAGTGGGTTCAGGTCTCAGCTCTGTTCCTGATATCAGCTTCCTGCTAATACACACCTAGAGATGCAGTAGATGATGACTCAAGTACTTGGGTCCCTGTTACCCATGCAGGATACCCACATTAAGTTCCTGGCTCCTGGCTTTGGCCTGGCCAAACCCTAGCTATTGTGAGCACTTGAGGGATAAACCAGTAGATAAAAACTGTCTTCTGTCTGTATTCCTCAAATTGATTAGGTAATTAATTTTACAAAAGCATTAAATAATAAAAATTTTCTATCAAGTATTGTTCCAGCTGTATCTAATGTGTTTTCATAAGTTATTTTTTTTACTTTTATTTAATTCAAAGTATTTCGTAACCTTCCTTATGGCTTCCTCTTTGACCTCTGTGGTATGTTGTCTAATTTCTAAATATTTGGATATTTCCAAATATCTTTCTGTTACTAATTATTAGATCAAAGCTATTGTGGTCAAAGACTATACTATACATGATTTTAATTAGTTTAAATTTATTTAAAGTTGTTTTACAGCATAAAATTTGGCATATCTTGTGAAGGTTGCATATTCACTTGAAAAGATTTTGGATTCTGCTGTCACATGGAAATGTTCTATCAATTGGATCAAATTAGTTTATAACGTGATTCAGTACTTTTACATCCTTCTCGATTTCCTATCAGTTTGTTCTATTGATTTCTGAGAAAGCTGTATTGAATTCTGCAAGTATAGTTGTGAATTGGCTATTTCTCCTTTCAGTTAGATTGGCTTTGTTTTGTGAACTTATTATTTTAGATGTGTCTACAACTAAGATTGTCGTATCTTCTTTGTGAATTGTTGATGGATTCTTCATTAAATGTGATATCCCCCTTATACCTGTAATATTTCTAGTTTTGAATTTACTTTTTCTGGTATTAATATAGTTGCTCCAGCATAATTTTAATTGATGTTTTCATGCCACAATCTCCATGCTTTCACTTTTAATCTTTACTTATATTTATATTAAGGAGAATTTATTATACAAGGCATGGTTGCTGATCACTTTTGTATTCAATTTGATAATATTTGTTTTTTGTGATTTTTAGAATTTTTATTTAACAATTATTTATTTGCTTATTTGAGAGACAGAGAAAGAAGGAGAGGGGGAGAGAAAAACAAAGAGAGAGAAAGACTATGCTCCCATCTGCTGGTTCATAGTCCAAATGCATACAACTGCCAAGGCAGCCAGTCAGGACTGAAGCTGGGAGCTCGAAACACAACACAGCTCTCCCATGTGGGTGGCAGAGATCCAAATGCTTGAGGCATCATTACTGCTTCTGAGAGTATGCAAAGTTAGAAGACAGAATCAGAGCCTGAGCCAAGAATGGAACCCAGGTACTTTGATAAGAGGCGTGACCGTTTTACCTACTAGGCTAAATTTCCACTCCTGGAATTTTCAATTTAATGTTATTATGTACTTTAACCATTTTTGATAATTCCCTTCATTTACTATAAATATGGTTTTGTATCTAATAGGAAAGTTTCCACCTTCAACACTTTTTCTTTCTTTTTTTTTTTAATGTTTTTATTTATTTATTTTGAAAGGCAGCATTACAGAGAGAGGTCTTCCATCCGCTGATTCACTCCCCAGATGGCTGCAACAGCCAGAGCTTCACTGATCTGAAGCCAGGAGCCAGGAGCTTCTTCCAGATCTCCCACGCGGGTGCTGGGGCTCAAGGACTTGGGTCATCATCTAATGCTTTCCCAGGCCAAAGCAGAAAGCTGGATTGGAAGTGGATCAGCTGGGACTTGAACCAGTGCCAATATGATGCTGGCACTGCACTGCAGGTGGCAGCTTTACCTGCTAAGCCACAGCACTGGCTCTTCAACACATTTTCTATCACAGGCCTGATTACAAATATATATACATATATATGTGTATATATATATATATGTAAATATATATATGCATTTGTTACTATGCAAAGAAAATCCCTGTTTTGCCTTTATTTTTGAAATACTTTTTTATTGGGTCTATATAGTGAGTTGACCATTTTTAATACTCTGAAGATATTACTCCATTGTCTTTTGGCTTGCTGAAATTTCTGTTTTTGTATCTATAACGTTTCTCTTTCCTCCACTTACATTCAAGATATTTTCTCTTTCTTCGGTGTTAAGCAGTTTTTCTATGATATAACTAGGAGTACATGTCTTATGTAATTCTTAGATATCTGTTTTTTTCCTTTAATTTGAAAAATTCACATCCTTCACCTCTTTAAATGTCTTTGTCTCCTCTTACCGGAAACCCTATTACATGTTTATTAGGCCAATGATACTACCCCCACAGCTCTAGGATGCTTGCCTCGTACTTCCCCTCCCCTCCCCTCCCCTCCCCTCCCCTCCCCTCCCCTCCCCTTCTCTACCCTTCCCTTTCTTTCCCTCTTCTTTCTTCTCTCTTCTTCTTCCTTCTCCTCTCTCACTGTTCCATTTATGTTTTGTTTTGGGTAATTTCTAGTTACCTATATCTTCTACTTGATTGTTTTTTCAGTAGTATCTGGTCTGCTGATAAAATCAAGAAAAACTTACCCACAATAGCCTTTCCTTTTTTATTAGCATCTGTATTTAACTTTTTCTTTTTTTAAGATTTTTATTTATTTATTTGAGAGGTAGAGTCATAGACAGTGAGAGAGAGAAACAGAGAGAAAGATCTTTCTTCTACTAGTTCACTCCCAAGGTGGCTGTAGCAACCCAAGTTGGGCCAATCCAAAGGCAGGAGCCAGGAACTTCTTCCGGGTCTCCCACATGGGTACAGGGGCCCAAACGTTTGAGCCATCTTCTACTGCTTTCCCAGGCCATAGCAGAGAGCTGGATTGGAAGTAGAACAGATAGGACTTGAACTGGTGCCCATATGGGATTCTGGCGCCATAGACAGAGGATTAACCTATTTTATCACAGCACTGGCCCCTTAACTTTTTCAAAAGTTTTTTTCTGCTACAATTCCCATTTTTTTACATTAACATATTAATAATGGCTTTTTTTATTTTTATTTTTTTTATTTTTATTTTTTTATTTTTATTTTTTTTTTATTTTTGACAGGCAGAGTGGACAGTGAGAGAGAGAGAGACAGAGAGAAAGGTCTTCCTTTTGCCGTTGGTTCACCCTCCAATGGCCACCGCAGTAGCGCGCTGCGGCCGGCACACCATGCTGTTCCGATGGCAGGAGCCAGGTGCTTATCCTGGTCTCCCATGGGGTGCAGAGCCCAAACACTTGGGCTATCCTCCACTGCACTCCCTGGCCACAGCAGAGAGCTGGCCTGGAAGAGGGGCAACCAGGACAGGATCGGTGCCCCGACCGGGACTAGAACCCGGTGTGCCGGCGCCGCAAGGCGGAGGATTAGCCTGTTGAGCCACGGCGCCGGCCAATAATGGCTTTTTTTAAAAAAAAAGATTTTTATTTATTTATTTGAAAGGCAGAGTGACAGAGAAGGGCAGAGAGAGAGAGAGAGAGAGAGAGAAGGAGAGAGATCTTCCGTCTGCTGGTTCCCTCCATAATGGCTGAAGCTCTGCCAATCCAAACCCAGGAGCTAGGAGCTTCTTCTGGGTCTCCCACATGGGTGGCAGGGGCCCAGGCACTTGTTTTATCATCCACGGCCTTCCTAAGTGCATTAGCAAGAATGCTAGATCAGAAGGGACACATCAGGAACCTGGACCAGCACTCTGATAAGGGATGCTAGAGTTGCAAACAGCATGTTAACTTGCTATGACACAATGCCAGCCCAATAATGGCTATTTTAAATGTTCATCTGAAAGTTCAACTGCATCTTTCCTCTAGCTGGTCCTGTTGACTGCTTTAACTATTGACAGTTGCTTCCCTTGTAGTTTTTGATTGTAAGATTAACACTGTGTGAAAAAGCTCTGCAGAACCTGAGATAAATCACATTGGAGCTTTGAAAACTGAAGTTCCTAGTGTGGGGAGTGGATTTAATATAGAAGTGGTTGAGTTGGGCTTGGGTGTTTCCCTTGGTAATGCTATTCTTAGTGCATCCCAGGCTTTCAATCTCCCACTGGCTCTCATTAGCCTGTATCCTCTATCAGTGTGGTGCTGTCGGGTCTTTCTTGTGCCCATGTCCTTCTCTTAGGTTCTGGAAGCTCCTACACGGCTGCGCCACAAAGGGAATGTGTCTCCTCCCTCTTGAGCTTTGGACACAGTTCCTGCCTGTTAGTACTAGATTTGTAATGTGGTTAGGACACACTCTTGTTTTCCTGGTCCTTTTTAAGTAGGGTTTGTATTCTTGGGCCTCAGAGATGAGACAGTTTCTACATCTCTGCTTCTCTTTTCTTGCAGGCAAACTCTGCTTTGTGCTTTTGGGTGAGCCTGGGCAAGTTTCCTTCTGTTCCTCCAGAATGACAGGTCAGTGTTGGTTAGGAGCATAGGAGGCTGGGCTGAAGGCAGCTCCTTACCCCTCCCTAAATCTGAGTCCATCTGGGCTGCATTAATAGCATACATAAACCAGGTGATTTACAAACAGAAATTTTTCTCTGGTAATTTCTGAGGCTGGATCAAGTGTCAGTAGATTCACTGTTTTTTTAAGTTTTATTTATTTATTTATTTGAAAGGGAGAGTTACAGGGAGAGGAGAGGCAGAGAGATTTTCCATCTGCTGCTTTACTCCCCAAATATCTGCAATGACTGGGGCTGGGCCAGGCCAAAGTCAGAAGCTTCATCTTGGTCTCCTATGTGGTTGGCAGGGCCCCAAGCACTTATCCATCTTCTTCTGTTTTCCCATACACATTAGCAGGAAGGCTGGATCAGAAATGGAGCAGCTGGGACTCAAACCGGCACTAATAGGGGATTCCAGTGTCACAGGAGGCAGCTTAACCTGGTATGCCACAACACTGGCTATTGTGCAACCCTCTTCTTTCATAAGTGGTGCCTTTTCCACTACATCCTGACATAGTCAAAGGATTAAGACATCTCTTTTGTAAAGGCACTAATACCATTCACGAAGGCTCCACTCTCATGAGCTAGTCACCTCCCAGTATCCCCACCTTCGAATACTATCATGCTAGGCATTAGGTTTCAGCATAGGCATTCTGAGGGCACATACACTTTCAGTTACTGAATCCAAGTAGAAGGACTTTTGCTTCTTTCTTTGCTCCAGCAAGACTGGATCTGTGTACTTGTTCTCAGGATGAGAGTGTTTCCTAACCCTCTCCCAGAGGCAGAAAGGTTTTACTCAATTCCTTCCACAGAACAATGCATCTTTACCTGTGCACTGAGGGTGACAGGGCTCACCATCCCTACCTGGCAGATTAAAGCTTCTGTTTGTACAAGAGTACAGTTCAGGGAAGGAGACACAGCCTTGACTTGGTACCTAGCAGCTGCCCAAATCCTTCTGTGCCTGTGCTATTAAGCAGGGCTCTATCTTGTCACTTGACCTTCTTCCAATCTTTCTTGTAAATGTTTCAAGGCAGTCTGTGGAATAGGAAATGCAAGTGAACATGAAATTCCCTGTCTCTTGTTCTACCAGCTAATATAAACTGATGTGCTTGGCCACATTTGATATTTAAGACTTTATCAAGATTTAGCTGTTTTATTTTTACCTGTTTGGAAGTTGTGTAGCTTGTGCTCTATCCAAAGTGATTAATGCTGTGCACCCAGATTTCTGGATGAAGTTTGTCCTTCTCTGAAATCAGTTTACTTGATTATCTTGTCTTATGGATTCAGTGCTTGTGTTTACCCTTCCGCAAATTTCACATGTTGAATTCTAACCTCTAACACAATGGTGAAGTGGGCCCTCTGGGATGTTATTAGGTGATAAGGCTGGGGCCTTCGTCAATGGTATTAGTGCCTTAATATGAAGAGACACGACAGCTTCTTCCTCTACCTGTATCCATCCTGTGCAGAAAGAACAAGAAGAGGGGAGGGACTATCCACAAATAAGGAAGAGGATTTTCACCAGAGACCTGGTCTGCAGGGGCCTTGATTTTGGACTGTCTGATCTCTAGAACTATAAAAACATGAATAGTGATTGTTTAAGTCATTCCATCTATGACAATTTTTAATAGAAGCCCAAGTGGACTAAGACCCCATGTGATCTCAGTTTTTGGGCTCAAGAGAAGTTTTTGTTTTATAGATAATATGTGTTTTCTCAAGGTTAGGGAAGGAATGATGTTTTGCATTTTCAACATCTTCAAAGAAAAGTAACCTTGAACCAATGCCAGTTTATTAGGAGGTACATAATTAACTTTGAAGCTTGCTTTCAACATTTCTGCAGTCTCACAGGGCCTTATTCTCCAACTTGTTCTCCACTTCTTTTTTAATGTCTTGCCAGAAGCAAGACTGCTCAGGTGATGAGTGGCAAATGAAGAAGCAGTCTCTGTGCCTTACACAGTCTGAGCTATGGACTTAGAAAAACAGTGTTTTTATAATTAGTTAAGTTTCTGTTATTAAAATTTTAAAGATATAGTATCTTATTTCTTTTTTAGACACTATGGTAGGTAGCCAGAGTATCACTCAAGTAATAGCCAGGGCATGTGCCAAAAAGAGCAGGTGGACGAAAGCAGCAAAGGCAGGTGCTGACTCCGATTCACTTACATGAGTCAGAGGAATTTGGGAAATGAAGTTCCACGAGGCTAGACAAATTTCTTCCTGTCATCATAGTTAAAAATGCTGAAAGATTTCATTTTATTTACTTGGAAGGCAGAGTAACAGAGACAGAGGGAGAGACAGAGATCTGCCATCACTTTTGTAAGTGCTTGATAAAGGCGTAGTTTGGTAGTCTCTATCTCCAATTATAAACTATAACAGTTTTGGAAAATATGATGTCTAATATCCTGCTCTGCCAATGTGTGATGAATATAAATGACATTCAGTTTTTTAATCACATAAATAACTCTCACAAACGTGGAGCCAAATTTTCTCCTGGAAAATATAATTTTCATATGGAGTTGTTACACTTTGCAACTAGACACTGAGAGAGAGAGAGCACATGGTTTTTCTAGATAATACAATAGAAATGAAAATCCTGTGTCTTCCAACCCTCTTTGAATTAGATTCCTGGTTGTGGATGTTCCTGCTGCATTATTGGACAACTTCTTATTCACAACTGTTTATGGTGTAATGAGAAATTCAGGTAAACGTTACACTTAGTGTGAAAAGAAACCTTGATAGGGCAGGACAAATCCTGAGTGTGCTACAGAGAGGGAAAAAGGACGCAACTCAGTGCTTTCTCTAGGATGTCCTTCTGCATCAAAACTTCAGTCATTTTCACACTGGCTAGGGCAGCTTCCCAGCTCCTCGTCAGCTCACCATGCTCCATCACTGCCCATCAGGTGGACATTTCTATGCAACCTTTTCTGTGTGCAATGCTGGGCCTGGGTTATCATCACAATTCAGGTTCTCACGCAAGTTCTTCCTGTGTTACAGCAAATTGACTCCTATAAAGGAACTATAAATTCAAGAGCAAAGTTATCTTGGCAAGCCATTTCTAACCATCACAATTTTCCAGATAAGTGATTCCTTTTCTAGGAATGTTCTGAATACAGGAGTTCCATATTTGTAGAGTAAGAGATTTTATTGATGATCTAGACTGAGTATTTTGGGAATGTTCATGGAGACTTGACTTGGATATCTACTGCTATAAACTGACCTGGAAAATTTAGATGTACAAATATTAGACTCCTGTGGGTAGAAAATGATAGCCAATAGGTAGAGAGCTACTCTTAACTGTCTTCCTAAGAATACAGACTTTCTGAGTAAGTAAAAGTGAAATTCTCTTGCAAATATAGATATTATCAGTAAGTATTCTCCAAATAGTACAGTACACTCTACCAATTCTTGGCTTTGTATATTCTTTGGAATTCTTTTTTTAACTTTTATTTAATAAATATAAATTTCCAAAGTAAAGTTTATGGAATACAATGGCTTCCCCCCTCCCCCAATAACTTCCCTCCCATCCACAACCCTCCCATCTATTCTTTGGAATTCTAAAACTATACCTAGGATGGAATGTTCACTCAAGAAAAATGTTACAGATATAATACAGTAACACTAGGACTCAGCTGACTATCTAGATAGACTTAGATGACCAACAAAATCCCAACCCAGTATGTAGACGGAGACCTCTGTATGATTCAAATCTAGAGTGTCATTTTCATGCATAAAATGTGAATATTTGGTTAGATTCTTAAACTATGGTCTTGCCTCTAAAATATTTTACCCTCTGTTTTAAGAAATCACTAATCATAACTTCAACAATGGAAATATATTTCTGATATTATTTTGCTAATCTACAAGGCTGTGGTATTGGCTGACCAATAAAGACACCCAAAGCACTTGTAGTAGCCACCTCCCGCAATGTCTCTTTGAATACACTTTTTTTTCAAAAAAGATTTATTTATTTATTTGAAAGGCAGAATTATAGAGAGAGAAGAAGAGGCAGAGAGAGAGGTCTTCCATCCACTGGTTCACTCCCCAGATGGCCACAAACAGCTGGAGCTGAGCAGATCTGAAGCCAGGAGCCAGGAGACTCTTCCGGGTCTCCCACGTGGGTTCAGGGGCCCAAGGACTTGGGCCATCCTGCACTGTCCTCCCAGACCACAGCATAGAGCTGGGTTGGAAGTGGAGCAGCACATGGGATGCTGGCACTGCAGGTGGTGGCTCCACCCACCGCACCACAGCACCGGCTCCTTGATTACACTTTAATTCCTTCCCCTTTCAAATATTTATTCATCTCTGTGTTCAGCAAGTGTCTGTTAATGAAAATTGTGAAGGTGATGATGGTGAATACACACAGGGTTGACAGATACCAGTTAGTCTAGGCAAAGGGAGATGGAGGGCAACTACTTCAAGAGAGGATTTCACTGGTCACTGCGAGAAATCTGAGACTCATAATTTTCCTAATAAATTAAGAAGTTTATGGACTTTATTATTCTGAATTATCTATGTAAGACATAAACATATCTTTTCCTTAATATTAGGCAATACTCTATGTAAGCAAAAAATGATAATAGCTCTCTAGTCAAAAATCCTATCTTGAGGGAGAAGAGCATGAAACATTGGTCAACAGTAGACCTGGAGCTGGTCTTTATTCTCCTTTATTTTGAAGAAATAGACCATACAAACTTCTATTAGAGAGTTGCTCAAAAGAGCCACATTTAAATTTTTCTCTGGCCTCCATAAAAATTCAAATCAATTTCCTGGGTAATCTACAGGGATATATAGAAGTTAAAAAAGAAAGCACTCAAGGAGAGATTTAATTGTGTTCATTACACTAAACTTACATAAACCAGGATGTGGTTCGATTTATTTTGGAAAGATTTTCAGCATTAAAGGTTAAAACAGAAAGAAGCCTCTAGTTAACCTTCAATTAACCATAGCTGCCTAGCACTTTCTATTAATCAAGATTTTACTCCTTCTTGCAATATTTTTATGACATTCAATTTTATTTGGCTTCTTCAATATATTTCTCAGAGGTGAAACAGCTCTATTTAATGGATGAAAATCAAATCAAAACATGGAAGGCTTACTGTGTGACCTTCATAAAGTCATGTCCCTGAGGTTTTTTTTTTTTTTCTCTGAAGTGACAATAATGAGGGCTCCTCCATTGTGCCATGTGAGAATGGAATGAAATTGTGCAGAGATGCAGGGTACTGTTGAAAAATTTGGAATTAGGTAGACATAATTTCTTCCATGTATGAGCTAAGTCACATTTGAGAAGATACTGGCATCTCTGAGCCTGTTTATCACAAAAATTAAAATGTAGGTCTGTGTGGGTGCAAACTGTTGAAATCTTTACTTAGTATATACTAAATTGATCTTCTGTATATAAAGATAATTAAAAATGAATCTTAATGAAGAATGGGATGAGAGAGGGAGTAGGAGATGGGATGGTTTGTGGGTGGGAGGGTGGTTATGGGGGAAAAACCACTATAATCCAAAAGTTGTACTTTCAAAATTTATATTTATTAAATAAATTTTAAAAAATTAAAATGTAAAATCCTCATCATATATTGCGATCTTAATTGAAGTAATGTATGTAAAGGAAATTGTATATAAAAGGCAAAAGAAAGAAGCTTTTGTTTTGAATTGAGAAGAGAATCTAGATATGACCATAAAGAAGTAGGAGAACCAGCATTAGAGCTTGTGTACTTTGGTATTATTTTTGTAGTTTTGGAAAATTGTATCTGTACTCAATATCTCTATCTATAAACATATATTGTTAAGATGACCTGACTAGTTTGCAATTTGAAAACTTCTTAATCTGTTTTTAATCCTGATCAAGGTATAAGGTTTTATTGCATGGGATCTTATCTCACAATTTTTTCTACAATTCTCAGAGCAGTGATAAAAGCAGCTGGGTGTTGGGAGAAGTTATAGCTGTGTCTAAAACTGATTCCCAAGCCACTTTGTAAGAACAAAAATTTGGGGCTGGCGCCATGGCTCACTTGGTTAATCCTCCACCTGTGGTGCTGGCATCCCATATGGGTGCTGGTTCTAGTCCCGGCTGCCACTCTTCCAGTTCAGCTTTCTGCTGTGGCCCTGGAAGGCAGTGGAAGATGGCCCAAGTGCTTGGGCCCCTGCACCCGCATAGGAGACTGGGAGGAGCCACCTGGCTCCTGGCTTTGGATTGGCACAGTTCTGGCCATAGTGGCCATTTGGGGGGTGAACCAACGGAAGGAAGACCTTTCTCTCTGTCTCTCCCTCTCACTGTCTATAACTCTACCTGTCAAATAAAACAAAAAAGAACAAAAATTTATTTGAAAGAGAGAGAAAGCCCTTCAGTGTCTGGAGCTGGGCCAAGTGAAAGTCGATACAGGTCTCCTGTGTGGTTGGTAGGGAACCAGTCCCCCAAGGTGTGCACTGGCAAGAAGCTGGAGTTAAGAGCTGGAGCTGGGAATTGTGGGACATTGGTGTGTTAACCACTAGACTAGATGTCCAACCTCCCTCCCGCACCCCTCCGCCCTCACTACTAACCACTTTGCAAGTTTACATACAGGGCTCTTAAAAAAAAAATCCTACATTCTGGGTCCCCACCCAGATTGAACCACTCAGAAAGCACAATGCTGGAATTTGTGTTTCTGCAAGTGATTGTGTGAATGTATAGTTCAGTGGTATTCATTCAATTCACATATTTGTACAACCATCCGTACTAGCCATCTCCAGTTTCCATCTTGTGAAACTGATATGCTAAAGACATTAAACAGTTACTCATCCTTTTCTTCTTCCCCGGCCCTGGCAACCGTGTTTCTGCTTTCTGTCTCTATGGATTTGACATCTCTCGGAACCTCATAAGTGGAGTCATTGAGAATTTGTCCTTTTGTGCCTGGTTTATTTCATGTACCATAATGTCTTTAAGAGTCATCCAAGTTTCTAGTATCAGAATTTTTCTTTCTTAGGCTCAATAACATCTCATTGTATGAACAAATCACATTTTCATCTGAAAATTGATACTTCTACAAGCAATTTTTTTAAAAATTCTGAAATATTTTATATTTTTTTGTGTTTTCTTTGCAGAGGAGCTGTGTTAATCTTTTAGCATTCCAAGTTGAGTGCATGGGCTGCTGAAGGGGACATTCTAAGTGTTTTTTTTAAAAAAAAATTAAATCTTTTTATTTATTCATTTGAGAGGCAGAAGACGTACCAAGAGAGAAGGACAGAGAGGCATAAAGAGTTGGCTTCTTAAATGCTTGCAATGGTCTGGGCTGGGTGAGGAGCCAGAAAGTCAAATGGGTGCCAGGAACCAATACTTGAGCCATCAGCTGCTGTCCCTGAGGGTCTGTGATATCAGGAAGCTGGAATCAGGAATCTGAGCTAGGTATTAAAACTTTGGTATGGGAGGCAGGTGTCTTAAAGGTGGCTTAACATCTGGGCCAACACCTGCTCTCCAAAGCGATTTCTGAAACCACTTGAAGAGTTTTTCCAGATGCATGTTGCTGGGTCATCAAATCCATTCAACTGAGTGATTAATATTTTTTGAAGGCATAAAACAAAAGAAAATAAAATAGGTGAAATTTACAAAAATGAGGAAATGTTCTATTTCAAGTCTTTTGTTTTTATGTTGCATGTTTGTGGGGAAGAGGGTTATATCATATACTGAATAAGGTTATACTAGTTGTTGTTGATCAAAACAGTGTGAGAGCCTCCTTTCTGAAGAATCAGAATATTTTATCTGGTTGGGTGATAAGTAAATTAACATAATGCTCTCAGCTGGAAATATGCTGTAGACATGCAGTAGTCATGATTTTACTTTGAAGATTTTTAAAATAGGATTGAAATGGCCTTCTGTGAACTGATGTCTTCATGCTTTTTCATGGGGGTCTGAATGTTGTTTACTAATCAAACCCTTTCAGAAGATATTAGGAGTTATATATGATCCACTGAGCTTTTGTGAACTCCTGAAGTAGATAAAGAATCACTAACAGCAATCATGAAGAGGTGTAAATACCACCTGCAATCCGGAATTCTGTTCCAGCTCGGGAACATATCACCAAAATCAAAATTAATTTTCTCCCCTTTGGCATTTTTCTCAACCATATGTAGTTTTTAAATTATTATGGTGACTTCTATCACTTTATTGAAAATATACAGGATGTATTTACCTAAGATAAATATGATTTTTCTTGGTGTGTTTTCTGAAATAATAGCACACAATATGTATCAAAAAATAAAGCAATTCTATAATAACATAACTGTAAGGGAGCTGTATTTGATTCTGCCAGACTTTTTGAAAGATGTATGTTTAACAGATGTAAATGTTTATATTAGATCATATGGGATGGAGCTATTCATCTGCTTTGTAAAAAAGTGTGGAAATCTTGTTCTTCCTCAGGAATGGGATTTTCAAAGTGCCTGAGATCTCTGGGAATGACCTTCAGCTCAGATCCTGTGTGCACTGCTTGATGCTGACATGAACATTAAAAAGGATGTACTATTCCCAAACAACTGAAGTTTATACTTTGTTTTAACTCACAGGGAGGATGGCAGGATAGATGGATGGAGAGATAGACGCACATACAGAAACATGGGTAGGTGGTAATGTATAATATGGTATTATCTAGATATGGAGTCAGAATTTTAAAATTATAGTAAATTTTAGCCATAATTAGATGTAAAATACACCCAAAATGGGTTCAGTACTGTAACAATTATAAGACAGTTTTACATCGTGTATTTTCATTGATCCTCGCAACCACTCAAAAAGGACCTGCTGTACACATCTTACAGAAGAGAAACCAGATCCTGACATTAGCAGCCTTGCTGAGTCACAGGCCAGGGATGTATCAGTCAGGAATCAATTCCAGCAGAAAGGCTCCCAGTTCTTGCTGCATGAGGTGAGCAGAATTTTTCTTGGCTGTTTAAGTATATCTTAAAGTTCATGAAATTTCAGTCTTAGCCAAATAACTAGGCCTCCATTAGGAAATTGTGGCAAGTAACCAGAAACTTCCAAGTATAAAATGCAGACCAGTGATAATTAATTTTCCTTACTCACAAAATTCTTTATTTCTTTGAATAAGAGAAAGGAAGGGAAGGGAAAGGAAGGGAAAAGAAGGGAAGGGGAAAAGGGAGGAGGAGCAGGGGGAGGGGGAGGGAGAGGAAGGGATCTTCCATCCACTGGTTCACTCTCCAAATGCCTGTGACAGATGAGGCTGGGTGAGGACAAAGCTGTGAGCCTAGAAATCAATCCAGATCTCTCACGTGGGTTCAGGGGCCCCCATATTTAGCCATCGCTTGCTGCCTCCCAGGGTACGCTTTAGTAGGAAGCTGGAAAAGAGAGTGGGGCCAGGACACAAATCCAGGAACTCTGATATGGGATGCTGGTGTTGCAAACATCTTGTCAAATGCCCACCCCTTCTTTTTCTATTGTACAAACATGACCTCTGTGAAGTTTCCAAAGCTTGGATGATGCTCACAATGTACTCCAGGGCTTTAGGGAAATACAGATTTCTGAAGTTATGCATTGCCCAGGAGTCTCTACTTACTCAAAGGTCCACAGCTGATTGTGAGGCTCCTCTAGGTTTGGGAATTGCTCCTTTAGAAAAATGTTTTAGAGTACTTTTGGTAGAAAACTTTTCAAAAAACAGAATAAAATAATTGCACTGGTTTAATTCATATACCACAGTCCAGAATTTTGCAAAAAATATAGCTTTTGTGTAGCCAAGATTTATACAAATCAGGGAGCCATTTTAGAAAAAATCATGATGACAAAATTAAATTTTTAGAAAGAATATTTAGTAATAATTAAAAAGGTAGTTACATATACATTTTAAATAAATCAAAATCTTCCACAAAATCATTATTAATTAACACAACACTGTTTAAAAATATTCTGGAAGTCACTGGACATCAACCAACAAATATTATCCACATTCCTTTTATTTATTAATTTTTTAAAAAGTTTTATTTATTTATTTTAAAGTCAAGGTTATATATATATATATATATATATATATATATATATATATAGAGAGAGAGAGAGAGAGAGAGAGGCAGACACAGAGCATAATCTCCATATGGCCACAACGGCCAGGGCTGGGCCAAAGCCAAGAGCCAGGAGCTCCTTCCAGGTCTCCCACGTTGATGGCAGGGGCCCAAACACTTGAATCAGTTTTCTCTCCTTTCCCAAGCCATTAGCAGGGAGCTGGATCAGAAATGGAGCAACAGGGTCTCAAACAGGTATCCATAGGGGAAGGCAGATTTTCTGGCAGCAGCTTTAGCCACTACACCCCAATGCCAGCCCTATCCTTATTCCTTTTAAAGAAAAGTGTCCATTACTAATTCTATCACTACCTTATGGATGGATAGTTGGATAGTTTCCAACATTTTTCAATGACAACGAATGCTCTTGTGTGTATATTATCTTATCAACAGAGGTGTGGCTTTACAAAAAATTCTTAGAAGGATCGCTGGGTTAAGTGGTATACCCACGTGCACTTTATATATTGCTGAATTTCATCCCATAAGAGTGTTGAACCAATTTCCTTTGCCACTTGCAGTGTATGAACATGCGTGTTCCCATGGCCTTACAGCAAGGTATTGCTATTCTTTTTTATTTTTACCAATACTATAAGTGAGAGATAGCATCTCAGTGTTTTCATTTGCATTTATCATTTCTCATATCATGATTAAGGGTGAATATCATTACTCATATGTTTAAAGGTTATTTTTATATATTATGAATGTATTGAATACCTTCTTAAATGGATAACTGAAACAGCCTGGGTTTCCCCTGAGGTATGATAAGTATATTAGGAATTTCTATATGTTGATTTCTACCTCCATAAAATATATCTTAAAATTACTTTAAATAGTGCAATTATATAATTAAACTGTGAATAATTGCTTGATATTTATTACTGAATGATACAAGTTATGGTGGGTATTTTAACATCTATAATTCACAAACCCAGTCTAAGAGGAGAAAAAACATATGCCAGCATTCATATTTGTTAAGTAGTCAATTCTAAGTAGTAAAAATTTATTACAGTATTTTTTACATACTTTTTATATGTTTTGCCAATCCAGTATCACCATGTAAAACGATTACTATCATGACTCCCAAATTTCATCTGTGTAATTACTAGAATGGAAATATCTGAAAAAATTAGCAAACAATGGGTTGTTTTAAGTAAATACAAACAAGGGGTATCCAGAACACCTACAGAATATATTGTGGTGGCATTGTTTTGTGACCTCACAATATTACATAAAATAGTGGAACCTTGTTAGATTTTGCAGTAATCTTTTTTTTTTCTTTAAAGATTTATTTATTTATTTGAAAGGCAGAGTTACAGAGAGGCAAAGGCAGAGAGAGAGAGGTCTTCCATCCACTGGTTCACGCCCCAGAAGGCCGCAAAGTGGAGTTGAGCCGATCTGAAGCCAAGAGCCAGGAGCTTCTTCCGGTCTCCCATGCAGGTGCAGGAACCCAAGGACTTGGGCCATCTTGTACTGCTTTACCAGGCCATAGCAGAGAGCTGGATTGGAAGTGGAGCAACAGGGACTGGAACAAGTGCCCATATGGGATGCTGGCCCTGCAAGCCAGGGCTTTAACTTACTATTCAACAGTGCAGGCCCTGATAGGGTTTTGTTTTTCTCAGCTCCAAGGTACTTCTATTTGATTTATGACTGGAGGTATTAATTCATATTGATTGGAAAGAATAGAAAACATTTCATTTCATTCAAAGAATGCAAATTCAAGTAAATATTTTTCAAATTTTAAATTTAAACAAATATTAGATACTGGAAAATTCAAGACTTTTATGTTTTCCTTTTTTCAAAAATATTTAAAATATCAATTAAAATTAAAGTTAAAATAGAAATCATATTTAATATATGAGAATTTGTAAGCTGCAATGATTAAAAGATGAATTTTGAAATTTAATAAATTATACTGTTTAATTTTCTAAAATATTTTTATAAAACAAAACTTTACAGTTCTATTTGCCAATGCAAAAAATTGGTGTCCTGATTCAGATATGCCAATAAATACAAATTTAGGGGACTATTAATTGTCCGATATTGTTAGAAGTTTCTCAGCTACTACATGCATCTGTTGCAAATACTATGGTGATTTGTCAGTAATTCCAGAAATATGATTTGGAACACAAAGAGAGGTTGAAAAATGGCATTTGCCAGTACTTGGAGACCATTCTGCATGCAATATTCTGTTGCATTCCTGTTTTCTGAGCGAAAGAATGAGTTTGTCTTCCGTTTGACTGAGTGCTGCCTCTACTCAGCTCCTCCTGGAACTTCCAAGGTGTGTCTGCCCCTTCCTCTGCAGCAGAGCAAACACATAGGCCCAGGAACTTTTGGTTGGAGGTCAGGAGAAAGAGATGTAGAGAAACATTTCACTGGGGCCTGAGCAGTGTTAGTGATAGGGGAGTATCTTTAGATTTATAGCTTCGTATGAGGGTACTTTGCAAAGTCTTTAAGAAAAGAATTAAAAGATAACCTTGTTATGGTGCCAAAAAAATCTCAAATCTATGAACTTTTTTTTTTTCATAATATAAATTTTCAAGAACATTTTTTTAAATTTTATTTAAGATGTACAAGTGTCATGTATTTCATATGTACAAATTTAGTGAAACTTCTTACCCTAACCACTATCCCATTATGCTCCAACATTTCTTCTTCCTCCTTCTCCTATTCCCACCCTTAATTTATTTTTTCGACAGGCAGAGTGGACAGTGAGAGAGAGACAGAAAGATCTTCCTTTTTCCATTGGTTCACCCCTCAATGGCCACTGAGGCCAGCGCGCTGTGGCAGGCGCACAGCACTGATCCGAAGCCAGGAGCCAGGTGCTTCTCCTGGTCTCCCATGCTGGTGCAGGGCCCAAGCACTTGGGCCATCCTCCACTGTACTCCTGGGCCACAGCAGAGAGCTGGACTGGAAGAGGAGCAACCGGGACTAGAACCCGGGGTGCCAGCGCCGCAGGCGAATGATTAGCCTAGTGAGCCACGGCGCTGGCCTTCCACTCTTAATTTTTACAAAGATCTATTTTCAGTTTACCTTATACTCATAAGATTAACCCTACACTAATAACGTAAAGAGTTCGACAAGAAGTATGAAGAAAAAAAAAAAAAAAAAAAAAAAAACACTGTTCCACAGTAGAGACAAGAACTGTGAACAATCATTGAATCTCAAAACTGTCATGTCCACTTCACTCCATATATTACATTTTAGGTACTCTATTAGTTACCCCAGATCAGGGAAAACATAATATCTGTCTTTTTTGGGACTGGCTTATTTCACTAAGTGTAATGGTTTCCAGATGCATCTGTTTTATTGCAAATGATTTCAATTTTTTTACATCTCAGTAGTACTCCATGGTGTGTGTGTATATATAATTATATATATTATTATATATATTATATAAGTGTATATATATATAATTTATTTATCTAGTCATTAGTTGAAGGACATTTGAATTTATTCTGTATCTTAGCTATAGTGAACTGAACTGCTATAAACGTGGGGATAGAATGATGATTTCTTTTCCTTCAGGTAAATCCCAGGGCATGGGATGGCTGGATCATATGGTAGGTTGTATATCAATTGTATAGTTTGCAAATCTTATCTCCCATTATGTCAGTTACCTATTCACTTTCACAGTGCAGAAGCTTTTCAGCTTGTGCAATCACATTTGTTAATTTTGATTTGATTGCCTGTACTTCTGGGGTCTTCTCCATGAAGTTTTTTCCTGTGCCAATGTCTTCTGAAGTTTCTCCAATGTTCTCTAGTAAATTGATGGTATCAGGTTGTAGATTTAGATCTTTGATTCATTTTGAATACGTTTTCATGTAAGGTGTAAAATAGGGGTCTTGTTTCATACTTCTGTACATGGAGATTCAGTTTTCCCAGCACCATTTGTTGAAGAGACTCCTTGCTCCAGGCATTGATTTTAGCTCCTTTGTCAAAGGTAAGTTGGTTGTAGATGTGTGGATTGATTCCTGGAGTTTCTATTCAGTTTCATTGGTCTACAAGCCTTTTTTTTTTTCTTTTTCTTTTCTTTTCTTTGTTATACCAGGTGGTTTTGATTATAACTTCCCTGTGGTATGTCTTGAAACCAGGTATTGTGATGCCTCTGGCTTTGTTTTTATTGTACTAGATTGCTTTAGCAATTCAGGGTCTAGTGTTTCCATATCATTTTTGTCATTGTTTTTTCTAGATATGAGAAGAATATTGTTAGTATTTTGATTGGCGGGATTGCATTGAATCTGTAAATTGCTTTTGGTATTATGGAAATTTTGCTAATATTTATTCATCAAATCCATGAACCTGGAAGAATTTTCCACCTTTTTATTTCTTCTATTCATTTCATTAATGTTTTGTAATTTTCATTGTAGATATTTTTCACCCCATAAGTCATATTTATTCCATGGTATTTAATTTTTCATAGCTATTGTGAATGTGAATGACCTTAGAAGTTCCATCTCAGACATAGCACTGTCTTTATACAACAGCTTTAGATTTTTGTATATTAATTTTATATCCTGCCCCTTTATCAAACAGTTTTATGAGTTCCAATAGACTCTCAGTGGAATCTTTTAGATCCACTATATATAGAATCATGTCATCTGTAAATAGTGATAGCTTGACTTTCTACTTTTCAATTTTTATCTGTTGATTTCATTTTTGTCTAATGGCACTGGCTAAAATTTTCAGGAACATATTGAATAGCAATAGTGAGAGTGGGCTTGTCTGGTTCCAGATCTTAATGAGAATGATTCCAACTTTTCCCCATTCAGTCAAATGCTGGGTATGGGTTTGTCATAAATTGCCTTGTGTTAAGAAATGCTGCTTCTATACACAATTTGCTTTAAGTTTTCATTATGAAAGGAAGTTGTATTTTATCAAATGTTTTCTCTGCATCTATTGAAATAATCATATGGGTTTTGTACTTCAGTTTGTTAATGTGATGTATCACATTGATTGATTTGCGAATGCTGAAATATCCCTGTATACTAGGGATAAATTCCACTTGGTCCAGGTGAATGATCTTTCTGATGTGTTGTTGGATTCAATTAGTTAGTATTTGGTTGAGAATTTTTGCATCTATTTACATCAAGGATATTGGTCTATAGTTCTCTTTCTCTGACATATCTCTGGTTTAGGAATTAAGATGCTGACTATACAGAAGGAATTTGGGAAGATTCCCTCCCTTTCAATTGTTTTGAATAGCTTGGGAAGAATTGGGGTTAGTTCTTTAAATGTCTGGTAGAATTCATCAGTGAAGTCAATCAGTCCTGGGCTTTTCTTTGTTGGGAGGGTCTTTATTACTGGTTCAGTCTCCATCTTGGTTATTGATTATTAATCTGTGTAAGTTTTCTATGTCTTCATGACTCAATTTTCAGAGGTTATATCTGTCTAGGTATCTATCCATTCTTCTGTGTTTCCCAATTTTTAGGCATATATCTCTTTGTAGTAATTTCTGATGATTCTTTGTATTTCTGTGGTATCTGTTGTTACACTTCCTTTTTCATCTCTGATTTTATTGATCTCTGTCTTCTCTCTCTTTTTTTGGTTAGTTGGGCCAATGGTGTATTAATTTTATTTATTTATTTATTTTTTTTAAAAAACCAGCTCTTCATTTCACTGATCTTTTGTGATATTCTGTTTTGATTTTGTTTATTTCTTCTCTAATTTGATTTATTTTTTTCCTCCTACTAATTTAGGATTTGGTTTGTTGTTTTTCTAGGTCCTTGAGATGCGTCGATAGCTCATTTATTTGGCAGCTTTCCGATTTATTCATGTACGCACCAGTTTCTATAAACTTCCTTCTTAACACTGCTTTTTCTGTATCCCATAAGTTTTGATATGATGTGTTGTCAAAGTGTATTGTAATCTCATCTGGGCTACTTTCACAGGCCTAATAAAAAAAGTATATTGGTTTATTTTAATAATTTTGTTTTATTCTACTTGGGATTAAAAATAAAGAATATATTAATATTTACTCTTTTTCAAAAATCCCTTGGTCCTTTAAATAAACGCTGAAACACTTTATGCTTTCAAAGTACTCTAAGAAGAGAAAAATGGAAAATTAAAACACCTTCTCTTCTTCTAAAATATATTCAGGTCAACAACCTGAAAGGAAAGATTAAAGTCAACTAATTATTCTCCCAGGTGCTTTGCACAGTGTGTTCATTGGTTTGGGCTCAAAAACCTGGCTGGGGCCCATTTCCTTCAAGTCTCCTGTCTAGGACTTCAAACTCCTAATTAAACAGTTTCCACTTTTGATGATATTTACAAATGATTCAGTGCTTAAGAGAATTGACTGATCTTAATTGGGAATCAGATCTTCAGAAGAGCTGCTGTTTCCACATTCTTGAATGTTGCAGACTCACTGGGTGGCTCAGTTACCCGTACATGTTATAATTTTAAATTTCAAGTAAGGCCCCTAATTTGAAAAATGTTTAGAATTACTCAGAATCCAAACACGTCCTGCACATCAGTCTTCGCCTCATGTGCCTGCTGACAGTGAGGACAGGGGGTTGAGACAGAATTGGGACATGGAGTTAACATTAATGCTATGATACAGGAGAGCTAGCAGGGAGGCAGGTTCCCCCGCAGCAGTAGGGAGGCAGGTCAAGGTTACTTGTTCTGCTGCTCCTAAGCCCAGGAAACTGATGCTGGGTTTTATTTTTCTACATTTTTAATTTACTTACTTGGGAGGAAGAAAAGTGAGAAAGAGAGGGGAGAGAGAGAGAGAGAGATCCCATCCCCTGGTTCATTCCTCAAATGCTTGTGATGGCTGGGGCAGGGTCAAGGCTGATGCCAAGAGCCAGAAATGTAATCGGGGTCTCCTATGGGAGTAGCAATAATCCAATGATTTGTGCTATCACTGCTGCCTCCCAAGTTGTGCACTGGGAAGAAGCTGTAGTTAGGAATAGGAGCAGGGTATACATTGCGATTTAATGCTATAACTAGTACTCCAACAGTATTTTTCACTTTGTGTTGCCATGTGAGGGCAAACTGTTGAAATCTTTACTTAATATATACTAAACTGATCTTCTGTATATAAAGAGAATTGAAAATGAATTTTGATATGAATGGAAGGGGAGAGGGAGTGGGAAAGGGGAGGATTGCAGGTGGGAGGGAAGTTATGGGGGGGAAGCCATTGTAACCCATAAGCTGTACTTTGGAAATTTATATTCATTAAATAAAAGTTTAATAAAAAAGGAATAGGAGAAAGGAATCAGACCCATGTACTCCAATGTGAGATGCAGGCATCCTAACCATTATCTGACCCACTAGGCTAAGTGTTCTCTCCACAGTTGGATATTTGTAGGATCCTTTGTGGTCCCCAAAGTGTGAGTAAGTCCCTTGATCCTAAAGGATTGGAGGGGTTATTTCATGGCCCTGTGCCTGTCATTGACTTGAGCTGCCACAAAGCTGAAGGTCTCTGACTTATTTATCATAAAACAATTGCCGTAGCAGTCCTACTGAATTTCCTCCACTTGTTCATTCCCAGGAAATCAAGCCAGAGAAGAATGAATGAGCAACCAATGGATTTTATGTATATTTTAAGAGGCAGCCTGAAAAAAAATTTAAAAATCATTACATTTGGATTTGGAAGCTTTTAGTCCAACCCCTCACTCTGCCCTTAACCAGATGACCAGATAACTCAACTATTCTGAGACCCCATTTCCTCAGCTGCAAGATGAGACCAGAAGCAGTTGACAGGAATGTGATTAAAGTTGAGTTCATGCACAGAAGAATGCCTCTTGGTTCTCAGAAACAAAATTTGTAACCTGAACGCAATGGGAGCTATGTGAAATGCTATATAATTTTTCCAGTTTTTTTTCATGAAGATACTGTAATAATAAATGTATCCCAATATATATCTTCTATTATGAGCCAAATGAGAATGAGACACAGATTGGAGTAAATACAATTAATTATTATTAACAAAATGCTAAAATTTGATGAAAGACATGGTGTTATACAAATTCTTGATAATAAATAATTAAGACAAAATAAAGTAAAATATAATTAATGTTGGGTATGGTTCCAGTTTTCAAGTCATTGCCATTTTGTTTTACAACATTATTTTTTACTTCATTGACACTGAGATCAGTATACAATATTGAGTAATGATAACAAATAATCTTGGACATGTCCCACTGCATCCTGGGCTGTGCTGGCAGCTCCTAAATAAATGAAAGAATAACAAAAACAAAAGAGTAATTTATATACTTCAAGTGACAAGGTTAAGTGTTTTTACTTCCTCTCTGCAAGTTTCTGGAGGGTTGGGATTGTGTCTTATTCAATGTGAAAATTTTTGTTGTAAATGACTTTGTCTTTGGCAATTCTGTGTTTTCTTGCTTATCATACACTCTTTCTCAGACCATTACACCCCTTTAAATTCATCCTGATTCTTCCCATCTCACAGCGTCTGCTTTGGAGACACATTCTTCTAGCCTTCTGAATCTTGATCATGACATGGACTTGAGGTAGACTAAGAGCTCAGGGTATGAGCTAGCAGGGAAGTAGGGAAGGTGGCATAGCTGTGGCTGTTAAGCCAGGCCTGCACAAGTGTCCTGCAGCTAAACCAGTCTTGCTTCAGGTTAGCACTGGAGAAGGCTCCAGGCAGCAAGAATGACAAAGCTCAGTGTAGCAAGAGTAGCAATACCTGTTTCCAGGTGACCCATTAGAGGTCTTAAAGTGACCAGTATCAGCCAGAAGCCACTCTTGTCTCTGGGGAATGTGTTCAGCAATACAATAGACAAACATTCCTGCTCACCTGGAATTACATGTTTTCTCTTAAATACTTGGTGAAATTATTTTTTCATGAGTGAAATTTAAAATTGTTATTTATTTATTTCAGAGGCACTTACTGTACAGTGAGAGAGGGAGAGAGAAAGGGGGGAGGAGAGAGAGAGAGAGAGAGAGGAAGAGGGAAAGGAAAAGAACAAGGGAGAGAAAGAGCAAGAGCTCCCTTCTACTGGCTCACTTCCCAAGTATCCATTATGGCCAGGCAGGGACAGAAACAAAGCTAGGAACCAGACACTCAGCTGAGGTTTCTGGATGGGAAGAGCCCAGTTGCTTGAGCTACCACTGTTTTCCCAGGGTCTGCATTAGCAGAAAGTGGGGATCAGGAGCTGGTACTCCTGATTGATCCCAGCTACTCCAGTGTGGCATGTGGGCATCCTAACCGGCGTCTTAACTGCTAGGCTAAATGTCTGGCTTGCTTTGTGATTTCAGTTTGTATAATTACATTTGTTATTTTCCTTTTATGTGCTTTCTTGAAATTATTTTTTTCATAATATTTATCTTAGAATAAGGCTGAAGGCAGCTACTTAAAATGGCAAAAGCAAATGCAGTTTGTAGCTCTGGACTATTCTCTCTACTTGTACCTCAATATTTCAAATTTCCTTTCTAGGAGAACCTATGATTCTTGGTTGGGTCTTCATTATCTGTTATTTCTATCCTCTGCAAATGTTCATGAGCATTTTATTTGCTTTTGCTTTCTGAGATAGCTCTAAAAATTAGTTACTTTACATAACTCATTAGATTCCTGAGTGTCAATTTTACTATCCAATGTCTCATTTTCAGTTTAAATTTACATTATTATGGTTTTCATTTCCTTGCAATTTCTCATTTCCACATCAAGCCCCTCTTTTTATTGCCTCCTATTATTTTTTTCTCTCCTGACTCACTATTCCTTTCTGTCCTTTTAAATTTTAATATTGAGTTAAAACCTATGTGCACACAGAAACACCATTTGTGTTCCTTTCCAGTCACCATTTCCCTCAAAAGTCACTCTATTGTCTTATTTACTTATATATTTATTGTCTCATTTACTTATTGGAGGTAGAGGGCTGGAAAGTGAGAGCATGCTTTGTCATCTACTGGTTCACTCACTCCCCAAATGCCTGCTACAACTAAGGATTGGTCAGGCCAAAGTCAGGAGCCAGGAACTCTCTCTAGGCCTTTCACATGGGTGCTGGGACTCAAGCATTTGAGTCATCACTTGTTACTTTCTGAGAATGGATTAGCAGAAAGTCAGAATCAGCAACAAAACAGGGACTTGAACCGAGGACCTCTACTTGGGATGTGGGTGTCTTAACCACTATACCAAACATGTACCCCGTGTCTACATAGCATATTGTGTTCTTCCCTTATGATTTCTCTTCCTTCTCTTCTGTTTCTGTTTTTTGCTTCTGCTTCTTTTAAAAATAATACATGTTTTCTTAAAATATACCATGAAGGAGGCGAAAATCTTATTCTGAAAGTTTCTCCAGGGTCCTGTAGTACTTTATCTTCAGAGATATGCACTTTTCCTAAATTTTCATGAAGATCCCTTTTTTCTTTTCATCAGTGCCCTATCCTAACCAACATTACTCTTCTGGGGATATGAGGAAACATCTATGCAGAATCGGTTTGCTAAGGTAGGATGTCTGGAATTCCTGTGGCTCCTCGTATTATCTCTGCCTGAGAACTGGGATCCCCAGGTCTTCAGCTGATCATCACCAGAGCCTCGTCTGTTCTCCATCAGCTCTTACTCTACCCTAAGGTGGTGAGATTTCCCATCACCTTCCATGGTATTATAAACCAGGGAAGGACACGAACGTGAGCATTTTTCTTCTTGCCCTCTGCTAATGTTCAGTTTGGAAAATTCTCCCTGTTGAAGCTATCTTGCCGCGGCCATGGCTGTTGGAACATGCTGCCCTCTCAGCTCTGCTGTCTTCATTTCCAGTCTTGAAAGGACTATGGAAAGATGGCGGGTCTGAAGTAATGGTACTCTGATCCCTTCCAAGTGCCATGTCCATAAACCTGGGAGCTGCCTAACTTAGATTCACCCATGGCTTTCTTACCGAGCTGGGGTCCCCCGTGAGAAACATCAGCATTCACACAAAGCTTCATTGAACTCTGAGGTCCCACCCAATACATACTGATTAGAACTTGCTTTTACAAGAAGCTTGGGTTTGTTTTTACATTAATTTCATAAGCACTGGCCTAGGAAGCTGTTTAAAAAATATTGGTGCCTGGCTGTATCACCAGAAATACTGCTTAAGTTTGCTTTTGATTTTTTTTAAAGTGTTGTATTGCTGCTATACAGACTATCAAAAACTGGTAAAATAACACAAATTTACCACTTCATAATTCTGTAGGTCGGAAGGCCAGTGGACTAGGTCGGTTTCTCTGCAAGGTCCATGTGAAGTGGTTAAGCAGGGCAGCACCCCTTCACGGAGGCTCCCAGGAAAAGTCTGCTTCCACCCTCATTCAGGTTGTGGTAGAATTCATCTCTTTGCTGAGATACACCTGAGACCTAGTCCTCTACTGGTTGTGTCCAAGGATCTTACTCAGCTTCTAGAAACCTCCCTGGATCACTGTCCTTTGTCTCAATAGTGAATTAAGTCCTTCCAACGTTTTGGATTCTCTGACACCTGCTACTGCCCCATCCCTCCTGTCTTTTTCTCTGCTGAATCATCTCTGACTCCTCTGCTTCCCTCACTACACTGGTACACCTGAATAATCCAGAATAATCCAGCAGAGTCTTCCTATTTTCAAATGGGCTGATTAATAACTGGACTTAAGTCTACCTATTACATCCTGCCACAGCAGTACTTAGATTAATGTTTGCTCAGATAATGAGACATGGCAGTGTTCATGGAGGGGTATCTTTAGAATTCTTCCTACCTCAGGCCATCTCCGGGGGCTTCTCATGTGTGGCCAGGGTTGAGGAGCATTAGTGGAGACCTTGGAGTTTAGATCTAAGAGGACAGAAGTGGTTGTTTCCTATCTTTTTATTTTTTGAAATGAAAGAATGCTCTATCTTGGGAAATGAAAAACGATGTCTGTGTTTTTTTCTCAATTGGTATTTGCCTTATTGTTGGGAGGAACGTGTGTGGTGGCTGTCGGCAGGTGTGTGCATTTGGACAGCATTGCAGTCTGTGTGTGGGTGTGTGCCTAGACATAGTCAGGCAGAGGCGGTCAGCAGGCTGGTCTGGCATCAGTCAAGTCAGAACCCCCCACTCCTTAGTGAAGTAGCAATTTTACTATTTTAATTTTTTATTTTCCACTTTTCAACCAAGAACATCAGGGGTTGAAGAGATTAAAGTTACTTGCAACGGCATATATATATATCATTAAAGGAGACACTTGGTGTGGTTAAAAAAATCAGCCTTTAGCATTTACCTTCTGGGGGAATGAGCTATATTTTGGGCAATCTACTTTTATTTCTTTCGGATCTCTAATATATCATTTAAGGATGATATATGTGCTTTGATTTAGAATACACATTTTAAACAAGGCTGGATAGGTTTCTGTGAGGTTAAGTGTGTCTGGGGGTTGGTGAAGTCCTGGGCACAGGCTGTAGAGTTGTTGTTGTTAGTCAAAGAAGCAAAGGCCAGGGCTAGGTTTGACTCCAGTGCAAAAGCTCAGGGCATGCAGATTTGGAATTTCATAATCCAAGATCAAGACTGAGGTATTCTCATCTTCAAACATTAGGGGCAGAATGTCAAGTGAACTATGTGTTTTTCCACTTTTTATGACCCTCAATAGAGCAGTGAATCCAACGGTCATGTTCTGACTTCACTGGTAAGTCCTGGTTAAATAATGGATGTCTCTGTTTTGGCTAAGCCTTTCATTGGCATGTTGAATGAGCACTAGTTCTTAATTATCAGTGATAAAGGGAAAAGAGAAAGTTAACATTCTTAGAATTCCTTGGTAATCATATTAGCAGTAACAATATGCTGGAAAAACTGCAATCTTTTCCCTCCATCCCTGGTTCTTTAAAACAGACCTGTTCATGCATGCCCAGCCTGCTATGATTCACAGATGCTAGCTCGTGACTTTGGAATAACTCACAGAATTCCTACTCTTTTATTTCTGATTTTCTTTCTCGGTTTCTCAACTACTATCCTGAGTTTTGACTTCATGATTTACTCATAGATTTCAGCTTCTGGTATCACAAAATCACATGATTTTTCTGACCTTCTTTTGCCACTATGGTCCTTAGCACTATTGCAGTTTGACTTGTTTATTCCATGTGTTTGAGTGTTTCTTGTTTCCTTGGTGAGGAATTCACACTTAGTTTTACAGCAAAACATCCCAAAACGGTGACCTGGGTTGGGTCAGTTTTAGCCACTCTTCAAAGGCTAAAAATGAGGAGATAGTCACTAGAATCAGTGAAAGGGATCAGACTTTTAT
The DNA here is from genome assembly GCF_033115175.1 of Lepus europaeus. Taxonomy (NCBI): domain Eukaryota; kingdom Metazoa; phylum Chordata; class Mammalia; order Lagomorpha; family Leporidae; genus Lepus; species Lepus europaeus. The sequence goes on along the minus strand of NC_084828.1, from coordinate 102,024,307 downwards.
CAAATTTTCTATTCTTTTTATACTGCTTCATTATTCTGCCTATAATTGTCAACGTATAGCACCTAAGAATATGGACTGTTGATGTGGCACGGAGGGTTAGGCCACCACCTGAAAGGCCATCATCCTGTGGGTGCTGGTTGGAGACTTAGCTGCTCCACTTCTGATCCTGTTCTCTTAATGTGCCTGTGAAAGCAATGGACGATGGTCTGTGTGATTAAGCCCTTTTACCCATATGGGAGACCCAGAAGAATCTTGAGGCTCCTGGCTTCAGCCTGGTGCAGCCCCAGCTGTTGTGACCATCTAGGGAGTGAACCAATGGAGGGCAGATCTCTCTCTGAGTTCTCATTTATAAATTGTTAAACAAATTTTCTAATTGCATGTTTATGTAGGTAGGCTAGCATGCTTTTGTTGATTGTCAAAAAATTAATGAATGAAATCACTCTTTTTCATTCCATACAAATTTAGAAAGTGAAGAAATGAATGGCATGTGTTCCCAGACATTGAGAAGTTCTTAATATAATGATAGAATCTATTTGGGGGGGGGATAATTATAGAACACCAGAATCATAGACATTCAAGTTTGAAGAGCAGGCTAGTATAATTCAATTCATTATTGTTTAGTCAATTCAACACATTTTAAACAACAAACATCACATTATTGAATGAATGATGTTTACATGTAATAATTATGCTAAAGTAGAAGTATAAACTATAAAAATGAAAAAAATGAAACTATAAAATTGAAATTATAAATGCATTGTGAAATAAATACCAGAATTTTTCTACATTTCCACTATTGGAAACTATGTCACTTTTCTTTTCTTAACTTGTCTTTTATTTTCTTCAAATATTTATGAAAAGTAGTATATGATTGCCTCTAGATTGCATTTCAGATTTACAAATATATGAGGGCTTAGTTATTTTATGTAATCAATTTCCAAGTTTAGTGGCTTCACCTTGTAAAAACTGTGTATATACAAAGGTACTTTAAAAAGTTCATGGAAAATGGAATTAAAAAGCTAAGTTTATTTTGTTCCAAAATTATTTTGAAATTCATGCAAAGTATTTTATAATGCACTTTCCACATTTTTGAAGACCCCTCATATTCCTATAGTCTATCTTAAATTTTGCTTTTATACTAATTCATTTATTAATTCACCAAACTTTACTCAGACTTTGCTAGGGCCTAGATATTGTGTTAGGAACTATGCTCTTTCTCCTTGACTAACTAGCAGACTAGAAAGAATTCTTGTTTTCATCTTCAGATAAAAATAGTGAATTATGTATTAGAAGAAAGATGATGTCAACAAATGATAAATGTATGTATATATATATATACATATATATATATATAAATGAAAGAACACTTTCATTAAAAAACAAACATTATTCCAGCCTATAGTACACCACAGTTGCCTTTTGAATTAGAGGAAAAAAGCGTACCATACTCTTTTGTTGTAAAACATTTAGAGATGAATCTTATAAACTAATAGAAACACTATAAAAGCCATTAAAAATAACTCATATAAAATGAAATCATATGTTGTTAGATTTTACCAGCCAACAAAATAAAGATGAGAGCAATGGAATGTCTATCCCTCAAAATAAAATCTGTATATTTCCCTTCTTATTGAGGGTAGCAAAGACAGCATTAGCAAGTCATTTGCAAACATACACATAGTAATTTCTGGTAGCTTATTTGCTCTTTGTCACAGCCTTAATGTGGCATAGCCTAGATTGCGTCAAGGTAATCATGCACAGGAGACCACTTCTGGGAGAGGTATCAGGCTAGCAGCGGAGGAAATCAAGCCGATCAAAGGAGAAGAAGTGATGCATTGAATTGTTTCATAATGACATTCTCATTTCTCAGTGACCTTCTACCATGCAATCTGCTTTCTTAAAAAATTCAGCACGAGGTGCAACTCTCTGCACGAGTGTGGGGAGCAAAAAAGAAATTGGCTATTACGGAAGAGACTTTACAATATACTTTTGCCTGGCCAGAGATTCAGGCCATGACAGTTGAAATAACTTTGAGCCTTCGTGGCCCACGCTGCTATTAGATGCCAGTGAGTGTGTAGATGTGTCCTCAGCTGGCAGACGCAAAGGTCTAAAGTTCACATTGTTTCAAGAAGTCGTAATGAAGCCACAAGAGCCGTGTTCTTTGTGAGAGAAATGTCAGCTCCTGGAAAGTCTCTTAAACTGTAAAGGACACTTCATTACATAGAAGAACTGACTTAATATACTTTGCAAATGACTTCATAACATTCAATTTTGAGAATCATTTCCACTCTTTTATTCACAGTACATAGAGAAATTAGCTGAAATATTTATCTTTGCTCTTCTCTAAGTTTTATAGCACTAGTCTAAAACTAATTAGACTCTGGCAATTAAATCCTCCATGTATGCCTCTTTTTTCCCCCTGCAAGGAGTTTTACTTGTTATGCAACATCCTCTAATGTACAGAGTGGCCTACTTAACTTAAAGGATTTCTCTTTTTTCTCTTTTTAATGTCAAGTTTATCCATTTTTCTTTTTCATGAGTATCTGATAGGTGCTTAGAAAAAGAGCAAAGGGAGGGAGCTAGTCACAAAAAACCAGTTAAGTAGCTGATGAAATATGATCCCTGCAGTAGATAGAATATTTTCCACCTCTTCACATCAGCCCAGGGCCTGTTGCTGATGTCCCTCAAAACTTCTCTTGACCCAAGAAGCTGTGGACAGCTGTGGTACAAGCTCAAGTTTAATGCTGGTACATACATCCAAGCAAGAGCTCTTCTCCTGACAAGCATTTCAAAGTGTTAACGTCTGCATCACTTTTTCTGAGTTGGAGACTCTGGTTTTGGATTATTGGATCACTTTGTATGGTGGATCATCCTTGTACTACTTTTCAAGAGAGAGGACCTTCACGTGTTAGACTCAGTGTGTGAGTCAGGCTAACACTGCTCTAAGCTCGAGAGAGAAATGCTTTCTTTCCTTTGATGTGCATTTCCTTGGGGCATCCTAGTGGCGAGATCTTGAGGGTCCAGATTAAGGAGTGAACCTGTCATAAATTGTCTTTGCAATTTTTTCTTTCAACCTGGATTTTAGACTAGGTAACAAATGTTTTCACTGTGGCTTGCAAATGATTCTCACCAGAGCTAGGGGTTCTACAGAAGGCTTTGTAGCCACAGTCACAAGAACAGAGAGATTTTCTAATAGTGTGTTTCTGCTACTCAGATCTCCCTTGAGAATTTGGTGGTAGAAAGACACTTGCTAAATATTCAAGACATGAAATCCCAGCCACCTCTGACAATTTCTTCAGAAACTAGACCAATACTTATTCCTCCAACTTCAAAATACATAGGGAAAATAAACAAATGCCTGGCTATTCCTATGGCCAGTACACATCAATGAGATAAGGCTTCTTGGTTAGAAAGTGCATGCATATAGGAATTAGCACTGAGATTTGTAATGAATAAGGAGAGAGATGGCCATGGCCTTGTACTCTATACATTTGCACCCTAGTCATAGAAAGTACTGAGTATAATAGAGAAAGGCTGAGGCTAGTGTTGTGGTGTAGCAGGTAAAGGTGCAGCCTTTGATACCAGTATCCCATGATGCCAGCATCCCACATGAGTGCAGGTTCACGTCCCAGCTCTTCCACTTCCAATCCAGCTTCCTGCTAATGGCCTGAGAAAGCAGTGGGAGATGGCCCAAGTGCTTGGGCCCCTGCACTCACATGGGAGACCTGGAAGAAATTTCTGCCTCCTGGCTTTGGCCTGGTCCAGACTCAGCCATTGTGGTCACCTGGGGGAGTGAACCAGTAGATAGAAGCACTCTCCCTCTCTTATTCTCTCTCTCTCTCTCTCTCTCTCTCTCTCTCTAACTCTGATTTTCAACTAAATCGATAAATACATCTTTAAAAAAAGAACAGGGAAAGGCTAAGAAGTCAGAGTAAGAAACACTCTCAGGTTTATACAATTACTTTTTTAATTTAACCATTCACTCATCCAAGTATCTTAATGTATTTTAACTTAATACTTTATTTAATATTTTTGAGATAACATATTCTTAATATATATTATAGTTGAAGGCTTAATACTCCACTAAAGTGTTCCACAATAGTTCAGAAGGAATATTCTATGTTAAGACACTACATTGATCCTGTGAATGATGCAAAGATAATCAACCAGACATAAATCAAGGAGTTATTTGTTTTGTGATACATATAAGAAATAGAGACCAAGTTTTGTGGAAGATTAAAAACAGGAGAAGTGACTTCTTCCTGTCTGTGTTAGGGAGAGTACGTTGTGATGCCTTGTAAAGAAAACTGAGCCCAATAGAAAAAGGGAATTTAATTGAGAGAACATACAGGGAGCCTAACTGTAAATGAATGACTTTAAAGAACATCACATTTTGGAAACTTAGGAAGTTCTGTTTGGTAGTTTATAGGAGGTAGATTTATGTAATGATCACCAAGACTAGTTTGTGGGGTACACGCCCTATATAATTCCCTCCTTGGAAAGTATATGGACCATGCAAATGTTGTGAATATCATTCTGTGACTGGAATACATGGAGAAGAAAAAAAGATTTTTGTATATATAATTAAGGCTCTTAATTAGTTGACTTTGAGTTAATCAAGAGAGAATGATTGTGGATCTGACCTAATCAGGTGAGCCTTTAAAAAAATATTTAGCAGTCAAAAAATGAAAGCTGTAGTACTGCTGTCCTGCTGATCTTGTAGAAGCAAGTCATAATGACTTTTGCACCTGCAAGGAACTGTTTTGCAACGTAAATATGAGCTTTGAGAGATAACCCCAAATGTCACATGACTGCTGCCTCTAGATGACACCCGAATGCATCCCACAAGATCCTTAGCAGAAGACTCATCTAAATCATGTCCAGACTTCTGATTCACAGAAAATGTGAGATAATGTATGAGTTGTGTTATAAGCTGCCAAGTTTGTGTTAAGTTCTTACACAGCTACAAAAATCCAGTACACTCAAATATAGGTTATATCATGGCCTTTGATTGAAATACATGTGCTCCTCAGGTAGAGGGAAATTTCCCAGAGGTTCAGAGAAAGAGTTTTAATGAAATCTCTTCCAGATCCCCAATACAAATATGTCTTTCCTGAAATGGATCTGTCTAAAAACGTGCTGGTTCTACTTTCTTATCTCTTTTACAATCATCCTTGTTTCTCTTTTACAAAGAAAGGTTAGCTCTCGTTCATTGCAAATCTTACTCTGGTATAATGATTTGGGTTGAAAATTCCTCTGTGATGCCCAACAGAAAACAAACGTTTCTGAATAGTGGGGTCTGCAAAACCCCCTGTAATCAAGGTATTCTCGGTTGGTTGTAAGGCTCCATTTCTTTTTTTATTTTTATTTTTATTTTTTTTATTTTTGACAGGCAGAGTGGACAGTGAGAGAGAGAGAGACAGACAGAAAGGTCTTCCTTTTGCCGTTGGTTCACCCTCCAATGGCCGCCGCGGTTGGCGCGCTGCGGCCGGCGCACCGCGCTGATCCGATGGCAGGAGCCAGGTGCTTCTCCTGGTCTCCCATGGGGTGCAGGGCCCAAGCACCTGGGCCATCCTCCACTGCACTCCCTGGCCACAGCAGAGAGCTGGCCTGGAAGAGGGGCAACCGGGACAGGATCGGTGCCCCGACCGGGACTAGAACCCGGTGTGCCGGCGCCGCAAGGCGGAGGATTAGCCTAGTGAGCCGCGGCGCCGGCCGGCTCCATTTCTTTTCTGATGTTATAGGTACTTGGGTTAAGGCAAAACTTGGCATTAGAAATAAAATATTAGGTTCTGGATCAAGATGATAGGAATTCAGAAATTTTGTAGAATTGATCATAAGAACTGATGATGAGAGTAAGTTTTTCCTACCCCCTAAATGTTAAGCACTGCATTTCCCCAAGGATCAGTCTTCACAGTAAAAAATAAATAAATAAATAAAAATCAAAGATTATGGCCTCATATTTCAACTTGAGGCAAGAGTTCATGGCAATTTTCAAAATCTCCCTCTGGGGTCGGCACCAGGCTCACTTGGTTAATCCTCTGCCTGCAGCGCCAGCATCCCATAGGGGCGCCGGGTTCTAGTCCCGGATGCTCCTCCTCCAGTCGAGCTCTCTGTTGTGGCCCGGAAAGGCAGTGGAGGATGGCCCAAGTGATTGGGCCCTGCACCTGCATGGGAGACCAGGAAGAGGCACCTGGATCCTGGCTTTGGATTGGCTCAGCGCTGGCCGTGGCAGCCATTTGGGGAGTGGAAAGAAGACCTTTTTCTCTGTCTCTCTCTCACTGTCTATAACTCTGTCAAATAATTTTTTTTAAATTTTTATTTAATGGATATAAATTTCCAAAGTACAGTTTATGGATTACAATGGCTTCCCCCCCATAACTTCCCTCCCACCTGCAACCCTCCCCTTTCCCGCTCCCTCTCCCCTTCCATTCACGTCAAGATTCATTTTTAATTCTCTTTATATACAGAAGATCAGTTTAGTATATATTAAGTAAAGATTTCAACAGTTTGTCCCCACATAGCAACACAGAGTGAAAAAATAGTGTTGGAGTACTAGTTATAGCATTAAATAAGAGTGTACAGCACATTAAAGACAGAGATCCTACATGATATATTTTTAAAAAATTAATTAATTTTCTATGCCATTTCCAATTTAACACCAGGGTTTTTTTTTTTTTTTCATTTTCAATTATCTTTATATACAGAAGATCGATTCAGTATATACTAAGTAAAGATTTCATCAGTTTGCACTCACACAGAAACACAAAGTGTAAAAATACTGTTTTAGTACTAGTTATAGCATCACTTCACATTGGACAACACGTTAAGGACAGATCCCACATGGGGTGTAAGTACACAGTGACTCCTGTTGCTGACTTAACAATTTGACACTCCTGTTCATGGCGTCAGTAATCTCCTTAGGCTCTAGTCATGAGTTGCCAAGGCTATGGAAGCCTTTAGAGTTCGCTGACTTCGATCTTATTCCAACAGGGTCATAGTCAAAGTGGAAGTTCTCTTCTCCCTTCAGAGAAAGGTACCTCCTTCATTGATGGCCCCGTTCTTTCCACTGGGATCTCACTCGCAGAGATCTTTCATTTAGGTCTTCTTCTTTTTTTTTTTTCCAGAGTGTCTGTCAAATAAATTTTTAAAAAATCTCCCTCAGCCTTTGAGTTGGAGTAATCAGGGTTGTAAAAAGCAGCCAGTCTCCTTAGAGTGTCCTCTTGCACTCTGCTAATCTCAGTCTTGAGAGTGTGGCAGGGACTTCCATGCACTTGTGTCTCTGTACGTATCTCAGAGGCACATCCAGTGTGATTTCAAGGACAAGGGGGAAAGCCAAAACTACTTCCAACAGATTATTTACAGAGTAAAGGGCAGCCTGTGGAAGGCAAACTTGTATTTTAATTGTTTTGTAAAGTTATTCAGACTTGTAGATGAATATTGCCACTTACTTTTGCCACAAAGAATCATATTATTGGATATTCTAATTTTTAATGCTTAGTGCCTTGTGGTCATGGGAAAATATGTATAAGATTGTTGTTGCAGGTACATATGATAAATGATCAATACATGACTTTTGAGCCTAAAACCACATTATGTTAAAATTCTGAAGGTAGAGAAGAATGGAAATGTGAGTTCAAGTAGAAAAGTGAGTGTTGTAAAAATGAGTGAAGATGACATCCAAGTGCATTTTAAATAGGTGTTAGTGATTATCAAAATACTGTTATTTTTATTTCATTGGATGCATATATAGTAATATAATAATATAATAAAATTATTTTACTGTTTTTAAGAACATAAATACTTAGAATTATATTTTTATAACTTTTTAAATTCGTAATAAAACTTGTTCAATATCAGCTTAAAAGTATATTACAGGGGTCGGCATTGCGGCAGAGTGAGTTAAAGCCCAGGCCTGCAGCTCCAGCATCCCATATAAGTCCTGGCTACTCCACTTCCAATCCAACTCTCTGCTGGTGTACCTGGGAGGGCATTGGAGGATGGCCCACGTCCTTGGGCCCCTGGGGAGGCTCCTGCCTCTGGGCTTCAGACAGGCTCAGCTTTGGCTGTTGTGGCCATTTAGGGAGTGAATCAGTGGATGGAAGATCTCCCCCCCCCCCATCTGTGTGTGTGTATGTGTGTGTGTAACACTATTTGTAACTGTGTCTCTTAAATAAATAAAATAAATCTTTAGAAAATTTCACGGGATAATGTGGGTTGTCAGCACTCATTTAAAGATCCGTGAGCAAAAGTTTCAAAAGCAAAGGCAACAGAAACACTGTTGACAACAAATTTAGTGCCATAGCTTATTTAGTACCACAGCCAACTGGGATAGAGCATATTGATTGTATTTAGTGAGCAACAGGAAACCAATGACAGTCTGAGAGACATAATGATACTCTCTTATGTAGGATACTCTTGTTGAGTTTCTCATCAGTGCCATATTCTGTGCAAGACTGTGTAATCAGAACAGTGCATAGGGGTGTTTGGGTGATAAATAAATAAATCAACTTTCAAAATTTAAGAAAGATGTAGCTATTGAATTGATTTGAGAACATCAACTTTTTAATATTTCTCTTGAATATGTTTGATTACCCCGAAAGGTGGATTCACCCCTTCTTAGCAATATTGAAAACAATAGTGAGGGCTGCTATCATTCCTGGCAAACTTTCCCAGAGAGTAAGAGGAGAAGTGAGCATCATTTACCACAGGACTGAGTTCCTGGGCAGCCAAGTAGCCAAGCAGAATGGACCAGACTTGCCAGATAAGCAAGTGTCTTATTCATTTTCTGTATCAACTTGACCATTGCCAGTGGAAAAAAGCAAGAGATCAACAACACCCAGAATAGAATGTTTATATTAACCCTTTTATACAATTATACATCCAATTTTAATTCTCATAATTTCATTTGTTGTGGCCCAAATCCCTCTTATACTTTCTTCCAGACATTTTAAGAAGAAATTTACTGGGGTAAGTATTTTATTACTTCTATTCCTATTTATTCTATTTACATGTGTTTTTATATTTTATCATTAACGTGATGTCACTTGAGGCCAGCGCTGTGCCGTAGCGAGAGAAGCCATTGCTGTGGGGCCAGCATCCCATATGGGCACTGGTTTGTGTCTCGGCTGCTCCACTTCCGATCCGCTCTCTGCTTTAGCCTGGGAAAGCAGTAGAAGATGGCCCAAGCCCTTGGGCCCCTGCACCCACGTGGAAGACCCGGAGGAATCTCCGGCTCCTGGCTTCAGATCAGCACAGCTCTAGCCATTGCAGCCAACTGGGGAGTGAACCAGTGGGTAGATGAAAGACCTCTTTCTCTTTATCTCTCTTTGCCTCTGCTCTTTCTGTGTAACACTGACTTTTGAATAAATAAATAAATTTTAAAAAATGATGTCACTATAATGGATGAGGCTCCCCATTGTCAATAGGATAGTGTGAGCATTTTGTGCTTAGTTGGATTTCCATAGAGAAAGAAAATTCAGGTGCTTAATAAACAGTGCTTTTGTGAATACAATCATTCTGTGATGTAATCTTCCTTATCCTGTGTCTCCAATGTGACTTACTAACTTTATGTGTCACTGAGAATTCACATTTTCTCAAATTCTATGCTTGCCAAACTCTCAGCCCCACTTACCCCAAAATGAATTCATCCTCTGATAAGCAGTACCATCTTAGCATTTTATAACGTCTACAATGGAGCCAACTGCAGTAGGATCCAGCCTATTTATTAGAATGTCCTCTCCCCTTCCTATCACTTAAAGGAGATAGTTTGTAAATAGAGAAAAAGGGATTTGTAAGAGGCTGTTGATGAAGGCAGGTGGCAGAAATTGGGTTATTCCATAAAGTAAAATAAATGAGTAGCGTTCCTTTGGGTAATTTCAACAGCTATGTTACTGTTTTGTTTTGACCTGGAATGAACCTATGCATCTAAAGACTGTAAAAATAAGCTGATTCTCTGAGAAAAAAATATTAATGTGTACTGATGTTCTCCTCCCCAAACTCTATGCTTTTATATTACGAAAGATTAAAACAACACTGGCACTTCAATTTTTTTGCCAAAGAGCTTTCCTACTTTGTTAGGTTGGGGATATTTTCTGCATTGGATGCTTTGTTTGGTGACACACTGGTTTTTATTTGGCAGGTCCTAATTTGTCTCTTAATTTGAAATGAATCTAATCAAATGCTTGTGCAAATCCATAAGAAGACTTCAATGAAGGATTATAACTTGGCCACACTTACCTTAATAAAATAGAATTCTGTTATAAAATTGACTTGTTTCATCACAATTGCACATTCTTCCAAATGCTGTTTGATGCTCACTTTTCTATTTAAAGATGTTGTAGTTTGGTGCTGTATGCCCAGATATCTAGAAAATAAAATGAAAAAAACTTATTTTGCTGTCATTAAAATCCAGAAATCGCCATTTATTGTAGTTGGCACTGTTTTCTGACATTAAGATCCTAAAAGGGTTCCCACCCATGGGAGACTGTGGAAGCTATTTTGCACATAAGCCAATCAAAATAATATTTTATAAAGGGAGAGTACAATTGATAGCACAGACTTTTTGTGTGTCCAGCTCCATATTTATATGACCTTTAGTTTTCCTCAAAGATATTAACAATGAATGCATTAACAGGAACAGCTATACTTTTATCAATAAAACAGACTGTCAATAAAATCTATAAAAATAAACAAATAAGGACATTGAACAATGGTAAAGGAAAGAATTCAGAAGGACTGTAACACTTTTAAATATGTATACACCTAACACCTGAGCATTTAAGTGTACAGAATAAATACTAGAACTTCTATAAGGAGACATAGACTCCAACACAATAATAGCTGTGAACTTCAACACCCAACTTTCAGCACTGGGCAGTTTGTTCGAAGGGGAAATCAACACAAAATCATCAGATCTGAGGAATGGATTTTACAATGTATTTTTATTCTTTGTAAAGGAAATAGATTTGAATTAGTCTCAGTTACTAGATCCCTGAAGTCTTACAGTATAATTTTCATTAGAAAAGCTAGCTGGACTTGACAGATCTTTGTCACAATGAAATTCCATTTGTTCTCATAAAAATGGATCTGTATTCCTATTCCATACTTAATTTTATGCACATTATAGACCAGTTATACATTATAATTGCCTTTTAATAATTGTTGATTGACTAAATAAACCCCCTCCCAAATTCATCCCATTAAGTGGTTCCTCCATTGTTTGTACAAAAAGTGTACACAGTTATGTTGCTATAAGATGAATATAAAAAGATATATTTTCTATTCACCACCTATAAATTTTCCACAAATACAGTTGAATAGCGATTACGATCTCTATTCTATAAATGATGTTTCATTTTCTAAATTTCAGAATTTCAGTTATTATCTGAAGGAGCAACTACTGAGTAGAATTATTTACAATAATTTACTTATAGACTTTATTTGGGGAACTAGCCCAGGATTTTTAAAAGGTGTGTGTGTGTGTGTATTTATGTAATGATTTAATTTATTTGAAAGGGAGGGAGGGCAGGAAGGAGGGAGGGAGAGAGGGGGTGGAGAGAGAGAGCGAGAGAGAGAACACCATCTATTGGTTCACTCATCAAATATCAGGGGCAGTTAGTGCTGGGCCAGGATAAAGCCAATAGCTGGGAATTCAATTCAGGTCTCCTGCATGGATGACAGGGACCCAAATACCTGAAATACTACCTGCTGACTTCTGGGGGCATACTAGCAAGAAGCTAGAACCTGAAGCACAGCCAGGACATAAACCTAAGCACTCTGATAGGGGATGCAAAAGTCTCATTTGACATTTAACAGCTTTGCCAATTGCATGCCTTTTTACATGCCTTCAATAATAAATTGTGTCTTAAAAAATTGAATGTAATACTACTTAACTGAAAGTTACTTGTTTTAGAAAACTTTAGAAAGTGCACAAAAGTTTTATGTGTAAAAATCAATAAAATATGGTCAAATCTCAATGTAATGCTCTGCAGGACAGCAGTATTCATTAAAATGAAATTTTCTTATTAAGCATAGAATGCTAGGAATTACGTCCATAATTCCTGGAAGCACCAGTTGAAACTAATTTTATCTGGTACAAAGACAATCTCAAAGTCAGACAGTATAATAGAGATAGTAGTATTGGACTCCCTACTACCATTCTTTTGTTGGGTCCTAGAATCTTCTGGAAGCATTTATGAAGTTGGAAGAGGAAAGGAGACTTGAGTAATTGCTGCTTAAGGAAAATATGTAACACCTTTGACTACAAGTTAGCTGAATTTTCCTCTTTCCTATGCAGCAACAAAACAATATACCATTCAATATTTTCCTGGAGTTAGCAAATGATCCATGGACAGAGGGTAAAAATTCCTTTTACACTAGCATTCATTGTAAACAGAAGTAGACAATATTCAATATAAATCACATAAAGATAAGATTTTGCTTTACAAAATACCTTAAGAAGCAATCTTTGTTAATTTTTGAAAATATTGATGAACTTTTTGAATTATCATAATTAGTAGCATGAATATGTTATTTAATTTCTAAGATGGAGAAATATCACCAATGAGTATATGTTCTGAATAAATAAAAGAGCTCTTTCGATTCTTCCTCTGAGGGTTGAGATCTCAGAGCTCTCATCTACCACTAAAGACATAACAAGGTGGTTTTTATTTTTTGCTGTGATTATTTGAATGCATGGCATTTGCAGATGGATTAGCTTGTGGAAAGATTAAACACGAATGTTTTAATAGATACTTATGTATGAGTTATTTTAATATTTCTTAGTCCTTTTATATCATGTATTCTCCTATGTGAATTAATGTCAACAAACTTTGGTTTATGAATGATTGATTCTTAAGGGCTTGTGTTCTGGGTAAATATTCTAGTTTTTGAAAATAAATCTTAATTAATGGTCTAGTTATTTCTATATTTAATATAAATATAGTTCTTTATATTATTTAAAAGTATGTCTTCTTTTTAAGGAAGATTGGAATCTTAAATAGGAACTAAAATCTTTTGGCAGCTAATAGAGCTCCATCTGAACATTTAGATCAGTTTTGGATTTTCAAAGACATCCCTGGGATTCAGATGAAAGAGTAGGAACAGACCAAGGAGAGTGGAATACTGTGATGAGGAAGCTGAAGTTAGAAGCAGTATGGAAGGAACCGAATGGGCAAAGGAGGGGAACCTAAGTGCTAAGGGAGAAGGGAGTAGCAAAATAAGATAAAAACCTGAAATCCTAAATTATCCACATTCCACACCTTTTGGAGCACTAACATGTCATAAGTGGAAAATTCTATGCTTGATCTCATGCGATGATTATTAGTCAAAACATTGTATAACGCTGTATAAAATTACTTTCAGGTTGTTTAAACTAGGTACATAGGAAACATTCATGAATGTTGTGTTTAGATGGGTCTCATCCTCAGGATACCTCATGGGTACATGTTTAATTATCACCAAATCTTTTTTTAAAGATTTATTTATTTATTTGAAAGTCAGAGTTACACAGAGAGAGGAGAGGCAGAGAGAGAGAGAGAGAGAGAGAGAGAGAGAGAGAGAGAGGTCTTCCATCCGATGGTTCACTCCCCAGATGGCTGCAACGGTCGGAGCTGCGCCGATCCGAAGCCAGGAGCCAGGAGCCAGGAGCTCCTTCTGGGTCTCCCACGTGGGTACAGGGGCCCTAGGACGTGGGCCATCTTCTACTGCTATCCCTGGCCATGGCAGAGAGTTGGACAGGAAGTGGAGCAGCTGGGTGTCTAACCGGCGGCGCCTGTATGAGATGCCGGCGCTTCAGGCCAGGGTGTTAACCCGCTGTGCCACAGTGCCAGCCCCAATCACCAAATCTTAAAAATGTTAAAATTCAAAATATCTCTCATTCCAAATATTTCAGAAAAGGGATATTCATCATGTTTTACCCAAGGCTAGGTATTTACTCTCTGATGTAATGTGTTCAATGAAAAATTCCCAGTTATAAGCTAAATGAAAGGAAAATATAGCAATCAATTTTCATTTCTTATCCTTGTATATGTAAACACCACTTTGATCTCTTTTTTTTTTACTTATTTTATTTATTTGACAGGTAGAATTACAGACAGTGAGAGAGAGAGAGACAGAGAGAAAGGTCTTCCCTCCATTGGTTCACTCCCCAAATGGCCGCCACGGCTGGCACTACACTGATCTGAAGCCAGGAGCCAGGTGCCTCTTCCTGGTCTCCCATGCAGGTGCAGGGGCCCAAGCACTTGGGCCATCCTCCACTGCCCTCCTGGGCCACAGCAGAGAGCTGGACTGGAAGAGGAGCAACCAGGACTAGAACCCTGAGCCCACATGGGATGCCGATGCTGCAGGCGGAGGATCAACTAAGTGAGCCATGGCGATGACCCTTAACATGTTTGATCTCTTAACATGTTATGATGGCTTAGGTTTACATAAAAATTTCCTATGAGTGATTTTTGATTTTTTCGCTCCCATTTTGACTACTGACCATGATTGGATGTCATGTTTGAGCTAATACAGTGAAGAGAAGCTACAACACATAAAGGATAGCTAGTCCCTTCTAAATGTAATTCTGTAGAGGCAAGAGTGGGAAACAGAGTTTCTCCTGAGAACCAGTGTCCAAAATGGGACATGGTTCTTCATCCAAGGTTCCAATATGATAGGTTTTGAAGCAAATTTTCTTCCTTCTAAAAAGCCTAATTAACTATTGCTGACTCTGTGTCTCATAAATATTTAAAATCATAAAGAATTATGACATAAGCAATATTATAAAATTGAATTGCCTTCTCCAATGTAGACTCAAGCTTCCAAAATTTATGTTAATATTTTTCCTATTAAAAATAATCATTCCTTTATCTGCTGATTAAATAACCCTCATATACCTACTTTATATTAGAAACTGTGTTAGGTCTTGGAAATACAAACATGAGTAAGATTATCACTACCCTCAAAAGTTGATGGGCAAATTCAGAAAAAATATATACACAAGGGCAACACAATGTGCTAGAATGATAATAGTTACTTGAATGTTGTAGATATCCTAAAAATAGGAGGTAGTTATTACTGAGCCATTGACAAAATCTTCAGAATAAAGATAAAATTTGTTGGGAACTGCAGCCTCAAGTTGGGGAATTCAGTATATGCCTTTGATCTGCTCTCTCATCTCATTGAAGTGACATAAAAATACACACCAACATTGAATAACTGGGAAGGATATACTCAGTAGTTTAGAAATTCTGAAAATTAGTAGAAAAGAAAAACCAGCTGGCTCAGATTGATGCTGAAAGGAGCTATAGTTCATTAGAGACACCATTGAAAATGTGACAGTGGCTTTAGCTAAAGGAAACCATAAGATTAGAGCTGGCAAAGGCTCGTGTTAGTGCAGGAAAATGTCAGGTAAATGACTGAGATTTCTAGCCTGGAACTCATCCATTACAGCATGTCTAGAGGAGGTTTTCATCTACAGATTGTAGCTAGCAAATATAGATCTCTAAATAAAATAGAGTCTGCTGGAGCGGACCCTCAACTTGGATACTGGGACTGGAGAAATAAGCAGGGTTAATTACTCCTGGCTTCTGGGATTCATGTGGAGAGGATGTTGTAGGCATAGAAAGGAGTTCATCAGTCTGTGTGCTCCATTTTCTGTAGCACCACAGGTTCATGTAAGTATGAGTCATATTAACTAATAGGAGAAGGGTGACTTTTCATGCGTGCTGAGGGAGCTTAAGCTACTAATTCTGATTAACCCTAGGTTGGAATATATGAATATAAAAAAGCCAAGAATCATTTATTTATGTATTTGCTTATTTTAAGATTTTATTACAATTCAGTATATATGCCAAGAAATTCATGTAAGTGCACAGATAAATGAGTTGTTTTTCTCATATGTTCATACTCATAACCAGCAACCAAGTTAAGAACAAAACATTACTAGTACCCCGAGTCCTCATTCTTCTTCGCCTCTCCCTTCCTTTTTTTAACATGTGAATTAAGAGTATATTATCAGCTACATGGTATAATTCAGTGAAGTAAAATTTATAACTATATACCAAACTATCTTCTTACATTCACGCATTTTTTATCCTCATTATATATCAACTACTGAAAATACAAGAAAATATGTGATATTTTTCTTTTTGGGTCTAGCTTATTACACTTAGCCTAATGATCTCCACTTGCATCCGTTTTGTTACAAAAGTCAGGATTTCATTTTTATGGCTGAGTAATATTCCATCATGTATATAAACTACATTTTAATGCAATCATTCGCTGACAGACATCTAGGTTCCATAAATAAGATTCCATATCCTAGTTGTTGTGAATTAAGTTACTATAAACATGGGAGTACACTTTACTCTTTCACATGCTGATATCTTTCCTTTGAGTAAATTCCCAGGAGTGGGATAGCTGGAAAATCTCATTTTACTTTTCTGCAGATTCTCCATAGAGTTTACCATAATGATTGTACAAGTTTAAAATTCCCTCCAACAGTGTATTAGTTACCTTTTTTCACATCCTCACCAGCATTTGTTATTTTTTGAATTTTGGATGATAGCTATTCTAACTGGGGTGAGATGATACTGTACTGTGGTTTTTATTTGCATTTATTTGATTAATAGTGATCCTGAGCTTTTTTCATGTGTCTATTAGCCATTTATATTTTTAATCCATTGAAAAATATCTATCATATCATCTTCAATTCAAATAACTGAATTGTTTGCTTTGTTGCTGTTGAATTTGTTGAGCTCCTTAGATATTCTGAATATTAATCCCTTATCAGATGCATAGAATATTTTTCCTGTTCTGTCAGTTGCCTCTTAACTTTCTTGAGTATTTCCTTTGCTGTGCAAAAGCTTCTTAGTTTGATGTAATCCCATTTGTCTATTTTTGCTTTTATTACCTGTGCTTCTAAGGTCTTGTTCAAGAAGTCTTGCCTAAGCCAATATCTTGCAATATTCCCCCTGTTTTCCTCTAGTAATTTGATGGTATTAGGTCTTGGGTTTAGATCTTTGATCCATTATTAATTGACTTTTGTACAGAGTGTAAGGTAGGGGGTCTTCTTTCCAACTTCTGCATGTGAAATCCAATTTTCCCAACACCATTTGCTTAAGATTGTTCTTTCTTCATGGAGTGTTTTTTAGGTCATTTGTCAAAAATTAGTTGGTTTTAGATGTATAGATTAATCTTTGGTATTTCTATTCTGTTCCATTGGTCTACACGTCTGTTTTTGTGCCAGTACCAGGATGTTTTGATCATAACAACCCTCTAGTTCGTCTTGAAATCTGGCATTATGATGCTTCTGGCTTTTTTTCTTTTTTGAAATTGCTTTGCCTATTTGAAGTCTTTTGTGTTCCCATATGGATTTTAAGAATGTTTTTAATGGATCTGTGAAGCATGTCCTTGGGATTTTGATTGGTATTGCATTTAATCTGTAAATTGCTTTATGTAATATGGCAATTTGATTATATTAATTCTACCAATATTTCATTAATGTCTGTAATTTTCCTTGTAGAAATATTTCACATCCTTGCTTACATTTATCCAAAAGTATTTAATTTTTTTGTAGCTATTGTAATTGAAACTGCTCTTACAAGTTCTTTTGCAGCCACAGCATTGTTGATGTTTAGGAATGCTATTTATTTTTGTTTGTTGATTTTATATCCTGCAATTTTGCAGAATTCCCATATTTATTCCAAAAGGCTCTTAGTGCATTGACTTGACTTCCCTATATAAAGGATCCTGTCACCCACAAACAGGGATAATTTGACTGCCTCCTTTCTATTTGTATCCCTTTGGTTTCTTTTGCTTGCCTAATCGCTCTGACTAAAACATCCAGAACTATACTGAATAATAATGGTGAGAATAGGCATTATTATCTGGCTTTGGCTCTTAGTGGGAATGCTTCCAGCTTTTCTCCATTCAATATGATGCTGGCTGTGGGTTTGACATATATTGCTTAGAATGTGTTGAGATATATTCTCTGTCTAGTAGGTATCTTCTATACCTATTGTTAAAGTTTTTAATATGATGAAAAAATGTTGTATTTTCTCAAATGCTTTCTCAGCATCTATTGTGATAATCTAATGATTTTTCCTTCATTTTGTTGATATGATGTATTACATGTATTGATTTGTGTATGTTGAAGCATCACAGCATCCCTGGGATAAATCTCATTTGGTCCTAGTGAGTAATCTTTTTTGATGAGTTGTTGAATTCAACTTGCCAGTATTTTGTTGAGGATTTTTGCATCTATGTTCATCAGGGATATTGGTCTATAATTTTCTTTTTTTTTTGTGGTATATTTATCTAGTTTTGGAATTAAGATAATGCTGACCCCATATAAGTACTTTTGAAGACTTCCCTCCCTTTAAATTGTTGTGAATAGTTTGAGAAGAATTGGGATTAATTAATTCTTGAAAGCTTGATAGAATTCAGCAATGAAACCATCTGGTCCTGGGCTTTTCTTTGTTGGCAGTCTCTTTGCTACTGACTCAATATCAGTTTTGTTATTGGTCAATTCAAGTTCTCTGTGTCTTTGTGCTGCAATTTTGATAAATTATATGTGTCCAGAAATCTATTTCTTCTAGATTTTCCAATTTGTTGACACATAGCTGTTTGTAATACTTACTAATTATTCTTTGTATTTCTGTGGTATCTATTGTAACATCTCCTTTTCCATCTTTGATTTTATTAACTTGTGTCTTCTCCCATCTCTTTTTAGTTGGGCCATTGGTTTATTAATTTTTATTATTTTCAAAACACAACTCTTTATTTCACTGATCTTTTCTTTAGTATTTTTATTTCAATTTTCTCTAATTGGCATTCTTTCTTTCCTACTACTGGTGTTGGATTTGGTGTGTTTTTATTTTAGGTTTTTGAGATGTATTGTTACATCATTTACTTGATACCTTTCCAATCTTGAATGTGTGCACTAATTGCTATAAATTTTCCTCTTTACACTGCTTTTACTGTATCTCATAGGTTTTGATATATTATATTTTCATTTTCATTCATTTCAAGGAATTTTTAAAATTTCCCTTTTGATTTCTTCAGGACCCATTGTTCATTCATGAGCATGTTATTCAATCTCCATGTATTTGCATATTTTCTTAAATTTCTCTTGTCATTACTTTTTGACTTCACTCTTCTTTATTCTTTTGTGGTCAGAAAAGATATACGATACTATTTAACTTTTTCGAATTTGTTAAAACTTAATTATGACCTAGTATATGGTCTGTCCTAGAGAATGTCCCATGCACTGATGAAAAGAATATGCATTATGCAACTCTGGGATGAAATGTTCTGTAGATATCAATTAGGTCCATTTGGTCTTTCATGCAGATTAACTCTTTTGTGTCTTTGTTGACATTTTTGGTCTGATTGATCTATCCATTGATGAAAGTTGAGTGTTGAAGTCCCTAATTTTTATTGTATTGAATCTTATGTCTCCATTTATAACCATTAACAGTTGTTCTTATAAAGCATGCTGACCTGGCATTGGGTGAATATACATTTACTATAGTCATATATGCTTGTTGAATTGATTCCTTAATCATTACATAATGATTTTCTTTGTCTCTTTTAACAGTTTTTATCTTAAAATCTATTTTGCTTGATGTGAATATAGCTATTCTGGCTCATTTTTAAATTTACATTTTCATGGGATATCTTTTTCCATCATTTTGTTTTCAGTCTGTGTGTGTCTTTATTGGTGAAGTGTGTTTCTTAAAGGTAGCCAACAGATGAGGTTTGGTTTTTTTTTTTTTTTTTTGTAATTCATTCAGCCAGTTCATATCTTTTAATTAGAGAATTTAGTCCATTTACATTCAAGGTTAATACTGATAAATAATGACTTGCTCTTGTCATTTTTTCCATAAACATTCTAATTTGTTTTGAATTTCCCTTGCTTTTTTAGTAGGAGTTATTCTGCTTTCACATTCTTTCATAACACTGATTGTCTTTCTGTTTCTGTGTGTAGTACATCCTTAAGTATCACCTGTAAAGCTGACTGAGTGGTAACAAATTCTTTCAATTTTTGCTTGTCTCAGAAGGTCTTTATTGCACCTTAACTTACAATGAAAATTATTTGAGTAAGGTACTCTATGTTAGCAATTTTTGCTTTTAGGACTTGAAGCATATCTCTCCATTCTCTCTGGGCCTGTGGGGTTTCTATTGACAACTTTTTTTTTCTTAATATTTTTATTTATTTATTTGAAAGTCAGAGTTACACAGAGAGAGGAGAGGCAGAGAGAGAGAGAGAGAGAGAGGTCTTCCATCTGCTGGTTCACTCCCATTTGGCTGTAATGGCTGGAGCTGGGCTCATCCGAAGCCAGGAGCCAGGAGCTTCTTCCAGGTCTCCTATGCAGGTGCAGGGGCACAAGGACTGGGGCCATCTTCTACTGCTTTCCCAGGCCATAGCAGAGAGCTGGATCGGGAGTAGAGCAGCTGGGACTCAAACTGGTGCCCATGTGGGATGCCGGCACTGCAGGCGGCGGCTTTACCCACTTCGCCACAGCATCGGCCTCTGAGAACTTTGTTTTAAATATGAAGAAATTCCTCTCTTGCATTAAATATGAAGAGGGTCCTCTCTTGGCATTTCTCTCTTGCAAATTTTGCATTATTTTCTTCATGTTTTACTTTTGAAATTGTAACTATAATGTGTTGTGAAAATCCTTTCTTATCATGCCTATTTCATGTTGTATGTGCCCTCCAATACATGGATGTTCATATTTTTCTCCAAATTTGGGAAATTTTCTGCTATTATTTCACTGGATAGATTTTCTAAGCCATTCCTTTTTTTCATAACTGCAGGAAGTCCTGGACTCATATTTTTCACCATTTCATAGTATCACATAGATCCTGAATGCTGCTTTCAGACTAATTTTTCTCCTTCTTGATTTTATTTTTTGTCTGAGATAGCACAAAATTTCTGTTATCTAGACTGGATATGATTTCTTCTGCCTCATCAGTCTGTTATTTAGATTTTTCACTGTATTTTTATAAAGATGTTTTTTATTTTATTTATTTGAAAGTCAGAGTTACACACAGAGAGAAGGAGAAGCAGAGACAGAGAGGTCTTCCGTCCTCTGGTTCACTCCCCAATTGGCCGCAACAGCTGGAGCTGCGCCGATCTGAAGCCAGGAGCCAGGAGCTTTCTTCCAGGTCTTCCATGCAGGTGCAGGGCCCAAAGACTAGAGCCATCTTCTACTGCTTTCCCAGGCCATAGCTTAGAAATGGATTGGAAGTCGAGCAGCCAAGACTCGAACCAGTGCCCATATGGGATGACGGCACTGCAGATGGCGGCTTTGACTGCTATGCCACAGCTCCGGTCCCTTCATTGTATTTTTTTATTTGACTTACTGAATACTTAATTTCTTATTTTCTGTCTGGTTTTCCTTCAATATCTCAATCTCTTTGCAAAACTTCTAATCTATGTCATGTTTGGATTTTGTTTTCTCAATTAATTGTTTCTTTGTGTTTTTGAGTAATCTTACAAAAATTCTTTTGAATTCCTTCTCAGACATTTTGTCAATCTCCCCTTTGTCACAGTCAAATATTAAAGTATTCTCGTGTTCCAACATTAATGTGTTATTAGGTGTCATATTGCCTTCCTTCTTTATGTTTCTTATGTTTTTACATTGATTTTTAAACATTTGGGTAACCACTTATTACTACTTCCTCTGGGGGATTTTTTTTTTCTTTTTGCTTGAAGGCTTTATTCTTGGCAATGTGCCTCTCTGGCTCAGTGGAGTACCTGAAATATACGCTGGAGCTCCAAATGTGTGTTTTGGGTCTGACCAGGGAGCTCTGGAAACCATGTGTGATTGGGGCCAGCATCCAGAGTGACACCCAAAACGGGTGTGTAAGAGCACCTCTGGTTACACACAGTAGGGGAGGGCACACTGGAAGTGGCTGGTGTGTTCACAGTTCCAGCTATTCTCTGTCAAGGTGAACCACAGCCTATAGCGAGCTCTTAGGGCCAGCATATCACAGCCACCCAGACATGTACACCACACGTAACAACTACCCACTCTGTATTATTTTCCCTGAGTCCTCTGCAAGTCTGTTCACAGCACTTGAGAGTTCTGAGTTTCTCGTATTTGATTGGGTGGGTGCACAGGAATGTAGCACATCCCACATCCCTTTCAGCTCCGTGGCCTATGCTCAGTACTCCTACATGCACATTGTGCAAGGGATCCACTGTCCACCTTGTAATCTGCCTCTTCCTCAGTGTGAGTTGCCTGCTATCCTCTAAGCCGGGACGGATTCAGCTGCAGCTCCACTTCAGCAAACTGAGCCCAGTGCTTTGGTGGCAAAGAGGAGGGAGGCAAGTGGCTGCCCTTCACAGAGCAAAGCAGCTACTCAGTCTCCCACCAGCTCCCCAGGCCAGACTCAAAACTAGTGGGAAAATCTTAGTTTTAAAGTGGATGGTAAATACATAACAAAATATCTACAATCTAATGAAATAACTTTGGTTCTAGAGTTCCATACTAAAATATTATAAAAAAATAAAATAAGTATGTTATTCAGGAACTTCTTTGAAAAAATATTCAAAATAATGATCCACTGAAACAAGAATTAAAAAACAAATCCCAAGAGAAGATTTGGATACAATAAGCAATGACGTGAGAAGTAGCCAGCCTTAATTTCTAATTAAATTTTGAGTTGCTCATAATTTGAGTATAAAATATAAAACTATCAATAAGAAGGAATTACTAAAATATGTGATATAAGGAATAAAATTAATAAAAGTATGAAGTTAAAATTCTATATAAATTTAATGAATTATAGAAGAATGAGCAGGGAAAGTTTCTTGTTTCTTAAGAGGTTAGTCTATGCATAATTACACAAAAGTTTAATTAAGATGAAAATTTTTAAATATATGTTTGTAAGTCAAAAAAAAGTCAATATTTTATGAGGGGACCTCAGAATGCTCATGAAAAAATGGAATTAAAAAATACAAATTAAAACAGAAACTTTATTTCTCAATATTAGCTTATAAATGATACCAGCTATTAAAAACACTTGTAAATGATACCAGCTATTTAGTCTATCCCTAAAGCAATGAGGGTTCTAGGAAGGAATCATGTCATTGAAATCTTTTTTACATTGCTAACAGGAGAAAAATGAGCACTTTTTAATACATTTTTAATATTAGAAAGCAAAAAGAAGTCAGAAGGAACCAAATCAGAACTTTAAGATGGAGACCAATATTACTTTTTAAAACTCTCACAAAATTGTTTATTTGATCAGAGGATTGAGCAAGAGTATTGTTCTGGTGGAGAAAGATTCTGGTGAATCCTTCCTGGGTGTTTTCCAGCTAAAACATTGGCTAACTTTTCCAAAACACTCTCAAAATAAGCAGATGTTGTAATTTTTTTGATCATCCATAAAGTGAAAAGCAAAATACCTTAAATATCCCCCAAAACTGTTAACTTGTCCTTTGCTTATGACTGGTCTGCTTTTACTTTGACTGGACCACCCACCCTCATCTCTTAGTGACCATTTCTTTGCTTATGCTTTGTCATCAGGATCATACTGGGAATATCATGTTTAATCCCCTGTAACAACTCTTAACAATTAAGGCATTCGGATATAGCTGAAGAGCCCATGGGAGTATTTTAGGCATGGAAAGCCAAGACACTCTGGAAAAAAAAAAAAGACCTAAATGAAAGGTCTCTGCAAGTGAGATCCCAGTGGAAAGAACCGGGCCATCAAAGAAGGAGGTACCTTTCTCTGAAGGGAGGAGAGAACTTCCACTTTGACTGTGACCCTATCGGAATAAGATCAAAGTCAGCAAACTCAAAAGGCTTCCATAGCCTTGGCAACTCATGACTAGAGCCTAGGGAGATTACTGACGCCATAAACAAGAGTGTCAAATTGTTAAGTCAACAACAGGAGTCACTGTGTACTTACACCCCATGTGGGATCTGTCCTTAATGTGTTGTCTAATGTGAAGTAATGCTATAACTAGTACTGAAACAGTATTTTACACTTTGTCTTTCTGTGTGAGTGTAAACTGATGAAATCTTTACTTAATATATACTAAATCGATCTTCTGTATATAAAGATAATTGAAAATGAATCTTGATGTGAATGGCATGGGAGAGGGAGCGGGCGATGGGAGGGGCACGAGTGGGAGGGAAATTATGGGGGGGGGAAGCCATTGCGATCCATAAACTGTACTTTGGAAATTTATATTTACTAAATAAAAAAAAAGAGTTTTGATCTCATTTGTTTAAAATTTCCATCGAAAGCTTTGCTGTTGTCGGCACCTGATCTGGGTGCAACAGTGTTGGCACCCATTGAGCAAAGTCTGCTGCACTTTAATATTTTAGTCAGAATTGTATAAGCTGAACCAACTGAGACATCTGTGCTAATAGCTATGTTTCTGCTTTTTATGTTGGTCCTGTTCAGTTGGGTCCCCAACAAGAGTATTTTTTCCATGCAAATTGATGTAGGTGGTTTGCTACTGCAGGTTCAATTTTCCACACAGTCTTATGCCTTCTTGAAATAAGTTATCCATTTGTAAACTGCTGATTTCTATGGGGCATTGTTTCCATAAGCTTTTTGTAAAGCACGAATGATTTCACCATTCTTCTATCCAAGCTCCACTATCATTTGATGTTTGTTATTGCTTCAGTTTTGTTAGAATTCATGTTACTCTGCTAGGAATTCTTTTCAAATCAATGTTTTATCCTTCCTAGAGCCTCAAACTAGATCCTGTTCAGATGTATTAAGGCAAGTTAGTGCGAGTCTATTTTGGTGCAAAAATGTTTGAAATACAAGCATAGTTTCTTCACAATATGCATTTTCTCATGCACTGTTGAAGACCCTTGTTAAAATACAATAAAATATCCCTATCACTCAAAGAAACTAAAACGGTGAAAGAAAAGTTGTCCAAAACAGGAAAAGGGGCAAGCTTTTACCACAGCTATTAAACATTGCTTGGGGCGTTTGTATCCCATATCAGAGTGCATGGGTTTGAGTGCTGGCTCGACTCTTGAATCCAGCTTCCTGTTAATGCAACTCTGGGAAGCAGTAGATGATGACGCTCTATCTCTCTGCCTTTCAAATAAATGAAGATAAATAAATAACCATTTTGAAACAAAACAGAGGATTTTAACTCATAAAAGAAGTCGTAGAATGTTTGGCAGAAAAACTGATAGACTTAATGCCAAATCAAGGCAGGAAAACTCAGAATATGCCAATTAAGACTATAGATGTGATATTTTAAATAATATGTTAGAAGTAATATTATTATGAGTGGGTTAAATTAATAATATAATGTAATAGCTATTTTTATTTCAGAAATGCCTGAACAGGAGGAAATGTACCATATAATTTATTACATTAACATATCAAAGGAAGATAAAATCATTATATTACTTTCCTGAATCACAAAGATTATATATTTGGAAAGAAACCACTAAAACTGCATTTAAAATTATATATATGTACATATATATATGCATATATATATATATATATATGTATCAGAGCATCATCAAAGCAATAGGTATATCAAAGTGTTTGTTTTGCTTAGTGGTTAGACTGTGATTGAAACACCCACTTCCTGTATTGGAGAGTCTGGGTTCAAATCCTGGCTTTGCTTCCTATTCCAATTTCCTGCTAATGCAACCCGGAGAGGCAGTAGGTGATGCCAACTGTGGTTCCTGCCACCTGTGTGGCCGACCTGGATTAAGAAACCAGCTTCAGATTGTTAGACACGGTTTTTGTGGGCATCTGGGGAGTGAGCCAGCAGACAGAAACTGACTTTTCTTCTCTGACTGCTTCTCAAAAACATTATTACAAATTTTAAAAGGTTATAGCTATAAACTTATGAACTATTTATGAAGTATATGAACAAAATCATAAAGCTGTAAAAAAAGACACTGAAGAAAGATCTCAATTAACTAAAGATACTGTGTTAATCTTTAATAGAAAGATCCCATGTTGGAGAGATGTTATTTAGCTGAAATTACTAAATAATCTCAATGCAATTTTAGTCAAAATTGCAATGGGATCCTTTAGAAATTTAAAGATATATCCTAAAGTACATTTTGTTGTGTTAATATTTATAGTAGCTAAGAAAAATTTAGAGTGCATCCAGTTGTTTAACATTATATGTAATAACAAAACGTCTTAAAGATTGATTACTAAATTAAGGACATTGTGAAAAAATAATATTTACTTATTGAAACATATTATGAATACTATACAATAATGGGAAATGAGAACAGATTCAATAACATATGTAAAAACAAAATGTATTCTGTATTGGCAAACATAAAATAAGAATAAACAAAGAGAAAGAAAGTCAAGAGACAAAAAACACAGTCTGTTAAAATTAAAAATTGCACTTCTTACACTTAAAATGTGGGATTTTGTAAATCAATCTTTTATGTAATGTCTTTGGTTGAAAGTTTATGACCTTTAAGTCCATTTGTGAGACTGACCATTCCTTTCAAGATTGTGCTAACTACAGTTCTTTGCCTCTCTAACTTCTGCCCATATGTCCTGGATTTTTGCTTCTGAAATGTGGGGAAATTTCACTTTGTGGGGCAAGCTTTCTGGTGTTTGAGACTGTGTTTTATCTTCTTTTCTCTAGTCCTAATACCCTCGATGTCCATAAGTCTTTCTCAAGCAACATAGCTGATCTCTCAATGTTTTCTTTGCTTTCCTTGGTAGACATTTCAGTTAACTATGCCTAAATTAAATATGTGCTCTCCAGATGTAGGACAAACACTAAAGAGGCTAATTGGAATGCTCTAAGTTCTACACATAATGTAGTTTAAATCACACTTACTTTTTAAGAAGAGTTTTTTGGCTCATTTGAGCTTGTTACTCATGAAAGCCTGTTAGTCTTTTTCTAATGAATTACTCATGTTAAATCTTATCTGCTCTGTAATGGAGAGAATTATTTTTAAGACTCAAGGATGGGCAAGAAATATACCTTTAATTAATCTTTTTAGTTTCTAATCCACTGAAAGTATTTTAAATATTGCTTGCCACTCAACATATTACCTGGTTTACTCAGTTAATTTCCTGTGAATGTAATTAGTATGTAATTTATATTTTCCTTCAAATGATAACCAAAATATTGGGTTGGTCAGGAGCTCATCTACTAGAGGAGAGCTGGTTGACATGATAGGAATGGCTGGTTAAACAGGTACAACCTGCCTGACTGCCTGCATTCCTCAGCACCCCACACTTGCTATCGCAACCTCAAGAGTATCATAAGACACTTTGCTAAATCTCTTTTTCTGTAGGAAAACTGCTTGTCAATTAAAAAACTCTCATTTTTCTGCTTTTTAAAGTAATATAATTCTTTTTTTCAAACACAGTCCCATAAAATATTATTTATGCATCATAACAAAGTGAAGCTACTGTGGTTGAAATGCAAGTGGAAAGGTAAGATGCCTACTTGCATCACCTGTTTTCCTTGAGCTCTTTCTATACCATGGCTGCTCATAAACCTTGGAGCCCAGTGAAAAACCTTTTTTTTGGCCCTGGTTTGTGGTGTTTTATCACATCTCCTAGTTGAATTGGTTACACCACAAAGCAAGGGAACAAACTAGGTGAACACATGCTCATCTTCTGGGGTCTATTATTCTATGAAGTACTCACTAACATGCATCTGATACTTCCGTTAGACAATAGGATGTTCAAGAGAAATACTTTCAAGTTTACTGGTGCATATATTCTCCTTTGGTAATTCGAACTAATGCAAAGTCCAAATCCTGGTGTCTGTTAAATCTTACAAATTTTGGTTAAAATACTTAAAAGATTTATTAAGAAACAAAAAATTGCTGTGACACCAGAAACTAAAACTAAAGAAAAGACCACGTGCTATTTACTGTGTGAGAGGAATTTCCAGTGATGTTCGACACGTGGTGTAGGTATGGGCATACTCCACTTACTGTACCAGAATCGCACAGAAGCTACATTCCCTACATAGTCTCCTAGTTTTATAATTTAAGGATTCTGTTGTCCAGAAAGATCTATCAACAATCTAAGATAAGAACTTCAGTGGAAAATAATTTGCCCAGGATCTTGACACCAAAACACAGAAAAATGACAGGTCTAATAAAAGTTATTCTGAAAAATCACTATGCATATAAAAACGACACCACTGTAATAACCGAATAAAAATTTGAAATTACATCTGATATTAGGACAGAGGTATATAATAATTTTGATGATACAGAAATTCAATACATATTTAGTGAATATTTTGCTATATTTTATCTTTTCCATGGAAACTCAGACAAAAGATACTGATATTTAACCATTATTTTATTTGGCTGACCAATTTATTTTGGTTAATGTAGCCTTCCAAAACACATACTTTTGAATTTCATTTCTTTCTTTCTGTATTTTGGATTTCATTTCCTATATTTCCATGTTAAAACTGTTATTTGCATGATTTTACTCATTTGCTATTAAAATTGGAAATGGCATTAATTTGGAATAGTTTAACCCTTGAATTTTCAGGAAATGATCTTCCATTATATAATTTTGTCACCTACCTTCTGTCATTTTCCCAGAAATATTTTAAACATTTCACTCAGAATTTGCAACTCCTACTTTATAACATGATGAGGAGTAGAGAAAGGAGCGGTATTGTATTAGACCCTGTATTATGACCTTAGGAAAAGTCCTGTGTGGTGGTGCTAGATGAGCAATAAGATCATTTGAGTGGTGAACACTGATACATGCAGCTTTTTTCTGGACCTCCTTGTACAAAAAGAACTGAACGTACTGTCTGGCTCTTTACTTCAGCTAAGTAGGTTAATTAGAGAAAAAGCATCTGCTTTAGTAGAACAGATTATTTTATTCTCTCTGTCTATCTATCATTCTCTCTCTCTCTCTCTCTCTCTCTCTCTCTCTCTATCTCTCTACCTACCTATCTACCTACCTACCTACCTACCTATTTCTATCTGTCATCTATCTATCATCCATCCTATCACTATCTTCATCTCTGTTCACTCCAGAGGCTGCAAACATTACCCCTAATTGATTATACTACTGCAGGCAGGGCTGGGTCTGAAAGCAAGAAATCAGCAGCATGAAAGCTAAGTATCTGGATAAGAGGAACTTATCCTTTACCTATGGTAAAATAAAGCATCAGTACAGAGGGTTCAAGGAGGAGTAAACAGGATAGCACTACACAGCATGACACAGGCTTATGGAAAGATTACTCACCATAAAGACAAAGGAAAATTATCCTGAGGATTCAAAGAAAGAACATGCCTCTGAAAATAATATCTGTAAGAACAGTAGTAAAATGTCTGAGACTATTCAGTTATTTTTCTAAGCACAATCCAATAATATGGTCAATAGGAAGTAGAAACAGAGACCAATACCAGTTATAGTTTTGTTAGAAAAAATCTGATGTTAATTTACTTTTACAAAGTAGATTATTTTATAATGTAATTAGAAATATTGAGGCAGACTGGATCATGCAGGCTCATGGCAAAGGTCAGGTTGTCTATGTTTTTGCAACCTTGTTGTGTTGCTGTTTGTTTTCAAGCTAACTCATCTCATGATCTCAAGATGGCTGTAGCAGTTCCATGTATCACATCAATAGGCATGAAAATTAATGCACATGTCAGGAAAAGGGATGACTCTTCCTGAGTCTCTCTTAGGAGGGAAAAGCACTGTGCAGAAACTCCCAGCGGGGCTTTTCCTCATAGCATATTGGCCTGCATTGAATTATATGATTATTCCTCAGTTCATTAGTGAAGTGAGAAATAGGACAACACTGAATGGTGTAGACAAGTTATCTGGGGAGATTATGATATCTATTACAAGACAATAGGAAGAGAAAAAATTTGTGTAGGTAAGAGGTTGTAGAAGGGAACTCCCTAAAATGGAAAAAGAAAAATCCACATTGGAAATGGTAAACAGTAAGAAAACTATTGAGCAAATGGACTTGATGGTGATAAACAGATTGTAGCAAAATAAAAAGAAAAATATGGAAGACAGAAATGGAGACTAAAAGTTGTGCTTATTAAGATAAAGAAAAAATAGTGAGAGCCAACTCAAAGACTGAAGAGAGAACATTTACTTGCTATTGGCCTTGGTAATGATTTAATGATTTGGGTTTTTTTTTTTTTTTTTGATAGAACAGCAAAAGCATGGGCAACAAAAGCGAAAAACAAAGCAAAACAAAACAAAAAAAATCAATTGGGACTGTATTAAACTAAAAACTGTACAGAGGAAACAACCAAAAAAAAAAAAAGAAAAAAGAAAAAGCAACTTATGGAATGGAGAAAATATTTGCAAACTATGTACTTAATTGAGTTGATATCCAAAATTATATAAGGTTTCCACTTAACTCAGTAGCGAAATAATTATGAAAATAATCTACTCAAAAATAAGCAAAGTGCCTGCATAGAGATTTTTCCAAGGCAGTTGTACATTTGGACAGCAGGTATATTAAAATGTTGCTCACATCACTCATAATCACAAAAATGAAAATAGCAGTATTCCAAAATTAAAATTAGATATCACGTTACACTTGATCTGATGGGTACTAACAAAAAGGCAAGAGGAAACAAGCACTGATGTGGGGGAGCAGAAAAGAGATCCCTTGTATACCTTGGTTTGAATGTAAATTGGGGCACATATTATGGGAAGGTGTATGGTGGTTTCTAATAAAATTAACAGCAGAATCATTATTTGATTTAGCAAGTCCAATTTTGTGTGTATCTCCAAAGGAAGTAAAATCAGTATTTCAAAAAGCCGTCTGCATCTCCATGTTCATTGCAGCATTATCTACAGAGTAAGGATATGGAATAAATTTATATTAATTGACGGTGCCGCGACTCACTAGGCTAATCCTCTGCCTGCGGTACCGGCACCCCGGGTTCTAGTCCTGGTTAGGACGCCGGATTCTGTCTCGGTTGCTCCTCTTCCAGTCCAGCTCTAAATGAATGGTAAGAGACTCACATCTTCACATACTTAGGTTCTCTATATATTTAGTTGGAGAATAAAAGATAACACAAAAAGAGACAAATGTTTTTGTTTTTATTTATTTATTTATTTTAAGGTGAACAAATCTCATGTATGTCATATACACAGACTTAGGAGCATAGTGGTACTCCACACCCCACCCTCCCTCCCAACCATGCTCCCATAATCCTTCTTACTTTCTTATTTTATAATGATCTAACTTCAGTTTATTTTATACCCATAAGATTAACACTACACTAAGTTAAGAATTCAACAAAAAATAAGCAGAAAATAACACTGTTCCTCAACAGTAGAGACAAGGGCTATAAATAATCATAAAATCTCAAAATGTCCATTTTGCTCATACACATTACATTTTTGTACTATATTATTACCACAGATCAGGGAAAATGTATATTTGTCTTTCTTCGTAAGTAAAATAATTTCCAGTTGCAAGCTTTTTGTTGTAAAAGACAAGAATTCATTCTTTTTTAAGGGCTGAATGATAGTACATATATATATATATATGTATATATATATATATATATATATGCCATGTATATCATATATATACACACCACAATTCATTTATCCAGTCTTCAGTTGATGAGTATACGGGCTGATTCCATATCTTATCTATTATGAATTGAGCTGTAATAAACATGGGGATACAGATAACTCTTTCATATCCTGATTTTATTTTCTTTGGGTAAATTCCCAGAAGTGAGATTGCTGGATCATATGGTATATCTATTTTCAGCTTTATGAGGTATCTCCACATGGTCTTTCACAGTGGCTGGACCAGTTTACATTTCTATCAACAGTGGATTAGGGTACATTTTCCCCCACATCCTCGCCTGCATTTATTTGTTGATTTCTGTATGAGAGCCATTCTAACTGAGGTGGGGTGAAGCCTCATTGGGGTTTTGATTTGCATTTCCCTGATGGCTAGTTATCCTAAGCATTTTTCCAAATGTCTGTTAGCCATTGAGAAAAAATATTGGCAAACTCTGCAACTGATAAAGGATTAATATACAGAATCTACAAAGAGCTCAAGAGATTCAACAATAACAAAACAAACAACCCAGTTAAGAAATGAGTAAAGAACTTGAATAGTCTCATGTTTTTATTACATGGTACTAAATTGTAAGCAATGATGCCATCAAATTTTTAGAAGAAAAAATTGTGAACTATGTACTCTTTTTTTTAAAAGATTTATTCATTTATTTGAAAGTCAGAGTTACACAGAGAAAGGAGAAGCAGAGAGAAAGAGAGGAATTCCATCCACTGGTTCACTCCCCTAATTGGCTGCAACAGCTGGAGTTGTGCTGACCTGAAGCCAGGAGCCAGGCGCTTTCTCCAGGTCTCTCATGTGGGTGCAGGGGCCCAAGGACTTAGGCCACCTTCCACTGCTTTCCCAGGCCATAGCAGAAAGCTGCATTGGAAGTGGAGCAGCTGGGACTCGAACCAGTGCCCATATGGGATGCTGGCACTTCAGGTGGCAGCTTTACCTGCTATGCCACAGCACTGGCCCTGACCCAAGTATTCTATTTGCAGCACTACGGCTGCTCTCGTTTGATTTAAGAGAACAGGTATATGTTTAAAGACTGTAAAAATATGCCACTTATTTTCCTTTCTGTCTAATTGAAAATTAGTCAATAACTTAAGAGAAAAAAGTGTGGTATTGAATTTTTTTGAAGTTAAGTTTGATGAATCAAGATACACATACTCTTTTAAGATGCCATTTCTATGTAAAGACAAGAGAGTAATTTTTCTTAAACATGAAAAAACTCTAGTAAACATAAGACTGTATGCATTAAGAAAAAAAGACATTCTTCAGTTGCTGGAAGAATCTAAGAATAGTAATCTGGGGATACAAAAGGACTGATATAGAGATTTAAAGTAAACTAGTTCATTGTAATGAAAATATCTATGTAATCATATTATTTAATTGAATTTAAATAGAGTATTAATTGTTTGTATCAAAAAACATCTCTAAATAAAAATAAAGTGGACCATGGATAGTTATTTTACATTGATAACTCTTTCCATATAAAGTACGTAATAAAAATTCTAAGAATTATATAAGACATATACTAAAAAATGACCATGCATTCATACAAAGAGATAATAGAGGAAACACAAATGCTAATCAGCATATCAAAACTTCTACCTCACTTAGATTCAAAGGAATGCAAATCAAAATAGTACATCATTTTCACTCTTCAGTCACAAAATCTTAAGTAATTGTGAAACTCAATTCATTTGACAGTTCCTTGGAAAGGAATTCTCATACATGTACATTGAATCAAACTCAAAAAAGCAGTTGAATGATGAGCATAGAATCATTTTACTTCAAGTTATAATGAAAGACTTCATGCTAAGGCAAAATCTAGAAATTTAACAAATATTTATATGTAAATGATTATTCATCACATTTTTTTTGTAACAGTATACAATTGGAGACGAATATTACTAAAGAAGAATATGAAAGAAATGTTATATATAGAATGTGATATTGTATATTTATTAAAGAGATGTTTTTAGAGAGTTTGTGATGAAAAATGCTTATGATTTAAGGCAAAGGCAGTAAAACTTGATGAATAGTTTTGTAGTTTATGTTATTGCAACTACATAAAAATGCATGATGTAAGATTTTAGGAAAGAAAATATATCAAAGTGGTGACCACAGTTGACCCTGAAAGGTAAAATTATACCTGATTTATTTTCTGCTTCTTAATACTTTTCTGTTTATTTAAAAATGTCCTGTTTCCAACACATGTTACTTTAGTGAAGGAAAAAAAATCCAGCTACAAATAATTGAAAGGAAGGCATAAAATTGCTTTTCCTCCACTTGCAATTTCTTCTGCTCTTTAGGTGTCCTCCAGGGTTGTGCTGGTTTTGTAATCGAATCTCTAGCTCTTTCACTCTCCTGAGATGTAATTTTTCGGAGACTGAAGGATTAAAAAGGCTTCATATTTCCACACTATCTCCTCACCTGTCTTGCTTTTCAATTTCCTTGTAACCATGTTTACTCTCCTTTTGCCACTTTGGAGATCATTCTCCTGTTTGGAGAGGATGGAAGCTAAATAGAAGTTGATTAGTCTTGTTTCACTTTTATCATCTGTTAGCACTGTGCCATCTGTTACCAGCAGGCTGCCTCCCTTCATCTTCTTCACGGAACTTAACAGAAAGAAAAAGGTCTACTTTTTTCCCTTCAGAAAGTTTTGCAAACTTGTACTGACTTTCAGTCCTCACCCTTCTTCTCAAAGAGTCAAACCAATCTTCTGATTTAACCTTTAATTTTACGTCCTTTATTCATTCTTGAATCCCTTTGCTATTTTGCTTTAAAATCTGAGTTCATTAAACGCTGCACATTGAAACTGTAAGTTTGTGTCTGTGGCCACTTCACTTACCCAGCGTGCTGCCTTCTGTCCACACATACAGGCCACAGTTGCCAACTGCCTTTCTCTCTTTGGATGCCTTCTCCTATTATGCCACTGATTTGCCTCTTATGTTTGCTCCCAAACTCTGGGTGCTTGAACATTGTTCACAAATTCAAATACCTGCAGTGGGTCCAATTGGAGAGGGTTGGAGAGCTAGATGGCATAGTGCCCACCTACAGAAGAGGACAACCATTACTAACCACTTCCAGCTGAGTTCCAGCTGAGGCCAGGCAGAATTGATGGCCTATTATGGGTAAGTCCTCTTATTTTTGAATAGATGCTGAAAATGCATACATGAAGTGGTGTGTGTGTGTGTGTGTATGTGTGAACATTCATGTGTGTGTGTGCATGGAGATGTGAGGGAGAGAGTGAGGGGACAGGAAAAGGAAAATAAGAAGGAAGGGAGGGAGGAAGAGCTGGAGGAAGGAAGGGAGAACTGTAGAATTTTAACATAATTAATAAAAATTTGTGTTCAGGTCAACTTGTCCATGTAAATAACAAAAAACAAAACTTTATATGCTGAGTGAAGTCTGATACTGAATTTATTTTGCTATTCTGTCCTTTTGTAGGTTTGGCATTTGGATTTTAACTTCCTAAAAACATATCTTCTAAATTCTACATCTTGCCATTACCAACTCACAAGATGCCTTTGTGTGTGTTTGTGTGTGTGTGTGTGGGTGGGTGGGTGGTTGTGGTGGTCGTGTGGTTACATTTGTGTGCTCAGAAAAATAAAAAATGTAAATATATTTTAATATTTTGTTTGCTTCCCAACAATGTTCTCTGTGATAACATTGTAAGAATTTATATTATTATCAAAATCTACACAATCCTCAGTCACAACACACCACTCAGGACATAAAACAGTAAACACAGAGCCACAGGTTTGTATTTGGTCATCATGGTCCTGGAGCTTCTCTCCCATCCTTATCATCATACCCTCTGCTCTGGAGTCTACTACATTTCTTCTTTGTGTTCAGCTGTTCTCACGCTCTACCCTGAACTTGCACCTGATACTTACTGACTAAACTTGGCTTTCTCATTTGACCTTTGGTCCTTCCTAAGAACATTACTTGAAATCACCTTCAGGTGTTTGCTTTTCTTGACTATTGCAGGTTACTACACTACCCTGATTCCAGTGTTGGAAGACCTAGATGCTCTCATAAGTAAATATCCTCTGACATATCTTTTGAAATCAAATCCCCCTCAGGCTACAGCCAACAAAGGTTTTCTGGCATGAAGGCACCATGTGATTAAATTGGAACAACTTGAATGATAAAGGACATTTCCTCATCTCAAGGTACTTAACCTAGTCTCATCTGCAAAGGCACTTTGGTCATGTAAGGTACCATTCATTGATTCTGTGTGTTAGATTGCAAACTTACTGGGGGCCCATCATTCTGCCTACATCATTAGCTCTCTTCACTTCTCTCTCTGCAGGAGATCCTTTGAATCCACAGCTTGACATGCCATCTGTGTGGTTGTGACACCCACATTTATATACCAGGCTCCTACTTCTTTGAGATTTCAACCCATATGTCTAAATGTCTACTTAATTTACTCTCCCCCCAAACATTTCCCCTCAAATCTTTATTATTTCCTCGAATGGTATCATTGCACTCCCAACAGATGAAGAACTAAATGCGACGGTCATGTCTATTTCTTCATTTTATTCCCTCAACTAATTCTAGAAACTCTATTATTATGTGCACTTCCTCATTTAATTTGCTGTGTCTGCTGCTGCCACTCTAGACTAAGCCTCAGTGTCAGTGGCTTCTGAATTCTGCCTGCTACTTCTCTCTTGTTCCCCTAACATTCACCTAGCATCTGAACAATTTCCCATAAAAGAGTTCACAACTAGATTTTACAATAGTAACTTGGGTTATGCCTCTTGCCTGGCTTAGCACTCTCAAATGGCATCCTACTGAACCAAAAAAAAAAAAAAAAAAAAAGAAAAGCAAAGAGATAGAGAGACAGAGAAATCTTCCATCTGCTGGTTCATTTTCCAAATTTTATCAGCAACTGTGCCTGGGCTAAGCTGAAGCCACGAACCCAGAACTCAACCTAAGTCTCCCACTGGGTGTCAGTTACCCAAATATTTGAGCCATTACTACTGCTTGCCAGGGTGTTCATTAGCAAGAGGAACTGGGATTTGACCCAAGCACACTGATATGGGATGCATATCCCGAGCAGCCTCTTAACCACTGTCCCCAATGCCCATCTATCTCATTACATTTAGAGAAAGTCTGTGATCTCTGGCTTAGGTTTCTGCCCATCTCCCTGCTACACTGAGTCCCGGCCTCTCCAACAGCCCTGTCTATTCCTGAAGCACACCACACTGTTTCTACCTTAGGACCTTGGTACCCAGAGTGGGTTCTTCATCGCTCAGACCTTGACACAGCTGACTAATGATAGTCAATCAATGTAAACCCAAGGCCTTCCTTGACACAGTCATCTGAAGTCAATTCTCTATTTCTCTCTCATTCTCTAGCCTATGTTTCTATTTGAATTCCTTCATAATTCTAATCACCACCTAAAATTGTTTCACTGTGAGGCTGGTGTTTTGGAGCAGCTGGTTAAGCTGCCACTTGTGACACTGGCATTTGATATTGGAGTGCTGGTTCTAGTCCTGGCTGCTCAACGCTTGATCTAGTTCCCTGCTTATGTTCCTGCAAAAGCGTCAATATACTCCAAGTGCTTGGGCCCCTGCCACCCACGTGGGAGACCCAGATGGAGTTCCAGGCTCATGGCTTTGGACTGGCCCAGTCCTGGCTATTACAGGCATTTGGGGAGTGAATCAGCAAATGATTTCTCTCTCTCTCTCACTTTGTCTCTCTCCATGTCTCTCTCTCTCTGTCACAATGTCTTTCAGATAAATGAAATAAATTTTTAATTAAAATTATTTCATTGTTTATTTGTAACATTACTAAAATATAACTTTTATAAAATATAAAACTTTGGTGCCAGCACTGTGGTATATTGGGGTTAGTCACCATCTGTAGTGCAGTCATCCCATATGGGTGCTAATTCGAGTCCTGGTTGCTCCACTTTTGGTCCAGCTTCCTGCTTATATGTCTGGGAAAGCATTGCAGGATGGTCCAAGTCCTTGGCTCCCTGTACCCATGTAGACCTGGAGGAAGCTCCTTGCTCCTGGCTTTGCCAGGCCCAACCCCAGCTGTTGTGGCCATTTGAGTGGTGAACTAGAGAATAGAAGACTCTCTCTCTCTCTCTCTCTCTCATTCTTTCTCTCTGTAACCTTGTCTTTCAAATAAAATAAATAAATACTTAAAAAGTAAAATAAATCTCACACAAATTATGCAAAGTTTGTTTAGCTTAGGCAAATATATACAGCTGAATGCCTAAAACCTCAAGGAAGTTGTGGCACATTTTCATCGCTTCAGAAATGCTGAAGTTCATGCCTTTCTATATGAATATCCAGTTTTTCCAGCACTAGTTTTGAAAATATGCTCCTTTCCTCCACTATGTTAGGTAGGTATCTTTGCCAAAATCTACCTATACTTCTTTGTGAATCTATTTCTGGGCCATCTGTTGGGTTTCCTTGACATCTATCTACCTTTATGTCAACTTAATGCTCAACTGATGGTTTGCTTTTACCTCTGCATTCTCTGTATCCCCTACTAAAATTCATATTACATGGGAGCTGAGACTTAATTTGCTTCGTCCATCATTTTGTTTCTAGCATCAAAAATAAGCCTTGCAAACAGACTGAGCATATTGATGAATCCAAAAGAAACCAAAATATGACTATAAAATATCAAGGAAACAAAATAATCTTTCAAGATATGACTACAAAATATCAAGGAAAAAAAGATAAGCCTTTTTAAAATGAACACTAAGAGAATATTTCGTTCCACGGAAGAGGACTTTCTCAAACTTCTTTAAAATATCTTATTCTCCAAAGACAAGCTCTTCATAGCAGCTTCTTCTCTCATTATCTCTTTTTCTCTATTTGGTTCTCACCACTCCTTGTCTTTGTGTCTCAGTTAGCATTATTAAACTGGAAGATGGGTCTGAAAAAGTGATCTCTCATCCATTCACCTGAAGGGTAGAGTAGGTTTCTAACTCAAATCTCTTCTTCTCTAATCTCCACCAGCAAAGCAAAGGTAAATAGGAGTAAAACTAGAAAAACATGTTCCTTCTTTGGAAAGATAGGAGGGTGGAGTGGGAGGATGTGTCTAGACCTTTTTTCTTCAATTTCTTTTGCTTAAGAAATTTCAAGCCCACATCAGAAGGGGTAGCACTCGGAGAGTAGGGGCCACAGAAGGGTGTGAGCAGAGAGTGAAAAGCTTAATGATGAAAAAAGAAGATGCAGACCAGAGTCACTGTGACTCTATATCATGGTCAATAACTCAACAGATATGGAAAATTGACATCGGAAATATCTATATTATTATCTATATCTTGTTTTTATATACAATTCACTTGGCCTGTGGCCAGGACAGACTAATTGAAGAGGTAAAAAAAAAAGTAACATCACAATTATTATATGGATATCTATGCCACCCACTTTTATGACAGAACACTGAGCTATGTTCTGAGTCTTCACATTTATCTTATGGAGTCCCCGGAAGTTTTCTCATTCATTGGGCTTACAGGG
The DNA here is from genome assembly GCF_033115175.1 of Lepus europaeus. Classification (NCBI taxonomy): domain Eukaryota; kingdom Metazoa; phylum Chordata; class Mammalia; order Lagomorpha; family Leporidae; genus Lepus; species Lepus europaeus. Next base: position 101,985,289 of record NC_084828.1, on the reverse strand, counting down.
GTAAGCCTCTTTTCCTTTTCTGCTATTCTAATTCTGCTCTCAGTAGGTGATGCCTGTTGCCTTTGAGTCACTGTGAAAATGCCTGGCCATTGCTGCTACTATCACTAGGCACATCATTTTCCACTACAGTTCGCCTAAACAATGCTGTGCCAACGTCATGCTGTTCTGAACCCATTCTGTTTTGCCACAAAAAAATATGGCTATGCCCATGTTGCATTAGTTCTCCTGATGTGGCAAGATCAGACGGAATTTTCTGTGAAACTCCTATCCCTAACCTGTGTGTTACACTCTTGTATATGGGTCCTAAAGCAGAGTTGTTCTCCATCACCATTTAAGAAATGTTTTCTTTCTGTTCCTTTATAGCTTCCTTCCCCCAGACTGCTTTATTCAGAATCTTTGTTTCATCAGCTTTTTAAAGGATTCATTTGGAAGAGTAAGCAGAGGGACGGATGCTATTTTCCAGGTAAAATGATCCCTTTGAAGAAGGAAATGGTCTTGCTAGAGAGAACCTCAGCACTGAGAGCTTCCTCCACTCTCCTCTCATTCATGCTCAGTCATTCCAGCTCATATTTAGCCAAACTGTTTTAAAAAGCTGCATGCAACTCTCATTCTATAGTGTGGGACCTTTGCTACCAACTAATCCATTCCTTTTGTTTTCTCGTGAAGTACTGAATAAAAGTATGAGTTATGTTATTATTTCGAGTAGATACTTGGCTCAGATGGACTCTAAATGACAACCTTGGACAATATCCTAGGTATCCTGGCTGAGTAGTGCCTACTAAGAAACAATGTAATTCATGTTTTCTTGTTTTCTTCTTCCCTTTATCTCTGCTTCCCTCCCCCTCCTTCCTATACTTATATTTTTCCCTTCTGAGTAAGTAGTTTACTGAAGGCAGCAGAATTACACATTAGCCTTGTCAGCCATATGAATGGTTAACATGGTTGCCTCAATATGGAACTATCTACCACCCTGTGAGTTGCTTTTTCCTTGGTTGCTGATGGATAACTCCCATATGCTAGACAGATCAGCTCTGTGGGTCATCACTATTGTTGGTGTTGAGGCTGAAAGAACTCAGTGTTTCTTTGGAAATCTGGAAATTGAACATTATCCTCCTCAATATGTTTCTCAATCTTTCTTTCATTATTATGCCCCCTTCCTGCCCCCTCACCCCTCTCCCAGGAAGGCTTTAGTTCTTTTTCTCTGAATAACTTTTTTCCTTTCCTTTGAAATTTTAATAATACAGACATACTATGTGTTTGTTTATTCACCACAGTCTACTAACCATTGTAATACATACATTGTTTTTCACACTCACCACCTGTCATAAACCAACTTTTACGTTTGGGGCTAATATCAGTTCACAAAGAGACTGCATGCAGTACGAAAATAAAATGCAAACGATACTATCTTTTCCCCTCTTTTGGGGGGAGGTCGTTTGAAAGAATAGAAAGATTAGAGACTTTGAAGTCAGAGAGAGGGGAGTCTGGTTTTGTCATCTTGGGAAAACATCTCTAAGCCTTATTTTATCTGTAGTAAAATTTAGGAAAGTGTACTTTGTTGGGGTACTAAATCCTAACCCCCTATGTAGTTCTTAGAACTGTGGCTAGTAAATTTGTTTCCTCAGCAGTTGTTTCAGATTACATTGGTCAAGTTCAGTTTCTCCATGCCAGTTACCCTCTATCTTCTTGGAATCATATTCTTCCTGGTTTATTTAATATACTCATTTTCATATCCACAAAACATTGCAATTTAATACAGATACTGCTTAAACTTGTTCATTTACCCTCTGAAATGGAAAACAAGCTTTTTAAAGATATATCTTCAAAAAGTTCATGGAATTGCACATTACAGAAAAAAACTGCATAGATTTCAAGGTACCTTACACCAAGATAAACAACTTTTAATTCCATTTTTTCCACAAACTTTTTGAAGGCCATTCAAATATTTGAATATATGAAGGCCATTCATATATTATAGCTCATTGAACCTGAATCTCTTCAGGTAGGAAGTTAAACAGAACACACACTCCATAGGTTATGGAGTACTCATATTTCCTAGGACTTTAGTTGAATAATGGGTTTGGGTGTCACCAGAAATTCTGGAGTCTGCTCAGTAATTCGTATTTGGAGTAACCATTCACTAGAGGTTTTTAAGAGAAGGTCCTTGAAACCCTAATTTTCCTTACTCAAACATTGGCTCACAGGCCAACAGCTCAGTATCTCCTGGGAGCTTGTTAGAAATGCAGAATCATTACTAAATTGCACCCAGGAAGTACTAAATCAAAATCTCCATTTTAATAAGAATGCCAGCTGATCTGTATGCACAGTAAAGTTAGCGAAGCACTTTGCATAATCACTTTCCTTCCTCTAGCCGCATCCAATGATCTTTTAATAACCCATAATTAACACTATTTGCAAATGTTATTATTACCTATTAATACCTATTAACACTATTAACTAAATGCTAAGCTCAGCCATCTCCAGTAAACATAGTATTATACACTGACCACACCCACAGCGCAATTCTGAACTTTAATATGTTTATCATTTGACTGGGAAGATTGCCAAAAATGCAGATTCCAGAAGACTACTCAGAGAATAGAATTCATTAGATATGAGATAATGTCCAAGAATCTGAATTTTCTTTTTTTTTTTTTTTTTTTTTTTTTGGACAGGCAGAGTGGACAGTGAGAGAGAGAGACAGAGAGAAAGGTCTTCCTTTGCCGTTGGTTCACCTTCCAATGGCCGCTGCGGCCAGCGAGCTGCGGCTGGTGCACCATGCTGATCCAAAGCCAGGAGCCAGATGCTTCTCCTGGTCTCCCATGCGGGTGCAGGGCCCAAGGACCTGGGCCATCCTCCACTGCCTTCCTGGGCCACAGCAGAGAGCTGGACTGGGAGAGGAGCAACCAGGACAGAATCTGGCGCCCGGACCGGGACTAGAAGCCGGTGTGCTGACACTGCAGGTGGAGGATTAGCCAAGTGAGCCACAGCACTGGCCACGATTTTCTATTTTTAATACAAGTAGTTTGTGGATCATGTTTATGAAAAATGTTAAAAAATAATGACATTAAAAATGTTGTGGGGGTGAGCATTTTTTTTTTTCTTTTTGGAGAAGAAAGAAAAAAGTGTCTATATTTTGGGGAACGTTGTACAGGCTATTTCTTGGAAAGAATTTGAGGTAATTATATGAGTTTGAGTCTGAGACCCTTTCATCATTTTTTTAAAACTTTTATTTAATGAATATAAATTTCCAAAGTACAACTTATGGGTTACAATGGCTTCCCTCCCCCCCATAACTTCCCTCCCACCTGCAACCCTCCCCTTTCCCACTCCCTCTCCCCTTCCATTCATGTAAAGATTCATTTTCAATTCTCTTTATATACAGAAGATCAGTTTAGTATATATTAAGTAAAGATTTCAAAAGTTTGCACCCACATAGAAACATAAAGTGAAAAAGCATTTAACGTAGTAATCAAGATACCTACAGCCCACATCAGAGTACCTGAGTTCAATTCTCAGCTCTGACTCCTGACTCCAACTTCCTGCTAATACATACACTGGGGAGAGCAGTGATGGCTCAGCTAGTTGTGTACTTGCCACCTTGTGGGAGACCTGGATTGAGTGATTGGCTTTTGGCTTTGACCCTGGGTCTTTGTTATCTGGCATTTGAAAAGTGAAACAATGGGTAAGAACTCATCTGCATTTCAAATAGATACACAAACAAAATGAGAAAAACTCTTTCACTCTTTATTTTTCTTTTAAACATGATGGGAGTTTTTGGTCACTTGGGAGATATAAGTTAGGTGTGTAGCAAGCCCAGGATAGCACACACAATTCCAGCTTTCTTGGGATGCTTCCTGGTCTCACTCAGATGTTCTTGTTCTTTTCTCTGCTTGATATTGTAGTCATTCCCTAGAAAAGAACGTGAGAGACAGGCTGGTGCCTGTCACAATGCTTATTAATGAAGTGTATATCAGTTTTTATTACTTATTCCTTCTACTATTTATTCCACTACTATTTATTACAATATAGTATTAATAACTCCATTTGAAAGTGTGTGAGGATGGGAGAAAGATAAAAGAATCAGATATATCAAGATGCTTTGAGAAGGATTTTAAAGACTCATCCATGCATGTGTTAGTTATATTATTATACTATTTTGAGAAGTTTAATGGCTAATTCATGGCCATACAAATTTGATAGTTTTTAATCAATTAGAATTAAAGTTTCTGGTAAAACACATCAGAAGCCTTTTGGAATTGGTACCCAAAGCCAAAAACACCTTAATACAAGTACAATGTACAAGGAAACTTCAAAAAGTCTGTGGAAAATGGAAATAAGATGCAAGTTTGTTTTGATAAATTATTGAAATCCATGCATATTTTTTTCATAATATGCATTTATTGTGAACCTTTGGAGACCCCGTTCTACAATTTTAATATAGCAAATAGCATTTCTCATCTTGCTTAAGAAACAGATTCTAAATAATCATCACTTTACACAAAGTACCTACAGAAAGTCTAAATGTAATTAGGAATGAATCTTACTTGAAGATGGAAATAGCGTAATAATAAGGGAGGCTAATGGTACATGTTAAATGACAGAGTTAATGATCCTGTGTGTACTCCATACTGCACAAAAGGCTTTCACCTACAATGTGAGAGCCTACTAGGGAAAATAACTTGGTCAGTGGGGATACTTGACATTGAATCATGTACCTGGGAGGAGGATAATGGAAATCTGAGTTGAGATATTAGAGCTACCCTCACCTATTCCTAAATAACAGAAATTTCTTCAGTACTTGATTTATAAAAGTAGAAATTATGGAAATTAGAATGACTTTTGAGTGTCCATTGTATTTATCTATTTTCCTACTTATCTATCTTTAATAATAAGTTAAAGTTTACTTCTTCATGTCAATCCCATATGATTCATGAGATCCTCAGTGGACACTTTTGGAAGCTATTTTATATATAATGCAGCAGCAAATAATAACTCTACAGGAATTAGCACAGGGCAGTCACAAAAGCTGGGGTGATAAGAAAGCAGGTAGACTATTTAAGGGTAGATCTTGGAAGGAGACTCTAAGTCCTAAGGAGGGAATTTTCTCATCATTTGTTGTTATGGGAAGCAGGGAAAACTACCCCTGTGCACCATCCTAGTTCTGTGATCTATGGCAGTACATCCAAGGACCCGCACCTGGTTTCCCTCATTTCTGTAATGTTTGGTAAAAAGTGCATAGGATCCTGGGGAAGTGAAAAGATTCATATTTCCTTAAGTGCAACTTCGCTAAAAATTTTGGATGAGCTTTAAGGAGACTGCTCTTATTTTAGCTAACTGGAAATGCAGTGTTTCTTCTTTTTATTTTCTAAAGTACATGGTTTTCCTTGTCCACAGCTGGTGACATGCAGAACAATTCCTCATATCAGCCTTTTGCATTATAATGCACTATGATTTATGCCTTTAAATACCAGGGATGTTTATAGCAAGACTAAAAATGGAGAGCTAACAGCAATCCCTTTCAGGGCATCTCAGATGCCCTTGTACCTTGGTTAGTAGAGTCCTGTTTAACCTCACGAAATCTGTGCTAATGCAGCTTTGTCCAAAATGTGGGGATGTGAAGTCTCCATTGTCACACCATCACATATATGAACATCTGCTTGCTCAGTGCAGAGAAAAGCAAACTCTTTTTGAAATGTATTATTTTTGGAAATTCAATTTAATTTAAACATTTAAAAATTTAATTTGAGGGGCAGAGAGACAGACATGCAAACAGAAAGCTCTCTCATCCACCAGTTCACTCCTGAAATGTCTGCAACAGGCTGCCTTCTCAATCCAGGTAGTCTATGCAGGTGGCAGAGGCCCAGCTATAGAGGCCAATACTACTACCTCCTAGGATCTGTATTACCAGCAACCTAGAATCAGGAGCTGGAGCCAGGACCAAAACTCAAGCATTCCAATGTGGGATGCAGATATCCTAACTGGTGTCTTAACCCCTAGGCCAAATGTCCAACCCTCTTTTTGTTTTCTTTTAAAATATACTGGTACGGTATAAATCAAAGGAAGCCTTATAGTAGAATTTAAAGTTAGTCGCATTTTTAAAAAGGGATTTTTTAAAAAAAAATTATTTGAAAGCAAGAGCCACAGAGGGAGAGAGGAGAGAGAGAGAGAGAAACTCTTCCATTTGCTGGTTTACTCTCCAAATGGCCACAATGGCCAGTTGTGGGCCAAGCTGAAGCAGGAGTTTGGAATTCCATCTGGAACTCCATCTGGTTCTCCCACAAGGGTGGCAAGGGTCCAGGGACTTGGGCCATCATCTGTTGCTTTCCAGGCACATTATCAGGAAACTCAACTGGAAGCAGAGGAGCTAGAACTGGTGCTGGCATTCTGATACAGGATGTCCTTGCCAGTAGTGGCCTAACATGCTGCACCACAACACTGGTCCCTAAAGTTAAGTTTTAATTACATTAAATGTACTTAGAAATTGCTCAGAATTAGAATGATCAATTGGATGAATTTAAAAATAGGAGATAAGATTGAGTAGTGCTAAAAAACAAGTGAAGTGGTAAGATTGATATTAATAGGGGAATTGAGGATACATTGCTAATTATACATAGCAAACAGCCTTGAGATGTAGGCTTTTGGCACAATGTTAAGTTACTGTTGTGGATCCGCATATCCCATATTGGATTGCCTGGTTGAGTCCTGCATCTTCCGCTTCTGATCCTGCTTCCTGCTAATGCATGCCCTGGAAGGCAGCAGGTGATGGACAAACTAGTTGGGTCTCTGAACCCATGTGGGAGATTGAGACTGAAACTCAAGTGTCCTAAGCTTTGGTCTGGACCAACTTTGGCTGTTAGGGTGTGAACCAGAGAATGTAAGATCTCTCTCTGTCTCTGTCTCTCTTGGCCTTTCAAATAAAATGAAATAATATTTTTTTTTTAAAAAAAGGAAGTAGCCTTGACAAAGCAAATACAATTTCTCTTACAGTTCTTCACATTCTTACAAAATAATAATCAAAGGAGGGTTGTTAGAGATATGGTGGCAATGGGGTCTTGGGAAGAAAGAAGGCTTTGCTTTTTTTAATATTTATTTATTTATTAGAAAAGTACAGTTATATAGAGGCCGAGAGAGAGAGAGAGAGAGAGAGAGAGAGAGAGCTCCAGCCTCCATCTGCTGACTCACTCCTCAAATAGCTGGAGCTGGGCCAATCTGGATTCAAGAGCCAAGAGCCAGGAAACAGGAGCCAGGAGCTTCTTCCTGGTGTCCCACGTGGGTGCAGGGGCCCAAGGACTTAGGCCATCTTCTGTTGCTTTCCCAGATGCATCAGTAGGGAATTGGATGGGAAATGGAACAACTAACTGGCGCCCACATGGGATGCCGGCACTGCAGGCAGTGGCTTTAACCATTATGCTACAGTGCTGGTCCCAAGGCTTTACTTTTTAAACAAAGTGTAAGACGGCTCTGGAATACCATACATAGCCAGGCTCAACATGTTACAGGGATGGCTTGAAGGCAGACATATTGGAGTGATCAGTGGTTTGATCTAGGCATGGGACCTGCAAGTGAAGGTGACTAAACAGTTTTAGGAGTTAAAAAAAGGGAAGTGAAGGTTAAGTTCAGTGTATTAACTAATAGGCTCATGGTGTAGAAGCACTCTTTGCTTATAAAGAAATGAAAAATCTATTACCAAATAAGCTGTGTTGCAAGGCTACACAGCTCTATGAATATAAAATGCTATTATTTTCATGGAATTGAATGCAGTATGGAAATCTTTATTTAAATCTCATATTATTCTTCTCACTTAATTGCTAGTTTTCTCGAGAGAGATCAGAGTAAATGGTTAACACATTTTCACACTGGTCCTCAGAAAGCTGTGACCACTGCAAAAAAAAAAAATAGTGGGTACCTTCCATTAACGTTAAGGAATGAACAACAGCCCAGATGCTTTCACAGGAAGGGACTGGCAAACAGATGCCTCATCATGAGGCCCCATGCTCTAGATATAGGAAACAAATCATAGTATCTTTTCTGTCTTCAGTGCCTTGAGCAGTGCATGGCACATCATTTTTTGTTTGTTTTTGCAGTGACTTAGTGATTTGTATATGTGTGCTCCCTAAGATGGAGCAGCCACACGTGTTGTGTCCATGCTAAACTGAAACCTCAGGGAAATGTTCTTTCATATGTTCTTAGTGTTTCATCCACGCTGTCCTTCCCCCACAACATCATCTAAAATGGGAAAAAGATAAGTGAAAAAAAAAGTAAATTAGAGTAGCAAGTGAAAAGACAAGAGAAATCCAAATAAGGATAAGTTTCTGGATAGAAAAGAAAAACACTCACATGAATAATAGCAGAAACATTTCATACCTAATTAAACAGGATATTTGAAGCTAGAGCAATGGGTTAAACTGAGACATTCATGCTTAGCAAAAGGAATTCATTTATATGCAGAAATCAGGCTGCTGTGTTTGGGGTAAATCTAAATTTCTGTTGTTTCCTTTGTACTTTTCCATGACACAGGGCTCATTGTAACCAGATCAGAGGAGAAGCCAGGAGAGCAGAGTTTATATTTCAAAACGAGAGCTGATGGTTAATAGCGCAGCAGCCCAATGAGCCTCATTTCTGGCAGAGGGTCTCAGCTTACACAGCCTGTTCCAGTCTCCGCAGTGATCCTCTCAAGCCTGATGGCATCCTCAGTGGTCCCACATGCCTGTGCTACCGGAGGCCCAGTAAATCAACCGCAGCTATACTCCTGCTGCAGGCAACAAGGAGAAGCCGTCATATCAGGCTCTGTCTGGGACTCTGAGGAAGGCACAGTACACACAATTTAACTCACAGAATGATTCTATTTATGGAGGAGTCTTATTAACGTCCTTAAGTCAAATACATGTTTTAAAATTAAACATTTACCTTCCCATAGATAATTTGTGTTTTCTTGCACAGCGGAGATGCAAGGTAGAGAAGTCTGGTAGTTGAAGGTGAAATTCCTTACAATGACAGTAACTTAGAGTTATTAGGTGCTTTCTGCACACAAGGCATTATGTTAAGCCCTTTTCATGCATTATGCCATTTAATCCTCACAAAATTCTAATGAGTTAAATACTATTATAATCCTCCAATTAATGAAAAAGAAACTGAAGTTTATAAAGGTTAAATGGCTTGCTCAAGTAGCGGAGCAGAGATTTGAACCCAAATCTTCACTGATGCTAAATGCCGTGCTTTTCATCATAGTATATTTGCATTCCTTCAAAATGCAATAGAACAAGAGAGGCCTAAAACTTGTTCCCAGAATCTCTCTGGGTAATACTTTAATGTCTTGCATTAATATAACATGCCTCTTCTGGAATTCAGTGGAGCTGAGACTCATCTTGTAGAATCCCTTCTGTTCCCATACGGAAAGGAGGAGATTAGGGGGATGAATATTTTTCCACAGTAAATGATTGTCCTCTTTGCCTCTTAGCATTTGATCTATGCTTTCAGGCTCAAGTCAAATGCCATCTCCCTCAGGTGAACTTTTCCCAAATCATGCTCCCCACCATAGTTTTAACTACTCTTTCCCACACCATCCCCACCCCACTTATTATGAACTTCTCTCTCCTCTCCTCTGTGCTTCTCTATAGATCTATTTAAAAAATATTTATGGGGCCGGTGCTGTGGTGCAGTAGGTTAATCCTCCAGCTGTGGAGCCAGCATCCCATATGGGTGCCAGTTTGAGTCCCGGCTGCTCCTCTTCCTATCCAGCTCTCTTCTATGGCCTGAGAAAGCAGTAGAAGATGGCCCAAGTATGTGAGCCCCTGCACCCGTGTGGGAGACCTGTAAGAAACTCCTGGCTCCTGGCTTCAGATTGACTTAATTCCTGCTGTTGAGGCCATTTGGGGAGTGAACCAGCATATCGAAGACCTTTCTCTTTGTCGCTCCCTCTCACTGTCTGTGAATCTATCTCAAATAAATAAATTTTTAAAACTTTTAAAAATATTTATTTATTTATTTGAAAGGCAGAGTTACAGAGAGAGGGAGAGATATATAGAGAAAATTTCCATCTGCTGATTCACTTCCCAAATGACCACAATGGCTAGGGCTTGGCCAGGCCTATACCAGGAGCCAGGAGCTTCATCCAGGTCTCCCATGTGGGTGCAGGGGTCCAAGGACTTAGGCCATCTTCCACTGCTTTCTCACTTTCATTAGCAGAGAGCTGGACCAGAAGTGGAGCAGCCTGCACTCCAACCAGGGCCCATATGGGATGCCAGCATTAAAGGAGGTGACTTATCCCATTAAGCCACAATACTGGCCCCTTCTCTACAGATTTCTAGAGGAAAACTTCTGCATTGTATTTGTAGCTTTACTACTAAAACACAAAATTAGCCTGAGAAGAGACTGTGCAAATAAATTCAATGCCATTTAGAATATTCTTTTATCTCACATATTTAAATGTTTATGTTTGTTATTTTAAAATGTCTATGAAATGAGAGGAAAGAACAATGGCCAAGTAAAGTGATCCATTTGCGTACAATAACTTGAGCCCAGGCCAGACATCTAAGCAGGCCATCTCCCAGCTGAAAATACTCTGGTGATTTTATTCCCATTCATCACAGTAGGATGGAGGAGCGCCACTGAGCATAGGCTGGTCATAATCAATTCAAGCAATCATTCAATGAAAATCATTTGTGTACTGAACAGCACTAAGTTGGACATGAGTAAGAAGACCAAGGTGGTTTCCAAGGGAGGCACATCACAGAGATGAACATAACGACCAATGTCTCCATTTGCAAAGGATTTGTCTTCTGTTACAGAAATCTGTTACAGAATTCACTCCCACCTCTATTTGCCATTTTATTTTGTGTGACTTATCACACAACAATTTTTCTGCGTTCCACACTTGATAGTTTACAATGCACTTTCACACTCATTTATTGTTTCATATTGCTTTCAGGTCAAGCCCTCAGCTATCATCCTGACCATGCTAAAGACTAAACACTCTTTGTGATTTCTTACATCCAGTGGGTGAGAATTTGAGGAAACCAATGTAAGGTCGTGCAAATTTAAGATCCTGCTGATGGCATAGAGAAAAGACTGTTTTTTAGTTGCAGACATTAAGAGAAACATTTCTAGGCTAGACTTCTATATTGTTATAAATCACTCCCTAGTTTCAATCTTAGCTCTTAGCCTAAGGGAAAAATAAACTATCTCCTATCTTAAAAAACACCAACCTTGAAACTGCCACATTCTTTCATGCTAGATCACAGCTTCTCATTGTGATGCTGTTTCCCACTGAGATGCTGCACCTCAGGCCTTTCCTGCACTGCATTGTCAGTAACTGGCATCAATACAGTCAAGAAGACAGGGCAGAAGATTTTATTTATTATTTTGTGGTGGTTGTTTTGTTCTTGAGAAGGTAGAAGGCAAATAACTCCGACAAGCAGCAAAAAGCTTTTGCATGTAAGTGCTTTGTGTACACGCATCTTTTTCTGTCATAAAAATACCCAGATCAGTTTCCCTCTAATGGATAAAAGTTGATTGCATTTGAGAGAACGGCACATGACTTCAAAAAGCAGTTAAGTGAATTTTATTAGGGCCCAAAGGAATAATGGGAGATTAATGCGTGGCTTCTTGGGCTGTGTCAGCCTCCTCCCGAGAAGGAAGTGTGGCATAACTCACTGGGCACACACCGTGAGGATGAACTCCCCCACCAGCTGCACCCTGAATTCCACACACTCAGTGAGACTGTTGTCTATGCCAACATTTCCCACCTACTAATCCCACAGCCTTACATTTTAGGGTGGCTCCCAGCCCAGTTATTTTCCTTTTGAAATGGCAACTGACTCACTAAACTGTGTAGAAACCCAAAAAAGAAGAGGAAAAAGAAGGATTTAGGGGGAAAAATCAGAAGACGAAGGCATATCTTGCTCAACAATTAATGCTCTCCTCCAAAATAGAAATGTCCCGTCAGTACAATCAGCACCCAAATATCCCCCATCACCCAAGATCCACCAAACATGTAGGATTGTTGACAAAGGAAAGCTGCCTCATCAGCTTCCACTAAAAGAGAAACATCAGAATGGGACTATCCAGGCTTTTGATTGGTTTCTTTTCTCCTCTAAGACTGAGGAAACTGTAGAGGCTATGATATGCTCTCCGTGGAACAGATGGGTTAGGTGGGTCAGAGATTGCGCTCATGAAATATCAGTTGAAAAGTAATAATGAACTCATTTCTATTTTAAAACATCATTTCCTATATGAGGAGTAGTGTTCTGAGGGTGGTGACTCTCTCATTAGAGTCAGAGAAAATAAGATGATAGATCATGAACAATTTAGATGATTTAGATGATGATAAGAAATACACACTTGATGAGGCGAGAGTGCCAAATTTTTGGCAAAAATTTTTCTCTTGAAGTCTTGAAAATAAGTTATATGTTTTGTTGGAATGGGTCTAGTTACAATTCTGTTTGGATGGAACTGAGATTGAGTTGAAACGAATCTTGAGCCCTATGGCAGCTTTTAAAATTAACACTTTTGTTTTGAGATCATTATATTTACATGAAGTAGTAAGAAATAAGGCATTGGATCTAGTGGTTAAGATGCCAGTGAGGGCACCTGTCTCCAAGTCAGAGGACCTTGGTCTGGCTGCCAGTCCAGCTCCTGACTTTAGCTTCCTGTTAAAGCAGATGATGGGAGGCAGTACATGATGGAGCAAGAGTTTTGGATTCCTGTCATCCACATGGGAGACCTGGACTGAGGGCCTTGCTCTTGCCAGGTTCAATCCCAGTCATTGGCAGGCATTTGGGGAGTGAACAAACGGAATGGATCCTCTCTGTTTCTCTTCCTCCCTCTCAAATAATAAGTTAATGTAAAAAAGAATTAGAAAAGAAAGAAGAATGCAAAAGTGCCACACTACCCAGTATCCCCAGGGGTAACACCTTGCAAGACTATGACACGATATTACAACCAGGATATTGGTGTTTATACAGTCAAGATAACAGACATTTCATCTAAAGGGGAAGCCTCCTGCTGCACTTTTAGAACCAGACTTCGCAGTGCCTCCATCCCTGTTCCTGACCCCTGGTAACAACTGATTCAGCCTCCATTTCTGAAAGTTTACGATCTATACGTTGAGTCACATAGTTTGTAATCTTCTGATTTTTTCTTTTCATTCAGAAAAATTCCCTGAGATTCATCCAAGCTGATGTGTGTATCTGTAGCCGTTGAATTCTCTACAATGTAGCAGTGGGTTCGTTTCTGAGAAGAGCAGCGTGGTGGGGGCAAGAGGCGCGGAGTCAATACACAGACCCCGGGAGTGGAGTCCGGTGAGAGCAGGCTTGAGGCGAGCAGCCTGCAGACTCGTTTATTACAGTTGATACAAAGCTTATATAGCCAAGACCAGCCAATCTGGTCAAGGGGCGGTCCATACCCCAACCAATCACAGCCTGTTGCCAGGCAGTTTCCACAGCCATCCAATCACAGCCTGTCGCCAGGCAGTTTCAAATCCATCCAATCACAGCCTGTCGCCAGGCAGTTTCCAGAGCCATCCAATCACAGCCTGTCGCCAGGCAGTTTCAAAGCCATTCCTGACTAACTGACGCTCACTTGCCAGTGGCCACCTTGGCATGGCCTTCTCATTCCACTACATGTATCCATTGCTAATTCACTTTCATTGATGAGTAGTATTCTGTGGTATGGATGTACTGCAGCTTGTTTGACCATTCACCCACTTAAAGACTCCAAGTTGTTTGAAGTTCTTGGCTAATAAGAAAAAAAAAAAACTGTTAGAAACATTAACCTACAGGTTTTTATGAGAAAATAAGTTCTCATTTCTTTGGAATAAATTCCCAGGAGTGCAGTTGTTGGGTTATATAGTATTCACATATTTAGTTTTATAGTAAACTACCCAACTGTTTTCCAGGGTGACTGCACCATTTTTCATTTCAGCAAGCCATGGAGAAGTGATCATATTTCACCCCATTTGTATATAGCAGCATTTGCTGTTATGGCTGTTTTTTAAAATCAGCTGTACTGATAGGTACATCGTGATTTCTCATTGGGGTTTTATTTTGCATGTCCCTAAGGGCTAAGGAAGTTGAACATCTTTTCAGCTTATATGAGTATGATGTGTTTATACTCGTTGGCTACATTTTTGTTCACACTTTTTCTCGCATAAAGTATTTTATGTATTAATTTGAGAGAGAGAGATAGGCAGAGAGAACACAGTGGATGTATTCCCATCCACTGATTCACTTCCCAGTAGCCAGGGCTGGTCTGGGGTTGAAACCAGAAGTCCAGAAAACAGTGCAGTTTCTTTCATGGGAGTGGTAGAAGGTACACCAATTATTTGAGCCATCCCTACTGTCTCCCTGGACCTGTATTTGACAGGAACCTGGATTCAGCAGCCAGAGCTGAGAATTGAACCCATGTATCCCAATGTGGAATACAAGTGTCTTAACTCAAACTAAATACTCTCTACTTGTTCACTTTGCAATTGAATTGTTTGTTTTTACTTTTGAATTTGGTGAGTTCTTCATACATTCTAGTAAGTAATCCTCTGCCAGGTATATAATTTGAAAATATTTTCTCCCAGGAGATAGCTTGTTTTCATGCTTTTAACAAGTGTTCTAAAGCTCAAAGTTTTTAATTTTGTTGAGGACTAAATGCTCAATTTTGCCTTTCATGATTCAAGTCTATAAACTCTTTATGTAACCCCAGATCCTGAAAATTTTCTATTTCTTTTTAAAACTTTTTACAGTTTAACATTTTACATATCAATATATGATCAATTTTGAGTTAATTTTTGTATAAACTACAGGGCTTAGACTACGTAAACTTTTTTCTTTTTCTTTCTTTTTCTTTTTTTTTTCTTTTTTTTTTTTTTTTTGCCTCTTGTATGTCCAATTGTTCTAAGACCATTTATTGAAAAGACATGCTGTCTGGGCCGGTGCAATGGCATAGCCACCTGCAGTGCCAGTATCCCAAATGGGTGCTGGTTCGAGTCTTAGCTGCTCCACTTCCTATCCAGCTCTCTGATAAGGCCTGGGAAAGCAGTAGAAGATGGCCCAAGTCCTTGGGGCTCTGCACCTGCGTGGGAGACCTGGAAGAAGTTCCTGGCTCCTGGCTTTGGATTGGTGCAGCTCTGGTCATTGTGGCCATGTGGGGAGTGAACCAGCGGATGGAAAGCATCTCTCTCTCTCTCTCTCTCTCCTCTATCTCTCCCTCTGCCTTTGCTCTCTGTAACTCTGCCTTTCAAATAAATAAATAAAATAAACTTTTTTTAAAAAGAAAATTGCTTTTGTAATTTTTAAGCCATAAATTTGTAATTTTTAAGCCATAAACTTTAACATCAAAAAGGACAGAAATTTAGTTACATTTCCTTACAGCTAAGAAAAGCAGTCATTTATGTTAATTCTGTCCTAGAGTGTTAATTCTGTCCTAAACACTATTCTTAGATCTTTAGATATATGCTTATTAATTTAATTGCCTCTGTAATTAATTATTCATTTAATTTCCTTAACTTCTTTAGGTAGGTATTATTATTGTTTTTATTTCACAGGTAAAGACTACATCTTGCTCAAGGTTATCACATTAGTGATGAAATTATATAACGTTCCTTGGGGGTGTACCATTAACCTTTGTGAGATCTGCATTATTTACAGTGTGCCAGATGTTTTGTGAAATATTGAACATTTTGCCGTTTTTCTTACTGTTGTCCCAAGATATTTTAACTAGTGTAGGAATGAAAGATTCTCTCCTCACATCCTCTTCTCAGGTTTCCTGTATTTGATGTTTTATTCATATCAAAATCCTCATGTCCATGGAAATACAACTTAAGAATCAAAAAGCATCAAATTCTTTTCCATATTTGGAGTCTGTTTCATAAGGTGAAGCCCTGGGCATTGACACTTCTATCGCCTTTCGGTTTGCTGCAAACCAACTCTTTTTCATAGGTGGTATAAGACCACATGAATCTACTTGGGAATTCCAGTGCTATTGTTATTGGATGCATACAAAGCTCAGGACTGCTTACTAAAATAATCTTGCTTTTTTTTAAACACTTGTCCTTTCGTGTCTGTTTCCTGAATTCTTAGAATAAACACAGCAAGTATTCATGAGAAATGAAGGCAATGTGGAAGGAAACAATGGTAGCAACGCTGTCAGTGAAAGATTTGAGAAGAATGGCAATGCCAAATTCCTAACATGGTAAATATTTTGTTTCCTATACAGGAAGTAAAATAGTATTCTAAAAATGTAAGCAATAATGATTTGAAAAAATGCTATTCTCAGAAGAGCTACAAACAAACCCAAACCAAAAACAAACAACAAACAGATAAACAAAAAACCTACCTTGTTTCATTGTAAGGCATTTTGGAATCTTTGTTTATAAAAGCATTTCTAAAGTTGCAACCTGTGACACAGATGAAAGATGAAAGAGACAAAAGTTCTTTCTCAATTGTGAAATCAAACTGACTTGGGCTGCAGAAGAGCTGTTGAACGGAATCTGAAGAGTCTCTCATTATTCTGTTTATCTATCCATGAAGTGACTTGTCATGTTCTCTCTTAAGTGAGAAATACTGTCATCCTAAGAATGCTGCTTGTGGTATTTTGCCTTATTGCAAACAAAACAAAACAAAAACTCTACTTAGAATGTCTTGAAGTCTAGTATGGAAACTACTTGGTATGGTCATAAAGCCCCAAGATGCTTTAGAGATGTCATCCTGATTCTCAACCCCTCTGAGATGTTTCTGTTGGTAAAGTTGTATAGATTGTGCATATTATACATCTGGGAGAATGACAAGAAGTTACAGGGTACTATGTCTACGATAGATGAGACATTCACCAGGTAGAAGGGAAGGAGATTAAATCATACATCCCAGTTCCTTCTAAGTCCTACATAAGGGATGTAAAATGTAGCATTTGGAATCTTGAGTCTGCAGTCAGCACTCTGTATTAGTGGATTCCGTACCCAAAAGTCCAACAAGAAAACGTTGAAAATGCACCTGGACTGAGTATGTAAATTTTCTCTACTTATTTTTCTCTAAATAATACAATATGACAACTATTTAGATATTTTAACTAATATGGAGATGATTTAAACTATTCAGGAGAATGTGCATATTCTATATGCAAATTCTACCCCATTTTATTTATTTATGTGAAAGGTAGAGAAGCAGACAGTCTCATCCACTGCATTACTCCCCAAATGCCTGTAACAGTCAGGACTGAGCCAGGCTGAAGCCGAGAGTTTTGTACTCAGGGTCTCTCAGGTAGGCGGCAGGAGCCTGGCTGGGCAAGCCCCTTCTGCCTTCCAGGGTGTGCATTAGCAGGCAGCTGGAATCAGGAGTACAGCAGGGACTTGGAATACTCTGATCTCAGATGTGGGCATCCTAAGAAGTGTTTTTTGTTTGTTCACGGTTTATTTATTTATTTGAAACTTAAAGGAATGGGGTAGGGGCAGAGACAGAGAGAGAGATTTTCAATCCACTGGTTCACTGGCTGCAACAGCCAGAGCTGGGCCATGCCGAAGCCAGGAGTCAAGAGCATCCTCTGGGTCTCCCATGTGGGTGTAGAGGCCCAAGCACCTGGGTCATCTTCTGCTGCTTTCCCAGGTGCATTAGCAGGTGGCTGAATAGGAAGTCAAGTAGCAGGGTCTCAAATTGGCTCCTATAAGGGATGCCAGCACTGCAGGCAGCAGCTTTATCCATTGTGCCACAATGCTGGCCTTGTAAGCAGTGTTTTAACTACAGTGAAAAGCCCACCTTCTAAACCATTTGGTATAAGGGAATTGCACTTCTTCAGATTTTGGTATCTAAGGGAGGTCCTATGAACAATTCTCTGTGAATACCGAGGGCAGACCATACCTGCTGACCAATCGTCTCCTGTTCAACACTCTTGGTCTTTCTTGTTCCTCATCTCATGTTCCATAGATGGAGAATTCATATTATGTATTAAAAGAATCCCAATATTTAAATAACTCCAGTTTAAGCTCTGTTTGTGAGTAAAGGAAATTCTAAACTACAAATGTGTTCGGTGGAAGGGTCCTTAGCAAAGCAGAAATGTGAAGCAAAAACAGTATTTTATGTTCATTTGAAAGGAGTCCCAGGAAATTACAGAAAGCAAAATCCATAGTTGTTCCTGTTGACTTGGGCTATATGAAATCTGGAGCACTAGGAAAATTGCAGCTTTCAAAGAAATTTTAATTTTCTCTCTGCTTTCCTCCTTTCCAGATAGAGATGCAGGATGGCAACAAGACATTTAACTGTGTAGGTCATTTGTGTTTTGAGTTTCATTATGGAAATTAAAAGGGCAAAAGTAAAGTAGAGTGTAGCACATGGAATATTCGTATCCCTGAGAGATTCAGTGGTGAGACAACTTCAAGATAAAGAGGAAACCAGATAATTTTCCTTTTTTCTGTAACCATGTACAATTATGACCTTCCAAAGAGCCTACTTGCTTTGATACATGGTAACCTCTGTTTTTTTTTTTTTTTTATAAGATCCTCTGTGTAATCTTTTAGGAAAGGCAAACTGCATCACACTAGCTCAAAATACTTTAGTGGTTTTCCACCTCAGAATGGAATCCAAAGTCCTTCCCTTGGTCTCAACGTCCTTCAGGGGCTGGCCTCCTGATCTCATGTCGTCCTTCTATCCTTTTCTCTCCTCATCTTCTTCAGATTCCCTCATCCATCTGCCTGTACTGTGTTCTCCTCACAAATCCCCATGGCTTGCTAGCTCACCTTTTTCTAGTATCTTCTCAACTATCACTTTCTCAAGAACACCTTCATTGGCCATGTTACAAAACCACCCTCCACTCTGACTTGTACTATTTCTCATCTCCTTTAGCGCTATTTTCCCCTTAGCAGTCTCTAAATCTAAATTAAATATCTCACAAATTTATCTTTAGTTTGTTCAGTTGGGTGTCTTGTCTTTTATATTCTTAACTGTAATGTAAATCTAAGAAGTGTAGAGTGTTTCAACTAAAGTAAAGCATTTCAAACATTTCAAACATGTCCTGGCATATAGTATGGGCTTAGTAAATATTTTTTGATGAATGCCTAATAGATGAATGAGTCTCCTTGCAAAGAACCTGAAAGACAATCTGGCATTTCTCACAACATTTTTGAAGAACTGTTGACCAAGAAGAACAGAATTGGCAAGGCCACTGGTTGACGATCTACAATCAAAATTTTTAAAAAGATTATTTACAAAGCTTCCTACTTTGCAGTGTAATTATGAGAGAGGCCTACAGGTCTACCTAAATTAGCCAGTCAACTAATTGAAATCTCTGCTTCTATTTTGCTGCAGGGGACAATCCAGTCATGGTCTCTCAGCCCACAGAATAGTGCCAACACTGATTCAATTCAACAGAACTTGGCTAAGAGAGACATTTGCCCCAAACATGCTGGATGAGAAAAACTAAACAGCTTTGAATTTGTTCAGCCTTGGGTTTGATTCCCAGCTCTAGCAGTAATTATCTGTGTGAACTTGACCTAATTGCTCATCTTTTCTTAATGTTAATTTTCTCTTATCGCTTTAGTAAATATAGATTTTAGGGGAGTCCTGTTAGTTTCCTACTGCTACTTTAACAAATGACCACAAACTTCAAATCTTAAAAAAACAGAAACTTATTGCTTCACAGATTTGGACACCAGAAGGCCAAGCTGAATATTGCTGGGGTCTAATAAGTCATCAGCAGGACCATACTCCCTGCAGAGGTCTGGGGTAGAACTGTTTGTTGATGCTTTAGCTTCTGTGGCTGAAGTTCCTGGACTCGTGTTCACATCCCTCTAACTTTTGCCTCCATCTTTACATTGCCTTCTCTGCCTTTGTCTATGAGATAGGTCTTAAAATTTTTTAATAAGGATACTTGTGATGATGTTCAGGACCCAATTAGACAACATGGAATTATCTCATCATCTCAAAACTGTTTATTCAGTCACATTGGCAAAGACCGTTTTCCAAATTAGGGTAACATTACAGGCTCCAGGACTTGGATGAGCGTGTTTTGGAGGGCTACATTTTATGCTATCATACATGTCATCTTAGGAATGATATTACAGTTCCTGGGGGTTTTTCTGAATCCAGCAACCTTTCTTCTCCTTTTGCTTTCTCTTCTCTTCTTCCCAATCACCATTAAGCCTCCTGGAGAGCACCAACTCTGACTCCCAAACTGAATAAAACTCTGAAAAGGCATGCCTGCCTCTAGCATTCCTGCTGCCTTTCAGTTTTCACTTCCGTTATTAATCAAAATCACCTACTTAGGGCTTACCAGGCATAATGACCTACATTCTGGACAATTAATAAACAAAGAAGAAACATTTCCTAAGCACACAGAGCTCATATTCAGGTGTGTGAGATAGATAAACATCCATTTGCACCATACTGAAGAAGAGAATATTGTTTATACAGGCGCTAGTATAATCTACTTGTGTTAAGAGAATCGGTCATTATTATTGAGAGGTAAAGGCTGGTAGAAGTATCTTGAAGCTAGTGTAATTTGACCCCATGTTTGAAGTTAAGAAGAATGTCAGTGAATTAAAGAGAGATAGTTAGAAGGCACAGAGGAGAGCTCTCTTTTCCTCTGGAAAAGGAGGATCTTCCCATCCCCCTCTGGCTGCCTTAAGCACTTTCCCTGGCAGCTCATCCAACCCTATCTCTCCATACAGCAAAAATATCTTCTTCTTTCAAATCTCCCACCACGGCTGCTTGAAACAAGACGCTGAAAGGAAAATAATATGATTAATCTAACTCACTATGTAATACAGTGGCTGATAGCTTCTAAAATCTCCTAGAAATAGGACTTTCTTAGCATGAATAAATTTCTATTGGGATTTTATGCCATGTGTAAAAATATATGTGGGAAAGGCATGTTCCTAAATCACATGTATTAAAGAAGATTCTCTAAACTAAGAAAATGATAAGCACAGGAAATATTTTTTCAAATGATAAAAATGCCTAAATAAGTAGCCAAGATTCTGAGCTATCTAAAATCACTTCATTATTTTTTATTCTCTGTGATGCCAATGTTGTTCGGAATAAAGAATTCTGCCTCTCAATCTTACCCACATCCCACCTCCCAAAAAAAGGAAAAAAAAAAAAAAACCCTGTATTTTTAATTTTCTCCTCACATTTTCGAAGAGGCAACTTGGGAAGCAATGGACAGAAACAAATCACGCAACCCTCCCCCTTTTTTCAGCTAATTCAGAATGAATTGGATTTATACAAGCAACAGTGCTTAAGCAAAACCGTTCCTATGGTTACACAGAAGGCTTTCTAAATGTGGCACAAGATGCAGGCAGCCAAAATGACTTGACTGTTTATGTTAAATATGAAGTCTATTCCCTATTGAAATTTAATGATCTACTAGCTGCATTTTAGCAGCTTGCACCCTGATAAAATTAACATTTGGAATACATTTGGAGAGATAAATTGCTTGAGCAATTGGCGAGTATTCAGTCATATTTATTTGATCACATCAGTGATTCAGATGAAAGCATTTCCCCCTGTTCTATTAGAAATTGGGTCTACAAATTATCCTCTTCTCTGGGCCTGCAAGTCCCCAAACATATTCTATTATCTTTTTGCAGGTTAGTTGGTGCCAGATGTTAAAACTAACACTTGGGGAGACAGCTCAAAAATACCTTTTTTTTTTCTTGTTATAGCAACAAAGCAGAATTCACACTGTTTCTTGAAGCATCTCTTGAGCCATCCAGTGGTTCTCAAATATCCAACAAGGTGAACAGTTCAGGCAGGGTGAAGTCTGTTCTCCCACTTCCCCCCTACTTCTCCTGAATGAGAAAGATAATCTGTGTGTTTTGAAAAGCTGGCAGGAAATTAGAGCTGGGAAAGATATATTCACTGCATATTTTAGCTGACACCACTCGAATTTGCTATATAAGGGCATTCCTTTATGTCTGTTAGCAGGAACCTCCCATTCAGCAAAAACAGAAACTGAAAACAGGGTACAAGATGCCACTCTCACATATTCATATATTTAGTTCAGTTCCACTTATATTTACTTATATTTCTTAGGTAGTCTGGGTATTATGTAAGGGGCTATGAATAGTCCATGAACACAAATAATCCTTGTGGAAGAGATAGATGGCAGCAAATAATATGTGGGGTCATCTTGTCAGTGTTGATTACGTACACACACACACACACACACATATATATATACACATAGGTCCATATGATTTTTCACCACCTTCCTCTAATGCACTAAAAACAAATATTTTAGTTGTCAGGGAGGATGACTGCCTGTATACCACATGGATGACCTGGTGCTGTTTCCAAAATTTGTCCCTCTCCAATTTCCTTTCTGAAGTATCACCAGCTGGGATGCTCCTTCTTCTACCCTTTTTTTTTTCTACAGGGCCCCAGTTCATTGGTTTCTATTGCTTTCTTCCAGGTTCCCCCTGCCTAGATAGATTTAGGGTCAGAAATGCCATCCGCTTTCCTACCTTGCACCTAGGTCTTCATTTTCTACAATCCAGAAGTATGACTCTTGGGGTCTTACTATATAAATCGCTATATAAATTTTATGAAACTCAACTGCAACACATTCATATTTTTGAAATATAAATTCATAAAAACTTCCTTAGCCTTTCCTTGTTAGAGGTGAAATATTTCATTGCAAATAGCAAACTTGACAAGTTGGACATTTAATAATATTTTAATTATAATTTATCTCTTGAGATGAATGTACTTAACAAATCTGACACTTGAGAATTCCAATCTGTTTGATGAAATTTACTTTGAATTGGCAAGTAGAAATACATTCATCACATATTGATTCCCTTGTCAGGTTAATTCCCAAATTTAAGGTACCTCTTACTGCTCTAATTAGTCATTTTAGAATTGAGTCATTATTATTAAGATTTTTGCTGAAACTTTAGACTTCGCCTTTTATATTTACTGGATGAATGGAAGATGCGACTTTGCTCTTTTATTTTTGAACAATAGAGCCATAAGAATGTATTTGTTCTTTTGGAATAAATTTCAAGGGACTAGTAACCAAAATAGATTGGCTTATTGAAATATTGTCTGTAGATTTTACAAATGATGTCCTACACAAAAGTGAGTTTTAAAGGTTATTCATGCCTTTGTGCATATTTTAGAGGGAACCGCTCGCTCCCTTCTCCTCAATTCATCTAAGGCCATGGTGGCTACTGGAAAGACTCTGGCATTTTGGTATGTATGTTACTGAATGGTGCCCCAAAATTCAAACTTCTAGGCCATACATTATGGACTAAAATCCTATTTTTTAAATGTATTTATTTATTTATTTGAGATGCAGAGAGAGAAAATGAGTGAGTGAGAGAGAGAGAGAGAGAACACTTCCATCTGCTAGTTTATTCTCCGTATGCCCACAAGTGGCTAGTGATGGGTTAGGCTAAAGCTGGGAGCTGGGCATTGAACCCAAGCCTCCCCTGTGGATGTCAGGAACACAATGGCTTGAGATATTGTTTCTGTCTCCCAGGGTCTTCATTGGCAGGAAGCTGAAATCAGGAGCCAGAACCAGGACTCAAACTTGGGGATTCAGCTGTGGAATGTGAGGATTCTAACCTGCAAGCACTAAACAAATGCCAATGTTTTTTTCTTTTTTTTTAACTATTTATAAGGAATCCACAAGTTTGCTAGAATAATGCTAGCATTAAAAACTAATTTCTAGGGGATAGTATTGTGTTATAGCAATTTAAGCTGCTGCCTGAGATACCAGCATCCCATGTGGGCACAAGTTCATGGCCCAGCTGCTCCACTTCTGATCCAGCTCATTGCACATGCACCTGGGAAAGCAACAGAAGATGGCCCAAGTACTTGGATCCCTGAACCCACAAGAGAGACCTAGAAGAAACTCTTGGATCCTGGGTTTGGCCTGGCCCAATTCTTAGCTATTGAAGCCATTTGGAAAATAAACCAGTGGATGGGAGATCTCTCTTTCTCTGTATCTCCCGCCCTCTCTGAAACTTTTCCTTTAAAATAAATAAATAAGCCTTTAAAAATAAAACCACTATGTGAAGCTTACATTTTTCTCAAATAGTAACTCTTACACAGAGTTTCTTGATGCATTAAAAACTAAGGAATTGGATCTTTATTATGTAGGAATTGTTTATGCAAAAGATAGACACAGATAATTTTTGAATAGCTAGTGAAATGATCAAATGTTGCTTTGGGAGATGGTTACAGAGAACTTCAAAAATCTTACATCATGGGGACATGAACAGAAAAACCATGCCAAATAAGTCAGCTGCATGATTTTTGACTGTAGGAGACAGATCATTTCTACATAATCAAATGCCAAGAAGAGCATAGGTTTGCAACAAATGTTTTTCCAAGAAAGATGAATCATTGCCCCATACTAAATTCAGTACTTCAGATTCAATCAGGAGTGTTTATTGTGCAGACAAATCTTCTCTTTCCATCCTTCTTTCTCTCGTTTCTTTTGATAAAGGTAGAGAGAAAGGGGCAAGGAGTGGGGAAGGGGGAGAGAGAGACGGAGTGGGGGAAAGAAATTTATTTAATAATTATTTCCATTATCCAATTTAGGAGATTTAAATAATATATTTTGTGGAGTAGAAACAGTTAATTTTTCAGTGCTGCTTTCCAGAATTCACATCCAACAGCCCATGCATAACATAATGTAAGATGTACTTAAATACCCAAAAGTAATTTCATCAGGCAATGAACCACAATGTCTTTCCCGTTTGTTCTTACTCAGAACACACTCACCAGTTCACTTGGCATCCATCACTTTTATTTTGTATCAGATACTCATTGTCTGAAGTAATAATGGATAAGTGATCCAAAGAACAGAGTATTGCTGTGAACTGCTGACACACTGCAGAGTGCGGTATTATGCAGGACTGTGCTGCCAGCTAAAACACCAGTGTTCAGCTCAGAGCTCTTTGCAGAAAGCATGCCATTGCGCCCATATTTTTGTATAATAGGCGTTCTATAGGCAGTGACTAAAAATGGAAGGCTTTCTTGTTTTGTTCAGTAGGATGGGAAGTGGTGTATAACACATTTAGTTTTAATCACATCCCTCCAGAGATACATGTTTCATGCATTGTGTTTGAAACTCAGCTTTTTATTTCTTTAGCATAAGGTGTCTTGAGCTAGTTCAGACAATATGAGACAAAAATCTTTGGATGAGGAGATATTTTTATATCTTTTATGAATTTATTTGGGCTGGACATCTATATCATATAAAATTAAAGTACTCAAAGGGAAAAAATCCACATTACTAAAATGCCAATGGTTAATTAACAAGGAATGGAGTCAAAGGAGCATCTTCCATTTTGTTATAAGATGAAAATAAGTGAGTAAGTAAGATTCTGAGTAAGTGCTTTTTTCAAGAGCACTTGTATCTATTGCAATCACATAAACTCAGGAGAGGTATGCCTGCAAAATCAGGCCATTTGCATGAATGTTGTGGGAAGGTTGACATAGTTTACCACAGAAAAAAGATTTATTTCCTTCCTATTGCCCCACAGAAGAGTATGTGTGTGTACTTTCTAATACTGGAAATGTAAATCTCTACCTCTACCTCTACCTCTACCCCTACCTCTACCCCTACCTCTACCCACACCTCCACCTCTACCATCATCTACCTATCTATAGTCATCCTTTGGTATTTACAAATGTTGGAAGGCCCTGATATTATTGCCTTCCTATTCCAGGAGGAAACTTAACTTGTTTCTCCATTAGTGTGAATGGATTCACCAAGATGCGTTTTCACTCTTTCTTATCCCACTTGTGACTGAAGGCACCATTTCTGAATCATTGACCATGGTCTAAGGAGCAGTGTAGATAGATGAGTACTGCCAGGTTCTCTGATGGAAAGTAATCAGACCAGTATTACTTGGTTATTTGGATAGATCACTTAACCCATCAGGCTTCAGTTTTCTGCTCTCAAATGAGTTACTTGAGTTTACAAAGAACTTTTAAATATATATCTATATAATATGTTCCCTACTGTAATAAGAAAATACTCACATTGGGGCCGGTGCGTTGGCACACTGGCTTAATCCTCAGCCTGCCATGCCGGCATCCGATATGGGTGCCGGGTTCTAGTCCCGGCTGCCCCTCTTCCAGTCCAGTTCTCTGCTGTGGCCCGGGAAGGCAGTGGAGGATGGCCCAGGTGCTTGGGCCTCTGCACCCGCATGGGAGACCAGGAGGAAGCACTTGGCTCCTGGCTTTGGACCGGCGTAGCTCTGGGCGTAGCGGTCATTTGGGGAGTGAATCAATGGAGGGAAGACTTTTCTCTATGTCTCTCTCTCTGTCTATAACTCTACCTGTTAAATAAATAAATAAATAAAATACTCACATATAGAAATAGATAAAAGAATATTTCAATGATCAGTTTTATACTTTTTACCTAGTTGTAAACTCATTTTTCCATATTCTCTTTATTTCTTATTAACCATTTAAAAGTAATTTATAGACATCAAGTCACTATTCTAAAATATTTCACACAAATCTCCTAACAATAAAGATATCATCTGACTGTAATATCTTTGTCATAACTAAAACAGTAACAGAAATTTACTAATAGTTTCTCTTATCTGAATCATAGTCTCATTTATCTCAGAATCAATTGTAATAGTTTCTCTTCCCTGAATTCTCCTCCTAGGAGCCAATCATTTTTCTTGCATTACATATAGTTGACATTTAAGACAATCTGTCGTGTCCTCAGTTACATAGGCTTCCAGATGATGGTAATTTTCTCATTCAGGACCACTTGATTAAGAAAAATTCATAATAGGATAAGTAAATGTGAGAGTCAATAAGAATACCTAGTTTATAGTGGTTGTTTAACATTTCCTTGTGGAACACATGAATTTAGAAATGTTTTAAAGTGACATTACATTTTACTAAGCACAATTGTAATTGAATGTATTTGAAAAAAACATGACCTTTCTATATGAGAGGCAATTTTAAGTTTAGTTCATTGGGTCAGGTAACAGCTAATATGATTTTGGTCACTCATTATGCACCTTGGTGGAAATAAGCACTGACAATTAACTCATTTAATCTTCACAACAAGCCCATAGGGCACCATTTTATAGATTAAGAGATTAGGCAAACTAAGTATTTTTCTAGAGATTTCAGGGTTATTAAGAGAAATAATCTATATGTAAACTCGACTTTTTGTGTATACTACAGTGCTTTGTAAGAGTGTTGGCTGCAGCTGGGGTGTTCATTTACTCCCCTGCAATTCCTCCTCAGCCTACCTCGCAGACAGGTTGGCATCTGTCCGTCTGCTCAGTCTTTCCAGCTGAAACTCCAGCTAACGTTCTGCTTACTTATTACTGCGACTAAAGGAAACTCAGACCTCTGCAAGGAAGCCCTTTGAAACCCAAAGAATTAATGTCCAAGTTTTTTGTTGAGAGAGAACTTTGAGCAAGGTCATGTCTGTTTCCTGAATGGACAGGATTAGGAGAGGAAAACTGGAGCCTTTCCCAGCTCAAAAGGAGCCAAGTTTTCATTGTGTTATTTCATTATTCTCTTTGAAGTGAATTCCCAGAATATCTGACACACCCATACTAAACTTAAGTGCAAAACACATCCCAAAGCCAACTGGGAATGATTCAGAGAATTTGCCATCATTGTGGATTGCATATAGTTTGGTTCTTTTCTATGAGTGAAGATAATTACATGTTTGCTGTAATGTCAGAGAGTGCAAATTCATCCAGCACAGGCATATCCCTGCAAATGATCCTGAATTGTTTACTGGTGAAATCATAAAAAGAAAGGCATTAACGTTACTAAGCACATGCTCCCATTGTAACCGCAGGGTTTAGCTTGATCTGCTCTTTCAACCTGCCAGTATAGATTATCCCTTATTTTTGTGATGTCATTTCCCATGAAGTGAATTTTGTGTTGATTCTGTGAATTAGTGTTCTGTTAACTTAAGATAAATATTCCCATGCTCTTACAGAGAAAATCCTAAAAATCTGTGCAGATGAATGAAAAAGGGTAGCCCCAAGAAAAAAGATCAGTGGGTCTCCTTTGTGGGATTAACTTCAATCTGCTAACCTATTTTTTAAAAACATGAATGAATTAAATGAAATGTCAACCAAAAGTCAAAATTAATCATGAAAGTGATCAATACTGTATATGAGAAGTACTTGTTCTTATGGCTATGATTCAGAAGAAACTGAGAATGAGACTTGTATTTCTAGATACCCTATAAACTAATCTTCTGGAAAAGAAATCATACCAGGTTTGACCATAGCATAATGACAGGTGAAATCAGTCCTGCAACATTCTTGTCACTCAGTATGTAAGTGCCCTCAAAGCCTCTTGTTCTGGGTACTCAATAAATACTAAACAGGGGCAGCAATTTCCTTTCCTGTCTACTCAGAGTGTCATTATATCTTTAAAGTCTCTGAGGTAGTGAGCACATACAGCACAATCCACCACAACTTGAAATACACATTTTACTCTTTCACCTCTTTTTTTTTTTTTCGTGTGGCTTTAAATTGCTCTGTCGCCTACTGGAAATCTGAGAATATCAGCTCTCAGTTACCACTTATTAAATCTTAACCTTTCTTCTCCCAAATGCCAAGAAATTACAGCAGGTCTAATCAACGCATTTTATTTTGCCCTTTCCAATAAGCTATGTGAAGATGTTGATTTACTGTTAAAGGTAGTTTTCAAAAACTCCTCAAGCTTTTGCACATGTCTCTGTTCCTTAGGGAAAATAGTTTGTTAGATCACTGTTAGTGTGTTTTCAGTAGTTGTTTTCCCCGTCATGGAAATCTTTTGGAAAGGCTCACTTATACCTTTCACATGTCTCTCATCTAATAAAACACAAAATAAATGAGAATTGTTCACAGATAAATACTTATTATCCTTGGCTTGGAGCCTCCCTTCATGCTGCTGAATGGCCCTCTTGGTCTCTATACACAGTCATAAAAGTTCTATGACCAAAATATTCTCACAATTTCCAGTATGCCACACTTGTTTTCCTCTGACCTCATTGGCTATTCCTTTTCAGCCTCCTTAACTGGATCCTCCGCCTTTAAATGTCAGGGTCGTTTAAGGTTCAATTCTGGATATTCTCTACAGATTTTAATTGCCTGGAAGAGTTTCTTCATTCATTGAATTTTACTTTATTTTATTTTATTTTTAAAGATTTTTTTTTATTTGAAGGGGAGAGTGACATGGAGAGAGAAATATTGAGAGAGGAACATTTTTCATTGGCTGATTCACTCTCCAAATGGTTGCAACAGCTGGGGTTGGTCCAGGTCAAAGCTGGGAACCTGGAGCCCCATCCAGATCCCCCAAGTGGGTGACCTAGTCCCAAATACTCAGGCTATCTTCTGCTGCCTTCCCAGATACATTAGCAGAGAGCTGGATCAGGAGCAGAACAGCTAGGATTTGAAGCAGTGAATATGGAATGCCTTCATTTCACGTGTCAGTTTAACCCGCTGTGCCACACTACTGGCCCAAATTCTCTCTTTCCTGTGATATTACATATCCAAGCCTTGATGGATCCTCAAATTTTATTTTCACTTTGGAGATCAAAGCTCCAGATTATTGTTATTTTATTTGTTTGAGAGGCAGAGGAACACACAGAGTGAGACAGAGAGCAAGAAGAGAGAGAGAGAGGGGGAGAGAGAGAGAGAACACACACACACACAGAGAGAGAGAGAGAGAGAGGCAGAGAGACAAAGAGAGAGAGGAGGAGGGAGGGAGGGAGGGGAGAAAGAGAGAGAGATATATATCACATCCATTGGTTCACTTCCCAAATGTTCACAATAATGGGCTAGATCAAGGTTGGGCTAGGGCTGTAGCCCAAGCTGGGTTCCAGGAACTCAATCCACATCTTCCATATGGGTGGCAGGGACCCAACAACTTGAGCCATCCCTGATGCCTCCCAGAGTGCATATTAGCAATAAACTGGGATTGAGAGCAGTCAGGACTTCCTCCCAGCACTCTGATACAGAATACTGGCATCCTAACCTATATCTTAACTCATGGGATGAATACTCACCCCAAAGCTCCAGATTGTTATATCCAACTCCATAATCAATGTCTTGACTCAGAAACCCATTAAGTTTTACAAACTTATCCTGCAGTGCTCTTCCTCAAGGCTTCCTATTATAACAAAAGGCACTACCATTCAATCATTGAGCCAGGACAAAATCATAAAGATCATCCTTGAATTCTATATTTCCCTCATTTTAAATGCATAATACAAGTCCTGTCACTCTATTTCCAAAATATATCCTGAAGTTCTTCTCTTTTATCTCCACTGATTTGATGGTTACCCAAGCTACCAATATCTCTTTCCATAGACCACTGAAATAACCTCCAAACTGGTTAATAGCTTCCAATACTTCCCCTCTACTCTATACACTTCCCACAGTAGAGCAATTTAAACAAACACACACATATGTAAGACCATATAACTTTCCTGCTCACAACTTTACAACAGCTTGCTATTATGAGTCAAGTAACGTACAGCTGTCTTCAAAGCCCTGAATGGTCTCCAAACCCCCGTCTTCTATCACCTAGCCCAGTCACTCTGCTCTAGCTACCCGGGACTACTTGCTTTCCATCAAAGACTCCCTGCTCCCTGACCTGACACTCCCTTCTATTCTTCCTTGAAGGCTCTTCCTCTTCTTATTTGCACGAGGCATTCTTTCCATCACTCAAGTGTCTACTGAATTATCATCTCAGATTTTTCTCTTCTCTCCCCATTTAAAATAGCCTCTTCTCCCTCATTCCAGCTAATCTCAAATTCCAGATGATGCTTCACCTTGTTTCTCATTGTGTTTTTGGCTATCTGGAAACATTGATTTTTAAGTCGCCTGCTGCCCATCTCCTCCACAAGAAATAACGCTCAGTGTGGACAGTGACTTTGCCTTGTACAGACAAAAATCTCCACCACTGAGCAGAGTGCCTGACACATAACACTCACTGCATATTTGCTGGATTAGTGAATAACTAGTGAGAAGTCCTGGGTCAATAGGCAATTTAACCCATTATGTGACTTTTTATTGTCCTTCACACCTGTTTTTTTATATTTTGTTTTATTTTGTTTTAATCTCAGTGGTCTGCTAACTTAAAAGAGAATAGATCTAGACTTTCACAGAGAAACTTTCTTAAAAGTCTGCACAGGTGGAAATAAAAAAAAAAACTGTTGTTGAAAAATCGGATTGATGTTGTCACTATTCATATGAATTTATTTCTCCCAAATATTCAAGAGATTATGGCAACAAGACAATTACTGAGGGCAGCTGACTGGTAATTCTGGGATTCAGTTCTAAATCTTGATTTGGTAATAGGTGAGCTGATACAGCTGCTCCTTGAACTGCTTTGAAAAACCACAGGCTATGAGTTTTGTAATTCTTTTCATAACTCTGATAAAAATAGATACATGCCTGTCTGACTTACCTCTAGTCCAGAACAGAATTTGGTCCCTTAGGTACCTAAAGCTAAGTTCCAGAGACTATAGTTCAGTCATGCAAGCTATCTTCCAACATGAGGAAGTCAAAGGATGAAATTAGATTGGGAGTGAAACATTCCTGGTGCATTCTCCTGCCAAGATCAGATGGAAAACACAGGTAAGGAAGTAGAGACATGGGCAAATAGGCCAGGAGCCCCGACAGACAAGAAGGGGCAAGACAAGCTTACGATGGGAGCAGAAATTTTCCTAAATGGATTTCAAATTCTTCAGAAACCACTTGAATCAGCCTTATTTAAAAGCTTAGGGACAGGTTGAGTTTGTCCATTTGGTAACAGGCACAGTTTTGCACCTCCCAGGTAGTGGCATGAGAAATATGCTTTAGTCATATGCAGTAGAGACTCTGCCTCTCCACAACTTTCCATTCCCAGACCACATAGTGCGAGAACTGGGCTAAGAGGTTTAGTCTATAGACAAGGAGATTGATATTTGCAGCATATCCACATATTATAACGTGACAGGCAAACGCGGAAGGGTTAGAGGAAGAGAATTTTTTTTTAGTATGACACATACTCTGCAATTTCAGTTCTTGAAAGTATGCCATTTTAGTGTTATTAATATCATTTATCATCATTTTCAGTCTCCATAAATTCATGTAGAACAATTTAATTGCTTATTGTTGTTTGCTTTCATATTATGGCAAAAGATTTCCTGTGCATCTGGTTCTGGCCCTTTAAAGTGTAAGGGTGATTTTGTAAAACAATTATTAGTGACATCATTGAAATCCTACAGATGATGAAACTGTGTTTCCAAGACTTTGAATATTTCTCTAGAGTTACATAACAATCAAACTGCAAGAACTGGGATTCAAACAGGTCTGTCTAATCACAGCCTGTGACTTACTGGGCTTTCTGAACTCTGGGCTACCAGTCCTGCCTTACTTTCTCTCTGTGGATCCTTCCTGGTATCCTCTGCACCACAAGCTGTGAGTGCCAAAAGCCCTGTCCTTCTGTCCTCCAGGAGAAGTGCTATTTAGTCCTCAAACTACTCAAACTACTGGAGTCTGGGGATGGGGAGGGGCTATCCACCATGAGAAGTGCTGAGACTACGCCTTGGTTCTGGCGGTGAATGTTCTGGCCAGCCTGGTAGAAGGCACACAGTCTCAGGCCTCCCATTTTGCCTAGCCCCATTTGGCCAGTCTGCCTTCCTTGACAGATGAGTGCTTCTACCTTTTCTTTTTTTTAAGATTTATTTTATTTATTTGAACGACAGAGTTATGAGAAAGGTATAGCCAGAGAGAGAGAGAGAGAGAAGTCTTCCATCTGCTGGCCGCAACTACAGAAGTTCTACCTATGCGAAGCCAGAAGCCAGGAGCTTCATCTGGGACTCCCATGCAGGTGCAGGACCCAATGATTTGGGCCATCTTCTACAGCTTTCCCAGGCCATAGCAGAGAGCTGTACCAGAAGTGGAGCAGCCGGGACACAAACCAGTGTCCATATGGGATGTTAGCGCTGCAGGCCAGAGCTTTAACACGCTGTGCCACGGTGCCGGACCCGCTACATCCTTTTCTATTCCACTTATCCTTCATCTGAAAGTTCAGCCTAGTCTAGTACTCCAGCCAGGGAACTTTGGTTAACTTTTTCCAATTCTTGATGGTAGTCTTCATTGATGATTATCACTGACAACAATATCATACAAAATGACTCTGCATTGACTCTCCTTACCTATACCTTGGACACCCCCTGTTATCAATAATGAGTCCTTTTAGAAACACTGACATTACTCCTGTTCCGCTCTGCGAGGATACGCCCACCATCCCACTGTGCCCAAGATTTCCCAGCTCTGTCACATACTGTGATCGGCAGTGGAGATGCATAAGTCTTTTAAGATGGGCTCAGCAGCAAGAGGAGGTCACCAGTAGTGTCTCAGGCACATTATCAGTTTACTCCAGTAAGCAGATGAGTCACGCTCTTTAATGATTCAGGCCAACAAAGGAAACTGGAACATGAAGGGATTTCAGAATTAGGTTAAAGGTGTGTTGAGATTTTTGGAGAGATACACTTCAAATAGTGTTTATACTCTCTGGGTATCATACTCAGGAAACTGAGTTAGGAAGAGCTTGCTTCCTTCCATTGCCTGGTCAAACAGATGGGACACAAGAGGAAATCCTGATATAGAACTCTTCCTGTTGGAGAGAGGCACTGAATCCTGAGAGGAACATGAAATAAGACTTTCCCATTTTATCCTTTAGCAGTGTTTATTTTAGCAATTTCTTTAATTGTCAGTCTTCCCTGTGATAATGGGTTCCCCGGGAGGGCAGATGGGTCTTCTCTGTTCGTCTTTGGATCCAATGGTGGACACAAAGAATGTGCTTGGTCATTGTCAGCTGCTGGAAGCAATGAATTCAGGGAAAGTCTAAATGAACGTAGGACCCTCATGTGAACGACAACATCAACAACAAAAAGAACATTGAAGAAAGGACAGGTCTCGACCCCTTTCCAGATTCTGGGTTAGATGCCCTCAAGTCTTGCTAAAATCATCAACGCAGTATTTTTAAGAACAAATTAGGATGATAAGCAGTAGAATTAACTCTTCATATGCAAGTTGCATTTTTTTCAAATAACTGTACTGGTTTTTGGGAAAGTCCTTGTAGCTCAGAAATAGCTACATCTGAGGTCTACGCCAACAGAATGGATATATTTAATACATTGCTGGCTAAAAGCCATCTCAGACTCCTTTTCACTCCCCCATCACCCTTCTCTATGCATGTAAGGGAAGGCCTAGGCTCTGTGGTGCAAAATTCTAGTATAATATCACTCCTTGAATTACCTGGCTTTGGTACATTTGTACATAACCGTTCTAATGTAGCAGCAAGAATTTTCCCTGTCCTGTTTATTTCTCTGAAGCTGTAATAAGCAATCCTGTGTGACATTGCCTGTGGTGCGGTTGCCAGGCAGCAGAGAGAGATCTGCAGCAGGAGGCGGGAGAGCTGGGGGAAGAGAGAAGAGAAAAGCCAGCCAGGAGGAGGGGGCAGGGCAAGCAGGTGGGGGCTGGGCTGGGAAACTGCTGAGCCAGAATTGTACCTTCTTGTCATCCTTCAGCTGCTTGGAACAGAATGAGCCCAGAAGCTGAATCTTATAGGGGAAATAAAGATGGAAAAGAAACAGTTGAATGCTGGCATTAAGCGGGTTGTCAGTAATGTTTCTTATTTTGTGGAGAAAGGGATTTTTCCTCCTGAACTTTGCTTCTTGGTAAACACAGGTTTACAGATCTAAAAGGGACAGCTTCTCAGCCGGCCCATGCCGCTCCAAAGCAACAAACAGTTAGCACATAATGTCTCCCAGCACTGTGCATACAGTTATGAGTTGCGAGGTTTCAATTTCTCCCAGATGTCCTAATGTGGGGAAGTAAAACACAGAGAAAGGGTACTCATCCTAGATGCCCTATGCAGTACTGGGACAGACCTTTGTACCTGAGAGCCGGGAGGGCATTCAAGGTGTTCCAGGAAGCTACCCTTCTCTTGTGAGGCTTTCATTAGTTTGTGAAGTTGGGAGCAGCAGCTGTGTCTCATTTCTTGCTTTTACAAGAAGTGTGTTCTAATGAGATGAAAACGTTTGGTCTGGGATTCGAGCAGAAGGGGTGGGGCAGATGGCATTCAGGTCCCTTCACGCTGGCCTGGATGTCCCCCAGCACAATGCATCTTGCCTTTTGCCAGCCTTCCAAGCTGTCTGTGACTAGACTGGCTCCTCTCCAGTGCTAACAGACAATGATTTTTATTTAGATGTTTGATTATTCTTGTTAATCAAATAGAACAAGAACAGAAGGTTTGTTCAAAACAAACAACGTATTTACCGATAGGTTTGTGTGCTGGATGCACATTTAAAGGCTCTGAAGTTGCTAGTCTTTCCTCTCAGAGGATGTAAACTCACTTTCTGGGAGAGAAAAGTGGAACAGAGCACATTGAAGAGGCAAGATGACTGGAAAAAACTCGTAATTAATGTGATGATGACTGAGTTTCCTTTTTCATTTTAGCAATGGTGGTGAGGGAACAGAGATTATAAAATTGTGAGAAGTAACAGATGAAATCTCTTCACTATCCCCCCCTGCGAATTTGGGCCTGATTACAGGGACCAGGTATCCCTGTCCACAATCAAGACATCAATGAATTAAGCAAGAGTAATTAATGATTTTTGTGCACATTCTGGGGAATGATAACGTAACAGAACAATGCTCTTTCGCATAAAACACCCAAAGAGGGAAGAAGGAAAAACAGACATGGGATTAATGACTGAAAACACGCAAAGAAAATCCACCAAGAGCCAGCGCTACATGCAGGAACAATCTTGCTCTGTTGTTTTTCAGAAGGCTAACACTTTTTCCTAAGGAACTGCAAAATATTTACAGACATTTGACGGATCTCTAGGTAGCACAGTTGGAGTATGGACACTCAAGCTCTCCAGAATGTCCTGTGATTGAGATTTTGTCCCTGCTGCACAGCAGGAGGAGCTAATCAGAGAAGCTTCTGGGCTGCCTGGCTGTGCTGGTTAGTGACAGTCTCCATAGAGCCTCCCTGGAAACTGAAGATGAAATATCACACTAGTTTTTCATGTGAAATTGCACTTTTAATCAAAGCCAAATGGAAAAATACTCTAGAGTCACTCTCATGGTTGTACCACAATGGGCATTTATACCATAGTCTACAAATCATTCCTTAAGTTTTTCTCTATAGATTTATCTCTTACAATTTAGCTTTTCTTTTATCAAAGTTATACATGAGCTGCACAGTGTTAAGGAGACCTACTAAGTCTCATTTGAAACTTCAAGGTTGATAGCATTGGATGAAAAATCCCTTTATTCAGTGAAAAAAACAGACCATCTACACAAGACTTGCTAAGAGGTAGTCAAACCCCAATATTGCGACCTTTACCCCATCCTCTACTTCCACCTTAGGTGCAAGAGATATCTCAAATAATCAAAGGCCATTTTGTGTCAGAAATAACTATCTAATGTGAATTACATAGCATTATACCTTCATTTCCTTATTGTTCCTTACCTCAATCCAAATAGAAGGTTTCAGGGGCCTTACCTAATCACAGAAATGGAACATGATGAAACAGTGCTTAGGAAAGCTGATCTGTGTCTTTTGGAATTTGGGAAGCCAGGGATTTGAAGAGCAACAGCATTTGGCATCATGTTTGTCCCAAATGAAACAAAGATAGCATTTTGGACCTTAAATGAAGTACCATGAAGGATGGCAGAAAGAGATATTACTAACATTCTATCAGGAGGACAAAAGTACAAACTGAAACATATATGGTGTATTTAACTCTTTTGGAACATATTACACATATTACATTTTCTATATACTGATAATGCCTGGGGAAGGACCAGGAATGGAAGAGATTGAAAGCATAACCTCCTTATAAACACATCTGTGTGCAACACTTATAATGTATACATAATTGCTAGCGTATCTTTCCTTATAAGGTTTAAATTGTTGAAAGGGTATTAAAACAATTTACAGTGGGGTTGTGTTTTTTATTTGCAGTGCAAATAGGAAAGGACTTTTGATCCAAAACCTTTGCAATGCAGATGCAAGACATAATTTCAAGGCAGGAAAGAAAGAAAAGTAGAATCTGCATCTTGCTTTGAAAAAAATCCAGCCCCAGCTGCCAAGGAAGGCAGAATAACAGAACAAATAGATTCCTGTGGGAGGATAAGCACCTTTTCGATCCTGGGAGCTTTGTCATTTTTCAAAACTAGCACATTTTTCATAGTTTGCCATGGTGATCTTCAAGTGGATAAATGGATATAGTCAGAAGCAAGTTAATTCCCATCCAGGTCCTTTTTTAAGGATAACAGATATGCTCAAAGAGAAGTGGCACAAAGCAATGGTAGATGAAGAAAATAAAAGCACAGCCTGAAAATGAATGAATTCAGAAACCAATTAAAATAAAGCATGGCTTTAAAAGATCCCTTAAATTATTCACCTGTCACACTGCTGGGAAAGCGATGGTTTCTCTCTGCCATTCTTTCCTAAATGATTTGCTTTGTTTCCAGAAAAAACAGGTTTAATTAAATGGGCAAAATACATTCAAGTGATCCAGACTAGTGCATACAGGGATTTTGGAGTCCTTTAAAAGATTTTAGGGAAGATTTTGATTCACCTGGCTCAGGTACTAATGGAGAAAGTCGGTCTTCAGGGAAAGGGCCTGCATGAGCTGTCTATGGCTCTGTTACTGCTGTCATAGCCAGGTACTACGTGAGTGGGAAAGAATGATTTTAAAAGCAGCAAGCATTAAACAAACTGGACAGGAAATTAAGCTTTTAAAAATTCTGTACATTGACAGGGTGGTTCCACGGACATTATTTCAATGAAATTTTAAAACAACTCAAGAGCTGTTCTAGTATAGTATTGCCCCATTTTGAAGATAGATAAACCAAATCGAAAGAAAGCCAAAAGCTGGAATTTCTTCAAACCCATGATAACTGATGCACCATGTTCCTTCCATTAGATTGACTCATAATTTTCATGCCAATGAAGATACATGATCAGTAAATGCTATCTTTGATCAGGAGATCAAAGTATCTGATAATACATTAAAAGTATTCCACCCATCTGATCCAGAACAATGATTTCCTTGAACAGTTCAGTTAGAACACACTTGCCTGTCCAAGATTTTAATGCAAGTACTCAACAGGATTCACAAAGAATGGTCAGAAATCGACTGTATGATTTACTGAATTTGAATACAAATGTACATTTTAGGAACACATGATGTTGTCTTAAAACATTTTGTTTGAGAGGGCAGAAGAGAGAGAGAAAGAAAAAGAGAAGACAAGCTAGAAATCAGTCAAAACTACTAGAGCTACCTCATGGACTCAAATTTTGCATTTATTTGTGATTCTACATTTGAAAGCAAGCTAAATATATTTAGATGGTATAAATGCATTATAAATTTCACAATGAGTGCTGTATTTTTCTACAAACCACAAAGATAATGAACACAGTTTAGCAC
Source organism: Lepus europaeus (assembly GCF_033115175.1). Taxonomy (NCBI): domain Eukaryota; kingdom Metazoa; phylum Chordata; class Mammalia; order Lagomorpha; family Leporidae; genus Lepus; species Lepus europaeus. The sequence continues at coordinate 101,946,871 of NC_084828.1, read as the reverse complement.
ATGCACGCTATAAGTGGCTGGACTACCCTATATTTTATTGGTTGCACAGAATAGCACCTCATAAGTCACTTGGGTGTTTAGCACTGGACTTTAAGTCAGCAGACATGAGCTCTAGTCCTTACATTACTGGTGAGTAAGCTTGTGAGAATTTCCAGTGAATTGGATTATCTGGGTTTCAGTTTCTCTGGTGGTACATGTAAATGTACTTTAACATACATAAACATTTATGAGTATTTGCTAAGTGCATATATATTAGGTGCACACTCAATTTTTTTCCCAAGGATCCATAATAATCTTTTTGTTAATTACATTTTTATATTAATATGAAGAGAAAAGATTTCATGAATTTCATAGATACAATTCCAAAACTATGATACTTTTGTTTTTTCCTCCCATCATCCCTCCCTCCTTCCTCCTTTCTTTCTTTTAATTTTTTTTTTTTTGTGATAGCATGCTTTCAGTTCACTTTGTAATCAGAGGCTCAATGCTCCTCTATATAAAGAGCTCTACAAGTGAAAAGAGGGAAGACCATTATTCCTTTGGAGTTTAGACAAGGGTTATAAATAATAATCAAATCACAAGATGTTGATTTTGCTTGTACACAATAAGTTTATTTTTGTACCCTCTATATTAACTGTCACAAATCTGAGAAAGCATATGATGTTTGGCTTTTGGTCTCATTTCAGTAAGAATAATGGTTTTCAGCTGTTTGCATGTTTTTTGCAAAATACAGGATTTTGTTCTTTTCTGTAGCTGAGTAGTATCATATATATGATACTTTTATTTATTTAGCAAATATAAATTAAATATATAAATATAAATTAAAATATAAATATAAATTTCCAAAGTACAGTTTATGGATTACAATGGCTTCCCCCCCCCCATAATTTCTCTCCCACTCACACCCCCCCATCTCCTGCTCCCTTTCCCATTCCATTCACATCAAGATTCATTTTCAATTCTCTTTATATACAGAAGATCGATTTAGTATATATTAAGTAAAGATTTCATCAGTTTACACCCACACAGAAACACAAAGTATAAAATACTGTTTCAGTACTAGTTATAGCATTACTTTACATTGTCAACACACTAAGGACAAATCCCACCTGAGAAGTAAGTACACAGTGACTCCTGTTGTTGACTTAACAATTTGACACTCTTGTTTATGGCGTCAGTAATCTCCCTAGGCTCTAGTCATGAGTTTCCAAGGCTATGGAAGCCTTTTGAGTTCGCTGACTTCGATCTTATTCCGACAGGGTCATAGTCAAAGTGGAAGTTCTCTCCTCCCTTCAGAGAAATGTACCTCCTTCTTTGATGGCCCTGTTCTTTCCACTGGGGTCTCACTCGCAGAGATCTTTCATTCAGCTTTATTTTTATTTTTATTTTTTTTGCCAGAGTGTCTTGGCTTTCCATGCCTACAATACTCTCATGGGCTCTTCAGCCAGATCCGAATGCCTTAAGGGCTGATTCTGAGGCCAGAGTGCTATTTAGGACATCTGCCATTCTATGAGTCTGCTGTGTATCCCACTTCCCATGTTGGATCATTTTCTCCCTTTTTGATTCTATCAGTTAGTATTTGCAGACACTAGTCTTGTTTGTGTGATCCCTTTGACTCTTCGACCTATCAGTGTGATCAATTGTGAACAGAAATTGATCACTTGGACTAGTGAGATGGCATTGGTACATGCCACCTTGATGGGATTGTATTGGAATCCCATGGCACATTTCTAACTCCACCATTTGGGGCAAGTCCTATATATATATATATATATATATATATATATATATATATATACTTCATAATTTCTTTATCCAGTTGATGGAAATCTGGTTTGATTTCATATATAGCTATTGTGAATTGAGCTGTTTTAAATAGAGGTGTACAAATAACTCATATTTTGATTTAATTTCCTTTGTGTAAATTCCCAGGAGTGGAATGCCTGGGTCATATGGTAGATCTATTTCAGATTTCTGAGGAATCTCCATACTGTCTTCCACAATGGTTGCATGAGTTTGCATTCCCAACAACAGTGTCTATTAGGGTACCTTTTCCTCCATATCCTTGCCAGCATTTGTTATTGTTTGAGTTTTGGATGATAGCCATTCTAACCCTGGGGTGAGGTGAAACTTCACTGTGGTTTTCATTTGTATTTCCTTGATGGCTAGTGATCCTGAGCATCTACTCATGTGTGTCTTGTTGGCCATTTGTATTTCATCCTTTGAAAAATGCTCGTTCATATCCTTAGAACATTTCTTAGTTGGATTGTTGTGTTGTTGAATTTCTTGAGCTCCTTAGAAATTCCAGATATTAATATTTTATCTACTGCATATTTTCTCCCATTCTGTCAGTCACTTCTTCTCATTGTTGAATTTCCTCTGTTTAAGATTCTTAGCTTGATGTAATCCCACTTGTCTATTTTTGCTTTTATTGCCTGACTTGTGGGATTTTATCCAAGAAGTTGTTGCTTAGGCTCATGTCTTGCTGTGTTTCCCCTACATTTTCCTCTAGTAATTTGATGATTTCAGGCCTTATTTAGATCTTTGATCCATTGTGAGTTGACTTTTATACAGGATGTAGAAAGTGGTCTTGTTTCATACTACTGCATATTAAGATCCAATTTTCCCAATACCATTTGTTAAAGAGATTTATAGAAATTAAGTGAAGGAATAAAAGGAAAGAGGAAGAAGGGTGAGATCATGTGTGGGAGAGAGGGTAGGGAGGAAGATATCACTATGTTCCTAAATTTGAATTACATGAAATTTGCTTAACTTAAGTAAAAAAAAATTTAGAAAGAGATTATCCTTTCTCCATGGAGTGACTTTAGCTCATTTGTTAAAGATTAGTGGGTTGTAGACAGGTGTATTAATTTCTGGGATTTCTATTCTGTTCCATTGTTCCACATGTATAGTTTTATATCAGTACCAGGCTCTTTTTATTATCATAACAGCCTTGTAGTATTTTTTGAGATCTGGTGTTTTGATGCTTTTGGTTTCATTTTTATTGTTAAGACTGCTTAAGGCATTTAGTATCGCATATTCTTTCCATTTGTCAGTCATTGCCAGGTCCTTTTTTCTACATGTTATTCCAAATAAAATACAAAGATAGGTGGTGTTCTCAAAGGATTCTCTGCCAAGGACTCATAGTATTTCAAGTTCTCTTAGCTGAAGAAGTATTACTGGAAAAAGGGAGTGAAACGTGAAGAGAAAAGAGGAAAGATTTGCAAATAAATTATGTATTTGTTTAAGACTGTTCATTAGTAACATGTTATGTTTTAGAAAATGTATTCAGTCAAGAGTCACCAGAGAAAAGGGGATTTATTTCCAGTTCTAGCACTAAATATCTCAGAGTTTTTGCTGTTATTTATCCCTTACGTTCTTGGTTTCCTCAGGTGTCCAGTGAACTGTAGCAGTGGACAATAGAGGTAGACTGAAGGTCAGGTCAGCACATTCAATGCCAAGCTGAGAAGAAGCAGGTATTTGAGGAAACCCCACATCATGAATGAAAGCACCATGCTCAATCAAGTAGAAAAACTGATACCCAAATAATTTCATTAATGAGCAAACAGAAGGGGACTTTGAGATAATCTGTTCTTTAACCATAAAATAAGTATAAATTGTTCTTAAACAAAATTGGATTTATTTGAAATTAAAACTGCCATTCTCAATGTTTGTATTTCTTAGTTTGTATTTACTTGTACAAAAAAGTAGGGATTCAGAATACCTGCATTTCAGCAAGAGTAAAAAGAAGATATTGAAAAAGATGGAAGATAAATTTAAATATTAATTAAGTTTATAAAAAGGAGTAGGTTTAATATACTGGTATTTAAAGATAATTTCCAAGGTTTTATTACATTAAAATGAGTTCTAGAATAATGTGCAATCAGATACAGTTGTTCATTTTTTTGAGAAATAAAATACTGGGCTCAAACAAGTTCATATGTTTTATGGACCTCTGTGAATTTGTCAGGTTTCTTCTCCACATTGTTTTCCACTTGTTTCTGGGCAGCATGAGCTGTTTTTTTCTTCCTAGAGTGGATCTTGTTCTTTTGCTTCCTCTTCTACTCCAAGGTAGCTGTCACTACTTGGTATTTCCAACCAATCTCATGAACCAGATGTTCCAAGCAGGCAAACACCCTTATAGGCTTCAGATGTACAATGTTGAGAGTGGCAGGAGCCACCGTCCACTTGTCATAGAACAGCAGGTGGGATTCCATCCAATGCAGCCTGACCTCATGTGGTTGACAAAGATGCTGCTGATGGCCCAGAAATCATAGGAGGTATGGAATGAGTTGGTGTTCTTTTCCCTGTGTTGGACGTCTAGGTACTTTCTTTTGTAGAAGTTGCCAAAGAAGTTAATACTCTCCAAGCTCATGACTGCCATCTTCAAGCAAAGTGACAGCTGTTTGACCATGAGGGTTGTCAGAAAGAATGGGAAATGACCCAGTCGTCCAGCACCAGGGCCTGCATCTCTGCCATCTTTGGCAGCTGCTTGGAGCTCAAATACACACACACACACACACACTCAGAAGTGTATGTGTGTGTATTTACAGGAGACTTCAAAAAGTTCATGGAAAATGAACTGAAAAGATAGCTTTTTTTAAAGCAGTAATTTTTAAAATCTACACATAAAAAGAACCTTCGAAAAGCTAATAAAAAGAGTATTATGTAAACACTATACATGAATTTTAAAGTCTTTTGGCAACAAAATCAACTTATCTTTTCATTCCATTGTTTTATACTTTTTGAAATATCAGGGGGATGTGTGTGTGTTTGTGTATATGTTTGAAAAAGCATTGAAAAATCTAGAATTCTGTCCCTTTTAAGGAACTTATGTGGATTGATATTTGGGTGAAGGAACTTATGTGAAAGGAATTACTACATTTCTAAACATATTTTTTATTGTATGACTTGTACCCAAAGAGAATATATACATGAATTACATTCTGTTATTAAAAAAAAATTTAGACAAACTAAGAAGGCTAAGGGGAAAGGGATAGAGAGAGAGAGAGAAGGAGAGAGAGAGAGAGAGAGGCAAAGAACAGGGACTACAAAATCAGATGACACTGAACTTTATATTAATCCTATAACTTATTAGCTCCACATTTGAATAATTTTTTTCTCACCAAAGTTTCGTTATATATAGAACAAGCAAGAAAATAGAGTCCTTACAATGATATTATAAGGATAAAAGATAATGTATATAAAGCAACATGAACATATTCAAAGCTTAATAATAATGAACATTATAGAGATAACGAGATAATTGCAGTTTTATTTTATGAATCAAAGAAATGAATTCTTACTAGAATCCTTCATTACCTTTATTACCTTTATTATCTATTACCTAGCAACCTCTTCTTTTCCTTCCTATCTCCCCAGTTGAAAAAGAAATCAGAGAACTAAGACAGCTAGAAGGTATGATGACGAGAGGAATGGATTCTCCACTCTTCTGGAAGCCACAGAGCCTTCTCTGTAGGCTCTCAATAGGTATTGCATGTTATAGAGGACATACACAAACTTTCAGGATATTTGCATTGAGAACCTGTCACCTAATCAGGAATCAGATGAAAGACATGATGAAAGCATGTGTGTAGATGTTAGAAAATCTAGGTTGCTTCCTAGAGGCAGATTTTGACAATAGATCGCACAATTCTGCAATTCTATCCCTCCTCATGGCCCTTTCTGCTTTCTTTCCCCACTCTGCCTCAGAGATGAACTTGGCATGAAACTAGAGCTCCAGACTGTGATTTGAGGCAGCTGTTGAGCAATGTGTCTCAGGTAAACTAACCAGAACAAACCACATAAAATCCCTTTCTGTCTTGGAGGCAGTATTGGCATGGAATGCAAGTGTGGCACAACTGACAGCAAAGTGAACAGTCAGGGCTACTGATCTACAAACTGTTGTCACGTGGCTCATAAGACGTTAGAATTGGGTACTATTATCATCCCCTTCTTCCATGTGAGAAAGAAACAATATGTGGGAAACATTCAAGCTACCTATGTAAGACCACAAAGAGCCAAGATTTGAACCTAATTTTGTATAGCTTGGGATTCCAACTGTCAATAGTATATGCTCTAATACCTTTGTAATGACACAATGTGATTAACATTCAAGCTATTGAAAGTGAAATAAGTAAAATTTCAGCTATATATTTGAATAAGCAAAAATTTCCTCTTTCTTCATCTCATTAAGAAATCCCTTGAATTGCCTAAATATAGAACAGTATCAGAAGGAATAACACTTAGATATTTTGTTGATGCTGGAAGGAATTCCAATAGCCTACTTTAGTGATGGATATAATTTGCACTAATCAGCAATGCAGAATTCAAATAATTTCCTCTGCCAAAATCTGAGTTGACTTCTGGCCCATGAGTCCTTCATTCCCTGAGTTAAGTACTCCAGTAACCAACTTGCTGAACCCTGTATTGGTTAAGACAGAAATCAACTCTCTGTGTGAATTGCTTCTAAACTCTAGATCCAGGAAGGACATGAGAATACAAAGTGAGCTGCTTGAATTGAAGAAAAGTCTCTCCTATACCTTTACTCTTTTCTTTTTAAAAGATTTATTTATGGGCCGGCGCCATGGCTCACTTGGTTAATCCTCCGCCTACGGCGCTGGCATCCCATATGGGTGCCGGTTCTAGTCCCAGTTGCTCTTCTTCCAGTCCAGCTCTCTGCTATGGCCCGGGAGGGCAGTGGAAGATGGCCCAAGTGCTTGGGCTCCTGCACCCTCAAGGGAGACCAGGAAGAAGCACCTGGCTCCTGGCTTCAGATCGGCGCAGCATGCCGGCAGTTGTGGCCATTTGGGGAGCGAACCAGCACAAGGAAGACCTTTCTCTTTGTCTCTCTCTCTCACTGTCTATATTTCTACCTGTCAAAAAAAGAGATTTATTTATTATTTATTTGAAAGTCAGAGTTACACATGAAGAGAGAGAGAGAGAGAGAGAGAGAGAGGCCACAACGGATGGAGCTGTGTCAATCCAAAGCCAGGAGCCTGGAGCTTCTTCCAGGTCTCCCACGTGGAAGCAGGAGCCTAAGGACTTTGGCTATCCTCTACTGCTTTCCTAGGCCATTAGCAGAGAGCTGGATCAGAAGTGGAACAGCCAACACTCGAAGTAGTGCCCATATGGGATGCAGGAACTGTAGGCAGCAGCTTTACCTACTATGCCACAGCGCTGGCCCCGATATAACTTTATTCTTCATCAAAACTAATTCTAGCACAAAATTACTAAATAAGCTATTGATATATGAAGAAAACAACTTCTAAATTTTTTGAAGCCTAGTTTCTACCCCAAGATCAAAGAGACTCATTAGCCATAAAGTCATCAGACTGCTAGGATTCTGCTTTAAAGCAATTCTCCATCTGGTCTGCTTTTGAAAGATTACCAAATTAATTACATGGAAGTGTGAATGAATAGAAAGTATAGAGCTATCCACAGAAAATCAAATAAACACGCAAAAAACCACTTTCAAAACAAACACACACATACACATACACACAACCAAAAAGAATACAGGTAACAGTAGATAATTCTATATTATAAAATCAATACTTTATTTTTTGCTTGAGATGGATAATCTCACAACACAGAGGTTATCTTAACTGCAGTAATAGAGGATGATGACAGATTTGGCAGTCAACAGTGCTGTTTGCCAAATATTTTCAGTTCTCTAACCTCTGGTGACTGTGGTAGGACCGTGTTTCTCTTCTGTGTAGCTGAGCAGAGCCATACGACTAGACTGACCCAGTGAATTCTGCTCTGAAGTGATAGGCATTATTTTGGAGCCAGAGCATTTAATTGTCAGTGATGGAATATACAAAGCTCACATTTTGCTGTAGCACAGGACTGGCAATGTTTTCAATGCTGGCTGATTAATCAGTCACTCTGAGTTCCTGTGTGGTTAAAATAAACAGAGACTAAATCTAAGATAGCTGCATAACGTGGGCCAGAAATAAATTTTCTTATATTAAGCAAGTGAGATTCTATTATTTGCTACTATAGCATAACCTAGTCTATTTCAACTAATAAAGAATCACTTAACCAAATCAAACAATAATGAAAATAACGGCTGGACAGTTGAATTCAGTAATAGCAAAATGATACGAACCACTCATCACAATAGAGTATATCAAAATGTAAGACTAAACAGCAAATATAGGAGGTGAAACATGGAAAAATAATTTATGAAAAGTAAAAATCACTGCTAAACACAAAAATGTGGAAATATAATAGGATATTTTATTAGCATCCTCCAGAGAAACAGAACTTATAGGATATATATTGTATATATTTGTACATAAATACGTGTATGCACATATATATTTATATACATAATGAAATGTGTTACAAAGTATTGGCATATGCCATTATAGAGGCTGAGAAATCCCTCAATCTGTTGTTTGCAAGATAGAGATCCAGGAAAGCTCCAGGAGGTCAATTCCAGTTCAAGTCCGAAGGCTGAGAACCAAGATTAGCAGTGATGTAAGTCTCAGTCCAGGGGCAGAAGACAGATGTCACAGCTCACGTGTTCAGGCACAGACCACTGACTTGATCTTCCTTTGCCCTTTTGTTCTGTTTAGGCCCTTAATGGATGAGATGATGACAACCCATGCTGGGGAGGACTGGTTGCTTCACTCTGTCCACCTGATGTAAATGTTAATCACTTCTGGAAATACCTCCAACAATGCACCCCAAAATAATGTTTAGCCAGATATTAGAGCATTTTGTAGTCCAGTGAAGACTCTGACTTCTGTTCCAGCTTCCTGTGATCGCGGCTCCTGGAAGGCAGTAGTGATGTCTCAGGTAGTTGAGGCTATGTCATCCCTGTAGGAGAACTGGATTTCATTCACAGTTCCTGGCTTTAGCCTGGCCCAAACCTGGCTGCTTTTTAAAGAGAAAGAGAGAAAGAGAGAAAGAGAGAAAGAGAGAAAGAGAGAAAGAGAGAAAGAGAGAAAGAAAGAAAGAAAGAAAGAAAGAAAGAAAGAAAGAAAGAAAGAAAGAAAGAGAGAGAGAGAGAGGAAGAGAGAGAGAGAGAGAGAGAGAGAGAGGAAGGAAGAAAGAGAAGGCCTTTTTATATTTTGAAATCTCAATTTAAAGGGTGTAGGTTTTATGCCTGAGTACTCATATAATAAACTCTAAATTTTTTGTTTAACTTCAAGTATATTTTATTTAACCCCATATATCTGGAACACTGTCATTTCAACATAGACCCAAAATTAATAATAAAAGTATCAATAAGAATTTACTTCGATCTTTTCTTCCTATAATAGACTTAGATGGTATAATTATTAGCTATTCTAATTAAAGAAATAGAGATACATAAAACATTATAATTTTGGATATTTATATATATGGTTCAACTAGAAACTATTTGAATTATTTTTGTAGTATTTATGTTCTCAGATCATTTTAAATAGTCAAATACGTGGCATTTTAAAAAATTTCAGGGTGGCCTAATTATTTCTTTTAGCGAGATTATTAGTTTTTGTTGCTGCTACAATGTCATGTTCCAACATCAGTCTATGTGAAAATTGATCCATGTGAAAATTGCTCCTTCTTAAAGATGAAAGCTTATTGTTGATGTAAGCTGACGGAGGTCCTAAAAGGCATAAGAAGCTAGCTAGATGAAGATGAAGATAATAGTTGCTGGATTTTTATTTACTGGGGTCAAATATAATTTCAACACTCAGTTTTAGGCTTTTAGTTGGCACCATATACTTAAGTACTAAAATATATGTTATTCTAGCTATTACTGATAGTATATTTAATGTATCCTGAGCAAAAAATTCCAGTGCTGGCCAGACACAAAAATAAATATGTCTTGGTCTAGTAGCCATAATAGAGTGCTAAGACTGCAAGATACACCTCAAAATAGATCACAGACTTCAAAAGCAGGGCCAAGTGGCTCCTGTATTCATGATGTAATGCCATAGTCATGTACATTCAACATAATTCTACTTTCACTAAAAACTATGAATAATTCTATTATATGGTGGAGGGAAATGCACTAAAATTTAAATATGGACATTACTGGACATACAGACAAAAAAATTTATCTTCTTTGACAGTTTTATCTCTACTTTCTTCATTTGCCATCCCAGTTTCTGTAATATCTACAAGGCATGAATTATTTTTGTGATTAAAAATTACTTTTGACTATACAAAAGACGAATTTAAAAAGAAAATGAAATTTTTAGATGTATTTTTTAGAAATTTATTTTGTATAATTTTTATAAAGTATTTATATAATGGAACTCTTACTCCAGAATGAGACCAATTTTTCTAAACAAATCAATTTTATACATCAAATACTTTATTAATGTCTATTCCCACATCCCATTTATTTGCATAAAGTGTTTGCTATTTCATTGCATCAAAAGCATCCTGGTGAGTGAAATCATGTACATAGAATCCCTCACCGAATTCTGTCTTAGCAAGGCTGATTCCTTTCAGGTCTGCTGCACAAATACACTTTCATGGCTCTCCACCTCCTGCAGTCATCTTCAAGGACTTATTATTTACTATGACCCCTTTCCCCTGGGAATATGGAAAATTCATTTCACATCGCACTCTGTCATTTTGGTGATTTTAATGAATTATGAAGGTCTGATCTTATAAGAATCCTCCACCCACATCTTCCCCTGGTTCCCCATACTTTGCATTTCCCATTGCCTCTAGGCCTAAAGTTTCATTCATTTGAAAACTATTCTCAGAAAAATCTCCCCTCCTCCAGCTGTTAATCTGTCATTAATGGACCATAAGTCATTCAGATATACTGCACTATTATGCAACCTCAACAGAGTGGAAAAAATCATTTGCTTTACTGTCAATGTAAAAACTTTTATCTTCTTTGACAGTTTTATTTAGAAAACCTCAGCTTTATTTTAATTTGATTCTAATGATGGCTTTCAGAAAATGATTTGAGTAAGTAAAAGTTTAGTGCAATGACAGCTGTCATGATTTCTGTGGTGGTTTATCTCAAGGAGTATTTATTGAAAAGATGCATTTCAAATATAGTGCATCATTTTTGGCACAGTGGATGAAAGTTAATTATTCAGACCTGGTAATGTGATGGTATTTACTCAGTGGGGAATTTAAATAAAGAAGGCCCATTTGTTTTATCTTCACTTTCTTTCCTAGGAAGCACCTCTTAGCAAAACCCAGGTTCAAAGGAATCCCCATGGCTTTTGACCTTATAGTAATTGTTGTTGATTTTTCTTGCAAAGCAACATGTCTATCACATTTCTTTGGAATTAAAATAATGATCTGAAATGATTTCAGGCTGTAGTGGACCAGTGAAAGGTTTATTGTTGTTATTTTTTTTTTTTAGTTCTATTTTTTAATGCTGAAACCAAGGATAGAGGTGTTTATAACAACCAAGGTTGCTTTATTTTGGAAGTACATTAACCACATTAAGCACAATTACTACTGTTCACTAAATTTTCGAACTCAGTTGTGTTGAGAGGGAAAATATTAACTGCCTCTGACTTTATAAGCCTGCAATTAATTAATTATTGGTTGGTAGTGGTTACATTCAGAGCCCTCCCACAAACCCCAAATGATGGATTCACAAAACAATAGCAGTTTGTTTGGTTATCAGTCATTTTGCTGTAACTATCATGCCTTATGGAAGGATGTGAACTTGAGAACAGAGGAAGCACAGCTATAGCATTGGAACATTTTCAGTCTTAAAATATCTATCTATCTATCTATATGCAACCTGAAAAATCCCATAAATGTACAACTGCTGAATTAATAACATTTCAGATGATTCAAGACTGCCTTCTGTTTTTCAAAGTATAGCCAGCCAAGGTTAGCTCAGGAATGCACATTTTACATGAAATTCGAGGAGAAATTTTTCTTTCCAGCTTTATTTATTTTTTTAAGAATCGCAATGATAAAGTGGTTCACAAGGAAAATACAGGTCATAGAAGAGAACTTGTTTTGCTTGTTTTGTGTGTTTGCTTGACTGGATAGAGGTAGGGGTGGGTGACAGCTGCCTGGGAGCGCCAGAAGAGAACATCTCACAGAGGAGCAGCTACAGCCAGTGCAGAGAGATTTATTTCAAACGGTTTCTTGCAGCAAAGCGTTGTCTCTGGGGAAGCCGACTCATTCCAAGAAAGGTTGACATCAGACATTATGCTCTATATTTTGCAATTCTGTTATTAGGAATCAATTGAAAGGAGGAAAAATCCTTTTCTATGCCTTTTTTCTTCATTTTTTCCCCCTACATCGCATCTTTATGCTGAGTTTCTCAGCTTTTATGGAGGAAAAAACACATTACTGAGAGGATTATATTTCCCATTCTACCCTAATTATTTTAAGCTGAAAAGTTCAAATCAAACAATGAAGCGTTTCTAAATCTGAAAGCCTTCCCAACATAAAGATCTAAAGGCCCTAATAGTTTATAAGCTCTGTCTGCATAATTTAGGCAGGATGGTAAACACAGCTTTGAAAAATTTTAAGCCATGCTTTCCAGAAAGCATTAGCTTTTATCCCCGCTAGATGAAATCTTATAATACCTTCCTGAATTGTTCCATTGTATTTAAACAAAAAAATACAGATTTCACAAATGATAAAAAGGACATTAATTTCAAAGTAGTAAAGAGAAGACAATTCAATACTTAATAGAAAGTTATACATTGGACTGCTATTGAATTCCTGTAGCTATGTATTTTGTTAATTAACACAAATGGAAGTTTGCTTAGCAAACATCTAATGGGCCAGGAGCTATTCTATCTGGAGTAACCTTGCCAAAGAAGTACTGTGATGTCTGCTGTAATTTGTATGCTTTTTGCTCCATTGCTATATTTAATCTCTTTCTGTGTATTTGGCTTACGTATGGGTAATTTATCGTTGTTCCAAATGTCCCGTCAATGGCAGAGGAATGGGTTCCATGCAGTCAATCTTCCTGGACATCCTTTGCAGACTCAGGGTAGACGGAAAGGGAAGAGACAGCCATTCCGTCTTCATGCACAGCCACAGAGATGACGCTTACCTGGTCTGCCCTGCCATCACAACCAACACACCAGGCCCACAGTTAGGCATTTCTAGGGTCAGAGCCAGCAGGAAGGAGAGGAGCTCATTATCTACCTGTTCCTTTTGGATTGATTCAGCAATGTCAAGCATTCATAATGTTCTGATTGCTTCTGGGATGCTTTCTAATGTTTCTCTGGAATCTCGTGAACTTGCTTAAATACTAACAGATTTTTCAGTCCCATTTGCTTTTGTTTATGATTCCTCAGAGTCTGTTTACAATTAGTTTGGAGAGTGTAAAATCTGGTTTGGAATCTATGTAGACTTAAGGAGACTATTCAGCTGTTCATCGCCAATGCATACATTGTTTAAAAGCACAAAATAAAAGTGCTTACTGGAACAAGCACCTTTAAATAGATTATTTGTAATGTATAAATAGAACTCCTTGGAATAAGCTCTCTGAGGTAATGCAGTATTCATTGTAGTCTTGATAATTCTCTGCTTTCCCCTGAAGGACATTTTCCACAGTTTGAACAAATTGAAATAGTATAAATATCATAAATGTAAAGAAATATAAGAGTACTTATAATTTTAAGTCATTTATATATGACTGAATACTTGAAATACTTAAAAACAAGCATTTGACGCTGATTTTTATCCCTTTTTCACAGGCCAACAAATGAAACATCAAAGAAATATTTGAGTTGAAGTCTCCCTTACTTCAAACCTGGGCTTTTAAACATTTTGCCCCATGAGGTTTTTATAACAAGGAAATATTTTGCTAAATGACTGCCACTCCATCTTTTCCTTCCTGAGCACTTTCTATGCCTGGAGACAGATACAGTACTTTTGCTTTCTTTGTCCATTTACTCCTTAAATAGTTGAGAATATCAGAGAGAAAGTGAGTGATGAAGATCATGGTGCTTGGCACTTGGACCTTGGTTTTAATTCCAGCTCTTCCTCTTCCCGGCTCTGACTTCAGGCAAGCTGCTTAATTTTTCTGAGAATCATCTTCTGGGTCTCTAAGAAAAGGAATGGGGACGTTTGCCTCAGGATTGTTTTAGTGATTAGTCAAGATAATGAATGCAAAGCATTTAGTATAGTGCCTTGAACATGATAGCTCTGGGTAAATAGTAGCCAGTTTGGTTTAAGATGATAAAATTTTAATTTAATTTTTAAATATTTATTTATTTTATTTTTAAAGGCAAAGTGACAGAGCGAGAGAGTAAGAGACATCTTCCATCTACTGGCTCATTCCCCAAATGCCTGCAACAGCGAAGTCTGAGCCAGGGCAAAGCAAGTATCCAGCAACTCCAATTGGGTTTTCCATGTAGATGACAGGAACCAGGGTACAAGGTACATGAACCATCATCTGCTGCCTCCCAGACGCATTAGCAGAAAGTATTAGCATTACAATAATGAATTAGCATTGCAATCCAGTAGCCAGGACATGAACTGGCACTCTGGTAGGAGATGCAGGCTTTCCAAGAGGTAGCTTAACCCACTGTGCAGCAGCACTTGTCCAAATTAAATAACTCTAAATATCGGTGTGTTTTATGACTCTAATAACACCCTTTTTATGTTTTCCCTATATTTATTGTATCTCCCAGGTCTCATCCAGAACTCACAGCTACCTTCTAAGCCTTTATTTCTTGATGTCAGGGGGTAACTTTACACGGTTGAACAAAAAACAAAGCCACCTACATCCAATATGTCTGTAGTTCAAACCAGTAAATCTGAACCAATTACAACACGGTCCATCTTCCCAAGGGACAAAGACTAAGCAGTCACTTAAGACTCCTCACTATCTTCAGTAGTCATCCATGATCAGTCACCCTATTCATTCTGTCTCCCAAAGCACGGTTTATTATCATTGACACAACCTTGGGTCAAATTCCAAACCTCTGTACTTGACCCTATCATTGCCTCCCAGCTGGTATTCCTACCTCTAATTTCACCTTTTGTTGCTGTACTCTGCCACAAGAGAGAGAACAATTATACACATTTATTTATTTATTTATTTTTAAAGATGTATTTATTTATTTGAAAGTCAGAATTACACAGAGAGGGGAGAGGCAGAGAAAGAGAGAGAGAGAGAGGTTCTTCCATCAGCTGGTTCACTCCCCATTGGCCACAACGGCCAGAACTGAGCCCATCTGAAGCCAGGAGCCAGGAGCTTCTTCCAGGTCTCCCACACAGGTGCAGAGGCCCAAGGACTTGGGCCATCTTCTACTGCTTTCCCAGGCCATAGAAGAGAGCTGAATCAGAAGTGGAGCAGCCAGGTCTCGAACCAGTGCCCATATAGGATTGCCGGCACTTCAGGCCAGGGTGTTAACCCGCATCAGCACCACAGTGTCGGCCCCTACACATTTATTTTTAATTTTCATTTTTATAATGCATCTCCATTTTATTTTATTATTTATTCATTTGACAGGCTGAGAGGGGCGGGGGGGGGCGGAGAGAGAGAAGAGAGTGCACTTCTTTTTGGTTCACTTCCCAAATATGCAAGATGACTGAGACTGGACTAAAGCCAAAGCCAGTAGCTAGAAATGGTAGCCAGGTTTCCCATGTGAGTGGCAGGAACCCAGTTAGCTGAGCGAACACTGCTGCTTCCCTGGGTCTGCGCTGCAGGAAGTGGAGTCCTGAATTTCAGGGGACTTTGAACACAGACAGGCAGACAAGGGACACAGGTGCATGCCTGCACCATGTTGCTCTCTGTCTTATACTGCAGAGTTTCCTGGAGTCTACATGCATTTCATGGAACAGGCCAAGGAAATTCAATGGGAGCTAAGAAAAAATATGAGAACCCTTGTTTTTGCTTTATATTATTCTTCCTAACAACCTCTTTGTATGTTTGTAATGAACATATATTAAACTGTATGTGATACAGTAATAAAGTAGTATATATCTGTGATTCTTAATTTTATGTGTCAACTTTGCTATATCAGAGTACTCAGATATTTGGACAAATATGCATAGCTCGTATCAAGAAGATTTTTTAAGGCAAGATTAATATCTAAATCAGTAGATTTGAGTTAAGGTGTATTACCCTCAGTCAGGGGTAGACCTCATCATATCTGTTCAAGTCCTCAAGGAAAAGACTGACCACCCTCAGAGAGAGGGAATCAGAATACTGCCATCAGATCTGAGCTGCAGTATCAACTCCTCCCTGGGGCTCCAAATGGCCAGCTGGTGTGTCCTGCAGATTTTGGACTTTGCAGGCTCCTTGATCATGTGACCCAATTCCCTACCATTGTTAACTCTTTCTGTCTCTCTCCTCTCTTCTCTTTTTCTCTCTCACCTCTTCTTTTCTATTCTCTCTATCTCAGATATATGAATATAAATATAAATATACAGAGATAAATACATGGTACATATGTAAATTTATATGTAAAGTTTTATTTATCTGCTTAACAGACAGGAAGAGATTTGGGGGAAAAAGAGAAAGATAGAATACTTCCTAAATGCCTGGATGGCTGGAGGTACATATATATGTATGTGTGTGTAAAACACTTATTTATTGTTTCTGTTTCATTGGAGAATTCTATTACAACACATTTTTATGAATATGTAGAGTACTCCAAAATTTTCATAAAATGTAATTGTGTGCTTTGGACCTTCACTCTGGTTAGCATATCTAGAACATTGGGAGCCTATTTGTCATTCAGTGAAGTTGAAACTCCTTCTGTATACAACCTTCCTGATCTGCCCCTTGCCGGACTCCCTAGTCTTATGGGTCACCATGCCACTACACAAATATGAATGCTTATCATTCAAATGTGTTTATGGTTTCTAAAATGCTTTTGCTATTACTATAATTTCACCCTGTCTATAATTCTACCCCCAAATTTCTACAGATTTTGTCAGGTGAACACTTCAATGATTTTGGGCTCAATACATGTGTTCCCTCTTCTTAGAAGCTGTTTGGATCCCCTGGACATAATTTCTAAAACTAGACATAGAAGATGACAAATATATGGTGAATTGGATACATTAGTATTTAATAAGCACTCACATATCAATGTTACATGGAAGGGTGTTAAGCTAAAATGCCCTTCATGTTCTAGCAAATTCAAATGCTTCCCTTTACATATGAGAAAATCCAGGACCTACAAGGATAATTTGCCACAAATTCATAGCCAAGAGGCAGAACCTGAAAGTCATTACATTTTATTTTTCATGTTTCCCATTGCTCTTTTCATTATACCATATAACTGAGTGGGATATATTTCTGGTGCACACACATATGTAAAACCCTGGGTTTTGAATATAAACACGCTTACAATACATAAGCACAGGGAGTATGGACCATGCTATCCTACACCACTCCATACTCATGACAAAATGTGAAAACCCCACTGCAGTCTGTTTACCAGCAGAGAAACAACTGCTTGAATTTCTCACATTATGCTCTCAAGAGAGGGGAACCTTTATGGAAGAGTTGATAGTGTTTGGTACTAATCTCACTTCTTTGATATACTATTTTCAAAGCATAGAACCAAGAAGCAGACTTTGATTATTTTTTTAAAGTATAACTTCTCTTTTCAACATTACCACTTCAAGTTATACGAATTCTATAGAAACATTCAGTGAATATTTACCAACAATTGGGTTTATGTAAATCTAAGGCAAACTTAGACCCATAATTTAAATGACATTCAGCCCCAAATTTCAAACCACTCTACAACCAGATATCTAATTGCTTTTGAGATATTTCTATGACATTGCTTCACACAATTTTCAAATCATTATACCCAGAATTAAGTTCTTTTCCTTTACCCTAATATGGGGTTTTCTCCTTGTTTTTCTTTATTTTGAAGATCTCCAGGAAACTCAGGCCATTCCTCAAACAGTTCTTTTTAAGTAAGTGAATATAGGGCAGAACAAATTAAACCACCCACCATCCTTTGTATATCCCTCTGTTATGGCCTTCCCTTCACAATAATTTTTCCTATATAAGCGAATTATATCATTATTCTCTCAGATTGTGAAAGAAATTTTGTTGTTAGATTTTTTTCCCATAAAAGAATGATCTCTGAACTCCAGTATTTCCCACACTTCCAAATACATTATCCCTCAAGCCTTTCAAGAATCCGAAATGCCACTTTGTGGATTCTGCTGGCGGCACTGCCTTTACGACTCAAAGGTACTAAAAGATCCCTTTGCAACCATTATTCGGCATGGAATCTTCTCTCCTCTTGACCTAGAATCCACCTGTCTACCCACTTATAATTATTTTGTTCATCACTTGAGGGAGAAATTGACCAGAGCTCATCATTACTGGTATCACATTTTATGAGCATGGCTATTGTGTTCTAAAGATTCATACTTATGAGAAAAATTTCTTTTGATACTAATTTCACCCAAGTGATAACTATACATAAGCAGGCATTCTTGGGGTGGACCTTGGAATCTTGAAATAAGCCTGGTTAGGTATCTCAATTTTTATGCTACTTCTTCCATGCAAACAGATGAGTTTTGAGCTCTGCTTTGATCTAATCTGTAAATAGAACAACCTCTGATAGAGAAAGAAGGGGATCATTAGTCTTGCTTTGAGTCATATACAAAAACATAATTTTATAAAAACTGTATATTTTGAATTTCAGGCACAGATGTAGCTATTGCAGAAATAATTTTTCCAATTTAATGAAACAATGTTAACAAATGATTCCAAGAATCTAAAAAAAAATTCGATTTGAAATAACTGAAACTAAAGCATACTAAGGCACTCTGTAATCACATTTCTGAAATATAATGATTTCTTTAAAAATCTTAAAAATAGCCAGAGGAGAAAAAGATATATAAAAGAGAACAATGATTCAAATGAGGGTTGAATTTTACATGAAATCATGGAAGCAAGGAAACAATAGAATGACATCTTTAAAATGTAGAATGAAAAGAAAAACTGTCAATCTAAAATTCTCTAGCCACTGGAAGTATTCCTCAAACTGAAAGCAAAGCAAAGGCATTTATTTTCAGAAAAACAGAAAAAGTGAGACAACCTGTTGACAATGGTGAACATAAAAAAAAAAAGCATTAGAGGAAATTTTCAGGGCAAATGAAAGATATTATAGATGGAAATTTGGATATGCATAAAGAACTGTTGAATGCTGGAAATGATAAGTAAACATACCTTTGTTTTTATTTAAAATAAGTTTTTGGTTTTTAAAATATAATTAAACATTTACATCAAAAAGGACAATATTTTGTGGATTTAATTAATTAATTATTTTGACAGGCAGAGTGGACAGTGAGAGAGAGAGAGAGAGAGAGACAGAGAGAAAGGTCTTCCTTTGCCGTTGGTTCACCCCTCAATGGCCGCTGCAGCCGGCACATTGTGCTGATCCGAAGCTAGGAGCCAGGCGCTTCTCCTGGTCTCCCATGCGGGTGCAGGGCCCAAGCACTTGGGCCATCCTCCACTGCACTCCCAGGCCATAGCAGAGAGCTGGCCTGGAAGAGGGGCAACCAGGACAGAATCCGGCACCCTGACTGGGACTAGAACCCAGTGTGCCGGCGCCACAAGGCGGAGGATTAGCCTGTTGAGCCATGGTGCCGGCCGGATTTAATTTATTTTTAAAATAAAGATTTTTTTTTATATTTATTTGAAATGCAGAGTTACAGAGATTGAGAAAAGCAAGATCTTCCTTCCTTTGATTCACTCGCCCAATGGCTGCACAACCATGGCTGGGCCAGGCTGAAGCCAGGAGCCAGAAGCCGGGAGCTTCATCTGGGTCTCCCAGGTGGGCCCAAGGACTTGAACCATCTTCTGCTGCACCCCCAGGCACATATGCAGAGAATTGGATCAGAGGTGGAGCAGCTGGGACTGGAACTTGCACCCGTATGGGATGCCTGTATTGCAGGTATCAGTTTAACCTGTTAGAACACAACACTGGGCCAAAATTGTGGGTTTATATACACATAGGACTAAATTGTGTGAAACATGAACACAAGAAATGTGAAGTAAGTATGTCAATATATTGTTGCAGTTTTTAATATGTGAAGTTATACAATATTATTTGAAACCTAATCACACACAACAGGCAAACAAAAGAAAAATATATAACTAAGGCATAAATTATGTAGAGAAATTAAATATTGAAAAATAATGGGGAAAATAGTAAAAGAAATAAACTAGCAAAGAACAGATGCAATAATAACCAACATCAAAATGGCAGAGTTAAACCAATCAAATGAATGACTGTGTTATTGTAAATAGACTATAGCTTGTTCTCCAGAGTGATGGAATAGCTCTAAGGGATGACGCACTGTCACAGATGCTTCAGATAAAACACAAAACAAATAAACATACAAATAAAAACATAGTAAAGGAACAAAGCGCTAACAACGAGATAGCCAGATTCTGGAGGGAAGTAGACACTTGTAAAATAGAAATACAGGAATGCACACATACCAATGGGTTTGTCCCATTTATTCTGTTTTATTTTGTTATTTATTTAAAAGGCAGAATTACAGAGAGACAGAGGCTTAAGGAGAGAGAGAAAGAGAAAGAGAGAGAGAGAGAGATACGTCTTCCATCTGCTGGTTTACTCTCCAAATGGCCACAGTGGCTAGAGCTGGGCCTATCCAAAGCCAGGAGCCAGGTGCTTCTTCTGGGTCTCCCACGTGGGTGCAGGGGCCCAAGAACTTGGCCCATCTTCTACTGCTTTCCCAGGCCATAGCAGAGAGCTGGATTGGAAGTGGAGCAGCCGGGACTCCAACTGGCGCCCATATGGATGCCAGCACTGCAGGTAGCAGCTTTACCCACTTTGCCACAGTGCTGGCCCCCATTCTGTTTCACATTCAAAAACTAATGGAATTCACAGCTTTAAAATAATAATTCAGAGCAATTCAAAAAATGTATAATTCTTCAATATATGTGTGACAATTTGACAAAATCAAAAATTCACTTCGGGTCAAAACTCTTTCTAAAGTAGGAAGTAAAAAAGATGTTTTTATAGTGATAAAAAGCATCCTAGGAAAACCTGTAGCTGTCATCATTATCTAAAGGTGAATGAACATTCTTCTTCTCAGGGCAGAATAAAGCCAGGCTGTCCACTTTCACCCCTACCACTCTGCTTTATAATTTAAGCTATAGTCGGTGCCATAGAGCTAGAAAAAGAAAGTTATATAGATCGGAAGGAAGTTAAATGTCCTTAGTTATAGACATTATGATAATATATGCAGAAAATTATTGTTTTAAAAAAAGATTTATTTATTTGAAAGTCGGCATTACACAGAGAGGGAGAAGTAGAGAGAGAGAGAGAGAGAGAGAGAGGTCTTCCATTCACTGGTTCACACCCCAGATGGCTGCAATGGCCGAAGCATGGCCGATCTGAAGCCAGAAGTCAGGAGCTTCTTCCGGGTCTCCCACGTGGGTGCAGGGGCCCAAGGACTTGGATCATCTTCCACTGCTTTCCCAGGTCAAACCAAGAGCTAGATCTGAAGTGAAGCGGCTGGGACTTGAACTGGTGCCCATATGGGATGCCGTCCCTATAGGTGGTAGCTTTACCCACTACACCACAGTGCCAGTGCCTGAAGAAAATTTTTAGGCAATCCACAAACAGTTATAAGAACTAACAAGTGAACTTAATAAAATTATCAGCTACAAGGTCAATTTATTTCCAAATGGTCACACTGAACAAGTGGAAAGTATAAAACATTTTTGAGAGAACTTAAAGCCAGAAGTAAATAGAAACATAAAGCATTGTTAGTATATGCTTTGAAACATTGCTTTGGAAACATGCTTATTATATGTTTTGGAAAGTTCAGAATTGTTAACATGTCATTGTCCTAATTAAAATCTCATCCGTTTTAAAAACCGGCTGATTCTATATTTATGTGTAAATGTTAGGAGTTGGAGTGTTTTAATTTTGTTTCATTTTACTTGAATGAGAAAGAGAGAGAAAGAAAGAGAGAGAGAGAGAGAGAGAGAGAGAGAGAGAGAGAGAGAGAGAGAGAGAGAAATCTTCCATCTGCTGGTTCACTCCCCAGATGCCTGCAACAGCCAGGCTTAGGGAAGCTGAAGCCAGGAGCTTGGAACTCAATCCAGATTTCCCATGTTGCTTGCAGAAATCCATGTGCCTGAGCCATCATCTACTCCCTCCCACAGTGCACATTATCAGGGAGCTGGATCAGAGATCAAAAAGCCAGGACTTGAACCAGGTACTCCAACATGGGATGTGGGCAGTTCAAGCGGTGCCTTAACAGCTGAGCCAAATGCCCACTCCCAGGACTTGGATTTTAAAATATCTCAAAGAAGTAAATACTACCCCCACCACCATTTGAGTACTTAAAAATAATTTGAAGATGTCATAAAGCTACTATACTTGAGGTAGTTTTATTTTGACACAAAATTAGACAGATGAATGAAGTAAAATAGAGTTGAGACATAAACTCATACTTTCATTGTGAAATGCATTTCAACCAATACTCCGAATCAGTCCCGTGGGAGAAAGCGTATCTTTCCAACAAATGCTGCTGGGACCACTGGATGGTGATTTAGGGCCGAAACATTGCTTTGTGTCTCATCCCATACATAAAACTGAACAAGATTGATTCCAGAGCTAAAAATTGAACAAAATATTAAATAAAATCGTCAATGCTTTCAGATACACAAATATTTCTCAGGACATAAAAATTAATGACCAAAAATAAAAATTATCGCATGATGAAATTTAAACACTTATGGAAAGAGAAAAACTTGGATCAGCAAATAAATAGATAAGCCACAAACTGACAGAAAATGTTTGTGCATCTGATAAAACACTTGTATCAAAAATATATGAAAAACTTCAACATGATAAATATAAAGGCAATCAATTATGTCACAACACAAGCAACACAACCGTGGTTGCCTCAGGAAGGTTGATGCACTGAGTGACGGGGAAGGAGTGCTGGGGTTTCTCTGGGGTGTTCAAATGTTCTTTATTTTCATCCGGTGTGGACTGGGTTTTAATAAAATGCATCTCATTAAAAATACTAATAGCATGACACTATGTGATGAAATTGAAACAGCTTGCTGTAGCATGTGTGGGAAACAGAAATTATCCTCTGAGCTCACTTTATGGCAATTATTACTTTTCTGTGGTTAATGGGAGTTCTTTCTTTGCATCTAAAAGTATTAGACTTAATGCCCATTAATTTTTCACTTGTTGATAACAAGGTAGTGTTGTCAGATGATGAAAAACAATTCTTCAGGCAGCATGATGTAACAAAAGGGCAGTGGACTGAAGTCAGGAGGTCTGCGCTGTGTTCTTGGCACTGCTGCCTTGTAGCTGTGCATTGAATCCTGGAGGAGTCCCCACAGCCTCTGGCCCTGCCCTTCCTATCTGCAAAATGAAGTGACCGAACTGAGGGACCTGCGGTCCTTTCTACCTAACACTCTGTGATCTATGACCCCATTCCTCCATCTTGACCTTGAGTGTCCTCGGTCCTGACATTTTAATATGTCATGGCACTTAGGCTTATTTCCATTCATTCCATCACTATTGAAACTTAAAATTCAAGAAGCTATTTTAAGACAATCTGGGATATCAATTAATTTTATTTGATATTTATGGTCCTGCTATCATATTATTTGTTATTAAGGTCACAGGAAGAACAAATCATTCCCGTTTTGATTCCAGAGGCATAATGTGTATTACAACAACATAAATCATATTAACGTGAATGTGAGATTAATTTCAAAAAGAGACAAATTACATGCTTTGCTTAGTATTTACATATTGGATGTTATGAATTTATTTCTTATTCATGGCAATAACATTAATTACAATAAATTTATTTTATATTCATGTGGGTGCCACACACTTCTGGAATTTGGCTTTTCTAATACATGCATAGCTGGCCACTAGCCTTTTACATGCATATTTCAAATGTAGTTACCCAAATGAATAGACAGAAAATTAACAAGCTGCAAAACTGGGGGAAAATCAGGTAGTTACATTTTATTGATTTTGTCACAGTACCAAAATATATAATTTCTTACCTCTGGCACTTATTTAGTAATTTCATGTAATGAATTATTTATTAACAGCTAGTGGCCTAATGAAATTACTTTGCTCTGGGCACAGTATTTGAGGAAGCTGGTTTAAGGGGGTTGGGTATTCAGTGAGACCAACATTCCTACAAAACATAGTCTGGCTCTGTTTATTCCAATCTTTACCTCTAAGAAACTTGTTGAGGGCTAATGTGACATGATACAGAAAATCAAAATCAAAGAAGACACTGTGCTAGCTCTCTCACTTGCACCCTCCACCTCCTACAACTCAGCATTTATATTGCTACTGGATTCAGCTTCCTGAGTCACACCTGAGAACAGTCCCTGGCTCAAGGGCTCTTATCCATTTCTTGTGGCTAGCATGATAACATGTCAGCTTGTTTCATGAGCTTTAAAAGCCTCTGTTCATGCTCCATGTGGCGTAGTGGACAGCTGCATCCCATATGGGTGCCAGTTCTTGTTCTAGCTGCTCCACTTCCAATCCAGCTCCCCGCTGATGAACTGGGAAAGCATCAAAAGATGGCCCAAGTGTTTGTGTCCCTGTCATGCACATGGGAGACCCAAATGAAGCTCCTGGCTCCTGGTTTCAGCCTGGTTCAGCCCTAGTCATTGCAGCCATCTTGGAAGTGAAGCAGTGGGTAGAAGTAGTGAATGGAAGATTCTCTCTCGCTCTCTTTCTCTCTCTCTCTCTCTCTGTGTCTCCCTTTCTCTCTGTAACTGTGGCTTTCAAATAAAAAAGCCTCTGTTAGCCTGGTCACAAACTAACTTTCTGATATTAATCACTATATCTGTTTGCAAATCTTTTCATTTAGTTAAACTGAAGTGTTGCTTATATGCCTAGCTCCATCTGCTCATCATTGTTAGGATCATTTTTTGTTTACTAAGAATGATTTCCCCTAACACCCCATGTTCAAATCATATCCATTTGTCACAGAAAAGCACAGCTTCCGGGGTCAGTGCTGTGGTGTAGCTGGTAAAGCTGCTGTCTACAGTGCTGGCATCCCACATGGGTGCCAGTTTGAGTCCCGCTGCTCCACTTTTTTTTTTTTTTTTTTGACACGCAGAGTGGACAGTGAGAGAGAGACAGAGAGAAAGGTCTTCCTTTGCTGTTGGTTCACCCTCTAACGGCCGCTGCGGCCGGCGCACCGCGCTGATCCGAAGGCAGGAGCCAGGTGCTTCTCCTGGTCTCCCATGGGGTGCAGGACCCAAGCACTTGGGCCATCCTCCACTGCACTCCCGGGCCACAGCAGAGAGCTGGCCTGGAAGAGGGGCAACCGGGACAGAATTCGGCGCCCAGACCGGGACTAGAACCCAGTGTGCCAGCGCCACAAGGAGGAGGATTAGCCTGTTGAGCTGCAGCGCCGGCCGCTCCACTTTCAATCCCACTTTCTGCTATGGCATGGGAAGGCAGTAGAAGATGGTCCAAGTCCTTGGGGTTCTGCACACACATGGAAGTCCTGGATGTAGCTCCTGGCTCCTGGCTTAGGATAGTTGCAGCTCTGGCCGTTGTGGCCATTTGGGGAGTGAACCAGCAGAAGGAAGACCTCTCTCTCTCTCTCTCTGTAACTCTTTCAAGTACATAAATATTTTCCTAAAAAGAAATTAAAGCATGTGTTAGTGCAATTTTATTTTTCCTTTAAAGATTTGTTTATTTATTTGAAAGGCAGAGTTACAGAGAGAGAAGAGGAGAGAGAGAGAAAGAGAGAGAGAAGGGAGAGAGAGAGAGATCATGTATCCACTGGTTCACTCCCCAGATGGCCACAATGCCTAGAGAGCTGGGCCAGTCTGAAGCCAGGAGCCAGGAGCTTCTTTTGGGTCACCCAAGTGGGTGCAGGGGCCCAAGTACCTGGACCATCTTCTGCTGCTTTTCGCGGTGCACTAGCAGGAAGCTGGATCAGATGTGGAGCAGCTGGGACTGGAAGCGGCTCCCATATGGGATGCAGGTGCTACAGGCCATGACTTTAACCCACTGAGCCATAGCACCAGCTCCAAAAGTGCTGTTTTTTTTTTTTTTTCATTCAGTCAGTCTTTTTAAAAGATTCTTTCCATGAACTTTGATGAAAAGGTATTTGCTGCCAAAAAACACTGTCTAAGTTTATTATCTTTAAAAAGGAATTGTAGTGAAACCAAATTCTGCAAATGAGTGAATTTATCATGAAGGTATAGGGACATTTTCAAGTACTCTGGTAGCTGGGAGCAGCAGGGCTTCAAGGCTGAACTGTGACCAAAGGCCTGGGGAGTTATTTCTTTCTGTTTCTCATGTCATCTGTCCTGAGTATCTGATATTGTTTAATCCCCACCCCCACTCCCCCCACCCCAGCCTCTGGAAACTAATAGCTTTTGCTTTTCAAACCATGTTACAAACCTTGGCTGCAACAACTTAAGAATTTTCACTTTTTGTTTTGCAGAATATTTAGACTGTAACTCATATTTCTAAACTATAATTCCACCTCCCCAGAGAAGGACATTATGTACCTAGGATGGATCAATTGCCTGTTGTTAAGCTTGTCATCTTTGATTAGAGAGCAGAGTCACATTAGCAGAGGTTTGTGGAGGAACCACACCTTCTCCAAAATGCACATGCTTATATTATGTGTGAGGACTCTTGGTTTCATCCAGGGGTTACTTCAATCATTTTTTTTTAATCATTGGGAACTAGTTGATTCTCCAGAAAAATGTGTGGTACTCAGTAGGTACCGATGCCAGTGGATGGACTTTTGAAACAATACACCCACTATAAAAATTATAAGCCACTATTCTCTAGTTTTGCATGACTGCTAGTTCTTCAAAAATATTTTCCTAAGTGTTCATTTGCATTTTGCTCCAGATGAGTTAATGGAATCACTGAAGCCATACTATTGAAGGGTTCAAGTCAGGTTTATAGCTTTTGATAAAAAAAATTATGATATCATTTTGGCTCCTTGAGGCAATTTATCTTTGAAATTGGCGAAAGATCACTTTTGTCACCAAACCAGTTCCTGAAATAGCTCCTCATCTCAAAATGAAGGCACAGTCATCCAGCAAGTGTAAAGAAACATTTTTCTTCCACAGGCTAGAGGATAGCAGATCCAATATAGGATTTCATGAATTTGAAAAAGAAGATAAATCAGTCTACTTTAAATACAAGTTATTTTGGCCATTAAATGTCAATTGGTTTGGCAACAAGATTGAGAATAGTTGTCTGCTCCTAGATCTGTCTGATCCCTTCAGTGTCCAGAAGAAGGCTGGGTGAAATGATCAATCAAAGTGCCCACGTGTCAGAGAAAAGGGCAGTTGCTCCTTGCTTGAGGTGGAGGAACTGATGGCTGGTCAGAGTTGTTTCCTGGGGCTGGCAGAAGTCACAGGAAAGAGAACAAGTCTCACTTGGGATTGGTGAAGGATTGAAATCTGGATGGGAATCCGTGTTGAAACCAGAGTGCACTGGAATTGAAGAGGAATTAGATAATGAGGAAATAGGAGAACAGAAGGTAGTGAAACAACAAATGGGAAATGGTTCATAGAAAAATCAACTACTCACATTGGTTATTTACTCTGATCATACAGTTTTCTTTGGTTAGTTTTAATTTTTTTTAAAGTCTATACACAAGCTTATCCTCAATGAATCTTCTGAAGTTGTATGCTGCTGTTTAAAAGGTGGTGGGACATGATGGGTAGGAGAAGAAAGAAATAGGAATGAGACAATTGGAGTATTAGGCCTCTGACATCTTCCATCTTCTTGTCTGGGAATGAGGTCAGACATATGTTAGGCTTTTTTGTCTTTCTTGTTATAATAGGGCACAGATGATAAGTATCAATTTGTTAGTGACAAAGTTATAAATAGTTTAATAAAGTTATAATATCCTAATTCCTTGTTTTACCTTTATATTCAATAACAATGTTTCATCTACAACAGCTGAAACCCTCACAAAACATTTCATTTATCTTTGCAACAGAAATTCCAGAGTGGACAAACCCAGGCTTATCCAGTGATGCCAACCAGAATCTCACCATCTTTCTTCTCAGTGGTCCTCATGGTGTGGATTTTTGCTTCATTCTGATCAACTCATTGTTGCCTAATGGCTGCCATATCTTGT
Organism: Lepus europaeus; assembly: GCF_033115175.1. Classification (NCBI taxonomy): domain Eukaryota; kingdom Metazoa; phylum Chordata; class Mammalia; order Lagomorpha; family Leporidae; genus Lepus; species Lepus europaeus. Next base: position 101,918,818 of record NC_084828.1, on the reverse strand, counting down.
ATTTCATGCATTCCAAGCAGGAAAAATAAGAAAGAGTGAAGGACTGAACTGGTGACTATCCTAACTAGATTTGAAATATTTTTATTAAGCAGATAAAACACAATTATCAAGAAGAAGTAAGTAACATTTGAGTAAGGAACTAGTAATATTTATCTTAATTTTTCCTTGATTAAGTAAGCCCATAGGTGCCATTTTTATTCATTTCTTTTTAGCCATCATAAAGTCAAGGTGAATTGTGAAGTAAGAGAAGTATATGGCTCCTAACTAGTCCGCAGGAGGAGGGTTGACATTGCCTGATCTGGTCCCTACATGATTTTTCAAAGCCAAGTAAGTATGGTTCAATTATTAACAGTCAGTACAAGGTCTTTAAGCTCCTATAACTTGATCCTCTATATCTCAGTTTTGAAGGAGAAAGAGGCAGAAGACAGACAGAAAATTAGAAAAACAAAGCTATCTTGCTTTGTAAGGAAGTAATGGAACAGAAAGTTCGTTTGGGTGTTGGTTTGAATTCCTGCTGCTCCACTTCTGATCCAGCTCTCTGCTGTGGCCTGGGAAAGCAGTAGAAGATGGCGCAAGTCCTCGGGCCCCTGTACCTGTGTGGGAGACCCAGAAGAAGCTCCTGGCTCCTGGTTTTGGATTGGTGCAGCTCTTGCCCTTGCTGCCATTTGGGAAGTGAAGCAGTGGATGGAAGTCTCTCTCTCTCTCTCTCTCTCTCTCTCTCTCTCTGCCTCTGCCTATCTAATTCTGCCTTTCAAATAAATTAATAAATCTTTAAAAAAAAAGAAAGTTTGTGTGATTGGGAAAAGCTAAATTATGAAGGATTACGTTGTGGTACTAAGTGGTTTGAACTTTTTCCTATAGCGACAGAGAACTTGTAAAATGTTCTTAAGCAGTGGCTTCACGGAAAGACAGAAGCATCTTGAAAAAGGAAGACTGAATGATGAGAAAAAGAATCCACTCTGGGAGCAGATATTTGGAGCAGTGGTTAAGCTGGTGTCAGAGTGACTGGATTGAGTCCCCACTGCTTTATTATGATTCATGTTCCTGCTAATGCACACCCAGGGAGGCAGCAGATCGTGCTCAAGTGCTTGAATCCCTGCCATCCACATGGGAGACCTGAATGGAGTTCTGGGCTCCTGGCTTCAGCTTGGCCTGGTGCTGGCTGTTGTGTGCATTTGGGGAGTGGATCAACCCATGGAAGTTTCTCTCTCTCTCCCTCTCTTTCTCTCTCTCCTTCCTCCCTCTCTCCTTCCCGCTCTTTCTGTATTTCAAATAAAATGAAAATAAATATAAATTTTTTAAAAGAGCATTTGCTTTTATTTATTTATTTGCCTTGATACACTAGTTCTGAACATTTAACTCACAATATAAACATTTAACTCAAAATATAAAATGCTCTTATTCTAAAGTTAGCACTCTTGGTTCCATAGAGTTTATCCACAATTTATCAATGAGATGTTCTTGGCTAATATCAGAGTAGTTTTTCTTTATATTCTTACCTTAGTTTTTCATACTCTGCTTAAAGAATCATGAGTTGACACTTATCAATATCCCATATAAAGTAATTCAGTTCAATTCAGAATTAGAAGACAAATTTGGGGGAAAAAAGTCACATATTGGAAAGATGTTGGTTGCATCAGTGACGTGAATTTACACAAGCACTAGACCTAAGTTGGAGATGGGGCCCACTCTTCATACTAAGGAATTTGTTGCTTTCTGTTCCAGACAACCAAGACAAACTACAAACTCAACTGGGAACAAAATTACTTCCCATGTTTGAAATAGCCCAAACAGCAGGTGTTGACAAGACAAAGACATATTGCCTTTTCCCTAAAGGAAGCAAAGACCCAGATCTTTATTCCAAGCCAAGATCCATAAAAAGAACAGAAAGAAGAGTGTAAGCAAGTAAGCATCTCAATTCGGGTTTCCTCTCCAAAGACAGAAGCTAAACCTGTCACCTAAATTTTAAGAACAGAATACACAAAATTTAGTTTATTTTGTTTAACTCTGGTGTTTGAGAAGACATGCAATTGTCTAGGAGGCTGTGACAGCTACTTGGAAAATACTCCACTGAAAATTTTAAAATTCAGTTCAACAGACTCAGATTTTCAATCTGCTATCCTACATCATAAATTGTATTAATGCAAGAGATCACAATTTCTCTGGAACTCTGGCTTTTCTCTGTGCAATGGAAGAATGTGTTTTTTTCCCCTTCATTTGAAAATTTCTGTGTTTCTTTCAAGGAAGATTCCATTTGATTCTTGAAGTTGCTTAGCCGAAATGTGAACAGACAGCAATCTCCTAACGTTATCTAAACAGCAGAACAGAGTCTTCTGGACTTCTGAGTATGTAGTCAACTGAAATATGGTGGGTCTTCAAAAAGTTAATGGAAAAATCCATACCAGGAAAACACTCTGCCTGGATTTCAAATATTTTGTTTTACCTTTTAACTCCATTTTTCCAACAAATCTTTTGAACTACCTTGTATATGATATCAATAGTTACAATCTCATGTAAATTCCAATCAACATGGTGGGTTTCACGAGAGACTAGTGCTGAGGAGTAGAACAGACTTTGTGTAAAAAGTAGCTCTCATGTCTCTTATTGTAATTTTATTATTTTTAGGATAACCGATTACCAATTAATGACAATATCAGGATTTACTGACAAGATAAATAATAAGCATATTTTGAGAAGGTGAGATGAGAGCAAGCAGAGTGGTATTGATGAGTCTGATAAGCCAATAGGAAGTGGTTCTTTTATTTTCACACTTAGACTGAGTTTCTCAGATACAAGGTAATCATATTTCCTCATACATTGTTCTTTTAAAACCATTCAACACTATGCCATTCTCACCAAGTGGTAGTTTTCACTGACACATTGAAATCTCTGTAGAATTTGTCTAAACTATAGAAAACCAATAGCAAGAAGGATCTAACTGGAATTGGTCATTGCATTTGTGGTTGTTTGCCCTGAAAATATTTCTACTAAAAGAGGACCAGAAAGCAAAATGATGGGTCCTCAGGCTCTCCGGGGGAACGAGAATAAAAGATGTTTGGAATTACATTTTTAAGTGTAGTAACTTTGCAATAAAAGAAGACAGCTCATTCTTTGCTGAGGCCTTTACCACCCAGGAGAGTCCTTCTGAAAGCAAGGTGGCAGCACCTTTTCTTTCACTCCAGGCTGGCTTTCCGGGCAATCATTCAAAGCAACCCACAACTATGCAGGAAGAGATTTACTACAGGATTAACAGCTTAAAGTAATTTTGGAAACAACCTAAATGTCAAAATGTTAGCAAATGCCTAGTTCTTAGTTTGAGAATTATACTTCTTTATTTTATAAAACATTATGTAAAAAGGTAACATTATTTAAATCAGCTTCTAAATCAACACTACAACAATAAACCCATCTATTTTGCAGATGCTGCTTCTTGAGTATTATGATGCTAAAAAAAAATGACCAGAAGCTTATATGGGAGTGTCTAAGTGTATGAGAGTGTGTATGTGTGTGTGTGTGTGTGTGTGAGAGAGAGAGAGAGAGAGAGAGAGAAAGAGAGACATGAGATATTTAACCATTTCAAAAATCATCTAAATACAGACATGAATATCTGTGGCTACTTTCTGATTTTGTTTCGTTTTCTAAGGTATTTTTCTAATTTCGAAGCATCTATGAAGCCAGCAAGATGAGGAAAGCCAGATGCACGCAGGACAGACACAATACATCTGTCTTGGCTTGACCATCTGTTTATCACCTCTTCTGCACTACGCTCCTGAACAGGGGCTTCCTCTGGTCAGAAAGTGAGTGGAACCCAGGAAGTACCACACCACCTGTCTGTCAGCAAACATCAAGTTTGCATCTTTTAAAAGATGAATAAAAAATTACAATGCAAATGAGATTTTATGAGAAAGTAATGCAAATGCACTTGGAAGAAATAAAGAATCGGGGAGAAAATGAATCTCTAAAGTTGCTGAACTAAAAGAAGCAGAAGAAACTTAGGTACCTGCAACAGGACAAGCAAAGACAGAGTACGTAGAATGGTGTGAAATAGTTATGAGAGACCAGCTGCAGCGCTGGTGCTGTGGTGCAGTGGATAAAGCCTCTGCCTGCAATGATGGTGTCCCATGTGGACACTGATGTGATCCTGGCTGCTCCACTTCAGACCCAGCTCCCAGCTAATGTGCCTGGGGAAGTAGTGGAAGATGGTCCAAGTCTATGAAGTCCCTGCCCCGGCATGGGAGACCCAGATGAAGCTTCAAATAAATAAAGTAAATATTAAAAAAAAAAAAGTTGTTCATGGCGAACGCTAAAGGCTTCCATAGCCTCAGCAACTCATGACTAGAGCCTAGGGAGATTACTGACGCCATAAACAAGAGTGTCAAATTGTTAAGTCAACATCAAGAGTCACTGTGTACTTACGTCCCCTGTGGGATCTGTCCTTAATGTGTTGTCCAGGGTGAAGTGATGCTATAACTATTACTGAAACAGTATTTTTACACTTTGTGTTTCTGTGTGGGTGCAAACTGATGAAATCTTTACTTAGTATATACTGAATCGATCTCCTGTATATAAATATAATTGAAAATGGAAAAAAAAAAGCTTGGTGTTAAATTGGAAATTACATAGAAAATTAATCATTTTTTTTAAAAAAATATCATGTAGGATCTCTGTCCTTAATGTGCTGTACACTGTGATTTAATGCTATAACTGGTACTCCAACAGTATTTTTCATTTTGTGTTGCTATGTGAGGGCAAACTGTTGAAATCTTTACTTTATATATACTAAACTGATTTTCTGTATATAAAGAGAATTGAAAATGAATCTTGATGTGAATGGAAGGGGAGCGAGAGCAGGAAAGGGGAGGGTTGCAGGTGGGAGGGAAGTTATGGGGGGGGGGACCATTGTAATCCATAAGCTGTACTTTGGAAATTTATATTCATTAAATAAAAGATTAAAAAAAAACAGTTGTGCCAAAATAGTAAGAGGTGCAAAGCAGATAAAGTGAGATAAAAAATCAAAGAAAACGTTAATGAAGTAAGGGATATTGACATCAAAATTTCAACAGAAAAATAAAATTCTGCATAAAAAGTATGCAGTTAACACAGTAACAGAAGATTAGTGATTTGAAACTCTAACTTGCATGTTCCCTCAAAGTAATAAGGAAAAGATTAAAAAGAGTAAAAATAATAAAAGAAATTAAAGGGACAGAGCTTAGATATCTAATTAGATATTGTAAGTGCTCTGCAGGTATAGATCAGATAAATTAAGGCAAAAGCAAAGAATACTAATATAAATTAAAAAAATTCTGCAACTACAGTGAATAATTATTAGAAAGGGAATAGAAGGAAGAAGGGAAAGAAGAGAGGGAGGGAGGGAAGGAGAGGAGAAGGTGAAGAGCACAGAGGGAAGGAGTCAAGGAAAGACGGAAGGAGTGCAAGAATCTGGTTGGTAGATAAAATGATTCACGTTCTTTTAAGGAATTTTGATGACAAGAAAACCGTATCTAGACATTTCCTGTCAAATTTCTGCCTAATGAAACTAAAGATAACATGAAAACAGCTGCTCCCACAGCAATGAAAAACTACTTACCTAGACTAAAATCTTTTTCTTCACAACTATATGTGTAAATACTGTTCTTGAGAATCTGTTGTGAAAAATTGTAATTCCATCAACAAAGATCACAGTCAAGACCTTTATTTTAAGACAATTTGATCTTTGTGGTGGAGGCAACAGAAAAAATCTGCACAACACAATGACTTTATTGAAAAATGTAGAGGAAGCTAATGAATACATTTAAAATCTTTTGAGTGAAGTCAAAGGATAACTTCATTCTAACTATAAATAAATAGTGTTTAAATATGACTTCTAATAAATGCTGAAGTGTAACAAATGGATCAATAATGGAATATTATCTTATTTTTAAACAATATTCTTTTTTTTTTTTTTTTTTTTTTTTTGACAGGCAGAGTGGACAGTGAGAGAGAGACAGAGAGAAAGGTCTTCCTTTTGCCGTTGGTTCACCCTCCAATGGCCGCCGCGGTAGCGCGCTGCGGCCGGCGCACCGCGCTGTTCCGATGGCAGGAGCCAGGTGCTTCTCCTGGTCTCCCATGGGGTGCTGAGCCCAAACACTTTGGCCATCCTCCACTGCACTCCCGGGCCACAGCAGAGAGCTGGCCTGGAAGAGGGGCAACCGGGACAGGATCGGTGCCCCGACCGGGACTAGAACCCGGTGTGCCGGCGCCGCAAGGCGGAGGATTAGCCTGTTGAGCCACGGTGCCGGCCTATTTTTAAACAATATTCTGTTGGCCATTTTGATGACATTGTTTTTCTGTTATTACTAAGGTTCGAATGAACCTTTTCAGAGACACTTTATAATGATGGTTTCCTTATAATCAACTTTAAAAATTGAGCCAAATTTATTTATTTATTTATTTATTTATTTGACAGGCAGAGTGGATAGTGAGAAGAGAGTGAGACAGAGAGAAAGGTCTTCCTTTTGCCATTGGTTAACCCTCCAATGGCCAACACGGCCGGCGCACTGCGCTGATCCGAAGGCAGGAGCCAGGTGCTTCTGTTCTCCCATCCGGGTGCAGGGCCCAAGCACTTGGGCCATCCTCCACCGCACTCCTGGTCCATAGCAGAGAGCTGGACTGGAAGAGGGGCAACCAGGACAGAATCCAGCACCCCGACCGGGACTAGAACCCGGGGTGCTGGCGCCACAGGCGGAGGATTAGCCTAGTGAGCTGCGGCGCCGGCCAGAATTGAGCCAAATTTAAAGATGATTTGTAGACTATTTAATGATATAATAAAATGTATGCTATAAAGTTAAGGACAAAGGCAGAAAACATGAGGCCATACACAACATAAAATAAAGTGTCTAGTCATTGATCAAGAATATATAAAGAGCACAAAGAGTAATGTGTATGAGCAAAATTGGCATTTTGAGATTTGATTATTGTTTTCTAAAAACAGATATCTGCTGTTTGTTATCACAATATATGAAAATAACTGTGTTGATTAACTTTGGAGGATATTGTTGGGAAAACCATGTATTAAACATAGAAAACATATTATGCAGTTCATATCATTATCATCGAATTTTTTGTTCAATTATCTCCTAAGAGAATTATGAAAAACTACACATTAACACATTTAAATTAAATTAGAATGTTTTATCTTGGTAATTCCAAGCAATTTAATTTCCAGTGTTTTGGAAATACTAACATTTTAAAATAAAACCAGTACATCTCTTTTCAAATTGTATCCAGCGGACAGAGAGATCTCCTACCTGCTAGTTCACTCTCCAAATGCCTGTATTAACCAGGACTAGGCCAGGCCGAAGTCAGGAGACCAGAAGTCAATTTAGGTCTCCCACAGTGTGACAGGGACTCAGATACTCAAGTCATCACCTGCTGCCTCCCAGGGTGCACACTAGCAGCAAGCTGGGTCAGAACTGGAAGAGCCAGCACCCAAACCAGGCACTTTAACATGGGATGAAGCCAGGACATCCCAAACGGACACTGAACTTCTGTGCTAACATCTCTATCTCCAATAGAATCATAAAGAATGGGATAAGTTGAATAAATTTTCCTTAGCAACATTATCCTTTTAGACATAGAAGAAATTCTTCTTTCAGAGGCATGACTTTTACCTAATTATTCTTACTCCTTAAGCGTATATTTTCATATTACTTTTTCATGTGATTATTCTAAAGTTTTATTCTCTAAAATTTTTCTGGTCCCTTTTACATAATTCTCTGAAGCCACAAATAAAAATAATTACACATTTTGATATAAAAATTTTTATTTTAACCTGAACAGGGACTCTAAATATTAAAATTGCTCTTATTTTTAGGTTAATTTGTCATTTTCATAAGTACAGAGCAATTACAAAAAACCCATGTGATATAAAACTTAATTCATAGTAACATAAAATATGAAGTTGAGTTATCAGAAATGTATATTTTAATGAAATGTACATATTGTTGATGAATAATATTACTGATGAATTTTGGAATAAGATCACATTAGGTGTTAGTGAAAGAAACTACAAAAAGCCATATACCACATGATTTCATTCACATGAAATATCCAAAATGGACAAAGTGATAGAGACAAAATATAAGAAGTGCAGGAATGGGAAATGACTACTACTGGGTACAGAATTTGTTTGCAAGTAGTAAAAATAATCTACAATTAGATTGTGTTGAATGGTTAAACAACTCTAACTATAGAAAAAAACATCAGATTTCAAATGGGGAAATTTTATAGCTTGTGAATTATAATGCAATCAAACTGTTAAAAAATAGCATTGGGGCTTTATATTCAGTTTATATAATTCATGAAAAATGCCTGCTATATAACTTTATTGACAAAGCCAGTACTGATTGCTTCTGTCATAAAACTGCCTTTCATTTCTAAATTAAATTAAATGTGTTAATATGCTTCTCTTCCAACACAATCTTACTTATGAACACCAAGACAGCTGGGAATGAGGTGATCTCATTACTTCATATCTTAATTTTTAAAGGTTGAATAATCCTAACTTCATTATACCAATTGTTCTAACGACAACGGTCAATGCTATTTACTACTCAGTTTAGTACTCAAGGTTTCAGCCACAAAAGACCACAGTTTTTATTTGTTTGTTTTAATCAATGTTTCTAAATTAAAGAATAAAGTAGAAATTCGAGTCAGACCGTCATTTTTGTTGCAGTTACCATGTTTGAAAAAACACTTGTATGCCTTTTCTGGTGAATCTACCTGAATCTGAGTAAATGGATTTCACAGTTTTTACAAATCAGCAATAATAGCAAGTATTTCAATGTTGTCAGTTCATCAGTAACGGTCTTTTTATTACCATTAAAACTGATAAACATTATTGACTGGAAATATGCAAATATCCACCAGTCCGTAAGCCATAGCTCTAATTTGTTATGGTAGTTGTCACAACTTGTAAGGCAGGATTTTCTATTTTGCACCAGTTCATGCATACCAGAAAGCATATGGGTCTAAATAGATGGGTTTGATGTTAAACATAGGCCTGGCATGTCACATCCTTTGTCTACTAACAGAGCCCTAGGTGGAACAGACCTCTTAATAGCCCTGTGTAATTTCCCGATACTTTTATTCAGACTTCTGTGAGGTGTCCAGATCCAGCCTCAACACTTGTGTAAAACTATTAAGCTTACTTACCGATTTACTGCTACTTTAAATTGTTTCAGAAAAAAAAAAAAAAGGAAATTTAGAGTGTGTTTGTTTTAAAAACAAACAATTAAAGGACTGGTGAAACCTGGCTTACAATAATAATGAAAAGATGTATTATTTTAAATTATTATTTAAAAATCAAGGAGTTCTTTAGGTTAGATGCATTTCTTGAAAATAAATCAGGGTGGAGGAGATACTATTGTAGAAAATTAACAGGACTTTAAGAATTTAATTCTCCCATATATCTGAATTCATAGGCGAAGTGTTGCAAATCAAAAAACACAAATATATATAAAATGGAGGATGATTTGAAGACCTATTACAGATAGGGCATTTTGATTAAAAGAGGTTTTGCAGAACCCAAGATTCCCAGCTGTCCATTTGACCTGTATCTTGATTCCAGAACATTGTACCTTATTTGAGTTTTGGATGTATAAGAAGTATGTTCTGGCCAGCGCCACGGCTCACTAGGCTAATCCTCCGCCTTCAGCGCCGGCGCCCAGGGTTCTAGTCCTGGTCGGGGCGCCAGATTCTGTCCCGGTTGCCCCTCTTCCAGGCCAGCTCTCTGCTGTGTCCCGGGAGTGCAGTGGAGGATGGCCCAAGTGCTTGGGCCCTGCACCCCATGGGAGACCAGGAGAAGCACCTGGCTCCTGGCTTCAGATCAGCGTGGTGCACTGGCCACAGTGCACCAGCTGCAGCGGCCATTGGAGGGTGAACCAACGGCAAAAGGAAGACCTTTCTCTCTGTCTCTCTCTCTCTCACTGTCCACTCTGCCTGTCCAAAAAAAAAAAAAAAAAGTATGTTCTTCCTATGTACTAACTGGTGTGGTGGGTGGGAGGGGGGTAAGTGTACCTTGTTACTCACAAGATAGAGAAATGGCAGATGGAACTTCTCTACGGTAGATTAATGACTACAAATTTTTTACCTTTGGAAAGTCTTTGTGTATGCCTATGTATGTTTGTGCCACTATAACACGATATCTGGGACTTGATAATTTACAAGGAACATCAATTTATTTTTCATGTTGCTGAAGGTCAAGGCCCCAGCAGGCTCTGTGGCGGATGAAGGCCCTGTTCCGTGTTTTCAAGATGGCTGCTTGTTGCTATATCCTCCTGAGGGGGATCGGTGCTGTGTCCACAAGATGTGAAGGCAAAAAGGCCCAAGCCAGTTCTCACCAGCTCTTCCAGGAAGCACTGGAAGGCACAGCCCTCATGGATGAATCACTTCCAAAAAGGCCCCACCCCAAATACCACTACAATGGGGATTGAGTGTGAATATGTGAATTTGAGGGATACATTCAGAACATTGCAATGCTCAAACACATGCAAATCCAGATTCAGAGTGCTGGAGTGCCTAAGTCACTTCTGAGCTTTCTTTCTTTCTTTCTTTCTTTCTTTCTTTCTTTCTTTGACAGGCAGAGTTGACAGTGAGAGAGACAGAAAAGTCTTCTTTTTCCGTTGGTTCACCCCCACAATGGCCTCTGCAGCTGGTGCACTGTGGCCGGCGCACCGCGCTGATCCAAAGCCAGGAGCCAGGTGCTTCTCCTGGTCTCCCATGGGGTGCAGGGCCCAAGCACTTGGGCCATCCTCCACTGCACTCCCAGGCCACAGCAGAGAGCTGGTCTGGAAGAGGAGCAACTGGAACAGAATCCGGCGCCCAGACCGGGACTAGAACCGAGTGTGCCGGCGCCGCAGGTGGAGGATTAGCCTAATGAGCTGCAGCACCGGCCAATCTGATGAAATTTTTAAAATTTTCTTTTCTCCTTATTCTTTATTTCAGTTTGTATTTCTATGACTTTGGGTTCACTGATCTTTTCTTCTATAATATTTACTTACTTAATCTACTGCTGATTCCATTTATTATGGTTTTTGTTTGCTGGGAGGATCTTTACTAATGATTCAATTTCTGTCTTGGTTATTGGTCTGCTTAGGTTTTCTATGTCTTCATGGCTCAATTTAGGTAGGTTGTATAGGTCCAGGAATCTTTCCATTTCTTCTAAATCTCCTGATTTGTAGTCACATAGTTCTTTCTACCAGATATTTAAAGAAGAACTAACTCCAATTCTTCTCAAACTATTCAGAACATTTGAAAAAGAGGGAATCCTCCCAAACTTTCTATGAAGCCAGCATCACCTTAATTCCTAAACCTGAAAAAGATGCAGCATTGAAAGAGAATTACAGACCAATTTCCCTGATGAACATAGACACAAAAATCATCTAATATTTCATTTTGATTTCCATTTAAAATCTCAATGTAATAGGAAAAAATTTTCATTCATGTCATGTACAGATGCTGTATTTCATGAATTTGTTTCTGATTACTTCTAAGTAATCCTATGATCAACTTTTTGAATTACATTTCTGACATTTAGTCATTCTTTTCATCTCCACATTCTAGTACTGAAGTCTTGTGCTCTTTTTGGGCATCATGTTGTCTTCCTTATTCTTATTTCTGAAATGCTGCATTTATTGTTAGGCATTTGTGGTGATACTCATTGCGCTTTTTTTGTTTTTAGTTTCCCCCCTGTGATGGCTTTTATTTTTTTTATGGCTCAGTGGCTTAGAGGAGTGTCTGTTCTTCCAATGAAAACCCAGAGGTGTGTGCTGGGTCTGGTCGGTGAGCTCTGTTCAGTGCTCCAGCATGAGCAGAGTGTCCAAGGTGACATCTGAGTTGGATGTGGTAAATCTCTTTTTCTTTTTTATAATCAGAGGGGATGTTTGTTCTGCTCTGTTGGCATATTCTCATGCTCACCTCCTCTCCTCAAAGGAGACCAATGCCTGGGTGGTAGCCCCACTTGGTACAATATTTGTCTTCACTGTCACAATAACTACACAAGGATCCACGCAGTCTTCAGCCTAAGCATGATCCTGCAGCAATGACCCTCACCAGGGAATCAGGGAGCCCCAAGCATGTGCAATACCCACAGTGACTTCCCAAAATCCCAGGTGCACCCTGCACCCTCCCATGCGGCCATAATGTTTTCACAGCCCAATACACAAGTCATGAGCCCCTGCCCCCTGTTAATTCTCCCAGCCAGACTCCCAGGCATCCCCTCTCGGCTGGTTGCTGGGCACACAGACACAAGCTGGTGCAGCTGTTATATATGTCCAACATGGCCTCCACCTTCCCTTTGCTTGTTATGGATGCCAGTGCCAGGTGTTGGGGAGAGACCTATGCCTCCCCCCCTTTACTTCCCTCTAGGTTGGGCGGTATACTGTCCCCCACAGGGTTCCAAGCCAGGCTTCATGCCAGGCTCTTCCCGAAGATTTATCACCAGTGGCTTGGGTTGCTGCAGTCTGATTTCACCACACTCCAAACTTGGTGCTGAGGCTTTCAGCTGCTGGTGTCCAGAATTGTTCATGTCCACGCCCTCCACTAGGGCCGCAGCATCCCTGTAATTTGTTTGAAGTTTTCTCTGCCATGTTCTCCCTAACTCTTCCCTGAAATCGCTCTCTCTCTCAACTCTTAAAAAAAAAAAAAAAAAAAACTATCTTCCTCTAGACCAGAGCAGTAAGCTCCCTCCCTATCCTGCCATCAGTTTCATCTAGTTTCTGTTTGCTTTATAGTTTTTTTTTTTTAATATTTGGGGAATAAATCTGTTCTTCTTTGTTTCAATATTCCAGAAGCAGAAGTTTCCTAGTTGAATATTTTTTGTTCCATGGTTTCAAGAAGTTTCAAAGCATGGCTTTGGAATCCAGTTTTTGGCTTTCTGGTTCCAAGAATAAGAACAAATTCACCAGTTCCTTGAATTTGGATGTGGATTGAGCCTCACTGATGTGTTTCTTTACCCATCCTGAGTATAGCAGTGATTACCTTTTCCATCTCATTTCAGTTACCACCAAATTTCACACAAGGACCTCTTCTAAGGGTAAACATTTTCCAGTGGCCTAATAGCTTTATTTATTTTGCTGAGGTTTATTTACATTTGTTATACACTTTATTATTTTATTATAACTATATAATAGTCATATTTGCTAAATTATAGCAATATAATTTTTAAAGTTTATGTGCTTATTTGAAATGCAGTGTTACAGAGAGGCAGAGGCAGAGAAAGAGAGAGAGATCTTCCATCCACTGGTTCACTCCCCAGGTGGCTGCAATGGGCAGAGCTGTGCCAATCTGAAGCCAATAGCCTGGAGGTTCCTCTGGGTCTCCCACGAGGGTGCAGGGGCCCAAGAACTTAGGCCATCTTCCACTGCTTTCCCAGGCCATAGCAGCAGGCTGGATCATAAGTGGAGTGGCCAGGACTCAAATTGGCACCCCCATGGGATGCTGGAACAGCAGGTAGCAGCCTCATCTTATGCCACAGCACTGGCCCTAAGAAATGTAATTTTTTAAATTTTTTTATTTTTTATTTTTATTTTTTATTTTGACAGGCAGAGTGGATAGTGAGAGAGAGAGAGAAACAGAGAGAAAGGTCTTACTTTTGCCGTTGGTTCACCCTCCAATGGCCGCCGCGGCCGGCGTGCTGCTGATCCGATGGCAGGAACCAGGTGCTTCTCCTGGTCTCCCATGGGGTGCAGGGCCCAAGCACTTGGGCCATCCTCCACTGCACTCCCGGGCCACAGCAGAGAGCTGGCCTGGAAGAGGGGCAACCGGGACAGAATCCGGCGCCCTGACCGGGACTAGAACCCGGTGTGCCTGTGCTGCAAGGCGGAGGATTAGCCTAGTGAGCCGCAGCGCTGGCTGAGAAATGTAATTTTAAACTGAATCTGTATACTACACATGAACAATCCATCTATTGAATTAATTAGATAATAAATAATTAGATGAATTAGTGTTTTATATGTTTATATTTTGCAGAAGTTCTTGGTAAGTTATTTTAATGCCTTGAGAGCATTTGAGCATGTTTTATTTATTTTATTATTTTGTTTTTATTTGACTGGTAGAGTTATAGACAGTGATAAAGAGAGACAGAGAGAAAGGTCTTCCCTCTGTTGGTTCACTCCCCAACTGGTTGCCACGGCCGGCGCTGCACTGATCTGAAGCCAGGAGCCGGGTACTTCCTCCTGGTCTCCCATGTGGGTGCAGGGGCCCAAGCCCCAAGCACTCAGGCCATCCTCCACTGCTTTCCCAGGCTACAGCAGAAAGCTGGACTGGAACAAGAGCAACCGGGACTAAAACCCGGCGTCTGTATGGGATGCTGGAGCCGCAGGTGGAGTATTAACCAAGTGAGCCACGGCGCCAGCCCCCTTTGAGCATGTTTTAGATTTGAACATGTGTTTACTTCTTCCATTTAAAACGCAGAACGATAATTTACCATCTTCAAAATTGCTCTCATGTGTGTGTGTGTGTGTGTGTATATATATATATATATAAAATTTATTTATTTAAAAGGCAGATATACAGAAAGAGAAGGGGAGAGATTATATAATATATATATGTATATATATATATATATATATATATACACATATATATGCCATAAGCATAGAGCTGGATTGGAAAAGGAGCATCCAGGATACTAACTGGCACCCATATGGAATGCAAGTGCCCATGGCAGAGGCTTAGCTTCCTATTCCTCTGTGCTGGCCCCTCTAATATATTTTTAAGAAAAGATTTCTACTACCAAATCATGGTGTTGCAAGGGCTAATGCTTCAAATTACAGGTGTTACCTGTTGACAGAGTACTTCTCTTGTGTGCAGCACTATGCAACAGCTAAATGTTAGATAACAGCAATAATTCTGTTTTTAAAAGATGGTAATAATGCTGAAAAACACTGGAAAGTATATGTAATAAAATTGAGATGACATATATTCTATAAAAATAAACCTCATTTTCATGTTCTTGCAGAATACACTGAATGAAAATACTTGTGATCCTGTATTAACCAAGAAGAACATACAATTTTATAGTAGCTCTGCCTTAAATTTTATTTTTAAAATATTAAATATAATACATAAAGCATAAATATATAAAGCATAAATACATAGAGCATATGACTTTCTCTGAGAAGAAAAATTTCATATAACTTTATTTTCCATTATGCCTTTTTACCATATCCATTTTTTCTATATTTTTTCTATATTTTTATAATGAAGCTAAGAAGTGGTCAACATTTTATCTGACCTTCAGATAGGCAAGAATTTTAAAGCAAAGGAATTATTTACAAATAAAATTTACATATGTAATATATGAACATATATCATATATAATTTACCTATAAATACAAATATTTAAAAGATTTTATATATACATATAAATGTAGCCACTAAGAAATTAGATCTTTTATGTCATATATACTACAAATAATATTAGAGCAGTGTGCACACGTATTGGCAATATATTAATATTGCATTTAATTTGTAATGAATTTATCATAATATGTATGGCAAAACCTCAACAGCAAAATATTTCTATAGAAAAATAGTTTAAAACCAATTTGCAAAGAAACACAAATAGAAATCATGTGGAGAAAGTATTAAAGTATATTCAAAGCAAAATATTGCTTTTGAACAATTACGGTTGAATAATCAAATATGTAATAGACCCGAAAGGGCCAGATTTGCCTTCAGAGTAGCATGGGCAGTGTGGGGAAGCCAGGTACAGAGATGAGGCCGCAGTGAGACGCAGATACAGTAGATGTAGGAGATCACAAGAGGCTTGAAGAGTTGGCACTAGGGGAGGAAGATAAGGCCTTCCATCTCACATGGCCTTCCAATGCACACAGAATGGGGGAAAAGTATTTTTTTATCTATTAAAGTAATTGATGACATTTACTATTAAATGAATTCAATAACTTTTGTAGTCAGTTAATAATTATTTAGTAAATAGATTGATCTTATTATTCACTAATATGTGTAGGGAATACCGTTCCAAGGTCCCCAGCAGATTCCTGAAACCACGGATAGACTTGAACCCTATCTGTACTAAAGTTTTTCCTGTGTTCCCTGCAGCACTGCCACATAATATTAGAGTTCATCTGTCTTTACAAGTTTTATGCTCTGGTGCCTCCTTTGAATGATTATTCTTGTACTTTGGAGACATTATTAAGTAAGATCAGTACAGGCATCCTTCATTATTCAAGAACAGGCACTACAATACTGCAACAGCTGATCTGATAATCTAGATGGCTACTAAGTGATCAAAAAGCAAGTACAGTAAACGTGGTGAATATAGTGGACAAGGAGATGATTCAGGTCCTAACCAGAAAGAAATGGGTGGCATGAGATTTCATCATGCTTCTCAGAACAGTGGAGATTTTAAAACTAATGCATTATTTACATCTGGAACTTTCCATGTAATATTTTAATTTAATATTTTTAGACTGTAGTTGATCATAGATAATAGAAACCATAGAAAGCAAATTTTATAAAGGGGGGTTACCATGAATTTTCTATTTTTAATTGTTCACTTGTTTGCATCACCTTTGTGTTTAACTATATTTTTTACATGCTTGAATATTTTCCCCAATGTGAGTATACTCTCACCAAAGACTAGTATTTCTTATACAAGGATATGCACTGCTCTACCCAAGGCCCAACAAAACATGTATGTCATTGCAATTTACTTGTAGCCTCGAGCTCTGCACTTAGAAAATAAGACTCTTGCAATTATGCATAACTATTTAATTTAGAAGATAATTTAGTAGCCAGTTTTTGCTACTAAACACATTAATATATTTCACTTGATGGAGATCTTAACTCAGGTGTGTTATCATAATAAGTGCATTATTCAACTAGCACAAATTGACTTTAGCCAAATATCTTGTTTATCAACAGTGCCCATTTGGTTGTTCTTTGTCCATTTCTGATCAGTTATGTTCTGGACATGTTTATTAAATATTTTGATTGTTGCTTCTTTATCATCGTATGACTTCCAAATAAATACAATCACTGGAACAATTCTGCTACCTTTTGTGCCTTCTTATCTTATCTTTGTGGATACTTTACAGATCTTGCTAGATTTATACCTTGGATTACTTCCCATCTGGTGTTTGTCTTAATCAGCCTGATTCTCTTTGATCTATTTTCTCAACAGAGCATGCCAGTGCTGGCTATGGTGGTTCAGGACAATATTTTGAGGGATAGACCTAAAGTTGATTCCTAGCAGCATCATCTCTTAAGAATTCTGACACTGACAGGAGTAGACAGTCTGTAGACAAGTTTCTATGCACAAGTGGAACAAGATAAAACGAATGAATAAAAAATAAGACTGCTAAGCTGATGCATGGAGAGGTATGTGCAGAACAGAGGAATGATTCAGGGATGATGGTGAAGCAGCTGCAATTACAAACACTCAGGTCCTGTGGCATTCCCTGAAGTTTAAAATTAATCTTGGTTGATAGAAAATAAATGGCTGGCAGGTGGTGAGAACTTAAAATGTCTCTGTCTTCTTAAATAGACAGAAGACAAAATAAATTAAATATTCTACTGTCTCTCTTTGATCTCAAATAATAAATTCTGATTGGATGCCATGACTATTTACCAAAAGAGAGCAAGAATTAGTAAGAGCATAATCATTTACTGAGTGTATAATAAATAAGATACAGTATAAAATAATGATAGTTATTGATAGCTTACTGTGTGTCAGACAATGTTCTAAATGGTTTTGCTGTATTAAGTTATTTAGTACTCTAAAAAGTCTATGAGATAGTTGCTATTATTACTCCCATTTTACATGTGAGAAAACTGAAATTAGAGGAATATAAGATTTTTCAAGTTACATAACTAATTACTGGCAGACCTAACACACACACACTCACTTTTTCACTGTTAATTTAAATATACATGAGTGAATTTTTTCCTAAGATTTATTTATTGATTTGAAGGCAGAGTTCCAGAGAGGCAGAGGCAGAGAGAGAGAGAGAGAGAGAGATAGGCCCTCCATCTGCTGGCTCACTCTCCAGATGGCCACAACAGCCTGAGCTGTGCTGATCTGAAGCCAAGAGCCAGGAGCTTCTTCCAGCTCTCCAATGTAGTTGCAGGGGCCCAAGACTTGTGCAATCTTCTATTGCTGTCCCAGGACATAGCAGCAAGTTGGCTCAGAAGTGGAGCAGCCGGGACTTGAACCAGCACCCTTATGGGATGCCAGCACTACAGGCGGCAGCTTTATCTGCTGTGCCACACTGCCAGCCCCCATAAGTGAATTTTTATTAATATATTTTTCAATCTCACATTGTTCCTGAAATTAGTATAAATATTTCTATTTTATACTTTTCTATTATATAGAATACTATGCTCAGAAATTTGAGTTACTTAACACTGATCACTCAGGTAATAAACTGAAACCAAGATTAAAAATTCAAGATTGAGTTCCATCAGACTGTGAAGCCTGCTTTATCCTCACCAATTTATGCCTACAACTTGTAGTAATGACTTGCATTAATTACCCTAGAAAGTGACTATAAAATGGAAAGGGGATTTATATGCCTGCTACTAATCACTTGTGCAATAAAATATAATAATAAAGAGAATATACTCTCTTTGCTTACCTTATATTTGTTTTCTATTTCTCCTGAAAGTCTTGTGAAATAGAAGATGAACCTTTCATTCACCATGTACACATGAAGGGAAATACTTCCCCCAAGCTAACCAGACTACATAAGTGGTGGTGCAAGATTCCCTCATTCTACACCCAGTGGCCCTTTCGCACTACATTTCCAAAGCATGGCTTCATGTAATTGTGCCTGCTTTTTGACTTGTTTTTTATATCCCTGTTTCTAGATCCATTGACCTGGAATGAAAGTGCACTCTATTCCGCTTTTGCAATGCTTTATACTATATTTGGAAACCCTTCCAGTTGGTCCCAGAAGCAGTCTACATAAGAAGCATCCGTGTAATTACTGTGGCCCAGCTGCTGCTGCTGGTGTATAAAAAATTTCAGACAGGTTTCTAGGTTTTAAATAACAGATAACAACCTTAATTTAAGTAGAAGTAAAAAAAAATGCATCAAAGGGCATACACGTTGAAGAAGGATAAAGAAGTAGAATAGGAAATTATCTAGGAACTACTGCAGGCTTCCTAGTCCAGAATCAAACCACATTTAGGCTGCTGGCTAGCATGCTGCTGATAGCACCAAACTGGACATTAACATTCCTCATTGTTATCCTTTATTGCTCATCACTAGTACCATGAAAAATCTCTAGGTCTTCTCAAGTCCTCTAACTCTTCTAAGTGCTAGGTGGAAGGGGCCCCTTGTGTGACTCTAAGTCATTTGTCCTTTCTCTTGCTTCTGAGAATATAGAGGTGGCATATCTACTCTCAGTGGCTTCCTGAGCTCCATGGTTCTGTGCCCCTTATGTGGATCAGACAATAGATTGTCAGAAGTCAAAGTAAAAAGATGCATACATTTGGCAAATTGTACAAATCTTTGTAATCGTTAAACATCTGTATCTTAATATTCAGGAAACTTAGTCTCTTCCTATCTTGTGATGTAGATACACACACATTCTCTTAAAATATGGTATGTATCCTTGAGCAAATTGCCTCACTCCAGCTTGGGTGCTTCTTCTGTTAGAAAACAGACACGTGATTACTGGTCACTCCCTGCAGGGAGTCTAAATGGATTTATAGAAAGGATGGTTTTACACACTCAGAAAATTTTAGAAGAAAAATGCTTTAAGGCAGATCAAAGTGTTTTCATATTATAGTTCCAAGGCACAGAAGCTAGGCTTTGACATTTTTAGAGTCCTCAACTTAAAATGCTTTGCCATCAAGACAGATTAAATTTGCTTACTTGAGCAAGAAAAGGTGCTATAAAAACAGATACTAATAATAATGATGAATAAAGATGGCAGGAAAAAACTTTTGGAGGTGATAGGCAAGTTTATGCTATAGATTGCAGAGATGGGGTTTCAGGTACATACTTATCTCCAAAATTATCAAGCTGTATATATTAAACATATACAGTGGTTTGTATTTTAATCCTATTTAAATAAAGGGGAGTTTTTAACAAAATCCAGATGTATGGAAATGTGTGAGAAACTTCATACTAAACTAAAGGCAAACCCGGGAGGAACTAACACTGATCTCTTGTTGGCGTCATGTACTACATTGTAAGTTAACCCATTGTGGGGATCACCTTGCTAGACAGAACAACCTGGCAACACTGTTCTTTCCAATAAATTATTCATTGTGATCTCACATTTTAGTTCAAATTCTGATAATCATTTACAAATATGTTGTTCTGTTAAATTGTATGAATTTCATAAATGAATTAAATGTATTGCAGAATATTTTCCAAATTAGAAATGACATGATTTTTCTAAACAAAATAAAGTAGGAAAATACACATATATCCCCTGGAAAAAATGGAGGAGGTGAGAAAAAGAAAAGGTTATAATGTATTATAAAGCCATACTGGACTATGGAAGAGATTTATGAGCACATAAAATTTTTAAGCAGCGTAAAAGCTTAGTCTCCTGTACATGACAGTCCTAGGGCATTTACAATTTTATTTTAAAAAATAAAAGGGTCTTCCTGAGCTACTGTGGCACCGAAGATGCCCTGCAACCTCAATAAAAATCTATTTTTACAATTTTACTTGGGAGAAAAAAGATTGAAAAGAATATATAGAGCATATAATGCCAGAACCAACCTGCATATCTGAGCTGTAAATGTCTTGAATAGGTGTTCCTGTAAAGGGCACGAACGGAATTGTCAGTTACTGAAGCTGATTCAGGTAACACACTACTGAGCTCCACAGGTAAGTGAAACTCTTTAAAACTGATGGCTGTATTTTCCATCTCACACTACCAAGATGTTGTCTGTCAATATTTCTTGGCCCAGAAGAGAGATAAAAATAGTCTTCATCAAAAGTCATCTTCCTTTTTCTAACATTGACTTTCTAACAAACAGGGACCCTTAAGAAGGGGGTAACATTCTGATGAAACTTCACCTTCTTACAAAAAGCTTCTGAGTTCAAGGTAAACCTTGTCTTAACAGAACTCAAGTGATTTGAACGTAGCTGATTTGTTTATGTTTGTTGATAAAAGCACGAGGCCTGGAGCCTGACTTTTCAGCTACTCCTGTGGGCTGCGGAGATAAAGAGATTTATAGAAACATAAAGTTTTATAGAAGCTAGTGTTGTAAGATTTCAAGGGGGGTGCTTTTGAGTCACTAACCCGTGGGTGCAAATCCCTGAGTTGGGCTTCTGACTGAAAACATGGTCTGAATAACCGAACAGAAAAAAAAGACCATTGCAAGAGTTAAGTAGCATAGTACTGTTTTTGTGCTGATGAAACAAAAATACAGTCAAGAAACAACAACGAACGTAAAACATACTGTATACGCATGGAAATCTTTGTTTAATAGCATTGATAACTTATTAAGACTCTTTATATTGATTCAATATGTTAAAAGGTATTTGTGAAAAGGTAACCTATGCCAAATCTGTTTTTTCAAGGAATTGAAATGAGGTACTTCATAAAATAACTAAAATATAATGATCTCATTACATTCAATAATAGCAGAATGGGAAACAGTTAATATAAATTTCACTATAGGAATTAAGGACAACTTCATTAAGTAATTATTTGCTTTATATTTTCAAAGATGAGTAGAATTTTCATACATTTTGATTATTTTGTAGAAGAAATCCAGGTAGGGAAAAATAATATAACTAAAGACATAGAGACAAAAATTCATTGGTATGGCTTTGGTTTGAGAACCCTAGAATGTTTACGTGCTGCTGAAAACTTGGTTCCCAATGCAGAATGTTGTGAGATGGGGCCGTGGGGAGGTAACTGGGTCATGAAGGCACTTCCTTCATGAATGAATTAATGTATTGTTACAGGAGTGGTTTTACTGGAAAAGCAAGCTCTTTTAAGCTGTTTGACAGATCTGCACATGCAATGTCCCCTGGCATAGTATGATGCAGCAACAGTGTCCTCAAAATCTATGCAGATATTCATCCCACGTCTTGTACTTCCTATCCTTCAGAATTGTAAGCTAAATAAACTTCTATTCTCTATAAATTAGTATTTTTTCACAGCCACAGAAGATGGACTAACACAGGCATATTTGAACACACGTATAAGTAGTAGAAGAGTGTGTGGTAGATGTATGAGAAAAGAAAGTTGAGGAACAGTGTTTTATTTTTCTTCATACTATTGCTAAACTCTTTACTTAGTGTATAATTAATCTTATGAATATAAAGAAAATTGAAAGTAGATCTTTGTAAAAATTAAGAATGGGAATAGGAGAGGCAGGAGGAGTAAGGATGGAAGCATGGGTGGGAGGGAGGGTAGGGAGGCAATATCACTATGTTCCTAAGTCTGTATATATGAAATAGATGAAATTTGTATAGCTTAAATAAATTTTTTTAAAAAATGCTATTATACTAAAACTATTTAAGACCTAATGGTAGAGATTCTTTTAATACCATCTTAATGAGTTTATCTAGAAGGAAGAAACTCATCAACTAGTTTTGAAATAAGAAGGCATTGTAGACTTTTAAGTTGACGAACACTCAGATTTACTATTATTTTTATACAATATATTTCAAATGACTGAGCAGGTTTAGTTAAATAAAAGAAAACATACTACATACTAGGTGTGAGATTCAAAACAAAGTGTTTTTTGTTGTTTGTTTTTGGTAATCACTCCAACCACGCTCCTACGGTAAGTACAATTAATTATTTTATGCAGTGGAGGAAATTCTGAGGGCTGTTTATAGATAGCTGGCAAGTAGCAGAGCCAAGACTCAAACTTAGATTCTGTCTTGCTCTAAAGACCATGCTCCATATCATAAATGGGATTTGCTAGAGGAAAAGTTGAAAGAAAGTGTGATAACTTTGTCATGACCATTACTGCATGGACAGGATCTCAAAATCTCAGCTGGTGGACCCTGAACATCCTCTCCAATAGCCCGTAAATGACAGCCAAGGGAACAGGCTTCCCAACTGCCCTTGTGCCTCTCTAGTAGCACAGGAAGCTTAGAGTCACTGATTTGTGGGGAGTGAGTAAATATTTCTCTACTTTCCATAGGAAAACATAATTATGTGCTCAAATAATTGCGGGGATTATAATAGATCTTCCAATGTGCTGCAAGAAGCTCCCTGGAATGATTGTACTTTATGAGTGTTCTATTTTCATTTCAATGGAAACAAAATCATTCTTGCTTTATAACATTTTATAATCACTACAAAAAAAGAAAATAAGAAAACATAGCAAACTCTACACACACACACACACACACGGTAGATTAGTAAACTATCCTTGCTTAAGTGATATAGAAAGGCATAAATGTAAGTATATGTATTTTGAGTAATTTTGGCCTTAATTGTCTAAATATTTCATCTTGGGGATAAATAGTTCTTTGCTCTTCTCAACAGACAGGGCTAATCAGAACACAACAGCAGGGAATGGAAGTACCCTGAGATGGAAAAATTAGGTAGTTAAAAAACACATCAAGCACCAACAATTTTAAGTAGCTGTTAGCTGGAATGGCATTTCTTTGTATTTCAGGAATAATAAATTTTTTTCAACTTTTATATAATAAATATAAATTTTGAAAGTACAACTTTTGGATTATAGTGGCTCCCCCCACCCCATAACCTCCCTCCTACCCACAACCATCCCATCTCCCACTCCCTCTCCCACGCTATTTTTCATTAAGATTCATTTTCAATTATCTTTATATACAGAAGATCAACTTAGTATATACTAAGTAAAGATTTCAACAGACTGCACCCACACAGGCACACAAAGTATAGAGTACTGTTTGAGTAGTAGTTTTACAGTTAATTTGCATAGTACAACACAATAAGGACAGTGATCCTACATGGGGAGTATGTGCACAGTGATTCCTGTAGTTGATTTAATAATTGACACTCTTATTTATGACGTCAGTAACCACCCTAGGCTCTTGTCATGAGCTGCCAAGGCTATGAAAGCCTCTTGAGTTCACCAACTCCAAATCTTATTTAGACGAGGCCATAGTCAAAGTGAAAGTTCTCTCCTCCCTTCAGAGAAAGGTGTCTCCTTCTTTGATGGCCCATTCTTTCTGCTGGGATCTCACTCACAGAAATCTTCATTTAGGTCATTTTTTTTGCCACAGTGTATTGGCTTCCCATGCCTGAGAAACTCTCATGTGCTTTTTAGCCATATCTGAATGCCTTAAGGGCTGATTCTGAGGCCAGAGTGCTGTTTAGGACATCTGCCCTTCTATGAGTCTGCTGTATATCCCACTTCCCACGTTGGATTGTTCTCTCCTTTTTAATTCTATCAGTTATTATTAGCAAACACTAGTCTTGCTTATGTGATCCCATTGACACTTAATCCTATCATTATGATCAATTATAAACTTAAACTGATCACTTTGATTATTAAGATGGCATTGGTACATGCCACCTTGATGAAATTGAATTGGAAACCCCTGGTACATTGAGAAACCCTTAGGCACAGGCAAAGACTTCTTTGAAAAGACCCCGGAGGCACAGACAGTCAAAGCAAAAAATAAACAACTGGGATTACATCAAAATGAGAAGTTTCTGTACTGCAAAAGAAACAGTCAAGAAAGTGAAGAGGCAACTGACAGAATGGGAAAAAATATTTGCTAACTATGCAACAGATAAAGGATTAATAACCAGAAACTACAAAGAGGTTAAGAAACTCCACAACAACAAAACAAGCAACCCACTTGAGAGATGGACCAAGACCCTAAATAGACAGTTTTCAAAAGAGGAAATCCAAATGGCCAACAGACACATGAAAGAATGTTCAGGATCACTAGCAATCAGGGAAATGCAAATTAAAACCACAGTGAGGTTTCACCTCACCCCTGTTAGAATGGCCTACATACAGAAATCAACTAACAACAAATCCTGGAGAGGACGTGGGGAAAAAGAGACATTAATCCACTCTTAGTGGGAATGCAAACTGGTAAAGCCACTATGGAAGACAGTTTGGAGATTCCTCAGAAACCTGAATACAGCCCTACCACATGACCCAGCCATCCCACTCCTTAGAATTTACCCAAATGATCTGGCTTAAAATCCTATGAGAGTATTTTAGGCATGGAAAGCCAAGACACGCTGGGGAAAAAAAAAAAAGATGAAGAAGAAGACCTAAATGAAGGATCTCAGCGAGTGTGATCCCAGTGGAAAGAACGGGGCCATCAAAGTAGGAGGTAACTTTCTCTGAAGGGAGGAGAGAACTTCCACTTTGACTATGGCCTTGTCGGAATAGGACCAAAGTCAGTGAACCCTAAAGGCTTCCATAGCCTCGGCAACTCATGGCTAGAGCCTAGGGAGATTACTGATGCCATAAACAAGAGTGTTAAATTGTTAAATCAACATCAGGAGTCACTGTGTACTTGCGTCCCATGTGGGATCTGTCCTTAATAGGTTGTCAAAGGTGAAGTAATGATATAGCTAGTACTGAAACAGTATTTTTACACTTTGTGGTTATGTGTGGGTGCAAACTGATGAAAGCTTTGCTTAGTATATACTGAAGCGATCTTCTGTATATAAAGATAATTGAAAATGAAAAAAAAAAAAACCTTGGTTTTAAATTGGAAATTACATAGAAGAATAATCAATCTTTTTTTAAAAAAAAATATCTTGCAGAATCTCGGTCATTAATGTGATGTACACTGTTACTTAATGCTATAACTAGTACTCCAACAGTATTTTTTCACTTTGTGTTGCTATGGGAGGACAAACTGTTGAAATCTATATATATACTAAACTGATTTTCTATATATATATAAAAAAGAATTTACCCAAATGAAATTAAATTGATCAATAAAACAGCTGTCTGCACCTCAATGTTTATTGCAGCTCAATTAGCAATAGCTAAGACATGGAATCAACCTAAATGCCCATCAACAGAAGACTCGATAAATAGATGATGGGATATGTACTCTATAGAATACAACACAGCAGTACAAAAAAAAAAAAAAGATGAAATCCAGTCATTTGCAACAAAATGGAGGAATCTGGAAAACATTATGCTGAGTGAAATAATAAATTTTAAATTCAAATTCCCAGATATGTGCACACACACTTCATATAAATGTGTAGGTATTATACATTTTTACTTTTACATATTTATTTATTTTGCATATGGGCAACAGTACTAAGTAGCTCACTGTCATTCCATTTCTCTTTCTTTTTATGGCGATGTTGGCACATTTTCACCAATAGATTAAGGTTTTGTATCTCTCCAATCTAATTGATTGATGTAACTCACTCAACTTCCAGAGATGTATGGTTAATGTGATCTTGCAATTAGGAAATAAGAAGTGGATCTTTGTGTTTAGCAGTGAGGAGATCAAAGAAGCTGGCATTTTTTTTCTGTTTGTATTTTGTGTGTCTTCTCTTATCACATGACCTACAAAGCTTAATATTATCATTTCCACTACATTTAAAATAAATTTAAAATAAAATGCTTACCTATTACCATGACCTCATTGGCTCTCAATTTGCTAGCCCTGCTTATCTTTATGACCTTAATTCCTCATTTCTTTGCCTTCTTGCTGTTCTTTGCACATGTCAAGCCTTACAATTTTATATGTTGCTTCATTCTTTACCTAGGTAAGAATTTTCCTAAAATGACTGAAAATTAGGATGTCCTGGAGAACTATTAAAAATACTAATGCCCAATTCACACCACCAGACATTTTTATTTAGATGATTTTTACTGGGACCTATGTATCAAATTTTCTTAAAAGCTTCCAAGGAAATATTAATTTACAGTCAGAGTTGAGAAATACTGCATGAGATTTTCAAATGATAGGTTCTGGTTTCCACCCAGATAACTTCCCATAAAGGACTTCTTATGTCCAAGTAAAGAAACACCACCCTCATACCATTATCTCTATTAGAAATCATACTGTGTTTCCTTGGTTATTGTCTATCCCTGCAGCTAAAACATTTGCTTCATCATAGCAGAGGCTTTGTCTTGTGTCTTGTTCATAATTTTATTCCCAGTCCAATAGGTATTCAATAAATGTCTGTTTAATGAATGAACATCTGGCTGATAAAGGTAAAGGAAAAAGAGAGGAATGTCAGAAGCATTCGCCAATTTATTAAAATGCATGTTTGTATACAACACTCATCCTTCTCAAATGATAAGTGGATGAGTGTTTGTGTGTGTGTCTGTGTGTGTATGTGTGTGTATGCATAGATGATCTAAAAGTACCCAGGGTTTACAAGCTTATGGAAACAAAGGGGATGGAAATAGTATTACTAATCTGTTTTTTTTCCTTTGCTTTTGTTTTTGTTTGGTTAGTAACACCAGTTCAAATATAAAACCAGGTCTTAGACGATTTTCTGGAAACATTTGCAGGTCTTACATAGCCTTTTGAACCATTCCACCAATTCACGTGTTATATATTCTGTTCTTTCTTTTGACTCTTAGCCTGTGGTTTGTATTCCAGGACTTAAGAACCAGTAAGATAACCTTACTGGTGTTTCTGTTGCTCCCAAGCACTATTAGGGGAACTGGTCAAGATACCCTCTCCTGATGCTCCTCAAATGGCCAGCCTCCAGGGACGAGTGTTGTGTTGATGTAAGTATGGGGCAAATGACCTGCTTCTTCTCTGGTTCACACTTGGGCTCTTGCAAGACCTAAGCACCTTCTCTGTGTTTTGACGTCACATAAATCTCACTTGGATATCATCTCCTAAGTCTTTGCTTATATACTTTCTATCTACAAAATTAACAGAGTTTAGGAGCTAATGGGGGGGGGCACTATAGCAAGAGATCATACTATGTTGTCTTCCAGTTTCCCACCTCTCCATCTTTTTCTACAATACAAGGGAGCCCATCTCAAGCAGCTTATTCTCTGTGCAGGATGCAGATAGCCTCCGAAGGGGACAGCATGGTGACAGCATAGTTCCATTGGTATAGAATTAGTTGGGGCATATAATACGCACACACACACGGGTATATGTATATGTATGTGTGAATTCATTTAAAGATGCATCATACATGTGCAGTTACATCTGTCTTCTACCAGCAGTATAAATTTGAGCAAATCACATAGCCTCACAGAATATCAGTTTCTTCATCTGTAAATGGGTAATTTCTGTAGATCCATAGTATTAACAAATTTAATGTTCATGGTGTCAACCCTGTGCAAGTGACCATGAAGGACCATGACATGTGGTGATTTGTAATTTTACTGAAGCATGAAATTGAGGCTCATGTACCAAGGGGCTGTTGAACAGAAATGAGCCAGTTAGCTGGGGCATGAGCCTTGTTAACTGCTCAGCAGGCAAGTAGCCACATGGTTTGTTGTTTTCTGCTTGACCTGCATACACAATAACCCTCACAGAGCAATTAAAAAAGAAGTGCGTGGCTTTGGGAAAGAAAAAAGATACAGCTTGTGTTAGAGGAATAGAGATGCCAAAAAATACATGAAGATCTTCAATCTAATTCCTGACTGTGAAAAACAGAAGTCTCCAACAATTTTTCCAAGTATGTCCGAAAAGAACTTTGAAAAATTATATTTCTCCTCACACATTTTTAGGTTGACAACTAAAGTTTTCTATCATAAATTTAAATACTTGTAAATGATGTAATTTCTAGCATGCTATAAATATTGGCAATTTTAAATGAAATTATTACATCATTCATAAATTGGTTCCAGAGAAGTCATTTATCATAATGACTTGATAGTCACCATTATCCATTACAAAAATACATGAATAAGCTCTTTTTAAGAGAAACTTGCATCAATTTTACTTCCTTAAGCTCATATTTCCATTTCTCTTACCCCACAGAATTTATTCTAATAACATATATTTTAAATGTGAAACGTTGTTATTGATCACCCTATCATATTTCTCTGCAATAAAAATATATGTATTTAAAGGTTTTTTTTTTTTGGTATATTTCCTGGGAACATAAAGTTCTGTTTAAAAAATATTTTGAGTTGAATTATAATTATAATTATGGTAATACACAATAGGAACAATGAATTTGGGTAAAAAATTGGTAAATAATTATTATAAAGGATGAATGTATTACAAGTGCATCTTTTAATAAGATATATGAAGCTTGTTTTGTGGATGATTGTTACTTGCTGTTAGACAAGCCAAGATTCAGTGTTGATTCTATTCCAACTTTTATTTTTATAGATAGAAATACTAAAAAATATTGTCTCCATTAAAATATCAATAGAAATGAAAGTAGCTATGTTACATTAATGCATGTCACTCTTTGAACATTTTCCAAGTTATATATCCTACAAATTTGTCATAAAAGTTATTTTAAAGCTATATCAGCCAACAATTTAATCAGATCTCCTTCAATTCTATTGAAAGACAACAATTGGAAAGAAGAACTCTTACAAAATGATTTATTGGCCAGTAATTTAAATAATTCATTTTCCCAACACCTATAAGAACATTTCAAATTGCCCTAGTATTAAACACCAAGAGATTTTTGACCCCAGGACAAAATACAATGATGAAGTTATAAAGAGGTTAAGGGTATGCTTTTCTTTTAGAAAGTGAAAGCAATGTTATGAAAGATAAAGTTGGAAGGATGATCTCTTTGAGAAGTAAGTTGTTAGGTAAATCAATTTTAGAAAACAGTATATATGAAGTTTAGTGTCAGAAAGTCTTTTCTTTTTTTAACTTTTATTTAATAAAAATAAATTTCCAAAGTACAATTTTTGGATTACAGTGGCTTTTTCCCCCCATTACTTCCCTCCCACCCACAATGCTCCCATCTCCCGCTCCCTCTCCCATTCCATTCACATCAAGATTCATTTTCAATTCTCTTTATATACAGAAGATCAATTTAGTATATATTAAGTAAAGATTTCAACAGTTTACACCCACACAGAAACACAAAGTGTAAAGTACTGTTTGAGTACTAGTTATAGCATTAATTCAAATTGTACAACACATTAAAGACTGAGATCCTACATGAGGAGTACGTGCACAGTGACTCCTTTTGTTGACTTGACAGTTGCCAAGGCTATGGAAGCCTTTTGAGTTCGCCAGCTCTGATCTTATTTAGACAAGGTCATAGTCAAAAGTGGAAGTTTTCTCCTCCCTTCAGAGAAAGGTACCTCCTTCTTTGATGGCCCGTTCTTTCCACTGGGATCTCACTTGCAGAGATCAGAAAGTCTGATCAGAAAGTCTACTCAATTACTCAAATGCCCCTTGGAAAATCTCCATACTCCAGTCTGAACATACCCAGTATAAATTACTTAGTGATACAATATATTTTAATAATTTTGCACGTAACATTCACTCCATACTTGTAGAATGCCTTTTAGTTGCCTACTAGTTGGCATTTTCTGGCTGAAATGTTATGCCATTTAGGATTCTAAATTTTTAAATCTTCTCAAATGCTAGGACAGTTGCATAATAATATAAGTACTTACTGCCCCATCCTAAAAAAATTAGATTGAGATTAAATGAGAAAAAGTGGATGGAAATCTTATGTCAACTGCAAAACATCATAAAAGTGTAATGATGTGAAAGAATGGACACACCTGTGAAAGAGAAGAAAGGAAAGTTGATAGCTTGGGAGGAACCTATGCAATGTGCTGAGATCTGGGGAGTCATTTAGCAGCTAAAGTATCCAAGGAAAGAAATGTCAGGAAAATAGGCACAAAAGCAGGAGGTAAATGCTCATCTGGCAAACTAAGTAAGGAAGAATTAAGATTTTTAGAAAGGAATAGGCTTTTATGTACTGGAACCCAATCTGAGAAATTGAAGCAGCCTATGACTGTACGTATGTTGTGAGGTAGAAGACAAATCTATGCTTTGGAAGCTCCTTTCATTTCCATGCTTTTTTGCATTACTTTTTGTTTTATGTTCTCTTTTTATCTTTCTTTTTTTTGATAAATTTCTAAATATGTTCACTTTGAAGAGGAAAATGGTTTACTCATCTCAAAATTAATTATTTTTAAAAATTTTAATTAACATGCAATAGCTTTACACTTCAATGAGATACAGTACAATATTTCAACAAATACAACGCAGCATAAGTCAATCATACCAGGCGATTAGCCCATCAGTTTCCTTTATCCTATATTATAGTTCACTATTTTTCTATGGAACTCTAGAGTATATCAACTTTGCTTAGCTGTGTTTTGGTATCCATTATCCCATTTCCCCCTCCTATACCATGATATTTCTCAGCTTCTAAAAATTACTATTATGGATAAATATATGTACTATGCATATATAGTACCTATTTAAATCTCTCACATATTAAAGGAAACATTTGGCATTTGGCTTTCTGTATATGGCTCTTTTCACTTAACATAATGATCTCTAATGCCATCCACTTAGCCAGAAGTGTCAGGATTGCATTGTTTTTATGACTGAATAGTATTCCTTTGTGTATGTATACCAAATTTTCTTTATCAGTTCATCCATTGATGGACATCTAGGTTGATTTCCTGTCTTGTGAAAAGTGCCACAGCAAAAATAGGAGTATGGGTATCTCTTTCATATGCTGATTTCATCTCCTTCAGTTGTATTCCCTTCTAGAACTGGTATAGTTGGATCCCATGGTAAATCCATTTTGAGTTTTTGAGGGATCTCCATACTGCTCTCCATAATGGCTGTACTAATTTGCATTTATACCAGTAGTGTATTAGGGTTCCTTTTTCTCTACATCAATATCAACTTTTTTGCTATTTTTTATTTGTAATAGTCATTCTAACTGAGATGATATTTCATTGCAGTCTTAATTTGCAATGCCTTGATGGCAAGTGATAAAATTTTTTCATGTATTTGTTAGTCACTGGTATTTCTTTTGAAAATTGTGTATTTAAATCTTTTACACATTACTTAACTTGATTGCTTGCTTTTTTTTGTTGCTGGATTTTTGGAGCAAGCTTCTGCACTGGGAAGGTTTTCCATCCTTTGAAGCCCATGTTGTGTCGGAGTTCAGTATGCCCTGAGAGAGCAGACACCAATAATCTTGTAATTGACTTTGTATTTCCTCTCTCATCTGCTTCCAATTCCATCTCTCCACAGCTGCAGAAATGAGGTCTTAAAAACGAAAATATAATAATTTCCCCCCTTCTTCTTAAGGCCTCCTAATGGTTTTCCACGCTGCATTTAGGATAAGGCTAGATCTGTTATGTGGCCTAAAGCAATGTTGTGTTGGAACTAGCTTATACAGACTCATGAAAGCCAACTGTTAAATTTTGTGAGCTGATTGTATAACACAATCACGATTAAATTAAACTCTATACTATATCATTAAATAAATCATATAAACAGATAAGGAGTAGTCAAAGCTCAGTACTTCCTAGTTATTTTACACTTCATGCTTTGCCCTTGAGATTATTTAGGATCATTGTACTGACGTGGTAGAAATTCTTTTTTTTTTTAACTTTTATTTAATGAATATAAATTTCCAGTGTACAGCTTATGGACTACAGTGGCTTCCCCCTCCCATAACTTCCCTCCCACCCACAACCCTCCCCTCTCCCACTCCCTCTCCCCTTCCATTTGCATCAAGATTCATTTTCAATTCTCTTTATATACAGAAGATCAATTTAGTATAAAGATTTCAACTGTTTGCACCCACATAGAAACACAAAGTGAAACATACTGTTTGAGTACTAGTTATAGCATTAAATCACAATGTACAGCACATTAAGGACAGAGATCCCACATGAGGAGCAAGTGCACAGTGGCTCCTGTTGTTGACCCAACAAATTGACACTCTAGTTTATGGCGCCAGTAACCATCCTAGGCTGTCGTCATGAGTTGCCAAGGCTATGGAAGCCTTCCAAGTTTGCCGACTGATCATATTTAGACAAGGTCATAAAAGACAGAGTGAGGATAGTAACCAAAGATCCTAAGAGTGGCATTTACCAGGTTTGAACAATTATACAGCATTAAGTGGGGAAGAGGACCATCAGTACACACAGGTTGGGAGTAGAGCCATTGGTGGTAGAGTAGAGGTTATGATTACAAAGGAATGAGGCCCAAGTGCACTAGACAGGGCCTAGAACAAAGGACAGAGTCATTATTAGAGGAGCTAAGAAAGGTGCTGTCTAAGCTACAAGTAAGTTTTCTGATTGAGAGGCAAATAGAACCTGATAGAAGGGGCTTGATAATAATCTGTTGGGCTTTAGGCCTTGTAAATTCAGAGGCCCAGACCTATCTATCTCTTCACATGGGGTATATCCTAAGGGAGGTGTGAACCTCCTAGGGGAAGGCACTCTGTTGACTTTCATTACTTGGCTGGCCTGGGAGGAGAGCTGGCCAGGTAAAGGCAGGTGGCATCTCTAACAAGAAATTTACAGTTCTGCCTGCAATGTTGCTGACCCTACTTGACCATCCCCTCAGCTGCAGTGGTCACTTTGGAAGTTGGGCTGAGTGAAGGGCTTTTCAGCTTAGAGCCAATAAGATCTGTGGCTCTGACCTGGGCATCCTTCGACTCCAGGGCAGGTCTATTTCCAATGATCCAACTCTTGGCAGAGCTGCCAGGGCTCTTCACAAGCTGACTTCTGCTGAAGCCCAGGCTTACCACATGGAAAGCCACTGCAGTGGACTGGCCTGTTGGGTCTGCTTGAGGGCAGATCACTGTACAGATCAGCCATTAATAGGCCTGCCACCCATTGCTTCTGATGCCTAGCTTTCTTTTCCTCCTGGTTTGTGTTAAAGCAGACCAGAGGATGCAAGTCAAGGGAGTGCCCGTGTCCCATCTCTAATCTTCGGTGGCCTGAACTACAAGTCTCTAGTCACAGGCATGTTCTGTAGTAGTTTTTCTAAGGTAGACAATGCCCATGAAGAAAATTATATTCTCACTTTAAAACTTTCTTTCCCTTTGGTCTGAAAGGGAGGTTTTTTCTACTTACTGTATACTTCGCTGATGGCGAAGTTAATCTAGCTATGAGATTATTATTTAAGTTCTTATTTTGGCTATGCTATTACAGAAAAATGTTAGCCATCTCTTTTATAAGGTCTAAAGATTAAATTGTGCATCCTACAGATTCCTTCAAAATAGAATTAGTTTCCTACCTTGAAGAGAATAGAGAAATGAAAGAACAAGTTGGGCTTAGAATAGAGAAATGAGGGAGCAAGTCCTAGATCGCTTGCTGACAATAGCAATATCACATGAATACTTAGCAAACCGTTTCAACCACTAGATAACAACTTAAGAAAACATTTACCAGAAGGTCCAATGCCTTCTATAAATTTTAAGAATCATGTATTTGAAAACACCTCTTAAATATCTAACATGGTGTAGTTTGTTTAGCCAGTAAACTTAAGCACAACCATCTAAAATGTTTTTAGTTTCTTTCTACCAACACGTTTAAAACATATGATACAGAGATTCAGGTCACTCAAATTAAAATGTATCTTTGATTGATTTTAGCAGCTTAAATTTATGGACAATCTTATCTATAAGCCATTTAAAATAAAACTCTTAATAAAATTTCCCCATGTGGACATACAATATGTACACACATATAATATAGCATAATAGACCAATATTTTAATAATAGCTTTTAAAATCTTTAACTCTTTTTGTAGATTGCCAATTGATTTGAATTGCTTTTTGTTTTTAGTAACCTCAGTTAACCATACTTTCTCTCAGTTGGTACTGTTAATACATTATTGGCTTCATCTGTTTACAGAGCCATCCCAAAGTACTGGTAGAAATTCTAAATGATCTTGCCAACCCTGCATCAACTGGTATCTTGATATCAGTGATGTGGTTGGTGCTTACACCAAGGAATAGGCTTCTTTCTTCAGAGTTGAGTGCTGAACGTTTTCCAAAACACCACTAGTAAGACATGACTTGGACCTGGATTAAAGTAGGAGAAGGCTAAATTGAATCAACCTCCAACATTATTCTGTCCTTTGTTGGCATTTCCCTTTCATAAACTTTCTTCCAGGTAATAAATAAAATAATTTTACATTGACAAAATTCATTAATATGAAGCAACTCACTGCATATTTGAAATTATATTCCTTGAATTATTTTTGATCATTGTGTATCATAAGACCTATCACAAAACTCACATCATTTAACAACTTTACTTTTCTTCCTGAAGACAGTGGGAGTCCTTTACTTCTTTCATTTTCATTGTACAGCATTCATGACATAGTTATCTATTCGTAATTATTTTTACTGCATATATGAGAGGTCTTTGAAGTGTTAATGGAAAATAAAAGCTAAGTTTACTTTTCTGCAAAAAAATGAAACCCATGCATGTGTAGGGTCTTAAGCAAGTTCAGGAACAATATATATTATGAAAAAAACTATGCACGATTTCAAAAACTTTTTGCACCAAATTAATCTTCTGTTTTAATTCCATTTTCCATGAACTTCTTAAAATATCCACATGCATACCTGCTTTGTAGTCTTCCAAGTAAAACAGCAAATTATTTGAAGACAGATTGTTTATTTATTTATTTATTTTTAAACATTTATTTATTCATTTGAAAGTCAGAGTTACATAGAGAGAGAAGGAGAGAAAGAGAGAGTGGGCTTCCATCTGCTGGTTTACTCCCCAATTGGTTGTAATGGCCAGAGCTGCACGGATATGAATCCAGGAGCCAGGGGCTTCCTCCGGGTGTAGCCATGTGGGTGCAGGGGCCTAAGGACTTGGGCCATCTTCCACTGCTTTCCCAGGCCACAGTAGAGAGCTGGTTCAGAAGTGGAGCAGCCGTGTCTGGATACGGTGCCCACATGGGATGCTGGCACTGCAGGTGGCGGCTTTATTCACTACGCCACAGCACCGGCCCCGACATGTTATTTAGATACCAAGTGGCATTTGGGAAGTTAACTAATATTTAGATATTTTACAGTTAATATTCTCTGAGTTCAATTACTATCATGTCTTTAAAACTTTTCAAGTTCCGGTTGCTCCTCTTCCAGTCCAGCTCTTGGCTGTGGCCTGGGAGGGCAGTGGAGGATGGTCCAAGTGCTTGGGCCCTGCACCTACATGGGAGACCAGGAGGAAGCACCTGGCTCCTGGCTTCGGATCTGTGCAGCACCGGCCCTAGCGGCCATTTGGTGGGAGTGAAAGGAAGACCTTTCTCTCTCTCTCTCTCTCTCACTGTCTAACTCTGTCAAAAAATAAATAAATAAAAAATTAAAGGCCGGCGCCGTGGCTCAACAGGCTAATCCTCCGCCTTGCGGCGCCGGCACACCGGGTTCTAGTCCCGGTTGGGGCACCGATCCTGTCCCGGTTGCCCCTCTTCCAGGCCAGCTCTCTGCTGTGGCTAGGGAGTGCAGTGGAGGATGGCCCAAGTCCTTGGGTCCTGCACCCCATGGGAGACCAGGAGAGGCACCTGGCTCCTGCCATCGGAACAGCGCGGTGCGCCGGCCGCAGCGCGCTACCGCGGCGGCCATTGGAGGGTGAACCAACGGCAAAAGGAAGACCTTTCTCTCTGTCTCTCTCTCTCACTGTCCACTCTGCCTGTCAAAAAAAAAACCAAAAAAAAACAAAAAACAAAAAACTTTTCCTGAACTGCATCAAGGGATATGAAAATTAAATTATGTTCTTTTCAGCACTGTTGGTAATAAGGGTTTGACAATCATAATTTGTCCAATTTCCTTGATAGAAAGATCATTATGTAACGATTAAGGGATCAATTCAACAGGAATTTGTGACTATAATAAGTGTATATACACCCAAAATCAGGGCACTTGACTATTTAAAACCAATGTTAACGAAGATTCCAAAACAATAGTAATGGGGGACTTCAACACCCCATTTTCATCAATGGACAGATCAACTAGACAGAAAATCAACAAAAACAAACAAACAAAAAAAATCGAACAGAGGTAATCTACGCTATGGACAAAATAGACCTAACTTATAAATAGAGAACTTTCCATTCCACAGTTGTAGAATGCACATTCTTATCATCAATGCTTGGAATTTTCTCTAGGACAGACCATATACTAGGCCAAAAAGCCAGTCTCATCAAATTCAGAAAAATCAAAATCATACCATGCATCTTTTCTGACTACCATGGGATGAAGCTGGAAATTTACAACTTAAGAAACTAGAAAATATGCAAACACATGCTGACTGAACAACACTCTCCTGAGTGTACAGTGGTTAATAGAAGAAATTAAAAAAAATCTAAAAATTCCTGGAAATTAATCAAGATGACAATATAAAACATATGGGAATACCAAAATTATGGGATACATAAGTTACAGCAAAAACAGTGTTAAGAGGAAAGTTTTAGCAA
The DNA here is from genome assembly GCF_033115175.1 of Lepus europaeus. Taxonomy (NCBI): domain Eukaryota; kingdom Metazoa; phylum Chordata; class Mammalia; order Lagomorpha; family Leporidae; genus Lepus; species Lepus europaeus. Next base: position 101,881,521 of record NC_084828.1, on the reverse strand, counting down.
TTAGTGCCTACATCAAGAAATTGGAAAGATGTTAAGTAAATGAGCTATCAATGCATCTCAAGGACCTAAGAAATACAACAAACTAAACCCCAAATTAGTAGGAAGAAAGAAATAATTGAAATTAGAAAAGAAGTAAACAGAATTGAAACAACAAAATACAAAAGATCAATGAAATGAAGATCTGTTTTTTTAAAAAGTAAATAAAATTGATACACAATTGGCATAAATTACCAAAAAAATAAAGAGATAGAAGACCTAAATCAATATAATCAGAAAAAAAAAGAAAAAGAAAAAGGAAGTGTAACAACAGATACCACAGGAATTAAATTAAATTATTCTTCTTTTAAAGTCCCCACGTTGGATGCATGGGCCCTTTAAGGCCATGCACTGGAAGTAAGTTTGATGAAACTTTGCAAGGATCTGAATATAGTAGGACTTTCTTAGTTTTGCGAGTTTTATAAAACCATATGACAGAGTGAACACATTGCTAGGACTCTTCCTAAGATCTTAGAAAGAATCAGGGTGCGTGAGGAGTTCTGAGAGTTGAACCTCATCACATTTTTTAGATAATCTCTCTCCAGGCATATTAGAGTGACAGCCAGGAGGGCTTAATTATAAAACAAAAACAAAAACGAAATCACTGGGGGAGTTTGATGTGAAAAAGGACTGAACAGAATACTAGCAACATGAGGTCAACCATCACACGTGAAATCCTGATATGGATAAGGATAATCTAAATTGTGAACAAAAAGATCTTTCTCCCTTAGAATTTCCAACTCAATAAATTAATCATCTTGATTTCCCTTTTGTCTTCTGCAGGTTCTATGGATCATATCTCCAAAATTTATCACAAATATATCCAAATTTATACATCTTACTATTATTAACTTTGGTTTTGTCTGCATTGTCTGTCAATGGCAAAATGCATGTAACCAGTATCTTAAAAGATCTTATTATTCCACATTTGCTCTAATACTTCATCTGTAATTCATTCCCACATGGAAGCCAGGACGATCATATAAAAATACAAATCAGGTAGTGTTACTTTTCTTTCTAAAGCCATCTGACACATTGCATTGCCTCTAGAATAAAATATTCTCTTTCAAGCTATGGTTCATGTAGATGTACTAAATTTGACTCCTACCTACCTTTTTTTTCTTAAAGATTTATTTATTTTACTTGAAACTCAGAGTTACACACAGACAGAAGGAGAGGCAGAGAGAGAGAGAGAGGTCTTCCATCTGCTGGTTCACTGGTTGGCCAAAATGGCAGAAGCTGTGCTGATCTGAAGCCAGAAGCCAGGAGCTTCCTCTAGGTTTTCCCCACAGATGCAGGGGCCCAAGGACTTGGACCATCTTCTACTGCTTTCCTAGGCCATAGCAGAGAGCTGGATCAGAAGTAGAGCAACCGGGACTCGAATCGGTGCTCATATGGGATGTTGGAACTGCAGGCAGCAGCTTTACCAGCTACACCACAGAATCGGCCCCCTTACCTACCTTTCTACCTCAAGCCATCCACTTGCCACATTCTTCTATCCCTAAAAGCCTCACCATCCTTTTCTGCTCCTCCAATTATTCAACTTCACTCTTGACTTGGAGTCTTGCACCAGTTGGTGTTGTCCCTAGATGTTGTGGTTTCTGACTTAGGTTGGCTTTTTGTCAGCCAAAATCTCAGATCCTCTAAAAAATCATCATGTAAAAATATCTCCCTGTAGTCTCTTGGTATCAAATTACCTTACTTAGTTTCTGTGATTATTTATCACTGTATAAAACCATTCTATTTTTTGTCTGTTTATGGTCTCTCCAGTAGACTGTATACTCCACAAGAACAAGAAAGTTATAGATTTTAATCATTTCAGTCAGAATCTGCATTCTCTAGCTTGACTCCTTAAAATGCTAGGGCAGGCTTGTTCTGAATCATGGAAAAATGAGGATCCTTGGAAATAGAGAAGAATGATAATAAGAATGTCAGGTACTTCACAGAACTTGGGAAGAGTTTCAATCCATTGATCGATATTAGACAGGCATTTCTAACACTCATTAGTGCCTTTTGGGGTCCAGAAAAATGCCAAGTGTCAAAAAGATTAAACATTAAAAAAAAGCCTTCAAGATGGCTTGTCTTCCAAGGCTGCATTTGAGAGGAAATTAGGGACATTCCATGTGTCAAAATAATGCATGCCTTTGCCATTCTTGGACATAGGAGTAGGACCAGGTTATTATGGTAGGGTAGGTATTGCTCATTGCTTCTGGTAGAGAGAAAGAGGCCTCTAATCCAATGTAGAGTGATACATTCAAGACATTTGCGATAAGGCAAATGCTAGTTATCTTGCAACATTGTGGCTCCAACCTGAGGCTATTGCACTAAATTCTGCTGTCAAAATATTTCTATTTCAATGATGTTTTCTCACAGATGTCATGTCATATAGAGAATTATTAACTAATTTGTTAATCATGAACTGTCTAAAATATGTAGTTCATTAATTTTCATTCAGATATTTTGACCACCCAAGTGTTTTTCCTCCAATCAACTAGCTTCTTTTTGGTTATACAGTGCTATTTGTAATGAGCACGATAACATTTCTTATTCCTCTATTTCTCAGAATCTACTAAGCAATTGCCTTAGTATTGCAGTAGAATTTTTCCCTAAATGTGTGAGACTGAATTTTTAAAGCCATGCATTGATTATTTCTATTTTTTCAACACCGGTGGATTTTATTATAACAAGAGGATCACATAAGTATTTTCAGCTCATCTAAGTAATGTCAGAATTTCATCTTTACTCTAAAGTAACCCTTTGAGTCGAGTGGTAGTCACATTAAAACATGTACAGCGCCATCTTTTGATGGCAATCACTTAAAAAAAATCTTTAAAATCACTGGTGTCCATCACTTCAGGTTTTGCAAGCTTTTAAAAATTATCACAATCTGCAGGCTTCTCAAACTAGCTAGCATTTTCCCCCAGTCATCCCATCACTTGCTTTTTGTTGTTGTTTTTAGATGAGACCAGCTGCCTTGTGATCACTGAAATGTCAGGGGAAAAATCATTTTCCACAAGAGAGAAAAACTTAAATATTCTTGAAGACAAAACTCCCACGGAAATCTTAAAAAAAAAAAACCAAAAACCTAAAGAACTGATTCTCAGTTTGATGTAGATGGGCGACGCTTGTTAATATTAATGGCAGTTTCAGATGTACTGACAAAGGATGCTTCCCAGAAAGTGACTCTCTACATTCAATCTAGTTTGTATTTATAGAACAAAGATACAGACAAGGACCACTGATTTTAAAACGACAATGAATGATGCAAACAACTCTTTGATCTGATACAGAAGGAATTTATCTATGTGTGACCATTGATAAATGAAATAAACTCCCTGGGCTTTGCTCCTCCCAGTTCCAGAAGTGACCGATTTCTTTCACACTATTAATTGTCCTGTTGTTACTGAGTTATCACAATGTTTAGCATCTTAATTGTGTCACACAGAAAAATGTACATAAATGGATCTCAAATTCTCATCATATAACCAATGAAATAAATCTTTTCTCACCATGGGAAGGAGCTAGAGATAGAGGTATAGATGATCATGCCTCAATAATGCCAAGGAAGCAAGGGATGCTTTGTCTTTGGCTTGTAGAAGTGTTGGGAGTGATAAAGGGAAGAAATATATTCCCTTGATTATTTTTACTGTAAATTTTAAAGGATTTAAAGGAATTTAAATTGCTTCTTTCTAGTTGGTTTAGGTAATTATATTTGTATAGACATGTGTTGTTTAATCATTATATACTTCATAATAAGAACTTATAGTGTTCCTTAGACATTTCTATAAGATTATGCTATTTTTAAAATTTATTTATTTATATGAGAGGTTGAGAGAGAAAGGCAGACATACAGACAGAGACAGAGAAGGCTTTCATTCACTGGATCACAAATAGCCAGGACTGGACCAGATCTAAGCCAGGAGCTGGAAACTTAATCCGAGTCTCCCACATGAATGGCAGGAACCCAATTACTTGAGCCACCATCATTGCTTCCTGAAGTATTCACTAGCAGGAAGATGGAATCAGAAGATGGAGCTAGGAGTCAAATTCAGACACTCTGATATTGGACCCGGGCATCCTAACTTATCTTAAATGTAAGATTAAGTACCTGTCCCTGATTATGTTCTTATTCTAAAAACTGTGGAAATGTGTGGAAGATTTAATATGTGTACACACATGTTTCTTTTCTCCTTAATCTTTTTTTTTCAAATAGGAAAATACTTCATCATTGACAAACTTCAGGGAAGAAAATATTGATTCTTCACAGAAAAAGAAGGAAAACTGTGATGTCCTAAGAGGATAGAATAATAATTACTGAGCTGAGTTGTATAATATTGAGCAATGGTTCTACAAACAGCTAGATATTCAATAAATATTATTTATTCATCAGAAATATTTATTCAGTGCCTTATTATGTTTTATATGTGGGTGTAAGGTCAAGATAAAATTATAGTGCCATTTATTTTAGTGACACATGTACTCCAAAATAATCAATGTTATGCATAAGGCATGGTTACTACATAAAGAGACAATGTTTTTAACTAACTAGAATTTATGACTTTAAACAACCAAGGTCTTTGAAAGAGCTCCCTTGGGGAAACTACTTGTATCGCCCAAAGATGCTATACTTTTTCCAAAATACTTCTGGAACACTTTTAAATTCCTTTCTTCTGGTAATAAATATTATATAAGTAAATATTGTCAAATAGATAGGAAGAACACAACTATGTCTTGTTATTAGAGACACACTGAAATACAGCTCTAAAAGGTCAAAATTACAATGATGGAAAGAACATACATTCTAAGTGCTATTCAAAAGGTAGGTAGTATGGCTATATTACTATTATACATACTGTCTGACACAAAACTATGACTAGGTATAAAGAGGTATATTTAATATTAATAACCTCAACAGGAAGATATATCATTCTGTCTATATAATAATAATTGAAAGGACCAAAAGAAGGACTTTTTTCACAACTATATTGGAAGATTTTAACACACCTTTTTTATAGCAAATAGAATACTCAGGCAAAAAATAATCTGAAGAATATAAAGTATATGAACAAAACCATTAACAAACTTGGTCTAAATATAGATTACTATACCTAGCAAGAATAAAATGAAAGTTCTACTACAGTAGAAGCAAAATATTTTTTTTAACTTTTATTTAATGCATATAAATTTCCAAAGTACAGTTTATGGATTAAAATGGCTTTCTCCCCCATAACTTCCCTCCCACCCGCAGCCCTCTCCTTTCCCGCTCTCTCTCCCCTTCCATTCACATCAAGAATCATTTGCAATTCTCTTTATATACAGAAAATCAGTTTAGTATATATTAAGTAAGGATTTCAACAGTTTGCACCCACATAGAAACACAAAGTGAAAAATACTGTTTGAGTACTAGTTATAGCATTAAATCACAATGTACTGAACATTAAAGACAGAGATCCTACATGAGGAATAAGTGCACAGTGACTCCTGTTGTTGACTTAACAATTTGACACTCTTGTTTATGGCATCAGTAATCACCCTAGGCTCTTGTCATGAGTTGCCAAAGCTATGGAAGCCTTTTGCGTTCACCGACTCTTATCATATTTAGACAAGATCATAATCAAAGTGGAAGTTCTCTCCTCCCTTCAGAGAAAGGTACCTCCTTCTTTGATGACCTGTTCTTTCCACTGGGATCTCACTCGCAGAGATCTTTCATTTAGGTCATTTTTTTTCCCATGGTGTCTTGGCTTTCCATGCCTGAAATACTCTCATGGGCTTTTCAGCCGGATCCGAATGCCTTCCAAAATAGAACATATGCTGTGTCATAAAGCAAGTCATTACAAATATAAAGGGCTGAAAACATACAGGTTATATTCCCTGACCACAGCAAAAATAAATTAGAAATCAATAGCTGAACATAGCTCATGAGAAAGAAAAGAAGCAAAAGTCACCCTTGATGTCTGGGAAGTACCCTATCACGTCTAGCTAGGCTTCAGTGTTAGAAGCCTACCCTACTGTCAGGCCTAGGCCTCACAGTTAGCCATGCTGTTCCACAGTTGGACATAAACAATCTTACAGAACAGCAGCATCAGACGAGGTCACTCTGGGAGCATGACAGGGTGACATAAAGCAAGATTGCTTTATAATTTGGTCTAAACATAGATGAAAGCAACCATCAGTGTGCATGCAACAAAGCACATATTAAACATTCCCAACTTCTGGTTAATAAGAGTACTTTTGCTTTATCAATTACAGTTGCAAGCCCTCTCTAGTCTGACCTGCATATGAATGACATTTATGAGATAATGATTTATAAGTCTAGAGAAAATGCCTACTTCCTTTATATCTTCATAAAATTACTTAGCTAAACAAAAATTCTATGATCAATCCTTTCCAACACCTTCTTGCTATGATGCCCCATGGCTTTCAATGGCATAAAACTTTCCCTGCTGCAGTGCAGGACACACCCAGCCTTTTCAACCACAAACATATTCCTAGTGATCTTTGGCTGGGTGGCATTGGCAGTTAAAACATCCTATTTGTAGACTAAACAGTGCACTTCTTAGTAACCCATAAAACAAACAAGAAATTACAATGAATTCTACAAAATCTTAATGAAATAAAAAAAATGGCGCACCAAAATTCTTTTGGATTCATGGCAGGAGAGGAGAAAACTCTTTGAAATATGTCCATTGCATTCTCCATAGCAATGGCCAGCTCTCCAGAGGAATCTTCAGGGCTTTATCTGACTCGGAGGAGGAACAATTAGTAAATTCCAAGTCCCCAGACATTTCTTGTCAAAGACAAAGAGAGAAAAATTAAAAGCCTAAGAAATACTACTGAAATTCACAAAGGATTTATAAAAGAAATGCTAGAAATAAATAACATTGTAATACAATGCAGCATACCATAGATGGACTCATGAGTAGACTGGATAAAGTAATGGGAAGAAACAGTGGCGGTATGTCACTAGCGCTTCCCAAACTAAATGCAAACAGAAAAAAAGAATGGAGGGGAAAAGGAATATATTATCTCAGAGTGGGACAATTACAAAAGATATAAAAAATGCATAAAGGGAAACTAGATGGAGAAGAAAGAAGAAAAATGAACAGAAAAAATATTTGAATTTATATAATATTTATTTATGTGAATATAAATTAATAATTCATGTTTTCAAAAATTAATTACAGCCACCAAATCAAGATTCAGTAAGCTCAGAGAATACTCAGCAAGAGGAATACCATGGCTGGTGCTGTGGCTCACTAGGCTAATCCTCTGCCTGCGGCGCCGGCACACCGGGTTCTAGTCCTGGTCGGGGCGCCGGATTCTGTCCTGGTTGCCCCTCTTCCAGTCCAGCTCTCTGCTGTGGCCCGGGAGTGCAGTGGAGGATGACCTAAGTGCTTGTGCCCTGCACCCGCATGGGAAACCAGGAGGAGCACCTGGTTCCTGGCTTTGGATCAGTGCAGTGCGCTGGCTGCAGCGCGCTGGCCCCAGAGGCCATTGGAGGGTGATCCAATGGAAAAGGAAGACCGTTCTCTATGTCTCTCTCTCTCTCTCACTGTCCACTCTGCCTGACAAAAAAAGGAAAAAAAAGGAATACCAGAGTTTCTATACTAATGCATACCATACTTATACTGCAGAAAACTAAAGACAAAGAAAAAATCCAGAAAATGCCTGGGGGTTGGATCTCGTACTTATAGAAGATAAAAGATAAGAATTATATTAGTTTTTTTTTAATTAGAAAACATTTAAGAAAGAAGAGTATGGACTTAAACATTTAAATGTCAAAGAGAAATACCAACCTAGAATTCTGTGTCCAAAAATGCTATCGTTCAAATGTGAATAAATGAATATTGTTTTAAATAAACACAAAATGAGTTCAATTATTGTCAGTAGAATTTTATTTTTAAATTTATTTGTGATATAAGGTGAATAAATTTAATGTATTTCATATGTAAGAGTTAGGAGCATAGTGATACTTCCCATCCTTCCCTCCCTCCTGTCATGCTCCCATCTTTCCTCCTTTCTTTCTTTTAACTTTTACAATGACAAACTTTCAGTTCATTTTTTACTAAGATTAAGCTTCCACTAAGTAAAGAATTCAATGAACAGTGAAGAAAAGAAAACACTGTTCCTCAGTAGTAGAGACAAGTGCTGTAAACAATAATCAGTTCTCAAAGTGTCAATTTTGACCATATATGTTACATTTTTTATACTCTATTTGTTATCAAGAATCAGAGAAAACACAGTATTTGGTTTTTTGGCACTGAGTTATTTTCATAAGAATAATGGTTTCCAGTTGCATCCATTTAGTTGCAAAAAAAAAAGGACTTCATTCTTTTTTACATAGTGTACATATACAACATTTTAGACCTATCAGTGTGATCAGTTGTGAACTGAAATTGATCACTTGGACTAGTGAGATGGCATTGGTACATGCCACCTTGATGGGATTGTATTGGAAGCCCCTGGCACGTGTCTAACTCCACCATTTGGGGCAAGTCCAATTGAGCATGTCCCAAATTGTACATCTGCTCCCTCTCTTTTTCCCACTGTTATATTTAACAGGGATCACTTTTCAGTTAAAATTTAAACACCTAAAAATAATTGTGTGTTATAGGTCTAAGAGTCAAAGGGATCACACAAACAAGATTAGTGTCTGCTAATACTAACTGATAGAATCAAAAAGGGAGAGAACGATCCAACATGGGAAGTGGGATACACAGAAGACTCATAGAATGGCAGATGTCCTAAACAGCACTCTGGCCTCAGAATCAGCCCTTAAGGCATTCAGATATGGCTGAAGAGCCCATGAGAGTATTTTAGGCATGGAAAGCCAAGACACTCTGGAAAAAAAAAACAAAACACCTAAATGAAAGATCTCAGCGAGTGAGATCCCAGTGGAAAGAACGGGGCCATCAAAGAAGGAGGTACCTTTCTCTGAAGGGAGGAGAGAACTTCCACTTTGACTAGGACCTTGTCTAAATAAGATCGAAGTTGGCAAACTCAAGAGGCTTCCATGGCCTTGGCAACTCATGACTAGAGCCTAGGGAGATTTCTGACACCATAAACAAGAGTGTCAAATTGTTAAGTCAACAACATGAGTCACTGTGTACTTACTTCTCATGTGGGATCTGTCCTTAATGTGTTGTCCAATGTGAAGTAATGATATAGCTAGTACTCATACAGTTTTTTACACTTTATGTTCTGTGTGGGTGCAAACTGATGAAATCTTTACTTAATATATACTAAACTGATCTTCTGTATATAAAGAGAATTGAAAATGAATCTTGATGTGAATGGAATGGGAGAGGGAGCGGGAGATGGGAGAGGTGCGAATGGGAGAGAAATTTTGGGGGGAAGCCATTGTAATCCATAAACTGTACTTTGGAAACTTATATTTACTAAATTAAAAAAAAAAGAAAGCTAGGGAAAAAATAAGAGTGCCAATTGTTAAATCAACAACGGGAGTCATTGTACACTTGCTCCCCATGTAGGATCTCTGTCCTTAATGTGCTGTACTATGAGAATTAACAGTAAAACTTGTCTTGAAACAGTAAAACAAACAAACAAAAAAAACACATATACAACATTTTATTTACCCAGTATCAGTTGATGGACATCTGAGTTGATTCCATTTCTTAGCTATTGTGAATTTAAGTGCAATAAACATGGGGGTACTGATAACTATTTCACATAATGATTGCATTTCCTTTGGGCAAATTCCCAGCAGTGGAAAGACTGAGTCATATGGCAGATCTATTTTCAGATTTACATAAAGAGATGAAATACATTGGAGAAGTAAATTTAAAAATACAGTATTTTGTTTTTCTTATTTTTAATTGAATTGGTGGATAATGGTGTGTTCAGTGGAAATAGAAATAGTATGTTGGGAGAGTACATGTAAAAATGACAACAATCGCATAAGGGATAAGAAGAAGAAATTTGGAATACTCTAAGGGACTTGTACTCCCAATGAAACAATATGATCTATTTATAAATGAACATAGGTTAGTTGTAAATGTATATTGAAATTATAAACAATAATCTAACAACTTACAATGAAATGTAACTGATATGCTTTAATAGCAGGGATAAAGTGAAATTGTAAAATTATCAATTAAAATTGGAGACATAGGAACGAAGAACAAGTGCAATGAACAGAAAGCAGTTACAACATGATAGATATTAATCCAGCTACAGCAACAATCACTTTAACTGTGTGTGGTATAAGTACACAAATTTAAAGACAGAAACTACCAGAGTAGATCAAAAAGCATAACAAAAGTATAGGTGGTCTACAAGGAGCCCACTTTAAATATCAAGACTTAGGTGGATTAAAAATAAGGGCTAGAGGGGCAGTGCAGTGGCATTGCAGGTAAAGCAGTGCGGGCATCCCATATGGGTGCCACTTGGAGTCCTGGCTGCTCCACTTCCACTCCAGCTCTCTGCTAATGCACCCTGGGAAGCAGGGGAACATGGCCCAAGTAGTTGGCATCTGCATCCTCATGGGTGACACAGGGGAAGCTCCTGGCTCCTGTCTTCAGATGGGCTCAGCTCAGGCCATTACAATCATTTAGGGAGTGATTCAGTGGGTGGACGATCTTTCTCTCTGTTTCTCCTTCTCTCTCTTTGTAACTCTGCCTTTTCAAGTAAATAAGTAAATGTAAAAAAAAAAAAATTAAAGAATAGAAAAAGGTATGCCACACTAATACTAATCAAAGAAAACTTGAGTAATTTTATTAATCTCAAATAATCCAGACTTCAGAATTTATAAGGGATAAATAGGAACATTACATAATAGTAAAAAGATCAATTTTTCAAGGAGACATGTCTATCTTTAATGTGTATGCACCTAACAGCAGAACATCCAAATAAGTGTGTCAATGATTAATACAACTGCAAAAAGTAAGAGACAAAGCCACTATTTTTATTAGAAAATGAAAAACCCTTCTATCAATAATTATCTGGTACTGTAGGCAGACAATCAGACTACAGCTGAAGCAAACATCATTATTCAACTGTATTTAATTGATATAGAATACTGCATCTAATCACAGGGAAACATATATTCTTCTCATGCTCACATTGGAATTCATCAATAGAAATAACATTCATTTTAATAAACCCTATCAATAAATTTAAAAGAATATAATCCATATAAAAATGCTGTCAGATTATAGAGTAATGAAAGAAGAATTCAATTATGAAAGATAGCCAGAGAAATCCAAAAACACTGGAGATTAGACAGTATACATCTAGACAGCAATTGGGTAAAATAAAAGTTTGAAAAGAAGTTAATACAATATATGAAAATCCATAAAAATGAAGCATTTTTGAAACCCATCAAAATTTGTGGGATTTAGCAAACTGGAAAATTTAAGACATTGAATGCATATATTAGAAAAGAAGAGTGATCTAAAATTAACCGCCTAAATTTTCAACTTAGAAAACTTAAGAACAGTAATGTTAGCCTAAAATGAACAGAAGAAAAAATAATAACACTGTAGCAATAATAAATGAAATTTAAAACAAGAATTCTGTTTGTTTTTTTAATTTTTTTTTTTATTTTTGACAGGCAGAGTGGACAGTAGAGGGAGACAGAGAGAAAGGTTTTCCTTTTGCCGTTGGTTCACCCTCCAATGGCCGCCGCGGTAGCGCGCTGCGGCCGGCGCACTGCGGCCGGCGCACTGCGCTGTTCCGATGGCAGGAGCCAGGTGCTTCTCCTGGTCTCCCATGGGGTGCAGGGCCCAAGCACTTGGGCCATCCTCCACTGCACTCCCTGGCCACAGCAGAGAGCTGGCCTGGAAGAGGGGCAACCGGGACAGGATCGGTGCCCCGACCGGGACTAGAACCCGGTGTGCCGGCGCCGCAAGTGGAGGATTAGCCTACTGAGCCGCGGCGCCGGCCAAGAATTCTGTTTTAAAGAAAGAGAAAAATAAAAATCTGATTCATTACCAAGACAAAACAAGAAAAGGTTTAAGCTAATAATATGAGATATGCAAGGATGATCATTATTCATCTTATAGATATTGAAGAGAAAATAAAACTGTATTTCAGTGGTGGGTATTTGACCTGATGGTTAAGATGTGTGTGTCTCACATTAGAGTGCTTGGAAGGGATTCCTGACTCTGGTTCCCAACTCCAGTTGACTGCTGATGCAGACCCTGGGAGGCTGCAGGTGATGGCTTAGGATATTGTGTCCCTGCCTCATATGGAAAACTTGAACTGTATTGCCAGACTGTGTCGTGTCTTCAACCACCCTTGCATCAGCTACTATGGGCATTTTGACAGTAAGACAGTAAATGGGAGCTCTCTTTCTCTGTGTTCCCCCATAAATATCACAACAATTACACATTAATTAAAATTTTAAAGGTTCAAAAAAAAGAATATTTTATACAGCCTTAAGCTTAGCAATTTGGTATTCTAAGTAAAGTTTATCAATTCCTTGAATGATACCAAAACTTATACAAAAAGAAAGAAATAACCTGAATGGGTCTATGTATACTAAAGAGATTGAATCAATAATTGCCAACATATTTTTTTAAAAAAGCACAAAATTAATAGAATGCATGAGTAGCTTTTATCAAACATTTAAGGGAGAGATTATTTCCCAATTATCTACAGCCTCTTCCAGAAAGCAGGGAAACACTTCCTAATTTATTCTGTGAAGACAGCATTTAATGAAGAAAAAATAAAGACATTACAAGAAAGGAAAATTAAAGCAAGTATCACTCATAAACATAGATGAATAACTCAATTATTAAATCAAATCCAACAATGTATAAAACTAAGTATATACCACAACCAGGTAGGATCTATTCCAGTTGGGTAAAACTGATTTAATATACTCAAATCAATTAATAAAATCCATCACATTAACAGACTAAAGAAGAAAAATTATATGTCTAAAAAAGTCAATAGATTCAGTCTTTGGCCGGCGCCATGTTCAATAGGCTAATCCTCCCCTTGCAGCGCCGCCACACTGGGTTCTAGTTGCAATCGGGGCGCCAGATTCTGTCCCGGTTGCTCCTCTTCCAGTCCAGCTCCCTGCTGTGGCCCAGGAGTGCAGTGGAGGATGGCCCAGGTCCTTGACCCCTGCACCCGCATGGGAGACCAGGAGAAGCACCTGGCTCCTGGCTTCAGAACAGCACAGTGCGCCGGCCGCAGCACACCGGCCGCAGCGGTCATTCGGGGGTGAACCAACAGAAAAGGAAGACCTTTCTCTCTGTCTGTCTCTCTCTCTCACTGTCCACTCTGCCTGTCAAAAAAAAAAAAAAAAGTCAGTAAATTCAGAAAAAAACATTTGAAAAAAAATCCAATACTCATTCATGATAAAAATATTCATTAAATTAATAAAAGGAACGAATTTCTGTAATTTGATAAAGAACATCTTCAAAAAGCCTATAGCTACCATGTATTCAGGGATGAGAAAAATACATATTTTCTTCCTACATTTGGGAGCCATGCTCTGAAAGTTCTATAAATACAGTAAGACCAGAAAAATAAATAAAAATATAAATATCAGTAAAGAAGATATAAACCATTTTGATTTCCAGACGTCATAATTGTAGAAAATAGCAAAGAATCAACAATGAAAATCTCATACAATTAGAGTGCTTGTAGAAAAGTTTAGGGATGCAAGGTGATTGTTCAAAGACAATTACTTTTCTATATCCCAGCAATGAATTATTAGGATATTAAAAACACAATATCACTTAAATCAATGCAAAAATGATATATCTAGATAAAAATCTATTAAACCTGCTTACAGTTTACATAAGAAAAATTTAAAGACTAATTACAGAAATTAAAAATAAAAGTAAGTAAACATGTTCCATATACATAGTTTCAAGACATATTCTCCAATATATCCATGTTGTATATATTGTTAAGAAATCTTTTTATTCTCAACTTCATCTATGGTTTCAACACAGTTTCAATCCAAATCTTAGTAGCTTTGCAGATGTAGATAAACAAATTCTAAACTTGTATGGAAATGACTTGGAATATGTGAAACAATATTAAAGCAGTAAAAAGGAGAAAGATTTACACTGCATTATTTCAAGACTTATCATCATGATACACTAAAGAAGATAGTGTGATATTGATTATGACAAAATAGAGAGTCCCCAAACAAACCCACCCAAATACAGTCAACTGATTTTCAATAAAGAAACAAAGCAATTCAGTGAACAAAGGATTTTTTAAAAACATGTTGCTGAGACAATTGGACTTTTTAAAAAAAATTATTTAGTAAATATAATTTCCAAAGTACAGTTTATGGATTACAATGGCTTTTTGACCCCCATAACTTCCCTCCCACCTGCACCACTCCCATCTCCTGCTCCCTCTCCCATTCCATTTACATTCAGATTCATTTTCAATTATCTTTATATACAGAAGATCAATTTAGTATGTATTAAGTAAAGATTTCATCAGTTTGCACCCACACAGAACATAAAGTGTAAAATATTGTATGAGTACTAGTTATAGCATTAATTCACATTGGACAACACATTAATGACAGAGATCCTACATGAGGAGTAAGTACACAGTGACTCCTGTTGTTGACTTAACAATTTGACACCCTTGTTTATGGTGTCAGAAATCTCCCTAGGCTCTAGTCATGAGTTGCCAAGGCTATTTAGACAAGGTCCTAGTCAAAGTGGAAGTTCTCTCCTCCCTTCAGAGAAAGGTACCTCCTTCTTTGATGGCCCCGTTCTTTCCACTGGGATCTCACTCGCTGAGATCTTTCATTTAGGTGTTGTTTTTTTTTTTTCCCAGAGTGTCTTGGCTTTCCATGCCTAAAATACTCTCATGGGCTCTTCAGCCAGATCTGAATGCCTTAAGGGCTGATTCTGAGGCCAGAGTGCTGTTTAGGACATCTGCCATTCTATGAGTCTTCTGTGTATCCCACTTCCCATGTTGGATCGTTCTCTCCCTTTTTGATTCTATCAGTTAGTATTAGCAGACACTAATCTCGTTTGTGTGATCCCTTTGTCTCTTAGACCTATCAGTATGATCAACTGTGAACTGAAATTGATCACTTGGACTAGTGATACGGCATTGGTACATGCAACCTTTGTGGGATTGTATTTGAATCCCCTGGCACATTTCTATCTCCACCCTTTGGGGCAAGTCCGATTGAGCATGTCCCAAATTTTACATCTCCTCCCTCTCTTATTCCCACTCTTATATTTAACAGGGATCACTTTTCAGTTAAATTTAAACACCTAAGAATAATTGTGCGTTAATTACAGAGTTCAACCAATAGTATTAACTAGAACAAAAAAAATACTAAAATGGATAAAGTATTAAATTCTACATCAATAGTCAGTACAAGGTCTGAACAAGTCACTGTTTCTCATAGTGTCCATTTCACTTCAACAGGTTTCCTTTTTTGTGGTTGGTTAGTTGTCACCGATCAGGGAGAACATATGATATTTGTCCCTTTGGGACTGGCTTAATTCACTCAGCATGATGTTTCCCAGATTCCTCCATTTTGTTGCAAATGACTGGATTTCATTTTTTTGGACTGCTGTATAGTATTCTATAGAGTACATGTCCCATAATTTTTTTATCCAATCTACTGTTGATGGGCTTTTGGGTTGGTTCCAGGTCTTAGCTATTGTGAATTGAGCTGCAATAGACATTCATGTGCAGACAGCTTTTTTGTTTGCCAATTTAATTTCCTTTGGGTAAATTCCAAGGAGTGGGATGGCTGGGTTGTATGGTAGGGTTATATTCAGGTTTCTGAGGAATCTCCAGACTGACTTCCATAGTGGCTTAACCAGTTTGCATTCCCACCAACAGTGGGTTAGTGTCCCTTTTCCCCCACATCCTCTCCAGCATCTGTTGTTGGTAGATTTCTGCATGTGAAACAATTGGACTTTATATACAACAATAGCAAGAAGAATCTTGATACTAATCTCCACTTTTAAAAAAGGTGAATAGGTCATAGGCTTAAATGCAAAAGGAGGCTGTCGCTGCGGCTCACTTGGCTAATCCTCCACCTGCGGTGCCAGCACCCTGGGTTTTAGTCCCAGTTGGGGCGCCAGATTCTGTCTCGGTTGTTCCTCTTCCAGTCCAGATCTCTGCTGTGGTCTGGGAAGGCAGGGGAGGATGGCGCAAGTGCTAAGGCCATGCATCTGCATGGGAGACCAGGAGGAAGCACATGGCTCCTGGCTTCAGATTGGTGCAGTGCGCCGGCCATGGTGGCCATTGGGAGGGATGAACCAATGAAAAAAGGAAGACCTTTCTCTCTGTCTCACTCTCTCTCACTAACTCTGCCTGTCCAAAAAAAAAAAAAAAAAAAAAAAAAAAAAAAAAGGAAAAGGAAAAGCTATAAAACTCTAAAAGGTAACATCCAATAAATTATAGGAAACTTGAGTTTGTTGACGTACTGTTAGATACAACACCAAAAGCATGATCCATTCTTTCATGGAAGAAAATAATGATAAGTTGTATTGTTAATAGCAAACGTTTCTTATAAAAGACACTGTTATAATAATAAAAAGATAAAGGACATGTTAGTAGTATATAGTTGCCAAAAAACATATGGATAAAGAGCTGTTATTCAAATATTCAAAGAGCTTGAAACATTCAGCAAGAAGAAAATGAACAATTAATTAAAAAAATAGGCAACAGATCTGCACAGACACCCCACCAAAGATAGACAAATGTCAAAGAGTGTATGAGTAGACATTCCATGTCATATGACATTACAGAACTGCAAATTAAAACAACACTATGTATTACTCAACTTTTCATTACTTTAGCTAAAATACTTGAGTATTTAAGGAGTAAGAAAGTTTATTCCAGCTCAGTTTGGGGGTCCACAGTCTAGGGCATAGGTGGCTCCATTGTCCTGGTGTCAGAAGAGGGTGGTAGTTGGTAAAACACATGCAGAGGAAGGAACACATGAGGAGCGAAAAACAGGAGAGGGAGTTTGGCCAAGTTCAGCCTGTATAACTAACCCTATCATGAGAACTACATAGAGACATAAACAATTGAATCTAAACAATAATACAGAAGATCAGTGAAATGAAGAGCTTTTTTTTTTTTTTGAAAAAATGAATAAAATTGATACACCATTGGCACAACTAACACTCCAAAGGAGGGGTGGTGGAAGGCCCAAATTAATAAAATCAGATATCAAAGAGTTGATGTTACAATGAATACCATAGACATAAATAGAATCATCAGGAATTACTACAAACAGCTATATGCCAACAAATTGGAAAATCTAGAAAAAATGGTTAGCTCCCTGGACACATGCAATCCAAAACTGAGCCATGAAGACATAGAAAACCTAAATAGACCAATAACAATGATGTAGATTGAATCAGTAATAAAGATCCTGTGAACAAAGAAAAGTCAAGACAGGGTGGCTTCACTGCTGAATTCTATCAAACTTTTAAATAACTATTTTCTCAAACTATTCAAAACTATTGAAGGAAAAGGAATCCTCTTAGACCCCTTCTATGAAGGCAGACCCACCTTAATTCTGAAATTAGAAAAAATATACAACAAAAAAGAGAACTATAGACTAATATCCTTGATGAAGATAGATGCAAAAATCCCCAACATTGAGCCAATCAATTATGATTTATCCCTGGTATTCAGGGATGATTCAATAGACACAAATCAATTGATGTGATATATCAGATTAATAAATTAAAGAATAAAAGCCATATATTTATCTCAAAGATACAGAGAACATAAATGATAAAATAAAATATTCTTTCATGATAAAAATCTTAAGCAGATTGGGTATAGAAGGAATATTCCTCAAAATGATTGAGGCAATATATAAACCACAGCTACAGTCATATTGAGTGAGGAAAAGCTGGAAGAATTTCCACTAACAACAGAAACCAGACAAGCATACCCACTTTTACCGTTGCTATTCAATTTGGCTCTGGACATTTTAGCCAGAGTCATTAAACAAGAAAAAGAAATCAAAAGGATAGAATTTGGAAGGAAGAAATCAAATTATCCCTGTTTGAAGATGATATGGTTTTATATAAAGGGGAACCAAAAGGCTCCACCAAGAGACCATTGGAACTCATAATACAGTTTGGTTACTTCGAAAGATATAAAATTAATGTACAAATCAATAGCTTTGTATACACAGATAATGCTATAGCTAGAACTTGTAAGATCAGTCCCATACACAATAGCTACAAAAAAAAATCAAATACCTTGGAACAAAATTAATCAAGTAGGTTAAAGATCTCTACAATAAAAATTACAAAGCAGGGGCGGGCACTGTGCCTTAGCAGGTAATGCCACCACCTGCAGCACTGAAATCCCATATAAGCACTTGTGGGGGAATGAGAAGGCAATGCCAAGATGGCCGCTGGCAAATGAGCGTCAGTTACTCAGGAATGGCTTTGAAACCCACCTGGAAACGGAGCCTGCATGGCAACAGGCTGTGATTGAATGGCTTTGGAAACCACATGACAAATGGAGCCTGCCTGGCAACAGGCTGTGATTGGATGGCTTCAGATACTGTCTGGCAACAGGCTGTGGTTGGTTAGGGCATAAACCGCCCCTTGATCAAATTGGCTGCCTTGGCTGTATAAGCTGTTGTACCAACTGAAATAAAGGAGTCTGTGGGCTGCTCGCCTCTGGCCTGCTTTCACCTGACTCCTAACTCCCAGGGTCTGTGTGGTGACTCCGTGCCTCTTGCCCCCACCACGCTCCTCCTCGCAGAACAAATCCACAGCAATAAGCACTGATTCGAGTCTCGGCTACTCCACTTCCAATCCAGCTCTCTGCTATGCCCTGGGAAAGCAGTAGACAATGGCCCAAGTCCTTGGGCCCTTGCACCTGCTTGGGAGACCTAGAAGAAGCTCCTAGTTCCTGGTTTCAGATCCACACAGCTCTGGCCATTGCAGTCAATTGGGGAGTGAACCATCAGATGGTAGACCTCTCTCTCTGCCTCTCCTTTTTTCTCTATGTAACTCTGTTTTCAAATCAATCAATCAATCAAGAAATCTTTAAAAAGTACAAACCATTAAAGAAAAAATAGAAGGCACAAAAAATAGAAGTGTCTCATGTTCATTGATTGAAATAATTAATATCATCAAAATGTCCACACTACCCAAAGCAATTTATGAATTCAAAATAATCTTGATCAAAATACCAAGGATATTCTTCTCATGTCTAGAAAAAATCATGCTAAAATTCATATGAAAACACAGGAGACCCTTAATAGCTAAAGTAATCTTGAACAAGAAAAACAATGCTGAAGACATCATAGTACAAAATTTAAGACGTATTACAGTGCAGTTGTAATCAAAACAGCCTGGTATTGACACAAAAACAGACATGTGGACCAATGGGACAGAATAGAAACCCTAGAAATTAATCCACGAAGCTACAGTCAACTAATCTTTGACAAATAATCTAAAAATCTCTATAAAAGGACATTCTCGTCAGTTAATGGTGTTGCTAAAATTGGATGTATGCATGCAGAAGTATGAAACTAGACCCTTACCTTAGACAAAAATCAACTCACAATGGGTCAAGGATCCAAACCTAAGACCAGAAATCAATCATCAAATTATTAGAGGAAAACATTGGAGAAATTCTGCAAGACATTGTCATAGGTAAAGATTTCTTGGAAAAGATCCCAGAAGCACAGGTAATCAAAGCCAAAATGAACAAATGGGATTACATCAAGCAAAGGAGCTTCTGCGTTGCAAAGGAAACACTCAGCAAAGTGAAAAGGCTACTGACAGAATGGGAGAAAATATTTGCAAACTATACATCTGATCAGGATCCATTACAAAGGGTGTAATACAAATGTCTAACAAATGTGAAAAATGCTCAGGATCACTAGCCAACAGAGAAATGAAAATAGACACAATGAGGTTTCACCTCACCCCAATTAGAATGACTATCATCCAAAAACCAAAAAACAATAAAATACTGGTGAGGATTATGGAAAAATGTACCCTAATATGCTGTTGGAGGGAATGTGCACCAGTACAACCATAATGGAAGACAGTAGGGTAATTCCTCAGAAATCTGAAAATATATCTATCATACCACCCAGCCATCTCATGACTCGAAATAAAATCAGCATATGAAACAGTTATTTGTACCATCATGTTTATTGCTGCTCAATTTATAATTGCTAAAATATATAACCAACCCAGATGTCTATCAAGTGATGGCTAGATTAAAAACAATGTGGTATATATGGCATATATATATATATATATATATATATATATATATACATATATACCACGTTCCATGGTATTTTCTCAAGTTGAAAACTTACATACACACAAAGACATGCACATGCATGTTTATAGTAGCTTCATTTTTTAATTGGTAAAACTTGACAGCAGCCAAGATGTCAATTACTAGGTGAATGGGCAGTATTGGTTTGATAATTGAGTACTAGTTAGCAAGAAAAAGTAGGAGCTATGCCATACTTACTGCTAAATAAAGAAATGAGTATGCAAAGGACAGATAATATTATTACAACTATATAACATTCTGGAAAATATAAAATATTAGAGATAATAAAAAGACCAGAGTTCCATGGAATCCAGGGAGGGAGATTTGGGGCAGCGGAAATAAAAAGGAAAAACACATGGGCTACTTAGGGCAATAAAGCTATTCTGTATGACAATTACAATTGTAGATAAATTGGGTCATGCATTAATCAAAATCCATAGACATATATAATGTAGAGTTAACTTAAATACAAAATAGGAACTTTACTTGCTAGTAATATATCAGTATTGTTCACTGGGGCCAGCATTGTGGCATAGCGGGTAAAGCCACCACCTGCAGTGCTGGCATCCCATATGGGAGCTTGTTCCAGACCTGGCTGCTCCACTTCTGATCCAGCCCTCTGCTATGGCCTGTGAAAGCAGTAGAAGATGGCCCAAGTGCTTGGGCCCCTGCACCCACGTGGGCGATCCGGAAGAATCTCTTGGCTCCTGGCTTCGGATTGGCACAGCTCGGGCTGTTGTTGCCAGCTGGGGAGTGAACCAGTAGATGGATGGAAGACTTTTCTCTCTCTCTGCCTCTCCTTCTCTCTCTATGTAACTCTGACTTTCAAACAAATAAATAAACCTTTAAAAATATTGTTCACTAATTATAGCAAAGATACGACATTAATGCCTAGTGTTAATAATAGGTAAGTGGAATTTGTGTGCTTGTGTGACAGAGAGAGTAAATGAGAATATTCTGTATTACCGTCTCATTTTTCCATAAATCTAAAACCCTTCTCTAACTGACATAGGTTAAAATCAGTACAAATATTCTATTGCATAAATCAAGAAAATTATATCAGAAGTAACATAAAATTAGGATTTTGATTTTGCAGACAACATGAGAGGCGAAAGTGATCTCAGAGTAAATGTTGTTTGCATTTGCATTAGCTAACAGTCCGATTAAATGTGGTAAGGAGAGACCTTAAAGTGGTTAGCAGATTTTTCTACCGATTCCGAAAGCCAGCCTGCAGTTTCCCCATAGAATTGAATTTGGGTATTAGGCAACAGGAAATGTGGCTGCTGATAACTGAGTTACTTTATACCCTGAAGCAGTCACTGGGACATTTTGTCCATTAAGTTTACAGATGGCACAGTAGATATGCCATTCACAGCTGCGTGCATGAGGATATGACATCTTTGTCTATATTAATCTCATGGATCGCTTGACATGACTCATTCAGCCTCTATTACATGAAACAAAGCTAACTAGCAAGACTTCTGATGGTTTTAAAATAGATCCACACACTGTCACTCTCTACTCTTAAGAGTTTTACAGTGAAATAAAAATACTTGTTTTATTTTATCAAGTGGATGAGCCAACAGAGGGTACGTCCTGCGATTTAATTGCCCTTCATAATCATAATAAAGTACTAAAGAATTAAATCTAACACAGTACAAATAGGCCAAAACCAGTATATTTGATCCATCTGTTCTTGACAGGAGTTTTTATCTTCAGTGGCAATACAGACAAGATGCTTAAATTTATCCTGGAAATTGAATTGAATTTCAGGAAAATGCATTGGCTAGAACTCTTGAGAATTCCCAGAAAAAAAATTTAAAGGAATTTAACCATTGATTTTGTTTGAGCTCCATATTCATGAGTCAATAATTAATCAAGATATCTGCTCAACCAATCAGTGTATTACTTATAAGCTCCAAAAGTCACAAATGTGTATGCTTTGTTGAATATTCAAGGACATAGGAGAGCTGTGGTGAGTATATTTACTGAGGTAATAGGGCTTGACGTCCACCAGTTCCAGCCAAAATGAACACAAATGCCTTCTGATCCATAAGAGATGAAATGAGTACACAATGCAAGCCTTAAATAATAGGAGAGATGTTGTCATATTATGACCAAAGACTTGGGACAGCCAACTGAGAATTGGAGGAACCCTGCAGACTTTCATCAGCTCTGAAGAAAAATTTGAGAATGATTTTTGGTCTGAAAACTGGCAAAAGCCATGCATGAAAATAATTAATCCTAAACTATGCAGACTTGAGCTGAGAATAAGGTGGGAAACCCTCTGTCAGGCAAAAGTCACAATCTCTTTCTGTGATGAAGTTGCAATTTAAAGAAGTTTAAGCCCTTGACAGAAGCCACTTTTTCCCTCAAAACACTTTTAGATTACGAGCAACTCAGTATAGCCTTCAAGCTTTTTTTTTTTTTTAATTGCATGTATCTACCTACAGAATGTATTTCTGATGTCCATTTCCACAAACTCACATGGCAAAAACTCAGTTTTGTCTTCAAAATCTGACATACTGGATGAGCAATCCAGGACAATATTTAAATTTTAAATAGGAAGAGAGTTCACACTCTAATACACACAGTGAAACAAGTGATGAAATAACACTTAGAAGCTTTTAAATGGAAAATGTGTCTGCAGTGGGCAGAGCATGCTGCTTTCATACCCTGGGAAAGAGAGAAAACTGAGTCAACAAAAAAGCAATGAGAATGCAGATGGTTGAGACAGGGGTATTAATAAAAGCATTCTGCCACCAATTAAGAAAGTACTGATCAGACTCATGGAATTTGAGAGCTGAAAAGATGTGTAAGGATTATCTCACCAGTCATTCCACACCTTCATGAGAATAATGACTGTGAGAGTTACTTCCAAAACATGTTCCCCCTCCAAATATCCATGCCTTCTGGAAGTCACATTTTGCTATGATCCTCTCTCATGAACTGGAAATGTCCTGCACTTATTCAGTTAATGACACATAGATCAGAAATACTACTCAGCTGCCCTCTTCCCGAATGCTTAATCCACAAAATCATCATCAATATAAGGTGGTTGTTTTAGCTGGTAAAATTTGGAGTGAATTTTTCAGCAATAAATAAGCACAATGACTTTTCTAAGTTCAAACATCCAAGTGGCATTCATGATCGTATCTATAATACTCACTGAAAAAGTACATAATTATAAGAAGCTACTAATAATTCATGAATTATTTTAAAAATTCTAGCAATAATAATCATAGCAACTGTAATGGTTAACATTTTAAAATCTATTTATGTGTCAACTTCTCCTCCAAGAGATTCTCTTAATTATGCTATTTAGTACCCATAACAGATCTATAAAGAAGCTATATTTAGTAGCATCTTTATTTTACAGATGAGGAAACAAAAGCAAGAAAGACTAACTTCTCTTACTGTCACTCAGCTAGTAAGAAATATTACATAATTTTAAAAAACATATGTGTTTGATATATTGCAGTTCATAGGCATATGGGCATACTTTTTTTTACAATATTCAATTTCATTTTCAATGTTCAGTACATTTGTATGTTTACATTTTATGAAGGTTTGAGAATTTCCAAGGAATTCATGTATAGTTTGTGATTCATTGATCTAATCTTTTTTCTGGAAGAAGAAAATGAGGTGCACAGAAATTACGTGAATCACCTAAAATCAAGCTGTTAGAATTAGTACCGTTTGCTAATGATTTCCAGTTGAGTGACTTTATGTTGGTCCTAGGTAGTCATTAACTACTTTTTAGACCTTTGGTTCTTTATGTCTTTTTATAACATGCATTCTATAGTTTCTATTTAGCCTGAAATTCTTCAAATGCTCACTTGTTGTGGCTTTATAGTTCTTATACACTTTGCATTTGTATGCTTGTGAGTTATTATGTTTCTTGTTATGACAGTCATTTATAAGCCTGAAAAAGTTCTACCTTTAAAAAATACCTGATATATAGCATTATTCAGAACAATTTTATCACAAATCAGTTTTTACTGTCCTATGCAAAACAAAATAAAAATAAGTAAACTATCCTTGTCTTGGTTTCAAATCTGCTTAACACGGCCCCCTGTGTTTTGCTGTATCAGCTGCTCAGTACGCTGTGGTGATTAGCAATGACCAAGAAATCCAAATCCTTTCTCTCCTCTCATCACCTTACTCCATTTCTGCACTGCAAGGGCAAACAATGCAAATATCTTGCCAAAGTCCTGTGCATGCTACTGCTAACCATCATTCAATCAGCTGAGTGGAAAGCTTTATAAGAGTTCATTTTAGGTGAACTTGAATATGACTATTTTTCTTTGAGAGGAGAATGAAGAGTTCCAAACAAGTCATAACATTGCAAAAGTAATTTCAAGAGTCCATTCTGATCGTTCCAACTGTGAAACAGAAAGAAGCATTGGAGTTCAAAAACATTCATGTACTCAAAGATGTATCAGTAGCTATTTATTGAACGTTCCTGCAGAAAACATCCTGTAGAGTGGGGAGAACTCTGTAGTGGTTCAATGACTTATTTACAGATTTCTCAAAGCAGGGTGTTCTTATTCATGCTGGATAGAAGTTACCTACTAGTAAATGCAATAGTCTCAAAAAGGAATCTATGGTGGAACTCTCCTATACATTAGCTGTTATGAATGAAGCACTGGGACCAAATAAACATGGATTTGCAAATATACAAAGTACCTTAGAAATACATTTAAGCCTACCTTTGTATTATCCACAACTGAATATAAACTCAGACTCAAAGACATTCAGTTTCTTTGACAATTTGATGGGCACAGGGAAGTCAGACTCCAGATTTCTTAACCCCTACCATGGGTTTATGCATTTACATCTAGCATACCACAAAAAGTGGTGAAAGCAATCAGTAAGTTACAGGAAACAACCAAGACAAACAAGGACAATTCTGAGATACCTAGGGTTATACAAGGGACTGGAAAATTGAAATAAAGTTACTATATTAGGTAGTTCACTGAGCAATAGGTTATAATATCAAAGGTAATGCATTCACATTCCACAGTTCCCCCAGTGTCTTAGTAAAGGACAATGCTTTCTTCTAACTGTAATCATGACAATTGTAATAACTAGACCTCATTCAATATCGTTCTTGGATCAAAGCTACTTCTTCTGCAAAATAATAAAATATTCTACTCAGCAGCCTGTTGTGAGGACAACATAAAATATCTTTCCTGAATTATTAAGAAAAGTATTTTGTTCAGCTTCAGTTCTCATCATAATGTTAATGAGAAATAAGAGGATTTTATTTGTAGTTCTAAAGATAGCTACCGGTTTCCGACTCTGTTGAAAGGCAAGAGCTATATGAATTATTTATATACTTTATATATTTATATGATTATATATATAGTTATATATACTTTTATATGTATATAAATTATTATACTTTTATATTTATATATAATTATACATACTTTTACATTTATATTTTATATACTTATGTATTTATATATATATATACACACATACACATACATAAACTGTATTTAGTTCTCACATCATCCCTGATTTAGCTATTATGTATTTTCTTTACTTGATGGATGAGGAGACTCAAGACAGGAGATTAACAGCTTGTCTGATGTTAAATGGATAGGAAGAGGAGCAGCGTTGTGTGGTGCAGTGGGTACCCATTCAAGTCCCTGCAGCTCTGTTTCCATTTTAGCTTCTTGTTAATGCTCCTTGGAAAGCAGCAGATGACGCCTCAAGTTCTTGGGCCCCTGACACCCAAGTGGGAGATGTGGATAGAGTTCCTGGCTCCTGGCTTTGGTAGGGTCCAGCCCCGGTCATTGTGTGTATTTGAGGTGATTGCAAATCAGCAGATGGAGAGCTCCCTCTCTCACTACCTCTCCCTCTCCCTTTTTCTCTCCCTATCTCTCTGTAACTCTACTTTTCACATAAATAAAATACGTCTTTTTAAAAAATGATTAGGATGTGTTGGAAGTGAGTTTTTAAACTTAAGTCAATTCAAAGTTGAGGCTTTCCCATGATGCCAAGGAGATTCAGTCTATCCCTAACCATATGATTAGCCATCTTAATAATTTAACATGTACTTTACCTTAATATTTCTTTATTTTTGAGAAGATTCTCCAGATTCAGTTGAAATTAATTATTTTCCTGTGAACCACTAACCTTTATAATTGGAAGAGTAAAATATAATGAGAATTAAATATGTAGTTAGCTAAATATAATTGAACTACTATTTTCATTAATAAAAGTATGATTGGCTTTTATAAAAAATTATTTATTTATTTGAGAGAGAGAGTTACAGCCAGAGAGAGGGAGAGACAGAGAGAGGAATTCCGTTCATTGGTTCACTCCTTAAATGGTCCCAATGGCTGGAGCTTAGCTGATCTGAAGCCAGGAGCCAGGAGCCAGGAGAATCTTCCAGTTCTCCCATGTGGGTGCAGAGGTCCAAGCACTTGGGCCATCTTCCACTGCCTTCCTAGGCCATACGCAGAGAGCTGGATCAGAAAAGGCATGAACCAGTGCCCATATGGGATGCTAGAGCTGTAGGTGGCGGCTTAGCCTACTATGCCACAGTGCCAGCCCCCATAATTGGCTTTATAAAAATTCTGTGTACAAAAGAAACAACTTAATTAAAAGCATATAAAATGTTTGGAATAAATGAGAACAGCTATACCTTGAAAAAACTAACCAAAAGAAAGCTTTTATAGATTTATGAAGCGTTTTTTAAAGAAAGGAGTTATATACATACTTGAAAGTCAGTTAGAGAGAGAGAGAGGGAGGGAGAGACCTGGAATCTTCTACCTGCTGGTTCATCAAAGGGGCTGCAACAGCAGGGGTTGGGCCAGGCCAAAGTCAGGAGCCAGGTGCTTCTTCTGGGTCCCCCATGTAGGTAACAGGTGCCCAAGTACATGGGCCATCTTCTGCTGCTTTCCCAGATGCATTAGCAGGAAGCTGGATCGGAAGTGGACCAGCCATAACGGGCACTCGTATGGGATGCTGGCATCACATGTGGCAGTTTGACTTGTTGCTCCAGAATGCCAGCCCTCTCTGAAGCATTTTTAATAAGAAACATCACTAAAGATAAAAAGGGACAAAGGTCAATGAAGAAGATATCAAGATTTAAATTTGTATATATCAAATAGGTTTAGCACAAAATGTATATATGAATGAATGAAACAACTGACAAATAAAAGTTGAAAGAGACAAATCTATAATCAAGAAACGAAAGAAAAAAAGAAAATTACTACATGTTCATAATTTAAGTAACTTCTGAGCAATCCATGAGTCTGAGGAAAATAACTCATGGAAATTCAAAAATGATAAAGAAAATACAAGTAAAAGTAATGAAGACAAAAGCAGAAACTTATGAAAGAAAAAATGGTACACCTTAGGAATCAACAAAGTCAAAAATAATTTCCTTAAGAGAAATCTAAAAGTGATAAATTCATGTCAAGACTGATCAAGAGGCTGGTGCTGTTGGCATAGTGGGTGAGGTCGCCGCCTGCAGTGCTGGCATCCAATTTGAGCACTGGTCCGAGTCTCGGTTGCTCCACTTCCGATCCAGCTCTCTGCTATGGCCTTGGAAAGCGGTGGAAGATGTTTCAAGTCCTTGGGCTCCTGCACTGGTGTGGGAGATCCTAAAGAAGCTCCTGGTCCTGGCTTCAGATCAGTGCAGCTCCAGCCATTGCGGCCAATTGGGGAGTGAATCAGCAGATGGAAGACCTCTCTCTCTCTCTCCTTCTGCCTCTCCTTCTCTCTTTCTGTAACTGACTTTCAAATAAAATAAATAAATCTTTTTTTTTCTTTAAAAGGAAAAGATTGATCAAGAAAAGAGAAAGCAAACAGAGGCATGTCAATTTCAATATTAAAAAAACTGATTATCTCTACAATTCCTAACATTAAAAATATAGTGAATACTTTTGTAAACAACTAGATAGAGTTAGAAAATTTTGAAAATTCTTAGAACATGCAATTAAAACTATTAGTAATTATTTTAAATTTTGCTAATCAAATCCAGAAATTTTAATATATAAGTGTATATATATGTAATTTATATACAATGTGCTAACATAGGGGGCCAGTGCTGTGTCAGAGCTGGTAAAAGACACCTGCAGTGATGGCATCTGATATGCACACCGGTTCAAGTCCTGGCTGCTTCACTTCTGATCCAGCTCCTTGCTTTGACCTGGAAAAGCAGTGGAGGGTGGTCCAAGTGCTTGGGCCCCTGTACCTGCATGGGTGACCCAGAAGAAGCTCCTGGCTCCTGGCTTCAGATTGGCCCAGCTCCAGCTGTTGCAACCATTTTGGGAATGAACCAGCAGATGGAGGACTTCTCTCTCTCCCTCTGTCTCTGCCTCTCTGTAACTCTGCCTTTCGAATAAATAAATAAAGCTTTAAAAATAAAAAAGAAAAAGAAATATTTAAACAGCAAAGCCTTTATACCTGAAATAAATTTCAACCATAAAAGTTGCTAAGGAAAAACAACCGAATAGAAATATAGGCAAAAGTCTTGAACATCATGATTGAAGACCTCCAAATGGTGAAAAAGTCTACTGAAGTGCTTAATACTGTTAGTAATGAGGGACATGTAAATTAAAATTAAAGAAGATACCACTACAACCTTCGGAAAATAAGTTTTTATTTTAAAGTACAAAAAGGAAAGGAAAAAAGTATTAGTGGGGATGATGTAGCATAACACAAATTCTCTTCCACTGCTCTGGAGATTGCAAATGGTAATACCACTTTAGAAAATTGACTGTATCTTCACAAGCTGAATATATTCACATAATATGAAGGACCCTGAAAGAGTTCATGAAAAATTGAATTAAATGATAAATTTTATTACTGTAAAAATTTTGAAGTTGATGCCTAGTTATTTTCATAAACTTTTTGCAATTCCATTCCTAGGTATATATGTATGTATGTTTCTATACAAAAGACATGATTCGGAGCTCTCATTAACACCCATATTGAGAATGTGGGTATATTTTAAGAACTGGAAATTGAAGCTCATGCTCTGTTTGGTAAATGTTTCTATTTAAGTAAGTAGGGCAGTGTATAGGAGATCTTTCTCTCTCTTCCACCCCCTCTCTCCTTCCTCTCTCTGTAATTCTGACTTTCAAATATTAAATGAATCTAAAAAAAAAATAAAAATCTCATCAAGTTGCATACTGGTGATTGTATATACACACATCATACTTTAATAAAAATGTTTTTTTAAATAAAAGAATAATGCAATGTCCCCGTTGACTTCTGTGTTAAAATAGAACTCAGTTCAGTCTGTCCATATATGGAACTAGTCCACTATGATTTGGAGCTCTCATTAACACACATATTGAAAATGTGGGTATATTTTAAGAACTGGAAATTGAAGTTCATACTCTTCTTAGTAAATGTCTCCATTTATGTAAGTAGGGCAGGCTAGCCAGACTAATTTAAAACTTTAGATTTAAATTTATTTTAATAGATACTAAAATATATAGTTTAATATATGATTGAACTAGTAAATAATTTACTTAACATTAGGCATTTATAGAGTTTGTTTCCCCATCGTATATATTAGCAATAAGTATTAAATCTAAATCAGGTAGGAGTGCTTTTTTTAACTTCATGTCAAAGAAACCCACGTGCAGTGCTCAAAATATGTTAAGCATTATTTTCACCCCAGAGCACAAAGTTCAGGCCAAGTTACTACAGAACTTTCGCTTGAACTTATCCATATCCTGTCTTTCTTCTATCTTTCCATCCTATCATCCTTAGAACGCTTTATTTTCAAGCTGAACTCCATGGTCTTGAGTCTCATGTCCATGTCCTAGGTGGGGAGGAGAAATAAAAAATGAAGAAGGGTGGGAGAATTCCTGAATCAGAAAAGCTTTTTGCTTTCTCCCAGAAATTCATTATCTGCTTGTGTCCCCTGCTCTGCTGTGTAACTAACTGTATGGCAGTGAAGAAAGGTGTCATTTTGTTAGGGTGAAGTCATTCCTGACAAAACGAAGGTCCTTTTCGGGAAGAAGAGGGAATGGGTATCAAGAACAAAAAGAACAGCACCTACCATCCTCAAGTTCTTATTCTCCAGAACCAATAGGATTTACTGACAGTGTCTCTTCATATCTGATATCAGGCTGCAAAGCTCCTTTTTATAAGGTTCAAAGAGCATTTTGAATATGGAGTGATTTGGCTATGCTTTCTGCAGAAATCCTGACTCAGACCCTTTTTCAGATAGAATGTTTTGGAGAGTGGTATATTTTAAATGCTAATGATAGCATTATAACAATTTTTTTTGCATATGACATTTCAAAGGGAACATTTTCCCAAGTAAACATTGATGGATCATTTACATACACAGCAATGAAATTACTGCACAGTTCCATTTAAAACAGTTTTTTTTCCAACCTATCATAAATTGCCATTTTAAATTAAAGTTTAAGTTCAATAAAATCTAAGGGCAGTTTTGAGTTACATATTTTCATAAAAATCTGCTGAATTGGTAAAACATTAGTCAATAATTCAAGAGTCTGTTAAATTTTTTCTACCTCTACTAAAATAGTTTCATTTAGTAACCTAAAAAGTAAAGAAATTTGAGTTTTATATGCTTTTGGGAAATAAGTAGGATCATCATTCATATGTAATTTGCATCCATCTATCATACCCAATGGGCTCATTTAAAAGTTCTGCAGTTTACAAATATGATTGAAGAAGTCATTAATACAGCTTGTGTTATGTGAAAGGGAAGAGAAACCACACAGATTGGTGATATCAAATAGTTCTCATAGAACGATATAGAAGTATCTATGTTTAATAAAACAGGTATTTTACACCCTTCAGAATGTATTTTTAAATAAAATAACAAACTGCCCATAGTTTTGGCAATAAGGTTTTTTAAATCTCTGCTTATATAATTAAAAAAAAGTAGATCTTTGAGGAGTACTTCGAGGTACTGTGACAGAGACCTCAATCATTCAAATTAGAAAGTTTTCCAAAAGTTTAAGATCTCCCTCCCCCAAGCTTATCTCCAGCCCTCCTGTCTGTGCCTGCATTTGAATATCTGATCTCTATTGAGTCTTTTCCAAGGCTGACATCTTGACCTAAAGCTAATCTAACTGGATAGGATTTTATTGTCCTCTCTGGCCTTTGTGCCTCTTCTCTACAGCATAGATCCACTTGCTAAGAGCCCTGCTTAGAACAGCAGATTTCCTCACAAGTCTGATGCTGCAAACACCTGAGTAGAAGTAGAAATTTCTTCTCTGTATAGACAAGTGTTACCTGGAAAGGGAGCTACAACTCAACGTGCATGCAGAAGCTGGCCCACTATACACCCTGGTCAGAACAATGAGATTGCTGGCACATGTGACTCACAGGTAGGATGGCAATTCCCTTGACACAATTGTTGAAATTTGGATTCTGTATATATATTTTTTTTTGACAGGCAGAGTGGACAGTGAGAGAGAGAGACAGAAAGGTCTTCCTTTGCCATTGGTTCACCCTCCAATGGCCGCCGCGGCTGGCACACCTTGCTGATCCAAAGGCAGGAGCCAGGTACTTCTCCTGGTCTCCCATGGGGTGCAGGGCCCAAGCACTTGGGCCATCCTCCACTGCACTCCCGGGCCACAGCAGAGAGCTGGCCTGGAAGAGAGGCAACCGGGGCAGAATCCGGCGCCCCGACCGGGACTAGAACCCGGTGTGCCGGCGCCGCTAGGTGGAGGATTAGCCTGTTGAGCCACAGCGCCTGCCGGATTCTGTATTTTTGTGTATGCCTATCTTGCATATCTGCATCCCTTTGTCAAGGATGTAGGTTCCATGTTCCTTTTGATGATGTGCAGCTTTATGGGCTGTGACCTGTTAGCCCCTAGGGTCCTACACTAGGTTTAATGCTCTGCTACCAGTATATTTAAATTTTAATAACATTATCTTTGAACTTTTGTTGTGTAAATGAAGTCTGATGGGACAATGGGACATGAACATGAGCAGGGGAGATACACCAGAGAGCAGTGCACACATATTCAAGTTTAAGCCTGTGGCACAGTACACAGAACTAGGCTGAGCAATGGACATGGTTACTCAGCACATATGCACATGTATAGGGACAGTCTAATGAAACCAAGGGGTCAAGGTTGATGGAACTGGAAATGACCACCACAACAGCATCTGCAGAGGTAGCATAACAGCCACAACCAAGCTACAGAAGAGAGGTTTTGTACTGGAGCAATCCTGGGACTCATGACCAGAGGTTGGCCCAGAGACCTGTCCCTGTAGTATTTTAAAAAATCTTAATTCTCCAGTCTAAGTGCCATGCAGGAACTGCTAATGCTTACTCAATAAACTTTGTCATAAATTACTGCAAAGTAAAGGTATAGACATAGACATTACATGAACCAATTACTCAGCAAGTAAATAACTCAGTGAGGCATCAGAATCCTTTGATGATTTTAGAATCTCTGGGTTTGAAAATAGCAGATATTTGTAAAGAAAATATTCAAATATTCAATATTCAATATTCAAAAGAATATTATTATCTGAATCTTTGCATGTTTATAATTAAAATGTCCTTGTAATGAAACTACAACAATAGAATACACGAATAGATGATTTGAATTGTATAAAATTTATGAAGCCATCTTTGGTTTCTTCTATAGTAAGTTACACGAAATTCACAGAAAAATTGAGTGTCAGTGGGTAAATTTACATTCAATATTAAATTCAGATTTATATGAAAGTAATTTGTATGACTAGTTAAAGCTTTTAGAAAAAAAGTACCCAAAAGAATCATTAGCTCTAATGTGCTAAAATTTCTTTCAAAATAAATTATCATAAATATATCCCAAAGTTGTCAATAATGATTGTATCTGCAGAGTAAATTTTCTGAAAATTAAAAATAATCAAAAAGTTATTTGTGATTTCCCAGTTGCCATGAATGTTGATGTAATTTTTCAACTATAATATTTGCAAATGAAATTGCTAACAGTATATATTTTGGTAGTTTAACAAAAATTTGTAGAAAATAATCTAGAAAAGTCATATGATAAATGAAGATAATATGTTTTTAAAATTTCACTATTTATGGTATTATATAGATTTATGAAACACATTTGTTATTTATATGCTTATGTTTTTATTCACACATAACTATCCATTTTTATCACTCCAATTATGTTACATTAATAATATTTTTAAAAGTAAAAGCTTTATATTTTCATGGCACATTTTTTCTGTTCTGTGAACCTGGACTCAAATCTTCATTTTTCACCAAACCCTACAAATTATGTAGTCAGTCCCACTTTGCCCATTATGATTTTCATTCTGCATGCTTTCTCCCTGACCCCAAGAGCCAGCCTTTTTCTTCTTCTCTCCTATTCCCAAGCATTCATGATTCATTCCTGCTTTCTTGCCTGCCAGCCATGTGTTTCGCAGCCTGTGAATCTTGTTATAGTGGGATATTTGTGATTCTTTTGAACATTTGTTAAATCTTTGTTAAATCCTTTACCTGACTAATCATCACAGTCACTTCGTGAAGTAGGTATTTTAGATTAATTTTATAGACAAGGGAGCAGGGTTTACATTTGCTAATGTCACACAGCTAATTGGGATGTGAAATCTACTAGGAAAATAGCAGGAACACTAGATTCTTATTTCTTGGCTTCTTGTATAAGGCTTGATTGTAGTGGCTCATAATTAACAATATCCTGTTTCTCTCATCATCTCTGTTACACCTGGGTTCCTCTCCCCAGCTCCTGTTGCCCTTCTCATCTTTTATGGATTCCGACATACTCTCCCCAATCTCCAAGCTCCTACCAAGTCCATCTGAAATGTCTTTCCCACTCCTTCCATTGAGTACATGTCTTTTTGTTTTCCAAATTCACCTCACATATTCACTTTCTTTATGAAATCTTGTCCTTCTGCCTTTCAAGTGGAATCAACCAATCCATTTGTGGCCTCAATGTTTAAGAAGGATTCTTCCTTCATAGCTTGTGCAGATAAGTATATGTAAACTGTGGCATGTTGGTCTCTAGCACAGGACAATTAGTTTTTGACAGATAGGAATCATATCTTCATCTGCCTTCATATTCTCAGAACTTAGCCCAGTTAAATTAACAAATAAATGATGAACAAATGAATCAATAATAAAAATGAAACATCTCTATTCCAAGGAATTGGTAAATTTATTATTACTGCTAATTGAGAATCATCAATTCTCCTACTATGTAAATTAAGATATAATTTTTAGTCCCATTTTGAGTGCTATTTATGTAACAGCCCATTTTTATCCCCAAAACAATGCATTGCACCTGGTATTGTTTTTCCTTCAACACATAAGAAAAAAGTTATAGAAGATCAATAAATTGCCTATTATCACACAGATGACTGAAATTTAGAGCTATAATTTGAATGCTGATATTTCTATCTTCAAGCATATGTTTATTTTGTTGTACTCTCCACTTATTCAAGCACTGGCCTCAAGTCACACAGCCCTTCTGTCTTAGGAAATTGACTCAAAATCAATGGGACTAAAAATCACTGTGTATTCTTCCTGTGTCACATTTGAAATCACCTCTCTCAACTGACTGTTGACTGCTTTCCTTAGATCCAAGTTTGCACTTTTACTTTATTCTTCTGACTGAAATGGAGCTACTACGCACTGCCTTTGATGCAGACGCTAGATACCATCAGGCCCTAGTCTCCCACAGCCTCTCAGTCTCCCTCCTGTAGCTTGGCGTCCTTCTACAATTTCAAATCAACCACTTACTAAAATTAATTCAGTAAACTGAGGGAGTGGTGCAGCCAGTCCCACAGGATCCCAGACCACAAAACTCAGATCGTCTATCTCCTTTATAGCAAATGTCTGATGGTCAATCATATGTTCAGGGTATTTTTCAGAAGCCCCGGGCCTTGAGCAAAAAATTATCACTTAACTGACTGAAGTCCACTTTTCCATCATCAAAATTCCCCCAAACAACACAACATTACAGATCAACCAAAGGAAGGCAACCAGCACTGTGGATCAACCAGAGACCTGTATGGGATCTGAACATGCATTTCTCAACCCCAATTTCAACTCATAAGATTTCTTACTCCAACCCCTTGAGAATCCTGAGAATGAAGCAAAAGTTGCCTGACTGCTTGCACAGCGCTTTGCCAATAAATATCTACTTTCTTTCCAGCACCCTGATGTCAGCGATCAGCTTGCTGTGAGTTGTAGTTCTACAACGTGACCCAGTACCTATGCTGTTGTGGAATCTTAGCACGTAAAAAAGGGTGGGAGGCCAGCACTCTCCTCAGTGGATCCATTCAGGATTTTCCCAGCAGAAGTCTTCCTGGCAAACAGAACACTGACCCGGCTGACTCATAGACCTCTATAGTCTCAGTGAGTTCACATTTTACTGCTCTCCCTATTCCTTTCCTTCCATTTTGTTTTCTGTTTCTCTGAACTAGATAAGTGGACAGAAAACAGTTGAATCTTGGCATGCTTGCGTTGAATTTTTGATATCAAATATTTACTAAGTTTCTCAAGACAATATCTAAAACTTATTTTTGGTTGAAAAAGAATTAAAGAACAGAGAAGAAATGATGCAGTGTAAGTCTAGTCTTTCTATCATGAAAGTTGGGATTTATAATTGAAATTACCTCTTTGGCAAGTTTTTCATGAATCTCTATTTTATGATATTTAATTTGAATTTGATATTTGGTAATAAATTTTTTAAGGCTGAGTTGCTTAAGTACTGTATTTTAAAAAAGCTTCTCAAAGGACAAATCAACTAAAATTCTCTTCATGTTTATGAAATACTAATAAGGAGAGATTTGCAATTAAGACTGTATTTTGTATGAATTTAAATATAGGACTAATATTTATGTTTAGTGAGAGCAAATTCTCCTTTGGAATGGTAATTTTTTCTACCGAGCAGCTGAGCCTCTGTAGTGCCCTCCATCATTTGTCAGATTTAACAACCCAGAGTAAATAGCTTGCTGAAAAGTAGCTACAGGTCCATCTTGTTGATCCCAATTTGTCAAATGTTGCAGTGAAAAAAGGGCTAAGCCTTTCCAAAGGGTGTGAGGAGATTTGTAATTTATCCAGAACTCTAGACTAAGCCTCAGAATTATAGGTTTCTGTTTTTTCTAATTATAAATACACAGTCATGCAACTCTATAGTCTCTATCATGCGATTATATCATGTAACACAGCAGAACTTTCCACATCTTCTACAATTCTGAGCACTATTTTTCAATAAGGATATATTAAAAGGGGTATTTTTTAATTGTTTCTTTTTTGAGGATCCAGGGGTGCAGAAAAGGGAAAAAACATATTACACTGAACCATCAACCAGTTTATTGCAGATTCAAGATTAGCATTTGGAAATGATTGGCAACCTAAAGTACTTTACCCAAGGTAATATAAACAGGAATAATTTGGGAGAGAATGATCATAGAAAATTCCTAGATAATGCTGGAAAATAGCTAGATAATGATTTTAAAGTTCACGCAAAATGTTGATTTCTTATTTGTTCACAAATAACTCTTACTAAGCTTATTTGCTTCACATTTATTTTTGGATTTTGCTTATAATCATTTATTGGCTTAAATTGAGGCTTCTTTTGGTTTAGTGGAGTCACTGCTGGCTGTTAAGAAGATGAAACAGTGCTTTCTTAAGTCCGGTTCACATATATCACATACATAAACATATATGATTCATATCCACTCATCATTAAAATTTTCCTAGTGGGTGAGCAGGAATCTTCTGATTCCTTCATATATCCCCCCATAAAATCAAAGAAATCATTTAAGGCTCAGTATATTATTTTCATAACAGAGCTCCAGAACAGAATATAACATCAGTGAGTTTCCATTTACATTAAGTCACGTTCACCTTTGATATCTAGGTTTGCTTTTTTACCCATTATGGGATGAGAATTGAAAGTAAGGTAACACTGAGCAAATAAACCAATATTTATAGGAAGCTAGATGTATACTTTTTGCAAAATATGGAAGAGTAACTGAATTAACATAGTAAAGTTGATATTTTGGGGCCTATTTTGGATAAATTTAGATTCAGAATCATCACCCAACATCTTTTGAGTAAACTAGTAGCTTAGGAGCTTAGGGACCTTTTCTTTCACTCAATCTTTTGTTCAAAAATAAAACATCAATCTATGGGTCAGTTACCATGTTAGGGAAAAGAACACAAAAACAGACAGCAAAGTTAATATACAAAAAGTATTTTCATTCTGATAGAAGTCAGATGGTAGAACTAAAAATGACTGTGAAAGAAGACAAAAATCAGAAAAGTAAAGAAAAATTACAGTGTTGTATATTTTTAGATAAATGATAGACCATCTGTTGGGTGATAGTGATGAAAAAAAGGATTTTAAGGCAACAGAATTTTAAAACAAATGATATGGGAAATGTCCAAAAGAGCAAATGGACTAAGAATTTATTTTAAAATTATAAGAACATACTTGAAATTAAATAACCTGAATGAATAATCAGTAAACATGACTATCTCAAAAATACTCAGAAGCCTACGAGTAAGAATGGAAAAAGCAAAGGTTGAAGCGGTACAAAGATGGAAACTGGCAAAGCAGGAACAGCTCAAGTGATAATGTTTACATTGAGTAGCTGTGTCAACTTAATACATTCTGGGTTGGAGAACAAGAGGAATCAGAAAAGATGTAATAACTTGGGATAAAAAGGAGTGGGCAAAGGATTATGATTACATGAAAATCAAGAATTATTCTGGAATAATGACATGGTGATGAAATGGAAGATACAAAAACTATTATCAAGACATACTCATTCCTGGGGCTGGCGCTGTAGCGCAGTGGGTTAAAGCCTTGACCTAAAACGCCAGCATCCCACATGGGCACCGGTTCTAGTCCTGGCTGCTCCTCTTCCGATCCAGCTCTCTGCTATGGCCTGGGATAGCAGTGGAAGATGGCCCAAATCATTGGACCCCTGCACCCGCGTGGGAAACCTGGAGGAGGCTCCTGGCTCTTGGCTTCAGATCGGTGCAACTCTGGCCATTGCGGCCATCTGGGGAGTGAACCAGCGGATGGAAGACCTCTCTCTGTCTCTACCTCTTTCTGTAACTCTGACTTTCAAATAAATAAAATAAATCTTAAAAAAAGACACTCATTCCTAATGTCTCCCAGGAACAGAGGCAACTCATTTCACAGAAGGGAAATTTATAGAAGGGGCATTTTTCTTGTCTGTGTCAAAGGGAAGCTACAATATCAGGAAAATATCAGGAAAGAAGTCTGTGTTGCCTAGGAATTTCTAAGGGGATCTATTTCAATCTTTCAATAGGGAGCAGGAATTTTTCCCTCTCTGTATGGGAGGACTTCGATTCCAAGTAAATACATCTTTTTTTAACCTAGAATTTTTTTATTTAAGGTATACAAAATTCATGCATTTCATATATACAAATTTAGGAACATGGTGATTGTCTCTGTAAACACATCTTCATTAAAGGAATGAAGGAAATAAGAAAGTTTATTTTGACGAAAAAATTTCGAGATTAATACATAGTTTTTTGTGGTTTTAATGATTTTGTAAAAGGTTTATTTATTTGAAAGGGAGACAGGCAGAGAGAGAGAGAGAGAAAATATCTTCCATCCACTGATTCACTCCCCAAATGCCATAATGGTTTTGGTTGGTCTGGGATTAAGCCAGGAGGCCAGAGCTCCATCCAAGTGTCCCATATTGGGTGACAGTGACCTAAGTACTTCAGCCATCCTCCATTTCCCGTGCAGATGCATTAGCAGGGAGCTGGATTGGAAGTGGAACAGCCAAAACTCAAACCAGTGCTGTGATATGGGATGCCTGCGTTGCAAGTAGCAGCTGAGCTCGCTGTGCCACAATGCTGGCCTCTCATGCATAATTTCTTCATAGTACAGATTTTCCATAAAGTAGTTGAACATCCCTTATATATGAGAGGACTATAGGCTGTTATTGTGGACATAAACTTAAGAAGCTGGAAAAAGGAGCAGATGTATGGTGCAGAAGGGTAGGCTTCAGTTTGGGATGCCCTCATCCTATATTAGAGTCCCAGTTGGAGTTTAGGCTCCTTTGCTTCCAAATCGTCTGCCAGCAAATGAGCCTGGGAAGCAGTAGTGATGGCTTAAGTACTCGAGTTCCTGCCATTCACATGGAGACCTGGATGGAATTCGTGGCCCCTAGCTTTAGCCTGGCCCAATCCTGGCTGTTACTGCCATTTGAGGATTGAACTAACAAATGGAAGATCTCTCTCTCTCTCTCTCTCCCTCTTTCTGTCTCTCCCCACCCCCATCTCCCCCTCTCTATCTCCCGCCTCCCTCTTTCTGTTGCTCTCTTTTCAAATAAGTAAATGTCAAAAAATGAAAGCAGAAGAATGACAAAATGCTGAGAACAAAAGGCAATAAATAAGAAAATATCAGAAATTATTAAAAAAGAAAACAACATACACTGCAGGATATCAACAAAGCTAAATGTTGAGTCTTTGAATAGATTCACTAATTTAAAAAATGTCTGAAGAGAATTATCAAGATAAAAAAGAAAATACAAATATAATAGAACTAATATTAGGAAAGTAACAATGGCATCACTATAGGTAATGTAGTTATTTAAAAATAATTATTTAAAAATAATTATTAATAAAGTTATGTCAATACATTTGGAAATACAGATGAAATGGTCTAGAAAAAATGAGGCATCTTTAAAAAGGTCATGGAATATGTGCACTATGAAAAAATCTATGCATGGAATTCAAAATTCTTTTGCACAAAGTAAATTTATATTTTAATTCCATTTTCCATGAACACTTGGAAGTACCCTAAATAACTTAAGAAGAAAATATCCTTAATCTTATAAGCACTAAAGAACTAAATCCATAATTACGATGAATTTACAAAGCAAAGTCTATGCCAAGATGACTCTACTGGTAATTTTGACCCAAAATTCAAAAAGTAAATAATTTCAAACCTAAACTCTAGATCATAGAGGAGGAAGCAATCTGCTGGTAGAAACTGTCAGGTTCACCGTGTTCCTCACACTTTTCCAGTTAAAGTGCTCAGCACCACTTCCAGTTGGGAGCATGTACCTCCGCACCTGGGGTCTTTTTTTGTTTGTTTACTTTAAGATTTATTTGATTATTTGAAAGTCAGAGTTACATATAGAGAGAAGGAGAGGCAGACAGAGAAAGGTTTTCCATCTGCTGGTTAACTCCCCAGTTGGCTGCAATGGCTGGAGCTGTGTGGATCCGAAGCCAAGAGCCAGGAGCTTCTTCCGGGTCTCTCACATGGGTGCAGGAGCCCAAGGACCTGGACCATCTTATATTGCTTTCCCAGGCAATAGCAGAGAGCTGGATAGAAGTGGAACAGCTGGGATTGGAACTGGCACCCATATGGGATGCTAGCACTGCAGGCGGTGGCTTTACCCTCTATGCCACGGCACCAGCCCCTTGGGATCTTTCAGACAGAGATTTTGGCCAAATGTGAGACAATCCAGAAATGCCAGTGAATTAGAACCCTCAGCCCTTACCACCATAGCCTGTCCTCAGCAGTTCTCAGACAATGACTAATGGGAATGTATATGCAACTAAACAAGTTCCTGAGAGTTGTACATTTTGGCTTTTTATCAGTTTAGATTTTTCATGCAGAATTATATTTTTTTTTTGTTGCTGTCCACTGTGGAAGCTGTCCTATTAGTCTCAGAGACTAATTCTAGAAAAATTACATAAAAACAACTCACCATTTTTGTTATGAAACTAGCATCCAAACTTTTTTTTAAGATTTATTTATTGTTTTGAAAGTCAGAGTTACACACACACACACACACACAGAGAGAGAGAGAGAGAGATCTTCCATCCAATTGTTTACTCCCCAGATGGCCACAACGGCCCGAGCTGTGCCGAACCAAAACCAGGAGCCATGAGCTTCTTCTGGGTCTCCCACATAGGTGCAGGGGTCTAAGGACTTGGGCCATCCTCTACTGCTTTCCCAGGCCATAGCAGAGAGCTGAATCAGAAGTGGAGCAGGCAGAATAGAACCGGCACCCGTGTGGGATCCTGGCACCTCAGGCCAGGGCTTTAACCCGCTGCACCACAGCGCCGGTCCCTAGAATCCAAACCTGACAATGAAATTATGAGAAAATTATAATCCCATCACCCATAGACTTGTACATAAATGTTCAAATGCTAAACAAAATTTAGCAAAACAAATTTTAGTAGCACATAGAGAGGATAATAGAAAATGGTCAAATTGTGAATCTCAGAACTGCATAGCAGACACAAGAATTTTAATTAATGTCATTGGCTATATTAAATATTAAAGAAAAGATAATTGTTCATTTATGTATGCATAATTATATAGAATACATATCACAACTACATTATTAATAAATAAAGAAAGCATTTTAAAATAATTACCATATATTTCAGAATATAAGTATCTTAGCAAATTGAGAAGAGAAAAAAATTCTTCAGTTTAATAAAGAGTACCTTAAAAACCCACAGCAGTAGTGTACTTGAATAGACAAATTTTCAGAGCATTCTTTTTGAGAACAGAAAAAATACAGGATTTTCCACCATGGCTAATAATATTTATCATTCACTGGAGAAGCTAAGCAGTGTAGTACTTCAGAAAAAGAACTTTAAGCTGTAAGTCATGAGAGGAAAAGGCAACACAATTTAAATTATTTGCAGGTACAAATGAGACAGGTAGATAGAATTGGTCAGTAAAATAGGAAAGTTGCTATGGACATGTTTATATAAAAGTACATACATACATACTTATGTATATGCTCTTATACAGGAATAAAATTTATTTAATTAAAATATTTATTTATGTGAAAGGCACAAAGACAGAGAGCCCCTACCTACTGGTTCACTTCTCAAATGCCCATGACAGCCAAGGTTGGTCCAGGCTGGGAGCCAGGATGGGGGTGATCTCCCATGTGAGTGGCAGGAGCCCAAATCTGCACCAAAAATGCAGCCTGCATTAGCAAAAACCTGTAGCCAGGAGCCAGAGTCTGGGATTGTGCCTATGTACTGCAGTATGGGATGCAAGCGTCTTTACAGCTAGGCCTAAAAACCTGCCCAAAGCACAAAACTTAGAAAATGAAAACTAAAAGAAAAAAATGACACTTAGAATAGTATTTTTAAATGACACACTTCTGAAAAAATCTAATCAAATATGTTTAACCTCACATAGAAAATTATGAGTTTTGGGCCATCAAAGAAGGAGGTACCCTTCTCCGAAGGGAGGAGAGAACTTCCACTTTGACTATGACCCTATCGGAATAAGATCAAAGTCAGCGAACTCTAAAGGCTTCCATAGCCCTGGCAACTCATGACTAGAGCCTAGGGAGATTACTGACACCATGAACAGGAGTGTCAAATTGTTAAATCAGCAACAGGAGTCACTGTGTACTTACACCCCATGTGGGATCTGTCCCTAATGTGTCGTCTAAAGCCAAGTGATGCTATAACTAGTACTGAAACAGTATTTTTATACTTTGCGTTTCTGTGTGGGCACAAACTGATGAGGTCTTTACTAATTATATACTGAAGTGATCTTCTGTATATAAAGAGAATTGGAAATGAAAAAAAAAACAACCTGGTGTTAAAATGGAAATGGCATAGAAAATTAATTAATTTGAAAAAAAATTATGTAGGATCTCTGTCTTTAATGTGCTGTACATTGCTATTTAATGCTATAATTAGTAATCCAATGTAGTTTTTTCACTTGATGTTGCTATATGGGCAAAATGTTGAAATCTTTAAATAATATATACTAAACTGATCTTCTGTATATAAAGAGAATTGAAAATGAATCTTTACATGAATGGAAGGGGAAAGGGATCGGGAAAGGGGAGGGTTGCGGGCGGGAGGGAAGTTATGGGAGGGGGGAAGCCATTGTAACCCATAAGCTATACTTTGGAAATTTATATTCATTAAATAAAAGTTTAATAAAAAAAAACAGAAAAAAAAAGAAAATTATGAGTTTTATGGAATGATAAATTTATATATATATATTTATATTTATATAATGTTTTATGAATTGAAAGATACATGTAAATATGTCAGTGAAACATGAATTAATGAATATTTATTATAACTCAAACCCTCACATTTGAACTTTTATCTATTCATTTATTTTAACTTTTATTTAAGTATATTTATTTAAGTGTATTTCATATGTACAGATTTAGGAACATAGTGACCTTCCCCCCACCCTGCTTCCCACCCATGCTCCAGCCCTTCCTCCTCCCTCTCACATTCCCACTCATAATTTTTACAAATATCTATTTTCAGTTTATTTGATGATTATACATTTAACTCTACACTAAGT
Source organism: Lepus europaeus (assembly GCF_033115175.1). NCBI lineage: Eukaryota > Metazoa > Chordata > Mammalia > Lagomorpha > Leporidae > Lepus > Lepus europaeus. The sequence continues at coordinate 101,837,929 of NC_084828.1, read as the reverse complement.
AAAATAGTTAAACAAATAGTAATAAGAAAAAAAAAAAAACTGTTCCTCAATAGAAGAAACCAGGGCTATAAACAATCACTGAATCTCAAAAGGTCCATTTCACTATAACACATTACATTTCAGGTACTCTATTAGCTAATTCAGATCTGGGAAAACATATGATATCTGTCTTTTTTGGGCTGATTTATTTCACTAAATATAATGGTTTCCAGTTGTGTCCATCTTGTTGCAAAAGACAGGATTGCCTGATTTTTTTTTTTTTTTCACATTTGAGTAGTACTCCATAGTGTACATATACCATAATTTCTTTAACCAGTCAACAGTTGATGGACATCTGGGGTGATTCCATATCTTAGCTATTGTGAATTTGTGCTGCAATGAACATGGGTGTACAGATAATTTTTCATGTGCTGATTTCTTTTGGTTTGGGTAAATTCCCAGGTGGGATGGCTGAATCAAATGGAATGTCTAACTCTGCTTTCTCGGGTATCTCCATACTGTCTTCCATAGTGGCTTCACCAGTTTACAGTCCCGCCAGTAGTGGACCAGGGTGCCTTTTCCCACATTCTTGTCTGCATTTGTCATTTGTTGATTTCGGTATGTGAGCCATTCTAATTGGAGTGAGGTGAAACCTCACCGGGCTTTTGATTTACATTTCCCTGATGGCTAGTGATCCTGAATATTTTCTCAAGTATCTGTTGTCCATTTGAATTTCCTTTTTGAAAAATGCCTGTTCAAGTCCTTTCCCAATCCTTAACTGGATTGTTTCTTTTGTTGTTGTTGAGTTTTTGCATTATTTATAGATTCTGGATGTTAACTCTTTATTAGTTGCATAGTTTACAAATGTTTTTTCCCATTCTGCTGGTTGTCTCTTTACTTTTGCTGAGTGTTTCTTTGGCAGTGTAGAAGCTTCTCAGCTTGATGTAATCCCATTTGTCAATTTTGACTTTGATTTCCTGTGCTTCTGGGTCTTTTCCAAGAAGTCTTTGCCTATGCCAATGTCTTGCAGATTTTCTCCAATGTTCTCTATAAATTGATGGAATCAGGTCATAGATTTTTGTCCTTGATCCATTTTGAGTGGTTTTTTGTATAAGGTGTAGGATATGGGTTCAGTTTCATACTTCTGGAGGTCAAGATCCAGTTTTCCCAGAACCATTTGTAAAGAGACTGTCCTTGCTCCAGGAATTGATTTTAGCTCCTTTGTCAAAGATAAGTTGGTTATAGATGCATGGGTTGATTTCTGGGGTTTCTATTCTATTCCATTGGTCTACAAGTCTGTTTTTGTGCCAGTACTGGGTTGTTTTGATTATAACTGCCCTGTAATATGTCTTAAAATCAGGTATTGTGATGCCTCCAGCTTTATTTTTGTTGTAAAATATTTCTTCAGCAATTCAGGGTGTCTTCTGTTTCCATACGAATTTTAACATCATTTCTTCTAGATATATAAAGAAGGTCATTGGTTTTTTTAATTGAGATCACATTGAATCTGCAAATTGTTTTTGGTAGCCTGGACATTTTGATCACATTTATTCTTTCCATCCATGAAGATGGAAGATTTTTCCATTTTTTGATGTGTTCTTCTTTCTTTGTGTTTTATAATTTTAATCATAGAAATCTTTGACATCCTTGGTACAAGGTATTTTTTTAGCTGTTGGGAATGGTATTGATCATGGAGGTTCTTTCTCAACTGTGGCATTTTTCTATGTATACAAAGGCTATGGATTTTTGTGTGTTGATTTCATATCCTGCTACTTTGACAAACTCTCTATGAGTTCCAGTAGTCTCTTAGTGAAGTCTTTTGGATCCCCTATAAATAGGACCATGTCATCTGCAAATAGGGATAGTTTGACTTCCTCCTTCCCAATTTGTATTCCTTTGATTTATTTTTCTTGCCTAATGGCTCTGGCTATAACTTATAGGACTATATTAAATAACAATGGTGAGAGTACGCATCCTCATCTGATTCCGGATATTAGGAGGAATGCTTCCAGCTTTTCCCCATTCAGTAGGATGCTGGCAGTGGTTTTATTATAAATTGCCTTGATTGTGTTGAGGAATGTTACTTCTATACCAAATTTGCTTAAGGTTTTCATCGTGAGAGCATTTTATATTTTATCAAATGCTTTCTCTGCATCTATTTAGATAACTATATGGCTTTTGTTCTTCAGTTTGATAATGTGATGTGTCACATTTATTGATTTGAAAATGTTGAAACATTCTTGCATACCAGGGATAAATCTCACTTGGTCTGGGTGAATGATCTTTCTAATATGTTGGATTCAATTAATGAATATTTTGTTGAAGATTTTTGCCATCTCTGTTCATCAGGGGTATTGGTCTATAGTTCTCTTTTTCTGTTGTATCTTTTTCTGACTTAGGAATTAAGGTGATACAGACAGCAGAGAAGGAGTTTAGGAGGATTCCCTCCCTTTCAATTGTTTTCAATAGGTTGAAAAGAATTGTGATAAGTTCTTTACATGTCTGGTATAATTCAGCAGTGAAGCTCTCGGCCTGAAGGGTCTTTATTACTGATTCAATTTCCATCTTGGTTATCATTCTATTTAGATTTTCTGTGTCTTCATGGTTCAATTTTGGTAGGTTGTATGTGTCCAGAAATCTATCCATTTCTTCTAGGTTTCCTGATTTTTTGGTATACAGCTCTTTGAAGTAATTCCTGATGGTGTTTTATATTTCTGTGATTTCTGTTGTTACATTTCCTTTTTCATCTATGATTTTAATGATTTGGGTCTTTTGCCTCTGTTTTTTGGTAAGTTGCACCAATGGTGTGTCTTTTTTTTTTTTTTAATGTGTTCAAAAAATAGCTCCTCATCTCACTGATCTTTTCTAGTTTTTTTTTTGTTTGTTTGTTTCAATTTTGTTTGTTTCTCCTCTAGTTTTAATTATTTCTTTCTTCCTGCTAATTTATAGTTTGGTTTGTTGTTTATTTTACTAGGTCCTTGAGATGCATTGACAGCTCATTTATTTTGTACATTTCCAATTTCTTCATGTAGGCATCTATTGCTGTAAACTTCCCTCTTAACACTGCTACTTCTGTATCCTGTAAGCTTTGTTATTATGTACTGTGAACTTCATTTGTTTCCAGAAATTTTTTTTTTATTTTTCTTTTGATTTCTTCTATGACCCACTGTTCATTCAGTAACATGTTCTTCAGTCTCCATCTGTTTGCATATGTTCTAGAGATTCTCAAGTTGTTGAATTCCAGCTTCATTCCATTGATATCAGAGATGATACATGGTATTATCTTGATTTTTTTTTAATTTGCTGAAGCTTGCTTTATGTTTTAGTGTATGTTCTATCTTAGATTCTTGATGACAAGAATGTGTATTCTGAAACTGTGGGATGAAAAGTTTTGTAGATATTTGTTGGGTCCATTTGTACCACAGTGTCAATCAGCTCTGTTATTTCTTTGTTAATTTTCTGTTCAGTTGATCTGTACATTGATGAAAGTGGGGTATTGAAATTCCCTGTTACTATTGTATCAGAGTCTATGTCTCCCTTTAGATCCATTAACATTTCTTTTAAATAGCCCTGTGCCCTGTAATTGGGTGCATACACATTTATTATAGTCAGATCTTCCTGTTTAATTTATCTCTTAATCATTATTTAGTGCCCTTCTTCATCTCTTTTAACAGTTTTTATGTCAATATCTATTTTGTATGATATTAGGATGGCAACACTTGCCCTTTTTTTATTTTCAGTTAGCATGGAATAACTTTTTCCATCCTTTCACTTTCAGTCTGCGTGTTTCTTTGTTGGTGAGATGTGTTTCTTGTAGGTACAAAATAGATGGGTCTTTTTAAAAATCAATTTTGCCAGTCTGTGTGTTTTAACTGGAGAATTGAGGCCATTTACATTTAAGGTGACTATTGATAAGTAACAACTTGGCCCTGCCATTTTCCTCTTGTTTACTTTGGATTTCTTTTGTGCTTTTACTGGGGGATTTTCTATTTTCAAGATCTTTCAAAATGATGGTTATGTTTCGGAGTTTCTGTGTGTAGCACATCCTTAAGCATCTTTTGTAAGGCTGGATGAGCAGTGATTAATTCTACGATTAATTGTTTGAATTCCATTTCTGGCATCTTCTCAATGTCTTCATTTTCACATTCTACTATTGAAATGTTGAGTTTCTTTGGAGGGTCATGGTGTCTTCCTAATTTTTTTTCTTGAATTTCTGAATTTGTTCTTAGTCATTTGTGGAGTTGATTCTTGTTTTGTTTTGTTTTGCTTTGTTGTTGTTTTTTTTTTTTTTTCCTGTGATGGCATTTATCTTTGAACTATACCTCTGTGGTTTGGTGGAATGTCTGCTCTTTCAATGAATTCTAAGACGTGTGTGGTGGATGTGGCCAGGGAGCTCTGGTCAGTGCTCCAGTATGGGGTGAGTACCCAGGGCAACACCCAAGTTGGGCATTGTAGATAATACTTGAGTGTTAGCCCCCAATGTGTTCTGCATCACTGTATGAACCACACAAATGATCTGTATGGTCCTCACTGTGAGCACAGTTACTGCTACAATGACCTGCTCTAGGAGTGGAGCCACACCCAATGTTTGCCCAGGGACCCAGCTACATCCTGCATCTTCTCATGTAACCACTGAGTCCCCACATTTTCAGCGCACAAAATTCCCATCACTGCTGGATGCAGAGTTTTCTCTCTGCCCTCTTAGCCTCTCCAGCTAATAGAGAGGCAGATGTTCCCTGAGACAGCTCCATCTAGGCATCTTGATCCTGGGAGTGTGTGGGTGCCTCACTGTCCTAGGTGGCTGCCCAGACACCTCCTAGTCAGGCTCCAAGTCGGTGGGGACTATGAATTGTTCCCTCTACTAGAATCTCTTGATCACACATGTACACAAGAGCCACAGGTTAAAGCTCTCTCCTCACCATGGCAGCCAATATTACTGAGTTGATGCTGTCCTACCTCAGCCTCCTGCTGTGCATGTGCATAAAGTCTTCCATAGCTCCCACCCAAAGTCAAAATGGCATCACCCTTTCTCAACCAGGCAGCAGATTCTGTTGTCTGGAAGTTGGGGTGAGATAAACATGCCCCCTCTACTTCCATTGGATCTGTGTGAAACTGCTAGCAACCACTAGTCCAGGCCATGCTCTCCCTCCAGCTATATCACCATGCATTGCTACAGTCTGTTCTCACCTCTGTCTCCAAGCTGCCACCTGCTCTGACTCTTGGCTGCTACAGTTTGTGCATTGTGTTCATGTTCCTGCTATATGTTTACACCTTCTACACATGTCCATGGTGTTCCTGTTCCTTTTGTAGGATTTCCAGTGTGGTTTTTCTCTCCAATTCACCCCTGAGAGTGCACTTCATACTTTATTTATTTATTTATTTATTTATTTATTTATTTATTTTTACTGTTTTTCCCTACCATAGCACAGTGTGTCATTCCCTAATCTGCCATCTTGGAATATCCCTGCATTTGAACGGTATAAACTTGATCAACTAAAATATAATTAAATACACAAACACACAGAGAGAGATTAAAACTTGTTCACTGAATATAAAAACTTATCCTCAAAAATTATTGCAGCTAAGATTAGGATAATCAGATATACCTGAGGCATGTAATATTGATAAAAACACTCACTCACTCATATATAGAAACTTCATATGTGACAAAAATTGTACTACAGTTCAGAAGAAAAATGCCTGAAAATGGGGTGTCCAAGAAAAAAGTTAAATTGAGCCTCTACCTCACATTGCACATACAAAATAATTCCAACAGTATTAAAGACTAAAGTATAAGAGCAAGAATTATAAAGGTTTTGAAAAATACAAGATGATGTCTTCATTTCTTTTGAATGTCAAGAAGTTAAACAAGACATAAAACTTTAATTGTGAAAGGAAAGGAAGGAAAGAAGAAAGGAAACTTGTCAAGTGAATGATCAATGCAGTGTTCATGAATTTTATTGGTATAAAAGGATTGGAAATCCTTTTTTCCCCATTAGAATAATTTCCTGTGCCCTTTTTTATATAGTAAATTAAATCAAATATTAACGACACCAAGACATGCTTTTTATGTGAACTCAGAATTGCCTACATCCTCAGCAAAATCTATTGCTCTAGTTTATGGGGACTACATTTTAAGAGTCCTTGTGATTTAAAAAAGTTGTTTACAACTGTTATTTTTCTTGAATTAAAATTTTCTTCTGAGTGGTTTCATTTCTCATTTTTTCAAAGAAGTTGGTAAATGTATACTATCAATCGAGAACAATTTAAGAATATTCTTTTTCCTCGTTTTATTTTTATTTTTGATGTACACATAGTAATTGTACATATCTATGGGGTATAATGTGATTTTTATTTATATAAAGGGAACAAATTTCACATATTTCACATATACAATTCTAAAAGAATAATGATAAGTCCCATCCTTCCTTTCTTTCCTCCCCCACTTTCTCCCTCTGACCTCCCTCTTTTCTTATCCTTCTTTTAACTTTTATAGTGACATACTTTCAATTTACTTTATAATCACTATAAAATAACTCAACAATTAGTAAGAATAAAGAATTCAATAAATAAAAAATATTCACTAAATAAAAAATTCAACAACTAATAAGAATAAAAAAACACTGTTCTTCATAAACAAAGGATTAAATGGGGATGCAGAGAGACTAAAATATAAAAAGTAAAATATTATCAATCATAATTATATCAGAATACCTTTTTAAAAATATTTTATTTTTGGACATATTTCTAAGAGCTACACAAAAATACTTAAGGATAAGGAGTTTACTTTGATTTAAAATGCCCAGTCTCAATTTTCAAAATCTGATCCTTAATAATATGTGGATGGCTAAGCTTTTGGTAACCACCCAAATTTGTCAGCAGTAGCTCTTACGGCACATTTGGGCAGTTACAACCAGGTAGTTTTTGCCTATTGGATTAATTTGTCCAGTAGGTACAATGTCCTGCCAAGAATACACAGAAAAACAAACAACTTTCCTTCTAGGGAGAAGATTTCCTACTAAGTCCACTGTTTGTACTTTCTTTGAAGACTTTGAGGTTCAGGAGGCCATGGCTGAATCCACACTGGCTACAGAGCTCTGTCTTGGCAAGGCTTCTAAAGAAACTCTTATTATTGCTTATGATCTTACCTGTTTCCTGAACTTGAGATAGAGGTCAGAGGGACTTTGATGCAGAGTTTATTAAAAGTGTAGGACTGTGTCCAACTACTTATTTTTCTGGGACTGTAGAATCTATTTAAAAGCCATCTTCCTTTATTTCCTGAAGTGAGATAGCCAGAAAAAATAAATTTTTTAAATGTCTCTCCCTGCCCCATTTTCTTTGGACCTTTAAAAAATTCTCTGCTACTTTGCTGTGTCTTTGTTCATATATTTGGCATGTGTTTCCAGTATATTGACCATAGGAAGACTACCACCATAAATATTAGACAAGGCAAAGCAGGATTAATCTGAAAGATTAACCTCTAAAATTTAGATGTAACATCACATCAAAGACATGTTGAGTTAAATTTAAGAGACAGCATGGTTTTAAGTTGGACAAGAATGGATTGTACAATTAAATGGCAATTTAAAATTTAAAGTAGAATGAATCCGTCAGAAGAAGGTAAGTGGGTTATTCCTAAGACTAAGAAAAAGAATTACAGAAGCAAATGTTGGCAATGCCCATCCCATGCAATTGAACTCTGCCAACTTTTCAAGCTTTGCCTTCTTGTTACTGGGGAGAACATACTCAAAAAGAAACTATTGGGTGTTTAAAACTTACCTCCATAGGAAAATGTGCAGACATCCTGGGTTGCTTTGAGTTCTCCCATCAACCATAGATATAACTAATGAGTGACCTGTTTTACAGCCTGTGCCAGCATCAGGTTTCTGAGCAGCAGCTCATTTTTCACCTGGTGGTAGGGGTGCTAGACATAACAAATAAATAATGTTTGGTTAGATTTGAATTTCAGGTAAACAATGAATAATTTGAAGCATAGCTATACTTAAAAAACAGTATTCATTGTTTGCTTGAAATTCAAACTTAACTTGGAGTCCTGTGTGGTAATTCAACCCACTGAGGACTTACATGAAGGCCAACTTGCTTAACTTACAAGATATCTTTTGACATCATACCAGCCAGTGTAAGTTAACATTTGAGGGGTTAGCAAGGCCATGAACCTCATAGAGTTTATTATTCTTTCCCGCCCATTATCTAATTGGGACTTCAAGATGAATGTGTGCCTGCCCAATCTTGATGACTACCAGATATTGCCCCATGAAAACAATGAGGCCTTCTGACATCTATTCTGCCCTCTTTACCAGCTGACTGACTCTCTTACCAGATGTCCTGTTTCACATCACTTCACCAGCTGTACACATTGTATCGTTTGATTCTTACACTGAATGCTCTCTCCAATATCACTTTCAACAAATCGTCATTTCATTTGCTTCCTAACTAGGGAATGCATCAATAAATAATACTGTTCATGGGCCTGTAACATAGGAAATGGAGGTTTAGCAATAAATATATTCCCCCAAAGACTTAAATTTGGCACAAGTTGGCTTTAATACACTTTGAGTATTTTTTTCCTTTTTTTCTAATTCAGTTCTCTCCTACCTACCTTCCCCAAGTACTGAAGATTGTCAGGAGGATATTGCTCCAAACTTCCTTTCCAGAAAAGTTTCTTTAGCTCAAAGCACTTAACATACAAAACACCCCCAAATAGGCCAAGGCTAAAATTAATTCATCTGGGCATTAATTTAATGTTGGCATTAATCATCTTATAAGGAAGAATGGTCCAATAGCTCTTTGCTACTGATGAGATCATTTTACTCCTATGAATAGGTGTACACTTGATATTTATGTCAGATGGAAGGTTCTAGTAATGCTTACACATTTCCTTAATACTTTTTAAATAGGGGCGAGTGTTTGGTTTAATGGTTAAGACAATGGTTGGGATGCCTGCATCTCATATCAGAGTGACTGGCTCCACTCCAAATTCCAGCTTCCCGATAATACACATCCTGGGAGGCAGCCTGTGAGGGCTTGGCTAATTGTGTCCCTGCCACCCAGGTGGGAAACCTGAATGGAGTTCCAGGAATCTGACTTCAGCCTGCAGCCTGGCAAAGCTTTTAGTGCCTAAAGGGGATATTCAGGAAGTGGATTAGTAGTTAGATATACTCTCTCTCTCTCTCTCTATTTCTATCTCATAAATAATTAAAAATTATTTAGACAGAAATATGAGAGAATGACAAAGAAGCATTCAAGACAGCAAATGCTGTGTGAGCAGGGAGCAAGACACAGGAGTGGACAGTGTGATTCAGCTTTTCTGTGTTGAAGTTGAATGACTACGCAGCTGACAGGCCTTTGGAGAAACAGGGCTTGTGGCCTCAGTGTCTGAATTCTGTCCTCGATTCTAATGACTCATTTTGTGACTTCATGAAACTTATTAACTTCTCCTTATTCTAATCTTAGCTGCTGGAAAAGAGATTTAATAATGCACGATTCACAGGAGGTTATGATCCTGAGTCATTAATGCAAGAATCTGTGGATAGAAAATATTATTAGCTCACAGAGAGGGGGTGATAAAAGTAATTCTGAAAGGCAACATTTGGAAATCTGGTGACAGGAACAACATGAAATTTGTAATGCCACAATTCTGCTTAAAAAAAATAGCTGAGAATCCAGAACTCGTGTTATTGGAAACAGACAAATTGGAGAGTGAGTGTAGGGAGCAGGGAGAAGCTGCAGGCTCCTTGTTTCACAGGACACCCTCTTGCTAGGCTTGTCCCTTTTTGCGTCTTCCTGCTCCCTTCCTCACACTTCATCCTACTCCGGGACTTTCTCCGTGCCTCCTCACCACCCTAACTTAAAGCTTGTTCTCTGATGCCTCATTTGTGCTAAGACAGAAATAAACCTGTCAGTCGGCGCTTGAAATCCTTCTGAGCAAAGAATATTTTTGGTTTTAAGTTTGCGAAAAGAAAGGTGAGCACTGAAAGGATAAGTAAGAAGGAGACAACGGAACTACTCTTCAAACAAGTGAAGTCCCATGGTGAAGGAGAAAGTGGGGAAGCAGGGGGAGAGAAGAGCAGAAAGCTGGAGGGAGTATCCAAGCTGGTAGGAACCAGAGACACTTTTTAAAATGGACATGGCTTGTGGGGGGTGTGTGGTGCAGCGGTTAAGTCAATGCTTGGGACTCCAGTCATCCATACCTGAGTGCTTGGTTCCCAGTGCTGGCTACTCTGTTCCCAATGCACACTTGTGAATGCACTTGTAAAGCATTCCCTGGGAATCAGCAGATGATAGATAGATGTAGATGTAGATGTAGATGTAGATGTAGATGTAGATGTAGATGTAGATGTAGATGTAGATATTGCCACCCACGTGGGACACCCAGATGGAGTTCTTGGCTCCTGGTTTCAGGCTGTCCAGACCCAGTGGTTGTGGGCCTTTTAAGAGAGAACCAGCAGATGGAAGATCTCTCTCTCTCTCTCTCTCTCTCTTTCTCTCTCTCTCTAGCTCCCTCTCTGCCTTTCAAATAAAATGAAAACCAATCTGAAATAAAATACAATAAGTGAAGATAGCTAATATTGATTCCTAAATTGTTCACATTATTTTACTATGTGAGTCTGAACATCAAGGTTTGGGGTGTGAGTCTGTGTGTGTGTGTGTGTGTGTGTGTAAATGAAGGGAATGGGTCTACAGAGCAAGGCAAGGTTATAACATGTAGAGCATAGAGAGCTGGTGATGAAGGTGAAACTATTCCCCAAAGTGAATTGATTAAAAGGAAAACTAAGAGATAAGCAAAAATCCTGAAAACCTCACCCTCTCCTGAATTTCAAGAATAATTGGAAAGAAGGATTTTGTTCCCCAACAAAAGGGTTTAAGTAGAGGCTGGTGCTGTGGCAAAGTAGGTTAATTCTCCACCTACAGCAATGGCATCCCATATGGTGCTGGCTCTAGCCCTAGCTGCTCCACTTCCCATCCAGCTCTCTGCTATGGCCTGGGAAAGCAGCAGAGGATGGCCCAAGCACTTGAGCCCCTGCAACTGTGAGGGAGACCTGGAGTCGGTTCCTGACTCCTAGTTTAGGACTGGCTCCGTTCTGGCCATTGTAGCCATTTGAGGAGGGAATCAGTGGTTGGAAGACCTTTCTCTCTGTCTCTCCCTTTCACTGTCTCTAACTCTACCTCTCAAATAAGTAAATAAAATCTTAAAAAAAAAAAAAAAGCTATGTGAACTTCACCTTAATCTCTGTAGACAACATAACCTTGACAATTTGAAGATTTAACATGGGCTATCCTGCTCCTGTCTGGCTCTGTGTGAATGAGAGATAGGGCGTGACCCTGCTCTTGCCTCCCACTCCCAGATGTGCTCCGCCCAGGGGCAATTTCAGATTTTTTTTCTTGTGAACTTTGAATTGTGCAGCTAGAAATGAAAATCTTTTTGAAGTTGGAAAATTCATTCATGTAAACACTCCTTGTAAAGATATTTCTATATTATCACCAATTGAATAAAATGATAAGGGCTTTGTGGAATAAATTCATGTACCTGTCTTTGGAGGGGGCTGGGGAAGTTGGAGAAGTGTGCATGGGATGGAGCTGAGAGGCAGCCGGCTGTGGGGGAGGGCTCCACAGTCAACACCACAAGTCCTCCCTAACAGCATAGGCAGTCCCTGGTGGGGCATTTTCTAAATGATATTTTGGAAGAAGAGATTTCACAAAGAAAAACTGCACAATTTCGATTCTATTGGTGGCTTTAACATTATAGTTAGCCATGGGAATCTTTCAAGGACTTTAAACCTTATTGAAAAGACCACATTGTTGTTACACTTTCTACAAAACATGTAGCAACCATGGTATACACTGAGTGTTTTTTTTTTTTTTAAGAAAAGATACTGCATTTTGCTGTGAAATGTTAATCATTTCTTAAGTGGGACGTAAGACAGAGGCACTAAGAAAATTTCCTGTAAGAGAAGGTATAATTTTTCACTTAAAAATCAGGATTTTATCCTCATTTCTCCACTTCCTCCAAATTGCTTTTTAAAAGACTACTTAACATTTTTATACCTTCTTTTCTAAAGCGATACCTTTGAGAACTGAGTTCAGGATTCTCAAATTTCTCTTCTTTCATTTGTTGCCAATAGAGATCTGCTCACTTTTTTAAAAAATGATTTTTAAATGACAATCTCATGGCTCATTTTAAAATAGTCTCTTTCCATTTCTGAGGAATTACTTTAGAGTTCAAACAGAATGAGTCACCCAAGGAAGAAAATCCACAAGCCATTTTTATGCATTATCCAGAGCAGAAATTTAATTGAATGGCACTGATACAGAAGAGCTCCTTCATGTAGCAACTGTAAAAGTCTGCGCCTTTACTTTTATGACTGTAATGAGTTCTTGATCCATGTAGATGAAATAGCAGTGGTTGGAGAGTGATCCTGGCACTCTCTAAGTATGGGATGTGGGTTAGGCCTAGCGTCAGAGGGAAAAATAAATCTATGGTGAGGTTCTAGAGATTCTCTCAGAGTTCCTCCTCTTCCCTGCTAGAACTGGCATAGTCTCCATCCTCCCCAGCTTCTTCCTCGAACTCTGCCTTTTAACTGAAGGGTTTGTCCGTGGATAAATGGAGGGTCAGAAATGAGGAACATGATTATGACTTTCTTTCCAAGTTTGAAGCAGTCATCCCTTCCATACCTGTTCTCTTCAAGTTATAAAGAATTTATCAGGATACAGACAGAGTCCTAGTTAAGATCCTGAGGACCACTTTCTTCCTTGAGACCTTTCCTCAACTTCTCTGCTTTGGCATGACCAATTGGTTATAGAAACACTCATGCAGGATTCCTGGCCTCAAGAGGACAATTTACCAGGAGGAAGCACCTGGCTCCTGGATTCGGATCGGCGCAGCGCTGGCCGTGGCGGTCATTTGGGGAGTGAACCAACGGAAGGAAGACCTTTCTCTCTCTCTCACTGTGTGTAACTCTACCTGTCGAATAAATAAAGAAAAATCTTTAAAAAAAAAAAAAAGAGGACAATTTACACTTTTAGACAGAGTGGCAATACTGTGTCATGGGGTCTTCATTCCGTGTTTCAGTGATCTCTGCACTCACAATTTTAGAATACATTTTAAAAAAACTACCTGGCACAGGAAACTGCAGCTAAGAGATATCTGCTTCCTGCAGTGCTAATTTACTGAGTGCTCACTCTGTAGCCAGACCGAATCCTCCCATCCAAGGCTCAAGCATCCTGCCTCAGAAAACACAGAATCGGATACAAAGATAAATTCAAAAATGTTTGTGAAAACTGAGTTAAAAGATAAGCTTAATCCAAAAGTTGTACTTTTGAAATTTATATTTATTAAATAAAAGTTTTAAAAAAAAGAAAAAAAAACTAAAAGAAAAAAAAAAATAAAGGCTATCAAGGGGCAGGCATTTAGCCTAATGGTTAAGATGCCTGCCTCCCACATTAGAGCACAGGGATTCAATTCCCACTTCTAGCTCCTGACTCCCACTTCCTGCCAAAGCAGACCCTGGGAGGCAGCAGGATGACTTAAGTAATTGGGTTCCTGCCACTCCTATGGAGAACTGGATTGAGTTCCCAGTTTATTCAGCCCTATTTGCTGTGCACATTTAGGGAGGAGAGGGCTCTCTTCTCTCTCTGTCTCTCTCTGTCTCTCTCTCTTTCTCTCTGCCTCTCAAATAAATTTTGAGAAAAAGAAAAAAAAAGATAAGCTTATTTTAGTGCAAAAATTTTTAAGGTCTATGCATATGAGGAGTGTTTAAAAAGTTCATGGAAAATGTGTTTTATGGAAAAATATGCATGAATTTCAAAATGTTTACACCAAAATCAACCTTATCTTATGAATCTATTTTTCCAAAAACTTTCTGAAATATCCCCAAGTACTTTTGAGAAAGGTGCCACACCAGGAAACGTGAACATTACACAATAAATTCTTCTCCAAGGCCATTTATTCAGTTCAGTGAACTTCTTGATTCCCTGTCTGCTTCCTAAACTCAGGGCTCAAACACTCACTTAGGCCAGAAGGACTGGCAAGTAGCACTCACTCTGTGGGTATGGGGGACTTTAGGGTCTTCTCTGAGTTTACTAACAGTAGAGTAAAAAAGGAAAGATGAATAAAATGGATGATTTAGCTACCATCAGTTTTCTTTCACTCATTGCTATCACAGCCACTTTCTCCCTTTGGGGCTATGTTAGTCATGAAGGATTATAAGATATTTGAAAACTTGTAATAGCACCCCCAGAAAATATGAAGTGTAACAACAATATATAATAACTATGGAGCCAAAAGATATTAGATCTTCTGTGCTTTGAATGTAGTATTTTATGATACTAAATTATGATTTTATGTATGAACATAAAATCATTCAGTCTTTTCCTTTTTAAGGAATTTATTGATACATTAGATTCTCATGGTCACAAAAATGCATGATAATTACTATTACACAATTCTTAGCAATTTTCATGTTAATGTTCTATTAATATAAAGAGAACAGATTCAATGTAGCCATAAATACAATTCTAAGAACATAGTGAGAACATAGTGGTATGCCCTTCCTCACTCTCTCCATTCCCCTCCCTCCTTCCCTCCCTCCCTCGCTCCCTCCCTCCTTTCCTTTCTGCCTTTCTTTCTTCCTTCCTTCTTTTTTATCAAAGTTTGACAAAACCACATTTGCAGCAATGCTGATGCACATGGGGGTTTCTTTTCTTTTTTGTTTTTCTTTTATTTTTTTCTTTTCAAATTTTATTTCCACACATAAAGAACACATTTTATTTGTCTTTCTGTGTCTGGCTTATTTCATTCAACACTATGTCCTCCAGTTACATCCATTTTAAGGCAAACTGTAGAATTTCATTCCTTTTTATAGCTGAATAATATTCTGTTGTGTATATATAGCACATTTTCTTTATCCATTCATCTGATGATGGACACTGTGGTTGATTCCACATTTTGGCTCTTGTGAACAGTGTAGTTATAAACATGACTGTGAAGGTATCCTTTTAATACTTTGTATTCATGTCTTTTGGGTATATACCCGGTAGTGGTATACTGGATCATATGGTAAAACATTTTCGAGATTTTTAAAGAAATACTCACACTGCTTTCCATAGTAGCTGCACTAGTTTACATTTCCACCAACAGTGTCTAAGATTTCCCCTTTCTCTATGTCCTCACCAGCATTTGTTAATTTCTGTCTTTTGAATATTAGCCATTCTGATAGGGAGAGGTGACATCTATTGTAGTTTTGATTTTCATTTTCCTGATAACTAATGATGGGCATGTTTTTCATATACTTGTTGGCCATTTGAATTTCTTCTTTTGGGAACTGTCTGTTGAGGTCTTTTTCCCACTTCTTTAGTGGATTTTTTTTTTATTGTTGAGTTTTTTGAATTGTTGATATATTCTGGATATTAATCCTTTGCCAGAGAAGTAGCTTGCAAATAGTTTATTCACATTTTGTTGGCTGTCTCTTCACTCCATTGCTTCATTTGCTGTGCAAAAACTTCTGAGTTTAATATAATCCCATTTGTACAGTTTTGCTTTTGTTGCCTGTGCTTTGAGGG
Source organism: Lepus europaeus (assembly GCF_033115175.1). NCBI lineage: Eukaryota > Metazoa > Chordata > Mammalia > Lagomorpha > Leporidae > Lepus > Lepus europaeus. The sequence continues at coordinate 101,822,371 of NC_084828.1, read as the reverse complement.
TCTTATCCAAGAACTCATCACTTGTACCAGTGTCTTTAAGCATTTCCCCTACAATTTCTTCCAGCAATTTAATAGTCTCAGGTCTTACACTTAGGTCTTTGATGCATGTCGGGTTAATTTTTGTATATGATGATAGATAGGGATCAGTATCATTCTTCTACATAAATACTTTCAGTTTTGCCAGCAAAATTTATTGAATAGATTATCTTTTCTCCAAGGTATGGTCTGGGACACTTTTGTCAAAATTTAGTCAGCTATGAGGATGTGGATTAATTTCTGAGACCTCTATTCTGTTCTATTGATCCATTGTTTGTTTTCATGCCAGTACCATGATATTTTTCTTTTCTTTTCTTTTATTTATTTATTTATTTATTTATTTATTTATTTATTTATTTTTTGACAGGCAGAATAGACAGTGAGAGAGAGACAGAGAGAAAGGTCTTCCTTTATCGTTGGTTCACCCCTCAATGGCCGCTGCAGGTGGCACGCTGCGGTGGCACACAGCACTGATCCAAAGCCAGGAGCCAGGTGCTTCTCCTGGTCTCCCATGCGGGTGCAGGGCCCAAGGACCTGGGCCATTCTCCACTGCACTCCAGGACCACAGCAGAGAGCTGGGCTGGAAGTGGGCAACCGGGACAGAATCCGGCGCCCCCACCGGGACTAGAACCCAGTGTGCTGGCGACGCTAGGCGGAGGATTAGCCTGTTGAGCCGCGGCACCAGCCTGATGTTTTAATCACTATAGTTTTGTGGTATGCTTTGAATTCAGCTATTGTAATGCTTTCAGCTTGATTAGCTCATGATCAGTTTGGCTATTTGTCTTTTGTGATTCTTTTTGACTTCGAGAATTTTTTTTTTCTACTTCTGTAAAGAATGTATTGATATTTTGATAGGGATTGTATTTAATCTGTAGATTGCTTTAGGTACATAGGCATTTTTAATGATATTAAGCCTTCCAATTCATGAGTAAGGAATATGTTTCCATTTGTTTGTGTCCTAGATGATTTCTTTCATCAATGTTTTTTAACTTTCATTATATAGATATTTCACTTCTTTGGTTATATTGAATAAGAGTGATGAAAGTGGACTTTCTTGTCTTATTCCACATCTCAGGGGACATGCGTTCAGCTTTTCCTTATTCAGTATGATATTGGCTGTTGATTTGTTGTATATATCTCTTATAATTTTGAGTAGTGTTCCTTTCTATTCTAGAAAAGTCCCATGTACTGATCAGAAGAATGTGTATTCTGTAGGTGTTGGGTGAGATGTCCTATAAATGCCTATTAGGAAAATTTCTTCAATGGAATATTTCAACTCCAATGTACTTTATTGATTTTCTATCTGGATGATCTGTCCATTGATGAGAGTGGGGTGTTGAATTCTTCCACTATTATTGTGATGGGGTCTATCTTTCCCTTTAGATATAATAATATTTACTGAATATATCTGGGTGGTCTTGCATTGGGTGCATATATATTTATGATTATTTTGTCTTCTTGCTGAAATAATTCCTTTAATAATTTATAATGCCCTTTGTCTCTTTTTATAGTTTTTGATTTAAAATCTGTTATATCTGATGACTATAGATATTCCTGCTCACTTTGGGTTCCCATTTGCCTGGTATTTCTTTTTCTAGCCCTTCACTCTCAGTCTATGTATATCTATATTTGTGAAGTGACTTTCTTGTAGGCAGCATATAGTGGGGTCTTAGTTTTTTAATCAACTTAGCTACCTAAATATTTTGGCTATGGAACTTAACCCATTTACATTCAAAGTTGGTACTGACAGATTAGAACTAACATGTATCATTTTGTTGACTGGTTACTGATTATACCTGATCCATTAGTGAATTTATGGTATTGTATGTTTTCATGATGTCTACTTGTAATGTGGGACTGCCTTTTGAATTTCCTGAAAGGAGGGTGTGATCATGGTGAACTCTCAGTTTTTTGATTATCTGGAAAATACTTTATTTCTCCATCACGTCTACAGGGCAGCTTCACTGGATATAATATTCTTGGTTGCAAAGGTTTTTCCTTTTAAGACCTTGAGTATATGATCCCACCCCCTTCTGGCCTGTTAGGCTTCTGCTAAGAGGTCTGATGTTACTCTGATTGGTTTTCTTCATATGTAACTTTATGCTTTTGTATTACTATCTTTGAATTCACTCATTGTCTTTAACTTTTGACAATTTGACTACAATATGCTTTGGAGAAGATATTTTGTAGCTGAGTCTGAATGGGTTCCTTTGAGTTTCTCGTATCTGGATGTCCCTGTCTCTTTCAAGAACCTGGAATTTTCAACTGTTATTTCATTTATCAAGGTCTCAACACCTTTTTACTTCTCTTCTCCTTCAGGAATCCCTTGACTAGGGAAGATGAAGACACCCAGAGGGCAGCTGGCTATACTGCACAGCTGCCCAGAGCAGCATGTCTGCCCTCTTTCCTGGGTGTCCCAGAGTGTGTCTGTTCTGTTCTGTCATTTTTCCAATGAAAATTTTTTGTCAGTCAGTACCTGGAAAGAAGAGCCTTCATTTGTTTTTCTTGTATCCCTCTACAGCTCTAGTCGGTGCATCTTTTCACTATTTAGCCATCAAGGATCTCAATTTGAAGTAGTTCTTTAAACCGAGGTAACACCACCATGAGAAAAGAATCATTATCTTTCATTTCACAGATGAGAACACTGAGGTTTAAAATAAGTTACAACTGCAGTTGTATATTGCTGTATAATAAACTGCTGTAAACTTAGTGATTTGAAATACAACAGTAATTTGATTTTCTCGAAAATCTGTCATTTGGATAGTTATTGGTAGTAACACTTTTGCTTAAACAGTGTGAGCTAGGTTGACTCAAAGGGTGGTAGGCTGGTGGGAAATAGTTGCTGGGGGTGAGAATCAGCCAAAGACTCAGACAGTTCTGTATCTGATGGCTATTGCTGCCTATCATTTGGATCCGGAAACAGGTCTCTGGCTGAAATGGTTACCTGTGGCTTCTCAGATTATGGCAGCTGGGTACCAGCTGTGAGCATTCCACGAGACAAGAAGTGAAAGCTGCTGGTTTTTAAAGCTGGGCTTGGAAGCATGTACAGTGTCATTTGCATAGTATTCTACTAGTCACAATGCCCACATTCAAAGGGAGGGAAAAAAGACATCTTTCATTGATAAGTGTCAAAGAATGTGGAGACCATGTAACTGAAAGTGGAGAAGCTTGAACTCAGTCCTGGATTTAGAACTTCAAAGCTCTGGGTTTTAATCACTTTTCTAAATTACCTCACCAACTAATTTTAGGGTAATGAAAGGGAACATTTAAAGCAGAATTCTGTAGACATTCACAAAAATCATACCTCCCAAAATTTAGCTTAGGCAGAATTCAGGCAATATTGGAGTTGAATGTGATCTCAATATTGCCTGCCTTTTCTCTTTCACGTTACAGACCTGGACATCCAGGCAACAATTAGTCATGTGACATGACTGTTAGCCTACTGCAGAAAGGAACCAGAATCTAAGCCAGTGTTTTCACTGCTGTGTTTCTGCATCAGTGTACACTGTACACATGACTTCCTTTTCCCACTTATATGCAATTTTAATGCAAATAATTAACATTTACAAGGGGATTTACTCTATCCAAAGTCCTTTTGTCATTTGGATCTCATTTGGAACATTCTTCCAGGCCAATTGGGATGATGCAGGAAATTGTAGGCAGATACTCTGAGGGTCAACTCAGAAAAAAACTCAAATCACTGATTGTGAGGCCTTGAGATAACAAGTGAGAAAGGTAGCTATAAATCATGATTCAATTAATAACCCAGTGACTGGAAAGTAATAGAGGAAAATTGGAAGTGAGAAGGATCACATAGGGTAAACAAGGTAGACAGAGGTGCTTTAATGTGTAAGGTTTTGTTCCAGAATCAATCTCCTGGATGCTAGCTTCCGGCAAGCTGTACTCCAGTAAATCTGCAGCTTACCAGATCACACCCTGACTAGAACTGGTGAGGGAAAGGGGTTCCATCATTAACCTCCTGGATGATAGCTTCCACAGCAAATTACCAACACCGGAAATTCATTCTCATCCAGTAATTCTCAGTGTTCAGGAGGGACAGCCAAAAGTCACCCCTCCTATTTGAGGGGCTTCCCTATATTTAATTCCCTCCAAAAAGCAAGAACACTTACTGGTTAAAAGCATCATAAAATGGAAACCACAAGTCCCTATGTTTTCAGGAAACTTCAGTACAGGGCTTGTCACTGGAGACTAGAATTCCCAAATCAAAGTATAGATAGGGCCACGCTCACTCCAAAGGCACCAAGAAATAATTCTTCTTTTCCTCTTCCAATTTCTGGTATAGATAAAATAAGAAATTATAACACATCACTCAGAAGAACAATTTTTAATATAAAACCAGGTTGTCTGGCTCTAATCCTGTGTTGTTTCCACTACACCATGAAGTGTAAAAGTTTTCTGATGCAACTGATATTGGCTAGCTTTATTAATAATTTTAATATTGATGTTGAGGGTCCTTGCTGTCTAATCAGATAAGAATTCTGAATAACAGCTTGAATAAACCAGGTGACATGGTAAGGTTTTTAGCATTTATTTAGTGAAATACAAAGGAAAGTGAGGGCTTTATAGGAAGGCGAAGGAGTTTAGAAGTTTACCAGGCTTTCCTAGGGACTAGACCGGAGGCTGCAAGGGAGAGAGAGCACACTGACAGCAAAGCATGTGGGCTGCATGGACAAGCAGGAATCAGGAGTGGCCAACAGGCCACCCATGCCAAGAGGCATGGGGTGAACAAGAGAGTAGGCCCAGGCACTGCAAGTCTTTTATTCACTCCCAAAGGGGAGTGGTTATAGTCTGATTGGCAGGTGGGCGTACAGCTGAGGTCAGGTAGGGGTGTGAGATCACAAAAGGGGGCAGGGTGAAGGCATGTTCTTCAGCTGACAAATCTAATCAGTGTAATCCTAGCTGCATGCATATATCACAACCATCCTACTAGATTCCACACATAAAGCCTATTAAAAAGAAAAAAAAAAGGAAACACAGCCTATATATTTTCTATATTTCTACAAAGGAAAAAAAAATTACTTCCTTGAACTTCCTGCCCTTCTATTTGTTTCCATAGCAACCTGTATTTCTTTCACACATGTTATCATTATATTGTGTTCACCAAATTATTTGCTTCTGTTAAATTCAGAGAAAAAGAGCACTGGGGGTGACACTGGTGATTGAGATCAAGGGGAGACAAAGGGTCTCATGGGGATTGTGGGGGTAGATGCAAACTTTGAACTTGAACACATTCTAGGTGGCCGTGACTTTATTTTACAATATCTTTTCCAAGGATCAAACTTCTCAGCCTACAATTGAATCGGACAATGCTCATGATCTGTGACAATTTTTTTTTTAATCTTTAAGAGCCAAGAAAATATTTGCTTTCTGTAAAAATACTACCAGCTACAAAATAATAAAACGTTACAAACTGAAAGTAATGTGTATTTTAATGAAGTAGATATAAGATATAATATGTTAACTAAACAGCTATAATAATTTTTCAGAAATAAATACACAAATTGAACTTAACATTGGACCTTCAGATGTTTCAACTGAGTTATTATAACGTGGAATGGGGTTCTCCCAAAGTAAGAACATCCTGGGGTATAAAGATTCAAAAAAGGTGCTGGTTACTGCATTAAGATCAACCTTCTTTTTGAGGATCAAAAAAAAAAAAAATACTCGGTTCCAGTCTGCTATGAGATGAGAGAGTGTGAACAATTCTTTTTCTTTTTTTCTTTCATCACAAGTAAAGCAGCTTCTTATTATATAACCGTCTTAGTCAGGATCAGTAATGCAGCATTTGGTGAGGTCGTCACGTACTATTTGTGGTTCACTTAATCTCCGTCTTCCTCCTAGGGATAGGCCTAACAGAGATGTTTCATCTAAGTGTTTTTTTCTGTGAAAGTTTTGATCCAATTACTTTGTAATCTTTTGCTACACAGTGTGTTGGGACAGCAATTTAGCTACCAGAGCCCTTGCCTATAATGACAATTAACACACAAAAAGCAAGAGAACTGAACATATTTGAAAACAAAGAAGCTGATTTGAAACAGGAGAAAGCTTTATCATTTTCTTGTTTTCTGTTCCTGATAGCACTCACTAGCTAAAAGAACAACCAGATTGTAAGAATGTTAACAATTTTCTTAGTGAGTACTAATTTTAGTTCTAGCTCCCCCAGCTCTCCCACCCATGGAGTGAAAATCTTGGTATTCTTTTGCCTGGAAATTTTCATAATATTCAATGTAGATTTTGGGTATCATTGTGGCTGATTCAGTTCCCACTTGAGGGGATCTTATGACTTTCATAGGCAAAGAGAGGTCATTTTGCTAAGCCATACTAAGAGCCAAGGATGTAGAGTGACAATTTTCTCCAGTCTCAACTTTCTCGGCTGTGATTTCAATCATTCTCCTGCCAACCTCTTCATCTCCCCATTCTCTGTCATTCTACTGCACACTCCACAGCCACCTAATCTGTTCCAGTCCAGCATCTGTAAGCTGCTTCTGCACAAGGACAACCAAATATCATGGCCAAAATTCCTTCGACTCCTTTGCTGTGCTCAACAAAGTGAGCAGCAACAATCTGCCTTCGGGGAACGCTGCTCCTCTCAGTCCTTTTATTCATCTTTGGTCAGCACATTATTCCATTCTCAGTACATGCCCAAACCTTTCTCTTGAGTTCTTGAGTTTACAGGATCAGGGTCGAGTGTGTGAGTGTGTGTGTGTGTGTGTGTGTGAGAGAGAGAGAGAGAGAGAGAGAGAGAGAGAGAGAGATGAACTACAGACATTGCCTCTGAATTCATTTACTCCTGTTATTGGCACATACCCTCTGAGGAAATTAAAGAACTCATGTTTTTCGTCTAATCTCTTTACCTACTGAATCGCCAAGCTTATAGAATAATAATACATGCTATGAGGAAGAGATGTTAACTTCAGAGTTTGCTTTGAAGGATGCCCCTGGTTGGAGTCTTATCCAGGATAAATAAACCTGGAACTTATGGATTTATAAAGCATAACTCCCTAGGGAATTTCACACAAGCTCTACCCCACTGGGATATAAAGTGAAGATTTTTCATAACTGAAATGCTCTCTGATGCATGAAGTAATCCCATGAATCTAAGAGACCTCACTTAGGATTCTGAGTTGGAGGTGTTTGATGTGATGAGGACCTGACTAGTTGCCTTTGATATCTTAGCTTTTCCCTATGTTCATCTGTGTTTCCTGGTTACCTGCCCCCTAACACTAACAGCAAACTTTGATATTTGGTAAGATTTGTAAGCTTGATTCAATCTTATGAATTATATAAAATAACTAGTTAAATATCCTTACAATTTTCCATAGTGTACTAGTTTACATTGCTACCAACAGTGTGTGATAGCTCTTGATCCCTCACATCCTCTTCAGCATTTATTACTTTCTATCTCTCTGATAATAGCCATTCTAACAGAAGAGAGTATTTTGATTGTAGTTTTGATTTTAATTTCCCTGATGGCTAATTATATTTCACATTTTTTCCATATATCTTTTGGCAATTTGTACTTCTTTTGAGAATTATCTACTAAGGTCTTTTTCTCATTTCTTAATTGGATGGTTGTTTTATGTTGTTGAATGTTTATATTGAGCTCCTTATACATTTGGGATATAAATTCTTTGTCAGATAAGTAACTTGCAAATATTTCTCCCATTCTGTCATATTTCTCTTCACTATATTGATTCTTTCCTTTGCTGTGCAGAATTTTCTGAGTTTAATACAATCCCATTTGTCCAGTTTGCTTTTCTTACCTGCGCTTTTGGAGTCTTACCCACAAAAAAATCATTGGCAACACCAATGTCTTGAAGTGTTCCCCCGTCTTCTTTTTTAAAAATATTTATTTATTTATTTGAAAGTCAGAGTTACACAGAGAGAGGAGAGGCAGAGAAAGAGAGAGAGAGAGAGAGAGAGAGAGAGAGAGAGAGAGAGAGAGGTCTTCCATCCGATGTTTCACTCCCCAATTTGTCACAATGGCCGGAGCTGCATCTATCCGAAGTCAGGAGACAGGAGTTTTTTCCAGGTCTCCCACACGGGTTCGGGGTCCAAGGACTTGGGCCATCTTCCACTGCTTTCCCAGGCCATAGCAGAGAGCTGGATCAGAAGTGGAGCAGCCGGGTCTTGAACCAGCACCTATATGGTATGCCGGTGCTTCAGGCCAGGGTATTAACCTGCTGCGCCACAGTGCCAGCCCCTCCCCTGTCTTCTAACAATTTCATTGTTTTAGGTCTTACATAGTGTCCAGCAATCTCACTACTGGGTATATATCCGAAAGACATGAAATAATTCTATCAAAGATATACCTGTTCCACCATGTTAATTGCAGCGCTGTCATAGTAGCCAAAACATGAGATCAATCATGATCAAATGAATGGATACAGAAATTGTGGTATTTAAACATAATTTTTATAGCACAAAAAGTATAAAGTCCTGTCATTTGTAGCACAATGAGTGGAACTGGAAGACATGATGTTAAATGAACTGAGTCAGACACAGAAGGGCAGTGGGTTAAGCCAACACTTGAAACACACGCATTCAATAAAGAGTGTCAGTTAAATGCAGGTTGCTCCAATTGCCATTAGGCTTCCTACAAATGTGCCTGGGAAGGCAGTCAAATATGGCCCAAGTGCTTGGATAGACCCAGATAGAAATCCTGTCTCAGGGTTCAGCTTGGGATATCCCTGGCTATTGCAGTCATTTGGAGAGTGAACCAGCAGATGGAAGATCTCTCTCTCTTTCTGCATATGTGCATATGTATTTATATGTCTCTCTCTCTCATTCTACCTTTTAATTACATAGAAACAACAAAAGACAAATACTATGTGTTATTCCTCAATTGTGGATGCTAATAAAAAATTCAATCTGAACATAGAATGATGATTACTATGAGGCTGAAAGGGATTGAGAAGATAGAGAGTTTTGATAGTGGGGTACCAAATCACAGTTTGGTCAAAAGAAGAAGTTTGCAGTTTTACACAGCATAGTAGGGAGACTATAATTAACAATAACCTAGTAGATGCCATACAAGCATATAGAAGAAAGATGCTCCAAACCTCCAATCATAAAGTAATGTTAGTTATTCTGTTTAACCAGTGCACATTGTGCACATGTATTGAAATGTCACACTATAGCACATAAATATGTACATTTATGGTTACTAAATTTTTAAAATAAAATAAAGCCCAAGAAAAGAACTGGGAAAATACTACTAATTAATCTTAAGTGCCTCATTATACCTATGGAACTACTTTTTCTGGGATAAATAGGCTAAAGTAATTAAATTTTCTGGTTTTAAGTCCACCTGTTTGAAAAACTCAAATTCTTATTATCCATTTAGATTTTTATGGATACATCCAATTGAACTTGAATTTTTACACACACATATATAGTTAATCTCCACTAACCTGGATCAATGAAGGTAGTTTCGCTGCCCTCCCAATCCTATTTCACAATCCCTGATTTGTCTCCAATAAATTATCAGTGCAAACAAAATGTATTAGTATGTGTCCTCATAATCTTGTTTGTCATGTCTGAGCTGGAAAGTGTTGCATGGATTAGAGCAAAAATATCTGTAGAAGAGTTCTCCTCTACGCAAAGCAAGTACAGGCACTGCTTTAAATCCACAGGATAAAGCAAGCAAAGCTATGCTTTCTTCTCTAGGGCAATTTAGGCTAGCAGTGAGGCAATTACTGCCTGGAGCAGAGGAAAGCTGTCCCCACAAGTAGGCAGCTGGGGAGCTGTGAATTAGCTTTTCAACACCTGAAGCATAAGTTAGAGAAAGTTAATAGCTCTGCTTTGAGAATAATAAAAAAAGACCTGGGGTTAGCTGAGGTCCCTTTTCTTCACAGTAATTTTGCACATTTTAATAATTAGTTGTGCATCAATACTTATGACATCACAATAAATGGGGGAGGGTTATTTGATTATGTGCATATTCCATTTATACTTGTCAATGACTGTGTCAGGGTAGGGATATTTTCTCTGTCAATTCTTTCTTAATCTATCCACATTGCATGGGAAAAAATAGGCCACTTCTAAAATGCTAGCCTTGCAACCCTTAGACATAAAATATGATATCCATATTAAACTATATGTGTATTTCATGGAGCAATACTCATGCTGAACTTATTAATACATTTTAAAGACTAGAGGGCATCTCTAAAAAATCTGTATCATTTATTCTCAAGAATTCATGCACATCAGATTCACCTGGGCTCCACCCCAAACTCATTTCTAACAAATTCCCAGATGGTAGTGATGCTACTTATCTAGAGAATACCTATTGAGAAACACAGGTTTGCAGCATATGATCAGAGTTCCTGATCCTTGATGTACTTGAGAATCACTTGAGGGGCTTTTAAACATTAATGAAGCCAAACTTAAAGAGGCCCCATTGACCGAATTTAGAAAAAGTTCAGTAATGTGCCAGGGGATTCCAACACAATCCCATCAAGGTGGCATGTACCAATGCCATCGCACTAGTCCAAGTGATCAATTTCAGCTCACAATTGATGGCTCTGATAGGTCTAAGAGTCAAAGGGATCACACAAACAAGACAAGTGTCTGCTAATACTAACTGATAGAATCAAAAAGGGAGAGAAAGATCCAACATGGGAAGTGGGATACACAGCAGACTCGTAGAATGGCAGATGTCCTAAGCAACACTCTGGCCTCAGAATCAACCCTCAAGGCATTCGGATCTGGCTGAAGAGCCCATGAGAGTATAGTAGGCATGGAAAGCCAAGATATCATGGAAAAAAAAAAAAAAAGACCTAAATGAAAGATCTCTGTGAGTAAGATCCCAGTGGAAAGAACGGGGCCATCAAAGAAGGAGGTACCTTTCTCTGAAGGGAGGAGAGAACTTCCACTTTGACTAGGACCTTGTCTAAATAAGATGGAAGTCAGCGAACTCAAGAGGCTTCCATAGCCATGGCAACTCATGACTAGAGCCTAGGGAGATTACTGACGCCATGAACAGGAGTGTCAAATTGTTAAGTCAGCAACAGGACTCACTGTGTACTTACACCCCATGTGGGATCTGTCCTTAATGTGTTGTCTAATGTGAAGTGATGCTATAACTAGTACTGAAACAGTATTTTTATACTTTGTGTTTCTGTGTGGGTACAAACTGATGAGGTCTTCACTAATTATATACTGAATTGATCTTCTATATATAAAGAGAATTGGAAATGAAAAAAACAACCTGGTGTTAAATTGGAAATGGCATAGAAAATTAATTAATTTTTTAAAAAAAAACTATTATGTAGTATCTCTGTCTTTAATGTGCTGTACATTGCTATTTAATGCTATAATTAGTACTCCAATGGTAGTTTTTTCACTTTGTGTTGCTATATGGGCAAACTGTTGAAATCTTTACCTAATATGTACTAAACTGATCTTCTGTATATAAAGAGAATTGAAAATGAATCTTTATGTGAATGGAAGGGGAAAGGGAGAGGGAGGGGGGAGGGTTGCGGGTAGGAGGGAAGTTATGGGAGGGGGGAAGCCATTGTAACCCATAAGCTGTACTTTGGAAATTTATATTCATTAAATAAAAGTAAAAAAAAAATTATATACAGTAAAAAAAAAGAAAAAGTTGAGTAACAAAATCATTTAATTTAGGGTTATAACAAAAGTATAAAATAAATCTTCATATTTTTATATTAATATAAATACAAGATTTAGTAAATGAGTGTGGAAGGGGAGACACAGATCAGCTCTTTTTTATTAAAAATTATAAAGAATTTTTAAACTATTTTAATATGATTTACTTTTATTGTATTTGAAAGGTAGACATATACACATACACAGATACAGAAAGAGACAGTGAGAGACAGGGGGAGAGAGAGAGAGAGAGAGAATCTTTCATGTGCTGGTTCTCTTTCCAAATTACTGCAACTGCCAGGGCTGGCTCAAGCCAAAACCAGGAGCCAAGAACTCAGTCTGGATCTCCAACCTGGGTGATACAGACCCAAGTACATGAACCATCAGCTGCTGCCTCCCAAGATGTGCATTAGCAGGAAGTTGGATTGAAAGTGGAAGAGACAGGACTGGAGCCACAGTCTGTGCTATGAGATATAAGTATTCTAGGCAGCTGCCTAACCATGTCACCAGAGGCCTTACCCCACAAAGAATTTATGTAGAAATTCTCTCCTGCATAAGTCGAACCTTTACTCCTTCCTCTCCTCCCCCCATTGTGGGATTTGATTCCAAATAATTGCATTTGGGAACGTGAATTGGAAAGCAGAAGACATCCCAGGGAAGAAAGAGGAAAACACAATCTTGGGCAAGTGATGAAGATTAACATCCTCAGTGATAAGCCATATTCATTAAATTCACTTCCTGATATGAAAGATGAAGGCACTTTCTCACTGTGGTATTCTTTCCTAGCCCCTAATGCTAGTTCAACCATGAGGAAAACATCAGAAAAACCCAGATTGAGGGATATTCTTCCTAACATCTAGCAAATGTGTTTCTAGTTCATTAAAAACCAACAACAACCAAGAGGTTATCACAGAACTGAGAACATGAAGAAGACAATGAAGTGTCAATGAAAAATATAACACTATAGCAGGTTATATTATATCTTTGGTGGAATTCTTGAACAAAAAAGAAGATACTACTGGAAAAGCCAAGGGAACTGAAAGAAGACTGGAATTAAGTTCATAGTAATGTATAGTGTTGGCTTCTTAGATGTGACAATTGCACATGCGATATAAAATGTAAATAAGGGAAGTTGGGGGAGAGATAGACACATGAAATCTTGCTACATTATCATTGCAACTTTTAGATAAAACTGGAAGTATGTTTTAAAATTAAGTTCATTTTTAAATACTAATGCTCTGGGCAGGCAACCTGGCGCAGTGGGTTAATCCACCACCTACAATGTTGGCATCCGATATGGGTGCCAGTTTGAGTGCTGTCTACTCCACTTCTGATCAGCTCCCTGCTAATGTGCCTGAAGGGCAGCAGGAGATGGCTGAAGTGCTTGGGTCCCTGACACCCATGTGGGAAAATCAGATGCAGTTCCAGGAACCAGGCTTCATCCTGGCCCAGCCCCTGATATTGTGACCATTTGAGGAGTAAACCAGCAGATGGAAGTGTCCTTTTCTCTTCCTCACTCTCCTTCTCTCTCTGTCAACTCTGCCTTTCAGATGAACATAATAGATTTTTTTTTTTGACAGGTAGAGTTAGACAGTGAGAGAGATAGAGATAGAGAGAAAGGTCTTCCTTCTGTTGGTTCACTCCGCAAATGGCCGCTACAGCTGGCACAGAAGCCAGGAGCCAGGTGCTTCCTACTGGTCTCCCATGTGGGTGCAGGGACCCAAGCACTTGGGCCATCCTCCACTGCCCTCCTGGGCCACAGCAGAGAACTGGACTGGAAGAGGAGCAACCGGCACAGAATCCAGTGCCCCAACCAGGACTAGAACCCAGCGTGCTGGCGCTGCAGGCAGAGGATTAGCCAAGTGAGCCATGGTGCCGGTCGAACAAAATAAATCTTAAAAATGCTAATGCCTAAGGAATACTGCAGAGAAAATAGGACATTTAGGGTTAGATTTAGACATTAGTATTTTTTTGTTGCTTGTTTTACATCTCTAGGTTATTTCCATGAGTGGTCAAACTCGGGAGCTAGATTTAGATACTATTACTTCTAATTTTGTACCTGTTATTCAACCTCTTTTTATCCCAACTCACCCCACCTTTCTGAGTCTCCGGTAATCATGATTCTAAACTCAAATGGGCTTTTAAAAGCTTCCACATATGTGGTATTTATTCTTTTGTGTCTGATTTATTTCAATTAGCATAACGACCTCCATTTTCATCCATTTTGTAAAAAATGTCAGAATTGATTTATTTTTCTTGGCTGAATAATATTTCACTGTGTGCATAATAGCTAAAGACTTGTTCCATCAGAAACTCAGGTATAAAGAGTCTAACTGGTCAAGTGCATTTTTGACCATCTATCAATGCATCTTTTTTGGTATCATCTTTTTGTAACAGTTATGTGATTTTAAGATCTAATATTTGACCAACAGAGAGGCATGAGGACAGGAAATTAGTAACTGGAATTCTGCCAGTGAAGTTTTCAATTATTCTTGCCTTTGGCTGGCCTGCTAGTACCAATAAGCTCATTGGGGTGCCCCAGTTTTATGATTTTTGCAGTTCTGGAGGTTATCACTCAAAACAGCACATTCTACTATGTGGGTAATACTTGTAGATAGTACACCCACTGGCAAGTTGCAAACAAGTATGGCACTTGAAATTGATGAGACTATATATAGTATCAGAAAGTTTGACATTTTTGCTAACAAATCAACTTTTATTTTCATCACAAGAAAATATCAAAATAGAAATACCAAGGAGTTACATCATCTAAGGATGATTTAGAAAATACTCTTGCTTTTTAGGGAGTCCTGTAAATACATTCAACTAGAAACATTATTTCCTTATAATTCTGCTCATCTTGAAAAAGCAACAGAAAACTCCCTAGCAACATGTCTTTTGTATAATGATTAAAAGTATGGATTCTGTTACCAGATTGACCAAATCTTATGAGGCCTACCCAAATTAAAATTTGTGCAGAACCTAGAACCATTTCCCATATATAATGTATAATAATCATACAAACCTATTAACACTTAAGATTACAATGCTTACTGCCATGATTATCATAGCATTAAATACCTTTCTGTCTCTCCCTCTCTCTGTATGTAACTCTACCTCTGAAATAAATAAATATTAATTTAAAAAGTATATTCTTTTCATTATACGTCCATTTTAATTTTACTCTTAATCATTAAAGCAACTAAGAAAATCATGTGTTATTATTTAATGTGAGCCCTAAGAATTTCATGACGTTTTAGATAAGAATGAGTAAACTTTTCTATAAATGATAAGGCAGGAAATATTTCAGTTTATTTATTTATTTATTTATTTATTTATTTTTGGACAGGCAGAGTGAGACAGTGAGAGAGAAAAACAGAGAGAAAGTTCTTCCTTTTTTGTTGGTTCATCCCCCAAATGGCCGCTACGGCCGGTGCACTGCACCGATCCAAAGCCAGGAGCCAGGTGCTTCTCCTGGACTCCCATGGGGTGCAGGGCCCAAGCACTTGGGCCATCCTCTACTGCACTCCTGGGCCACAGAAGAGAGCTGGACTGGAAGAGGAGCAACTGGGACAGAATCCAGCGCCCCCACCGGGACTAGAACCCGGGGTGCTGGTGCCACAGGTGGAGGATTAGCCTAGTGTGGGGCATGATCACAGCCATGGCGTGGCCAGGCCAGGCCCCGGGGGCTCCACATGTGCAGCTGCCCCTGGGTGCCCCCGCCCAAGCTGCGTGGAATGGAGCTGCGCAGAGCCGAGTAAGATGGCGTCTAGAGGACGTAAGATGGGCAGAATCCAAAGTTGTTTACCACTAAAACTAATTGGCTGTGCAACATCAGGGGAGGTAACAAAACTAGTAACAAGTGTATAGACATATGGCTAGTCCTATAGAAATCCCCCCTGTAAGGTTATTTTTTAAGTGATTGGTTGGTCTTTAGCCCTGCCCAATGACTCTCCAGTTTTGTGCTATAAAAGGTATTGTTATGCACAAAGTAAATGAGTTCTTGCTACTAGACTTGGCTCCCCGCTGCGTCTGATTGTCTCCGGGATCAGGAGGCTGGGGAACGGGCGAGCGGCGCACTCACCTTTCCTTGGACCCTATACGGGTGGACTAAGACTCTGCAGCCTAGTGAGCTGTGGGGCCGGCCAAGGCAGGAAATATTTCAGGTCTTTTAAGCCATAAGTTCTCTAATCACTACTTACCATGTGTTCATACTATTGTGGTCAAAAGCAGCCATAGACAACATATAATGAATGAATGTGGCTTTGTTACAATAAAACTTTATATATTAAAAACGAGTGATAGACTGGATTTGACTAACCAGACATAGTCTTCCAAGCATTGTCTTAAATATTTAAACCACTTTCCTTAGAAATTTCATGTCTGGTAAGTATGAAGGAACATAATTTGGTATTTAATTGCATGTTCTCTGATGGTTGATAGAACACAGAAGACCACACCATAAAAGCATACACCTAAGAGGATGAAGGCAAGTGATTGTAATAGTCACCTCTCAGTGTCAAAGGAAGGGAAGAACTGAGGTGGAAGGTGTGGTTGCCCAGACTCTCATGCATGTGCCAAAGTAGATCTCTTGCAAATCTGTGTTGGGAAATACAACTACTATAGATCAAGTACAGACACTTTAATGAGGTGAGACTGGCAATTCTAAGGAAATATTAGGGAAAAATTGTAATAGACCAAAAGAATACTAAGTTCAATTTTAACATAGGACATAGTCAAAAGACTGTAAGTACAATCACAAATAATTTATATCTTTGTATACTAGGGTACTTCAAAAATTGTGGGAACTGGAATAAAAGATGCTTATTTTGATGCAGCAATGTTTGAAATGCATGTATATGTGATATATATATAAGATATACTATAAGTGATATATACAATCAATTTGTTTTTTGTAATACGTATTTTCCAATAAATTTTTGAATATCTTCATATTTCAGGTCCCCAGCATAGACCCAGCACTCATAAATTGCTTAATAAATATTTGTTCAAGGGTATCCAATCAAGTGTCAACAAGAAATACAATCCTACAATAATAGTAGGGACTCAAGGTGGTGATCATCATTAAAACATTTGTTCATGTGTGGAAGATGTCCAACTGCAAAGATGGCTAAGTGAGAAGAAAACCTAGTCCTAGACAATAGAAATATAAAAGCCAAGCACCCTGGGGTGCAGAATAAAATTTCAGTTTTTAAAATCACGCGTGACCAGGGCAAAAGATAGAAGAAGAAAAAAAAACCCAGGCTGAATTCCAGGGAAGGTGAATAGTGAAAGAGAAAAGTGTTTCTGGAACTAACTAATTAATGTATCTTTGGAAAATAGTGATATCATATGTCTACAACACTGGACTTGAAATTTGGTTGATAACAAATAAAGTTTAAGAGGTATCCAAGGGAAGTCAAACAAAGGATTCATCAGACATGGCTTGGAGCACTGACTGCAAAGCCTGAAAAGAATTCTTAGTTCCACATTCAATAAGGTTGATGATATACTTTAGGGCAGACTGACAGGGTAGAATGGAACTTATATAACCAATAGTTTGAGAGAATGCAGCCTGAGTTACAATTTTGAAATACAGTGTTACCACCAAGATCACAGTTCTTAGAGTCAGGTCATCTTTGATTCAGATTTTGATTTGCCATTTATTGGATCTATTGTATGTCAGCTTTTGCTCTTAAATGCATTTCTTAATAGATTTATACCCACTTGGCTTGCATGTAAAATGAGCATAAAAATAGTATCTACCTCATAAGAATGCTGTGAAGAATTAATAAGAAAAATATGCAAAGTGCTGTACGTCTGGCTATATAGTAACAGCTCACTGACAGTTAAATTTTATAAATTAGAAAGAGAAAAATTACTATGGATATGAATTAAGCATTTCCCACTTTAGAATTTTTTAAAACCCATCTAGAATTCTCAACACACAAGTCTAAGAACCTCAAGCCTATTTTTATATTATCTTTCCAATTTTGACAAGAGCTTGGATATGTCTAAATGTTTTAGCCTAACAAACTTGAACATAAGACCCACATAGCCTCCATATATTGTGACATTTAAATTATGCTTTCATCTTACACAATCAATATGATTATTTTTCCTTAAACAGCCACTAAGAAGGAAAAAAATCAACAAAACAAGGACATTTCATGTGAATTTTATTTTGGACTTTATATCAGAATCAACAGGAGCAAAGATAAATATGGTGATATCCTGTCCCCACGCAAAGCATCACTAATTATAATATCTGGAGCTGGGACTCAGAAATCTGGTCCTTGGGGGCTGGTGTTGTGGCATAGTGGGTAAAGCTGCCACGTGCCACTTTTGCTTCTCATGGGGGTGCCTGTCCTTCTCCCAGATGCTCCACTTCTGATTCAATGACCTACTAATGGCTTGGGAAAAGCAATGGAGGATGGCCCAAGTGCTTGGGTTCCTGCCACCCATGTGGGAGACCTGATGAAACTTTTGGCTTGTCCTGGGTCAGTGCTGATTTGTTGCAGCCATCTGGGGAGTGAACCAACAGATGGATTATCTCTGTGTGTGTGTTTCTCCTTCTCCCTCTGTAACACTGACTTTCAAAATAAATAAATAAATCTTAAAAAAAATAAAAACAGAAATCTGCTTCTTAGAGGTATTTTCCTGATTCTTGTACAACATAGAATTTGTCCTGACACTACTCAATGGTCAAAGAGAATAATTTTAAGAAAAGAATTGCATTAAATTTATAATTTATTTGTTGCTGGTATTATTAGTATTGGACTAATTCTTTAAGCACATTAAAATATTATATTAGTAATTCCCTTAAACATTATAGTATTTTTCCTGAAACTATTCAATAGTCAAAGAGTAAAATTTGAGAAACGGAGTTGCATAGAATGTATTATTTATTTTTTATGAATCTTCATCTTTCAGAGGAATATCAAGTGGGGAAACATGTGTTATTTGATTAAATTTTTTAAAAAAGTGAACCAAAATGGCATGTGAAGAAATAACATCTGAAAGATTGTTGAAAATTGATGAAAATGACAAATCCCCAATTCCAAGGAGCTCAATGAACTCTAAGCAAGGTAAACTGTTGACCTTCAGTGCAAAACACGTTAAAGAAATTTCTTCAGATGGGAACCTGGACTTTTGAAAAGGAACAAAGGGTGAGAGAAATAATAAAAGTGTGAAATATTTATAAAAATATTATTTTCCAAATTGTTTTTTATAATTTGTTAAAATAAAATAGAGGTTATAGCACAAGGGTAATATCAACGAATTTCAAGATTTTTTAAAATGTGCTAATATGAGCAGAAGAGTAGGGATGATGTGGAAATGGAAGTACACATGCTATTTAATGGAAGACCCATATAACACAAAATGTAACACTACTTTTTTAAAAAAAAAATCCAATTATGCTGATAGAAAAGACAAGAAAATGAGGAGAAAAATGTAGGTGTGGTTGTCGGGTGCAACCACTTAAGGAACAAGTTTTGATGCCTGTATCCTGTATCTGAATGTTTGAGTATGGTTACTCCACTTCCAGAGCTTCCTGCTAACACATCCTGGGGCTCAGTGGATGACGCCTCAAGTTGTTGATTCCCTACCATCCACGTGGAAGACCCGATTCAATTACAGACTCTTGGTTTTGGCCTGGCCCAAGCCTGGCCATTGTGGGCATATGAAGCATGAACTAATTGATAGAAGCTATCTCTGTGTCTGCCCCTCTATCTCTCTTTGTTTTGCTGCCCTTCAAATAAAATACAAATAAATAAATAAAAAAAAATTTTTTTTTTAAAATGTGGGTCAAATGGATGCAACACATATAAATTGGATAATGGCAGACTTAAGCAGTTCCAGACCAAAATTTAAATATAAAATCCAGCATCATTAAACTCTTAAACCATACATATAAAATACATGAAGTTTGTTCCCTTTTTATAAATAAAACATTTTTTAAATCTTTTTTTTTTTTGGACAGGCAGATTGGACAGTGAGAGAGAGAGACAGAGGGAAAGGTCTTCCTTTTCCATTGGTTCACCCCACAATGGCTGCTGCGGCCGGCGCACCGCGCTGATCCGAAGCCAGGAGCCAGGTGCTTCTCCTGGTTTCCCATGTGGGTGCAGGACCCAAGCACTTGGGCCATCCTCCACTGCACTCCCGGGCCACAGCAGAGAGCTGGACTGGAAGAGGAGCAACTGGGACAGAATCTGGCGCCCCGACCAGGACTAGAACTGAGTTGCTGGCGCCGCAGGAGGAGGATTAGCCTAGTAAACTGCGGCGACGGCCAACATTTTTTTTTAAATCTATGTACTGTTGAGGCCCACGCTGTGGCACAGGTTAATCCTCTGCCTGTGGTGCCGCATCCCATATGGGCACTGGTTCTAGTCCCTGCTGCTCCTCTTCTGCCTCTTCTGATCCAGCTCTCTGCTATGGCCTGGGAAATCAGTAGAAGATGGCCCAAGTAATTGAAGCTTCTGGCTCCTGGCTTCAGATCATCACAGCTCCAGTCGTTGGGGCCATTTGGGGAGTGAACTAGCAGATGAAAGACCTTTCTTTCTGTCTCTCCCTCTCACTGTCTGTAGCTCTACTTCTCAAATAAATAAATAAAATCTTTAAAAAAACCTATGTATTGCAAATAACACACAGTGATTATTAGACTGATAAAAGGCAATGCCCAATTATGTATATTGAGAAGAAATGCATTAAAAATGTATAGCATATGTGTTTTAAAACAAAAATGAAAATGATATTATTTATTTATCATAAGAAAGTGGGAGTGGCTATTGAATATTAGTAAAGTGGCCATTCAAGAAGAGAGAAGCATTGGAGAATGATAAAAGAGTCAATTCATTAAGAGGCACAGCAGTGACTAGATTCCAAGATGGCAGAATAGTGACAGACTGTCTGCTGTAGGCTAGGCAAAAATAGTTTTAAAAAAAAAGTGGAGAAAATTCATTCTCAGGGGAAAGTTGCAATGGAGATTCGGCAGAAGTAGGAGAGACTATGGATCTGTGTGGCAGGTACAGATGTGCAGTAATGAGCATGGACACAACAAAGACCACAGTAGCCTTGAGCCAGAGAAAGCACCAGATTTGGAGGGCAAGGTGAGATCAGACTGCAGTACTGATACTACTGCTGATATAGCTGGAGGGAGAGCCTAACGGACTACACTGTCTTTGAGTCTGGCCCAGAGCCCTGAGGGGAACGGGGCACCTGCTCACCCAAGTAATAGGGGGATGTCTTTCTTTCCCCATCCCCCAACAATGGCACCCAGCAACTGGCTGTGAGAGGACAGGTGTCATGTTGGACATGAGTAGGTAGCAGTTGTTGCAGCACTTGTGTACACATCCAGCAACCAGCAGCGACAGTCTCCATCTTGTTAGCAAGACAATGGCAGTACCTTCACGGTACTCACCCAGCAACGGGCAGGGAGAACCACCCATTCTGACATAAGTACCACCTGCAGAGACTCTTGTATGTGCCAAGCATGACTGTGAAATGAGTAGGGCTGCTGCTGTTGAGTATTGTGCACATGTGCGACCCAGAAGGAAAATTCCATATTCCCTGCTGACTTTGAGTCTGGCTAGGAGGATTGAAAGGAGGCTGGGCACCCACGTATGACTGTGAGGTGCTCCAAAACTCTCAACAAATCACAGGCCCCAGGGTTCTACCCACATCCACAAGCAGGGGGCTTTGGGAACCTCTCAGCCTCCCTGTGGATGGGAGAGGCTAGCGGGGTGGAGTGGGTCTTCTGCACCCCATGATTGTGAGAACCTTGAGTGCTGAGACTGTGAGGACACTGTGACTATATGAGAGGGTGCAGGTTGTAGCTGGGCCTCTGGGCAATCCCTGTGACCAGCTTCACATGCTCAGAGATTCCTGAATTCCTGGGCTGGATGACTGCAGAGATCCATGCTCACACTGAGAACTGTACAGATCCTTTGTTCAGTCCAGGTAGAAGTACGGATGCATATACACCCGCTGAGAGCTAACACCTAGGCATTAATCACCTTGGAAGAGAGGAGGTAAGGGCGTGATCAAACCAATAGAGGTGACAACACCACCCTTCTGTTAACAAGAGGATATCTACCATGCCCCAAACAGGTGTCACCCTTGATACTCACCCTATTCTGGAGCACAGACCAGAACTCTCTGGCTACAACAAGGACACTCCTCTGGGTATTCACTGAAGGAGCAGGCAGTCCACTTAGCCACAGGGGCACAGTTCAAAGATAAAAGTCACCAGTGGAAAAAAACAAAAATTAACTCCACAAATGCCTAAAAATAAAGGCAGAAATTCAAGAAACAAGATTAAGGAAACAACATGACCACCCCAAAGGAACACAATAACACATCAGTATTAGAATGTGAAGATGAAGACATTGGTGAAATGCCTGAAAGGGAATTCAAAAGATTAACCATATGATTACTCAGAAGCAACAAGAAGCAAATCAACAAATTAAATAAATCAAGGAGCTGGCACTGTGGTGCAGCAGGTTAACGTCCTGGCCTGAAGTGCTGGTCCCATATGGGCACTGGTTCTGTCCCGGCTGCTCCTCTTCCAGTCCAGCTCTCTGCTATGGCCTGGAATAGCAGTAGAAGATGGTCCAAATCCTTGTACCCCTGCACCCACATGGGAGACCCAGAGGAAGCTCCTGGCTCCTGGCTTTGGAATGGTGCAGCTCCAGCTGTTGCAGCCAACTGAGGAGTGAACCAGCAGATGGAGGACCTCTCTCTCTCTCTCTGCATCTCCTCTCTCTGTATGTAATTCTGACTTTCAAAAAAAAAAAAAAAAGAAAACAAATTGATAAATGAAGTGAGTGAAAATTTTCCCCATGAGATTGAGATGTTTAAAGAGAAATGAAAATGAAATATTAGAAATTAAGAACTCAATAGATCAAAGAAAAATGTGGTGGAAAGTCTTAACAGCAGACTTGGTGAGGAAGAAGAAAGAATATCTGAACTAGAAGACATATCTTTGGAAATTTTTCAATCAGAAAAAAATATAAGAAGGAGCAGAAGGAGGAGTAGGAGGAGGAGGAGTAGAAAAAAGAAGAAGGAGGAGGAGGAGGAGGAGGACTCAGACAAGTTAAAAATAGTGATGGAGATTTATGGGATGCTATCAAATGACCCAACATATGGTTCTTAGGAGTTCCTGAAGGCATGGAAAGACAGAATGGGCTAGAAGGCCTATTTAGTGAAAAAATTACTAAAACCTTCACCAATTTGAAGTAAGAAAGGGAATTCCAAGTACAGGAAGCACATGTCCTAATAGACATGACCAGAAAAGATCTTCCCCATGATACATTGTGGTCAAACTTTCCACATTAAAATATGAAACAAAGATTCTAAAATGTACAACAGAAAATGTCAGATTACTTCCAAAGGATCTCCACTTAGACTCACAGCTGATTTCTCATCAGAAACTCTATAAGCTAGGAGAGAATGGTGAGACATAGACCAAGTGTTAAGAGAAATAAACTGTCAACCCAGAATACTGTAGCCTGCAAAGCTCTCATTTATTAATGAAGTGAAATAAAGGCCTTGTATTAAAAAAAAAAGGAATTGAAATAATTTGTCACCACTTGTCCAGTTTATAAAATATGCTTTAGGTCTTCTACGCACCAAAACACAGAAAGATTTTCATGACTATGAAAGAATGTGAAGACAGAAAATCTCCCAGTAGAAGTACAATGAAATCCAAACCAAATAATGGGAATATTTGATGGGAAAATAACAGGGCCAAGTAGTTACTTATCAATAGTCACCTTGAATGTAAATGGCCTCAACTCTCCAGTTAAAAGATACAGACTGGCTGAATGGATTAAACACAAGATCCATCTATTTGTTGCCTACAAGAAATTCACTGTACCAACAAAGATACACGAAGACTGATAGTGAAAGGATAGAAAAAGATATTCCATGCTAATGGAAAGCTAAAAAGAGCTGGTGTAGGCATCATCATATCATACAAAATAGACTTTAATATAACACCTGTTAAAAAAGAAAAGGGCAGGGGCCGGTGCTGTGGTATAGCAGGTTAATGCACTGGTCTGAAGCGCCAGCATCCCATATGGGTGCTGATTCAAGACCCAGCTGCTCCACTTCCAATGCAGCTCTCTGCTATGGCCTGAGAAAGCAGTAGAAGATGGCCCAAGTCCTTGGGCCCCTGAACCCATGTGGCAGACCTGGAGAAAGCTCCTGGCTTCTGGCTTCAGATCAGCGCAGCTCTGGCCGTTGAGGCCAATTGGGAAGTGAACCATCAAATGGAAGACCTCTCTCTCTCTGCCTCTCCTTTCTCTGTGTAACTCTGACTTTTAAATAAATAAATAAATCTTAAAAAAAGAGAGAGAAGGGCACTACATAATGATTAAGGGATCAATTTAACAGAAAGATGTGATTATAAAACATGTATATGCACCCAATTATAGTGTGCCTGGCTATGTAAAAGAAATAAAGCAAGACATAGACTCTAATACAATAGGAATGGGAGACTTCAGCAAGCACCCCATTTTCATCAATCCATAGATCAATCAGACAGAAAATCAGCAAAGAAACAGTAGTTAATTGACACCTTTAGACCAAATGAACCTAACTGGTATCCACAAAACTTTTCATCCACAGCTGCAGAACACAGATTGTTTTCATCAGTGCATGTAACTTTCTCTAGGATAGAACACATGGTAGGCCACAAAGCAAGTCTCAGCAAATTAAAAAAAATAAGTCATATGATGCATCTTCTCTGACTACATTTGGAATGAAGTTGGAAATAAGTGACTCAAAAATTTCTAGAACATATGCAAACACGTGGAGACTGAACAAGATGCTCCAGGATGAGCAATGGGTCATAGAAGAAATCAACAGAAAAATAAAAAAAATTCTGGAAACAAATGAAGGTGACAATACAACGTATAAAACTCATAAGATATGGCAAAAACAGTGTTATGAGGGAAGTTGACAGCAACTGGTGTCTACATCAAGAAATTGGAAAGGCACCAAGTAAATGAGCTATCAGTGCATCTCAAGGACCTAGGGAAAAAAAGACAACAAACCAAACCCAAAATTAGTAGGAGGAAAAAAATAAAATTAAAAAAAAAATAAAAAAGATTAAGGAAATGAAGAGCTGCTTTTTGAAAAAATAAATAAAATTTAACATCATTGGCCCAACTAACCAAAAGGACCATGGAGAAAACCAAAATCTATAAAACCAGAGATGACAAAGGAACTGTAAGAACAGACACCATAGAAATAAAAAGAAGCATCAGAAATTACCACGAAGAGCTATGTATCCTCTCGCCTGTTGAGGAAACATGTGGGTTATTTTTTTTTTTCTTTTTTTCATACTATTTGTTGAATTCTTTACCTAGTGGAGGATTAGTCTTGTGAGTATAAGGTTAACTGAAGATAGATCTTTGTGAAAAAGAAGAATAGGAATAAGAGAGGGAGGAGGAAGAAGGTTGGGAGTAAGGGTGGGAGGGAGGGTAGTGAGGGAAGAATCACTATGTTTCTAAATTAACTCCTGGCTCTGGGTCATGCAGAAGCTAGGAACCAAGAGCGTCTTGCAGATACCCCATAGGCCCAAGCACTTGGGCCATCTTCTGCTTTCTCAGGCACATTAGCAGGGGCTGGATTGGAATTGGAGCAGCAGAACTCAAATCAGTGCCCAGGTAGGATGCTGGCATCACAGCAGTGACTTCAACTGCTACGCCACAACACCGTCTTCCTTCATGTATTTTTTAAGTTGGTTAAACCTGAAACATAAGAATTATTCATTCTGTAGAGACATTACTTTAAATAAATGTCTATGTATTTAAAATCATAAAAGCTTTTATTTCTGCATTTAGGAAATTTATGACATTCAAATTGTGGTAGTGGTCTTCAAATAACAGAGCATCAGGATCAGTGGGGAAAAAAAAATAGGCATAACTGCCCCAAACGGGTATGGACCTAACAAAAATGCTCCAAAATTCATTAGGTAAATATTGATAGAGCTCAAAGGAAAAGAGACAAGTGCAAAATTATAATGTGAAACTTAACAGTCATTTCTCCAATAGAACACGTGGAGAGCAAATCAGTAAGAATATGGGTGGTTTAACCTTCATTAGTCACCTACTGAACTAAAGGACATTTACAGAACATTTTATCAAACAACAGAAAATGTACTCTTTTAAATGGGCAGAAAACTTCACTGGGAGAATATGATGAGTCATAAAATAAACCCCGGAGAATCCACACATATTTGAACTTACACAAAATATATTACCTGACTCTAGTGGAAAGAAATTAAGAATTTAAAGGTTGAGTGATATATCTAAATCTGCATACCTGAAATCTTAAAATGTGTGAAAATCATTTAACATAGTTATAAATTACTGTGAGTCAGGAGAAAACAAAATCAAACATTGAGCAATAATGAAAATACAATATTTTAGCACTGTACCTATGTGATGTATTTAAAATAGTGCTTAGAAGCAAATTTATATCTGTAGATGTTTATATTAGAAAAAAGGAAGGTCTAAAATCAAATATTGAATATGTCACATTAACAAGCCAGGAAAATAGAAAAACACAAAGAGTACATCAGAAGGCAACAGTTAGTAAATATGAGTGGAAAGATGAAATTAAAGGGGTCAGACCTATAGCACAGCAGCAGCTCTGACTTTCCATATGGATGCTGGTTCAAGTCCACTTTCCATCCAGCTCCCTGCTAATGTACCTGGGAAAGCAGCAGACGATGGACCGGTACTTGGATCCCTACAATTATGTGGGAGACCTGGAGGAAGCTCCTGAATTCTGGCTTTGGATTGGCCTAGCTCCAGCCGTTGTACCCATTTGGGGAGTGAGCCAGTGAATGAAAGATCTCTATCTCTGTCTCTCCCTCTTTCTCTCTCTGTAACTCTGCCTTTCAAATAAGCAATTAGATCTTTAAAAATAACTTAAAATAATTACAAAAGTTAACCATAGAAAATAGAAATTGTAAACCAAACAATAATAATAGGAAAAAACTGTGAAACTTACAGCTTGTTTTAGAAAATGATCAATGAAATAGAGACATCTATAGCTAGATTGATCATTAAAAATAAATGAAAATATGTCTGGAATAAAAGATATGACATTAATAAAATAGCACACACATTATAAAGAGACAAAATAACAATATAACAAAAATTATGCAAATAAATTTTACCACTTAGATGAAGTGTACAACATTTTTTGAAGATTTTTTGGTTTATTTAGTTGACAAAGTAACGCATGGAGTGAGTCAGAGAGAGAATTTTTCCAGCTGTTGTCTAACTTCCCAATGACTGCAACAGCCTAGGCTGAAGCCAGGAGCTCAGAATTCCATCTGGGTCTCCTATGTGGGTGTCAGTTGCCCAAGTACTTGAGCCATTCTCTGTTGCCTTTCTAAGCATATTAGAAGGGAACTGGATTGGAAATGGAGCAGAAGAGGCTCGAACCTGATGCTCTGATATGGGATCCTGGCACCATAGGCTGCTGCCCCACAACTTTCTGTGCCACAATGCCTGCCCCTAAATAGACAATTTTTTGATGTACACAGAATAAAAAGCTAGTTAAGAAGAAATAAGATGGTTCAATAGCTTAATATTCATTATTTAAACTGAATTACTTACCAAATCAGTCAGGCACAAATAGCTTCACTAATGAATTCCTCCAACCTGATAAAAAGTATTTATGAGGAACTTTTAGTAACATACATAGTGATGAAAAACTAAACATTTCCCCCTATAATTAGAAACATGGCAAAGATGTCTCCTCAGACATCTATTCAGCATTGTACTAGAAGTCTTAACCCATACACAAGAACAAAAAATTGATACAATATGAACAAAGAATAAAATCACTTATTACCTGTTCACACAATTATGCTTATGAAACAAATTCCAATTCTACAAAAAAGCTACTAGAACTGATGGTTTACTTTATATTGTTGGGGTACGATATCAATGCACAAATACCGATTGTATTTCTACGTACCAGCAGCAATTGGAAAATACGATTTGAAATACTACTTACAGTGGCATTCAAAGCCATAGTCAGTTGATGATAAACTTGACAAATACAAGAAAGCTTTGAGAATCATGGAAAAATGGAATTACAAATAAGTATTTTGGTGCAAAAATCATTGAAACGATGTATAGTTTTTTCATAATATGAATTTTCATGAATTTTGAAGGCTCTTATGTGTAAAACCTGTATTATTTAAACTGCAAGGTACTGCTGAAGCAAATTAAGAAGACATAAATAAATGAAGAAGCAGTCATGCTTATGACAGAGAAATATTAGCAATGTAGAGATGCCAGTTCTGGCCAACTGAACCTGCAGATCCTGTGCAATCTTAGATAAGAACGATGAAGGATCTAGGATTTTACTCTACTTGCAAACTAAAAAGTTATCATATCACTGTTTCTTGGTTGCTGGCAGAAGACATAAGACTCCTGCTTAGAGATTAAGGAGTTATTCACAGTGACAGAAGCAGTCAGGGTTTCTTCATTTTTTGTTGCCAGTTACCTCAGCCCTGACATCTCCTGGTCACACAAAGACTATTAGATAACAAATAGACACAGTGCATTTTGTGTTACGAGATAAGAGAATCTGAAGCATTTCTGAGGGACACTGAACATGCACGTCCTGTGTTCCAAGAAACACATTGTAGTTATCTTCTAAGCCTTTTTGAAAATCTGCCCTTTGTTCTAAATGGAGATAACATATGCCTAATCTACTGCAGTTGTTCACTATAGAATCATTCTTGAAAAAATAATTCAGAGGAAAGACAGTAATGCTCCCACCCACACATTGCATGAAAAATACATTGAGTGACAATTCCAGTCAAATTCGCAGGAGGCCATTTTGTAGAAATTTCATTAGAAATTGACAAACATAATAAAAATGAAAAAATAACTTTTAAAAAACTGAGAATGGATAGTGTTTATCATTTTATCATCTTTGAGTATACATTTCAATGGCATTAAGAACTGTGAAGCTGTTACCACTTTTGATATCCATAACTCTTTACATCTTGCAAAACTAAAACTTTGTACAAATTAAATAATAATCTCTCATTCTCCCTCTGCTCTCCCAGAAACCACTCTACTACTTTTTGTTATGAATTTGACCACTCTGGATATCTGATATAAGTGATCATGCCACAAACATCCTTTTGTGACTGGCTTATTTCACTTAACATATTGTCTTCAAGGGTCATACATACTACAGTATGTGTCCATACTTTTATTTCTTTTAAACTTTTAATATTTCATCATACATGTAGAACCTAATTTGTTTATCCATTCATCCATCAATGGACACTTGACTTGCTTCCACCTTTTGGCTATTGTAAATAATGCTGCTATGAACTTCAATGTACAAATATTTGTTCAAGGTTTTGCCATCAATTAATTTTTGTTTTGTTTTGCAAGTTTTATTTATTTATTTGAAAGTCAGAGTTTGAGAGAAACAAGTAGAAAGAGAGAAAGATCTTCCATCTGCTGGTTCACTCCCCAGGTGGCTGCAACAACCAGCACTGGGCCAGGGCAAAGCCAGAGCTCCATCTGGGTCTCCTACGTGGGCAACAGGTGCCAAGTACTTGGACCATCTTTCACTGCCATTCCCAGGCCACTATAATAGAGTTGGGTAGGAAGTGTAGCAGCCAGGACACAAAGTGGAGCCCATATGGAATTCCAGCATCCCAGGTGGAGGCTTTACCATCTATGCCACAATACCGGCCTCTATTTATTTATCTATTTATTTATTAAAATCATTGACTTCAATTCTTTGGCATCTATAGCCAGTAGCGAAGTTGCTGGATAATAATGTAATTCTGTTTTTAATTATTTGAGGAAACAGTAGACTGTTTTCCATAGCAGTTATTATACATTCCCACCAAAAGTGATAGAAAATTATGATTTTTTTCACATCCTCATCAATACTAGTTATTTATTTATTTATTGGTAATGGGCATAGTAATGACTTTGGGCTTACATTTCTCTCCTTTTCTTGTTTTCTTATGTTACAATGTGAACTTGCTAGTTTGAGATTTTTCTTCATCTTTATAAACACGAAGAGCTATAAATTTTTCTCAGCACTGCTTTCACTGTATCCCATAAGTTTTGGTATATTGTGTGTTTTGATTTGTTTCGAGATGTTTTATAATTTACCTTACATCTTCCTATTTAATTCATTGGTTGTTCAAGAATATGTTGTTAAACTTTGATATTTTCGTGTGTTCTCTGGTTTTTGTTCTGCTATTATTTTCTAATTTCACTGTTATGAAGAAAAAAGATACCTTTTAAGGTTTCGATATTTTTAAATTTATTAATGCTTCTGACAACTATATAACCAGCACTGGAGAGTGCTGCATGTACAGCTGAGACAAATGTGTTTTTTGCTGTTGCTGGATTGTATGTTCTGTGTGTGCTCGTTGGGCTAATTGCTGTACCGTGTTGTTGGGTCCTCCATTTTCATTTCTCCATTGCTGAAAGTGCAGCTTTTGTTGATTTTGCAGTCTTTTACCTCCACCTTCATTTTCATTATGTTTTTGTTTTTAGGATTTATTTATTTATTTGACATTTGGAGTTCCAGAGGGGAAGGGAGAGACAGAGAGGTCTTCCATCCACTTGGTCACTCCTCAGATGGCCAAAAAGGTCAGCCCTAGCCAGGCCCAAAGCCAAGAGCCAGGAGTTCTCCCAGGTCTTGGACACAAACCAGTGCCCAAATAGAATGCCGGCATGGCAGGCAGCGACTTTACCCACTATGCCACAAAGCAGGTCCCAATCACATTCATTTTTGAAGAGCAGTTTTCTAGATAGAAAATTATTAATTGACAGGGATTTTCCCCCCTCTTTCAGTATTGTAATACACTGTCTAAACGACATCTGGTCTGCAAGGTTTCTGCTGGAAAATCCACCCACAACCTGACTGAGAAGGCTTTGCCTGTGCTGAATCCCTTTCATCATACTGCTTTCAGACCCACACTGGCTTGTTACAGTTCTAAGTGGATTGCTGTGAATCACTGCAGAGGTATCCTAACTTGGCTCATGTTACGTTGCTTCTATTTGTTTTTTCTCTCAAGTTTGGGAAGTGTTTGGTCAGTAGTCCTCCAAATAAGCTCTTTTCCCATTTCTCTCTCTTTCCTCTTTCTGAAATGTACATAATTCATATATTGGTACACTTCATTTTAACCCATAAGCCCTTTAGGTTCTCTTCACTTTTCTTTATTGTTTCTTTCTGCTTCTCATAATTAATCATTTCAGCTGACCCATCTTCAAGGTCAATGATTCTTTTTCTGTTGTGTTTGAATCTGCCATTGAACTTACCTAGTGAAAGTTTAAATTCCATTGTTCTATTTTTTAAGTTCCACAATTTTTGTTTGGCTCTTTTAAAATAATTCTCTTTGATGATATTGCAGTTTTGTCCACATACAATTTTACTGATTTCCTTTAGTTATTTGTGCTTTCCTTTCACTTTGAGAATATTTGAGTTTTTTTTTATTTTAAGTATTTGGCAAGTAAGTTAGAAGTCTATGTATCTTTAGTGTTGGTTTCTGTATATTATTTTGTTCCTTTCAATAGGCACTGTGTCACTATTTCTTTGTATGCTTTCTGATATTTTGTTGAACTTAGACATTTGTAAAAGCTGTCGCCTGCGCAGTCTTTGCAGTCTGGCACGGTAAGAGGAAAAGCATTCCTTAACCGGCTGGGTGTGAAAGCTTAGGATTTCCTCTGGCCTTTTCTGGGTATGAATTTTCTCTAGGCCTTTGCATGTGCTTCTTTCTGATTACTCTGAATACATAATTGTTTTTAAATGTCTTAATTTCGCTGAAAAATCTCTCCCTAGCTTCTCACTAGGGCCTTACCTTTTCTATTATAAACCTCTGCCTGAAATCTCTTTCACCAAGGTATCCACAGGTCTACAGTCTCCTGGAAAGTTTTCACAGGCTATCATGCCCACCACTGCCTCTGTGGCTTCCAACCTGAAATCCAAACCATGCTTTGGATCTCACCTGAGCTCTGCAATAAAATAATGCAGAAACTACTAATCCTTTGGGTGCCCCATGTAGACCAACACATTGCAATCAATTTCCACTTTTTTTCCAGGTCAATAGGGAAGAAACTGAGAATTGAGGTGCTTTCTTCCAGCCGTATCATGCTGCACAAACATAATATTGACCAATAGGCATATCAAAAATGCTCAACATTAGTACCCATCAGGAAAATGCTGATTAAATCTGCAATGAGATACCACATTATCCTCAATCAAGTGACTAATATGACAAAGACTGTGTAGCAGTTTTATGGAGGAGTTACAATTTTCGTACATTGCTCATGAGAGTATAAAATGATGCAACCTCTTTGGAAAATGATTATTACAAAAATCAACTTAAACATACTTACTATATTACACCATAGTTATTCTTCAAATAACTTCAAAGAAACGAAACATGTATTCACAGAAAAACTTATGAGCTGATGTTAATGTCAGGCCTATTTATAATATCTAAGCTCTAGAAACTAATCAAATGTCTGAATCCTGCTACACAGATAGTAAGTAATTAATTATTTATAAGTGGAATAACATAAATACAACTCTAAGACATTTTGCTGAGGAAAAGAAACCAAACCCAATGTAAAGAAGAAAAAAAAAAACAGGTAATCTAATCTATAGTGATAGAAAGTAGATCAGTGGACTGTGACCAAGAGTGTGTGAGGATCACCCAGGTGAGGCATGTGAGAGTTTTGCATATGATGACAGCAGGGCCCAGCATTGTGCAGGCCAAGGTACAGCTTGCAACACAGCCCTGCAGTATTCTGGTCCTGGAGCTCTGCTTTTGATCCAGGTCCCAGCCAATGCCCCTGGGAAAGCAGTAGATGAAGGCACAAGTATTTTGGACCTTGGCTCCCTTGTGGGAGACTCGGATTTTCAGTCTCTTGGCTTTGGCCTTGGCCATTGCAGCCATTTGGTGAGTGAAATAGAAGATGGGAAAGCTGTCTTTATCTCTTGTCTCTCTCTCTCTTCTGCCACTCAGACAAATAGAGAAATAAATAATAAAAAAGATGGAAATATTCTGTACATTTTAATACATCAACATTTTAAGTAAGAGTATTTGTTGTATGTAAACTATATTAATTAAAAGAATATATAAAATTACTCATTTGATCTAAGGAAATATAAATTTTTTACTACTGGTTTCATTTTCTTAAAAGGTTTATTTGTGTTCTTCCCTCAGCTTTAGCTTCAACATTTGGTTCAAATTTATTTTATGGTAGAGAAGAATCCTAAAACTTTTACTCCCCACATGCTTGGGAGCAGGCTACTTACCTGTGAAACTCTTTTAGGAGCATGTCTGGGGGCAGAGCAATGCTCACACAAACACTCTCATCCTGAAGCTTAAACAAAAACCTGAAACTTTCTCTTTTCCCGATTTTTAAGCTCACTATTTACTTTTTCATTTTCATGTCCTTCCATTTCATCAGTGAAATTTTCTAGGACCTAGCGTTCTATTTAATGTATTAGTCCTTCCTTCTGCTATTTGAATTTGCCATTAAAATCCATCTCAATTTTTTGCCTTTTATTTCTAGAATACACGTTTTATTCTTTTTTTTTTTTTTTTTTTTTTTTTTTTTGAGAGACAGAGAGAAAGGTCTTCCTTTGCCGTTGGTTCACCCTCCAATGGCCGCCGCGGTTGGTGCGCTGCGGCCGGTGCACCGCGCTGATCCGATGGCAGGAGCCAGGTACTTCTCCTGGTCTCCCATGGGGTGCAGGGCCCAAGGAATTGGGCCATCCTCCACTGCACTCCCTGGCCACAGCAGAGAGCTGGCCTGGGAGAGGGGCATCCGGGACAGGACCGGTGCCCCGACCGGGACTAGAACCCGGTGTGCTGGCGCCGCAAGGCGGAGGATTAGCCTAGTGAGCCGCGGCGCCGGCCCACGTTTTATTCTTCAAAAAATAAATTATAGCTCAGCTGAAATTCCTTATCATGTCAAAAATTTTATTAAACATATAATTAGGTATTTCAAAATCTATGCCTGTTCACTCCATAGGTGGGTCCCCTACATGTATGTTTTTAACAAAGTATATACAAATTATCAAAAAAGGCAATGTAATCTATAGTGACAATAGATGAGTAGACAGCCGTGACCAATTGTGGTGGAAGGAACTGAGTATACAAAAGCATATGGGAATATATTTTAGGAAGAAGAAACAGTTCTTTATCTTGGTGATGGTTCCATTGCTGTTAAGTTTTGCTTTTAGTTCTTTACAATCATATACTTTTAAGCTGTTAATTTGATGTTAGATCTTTTGCACCAAATATAACTTCATTACCACTTCATTCATTCATTGCAAAAATATTGAGAGCTTAGCATATGCCAGACATTTTGCTGGGATCTGGTCATAAATAGAGCTTCACCCTAATAGACAGTGGACCTTTCTATTTCCCATAGTTCTCTGTGTTTTCAAACTGGATCACATTCTTTTATTTACATAGAATGCCATGCACTCAGTAAGCTGTACGCTCAAATCATTCAAACTTTCCAAAAAATCAATTATAAATGCCATACCCTTGAGGAGTCCATCCTGAGGTTTAAATAATCAGCCTCATCTGAGTTCTCATGTCAAATTAACTGTCCCTCTACTATTGTTTATATAATCTTCCTTGAATTAGTAATGATGTATCTCATTTGACTAGATTTCAGACTCTTTGTGTATAAAAACTTTATCTTACTATCCCTTTTATGTACTCCAGTATTTAGAAAAGTGCCTAGATCATAGCAGATAGGTACTATTAAGTAAATATATAAATGTTTAATTGTACTATTTATAAAATCATGGTCTCTATTTTAATGTGTTGTACTTAACGAGTCACTATACTTTCTACTTACTTCTAATTACTGAGTTTGAGTCAGTAATAAACCCACTATGTCTAATTTCAGATTGCAGCTTGTATGATACTCTTTGCTCACAAACCAAAAATCAAGCTTATTTGGGATTGTATACTAAATAAGTATAATTAGTTTCTTTGGGAGGGCATAATGACTTTCATACATTAAAGCATGACTTAAAAATTTGGTTACTATATCTTATTGCTCAGAGGCACGATTTTTCCAATGTCTACATTTGGAGGCAGTATTTGCAATCATAGATGATAATTTCCAGAAATCTGACCTCCATAAAAATAGGGTATAACATTGTTAGAAAAAAAATCATTCCTTTTATAGAAAATGGCCATTCTAACATAAAATGTGTGTGCTCTCTGACAAATGAGTTTTGGTGTTCAGGACTCAGAACCAGACAGCTGTCACAGCACCACTGAGGATTCCTCTAAATTGCAGCAGATGGTGCTACTTATTTGGCCATCTAATGCTATTCTGAAGTATGAGTTGGCCAACTGTTGTGGTAGAGTTATGAAAATAGAAGATTTATTTAGAGCCAGAGGATGCAAGAACAAATGTTTTGAGATACAGAATTTAAATTGATTTGGAAAAATTGTATCTAATAAATTTCTAGGACATATCCAAAGAGGGTGTGTGTGGTTATAAAACCCCATCTCTTACATGAAAGCATTCATAGAAAATGTAACTCTCTGGCCAGCTGTATTATAATCTCTTCCATGCTCTCTTCCCCTGAGAAGTGCACATAGTCATGGGAATCTTCACACATGCACACACAGTGTATTCCTAAAGATACTGTTACTAATCAGTCTGCAATTTAAATTTAACGCCTCTTAGGAGCCAGCTGGGTCACCTGTGACTGTTCTATAGAAATATGCACACCATGTGTTGGTGGTCTACCTCAGAAATAAGAGCCTTTCTAAACTTTAAGGTCACAGCTGCAGTCCTATTTCATTTTTATCAATGCACAACAATCTGAGATTTCTGATGCTGAGTTGTCCAGTCATGCCTTAGGTCAAATGATACAACAGCTGTGGATAATTCTTTATCAGAATCAAATCTACTTGATTAACACTCTGTTTGCCATTAACCAGAATACTAATTTGAAGTATTAATATGAATATTTAGTAATATTAATAATTTTAAATCATTACCCTTTATGCACAGTGCCTTAGAAGGGCTCACAATAGCTATTACATAGAATGCTTGCACATTGTGAGTTATTTTCATTAAGTCAATAAATTCTCATTACATATATAGTGAAATTTTGCTTGAGAAAAGGGAACTTATTAAATTATTGAGGACAGCAATTTAAATTTGAAGTAATAGGTATTATGCTAAAATATATATATATACTTATATATGGGTATGTACTATACCATATATTAATATTGCACTATAAGATAATATACTACATATTATACACTAATATTATATAATTATATAGTAATATTATACATTACCCAAAAGGATACTACATAAAAAGTGAAAAATACACAGAATTATTACCAGGTTACTATATTGGAGGTCCAACATATGTAAGTGGTAAATGAATTACAAATATTAACTTGCAAATAAAAATGACAACCATAAATAAACCTAAATAAATAAATGGTACAATTTTGCTTAGCTTATTGAAAGTGAGACTAAAATGGAGAAAAAAAGCTTTCAAAATGCAGAAATTTACTTACCCACAGAGAAAAGGAATGCATTCAAATTACTCAAAATCAAAAACAAGCTAGAAATTAAAGCAGTGATAAAGTAATAAATAAAATTTTCAATAAATTGAGAATTGTCCTACTCACATGCTGGTAAAAGCATTTTAAATAAAATCAAGGGAGGGAATCAGGCACAGAAGAGGTGTGGAGATTGTTCGTGGTCACAGCATGCGAAGTGCCTTGGGGACAAGTGAGGCAAGGACAGACAGGTGCAGGCAGTGTGAATGTTTCTTCTTTGTGGTGGAAAATTTCAAGACTCTCTCCACCAAATTACCTGTACAACAGGTTCTATGTTTGTGAAATACCAGTGAGAACATTTGGGGGCAATGTATCTTACATGCTGTTAGAACAGTAAGAACCAACACCTAGCAACACAGTCCCTTCTCTGATATCCACTGCCCTACCTGACTCATTTTGTCCAGCTTAACTCTTTGCCCTAACTTGAGACTTATGACTTAAATTATTTAAAATTTTACTAATTTCTTTTCATGGAAAAAAAATCTATTGCTGATTTGCTGTCTGGCTTGTTTGGCCCCCACCCATTTTCTACTCTTTACTCCTTTCATCCCTACTTAATCATCACACAATAGGTCCAATACCCAATTTTCCATTTCTATTTCTTATTTCCATTTTTATTTCAATTTCTTAAACTATGCATTGTGTTATGTATATTGCTTTGGATGTTGAGTGTTCCCCAAAGGTCCCTGTGTTAAAGATTTGATCTTCGGCCAGCGCCGTGGCTTAACAGGCTAATCCTCCGCCTTGCGGCGCCGGCACACCGGGTTCTAGTCCCACTTGGGGAGCCGGATTCTATCCCGGTTGCCCCTCTTCCAGGCCAGCTCTCTGCTATGGCCCGGGAAGGCAGTGGAGGATGGCCCAAGTGCTTGGGCCCTGCACCCACATGGGAGACCACTAGAAGTACCTGGCTCCTGGCTTCGGATCAGCGAGATGCGCTGGCTGCAGCGGCCATTGGAGGGTGAACCAACGGCAAAAAGGAAGACCTTTCTCTGTGTCTCTCTCACTATCCACTCTGCCTGTCAAAAAAAAAAAAAAAAAAAAAAAGATTTGATCTTCAAAGTCATATGCTAATGGCACTAAGAAGATGGAAACTTAATCCAGTTATAGTGCCTGAAGCTGGAAATCAGTAAGACAGAGTGATTGTCTTACATAAGTGTGGATATCCTCCACTTACAGGGTGGATCCTCCATCATGGAATCCTGGTGACTTGACTAGGGACCATGTAGAGATAGACACATGCCCATTTTTGCTACACGACACTTTGCACTGCCTCAGGATTCTTGTCAGCAAGAACCTTGTCATCACATGCCAAACCACTGGGCCTGCCTGAGCTTGGATTGTGAACCTCCAGAATGAAAAGCCAAAACAAAACAAGCCTCTTCCCCTCATATGTAGCTTGTTTCAGGAAAGGAAATTACAGTAAAGAAAAGCTGACTAATAAACTATGCCTGTGTTATATTCCTTTCCAGATTATCTCGGAAAAGTGCTGTAGCTACAGATACAGCAATTGTAAAATCAGAATACAATCAGATAAAATTAATGAGCTAAATTAAGAGAATCTAGACTTAGATGATAAATATCTATTTAATGAGTACTGAGAAATAATCTCTGTTTTAACACTTCACATACTTTAACCCTTTTAATTCTCCATCAACTCTTTAAGTAAAACAGTCTCATTTTAGTAATAAAGAAAATGAAGGACAAAGAATATACCAACTAACACTCTACTGCAAGAAAACATCAGAGCTAGGATTTGAACCCTGGCAGTTTGTGGTCAGAACTAACCTTATTGATCACCATGTGTCAAGATATCTTCTTGAGAACTGAAAATAATTAAGGAAATTATAATGGTCCTATGAGAACAATGTGCAAATTTTAGATTAATAATCATAATTTTCTAAAGAACATCAATATATCATTAACACTAACATGTCTTTCTCTGCTCATCAAAAAATTGGATTCTAAGTGGGATGAGAGACTCAACTGATGTGTTTGTAGATCTCCAGATTTAGATTGAATTTACTTAGAGAATCTCTAACAGGCAGAATTTCAGAAAGTTTCCAAGGTTTTCACAAAATTGAGGTGCTTGTCCGTTTTTCAGCTGTATTCTCTAGTTTCACTTCTATAAAAAACTTCAAACCAAGGCTGATATACACAGAAGTGAAATTATTTTAAGACAATTCAGACATACAGTAACAATATTTGGTCATATCAAAGGAGCAGATGGTGGTGTGTGATTTATGAGTACACATAGTAAAAAGTTACATCAGGCCGGCACTGTGGCTCATTAGACTAATCCTCCACCTTGCGGCTCCGGCACACCGGGTTCTAGTCCCGGTCAGGGCACCGGATTCTGTCCCGGTTGCCCCTCTTCCAGGCCAGCTCTCTGCTGTGGCCCGGGAGTGCAGTGGAGGATGGCCCAAGTGCTTGGGCCCTGCACCCCATGGGAGACCAGGAGAAGTACCTGGCTCCTGCCTTTGGATCAGCGTGGTGCGCCAGCTGCGGCAGCCATTGGAGGGTGAACCAATGGCAAAGGAAGACCTTTCTCTCTGTCTCTCTCTCACACTGTCCACTCTGCCTTTAAAAAAAAAGTTACATCACATTGATGAAAACAGTAACAACATAACACTGCAGTGAACTTGAGAGGACAGGTTTGGGGTTAGGGTTTACTAAACACAAATATTTTTTACTTATATAAAGGAGACAGATTTCATGTATTTCATATATATACTTTAAGGAACTTAATGACATGCCCCACCCTACTCTCCTTCTCTCCCTCCATCACCCCCAAACTCCCCCTTCCTTTTTTTATTTATTTTTCTTATAATTTTTACAATGGCATACTTT
The DNA here is from genome assembly GCF_033115175.1 of Lepus europaeus. Taxonomy (NCBI): domain Eukaryota; kingdom Metazoa; phylum Chordata; class Mammalia; order Lagomorpha; family Leporidae; genus Lepus; species Lepus europaeus. The sequence goes on along the minus strand of NC_084828.1, from coordinate 101,783,205 downwards.
CAAATTACTTTATAATCACAACCTTAAAGTACCACTAAATAAGGAATTCAACATGTAGAAAGAGGAAAAACCATTATTCCTTAGGAGGATAGACAAGTATTATAAGTTATAAGCAAATCTCAAAATGATAATTTCACTCATATACTTTATATTTTTTGCTTCCTGTATATTGTTTACCATAAATCAGAGAAAACACAGCATTTGTCTTTTTGGAGCTAGCTTATTTCATTAAGCATAATGTTTTCCAATTGCATCCATTTTGTTGCAAAAGAGAATTTCATTTGTTTTTATGACTAAGTAGTATTCTGTCTTTATATAAAGCAAAATTCCTTTACTAAGTCATCAGTTGATATTTTAGCTATTGTGAGTTAGGCCAGTATAAACATGGGGGTGCAGACAACTCTTTCGAATGTTGATTTAATTTCTTTTGGGTAAATTTCCAATAGTGGGATGGCTGGGTTAAATGGTAGGTCTATTTTGAGATTCCTGAGGAATCTCTATGCTGTTTTCTGTGATGGTTGTACTAGTTAACGTTCCTGCCAGCAGTGTATTAGGGTACTTTTTTCGATTTGGGGGTAATAGCCACTCAAATTGGAGTGAGGTGGTATTTCACTGTGGTTTTCATTTGCATTTCCCTGATGGATGGTTATCCTGAGCATCTTCTCATCTGCCTGTCAGCCATTTGTATTTTTTTTTTGATTTTTTTTTAATTAAACTTTTATTTAATGAATATAAATTTCCAAAGTGTAGCTTGTGGGTTACAATGGCTTCCCCCCTCCCATAACTTCCCTCCCGCCCGCAACCCTCCCCCCTCCCGCTCCCTTTCCCCTTCCATTCATGTAAAGATTCATTTTCAATTCTCTTTGTATACAGAAGATCAATTTAGTATATATTAGGTAAAGGTTTCAACATTTTGCCCATATAGCAACATCGAGTGAAAAAACTACCATTGGATTACTAATTATAGCATTAAATAGCAATGTACAGCACATTAAAGACAGAGATCCTACATAATTTTTTTTTTCAAAATAATTAATTTTCTATGCCATTTCCATTTTAACACCAGGTTGTTTTTTTTTTTTTTTCATTTCCAATTCTCTTTATATACAGAAGATCACTTCAGTATATAATTAGCAAAGACCTCATCAGTCTGCGCCCACACAGAAACGCAAAGTATAAAAATACTGTTTCAGTACCAGTCATAGCATCACTTGGCTTTAGACGACACATTAGGGACAGATCCCGCTTGGGGTGTAAGTACACAGTGGCTCCTGTTGCTGACTTAACAATTTGACACTCCTGTTCATGGCGTCAGTAATCTCCCTAGGCTCTAGTCATGAGTTGCCAGGGCTATGGAAGCCTTTAGAGTTCGCTGACTTTGGTCTTATTCCGATAGGGTCATAGTCAAAGTGGAGGTTCTCTCCTCCCTTCGGAGAAGGGTATCTCCTTCTTTGATGGCCCCGTTCTTTCCACTGGGATCTCACTCACAGAGATCATTCATTTAGGTCTTTTTTTTTTTTCCCATGATATCTTGGCTTTCCATGCCTGCTATACTCTCATGGGCTCTTCAGCCAGATCTGAATGCCTTGAGGGCTGATTCTGAGGCCGGAGTGTTGTTTAGGACATCTGCCATCCTATGAGTCTGCTGTGTATCCCACTTCCCATGTTGGATCTTTCTCTCCCTTTTTGATTCTATCAGTTAGTATTAGCAGATACTTGTCTTGTTTGTGTGATCTCTTTGACTCTTAGACCTATCAGAGCTATCAATTGTGAGCTGAAATTGATCACTTGGACTAGTGCGATGGCATTGGTACATGCCATCTTGATGGAATTGTGTTGGAATCCCCTGCACATTTCTAACTCCACCATTTGCGGCCAGTCCGATTGAGCATGTTCCAAATTGTTCATCTCCTCCCTCTCTTTTTCCACTCTTAGATTTAACAGGGATCACTTTTCAGTTAAAATTTAAACACCTGAGAATAATTGTGTGTTAATTACTGAGTTCAACCAATAGTACTAGAACAACAACAAATACTAAAAAGGATAAAGTATTACATTGTACATCTAAAGTCAGGACAGGAGCTGATCAGTTCATTGTTGCTTATAGTGTCCATTTCACTTAACAGGTTTCCTCTTTGGCGCTCAGTTGTCATCGATCAGGGAAAACAAATGATATTTTTCTCTTTGGGACTGGCTTAATTCACTCAGCATGATGTTTTCCAGGTTGCTCCATCTTGTTGCAAATGACCGGGTTTCATTGTTTCTTACTGCTGTATAGTATTCTATGGAGTACATGTCCCATAATTTCTTTATCCAGTCTACTGTTGATGGGCATTTGGGTTGGTTCCAGGTCTTAGCTATTGTGAATTGAGCTGCAATAAACATTAATGTGCAGATGGCTTTTTTATTTGTCAAATTAAATTCCTTTGGGTAAATTCCAAGGAGTGGGATGGCTGGGTTGTATGGTAGGGTTATGTTCAGGTTTCTGAGGAATCTCCAGACAGACTTCCATAGTGGCTTAACCAGTTTGCATTCCCACCAACAGTGGGTTAGTGTCCCTTTTTCCCCACATCCTCTCCAGCATCTGTTGTTGGTAGATTTCTGAATGTGAGCTATTCTCACCGGGGTGAGATGGAACCTCATTGTGGTTTTGATTTGCATTTCTCTGATTGCTAGTGATCTTGAACATTTTTTCATGTGTCTGTTGGCCATTTGGGTTTCCTCTTTCGAAAAATGTCTATTGAGGTCCTTGGCCCATTTCTTAAGTGGGTTGTTTGTTTTGTTGTTGTGCATTTTCTTGATTTCTTTGTAGATTCTGGTTATCAATCCTTTATCTGTAGTATAGTTTGCAAATATTTTTTCCCATTCTGTTGGTTGCCTCTTCACTTTCCTGACTGTTTCTTTTGAAGTACAGAAACTTCTCAATTTGATGCAATCCCAAATGTTAATTTTGGTTTTGACTGCCTGTGCTGTTGGAGTATTTTCCAGGAAGTCTTTGCCTGTGCCTATATCTTGCAGGCTTGTTAATATCCTTAACTCATACTTAACTAGATTATTTGCTTTGTTGTTAAGTGTTTTAGTTCCCTTCATATTCTGGATATTAATATTTTATCAGTTGTATAGTTTGCAAATGTTTTCTTCCATTCTATTTAATGCCACTTCACTTTGTTGAATGTTTCCTTTGCTGTGCAGAGACTTCTTAGCTTGGTATAATCCTATTTCTAGTTTTTCTTTTATTGCCTGTGCTTCTGGGGTCTTATACAAGAAGTCCTTGACTAGGCCTATGTCTTGCAATGTTTCTCTTTTCCCTCATGTTTTCCTCCAGTAATTTGATGATTTAAGGTCTTAGATTTAGATCTCTGATCCATTGTGGTCTTTTTGAAATGGTTGGTGGTCATCCAAGTCCCAATTCTGTGTTCAAAGCTCCGAGGGAAAGGCATGGAAGTAGAAGATGCCCATATCTGAGCTAAGCATGATATCAATCCAACATTTCTGGAAAGCTGTGATAAGTAGGGATTACACATGAAATGGGACCTGTGGGCAATGTATTCCCAAGGAAAAGTCCACAAGAATAAGACACCAGTGAGAAACAAGAGGCAAAAAGCTGTGGGACAAATAGCACAGCTGGCTTCTTGAAGGCTGGAGATCTCTCTCAAGGCCAGTATGATCCCCCTGCCACAGTCCATGTCCCACAAATAGAATTTCATCTTCAATCAAGAAAAAAGCAGAGGGAAATAATGGCTCACTTGATCTCAATCCCCAGCTGTATTCTTCAGACAGTAGCTCCATATCTATCCTTTAACCTAAGCTACATCCCTGTCCAGAACCGCAGTGCCTGTAAACCAAGTTGCTCCTGCAACTAAAGTGGTGTTTAAGGAGAGTAACATTCCATTTGGGTACATTGCAGTCATTGGCCCTTCTGGCCTGGAGAAAGCAGCTGGGTTTGTGCCAGGGAGGCTCCTCACTGTAGGAAAGGGTACAAAGCTCTTGCTCACAAGACCATTCATCTTTGGAAAGGAAGCCGTTTAGAACCCATGATCCCAGCTGGCCTTGCAAAAGGACCTGGGTTGATATCCATAGTGCCTCCTGCCGAAGAAGCCAGGTTACAAAGCAGCTGACCTAGGGAAAGCAGGTTGACCATGGCTTAATGGGTAACTAGACCTTGGGAAGCTAGCTGAACTAAGACCCTGCAGTACAGTGGTTCTTGGGAAGTTAGCTGGTTTGTAGCCAAGTGGCTCTGAGGCTCTGGGGAAAATTTCTGAAGTTGAGTCTTGAAGTTGAAGGGATTAGTAGACCTTTGGAAGGTATCTGGGGTTGAATCCAACATGCCAAGAGACTGAGAAAATGCAGTTGTGTACTAATGTTTCTTTGAAAGGGATAGAAGTATCCCTGCATGAGGCCAGCACACCTTGAGCAATTAGCTGAATTAGGGCGAATGTGGTCAGAAGTCCTTTACATAGTTGTTGTTGGATTTTCCCTAGAAGGCCAATTCTGTATTTGGACCAATAGGGTCTCTCAGGAGACCACCTGCTTTTGGGCTGGACTTAGCACACAATCCTGGGAGACTCTCTAACCTTGTATTAGATAGAGGCCTGGGCCCTCTTGAGATCTTGGGCCTATAAGAGACCCTGTGCTAGTGTTTAGAGCTGGGCCTGGGCCTGGGCCCAATGTGTCTTCTGGCCATAGTAAACAACTGTGTCTGTGCCAATGGGATTCATCCCTCTTAGAAAAGAAGCATGCTTGGGTCATGAGTACCAACAGGAAAGGATGCTGGATTTGAAGAAGCCAATGTACCTGATGAAGCTGGAAAATGAGTTGTGTTCCTTGGAACTGGGGCCAGATTTCTACCAAGAGAACAAGGAATCCAGTTCATGTCCAATGGGTTGCCTGTGTTGAGAACAGTACCCCTGTGGTCCCAAGGAGCTGTCAAGCCATCTTTGAGGTGGCACTGGTACATAAGCCCATGGAGTTGACCACTTTCTAGGGAAAATCAGAAGTTCTTTCATACACTCTAGTGGACATGGTGATAATGGGTTTAAGGCAGGTTTTGAAAATGATCGTGTTTTTGATGAATGCTACACCAGGTACTGGGTACCAATCTTACCACCAAGCTCATCACAGTCCTGCTCCACTGGAGTGTGTTTGACAAGGACTGCAAAATGTTTCTCCAGTGGATGATTTTCCCAAACAGAATATGGTGCCCCACAATCACAATGAGATTCTCTCAGTAAAGCAATGTAGGTATCCCAGGAGGTTTTCAACTAATCTGGTGATGTAATGAGCCTTGATATTTCCCTGAAGCTCAATCAGCATCCATTCTGCTAGTCCTGAGCTCCCATACTGGAAATAACAATTTGCACCATGAGTTTTCTGCCTTTAAAGGCAACTGAAACAAGCTCAAGGCTCTGGCACATGCAGCCCCCTTCTCCATCCTCCACTCACACTCTGTCACCTTTGCCAACCTCCTGTCTAAATCTTAATTGGAGAATTTAGGTCATTTACTTTCAGGGTTATTATTGATAAATAAAATTGGTTTTCCTACTTTTCTGTAAATATGCCTATTGTTCTCTTTGCATTTCAAAGGTAATTTTACTGGTGCTGGCACTGTGGTGTGGCAGGTAAAGCTGCTACCTGCAGTTTTGGCATCCCATTTGGGCACCGGTTCAAGTCCCAGCTGCTCCACTTCTGATCCAACACTCTGCTCTGTTCTAGGAAAGCAATAGAAGATGATCCAAGTGCTTGGGCCCCTGCACCCACATGGGAGACCTGAAAGAAACTTCTGGCTCCTGGCATTGGATTGGCACAGTTCCAGCTGTTGCAGCCAACTGGGGAGTGAACCAGCAGATGGAAGACCTTTCTCTCTGTCTCTCTGTCTCTGTCTCTGTCTCTCTTTCTCTTTGCCTCTCCTTCTCTAACTCTTGCCTTCAAATAAATAAATAAATCTTTTTTTAAAGGTAATTTTATTAGGAGGTTTTCTGCCTTCACATTCTTTCCTCATGCTGATTGTCTTTGTTTCTGTGTTAGCACATCCTTAAGTATCATTTGTAGGGCTGACCTGACAGTGACAAATTATTTCAGTTTCTGTTTGCTTTGGAAGATCTTTATTTCACCTTCATTTATAAATGACAGCTTCACTAGGTACAGTATTCTGGGTTGACTTCTTATTTTAGTACTTGGACTCTGTCTCTCCATTCTTTCCTAGGCTGCAGGATTTCTGATAAAAAATCAGCTGTTAGTCTAATTGACAATCCTTTGAAGTTGATCTGGAATTTTTCTCTTGTACATTTTTGGATCTCTTATTTTTTAAAAAAACCTTTTATTTAATAAATATAAATTTCTGAAGTACAACTTTAAGATTATAGTGGTTTTCCCCCATAACTACCCTCCCACCCACAAACCATACCATCTCCTACTCCCTCTCCCATCCCATTATTCATTAAGATTCATTTTAAATTATCTTTATATACAGAAGATCAACTTAGTATATACTAAGTAAAGATTTCAACAGTTTGCACCCACACAGACACACAAAGTATAAAATACTGTTTGAGTACTAGTTTTACCATTAATTTGCATAGGATCTCTTCTCTTTTTTTTTTACTTTTGAAAGTTTCACTATAATGTGTCTTGGTTAAGATCTTTTCTGATTCTGTCTAATAGGAGTTCTTTGTGCTTCCTGTACTTGTATGTCTATATCTTCCTCCAAATTAGGGAAATTTCCTGCTATAGTTTCACTGAATAGATCTTCTAATCCATTCTATCTTTCCATACCTTTAGGTACTCCTAAGACATATATGCTTGGTAGTTTAATAGTATCCCATAAAACTCAAACACTATTTTCAATTTTTTCTTTTTTTTAAGATATTTCCAGAGATTTCTCTCTTAGCTTAGATATTCTTTCTTCCATCTCACTGAGCCTGTTGATAAAGCTTTCCACTACATTTTTTTTATTTTTCATATTGAAATGTTCATTTCTATTGTTTCAGTTTGCTTTTGCTTTAATATATCTATCTCCTGGCAGAATTTCTTTATCGTTGTCATGGATGTCTTAAACTCATGTATTTGCTTCTCTGTATCTTTGAGTCATCTTATGATCATCATTTTTCATTCCTTTTCATACATTTCATCATTCTCCTGATCCTCACATTCTAATTTCAGATATTTCAACTCATAACATAAAGACTTTGAGACAATTCCAATTTTCACATTTCTTTGGGGGTGAGGAGCAGTCTTAGACATAAGACTGATAAGTATCATTGATTGGAAACTAACATTTTTTGGAATGGTTGAAAATCTATTATTACTTAATCTTTTAAGGTAAAAGGTGTTTTGCAAGTTTGCTCGAATGTCCTGAAGTTGTTCTGGGGAGTCATCTCTTGTAGGAAGAACTTTTCTAGGATACACACTGGAAAGCATGGTTTAGTCAGTAACATATGCGGAGTAAATGAAGATGTTCCAACTTGATAGTAGATGAAAGTCTGAAAAGCTATGATTATTTTCATGTTTTTATCTTATCCATGTTCTCTGAGCAAAGGTTGTTAACAACATGGGTTAAAGAATGAAGAGGAGCTGACAGTGTGGTTCAACAGATTAAATCTGGAAAATCAGCATGCTATTTGTGTGCCACTTTATGTCCCAGTTGCTCAACTTTTGATCCAGCTTCCTGTTAATGCACCTGGTAAAGCAATTTGCACTCCTGCCACCCACATATGAGACCCAGATGGAGTTGCAGGATCCTGGCTTCAGTCTGACCAAGCCCTGGCTGTTGTGTCTATTTGGGAAGTAAACCAGAAGATGGACAATATACCTCTCTGTGCATCTCTCCCTCTATCTCTGTAACTGTGTCTTTTAAATAAATAAATGAGTCTTTTAAAATGAATAACACTAAAAATACTGAGATGGAAATTCCTAGAAAAAATGCAAAGCTTTATTTCCTCACACTTACATTTCATTAACAATAGAATGAAAACTGTGGAGCTATTTGTTTACAGGTTAAAAGGTTGTTGGAAACACCCAGGGATCTTCCGTGTCTCTTCTCATAAAGAACTGTTTTCATTATAGAGAAAATTTCCTCTCCTCTTTTTGATAGTGAAGTTCCTGTGTAAGTTCTGAAATCTACAGTTTTGTAGTACCACATGGAGAGTGAAGAACTCCCTTTTGCACATGTAGTTGACATATGCCCTCATTGTGTACCCCAATGGGGCAAAATATACCAAGGCTGAGATTGCGTTGTGAGTAAATAATTTGCCTATCCAGTTCCAGCAACTCGAATATATTAAAAAATTGTAAATACTAAAAGCTAATCGGGAATTTTGTAAATAATAATGATCCAAGTTTGCATTAATTACTAGTGTGTATGTTCTATAAGAATGCCTCTTGGGAGGCCAGTGCTGTGGCACAGTAGATTAAAGTCCTGGTCTCCACTGCCAATATCCCAAAAGGGTGCTAGTTTCAGTCCTGGCTGCTCCACTTTGGATCCAGCTCTCTGCTGTGGCCTGGAAATGCAGTGGAAAATGGTCCATGTCCTAGGGTCCCTGCACCCATGTGGGAGACCTGGAAGAAGCTCCAAACTCCTGGCTTCAGTTCAGCTTGGCTGCAGCCATTACAGCCATTTGGGGAGTGAACCAGCAGATGGAAGACTCTCTCTGTCTCTGTCTACCTCTCTCTGTAACTCTGCCTTTCAAATAAATAAAATATTTTTTTAAAAAAGAATGCCTAATAGGATGAATACTTTCAGAATTGTTAGTACAAGATGTTAATGGGTATTGCGCAATTAAAATGACTGCACAGTTAAATACATTTGAGAAATACAGCATACTAGGTCTCTTTGTAGGATACCAAGGTTGAGGTTATGCAAACTTCTGTAATGAAGAAACATGTTCAATATTTTTGGTGTGTTCACTTTTTACTTATTTTTTAAAAGATTTATTTTATTATTTATATGAAAGAGTTACACAGAGAGAGAGAAGAGGCAGAGAGAGGTCTTCCATCCACTGGTTCATTGCCCAGATGGCCTCAACGGCCGGAGCTACGCCGATCCAAAGCCAGGAGCCAGGAGCTTCTTCCAGGTCTCCCACATGAGTGCAGGGGCCCAAGGACTCGGGCCATCTTCTACTGCTTTTCCAGGCCACAGCAGAGAGCTGGATCAGAAGTGGAGCAGCCGGGACTTGAACTGGTGCCCATATGGGATTCTGGCACTGCAGGTGGCGACTCTACTTGCTACACCATAGCACCAGCCCCAACTTTTTGTTTTTAATCTTTGATAGATTTCAAAAGACTAATGCTTTTGCACAGCATAATCTCTGTAAATTCTTGGTTTCACATCTGAGAAGTAAACTAAGTTGCTGCCCTCTTAATCAAGACTCTTCTTGACATCCCTGAAACTCAAAAGCCCCCTGTTATGTGCTTCTTTGTTCCTTTTGAGCCCTATTCTTTAACAGTGGGTTCCAGCCACGAAAGTCAGGTTACTAATTACTATTTTAAGTGGGTTTTACAGGATTTACCACCAAGTTGGCCTAAGTAAGTTTCAATCAGGGGGAGACTGATCCAACATGTTCAATCTCAGTGTTTCCAAGTCAGGAACGCCATTGAAGAATGACCTCAGAGCATCTTTTTATACTCAAATATGTCAGATGATATCCTGAAGTCTGTGCCATATTTTTAGTTTTACTTTCTGTCTAAATGCCCTGGGAGATAAACTAGTTAGTGTAACTTTTCTTTTATTACCCTTGATATCTTGAAAGACTTCACTCCATTGACCTTCTAGAATGCAACTAGTATTCGAAAAAAGCAATGGTTTTCAATACTCACAGCAAATTAAAATTGCCCAGGCAGCTTCATGAGTCTAAGAATCTAAGATTTCAAAGCTTTCCAGGTGATTGTAATGTGCAACCAGACTTAAGAACTGTGGGCACAAGGTAATGGTTTTCAAACTTTAATGAATGTGGGTATTACCCACATGTGAATGCACGTATCTGCAGAACTTATTACTCCATCAGTCTGGGGTGGGATAAAAGCCTACTGTTGGGGCTGGCACTGTGGTGTAGTGGGTAAAGCCACCTCCTGCAGTGCCAGCATCCCATATGACCACCAGTTTGAGTCATTGCTACCCCACTTCCAATCCAGCTCTCTGCTATGGCCTGTGAAAGCAATAGAAGATGGTCCAAGTCCTTGGGGCCCTGCACCCGCATAGAAGACCAGAAGGAACCTCCAGGCTCCTGGCCTCAGCCTGGCCCAACTTCAGTTCCTGTGGCCAAGTTAAGGAGTGAACTGGTGGATGGAAGACCTCTCTCTCTTTCTCTGTCTTTCTCTCTCTCTGCCTCTCTGTAACTCTGCCTTTAAAATAATAAATAAATCTTTAAAAATCCCACTGTTTCACCCAAATACTTAAGATGTCTCTGAACCTCTTCCCAGTGACCACACCCTAAGATATAGGTACATAGAATAGACCAGCTACTCTGCCAGCCTGGTAAAGTTCATAAAGAATCCTACCTTCTAGAAATCAGAAGAGTGATGTTCCATATATTCCAACTCCCTGTAGTCCACCTCATTTTGCAAATACAAAGGGTTTGAGTTAATTTATCAAAATGCTAACAGCAGTATTTTGATCTATGTAGAATGCATCTGGCTGACTAAAGATGTGAATAAGCAGTGTATTCTGCAGCAGGTGGATTCACTCTAAGAAGGAAATATTAGTTATTCTCTCAGTGTTCTTCAATTCATAAATATGGTTTCTCAGGGCAGTTCCTCCACAGGATATAGGAAAGTCAGACATAAATAAATACGAATTTGTTTCAGAAAACATGACTAAGCTTCTACTTTTGGTAATGGGTGAGCATCTCCTAGAAAACCATGCTCATATAAATAACAACTATAGATTCTGAAAGGAATATGGAAAACGACTACCACAGGAACTGGAGAGAAAACAAAATGCTGAGTTATGGAGAACAGCCAGGATGTAGAAGGAAGAAATATTACAAAGTGAGTTGACCATTCTTTATGGTTTTCAGCCTTAAGGGCAGGCCAGTTAGTGTGTGACATTGCTAAAACCAGCAAGAGATCCCAGAGGACTCACAGGGCTGAGTACAGGACACCTACAGGAACTAGAACGTGAAGTGGGAAATCCTGCCAAGAAGGGAGCAAACAGAGGTAGAGTTCTAATTCTGTAAATAACTCTTGCTCAAATCTTTGGCTCACGCTTGAATTACGCATTCAAAATGCAGCCTCTAAGCAGCCCAGGTATGTTTAAAAACAACCTACAGATTTACAAAAAATGAACTGTACATTGAAAACTTGGAGTTTGAGTTCTCTTTGTAGGAATATATCAGAACCCAAAACCTCTACAACATATGATTCTTAATACTCAGTGTATACTCCAAAATTACATGATATTTTAAAACCAGAGAAACAGAACCAATTTTCTAAAGGAAAAACAATTAACAGATTCCAACCTCAAGATAATGCAGGAGGTTTAATTATCAGGCAAGACTTTTAAAGCAGCTATTTTAAATATTCTCAATGAGGTTTGTAAAAAATAATACGTATGTAATATATTAAAAATTAGAAAACTTCAGTGAGAAATTGACAAAAATGGAATTTTTGTCAAAAAATTGACAAAATGGAATTTCTAGAAGTTAAAAGATAAACACCGGGACTAGCAATTGACCTTGCAGTCAAGATCCCAATTGAAACAATAGAATTCCATATCAGATTACTGCCTAAGTTTAATTCACATTTAAACTCCCAATTACAGTCTTCTGCTAATGTGGATCACATGAATCATAGGTAGCAGCTCAAGTGATCGAGTACCTCTCACCTACATGAAAGACCTGGGCAGAGTTTTCAGCTCCTGGCTACAGCCCTGACCCAGCCCCAGCTAATATGGGCATTTGGGAGATGGTCCAGCAGATGGGAGCTGGTTCTCTCTCTCTCTCTCTCTCTCTCTCTCTCTCTCTCTCTCTCTCTCTTTCTCTCTCAAACTCTTTCTGCTCTGCCCCTCTTTGTCTCTCAGACTTTTGAAAAAGATTTATTTTATTTATTTGGAAGGCAGTATTAGAGAGAGAGAGAAAGGAAGGGATAGACAGAGACAGAGAGATCTTCCATTTAGCGATTCATTCCCAAAATGGCTGCAACAGCTGGCACTGGGCCAGGCTGAAGCCAGGAGCAAAGAGCTTATTCCAGGTCTCTCACATGAACTCAGGGGCCCAAGCACTTGGGCCATCTTCTGGTACTTTCCCAGGTACATCAACAGGGAGCTGGATCTGAAGTGGAGCAGCCAGGTCTCAAACTGGCACCCATATGGGATGCTGCACTGTGGATGGCAGCTTTAACTGCTATGCCATAGCATCAGCCCTCTCAAGCTTTTCAAAAACTAAAGTACAGGGACAAAAATTAGAGTCTGATATAAAATTAAAATTTTATTTCATTTCCTTTGGATATATGTGCAGAAGTAAAAATGTGGCTATATGATGCATCTATTTAGTTTGGTTTTTTAGAAACCTTTTTCTTTATAATTGATTTAATAATTTATATTCTCACCCACAGACTATAGAAATCACCTTTTATGCATACCTTCACTTGCAATTATTTTTTGTCTTTTTAATAATAGCGATACTACCTGGAGTGAGATGATACCTTATTGTGGTTTTAGTTTGCATTTTTTTCATGAGTAATGATACTGAGAATGTTCTCATATACTCATTGGCCAGCCTCTTGCTAATTATCTCTTCAGTTTCTTTGTCCATTTTTTTTTCATGATTCAACATTTTAATTTTGATATAAATTATGTAAATACTTTCCCAAAAGTATCTAAAATATTCCACTCTACAACACACAGAAAGGGTATGAGAAGATAGAGACCATAGAAACTGTAAATAAGGCACCAAGTTTTATTTACATTCGTAACTGCATCCTGAACTGCCTTTATTCATATTTACAACCCCCCAGAGTTCCGTGTCCTGGATCATCCTTCACATTTTCTGGTATTTGGCATCAGGTTCAAACACATTTCATACACACTGACCTCCTCTCCAGAAACCACTCGCAAAACTAAATAAATACTAGAGGAAACATTATAGATCACTTGAAGGCTTGATCTTTTCTGAGGACAGAAGAGTCAGTGCCCTGTGAGGAAGTTCTACAGAGTGAAGAATTAACAAACTTTGAAATTCACTAGAAAAGCATCTTAACCCTGCTCAGGGACCAGCGAGCACCACTTAGAGGGATCATCACACAGGCTGCTGTCTACGGCTGTCCTCTCACAGTCTATCACCCAGCTGTCTTCTTCCATGTCTGCTTGGGAGGAGCAGGGCTGCGGCTGGCTGGCTGGAAGCTCTGTCGTGCTGCCCTGACTCAGGGGAAGAGACCAGGTTTCGGCTTGGGCGGTCTGCGTGGGTTCAGCTGTCATCTCCTCAGCCGACTGCCCTTCATTGAGCTGCACCCCGTCTCCACTCTCAGGGTTCAACATTCCATGCTCCCTGTCGGCCAGTGCTTCCATCTTCAACCTTCCAAAGTGTCGCTTCAGAGGAAGTCTTCCGATATCTTGGATAAAAGAAATCTGAGCTTGGTTTCTCACTGGAATGGTTAACAGAGCAAGGTATGGCCACAGCTGAGTTTGGAGGCATAAAGCTGACACGCAGAAGTCAGAAAAAAGTGCTCTTGCTGCCAGGCAATTTTCCAGATACTTTTTATTTATAGAAACCACTGGGGTTTGTGCAAGGGTCCAAAACTTGAAGCTCCTCCTTGGCAATGTGCAGATCCTCGGGCTCTGTTGGAATGTATCACACCTCTCCTAGCTATGGATGTACTGTATTCCCCGAGTAAAGAGCGCATATTCCAATCACCACTGAGGATATCTGCAAAACTGAGAAATTCACTGGATTTTGCAAGATCATCTACTTCCAGGAAGAAATCTACATAGTTTTGGTGAAGATACAAATTGAATAACTCTCCTGGCATGTGTGACATTTCCACTACTTCCTCAGGGTGAACAAGTGATGGATCCCGTTCATGCTCTGATAAATGAGACGGCAATTGGGGTGAGACTAATTCTGTTGAAGGTGCTCTTTTACAATATAGAATTTTCCCCAAAGCTCTGAAGAGAAAGAGAGAAACGTCTTTGCCACCAATAGCTTGGGCCTCTTGATTTTCAAAAACCCTATCAGGTTTTCTCCTTCGTCTTGATTTTGATAGCACAGCATCTGATTTTAACGACACTCCTTTTTTCCTTGGCCATAAATTGTTCTCTCTTTTAGAAGAAGAAAACTGGAGGCTGTTTATTGCACTTCTGATATCACCAGAACATCCTTGACAGAGTAACTCTAAAGAACTTCTATCAGGGACAACGATTTTTCTTCCATTCTTATTAGCTTCTATAATTACTATTTGATTAGAAACTTCATCATAATTGTTGGTGCCACAGGGTTAAAACTAATATTTGAGATAGAATATTCCTCTTGAATTTCTTCTGGAAACAGTAACCTATGATTATTGTCACCACTGACACTGTCAGAGATTATAAATACAAGAGGACATCTGCCAATCTGCACATAATTTCTTAGAACTTCATGTAAACTAGGAGAATCTCAATAAAACTGGTTAGGTAAATCTTCTACCAGAATTATCTTCTTATTAGTTCTTAAATCATCTTCAAGCATTTGTAGTTTGTTATACTTTGTTGCTGTCAATAGAAACTCTTGGAAACTGACAATTGAGATTGATATGGAAGCAGAGGGAAGCTTGATTCAGGATTAAACATCTCTTTGAAATCATCTTTTTGGAAGTCTGATAAAACTGGATTAATCCACTCTTGTACATGAATACCATGTTCCTTTGACAGTATTTTTATAGTAGCCGTCTTTCCACATCCAGGAGGACCTGTTATTAATAAAATAGATCCACCCTGTTTTGGTTGCCTTTCTAAAACTTGAGATTTTAACCAGGTTTCAACTTCTTCAATTTTCTTTTTATGCACAGCAAGTTCATGCTGAGTTTCTGGTTTGTATTTGTCCACCCATGACTCATTTTCAGATAGATCTTCCTTTGAATTTTCTAGACTATACATTGGTTCTAAGGAAGACAGCTTTCCTTTTTTTCTAGCTGGAAATTTGCTACTTTCTAATGTGGAAGACACATTTTTTCTTCTATGAATTGAGTTATTCACACCTAATGATGTGGCAGTAATAGTGGAGATGCCTGAATTCTCCAAACAATCATCGAATGATGGGTCTACCCAGTCTGTTACCTTTGTGGAAGATACCTTTGGTCTAGGAAAAGTGTTTGACATCATAAATCTTAATAGTTCCCATCTGTAGTATACAATCTGTAGTACAACAAAGTATAATTCACCTTTTCTCAAAAAGAAAAATCAGGCAATTCTGAGAAGTTTTTAACACCAAAAATTAAGCTATTCCTTTATTCCAATTCGCTGCAAGTTATTAGATCTTCATTTTTTGAGGGAACTGCATTCCCCTCATGGGCGGAGAGGAGCCAAGGAGCGCAGGGTCGGCTCTGGCGTTAGGGAAGCCACCCGACCCTCCCCGGGCTCAGCACCGAGCCTCTCTTTGTCCATTTTTAATTGAAGTGTTTGGTTTTTGTTGTATTTATCAAAGGGATAAACACATTACAGCACTATTCAAGATAGGCAAGTTATGGAATAAACCTAGACGTTTTGAATGGATGAATGGATAAAGAAAATGAGTTTTATATACAATTTCATATTATCCAACTATAAAAAATGAACTCCTGACATTTGCAGCAAAATGAATGGAACTGGAGGTCATTCTGTTAACTGAAATAATCCAGACACAGAAAAGCAAATAGCATATGTTTTCACTGTTATGTGGAAGCTTTAAAAAGTCCATCTGAACTTAGGACAGTGATTACTAGAGCCTGAGAAGGGTGCTGGAGGTAGATAGGGCTTGGAGAATGGGTACCAAAGCACAATTAGATACTAGAACTCTAGTATCTGTATAGCGCAGTGGGGTGACTATACTTCACTATAATGTACCATACACTGTATAAAGAACTGGAAGAGAGGAGCTGGTTGGCCTGTCGTAAGGATAGGAAGATGGCAATACTGATGGCCTGATTTGTTCAGTATATACAATGGGCATGTGTTGAAATATTGTATTGTGTCCCATAACAACATGTATATCATGTTAATTAATTTTTAAAAGAAGATGGATGTACTTAATAGTAAAATTGAACTTTCCAAACATAGAATTGGATAATCAAAAGATACACCACTAGAAATCCCATCTGTAGAAGTATAAGAGAAAAAAAAAGTCTACAAAATAAATAGTGTATCAGGAATCCTGCCAGATAATACCAAAAGACATGAATATATGTCATTGGGATTGTGGAGTTCGGAAACGATATTTGAAGACATAGGGGCCAACTATCTCCCAAATTTGGCAAAATACATTAATTTATTTTTTAACTTTTATTTAATAAATATAAATTTCCAAAGTACAACTTTTGGATTATAATGGCTTTTTCCTCCCCATAACTTCCCTCCCACCTGCAACCCTCCCATTTCCTGATCCCTCACCAATCCCATTCACATCAATATTCATTTTCAATTCTCTTTATATACAGAAGATCAATTTAGTATATATTAAGTAAAGATTTCAACAGTTTGCACCCACACAGACACACAAAGTATAAAGTACTGTTTGAGTACTAGTTATAGCATTAATTCACATTGTACAACACCAACACATTAAGGACAGAGATCCTACATGGGGAGTAAGTGCACAGTGACTCCTGTTGTTGATTTAGCAATTGACACTCTTGCTTATGGCGTCAGTAATCACCCTAGGCTCTTGTTGTGAGTTGCCAAGGCTATGGAAGCCTTTTGATTTCACCAACTCCAATCTTATTTAGACTAGGTCATATCAAAGTGGAAGTTCTCTCCTCCCTTCAGAGAAAGAGGTACTTCCTTCTTTGGTGGCCCGTTCTTTCTGCTGGGATCTCACTCGCAGAGATCTTTCATTTAGGTCATTTTTTTTTCCAGAGTGTCTTGGCTTTCCATGCCTGAAATACTCTCATTGGCTTTTTATCCTGATCCGAATGCCTTAAAGGCTGATTCTGAGGCCAGAGTGATGTTTAGGACATCTGCCCTTCTATGAGTCTGCTGTGTATCCCACTTCCTATGTTGGATCATGCTCTCCTTTTTAATTCTATCAGCTAGAAAACACATTAATTTATAAAGATTTCAAAAAAAACCTGAGCAGAATAAGTACCAAGGAATGCCTCTAAGAATACCATTCAAACTTCTAAGAGTCAAATATGAAGCAAAAAACTTGAAAAAAAGAAGACAGAGAAAAGTGACACATTACCTTTTAAGAAAATAAAACTTCAGCTTAACACTGATTTCTTATCAGAAACACTTGAGACCCAAGGACAGCCGACCATTTGCAAAAGATGATCGAGGAATAGTTATGGAGTGTAAGAACTTCAGTTAAAGATGGATCGTAAAGGAGAGGAAAGAGGCAACACAATAATTTAACAGAGACAAAGAAGTGAAAATGGAAAAAATATTGGAAAATTAAGATTATATGATGCAGCCAAGCATTAGACAAAAAGGAATCCAGGGGGTTGACGCTGTGCCTTAGCCAGTAAAGCTGCCACCTGCAGTGCTGACATCCCATGTGGGCGCTGGTTCAAGATCCGGCTGCTCCACTTCCAATCAAGCTCTCTGCTATGGTCTGGGAAAGCAATAAAAGATGGCCTAAGTCCTTGGGACCCTGCACCCATGTGGCAGACCTGAAAGAAGCTCCTGACTCCTGGCTTTGGATTGGTGCAGCTCCAGCTGTTTTGTCCAATTGAGTTGTGAACCAGCAGGTGGAAGACACCTCTCTCTCTCTCTCTCTCTCTCTCTCTCTCTTTCTGCCTCTCCTTCTCTCTGTGTAACTCTGATTTTCAAGTAAATAAATAAATCTTTAAAAAAGGGGATACAGGAGAGAAATTTATCATGACACTAGAAAAAATATCATGGCACATTAGTTATTAGAGAGTCAAGTCTGAGTTTGAATTTATACCACCTGATTCTCCCATAATATGGAATAATAGAAAAAGGCCTATGCTCTCCACTTACTCCACTCCCACAACCACAAATGTATTCTTTTCTGTGTAAGAAACATAGTTCTCCAATGCTTATTCTGTTTGATTCATATAGTACAATATAGCTATATATTTCAAAGGATTCTAAAACAGTTACATGCTTTGAAATAATAGTTTTATTTGATTACCTCAGTTTAAAAGATGTGCATGAGATGTAGCCAAATATTTATATACAAGGATATGTATAAGAGTTTTATTTATGGGGCCAATGTTGTGGTGTAGTTGTTTATGTCAACACTTAACCATGCTGGTATCCTGGTTCAAGTCTTGGCTACTTCACTTTCAGTCCAGCTCTCAGCCAATACCTTGGGAAGGCAAGGGAGATAGGCCCAAGTACTTGGGCTTCTGACACCCATACAGGAGATCAGCATTGAGTTTAGGCTCCTGGCTTTGATCAAGCTGAGCCCCAGCTGTTGCAACCGTTTGGAGTCATGAATCAGGACTGGAGAAAACAAGATTGTGTCCAGCTCTAGTTTACAGCTGAAATACTGGGTAGTAAATAGAAAGTTGGACTTTAGGTGAGCTGGTGGGTCAGAGACTAGACAGAGAGTCAAAAAAACAAAGCATACATAGTTGGTATGGCAAGAGTAAAGACACTTAAGATTCAAGTAGGAGAATCAGAAAATTGACAAGCAGTCAGCAGAGGAACATAAGCAAAGGACAGTAAGATGGACAGAGGTGTTGAAGAACAAACAAAGTAAGGGGTCAAATACTCAAGTAGAAAGAAACCAAGAAAGAATAAAAATGACATTACTGAAAGCAAGGAGATTTGAGGGTGAGTTCCCTCATCAGGAAGCTTTAATGTATACTTTTAGAATAGAAACCGGGCCGGCGCCGCGGCTCAATAGGCTAATCCTCTGCCTTGTGGTGCCGGCACACCGGGTTCTAGTCCTGGTCGGGGCACCGGATTCTGTCCCGATTGCCCCTCTTCCAGGCTAGCTCTCTGCTGTGGCCAGGGAGTGCAGTGGAGGATGGCCCAAGTGCTTGGGCCCTGCACCCCATGGGAGACCAGGAGAAGCACCTGGCTCCTGCCATCGAATCAGCGCGGTGCGCCTGCCGCAGCGCACCAGCCGCGGCGGCCATTGGAGGGTGAACCAACGGCAAAAGGAAGACCTTTCTCTCTGTCTCTCTCTCTCACTGTCCAGTCTGCCTGTCAAAAAAAAAAAAAACAATAATAATAATAAAAATAAAAGAATAAACCAATACAAAACACAGTACATGGATCACCGTTAATCTACAGTAGAATTTATTGACGAATGTATGATCTAAACTGCTATAAAAGAATTACATTAAACCCCAAATTATTTGTGTTTAGTGTGTATAGTAAGCACAATGCTTATTACCTTCAAAATATTGATTTTATTTTTCTGGAGAAGAGCAAACTATACTTGATTTCCATTATGGAAATGTATAGGCATTTGTTAAGTTCTTCACATCACAGTTCTTTAAAATACTTATTTTCTTTAAAGTATTTTATTCTAGAAATGCCAAGTATTAGAACTGGCTGGCAATATAATTTTGATTTGTTACAAATTTGATATTACAAATGTCTGTTATAGATTCATCATTTGGAAGGCATACAATTACAAACAATTGAAAATTTGCAATCTATTATTCACCTACAACTAAAGCAAAATGGATGGCTTTTCTGTATTTTCCCACATCTGTGTAGCTCTTTGCAAATACTGAAAGATACCCTGCCACCAGCACTGTGCCCATGAATTGCCTGCCAGTGTTAATAAAGTTCCTATGACAGTTTCTTTCGATTTAGAGTTTATCTCAATCAAATATATTATTAGTTATATTCAGTTCATTTAAAATTAACCACATCTTCTGTTCAAATGCAGCTGGAATTGACCTAGCGTGTCTGTGGAGATAATAAGATTAAGGTGAATGAAGTAATGAATAGTATAACATGGCCTAATTATATACCATACTCCCATTCACCTTAATTTGAGAACGAGCACAAACTGGATGGAATTCAAAAAGCAGCAGATTGAAAATGGATAAAAAGACTTTTTTATGTGGTGCATAATCAGCTTTCAGAATTCACTGCTGCAGGATATTTCTCAGGCTAAAATTTAGTAAAGTTTCAAGATAGGAATAAGAATGGCATCTGTGGATGCATGAGCTAGATGTGAATTTATGGAAGCTATCAGTCCTCTTGCTGGTAGCCATAAAATCATCACCAGCTGGTGCTGGGATGGAAATCCTCCCCGTGGTGTCCCACTGCACACTCGGCCAGATGCATGATGTGCTGTTGTTGTACAAAGACAAAAGAACCCAGAGAGCTGTAGGCATTAGCCTTTGCCAAAGGAAAAATTGTGCACATGATGGAAACTTTCAAGGAAGCCATGGGTTCTGTCTCACAGTAACCCCCTTATCTGTTTTTTAGATCAAATGTTATTTTCTCCATCACAGTAAAACACAATGATTCCTCTTTTCCGTGGAGTTATCCAATGTTATCACTGAATTAGTGAACACTTTATTGGTTATAAATGAGAGTAATCTCTGCTGTAAATAACCAGACTACCTTCTTTTTAAAACATGGCAGGTCCCAAATGTCTTCCTTTTAATGTGATAACAATGGCCACGGCAGAGATCTGGGGCTTTTGTTAATGGACAGCATGGCAGGTCTATTTGTTGGCATCCTCCCTGACACCAAGAGTCCTCTAATTCCATCTGACAGATTCAGGCCATGCTCCAGATCTCACAAAAGAAGTGAGGGAGAGTATTGATCCTCCTGTTATTGTTGGTGATTTACTGTTCCATTCCTTTAGCAAATTTAAACACACAGGCACACATACAAACACCCACCACTGAGGTCACAGCTGCTAGATGGCAGAGTAATGAGTGATTATTTTCTTATCTCTCCTAAGCTCTATAAGTAACTTCTCTTGTGGATTCATGACAGTTGTGCAGATTTAAACGAAATAAATAATATCTTTTCACCTTAAGGTCAAAGGGTTCCTAAACATGGTAATAAATATCTACTTAAAATAGCAGCCCACACATGTTGAAAGCTTGCAAAGAGCTGAAATTGACAAAGCTACCAACTGACTTTTTAACCATTCTACAGTGTAAAAAAAAAACAAAAAACATTGAGTTGTATTTTTTTTCAAATGGCCTCACATAGTGACACCAAAAGGCTAAATAACATACAAGGTTAAACCATAAAAGCATGAAGCCAAGATCCACAATATGGTATTTGTGCCTATTAAAAGTAGCTGTTAGGACACTGCTGACTATTAAATATGTTGCCATGGTATAAAATTCTTTTGCATTTCTTTACCCCCTTCCCCAAATTTCTTTATTATTTTTGTTTCATATGCCTTAGAGTTTTGACCCTCAAAATATGACATAAGTAAATTAGGTCACTTTATTATAGTCTGCTCCAACTTCTCTAATAAAATACCATATCCTGGATGGCAGTTGTGGAGACACCAAGTCCAAGGCCAAAGTGCCAGTAGACTTGGTACTGATGAGGCCTCACTTCCTGGCTTGCAGATAGTGCCCTTCTTACTGAGCCTCACACATAGCCATGCCTTTATGTGCATGCACGCAGACATCTCTAGTTCTCTCTCTCTGCTTATGAGGGCACTGTTCTTAACAGAAAATTTGAGCTGCATCCTTATTACCTTGAGAAAGGATAGCAACAGGACTCTTGAAATCAAGCGCCTTCCAATCTGACACTTATCCAATCCCCCACCTGTACGCTATCCATCTCTGACTGAAAGTTGCTCAACTCAGCTTCAAAGCAATAAGGAGCAAAGAAAGTCCACACTGTAATTGCAAAAGGCCAGCTACATGCTGCAAACATGCCCAGAGTAACCCAAAGCGACCCATATGGTGCTTTCTGGTGTGGCAATAAGGAGCAACATCACCATTTTCAGCAAGTCTTGTGCAAGAAAAAAGTGCCTATGCAGAACACTGCACCAGTGCAAAATGCGGTGTTGTGTGATTAGGGACAGTGTCAGAACACAGGGCCTGGTGCAATTCAAACAGCTGTGTGTTGAGGGCATCGCCATGCCCCCTCCCCAGGAATAAAACCCTCAGCTCCATTCACTGAGCCATTCAGTGGAACCTCTTCTTGACATGCTATTTCTGTTGCATTTGAGCTTAAGCCCTAATAAACTTTACTAGGTTATACTGTTGCCCTCCTGTCAATTTCCATTGCAAGGGAGACAAAGAACCTGAAATTGGTTTCATACTCTTGTTGGCCACAAAGTCTTTCAAAAAGGGATATTTCCCTTCATGGAAAATGAAGATTGGTGGGACTGATGGTAGGAACCCCTCTCCCAGTGGCCGAGGAACCACCTGATCCTTCGTTTCAATGTCTTTGTGACAGGTGCGTTCTCTGTCCTCTGGGAGCCATGTCCACCACCGCCCAGATGACATTTGTCTCTACCCTTTTCTTTGTTAACTCCTCAGGCTCGATAGTTTGGGATCATTGGTTTGTCAGTAGACATCCACAGAGGGATGGACTGAAATGACCGACTCCTGGACTGCAGCTTTTGATTCGAGTTTTTTGTTTAACCCTTTCTGAAAACCCCTTGTTCCTCATATATTTACTCTATCATCCTGTCTCTCAGGATATCACCTTGATCCTTTCCACCAGTCATGGTTCTCCTTAATAACAGAGGTGTCTAGAGGCTGCTTTTAAGCTCTCCAGATTCAAACCACAGGTAGCTACAGTGGTCACTGAGAAGCTTCAGTGGATCAAACTCATGCTGTGTAGGAGTCCACAGAGTTGTCTTTGAGGTCTGCTTTTCATCCCTGGAACAAACCTGTCAATAACCCTATGTTTTCCCTCTCAGATTTTGCCTCTCTTTCTTCTTGCCACTTTCTATCTGCAGGTGGGTCTAAAGCATTCATGTACATGTATGGCTGACTGTTTATGGGGTTTGGACCTAGCTCCTGGGCTTTTAACTGTAGGCCACTAACTCTATCAAAGGGCCCATAATGGGGAACTCCCAGGTATTTCCAGGGACTCAAGAAATTGAGAAAACTTTTCAATTGGAGGCGTGAAAAAGAAAAAAAAAGTGTTTTTATTAATGTAGTATTCATGAGCTGTCACTAAATAGCAAACATTATTCTCCAATTTATTTGTATAGCAAATGTAAAGGAAAATGGTGAGACCCCCTATATTCAGGGTTTCAGAAAGCTGTATCAGGACTGCAAGTCTCACAATTCCTGCTGAGTTTGCATGGCTGACATTCCTCAGTCACTCTGGCACCCAGATCCTGACCCTGACCCTGACCTTCCTACTGATTCCATCTTCAGAACCTCATTACACCAACCCACATGGACTTATATCTCCTTCTCCTAATCCCTTTTGACATCTCAGACACCAACCTCTGCAAACCCTTTACCATATCCAAACCAGTAACAAAGGAACAACAGGAGCACTCCCCAGTGAGTCTCCACTCGGGTGTAAAATCGTCTCTCTCCTCCATTTATGCATCCCTCTTAACCTCAGGTTGTTTTCCTTAAGAGAAGTAACAAATGGGGAAGGCAATGATTTATTTTGCAACTCACTCCCAACATTTAGTATACCAGGTGGAGATGGAAGTGGTTCCAGATCCAAAATCTCAATGGGATGATGAAGCCCAGGGTGATATAACTAAGATGGCACACTTTATTACCTGTACAAGAGCAAGTGAAAAGAAAAGTATGTGGTAAAATCTATTAATTATGATCAAGTTAAGGAGATAACTCAGGAAATGGAATAGAATCAGCTGTCTCACTTGGCCAGCTTACTGAAGCCTTTAGGAAAGACACTAACATAGATCATAACTCTACTGAGGCCTGAACCTTACTTGCTTATGCATATTCATAATTAGTCAGCCCAAAAAATTAGAAGAAAGTCACAAACTAGTGACAGGGCCTCAGAACCCCATTGTTGACCTTGGTAAAGGAGCCCTTCAAGATCTTCAGCAAACAGGGCAGAGAGCTGAGCAAAGATAAGAGATTGAAGAGGCACAGTTTTTAGCTGATTTAATGAATCAGTCACTTTGGGAAAACCCAGAGAGAGCACAATATCTTTGGACACAACCGGTATACCTGATAGTAGAGAGGGTTAATGGAAAGGGGGGTGCTCTGATCACCCTGGCCAAGGGAGACTGGACAACCCTGGCAAGACTCCTCCTCAGCCACCTTTCATAAGGAAGTTGCTCAGTGATAGGCCCCAGGAGCCTGTTTGGCTCTGATTTCAGTATGATCTATCTTCCTCACTCAGGCAGTGCCTATGGTCACCCTAGAAGTTGTAGGGAGGGGAATTATGCTTATTATGAACACCAAAGGTGACTATTCTGTCCTGACTGCTGTCAGCCTCCTTGCCTGATAATGGGCAATGATGGCCCACCTGTAGTAATATAGTCTACATTCCCTCTTGCTTATAAGACTGGGTTAACTCTATAACTTATTCATTTTTATATGTTCCTGAATGTCCTACCCCACTTCTGGGTAGAGATCTGTTAAGAAAACTCAGAGCATTGTCTCCTGAGAAAGAGACCAGGTATAGGTGATGCTGAGCCCTAACTAAGGCATCCATCTATTTGTACTTCTCAACCCCTAAACTTGGATCCTGCCAATATGCAAAGAATATAAAAAAAGTCAAGTATGCCCACATGTATGGGGCATTTCAATCCAAGGGCTAGCTTATAATGTTCTGTCTCTAGAAATGAAGTTAAGATTGGGGCAAGATATCCATGGAAGACCAGTATCACACCAAACCAGAGGCCTTAAAAGGAATCCAGCCTCTCTTACAGAAGTTCTTGGAACACAAGTTTATTAATTCTTGTCAGCCTTCTTGTATCACCCCAGTTCTCCTGGTCAAAAAGCCTAATGAGGGGGCAGCGCTGTGGCGTAGTGGGTTAATGCCCTGGCCTGAAGTGCCAGCATACCATATAGGCACCAGTTCTGGTCCCGGTTGCTCCTCTTCCAATCCAGCTCTCTCATGGCCTGGGAAAGCAGTGGAAGATGGCCCAAGTCTTTGGGCCTCTGCACCCATGTGGGAGACCCGGAAGAAGCTCCTAGCTCCTGGCTTAGGATCGGTGCGGTTCTGGCTGTTTCGGCCATCTGGTCTAAGTGACCCCAGGTTAGGCACACACCGCCCAGAAGCATACACCGCTTCTCAGTTCCTCCTTTTACTTTCAGTTCGCCTGGCAAATTCCCATAAGGGACTGATCATCCCAAAATTCAGAACCAAGTCATCTTCCCTCACCCGAGAGAGGTGATGCTCCCGAGACGCTGTGTGGGCATACGGCCTTGACCTAACGAATCAAGGAAGTCCTCCACTAAGCACAGGACATACGTACGATCTGATACACCACTGTCTGTTTGTCTAAGGTAGGGAACCCCTGCAGAATGCCATCAACACCTGAGGTGCTAGGAATTTGCATTGTTATGGCAGCAGTGCTGTGCGTGTCTTTCCTTTGGCTAGAGATGGCGTGGCGTGCCGCTCTTAAGTGCTCAAACATGGGAAAGATACCCCCCTCTCAGAATCCCACACAGATTACCAAACATAGTGAATCTGTAAGTCATAAGAGCCTGATACTCCAGGTCCCTGTCTCACAGACAACAGTTGATGACTTAGAGAGAGAGAGCTCTGACGGTGAAAATGACATGACAGCAGACAGTGCAGCAATGCCTAGTCAGCCACCACCCAAGTACCCATGGGATGAACTTAGATGACCTCGAGGCAATAACCCATGCAAGGTCAACCCATCCACACCCAGTGAGGATCCCCATATTAATGATCCAACACATGCTTTCCCTGCTAATCAATCTATACCCATGGCACCATGTGCATTTATGGATGTCAACAAGTCACTGCTGTGATCAAATCTTCAACAGAAAAAGATAAGATACATGTAGAACCCCACGGGGGATCAGTACAGTTGGGAGAAATAAGGGCAAAAGTCAAGGTACTACTGCTTAGCCAGGATGGGCCGGTAAGTATATTTTCGGACAGAAAATACTCAGTGCAGGTAGCAAAGACGATCCCTTTTGCAGTCTTTAACCTGACCAATAAGCCAACTGACCAGATGTTCACAACACTTAAAGAGCTGAGGACAGAAAACCCCTATGGTATATCTCATATGCATGATCACATATTGGGTTACCTGACTTTATCTTCCCCAAGGCAACAAAAATCTGGATCGTCTTATCTCCTGCAACATGGCTTCCATTGGACACCTAGAACAAGCCCATATTCTACACCAAAAATTTCATATGTCAGCAAGCAACATAAAATTTTTTTTCCCAGAGCTAACAATGAGCCAATGCAAACACCTAGTGCACTCTTGCAAGAATTGTGCACCCCTTTCCCCATTAGGCCCACTGCACCAAGCAGGAGTGAACCCGTGAGGCCTTGCTCCTAATAAGCTCTGGCAAGTGGACGTCACCCACGTTAACTCCTTTGGTAAACTTAAGTTTGTCCATGTGGTGGTAGATACTTATTCAAAGGCTGTATTTGCAACAGCCCAATCCAGAGAAAAGGCTAGTAATGCGATAAAGGTGGTTAAATCAGTCAGTCATGTTGGTCCTTGGTGTCCCCTGGACCATAAAGACTGATAACGGGCCAGCGTACACATCACAGGAATTTAATTCCTTCCTGAAATCTTGGAACATACAGTCTGCCACAGATATCCTATACAACCCACAGGGACAGGCAATCATTGAAAGAACTCTTAGGACGATTAAAGATCTCTTACAAGGACAGAAAAACAATCATTTACCCCCAGACCCACAGCTTGCTTTGACTGAGGTCCTTTTCACTATCAATTTTCTTACTTTTGATTCCCAAGGGATCAGCCCAGCTTATAAACACTGGGGATTCTTTCCACCCCAGACCCCATCCCCTATGGTTAGGTGGAAAGACCTCCTGACAGGAGAATGGAAGGGATCACAACCTCTGCTAACCAAGGGTTGAAGATATGCTTGTGTCTTTCCAGAGAATGTGGGACAGCCCATTTGGGTACCAGCCAGAAACATCAAGCATGCAACTGACAGCCAACCAGAACCAGCTGAACAAGACTGAGAGCCTGCCTTGTTAGCAGACACACCTGCCCTATCATCCTACCCCAAGAAACTGCCCATAGCCACATCCATTACTGCTTTATACCCCACTAGCTCTGGTCAGCCACTCAAATGGCCCACAGCCTGTGTGTGGTCATGCCATTCCTGATTACCACTGTTCCTCATTCCCACCCCCATCTGAGCAAGCACTCCTGCGGTCTCCTGTTTTGAGTGCTGGTTAGTCAATGATGGGTAAGATCCCCTGGGGGACAACCTAAGACAGGCACAGCTGTGTATGGAGACCACATGGAAACGAGGTCAACAATGGTATGGCCAAGAATCAAGCCTCTTATTGCTCAAAAATAAATGAAAAGGGGGAAATGTGATGGAATGAGAAAGTCATACCAAGATGGCCACTGACAACAGAAACTGCCTGGCAACAGGCCGTGATTGGATAGTTTCAGAAACTGACTGACAACAGAGCCTGACTGGCAACAGGCTGTGATTGGATGGCTTTGGAAACTTCCTGGCAACAGGCTGTGATTGGTTAGGACATGACCGCCCCTTGACTGGATTGGCTCCCTTGGATATACAAGCAGCTGTAGCAACTGAAAGAAACGAGTCTGCAGGCTGCTTGCCTCAGGCCTGCTTTCACCCGACTCCTGGGGTCTGTGTGGTGACTCCGTGCCTCTTGCCCCCACCATGCTCTTTCTCTCAGAAACGAATCCACAGCAACAATGGCAGACTTCTATCTCTGTCTCTACTTCTCTCTGTAGCTCTGCTTTTAAATAATTAAAATAAATCTTAAAAAAAAAAGCCAAATGAGCAGTAATGATTTATACAGGACCTATAGGCAATAAACAAAGCAGTTTACCACACCTGTTCTATGGTCAGCCCATACCCTCTACTCAGACACCTGAAGAGACTCAATATTATACTATCTTGGATTTAAAAGATGCCTATTTTTATTTCCTTCTCTCAGAGTCTTGATGCTTTCTTTGCCTTTGAGTGGAGAAACTCAGATGGTCAGGAAGCCACATAATACACTTAGATTGTGCTCCACCAGGGTTTCAGAAATAGGCTTAATTTGGAAATTCCCAAAATGATAATTAAGAGAACTCAGCCTTAAGCATGTATCCTCTTATAATATGTAGATTTGTTGATTACAATCTCCTCTCAGTGAAATTTCAGTTACAACACTACAAAAACCATAAGTTTCCTAGCTGAATACAGATTCAAAATACCCCATCAAAAGCCCAGATTTCCCTACAAAGAGTCTAATACCTGGCTTTTTTGTTGACCCAAGAATCTCATGCTCAAGTTGTTCACAGGAAACAAAGCATTTGTTCTTCATAAGTGCCAAACCAGAAAATAATTTCAGAGATTTTTGGCAATGGCAGGTTTCTGCTACATTTGGATCCCAAGTTGTGGGTTAATGACAAAACCCCTATTTGAGGCTGTAAAGGGCAAAGAGTGAAAATTTCTATTCTGGAAACCAGAATGTCATCTGGTCTTTGGGGGTCTCACAGAACTGGATCATGCCCCAACTCTGGGAATCCCAAATGTAGAAAAAAACCCATTCACTCTTTATGTCTTTGAAAGGCTGGGAATTCCTTTTGGAATTCTGACTAAAAGGCTAGGGCCTACTTTTCAAAATGATTTGATCCTCTGACTCAAGGATGGCTCAGTTGTCACAGAGCAGTAGCTGATACCACTTTGTAAATAGGATCTTTAAAT
The DNA here is from genome assembly GCF_033115175.1 of Lepus europaeus. Taxonomy (NCBI): domain Eukaryota; kingdom Metazoa; phylum Chordata; class Mammalia; order Lagomorpha; family Leporidae; genus Lepus; species Lepus europaeus. The sequence continues at coordinate 101,754,324 of NC_084828.1, read as the reverse complement.
TATTGTGGGATAACATGTAATGGTATAAACTGCTCACCAGGTGCAGTGTGAGAGCTCAGAGTACATAAATGGCTAACAGGAGGAAAACTAAGCAAATACCAAGTTCTAATGCTAGATATTCATGACGTTACCTTAGAAGTCTGTCAAATTCTAAACCCAGCCACTCTCCTTCTAGCTGCAGACAAAGAAGCCCTATACCACCAGTGCTTTGAGAAACTACAGAAAAAGCCTACTATAGCAAGCCTGACCTCCAGGATGAGCCCGTGACAATCTGGGTGCTAAATTGAACATTGACAGTAGTAGTTTTATGGAGAGAGGAGTTCAGAGGCAGGCTACACTGTGGTGAATTTAAATTGACACTATAAAGGCAGGAGTACCCCATCTCAAACTTCAGCCCAAAAAGTAGAACTGATAGCACAAATTTGGGCATAATAATCGGGTAAAAGTAAAATAATATGTACAATGACTTAAATTACAGATTTCTGAAACAGTATGCCCATGCCACTATATGAAAGGAAGAGAGAATGTTATCAGCTGATAATGCCCATAATGGAGATGAAATTGTGTCATGGTGAGTAAAGCCACCATGTGCAGCACCAACATCCCATATGGGCACCGGTTCAAGTCCCAGTTGCTCCATTTCCAATCCAGCTCCCAGTTTACTAGGGAGTAAACTATCATATGGAAAATCTCTCTCTCTCTCTCTCTCTCTCTCTCTCTCTCTCTCTCTCTCTCTCTCACCTTCTCTTCCTCCTCCTCCTCCTCTCTCTCTCTCTCACTTTCAAATAAATAAATATCATTTTAAGGAAAAAAATTACCATATAAAACATAAAACCTGATCTGATTTTTTAGAGGCACTTCAACATCCTTAATAGGTGGTAGCTGTTTAGTTTAAGGAACACTAAAAGGATGGATCCACTGCAAACCAAGAAAACAATATGGCAGACAACACCACCAAACAAGGGATTTGATCTTGGGAGTCTGAAAAGGTGTTAGTCCTTCTAAGCTAACCATTCCCACTATTCCAAAACAGCATGTTTGAGGCTAAAAGGTTGGCACATGGGGAAGAGGGTTTTTGATGGTTTATCATAAATAAAAAGGTTCTTATCCCAAGGGTGTACCAATGGAAGCCAATTATATACCTACATTATGCAGCCCTTAGGGGAGAAACACTCTATGGAAACTAGTTAATATAGACAGGTTTGATATAATGCCAATCAAAACACCAACATTATTCTTCTCACATTTAGAAAAAATGGTTCTAAAATATGTATGGAAACACAAGAGACCCCGAATAACTAAAGAAATCTTATACAACAAAAATGAAGCTGGAAGCACCATAATACCAGATTTCAAGACTTACTGCAGGACAATTATAATCAAAACAGCCTTAATTTGGTACAAAAATGGATATGTAGACAATGAAATGGAATAGAAAGTCCAGAAATCAATCTACTAATCTATAATCAAATAATCTTTGACAAATGAGCTAAAATCAATCCCTGCATAAAAGTCTTCAACAAACTGTGATGGGGAAATTGGATCTATGCATGCAGAAGTATGAAAGAAGTTCCCTTTATCTTACACCTTATACAAAAATCCCCTCAAAATAGATCAAGGATCTGAATCTATGATCTGATAACATCAAATTATTAGGGAAGAACTTTGGTGAAACTCTGTAATGCGTTGGAATAGGCAAACACATATTGGAAGACATTCCAGAAGCACAGTCAATCAAAGCCAAAATAGACAAATGGCATTACCTCAAGCTGAGATATTTCTGCACTGCAAAGGAAATACTTAGGAAAGTACAGAGGCAAATGACAGAACAGGAAAAAATATTTGCAAACTATGCAACTGATAAAAGATTAATATCCAGAATCTATAAATAGCTCAAGAATTTCAACAACAACAAAACAAGCAATCCAGTTAAGAAGTGGGCAAAGGACTTGAAGGCATTTTCATGAGAGGACATTCAAATGGCCAACAGACACATGAAAACATGCTCAGGATCACTAGCTATCAGGGAAATGCAAATCAAAACCACAATGAGGCTTCAATTCACGCCAGATAGAATGTCTCTCTTAAAGAAATCAACAAAAATAAATGCTGGCAAGGATGTGGGGAAAAATGTACCCTAATCCACTATTGGAGAGAATATAAACCATTATAGCCTTGTGGAAGACAGTATTGAGATACCTTAGAAAGTTGAAAATAGATATACCATATGGCCCAGCAATCCCACTCCTGGGAATTTACTCAAGGAAAATGAAATCAGTGTATTAAAAAGTTATCTGTACCTACATGCTTAGTGTTAAGATATGGAATCAACCCAGATGTTCATTAACTGAAGACTAGATAAATAAATTATGATACATATGCACTATATACATAGTGCATACATGATACAACTAGTATATACACAATATACATAGAATATATAAATATATATGGCATACTACTCAGGCATTAAAAAGAATGAAATCCTCTCTTTCGCAACAAAATGGATATAACCAGAATCCATTGTACTTAGTGAGATAAACCAGTCTCAAAGACAGATACCACATATTTTCCGTGATCAGTGGTAACTAATAGAGTATCAAAAATGTAATGCATAGGAGTTAAATTGATATTTTGAGATGTGATGATTGTTTACCCTTGTCTCTATGGTTGAGGAACAGTGGTTTTTCTTCTTACTATTTGTGGAAGTTTTTACTTAGTATAGGGTTAACCTTATGAGTATAAAAGAAACTGAAAGTAGACCATAGAAGATCATAAAAATACAAAACATTAATGAAACAAAAAGCTGATTTTTACACAAGATATAAAAGTGGGTAAGCCATTAGCCAGACTAACCAAGAAAAAAATTCAAATCAATAAAACCAGAAATGGAAAAAGAAGATATTATAATTGATACCATAGATATACTGAGAATCATTAGGAATTATTATGAACTATCTGCCAATAAATGAAAAACCTACAAAAATGGCTAGATTTCTGGAAATATACATCTTTCCAAAACCGAATCATGAAGACATAGAAAACATAAACAAACCAATAACCAAGGAAGAGATTGAATCAGTAATAAGAATTTCCTAGTAAAAGAAATCCCAGGACTACATGATTTCACTGCTAAATTCTTCCAAAATTTTAAGGAATAATGAACAGCCATTTTAAACAATTGAAAGGGAAGGAACCCATCTAAATTTATTGCATGAAGCCAGAAATACCTTAATTCCAAAATCTGACAAGGATAAAATAGAAAACCAGAACTATAGACCAATATCACTAATAAACATAGATGCAAAAATTCTCAACAAAAATATTAGCAAATCGTATCAAGCATCAAATCAAGAAGAAACTCCAGTCTAACCAAGTGTGGATTTACCCCAGGTATGCAGAGATGGTTCAATATAAGTAAATTGATAAATGTGATACATCATAGCAATAGAATAAAGAATAAAATTCACAGGATTACTTCAATAGATACAGTAAAAGCATTTGAAAAATACAACATCTTTTCTTAATAAAAACCTTAAACAAGTTACATATAGAAGGAATATGCCCAACACAATAAAGGCTATGTATGATAAGACCACAGCCAACATCATACTGAATGACAAAAATCTGAAAGTATTTCCATTAAGATCTAGAATCAGAGAAGGAAATCCACTCTCACCATTCCTATTCAATATAATTCTGGATGTTTTAGTCGAAGCCATTAGACAAGAGAAAGAAATAAAAGGAATGCAAATCACAAAGAATGAAGTCAAATTATCCAACTTTGCAGATGATGTGATTCTATATGTAGGGGAAACCAAAGACTCCACATAGAGATTATTAGAACTAATAATAAAATTCAGCAAAATCACAGACTAAAAAATAAACACAGAAAAATCAGAAGCATTTTTATATACCAACAATGGTCAAACTGCGAAAGAATGTATGAGAAAAATCCCATTAATTATCTATGAAAAAAAATTTAAAACCTTGGGATAAATTTAAGCAAGGAGGTGAATGACCTCTACAATGAAAGAAAAGGAAAAAATATCTCTCATGTTTTTGGACTGTAAAACTTAGTATCATCAAAACGCCCATACCATCCAAAGAAATTTATAGATTTAACGCAATACCCATCAAACACCAATGGCATTCTTTAGAAAACTAAAAAAAAAAAATAATTCATTTTGAAACACAAAAGACCCTGAATGTCCAAAGCAATCTTGAAAACTAGAAACAAAATCAGAGGCATCAAAAATGTTTCAGGAAAAACTAACACCAACTCTTCTCACACTATTTGAAACAATTGATTTCAAGACATATGTCAGGAATATTATAAAAAACAGCACAGGGGTAAAAACTCACATATATACAAATGTAACAGAATAGAAACTCCAGAAATAAATGTATATATCTACAGCCAACTTATTTTGACAAATGTGTTAAAAACATTCTGCAGAGAAAGGGCAGTATCTTCAATAAAGCATGTTGAGGAAATCAGTTTTCCACATGCAGAAGTTTGAAACAAGATCCCTCCCTTTAACCTTACAGAAAAATCAACTCAAAATGTATCAAGGATCTGAATATAAGACCAGAAAGTTTCAAACTATTGTAGGTAACAGGAAAAGACAATCCAAGACATTGGCATAAGAAATGACTTTTTGGATAAGATCCTAAAATCACAGGCAGTAAAAAAACTACACAAATGAAATTAAGTCATGCTCTTAAGCTTCTGCACAGGAAACGAAACACTTAACAAAATGAAGAGACAACCAATAAATGGGAGAAAATATTTGTAACTATGCATCTGCTGAAGTTTACTATATGGAATACATAAAGTTCTCAAGAAATTAAACAATGATAAAAAATCCAGTTAAAAAGTCAGTAAAGGATGTGAATAGATAATTTTCAAAAGAAGAAATACAAATGGCTCAGAAACACATGAAAAAATAATCAAGATCACTAGCTGTCAGGTAAATATAAAAGAAAATCACTGTGAAGTATCATCTCACTCCAGTTAGAATAGTTATTATCCCAAAGGCAAAAAATAACAAATGCTGGAGAGGATGTGGAGAGAAAGGAACCATAATGTTCTGTTGGTGGAAATGCAAATTAGTACAAGCATTATGGAAAATAGTATGAAAATTCCCCCCAAAACTAAAAATGAGTCTACCATATGACCCAGCTATCCCAATTCTGGTAAAGTATCCAAAGAAAATAAATTAAACATATGAAATACGTACCTAAACTCTCATGACTGTTACAGCCTAGTTCACAAGACCAAAGATATAGAATCAATCTAGGTATCCTTCAACTGTTGATTCAATAAAATATATAGATACATTATAGAATATTATACAAAGAAGAGTGAAATTTTGACAATTGCAGCAAAATAGATGGAACCAGAGATTGTTATTCTAAGTGAAATAAGACAGACACAAAAGATCAATTTCATTCTTTCCTCTCATATGAGAGAGCATAAAAATGTGTGGATGCTCCCATATTATTTGGTATATAAATAGTTATGTGAGCCTTTATAGAATTGTATCCTTTACATAATAATATGCACTCCTTTTCTCATTCTATTATCCTTGTGATGAGTCCCATGATATGTGCTAATATTATCCCCACTTTCAAGAAAAATAATATGTATGTGTACGTAATTATTTTTATATATGAAGTCAATATGGCACAATGTTAAAAATGTTAAATCTAAATAAATAAATATTTAAAAAATAACCCCTTAATTTGGACCTCCCAAGTCTCTCCATTGTGAAAATAGATTTTTCTTTGAACTTTTCGATAAACACTAGTAGTTGTGTGCCTCCTGACATCCCCAGTTCTCAGGAAAAGTTGAGAAAAATGAAAAATACCTTTAAGAAAACTATAGCTAAGCTTGGTCAAGAAACTCACAGACCTTGAATGAAAATGCCCCTCACTGTACGCACTCCTGAGTCCACACTGACCCCGTGGGAAGCCTGGAACTTACCCTCTATGAAATGATCTGCATAACACCCTTCCTTACCACTGACATTCACACAGATCCAAAATTGAACTAGACCTTAAAGAATATAATTAGCCTGAGGTAGATCCAGAGAGCTTTTCGGAAATACAGAAACCAGGTTTTCTGAGCACCTGAAGTAGAGACATCTTCCCCTACTCCAGTTCATCCTAGGGACAAGGTTCTGCTTAAGACTTGGAAAGAAGTGTTCCTCAAAGATCAAATATCAGAAAAACGAAAAGGACCATTATGAGTGATCTTGCTCACCTCCACTGAAGCAGAGTCCCCAGCTGGTTCCACCTCTCACAGTTAAAGTAGCTCTCAACTAAATCACCACAGACCCCTCCTGAGGAATCTGCCTAAGATTCCCCTTCAAGTAAAGGACAAAGAGCTGACATGGTAGATGAGTATGGTAAGGCGTCTTTTAAATTCTTAGTGCTCATTATTCTTTTTGATTTACACTGGCTTTCTAAAGCATCTCCTTTTCCTTGTTAGATCAAAAATGGTCATGATGCCCGCATATAAGCATTCTGGAGAGCAATTCGAAAGATTGGAAAACTCAGGTAAACCAGGCCCTAAACTCTTTCTTTTCTATGAAGTGTGCATATTATCTAGAATAGTGTTTGTGAATGCCTTCTTAACAAGTTCCCATGTAAAAAAGTCCTGATCTCTCATATACTTACCCACTCTTAGCCACTGCATGTCAATGACTCAGTCATTCTTGTTATGTAGGACAATGCATTGTCAGGTTGGTGGGGTCTCAAGGAATCTCTTTTCACAACCCATCTACTGTAATATCTACATCTTCAAGCAGATGGACTAAGAGGCTAGTGGTGTGATTCTAGCTGGAATTGGGTTGGTAGTCGGGTTGGCAGTTCATTATTGGGGAGCTGACTTCACTTAACAAGAAATGACTATTCGAACTTTAACCAATCTTTAGAGATTCTATTATCTAATAGTGGTCAAGCCCTAAAAAGCTTGGATGCATTGCTTGATTGATTGGCCAACATTGCTTTTCTCTGGACAATTTGGTTGCCAAACAAGGTGGAGTCTATGCAGTGACTAACATCTTTTGCTGCATCTGGATACATACCATGGAAGACGTTGAGATGGATCTTAAAGGAATCTATGAATATGCTGTTTAACTTCATAAACTTGGACAACAAAATGAGGCAGCCTCCACTACTTGAGAAAATGTTAAAATGGTCATTTCCAGTTTTACTTGGCTTTTACCCTTCATAAGACCCTGGTCACCCTGGTTACTACCTTTCACCTCCTATCTTTTTAACATTTGGCTAAAGTTTGTATTTTCTAGGCTACAAGAGTTCCATTTCAGGCTGATGCTTTCCCGGGGCTTTCAACCTATTGCTCCATCAGAAGAGCCAAAAAAGTGTGTGAAAAAAGTGTTGAAATTAGTAAAAGGAGAATAATACAGTACATGTTTTCCATTCTGATGATATTGGTTCAATAAGAATTGGATATTCTGATACCAAGTCCACCATATTTGTTTCCCAAGGAATCAAGAAAAGAAGCAGCAACCATGGGTGGTGGAAAATTGGAGGGAATCAAAGAAAGATTGAGAGAAGGAAATCCTTACATTGAGTGATAAACTATGCCTGTCTTTAATCCCTGAACTGTGAATTCCCAGGAAAACTACCAGTCACCATCAAGATAAAAAATAACTGAACTGAGACTTTTAGGAAATTATTTATTTACTTATTTGAAGGCCAGAGAGAGAGAGAAGAGGGAGAGCACAAATTCACATCTGCTGGTTCACTCCACAAATACATGTAATAACATCTGGATGGGGCCAAAAACAGGAGCTAGGAATGCAGTCCAGGTCTCCCATGTGCTGCTTGGGAATTCAGTTTCTTAAACCACCGCTTCTGCCCCCTGGGGTCTGCATCAAAAAGAGACTGGGTCAGAAGCCATAACCAAGAAATGAATCCAAGGCTCCAGTATAATATGCAAACATCTTAAATGATGTCTTAACCATCAAGGCTAATGACTCGCCTTGCTAACCACCCTCCCCTAAAATGAAATAAGATGAAATTTGAGAAAGAGTTTGCAGTCTGAATCTGAAATACAAAAGCAAAAGCATCAGCACTTTTCTGAAGAGTCTACACAATGTAAAATTTGCCATGTTTGCAGTACAATCCTAATTATGTTTATATACATGAAAATATGAGTCATTATCAAAGGAAAAGACAATCAACAGAGTCCAACTCTGAGATGATCAGATGTTGGCCTTACCATGCCTTTAAAACAGGTAACACAAATATATGTCCAATTAGATAAAGAAAAATTTAGTGGACTGGAACATTACATGTTATCATGATAGTCATTATTTTGATTGAAGGAAGAAGAGTGGGACTTGGGTTGATATTGTGAAGGAGTGTTAAATTTTATCTGTATTGCTTTAAATTGCAATATTTATGTATGCATGTCTAGCTATCAATATCACTTTAAAAACTATAACGAATATTACTAATTTATAATGAATGAAAATTATCAGGAATACTAGCAGAAAAATAGAATATATTAAAATTAGAATACCGTAATGATGGAATATGTATAAGTAAGTTAGGATTCCTCTGTCATGCATTCATGCCAACACACACACACACACACATACATAAACACACATCAATGCCAGCAGGACTAAAAGGATAGGGAATGTATAAAACTATTTCATTTCAAATAAAAATATGTAGAAATATTCTCCTAAATTTAGAGTATTTTGTAAAACCAAACACACAAAGTACTAAAAGTGAAATGAATTAAAAAATGGATGGATAAACAAGTATTCAAATGGAATATTTTTGTGTCATAAGACATTACAAAATATATGAATAAATTACAAAGAGAAGGAAATAAAAATCTCTCTGAAATTCAGTAATTAAAGTAAAAATAGCTCAAAATGAAAGGTATGAACTTCTAAAAGGTAATGAAAATGGACAATCAGCATGCAAATATGCTATACATTGATTTTTGAAGGACATTTTAGCTAGAACACAGCAAGGTAAAATTTTACTCCTATCAAACTGACAAAATTTTAAATATGTGAAAGTAATGGAATTTGCATAGTTCTGTAGGAGACAAACTGGTAAAACCACTTCAGAGAGTAATTTGGCCACATCAGGTAACGGCAAGAGTACATAAGCTATCTCTAAGCAACTTCATTTCTAAGTATAAGTTTAGAGAATAATTGTTGCCTCTTTGTGGATAATAGAAAAAGATCATTCAGGGAAAAAATAAATTCTCTTCATAGAAGAATATTACATGTGAGAAAATGAAAATTTAAAGGCAAAATTACAGATCAAAACTGATGCATTGCGTAAGTATAATGGTAAACAAAAAAAGAAACAGGCTTTATTTCTTTCAAATTTTAAAATAAATCAAGCAAAAATGTGTGCATACATATATACATTCACACATGTATGTGTGTATACTTTTACATATTTATGGTTATTTGAGTGTGTCCTTATAACAAATTACCAAGAAATGCATGAAATTATAGCAATAAACATTAAACTCAGCACAGCTATTTTTCTTGGAAGGAGGGTAATGTAATAAGAGAAGGACATATATCATAACAGTAAGGAGGCTATTACACAAGTCCAAACAAGAGCTGTTCACATATAGTATAAACCTATGCACTGGGATATGTACCTTGCTTTTTAAAATTTACAATGAACTTAATCCTCTAGCTAGAAATCTCATTCTTAATGACCAAGTGTTTCTCTTTTTATTATGTGAGAGTATGCAAGCTAAGAGGAAACTACCATCATTTTCAAACAAAAGATGCACCTGCCTGTTAAACATGTTCCATGACTATATAATAATACACATATATTTTCAGGTTTTATAACTAAACAGACTACAAAATTATTTCTATAATGTTCACACAAGACAGTGATAAGAAAACAAATTAATGTAATAAATTTGATGAAAGCTTAACTATTGGCTAAATATTATGTCACACAATTTTGGTAACTGATAAACTTTTTCTGTAATTCTTCTTTCCCTAATACATAAAATAGAGAAATTGGTGGGCTTCATCGAAATCTTCTGTAAACTCCATATCCGGGCACATCTATCCTCTCAACATTTCACTTTGAATAACACACTTAATATCTGAAAAATTGACTGCCTTGATGTGATTTCCTATCAACAATTTTCTGCACATATTTCAACGTTATGTTTGTCATCCATATATACACATACATATATATTTAGTCAACTTTTTTGCAAGGCAGTCAAAATTCCTCAGATATTAGCTTAAAAGATTTCTTTCTTAAAGCTGATGCACAAGAGCAAATGCCTCAGAACTTGCTAGAGATAACATAAAAAGTAAGGTGGAAAAAGCTGTTAGTCTCATCCTCTTGTACATCAAAGTTCAGATATTTGATCATTGTAGTTTCTCATTTCATTTAAATAAATTTATTTGGGAAAGGGGGAAGGGAGTTTGTAACACAATGCTAGGTGTTTGAGCAAGACAGTAGCTGAATGAGGCACTCCAGCAATTGTCTCCTCAGATAAACGTTAACTTGAAGCAGAGAACTTCACAAGACCTCCGGAAGTCAGGTAAATGGCCAAGCATCTGGTTTAAGTAACAATAAGAAAAGATGCATTGAGGAAAGTAGGAGAAAAAAGATATGGTTTTGTCACCCTTCCAACAACTCAAAGCAGCACAATGTGGAGAAAGACACTATGTTTACACTTGGGAGAGAGATAGGAAATGAAGTTCAGAACATAGATTTAAAACCAAATGCCAGGCCTGTCATGATATCAACACATGCTGGACAGGACCTACAGGCCTTGCTACTAGGCTCGTAGGTAAATCCCAAGTCTTTGGACGCTCTCAAGTCAGACAACTAAGGAGCTCTCTCCACCAGTCCTTCTGCAACCTCCAGCAGACAGCAGAGCAAGACTCCAGGTGAGGGAGAATAAGGACAGAAATGAAACTTAGAGCTTGCCTTGAAGGAAAAAGCTGGGCCCACTGCTGTGAGACCTATCCCTAATAAGATTCCAAGACCTCTATCTCCAGTCAACGGCTCTCCTGTTTCTCTAGCATCAAGCAGAGATCAATTCCCTGGTGGACAGACTCATTTCAGCACGAAATCTCATCAAGCCTGGCCTTCTTTCCTAAGATTGTGTACTATGTCCGACTAGGAGATCCAGATATGACCACCTTAGTACCAGCCTGTATGGCCAAGGGGGTTGCTTTTAGCAACACACTTTCAGTGTTGGAAAGACAACAAGGAACCATAGGACTGTGTCTTGAGACTTAGTTCTGAGTTGATAAAACTGAACAGTAGGAAGATCGTAATTGTCCTTGCCAATTGCCAGTGCCTACAGACAGAGTCTCTGTATTTGCCCTTGCGTAAGTTATATATTTGAATGACAGTGGGACAGAACTGTATTTGCCCCATATCAATGCCAACTTTGTGTGATCCTGATGTGCACTGCAGAAATTATGCAGGACCTGGTAACTATGAACCCAATTTAGTGCCATTATAGGTGACCAAGGGGCTATCTTTATCCCCCCTGCACAAAACTTAGGAAGACAGAAAGGAGCCACTGGTTTATGCTTTGGGACTCTGTGTCAGGATAGTAAAACCCAATATTGGGCAGATTGTAATGATCCTTATCCCCTGGCCAAAACCTAGGGATGGCAACTTTAACCTGTCCCAGTGGCAATTGAGATTCTATGGCCCCAACTGATAAGACACATCAATTGAGGCTATCTGCAAGAATCTCAAATTATGAGCTCATCTCAGCAGGCAGACCATATAATATGGGTATTGGTTCAACTCCCTTGCTGTGCTGGTTTTGTTAGGCTGTGTGCTCCAAGTGTGATCTGGTATTGTGCCTTTGGGAGCCACAATATTAAGCATCCGAGCCTGTTGTAGCCCCCCAAAAAGTCCCGTAGAAACGCACTACTCCTTTTAAGATGTTTCCACAGTTCCTTCTGAACAACAAATCTATTGTGGATGTGGTAGAAATCTGAGACAGGCTTCCTCTGGGACCAAAACCGTGGCAAAACACCAACCGCATATTTGTGGAAAACATCAAATTAGGTTACCACCTAGTGCCAAAATAGCAGTAGTGTACACTGGCTAAGGGACAGCTAGAATTTCTGGACTGAGAACAACAAATGTGCCAGATTATGAAGACTGACAAAAATACCTAATTCTTCATTGCACAGATGATATTATATACCAACAAGTATTATAAACTTTTAGGAACCAGAACCTCATTTAATTAAAAAAAATTAGATATCAGAAACCAACCAGCTACAAACTGACAGTTTCAAATATTTTTATGAAGCTTTCAAAATAATTTTGTGAAGAAAATTCAATTAACTTCAAAAACTCACAAATAAATGATCTAATGTTCTAACAGAGAAATGACACAAGGGCGAAAATAATTTAAAATAAAAGAAAATAAATCCTCCAGTTGAAAATTACACTAATTTGAAACTAAAAATTAACAAAAAATATGAGTAGCAGAGTAGATCAGAGGAAACAATCAGTGACTTTGAAAACAGGGTATCTGAAAAAGAAAAAAAAAAAAACAAACAGAAAATAAAAAGTCAAGAGTAGTGAAGAAAGCCTATAGAAATATTAGCCAGCATGAAAAGATAAAAGAGCTGAATTATTGGGGTTCTAAAGGGATTTAAATATTTCAAAAAGTAGAAAGCATATTTGAATATATGATAATAGGAAACCTCCCAAACCTATAGAAAGATACAATCATCCTGGTGCAGGAAGGTTAGAGGACATCAGCCAGAATCAACTCAACCACATCTACTCTGAGACATATCATATTCAAGATTTCCAAAGATAAAGCCAAAAAGAGGACTCTCAACAGTGCATGAAATAAAGGAACGAATAACACAAAAGAGGCTCACATTCACCAGACTGCAGATTTCTGAGCAGAAAGCTTATTGGCCAGGAGAGAGTAAGATGAGATTTCCATCGTAGTGAAGGAAAAAATACTTGCCAGCCAAGACTATTCAGCAAACCTATTTGTCAGATATGAGGGGAAATTGTCAGCACCTGTCTTACAAGAAATGCATTTACCAAATATACTAACCAAAAACACTTATCAAAAATAATAAGCAAATAATCAAGGCACGCTTTTAGAGAAAATCATGTAAGTATAAAGGAAGACCATAAGAGGAGGAAAGAAAGGAAGTACAATAAAATTAGAAAACAAATATCACACAGAAATGTGTTCACCTTACATAAATAAAAAAAAAATTGTAAAAAAGACACTAACAGTGGTAAGACCTTACGTGTGAATAAAACCTTACCTATGAATAATTACCAAAATTTTAAATATTAAATTTTCCAATTACAACAGAGCATTGCAAATAGGTAAAAAACAAAATCCAACTATCTATTGCTTACAAGAAAATCACTTCACCTCTAAAAACATAAACAGACAATAGGAATGGATGAAATGAAATTATCCAAGCAAAAGGAACTAAGATGAATATAGGAATAGCCATAATTTCATCAGATAAAGTAGACTTGAACTAAAAATAGTAAAAAGAGACACAGATGGTTATTACATGATCATGAAGGGTTCAATCAAGTCAGAGGAAATCGCAATGGTAGATATATATGCCCTTGGTATTGGAGCATCCAAGCACTTAAAGCCAACATTTAAGGATCTAAAAGGGAGGAAAAGATTTGAATGTGATAATAGTGAGAACTTATTACTCCAGTTTCAGAAATAGACAGACCATCAAGACAGAAAATTAATCTAGAAACAGTAGAGCTAAATTGCACCTTAGATCAATTGACCTAATGGGCATCTATAGAATATTCCATCCAGCATCCACAGATTACACAGCTCCTCAACAGCACCTGAGAAATTCTCCAGGTTAGATCATATGGTAGGTCACAAAAGAAGTCTTAATATTTTCAAAAAATAGAATCATATCAAGTTTCTTTTTTTGACTATAATGAAATAAAACTACAAATCAATAACAAGTATTTTGAAGATTACATATACATGAAAATCAAACTACACACTCCAAGCAACCAATGAATCAAGACAAACATTATAGAGGAGACTTAAAATGTTATTTATCTGAATAACATGAAAACACAACATAGTAAAAGTCTATGGAGTACAGCAAAAGCACTATTAAGAGAGAAGTTTATAGCAATCAATTGCTATGTCAAAAGCAGAAAGATGTCAAATAAAAACTTATTGATGAACCAAAAGAAACTAGAAAAACAAAAACATATAAAATCCAAAACTTATAGAAGAAAATAAATAATAAAAGACAAAGTAGTAAATAGATTAGAACAATGAAATTAAGAACTGAACCTTTGAAAATATTAATAAGGTTGACAAATGCTTACCTAGACTAAGAAAAATGCGAGGCTGGCATGTAGCATAGTTGATAATGCCGTCACCGGTGACACTGGCATCCTGTATGGGTGCTGGTTTCAGTCCCAGCTGCTACTTGTCCAATCAAGCTCTCTGCTAATGTACCTGGAAAAGCAGCAGAAGGTGGCCTGTGCTATATCCCTTTGCCTCTGTTACCCAGCAGTTGCAGACATTTGAGGAGTGAACCACCAGATCACAGACTTCTCTCTCTCTCACTCTCTTTCTCTCTCTTCCTCTCCCTCTTTCTTTCTAATTCTGCCTTTCAAATAAATAAAATAAATCTCAAAAAAATGAGAGAAAACTCTAATAAACAAATAATATATGAAAAGAGGAACACTACAAATGATGCTACAGAAAACAAAGGAATTTTACAAATGATGAACCATTATAGGACAACAAATTTGAGGACTCAGAGGAAATAAACAAATTTCTGAATACATGCAAGTCACCAAGATTGAATTATGATGAAACAAAATACATAAACACATGCATTACATGTAGTGAGAATGAAACAACAAAGAAAATTCTTCCATCAGAGAATGAAACAGCAAAGAAAATTCTTCCATCAGGGACACCTGTTTTTTCCCAGCAGATAAAACACTGACTATGTTGTCCACATCCCTTATGAGAGTGCTGGGATTCAAGAAGCATTTCTGTTCCAGATCCCAACTTCCTGTTAATGTGCATTCCATGAGGCACCAGGTGATGATACAAGTATTTGGGTTCCAGCCACCACCACCCCTCTCCCCCAGGAGACCTTGAATGAGTATCAGGCACCAAGTTTTAACCTATCCCAACTCCAGGCACTGTAAGCATTTAGGGAGTAAACAAACAGATGAAGCCTCTCTCTCTTTCTCTGCCTCCCAAAAAATCAAATAATTCATAAAAATTTTTCTAAAAATTACCCCATTAAAGAAAAGTATAAGACTAGGTGACTTCACTATTGAATTCTCCCACTTAAAGAAAAATTAATTTCTCTCAATTTGTGTTTTAAAACAGAGGAGAAGTAAATTATTCTAAACTGGATCTATGAGGACAGCAATTCACAAAAATCCACTAAAATTGGATCAAAGACCTAAATCTATGACCCAATACCATCAAGTCATTAGAGAACATTAGGGGAAACTTTGCAAGATATTGGCATAGGCAAAGACTTCTTGGAAAAGACCCCGGAAGCACAGGTAATCAAAGCCAAAATGAACAAATGGGATTACATCAAGCTGAGAAGCTTCTGCACTGCAATGAAACACTCTACAGGAAGAAGAGGCAATTGATGGAACGGGAAGAAATATTTCCAAACTATGCAACTGGTAAAGGATTAATACCCAGAATCTATAAAGAGCTAAAAAACTCCACACCAACAACAAAACAAAGAATCCAATAGAAAAAAAAGGGCGGGGGGGAGGCAAAGGAATTGAACAGGCATTTTCTTTCTTTCTTTTTTAAAAATTATTTATTTATTTATTTGAGAGGTAGAGTTTTAGACAGAGAGGGAGAGACAGAGAAAAAGGCCTTTGATCTAGTGGTTCACACCCCAGATGGAAACAATGGCCAGAGCTGAGCTGATCCAAAGTCAGAAGCCAGTTTAAAAGCAGAGAGCTGGATCAGAAGTGAAGCATCTGGCACATGATCTGTTGCCCATATGTATGCTAGCACCACAGGCAGAGGCTTATTCTACTACACCACAGTGTCAGCCCCTTGAACAGGAATTTTTCAAGAGAGGAAACTCAAATGGTCAACAGACACATGAAAGAATGCTCAAGATCACTAGCCATCAGAGGAATGCAAACCAAAATCACAATGAGGTTTCACCTCACCCCTGCTAGAATGGCTTTCATATAGAATTTCAAAATGGCAGATTAAAGAGCAGCATGCTATACTGGGCTAAGAATAAACAGTGAAGAGAAAAGTGTAGGAAGTGCACTCTAAGGGTAGAATTGAAGAAAAAAATAACTGAAAGTCCTATTGAAGAGAAGAAAGATGTGGACCTGTGTGGAGGGTAGCATGAGCACAAGAGCAGCTTCAATGACTCAGAGCTGGAGCAGGCAGCAGTTTGGAGACAGAAGTGAGACCAGACTGAAGAAACCCGTGGTGAAAGAGCCAGAAAGAAAGCATGGCGTGGTTCAGGATTGGAGCCCTGGGGGCTGGCAGTTGCTGATGGTTGCCTGTGGACCCAGTGAAAATGGAAGGGGATGTTTGTTTCCCCTCAAATTCCCCAAAATAGTACCTGCTGCCTGGCTAAGAGAGGGTGAGTGCTATTTTGGGTAAGGGCAGCATATCTACAGAACCTTTCTCCCCACAGTGGCAGAATACACATTCTTCTCATCAATGCATGGGACTTTCTCTAGGGTTGACCATATGCTAGGCCATTAGGCAAGTCTCAGCAAATTCAAAAAAATCAAAATTCTATCATGCATCTTCTACAATCACAATGAAATAAAGCTGGAAATCAACATCTCATGAATCTCTAGATCATATGCAAACACGGAGACTGAAAACATGCTCCTGAATGAACAGTGGGTCATTGAAGAAATAAAAAGAGAAATCAAAAAACTCTGGAAACTAATGAGGATAATACATCATATACAATTATGGAATACAGAGAAAACAGTATTAACAAGGAAGTTTATAACAATTGGTGCCTACATGAAAATTGGAAAAGTATTGAATAAATGAGCTATCAATGAATCTCAAGGAGCTAGAAAAAAAATAACAAACCAAACTCAAAATTAGTAGAAGAAAAGAAGTGATTAAAATTATAGAAGAAATAAAAAATTGAAGCAAAAAATAGAAAGAACAGCAAAATGAAGAGCTGGTTCTTTGAAAAAAATCAACAAAATTGACACACCACTGGCCCGCCTAAGAAAAAAGGAGAGAGAGGACACAAATTGATAAAATTAGAGATGAAAAACAAAATGTAACAATGGATACCACACAAATAAAATGAACAATCAGAAATTACTACAGAGAGCTATATGGCAACAAATTGGTAAACCCAGAAGAAAGTGATAGATTCCTAGACAGATACCACCTACCAAAATTGAGTCATGAAGACATAGAAAACCTAAACAGACCAATAACTACGACGGAAATTGAATCAATAATAAAGGCCCTCCTGAGGAAGAAAAATCCAGTACTGAATAGCTTCACTGTTGGCATTTAAATGTCTTCAGATATTTAAAGAAGGAATAATTCTAATTCTCCCAAACTCTTTCTATGAAGTCTGCATCACCCTAATAACTAAACCTGCAATAGATGCAACAGAGAAAGAGAAATATAGGCTAATATCCCTGATGAACACAGTTGTAAAAATGCTCAACAAAATATTAGCTAACCCGAAACCAATAACATATAAGAAAGATCAATCATCTGGACCAAGTGGGATTAATCCTTGCTATGCAAGGATGGTTGAATATTCACAAATCAATCAATGTGACTTACTGCATTAAGAAACTGAAGAACAAAAACCGTATAATTATCCCAATAGATGAAGAGAAAGCATTTGATAAAATATAACATCCTTTCATGATGAAATCATTGAGCAAATTGAGCATAGAAGAAACATTCTTCAATATAATCAAGGCAATATATGACAAACTAGTGGCCAGCGTCCTCTTGATCTTAGCCAAAAGGCCAAGAAGTGACGGCCAGCGTCCTCTTGAATGGGGAAAAGTTGGAAACATTCCCACTGAGATCCATCACCGGACAAGGATGCACACTCTCACCATTGCTATTTAATATGGTCCTGAAAGTTTTAGCCAGAGCCATTAGGCAAGAGAAAGAAATAAAAGGGATAGAAATTGGAAAGGAGGAAGTCAAACTACCCCTATTTGCAGATGACATGATCGTATACATAGGGGATCCAAAAGACTCCACTGAGAGACTATTGGAACTAATAACAGAGTTGGGTAAAGCAGCAGGGTATAAAGTGTACATGTTAAAATCAATAGACTTTATATAGACATACAATGACAATACTGGAAAAGAACTTTTAAGCTCAAGTATCATTCACAATAGCTCCAAAAAGAATTAAATATGTTGGAATAAATTTAACCAAGGATGTCAAAGATCTCTACAATGAAAATTACAAACACTAAACAAAGAAATAGAAGAAGACATTAAAAAATTTTTAAATTTTCCATGTTCATGTATTTGTAGAATCAACATTATCAAAATGTCCTTAATATGAAAGCAATTTATAGATTCAATGTGATACCAATCAAAATACCAGCAACATTCTTCAAAGATCTAGAGAAAAAAAGTACTAAAATTTATATGGAAACACAAGAGACTTCAAATAGCTAAAGCAATCATATACAACAGAAACCAAGCTAGAGGCATCACAATGCCTTTTTTCAAGACATACAACAGGGCAGTTATAATCAAAACAGCCTGGTACTGCTACAAAAACAGATGGATAGACCAGTGGAAGAAAATGGAAACTCCAGAAATCAATCCATGCATCTACAACCAACTCATCTTTCACAAAGGTGCTAAAATCAATCCCTGGATCAAGGACAGTCTCTTCAAGAAATGGTGCTGGGAAAACTGGATCTCCACATGCAGAAGTATGAAATTAGACCCCAAACCTACACCTTACACAAAAATACACTCAAATTGGATCAAAGACCTAAATCTATGACCTGATACCATCAAGTCATTAGAGAACATTGGAGAAACTCTGCATGACATTGGCATAGGCAAAGACTTCTTGGAAAAGACCCCAGAAGCACAAGCAATCAGAGCCAAAAATGGCAGATGGAATTACATCAAGCTGAGAAGCTTCTGCACTGCCAAAGAACACTCAGCAATGTGAAGAGGCAACCAACAGAATGGGAGAAAAATATTTACAAACTATGCAACTTATAATGGATTAACAACCAGAATCTATAAAATGCTCAAAAATTAAACAACAACAAAACAAACAATCCAGTTAAGAAATGGGCAAATGACGTGAACAGGCATTTTTCAAGAGAGGAAATTCAAAGTGTTAACAGACACTTAAGAGAATGCTCAGGATAACTAACCATAAGGGAAATGCAAATCCAAATCAAAGTGAGGTTTCATCTCACTCCAGTTATAATGACATTCTTACAGAAATCAATAAACACCATCAAATAGCAGGTTCCAACTGACATGAAATATTCTACACTACAGCAGGGTAGAACATATATTAAGATCAAATATTGGAACATAAAATAAACCTCACAAGGCAGTGTTCTCCAACCACAATGGAAGCAAACTGGAAATCAATAGCAGGAAGAAGAGAGGAAAATATACAAACATTTGCAAACAAAATAACACAAAATAATTCCTGAATCACAGAAGAGGTCTCAGAGAAATTAAAACAAGACATTGACATGAACTAAAATGAAAATATAACTAATCAAATCCTGGAAGAAAAATAATACAGAGAAGGAAATGTAAAGCATTGTAAGTATACATTTAAAAAGAGGAACATGTTCAAATTAAGCTCATGGACACTAAAATTAAAAATGTAATATTATTTATAAAGAAATGTTTAGGTCTAGATCTAATAGAATTCAGAAACTTAAATATTTAAGTCTAAATATCACAAAATACATTTTTATAAGGTGAAATTTCACATTATTGAAAGAAATACATGGAGTTTTGTATCATGTTCTTGGATTGAAAGACAAGATAGTGGAAATGCCAAATCTTCTTTAACTAACATATAGACTTAACTCAGTCATTATAAAAAATCACAGCAAATTTTCTCTTAAAATCCATATGGAAATACAAAGAAATTAAAATAAATATTTTAAAAAGCGGGAAGTAATCAGTTTACCTGATTTTAAGACTTGCTCTATAACACAATTAATCAAGACAGTAATGAAAGCTACCTGGAATAATGGAATAGAATACAGGGAAAACAGAACCAAATCCATGTAAATATGACCAGTGGTTTTCTGCCAATGGAACAAAAACAAAATAGTGGAGGAAAGATAATTTTTCAATAAATGGTTCTAAAACAGCTGGACATTTGTCAGTTAAACAATGAAAGAGTGAAAATTAAAAATGGTTGAACTAAGTATTAACCTTTATTAAAAATTAGATCATGGTCTTAAATGTAAAATTTTAGCAAAAACAATTTGAATAAATCTGGTTCTCTGATCTGGAGGTTTGTAGGATTGTCCACAAATTATGATGCATTAAAAAATTTAAATTGGACTTAATAAAAGTAAAAATTTTGCTCAGTGAAAGGCCATATTTAAATAATGGGAAGACAAGCTACAGAATATGAGAAAATGTTTGCATATTACAGAGAACTAGCATAGAGCATATATAAAGATCTACCAAAAATTCAATAGTAAAAAAGCAAACACTGTAATCAAAAGGTGGACATATGAAGAAACATTTCACTAAAGATGTTACAGAAAGTAAATAAATATCTGCAATGACATTCCACAACCTTAATATTAGGGAATTTCCAGTGGAAACCACAATAGGATATCTCTATATACCCACAAGAACAGCTTACGTATAAGATAGTGACACATTAAACACTGGCTGGCAGGTATGCAGAACAAAGGATTGCTCATAAACAGGTGGCAGGAATGTGAAATGGTAGAGCCATTCTGAAAAACATTTTGGCAGTTTCTTACAAAACTAAGTATGCATCTACTATCATCCCAGCAATTGCACTCCTGGGCCTTTATCTCAGGGAAAGAAAGACTTATGTTCACATAAAAACACGTACATAAATATTTACTGAAGATTTATTCAAAATAACCAAAAACTGGAAACCCATATTTCCTTCAGTAGCACATATTTACAACCAAGATAAGTCTTTGGAGATTTATAATCAATGAAATAAAGTAATCCCAACATGGACACATTGTAAGATTTCATCCACATAACACCCTTCCTTGAGAATTTTCATATTTTAAAAATTTTTTATACATAACACTTTTGAAATGAAAAAGCACATATATATACATTATATATATATATGTATATATATATATATAAATATAAAATTAGAAAACAGATAAGTGGCTTCCAGTATTAAGAAGTTGTTGGGGATGAGAAGAAAGTCTATGTGGCTATTCAAAAGTAATATGGAAGGTCTTGAGATGATGGAATGTTCTTTATCTTTAGTACATCAATATTCTGAATGTGATATTGTGTTGTAGTTTTACAAGCTGTTACCATTGTCATAAAATGGATACAAGATACACAGGCTTTCATACAACTGTATGCGAATTTACAATTCTCTAAAATAAAATGTTAAATTAATGAAAAAAATTCTAAAACAATAAATGAAATAGATGCCCAAAATCATTTGTCATCAGAAACTGCAACTCAAAAAAAAATTACATATTACTACCAAACTATTAGACTGCTAACATAGAAAAGACTGCTATGTGTTGTGGTGGTGAGAATGTGGGGGAAGTATGAAAGAATGTGGAAAAATGGGGAATTTCATACACTTCCAGTCAAAGTACGAAAATGGTATAACCACTTTGAAAATAATTTTTCAGTTTCTTACAAAGTTGAACATAAAAGGATCCATCCATTCTGTTCCTAGGTATTTACCTGGAAAAAAGAAAGCTTGAAACTACAAGCTATCAAACCCAATCTGTTACATTGTCAAATAATGACAGCAGTATAAATTTATAAAGTTTATTTGAAGAGCATTGTTAACAGTGCCCCATAAATTTTAAAGTGTGCTTAGACTGTGATCTCATGATTTTGCTTCTAGGGTGCATGTGTTAGAGAAGCACTCATAAGTATGTACAAGGAGATGCACACATAAATATTAACTGCAACTGCTTGTAATTGAAAAGCCAGAAAGGGCTATCAATAAGGAAATGGAAAAAATAATTTTATTTATTTATTTATTCATTTATTTATTTGAAAGGCAGAGCAGCAGAGAGAGAGAAGTCTTTCATCAACTGGTTCAATGCCCAAATGGCGACAATGGCTCAGGCTGGTCCAGGCTGAAGCCAGCATGCAGGTACTCATGTTGAGGGGCCCAAGCACTTGGGCCATATTCTCAGAATCTGAAGCAAAGCATCCAAGACAGTCCAGAGAGCATTTCAATTGGTAGTTTAAATCATTGTGCTACAAAACTGACCCCAGGTAATGGAAAATTTTTAATGGAGTCTTTACAACAGGGAGGGAGTTGAAATTATTAAAGTTGATATTTTCAAAGCATATATAATGGAAAAAATAATATTATGTGTATTATGGAATGCACACAAAAATGCAATAATTTGTTATGGATATATACATACATATATGATTTAAAAATACATTAGATTGGAGCATTATATATTAAACATAACAGTCATTTTTGTGGAAGGAAGACGAGTGGAACTAAGGTTGATATTGTGAAGGAGTATTAAATTTTATCTGGATTTGTTTAAATTATGTGTGTACATGCCTAGTTATCAATATAACTTTAAAAGCCCAAGCTAATATTACCAACTGAAAAACACTGATTTGGTGATATAATTTTCTATCTAAAGAATTACTTCTTTGCAAAATAATGCTAACAAAGTTTTCTATAATCTTCCTGAATGCACATGAGGACATTAATATCATGCTGTGGTTTTGTCTCTGTTGTCAGTGGGGCCTGGGTTCAGATCACTAGTTAAAGTTACATGACTACTGTTAAGTTATGTGACTCTGAATAACTTATTCAGTTTTTGTTCTGAGCTTCTATGCATCTTTGCTGCTCCATAGATCTGTTTTTAGAATTTAGTGTAGTGACAAATGAATGGAAATAGTGTATTGAATTACTTGGTACTTAGCATTTAGTAAATTGTTGTTATTTTAGTAAAATTAGTGTGTTCATGAGTCAGTCCACTTTGATGTAGACAAAAGAGTAGACTTAGATATGACTTTTTTTTAAACGATCAGTTAAGGAGTAAACATTTAGAGCAGTGGTTAAAGTACCTCTTGGAACACCCATATCTTATATCAGAGTGCCTATGTTCAAGTCTTGGCTCCGCCTCTGATTCTAGATCCTCACTAATGCACACTGTGGGAGACGGCAAGTGATGGATCCATGTCCCACATAGACCTAGATTGAGTCTTGGAATTCTGACTTCCATTTGGCCCATCATTCTATTGATGACATTTTGGAAGTGAACCACTGAATTGAAGATCTCTTTCTGTCAGTCTCTTTGTATCTCTGCCTTTCAAATAAACAGAAATTTTTAATACTTTTTTTCAAAACTGATCACTTAAAATGCATTTGTGTATTTATTTTTCCCAATGATTTTTCACAACTTGGGAAATTAAGAACTAGTATCATCTTTTGCAAAACTTACTTTGGATACATTTAGTTAAATGGTATTCTTTCCAATAATGTACTTATCTACATATATACAAATGGTGTCCATGTGAAATAAGCCCTTCTTTAAAAGAGTAAAATAGTCCAAAAAACACTTTTTGTAAGTCTCTTTTGGGCACATTCCTTTGATCTCGCTTTTAGAAAACATCAACTTCACTGGTCTCTCATGGCTGCTTATTTTCACATAAACTAACAGATGCTTTGCCATCCCCGTTCACGGTGAAACTACAATTTCCCAGGAGCCTGGTATTGGAAGCTGCCTTATCAGCGTCATGGTGAGCATCTGAAATTTATTATCTCCAGGCTGAGGGAAAATGGTCAACAGTCAGAGCTAAGAAGTTTGAAGTTTTAGAAAATCGTTTAAAGTTGCAGGCAACTAGGTTTTGACTTGTTCCTAAAACAAAACGTAACAGCAACCCACACATCCTCTCATATATTTTGGCAAGAATCACAGAAGCAAAATGTCACGCACTTAAATGGTATGTGGAAGACTAGAATGGAAATATGAAAAATGTAGAATTTTTATAGTTTTTCAAATTATAAGAGATAAGAAATATCTTTGTAATGTGAAGAGAGCCATTTCCATTATCACAGGGCCTTGACAAGTAGCTTCCCACGCAGCTTATCAAGGCGAATGCCAAGAATACTGCCAGAATACTGATTTTGTTCGTGCTTTTGTTATGTCTGAAGGGACGATTTTGTGCATTTATTTCAATGAATGCAGTGACAAACTGATAGGTCTCCAGAGTAGCTATTGGTAAAAGTATAAAATGTTTGATAAACTGATTCTCTGCCTTCTGCTACTGTGTTACCTGGTGAGCACTTATTTCCCCCATAGGAATCATTGTCTTTCCTCACAATGCTGCTTATACACCTTTCAACTCCCACCAAAACATGCCTTTGGTTTCACTTTGTCCTACAAAAGACAACTCCTACTACAAACCTGAGGCTTGCTCCTGGGTGCTCCCTTTCAGCCCTAAATACCAATACTTACAATGAACAGGAACAGAAATGACAACCTATTTTGATAAATATTTGATCATTTACAGCTGCTTTTCTGTGCAGTATCCTGTTTTGCCCTCCCCACAACTGTGAATTGGGGATTCTTTTTTTTTTTCTTTTCTTTTTATTTATTTGAAAGGCAGAGTAACAGTGAGGCAGAGGAAGAGAAAAAGGGAGAGGGAGAGGGAGAGAGAGAAAGAGAGAGAGAGTCTTCCATCTGTGGGTTCAGTCCCCAAATAACTACAAAAAGGCCAGAGCTGGGCTGATCCAAAGACAGGAGCCAGGAGCTTCCTCTGGGTCACCCCCGTGGGTGCAGGGGTCCAAGGACTTGAGCCATCTTCTGCTTTCCCAGGTGATAGCAGAGGGCTGGATAGAAGTGGAGCAGCTGGACTTGAATCAGAGCCCATATGGGATGCTTGTGCTGCAGGGAGTGGCTTTACCCATTATGTCACAGTGCTGGCCCTGGGGGATTATATTCTAAGGTAGCAAATAAGGAATACAGGAGAGCATAGCAGTTGAGTGCTTTGTTCAAGATCACATAGTATCTAGTTCAGTGTCTTTTGTTTGTTTGCTTGTTTCTATTCTATTTCATGTGTATATTTATTTATGTGGTACAAAGAGAGGTTTTGAGCTTTATGTGTGAACATTATAGGATGATTGAATCAAGCACAATAATATATCCATCACCTCACTTATCTGTGTGTGTGTTTGTGTGTGTGTGTATTTTGCATGTTTTCTTGTTTTTAGGGAGAGACAAGGATGCATTGTGAACCCCAAATCTGCAGGATTCCAGTTAAGGCACACTGTGTCTAGCAGACCCTTCCTTGGTTTCACTGAATCTCTGATTTTCCAAATACCACTTTCTGACTCTACTGCTTAAATTCTTCCTTCAGCACAGACTTGGTCCACATAATAATTTCTGGCATACCAGAAACCCCATTCACATGTTTGCTGAAAGGACATTAAAATGGATTATTATAGACATTTGACACATAATTGCTGTGCTTATTCTTATGTATGTTTAAGGATCAGGCATTCTTACTTGAATTAGTAATCACTTTGTGTCCTGAAAAAGTTATAAGACTCTATGAGAGTATACGGTGAACAGTTACAAAACATAAAATATTGCCAAAGGAAACATAAGCACTTTATATGGTAAAACTTTTTTCTCTGCCTTGCCAGAATCATAACTCCAAATAAGAAGGGGCTTCAAATTCTTATTTTGCACTACAGAAGTGAAACAGAAGATAAACCATGCAGATGCACAGGCACACATATAACAAGTTTGACTATCCTGTGTACTTTTCCATTTTCCCTTCCAAAATTGTTTCTGTCAGTATTTTGATTTAGATCTCACCATACCACAAAGGAAGAAAGAGATAGATTTAATCAGAAGATTGTCAAATGTTTGCATATTCCTAAGAATTAGTGGATAATATAGCATTTGGAGTCTGATATGTAAAATTCTTAATGATGTATCTTTTTGCAGGTATTATTATTAAATATTTTATAGAAAATTATTTATTTACAGGTATTCAAGGAACAATTTTATATTTTTAGTCATTAGCTATTCAAGTTGTTTGTGTTTATGATGTAATACATACAGTCTAGGTGTGCATCTCATACACACACACACACACAAGGTCTATGTATACAACTATTGCATAACGTGTTTACAGTAGAGTCATATAGAGAGCTACTTTATTTCCAAAACACTAAATTGTAGAAATGTGATTACAGGCATTGTTGGCCTGGTGATGGACTATTTAAATGATAACAAATACTCAGGATGATTTCAGTCTGTAGGCATGAGAGTTTAACTTAAATACTAAATTTTTCAGGGCGTAGGATAAGTCAGTTGCCTACTCTCCAAAAAGAAACACAGTATTCCCCCTAGGCTTAATAACATTAGGGCAAGGTCTTCTGATTGCTAATTATTAAACCTTATTCCTGAAGACTATACCTTTAAACAGTGTGTGATGTGTTTTTGCACAGGCAGACTTCAAATTGCTTACCAGCCTCATCTCTCTCCATTCCATATACGAATATGCAAACTCAGCTGGAAAAAACACAAACCATTTCTGTCATCAAATGGCTATTAAGTTGTATTGCTTACTTGTTACAGGTGTCATTTCCTTTGAAATGTCTTTCTCCAGGTATATGTCCTTTTCTAGCTCTAGAATCTAGAAGGACAAAAATTGAATTTTATATTTTTAATTCCTTTCCTCCACCACCTAAGCACCTTCTTCCAGCTTAGAGTTGTTATTTTAAGTCACAGTAATAGCTCAGCCCTGAAGTAAAGCTCTCTACATTTGTGACATAGAAATAAACAAATAGAGTGAATTTTTGTTCATTCAACCAAAAATTAGCAAAAGAGTTCATTTTTGGTAACTCTCTGTACAGAATGGATCAGAATAAGGGCATTGACATCATCTTCCCATCAAGCAGGAAATGATTACATTTTATTTTTCATCCAGTTCTAATCTGCCAGTTGTTTACAGTGATTGGATTCCAGAAGTCACATTCTCTCTTTTCCTACTTTCTCTACACTGTCTCACAGCAGTGTTGGTATTGTAGGCAGTAAGGTAGCCAGCAAGGAGGAGCTGAGGTCACCAGCACCTCTGTGTAGCCTCACCTGTGCTACAACCCCGACTGCGCAACCTAACTCATTCTTCCATATAGCAGAAAACTGCAGCTTTCACAGCTACAAACAACCAACATGGTTGCTAGCTGCATCCCTGTGATAACCATTTAGCTCATAATCATTACAATAAAACTACCATGGCTGACACACTCTCATTATGAAGCTGATGCCATGACAATTCCAAGATTCCCAAAAAGGGGCAACAAATTGAAATTGGAATCCCCTGGCAAGTTTCTAACTCCACCATTTGGGGCAAGTCAGAGTGAGCATGTCCCATATTGTACATCTCCTCCCTCTCTTATTTCCACTCTTTTATTTAACAGAGATCACTTTTCAGTTAAATTTAAACACCTAAGAATAATTGTATGTTAATTAAAGAGTTCAACCAATAGTATTAAGTAGCCATCAAGGTGGCATGTACCATCACACTAGTCAAAGTAATCAATTTCAGGTCACAGTTAATCATAATGATAGGACTAAGAGTCAAAGGGATCACACAAACAAGACTAGTGTCTGCTAATACTAACTGATAGAATTAAAAAGGAGAGAACAATTCATCGTGGGAAGCACAATACACCGCAGACTCACAGAAGGGCAGATGTCCTAAACAGCACTCTGGCCTCAGAATCAGCCCTTAAGGCATTCGGATCTGGCTAAAAAGCCATGAGAGTATTTCAGGCATGGAAAGCCAAGACACTCTGAAAAAAAAAACATGACCTAAATGAAAGATCTCTGTGAGTGAGATCCCAGTGGAAAGAATGGGCCATCAAAGAAGGAGGTACCTTTCTCTGAAGGGAGGAGAGAACTTCCACTTTGACTATGATCTTGTCTAAATAAGATCAGAAATGCCGAACTCAAGAGGCTTCCATAGCCTTGGCAACTCATGAGAAGAGCCTCGGGTGATTACTGACACCATAAACAAGAGTTTCAATTGTTAAATCAACAATAGGAGTCACTGTGCACTTACTCTCCATGTAGGATCTCTGTCCTTAATATGTTGTCCAATGTGAATTAATGCTATAACTAGTACTCAAACAGTACTTTATACTTTGTGTTCCTGTGTAGGTGCAAACTGTTGAAATCTTTACTTAGTATATACTAAATCGATCTTCTGTATATAAAGCTAATGGAAAGTGAATCTTGATGTGAATGGAATGGGAGAGGGAGCAGGAGATGGGAGGGTTGTGGTTGAGAGGGAAGTTATGGAGGGGAAAAAGCCACTGTAATGCAAAAGCTGTACTTTGGAAATTTATATTTATTAAATAAAAGTTAAAAAAATTAAAGTCTGAAAGAGAAAAAAAGGGGGGGAAGCAATGAATTGGGTGGAATTCACATCATACACCCAAATACTGCACCCTTTGAATATTTAATTGGGCTCCACCTCAGACATCACATCTCTGCCTCCAAATCCTATATAGTGATGAACTTGAACCTTGTGTGGTGCAGTTCTCCTCTGAGCATGCCTGCACTCCTTCATGAATGTGTACTTTTACCTTGCATGTAAATGAATCTTGTTGCTCTGATGACTACCTATGTCTTGTCCTCAAATTATTCTCTTGCATGGGAGACAAGAACCTGTTCCCAGCCTCCCTTCAACAGTAGGGAAGATCTATGGGGTTTTTATACTCTTAAAAGGGGTTTAATTTTTTATTTCAGAGGAGAGGAGACAAGTTGATTAAAAATAAAAATGGATTTTAACTCTCATCTGAGAGAGGTTAAAAAAAAAAAACAAGTTTATCCCAGAGAAACCTTTTCAGTTGGATATGGATTAAAAACTAGATACGAGATGGGGCTGGTGCTGTGGCATAGCAGGTAAAGCTGCTGTCTGCAATGCCAGCATCCTATATGGGTGCTGCTTTGAGTCCCGGCTGCTCAACTTCTGGTCTAGCTCCCTGCTAATGTGCCTGGGAAAGCAGCAGATGATGATTCAAGTCCTTGGGCCCCTGCGCCCATGTGGGAGACCCAGAGGAAGCTCTGGGCTCCCAGCTCTGCATTGGCTCAGCAACAGCCGTTGAGACCATTTGGGGAATGAACCAGTGGCTGGAAGTCTTCTCTCTCTCTCTCTCTCTCTCTCTCTCTCTGCCTCTGGCTCTCTGTAACTCTGCCTTTCACATAAATGAATAAATATTTAAAAATCTAAAATTGAGAATCAGAAATAAAATGTTTTATTGGTACCTTAAAGTGGAAAATCAGAAAAAAATACCAACAATATTTTACTTTGTAATAAGTTACTATATGAAAATTTAAATTACAAAACAGTATGGAGTTCTTCATATGCATTGTAAAATATCACTTTATAAATATCATGATGGGTTCATGAGTACAAGAACTTATTATAAGCCAAATTAAATAATAAATCAACAAATATTCCTTTAGCATTTACTATAAGTAATTCATAAATAATAAACTTCACTGAGCACACATGCACACACACCAAAAAATATACTTTAAACAAAATGGATCAGTTATTTTATTCACATTTAACAATATTTTTGTTTAGCTAAGATTTTGTATAATACTGATAGTAATAGTAGTGCTTTATATACAATATATGTTAGGTACATTTTAAATATTTTATTTAATACCCAAATGTCAGTTTTGTTAGGTACAAGGTAACACATCTATTTAATAATTGAGAAACAGAAAAATTGGAGACTTAAGAACCTTAAGAAGTTGATTTGACAAGAAAGTGTGGTAACTGGACTTTTACCCATGTTGTTCTAACATGATTTAAAAACTAAAGCCCCTGTGATGTGTTCTGTTTCCTCTCCTGGAAGCATATAACACCCACAAAATATTTGGGAGAAAAAGGTTATAAAAATACCAGTTGTTAATGGTGTCAAACAGATATGTTTGGATCAATTAATATCTGAATGGATAAAATTCTTTTAAAACAAATCTAAGGAGATATGTCTAATTGCCATAATTTAATGCTAAAATATGATTTTCACACACATATTTTGTAGTTTAAGCAATATACTACAATAATTACTTGGATGACAAACTTCATTAAGTATGTTTTAAATAACTAGATGACATTTGCCATCACATTATGTAATAAATGCTTAATTGAATTTAAATTAAATTCCTATTTGAGTAACCAAATTTAAATTACAATCTGGATAATGAAATAGGAAAACTTAAATTGTAATGGGCTAGCATGCAGAGTGACTTGACAATGGGAAACTAACTCTATGGAAATCTCAACAATTTAGAGACCATGACAAATTTCATGAGTTTACAGATAAGTATATATTTACAGTGATTATGTTTAATTAGTGTTTTAGAACTAAAAAATACTTTGCTTTCTTTTCAGAAATGGAAACCTAAAAATTAAGTGACTTCTCAAAGTCACATAGTTACAGAAAAAGAATTAGGCCTATAAACAATTTTCTTCACCTTGGACTATATCATCTTTCAAATGCCTTATATATCAAAAATGATGGACATTACACTATTATAATGTATTGCTTTGTGTTTAATGGACTTACTGCCTATTTTAACTTGTTTGGGCTGCTTTAACACATTTTATTGATTTTATGGCTTATTAATATCATAAATTTATTTGTGACTGTTCTGGAAGAAGGAAGTTCAAAGATTCCAGGTGCCTGCAGGTTTCATGTCCAAGAGAGTTCATATCCTGGTTCACAGACAGTATGTGCTCACAGAGTGGAAGGGGCTACGGAGCTCTCTGAGAACTCTTTCAGAGGGGTCTAATTCCTTCATGAAGTCCGCACTTTTATACCCTAATCATTTTTCAAAGACCATACCGCCTAATACCATCACAGTGGAGGTTAAGATTTCATTATATAAATTTGGGAGACATGGGCACAATATTCAGTCTATAGAATAGTCCCTTGAATACCATTACCCTTCAAGTGAAGTTTTGCTCAATCTGGCTTCAACCGTTTAGTGTTGTCTCCCTCACAAGCATAGGTATCACCTAAGGTTTTATTAAAAAGTATGTTCTAATCCAGGATGTTGTACAGGGTCTGAGATTTTGCATTTTAGCAAGTACTAGATGCTGATGCTTCAGATCTGAGCACAACATTCTGAACAGTAATATCTTAAAATTTTCCTGTGCTTTTCCTATATATCAGGCACTCTGAGTTTTTATCTTTTCAAGTGATTTTTTTCTATTTCCAAAGGACCTTAAACTTAAATTTCCTTTATCTTGATCTCTATTACCAAAATTCCTTCCTTCCTTCCTTCCTTCCTTCCTTCCTTCCTTCCTTCCTTCCATTCATCCAATTATTAAATCACACATGTGCGCAGATGAAGTTATGATCATTTAATTTTCAAAATGTTTATCAACCCCCTACATCTGTATTAGACCCACCTGAAAACTCAGGCTCATATTAGTTTCCCAACTAATCACCAGACTTGTACAAGAAAAAGGGAGACAAGAAAGAAGTTCAAGGATCCCAATGCACCCAGGAGGCCTCCTTAGTTTTTTCTTGTCCTACCCTTAGAGATGTGGAATAACACTGCTGCAGAGACAGGCAGCCATATGAAAAAAGGCTGATAAGCTGAAGGAAAAATAGCAAAAGGATATTGCAACGTATGAACTGAAGGAAACTCTGATGAAGGAAAGTGAGTCATCAAGGGTGAAAAGAGCAAGAAAAAGAAGGAAAGGAGGAAGATGAAGATGATGAGGAGGAGGATGAAGATGAAGAACAAGATGAGTAAGTTGGTTATACTACAGTTTTTTTTTCCTTTTAAATTCCCTGTACAACATTCACTCCTTTGAAAGAAAATTTTTGAAATGCATGGCTGTGTAAGATTTATTTTTAAATTGTACAATTTTTTTGGTATAATTAACACACTACTGAATGTGTCTTTAGACAGCCCTGTTGTGGTGGTATTTTCTTTTTTTACTTTTATTTAATGAATAAATTTCCAAAGTACAGCTTATGGATTACAATGGCTTCCCCCTCCCATAAGTTCCCTCCCACCCACAACCCTCCCCTCTCCCGCTCCCTCTCTCCTTCCATTCACATCAAGATTCATTTTCAATTCTCTTTATATACAGAAGATCAGTTCAGTATATATTAAGCAAAGATTTCAACAGTTTGCCCCCACATAGCAACACAAAGTGAAAAATACTGTTGGAGTGCTAGTTATAGCATTAAATAACAGTGTACAGCACATTAAAGACAGAGATCCTACATGATATTTTTAAAAAATTAATTATTTTTCTATGCCATTTCCAATTTAACACCAGGTTTTTTTTTTTTTTTCGTTTTCAATTATCTTTATATACAGAAGATCAACTCAGTATATACTAAGTAAAGATTTCATCAGTTTGCATCCACACAGGAACACAAAGTGCAAAAATACTGTTTTAGTACTAGTTACAGCATCACTTCACATTAGACAACACATTAAGGACAGATCCCACATGAGATGTTTAAGGACAGATCCCACATGAGATGTAAGTACACAGTGACTCCTGTTGTTGACTTAACAATTTGACACTCTTGTTTATGGCGTCAGTAATCTCCCTAGGCTCTAGTCATGAGTTGCCAAGGCTATGGAAGCCTTTAGGGTTCGCCGACTTTGATCTCATTCCGATAGGGTCATAGTCAAAGTGGAAGTTCTCTCCTCCCTTCAGAGAAAGGTATCTCCTTCTTTGATGGCCCCATTTTGTTGTTGTTGTTGTTGTTCTAGTACTAGTGGTTGAACTCTGTAATTAACACACAATTATTCTTAGGTGTTTAAATTTTAACTGAAAAGTGATCCCTGTTAAGTATAAGAGTGGGAAAAAGAGATGGTGGAGATGTACAATTTGGGACATGCTCAATCGGACTTGCCCCAAATGGTGGAGTTAGAAACATGCCTGGGGATTCCAATACAATCCCATCAAGGTGGCATGTACCAATGCCATCTCACTAGTCCAAGTGATCAATTTCACTTCATAATTGATCATACTGATAGGTCTAAGAGTCCAAGGGATCACACAAACAAGACTAGTGTCTGCTAATACTAACTGATAGAATCAAAAAGGGAGAGAACGATCCAACATGGGAAGCGGGATACACAGCAGACTCATAGAATGGCAGATGTCCTAAACAGCACTCTGGCCTCAGAATCAGCCCTTAAGGCATTCAGATCTGGCTGAAGAGCCCATGAGAGTATTGTAGGCATGGAAATCCAAGACACCCTGGGGGAAAAAAGAAAAAAGAAGAAGAAGACCTAAATGAAAGATCTCTAAATGAAAGATCTCTGCGAGTGAGATCTCTGTGGTGGTATTTTCAATAGCCATTAATCTGGCCTGGTACAGTATGGGGTTGTAAATAGGCATGGAAATTTAAAACAGGTTCTCATTGATGCACAGCACAAATTAGTTACGTATGGGGGCAGTAGTTTTTTCATCTTCAGGTGTCTCTGATGCAGCTTATACGAAATAATTGTTGGAACCAGCACTGTGGCGTAGCAGGAAAGGCTGCTGCCTGCAGTGCTGGCATCCCATTTGGGTGCCAGTTTGAGTCTCAGCTGCTATACTTCCAACTCAGCTCTCTGCTATGGCCTGGGAAAGCAGTAGAAGATGGCCCAAGTCGTTGGTCCCCTGCACCCACGTGGGAGACCCAGAAGAAGCTCCTGGCTCCTGGCTTTTGATTGGCACAGCTCCCGCAGTTGCGGCCATCTTGGGAGGGAACCAGCAGATGGAAGACCTCTCTCTCCCTCTCTCTCTCTCTCTGTCTCTCCTTCTCTCTCTGTGTAACTCTGACTTTCAAGTAAATAAATAAATCTTTAAAAAAAAAGAAATAAATTTTCTTCACTGAAAGCTGCTCAGTAATTGCAAAAAAAAGTTATTTTGTTGACATTCTGAATGCTTCTAAGTAAATGTGTTTTTTATTAGTAAAAAAAAGGGATAAGAGTATATTAAACAATCTTCCCAATATAGTACAAAACAGTATTAGTTCCTTTATTCCATCATATATTTTGGCACAAAAAATGATTCCTGGACTATAGCATAGCCTCTCAAAATCCCTTCTAGAGTGTAGTATCTTATAAATCTAGTAAAAGCATATAAAAATGTATGTCATACCCAGCAGTAGTCTTAGAGGTCTCTGTTGTTATGAGGTAAGTCAGCTGAAAAATCTGCAAATGTTACAAGAGAAGAATGGGGATGAAGAGGTAAAAATCAGAAGATAGATAATGTCAGATAGTTAATGTAGCCAAGAGTGCAATTTGGAAGCTAAGTAGAAATAATTGGGAGAGCTCATGAATACAACGACACAAGCATGCATGTGTGTGTGTGGGTGCATGTGTGAGAAAGAGAGGGAGGGGGGAAGGAGAGGAAGAAAGAGAGTGAAAGTGAAAGGGAAAAAGACTGAAAGACTCTGAGACCAGGAGAAAAAGAGCCTAGATTTGAGGAACTATTAGTACTCTACCCCAGTGCACAGTCCCATTCAGTCCTGTTCTCTTGGTTGGTTTTCAAGTTAGAATTGACAGCCTAGTCCAATTACAATTTATATATCAGACTATTAGAGTTATTACAGCCTTGCCTTATTCTGACTGATACTTTAAAGCACCCCTTTCCATATCTCTTGCACTAAAATGGGGAAGTGACAAAATGTGTACAGCTTACTCATCTTTGGATATAGCAAGGCACCTGGCACACTATGTTTCGTATAATTGGTATGCAATAAACATTATTCTACACTGTTATAAACACTGCATCATTATAGCTTTTAGTTTGAACATCCACGGCTCTCTTTCTTCACACGTTTTTGGTATATGCTCTTTTTAAAGGCTGAAAGGCAACCCTCCCAAAATAAAATAAATTCTCTTCCCATCCTTGGCAAGAGATTCCTACAGATTCTTCAAAATATGGTCACATTTGTCCTCCTCTGTGAAGCCATCTCCAGCATCTCTTTCCCATGTGCTACACTGCTATTAGTGAAAAATCTCACATTTTATGACACACAGTCCTTGTACATCACGATCTCAATAAGTTGTCAGTTCCTTAAATAGAGGAGGCATGCCATTCGTCATTGAACCCCAAGCACATAGTAAGATTTCTAGAACATAGTAGAAATTCATAAGTGTCTATTGAATTGAAATAAATATCTATATAAAACTTGCCACCTAACTCTGTGCCTGATAGTAATGGATGTGTCACCAAAATTTACTGAATAAAACTTGGAAGAAAAGTAAAGAAAATTTCACTATTCACTAGAAAACAACTTACCCATAATTAACCATAGTCCTTCCCTGTGGTGTTGATGTTCATTATTGCTTCAAAAATAATATGACTTGGATTTTGCTCTTAAATCTCTGCCCTAATGAGATCATGGGACAATCTTTCTATACCATAGTAACCATGGTGATAAGACTCAGATGAAAAAAAGTTGTCAGTCAGCCAGGACATGAGCTAAGATGCATTTGCATCTATTAACTTTAGGTTAAGTTCTTTTTGCATTACCAGACAGGTGGCAAGTGCTTCATGCTCTCAGAATAAGAACAGCTTCTAAAATTTAAATCTCAATTGATGTTTAAGTTTTTCCAGGGTGACAGGCAGTTTACAAAAAGATGAGTTCATTTGCCAAAGGGTGATAGACTCAAGGAAGCAAGGAAGCATCTTTACAAAAATATGGCCATTTTCCATGCCGTTAGATAACTCCCTACTGCCAACAAACATCATTTCTGTCTTGCATAGAATGAGTTGCTGACCATTTTCTTTCATTACAACAATTCTCTCATGAAGACAAAGCAATATGAATCTACATATGAAGAAGGAGTACTGAATAAAATCCAGAGGAAGTTGTAACAAATAATACTCCAAGTATGAGTAGTTTTTAACAAGTGCATGGAAACTGCATATTATGAAATAATTATGCATATATTTCAATTTTTCCACTAAAATAAACTCTCTTAATTCCATGTTAACATGAACTATTTGATGTGCCCTTGTATTTGTGTTTTTACTCTCTTAAATGCTGTCAGGGCTAGTTTTGAGAGAATATGATTATTTAAGCAGAAAAAGTCATATACTAGGGAAAACCCCTTCCCTCTTCACATTTCTTTGTACTGTTTGTATAGTCCTCACTCAATTTTCCTTTAAAAAGAAATGGTAAATGGTTTATGAGACATATAAGTTTACTGTGATGTAAACTTATCAATATATCATATGGTACCCCAAAAATATTCACAACTTTAATGACAATTGACAATAAAATATGTATTTTTCAAAAGTGAATGACTCCAGAAAGGGAGGCAAACCTAACTCAGTATTTTGTTCTCTCTTTGAAAATTTGACTATTGCATCATTTTTATGAGAATTACTCTTGGTGAAAGAAGATAGAAGAGCATACAGTTGTATTCAATTCCATCACAGTGAGGCAAGGTGAGTCTATTTTGAAGGGAGAACAAATGGACGTAGCTGGTATGTGGGGCCTTTAACAAATCTATCCCATTTTGTAACCCCCCCCCCAGTAGCCAATTTCTTATAAATGTGCCATAATAGCAACATGCTACTGTTCAATTTAAGATTAATTTCTTTGAAAGATATTCTGTTTTCCACAAACTAGTTCTCAAAGAATTCTTAGCGGGTAGAATATAAAGATACCATTTATAAAAGCTAAATAATAATACATAAATTTCATTCAGTACTTAGTGCCAAGGACAATATTTCACATGAATTACCTTATAAATGTACTGTCACACAGTTCACCTGTTCTAGGTATCTGGATTACCTCAATGAATAACAACATTAATTAATAGATCCAGATCATGTAGGCCTTAAGCAATAAATCAAACTTCCTTATACACAAGTAAAATATGTAGCATATTAAGGGTGATGGTACTGTGAAAAAATATCATTGTAGAAAGCAGAAAAAAAAATCAGAAGTAAGACTGTAAGATCCAACAAGAAAATTAAAGAAGCCAAGGGAGGAGGCAAAGAAAATATCTTGGGAACTGCTTGACAAAACCACCAGCGCACTGTAGGAAGCTAGCTCAGTGCAAGAAGGTTGGAGAAAGTTGATTCATGGGCCAACAGGATAGCAGAGAAGGAGGACGTAAACTGACTCATGGAGGGGAAGCAAGGTTTCTACAATGGCTTGCTTTCATTCTGATAGAAATTGACACTCTTACAGATTTGAGCTGACTTCATTTTTAGATGACCTCTAAAGAGAGAGAAGATGACTCCTAGTGCCATGGTGAAAGACAACAAGGGACAGGGACATACTGGGCATATTTAAAAATAGAGCCATTTGCCAGGGAATTCCAATTCAATCCATCAACATGGCATGTACCAATGCCATTTCGCTAGTCCAAGTGATCAATTTCAGTTCACAGTTGATCACACTGATTGGTCTAAGAGTCCAAGGGATCACATAAACAATTAGTGTCTGCTAATACTAACTGATAGAATCAAAAAGGGAGAGAATGATCCATCATGGGAAGTGGGATACACAATAGACTCATAGAATGGCAGATGTCCTAAATAGCACTCTGGCATCAGAATCAGCCCTTAAAGCATTCAGATCTGGCTAAAAAGCCATGAGAGTATTTCAGGCATGGAAAGCCAAGACACTCTGGCAAAAAAAAAAAAAAAAAAGAGGACCTAAATGAAAGATCTCTGTGAGTGAGATCCCAGTGGAAAGAATGGGCCATCAAAGAAGGAGGTACCTTTCTCTGAAGGGAGGAGAGAACTTCCACTTTGACTATGATCTTATCTAAATAAGATTGAAGTCAGCGAACTCAAGAGGCTTCCATAGCCTTGACAGCTCATGACAAGAGCCTCAGGTGATTACTGACACCATAAACAAGAGTTTCAATTGTTAAATCAACAATAGGAGTCACTGTGCACTTACTCTTCATGTAGGATCTCTGCCCTTAATGTATTGTAGCTATAACTAGTACTCAAACAGTACTTTATACTTTGTGTGTCTGTGTGGGTGCAAACTGTTGAAATCTTTACTCAGTATATGTTAAATTGATCTTCTGTATATAAAAATAATGGAAAATGAATCTTGATGTGAATGGGATGGGAGAGGGAGTGGGAGATGGGAGGGTTGTGGGTGGGAGGGAAGTTATGGAGGGGAAAAAGCCACTGTAATCCAAAAGCTGTACTTTGGAAATTTATATTTATTAAATAAAAGTAAAAAAAAGCACAACTCCCTGACTGATCACAGACAGGAGGTAAGAACATGACAGGATTATCTCAAGGCTTCAGCAACTGGAGTGAGGGTTTATCATTGACTGAGTTGATGAAGAGTACAACTTTGGGATAGACAGAGTCAGTTTTGGAACTTAATTGTGAGCTTCATACTGACATCCAAGTGGAGGGGTAAAAAAGACAGGTGAGAGACCAGCATTGTAACAGGTAAAGTCATTACCTGAGATACCAGCATTCCATATGGGCACTGGTTCATGTCCTAGCTACTTCACTGTCAATCCAGCTCCCTGCTAACAGTCTGGGAAAAGCAACAGAAGATAGCCCAAGTGCTTGGGCCTCTGCCACCCACAGGCAACAAGATGAATCTTTTGGCTCCTGGATTTGGCCTGCCATAGCCTTATCCAGCAGATGGAAGATCTCCCCCCTCCACTGTGTGTGTGTGTGTGTGTAATTTTCAAACAAACAAATCATTTAAAAAAAAAAGATATGTGAGTATTCAAGTCTGGAGTTAAAGAAAGAGGTCTGGCTTGGGAGCATACATTTGGAAGTGTGTTCTACCTATGATTGATATACATATGAACTTAGAGTGAGGGTAGGCATAGAAGGGAAGAGGCTGAGTATTGAGTCCTAGGCAATCCATCACTAAGTGGTTGGGAAGAAACAGAGGAAGACACATAGGAGACTTAGAGGTCATCAGTGAGGTAAGAGGAAAAATCAGGTGTTCTCTAAGTCAAGTGAAAATGTATGTTAAGGAGAATGGAGAAATCAAATATGAAATTAATATTTAAATGCTGGTTTCAAATTGAAATAAGGTGACAACCGAGAAAGAACCTATATCTTTAGCAATGTAAAAGTGACTGATGCTACTGAAAGCAAACTTTGACTTTCTTTTTCTCTTTCTTTTTTAATTTATTGGAGAGACAGAGACGAGAAAGAGAAAGCTCCGAAATGCTGGTTCACTCCCCAAACGCCTGTAATGTCCAGAGACAAGCTGAGCAAAGAAAGAAACAAACAGGGAACCAAATCAGCTCCCTCACATGGTTGGCATGGACAGAACTCCTTTGGCCATCATCACTGCCTCCCAGGTTGTACATTGACAGGGCAGGAGAAGAATAACTCATTGGAGACTTTTAAGAGAATTTTCCTATATGTATGGCTGATGTTGTATGCTTTAAATAAATATGCCATTTGAAACTGAAGTAGGAGGGAACTTGAAAGTGTTTCCTGTTTGGATCTACACATTGTTTGGAAAGCCTTGTACCATAGTTCCATAGGGCTTGAGATCCAGAGAGATCCTCTGCCAGAATCAACTGGTAATGGCTTTACTATTCACTGAATATAAAACAGGGATCAGGGGCTGGTGCTGTGGCATAGCAGGCAAAGCCACTGTCTACAGGGCTAGCATCTCACATGGATGCTGTTCAAGACCTGGCTGCTCCACTTCTGATCTAGCTCTCTGCTATTTCTAGGAATGCAGTAGAAGATGGCCCAAGTGCTTGGGCCCCTGCATCTGTGTGGGAGACCTGGAAGAAACTTCTGGCTCCTGGCTTCTGATCAGTCCAGCTCCAGATGTTGCAGCCATCTGGGGAGTGAACCAGCA
This sequence comes from Lepus europaeus, assembly GCF_033115175.1. NCBI lineage: Eukaryota > Metazoa > Chordata > Mammalia > Lagomorpha > Leporidae > Lepus > Lepus europaeus. The sequence continues at coordinate 101,714,212 of NC_084828.1, read as the reverse complement.
GATGGAAGATCTCTCTCTCTCTCTCTCTGCCTCTGCCTCTCTGTAAATCTGCCTTTCAAATAAATAAATAAATCTTTTAAAAAATAGGTATCAAATTCTTTAAACTCTGTCCTGTATAATAATAGTACCACTCTGGTTAACATTAGCAATAAGCTGTAACCCATGTGCAGAGTGATATTTCCCTTCAATGTATGTTCATTAAGATGTAAATAACAGCTATTTGTATGCATGATGAAACTATAACATAGCATCCATGCTGGTAGATATTTAATATGAAACAAAAGATGGTACATAATGGAGCTCTTCTGAAGGACTGAGAGCAGGAGTTGGTGCCTGAAACAGTTGAAGTGCATATACATATTAAACAATAACTACGTTCAGAAATCACCATATGTATGCTTTTGCACAATCTTTAAAATTTGTCTCTTAGCAGTCTGCATATTAGCTATCTATGAACTCAGGTTAAGTATTCAAAGAAAATCTTCACACCCATTCCTAACTCTACATCCAACATCACTGTGAAAATTAAGCCATTGAGATAGATATATTCAGAATAGAGAAAAAGTCATTTAATAGATTATGCACACAAAGTATTAATGTTAATTGTACTCATTCTGAATGCTGATCTCAATTATAATTTATAATATGAGTTTTATTGCAAGTATCTCCTCAGCATAAGGAATATGGAGATTCTGATTTGATCAACATCAGAGTCTTCCTGAATTAAGATGACCCTGGAAAAGCTGCTTTTTTATTGTTGATAAAAGTCTCTTCCTCCTCAGAGCAAGTCTTTGGAATGAGAGTCAATAGATCAAGCCCAGCCACATGCAATTTTCATTTATCCCTGTCAGTAACCCTAGGTTCAAAGCTATCCAAAGACTACCAGATGATTTGGTGAATCTCTGTCTGGGGAGAAATTATGTGATTTTTACAGTTCAGCTGGAAAACAAGCCAAGTTTATTATCTTTCTGTCCTGCTAGGTAGAGACTATCTATAATATTCAGCTCTCCTTTTTAATCCCTCTGTGCTGTTAGAAGTGAAACATGGAACAAATGTCTGCCATCTGACAGTTCCTTGAGGTCTTCTAAGGTAATTAAACGTACCTTGAAGCAAAACCTCTCACTGTTTTACAGGATTGCAAATTTATAGAACCAGGGCATAGATACAGACTTAAGTCGTGTCTTCTGAACTTCAGCATTGCTTCTGTAGTAATGAGTGATATTAACAGCAATTATAATCTGAATTAGTTGCATAATTCTAAATGGATTTCTTCTGTACATTATGCTCTGCACAAAGAGAATAGAGTCACTGAGAAATTTTAGGTAAAGTGTACCAATCCTCATTCATGTTAGTGTTTTGCATGCCCTATATGCAAGTCCTATATGCAATTGGAAAATAATGTTGTCTCCAGTAATTTGAGAAAGTCTATAAGAGACATCTAAGCTCTATGTATTTTAAAATGGGATGAGGGGGAAGATATTAAGAATATTTAATACGAATTCATTTCACAAAATATTGAGGGCCAGATACTGCATTTCTTAGACGGTTAATTCCTAAAATTATTCTACTTTTTAGTGTCACCCAAAAAGAGTCCTGAAAAAAACCACTGTTTCTCCATTGGTAAAACTTGTATCACTTATTATATTCACAAGCCCTTAAGTTTTGCATCTGCCTATCATTAAGCACTTGTTATTACAAATACTCAACTGCAAGATCTTAGCACCCTTCCCATGCCAGGAGGCAATGTGACATTTAGGGGACCAAAGGAAGAAATTCTGCTCCCAGAGAGCTAGCCATCTCACCTAACACGAATCAATGGACTTGTGTGACTCTCAGATTCTTAAGTACTCAAACTAAGTTAGTAATTCTTCCTTGCAGCATTTTTCTGAAGATAAAATGAGGTTGTATACATATTAAATAAATGATTGAGTGATGACACATTGTCCTCATTCCTGGGCATAGATGCTTTGGAACAAAACAGACTTAATTCCCTGCTCTGGTATTTACTAGCATTGTGCCTATGGACTAGTTACTTTGCCGTTGTGGGTCCTGACTTCCTACTTGGTAAAATGATAATGATAAGCTTTTGTGTGTAAAGCTACAATTAGTGAGGCAACTAGCAGAGTATGCAGCAAAATGCAGGCATATGAATAGTTACCCATGTTTAAACCTAAGCAGGTTTTGGATTTAGGGCTTATCTGAACTATTTATATGCCAATGACTTGAAAATCACCATCCCCAATCTAGATATCACCTTTGCACTCCCATCCCATCTTCTTAGTTGACTTTGCTACCTAGAAGTCTTAGAAGAATTTCATTCCTAATGTGACTCGAAATGACTATTTTACACACCCTAATCTATTTCAGTCCCAGTTGTTGTTATTTTGGGAAATAGTACCTCCATTTTACTGGGTTGATAAAGCCAAATTATTTTGGAAGAACCCTTCCCTTCTCTGTACCATACTCCTTCCGTATTCAGTATAACACCAGTACCACCCATCAACTCCTCATCAGGACTGAGATTCACTTCTTGTTACTGTCCTTCACCAGCTGCTCATTCTCTGCCCCACACTCCCTATGCCAATTTCACAGGCCTGATCCATCTCCTTCATCAAATCTCTGTTGGAGTATCATCACTTTCGAGAGGCCTTCTTTATACACCCGGTCTAAGTCCATATAATTTTTCCATTTATTTTTCGACCTTCTACTTCCTAATTCTCTCCACTTTTCCTTCATAAATAACAAAGCACACTGCATAGTTCTTTATCTGTTGTCTATCTCTCACAACGTAGGAAATTCTATGAATCACATTTGTTTTTCTTGCCTCTGAATATTTCAATTTACTGACCCTAAAATGGAGTCAACACTAATATTTTTTTGAGGTTGTATAAGTATATAGCTGCAATTTGGTTTTTTTTTTAACTTTTATTTAGTAAATATAATTTTCCAAAGTACAGTTTATGGATTACAATGGCTTTTTCACCCCCAAAACTTCCCTCCCACCTGCACCACTCCCATCTCCCGTTCCCTCTCCCATTCCATTCACATCAAGATTCATTTTCAATTATCTTTATAGACAGAAGATCGATTCAGTATATATTAAGTAAAGATTTCATCAGTTTGCACCCACACAGAACATAAAGTGTAAAATACTGTTTGAGTACTAGTTATAGCATTAATTCACATTGGACAACACATTAAAGACAGAGATCCCATATAAGGAGTAAGTACACAGTGACTCCTGTTATTGACTTAACAATTTGACACTCTTGTTTATGGCATCAGAAATCTCCTTAGGCTCTAGTCATGAGTTGCCAAGGCTATGGAAGCCTCTTGAGTTCGCTGACTTCAATCTTATTTAGACAAGGTCATAGTCAAAGTGGAAGTTCTCTCCTCCCTTCAGAGAAAGGTCCCTCCTTCTTTGATGGCTGGTTTTTTCTACTGGGGTCTCACTCACAGAGACCTTTCATTTAGGTGGTGTGTTTTGTTTTTTGTTTTTTTTTGCCAGAGTGTCTTGGCTTTCGATGCCTAAAATACTCTCATGGGCTCTTCAGCCAGCTCAGAGTGCCTTAAGGGCTGATTCTGAGGCCAGAGTGCTGTTTAGGACATCTGCCCTTCTGCGAGTCTGCTGTGAATGCCACTTCCCATGTTGGATCGTTCTCTCCCTTTTTGATTTTATCAGTTAGTATTCACAGACACTAGTCTTGTTTGTGTGATCCCTTGGACTCTTAGACCTATCAGTGTGATCAACTGTGAACTGAAATTGATCACTTGGACTAGTGAGATGGCATTGGTACATGCAGTACTGATGGAATTGTATTGGAATCCCCTGGCACATTTCTTTGTTTTTTTTCTTCAGTTGATGTAGGAACCATTTCATTGCTATTGTTGTTTCTGATTCAGCGGAGAGAAGAAGGGATCTCAGAAGTGTTAGAGAATCCTGGATAGAAATATCTTTTTACCCCTGTATCTAACCAGAATACCGTGGCTCTAAGATTTCTTCTGTTACTCTTTATCCAGCCAGGTTCGACCAGATAGGTAGACCCACAAGGTCAAATTTAGGAATTTTCATTGTATAAATCTTAAATTCTCCTACACCAATATCTGTGATCCTTAAATTTAATCTGAACTGAAACAACCTCACATTTATTTTTATTTTGAATATCTCTTGATTTTCTTTTTTTTCAAATCTTCTTTTTTTTAAACTTTTATTTAATGAATATAAATGTCCAAAGCACAGCTTATGGATTACAATGGCATCCCCCCCATAACTTCCCTCCCACCCGCAACCCTCCCCTTTCCCGCTACCTCTCCCCTTCCATTCACATCAAGATTCATTTTCAATTCTCTTTATATACAGAAGATCAGTTTAGTATATATTAAGTAAAGATTTCAACAGTTTGCCCCCACATAGCAACACAAAGTGAAAAAATACTGTTGGAGTGCTAGTTATAGCATTAAATCACAGTGTACAGCACATTAAAGACAGAGATCCTACATGATATTTTTAAAAAATTAATTAATTTTCTATGCCATTTCCAATTTAACACCAGGTTTTTTTTTTAATTTCCAATTATCTTTATATACAGAAGATCGATTCTGTATATACTTAGTAAAGATTTCATCAGTGTGCATCCACACAGAAACACAAAGTGCAAAAATACTGCTTCAGTACTAGTTATAGCATCACTTCACATTAGACAACACATTAAGGACAGATCCCACATGAGATGTAAGTACACAGTGACTCCTGTTGTTGACTTAACAATTTGACACTCTTGTTTATGGCGTCAGTAATCTCCCTAGGCTCTAGTCATGAGTTGCCAAGGCTATGGAAGCCTTTAGGGTTCGCCGACTTTGATCTTATTCTGATAGGGTCATAGTCAAAGTGGAAGTTCTCTCCTCCCTTCAGAGAAAGGTACCTCCATCTTTGATGGCCCCATTCTTTCCACTGAGATCTCACTCGCAGAGATCTTTCATTTAGGTCTTCTTCTTCTTCCTTTTTTTTTTTTTTTTTTTTTTTTGCCAGAGTGTCTTGGCTTTCGATGCCTACAATACTCTCATGGGGTCTTCAGCCAGATCTGAATTCCTTAAGGGCTGATTCTGAGGCCAGAGTGCTGTTTAGGACATCTGCCATTCTATGAGTCTGCTGTGTATCCCGCTTCCCATGTTGGATCCTTCTCTTCCTTTTTGATTCTATCAGTTAGTATTCACAGACACTAGTCTCGTTTGTGTGATCCCTTTGACTCTTAGACCTATCAGAGTCATCAATTGTACAATTTGGGACATGCTCAATCGGACTTGCCCCAAATGGTGGAGTTAGAAATGCGCCAGGGATTCCAGTACAATCCCATCAAGGTGGCATGTACCAATGCCATCTCACTAGTCCAAGTGAGCAATTTCAGTTCACAATTGATGCCCCTGGCACATTTCTTACTCCACCATTTGCGGCAAGTCCTATTGAGCATGTCCCAAATTATACATCTCCTCCCTCTCTTATTCCCACACTTCTATTTAACAGGGATCACTTTTCAGTTGAATTTCAACACCTAAGAGCAAATGTGCGTTGATTACAGAGTTCAACCAATCATATTAACTAGAAGAAAAAAAAATACTAAAAGGGATAAAGTATTAAATTGTACATCAACAGTCAGGACAAGGGCTGATCAAGTCACTGTTTCTCATAGTGTCCCTTTCACTTCAACAGATTTCCTTTTTTGAACCCGGTCATTTGCAACAAAATGGAGGAATCTGGAAAATATCATGCTGAGTGAATTAAGCCCATCCCAAAGGGACAAATATCATATGTTCTCCCTGATCAGTGACAACTAACCAACCACAAAAAAAGAAAACCTGTTGAAGTGAAATGGACACTATGAGAAATAGCAACTTGATCAGCCCTTGTCCTGACTGTTGATGTACAATTTAATATAGCTGCAATTTGTAGCAAGTTGCATGTGTTTGTTTATATTTTCCTATATCCATGTGACACTATCAAAATGAATCCAGAATGCTAATATATATTAATATAATCATTCTTTCATAAATATATTCTGATGTATGTTATGCTATGAAATAGGGCAAAAGGCAAACTGAGGTTCATGAAACATATTTCTTTTTTTTTTTTTTTGGACAGGCAGAGTAGACAGTGAGAGAGAGAGACAGAGAGAAAGGTCTTCCTTTCACCCCCACCAAATGGCCCTACTAGAACCCGGGGGTGCCAGCGCTGCAGGTGGAGGATTAGCCTATTGAGCTGCGGTGCTGGCCGGAACATATTTCTTACCCTGAGGGTGCTTAGTTTCTTTCTGCCGGCTTCCCATGCATTAGCTAGAAACTGGATTGGAAGTGCTTAGAGTCTGGGATTTGAATCAGGCACTCCAATATGAGAGGAAGGCCTACCAAGTAATGGCTTAACCCCCACACCTCAATGCCCACCCCTGATTAATGTAGACAAAGGCTTTGGAGGGACTAAATAATTCAGCTCAAGAGTTTTAGAGAGAAGTTATCATAGCATGACTGTCATGGTAACTAGGACATAGAGAAAACTGCTCTTTTAAAGAATGAGTTGATGGAGTACAATTATCTCAGGTTAATAGCTCCCAGAATATCATTACTTGTATGCTTACTTTATATATTAAAAATAAGTTAATGGCAAGTACATCTCTTTATATTAATAAAATTACATAATGGCAGATACACTTTATATTTTGCATTTTTCTTTTGCATACCAACACTTCCTCTCAAACCACCTAAAATCTTCATTACAAATTATTTTTCCTTAATATGTATTGATATCTCTTTTACATTGAAGAATCCTCTGCTCCTGAACGTTCTTTCCTTTCAAAACTTCCCTACACGGGCAGATGTTTGACAAGTAAATACCCCTGCTGCAGGTAACATTCTTTGAGCCATTTACTATTTGGCACTTTGTAGGTCAGAAGCATAGCAATTTATATACTATGCTCGTGGCCCACTACACTTTCCCCTAATCCATCTAATGAAGATATCAATGTAAATATAAGCAAAAAGCTGCAAAACTACAAAAAAAAAAAAAAAAGAGCAAGCAGAGGATCCATTTCATTAATAATTTGGGGGCACTAAATCAGAGATAATTTTTTTCCCTCTGGTCTCAGCAGCACACTTGACTCTGTATCAGCAGACAAGCTTCAAAGGAAGTAAACTTTCTCTGTACCACCACATAAAACTTTTTGTTCAGTATTTAAGTGATTTTTATATTATGCAACTATGTCCATGTTCCTTCATGAATTCTAAGAAGCCATCCAACAAGCAGAAGTTGAGAAAGCAAATATCAACTCTAGGCGTTAGTAGGAGAGACATTTCAGCCTAGGTAAACATTTTTCTGGTAGAGAAAAACAAGGCATTGAAGTGTGGAGATGATTAGTGTTTCTGTTGTGAACTTCACTCTCCAAACTCCATGTGGGTGGAAAAGGCTGAGGTTCAGGTTGAAACAGGAACTTCAGTTCTCTGCAATCCTGCACAAGAACATCTTGTTTTTCATTTCAGAATCTGGTAAACAATTTTCCTCCTGAAATAAACAGATACTGGTGACAGTGCCTTGTAGGAATTCTGCCACAGATGTTTAAAAATACAAAACTTCAAAGGCATATGTAAATGACATTCCTTCAGAACAAATACTCTTTCATTATTTAGAATTAGTACCTGCTTCTTATTTCATTCTTCCTGACCCATTTCAAGCAATGCAGGACTTTCTGTATTTACCTCAGAGAAAAATAGAAATAGGTGAAGACAACACTAAACCCAATCTTAGCTTTGAAATTATCACCGAGAAATTGTTCCCTAGAAGCCAACTAAAAACCTTTGATTAAAGTTGTTTTTCAACAATCAGCTGAAAATGAAAGTGTTAGTCAGCATATCAGGTATCCTGTTTTTATTTTACCAGATAGCATGTTTGAACAAAAATAAGGAGCAACAAAATTAGTTATTATATATTGAAAAACATAGCTTGCAAAGCAATGCTCTCAGCATCTTACACACAACATTTAATTTAATTGCCTTAACAACCTTCGGACATAGATAACAGTGAAGTTTTAGAAAGTGAGGAAATAAGCATTTAACTATATTTCATGAAAATTTGCTGAACTTTAAGAAACCTTTTTATAAGACATGAAATCAGGGTATCAACGAAATATCTATACTTCCTTATTCACTGCAGCATTGTTCATAATAGCCAGGATATGGAATCAACCTATATGTACATCTATGGATGAATAAATAAATGTCTCTCACACACACATAAACATGCACATGAATACCATCCTGGCCTTTGAAAAAGGGAATTCTTTCATTTGCAATAACATTGGTGAACACAAAGGCCATTATACTCAGTGAAGTGATTCAAGAGATAAATACTACATGATCTCACTTTGTGTGGAATCAAAAAAGTCAAACCCCGAACCAGAGTAAAATAGTGGTTTCTAGGGACTGGGAGTTGGAGGAAATGGGGAAATATTGATTAAAGGACACAAAGTTCCAGTTTGGCAGGATTGTTAAATTCTATGTATCTATTGTCTACAGTGATGAAAGTTAACAAAACTACAAACTCAAAATTTGCTAAGACAGTAAGTTTTAAATGTCTTCACCAATAAAAGGAAATTGATCAACTGTGATAGGTATGTTAATTAGCTTGATTGTGGTAATCATTTCATTTATATATATATATATATATATATATATCTCCATACATATATATCAAACCATCTCATTATTTACCTTAAATATGTACAATTTCTGTTTGTCAATTATACCTCAGTAAAGCTGATAGGGAGGAAGCTTGTATTTAGACATGTTATCCATTAAACTAGAAATTAGCAGAGATGAGCATTACCATATAAATATACACACAAAAAATATAAAATGCAAGTAATTCAGATTGGAAAGTTTATGTATGTTTCTTGCTTAATGTGACTCCTGAAAAAATAGAACTTACGGGAAATGGACTTCCAAGCAAAGGGAATAGCTTGATCAAAGATTCAGGAGTACATGAAATCAATTAATTGTGGGAATGAACTTGTTGAAGGTAAAGCAAAGCATGTAGAGTAAGCATGGTGGAGATTAGTGACCAAGGAGACCAGAAGTCCATATGTGAATTGCTTCGGTTGCTAGCAGGAGGAATTGCACTTTAACTTTAAAGCCATATTGAATCATCTCCATTAACCTAATTGGCAAAATTAAAAAGAACTTAAGATCTTGTGTTCTAGAAAAATGAGCAAAAAACCAAAATTAAATTAGTTCAACACAGGTGTTTGTATTTTTTTGGTTCTGCTGAGCCAATAACAAAAATCTTTAAAATCAAATTGAATAGGAATGATTTCCTTGAATTTTGAGTTCCCCTAGCAAACTACTACAAGCTCAAACATTAATCTTCTATTCTCTACTAATCTATGAGTTCTTTCAGGACTGCAACAAGTTCTGATTCAGAGAAGACATTTAATAAACAATTATTCATTAGATCTTTTATATCTTTCATCTTGTTTTCAAATAGTCATCATTTCTACCAACATCTTTCTGTACTAAACATTGTCCTAGATTTATCCACCTCCCAACACACACATTTTCTTCTTTGCTGAGTGAACTAAAATGAGGAAATGAGGATATTTCAGGAAAAAATTATAGAGTTCTGGAGATTGAAAAGATTCTGCAAGTTATCTTACTTTACACACTAGAAACTTTATCCAATAGTTTTAATCATTTGTCAATGACCTATGGCTGGTAATACTTGCCTATATGATGTACTGTCATATTTTACCCTATAAAAATCCTGGTAAGGTACTTATTATTGCTACTATTTTACAAATAAGAAAAGAAAGTCAAGGAGAGTTTAGATAATTAGTGTTGGTTCATGGAGCTATCAAGTGGCAAAAATAGGCAGTGAAACCAGTTCTTACCTATTTCATGTATCTAGTCTCTAAGAGAATGCTACTCACAGTGCAGCTCATGGACTAGAAATATGTGATGGTTAACTTTCATGTCTGGGTAAAGGAATACCAAGATACATTGTAAAACATTATTTCTTGGGTGTTTTTGTGAGGAGGTTTCTGAAAGAAATTAGCATTTGAATCTGTAGTCACAGAAAAAAAAAATGCCCTGACCAACACAGAAGAGCATCATCCAATTCCTTTAGTGACCTGAATTGAAGAAAAAGATAGCGAAAAGGCATTTTTGATGTTGGAACATCCACCTTCAACTGCCCTTGGGCATCAGCACTTTTGATTCTCAGACCTTCACAATGCGACCAACACTATTAGCTCTCAGGTCTTTGGGCTTGAACTGGAACTGTAATACTGGCTTTCCTAGGACTTCATCTTGCACCTAGTAGATCATATGACTTCTCAGGTTCCATAATCATGTGAGAGAGTCTCTCAAATGAAATCTCTCTCTGTTTATGTGCACAAGTACATATCCTATTGATTCTGCTTCTCTGACTAATGCATATTTCCTGCATCACCAAGAATCTTGTTAGAGATTCAATGTCTTGAATTTACCTCAGATATAATGAATCAGAATCTACATTTTAACAAGATCCCCAGGTAATTCACTTTCTCATTAAAGTTTGAGATTTGTTCTAGGCAACTACACAATACAACTGGGGTCCTTAGCCAAAATTTTCAAGTTAAGGAAGGAATATTATAATAAAATATTAATGTTTTATATTTTGAATTAGGTATATTTGCTAACCTAGTGAGGTATATGCATTTACAAAAAAATCACCAAGGTGTATTCTTAAGACTGCTCATTGCAGGCACTTTATTATGTATACCATAACTAAATAAAAATAATATGTCCATAGCATATTTATTAATTCAAGTTATCTTCAGTGTATGTAACCTGGAAAAGTCTTATAGCTTACTTGAGAATTATGTTTGAAAGAGAGAAGTGTGGAGGTCCCTACATGGCATGTATAATCAGGAAAGGAAAATATGCAACATACAAAATAGTATAAAACCAAATTTATAATCAAAATTTGATAAGTACTATAAAAATAGAGAACATGTATGAAACAAGATGCAATTTAGATTAATAGAGTTAGAGAATGTTTTAATGAAGAAAGAAATCTAAAATACAAATATGATGTATTATCTTGATTATCATCCTTACAAACAGGATGGGAAAGATTTTTTTCAGGCAAAAGAGTAGCATTTTTTCAGGTGCTGAATTGGGAGAAAGCATGGGGTTTCTCATGATATGTAAGTGAACCACAATATCTAAAGTACAGTGAATAAGGAGACAAATTGCAAGTATGAATGTTTAAGAGGCAGTCAGGAGCTAACACTTATAAATATTTGAAAATCATCTTACAAAGATAGAACTTTCTCTGAACTGCAGTGGGCAATATTGATATTTTAAAACCAGAAAGTAATATACAATTTACTCTGGCAACTGTATGGAGAATATATTGGAAGAAGAAAAATAATGGAGTGGAAAGACAAATTAAGAAGCTAGGCAATATCCTAGGCAAAAGTTGGTAGTGGCTTGGATTAGGGTTAATGAATTCAAAATATACTTTAGATATATGGTTGGCAGCTCTTGGTGATTGAATGTAAGTAGTACCAGAAAAATAAGTATTAAGAACTCCCAAGGTTCTGGAGTACGCTGATGGTGAGTGAAGGGTAAAGAGTATAATTTTAGTTAGAATACGTTAAATTTGAAATGCTTTTAGGAAATCCAAATGGGGATGCCAGATTCACAGTTGGATATACTAACTTGATCTCAGAAGGAAATCTGATTTGGAATGTGCATTTTTAAGTATTTGGCATAAGAAAGGATACAGAATGAAAAGAGAATAGAGCCCATAACCAATACAAGGGTAAAAGCAGGTAACTATAAATGTTTGAACACATTAACTCTTGATGGACATTGCCCAAGATACCAGTATATGAACTAAACCAGTTAACTAAAACCTAAAACAAATGATTTGCTAGGGTATCAAAAAATAAGACTAAATCTAGGGATAAATCTGTGTACAGACTCTCTAGATTTTAGGTTTCTTGAGGACACGTGGTCATATGATTTCTTTGAACTTGGTAAACTGTCTGGAAATATAGATAAATACACAATTGAGTGTATGAACAAACAACATGATGTGAAAACTGTGAGATACAGTTATTGTCCTGACATTGTTACTAAATAATAACAAATAAATCAGTTGAGATATTGAGTCTCAGTTTCTTCAATGGTAAAATGTTAGAAATAAACAAGATGAACTCTGAGATTCTATATAAAATTATATGATTTAACAATATCCTATAGGAAGAATACACATATCTCCAGATATTTTACTCTCTTCTTAACAACACATTTTTTATTTGACAGGTAGAGTTACAGATAGTGAAAGAGACAGAGAGATAGGTCTTCCTTCCGTTGGTTCACCCCCAAATGGCCACGACGGCCGGTGTTGCACCTACCTGAAGCCAGGAGCCAGGTGCTTTTTTTCCTGGTCTCCCATGCGGGTGCAGGGGCCCAGGCATTTGGACCATCCTCCACTGCCCTCCCAGGCCACATCAGAGAGCTGGACTGTAAGAGGAGCAACCTGGATTAGAACCCAACACTCATATGGGATGCTGACGCCGCAGGCGGAGGATTAACCAAGTGAGCCACAGCTCCGGCCCCACATATTTTACTCTCTTCTTTCAGTCCGGATATGGGAAAAGCAGACACAAACTGGGATATACATGGTAGAGTATCTTAAAGCTGTCTAATCTACTTAAGAAAGATGAGGCAAAGTGCCAGAGACAGGCCCCCTAGTGCCTGCTCCTGATGCTTTTCTTCTACCCACAGTCCGGTTGTCTTTCAAAGGGCCATTAAATTGCAAGGAAGAAATTACTCCACAGTCAGGTGCCATAAACTGTGAAATGCTGTAGATCTTCCTTATTAATAGGTTCCTATGAATTCACCTACTCACTAAAACTTGCTTATAATCTGAAAATTAATACTTCTGAGGCCTTTATAGTTTTCCACAAACATGTGCCAAGCAGCAACAAATTTGTGTCCCCTTACTTACACATCTCCAGAAAAGCCAGAACAAGACAGCACTCTGCCTTCTTCTCTAAGCTCCTGTATTGTATAGTCAGTTCTATATTTTTCATATCTTTGTGCTTTTTGTTGATGAATTTTTTCTGAGCATTAACTGCTGTCTAATATTCCTAAGTACAAGAAGGAAGTGATATGCAAAATGGAGAAAACACCTTTGAGGTAAGCTCCATCCAGGAATGAATTTCGTGTTGTTGACCATGAGTTCAATGTTAATGAAAAACAACAACAAATTCAATAAGGTGTCTTTAAGCAGAAGCACATAAAACATAGTACTATATTGAATGGTTGATAAAAATACTGTTAATGAAGCCTGTCAGGAATTCAATTCTTTATATCTCTTGGGACCAGTTGTTCAGTATTTGCCAACTCAGTGCGTGCTGCCAGTTTATAGTACACAACTATCACAAGAAAGAAGAATCAACATTCATAAGTGCCAGGCATTCATACGTTCCCTAGGAAGACTGGAGGTAGAGTCACAGCTGAGCTTGTTTCCTAAAGCATCCACCAAGTATGTGTTACGTGATATCTCATGCAAGTCTAGAGTTTACAGTGGTCATCAGCCCAAAGAGTGTGCCTGCTCCCAATGCATTTAGAATACAGGGGGTGTTCCATACAATGAAGTAGAGAACAAAGTGTGAGTACTGGGAAGGTCATGAGATGGTTAGGTATTCAGGAAGGCCACACCAAAAGGATATTGTCAATGGCTTTGGTGATGGATAAACATGTGAACAGATATGCTGAAAATACTGAAGTAGGACATACTGAAAGACAGGAGGAAGGATCCTCTATGACATTTGAGGATTTAACACGGATTAAATCTATAAACACATTTAAAGTACTTTTAACTTCTAGGCTTCTAAACTATGGAAACCAGCTGTGATGTGAGTAGATGTTAACTAATCAAGAGTTATTCCTTAAAATTTGGAAAACTCGCTTCAGAGAATCTCTACGAAAGCAAGTGAGACAATAAATACAGAAGCATTTATGGTTTTCAAAGCCTTCACCACATCAAAATAGTGTTCTTTAAAAAAAATTTTTAAAAACAGTTTTAAATTTAGAAAAACAAGAATACGGATAGTTTTCATATACCTCACATCCAGCTTTCCCTACAATTAATTTCTTATACAAGTATAGTGTATTTGCTGCAATTAATCAGCCAATACTGATATGTTATTATAAACTAAGGTGTATAGTTTATTCAGATTTCCCTAGTGTTTTAGACCATTTTTTTTTTACTATAACGAAATACCTGAGCTTGGGTAACTTTATAAAAAAAGGGATTTATGTTGCTCACAATTCTGGAAGTTCAAGAACCCATACCTGACAATGGCTTTCTTGTTAGCAGAATCCCAAATTAGCACAGGTATCATGTGGCAAGAGATTGGGAACACAATTAGAACGTCTTGGTCTTTCTTCCTATTCTTAGAAAGCCATCAGGACTCCATTATGGGGCCTTCATCTAATATTATGACCTTATCTAATCCTTATCACTCCTTAAAGCTCACATCTCTGAACACCATAGTCGGATCAGTTTCCCACCCTCTTAATACTTCATAATTGGAATTAAATTCCGATATGTGAACTCTTGAGTGACACACTCAAATCATAACCAAATCACAACACTTGGTTTTTACCTATTGTCTTTTTCCTCTTGGAGGATCTACCCCAGGTTTCTATATTACATTCAGCTGTCGTGCCTCCTAAGGTCTTCTTGACTATAAAAGTTTCTTGAGGTTTCCTCATTTTTGATAACTTAATATTGAGGAGTGCTGGTAAAGTATTCTCCAGAATGCTTTCCACTGGAGAACTTGTTTGATGTTTTTTTCTCACAATAAGATTAATGGTATGTGTTATTGGGGGAAAAGACATAGATTATTTTACACATTTGTTAATAGTTATATTTTCCTACCAAAGTGTGAATGGATCCTTGGATTCTTTCATCTCCTAATTTTTTTTTTCCATAAATTATGTACTGTGTATGCCAAAGTTCTTTGAGTTTTGACACTGTGTATGCCAAAGTTCTATGAGTTTTGACAAATGCATATTCATTAAACTAGCACTAGAGAGTATCATCCAGAAAAGATTCACTATACTCAAAATTCTTGTAATTTACCTATTTATCCCTCCTCTGTCTCTCCTCTAACCATGGGAGCTAATGATCATTATAACACTATTGTTCTACTTTTCCAGAATTGGAGTTAGATAATGTGTATCTACTACAGCCTATCTTCTTTCAATTGCCAGTATGTATTCAAGTTTCTTCCATGTTTTTTTCATAGCTTGACAAAGCATTTATTTTATCACTGAATATTCAAATATATATATGTACCATTGTTGATCTACTTATTGAAGGCTATCTTGGTTTCTTCTTGGATATGGTGATTATGAATAAAGCTACTCAAAACATTTCACATTCAGGTTTTTGTTTATAAAAATTCCATTTTTTGTTTATAACTTGCCCTCCTAGTTCAATAAATATCCAAGAATGTTGTTCCTGAATTATATGATAAAACATTGTTTATGTTTGTAAGAAATTGACAAACTGTCTTCCAAGGTAGCTGAAATATTTTACATTGGCACTAAAGATGAATAAAAGTTCCTCTTCAAATTTTTGTCAGCATTACTTGGTAGGAAAGTGAAGGGGTGAAATATTTGTTAGATGTTTAGATTTTAACCATGCTGATAAGTAGGAATTGTTATCTTGTTGCTTTAATTTGTTTTTCCCATGATGTGGAACATCTTTTCATATGCTAATTTGTTTTCTGTATATCTTCCTTGGTGTCTATTTAGATCTTTTGCCAATTTTTAATCAGGTTACATGCTTTCTTTTCATAGTTTCATGAATCTTTTGTAGTTTTGGGGTGCAAGTCCTTTTTCAGGTATTTTCTTAAAGTCTTCCAGACATGTTTATTGATTCTTTTAATAGTACCTTTTGTAGAAAAGAGATTTTCAAGTTTAATATGGTCCAGTTTATCATTTTTTTTAAAGATTTATTTTATTTCTTTGAAAGAGTCACAGAGAGAGGTAGAGACAGAGAGAGAGGTCTTCTATCCGCTGGTTCACTCCCCAGATGGCTGCAACGACCAGAGCTTTGCCGATCCAAAGGCAGGAGCCAGGAGCTTCTTCTGGGTCTGCCACGTGGGTGCAGGGGCCCAAGGACTTGGGCCATCTTCTACTGCTCTCCCAGGCCATAGCAGAGAGCTGGATTGGAAGAGGAGCAGTCAGGATTAGAACTAACACCCATTTGGGATGCTGGTGCCTCAGGCCAGGGCGTTAACCTGCTGCACCATAATGCCAGCCCCCCATTTATCATTTTTAATGGATTGTACTTTTGTTATTTAATCTAAAAATGCATTTCCAAACACAAAATCACACAGATTTTCCCCTAAGTTTCCTTCCAGGATTATTATGAGCTTCATATTTTCAGTTAATATTTGTGAAAAATGTAAGGTCTTGGGCCGGCGCCGCGGCTCACTAGGCTAATCCTCCGCCTAGCGGCGCCGGCACACCGGGTTCTAGTCCCGGTCGGGGCACCGATCCTGTCCCGGTTGCCCCTCTTCCAGGCCAGCTCTCTGCTGTGGCCAGGGAGTGCAGTGGAGGATGGCCCAGGTACTTGGGCCCTGTACCCCATGGGAGACCAGGAGAAACACCTGGCTCCTGCCATCGGATCAGCGCGGTGCGCCGGCCGCAGCGCGCTACCGCGGCGGCCATTGGAGGGTGAACCAACGGCAAAAGGAAGACCTTTCTCTCTGTCTCTCTCTCACTGTCCACTCTGCCTGTCAAAAATTAAAAAAAAATAAATAAATAAATAAAAATTTTAAAAAAAAAAAGAAAAATGTAAGGTCTTGTATATTTGTTTTTGCATATGGACATCAATTATTCTAACTTTATTCATTGAAGAGACTATCCCTTTTTCATGGCGTTGTCTTTGCTCATTTTCCAAAGATCAGTGTATTATATTCCTTGTATCTTTTCTGGGCATTCTATCTTATTCCTTTGAATTTTCTGCAAATGCCTTTTTCCAATATCACGCCATCTTAAAAACTGTAGTTTCATAGTAAACTTTGAAGTAGAATTGTACAGGTTTTCTAACTTCATTTTTAGCTATTATTTATTTATTTATTTTAGCCTATCCTGGATCTTTTATCTTTCCATATAAACTTATAGAGTCATTTTGTCAATATCTGCAAATTAACATTCTGAGATTTTGATTGATTAGGATTGCATTGAAGCTATGCATCAATCTGAGCAGAACTAGCATTTGACAATATGACTTTTGACAATAACATAGAAATTATCTCCATGTACTTAGATTTTTAATCAAAATTTGATAGTTTGCAGATATCATCTTTACATATTTATTATATTTATAATTAGTATTCCATTTTCTTGTTTGTGCTATTATAAATGATATTATGCTTCTAATTTTAAAGTCCAATATTTATCATTGGTCTATAAGAAAGCAATTTTTTATATTAACCTTCTATCTGATGACCTTGCTCGAATCACTTAACAATTCCAAGAGTTTCTTGTTCTCTTTTTAAAGATCTTCTACATAGATAATCATGTGATCTGTGAACAGTTTATTTCTTCATTCCTCATGTGTATTATCTTTTATTTTCTTTTTTTTTCTTTTATTGTACTAGTTAGTATCCCTATATGACGTTGAATGGGAATCGTAGGATAGAATTGAAAACAGATTAATTATCTATAGTTAGGAGATATAGAATCATCTTAAATTTAAGTTTTAAAGGGTAATGGCAATGGCTTTACCCACTACACCACAATGCTGGCAGCTATTATTTGTTTTTAATGTAATCATTTGTGACCAAACATTCCCCCATTAGCACTGCTGTCTTTGTGTCCTCTGAATTTTAATAAGTATGTTTTCATTTCCATTCATCTTTAAATATTTTCTACTTTTCTTTGTGATTTCTTCTCTGATCCAATGATTATCTAACAATTAATTTCCATAAATTTGTGATTTTTTTCCAATTTTCCCTTTATTAATGACTAATAACTTGTTACCATTGTGATCTGTGAAGATATTCTGTGCATTAGCTATTTTTTAAAATATATTGAGGCTTAATTTTTGTTCTAATAGATGATCTGATGCAGAAAATGTTCTGTTTTCACTTGAGAAGAATGTGTATATTATTGTTTTTAGAGTGTTCCATATATCCAGTTATTTTATTATGTTAAGTTCTTATTCTTTATTCTCTTCAAGGTGGTTTTTCCAACCACTTTTAATGAGAAGGTATTGAAGTCTCCAACAATATTGTCAAATTGTCTTATTTTTTCCATCAATTCTGTGTTTCATATATTTTGATGGCTTGTTATGAGGTTTTTTTTCTTAATAATTATATCTTCTTGATATAATGAACCTATTATTACTATAAAATGTACCTCTTTGTCTTCTGTAATTATTTTTGATTCAGTCTATTTTTTCCTGATTTATAACTATCTATGGCCTTTTGCTAACTATTAGCATGAAGCACTTTTTACAGTTCTTACACTTTCATTCTCTGTGTGATTGTGGATCTAAGGTGATTTGATTTACAGACAGTATATAGTTGAACAGTGTGTTTTTATTCTTCTAAACTAATTCTGCCAATCTCAATCTTTTCATAAAGATGGAAGGCTCACACTTCCTTATTTTAAAATTCACCACAAAGCTGCACTAATCCAGAGTGGGCATTGTGGTGCAGATTAGGCTTCTGCTTGGGACACCCATATCCCATATCTAAGTGCTGGTTGAAGTTTAGTCTCTCTGCTTCATGCACAGCTCTGTGTAAATGTGCCAAGGAAGCAGGAGATGATGGCTCAAGTGTTTCAATTCCTGCCATCCACATAGGTAACTCAGATGGAATTCCTGGCTCTTGGCTTCAGCCTGGCCCACTCCTGGATATTGTGTCCATTTGGAGAGTGAACCAGAGGATGAAAACTTGCTTTCTCTCGCTCTCTCCCTTCCTTTATATTACTCTGATTTTCAAATGAGTGAATGAATGAATACATAAATAAATAGATAAATTAGTAGATAAATCTTAGTTTAAAAATCATCAGTGTGTTACTGGCATAAAGATAGCCATATAGACTTCGGGAATAGAATAAAGATCCCAGAAAAAAATTCCTGCATATAAAGTCAAATGAATTTTGGCAAGAATGCCAAGAACATTTAATGAGGAAAGGATAGTCTTTGTAATAAATGGTGCCAGGAAAACTTGGAAAAGAGTAAAGTTGGACATTTAACTAATGTAATTTAAATAACATAACTAACATCATAAACTAATATAATGTCATAAACATTAATGCAAAATGGATCAAAGGCTTAAATGCAAGATGTAAAACTAAAAAAATTCTGGAAGAAAACTTACAGGAAAGGCTTCACGTCATTGCGTTTGGCAATGATTTCCTCGATATGACACATAACAACATAACTAAAAAAAAGAAAATTTAGTTTTCATGAAACCTGAGATGTCTTGAAGATCAGAAATAAAGAATACACTACACAAAAATCAACTCACAATGAATCAAGGATCTAAACCTAAGATCTGAAATTGTCAAATTTCTAAAGGAAAACATAGGAAAATAGTTGCAAGACACTGATCTAGGTAAAGACTTCTTGGTTAGGATGCAAGAAGCACAGGCAATAAAAGCAAAAATAGACAAATGGGATTACATCAAGTTGAGAAGCATCTGCACAGCAAAGGAAATGCTCAGCAAAGAGAAGAGACAACTGACAGAATGGGCGAAAATATTTGCAAACTATACACCTGATAAAGGATTAATCTATAGAATATATAAGGAGTTCAATAAACTCAACAACAATGAAACAAACAATCCAGTTAAAAATGAGCAGATGATATGAATAGGTATTTTTTAAAGGATGAAATACAAATGGCCAATAGATAAATGAAAAGATGCTCAGGACCACTAGCCTTCAGGGAAATGCAAATAAAACTACCATAAGGGGCTGGCGCCGTGGCTTAACAGGCTAATCCTCCACCTTGCGGCGCCGGCACACCGGGTTCTAGTCCCGGTTGGGGCGCCGGATTCTATCCCAGTTGCCCCTCTTCCAGGCCAGCTCTCTGCTATGGCCCGGGAAGGCAGTGGAAGATGCCCCAAGTCCTTGGGCCCTGCACCCGCATGGGAGACCAGGAGAAGCACCTGGCTCCTGGCTTCGGATCAGCAAGATGCGCCGGCCGCAGCGGACATTGGAAGGTGAACCAATGGCAAAAAGGAAGACCTTTCTCTCTGTCTCTCTCTCTCACTATCCACTCTGCCTGTCCAAAAAAAAATACATTTATAAAAAAAAATAAAATAAAACTACCATGAGGTATCACCTCTTCTCAGAATGGATGTTAATGAAAAATCAAAAACTAACAAAGGCTGATAAGA
The DNA here is from genome assembly GCF_033115175.1 of Lepus europaeus. Classification (NCBI taxonomy): domain Eukaryota; kingdom Metazoa; phylum Chordata; class Mammalia; order Lagomorpha; family Leporidae; genus Lepus; species Lepus europaeus. Next base: position 101,693,743 of record NC_084828.1, on the reverse strand, counting down.
CTGTGGAGAAAAAGGAAACCTAATAAACTTTTGATGGGAATGTAAACTAGTCCAACCATTATGGAAGATAGTGCAGATAGTCCTCAGAAATCTTAAAATAGGTCTACCATATGATTCTGAAATTCCACATCTGTGGATTTACACAAATGAAATGAAACCAATGTATGAAAGAGTTATCTCTACCACCCATGTTTATAGCAGCTCAATTCACAATAGCTAAAAGATAGAATCAATCCAAATGTTCATCAACTGATGACTGAATAAAAAAATATGTGGTAGATATACACAAAGTAATACTACTTGGCCATTAACAAAATGAAATCTTGTCTTTCACAATACAATGAATGCAACTGGAGACCATTAATTGTAGTGATATAATCCAGTCCCATAAAGACAAATATCATATATTTCCTCTGATTTGTGCTAATATATAGAGTACAAAAAAGTAATGTATATGAATGAAATTGACATCTTGAGATTTCATTATTGTTTATAAACCTTGTTAATACTCTTGAGGAATAGTGGTCTTTCTACTTACTACTTGTTGAGTTCTTTCTTTAGTGGAGCATTAAGCTTGTAATTTTATGGTAAATTGAAATTATATCATTGTAAAAATTAAAATAAAAATAAAAAATGAAGGAGGATGGGGTTGGCAGCAAGGGAGGGAGGGATGAAGGGTGGACAGTGTCATTATATTCTTATAACTATATATGAAATATATAAAGTCTATTTCCAGTGAATAAATAAAATTTAAAAACATGATATTAAAAAAAAGAATTTTCTGAATGAAAAAAGGCAGGGAAGTAACATAATATTCTTAGAATTATGTCTGTACACTGTATTGAATCTGTTTTTTTGTATTAATGTCACATTATCATGAGAATGGATGAGAAAAAATAAAATGAGAGGCAACCCAGAAAGTGGAAAAAGATACATAAGTCAAATATCTAATAAAAGGTGAAAGGGTAATACCCAGAATATATGAGTATAGGAAACTCCTAAACTTCAACATCAAATTAAGAATCCTGATTTTAAAAGGGACAAAGTCATTAAAGAAATATTTTTTCAAAGAAAAAATACAAATGGGCAAGAATCAAATGAAAATTGTTCAATAACACTAATAATGAGGGAAAGGCAGATTAAACTGAGATACTACTCTACACTTAGTAGAGTAGGATGGCTCTATCAGAAAAGCAGAAACTGGCAGACGTTGGCAAGAAGGTCAAGAAATTGTAACCCGTGTGTACTGTTTGTGGGAATGTAAAATGATGCAGCTTCTGAGGAAAATAGTATGGTAATTTGTCAAATAATTTAAATTACATTGCCATATGATACAGCAATTCTACTTCTTGGTATAAGCTCAAAAGGATTGAAAACAGGGTAACAGGCCAGCGCCGTGGCTCAATAGGCTAATCCTCCGCCTGCGGCGCTGGCACACCTGGTTCTAGTCCCGGTTGGGGCGCCAGATTCTGTCCTGGTTGCCCCTCTTCCAGTCCAGCTCTCTGCTGTGGCCTGGGAGTGCAGTGGAGGATGGCCCAAGTCCTTGGGCCCTGCACCCGCATGGGAGACCAGGAGAAGCACCTGGCTCCTGGCTTTGGATCAGCACAGTGCACCTGCTGCAGTGCGCCGGCCACAGTGCGCTGGCTGCAACAGCCATTGGAAGGTAAACCAATGGCAAAAGGAAGACATCTCTCTATGTCTCTCTCACTGTCCACTCTGCCTATAAAAAAAAAAAAGAAAACAGGGAAATAAAAATTTATTTGCATATCCATGTTCCTAGCAGCATTATTTACGATACCCAAAATGCAAAAGGAACCCAAGTTGCTTATCCATTTACATGGACAACCAAGTGTAGTACATGTTCTCAATGGAATATTATGCGCCTTAAAAGGAAGAAAATTCTGGGGCCGGCACCGTGGTTCACTTGGCTAATCCTCTGCCTGCAGCACCAGCATCCCATATGGGCACTGGGTTTTAGTCCTGGTTGCTCCTCTTCAATTCCAGCTCTCTGCTGTGGCCTGGGAGGGCAGTGGAGGATGGCCCAAGTCCTTGGGCTCCTGCACCTGTGTGGGAGACCGGGAAGAAGCACCTGGCTCCTGGCTTCGGGCCGATGCAGCTCCGGCCATAGCGGCCATTTGGGGAGAGAACCAATGGAAGGAAGACCTCTCTCTCTGTCTCTCTCTCACTGTCTATAACTCTACCTGTCAAATAAAAAAATACACATTGTTCATAATAAATGAATGTATGATGTATATACTCAAAAAAGGAAGGAAATTCTGACCTTTGCCACAATGTGGACAAACCCAGAGGACATTACTCTATAAGAAATAAACAAATCACAAAAAGACAAATATTGTACAATTCCACTTATTCAAGGTACTTAGAGTAACCAAATCATAGAGACAAAAAGTAGAAGGATGGTGGCCAGGGGATGGGGGTAAAGAACAAAATGGGGTTTTTTTTTAGTGGGTATAAATACCCAGGTCTACAAGATGAGAGAAGTTGCAGAGATAGATGATGGTGATGACTACAAAAAAAGTCTGTACTCAGTGCCACTGAAATGGTATTTAAAATGGCTAACTAGTCGATTTTGTTATGTATATTTTACCACAATAAAAATATCTGGAAAATTATGTAGAATATTCTTCATCAGAGACAATATCAGTGTGCTAGTTATAAATTCAATCAATAACAAAGTTTCTGGATATCCTATCTAAATTATGCGTAAGAAATGAACATGAATAAAATCTATCTATATATGAATTGGAAATGCATCAGACATGACAGTTCCTTCCTGTTAGTTTGTAGCAATATATGTTTAAAAAGGATGGAGCAGTTGCCATGGCAAACTTCTGGCTCTGCTGAATGCTGGAAACTGGTATATAAACTTAAGATTTAATGAAATCATGTAACTGTGAAATGAATTGATTTACTTTACAGTCATTCACTTAATGCAGGTTTGGATTCTAGCATGAACAGTTATTTTGTTTCACCCAAAATAGCAGACATTTAAGTTTAAGATATATTAAATATCCAGGAAATCAGAGATTTAATTTTTAATATCTGGAGTCTAGAATTCTAACATTTGAAGACTACATAAATTATTAAGCAAGGAGTTAGAGAAATTATCTATGTCTTTTGTCCAGAGTATGATTTTATAAGAAAACTGATTATTGCATTAATAAAAATATAATGCTTTCTCCGCATTTACATAACAGATTATACAATGTCATTTTTATATACCTTTCAGTAACATGAGGCACCCTGGACATGTCCTCAATTATCTAACTGGGATAAGTTCTTTTAAGTTTTCTGGTCATCTAAATGCATTTGTATTCATCTCAAAATTCAGGAATATAATGAATGCATGGCATTCATGTTGATGACATATACTTCATAAAAGTTTAATTGTCATTCTGCCTTAATTAAGTCTGAATTAATTAAGTCTGAACACTTCCAAAGTTTTCCAACAGTTGAATCACCAGTTCTCATCAAGCATGACTGAAGCAGAATTAGTTCATTCTGAATGCTAAAGACATCCACAAAAAAAAAAAAAAAAAAAAAAAAAGGCAAGAGGAGACATACTCAGAACCTCAGTCAATTGCAATAATGAGTAAGTCGAGTTCCAGGTGGAACTTAAATTTAAAATCACTTTTTGTTGCTCTATGTTCTGTTGAAAATAGTCTAACATTGCTGTATTTACAATTTTTACCTTTATTTTAAAAATTTTGAACACTATATCATGAAGTGTCCACATTAAGGCATGTTTGGTGATACATCTGCATTGAGGGAAGAATTACTGACTAGCAGAGATGTAGTAGATGAATAGGGTCAAGGGTGAACATATACTTCAATGCTAATAACCTTTGCTTGTTCAATTCTAGAGCCAATCCTAGAAGATCAAAACTGAGATATAAGGAGGTGTAATGACTCATCCAAGTTGCTAAAGACAGAATTATGTAAAATTTCTGTCTCTAAATTTGCTCTCACTGTTCCCCCTGCATAACTGACTGAATAACTAAGTTAGAATAAATGAGAATTGAGCCCATTTATGCAGACCACTGTCTACATTAGAGTGACTTTACTCTCTTACTGGCTTCACAAACAAAACTTTAGTATAACAAGAAATTCTTACCCAAAGAAGATAAATGTTGTAAATTACTATATTGTTCATTGTAGGAATTTCAAGTCTTCAATAAAAAACATCAAATCATAGTTTTCCCCCAAGATTCTGTGAACACTTGAGTCAAAATCCTCCTTTCTATGTCCACCAGTTCTAAATTGTCAATCATGATCTTTACCCAAACCTAACCAAGCATGCCTTCTCCATACCTAAATTCCACCTTTAAGGCTTGCTTGCACAGCACTTTAGAATCTCAGTACATATACAAAAGTTGTTCTCTCCCTGCTGAGATGCAACTAAGACTGTTGAAGTAATGCTCTCACCACAACAAGCAGTAAAGAGCTTTGACTCACCAGCAGGTTATTTTGGTGATATTTTGGAGAGACAGCTTCTGACAGATAAGAGAAGTTGCCTTAGACTGATCTATAGTAAAATAGCAGCTTATTTCACACACACTGAGTTTTACTGGCAGGTGGAACCCACAGATAGCAATGGCTATTAGCCTTTTAATATTATCTCAAGAATCACTTTTTCTTGGAGCTTTCTCTAATTTTCTATTCCACATCTGAATGCAATGTCTGTGGAATCAGACAACTCTGTATACCTCCTCATATCATTTTACAAAGGCTCTATGTGTCAGGTAACATTTGGAAAGCATAAAAATAAGTTCAAGCCTGCTTACTCCTACCCAAGTTCCAAACTGGAGCATCACCATTCACATTAAAACTAACTGCAGGCTTCAATCTCATCCTATCACCTCTTCTAGTCCCTGGAGATAACACTGTCCTCTATTGTGACTCAGAGCTACATATTCAAGATAAACATTAATTTTGTCTATCTGCATGCCTGCCTATATAATATGCTTTTAAATTAACTTTCAATCTTTAGAAGAGGGGACTGCATTTTTTTTCTGTAAGTGCCTTTCCCACTGAATATGTCAATTCCACAATTTCACCTGTTTGGTGAATGTCTATAGGTCTTTCATTATTATTGTTACTTTCATAGAATTTTTCACACTCTTGGGGGAGCAGAAGAAAAAAGTAACAATTAAATTTGAGATGATTATCCTAAAGAGACAGAAATTCTTCTTACAGAGGAAGAAGATCCTCCTTTTTCCTTAAGGTATCTTGATTAACTTTTGTTGATTGTGAGAATAGAGGCCCCTGTGTAAGATCAGCTTAGGGGAGAAATATGGGAAAGGAGCTGTATAACTCTTGCTTGTACTGTGATATGGGGAGCAGTGATTGTGTGCCAGTTGGTGGAGCAGAAATGTTCAGTGGGCCATAAGTACTCGCAGGCCCTGTGTTAGTAGGCTGTGACCTATGGAGGAAAAAAAAACAATGAGAAAATGCCCACAAAACACCGTATTATTGGTCATTCTTCTGGGTCTCCTCCATTTTACCTATCTCTGGTTACATGCTTGTTACTGGCCAAGAGCGCATGTTTGCAGGGCTTTAGCATATGAAATAGGAGAGACAGGAGACATCGCAGGACAAAGTTATGGGGACACAGGGCAGCAGCAGCAAGGACATGGTAGCAGCTGTGGGAAGCTGATTCCTTTAGGAAGGAATTTGGAGGAAGCATGACAGAAAAGTGCATCGAGATTGCTCAAAAAGAGAGAGCAGGGGGTCGCCTAACTTCTGTGGGAAGATGAGGTTATTTTGGCTACAGATTGAAGGAAAATGTGAAACCACAAAAAGGTAGGGAAATTAGGGACTTAGAATGACATACTGAATTGCAATTCTGGGTTTTCCATCTTCTCCACAGGAACTTATGACATGTTTACATTTCTTCTTTCCTTATTTCTCTGTATTGACATTTCATGGATGAATGAAACAATCAGAGAATTTAAAGGATAATCTGGGATCAGATAGAGTCTAGAAAGAGTAAGGTGGAAGATACAGGTACCTGCCCAGTTTTTAAAATTTAATTGGAGATTAAAACGAAAGGAACATACAGAAAGAAAAGGAAGGAGGTCCTTGAGCTGGGGAACAGCCCTATGAGGGTTGGTAAGGAAAAGGGCCCTTCTCTTCAATCCATCTAAACAATTCCCCAGTCCTACTGACTTCACCAACCAGGCCAACACCTGTCCTAACCTCCAGTTCATAGGCTCTATTTGCCTAGAAAGTGTGAACAGATCTTCTAGGTTGTGATTTTAAGATGGGGAAGAACTATCAGAATCCAGGTAGAGCTATAAACCATACATGATGAGACTTCAAAAAGATCATTGAAAAACAGAATTAAAAACTGAATTTATTTTGGTGTAAAACATTTTTGAAATGCCTGCATAGTCTTTGCACAATACACATTTTTCATGAACTTTTTGATTTTTTTTGTATTATAATCAAGGTGCTTTTATCAGGACCTCCTGTGATTGAGCCTGCAGGTAACTAATTCCAAACATGGTTTGGGTTTCCTTGAAGAAATTTTTGTTTTTGTTCATATGCCTTATTTCTCTAGGTCTTTCTTCCCCATTTACTAATTTTGATTCCTAAAAAAGGATGTCAGATACAATCTCCTTGATCTTTCCACCTGGCTGGTGTCCAATTCCAAGTGGAATATTCAAAATTGAAAACACATTAGAAGAATAATTATGCAGTACAGAGAATAAAATAGTTGCTTTCTTGATCTTGGAAGAGACAAATATTCATCTCTAAAGGGACAAAGCAACCTAAATGTTCTGTAGAATGTAATAAGCTAAAACCTTGTGTACAGACTTGGTACAGAGGGAATCTAGCACCTTGATCTCTAAATGAGATCTGTGATCCACAGCACTGGTTTCCCTTGGGAGCTTGCTAGGAACACACACTCTCAGACCCTACCACAGGTGGCCTGAATCAGCATCTTTATCTTTGTAAAACTTCTAGATTATTAGCATGCGCATAAATTCTAAAGAGCACTGTTCCAAAGAATTGAATGGAGCTCTCAGGGTCTACTTTGGGAACAGTGATATCCTCTGGAAGTCCCAAGGCAAGGGTGAATCCTCTGACCTTTTCTTACCTCTTCACCAAAAGAGAATTTTGGCTTTTATCTGTATTATTTTTTTACGAATTGAGGTTTTTATGTCAAATGTTAAAAGCGTAACCTATTGCTACAAGAAAGTCTGAACAGCTACACTCAAAGTGGAAACAGAACTTCATTAAGTCCAAAAGTATCCTAGAGTATTTGCCAACCTGGAGCTTAGGGCTACAGGTAGACAGAACCACGGGTATATATATAGATCTGTTTTGTTTGGAGACTTAATTCTCACTTCATTCTTAACAACATCCTGAGCTTTCTTTAAATACATGTAGATGCCATTAAAATATGAAACCTTCCCTTTAAAGTGGAAATTTATTTAAAAAAGAAAAAAAAGGAAGCTAATAAAAGCTCAGTGAAAGTCAGAAAATGGAGAAACAGAGAAAGGAGAATGCTGGCTCAAATCTAAATCACAGAAACTAGAAGCAGAGTGTTTTTCTCTTGCAGGTGGTCAACAGCAGCAAACATTTAGAAAAAAGAAGGAGGAAAAACTGTTACAGGAGGTATTACAGTGCAGCTTCCACACATTTCTTCAGCTGTCTGTTTGTCACAGGAAGCAGAGTGTGGTGGGTTATGTCATTTTATAACCATAATAATGTTCTGAGCCAAACCAGCTGCCTCAGCCTGTGACTGTGACCTCAAATGCAACAGATGAGGACTGAGAAAAGAACATTGGATTTGGCAATTAGGTGGTTATTCTAAGCGTGGAGAGAGCAGCTTTAATTGTGTAATAAGAATAAACTCCAAACTTCTAGAGATTGAAAATGAGAAACTGACGGGGTGGTCAATTTTGATACTTTCACTTTAAGAAAAAATTTGGTAAAGAGTAAAAAAAAAAGTAGTTTGAAGAGATATCAAGTTTAAAGATGAATTCAATTTTATAGAACTATATTCTACTTCAACATTTACTAGGATTTGTTTTGTCATATATTTTGTACAACTGCCCCCTCAATCCCTCCATTAACCCACATTATTTTTATATATTTCAAGTCCTCCCCACTAAAATAATTATCATGCATTTCGCTAACTGGAGTTCAAATTTGTTTACAATATTTTTTCTTTTGAGGTAAAATTTATATACAATGAAGTGCAAAATCTCAAGTATACATTTACTGAATTTTGACAAACACATGTGTCTGTGTAGCCCAGATTCCAGTCAAGGTATAGAACCTTTTCATCACTCCTGGAAGGTCCTTTAAGTCCATTCTCCCCCACACAAACTCTTCCCTGGAGGCAACCACTCTCCTGATATTTTCCCAGGAAGATTATATTGACCTCATCTAGAACGTCATATAAATGGAATAATATGGTATACAGTAATTTGCAAAAGGCTTCTTTCACCCAACAAAATCTGTAGTCATCTGTAGTACTGGAGATATTATTTGTACATTCCTCTGCATTGTTGAGTAGTATCTGATTGTCTCCCATTAATAGACACCTGGTATACCTAACACTGCTATGAACATTCTTGTACAAGTTTTTTTTGAGGACGTGTCTTTTCATACAGCTTATGTAAATATTTGGAGCAGGATTACTAGGTCTTAAAGTAGTTGGATATTAAGAGAAATTGAAAAATCTTTCCTCAAATACAATATTACCATTGAATACTCACATCAATAACATATAAAAATCCCTCTTTCTCCAATTCCTCTCCAACATTTGGTGTTTGTGAAATTGCCATTCAGCTATGTATAGTAATATTTCATTGTGTTATTAGTTTTGGGTTTTGTTTATTTATTTATTTGGTATTAGAATGTAATCTACTGCAGATTGGTTTTGGATCCTTGATCAAATATAAGTTGGCTGTAAATGTTTGGATTGATTTCTGGTGTTTCTATTCTGTTCCATTGGTCTATCCATCTGTTTCTGTACCAGTACCATGCTGTTTTGATAACAACTGTCCTGTAGTATGTCCTGAAATCTGGTATTGTGATGCCTCTGGCTTTCTTTTTGTTGTACAAGATTGCTTCAAATTGAGAAGTTTCTGTACTTCAAAAGAAACAGTCAGGAAAGTGAAAAGGCAACAGACAGAATGGGAAAAAATATTTGCAAACTATGCAACAGATAAAGGGTTGATAACCAGAATCTACAAAGAAATCAAGAAACTGCACAACATCAAAACAAACACCCCACTTAAGAGAGAGCCAAGGACCTCAACAGACATTTTTTCAAAAGAGGAAGTCCAAATGGCCAACAGACACATGAAAAAATGTTCAAGATCACTAGCAATCAGGGAAATGTAAATCAAAACCACAAAGAGGTTTCACCTCACCCCGGTGAGAATGGCTCACATTCAGAAATCTACCAACAATAGATGCTGGAGAGGATGTGGGGAAAAAGGGACACTAACCCACTGTTGGTGGGAATGCAAACTGGTTAAGCCACTATGGAAGCCAGTTTGGAGATTCCTCAGAAACCTGAATATAATACTACCATACAACCCAGCCATACCACTCCTTAGAATTTACCCAAAGGAAATTAATTTGGCAAACAAAAAAGCTGTCTGCACATTAATGTTTATTGCAGCTCAATTCAGAATAGCTAAGACATGGAACCAACCCAATTGCCCATCAACAGTAGACTGGATAAAGAAATTATGGGACATGTACTCTATAGAATACTATATAGCAGTCAAAAACAATGAAATCCAGTCATTTGCAACAAGATGGAGGAATCTGGAAAACAATATGCTGAAAGAATTAAGCCAGTCCCAAAGGGACAAATATCATATGTTCTCCCTGATCAGCAACAACTAACTGAGCACCAAAGGGGAAACCTGTTGAAGTGAAATGGACACTATGAGAAACAGTGACTTGACCAGCTCTTGTCCTGACTGTTGATGTACTATGTAATGTAATACTTTATCCATTTTAGTATTTTTTTTTTGTTCTGGTACTATGGGTTGAACTCTGTAATTAGCACACAATTATTCTTAGGTGTTTAAATTTTAACTGAAAAGTGATCCCTGTTAAATATAAGAGTGGAAAAAGAGAGGGAGGAGATGTACAATTTGGGACATGCACAATCAGACTTGCCCCAATGGTGGAGTTAGAAACATGCCTGGGGATTCCAATACAATCCCATCAAGGTGGCATGTACCAATGCCATATCACTAGTCCAAGTGATCAATTTCAGTTCACAGTTGATCACACTGATTGGTGTAAGAGTCCAAGGGATCACACAAACAAGACTAGTGTCTGCTAATACTAACTGATAGAATAAAAAAGGGAGAGAACGATCCATCATGGGAAGTGGGATACACAATAGACTCATAGAATGGTAGACGTCCTAAACAACACTCTGGCCTCAGAATCAGTCCTTAAGGCAATTGGATCTGCCTGAAGAGCCCATGAGTATTGTAGGCATGGAAAGCCAAGACACTCTGGAAAAAGAAGAAGAAGAAGAAGAAGAAGAAGAAGAAGAAGAAGAAGAAGAAGAAGAAGAAGAAGAAGAAGAAGAAGAAGAAGAAGAAGAAGACCACCTAAATGAAAGATCTCTCTGAGTGAGATCCCAGTGAAAAGAATGGGGCCATCAAAGAAGGAGGTACCTTTCTCTGAAGGGAGGAGAGAACTTCCACTTTGACTATGACCCTGTTGGAAGAAGACCAAAGTCGGCGAACTCTAAAGGCTTCCATAGCCTTGGCAACTCATGACTAGAGCCTAGGGAGATTACTGACGCCATAAACAAAAGTGTCAATTTGTTAATTCAACAACATGAGTCACTGTGCACTTACTCCTCATGTAGGATCTCTGTCCTTAATGTGTTTTCCAATGTGAAATACTGCTATAACTAGTACTGAAACAGTATTTTACACTTTGTGTTTCTGTGTGGGTGCAAACTGATGAAATCTTTACTTAGTATATACTGAATCGATCTTCTGTATATAAAGATGATTGAAAATGAATCTTGATGTGAATGGAATGGGAGAGAGAGTGGGAAATGGGAGGGGTGCGAGTGGGAGGCAAATTATGGGGGGGGGGAAGCCATTGTAATCCATAAACTGTACTTTGGAAATTATATTTACTAAATAATAAAAAAGGATGTAATCTATAGTACTCATATAAAACAGTATTATAGTTCTTTTAGAAGATTCCAATTGCTAGAGTATTTGTCTTCTTGCCTAGAATAAACTTCCTACAGACAGTTTTTTACAGTATTTGGCCCAGTATCCACTCAATCAATGCTTGTTTAATTTAATTGAATCAAAACATATTCCTGCTGGCAATCTTATCAGTGGATAAGTCAGTGTGTGACCATCTCTGTCTTGCTTCTCTTCTTTTTTTAAAGGGTCAGTTTGCAGTGGCAGTGTGAATAATGAAAAGAATGACAGTCCCATAGTAGAGAAAAACAGTCTGGTACGTTCCAACCGAAGGCAGACAGGGGTTGCAAGTCTCACATACTGCATATTTTGACATATATTTCAGAGTAAAAACTTGTATATGAGATGGGTATTTCAAGGCTTTTTTATCAATTATGTTTCAGCCACCTGGACATTTGTTAATAGATATTATAGACAAGCATAATGTGGATAATAACCAGAAAATAAAACACAACTTCCAGGGAAATAGCAAAGGGCATTCTGATTCCTTGAAAACAGCATGAAGCTAAAGACTGAATGCTGTTTTATATGTATGCAATAATCCCCAAGAAATGTAATGAAATTCTTGAAGCATATGATTGCTCTTATGACATACTGAATATGTAAAAAATAAAATTAGAAAAAAGAAAAGAAAAAGCAAACAAAACAACACAGCTTGGGCTCAGGAACTTTTGAAAATAGTCATATGCCATGTCTCTTAATGCTTTCTCCTAAGACTGAAACAGTATTTTTCAACTTACTTCCAAAAGCACATAGAAGAGCAGCAAACTTTACATAAAAGTATAAAGATGATAAATGCAGAACAAATTGTGAAATTATGATAAACCAAGAAAATCTTCCATTATAACTATGAAATGCATGGTATGTCAGAAACATTTTGAAGGAAAGGAGTTGTTAATACATTACTCTCAAGCACTTCTAGTCTACCTTATACTAACACAGTGTTTTTTTCAAAAATCTACTGTATATTGGTGTGCAGTCATGTGTAAGACCTGATTTATGCCTTTGAGAATAGGATGTCTGAGAATAAACCGCTTCTGCCTGTCAGAGTTCATTTGAAATTCCTTTTCTTTCCACTGCTAAGATCTGAATGATAGCACTCTAATGAGGAGAGTGGCAAAGTTAGTGACAAAAAAATTCTCATTGTCCACAAAAAAAGTTTTCTAACTGGAATGGTCCTTAGGACACATCTGATGAGAAGGAAGCTATTTATAGTCCTCCTTGTATTCAGGAATATTCATATTTTGATTCTCAATAGAAGAAGGTGAACTAAAATGATACAGGCTACCTCTAACCAAGGCTTTTTTGTTGTGTTTCTTTTCCAAGATCTGAATGTAGAGAATTCCAAAGCCCAAGGATGGCAGAGTTAACTATGTGTAAGAAGTGAAGCTCCTGAACACTGTGTAGACAGAGAGGAGTGGTCACCTACCCAAAATTAACTTTGTTATACCACCAAAGTTTTACTGATTATAAACCTAAGGCCCAATAAACTCAATTACTGCAATAACTTAACAGAGTTCACACAGCCATAAAAGAAATAAATGCTAGAATTTTAACACAATTCTTGGCTCCAAAATCCTGACCCTACAAATCCACTCCACATGTCATGTTAAAACATAACTTAAACTGTAGGAGTACAAGGAATCTTAGAGGTAGTAAAGTCCAAATGTGCTAATTCTTTTTATCTGTTATAGTCTTTAATTTGATAACAGAACACTGTATTAATTTGAGCAAACATAGCTATAAATATCTCAAAAAACTTTCAAAAATTTACCAGCTATACATTTCAAATCTAAAGGATATGTACAACATACATAAATCTGAAAAACAATCACATTAACAATGAAATGTAACGACATATTCCAGTGAAAATAGGCTCTAAGTACCTGAAAAAAGTTTTGAACTTAAGGAGCTTATGTTGTTGCTTTTTCTCCTTTTTTCAATTTTTAAAAAAATTTATGTATGGTTGGGGCTTGCTCTGTGGCGCAGTGGGTTAAAGCACTTTGCCTGAAGTGCATCCCAGATGGGCACCAGTTCTAGTCCCAGCTGCTCCTTTTCCGATCCAGCTCTCTGCTATGGCCTGGGAAAGCAGTAGAAGATGGCCCAAATCCTTGGGCCCCTGCACCCATGTGGGAGACCTGCAAGAAGCTCTTGGCTTCTGGCTTCAGATTGGCGCAGCTCTGGCCGTTGCGGCCATCTGCAGAGTGAACCAGCAGATGGAAGACCTCTCTCTCTCTGTCTCTATCTCTCTCTGTAATTCTGTCTTTCAAATAAATAAAATAAATCTTAAAAAAATTATATAAGGTGAACTGATTTTATGAATTTATACATATACAGTTTTAGGATCATGGTGATACTTCCCATCCTACCATACCTCCCACCCATGTGCCCATTCACCCTCTCTGTTCATTTCTTATTCTTTCTTTTAATTTTTACAATGACATACTTTCAGTTTCTTTTATATTCATATTCTTAATCTTCCACTAAGAAGTCAACCAATAGTAAGAAGGAAAAAAAAAACAAAACCACAAACACTGTTCCTCAACAGTAGAGACAAGTACTATAAACAACAATCAAATCTCAAAATGTCAATTTCACTCATACACATTACGTTTTTGCACTCTGTTAGTTTTCCCCGATGTGTGGTAACTAATAGAGTACAAATGTGCTAAGTCATTTCATTGAGTACACATAGGTCTATAAGCAACAAATTTGGGAAAGTAGATACAATGTTCTTTTCACTATAGAAATGTACAACACTTACTAAAATAATGTTTACCTCATAATAAGAGAGGACTTCAAAAAGCTTGTGGAAAGTATCATTAAAATATAAATTTAGGGATAGACATTTGGCTCGGGGGTTAAAACACCAATTGAGACACATGAAGTTCATGTTGGAGTACTTGGTTCACGCCCTGGATCTTTGCTTCTGCTCCAGGTTCCTGCTACTGTGCACCTTGGGAGGAAGCAGGTGATGACTCAGGTGATTTGGGTCACTGTCCTCTATGTGGGAGGTTCTTGATTTCAAATTGCTGGCTCCAACCTGGCCCACCCCTGGTTGTTGCAAACATTTGTGGAGGTAACCAATGGATGGAAGATCTCTCTGTCTGTCCATCAATATGTCATCTATCTATCTGTTTATCTACCTATTATCTTCTGTATTTCAAATAAAACTGGAAAAGGGTGAGTTTACTTTGGTTCAAAAATTTTGAAATGCATTCATAATTTTTTGCCATATATATATATATATATATATATATATATAGACAGGCAGAGTAAGACAGTGAGAGAGAAAGAGAGAGGTCTTCCTTTTTCTGTTGGGTCTCCCCCCAAGTGGCTGCTATGGCCGGCGCACTGCACTGATCCAAAGCCAGGAGCCAAGTGCTTCCTCCTGGTCTCCCAAGTGGGTGCAGGGCCCAAGCACTTGGGCCATTCTCTACTGCCTTCCCGGGCCACAGCAGAGAGCTGGACTGGAAGAGGAGCAACCGGGACAGAATCCGGTGCCCCAACCAGGACTAGAACCCGGGGTGCTGGCACCTCAGGTGGAGGATTAGCCTAGTGAGCCATAGTACTGGCCATTATATATATTTTCTACCAACTTCACGAATATGCTTGTATTGTTCAAAGAATGCAAGGAGGGGCCGGTGTTATGGCGTAGTGTTTAAAGCCACTGCCTGCAAACCCAGCATCCCATATGGGTACAGGTCTGTGCTCCAGCTGCTCCATTTCTGATCCAGCTCTCTGCTAATGGCCTGGGAAAAGCATCATAGGACACTTTAAGTATTTGGACCCCATGGGGCCAATGCTGTAGCATAGTGGATAAAACTGTCACCTGCAGTGCTGGCATCCCTTATGGGCATGGGTTCAGGTCCTAGCTGCTGCACTTCCCATCCAACTCTCTGCTATGGCCTGGGAAAGCAGTACAAGATGGCCCAAGTCCTTGGGACTCTGCACCCTGTGGGAGACCCAGAAGAATATCCTAGCTCCTGGCTTCGGATCAGCACAGCTCCAGCCATTGCGGCCAATTGGGGAATGAACCAGTGGATGAAAGACCTCTCTCTGTCTGCCTCTCCTTCTCTGACTGTGTAGCTCTGACTTTCAAATAAATAAATAAATCTTTTTAAAAAAGTGTTTGCACCCCTGCCACCCATGTGGGAGTCCTGGAGGATCTTCCTGGCTCCTGGCTTCAGACTTGCCAAGCTCTGGCCATTGTGGCCATGTGGGGAGTGGACCAATGGTTGGAAGATCTTACTGTCTCTCAGCTCTCTCTTTGTAACTCTGACTTTCAAATGGATAAAATAAAATCTTTTTAAAAAAAGAATGTAACTAAACAATCTTCATTATATTTAGAATTTCTCTCTCATGCTGTTGCAAAATATTTGCCATTACTTCCTCATTTATGAAGAGAGCAGTTGTGCAAGTGATTTTCTCTGCCTGTCCATCATATATGTCTTCTAATTTGTGTAATTGTGATCTGCCATTAGAAAATGTCAACACTATGTTTTCATAATATCATGTACAAAATGCAGTGGAGTAAGATAAAGCTCTTCAACAGAATCACAAATTGCAGGCATTAAGAAAATTTTAAGAGTTCTTACAATTTTCTATTTTTACAGATAATGACTCAGACTTAGGCAATTGAAATAATCTTGCCAATGTACAAAACTAATAATCTCAAAATGAAAACTGAACTTTGGATAATACTTACCTTTTTCTACTTATGGCCTCACATCAAAACTAAAATACTAATTTTATAATCTTTTTGGTGCATAAATGCAATAAAGTCAAAATCAATAATCATAGAAACAAAAATATGGCAATTCTTACCAATTTGGATATTCTTGATGGTGAAGATAAAGTCATGGTGACTGAAGAAATATGAAAAAATAAATACTAAAATTTGTACTACTATTCACTAATTAATGTCTAGTGTAAAACTAGCTCTATTACTAAAATGTCAAATAATAACTATTTCTTTTACATTTACAATTCTGGTGTGCTTATAGTCCTTTTAGTACTATTAAAAGAAGGCTTTTAGTAAAATAAGGATTAGTTCTAACTACAAAAAAGCAGATGCAAACTTCTTCATTTTGTTTTTTTTCTAACAATTCCCGTTAAGTATCATCAAAATATATTATGTGAGGGAGAACAAAACTTCTCATAACATATTTGATCATTATGCAACTACCAAGAAATGTGGTATTATATATGTGCATTTGTTTCCAACGTCAGCTTAAGGAACAGGCATGTGGAGTTAGAAATCATGAGTCTCTGTAACTATCTTGCCGATGGGCACCAGTATGATGCATCCTGGAGTGACCAAAGTTTTGGCGACTCTGGATTCATACCAGATACTCCACAGTGGGCATTTTATGGAAAAAGTTTTTCCAGAAATTTCTGAACACTCCCAAGCTAAACAATAGTACCAGTGATCTTGTAAACCACATGTATGGATCTTCAGGAAAACAATCAAGCAAACAAACAAACAATAGTGCTTTTCATCTTGTTACCGAAAGACTTCCAGATACACTGGAACACAGGCAAGTATGACAGCTGTCTGACTGGGGACGGAAGATTAGGGTAGAAGACAGTTGGGAAAATGAACTCTAAAACCGATACTGCGGATAGGCTAATGTTTCTTACTGCTCACTTCATTTGATGGGCCCAAGAGCAGTGTCTTTTCTTCAGAAACATTGTTGATTGTGAAGATTTTCAGGTGAAGTGTGGCACTTGCAAAATGTTCAGTGGCTTCTGGTTTTGGAAGAGAGTCAGGAAAGCTATTCTTTGTTTTGTAGTTAGCTGGCTTCAGGTTCTTTCCCAGGCAGATCCTTCTCTCTACTACTCTGTACCTCTACTCTGCCACACTTTTAAACCCTGAGCCCAGCTTTTTATCCTGCATATCGCTATAGTGTAATGCCACCGCCCCCATATTCTACGTTTCATAGAGATCTTTCTAATATTCAAATTACAGATTCTTTGTCCATTCTTGAAAATGGTAGTTTGGGTTTTTTGGAAAGGAGAGGGGGCTGGGAATTTTAAGTTATGTGAAGCTTCCAGATCATTACAACATTTAGAAATGTGAGAGTACTGCCAGTTACTATAAAAGGAGCAGATGTGAGTCTTTCCAAAACTTTAGAAACAAAGTCTTGCCTATAAACTTAGCAATGAAAAGTGGTCTACCCAGATGTTTGGCTCCCACTAGCCATTTTAACAATTAGGATTAAGTCATTGTTGGCTACCTACATAGGCACAGAACAATCCTGAATAACCACCCCACCAATTCTGACACTGACACTGAGAAAGATTGGTGAAAGAATAGCACCTGCAAATTATCAATAAGTTCATGACACCATTAATTAGACATTTAATTTCTCTTACGGAAAGCATTTAAAAAACTTTCTGGTCTCCTGAACTGTGCTAAACACAATACCAGTTGGAAGAGTGAAAATAAAATGATAGCAAATATATTCAATATATCAACGATATCTTGAAATTATGTAAAGGGAACTGGGCACTTTACAAGTATAATTGTCCTTAGGGGATGTGATTCTATGGATGAGGAAAATAGAATGTGCCTGCTATTAGGTTGTTAAATGCTTCAGTTAATACAACAGGATGCTTACTTTCATCTGTGCATCACGAATTGTTTTGATGCAACATGACACTGGAACACAGATGTCAGGCAAATTATGCCTTTCAGGTCTGGCCCAGGCCTTTCTAAGTTCCATGGAAATGTGGGCTGATTTTCCATTCCAAATTGGCTAGAGCAAAGCAGAGAGGATTCTGAAGGAGGCATCTTTGCAAGAAGACCGTCTCTCACGATTTAATTTCCATAGCAATTTAAGGAAATGATGTGGGGGCGGGGAACAGGCAGTGAGATGGTAGAATAATTGCTCAGATCTGACAGGGTGTGAGAAAGCTAAACAGTTTTATGTGCATAATATTAACCTGCACACATTTCCAAAATGGCCTCTTTATTCAGCAAAAAATATTCTCAACATCTATGAATAGTTATTTTGAAACTGAGTGGCATCATGACAGGTCAGAAATCGCCACAGGGCATAACAATACATATTATATTTTCAAATTGAATCTGAAGCTTTTTATAACATCCAGTAAGGTGTTTTTAAAATACATGCTAATAACTCTCAAAGATTATATTTTTGTTATTTCTGCCTTCTGTTTTATTAGAAAATCAAAGTGATGATAGTCAAAATAAAACCATAGTATGGCTAGCCACTGAAATAAAAAAAATTACACTAAAACATGAAATTCAAGCTTGTCAGAAGTGGCAGGAATTTGGTTGTTTGAGAGAATGCAGCCTTTCATAAAAATCATCTGTTTATAAAGGGCTCTGAGCATTATACAGAAAATGCAAGGTAGAAAATATTTCAAATAATATTTGAGACAGGGTGAAGAAGTGACTAAGGCATCACCTTTAAACCAGACACAATGGGGCGCTGGCCCTGGCGCTGCCACTCAGCCACAATGAGATACCAAATGGATCACTTAACTTCCCAGGGTGCCTACTTTCTTGTTGGTGGCAGTAGCTATAATACCACTTTGTAGGATTATAATGAAAGTCGCTATCAACTTAGGTGAGGCTTCTCTCGTAGGAGCAGATTATAGAGTACACTCAATAAAGGATTGTTATTATTTGTATTTCCCATAAAGAACTACATATTTTTCTTCATTCTGTCTGCTTTATATAACTAGATAATGTTATAATTCACTAAATGGATCCCATTGTGATTCCTACTTTATCATTTTAAAAAGCAGTCAAATGTTGATTAAACAACATTACCTAATTACAATTCTTAGTTATCTTGAATTTTGTTGTTGGAATTCAACTTTGTTAGACAGAATTCAGCTTTTATAAAAAACAGTCCATTTATGAAGGCCCTGCACATTGCACAGAAAATATAAGGGAGGAAATGTCTCAAATAATAACAATGAGACCAAGTGAGGAAGTGACTAAAGCTTCACCTTTGAAATGAGACACATGGGGGTTGGCCCTGGTTCTGCTACTCACTCACAATGAGAGCCACTGGTTCTTTGTGTCTGTAAACATGAGCTGAGCCCTTCTGAGAATAGGAGCTCAAGACTTAAATTCAGACTTTGTAGGGAAAAACAGGAATCAAGCATAATACTTGATGCAAATTGACTGAATGAACCAAAGTAATGTTTAAAAGGAGATTCTAAGAAATAGAGTTTAATATAAACAAAATCTTAGATAAAATTTATTTCGATGGAAGAAAACCAAATTCAATATGGATTACTCCATTTATCTTATTAAAATAATCCATAGGTTTTCCATAGCACAAAATAAAATGGTAAATTTGTGACTTAACATTCCTTTGTCCCATAGCCTGTCTCCCTTTATTCCCTATACATCTTTTATATATATGCATATACCATACATGACTAAAAATGAACTTGTCACTTTACAGGCATTATAACATAATAACTCTGGGTGAAAGCACTGTTGTTAGAATTTTTCAGGATCTTTATTCCCATTTTCCTGTCATTTCTACAACTAAGTTATAGAAACTTCTAAAGTATCAATAGAACATCTCCTTTGCCACAAATCCATCCCAAATTTACATTCTTTTTCTGAACTCAAAAAAATTTCCCAATTTCTCTTTCTCTTTTTTAATGGATTATGGTTAGAGATTAAGTCTCTTTTCCTTATGCTACTTCTGTTTATTTGCATCTTTCTACTAGATTATGGATTCCTTAAGAGCCAGAACAGTGTGACTCATCTCAGTGAGTACAGGCAACAAAATAAATTTGAAAGGTACAGATCTCAGAGAAAAACTTCCTAGTGTGGACACATGTCATTTCATTTCTACTGGGTGACACATAGAAAAATTACATCTTATTTCTTTATTACTTAGTCTTAACTAATTTGCACAACATGATGATTATTCAAACAATGAGTAAATGATACTATTTAGTAGTTACAGATATATCAAATCCTCACTGTTTACCAAATCTGATTTTCAGAGAACCAAAGGAAAATGTTGAAAGTTACTTGCTAAGGAGAAAGAGCTTTCAACTTGCAGCCAGGAAATTTAGCTACAGTGGTCCTGTCCACTACTTGTTGACTATATGACCCCGGGCAAATCTGTCATCATTAGAGCCTTCACCTTGTACCTCCCTAATATGAAGTGGGAGTACCAGAGGTGCTAAGTTATTTCAGTGTATTTTTCCCTGTAGCAATAACAATGGTCCAATTCAAACTGTAGGCAAGGAACAACAAGCAAGAGGCAAACTGAAATGCCCAACTCCCACTCTCAGATCTAACATGTGAGTGTAGAGCCTTCCATGGGACATCAACATTTCAGAAGTAATTTCCTCATCAAAGCCTTCCTTAAGGCCACTAATTAACCCAATGCAGAAAACTCTTCCTAGGAGGCAACTTTTATTTGTACTTCTTTTTTTTTAAGATTTATTGTATTTATTTGAAATATTTACAGAGAAAGGTAGAGACAGAGAGAGAGAAAGGTCTTTTGTCCCCTGGTTCACTCCCCAGATGGCCATAATGGTCAGAGTTGAGCCAATCTGAAGCCAGGAGACAGGAACCAGGAGCCTCCTACAGGTCTCTCATGTGGGTGCAGGGCCCAAGGACTTGGGTCATCCTCTGCTGCTTTCCCATGTGCATTAGCAGGGAGATGGATCAGAAGTGGAGCAGCCCAGACTCAAAACGGTGCCCATATAGGATGCTGGTGTTGCAGGCCAAGGTTTTAACCCACTGTGCCACAGCACCAGTCCCTATCTGTACTTATTTTGTGGAAATTTTCCCCTTATATTTCAACATCTAATATATCTGACTTTTCTCACAGACTGGATTCCCTGGTGTATGGACCTTACATATTATTTTCATTATTTAGCTCAATAAATGCTGAGTGAGTTAATGAATAACCAAATGAATTAGTGAATGAATAGACTTAGAAGAAACAAAAAGTTATTAAATGAGAAACAAAGCACTTTCAATATATATAATTATAAAATCTGTACTAATTCATATCTATTTGAATGGCAGAGAGAGAAAGCGAGGGGGAGATCTTCCATCCGCGGATTTATTCCCCAAATGCCCACAAATGCCAGGGCTGGGACAGGCTGAAGCCAGGAACCCAAGACTCAATCCAGGTCCTCCAAGGGGGTTGTAGGAACCCAATTAATAGATGCACCACTTGATGACTATCATGATGCACATTAGCATGAATCTGCAAAAGAAAACATTGGAACCTTGAACCCAGGCACTCCTATACAGGAGGTGAACATCCCAAGTGATATCTTAACCACTGCACAAAACGCCTACCCTGTAATTTTAACATTTACTTGGTTATTTTCATTCCTCTTATTTTATTTGAATGGTTGAAATTGCTGTATTCAAAATGGTTTTATATTTTTATGCTTTGCTGCTAGGGAGCTGTGAGATAAGGGTGTAAATAGGCAGTACATCATCAGCTTGTTCTTTCCAAGTCGTGAGAAACTAACTTCAGGCTTATGTTACTATTGTGATTTCTGATAATTTCGTTTTTAGGCTTTTGTAATAATGAACATTGATCTTTCCATTTAAGAAAGTGTTTTGCAAATCATACCACTTAAAAAGCCTTGTTAATGAATCCACATCAGTATAAATTACAAACTATTTCCCCCAAAAAATGGAAGGAATCATCTCAGAGTATTTAGCTAGGAAGATGACAGCCACTTAGCTGTAGGTGACTCAATATCAAATAATAAATAAAATCACTCTAAAGAAAAAAAATTATACATAGTTAGCTAAATTCTGGTAACTAGACAATGCCAGGCATGGGTCAATAATTTAAAAGATAATGTCTGATAAAAGCTTTATCTCCAAAATATCACTCATTTTAATGAAGTTGTGAGTACCATTATAAACTAATATGCCTTCAACGTAGTTAAAAAATAATTAGTCTTGAGAATTAATGATTAAAGAAATCAAAACTTTAATTGATCATCCAACAATTTGGATGTGAAAATTGTTCTTAATGAGGGCACCTTGAGAGCCTAACAATTACTGTCAAAATTAAATGTCTTAAAAAAACAATGAATAGTGCCACCTTAAAAATATGTAAAGGGGGGGGGGGGCAGCTCTGTGGCACAGCAGGTTATCGCCCTGGCCTGCAGCACTGGCATTCATATGGATGCTGGTTCCAGACCCAGCTGCTCTACTTCCTATCCAGCTCTAAGCTATGGCCTGGGAAAGCAGTGGAAGATGGCCCAAGTCCTTAGGCCCCTGCACCTCCTGGGAGACCCTGAAGAAGTTCCCAAATCCTGGCTTCGGATTGGTGCAGCTCTGGCCATTGCAGCCATCTGGGGAGTGAACCAGCAGATGGAAGACACCTCTCTCTCTCACACACTCCCTCTCTCTCTCTGCCTCTTCTCTCTCTGTGTAACTCTGACTTTCAAATAAATAAATAAATCTTTTAAAAATATATGTAATCTGAGCCGGTGCCATGGCTCAACAGGCTAATCCTCCACCTTGCAGTGCCAGCACACCAAGTTCTAGTCCCAGCCGGGGTGCCAGATTCTGTCCCGGTTGCCCTCTTCCAGGCCAGCTCTCTGCTGTGGCCAGGGAGTGCAGTGGAGGATGGCCCAAGTGTTTGGGCCCTGCACCCCATGGGAGACCAGGAGAAGCACCTGGCTCCTGCCATCGGATCAGCGCGGTGCGTCTGCTGCAGCACGCCGGCCGCGGCGGCCATTGGAGGGTGAGTCAACAGCAAAGGAAGACCTTTCTCTCTGTCTCTCTCTCTCTCTCACTATCCACTCTGCCTGTCAAAAATAAATAAATTTAAAGATATATATATATATATATATATATATATATATATATATATGTAATCTGGGCTGGTGCTGTGGCATAGCAGGTAAAGTTGCTGCCTGAAGTGCCAGCATCCCATATGGGCACCAGTTCAAGTCTTGGCTGCTCCACTTCTGATCCTGCTCTCTGCTTTGGC
The DNA here is from genome assembly GCF_033115175.1 of Lepus europaeus. NCBI lineage: Eukaryota > Metazoa > Chordata > Mammalia > Lagomorpha > Leporidae > Lepus > Lepus europaeus. Next base: position 101,670,516 of record NC_084828.1, on the reverse strand, counting down.
CTGGGAAAACAGTAGAAAATGGCCCAAGTTCTTGGGCCCCTGCACCCACGCAGGAGACCCAGAAGAAGCTCCTGGCTCCTGGCTCCTGATTTTGGATCGGTGAAGCTCCTGCCATTGCAGCCAATTGGGGAGTGAACCAGCAGATGGAAGACCTCTCTCTCTCTCTCTGCCTCTCCTCCTCTTTGTAACTCTAACTTTCAAATAAATCAATAAATCATAAAAAAGAAATATGTAACCAACCACGAATTTACTATGTGCCATCCACAATCCTAATCCTGTCACATGGATTAACACAGTTAGTCCTAAAACCATTGATGGAATTGATATTAATATTTTCATCTTAAATATGAGGAAATTGATGCACAATGAGGATAATTTCTTGAATGAAATCACAAGACTATGAAATGACAGAGCTATTAGTAAAAGGCTTTACTGACATTTGTTGACAAAGTGAGTTTCCATTGCCAGCCTCCCGGGCTGCACGCTTGTACTCCCTCAGGCAGGCTTTCATCTTCTTGCTACTTGTCTACAACACACAGCGTTTCTTCCCACAATCTTATCAAAACCTGCTCAATTATGTATTTACCTACTGATAGCTTCCTACACAGACCCCACCCAGAGTATCTGCATTCTTGAGAGAAAGGGTCACTTGAATATATCAATGTAGCTTTACATATCAACCAATAAGGTAGGAAAGAGCATTTGTGATTGTCCATAGGAAATAGACATTGTCAAGAGTTCTGAAGTCACGAGATCAATCTAGCCTCTTTTGTCTTCGTGTTCAGTAGACTAGCAACTCAGCCATCATTCTGTTAGACTCAGCAGTAGGGAAACACAATTATAATCACAGACACAACTCGTTACTAAGAGGTCCTTATGATAGTAGTCAGTTGCGTGCTTACTTGTTTAGTTTATTAGTAGGTGCTTCTGTATACCCCATAAATATACACACAATTATAGAACATGGGGGCATAGGTAAAGATGACTCCTGATATTTTTCCAAACAACTCTAAACCATGAAGGATTAATTAATTTGCCTAAGAGTCCACAACTAGTTCTAAGAGTCATTAAATTAAAACACACACACATACACACACACAAATTGTTTGAATTCAAGGAATCCAATATGTTTGAAACATGTAAACATTGTGTAATTCCAATCAGAGTCAATGTATCTATCTCCTCCAACATCTAACATGTCTTTATGGTGAAAACATTCAAAATTCTATCTTCTGTTTTATGTTATTACAGAGTGAAATACACCTTATACACCGTATTTACTCACCTAATTGTGCAATGGAACCCCATAACTTCTTAATCTTATTTAAATATTACCTAGTACCTATTAGCCAGCATTTTCACATTCTTCCCTACCCCTCTATGTCCTCCAATAACTTGCAACCATTTGTTAAGTTTTTTAACTTCTAGGAGATGAACATGTTTTGACATTTTACATATTAGTAATATCATATAATACTTCTCTTTGTGTTGGGCTTACTACACTTAATGTAATGACCTCCAGTTTCTTCTAGTTGTTTAAAATGATAAGATTGTATTCTTTTTATGGCTGAATAATATTCCATTGTGTACAGATACCACTTTTTTATCTGTCCATCAGTGAATGACATGGATTATTTCCATTATTTGACTGTGTTGAATAGTTCTACAATAAACTTGAGAATGCATGTCTCTTTCCCAAACTGATTTTATTTCCCTTGGTTATATCCTTAGTAACAGGATTGCTGGATCATGTGGTAAACCTGCTTTTTGTTGTTGTTTTTTCATGAACCTCCATACTGGTTTCCTCATGGCTGTACTGAATTACATTCCTACCCACAGTGTGAAAGTGTTTCCTTTACTCCACATCCTTATTGGCATTTGTTATCTATTGTCATTTTTGTAATAGCCAATCTAATTGGAGTGAGGTCATATCTTGTGGCATTTTTATTTGCATTTTCTTAATGATTAATGATACTGAATAGTTTGTCACCTACTTGTTTATCATTTGTATGTCTTCATTTGAGAAATATCTGTTTAGCTCTACTACCCATTTTAAAGTGAATTATTTCTTCTAAGCTACTGGATTGTTTGAGTTCCTTATATGTTTGGATTACTAAATTTTTGCCTGATTTATAAATTGAAAATTTTTTGCTTATCCTGTAGCTTATCTCTTCAATATGTTTCCTTAGTAGTACAGAAGTACTTTCATTTTGCCAAGTCATATCTGTCTATTTTGGATTTTTTTTCCCATTATACTTTTGATGTCTTATCTAAAAAATCCTCAGTGATTCCAATGTTCTGAAACATTCCCTGTTTTATTTTAGTAATTACAAAACACATCTTATATTTAGATTTTTAGTCTATTTTGAGTTGATTTTTGTACACAGTAAGAGATGGGAATCTAGTTCCATTTTTCTGAATGTGGATATTCAATTTTATCAGTACCATTTATTGAAAAGACTATCCTTTTCCAATGCATAGTATTAACACCTTTATCAAAATACCATTGGCTATAGAATATGTAGGTTAACATCTAAGGTCTCTATTCTGTTCCATTAGTCCATGAATCTAGTTTTATGCCAATAACATGTTGTTTTAATTGCTGTAGTTGTGAAGCTTATTTTAAAGTCAAGCTGTGAATTGCTTCTTACTTTGTTCTTTGTGCTCAAGATTGCTTTGACTATTCCCAGTCATTTTTGGTTCCATAAGAATTTTAGCAGTGTTTTTCCTAGTTCCATATGCCATTGGTTTTAAATATATGCATATATATATATATATATATCTTTGAGTAGTATAGATACTTCAATGTTAATTCTTCTAATCCATGAACACAGGATTTCTTTACACCTCTTTGTGGCCTCTTAAATTTCTTTAATCAATGATTTATAGTTTTCATCATAGATATTTTCATCTCTTCAGTTAAATTGATTTCAGATTTTTTTTTTTTTATTAGAGAAAGGTCTTCCTTCTGTTGGTTCATCCCAAATGGCTGCTACAGCTGGCACGCTGGGGCCGGCACACTGTGCTGATCTGAAGCCGGGAGCCAGGTGCTTCTCCTGGTCTCCCATGCGGGTGCAGGGCCCAAGCACTTGGGCCATCCTCCACTGCACTCCCTGGCCACAGCAGAGAGCTGGACTGGAAGAGGAGCAACTGGAACAGAATCCGGTGCCCCAACCAGGACTAGAACCTGGGGTACCGGTACCGCAGGCAGAGTATTAGCCAAGTGAGCCGCGGTACCGGCCATCAGATGTTTTTTATCTGCTGGAAATGAGATTGCTTTCTGGATTTCTTTTTCACATTATTTACTATTGACGTATAACAATACTATTGATGCTGTGTTCTGAAACTTTACTGAATTTGTTTATTCAAATAACATTTTGGTGGATTTTTGGGAGTTGTCTCTATGTAAGATCTACATTCAATGAGAACTTGATTTCCTCTGTATTAATTTGTTGCTTTCTCTTGCCTAATTGCTCTGACTAGGATTTCCATTACTATGTTGGATAGGTGGTAAAAGTGGCAGATCTTAGATCTTAGAAAACCTTTAGTTTTTCCCTATTCAATATAATGTTAGCTTTGTTTTTGAAGTGAGGATTTTTGTTTTTGTTTTTTGTTTGTTTTTTGACAGACAGAGTAGACAGTGAGAGAGAGAGACAGGTCTTCCTTTTCCATTGGTTCACCCCCAATGGCTGAGGCAGCCAGCTCACCTTGCTGATCCAAAGCCAGGAGCCAGGTGCTTCTCCTGGTCTCCCATGCAGGTGCAGGGCACAAGCACTTGGGCCATCCTCCACTGCACTCCCAGGCCACAGCAGAGAGCTTGACTGGAAGAGAGGGGCAACCGGGACAGAATCCGGTGCCCCAACCGGGACTAGAACCCGGGGTGCTGGCGCCGCAGGCGGAGGATTAGCCTATTGAGCTGCGGCGTCAGCCGTGAAGTGAGTTTTTTGTAGGCAACATATACTGGGGTTATTCTTTCTTTTCTTTTCTTTTTTAATTTTTGTTTAAGTTATACAAGTTTCATGTATTTCATATTACAGATTTAGGGACATAGTGATGCTTCCCACAATATGCTCCCTCCTGTCCATACTCCAACCCTTCTTCCTCCTCCCTCTCCATTCTCACTCTTAATTTTTACAAAGATATACCTTCAGTTTATGTAATGATAAAAAGTTAAACCTACACTAAGTAAAAGAGTTCAATAAATAGTATGAAGAAAATGAAACACTGTTCCTCAAAAGAAGAGACAATGGTTGTAATGTCCATTTCACTCCAATACATTGCATTTTAGAGACTCTATTAGTTACCTCAGATCAGGGAAAACATATGTAATTTGTCTTTTTTACTTATTTCACTAAGTATAATGGATTCCAGTTGTTCCCATCTTGTTGCAAAAGACAGGATTTCTCCTCCTCCTCCTCCTCCTCCTTCTTCTTAATAGCTGAGTAGTACTCCATAGTGTGTATATATATACTGTAATTTCTTTATCCAGTCAACAGTTGATGGGCATTTGGGTTGACTCCATGCCTTAGCTATCATGAATTGAGCTGCAATAAACATGGGGGTGCAGAGAACACTTTTATATGCTAATTTCATTTCCCTTGGGAAAATTTCTAAGAGTGGGATGGATGGATCATTAGGTATGTCTATGTTCAGATTTCTGAGGTATCTCCAAACTGTCATCCACAGTGACTGCATCAGGTTACAATCCCACCAACAGTGAATTAAGGTACTTTTTCCCCCACATCCTTACCAGTATTTGTTGTTTGTTGATTTCTGTATGAGAGCCACATGCTTTTTTATCCATTCTGCCCTTCTAAGTCTTTTGGATGGAAAATTTTATCCATTTGCATTCAAGGTTAGTATTAATAGGTAAGAACTAAGACCTGCCATTTTGTTGATTGGATAATGATTTTATCTGTTCTGTTAGTGAATTTGGTCATGTCATGTGTTTCACAATGTTTATTTATATGCAGGATACCCCTCATAATTTATTGTAAGACTGGTCTGATCATGGCGAACTCTCTCAGTTTTTGCTAATCTGGAAAAAAAATTTATTTAGCTTTCATTTTTATAGGATAAAGTGAAGTATTGGAAAAAGATATACAAGACAAACAGATCTCTCTTTTCTTAAAAAATATAATTTATTTATTTATTTATTTTTATGAGAGGGAGAGTTACAGACAGAGAAAGGGAGACAGAGAGAGTGATCTTCCATTCACTGCTTCACTCCCCAAATGCCCACAATACCAGAGCTGGGCCGATCCAAAGCCAGAAATCGGGAGCTTCTTCTGGGTCTCCCACATGGTTGCAGGGACCAAGCACTTGGGTCATCTTCAACTGCTTTCCCAGACCGTAATCAGAGAGCTACTTTAACAGAGTAGTAGCTGGGGCATGAACTGGCTCCTATATGGGATTCTGGCTCAGCAGGTGGAAGCTTAACCTAATATACTATAGCGTCGGCCCTGAAAATGGAAATTAAAAGTTTTCCTGATATCAAATAAAACAAATTTTAAATCAAAAATTCTAAAAATATAAAGAAGGACATTATATTTTGATAAAAGTTTTAATCCAGCAAGAAGACATAACAACCATAAATATATTTTCACCCAAAACAGGACCACCCATATATATTCAGAAAATACTATTAGACCTAAAGGGAGAGACATATTTCAGTACAATACCCCACTCTTTAATGACTTCAATACCCACTCTTATCAATGGACAGATCATCCAGGCAAAAACAAATCAAGTTACATCGGAGTTGAAACATACTATTGAGCAAACGGACCTAACAGACATTTACAGGACATTTCATTCTGCAGTTACAGAATAAACAATCATCTCATCAACACATGGAACATTTTCTAGAATAGACCACATATTAGGCTACAAATCAAGTCTCGGATAATTTAAAAACGTTGAAATCATGCCATATATCCTCTCAGATCATAAAAGAGTAAAACTAGAAATCAACAATGAGATGGAAAATAGACTCATATGTACTTGGAAATTAAATGACATACTTCTAAATGACCAATGGGTCATTGAAGAAATTAAAAAGAAATTAAAAACTGTTTTGAAACAAATTTAAATCAAAACACAGCAAATCAAAACCTGTGGGATACAGCAAAAGAAGTAAAAAGGGACGTTTATAGCATCAAGTATAAGCACTTGATTAATAAACAGAAATGTCTCAAATTGAAGATTTAATGATAGATCTTGAAAAACCTAGAATAGCAAGAACACACCCAATCCCCAACCAGTAGGGGCAAGAAATAATAAGGATTAGAACAGAAATCAATGAAACTGAAACAAACGAAACAAAAAGTTGGATTTTTGAAAAGATAAACCTCTAGCCAGACTAACAAATAAAAAAGAGAAAAAAAATTTAAATAAATAAAATTAGAGATGAAAAAGGAGACATCAAAACTGATACTTCTGAAATATAAATAATCATAAGAAACTACTATGAAGAACTATATGATAATAAGCTGGAAAACTTCAAAAAAATGGATAAAATCCTGGATTCACATAATCTATCAATACTAAATCAGAAAATACAGACAACCTAATTTACTACTGAATTCTGAAAAACATTCAAAGGGGAAGTAACTCCAATACTCTTCAAACTATTCCAAAATATCAAATAGGATGGAACTTTGCCAAACTCTGTTATGATGCTGGCATTACTCTGATATCAAAATCAAACAAAGACACAACATGAAAAGTTAACTACAGACCCAATTATAGATATATCACAAACCAACAGCCAATACCATACTGAATGGGGAAAAACTGAAAGTGTTTCCCCTCAGATATGGAGCAAGACAAGGATATCCACTTTTACTGTTCTTATTCAACATGGTACAGGTAGTTTTAGTGAGAGCAATTAGCGAGGAGAAAGAAATAAAAGGCATAAAAATTGGAAAAGAAGATGTCAAATTATCCATATTTGCATATGACATTATGTCGTTCATGGAAAAACCAAAATACTCCACCAAAAAGCTGTTAAAATTGATAAACCAATTTAATGATGTTGCAAGTGGCAAAATAAACATTAAAAAGTAGCTTCTTTGTATGCTAATGATTAATTCACAGAGAAACCAAGAAAGAAATCCCATTCACAATAGCCACATAAAATCAAATATTTTGTAATAAATTTAACCAAAGAAGTGAAAGATCTCTACAATGAAAATTATCAAACATCAGTGAAGAAAATCATCATGGACACAAAAAATGAAAAATATTCCATGCTCATGGATCAGAAGAATCAATATCTATAAGATGTCATACAACCTAAGGCAATCTATGGATTCACTACAGTCCCTATCAAAAAACCCATGACAGACTTTACAAATTAGAAAAGCAATTCTAAAATTCATATGAAATCACAGGAGACCCAAAAAGCCAAGAAGACCCTGTACAAGAAAAATCAAGCTGAATACATCACAATGCCTGATTTCAAAGCATACTACAAACTATAGTAATTAAAATAGCATGGTACTGGCAATAAAATTGATACATTGATCAATAGAACAGAATAGAGAGCTCAGAAATTAATCCACATGTATACAGTCAATTGATTTTTGACAAAACTCCTCAGATTATACAATGGAGTAAGGATATTCTCTTCAACAAATGGTAGTGGCAAAACTGGATTTATATATGTAGAAGGATAAAGTTAGATCCATACCTCTCACCATATACAAAAATCGACTCAAGATGTATCAAAGACCTAATTTTAAGAACTAACACTATGAAGTTGCTGGAAGACAATATAGTGGAAAGACTCGAAGACATTGGTGTAGGGGATGACTTCTTGGGCAAGACCCCTAAAGCACAAGCAACAAAAGCAAAACTAAACAAATAGGACTATATCAAACTCAAAAACTTTTGCACAGCAAAAGAAATGATCAATAGAGTAAGAAGACATCCAACAGAATGGGAAAAATATTTACAAATCACCTACCTGACAAAGGATCATTATCCCAAATACATAAGCAACTTTAAAAACTCAACAGCAAAAAAAAAAAAAAAAAAAAGAAAGAAAGAAAAAAAAAACAACAAAAATAAACACATTAGACAACACATTAAGGACAGATCCCACATGGGATGTAAGTACACAGTGACTTGTGTTGCTGACTTAACAATTTGACATTCCTGTTCATGGCGTCAGTAATCTTCCTAGGCTCTAGTCATGAGTTGCCAGGGCTATGGAAGCCTTTAGAGTTCGCTGACTTTGGTCTTACACCAATAGGGTCATAGTCAAAGTGGAAGTTCTCTCCTCCCTTCAGAGAAAGGTACCTCCTTCTTTGATGGCCCCATTCTTTTCACGGGATCTCACTCACAGAGATCTTTCATTTAGGTCTTCTTCTTTTTTTTCTTTTCCATGGTATCTTGGCTTTCCATGCCTACAATACTCTCATGGGCTCTTCAGCCAGATCCGAATGCCTTAAGGGCTGATTCTAAGGCCAGAGTGTTATTTAGGACATCTGCCATTCTATGAGTCTGCTGTGTATCCCGCTTCCCATGTTGGATCCTTCTCTCCCTTTTTGATTCTATCAGTTAGTATTAGCAGACACTTGTCTTGTTTGTGTGATCCCTTTGACTCTTAGACCTATCAGAGCCATCAATTGTGAACTGAAATTGATCACTTGGACTAGTGAGATGGCATTGGTACACGCCACCTTGATGAGATTGTATTGGAATCCCCTGGCATATTTCTAACTCCACCATTTGGGGCAAGTCTGATTAAGCATGTCCACATTGTACATCTCCTCCCTCTCTTTTCCACTCTTAAATTTAACAGGGATCACTTTTCAGTTAAAATTTAAACACCTAAGAATAATTGTGTGTTAATTACAGAGTTCAACCACTAGTACTAGAACAACAACTACAACAACAACAACAAATACTAAAAAGGATAAAGTATTACATTGTACATCTAGAGTCAGGACAAGAGCTGATCAGGACATTGTTTCTTATAGTGTCCATTTCACTTCCACAGGTTTCGCCTTTGGTGCTCAGTTGTCACTGATCAGGGAAAACAAATGATATTTGTCTCTTTGGGACTGGCTCAATTCACTCAGCATGATGTTTTCCAGATTCCTCCATATTGTTGCAAATGACTGGGTTTCATTGTTCCTTACTGCTGTATAGTATTCTATGGAATACGTGTCCCATAATTTCTTTATCCAGTCTACTGTTGATGCGCATTTTGGGTTGGTTCCAGGTCTTAGCTATTGTGAATTGAGCTGCAATAAACATTAATGTGCAGATGGCTTTTTTATTTGCCAAATTAAATTCCTTTGGGTAAATTCCAAGGAGTGGGATGGCTGGGTTGCATGGTAGGGTTATATTCAGGTTTCTGAGGAATCTCCAGACTGACTTCCATAGTGGCCTAACCAGTTTGCATTCCCACCAACAGTGGGTTAGTGTCCCTTTTTCCCCACATCCTCTCCAGCATCTGTTGTTGGTAGATTTCTGAATGTGGGCCATTCTCACCGGGGTGAGGTGAAACCTCATTGTGGTTTTGATTTGCATTTCTCTGATTGCTAGTGATCTTGAACATTTTTTCATGTGTCTGTTGGCCGTTTGGATTTCCTCTTTCGAAAAATGTCTGTTGAGGTCCTTGGCCCATCTCTTAAGTGGGTTGTTTGTTCTGTTGTTGTGGATTTTCTTGATTTCTTTGTAGATTCTGGTTATCAACCATTTATCTGTAGTATAGTTTGCGAATATATTTTCGCATTCTGTCGGTTGCCTCTTCACTTTCCTGACTGTTTCTTTTGAAGTACAGAAACTTCTCAATTTGATGCAATCCCAAATGTTAATTTTGGTTTTGACTGCCTGTGCTCCTAGGGTCTTTTCTACGAAGTCTTTGCCTGTACCTATATCTCGCAGGGTTTCTCCAATGCTCTCCAATAATTTGATGGTTTCGGGTCGTAGACTTAAGTCTTTAATCCATGTTGAGTAAATTTTTGTGTAAGGTGAAAGGTAGGGGTCTTGTTTCAAGCTTCTGCACGTGGAAATCCAATTTTCCCAGAACCATTTATTGAATAGACTGTCCTTATTCCAGGGATTAGTTTTGGATCTTTGATCAAATATAAGTTGGCTTTAGATGTTTGGATTGATTTCTGGTGTTTCTATTCTGTTCCATTGGTCTGTCCATCTGTTTCTGTACCAGTACCATGCTGTTTTGATAACAACTGCCCTGTAGTATGTCCTGAAATCTGGTATTGTGATGCCTCCAGCTTTGTTTTTGTTGTACAAAATTGCTTTGGCTATTCGAGGTCTTCTCTGTCTCCATATGAATTTCAGCATCATTTTTTCCAGATCTGAGAAGAATGTCTTTGGTATCTTGATTGGTATTGCATTGAATCTATAAATTGCTTTTGGGAAAATAGAGATTTTGATGATATTGATTCTTCCAATCCATGAGCATGGAAGATTTCTCCATTTTTTGGTATCCTCTTCTATTTCTTTCTCTAAGGTTTTGTAGTTTTCATCGTAGAGATCTTTAACGTCCTTGGTTAAGTTTATTCCAAGGTATTTGATTGTTTTTGTAGCATTGTGAATGGGATTGATCTTAGAAGTTCTTCCTCAGCTGTGGCATTGCCTGTGTATACAAAGGCTGTTGATTTTTGTGCATTGATTTTATATCCTGCTACTTTGCCAAACTCTTCAATGAGTTCCAGTAGTCTCTTAGTAGAGTTCTTTGGGTCCCCCAAATAAAGAATCATATCATCTGCAAAGAGGGATAGTTTGAGTTCTTCCTTCCCAATTTGTATTCCTTTAATTTCTTTTTCTTGCCTAATAGCTCTGGCTAAAACTTCTAGAACTATATTGAATAGCAGTGGTGAGAGTGGGCATCCCTGTCTGGTACCAGATCTGAGTGGAAATGTTTCCAACTTTTCCCCATTCAATAGGATGTTGGCCGTGGGCTTTTCATATATTGCTTTGATTGTGTTGAGGAATGTTCCTTCCATACCCAGTTTGCTTAGAGTTTTCATCATGAAAGGGTGTTGTATTTTATCAAATGCTTTCTCTGCATCTATTGAGAGAATCATATGGTTTTCTTCTGCAGTTTGTTAATGTAGTGTATTACGTTGATTGTTTCACAAATGTTGAACCATCCCTGCATACCAGGGATAAATCCCACTTGGCCTGGGTGGATGATCTTTCTGATGTGTTGTTGCATTCTATTGGCCAGAATTTTATTGATTATTTTTGCATCTAAGTTCAGCAAGGATATTGGTCTGTAATTCTCTTTCAATGCTGCATCTTTTTACGGCTTAGGAATTAAGATGATGGTGGCTTCATAGAAAGAATTTCGGAGGATTTCCTCTTTTTCGATTGTTCTGAATAGTTTGAGAAGAATTGGAGTTAGTTCTTCTCTAAATGTCTCGTAGAACTCACCAGTGAATCCATCTGGTCCTGGGCTTTTCTTTGTTGGGAGGGCCTTTATTACTGTTTCAATTTCTGTGTCAGTTATTGGTCTGTTTAGGTTTTCTATGTCTTCCTGGCTCAATTTAGGTAGGTTGTACATGTCCAAGGATCTGTCCATTTCTGATAGGTTTCCCTGTTTGCTGGCATACAAGTCCTTGTAGTAATTTCTGATGATTCTTTTTATTTCTGTGGTGTCTGTTGTTACGTTTCCATTTTCATCTCTGATCCTGTTGATTTGGGTCTTTTCTCTTCTTTTTTTAGTTAGTTGGGCCAATGGGGTGTCAATTTTGTTTATTTTTTCAAAAAACCAGCTCCTTGTTTGGCTGATTTTTTGTAATTTTTTTTGGGTTCAATCCTGTTGAATTCTTCTTTGATTTTAATTATTTCTCTTCTCCTACTGGGTTTGGGTTTGGTTTGCTGCAGATTTTCTAGATCCTTGAGATGACTTGAAAGCTCATCTATTTGGTGCCTTTCCAATTTCTTGATGTAAGCACCTATTGATATAAACTTTCCTCTTAACACTGCTTTTATTGTATCCCAAGGGTTTTGGTATGTTGTGCTTTTATCCTCATTTACTTCCAGAAAATTTTTGATTTCTCTTTTAATTTCTTCTATGACCCATTGTTCATTCAGGAGCATGTTGTTCAATCTCCATGTGTTTGCACGCTCTCTAGGGATTCCCGAGTTGCTAATTTCCAATTTCATTCCTTTGTGGTCTGAGAAGCTGCATGGTATGATTTTAATTCTTTTGAATTTGCTGAGACTTGCTTTATGGCCTAGCATGTGGTCAATCCTAGAGAAGGTTCCATGTACTGCTGAGAAGAATGTAAAGTCCTTAGATGTAGGATGAAACGTTCTGTAGATATCTGTTAGATCCATTTGGGCTATAGTGTCATTTAAATCTACTGTCTCCTTGTTGATCTTCTGTCCTGTTGATCTGTCTATCTCTGAGAGTGGAGTATTGAAGTCCCCCTGAACTATTGTATTGGTGTCTAAGTCTCCCTTTAAGTCCCTTTACAAGTCTTTTAAATAAGCTGATGCCCTGTAATTAGGTGCATATACATTGATAATCGTTATATCTTCCTGTTGAATGGATCCCTTAATCATTATATAGTGCCCCTCTTTGTCTCTCCTAACAGTTTTTGTGGTAAAGTTTATGTTGTCCGATATTAAGATGGCTACACCCGCTCTTTTTTCATTTCTGTTGGCGTGGTATATCTTTTTCCAGCCTTTCACTTTCAGTCTGTATGCATCATTGTTGGAAAGTTGAGTTTCTTGTAAGCAGCAAAAAGATGGGTTTTGTTCCTTAACCCAATCAGCCAATCGGTGTCTTTTAACTGGACAGTTCAAGCCATTAACATTCAATGTGACTATTGAGAAGGAGTAACTTTGCCCTGTCATTTGCCAAAGATATTTTCTAATATATGGTTTGAGATTCCTGTGATCTTTTGCTGTGAGGTTTCCTTTCTTTACCTTCTTTCATATTGGTGACCGTGTTTCTGTGTTTCTATATGTAACACATCTTTAAGCATCTTTCGCAGGGCTAGATGAGTGGCAACAAATTCTTTCAATTTCTGTTTGCTGTGAAAGGTCTTTATTTCACCTTCATTCATAAATGAGAGCTTTGCAGGATATAATATTCTGGGCTGGCAGTTTTTCTCTCTTAGTACTTGGGCTATATCTCGCTATTCTCTCCTAGCTTGTAGGGTTTCTGATGAGAAGTCAGCTGTGAGTCTAATTGGAGATCCTCTGAGAGTAATCTGGCGTTTCTCTCTTGCACATTTTAGGATCTTTTCTTTATGTTTCACTGTGGTGAGTTTAATTACGACGTGTCGTGGTGAGGATCTCTTTTGGTCATGTTTATTAGGGGTTCTATGAGCTTCCTGTACTAGGATGTCTCTGTCCTTCTCCAAACCTGGGACATTTTCTGCTAGTATCTCACTAAAAAGACCTTCTACTCCTTTCTCCCTCTCCATGCCTTCAGGAACTCCCAGGACGCAAATGTTGGGTTTTTTAAAAGTATCCTGTTGATTCCTGACAGTATTTTTTAGATTTCTGATTTCTTCTTCTTTTCTTTGAATTGACTGTTTCCTTTCCTGTTCTCTGTCTTCTAATTCCGATATTCTCTCTTCTGTTTCACCCATTCTGTTTTTAAGGCTGTCTAATGTGTTTGTCATTTGATCTATTGAGTTCTTCATTTCATTATGGTTTCTTGTCACTATCACAGTTTCCTGTTCTACTAGTTGTTTCATTTCATTTTGATTCCTCCTTAATATTTCATTTTCACGAGAGAGATTTTCTATCTTGTCCATTAAGGATTTCTGTAGTTCAAGAATTTGTTTTTGAGAACTTCTTAATGTTCTTATCAATTTTTTGAGATCTGCTTCTTGCATTTCTTCTATCTCTTCATCTTCATAATCTTGCATCGGGGTGTCTTGTTCATTTGGGGGCATCATAGTGTCTTCCTTGCTCTTGTCACCTCAGTTTCTACGTTTGTTGTTTGGTATGTTGGAAATAATTTATGTTTTTTTTTTTGTGGTGTTTTTTTTCTCGTTATACTATGCCTCTAAGTGGGCTGTCTGCTTTGATGGATCCTTAGAGGCTGTGATGGGTGTGGCCAGAGAGCTCTGCTTGATTCTTCAGGTTTAAGGCTGTGCAAAAAGTGACTCACCAAGATTGTTCTCTCCCTTGCTCCTTGCTGGATCTCTCTCTCTCTCTCTCTCTCTCTTTTTTTTTTTTTTTTTTTTTTTTTTTTTTTTTTTTTTGACTCAGTTGGGAAGTAATTCCACAGAGCTGAGTAGAATTGAGGGTAGTTGAAATCTGGCCTCTGTGAGTATTGATCTACCCCTGGGACCACACAAAAAGTTTATGCAGCCCTCAATGTGTTCTCAAGTTTAGACTAGTCCCAAAGTTACTGAGTTTGTGTACTCGTTGCTGCTTTACATATGTAAAATGGCTCCTGTTCTTTGTTTTGCTCGACTTTTTTAGGTGAGTGCAGAGAGAGGCCTCTGCCTTTCCCCACCAATGTCTCGGGTTTCTGAGGTTTTTGTCTTACCTCTGAATTATTGTTTTTAACCTTTGCCTATATTTCCAGTAAACTAGGATCTTTTTGTTTTTTAACTTGTTAAACTTCTTATTCTGCAAAGTATTAAGCCTTTTTACTGGAATGCAATTTTAAAATGTTATCTCAAAAGTTTTAAAAAAGAAAACAAGAAGAAAGAAAGAGGATGAGAAGGAAAGAGTGGGAGGGTGAGGGAGGAAGGGAGAGTGGGAATATCATGTTCCCAGAATGTATCTACAAAGCACATTGAATCTGTTAACACTAATTAAAATTTAAAATAAAAATATGCTAGCTGCTGACTTATTATTTATGGCCTTTATTATGTTGAGATACATTTCTTCCACACTGAATTTGTTCAGAGTTTTTATCATGAAGACATATTGAATTCTCTCAAACAACTTTTCTAAATCTATTGAAATAATCATATGATTTTTATGCTTCTTTTTCTGTTGATATGGTGCATGGTACTTATTGATCTTTGTATATCAAACCATCCTTGCAGAGTTGGGATAAATTCCAGTTGATCTGGGTGTGTAATCATTTTAATATGTTCCTGGATTCAATTTACTAGTATTTCATTGAGCAGTTTTGCATATATGTTCATCAATGATTATTTCAGCAGTGAAGGCATTTGATATTGGGCTTTTTGTTAATGAGACAATTTTTATTACTGATTCAATCTCACTACTTGTTATTGGTCTGTTTTAGTATTTCATTTCTTCATGATCAATTTTGGTAAGGTGTATGTGCCCAGGACTTTGTCTTTCTCTTTTATATTATTAAATTGACTGCCAAATAATAGCACATAGGAATCTCTAATAATCCTTCATATACGGTGTGAGCCATATATTTCCCTATTCATCTCTGATTTTTCAGTCTACTTAAGGATTTGTCAAGGTGTTTATACTTTCAAAAAGTCAACTTAGCACCACTGCTTTTTTTTTTTTTTTTTGGTTTTTTTTTTTTTTTTTTTTTTTTTTAGACCCTAGGTCATTTATTTCTGCTTAGAGTTGTGGGTTTTTTGTTTTGTTTTGTTTTGTTTTTTTTTTGTTTTTTTTTTTTTGGACAGGCAGAGTGGACAGTGAGAGAGAGAGAGAGAGAAGGTCCTCCTTTTGCTGTTGGTTCACCCTCCAATGGCCGCTGCAGGTGGTGCGCTGTGGCCGGCACATCGCGCTGATCCAAAGGCAGGAACCAGGTGCTTCTCCTGGTCTCCCATGCGGGTGCAGGGCCCAAGCACTTGGGCCATCCTCCACTGCACTCCTGGTCCATAGCAGAGGGCTGGCCTGGAAGAGGGGCAACTGGGACAGAATCCGGCACCCTGACCAGGACTAGAACCCAGTGTGCCGGCGCTGCAGGTGGAGGGTTAGCCTATTGAGCCGCAGTGCCAGCCTCTGCTTAGAGTTTTATTATTTCTTTCCTTCTACTAATTTGGATTTGATATGGTGTTGTTTTTCTAATTCTTTGAGGGGAAGTAATAACTGAGATCTTTCAACTTTTTGATTCAGCCATTTATTGCTATAAACATCTCTTGTACTTTGTATCCCATAGATTTTTCACATTGCAGTTCCGTATGCTATTGAGAAGAATGTGTATTTGGCAGTTGTTGTGTTTTGAATGAAACATTCTGTAGATGTCTATTAGATCCAATTGATTTAAGATGCAGTTTAATTCTGCTGCTTATTTCTTGATTTCTGTCTTGGTGATAATGTTTTCTATGATTGCTGTATTTGAGTCTAAATATTCCTTTAGTTCTTTTAAAACTTATTTTATATATTTCAGTGCTTTGATATTGAGTGTAAATACATTTACAAATGTGATTTCCTCGTGCTGGATTGAATTCGTCATTGAAAAATAATGGCTTTCTTTATCTCTTTTTACTGCTTTTGGTTTAAAATTCATTTTGCCTGTTGTTAAGAATGGCTGTTGCTGCTTTCTATTGAATCCATTTACATGAAATATCTAATTCCAGTCTTTCAGTTTCAGTCTGTGTGTCAGTAGAGGTGAAGTGAGTTTCATTTTGTCACTGTATGTCTTTTAATTTGAGAATGCAATCCATTTACACTTATGGCATTTCCTTATAGGGAAAGTCTTGGTACAGCCATCTTCATACGTGCTTTCTAGTTTTAATGTAGTTCCTTATTTTATCTCTTTCTTATAATCCTCTTTTGTGATTAAGTGAGTTTCTCTAGTGTTATGTCTTGATTACTCCCTTATTATTATGGTAAATCTATTATAAATTTTTGCTTTTTTGGGAATCTGTGAGATTTACAGATGTTTCTTTCTATTATAATAAACTATTTTTGATATGATAGCAACCTAACATTGAGTATAAAGATAAGAAGAGAAACAAAATAAAAAAGACATAAAAATATTTGTAAATACTCATAATAATATAATAATAAAGAACTCCATAAAGAAAGTATTTGAAAAAATACAACAGCCTTTCACAATGAAAACTTTAAGCAAATTGGGAATAGAAGCAACATTTCTCAACACCTGCAAGGTGATTTATTTAAATATATGCTTATTTTCAAAGATTTGAATAATCACCTTGTAACAATGATCAAATTTGGTCTATGTTATGACATGATTTTAAGGAATGTTATTTCAACCAGATATTTTGGATTTTGAGCCTTCTTGGCATTCTTGACAGGCATTCAAAAAATCAAAGTTTCAAACAATCTGGACTCTAAAATTTCCAGTAAATCTTGGACTTTGGTTTTTCCAGTTTGGGCCCAACTGAAAAAAATCGAAATTTCCAATGTACAGCTTATGGATTACAACGGCTTCCCCCTCCCATAACTTCCCTCCCTCCCACCCGCGACCCTCCCCTCTCTTGCTCCCTCTCCCCTTCCATTCACATCAAGATTCATTTTCAATTCTCTTTATACACAGAATTCTGATCAATTTAGTATATATTAAGTAAAGATTTCAACAGTTTGCACCCACATAGAAACACAAAGTGAAATATACTGTTTGAGTACTAGTTATAGCATCAAATCAAAATGTACAGCACATTAAGGACAGAGATCCCACATGAGGAGCAAGTGCACAGTGACTCCTGTTGTTGACCCAACAAATTGACACTCTAGTTTATGGCGCCAGTAACCACCCTAGGCTGTCATCATGAGTTGCCAAGGCTATGGAAGCCTTCCAAGTTTGCCGACTCTGATCATATTTAGACAAGGTCATAAAATACAGAGTGAGGATAGTAACCAATGATCCTAAGAGTGGCATTAACCAGCATTCAGTGGGGAAGAGGACCATCAATACACACAGGTTGGGAGTAGAGCCATTGGTGGTAGAGTAGAGGTTATGATTACAAAGGATTACAAAGGAATGAGGCCCAAGTGCGCTAGACAGGGTCTAGAACAAAGGACAGAGTCATTATTAGAGGAGCTAAGAAAGGTGCTGTCTAAGCTACAATTAAGTTTTCTGATTGAGAGGCAAATAGAACCTGATAGAAGGGGCCTGATAATAATCTGTTGGGCTTTAGGCCTTGTAAGTTAAGAGGCCCAGACCTATCTATCTCTTCACATGGTGTACATCCTAAGGAAGGTGTGAATCTCCTAGGGGAAGGCACTCTGTTGACTTTCATTATTTAGCTGGCCTGGGAGGAGAGCTGGCCAGGTAAAGGCAGGTGGCATCTCTAACAAGAAATTTACAGTTCTGCCTGCAATGTTGCTGACCCTACTTGGCTGTCCCCTCAGCTGCAGTGCTCACTTTGGAAGTTGGGCTGAGTGAAGCCCATGTCAGGAGCCTTAGGTGATCACTGGCATCATACATAACAGTGTTAATTGTTAAATAAACAACAGGAGTCACTGTGCACTAACTTCCCATGCAGGACCTCTGTCCTCAAAGAGTTGTAACATGAGACTTAATAATAAAACTTGTTCTCAAGAATCACGTCTTTTCAATGTATTAAGAGGAGGATATTCTTATGTCTCATAAGTTATAGTTATGTCTAAGAGCAAACAAAAGATGTATCCTTTTTGGGTTCTTCTTTAAAGATAATTAAGTTTCTAAAAGGAAAAAAGGGAGAGGAAGGAAGAAAAAAGAGGAAGAGAGAAAAAAAGGCAAAATCACCATCCAGATTGCATCCAGATGCAATAACTTTGAACAGCCCTTATCTAGACTGTTGGTGAACCCTTCCTTCCTTCCTTCCTTCCTTCCTTCCTTCCTTCCTTCCTTCCTTCCTTCCTTCCTCCCTCCCTCCCTCCCTTCCTTCCTTCCTTTCTTCCTCCCTTCTTTCTTCTTTCTTCTTTTTTTCTCATGCAAAGCATTGAACTCTTTACCTAGAATAGAGTAAAACTCTGTCTATAGTTAAATGAAAAAGGATCTTAGTGAAAAACAGGACAGGAAAAGGGAGAGGGAAGAGGAAGAGGGGTGGGAGGGTGGGTATGGTGGGAAGAATTACCATGTTCCTAATGTATATATGAAATTCATGCAAATAAAAAAAAAAGAAGAAAAAAATAAATTGATATCACCTGAGGAGATGATCACTGTAGCACCTTACCCAGTCACCATCTTGCTCCTGCCCCTTAAGAAGCATTTAAACAGATCTCTGCCTACCTCTAGTATCTATGGGAACTAAGATTCCTTAATGTTTTTTACTTCCAATAATGTACATCTCCTACCTTTAATTACCAAGAAACAATCATCCTGGTGTATTAAAGTAGAATAATTCGAATAACCTGGGTATATTTGGTAAGTTACATAATATTATGCAGCTGTACTGTGGCCTGAAAAAATAATGAAAACATTTCCTTTGCTGGCATCAAATACTTCTTTTGTTCCAGTTTACTTTGGTAGTGCTTTCAAAGCCTCTTGAAATTTGGGACACTCACTTGAAACTGATTTGATTATAGGATGCACAGTTAATTGGTTTTTGCAATTGAATTAATTGCATAAATGTTCAAAGAATTTTTTAAAAGGATTGTGCACAGTTAAAATTGATACCATGGAAGACATCACAATCTTTAACATGTACAGTAATATTATATTTCTAGGGAGGTTTTCCTTCCTTTAGAACCTTTAGATCTGCAAGCCTGTGACAAATTCTGGTCCTTAGCTTGGCTACTATTCAGGTAAATCTGCCACACATGTTCTGTGGCACCAGTCTCTTCAGAGATTCCCTTATTATGAACCTCAATAGTTTGCTGAAAACTGGAGTGCAGGAGCTCTGAAACCACAGTCTTTCCTCAACAGACAACTTTACAGCTACGGCTGTCTTTGAACTAACAATGTCATTGAGCTACAATCACAATGTATACAAACCCCAGCGAGTTTAGTGGTTACTTCCCTGATTAATTCATTAACTTCTTAGAATGATACGTGTAACTTAAAAGGAGTTACAATACTCATTTTGCAGATGAAGAAACTGAGGCTTCTAGAGACTAAATAACTTGTTCATGACTGTAAAACTATTGAATGGTGAAACCAACATCCTTAATAATGGGTGTGAACAGTAGCACATAATGATCACAGCTTTAACCATTCTTGGATTCTTAAGAAGAAATATGAATTCTGCACTTAAAAAAATTTTGGTCAAAAGTTTGAGCACATGTGCTAAGCCTAAAATAAATTAGTGATTAGTAGATAGGCCTAGCTCCTGCCCAGCAGCTGCATCTCAGTTTTATATTTTTAGTCTTTATTATTTATTGCCAATTTCATAAAGATCTGAATAAATCACATACATACTCTGCATCATCATTTATTCATCCAAAAAATACCTTCTAACCAACCTTGTGAAAAGAGATATGCTAGATTTCAGAGATTTAGTAGGGAACAACTGATGAATTAAGCAAGAATTTAGTAACAAAGTTTGATGAGAGTTATAAAAGATAATTTTCTAGGAACTATGAGGTCTAACCTGGGAGTTTGGTCAGAAATTTCTCCCTATGAAACCTGATACATGAAGAATCAGTAGGAATTGCACTGTTGAAAGAGAAGGAGTTAAAGCAATACTCACTTTATTTTGGTTTTACTTAAATTTATTTTGTAAAAGAAAATACATCTTAAAAATTTAGAGATTTGTAACAGTCTCAGGATGTACCATTGTGAATGTCGAGAGTATATTCTATCCTAAGCTTTCTTCTATCTAGTTAACGAGGTTGGTTAGAACTTGATGTACTTACCAAGACATGAATTTGAGTGCCTTCTTAAATGACGATGTTTTTCCCTGAACCAAACATGCAATCTGTGGTCATAACTCTGCCATAAGATTGCCCAAGAGAATCCGAATGGAACAGTGAAATTTTGTTGCCAGTGCTAGAAAATGTTTTTTGAAGTACAGATGCTACTGACATCACACATTTTAAATAAGAGATATCAGCTTATTATACAGTTTATATACATACTACAAAAACATAGTCAGAGCATCATATTTCTTTCTGCAGTGTTTGAAACAAAGAATCCATGTTAATTTTATTGCTTCTTATAAACATTCCAATATTTTTCAAAATGTCACTAAGAATTTTTGCAAGATTTGCATTATGTGTTCCTGAATATTCAGTAGTTATAGCACTGTATTTTACATAACATCTGTTGGAAATATCATCATATAGTGTAGTACAATTCTAATTGATAGCATATTTTAAAAAGTCAAATCTAAATTTAAGATTTCTTTTTTTGCATAATGGTCAACACCAGCAGAACACTGAGGATTATATTCAGGGAAAACTAGAGTAAAGTTAACACAAAGCATAAAAGGCATGTAAAATACAGAATGAGTGTTTTTAAATACTCAAAAATACTGATGTTATTCAAGTTATTTTACTCATGAAATCTTGTAATAACCCATTAGAACATTAATCAATTCATAAAAATCACAATATCAGAATCAAATATAATATTTTAAGGTCAGCTCTCTAATTCTATGTTAGAAAACAGTTATTTATGAATGACTTAGCTAAGATCAGAATGCTGGTTAGTAGTATTGTTGAGATTTGTTGAGTATCTTAATTCAAAGTCTTGTTCTCTTTTGGTTTCTCCATGTTATAGCTTTATATTTCATAGGAAATTCAAAATATTTTAAGCAGATTTTCAAATAACTTCCATAATTTCAAATGCATGTCTGTATTTGTGCAATACATATATAACAATGGAAAAGATAACTTACAAGTCAAAGAAAAGTCAAATTGTGTTGGTCATTGCTTTTGATAACCCTTACTTGTGAAAAGTAGAAAATGAATGGAGCTGATGGGAAGGCAGAGACATAAATGTACTTTTTTTTTTTGACAGGTAGAGTTAGACAGTGAGAAAGAGAGAGACAGAGAGAAAGGTCTTCCTTTTTCCATTGGTTAACCCTCCAAAATGGTCCCTACGGCCAGCGTGTTGCGCCCATCCAAAGCCAGGAGCCAGGTACTTCCTGCTGGTCTCCCATGCGGGTACAGGGGCCCAAGTACTCAAGCCATCCTCCACTGCCTTCCCAGGCCACAGCAGAGAGCTGGACTGGAAGAGGAGCAACCGGTAAAGAATCTTGTGCCCCAACTGGAACTAGAACCCGGGGTGTCGGCCCCACAGGCAGAGGATTAGCCATGTGAGCCATGGCGCTGGCCATAAATGTACTTTTGAATTCTATACCTTTCTATCTATATTGGAATAATCTATAGATCATGTAGGCATCCATATGTCAAAAAATCAACGTACCTTCTTATGTATTTTTAAGATTGTATTCATTTCTATTTATGTGAAAGGTGGAGAGACAGAGAGAGAGAGAGAGAGAGAGCTCTCATTCACTAGCTTCCTCAACTGTTGTGCCAATCACTTATCCCCTTTTATATTTCTGTATGATGTATGTACGTCTGTATTATATATATCTGCCATCTACCTTGTTATCTATAAAGAAGTAGAAATTATTATATTCCCATGTGTTAGGAAAGACAATTATAATTTTCTATACTGAGTATTTAAGTCCTCTCTTTTTCACAGCTGTCATTAAAGCCAAGAAAATCACATGTGGCCCACCATTACTACAAGATGCAGGCAGCTGTAAATCAAACCAGGAGGAAGACACTGAATTTGTCCAAAGCATTGACTTATGTATGCTTTTTTGTAATTGCTATTAGCCAAATTCAGCCTGAAAATTTGACATGCAAAAATAAAAGGAACTCAAAACAAAATAGCATGATGCCTGTCATGTGGACAGAATCAACAGCAGTTCAGGCTGGCAATAGTGTTGTTAGGAGACCTTAAATAGGTGAGCAGTGCACACAGTTTGTGACAGATAAGTGGCAGCATGCCATGATCAGGCTGAGAAAGGGCAGAACTCATGACTGGAACAGAAGTTTTCACAGCACATCTAGTAGAGACAGAGCATCAGGAAAGTACAAATAAAAGTCCAGTTTCTGGAACTTGAGTACAATAACAAGAATTAAAAGGAGGGTAAGCAGAGGTTTAAGAAAACAAGAACGTTCCTGGAAAATGAACTGCCTGAGCCCCAAGTCCCAAAGCCAAGTATAAACTCAGATAGGAGGGATTCAAGTTGCTCAACTCTTACAACTTTGAGTCTAAATAATACAGCCAAATGACATCTCCTAGTCCTAAAACTGTCCTCATGTTATTGGCAAGTAATTGTGTCAAGCAATTTGTATATATATTCTCACCTGGGATTACCTTCCACTTAGTTTAAATGTATTTATTTACATTTAAAAAAATTTTTTATCTAAATCATAAATTTTTATCTTTAAATTCTTTCTAATATATTACCATAATTCATATACCACCATAGCCACCATTTAAAAACACCCATGTGAGGGGCAAATGTTTGGCTCAAAGGTTAAGATGCCACTTAGGACACCCGCATCCTGGGTTTGAGACCCAGCTCCGATTTCAACGCCAGATATCTGTTATGCTCCCCCTGGGAAGCAATAGATGATGACTCAAGTACCTGGGTTATTGTCGTTCATGTGGAGGACTCAAATTCAGTTCTGGGCTCCTGGCTTCAGCCTGGTCCACTGCTGGCTGTTGCAGGCATTTGGGGAGTGAACCAGCAGATGGCAAATGGATGATTTCTCCCTCTCTCTCTCTTTACCTGTCAAATAAATTAATACATAAAAAGCTAAAACACCAATGTGAAAATTGATTACAAAATTATCCTATGCTTTGTGAATGGAATCTTCTTTACCCTGAATTTGACAAATTGATAACTATGCTAATATTAAAAAGATTGAATTAAGTCTGACTACATTTAAAATTACTCCTTGCTATATAACTTCCACTGACCACAATCTCAACAAATAACCTCAGTGACTACAGGCTTTAAATACATGCTTTAATAGTAGTATCTTTTTCTAAACTCACAAACCGGAATAATAACACACGTACAAATATGAAAACATGTTTCTGAGTCACGCCTTCATACACTTTAAAAAAAGATTTTATTTATTTGAGAAGCAGAGCTACAGACAGAGAAAGGGAGATACAGAGAGAAAGATCCTCCATCAGCTGGTTCACTCCCCAAATGGCTGCAATGGCAGAAGCTGAGCCAATCTGAAGCCAGGAACCTGCTGATTCATCCAGGTTGCCCGAATGCGTGCAGGAGCCTAAGCACTTGGGCCATTTTGTACTGCTTTCCCAGGCCACAAGCAGAGAGCAAGATCAGAAGAAGAGCAGCTGGGACGCAAATCGGAGCCCATGTAGGATGCCTGTGCTGCAGGTGGAGGCTTACCCTACTATGCCACAGCGCCAGCCCCAACCTTAATACACCTTAATATGACTAGATTACATTTTAAATTCATATGCTAGATGAAAGGTAACAGATTATAGAAGTAATAGAGCAATTTGGTCACACAAAATAATCATGAGATATTTTTCATTGAATGTAACTAAAACCTTTTGAAAGATATAGGAAATGAATAGAAGTATTCTCATTTTACAAATAAAAAGAGGATGCTTGCAGGTGTTTATAGAGTGAGAATACCAAATTTAGATAAATAAATGAGTCTAAATGAATGCAAAATGTAACATTCATATAAAATTCTAAATATTTTATAAGGCTGAATCATTTAAAAAGCACTGACTCCCACCACCTAACGGAGACAAAATAGTTTTACTGTTTTCTATGCTACTGCTGACTCAGTGTTAGGGCAAAATAATGCTCTTCATTTAGAGTGAAAAAATTATATGAATTCAAACAAAGTAATACCAATATTAACTGTTGAATTATCAAAATATGCTTAAAATTATAATAATGTTAGTAAGGACATAAGAAATACACACAAATGCAGCCCTGAATAGAGGATAATTAATGGTAATTTTTAAAAAGCAAGATTCTTAACAAGTCATAATGTTTGCTCCAATGATGTTATTTCTGAACGTAACTTTGGAAAATAATCAGACATGTGGATATGGATCTAAATACAAAGATACTCACTGAAATGTTATTTCATATCCAACACTACTAAGGTTTCACTCCAAAATTGTAATCCATTCACCTGACAGAATATTATTAAAGCATTGATCTTTTTTGAAGCCAATAACAATATGATATCATAATAATGAAAACAGAAAATAAAACAGGTTATGCATGAATTGTGGGTTTTTTCATTGCAAGCAAGTGGAAAAAGTGTTGCCTGCCTAATTAAGCCAGAAGATATAATATATAAGAAAAAGGAGCAGGAAGAAACACAGGTGGACTTTTAGTTTTTTGCTTTAAATTTATTTATTTATTTGTAAGTTAGAGTTACACAGGGGGAGGCAGGGATGGATGGAGGGAGGGAGCAAGGGAGGGAGAAAGAGAGAGAGAGGGAGAGAGTTCGATTTTACATCCATTGATTCACTCCCCAGATGTCCATATGGTCAGGGCTGAGACAGCCTGAAGCCAGGAACCAGGAGTTTCTTCCAGGTATCCCAAGTGGGTCTCAGGAACCAAGTACTTGGGCCATCTTCCACGGTTTTTCCCAAGCCATTAGCAGGAAGCTGGTTCCGAACCAGTGTCCATAAGGGATGCCTGCACTGTGGGTGACTTTTGACACAGCAGTTAATTTACTGTTTGAGATGCTTTCATCTCATAGCAGTACTTGGTTTGTTCAAGTCCAGGCACCACTTCATATTCCAGTTTTCTGCTATTGTATCCCATGGGAGAAAGTAGGTGACAGATCAAGTATTTGGGTTCCTGCCATCCACATAGGATACCTAGGATACCACTTGGATATACATAGGATGCCTGATTTTGAACTGGTTCAGCTGCTGCTGGCATTCCAGGGTAAATCAGTGGTTGGAAGATCTTTTATTGTCTCTCTGTCTCTCCCTCCCTTTGTCTCTGTCCCTATCTTTCTGTCTTTCAAATATTAATGAAAGGAAATGTAAAACAAAAAAGGAAAATAAAATAACCAAAAAGTCAGTTTTAGGGATCCAAGGAACAAGAGCTAATGAAATTATTACAAGTCTCACTTGTTTACCACCACTTGATTTCAAATTCTTTCAGTCTTTGAATCACTATATACCAATTCAGAATGTCAGAGTTGGGTTGATTTGTTTGCGTCAAATATCTGCCACTTGAATAGGAATAGAAAACCTTTTCTCAATCCTGTATATTTGGAGATTTAACTCTGTGAGTGAGATCCCAGTGGAAAGAATGGGGCCATCAAAGATGGAGGTACCTTTCTCTGAAGGGAGGAGAGAACTTCCACTTTGACTATGACCCTATCGGAATAAGATCAAAGTTGGCGAACCCTAAAGGCTTCCATAGCCTTGGCAACTCATAACTAGAGCCTAGGGAGATTACTGACGCCATAAACAAGAGTGTCAAATTGTTAAGTCAACAACAGGAGTCACTGTGTCCTTACTTTTCATGTGGGATCTGTCCTTAATGTGTTGTCCTATGTGAAGTGATGCTATAACTAGTACTAAAACAGTATTTTTACACTTTGTGTTTCTGTGTGGGTGCAAATTGATGAAATCTTTACTTAGTATATACTGAATCGATCTTCTGTATATAAAGATAATTGAAAATGAAAAAAAAAAAAACCCTGGTGTTAAATTGGAAATTGCATAGAAAATTAATTAATTTTTAAAAAATATATCATGTAGGATCTCTGTCTTTAATGTGCTGTACACTGTGATTTAATGCTATAACTCCAACAGTATTTTTTCACTTTGTGTTGCTATGTGGGGGCAAACTGTTGAAATCTTTACTTAATATGTACTAAACTGATCTTCTGTATATAAAGAGAATTGAAAATGAATCTTGATGTGAATGGAAGGGGAGAGGGAACGGGAAAGGGGAGGGTTGCGGGTGGGAGGGAAGTTATGGGGGGGAAGCCATTGTAATCCATAAGCTGTACTTTGGAAATTTATATTCATTAAATAAAAGTTAAAAAAAAAAAGACTGAAAAGGGGCCAACAATATTGTGCAGCAAGTTAAAGCCCAGCCTGCAGTGCCCACATCCCATATGGGCACCAGTTCCAGTCCCGGCTGCTCCTCTTCTGATCTGGCTCTCTGCTATGGCCTGGGAAAGCGGTGGAAGATGGCTCAAGTCCTTGGGCCTCTGCACCCATGTGAGACACTCATAGGAAGCTCCTGGCTCCTGACTTCGGATCAGGTCAGCTCTGGCCTTTGTGGTCATTTGGGGAGTGAACCAGCAGAATGGAAAAGCACTCTCTCTCACTCTGGCTCTACATCTCTCTGTAACTCTTTCAAATAAATAAAATAATTCTTTTAAAAAAGACTAAAAAATAACATTATTAAAATAATTTGTATGCTATAATTATTTTTCTCTGTCTTATCTGTTTTCCAAGTTTTATGCATTGAGAATTATTTTGTTTCCAGAAAATAATATTAATTTATATTTAAAGGACTAGTTTATGAAATAGAGTAAAGATAATTGACTTAGATAGAAATTGAATTTAGTATCTTATTTTAGTTAAAACTCAGCAATTTGTATTTCAGCAATGTAGAGATTAGAATTATGCATATTCTTCTAAAATCAATACTACATAAAATGCCTAACTTAAAAGTGTTTTGCCCCTCTCTTGTATGTTCCAAGCTGTTCTTTTTTGTCCTAAATGTACGATTGAAAATAATTGTTTTATTTTGTGGCCAATATATTAACCCTTCAATTAGAAGTTATACTGCTAAGTAAAAATACAATCAAATGTAGTTGTCTTCACTTTTCATATGATGTATTTGCTTTTACCATTAATCATGGAACAGCACCATGATTAACTCAACAGCATCAACTCAAAAGCAAATTCCTGAGGAATTTGACAGGATTTAAAAACTGTTTTTGAAGTTTATTGGAAAGGAATCTCTTAAGTCTGGGTCATGGCCTTAGGTGATTGTGAGACCAATGACTACCCAGGAGGAATCCGACCAGGGAAGTAATAAAAGAGTTGTTTTTCTATCTTTTGAAAGACAGGAATGAAAGAAAAAAATATTTACCACAGACATATAATTGGAATCAATCTACATAGAACACTTCTAGAATCTACTTTTTGTTTTAGGCCTAATGAATTTGCTCAAGGTGGGGAAAGTAATCATTAGTAGTAGTAATAGCTATCATTTAAGATTTAAAAATTTCTAGTATGTATTTCAATAATTACAATTCTATAATTATAATTTTAAACATTAAATTTTCTATATATTTTTAAGCTATTATGGTCATACAGTAGAGATATCATAGGCCAGAAGCCCAGATAATGTTAGTCTTGTTCCTGTCCTAACATGATCTTTAATTATTTCCTTAAACTTGTCAAGTTCAGTCACTGTGTGAGAGAAAGACATTGAACACCAGCTGCTGCTCCTCGCAACTCACATAACACATATGAAGCAAAACACGGATGTGCAGAGAGCTGAGATAATCTACATGTCCATAGGACTGTCAGGTATGCCACTGTTATTAGCGTTATTATTATCACAGGATAAAATGAGATACTTGATTTTCCAAATTGTCTTTGTTTCTGACCTGATCTATCTATCTATATGTGGCTATTGACTATAGTATTTCAAAACATTATGAATATCAATAAAAATTTAATGATCAATGAAGGAAGATACTGTGTAAAACCTCCATGTTTTGATTTGTATACAGCATTTTTCACAATTGATTAAAAAGTTTTTTGAAAATGTATGACGTTTATAGCAGCTTCCTATGAATTCGTCATGATTTTCATGCTCATGGAAGGTGACAGATTGACAGCACCAGCAACTGTTTATTTGTAGGAAAAGGCATCAGCAATTAAACCCTCTGAATGCATTGGTGAAGCACTGCTTCCCAGCACTTGATGATGGTGGTTTGGTCTCCACAGGCTGGCAAAATCTGCAGGGAATCCTAGAAAGGGCTTCATTTGCTCTGGTGGTTTTCATGTCACAATCCATTAAGAGGTGAAATGAAGTCTGCAGATTTGCTTTATGGGTTGTGGAGCAATGCTGTACAGCAAGGTGAGAGCAAAAACAAGCCCCGAGATGGAAAGGCTTCCGGCAAGTCACACAAGAGGGGACTGAGGATAGAGAGGGTGATCTTTACAAGGGGCTATCTTATAGACTCAGGTTTGTAAGCTTGCTCTATAAAAGGTGAGAGACTATTTTAGACGTTACGTGTAACATAAAGCCTCTATCCTACATCCTCTGTGATGTATATGTGTGTGTATGTGTGAACGCATGTGTTTAACAACTTTTTAGAAATATAGAATTCATTCTTAGCCAGGTAGGCTTAAAGAAACAGGTCATGGATTGAATACGGCTCATGAGGCTCTGTGGACCTCCGTTACAAGCAAAGCCATTTGTCCATGTAGGGCATGATCTGATGACTCATTTGAATGCTGTTCCTTACTTCCACCCCCTCTAATTTGTCACTCATCCATATAATTTAATTATTAGATCTCTTGTTTAAATTTCCTCTTCCAAAAATTTATTTTCTAAAATGAAAATTACAAATTATAAAAAAATTAAACCCCAACACTTACCAGTGATTTAAATGTACTTGTTGCACTGTTTTTAGTGAAATTCATTGACTTCTCTCTTTGCCCCTGCCTATAACCCAAATGGGGCAAAGCAAACCAAGTTACATACAACAGAAAACACTCCTGGCAGTCATCCAGAACTCCATCCTTTTGTTCTGCACTGGACCCTGAGCAAGTCCACAAATACTAAATCCTGACACATTTCTTCGAATGACTGGAGCTACTTGGGTTCTATCATGCTTTGTTTCCTCTGTTTTAACATCTGCTCCTAAGCTCAGGGGTATCTGCTCATGACTTATTTGTCCTTCTCTTCTGAATTTTCTACTCTTCCCAAAGCCTTAAGTGAGACCCAAATAATAGAACCCACCTTCCTCAGTGATATGAGAATTGAGACAACCAAAACTGGGAGTCTAGCACAGATATTAAAACATTATGCTTGTCATAGGCAGAGTGATGACCCTTAGTGTTCCACATGGGTGGCAGGGTAGCAGGAGAGATGCACAGGGCTTTTTGGCATTCACTCCTTTCTTGGGTGTAGGAACACAAAATGAGAGAAAAGAGTTTTTTGGTTTTTTTTTTTTTTTTTTCATTTTCTTCAAGCAGCCTCTGGCTACAGTAACCAAATAAGTATCAATAGGTTCTATTCAAAGATGAGAAAAGAGTTTTTCTTGTCTAAGGAGTACAAAGTCATATTTTAAAGGAGTTAGGGAGGGGCTGGCCCTGTGAAGTAGCAAGCTAAGTCATTGCCTGCAACACCAGCATTCCATACAATGCAGGTTAGAGTCCTGGCTGCTGCACTTCTGATCCAGCTCCCTGACAATGTATGTGAAAGCAGCAGAAGACTGCCAAAGTACTTGGGCTCCTGCATCCACTTGGGAGACCCGGATGAAGCTCCTGGCTCCTGA
This sequence comes from Lepus europaeus, assembly GCF_033115175.1. NCBI lineage: Eukaryota > Metazoa > Chordata > Mammalia > Lagomorpha > Leporidae > Lepus > Lepus europaeus. Next base: position 101,640,201 of record NC_084828.1, on the reverse strand, counting down.
CTTCGGAGAGGCCCAGATCTAGCTGCTGTGGCCATTTGGGGAGTGAACCAGCAGATGGAAGATCTCTCTCTGCCTCTGCCTCTCTGTAAATCTGCCTTTCAAATAAATAGATAAATAGATAGATAGATAGATCTATCTTTATAAACAAAGAGTTATGGAAGAGCAGCTGCATAATACATCTATTCAAAGATCTGTGTCAATTCCCACACTGTCATAAACCCATTTTCTTTCCTAATCCTGCTTAATGACTTTGAAGGCACAAAATCCTCCTCCAAGTCTCTTCTTTGCCACTTTCCACAGGGACCTTGTCACCTCCCAGTGATTCCAGATTGGTCCCTGTTGCCAAATACTCTCTGATCCTTTATCTTTCCAGTCCCTGGAATGTACTCATCTCCTCAGGAAGTGCTCTTCTTCCCTCTTCACTTGTTAGGTGATGGTGTTCATTAGAAACTCTGTGAAGCCTTACCTACCACCCCTCCTGATGCTGGGCTGAATTGTTCTTTCCTCTATATTCAAATTGTCCTTTGTGTAAATCTTTGTTAGTATTTTACTCACTGTTTAGGAACTATCTGTTGGTGTAGCTGTCTCTTTCTTTGGATTGGGAGCACATCCTGGACAGGGACCCTGTGACATATATTTTAAACCTGTAGAAACCAACAGGGTGTTTGTTGACCTCAACAGTCTGAAGTCAAGTGTCTGTTGAACCCAGTTATTATGAGCTTTTAAAATGGTCCTCTTCCCCACTTAATGGTGTATAATTGTTCAAACCTGGTAAATGTCACTCTTAGGATCATTGGTTACTATCTTCACTCTGTCTTTTATGACCTTGTCTAAATATGATCAGAGTCGGCAAACTTGGAAGGCTTCCATAGCCTTGGCAACTCATGACGACAGCCTAGGGTGGTTACTGGCGCCATAAACTAGAGTGTCAATTTGTTGGGTCAACAACAGGAGCCACTGTGCAGTTGCTCCTCATGCGGGATCTCTGTCCTTAATGAGCTGTACATTTTGATTTAATGCTATAACTAATACTCAAACAGTATGTTTCACTTTGTGTTTCTATGTGGGTGCAAACTGTTGAAATCTTTATACTAAATTGATCTTCTGTGTATAAAGAGAATTGAAAATGAATCTTGATGTGAATGGAAGGGGAGAGGGATCGGGAGAGGGGAGGGTTGTGGGTGGGAGTGAAGTTATGGGAGGGGGAAGCCATTGTAATCCATAAGCTATACACTGGAAATTTATATTCATTAAATAAAAGTTTAAAAAAAAAGAAAACAAAACTCAAGACCCCAGAAACTGCTAAGTTCAATAAACGTCATTGTTTTCTGAGGTGAGGCATGAGATTTAGAAAGAACATTTGATTATCAGAAAAGGACCTAATAAAAGTGTACTTAAATGGATCAGTAAAAAAAAAAAATCAGTGTGAAATTTTCTTTTCAAATTCTTTTGAACCTTTTGTTTAACTCTGAATCCAAATTCTTAGTAAGTTTCTTAGATTCTCTGTCTCTAACCAGGTTTTAACGCCCTTTCAGCTCAGAGTAGGATAATCCTTTGTTGAATATTTTGGTAGGAGCTTCATGACTTAAAAAGACATAATCCTGAGGTGCTGACACTATCTACCCATTTAGAAAACATTTGTGTCATCAAATAAATGGTAAATGCTAGACCTAGGGAAAAAATAACATGTTTCTCACCTTTACATACTTTCAAGGGAGAGAAAGAGGCACACAAGTCTACAATTCAATGGCATTCAAGTCATCAGACATACTAAAACAAGTGCTATTGTAGCAAATTAAAAAGCCATATAACTCATATTAAATAAATAAAGTAGGGAAAGGTCATGTTCCTTCTACTGACACATAAATAAAAGTAGCTGTTTTCCATGGTTCCACTAAATCATGGAAAAATATAAAGGGAAACTGTCAAAGATTTTCTGGCAGGTTTTCTCCCATTTCCACTAGACAGGTACCACAGGGACACTCCTTCAGAAATGGACATGATTCTATTATTCATTCTTCACTGATCAGTCCAAAGCCAGAAGCTGGGGGTTCATTCAGGTATCCCACGTGAGTGGCAAGGGCCCAAGAACGTGGCCATTTTACGTTCCTTTTTTTTCTAAGTCATTAGCAGAGAACTGATTCAGAATTGGAGCAGCCAAGAAAACCAGGGCCCATTTGGGATGCCAGCATCACAGGTGGCAGCTTTACCTAAAACACCACAACGGTGGCCCCACTGATCCATTTCTTGTGGCAATTTAGGAAAATTTGGTGGGCATGCAATACATGAATTATCTTGTATTAGTATTTAGAGGACTAGGTTTTACAATCACTGTTAACTTCTTTTCTGCTACAGCTCATTCAAGGGCTACATGTGTCAGCAACTGTAGTGTTTTGCAAAACAAGATCTGTCTTCATTTCTTGGTTACAGATAATTTTCTTAAAGCTAACTGATCCATACGCCAATGGTGGCTTTTTGGATTCTGCTTGTGAAACACCATCAAACTGACTTCATCTCCTCCAGGTGTCTGCTTTTTGAACAACTATCTCCTGATAACTTAATCTCAGAGTTTTGCTTCCACTGAGCCATCTTTTCCCTTCAAAAGCATTTATTCTAAGAAAAATTCTTCATCCTCTTTTGGATTTCTTTTCTTCATTCTCTTTTATTCTTTTTCTGATATATCCAAGCATCCTCACTCATTTGTCTTGATAAAACTGCCTGTCAGGACCTTTCTTTTCCATGAAGTGAAAGCCCTTGGAACTAAAAGGAACAGACCTCTCTCTCACCCAAAGCCTGAAGTCCTTCTAACCCTCCAGAACTTTACCTGAGTTTCATATCTCTCATGAGTACTCCCAAAAAGCAGCCTACCTGGTCTATCCCCATTGGGTCTTCCCCAAGTAAACCATTTCATCCTTTACCTGAAGTGTTTCAGATATTTCACATTGTTTGTGACCATCAGATAACATAGCATCATTTCTATTGGATATTTTCAAGTACAACTTTCCATATCAATTTTTTCTGATGGCCTCTACTTCTACTATAGCTCCAGTGCTGGAAACTTGCTTTGTTTCTCATGAAATACTGTTTCTTTCCACTTTTCCCAGTAGAGGGAAAGCATGATCAGGATAAATATGAGATATTTTATAGCATAATTTATTTATTCACTGTAAATCTCCTTATCAGCTACTATTTAACATCACTAACATATTTGGCACCCATTTGTCCTCCAAATGTTAATTTTCTCTACATACTTTCATGACTATTCTTCCATGCTACCTAACACTGGAGTTAATGGTGGAGAGTAGAGAATATGCTGAGTTATTTGTGGTGATATTTCATTTATTCCTATTAACTTGTATTTTACTGGCTCATAGACATCCCATTAAGGTATTTTTCATTTTGTAATTCCAGTCTTTGTTAGTCAACTTTGGGTTACTTTAACTAAAATACCTGAGAGGAACTTCTGGGGGAATAGGGATTTATTTCATACTGTAGTTTGGAGGGTCATAGTTCAAGATTGGGTGGCCAGTTAGTCTACTGGTGTCAAGTAGACTGGCAATGGCAGAGCAATGATTACATGGTGACCTGGGAAGCAGAGAGAGAGAAGCTAGATCAAGCATAGCTTAAATCACCAACCCTTTCATGAGAATTAGCTTCCAAAGGACAGGCCCTAGTAGATCCACCTCTCTGCTGCTGAAATTAGATGAAGTCTGTGTCTTAATCCACCAATTATCATTATTCCATTAACTGTTAATATAACATTTTCCATTTTGAGATTCTGAATAAATGTAGGAAGCAAAGTCTTACTCAGTCCATAACATGGTGATTCTATCATATAATATAACCACTTCCCTGAACATTGCATGTTACTTTTAGATTTTAGATTTGAAAGTGACGATTCAATATCTTTATTGCTACTTTCACTCATTGACATTGAACTCTGGGTCCAGGCCTTGTATACAATCCTTCTGAGTCATCCATTTGAACACCAGTGTCCTTTTTATCTTTTCTGGCATGTTTATCTACATAAACGTTACAGCAACTGTTAATCCTGTTAATAGATATGAGGTTTTATCAAGCCTAGGTGATTGTTAGTTAGGCAAATCGGTCTATCAGCTGGATATAAGTATTGCTCAAGATCTTACCTTTCAAAGTAGCAGACATAACCTAAATAACCACCAACATACCACTCATATAATTCCTTTCCCTTGAGTGCAGGAGAAGCCTGTGACTTTTGCCTAGTTAATAAAAACATGGCAAAGATGACAGGATATTCACTCATAATTGCATTATAGAATGAAGGGTCTTCAAAAGCTCATAAAAGTGTGCATTTCCTTTGAATTCTATTTTTCTGTGAACTGTGTGAATTATTCTGTATATGTATAGGATATATATATATATATATATATATACCCTCCTCACATAATTCCATTTTAGCAGACTGGAAAGACAGCTTCTCTTTCTGGCTTAGAAAACATAATCTGCCATGTTGTGAGACAACTTATGACAGAGTCACATGACAAGAGTGGCTTCCAGAGTTCAGTGCGATCTCCAGCTGACAGCCAGTGAGGAAACAGGGACTTCATTCCTACAAACAAAGGAATGAAATTCTGCCATCAATCATGACAGCAAGGAAAGGGACCCCAAACTTCTAAAATAAACACAGGCTGGTTAGCGCTTGGATTATGGCCATGTGGTATTCTAAGCACAGGACTCAGCTAAGTCACTTGTGACTTACATACCACAGAAACTAGGAGATATTGTATCTGTGTTGTTTCCCATTACTAAGTTTGTGGTAATTTTCTATCCAAGACAGAAAACTAGTACATGTACTGGCTGCATACAACTCAACCTCAGCTGTTTGAACCTACCTGATAACTGATAGGTGTTCCTGTGATGTCCCTTCACAGTCATGTTGATAACTTTGAAATCAACATGCCCACCATCTGCGTCGTTAGATGTTATGGGTAATAGAAGAGGAAATGCTTGTATACAAGTAGTGTGCAGTCTTATTGTAAAGCAATAAATATCCAACAACAACAGCAACAAAAAATTGATTCTGTGGTCCTTGTGCTCTAGAAAGTCAGAGAAGGAAAGGATACAAGGATTTTACAGAGCACCAACTCCAACTGCCAAACTGATAGCTGCCACCATGTTGAAAAGTCTCTGTCCCTGCATCTGCCAAGAATAAGGAGAAAATTACACTTATAATAATTTACTTTTATGAATTTATAGATTACAGGGTTGACTAGACACACAGTGGATTAAGCCGCCATGTGCAATGCCAGCTTCCCAAATGAGCACTGGTTCAAGTCCTGGCTGCTCTGCTTTGGGTCCATATCTCTGCCAATGCATCTGGGGAGGCAGCAGAGGATGACCCATGTACTTGTCACTCATGTGAGAGACCCAGATGGAATTCCAGCTATCTGGTTTCTGTCTGGCTCAGTCTTAGCTATTGTAGCCATTTGGAGAGAGAAATGGTGGCTGTAGGGTTGATCTGTCTGTTTTCTTCTCTCTCTGTGATTACACCTTTCAAATAAATAAATAAACCTTTTTAAAAATAAGAATTTATAAGATCATAAAATCAGTATAAGACATAATGATGCTGGATTGTTGTAAAGTTTCTTAGTTCTGCTTTCCATGAAACTTTTTTTTAAAAAAAAAGCTTTATTTACTTATAAGGCAGTTACACACACACACACACACACACAGAGAGAGAGAGAGAGAGAGATCTTCCATCTACTGGTTCACTCCACAAATGGCCACAATGGTCAGGGCTGGGCAAGGCTTAAGCCAAGCCAGGAGCTTTTTCTGAGTCTCTACTACATGGATGCAGGGACTCAGGTACTTGGGCCATCTCCTGATGCTTTTCCAGTGCATTGGCAGTGATTTGGATTGGAAGTGAAGCAGCTAGGACTGGAACTGGCTGCAGATTTACCTGCTACACCACAGCACCAGCCCCTTCCATGAACTTTTGGAATACCCATATATATGAAAATACTTAACACAATAGCTTGAATAATAAGTACAAAAAATAAGCTCAATGAGGTGGATTATTCATTTATATTTGTATGTATAACCTTCTGTAAGCAGCAGAAGTTTGCCCAAATAGCCTGTGCATATCCAGCCCTTGGAGACTAATGCAGTCTGAAGGGAATCACATAACGTAATGGTGTAGCTCTGCAAATCCCTCGCCCTCAAAGAGCTTATCACAGGTGCTCCCCAAGCCCTGAACGGCTGCTGCAAGCCGACAGCAGTGCACAGAACACTGTTTAAGCTGAAGGCAATGTGAACTTGGTGAGGAAGAGTCATTAACTATGAGGATTTCTTATGATTCTAGCAAACACCAGGCATTATAAGGGCCTAAGAAGACAATTCTGTGTCATTGTGTGTATATGTCCCTCAATCACTATTTTTTCCTCTACCCATCAGAAAAGTCAAGTAAAAATTGTGTTACAGAGTACTCCTAAAACTGGAGTTCTTCCTTCAAAAGGTGTTAATTTGTGATCAATGCTCTTAAAAGAACCCCTTCCAGAATGCTAAATGGAACTTGATAGGTGAATCTATGCACTATTGTCTTTTTCTGTCAGTAAAAAGTGAACCTATGACATTTGGTACACATGCTACACTTTCTACAAAGTCCTCCATTTCTCATTCTTTTTTCTTTATATGGCAAAATAATCTTGCTTTCAAGTTCCAATTGAAATGCCTTCAATGTCTGAGAAACCTTTCCTGACTTCTCAGGGCAATAGTTATCCTTATTCATGTTCACAAATTATCTTGTGTATATCTCTACTTGCATTTCATTTCTCATTAAATATCCATTATTTCCAGCATTATGAAGTCCTCTGCAATAGAGTCAACATGTGCAATATGAATATGTATATATGTCTATCATATATGATATGGATATGGATATTTGTCTCCTAATCTAAGAACTGACACATTATAGAAATTCAGTGTGTGTTTGACCAACAAATAAAAAAATCTCTACCACATACATACAAGTTGTGGAGGAGTTTCCCCAAATCTCATCAATTCAGTCAGCATCACAGAAGTGGTAAAGATCAAAGACAGAGTTTGCTTTCAAAACTTTACACTGACCAGAAATCCTCTTACGCCAATCACCAGCTATTATCTCAAGATAGAACATATCACATTTTGTGATAAAATAGTTCTTTTGAGGCATATTTATTATATAATAGAATCTCTACTGATGTGATGGTTTAGAATTGTGTCCTCATAAAATAGAAATAGGACAAGGAATAAAGAACTGAAACATTTCAACAATGTAGTTAATGGCCCAGATTCCTTTTATTACTAGACACACAGAGAGTCATCACTCAATGAGTGATAGGGAAGGAGAAACCTCAGGAGATCTGATCACAGAACAGGTCAGCTGGCCAATGCTTCAGCTTCCATTTTTTCCTAGTACCCTCAGTTAATTCAGGAAGAGTCTAATAATACCAATTATTATTTAGCACTTGGTGTGTCCAAAGCTCTTTAAAACACTAACTAATCCATCATCTCTAAGCTCCTGTGAGATCAGTAAGAATTATCATTCATCCTTTACAGATGGAATATTTGAAATGTAAAATAGCATAGCCAAGGCCAGACAGGAACTCGGCACCGTGATTAAATAAAAAACTCTGAGTTCCCAACATCAAGCCTTGGCAAAGAAATTTGTCATATTGCCTTTTTTATATATAGATCATGGAAACCCAGGGGGGATGCATAAGAGAGAACTATGAATTTTAAAGCAATATGGAAATCTATTTAATTCAAGCAGAAGTTAATAGATAATCAGCTCAATTCCTCCCCCTCCTGCCTTTGAGTAGCTAGCTGTCAGCCCAGCAAATTCTGTGACTCGGAAGGACCTACACAGACTGAACATCGACAGAGGTGGGCAGGAGAAAAATTAGGGAGAATGAGGAGTTGCATGTATCATCTATGCCTTCAAGGAAATAGGGGGAAAGAAGAAGTATTAGTACTAGCAAGACATTTACCTACTTTGTGTTATTCTCTCACTGAGAATAGATTTTCACGACCCATGGCAGAATTTTATAACCGATTTAAGGAGGTCATTTACCCAGGGAAGTCTTCTTTTCTCTGGATTCCTTAATTCACATTCCTGATGCTGTTTAATGACTAATCAATGAAAAACTAGGTGTGTCCCACAAATCAGCACTTCACAGAGTTTGCATCTTACTGGCCTCACAGAAGTCAAAGTGCACGTTATAAATTCTTCATTAAAAATGTGACTTCTGGAATCAAAGACAGTCTAGATGCTCAGGAAGTGATTTATCTTCCCACAGACAGGCTTTAGCTTTAATAGCTGATAACAAGGCTGAGGCGATAAGGAGGATCTTGACCAAGCAAGAATTACTCTCTTCTGATATTCTTTTTTGAGGTGCTTTTGGCCTTCTGATTCTGTGAAATGAAGTAGAACCTCTACCTGGTGAAGTTCAGAGTGAAGTGGGCCCAGCAGAAGTCTTCATTTTTTTGGCTCAAGTAATTTGTAATAACAGGAAGTGAGAAACCCAACTGTTCACTTGACACACCATTGCAGACAGCCAAGGGAGAAATGGCAGCAATGAAGCTGTTCCCTCCAGCTGTCCAAAACTGGAATGCTCATAATGCTATCTGATGCATGGCTGACAGATGAGATAGAGGTAACAAAAATAAGAATATGCACAAGTAGCAAGTATTTGAGGCAGAATGGAGTTATGGACCCTCCGATGCTAAGTCCATCTTATTTATATTCTTGAGCATTTGTGCAATTAGTTATCCTGTCTCTGCCTCCAAATCAGAGAAACTTGTGCTCAGTCAAGTAAAGGGGAGACCTAGATGACCATGTAGGATTCTTCCAACATCAGGTAGGTATCCATAACTGCACTAGCAGCAATAGTCATCTGAGTATCAGCCCAAGGAATTAAAGTTTATTTTCACATATTTTCCACAATATTTCAGAAACAGCAATAATTGTGGCCTTTTGCTGAGGAGCAAGGCATCATACTTCATGAGATATCATTAGTTGTTATAAATTATTCAAGTACATTGTGCCCAAGCAAGAAACTTACCATCTAATGGGGATAAGAAGCATTAAATGACCAAGTACACAATGCTTTCATTGTAAAATGATACTTAATAAATGATAATGCCCTGTACATCAGCTAAAATGTGATGAACTTTTTATCAATGTACAAACAACAAGTTGTTAAGAGAACATAGAATCATGAAAGAAAATAATCCCAGTTTTGGGGATAGTGATTTTTTTGTTTACTATTTATGGAATTCAAAACAGAAAAAAGTATTTTGGAGAAGCTATAAGCTACAGAACAAAAAATAAATAAATCAGTTTAAAAAAAAAAAAAGACTCCATGGCCTTTTTGCGAATTCTCCCTGAAAGAAGCAGTAATTTTTTTCAAGGCTCTTCTGTCACTCTGGGCAGGTGACTGACTTATAGCTCAGGTGTGCTTTTGCCTGCTTACATCCACTGTTCTAGACAGCTTGCCATGGTCTATATATAGAGATGACTTCACCCTCTGTTGGAATGCAGCAGCTGTTCAGCAGTGCACACTGATATGCTACAAAGACTCGGGCCATGTCTAATTGAGCACTTCAATACTGCAGAGATAGGCGCCTTGGAAATATTTAGATAAAATACCTTCGACTGGATGGAAGCTGGCCAGGAAACCAAGATGAAATTTCCATCTCACAGGACTGCCAGGGAGTCTTGGCTCCATGGAGGGAAGCAGCATCAGGATGCATGCAGCTCTGCCTTCTACAGCCCTGCAATGTAAACATGACAGAATGAATAGCAAGGAACCAGAGAAATCAGAATTTTGCTTCTGCTTTCTCCCTATGTCCGACCATGTAGAGCCTACCCTCTGTGAAAACAATCTGAGTGATAAAGATGCCTACAGATCAGGAAGGCTCCCACTTTTACAGTTCTTCCACAAGATTATCCCCTTGTAAAATCACAGGTTTCTAGCCCTGGAAATTTGTTGGCAGGTATCAAATCATCAGTATTTCCATAACATTTCTTTGGGCAGGACTCATTACCAATCTTGCTCGGGGAACTAACCAGCTATTTTAGTTGACTAAGAACTAGCCAGGAAGAACTTCTGCTGGCTCTGTTCTCATGGATCCCTGTGACTCCAGCAAGCCTCAGTGTTGTGCTGGATCTCAGTTCTCATATATTGGAGACAGCAGATTTAACTTTAAGTTTTCCTCCGGCTCTAAAGGCTATTCTATGACTATCTTTAACAACAATCTTCCCATTCTGTCCTCATGGATAGTGACAACAAAGAAAAAAAAATCAGTGAAAGATAATTGAAAACTCTTTGTATTTGCATATAATTTACTATCAGAGCGACAGCTACCTTAAAGTCATGGTATGTGCTATTTTTCACTCAGATGTATCAACAAAAGCACAGGAAAGCAAGTAGCTTATGTAAGGCTGCCACAAAACACACCAAACACTGGAGTTAAAGGCAAGGTTTATTGTTGGGTGAGGGAAGCCTGACTGGCCGGCGGGGAGCGGGTGAGAGGGTAAGAGAGAGGAGGAGAGCATAGAGAGAGATCGAGAGATCGAGAGAGAGAAAGAGAGAGAGAGAGAAAGAGAGAGAGAGAGAGAAAGAGAGAGAGAGACATGTTCAGGAACAGGTCTTGTTAAACCTTTGCTGGGGGGTGGGCAGGGAAGTAGGAGCAGTGAATCCTATTAGGGCAGGGTGGAGCTGACACCTGTGTTTGGGCCATGTGGTCACCTGGCTTTCAGCAATGGTGGCATGGGGCTAGAGTCTAGGATGGTGTCCCAGGCATAGATTGTGCCACAGGTAAGACTGTACCATTTTACTATCAGCTTACCCAATCAAACAACTAGTGAGTAAATTTGAACCAGTGGTCTCTGTTGGTGTTGTCAATAATGAAGGGATCACTAATACACTAACAACATTGCCTCTGGGGATGTATCATTTATATGGGCTCAGGAAAAATACCAAGGCTAGAAGTAACAAGTTCTGAGCTTTGGGTATATTTGGATTTAGGGATTCAGAAATCAAAGGAATATCCTTGCCCTTCAGGTTTATAGTCTAGTAGGGGAGCTAGCCTAGTTAACCAATGATGCCCATATATAGAATGTGATAAAATATTGAAAGGGCATCAAATTCATATTTGAAGGCATAGAGGATTGAGGTCAGAGGAAGCTCTCAAGAATCGCATATGTGTTGCCTATGTGGAAAAGGATAGAAAGAGACAAGGACAAGGAAGATAATGAAAATAAGATGCTAGGAAAGGCCTTAAAAACTAGAAATATTGTGAGTGACTGGAACTTAGAGTGCCAGTGGTAAATTCTGGGTCATGAGTGTAGCAAGACATATAATAGCCAAATATCTGAACCTCCATGTGGAGAAGCTCATAGGCAACTGTATAGGTATATCTGGTGCTAAGGGTTGAGGGTAAGGTACACATATAGATACAAAAACCACTGGTCTTCACCCAGGTGCACTTTTCAGTACATTTCTTCTTTTTACATGTTCTAGTTTTTCCAGAGTCACTGTGGAGAGAGAATGGCAAATGGGAACCATTTCTGGGTAGAGTTTCTATGGGGTCTAGCTTCAGGGAAGAAAGTTCTTCATAATGCTGTATCGAAACCATTTTTCACCTTTCAGCAATCACTGTTGTGAGAATGTAAATATGAGTTAGGCAATTATGGCTTGGACTAATGAGAGTAATGAAAGCCCTTTTTTTCTCTCTCTCTCTTTCTCCCTCACCTTCTCTATAGCTCTGCCTTTAAAAGAAATGAATAAATATATAAAGTAAAATATCTACTTTGGCGCAAAAAAATGATGAAACCATGCATATGAGAAGCCTTCAAAAAGATCATTGTTGGCATCAACAATGTAGCACAGCACGTTAAGCTGCCGCTTGCAAGGTGGGCATCCCATACTATATACAGCTCTCAGCTAATGTGCCTAGGAAGGCGGCAGAAGATGATCCAAGTACTTGGGCCCCTGAGATCCATGTGGGAGATGCAGATGGAATTCAAAGCTCCTGGCTTTGGCCTGGCCCAATCTTAGTCATTTCAGAAATGATCCATAGAATGGAAGGTTTCTCCCTTTGCTACTCCCCCCTCCCCGTCATTCTACCTTTCATATAAATTAAAAAAAAAAAATAAGTATTTTCAGAAGATTGTTCATGACTCAGAATGATCAACTGCAGAGAAACAGCAGGCAAAGAATTAGAAAGGAGTATATTGAAGCATGAATTAGAAGAAATTATGGCTTAGTCTTATCAGAGATTTGAAGGACCAGATAAATTGGATATTTGCCTAATGAAGATGCATAGGCAAAAAGAGATTATTCCTGTTTTCTTTTTCCTTTCTTAAGGAAATGTTCAGACACATTTATAGATTGAGGAATATGAGCTAGGGAGTGGGGCATGGGGAAGATTATCAAGCATATCAATAGGCAGTCAAACTGATCTCAGTGGAAATTTAGAGTGCAAAATGTTTCTTTCCCCAAACTTTATATTTAGCTGGGTCAAAAGTGCGTGCCCATTCCTTGGAAGCTTCCAATCATATCATGAGAATAGGTAGGGAATGGTGACTCTACCCTTCTGAGCTCCCAGTTCACTGTAAAACAAATTAAGTGTCTGCCCTTCTGATGGCTCTTTTGTTTTATCATAAGCAAGTCAGAGAGGGTAAAGAAGATAACAAATCAGGTCTTTCATTGGATTTGTCCCTGCCTTGTTCTGGTTGACAACTTCTTCCCCAACATTGTGCTTAAAAACCCCAGAACTACCAGCCCCTTCAGATTTTTCTCTCTTGGAGCCCCTCTCCAAACCACTCTGGCTGGAGGTCTCTGACTTAAATAAATCTTGCTCTTACACACATACAAACATATTAATTGAAGAAACTGAGTATCTAATGAAGCATGGCTTGCAAGGATGGAAAGAGATGAAGTCATAAGATCAGGTTTGGGATTTGGAAAGTGAGGCACCCCTTCTCCCAGTATTGGTGAGTATGATGGAACATGTAAACCAGCAGGTAGGGCAGGATATAGAAGATGTCATAGGTTTTCCAGATAAAGAAAATAACAGGGTCATTGACTAAAAGTTAAAAGGTAGTGGTGGAATGAGGGCTTGAGAAGACTTGTGATTTTTGTAAAATGTAGATATTCCAAATGTAAAGACAGGCATTTTATTCCTATTTTTGAGTGCCTATTATTTAAGCACCTTGGAAACACCTCCAGAATTTGCAAAGTGACTTTCCTATGTATTTGTTCACACCCTATCTGATGCCTTATGGTTTTCTTTTGTATTGCCAATTTCTTGTATTATTTCCCACCTTTCCCTCATCACATATTCTTGTTCCCAAAATTACATAACTGTGGATAAGTAGTCCGTGCACTTAATTCATTGTTTAATTTTCCTTGGACTTTCTGTTTTGGTTTATCATAATCCTACAAGTGCCTTTATGTGGGTAGAGATTTCTTTTTTCCAGCTTCATTTGAGATTCTGTTTTAAGGATATTATTTTTTAAGATTTTATCATAGAAAAGAAAAGTCTTCCATTTGTAACATTATACTGACCTCTAGAGTAGAAAAGATTGAATATCACCAATAAAAGAAAGAGAAATAATTGGCTTCAGAAAGCTTATTATTAAAACTCAAGTAATCCTTATCAAGGAAGTAGGTATTTGGGGGACACTTTCTTACTTGAATACATAGTTGAAATACATAATTGAATTTTCACACTTGGTCATGTAAAAAACAGATATGAAGAGAATCTCTATACAGCCCTAGCTATAATATAGCTAATTGGAACAAGATGAGCTTAGCAAGAAATAACTATGACATCCTATTTCACATTTATATAGTGTCATTTCTCCAAAGAAAGTCAAGATCCTGAAACAAAATGTGGTAGAAAATAAATTTCTAATTTTATTGAAATATCAAGAAAAGTAGAAAAATGGGCAGTTAGGAAGGTCAAGAAGGATCAAAATTGAACACAAGAGTCAGAGCCCTAAGAGCTAGACTGGAGGCCTCTCTACCATTTACCTTGTAGTAAGAATTTAGAGGCCCAGAGAAGTTCCTTATCACTTGTCAGCTCAGATATGCTGAATCCCATTTCATCATTTTTATTGTATTATGCAGCCTCTGGAATTGGGATAATTGATAAAAGTTCCACTGAACTTCCCATTGACAATGGATTGTGGATCCAATGACAGTAAGAATGAGTAACAAACATTTAGTTTAGCTTCAGCTTCATGGTTCTACATGAAAATATCATCAGAATATGGATCCAGGATCCCTTACGTGCTTTATAAATAAGCTGCCTGCTAATGCCCTCTTTTTCTCAGGAAGCTACCAGGCCATGAAGAGGTCATATAAGTGTCTAAGAATATTCTGTACCAGATACTCTTAGAACAGACCTGAAAGTTTCAAGTTGCATTTAGCTAAGAAGGCCCAAACATGCCATCGTAATGTACTGGGCATGTTCATATAGTTCTTCTAATTTAATATTCTCAACAATTAGGAACATAAGCATTAGTATCCCTGTTATAAAAATGAATATTTACAGAAGTTGAATAATATGGGTTTCATAATGAATTGAAGTAGAAAACTGGCATTTGCACCCATAAAATTAGCTACCAGAAAACTTCATAAACCACTGCGTTATCCCATGCTATTTATATATTTATTTATTCATTCATTCATTCATTTATTTATTTATTTGAAAGAGAGGAAGAGAGAGACAGGCAGGGGGAGGGGTGAGAAAGAGAGACAGACAAAAAGAGATCTTCCATCTACTGGTTTCTCTCCAAATGGTGTCAGCAGTAGGGGTTTGGCCAGGCTGAAATCAGGAGCTAAGAATCCCATCCAGATCTCACAGGTGGCAGGGATCCAAGTACCTGGACCATCTTCTGCTTTCTGGTTAGGCAATTAGCAGGGTGCTGTATTGGAAGTGGAGCAGTGGGGACACAAAATGTTGACTCTATGGGATTCAGCTTTACCCACTGCACCGCAATGCTGACTCTGTCAATGATCTGATGATATAAAAGCATGATTATTAATATGAAGTCATTTCCCACAGTTTTTCTCCAAAGCTGTTCCAGAACCTGGCAGCAGGAAGCCAATCTTTCAAAATGATATCAAAATGAGGCATGTTAAGAGACTGAGCCTCTTCTTTTTGCCTTTCCAATCACAAAATACTACCCAGTTCACAATTGCATCTGCATTCTCTCTGGAAGCTTCCATCTATACTAAAATGTAATGAGAGAAAATATCATCAACTTTTTTTCATTCTAAGAATTATATATTTTACAGGCATCAAGGTTTTAGGCAAAAAAAGGAAAACTCATCACAATAGCTGACGGAATCCTCCGCCTTGCGGCACCGGTTCACCGGGTTCTAGTCCCGGTCTGGGCGCCAGATTCTGTCCCGGTTGCTCCTCTCCCAGTCCAGCTCTCTGCTGTGGCCAGGGAGGGCAGTGGAGGATGGCCCAGGTCCTTGGGCCCTGCATCCCATGGGAGACCAGGAGAAGCACTTGGCTCCTGCCATCGGAGCAGCGCAGTGCGCCGGCTGCAGCGCGCCGGCTGCGGCGGCCATTGGAGGGTGAACCAATGGCAAAGGAAGACCTTTCTCTCTGTTTCTCTCTCTCTCTCACTGTCCACTCTGCCTGTCAAAAACAAAAACAAAAACAAAAACAAAACAACAACGACAAAAAAAACTCATCACAATAACTATGGCTTTTCCAGAGGAGATGGCAAGTTATAGTGCCATCTTCTGTAATTCAGCTGCCATCACCCTTCATCCCAATAGGACAAAAGAGCTCCACTCCAACCCCAAATATATCCAGAAAGAGAAAGTCATTTGTTTCTTAAGCTAAGAGTTATAAGACAGAGGAAAAATAGGACACTTCCAAAAGAAATAGATCAAATTCAGTATCTGTTACATGTCATTCATTATAATAATTCTTCTGCATCTATTATTTATTTCATTATAATCTTCCTTCAAACCATGTGATAGGAATAATTTATCCCCCATTATAATTATTAAGAACCAGCAGTCGGGGCTGGCGCTGTGGCGCAGTGGGTTAAGCCCCGGCCAGAAGCGCTGACATCCCATATGGGCACTGGTTCAAGATCTGGCTACTCCACTTCTGATCCAGCTCTCTGCTATGGCCTGGGAAAGCAGTGCAAGATGGCCCAAGTCCTTGGGCCCCTGCACCCGCGTGGGAGATCCAGAAGAAGCTCCTGGTTCCTGGCTCCTGGCTTCAGATCAGTGCAGCTACAGCCGTTGCAGCCAGTTGGGGAGTGAACCATCTGATGGAAGACCTCACTCTCCCTTTCTGCCTCTCCTCTCTCTAACTCTAACTTTGAAATAAATAAATAAATCTTAAAAAAAAAAAAACAGCAGTTTTTAATATTAGTTGAAAATAACTCAAGATTTTTAAGTCAACTGGATTTTCACCAGTGTCACCTAGAAGTGAGCTAGTAAGCTTTCCAGTTGATACATTTACATCTGAAAGCCCTTTGCAACACTATCTCACAGAGAATTTGTTCTAGACTCAAACTGCCTGGATTCAACTCCAGCTATATTATGGTAAGCAGTGTGACTGTGGTTAAGGTATTTACCTTTTCTGAGCCTCAATTCTTTCATTTTTAAAGAAAGGAAATGCTATTGGGACCTTTCTGGTAGGATTGTTGTAAGGAATCATATAAACTATATGAAATACTTGGTCTAGTGGCTAACCGTAAGATATTATTGCCATTACTGTCCAGGTCAGAGGTGGTTAGTATTTGTTTCTTACATATCAGCTCTGATGAACTGGAGTGGCTGCAGGAACATTATGCTGAAGAAAATTTAGAGGAGACCTCTGGAAAAAATGTGTTATGCCTGTTTCTACTCTAGGAGCAGAGTGGGCTAAAAGCACTAAGTGTGCAACAAATAGGCCATTCTCGTCCCCAAGTGATACCAAGTTCCCTGTAGAGTTTTTCACAAATTAATGTTTTGAAAAACTAAATGAATGTTTGAGTGAAGTCAATAAATGAATTAAGAAACCCACATAAGTCCTGCTAATGCCAATCCATGTTTTAGCTGTCCAGTCTCAAATTTCCTGAATCCTCATTTTCATTTTCCTAATCACAATTCACAATAGAAGGTTTGTCTAAAACCTCAGGTATCACAGGAAAGGCAATAAAAAGTCTTACAAATATGTAACATCTTTCCTGGTATAAGTTGTAATAAGCCAAGTGGATTTATAGCTCCAAAGTCCTTTATTTCTGAGATTGGAGTATGTCTCAAGTGCAACTGTCTCAGGTGGAACCTCTTTGGAATGCTGGATATGACAATGTACATAGAAGCTGAGCCATGTAGTTCAGCCTCAGAGCATTAAACATGTGGCTTAACCACAGGAAGTTCAAGCCTGAGTACTGAGTTTTCAATACAAAAATTAAAGCAATTTTTCCTGGCCTTTAAACTTTCTCTTCTGTCTCACAAAGACTGTCAGTATGGTTTCAGAAGCAAGCAAATATTTCTAAAAAGAGAAAACTGATTTTCACTTGGAAGATAAATAATCTTCAGATTCATGATGTAAAGCACTTAGATTGACAGGACTTGGGAAAACAAGGGAAGTTAGAAAAATCTTATGAGCAATTTTGGGGGAAAATTATTGAAATGCTATAAAAATAATCCAACAATAAAGAAAACTGTTTATACAAAAAATCACTAGACAGAAGCTTTAGTTACTTTTTTTTTTGCTTCTTTTTCTGAGACTAGGAAAAAGCCAACATTCTTCTTATCCATTATTTTATGCATATCCATTATCTGATACTGTGTGTATACATCTAGAGGATAGAGGTGTTGTGGTTAGACTGAGGCTCAAGAGTGAAAAATGCAAAAGAATAAAGGAGATTGTGAACAATGCATACAGGAAAAGACTACACATATACTTTTGAAACTGGACTGGGGCTGGCACTGTGGCATAGTAGGTAAAGTCGCTGCCTGCAGTGCCAGCATCTCCTATGGGCACTATCTGCTATAGCTTGGGAAAGCAGTGGAAGATGGCCCAAGTTCTTGAGCCCTCGAACCCCCATAAGTGACTCAGAATAATCTCCTGGCTCCTGGCTTTGGATTGGTGCAACTCCGGCTGTTGCAGCAATCTGGGAGTGAATCAGCAGATGGAAAACCTCTGTCTCTGCCTTTGCCTCTGTAACTCCGCCTTTCAAACAAATAAAACAAAACTTTAAAAAAAAGGAAATTGGACTTAAGTACAAAACAAATTCATAGGTTGCATGACATTGAGCTTTATAAAACACAGAATTGTGAGCCATATTTCATTATTAATGGACAAGAGTATCTAGCAAGGTTCAACAATTGTTTTCACTCCATTTGTGCTGCTATAACAAATTATCACAGGCTGAATACTACAGAAATAATAAAAATCTATTTGCACAGTTCTGGATTCTTCAAAGTCCCAGATCAAGATGCCAGCATCTGGTTAAGGCCTTCTTGCTACATCTTCCCAAGGGGGAGGCAGAAGAGAACAGAGGTTGAATATTGTGTTCTCATATGGCAGAAGTGCAGGAAAGAGAGAAATCACCCTCACAAGCCCTTTTGGTAATGTTATTAATTTTTTTTTTGGACAGCCAGAGTGGATATGTATATTTAGGGTAACACATTCAGAATACAGACATGATTATTTTTGAAAAAACTACTTCAGGTCAAAATGACACCAAATCTACTTCTCAAAGAACATCAGTGGCACTGTGTTTCTATAGAATACACTTGAGAGCTACTGTTATATTGCTGTATGCAAATAATATTAAATTTCTGATGATAAGGGAGTATAAAATGACTACTTCTACATATGGCTGACAATGCATTTTCATGTACTTTTAAACATTTAATACACCAAATTACACTATGAGGTCAATATTGCAATATTAATTTCAAAGATGTAGAAACAAAAACCCAGAGAGGTTAAATAACTTGCACAAAGTCTCATAAGTAATTATTGGCAGAACCAGGACTTAGGGCAAGAATTTTCTATTTAAATCCTATGCTGTTGCAAGCAATGATAGGAGTGACTAGGCAGAAAAAGAGGGTTTGTGGCATACATATGAACAGAATTAAAAAGGAGAGGATGTTCCAACATGGGAAGCAGTCCACACATCAGATTCATAGAATGATAATTGCTCTAAGTAACACTCTGACATCATAATCAGCCCTTAACGGTTGCTGGTCTGGCTGAAAAGCCCATGAGAGCATTTCAGGCATGGAAAGTAAAGACACTGTGGCAAAAAAAAAAATGTCCCACATGAAGGATCTCTGTGAGTGAGAGCCTAGCAGAAACAAGTGGCCATCAAAGAAGGAAGTACTTGTCTCTAAAGGGAGTAGAGAACTTCCACTTTGCTTATGGCCTTGTCTAAATACTGATGGAGTTTGTAGACTCAAAAGGCTTCCATAGCCTAAGTAGCTCATGTCAAGAGCCTCAGGTGGTCACTGACATAATGCATAAGAGTGTTAATTGTTAAATTAACAACAGGATTCACTGTGCACTAACTCCCCATGCAGGGCCTCTGTCCTCAATGAGTTGTACTATGAGAGTGAACTGTAAAACTAGTTCTCACCTCAAACAGTTTTTTTATGTGTGTGTATGCGTGTGCAAATTGTTGAAATCTTTACTTAATGTCGAGTTAATTGAAAATGAATCTTAATGGAGAATGGGAGTGGGAAGGGGAGAAGGAGGAGGAGAAGGGGTGGGAGTGTGGGTAGGGTGGCAGGTATGGTGGGAAGAAAAACTATCTTCCTAGCCGGCGCCGTGGCTCACTAGGCTAATCCTTCACCTTGCTGCGCCGGCACACTGGGTTCTAGTCCCGGTCGGGGCGCCGGATTCTGTCCCGGTTGCCCCTCTTCCAGGCCAGCTCTCTGCTGTGGCCAGGGAGTGCAGTGGAGGATGGCCCAAGTGCTTGGGTCCTGCACCCCATGGGAGACCAGGATAAGCCCCTGGCTCCTGCCATCAGATCAGCGCGGTGCGCAGGCCGCAGCGCGCCAACGGCGGCGGCCATTGGAGGGTGAACCAACGTCAAAAAGAAGACCTTTCTCTCTGTCTCTCTCTCTCTCACTGTCTACTCTGCCTGTCAAAAAAAAAAAAAAAAACAAAACAAAAAAACCTATCTTCCTAAGTTGTACTTATGAAATTTGCATTCCAAATAAATAAATAAATAAATAAATAAAATTTTCATTAAAAACAACTTTCTTTAAAGGAATTCAACCATGTTATGGACATAGTATCATTCATGTCTCGACATTTCAGAGAAATAGATGATAAATTACAGCATATCCTAATTTTGAAGCATTGCTCTATTTCCTTTTGCATTAGACCCTAAACTATATTTACTATACCTTAAAGATTGCAGTCTACAGAACCAATTAAACTGAACAACACTTGCCTACTGCCTATGGATTAGGCTGTAAGCCCTAGAGTGGCTGAAACAAGCACTGGACAAATTGATGTCTCATGCTGATGTTATTGACAACATTCACCTACTAAAGGGATGCATCTCTGATCCACTTTAATTACTTGGAGTCAGATCTTGCCTCTGTTGCCAAAATTCCTCAGGAGGGGAGAGATCACAAGGCTAAGTTTTAAGGAATTTCAGTAAGAATGACAACTGCAATCAATTAAATATCAGCACCCAGCTAATGATTCTTAGAAAAATAAAACCCAAGCAGAATGATTCAAAGATACATGAGGAGTTTGCAACTGATGACTATGTGCATATCTTTCATCGGATTGATCTTTCTAGTACTTGGGAAGCTCCTTCACATCTTTGGACCCAAGTTCTCCCTTTTTCAAAACAAGAATGCTGATATATATTTGCCTCATGGAACTGGGAAGTGTAAGTGAAAGCATATGTGGTACTTGGTAAATGTCAGAGTCCTCTTTGATTCGTGTTTCCTAATACAAAGCTTCCTCCTTGGAGACACTGACACTGAACTTCAGCTAATACTTTAATATGAGAATGAGCACTGCCTCCATCAGAAACTAGATGCATAATGAGGGAGGAATATGGTGTGCAGAGGTGGGCATGATACTTTTTCATTCTCGTTTTCTAAGTAGAAACTGTAGCCTCTGAAAACATTTTTATAATCCCTCAGTGCTTCCCTTCTGATATTCTTTGACTCTCTGAAAGTCACAAGTGTTAATATCTAAATAAGAATCTGGAGCAAGCCTAGAGATTCTGAAGCTTAAGGAATCAGTTTTCTGTTTAGTCTCCACTGGGAACAGAGGAGACCAGCAAACCTTTGCAGAATGTTCCCTTTCCCTGACACTGCAAAAACAGCAGAAAAATCAGCAACATGATCTTGAAACCAGAGCAACGACCTTTAGGAAATGTTGAAATGAGAGTGGTACAGTGACGGTGGAAAGAGGGGTAGTTTATGAACAGGGTTGCTTTCCTCCCAAAAAACATACTTTGAAACATGAGGTTAAAGCAATAAATTCTGTGATCACAAAATAAAAACTGCCAAGAGCATAGCATTTAAGGATAAAAGTGCTGAGAATGGGAGAAAGTTTAAAATAGAATTATGTGTTTCTTAGGTGTCAAGATACATACACTTTCATCAGATCACATAAATGATACAATTTGGAAATGGCTGCAAAATAGATTCTACGCCATCTATTTCCACTCTTCAGAATTTTATATTTTTATTAATTAACCGATGAAGTTGTATGTAAAAAGAAAAAAAGGGTGTGCAATGACATCACTTTCCTATACAACAAGTATTTTAACTCAGTGGAATCAGTATGCAGGTCCCAAAACACAATGTTTTGGAATATCTGAAATTAACCCATGGTAGAGTTAATGTTTAAGAATTTCTTTTACTTTTTAATTTCTGTATTATTCAGTCACTAAACACAGAGTAAGCATCACTGTTTCTGCCTACCTTTCTACCCACAAATGAAATTTAAAATATTAAATGTTAGGATACATTTCAAAATGCATATATAGTTTTTATCAATTTGCAAAGTTACTGCTCTGCTGGTAATAGATTTTTATTCAACATAAAGATATGGCATAATATCTGAAGTTCCTGGTTACCAAATAATGTGAACCTCTGAAGGGAAGAGCAAATAGAGGGGAAGGTCTTCCGACTCAGGAGGGAGGAAATCAACATGCCTCTCAGGCCCCTTTTTCATTTTTAGCTCTGCTCCTGTTTGGTAAGGATTATCAGCATTCTGTCCAATCGTGTTTTGGAGATTTCTGAAATGAAGAGGGATGAAAGAAATTCTTCGCTCTAATTATCACTGTGTAAAGCTGTACATTCACGGTGGTCTTTACACAGTCAGAGGTCAATGAAAGCACCTTTGAGGCAGAAGTACTTACTGTAAACAAATTAAAAAAAACATTATTGATATGGGACCCAAATATTATTTGTGGGTTAAATTTAAGTACCCATATCCATAAGTAAATTTAGGAATAATCAGAGAAATAAAGTGGGTGTCCTTATATAACTTCTACCGATATAACTTCTCTAATCCGAGGTTTCAGTTTTCCCCAAGTTTTGTAAGGACTAGAGTGGCTGAACCATTTCATACTATCACCAGCGATGGTTAAAAAAAATGATATTTATGCATAGGTTTTCCATTAACTCTTTGAAGATGCTGGGGCTGGCACTGTGGCACAATGGGTTAACACCCTGATCTGAAGCACTGGCATCCTATATGGGCACCGGTTAGAGACCCAGCTGCTCCACTGTGGGGGGGGGGGGGGGCTCCAACCGAAAAAGAAACAAAGTTGCTAAGCCTTCGCTCCACAGGGCCGCTAAGCCTTTGCTCTAGTTTGTCACACTTCCGCATCCCAGTGACTCAGTGTTTCCAACAATCCAAGATGGACCCCGGAGCAGGTACCTAGCCTGACAGGAGACTTCTGTATTCCTGAACAGTATGTGTCCTTGGATGTGATAGGCCCTTGAGGGCGTGCCCAGCTCATGTCCTTCCTTACCTTTCAGCTGGTTGGCTCGGTTCCCTTGTGCCCTGGACAGCCCCCTTTCTGTGTCTATAAAAGCTTTTCCCCCTCCCAATAAAGTCGAGAACCTGGCCGCGCCCTGGGCATTGACTGATCTCTTGGCTCTGGTGTGGTTCCTTTGCCACCGACACTCATCATCCCACTCAGCCCCTGAGCTCCCCAGGCTGGCCCTGAGGAGCTCTATCGGACCTGCTGCCCCATGACAGGACTTCACTTCCAATCCAGCCCTCTGCTATGGCCTGGGAAAGCAGTAGAAGATGGCCCAACTCCTTGGGCCCCTACACCCACATGGGAGACCCGGAAGAAGCTCCTAGCTCCTCGCTTCAGATCGGCACAGCTCTGGTTGTTGTGGCTATCTGGGGAGTGAACCAGCGGTTAGAAGACCTCCCTCTGCCTCTCCTCTCTCTGTGTAACTCAGACTTTCAAAAAAAATAAATAAATCTTAAAAAAAAAAAAAAAGCTCTTTGAAGATGTCAAGTATTAGCTCCAGTGGCCTGTTATCTTTACAAGCACTAAGTATTGTCAAGTTGCTGTTCTTGGTCACTCTACCAAGTGTATAGTGGTTTCCCATTGTGATTCTAAATGTATTTTCCTAATGAATAGTACTTTTCCATAATCTTTTCCATAATCTGTATCTTCTTTGTTTAATTATGTTCTTAAATCTTCCTCTATTGTCAGTGAAAAAGTCTTACACATGTTTTGCTAAAACTATTACTAAGAATATTATGCTTTTGGAAGCATTTTAAGAGGATTTTTGACTGGCATTTTTATTTCTTAATTGTCCGCTGTTCATGTTCAAAATAATTCATTTTTGCATATATCCTTTGTATCCTGTGACCTTCCTAAATTGTTATTATTACTTTTTAAGATTTTATTTATTTATTTGAGAGGTATGGTTACAGACAGTCAAAGGGAGAGACAGAGAGAAAGGTGTTCCATCCATGGGTTCACTCCCCAAATGGCCGCAACAGCCACTGGGCCGATCCAAAGCCAGGAGCAAGGAGCTTCTTCCGAGTCTCCCACGTGGCTGCAGGGGCCCGAGTGCTTAGGTCATCTTCTACTGCTTCCCCAGGCCTTAGAGAGAGCTGAGAGCAGCAGCTAGGACTCAAACTGTCACCTATATGGAATGCCAGCACCACAGGCAGAGGATTAACCTACTGCACCACAGTGCAGGCCCCTAAATTTAGTTATTACTTGTAGTAGTTAGTACGCAGATTCCTGAGAACTTTCTAGCAAATGTCCTGCCATCTTCAAACACAGGCAGTTTTATTCATTCTTTCCCAATCTTTATGAATGTAAGTGCTTTTGTTGCCTTATGGAAATAACTACTTCTAGCCCAATCTAAATGAGAAATAAAAGTCAATATCTGCCTTGTTTTCAAACTTGGGAAGAAGGTATTTAATGTTACACCAATAAGTATAATGTTTACTCTAGGTATTTTAGGATTAAACAGTGCCTCATTTACTTAGTTTTCTTTCTTTTAGTATTTTTGTGTGTGTGTGTGTGTTGTTAAAGCAGAGTTACAGACAGAGGGAGAGACCGAAAAAGAAAGAGATCTTCCATCTACTATTTCACTCCCTAAATGTCTGCAACAGCCAGGGCTATGCCAGGCCAAAGCCAAGAGACAAGACCTTTTCCAGGTCTCCCACATACTTAGCCAAAGCCCTATGTGTGCCATCCTCTACTGCCTTATCAGGTGCATTATCAGGGAGCTAGATTAGAAGTGAAGCAACTGGACTTGAAATAGCACTCACATGGGCTGCTGGCATCACAGGAAGCAGCTTCACTCACTGCACCACAACACCAATCCTTACTCTTAATGTTCTAAGTGTTTCTAGCATAATCAAGTTTTTTTTTTTTTATGCTGGCAAAGGTTTTTCTGCATTGATTGAAATGATCATACGAGTTTTTTCCCTTATTCTATTAGTATAGTGAATTATACTGCTTGATTTTCACATGACAAATCATTTTTGACTTCATGTGATGAATATGCCATAATATATCAAAATTATTACTTACTGCTGCTTCTACTTGATAGTATCTTGCTTAAGGAATTTTGTAACTATGTTCAGCAAAGACATATTGCTCTGTAGTTTTCATGTATTGTGTATCCTTGACTTGTTTTACTATTTGTGTCATGTTGCCCATGTGATGGATGTGGAACTATTCTTCTCTTCTGTATTCTGAAATAGTCTGTATTGAATTGAAGTTATTTTTTTCCTTAAATGCTTACTTAAATTCACCACTGCAGCCACCTTAGCTGGAATTTTCTTCATTGGAATACTTGTAACCATTAATTCAATTTGTTTAATAAATGACTATATGAGTATATATTCAAAAGTTTCATGGAAAATGGAATCAAAAGATAAGTGTACAGGCAGATATTTGGTCAAGTTATTAAGATGTCACTTTGGACTCCATCACCTCCTATTGGAGTGCCAAGGTTTGAGTTCCAACTCTGTTCCCAATTCCAGCTTCATGCTGATATGCACCTGGGAGGCACTAGATGATGGCTCAGGGAGTCGTGTCCCTGCACCCCAAGTGGGAGACCGGCATTGAGTTTTCAGTTCCCTGCTTTGACCAGGTCCCAGCGATGATGGACACTGAGGACTACACAAGCACACGGGAGCTCTCTTTCTCTTTCTGTCTTTTGCTCTGTGTCTGTCTCTCTACCTCTCAAATAAATGATTAAATAATTTTTTGAAAGGGTAAGTTTATTTTAGTACAAAAAAGTGAAATCCATGCCTATTTTTCCCATGGACTTTTTGCAGAGCCCTTGTATAGCTATTCAAGTTATCTATTTCTTCTTGAGAGGTTTTAAGTAGTTTGTGTCTTGGAAGGAATTAGTCCCATTTCAACTAAATTTTCAAACTTGATGGCCTGCAGCTCCTCAAGATACTCCCAACCTGTGTGTACTGATGGTCCTCTTCCCCACTTCATGCTATATAATTGTTCAAACCTGGTAAATGCCACTCTTAGAATCATTGGTTACTATCCTCACTCTGTCTTTTATGACCTTGTCTAAATATGATCAGAGTCGGCAAACTTGGAAGGCTTCCATAGCCTTGGCAACTCATGACGACAGCCTAGGGTGGTTACTGGCACCATAAACTAGAGTGTCAATTTGTTGGGTCAACAAGAGGAGCCACTGTGCACTTGCTCCTCATGTGGGATCTCTGTCCTTAATGTGCTGTACATTTTGATTTAATGCTATAACTAGTACTCAAACAGTATGTTTCACTTTGTGTTTCTATGTGGGTGCAAACTGTTGAAATCTTTATACTAAATTGATCTTCTGTATATAAAGAGAATTGAAAATGAATCTTGATGTGAATGGAAGGGGAGAGAGAGTGGGAGAGGGGAGGGTTGCGGGTGGGAGGGAAGTTATGGGAGGGGGAAGCCATTGTAATCCATAAGCTGTACACTGGAAATTTATATTCATTAAATAAAAGTTAAAAAAAAAGATATTCACATATTATCCTTGCAAATGCTATAAAATCTGTTATTTTCATTGAGTTCGAAATATTTACTTATTCCTTTGGGATTTTTTCCTTAACCTATGTATCAAAATATTGATTTAGTTCCAAATATTTGTGGCTTCCTAAATATTTATTGTAATTGATTTGTAATTTAATTCTATTGTAGTCATAGAAAATACACTGTATGATTTCAATATACTTCAATTTATTGAGATTTTTCTATGGCATGTGGTCTATAATGATGAATATAACCTGATTATTTGAAAAAGAAAAGTATATTCTGTAGTGGGTTGTACATGTTCCAATTATGTCAAGATTCTTGCTGGTGTTGCTCAGACCCTCTAAAGTTTTTTTTTTTTTTTAAGAATGCAAATAACTTTCTTTATTGTCTATTTTGGATGTATAAGCTACACCTAATCAGAACATTTCCATCCAGGTGTGTGGTATACATATTTGTATGTGTATATACACATACAAGTGAATTGAAGAAGGAAATGTCTAATTTTTCAGGATGTATACTATATAAAATACTTGCATTTGGTAGAACAGTATAATGAAATTTCTGCACAAGGTATTCTGAAATACATGAAGTAATATACATGGGATCTGTTTCCAGTCACATAATTGAAATAAGAAATAAGGGAGTTTGTTAGAGAATTCTACTAAATTTTATCTTGTAATTTATTCTGGCTTGTTTCACTATGGCAATGGAATTCTACTAACTATATTGTTTAGTAGAAAAAAGTCCCCTCTTACAGGCCAGCTCTCTGCTGTGGCCCGGGAAGGCAGTGGAGGATGGCCCAAGTCCTTGGGCCCTGCACCCCATGGGAGACCAGGAGAAGCACCTGGCTCCTACCTTCGGATCAGCATGATGCGCCGGCCACAGCGGCCATTGGAGGGTGAACCAACGGCAAAGGAAGACCTTTCTCTCTGTCTCTCTCTCTCACTATCCACTCTGCCTGTCAAAAAAAAAAAAAAAAAAGAAAAAAGTCACAACTTCTGTGAGCTATGACTCCTTAAGGTGATTATTTTTTTCTTTTTAACTTTTATTTAAATATAAATTTCCAAAGTACAACTTTTGAATTATAGTAGCTTTCCTCCATAACCTCCCTCCCACCCGCAACCATCCCATCTCCCACTCCTTCTCCCATCCCATTCTTCAACATGATTCATTTTTAATTATCTTTATATACAGAACATCAACTTAGTATATACTAAGTAAATATTTCAACAGACTGCACCCACAAAGACACACAAAGTATAGAGTTCTGTTTGAGTAGTAGTTTTACCCTCTAAAGTTTTATCAATATTTTTGTCTAGTGTTTCTATCAATTTCTGAATGAAAGGTTGTAAAATATTTATCAAATTATCTATTTCTTCAATACTTCCTCTTTTGTGGTTTATATATTTTAAGGCTCTCTTTTCAGATTCGTACATATGTATGATTATCCTGGATTGCTAATACATTGACTTAAAGAATGAGTTAAGATTCTTTATATTAGCAATATATTACATTTATTAATATTCTGCAAGTCTATTTTGTCTGCTATTAATTGATTTAGTTTCATTCATCTCCTTATGTTCACATTTTCTTTTTGCTTGGTGTATCTTTTTTTATTCACTTCTTTTAACTTGCTTATATTAAGATGCTTCTCTTTTATATAAAATATAATTGAATCTTGCTTTTCATCTAATAGTCACTGTCTTTTAACGGCATTGTTAGGAGTTCCAGAAGATATATTTCTGTTGTCATAATTGATACTTGTCATTTATGTTATTGTTACCACTTTTATGATTAGTATTTTTATTTTGATTCCCAATATCATATTTAAAATCTTCGTAGGGATAAATGTTTGGCACTGGGTTAAGCACTACTTGGGATGCCTACATCCCGTTGCAGAGCGCCTGGATTCAAGTCCCAGCTCTGCTTCCAAGTCCAGTTTCCTGCCAATGTGCATCAAGGAGGCAGGGTGATGGCTGAAATGCTGAGGTACCTTCTACAGACATGGGAGGCCTGGAATGAGTTTCCAGCTCCAGGCTATGGCCAGGCCCAGTTCTGGCTCTTGTGGTCATTTGGGAAATGAAACAACAAATGGAAGAGTTTGTTTCCGGCTCTCTGCTTTACAAATATAAAATAATTCACTAATTAACCAATTAATTAATTTTAAAACTGTTATAGAAGTAGTTTTAATTTTCCTCCCAAGTGTTTAGATTTTTGACATCAAGCGGTCTGAGAATATACAAGCTATCTGGGATTCTCCATGGCTAAGATGTGCACAAAGTTGAGTTGCAGTCCCAGTTGAAATCCTGCCTTCTCCTGGACCAGTCATTATTTCTTTTGTTTTGTCTTTATTTAAGTTGTACATGTTTCATATACTCCTTAACTCTTCAGGGCAGCTTTGTCAAATTTTAACTCAGTGTAAGGAAGTTTCATCAGGGCATCTGTTGGTTGATTAATTTTAGCAAGAAAATAAGCAACTCTTACCTTCAACAGTTAAAATAATCAAATTTATGTATTTTGTCATAAGTTTTAATTTGACACATACTCTTTATTATTTTTATAGTAAATTATATTTTTCCAAAGCATTATCTCTAAATAATGCAAAATAATTTTATATAAATATACCATGACTTCTCCTAATGCATCACACCCTTACAACAAATATTCTTCTATGAAAACCAGTACGATATTTATAATAATCTTGCCTTTTCTATTTAGGAAAATAGTACTTATATTTATTTAACAAAGTCAAGGAATATCCCTTGATTTCTTCTATCTTATAAAGTTCTGCTTTGATCATTATAATCCTCTGTTCTTTGATTTTTTTTTTCCTAACTTTCTGTCTTGAACTCCTGGTTCACATATTTGTACAATTCTTAGTTTATAAAAAAAGTGTGTAAGGTCATGAGTTTGATATGACTGCATTTATTATGTTGCTAATCTCTAAAATAACATGTTATATATTTTTACATGTTAATTTCTAAATATTTACACCTACAATTTTGATTAGTTTATTTTTTAAATTGAGAGTGGTTTAGAATGAATATTTTTCATGTTTTTTCGGACTCAACTAAAATGTATAAGCCAGTTGCCATTTGTGACAATTTTCAAAATATAATGTTCATATTCTGACACTCTTGATCTACGACAACACACAAGGAGCATGAAATTTTAGATTATATTCTAAAAGTAAAATGTGTCATTTTTTAGGTGGTAAAAAAGTTTATTATAGCCTTTGAACTCTCAAAATCTATTTTTATTTTGTCCTTTTTTTATTGCTTGTCCTTGGGGAACCCAGTTGCCATGTTGTGTGTGAGGCTGAAGGTGTCTCTTACACCTTGTGTATAACTACATGAACAGCCTTGGAGGTTGTCACTCAATTTGGTCTTAAGATTGCTTCAGACCTTTCCAGCACCTTGGTTAGAACCTTGTAAGAAATCCCAAACCAGAGCCACCCAACTAAACCCACTCGGATTACTTATTCCCACAATCTATGAGAAAATAAATGCTAATTTCTGCAGGCCATCAAATTTTATAGTATTATGTAACACAAGAAATAGATAACTACTCCACCTCTCATCTCTTTTTAGTCACTATCAATAATAAAGTAAAATCTCAAGTGACAGTAATATATAGGAAAAAAGACAGTATGGCTAAACCAGGGTGGTTAAGATAAAACCATAGTCAGTGGTTATGAAACCTGGCAATCTGGCCCTAGGATGAGGAAGGAAAGATCCAACGCTGGATATTATGGGAGATGAATGGAGTTAATTGTACTGGCCATGAAACCCAAAATATTGTCACACACGTGGATCGAATCTGTGGCCAAGACCCTATCTTCACAGACCCATACTCTGCTGGACTGTTTCTTCGGCTTTCTTGTAGACTGCTGATTGACAGCTGCTCTGCCAACTGAGCTTCAGGGTCATTGCCAATGTTATGTATTTCAATCTGTTTTATCCTTATGTGATTTTAGCACAAAGAATTATAGCTTTAATTATATCCAAAAGCTGAAATTTCTGTGAAAGATATTTACGTAAAATCACACAAGAAACGACCTGTCCTATGAAATCTGCTGGGAAGAAGCCGTAAGAGAAGAGCAGCCCTGCTGTGTGCTTCATCTCTTTCACAATATAAAAGATGGAACTTTGCCTTCTAGAGTGTTTTAAGATCTCTGACATCTAGTTTAGAAAGTGATGAACGTGCAACTTCAGTAATATCTTGCT
The DNA here is from genome assembly GCF_033115175.1 of Lepus europaeus. Taxonomy (NCBI): domain Eukaryota; kingdom Metazoa; phylum Chordata; class Mammalia; order Lagomorpha; family Leporidae; genus Lepus; species Lepus europaeus. The sequence goes on along the minus strand of NC_084828.1, from coordinate 101,609,457 downwards.
TTAGTTGCAGGAAACATCAATTGACAGAGCTATGCCTGTGATGTTCATACAAGCACACTATATCATGGCCATATTTTTCTCTTAAAATTTGGATTTGGCCCTGTCACTTGACTTATGGAGAATGTGTTATCTTGTTTCAAAAATATCTTTGCCAACTATCAGTCATCATTAGTGGAAACATCTTTTTTTCTTCCTGCCCCATTCTGTCTAATAATTCAATAAGCATAGTTTCTCAATCACATCTCTGTTGTCTTTTCTCCGCTTCTTCTCCTTTGCTCCAATTTTTCATTTTAGTATAGCTGTTCCTATTTCTATTGCCTTTTGAAAAATTGCCATAAAGCTTCCTTTCCTCTCTATTTTCCCCTTTTGCTGGACAAACTGGGGATCCTGAAACCTAACACATATTTCTATTTCTTCTTGTAAAACATCCACTTATGGATATCTATACATGTGATTGTGAATGAGAGGAATTTCGAAAAAGGTTTATCAGTTGAGTAGCTTTTCTAAGGCAATTCGGCATACTACAGAAGAGCTCAGTTTTTCAACACAGCTGGACTTGGTTTTCTGTCCTACTTTTGCCATTTAGATCTGTGAATTCAGGAAAGTACACTCTCTGGGTAGAGATACATATATATATATAGATAGATAGATATAGAGATACATATATATAGATATATATATGTATATATACATATATATATAGAGATACATATATATATGTATATATATAACTTTGGATATTATCTTGGCTCTTAAATATAATGATGCTTGTAACATGTATTTAAAAAGATAGGATACAACAATACTAAGTAGGTATCACCCACTACTCCCAAAAAAGTTGCTTTGTTGACTATGCTACATTACAGACTTTGCTATAATAAAGAGTTAGATATTTCTCCAATATTAAGTACAAAAACAGGAAATTTAGCCTGTAAGACAACCATATTTGGGAGTGGCATTATGGCACAGCAGTTACACAGCAACTTGGGACAACTGCATACCATATTGGAGTGCCTGGCTGAAGTTTCTGCTACTCCATACTTATCATTCAGCTTCCTGCTAGTGTTTGAAAAGCAGCAGATACTAGCTCAAATACTTGAGTTCCTGCCACCTGATGTGGGAGACCTGGATAGCATTCCTGGTTCCTGCTTCAGCCAGGCCCAACCCAATCTGTTGTGGGCATTTGGGAAGTGAACCAGCAGATGGAAGATCTCACTCTTTACCTGTCTCCCCTCTTGCTTTGTCAACATGACTTTCAAATAAATATATAAATCTTTAAGAAAAGAAAGATATGATTGAAATATGCAGTCATTTTAACAAGGTTAACGTCAGGTCTTTTAGTATTTGTGGACACACTGCATGCTGAAAAATAAGGGAACAATTACTCTTATCAAGTTCCTACTGTATGTTAGGAAATGTATAATGGGGCCAGCATTATGATGCAGTGGGTTAACCAACCACATAGGCGCCAACATTCAGTATTGGAATAGCAGTTCAAGTTCTGGCTACTCTGCTTCCTATCCAACCCCCTGATAGTGTGCCTGGGAAACAAGCAGGTGATGATCCCTGCCACCCATGCAGGAGACATGGATGGAGTTCTGGGCTCCTGGCTTCAGTCTGGCATAATCCTGTCCAATGTGGGCATTTCGGAAGTGAATCAGAGGATCGAAGATCTCTCCCTGACTCTCACACTCTCTCTCTATCTCTCTCTCTCTCTCTCTCTCTCTCTCTCTCTCTCTTGGTCTCCTTCCCTGTCTGTCACTCTGACTTTCAAGTAAATAAATAGATTGTTTGAAAAAAAAAAAAAAGAGAGAGAGAAGTGTACAATGAACATTAGATAGTAAAACAAATGATGCTACCTTAGTTAGATAGATAATGCATAGATTCATAAGATGATGGAATTTGAGAAATGAAATCAAAGACCTTAACTAATTAGTAACACTACCCCTAATTTTACAGATGAAGAGGAAAGTGATGAAGCTGAATTTACCAGAACATGTTTCTCTCACTTCTACTCTCATGCTATTTGCGCTACAGCAGAATAAGATTTGTAAACATTTCCATAGAATCCTGCAGTCAAATAATACCAAAGAATTTATAATCCTTGAAACTATTTGCACAATGCAAAATATTTTCAAAATTTGAAATAGAAAATCCTCTTACAAAAATTCATTGCAGATTTGTTGGGTTTTTGATAAATAAAGCATTTTGCCTGCATTGAGCACACACCTACATTTGACTCTCATTTTGTCATTTCAGATAGGGCAATAAATGGTTTCTAGATGTAAAATGAATTTGCTACTTAAAATCCTTCAAGCACATGCAGACAAAACTACTGAAAATAATAAGTGCAGTTTTCAAGTGAAATTCCCAATGTGTATAACCTTCTCTAGGCCAGTATGCTAAGCCTTTTGGCAAAGTTTATTAGCAGTTTTAAAATACTGGAAGGAAAAAAGGTTTCTCTGATTTCAGAATCAACTAAACTGCTGAATTCAAACTGTGTTGCAGGAATTTAAGGGACACTTTCACATAGATAAACTTAATCATCTCAACACCCTGAAAGACTGGTAGTCTATGTTAAACTGATGATAAAACTAAGGTTCATCAAGCTAGGTTACTTATCTCCAGTCCCACATATGTAAGGGAGAAAGGCAGGTTGCCAGTCCGAGTCAGAATTTCAAGCACAGTTCATTACACTTTAACTGCCTCAGGAAGCCTCTTGAGTTTTTTATGTGTTTGTTTTACCAAGAAAAAGCAATATAAAAGAATGTTTCACAAAATGGAAAAAGATCAAACATAATCTTATTACCCTAGCATAACTTTTCAATTTTTGTGTATTCCCTAATGCTATTTATCCAAAAGTATTCAAACTTTTATACAATTCTAATTCCAGTATTTGCTCATTCTTATCATTTTGATTTATTCAACAAATTACCATATTTTAAATATCTTTTAACTATTATATCTATATTATTTTTGTTTGAATATTTCTTTATGATACATTGCCAGTAATTAGATTCTTATGCTAGGGATAAGAATGTTTTTGTGGCCTATCTCTATCAACAAACACATTGCTTTACAAAAGGATTACAGAAATGTATAATACATGACTGAGTAGGCTTGCTCCAATGTCGACAACAATTTGAAAATAATTTTTAAAATAATCTGATATAAAAATATGAATATATTTTAATATGAATCATTTCATTTGTGGTTAATTTGCTACTTCCATGTAAATGTCTCATCTCTTACAGTCTTAAGTCAAATATTCTGAGAAAGATGGGTGGAGTGGTCTCCTGATTGGGTCAAGAAGATATTTATGAATAAATTATAGACACTTTTTCTAAATAAATAAATACATCTTCCATAACTGCTATTAAAACATGAGCTGACCCACATTCAGTGTCTTTCATTAAGATTTAGATATTAACATCAGTAAGCCATGACATAAGTCCCTCTCCAAAATTTTATTCTAAAAAAAAAAAGTTGAGAAATTGCTAGAATTTTCTATCAAAGGTCTTTATTGATTGTTTAGCTTTGTTCATGAAATATTGACTCATGTTGGGCACTGGACGTATAACACTATCCTTGTTAGATGAAAGTTCTCAAACTGTTAGTTTCAAGACCATTGAACACATTCAATACAAAAAAGTTCCTTTTCCTTATATATCTGTTTGATTTTCTCTACTCTAAATTAAAAGTTTACTAAATGTTTAATTTATGTATTCACTTAAACCAAATCCATTGTGTTAGCATAAATAACGTGTTTCATTTAATACATATTTGTTGCAAAAATATTCCGTGCTGTTGCTGTCATGAAATTTTCAAAATTTCATCTTAGAATTTGTGTTGCTTAAGAGAAGTGCAGTGATACAGTGAAGCAAAGGAGATACTTACAATATACATTGTGTCTTCTGGCTCTTTGAGCCTTATTTGCATATATTGTGTCACAAAGTTGTGTTAGAACTCAAGATGTGTGGGAGTTCTGTAAGGTACAAAGCTCAAAGTAAGTGTCTTGGTCCATCTTCTGCTGCTATAATTGAAAACCACACACTGGGCAATCTATCACCAACAGAAATTTATTGGCTGATCATTCTGGTGGCTGGGAGGTCCAAGATCAAGAGGGCAGCCTCTACTGAAACACATCTTGCTATGGAAGATGGAAGAGCAAAAGAGGGTAAAAAAGAGAGCATGACACACACATACTCTCAAGATTGGGAAATTACTTCTGCAAGAATGGCATTCGACCATTCATGAAAGCAGAGTTCTCGTGGCCTAATCACCTCTTAAATCTTGCACCACTTAATGTTGATAGAAATGCTTTCTATTTCAACATGAATTTGGGAGGGGACGAAAATTAAAACAGGAACAGTTGAAGACTCTGATTAAGTGAGAATGCTAACAGCCCCCAAGAAAATGCACTTTCCAGTCAAACCAGAATTTTCTTCTAATGCAGAAAAGAAGGTACTGCCAAGGAATTCTATCACATCCCTTCTTACTGATGGTGCTTTCCCATAGTAACCAACAATTTTCACTGAAAATAATGACAACTGGAAAAAGAAACATAAGGCAACTCATAGTGTATTTTCCTTTCAGTCTTTTTTTTTAATTTTTTTAAACTTTTATTTAATGAATATAAATTTCCAGTGTACAGCTTATGGATTACAATGGCTTTCCCCCACCCCATAACTTCCCTCCCACCCGCAACCCTCCCCTCTCCCACTCTCTCCCCTTCCATTTGCATCAAGATTCATTTTCAATTCTCTTTATATACAGAAGATCAATTTAGTATAAAGATTTCAACAGTTTGCACCCACATAGAAACACAAAGTGAAACATACTGTTGGAGTACTAGTTATAGCATCAAATCAAAATGTACAGCACATTAAGGACAGAGATCCCACATGAGGAGCAAGTGCACAGTGGCTCCTGTTGTTGACCCAACAAATTGACACTCTAGTTTATGGCGCCAGTAACCACCCTAGGCTGTCGTCATGAGTTGCCAAGGCTATGGAAGCCTTCCAAGTTTGCTGACTCTGATCATATTTAGACAAGGTCATAAAAGACAGAGTGAGGATAGTAACCAATGATCCTAAGAGTGGCATTAACCAGGTCTGAACAATTATACAGCATTAAGTGGGGAAGAGGACCATCAGTACACACAGGTTGGGAGTAGAGCCATTGGAGGTAGAGTAGAGATTATGATTACAAAGGAATGAGGCCCAAGTGTGCTAGACAGGGTCTAGAACAAAGGACAGAGTCATTATTAGATGTGCTAAGAAAGGTGCTGTCTAAGCTACAATTAAGTTTTCTGATTGAGAGGCAAATAGAACCTGATAGAAGGGGCTTGATAATAATCTGGTGGGCTTTAGGCCTTGTAAGTTAAGAGGCCAGGACCTATCTATCTCTTCACATGGGGTACATCCTAAGGGAGGTGTGAACCTCCTGGGGGAAGGCACCCTGTTGACTTTCATTACTTGGCTGGCCTGGGAGGAGAGCTGGCCAGGTAAAGGCAGGGGGCATCTCTAACAAGAAATTTACAGTTCTGCCTGCAATGTTGCTGACCCTACTTGACCATCCCCTCAGCTGCAGTGGTCACTTTGGAAGTTGGGCTGAGTGAAGGGCTTTTCAGCTTGGAGCCAATAAGATCTGTGGCTCTGACCTGGGCATCCTTCGACTCCAGGGCAGGTCCATTTCCAGTGACCCAACTCTTGGCAGAGCTGCCAGGGCTCTTCACAAGCTGACTTCTGCTGAAGCCCATGCTTACCACATTGAAAGCCACTGCAGTGGACTGGCCTGTTGGGTCTCCTTGAGGGCAGATCACTGTACAGATCAGCCATTAATAGGCCTGCCATCCATTGCTTCTGATGCCTAGCTTTCTTTTCCTCCTGGTTTGTGTTAAAGCAGACCAGAGGATGCAAGTCAAGGGAGTGCCCGTGTCCGATTCTAATCTTCGGTGGCCTGAACTACAAGTCTCTAGTCACAGGCATGTTCTGTAGTAGTTTTTCTAAGGTAGACAATGCCCATGAGGAAAATTATATTCTCACTTAAAAACTTTCTTTCCCTTTTGTCTGAAAGGGAGGTTTTTTCTACTTACTGTATACTTCGCTGATGGCAAAGTGAATCTAGCTATGAGATTATTATTTAAGTCTTTTATCAAAAGAAATCTGAAGGTGATTTTGGTAGAACCTGCAAGTGCCAAGAAGACACCCACACAAACAGCTGAATGGGATTGTGCATCATTTCCATCCTGATGGCAGGAATAAGAAAAATACACACATGTATAAACTCTGAAATACAAATTATGTAATTGTGAATCTGCATATAAACCAAATGTTCTTACATTGCATGTAAACCTGTCATTGCACAATATAAGGACAAATGGTAAAATTAAAGCCAATTATATAAAAATTTACTTAACACAGCAATAAGTACCAAATAAAAACTTCCATGACACAACGAAAAAGAGATCCTGGAAGGAAAAAACAAAGATGAATCATTTTTCCTTGCTTTGTGAACAAGGTGCTTCCTATTTTCATTTCACATAGAGCGCTGAAAATTATGTATCTGACCCTGTCTTTAAGTATTGAGAAGCTGTCATATTTATGGTGGCAGATACACATTTTCTTTTTTTTTTCAGATATCCATATATTTTCTTTCTTTTTTTTTTCTTTTAATTTTCTTTTTTTAAAACTTTTATTTAATGAATATAAATTTCCAAAGTACAGCTTATGGATTACAATGGCTCCCCCCCCTCCATAACTTCCCTCCCACCCACAACCCTCCCTTTTCCCTCTCCCTCTCCCCTTCCATTAACATCAAGATTCATTTTCAATTCTCTTCATATACAGAAGATCAGTTTAGTATATATTAAGTAAAGATTTCAGCAGTTTGCCCCCACATAGCAACACAAAGTGAAAAAATACTGTTGGAGTACTAGTTATAGCATTAAATAACAGTGTACAGCACATTAAAGACAGAGATCTTACATGCTATTTTTTAAAAAATAATTAATTTTCTATGCAATTTCCAATTTAACACCAGGGGTTTTTTTTTTTTTTTCATTTTCAATTATCTTTATATACAGAAGATCGATTCAGTATATACTAAGTAAAGATTTCATCAGTTTGCACCCACACAGAAACACAAAGTGTAAAAATACTGTTTTAGTACTAGTTATAGCATCACTTCACATAGGACAACACATTAAGGACAGATCCCACATGAGATGTAAGTACACAGTGACTCCTGTTGTTGACTTAACAATTTGACACTCTTGTTTATGGTGTCAGTAATCTCCCTAGGCTCTAGTCATGAGTTGCCAAGGCTATGGAAGCCTTTTGAGTTCGCCGACTTTGATCTTATTCCGCTAGGGTCATAGTCAAAGTGGAAGTTCTCTCCTCCCTTCAGAGAAAGGTACCTCCTTCTTTGATGGCCCTGTTCTTTCCACTGGGATCTCACTCGCAAAATTCTGATTTTAACTTGAAAGCTCAATGTTTTTCATTGACCACAAATACTGTCATTTGTTTTCCTTTAAGTGACAGGTTCACTCACTCTTTTTCAAGAAAACATTTGCCAAATTCTCAAGTCTGTTTCTTTAAAAAAAATAGCACTTCATGAAACAAAGGGCTTAGATCTACTCTCAACAACTGAACACCTCAACACCTATCATACTTTCAATGTAGCAGATGTTCTTTATGCATAGCTTCCTACTTTGTCACACATAGCTTTAAAAAGACATACTTAAGGGTTGAGAATTAATAAAATTAGTAATTTAATGATTCATCCAAGAATTCTATAAATGAAATTGGCTTTTTCCCTTGTATTTGCATGACAATTAAGGATACAATATCTCCCAAAACAGTTTGTTTCCACTATCTTGTTCCATTCTAAAGCTCCAGTAGCTTTTCCTGGAACGGCATGTGCAACCTCTATGCAAAGGCAGCATAATGAAAAAAAGAAGTAATTTTCTGCAATAATTATGAAAATGATTTTGATCTCCCTGACCCTTAAAAAAGAATCTTGGCTGTTTCCAAAGTTCCACAGACCATACTTCGGGAATCACTACATTAATTAATTCATTGTGACAGGGAAAAGAAAACATTATGCTTTCTTTTAAATTAAACTTGTACTTAAGGTAAAGAAATTAAGTTTTACTAAAGTTTAATGTACAAATTGACACTGGCACTCTCATCAGATGACTTCTTGGTATGCAAAATTAATAAAATATACTCAAGTAAGGATGAAATATTTCTCAACCCAAAAACATGGACAGTGGTGTCCTTATTTCTTTGTTCTTTCAACTTTTGATTTCTGATGTCAAGAGAATTTTCCAGTTTTGTTATGCATTTTTACTAAGCTAATCCCCCCAAAATGGTCAAATGATTTTCAATTGTTTCTGAAGTAAACCAGAGATTCCAACTCGTAAAGAAAGCACAGAAAAACAAAAATGAAATACCCAAATTGACATTGCCATTCTGGAAGTCAAATCTTCACCAGTCACACTATTCAGTCAACAACAAACTAGTTAGATATGATAAGAAGTCAGTCAAAAATGTCAGTAAAAATGGCAAGTTAGGAAATCAGTCAAAGTATAAATAAGATGATTTGATGAATAATAAATTTAATCTTAAAAATGTACTTAATGACTTATATTAAAGATAGTAAGACTTTTGTGTACATAATCTATTTTCTTATTACAAATTAAATAAGCCAGTTACATAAATAAAAATAAAAGGATTATCACTGAATCATGCAGTGGCACATCGCCTTTGCTACTCATTGACACCAGAGATCCCGCTTCCCTGGTCTTTGGCATCTAGGAATTATTCCATCATATTTCCTGGTTTTCAGGTCTTTAAATTCAATTTGAATTATGCTATTGAAATTCCTTGTTCTCCAGCTTTCAGATGGCACATTTTGGAGCATCTATTCATCCAGCAGCATGTGAGACAATGCTCATAATAAATCTCCTATCTATCTGTCTATCTATCTATTTACCTATCTATCTCATTGATTCAGTGTCTTTAGAGAATCCTAACTAGTACTTTAAGTAAATACAAACAAACAAACAAAGGATATATTCCTCAAGACTCAATGAGATAAAACAGAATTTTAAAAATTATTAATGAATATAGAATAATATAAAATTATAATGAAGGAACAACCCACTAAGAAGATATATTAATCATAAATGAATAGCACTGAGGCCAGCGCCGTGGCGCAGTAGGCTAAGTTTCCACCTGTGGCACCGGCATCTCATGTTGGCTCAGGCTCATGTTCTGGCTGCTCCTCTTCCCATCTAGCTCTCTGCTATGGCCTGGGAAAGCAGAAGATGACTCATGCACTTTGGCCGCTGCACCTGTACAAGAGACACAGAAGCAGCTCAGGCTCCTGGCTTTGGCCTGGCCCACTTCTGGGCATTGTGACCATTCAAGGAGTGAACTAGCAGACGGAAGAACTTTCTTTGTCTCCCTTCTCTGTAACTCTACTTCTCAAATAAACAAATAAAATCTCTTTTATAAAAATGTGTAGCATTAGGCCAGTGCCGTGGCTCAACAGGCTAATCCTCTGCCTTGCGGCGCCGGCACACCGGGTTCTAGTCCCGGTCGGGGCACCGGATTCTGTCCAGGTTGCCCCTCTTCCAAGCCAGCTCTCTGCTGTGGCCAGGGAGTGCAGTGGAGGATGGCCCAAGTGCTTGGGCCCTGCACCCCATGGGAGACCAGGAGAAGCGCCTGGCTCCTGCCATCAAATCAGCGCGGTGCACCTGCCGCAGCGCGCCAACCGCGGCGGCCATTGGAGGGTGAACCAACGGCAAAAGGAGGACCTTTCTTTCTCTCTGTCTCTCTCTCTCACTGTCCACTCTGCCTGTCAAATAAATAAATAAATAAATATGTGTAGCACTAAAAAATTGGTTTTCAAGTATATGGAGCAAAATTAACACTATGGAGAACGACCAATTTACGAAGTGGGAAATTTTTTAGAAACCTCTTTCTGAAATTAGTAGATTAAATACAGTAAAACTAGTTAAGAACTTAGGAAAAGTGATGAATACTATTGGTATTATAAATTTGATAATATGTATTAAAGTTAGGCATATTCATATTTTCTGTTTTAATTTTTTTTTATTTGAAAGGCAGAGTTATGAGAGGGGACATGGGACACTCCCTAAATGGCTGCAAACAGCTGTGGCTGGGCCATATCCAAAAGGAGATAGAAGCTTCATCCCAGTTTCCAAGGTGGGTGCAAGGGAGCAATCACTTGGGCCATTGTCTGCTGCTTCCCAGACCATTAGCAGGGAGCTGAACTGGAAGTGGAGGAGCCAGGGCTTGAACTAGTATCCATATTGGATGCTGGCATTGCAGACAGCAGCTTCAGCAATTATGTAGCAAAACCAGCCACCAGCATGTTCATGTCTTCTAGACAGCACTACCAATTACAGATATGCATACAAGGAATATAAGAATAAACAGAATCGAACTAAATGTTCACTAATATAGAACTAGATACTATAGTAATATATAGTATAATAGATATATATATAATAGATAATATAGAACACAAAGATATAAACTCTGTTGCTACAATATTTTAAGACAGAACAACACACATTGTTTCATGTATGTGTAAAAAATCACACATAAGTATAAAATATGCTTTAAAATGGATTTATAAGTCATATGCTAACTAATCCATTGAGAGCAGTAAACTTTGAGAATGGAAGAGGGAGAAATTTTCTATTTGACTCATAAGTACTTACATTATTTGAAATTTTGAAGACAAGAATTCATTTAAAGAACTGAAATGAAGAATAAAAGTGAGAAAACATGAAAAAATTCATAAGACACTTTTGCAACAAAAACAGATGAAAGAGGCTGGCATTGTGGCATAGACGGTTAAGCCGCTGCCTGCAATGCTGACATCCCATATGGTTGCCAGTTTGCGCTTTGGCTGCTCCACTTTTGATCCAACTTTCTGCTAATGTGCCTGGGAAAACAACAGAAGATGGACAAAGGGCTTGGACTCCTTCACTTCCCTGGGAGACCCAGAAGAAGCTCCTGGCTCCTGGCTTCGGCCTGGCCCATTGTGGCCATTTGGGGAGTGCATCACCAGCTGGAAGATTCCTTTTCTCTCTCTCTTTCTCCATCCCTCCCCTGTAACTCTGCCTTTCAAATAAATAAATAAATAAATCTTTAAAAAAAAATAAAACAAAGAACAAGTATAAAGCACTGTGTTGGAAATTATGGGGGCAAATGGGTATTTTCGTTAACTATGGAAATAATATAAGGATGTTTGCTCTCTGACTTAGATCTGGTGCTTTCTGTTCAGTGCTTCATGCCAAGCCAAGTTTTATGAAATCAAACTGCTTTGCTATTTTCACAAAAGTGAAGGTCAATTCCTAAAATATCAAAATTGATATAAGTAAAACAAAAAGAGCTTGTATATTACTAAGCATATTTAACTTATAGCACCAATGCATTTTGAAGGAATCTCATGGGGAAGGAGAAATCTTAGGAATGCAATGGCCCAAACAAAATATAACAAGAATCCATTGAAATTTTGTCTAATTATACATTCTCCCCTTTTTGTCAGTAAATTTCCCTTTAGCAAAAATTGTTTATTGTAGTGAAGATACCCAAAATAATTTTTTAAAATCCGGGTTCATTCTCAGTTGACTTGATGCACTTAAGTAACTTGAAGGAATTAGAATGGTTAATACAGAAAGAGATAATTATTCATGGTAGCATTTTCAACAAATGTTTATTAGGCAAGGGGGAAACATTTCTAGTAAGAATGGAAAATGATAGTTGGAACTAGGTTGAAAATATTCTTATGAAGAAGCTCATTTCCCTCCTGTAAAACACAACATGAAAACAATCATCAGGAGACCTGTCACTAACAGTGTTCCAGCAAAAAGAAAATTGTAATATCACTAATGATATTTACTTGGCTTCAATCCAGTATAGTCTAATTTAAATTGTGATAAAGTAGCAGCAAACAACCAGGCAATTAATCAGTCATTATTAGACCAAAATAACTCTTTAAATGTGTATCTGAAGACTGTCTAGAGAATTGTCTCAAAGAAAGGAAACATCAGAAACATTTTGCACAAAGGATTGAATGAAGAGTGTGAGAAAATTGAAGCCACTGCTTCTCCGTATAGATTAGAAAAAAAAGATTAATGAAAACAAGGCCAGAAAATAATAAGAAAATAAGCTTTAGTACATTAGCGTAAGCAAAAGGCAATCAAATAAGCTGAAATTTCAAAGTATATTCATAGACCAATTATCAGCATCAGTAAGCACAATAAAATATAATGACAACTAACATGCAAAAATAAAACATTTTATTTTATAAATAGAACAGTATCAGTTTAATCCCAATATATCAGTTTAGGAAACAAAACTTGTGAGCTCTTAAAATAATGACATAAAAAGTAAAATCTTAAGTAGTTATTGGACAAATGCATTTTATGTTTTCAATACCACACACCCATATCACATAAAACTCTATTTCAGGAATATTAAGAGATTCTGATTTCATGCATGGATGCTTTTGAAAAATTGACACATCACAAACTTATTTGGCTAAATTAGCTCTGTCTTTGAACTAAGTGAATCAGTTCAGTGAAAGAAGTTCAACTGGTTTTTGCCTGCCAGAAAAGGTGACCTGCAGAAAAGTGAGTAAATGGAAAGATGGATGGATGGGTGGGTGGATTTTCACACACCTTCAGGTTCTGTTAAAAAATCAAATATACGAGCAGTCACCAATAATAAGGAAATTTTCTAAAACAAAAAAATGAAGAATAATAATGAATTATAATAAATAAAATTAAAGCCTTCTTAAAGTCCTTCTCAAATAAGAACTGAAACCTAATTTGAAGCACTTGGGCAGTATAGGGCATAGGAGTTGGGGGAGAGGTAGAAGCAAATGAACAGGGCAGGGAAACGTTTTTTTCCAAATATGGGGAAATTAACAGATATTATACAAAATAAAGGGAACCAAGGAAACCAAAATGTGGTTAACCTGAGCCTATTTCTTCTTTTTTTTTTTAAATTTTATTTAATGAACATAAATTTCCAAAGTACAGCTTATGGATTACAATAGCTTCCCCCCCATAACTTCCCTCCCACGCACAACACTCCCCTCTCCCACTCCCTCTCCCCTTCCATTAACATCAAGATTAATTTTCAATTATCTTTATATATAGAAGATCAATTTAGCATATATTAAGTAAAGATTTCAACAGTTTGCACTCACAGAGAAACACAAAGTGTAAAATACTATTTGAGCACTAGTTATAGCATTAATTAAACACCTAAGAATAATTGTGTATTAATTACAGAGTTCAACCAATAGTTTTAAGTAGAACATAAAAAAATACTAAATGGGTAAAGTATTAAGTTCTTTTTTTGTTTGTTTGTTATATAGTTATTTTTTTTATTTAATAAATGTGAATGTACAAAGTGCAACTTTTGTATTGTTGTGACTCCCCCCCACCACAACCTCCCTCCCTCCCGTGGCCCTCCCCTCTCCCACTCCCCCTCCCATCCCGTCCTTCATCGAGTTTCATTTTCAATTACCTACGTATACTGAAGATCAACTTAGTATATACTAAGCAAAGATTTCAACAGGCTGCACTCACACAACCACACAAGGTATAAGGTATTGTTCGACTAGTAGTGTTGTTTTTAAGTTTCATAGTAAAACACATTAAGGACAGAGATCCTACGTGGGAAGCATGTACCCAGTGACTCCCGTTGTTGATTTAACAACTGGCACTCTTATTTATGGGGTCAGCAATCACCCAAGACTCTTGCTATGAGCTGTCTAGGCTATGGAAGCCCCTTGAGTTCACCGACTCTGAACTTGTTTAGTCAAGGCCATGTCACAGTGGAGGTTCCTTCTTCCCTTCAGAGAAAGGCGCCTCTCTCCTTGATGGCCTGCTCCTTCTGCTGGGGTCTTGTTCACCGGGATCTTTCATTTAGATTGTTTTTTACGACCGTGTCATGGCTTTCCATGCCTGTGAGACTCTCGTGGACCTTTTAGCGAGATCCGAATTTCTTCTTGATTTAAATTCTTTTGCACTAAGAGCTAGAATCTCTGATGCAATAACTGGTGAACACAAATCAAATGGTATTTGAAAGTGCTAGGACAGGTGCAGGCAGCTGAAGATGATGGCTAAATATGGCAGAAATGTCAAGGGGAAAAGATCAAATTTCTTGCATTTCTAAACACTAAAAGAGCTGAATGTTTCTTTCTCAGCATGAGGGTGTTTAGATTGTCTGAGAATTTATTACATAGATAGAAACATTATCCTACTTTTGTCAGTCTGCATTACAATACAGAGACTCTTATATAGAGCCACTTCTTTTTTTTTTTTAAATCTCAAGGCATTGAGCCTCAATTATTCCCTGCATATGAACAACTTTAGAACAAATATCCTACAATAGTGTGACAGTGAGCTAGAAGCTAGCCTGTTACCAATGAAGGAAAGCCTTTGGCTCTGATTCCTTAGACTTTGCCCAGATCTCTACTTAGATCCTGTTATTAAAAAAAATCCAAGAAACATAGAAACCATGCAGGGTATCTGGGAGAGATATTTTTTATACAATGTTTCTTTAAGTTTCCAAGAAAAAAAACCAGCAACTACACTATAATTTTTGCCATGCGAAGTATAAAATATGAAAAAACTGGAAAATTGAATATAGAATATTATTAGTAGATGAGCTGGATTACTGAGAGTATTTTTTTTCTTTCAATATTTACTAAACTCTTTTGATGGTTGTACAATTATTAAAATCTGTAATCATACATTAAAAACATTTTAAATATAAGATCATTTAGACTGAAAGAAAGTACTATTGATTCACACACAAAAAAGAAATACCAGCATGCAACATGAATTCTTCCCAAAGGTTTTACACTTAAGGACAGATAAAACTGGCAAGTACCAGTTTCTTATCAGCTAATGGTGGAAGAAAATATCCTTTTACATTTCAGTTGTCTTGAATTTCTACTTCTACATTGCCCATTTTTTTTCTAATATTTGGATATGAAATCATCCCTAATAAAAATCAGTCGCTAGTCCTGGTTGGGGCACAGGATTCTATCCTGGTTGCCCTTCTTCCAGGCCAGCTCTCTGCTGTGGCCAGGGAGTGCAGTGGAGGATGGCCCAGGTCCTTGGGCCCTGCACCCGCATGGGAGACCAGGAGAAGCACCTGGCTCCTGGTTTCAGATCAGCGTGATGCGCTGGCTGCAGTGCGCCGGCCGCAGCGGCCATTGAAGGGTGAACCAACAGCGAAAAGGAAGACCTTTCTCTCTGTCTCTCTCTCTCACTATCCACTCTGCCTGTAAAAAAAAAAAAAAAAAAAAAAAAAAAAAAAAAAAAAAAAAGAGCCATGTCCCTTTAAAAAAAAAAAAAATCAGTCAGTAGAGTTACAGTTATTTTGTTTAGGTCTTTGTTTCCTTCATAATGTGAAGCTACATAAGCTAAACAAACTGTGATTTCCATACAGCGGCACAAGAAAGAATAAACATTTATAAAAATAGAAAATTATATAATTAATTTTGCAGTGTGCAGTATCGTAAGAAAATAAAATAGGACTAGTGCCCATCTCACAAACTCTGCCCCTACCAATTGCCATAGGCAGGGAAAAGCTTAATGCCAGGGCAACTTTGTCCTTGAGCACAAAAACACTATTTGGGGATGGGTGGGTTTTTCTGCCTAATGGTCAGAATAGCCACATCCCACATCTGAGAGCCTAGGTTCACTTCCTCTAGATCCAAATTCCAGCTTCCTGCCAATGAAGATTCTGGAAGACAGTGGTGATAATGATGTGTAATAAATGAGCAATGAGAGAAGGAACAAAAACACATTGATGATTCTAAAGAGAAGAAGGTAAGTATGGGTAAGTATGTCATCCTTCAAAGAGGAGGACAGATGGACCCAGCACCCTGCAGTGAACACAACAGTCACCTTCAGATGGAAAGGAGCATCGAGACATAGCAATGGAGCATGGAAGGGGACTTGGGAAAAGGCTATGACAAAAAACTTCAGGAGAATTATCCAATGTGGATGACAATGAAGATAAAATAGAAAAAAAACAGAGCATCTACTAAAAATGGCAAGAGCATATTGCGTGCGTCAGAAATGACATATTCCGGGAAGAAGCCAATGACAGCCTCCTAAAGAATTCTAGAATAACTCTGAGAATCACTTTATTTATATTTATATTTAATAGTAGCTTCTTTGGAGAGCCCAATCACCCTACATGCCCCAGGACACAGTCCTACATTTCATGACTTGGCAGCCCCTCCTCCTCTACCTCACATACATGATGTGTTTGTTGACAATAAGAAAGCAAAATTAAACCCTAGCACAGTTTGCTGGGTGTCAGAGAATTATGTCCATTACGGGAACTTCTCACCTTTGTTTTCCATCCGATGTAAACTGAAACTGATTAAATGCTTATATAATGAGTAGGAAGAGCCAATGAACTTAACAGTGACTATTTTTTAAAATTTTTTTCAATTTCACTCATATACATTTTTTTTTTTTTGTATTCTGTATATTGGCTACCACAAACACGATATTTGTCTTTTTGGATCTGGCTTATTCCATTAAGCATAATGGTCTCCACTTGTGTCCATTTTGTTGCAAAAGACAACATTTAATTTTTATATGACTGAGTAGTATTTCATATATAATATGATAATATATATATATATATATCACATTTTTTCTACCAAGTCATCACTTGATGGACATCTAGCTTTATTACGTGTCTTAACTATTGTGGCAACCAAGCAATAGCCTAATTGTAATTGTTTGTAGAAGTGGTGTCCTTTACACCTTCCTTTTTTTTTTTTTTTTTTTTTTTTTTTTTTTTTTTTTTTTGACAGGCAGAGTTAGAAAGAGAGAGAGAGACAGAGAGAAAGATCTTCCTTTCCATTGGTTCACCTTTCAAATGGCTGCTGTGGCTGGCGCGCTGTGGCTGGCACGCTGCACCGATCCGAAGCCGGGAGCCAGATGCTTCCTCCTGATCTCCCATGCGGGTAAAGGGCCCAAACACTTGGGCCATCCTCCACTGCCTTCCTGGGCCACAGCAGAGAGCTGGCCTGGAAGAGGAGCAACCGGGACAGAATCCAGTGCCCCAACCGGGACGAGAACCTAGGGTGCTGGCGCCGCAGGCGGAGGATTAGCCAAGCGAGCCGTGGCGACAGCCTACACCTTCCTTTTAAATATATTCTAAAACAATAAAAACTGTTCTGTAGGCAAATCAATGTTTCTAATTCTAAGATATTAAAAACAAAGTTGTCTCATTTTCTGTGAGTACATCCGAAATTACTAAGAATTTTTTGTCTACCAAGTCTTTTGCCAATTCTTTTACATAATCATTCATCATTGTATTATGTATTTAGGTAAGAGCCAGGAACCTTGCTATGTTCCTGAGAAAACAGCGAGTGAATAAAAACAAGTTCTCATCTCATCAAGCAGGAAAGGGACAAGTGATTCTATGAGTACACCAGTGGAACAAAAGAGAGATTAATTTGGATTGGAACTTGGTGAAGATTTCTCTTTCAAAAATGATACTTAAATTAAAGCCTAAATGTTAAGTAGGCATTAACTAGAAGGAGATAGAGCAAAACTCTTTCATGCAAGGAATAATTGAAAGTCCTTGTAGCAACAGGGAGCCCCAGGGAGATCCTTCCACACCTGTCCTCCTCATATGTCCATGGAATCAGGCTAAGAGGGATAGGGTAGCGCTTCCATGGTCTTCTAAGAAGTGTTATAAAAACAACAAAGATATCAGAGAATATCAGCTTCACCTTGATGAAGGAATTAGATCATTTCCTGCCTGAAGAAAAGGAGGAGAAATTTCTTGAAAGGATACCACAGCCACTTTCTATCAACTTTGTTCCCTCAGGATTTCCATTCTTAATCAAGGAATGTGTTTACCTTCAAAATGGTAAGTCCAGGAAAGATCTCCCAACAAAACACATAAGCAGGAAGATTTCATTGGTAGTTCCCAAAGAGGAGGTTATTGCACTGTTAGTAAAAGGCCATACCAAATCATTGGTCTTAAATATTTTAGCAATACATTATTCTAGAAGAAATAAAAATGAGACAATGTAAGGCAAAGGACTCAAAGAAAGGAAAGTAATAAACAGCCCAAAGAGATATTCTATACTGTTTTATACCAAGGAATGCTGGCACGAGGAAACATATTATCCTTCCGTTCAGAGAGTAATAGAGAATGATATTTCCTGAATGTGCATTGAATTCATTTCTCTTTCTTAATGTAGCACCTCTCAGTGTGTGATTTCACATTTGTTTATGCTCATGTAGCCAACTGTGCATTGCTATAAAAAGGAATACAAAGTCCAAAAAAAAGCAACAGTTTTTCCTCTAAAATGTAAATTCATGAACAAGTTACTCTTCCTTGAAATATAAAATTTGAATGAATTTTTACACTTTGTAAAAGTCTTGTAATAGTTATCTCTCAAGCAGCTAAACAAAACTGGGTTCTGTTTACAGATCAAATCACTGTAACAAACTGAGCGACAGAAAAGTCAGTAATCACCGTCCTTTCATCTCCAGTTCTGTTTTGATGCACTAAAAATAATAATAATAATGATAAATCAAATTATTATCCAAAAACCCTTTCAAACTCAATCAAATGTGGTAGCTAAAATTACAATGATAGAATCTGTTTTTGCATTTTTATTAAGGTTTTCATAGAGCTATTCAGAATCCAGACTTCCTGCTATCTAAATTCTAACTCACACAAACGCTATTGTGTGTAACTGTGTGCTTGCACACAGATGGGCTGCCTGAAAGAGCATATTCCTCATGACAACTGGCCCTGGGAATTCTCAAATGAATGTAAATAAGGATTCATGTGAATATATCTGTGACCCCAGATTCTTACTGCATGGGTTTCCCAGAGATGCAAATGCTCTAACAATCAACTCACTTATTACACGCGATAAAGCATTGCACTATTGCTCAGAGTTTTCTTCTGTTATCTTGTCCTCTTTAAGACTATTATTTGATACAGATTTTCCTTCATTGATAGCCTACATTTTATTCTCATGCTCATTATGGTAAAGATCCTTGGCAGCTAAGCTGTTGAAAGAGGATGTGGTGTGCATCAGGGAATGCTTGCTTCATTCCCAGTGCACATCAAACAACTGTCATTCTGTTAAATGAGTCATCATTAGCAGGCAGATTCTCATTCCATCCTTTTGGAATGTAATACAGAAAGACATCTAACTTTGAAGTAATGATGTTCAGAGGAGCACTGATAGAGTTTAGAGGCTCAGTGTTTTCCCCCTTATCCCCATCCTACTACATTAAGCAGTCTTTCTAAAATGAGGAGGTATTTGGCTTGGGACTGGTGACCTAAAATTACCTTTGAAATCTGGCAAAGGACTTCAGCACTAGCATGAATATTCTCTGCTTGCAGCCAGCACTTTTGGCAGGCATCTTAGGCATTGCCAAGTATGCACCAGAAATGAGAAAGATGGAAAAGTTAAGGTGATTTGCAAATATAAATTAGTAATGATTTCCTTTATTCAGGTTGGAATTTCTATGAGAAATTATGGCCTCAGCTTTCTTAGTAATCCTTTGTAGTTATAATAGCAATATCAATATTCTTCCTGAATTCAGATGCATTAATGGGTTTTCAACCCCCAGACACCCATCACCCTTTCTTTCCTTTCATATAAAGGGCACATGAAGACCACCTGCATATTCCCTATATTCCACTTTATTGTGCCAATATTTATATTTTTATCATTCAGTGCTTCTCTTTTGTACTCTAAAAGAGGACTAAATAAAGAAATAGTCATACTTGTAGAGTGACTGAATGTTTTAGTGACAAAATTTTATCATTTCATTAATTCATAAAACATTAATTAATTAAGTCTTTATTTCCAATTTGAACTTCCTTACTACCTAAAGTCTCACAAATATTGTAATGGAAATTTTAAGTTACCTTAAATGCTTCAAACATTAAAAAAGGAATCGTGTATTTACCCATAATGACACTGCATGAGCTAACCAAAGTGTCAACTCTCTTTGCTTTGGCTGGAATTATATTTTACTTATTTCAAACCTTTGGTATTCCCAAAGTATTCCCAATAACTTCATGATTTCTCCACTCTGCTGATACTTCATAATAAATGATACCTTATGAAATGTCATATATTGTAGCTGAAGGTAAATGTTAGTCCTTTATACCCCTAGTTGATTGAATTCTAGACTATACCTATTAACATAAACTATCTTTTCCATACATATGCACACACACACACACAAAATCCCTTCCAGAAAACTCTAAAGTACATTGCGTAACCTAGTTAGGGTAATAACAGTTACCTTGAATATAGATGAATTTGTGAAAAAGTATAAAGTTTGTAATCCTTTATAAGAGTCATAGGCTGGTTAATGATGAGCAGAGAGCAATGATTGTGTCTGGAGATTAGGGCTGGGCAGTGGCACAGGCTTCCTATAAGCCCATTAATCAATCTCACAACATTCAAAGCAAATACACACCTAGGCAAAACGAAAATCACTCTGTCATGGACTATGATGAGTGTTTCAATCTTCAAAGGCCAAAATTCTACATGGTTTAAATCACACAGACCACTGTTTATCTCAGAATGTGGTATACTCTTACTGCTAATTATATTTTTAAGAGCAGAATTTAATTATAATAAATAATGTAACATGTTGAACAAACTCCTTCATGATATAAAACTCATTGATGAAAGCCTAGGAATAACAAAATGGGTCTTTGAAGGTAGAAAGAGTATTACTCAGTATATGTCTTAGTCCATTTTGTGCTGCTATCACCAATAGCATAGACTGGATATTTATGATAAAATGAAATTTATTGTCTTACAGATCTGGAAGATAGAAAGTCCAAGATCAAGGAATGTGTCTCTGCTGAATCCTCTCTTGCTGCATCATCTATTGGCAGACAAAAGAGTAGCAGAGAGAAAAAAGGGGGGGGGTACCTAAATGCGACCACACTTGTTCTTTTTTAAGCACCATTCTCCCAAGAGAGGAACCCACTCTCACAATGGAACTCATGCACGCCCAGAAAGCCCTCATGATCTAATCACCACTTGTTAGACCCCCCCCCCCCCCATCGCTACACTGGGGATAAAGGTCCACCTGATGCTTTGGGAGGATGTACTCAAACCATTGCAGTATTCTAATCAATGCTTTCTTAATCTCAATCCTCACTTTCTGTTCCTGACCTCAGCTATCATCAGGAATTTCATCTATAGCTTCCTTACCTATGTTTTATTAAACATATATATCCATAAAGAGTATATATTATTGTCCTATGTGATCTTTAAAAAAATATTTATTTGTTTGAAAGAGTTACAGAGAAGGAGTGAGAAGCAGAGAGAGAGATAGCGAGAGAGAGATCTCTTCCAATTGCTGGTTCACTGTCCAAATGGCTGCAATGGCTGGGGCTGGGCTAGGCCAACTCCAGGAGCCAGGAGTTTCATCCAGGTCTTCCATGTGGGTGCAAGGATCCAAAGACTTGGGCCATCCTTCCCTGCTTTCCTAGGTGCATTTGCAGGGAGCTGGATCAGAAGTACACCAATTGAGACTTGAACCGGTGCCCATATGGGATTATGGATTATACAGGCTTTATCCACTGCACCACAGCCCCGGCCCCTTTGTGTGGATTTTTAAATGTATATAATATTATACTGTAGACATATTTTGGCACTTCATTATTATTCTACTTAATATTCTAAGTTATTCATGTTTACTATTTTACATTTTACTATTCAATAGTTTTCTACCACAATAATATGTAGCAATTTACCTATTTTGATGTCCATATCAATGGATATTAAAGTTATTTGCTGTATTGAAGTTTTTCCTATAATATTGCCTTCAACATACTTGTGTATGTCACTTGGTATATATGTATGTGAATATATATATATATATAATACATACATAAAATCTATGTGTGTGTATGTGTGTGTGCATGCACGTGTATAAGACACAGGATTCTTAGGCACAAAATGTAAGAAGTTGGAGGCTTTTAAATGGTATTTGGATAAGATCTGCAACATTGGGAAGATAAACAAGGGCAACGGCAAGCCTGGGAGAGAAACCACAGGATTCTTTTTGGGTGTTACTAGAGTGAACACTTTGATGAGGGAGAGGAGATGAATACATCTTAAGAGGCATCTTTACAAAATACACTTTAACAGAGCTCAGAAAAAGATTCCATTTACATTCCAGCTGCAGAATGACAGTACTTTCCTTGAAAGAAAACTTCGAAACATTTAATTACAGATGCATTGATTCCTACAAGACAATGCTCACTTATGTGGATCCTACCTTCTAGGCATTTGTCTGAGTTGTGCCTCTCCAAAATCAGCTCTCAAGCAGGAACTGTCCACTTTCCAAACCTTTTTACTCATACTTTAACAAAACCTGTGTTTTATATCTTTGAAGCCTTCCTCCTGCATGCAGCTTGGGAAGACTCTGCCCTGGTCCTTGGTATCAATTCCCTCCTTTCAATTGCTGAAACACTTAGCCTGAGCATCTTGTTTACACTTCATCACTCCTTACTATTCTTTTTAGTAAGTATGTCTCATTTAATTCCTTCGATTACTATGGAGAAATAAAAGGCACAGAGTCAATGAGTTGACAGGTTACACATCTGGTAAGCAGCAGAGTAAGTTTTACACCCAACTCTGTCTCATTCCATTCTAGACACTGATCACATGAAATTGCCTTCCATTTCAATAACTAGAGGACTGTGCTCCTTTCTTCTGTAAGAAGCTGCTGAAAATGATCCTGTCCAAGGGAGAAAGAAAAGGAAAAAACTTCATATGGAGGTATATAAAGGGTACTGAATCTAAACTCTCCTGTGCCTGAGTTCAAATCCTACCTCTATCACTTATGGTGTGGCAAGTTATTAATCACTCACAATCCTAGCTGTTTGGAGATAGAATGCCCCCTTGGATCCTTGTCTGTCTGTTAAGGGCACTTAGTCTGTATCTTGTCTCATTCTGTGTAGTAATAGTGTTTGGTATATATCTCTGTTTCTGCAGCTACATTATGTTTTAATGCATTTGTTCATAATATTCAATGATCAAATACTTATGATATGCAAGGACCCATTCAAGAAACAGGGACTAAGTGGGGAAATCTACACAGTATCCTTGCTCTCATGGAATTTAAGTCCCAACAGAGTAAGAAATCCAGTTTAAGAATTTATAGAAAATTTAACATTTGATCAAATCTATACAAAGAATTAAAATGGGGTGATAGAGAGCTGTCTAGCTCCTACTTTAGATTGGAAAATGGGAAAGGGTTCTCTGAGAGAATGAGGATAAAGATGCAAAATGAACCATAAGAATGACCCGTGCACATATTGATGGGAATGAGTCCCCAGGAGAGGGAAAAGCTAAAACAAAGAACTTAGGTTCTCCCTCTAGGACATGAGGTCATTTCCATGTGTTTCTAATTGTGCCCACGAGGTGCATGTTTCTTTATTGATATATATCACTAACTTACATTAGTGCCATATATCAAACCATACTATTTCTTTGTTAAAACCTTTCAGGAGGCTGCGGCATGGTAGCTTAACAGGTAAAGAAGCTGCCAGCAATGCCGGCATCCCATATGGGTGCCCATTCGAGTCCTGGCTGTTCCACTTCCAATCCAGCTCCTTGCTAATGTCCTGGGATAGCAGCCAAAGATGCCTGGAGTGATTGGGCTCCTGCAGGTATGTGGGAGACAGGGATGAAGCTCCTTGGCTTTGGTCTGGCCCTGTCCCAGCCATTGTGGCCATCTTAGGAGTGAAATAGTGAAAGGAAGATCTCTGTCTCTCTCTCTTCCCCCTCTCTCTGTAACTCTGAGTTTCAAATAAAAAATAAATCTTTAAAAAGAACTTTCAGAAACTCCTTCTTACTGGACTTGGAGTAAAATCCAAAGTGCAAAGTGAAAGCTGCATGAGGATATAAATCCCCTAAGTCTGGTTTCTCTCCAGTGCTGGTTTTGGGAACGGACAAGAAGTAAATGCTTGTACTTATAGAATAACAAAAAAAAAAAAAAGCACGAATGAAGGAACACGGCCTGTATCCTAGCCCTTCAGTTCCTACAAGAGCTTACAGCTCACTTTCTCCGTTCTATTTTAAACTATCCTCTCAATACTATTGGCCCCTCGAGAACATTTCTTTTTCCTACTTGGAAAAAAAAAGCTACCAGAAACAACCACAAAATCCTTTCCTTTGACCCCTCCAGCTTCCAACACTCCTTTTCAAGTGGTGCAACTTCACTTGCTCTTTACATCTGGAATGTTGCTTCTCCCCACAGCAGACCAAAACTTTTAAATCGTCCATAGCATGCCTAACTGTCAAAGACAATGGACATGATTCTTTCCTTGCCTTTCTAGACAACTGACTTCCCTTGGTAAAGCTATTAATCACTTTTGTCCTGTGAATTTCTTTCCTAAGTTTCTGTTTTCATTCTATTTTCCAGTCACACTTAATTTTCCTCATGGACTTTTTTGTTCTTTCTCCTCCCACCCTAACGGGTTCATCCTTACCTCTCTGTTCTTTTTGTTATATGAGAGTCCCTAAATAAGTAAATCCATTATGCTTACTATTTTTTGACTGCTTTTTTATTATCTGGTACTGTGCCTAGAATTTGACAAATGTATTTTGACTTATTACTCAAAATCTTTTATTTTAAAAACTTTGTTTACTTATTTAATTTACTTGAACGGCAGAGAGACAGAGCTTAATCTTCCATTTTTGCCGGTTTACTCCCTAAACACCTGCAACAGCGAAGGTGGGGCCAGGCTAAAGAATTCCATCTCTCATGTGGTGGCAGGGACAAGAGTACTTGAGTTATCATCTGCTGTCTTTCAAGGTGCATGTTACTGGAAGCTGAGATTGGAAGCAGGAGCCAGGACTCAAACCCAGGCACTCTCGCTGTGGGATGGGGGTGTCCCGAGAGGCGTCTTAACTGCTACACCAAATGTCCACCCCTAAAATTATTTGAAATAGAAATATAACTACTTTCATTTTACAGAAGCTTGGAAACAAAAGCACAGGCAAGTTAAATAATTGAGTATTCTCACACAAACAATGGCCAATCTAGGCTTTGAATCCAGACCACCTGGCTCCAAAGTCCATTATTTTAAACACTATATCACCACATATGCAAGGGTTATTTAATTATTTTCAAGTGTATTCATAGAAAGTTATGTCATGTATAGTTTATCAAGGTGTAAATCAAGTTTTATATTTTAAAGACAGAAAATCTCTCCTAAAGATAAAAATATGTTTGCTGTCTAGAAAACCTTATTTCCTGTCATTCCATTTGTTTAAAATTGTTTATCTGCAATGAGGCTTCTCTTGGAAGAAGAAGCCTCAGGATAAAACTAAATATATGAAAATCTAATATGTGTATTATCTGATCAAGTCTATAATTTTCAATCTGTTGTCATTGGTGTTCTTTAGTTTAGTTTTACTCTACTTTTGGTGATTCCTTGAGTGGAAATGGTGGATATCCACTTTACTGATGGCTGGATTTCTTTTCTCCCTATAAAGAATCAGATGAAACAAATACTTAATCACAATATTAAACAAATGGGTCAAACATTCAAATATCTAAGGGCTGGAGGAAAAGAAGCTGAAACAGATGATGATTAAGGACATAGGTATGCGATTCATTGATTTGTGTTCTATACTTGGACCTAGTCATGACAAAATCATACAAAAAAGCTGGCCTCATAGTACTCATGCAAAAAATGGAACAATAGTAGTAGCTGCCTCTCAGGATTGAGTGCTGTGGCTGTGACAATGCCTTAAATACAGTAAATGCTCCACCAAAGTTGATGTGGCTGTTACCTCTGCTTTTCTCATGTCCACCAGTTCCATGAGACCACATATCAAACACTCATGGCTGCAGTCCACAGCTTTACATTGTATACTAACAAGCATGTGGATCAAGTGAAGCATTTATTTCAGTGTGTGGTTTAGATAAAAGCATTAGTATGTGTTTCTAATTCCATCTTAAAAGAGGAGGCATGTTAGTAAGCCATGATTGCTTAATGAAAGGAGCAACACCTGGGATTCCCACACACATGGCTTGGTGCTGCAACATCTACTAGTGTGTATGGAATAGAGAGAAACTGGATTACAATCTATTTTGTGCTACACTCATATCTGTCTTGATCAATTTTCTGAATATATCAATTGTATGAAGGTTGAATAGTTAGCCCTTGGGAACCTGCAACAGTATCTTATATTGTTACACAGAATATTTAACACCCAGGGAATTGAATGAGATTGACCCTATCTAGCTATTTAGAGTGAGTTGTAGGTCACTACATTATGGAAATTAATTTGAAACTTAAGGGAGATTTCATTAGTACTTTCATATTCTATGAAATGGTGGTACAGTAATTAAAATTCACTTGATTTTCTGTACTCTAAAATTATCATTTTTGAAGAACTGATGTAAATTTTGATTCCATAGATAGTGATACAGAAACAGCACTCACCTAAATCTGTGTTGTTTAAGAAGCTATGATTTTTTTTTTCATTCAGGGCATATTTGTACCATAATAAAATCTCAGTTTGTGGACTTATTCATTTATTTTATATAAGTAATGACAATATGAGGCTGTGTGAATTCTACTGCTCTATATTGTGGGGATTCAGGATCCACCTTCTACCATAGTGGTGCCACTCTCCACCCAGAGAACATTTCTATTTATGACAATTATTACTAGAAGGTGGTCCCTCAGAATGTGCACACAACATAAGAAAGATACAAAAAAGAGGCAGGGAAAATTTGTCTAACATTGCCCCTTCCTCCATTCTTTTCCATTTTGTTCATGTTTTTCTTTTCCACAGAAGCACCGATGCTGATTGCAAAATAGCTGATCTTCTAGGCTTGACCCTTCCTTTTCTGACGTATACAATGCTCCTGAATAGACATCACTAATGTACACACAGTTTTCTAAAAACTGGAGGCCGTCTGACAGAATCTGTAGAAATGCTCTCAGCAGCATGTGGATGATGTCTCTGATGTGTGGCTTCCCCTCATGACAATACAGTTGTGTTTGTCCATCTCCTCAAGTTAGCTTCCCTCACAAAAATGTATTGCCTGCAATGCTTTTTTCACCTGGACCTGGACCTTACAGATCCAGGAGATTGTTTTGCATCCCAGATGGCAGGCAAGTCCCATGCCACCCACACAGTCGTTATGAGAACTTGGCTCATTTTCAGCAAAAGTAAAACACCTAAATTCATACACAGTAACCATCGTGCCAATCTTTTGCAAACATAATAATTGCAAATCTTTTTCAATCTAATAAACCTATATCTGAGAGAAAAAGTAAGTTCATACCAATACATGTTTATTTTAACCTCACTTAATACATCTATAAAATTACTTTCCATATATACTCTAATAAATAACATCTATGATTAATATTATCAACATCAGTATGAGCTCAAGTTTACCAACTTACTTTTACCCTTAAATTGTTGCACTTAAATTACTAAGGCTCCATTCTGAAAAGTTTGGAAGTGTTTTGTTCTTGGAATAATCATATGTACGTAAGGGAAAATATACAACATTAGAATAGCTTGTTTCCATCCACTTGAAGACTCACTTTTCATTTAATCACATGTGACTATCTCCTTTTAGAGAACAACATAATCCCACAAGATTCCAGTTGATTTATAAAAAAGGATCTTTGAATTCAATTTTAGAACTGATACATTGGTTCTTTTTCTTTATTTCATTCTGTGTGCTAAGATCTAATGCGTGATTTTTCTGGGATTTTAAAGGAGATTTCCTGTTTCTTATAGTCTTCCTCTGCACTACTGTTTGTAGTATAAAATGTCAATGCAAGGGGGCCATTGCTTTGCATAGAAAGTTAAGTCACAGCCTGCAACCAGCATCCCAGCTGTTCCACTTCAGATCTAGCTCCTTGATAACGCACCTGGGAAAGCAGTGGCAGATGGCCCAAGTCATTCAAACCTTGCACCCACGTGGGAGACCCCAAAGAAGCTTCTGGTTTCAGCCTGGCCAGCCCCTATTGTTGTTGCCATTTAGGGAATGAATCAGAGGATGGAAGATATCTCTCTCTATCCTTCTATCTCTGTATCTCTACCTTTCAAATAAAAAATTTTTTTTTTTAAAAATGTCAATGTAAATGGAAGGGAAAATCTTGAACAGGTAGAAATTGATCTACCTTCTAGGACAAGAACTCATGGTGCATAAGCCTGCAAGGAATGGCCTCTGCCACTGAGAAAGCAATGTTGGCCTATTGCACAATGAATCCATGCCCCATATTAATTAATAACTAAAACATAGATAGCACTTTTCCTTACAAATATTTTCCTCATATGTTATATGAAATCTGCTGTAAACCTATAATATGGGAATCTTAAAAATTAAAAATCCTTGTAGTGCAGTGGGATAAGCTGCTGCCTGCAGTACCAGCACCCCATATGGCTGCTGATTCAAGTCCCCGCTTTTCCACTTCCAATCCAGCTCCCTGCTAATGTGCTAGGGAAAGCAGAGGAGGATGACCCAAGTACCTGGGTCCCTGGACCCACTCAGAAGATCTGGATGAAGCGCCTGGCTCCTGGATTTCATGTGGATCAGCACTGGCCATTGCAGCCAATTGGGGAGTGAAGCAGTGGGTGGAAGATTCTCTCTCTCTCTCTCTCTCTCTCTCTCTCTCTCTCTCTCTCTCTCTTCCTCTTTCTTTGCCTCTGCCTCTCCGTCTCTGTAGCTCTGCCTTTCAAATAAATAAATCTTTTTTTTAATTTAAGGTAAACAAATTTCATATAATTCATATATACAGATTTAGGAAAATAGTGATACTATTCCCATCCTACCCTCCCTCCCACCCATACTACCACCCTTCTTCCTCCTTCCTCTCTTATTCACTCTCTTAACTTTTACTATGATCTGCTATCAGTTTACTTTATGCTCATAAAATTAACCCTAAACTAAGTAAATAATTCAACAAATAGTAAGAACAAAAAAAACTACTGTTCCTCAACTGTAGAGACAAGGACTGTAAACAATTTGTTATCAAATAAATAAATCTTAAAAATAAAATCTTATTTTACAGTTGTGAATGCAAACTCAGGAACTGGTTTATCAGGTCACATGGAGCATTAATGGTGGAATTGAGATTCCAAACCAGATATTCAGACTGAAGGAAAGGTTACTTTGGCAATGGTCTGGCTTCTCTTTAGATTTAGAGTCCATAATCTGAATATGGCCTGTACTCTCATTGGACGGACTCAAGTATCATTATGTGCCTACTTGCCTGTGAAGTGGTAGTTCAGTAGGTCTTACATGTAGAGAAAAAGGAAAAAACACACACACACACACATTATTTAAGTAGAAGGGCAGAGATAGTTTCCTTAAAACGGGCACATGCGCTTACAATACATACACACCACACAACTCTCTCTTGTCTCACAGATTTACTTGCTAAAAATTGTTGCTTAAAAATTATTTGTACTATTATAAAATGTTCTATTAAATTATGAAGCTAATACAAGTAGAGTCTTATATGCCAAGTTAATGCTAAGGAATCACTATCAATAAGCCTAGGTACTCTCTCCATACCATCTTTCAATTAGCTTTGACAACCCTTTAAAGAATGCTTTAAACACAACAGAATTAAACATAACCAGAAAGAGGAAAATATTCTGTGTTTCTCAAACTGTTGCATCATTTTCATTGTTTCCTTAAGAGAGGAAGATGACTCATGTGTTCAACACTGTAATACAAAGAGAAGTTCACATACAACATGTGATTTAACCCTCCTGTTAGCCAGTTAAGCTAAACGGTAACTTTATTATCTTTGTTTTCCTGATGGGCCTACCTGGAGCTCAAGGATGTTCAAGTACTTGCCCAGATCCTCATACTCATACATGCTGTAAGCAGAATCTCAACACAGCTATCAACTCTTACATCAACCCAAATTCCCTTTTCTCCTGCTATGTGCCAGGATCATCCCAGAATGAGCAAGAAGAAAGGAAGCTGGA
The DNA here is from genome assembly GCF_033115175.1 of Lepus europaeus. Classification (NCBI taxonomy): domain Eukaryota; kingdom Metazoa; phylum Chordata; class Mammalia; order Lagomorpha; family Leporidae; genus Lepus; species Lepus europaeus. The sequence goes on along the minus strand of NC_084828.1, from coordinate 101,579,367 downwards.
CTGAGGAAATTGGGGAAGGCAGGAAATTCAGGAGCTAAAGTGGAAACTGGAATTTTTCCTGGGTTTTCATTTTCATTTTAAGCTAGCTTTGCTCTTTCATCTTGTCATAAGACAAAGGGGACCCTGAAAGAGGATTGAATGGAAGGGAGGAGGCGAGTATTCAGAGGGTGAATTAGAGAGTTAATTTAGGGGGCTTTACATGCCGCAATAATCTTTATCACTTGCTCATTCAATAAAGATACAATTTAGGCAGAAAATTTGCTTCATATGTACACACCACTTTAACACAACCACCTAAATATCACCCTTTCTCCAATTCGTTCAATCAGATTGTCACCCTAAATTTCTTCCTGAAGAAATTGTGAGAATATCACTTGTTTCTGTGATTTTCCTTTGTATTTAGGTTAATTCTTCTTCAATTCCTTAGGAAATGATTCTATCCCACTCTGGAATAGCAAATAATAAACTCCTCGGGTAGTTACAAGAGATCATAACAAAGAGATCTAATTCTCAGTGGCGGACAAAGGAAAGCTAAAGTTAGACCAACAAGCTGAGATGGCAGAATGAGAGGGCAGGCAGAGGAAAATTGAAGAATCAAGGAGGTATTAAAATATCCCTAATAAAACTCAAATATACATGTCCAAGATCAAATTCCAAGAGAAAAAACAAAAACACAAGGAAAAATAAATCATTCAAGGGAAAAAAAAAAAAAACACAGCCTCATTAAAATGGCCAGTTGAAGAACAAGTAAAATCAGAAGTGGAAAGAGCTAACAGACCTTCATATACTACAAACTCTAAATTAGCTTTCAGTTTCAGAAAAAGTGCACTAACAGATGCCAGGTTCAACAGAGGTGCCTCTGGCTATGGCAGAAACACTAACAAAAGCAACCTGCAGCTGAGAAATAAACTACCAGGTCATTAAACAAAGAAGTGCACTACTTTAACATCAGCACATTAAAAAAGACCGATGTCTGTGTACTGGGACATCGTAGAAACTTTCCAGCTGAAAAGTTCCTTTGTGAGATATTCATAACTACCAAAAAACAAACTTCTATTTTGGATCCTTGAACAATAACAAAATAACAACAAAATAATATCTGCATAGCTCTTCAAGCTACCTAAGCAAATTGTAAGCCTAAAATATACTCAACCCACCCAAGTTTGGTTTTTTCTCATGTATGCCAAGGAATGGGAGCACATATGCAAAAGAATTTCTTTCTAGTTAGAGAAAAGAAGCTATTTTGTCTACTTGCTGAAATAGTTATGAAAAACATCAAAAGTATCTCATTAATTCAGTTGTTTTCAAATATTTTTAAAGATTTTTTTTATTCGTTTGCCAGAAGGAGACACAGAGAGAAGGAGATCTCCCATCCACTGGCACACTCTCCAAATGGCCACAATGGTCAGAGATAGGCCAGGCACAAGTCAGGAGCCAGGAAATTTATCCAGGTCTCCCACATGGCTGACAGGGGTCCAAGTACTTGGACCATCTTCTTCTGCCTTCCCAGGCATTTTATCATGGGGCAGAGTAGTTATGATTCGAACCAGTTCCCAAATGGGATGCCAGAGTCGTGTACCTGCTGTTCCTTTACAATGCCAGCCTCTAAATCTTGAAATATTTAAGGAGTACCAACTAAGCAGAGATTCATTTCTGTGATGGACACTGGAGACACAAAAAGAAGTATTGCAATTTTTTTTAATGATCCATCTTACTGTATTTTGTGTTGATGGAATATGAATGATTTGTGTTTTGGTTTGGAGTCTCAGATTGTAATAAATCTGGAAAGGAACCAGGAAATTTCAGAAAGCTGCATCAGATGGGGGCAGCTGCAGGAGTGAATGTGGTCCACCTGCAGGTTCTTTGGATACCTGCCCTCCTCAAATGTTTGAAGAACTGACTTGACAAAGAGAGAGAGATGTGTTGTCTGGGGCTCAGGGGACCAAGTCTCAGACTTTACAGGAAGAGATACTTTGACCTAATAAAATGAAGGAAAAGAGTAGGTTAAATAACCACCTTGTCAGAAACACCATAATGGAGCTTTCAGTTCTTGTATCAAGTTGGAGTTAAATCTATTAGTCTGACACAGTAGGGGTAGTGGTTTTTCAGTCAATCTCCTATTTTAAAAAGAAGATGAGCACTTCACTACTTTAAAATTATGGTATATGCTAGTTACATAGAGTATTTTTGTAATGATAATGTTATGAAAAGGTGGAATCATAGCAAGCAATAAATACAACCAACATTGCTGATCAGGGTGGGATAGGTCTATTTAATTCCTTAAGCTCCTAGTGGAGCCTGGGTCTAAGAAAAGTGTTTTAAATTCCATTTGTCATAGTTGAGCTACCAGGTTTCACTCTGAACAAAGAGAGGGAAAGAATGGTGAATTCCCAAGGGTAGTTCCAGGCCTTCTTACATGGTGGCAACATGTGGTCAGTACTTCAAAGCAAAATATCTCATTGCCACTGTCTGGTTAAAAGTTATAATTTGAGTGTGGACCCCTGTGCACAAATTTTACTTATTTTAATTGCATGTCTCATCAGCCAATAGCTATTTTGGTTCTGGATATCACAAGGTAGATTTCTGTAAGCTATCAAGTTACTTTCCAAATCTGTTGAAGTGGCAGCTGGTATAGGATTAACTGGAGCAACTGAGTCCAGAGAATCTGAAGTTGAGTCAGACTGGATATCTCAATTGGATAACCTTCATCCTCTCTGGAATCATTCAAAAAATCTTTCATACTTCTGCTTCTTCTACTTACAAGAGATGTTTTAGTCCTTTATCATTAAGGCCTTTTTATTGGTTTGTTTTTGACACTGAGTAACTTCCTATTATTGGATAGATAAAAAGTATAGTAGACACATAAAAATGCTGATAAGGTGAGGATAATATCTATCAGATATTAATTTAACAAAGGACAATGTAGTACTAGCGCAAAAACAGACAAGTCTGAAACATAGACATATGGAAAAATTTAGAATGTGAAATTGAGTCAATTAATATGTGTATATCCTTTCCCATAGAAGTTCTCTTCCTAGGGATTTATCCTAAGGGAAAAAGCCAGATGTGTGTAAAAGCATACATAAAAGGACAACAATGTAGCTATACATTATTTTCATGGAAAGATATTTACATAGTTTCCAATATTTTTTAAACAGATATTGTAATAAATATGATTCTATATATACTGGCAGGTAGTTTCTTCCTTGGATGAGGTTAATCATCCCATGTTCTGACCTTGTATATATATAGATGTCTCAGATGTCTCATTTGCTTCTCACGAATTCTGAATCTGCAAATTATGACTCTCCCTTCCTTTCTCTTTCTCTTTCCCTCTCTCTGAATTAATGGTGCAATTAATGGGCTAACCAGTGCTCACCCTGAGCCACAGCCATCAGATGGAGAGTCAACAGAATTGGTTTAGCATTGAATTAACAAACTAGTTTAGCAACTTGTGCAAATACAAGAGAAATACTTCTACCATTATGTCTACCATTATTTCTGACCATTTAAAGATGCATTGAAAACATAGCTCCATTCTCCAATTAAACAAGCAGCTGTAAGAGTCTTCCACATCAGTTGTTGTTGCTTGTTATATTGAGATATAAATCTCTCAAGATTTTTAAATACAGAGGATCCTGGACTTAATGATGGTTTGACTTAAAAATTTTCATGCCTTTGAGGGTGCAAAAGCCATACATACTCAGTAGAAATTCTTTTTTAGAATTTTGTGTTTCATTTTTTTCCCAGGCCAGCAATGTACGATTTCATACTCTTTTGATGTTGAGTGTCTATAGTGTCTATAGTCTGAGTGTCTATAGTCACACCTCCCAATCAGGTCCCACAATCCCAAGATAAAACAACCCACACCATACAGAGAGCACTGTGGTGCTAAACTGTGATGCTTAATAGATTAGGTGAATTGAATATTGATTGCATTTTTGACTTGACATTTTCAACTTAAATAGATTTGTCAGGACATAACTCAGTCCTAAGTCTGGGAACATCTGGATAGATACCAGTCCATCAATTTCAGTAATAAACTTTTAGCCAAGAATTATTTTCAACTATCTTCTAAAGGGAGAAACATGGATGGCTGGTTAAAGTTTAAGAAGTAGAAAAGGTGATGAATGGTTACTGACCTTTCCACACTATCCAGAAAACATTTTAGTGCCTAAGATTTAGGTTAATGATTACCACCTTCTGTCATCTCCATTCTCTGCTCTACTTCATCTATGTCTACCTATATCCAGATATGGATACTTTCATATTTTCAATGCTTTCTTCTATTCTCATTCAATCTTTTCCTGTTTTTCCTTTGCCAAATCCCCAAATCAGGGCAGGCATGTAGTATAGTGGTTAAGCTGACACTTGGAAAGCCCATCAGAGTTCCTAGATCAAGTTCCAACTACTCCACTTCTGAGTACTTCACAGTAATGGGCACCCTTGGAGGCAGCAGATGATGGCACTTGAGTCCCTGACTCCCAAACAGAAGGTTCAGATGGGTCCCCAAACTTCTTTTTCCTGACCAGATCCAGCTATTGTGAGCTTTTGGGAAGTGAACCAATGAATAGAAGATCTCTATGCATCTGTCTCTCTGCTTTCTTCTCTATCTGTTTTTTCTTTTAAATAAAATGAAAATAAATAATTTTTTAAAAATTAAAATAAATAATTTTATGACAGAGTCTTATTTCACAATATCTAAGAAAATTTCTTCTATATCCTACCACTTTGAAGAATATTTGAGAAAACATGTTTAGGAGTTAAAAACCCCAAAGATATAAAATAATCTCAAATATCCTGTTATTGAGAATGCATTTTATCATGGAAAAACCAAATATAGGGATAAAAATGTCATTTGTCTGGAGTGTCTTCTTTAAAAGAGGATTAATATCAAAACATCATGTTGTACACCACAAGTATATGCGATTTTGCCAATTAATAATTAACTAAAAATAAATAATAAATAAAAGAGAATCAGGGTTAAGAAAAAGACACAAATACGTCTAAATTTTAAAACTCTGCCATGGTGTTCTCTCTTCCCATGACCTCTTTTCCCCATCTCTGTGTTTCTCTTTCTCTGGGATCTTTATTCAACTTTGCTTCTTGACAGAATTCTTATCATATTTGTATGACAAGTTCAGCCCCTAACACAGAGCCTGACATCCATTGTGCCATCACTAATGTTTGACATATACACTAATGTAAAGGAATAAGCCATATTTTCCAGTTCTTTGGGTAAACATGAAGAGATTCAGAACAAATTTTGGAAGATAATTATAAAATTTGTACATCTAGTGAAGAACCCAATGAGGTTTAGACCCCAGCTTCTTTCCCTGCAGCTGAGCTGATGCACATCAGCATAAAACACCTGTGTTGAAACTTCTATAAGACCCTACAGGTAACCTCATAGATAAGAAGACACAGAATGCCTAGGAGGAGATGGTAATCTAATGAGAGAAGTAAATTACAAGCATGCACTTGGTACAGACAAAAAATACGTGAGTATGCTGAAACATGAGTACCATGTGTTCAGATAAAAAGGAGGTTGTTGTAATGATTAGGAAAGCAGATAACTAGAGGGCTGGAGAGATGGGCCACACTATGTGCAACTCTGGCGCTGCTCCCTGGCTGGTTTCCACCACAATTAGTTGTCTGGCAACCTTGCCAGATCTTCATAAAAATAACTCTTAAGATTTAGTCATATCAAAAAGGCCTTCAAAATGAGTGATTGCAAATGTTTTGAAAGGAGGGTCACAAGCTAAGTCAGCACTTAGGATACATTTTTTAAAAATTGCCTTTTCTCTTTCATCTCCAAAGAAAACACCAGAGGATTCTGTCACAACTCCAACATTCTCACTCCATCCCCCAAATCTATTACTATCACATGAAATTTGTGCCATTGTCAGAAGTCCAATAAAATCCCACAGCAGTTTTTTCTTTTTTCCCCCTTTCTTGGAGGAGTAACCTTTTTCTAATCTTATTATTCACATTTCTGTATTTTCTAACCTAGTTCAAACTAGATGTATTTTTACCTGCAATTACATAAGATTCCATGACCCAAAGAACCCCATGTGAGGACCTAATTACACTATTTATACAAATAATCACACAAAGCCCATTTATACATAGTTGTTTCTCTTTTAAACCTAAAACCACCTTATGACTTATTTGGTGAGAATATTTTGGTTTTTTCCCATTTTAGGGAGAAAATACAAGTTTAGAAAGACTAAAGAAAATTATCAAGGTTAGCATAACGTGTAAATGGTAATGTAGTCCTGGAAATCCACACATCTTCATGTAAACTATGATCACCTCATTCATATATAGGGGATGCTCAATCAGGTAAACGTGGAAGAAATGTTGTAGAGTCTTCCTAGTGCCCCTCAAGTGGAGCCTGGAGCTCAAGTGACAGGCTGAACTCAATGTATCATCACATCAAGAGCTTTGATAATTATTTCTTTGTCATCTTACTTCTCTCCCTGGAAAATGGCACTTCTCAGGTAGAACTGGTGACATAACTTGCAGGACCCAACATCCTGAATATACTATTCATAGTACATCACTGGGGAAATGGAAGAGGAGATTTTAAAATGTTCTCCTGAAGTTTCAACCCTTTACTATTCTTCTAAAGTTTAGATAGCTTGGCTCCCATTTATTGCCAGACATCTCACTATGCAGGGACATCCACCAGATACACATTTTATGGAAGAACTCTAAATGCCTTTTTGGCCCATCGTTTTCCATGACACTAGTAAGAGGAAAAGAAATGAGTTCACACCAAGACATTAATGATAATGATTTAGCTGAAGGGCTTCTCTTTCAACAGCAAAGATATTTCTGTTGTGAATCTCTAACAGGGTAATTTCAGACTTCAAGGACATATGCAAAGGGAAACAATTGGAATGGTAGGTTGTACTAGCAACTGCTATCCTTAAGACTCATCATTATGATTAGGTAGATGGCTATTTCATATCTACCACCTTGGGCTTATATTAATAATTTGTGAATACGGCTTATAATATGGATAAATACATTTTTAGAATATTTACATTTTATTAAAATAATTTGTATTGATGTCTATAACCTTGGATATAATGAAAAAATTTGTGTATAAAACTTATTTTTTACCTAGAAACCTTTAATTTAAGGTATACATACCTCATTCAATTCATATATACAAACTCAGGATCATAGTAGTTCTTCCCACCCTACCCTCCCTTCCTCCAGGACTCCCACTCTTCTTCCTCCTCCCTCGCCTATTCCCATTCTTATTTTTTACAAATATCTATTCTTAATTAACTTTATACTCATAAGGTTAACCCTACACTAAGTAAAGAGTTCAACATTAAGATGGAAAAACAAAACAGTTCCTCAACAGTCAAGACAAGGGCTATTCAAAATCATCACATTTTAAAGTGTCAATTTCACTTCTATAGATTAACTTTTAGGTACTCTATTAGTTACCACAAATCAGGAAGAACATATAGGTCTTTTTGAGACAAAGAACAAAGAACAAGTTCTTTGTGGGATTGACTTATTTCACTAAGTATACTGGTTCCCACTTGCATCTATTTTGGTGCAAATGACAGGATTTCATTTTTTGCTGCTATATAGTACTCCAAGTGTACATATACCACAATTCCTTTACTCAGTCTTTATCCAGTCTTCAGCTGATGGACATCTGGGATGAATCCATATCTTTTTTTTTAACTTTTATTTAATGAATATAAATTTCCAATGTACAGCTTATGGATTACAATGGCTCACCCCCCCCATAACTTCCCTCCCACCCGCAACCCTCCCCTCTCCCACTCCCTCTCCCCTTCCATTCACATCAAGATTCATTTTCAATTCTCTTTATATACAGAAGATCAATTTAGTATATATTAAGTAAAGATTTCAATAGTTTGAACCCATATAGAAACACAAAGTGAAACATACTGTTTGAGTACTAGTTATAGCATTAAATCACAATGTATAGCACATTAAGGACAGAGATCCCACATCAGGAGCAAGCGCACAGTGGCTCCTGTTGTTGACCCAACAAATTGACACTCTAGTTTATGGCGCCAGTAACCACCCTAGGCTGTCGTCATGAGTTGCCAAGGCTATGGAAGCCTTCCACGTTTGCCGACTCTGATCATATTTAGACAAGGTCATAAAAGACAGGGTGAGGATAGTAACCAATGATCCTAAGAGTGGCATTAACCAGGTCTGAACAATTATACAGCATTAAGTGGGGAAGAGGACCATCAGTACACACAGATTGGGAGTAGAGCCATTGGAGGTAGAGTAGAGGTTATGATTACGAAGGAATGAAGCCCAAGTGCACTGGACAGGGTCTGGAACAAAGGACAGAGTCATTATTAGAGGAGCTAAGAAAGGTGCTGTCTAAGCTACAATTAAGTTTTCTGATTGAGAGGCAAATAGAACCTGACAGAAGGGGCTTGATAATAATCTGTTGGGCTTTAGGCCTTGTAAGTTAAGAGGCCCAGACCTATCTATCTCTTCACATGGGGTACATCCTAAGGGAGGTGTGAACCTCCTAGGGGAAGGCACTCTGTTGACTTTCATTACTTGGCTGGGCTGGGAGGAGAGCTGGCCAGGTAAAGGCAGGGGGCATCTCTAACAAGAAATTTATAGTTCTGCCTGCAATGTTGCTGACCCTACTTGATCATGCCCTCAACTGCAGTGGTCACCTTGGAAGTTGGGCTGAGTGAAGGGCTTTTCAGCTTAGAGCCAATAAGATCTGTGGCTCTGACCTGGGCATCCTTCGACTCCAGGGCAGGTCCATTTGCAGTGACCCAACTCTTGGCAGAGCTGCCAGGGCTCTTCACAAGTTGACTTCTGCTGAAGCCCAGGCTTACCACTTTGTTTTTTTTATTTTTTATTTATTTTGACAGGCAGAGTGGACAGTGAGAGAGAGACAGAGAGAAAGGTCTTCCTTTTGCCATTGGTTCACCCTCCAATGGCCGCCGCGGCTGGCGCGCCGCGGCCGGCACACCACGCTGATCCGATGGCAGGAGCCAGGTGCTTCTCCTGGTCTCCCATGGGGTGCAGGGCCCAAGGACTTGGGCCATCCTCCACTGCACTCCCTGGCCACAGCAGAGAGCTGGCCTGGAAGAGGGGCAACCGGGACAGGATTGGTGCCCCGACCGGGACTAGAACCCGGTGTGCTGCCACCGCAAGGCGGAGGATTAGCCTGTTGAGCCACGGCGCCGGCCGTAACTATTACTTTGGGCCATAGCAGAGGCTTACCACACTGAAAGCCATTGCAGTGGACTGGCCTGTTGGGTCTCCTTGAGGGCAGATCACTGTACAGCTCAGCCATTAATAGGCCTGCCACCCATTGCTTCTGATGCCTAGCTTTCTTTTCCTCCTGGTTTTTGTAAAAGCAGACCAGAGGATGCAAGTCAAGGGAGTGCCCGTTTCCCATCTCTAATCTTCGGTGGCCTGAACTACAAGTCTATAGTCACAGGCATGTTCTGTAGTAGTTTATCTAAGGTAGACAATGCCCATGAGGCAAATTATATTCTCACTTTAAAACTTTCTTTCCCTTTGGTCTGAAAGGGAGGTTTTTTCTACTTACTCTTTACTTCGCTGATGGTGAAGTAAATCTAGCTATGAGATTATAATTTAAGCTCTTATTTTGGCTATGCTATTACAGAAAAATGTTAGCCATCTCTTTTATAAGGTCTAAAGATTAAATTGTGTATCCTACAGATTCCTTCATAATAGAATTAGTTTTCTACCTTGAGGAGAATAGAGAAATGAAAGAACAAGTTGGGCTAAAAATAGAGAAATGAGGAGTCCTTGCTGACAATAGCAACAATATAGCAATTTTAATAATAGCTTTTAAAGTCTTTAACTCTTTTTGTAGATTGCCAATTGATTTGAATTGCTTTTTCTTTTTAGTAACCTCAGTTAACCATACTTTCTCTCAGTTGGTACTGTTAATACATTATTGGCTTCATCTGTTTACAGAGCCATCCCAAAGTACTGAATACAATAGAAGTGGCTGGAAAAAGTCCATAGGAACCTATAGGAGGATAGCTAAACACAGAATCAACAATGTTTTCGTTTTATGAGCAGCAAATCATATATAACTGTGGATGACAAAAGACTTTAAGTTGCCATGTTTAAAATTATAAACTCATCAACCAACAAGAGGCACTTGCTTACTTCACAGTATTTTTGAAAGCACCTGTAGGCTTTTACAAGTATTTAACCCTTTAGGCCTCTGGGGCTTTCTCATCAAGATAACTATCATGTCTAGTAACACAAGATCATTAGACTTTTTAATTCTCAATCATTTGTATTAATAGCATTTTCCATTATAGAAACTTAAAATTTGGTACCACGTCCACATCTTGACAGTACTTCTAATATAATCCAAATAGCCTGATTAGTTGGTGTCTCTATGAGAGACATAGGTCCTTCGATTTTTTCAATTGGGCCCAAACTGGAAAAACCAAAGTCCAGGATTTACTGGAAATTTTAGAGACCAGATTGTTTGAAACTTTGATTTTTTGAATGCCTGTCAAGAATGCCAAGAAGGCTCAAAATCCAAAATAGCTGGTTGAAATCAGATTCCTTAAAATCATGACATAACATAGACCAAATTTGATCATTGTTACAAGGTGATTATTCAAATTTTTGAAAATAAGCACATATTTAAATAACCCATAGCTCTTAATAAAAATTCAGCTGTTTTTGAACAATTAGAATTTAACAGACATCAAGAGAACATAATAGATTACTTTAACACATTGCTTTAACAAAGCATCAGAGTTTAATTCTATGTCAAAGAGAAATTGAGCTTCCTGTGATCTTTCGCTGTGAGGTTTCCTTCCTTTACCTTCTTTCATATTGGTGACCATGTTTCTGTGTTTCTGTGTGTAAGACATCTTTAAGCATCTTTTGCAGGGCAGGATGAGTGGCAACAAATTCTTTCAATTTCTGTTTGCTATGAAATTCTTAATTTCACCTTCATTCACAAATGAGAGCTTTGCAGGATATAATATTCTGGGCTGGAAGTTTTTCTCTCCTAGTACCTGGGCTATGTCTCGCCATTCCCTTCTAGCTTGTAGGGTTTCTGATGAGAAGTCTGCTGTGAGTCTAATTGAAGATCCTCTGAGAGTAATCTGAATTTGTTTTTGAGAGCTTCTTAGTGTTCTTATCAATTTTTTGAGATCCCCTTCTTGCATTTCTTCTGTCTCATCATCTTCATAATCTTGAATTGGGGTGTCTTTTTCATTTGGGGGCATCATAGTGTCTTCCTTATTCTTGTTACCTCGGTTTTTGTGTTTGTTGTTTGGCATGTTGGAGATATTTGGTTTCTTCACTGTGGTGTTTTTTGTTTTTTGTTTTTTTTTTTTTTTTGTATACTATGGCTCTATATTAAGTGGACTGTCTCCTTTCGATGGAGCCTTAGAGGCTTGAGATGAGTGTGGCCTGAGAGCTGTGTTTGGTTCCTCAGGGTTGAGGGTGTGTCAAAGGTGACACTCCCAGGTTAGGTGTGGTAAATCTCTCTTTCTTTCATTCTTTTTTTTTTTTTTTGATTCAAAAGGGAAGTAATTCCGCACAGCTGAACGCACAGCTGAACGTAGTTGGAGGTAGTTAGAAGGCAAATGATATACCAACAGGAGCCAGATATTGGAAGCTCTCTCCCAAGGACCACACAGGGAATCTCTGCTGCCCTCGGTGTGGGCTCCAATTCTCCTGCAGTCTCCCACTGGGTTGCCAAGTTAGATCCTAATCTCCTGTTATTTCACCCCTCCCCCCAGAGTCAGGTTTTTCTGCTATGCTCAGGGCCGGTGCGGACCTGAGGTCGCCCTGCTTATGACATATGTCCAAAATGGCGCCTGCTCTTTGTCTTGCTCGACTTTGAGAGGTGAGCGGAGAGAGAGAAACTCGTGTCCGTATCGGTCACTTTTTTTTTTTCTCTCTCTCTTCTAGTTAGCCTGGTGAACTTTTCCCCACGGAGTGTCAAGCCTCGTTCCCTCTAGTCTCCTCTTTCCGCTTGCCCGCTGGTGTCTCAGGCTATTGAGGTTCGGCTCACCTTGCGTTCCAGCACTGGTGTGTTGAGTCTGCCGCTGGTGTCCCGAACTTGGGCTCCCACGCTCTCCATGCAGGTCCACTGTGAATCACTAGTTCCAGAAGAGTTTCCTCTGCTGTTTCTTCCCTTACTCTTCCCTGAACCTGCAGTATCTCCACTTTTATTAAACTGTCTCTTCCCGGACAATCAGTGTGCTCCCTTCCTATTCCACCATCTTGCTGCTCTCCCCTGAATCCATATCTTAGCTATTGTGAATTGAGCAGCAATAAACATGGGAGTACAGATCACTCTTTCATATGCTGATTTCATTTCCTTTGGGTAAATTTCCAGGAGTGGTATGGCTGGGTCATATGGTAGGTCTATATTCAGATTTCAAAGGTATCTCCATATTGTCTTCCACAGTGGCTGTGTCAGTTTACATTCCCATCAACAATAGATTAGGGTCCCTTTTCACCACATCATCACCAGCATGTATTGTTTGTTGGTTTCTTTATGGTAGCTTTTCTAACTGGGGTGAGTTGAAACCTACTTATGGTTTGATTTGCATTTTCCTGATAGCTAGAGATTCTGAGCATTTCTTGTGTCTGTTGGTGATTTAAATGTCCTCTTTTGAAAGGATTATACTGAATAACAACAGTGAGAGTTAAGTATCCTTGTCTGGTTCCAGATTTTAGTTGGAATCTTTCCAACTTTTCCTCATTCAATAACATGCTGGCCATGAGTTTCTCATAAATTACCTTGTTTGTGTTGATGAATGTTTTTTTCTATATCCAATTTTCTTAGAGTTTTCTTCATGAAAGGATGTTGTATTTTACCAAATGCTTTCTCTGCATCTATTGAAATAACCATACAGTTTTTATTCCTCAGTTTGTTAATGTGATGTATCACATTTATTAATTTGAAAAAGTTGAAGCATCACTGCATACAGGGATAAATCTCACTTGGTCTGGGGGAATGATCTTTGTAATATGTTGTTTGATTCTATTAGCTAGTATTTTGTTGAGGATTTTTGTATCCATGTTCATTGGAGAAATTGGTCTATAATTCTCTTGCTCCATTGTGTTTTTTTTTCTGATTTTTTAATTAAGGTGATGATGGCTATTTAGAAGGAGTTTGGGAGGATTTGCTCTCTTTCAATTGTTTTGAATAGCTTGAGAAGAATTGTAATTAGTCTTCTTTAAAAGCCTAGTAGAATTCAGCAGTGAAGCTGTCCAGTCCTGAGCTTTTCTTTATTGAGCAGGTCTTTATTACTTATTCAATCTCCATGTTGGTTATTATTCTATTTATGTTTTCTGTGTCATCATGGCTCAATTTTGGTAGGTTGTGTGTGTCCAGGAATCTACCCATTTCTTCTAGGTTTTCTGAGTTGTTGGCATACAGCTCTTTGTAGTAATTCCTGGTAATGCTTTTAATTTCTGTAGTATCTGTTGTTATATTTCCTTTTTTCACCCCTGATTTGACTGATTTAGGTCTTCTCTCTTGTTTTCAGTAGTTGTATCAGCAGTATATAATTTTACTTATTTTTTTTCAAAAAATCTGCTCTTTGTTTCACTGGTATTTTGTATATTTTTTTCAACTTTGTTTATTCCTTCTCTAATTCCAATTATTTCTTTTCTCCTACTAATTTTGGGGTTTTCTTTGTTCTTTCTTTAGGTCTTTGAGATGCATTGATAACTCATTTGTTTGGTACCTTTCTAGTTTCTTGATGTAGGCACCAACTGCTATAAACCTTTCTCTTACCTCTGCTTTTGCTGTATCCCATAAGTTTTGAGATGTTGCACATCTATCTTCATTCATTCCCAGAAATTCAGAAATTTTTTTTATTTCTTTTTTGATTTCTTCTCTTACCCTGCCTTATTCAATCTCTATGTGTTTGCATATGATCTAGAGGTTCTTGAGGATTTCCAGATTCATAATATTGTGGTCAGAGAAAATGCATGCGTTGTTTTGTTAATTTTTTTTAATTTTCTGAGACTTTCTTCATTGCAAAGCATGTAGTCTATCTTACAGTAAGTTCCATACACTGGTGAGAAGAGTGTGTATTCTGTAACTGTGGGATGAAAAGTTCTCTAAATGTCATTTAGAGACCATTTGGTCCATAGTGTCAATTATCTCTGTTGTTTCTTTGTTGATTTTCTGTCTAGTTAATCTATCCATTGATGAAAGAAGGATGTTGAAAGTCTCTCATTACTATTGTATTGGAGTCTGTGTATCCATTTAGATTCATTAACATTTCTTCTAAATAGCCAGGTGCCCTATAATTAGATGCATATGTTTATTATAATCACACCTTCCTGTTGAATTATTCTCTTAGTCATTATGTAATGGTCTAATGTGTCTCTTTTATAGATTTTGTCTGTTTTGTCTGATATTAGGATGGCAACATCTGCTTTTTTGGTTTCCATTATCATGTAATATCTTTTTCCATCCTTTCATTTGCTCTCTGCATGAATCTTAGCTGGTCAGGTGTGTTTCTTCTAGGCAGAAAATAAATGAGTCTTATTTTTTAATTCATTCAGCCAGTCTATATCTTTTAACTGGAGAGTTGAGGTCATTTACATTCAAGTTATTATTAATAAGTAACAACTTGGCTCTGCTATTTTTGCATAAAAATTCCTATCATTTACTTTAGATTTCCTTTGTGCTTTTACTGGGAGATTTTCTGCCTCCACATTCTTTCATAATGATGGCTATCTTCCTGTGCTTCAGATTTTTCCCTAACTCTTTCCTGAGATTGCACTCTCTCCACATTTTGTAACTATCTTCCCTAGCATAAAGCAGTAATCTCCCTTTCTATTTGCCATCTTTACCCTTGTGTTTATATATAACTTTTAATATAGAGAATGATATATTTTAGAATGTTTACATTACATTAAAATAATTTTATCAAAATAATGTACCATCATTGAAAATTAACTACCTTCACTTCCAAAATGTTATTAAGAGAAAACTGTGAAAGAATAAGAGGATTGAATGCTGTGACAATTCCTCAGCTGGTCCTAGAGATATAAAATGACCTGTCTCTTGGTCATTTTATACCTTGATTATATTAACATTTAGAAAATGCTCAAAAGAAACAATTTTTCAGAGAACGGTCTTGACTGGGCTAAATTAGCATACTTCTTGGAACTGTGTTACTCTGTGAATGACAGCATATGTTACTGTTAACCTTGTGTTATGTTTCTAAGCCAGTGTCCAGCACAGCCTCTGAGGCCATCTGTTTCTAGACCTGAAAATATCCAGAGATGACTGAATTCTTGGAACACCGTTTTCCTACTGTTTGTATTAGAAAAAAAGTTCTACCCTAATCAATTTCCCTGCTTTAACTCAAGCATATATTTGACAATTGTGCTAGGTTTGTGCTAGCACATATGGTAGACTTTAAATTCCCAAGAAAGTGAAATCTGACATGGGAAAAGCTTTCATGCAAATAGAACAGAGTGTCATCCAGTCACATTTGCTATGTTCTCTGTTCACAGGACTGAAAGTGCCTGGTACTATAGAAAACTATAAGAGGCTGGGGCTAGTGCTGCGGAATGGTGGGTAAAGCTGTCTCCTGCAGTGCCGGCATCCCATGTGAGCACCGGTTTTAATCCCAGCTGCTCCACTTCCAATCCAGCTCTCTGCTATGTCCTGGGAAAGCAGTAGAAGATGGCCCAAGTCATTGGGCCCCTGCACTTGCATGGGGAACTCAGAGGAAGCTCCTGACTCCCTCCTGGCTTCGGATCAGCACAGCTCTGGACACTGTGGCCATCTGAAGAGTGAACCAGCGGATAGAACACCTCTCTCTCTCTCTCTCTCTCTCTAAATCTAACTCTGCCTTTCAAATAAATAAATAAATCTTAAAAAAAAAAAAACCACAAAGGCAGCAAGATGAGGAATCCCTTATGCTGGTATTTTCCTTTTGTTAATGCTTTTAGCGTCTCCCTCATTCATTTCAGTGATACTGACCATATATAATTTTGTTACATACATATACTGTGTTTTCTTGCCTCTCTAGACTGCTCTTTGTGGCTCTCCTGGTTGTCTGTATCTGATGAGTAAGGTACATCATCCGAAATGTATGCTCAGACGAAGGATGAAAACAGAACATCTAAAAACACAGAAATATTCCTAGCACGTTTATTATTCAAATAGACTCTTCTTGGTCCCATTAAGCAAGGCTACTTGAAGAATCGTGGCTAAAGCATTGTTTACATAAAGAGACATTTTAAAAAATGCCTTAATAAAGCAAGAAGAGAAAGAGCATAAGGAGCGACACAAGGAGAACATTCCTTAATAAGTCATTGCCTTTAGAAATCTTGGCATCACATATTGAATTGCTTTGTTTCTGAACCTGATGGTAACTGCAGAAATCCTCCTGTGACTGCTTTCATTGCCTTCATTCAATTTTATATTGTTTTGAATGTCTGGGCACAGAGGATATGTAATTGGACATTTGGTGAATGCAGAGGAGTGAAATTGTGCCCAAAGTTATTAGCTTATCTTAGTCTGAAGAGCAAGGAGAACGTTTTATTTCATCTAACTTTTTATAGCAATCAATTAATCCTCTGCTTCAAGGATGACAACAGAATGCCTTTATTCATTCACATGGAAACATTGACATCTAGTGGGTCACTGCATTAATGCAGAGCAGCTGAAAAGCTGGGAAAAATCCTGAAGTCTTTAGAATCCTCATTGTGATGTGCTCTCTTTGATTAGTTAATGTGGCCCCTTTATTCTACTAGCTGTTTCTTGTTCCATAGATTTTACAAAAATTATTCAAAGGAAGTTGTAGGGAAATTAACATTTCTAACCAATAGCTTGCACAGACCTTATAAATAATTCTTAAGAATTGAAGTTATAAATTTTTGCATAATGAACTGAAATCATAATTATGCTTGGCTTTTACTAATGATAGGGACTAGCCCTTAGTGTTTGGAAGCCTGTGGGGTCTAAGAGCACAGTAGTTCATAAACATTTTAGTTCACAGTATGATGGGAAGCATGAATGTTCTGAGGAGCCATGATAGTTCAGGATACAATCCTAAGGAATTTATAAACATTTGAAATTCAGGTTGATGAAGGACCCCAGGACTACTGTTAATTGCAGGAAGCTGTTACATAGCTCTTATTATGGGCTATATGGTATTCCAAGTGCTCTTCATCTGTTAACTCATTTCATTATCTCAACTTTCTTAACAGATGGGTATTATTATTAATATATTTCGCAGAAAAGGAAGCTGAAACAGGGGAAAAAGGAAGCTGAAAGCTATAAGGGTGAAAATATTTGTTCAAAACTACAAAGGCTCCAACTATTGGAATTAAGACTCAACTTAGGTAGATTGCCCTCCCACCCCCACTGCTATGTGGTGAAACTGGAGCCTCTCACAAGAGGAACACCACAAAGATGGCTGGAGGGGCAAAGAGAAGTCTCCCAAACTGGTTTCAGCATGGCCACGCTCTCCAGCAATATCTTCAGACTCTGACTTTCTATCTGCCCTTGCCCAGAATTGTGCCTCAACATCAATACAATTCAGTCCCAGAACTGTGGCAAGACAGAATGCAGAGAGGAAGGTAGAGAAGTAAGCCAAAATGCTTTGGAACCCTTTAAAGTGAGATATGATGTAAATTTGAATTACTAGGACCTTTAAGTCTGTGGTATTGGGCTGACATATGGTAGGAGTACAAAAGGCTAACATATTTATCACAAAAACACTGAACTTTAGCAGACATTGTCAGTTCTAGGGGGCAAGAGATGTGATAAACCTTTTCCATGTACTATAGGACCTTTAATCTTTCTCTGTTGTATCTCACACTTCATAAAGCTCTGTACTTCCCTGTGGTCATGCCAGGAGGGAAGGGTTACACCATCTGCTCTCTGGTATGCAGTTCTCCTGGTGTGAGGCTATGTTGTTATGGAGGAGGATACAACTACTGGGTTATCACCACTCACAATGTTCCACAAATCCACCAGGGGATCATCCCTCTGGTCGAGCCTGCTGAGACATTAAGCCTGTTGGATGCCAAGAAGCCTTCCTGAATAGTTTCCATCCCCAACAAGCTCCACAGCAGTTAGCAGTGGTAGGTCTATCTCCTTTGGAATCCATTTCTAGATGGCAACAGGAACTAGAAACAACTTCCACTTCTTTGAAAAGGAAAATGGCCTATTTCCAATGCCTTCCTTATAAATGTGGAACTCTACTGAGTTCCTTGGCCTTGCCATTCATCTGCCCTTTGAGATGGCTACAGTAAAGACTGGAAAAATATTTTTTTAATAGGAAGGTTTTCCTTCCCCACCTTTTGCCCAAATGCTTAACCAAGTTAAAAATAGTTATGGTCACACGAATGCAACCAGATTTGTTAACACAGGACTTCTGATATGGATAAAGAGGGCCTGATGTGCAAGTTCATGGATAGTACAACGGTTTCTCCAGGGTATCCTAATGAATCTAAAAGAAGAGCACACATGTTTTCCAATTAAGAAAAGACCTGCCGAGCACTGAGTAATGCCATATGTCTGAGCCTCTTTAATGGAAACGAAAAGTCAAAAGCCTTTTACTAAAAATGAAAAGGAAAGAATTATTGTTGCTTGTGGCCAAATATCATCACTGCATTTCTATTACCTCGACTATTATCTTAAGTGTAGTTGGACTACTTAGTGATGATGTCTGAATTATATAATTAATTGAAAATGTATCCTTCTCTACTCTGTCTTTAAGAGCACCCTTTTCTCATTCCAGAAGAAAATTCAGTAAATTCCCAGTGTAGTTTTGATTCATTTTGAGTCTTCAGTGATAAAGGCCTATGCTTCATACTTCACCACTGGACTATCAATCCCTTCACAATCCCTTGAGGGATACAATCCAAAGGCTTTTGAAAATAAGAATAACACCATGCACTACCTCACCCTTTCCTTATTCTTTTCTGAGGAGTTTGAAAGACTTGCTCAATATATGTTAAATAAATAATAAAGGTCATAGAAAGGTCACAGTTTCTTTCAAAAGAGTTGTATTTCCTTAGATCCATCAAACTGAAATTTTCTAACCTCAGGGGATGTGGGTAGCCTCAGTAAGAGCGAATTCTCCCTCATTTCTTCTCAAGGCACAGAATCATGTTCTCCTGATCTAGGTATTTATATAGAATTGTGTTAAAATGCAGTACTTTATGAAAATGGTGGAGGAAATTATTGCAAAGAATTGAAACATGCAATATAATGAAAACCAAGCATGACTAACAAAGACCATGAGGTTAGTTCTGAGGCTCAATACCTCTGCTAAGGACCAGTGAAGCTCCTTTACTGGGAATTAAGGGATCTAGTTCTGCTTCTGTCTAGATTTCTCTTGGTGGGTGCTATGTTGCTATTGCTCTTCTAAGGAGTGTGCCCAGGTCTTTAATCTCTAACTAGTATTTTGCTTAGATAGCTTTTAAAATAAGAAAAATAATATACAATGTTAAAATATACATATATAATTGCATTATGAATGTAACACAAAAATTTAATTCAGCCAGGCTTTACTGGGCTGGAGTTCTTAGGAAACAATACATCATTTTTATTTAATTTAGCTAGCTATCCACTAGGAAAACAGAACCTCCTTGAAGACAGGAAATTTGCTTTATCTTATTCCTCAGTGATTCACCAATGCCTGAAACAGTGCCCATTACGCAGTCTGTTGAATGAACAAATGTTGAGGGGACTATTGGACAGATGAAAAACTAAGTCTCAAGGATGTCAACTTGCCTCAAAGGTATCAAAGAACAGGTAGCCAAGATCACATAGTACATTTTGGGACTGAGATAAAGCCCAGTTCTATCGAACTTCAGAGGTCAAAGGATGTATTTCAAATTTGTGAAGTCTGCTGTTATAGAAAGTACTGCCTTCCTCCAGACATCTGCTATGGGTTGTGCATCCTGTGTGCTTTGAGAGGGAAGCTTGGATTCTCACTATTTGGCACAGTGAATTTCACTCACCTTCTTGCTGTTAAGACAGGAAGCATTTTAAAGTCCGTGGTTGGGGCACGCTTTCTACATGGTGCCCAGCTGAAATGCAGTCATCCCTTTGTGCAAGACCGTGACAGTGCAGATGCATCCCACTTAACAGCACTGCATGACCATTGCTCATCCATGACATAACCTTTCATGCCATGTATCATATAGGTTTCAGCAGGTCCCTCTATTCTCTCAGCAATTTACTTTTCTAACATTGGGCTTTTATACAAAATTATTTATAAAATGGAACAAATTTCATGTATTTCATATATGCAATTTTAAAAGCATAATGTAAGTATCATTATACCTTGGGCTTTTTTATAACTTCTCTGCCAAATAACTTCTCAAACCAGCTTTCTATCCTCAAGTATGTTTTTAAACACACAAACTACATTCTGAAACTGATATTCAAACTGAAATATGTTTAATCAAAACACTAACAAGTCTTAAGTGATGTGTTTTCTCCTCTTCTTGAGTAAAGCATGGAATGAACACTTGTGTTCTTGGAGAGGTGCTAGGTGACAATTTGCTCTCCATGAGATTTAGGGAAAGTGTTTTACTTTTTCAACTTTATTTCTCTCAAAGTGTAAGCCTCAGGCCAATTTAAAATATACCTTCAGGGCTGTTGTTATCTTAGCATTGAAAATTTTTGATTTGTTTTATTCAACATGCACAGTACAAAATTTAAAATGCAGAAAATTGAAAGTAAATTTTTCACCCACTCTTTCTTTCCAACCTGAAAAAAAAAGTTTCTTATGCGCTCTGCTAGAGGAATTCTTTGCAAAGTCAAGCAAATGCCATTTTAATGTATTTTTGACATCAAAGGTAATTTACTATAGATGTCTTTTTTTACATACTAATATATCTTGAAAATCTTTGAATATATTAGAGTTGAACAAAAACTAACTCTCCTTTTGTAAAGCTGTATGGGATCAATTTTGTATCTTATAAAATTATTTTTAAATTAATGTGGAGTAAAAAAATAAAATAGTGGGAACACTCTAGATATTTTGAAGAGAATAACTATAAGGTAATAATGGGACTACCCAAATGTGTAAATATCCAAATACATTCTAAAAGAAGTAAAATGGTCCAATATCAGCATAAGATAGATTACACAAACAGAAAGAGCATAGCAAATACTTAAGGTACTCAACAACATAGTATATAGAAAAACTAGATAATAAATTGATACTTGGATTAGATTAAATTGCAGCATTATCCAATGCTAAATATATTCCAAATGGATTAAATACTTAAGTGTAAAAAATGAAACTATAACAGAAGCCAAAGGATGTACAAGTAAACATTCATCTGAATTGGTAGCCAATAAAATCCTTTATAAATACAAAAATAAAAAATCATAAAGAAGTTTTATGGGTTTGATTATGTAGCTAATAAAATTTTATTACATCCGAAAATTAAAAACAAATTACAAATGCAAAAATGTTGAAACATGTTGCAGACAAATAAATGACTAACAACACCTATATTGAAAGAAGCCTCATTAATAGTAAAAAATATATAAATCATCAATATAACTATAAACAAACTGCATGGAGTAGCAGTGTGCTAAAGAGAAACACATAAAAATGACCAAAAAATATTTTAAAAAGGTATTAAACTATATTGAATAGCAGTGGTGAGAGTGGGCATCACTGTCTGGTACCAGATCTCAGCGGAAATGCTTCCAACTTTTCCCCATTCAATAGGATGTTGGCCGTGGGTTTTTCATAAATTGCTTTGATTGTATTGAGGAATGTTCCTTCCATACCGTTTGCTTAGAGTTTTCATCCAAAAAGGGTGTTGTATTTTATCAAATGCTTTCTCTGCATCTATTGAGATAATCATATGGTTTTTCTTCTGCAGTCTGTTAATGTGGTGTATCACATTGATTGCTTTGCGAACATGGAGCCATCCCTGCATACCAGGGATAAATCCCACTTGGTCTGGGTGGATGATCTTTCTGATGTGTTGTTGCATTCTATTGGCCAGAATTTTATTGAGGATTATTGCATCTATGTTCATCAGGGATATTGGTCTGTAATTCTTTTTCAATGCTGTATCTTTTTCTGGCTTAGGAATTAAGGTGATGTTGGCTTCATAGAAAGAATTTGGGAGGATTCCATCTTTTTCGATTGTTCTGAATAGTTTGAAAAGAATTGGAGTTAGTTCTTCTTTAAATGTCTGGTAGAACTCAGCAGTGAATCTATCTGGTCCTGGGCTTTTCTTTGTCAGGAGGGCCTTTATTACTGTTTCAATTTCTGTCTCAGTTATGGGTCTGTTTAGGTTTTCTATGTCTTCATGGTTCAATTTAGGTAGGTTGCATGTGTCCAGGAATCTATCCATTTTTGATAGATTTCCCTGTTTGCTGGCATACAAGTCCTTGTAGTGATTTCTGATGATTTTTTTTTTTTATTTCTGTGGTGTCTGTTGTTACATTTACTTTTTCATTTCTGATTTTATTGATTTGGGTCTTTTCTTTTTTTAGATAGTTGAGCCTATGGGGAGTCAATTTTGCTTATTTTTTCAAAAAACCAGCTCCTTGTTTGGCTGATTTTTTGTAATGTTTTTTGGATTCAATCCTGTTGATTTCTTCTCTGCTTTTAATTATTTCTCTTCTCCTATTAGATTTGGGTCTGGTTTGCTGCAGTTTTTCTTGATCCTGAGATGCGTTGAAAGCTCATTTATTTGGTGCCTTTCCAATTTCCTGATGTAGGCACCTATTGATATAAACTTTCCTCTTTTAATTTTTTGTGCAGGCAGAGTGGACAGTGAGAGAGAGACAGAGAGAAAGGTATTCCTTTGGCCATTGGTTCACCTTCCAATGGCCGCAGTGGCAAGCACGTTGTGGCCGACACAACGCGATGATCTGAAGCCAGGAGCCAGGTGCTTCACCTGGTCTCCCATGGGGGTGCAGGGCCCAAGGACTTGGGCCATCCTCCATTGCACTCCTGGGCCATAGCAGAGGGCAGGCCTGGAAGAAGGGCAACTGGGACAGAATCCGGTGCCCTGACAGGGACTATAACCCGGTGTGACAGTGATGCAATGCAGAGGATTAGCCTATTGAGCTGTGGCGCCTGCCCTAAACTTTCCTCTTAACACTGCTTTTGCTGTATCCCATATGTTTTGGTATGTTATACTCATTTACTTCCAGAATTTTTTTGATTTCTCTTTTGATTTCTTCTATGACCCATTGTTCATTCAGGAGAATGTTGTTCAATCTCCATGTGTTTGCATATGTTCTAGGGATTCCTGAGTTGCTAATTTCCAACTTCATTCCAATACCATGTCAATAGATGCAGAGAAAGCATTTGATAAAATACAACACCCTTTCATGATGAAAACTCTAAGCAAACTGGGTATGGAAGGAACATTCCTCAATACAATCAAAGCAATATATGAAAAACCCACGGCCAACATCCTATTGAATGGGGAAAAGTTGGAAGCATTTCCGCTGAGATCTGGTACCAGACAGGGATGCCCACTCTCACCACTGCTATTCAATATAGTTCTGGAAGTTTTAGCTAGAGCTATTAGGCAAGAAAAAGAAATTAAAGGGATACAAATCGGGAAGGACGAACTCAAACTATCCCTCTTTGCAGATGATATGATTCTTTATTTAGGGGATCCAAAGAACTCTACTAAGAATAAGAGACTATTGGAACTCAGAGAAGAGTTTGGCAAAGTAGCAGGACATAAAATCAATGCACAAAAATCAACAGCCTTTGTAATCACAGGAAATACGATGGCTGAGGAAGAACTTCAAATATCAATCCCATTCACAATAGCCACAAAAACAATCAAATACCTTGGAATAAACTTAACCAAGCATGTCAAAGAAATCTACAATGAAAATCACAAAATTTTAAAGAAAGAAATAGAAGAGGGTACCAAAAAATGGAAAAATCTTCCATGCTCATGGATTGGAAGAATCAACATCATCAAAATGTCCATTCTCCCAAAAGCAATTTATAGATTCAATACGATACCAATCAAGATACCAAAGACATTCTCCTCAGATCTGGAAAAAATGATGCTGAAATTCATATGGAGACACAGGAGACCACAAATAGCTAAAGCAATTTTGTACAACAAAAACAAAACTGGAGGCATCACAATACCAGATTTCAGGACATACTACAGGGCAGTTGAAATCAAAACAGCAATGTACTGGAATAGAAACAGATGGATTGACCAAGGAAACAGAATAGAAACACCAGAAATCAATCCAAACATCTACAGCCAAATTATATTTGATCAAGGATCTAAAACCAATTCCTGGAGCAAGGACAGTCTATTCAATAAATGGTGCTGGGAAAATTAGATTTCCACGTGCAGAAGCATGAAGCAAGACCCCTACCTTTCACCTTACACAAAAATCCACTCAACATGGATTAAAGACTTAAATCTACGACCCAACACCATCTAATTATTATTGAGCATTGGAGAAACCCTGTAAGATATAGGTACCGGCAAACAGTTCTTGGAAAAGACCCCAGAAACACAGGCAGTAAAAGCAAAAATTAACATTTGGGATTGCCTCAAATTGAGAAGTTTCTGTACTACAAAAGAAACAGTCAGGAAAGTGAAGAGGCAACTGACAGAATGGGAAAAATATTTGCAAACTATGCAACAGATAAAGGGTTGATAACCAGAATCTACAATGAGATCAAGAAACTCCACAACATAAAAGCAAACAACTCACTTAAGAGATGGGCCAAGGACCTCAATAGACATTTTTCCAAAGAAGAAGTCCAAATGGCCAACAGACACATGAAAAAATGTTCAAGATCACTAGCAATCAGGGAAATGCAAATCAAAACCACAATGAGGTTTCACCTCACCCCGGTGAGAATGGCTCACATTCAGAAATCTACCAACAATAGATGCTGGCGAGGATGTGGGGAAAAAGGGACACTAACCCACTGTCGGTGGGAATGCAAACTGGTTAAGCCACTATGGAAGTCTGTCTGGAGATTCCTCAGAAACCTGAATATAACCCTACCATACAACCCTGCCATCACACTCCTTGGAATTTACACAAAGGAAATTAAATTGGCAAACAAAAAAGCTGTCTGCACATTAATGCTTATTGCAGCTCAACTCATAATAGCTAAGACCTGAACCAACCCAAATGCCCATCAACAGTAGACTGGATAAAGAAATTATGGGATATGTAGTCTACAGAATACTATACAGCAGTCAAAAACAATGAAATCCGGTCATTTGCAACAAGATGGAGGAATCTGGTAAACATCATGCTGAGTGAAATAAGCAAGTCCCAAAGGGACAAATATCATATGTTCTCCCTGATCAGCAACAACTATCTGAGCACCAAAGGGGAAACCTGTAGAAGTGAAATGGATACTATGAGAAACATTGACTTGATGAGCTCTTGTCCTGACTGTTGATATACAATGTAATACTTTATCCATTTTAGTATTTTTTTTTGTTCTGGTACTATGGGTTGAACTCTGTAATTAACATACAATTATTCTTAGGTTTTTAGATTTTAACTGAAAAGTGATCCCTGTTAAATATAAGAGTGGGAATAAGAGAGAGAGGAGATGTACAATTTGGGACATGCTCAATCAGACTTGCACCAAATTGTGGAGTTAGAAATGTGCCAGGGGATTCCAATACAATCCCATCAAGGTGGCATGTACCAATGTCATCTCACTAGTCCAAGTTATCAATTTCAGTTCACAGTTGATCATAATGATAGGCCTAAGAGTCAAAGGGATCACACAAACAAGACTAGTGTCTGCTAATACTAACTGATAGAACCAAAAAGGGAGAGAACGATCCAACATGGGAAGTGGGAGACACAGCAGACTCATAGAATGGCAGATGTCCTAAACAGCAGTCTGGCCTCAGAATCAGCCCTTAAGGCATTTGGATCTAGCTGAAGAGCCCATGAGAGTATTTTAGGCATGGAAACCCAAGACACTCTGGCAAAAAAAAAGAAGACCTAAATGAAAGTTCTTTGAGAGTGAGATCCCAGTAGAAAGAATGGGGCCATCAAAGAAGGAGGTGCCTTTCTCTGAAGGGAGGAGAGAACTTCCACTTTGACTTTGACCCTGTTAGAATAAGATCGAAGTCGGCGAACTCAAAAGGCTTCCATAGCTTTGGCAACTCATGACTAGAGCCTAGGGAGATTACTGATGCCATAAACAAGAGTGTCAAATTGTTAAGTCAACAACAGGAGTCACTGTGTACTTACATCTCATGTGGGATCTGTCCTTGATGTGTTGTCCAATGTGAAGTAACGCTATGACTAGTAGTGAAACAGTATTTTACACTTTGTGTTTCTGTGTGGGTGCAGACTGATGAAATCTTTTCTTAATATATACTAAATCAATCTTCTGTATATAAAGATGATTGAAAATGAATCTTGATGTGAATGGAATGGGAGAGGGAGCGGGAGATGGGAGGGTTGCAAGTGGGAGGGAAATTGTGAGGAGGAAAGCCATTGTAATCCATAAACTGTCCTTTAGAAATTTATATTTACTAAATAAAAAAAATCCTCAGAGAAAATGTATTAAACTTGCCCATAGTGAAAAAATGGTAAGTAGTGTAAAGTATATACATAGTATATTATATTATATATTATATAAATATGTATATAATTTTTGCATTGATACATTAAGAAAATGTAACTGAATGCACAATTCTCAGTACTGGGAAATGTTTAGTGAACTAGATGCTTTCATATATTTACCACCACTTTGAAGGGTAATTGACATTATGCTTCAAGAACCTTCATATAGCGAATTTGTTGTCTCAATTTTCTATGACATTATTCTAATAAAATTATCAGATGTACACAAAATATGTATACACAAAGATGTCCACAAAAAGTAGTGAAATGATTCAAAGTATATACCCATCAGCAGTATGGTAGTATACACATATTTATGCATCTTCCCAAATCAAATTTTATAGGAAAAATATAGTCACAAGTTTCTCATAACAAAGTTAAATGAAAAAAAATCAGATTATAAAAGACCATATACATTATAAATTCAGTTTAAACACACACGTGTGTATAAATATTCATAGTTTTTCAATAATATACATTTCCATGATCTTTTCATAGGTTCCTAGATGCATAGATTTTCAAAATTTTTGTATGAAAATAAGTATTTTTAAAAGAAGTTATTTATTTTCATCTTCTTGAAAGGTAGAGAGAAAGAGAGAGAGAGAGAGAGAGAGAGAGAGAGATCTTCCACCTATTGGTCTTCTCCCCAAAATTCCTGCAACAATCTGGATGGGGCCAAACTGAAGCAAGGAGCCTGGAACTCCACCAGAGTCTCCCGCATAAGTAGCAATGGCCAAGCTCTTGAGCCATCATCTTTTGCCTCCCTGGATGCATTAGCAGGAGCTGGATATGAAGTGGTACAGCCAGGGCTCAAAACAGCACTCCAATGTGGAATACAGGTGTCCCAAATAGCAGTTCTTACTACTTGCTTCTACACTTATATTCCCTTTCAAATATTTATTTATTTGAGAGGCAAAGCAACAGACAGAGGGAAAGACAAGAGACATAGGAAACAGAGATCATCCATCTTCTGGTCATTTCTCCAAATGGCTACAACAGCAAGGACTGGGCCAGGCTGAATCCAGGAGTCAGAAACCCTATCCTGCTCTCCAACTGAGGAGGCAGGGACCTAAGCACTTGGGTCTTCCTTCACTTCCTTCCTAAGTGCATTAGCAGGAAACTGGATTAGAAGTAGAGCAGCTTGGATTGAACAAGTGCTCTGAAAGGATGCAAACATCACAAGCAGTGGTTAAACCTGCTGTGTTACAATACCAGCCCCTAAAATTATATTTTAAGTCCATTTTTCCATCATTTTTTAACGTACACTTTCATATATAATATATATATACAAATATATATATATAATGTAAAAAGATAAGGCTTTACACAAATTTTTATCACTTTTCTGGATAAAATTACAAGGATTTTTAGTTTGTATAGAAAGCTCTTGTCTTTATCATTTGAAAAAGTAAGTGCTATTTTTAAAATTGGAGCCAGAACATTTGTGATTTAATATATTTAACTATTTTATGCAAATACCATATTATTTCTGCCAGCCCTTACTGAAATGTTGCTTGAATGTAGATTTCCTTTTTAAAACAAACAAACAGTATTACAAATCATTTTCAGAAAATCTCCAAGCTATAAAATCAAAATCCAAAAGTGTCCCCTGGGAGAGTCTAATTATTAATATTTTTGCTTCATTATGAAGCAGTTATTTAGACAAAAAAAAATAGTTGTTTTGTATGAAAGCACTGCTTAAGCCCAATTAAGAAGTTGGCCTCAGTTGAAATACCAGTAAGGGAAACAATGGAGATAAATGCCTGGGATTGTTCACATTATTATCTTTTGGCAACAGCCATGGAATTTGCCAACTTTCGTTAGTATTTCTGCTTTCACCAGCAATAAGCTACGACATCATATGACAGTACTTCAAAAAGTGTGTGGAAAATCAATTAAAGATAAGTTTAGGAGAAGTTGTTTGGCATAATGGTTAAGAGGCTTCCTTGGACACCTGCATGCTGTATTGGAGTGTCTAGGTTTAAGTCCCAGTTTTGCTTCCAATTCCAGGGTCTAGCTAATGTCCACCTAGGTGGCAGGTGATAGCCCAAGTATTGTACCATCCACATGGGACACCCAGATTCTGTTCTCAGCTTCTAGCTTCAAACGCAGCTGTTGCTGGTGATTGCAGAGTGATGGAAGATCTTTCTCTATCTCTTTCTTTCTTTCTCATTCAAATAATAAATAAATATGCAAATATTTTAGGAGACAAACATTTTGGCACAGAATAATTTGAAACACATGCATAGTTTTTCATAACACACATTTTCTGTGAATGTTTTGAAGACCTCTTATATGTTCAAGTTCCACCCCTGGCACAAAAACAGTAATTAGGCTAGTAATCTCGATCAGGAATTCATTTCAAAACAAATCACATTTTTTGCATGATTTGCCAAGTAATTTTTCAGTTTCTTTCCACGGTTTTCTGAGAAAAACCAAACCCATGATTTAGCTCTTGGATTGGCAACAGAGTCAGTCAGGCACGAGAAAACCATTACTAATGCATTTAAAACTCTGAAATCTATTTCTATTTCACTTCTCCCATTTTATGAGAACAATCAACTCCATTCTAGTTTTCTAGGACTGCTAATCAGTGTTCAATTCCCAAAAGCAAATAAGACGGAGGTCTCATTAATTTTCAAGAGATCCTCCTCTTCAGATTCGCTGATGTCCAGTGACCTAAAATTATGTATGTATTAAAGTTAGTAATGTTTGCAAGTTCCTTTTTTGAAAATATTTCTTAAACAGTATTCTTGGTAAATTGATAACTGATAGTTCATGCAGTCCCTATTAACCCAAAATATGCAATAAAATATTTTTGCTTAAAGATGGAAGAAAGCAGATTTTGAAAGAATGATGACTGCCACTTGGAAAAAATAAGAAACCTGATAAGTTATGATAATCACCTGCACGAAGTCAGAAGACTGCTGCAATAGAAAAAAGAATTTCAAGGGTCACAACTTCAGAGAAGGAAAAACACAGCACAAGCAAACAGAATTTTTCAGTCACTTTCACACAGGGTCATTTGCCAACCCTGCGCATGGACATAAAGATAAACACTATAGCTAATTTTTGTACCAACTTGACTGAGCTGAGGGATGCCAAGACAGCTGTTCACATTTTATTTGCATGTCTGTCTGGGAGGGTATTTCTGCAGGAGATTCACATTTGAATCAGTAGATTAAGAAAAGACCCATCCTCGCCAATGCTGATAGTTGCCACCCTATCCATTGAGGACTCAAATGAAAAAAAGGGTGGAAGGGCAAATTCTTCTCTCTCTTTATTTTTTTTTAAATTTAATTTAAGTTATACAAATTCCATGTATTTTATATGTACAAATTGATTTCAGAACATAGTGATACTTAAGGTGTGATGTCCATATTCTCCTGCCTTCAGATTTGGAGCCCATAGTTCTCGGACCTTCAGACTCAGAGAACTCCCCACAGCCTTCTCAGGCCTGTAAACTTGGACTTAAAGTCACACCATCAGCTCCACTGATTCTTCAGCCTTCAGATTCACAATGAATTATAGCACTAGCTTTCATGTCTTTGTTCATTTGTGTGTTAATTCATTTACTTAGAATATGAGTGTTGTTTCTCTGGGGAATCTCAACTATTAAAGATAATCTGAGTTTTGTACAGTCCTTAGCATCTTTTGGGCATTGGCTCCAGGAGCCCCTACAGATATCAAAATCCACAAGTGCTGAAGTTCCCTTATATAAAATGATGCAGCGTTTGCATGTAACCTACGTACATCCTTCTGAACAGGAGGTAATTCAAAAAAGTCATGAGAGATAGAGTTAAAACAACTTTATTTTCATGCAAAAAGTTTGAAATCCTTGCATAGTTTTTTCATGATATTTATTTTTAAATTTTTTGAAGAATCCTTATATTTTATCTCTAGATTATTTGTAGTACCTAATACAAAGTAAAACTCAAGTAAATAATTGTTATACTGTACATTTTAAGGAAGAGGGAAAAGGAAAAAGTACCTATACATGTCCTGGGTAAATACAATTTTTTAAAGAATAACTTTGTGCCACAATTAGTTGAATCTGCAAACGTGGAACCTAGTGGAACTTGGGGGCCAATTGTACTCAGAGAGATATACCATGGAAAATCATAGAGGAAAAATTAAGTTTTTTCTGAGGATATGAAGATGATAGACATATTGCTAGCTCTCTTAGCACAATTATCAAATTCTGGGGAAATAGCCAAGAAACTGAAACCTAAATAGAAAGCTTCCAAGAAATTTTTGACACTCTATCATAAAAATATATAATTAAACAAACATAAAGGCAACCCACAAATATTTGCAACACAAATACCCAAGAAAGATTTTTATATACAATATTCAAAAAACCTCTACAAATCAACAAAAATACATGATACATTCCAACCGCAAAAAAAAGCCAGCTTTTTAATAGGCAAATATATGAACAAGCACTTCACAAATAAAATACCCATTTGGTAGGTAATCATAGGGACGGTGCTCAACTTAATTAATCACCATGAAAATTAGAATTTTTAAAAATTCAATTAACCTGTAATACTTATGCATCTTTATGTAACATCATGTAATTTTTCAACACATGCATACCACATAAACTGATAAAATTAGGTAATGAGCATCTTCATCTTCATCTTCATCCTCCCCACTGTGTAAGGAGTTTAGGGGCTAACAAGCTCTACTTTGTCAGTATATGATACATAGTTGTGAATTATAGTTGCTACATTATGCCACGAAACAGTAGATTCTATAACTTCTATATAATATTTGGCACTAGGAAAATGAGAATTTAAATAAAAAGCAACACTAGTATATACTTAAAAAGCTAAGATTAAAAAACGTAATAATTCCGAGTGTTAGTAAAGATTTAGAGCAGCCATAACTCTCATACATTGAGGCAGGACTGTGAGTTAAAAGCACTTGGCATAATTACTAAAGGCAAGCTTATGCATATCATTGACCAAGCTACTCCACCCCTTAGGTCTAGTCTATTCAAAAATGCATGTATATGCCCCAAAATATGTGTACAGGAAAGCCCATAGCGGTACTATATATAATATCCCCACGTAGAAAGCTACCAAATACACAACAGTAGACTGTATGAATAAGTAGTGGTATATTTACACAGTGACTACTATCCAGCCATGAGAATGAACTATAACTGTATAAAACAACAAGGATATGTTACAACTATAATGTAGAAAAAAAGAAACTAGACTCAAAAGTGTGTACATATTTTGCAATTATTAATAAAAATTATAAAAACGGGCCAAAATTAGTCTATAGGAACAAAATTCCAGACAGCAATTACTCATAGAAGTCTAGCAAATGCAAGGAGATGAATGAGTTCTTTGGGGATGCAAGTGATGTCCTATTTTAAATCTGGGTGCTGGTCACATGAATCTGTTCACTTTGTGAAAATTTTCTCTGCTAGCCACTTTATTCCCACACTTTTTGTAGATATATTTCAATTATAAGTTTATATCAAATCATATGCATATAGAGAAGAGAGTTGTCACAGCAACCAAAGAAAACTAAGATCGATAGATGTGTCAATATCTCAGTATACATTCAGTTCATATGTTAGTCATTCTCTATAGGTTTCTACATTTTTGTCTCTCAAACTACTAAGCAAATATTAAATACCTGCTTGCTAATCAAGTGGAGAAAACAAGTGGAAGACATTCCCTCAATTTCATGGTGTTTAAGAGGTATTTACAATCTGTTTTGGGGAGACAAGACTAGAAAATAGTAAGTAGAGTTTTAAGTTAATATTTTTAAAAGAATGGATTAAAATTAATTCAGTAAAATCTTGAATTTTGGGAGTTTTCAGTTAATTCAATTTTAGCTAATTCAAATCTCTCCAGTTATCCTTTGAACGTCATATTTCCTGATCCCAGAATATAGCATGTTATTTGAAAATAGCAAGGCAGAGAGAGTGCTATAAACCATAAACCCAAAACAGCAGAAAGCAGGAAAACCCAAACACTAAGAGACCTTTTGCAAACACTTTTCCCAACAATGAAAATAGGGGAGAGGACAGTCTCCACTATGATCCTATGAAGGCTTCTCTGAAACAATCACCTTTTCAGACACCATCAGATCAAAGCCCTGCTGATTCCTTTCCATTTCACATAGGCACTGACCTTACATAGATTCCTACAGCTTTGGTTTCTCCCTTCATGTCACAGATCATTCCTCCTCCAAAAATCCCTCTTTTTAGATTTCACTACAACTCTGGCTAATGCTGCATGTCCTGATGGATACGTCTTTGGTTTGAACTGTGTTCTACGTGCATTCACATTGCAAGCTACCTCTTAATACCTGAATGCAACCCACAGATTCAGTCAGTCTATAGCACAGCTCACGTTGTCCGTATTTTGTGCACTATTTCTTCTCTTATGGGAACTCCAAATAGATGGACACTCAGACAACTGAAGTTATCTAAGAGTGCACTGATTCATAGTTCACAGTTTTTCAGTCTTTATTTTTTCATTTATTAAACTTTTATTTAATGAATATAAATTTCCAAAGTACAGCTTATGGGTTACAATGGCTTCCCCCCTCCCATAACTTCCCTCCCACCCACAACCCTCCCCTTTCCCGCTCCCTCTCCCCTTCCATTCACATCAAGATTCATTTTCAATTATCTTTATATACAGAAGATCAGTTCAGTATATATTAGGTAAAGATTTCAACAGTTTGCCCCCATATAGCAACACAAAGTGAAAAAAACACTGTTGGAGTACTAGTTATAGCATTAAATAACAGTGTACAGCACATTAAAGACAGAGATCCTACATAATATTTTTTAAAAAAATTAATTTTCTATGCCATTTCCAATTTAACACCAGGTTTTTTTTTATTTCCAATTATCTTTATATACAGAAGATCGATTCAGTCTTTTCAAATGCTTGCTGAATTTATTACACTTTCTATAGATACATCTTTAAATTAGGTATCTTTCTTCTGGAGTATTTAATCTGCTGCCAATCTCATCCAATGTATTTTTTAACATCAGACATTGTAATGTTTATCATTAGAAACTTAATTTGGATGTTCTTTACATTCTCCAGATCTTAATATCCTGGGACACCCAAGTCTGTCTCCTCAGTTCCTGGAGTTCTCCTCCCGTGCTGCCGCCTAGAAATTCTAAGCAGTTACCGAAGGCCATTGTAGTGCTTACCTGCTTGCTTTTCCTCTCTCAGCTTTAACTCTCCTGTACTGCCTGGTGTCTAATGTCTAAAAAATTATGTTTAATATATTTCATTTGGGTTTTTAGCTATTTCAGGCTGAAGGGTTAAACTGGTCACCCATACCCAGATTGGTTGGTGGCAGCATTTTTCTTTCTACTTCTTTGAAAGGTTTATTCTTCTCTCAGAATATTTTTCTTTCAATCTGTTTTTCTGAATATCACTTACGATTCACAATATCAATGGATGATATGGTGCTTGATTTTTTTAACTTTTATTTAACAAATATAAATTTCCAAAGTACAGCTTATGAATTACAATGGTTTCTCCCCCCACATAACTTCCCTCCGACCCGAACCCTCCTATCTCCTGATCCCTCTCCCATTCCATTTGCTACAAGATTAACTTTCAATTATCTTTATATATAGAAGATCAATTTAGTATATATTAAGTAAAGATTTCAGCAGCCCACAGAGAATATAAAGTGTAAAATACTGTTTCAGTACTACTTATAGCATTAAATCACATTGAACTACACATTAAGGACAGAGATCCTACAGGAGGAGCAAGTGCACAGTGACTCCTGTTGTTGACTTAACAAATTGACATTCTTGTTTATGGCATCAGTAATCTCCCTAGGCTCTTCTCATGAGTTGCCAAGGTTATGGAAGCGTTTTGAGTTAGCTGACTCCGATCTTATTTAAACTAGGTCGTGGTCAAAGTGGCAGCTCTCTCGCCCCTTCAGAGAAAGGTACCTCCTTCTTTGATGGCCCATTGTTTTCACTGGGCTCTCACTCACAGAGATCTTTAATTTAGCTATGTTTTCGTTTTTTTGTTTTTTTTTTTCTTTTTTGCCAGAGTATCTTGGCTTTCCATGCCTAAAATACTCTCATGGGCTCTTCAGCTAGATCCAAATGCTTTAAGGGCTGATTCTGAGGCCAGAATGCTGTTTAGGACATCTGCCATTCCATGAGTCTGCTGTGTATCCTGCTTCCCATGTTGGATCGTTCTCTCCATTTTTAATTCTATCAGTTAGTATTAGCACACACTAGTCTTCTTTGTGTGATTCCTTTGACTCTTAGACCTATCATTATGATCAATTGTGAACAGAAATTTTTCACTTGGACTAGTGAGATGGCATTGGTACATGCCACTTTGATGGGATTGAATTGGAATCCCCTGGCACATTTTTTTAAGATTTATTTTTATTACTGTATATAGTTTTTTTTTAACTTTTTTTAAATGAATATAATTTCCAAAGTATAGCTTATTGATTACAATGGCTCCCCCCCAATACCTTCTCTCCTACCTCCCGCTCTCTCTCCCCTTCCATTCACATCAAGATTCATTTTCAATCATCTTTATATACAGAAGATCAGTTATATATTAAATAAAGATTTCAACAGTTTGCACCCACACACAAACACAAAGTGAAAAATATTGTTTCAGTACTAGTTATAGCATTAAATCACAATGTACAGCACATTAAGGACAGAGATCCTACATGGGGAGTAAGTGCACAGTGACTCCTGTTGTGGACTTAACAAATTGACACTCGTTATGGCATCAGTAATCACCCTAGGCTCTTGTCATGATTTGCCAAAGCTATGGAAGCCTTTTGAGTTCGCTGACTCTGATGATATTTGGACAAGGTCATAGTCAAAGTCGAAGTTCTCTCCTCCCTTCAGAGAAAGGCACCTCCTTCTTTGATGACCTGTTCTTTCCACTGGGAACTCACTCGCAAAGATCTTTCATTTAGGTCATTTTTTTTCACCAGAGTGTCTTGGCTTTCCATGCCTGAAATACTCTCATGGCTTTTCATCTGGATCCGAATGCCTTAAGGGCTGATTCTGAGGCCAGAGTGCTGTTTAGGACATCCACTATTCTATGAGTCTACTATGTATCCCACTTCCCATGTTAGATCATTCTCTCACTTTTTTATTCTATCAGTTAGTATTTGCAGACACTAGTCTTGTTTATGAGATCCCTTTGACTCTTAGACCTATCATTATGATCAATTGTGAACAGAAATTTATCACTTGGACTAGTGACATGGCATTGGTACATGCCACCTTGATGGGATTGAATTGGAATCCCATGTCACGATTCTAACTCCACCATTTGGGGAGGTGTCTTGCTTCATGCTTCTGCACATGGAAATCCAGTTTTCCCAGCACCATTTATTGAATAGACTGTCCTTGCTCCAGGAATTGGTTTTAGACACTTGATCAAATATAAGTTGGCTGTAGATGTTTGGGTTGATTTCTGGAGTTTCTATTCTGCTCCATTGGTCTATCCATCTGTTTCTGTACCAGTACTATGCTGTTTTGATTACAACTGCCCTCGTATT
This sequence comes from Lepus europaeus, assembly GCF_033115175.1. NCBI lineage: Eukaryota > Metazoa > Chordata > Mammalia > Lagomorpha > Leporidae > Lepus > Lepus europaeus. The sequence goes on along the minus strand of NC_084828.1, from coordinate 101,543,183 downwards.
GTGATATCGCCTTCTTTGTTTTTGTTGTACAAGATTGCTTTAGCTATTCGAGGTCTCTTGAGTCTCCATATGAATTTCAGCATCATTTTTTCTAGATCTGAGGAGAATGTCTTTGGTATTTTGATTGGTATCGTATTGAATCTATAAATTGCTTTTGGGAGAATGGACATTTTGATGATGTTGATTCTTCCAATCCATGAGCATGGAAGATTTTTCCATTTTTTGGTATCCTCTTCTATTTCTTTCTTTAAGTTTTTGTAATTCTCATCGTAGAGATATTTAACATCCTTGGTTAAGTTTATTCCAAGGTATTCGATCGTTTTTGTGGCTATTGTGAATTGGATTTATCTTAGTAGTTCTTTCTCAGCCATGGCATTGCCCTGGCACATTTCTAACTCCACCATTTGGGGCAAGACAGCTTGAGCATGTCCCAACTTGTACAATTTTTAAAACATTGGAGTAAAACATAAATACAGCAAGTGTAAAATTCTCAGTGTACAGCTCAATGCAAAGTAGACACACTCATGTAACCATCATGCAGATGAAGAGATAAAAATTTATCAACACTCCATAGAAGTACGTATGTGACTTCACCTACCATCTTTCCTCAAAAGTAGCTTCCAAAACATCTTAGCACTGTCAATTTTGTCTATTTTACATTTGTGCTCCACTTCCAATCCAGCTCTTTGCTATGGCCTGGGAAAGAAGTATAGTATGGCCCAAGTCCTTGGGCCCCTGAACCCTCGTGGGAGACCTGGAATAAGCTCCTGGCTCCTGGCTTCGGATTGGTACTTTTCCAGCCATTGCAGCAAGTTTGGGAGTGAAACAGTGGATGGAAGAACTCTCTCTCTCTCTCTCTCTCTCTCTCTCTCTCTGACTCTGACTTGTTTCATTTTCATTCTGTTAATTGAGAATTTTCACAAAGAGAAACTCCTAACCTACTAATTCATTTTTTTTTCTTCATGGTTAGCACTTCCTGTAACTGCATTTTTTGAACACTAATATATTTTCCTATTCTCTTCAGTATTTTCTTAAACTTTCATGTTTCAGTATGCTGTTTTTTGTTTACATTATGTAACACTAATAAAGATTGATTTTATATGAATATCCAATCAACCAACTATTTGTTGAAAAGACTAGCCTTTCTACCATAGCACTACACTGTAAAAAGTGTCATAAATCAAGTGACTACATGTGTTGGCATGTTCTAGTAACTTCTGTTTAGCTTCATTGGTTTACTGTCCAGGTGCCAATACTAGATTGTCTTATTTACTATAATTTTACCATCTGTCATTGTTAGTTCTCCATTTTTCTTCTTCAAGAATTGGCTTTAATCTTTGGCTATTGTTAACCTTTCCCATTTTTAAATAAAATTTTTTAGTTTTTTTTTAATTACATAAAGACAACAAATTTCATTTAATTCAAATATACAGTTTTAAGAGCTTAATAATATTTCCCATACTACTTACTCTCCCTCTGCCTCTTTCATTCACTCCATCTTTCTTTCTTATTTTTCTTTTAATTTTTACAATGGTGTAGTTTTAGTTTACTTTATAATCACAAACTTAACCTTCCACTCAACAAAGAATTCAATATTTAGTAAATAGAAAAACCACGGTTCTGCAAGAGTATAGACAGTGACTATATCCAATAATCAAGTCTCAAAATGTCAATTTCATACATATACGCTACATATTTTTGTATTCTGTATATTAGTAACCACAAATCAGGGAAAATATATGATATTCATCTTTTTGAGGCTTGCTTATTTCACTAAGCACAATGATCTCCAGTTGCATTCATTTGGTTGTGAAACCAGGATTTCATTCTTTTTGCAGCCAAATAGTATTCCACTGTGTTTATGTATCACAATTTCTTCATCCAGTCATCATTTGATGAACATCTACATTGATTCCATATATTAGCTATTGTGAGTGGGGCTGTTTTAAACATGGGGGTACAAATAACTCTTTCATATGCTAATTTCACTTCCTTTAAGTAAATTCCAAATAGTGAAATGGCTGGGTCATATCATACATCTATTTTCAGATTTCTAAGGAATCTCCAGAGTCTCTTCCACAATTGTTGTACTAGTTTACATTCCCACCAAACTTGTTTTAGGGTACCTTTTCCTCAACATCCTCACCAAAATTTGTTTTTCTTAAATTTTGATTTTTCTATAATAGGCATTCTAAATGGGGTGAAATGACATCTTATTGTAGGTTTTTATTTGCATTTCTCTGATGGCTAGTGATCCTGAGCAGCTTTTCATGTGTCTGTTGCCCATTTGTATTTCATCCTTTGAAAAAAGTGCTTGTGCATATCCTAAGCCCTTTTTTTAACTGGATTGTTTGTTGTGTTGTTGTTCAGTTACTTCAGCTCCTTATAAATTCTGGATCTTAATCCTTTATCAAATCTGTAGTTTGAAAACATTTTCTCCTTTTCTATTAGATGCCTCTTGTTTTTGTTGAGTGATTCCTTTGCTGTGCTGAAGCTTCTTAGCTTGAGGTAATACGTCTATTTTTTACTTTATTGCCTGTGCCTCTGGGGTCCTATCCAAGAACTCTTTGCCTAGGCCCTCCTATTTTCCTTTAGTAATTTGATGATTTTGGGTCTTAAATTTAAACCGCTGAACCATTATGAGTTGATTTTTGTACAGGGAGTAAAGAAGAGGTTTTGTTTTGTACTTCTGAATAAATTTTATAATAATTTTATTAATTTTAAGTCTAATATGCTAGGATTTTGAATATCTGTTTGAATGAATTCTTTTGATTGATTTTGCAACTTTGAAGCAAATTTGCATTCCTCAGATAAGCCCCATTTGGTCATATAAATTATATTTGTCACTGAATTCCGTTTTATCATATTTATTTTTAAGGATTTTTTTCCATTATATTTATAAGAAATATTGAACTGCAGTTTTCTGTTCTGTAATCTCTTTTTCTGTATTTTTAGATTTGGATAATAGCTGCCTCATATAATGAATTACAAGAATTCCTGATTTTTCTAGTATCTAGTGGACATTTTGTGGCATATAAATTTTGGTAGAAATAATCAGTAAAGTCATCCCTGTCTGAGCTTTCTTTGACCAAAGGTCATTCTTAATATATAGAGGACTATTTAAGTCATCTAATTTCTCTTGAATGAGCTGTAATAAGTGGTGACTTTCTGTTATTTTTTTCTATTGAATCTATGACATCAGCCGGCACCTGCCACGCCAGCACACCGGGTTCTAGTCCCAATCAGGGCACCGGATTCTGTCCCGGTTGCTCCTCTTCCAGTCCAGCTCTATGCTATGGCCCGGGAGTGCAGTGGAGGATGTCCCAGGTCCTTGGACCCTGCGCCAGCATGGGAGACCAGGAGAAGCACCTGGCTCCTGGCTTCAGATCAGCGCAGTGCACCAACCGCAGTGGCCATTGTGGGGTGAACCAATGGCAAAGGAAGACCTTTCTCTCTGTCTCTCTCTCTCACTGTCCACTCTGCCTGTAAAAAAAAAAAAAAGAATCTATGACATCAAATTTATTGAAATAAATCTGCTCTTAGTATTTTTGTTGATAAAATCAGACTGCATGATATGTACTTTTGTTCCTGGTATTTGTCATCTATTTCTAAAAGTTTATCATTTGGCTTTACTGATTTTCTCTGTTGAAAAAACTTTTATTCCAGCTTTAACTTTATTGTATCCTTTATTTTGTTTGGCTTAGATTTACTTTACTTTCATTTTGCTATTATTTTGAGGTGAAACATTAGATAATTGAGTTCAAACCTTTCTTCTTTTGTAATATAGGTAGCTTATGTAATAAATTTCCCTTCAAGCACTGCTGTAATTGCATTCCATAAAGTTCATTCAACTTTTTTATTAAAATAAAGGCCTTTTCTAATTCTTATTTCGTGTGAAAGTTGCTTAGAAATACGTGGCTTAACTGCCATATAGATGCAGATTTTCCATACATATTTCTGTTATTTATCTCTGGATTAAGTATATTATTTATATTTGTTGTGTACTTCATTTGCCAAATATTTTGGTAGATGTTTTATATGAACTTGTAGAGAATGTGTATTTAGCCACGAATTAGTATATTTTCTATAAATAGCAATTAACTCAAGTTTTGTTCAGCTATTATATAGCATTACTGATTTCTTTCTACTTTTTTTTAATTACTGATTGACAACAGTTGACATTTTCAACTATCTTTATAGATTTGACCCTAAATTTAATGTGTGCTATTATAAAAGTTAAAAAAAGAAAAAGAAAGAAAGGAAGGAACAGGGGGATGGGGGAAGAAAATATCATTATATTCTTGGAATCATATCTATGAAATACATGAAATCTGTCTTCTTTATATTAATACATAAAATGCGAAAAAGAAAATTTATCAGAATTTAAATATACATTTGAAACTGCTTAATAGAGTTCATTAGCGTTTAGGGCTGTTTTATGTTTTTGATGAATTTATTCCTTTATCACTGTGTAATGTCACTCTTTATCATTTTTTTTAATATTCCTATATTTGAGGTCTACTACATCTTGTAATAATAGAGTCACTTTGAGTTTATTTGTAGTTAGTGATTGTGAAGATCCACATACTCAATGATTTGTGCGTCAATGGACTGAATGCTTACCCCTGAAAAATTCACACATTTAAATCTTAACCATCAAAGTAATGTTATTAGTTAGTGGGAAGGTAATTAGGTCATGAGGGTATGACCTTCATAATTGTAATCCATGCCTTAATAAAATATCCCAAGGACCTAGCCAGCTCCAGTTGGCTCACCTAGAATTAGGGAGGGGTCCTCACTAGACACTGTATCTGCTGATGCATTAATCTTGTACTTCCCGCTCTCCATACTATGAGAAATATTTTTTTATTGTTCATAAGTCCCTCAGTCTGTGGTACCTTGTCACAGCAACCTGAACAGACTAAGACCCCATTGCTTTGTATGTAAAATAGATTACTTTGTGAATAGCACAGAGTTCGAAATTAATTTTTTCACCAATATGAAAATCTTTGCCTTTTATTTGCATTTAATATTGTTTAAAGTAAACATTTAAATGGTTTGTTTTAAATTTATCATCTTGTTCACTGTTTTCAACTGATGCCACATATTATTTAAAATTTGTTACTACCCTGTCATTTTAATTGAGCAGTTTTTATAGTTCTACTTTGCCTTCACTATTAATTTTTAGTTACATTTCTAATTTTTCAGTGGTTGCTCAAATGTTTACAGCATGAATCTTTAATTTAATGCAATCTACTTTCAAATGATACTATAACCTCTCTCATATGGTGTAAAAATCTTACAACAGTATATTTCCATTTTCTCCTGCCCATCACTTGCATTGTTAATGTCAAATATTTTACAGTTTCCATTTTACAACTTCCAGAATCCAATGTTATTATTTACTTTAGTCAATTAACTTTTAAAGTCATTGAAAAGAACAAAAACATATTATATCTACTCTCATTTCTACCATTTTTATACCTTTTTCTTTTGTTTAATCCATATTTCCATTCAGACTACTTCAGTTTGGCAGCATGCTTCACAATGCCTTGTAGTGTAGTTCTTCTGCTAGCACAAAATTATCTCAATGTATTTTCATGTTAAAATATTTATTTTGTCTTCAATTTTGAAATGCATTGTCACTGACTGACAAAAATCTTAATTGATTTTTTTTTTTACTTTAGAAACATTAAAGATGTCACTCCATTATCTTCCATCATGCAGTTTCTGATCAGAAGTCAGTTGTAAATCAAGTCATTATCTCTCTCTTTGCATTGTTCGGTGTTTCTTCAGCTGCTTTCAAATATCGCTCATTGCCTTTGATTTTTAGCAGTTTTCTATGATACATACAGGTATGTTTACATTATATTATGAGTGGATGCTCTGAACTTTATAGACAAGTTGCTTGTCATTTACTATTGAATAAATATATGTTAGACACCATAGATTGGGACCAGCAGTGTAGTGTAGTAGGTTAAGCCTCTACCTGCAATGGCAGCATCCCATAATGCCAGTTGGTATCCCAGGTGCTGCTCTTCCAATTCAGCTCTCTGCTGGGGGCCTGAGAAAACAGTGGAAGATGGCCCAAGGGTTTGAATCCCTGCACCCACATGGGAGACCAAGAGGAAGCTCCTGGCTCCTGGCTTTGGAACAGCCTAGCTCTGGCCTGGGTGGCCATTTGGATAGTGAACTAGTGGATGGAAGACTTCTCTCTGTCTCTCCCTCTCTCTGTAAGTCTGCCTCCCAAATAAAAAAAAATAAATCCTTAAAAAAACATAGATTTGTTGCTCATTCATCTTGAAAAATTCTTCAGACCATCAAAGAAGGCAGTATCTTTCTCTGAAAGAAGGAGAGAACTTCCACTTTGAATATGGCCTTGTCTAAATAAGATCAGAGTTGGTGAATCCAAGAGGCTTCCATAACCTTGGCAGCTCATGACAAGAGCCTTGGGTGATTAATGACGTTATAAATAAGAGTGTCAATTGTTAAGTCAACAACAGGAGTCAATGTGCACCTACTCCTCATGTAGGACCTCTGTCCTTAATGTGTTGTACTATGCGAATTAATGGCAAAACTACTACTCAAACAGTACTCTGTACTTTGTGTGTCTGTGTGGGTGCAGTCTGTTGACATCTTTACTTAGTATATACTATGTTGATCTTCTGTATATAAAGATAATTGAAAAATGAATCTGATGAAGAATGGGATGGGAGAGGGAGTAGTAGATGGGATGATTTGCGGTTAGGAAGGAGGTATGGGAGGAAAAGCCACTATAATTCAAAAGTTGTACTTTGGAAATTTATATTTATTAAATAAAAGTTGGAAAAAAGTTCTCAGCCATTTATACAATTAGTTATTCTGCCTCATCCTATCTCTTTTCTCTTTTGAAATTCTAATTAATTAGTTAATATTTTAGATCATTATATATTGATTCATAACTCTTGGGTGTTACATGGATATTTTCTGGCTCTTTTTTCACTTTACATTTTTTATGGACAATTTCCATTAATCTCCATCCAAGCTCACGCATTCTTTCCACAATATTGTGCAGTGAGCTGATCAATCCATAAAAGGAAACCCTTGCCTCTGATAAGCCATTTTTCTTAATTTTGATATTTTTTCTTGCAGTTTAAGAAAATTTCATTTCTTTACTAAAAATCCTTGTTTACTCATGAATGTTGTCCACCTTGTTCACTAGGTTTCTTAGAATGCAATCATACGCCGGCGCTGTGGCTCAATAGGCTAATCCTCCACCTGCTACGCCGGCACACAATATGTTTTAACATTTTTCATAAACATAATCCACAAACTACTTGTATTAAAAATAGAAAATCGTGGCCAGCACTGTGGCTCACTTGGCTAATCCTCCACCTGCAGTGTCCGGGCTCTGGATTCTGTCCTGGTTGCTCCTCTCTCAGTCCAGCTCTCTGCTATGGCCCGGGAAGGCAGTGGAGGATGTCCCAGGTCCTTGGGCCCTGCACCCACATGGGAGACCAGGAGAAGCATCTGGTTCCTGGCTTTGGATTGGCGTGGTACGCCGGCCGCCGAGGCCACTGAGGAGTGAACCAAAGGAAAAGGAAGACCTTTCTCTCTGTCTCTCTCTCTCTCACTGTCCACTCTGCCTGTTAAAAAAAAAAAAAAAAAAAGAACGAAAGCAATCATAGAAACTTTAAACTGTTTTCCAATTGTTAAACAACTGGTTTATCTCTGTAACTAGTTCTGTAGATAACTCTTATCATCCTACAATGACTGTGTGTGTGTGTGTGTTATGTAATCTTTGATTGAATGGCAAACATCACATGTCAAAGAACAGTAGAGTTTGAGATAAATTGTATTTATTCCCAGAAATGATTTCTTCCTGGCTGTTGGCGAAGAAAGAATTAGATCAATTCTAGAAAACAATTGAATTGGGTTTGGCTTTCTTTGTCATTCTACTCATTGTACCATAATTTTCCAGTACCTTCAGTGTTCTGCTTATGTGGGGCAAGGACTACTGGAGGGTTTCTGGTGACCCTATTCTACCCTTCCCCTTTAGCAGTTCCCGAGTGTCTGACTCCCAGACAGGGTCTCTCTGTACTCCGTTTCTTCAGTTGGTTATTGCTGCTTGTTACTTTGAGCTGGTCTTGTGAAGGCTGAGAATAATATTCTTAGTTCTCTTATTCCAATCTCAGACTAGGGCATCTTCTTTATGTCATCCTCAATGTGTAGCTCAGAGGAAACATTCAGCAAGTATTTTTGGTATGAATAATGTGTGAATAAGTAAATACAACTATTCTGCCAGGAGCCAATTGAGATTCAGCACAGTGTCCAGCCAGATTTACCAGTTCCCAGCCAAGTACTCTCTGTTACTAAATTAGGTCTTCTTCCCTATGATTTTAGAACAATATTATCCTTAGGGTAATCATGGAATTAAAATTTCTTGCAATTTCTACAGTCTCGGGCATCCCCTGGACTGCAGGTTTGAGTAGGCTGAAGTGTTCATGTGAAAACTTCCCATTATCCCCATTAAGAGTAAATCATGATTGAGCAAAACTTCTGCTCCATGGTCTGCTTTAAAATAGCATCTTGGTAAATTCAGGCACAACTCAAAAGCAAAGCTTATGGGGAAAGTATATAAAAGTAAGCACCGTGATTAACCATATCCAGATGGGAGAAAAATGTGTTGACATTTCAGCAAGAACAGCCTTCAATTCAAGCCAAAAACAAAAACAAAAACAAAAAAACAAAAAACCCATTTAAACTTTCTAGTCAGCCAAAATTTCCAGCTGCATGAATTCTCTAGTGAACAAACAGGGCAACACACAGAATAAGGTCACTGAAGAATGTGCCAGTAATCACAAACTGTAATTAAGCGGTAATGACCCCTACTTGAAGCTTTCTTCAGGATTAATGAATACCTGAGAAGCCATTGGCCCGAGGCAGCCCTCATTCTATCCAGATTGCCCTGGGATAGTGAATGCTATAAACAAAATGTACTTTCAGCTTAAATCATCCCCTAAAGTTATCTTTTCCACTACTGTATCAGAATTGGATTTTTATGGCATTCATTGTGAAAAGGGCCAAGTTTAATCAAGAAAGGAGAAAGAAAAGACTGAATTTCAAAATCAGAGTATGAGATTTCTTTTGAATAGAGCATTGAGGGCAGGTGTGAATTATATTTAGAATATTTAGTCATAGTTTCCAGTTTTGAGTTCTTCATTAGAAACACAGATAATATTTACAATATGCCAGATGAAATACTTAAATTTACCATCATAATAAATGTTAAGTGAAATTATAATTACTGTCAATCACTGTTATAATTATTCTTTCTGAGACTTTCAATGCCTTAGCAAATAAAAGAGGAAGAAAGGAACCTATTGGATTAGTAGGTAACATGGCCATCAAAATATTCACCACCATTTCTTTGCTGCTTATTCTACCAGCAGGCACTCAATAGATATTCTGGCTCTTCCCTTGGAGGTTGAACATCATGTCACTCCCTCATACATATGAAATCTGTGAATCGGGGAAAGTAAATCTAGGCCATACTAATCAGTGAAAGTGTTGGAATGCAATCCCAGATTCCTGACTGAAAGGCTCAAACTTGAAATCTCTACGCACTATGACCTTGCTAACATGAAAGTTCTTCATCAATCACTTAGAAGTCATGGGGCCAGTGCTGTGGTGTAATAGTTAATCCTCTGCCTGCAATGCTGGCATCCCATATGGGCACAGGTTCAAAAACTGGCTTCTCCACTTCTAATCCAGCTCTCTACTGTTGCCTGGGAAAGCAGTAGAAAATGGCCCAAGCCCTTGGGCCACTGCATCCATGTAGGAGACCCAGAAGAAGCTCCTGGATCATGGTTTCAGATCAGAATAGCTCTGGCTGTTAAGACCATTTGGGGAGTGAACTAAAAGATGGAAGATCTCTCTGTCTGTCTCTTTGCTTCTGCCTCTCTGTAACTCTGCCTTGCAAATAAATAAATAAATCTAAAAAAAAAGTAGTCATGAGGTGGATTCGTCAGGGTGAGAATGTCGATAAACAGATGGAGCTGGAGGGGGAACATCAAAGTCATTAACATACTTTAAAAGGGTCCATTTATGTAAATGAGGAGACACAGCTGGGAAAACTCAGAAGTGATGGGAATTCTAACATAGGAGTCTGCTATCATTGCTGTCATCCACACATGTTAGTGTTTCTGTCTTCATATGAACACAGGAGCCTTGAAGTAACTCTGTGTTACCAAATATACTCCACATTCACACTATCCCCACTTAAGTCTGTGAAATTTATTTAACAAAAAACTAAAAGGTTTTAGAAAGTGCAAGTCTTTATGTTTTTAAAGATTATTTATTTATTGAAAGTCAGAGTTACACAGAGATAGAAGGAGAGGCAGAAAGAGAGAGAGGTCTTCCATCCAGTGGTTCTCTTCCCAATTGGCCACAATGGCCAGAGCTGCGGCGATTCAAAGCTCGGAGCTTCTTCCACGTCTCCCATGTGGGTGCAGGGGCTGAAAGACTTGGGCCATCTTCTACCACTTTCCCAGGCCATAGCAGAGAGCTGGATCCGGCACACCTAAAAGGAATTCAGAAGAATAATTGTAAGATTTCTCAAGAACACAGAGAAACAATTACATGAATTAAGGAAATCCATACATGACATAAATGAGAAATTCTGCTGGGAGATAAATATATCAAAGAATAATAAAACTGAAATATTAGAAATGAAGAATTCAATATGTCAAATAAAAAAACTACAAAGCCTTATCAAAAGACTCTAGAATGGAAGAAAGAATATGCCACAGCCAAAGAATACACATTATTTTCATCAATGCATGGAACATTCTCTAGGGTGATTCATATGCTAGGTCATTAAACAAACCTAAACAAATTTTTAAAAAATTGTAATCATGTCATGTATCTTTTCTGACCACAGTGGAATAAAGTTGGAATGAAAAATATAAATAAATTAAAAATTAAAAAAAGAAATTCTAGATAATATAGAAACACATGGAGACCAAACAACATCTTCCTGAATAAATAGTGAGTAAGAGAAGTTATCAAAAGATAAATTAAAAAAATTCTTAGAAACAAATGAAGATGACAACGCAATATGTGGGATACAGCAAAAAGAGTGTTAAGAGGGAAGTTTACAACAATTAGTGCCTATTTCAAGAAATTGGAAAGCTATGAAATGAATGATCTAAAATATAACTCAAGGACATAGAAAAATAAGAACAAACCAAACAAAAACATTAGTCAAAGGAAAGAAATTATGAAATTAGAGAAGAAATAAACAAAATAAAATTAGAAATGCATACAAGAGAGTAGTGAAATGAAGAGGTGCTATTTTGACAAAGTCAAAAAAATTTATAATCCATTGGTTCAAAAACCCAATAAGGGAGAAGACTCAAATTATTAAAACTAGAAATGAGAAAGTAGAGGTTACAACTGATACCACAGAAATTTTAAAAAAATCATCAGTAATTATGACTAGCAGCTATATGCCAAAAAATTGGAAAATTAGAAGAAATGGATAGATTTCTGGACATATACAATTTATAAAACCTGGGCATAAAGGCCTAGAAAACCTAAATATCCAGGGGCCAGTGCTGTGGCCTAGCGGGTGGAGCCGCTGCCTGTGGTGCTGGCATCCCACATTGGCGCCAGTTCAAGTCCCAGCTGATCCACTTCTGGTCCAGCTCTCTGCTATGGCCTGGGTAAGCAGTGGAAGATGGCCCAAATCTTTCAGCCTCTGCACCCACATGGGAGACCTGGAGGAAGCTCCAGGCTCCTGGCTCTGGATCAGTGCAGTTCTGGCCATTGTGACTGATAAGGGAGTGGATCAGTGGACGGAAGACATCTCTCTCTCTCTGCCTCTTCTTCTCTCTCTGTGTAGCTCTGACTTTCAAGTAGATAAATCTTTAAAAAAAGAAAACCTAAATATCCAATAACTAAGATGCATATTGAATAGATAATGATGACCCTCCTGACAACGAAAAGCCCAGGACCACATGAATTCAAACCTGAAATTTACCAAATTTTTAAAGAAGAGCTTATCCTAATTCTTCTTAAATGATTCAACACAATTGAAAAGAAGGAATCCTACCAAATTCCTTCTATTAGGCCAGCATCACCTTAAATACAAAACCAGAGAAAGATACAACAAAGAAATACAAGTATAGATGAATATCCTTGATGAACATAGATGCAAAAATCCTCAACAAAACATCAACTAATGTAATCCAAAACCACATAAAAGAAATCATCCAACCAGATGAAATAGATTTATCTCAGGGATAAGGATGGTTCAACACATGGAAATCAATAAGCAAGATACATCACTTTTACAAATTGAAAACAAAAATTAGCCAGCGCCATGGCTCAGCAGGCTAATCCTCTGCCTTGCGGTGCCGGCACCCAGGGTTCTAGTCCCGGTTGGGGCGCCGGATTCTATCCCGGTTGCCCCTCTTCCAGGCCAGCTCTCTGCTATGGCCCGGGAAGGCAGTGGAGGATGGCCCAAGTCCTTGGGCCCTGCACCCCATGGGAGACCAGGAGAAGCATCTGGCTCCTGGCTTCGGATCAGCGCGATGCGCCGGCCGCAGCGGCCATTGGAGGGTGAACCAATGGCAAAAAGGAAGACCTTTCTCTCTGTCTCTCTCTCTCACTGTCCACTCTGCCTGTCAAAAAAAAAGGGGGGGGAAATTATTCCGCACAGCTGAACGTAATTGGAGGTAGTTAGCAGGCAAATGATATACCCACAGGAGCCAGAGATCGGAAGCTCTCTCCCAAGGACCACACAGGGAATCTGTGCTGCCCTCAGTGTGGGCTCCAATTCTCCTGCAGTCTCCCACTGGGTCGTCAAGTTAGATGCTAATCTCCTGTATTTTCACCCCTCCCCCCAGAGTCAGGTTTTTCTGCTAGGCTCAGGGCCGGTGCAGACCTCAGGTCGCCCTGCTTATGACGTATGTCCAAAATGGCGCCTGCTCTTTGTCTTGCTCGACTTTGAGGGGTGAGTGGAGAGAGAGAAACTCATGTCCGTATCGGTCACTTTTTTTTTTCCTCTCTCTCTTCTAGTTAGCCTGGTGAACTTTTCTCCATGGAGTTTCAAGCCTCGTTCCCTCTAGTCTCCTCTTTCCGCTTGCCTGCTGGTGTTTCGGGCTATTGAGGTTCGGCTCACCTCGCGTTCCAGCGCTGGTGTGTTGAGTCTGCCGCTGGTGTCCCGAACTTGGGCTCCCACGCTCTCCACGCAGGTACACTGTGAATCACTAGTTCCAGAAGAGTTTCCTCTGCTGTTTCTTCCCCTACTCTTCCCTGAACCTGCAGTATCTCCACTTTTATTAACCTGTCTCTCGCCCGGACTAATAGTGTGCTCCCTGCCTATTCCGCCATCTTGCCGCTCTCCAGTAGCATCCTTTCATTATGAAAACCTTAAACAAATTGGGTATAGAAGGAACAAACCTCAACACAGTAACACGATCAAAGCAATATATGACACCCACAGCCAACATTATATGGAATGGGGAAAGCTGGAAGCATTTCCACTAAGATCCGGAACCAGAAAAGGTTGCCTACTCTCATGATTACATTTCTAAAGAGTTTATTTATTTGAAGTCCAGAATTACAGAGAAAGGAAGAAACAGAGAGAGTGGGTTTCCATTTGCTGGATCACCCCTGAAGTGGCCACCATGCCAGGCTTGAGCCAGCCCAAATCCAGGAGCCAGGAGCTTCCTACAGGTCTCCCATGTTGTCTGAAGGGATCCACACCCTTGTGTCATCCTCTGTTGCGTTCCAAGGCCATCAGCAAAAAGCTGGGTCAGAAGTGGAGAAGCCAGGACTTGAACCAGTACCCATAAGGGTTGACAACATCATAGGCAGTGGTTTTTATTTGTTATACCACAATGCTGGGTCCTCACCGTTCACTTTTCATTATTTCTTTTATTTTCTTTCTTTTTTTTTCAGAGAGAGAGAGAGAGAAAGAGAGAGAGATGGATAGAGATCTTCCATCTACTGGTTCACTACCCAAATTACCACAATGGCCCAGGCTTGGACTAGGCCAAATCCAGGAGGCAGGTGCTTCCTCTGGGTCTCCCAGATGGATGAAAGGACCTAAGCACGTGTTCCATACTTTACAGCCATCCCAGGTGCATCAGCAAGGAGCTTGATGAGAAATGGAGCAGCAAGATGCAACCAGCACCCAGATGGGATGCCAGCACTGAAGGTGGAGGCCTAACCTTCTACACCACAGCACCAGTCTCTCATCATTATTTTTCAATACACTTCTGGAAGCTTTGGCCAGAGCAATTAAGCAAGAAAAAAAGAATCAAAGGGATACAAGTTTAAAAGGAGGAACACAAAATATCCATGCTTGCAGATTATATGACCCTATATAGGAAAACCAAAAGACTCCGCTTAGAGACTATTGAAACTCCTAAAAGTTTAGATGTTAAATGATAGAAAATCAATACACAAAAATCAATAGCATTTATATTTATAAACAATGATATGGCTGAGAAAGAATTTGAAAGATCACTCCCAATCAAAACAAGTACAAAAAATTTAAATCTCTTGGGATAAATTTAACTAAGACTGTGAAATATCTCTACTATGAAAATTACAAAACATTAAAGAAAGAAATAGAAGACACAAAAAAGGAAAAACTTCCATGTTTATGGATTGGAAGAATTAACATCATAAAATATCCATACTGCCCAAAGCAATTTATGGACTCTAAACAATCCCAATCAAAATATCAAGAACATTCATAGATCTAGAAAAAATTTTTATAAAATTCTAAAATTCATAAGTAAACACAAGAGACCCCAAATATCTAAAACAATCTTTTTAACTTTTATTTAAGGCATACAAATTTTATGTATTTCATATGGAACATAGTAGTACTTCCCATCCTGCCCTCCCTCCCATTCATACTCCCATACTTCTCCTTCATATCCTGTTCCCATTTATAGTTTTTACAAAGATCTATTTTCAGTTAATTTTATACTCATAGATCACCCCTACCCTATGTAAAGAGTCCAACAAATAGTACGAAGAAAAAATCTGTTCCACAACTGTTGAGACAAGGGCTATCTCAAAATGTCAATTTCACTGCTATAGATTACCTTTCAGGTACTCTATTAATCACTACACATCAGGGAAAATATACGGTATTTGCCCTTTTAAGATTGGCTTATTTCACCAAGTATAATGGCTTCCAGTTGCATCCATTTTGTTGCAAAAGATGGGGTTTAATTTTTCTACAACTGTGTAGTATTCCATAGTGTATATACACCATAATTTCTTTATCCAGTTATCACATAGCCTCACATCTATGTTTTTGCCAGTACCAGCCTGTTTTGATTATAGCTGCCCTGCAGTATGTCTTGAAATCTTGTATTATGATGCCTCTGTCTTTGTTATTTAAGATTGGTTAAGCTATTCAAGTTCTCTTACTCTGTATGAATTTTAGCATAATTTTTTTCTAGATTTGAGAACAATGTTGGTATTTTGATTGAAATTGAATTCAATCTGCAAATTACTTTTGGTAGTATGAACATTTTGATGATATTGATTCTCCCAATACATGAAAAAGGAAGTTTTCCATTTTTTGGTATGTTCTTCTATTGCTTTCTTTAATATTTTGTAATTTTCACCAGAAATCTTTGACATCACATCTTTGGTTAAATTTATTCCAAGATATTTAATTTTTTGTAGCTACTGTGATTTGAATTGATCTTAGTAATTCTTTCTCAGCCAAGGCATTGCCCGTGTTTACTAAAAAAAAGCTACATATTTTTGTGTGTTAATTTTATATCCTGGTACTTCACCAAGCTCTTTCATGAGTTTCAATAGTCTCTCAGTGGAGTCTTTAATATCCCATCTTTAGAAATATGTCATCCACAAACAAGAATAGTTTGACTTCTTCATTTCTAATTTGTATCCCTTTGATTCCTTTTTCTTGGCTAATGGCTCTGGTTAAAGCTTCCAGAGCTATATTGAATAGCAATGGTGAAAGTGAGCATCCTGGGCCAGTGCCACGGCTCACTTGGCTAATCCTCCACCTGCAGCGCCAGCACCCTGGGTTCTAGTCCCGGCTGGAGTGCCAGATTCTGTCCCAGTTGCTCCTCTTCCAGTCCAACTCTCTGCTATGGCCCAGGAAGGCAGTGGAAGATGGCCCAAGTGCTTAGGCCCTGCACCTGCACGGGAGACCAGGAGGAAGTACCTGGCTCCTGGCTTCAGATTGACGCAGCGCACCAGCCATAGCGGCCATTTGTGGGGTGAACCAACGAAAGGCAGATCTTTCTCTCTCTCTCTCTCTCTCTCTCTCACTGTCTAACTCTGCCTGTCAAAAAAAAAAAAAGAAAGAAAGAAAAAAACAAAGTGAGCATCCTTGTCTGCTTCTCTGGTTCTGGATCTTAGTGGGAATGTTTCAAACTTTTCCCTATTCAATAATGTGCTGGCTGTGGGTTTGTTATAAATTGCTTTGATTTTGATTATTTGTTCTCTAATTTTTATTATTTTTTTCTTGTACTAATTTGAGGTTTGGTTATTGTTTTTTTTTAGGTTATTGAAATGCATTGATAGCTCATATATTTGGTACCTCTCCAGCTTCTTGATATAGGGACTAATTATTACAAAATTTCCTGTTAACACTGCTTTTGCTGTATCCCATAAGTTTTGATATTTGTGTATATCTTCATCCATTTCTAGGATTTAAATTTTTCTTTTGTTATCTTCTATGATTCACTGTTTAATCAAGGATGTTGTTCAGTCCCCATGTGATTGCATATGTTCTAGAGATTCTTGAGTGGTTAATTTCAAGCTTCTCATTGTGTTCAGGGAAGATGTATAGTATGATTTAAATTTTTTTGAATTTCCTAAAACTTGCATTATGGCATAGTATGTGGTCTATCCTACAGAATGTTCCATGCACTGATGAAAATAATGTGTATTCTGCATCTGTGGGATGAAAAATTCTGTAGATAATAGTTGAGTACATTTATTCTAAGTGTCAATTAGCTCTGTCATTTATTTTTTAATTTTCTGTCTAGTTTACCTGTCCATTGATAAATGTGGCAGGTTGAAGTCCCCATTATTATTATTGTATTGGAGTCTATGCCTCCCTTTAGGTCCATTAATATTTCTTTTAAATAGCCAGTCACTCTGGAATTGGGTTCATATGCACTTACTATAGCCATATCCACTTGTTGAATTGATCCCTTAATCATTAAATAGTGCCCTTCTACTTTTTAAAAGTTTTTGTGTTAAAGTTTATTTTGTCTGATATTACAATGTCTAAACCTGCTCCTTTTTTGGATTCTTTTATCATTGGACATCTTTTTTATTTCCTTTCACTTTCAGTCTGCATGTATGTTTGCTGGTGATGTGTTTCTGTAGGCAGCAAATTGAAGCATCTTGTTTTTAAATCAATTTTTCGAGTCTGCATCTTTTAACTTTAGATTGAGGCCATTTACATTCAAGGTGACTATTGATAAGTAATGATTTGGCCTTGCCATTTTTCCATAAATATTCCTATTGTTTATTTTGAATTTCCTTTGTACTTTTACTGGGAGATTTTCTGCCTTTACATTCTTTCATAGTGATGACCATATTTCTGTGTTTCTGTAGATAGTTCCTTAAACATCTTTTGTAATGCTGAATGAGTAGTGATAAATTCTTTGAATTTCTTTTTTTCTTTTCTTTTTTTTTTTTTTTTTTGACAGGCAGAGTGGACAGTGAGAGAGAGAGACAGAGAGAAAGGTCTTCCTTTTTGCCATTGGTTCACCCTCCAATGGCCGCCGCGGCCTGCACGCTGCGGCCGGCGCACCGTGCTGATCCGAAGCCAGGAGCCAGGTGCTTATCCTGGTCTCCCATGGGGTGCAGGGCCCAAGGACTTGGGCCATCCTCCACTGCACTCCCGGGCCACAGCAGAGAGCTGGCCTGGAAGAGGGGCAACCGGGACAGAATCTGGCGTCCCGACCGGGACTAGAACCTGGTGTGCCAGCGCCACTAGGCAGAGGATTAGCCTGTTGAGCCATGGTGCCGGCCTTGAATTTCTATTTGCTGTGGAAAATCTTTCACCTTAATTCATAATTGAGAGTTTTGAAAGGTATAGTATTCTTGGTTGACAGCTTTTT
Organism: Lepus europaeus; assembly: GCF_033115175.1. NCBI lineage: Eukaryota > Metazoa > Chordata > Mammalia > Lagomorpha > Leporidae > Lepus > Lepus europaeus. Next base: position 101,525,061 of record NC_084828.1, on the reverse strand, counting down.
CCTCTTAAGACTTGGAATATATCTTGCCATTCTCTCTGAATCTGAAGGGTTTCTGATGAGAAGTCAGCTGTGAGTCTAAGTTGAGATCCTCTGAAAGTAATCTGGAATTTCTCTCAGCACACTTTGGAATCTTTCCTTGATGAGTGTCATGGTAAGATCTTTTCTGATCATGTCTATTAGGAGTTCTATGTGCTTCCTGTATTTTGACTTCCATTTCTTTCTTCTTTCTTCAAATTGGGAATATTTTCTGTAATTATTTCACTAGATAGAACTTCTAATCCATTCTCTTTTCCTTACCCTCAGAAATTCCTAATATGTTGGATTGCTTTCATATGTTGGATTTCCATATGTTGGATTGTTTCATATTATCCCACAAATCTCCAACACTGTTTTTAATTTTTCTAATTTTTAGAAAATTTTTATTTAATGAATGTATATTTTTTTTCTAATTTCTTCTTTCTCACTCTTTTCTTATTGTCTGACTGAAAAATTTTCCAAAGGTTTGTCTTCTAGCTCAGGTATTCTTTTTTCTTTATCTGCAAGTCTTTTAAAATGACCTATTGAATTATTAATTTCTAATATTTCATTTTGTTTTCTCAACTTCATGGAATAAACTTTTATTTATAATATGTATGGATTTTCATTACTAATCTCATTATTAATCCTTTGAATTCCATTTCTGGCATTTAATCAATCTCTTCATTTTCACATTCTAGTATTGAAGTGTTGTTATATTTCTTTTGGGAGATCATATCACCTTCCTTCTTCTTGCTTCTTGAATGCTTGCATTTAATTTTAGGCATTCCTGGAGAGTCTTGCTGTTTTATTCTTCTGATGTCTTTTACCTTTGAACTATGCCTCTGGGGCTTAATGAAATTCCTATTTTTTCAGTGAATACCTAGAGGTGTGTGCTGGGTGTGGCCAGAGAGCTCTACACAGTTCACTAGGGTGGGGTGAATAACCTGGGTGACACTCATGTTGGGCATGTTAGATATGCTCTTGTTACCAGAAGGTGTGTATGATCACCTCTGTTGGTATAATCACACCCTCACCTCCACTCATTCAAGGTGATCAATGCCGGGGTTATCTCTCAGTGGGGACAATGCTCATCCATGCTTCCACATGAAGTGCACAAAGCATCTGGGCAGTCTTTAGTGTGAGCATGGATCCCACTGAAATGACCCATTCCAGGCAATCAGGGATCTCTGAGCATGTGGTGATGTACACAGTATTGCCCAGAGACCCAGTTACACCCTGGGTCCTCTCATGCAGTCAGAGCTCTCACAGTGTCAACACACAGGGCCCCCACAATCATGGAATACAGAGGATTCACTCTACCCCACCTGCTTGTTCCATCCTTTGGGAGACTGAGACATTCCCAGAGCCAGCTGTCTGTGGGTTCTCCACCTTGGTGATTTGAGCCCAGAGTCTGTGATAAGTTGAGAGGCTGGGGGCACCTCACAGTCATGCTTGGCAGCCCATCCCCCTCTCAGTCCTCCCAGTCAGACTCACAGTGAGTAAGGAATGTAGAGTTTTCCCTTTGGTAAATTCCCTGGATCATAATAACTGCTGACCACAGCCTTACAGAATCATGCCTCCTCCTTGTGATTGTCAGGCATGTACAAGAGTCTCTGTAGCCAATACTAATGTCAGAATGACTCCTTCTTGTCAGCCATTGTTGGATGCACATACCTGAGCTGCTGGTGGTGCCTCTGCTGACAAGATGTTGTCTTGTCCCTGATAGTTGCTAGGTGTATGCACAAGAGCTACCACAGCTGCTACATACTTATGTCCAAAATGGCACCAACCCTCTCTCAACTGACTTCCAGGCACTGTTGTGGAGGCAAGAAAGCTGAGAAAAACATGCCAATTTTCTTCAATGAGTTAGTGGGTACCCTGTTTCCTCCAGGGCTCCAGATAAGTCTCAAAGACAGTGTAGTTCACTAGGCTCTCCCTCCAGCCATATCACCAGTGGCATGGACCACTTCAATCTAATCTTTCCTTGCTCTCCAAAACTGGCACCTTCTCTGGTTCTGGGATGCAGGGGTCATGTGCTTTGTCCTTGATCATTGCTGAACATCTGCACCTTCCACACAGATCCACAGCATCTCTCCTCTTTCTGCAGAATATTCCCTGCGGTTTTCCCTCCAACTTTCCCCTGAGAATGCACGTTTTCCACTTTTTTTTTTGCTACTATTTTCCCCTAGGCTAGAGCAGTCCACCCTTTCCCTATTCTACGATCTTGGAATCCACCTTAAAGCAATCTTTAAAAATAAAAGCAAAGACGAACGTATCACCATAACAGATTTCAAGACATATTACAAGGTAGTTATAATGAAAACAGCTTTGTAATGGCACAAAAATAAACATGCGGACCAATGGAGCAGAACCCCAGAAATTAATTTACACATATGCAACTAACTTATCTTTGGCAAATGTGCTAAAATCATTCCCTGGAAAAGGACAATCTCTTCTACAAATGATTTTTGGCAAATTAGATCTCTGCATTCAGATGTATCAAACAAAACCTTATACCTATTCAAAAATCAAGTCACAGTGGATCTACAATCTAAACCTAAGACCTGAAACCATCAATTACTAGAGGGAAGCATAGGGGAAACACTGAAATACATTAGCATAGGCAAAGACTTCTTGGATAAGATCTAAGAAGCACAGCCGGTAGAAGCAATAGTTAAATGGATAACATCAAACAAAAAAGCTTCTGCACATCAAAGGAAACAATCAACACAGTTTAGAGGCAACCACAAATTGGGAAAAATTATTTGCAAACTATGCATCTAATAAGAGTAATATCCAGAAAAAAGGAGCTCAAGAAACTCAACAACAATAATCAAACAATCCAGCTAAAGTACATGGACAGGCACTTTTCAGAGGATGAAATACAAATAGCCAACAGATGTATGAAAAAATTCTCAAGACCATTAGCCATCAGGAAAATGTAAATAAAAACCACAATGAGATTTCATTTCAACCCAGTCAGAATGCCTATCATCCAAAAATTAAAAAATAACAAATGCTCATAAGGATGTGTGGAAAAAAGTACCCAAATACACTTTTGATGGGAATGTAAACTAGTGCAGCCATTTTGGAGGACAATATGGAGGTTTCTCTGATCTATCATAAGATCCAGTCATCCTACTCCTGACAATCTACCCAAAAGAAAGGAAATCAGCAAATGAAATAGTTGTCTATACCCTGTGTTTATACCAGTTCAATTCACAACAGCTAAGTTATGAAATCAACCCAGATGTCCATCAACTGATGACTTGGTAAAGAACACATAGTTTGTATACACAATGAAATGCTACTCATCCATAAAAAATGAAATCCTGTCTTTTGCAACAAAATGGATGCAATGTAAACAATTTTGCTTAGTGAAATAAGCCAAATATCATGTTTTCTCTGATTTATGGTAGCTAATACATACAGTACAAAAATACTAAATGTATAAGAGTGAAACTAGTGCCCTATAATTTTGTTATTGTTTATGTACCATCTATATTACTGTGAAACAGTGGTGTTTCTCCTTTTTACTTGTTGAACAATATATTTAATTGAACATTAAGCCTGCAGCTATAAAATAAATTGAAAGTATGTTATTAAGATCTCTGTCCTTAATATGCTGTACACTGTGATTTAATGCTATAACTAGCACTCCAACAGTATGTTTCACTTTGTGTTGCTATGTGGGTGCAAACTGTTGAAATCTTTACTTAATATATACTAAACTGATCTTCTGTATATAAAGAGAATTGAAAATGAATCTTGATGTGAATGGAAGGGGAGAGGGAGAGAGAAAGGGGAGGATTGCGAGTGGGAGGGAAGTTATGTGGGGGGGGGAAGCCATTGTAATTCATAAGCTGTACTTTGGAAATTTATATTCATTAAATAAAAGTTTTAAAAAAATTAAAGGAAAAAAAGAAAGGAGTATGGGAAGGAACTATTGTAATGTTTTTAGAATTGTATCTATGAAATATGTTCTCTTTATATTAATAATTTAAAAATTAAATTGTATTTAGACCAAGGTATATCTTAAGTTTAAACATATTTTCTTTTATTTATTTATTTATTTATTTATTTATTTGAAAGTCAGAGTTACAGATAGGGAGAGAGATCATCCACCTGCTGTTTCACTCTACAGATGGCTATGGTAGCCAGGGCTGGCCAGGCCAAAGCCAGGAGCCAAGAACTTCATGCAGGTCTCCCACTTGAGTGTCAGTGGCTCAAGTAGTCAGGCAGGCCCTCTTTTGATGCTTTCTTCTTCTGCTCCATCAGGAGGGAGATGATTGAGAAGTAGAGCAATGGGACATGAATCTACACCCACATAAAATTCTGGTGTCAAAGGCAGTAGCTTTACCAACTATGCCCCAGTGCTGACCCCAACATGCTCAATTTATAAATTAAACACTGTAGGACCTCGGCCACCACCCTTTTCCAAAGGGAGAAAATTTTAAGATTATCTGGGAGGAAAATTCCCAAATTAGCTGATGTTGCTTTTCCCAATCCTCATTTTCAAGGTCAGATAATCACAGACAAAACCAGAAGTATAATCCATTTGGCCATGACTAACCCAATTGGTAAAATACAATGGACCAAGACAGAAGAGTGGAAAAGTTGTGGTGAATCATCTAAACTCTTTTGTAAAAAGTAAGAATCCTGGCAAATTGTTGCAAAACATAATATGAGAATCTTTGTCAAACACGTTGGCCTTTGTTGCAACAGAGAAGATTTATTTAACGTTCAGTAAATTTGACCTATTTGCTAATCTGATGTTTCTGTGGTAATAATGAAAAAAGAGATTTATAAATAAAGAGCCAACGATTCTGATATATTTGATATATCAGATAAACTGTAAACCATGCAAAATCTTTTTTTAAGATTTATTTATTTATTTATTTGAAAGTCAGAGTTACACAGAGTGAGGAGAGACAGAGAGAGAGAGAGAGAGAGGTCTTCCATCTGTTGGTTCACTCCCCAGTTGGCCGCAATGGCCGGAGCTGTGCTGATCTGAAGCCAGGAGCCAGAAGCTTCTTCTGTGTCTCCCACATGGATACAGGGGCTCAAGGACTTGGGTCATCTTCTACTGCTTTCCCAGGCAATAGCAGAGAGCTGAATGGGAAGTGGAGCAGCCAGCACTAGAACCAGCATCCATATGGGATACCAGCGCTTCAGGTCAGGGCTTTATCCCACTGCAACATAGTGCTGGCCCACCATGTAAAATCTTAAGGTGTAATACCATCCATGCCCTAGTCCTAGTCTAGACCCATATCACTCACAAAGGTCTGGACTACCCTCAAACAAGACATGTATTTAGTGGGGAGTGAGAAGATGGTAAGAAAAGCCACTCTCAGCATCTGATGACAAAATCTAGTTGCAAAGAAGGACAATGATTCTATGCCAGTATTATCTATTAAAGCCCACTCTTCTAATGTAGGTATCTAAAAGGCATTGCCTTTGGACTATGCCTGGTTGGCTGTTAATTTTGTAACTTGTTTATTTTATTTTAAGATTTAACAATTTATTGAAAATGGTAAAGGATTCCAGTTCATAAATGACCAACTGGCTGTTTCAGCGGATGAAGTGAGGATGAATGTGGCAGGCAATCATTATCTCCTACTAACCTCCCTACACTAGGTCTGATTTGATGATTCCCAGCCAGAGGTATGTATTTGAACCATCTGAAAAGCTTTAAAAATTACATATACTTGATTATTCCAATTCTAAGGCACTAAATTCCTTAGTGAGTGAGAGGGATGTGTTTCATTAAGAGAATGATTTGTTTTATGGCCAGCATTGTGGCATAGTGAATAATGTCATAGCCTGCGATGCCACTATTCCCTGTAGGTACCTGTTTGTGTCCCAACTACTCCATTTCTGATCCAGCTCCCTAATAATGGTCTAGGAAAAGCAACAGAAGATGGCCCAAGTGTTTGGGCTCCTGCCACCCACATGGGAGACCAGGATAAAGCTCCTGGCTCCTGATTTTTTGCAGCCATCTGGGGAGTAAACCAGCAAATGGAAGAGTCTCTCTCTCTCTCTTTCTCTCTCTCTCTCTCTCTCTCTCTCTCCCTCTCTCTCTCCTTCCCCCCTGCTCTCCCTCTCTCTCCTTCTGTAACTCTGACTTAGGAATAATTAAATAAATCCTTAAAAAATATTGATTGTTCTAATCACCCTAGTTCTTCCTAACTCAAATAAGGAAATCTAAAATTCCCTCTCCATCTCAGTCAATACTCTTCGGGATAGATTGATTTCAATCATGTTTCTAAATTCATGATACTAGAAAAAGAACATAAACTTTCACACATACATACTGAAATTATACCACCACCTCCCTTACTCAATTAACACAGCTTTACCCAAACAGTTGAAAGTTTTTTGCATCTATCTTTCAAGTCTTTGATTGTGTGTCATTTTGGGTTAAGGCTCTCCCAGGGGTGCCTTTCATGTTTTATGCAATGACTCTGAAAGCAATGAAAACCCATGGTGAGAGCTTAAAACACAGGATGTAGTTTCTTATCTACTTCCCTTCTTTTAAATATCTTCATAATTTCTAGTGTTCCACAAGATTTTGTTTTCTGGTCTGGCTGTAAAATGTATGGGATATTCTTGTATCATTTTATGCATTAGAAAAGGAGCAAATTCCTGTCCTGACTTTAGATGTACAATGTAATACTTTATCCTTTTTAGTATTTGTTGTTGTTGTTGTGGTTCTAGTACTATTGGTTGAACTCAGTAATTAACACACAATTATTCTTAGGTGTTTAAATTTTAACTGAAAAGTGATCCCTGTTAAATCTAAGAGTGGAAAAAGAGAGGGAGGAGATGAAGAGCTATGGGTTATTTAACTATGTGCTTATTTTCAAAGACTTGAATAATCACCTTGTAACAATGATCCGATTTGGTCTATGTTATGTCATGATTTTAAGGAATCTTATTTCAACCAGATATTTTGGATTTTGATATTGGTCTATTATGCTATGTTATATGTGCGTACATATTGTATGTCCACATGGGGAAATTTTATTAAGAGTTTTATTTTAAATGGCTTTTAGATAAGATTGTCCATAAATTTAAGCTGCTAAAATCAATCAAAGATACATTTTAATTTGTATGACCTGAATCTGTGTATCATATGTTTTAAACTTGTTGGTAGAAAGAAACTAAAAACATTTTATATGGTTGTGCTTAAGTTTACTGGTTAAACAAAGTACACCATGTTAGATATTTAAGACGTGTTTTCAAATACATGATTCTTAAAATTTATAGAAGGCATTGGACCTTCCGGTAAATGTTTTATTAAGTTCTTATCTAAGGGTTGAAATGGTTTGCTAAGTATTCATGTAATATTGCTATTGTCAGCAAGTGATCTAGGACTTGCTCCCTCATTTCTCTATTCTAAGCCCAACTTGTTCTTTCACTTCTCTATTCTCTTCAAGGTAGGGAACTAATTCTATTATGAAGGAATCTGTAGGATGCACAATTTAATCTTTAGACCTTATAAGAGATGGCTAACATTTTTCTGTAATAGCATAGCCAAAATAAGAACTTAACTAATAATCTCATAGCTAGATTCACATCGCCATCAGCAAAGTATACAGTAAGTAAAAAAAAAAAACCTCCCTTTCAGACCAAAGGGAAAGAAAGTTTTAAAGTGAGAATATAATTTTCCTCATGGGCATTGTCTACCTTAGAAAAACTACTACAGAACATGCCTGTGACTAGAGACTTGTAGTTCAGGCCACCGAAGATTAGAGATGGGACACGGGCACTCCCTTGACTTGCATCCTCTGGTCTGCTTTAACACAAACCAGGAGGAAAAGAAAGCTAGGCATCAGAAGCAATGGATGGCAGGCCTATTAATGGCTGATCTGTACAGTGATCTGCCCTCAAGGAGACCCAACAGGCCAGTCCACTGCAGTGGCTTTCAATGTGGTAAGCATGGGCTTCAGCAGAAGTCAGCTTGTGAAGAGCCCTGGCAGCTCTGCCAAGAGTTGGATCACTGGAAATGGACCTGCCCTGGAGTCAAAGGATGCCCAGGTCAGAGCCACAGATCTTATTGGCTCCAAGCTGAAAAGCCCTTCACTCAGCCCAACTTCCAAAGTGACCACTGCAGCTGAGAGGACAGCCAAGTAGGGTCAGCAACATTGCAGGCAGAACTGTAAATTTCTTGTTAGAGATGCCACCTGCCTTTACCTGGCCAGCTCTCCTCCCAGGCCAGCCAAGTAATGAAAGTCAACAGAGTGCCTTCCCCTAGGAGGTTCACACCTCCCTTAGGATATACCCCATGTGAAGAGATAGATAGGTCTGGGCCTCTTAACTTACAAGGCCTAAAGCCCAACAGATTATTATCAAGCCCCTTCTATCAGGTTCTATTTGCCTCTCAATCAGAAAACTTAATTGTAGCTTAGACAGCACCTTTCTTAGCTCCTCTAATAATGACTCTGTCCTTTGTTCTAGACCCTGTCTAGCACACTTGGGCCTCATTCCTTTGTAATCATAACCTCTACTCTACCACCAATGGCTCTACTCCCAACCTGTGTGTACTGATGGTCCTCTTCCCCACTTAATGCTGTATAATTGTTCAGACCTGGTTAAGGCCACTCTTAGGATCATTGGTTATTATCCTCAACCTGTCTTTTATGACCTTGTCTAAATATGATCAGAGTCGGGGAACTTGGAAGGCTTCCATAGCCTTGGCAACTCATGACGACAGCCTAGGGTGGTTACTGGCGCCATAAACTAGAGTGTCAATTTGTTGGGTCAACAACAGGAGCCACTGTGCGCTTGCTCCTGATGTGGGATCTCTGTCCTTAATGTACTGTACATTTTGATTTAATGCTATAACTAGTACTCAAACAGTATGTTTCACTTTGTGTTTCTATGTGGGTGCAAACTGTTGAAGTATTTACACTAAATTGATCTTCTGTATATAAATAGAATTGAAAATGAATCTTGATGTGAATGGAAAGGGAGAGGGAGCGGGAGAGGGGAGGGTTGCGGGTGGGAGGGAAATTATGGGAAGGGGAAGCCATTGTAATCCATAAGCTGTATACTGGAAATTTATATTCATTAAATAAAAGTTAAAAAAAAATAAAAAAAATAAAAAAATAAGAAAAGGAGCAAATTGCAACTCCACTCAAATCTGTTGGGAACAATTGGGATTAAGAGATCAGGATACTCAACAAATATTCTAGACCCATGCTATTTCACACCTTGATCAGTCTCACAATTCTCATCATCCACAGTCTTGATACAATATGGATAATATGATAACAAGGCTATAACAGAGCAACTAAATAATCACCTGGCATCTTACTGCACTCCAAAGGGAGACATCAGCAACAACTCAGAGGGAAAATAAATGACATTAACTTGGTAACTCTACAAGCTAAAATTACCTCATCCTGTATGATACATCCTCTTGATATGTGATGTTTTCTCCTTTGTAAAAGTCATGCAAGAAAGATTTTATAGCTCTTGGAGAAAATAGATGATGAGATTTACTGCCATGAACCGGTTTGTATCAGAGGCCTATTGAAATCATGAGTGAATAGTTTATTATTGAATTAATATTAAAATGATGTCACAGAACTTAACATCCACCATCCATCTGATCAATCATGAATATTTGTAAAATACTAACTGTGCATCAGATAGGCACTATGTTGAACATGAAGACAGAAAAACGCTCTGAAACATCTGCTCCTTCACCTCAGGGAGCTCATGGTCATACAGAGGGATACAGACGTTAAAGGAGAAAACAATGCAGAAAAAATGCTTACCCGAACTAAGAATCCTCCTACATGCCATTAATACTACACCATATAATGAGGTATAACTACTGAAAATTTTTGAATTTCAAATGTCTGTGGACACACAAGTTTGAGAAGAATATAGGGAAAGTAGAATTGTTATAAAAGACCACATTCTAGATACCAAGGTGACTCAAAATCATGAGATTTAAAGAACAATTAAACATGGGAAAGATTAGTCTAGAAAAGAGGGGTGAACTTTTAGTGATCACTAGACCTCTGAAGGTAGATGAAGCAGACGATTTGGTTGATAGTCTCAGGAAGTGAGCAGAAAAAAATAGGTGGAGGCAATTAGCCAGATTCAAAACAAAAAGAAAAAACATCCTCATATCAAGATTTTATTAAGATTGAATGGTTGCTCGAGAAAAAGAAATTTCTATCACTAGATTTGTTTTATCACTTACTGTCTCATCAGTTATTAAGGATATTATAAAAGGCTACCAAACACTGTATAGGCAGTTAGACTAGAGTATAAAGTTTCTCCCCAAACTGAGAGTCTATAAATCATACCATATATATATATATATATATATATATATATATAATTAGTTGATTTATACAAAATAAATATATCTTAAAACTCATTTTCTCCATGGCCTTTGCACAGCTTATATTATTAAGCTATGAACATCCTGTTTGAGGCTAGTTTTACTAGTTGCTATGTGCACATCTGCAATAAAAAAGTTCGTTCATTTCCCTTCCTTCTTTTCTAGTAGCAGAGTTTCCCCTTTGCTTTTTTATTTTTTACTTTTTTGCACATCCATTTTCAAATTACAGTACATTTTATCATAGTACACAGTATGATTCCAAGTTAAAACAGTGGCCCATTGGGCACTGTGCTTCTGATTGGTGAAGGGCAGCCCAATCAATGATGTTGTCTGGGGGCTGGCGCAGTGGCGCCGTAGGTTAATCCTCCACCTGCGGTGCTGGTATCCCATATGGGCGCCGGTTCTAGTCCTGGCTGCTCCTCTTCCAATCCAGCTCTCTGCTATGGCCTGGTATAGCAGTAGAAGATGGCCCAAGTCCTTGGGCCCCTGCACCCACGTGGGAGACCTGGAGGAAGCTCCTGGCTCCTGGCTTCTGATCAGCACAGCTCCCGCCATTGTGGCCATCTGGAGAGTGAACCAATGGAAGGAAGTCCTTTCTCTCTGTCTCCCTTTCACTGTCTGTAACTCTACCTCTCAAATAAATAAATAAAATCTTTTAAAAAATGATGTTGTCAGAGGTTTCCCCAACCTTATCTGACTATAATGGGAACTACACAGCAGTAGTGAACCTATAACTAAAACCAAAATTCCCCTGGGGCCAGCGTTGTGGTGTAGCCAGTAAAGCTGCCACCTGTAGTGCCAGCATCCAATCCAGCTCTCTGTTGGCATTCTTGGGAAAGCAGCTGAAGATGGCCCAAGTTCCTGGGCCTCTGAAACACCATGAGAGTCCTGAAAGAAGCTCCTGGATTCTGCCTGGACCAGCCTTAGTCATTGCAGATATTTGTAGAGTGAACCATAGATGGGAGATATCTCTCAAACCTTCAAATAAATAAATCTTTTTTAAAAATCTCCCAGGAGAAATGCTACACAAGCAGAGTCAGTCTTGAGTCAGATCTTTATTGGTTCTGCATCCATATATATTTTTAGTGCTCTCTCTTTTTGAGCCGACTTTGTTTCAGGATGTCCAGTTTTCTGGAGTCGACAGCTTTCTTTTCTCACCAATTTGTTTCTTTATTCATCTGTCAACTCCATTACTTCTTTTGTTATATCCCTATGAAATATAACTGCACCATGATCACAGACATAAAGAAGCCAGGCATTCAAAATAGAAACTTTAGGATTCTAGTCCAAATCCAGATGAATGTCAAAAACAGAAATATCACAGGGAAAAGTTCCTCTACACAAATTCAGTATATTCCAGAGGAATCCCACTGATTTCAGTAGCCTTCTCTCACACTTCATCAACACTACTGATTTCCAATACAACCTCATAGAAGGGTTTTGGGTTTATCTCTGAGGGTTTCCACCAGTGTGACAAAACAATAAACTATAATATGGACCTCATCTTCTCTACTCTAACAACAACTTCAAGGAAATCCTCTCAATTGCTGGAAATGTCAATATCCTTTTTAAACTTTTATTTAATGAATATAAATTTCCAAAGTACAGCTTATGAATTACAATGCCTTTTACCCCTCCATGACTTCCCTCCCACCAGCAACCCTCCCCTCCCCTGCTCTCTCTCCCCTTCTATTCACATCAAGATTCATTTTCAGTTTTCAGTTCTCTTTATATACAGAACATCAATTTAGTATATACTAAGTAAAGATTTCAACAGTTTGCACCCACACAGAAACACAAAGTGTAAAATACTGTTTCAGTACTAGTTATAGCATTAATTCACATTGGACAACACATTAAGGACAGATATCCTACATGGGGAGTAAATGCACAGTGACTCCTGTTGTTGATTTAACAATTTGACACTCTTGTATATGTTGTCAGTAATAACGCTAGGCTCTTGTCATGAGTTGCCAAGGCTATGGAAGCCTTTTGAGTTCGCCAACTTCGATCTTATTCTGACAGAGTCATAGTCAAAGTGGAAGTTCTCTCCTCCCTTCAGAGAAAGGTACCTCCTTCTTTGATGGCCCCGTTCTTTCCACTGGGATCTCACTCGCAGAGATGTTTCATTTAGGTATGTTTTTCCAGAGTGTCTTGGCTTTCCATGCCTAAAATACTCTCATGGGCTCTTCAGCCAGATCTGAATGCCTTAAGGGCTGATTCTGAGACCAGAGTGCTGTTTAGGGCATCTGCCATTCTATGAGTCTGCTGTGTCTCCCACTTCCCATGTTGGATCGTTCTCTCCCTGTTTTTATTCTTTCAATTAGTATTAGCAGACACTAGTCTTGTTTATGTGATCCCTTTGATTCTTAGTCCTATCATTATGATCAATTGTGAACAGAAATTTATCAGTTGGACTAGTGAGATGGCATTGGTACATGCCACCTTGATAGGATTGAATTGGAATGCCCTGGCACGTTTCTAACTCTACCATTAGGAGTAAGTCCGATTGAGCATGTGCCGAACTGTACATCTCCTCCCTCTCTTATTCCCACTCTTATATATAACAGGGATTGCTTTTCAGTTAAATTTAAACACCTAAGAATAACTGTGTATTAATTACAAAATCAAACAATCGTATTAAGTAGAACAAACAAAAAAAATACTAAAAGGGATAAAGTATTACATTGTATATCAACAGTCAGGACAAGGGCTGATCAACTCATTTTTTCTCATAGTGTCCATTTCATTTAACAGGTTTCCTTTTTGGTGTTCGGTTAGTTGTCACCAATCAGGGAGAACATATGATATTTGTCCCTTTGGGACTGGATTATTTCACTCAGCATGATGTTTTCCAGATTCCTCCATTTTGTTGAAAATGACCGGAATTCATTTTTTTTTTACTGTTGTATAGTATTCTATAGAGTACATATCCCATAATTTCTTTATCCAGTCTACAGTTGATGCGCATTTAGGTTGATTACTTGTCTTAGCTATTGTAAATTGAGCTGCAATAAACATTAAGGTGCAGACAGCTCTTTTATTTGCCAATTTAATTTCCTCTGGGTAAATTCCAAGGAGTGGTATGGCTGGGTTGTATGGTAGAGTTATATTAAGGTTTCTGAGGAATCTCCAGACTGACTTCCATAGTGGCTTAACCAGTTGCATTCCCATCAACAGTGGGTTAGTGTCCCTTTTTCCCAACATCCTCAGCAGCATCTATTGTTGGTAGATTTCTGTATGTGATCCATTCTCATCAGGGTAAGGTGAAACCTCAATGTAGTTTTGATTTGCATTTCCCTGATTGCTAGTGATCTTGAACATTTTTTCATGTGCCTGTTGGCTATTTGGATTTCCTCTTTTGAAAAAATCTACTGAGGTCCTTGGTCCATTTCCTGAGTGGGTGGTTTGTTTTGTTGTTGTGGAGTTTCTTTATTTCTTTGTAGATTCTGGTTATCAACCCTTTATCTGTAGCATAGTTTGCAAATCATTTTCCCATTCTGTCAGTTGCCTCTTCACTTTCCTGTTTCTTTTGTAGTACAGAAACTTCTCAATTTGAGGAAATCCCAAATGTTAATTTTGGCTTTTACTGTCTGTGCTTTCAGGGTCTTTTCCAGGAAGTCTTTGACAATGCCAATATTTTGTAGATTTTCTCCAATGTTCCCTAATAATTTGATGGTTTTGGGTTGCAGATTTAGGTCTTTAATCCATGTTGAGTGGATTTTGTGTAAGGTGTAAGGTAGGTGTCTTGCTTCATGCTTCTGCACGTGGAAATCCAATTTTCCCAGCACCATTTATTGAATAGACTATCCTTGCTCCAGGAATTGGTTTTAGACACTTGATCAAATATAAGTTGGCTGTAGATGTTTGGGTTGATTTCTGGAGTTTCTATTCTGCTCCATTGGTCTATCCATCTGTTTCTGTACCAGTACATTGCTGTTTTGATTACAACTGCCCTGTAGTATGTCCTGAAATCTGGTATTGTGATGCCTCTGGCTTGGTTTTTGTTGTACAAAATTGTTTTAGCTATTTGGGGTCTCCTGTGTCTCCATATGAATTTCAGCATCATTTTTTCCAGATGAGGAGAATGTCTTTGGTATCTTGATTGGTATCATATTCACTCTATAAATTGCTTTTGGGAGAATGGACATTTTGATGATGTTGATTCTTCCAATCCATGAGCATGGAAGATTTTCCATTTTTTGGTATCCTCTTCTATTTCTTTCTTTAAGATTTTGTAATTCTCATTGTAGAGATCGTTGAAGTCCTTGGTTAAGTGTATTCCAAGGTATTTGATTGTTTTTGTAGCTATTGTGAATGGGATTGATCTTAGAAGTTCTTTCTCAGCTGTGGCATTGCCTGTGTATACAAAGGCTGTTGATTTTTGTGTACTGATTTTAAATCCTGCTACTTTGCCAAACTCTTCTATGAGTTCCAATAGTCTCTTAGTAGAGTTCTTTGGATCCCCTAAATAAAGAATCATATCATCTGCAAAGAGGGGTAGTTTGACTTCTTCCTTCCCAATTTGTATCCCTTTAATTTCTTTTTCTTACCTAATGGCTCTTGCTAAATCTTCCAGTACTATATTGAATAGCAGTGGTGAGAGTGGGCATCCTTGTCTGGTACCAGAACTCAGTGGAAATGTTTCCAACTTTTCCTCCATTCAATAGGTTGCTGACCGAGGGTTTTTCATAAATTGCTTTGATTGTATTGAGGAATGTTCCTTCCATACCGTTTGCTTAGAGTTTTCATCCAAAAAGGGTGTTGTATTTTATCAATGTTGCATCTATTGAGATAATCATATGGTTTTTCTTCTGCAATTTGTTAATGTGGTGTATCACATTGATTGATTTGTGCTCATTGTACCATCCCTGCATACCAGGGATAAATCCCACTTGACCTGGGTGGATGATCTTTCTGATGTGTTGTTGTATTCTATTGGCCAGAATTTTATTGAGGATTTTTGCATCTATGTTCATCAGGGATATTGGTCTGTAATTTTCTTTCAATGCTGTATCTTTTTCTGGCTTAGGAATTAAGGTATTGCTGGCTTCATAGAAAGAATTTGGTAGGATTCCATCTTTTTTGATTTTCCTGAATAGTTTGAGAAGAATTTGAGTTAATTCTTCTTTATTTGTCTGGTAGAATTCAGCAGTGAATCTATCTGGTCCTGGGCCTTTCTTTGTCAGGAGGGCCTTTATTACTGTTTCAATTTCTGTCTCAGTTATGGGTCTGTTTAGGTTTCCTATGTCTTCATGGTTCAATTTACGTAGATTTCATGTGTCCAAAAATCTATCCATATCTGATAGATTTCCCTGTTTGCTGGCATACAAGTCCTTGTAGTAATTTCTGATGATTTTTTTTTATTTCTGTGGTGTCTGTTGTTATGTTTCCTTTTTCATATCTGATTTTATTGATTTGGGTCTTTTCTCTTCTTTTTTTAGTTAGTTGAGCTAATGGGGTGTCAATTTATTCATTTTTTCAAAAAACCAGCTCTTCGCTTGGCTGATTCTTTGTAATTTTTTTTATTCAATCCTATTGATTTCTTCTCTGATTTTAATTATTTCTTTTCTCCTATTAGATTTGGGTCTGGTTTGCTGCAGTTTTTCTTGATCCTGAGATTCATTGAAAGCTCATTTATTTGGTGCCTTTCCAATTTCTTGATATAGGCACCTATTGCTATAAACTTTCCTCTTAACTCTGCTTTTGCCGTATCCCATAAGTTGTGATATGTTGTGTTGTTATCCTCATTTACTTCCAGAAAGTTTTTGATTTCTCTTTTGATTTCTTCTATGACCCAGTGTTCTTTCAGGAGCATGTTGTTCAGTCTCCATGTGTTTACATACTCTCTAGGGATTCCTGAGTTGCTAATTTCCACCTTCATTCTGCTGTGGTCTGGGAAGCTGCATGGTATATTCTAATTCTTTTGAATTTGCTGAGACTTGTTTTATGGCCTAGTATGTGGTCAATCCTAGAGAAGGTTCCATGCACTGCTGAGAAGAATGTAAATTCTTTAAATGTAGGATTGAAAGTTCTGTAGATATCTGTTAGATCATTTGGGCAATTGAATCTGCTGTTTCCTTGTTGATCTTCTGTCTGGTTGATCTGTCTATTTCTGAGAGTGGAATATTGAAGTCCCCCAGTACTATTGTATTGGAATCTAAGTCTCCCTTTAAGTCCCTTAACATATCTTTTAAATACACCGGTGCCCTGTAATTAGGTGCATATACATTGATAATCATTACATCTTCCTGTTGAATTGAACCCTTAATCATTACATAGTGCCCCTCTATGTCTCTCTTTGTAGTTTCTGTGTTAAAGTTTATTTTGTCTGATATTAATATGGGTACACCTGCTTTTTTTGGTTTCTGTTGGCATGGAATATCTTTTTCCAACCTTTCACTTTCAGTCTGCATGCATCTTTGTTGGAAAGATGTGTTTCTTTTTGGCAGCAAATAGATGGGTTTTGTTCCTTAATCCATTCAGCCAGTCTGTGTCTTCTAACAGGAGAGTTGAGTCCATTAATGTTCAATGTGACTATTGATAAGTAGTAGCTTTGCCCTGCCATTTTCCCAAAGATATTTTCTAGAATATGATTTGAGCTTCAATTGTACTTTTACTGGGAGGTTTTCTTCCTTAACCTTCTTTCATATTGATGGCCATGTTTCTGTGTTTCTGTGTGTAGCACATCTTTAAGCATTTTTTGCAGGGCTAGATGAGTGGTGACAAATTCTTTCAATTTCTATTTGCTATGAAAAGTCTTTATTTCACCTTCATTCACAAATGAGAGCTTTGCAGGATATAATATTCTGGGCTGGCAGTTTTTTTCTTAGTACCTGGGCTATATCTTGCCATTCCCTATCACAGTTTCATGTTCTACTAGTTGCTTCATTTCATTTTGATTCCTCCTTAATATTTCATTTTTGCGAGAGAGATTTTCTATCCTGTCCAGTAAGGATTTCTGTAGTTCAAGAATTTGTTTTTGAGAACTTAATGTTCTTATCAATTTTTTGAGATCCATTTCTTCTATCTCATCATCTTCATAATCTTGAATTGGGGTGTCTTGTTTATTTGGTGGTGTCATAGTGTCTTCCTTGTTCTTGTTTCCTTGGTTTTTGCGTTTGTTGCTTGGCATTGTGCAGATATTCTTTGGTTTCTTCACTGTAGTAGTTTTTCTCATTATAATATGACTCTCGATTAAGTGGATTTTTGCTTTTGATGGATCCTTAGAGGCTCTGATGGGTGTGGCCAGAGAGCTCTGTTTGGTTCTTCAGGGTTAAGGGTGTGCCAAATGTGACTCACCCAGGTTGTTCTCTCTCGCGCATGCTCTCTCTCTCTCTCTCTCTCTCTCTCTCTTTTTGACTCAGAAGGGAAATAATTCTGCACAGCTGAGCGGAATTGAGGGTAGTCAATGTATGAAATCTGGCCCCTGTGGGTATAATATTCGTCTGCTCTACCCCAAGGACCACATAAAGGTTCTATGCAGCCCTCAGTGTGGTCTCAAATTTCTCTGCAGTCTCCCACCGGGTTGTCAAGGTTACCGAGTTTGTGTACACCGTGAGTTCTCTCACCCACCCTCATATTTTCACAGTCTCAGTTCATTAGCTCCACAACTTCATTAGGTCATAACCTCCTGTTATTTCTCCCCACCAGAGTCAGGTTTTTCTGCTTGGCTGATGGTGGGTGCCGCTTTACATATGTCCAAAATGGCGCCTGCTCTTTGTCTTGCTTGACTTTGTAAGGTGAGTGGAGAGAGAGGCTCATGTCCATGCCAGTTCCCCTTATTTATTCATTTTTTTCTCTCCTCCAGTCAGCCTGGTGAAATTTCTCCAATGGGGCCTCAAGCCTCATTCCCTCTAGGCTCTTTCTGCCGTTTCCCTGCCAATTTCTCGAGCTACCGAGTTTTTTGTCTCACCTCCCCTTCCAGCGCTGGTGTGCAGACTCAGTGGCTGGGCTTCCGAGCTGTGCACATCCTTGCTCTCCCCGTACGTCCTCTGTGTCACATCCACTAGATCTGGAAGAGTTTCCTCTGCAATTTTTTTCCCAAGCCTTTCTCTGAGACTATAGTAACTCCACTTTTATTAAACTGTCTTTTCCCGGACTATCAGTGTGTGCCCTCACTCTTCCACCATCTTGGCTCCACCCCTGGAAATGTTAATATCTTAATTCATAAATATGATAATTCAAAAACCCAGTGCCAGTATTCTTCCTTGTTGTTTCCCATCAGTACTGAGCTCTAAACCACATTGCTCCCAGAGTTGAGAAATTAACAACTCCTTTGATTGCCACAGTCAACTACAATGACAAATGTCAGTTATTACCTTTTAATTAACTATCCAACCTTATGTTGTTAATTTATACTATGGGGATATAGCCTAAATAATGAATTTAAGCACTAATAAATGACTTTTAACGCAAAATCATGTGACTTCTGAACATTTTGTTAAAAACTAGGAAAATGTGGAACCCTGTATCACAACTATAATGAAAGTCCTGGCCTTTTCCTTTGAGAAGCTACACAAAGCTGACATAATTCAATTTCAGAAACTCCTATTTTGGAATTGCCTTCAAGAGCCTGTAGCAAATTCTTTTGAATAACTTCAAAGGTAGTAAATTATAATCTTCTAGGGTATATTTTTTGAAATAGCCAAAAGTCACTGAAAGCAACTTCTGAGAAGTAAGATGAGGAGATCAGGTTAATAAATCATAACCTATTTTACTAGCCTTAAATTTCATTTCTTCTTCCTATAAAGAGCTTCAAATAATTCTCCTAAGGCTATATTTTTGCTCTTTCCCAGGCCAAATGTTCTATTCTTTCTATATATCACAATTCAAACACATCCTTAAAAACCCTTTCCAGGGGTTACTTAACCCTTTTCTAGGGAGAGAATATGTGTGAATTACTCAGGTGCCTTTAGAAACTACTGAGCATTTACTAGATCTAAATACACTCTGACAATCAATATTTGAAAAAGCTATTTCCAAATATTGTAATGCTTGGTCAAGCAAAGATATCTCAGCTCTACCATCTTATTACAACACATATTTTTGCTCTTGTTGCAGCATCCTCATGATAATGGATTTGTATAGGGGAAAAGTAGAGTTTCAAATCCTGATTATATAGATTTAAGTCCCAAATCCACTATTAATTAACTGACTTTAGACAAGTGACAATTTATTTGAGGTGCTTCTCAACATGGATAGATTAATAGTTCATCAGAAGGGCTATTGAAGGAGTTAAATTAAGCCATGTATGTAAAGCAACTTCTGCAGTCATTGGAACACAGGATTATAATAAAAGGAGACAATTATTGTCAATTTCTCATTGCTACTCTACTCTGTACATGTTGAACTCTATTTCTACAATGATTTATTAAATCACAGCTTAGTTTGAGAACACTACAAGTATCCACAGACAGCATCAAGATCTTTTCATTATTCCCAACAATTTTGCTCAGCACTTAAGCGAACTGAGGCACTTCAAAATGGTTAGACCCTGTCAAGAAGGATAAAAGTAATTGTGCTTAAACTGTACTCAAATAGAATCTTTGAAAGATAGATAATTTTCTGATGACTAAAAGAATAGATTATGTCACAGTCATCTTATATTATTCTTTCTATGATTTTTGAGCTACAGTTGTATCTACCCTTATTGGGAAAGGTGAAGTTAATGCTATATCATAAATTTCTCTTTATTTTAATGCTAGGGTTACAGACTTTTCTAAAGCAAACTCACTCCTTAAACTTCTGTGTCTCTTTAAATAAGCATTGAATATATTAAATATCAGAGGTTTCCAGTGTGGGCTTGCCTTTAAAAACTCCAGCAGACTCAAAACAGTTACTTGTTTTGTCATGACTGCCAAATGTGGGATGGAACAGAATGTACAGATTTGGCATAAGTCTTGTCATAGTTTCTTGCTGTGTACATGCAATTCCATAGTGCTTTTCCCATCAGGGCTCCAGGTTAACACCCACCAGGAACATAGGAGATGTTCAGGAAACATTTATTGAACTTAAGAATGAATAAATGGAGACTATGTAACATTAGAAACAGGTACTTAGCACAAGAGGAAGAAGAACTTCTGGGAGATATTAAAATTGGAGTTGATTTAAAGTGATTAGGTAGAAGAAGTTTAATGGTGATGGATGTAGAATGTTGTGAAAACCAAGCCACAGAGAGTACTAACTCCTTGAGTTATGACACAACAGGAAAAAGGGTCTTTAATGTACAAATCTGCAAGCAGTTTTTCAAAACACTGTTAGAAATTAGCCTGAATATGTAGGTCATGAGGGACAAAGAACATTTTGTGTCACAGTATGAAGCTTAAAATTGACCTTTGGGTAATGTTTAGTAATGTTTAGAAGGTTTTTAAGAAATAACTTGATCAAATAGATCAAATGTATACATATACATTTTATAAATCACTGTAGTAGAGATATGTAAGATGGATTTGAGGAGGGTAAGGGATGAGACTTGAGTCAAGGAGACCAAATACTTGGTTTCAATATATATTTTTTGAAATTATGATGTTCAAAAATGAAGACAGCAGTGATAATAAAAATTGCAAGATAACTATGATGAAGATAATGATGATGATGACTTTATAGCTGACATCTATCAAAGGCTTCCAACATGCAGAGTCCTGTACTAAGCATTAACAATCACAGCAGACCTACAAGGAAGGCATTTCTCTCATTTCACTCTACAGATAAGGAAACTGAGGCTTAAGCAGATTATAAGAGCATATCTCATTAGTGCTGTGGTACTCCTTTCCAAAATATAACCTAAGAAGAGAAAACATCAATTAAACTTAGTTGATGATAATTCTATCAAATATACTCAAAATTCTTCAAAAAGTCCAAGTCCATGACAGAACAGGGAAAATGAAAGAAGTATTTTCTTTGCTTTAATAATTGCATCATGGTTGCTAAGATGTTACTATGAGGAAAACAGAATAGTAGGTATAAAAGGGTGGTTTTAAAAGTCAGTTTATTTTGGTGCAAAAAAAAAATCTATGCATTTTTTTCAAAATATGCACTCCCCATGCTTGTACTGGAAGTCTATATTATCTCTGCAAATATTATATAATCATGAAGATATTTCAAAATAAAAGTGCTTAAAGTTTCTATGTGGCTGTGGAACATGGCTGGAAAATTTCAAGATAAGCCTGAAGTGTTTTGTGATGCCAGAAAATAAGTAGTAAACTTCCTTTTGGCTGGAACCACCATCTCTCAGTAATTCCCCAACACAAGGAACACAAAGAGAAACAAGAAAGGCACTGATACATGTTCTCTAGGCCTTTTAGAAAACATGGAGTTGGCCACATACATGCAAATCTACAAGACAAGTGATACTGTAGACATCAGGGAATAGGTATTGTTCAAAAAGAAATGTCTACGAATGTTACCAGGGCAAAACTGGAAGAGTCTACAATGTTACCCTGCATGGCATTGGAATTGTTGCAAACAAGCCAAAAGCAAGATTGTTCCCAAGAGACTTAATGTGTATCCAGCATATTAAGCACTCTAAGAGCCCAGATAGGCTCTTGAAACCATGATCAATAAAAGAAGGAAGCCAAAGAGAAAGTTCCCTGGAACCAACAGAAGTGCCAGCCTGCTCTAACCAGGGAGATCCGCTTTGTCAGAACCCATGGAAAGGAGGCTGACCTGCTAGAACCTATTCTCTACTAATTCATGAAACAATTAGTATAAAAAAGGGCTTATGGACTATTAAATTATTTTTTAAATTTTAAATAAGTAGTAAAAGAAATACACACAAAGAAGTCAATCTAAAAAATTCTCAATGGCCTGAAACAATTTGAGTAACAAAATAAACAATAATGTTGAATTACAAATCAAATAATAAAACAATATCTTTAAGTTGACATATTAATAAATGATCAAATTAATAACTAAACAAGATTTAAGGGACCAATCTTTCAAACTGGCTCTATCATTTTGCATTCTTATCAGCAATGCTCCGCATGCCTGCCAGTATTTGGTAGTATCAGTTTTACAGATTTCGGCCATTCTTAAGCTGACACTCATATGGATAGCCAGCAACACAGACATTAGCTTAACCTACTTTGCCATAATAATGCCCTCCTCCCATCTTTTTAAAGATTTATTTATTTATTTGAAAGGCAGAGTTACATAGAAAGAGGAAGACACAGAGTGAGACAAACGGAAAGAGAGAGAAAGGGAGATCTTCCATCCTCCAGTTCACTCCAAAGCTGCCTGCAATGGCAAGGACTAGGCCAGACCAAAGCCAGAAGCCTGGAGCACCAATAAGGTTGCACATGTGGGTGCAGGGACCCAAGTACTTGGGCCATCTTCTGCTGCTTTCCCAGGTACGTTAGCAGGAAGCTGGATTGGAAATTGAGCAGCTGAGACTTGAACTGGCACTCATAAGGGATGCTGGCACCACAGGCAGTGGCTTAATCGATGGATTTTGGCCATTTTAACAGGTGTATAATGGTAACTCATTATGTTTTAATGTGCATTTCTCTAATAACTTGTGATGTGTAACATCCATTCTTATGCTTATTTGTCCTCTGCACATCTTTGTTGAGGTGCCCATTAGAGTATTTGGTCTTCTTTTTAGCCAAGTCATTTGTTTTCTTTTTTATCTTAAACCATTATTTGTACATTTTTAAAAATAGTATTTTTTTTCACTTTGTGTTGCTATATGGGGGCAAACTGTTGAAATCGTTACCTAATATATACTAAACTGATCTTCTGTATATAAAGAGAATTGAAAATGAATCATGAAGTGATTGGAAGGGGAGAGGGAGTAGGAAAGGGGAGGGTTGTAGGTGGGAGGGAAGTTTTGGGAGGGGGAAGCCATTGTAACCCATAAGCTGTACTTTGGAAATTTATATTCATTAAATAAAAGTTTAAATAAAAAAAATAAAAATAAATAGCTCTTTAACAGATATGTCATTTGCAAATATTTCCTCCAAGTTTGTGTCTTCTTTTCTTGTTCTCTTGACCATGTTTTTGGCAGAGAAAAAATTCATTTTTAATGAGATTCAGGTTACCAACTTTCTCCTTCATGGTTGTTCCTTTGACGTTGCAACTACAAAGTCATTGCCAAGCTGTAAGCCTTTATAGATTTTTTCCTGTATATTATCTTTTTAGAGTTTATAGTTTTGTGTTATACATTTAGATCTGTGATCCATTTTGAGGTTTAGGTCTAGATGTGTGCTGATTTTTTTTTTTTTGCATATATATCCAATTGTTCCACAATCATTTGTTGAAAAGACTATCTTTTTCGCTTTACATTTTCTTTGCTACTTTGTCAAAGATTGATTGAATATATTTATATGGGTCTATTTCCAGACTCTCGATTCTGAAAATATTACTTTTCAACCTATTGTACGTGGATGCAGACATCAAAGATGGCAATCATCTCAAAACACTAGAAGTGACTCAGGTTTTTCTGTCTGGGTTACCTCTTCTCAGAACCAGCTCCTTTATAGACATGATTTTTTCCAGGCCTTTTAGCCAGAAATTGCTGTAAAAGTGGGCTTTAAAACAGCAACTCTGTTATATAATTTGAGTTAAAAATCAAACTAAGCCATTTCCAACAGTTAGTGAAACAAATAGCAAGTTATATTTTTGTGCCTCTGGTTTGACTGTATATAATTCAGAGATGTCAGCAAGCTGTTATCTTTGCACACTGTATGTTTTATTAGTATATAACTGTATGACATGACTTCTGTATCCAGGAGAGAATAAAAACTACTTTCAATACATTTCTGTGCTAAGTATTTCTGGGCCAAAGCACTGTTTTAATATCTAAAAGGCATGTCTTTTTGTGCTAACACAGTTTGGAAGTCAAGGAAGGTGCTAGAGAAGGAGCACCCCCTCCCCTCCGTTGCCATTAGCACAAGTCTCCAGGGCACCTCTCTTCACTTGGGTTTCTATGTTTGTTTTACTCACAGCTTCCTGTCCCTGTGCTTAGGATGTTTTCATGAATAATCCAGGAAATGCTCTGCACAGCAGCCTCCTCACTACCTGAAAAAATGAGCTTTTACTTTGAACACCACACAGATACAGTGAGGTAAGTTCTTTTTCAAAAAAAAGAGAAATAATTGGTACAATAATTGTTTTAAAAAGTAATGTTACTATGTCATAAGATATTCATTTTTGAATTTTTTCTTAACTTTCCCACTTCCCAGAAGAGAATACCACTTCACTGTAGTATCAAAAAATTGTATATGAATGTTTAGTAAATTTTCTGAAGTATTTTTCTCTATGTTTGTACAAACAAGTAATAAGCATAAAACTTTGAAAGATAAATTTATTAATCATTGACACCTAAAACTTAATTTATAAGGTTGCCTTTCAAACTGTAAGTTTAACTTAATCTTTCACTATTGCATTAGGTAAGAATGAATTTGACAAGGAAAGTGGAATTTTTATTCCAAGAGCTTGCTTGAATATCCCATTATTTAATATTTGGAACAACTGGGTGTTGGGACCAAATATAAATTGATGTTTTTAAGCAAAAACCCAATCTAGTCTAATATAACTATAAAAATATGATGAATAAATTTCAGAATAGAATTTTTGAGCAACCTTGCTTTCTTAATCTTTGACAGAATTGATCTTTGATTAATCTTGAATATTTAGCTAATTCTTGAAGCCACATTGAAAGTTACTGTATTTTGTTAGGTAGCACATGAAGACTTAGTTATGTCCTCAAAACAAAATTAAATATTTTAAATGTCATGACAATATTATCTTAAAGTGAGGGTCTGGCCCTGCACATAGGAAAGGCTGTCATTTGAGCAGTCCAGGGCACAGAGGAGAGCACTTGTTATTAGCCTCATCATAAAAAGGTACCAGGTGAACAAACAGAATGATTGTTGCAGAAGACCAAATGCTAGATGAAAATGTGTATTTATGATATGTACACACATTGTTGAAAGTGAAAACTATATTTAGAAGTTGTCTCCAACTTCGTAATTACTAATAAACCATTGACAATGTTTGCATGAGCTTTCTTACTTGATGAGGTTATGTTGATAAATCATCATACCAGATTTTAATACTTGTAATGTTATAATTTGAATATTGCATTGTTGAGTGCTTTCTACCAGCTGAAATTGTTTGAAATAATCCCTCCTTTACATCTATACACAAAACAATCTCTGTTGTGCATGGATACTCTTGTTAATATTCGAATAATATGCTATATAGTAAAATTTAGATATCATCTGTTGAATTGATAGCAATATTTTCTTTCTATGGTCTATGTGTTTTTGATATAACTTAGAATTGCTTTCTATAAAACAAGATGCTATTTTCTGTAATAATTTAAACATTCCAAAGGGACTATTTCATAATTTTTACAATCTATTCTTTTGTAAAATATGAAGCCTATCAAAGAAGTCATTTATAATTTTTTTTTTTATTTTTGACAGGCAGAGTGGACAGTGAGAGAGAGAGAGAGACAGAGAGAAAGGTCTTCCTTTTTGCAGTTGGTTCACCCTCCAATGGCCACCGCGGTAGCGCGCTGCGGCCGGCGCACCGCGCTGTTCCGATGGCAGGAGCCAGGTGCTTATCCTGGTCTCCCATGGGGTGCAGAGCCCAAGCACTTGGGCCATCCTCCACTGCACTCCCTGGCCACAGCAGAGAGCTGGCCTGGAAGAGGGGCAACCGGGACAGGATCGGTGCCCCGACCGGGACTAGAACCCCGTGTGCCGGCGCCGCAAGGTGGAGGATTAGCCTGTTGAGCCACGGCGCCGGCCCATTTATAAATTTAAATTCCCAAGCTGGCAATCAGTAAAGCATAAATACATCCACTTTTATTAATCTAAATTTTACTAATGTTTGTACATAATACATATTGAGATATAACTGTAGTGACTGAATTCACACATTCTCAAAGGCTGTGAAAGTATTATGCAAACATTAACCACAGTTTTCTGCAGAAGTTTTACCTTGTGTTCCTTTGCCTGTGAAATGAGGGAATTTCCAAGTACTCAAACTTTAAAATGTGACTAGATTCATTAAAAAAATAGGAAAGTGGTTATAAAACTGCATATTTAATCCAGAAAATCCAAACCTAGTTATGTGGATTGAATTTTTGCTGAATAGAAAATTGAGTCAACTCTGAATGGTTCATTTATTCTCTGGCATGCATGCTTCCTATGCCATGAAAGCCCCCAGGATGGTCTGGTTCCATCTGTATTTCTTCTTTGTTTTAAATGACTGAGACAAAAATGGTCATAGCTCAAGCTTTCCTTGTGTACCCAGTGAAGGAGGAAAGAGGACCCATACCATGGGGCCAGTCTGGCAATCATTGATGAAAAAGCATCAGGAATGAGCAATCACCTATATTTGTTTAAAGAAACTTGATCCTGACAAACAGTATAACATGGTTTATAGACCTGAGGTACTGTTTAAGGATTTAAAAGTCAATAAACATTCTAGCTAGCATGTAGTTGATAAGAACGCTTCATATATTGCTGACCATTCATCACCACTGTCTCTTGCCTGCAGTGGTTCTTTAAAACATGCATATATTTCTTTGTACTCTCTAAATAACAGAATCATTATCAACGTAATAATCAGTTTAGGACTTGTACATGTAACTAGAATTACTTAATGGCACACTTTGCTTGAAATGATAACTGTTCAGTACAGTGCATTCTTCTCTCTGAGAAAGTCATTATCCTCAGAGCTTGTAGTTACCAATGTGTAACTGAAAATTTATCTCCTTAATTTAGCATTTCTTGGAAATTACTGTGTGCATGAAGAAATCTATCAAACATGGATTTAGTTTCTGTTTCTAGATGTGGATGCTGCAAGGTATAAAATATGATTCCTAAAATGCTCAAGGGTGTGTAAGAGATTATAATCTAGTTGTAAGAACCCAGGTAAGTACGTGGCAAAAAAATGGAGTAGCAGGCTATGATTAACAGCAATCTCTAACGGAGTTCCATAAAGGCCTCAGACATTCAAAAGCAATAGCACCACTGGATGGATGCCTGAATAAGATGTGAAAAGATTGCAGAGAATGAAGGGGATCAGTTCAAATGTTATTTCCACTGTCTAGCCTTTCCTGACTTCCCAAGGCACAGCTAATGACTTCTTTATATTCTCATCAAATGTTTTAGAAGCCGTGGCACTTGTTATAACATATTGCAATTGCTTAACCCCTCCTCATTTCCCAGAGGAACACACTCTTTACCTCCCTATGAGCAACAGAAGGGCAAAGCTGGATTTGTCATTTTTATATTCCCAGAGACTTGAAGGTGCTCAATAAATGTTGACTGAATGAATTTTTGAGTGATTGAGAAAGAATACAAGCAAAGGCATGCGCAGAAATGATCAGAGCACATTCAGGTTTTATTGAAAGAAATGGCTGTGCAGAAGAGATTCATGTTGATGATAACAAAAGATCAATTTAAATAGTTAAAAGAGCCTTGCTTATCTACCTAACATTATTTTCTCAATGCCAACCTGTGATCCTAGTTTCTCTTGATGGACTCAGGCCCACTATTCCCCAGGCTTCTTCGACAAAAGGGTAATCCTAGTCAGAACCGACACCCTCCCTCAGAATCAGACTTTAGACTTCATTTTGTCCAATATTGAGCCATTGGATAATTTTATGACACATTTAAAGCTGACTTTATGAAGATTAATCTGGAAAGTTCAGAATGAATGCGAAGACTGAAGTTATTGCAGAACACCTGTCCAGAAAACTATAACAGCAGAGGCTTAAAGGAAAGCATGCATTTGTTGAACTCTTTACCTAGTATAGAGTTAATCTTATGTGTATGAAGTTAATTGAAAATAGATGTCAATACAAAGCAAGAATGGGAATACGAGAGGGAGGGGGAAGAAGGGTAGGAGTTGGAGGATGGGAAGAACATAGGGTGGGAAGAATCACTATGTTCCTAAAGTTGCATTTATGAAATATATTAATATGAATATATGAAGTTTGCAAACCTTAAATAAAATAAAAGGTTTCTGGAAAAAAAGAAAGATATACTATTAGGCAGGATATTGAGGGAAGGGGAAGAACTAAATAAAGTTCCATGTTTCTAAGAGGGCAACTGTGCTGCCCGAAAGTTAACCCAGGGCTTAAACTCTAGTGGATTTGCCACAAGGCAAAGATGACCAGTTCATGTAAGACATATAGACTTAAAATAGATAGTAACACCTATAGTGAGACTATCTTAGAAGTATGAATGGGCACTTCTGGAAATATCAATGACACTCTAAAATCAATGTGATTGTGATTAAGATTTCAAACATAAAAGAGAGCTCTGGATCAGGAATTACAAAGCTATCTGAATGTTCTTAAGTCACACAGTCTCTTCTCTGCAAATTGAGAATAATACCGCTACTCTTTACCTCATAGGGAAAAACAAAGACCATACTGAAGATACAATGACAAAGTAGCTTCAAAAACCCTAAGGCATTTACAAATACATGCCACAATTCTCCTCTACACCTATTTTCCTGTCCTATGAACCTATGGTCATTTTTCAACATTGCTCAGTCTTTGGGACTCCAGTCAGAATAGCTCTGCTGGAATAAGAAGGAATCAAGTGTCTGTGAGGGATTTAAAAGAGACTAGCAGTTCTACCCAATGAAAACCAAAATCAGTTGTGAAACAGATTATCTAGTTACTTTTGTAAGAAATATTATGATCACTAGGGACTTAAAAAGATTTCAGTTGCATTCATAATATGTGTTTATTCCACTAAGAACCCAAACAGCACACAGAACATTTCTTTGGCTCCACATCATGTAATAAATATTACTTCTTTTGCTTAATACATATATATCTTTATTTTGAGATTATGTCTACAGCTGGCGCGGTGGCTCAATAGGCTAATCCTCTGCCTGCGGCACCGACACACTGGGTTCTAGTCCCAGTTGGGGCGCCGGATTCTGTCCCGGTTGCCCCTCTTCCAGGCCAGCTCTCTGCTGTGGCCTGGGAAAGCAGTGGAGGATGGCCCAAGCCCCTGGGCCCTGCACCCGCATGGGAGACCAGGAGAAGCACCTGGCTCCTGGCTTCGGATCAGCACGGTGCGCCGGCTGCAGCGGCCACTGGAGGGTGAACCAACGGTAAAGGAAGACCTTTCTCTCTGTCTCTCTCTCTCACTGTCTAACTCTGCCTGCAAAAAAAAAAAAAAAAGAGAGAGAGATTATGTCTACAAATCAGTGAATAAACATAATACTGAAATCACTTGTGAACTCTATCCCATTAATCAGAAATTGCACTGTAAGTAGTAAACAAAGTAGTTTTATCAACTATCCTCATCTCTCTGCTGCCATTCCCAATCCCCAGTCCTACTTATCTCTTTATGGCTTCACATCACCATGTGAGCAGTCTCTTCTCCTCTGTAAATTGAGGATAATACCTCTACTCTTTACCTCATAGGGAAACACAAAGATCATATTGATGATACAATGACATGTGATTAGGAGGAGCTGGTATCACCTCAGTAACCACCACGTGCCTAGACTACCTCAGATCCCTTGGACATGTAGGCAAGGAATCCCAAAGAGCCACAAGAAAAACGAGTAATCAAAGAGAAAGGGAAGGGAAACATACTCATCACAATTATTTGCATTGAATTGAAACCTCCAGATAGAATCGCAAGTGGTTTCTGGATCCACATTAAGCTGGACTCCAAAAAGGCAGGAACATACTCAGTAGTCTTTATATTCCCAGAGTTTGTCATAGGGACTGCACTCAGGAAAGATCAGATGGATGAATGAATAAATGAATGAAATGGTAAACCAGTACTGTCCATAATGAATTAGCTACCACACCATCAGACTGGGCCAGCGTTGAGGCAATATGTGAGAGTGTGACATGTGACAAATGTGACAGAGGATGGGCTGGATGAATTGTTATTGGGTAATATAAAATACTGAAGAGCTAACACAACACTTTGACCAGGCACCTTAAAAATCATCTTTAGGAAGAGATTAAAGTTGGTCAAGAAGTTTACAGGGCAGAGCAGACACTGGGATCTGGTAAACCTGTAAATGAGGAAACCAAGGCTGAGAGAAATTGTATCACATGATATGTATGTAGACAGATATAAGTCTTGTGACAACAGACTCCTATAGAGGACTTTGCTTTCATGGCCCTGTCTACTATGGGCACCAGAATCCTGATCTTCTTAGTCATATAGGAGCCATCAAACCCAATTCCACTTAATTGATCAAAGATGATGTAAAAGGACTTTTAACCAGAGAATTCAAGAAAAATGTTTTTATGAAAATGATTAAAGCCACATTTTGTGATAAGGATATATCAGATATACATTTATACAATAAACTCTAAAAAAAAGACAGTCAATGTATTGTGCTATGAAACTCCAGGTTTTCTTGCACAAATGATAACCCCCAACTAAAAGAGCAAAGGAGTAACTGTGGTCCATTGATGGCTGCCAAGCTGTTGCCTGTTTCTGTTGTCAACAATGGAGATGTACAGGCTTGACTACAAAGCTTTGTTACTGATTATTGGTCATACTGGCTTGCAGTTGGTTGGTTTTATATGTATTTGTCACTTTTTTAAATATTGAATTCTCTTTGCTATGCATTTCATATGCAGTTCTTGGAACTTAGTGCTTTGATAAACGTTTTTTGAATGAAGGAATAAACATACTTATGCTGTCAAATACTAATCTAATATAATACTGATATTAGATACTGACATGTCGAAAAGCAAAAACCGCAATTGGGTAAAAAAGTGCAATTGAAATCGGAAAAGACCCCCTAAAATTTACACTGAAATGTGGCCCTAAAGTTCCCTAGAAATGCTATCCGGGGTGCCACATGTACTACCGGAATTTAGGGTGCCTTACAATTTCAACACAAGCTTATTACTAAATCCCTGATATTAATAAGCCCGAGAGGGTTCTTGTCTAATATTTAGAGACGAATTCTAAATACCGGCAAAGATAAACAAGGCAGCATGGTACGTTTTAAGCTTTTATTTAGTGAGAAAGATGCATAGGAGAGTGAGAGCTTTGTTTAAGAGAGAGAGGTGAATAGGGGTTCATACCGAGCACCAGGAACCAGCCACGTGGAAGAGCATCTAGGCCAGGAAGTCTAGAGCACATGGCCCGAAGGCCATGTGCCCTGGAGGAACAGGGCTACAGCAAGCCCCCTTCCTAGCAAGAGGCCAGGGAAAAAGAGCAGGCCACACTGTGGCCCGGCTTTTAACCCACTTCCAAAGGAGAGTGGTTAATTAACCTGATTGGCTGGTGGACACCCAGGTGTGGCCAGGTAGGGGAATGAGGCAACACAGGGGCATGGCAAAGGCATCAGGTAGGGGCATGAGGCCACACAGGGGTGTGGTGAAGGCGTGGTCTTCCAGTTCACAAATCTGATCAATTTTAACCTGTATGCCTGCCTATTTCACAATGACTACTGAAAAGTTTTGAAAGAATTTTATGGTTTACAATATATTCTTCTGAACAGCATTTCATTTTATTCTTACAATAACCTTGCAACTGACATGAAAATAGATGAATTGTGTCATGGTGAGTGGCAGTATCCATGAGACCAAGAGGAATGATTGACTCTATCTGAAAGGGTCTGGGTCCTGTAGGTGTTGTCTTATAAATTGGGTTTTTATGGCAAAATGAAGTTTTTTAAAGTAGACCTCCAAGCAGGAGGGTTGGCATATTCAAAAAACAGATAAGGTATCACTATCTCCTTTATTAAGGGTTCGATGTCCAGATAGGTAGGCTTGTTATCTACTTCTGATTTTTAAGCCTGTGTAATTTGCACTAAAATATATTAACTCTCTGGTAATAGCCAAATAATCCATTGACGTATGCTAAATGATGGAAACTGTAAAACAGTCACAGGTTTTCTCAGAAAAAAAGTACTCTGAATCATTAGAGTGACATTTATAAAGAATGAAATCCAAAGATGAGTAAATGATATGTGAAAATTAATCTAGAGGGGCTAGCGTAGTGGCATAGCAGTTAATGCCACTGCGTGCAATGCCAACATCCCATAGGGGCACCAGTTCGAGTTCTGGCTGCTCTAATTCCTATCCAGCCCCCTGTTAATGTACCTGGGAAAGCAATGGAAGATGCCCCAAGTGCTTGGGCCCCTGCACCAACATGGCAGACCCTGAAGAAACTCCTAGTTCCTGGCTTCAGATCAGCCCAGCTCTGGACATTGTAGTCTTTTATGGAGTGAACCAGTAGATGGACGTGTTCTCTCTCTCTCTCTCTCTCTCGCTCTCTCTCTCACTCAAATAAACAAATAAATATTTTTAAAAAAGAAAAGGAAAGGAAAGAAAATTAATCTAGAACACAATAGGAAGTAAACACCCAACATCAGAGACAGCCAACTAAACAAAATAAAACACTGGCTAGACACCTTGAATAAAAATAATAACAGTAGTAATCCTGACAGTCACTTTAAGTCTTTCTTAAAGAATGAATTAGTCACCATGAAAACAGACCAGAGAGGTAATTCCACTTAATGGAAAAGTCTTTTTTTCTTAAAAAAGCAACACCAGGTAAATAATATTAAAAATAAAATAATCACGTAGAAGCTATTAAAATGTTCCCACATCCTACAGTAATTTTTTTGCTATAAGAATGTGAAAATGTTTTTAAAATCCTGCTTTTGAAGATATGTGAATCTGATTAATTTATTTAATTTATGATCACAAATTACCTAAAAACTATGGCATATGCTTGAGAATTTTTATAAATGAAGGGATTTATCCTATAAAATATTTTGATATATAATAAAATGTCTCTAAATATTAACTATTAACTATTGATTAAATTTATACAGTGTTACATTTTTTTTTTATTTTTGACAGGCAGAGTGGACAGTAGAGGGAGACAGAGAGAAAGGTCTTCCTTTTTGTTGCTTTGGTTCACCCTCCAATGGCCGCTGCGGTTGGCGCGCTGCAGCCGGCGCACCGCGCTGTTCCAATGGCAGGAGCCAGGTGCTTATCCTGGTCTCCCATGGGGTGCAGGGCCCAAGCACTTGGGCCATCCTCCACTGCACTCCCTGGCCACAGCAGAGAGCTGGCCTGGAAGAGGGGCAACCGGGACAGGATCGGTGCCCCGACCGGGACTAGAACCCTGTCTGCCGGCGCCGCAAGGCAGAGGATTAGCCTACTGAGCCGTAGCGCCGGCTACAGTGTTACATTTTGAATCAATGAGGTTTTTTGAATATTTGTGTCCTTTTAAATGTTTTATTAATATAAAGATGTATATATTTTATGAGTACCATTCTAAGATAACCACTCTTCCCTCCCTCCTTCAATACTCCTTCTTTTTTTTTTCTTTTTTGCAAAAACATAATTTCAGTCCACTCTATAATCACAGGTTTATTGCTCCAATAACCATAATATTCAATAAGTAAAACAAAAAATTGAACGACCACAGGACTAGTTTTTTTAGTTAAATTTTATCATAATGGATCATATGTGATGGCCAGTAAATTTTACCCTTCAAGTCTAATTTACTGTCATATATTTCTAAAAAGTCATTAACCCCTCACATTGTATCTATCTATATATTTAGCATTGCCTAGTGCATAAAATGGACCTACTTAAAAGATATATGTATATGCACATATTATATAATGATTTAAAGTAATGAGACAGGTATAAGGGCAGATGCACTATTATTTTTACCATGTTTTATTTTCCTCTTTTACCTGATCCTAGAAACAGATGTCTAATCTTCTGAAAAACCATATGCAAGTGTACTATTGCATCATCTTTCCCTATGGTTTACAACATTTAAAACGCAGAGCAGATTTTTTGTCATTTATGTACAACTACATAGGGGAAATACATTATGTACAATAAGATTTATTATATTGCTGCTTCTCTACAAAATCTTTCAAGAATTAAACAACTTTGAATGTGCTCTTTTTTTTTTTGTGGGAGGTAAAATAGCAAGGTTTATTAGGGAAGGGACATCCATAAGGACAGATGGGCACCTCTCCAGACAGAGCCTGAGAGACTGGGGAGGGGGAGGGAGGAAGGAGCGAGGTTACATGTTGAGTGGAGAGATTACACCTGACCAGGCCAGGCGGTCGGCTCAGCAGAGAGGCAGAGGGCTGAGTGCACAGTCCAGTTGAGGCTGGGGGTTTTCAAGGAGATGGGTCTTGCTTCCCCACCTCTGCTCCTCTTGAAACAAAGGGCTTTTTGGATGTAAATAGAAAAACTTCTCTTGAAGGTCTGAGACAAAGGACTTTATGGATGCAAATGTTATCAGACAGGAGGAAGGGAGCAGGGTGTTTGAGATGCAGATACTGGGCCACACCTGGCACCTGGGAGATTGTGGAAGATTGTCAGGCAGAAGGGGTGGGAACCTCCACCTGGCAGGTTATCAGGTAGAAGGGGGCAGGGCAGGATTCGAACTCTGGGCTGCCCCTGAAACATTGTCAGGATGACTTTGAGATGCAGATGCATATGCTGGACATAGATGTCTTCTCTTTGGGCCTGTTATACACACATAAGCTCATAACTGACTTCCTACCTAACATTCCCCCCTCAAGAGATAATACCCAAAATTCTTCTTGGGATTATGGATGGAGTTCCGTTTTCTGTAACTTCTTCAAAGCTGGCATGTGGGCGTTGAGGAGGATTTGGGTATTTCCTCTTGCTATCTGTCTTATGGTGTGCAATAGTGGCCTTGGAAAGACTGTCCTGCTCTGTCCAGAGGGCTGCTCAGGTCATCCAATGGAATGGGCTGGAAGCCTTGTCTGACGACCATTTGGAGTTTGACAGCCTTTAGTCTGTTAGAGACAAAAGGAACAAGGGCATTAAAAACATAAGGTCCAAAGAGAAGCAGCAAGATTACAGAAGTTATTGGGCCAAGGAGAGGAAATAGACAGGATTTCCATGACCAGATGTCAGGCCAGAAATCCCAGCCCTGCTTGGCCTGTTCCTGGAGGTGCTTGGCTTTGTCCAGGAAAGTACGAATTTGGGTTTGTACCTGTCCAGTCTGACCCAGAGACAACATTCTTCCTGGGACATGGCACAGATACCCCCTGGAGCAGCAGTTAGCATGTCCAATATTTTTTTTTATAACCTTTTGTGACTTGCACACACCCTCTTCAACTTACTTGAAACATTCCATCATTTCCATTCCAGTCTAGAGTAAACTAGCCATCAGGATAAAGTCATTTTTACAAACCATGTCCTTCCCTTAAAAAAACTATTTCCTTTTAACCTTCATTACCAAGAACACTCTTTCCTTCTTAACCTTCCTTACCAAGCACACATCTTTATGCTTGTGATGTTTCTTAGAGTTTGGTTGGCTCTCTCTACCTTACCAGAAGGCTGAGGTCTCCATGCAGAGTAAAGAGCTGGGTTATTCCTAGGGCCTTACAAATCCCTTGTGTAGTCTGGGAGATGAAGGAAGACCCATTGTTGTAACAGAAGATCAGACTTTAACTTTAGATTAGTACTCAACTTAAAGAAAACTCTGTAAACAATATTTTAAAATCATAATACATTTTCCCAAGTTTTACTTAGCACTGATGCCTAGATGACTTAAGACACTGAGTTATTATTCAAATACTTAATGAAATGAGGTAAGAATGGCAAACATTTTTGTTTGCCAAAAACTGTGTATTATCTTACCATTCAACCTTTTTGAATAGCTTTCTATTAGAAGTGTAAGGAATGAGATGTTAAGAAAGAAATGTGATCTAACCAAAAATGACATTAAGTCCCATGCCTCATACATACTGAAGCAGATTTTGTGAAGGAAGAACTGTTCTCCTGGAAATACCTTTTTCATAACATAAAGACATTCAAGTTTGAATAGTTTAAAAAATAGTGTTCTCAGTTTAATCTGAAAAGCTAATTATCTCAGAAAACATCCAGGAAATCAGTGGAGTGACAAGCATCCAAACCAAGCTACCAATCTTTTCTTCTGCTTCTGCCAGTTATTTCATTTCATTCTAACTCTGTTTGACTGAGAAATGAAGCAATAATGGAAACAATGGCATGTCTAGGTAGATCTTTCCATCAGGCTTAGATTGAAACCCTATAAGGTGACATGGGGATAAAGAGTAAGTATTCAGCATAGATGACTGATGGTAATTCAGTTAATAGATATTTATCCATTCATCCACTTACTTCAACCTGATGGTGAGAATGTGCACCATTCTCAACTCTCAGGATACAGAGACAATAAGTGAAAACATCTCTCCCCAAAAGAAGCTCAAAATCATGAATTTATTAATTCATTTATTTATTAAAGTATCTATTATTTATTAAATAATTTATTAATGTAAATAAACATATTATACTGGTGGTGATAAATATGAAACAGAAATATGTAAATAGCAGAAGTATAGGGCAGAGAAAAGAGAGATTAATAATTACAAAGTGTCAAAAAGGAATTACTGGAAAATGTGACATTTATGCTACGTTATTAAAGGTGAGCAGGAGTTTTCCAGACGGAGCAAGTTTATTCCAGATGGAAAGAAGAGAAGG
Source organism: Lepus europaeus (assembly GCF_033115175.1). Taxonomy (NCBI): domain Eukaryota; kingdom Metazoa; phylum Chordata; class Mammalia; order Lagomorpha; family Leporidae; genus Lepus; species Lepus europaeus. The sequence goes on along the minus strand of NC_084828.1, from coordinate 101,488,198 downwards.
TGCAAAGCATAGAAGTTGGAGGCTAAAACATAACTGGTGTTTATGGAGAACTTATAAATGGCTTGGGACTCCTGGAGCTGGGAATACATGAGTCTACAGTGCACTTGAAATGTGTGCAGTACCATACATTAAAATTAGAATACTCTAGGTTATCTGTTGGTGTTCAGAGTCTTCTATTTACTTGGCTGTTTATTCATATTTTAATTTGACTACTGGAAAATTTTAAGCATGTAGGTTACATGTACATGCTATATTTCTATTGGCCAATGCTATCTTAGAGTATAGAAAATGAAAAATTACTTATGAGAGATGAGGCTGCATAAATAGCTGGAACAAAGCAGAAAAAGCTTTTGGTGTCATGAAACACAATCTCTTAATTTCCAGAAAATCCTATATAATAACCTGGAAGAAGTCAATGGAAGTAGTGTGTTAGGGACATTGCAGGGATTGAAAATTTTGGCAAACTTTTGGGTGGAAAAGAGGAAGGATTAAGAGGAAACTCCAAAGCCAAGCAGAATTCAAAGTCAATGAGAAAGGAGGGGAAATATTTCAACAAGTAGAGCAATATTGCACAAAATTGGATATAGGAGTAGTCTAAACACTTAAGCTGTTAAATATACATTTGTGAGTAGAGAAAAATGGATTAGATGGAGTAATAAAGCACAGAGCACAGAACACATCATTTTGCAGTGACTTGTATCACAAGCTGTCATCAATCAATTATTACACAAATTGATATTCCCCAAAGGATGCAGGAAATAGTGCTGAGCTGCTCTCTGCACTGTAAGTGAAGGTTACACTGGAAAACTTGGCAATCTGACCACACTTAAAAAACACTGTTTTTATCATTCGATATCCAGGTTGTGTTCTCTGGTAATGAGCAGGAAATTGTAGGAAGTATTGTTTTCAAAGCAGTAGATGGCACTCTCTCCTATACCTCAGCACTCAAGGTTTTAATGATAAAAGATGCTCTCTTTAACAGAATCAAAAATCTAAGGACTGTGGTACTTATCAGGAAAATAAAGGATTAAATTTGAAAGTTTAATCTACCTAGAAATGTGCATGCTCAGTTCTAGAAATTTATCCTAAGGAAATGACTTGAGAGATAGAAGAGGTGGAAAAGTACAAAGTTGCACATGGCAACAGCATTTAAAAATTTAGAAACAATATAAATGCTCACAGATAAGAGAACAGGGACAGCTATAGAATGCAACTTAATCACCAAAATTGTAAATATGAAAAATTCTTCTGGGCTATGATGCAATGGAAACAGTCTTATAGAAAATATTTGCATACTACAATCTTCAATCTATAAATATATGCATATGGATATTAGACTGAAAAATCTAGAGCAAAACGATCATACCTGCTTAGAGTACTGGAATTATTAAAGCCTTTAATTATTTTTCAGTCTAAGTAATATTGTAATTGCCTAAATGTGAGATTGTGACATGATAACTTCCACTCCTAGGAGACATAATCCATAAAACATCTGAGTGATCTGTTTTTGGTAATTTCTTTAAAAAATATGTATTTACTTGAGAGAAGCAGAAAAAGAAAAAGAGCAAGAAAGTGTCCATCTGCTGTTTCATTTTCAAATATGCCTGCAATGGGCAGGTGCTGAAGCTGAGAGCCAGAAACACCATTCAGGTCTCCCTCATGCACGACAGGAGCCCATCATCCATGCCTCCCAGGGTTCACATTAGCAGAAAGCTGGGGTCAGGAACTAGAGCCAGGAATTGAATACTCTTATGAAGTGCTTGGTATCTTAATCATAGCTTAAAAATCTGCTCCTTGGGTAATTTTGAAATAGGGAAAGAAGTACCTTAACACTTTCCAAAGCTCAACACAATTGTCTGGCATTGAGAAACTTCACCTAGTATATTCTCTAGAGCCTGGTTTTCTTCAGAGTTGCTATTGGGCCAGAGGTAGCAACTTTTACCCTCATGGGGGATACTGTAGGTACAGACTACTCTAAAGAGAGGTACTAGTATAGAAATTCTGGAGCTTACAACAAAACCATATGAGCATATAATGATAAATAGTTGTTGGAATTACCATTATCATCACAGGCCCCTGTGGAGGGAACTCTGGCTCAGAAATAAGGAGAAAGATGGGACTTCCAGATACCACTGAGGCATTTCTGTAAGGTTTATTCTGCATCAGATGAGGAAAAGTAAGAGTCAACATGCCATGTGTAGCATCATGTTCCGAGGCCCCATAACAATCTTTATGCAATCTTTGTGCTGAATGTTGCATACATATTGCCCTCCCTACTTTCATTGTAATGCTAGACATGTGTTTCAACCCCATTTTGTATAGATGGAAACAGAAATCCAGAGAAATTGAATGCTGTATCCAAGTTCTCTCAATGAGAAAATTGCTAGTTGGATGAAAGTCAGTCAACTGTGGCTTTGATTTTTCAATATACTACTTGAATGCAAAACGTCTTCTCTCCTGAAAACTGACACACAGTGGCTCCTTAAGATGCTGCTCCGTAACTTTAGACTGAGGGATTAAAGATTGGAGTTACAAGGAACTCCCTTAGGAACACTCAACAGGAAGCACGAGAAGATAGGGTTCCTTAAGAAAATATTTGTACAGTGTTTGAAACACAACTGTAATAGTCTGAATTGGGTCTCCTCAAAGTTCATGTGCTGAAACTCTCATCTCTAGTACCTCATAAGAGGACTTTGTCTGGCAATCTTTTTCAGGGGTAATTAATTTAAAATGAGTCCTTGAGGTGTATTCTAATCCGATACCCAGTGTCATTTTAGGAAAAAGAAATTTGGTCACAGGAAAAGCTATTTGAAGATGTCGATAGAGGACAAGTATTCTTAAGCCAGGGAGATAAGTCTCAGAATAACTCAACATTCTTGCAGAACCTTGACCTTGTCCGTCTGGCCTCCAGAAAACAGGTTTCTGCTTATGTCTCCCAGTCTGTGGTGCTTTTTATAGCAGCTCTAGCTAACGAATACAAGTAGAAGTTTCTACTTCTACTATGTTCTTAAAATAATTTTGAAAAAGAAATTATTATAATTTGACTAATACAAATATGGTGGCCAAATTATTTTTAATTATTTTATTTTTTTAGAAAACTTTTATTTAATAAATATATTTCAAAAGTACAACTTTTGGATTATAGCTGTTACCGCCCCCCCCATAACCAGCCTCCCACCCAAAAACCATCCCATCTCCCACTCCCTTTCCCATCCCATTCAAATCAAGATTCATTTTCAATTCTCTTTATATACAGAAGACCAACTTAGTATATACTAAGTAAAGATCAACAGATTGCACACACACAGAAACACAAAGTATTAAGTACTGTTTGAATACTAGTTTTACCATTAATTCACATAGTACAACACATTAAGGACTGAGATCCAACATGGGGAGCAAGAGCACAGTGACTCCTGTTGTTGATTTAACAATTGACACTCTTGTTGATGGCGTCAGTAATCACCCAAGGCTCTTGTCATGAGCTGCCAAGGCTATGGAAGCCTCTTGAGTTCACCAACTCTGATCTTATTTAAACAAAGCCATAATCAGAGTGGAAGCTCTCTCCTCCCTTTAGAAAAAGGTACCTCCTTCTTTGATGGCCCGTTCTTTCCACTGGGATCTCACTCACAGAGATCTTTCATTTAGGTCACTTTTTTTGCCACAGTGTCTTGGCTTTCCATGCCTGAGAAACTCTCATGGACATTTTAGCCAGATTAGAATGCCTTAAGGGCTGATTCTGAGACCAGAGTGCTGTTTATGGCATTTGCCACTCCATGAGTCTGGTGTGTATCCTGCTTCCCATGTAGGATCATTCACTCCTTTTTAATTCTATCAATTATTATTTTCAGACACTAGTTTTATTTATGTAATCCCTTTGACATAGAATCCTACCTTTTTGATCAATTATGAACTTAAACTGATCACTTTAACTAGTAAGATGGCTTTGGTACCTGCGAACTTAATGGGATTTGGAGTCCTATGGCACATTTCTAGCTCTACCATTAGGGGTAAGTGCAAGTGAGCATGTGTTGAACTGTACACTTCCTCCCTCTCTCATTCCCACTCTTATTTTTAACAGGGATCAATTTTCAGTTAACTTTAAACACCTAAGAATAATTGTGTGTTGATTAAAGAGTACCACCAATGATATTAAGTAGAAAAAGAAAATACTACATAGAATAAAATAGTAAGCAGTTCCTCGACAGTCAGGACAAGGGCTGATCAAGTCATTGTTTCTCATAGTGTCCATTTGACTTCAACAGGTTTCCTTTTAGGTGCTCAGTTGTCACCAATCAGGGAGAACATATGATATCTGACCCTTTGGGACTGGCTTATTTCACTCAGCATGATGTTTTCCAGATTCCTCCATTTTGTTGAAAATGACTGGATTTCAATTTTTTTTACTGCTGTGTAGTATTCTGTAGAGTACATGTCCCATAATTTCTTTATCAAGTCTGCTGTTGGGCATTTGGGTTGATTCCAGGTCTTAGCTATTGTGAATTGAGCTGCAATAAACATTGAGGTGCAGACAGTTTTTTTGTTTGCCAATTTAATCTCCTTTGGGTAAATTCTAAGGAGTGGGATGGCTGGGTCATGTGGTAGGGCTCTATTCAGGTTTCTGAGGAATCTCCAAACTGACTTCCATAGTGGCTTTCCAGTTTGCATTTCCACCAAGAGTGGATTAGTGTCCCTTTTTTCCCACATCCTCACCAGCATCTGTTGTTGGTAGATTTCTGTATGTGAGCCATTCTAACTGGGGTGAGGTGAAACCTCATTGTGGTTTTGATTTGCATTTCCCTGGTGGCTACTGATCCTGAACATTTTTTTCATGTGTCTGCTGTTGATCATTTGCATTTCCTCTTTTGACAAATGTCTATTGAGGTCCTTGGTCCATCTCTTAAGTGTGTGGTTTATTTTATTGTTGTGGGGTTTCTTGATCTCTTTGTAGATTCTGGTTATTAAACTTTTATCGATTGCATAGTTTGCAAATATTTTTTCCCATCCTGTCAGTTGCCTCTTCCCTTTCCTTACTGTTTCTTTTGCAGTACAGAAACTTCTCCATTTGATGTAATCCCAATTGGTAATTTTGGCTTTGACTGCCTGTGCCTCTGGGGTCTTTTCCAAGAAGTCTTTGCCTGTGCCTATATCTTGCAGGGTTTCTCTGATGTTCTCCAATAATTTGATGGTGTTGGGTCATAGATTTAGATCTTTAATCCATGTTGAGTGGATTTTTGTGTAAGGTGAAAGGTAGGGGTCTTGCTTCATGCTTCTGCATGTGGAAATCCAGTTTTCCCAGCACCATTTGTTGAATAGACTGTCCTTGCTCCAGGAACTGGTTTTAGATCCTTGATCAAATATAAGTTGGCTGTGAATGTTTGGGTTGATTTCTGGAGTTTCTATTCTGTTCCATTGATCTATCCACCTGTCTCTGTACCAGTACCATGCTGTTTTGATTATAACTGTTGTGTAGTACATCTTGAAATCTAGTATTGTGATGCCTCTGGCTTTGTTTTTGTTGTATAAGATTGCTTTAGCAATTCGAGGTCTCCTGCATCTCCATATGAATTTCAGCATCGTTTTTTCCAGATCTGAGAAGAATGTACAAGAATACTTATTATACAGCTAGTAAATGCCAAGCCAGAACTCAAAGTCAGCTAGGTGGTGACAACAAATCCCATGCTTTTTTTTTTCTTTATGCCCATATGGGATTACCAGAATTAGCAAATAAAATATAGGATTCCAGGAGAAGGATAGAGCAAGTGACATTGCAGACTTCTCCAGCAATCACCCCCTTCCTTCATAACTTTACAGAATGTCCAGTGAAATTCAAACTTCAGACAAGCACGTTTCCTCTTACTGTAAGTATGTCCCATGAACTATTACAGATATACTGATACTGATAAATTAATTGTTATTTATCTAGGTGTCTTATACTTAGTCTGGTATGCCTATCCCATTGCCTCTGTCTGTTTACTTTCTAATCTGTCAACAAAATGGATTGGAAATGACTCTTCCCTTGGAGTCATTAAGGATGTTCCTGAACTTGGTTCTCACTTTAGAAACTGCATTTTTTTGGCCGGCGCCGCAGCTCAGTAGGCTAATCCTCTGCCTGCGGTGCCGGCACCCCAGGTTCTAGTCCCGGTCGGGGTGCCAAATTCTGTCCCGGTTGCCCCTCTTCCAGGCCAGCTCTCTGCTGTGGCCCGGGAGTGCAGTGGAGGATGGCCCAAGTCCTTGGGCCCTGCACCCGCATGGGAGACCAGGAGAGGCACCTGGCTCCTGGCTTCGGATCAGCATGGTGTGCTCGCCACAGTGCACTGGCCGCGGCGGCCACTGGAGGGTGAACCAATGGCAAAGGAAAATCTTTCTCTCTCTCTCTCTCTCATTGTCCACTCTGCCTGTCAAAAAAAAAAAAAAAAAAAGAAAGAAAGAAAGAAACTGCATTTTTTTTTTACACCACTCTTAGGTAAGTACTGTGCACATTACTGTTCAAAAGCAAAAGGTTGTGGCTGGTGTTGTATCCTTGCAGGTTAAGCTACCACTTGCAACACTGGCATCCCATATCAGAGTGCTAGTTCAAATCCTGGCTATTCCACTTTTGTTCAGCTTTCTAATAATGTGCCTGGGAAGTTAGTGGGAAATAGTCCAAGTATGGGTCCCTGTCACCAGTGTGGAAGACCAAGGTGGTATTCCTGGCTGTCAGCTTTGACCTAGCCTAAATCTGGCTATTCTAACAATTTGGGAAGTGAAGCAATGGATAGAACAGCTCTCTCTCGCTCTCTCTCTCTCTTTCTCCCTCTCTCTCTCATGGTTTGAGAGCTTTACTCCTCACTCCAGCTTCCCACTAAAGACAGACTCTGAGGCAGCAGGGGATGGCTCAAATGTTTAGTTTCCTGAATCGAGTTCCTGGCTTCCAGGTTCAGCCTGGCCTAGCCATGGCTATTGCAAGTACTTGAGAAATGAAGTGAATGGGAGTGCTCTGTGTGTGTATGTATGTATATACCTTTCAAACAAATAAATAAAATTTTTGAAAAATAAGAAGCAGTGGGTCAGAAACTATTAAAATTCATAAGAACTTCAGACTAGACCTCAAAACTACACCTAAAGATTTCCTGACCTGAGATTCTATGGTTCTGTGGGGGAAGAGAATGTGAGATAGGTTCTTAGTCTTTTGTTGTTATTGTTCTTAATAAAAATATTGATATAAACCTGTATAAAACAATGAAACATCAATAAATATTTTATTCACAGAACTATAATATTTGATTAGGTTCTTGAAGATAAAAGTAAAGTTGAGCAGAATAAAGTATCGTAAAAATGCCTTTAGCCCATAACAACATTTTTTGGCATGTAAAGCGAAGACACTGTGGCAAGAAATGTTCTACATAAAGGATCTCTGTGAGTGAGACCTCAGTGGAAAGCAGTGGCCATCAAAGAAGGATGGACTTTTCTCTAAAGGGAGGAGAGAACTTCCACTTTGCTTATGGTCTTGTCCAAATACTGACGGTTTTTGTGAATTAAAAGACTTCCATAGCCTAGGCAGCTCATTTCAAGAGCCTCAGGTGGTCACTAATGTCATACATAAGAGTGTTAATTGTTAAGTTAACAACAAGAGTCACTGTGCACTAACTCCACATGGAGGACCTCTGTCCTCAATTAGTTATATTGAAAGTTAACTGCAAAAACAGTTTTCAAAGAGTTTGTGTGTGTGTATGTGCTCTCATGCTCATGCATGTGTGTGCAAATTGTTGAAATCTTTTTTATTATTATTATTTTTGACAGGCAGAGTGAACAATGAGAGAGAGAGAGATAGAGAGAAAAGTCTTCCTTTTTGCCATTGGTTCACCCTCCAATGGCTGCCGCAGTTGGCACACTGTTGCCGGCGCACCGCGCTGATCCGATGGCAGGAGCCAGGTGCTTCTCCTGGTCTCCCATGGGGTGCAGGGCCCAAGCACCTGGGCCATCCTCCACTGCACTCCCTGGCCACAGCAGAGAGCTGGCCTGGAAGAGGGGCAACTGGGACAGGATCAGTGCCCCGACCGGGACTAGAACCCGGTGTGCCAGCGCCGCAAGGCGGAGGATTAGCCTATTGAGCCGCGGCACTGGCCTGTTGAAAACTTTACTCAGTATAGAGTTGGTCTTCTGGGTACAAAGTTAGTTGAAAATTAATCTGAGTGGATAATGAGACTGACAAGGGGAGAAGGAGGAGGAGGAAGGGGTGGCAGTGTGGGTGGGAGGGCAGGTAGGGAGGGAAGAATAACTATATTCCTAAAGTTGTACTTATGAAGTTTGTATTCCTTAAAAAATAAATTTAAAAAAGAAAAATGCTTTTAATACATGCATTGAATTTCAAATTTCTGATTCGAGTCACTAACAAAATATTCACAGTGCAAAGAAAATTACTCATTCACAAGTAAGAATACTTTTCTGTGCTTAACAATATGGGATATAGATGGAGAAAAATAATTTCCCAAGCAACATATGTACTCATTCAGTGTTTCTTGAACATATGGGAGAGGTGAAGGCCTGCTCCCATGCAATTCATGTGGGATGTTATGGAATCTCTTTATGCCATACAAGAAATGATCTGCTCAGGGAATCAGCCTTAGGATTGCTAAAACAAGAGAATCATATATTGCTTTCTTTTACTGTGCCTACAAAAATCATTGCAAATAAATATGAATCTGATTGTTTAGCAAACATATATTAATTTCCTACTATGTGCCAGGCTTTGAAGGTGCTCATAAGCAAGAAAAAAGGGAGAGGAAGATATAATGATGTGCAACAAATTGGAGAAATAGAAGTGATGGTATTGTTTAGGAAAGAACTTTGAAGTGAGGAAAGTATAGTCTAGGCACTCACACATACACATGCACAGGCATGCTTGTATAGCAGCTGGTGAAAGTGATTGTATAGAAAGCCAGGAAAGCAGACTTGGATATGATCAGAAAAATCTCTGCATCCTCCAAACTTGGACATACTCTCATTACCCTGCACCTACTCACAATTAAAGAACAGTAACGCATTCCCATATGTCTGGCTTTATGTAACTTGCAAACCTTCTTACTTTCAAAAATACTTTTCTGCAATATTCCTTTGCTCTGAGACATTAAATTACATGTCATTTAGAAAAAAACCTCATTGGCAAGTGCAGCGACTCAATAGGCTAATCCTCTGCCTGCAGCACACCGGGTTCTAGTCCCGGTTGGGGCGCCAGATTCTGTCCCGGTTGCTCCTCTTCCAGTCCAGCTCTCTACTGTGGCCCAGGAGTGCAGTGGAGGATGGCTCAGGTCCTTGGGCCCTGCACCCCATGGGAGACCAGGAGAAGCACCTGGCTCCTGGCTTCAGATTGGCGCAGTGCACTGGCCGCAACACGCCAGCCATAGTGGCCACTTGGGGGATGAACCAATGGAAAAAGGAAGACCTTTCTCTCTGTCTCTCTCTCACTGTCTAATTCTGCTTGTCAAAAAAAAAATCTCACTAAATATTAGCTATGACACTTAAGAAGTTTGGGATGCTCAATCATTAATGACGTTAAACAAATATGTCCTGACTTCTCTTCGTATTTGACCCAGTGAGGGTCACATTTTGAAAAGAGTTTTAGTAACTCATTTGATCTCAATTTCCAGGTTCTGGCTTTCATCAATCCTCATAAACAGACCACATTTTAGTCACTGGACAAATGTGTATAGCATTTTTTTCTCACTAAATTCACAGAGTTTTTAAAATGTTTATCCCCCAAAACACAAGTCCACACTGAAGCACATAAGAATCACTGAGACCTCTTCTTATGTTTGGTCTATGGAAAGTCCCTGCAAGGCATGGATGAGACCAAGTGTGTTCCCCACTTGGAGAACAGGCAAGGTCTCCTTTATGCTAAGTGGAGAGGTTCTCTGGAATTGTTTTCTGCTGCCCAGGTTTTTCAACACCAGTGGAGCCTTCTGTATCTTAACATGTGCATGGAAGAATTCACATGGGGGAACCTAAGGGCAAATCATACCATCTGGCTCTGCTTCTTGCACTAGGTAATTAACTGCAGTAATACCCGGCTCTGGACTGAACCCTGTACTAGATACTTAACATTCATTGTTTCACTCTTATAAACCTACATTTTCAAATGTTTAATGATCTCTATATAACAGAGGGGAAACAAAGCCCAAGAGCAATCCACTGACAAATGGCAAGAGCATCTAACAAAGCTCTGTCTAACCCAAAGCCAGCTCCACGTTCACTAAGATGCAACATTTCTCTACTAGGATCTTTAATTTTAGCAGTCTAAGTGACTGGGTTAAAGAATCCCTAGGGAGCTTATAAAGTATTATCTGGATGTGTCAGTGAGGGTGTTTCCAGAGAAGACTGATGTGTGAGTTGATGGACAGAGTGAGGAAGAACCACCTTCCATACGTGCAGGCACTGTCCAATCTGCCTAGAACCCAGAGAACAAAATGACACAGGAAAGACAAACTTGCTCACTCTTCTAAGGCTGAAACATCTTTCTTCTCCTTCCTTGGACATCAGAATTCCAAATATTCCAGCCTTTTCACTCCAGGACTTTCATCTGTGGCTTTCTAGGCTTTCCAGATGTTGGCCTTGTGCTGTTACATCATCAGCTTCCCTGGTTCTGGAGCTTTGGACATGGACCACGTCATGCTACTGGAATCCTAAGGGCTCCAGTAGCAGATAAACTTCCTGGGATTTCTCAGCCTCTCTAATCATGTGAGCCAATGCCCATAATAAATCCTCTCTCAACCATTTATGTCTCTTTCTATCCATCTGTGTATCCATATCTCATTAGTTCTGTCTTTCTGGAGAACCCTGATTAATACAGATAATCCTTGAAAATATTATTAAAATAAATATCCAAAGCACAGTTGGAGGGAAAGGAAAATTCTGATGCAAATGGACAACTTTAGGTCTGAGTGTGGAACTCAGACCAAGTCAGGTAGTCAGGCCCAGCCAATTGATTACATGAAAATTAAATGTATGTGTATCAGTGCTGGTTAATCTCCATTTGCACCTAATGTTATAAAGGTATTTTTACAAGTCTTGTGATGGCTTAGGAATGATCTTTTAAGATCATAGCATACAGCATAAGGATATCGCACAGATGTAGAAAGTGGAGATAGCATCCCCACCATGGGCAGAGGGAATATTTGTTTCTTGACCCAGATGATGTAGATAATGTCTTCCCAAGAGAACAAAGGATGAGCTTGTTTGCTAGCATCCTCTGAGGGAGTTCCCTGGATTCAGTGTTCCTATGCCATGGTGCAATTTGTGGTATACACCTGTACCTGCGTCTAAATTCACTCTATGCAACTGCAGGGCAAGGGGACCTGATGAAGACATGAAGCCTATGAGGCCTGTTGTGTCACGAGTGATAAATTATCTAAATCCATTTGGGCTTGTTGTCTCCTGCTCAGTCAACTTGAAGGAATTTTGGAGAGCAGACTACACACACACACACACACACACACAGCTCCCTGTTGCTGTTTGGAAGCTGCTTGACAGCCCCACTTGCTCCTGCAGCCCCCATCCATTCTCCACATTTTGTCCCGTTGTAAGCCTGACTTCTCATAACTGAACCACACATACCTGGACATCCTTATCTTTGACTTCCAGGTCAGGACAGCCTTTGAGAGTTTATGGAAGAGTGGTCAGGGTGGTAGGACAAGGAAGTTAACTCTGTTACTCCCTGTCTGTCTCTATGGCTACACCTCCTGTTGCAGTGTCTTTCATAGCCAGACTCTGATAGCACAGTCTTCTCTTCTCACTTCCTCTTGCCTAGGGAGGCCAATGGTTTGTCATTGGGAAGGTCACTATCTGTTCTTGGATCCTTACATCCTGCTAAAATCTCTATAAACAGACTTCAGGAAGGTACCTATAATTAAACTTTTCTGAAGGCACCACCTTGTTTCAAAAAATAATTGAAGTCTCTCTGTTATGTATATGAAACATAGACTATACACATAAACATACAACATTTTAAAAACTTTTATTTATGTACTTATTTGAGAAAGATAGAGTGAGCTCCCATCTGTTAGCTCACTCCCTAAGTGCCTGCAATGGGTTTTTTTGTTGAAGGCAGAAGCCAGGAGCTAGGAACATACTAAGATGATAGGAACCCAGTCAGTTGGGTCATCACCACTTCCTCCCAGGGTCTGCACTAATAGGAAACTGAAGTTAGGGGTGTAACTGAAACTCAAAACCAGATATTCCAATGTGGAAGGTGAGCATCCTAACATCTGACTCTATGATTTTTTTTTTTATTTTCAAATTACATCTTGTCCTCATCTTACTAAGTCATTATAACTACTTTGGATTCTAAGCAACACAGGGATCTGTATAAGTCAAGGATGTTTACCTTGATTTCCAGTTATTGACTGGAGACAGTTTTCACTGGACTGTGTTACAAATATTTTTTCACCTGCTCTTGGACATATTGTTTTGATGCCTACGGAAGTGCCATGTATGGGCGTGTTGGTAGATAACACAAATATGCCCACTTTGTCAGTACACAACTCACTGCACGTCCTCCTCAGATACAATTCCCAGAATACAAATAACATACTCTCAGCTTTGCTCTAATTAAATACATTTATAAAAAATTAAATAAGGGTGTCAACATAAAACCAGTCCTCATAAAATCAGGTCACTTGGGTAAACTTGAAAAAAATTTAGAAACACAGTTTCTAGTTGGAAGGGAGCCTTAAAAACCTTTAATAAAACTCTTTGATTTGACAGTTCATTAGATTCTAGAAAAATTAATATTCATTTTAGTCCCTGTCAAAATCATCTCATCTTCCCTTTCTTTAATATGATTCCTCCAACTTGCCAGGAAAGAAATTACAAAAACAATTCTAAAAGTCCAAACTGGCAAAAAAGCATATTTTCCTCTGTAGCACATATAAGGAAAGACTTAGTAAGGGTTCTGTTTCCTTTTGTTGATAATAATGATAATGATGGCAATCACTGAACTAGAGGTGATGATCACACTGTCTTAAAGGATGGGCAGATGCTGGGAGGACAATGGAACTGTGCAAGGCCAACGCAAGCAGAGGAAACGACTCGGGCAAAGGCCTGGTGATGAGAAAGAAATTAGTGGATCTCACAAGCTACAGTCATGTCAGTCATAGGAACATAAAGAGTGGGCTAGAATGGGGGCAAAGCAGAGGAACAAAAGGTGAATGACCCCAGTCTGCACCATTTGAAATTATTTGCTTGCAGCCACTCAGCCCAGCTTTTATCACTATAAATGCTTGCCAGTTCTGAGCTGGAAAATAGCCATGATCAATAATATCCTGATTCTCAACTGACCAAACAATCACAGGCAACCATTTGGAGATCCCTGTCTCCACTGAGTCAACAGTTATTAAGCGCTTGTTATGCATCTAAGCATAGTGATAAGTGATGCTCTCAAAATCCTGGGTAGCTATGACTCAAATTAAATACTCATTACAAACCAAGGTCAATGCATCTATTGGCCAGTATCCACCACTGATATCCCTTCCAAGAACTGGTTTTTGATTCTCTTCCAGGAAGTCAGAATCCAAAAAGCATGTAATGGATACAATTCAAAGGCCTTGTCTCTACACTCTAAGAGGTGTTATTTGTGGTTTAACCTCTTGATAATCCAAAAACCACAAATAGTCAACAAATATCAGTAAAAACAAAATTCTTATTATGTTAATGAAGCTTCAAGGCAGAATATGTATCACTTAGCACCTCCCCATAGTCAGACTGCCTTCTCTACATAGAAATTCAATTTAAGAAGAATGTCTGCCTACTTTTTATAGTTTTTAACTTTTAAGGAAGAAACTTTTATGAAGGAGATAATTGGCTCAACAATTAGAATAAAGATAAGAAAGAAAACATTTTATTTCTACTAGCATAAAATTTATATCCAAGTAGAAAGTTAAGTACTAAAATAAAAAAATAATCACTAAAAGACAGCTGGATAGTACCTGCACTAGGTTAACTCTCTGATGTTGATATCTTGAAAGTCTTTATTTTTTAACTTTTATTTAATGAATATAAATTTCCAAAGTACAGCTTATGGATTACAGTGGCTTTTTCCCCCCCATAACTTCCCTCCCACCCGCGACCTTCCCCTCTCCTGCTCCCTTTCCACTTCCATTCACATCAAGATTCATTTTCAATTATCTTTATATACAGAAGATCAATTTAGCATATATTAAGTAAAGCTTTCAACAGTTTGCACCCACACAGATACACAAAGTGTGAAATACTGTTTGAGTACTAAAAAGGATTCCAACTTTTCATTTTGCACTTGACCCTGCAAACTATATTGCTGCTCTTGTCTGAGAGGGATATGGGAATCTTCAGTTGTGTGGTTGAGTGCACAACTATTCAGGGAAACAAACAGAGCAGAAAGATTTATATCAAACTTTGAGTGATATTTGGAAATTAGATAATTTATGTAAAGAGACAGAGACTTAAAATTCTGAATTAGTATTGTTTCTGAGAACACACTAAATAAATAAATAATAATCATAATTAAATTCTGAAATAATGTCTACAAAGATTTTAAGAAATAAATATGATTTTACCCTGCCTGTTTTACTTAAATAGCTAGTGTATTTCCCTTAAGTTGTGTTCTGAAATAATGTCTACAAAAATTTCAAGAAATTAATATGATTTTGCCCTCCCTGTTTTTCTTGTACTTAAATAGCTAGCATATTTCCCTTAAGCTGTGTCATTGTTCAAACTCCAGAAAGGATTTAGCACTGGAGGAGACCAGGATATAAGCTCATAATTATCAGAGAATTCCACAAGGTGTCAGCCTCGGGCTAAAATGATAAATCCAACACAGAGATAGTTTTATTTTTTAATAAAGAAGATTTCAGCCTTCCATTTTGTGTTCTGTGGTTCTGGATCTATAGTAATATATAATAGTAATAGTAATATAGCAACTCCCATTTGCTGAGTGTCTAGTATATGTTAGGCATTTAACATACTTTATTTCTAATCTTTGAAATAACCTTGTGTTTTGGTAGAAATGTCTATATCCCCCCCAAAATTCACGTTGAATTTTCAGTCCTCAATGGGATAGGATTAGGAGATGAGGCCTTTGGGAGGTCATTAGCTCTTGGGGGTAGTTTGTTCATGAATGGGATCAGTGTCCTTCCAAAAGAAACCTGAGAATCCTCACCTCTTCTGCTATGTGAGTCTAGGTAAGAGCAAGGCCACCTGTGCCTCACCAGATGCTAAATTAGCTGGCACCTTATTCTTGTATTTAGAAGCCTCCAAAATGTGAGAAACAAATTTTTGTTGTTTAGAAATGACCCAGCCTATAATATTTTATTATAGTTGCCCAAATGAACTAAGACATTCTGTATTGATTTTAATTCCCATTTTACAAATGAAAAACAAAAAAAAAAAAACAAACAAACAAAAAACAAGGTTCATAGAAGTTAATTTCCCAAGGCATGCAGCTTATAAGTACCAGAGTCAATATTCAAACACAGATTCATCTGTACCTAAATCCTGGTCAAATTCTGCTTTACCATACTCCTTCAAGGCTTTAAACAAACAAAATAGGCAGGGGTTCAAAGAGTGGACACCAAACAGCTCAGGTCCCTCTCCTCTCCAACTCTATTCCATGCCAGTTTAGGGTACTGAGTGCCACGCTGGGCCCAGTAAGCACCAGCTCAGCAGCAGCCCTCCTTTGAGGCTGGGGTAGAGTAGGGCTACCCACCAGCTCCCAGGGATATCTGAACCCTTCAAAAGAGCACTGTGGTAAAATCTCATTGGGTTTGCTCATCATCTATTATTATTGTTATCAATTATTGTATTAGTTTCAAAGGTAACATTTGGAATACATCATGGGTATCAGTACTGCTGCTACCTCCAGATGTTCCTGACTGGGAAATCATCTGCAGGAATTTCTACTGTCAGGAGTACTTGCTATACCTATAATTTCTTGACCAGCCCTACATACTCGGCACTCTCCCCTCTAAAGCTCTGGAGCCATTCTTCTCCTATTTAGAAGGTGATTTGACATTAAGTTCACCTGTCTTATCACACTGGTTAGCATCATGGCTAAGCCTTAGACAAAGCCCCTTCTTTGTCCCAGGTTCTTGTCATTTGGATCCATTGCCTTCTTGTAATGAACCTGAGTCTCTACCTTGGGTACATAGATTAATGCCTCAGGATATGAGTTTGGGTCCTATTGCTATCATTTTGGAGTGATCACTCACAATTGCCCAGGACTGCTCTGATTTTACCACTGAAAGTATAGTGTCCCAGCACTGAAAATGTAGTATCCCAAACTGAGATTCAACCTAAATTCACATTCTAACTGCGTTATCTTGAGCAAGTCATCTAACCTCTCAATGCCTAATATGTAAACAAGGTAAAATATTAATATATACCTCGTTAGACCATCACAAAAATTGAGTTATATGTATGGTGTTTAGCATAGGCCAAACATGCAAGATATTTTAACTAATAATTCTTTACTCTTGACACTTTAGTCCTCATTCAGTTCATAATTCTTCTAGATCTTCTTGAACAGGAGGACTTCTTTGTTCTTGACAATGTCTTGCAAGAAAGAGAGGTCCTGCCCCTTAGCCTGAGACTTGAATTTGGGCCTTTCCTGAACACTGCCTATGCTTGCTTTTCCTATATTGCTTTTTTTCTGCACCACCAGCCTTCCTGCTTAAGAAGCCTCTGCAAGCTCTTTGTTTTTAAGCATCAGTAACCATTCTGACAGCTCACATTTTCAAAAGTCTCCATGGGAATGAAAATATCCCTCTCATACAGACACAGCCAGTGATCATGGTAGGACAGAAGAGAAGATTCTAAAGCCTGGTAGCACCTATAATCTGAATGCATCTAAAACTGGAGACTTAGATTCTATTCATTTGTATAACACAGACATAGCTTTGAGAATAATTTTGTTGACTCATCTAATAATCCTTCCCAATCCAACTGCATCTAATACCCTGTGTAATTAGTGATATTTCTCCAACCAAGCATTTAACAGCTGTCATGTTTGACTATGCTTTGACATGTACATCTTCATCATCATTGTGATTATTACATTCTATTGCTTTAAAAGAACACCAGGCACAATTAGATTCTGCTTTATCTTATAAAATATAATTGTGTTTCTTTGCAATGGGAGGAAAGCATGGCTAGAAGTAGAACTTGCTCTATTTCCTTTTTCTGTCTTGTGTTTGTGTTCAAACACATTAAATTATATATATATATATATATATATATATATATGTATATTGCCTCACTTCAAATAGCTTGCCAAGACATTTGAGCTATGTTATCTAGCACTCAGGAAATCATAATCAAACATCTATAGCTGAAATTTTACAGCTAAATTTTTAGACTATGTTTTCAGAAGAAATAAACACTTTTGGACAATAATATCTATTTTTTTTTCATTTGTATCCTCATCTAAAATGCCTTAGTTAACAAGTAAATGACTGGTTTGTGCAGGGCAGCCAATTTGGGCAATACTTATGCAGTTTTCAGTGTAGTTCAAGTCTAACTTTTTCACAAAAAGAATGAAGTTCTCATGTTACCATAAACTTAATTTTCCCATTCCAGCCCAAGCTCTTAGTCTTTCCTAAGAGAGGGATACAAGATGACACCCTCAAGAGCTTCAGTCCCCTCTGACTCTGGGGGAGATGCTTACCTATCTTCCCAGTGCATAAGCCTGCTCTATGGATGACTGCATATACTGAATCCAATTTGCATGTGAGGGTGGAAAGTGTATTAGCTGGTGAAACATCTGCATCTGGATCCCTGAACCACAACCCATGATTTAACAGGAACTTCCAAGAAATGAAGGTATCATGATAGATGATCTCTCTGTTAACTTCCAACCTTTGGGTTCTATGACTCAGTGATTTAAGTTGAGTGGACTTGAATCATGTAAATCATAAGGTACACATAGTGAATTTTGGGTTTGTGATACTGGAATGCAATGCTCTGACTTCTGAAAAAGTCAATCTGGAAAATTACACAGTGGATATAAAGATGACAAGAGCTTTAAGGTAAGAAGAGAGAGAAGAATTTCAAGGAACATTCCTATAAATTGTTCTACATTGTCTTGTTAGCATTACTTGACCAATCTAATTGCCAAATGCTTCAGGACCATCAAAGACAACAGAAATCACTTGCCTATTGAAGACTATAGTCTTATTCTAAATAATCAACCAATGAATTAATCTATTGAAGACTTGTTGGCATTTTTTTGAAGATCTATTTATTTATTTGAAAATTAGAGTACAGAGAGGCAGAGGCAGAGAGAGAAAGAAAGGTCTTCCATCTGCTGGTTCACCCCCCAAATGGAGGCAATGGCCAGAACTGGGCTGATCTAAAACCAAGAGCCAGGAGCTTCTTCCAGATCACCCATGCAAGTACAGGGGCCCAAGGACTTGGGCCGCCTTCTGCTGCTTTCCCAGGCCATTAACAGGGAGCCAGACTGAAAGTGGAGCCCCTGGGACTCTAATTGGTGCCCAGATGGGGTGCTAGCACTGCAGGCAGCTGCTTTACTCACTAAGCCATAGCGCTGGCACCTTATTGCACTGAAAAGTGAATAAACCATGACAATGTATACTGTCCTTTTGTGAATAAGTGTTCTACATTTCAGAAACCTCAGAAATGAAAATTCAAGTCCTAGACACTTAGATTTACAGAGTTAAGGATGTTAGGTGCATCTCTCATTTTACAGATGAGAAAACAGTCCAAATGGTGAATCACAGGTTTATTTAGAAAGGCCTTAACCTCTCCAGAATGGTTTTATGAGCACGAGTTTTCATTATCACAAAGAAGAAAGGTAGGAAATTGCACATTTTAAATGTGATCGTCATCATTAAAAAATATGCATTGTTCTTGAACTCTAAATTATTAGTCCTTTTCCAGTTAATTAAGATGGTCATTGAGTTTTAACTTAAACCTGAAAAGGACAAAGGAAGCCTCAAGATCTCACAAAGATAAGACATGGAAAAATTTCCAGCTGATCATCCTTGACATTTTAGACCTCAGGCATTTATAAATCCTAATTTTACTTTACGTGTATCAGTACATTGAATCTGATGTAGTTCTCATTTTCATCTTAGACCTTACACAGAGTTCTCAAGTGTATCTATTTCCAGAGGACATGGGAATTTACTGAGCATTAGAAATCTTAAAGAAAGAAATAGAAGAGGATACCAAAAAATGGAAAAATCTTCCATGCTCATGGATTGGAAGAATCAATATCATCAAAAAGTCCATTCTTCCAAAAGCAATTTATAGATTCAATGCGATACCAGTTGAAATACCAAAGAAATTCTTCTCAGATCTGGAAAAAATGATGCTGAAATTCATATGCAGATGCAAGAGACCTCGAATTGCTAAAGCAATCTTATACAACAAAAACAAAGCCAGAGGCATCACAATACTAGATTTCAAGATATACTACACAGCAGTTATAATCAAAACAGCATGGTACTGGTACAGAGACAGATGGATAGATCAATGGAACAGAATAGAAACTCCAGAAATCAACCCAAACATCCACAGCCAACTTATATTTGATCAAGGATCTAAAACCAGTTCCTGGAGCAAGGACAGTCTATTCAACAAATGGTGCTGGGAAAACTGGATTTCCACATGCAGAAGCATGAAGCAAGACCCCTACCTTTCACCTTACACAAAAATCCACTCAACATGGATTAAAGATCTAACTCTACGACCAACACCATCAAATTATTGGAGAACATCAGAGAAACCCTGCAAGATATAGGCACAGGCAAAGACTTCTTGGAAAAGACCCCAGAGGCACAGGCAGTCAAAGCCAAAATTACCAATTGGGATTACATCAAATGGAGAAGTTTCTGTACTGCAAAAGAAACAGTCAGGAAAGGGAAGAGGCAACTGACAGGATGGGAAAAAATATTTGCAAACTATGTAATCGATAAAAGTTTAATAACCAGAATCTACAAAGAGATCAAGAAACCCCAAAACAATAAAGCAAACAACCCACTTAAGAGATGGACCAAGGACCTCAATAGACATTTGTCAAAAGAGGAAATGCAAATGACCAACAGCAGACACCTGAAAAAATGTTCAGGATCAGTAGCCACCAAGGAAATGCAAATCAAAACCACAATGAGGTTTTAGAATGGCTTACATACAGAAATCAACTAACAACAGATGCTGGTGAGGATGTGGGGAAAAAGGGACATTAATCCTTTGTTGGTGGGAATGCAAACTGGTAAAGCCATGATGGAAGACAATTTGGAGACTCCTCAGAAACCTGAATATAGCCCTACCACATGACCCAGCCATCCTACTCCTTGGAATTTATCCAAAGGAAATTAAATTGGCAAATACAAGAGCTGTCTGCATCTCAATGTTCATTCCAGCTCAATTCACAATAGCCAAGACATGGAATCAACCTAAATGCCTATCAACAGAAGACTGGATAAAGAAATTATGGGATATGTAGTCTATAGAATACTATACAGAGTAAAAAAAAAAAAAATGAATTCCGGTCATTTGCAACAAAATGGAGGAATCTGGAAAACATCATGCTGAGTGAATTAAGCCAGTCCCAAAGGGACAAATATCATATGTTCTTCCTGATCGGCGACAACTAACTGAGCACCAAAGGGGAAACCTGTTGAAGTGAAATGGATACTATGAGAAACAATGACTTGATCAGCCCTTGTCCTGACTGTCAAGGAACAACTTACTATTTTATTCCTTTTAGTATTTTTTTGTTCTACTTAAATAAAATTTTTAAAAATGTAGACACATAAAAAAAGAAGGGTGAGTTCACCCAAAAATATAACACTTGATACGACGTAGCCCCTATATGGTTTATAGAGAATCCTCCTAATCAGGCACTACTTGTTTATTTTTTCATTCACTTAACCAAAGCTTACCAAGCACTTACTGTATGTCGGGCACTAGGTTAACACTGGGGATTCAAAGACAAATAAGCTACATTCCATTAATCTGACTGATTAATATATAATTACATTGCTCAAGTCTGACTTTACAATAAATATCCTCAACTAAAATAACCCATCCCTCAATGTAAAACTATTCCAAGTTATCGACTATTCAACTGCACATTTACAAGAATTTAAGCCCACCATCCTCGAGCTATCACATGCATTCCAGATTGTCTTGTGAGTGAACCTCCTGAGTGCTTCTTTAGGAGCCTTTAACCTGCATATACCAACACAGAACAGTTAAGGGCAGTGAGTCCACTTGCTACACAATATTCCCAAAACATATCAGATAGGCAGCTTTCCATATCAGATAGACTGATAGCAATTAAACCAAACCTCAGGAACTGGCACTGTGGCACAGTGGACTAAGCCTCTGCCTATGGTACTGGCATCCCATATGGCTGCTGGTTCATGTCTTCATTGAGCCTCTTCTGATCCAACTCTCTGCTTATTGCCTGGGAGAGCCGTGTAAGATTGCACAAGTGCTTGAGCCCCTGCATCCACATGGGAGACCTGGAAGAAGCTCCTGGATCTTGGCTTCAGATCTGATCAACTCTGGCCATTGTGGGAGTGAACCAGCAGAGGGAAGACCTCTCTCTCTCTCTCTCTCTCTAACTCTGCCTCTCAAATTGGCTGTGGTTTAAAGGCATACATCTTCTACTTCTAAAGCTATCACACATTAAAAAAAAACAAAACAGTTATTATTATTGAGTCCCTATCAGCTATCAGGCACTGTGTGTTAAGTATTTACCAGATATTAGTTAATCCTCATAGAAATAAACTGGGAGTGTTCTTATCCTCCATTTTTTTTTTTTTTTTTGACAGGCAGAGTTAGACAGTGAGAGAGAGAGACAGAGAGAAAGGTCTTCCTTACGCTGGTTCACTCCCCAAATGGCCACTACAGCCAGAGTGCTGCACCGATCCAAAGGCAGGAGCCAGGTGCTTCCTCCTGGTCTTTCATGTGGGTGCAGGGCCCACGGACTTGGGCCATCCTCCACTGCACTCCCGGGCCACAGCAGAGAGCTGGACTGGAAGAGGGGCAACTGGGACAGAATCCAGCGTTCCAACCGGGACTAGAACCTGGGATGCCGGTGCCGCAGATGGAGGATTAGCCAAGTGAGCTGCGGCGCTGGCCCTTATCCTCCATTTGAGCATCAAAACAATTGAGGACAAGTAACTTATCCAGGACCTCCTAGTAGTAAATGGCAAGACATTGACTGAAACTCCAGCCATCTGACTTCAACAGACGTTAGCCACACAATTTTGTCTCTGTCTTTAGTAGAACCTGGTTTGCTTAGGCTGTCTGCTTCCAAATGCTGATGTTTCTGCTGTGTCATGACACCAGCTTGTAAACCTTCTGTCTGGAACAGATACAGAAGAGGAAGGAGTTCTGAAAACCTCAGTAGGACTAGAACACATATATATTCAAGTTTCAGGTTTATTGATGTATTAAATTTAGCCTATGATTTTTTCTGGAAGTATGACTGGATTCACCCAAAAACATTTTTATTCTAATTAAAAAACTTGCAATCCTTGGTTATTCATTAGGAAATAGTTTTGAATGTCTTGTGTTCAGGCTGGTTAAGACAGTATACTGGGTTGGCGCCGTGGCTCACTTGGTTCATCCTCCGCCTGCAGCACCAGCAGCTCATATGGGCACCGGGTTCTAGTCCCGGTTGCTCCTCTTCCAGTCCAGCTCTCTGCTGTGGCCCAGGAGGGCAGTGGAGGATGGCCCAAGTGCTGGGAGACCAGGGAGAAGCACCTGGCTCCCGGTTTCGGATAGGCGCAGCGCTGGTCATGGTGGCCATTTGGGGAATGAACCAACGGAAGGAAGACCTCTCTCTCACTCTGTCTCTCGCATTGTCTATAACTCTACCTGTCAAATAATAAAAAAAAAAGACAGTATACTTTCCCCAAGTCTCCACTAAATGGACAACAGAGCTAACCATCTTGAACATCCAGAAATGAACCTCTTAGATACTGGGAAGTATGTTTAATAGGGAGCTGAGAGCCAGACAGCCACAGATCTCCTTCATGATTGATTGTGCCAGTATGAAGCCCTATGTTTGTCATCTTGGGGCAATCCTTGTGAGGATGGAAGATTCCTCCTTTCAGTTCTCACTTTCCTCTTCAGGAAGACTGCTCATTTATATCCTCTGAAGATGCTCCTAAGAAGATGGATGTACCATCCCACATTTAAGGAGTGAAAAAGAGGCCAATACAAGAGTCCAAGAAAAAAGGAAAGCTGAATCATCCTCAGTAACCTATATCCCTAAGTAACACAACTGAATTTTATCTATAAAAATTAGTTTAGAAAAGCAAGTTTTCACTTTCAGCTGCACAATGAAGAACCACATCACTTTCATACAGTAAGGATTTTATTTTCAATCTAATGTGCCAATGGCAATTTCCAATAAGAAGCAATTTGCTAGTCTAGCCAATTACAATTTGTCCTTGGCTGAAGATGACAGCAAAGTCTGTGCCTCTGGTTCATTGAAAACATCAGAAAGATATCCTTAATACTCAGTCTGTTTCTCTGTGAAGTTAAGCATTAAGAGGTGATTAAAATTCAGCCTAACTTTGGTACCGAATCAAAGGAAAGGCATTTCTATCTGATGGGAGTAGGGCTTGCAGAACTGTCTGAAACAGCAATGTCACACATTTAAATTCCAAGCCCTGCAGATAATACTGAGGTTCAGTGTTATAACCCAAGCTGGAATACTCTCATCTGCACCCTGTGGACATAGAGCCACTGGTGGTGTTTACACTGCTGCACCCAAGATTATTTAAACATATAGTCTTTGCTTCTTTGTGCTTCTTCCAAAAGATAACCTTGAATGTGAGGAAGAGGTCTGGAGAAGAATTACTCCGGTTTTGCCACTGATTTCCCATGTCATGATCAGAGAACCTTTTTCCCCCAAGATACATTGTTAGGACACATCAGAGAGCTGATGTGGGGGCCTGCTATGATGGCAGGATCAAATCAAAAAGCAAATCTGAAGAAGTTTGCTATGTTAATAAACTTTTAACGATGAGTAAACTGATGACACTCAAATAATTATCCAAGAAAACACTTTTGAAGTTGATCAGATGCTATTATATCAATACAACACCGGATCATCAGTGTGAGGAAATGGGAAACTTTAATTGATAAATAAAAGCATTTCTTATATCCTGGCCATGAATTGATGAGCAGAAATTAAGCCTGATTATCTCCTCTGATTCAAGCGTTAGACAAAAGTCTTGTGGAGAGACATGCTCTGGGCACTTATTTATTAACTCCAGAATTCTTCATCGAATGTCCAGCTCGTGCCTGGTTCAGTTTCATTGAAGGCACAGAGATGAGTAAGACTTGACTCCTGCTTTAAAGAACTTACAAAAGAATGAAGGGGACATACCTGCTCTTCAATCCTAAGCATTGTACATGCCCTCACATGGATGTTCACACTCCCAGTGAATACATCTTCCAGTTTTCTGGGGAACTCACTGGACTCTATTCTTCTGATAATTAAATCCTATTCATCATTCAGATATTGGCTCTCTACCTGACATATATTATTTGCTCAGTAAGTATTAGTGAATGAATGGATATATGAACAAACAACCAAGACATTGCGTGAGAAGTTCTCAGAGAGAAGGCAAAGAGCTCTCGGACACTGAGACTGTGATAAGGCTGGCAAGAAAAGCTTCACAAAAGGCGTTTGAGTTGGTGATATTTGAGATGGATTTTGAAGGATAAATAGGGATGAAAGGTGAATAGGGACAACATGAAAAGAAGGTTTTAAAGTGGTGAGAAAACACTAGGGAAAGTCATACTACACAAATGGGACATCATCTGCAAGGCATAGAAATAGAACATAATTTGTTGTGTTTGACACATGGTGAGTTTAGGGTGACTAAGCCACAGAGCACATTGAAGACGGTAGAGACTGAAATATATGTATGAGGATGAGTGTTGGCAGCCTTAGAAGGTGTCCTTAAAAGTGTTCATGTACTTTGGAATTCGTATTCATTAAATAAAAGTTTAAAAAACAGTGTTCATTTTTTTTCCTAAAGTGAAAGGAAGGTTTATAAGCAAACTAAGTAAATTAAAGACAGTAATCACTTTAGCTTAGGATTGGAGAAAGAATTTATTAAAAGATATTAAGTAGCTCTTTAGACATCCTGGGAGGGGGAGTGAGTGCAGACAAGAGGCTCTGGTGAAGACCACCCTCACCTCCTCTAAGCACGCTCTCCAGCAGCCATACAATGACCCCAGGCGTGAGCTGGCCGAGCCTCCACCAATGCTTCTACCTTGAACAGCAATGAATCCTACACAGCGCCTTCTTACTCACATTGCTCTCTTCCAATCAAAATCTTACGTATGTTCTTATAATGGCAGAGCCTAAAAGTCACAGAGTACTGTAACTATAAGAGAGGCTGGAAATGGGGTTTCCAGTCTATAGTTGGGTTGGTAGGACTCAAAACGTGGGAAATTTTACAAATTAAAGATATTCATTTTTAAGGTAAGAAAAAAGGGAAAAAGAAGTAAAATTAAGAGAAAAATCCATTCAGCATGATCTAGTGGGAATAACTACTTGCAACACAGATTTGACAAGTGATAATCTGTGAATCTGAGCAATTTACTTAAAATTCCTAAGGCTCAGTAGTTTGTTTCTAAAATAGACACTGTAGTTTTGTTTTGTTTTGTTTTTCTTTTTAGGGTTGTTGTTTGATTGTTTCTCTACATCTCGGGAATTGTGCACATCCTGAGTTATACTGCCTGGACATAAAATCAGATGCTACAAGAAAGAAAGCCCCATTTCTGGGAGCATCAATTCTGTTCTACACTACAAATAATTCCAATTATTACTTACTCACTAAAATAAAGATGTAGATGATGGATAGGAATGCAAAATTCAGAATGATATTTAATATGAATTATTAGATTTCCAAAAACTTAGAGGTCATAGAAAGTTCATTTGCCCATGCCCTGAGATAGACTTTCTCTTCTATGAAACCCATAAACAAAGCCCTCACACTTGTGAAGTGATGGTCATTATTCAGTGAAAAGAGTTTGAGTAAGGATAAACTTAGCTTGGCATCAATACAGTTTCATTTCCTTCCTCTGCCAACTCAGCCCTAAGGTGAGAGCAGGACACAACTTGAAAATAATATAGAACAGAGAATACTAATTGAAAAACAACAAAATACAAATGGACTCACAAGCCATGAGGAAGCAAGTCCATGTTGTAGGGCAATGCTAAGCTGAAAAAGAGGTTGAGTGGGTTTCCCAGCTGTGCTGCGACCAAATTGGGTACAGGAACATATAATGCAAAGCCCACACTTGGTCAAGGTTGGTGCACAGCAGAAATGATGGTGTGAAGATCTACAACAGCTCTCTGTAACTGAGAGGGCACAGTTTTCACATCTACAAGGGCTCATCCCTGTACTAGAAAATTGCCAGTTATTTTTCTTTGGTAAATCAAAGCCATCAATTACCACCTCCTATAGGGGCTGTTGCAGGTGCAGGAGGAAAGACAAAACTGAGGAGGAAAATCATTGGTTGTGCATGGCCCCTTCTGGAGTTGTTTGCTGCCAGTGACAGTGTCAGGCAACTGCTGAAGGCACTGATTGATTACCACCCCCATGCTGGGCTGAAACCCCAACTGAGAGCTGTCCAGGGTCTGACAATTGTCACCTGACTACATGCATCTGAACCTCCAAGACCCTCACAGAGTCTTCATGTAAGTGTGGAAACTGACAATGCCCTGTCCTGCCTCTGGTTCTGCAGTAATTGAAGCTACATTCCCTCTCTTCACTCCTGTTAGTCTCTTGGTTTTAAAAGATGCTGCTACCACAGACCAAGTTCTGAATAAATATGCTTCTATAAACCACAAAAAAAAAATCCAGATCAAGCAAGCAATTTTCATGCGATTACATAGAGAAAGCATAAAAACAATAGCTTTATAAGTAAAGGTTTGAATTATTTATAGTGATAATTTTTAGAAAACATTTGTTCAAACAATAACCATTTTTCAGTTTTTAATTTTTTATCTAGCAACTTTAATACAATAGAAAATTTGTACATATTTATGGGTATCATATGATGTTTCATTACAAGTATACATTACATAATATCCAAACAGGATGAATATATTTATCCTTCTAATCATTTAACATTTCTTTATAGTGAAAGTATCTGAAATACTATCTTCTAGTTTTTAAATAGAGAAGTATACAATACACTAACATTACTATAGATATGTGTGTATGTGTGTATAGTAACACTCCTGTGTAATAGAACTCAGAAATTCTTACTTCTATGCAGCTATAACCTAGTACCAGTCAATAACCTTTTTTCAACACTTCCATCATCCCTCCCCACTCCTCCCTCCAGCGTCAGGTAACCACCATTATATTTTTAACTTCCATGGGAACACCTGCTTTGTGGAGTTTATGTGTGAATTATTGCTATGATATTTGTCTTTCTGTGCTTGGTTAATGGTACTTAACAATGAACTCCAGTTCCATGTTATTTATTGGAAGTGACAAATTTCTTCTTTTTTAATGACCAAGCAATATCTCATGTCAACACATAACACATTTTCTTTATCCATTCATCAATGGATGGGCTCTTAGTTTGTTTCCATTTCTTGGCTATTGTGAGTAGTGTTGCACTAAACAGGGAGTGCAGATGTCCCTTTGACAGATGGATTTCATTTACCTTGGAAATTTACACAATAGCAGGACTGCTGGATCATATAATCATTCTATTTTCAGCTTTGTAAAGAACCCCCATACTGTTTTCCACAAAGGTTATACTAATTTACATTCTTTCCAACACTGTGCAAGTGTTCCCTTCTCTCCACATTCTCACACTTGTTAACTTCACCTTTTTGATAATAACAAGTCTTATGGGAGTGAAGTGATATCTCACTGTGGTTATCATTTGCATTTCCATGATAATAAATTATGTTGAGCATTTTTCCTGTATCTGTTAGCCATTTGTATGTCTTCCTTTGAGAAGTATCTGTTTAGACCTATTGCCCATTTTAATCAGATTATCTGTGTTTTTTTTTCCTATTGAGTTGTTTGAGATCTTTATATATTCAGATGAATAACTTGCATTTTCTCCAATTCTGTACATGGTCTCTTCGCTCTGACTGTTTTCTTTGCTATGCAAAACTCTTTAGTTTGATGAAATCATCTTTGTCTACTTTTGCTTGTATTTCCTGTATTTGGGGATCTGATTTAGAAAATTCACTGCCTTCTGATGCCATGAAGTATTTTCCTTATGTTTTCTTCCAATAGTTTCAAAGTTTCGGGTCTCCCAGTTAGGTCTTTAATGAATTTTAGTCAATTTTTACACATGGTGAAAGATAGGGGTTTGGTTTCATTCTTCTAAATGTGGATATTCAATTTCCTCAACATTTACTAAAAAAAGATGATCCTTTTTTCCAATGTGTATTCTTAACATTTCCATCAAAGATGAGTTGGTTGTAGATGTGTGGTTTTACTTTAAGGGTCTATATTCTATTTCATTGATCTATGGATCTGTTTTCATGCCAACAGCAGGCTGTATTATTACTGTGACTTTGTAATTTTTTGAAGATTTATTTATTTATTTGAGACACAGAGTTATGACAGAAAGAGGGAGAGACAAAGAGGTCTTCCATCCAATGGTTCACTCCCCATATGGCCACAATGGCTAGAGCTAAGCAGATCCAAAGCCAAAAACCAGGAACTTCGTCCGGGTCGCCTACACTGGTGCAGGAGCCCAAATACTTGGGCCATCTTCTATTGCATCCCCAAGCCATCAGCAGGGAGCTGTACCAGAAGTGGAGCATCGGAGACTTGAATCAGTCCCCAAATGAGATGCTGAGGTCACAGGCAACTGCTTAACCTACCATACCACAGTGCCAGTCCCAATTTTGTAATATATTTTAAAATCAGATGGTGTAGTGCCTCTTGCTTTTTTATCTTTGCTCAAAACTGACAGTAACTATTGACTGCTACTTTGAGAGGCATTGATCTCACTTATAGCCCAATGGTAATTGATGGTTGTGCATATGAATTGAACTTAAAGAATCACAGTGTTTTAAAAGTAAACAATGAAAGCTTATGCATTCAAAAATATTTGAAGATAAAATGAAAAAAAATGCCTTTCCCATAACCACTGCTTTCATCCCACTTTTGTTTAATCCCACTGTTGTTTAATTCTCCAGTGATTTTTTTCCCTCTGTTTGCAATACATTCCTGTGTGTTTAAGTATAAACTGCTAAGTACTTTTTTGCTTTTGAAAAAATGTTGTTAGACCATATAAACAGTTCTTTAAAAACTTTTTCACTTAAAAACTCATCATGGATATTTGTCCATGAATTATACATATCTGTCTGATTCTTTAAAATTGTAGAATGTTTCACAAAGCTAACTTAGTGTTTTGGTTCCATTATTTCCACTATCAATTTTTCTCTGTAACAACAAGCCATGCATGAGCACCAAGAGCACTATATCCTACACACTTACACAAGTATCTGTGATACATGGTATGTAGAAATAAATCTAATGACACCAAGAATATACATAATTTAAAATGTATACAAATAAGACTGAATTATCTCCCAGAATGCTTTACCAATTTGCTTTCTGACCAACATTATTTTGGAGAATGCAATTCCTCATACCAATATTGGACATCATCAATTGCATTAAATTTTTGCCAGTCAAAAATGTTTTTCAAAGCCTCTTTTCAGAAGTTCTTTTGTTGTTTTACATAATATTTCCCCTTCACTGCAGGAATTGGTCATCCTTTTACTTTTTGGCCATTCTTATGTACGTTATAGAAAGCTCCCAATCTATATCATGTACTTGGCTCTTCAACTAGGCTAAGCTCCAAAATACAAAGCTTTACTCTTTCATATTTATTCAAAGGAATCATTCATAAAGTGGAGATATATACACTTACATGTCCATATGTCTTTTTAAATTGAGAGGTTTTTTTTTTTTTTTTACTAATTTTTTGTTTTCATCTGTTTAGTTCAGACTTCCATGTTGCATACTTTCAAAAAGATGTGCCCAACCTTGGCTGTCTGCTCTTTAAAAACAAATCCTTTATTTTTCTTTAAATATTGATTTATTTATTTGAAAGAGAGAGAAGGAGAGGCAGAGAGAGAGAGAAAGAGGTCTTCCATCCACTGGTTCATTCCCCAATTGGTGGAAATGGCCAGAGCTGCACTGATCCAAAGCCAGAAGCCAGGAGCTTCTTCCAGATCTCCCATGTGGGTACAGGGGTCCAAGCACTTGAGCCATCTTCTACGGCTTTCCCAGGCCATAGCAGAGAGCTGGATCAGAAATAGAGCTGCCAGGACTCAAACTGGCGCCCATATGGGATGCTGGCACTGCAGGTGGCGGCTTTACCCACTATGCCACAGCAACGGCCCCAAAAGCAAATCCTTTTAATACTCATTAGAAGCTCTGTATGAAGAGATGGAACTTGCCAGATGGTGGACTTCACTGTGAGATCTGTTGGAAAGCTGATTCTTTCTTGAGAGACCCTAAAATATCAACATCCAACATATTTCCCTGAATCTGTCAGTGTTTCTAGAAAACCATTTGTCTCTTCCTGAGAGAAGTAGGGAGAGGAAGGTTTGCACAGACTTCCTGGAACCTATTAGGGGAAGGACTTGGGAAATCACTTTTCAGTACTCACTTTTACCTAATTTTGCTGTTTTCAATCTCTGATGAAATTTTTCCAAAGTATCAATACACCATCTCCTACAGAAATAGAGAAGGCATAATCTGACCGCACAGATTAGGAATAAGAACCTGGAAATCTGACTACCCCATGCGGACTTTTAAATAGGTCTCTGGGAGACAGCCCACATCTCTAACTCTCCATGGGCCCTAATGCCTCTCTCATTCCTGAATCATTTTTGAGATAAATTGATGCACTTGTCGTTGCTACTCTACTCTGAAAATACTTCACTTTTACCATTCTTCCAACTGTGCATTTTCCATCTTTTTCCCAAAAGATTTATTGATTTTTATTTGAAAGGGTGGCAGGGAGAGAAAGAGAGAGAGAGAGAGAGAGAGAGAGAGAGAGAGAGAGATCTGCCATCCATTGATTTAGTCCCTAAATGGCCACAACAGCAGGGATTGGCCAGGCCAAAGTCAGGACTAGGAACTCCATTTGGGGCTCCCATGTGGTTATTGCCATAAGCACTTGGACCATCATTCACTGCTTTCTCAGGCACATTAACAGAGAGCTAGATCAGAAGCATAAGAGGGACTTGAATGATGCTCTGATGCAAGTGGAGGCTTAACCTGTAGCACGACAATGCCAGTCCCTCCATCTTCTAAACACTCATTAACATCTCAGCAGGCAGGCATATGGTGCAGCAGTTAAGATGCGACTTGGGACACCAGCATCCCAAATTCCTAGGTGTGATCCTGGCTACTCCATTTTGGATCCAGCTTTCTGTTAATTTGTACCCTGGGAGGTAGCAGATGATAAATAAGTCCCAGCCACTCACATAGGATACCTGGATTGAGTTGCAGGTTCTTGACTTTGATCCTGCCCAATCCCAGCTGTTGAGGGCATTTGTAGAAGAATTGGAATATGGATGATTTATTTCTCTCTCTCTCTCTCTCTCTCTCTCTCTCTCTCTCCCTCCCTCCCCCTCTCTCTCTCTTTCTCTCCCTCTCTCTCATAAAGCTAGCTAGCTAGCTAGCTAGATAATTGAGAAATAAGAGATCTTCATTTCTGCCACCTATAAAATGTAATTTATAACACTTATTTTGCAAGATTTTGTTGTTTTCTACTATTAATATTCTCTTCTTAATTGCCCTTTGGAATCTCCCCTAAAGATACTTCTGAACAACTTTTCTGGCACACTCTTACTTTCTGAAGTGCGTGATTCTCCCTCTGTGATCTGATGTACCAGAACACAATATAACTCAGGCTGAAGCTGGGTTACAAGGTATGCTGAGACTGCTTGAATGATTGCACTGCTGGAAAATTGCGGATGGTGGGGGTAGTAATTACACATTGGTAGGCCTGAAGCTAAAGAAATGGATCCGACTATGGAGCTGCCCATTAGGATCAACATCTGCTTTGGGTCAATCTGGGTAGTCAGCAGTCAACATGAAAAGGTCTGATCCAGCGAGTGGGACACAATCCCAGAGGTATGAACAATGCATGAGTCTTAAAATCAGGCAGCAGAGGGATGCAAAGAGCTATTCAGAGCAGGACCAGTCCTACTCCTGTCTGGTGACTGGGGATGAACAGTTAATTCCTGAAAAGAGAGACAGGGCAGAGGCTCTGGTGCCAACCACACATGCTGAGCCTGTGAGGACAGGGCTGTGGTTATGGCAGTAACTTGGAGATCTTATTTTTTTTAAGTGCTGAGGCAGAGTGCTAGCTAATCAAGGTTAGCTCACATGGCTGGGCCAAGGGCAGACTACATCACAACAAAGCAACGTCTTTCTGCTTCCATGCATTGCGCTCCTTGCTCTAGAATGGCCCAACAGCTGTTCAGAGTTTTGTGTGCATGGATGCCAGCTGAGCTGGTCTTGAAGAGGCATGGAGTAGACATAACCAGTACACCCCTGTTGATGTTGATGTTCAAGCAAGGCACATGTAACAGTTAATTGCATTTTACCAGAAAATGAGAGAGAAGCCTGCGAAAAGAGAATCACTCCTACAGGTGCTACACGATGGACTTATTTTGGGAGAGAATAGGTTTGTGCTTATCCTTGGGCAATTTTCTTTTCCAAAGGGAGCAGGGCTGAAAGAAGAAACCAGCTAGATGGATGATTTTTGTGGAACCAAGCCATGTAAATTCAGTGAGACACAGTCAGTTAGTCTCTCTGTGACTTTATCAGTGACTCCTAATGCTTGCTTTGCTGAGCAATGAGCTCTCCGTGGGGATGGGAACAAACAATTTTTTTGAAAAAAAAATTTCTTTTTATGTTGGTCATCAAGTTTATTAACATTCTCAAAGTTCATTTAACAATGAAATTTCAAAGAACTGTTTCTTTTTCAATTACTCAAGCTGACAGGCCCATTTTTGACGTGTCACTTCTGATGGATTAGGCCAGTCAAATTGCATTAGATTGTAAGTGTCACACAGCATGGCATTAATAATGTCATTGAACAGGATACACGCATCAGTGATAAGTGCGCCAGAGAAGCTGGCTTCCCGAAGATTTATGCACCTAAATACCTTTTTCTCAACTTTCATTTTTTTCATGAACCTCATTTTCCCTTTGTTGTGGTTTTTCTCATATCTAATTTGTCCTCTTGAATGCTTTTCCTGTGCTCTTGACCTCCTCCCGTTTGTCCATTGCCCAGAAAGAATTGGTGAGTGAAAAAGATTTTCCATGGCTTAACTTGCTCTGACTCAATGTGTACATTGTCCAAAAAGAGGACATACAGGAATGACTGGGCTCACCTGATTGAAGCTTAAGAAGTATTCAATTAGTATGACTGGAGTGTCCAGAAACACTACGGAACCTATTTCATTTGAGGTTATTTTTCTTTAAAGAACACATTTGAGTTGGCAATATTTTGAAAAAAATCTAACAGTAAAATATGGGGTTACCCACACGGAATTAAAAACTTAAAAAGCCAGTTTTTAAAGGACAGGAAACAAAGGATTTCCTGAGGTCTTCCTATCAGGACAAGCAACTCTCAAAGGAACATCATGATTTGGGAGCATTATGTTTTCTGTCGGTCAAGTCCAGGGAAGAAGTTCTGGTGTACCTACTTGGGACTATCCCTAGAGAAAAGGAACTTCTCCATCGATGATCTCACCAGCCTGTTCATTGGAGAATGAGTAATTCCCGCAGTTAAGGTTTGGTAAAGAGCTGGTTACTATGAAGCTAGATCTGGCAGTAGAGACAGAAACAGCAAAAAAACTGTGCTAGGATTTCAGTTAGTGTCAGCACCAAGTGAAATCAAATGTGATGGAACCATTACCAAAAGTATTGATTACTAGAAACTGAGGGTGAGCACCAGGTCACAAATCCTCAAATAAAAGGATCCCATAGCCAGCCAGTGCTGCAAAAGTTAAGCACTTGGGCACCAACTTCAGAGAAATAAGTGCTCATAAATTAGTGTTTTTAATTATGCTTTCTGATCATAAAATGAGGATGAAAATACCTGCAGGGGTGGGGAACCTCTTTCCTGCCAAGGGCCATACAAAATTATCAACTTAAAAAGTTAACCTGGTAGTTTTCTAAGTTTTTTCATTTTATTTAATTTTTTTCTCCTCTTTTTTTCTTTCTTTCTCTTTTTCTCTTTCTCGGACTAAACAGGAGAGGGAAATGGAAGAGGAGTGGGAGAGTGGGTGGGAGGGCAGGTATGGTGAGAAGAATTACTATGTTCCAAATGTTGAATTTATGAGATACATATAAATAAATTTAAAAATTTAAATTTAAAAAATTAACCTGCTATAAATTTATTGAATTTCAAGTCCTTCCTGTGGTTGCCTTGACAGGGCCAGACCAAATTATTTTTAGGCCTCATAGACACACTAGTCAGACGTTCCTCACCCCAACTTTAAAGTGTAAATATGGAGAATATGTGAGATAATGCCTGTGAGGAGCTGACTGCAGCATCCAAAACATAATAAGCATCAATGTGTGTTCTCCTCCCTGATGTAGTCCAAAGATTGTCAACTGGATGTTATTTCACTGTGGCTTACTTCTTCAAGTTCTCATGCTCTTCTATTATGATGGAGTGTTTCTGCCAGAAAAAAAAAAATGTGTTCAGAAGCCTCTGCTAGACATTTGCATGGCTCAGGATCGAGAACCAAACAGAAACAAAATGTTTTCTTTCTTCCTCTCTATACTAAATTTGACCATCACCACGCTGGGCCATTTGCTTCTGTTGATCTGTTACCCTGGGCTTCAGGGAATCACATAGAATGAAAATTTGACTGTGGTAGGAAGGAAAGTAAATGAGATTAGGGCAACACACATGATGAAACTCAGAGAGTTTGTATAATTGAGAAGCCAACAGGGAAATCAAGCCTACTAAAGAGCTTTTCTTCATCCACAGATCTCAAGTGTCCAGCGTGGCATGCCCAGGACCCTTTAATGGACAAGGGTCATCGGGAGGCAGTAGTTTAGTAGGGCCAAGTACAAAGGACCAAAATATATGCAACACCCCAGCTCCCCAGATTCAGTGTGAAAACTCCAGAGAAATACTTAATTCCTCTACTCCAATTAGCTGTAGGCTGTTAGAATTTTAGTTCCGCTGACTGGATAACTGCTAACAACTTTCTCTTCTCCAAAGGCCATTTAAGCTTTGAGGAGGTTGTACTCCTATCAGGTCAATACTAATTGGAGCTGGTGCTGACATCTGTAGGTAATGGAATGACAGGCATGGCACTGACTCCTGCTCTTCCTTCTTGATCTCACTTTCTTTTCCTCATGGCAAACAGTTCTTACCTTCACTTTCCCTCTAAGACTGATTATAAAATTTAGCTCATTAATTGTGTTATATGGTGCCATTAAAATATCTGGGGAAACAAGTTCATATTAAAGCTTGTCTAAAACCCAAGGAATATAAAGTATTGTTATTGGCAGAGGAGATACACTGATAGTGACAGCAAATTCAGCACATAGAATGTTTTTTATAATCTAAGGAAGTAGTATAGTCTTCGACTTTATGAAATTTTAATTAAATGAATGCATAAACTAAAAAATTCGAGTACATAGCAAACACAAGACATACAGAATTTCAATTGGGCCTCAGTGAATCTTGTGTTCTTGAGGTGCCAAAAGAGAAGTACCTAGCAGATAGGCCATCTATGCAATACATTATTCTGATTCCCTCAATTTGTTTTACATCAGATATGAAGAATAAATCCTAAACCTCAGTTGTATGACATAGTTCAATATGTATGTATTTATATAAATAGCATTTATATAACTAAGAAAGGCTTAAATATAAAACAGCTTAAGAAAGCAAGTATCTTCAAACGTCCAGGATTTAATTTGTAACTTAAATTCAAAATGACCTTCCCATTTGGGCATACTATTAATAAACTGTTTCATAGGCTGTGCTTACTTCTAATTTATAGAAATCAAAATATTGTAGCCATTATGACTGTCTGGAATCCATAAGATGATCAACTCCATCAGCACAAGAGAAATGAATGTGCCTCAATTTTGTGGAATCTATCAGAAATCTTACAATAGACTGACTTAAACAGTTCATTGGAACTTCATGAAAACAACCCAATCTCCACAGCAATATCAACTGAACTCCATTAATGATAAAGATGCTGCTACATATAATTAGTTTTACTGTTTATAAACAAAAGATGAAGCCACATGTCTGCTTCCAAATGGGGGATTATGAGAAAAGTATCTGGATAATTGACTGAAGTTCTGTTTTCCCCTAATAATTTGGCACCAAGAAAATAAGCTTATGTGATAAATACTGTACAACTGCAACAACATTGCCTCAATTCAGAAAAGTTTAGTGTTGACATGTGAGGTCCTGAGGAAGATATCAGGGTTACTAAGGATACTTCAGACTGCAGGATAATGGAGTTCTAGTAGAACGTAGTAGACACATACATAAACCACTTTACTACAAATTGAAGCAAAGTAGTGTCATAAACAAATGATGATAAAGGAAAAAGACAAGGTACAGGTGTACAGCGCAAATGATGTCTCTAGAGTTATGCAAAAGAATGGTCTTGTGAGTAACAAGTCCAGGACTTAGCACTGGAAGATTTGAGTTTGAGTCCCAGACCAGAAATCTATGACTTGGGCAAGTCACTCAACACCTCTGGATCTCCATGTCCTCAACTATAAAATGGAAGTAATAATCTCTCTTCACAGCATTTCTGCCTAATTGAGATGATGTATGTCAATTGGTTGAAATTGAAGTGCAACTGGATGAGAATTTACTGACCATTTGTAACATCACTTTGTTGTTATTATTTGCTTGATTTTGAGAGTAGTTTTTTAAGGGATAGAAAGGTCATTAGGAACTTTGATGTTTGCTAAATAAATAAGTATGTAAAAAGTATTCATAGTAAAATGTAAACAATATACAAGTGAAAAATGACAATGCAAGTCTTTCCAGTAATTTAAACCTTATGACCCAGTTTTTATAAGTTTAAATACAAGTTATTCAATGACATAAACATAACATCTAATCTGATTATGTATTTGATAGTTGATATGATAAATTTTTAAAGATTTATTTATGTATTTGAAATGCAGAATTACAGAGAGAGACAGAGGACAAGGGAGATTGAGAGATCTACTCATCTTCCATACTCTGGTTCACTCCCCAAATGGCCATAACAGCCAGGGTTGGGCCAGGCCAAAGCCAGGAACCAAGAGCTTCTCCCAGGTCTCTCTTATATGGGTGCAGGGGCCCAAACACTTGAGCCATTTTCTGCTACTTTCGCAGACTATTAGCAGAGATCTGGCTCAGAAGTTGAACAGCCAGATCTCAAATCAACACCTACCTAAGATGCCGGCATCTTACTGATAGCAGCTTTACCTGCTATGCCACAACAGTGTCCCAAAATGTGTTTTTGTTTTATGCACCCGCCCAGCATAATTGCATATTCTGTCCTGGGCATAATTACTATTGATGCAGTGTTTTTCTGGCAAAATTTTTAATTAGTTTGCAAATTTTTTTCAGTTCCAGTGTCACTTTCTGTTGAAAGATTGTATTTTGATTATATAAAGATGTAATTTTAAATGTTGGGCTCTTTTCAGAGATGAAATTAATGAAATAATTTTACATTAAGCTTACAAAATATTGCAATAAAAAATGAAAGTCAGATTTCCTGATACTTTAAGAAAAATCATGTGAAAGTAGAGAGTTACAGATGCAAGTCAATTCATATGAAGTTACTGAATCATCAAACTGAAAGAGACAGAAAGTGGAATAGTGGTTTCCAGGGGTTAAGAGAAGCTCTTGTTTGATGGGTACAGACTTTCAGTTTGGAATGGTAAACTAAAGATAGAGGTGATATTGACACAGCAATATGAGGGTATTTAATGCAACTAAATTTTACAATTAAAATGACTAAAATGATAAATGTTTTACTACAATAAAAATATTCCCTTTCTTTTAAAAAATATATATTTATTTATTTATTTGAGTGGCAGAGTTACAGTCAGAGAAGGGGAGAAAGAGAGAGAGATGGGTCATCCATCTGCTGGTCCACGTCCCAAATGGCTGCAATGGCTAGGGCTGGGCTGATCCAAAGCCAGAAGCCAGGAAAATCTTCCAGGTTGCCCACATGAGCACAGGGGCGAAAGCATTTGGGCCATTCTCCTTTTTTTCCCAGGCCATTAGCAGGAAGCTGGCTCAGAAGTGGAGCAGCTGGGATTCGAACCAGCACCCATAAGGTATGCCAGCTTTGCAAGCAGAAGCTTAAGCTACTACGCTACAGCACCAACCCCTAAAACATTGACTTTCAAAAAAAATCTACAAAACAGCTTTTCAAAAACCCTACTGCTCCTAAATAAGCCCAGTTTTCTTTGCTGGCTTGCAAATTTCAATTCACTGTGAAGTAAGGGGAGACAGAAAAATAAAATTAAAATTATAATAGAGTCTGAACAAAATCTTCTTCAAATTGAAGATATTCTTAAGATTGCACAGATGTGGGCAACATCTTTTCTGCTTTCCCCATGTATACCTGTCTTGACAGAATGAAAAATTTCAAGAAATAGGAAAGGAACTAATAATACTAGTCACTAGGCACTGTGCTTGATGCTTCCATTGCCATTGTCTCATCCTTGCAGTACTGTGTGGGCCATATTATTATTCA
The DNA here is from genome assembly GCF_033115175.1 of Lepus europaeus. Taxonomy (NCBI): domain Eukaryota; kingdom Metazoa; phylum Chordata; class Mammalia; order Lagomorpha; family Leporidae; genus Lepus; species Lepus europaeus. The sequence continues at coordinate 101,449,419 of NC_084828.1, read as the reverse complement.
CATTTGATAGAAAAGGAAAGCTAAACATTGATATTATAATTGACAAACATGGTTTACTCTCCTACTAATCTATGAATTCATGTCTCCTAAATTAAAATGCTCCTGAAATTATTTGCTTTGGTAAAGTGTTTAAAAGTTGGGGGGCTGAACAGACACATGAAAGATCACTAGCAATCAGGGAAATGCAAATCCAAACCACAATGAGATTTCACCTCACCCCGGTTAGAATGGCTCACATACAGAAATCTACCAACAACAGATGCTGGTGAGGATGTGGGAGCAAAGGGACACTAACCCACTGTTGGTGGGAATGCAAACTGGTAAAGCCACTATGGAAATCAGTTTGGAGACTCCTCAGAAACCTGAACATAACCCTACCATACAACCCAGCCATCCCACTCGTTGGAATTTACCCAAAGAAAATTAAATTGGCAAATAAAAGAGCTGTCTGCATCTCAATGTTCATTCCAGCTCAATTCACAATAGCCAAGACATGGAATCAACCTACATGCCCATCAACAGAAGACTGGATAAAGAAATTATGGGATATGTACTCTATAGAATACTATACAACAGTAAAAAAAAAAAAATGAATTCCGGTCATTTGCAACAAAATGGAGGAATCTGGAAAACATCATGCTGAGTGAAATAAGCCAGTCCCAAAGGGACAAATAACATATGTTCTCCCTGCTTGGTGACAACTAACTGAGCACCTAAAAGGAAACCTGTAGAAGTGAAATGAACACTGTGAGAAACAATGACTTGATCAGCCCTTGTCCTGACTGTCAAGGAACAGCTTACTATTTTATTCTTTTTGGTATTTTTTGTTCTACTTAATACCATTGGTTGAAATCTGTAATTAACACACAATTATTCCTAGATGTTTAAATTTAACTGAAAAGTGATCCCTGTTATATATAAAGTGGGAATAAGAGAGGGAGGAGATGTACAGTTTGGGACATGCTCAATCTGACTTGCCCCAAATGGTAGAGTTAGAAATGCGCCAGGGGATTCCAATTCAATCCCATCAATGTGGCATGTACCAATGCCATGTCACTAGTCCAAGTGATCAATTTCTGTTCACAATTGATCACACTGATAGGTCTAAGAGTCAAAGGGATCACACAAACAAGACTAATGTCTGCTAATACTATCTGATAGAATTAAGGAGGAGAGAATGATCCAACATGGGAAGCAGGATACACAGAAGACTCATAGAATGGCAGATGCCCTAAACAGCACTCTGGCCTCAGAATTAGCCCTTAAGGCATTCAGATCTGGCTGAAGAGCCCATGAGAGTATTTTAGGCATGGAAAGCCAAGACACTCTGGCGAAAAAAAAAAAAAAAAGACCTAAATGAAAGATCTCTGCGAGTGACATCCCAGTGGGAAGAATGGGCCATCAAAGAAGGAGGTACCTTTCTCCGAAGGGAGGAGAGAACTTCCACTTTGACTATGACCCTGTTGGAATAAGATCGAAGTCGGCGAACTCTAAAGGCTTCCACAGCCTTGGCAACTCATGACTAGAGCCTAGGGAGATTACTGATGCCATAAACAAGAATGTCAATTTGTTAAGTCAACAACAGGAGTCACTGTTTACTTGCTCCTCATGTAGGATCTCTGTCCTTAATGTGTTGTCCAATGTGAATTAATGCTATAACTAGTACTGAAACAATATTTTACACTTTGTATTTCTGTGTGGGTACAAACTGTTGAAATCTTTACTTAATCTATACTAAATTGGTCTTCTGTATATAAAGATAATTGAAAATGAATCTTGATGTGACTGGAACGGGAGAGGGATCGGGAGATGGGAGGGTTGCAGGTGGGAGGGAAGTTATGGGGGGGAGCCACTGTAATCTATAAGCTGTACTTTGGAAATTTATATTTATTAAGTAAAATTTAAAAAAATAAAAATAAAAATTTGGGGGGCTGGCTTTGTGGCAAGATGGGTAAAGTCACACTGCCTGCAATGCCAGCATCCCATATGGGCACCTGTTGAAATTCCCGCAGCTACAACTCTGATCTATCTCCCTTGTAATGGCCTGGGCAGGCAGCAGAAGATGGCCTAAGTGCAGGGGCCCCTGTACTCATGTAGAAGACCCAGTAGAAGCTCTGGCTCCAGGCTTTGGCCTGGCTCAACCTTGGCCATTGTGGCCATGTGGGGAGTGAAACAATGAATGGAAGATCTCTCCCTCTCTCTCTGTAACTCTACCTTTCAAATACATTTTTTAAATGAAACAAAAAGGTTTTTTATTTGGTTCCTTCCTCCTCACTGGTGACTTTGGCAATATTTCACCACTCCTATGTGCTATATATATAGTGCACCATGGCAAAAAGACTGTGAGTGTAGAACAACACTGCAGTCATAGCACCAATGTTTGTCCCAATCCCTTGAAGTATATGAATAACCCCTATCTGGTCCAGCTGTGAGAAGGGAGAACACTTAAGCTGCTGGCCTGAGTTACACTATAAAGGCCAAAAGGAACACCTGTGCCTGTGGAAAAGCACTGGACAATGATTAAGGACTGGAAAACAAGTGGAACTTGAATTTGTAGGCATAATGCCCAGTTATTGAAAAGATCTGTCCAAATTGCCTGGCTACTCTATCACTATGGAATGAGTTAAAACCACTGGGTTTGAAAACCAATTACATTTCTTCATTTTCTCAGCTTATTCTCCCCCCTTCATGGTATAACTAATCAATGGCATTTGACATTATCTGGTGTAAACATGGCCAAGGGTTTATGAGTTGGAGAAGCTGCCTCCAGAATAGCTTTGACTTCACTCTTCTTGCTCCACAAACTCTCCACGCCCTGGCCTTCCCTCTCTAACAATTCTCAGGACCCTCAGAGTCAGTCAGTGAGAAGGGAAAGGTGTCAGTGCCTCTGCAGAGGCGTGGGTGCTACGGTCATGTTATGTATCAACATGACACATCCAGACACTTAACCGACTCCATTGTTAGGCACTGTCGCAGAGACAAGGCACTGCACACCTTCTGGACAGGTGGCAGGTGCTAATGAACAAGGTGGTTGCCATGCAGATAAACCAATCTGGCAGGAAGGGCAATTAAAATGATGTGGCCACAATGCCAATGTTATTTTAAAATTTAATCATACTGCTGCTGGATGGCTTAATGAGAGTTTGTTTTCCATAATAAAGAAACTATGCTAGATGCTGGTGTCGTGCATGAGGTTGGATCCACACAACACCAAGTGAAATTCTGTTTTGATGATGAATTGGATTAACTTATAGATGCAGACAGTGAAACAGCATAACTCAGAACCCAAAGTCGTGTATTTTCACTCTGATTTATTCCATTAAGCTCGCATTTTAACAAAACCAGTCATGTAATTACAACCTGTCTGCACATTCACTAGTTAGCCTGCAGAGAGGTATACCCACAAGTAAGGGGAAAACAAATGCAAACAGCCCGGAGAAATTAAGATCCCATTGATGAAGTGTTAACTGTCAAACCAAAGAAAAGTATTCTAATAAGTAGTATAATCTAATCATAGTAAATAACTCCAACCTAAATAAAAGAAGTGGTTGTCCTTACTAGATAATACCTTTAGTATCAAACATACCTTTAACTTTCACTTTTTCATATATGCAAGTCAGTAGAACAGAACGGGGCTGACATTTTAGCCTCTGTAACAGGAGTTGGCAGTCTACAGCCGACGGGCCAAATATGAACTTATATCTTCGACCCACATGCTAAGAATGTTTATTACATTTTGGAAATAGGTTTTTTCTTAAGTCACAAGAATAGAATATTTTATGACAGGGAATTTATACAAAATTCAAATGTCCTTGTCCACAAATAAAATTTTACTGGAACACAGCCACATTCATTCATTCACATATTGTGTGTTTTTGTGCTACAGTCACGGAGCTAAATAGCTGCAACAGAGACCATCTGGCCCTCAAAATCGAAGACACTTAATAACCTGTCCCTTTACAAAAATTCACCAGCCGGTCTCCTAAAATCACCCTTCTTCCAGTCATATCCTGCTCTACCACCTAGCTAAATGTTCTTGCATTGGTTAACCAGTCCTCCTGCACCTCAGTTTACACTACCAATTATATATGCTATTTGTGAGAACTTAATAAATTCAATTCACATAACACACTCAGAACAATCATTGTGCATAGTAAGCACTCTGTGTTATTATTATACCTTGTCTTTCAAGATTTTGAATGGTTATGCTGGTGTGAAAATTATAAGGAAGAGTCTTTATTAAGTGAGAAAATAATTGAAAGAATAAAATTGATTATAAATGCATTTCACTGCAAAAGGTCACCAATAAAATTGCATAGGGAAGCAAAAGCATATGGATGTTTATTATTCATCCCCTCACCCATAATGTTCTCAGCCAAAAATCTTAGTGTAATTTTGAAGTCCATTAATTCAAGATTGAAAATTTACTTAGGTAAAAGCAGTTGGATTGGCACATTGGCCATAAGACTCAAAGATAGGATTAAGGTCCCTGGAATTATTTCCTTATTAAAATACATAATTAGGTATTGATTGCTGGGCTAAAACACCAGCAGCAACTTAAACAGCTATGGCAAGTTATATCAGCCACTGTATTATCTTAAATATTGTAAAATAGAAGAAAACTATATAAAAAGCTAAAAACATTTTAATTTCAAATGTTTTCTCAAAAGGCTTATAAACAAACCATGTCTACTATCTTTTTCATTAATTTTCATTTATTTATTTCATTTTTGTTTGAAAGGCAGAGGGATATTGAGTGAAGTCTTCCTCCTGATGGTTCACTCTCTAAATGCCCACAACAGCCTGGTTGGGCTAAGGTGGAACCAAGAGCCCAGAATTCAATCCAGGTTTCCACATGGTGGCAGGGACCCAAGTACTTAAGACTTCATCTATTGCCTCCCAGATGCACATTAGCAGGAAGCAGGAAGCGGAATTGGAAGTGATACAGCTATTTTCTAAAACATGGCACTTTGATATGGGATGCAGGCATCCTAAACAGTGAGTTAACTGCTGTACCAAATGCCCACCCTGTCTTCTAATTGAAGTAAATGTAATCTGGGTTTAATATATATATTCATATATATATATATATATATTCAAACATATATATATATATTTGTTTAAGAAAGAACAATAAAGCAAAGGACTGTGGAATATAATTTTCAACATAAAAAGGGTCCTTTAAAATCATTAACAGTAAAAATTAAAAATTGGTAAGGAAAATGATTGCAAATTCTAAGAAAAAATTGTAAATAAATCAAGAAAAAATACAAATGGTAAATAAACAAATAAAATTATTACTTTTATGAGTATATTAATTCAGTTAAAGTATATTTGCTTATGGATTAGCAAAAATGTTTGCTGAATGATAATAATGCTGGTAAGGATAGACAAATCACAGCAAAGGCAGTCATAATGTTTCCTAGGGATCCCCTTTTTTTCTAAATGCTTTATATGCATTGAGTCATGTAATTTTCAGAACATTCCCCTGTATTAGGCATTACTATTAGATAAATCTTAATTTTTTATAAACAAATAAACTAGGATTCAAGATCTTAAACCTAAGTGCAGGCAGTTCTGGTGGTTCAACCCAGTTGGTTCTACAACAGTGGCTTCCAACTTCGATGCTGTTGCTGGTCTCAGGGACAACTCCACACTCTGTGAGCTTTGTACTGATAAAGATATACTCTGCATTGACTTCCTCTTGATCTTAACTTCTTCCAAGAAAATATATATCCTCATTCTACCAATTGCCCTCAATGATAAATGTTTTCAGTATTTATAATATAACAAAGTATTTCCAAGGTTCATAACAGCTGTTTCTGATCAAGTCAGAATGACCACACAATAGACCGCCATTGTTTCCAAGTTAAAGGCTACAAAAGCAATCACAAAAAAGTTAAATGAGTTACATACGGTATTTGTGATGTTATGCAGAGGAGGGAAGGCATAAGCATTGATTGAGGATCTAGCCAATGTGAAGATGTTTGAATATGCCAACTCATACTGACTTTCTAACTCTGAGCTGAGTTATGAAGGCATCGCTAGATCACATTGGCTGAGTTCTTTTGGTTGACAAAGCTCACACAGCTAGTAAATGGCATAACCTGATTTTAACTCACTTATATGATTCCAAGACTTTTTTTTCCTGGACATAGGTTTGCAAGTAGGAGGGAGGTTATGGGGGAAAAAAAAAAGCTCTATAATCCAAAAGTCATACTTTTGAAATTTATATTTAGTAAATAAAAGTTTTCTTAAAAAAAAAGGGTTGGTTATGTCAAGTTTGATCTTTAAACCGAGAAGAAGTGAATTCTGATATGCTTTGTGGAAGCTGGAATACAAACCCAGGTAAACGTGAAGTAATGAACAAATAGAAAAAAAGGAAAGAACACTTGAGCAGAAAATTATTAGTAAGCCTGGATAAACAGTGGGATCAGGAACTGGAGCTCACAGCTGTTTTTTATATACCTGATGTGTAGGTAGGTAAGATCATAGAGCTGAAGACAAGATATACTTTTCCTATGACTTATCAGCAATAATGTTGAGAGGCAGCATGGAGCCATCCCCAGCACATGTGCTACTCCATGAACACCTACAAAAAAGAGTATAGGTCAATACCTGGGCACATTGGCCATATAGCTTAAGGATAGGATTAAGGTCCCTGGACTTATTTCCCTAGCAAAATACATAATTAGATATTGATTGCCAGGCTACAACAACAGATGTGATTTAAACAGTCATGACCAATTGTATTAGCTCACTCTGTTACCTTAAGTAAAAGAGAGGCAGGATGCAAAATTGTAAGGTTGAACAGAACCCTAACATTTGGTGGAGAAAGCAGCATTAGGAATTTGAGATAATGGTGGCAACCTGCCTGGTCAATGCACCTTGTAGGTAGAGACTCAGTCAGCAGTCAGTGCCAAGGATGTATCATTGGGAACCAGCCTGGTCAACATACTGTGTGACATGTTATCAGTGTAAAACCATTGCTGTTGGTTGAGGATGAACTGGAAAAACTGGAACATGTTCAGAAAAGTGAGGACAGAGTGGTGAGGGGACAGGAATTAATTCTTGTGGGTATAATGATGTAGTAGTGTTGTTTTTAAGTTTCATAGTAAAACACATTAAGGACAGAGATCCTACATGGGGAGCCTGTACCCAGTGACTCCTGTTGTTGATTTAACAATTGGCACTCTTATTTATGGCATCAGCAATCACCCGCGGTATATGAAGTTAACTGAAAATGAAACTTGATGATGGGCGGGATGGGAGAGGGAGCGGGAGAGGGGAGGGCCGCGGGAGGGAGGGAGGTTGTGGGGGGGGAAAGCCACAACAATACAAAAGTTGCACTTTGTAAATTCACATTTATTAAATAATAAATAAATAAATAAATAGTATGTGCCATGAACAGAAATGGATCCAGGATAAAAAGAATTTAGTCCAGAGTAAGTCTGAAATAAAAGTAAATGAAATTCCATGCTGATTGATATGCAACTCACAAAGTTCTGCTTTTATACAATGAAGTATCTGAACACATCTTTCCCACTAGACTAGGACATTCTTTTTTTTTTTTAAACTTTTATTTAATGAATATAAATTTCCAGTGTACAGCTTATGGATTACAATGGCTTCCCCCTCCCATAACTTCCCTCCCACCCGCAACCCTCCCCTCTCCCACTCCCTCTGCCCTTTTCATTTTCAATTCTCTTTATATACAGAAGATCAATTTAGTATAAAGATTTCAACAGTTTGCACCCACATAGAAACACAAAGTGAAACATACTGTTTGAGTACTAGTTATAGCATTAAATAAAAATGTACAGCACATTAAGGACAGAGATCCCACATGAGGAGCAAGTGCACAGACTCCTGTTGTTGATAAGTTTTTTTTTTTTTTTATACAGAAGATCAGTTTAGTATATATTAGGTAACGATTTCAACAGTTTGCCCCCATATAGTAACACAAAGTGAAAAAAAAATACTGTTGGAGTACTAGTTATAGCATTAAATAAGAGTGTACAGTACCTTAAAGACAGAGATCTTACATAATATATTTTTTTAAAAAATTAATTAATTTTCTATGCCATTTCCAATTTAACACCAGCTTTTTCCTTTTTTCATTTCCAATTATCTTTATACACAGAAGATCGATTCAGTATATAATTAGTAAAGATCTCATCAGTTTGTATCCACGCAGATACACAAAGTGTAAAAATACTGTTTCAGTACTAGTTATAGCATCACTGCCCATTAGACAACACATTAGGGAGAGATCCCACATGGGATGTAAGTACACAGTGACACTATGAGTCTGCTGTGTATCCCACTTCCCATGTTGGATCTTTCTCTCCCTTTTTGATTCTATCAGTTAGTATTAGCAGACACTTGTCTTGTTTGTGTGATCCCTTTGGCTCTTAGACCTATCTGAGCCATCGAATGTGAACTGAAATTGATCACTTGGACTAGTGAGATGGCATTGGTACATGCCACCTTGATGGGATTGTATTGGAATCCCCTGGCACATTTCTAACTCCACCGTTTGGGGCAAGTCTGATTGTGCATGTCCCAAATTGTACATCTCCTCCCTCTCTTTTTCCACTCTTAAATTTAACAGGGATCACCTTTCAGTTAAAATTTAAACACCTAAGATTAATTGTGTGTTAATTACAGAGTTCAACCACTAGTACTAGAACAACAACAACAAAAACAACAACAAATACTAAAAAGGATAAAGTATTACATTGTACATCTAGAGTCAGGACAAAAGCTGATCAGTTCATTGTTTCTTATAGTATCCATTTCACGTCAACAGGTTTTCCCTTTGGTGCTCAGTTGTCACCGATCAGGGAAAACAAATGATATTTGTCTCTTTGGGACTGGCTTAATTCACTCAGCATGATGTTTTCCAGATCCCTCCATCTTGTTGCAAATGACTGGGTTTCATTGTTTTTGACTGCTGTATAGTATTCTATGGAGTACATGTCCCATAATTTCTTTATCCAGTCTACTGTTGATGGGCATTTGGGTTGGTTCCAGGTCTTAGCTATTGTGAATTGAGCTGCAATAAACATTAATGTGCAGATGGCTTTTTTATTAGCCAAATTAATTTCCTTTGGGTAAATTCTAAGGAGTGGGATGGCTGGGTTGTATGGTAGGGTTATGTTCAGGTTTCTGAGGAATCTCCAGACAGACTTCCATAGTGGCTTAACCAGTTTGCATTCCCACCAACAGTGTGTTAGTGTCCCTTTTTCCCCACATCCTCTCCAGCATCTGTTGTTGGTAGATTTCTAAATGTGAGCCATTCTCACGGGGGTGAGGTGAAACCTCATTGTGGTTTTGATTTGCATTTCTCTGATTGCTAGTGATCTTGAACATTTTTTCATGTGTCTGTTGGCCATTTGTATTTCCTCTTTCGAAAAATGTCTATTGAGGTCCTTGGCCCATCTCTTAAGTGGGTTGTTTGTTTTGTTGTTGTGGATTTTCTTGATTTCTTTGTAGATTCTGGTTATCAACCCTTTAGACTAGGACATCCTTAAAGATAGATTCATCTTTAAATATCTAGATCTTGCCATTTTAGATTTTAATTAAATATTTTAGGATTAATGAATGACCATATGGATGAAAATAACTTAATTGCATAAGTTTTATGGAAATCTACTCACTGTAGTTCAGTAGAAAGATCCCAGAAAAGATTTAACAGCCATGGTAACTTCCTAGAAAGAGTTAACAAACCAAGGCTCCTAAGATTCTGTTGACCCTCCTCAGAACTGTTTCAAGGTCCCTGCAGGGCAGAGTCCTCAGGAGGGCTATTGGTACCACAGCAATGTGACAGGAGGATTGTCAAAGCAGGGAACCATCCTGGTCAACATACTGTGTGACATATTATCAGTGTAAAACCATTGCTGTTGGTTGAGGATGAACTGGAAAAACTGGAACATGTTCAGAAAAGTGAGGACAGAGTGGTGAGGGGACAGGAATTAATTCTTGTGGATATAATGATGAAAAATCTGGGGTTGTATCACCTGGAAGAAAGAAAGCAATGTGAAGACAAGATGTGTTTCTTCAAGCAGATGTTTATCTTCCTGCTTGGTCATTCGTTCCTATGCAGAGAAGAGAACTGAAACAGTGAGTGAAGAATAAGCAGGCTAACTTCACTTGTTAGTAGCATGAGTAAACCCTTAGCAGGGATATTACAGAAGTCATTCTCAACAAACCAGGACTGGTAGGCTTAGAGCATGGAACCACATGACCCACAGGGTCTTATCTTATTAACTTTTCATATTGAAACGTTAAGAAAAGCAAAAAATCATGCTTAAAGACAACGTGAGAGAGGGAGAGATTGTACAGCATACAGGGCTGGCCTGTCTTCCTGCAGTTTTTAATATGGATTCAACACAGATTAAGAATGCTCTATCTCTGGGCGATACAAGCTTCTCAAAGCTGTGTACTAGTTTACTGAAGAAACAAGTGTGTGCATGCCATGCCCCTCTTGCTGCTCTTTACCCAAATGATCCTGAATCTCAACTTTCCATCCATGTTGTAGTCTTCCTTTCACTTTTGAAATGTTAACTAATTTACTTTAATGACCATACTCATTACCCCCTTGCTTCTATGAAGTGAGATGCCATAATAATTAATTAGTTCATCCCCCCGTGACAAATATCAAACCCTCCACTCAATTTCAAAGCCAAGTTTCATTATCCAGTAACAGACTGTGAATCAGCAGCAGACCCAAATCATGAACTCAGAACACCCACAGTACAAAATGGGCACCCTGCCCTTTAAATGTAAGAACTATGCTTGACACCACCAACAGCAGGACATGATTTCATGATGTATTTTCTGTGGATGATAAAATGCATAGAATCATCTGCACTCTTTGACCCATTCATTCATTAATTCATTCACGTATCCACATCTCAGCAATGAAAATACAATGTGTGGGGCTGGAGGTGTGGCACAGCAGATTAAGCTGCAGTTTACAACATCCAAATCACATAGTAAAGTGCCAGTTCAAGTACTGGCTACTCTGCTTCTGATCCAGATTCTTGAACCAGTGCCTGGAAAGGCAGCAGAATAAGATGATCCAAGTGCTTGGGTCCCTGCCACCCTTGGGAGTTCCAGGCTTCTGGGTTCATCCTGGCTCTGCCCTGGATATTGCAAGCACTGGGGAGTAAGTCAGCAGATGCTAAATCTCTCTCTCTCTCTCTCTCTCTCTCTCTCTCTCTCTCTCTCTCTCCTCTGTGACTCTGACTTTCAAACTAATTAATTTTTGAAAATACACTGAACAAAAACAGGCTCACGCCCTACCCTCCTGGAGCCCAAAAAACTTTCTCAATGTTTGTTTTAATGCCTTTTGTCATACATGGGTTGAAGAGTGAGTAAAAACAGATATCTCCAGGTATAAAGAGGTCTGACACATAACTAGATACAGTGGACAAAGTGTCTAACTGGAACTGCAAGACATTGGGATGATGGTAAATGGGGGAAGATAGAAAACTAGATTAGCTGCCCCACACATTCTGAATTGCTATTTATGTGACACACTTTAATTTACATGGAATCTAAAATTCTTTGGGTTGAATGGCCATAATTTTTTACTTCAAATTAGTTTGGAGTTTTTACTATGTATTATGCAATTGCATAAGCTGTACTAAATCCTTACATAATCCATAAGGATGGTGTTGATCAAGGGATGCCTGACGTTCAGAGAGGCAACTAGCTTGCATAAAATCAAAACTACATAAGAACAAAGACTGGAACCCAGGGCTCTGGGGCTTCAAAGTTCACACTGGCTCCAATTCCCCAAACTACTCCCTTACAATCAGTGAACAACAATTGGTGGTTGAGGGAGGGGAGAAGAACCTCTCAGGAGACACTTGGATAAAATGCTGCCTGGCTGGAGCAATTAGTGTGGCTAATTCTGGTCTCCTCCAAGGAATACACTTAGGACTACGGAGACACTCCGTGGAAGGAGAGTGTGTGCCATCATCACAACATCCAGTTCTTCCCAAGGACTGAAGGAGATGGAGATTGGCAGAGTATTTACTTGGTTTTGGCACAATCCAGACTGAGGCTTCCAGCATGATTACTGTAATCTGCATTCATATGGGATGCATCTTATCTGACACCTTTGAGACTTGTAAAATAGTGCAATCTAGTGGGCAAAATGAAGTGGGCTAATGACAGCATCCAAAGCTGGCAACCAATTGCCTGAGCATGAGTCTAGTTCTGCTTTGTTGCAGTGTATCTGTGAGCCATCTCCTTATTCCTGTGCTCACACTATGGGGAGAGTTTTCATTCACAATGTCTTAGGCAACACAATATTCTTAACTACGTGGGAATAACCTTAACATAAATACAAACAATGCAGAAACCACTATATAAAGCCTACTGCACCGTCTTCGCTCCACTACTTTAAGACTGCCTGGGAAAGTCTAGCTTGTTAGGACACCTGCTCAGGAAGCTCACGGGCAGCATCTAGACATACGCTGTGCTCCATGTTGTAACCCACTCATCTATCTCCAAATATGCAAAGCTCATAACCAAGAATAAGACTTAGTTATCAGTATTTTCCATCTGACTGCATAATTATAAGAGTTGATTAGAAAGTCTCTTTTTAGCTCATTTATATCTCCAGGGTACTCACAGAATTAGGCGGCTATAATTGCAGAGGCTGGAGAAACTGCGAGGCTTTGAATTGTCATATATAAAATGAAAATGGGAGAGGACAACACCCAAAATGTGTCTAGTTAAATTAGTGTGAGTTTTTATTCACTTATTCCTGATTCTCTGTTACGACCCTGGAGGCTCATAAACAAATTCCCATGTACTAGCTTGAGTTTCTCTTTCTTTTTTTTATTTTTTAAAGATTTATTTATTTTACTTGAAAATCAGAGTTACACAGAGAGAGGAGAGGCAGACAGATAGAGAGGTCTTCCATTGCTGGTTCACTCCCCAGTTGGCCACAATGGTCGGAACAGTGCCAATCCGAAGCCAGGAGCCAGGAGCTTCTTTCGGGTCTCCCACACAGGTGCAGGGCACAAGGACTTGGGCCATCTTCTACTGCTGTCCCAGGCCATAGCAGAGAGCTGGTTGGGAAGTGGAGCATCCGGGTCTCAAATGGGTACCCATATGGGATGCCAGCACTTCAGGTCAGGGCTCGCTGTGCCACAGCGCCAGGCCTAAGAGTTTCTCTTTCTACATGCATATTAGCATATTTTGATACAAGGGTGAACTCTTACAAGCAATATTAATGTCTTCATGTGTATGTACTTATTCCTAACCCCATAACTGGCTATAACGTTGGAAGATTATTTCTGAGACACTGTTATCAATTTAATATACAGAGGCCTAAATCCTACAGAAATGCAATCATATCTAGAGAAATCTCTCAAGTTGTAGCTCAAAGAATGAAACATAGCCCAAGAAGCCTAGAGAAATGGATCAATACAATAGAATTTGACTCAACTTTATTTTATTCTTGTTCACACTTTATAGATTAAAATATTATTTTAACTTTAAATAAACAAATACACATATCTTCCTTATTTTTCCTTTTCCTTTCAAAAGATAAGAGCAGAATAAAATTATCTTCAGTCTGCAGCTGCTTCTGGATCCATCAAGAGATAGTACTAGTAAATAACATAGTCACACGAAAAGCTTTGAAGCCCAGAAACATGTTCTTCCTTTAGAAGGGGTGGGGACAGCAGCACAAAGTGAACAGCATGGAAAACAGTAAATCCAGTCATTCCTGGTGACAGTCTCTGCATCTATCCATGTCAAGAAAGTCCTTGAAATATGAATCTCATTCTTCCAGGTCACCCAACTTGAAAAGAAATTATTAATTTACTCTGAACTCAGAAATGTGTGCTTTAAATTTTTGAAACTAATTAATTATTCATTTATTTTGAAATGCAGAGAAAGAACCCCTTATTCCCTGGTTCTCTTCCCAAGTGTCCACAATGGTCAGAGGGCTAAAACCCAGAGCTAGGACTCAATCCAAGTTACCTACATAGGTGACAGCAACCCAAATATTTGAGACATCACTGCTATCTCCAAAGGTTTGCATTAGCAAGAGCAAGAGTGAGAAACCAGAGCTGGGAATTAAACTCAGGCAATTCCAGTGTGGGACATGAGCAACCTAGCTAGTGTGTTAATTGTTAGACCAGGGGCCAGCATTGTACTGTGGTGGGTAAAGCTGCAGCCTATAATGTTCGCATCTCAGATGGGCACCAATTCGTGTCCCAGCTGCTCCACTTCCCATCCATGCTAATGGCATGGGAAAGCAGCAGAAGATGGTTTAAGTGTTTGGACCCCTCTCACCCATATGGGATACCCAGAAGCAGCTCCTGACTCCTGGTTTCAACCTGGTTCTGCACTAGCCATTGCAGCCAACTGAAGAGTAAACCAGCAGGTGGAAGATCTCTCTGTCTCTCTGCAATTCTGGCTTTCAAAATAAATAAATCTTAAAACTTAAGTAAATAAATCATAAATCAAAATAGATAAATATCTTTCAAAAAATTGTTAAATTAAACCCTTTGAGCCAGCAAGGTGTGTTTTAATAGCAATATGAGCACAGCATAGCACAGCCAGGTGCTGTGGTTTGCATGTCCTCTAAAGACACATGTGTTCAAAGCTTGGTTCCCTAAGTCTTATGTTCATAGTTAATAGATTAGGGTAGAAATCTTTTCCAATTGTAGTATCTGAAGGCGAGGCCTTTGGGAAGTGATTAGGTTATGAGGGCAAAGCCTCAATGATCAAATCATGGTGACTTTATAGAGTGACCACATGGACCCAAAGGATGAGTGTGCTTCCTGTCTCTGCTTCCTGACTGACCACTTGATCATTCCTTCATATCACTCAACCATTGCAAGCAATAGTCTCAGTAGACAACTAAACCAGTGGACCCTGCATGGTCTTCTACAGTGAACCTCCATAATTATGAGCCAAATAAAACTCCTTGCTTCTAAATAGCCTGTGTAAAGTATTTAGCTATAGTGATGAAAAGCTGATTAATATTCCAGGTAAGTCAGGAAAGTTTATGAAGGAAGTAATATTTCATGTGAGCTGAGTTACCAAGTTATCAAATGTGATGAAGTACTCTAGACAAAAAGAATGACATAAACTAAATACTAAACTTATACAAGTACGTGGTCCACAAAAATAATGGTTTAAAAATTCATTGCAGCTGGGGCACAGGGTACTTAGCAGGGAGAGTAAGAAATGGGGTTGGATAATTTATACAGACAGATTGGAAAAGCTCCTATCTGAATCTAAGGTGTTTGAACTTTAATCTGAAAGGTGTGGAGGACCATTTGAGATTTCTATTCAGGAAAGTAATGTGATTACAGCTATGGGAGTTTTACTTTGTCATATCAATTCTGTTGAAATGTAACTTTGATGCATAATAAATGCACCACTTGCTGATTTACACAAACTGAACAATCATATAACCAATACTCAGGCCAAAAAAATACAACTTTGCCAGTTCCCCAGAAGATCCTTCCATGCTCCCTTCCTTCCTGTTATTAATGTCTTTCCCCACAAAGGCACTCATGATCCCTACTTCTAATACTCTTGGCTAGTTTTGTTTGATTTTTAACTTTGCAGGAATGAGACTACGTGATGCATTTGTGTTATTGTTTTATTTCTTTGCTCAATACAATCTTGGTGAGATTTATTCACATGATAGGGAAGGGCTGAATTTGTTCATTTCAATTGCTGTATAGAATTCCATTGTACGCATATACC
This sequence comes from Lepus europaeus, assembly GCF_033115175.1. Classification (NCBI taxonomy): domain Eukaryota; kingdom Metazoa; phylum Chordata; class Mammalia; order Lagomorpha; family Leporidae; genus Lepus; species Lepus europaeus. The sequence continues at coordinate 101,433,666 of NC_084828.1, read as the reverse complement.
AAAATTTATCAGTTCTAATGTTGAGATGGACAGCTGAGCAATTTCCAAATTTGAACAACTAAATTCTGCTACAGACATGTCATTCAAGTCTTCTGATACTTGTGAATATTTATCTCTGTGGAGTATGTGTAGGAGGACTGGATTTGTGTGTCAAAGGATATGCTGATGTTCAACCCTAGTGTGGAGATGGTCCTCTACTTACGACAGAAATTATATCCCTATAAGCAATGTTAAGTTGAAAATACAAGTTAAAAATGCATTTAACATCCCTAATCTGCTGAACATCACAGCTAGCAGCATAGCACACAGTATGGGTTGTTTATCTGTATGATTGTGCAGCTGACTGGGAGCCACAGTTCACAAGCACTATCCAGGGTGTCCTACCACATAAAGGTCAAAATTCAAAGGACAGTTTCTATTGAATGCCAATCACTTTCACACCATGATAAAACCTAAAAATTGCAAGCCAAACCATCCTAAGTCTCCCACAGTCTGCATAGACAAACATTTCTCCAAGAGCTGCTGCAATTCACACATTCATCAGCAGTCTATGTAGTTCTACTTTCCACAAATCCTTATCAATCTTAGTATTAGCTTTCTTTTTAGCTTTATCTGGGTTCGTGGTAGCAACATGCAGTGTACTTTAAAGAGAATGATAATGGGGAGAGAGGGGAGACCACAGGTCAAGTTACCATTTAGGAAATTACGGAAATAATCCAGGAATCAAGAGTGACAAGTGTGGGTCCAGGACAGGACCAATATGGAAGCAAACTTCTGAGGATGCCCATATTTGCCACATTTCATACACACCCAAGGAAAAAATAGCATATGAAATAGTGCTGAAAAGTTCCAGTGAAATGTTTCTCATCATCTCTGTGCATACTTGCACTTTTGCTTTTCAATGATAAAATAATTTCCATTTATATAGGGTCTTTAATCCCAAAGCCCTTTGCAAATGAAATCAAAGAAATGCAGCCTAGTCCATGTAAATCAGCAGGGGAGGAAACAAAAGGCCCATGTTGTGCCTTCCACTTCCCCCTTGTCGGGACCATGGATGGAGGTTGGCCTGGCCTGTCCAGCACTCCCATAAGCCTTGCCCTAAGTGACCATTGAGGAGAGGGAGAGGCATGTGTGGCAGAATTCTGCAAGCGCATCTGCTCTCCACTCACGGGGGGGGGCAGCCAGGCGAGAATAGGGACTGCAGAGATCAGCGGGAGTCCAGCCAAGGCACCTGCAAGCAGGAGAGATTTCAGTTTCCTCTGAAAAGCTTGACTAATGATGATCACTAGCTATGGGAGCAAGAAGGCTTTTGTTTGTGAGTCTTAACCTTCGATCCAAGATGTGTCCAAACCGTTTTCAGAAAGTTGGCAGACCACACGATGTAACAGACCATTTCTGATAGGCAGAGGCTGGGAGGTGTCAGGGAAGATTCAGCTCAGTGGGCTGCACAGCTCCCTGACATCCACCGCATACACCCTTCCCTAACCCCCTTTGAAACAAGCTCCACCCAGGCAGTGCCTTTAACACCCGCATGACCAAGCCATCATATTGTGTTTGCTGGTCTGTGAAGGGGACACAAACTGTGTAGGTGGAGTACCAGATCAGCTTGTTGAGCTGGGGGGCTGTCTGTTTTGAGGCACGTAAAGGTGAAGTTCTGTGCTCTCCCTTGTTTGTTAGTTTCCTGATGGTCTCTCAGACCATTAGCATCTTTTAATCCTCCTTTGTGTTTGCTAACTAATTTGGACTTTGGTGTCAGCCCCTTAAATTCCCTAAGTTCTCTGTTTCTCCTTTTGGGAGACATTTCTTTTTTTCTTTTTTTATTTTTTTTTATTTGACAGGTAGAGTTATAGACAGAGAGAAAGGTCTTGCTTCCGTTGGTTCACTCCACAAATGGCCGCTACAGATGGCACTGCATTGATCCGAAGCCAGGAGCCAGGTGTTTCCTCCTGGTCTCCCATGCGGGTGCAGGGCCCAAGCACTTGGACCATTCTCCACTGCACTCCCGGGCCACAGTCGAGAGCTGGACTGGAAGAGAAGCAACCGGGACTAGAACCCGGCGCCCATATGGGATGCCAGCACCGCAGGCAGAGGATTAACCAAGTGAGCCACGGTGCCAGCCGGAAGAGATTTCTGATGTCTGCTAACCATACTAATATTACCATCAGTCACTGATTCAGAACCCTGGGGGCTTTTTTGACTTCTGTTTCTACTCCCACTCCCACTCACCACACTCTGTCAAAGTCTCATCAGTTCTGCTTCTCACACCACAGGGCATGTTACTTTCCTTCTTTCACCATCCTGGCTCAGTCCTCTCGCCTGGAACCTTCCTAGTCACCAACATGCACTGCTCCCATCCAACATCTCCATTCTGATGCATCCATAACACATAGAAAGTTTAGCTTTCCCCAGACATACTGTATACTTTATATATCTAACTATATATTGCATATAAAGCCTAACATGTATAACTATAGTTTATATATATATATATATATAATTTCCACTGTTTAAAAAATGCTGATGAGTTTTTATCCCACTGCTTTCCTGCAACTGAAACTTTTTCTGAGCTCTGAGAGTGAACTCAGATGTTCTTGCTCTATGACTTCCAGTGGTCCTTGGTGTCAAAAACAATTGAGCACAGCAAAGAATTGTTTCTATAATTACTCTTAGAAAAGATAATGAGAAGAGTCTGAAAAAAGATAAAGAACTTGATGTATATACATTTGTGTGCTTCTCCTATGTGGGATGACAGACACACAGAAGCTCCAAAATAAATCATAACCTCTAGAACCAGTGCCTGTAGACTTTGGGTATAACTTCATTCTTATGGAAATGAAGCAGCTTCACCATGTACAAAAATTAAAGTGTAGAATGGAGAAAGTGTTCAACAACATACGAATTGTAATGAAATTTAAAATGCCAGTAGCATTATTATTGCGTGCTTTATATGATCATGAGGCAAAGTAGCATGGGTAATGAGAGGTCACAATGGCTAAAAATCAGAGCACTAAATGGCTCTAGCCCACTGGTGAGAAGAAGTAATCTCAATAAAATACAACACTAATGGAAATAGTCCCATTGGGAAAAGGATGGCATCTGTATTATAGAACAATGGAGAAAAATACAGAAACCTTCTCAATCTACCTAAAAACTTACTGTTTCAACAATATATTCCTTTTTAGATCAGTTGGGAAGTTCCTCCTTCAAGTCCTTGCTTTAAATGCTTCTCCTACCTAAACTCCAATCTTCTAACTTTCTCTTGAGGTACTGTGTCTGCACTGTTCTTGGGAATATTCCTGGATGTGGCAACTGTGATAAACATGCCCATGATATAAGAGGCCTATGGCTAAGCCATATGTGCAAGCAGGCTGGCTGAAAGATAAGCTAGTACCAATTGGGGCCAACCATCGCTTGGGGCTTGTCCATACACAATCAGGTCGTAAGCCTCCCACAATAGCCAGAACAATCAATGAGAGACCCTCCATCCCCCAACTTCTGTGCAGCCACTGCTGGAAGATACCTGTCTACCAAAGCTGCCTTTCAGTTTTTGTTTTGTTTATCTTGCTTTGATAGAAAAGTGGTAATTTACCCCAATCCATGGAAATCATAGTTTAATTTTACAACCTTCTCAGTTTCATTAAAATACTTATGTGATATATTGTCCCAGCTATTAAGCTCCTCAAAGGCTAGGATTATTTCTAAACATTTTTTTCTTTTTTTAACTTTTATTTAATAAATATAAATTTCCAAAGTATAACTTTTGGATTATAGCGGTTTTTCTCCCCATAACCTCCCTCCCACCCGCAACCATCCCATCTCCTACTCCCTCTCCTATCCCATTCTTCATTAAGATTTATTTTTAATTTTTAATTATCTTTAAGTACAGAAGATCAACTTAGTATATACTAAGTAAAGATTTCAACAGTTTGCACCCACACAGAAACACAAAGTATAAAGTACTGTTTGAATACTAGTTTTACCCTTAATTCACATAATATAACACATTAAGGACAGAGATCCTATATGGGGAGTAAGTGCACAGTGACTCCCATTGTTGATTTAACAATTGAAACTCTTATTTATGATGTCAGTAATCACCTGAGGCTCTTGTCATGAGCTGCCAAAGCTAAACATTTTTTTCAAATTATCACCTATATTTCTTAGTATTCTGTTGTCTATACAGTCTGGAAAAAGATGATGAATTGAGCATAAAATCTCATTATGCATGAAAAACAATGAAATAAAATTTTCAGCCCTATATTATGATGAATTAAAAAATAAATAGGAAATTGGGAAATTCTGAGTAACAGTGAAATATGCAAAGAGGCATACAGAGAGAAGAGGGAAATGTAGTTCTGACAACTCAGGGAGGCAAACCCCAATTCACTTCTCACCTTGTGATTATATGAAAAATGCATCCAATTCATCTCTGCCCAGCCTAACAGAGTGTTCTACAGTCTTGGATTTAATGATATTTCCACTTGAGACCTCCATATAGACTAAAGTGAAATTTTATCAATTGTTTTAATCTTCTAATGTTTGAGGAAAGTAAATCTGAAGAACAGGGATGGAGAAAGAGAAAGATACAATGAAGAAGTCAATACCCAAAAGGAAGGCAAGGCAATGAGAATTAAAACCTCTCAATAGTGTCAACTGGTTAACCCAGGATAATAGCTCTTCAACTCCTCTTTCTCAAATTCTAAGGGAGGGAGACAGCAGCCCTATGGATGGGTTGGGGGTGGGAAAAATTATTCCCTAACTTCAAAAACAAGGAGCAGATGTCTGGGTGTGATTGGAGGAAGAAAAGGGTGAACTACCCAACCTCTGGCAGGCTGATTCTCAAACTTCATCCTCCTCTCGTTACACTCAAGAATATGGTACATTCCCAACATTCATGATGGGGATGCCTCTTGGGAAAAAGCTTTGGAATCTCAATGTGGATGCGAGGCTACTATAGGAAGGTGGAACACAGTCCGGTGGCTGGAGTCATTTTGAGATCTCCTGTGTTCCCTTTCAGAATAATCCCTACTCCTTACACCTACTTGGGAATCACTGTTATAAAATTGTACTACAATTTAACCAAGGTTTACTGCCCAGCCCAGAGGAGACAGGAAACCCAAGAGTGCAAAGAGCCACAGGATGACCATATGGTCTGGCATTTTGAAGAAAAGGAAGAGGGACATTTGCACTTATTACCTGAGCCCTCTGCCCTCTGCCTTTTCTTTTCTCCACTACAAGCCATTCCACCACTAACATGACCTTCCTCAACTCTCCATGGGATCATGACCTTTCCCTGATTGACATCTTGTATGTCCTCAGTGCCCTCAAAGTAATGCATTTTCTGGGTGAATGGCCTCTACAGTCTTCTTCATCCTGCAAGCCCATGCCATCCCCCCAATACACACAATGGGTACTCATTACTCAGTCTCTGTTCCCACATGGTTTCTCTGAACATTCAGGCCTCTGAGCATGCCTCAAACCATGTTCTCTGCATGATAGTTTGTCTCCCCCATGCTGTGCTGTCAGAGTTCTCAGCATTTTTAAGATCTAGCTTGAATGACAAGTTCTCTAAGGTACGTACCAATGTCAAATCAAAAGTATCCTTTTCTTTCTATTCTTTTTTCCATAGCACTATGGACTTACAGCGTATTCCCCTTTTCATGCATTCATTTAGTATTATGAACTGAACTGTGTTTTCCCAAAATTCATATGCTGAAGCTCTAACTCCCAACATCACTGCATTTGGAGATAGCGTGTTTAAAGAGAGAATTAAGATTAAATGATTTACTGAAGGTAAGATCCTAATTCAATAGGACTAGGATCTTTATAACAAGAGAAGATGCACCAGAGATCTTCCTCTGTTTCCACAGCACACAGAGAAAAGACCAAGTGAGGATATTGCAAGAAGGTAACCATCTTCAAGGAGAGAGGTATCCAGAGAAACCAAAACTGTGGGCACCTTAATGTTGGATTTCCAGTCCCCAGAACTGTGAGCAAACAAAATTTCTGTTCCTTGAGCTAGTCTATGGTATTTTGTTATGACAGCCTGGGCAGAATAATGCACTTACCAAAGTATTGAGAACTACAATAGGAGAGTACTTGGAAAAGTTCATGAAAAAATGGGATTAGAAGCTAATATGAATTTTCCATGAACATTTTGCATATAACCTGCACATTAGGCCTCTTGATCATGGCCCTTGTGTAAGACATCTCACTGTGCGTTGTTATATTGATGCTTGAGAATACTCTTTTCTGACCAAAGGGATGCTCTTTGTAGACAGGTATAGCTCAGAGCCAAGCACAAGCCTTCCACAAAAATTAAAAGCAAGCTTGGCTTAAGCTTCATGTTGGCCCTGGGGAAAAGGAAGACATTTGCAATAAAAGACAGCATTCCATTTCTTCAGGGCACATATGAGCTCCTCTTCTGTGCAGCCCTGCTGCACATGTTTATCTCACATTTCCTGCTGAGCTCTCCTGACTTCTGAACTAAGAAGCGTCCTGGCTGAGGAAGAGCAGTTCATGGTGTGGTTTCTGACCATGGCCATGACTGCAGGACTCCTCTCATACCCAGGCCTCCATCAACCTAAGAAAGGCAAATGTAATTGAAACCTTGTTTTCCTCTAATATACACCCTACCTGTTTTTGTTCTAACCATTCAGTTTGTTTTCACATTTGGAAAAGAACAAACAAGATACATGAAACACTCCTTTTTCTCCACCCCCTCTGGCTTTTTACAGTTGACTGCAAAAGACTGTCTAAATTCAGGAAAATTGATTTTTGCTATTTAAATAATCTAATCTTCACAAACCTCTTAACACCCAAACGAAAACCATTTAAGGCACAGCAATATAATTAATATTTAAAATAGTCTCCGTTGGGGATCTATGTACCTGCCTAAACACATTTCCCATTCAGAGGAAATATCTAGTATTCAGTTCTAAGTTTATGGGGAGGTTTACCCCAGAAAACATGAATTCTCTTTTATTAGACCTTATCTTCCACATACTTTCTAGATTGATTGACTTAGCTGGATAAATGCTAATTATTAAAAAATGATTTGTAGTCAACAGATTTAGTAATATTCTTACCACTGTTTTTGAAGTCCATTGAGTCAAAAAAATCAATGTCATGGGGTCCATTTCTCTTCCATAGCCCTGCATACTCTACAGCCTCATGGCGCTGATGATTATGACAGTGGGAGGAGAGGCCCACTTAAAATTATCATTTTAAGACCAAAAGCCACCATTAGCATTGCAAGCAAATTCACAGAAGCACACAAGCATAGAAATATTCCTTCTCTTATTATTCACCTTGACTTTTGTGAATTGAGGGCAGTCAATGGAACTGGAGTAAGACTGATTAAAAACCCTACCTAGGGATAAACTCTGCCCTCCACAACCATGCAAAAATTGCTCATTCCAAATCCTTATTTTGCTGTGAAAACCCTTTTTGCCCCTGAGAGCCAGTGCCAACCACATCTGAACTTAAGGTGGGGTTGTTTTTAAGTACGAAGGCATCTAGAAATCTGTGATCTTGCTGATTGTATTTAGAACATTCCTGGAGAGAGGATCATGGCTCTTCACAGATCCTTAAAGAGATCCTTCAGCCCTCAAATCCCAGGAAGTGTTCTCCCCCTTTCTGTTGTCCAGTTACACTGGTTGATTACTTTTCTTTTTTCTTTTTTTTTTTTTTTTTTTTTTTTTTGACAGGCAGAGAGGACAGTGAGAGAGAGAGACAGAGAGAAAGGTCTTCCTTTGCCATTGGTTCACCCTCCAGTGACCGCCACGGCTGGTGTGCTGCAGCTGGCGCACCATGCTGATCCGAAGGCAGTAGCCAGGTGCTTCTCCTGGTCTCCCATGGGGTGCAGGGCCCAAGCGCTTGGGCCATCCTCCACTGCACTCCCGGGCCATAGCAGAGAGCTGGCCTAGAAGAGGGGTAACCAGGACAGAATCCGGCGCCCCGACCAGGACTAGAACCCGGTGTGCCGGTGCCGCAGGCAGAGGATTAGCCTATTGAGCTGCGGCGCTGGCCCCCCAATATTTGTTGAGGTACTTGGTGTAGTATGTTGTTTAATAGCAGTGCAGTTATGTGACTAATGCTTATCTCTCCCATTAAGCTGCAAGCTCCAGGATGATAGAAACAATGTCTGTTTTCTCCACTAATTTATGAAAAGCTGGAACATTGTATACACATTATATAATATTTTCTATGTGAATAAAAATACCTGAATAACATATGAATTAATGTGAAACTCAGGCTCTACTTTCTTTTTTTATCATTTTTAAAGGCATATTTATTCATTTGAAAGTCAGAGTTACAGAGAGGCAGAGGCAGAGAGAGATCTTCCATGAACTGGTTCACTTCCCAAATGGCCTCAATGGTTGGAGCTAAGCCCATCTGAAGTCGGGAGCCAGGAGCTTATTCCAAGTCTCTCACCTGGGTGCATGGGCCCAAGTATTTGGACCATACTTAGCTGTTGTCCCAGACACATTAGCAGGGAGCTGGCTCTGAAGTGGAGCATCTGGGGCTTGAATCAGCACTCATATGACATACCAGCACTGTGGACGGCAGCATTACCTGTTACGCCACAGTGCCAGCCCCCCCTTTCATTTTTTTTTTAAGATTTATTTCATTCATTTATTTGAAAGACAAAATGACAAAGAGAGAGGGAGAAACAGAGAGAAAAAGTTCTTTCATCCACTCATTCACTTCCTAAAGAGCTGCAACAGCAAGGTCTGGGCCAGGCCAAAACCTCTGGGTCTCCTATCAGGGATGCTGGAGCTCAGGCACCTGTGCAATCATCTGCTGCTTTCCTAAGTGCATTAGCAAAGAGCTAGATTAGAAGCAGAGCAGCCAGAGTGTGACCCAGTAATCTGATATGGGATGCTGTATCACAGAAGGTAGCTTTTAACCTACTGTGCCACAAATCCAACCCCTAAATTTAACATCTTTTAATTCCATTTTTCATCAACTTTTTGAGGTACCTTCCTAACATTCTAACCCCTCTCCCATCATCTTTCTGTGAAGCAACAGGCCATAAAGAAATTCTCTGTTCTTCTTTGTGTAGTTTATTTTTTTAACTTTTAGTTAATAAATACAAATTTACAAAGTACAGCTTTTGGATTACAGTGGCTTTTCATCCCCCCCATAACTTCCCTCCCATCTCCCACTCCCTCTCCCATACCATTCACTTCAAGATTCATTTTCAATTATCTTTATATACAGAAGATCAATTTAGTATAGATTAAGTAAATATTTCAACAGTTTGCACCCACACAGAAACACAAAGTGTAAAGTACTGTTTGATTACTAGTTATAGTATTAATTCACATTGTACAACACATTAAGGATGGAGATCCTACATGGGGAGCAAGTACACAGTGATTCCTGTTGTTGATTTAACAATTACTTTCTATAAAACCTTCTACAAGTATTCTAACTGATGCAGTGCTCTTCATTTCTGAAACTGAATTCTCAGGTTCATGGTGACACCATTCATTTGGGCACTCTTCTTGTTACCTGGCTTTCATCTTTGTCTTGTTACTCAGCTAACCTCAGAGCTCTTTGGAGCAGAGATAGATCTTAGACTCCTTCCATAGCTCCCATCTCACCTGGCTCATTGTTGAACACACATTAACAACTAATCAGACGCACATGTTGAATGTAATAGACACAACCCAAACCTGCTGTCTAATAGCCCAAAGCAAGTCAGCCAACTTGAGCTCAGTCTGTTCCATGGTAATTTACAATAATTGATGAGGTGTTAAGTATGTGACCTGCCTCCCAGATTGATCATTAGTTTCCTAGGTCCCTAGATCTTTCCTTTACTTCTCAAACACCTAGGATAATGCTGGATGCTCAGCAAATACACAGCCAATTTTTGACCATAACATGCAGAGCAGAGTAGGCAGTCAGTAGCAGTGGTTTCCATGGGTCCTGAAAAAAAAGATGTGCAAATAAAGAAGGAGTAAAGATTTGTCTAAGTTTCCTGATCTACTTTGCTTTCCAGATATTGGAGCTTTTCTGCTGCAGAAGGCCAAAGAGCAACGCATTGGCCTCTACTGAGCAACCTGAAAGAGCATCTGCTCGGCCCCTTAGGCTCCACTCCACTTGTTGCAGCTCTGTTTTTGTCACCAGCAGTGGCCAACTTGCCTTGATTTGTTTTCACTGAGAGAGTAATAAATTATAGTTCAATGCAATAAAAGTAAGCATAATAAGGCAAAGTTTATTAAAATTATATTCTAAGAGCAACATTGGCCAGTTAAGAGAAAGTGCGGCACTCTTTTTTGCCACTGGTTTGCGGTTTATCACTCAAGTATGAGGGCCATTGACTAGTGATGAGACCATGATGCTCATGATTGCCATTCGTGATCAACTTCTGGGAATTGTATACCTTGAGCTCTCTGTGTATGTGGCTTCCCAGTACGCACCAGGAACACCCACTGTTTTGGCAGAGGAGGGAAACATTTCAATTCAAATTATATTAAAATTATTGTATAATGAAGCAAGATTACTCTAAGGTTGCACATGTGCCATAAACTAGGCTTCTCTGGTTTAGCTCTTCCCAATTGATCAAAACACTTTAACTGCAGTTTAAATTAGAAAGTGGGCAGTATTGGGTGGGTCCTTGGGGACAGCAGAGTCCCTGATCCCTCCCTAGGAAAAGGGATTTGTGACCCCTCCCCAGTCACTCTACTCTAATTATCTGCCTGACATGTGGTCTTTATATTCCTTTCATCTTCCAACTGCTTTTCACCTTCAGAGAAAGGCCTACAGAAGTAACTACACATTAGCCTGACTGATAGGTAAATTTTGGACCAATAAGAAAAGGGAAGATCAAGATAGATTATTATGTCTGGATGCCCATATGCTCAGTCAATGCTCATATTTCATGACTCAATCAACACAGATCTGTAGGCAGCATCTATCCTCTATCATACTTTAGGATGAAGAAGGTGGGAGCAAAATGCAAGGAGTTTGTGAACCAGGAATCTGTTTAGTATCCTGGAAAGAAGCACTATTACAACACTAGAAATGATGCTGTTCTTGTGCCTTAGGACGCATGATGCTTTTGGGGTTAGAATGTTAGCATGTGGCAATAGAACACCGCCTTTTGAGAAGTCACTACACTAAACGAAGTGCTTTTATATTAAGATGGGCCACAACTCTATCTAGAAGAGCAAATAACAGCACAATCAAAAATCTCCAGATGGGGACACTGTGCTTTGTCACAAAGCAATCTTACTATAACCCCCTTTTGTTCATTTGCCAGAGCTTCCATGATCAAATACTATAAACTGGTTAACTTAAACAGCAAAAACTTATTTTCACACAGTTCTGGAGGCTTAATACACAAGTTCAAAGTGTCTATGGGTTTGATTTCTCCTGAGGTCACTCTCCCTGGCTTGCAGAAGTCAACCATCTCTCTGTGTCTTCTCAGGGTTCCTCCTTGGTCTGTTTTGTCTATGTTGTACTCTCCTCTCCTTTATGAAAGCACCAGTCACATTGGATGAGGGCCTGCCCATTTGACTTCTTCTTGCCTTGATTACATCTTTAAAGAGCCCTACCTACAAATAGTCACATTCTTAAGGACTGCGAGTTAGGACTCTAATATATGGATTGGGAAGCAGGAGCAGAGTCAACACAGAATACTTCTCTTTTTGGGCTAGCATTATCTCCTCCTAACCAGCCTTTTTACACTCCAGTAACTTTGTTCTCTAAATTATACCATGCCAGAGATCCTGCTCAAACACATTTCTGTGCTTACCTGGCTCCTACTTAAAAACTCATTCTATTGTCCAAGAATGGAATCAATGCTCTAGCTCAACACTCAAGTCCCTTTCTGGTCCTGGTTTTATCTGTGGCTGCTCCATTCCCAAACTAATTCCATTTCACTCTCTTCTCTGTAACTCTCTCATGTTTCACAGTCTGTGATAGCAAATTTTCTTCCCTCCTGGAGCTCACTGCCCACCTCCACCCCCATCTCAGACGCAGCTACCCAATCCACCACCCTCCAGCACCACCCTCAGGTATCAGCTCCATCTTCCTAAATCCAAGTCTTACTGAACTTTAGGAAGATTCTCAAATCCATCTTCTTCCAGTGAATATGAGAAGTCTGCAAAGAAGCCTTGGGAAATATGCACTATTTTTCAATTCCATTTTCCACAAACTTTTAAAAATGCTGTTTAAATCCCTCTGACTTCAATGAAAACAATCTTTACTGCCTTTAAACTCCTATTCTAACTGGTTTTATGGCATTAACAATGATATAATGTAGAAAGAAATATAATATGTTAGTTTCCTTTAAGACAGGATCTGCATTCACTTTCCGAGGCTGCTTCAACATATTACCACATATTTGCTAGTTTAGGCAAGAGGAATGTATTTTGCTCTAGAGGCCAAAAGTCTGAAATTATAGAGTCAATAGACACATTCCCTCTGGAAGTTCAAGCATAGAATTAATTTCTTTCTCTTCTAGCTTCTGGTGCCTGTAAGCATCCCTTAAGTTGAGGCCACATCACTCCAATCTCTGCCTCTGTGGTCATTTCACCCCCTCTTCTGCTTGTGTCAAATCTCTATTTGTCTTTCTCCCATAAAGGCACTCCCATAGAACCCATGCGGATAATCCAGAATTATCTCCTCATCTCAAGATTCTTAACTGAATTCTATTTGAAGAGATCCTTTTTCCAGAATAATAGGTTGTGGCAATTAGGACATGGATGTGTCTTTTGAGGTCCCACCATTCAACCCATTACAGGATTCTGTATGTACCATCTCTATATCCCTACAGTATCTAACAATGTGTGTGTGTGCACACGCACACACATGTGTGCTCAATAAATTTTTGTGGAATAGAAAACATACCATTAGAATAATAGTGACTGATTTCAATCTTGTTGACAGGTTGTCCCTAAATGAACACTCTGTTAGTTTGAATGAACACAATCAACAGATTGCTTTGGTGTTTCCAAGATAAAGTTTTTGAGCATTGACTATGCAAAAAGGAAAGATTTCTAACGTAAACCTCTAGGGCAGTTTAATTACTTATTGATAACTTGTACATTCTTTTAAATTCTTTATTTACTTTTCATTTTTTACTCAAGGAGGATGCTTTTTATGTTTTAATTTAGATTTTCTCATTATATTCCAAATATTTAAGTGCCAGGAATACTAAAATGTATGATGGCATTATCCTTATGCAAAACAAATTTAAAACAAAATAAAATTGCCTCGTGCAACATTTTAATTCGATATGTTTACAAACATTTCTTGCAAAATGTCACATTTGCATATTCCTGAAGTTAAGTGTGGATCATTCGTTATCTAAAATATGGCATCATTTTGCATGACATATTATTTATCTTTTGAGCAGATATTGCAAATATCATATAATGCACCTTGTAGTATATATTAAAAATAAATAAACAGTTTTATTTCAGCACAACTACATTTTTGCAATGCAGAAAAGACATGCTCAAAAATAACACCTTAAGAGTGGGCAGCATATTATACTCCTCCAACTGCTTCCCTGTGCTGCAACATCTCATCAAGCCACATGACAACTGCTCTGCTTTGGATGTGGTTTGACCCCCTAAGGGGCTTGTGCTAGAAGCCTGGTCCCCAGTGTAGAGAGGTTGAGGTGGTGGAAACTCTAAGAGACAGGACCTAGTGGGACATAATTAAATCAGGAAAGCACCAGACAGGATTGATGCTGGCTTGGCAGAAGGGGTTTATTCTCATGAAACATGTTGTTATAAAGCAAAGCCACACCACATTTTTGGCTCTTCTGCATGAGGCTGCTTCACTGTTTCTGTCCCATGTTGTGATATAGTCAGGGAGGGGAGCTCTCATCCGATGCTAACACTATACTGATTGCACCTCCTAGCCACCAGAATCGAACTTTAAGCTTCTTTTCTTTATACCTTACCCAGCATCAAGCATTCTATTACAGCAACACAAAATGGACTAAGACAATAAGAAGAAGATAAGACCTGCTTTATTCAAGTGTCTAATCACTGGCAGAGTTCTTTTCTGAATATACTCTGGTAATGATCAATAAAATCCCTTTCATGGAGAACAAATATTCATCAGGACTTATAAAGATAAAGAACTCTTAATTTCTTTTTTTTTTAACTTTTATTTAATGAATATAAATTTCCAGTATACAGCTTATGGATTACAATGGCTTCCCCTTCCCATAATTTCCCTCCCACCCGCAACCCTCCCCTCTCCCGCTCCCTCTCCCTTTCCATTCACATCCAGATTCATTTTCAATTCTCTTTATATACAGAAGATCAATTTAGTATAAATACTTCAACAGTTTGCACCCACATAGAAACACAAAGTGAAACATACTGTTTGAGTACTAGTTATAGCATTAAATCAAAATGTACAGCACATTAAGGACAGAGATCCCACATGAGGAGCAAGTGCACAGTGGCTCCTGTTGTTGACCCAACAAATTGACACTCTAGTTTATGGCGCCAGTAACCACCCTAGGCTGTCGTCATGAGTTGCCAAGGCTATGGAAGCCTTCCAAGTTCCCCGACTCTGATCATATTTAGACAAGGTCATAAAAGACAGAATGAGGATAGTAACCAATGATCCTAAGAGTGGCCTTAACCAGGTCTGAACAATTATACAGCATTAAGTGGGGAAGAGGACCATCAGTACACACAGGTTGGGAGTAGAGCCATTGGTGGTAGAGTAGAGGTTATGATTACAAAGGAATGAGGCCCAAGTGCACTAGACAGGGTCTAGAACAAAGGACAGAGTCATTATTAGAGGAGCTAAGAAAGGTGCTGTCTAAGCTACAAGTAATTTTTCTGATTGAGAGGCAAATAGAACCTGATAGAAGGGGCTTGATAATAATCTGGTGGGCTTTAGGCCTTGTAAGTTAAGAGGCCCAGACCTATCTATCTCTTCACATGGGGTATATCCTAAGGGAGGTGTGAACCTCCTAGGGGAAGGCACTCTGTTGACTTTCATGACTTGGCTGGCCTGGGAGGAGAGCTGGCCAGGTAAAGGCAGCGGGTATCTCTAACAAGCAATTTACAGTTCTGCCTGCAATGTTGTTGACCCTACTTGGCTGTCCCCTCAGCTGCAGTGGTCGCTTTGGAAGTTGGGCTGAGTGAAGGTCTTTTCAGCTTGGAGCCAATAAGATCTGTGGCTCTGACCTGGGCATCCTTCGATTCCAGGGCAGGTCCATTTCCAGTGATCCAACTCTTGGCAGAGCTGCCAGGGCTCTTCACAAGCTGACTTCTGCTGAAGCCCAGGCTTACCACATTGAAAGCCACTGCAGTGGACTGGCCTGTTGGGTCTCCTTGAGGGCAGATCACTGTACAGATCAGCCATTAATAGGCCTGCCACCCATTGCTTCTGATGCCTAGCTTTCTTTTCCTCCTGGTTTGTGTTAAAGCAGACCAGACGATGCAAGTCAAGGGAGTGCCCGTTTCCCATCTCTAATCTTTGGTGGCCTGAACTACAAGTCTATAGTCACAGGCATGTTCTGTAGTAGTTTTTCTAAGGTAGACAATGCCCATGAGGAAAATTATATTCTCACTTTAAAACTTTCTTTCCCTTTGGTCTGAAAGGGAGGTTATTTTTTCTACTTACTGTATACTTCGCTGATGGCGATGTGAATCTAGCTATGAGATTATTAGTTAAGTTCTTATTTTGGCTATGCTATTACAGAAAAATGTTAGCCATCTCTTATAAGGTCTAAAGATTAAATTGTGCATCCTACAGATTCCTTCATAATAGAATTAGTTCCCTACCTTGAAGAGAATAGAGAAGTGAAAGAACAAGTTGGGCTTAGAATAGAGAAATGAGGGAGCAAGTCCTAGATCACTTGCTGACAATAGCAATATTACATGAATACTTAGCAAACCGTTTCAACCCTTAGATAAGAACTTAATAAAACATTTACCGGAAGGTCCAATGCCTTCTATAAATTTTAAGAATCATGTATTTGAAAACACGTCTTAAATATCTAACATGGTGTAGTTTGTTTAACCAGTAAACTTAAGCACAACCATATAAAATGTTTTTAGTTTCTTTCTACCAACAAGTTTAAAACATATGATACACAGATTCAGGTCCCACAAATTAAAATGTATCTTTGATTGATTTTAGCAGCTTAAATTTATGGACAATCTCATCTAAAAGCCATTTAAAATAAAACTCTTAATAAAATTTCCCCATGTGGACATACAGTATGTACGCACATATAACATAGCATAATAGACCAATATCAAAATCCAAAATATCTGGTTGAAATAAGATTCCTTAAAATCATGACATAACATAGACCAAATCTGATCATTGTTAGAAGGTGATTATTCAAGTCTTTGAAAATAAGCACATAGTTAAATAACCCATAGCTCTTCATCTCCTCCCGCTCTTTTAGAACTCTTAATTTCTTTTCTCTACAGAACTTGTTAAAATCCAGTCTCTCCATTCTGTCTTAGGATAAAAATACATGTGACCTAAGAAAAAGAAAGGAATGGGAAAGATATGTCTTTGGAATCATTGAATAATGGCTTTTAGAGTTAGAAAGTCTTAGAAATTCTCTAGAAGTCAGAATTTGATGAACCTCAAAGGAACAAGTGACTTTTCCAAGGTCTCAGGGCTCCTGTTCTGTCAGGACACCCAAGCACTCCTCCATAGTGGGAATTCTTGATCGCAGACTTTTTTTTATTTTTTTAAATTTTTGACAGGCAGAGTGGACAGTGAGAGACAGAGAGAAAGGTCTTCCTTTTGCCGTTGGTTCACCCTCCAATGGCCGCCGCGGTAGCGCGCTGCGGCCGGCGCACCGCGCTGATCCGATGGCAGGAGCCAGGTGCTTCTCCTGGTCTCCCATGGGGTGCAGGGCCCAAGAACTTGGGCCATCCTCCACTGCACTCCCTGGCCACAGCAGAGAGCTGGCCTGGAAGAGGGGCAACCGGGACAGGATCGGTGCCCCGACCGGGACTAGAACCCGGTGTGCCGGCGCCGCAAGGCGGAGGATTAGCCTAGTGAGCCGCGGCGCCAGCCTTGATCGCAGACTTTGCAAAAGTACATACTGTCAGTGTATGGCGTGGAGCAAAAATAATGTGATTTTATAGCTTTTGTCTGTTGACAGGGGTTCAGGAAGAGGAAACAACCCAGCAGTGTGCTGAAAGCAATTTCTCTGTGTGGAAAGAGCTTTGTGTTAGCAACTCTTCCTGGCTCTGTGTCCATTGACATTGCATAAGTAGGATTTAGATCATGGAAATCAGATTCCTGGGGGTAGGGCGGTTACCCAGCTGTTAAACGATTACAAGAATACCACTAGTTGGGGCTGGCGCTGTGGTGCAGAGGGTTAACACCTTGGCCTAAAGCGCAGGCATCCCATATGGGCGCCGGTTCTAGTTCTGGCTCTCCTCTTCCAATCCGGCTCTCTGCTATGGCCTGGGAAAGCAGTAGAGGATTTGCCCAAGTCCTTGGGCCGCTGCACCTGTGTGAGAGACCCAGAAGATGCTCCTGATCCAGGCTTCGGATCAGCTCAGCTCTGGCTGGTGTGGCCATTTGGGGAGTGAAACATCGAATGGAAGACCTCTCTCTCTTCCTCTCTCCCTCTCTGTAACTCTGCCTTTCAAATAAATAAATAAATCTTAAAAAAAAAAAAAAAGAATACCACTAGTCAACCCTCCATCCTAGCAGCAACATTCATTGTTGATTCCCCAGACACATCAGAAAGTAACAGCTTGAAACAGGCTTAAAATATCATTGTTAAAAAATATTTTAACATAACTATTCATGATATGCTTCCCACATGTCAGACATTATATATGGGTCTTCCTCTTCAAATCTACATTATGGCCCTTTAAGGTAGACATGGATTGCTTTCATTTTATGACTAAGGGAACTGAAGCCCAGAGCGCATATGTAACTTACCAACCTTTGCTGATAGTAAGTGGAAGAACCATTACCAGACCCTGCTCTGAAACCTCTGTTCCTTCCTCGTATCATGCTGCCTCCAAAGCTAGCCCTTCAGCAAATAATAATTATGGCTACAGCTAAATGCCAGATGTTGTGTCAGGCCACATATAAACATAAGTTCTCCTGCAGAGTAGATATGAGGGTTTCAACAAGATCCCAGAAAAATAAAATTAAAAACCTGCAAATTTTCCATGACCTTTTTGAGTCTCCACATATTGATAACTAGTCTATCAGGGAAGTTGAGTGGTTTGCTCTCAATCACAAAGCTAGGAAGTAACAGAAGTGGTGGGTTAGGGTTCATACCAGTCCTGCATGCCAGACCTTGCTTCCCAAGCTGTGTCAAGCAGCCCTGTGAACTGACGGCAACAGACGGTAACAGTATTTGGAGAATATGAAAAAAGAGCCGCAGCTGTCATCTCTACCAAAGTGCCATCCTTTGTTTTATTGTTCCCCAGGTCACAGGCAATGTTAATGAATACTAGACATCTTCTCCGAGATAAAGGTAGCAACAACATACATAGCCAGGCTTTACTTCAATAAAAATGCTGAACGGAGTGACCATGACCATCTAATACTCATAGCTCAAGCCTCCTGAAAGCCATCATGGTTATTTATAGACCTGTTATTGTTACTCAGAAGTATCATAAAGCAAACTATTTCTCTTACTCATTTGGAGGAAGTCAGTACTCAGACCAAGAATGAAAATGATTTTAAAACTCTCTGGTTTCCAAATATCTTTTTTAGACCCAAGTTAGCTAACACAGTAAAGCAAATAAGTGGAACAAAAATGCAGGAACAACATTTGCCTGCTAGCCACTGTTTCTTGCCTTGCTCTACTCCAAACTTGTTGTTAGTGGTGGTGGTGATGGAAAGCCCCAAACTCATACACAATATAATAGAAAGTGTGAAAAAGGAGCATGATAGGTTAAAAAATTTTTAAAGGATTTGATGGTAAACAATGAAAATGGAAATGACTAGTCAGAATTCACAAAGAACACCTTATCAATTTTTAAATGAAGTATGCATTTAATTGTCCAAAATAATTCAAATCTCTCTCTCTAAATTATTTTTGGTATCTGGCCAATTAAATACCTATGTCCATTCCTCATATGGCTCCCCAGTGCTGTGCTAGGTACTAGGGATAGACAAAACTATAAGAGGAAAAATAAACTTTCCATTACAGCTTATTATCTATCTATCTGAAGAGATAAAACTCACATCCTCAAAACTGCCGAGGAATAATTACTCCTTAAATGGTGTAACCCTGACTCCAAGTGTCGTAGTATAAGAGAAGAGAGCAGTGTGTGCACTCCATATGGCTGGATTGGTCTGGAAATGCTTTAAGGAAAATACCAGAAGTAAGCATAGGCAAGGCATATGGTCCGACTGGGCCTTTAATGATGAATGTCATTTATAAAAATAGTGTGGAAGTCATTCCAGCTATTTCAAGCAGAAAAGAAGCAGAAGCAAAATCACAGAGATAGGAATGAGCCTGCTGTGGTCTGAGAACATTGCTCAGAGGTCCTTTTCAAAGTGAGAATACAACTATAAAGGAAGGATGAGTGCAATGTAAGGGCCCAGCTGGCCCGTCAGGGGAGTCTGGACTTAAAAGTGAAAGGTATACACGACCCACTCAAGTCTCTGAGAAGGAATAAAGTAGTGGAAGTGGTGATTCAAGAAATCCACATTATGCCTCTGCCACCCCATGTTTCTACATGGGATCTCCTGTTGCTTCTCTGTACCCCCTAAGTGCAAGCTCTGGCTGAACCAAGTCATAGGGACTTCGGCAGTGCGAACAACTGTACCTTGGTCCAATGTATGAATCCCAGCAATATGTTCCTTTGCATCCTCAGTTCTCTAACAGTGAACCTTCAAATTTTCCTAACCTGCCCAGAGATGTGTGTCTGCTCCTGATGCCTGGGCTACACTTGGGTGTCCTGCAGCTATGATTCCTAAAGGTTTCATTTTGCTATTTTGCTTTGTCAGTACCCTCCCCCAATAGAGGTAAAATGGTGTTTACTTTACAGGCTGTTTTGATAGCCAAAATTCTACTTCTTGGGTGAACTTGGCTGGATTTACCATCCCTGTGCTCTGACCACCTGCTGGGTACCTGACCTTTGGATGCATGCCTATCATACGACTGTGCTATGACTACAAATTCTGTGTCCTTTGAAACAGTCCTAACCCACTTGTCTACAATTCCTCCTCTATCATTGAGTTCTTGGATCATCAGGTCTAGAACTGCAGAATTATCCTTCCTGGAATATCATTTTTGTCTTATTATAAGCACCAGAAGACATCTATTAACCTTCAAGTCTCAATTTAAAAGCCTTCCCATACAACATGCACATGCACACACACACACACACAATTGCTCTGTAATGTAGA
The DNA here is from genome assembly GCF_033115175.1 of Lepus europaeus. Classification (NCBI taxonomy): domain Eukaryota; kingdom Metazoa; phylum Chordata; class Mammalia; order Lagomorpha; family Leporidae; genus Lepus; species Lepus europaeus. Next base: position 101,413,317 of record NC_084828.1, on the reverse strand, counting down.
CATCACCTGTTCTGTCTATGCCCTGTAAATATTTCCACCATACTGTGAAAGTCTTGACCGCAAATATGTTACACGTCTATCTCTCCTACAAGACTGTGAGGTCACGGTCATGGGACTTGCTTCCCTGGGACTCAGCACCTCATATAGGTAGTGAGTGAATTCCTTTGCTATGGTCTAAAGCCAGTGCATGCCTCTGTCCTCTCTACCTGGCCCTCGACTGTAACCAGTCATATGCCAGAGCAACTTGACCCCAGTCTCCTGAAGGAACAAATACATAGATACTATGTGGAGCAGATAACCATATTTTACACACTGTACTCCTTTCTACTCATGTGTTAGGAGGTAGAAATGGAATGCAGCAGTACATACTTGTCCTATGTTAGCATTTATCAGTCTGTAATATAATTTAATCACCTGTCTCCTGATTATATTGTGGTCCCCATGGGACTGAAGATCATGTCCTATTTATTTCTGTGTTCCCAACCGCATCTTAATACTTTGGCTCTGGATGAGTCCTAAGCCATCAGTAATTCAATGCTAAGGTCTCTTTCCTGACATTATCTTATGCTTATATTTTCCACTGCTCCTCAAGAATTAGAGGGAGAAGTATCAAAAGGTTTTCATGTGAGGAGGGGTAGAATAGGTTGACCCAGCATGACCCCGAGTTGATATCTATATACCCATGAGGCATTAAATACATTGCAGGCTTACCTCTTGTTTCTAGTCACAATTTGGTAACATATTAGGTTAAAAGGATAGAGCAGCATCATAGGAAAAGATCTGCTAATGACAGAAATCTCAGGTTCCCACCAAATACCAGGACAGGATGATGGCACAAGGAGATGGGGGCAATCTAAAACATTGCCAAGAAGAAAAGAATATTTAGCTCATCGCCCAACTTCAAAAAACGCAAAACCCCATCAGCCTGAAAAAACATTAGCAGTTTATGATGCAGAAATAAGTAGTGTGTGTGATGCATTTCCAGCTTATGGTGAGGCAGCTATTAGAATGGAATGCTCTCCAATGGATGGGACCAGATTAGATTCCATTGCTACCAGCCAAACACAGCTCAGAAAAATTGGCAATTGCATGAAAATGGGGAGTGATTAGTATTACCTCTGCTGTTAGATTCTTCCCAATGGGAAGGTGACAGTGTACACTTTTGCTATAGGCTGTTTAAAAAAGCAGACATGTGTCTGAGTTGTCTTTATAGAGATGTTGCTTTGTCTCTCCCTTTTTCCCTGAATAGTGTTAAATTATTTGTTTATTTTCAAAGATTTATTTATTTATTTATTTGAAAAGCAGAGTGAGTGAGATAGATAGAGATATATATAGAGAGAGAAAGACAGAGAGACAGAGAGAGACAGTGAGAGACAGTGAGAGATCTTCCATCTGCTGGTTTACTTCCTGTATGGCCCCGATAGCTGAACTGGGCCAGACTGAAGCAAAGAGTCATGATTTTCATCCTGGTCTCTGACATATGTGTACCACAGGCCTAAGCACTTGATCCATCTTCTGCTACTTTCCCAGGCACATTAGCAGGGAATTGGATGGGAAGTGAAGCAGCCAGGACACAAACCAGTGCCCAGATGGAACACAAGTATCACAGATGGCTGCTTTACCTGATACGCCATAACACCAGCCAATAAATTATTTATTTATTCATTTGTTCAGCAACATTAGTTGGGTATATCCCAGTACTAGCCAAAGTGTTCAGTCTCACAATTCAAAGGTAAATAAGAGACCCTTGCATTCTAGGAACTTACAGACTAGTGAGGGAGAGAAGGGTGATTAAATAATTAAAAATTAAAATGATGGAAGTATATTTGGATGCTAGGGAGCAAAGAAGAGAGGGCCAGCTAAGCACAACTTTACTTTGGTGACAAGAGATATGATGTCTGGAAGGTGAGTCTTCCTGGTGATTTCTGGTATATCAAGACTTGAAGTGTGTGTAATATAAGCAGCCAAGCAGAAAGTTGGTGCACCAAGGCATGAAGGTGAGGAGAAGGGTGATAGTGTGGGAGAACCACAACTCTTCCACTGGAACAGGTACCAGAAGAGGCACGGGGCAGGGGAGCACAAGGGGTGATTCGGATTAGTGATGTAATTCAAGGCAGACCTTTCAGGAACCAGCCCTATTGAGATTTTTTTTTTCCCCTAAGAACAAGGTAGTGGGAGGGTTGTTTGAAGTATTGATTGATAAGCCATTATTAATATGACTACCTGAGCATGGAATTTCTCAGAATATAGTTAATTTTGTTTCATTTGCTTTGTTTTTCATGAGGAGAAGGAAACAGCATAGATGATATTTTTAATCCCCGTTAGTGTCAACTCTTCCAGTCTTGCAGATGTCTCAAGAGATTTTGCAGGTGGTTTAATTCAATCCCCTTATTTTACAGATGAGGAAACTGAGTTCTGGAAAGGTTACATGACTTGATTATGGAAATATAAACAATAAACTCTAGAATCCACTTTTCTACTTTTCATATCCTTTCAGTGCATGACAGAAATTTATAAACCACTCTCATAGTAATGTACGTCACTTCTCAGAAGGCTAACCTCTTTGCAATCCAGGCCTGTACCTCCTTGGAGGCTATAAAACATTCCTTCCTCCCCTCTCTGTACCCTACCAGAACCCATCAGTATATGAAGAGCACAGACATAAATCTTTGCCCACATATAGCTCAAAGATGCAGTCTGCCAAGCTGTGGTGTGATATTACTCTATGTGTTTCCACCCTAATGAAATCATTAAAGTTTTTAAAAATACTAATCATGTGTGTGGTGGGCTAGGTGTGTTGGGGCACATCAGATTGAGCTGACAGTCTGAATGCCCACATCCTATATTAAAGTGCCTTATTCAAGTCCTTACTACTCTTCTCCCAATCCAGCTTCTTGATAATGCATACTAAGAGGCAGCAAATGACGGCTCAATTGCTTGGGTCCCTGGTACCTATGTAGGAGATCCAGATGCAGTTCCAGACTCCCGGATTCAGCCTTACAGTAAACCAGTGGATTGATGATTTCTCTCTCCCTTTCTCTTTCTGCTTTTCAAATAGAAGAAAAAGTAAACATTTTTAATAATTAATCATCATCATATGTAAGTAGTTTTTCTGATTCAACCATTCTCTGGAATTATGAGACTATCAAACCCCAGAAGACCTCTGAGCCATTTCCAGAAACTCAGGGATCTTATTCAGATAATGGAAAATTTTAGCCAAGCCAGTTTGCTTTGACAAATCTCTTATGAGAACCATATTCAATAACAGTTTTAAAGAAACTTTGTTGAATGATATGAAAGCCTCGTTGTTTCCCTCAAGAAAAATGGCCAGAACTGTAGATTGTGCATCATTGCTAAGACAGCAGCTGTGGACTTGACTATTAAAACCTGACCACTGCTTTCACCAGGTGATCCCAGAAATGGTTTAACAATTATCTCTCTTTATGCAAACAGCTTGGATTTTTTCTTCACAGTTACCTTCACAGTAACCTAACACATACAAGGATACATCAAATGGGAAAATGGCGTTAAAAGACAAGTCTATTTTGCTGAAAAAAAAATTAAAGTTTATTTATTTGTTTATTTTAATCTACTTGAAAGGTAGAGTGAAGAGAGAGAGAGAGCGCTTCCATCTGTTCATTTACTCTCTAACTGCCTACAATAGCTAGTGCTGGGCCAAGCCAAAGTCAGGAATCCAAACTCCATCTGAGTCTCCCAAATAGATGCCAGGGTTACAAGCACTTTGTCCATCATCCGCTACCTCCCAGCATGCATTTGTAGGAAGCCAGATTGACAATGAACGTTCTGGTACTTAAACCAGAACTCCAATGTGAACTGTGGGCATCTCAATGGTGGCTTAATCCACTGTGCCACAAAACCCATCCTTGTTTTGTATGAAAATATTTTGAAATCTTTACTTGGTTTTGCATATTGCTTATTTTCTATTATTTTTTAAGACCCCCCTCTTTGTGATGAAAAATGATTTGAATTATTTCTTCACATGTTCCCTAACAGAGGTGACCAAAGATTGCTTGTAGAAGTGAATGAAATGAAGAATAAAAAAAGAGACTTGCCAGGCTAGAATTCTCCCAACAGACAGTTCCTCATAAAGCTAGTGTTCCAAACCTGTTCCCCTAGGACTAAATTTCTGCAAAATAGGTCTCTTGAGATCAGGTTGTAAAGTCGTTGCCATGAACCTCTCAGCCATGTTGATTTCAGATGCAAAAGTCAACGCTGTGTTGGTAACTGCATAAAAGTTGTTTTCAGGCCTACCCCACAACTGGCTTGCATGAGAAAACATCAGCCTGAGAGTGAGTGTGCTCAAGCTCATCGCCTCTGAGACTCCCACCCTCGCTTGCAGAAAGTGCTCCAGGGAAAACATTTGCCAGCTCCTTGGACTGGTTATTAAAAAGGGGTTCTTTAGGCTTTTCCCTCAGGCACCACGCTTGAGAAACCATGTACTGATCAGGCAGCTACTTTAGAAATGTGGCTTTTCATTGAGGATGTAATCTCTTGCCTACAATATATTAAAATTTTTTTCCACAGATGCCTGGATTTAAACCTCAGCCTAGGCATAGGCTTTCTCCCAAGTTAGAATTACTCTCAGGTCATCTTAAAATTAAAATCATGCAACTATGCATGGGCATACAGAAAACTAATCTAATACAGGTGGCAATTAATCGAGTGGAGTAGGTATGACTACGTGGAGTGGGAGGGGTGGGAGTGACTATGGGAGTAGGGAAATGGCAAGGTTGAAGCTGAGGACTGAGGCTACTGAAGGGTCACAAAGGGCCTTGGATATTGAAGTAAGGAATTTGGGATTTACTGCTCCTGCCTTCATGCTCTCCCTGTTCCCTAATCAATGTCATCAGAGTATCTATAAAAATTTATAGATCTCATTTATTTATGCTTGTCTTTCCATACTAGACAAGTCAACAACATAAAGGCAGAGTCTATATCCAATTTCTTTCTTTTTTCAGTGCTTAGCAAAATGAACAAGATAATCAGCCCACAAATGTTAGCTAATATTATTATAGAGATTCAAAACAATCACTGTATTTTAATAAAACCAGTGTGCACAAATGAGGAGTCTGAAGATCTGATTGGGTTGAAGTGTTTCTCATTGTGCTGTGCATGAAGCTGTAAAAATAAAACTAGAAAGGGAAATACCACTGGATTTAAGGCTTCTCTGCTACCTTAAGGAGCTCACCTCAGTCATGTAGGGTGCACACAAAATGCCATAGCATAAGCACCATTTGCTCCCTGACTTTTACATTAAAATTAAAGTGAGAATGAATGGGCTCTACTGTGTTCCTTGTGCTGACCAACTCTCGGTGGAGGACCAATTAAGCAGATTAATAATGGGAGTTGGTATCAATTTATCCTATATAATATTCTAAAGAGTTTCAGTGCATATCCTGGTACAAGAGTTTCTTCTTCCTAAGACAATAAAAGCAGACTTTATAGACTCTCTCCAATAGGAAATGTTCAATTCTCAACTCAGTCCAAAGAAAAATAGACAATTTGTATGAATTTTCAATATTTGGGGTTTTTCTTATTTAACAACAAACAATAACAATAATATAGCGAAAATGCAAAACACTTTCAATCATCTATTATACATTAGAAACTTTTCTGTTTTAACCAGATCGGAAAGCTAAGTCACAAAAACAAAGTCAAAATATTACCAGAAAACAAACTAATAAATGACAGACTTCTATCTGTCCAGTTCCAGAGCTTCAAATTTATCCACTTCCTTTTTGGTACCCTTTTTGTACTTTAAAACATATAGGCTATATTCAAGTTAATAAATATGACCAGTATTTAGTAGTAGAAAAATCCCCAAATTCATAGGTGTTTGGCAGCAAGGATCTTGGCATGAGCAGGAGGAGCAAGCTTGTTTGGGGTGATTCTATTACAATGTTACATGAGTCATTTTGCTAAATTGAGCTTAAAGGGGAAGCAGAACTGAAGAGGCATATGCTGTTTTTGGTCCTTCCTATAATTTACAAAAGGCCATAATCCCATCAAAAGAGAACATAAAAAAAATCTTGCAGTGCATACAAGATAAATGGCAACCTGAGAATATGTGTCTCTTGTGATCAGCTCTTTGCATTCAGCCCAACAGATAGAGAAAAGGAATGAGCATTGAGTAAAAGTACTGATTGTGTGTACTTGAAGATGGGAAAAGGGTTTTCTGAATCTATGTTCCCAACATATTTCCATGGTTAGTAGTAATACAAAAATCCTGTGATCTGTGAAAAGAGCCATCAAATATTGGAGGTCAGTATCTATTCTGCTTAAGCTAAGAAACCCAAACACATTAATAAAAAATTCCTTACCTTTGTCCAAAATTTTGCAGTTTTTAATTATCCCTTCAATTTTCTTAATGAGAATCTGTTTCCACTTATTAACATTTAAAATTTTTCTAAGTAATTGCCCCAAAAAATAATTTTTGAAAATGGACCAGAACATAGGCAAATGATATCAGAACTAAGGATCAAGAAACAGATTCCAGACCTTCTAGAGATGGACAGCTAGCTTAACCACTGTACCCATGGCTTTCTTCTTTCCTTTCTTTCTTTTTTTTTTTTTTTGTTTATTCAAAAGGGGGAGAGATAAAGAGAGAGAAGTCTTCCATCCAGTGGTTCACTACCCCAAATGCCCCCAACAGCCAGATCTGAGTCAGGTGAAACTCAGAGCCAGGAACTCAATCTGGCTCTCATGTGACAGGGACCCAACCACTTGAGCCATCACCTTTTCCCATCCTGGCTGCTCATTAGTAAGAAAATGTGTCAGAAGTGAAACTAGATTTTGAACCAGACCCTCCAATATAGGATGCAGGCATACCAAGCAGCGTCTTAAGGTCTTAACCAGTAAACCAAATGTCTACCAAGTTTCTTCCTTTCTAAATGAGGTTATGGTAAAGTATGGCTGGCTATTGATTGATTAAATAAATGAAAAGGTAATAAAAATATATTAGCAAGCATGTTTTAAACTTAAAGTTCTATACAACATTGAGAGACTATTTTGTTTTTTATTATTTAATATGGGAGATTTTAATCATGTTCAGGTTAGAAATAGCTTTCTCTCATTCAATAATAAGATTTAAATGATGCTGCAGATCATTCACATGGATTCCAAATTTGTTTTCCATATGATCAAAACATTAACCAAAGAAGCAGAATTAAAATATTAAATAATATCTTTATTTTTGGAACTATATATTTGGAAACTCATATCCCACCCATTTCCTAAAAGAGTGGTGGGCTGTAGACATTGCTTATTGGACTCTAAAGATGTTTATCAAATAATTATAAGATTTTTGGCTAATTAAAATATTTTAAATTTCCATTCAGTATCTTAAGTAGTAGGAAATTTTTAATTGTAAAATTAAAATTACAATTGAAATTCCTTATTTTTTAAAAGCCTAAATAGAATGAATTTTGAAAGGGAGATAGTATATGATATTTAAGGCATATGATTTGAAGGATACCAGGAAAGCCTCAACCATCCAACTGTCCCTACTCAAATTTTCATTTCTACTCTGCTAATTATTTATTGTGAGGAATCCATTGCTTTGTATTAAGTATCGTGCTCTAGCCATAGTCTTTTCATGTATAAATTCCCTAGGGGGCCAGTGCTGTGGCATAGCCCTGGCCTGAAACATCGGCATCCCATATGGGCGCCAGTTCGAGACCTGGCTGCTCCACTTCCAATCTAGCTCTCTGTGGACTGGGAAAGCAGTAGAAGATGGCTCAAGTCCTTGGGCCCCTGCACCCACATGGGAGACCCGGAAGAAGTTCCTGGCTCCTGGCTTCAGATCAGTGTAGCTCCAGTCGTTGTGGCCAATTGGGGAGTGAACCATCGAATGGAAGATCTCTCTCTCTCTCTCTCTCTCTCTCTCTGCATAACTTTGACTTTCAAATAAATAAATCTTTAAAAAGAATTCTCTAGGATAGTCCAACATTACTACAACTCTTTAATGGAAGCTAAAGAGAAGCAACTAGTCATTTAACAAGGGATGACAACTTGTTTTTACTCTGCATTAATTTAACAACTTAGAAATTCTATCTAGAACCCCATATTGAGAAGAACAATGAAGCTAGACAGCTTCTATGGAAACCCAAGCCCTGCTTGAGCCATCCCAAAAGTAGGGATGCAGGACAAGGATGTAGTGAAGTACTTGTAAAGGGCTGCCATCCTGATCCAACATACTCATCTGGGAGATGTGAAAATCTTAGCCCAGGCTAACAGATAGCTTACCCAGTGCACTCATCCAGTCCAGAGGTCATATAAAGATAGTAAAAGCAAAGGATATTCCATTTTTTTAACTGCAAATACAGTATTATTCTTCCTCTAAAATATTCATTAACATAACAATTTGATTTCATTTTCTCAGATAATTTTTTCTGTGACCATATGAAAAGGGATGTTAAATAGAGAAATGAAGTGAGGGAAAAATGCAAAACAAATTTTGGCCAAAAATGGTTTTGTCTACCTTTGCTTGGCACAGTCTCCTTGAACATACTTTATTTTAAACAAGAAAATAGTGAAACCCCACAAGACTATAAACTCAAAGACAGGCACATAAACTTCATGTTCTTATAGACCTTCATAACCTGAACTGATAGAGCAATTTGTATAAGCAATTTAAGTAAATACAGAGAAACTTCCTTATGGCATTTCTTAGACAATTGATCTGTGCAATAAGCCAGAAAGTGAGTGAGAAATATTGCCTGTCTCTGCACTCCTGTCAAAGACATAACATATGGGAGGAGAAGTTATGAGCAAAAGAATGGGAAACCCCATATCTGTATTTAAGAGCAATGACTGTTATTGACATACACATAAAGGCCTCACATCCAACTTCCATGCATGATTAGGTACATTAGCTGATTTCACAAGATAGACTCCCAAGTCACATAGATGAGAATCAATTGACTTGTTCTATTTATTTAACAGTAGCAATGCACTTAATCATTTAAAGGCTTGACTCAGCACTATTATAAGTAGTACACATCTACTCAGCCTAAGAAAATCAAAAGTCCCTAGCTTTGGGGCCGGAGCTGTGGTACTAATCAGTACCAAACCAGAGTGACACAGAAAGAGGCTCCTATCATTCTCTTTCCGGAGGAAATATTCCCTTGGTAAGCATGCCTGTACTAGGATCCAGGAGAGTGCAAATGTTGGTGGTCACAGTACTTCCATCTTTCTTAACTATATTAAGGGTGTCTTTATAAAGACAAAAATGGATTGAATGAATAGAGGTCAAATTATCATATGCAATATATTACATTCAATCTTGATCATTTTAGTACAAACATAGCAACATGCCCATTACAAAGATATTTTAAGTTGATATATTAGGTAAAAAATAAACTACAAATAATATTATGTAACCAGTAGAATAGAATGTGTATACCTTTTTAGTAAAATGTAGGTTCAAATTCAGGTTCAGTCACTGCCTATGTAAGTGTGGAACATTGCTCAACTTCCATGAGTCTGTTTTGTCTGTATCACATTGACCTCCCTACATTGCTGTAAGTGTGTAAGTAGTATTATGGAATGTGTATCTAAAAGGTGCTAAATCATCCATTTGGGATATTATTTTTTTTAATTTATTTCTTAAAAAGGTTTTGACTCTTGTGACCGGCATAGGGGGTAAAGCTGCCACCTGTGGTACCATCATCCCATATCAGTGCTGGTTCAAAATCAGCTGCTCCATTTCCCATCCAGCACCCTGCTAATGTGCCTAGGAAGGCAACAGATAATGGCTCAAGTGCATTCATATGAGAGACCCAAAAGAAGTTCCTAGCTCCTGGATTTGGACCAGCATACCACCAGCTATTTAGCTATTTGGGGCGTGAACCAGAAAATGGTAGAACTCTCTCTCTATCTCTCTGTAACTATGCTTTTCAAGAAAATAAACAAATCTTTTAAAAAGGTTTTAATAACCAGAATCTACAAAGAGATCAAATAGAAATGTGCCAAGGGATTCCAATACAATCCCATCAAGGTTGCATGTACCAATGCCATCTCACTAGTCCAAGTGACAAATTTCTGTTCACAATTGATCACACTGATAGGTCTAAGAGCCAAAGGGATCACACAAACAAGACTAGTGTCTGCTAATACTAACTGATAGAATAAAAAGGGGAGAGAACAATCCAACATGGAAAGTGGGATACACAGCAGACTCATAGAATGGCAGATGTCCTAAACAGCACTCTGGCCTCAAAATCAACCCTTAAGGCATTTGGATCTGGCTGAAGAGCCCATGAGAGTATTTTAGGCATGGAAAGCCAAGACACTCTGGCAAAAAAAAAAAAAAAAAAAAAAAAAGAGGACCTAAATGAAAGATCTCTGCGAGTGAGATCCCAGTAGAAAGAACGGGGCCATCAAAGAAGGAGGTACCTTTCTCTGAAGGGAGGAGAGAACTTCCACTTTGACTATGACCCTAGCGGAATAAGATCAAAGTCGGTGAACTCAAAAGGCTTCCATAGCCTTGGCAACTCATGACTACAGCCTAGGGAGATTACTGACACCATAAACAAGAGTGTCAAATTGTTAAGTCAACAACAGGAGTCACTGTGTACTTACTTCTCAGGTGAGATCTGTCCTTAATGTGTTGTCCAATGTGAATTAATGCTGTAACTAGTACTGAAACAATATTTTACACTTTATGTTCTGTGTGGGTGCAAACTGATGAAATCTTTACTTAATATATACTAAATTGATCTTCTATATATAAAGATAATTGAAAATGAATCTTGATGTGAATGGAATGGGAAAGGGAGCAGGAGGGGTGTGGGTGGGAGGGAAGTGATGGGGGGCAGGGAGCCATTGTAATCCATAAACTGTACTTTGGAAATTTATATTTACTAAATAAAAGTTTTTTTTTTTTTAAAGAAACCTCACAACAACAAAACAAACCACCCACTTAAGAAATGGGCCAAGGACCTCAATAGACATTTTTCAAAAGAGGAAATCCAAATGGCCAACAGACACATGAGAAAATGTTCAGGATCACTAGTAATCTGGGAAATGCAAATCAAAACCACAATGAGGTTTCTCCTCACCCCGGTTAGAATGGCTCACATACAGAAATCTACCAACAACAGATGCTGGAGAGGATGTGGGGAAAAAGGGACACTAACCCACTGTTGGTGGGAATGCAAACTGGTAAAGCCACTATGGAAGTCAGTTTGGAGACTCCTCAGAAACCTGAACATAACCCTACCATACAACCCAGCCATCCCACTCCTTGGAATTTACCCAAAGAAAATTAAATTGGCAAATAAAAGAGCTGTCTGCATCTCAATGTTTATTCCAGCTCAATTCACAATAGCCAAGACATGGAATCAACCTACATGCCCATCAACAGTAGACTGGATAAAGAAATTATGGGATATGTACTCTATAGAATACTATACAGAGTAAAAAAAAAAATGAATTCCGGTCATTTGCAACAAAATGGAGGAATCTGGAAAACATCATGCTGAGTGAAATAAGCCAGTCCCAAAGGGACAAATAACATATGTTCTCCCTGATTGGTGACAACTAACTGAGCACCTAAAAGGAAACCTGTAGAAGTGAAATGAACACTATGAGAAACAATTACTTGATCAGCCCTTGTCCCGACTGTCGAGGAACAGCTTACTATTTTATTCCTTTTAGTATTTTTTGTTCTACTTAATACCATTGGTTGAACTCTTTAATTAACACACAATTATTCTTAGGTATTTAACATTAACTGAAAAGCAATCCCTGTTAAATATAAGAGTGGGAGTAAGAGAGGGAGGAGATGTACAGTTCGGCACATGTTCACTCGGACTAACCCCTAATAGTAGAGCTAGAAACATACCAAGGGATTCCAATTCAATCTCATCATGTACCAATGCCATCTTATTTGTTAAATTGATCAGTTTAAGTTCATAATTGATAAAAAAGATAGGATTAAGTGTCAAAGGGATTACATAAATAAGACCAGTGTCTGCAAATAATAATTGATAGAATTAAAAAGGAGAGAACAATCCAACATGGGAAGCGGGATACACAGCAGACTCATAGAATGTCAGATGTCCTAAACAGCAGTCTGGCCTCAGAATCAGCCCTTAAGGCATTCAGATCTGGCTAATAAGCCTATGAGAGTTTCTCAGGCATGGAAAGCCAAGACACTGTGGCAAAAAAAAATGACCTAAATGAAAGATCTCTGTGAGTGAGATCCGAGCAGAAAGAATGGGCCATCAAAAAAGGAGGTACCTTTCTCTGAAGGGAGGAGAGAACTTCCACTTTTACTATGGCCTGTCTAAATAAGATAGGAGTTTGTGGAGTTTGTGAACTCAAGAGACTTCCATAGCCTTGGCAGCTCATGACAAGAGCCTTGGGTGGTTACTGACATCATAAATAAGAGTGTCAATGGTCGAATCAACAACGGGAGTCACTGTACACCTACTCCCCACATAGGATCACTGTCCTTAATGTGTTGTACTATGCGAATTTATGGTAAAACTAGTATTCAAACAGTACTTTATACTTTGTGTGTCTGTGTGCGTGCAGTGCTTAGTATATACTAAATTGATCTTCTGTATATAAAGATAATTGAAAATGAATCTTAATGAAGCATGGGATGGGAGAGGTAGTAGGAGATGGGATGGTTGCAGGTGGGAGGGTGATTATGGGGAGGAAAGCTACTATAATTCAAAAGTTGTACTTTGGAAATTTATTTTTATTAAATAAAAGTTGAAAAAATTTATTGACACTTGAATGTACTTATTTCTGGGGTCCAATGTGATATTTCCATACATGTATACAGTGTGCAATAATCGCATTAGGATGATGGATATCTCATCACCTCAAATATTTATCATTTCTTTCAGTTGAGAACATTCAAAATCCTCTCTACTAGCTATTTTGAAATATATAATTAATTGCTATCAATCATAATTATCCAACTGTGTATTAGAACAGTAGAAATAATTCCTCCTATCCAACTGCATTCCTGTACCCCTCACCTCATCCCTTTTCCATATCTTTCCCAGCATCTGGTAACCACTATCCAACTCTCTACTTCTATGAGACAAACTTTTTAAATTTCAAGTATAACGGAGAACTTGTATTATTTGTCTTTTGGTGCCCAAATTATTTCATTTAGCATAATGCCCTCCAGTTCTACCCATATTGTCATAAGTGAAAGAATTTCTTTATGTTTTATGGTTGAATAATGTTTGATTATATAAGAACACATTTTTTATTATAGTTATGATTTTAGCATGATGCTAGTGTTCGGGTCCTTCCTTATTTAGCTGATAGGGGAGTCCCTGTACAGGTCTTGACAGGACAGGATTCTTTTTTTTTTTTTTTCTTATCCTGACTTTTGCCTCCTTCATTTGAATGGCCTCTTCTCAGCTTTGATCTCATACTGCTTAGAGTTTACAACAAAGCAATGTTTGACTTTAACTATAAAACTGCAGTTCCATCTCATTTTAAACATTTTAGCCACAGGCATCTTCTCAAACAAAATCTTAGTGATGCAAAACAAATAAAAGTAGAGGTGTTCTTCTAGAAATCTCTCCAACTCCCCAGAGGCCTCTAAGACACTGCCAGAATCCATGGCACTTCTTGAAGTGTGTCCAATAGCTCTGAGTAGTAGTGACCCTCAGGGTATATTTGGAATATGTGTGAGCCTAGGGCTATCACAGCAGTGAGCAAAGTCACTACTGGCATTTGTGGAGAGGAGAGAGAAACAAGGAATTAAAATCCTGCAAAGAGAACATTCCCTCAATTCAGAGGAATATCATTCCCCAAATGCCAATAGTGTCTCGAGATAAAACTCAAAGTCTTATCTGTCCTTCCGTGTTCTTGCATGACTGTGTGTGATGTAAATGAGTAACTCTTTCAATATCTCCTACACAATGCTCTCTGTCCCATTTCCCCTTGGTGTGACAGGTATTATGGATCTCACTGGCTTTAGCATGGAACAAAAATGTCCTCTTGGCCTAATATAATGTACAACAGTATACAAGTCTCAAACTGTGAAAACCAAATCCAAACAAGCAGAAGTCTAAGACTGAGAGAACTTATTCATCTTCCTCAAGATCACACATATAACATGGAGGGCCAGGATCTGTTGGACTTCAAAGCCTATTTTTCTAGAGTTCATCAATCTACCTTACAAGCAAGTGATACTAATGCTCCACGCTAAGTGCTATGGAGAATTCAGAATGAGAGGAAAATAACATCTCTGCTCACAGGAAGCTCACAGCCTGGCTGCACCTATGGGGACATAGATCTCAGAAGCAAAAGTCCCAGCATGGCACTATCACTATCAGCTTTATGAGTTTAAAGGTTGGAGACACTAGTGAGAACCGGAACCCTTCGGGGAACTGCAAGGAAATGGTGGTGCTTTTTCTACTGCAAAGAAAAGGTTGGCTTAAAGGGTCAGCAATTGTTTTCTGTAAAGGTCCATAGAGTACAGAGTTTCAGCTTAGTGGGCCTTGGAGTCTGTGCTGTAACTGTTCAGCTCTGCTGTCGAGTAGAGGTTCTGCATGATGACATCCACAGAGCATGCCTGTGTCTCGGGGAAATTTTATTTACAACAACAAATGGTGAACAAGATTGGCCTCCCTGGCCACACTTTGCCAATCCCTGAATTTTTTTTTTTTTTGACAGGCAGAGTGGACAGTAGAGGGAGACAGAGAGAAAGGTCTTCCTTTTTGCCCTTGGTTCACCCTCCAATGGCCGCCGCTGTTCCGATGGCAGGAGCCAGGTGCCTCTCCTGGTCTCCCATGGGGTGCAGGGCCCAAGCACTTGGGCCATCCTCCACTGCACTCCCTGGCCACAGCAGAGAGCTGGCCTGGAAGAGGGGCAACTGGGACAGGATCGGTGCCCCGACCGGGACTAGAACCCTGTCTGCCGGCGCCGCAAGGCAGAGGATTAGCCTAGTGAGCCGCGGCGCCAGCTCAATCCCTGAATTTAACTACAGGTGGTTGTAAATCTTAGTTTGGCCTTCTAGGCCTTTCCGATTGGACTGAAGTCTACCTTTTCAGCCTCTCTGTACTTGTCAACAGCTTAAAGGACTTGATGGAGTTCCACTTACATGAAGCAGTGGAGTCAAGAACAGGAAGGCCATGTCAAATAAAGAAAAATTGGTGTGCCTAGAGCAGAGGATTTTCTTAGAGTAGGGATTGCCGACAGCACATTTGAGTTCAGTGGCACAGTGCTAAGAGAGCCAGAGTAGACAATTTATACCTGAACCTATAGGCAATGGAGGCATATTGGGCAAATAAGCAGGGAAGAGAGATTTTTTAAATTGAGATCAAGGTCATTCTTTAGAGCTCATGGAGATCAGCAATACTTACAATATTTGTGGTAGACATGCAGACATGCACCCAGACATCCCTTCATGGAAGGCCTTGCTGTTTCACATGAGTGCTATCTGCTTCAGATGTCAGCTCCCTCAGAGTCTGCCTCTACCTCGGAGAGATGTTTCCTCCTGAATCAAGCCCTTCTGTAGCAGACCACATGTGACGACTGAGTGAGGTGGGGGCGGAAAGGCCACCATGGCCCATGGGGTGTATTCTGATGGGCGGTATTTGTCCTAGAGCTCATTATCAGCCCAAAACTTTGTAGCACTTGCGACCAGTTTACCATTGCCTCTTCCCAATTCAGCTTGTTCCCCCTTTCCCTCACAGATAGACAACTGGTACTCTTTACGAACTGAATTGCGCACTCCCAAAAATATGTTGAATTCCTCACTCTGGGACCTCAGGATGTGACCTTACTAGAAAATAGAATCATTGTAGATGTAACTAGTTGAGATCATACTGGAATAAGGTAGACTTGAATCAAACATGACTGGTGGTCTTACAAAAAAGGGGAAATTTGAATAAGATGCACAGAGAGGGAGAACACTATATGAAATTGGGGGGTGATGGTGTCACAAACCCAGGAGCATCAAAGATGGGTAGAAAATCAGCAGAAGCTGTGGGACAAGCATGGAGCACACCCTTCCTTCCCTGCCCTCAGAAAGAGCCAATCTGCTGCACATTGATTTTAGAATTAGCCCCCAGAACTGCGAAAGGGTATGTCTCCATCATTTAACACATTCAGTTCATGGCACATTGTTATAACAGCCCTAGAAAATTAATCTAGACCCCAAACTCAGCCTCAGTGTTAGCTGTCAGAGAAGCCAGGCTGTGACAATATTATTTGCACAGAAAATTAATCTGAAAATATTGAACAGTAATGTGGCATGCCCTGAAATAGTGTAAAACACTCTTAAGAAGGCGTCACATAGATTTTTAAAATATTTTCCAAATCTGTTACCAATTTTTAAAATTAATTTATGTATTTGAAAGGCAGAATTACATAGAAGCAGAAAGCAGAGGCAGAGAGAGAGAGAGAGAGAGAGAGGTCTTCAATCCGCTGGTTCACTCCCCAATTGACCACAATGGCTAGAACTGCGTCACTCTGAAGCTCAGAGCCAGGGGCTTCCTCCAGGTCTCCCACATGGGCACAGGGACCTAAGGACTTGGGCCATACTCTTCTTCTTTCCCAGGCCACAGCAGAGAGCTGGATGGGAAGTGTAGCAGCCAGGACTTGAACCAGCACCCATTTGGGATGCCAGCACACAAGTTGTGGCTTTATCTGCTATGCCATGGCACGGCCCCCTTAACATAGACTTTTCCATTAACACATCAAATGTAAAACCTTCAATCATTTTCATTTACATAATGGAAGATGTGTATGTGTGTTCCTTTTTTTTTTTAAGAAAGCAAGGAAAATTAAAACACACACTAGAGCAAAAGTAGAGAAGCAGAGATAAGAATATCAGAGGATAATCAGAAGTATATGTGTCTGTATAGAGAGAGGATGCAAGAAAGTATAATATGTCCTGAAATGTTGAACAGGTGGATTAAGAAGGCACATAAAATCACAGATACCCTGAGCACCCATGAGGCAGAAAGAAAATAAATGTTTAGTGGCCCATGGTATGGCGCAGTGGGTTAAAGCCCTGGCCTGTAGAGCCGGCATCCTATATGGGCGTCAGTTCTAGTCCAGGCTGCTCCTCTTCTGATCCAGCTCTCTGTTATAGCCTGGGAAAGCAGTGGAGGATGGCCCAAGTCCTTGGGTCCCTGCACCCTCCTGGGAGACCTGGAAGAAGCTCCTGGCTCCTGGCTTCGCATCTGCACAGCTCCAGCCATTACGACCATTTGGGGAGTGAACCAGCAGATGGAAGACCTCTCTGTCTCTACCTCTCTCTGTAACTCTGTTTTACAAATAAATAAAATAAATCTTTAAAAAAAAAAGAAAGAAAATATACTTTCCAGGTAAAAAGTACTGTTTTTTTCTATCTTTCTATATTCAGGTGGAAACCACTATGTTCCAAAGTGTTTCATATACTGAAGCTATGAACTTTCTACTAAGATTAACTGCTTGAGGCAATAGTGCACGATGCTTTCTTTCTTCTGAAAGATATCTAGATTAAACTCAATACAGTAAAAATTGCTTTCCATACAAGACATTTCTTCACAGTTTTTCTTTTCAGCACATGCTTGCACTTCTATGACAGGGTAGTGACAAAGTTTGGGGCTACCCTGGCACCTAAAGTTCAGTTCACTCTAATCTCAAGCGAGCGGATCAAGGGTTAAAGTGATAGAGAAAACAAGGGTGCAGAGTGCAGCAGCTTGCATTTGACCATCTGGACTTGATTCTCAAGCCAACCTCAGATGAGCATGTGACCTTGAGGAAATTACTTCTCTCTGAGTGTCCGTTTTCTCATCTGTAAAATTGAGAGTTGAGCCAACTGACCTTTCAATTTTGGTCATTCTAATGTTTTGAAACAGTGGGTGGAAAATGAGCAAAATGATAAAAAAAAAAAAAAAGTGCCATGCATACCAGATTGAAGAGAAATGCTTGCAGACTGCAGATGTGCTGTGGCATGAGCACCCCCTTGGCGCACACTCAGAGTAAGCAGATTGCTGATCTTACAGATCACCCCTTGCACCATCCTGTGAGTATGCTGTCCTCTGCATAGTAAGACTTATCCCGCTCAAGTCATATTTAACAAAAACAGCTAAGTTCCTTTGAACATATAGCGTAAATTCTGTGAAGTTCTTTGCTTTGCTGGTTTAAGGAAGATGACAGTGTGAGTTATAAATCAATAAAACTAATGAGGGAAAAAGATAATAATGCCTTAAAGGACGTTTACATGGGGTAGGCTTTTGGCCTACTGGTTAAGATTTTGGATAGAGCACCAGTGTCCCATATGGGATTCTTTGTTACACTCCTGATTTCACCTTCCTGCTAATGTGAATGCTGGGAGCCAGCAGGTGATAACAAAAGCAGTTGGGTCCCTGCCACCCACATGGGAAAGTTGGATTGAATTTCTGACTCCTGACTTCAGCCTGGGCCAGCTAGACATTTGGAGAGCAGATAGAAGAGCTCTTAGATATCTATCTATTTACTGTCTATGTATCTATATATCTATCATCTATCTGTATCTCTGTCTCTATGCTTCTCAAGTAAATTTAAAGTAAATGGTTTAAATTGTTTAAAAAGGTGACTGTGAAGAGTGGTCACAGTATGTGTAGAGAATCTGAACTTAGGAAGTGCTCTACAAATCAGCAGCTACTGATACTCTCCTTGTAATAACAAACGTTAGTGTGGACATTTTTAGAGTTTTTAATTCTCTTTCACTAGCATTTGCTTTTTTAATCTTCTCAGCAGAATTAATGAGTCTAGAAAGCAAATAGTAAGACTAGGGAGATTTCTAAGAATGTATCCTTGGAGCACATAAAACCATGAAAATGTCTTTTACTTCCCCCTCATGCCTCAGCTGATTGGGGAAATAAATGAATCTTCAGTAAACATTCCTGCCATCAGACAATATTTCTAAACATTATATTATGCCTCTGAATGTCTGTGTAAGTTAATTATCTTCTCATGAATATTGGTAATTATTTAGAAAGCGTGTTTCTGAATCTGCTCATCACATCATTGAGGGCTCAATCAAGAGGGCAGCAGTCAGCCCACACTCCAAGAGGCTCTAAGTTATCTGCTGCATGTATGCTATACTTTTTACCTGAAAATAGAATAGCTGGAATCAGAATAGAGGCTTTGTCAGGGAAGGACTTTGAGATCCTTTAAAATCACTGTATATTAGGGGAGGACATTTAGACTACTGATTAAGATACCCACATCTTGCCTTGATATGCCTGAATTCTGTACCTGACCTGATTCTTGACTCTAGTTTCCTACTAATATGGACCTTGGGAGGCAGCAGTGACAGCTCAAGCAATTGAGTTTTTGCCACCTCTACAAGAGACCTGGGTTGAGTTCCCAGCTCCCAGCTTTTGTCTCGCTCAGCCTGACTGTTGCTGGCATTTAGGGAGTGAACCAGTGTATGGGAGCTTACTCTACCTCTTTATTTCGCTCTCTGTTTCTCAATATTAAATTAAGGTAAAAAAGGAAGACTAATGATATTTTCAAAAGGTCAAGAATATTAAAAAAAAATCATAGAATATTGGATCAGAAGAAAAATTTAGACAGTCAGTGGTTAGTCCACTCCTTACTTTCATTAGAAACAACTAAGACACAAAGCAATCTAAATGATTTCATCACAACCACAGCTTTATAGTGGTATAACTTAAACTAAAATTTACGCATCCTAAATTCCAAATTAGTGTCTCTTCCACACACTTCCCTGTGTCACCATAACAAAATACAACAGAAAAAAATACATTGACAAGTACTTGTGCTTCATGCTATTGTGTCACATTGAAATTTGGGTGTACTATCTTACCACATGAATTTGTGTTTCCTTTTACTCTCACCCTGACGCTAAAAACAATCTGAACAGGCCAGAAGATCCCCATGGTTTCACAGAAAGAACACGGGTTAAGCTCCAGAAGTATGGGTTTAAGTGATGTCTCAGTGTAACTTTAGGCTAGTTACTCCACAACACCATGAGATTCAATTCCAATCACTGTGGCTCCAATAAAATGGTGAGGGAACAGAGTGCAGGTGGAAGGATCCTGGCACATAGTAGGCATTCAGTAAATGCCATTTGGTATTATATCTGAGGCTCACTCACAGCTCAGCCATCTGGTTCTCCAGCACCTACATAAGGCATTTGGAGAGGATTGACAATATTGCATTGAGAAAAGGCTGCAGCTCAGTAGTAGTAGTAGCCATAAGCTCCCATGGATACCACATCTTGACCTCGCTCTTACCTTGTTTAACCTAAGCTCCCAGCTACAAATGGTAGCTACATTCCACCATCTCTGCCAGGCTGTGAGAGACTTTGGGGATACCTTTGTTTCTCCCAGTGCTTTTCCTAGAGTCATACAAGAGTCTCAAATCATTCCACATGTGATGAAAAGGGAAGGGCACTGCAGAGTCCAGGGTGGAGAAGACCTGCCTGGCATGTCTCTCCATTCTGTGTCTCTGTGGCATTCTCCTGGATGCCCTGAAAACCCCTGCTCTAAGATATCAGGAAATGTTCTTGTCTTCATATCATTCTGTCTTACACCTACACCCACACAGACTTCCACAGCTTTCTTGTACTCAATTTCATCGGAAAAAGTCACATTTTCCCAAGAAAGCAAAATTTATCTTCTTAGGCAATAAAAATGCCTTGTTTGTTTACACATTTCCTCCTCCACTCCCAAACCCATATTGCCTGCCTTCCTGTGATTTGAAAAAGCTGTTCTCAACAGCGCTTCCCTGCCCACCCCCTGCCATCTCTTCACTCAAATATAGCAAGACATTGCAGACCAAAAAGACATCTGCCATCTGGCAAAGTCCTATTTTTACTGCCAAGGAAGCCAATATATTAATTACCTTAAAGTAGTAGCACCTTCCCCCGACACACACTGATCCTCTTTTGAAAATTTCTTTAAAATATGTTAATTTGTCAGAAACTGTGTCCAGGGTGTTCAAGACAAAGCTTCACCCAACAACTTACAACAGTGGCTACTCCTGTGATTCAATTATCATCCAAGTTTTTAAATGAAATAAAGGTATATGCCATATATCTGGAGATCTAGAGAATGAATGACAAAGCTATTGCTAAAAGGACATAGGGCTCTGTGTCTTCAATGCTGCCAAGTGAAAGTCTAAGTACTGAAGCTTTTAGCTGTTTTTTGCTTTCCAAGAAATTGAAAATTAGTGCTTTCAAAAATCTCAACTTTTCCTACTCAAAAAGGTAGAATTTATTTTTATGAGTAAGGTTTTAAATTCTTCAAGAGTTAGGGAACACAGCACTTGAGATGAACCTTGCCTGTTGAAAAACTGCACCTTCAGCTCCTTCATCATCATCGTCAGTAGCAGCAGCATAATCAGCACTTATCAAGGATTTATTAGGTAACTAATGTTCTACCAAGAGATTCATATATAGTAAGTTGTTTAATTTTGACACTAACTTGGGAGGATAATGTAGAAACTGAGGCACAATGAGGCTGATTCCCTAGTTATAAAGTTAGAACCTGGCCATAATTCAGATTCAGCTGGACTGTCCCGAGCTCAGGCTGTCACCACCACTGCTCAGATCCCTCACCGAGGTCTTGCTGTCTTTGATTGTTTGATGAATTGTTTCTTCTAGACTCTTACGGTTTCAGCAATAAATTAAAGTATCCACCACTCATTTGTCACCAGAAGGAACTTCTAGAATCAAGGAACAATGTGAAAACCATGACATTTTTAAACAGATAATTAAATCATGGCATTAATAAATTTGCTGAGAGTTCTAATATTTAAAAAATGAACTAATATTTGCCTTTTTGACTAATTTCTTAGAAAGGAGCTCTCTTCTCTGATCTCTGACTGTCAGAAGCAGGAGATTTCCTGCCACTGATGTTTGCCAACACTGCAGTCAGCCTGCTTAGGAGCATATTGGCAACATTAAAAACAGGCTGAGGGTATTCATGGAACAGTAAAAATTAAAAAAGAGCCAGGGGAAAGGAGGGATGAGGTTTTTGTTTTTGGTTGTTTGTTGTTAGTTTTACTTTTTTAGACATGTCATTAGACAAACACATAGTATTCTATTGCTTTTATTTTTTCTGAAACAAAAATGGTGGCAAATAGAGGGAATCACATCTTAGAGATCAGCACTGTCAGAGTAAGGATCAGATCATTAAATCCTTCACAAACAGCAAATGCCTCACTCACAGGACAGAAACAAAACATTTAGAGGCAATGCTATTTTGAAGATTTTTTGGTTCCCTCTGACCAACCTTAGCATGAGAAAAAAAATACACACAGAATCAAAATGATTATGTATGCATTACTGCCCCCAAAAATTCAAGAGCTGGCTTCACATTCTTCTTCATTAATACATGAACATATGACAATATGCAAATTTCATTGTCTGTTAAACTTTTGAATCACTTCACCAGAGGATGCCTCTTGGAGATTGCTGAGGATAGAGTTGAGTCCTTCATGCTGATCCTGTTTCCATCATGGACTCCCAAGCAACGGGCCTAAGTCAAGCAATCGTAAACACTGGAGCTTCATATATGGTGGTAAGGAATCTAAAATTTGGAAGTGACTCAGTCTAGCTCTTTCCATGTTTGTGAAAGGAAGAACAGTAATGCCTCAATCTTACTGGTAAGGATTTCTTCCTGATAGCTTATGGAAAACTCTTAAAATTGTGTTTTTAATCTAATTCTCTACCTGTGTGGTACACAATGGAATGCAGAAAGTTAATGCTTCCTTATTCTGGTTAATTACCATACTTTTTTTTTGACAGGCAGAGTTAGACAGTGAGAGAGAGAGAAACAGAGAGAAAGATCTTCTTTCCGTTGGTTCACCCTGCAAATGGCTGCTATAGCCAGTGCGCTTTGCCGATCCAAAGCCAGGAGTCAGGTGCTTCCTCCTGGTCTCCCATGCAGGTGCAAGGCCCAAGCACTTGGGCCATCCTCCACTGCCTTCCCGGGAAAGAGCAGAGAGCTAGACTGGAAGAGGAGCAACCGGGACAGAACCGGGGCCCTAAATGGGACAAGAACCTGGGGTGCTGGCGCCACAGGCAGAGGATTAGCCTAGTGAGCCGTTGCGCCAGCCAATTACCATACATTTTTATCAGATTTGCATAGATTTGATATTTTTATACTCACCATTAATCATTCTTTTGTTTACTCATTCAATAAATACTTAGAGCACACACCATGTGCTAGTGACCCTTCTGGGTAATAAGAAAACAAAGATGAATAAGAGTTGATCTGGACCCTCAAGAAGCTCACATTCTAATTCGATCCAGTGTTAGCAGCTGTTAGCAGGAGAAAGTACAAGATGAGGAGAGACAAGCACAGAGGATGTAGCCCTACCCTGGAAGGTCCTCAGTGGAGAGCTGATGGACAAAGAGCAGCTTGCCAGGCAGACAAAAAGGCAAGGGTCTGTCCAAGAAAGAGAATGAGTCTAAACACGGCAGGCAAAGCAGTGGTCTCCAGCTATAGAGTCCTTGTGGGTAGTAAAACTTAGGGAGTTCATTATTCAAGAGATAGCACTGACTGAAAATTAGGATGTCTAAAATATTTTGAAACTTGCTAAACAAATGCCAAATAACGATTTGTTAAAGGAGATTGGGATGGTTACAGATGGAGCATTCACTTTTTAGATAGCTGTACTTTCATAATTCACCCCTTAGAGCTCTCATCACAAGGAGAAAAACTATCTCCAACATCTGCAAAAGTAATTGGCATCTGAATCTGAAGCAAAGAAGCACAGGTACTTCATCAGAAATGAACTCCTCAGCTAAAAACTCCACTGGATTTCCCCGAACCCCCAGGAATCCCTCAGTGGCCTGCCCATTTCTGCCTCCACGAGGAGCTGTGCAGGTGCACCTTGCCGCTCTCAGCTTTGCCCTGCAGCACGCAGCTGGTTTCCTGACTGCAGCACCGCATTGCTGACTCACAGGCAATGGCATGACTACTCAGAACCTCGCCATCTCTTTCCGCCTCCTCACACGTAACCAGCTATTTCCCCTGCAAAGATGGGCACACTTGAGCCTTCTCTCCATAGTATGTCTACATCTACTCCTAGCTTCTAACTCTAACCTCTTTTTTAAATTACCAGTGTCACTTTCAATTCTGAATTTTTATTAAACTAATAGAATTCAGTTTATACAGCCTTGTCATTGGTAAACTTAAATCACTTAATAATCTTTATTGGATTCTGTTTTGTCAGTGATTGAAATTAGATCTACCCTAGTGCCAAAACTTCTTCCTACTGGACACTACTACTTGTCATGTACCCAACTTACTATTCATTTTCAAGGACTATTCACAGATTGTTGCTAGCCAGATGTTACAAACTTACCTAGGATGTGTACCTGTTAATAGCCAAATTCACATATGATACTGTTGTGCAAAGATCAGTTTAAAAACATTACCAAGGTCGAGGGAAACAACATTTACATAAACTAAACATTCTGCTCTAAATGAGATTAAGGTTTTCTGATAAGACCTGATCTTGACAAGCAAGAATCACAACCCTAGCTGGCATTTGTAGAATTCAAGGAATTTCACATAACTGAACCTAGTGATAACTGTGAGGAAGACATTCTAAGTCCCATTTAATAGATGAGAAAACTAAAGTCTGCAGAAATTAAGGAGCTTGCCTTGATTCACACACACCTAAGTGGCTAAACTCAGAGCTGAAGGTAAATATTACTAGATCAAACCATATATCAACTCTTGGGTTCTAGAAAAATGAATGTTGTAATAGCTTCCTCTTTTGAAAAGTGATAGTCCTGTAACTTCACATTTGACCTTCAGATAAGTTCTCAGACTTCTTTTAACTCTCATTAATTGAACTAATAGTCCACCAACAAGAACAAGGAACTGTTTTGGTGTTATGGAATATAAGTTAGCCAGACTTTTTAGATGAGAGACATAATCAGAAAATTGTGCTTGAAAATAAAACTAGCCTAGGGACAAAGCAAGAGACATTCAACAGAATGGAGTCTGGCAACCAGAGTAACATCTGAACCAATGATATCTCTAAGAGTTTAGTCAATAGATCTGCATTATCTTTGTAAATATTTTGGTCCCTGTCTTTGCAAATATTTTGGTCCCTCTTATTTCTTCTAACTTTTAGTCCATTATCTTCCCTTTAACATAGAACTGATCTATATCATTACATCATGTCCAGTTTTTAGCATATTGGTTTGGTATACTAAGTAGCTACAACCAAAAAAAGGCAAGAGGATGAGACCAAATAGGACTTTTAAAAAGTGTAATAATAGACTTTTAATCTTTATTTAAGATGAATGAAACAAATTAATCCCCAACAGTTTGACAGGTGCAGTTAAATGACATCAAGTTATTTAAAGTCAGAGACAATGTGTTGAAGAAAGTAGCTCAGAAAACTGAAAAAGGCCCTGGGTGCCAATTCAGTCTCCCAGCTGCTTTTGATTGTACCAAAGAAGGAAGAGAGGTAAAAATAATTGGAAAGTTTCAGAGAAATTAGCAAAGGTAAGAAGATAGTAGTTTTCTTTGGATTCCCAAAGAAAAGTAAGATATGAAGTTTCCAAAGTCACTGCAGGCTCTGTCAGAGAGTGTTTGATCAGTAATCCAACACTTACTAAATGGTCTTACTAAAAAGACCAGGAGGCACCAATGGAATCTCAGCAAAATATGCAAACGGAGGGGAAGTTGAAGCAGCTTCCAATATCCACAAGTCTATTTGAAGCCTAGTAAGTTCTGTGACCTCATAACAACAAGGGTGAGAGTGTGAAATTCCTTTGAGATTACTCAATAAAGCTTTTATATAGACAACCAATTTGGTCAGGTGTCACCTCCATATATGAAGACAAAGATCCCATACTATTTTGGAGAGGAACTAAAGAGGCAGTAAGCAGCCAGTTTGGAAAAAGTATGCTCTGATTATCTCTGTGGGTTTCATTTTTTTGTTACTTGCCGTATTTTCATCCTAGAGAGCTTACTAAGGCCTTGGTTAAGCCCAGGAGGCAAATAATTTTCATGATCTTTTTTAGAATAGTTTATGTGACAAATCATTTTTAAATGGTATCTAAGTGTATCAAATTAAATCAGTGACCTTTGTGTGTACATCGAATATATCAAAATGAGCAGAAGCAACTTCAACAGCTTCCCTCTGCATATTGCTTTGCATTTTATCACATGCTCTCAAATGTCATCTTAACTGTAATCACAGCACTCCTATGAGGTGGTGTGACATCTTAGTGTCCTCATATTACGAAAAGGACAGTTGGATACACATGACTTTTCCAAGGTGACATTCAGAATTGCAGCATGTAAAGTTCAAAAGAGGAGACACAATACTGAAATGCACATTTTACAACTATAAATCTGGTGCTCTTGCCTTTCATCCAGGCTTCTAAAAAGGTATTAATGGAAATTATTTATTAGGATATCTTGTAGCATTGCTCTTTTGCATTCAGTAAGGAGTTCAAATGATGATAGATGGTCAGTCTACAAGCTTTACTGAGTACCTGTTAATTTCTAAGTGCTTCTAATTGTGCAAATAAATGAGGATATGGAAGAAAAAAGACACATTTAAACCAAATTCACCTCTCAGTTAAAGAGACCCAAACACCTGTAATAAAATGTGGCCCATGGTAAAACACTGGCAAGATTAGAGCAGGAAATCCAGCATGGAGTGGGGCAAGACCCCAGAAGACTATGATAAGGAAATGAGTTTTAAAGGTATAGGTATACAGCCTTGATTTCTATATGGCACATTTATATGCCCTCATAACTAGGGCAACTGAGTATAAATTACATAAAGTATTAAACATTTTGCAAATTGACCAGAATTAGGAGAAAGTACTTAAAAATGAGCTAATAGTTGCAAAAACATATTAGTTATTCCTCAATTTCCTTGGAGAAGTAGCATCTGGAACAGATGTTTTGAGGAATGATCAAACTATCAACAGTTCAATAACTGATGACCAGACAAATGAAGGGAATGACAGAGTCATGTTTACAAGAGAACAAGAAAATTCTGCACACCTGGGCTGTGTAATAATGGCAGATGGCAGAAACTAAGTGGAAGGAAAAAACTACAAGTGGCAAATTCTTGCAGCTGTACAACCAGACTCACCTATTGAACTCTTCTGAATCCATTCAGGGGAAATTTCCCCATAGACAGTCTTGAGAATTATAGTTACAGTACTAAAGGTGCATTTTCTACAAGTAATAGTTGTCGAAAGTGTCCAATAAGTTATGGGCCAAAGAAAACACCCCAGCAAGACACTAGTGAATTTGTATGAAACACCATCTACAAAGAGAAGACTTTTTCCGGGTCACTTAACAGAGCTCCTGAAACATCTCTTCTGCCCACACTCTCACCCCATGCTGTCAAGGACACCATGGCAAGAACAAAGGAATGAACATATAATCTAGCAGATAGAGAAGCATTTGGCAGTTCATGAAGCAGAATGCAAGTAAAATCCATTAGCAGCACCATTTGCCATGTGTGCATGTGGGTCATAAAACAAAAGAGAATTCATGCATACAAAAAAAAGACAGTTTTGTCTTCATCAGTGGGTATCTCAGCAGGAAGTCCCCACTGTTGCTGTTATGAGAGAGAGTAAAACCAAAGGGAGCAAGGCAACAGAGGCTGCAATGTTCATAGATTTGTTCATCTCTCCTTATACTGGCACAGTTAACTTTACCGCATCTGTTCCACATGCCAGGCACAGTACTAGATATGGAGCACACAAAGGAAACAGGATGCCATTTCTACACTCAAGCAGTCTTTCTTATGAGCAATATTAATGAGATGCATAAGTATCTTAGGGAGTATAGGAGCCAAGTCTCAAAAGTGACAAACTCCCCAGATGAAAAAGAAAAAAGAGGCATGAGCAGCCATGGAAAGCAAAGAGTGCAACACAAGCAAAAGAAAAGAGGTGAGGGATGAAACACAACCAAGGAAGCAGTGTTGGGGGAGGAGACTACGGGAGAGAGGACTAGACACAGATCTGAGTAGACAGTAACCTAAGTGTCATCGAATAAGAAAACGAGGCTTTAAAAAGGTAGGAGGCAGAAGTTCCTCAAGGATGGCTTCATACGGCAAGAAGCTGGAGCGTTTTGATAATGGGGAAACAATAAACAGAAGATGCCTTATTAATTTTTTTCATTGAAATTATGTAGAGTTTCAAGTTTAGGATATTTGTTGTTGGCTTTTGGTATGTAATCTTTAGTATATTTAAGTAGTTATCTTCTTTCTTATTTTACTAGGAATTTTATTACAACTGGATGTTGACTTTTATCAAATTTCTTTTAACATCTCTCATGTCTTTTTAGCACATTTCAGAAGCCTTTTTAATACCTTTCCCCCTTGAATTTCTTGAAGGCTTATGTTGATCAATTGATAGATGTTTCATTTCTTGAATAAAGCCTGTTTTGTCGTAATTTATTTCAATTTGATATATTGCTACATTTCATTTCTTAATAATTTATAATTTGGAATTTATTCTGATCCAAAATCTATGGTTTTTTTCCCTCCTTGAACCATTTTGCTGCCACTTCTGATTTTTTTTTTTTTAATAACAGGAACTTAATCTGATTTGGGTAGTGCTAAAGTTATTGTGACTTTTAAAAAATTAAGTTGAATATTTTTTCTGATCTAGAGTAGAACTGTTTTTACTTAAAATTTAGATGAGATCTCCCTAGAAACCTAAGCAGTTCTGGGATTTCTGCATGTCTAGTTATTCAATCACCAGCCTGATCTCTTCTTTGACAACTGGTTTATCAAAGTTTTTGGTTTCTTTTAAAGGTCAGCTTTACCTATATTTTGCTGGGAAATCATCCATTTCATCTGTTTTCAAATATTTCATTTCTGTTTTTGAGAGATTTATTTGATTTATTTGGCAGGCAGAGTTACAGAGATGGAGGAGAGACAGACAGAGATTTTCCATACATGGGTTCACTCCCCAAATGACCACAATAGCCAAGGATGAGCCAGACTAAAGCCAAGAGCCTGGGACTCCAACTGAGTCCCATGGGTGGCAGGGGGCC
This sequence comes from Lepus europaeus, assembly GCF_033115175.1. Lineage (NCBI taxonomy): Eukaryota > Metazoa > Chordata > Mammalia > Lagomorpha > Leporidae > Lepus > Lepus europaeus. The sequence continues at coordinate 101,384,314 of NC_084828.1, read as the reverse complement.
AGGTATTTATCTTCCACTGCTTTTCCCAGGTGCATTAGCAGGGAGCTGGATAGGAAATAGAGCAGCCAGGACTTGGTACTGGTGGCATACCAGCAACCCAGGTCCTGAACCACAACACCATCCCCAAATATTTATTATTTGCTTCCAGTTATTTTAACCACTATATTTGTAGTTTCAACTAATTTGTATCTTATATTTCTGCTGTTTTTTTAATCATACTCAGGGTATACCTATTCCACTAGCTTTTTGTAAATGAAGATTTATTTATTTATTTGAAAGTTGAAGTTACAGAGAAAGAGAGAATGAATCTTCCATCTCCTGGTTCACTCCTCAAATGCCTCAATGGCTAGTTCTGGGCTAGGCCGAAGCCAGGATCCTGAAGTTTTATCCAGGTCTCCCCCATGGGTGGCAGGGACCCAAGCACTTGGGACACCTTTTGCTGCTTTTCCCAGGTCAGTAGCAGGGACACGAACCATCACCCATATGAGTGACTTTACTTGCTGTGCCACAATGCCGACCCCTCCACTAGCTTTTTAAAGTTTTAGACTTACTCTTATTTTCTTATAAACGCTTGTTTTATTTATTTGAAAGGCAGAGTTATAGGGATTGGGGGGAGAAAGAGCTTCCATCCACTGATTCATTCTCCAAATGTCCACGAAAACTGGGGCTGGGCCAGGCCAACACCAGGAACCAGAGCCCCATCCTAGTCTCCCACATAGGAGACCACATGGCCCTCTTTTACCATTTTCCCAGATGTATTATCAGGGAACTGAATCAGAAGTTGATGAGCCAGGACTTGAACATGCTGTCTGCTCATCCAAGATGCTACACTACTCTTTAACTAGTCTCCCCATCCTCTACTGTATGTGATTTTAAATGTTTGACTTTCTCCTCCTATCCCCAAGTAGGATTGGAACACTTTGCGAAACCCCTCCTCTCGCCTGGTCCCTTGTTTTTGTTGAGTCAGCCTAGAACCCTCTTTTCTAAGCTATTATCAAAATTCCTTTTCCAGTAACACCATTCTACTTCAAGAGTCCTCAGTGTGGTGGTGTTGGGGCATAGCAGATAAAGCCACTGCTGGTGATGCTGGCATCCCATATGGGCGTGCTGGTTGGAGATCCAGCTGCTCCATTTCCTATCTAGCTCCCTGCTAATGCACCTGGGAAAGCCACAGAAGATAGCCCAAGTGCTTGAGCCCCTGGACTCAGGTGGGAGATCAAGAAGAAGCCCCTGAATCCTGGCTTTGGCCTGGCCCAGACCCAGCCATTGTGGCCATTCGGAGAGTGAACAAGCAGATAGATCTTTCGCCCTCTCCCTATATCTTCCTCTCTCTATGTAACGCTGACTTTCAAAAAAAATAAATAAATCTTAAAAAAATATAGAGTTCTCCCCTGTTGCTTCTGTCACAACTTGCCAGTAAGTCTTTCCCCACCCCATGTTTCTGTATGCATTGTGTAAGTTTGAATGTGTGCATCCTATGTCATGGCTCACCATGTCTTCTCTTCAGCTGCCTCCAGTGGTTGTTTGGTTATTCAAAAAAAATTTATTTAATAAACAAAGCCCTATTAGGGTACTGCTATTTTAAGCTTATGGTAAGAAACTACTAGAAATCCTTCTTGTGACAGATTTTAAATCTTCTGCTCAGGGAAAACAATTCTTTGCTCTTTAAAAAAAATTATTGCCTCTTTTTAAACTTATCTTTCTGCTCCTGTAGCTCCTATTTTTACCTGTTTGGGTTTTTGGATTAAATTTCCACATCTCATATCTTTTTCTGTCTCTTTATATTTTTTCTCTGTGCCTCAAAACATATCTTGCAGTTCATCTTCCATCTCAACAGTTAGCAGCTTCATTGATATCAATAAAAGTTTAGTTGGAAAGCAATACATTTAGTTCTAAAAATTGTAGCTAGAACTTGAATGTCCTTGAGTTATTACACACACACACACACACGCATACACACATAAAAATATATACTTTTTTGTTTTCTAGAAGCTCCATTTTGTTAGCTATGTACTGTTGGTTTGGAATGATCTTTTCATTAGCTGCTAAATCCCCTTAGATTGTTTGCTATTTTCCTTGCTGGCTCATTGAGATCACATGTGATCTTTGGAGAATCCAAGGAGCCACATTCTAAGTAGGTGGTCTCTATTCCCAAGAGTACCTATTGTCAGAAGTAGACAGTATCAGATTCTTTTTGGGGCACCTTAAAAAAAGCGCCTTTGTTTTCAGATATCTTTGTTTTCTCTCCTAAGAGGCCAAAGAGGAATCAACCACATATTTTACTATTTCTTTCCTTCTTCAATCCCATAAAAACCAAAATTCTACTAAAGAGCTTCCCAAGGAAGTCATAGGTCCCATGGGTCAAGACTTCCAAAGATATGCTATTTTCTTATCCTTACCCTATGACTTCCAGCCGGTCAGCATCCAGGCATTTATCTATTCCTTGCAGTTTTCTCTGCAGGACGTCTAACAGAGCTTAAAGCCACCCTTGCATGAGCTACAGTCCATTAAAAAAGGACCAGAGCAGAAGTGAGCTGCATCCGACTTACTATGTCATAGAATCTCTTCTTTGTGACTGTAATTTTGGATTTATTATGGTTTTTGTGAAATAGACCACTTATTAAACATATCTTTATGATTTATTTTACCATGAAGTAATTAACAAACTAATACCATCATAGATATTATCATTAGTAATGGAGTGTCAAATAAAAATGGACATTTATTAACATCTAAGCTATCGTGACAATATAAGGAAAAGAGTAAGGTTAATCAGTATTTTTAGACACAGTTTGGCAGTATTATTTCTGCTGATGCCACCACTTCTTGATTCTGGCCTGCAAGACACTGCATGTGGTCATGCAGGCTTTCTATTCTTTCATCCAGGGCTGCTATTCATAGTCGGAGACACCATTGTTTCTTTCTACTTTTTGGGACAATTTTCTAACAGAAGGCTGATAAATATTCTGATGAAGGAGTGGCTTTTTCTAATTTTCACAAAATCACCATATGGCCTCATCCTTGGTTAGCAGTTTGCCAAAGTATCTTCCCTTCCAGGAATTTCACCCTCCAAAGGAAATGAAAACGTAACATTTTAAGCATAAGTCTACATCCAGTTGTTTTGAATGGTTTGTTTTGTAATGGATTATAAATTTTTACGCAAGACTTTCTTTTTTTCTGGTGACATTTTTCTTTAAAAATTCTGATTGGTTGTTACATTTCCTTGTAGAAGTAATGAATTTTTGGGATGCTTATCCAGTGTTTCCTTGCACAAGAACAAAGTTCATTTTCCATTTCCATAATAATAAATCCACACTTTATAAAAATATTTAGATACATTCTACACTGTTTTGGGGAAGTGCTGCTGCTTCTCATTATGTATTTTCTAGACATAGATGAGTCATGCTATCAACCTTGTTGCAATCAAGGGCTTTGTAAAGAGCTCTAGAGATGCCAGTCTTGACATGTCTAAATTTCAGGCTATTTTGAATTTTCTTCATTATCTTTCATAGTTTCTGATATTTCAAGCTCATTTGAAAAGAGTATAATGTTTCTTCTAACTAGTTAATTACCTCAGTTGAAACACAATCATAGAATTTATATACTTTATAAAGATAAATTTTAAAAAGATAAATTGGCTCTACCACCAAGTCTCACACACACACACACACACACACTGCACTCACGACTCAGGTTGAACTATCAGGAAGTAAAATAACAATGGAATCATGTAAATTAATATTTCATTGGGTACAATTTGGGTAGAATTTTGGTCTGATTTGTGTGTGAGTGATTTTTTTGAGTTGTAACATCAAGAAGTATTAAATCTTGGAAAATGGGCCAGCGCCGTGGCTTAACAGGCTAATCCTCCGCCTTGCGGCGCCGGCACACCGGGTTCTAGTCCCGGTTGGGGCGCCAGATTCTATCCCGGTTGCCCCTCTTCCAGGCCAGCTCTCTGCTATGGCCCGGGAAGGCAGTGGAGGATGGCCCAAGTGCTTGGGCCCTGCACCCGCATGGGAGACCAGGAGAAGCTCCTGGCTTCGGATCAGCGCAATGCGCCAGCTGCAGCTGCCATTGGAGGGTGAACCAACGGCCAAAGGAAGACCTTTCTCTCTGTCTCTCTCTCACTGTCCACTCTGCCTGTCAAAATAAATAAATAAATGAAGACATAAAGATTCCAAAATAACACAGAAAATGTCAAGGGGAAGGTTAATAGGTAGAATGGTTTATGCAACATAATCTTAATTTTTAAAATATTAGTAGTAGAAATTTTCTCTGGATTGTGGCATCACAAAAGATTTTTAAAAATTTGTATATACTCTAATTTTTACATTTTCTGTATACTCCAGCTTCCTAATAGTGAGCTTATATCACTTTTACATTTAGAATTAAAGTTTTAGAGTCTTTTTGTTTTATTTTTCAGGACAGAAACAGTATACAGTGTGGATATCGCCCTATCTAATTCATACCCTTGATGAAAGTAATTTTATAAATACATTTCTCTACACAAAAATGTCTGTTCATGTTTTGTTGATTCTTTTTCTGAATAAACTATGAAATAAAGAAATATTTATTATGACTTTCCTAGTTGCCTAACACTGAGTGGAACTTTATAAATTCTCCAACCTGCAAAAAACTTAGTATATTTATTGCGAGTCAGCTATTGCTTTGTAAAAATCTTTTCCACCAAATGTTTACACTTTGCTAAGAAGTATTTTGTTTATCAGATGGTTCTTGTCTTACCTTAAGAATTTACCAACATAAAATTAGTTAATAAAATATGCACATAAATACCAGAATACACATAAATCCATGTGCTGTATATCCCAACCTTGGAGTTTTCAGCCTACTGTGGATTTCTCATTTTGTTTGATTTGGTTTGGAAGACAGATGTCTTTTAATTAAGTTATTATACTGAAAGCAGCAGGTATCATATCTAATACCATATTGCGTAAAGAGTACACAATAATAACGACCAGTTGTCATTTCCCATTGATTGTACATAGACATATGGAGCCTAGACTGTCATATTCATGTAGTCTACACTTCGGGCAAGCATGGAGATTGCAGAAAGGCCTCAGCAAGTAAGGGAATCCAAATGAAATAAAATTCCAACAACTGTCAATGCCCTATTTTCGTTTTGTTTCTAAAGCTGATTTATGTCAGTACTCTGACAGTCTTCAGAAGGATGGTAATGCAGCTCCATACTGTCTGCCAAACGCAGTGGCTCGACCACTGAGTGATGGCTTATGAATATGGTTAAACTTGCTTATGCCAGTGCTTTCTCATGGGTATCCAAGCGAGGGCTCTGGGACAGCTCCGTCTGTGTTTGGTGTAGGAGAGAGGGGGAGGTGTTAGAGAAGATGTTGCTACTATTTTATAAATTCAGATATTTAATTAATATGTATATTACACAAGAATTCTTCAAAAAGTTTAAGGAAAATGTTTTATAACATGCATAATATGCATGAGATCTCTGACAATATGACCCTAGCAACAAGCGCTCAATTCTCAATTATTCTCAAGGTGGCATATCTCATCCTTACCATCAAATTAGTAAGCTTTATCTTTTTGCCCCAAAATCAACATCTTTTTTTTTAAATTATTTATCATTTGAAAGTCAGAGTTACAGATAAGGAGGTAGAGGCAGAGAGAGAGAGAGGGAGAGAGAGAGATCTTCCATCTGCCATTTCACTCCCCAAATAGCCACAATGGCCAAAGCCAGGAGCAAGTATCTTCTTCCCTGTCTTCCACATGGGTGCAAGGGCCCAACTATTTGAGCCATCTTCTGCTGCTTTCCCAGGCTCATTAGCAGGGATCCAGATGGAAAGTGGGGCAGCTGGGATTCAACCAGTGTCCATATGGGATACCGGTGCTGCAGGCAGTGGCTTTACCCAAAATGAACATATTTTATATTTATTTCCACAAACTTTTTAAGTGCCCTCATATCACTATCTACTTGTTTCTTCCATTTCAACCACATTTATAAAGAATGGTACTACACTGCATGAAACCTACAGATATGACTAACTACTATCAGTTGTGTGCATGTGCGTGTGTGTGCACTCATACCACAAGAGTGAGTGATCAGGTAAATGGATTGTTCATAGAGGATTATCACTCTTATTTGTTATAATATGAACAGAAAAGCAATCAAAGGATCCAAGAAAATGAGTCAAATCATGGCCTAATTAAATGGGTTTGCACTTAATGCCCACAGAACAGGAAGTCCTGTTAAACTATCCTTAGTTTAGAATGGTAATTTTGTTATTAAAATTGTGAAAATCTTTGGTTTATGTTATGTATTGAATAGAACTTTGCAGGCAAACATTTAAGCTTCAAAGTCTTATGTTAACAGTTCATGGATTCATGTCAATGATTGATGTGTTAGGGTGCACAATTGATCTAATTATGGCAGCTATGTGGTGGGTCTAGTGGGAGGTCTGTGGACCATTGGAGGCTTGCTCTTGGAAGATTCTCAGAAGAGGATTGAGTTTTAAGCCAAGTTCAACCTAGCATCTCTCCGTTGCCTGGCTCACAATTTGATGGTTCCTCTGCACCTTCCCCAGCATTGCCAGCCTCCAGCAGAGGCCAGACTAAGGGGTAGTCCAACTTTGAACTGAGAACCTCCAAACTAAAGCTGAAATAAATCTTTTCCTTTCCAATGTGTTTTTCTCAGTAGTAATGAAAAGCAGACTAATACAGTTTATCTTTTATTATATTTTCCAATTCTACCTTAAAAATATAAAAGGTAAAAATTCTAGCTGTGAATATTTGCCAAATAAAGAGAAACAATTATGCCACTAGGCTCCATTTAATGCTTTAAAAATGTTTTTATTTATCTTGTTCATTTGAAAGGCAGAGACACAGAGAGAGAGACAGAGAGAAAGAAAGGGAGAATTTCCACTTGCTGGTTCACTGCCTAAATGCCTGCAACAGCCAGGACTGGACCGGATTGAAGCCAGGAGCAAGGAACTCAATCCAGGTCTTTCAAATGAGTGGCATGGACCCAAGAATTTGAGCCATCACCAGCTGCTCCCCACAATGTGCATTAATAGGAAGTTGGAATGGAGAAAAGAGCCAGGCGAAAACCCAGGCACTCTCATTTGGGATTCAGATGTCTCAAGTGGAGGATTAACTGCTGTGCCAAGGAACCACCCTCATTTTCTGCTTTCTTTTACAGTCTTATTTAAAAAAAGAGCAATTTTAGGTTATCATTAAAATTAAAATAAATTATAAGAGGAATGCACAAAAATTTCCCCTATCCTGACATCCTGACACTGCCTGCCCTCATACAGGGATAGCCTCCTCCATTATCAACATCGCTCAGTAGAGTGTTCTATTGTTATGATGGAACCTTCATTGACACATCATTATCATCCAGCATCTGTGTTTCTCTTAGGGTCACTTGTGATGTCAATGTACTTAGTAGCGCCACCATTCTAAATTTTTTCTAAATTTTTTCTGTGCTCTCCCCTCCAGATCACACACCTGGCAGTCACTGATCTTTGTACTGTTTCTGTAGTTTTGCCATTGTCAGCCAGTTGGGAATCATTATGTAGACCTTTTAGATGGACTTCTCTGACTAGTACTATGTATTTTTAACATTTCTCCACTTATCCTCAGAGCTTACTAGCTCAGTTCTCTAAAATACTGAATAACATTTCATTGTCTAGATGTACATAATTTACTCATCCATTCCACTAAAGGACATCTTGATTAGTTTCAGGTTTGGAGAGTAATGAATAAAACTGCTGTAAACACTCATGTGCAGATTTTCATGTGGATGCAAGTTTTCAACTCCTTTGAGGAGTTGAGACAGCAAGATCATGTGTGTCCCGGTCTGTGTTGTGCTGCTGTGACAGACTACCTGAGTTTGGGCTGTTTAAAAAGAGCAAAGGTTTTATTACAGTTCTGAAAGTTAGAAAGTACAAAGTTAAGGAGCCCACGTTTGGTGCAGACCTTCCTGTTGGGTTGGCAGAAGCAGAAGGGCAAGAGCACACACACAAGTGTCTGTGTGTGTGCAGGGGGAAGAAAGAAACAGAGAAGGAGGATGGGTTCATCCATTTCCCATTTACCCACTCCTGCCATAACTAACCCACTCCAGCAATAAGGGCATAATCACTCCTGAAGGCAGATTAAGTCATTCATGACCTTATTACCTTTCAAAGTCCCCACCTCTCATCCTGTTGGATTAAGCCTCTCATACAAAGAGGAAGGTATATAGTGTAGGGGTTAAAATGTCCGTAAATACCTGAGTTTGAAACACAGTTCCAGCTACTGACCCCAGCTTCCTGCTAATGCAGACTCTGGAAGCAGCAATGATGACTCAAGTAACTGGATTCCTGCCACTTGTGTTGGAGAGGAGAGAACTGGACTGTTTTGCGCTCCTGAACTTGGCACCAGCCCAGTGCCAGCCATTACAGACATGTGGGAAATGGATCACTGGATGGGAGCTCGCTCTCTCTCTTTCTCTCTTTGTCTCTCTCCCTCCCTCCCTCCCTCTCTCAAGTTAAAAAAGTTTAAAGCATAGCAATGTGGTAAGAGTGTGTAAGAAATTGCCAAACTCTGGATTCCAAAGTGGCTGTACCATTGACTTCCTATTACATCTTTATCAGTCTTCGGTGCTTTGGCCATTCTAATAGGTGTGTGTTTTAACTGAGTTGTTCTTTTTCTTACTGCTGAATCTTAAGAGCTCTTTGTATTTGGTCTGCCTTCCAATAACTTTATTCTGAGGATTGAGTATTATCTGGGTAAATACAGTATATAAGTGTGAATTTTGAGAGGTTAGGATTTCATTAGCAACCTTCTTAAGAAATCTCAAATCAGAAGAAAATCTTCAGGAAAAGTGAATTCAGGTGAATGGAAGAACTTCATTCTATCCTAGAAATGAGATACTGCACTAAGGTTAGGATTTCTTCTCAACTGTTGTCTTTTAATTATTTTCTGGGGCTAAGCATTTGAGTTTATTCTAGAGAATGCCTTCTTTATGCACCTTAAGTGGAGTTGGAGATCACTTCAAAGTGAGTCAGTTTCAGCATTCTCAGGAATATAATAGGAAGGAAGCAGTTTCTAAACTAACTTTCCTGTTGTTCCTAGAAAATAGGCACAACAGGACAAATGCACTCATTCATTGTATTGTCCAGAGCATAAATTATATACTCCAAAAGATAATTAGCACTTGTATCTGTAACAGATAGCTACATTTTCTAGTTATGTATGTATCAAATTTTCATTTTAATAGTGATGACTCATAATGAAATTATGCATTCATCATCCCATTCATTAAACCATTCCACTTGCCAGCTATGCATATAAACTGCAAATTCTCTGTGCATGTGATGGCATCCTCTCGCCCAGTCTCCAGTTCTCAACTTAATATTTGTTAACACATAAGTTCTTTCCAGAGTAAGTTTTCTTATGGGCATTCAGAGAGCAGATGCTGCAGAAACGTTCTCAAGTTACAGATGCACAGGGCATTCTTGCTGAATGCGTTTGATAATATAGCTCTAAAATATCACTTCAGTTCCTGCCTTCTGTTAACCCAAACTCCATTCTCCAAGGAGCCATCCAGAAAAACACTGCTAAAAGTTACAAAATTTCAAGCCTCAGATCAGTCATTTTCAAAATGGTAGAACAAGCGTTAAACCAATTCAGCATCAAGTTTCTCTCATGTTGCAGGTGTCAACTCCAAAGATACTTTATTATCTGAAACTTCTTTACAGGGTTAGAACTAAAGCAGCAGTTACTGGAACATGATCCAGAAAGCAATGCAAAGCCAGGAAGGAAATTTTATGTCTTCTATGATTCAACAGAAGTTCTCTCTTCTTCCTCATCCCAAGCTACCTATTCTTTCTGTTCTTTGTCTTTTCTCTACTTTCCTAAAACACACCTTTCCTCCTCCTTAATCATGCATCCCTGCTTTCTTCCTGCTTGCTAATAACCAGCATTTATTTTAGCACTGTGAAGGGCTTTCCTCCTATCATATCATTTCCCTTGTCTCCTATCATTGCAGTCTTAACAACAGCCATTCTTATCATTTGTTTTAAGCATGTGCAATTCAAACATGCTAACAGAATTCAATTCTAAAAGCCAGACTGCTCATTCCAAAGCCTGTTCCCTGTTTCAACACCATGCTACCCCAAGAAATTTTCTCCTGCTTCCTGCCTAGGTTTCTTTTCTCTTTCCCTCTTCTTTCTATCCATATAGATTCCCTTCCTTTTTTCCTGCTCTTCCTCCATTACCTCAACAAGCCATCTTCTGCCCCTCTGCAACTCCCATCTGAATTCCAGAAACCTCCTTCATTCTGAGAGGTCCAGGAGGCCCACTTGCTTTGCTCCTCTAGGAAGAGCCTCTCTCTTACTTCATCCCAGGATCAGAATCTTATCCATTTATCTCTTGTATCCCTAGCACCTGTTCCCTGAGCTCAACACAGGTAGGCGTGGAGGAAGTATCCAGCCGGAGTGTTTGATGACTGCGCTCCTCCCCTCTCTTCTTTCCCTTCCTTCTTCACTCCCCACATCCTCCTTCCTCCTTGTCTCTCCCCCATCCCTCCCTCCCTCCATTTCCAGATCATACAGACAGTCATTGTAATGGTGCTTGTGATTATTTAAACTTCCTTACATTTGAAAAACAATTTAGAATATTACTCTTCTATCATTTTAAAAGAGATTATCATAAACACTTTTCCCCTTAAATAGTTCTTCTATTACATTTTTTTGGCTGATATGCTTTCCCATACAACAGGATTTCCAAAAACTCCCAAAGAACTGCTTTCCAACAATTTCCTTTTGAAGTTTTTGTGCTTTCACACTAATGGTGTCAATTACTTTAATTACTAACTATGAAACTGAGCTACTAAAGACAATAATTCTGTGTTCCCCCAGACTCCTTACAACTGTGAAAATTTAATTACTCTGGTAAGAAATAATTTCTCTTGGATGATCATGAGACTAGTGAAAGATCTTGGACACTTAACATAAAAAATGTTTCATTTTATTTTTTTCTATATGAAGAACTGAAAATATGAATAAATCCTCTTTTGTCCTGCCAACTTAATTGGCACAGAATTATTTTTTGAAATTCAGATTGTAGTCAGTATTTTCTGACTTGGTTTTGTCCCAGAAAAACCACTATAAGAATGCTCAATTACAGTGAAATATGGTCACAGTTTGTGATACAAGGAGTTTTTTTTTTCTGCTAAATTACATTTTATTCCTGAGAAGAAATTGTGACCAGCCAAGTAACAACTAAAATTCAAATACAATCAGGGCATATTCAAACCAACAACCAAGAGTTTAGAAAAAGAAAGGGTAGGGGGATGTCTTTTATCAGATATCTGAGCAATTCAGATATTCAGTTCTTGCATATAATAAAATAATGCATAACATGATTTGATCATGATAGCATTTCCAGATAACAAAACTGCAGTAACTAAATAGTAGTCATTTATAATCATTCCCATTGAAACGTAGTTATAGTTGCTTGTAGTGGGATTTTGCTTGCTTGTTAATCACTGCTCATTTTCATTCCATAGGCCAGTAGAGTAGATTGTTGTGCATATGACATCTGCTGTTCTCACTAAGCCCCTCCCCTTGACTGGACCACTCAGTTTCCATAGTAACTACCACATAACTATGATTGCTCCTGGGGTAGCAATAGGGAAGAAAAGGAAAGAAAAGGACCAATTCTGGGTAGTTGGTGCATAAAATAATCTCCTTATTATTGTAAGCCACCAAGAACTTTCTTTTCTATTCCCTATTTGGAACAGTACTTACAACTTTTCAGAACAGCATGTCTAGCCACATCACGCTCTCCTCTCTGGCCAATGGTAAAAAATTCCTCTTCTACTTTTCCTGGCTGTGACTATCCTAAGTAGATCAAGGTAGTGTACACATTCTTATTCCTTCCACCGACTACTCACTCTTTCCATTCTGTTGGTAGTGTATGACCAATGACAGCTTCAAACTGGAACAAAGCACTTGGTAAATCATCATGAAATAATTACTTACTGCACTCACTGAATCATTCAGTCCATTTCATTCATAACTGTAGATTTTGTGTAAATATGTACCCCAAGTCATACTTCAGTAATTCTGGGAACTTTTTTTCTATTTGGATGGATTCTCTGACCTAACACCAGAGAATGCTTATTTTTGTAAATGGGAGGAGTAGGAGTCCCTTGCTGAGAGTATGAGAATTCTTTGGGGAATCCTAAGAGTGTTATTCCCAAGATCACTTTTTATGTAGAAACACCCATTTGCAAAAGGAGTTCTCCCTCCTGCCTTAAAGAGGATTTGGAAATCTGATCCAATGGGCAGGGTGGTGTCGGTTGATAGGAAGGAAGTCTGAGCCCTCGCTCCCTTTTTAATAAGAGAATTCGAAAGCAGTGGGGAAGTGATGTTGGACCTATCACAGCATTGCTAACAGACAGCCTATTACAGTATTTAATAAAAACAGAAACAGCACGCCTATCATAGGCTAATAAATCCTACCTCCTGCATGCTTTAAAAACAGTATGAAGCAGCTTTCACGGAGCTTCGGATAACTAATTTTAAGCATGGCTGTCTAGCGTGCCTGTCACTCCTATTGTCCTTCCAAACTCTTTCAGACATTTTGAGCAGAGAGTATTAAAGCTATGAGTTAACAAGGATTGTGACATTAATGGTCCACAAAGGCTGTAGGCACAAGAGGTAATGATGATTACCGGTGGCTATTTGGAGGACCGTGCTGGATCGCTGTCATTAAAAATTAAGCGTGGCTTTTGAGGAAGATGTGACAACTACCAGAGGTAGGATTTGCATGTAAAACAAAGGAATCTGTTGCTGTTTCGTGCTTTTTGTTTGCTCTGTGCTGTGTGGGTCCTGAATTGCAGCCAGGTGCGAGTGAAGCAGGAAGGGGAGAGAGAGGGGAGTGGGAGACTGACTGCTTAGAGCAAAACACAGTGCACTGTGATGTTAGGTTTGATGGCAGAAATGCCTCGAGGACGAACTGGCACCAGGCTCGTAGCCTGCTGAGTGTGCGTTCCACGTTGCTTTTCCCGTGGAGTAGAATCCTTAGAGGTCACAGAGAAAACAGTTTGCTTCTTATCTGATATGCCAGCTGGACTACTGGTAGGGTTGAGTGAAGACTTCGGTAGATGGGAAGCATAAAGGTCCAAGAAAAATAAAGAAGAGAAAGCTGTCCTTAAGACTTGAAACCTGTTAGATAAATATTTTATTCCTGTGGTCAATGTGTTTTGATAGCCAGAGTCTAATTTTTAAAGGGTGCATTGAAAGATCACAATAGATTTTCCTGATAAAGAACTATTTCAGTCTTCAGGTATTGTAAAAGAAAATTGGGTGCTTTCTCCATGTTGTATATTGGAAGGCTGATCCACACTGTTTGCATGAAGGGTTGTGCTAAGAGCAAGTTTTACACTGAAAGAAGGGGCTGACCGTCTGTTCTTGCTCCTGCTTTTGAACGACTGCGGGGTTGCAGATGGAAATGGTGATTCGTTAGAGGTTATGTGCTTGATGTTTTCCCTTTCTCCTTTTTTCCCCCTAATGATCAGCATAAAAGTACAATTCTCCTTGAAAGATTAGAGGGACAGTTGGGTTCCAGAGTCCAGTCAGTAATGAGTAGATTTGCTGAGGAACTTACACTGCTTTGTACTTTATATGGGATCGGTTTAGCTCCGTGGAAAGGAAATGTCAGGAAATCACAGGCTGAAAATTTTAAAGCAAAAGTACATTGTTCAGAAATCAGTGTTCCCCCCCAACTTGATCTATAGCTGCACAAGTTTCAGTCTTTGTCATTGCACCTGACCCTCCGTGTGAAGTGGCAGGAATGTAGTGAGTGAAATTTCTCTGTGCTGCTTCATACCCTCCCACTCCCTACCCCCTCTGTGGACTTCACAAACTCTAAGAAAAGCTATTGTTTTGTGTTTTGAAAAACTCCCTGTTTTGATGCATTGATTTGGTTGTATTGAGTGGCAAAGATATTGTCTATTTGTAAAAGAATGTAATCTTCAAATGCATCTAAAACTTTTATATTAATGAAGTATCAAATAGAAATAAAAGTGAAAGGCAATTATAGTGTGTTTATTTTCAGCTAAATACAGGAATTAAGGCTAAGTGGGGCTTTTGCTATTCTCTGATGCAGCTGAGTGTGTACATTCCCAAGCTTCTATGTGGATACTGCCATTCACACACAAAGTTGAAATCATTACCACATAGTGGGTGACATTTATGCTTCAAGTTGTGTGTTTGCTTTTCCTAATAATGCGATGGATATTACTGAACCATTTGAACCCACGGGGTTGGTCTTTATGTGACCAACAACACACGTCCGTGAAGTGACTCTATGGAATTCCTGATGTAATTGATAGCTATGACATAGTATTCTGCCTGCATGTGACCAGTGGAATCTATGACCTTGACCTTGTAAAGTACCATTCTGTAGCAATTGAGCTCACCAGTCAAGAGTCCATATTTAGAAAGACCTCAAAACACACAAACAGAAATACACACACATTTTACATATTATTGTCAGAAGTTTACAACTGGACATTTATTCTCATCATTTTCATTAATTCCATCAAATTTAAAAGCATTTTTACCTCCTCTGGTCTTACCAATATCTTCTGAATCTAATCTCATCAAGCATTTACTATAGAAGCAATTAATGTCTTAAAAGTTGTCAGAGAAATTATTTTGTTGTGGTCATCATCATCATTTTACTGAAAAACTAAAATGATTTTTTACAAATCTATGGGGGAAAGTTCCCACACTGTTTGTTTGTCTCTAAAATGTACCCCAAAATAGAAAAAGTGTAGAAGAGAAATGCCGATTTCTTTTTTTTTTTTCCATTAGGTTTTGGGAAAACCAGAGCAAGTAATTTGATCGAAACAATCCATTTTGTATCATAAATTAATTTCATTGCCTGTTTACATTAGTAGATATAACCCAAACATTTACAGCTACCCATCCCTTTCAGTGTTTGCTATATCTAGTAATGTAAAAGAAACAATTTTCCACCTAAAAAGAGAGCAAATCCGACTCCACCCTGACATAAAAATAAGCAATGCTTTAGTCAGTCTTGTTTCCTCAGGTCCCATCAGTAGTGTAGCCATCAGAGTAGTCACCAAACACTTAGAATCCAGAGTCATGCAGTTCTCTGTCTCTCTCAAGCACACATGCAGCCATCGTCCCCTTTTATTGGAAGATATTGGACCAGACATTTCTCAAAGGACTCAGTCTCTGATCATTTCCCCTCATAAAAATATGATGAAAAATGAATGTTAAAAATATTCCTGCTATTATATAAAATAAAAAATAGACCTCAATAAAATATACATAACATAATCCTAAGTTTGTTAATATGTGTGTATTTGAAGAAAAGAACTAGAATAAAATGAACCAAAATGTTAATAGCAGTTATCTCATTGTGGTGTGCCTGGTTCATTTTCATCTCTTTACCTATTTGCATGGTTCTATATATATAGATCTTTCTCAAAGACCATATATTATGTTAGTATTCTCAGGAAGACTTGCATGCAAGTTTATCTATGAGTCTTTTCCAGCAGTGTTTCTGTCTTTGTTTATCATCCTCTTCTTTCACATAATGTACTTTATCTTCACTCAAAATTCCAAAGTATTTGGTTGTCCCAACAGGCCCAAAAAGAGCACCCTGTCAGAGCCCTAATCTTCCCAGTGTCTTGATGAATTGTGAAAAATTCTGTATTATCCTTTCTTAGTGACTGACTTCTACATCTTAGCAGTTTCTTGAAAAGGAGATTGTGTGTACATGTGTGTGTATATTTGTGTGTGTGTGTGTGTGTGTGTGAGAGAGAGAGAGAGAGAGAGAGAGATTTTTCTATTTGATATCAGCCTTCTTTGCTGGTTCCTCATTATCTAAATCTTTAAATGTTGGAGTATTCCAAGACTCTACTATTAATCTCTTTATTTATATATAGATGTCTCTAAATGAGCCCAGTCTAATCTCAAGAATTTATACAGACAGCTTACAAATTTCTTTTCATCTGCTTGATTTTTCATTTATTTTCATCTACTTGAAAGGCAGAGTGACAGACACACACACACACACACAGAGAGAGAGAGAGAGAGAGAGAGAGAGAGAGATCTTTCATCTGTTCATTCACTCCCCAAATACCCATAACAGCCAGGACTAAGCCAGCTTGAAGCTGGAAGCCAGGAACACCATCCAGGTCTCACATGTGGGTAACAGGGTCCTAAACATTTGTACCATTATATACTATCTCCCAAGATGTATCAGCAAGAAGTTGAACCAGAAGCAGAGGTACTAGGACTTGAACTAGCACGCAGATATGGGATGTGAACATCTCAAAAAGCGGCTTAACCTGCTATGCCACCATGCCTACGAAACACCTCACAAATTCTTATCACTAACCTAGACTTTTCCTCTAACCTCTATACATACATATCTAACTACTTACTAACATTTCCACTTAAATAACTTATGGTATCTCACATTTAATATGTTCAAAATCAAATCTCTGAATTTCAACACAAATCCCCTCCTATATTTTCCATGTGTATCCAAATGGAAACCTCATTGTTTCTCTTGTTCAACATAGAAATCTTAGCATTCTCGTTGAATCTTCTCTTTCCTTCCTATGTCATAGAAAATCCATTGCATATACCTTTAAGCTTTATCTAAAATTCAGTTACTTATTCTTATTGCTTATGCAAGTTACCACTAACTCTTGAATTATTGCCCTGTTTTCATGACTGGTCTCTTGTTTCTGCCTCCCTCTGCTCTTGTATAAATATTCTCTTCTGTACCCAACACCAGTGGTCACTTCAAAACTGAATTTAAATCATATCTTCTGCTCAAAAACCTCCATTGTCTTCCCATATGACTGTAGATAAAAGCCATAGCTGTATAATGTCTCCCTGAGACCTGGGGTGATCTGCTTCCTCCCAGACTTCTCTGCTACCTCCCTTTTTCCCAATCCAGTTCAATGAAAGTGGCCTTTGTGGCTATTCCTCAGACTCACCAAACACTCTTAAACCTTGAGGTCTTTGGCTTGGCTGTGTCTGCTGCCTAGAAAATTCTCCCCTTGGATAGCAACTGAATTCAGCTCCTCACTTTTTTCACATCTCTCCTAAATGTCACTTTATCATAGAAGACTTTCAACAAAACCACCCTTCAAAATCACACCCCCCTGCACACTTCTTTATCCCATTCAATGCTTTTTCTCCATAGCATGCTATATTATTCGCAATATATCACATGCTAAGTTTTAATTATCTACCTGCCTCCTGATAGAACAAAAATGCTATGAAAGCAGAGAGTTTGCTTTGTTCCTTAATGTATCTGCAGCACCTAGAATAGCACCTTTAATGCAGCAGACACTGAACAAACAATTGTCAAACAAATGGACTAGTTGTTCAATGTGAGAATTTAATATTTTCCCCCATCAAAATCCATGAGCAGTATAGATTCCAAGCATAAAGTTTTCAACCTCAAGGTCAGAGGTTAATGTCATAATACCCTGTTGTTTTTTTCCAAAGAGAAAGACAAGGAACACCTTTTAGAAAATCAAGCATATTTATCACGAATAATTTTCTCTCTGTACCAGAGGGGGGAAATTACAACACTGATTCCAATCTATATCAAAGCAAATAAAAATTCAACTTGTTTGAATTTGATCTTATCCAAAAGATGATTTCTATTTCAAAAAGAACATCTTCATAGATCTCCTATACAAAGGACAATGGATATAGGCATGTCCTATATTATTTGTGCTCTGTATAACGATGACGGAAGGAATGGTAAAGCCAGGTTGGAAGGTGTGGTTTGTGTAATTATGCCTTTTTTGAGATATAAGCCCCAATAGCCTATATAACAATAGGAACAAACCAATAATGATCAATAATTGCACCATGCATTTGCATTTTTTTAAAATCAGCACTGTACAATCTTGTACTTGTTTATCTGTAAATCTCTACTATTCATAAAATATATGTTTTCAAATAATTGAAGTATAACTAGATGATCTTATTGTCCAAATTGGGTACAAAAGACATGTACTATGTCTAGAATATTTTATAATCTAGAAGAGGGAACATGATGTGAAAAGGACACAGAATCTGAGACACACACAGACTATAGGAATAAACTTGGTCTGAACCTGACCTTCTCTACTCCACAGCTATGTAAATTTGGAACAGTTTTCAAATCTTACCAAGCATTGCTTTCCTTGTTGGTCAATGATATTGGTAATACCTCCCTCTTAGGGTTGAAGATCAAATGGAGTAATATATGCCACCTACCCATCATAGTATCTGACATAGAGGAGAAGCTTATAAAGTAATAGTTAACCCATTGCTATGGTTACTTAGTCTTCACAGCATGCCTCAGTGGAGGACATTACACTTTCATTTAATAGACATGAAAATCATGATAGAGAGAAGTTGATCAAATTGCTCAAAGTCAAAGAAAATTATCAAAATTGACTTTCCCTTCAGCCACAGAGACTCCTGATAAATAGGATGTCAGGCTAACTATCTTTAATGTATTCAGTAACTGAAGGCTGCCAGTGATTAGGGAATTTTTAAATTAATAATCTGAAAGAGATTTTTCTTTCCCTTGTGAATAACACATAAGCCTGGTGTGCGCCTTTCCTCAACAAAAGTATCTGCTCCAACTCCCATGAAACAATTTAAATGAACGCAAATCTACAGACTCAGAAACCTCAACCTCTAGACATGCACAATGAAGGAACATTGGGTCACCAGCTTCACATCCCTGAAAAACTTGGTTTGAATCACATTCCTGCATGGTATCAGCTGTTTTACCTTCTGAGCCTTCCTTTGCTCAACAAAAATGTAGACAGTTAAGAGTACATCACTCAGGGGGCCTTGAGGATTAAAATTAAGTGGAAAATACATATTACTTATTTGCATTGACTATTATCTAAGACAAAACTGAATATTAATTTTATATCATAATGATGAGCTATTTGGTTTGAAGATCTCCTTTAGTTTTTATTGCTTGGCATTGCATGACTCTAGTTTCATTTAATAGATATCATTTAAGAGTCACTAGCATCAAGGTATAATATACCTTTGGAGCATTTTACCAGGACCAGAAACACATTTTCCTGAAATGTATGACATTTGCACATTTGTTATTATACACAAAATGCAAGAAACAGTTCTAGAAAAATCATGGAAAATGCTTCTCAGATACCAAACCCAATTTTACAGGCTCCTGTGCCCAAGACCATAGAATTTCAACCCCTGTGCTTTTCCTTGTCCTTGTCTGTTTCCGGCTTCAACATTTTCAATGTCTTCATCTGCTTATAGCTATACTACCTGCACCCTTCAGAAACTGGCCAAATGAATATACAATCATACAATATGACTTCATGCATATTGTGTACAACAACATGCATGCAATTGTCAATTAGCTTCATCAATTATTCTAATTTAGCATTTCTAATTTCTGAATGCAAAGAGTAGCTGATGTAATTGCTCAATCAAAATATCATCTTCTCCAATTTAACTATTGGGAAGCTTGAAGACTGATCTACCACCTAGGTTAAACTTTCCCTTTCTTCAGTCAATTCTGAACTTCATTCTATGCCCCGTATCTTCTCAAATTTCAGATTTCTGAAGCTTGGCTTATGCTGCTAATGGTTGTATTCTTATGAATTTATTCTTCAATACTTTGTCATATCTCAAATCCATTTCTATATGTGCAACCAGGTCCAACAGTAGTATCTTCTCCATAAGTGTGATATGCATTGTCATTAGAACAGCACAGACTTTAAGGTTAGATTTTTATTTTATTATTTGTAAGATGTTGGTCTTTTGTTTTTTGTTTCTAGGATACCCTGCGCATAATTCTTCCATGGCTTTATTATACAATGTGTGATGGTTGGTTCACTTATCTGCCTTCCCCCACACCCGTTAAATTATAGTCCCTAAAAGGTTAAGGACAGTCATTGTCATCACAGAATGTCTAGTGCCTAGCAGAATTCCTGGCAGTACTTAATGTTCAATAAATGCTTCATGAATGAATGAATCAATGATATCTATGCTAGATTCCAGTGTCCAGTTTGGCTAAAGGAGGGTAAACGATCAAATGGACAAATAAATCACACAACCCAGAAACAGAGTGCTGAGAGGAGCAATTTTATATGAATAAACCTCTGAACCCACTATGTGCTTACTAAGCTCTCATTCACCAGTCCTCTCACCTCTCCTCTTTCTATTCTCAGAGCCATATCAGATGCTCTCTTTGACTGGTCCCTGCTCCCTGCCTCTCTGACATCTGCCCACAGACACTACCCTATCTTTCTAAAGTGCATGGTGGGACCTTCCTTTGGGAGCTGACTTCAAGGCTGACAGCTCAGACAGCAAATGCCTAAAACCCTCTCCTCTTCAAAGCCAGGGTGACAGATGAGCCTGGGTGAGAATTTCAGATCAGGGGGAGGGGAAGGAATAAATCAGCTGTCAAAATGTCAAGCTTGAGACTTCTTAGGAAAGAAGGAAAAGATGCTTATAACACTGGGCAGGAGGGCTTTGTTTCACATTTTCCAGCATTTGTTCTAAATAGCCAAAATGTCAGATGAATCCATATGCAGATTCTCTGTCACCTTGGTGCTTTCCTGAGTGTGACACTTAAACTTCAAAAGATTTCAGTTTTTAACAAATTTACCTTAATGAGCAAGTAGCAGTTAGTTAGTAGCAAGTAGTTAGGCAGAGGTGGGCATTTAGCCTAGCTGTTAAGATGCCTCTGTCCCATATCAGAGTACCTGGGTTCTACATCCAGCTCAGCTCTCAATTTCAGCTTCCTGCCAGTGCAGATCTTGAGAAGCAGCTGAGGATGGCTCAAACAGTTTCTGCCACCCCTTGAAAGACCTGGACTGAGTTGCTGGTTCTCCAGGCTTCAGCTTTGCCCAGTCTTGGCCATTGCAAGCACTTGGGGAGTGAACAAGAAAATAGGAAAAAAAAGCGAGTGAAGAGGGGAAATGAGAGAGAGAGAGAGAGACAGAGAGAGACAGAGACAGAGAGACAGAGACAGAGAGAAAGGGAAATAGCTTGGCAAGTAATAGAATACATAACTGAAATTTTAAAGTATAATTTTTATGAAGTTAGTTAGGATACAAATTTATTGAGAACATTGTTTTATAACTGTCAGATGAATAGTTATGTTAAATATATATGATTATTTTTAAATAACTTTTTTGATTAATATATACACTCCTTTTCACCCCATCCCCAAGACAAAACTGTATTAGAGAAATCAGAAACATGTCTTATCTTTATCAATTGTGCTGCTTGACTAGAGATTTGGGGTTGGGAAGCCGCATGAATCTCAGTTCCATTGAGTCTCCTCTTTTGCCCGTTATGGTGTAGACAAGACTTGTATGCAATGAAAAGGAAAGAAGCATTTGTGAGTCCTGATGCTTCCAAAGGTCATATTAGTTACAGACATTTCTGTGATCTGAAATGGTTTACAAAACAATTTCACACAGGAGTCCTGCAAAAGAAGATCCAATTTGAAAAGTTTTCAAAAGAAAATCATTCCTATACTATATGTTTCTAGGATTCCACTGGGTTTTGCGACCTAGTTCAAGACTTCATAAATAATTAACTTTGTTTTGTCAGACTTTTAAAGGCTTTCTGTCATTAAATTTTTCACTAGAAAACTAGTAAAGGTCAAGCACCTCACTCTATAACTCTTAGCCACAAAGGTAAAATATCTTTCACAGTAAAATGCTTAGAAAGCTAAAAATAGCCAGCAATTCAAATGCAAATCTGGAATCTTTCTAGCTTTGCATCAGATGCAGAGAACCGTTCTGGACATGCTGCATAAGGCACTTTATGAGAAGGAGAGAGAAGCAATTGGTAAATATTGCTCATAATTCTTGAATGCCTTGAGTTTGGTTGTGCACGAACATCTAAAAATTTTAGACCATATGAACAATGAGTAGCTCCATCCAGCGGAACTGAAACTAACCCACAGGGAATGCATTTCTGTAGTAATTCTGGAATTATTGATTGTCTTTGTATTTTTCAATCTCCTCATATATTCCAAATGAAGAAATTAGGAAACAAAGAAAAAATTGATGGTATTCGGAAGAATGCCTAACTTTAGAGGCTAAATTATTGAAGAATTAGTCCATTTTCTTTTGTTCTGTGAAGATAATCAATCAGTGACTGCTTTGACTTTGCTTCATAGTGGTTTTATTTGATGCTGTGTGTACTTGAGCACACACATGTGAGGTTTTCTGCAGACAAATCAAGGTAACTGCTTACTTTTTAAAAGTAAATATAGAACATCCTTGGATTCACTTGTTTTTTGGAGTGAATCAAAATAAATTTATGAGAAATGAAGTTTATATTTAATGGATAACAAAGGTTTAAATTACATTTTGTCAATTTTGAGAAAATCTTTTTACATGTAAAAAAAAAAAGAAGGAAAGCAGCAATAGCCCTGGCACAGAGAAAACTAGCGAGGAAATGTCTATTACAATCTGTTTCTCAGTCTTCTAGGTCTATTTCCCATTGACAAGTAGATTTAGTATCTGCTGAACTGAAAAGGAAAAACCACAACAATATGAAGAAGAAAGAAGTGTTCTGGTTTATGTGCCTATATGAATGGTAGTTGACATAATTTTGATGCATGCTGGTGTTTAGTGTGTTTGGTGGGGGAAGATTCTTCCTCTTGACTTATGAATGTGCTCAAATGTCCACATCAACTTTCTTAATCCATTCTCCATCCTGCTAAACTTCAATTTATAATGCTTTTTTCATATGTCTGCAGGCATTCCTTTATTTATTTATTTATCCAACAAATATTCATTGAGCATCCACTATGGAGAAGGAACTACAATGGGTATTAGGGTTACAATTTTAAGCCAAATCATAAAGAATGGCCCCCTACACACACAAACTCATGTTTACACACACATGTACAACCATGAGATGTTATAGTTCTGGATAAGAAAGACATAATTCAAATGCTATCACAAATAAATATAAATTAGAAATGTAATGAGTGCTTAGGAGTTTTTTAATTGGAGGCATTAATGAGATCAAGATGTCAAGGAAAGCTTCTTTGAGAGAAAGATGACAGAGATGCTAAATAAGAAGCATTAAAGTGAAAAAAGAGCAAATGTGAAAGAAGCAGCAATGGAGGAGAAGCTTTCTGAGCAAGAAAAAGCATGTGCCTGGGCTAACACATTGCACAACCATTTGCTCCATGTTTATCAAGGGCCAAACCTGTGTGCATGCATGTGTGTGTGAATATGTGTGTCTCCTGCTCTTATGGAGCTTATATTTCAGTGAGAATTAATAAAAACAAGAACAACAAAAACTAATAAAGGATATCACAAAGGAAGCCTGTTTCAGAGAATGGATGGAAACTGTGCCTGTGCCAGTGTAGTTGGAAGGCAGGGACCAAGCAGTGTGCGGTTTGGCAAAAAAGCTAGGAAGAAAGAAAAGAAGCAGGCTAGATTGGACCTTAGTTTGCTCACTATTCTAAAAGCAATGGAAAGCCATCCAAGTTGACAAAATACTTGTGCTATGTAAAAGTATCAGACTGTAATATGGTGATCAAATGAAGAAATGCAAGAACATCTGCTGAGAATCCGGTTGAAAGGCTGTTGCAGTAACCCAGGTGATGGTAGCTTGGGTCAGACAGCAGTGAGACAGCAGAAGGGTAGCCAAGATGCATTTAGGAAATCATATCATAAAGTTGGTGATGCACAAAATTTGATAAGATAAGTGTAAAAAAAATTAGGTGCCAAAGGTAACTCTACATTTCCAGCTTGAATAACTGAGTAACTGATAAGGTTATAAAACACGGAAATATTACTAGAGTTCCTTTTCATTAAAAAACATTTTGAAATTGTCACTGTACTCACTGCCTCCACTTCATATTTATAATTATTTTTCTTGAAATCTGTGGTTCCCATGACTTAATTAGGTTTCACTTTTTAATCTCCCCAGTCTCCTCCTACCTTATGGTTCTCTTCTATCCTTTATTCTTTGCTGGATTCTCCATTTCCCTCTCTTGCTTTTTAAAATATTTCCAGTAATTATAAAGTCATCTGTCTACACTTATATCCCAAATTATCTCTCCAGCTTTGACCTTGCTCTCCAATCCAAGTGCTATATTGCCTACTCTGTAGTAGACATTTTCTTGCAGCTGCCATCTTTAGATGTGAAAATTCACTTGACAAAACTGAAATCCTGTCAAGACCTCATAAATCTTTCCTGCCTCATGTTTCTATTCCTTGTACTGCCAACCTCTCAGATTTAAAAGTCAACAATTGTCTTTGATTTCTCTAGTTTGTATAGACTTAATTGGCCTCAGTCCTATTGATTCTCCCTTCAGAACATCTTTTGTAGCTGTATATTTTTCTTCTTCATAAAAACAAAGCACCCTTTAATCTCACACCTTGACTATCAAGATAGTTTTATAAGTAACCTCCTCACCTCTAGTCTGATTTTTTCAAAGTACAGTCCTTTAATCACTTGCACAGAGTCATCTTGGGACATTTTTTAAAATATCAATTTCTGTAGCCTATATTTAATCAGAATTTTTTGTGTAAGGCCTGGAAATTTACTAAATACCATACATGGATCTATCATACATAAATATGAAGAAAATCAGTTATAATATTTTCTTACCCCATTTCTTTTCTACATTGAACTTCCAAATGCATAGGTCCAAAGCATAACCTTGATCACAGAAATTCCCCTGGCTCTCACTTAACAAAACAAAGTCTCCCAGAGCTTCCAATTTCTGGAAGGTAAATTTCCAGCCTAATTTGTGCGCCCTTTTTCTCACCCTGTTAAAGCTGAACTACACTACTTACCATGTCTCAAGCATGCCTACCAAGTCCTCATGCCTCTGACATTTGACCCATGAGTTTCATACAGCCAGGAATGGTCTGCTTTCCATCTCACTTTCACCTGTCAAAATTCTACCTATCCTTTGATGGGGTTTCCTAAGTAAATCCTTTCCTCATTCCATCCTCATTTTGCTACCTCCCTTTCTATTTCTTGCCCTCTAGGCTAGGACTCTTTCAAATCTTTAAACTCCTTCAGTAGATTTTACTTGTTGCTGCTTACTTTCACAGTTACATACACAAATAAAATTTCTTTTTATTCTCCTATTTACAAAGCAGGAACAGTATCTACATTTTATGCAAAAGATGTCTTGATGGAATAGAAAAAAATGACCAGATGTTGATATCCATGAGTGCACATCCTTGGGCAAATTAATTCACTTTTTTGTTAAGTGTAATAGTTACTTACCATACAGAATTTAGGTCAGTGTAAGTTGGGATGTCTTGTAAGAAGCTGAGTTATATGTGATAGCCAGTATGAAATATTTTCACTGCAGAATGGCATTTTCATGAGACCTAGCGGTTCTCTGCTTCAGCACATTTTTCTTTAAATGTTCTCATGCCCCATGCTATATGCTTCCTATCAACTTCACACATTGGCCCCTTTGAAACCTACTAAATATCTAAGTGAATATAATGATGCTGTCATTATTGGCCTGAAGAGAGAGAAGAATTAGAAGGAGAATCCAAATTTCAGAGAACCGCACCAATACCAAAGAGCAAATTATGGCCCTCCCTCCATGCTTACTCTTGCCTATTCTTTTTCAAAGCAGGTGAACAAACAACAATTCCAACAATAAGCTAAAGCAAGCTCTTTTCTAATGAGAGAATGCTGTTAAATAAAGGTCAGCATTTCAGGGAAAGTTTATGGTCCATCTGGGCATCAAGCAAACTTCCTCAAATTCCTCACCTGGGAATTGCTTTAACCTCACATTTATTTAAATCACTTTGCACTTCACCCTGGATGGGATTCTTTGTCATTAAATCAGAATAGCAATAAAGTTTTCAAAGGCAAATTCTAAAAAGTAAAACAAAGCATATACATTTTGTCTCTTTGGCTATCTTCTTCTTTCTCTGAACTATTATGAGAAAAACCTATTGACCAGTTAAAACAAAGGAAACTTAGTTTGAGAAGGTCAATGTGGTGTTGAATATAAAGGTAAATGAGCTAGGAAGGAGTTGATGTTTCCATGTTCTTACTTTATCAGCCTAAGGAAAGGTTGTTTGGCTATTCCCATCAAGGCATTATTCTCAAGGAGTTCCTCAAGGATTACAGATTATTCAAGAGGTATATCAGGTTCCCAGGCATTAGGAATGAGATAAATGCCACAGGAAAGGTACATAGAGCTTTGCATATTTTGGTGGACAGAGAAAGATTACAACTAAAAGCTAAGAAAAAAACAAAGCTCCAAGAAGAAGCAGTATTAAAAGGATTTCAAAAGTGACATTGAGCAAGAGAACTACCCTCCCTGTGTCTCAGTTTCCTCCTCTGTAAAATGGGATCAGAACACCTGCCACCCAGATATTTTTGTAAGTTACAGAAATGATGCATGCAAGGTGGGAAGCACAGTGCAGCCCATAGTGTCTCCTCAATAAACAACACCTGTTGTTATTAGGGTAAGAGTGGGTTATGGTGTCAAATGTTATAGAGTTTGAAGAGGAAGGGTTTGGGATTTTGTGATTCTGAACTTGAGAAAACAGAAACTCAGAAACAAAGATCAGTTTGCCCAAGGTGAACAACCAAGGCAGCAAAGGTGGACTTCAGCTGAAGCAAGATTGACTCCGAGACCTTCAAGCACTGCATGTGACACATGCTGGCTGTTTGACATACTTCCTGCCTAAACAACAGAGTGCATATATACCCCCAAGGTGTGCAGGCCCAGAACTGTGAGGTCCTAAAGAGGCCATGGAAACAGCTCTGGGACATAGAAGGATACATGTGACTCATACACGGGGGCCTTGAGCAGCTAACCTAGACTACATGCTTTCTTGTGGATTAAAATCTATTTTTGCTCTCTGTGTACTTACCAAGCAAACCCCTGGTGCATAGCTGGTCCTTACCCAGATACTGGCCACGGTTGAGAGATGCAGTTTTAAATGGCAACTGTATAGAATGATTCAGTGGTACTCCCACCACAAAATTCCACACTGAGAAGTAGTGCAAGAGAAAGGAGACAGACAAGCCAAAGTGTTTTCACAATTTTTTCTTAATATGTCATCAAATTGTTTCTCTATTTTTCTTCAGTTTTATCTTTTCAATAACCGAACAGGAAAAAAAAAAAAGGATTCTACTTTTCGGCCACTTATCTCTAAGATAATTCAGGTTGACAATTCATTTCAGATAAAATACTAATTTTATCCCTGTTTTTGTTGTCCTGTATTTTCCAGAAATCCATATATTTCAAAGTCACTGTAAGGTTTATTTTCTTCCTATTTCATTTTCCTGAAATCAACCTTGATCTGAACGATGTAATGTATAGTATGCCTTCCCATAAAATCACCTTTTCCAGACAAGGGAGAATTTTATATCACAGTTCTTTTCAATTTCACCAGCTGCTTAAAAATATTTATAGCTAATTTAATTGAATCAAATATTATAATTATCCTTGCTTTTGCTTTTCCTCAAGTTACAGAAATTCACTTCATCACCCTGAAATTATTATAATTTGTATTCAAAAGCAGTGACCTAATAAGTTACGTATTTTAAGCCTCAGTAGTCTGCTAGATTTGCAGATAAATACCAGTCACTTTTGACAGCAACCATAACAGTGTTGAGCTTTCCTTTTTTTGTACTAAATAGTGCAGAGCTTGTTGTTATTCATGCTTTAAAGATATAAGAAGACTTAAGGGTTTCTTACTTGTAGTTCTTCAGTAAAGGTAAGCAGGGAGAACTATCCTATGCAGCATTATCTTGGCTGGATTGTTTGTCACTGCTTGTCAACAAGCATCCTCTAAAATGACATTGCATTAATTCACATAAACTAAAGCAAATTGATTTAATGAAACATTAAAGTGAAATTCAGCTTGAACTTTCACTTGAAACTTGAACTTCTAAACTGCTGTTCATCTAGAGTCAGTTAAGATTTGTGACACATATATATAAAATCTAAAGAAGGAAACATATTTCTTTTATTATCCTACCTAAGTGCCATCTGGCACCATGCTAAGTGGAAAAAAGTCCTCATTTGAGGTTGGTCTTGGTCTGGATGTGTTTACAAGGTATGACGAAAGAATTTTAAAAGTGAAATGGATACCAGCAAACACAGACTTTTAGAAATGTCTGGTGAAAGCAACCAGATAATGGGAAGCCACTTGAATGCCAGAAATAATGGGGAAGGGGAGACAGAAAGAGTCTGGGGATAAGGACAGGATTGTTATCGAGCATTAGGCATCCTCCAGTCAGCTTCAAAGATTCTTACGATTTGAGGGGCTCATCAAATTGATTTTCCCAATAATAAAAATGAGAAGGAATGAAAGTAAGAGAGAAAAGAAGGCAGGAAATTAGAAGAAATCATTGCAAAGAAATATGCCTGAACCAGATTATTTTAACAAAAACTATTAAAATTAATAGAAGATGACATTTATTTACTTACTTTTGTGTTAAGCACTATAACAAGCACCTCACGTGATTACCTCATCTCATCCTAATAACAAAGACATGAGGTAGGTTTTTTGTTCTTTTCTTTTTTTCCGTTTTCCAGGTAATGGGAGCTGAGGCACAGAGAGGTTCTGCAACTTGTTCAAGGTTAAGCAGTCAACAAGTGTTAAAACCTGGATTCAAACTCAGGTGATCCCATTCTACTTCCAAAGCCTATATTCTTTATTTTTTAAGATTTTTTTTTATTTGACAGGTAGAGTTATAGACAGTGAGAGAGAGAGAGAATGGTCTTCCGTCCTTTGGTTCACTCCCTAAATGGCTGCTACAGCTGGCGCTGCACCAATCTGACCCAGGAGCCAGGTGCCTCTTCCTAGTCTCCCATGCGGGTGCAGGGCCCAAGCGCTTGGGCCATCCTCCACTGTCCTTCCAGGCCACAGCAGAGAGTGGACTGGAAAAGGAGCAACTAGTACTAGAACCTGGTGCTCATATGGGATGCTGGCGCTGCAGGCGGAAGATTAACCAAGTGAGCCATGGCACCACCGGCCCCTTTTTTAAGACTTTTTAAAATTTATTTGAAAGAGTTAGAGAGAGAGGTAGAGACAGAGAGAGGTCTTCCATCTACTGATTTACTCCCGGAATGGCCTCAATGGCTGGAACTGAGCTGATATGAAGCCAGGAGCCAGGAGCTTCTTCCAGGTCTACCACGTGGATGCAAGGGCTCAAGGACTTGGGCCATCCTCTGTTGCTTTCCTTGGTGCATTAACAGGGAGCTGGATCAGAAGTGGAGCAGCCAAGACTCGAACCAGCACTAACATGGAATGCCGGCGATGTTGGCTGGGGGTTTAACCTGCTGTGCCACAGCACCAGCCCCAAAGCCTATATTCTTATACTCTTCATCACCAATTAGTGGCCAGCACTGTGGCCTAGCAGGTAAAGTCATTGCCTGCAGTGCTGGCATCCCATATGGGTGCCGGTTCAAGTCTCAGCTGCTCCACTTCCGATTCAGCTCTCTGCTACGGCCTGGGAAAGCAGTAGAAGATGGCCCAAGTCCTTGGGCCCCTGCACCCGTGTGGGAGACCCAGAAGAAGCTCCTGGCTCCTGGCTTCTGATAGGCTTCTAATAGGCACAGTTCCAGCTGTTACAGCCAACTGGGGAGTAAACTAGTGGATGCAAGACCTCTCTCTTTCTGTGCCTCTCCTTCTCTCTGCGTGTAACGCTGTGTTTCAAATAAATATTTTTTTTAAATCACCAATACAAGAAATTCCAAAGATCTGTGTGTGAGAAATAAATTCCAGAGCATATGGCTGTAGATAAATTTGAGTGAACTTCCAATTAGAATTCATATTTGGAATATTTATCAGAGTCAAATCTTGAAGCTACAATTGGTACCAAAGCACTATGCTTATTCATCATATGCTGTGATGGAATGGAACTCAGAATCATAGCAACACTGAGAGAGTTCATAAACATTTATATGTAAAAAAAAGTTTTTTCTCTTACCAGCATGCCAGCAGACATCAGAATCAAAAACTTCCTCTTTTTTTTTTCTGATGAACACCAAGTAACCAAACTGCAAATCTATTTAATTCAGTTCTTTTTCACAACCAATTATTGGAATGTTTTTAAGATAAATCACCTATGCTTTTCATTCTCCTTAAAATAAAGAATTCAAATTTATTTCTATGAAATAAGTATATATGTATTCAAAGTTGATACCTTAGTAATATACTAAGGTTGACAAAAGATTGGAAGTCATGCTTCCTCACCCTGAAATTGCTTGCAAATTAATATTGCTTACTACTCAAAAGAAAGTACTGCCTGGATTCCCAACAGAATATGAGTGCTGAGTAAAATCATGGGTCCCTGCTCCCTGCAAGTGACTTTATCACAAACAGAAGTTGTGTAGAGGACTTGACAAGGCTGTCAAAATATTCCTTCCTGCATGGTTAGCTGATAAGAATATATGACCAAGTCGGTGGTTCTCATCATTTTCATTTTGGGACTTCTGAAAGAGGATACCTTCAGAATGAAAAAATAGATGACACAAATTGTGCACTGACAGATGGGAGGAACAAACCTATTAGAAAGAGTGTCTTCACACACTGAAACTTGCTACTCAGGTTGACTCTACGATTAGCAAGTCCCAAGAGCAAAAAGACTCAAAAGAAAGATAAAGCCTAACCTTTTACTCTTTCTCGACAATAAAACAGCTTTTCACTGTCTATAAAACTTCCCCTGATCCACATCCTCCCCAGTCCACCAACATTTATTGTACGGCAAGGATCCAATTTAATCTAAAAGAATCACATGGTGTTAAGAACATTTGCTTTTTTATTAATATAAGGATAACAGATTTCATGTATTTCATAGTACAGTTCTAACAAGTTAACCATACTTCCTACCTTCTCCTTTCCCTCCCCCAATCACTTCTTTCTCTCCTTTCTTTCCTTTTCATTCATCTTTGCAGAGATATAATTTTAATCTACTCTATATCACAGGTTTAATTCACCTTTAACCACAATATTTAACAAGTACAAATTAGGAAGACTCCAGTTCTGCAGCTGTATAAACAAGGGCTAAAAATGACAATCATATCACTACGTGCCCAATTCTATACTTTTTTGTATTCTATATTAACTGCCACATATCAGAGAAAGCATGATATTTGTCTTTTTGAGTCTGGCTTATTTCACTAAGCTTAATGATTTCCAGTTGCATGTATTTTGTTGCAAAAGACAGGATTTCACCTATTTTTGATTCCTGCTCTAGCTCATCACCTTGGTCAAGTCAATTAATGTTTTAAGCATTAGTTCCTACATCTATAAAATTAATTTTCAGAGTTCTGATCCTGTAGGTTTCTTGAGAGCTTTGAAAAAATTGACCCATACAAAATATGTGCTGGCATAACCTGTAATCAGTCAAAACTAGCCATTCTCTTATTAGGATCACTTGTCAGAGAGCCCTACATTATACTTTATGGTAAACAGCCACCTCCACTGCACTGTAGCTACATGTCTGTGGGGAACAGGGAGCTATTTTTGCTTACTTGAGTAAATTACAGGTCCTTCACTGTTGATATGAACTCTATCATGGAAGAAGATATGGCCTCTGACATTTAGAGATTTACAGTTAGAAGAAGACTGCACAAGCGATGAGATTTTAAAAAATTAGAAGGTGCTGAGTTTCATGCTAGACTCACAAAGTGTTTGGGGACTGCAAAGGAGGGGAAAGCTAATTTCACCTGGGAGTTTGGGATAGCATCATGGAAGAATGGATATTTGACTTGAAGAGATCTAAAACAAAATTTGAAAAAAATTAGTAACAAGAAGAAAATAGATGTCTTAAAATTATAAATGTAAAATGGGGATGCCAGAGATATGAGGAGAGAATACAAAGGAGCAGCAAAAAGAATTGCCTGACCTTTGAAACCCAGAAAAGTTGAAGGACAGTGCTGGCCAGAGTTCAGCAGGGGAACCTGGAAAAGGAGTGGAATTGGTGGAACACAGCTTAGTTTGTGAAGTATTGAGTTTGATGTGGAAGAAGAATATCAGGTGAGGACCTATCCTGGTGAGGTATACCGTGCAACTTAGCAGACAGATGCAGATTTCAGAGAGGGATGTGATCATTTAAACTTGGGCTAACTTTGCGGGAAGGAATATACCAGTAATTTATAAGCAACTAGAACACAACAGTGAGAGCAGCCACACTTTCAGGACTTATGGTTTTAAAAGAAACCTTGGGGACCTCAAAAGGAAACCAAAGGGACACAGAATCACAGAGACAAAGGGAGGATTCCATCAAGACAGTGGTGATCAGAAATGGCAGACCCTAAAGAGAGGCTGAAAGGATGAAGGGGAGGAAGAGATCGTTTGGTCATATGATGATTGCAAAGAAAATGGTTGAAGACTGATTGAGTGATTGAGGGTCTTCAGAGGGTGAAGTGGAAGGGAAGGGGGTGTGAGGAACAAGGGATGGCATTTTATTAGGTTGGGTTTATTTACAAATTGGAGAGAAAGAGCTGCTAAAATGGTTCAAAGCTGAAGAATAATAAAGTTTAATTAATGAATCAAGACTGCAGAGCTATAGTTACCAATCTTTTCTTAAGACTCACTTAGGAACTCTTAGAATAATACTAATGATTGGTCTTGGTCTACAGATTTATAGTTAAATTGTTCTGGAAAGGTCAAGCACTTGTGTTATATATTAGTTTGCCCACGTGATTTTAATATGTATCTAGGTATGAGAACCACTGACTTAGAAGAATTGAACATTGGATTAAGGCCACTGTGGAGGGTTACTTTTGGATAACAAAAGCTATCTTCTTCCTCTGAGGTAAAGGTGGGGCAGCATTGGGGTGCAAAAGTAATGATGAATTGGGAGCAGAAACACTTTGAAGGAAGGGCATTGAAAGAACTCATGATGGATGAGTTCAATATGAGAAAATGGGAGGTGAAATGTTTACAGTGAGGGTACAGGAATAAGTCTGGGTCATGAAAGAAACTCAAAACATCTCCAGCAACCATTAGAATTCCACCAGTGCTAAATAAGGTAATTATCCAATTACTGCCTCACTCTTTCTATCCTCTTAGAAGCTATTTCCTAACACAGGAAAGGTATTACTGTCTTTCTTATTTCTCCCCACCCCCCCCAAAAAAAAGAGGAAAAGAAAATTTATAATCATGGAAGAACTAGAAAAATAGTAGTTATAAAGTCTGAAAGGTGACTTTAAACAGAGGTATGAAGAGTTAGAAAAATCTATGCTGTGGATTCAGATCTCTGTGAAATCATTTAGAACTTGTCCATGAAAGAATCTTGGAGTTCCTCTCCCCAACTTGTCCCATTTAAATGATTAAAGAGAAGTCCAGAGAGATTTGTGATGTGACCACTTTTAGACAATAAATTAAAAGCAGCAAGAAAACTTGAAGTCTCTTAATTCCTGCACCGGTGCCCACAGTTCTTCCACCATGTCTTCCTTGTGACCTCTGTGGTCAAAGTTCCCAGTTATCAAAATAGCTAAAGCTCTTCTGTGAGGATTAATAAGAAAAATCTGGAAATTGTTTTTAGCTTTTTGTAAGGGAAAGAAAAAAATGTTCAGTTTCCTCCCTATTGCTATTATTATGAGCATGAGATTGAATTGCTGCATCTCTTAAGAGTTTCTTATGACTAGTGTGAAGTTTCCCATTTTAACTCAAGCCAATTTTAAATTATCCATAGAATATACAGATAACTGAGTGTAATAATTCAGTTGTTACACTCTGTATATTGTTCGAAGTCCAACCAAGGGGAAACAGGAAAGCGTGCAAGCCTAGGGAAGCAGCAAGACAGAGTCTGTGCAACTGTGCGCAGCATAATGAAGAAGGAGCAGTCAAGTGGTGACAAGACCAGGGGTCTCCTCCACTGCAAGGCTGCAGTACACAGGCCGATGTTTTAACCCCATGGGCCAGGTTCTCTTCAACTGTTAAACAAAATGAATGAACTAAATCACCTCTCCAGGACCCTCTGTCTTGTACTTTACTTCTTGTCAGCATTATTCCATGAAAATCTCTAAAAATAATTAAAGCAAACTGCAAAGAATATTCCATGAATCATAGTTTCAAGATTTTTTGCATTATATGTAAAATTATGACTCTATATCAAGTTTTTTATCTGTACAATGGGGGAGTGGTGAAGCAAATATTTGAAACTTAGCTTTGCTGTTCAGTGAGCTTTTCACTACCTCTGGCCAATTGCACTTGGCAGGTTGCTGTTTACCTTGTGTGACTGAATGCTCTGTTCCCACGCCCTGCTTAGCCAGGGAGGACACCGACCAATGAGCCCGGTATCTTGAGAGAAGGCAGCTGGGCACCTTTCTCTTGTCTTTCTTTTCTCTGATCCTATCCAAGTGTGCAATACACTCTTGAGTCATCTAAGAGCCCTGGGGGTGTGCTGAAAAGAACTGAGAGAGAGCAAACAAAGCCGAGTGATGTGAGAGCAGCGTGCGCTGTAGGTAAGCTGGAATCTCCCAGAGAACTGTGTTCATTCTGCATTCATCATCTTGAATTAGTAAACAAATGGTATTGGAGAAATTCAGAGAGGAGCAACACTTAAAGAGAGCAGTCTTGGTTTGGGTGTTTCAAAAAATGGATAAAGATGGAAAACTAAAGAGAATGCAATGTTTTCTGGCTTTCAAACCATCTGTGTGGCCGCAAAAATAGGAGCATAGGGAAATGAAAACTTGTGGGAATGCTTTCTTTCAGAAGGAAGTGATTTTTCTTCTCTCACTTGCATTTGGGGTTGTTTGTTGATTCTGGTGTATATCTCCTCGTATTTTAAAAAATGGTGTGGTGGTAATTCACAAGTCTCAGGTTTCAACTCTAATACATTGGAGTCGTGTTATTTTTCTCAGCCTTTCAAATTCTCAATTATTTTACTGTCAGAATTTTCTTCTATTTGATCAATTTTCTGAAAGAAGCTCTGTCTAGACATGCAAACTGAATTGGAGAATGGATACAAACACCTAGATGAGTCTAGACAAAAGTATCTTCATTGATTTTATTAGGCAACAAGTCTTTAGTCCTCACTGCTATTAATTATCCAAATAGTGTAAGTGTTTTAGATCTCTCATTAATTTTGCATACATAGAAATCGTTTCACACAAACATTTAATGCTATTGTTTTATGGAACTTTCTTCTTCCTCTGCAAACTAGATCACAGTATTTTTAGTGACGAAAAATATACATAAATCCAAACTGACATCAATTCACAAATCCATGACATTCCAATATGTTCTGGTATATATCACCTACTTTGGAAAATGATTATTAATAGCCTGACTACAAGATTGTTTAAGAAACCTTTCATTTCAAATTAGTCATAATCAAATTTTTAGAGATGCATTAATACTATTCTTTTTCCTATACTCAGTTTTCTTGTTTAAAAAAGAATATGTATATTTCACAAAAAGAAAGAAAGAAAGGGAGGGAAGTAGGAAGGAAAAAAGGCAGGGGAGGGGAATTGGGTAAATAATTAGTCTATTCATTTTGTTCTTAGATCATCAAACAGAATACTTCCAGCCTTTCCAAAATATCCTGTACTTTTTTGGTTGTAGTTTCATTTGAGGGAATAATTTATTTTTTATTTTTGTAAATTTTTTGGACAGACAGAGTGGACAGTGAGAGAGAGAGACAGTGAGAAAGGTCTTCCTTTTCCGTTGGTTCACCCCAATGGCCGCTGCGGCCGGCACGCTGCAGCCAGTGCACCGCACTGATCTGAAGCCAGGAGCCAGGTGCTTCTCCTGGTCTCTCATGCGGGCACAGGGTCCAAGCACTTGGGCCATCCTCCACTGCACTCCCAGGCCATAGCAGAGAGCTGGACTGAAGAGGAGCAACTGGGACAGAATCCGACGCCCCGACCAGGACTAGAACCTGGTGTGCCGGCACCACAGGCAGAGGATTAGCCTATTGAGCTGTGACGCTGGTCGGGGATAATTTATTAACAGTAGAGACTATGAACATATAGCATGGTAGGAACTCAAGAAATTGATAGCCAATCAAGAGGACTTTGACAACCCAAGGTGCATAGGAAACACTGACAGTCAAATGGAGGGAGACTTCTATCTGGAGCGTGCTCTCACTAAAACAAACAGTCCAAAATGAAATTGAGGATAATGCCCAACTGAAGGGATTACTGTCCTCAACATTACCTTGGAATTCTTCAAGCCTTGTGAACAAATGGGCTCCACTGAGCCACAGAGCTAGAACTCAGCCAATCAGCCAATTATCAATCAATAAAATCTAGATTCTTCAGACCCCAAACCAAAGTTTCTTTCCACTATATATGTTGAGATAATTGACTGCTCTCCAGTGTCCTCTGAAGATTGAAACTTGACTGATGTAAAATGATAAGGATTTTAAACATTAACCAACATTTTTGAGCACTATATGTGTCAGACACATGATTTCTGTCTTACCTTTTAACACAATCGTTGAAATAACTCTTTGAAGTCAGTGATTTTTTTATTCCCAGGTGTGGACACTGAGATTTGACTACAGTTACTTGCCCAGGATAATACAGCTGGTAAATGGCAGAACCAGGAGTCAAACACAGATCTGCCTGACCGCAAAGTCAGGGCTTACTCACTACACTATCCCACCTCCTTAGGATACAATTTGTATTATTCTACAGGTGCTTCTGGGCACTCAGAAGCCCACCTTGCAGAATATTAGTTGTCTGAGGCTAAAAGCCTCTCCATTTATTGCTTCTGAATCCCAGAATGTTCTGGGCACAGAGTAGATGCTAGAAAAATACCTACTGAATTGAATGCACAAATGAAAACTCTGTTTTTCCAATGATTTATCATCTCACTGTGCTAGGAAATTAAGTATGAATTCATAAAATTTTAGTCATAAAGGTAATGTTTTTTGAACAAAAATCGGATGGCATAGTGAATAATAGATTGCAATCTATTGAGCTCAGAGCTACAGCAACAGTTTAAAAGGATAATGTAAGGATTATTGTAAAATTTTAAGAGATTACTGTAAGTGGCACATGATCCCCTTCACTTTCAATAAAAAATGCCTAGAAAATAAGAAAACTGTGCTTAGAACAGGCTTTCTTGTTCATGCAGGCTTTCATGAGAACTGTATGGATCTGTACATCCAGACTAGAGTTAGGATAGCTGGGTTCTATTCTTGATTTTGAAACAAACTGACTCTCAAATCAGAAAGCTGACCCTTTAGAGCCTAAATTTGCTCATAGTTGAAAGTAGGGGAAGATCAGATTAGGTGATTTATAAGGTCCTTCCAACTCTAAAGATCCCGTCTTTCTGTAATATTGCTATATTAGAGTCTAATAGCTAGAAATGCTCACCTCACAATTTTCCACCTTTTGTAAAATACTGTCAGGAGATCCAAAAAGTTCTTTATGTCAAAACTCAATACAGAAAGAAAAGAAGGAAGGAAGGAAGGAAGGAAGGAAGGAAGGAAGGAAGG
Organism: Lepus europaeus; assembly: GCF_033115175.1. NCBI lineage: Eukaryota > Metazoa > Chordata > Mammalia > Lagomorpha > Leporidae > Lepus > Lepus europaeus. Next base: position 101,346,851 of record NC_084828.1, on the reverse strand, counting down.
AAGGAAGGAAGGAAGAGGGAGGGAGGGAGGAAGGAAGGAAGAGATGGAGGGAGTGAGTGAGGGAAGGAGGGAGGAAGGAAGGAGGAGGGAGGGAGGGAGGAAGGAAGGAAGAGATGGAGGAAGGGAGGGAGGGAAGGAAGAGATGGAGGGAGGGAGGAAGAGATGGAGGGAGGAGGGTGGAAGGAAGGAAGAGATGGAGGGAGGGAGGGAGGGAGGAAGGAAGAGATGGAGGGAGGGAGGGAGGGAAGGAGGGAGGAAGGAAGGAGGAGGGAGGGAGGGAGGGAGGAAGGAAGGAAGGAAGAGATGGAGGAAGGGAGGGAGGGAAGGAAGAGATGGAGGGAGGGAGGAAGAGATGGAGGGAGGGAGGGAAGGAAGAGATGGAGGGAGGAGGGCGGAAGGAAGAGATGGAGGGAGGGAGGGAGGGAGGAAGAGATGGAGGGAGGGAGGGAGGAAGGAAGCAAGGGAGGGAGGAAGCAAGGGAGGGAGGAAGGAAGAGATGGAGGGAGGGAGGGAGAGAGGGAGGAAGGGAGGGAGGAAGGAAGGGAGGGAGAGAGGAATGGTTTCAGCTACAAAGCTGAGGTGCAGCAACTACAATATATGTGCAAAGTGAGCAGAAGAACACCAGTAAGATTAACAGAAGGGAAAACTATGCTGCTTCCTTGGCACTACACTAGTCAAGACAAGATTAGGAATATGGTAAGATTGAGCCACTTTAGAGAACAGTCCCATCACAGTTACAATTTTGGTTGAACTCTGTGGAAATTCACTTATCCATTTAGTTGTTAATAAGGCCAGATCTAAAATACTATCACCAAGACTTACCTTACACAGCCTCTAGTAACTTTGTATAAAGTGCAATTTTACATACACAGACCTTGGAATCCCCAGTTCTTGGTACTTCTTACTTAGCTTAACTAGCTGTGTTAATTTAGTTAACCAATGTGACCTTCTTCAATCTGGATTACTTCATTTTGAGAAGATGCAGTCAGGTAAGAATCATCACATAGCTTCGTACTAATTAGTCTTGCAACACATCTCAATTCTCAGACAAGTGGCAACCCAACTTTGAGATGGAAATAAACTGAATTTGTAAATTAATTCTCAATAACAATAAAGTGGGAGAAAAGTATATATAATCCTGGAGAGTAAGGATGGAGTCAGTGGAAGTGTGGTTACTTTGGATAGGAAATACCAGAGCCCCTAGAATCCTCCAACAAAGGAGTGGATGATGGGAAAGATGATCTGGAAATCTCTCAAACCACACTTTGATGTTGGATCATCCAAAACAGAATTCACATCTCAAAATCCCAAAAACTGTAGAAATGAAGAATCAAAATTAGAAGACTGAGAAGACATCTGCGAAGAACTTTGAATCATTGAGATTCTCATTATGACAAGTATCATATACTCATTAAGGTGCAATGACCAATGTAAGCAATCGTGACCAGAACTAACTAATAAGAAACTCAGTACTGAAGTGCTTCTGAATTTTGGAGTGTTGAGTAATGGACATTTCATCCTTTTGGAAAATAGTGAGGAAAACTCAGCCCCAACTAATGACTGTACATTATTGCTTTGTATAAAATATAGGAGTTGGAGAAGCAAAAAACAAATGGCAATGAAGATTTATCAAACTTCAGCTTTGGTCAGGCACAATAAGTGCTGTGTTTTAAATATAAGGATATTTCACAAGGATGTTGGAAAAATGGAACTACAATATATGTTTATTTTGGTGTGAAAAAGCCTTGAAAAAATATTTTCTCACAACAAATAATCCCCTTGAACCTTTTGAAGACTCCCTCATATGCATGGATTTCATATTTCAAACATTTTGCACCAAAGTGAAAAACATTTTATTGTATTTTCCATGAACTTTTTGAAACCCTTTCATGTTACTTCTAATATAATCAACATGTCAACCTCGAGAAAAGAGGTAACTTGTTCACATTTTTACACAAGAAAATTAGAGCTCAATCTAATAAACTTACTCAACGCTCATAAACTTGATGGATTATAAATCGATAAAAACGTTTTTGGGAGTAATTCAGCAGAATCTATCAAAATTTTTAAGGAACAAAATTATTGCCTTAGCAATTCACTTTCTATCCATTTATTCCTCAGAAATACTTTCACCACTGTACAAGGATATTACATGCAATTTTCTTTATTGAAGTATTACTTATAATATTAAAAATTTGAAGACAACCTAAAGGTTATTCAGTGGAGTAATTTATATGCACTATATTCTAGAATACTGTGGATGAAATAAAAACATTCACATTCATGAAATTAAACTCATTCAGAAGGGCATCTTAGAAACTTGGAGGGAGCATTTAAATCAAGATATAAATTCCATATGTAGCAAAGTCAATTTTGTATTAAATATTAATTTATCAATCTGTATAGATGTAGTAGGTGTGAAATAATACATGCCAAGTTTTTTAACAGTAGTTACACTAAGAAAATAAGATTGAAGGACTGGGGGAAAGAGAATACATTCTACCTTTTGCTCTTCTAAACTATTTCAAATAAACACCATTTAAAAAGATAGAAGGAATAATGACCCCAAAGTTGCACAAGCATCCCCTGATAGTAATGATCCAGCATAGTTCTTGCTTTGGAATCTACCTCTAAGTTTACAGTTTACGAGTTATCTTCTGAAATGCATTTATTCTGGCTAGGGTGGAAAATTATGTATAGTAGAATTACTAAAAAAAAAAAAAAAAAAAAGTGAAAACTTTCCAAGGAAAATCAATTACAGCATGGATGGAGGCCAGGACAGCAACCATAAATACATTCTCTGCCAAAGAAAGAATATGAACCTCGAGACATGCAGATTTGGGCAAAACAATGCTGTATAACATGGGTTTGTTTTTCTAAGAGTAGAGCTCTTAATAGCAGTTCTGACTATTAAGTTAAATCACTCCAGAGCAGAGTATGGTCAGATACAAGGTTATCATTTATAACATCACTAACAAATATTCTTATCAATGTGTCTGTATTTCCAAAGTTAAGCCTTCAGCATCTCCTCTGGGTTTTTCAGTCTTCTGCTGAAAATCAAAATTCTAATGACCAAACATCGTTATAGTATAAATCTTGTGGCAGGCAGAAGAACTGGATTTTTAGAAATTCTGGATTTTCAGAATTCTGAAACAAGGGAACTAGTATAGAACAGAAAATGAATATAAGGACCTCAAAGATACGTTCCAAGTTCCAAGAATATTGAAAGTGGACAAGTGATAATGAATTATCATCTTGAAGCAGAGCAGATTGTTACTGGCAGAGGAATAACCACGGACACAAATTCAAACACCAAAACTGAGCTATACGTTATTTTAAGATTATTGTTTCTCTTATGTGCACTTTTTTTCTAAAGTAACCACAGAGTCAACCATAGAGTCTTTCCAAGGAACATTTTTAAGGCTAATCTAGGTGCTATAAGATATAGTCTTAATCCAATTTTTTTCACTTATTTAAAAGCAAAACAATAACACTCAAAATATGCAGTTCCCTAAAGATATGGATTCTCTATTAGATACTTGTAGATATAGGCCCAAAGATAAACTTGAATCACATTTGTATCATTAAATGATCCAGCATCTGAATAGACAGTATCTAACTACATCACAAAACACACATGCATGCTTTCACACCACACACACACACACACACAGGCATTTCTACTTGCCAGTTTTAGCTCAGAGAAAACTCATATGGACTATGGCATACAAGTCACTGAATAACTTTCTCCAAAACCAAATCAAAACAAAGTCAGTCCATCTAGCTAATACATCCTGTCTCCCTCCAGAAAACAATTGTCACTGTTTTCTGTTTGAAATCAAGGTCAGAGAGGAGAAAAGCATCTGGCAGTTTTTTTTTTTTAATCAAACATCAAATCCATTCTCTTACTTTACATTTATGTAAATGTGTAAAAGCTCAGAAAATTCCATATGAATGTTGCTCAGGCGGGGGTATTGCTGCAATGATACATTTACAACGGGAACTTAACAAAAATTAGCAGCAGCAGCCTTGTGCTTTAACATGTGTAGTCATAATCTACAGATTAATCACCTAACGGCTCCAAAGAAACTATTACAACAAAACACATTGGTGCTGGTATAATTGAGAAGCATTCACTTAAAGATAAACTTGCTATCTTTTGTAGCTCTAGGTAGTGAGGATAGATAATAATGAGTAATCATGTGAATTAATAAGATCCCCTCCGGCCTCCCGGCAGTTACTAGAAGGAGTTACATTATTCCAAACCAACACATTATGATTCTATCAAAGGTGTCCTTGGCAGATCACTCTTTTGGGTTTTTCTATTCCCATATTTATCCTTGCCAACATTTAACCTTAGCAAAAAAATTTGACTGAAGCAATCAGATTCTGAGTGTGCATAGAAATGAGCAGTTATATCCTGTGTATCTGTCTGTGTGCATATGCTTATATAAACAAATGGCAGATTACAAGAAAACTATGCAGGGATTTCAAACATTTTTCACAAAAAGTCTTTTAATCCATTTTCAAAGAACTTTTTGAAGTATCCTGCATGTATGTGTGTAACAAGAGCAGATTGCTTTAAGCATAATATCACTTATCAGCCAAAACCATCTGTCTGAAATGTACTCAATACCCACAAAATAACTGGAAGAGTCCTGAGCAACAACAGAAATATCCAAAAGTAAGGATTCAGTAGAACATGCATAATGCATATAGTGTTCAAGAAATTATCAGTAAATTATCATTATCATCATTATTGCCTCTGCATAGCAAAGGCTCTAAGATAACTTATCCTAGAATACTTATTTAGCTTTAAAGCAGCTAAGAAGCAATCATCTGAGATGAAGGACACATTTGCTCTACTCAGGACTACTTGCAATAGTAAATCATTATAGATAGCACTCTAACAATAAAAAAAAATGGGGAAAATTATAAAAGATAGACATAACTCAAAAGAAGAACAGTTTGGGTCCATTTACACCAGGACAAATAATTTAGACTATTTGTATCTAAGGAGACCATCATTTAATCTTTGCAAAGGATACAGTTTGTGTTCTTAATGATGACACTGTGTTAAGAATACCAGCTATGGAGTCCAGTAGGTCTGAATTTAAATCTTAGTTCAACCTTGTGGTTTTCTGATCTTGGCTAAATTATTTAACCACTCTGATGCTAAATTTACTGCTCCCTTAAGTGGGGATAGTGTCTCTTCACAAAAGTAGGTCTACATTAAATCCTGAATACAAATGGCTAACACAGGGCCCACCTCATGGAATTCATTTAGGTAGTGATATTATTATTGTTACCATAGTTTTAAGAAAATATTGAAATAGATACTGCATTTTAAGGTCTCTTTCAAATACTTTAATTTTATAAACAACTTTGTCACTTAGGTGGATGACTTTCAGTTATTTAGAAAATTAACACAATGAAAGCCTAATTTCCACATTTGGTATATCACACAATATATACCCATACATGGATTAGAAGATGTATAATCAAAAGCAAATGTCTCAGATTTTAAAGCCTGCTGAAAAATTATTGGAACAGGACTAATCACTATAGCTCTTGATTTCTGCTGTTTGTTTCATGACACTTCATTGTTCATCACAGACAAAATGTGAAATCCTCCAGAGTATATGCTTACAAATGCCAGTGATACATTGAACATCTACAACGTCAGAGGAAGGAATCCTTCTTTGAAAGAGTACAAGACCTTCTGATGACATTCATGCTATGATCACGGGAGTTTTCAATCAGCTTAACAGTCACATTTAAGAGGAATGGTAGTGCCTCCCCTGAGCTGGTGAGGCACTCCAAGAACAGCTATTGAACAAATAGAAGCATTTATCTTAAATGGAATGTACAGAGAATTCTCTAAGATGATGGTGATTAACAGATAGATAGATAGGTGATAGATAAAATTAGGACCTTGGTTTGAGAAAATTGATTATCTGTCTTATTCAGAACTGTTCTGGATGTAAATGACAGGAATGTGGCTCCGATATATCTGAGCAAACAAAAGATATTGGCTTATATAACTAAAGATGTCAGAAGTTGAATGGGTTGGCATAGCTAGATTCAGCTGCTCAACAATGTTTTCATTTCTTGGCTCTTTTTCTTTTGGATTGGCTACATTGTCCAGAAGTTTTTTTCTCCATCATAAAAAAAGATAGCTACCAGCAACTTCAAATGTACTTGAAATATCTCCCAGAAAGACAGAGAAGTTCTCTCTTGAAACATTTAAAAACTTACCCAAGAAGGGCTTACAAGTGACCCACCTTGGATCTCGCTGGCTCCATTTTGATCATTATGAACAATCATGATGGTTACAAGGATATCTTATTCTGACTGAACATCTTCATTCACGTGACCACATGAGAGGGTAGCAGGGAGCAGTGTTCTTTGATTGATAGCCAGATCAGGGTCATATGGTAAGAGAAAGGTGTAATTTCCAAAATAAAAGGATATAGGAGCGAAAAAATCATAGATGACACCTAAAATTCCCTACTATAAATTACTTTCATATCTTCTGCTGGTTCCCTCTCCTGGCCTCCATAACACTGTAGTCAGTTGTTTACATACCCCAAACTGCCTCAAAATTTAAGCATTTTCAGGTAGGAAAAAATGTGTTTTCTTCACATTGTGGTACAGTACACTGAACATTATAATGGTCGCTCACTATTTGAACGGAATAACTGATACAATACCATTTTGTAAACTTTAAAAAAGATACACAAATAGTTAGGGGGTGGATTTAATTGTCTTTGAAAACATCAGAACTTCTATCTCAAAATTTATTGAGCTTAAGAACTGAAAAGACTGCTTCTAGCAACATCATTTTCATTTGTGTATTCTTCAATTCCTATATTTTTATTGCTGCATTTTCCTCACATCACATCATGAAGGGACTGAAGATAAAATTTTTAAAAATCATGTTACTACCTTGAAGCATAACTCCTACAGTACCCGTTGTAATATAAATTCTCTATTCCTGGCACTGAAAAGGATCCCTGGATGTAGCCACATCTGTTTCTTTTTGTTAGTTGTCACATCTGTTCTGGGATGCACTGACTCTTTTCCCATTGACGGCATTTCTTTCAATAGGCAGAGCAAAGAAGCTTGTGGCCAATACTTTCCAATATATTTACAGTCATCATCAAGGCATCATTATCTTGAAAATTCAACTCTCACCCATTTTTCTGAAATTCCATTTCTAAGCTACTTGCTTAAGGTTTTCTAGTTTTCATGAATTTACAATTATGTTAGGAAGACAAATCATAACCTGTAAAGGAAGGCTATGTTTTACATGTTGGTTTTTAATCACTCATACTTCCCTGCAATCAAAAAATTCCCTTCAATGTTTTTAATTTATTCTGAGAAGTGACAGAGTGAAGAGAATGTGAAAAGTATTCTGGAAAGATAAAGACTAGAAGTCATATTGTTAAGATAAACAGTGCTGCAATAGAAGTTGGTTATAATTAAAATATTTCCACGGTCCTCCTGGAAGTCACCAATCATAAAGATGCCGCCTTTTTGCTCTTGCTGAAATAAAACTTTCATTTGTTAATAACTCAATGTAACAAAGATTATTATTCCTTAGTGCTTTCCTCTTAATAGTCACTAGCTATTGTGGAAGGTAGAAAGTCCTGAATTCTTTTTTTTAAACTTTTATTTAATGAATATAAATTTCCAAAGTACAGCTTATGGATTACAATGGCTCCCCATCCCAAATTTCCCTCCCACCCACAACCCTCCCCTTTCCCGCTCCCTCTCCCCTTCCATTCACATCAAGATTCATTTTCAATTCTCTTTATATACAGAAGATCAGTTTAGTATATATTAAGTAAAGATTTCAACAGTTTGCCCCGACATAGCAACACAAAGTGAAAAATACTGTTGGAGTATTAGTTATAGCATTAAATCACAATGTACAGCACATTAAGGAAAGAGATCCTACATGATATTTTTTAAGAATTGATTAATTTTCTATGCAATTTCCAATTTAAAACCAAATTCTTTTTTTCATTTTCAATTATCTTTATATACGGAAGATCAATTCAGTATATACTAACTAAGGATTTCATCAGTTTGCACCCACACAGAAACACAAAGTGTAAAATACTGTTTCAGTACTAGTTATAGCATTACTTCACATTGGACAACACATTAAGGACAGATCCCACATGAGAAGTAAGTACACAGTGACTCCTGTTGTTGACTGAACAATTTGACACTCTTGTTTATGGCGTCAGTAATCTCCCTAGGCTCTAGTCATGAGTTGCCAAGGCTATAGAAGCCTTTTGAGTTCTCCGACTTCGATCTTATTCCGAAAAGTGGAAGTTATCTCCTCCCTTCAGAGAAAGGTACCTCCTTCGTTGATGGCCCCGTTCTTTCCACTGGGATCTCACTTGCAGAGATCTTTCATTTAGGTGGTTTTTTTTTCCTTTTTTTTTTTTTTTTTTTTGCCAGAGTGTCTTGGCTTTCCATGCCTAAAATACTCTCATGGGCTCTTCAGCCAGATCCGAATGCCTTAAGAGCTGATTCTGAGGCCAGAGTGCTATTTAGGACATCTGCCATTCTATGAGTCTGCTGTGTATCCCCTTCCCATGATGGATCGTTCTCTCTCTTTTTTATTCTATCAGTTAGTATTAGCAGACACTAGTCTTGATTGTGTGATCCCTTTGACTCTTAGACCTATCAGTGTGATCAATTGTGAACTGAAGATGATGACTTGAAAGTCCTGAATTCTGTAAGAAAGAGCAGGTAGAAAAGGGAGTAGAAGGTACCAACTTAAACAGCAAGCCTCACAAAAAAAGCACTGTCAAGAGAAATATGAAATGTAAAATCTTCCTTTTTTATAAAAGATAAGGAGGAATAGTAATAAAATCTATAGACTGGCAAGAATAAAAGGAACTTTGACCAAAAAAGTATGATTTCTTACTTTGAAATTTACACACAAGTTTAACAACATCAGTTCACAGAGTATAACCATTTAACAAAGTTATGAAACTGATTTTATATTCTTATCACTTTGCAGACTGGGAAACTGAGATTCAGATTTTAAATTATTTTCCCAAGAGACTAAGGCTAGTCATCTCCTGATTTGAAACTTCTGTGCTGATTCTGCAGTTTAATGTTTGCCACATCTGCTTCTATTTTCTTCCAAAAATTAACTATATACTTTTGAAATACAAAAATACTACATGTGTTTCATATACCACTTCTAATTCATTAAATGTTTATGTTTTATTTACTTTTTTAGCTGCCTCATATGTATATGCCCAATATATAATGTTACTCAATCATTTTTACTGTTTCTTATAATTAATTAATATCATCCAGAATGTAGATGGCCTCTAATAATTTGGATAAGGCAAATGAAAATGAGATATCAATTGTGCTTATGCAATGAAGTCACCTTCATATTTTCTTACGCTGGTCATTTAATAGTTGTAAGAGGAGTTGACAAAGTGTATTATTCAGTGAAAGGTATAAGCATTATCTGTCCTAAATTTTGTTTAGCACAGCTTTATCCCCCAATTTGCAAGTTTAATGTGAAACAAGGGCAGAAGACAAGGCCTGCGTACATGTGCAGGCATGAAAGGCCTCAAATGAGCTTGCAACTTAATTATGAAGACAGGAAGATTAACTTAAAATACCCAATATTTCTCTCCAGTCCACTTTGTCTAATTAAAGAGGAAATAGCCTCAAAGTCTCTGGTTCTCACATCCATAAATACCTTTCACAAATTCTGTTACTTCAATCATCCGGATAACGTAGGCTGCTCTGAATCTCTTGGTTCAGTACATTGGACAGCACATTGGCTTTAATTAAATAAATAGCCACCTACTGTTCAGAAACCTGTGCGATCTTAGACCAGTGGTTAGAGTTTCAAATCTTGGGACATGAAGACGAGGCAGGAAATGAAAATCATATGAATGCCTCCTTTTCCTGCTGACATTATTTTCCCACTACAGATACTCATTTTGGTTGCCTCAAACAGTGCTGCCAGTTCCATGCAATCCTGAGCAGAAGTAACTGACCAGATCTCAGCAGCACTCCTCAGATCATTTCATTTCAGTCTGATTCCATCATGGCAATTATGTTGTAAACAAAGACTGTGAAGAATGACTAACTTTACAAGTTTTCCATAGTTGCAAGTGCTTTGAAGTCCACTGGTAAAGCTTTAAAGTTCTAATCCCAATGTCGCCAGAATTTTTTATATTCTATTAACAGAAGTTGAAGGAATATTTATCATTAAATTAACTCTGTGGATCCACCTTTACCATTTGGTAAAATTTTATAACCTAGTTGAGTGAGTTAAATAAAAAAGTGATACGATTTCACTTGAAATTCTCTCTCTGTACTAAACTATTACGCACACGCACACACACACACACACAATGTGCACTAACCACCCTTCCTTTGTATATATTCTTGTTCACCTAGCCCTGAAGTTTCCCATATTTTCTTGGAGTAATGATCATTGTGTAACATGCAAAATGATAACAATTTAAACCCAAAAAATAAATTCTTACACTTGCACAGCAATTTATAGAGTGGAAAATGGATCACAGAGGAGAAAGCATTGAGATACAAAGTTTCTAGGGTGCATATTTGTTCCTAAAGCATTTTGGGGATTTTTAATAGAATAAAACTTTCTAATTTCTTTCTATTAGACCTCTTCAAGGATACCTTTACCCACTATGCTGTAGCTCCAGCTCAATCAAGGACACCTTCTTTTGAAAGCATTCATACAGTACCATTGTTTTTAAGATACTATCTTAAACAGATTCTCATAGTGATGATCTTATAGAATAGTTACATCAAGAATGGGTTACCCCATTCTAAAGATGAACAAACAATCTAGAAAAGTCAATTATTGTTTTGAGAGTCACATAATTTATAACAGAACTAAGTCTCAAACCCAGTTCCTCTGACTCAAGCCCTACCACTATTTCTCGTGTACAAACATATATCAAACACACTTGCTTCAGGAAGGTGAGTAATGATCCACTTGATTCTCTTTCAAGTGTGGTCAAGTACCCTGCAGTGCATTGTCACTTTATTTCCCCATATCTGAAGTGAATAGGTGATGTGGGTGGACTAGCTAACAGATAGGCATTATATGCTTTCTGGAACCATATTTAACCACATGGCTAAACTTGCTTTTGCTGATAATACTTAATTTCTGAGCTTCAAAATCACAATTTGTGTGATGAATAAGAATAACAATAGGCAGCAAAATATTATTTCATTTGCAATCCTTGCTCTAAAGTGCCCTGACAAAACATATTGGCTTATAATGTCATTTCCTTATACAACCTTGCACCTGCCTTTCATGTTGTGAAACTCTGGACTTACTGTTAACATCCTTAAAAACCTTCAATTATGAACGGCTAACTGACAGAAAAAGTATATTGGTGAAATGACCATTTTTCCATTCAGTTATTGCTTATAGTCATTGTGTATATTCCAACTAAACTAGGGTCTTTTTGCTTTTTACTTGTTAAACTTCTTATTCGGTGAAATATTAAGCCATTTTATTGTAATGTAAATTTAAGATATGTTGTCTCAAAAACTAAAAAAGCAAAAGGTGGAAGGAAGGAAGGTGGGAGGGAGATAGGAAGGAAATGTCATTATGTTCTTGGGCTTGTATGTCTAAGTCATAGTGAATCTGTTAATATTTAATTAATATTAAAATAAAATTTAAAAACCCTCTAGTGTCCCCCAGTGTCCTCAGGCTAAAGAACACTCTGGATGACCTTTCAAGCCATCCATGATCAGCGCCTTCCTTTCTCTCCAAACTTGCTTCTCAACACCCTCCTTTCTCTTTCCAGCTAAACTGAACAGTTTTGTAGTTACCCAGCGTAGCCCATACCATTTTACATCAACAGGCCTCTAACCAACATCCTCCTTCTCTGTAGAAAATCCTTTTACCAAATACATCACTTTTTCTTCAAAACTCAACTTGGGCATCTGTCTATAAAACTTTCTGAGTATCTTCCCACTCCTTCACAAACCAGGGTTGATGATTTTATCCTTTGTGCATATCATGATTAAAGTTAACTATCTGGTTCTACCATAGTAACCACCACAGGTATGTCTCCTTATATGTTTTATTTTATGGCTTCTATTCTTAGCATAGGACATTAAAAAAAATAGCAGGTACAATAAATGTGTACTGAATGCCCGGTGAATATGTGGATAACCCATTGAGCAGAGCAGCTAAAGAAACAGAAAATCATTTATTTTCTCAAGGGTAGAACCATCCAAAGACCAAATGCTGCCTTGTGTGGTCCTTCCTACTCTTTTATCTCAACTAATATAATGTAAGATTACCAAAGATCTCAAACATGTAACATCAGTATATAACAACATAGTTGCTTAAAACCTAATACCTAGTGAGAATAATATGGGAGATTTATTAAACTTATATAAAATCCTAGTGTTATTTCTACCACCCTTGAGGAAGACTTGTACTGTTGTGTATTTTGTTGTTGATTTGCTTACTCTCTTAAGTTCTACATCTTTAAAAATAAAACAGCTAGATAGAAAGGGGTGGGAGATTCTAGTGTGTTTGAGGCAAATGAGAACTCACAGAGAAAGAAAAACTCAGAATAAAAACCTAAGCACCATTTGAAATAACTAAGGGAAACATATATGGAACTCTAATTACTGGTTTCATAATTAGAGACATTTTAGGTGCTTTTTAAATTTACTTACAAACTCATTCAAGTGTGAGAAGTTGCCTAGAAATTGTTATATTCAAAATATAAATATAACTACAAAAATAAATACAGTTGAGAAAAGGAATATTTTCTTAATTTTATTTAAGGTAAACAAATTTCATATATTTCATGTATACAGATTTAGGAACATGGTGATTCTTCCCACCCTGCCTCCCTCCAGCGCATATTCCCACCCTTCCTCTTTCCTCTTCTATTCCCTCTCTTAATTTTTACAAGGATCTGTTTTCAGTTTACTTTAGATTCATAATATTAACCCTACACTAAGGAAAGAAATATTTTAATAACAAATGCAAAAATTCACAATTTAGAGTCTAACTCAGTAGTTTAGATAAATGCAAGCAGAGTTTGTGGAATTGCTTCACATTCAGTCTTAAAACAGGTTCACTATTTGAACAAAGATATATTTGGCAACAATATTGTATGTGACGTGATACTGCATTCTATATGCTTAGTGCCTAGTAGCAAAACAAGGCATTTACACAAATAAGCTTGTGATGCAAACTAATGGAGAGAGAAAAGTGATAACCTAGCACATAAGAGAAACTTAGCACCTAGAGGAAATCAGTAACTTCATAGAGAGTGGGTTTCTGTGTAAAGCAAATGGCATAATAGACATTAAAGAATTTTGTAAATTATAAAATCCTGTTCTAATGTTAGATGATTTTTCCTAAGCACAAAGCAGAACATCACTCTCTTTTTAAAGATTTATTTTATTTATTCAAAAAAATTACAGAGAGAAATAGAGACAGAGACAGGCAGAGAGAGAGAGAGATCTTCCATCTGCTGTTTCACTCCCCAAATGGCCACAGTGGCTGGAGATGAGCCCATCTGAAGCCAGGAGCCAAAGGCTTCTTCTGGGTATCCCACGTAGGTGCAGGGGCCCAAACACTTGGGCCATCCTCCGCTGCTTTCCCAGGTATATTAGCAGGGAGCTGGATTGAAAGTGGAGCAGCCAGGACTTGAACAGGTACCTGGATGGGATGCTGCCACTGCAGGTGGCAGCTTTACCCGCTACATCACAGTGCTGGCCCCATAGAACAGAACATCTTGCAATCTTAAATTAGACATCAGGGAGCATAGTTGAATTCGGTATGGTTAATGTTAAAACAGGTCCACTGAGCACAGGAAGTAAGCAGATACATCATACTACAGACAAGGAGATGCCAGACAAGGCAGGTCCTGGTGGAGGAAGAATCTGAGGCAGAAGCTTATTGGAGGAACAGGCTGCACTGAGTACCCAGATGGTGGGATTGGTGGGTACTGAGTGGTGGGACCTGGACCCACCACTTTAACTTGACTGTTCACAGGGCACTTCTTTCTCCCACTAGAGATGAGAGCTTCATTCTTCCTTGCACCATTGCTGTCTATCATGTGAATAGTTCTCCTTCATATTCAACTTGCCCTTACCTGAGTTGGCCTCAGATTCTACCGTAAGGCTGCCTTCCATGTATGCCTTTGCTTCCGCAGCCACCACATGAGACTGATTCTCTTTATGGTTCTTGGCTCAAATTCCCCAGGAAGGGAATCTGCGTGTTGTAGCTTAATTTCTCTATAGTAGCTCATGTCAGATATTCCTGTGCATTTTCAGAATTGAGTGCCCTTGAATGAGGTGCCCAGCAATGGCCCAATAAGATTTGATCTGGGAGAAAAGTTCATGTGATTCAAACATGACCATTTAGATTTTATCTTTTGTTAACACATATTTATTCAGTCAGTCACATGCTGCTCTGTGTATGCTGATACAATGTGAAAAGACCTAAAAATAAAATCTGCATCTTCATGTGGCTTTCATTCCAGTTGGGAGCAACAATAACAAAAGTAAGAAAATTAAGTTAGATAACGTCAGCGGGCAATAAATGCTATGAAAATAGTAAAATACATAATGTAAATGACAGAGTGAGGAGGAACATGGGATTCTAGTTTTGGGCGGGTTGTTACAGAATGATGAGTATCAAGTAAGTTAAGTAGAATGTGGTGCTTGGGCTTATATCATAACACCATAAGTAAAAGTAACAAGGCTGCTAAATTATCATTGCACTCCCCCCTCAACAAAGGTCAAAAAAGTTTAAAATATACAAATGTTTCATGATTTACAACAGGGTTATATCCAAACAAACCCTTCACATAAGCTGAATATATTCTAAATGAAAATATATTGTACCCAACCTACCAAGTTTAGCAAAACTAGACACTCTAGATTACGGGTTGTTTACTCCCAGAATCATACTGCAGCTGTCTGCATGAGAATTTGGCATGATATATCACTGTGTGGGGGAAAAAAATCAAAATTCAAAGTTCAAAGTATAGTTCCTACTGAATATACATTAACTTTGCACCATTATACAGTAAAATAAAAATCATGAATTGAACCATCATATGTCTGGGACTATCCATATACCCTAGCTATTTTTACAGCCTGTATACCTTAGCTATTATAAGCCATATAGCAGCACAAACCAATATAATCTTGTCACAAATAACAATTACTTGCTGTGATTCCTACTTCGCAGGGTTATTGAGAGGATAGAAACCAACATAAAATAAAAAATGTAAAAGCATTTGTGAGTCAAGAGACTTTATGTAGACATACAGGATCGTGATCATAACTAATATAAACTGAAGGGAAGGACAGCAAGTCCCAGACTGAGTGGGCATCCTACAATCTCTTTTTTTTGAAAATGTGAGTAATACAAAAATGTTTATAATATGTACCCATTTTGAATGGTAGAAACTCACCAAGCCTAAATTCCCTGGAAAAATAACTTCATGAATTTATTTTTATGTCATTCCTGTTTAGAACACTATTGAAAATCACAGTCTCTTCAGTTTTTACCATTTACTTAGCTTCCATACATTGTAATTTCCATAGCTGTATCACACAAAAATATCATGTTTTTTTTTTAAATATTTGATTATTTATTTGAAAGGCAGAGTTACAGAGTAGAGGCAGAGAGAGAGGGAGAGGAAGGTCTTCTATCTATTGATTCACTTCCCAAATGGCCACAACGGCTGGAGCCTTCAGGTTTCCTATGTGGGTGACTTGGGCCATCCTCTACTGCTTTCCCAGGCCATAGCAGAGAGCTGGATTGGAAGAGGAGCAGCCAGGATGCCAGTGCTGCAGCAGGTGGCTTTACTCTGCACCACAGTGCTGGGCCCAATATTGCGTTTATTATGTCAGAATTTTGTCCCTGATTTTGAGATTGCATTCTCAAGTCCCACTAACTTTTTACATCACTCCAAGCTCACATAAAATCAGATAATTAGCTTGACAAATATGTCTATTAATTATTTTAGACATGGTCATACAATTATATGATAATAGATTATCCAGTTTTAATGTACACGTGAAAAGTATTCAGTAGGCCATTTTTTTGACTGACCTCTTTCCATATCTGACATCGATTCTTTTCATCAAGTTAATTCACATTGAATTTTTCCCTGAAGAATTATTGTTTTCTTTCTATATCCATATCTATATCTATGTCACCTTTAGGCTTTCCAAGTTAGGAAGATTTGGGGTATTATTTTGTTTATGTGCATATTTATAAGAATTGAATAATATTTTCACTTGTGAAACAATATGTTATGGAGAAAAGATCTGGGATTGATATTATTGGTATCATTTTTACCACTGAGTAGTTGTGTGACCCTGAGCTAATTGTTTAACTTTCTGAGATTCATATCTTTAATAGGAAAATTAAATATGGAAAGAGATGGTGTATGTAAAATTTCTGGCACAATATAAGAACTCAATGATACCACTTTTCTTTTGAAATAGAATCAATTGCTATATGTTCATTTGGTTAAATAATGAAGGAGAAATATTGTTCTCTGGGTTCATTACAATGTGTGGTTTAGGACTTGAACTGAACAGTGTAAATATACAGATAGTTACATAATGGAGAAAATAATTACCTTAGAGTTATTAATGCATACTAAGATGCATGCTTCAGAAACAAAAAAGTTATAAAAGTTTCTATTACCTTACAGGATAATTGACTTTTCAAAATATGATTCACTTGCTATTTGCATTTCACAAAGCAATGCAAGCAATTACATTAGGTTATACTAATCATTGACTAAATTTTATTTTCTCAGCTAACCCGGAAATTTGTAGAAATATAAAGAGAGAACTTAATAATGCAAATTACAGTCTCTTCTTGGCTGAGAATTTATCAAAAACATTATTTAATCCAGTCTCCAGAAACAATATTCTGTAATCATAAATACTCATTTCAGAAATTTATTTATTTCCAATAGAGCTGAATTACAAAATGTTAAAACAATGATTTGCCTTTCATTGAATCTCTTACCACGACGACCTCAAGAGAACATGATTTGGAAGCAGAAGATAAATTTCCTTCCTACGACTGCCATTTACCAGCTGTGTAATCTGGGAAGAGTTGCTTACCCTTTCTGACACTCAGAGCTCTTTTTTAAGAGTGGGAATAACGTCCACCCCACTATCTTAACAGAGTTGTTGAGGAACAAATGCGATGATTCAGTTAGACCTCTGTGTCCTCAAAAACAGGTAGGAAAGAATTGGCCAGAGTTAGTGGCTCCTTTCTTTGAGTGCTGATAAGCAGCAGGCTGTTCTTTGCACTTCATGGTATAGTTATCTGCCCTGGTGATCTGAAAGTGATACAGTGACAAAGGAAAGATAGATTGGGGTCTGTGAGGCTCCAGACTCACCAGGAAACCCTGGGTTGAAGTCACCTGTTTAATCAGAAATGACAGTATTCTTGTCATGTTTTATGACGTCTAGCTTCTCCACAGGGACTGACAAATGAGATGTACAGAAGACAGAGGCATCTGGCCCAGGGATTGTCCTGGCTAATGGGGTTAACACTGTGCTTTAAAAAGGTGATGAAAGGGGAGTGGCTCATGGCATCAGGGCAAGACTTTTCCATCCCAGGCAACGGACGATTTTAGCGGCTGCAGAACAGCTCACTATCCACCACAGAAATCCTGGACAGGAATCAGAGACTAGTCCAAGGCTGAAGTATTAGAGGATTCTTATATTTATAGACTCAGATACATTGGTAAGGCTCAGGGAGAGACATTGCATGTTATTTTGCAACAAGCAATAGCCTTTCTGATGTTAGAGAGATCGTGCCCCATCTCTCACAGGCTTGCTCTTCCTCTCTCCCTCTCCCTCTCCAAGAGCCAATGTTTGTGTGGAAAATCATCCCTATTTCTTGACTCTGGTCCAAACCGTCATATTTCTACCATATTAATAAGTAAGCAGGACCCATTCAAGCTCACTCTCTTGATAAAAGGGTAAGTCAGTTATTACACCTGTGATTACTGGTAGTAACTGCAAATAATCTCCCTCTCCCTTCAAAAACCAAACAGAACGCATCCGAGGCACAGGCATTGTCTACATACTGCATCTGTGTGCACCCATCCATAACGCTGTTCCTTCTAAATAAGGGTGTTTGTCTGCCAACAGTTTCGACTTTCACAGCAGAGCTCTTCTTGACAGACAAGAGAGGGGCCCGCAGAGGGAAATCATCATCTGATTAAGGCTTTCAGGCAAATTAAAACTCTCTGGACAGGGTCCTGTTTCCTTCACTTAGATTTCAGCGAACAGAAAGTAGATTATCTCTCCAGGCAATTATCAACTCCAAAAGTGCTTGTGGTTTCAAGACTTTGGCAGAACTTGTTCAAAACAGCATTATCATAATACTTGTACAAACTCTAATTTCAATGGCTCTTCTGTCCCACATGATGCATGATGAAATTTATGAAAGTCTGGTTTTCCCTAGGGGCACGTCTTTTTTTTTTTTTTTTTCCACAGAGCCAATCTGCCTCACTTAAGTCCAAACTATTGTATTAACCATCCCTTTCACCAGACTACAGAACTTCTTTTTTATGGTCTATATCATGGCCACAATGCATCAAAGGTAGGACCATTATTTTCCACTTATTTTCTTTTCTAGAGAGCCAAATTCTTGTAGGAGCAGAAGAGGAAAGAGTGAGAGGCTGGGAACTGATCCTATCATCAACAATCTGATAGGGGTGTTTGAATGCACCACGCCTGGGATGCTTCAAACAACACCATGTTCAGGGCTCTTTCTGACTGGTTTTCCTTACAGATGTAGGATAGGCTGACTTGTATTTGATCCGGATACTTAGGCATCTGATAAAATCTGCCTGAGTAATTTTGCTTTTTAATATTAAAGCAATATAATGCTAGTTTTCTGGGGCACTGTATTCTCCCTGAAAACATGTATAAACTGCTTTATTAGAGATTATAGCACTACTGGGAGAGAAAGCCAGAGTGATCATTTATATGATAATGTGAGCTGATAATTTAGGAATAATTCGTTCTAATAAATGTTCAAATATTGCCATGTAAGTTTATTACTTAGTGTGTATAGTGGAACAGAAATTCCATACAGAAAGTGAAACCTTTTATAAAATGATCTTTAATTGACTCTTTCCTGTGTGGGAGAGAAGTATAGAAACTTAATAAGATTTCAGAGTGTGGCAGTTGCCAATGCTCACTTCCTGATACTTCTCTCCACCCCTTGTTCTCTGCCTCATCCACACAAGCTGGGGGAGAAGTACTGACGGGACAAGAGGAGACTTAGTAGGACTTTGAGATGGGAGATGTGACTGAATTCTAAGGTTCCATTAACCCTGTGTTTTCCTGGCCCTGAACAGGACGTGGAATTAATTCCAGACTGCAAACACCACAGAACACCAAATTTCAAAAATATTTTGTGATATACTATCAGAAGGGGAGAGGGTGGAATAGTAATTTAGTAACAAGTACAACAGGTTAGGGAGCCTGAGGATGGGTTGTTTTGGTCAACATTATATTTCAGCTTCAAACAAATCTTAGATCTTTAGGAGTCCATTTGTATAGATAATGTGGTATAATCTTTCTCAGAAGATGAGATTTTCTAAAAGCAAATTACGAAGAATGAAAAAATAACCTCTACTAAAAGAAACAAGTAAGGCTAATACATGTCAAAATTACATAGTGTTAATGATTTACCATACTTTTTTTTTGGGGGGGGGCATTAAATACATAGGTGTTTTTTTCTAAACACTTTTTTTTTTCAATGCTTTTCCAGTACCCTGAGTAACATATGACTGACCACATGTCCTCTGCATTACCCTCTCTAGAGGCACCCATTGCTAGCATGTTATTCAATAGTTTTTCCTCTGTGTGTTTGAGCCTGATGTGTCATCCTTTTTCATTTTTAATAGTCAAATAGTTTCCCTTATGGTTTTGCTATCAAGATTATAATATGTTTCTCCTAATTTTTTTCGAGTATACAAATATAGGTTTTTATGTTTAGAATTTTAACCTATCTGTATTTTATTTTGGATATAAGAAAAATATACCTTTATATTTTTCCAAATTTCTTTAATAAAACAGTTCCTTCTTTGTTTACCGATGTAAAATGCCACAAATAAACACAATATTTAGGGTGGAAAGCATAATCTGACCTCCATTCTACTTCAGAATAACCATTTATCTATTTCTCTACTGATATGATATGGGAGCTAATTTCCTCAGTTTTTTTTTTTTTTTAAGATTTATTTATTTATTTGTAAGGCAGAGTTACAGTGAGAAAGAGGAAGAGACAGAGTGCAAGATCCTCCATCCAAAGCCAGAAGCCAGGAGCTTCTTCCAGGTCTCTCACATGAGTGCAGGGGTCCAAGTACTTGAGCCATCTCTGCTGCTTCCCAGAGGATTAGCAGGAAGCTGGATCAGAAGTCTAGTAGGGGCCGGCTCCGTGGTGCAGTAGGTTAATCCTCTGCCTGTGGTGCCGGCATCCCATATGGGCACCAGTTCTAGTCCCAGCTGCTCCTCTTCCAATCCATCTCTCTGCTATGTACTGGGAAAGCATTGGAAGATGGTCCAAGTGCTTGGGCCCCTGCACCCACATGGGAAACCCAGAAGAAGTTCATGGCTCCTGACTTCAGAACGGCACAGCTCCAGCCGTTGCAGCCATTTGGGGAGTGAACCAACGGAAGGAAGACCTTTCTGTCTCTCCCTCTCATTGTCTGTAACTCTACCTCTAAAATGAATAAATAAAATCTTTTTTTAAAAAAGTTGAGTAACCAGGACTCAAACTGGTGCCCACATGGGATGCTGGTATAGCCCCATCAGTTTTTATACTATATTTTTTCGATTGGGAAGATCTTCCTTGGGTATCTTTATTTAACCTTCAACAGATATCCCCTAGCAAACTTTCCAGAAGAGATGAATTACTGCACATTGAGCTCAGGAAGTGTTGGGAATCGGAGGACAAACTTGAGACACCTGTCCTCCAAAGCTGTTCTCTCTGAATAAACAGAACTCAGTGCGTCAATGAACTTTTTCAGTGATCTTTTGTTTTAAAGATTTTATTTTTTATTTGAGACATAGAATAGAGAGGGAGAGACAGAGAGAAAGGTCTCCCACCTGCTAGTTCACTCCCCAAATGGTCACCACAGCCAGAGTTGGCCTTATCCAAAGCCAGGAGCCAGGAACCAGGAGCTTCCTCTGGAATCCATGGGGGTGTAGGGGCTCAAGCACATGGGCCATCTTCTACTGCTTTTCCAGGCCATAACAGAGAACTGGATTGGAAGAAGAGCATCTGGGATACAAACTGGCACCTCTATGGGATGCCAGCACCACGGGAAGAGGCTTAGCCCACAGTGTTGACCCCTTCAAGTGATCATTCTGCCACAGGTATCTAGGGTACTTTGATTCTGTGCCAGAGTACCTATACTATGTCAGCTACTGTGCCAGGCCAGGGGACATAATCTTGGCCAGATTGGCCCTTGCCTTTAAAAATGTCACAGTTTAGTAGGAAAAGATACCTATATGAGGAAAGTTCTTACTAATCATGAGTTGAATGAGATTTGAAAAACGTTTTCCACATTACCTGAGGTAAAACAGATGAGTCCTATCAGTGAATAATTCACTTGACTACTGTGAGATATACAAGTTTCAGAAAACTTTGAGCAAGGCGATGGTAGAAGGTAGCTAGAATTCTGCCCTAGTAGTGTTTCAGTAAATTTTAAATGAGAATTTTGTTTACTACTCACCATTCTTTTCTTTTTAAATATTATTTATTTATTATCTATTTATTTAAAAGAGTTACACAGAGATAGGGAAGGAGAGGGAGAAGGAGAGAGGTGGGGGAAGAGAGAGAGAGAGAGGATATAATCCATCTACTGGGTCATTCCTCAAATGGCTGCAACGGCCAGGGCTGGACCAGGTCAAAGCCAGAAGTCAGGAGCTTCTTCCAGATCTCTCACATGGGTGCAGGGGTGCAAGCACTTAGGCCATCTTCCACTGCTTTCCTGGAGTTGAATTAGAAGTGGAGCACTGGGACTCAAACCCACACCTATATGGGACGCTGGCATCAGAAGCAGAAGCTTTATCCACTACACCACAATACCGGCCCTGACTTCTCACCTTTCTTATATCCACATATTCCTCTGCAGAAGAAAATTGGTCTTTGTGGAAAAGTAATCCCTGTAAAGGTAATGCTATTTGTGAAATGCTTTTTATGTACCAGACATAGGTACAAATATATATGTGCAGAAAAATCTTTATGTGTATATATATGTATGTGTGTGTGTGTAAGTGCATGCATAAGTTTTTAGTTTAATTTTTATATAGGTACTATATACACGTCTTGTGTGTGTGTGTGTAATATATGGACTTTATATATATGCATATACATTTATACCTCACAGTCATTATCACTTTCACTTCATACTTGGAGACACTGGGGCTCAGGGGCCCAGCACCATCGCACTCCTCACAGGACCCTGGACAGCTACTGCAGTCCTCCTAGTCTCAGGCTCTTCTGGAGAGAATATGAGGATCCATTCAAGGGTTTATTCTGAGTAATTTATAACATAATGGATATAAAACATGTAGTGAGAGCCTGGCACATTAGAAGTGCTCAGCAGCTAATTACAATTCAGGTCATACAACTATTTTGTGGTTTGGCAGAGCCTATATGAATTAAGTGATTCTTCTTAGGCTTAAATCAAACGTTAAATACTTATTAGGACTTTTTTAAAAGCCATATTCTTCAAAAATACCCCTAAGTAAAAAGAAGGGTAGGTTTGTCTAAAAAAAATTGTTTAAAATATGCACTCATTATGAAACTAATGTAATGGGGTTTTCCTGAAACATTCCAACAATTTCACTTCTCTGTTCCAAGACCTCCAGTCAGGTAGACATCAGGTTTCCAGACCCCAGGCTTCTGATGGAAACCCTCAGTGCCTGTAAAACAAGTTAAGTTTGCTAACATGTCGAGCTCTGCCTGAGCCCACATCCCAACACTGCAGTGTGCAGTAATTCAGAGGATACTGTCTCTATACCTACCTTCTATCTCACTGACAATCGGTGTGGATCAGAAACAGGTGGCAGACCAGAGGGTCTCAGACCACAGTTCCGGATCTACCTGAGCCCGGGCAACATCCCTCATATAAAAAGATACTGTGAGGCCATGTGTACGGGTAGAGACCAAGCCAGAATCTTATAACCTGGGCCCAGAGTAACCATTCAAGGAATCCTAGCTGTCTAATTGATCGGCATGGCAGGGTGAGGTAAAAGTGTGCTGTTAGAACCTTATCTTACTATTCTCTATATAAAGTCATAGCATTTTAAATTCTTCATCTTGAGTTAGGAATTTTTTAAATAATCTCCTTGTCTAAACTTACAAAGAGGTACAGTCAAGTGCATTCCACGCCCGTGTCAATACACTGAATTTTCTTTCACCCAAAAGTGTGGTGGTAAGAGGGGAGGGTTGGCATGAGATTAAAATGTTTTTCCATTGAGATTTAGAAATGTTCAATCAGGGAAAGTGCATCTAAATTTTCTCATTCTTTTCTCTCCCTGTGACTCCTCCCCTTCCTCCTTCTTCTTCTTCTCTCTCTCTCTCTCTCTCTCCTCTACCCCTCTCTCTCCCTCTAATTCTCCCTCTCCTTCTACTTTCATCTCTCCCTCCCTCCATTCTTTCTTGCTAGAAAGTCATAGTGACAAATGGTATAGTTCAAAAGGGAAAATGACTAGTTACAAGAAGTGTTGGTAGAACAACATTATGCATTTTCCCCATCTCTTTTTTCTCCCTTTACTAACATATTATTCCACTCGGAAATTGAATCTGGTCTTGGTTGATGTTGGAATTGGAAAAGGAAGGAACTTTTCAAGTCTTCAACTTTCAAAAATTGATATTGTTTTCTTTTTTTTTTTTTGTACTTACAACTTTCATATCTGCCATAATATATATTGCTTTAAAATAATTTTTGGAAAGTTAAGGTAAATGAAAATCACCTATTATCCCATGACTTGGCAATAATGATAGCTGATAATTATTAAGAAATTTCTACAAACCAGCCATTTCTCTAAGAGCTGAAAGCATTATCTTGCTCACTCCTCAACAAATACTATTATCTCCCATCTACATTTGAAATTAAAGCACAGGTCTATTGAATAACTTTCCCAGAGTCACACACTGTGTAACTGGTACAGACACTACTCAAACCCAGACAGTGGGATTCCATTGCCCACACCCCACCCACCCTACTGTCATCTGATAGTCTAAACACTTTTTAAAATAGAGTTAGGATCATACTGCACTCACAAATTTGGAACCTGATTAGTACATACATTCTTCCTGGGGAATGTCCTAATCTATATTTGGATGAAAGACAAATCAAGTCTAACTTTATTTCATAGTGCCCTATAATGTTGCATGAACCATGAATCAATAAACAACAAAGCACAGTGGATTAGTGACTGAAGGCAAGTCACTTCAGGACTTTGCCCAGGAAATTTGTAAAATGTGATGCAATGTAGGAAGGGGAAGAAGCTAATATCTCATAATCACTTTTGGATGTATCTTTACCAAAAGTAATTCTCATCCTCTCACTGTTGATTCATGTAGCTGAGAACTGCCAGAGAAAAATCCCAAACCTCATATGTAATCAATACTGAGTGGTGAAAGTCAATTAACATTCCTTTGAGGAATCAACATACATATCTGCCAAAAGGAAGAGCTGACTGAGAGTTCACATCCTGCCTTTGATTGCAGGGATCATCAGGCTCCTGCCACTTTTTCATTCCCAAGGGTTCATTCCATCTTTTCTAGAACAAACCCCTTACCCAGTGAACTTTAAGGTATAGACATATGGGGAACCATGATCTCCACTTCTTCAGCCCCAAACCTTTGGACAGGGTCAGGGGAAGCAGGTAGTTCTCCCTGTATCTCATTACCTTAAGCACAGCTTCCCTAAACAAATCCACACTGAAGAAAAAAGAAGCTATCCAGGCTCTCTGGACCTCCATTGTGGATGGTATGCTGTTAGAATCTCACATCTCTGTCAAGGACTTCAAGGCAACTTGGCCTCCAGTAAAAAAGTTCCGGTCCCAGGAGTGAAGGCTCCAGCCCTTCCCTGTTGTTGTAGGCAAATCCCTTAAGCTCTTTGGTCGTAGTTACCTTTCTCTAAAATAAAGGGATAAGACTCCAACAGTGATTTCCTGTGAAGTGTTGGGGCTCTGATGTAGGCTATCACACCAGGCCAGCTAACAGGTCGAACGAAAGGGTTGGGCCCAGCTTTCCCCACCCCCTGGCTTCATTCAGAGATGTTCTGCCTTTATCTTTTTATATTTGGAGAATGTATTAAAATTTTGTTTGAAAAAAAGATTCTGACAGTAAATGGTTTCAGTAAAAATTATTGGATTGAATGGTTACTAAAGTCTGCTACAGTATTAACACAATTTTTTATAATGACCCAATTCCATACTGCATCTTTTATGCAAGGACAGAAGACGCCATCTCCCTCCATACCTGGATCATACATTCTTTTACACAGGGTCTCTCTCTCTCTCTCTCTCTCTCTCTCTCTCTCTCTCTCTCCCTCTTCCCTTCCCTCCCTCTCCCTCTTCCTCTCTCCCTCTCTCTCTCCCTCTCTCTCTCTCTCTCCTCATACTGGCAACATATATAGAGTCTGAGTTATCGTAATCACACCAGCAACTTTAGATCTCTTTCAGGCTACCTAATGTATGAGCTCTCACCCTCAACCCTCAGGCATAGCATTTCTTAAAACATAGTCTAGCTGCATTATTTCAAGATGATGGAGAAAAGAAGAATTCTAGGTGGAAGATAAAATAATACTGATCAGTCTCTGGCTCCCCTATCTGCTTTCCTAAGACAGAGGTTCACTGAGGACAAATACATCATTTAATATTTATACTTATCTTGAACTCTCTTAAGGAAATATGCATATGTGAAATGCATCAAAATTGGAAGACCTTGATACTCAAATTGCTGGAAATGGATAGCTGTATCTGTAATTATGATGTTATGCCACCATCAACCACAATAAGCCCTTGAGTAGTCTATATGTGTTTTCCACAAAGAGAGACATTAATAGAGCAGACTTTTTAAAGTAATATTTGTGAACCTAAGATCTCAACAATAATAGAGCCCTTTGAAGCCCTTTCTGCTTGTTTGTGCCTGCATATTTTGTTTCATTTAAGTCATTCTCAAAGTATGAGTACTTGACCGTCTATGTTAGTATTAGGGCAGGGAAGTCTTTTTGAAAAATGAAGTTTTCTGTTGAATCTCAATCTCTGCAAGAAGGGCTTAGATTATTAGTATGTTTTTGGGGGCTTTTAATACATGCCAAGGTTATTTTCCTATTTTGTGACTGCTTTGCTGTAATGCAGCCTCAGAAAAAACAATGTTTTAGCTACCAAAGATATGTGGTTTGGCAAGGTCCTATATCACTCAACTTATTTTTAAAATTAAATGGGGCCAGGGGAGGTCTGGTATTAGAGTTGAAGCGGGGTACAGCATGGACTGTAGGTGATCTCTAAGGTCTCTGCCAACCCTAACATGCTGATCCTGAGTTTTGAGTTAACTCAGGCTTGGAAGCCAGAGTAGTTTATTACCTAGATACTTTTCAGGTGAAGTTATCATCCATTATAAGGCACATAGTCAATCTGGAGAAACAGAAACTTTTAAAATATTTATGTACATATTTATGATGTGTGAAATGGAAAATGATACATTTGGGAACAAGTACAAAAAATGAAAAAAATGTCTAGTAAAACAGGAAGAACTCATAAGTCACCTGACTCACTTCCTCCTAGAGGGACAATCACATGAAATCTGTCTTGAAATCCACACTTAAATATGCTGTGGAGTCTAACCAGAGAATATTATATCAAAAGGCATGATTTGGCCCTTTATGAGCCTACTTTTTCATTGAATGCATTTCATAAACTGAGTTCTAAGTAGTTTTTTGAGTCACTGATCTGAATTCTCCCACTGCAATCTACTCTGAAAACCAGCTGTTACTCTATTGATTTTTAATCAATTTTTTTTGACTAATGGTTATTTATTGCCTATAGTGTGGCACATTATACTTCCTGAATGACTTTTGATCACCCTCCTTTCTCTACTACCAATGCCACTGCCACAGACTGGGCTTTTATATCCCTCACCTGTGCCATTGCAAAGTCCTTCCAACAGTTCATCCTACTACTATCAATACATCTTCTGTCCTAAATTCCCAAAATGCAAATCTGTTTATGTCAGTCTTCTGCTTGAAACTCTTTATTAGCTACCCATTACCTATTGGATAAAGTCCAACTTCTTGGAAATGACAAGCCAGACTACTCATTACCTGGCTAAGCCCTTGCCTTTCTAATCATATCTGCCTATCTCCAGAGGCACTGAAATTCCAACCTTGCCAAGTTTTTTGAGATGTTATGACTTTGAAGATGTTATTTTATCCTTCTTGGATGCCCTCCTTTCTTCCTCCTTACCTATTCAATGTGCCTGACATTTCTGATCAGTAGCAAGGAGACCACTGAGGCAAGCTGAACGAGATGGGAGGACATTATGCCCTGAGTGAGGTCCAATGTCATTGGAAGGATGGTAGCAAAGGACTAGAAGGATCTGGTTTGTGTTTTAAAAGCTCACATGGGTTGCTATGTTTAAAACATCCATGTGAGTGGAAAGTATGAGAAGAACAAAAGCAGAGAGACCTATTAGGAAGAAATTATACCAGTGTGGGTCAGAAATTAGTGTGGAAGCAGTGGAAACACTAGGCCATATCAACATTGTGCATATGTTTGATGCAATAGCCAATACGATTTCTGATAAATTGATGGAAAGGGTGACAGAAGAAATCAGGGTTTGGGTCAAAGCAACTGGAAGATTGGAATCATCATTAACTTAGAGCAAGAGGAGCATGTTTGCAGAGGATGGCAACAAATTAAACATGCTGTCTCGGGGTGTTGAATTTGAGATGTTTTTTAGATGTTCAAGTGAAGATGCCTATTTGTAGGCAGTTGGCCATATGAGTCTAAAATTCAAATGGGAGGTTGCATTTAGAGAAATTAATTCAGAAATTATTAGCATGTATTATGTATTACAAAAGCATAGATGTAAAACAGGAATATCAACACAGAGAAAATCAGTTTAAGAAAGTAAGATGAATAAATGAATGAATGGTACTGAACGAAATCCCAATTTGTACAGCCTCATATCAGTACCATTTGTGGGATTTCATTGTTCAGTATCTTCTCTTGTGGAAAACGTGCTGGCAATTCTCATTTCCAAGGACACGCTACTAATGAAATTATTTATTAGGCTAATACAGTCATAGTAAATACAATTATCTATTTGAATATTGGATTACTGGCCTTAGTAATCACATATTTGCAGAAAGAAATAAAAATCTATACATCAATATGATGAGGTTGTCGAGTTTAAATGGGAATCACAGCTAAAGGAGGTGCTCGAAAACATTAAAATTTCTCACATCCTCCCACATGGTTTACAGTTTCCAATGTGCTTTATCATCCGTTATCTCTTTGACTTTGCACCTCAGGACAAACACATACTAGGAAGGAAAGACAGTATTATTAATCCTGATTTAAATTTTGAGAAACTAAGACTCAGGATGTGAAGTAATATGCTTGTACTGATGAATGGGTCCTCATAGCTTGAATTCTAGCAGTCTACGGGTCCACTCCACTTCCACTTGTCATAGAGGTCCTCCCCATCCTTAGCTGCAGTGCAAATAAAGCTTTCATGGATAGAAAAGCAGTATGGATCTGTTCTACATTTCAAAGTCAAGACTGAGAAAACAAATAGTTTTATTGGGCACCTTTCATCAGGTCAACTGCACTGTGTGTGTTGTAGGTGTGAGCTTAATCCCCATAAACATCCTCAAGCAGTGGATCTGTACCTTTCCAAAGAAACACTGTAGAGGAGAAGAACAATGACCAGGTAATTTGTCTGAACTCACACCCCATTCAACAACCTCAGCCCTTTTGCCACCTTTGTTTTGGGGTTTGTTCCCATATGTACAAAGGGATCAGCATTCCATCTTTTTTTTTTATTTTTTATAAAAAGCTTTCATTTAATAAATATAAATTTTGTAAGTAGAAAATTTTGTAAGCAACTTTTGGATTACAGTGATTCTTCCCCCCCATACCCGCTCTCCCACCCCCGGACCATCCCACTTCCTACTCTCTCTCCCATCTCATTCTTCATTAAGAATCAGTTTTAATTATCTTTATATACAGAAGATCAACTCTGTACTAGGTAAAGACTTCAACAGTTTGCACCCACACAGACACATAAAGTACTGCTTGAAGACTAGTTTTAGCATTAATTCTCATAGTACAACACATTAAGGACAGAGGTCCCATATGGGGAGCAAGTGCACAGTGACTCCTGTTGTTGATTTAACAATTGACACTCTTATTTATGATGTCAGTGATCACCCAAGGCTCTTATCATGAGCTGCCAAGGCTATGGGAGCCTCTTGAGTTCACAAACTCTGACATTATTTAGACAAGACCATAATCAAAGTAGAAGTTCTCTCCTCCTTTCAGAGAAAGGCACCTCCTTCTTTGATGGCCCATTCTTTCCACCGGGATCTCACTCACAGAGATCTTTCATTAGGTCATTTTTTGCCACAGTGTCTTGGCTTTCCATGCTTGAAATGCAGCATCCTATCTTGATGCCCAATTCTACACACTCCTCTCCATCCAGGTGCAGATTATCTGTTTTCAATTTTAATAGCCATTTCTCAGCAATGATAGTTCAAAATAGGAACCAATGCTATTGATTTTGTATTTTCTACACATGACCTTTGCTCATGTTATCTAAGCTGTACAATATCCTACAAAAGAGGCATTATTTTCCTAATTTAAAAATTAGGGAAAAGGAATCCACTATGTTCTTTGCTATGATGATAATGCTGGTCATAATTGTAAGGATTGAGATATGGATTCAAATCTGTATAACTTCAAAGCACAAGCTTATTCTCTAACTCTGCATTGCCTAACCCATTCCCCATGTTGACCTGTCCCACTATTATAGGACAACATAAATACAAACTAAATTAGTCTCTCTCTGCTACTGGGTGAACTTGCTTCTTGTTTCAGCTTCAAAATTTCTGTGGTCTTTCCTCTATTCTCTATCTCCATGACCTTTCTACCTACCCCCCACCAGCACCCCAGAGATTGTCAAAACCTTGTTGCAGTTAGTGAGGTCCAGGAATGAACCAGATGTCTGTATAATAGCTGGATTGAAAAGAGCTTCCATGTGTCTAGAAGACAAAGGATCCAGTTTGTACCAGACACTAAATTTATTTCTCAAATTTCTCCCATAAATCTGTACCAGTCCCCCCCAAAATGGCTGATTAAAGAATCTCGTTTGGTTAATGCAACCATCCCATGGTTTGCTTCAAATCAAGGTGTCTACATGGCATGTGGCTGGGGAAGATAGGAGGGCTGGCAGCATTTCCATCCTGATGCTCCGTTTTCACAGGTGTACTTGCTGTTATTCTCCACACAGATGCCACACACCCTGAGGAGACTCATGAAAGCACAGGGTTAGTTGAACAGTCTCAAGTTACCTGCCTAACACAGGCATCGTTGGGAAGAGTTCAAGTCACAAGCTGACACTCTTAGGCCTCTTGCCCATAATGGATTTTTATCACATCATAAAGGAGCTCCTCAGCCAATTGGAAATCATTGCCTTTCTGAATCAATTATGATTGCAGGGCACTCTGGAATTTTACATTGATTGTGATGTTAATAGATACAAAGATACACAATGAACTGTTCAATAATCATTCCATTAATGTCTCGTTTAAACTTTATTCCTGATAACATCATTATGAAGGAGAAAAAGACCCAAAGGACACCACCACTTAGAAAAGTAAAGCTCCCTTATAAATGTGCAGGCATCTGAAAGCTGCTTGCCTCTCCCTAGCTTCCTCGTCATGAGATGTACGAAGCACTGAGTTTGCACAGCCAGGCCCACTGAATAATCAAGGGAAAAGTTTTGATCGGGATAAAATCGGCATGCAAAGCATAAGAGTAGGGACAAAGTCACATTGTCATTTCCATTTACTGACGCAGTGATACAACAAACACAGCATTCACCATGAATTGCATTGACATTCCTGAAGCATAAATATTGGAGGTGCTCTAGTACCACAGTGTCAGTAATTCCATATAAACACACTTGAATAATGTGCTATTCACTACTTATTTTCCTAACTTCTGTGGGTTTGCTTGACATGGTTGTGGGTAAGATACATAGATGGTGATTTTCACCTTTCCCTCTCTGTACAAGCTATATTAGAAACAGCTGGCCCTGTTTTTAATCTCTTTGGCTACCACTCCTTCCTTTGTGTTGCTCTGCAATGTTCCAAATGTTAAAGTGTTGGAGGAGGGGTGGGTTATTAACCCAGCAGTTAAGATACTAGTTAGGAGGCCCACTTCTGAGTGCCTGGGTTTAATACCCATCTATAGTTTCTGACTCTAACTTCCTGCTAATGAAGATTCTGTTATGGCTCAAGTGAGTCCCTGCTAGCCATATGAGAGATCTGAATTGAATTCCCAGCTCCCAGTTTTGACCCCTGCCCAGCCCTCGACATTTGGGGAATTTGGGTAGTGGAGCAGTACATGAAAGCTCTATCTATCTGGCACTTTTTATCTCTCAAGCAAATATTTTTTTCAATGTTTGAGGAGAAGGAATGGCAGGAAAATTGATAGTGCCTTAATAAAAACTCATGTTTTTAAACTTCTAGAAGACAGTTGGTAACAAAGAATTAGGAAAAGTACAGGACAAATGACAAAGTATTCAGATCTCAAGTTTGAATTAAAATTTGACATCAGCCTCAAATTCTCTGCATAGGGCATAGTCATGAATTGGATTATCTGATCTTTTGCTCCAACTCCTCCATCTGAACCTGGAGAGCAGTTCTATAATAAAAAAGTTTGGTGGTATGAACCTGGAGTTTGTAGAGGACTCTAGTTTGAGTACCACCAAGTGATAGCTACACAGCAGCACTTCTCTGAGATGAAAATGACAGTTTGTAAGAGTCTATAAAGCACTGCAAGGTACAAATTATTATATAGAGATAGAGTAGTCAGACTTCTTAGAAATCTACGTATTCTGTTTACCCATCCATTTTTGTTCACTCATTCACTTATTCATTCATTCTCTCATTCTGGTAAGGAAATTTATCCCAGGGATATATATCAACAATAAGCCAGGAAATAAGAGAGAGTTAATAAAAAAAAAAAAGCTATGATTACAGAGGAATTGGTTCATAGTTTGAAAGAGGGGCAGGAGGAGGAACCAAGATGAAATTGGTGATACTAGAGTTATGCTGTTAAAATGGAGTGCCAATCTGTGTGTGGGTAGTGTGGAAAGGAGAAGTGGAAAAGACCAGAGCCAGGGTGAGCAGGATGAGCAGAAGGAGTAGGATGTTAGAGTGCACAAGTGCTTAGGGATCCTAAATTGCTGAGTGTGTGGGGCCATATTGAAGTTAAGAGTAATTGGAGAAAGAGCAAATCCTGAGGGTCTTGTGTGCCATGTTAATAAGTGTGTATACTTTCCTCTAAGTCAGTCATTTTCAATTGTCTGCACATTATACTTGGAGAGCTTCTGAAATACACTCAGACCCCATCCCAAGAGCTTTGATCTATTTGGTGTGAGGAAAGTCTTATGGTTGGAATTTTCAATGCTAGCCCAGGGACATCTGGAACTGAGTGCCACTCTACAGGGATAGAGTTAGGCTGAGGACATCTAAGCAGGGAAATGTCAAGGTCAGTCCTGTGCTTGACAAAGACAAGCGCAGCAGATGTGTGGAAAAAGAGGTAATGAATAAGAGATTAGCATAATCTATTAGAGCAATTGTTTTCAAACTGTGATTCATCAAACTGTAGAGTTTCATGGAGTTTTTGTAAGGGATTTAAAATAATAGCTTTCAATGTGCTTTTCAAAACATTTGCTCAATTACTGCTAAAAAAATTGACTAAAACTCCAACATGGTTTAGATCAAACTTGAATACATCAGCAATAGTTAAGTTTATGTTTCCAACTAATTCAGTAAAGATTCTTCTGGTTATTCTTTTCTTTATTTGTTTAAGAAGCAGAGAGACAGAGCTAAGACAGAGCTTCCATAACTGGTCCATTCCCCAAATGTATGCACTATCTGGGGGTGAGCATGGCAGAAGCTGGAAGCCAGGTGCTCAGTCTCAGTCCCCTATGGATCTGCTATTTGGGCCATACTGCTACCTCCCAGGGTCTCCATGAGCAAGCAGCTAGAGTTAGGAACCAGAGCCAGGGTTGGAACTCTGACACTCCAACATGGCGTGTGGGCATCTTAACTAACAACCACTAACCTAAGTTCTCACCTCTCTTCTGATATTTTAATTGGCAAATAGCCTGGAAGTATATGGCAAGCTGTTTTATAAAAAAGAGAAAAGGAAATATCACCAGACTATAGGAATTTTTTTTTTTTTAAATATGGTGTTGACAAAAGAGAAAACACATTGAATGATGGGAATGAATGGCCATTAACTATCCCAAATTTCAGATATCTTGTATTCCTCAAACTCATTTTTCTCATACATCGGCTTTTTTTTTTTTTTTTCCAGGCAGAGTGGACAGTGAGAGAGACAGAGAGAAAGATCTTCCTTTTTGCCGTTGGTTCACCCTCCAATGGCCGCTGCAGCCGGCGCACCGCGCTGATCCGAAGCCAGGAGCCAGGTGCTTCTCCTGGTCTCCCACGCAGGTGCAGGGCCCAAGGACTTGGGCCATCCTCCACTGCCTTCCCGGGCCATAGCAGAGAGCTGGCCTGGAAGAGGGGCAACCAGGATAGAATCCGGCGCCCCAACCGGGACTAGAACCCGGTGTGCCGGCGCGGCAAGGCAGAGGATTAGCCTGTTAAGCCACGGCGCTGGCCCAATCGGCTTTTTTTTTAATAACTTATACATTTATATTTTAATTGTTTGAAAATACACAAAACATGAAGATTAGCATCCTAACCATTTTAAATATACTATATAGTATGAAATATATTCATACGCTGTGCAACTAGTCTACAGATTTTTTTTCCTTTTTTTTTAATTTATTTACTGATTTGTTTATTTGAAAGGCAGAAGGGGTGGGGGAGAGTAATGGACCAAGAGCAAGGGAGATCTTCTACACATTAGTTCACTCCCCAGATGGCTGCAACAGCCAGCTCTTAGCCAGGCCAAAGCCAGGAACACCATCCTGGTCTCCCATGTGGGTAGCAGGGAACCAAGTATCTGGGCCTTCCACTGCTTTCCCAGGTACATTATCAGGGAGTTGGATTGGAAGCAAAACAGCAAGGACTTGAACTGGCACGGGCATATGGGATACTGGCTCGACCACAATGTCAGCCTTCTGCAGACTTTTTCACCTTGCAAAACCAAAACTCTATACCTATTAAATAACTCCTCATTTCCCCCTTTCTTCCCTAGCTCCTACAATAACTATTTCACTTGTGTTTGACTACTCTAGCTACCTCTTACAGATGGAATCATGAAGTTTTTGTCTTTTTGTAACTACCTTATTTCACTTAGCATAATGTTTTCAAATCTAATCCATGCAGTAGCATATGTCAGAGTTTTCTCCCTTTTTAAGACTGAATATTCCCTTGTATGTAAATACAGCATTTTGTTTATTCATCTATTTGTCTATCAACAGACATTTGGGTTGCTTCCCCCTCTTGGCTATTGTGAACAGAGCTGAGTGAACAGGGATGTGCAAAGGTCTCCTCAAGACCTTGCTGTCAGTGTTTTTGCCTATCTACTCAAAAATGAAATTGATGGATCATATGTTAATTCTATTTTTAATTTTCTGAGGAATACATTGACTTTTAATAAGCAAAAGCTATATGTACATTGGAAAGGGTATCTTTATAAAAAGCAGCTTTATGTATTTTATAAATCAGAATTCTGAATAAGAAGTTATTTCACAAAGGGAGGAGATGGATGTGCTGCTTCGTAGAGAATGGGAGGCAAGGGGGATTGCAGGATAGACGTGGTAGGCATGGAGAGCAAGGGCAGGGATAGAATAGGGAAGTGAACTTGTGATTCTGTTAAGATCTCTGGGATCACTTCTCCCTTGTCCCCCCTTCCCCACCGAAACTTTTTGTTTTAATAGCTGTGGCCCAGTGAGGAGTCCTGGATTTATGAAAATGAGACAAAATTCCTAAGACAGCATAATCTTGGGATCAATGAATGTCCCCGGTTACAGTATCCTCAGAGGGAAAGCTTCTGTGAAGATTATAGAAAAATTAAAAATGCCATCATTTTCCCAGCCTCTACTCATTAGGGACCCTCCTTTTAGGTCACAGAGTAAAGAAAGTGTAGAGAAGTCCCACATTTCTATTTTGCCTAGGGGCCCTTATCTGCTACTCTGATATTCCAAAGCCTCACCACCAATAAACTCTGCAAGGTGTTTTGAAAAAGCAAGTTACCTAAGTTTTACATATCAGCAGAGAGGATTCCCATCAGAAGTTGAGAGTTAACAGCCTCAAGCAATTACTTGGAACCACAAAAGAACAATGACAACAAAAGGACAGCCATTATGCAACTATCTGGCCTGTAATTGCCCACCCTCCTTGAGTAGCCTCAGCAAAGAATGGAGGAGACTGGCTAAGTTGAGGAGTTTTCTGCCCGACTGAAATATTAGGCCTCTCAATGATTAAAACTGGCTTCTGCCTGATTTTTCCTTAACAGGTTTACTGACTATCTTGATAGGTTCCAGAAAGAAGACATACTAAGGAGGAATCGGATTAAGGATAACACCCTGATCGCCAGCTCAGATTACTTAACCGGTGTGACAGATGCCCCAAAATATAGAGGAAAGTATGGATTTGAAAAATTATGAGAGATTGTAAACCTTGGGCAGACTAGCATGAAGCCAGAGTGATATGGGATTCAAACATAAATCATTCAGCCAAAAACTTCTTTTTGTCTGTATCATCTACTACCTGCGTGCCTGGAATAATCTCAGTTTAATAGATAGCTTGGGTGAGATAAAGCTTGTTAAAGCACAGCCCTAATCCTCAGAGTTTCTAGACTATGACTGATAGTAATTATGATACAGAGCAATACAGGGAGATCAATGAAAACTAGAGCACTGCGAGACACTTGGGACAAGCCCTTACAAAACCCTGGCTGTTGGATGAGGCTCTCCAGGGAAAGTGACATCCAAGGAGGGCCCCGGGGGCAAGGAGGAATCATGCAGGTGAAGAGGAAGAGAGTGAAAAGCAGCAAATGGGAGGACCCTGTGACAAGCAGGAGGATGACATGGTGGGGAAACGGCCCACAGTTCAGTAGGACATCCATGAAGTGAGTCAGGTGAGGTTGGTGAGGTACTCACATTTTAGTGAGCAGCAAGCCCCCTGGAGGATTTGTTAAAGCACAGACAGCTGGGCCCCCACCTAAAATTTTGATGTTACAGAACTGGAGAATTTGCAGTTTGAACCAGCACCCAGATGATTCTGATGCAGCTGGTTTGGGAACCACATTTTAAGAACCACTGATACGGAGATTGTATTGCAGCTGAGTATTGGAGGGAGCTGAGAGCTGGGAGCAGATCTCCTAAACAAGGTAGCCTGCACTAGAGACCTGGGAATGGTGATGGAGAGTGAACAAAGCTATAACGGACAGTTCTCTAGGTGGATAAAGAGGGCGGTAGGGTGTTGGAAGCACCAGAAAGCTTATGCTACTCAGTGAGACAGGGAATGTAGGCAGCAGGGAGTAAGTGTGGAGATTAGGACAGAAAATGGTAACTGGATCCTGGTTTACAATCTCCTAAGTAGAGAGCCATCATCAAATGATGTTATTTGTTATTTCAAATGTGTGTATCAAATGCCAATAAAGTAGGTGTTCAAACATATGTTATTCAGGAGCTGAAGGAAATTAAAAACTGGGCTGGAGGGGGTAGGCATCGGTTGCAGTGGTTAAAGTGGCAACTTGAGATGCCTGCATTCCACTAGAGTGCCTGGTTTCCAAGCCCATGTCTCCATTTCAAATCCAGCTTCATGCTAATGCATACCCTGGGGGCAGGAGGTGATGGCTCAAGTTGCTGGGTTCCTGCCACCCACATGGGATCCTGCCACCCAGCTTGAGATCCTGGCTCCTGGCTTTCACCTGGCCAGCCCTGCTTGTTGCAGAAATTTGGGGAGTGAACTGGTGGATGGAGGATCTCTCTGTCAATCTCCCTGCCTTTCAAATAAAATGAAAATAAATAAATAATGTTTTAAATGGGTTAGAGTCATAGATGAAGGCCCTAAGAACGTATAGCATAGGCATAGAGGTAGAGAATGAAACTACAGAAAGAGTCCAGGGAGAAACATGTAGCATTCATAGAATGAAACCTTAAGGAAAGAAAAGATAATTTGACAAATGGACAAGGAGAAAACCCCAGAGGGAAGACCAAGAAGTTCAGAGTCAACCAGAAGTGCCAAGAATTAAACAGAATAGAAGCCGTCACTTCAAGGAGGTCATGTTCTACAACTGCAGACAGGACAAACAAGGAAAGTCACAGGCATTCTTTGGCATGAGAAGCAAGGGAGAGTTGTGACCTCAGGAAGGACGTTTTGGTTGAACGATAAGAAAAAAAAAAAAAAAAACTGGCTGCAGTACCATCTTGATGATACCATATTGATGCAGTGAAAATACTGTTATGATATGGAAATTCTCCTGCTGGTTTTTTAGTTTAACCTTAATTCCTTGCACAGAGACATCCAACACGTCACATCTATAGGAAAACAATGAAGACTGGCAAAAGAAACTGACATTGCACATATATTAGTCTAAAAGGAAGAGGGTACCTGGAACACAGTTCAAAACTTTAGAACAAGAGTTCTTACACTGAGGAGTAGAGTCTGCCAAAGCACCCTATTACCAGGGAAGCCCCGTAGCAAATCCAACAGGACTCTGCTCATTTCTTTCTTTTGAGGACATCCTGTTTGTGATCTTTTCTTCCCCTCATCTCATTCTCAGCATAGCCTCATTCCCTGTCCACCTTTCCCCAATTGTCTGGAACAAAGCAAACAGGAATAGTGTTCCTTGCTAAATGTAAACACTGTGTGGGGATGAGAAAGAGAGGGAGGAGGTAGACAGAGAGAGAAGGAGACGGACAGAGAATTAAAATGCACCAAGAGTGGCCTGTGAGAGCAGCATGGGGAGAAGACAAAGTCAGATATGATTGCGAGAAATTATAAAATTAACTCCAAAATACAGAAGATAATGCCACAAACAGAGGTTAACTGAATATCATTCAATAAAGAATAGAAAACACTCTGAAAGAAGCAATGAAACCGGGTTATAAACACACACAGACATACGTGGGTACAACCCAGACCCATGAATATTTTAT
The DNA here is from genome assembly GCF_033115175.1 of Lepus europaeus. Classification (NCBI taxonomy): domain Eukaryota; kingdom Metazoa; phylum Chordata; class Mammalia; order Lagomorpha; family Leporidae; genus Lepus; species Lepus europaeus. The sequence goes on along the minus strand of NC_084828.1, from coordinate 101,308,378 downwards.
AGCATGCAGGCAGCAGCCCTCTGAAATGTCTGGAATTTACATCGCTTTCTCCTCAACACACGCTTGTCCTATGGTTTTAGTTCAAAATTCAGGTTTGATATTAAATCTTCAATGAATATTTTTAAAAGAATGAAGGAAATGTAAAGCAATTCACAATTTGGTATTATAAGATTTTGTTTTTAAAATTGTGGAAATCTAGAGAATATTTCAAGCAACATCTATTGGCATTTCCCTTAGCAAAACATCAATGTGATTTAGGAGGGACTATTGGCATTTGTTTTAAAGTTATTTGCCTTATTATGAGAAAGCCTAGAAACTGGTCCTCTTGCTTTCTTATTTGACATGAAATAAATCATTTACTCCATCAGTTTCTTAGGAAGTACTTTTATTCAATTTGATTAAACAACCTCTAGACTCCTGGCTAGCCTAAGAATTCTGTAAGCACTACACATTATACTAAGTCTAATATAACAGCTTATAACCTACAGAGTCACGGAGCTGTTGAAAGCATGGATTTTATCCAATTAGATCCATTTATTTTACCAATCAATAAAAAGGCTCCAAAAGACTAGGGCCTTTTGTGGACTGAATTTGTTCCTTCAAAATTCATATGCTGAAATATGATGGTATTAGAAGGTGGCCCCTTTGGTAATTGGGATGAGTCCTGACAAGGGACACTATGCAGAGTTCCCTGACTTTCCCTTGTCCTGTTAGGGCACAATGAGAAGATGTCTTCTATGAACCAGAAAGTGAGCCCTCACCAAACATCGCATCTACTTGTGTTTTGAACTGGAACTTCCTAGCCTCCAGAACTGCGAAAAAATAAATTTCTATTGTTTACAAGCCACTTCATCAATTGTATTCTCCTATTGCAGCCCAAAGGGACAAAGGTAGAAAATTGGCACAGAAAAATAGAGGCGCCACAATAACAAATATAAAAAATGTGAAAATAGTTTGTGTTTATTGATTTAGGAGGCAGACAGACAGACAGAGACAGACCTTTTATCACCTGCAATGATTTGGACTAGATCAAGGTAAAGTTAAGAACTGGAAACTCAATTTAACTCTCCCAACATAGGCAGCTGGGACCTAATTACTTCAACTGCTACCACTGCCTTCCAGAGTCTGCTTTAACAGGAAGTTACAGGCAGGAAGGAGGGACCTTCCTCCTGGTAGGCCTGGAGGGCAATGCCACAAGCAAGAGATGATTATTCCGGAGATTTAAAATCTCATGGAATTTGTCTTGTAATCTGGATTTATTTGAGGCCTGCTAGTTTATTCTTTCCTATCTCTCCCTTTTGGCATGGAAATTTCTATCCTACGCCTGTCCCACCACTGCATTTTGAAATTTTATAATTTGTTTCATTTTGCAGTTTTACAGTTGGAGAACAATTTTCCCCAGGATGAGTCACACTTTGGGACTCACCAATCTCCAGGCTGCTTTGATTTAGTGTACCTACTTTGCATGTGAGAAGGAGAGATTTGGGGAGGTTGGGGCAGAATGCCATAGACTGTTTTTTTCCCACCAAAATTCACATATTGAAGTCCTAATCCCCATTACAATAATATTAAGAGGTGGAGTTCACCCCTGATTTTGAAAAATAAAATAAAATAAATAAAAAGTTAGCGCCTTTGGTAGATGAAGACTGTGAGTATGATTAGTGCTCTTTTTTTTTTTTTTAAAAAAAGACTATTTATTTATTTATTTATTTATTTGAAAGAGGAGTTACAAAGAGAGAAGGAGATACAAAGAGAGCTTTCATTCACTGGTTCACTCCCCAAATGGCTGCAATGACAGGGCTGGACCAGGCAAAAGCCAGGAGCAAGCAGCTTCTTCCAAGTCTCCCACATGAGTGCAGGGGCCCAAGCACTTGAGCCATCTTCCACTGCTTTCCCAGGCCATAAGCAGAGCTGGATCAGAAGAGGAGCAGCCAGGACAGGAACCTGTGCCCATATGGGATGCTGACATCATAGGCTTTTCCCACTGTGCCACAGGGCCAGCCCTCAATTAGTTCTCTTATAAAAGAAACACTGAAGACACAGGATAAAGTTCACAGCCATCTATGAACCAGGAAGCAGATTCTCATAAATCTGCCGGTATGATTTAGAATTACCTGGCCTACAAAACTCTGAGCAACGCATTTGTGCTGTTTATCAGCTACCAGTCTGTGGTGGTTTATTATAGCAGCCCAAACAGTAAAACAGACAGACTCAGAGTCAGAATTAGGAGCAGTACTCTTCCTGCAGCCTCTGCCTCTTAGAATTAAAGACCACACTATAGATTGAACACAAGAACTTAAAGTAAGTCAAGAGTAAGAATTTGAAACATACAGAAGAGCTCATTGGATAATAACTCAAAATACAAGGACTGCAGATAGGGTATGTTATTAGCTGCTTAAAACTGAAGTTTTTGTTTCTAAAATGCCTTCAAATGCCTTCAAACCCTCTGGTTACAACAGTCTGCTAACTACTTGTTCTAAAGTGGGGACATTGCAGAACTACAATTAGAGCTGTGTGTTTCTCAATCTTGGTAATGAAATATTTATCTGAGAATTTATATATAGGTTCGCCAAAGTAGTGAAAAAAGTAAATGTGATGTTCACCTTATTTAGCGTTAGTTCTTCAAAGTTGGTGATAAAAACATGTGCGGTGTGTGTACACTCATTCATGAATTCACGTTTCATGTTTACCAACTGATTTATCAGCAAATACTGAAAACAAAATTTAAAATAAATTATAGGCCGGCGCCGCAGCTCACTAGGCTAATCCTCCGCCTTGCGGCACCGGCACACCGGGTTCTAGTCCCGGTCGGGGCGCCGGTTTTGTCCCAGCTGCCCCTCTTCCAGGCCAGCTCTCTGCTGTGCCCAGGGAGTGCAGTGGAGGATGGCCCAAGTGCTTGGGCCCTGCACCCCATGGGAGACCAGGAGAAGCACCTGGCTCCTGCCATCGGATCAGCACAGTGCGCTGGCCATAGCGCGCCTACCGCGGCGGCCATTGGAGGGTGAACCAACGGCAAAGGAAGACCTTTCTCTCTGTCTCTCTCTCTCACTGTCCACTCTGCCTGTCCAAAAAAAAAAAAAATTATAATTTCTCAGGTCACACTAGTGAACATCTAACCTGAGTAATTTCCTTTTATTCTCTGCTTCCTTGTTAACACATTCGTTTACAATCAGACCTTTAAAAGGAGCTTTAACATGCATGGAATCTTCATCCCCACTCAGCTACAGTAGTGCCATTTGTGAAGTACTTACAGGATTCTCATTTAAATAAAGTTTTGATAATTTGGAGACCCAGTGAACATAAAAGGGAAAGGAGAACTTGTAAATATGGCTCTATATTATAAAATAACTCTAAACAAACAAGAAAATATGCATGAAAGGAAATAAAATTATAGATGGTTATGCAATAAAGACACTTAAAGAGAGGTAAGCACAAAATAGATGCGATAAGAAAGTGAAATTAAAACTTGTAAAGGAAAGCAATAACCGTTACATGTGCTTTTTTGGGGAAAATTGGATTCCATGAGATTTTTAACCCAGAGGAGGAAAGTGAACAAAGATGCGAGAGCATGCTATAATTTTACCCACAGTCAGATAAAAGTCATTTGGTCTAGTAGGACATACCAGTATAGCTGAAATGCTCAGATTACCTTTTATCTTCTCATTAAAGCAGTTCTAAAGTACATATAGGGTTGTTTTTATAATCCCTATTTCATAGATGGCAAAATAAAGGGAAGTAAGCTTTTACATTATCCCTATAGATTCATAACAACTTGTTTGTCAGAATAGAAAATGAGACCTGAATATCTTGTCTCCCAGACCATTCCTTTCTCACTGGACCACACTGGAATGGATGACCAGAGGAGAAACTCCATTCTCTACCCTGTGCAGATTCCAAGACTGGTAGACATCCATTTTTCTTACTGAGGAAATGTGTTGTGAGACCAGGGAGGCAGCTCAAATATGATGTTTAGTGTGTTGAGGAGGGGTGCGGAGAGTCGGTGGGGGGAAGCGGGCAGCAGGGTTATAGTTTTAACAGAACATAGATCACACATTAATAAAAAATTTTCAAGGGCCGACGCTGTGGCACAGCGGGTTAATTCCCTGGCCTGCAGAGCCAGCATCCCATATGGAGGCCGGTTCTAGTCCTGGCTGCTCTTCTTCCATTCCAGCTCTCTGTTATGGCCTGGGAAAGCAGTAGAAGATGGCCCAAGTGCTTGGGCCCCTGCACCCATGTGGAAGACCCAGAAGAAGCTCCTGGCTCCTGGCTTCAGATCAGCACAGCTCAGGCCGTTGCGGCCATCTGGGGAATGAACCAGTGGATGGAAGACCTCTCTCTCTGTCTCTACCTCTCTCTGTAACTCTGACTTTCAAATAAATAAAATGAATCTTAAAAAAATGAAAAATAAAAAAATTAAAAATTTTCCAGTAAAATTTTCAAAAAGTTTGCAAAGGAACAAAGAAACAAAAGAATTGCCCAAATTCCTATCACTCAAAATTATTAGAATTTTGCAATATTTGCTTCTGCTTGCTGGATTTCTTAAAAAATCATTGTGTTCATTGTGTTAATCTAAATAAATGCTATCCTTTAAAAATAATATATTTTCAAGAAATATATAGATGAAAGTTTTTACATAACCCAAGGAAAACTTATTATCCAGAATTGATCATTCTTAAAAAATCATACAATATATATTCTACTACACATGTACTTAATAGTAAAAAATAACAGGCAAATAGATAAACAGACCTTTGATAAAATTGGAGTATTTTAGGTGGCATTTGTAAGAAAAATAGTAAAACTAATATTTTACGTCTTATAGGTAACATAGCATTAACCAAAAAAAGGAAAAAAGACTTCAATCAATGTAAAATTCTAGTTCTACAAGTCCAAATTCATACTTTTTTTTAAAAGACTTATTTATTTACTTTAAAGTCAGAGAGTTACACAGAGAGAGAAGGAGAAGCAGAGAGAGAGAGAGAGAGAGAGAGAGAGGTCATCCATCTGCTGGTTCACTCCCCAACTGGTCCCAACAGCTGGAGCCGCTCCGATCCAAAGCCAGGAGCCAGGAACTTCTTTTGGGTCTCCCACGTGGGTGCAGGGGCCCAAGGACCTGGGCCATATTCTACTGCTTTCCCAGGCTGTAGCAGAGAGCTGGATCGGAAGTAGAGCAGCCGGGACTCAAACTGGCGCCCATATGGGATGCTGGCATTGCAGGTGGCGGCTTTACCTGCTATGCCACAGTGTCGGCCCCCAAATTCATACTTTTATGCATTACTGAAAATAAATTTCAACACCAATACAAGTTTTTGGTTTGTTATTGGGCTTTATCTAGTGATCTACACTATCATCAGCCACCGTCATATATACTAGCATTATTTAGGGCCACAGTGTACCAGATTCCTTCCTAAGGTTTTCTTTACGTGAATTATTTTGTTTCATCCCCACAGCCGATCTGATCACAAAGCTGTCTGCTGAATCATCCGGCCCTAATGCTTCTCTGTGCTCACCCTATTTCAAAGAAAAGAAAAAGAAAAAAAAGAAAAGCCAAGTATGTAACTAAGAGGACAAGACCTGGGGAGCCCCGATCTTGCATTCTGGGGACGCATGTGGGAAGCTTTAACACTTTATTTCATCCTCATTATACCCCCTTCGCACTTAGAACTCAGAAGTGAGAAATGGGGAAGTTAAGAGAAGGTAATCTTTCTGACAAACAGAAACCTATTTTTGTGAAATGAAAGTTACTGGAAAACATCAGAAAGAGGTTTGGAAAAATTCTCAATGTCCCTGCCATTTTCTAATCTTCCTACTGCTTTTTATAACCTTTCTCTTACATAGTTTGTTCTCTTCTAAATTTAGTTTCAGAGAGAAGGAGGACAAAAATAATTTTTTATAGAAATTCGAATCAGTGGCATCTCAAAAAGGAAGGGAAGGTACCTTCTACAGTGTATGTTTACACGCCAATTCCTCTCCTGCTCTCTCATGAATGACCTGCCTCTAGTCCTTATGGCATGGTGAGAATTATTTTCCCAATGGAAAGATAAGAAATCAGGTCTAGGGAAGGTAAATGATCATCCAGGAATAAGTTGCCAGGGACTGCTGAAACTGGGATTAAAATCCTGGTGTGTTTGATCACAAAGCTCATGTCTGAAGAAAGTTTCTCTAACTAATAGAGTGAAGAAATAACAATCATCTTTTATTCTTCAGTCAATCTTTATTAAGCCACTGCTATATATCAGACCCAGTTTAGATCTAAGAACACAGAGTAGAGCATTATATAGCCTCTGGCTTCCAGGAGTCTGTGGTCCAGTGGAGGAAGGAGTGTGAGACTGGAGGCCACATAGACTAGCACCCTAAACTTCAAGTGTGGCAGATATGTTTGCAAGTAAAAGCTGAGTGGCCATATGGTGGTTTAGTAGGTAAAGCTACCACCTGCAGAGCCAGCATCCCATATGGCTGCTCCACTTCCTATCCAGCTCCCTGCTAATACATCTGGGAAAGTAGCGGAGCATGGTCCAAGTCCAAGTCTAAGTGGGGTCCTTGCACCCACATGGGAGACCTGGAGGAAGCTCCTGGTTTTGGATAGGCCCAGCTCCAGTCATTGCAGCCATTTGGGGAGTGAACCAGCAGATGGAAGATTCTCTCTCTCTCTCTCTCCCCCCCTCTTTCTCTCTCTGCCTCTCTTTCTCTCTCTTTCAAATAAATAAATAAATCTTTAAAAAAGTAAAAGCTGAATAAAGGATAAAAAAGAGAAGTCACATGGATATTGAAATATGGAAACTGGAAGTAGGCTGCTCAATTGTGGCCAAGGGGACAGAAACCTAAGGAAATGCCCAAAGCACTAAACATATAACTCTCAATAAAAGATGGCTGTCACATGAATTTATCAAAGATTTACAGACTCTATATACAAGAAGGATGGAAATGCTCTTGGACTTGCAATTAAATTGAGAGTAATGGGATGAAATAAGACCACCTCCAAGACACTTTAATATGAAGATTTATTGGGTATGGAAAAGCTAAGTTCAAAGACATTTCTCCTTCCAACAATTAAACCAAAAAAGCCTAAAGCCAATCTACAATTATATATAGAAAGAAAGGCTGCCGAAAATATAAGTGAATTTAATCTCCATCTTTAAATTACATTTTTACCCAAGTCTCCAATCTCCACTTTGATCCAACAAATTGCTAAAAATGCAAATTTGCATTTCTTGCATAATTTTTACTGAGTTTAATAATCTTTGTCTTGTGTGGAGAAAGTCTTTTGTTTCTCATTGGCAGAGCATGATTTCTTTTAGGAGTAGAGAAAAAAATCCATTATATGAGCTTTCCTACCCTCTCCAATATACATTCCATCTCTCTTTTGAGAACAAATGAACCATAGGAAAAATTCCTAGCAAGAGAAAGGGAACAAAGATCATCATTTATTGAGTATCTACTGTGGCCTACTTGCTATTATAAATGCTTTCATATATGCCTCAGTAATCCTTATAACATCAGGAGATAGGCATTTTCGTTGACTCATTTTATGAACAAAGAAATGGAAGTTCCCATAGGGAACAGTTACATCTGTTATAGTACATTATTACACTTGAATATTATGCATCTCTTAAAATAATGTTTTCAGACTTTAAATGAATCTGAAATGATAATGACAAGTATAAAACAATTAAATTCTCAGCTTCCATACTTACAACTAGAAAACAATATGCCAAAATTCTAACAATATCTGCATCATGCAATAATATTATGGATGATTATTTTTTACTTTCCTATATGTAGCTTTAAATTTTTAAAAGAAATGCATTTTTTAGAGAAAAATCATATGCAAGAAAGATGTTTGTCCATTTAGACTGGTGTAACAAAATATCATAGACATGGCTTCCAAACAACAGAAATTTATTCCTCATGGTTCTGAAGGCTGGGAAATCCAAGATCAAGGCCCTGGAAGATTTAGTGCCTGGTGAGAGCCTGCTTTCTGAATCATAATTTGTGCTTTCTCATTGTGTTCTCACATGGTAAGAGGGAGGATGTACTTTTCTGGGATCTCCTTGATAAGGGCACTAATTCCAACCACGATAGCTCTGTCCTCGTGACTTAAATATGGCCCAAAGGTCCTGGCTGCCAGTACCATCACCATGGGGCTTAGAATTGCAACGTAAGATCTTTGGGGGAACACAAACATTTGTACCATAGCAAAAAATCAGCCCCCAAAAAGTACAGCATTTTAAAGATGAGAATATAACTTCTGGAAGAAAGCTAACATTTGATAGCTACCTTGAAAGACAAAAAGGGCTTGCACAGGCCGAGACCAAATGCAAAAGAGGAATAAGAATCCACTTTCAGCAGAGAATGGCAGAGCATAATTATTAAGAATTCTGGGCTTGTGAAAGGAAGTTGTGAGAGAAAAGATTCGAAGCAAGTTGAAACCATATTGAAAATGCCACTGCACTCCTTGGTGAAGGAATTTGGTGTTTATTTAATAGGCAACAGCAAACTTCTGGAAGTTTTTTGGTAGGACAGTGCCATGGTCAATGAAATGATTTAGTATCACAATCTACAATGGATGGAAGCTGCAAGAGAGTGCAGGCAGGAAGCATAATTACTAAGTCAGCCAACTAATTTAGGCCTGGGGCACGAGGGCCCAAATCAGCCTAATGGCAGTGATCATGACAAGGGAAGAACAAGAGGAAAAGCTTTCTTACCCACGTCTCCAGGCTGGCACCCATCCTGACTCCTCTTGCTCCATCCACTTCAGCTACACTGGCCTCCTCTCTGTTCCTGGAAGAAGCCAATCACCTCGGTGCCCAATGCCCTTCCTCAGTCGGCTCCCTTCGCCTTTTCCTGCTGACACCTTTGTTCACTATTACATCCTTTAGGTCTCAGCTTCAAGTATTTTCCTGGTCCTCTAAGTCAATATAGACTAGAAATTTCTGTTTTTTTGTTTGTTTGTTTTTTAAGATTTGTGATTTATTTGAAAGGAAGAGTAATAGAAAGAGGAAGAGACAGACACAGAGGAATCTTCCATCTGCTGGCTTACTCCCTATATGGCTGCAATGACCAGGGCTGGGCTAGGCAGAAGCCAGGAGCCAGGAGCCAGGAGCTTCTTCTGGGTCTCCCATGTGAGCGGCAGGGGTGCAAGTACTTGGGCCATCTTTTGCTGCCTTCACAGGCCATTAGCAGGGAGCTGCATTGGAAGTGAAGCAGCCTGGATACAAACCAGCACTCTTACGGGATGCCAGTCTTGCTGGAAGCAGCTTAACCCATTATGCCACAATGCTGGCCCCAGAAATTTCTCTTTTGCTCCTTCATTGCACCCTGCACATTTTCTTCATTGCATTTACTATAGTTGATAGCTAATAACTAACATTAACTGTGCATTTGTGATGTCAATTATGCCAAGTCCTTTGGAGGTATTACCTTATCCTCAGAATAACCCCGTGATGTAGGTGCTGGTATTAATCCCTACTTTTCAGAAGAGGAAACTGAAGATTAGTGAGTTAGTTAACCATGGGACTGGGGAGTGGTTGTTCTTTCCTTCCTGATATTGTTGGCTCATGTTAGGAATGTGGCTTGATATGATGATTATTAGCATGATCATAAAATCTAGGTTCAGACTATCTTTCCTCTGCCATTACTAGATGTGAGACTCAACGAGCAAGTTATTTAATTTCTCTGTGCCTCAATCTTCTCTTCTGTAAAATGGGATGCCTCCCTCAAAGGATTGTTTGAGAGATTAGCTGAGGTAAAGGCTTAAAACACTATTATTAGTCAAGTGACAATTAGTTTAAAACCTCTCTCCCCCTCTATTCAGTGAAGGCAGCATTTGCCTTAAAAAGCAGAGGATGTGTTTACCACTGTATTGCCAGTGCACAGCAAAATATCTGGTAAATATTGAGTAAACGAATACATGAAAATCTCAGGGCACAGAACTTACTACCTAACACCACCACATGGCTGGGGCACTTTAACATACATGATACCTGCTTCACTGTCTTATTTAATTCTAACCACAACCTCAGAAAATACAGGCAAGGAACTAATGTACTTATTTTGCCTTTGATGATGTAGTCTCAGAAAATTGCTTTCTCAAGGTCACATTGCTAGTAATTGGTAGATGTAAAAGAGGAACTTAACTCCCAGACTGCTCAAGGCCTATGTTACCTTCATAACAACCCAGAAGAGAGTTACCACTCTCCATTCACAGTGTTTTCCTGAGTCACGATAAGACTAAGCCCTGACTTTATTGTGATTCCTGACAACCTTTCTAATTGCTGCTTCAACATAGTTCCATAGGCCTTCTCAATGGTGTCCTTTAAGTTTCCTCTTGACCAAGCACCCTTACTGAACCTACTTCCCAAGAGTAAAACAGTATCGCAAATTCAGCCTAACACCAACCTGGAGTGCTTTCATTGGACCATATCAAGGTGGGACATTAATTTCTTCTTAGTTGGATATGAGAAGACAGAGATTAAATGAGTTAACTAAGTTTCAAGCCTGGCTAACCAGTGAATGACAAGAACACAGATAATCAATGTAGGAAAATTTCGTTTGAGGGAACATAGAATGAGTTCAACATCGGATATGTCAAGTGTGGGACCATAGTAGAAATCCCAAATGTGCAGAAAATGGAAATAGAATCAGCATTCAAAAGAGTGACAAGAAGTAAGAATTGAAGGTATTATCTATACTAAAATGAAAAGCTTAAGTCACAGAACTCAAATCATGCACCATATAGTTTAGCATAGGACCTTTCAAAGCATGTTCAGTGGTATGCTGGCATTCCTTAGAGGGGCATCACAGTATGTCCAGCTACCAGGACTCAGCTTACATAGTATTTATTTCTTTGCCCCCTGGTTGGTTGGCACCCAAGCCATAAACATCTCAGCTCTTTAAAAATATTTCACATTATTACCTTACACTTTTGAAAATATACAAATTTATATTTTTGGCAGCTGCAAAATGTCTGTACTAAAATGTCTATACCAAAGAAAACAATTCCACAACACAAAGTGTGTAATGTTGCGTAGAATCAAATTGCTCCATTTCAAATATTTTCATTGAGACAAGACATCATTTGTCAGGTGTAATCATTTGGCCTCTGTGTTAGTCATTTCCATAATATCTTGAATTTAGAGACGAATAGAGGGTTTCAGTAGTGTTCCACTTTTGAACTGATAACAAAATCTCTACCAGGAAGAGACAGAACAGAGGTTACCACAAAGGAAATGGCAATTATGCTGCCAAGAACAAGGATAAATCAAGAAATGATGGGATGTGGAGTTGGACAGCCCTGGGTCCAAATCGCAGTTGCTCGGCCCGTGCCGCGGCTCTCTAGGCTAATCCTCCGCCTGCGGTGCTGGCACACCAGGTTCTAGTCCCGGTCGGGGCACCGGATTCTGTCCCGGTTGCCCCTCTTCCAGGCCAGCTCTCTGCTGTGGCCCGACAGTGCAGTGAAGGATGACCCAAATGCTTGGGCCCTGCACCCCCTGGGAGACAAGGAGAAGCACCTGGCTCCTGCCTTCCGATCAGCGCGGTGCGCCGGCTGCAGCACGCCGCCTGCAGCGGCCATTGGAGGGTGAACCAACGTCAAAAGAAGACCTTTCTCTCTGTCTCTCTCTCTCACTGTCCACTCTGCCTGTCAAAAAAAAAAAAAAAAAGAAATCCCAGTTGCTCACCTACTTAGCAGGTGGACTTGAATGAGCAAGCACTTAACTTTTCTTCATTTGTTTCCTTATCAGCAAATGAACTGGAAAAAGGATTAAGAGACCTGGCACAGAAGGTACACTCAACACATATGTGTTCACTTTGTCTGCCCTTTTCACATAATCCAAGGGTCATCTGTCTATGTCCCTCCAAGTGTATCAACAGCTAAAGGTAAAACCTTCACATGACTTACCCTGTAAATGAGCCTTCATCTTGTTACACATATATAGAATTAAAGGGACATTCTTCCATCTCGTTTATTAGGCTATGAAACAAGCCTGAAAGCATGGATGATTTTTGAAAAAGACACTGATAAGGAAATTATTTTCATAGATGCACAGAAGCAGGATGGATTCAGAATTCTTGGGTACCTGTCTACATTCTAGTATACCACAGGGGAAAATGGAAAATAGTGGTAAATGGCAATGTTCATTCAGGGAAAATGAGAAATTTTGCAAACAAGCAAAGGAGACTTGGACTCTTAGGAGAGACTTGCCTTTAAACACTGCTTCTTCCTCTAATTAACTGTCAGATTCAAGCAAGTGACTTAATACTTCTGAGCATTGGTCTCTCATCTACAAAATTATAATAAAATCTGCCTCATGGAAATTAAACAAAACAATGTAAGTAAAATGCTTTGAAAAGTGTCTGGCCCATAGTAAGCATTCAGCGAGTGATCGTTAGTGCTGTAACTGTGTTGCCTTAACGCCAGCCTATGAAAAAACCTGAGGTTATAATAGTAATTTATAACAGCAAGTGCCTACGTCTCTAAAATCATTAAGCATAACTAGTAGCAACTTATTGGGAGCCTCATTGAGGTCTAAGGCTTGAGTTGGCAGGATTCACAAACTCTGAGACTTGTTTTATTCTCTTTCTGTTAAAGGCCTAAACTTCATAAGTGACCAGAAAGAGCGTTTAATCCTTTATGCTTTTGATTGCCTGCTAATATATTTCCTTACATGTGCAATTATGAAGAAAATATTAAGGTCAATCTATATTATATTATTCCATCAATTTTGCCCTTGAAGTGAAAGTTTGAGGTCTGATTGTATGGCTTTGAAAATCTACTTAGAGGTTTGAGTACAGTGTCCTAGAAGGACATTTTTATATCTGGTCCAGAGTCTTATTACTAGACTATATCTGGACTAGATACTGAAACTCCAAACTCTAGTCTTTTTTAAATGTGGATTTTACATTTGCTCTCATAAAGGCATCAGAGAAATAGTATCTCACGTTGACTCATTTCACTTATGCTGACATTCTACATGAAACAACCTCTCTGCCTCCGAATGTTCAGACACTTCAACTTTGTCCCTGAAAACCTTTTGTTAATTTTCTTTCATCAGGGTGACCATTTGATTCACATTCACAGGTGGAAAAGATCAGACCCACAGCTGCTGATGGTGCTGCTCTATCACTACCTGAATTTTATGGGCCATTTCAGGCCTGATTATGCTAATCTGATAACATTGTATATGAATAAGTTGTTGCTTCTCAAAGATTGAGAATGACAGGGAGACAGCAACCAGTGCGATCAAATATTCTGGTCTTGTACTTCAGTCACTGATTTTCCGAAGAAGAGCTAAGAATATAAATTTTGATGGAAGGAGAAAAGTGAAACTTGAACGTCCAGAAAATGCTAAAGAGGCCAGCTGTAATTGTGCAGAAGTGACTAGTGTGAATCTCCCAGCTAATGCTGATGAGTGCAAACTAAACACTTAGCCCAATGTTAATTAAGAAAATGACTTAGCTGCAAATTAACTATGGAAGATTTTGCTCTGTATTTTTAATAGTTTCAAAGTATACTCACAAGCAAACTTTTTTTTTTTTTTTGACAGGCAGAGTGGACAGTGAGAGAGAGACAGAGAGAAAGGTCTTCCTTTTTCCATTGGTTCACCCCCCAATGGCCGCTGCAGCCGGCGCACTGCACTGATCCGAAGCCAGGAGCCAGGCGCCCCACCCCCACTCCCGGTCCCCCATGCGGGTGCAGGGCCCAAGCACTTGGGCCATCCTCCACTGCACTCCCGGGCCATAGCAGAGAGCTGGACTGGAAGAGGAGCAACCGGGACAGAATCTGGCACTCTGACCGGGACTAGAACCTGGTGTGCCGGCACCACAGGCAGAGGATTAGCCTATTGAGCCGCGACGCTGGCCACAACCAAACTTCTAATGTGAGTTTAGAGCCAGGTTATAGTGTGTGTTACACAGCAATCTCTTCCCCTAGCCCTGCCCTGAGCCCTTCTCTTGCACCTACTCTATTGGATTCTGAGCAATGTTTAATGTTGAAAAGAGGATCACACACAAGAAGTCATGAACACTTGGCTTTTCCCTGTGAATACCAGCCTCTGCCATTTGGCTTGAGAAGTAAATATTTCTTGAAAAGGAACCCTATGAAAGGATTCAATTTCCCCCAATTAAAATATGTTTAATTTACCATTTAACTTCCCATAACACAACATAAATCAGATAACAAATGTCATCAAAAATGCTGGAGAGGGAAAGCTAGCTGCCATTTCTTTTTAAGATTTTATTTATTCATTTTAAATTCAGAGTTATAAAGAGAGGGAGAGATAGAGATCTTCCATCCACTGATTCACTCCACAGATGGCCACAATAGAAGGATCATGGGCCAGGTTGAAGCCAGGAGCCAGGAGCCAGAAGCTTCTTCCAGGTCTCCTATGTGAGTATCAGGGACCCAAGTACTTGGGCCTTGCCATCATTTCTGAGATTAGAGAATGAGGTTAGGTCATTGTGATCTAGCAATATTTGCAAGGAATTCCAGTCTAAAATTATAGAGAAAATGATGGGATTTTTAAAGTACATGGTTCAAGGTATGACTCAAATAAATTTAAGAATAATGATAAGGAGATGAAGTTTACAAAAGACCCTCTAGAAGCACATTCACTAAACTTTATCAGGGAGAGCATTTGCTGATATTTCTATTGAGGGATACTGTAGTTGGCCTGAGACTTGGGGAATCTAAAATCATTCTATAAAAAAGGGAAATGTTCAGATGTCTAAGTGTTTTAAAATTATTCTAGTTGGGTTGCTCTGGAGAAAATACTTCCAACTGTGTTGACATAATAATCAGTATGTTTATATCTAAGAAAACACACACCCAGTCTTAACTTGCTCATGGCCCAAGAGTATGGACTGATTTCAATGTAAGATTTCTGTCTACTTAGATACCATGTCCTGACATCTCAACAACACAATATGTACTTATTTTACTGAAGCAAATTTAATTAAGCAGTCACTAACATAAAGGATCATGGACTGTTGAACTCCGCTGGCTTCAGTCACGGAGAGAATGAGAGTTTTCCAAACTCTTGACTATATTTTTGTCACTTGGGTCACAAATAGGCCTAACTTGGGTCTGGAATATCACGAATTCTTTTTTAAATGTTTTTTATTTATATTATGTGAATAAACTTCATGTATTTCATATATACAGACCTTGAAAACAGCTATGCCAGCTTCTGATCCTTATAACTTGACTGATGGCTCCAGCTGCTAGCTTACAGTAAACCCAAGGCAGTGAGAGGAAGCAGACACTGTGCCATGCCCTCCATCCTCCTTTCCTATCACTTTCTTCTGGGATACAGAGCAGAAACCTTTGTGTGTAAAAACAGAGTGATGAGGGGAACAGAGGCCTGAATTTCAAATGTTCCAAGCAAAGTGTTCCATTACATTGGTGGACCAAACTCTTAAGATCAGAAAAATTGGAAGGGTTTTTAGAAAACTTTCATCAAACCCTGACCAGCCTTAGTTTTTGGAGAAGCAAATTACAATGATCTGGAAAAGCAACTTAAGAGAAACATTTTCTTTTTGGTAATGCTCAATGTATGTTTGAAGCAATATTTATAAACAGAAGAAACAAACCAAAAACTCACTGAAACTACACAGTCTCTCTAATTTAAAGATGTAACTCGCAAAAAGGATTTGGAGAACTAAAGTTCAAGAAAGCCAGAGACCCTTGTTCTCCTGATTGACATGGCCTTTGGAGGTGAAGATAACTTCTCACTCACTATCCAGTCATCTTAGTTACCTTCCCACTTTTTTTTTTTAAAGATTTATTTTATTTATTTGAAAGACAGAGTTACAGAGAGAGGTAGAGTCAGAGAGAGAGGTCTTCCATCAGCTGGTTCACTCCCCAGGTGGTTGCACCAATCCAAAGCCAAGAGCTTCTTCCCGTTCTCCCACAAGGGTGTAGGGGCCCAAGGACTTGAGCCAACTTCTACTCCTATCCCAGGCCATAGCAGAGAGCTGGATCAGAAGAGAAGCAGCCAAGACTAGAACCGGCACACATATGGATGCCAGTGCTTCAGGCCAGGGCTTTTACCCGCTGCACCACAGCACCAGCCCAGATCTTCCTCTCTGTGACTGATCAACCTCCTAGTACTTTCTGAAGTTTCTGGTAAACATGTCATTCACAGGGGTGCATCCTGTCTAACACATTTCCAAAAAGGGGCTATGAGTTATTAGTATTGTCAGAGCTACAGTGAGAGAAAGGGCTGCTGGACTCACATATCTTAGCTAAAAGAATGTGAATGCATCTTATCCCACAATCCACAGCTTTGTCTGTCCAGCTAGAATTCTTTGATTCCCTTTTCTTGCCCATGTTTAGGCAAAAATAGTATGTAATAGAAACTGGATGGATAGATGGATGGATGGATGGATTGATGGATGAAAGGGCAGATATGAGCCCAGTGATTAGAAACAAGGTAGATAAAGAATGAGAAAGTTCTTAGGTGTGTTCTTTGTTGTAATTCAAATGAAAAATTGGAGTGAGGCAAAATGAGACTGAGATTATGTACTAAATTTCAATTTGTGGATTTCAGCTTTTCTGCTACTACTTTGGCTAATTAATTTGAATTTTACTTAGAGTTAACTACACCGTTGTAATTCTCAAGTCATGCAAGCATTACAGCATATGAGGGTATTTCAAAAAGGTTATAGAAAATAGAATTAAAAAAATGTATCGTGGTGCAAAGATTTTTGAAATTCATGCATTGTTTTATCAAAATAAACATTTTCCATGAACTCTTTAAAACTGATGGATCTAGATGTTAACTTTCAAATGGAGAGAACAGTAGTTCTAGTCATGACTTCATGCCTAGAAATCTTTCCTGCAAAATAAAAATATGGGCTATTTAGTTTGAATTCAATGCAACAGGTTGACAGTGCAACAGGTGTGGAAGAAGTTTAATTGAAACAATTAATTATTCTGCATCATTTGGGAGGCAAGACCATGTTATCCTGATGCTTTTGTTTCCTTTGGAAACAAGCATAGCATAATGCCTCAGGAAATGGATGACTCTCAACACAGAGCCTCAAAACACAGGGCTCTGTCTGACTGCCACGTGAATCCTTCTGCCTTTATCTCCATAACAAACAATAACATTGAAGCACCAAGGGTGTCTAGATCAAGGGAAACGCAGCACACACAGTATGCTCCTAAAATTCTCAGATCAAACTAAGACCTGTATTGTGGCCCAAAGGTGCAAAACCAAAAACCAGACTCACTCAAAAGCTGAAGTGAACAGCTTTCATCTCTCCGATGTGAAATCTCAGGGAGAAATGTCTAAGAATGCAGCAGGGGAATGACTTGAGAGTAAGTTTGTGAGTACCTTCTGACCCTGAAGATCTCTACTTATTTGAACTGGTGAACTGTAAGGAAAAGAGCCTTTGCAATGAAAAGTCTTGGTCTCCCCAGGCGTGAGGTTGAAGGGGAGAGATGAGGCGATGGAGGTGCAATGCCAAAATCTGAGCCAATGGAGTGGAAAAGTTTTTCCTTTCCCTGCTCTATGTGCAATATATTGAGGCTCCCGGACTGTGCCATTATGGGGAATACAAATACATAAACACATATGTATTATATATATTATAGAGAACACATTCTCCCAAAGAGCACAGGTTTCATATCAGGCAAAAGACAAAAAGAGACAACTTCCATACCTCAGTGGAATAGCTCTGAAAGACTCCATATCACAGATGTCTGTAAATTGGTAGGTGCATTGTTTTTCATCTTGCAAGTCCTCTATACCTATGTGTCACTTCTCACTGCACAACTCTGCCCTGTTTTTGTGTCACATTATTCTTCTACTAGACTGCATGGTCAAGTTAGAGAACTGAAAAAATTTATACCTAAATGCACATTCTATGTTACTTCAACACATCACCCACCCCCGAGTCTATACAGCCACATTTGAAAGATGACATTTGGACCTGAGATTATCTTTTATCTTATTATCATAAGATAATAGATGATAAATCATAATTAAAATTCAACATTCCAGTTGTTGCTCATTACATACAAAGTCAGAGCCATTAGTACCACAATCACTTTTATTATTAACCAAAAGTGAGTTTTTGACGTCACTGATGTCAGAGATGCAGAAGGGATATTCCACCTGTGTGTAACATACTGTATATATTTTGTTCATTTTCACCCAAAATAAAAGTAATTTTGGGCTTCAGGTTTTTTGTTTTGGTGTTTTTTGTTTGTTTGTTTGTTTGTTTGTTTGTTTTTGACAGGCAGATTTAGACAGTGAGAGAGAGAGACAGAGAGAAAGGTCTTCCGTTGGTTCATGGCTGGCGCGCGGCACCATTCTGAAGCCAGGAGCCAGGCGCTTCCTCCTGGTCTCCCATGCAGGTGCAGGGCTCAAGCACTTGTGCCATCCTCCACTGCCTTCCCAGACCACAGCAGAGATCTGGACTGGAAGAGGAGCAACCGGGACAGAATCCGGTGCCCCAACCAGGACTAGAACCCAGTGTGCCGGCACCACAGTCAGAGGATTAGCCTAGTGAGCCGTGGCGCCAGTAGGCTTCAGGTTTAAAATCAGATATAATAATCTCAAAAATAATAAATAACTCAAAAATAATAAAACTCAAAACTCAAAAATAATAAAATTTATTATTTAAATACTTGTGGTTGGAGTCAACTATAAATCAGTGTCTTCTTCCAAGTTTTCCAACCTCAACCCATAGTCACAGCAAATTATTTCTTACACAAAATATCCTTTCAACTTAGATTGATTATATTTTTCAGAATATCATTAAAAATGCAAATAGAGGAACTCATTTAATAATTTGTTGTCATGATAACTATGTGTTGGGAATATATATATATATGTTATTCTGTATATATATGTATATGTATACATATATATATACATAAAATCAGTAAAAAAATGCATTTCTTCAATTGCTTGGTATCTTAAAGCTTCCAGTGTTCTTTTCATCTTTATGTGGAGCAAATATGCAAAATTAGCCTCATTAATTGATCTGCTTGTATTCTCTTTCCAATGGTCTACTTCTACCTTGGGGTCTCTTCTGAGTGTTGCTCTTTCGTTTTCTGCGGTGAAAGGTTTCTTGTTACGTAAGTGTGAGCAGAAGGATCTTACGATATAGGGCATCCTTGGAGAGAGGTTTCCTGTGACATCACAGAACACAGACACTGGCAGAGGACTGTATGTGAGCAGATTCTTCATCATCATCTAATGACATTCAGAGACTACATGATTACATCGTTCTTTAGCTTCCTAATCTATGATGTGACATAGTACATGAAAGGTCAGTGAAAATAAGTGACCTAATATAAGCAAAATAACGGCCATGCAAGGAGATGATTTATTAATAAGCCACTAGGAAGCATATATGGTCAGTCAGTTAGAAGAAACTCAAGGCTCATAATTAACACTGCACTGGTGGTTATTTTCTACCTCTGAAATGCCATTCCCTTTCCTTAACAACTTACTAGACATATCTACCCAGATGTTCTATAAGATGGACTTCAATCATAGCAAGTCCCACAATGATTTCCTATTATTTATCTTTCTGTTGCAGGACCCTAGCATTCTCTTAGCCACACAGTCTTAGTATTTATTAGATTCTCCTTTGCTCTTGAAAACTCAACCAAACCAGGTTTAATCCTGCTGTTCTACTTCCTAAATTCATTACAGGCAAGTGCTTTTCATCAGCAGCATCTTAGTTCAGACCTCACTGTGGATTTCTATAATACTTAATTCTCCTCCCTGGCTCTTCTCTCTTGCCTCCAGTTCATTCTGTAAAAATCCACAAGTTATTTCCCCAGGGTTAGGTCAGAGTCTATTATTCTTAAGCATATTCACTTATACTCTTGAGTTCATGCATAAAATTCTAACTCCCTAGACTGCTTCTTAAGATTTCTGCAACCTGATATCAACTACCCCTCTTTGTTTTGCTTCCTTATAGTCTCTTTCACATATGTTCCTGAATTTCATTGTCCTTCCTTTTTATTTTTCCTGTTTTTAGTCCCATCTAAATTTCTTTTCCATTATCTCCACATGCTCAAATCTACTCATGTCAAGGCACCAACCAAATGCCACCATATCCTCCTTCTGGATGGATCTTTCCTACCTCCAAACATCTAGTGCTTAATCTACAACTCTGAGGACATTTCTCACTTTTTATATGAAAATATTTCATTAAATAACACTCTTGACAGGAATGTAAGCTCCGTGAATAGCTAATTGTAGTGCTTTGTATATAGGATGTCCCAATTTGTACGAAATTAAGAAATGCCCCATCAGAGGAGACAGACATGGAAGAAATTACCTCATATTTTAGCCAGGAAGTATTTTCTTTGATAGTAGAAAGAACATGTGAATTAGAGCAGTGGCTTCAGACAGCTGTTCTAGTATAGACTTTCAAATTGTTTGAAATTCTTTCATTCAAGCCTTTTAAATAACATCATTCAACCATATCTATATAGAGTCCCCTGAGATTCTAGTTGCAGGATAAATGTTTCTCATGTCTGTGAATCCAAGTAACATCTTTACATATTGTTTGTTCTTTATGACAGAAGCAAAGTCATATTAGAATAATCTCAGCTGAGGGGACAGTGTTGCGCAGCAATTTAAGCTGTCACTTGAAATGCTGGCATCCCATATCAGAACATCAGTTAGAATCCTGGCTGCTCTGCTTCTGATCCAGCTCCTTTCTAACATGCCTGAGAAAGCAGCTCTTGGGCCATTGTCACCCATGTGGGAGACCAGGATGGAGTTCATGGTTTCTAGGTCCCACCCGATCCAGCCATGGCTATTGAAGACGGAGAGTAAACCAGTAGACAGAAGATCTCTTTCTGTCTCTCCCTCTCTCTGTTACTCTGCCTTTCAAATAAATAAAATAAATCTTTTTGAAAAAAGAATAATTATAGCTGACATGCACTAAGTTTTTATGTACCATGCAATATATTAAAAGCTTGATGTTGGGACTAGCATTGTGGCATAGCAGGTTAAGCAGCTGCCTGCAGCATGGGCATCCCATATGAGCACCAGTTTGAGTACTGGCTGCTCCACTTCTGATTCAGCTCCCTGCTAATGAGCCTAGGAAAGCAGAGGAGGATAGCTCAAGTGTCCCTACACCCATGTAGGAGAACTAGACGGAGATCTTGGCTCCTGGTTTTGATCTGGCCCAACCCTGGCCATTGTGGCCATTTGAGGACTGAACCAAGGATAGAAGTTCTCTCTCTCTTTCTCTGTCTCTGTCTCTCCCTCCCTCTCTATAACTCTGCCTTTCAAATAAACTATTTTTTTAATTTGATGCTAATTATGTCATATAGTTATAGAAATCTGACGAAGTCTTTCATTTTTACTACTTCTCAGATCCAACTATAGAGGCACAGAAATGTTGAATTATCCAGGGTTAAACAACTAAGAAGTGGGAATTTCAGAAAGTAAACCATAGTAACTTGACATTAGACTCAACCTACTAACCAAATACTACACTACTCCATTAGAGAAAAAGGAGTATTGGCCTTGGAGTTAGACTAGGATTCAGTCTTTCCTCTGCTATTCAATACTTTTTAAAAAGACTTGTTTTATTTATTTGAAAGGCAGAGTTACTGAGAGAAAGGAAGAGAGATAAAGACAGAGAGAGGTTCTCCATCTGCTGGTTCACTCCCAAAATTGCCACAATGATCTAGTAATGGGCCAGCCCAAAGCCAGGCGCCCAGAACTTCATCTGGGTTTCCTACATGGATTCAGGGACCCAAGCACCTATGTCATCCTCCACTGCCTTCCCAGGTGCACTAGCATGGAGCTGAATCAAATGTAAAGCAACTAGGACTCAAGCCATCACCCATGTGGGATGCTCATGCCGAAACCGATGGCTTAACTTGCTATGCCACAACCCTGGCCCCTGCTATTCATTATGAGTTGTTTGAAATTAAGCCAATTATTTAACTTTCTGAGACTCATTTCATTACCTATAAAATCATTAAAATAATACCTAATTGACAGAATTCTTAGTAGAAATATATAAAATAATATATGTATAACCAAAGCCTCAGGTTCCTCACCCCAGGTGTACTCTCCTCTTTGGTGAAAAGGGGCTTTGTTCAACCTGGTGTTAAGTTGTTTATTCTGTTTTTTCACTCTTTGTGAGTCATCACTCACTTCTAAGGATTCCTGGAACTTTTTTCTTTAAAAAAGAACCCAAGTAGCTCATACATGTCTACCTATCACTTGGTTCTATTTAACATCAGAAGGTCTCTTGAAATGAAAAATTTTCTCAATTTTTTTCATGAAATTCTTGGTTTAATGTCTTCCAGAACATTCTCCTGTCATTTCTGCATAGAGTGACAAATAGAGTTAATGAACAGTTTGAGCATGCATTAACTTCATAGTTAAGAATGGGAGAAGAAAAGATTTTCTCTGGCATCCTGTATTTAGTGTCTAATATAATGCCTGACAGAACAGGTACTCCATTAACATGAAGATGTCAAAGAATTCTTGAAAAATTGAATTAAAATATAATCTTATTTTGATACAAAATATTTTGAAGTCTATGCGGAGGAGAGGGCTTCAAAAAGTTCCTGCAACTCTGTATTATGAAAAAAATGCATGCATTTCACTTTTTGCACCAAAATAAATTTATCTATAATTCCATTTTCCACAAATGTTTTGAAATATTCTCATATTAGTTGTCTCCGTTTCCTCCAAATGAAAATGTTATATGTAATGTTGAAATACCAAAATGGGAAAAAAAATTTCTCTCACACTCTTCTGGACATTGCGCTTTATAACTTACTACACTTCAATGAAATGGGCACAATGTGCAACATTTATTAATAGGCCTCAAAGTCTCGAAAGTTTCCCACATTTTTTTGTTTGTTTGTTTTTTAGTGGTACATAACTTGGCAAACCAGCAGCAGCAGGGTTTTTTTTGTTTTTGTTTTTGTTTTTGTTTATTTTTTATTTGACAGGTAGAGTTACAGACAGTGAGAGAGAGAGAAAGATCTTCCTTCCGTTGATTCATCCCTCAAGTGGCTGCTACAGCCAGAGCTATGCCGATCTGAAGCCAGGAGCCAGGTGCTTCTCCTCAGTCTCCCATGCTGGTGCAGAGCCCAAGCACTTGGGCCATCCTCCACTGACTTCCCCGGGCCCCAGCAGAGAGCTGGACTGGAAGAGGAGCAACTGGGACTAGAACCAGTGGCCCATATGGGATTCTGGCACCCCAGGCGGAAGATTAGCCAAACGAGCCACTGCACCAGCCCATTCTCTTGTTTATATATGTTTGAAAACTCATCTGCACTGGCTGGCGCTGTGGCCTGCGACTCCGGCACCCCAGGTTCTAGCCCCAGTTGGGGCACCGGAT
The DNA here is from genome assembly GCF_033115175.1 of Lepus europaeus. NCBI lineage: Eukaryota > Metazoa > Chordata > Mammalia > Lagomorpha > Leporidae > Lepus > Lepus europaeus. The sequence goes on along the minus strand of NC_084828.1, from coordinate 101,285,032 downwards.
TCTGTCCCAGTTGCTTCTCTTCCAGTCCAGTTCTCTGCTGTGGCCCGGGAGTGCAGTGGAGGATGGCCCAGGTCCTTGGGCCCTGCACCCGCATGGGAGACCAGAGGGAAACACCTGGCTCCTGGCTTTGGATCAGCGTGGTGCGCCGGCTGTGGCGGCCACTGGTGGGTGTCTCTCTCTCTCCGTCTCTCTCTCTCTCTCTTTCTCACTGTCCAATCTGTCTGTCAAAATATAAAAATAAAAAATAAAAAAGAAAACTCATCTGCACTAAAAGTCATTAATATTCACAGCTAAGAGTTAATTCTCAGCAAATTAATTCTCAGCAACACAGAGCCAAGGTTCTCATTTTCTTTAATAAAGATCAACTTATCAATTTTTCCTCCAGGAATTGTGCTTTGAGTGCTATACCAAAAACTCATCACCCAACTCAAGGTCCCAAAGTCATATTTTCTCATATATTATTCTATAAATTATGCAGTTTTGTATTTTGCCTTTGAGTCCATGATCCATTTAGAGTTACTTTTTGTAAAAGTCACAAGGTCTGTGTCTAGATTCTTTTGTCTGTTTACATTTGGTTATTCAACTGAGTTAGCATCATTTGTTAAAAAGACTACCATGTCTCTATTTAGTTTTCTTTGATCCTTTATCAAAGATCAGTTGACTGCATTTGTTTGGGTCCATTTCTGGGTTCCCAAACCTGTTCCTTTGATCTATGTGTCTGTTATTTCACATAGTGTCTTGATTAATTTTAAAGTCAGGCTTGAAAGCAGGTTAGCATAAGTCCTCTGATCTTTTATCTTCTTCAGTATTGCATTAGTGATTTTAAGCTTTTTGTTTTTACATGTAATCTTCATAGTCAGTTTTCAATATCTACCCGGTAGCTTTCCGAGATTTTGTCAGGCATTATATCAACTCCATTAATTAAGTTGGAGATAACTGACATCTTAACATTATCAAGTCTTCCAATCCATGAATATAGAATATCTTTCCATTTATTTAGATTTTCTTTTATTTCTTTCATCAAAATTTTTGAAGTTCTTACATATAGATTCTATACATATTTTGTTGCATATGAACTTAAGTATTTTTTGGTACAGTTGTAAATGATATTTTTTCTTAATTTCAAATTCCATTTATTTGTTTATTTGAAAGGCAGGGTAACAGAGTGTGAGGGTAAGGCAGAGAGAAAGACAGATCTTCCCTCGGCTGGTTCATTCCCCAAATGCCCATAACAGCCAGGATTAGGCAGGGACAAAGTAAATAGCCAGGAACTCCAATCAGGTCTGCCACATGGACAGCAGGAAACCAAGTATTTGGGCCCTCATTTGCTGCCTCCAAGGCACATTAGCAAGAAACTGGTCCAGAAGCATGGAGTGTCCAGAATACGAACTGGACATTCCCAAAAAGGATGCAGACATCTCAAGTGACAGCTTAACCCTCTGTTTCACAATGTCCACCCCTCCATTTATTTATTGCTAGCATATGGGAAATAAAATGATTTTTAAAAAGAGTAATTTATTTAAAAGACAAAGTTACAGAGAGAGACAGTGACAAAAAGTGTGAAAGAGAGAAATCTACCATCCACCAATCGGCTCCTAAAATGTAGAATGTCTGAGACACAAACCTGTGCTCATATGGTATGCCAGTATTGCACTCAGTGGCTTAACCCACTGTACCAAAAGTCTGACCCCCAGAGCTGATTTTTGTATACTAACATTGTAGCCTGCAACTTTGCTGAATAAATTCCAGAAGGTTTTGAGCATTTTTTCCCAATTCTTTAGGATTTTCTGTATAGATAATCATATAATTTGCAAACAAAACATGCTTTATGTCATCTTTATGAAATGATATGACTTTATTTCTTTCAATTGTCTTACAGAAGTAACTAGGGGGGCTGGCGCTGTGGCGCAGCAGGTTAATGCCCTGGCCTGAAGCACCGGCATCCCATATGGGTGCCGGTTCTAGTCCCGGCTGCTCTTTTTCCATTCCAGCTCTCTGCTATGGCCTGGGAGAGCAGTAGAAGATGATCCAAGTCTTTGGGCCCCTGCACCCGTGTGGGAGACCCGGAAGAAGCTCCTGGCTCCTGGCTTTGGATCACCGCAGCTCTGGCTGTTGCGATCATCTGGGGAGTGAGCCAACGGATGGAGGACCTCTCTCTCTGTCTCTACCTCTGTCTGTAACTCTTTCAAATAAATAAAATAAACCTTTACAAAAAAAAGAAGCAGCTAGAATTTTTGGTACAATGTTGAATAAGAGTAGTGAGAAAAATTCTTGCCTTGTTTCTGATCATAAGAGGAAAATGTTAAGTTTATTGCCATTAAGTATGGATGTTAATGGTAGATTCCTGTATATTTTATTTATCAAGGTAATGAAGTTGTCCTTCTAGTTCTACTTTGTTGAGGGTTTTTATCATAAACAGGAAAATTTCATTTTTGAGACTCAAAGATTTTTTTAGTTTTTATTTTTCACTTCTATTTCTAAATTTTGCTTGTTTATCCATTTTATTTTTATACCCTTGGTTCCCAAAATGGTATAATTAAGCCATCTGGAGATTTTTCTAAAACTTACTAAATAACTAGGATTTTACCACCAGGTAAAATAAGTTACTGTAATCATATGTAATAATATATAGTAGTTTATTCTAAATATCTCTAAGATTTGCTTGGGAATAAACAATCAAGAGCACGCTTCTGTTTTTATGAACATGACTTTCAGGAAGTGAATGCTTTGATCTGGAAAACATCATGCTGAGTGAATTAAGCCAGTCCCAAAGAGACAAATATCATTTGTTTTCCCTGATCGGTGACAACTAACTGAGCACCAAAGGGAAACCTGTGGAAGTGAAATGGACACTATGAGAAACAGTGACTTGATCAGCTCTTGCCCTGACTGTTGATGTACAATGTAATACTTTATCCATTTTAGTATTTTTTTTTTGTTCTAGTACTAGTGGTTGAACTCTTTAATTAACACACAATTATTCTTAGGTGCTTAAAATCTTAACTGAAAAGTGATCCCAGTTAAATATAAGAATGAGAAAAAGAGAGGGAGGAGATGTACAATTTGGGACATGCTCAATCGGACTTGCCCCAAATGGTGGAGTTAGAAATGTGCCAGGGGATTCCAATTCAATCCCATCAAGGTGGCATGTACCAATGCCATCTCACTAGTCCAGGTGATCAATTTCAGTTCACAGTTGATTACACTGTTAGATCTAAGAGTCAAAGGGATCACACAAACAAGACTAATGTCTGCTAATACTAACTGATAAAACCAAAAAGGGAGAGAAGGATCCAACATGGGAAGGGGGAGACTCAGCAGACTCATAGAATGGCAGATGTCCTAAGTAGCACTCTGGCCTCAGAATCATCCCTTAGGGCATTCGGATCTGGCTGAAGAGCCTATGAGAGTATTTTAGGCATGGAAAGCTAAGACACTCTGGGAAAAAAAAAAAAAAGAAGGAAGTGAATGCTTTGAATTCCCATATGAATTACTGAAATATGGTGAAATATGGGATTGTGAAAGTCAAATGATGAAAATAATCTCAAAGTAAAAAAAGCATTTTTTTACAAAAGGGTTTACTTATCCTTGAGAAATAGCAGTCTAATACAGTAATGGTAGAATGAAGATCAGAATTCTAGCCAGATTCTTTCATTAAGTAATTGTGCAATCCAGGACAAATCAGATGACATCTCTATTCGTCTGTCATATTTGTCAAGTGCAATGATAGTAACACCTGACACACCATATGCTACAGACCTACCTACTGGTATTAATTCAGTTAAATAACATAATGGATGTGAAATTGTATTTTACCATTTTCAAGTGGACTAGAAATAAAGGTATTTCTAATATATAAGGTATACATTAAGAAGTAGGAGCTTTGAAATCCTTTTATCAGTTTTTGTATTTAAACATCATCATTAAGGCAATTTTATTTGTCCAAAATTTCCAAGTTTTAGTTATACTTTTTTTTTTTGCACCAAAATAAACTTATCATTTAATTTCATTTTTGGAGCACTTTTTTAAAGCATTTTTATGTTTGTTGTTGTTTTTTTTTTTACCTTTCAACCTTTTATTTAAGGTGTACAAACTTCATGCATTTCATAAATGTAAATTTAGAAACATAGTGATTCTTTCCACAATACCCACCCTCTCATCTAAACCCCCCACCCTTCTTCCTCCCTCTCCTTTCCCATTCTTATTTTTTACTAAGATCTATTTTCAATTAGCTTTATTCAAATAAGATTAACTTTATACTAAGCAAAGAGTTCAACAAAGAGTATGAAAAATGAAAAAAAAAAAGATGTTTCTCAACAGTTGAGACAAGGGCTGTTTAAAGTCATTGCATCTCAAACTGTCGATATCACTTCTATAGATTATCTTTCAGGTAGACTTTTGGAAGAACATATGATATTTGTCCTTTTAGGGATGGCTTATTTCACTGAGTAAAATGTTTTCCAGTTGCATCCATTTTGTTGCAAATGACAGGATTGATTTTTTTAACCACTGTGTAGCATTCTATGGTGTACATACCCCACAATTTCTTTATCCAGTTTTCAGTTGAGGGACATGTGGGTTGATTTCATATCTTTGCTATTGTGAACTGGGCTGCAATGAACATGGTGGGTACAGAAAATTCTTTCAAATGCTGATTTCATTTCCCTTTGGTAAATTCCCAGGAGTGGGATGGCTGGGTCATATGGTAAAGACTTATATTGGTAAAGACTTATATATGGTAAAGTCTATATTGAGATTTCTGAGGTATCTCCATACTGTTTCCCACACTGGCTGTACTTGTTTACATTCCCATCAACAATGGATGAGGGTCCCTTTTCCCTACATACTTGCTAGCATTTGTTGTTTGTTGATTTCTGTATGAGGGGCATTCTAATGGGAGCGATGAGAAACTTCATTATGGTTTTGATTTACATTTCCCTGATAGCTAGTGATCCTGAACATTTTTTCATATGTCTTTTGGCCATTTGGATTTCCTTTTTTGAAAAATGTCTAAGTCCTGTTTAAGTCCTGTGCCCATTTCTTAACTGGGTTGTTAAAGGTTTAGATGGGAGGGTGGGTATTGTTGTTGTTGAGATTCTTAAGCACATTATGTGTTCTAGATATTAATCCTTTATCAGTTGCATAGTTTGGAAATAATTTATCCCATTCTATTGGTTGCCTCTTCACTTTACTGTTTCTTTTGCAGTGCAGAAGCTTCTCAATTTGATGTAATTCTATTTGTCAATTCTGGCTTTGATTGCCTGTGCCTCTGGGTTTTTTTCCAAGAACTGTTTGCCTATGACAATATCTTGCAAGGTTTCCCCAATGCTCTCTAATAATTAGATGGCATCAGGTCATAGGTTTAGGTCATGATCCATTTTGAGTGGATTTTTTTTTTTTATAATGTGTAAGGTAGGGTCTTGCTTCATACTTCTGTATATGAAGATTTAGTTTTCCCAACACAATTTGTTGAAGAGACCAGGGATTGGTTTTAGCACCTTTTCAAAGATAAGTTTGTTGTATATGTGTGGAGTGATTTCTGGAGTTTCTAGTCTATTCCATTGGTCTATCCATCTGTTTTTGTGCCAATACCACACTGTTTTGATTATATCTTCTCTGTGGTATGTCTTGAAATCTGATATGGTCATGCCTCTGGCTTTGTTTTTGCTGTATAAGATTGCTTTAGCAATTTGGGGTCTCCTGTGTTTCCACGTGAATTTCAGTATTTTTTTCTATTTCTGAGAAGATGTCCTTGGTATTTTGATGGGTATCACATTGAATCTATAAATTGCTTTCAGTATTATTGACATTTTGATAATATTGATTCTTCTGATCTGTGAACATGGAAAATTTTTCTATTTTTTGTATCTTCTTCTATTTCTTTCTTTAATGTTTTATAATTTTCAACATATAGATCTTTGACATCCTTGGTTAAATTTATTACAAGGTATTTATGTTTTTGTAGCTATTGTGAAGGGTATTGATCATAGAAGTTCTTTCTCAACCATGACATTGACTGCGTATACAAAGGATATTGATTTTTGTGTGTTAATTTTATATCCTGCTACTTTGCCAAACTCTTCCATGAGTTCCAATAGTTTCTTAATGGAGTCTTTTGGATCCCCTGTATATAGAACCATGTCGTCTGAAAATAGGCATGGTTTGACTTCTTCTTTTCTAATTTGAATTTCTTTGAGTTTTTTTTTTCCTAATGGCTCTGGACAAAATTCAGAGGACTATATTGAATAGCAATGCTGAGAGTGAGCATCCTTGTTTGGTTCCAGATCTTAGTGGGAATGTTTCCAACATTTCACCATTCAATAGGATGCTGGCCATGAGTTTGTCATATATTGCCTTGATTGTGTTTATTATACCCATTTTGCTTAATATTTTCATCATGAAAGGATGTTTTACTTTATCAAATGTTTTGTATGCATCTATAGAGATAATCATATGGTTTTTGTTCTTCAGTTTGTTAATGTGATGTATCACATTAATGATTTGTGAATGTTGAGCCATTGCTGCTTACCAGGGATGGACCCCACTTGCTCTGAGTGAATGATCTTTCTGATGTGTTGTTGGATTTGATTGGTTAGTATTTTGTTGAGGATTTTTGCATCAATATTTATCATGAAAATTGGTCTGTAATTTTTTCTCTGTTGTATCTTTTTTAGGTTTAGAAGTTAAAGTGATGCTGGCTTCATTGAAGGAGTTTGGAGAGATTCCCTCCCTTTCAATTGATTTAAATAGCTTGAGAAGAATTGGAGTTAGTTCTTCTTTAAATGTCTGGTAGAATTCAGCAGTGGAGCCGTCTGGTCCTGGGCTTTTCTTTGTTGGGAGGGTCTTTATTACTGATTCAATTTCTGTTGGTAATGGGTCTGTTTGGGTCTTCTGTGTCTTCATGGCTCAATTTATGTAGGTTGTATATGTCCAGGAATCTATCCATTTCTCCTAGGTTTCCTGATTTGTTAGCATACAGCTCTTTATAGTAATTTTTCTGATTCTTTCTATTTCTGTGCTGTTTGGTGTTGTATTTCCCTTTTCATCTTTAATTTTATTGATTTGGGTCTTCTCCATCTTTTTTTGGTTAGTTGGGCCAATACTGTGTCAATTTTATTTTAAAAAAAAACATGCTCTTCATTTGCTGATCTTTTGTATTTTTTGCTTCAATTTGTTTATTTCTTCTTGAATTTTAATTATTTTTTCTCCTACTAATTTTGAGTTTGTTTTGCTGCTGTTTTTCTAGGTCCTTGAGATGCATTGATAGCTCATTTATTTGTTGCCTTTCCAATTTCTTGATGTAGGCACCAATTGCTATATACTTTCCTCTTAACACTGCTCTTGCTGTATCCCATAGGTTTCAATGTTGTATTGTTTTCTTCATTTGTTTCCAGAAATTTTTTTTTATTTCTTCTATGGCCCACTGTTCATTCAGGAGCATGTTTTGTAGTCTCCATGTGTTTGCATTAGTTCTAGAGATTATTGGGTTGTTGATATCCAGCTTAATCCCATTATTGTCTGGGAATACACATGATATGATTTCAGTTTTTTTGAATTTGCTAAGACATGTTTCATAGCCTAGTGTGTGGTCTATCCTAGAGAAAGTTTCATGAACTGTTGAGAAGAATGTGTATTCTGCATGTGTAGGATGAAAAGTTCTGTAGATATTAGATACTGTTGATTATCTTTGCTGTTGGTCTTTAGTGTTGATTATTTATGTTCTTTCCTTGCTGATTTTCTCTCTGGTGAATCTGTCCATTGATGATTGTGGGGAGTTGAAGTCCCCCATTACTATTGTATTGGAGTCTATGCCTCCCTTTAGATATATTAACATTTCTTTTAAATAGCAAAGTGCCCTGTAGTTGTTGCATAAATGTTTATTACAGTCACATTATTTTGTTGACTTGATCCTTTATTCATTACATAGTGCCCTACTTTGTCTCTTTTTTCAGTTTTTGTGTAAAATTCTTTTTAAAATTTATTTTATCTGTGTGTGTTAAATTCTATTTTGTCTGATATTAGGTTGGCTACAACTGCCATTTTTTGGTTTCTGTTAGCATGGAATATCTTCTTCCATCCTTTCACTTTCAGTCAGCGTGTACCTTTGTTGGTGAGATATGTTTCTTGTAGGCAGCAAATAGTTGGGTTTTGCTTTTCCATACATTCAGCCAGTCTATATCTTTAACTGGAGAGTTGAGGCCATTTACATTCAAGGTGACTACTGATAAGTAATGACTTTGCCCTGCCATTTTTCCATAAATATTCCTATTATTTACTTTGGATTTCCTTTGTACTTTTACTGGGTGATTTTTTTACATTTACCCTCTTTCACAGTTATGATCACATTTCTGTGTCTCTGTGTATAGCACATCCTTAAGCAACTTTTTTAAGACTGAGTGAATGGTGACAAATTCTTTAAATTTCTGTTTGTTATGGAAGGGCTTTATTTCATCTTCATTCATAAATGAGAGCTTTGCAGGGTATAGTATTCTGGAGTGATTTTTTTTCTTAAGACTTGCACTATGCCATCTCTTCTAGCCTGTATGGTTTCTGATGAGAAGTCAGCTGTGAGTCTAATTGGAGATCCTCTCAAAGTAATCTGGCACTTCTCTCATGCACATTTTAGAAACTTTTCTTTATGTTTTACTGTGGAGAGTTTGACTAGAATATGTCTTGGTGAAGATCTTTTCTGGTCATGTCTATAAAGAGTTCTATGTGCCTCGTGTACTAGAACCTCCCTTCCTTTCTCCAAATTGGGGAGTATTTCTGTAAGTATTTTACTATTAAGGCCTTCTAATCTATTCCCTCTTTCCATGCCTTCAGAAACTCCTAAGAGTCATATTTTGGGCCATTTGATAATGTCCCAATATTCTCCAATACCATTTTAAAATTTTTTAATTTCATTTTTTGGTTGATTGTAAAAATTCCAGAGATGTGTCTTCTGACTTGGATATTCTTTTTTTCCCTCACTGAGTCTGTTGTTAGGGTTTTCCACTGCATTTTTATTTGATCTATTGAATTCTCCATTTCTAATATTTCATTTTGATTTCTCTTTAAAATTCAATTTCATGGAAAAAATTTTTTATGTCATGTAAGGATTTTTCTAATTTATGGATTTGCTTCTGATTACTTGTAAGTAATTCTATGATCAATTTTTATAATTCTGTTTCCAGAATACTTCAATCTCTTCATCTTCAATTTCTAGTGTTGAAGTGTTGTTGCATTTCTTTGGGGGCATCCTGTGTTCTTCCTTATTCTTGTTTCTTGTATTTCTGAATTTACTGTTAGGCATTTGTAGAGAAAACATTGTCTTTCTCTGGATAGGCATCAGTCTTCTTCATTGCTCTTCACACCCACATCTTTAGACACCCACACAAACCAACAGATGGAGTACACTCAAGGGTTCCCTAATACAACCACATCACCAACTGCATCTGGTTGTCCAGAGTCCTTTTAGGATCTGAAGGAAGGATAACGTCCTCTGGTCGAGGAAAAAATAAAGCATTTAATCACAATACCCAAATCAGGGATGGCCTATAAGAAGGTTGTGCTTGACTGAGACTTTAGGGCAGAGAAGAAACCTCCCAATAGAAAGGAGAGGAGAGAAAATTCCAGGCAAGGGAGGACCTACACACAACACTGAGAGCACATGTGGTCAAAGAACCACACGTAGTCAAAGAAGAGAAATGCTTCATTTTGGAGTGCTGACATTCCAGAGGGGCTGAGATGAGGCCTGGGACTCAGCCTTGCTGACTTCCATGGCCCACGGTCCCCAAGGTACCATGTGACTGAGGAACATATTGAGATATAACTATAGAAGAACCATTGCACGCAGTCACTCTGAGTCACCTGAAGCTCGACTTGCCTGGCTTGGTAAACGCTCTTCAACAGTAGTGCAGCTGTGGGATGACTGAGAAAGCTAGAAGGACAGCTTCTATCCTACTGTACTCACAGATTATCCTAAGCTAAAGGTTTTATACAGATAATGTCTTGCCAACTTTTCCTCTTTGTTTTCTGACCATTTCTTCCATAGATTTACCCTTTTAATTGTACCTGTCCAAAATTATGAGACAGAGTCCTAGGCAAACATGGTCTTGGAGAAAATGCACTGAATTTGAGGTGGGTATTCAGCCTATCAGTTAAGACCCCCAAGTCCCATATTGCAGTGTCTGGGATTCCTGGCTCCAGTTCATGCAGCACAGTGATGGCTCAAGTAATTGGACTTTTGCCACTCATGTGGGCAATGTGGATAGAGTTTCTGGCTTCCAGCTTTGATCTGGCCCAACTCTGATTATTGTGGGCATTTGGGAAGTGAATCAACAGATGCAAGTTTTCTCTCTCTCTCTCTCTCTCTCTTTGTGTGTGTGTGTGTGTGTGCGCGTGCGTGCACATGTGACTCTCAAATATATAATTTTTTTTAAAGCACTGGACCTGGGGCCGGCACTGTGGCGCGGCAGGTTAATCCTCTGCCTGTAGCACCAGCATCCCATTTGGACACTGGTTCTAGTCCCGGCTATTCCACTTCAATCCAGCTCTCTGCTATGGCCTGGGAAAACAGTAGAAGATGGCTCAAGTCCTTGGGCCCCTGAACCCATGTGGGAGACCTGGAAAAGCTCCTGGCTTCCTGCTTTGGATCTGCTCAGTGCCAGCCGTTGTGGCCATTTTAGGGAGTGAACCAGCAGATGGAAGACCTTTCTCTCTGTCTCTCCCTCTTACTATCTATAACTCTACTTTTCAAATAAATAAATAAAATATTTTAAAAAAGCACTGGACCAGGAACCAGATGATCTAAGTATGTACCAAAGTTCTAAGTCCCTTACAAGCCATGTGCATTTAAGCAAGTTCATTCAATTAAGCTTTAGGTTTACATACCCATAAAATGAGGCTAAGAATGTGCCACACAGAACTGTCATTGAAATAAATAGAGAAATTATGTGAAAATGTCTTTCACGGGCCTTAGCATCCAGGAGATAGGTTCTTCTTTTAAAATTGTTGGTTTCTTTGTCTAATGATAGTTCACCTTCCTTGTTCAATATCTGATTCTGACATGTTTTTTCACTGCCTGTCCTTTCTGAAACACCCAAAGCAAACCCCAAGACAAAATTCCATTGTGTCAGTCCATGTTGTAGTGTTATTACTGAATTCCACAGATTGGGTCACTTATAAAGTTTTTTTCAGTCTACTGTGCTGGAGGCTGGTGGAGGACCCTCTTTAGAATTGGCAGGATATCTGCAGAGTCTCAGCTTGGTGCAGAGCTTCACATGACAAGACAGACAAGCATGCCAGAGAGCAGTCTTCAAGACAGAGTTAGTCCCTCAAAAACCAATTCAGCCCTCAAGACCCATCATGTTCCAGAAATCTCACTTCTGAAGCCACTACATAGGGATTTGTAGGATTAAACTTACAACACATGAAACTTGGGGGACACTTTCCAACCATGGAACAGTGTCAGTCATTTCAGTCATTTATTTGGGAGGAAAAAGAAATGTTTGTGTGGGGAGAGCAAACTAAGACCCACAATGAAAAGCATCTAGTGAGGGAGCAATATCCTACCAGCTCCCTCTCTGGGCCTTTGATGCAGAACCCTGCTTTAGAAGCTGTGGGAGCCAGTGCTCAAGGATGCCTCTGAGAATGGGGAAGCATTTATCCATTGGCTGGTTAGGGATGCTCCTGGTGGGGCATGAATAGCACCTCTGCCTTGCTGAATAGGTGGCAAAGTGAGCTCTGGGGACCTGAGCAAGCCCAGGTCAAGACAGGGAGGTGCTTACATCAGAGAGGTGAAAGATGAGCTCACTGAGGGGTGAAGGGCAGGATATGGGTGCGGGGCAGGTGTTAAATGGTCTGAGAAACACATAGGCATCAAAAAAAATTAATGTGATCTGATCTCCATATCTGCCTTTAGACAGAAGGAAAAACAAGGCATTTCACAATGCCAATCAGATTTCTGGCACTGCTTTAGGGGAGACTTGGGTTTTATGGGGTCCTCCTGGAAGCACTTAAGCAGGAGTTTTTTTCCAGCTAGGAGGCCAGACATCTCTGGCCTCTGCCTGCACACATCAACCTGCATCCAAAGGTGCCTGTCATCCCTTTAAAAAAGAAAACTTTCGATCTGAACACAAGAAAATGTGCCATGGATCACAAATAATGACCATGTCCAGAGAAGTAGGCCCAGGAACATTTATTTCCTAAGGGCATCTGTCTCCTTGCCTGCATGATAGTCCTGGAGAGACAGTTTCAAGATCACAGGGAAATCAAACAGCTGCAGGGCAGAGCCCAAGGCACATTCCTAGCTGTGTGGGTAGACTCTATCAGGGCTCCGGAACCAGGCAAAAATCTGTCGATAGCTCAGTGTCTGTGACACAGGCTTCAATGAATAATCAGGGACATTGATTTTCTTCCTCCTTGTTATAAAGCTTGGTTTAACTTACAGCGTTTCACCCCAGACTTATTTAGCTAGGCTGGCCAGAAAAGTGTAGACTGAATCTCCAAGGGGCATCTGTTCCTCTTACTTAAAAGTGAACAAAAAGGAAACCAGTGATGGGGCAGGAGGTGTTGATGCCAAAGCCCAAGGAAAGCATGACATTGGTTGTGAAGAAATCAGGGCCGGCCACTGTGAGCACTGCTGAAGCAGCACCTTCAGGCTGGTGGATCTGAGGATTGGACTGTAGAAGGGAGGGTGGGGGACGCATTCTCTGACATCAATCTCCCGACCACAGCTCTGGATAGGAAGTTAATAATGTGTCGTGCTGTTAATGAACTTGATCAGGCCTTGATGACAGAATTCATTAGAAAACATTTATCCTCCACTCCATAAGGAGAAAAATTACTTCAATAAAAATTATGCCAGCTTCACAGATACATTGTCTTTATTAAAAAAAAATTTTTGATAATAAATTTCAATAATAAATATTCAGAAAATTCATCTCTGGAATCCATATTTCCTTGTGTGCTACTGGTGTATAAATGCTGAAACCTTTAAAGAAAACAGATATGATGTTACAGTCATACTGTAATTGAAAATAGACAAAATAAAGAAGACATCTTTAAAGAATGTGTTTGATTCTGCTGTATTGGTTTATAATCTATCTAGTTGTAAGTTAAGGCTTAGCTTGCTTTCCATGGTACTTCTTTGGTTTGCACGCATCCTGATGCCACTTGCAAGGAGCAGGTAAAAGATTAAGATTCCTATCAGGTGGCCAGCGCCACGGCTCAATAGGCTAATCCTCTGCCTTGCAGTGCCGGCACACCAGGTTCTAGTCCCGGTTGGGGCGCCGGATTCTGTCCCGGTTGCTCCTCTTCCAGTCCAGCTCTCTGCTGTGGCCTTGGAAGGCAGTGGAGGATGGCCCAAGTGCTTGGGCCCTGCACCCGCATGGGAGACCAGGATAAGCACCTGGCTCCTGGCTTCGGATCAGTGAGGTGCGCCGGCCACAGCGGCCATAAGGGGGTGAACCAACGGAAAAGGAAGACTTTTCTCTCTGTCTCTCTCTCACTGTCCACTCTGTCAAAAAAGAAAAAAAAAAGATTCCTATCAAGTGACAAAAGTTATCCGTGTGCATTTTCCATGTTACCTTTTTATGTTCTAGAAATGCATTCAAAGTAAACTTTGGAGACTAAAATAAACAAGATAAGTGGTGTAGTTGCTTTCTATCAAGACCTAGCAATATTTTACAATTTAAAAACCTCTAGAACCAAAACAATCACAGTTAAAATCCTGGTTTCACCACTAATAAGCTTAGAAAAGTTATTTAAATTTTCTGAATTCAAGTTACATAACCTAAGAAGTACAAACAAAAGAGCTGACATACTAGCGATTTGCCAATTAAATGAGAATATATATTATTCACTACAATGATTTAAGTCACTGCATGTCATTTTCCTTTGGATAACCACATCAGTTTTATTTATTTATTCAAAAAAACTTTTATTGAACATTTCACATGGGCCAGCAATAATGTTTTAGGTGTGAAGATATACAAATGTACAATATGGACATCTGATCACATTAAAATATAATAGGGGGTGGGCATTGTGTGTAACAGGTGAAGCCACTACCTGGGACATCCCCATTCCACATTGGAGTGTCTGGTTTGAGTCCCAGCACATTTCTTAACCTGCTTCCTGCTAAATGCCCCAGAGGCAGTAGATGATGGTTTAAGTACTAGGACTCCTGCCACTCATGTGGGAGACCTCAATCAAGTAGTTGGCTCCTGGCTTTCACCAGGCCAAGTCCTGGCTGTTGAGGGCATTTTGGGGGAATGAACAGCAAACAGAAGATATCTCTCATCACTGTCTCTCCTCTTCTCTGTGTCACTCTGCTCTCAAACAAAAAATACATCTTTAAAAAAAAACGTATAGAATAGCTGTCATACAGAAATCAACAAACGTCAAATGGTGGCAAGCATGTGGGAGAAAAGGCACCCTGGTCCACTGTTGATGGGAATGTAAACTGATGCAGCCACTGTGGAAGACACTATGGAGATACTTCAGAAATCTGAACATAGACCTACCATGTGACCTAGCTGTCCCACTCCTGGGAGTTTACCCAAGGGAAATGAAATCAGTATATGAAAGAGTTATCTGTACCCCCATGTTTATAGCAGCTCAATTCACAATGGCTAAGATATTAAATCAACCCAGAGGGGTTGGCACTGTGGCGCAGAGGGTTAAAGCCCTGGCCTGCAGTGCCGTCATCCCATATGGGTGCAGGTTCTAGTCCTGTCTGCTTCTATTCCATTCCAGCTCTCTGCTATGGCCTGGGAAAGCAATAGAAGATGGTCCAAGTGCTTGGGCCCCTGCACCCAGGTGGGAGACCTGGAAGAAGCTCCTGGCTCCTGCCTTCAGATTGGCACAGCTCCGGCCATTGCAGCCAATTGGGGAGCGAACCAGCAGATGGAAGAACTTTCTCTCTTTTTCTACCTCTCTCTGTAACTCTGTCTTTAGAAAAAAAAAAAAACTAGGGAGTGAAATCAACCCAGATAAAGAAACTATGGTATGTGTGTATGTGTGTGTGTATGTGTGTGTATTATGGTATATATATATATATATATATAAATATGTGTATATATACATATATACAATATATAATGGTATATATATACATATATATGTGTGTGTATACATATATATGTGTGTATATATATACACATGTGTATATATATATTATGGTATACACACACACACACACATACTATGGAGTACTACTCAGCTGCAAAAAAAAATCCTGTCTTTTGCAACAAGATAGATGCATGATTTGATTTATGCTAAAATAAAATACTAATTTACCCTTTTTTAAAGAAACATTTATCAGGGCTGGCACTGTGGCATAGCAGGTGGGGCTGCTGGCTGCAGTGCCGGCATCCCATATGAGTGCCAGTTCAAGTCCTGGCTGCTCCACTTCCGATCCAACTCTCCGGGATAGCAGTGGAAGATGGCCCAAGTCCTTGAACCCCTGCACCTGCGTGGGGGACCCAGAAGGGGCTCCTGGCTCCTGGCTTCAGATCAGCACAATTCTGGCCGTTTCGGCCATTTGAGGCAAGAACCAATGGATGGAAAACTTTATCTCTCTCTCTTTCTCTCTTGGCCTCTGCCTCTCTGTAACTCTGCCTTTCAAATACATAAATAAATTCTTTTTTAAAAAGTAAACATTTATTTATGTATTTGAAAGATCTGAGACAGGGAGACAAAGAGAAAAAGATCTTCCATCTGCTGGTTCACTTCACAAATGCTCACAACAGCCAGAGCTGGATCGAACTAAAGCTAATAGCCAGGAGCTTCATCCAAGTCTCCCACAGGGGTGGCAGTGGCACAAATACTTGAACCATCATCCACTACTTTCCCAGGTGCGTTAGCATGGAGCTGTCTCTGAAGCAGAGTAGATAGGACTCAAATCAGCATTCCAATATGGGATGTTGGCATCCCAAGCTGCTGTTTATTTTTTTTATTTTTTATTTTTTATTTATTTATTTTTTTGACAGGCAGAGTGGACAGTGAGAGAGAGAGACAGAGAGAAAGGTCTTCCTTTGCCATTGGTTCACCCTCCAATGGCTGCCGCAGCCGGCACGCTGCAGCTGGCGCACCGCGCTGATCCGATGGCAGGAGCCAGGTGCTTCTCCTGGTCTCCCATGCGGGTGCAGGGCCCAAGGACTTGGGCCATCCTCCACTGCACTCCTTGGCCACAGCAGAGAGCTGGCCTGGAAGAGGGGCAACCGGGACAGAATCCGGCACCCTGACCGGGACTAGAAACAGGTGTGCCGGCGCCGCAAGGCGGAGGATTAGCCTATTGAGCCGCGGCACCAGCCCCAAGCTGCTGTTTAACTTGCTGTGCCACAACCCTGGCCCCCTAAATTATTCTTAAAACCACTAAACATGGTAAACACTGTTAGACGTTTTCATAATTTATTTGTGTGTTCTTTTCATATCTGATGTAAATGATCCTGTTATTTTCAAATAATAGTTCTACGTCTCCCCTTTTAGTCTTTATTACTTTAGTTTCCTTCCTTATTGGGTAGCCAGGATACCACACACCATGCTGAACAGTAGTAGAGGTAGTAATCATCCTTGTTTTGTGCCTGACTTTAAGCATGTCCATTAACCATGGTGGTTTTTTTTTTTTTTTTGTAAAGATTTATTTATTTACTTGAGAGGCAGAATTGCAGAGGTAAAGAGGGAGAGACAGAGAAATCTTCCCTCTGCTGGTTCACTCTCCAAATGGGTACAACAACCAGAGCTGGGCCAGGCCAAAGCCAAAGCCTGGAACTACATCCAGGTCTCCCACATGGGTAGAAAAGCCACAGGCACCTGGGCCATATTCCACTGCTTTCCCAGGAATGTTAGCAGGGAGCTGGATCAGAAGTGGATCAGCCAGGAAACGAACTGGCCGCCATATGGCATGACAGCCTCATAAAGGCTTAAGCTGAAGTGCCACAATGCAGACCCTAAGCATGGTGTTTGCTCTTTTGAAATATAGCTTATATACAGTTGAAGAAGGCATGTTTTACTAGGAGAATTTTAGATACTGTAAACAACTTTGATGAGTGTTTTCAATATTCTTTTATGAAAATAACTGCTATGGTGATTATATTATTTTTCTCCATTCATTAATGCATTTAATTATATTAATATACTGTTAATATCAGGTCATTCCTGTGGTTCTAGAATTAAACCATTATTTGTAATGGTTTCTTTAAAATGCACTACTAGATTTGGTTAGCTAATATTTCATTTGAAACTTTTGCCTCAGTAACCATAAGTGAAATTGGTCTATTAATTATTTTTAAAGATTTATTTATTTGAATGGCACAGTGACACAGAAAGAGGAAGAGACAGAGAAAGAGGCAGACAGACAAGGAGAGAACAAGAGACTTTCCATCCTCTTAATCACTTCCCAAATGCCCACAACAGCCAGAGCTGGGACAGGCTGAAATCAAGAGTCAGGAACTCCATCTGGGACTCCACATGAGTGGTAGGAAGCTAAGCACTCAAACCGTTATCCACTACCACCCATGAACATTAACCAGGGAAGTGGGTCAGAAACATGGAGCAACTGGGACTGAAACCAGGTACTCTGATATAGGATGCAGGTGTTTCAAGAGCAGCTTAACTCTCTGTGCTACAATGACTACTTGGCCTACAATTTTTGTATGAGTTATGTGCTCAACTGTCTTGGGCTTCAGTATTGTACTAGCCTCATCGAGTGAATTATACAATTTTTCCTTTTATTTTTCTGAACTCTGGTAAGGTGGAAACTACCTGTTTCTTTTGAATCTGGTTCAATTTATCTGTGAAATGGGCTGAATCAAAAAGTTTTATTTTGGGCCGGCGCCATGGCTTAACAGGCTAATCCTCCTCCTTGCGGCGCCAGCACACCGGGTTCTAGTCCCGGTTGGGGCGCCGGATTCTATCCCAGTTGCCCCTGTTCCAGGCCAGCTCTCTGCTATGGCCCGGGAAGGCAGTGGAGGATGGCCCAAGTCCTTGGGCCCTGCACCCGCATGGGAGACCAGGAGAAGCACCTGGCTCCTGCCATCGGATCAGCGCGGTGCGCCGGCCGCAGCGGCCATTGGAGGGTGAACCAACGGCAAAAAGGAAGACCTTTCTCTCTGTCTCTCTCTCACTATCCACTCTGCCTGTCAAAAAAAAAAAAGTTTTATTATAGATGTAGCCAAGTCTCTTTTCTTGTGCCAATTTTAGCACTTTATACACTTCCAGAAATGTATTCATTTCATTTGAACTTATTGGCATGCGACCATTCATTACATTATTTTTATATAATTAATTGATTTTATATATATATAACTATATATATATATATATATATATATATATATATAACTATTTCCCTTCCTTCATTCTGGACCACACGTGTGCCTCTTTTTATTAGTATTGCCATAAATTGCTTCCTTTTCTTTGTCTTTTCAAAGAAGAAGAATTTGGTTTTATTTAGGCACATTTGTAGAACATGTTAAACTGAAGAATCTCTGTCAGCATATGAGGGAAAGAGCTAAAGTGTTACTCAGAGGAAACTTTATAGCTTTGCATACAGTGGCATTTCTTAACAATTGGAATGCATTCTGAGAAGTCTGTTGTTTGGCTGTTTCACTGTGTGAACATGAAAGAGTGAACACAGACAAAACAGGGTAGCTGAGGCATCACCAGGCAATTGAGATCACCATGGCAAATGTGGTCCATTGATGATCGAAATGTTTTTTTTTTTCAACTTTTATTTAATAAATACAAATTTCCAAAGTACAGCTTTTGGATTACAATGGCTTTCCCGCCCCCCCATAACTTCCCTCCCACCCACATCCCTCCCATCTCCCACTCCCTTTCCCATTCCATTTACATCAAGACTCATTTTCAATTATCTTTATATACAGAAGATCAATTTAGTATATATTAAGATTTCAACAGTTTGCACCCACACAGAAACATAAAGTGTAAAGTACTGTTTTAGTACTAGTTAGAGCATTAATTCACATTGTACAACACGTTATGTGGTACATGATTATGTCTATCAAACATAAGAAAAGCTAAAATTTGGAACTGAATGTTCAATGCAAAGGAGCAAGAGAGCAGAAGAAATGCACCAAAAGGAATAAGAGGAAGAAAAAAATTTCATGACAAAAATCAACGAACCAGAGAATCAGAAAAAAGCCAAAATTGACAACTGATACCTCTCAAGGCACTTTTACACACATGATGTCTCTTGAAGCCTGACCTTAAATCACGTGCTAGTACTAGAACCAAAATAAAAGAGATGGGTTTTTCTTTTGCTTGTTTTTTTTTTTTGTTTGTTTTGTTTTGTTTTGTTTTGTTTTGATGTTAAAACGTTGAAGGTTTTGGTAAGTAAAACTTTACTAGCAAACAGTAAATTTTCTTACTGTTCTTATGGAGAGATAGTATAGTCTACCTCTTTAAGGAAGTACACCCTAGAAGGAGCCTAAATAAGGTCTATTTTGGGCTCCTGTGTACATCTTGGCTTTGTCATTTCAGACCCTCTGAGCCTCAGTTTCCTCACTGGCCTCATGGAGAATATAGTAGTTCCTATTTCAGAGAAATATTATGAAATTAAACGAGGTAAAGTAAAGTTTATAATGTATTTAACACAATGTTCAGTAAATATTAGCTCTCTGGGGGGGGCATAGTAAAATGTATTATATTTAAATACTCCCTTCTCTAGAAAATAAAATCTTGTATAAACTTAGATTGGGTATTAATTTTATTTCTCCATAAATGTGATAGTGATATGTAAATAAGAATACATCCAAATTCAGACTTAAATGGTACAAGGCAGCTTTAAACCACAGGTGAGAAATTCAGTGACAGAGAGCTAATACACAACCATAGCTGGGTTTCATCCACAAGACATAGACAGAGGAATTAGGAATAAAACATCACAGCTGTAGCCCAGATGGAGTGCTGAGAAATGAAAAGAGAAAGAATGAGTAAGAAAGAACTAAACACTGACAAGGACAGTGTAGACCCTTCCTTGGTCAATTTTCCTTTGAACTTTTCCAATCTTTTCTAAAGACTACTCTCAGGAAAAACCAAAACAAGATAAAACGCAAACAAGGGAAAAGAGACAGCCCTGCAGAGGTGGTGACAATGCTTCTGTTTACAGGTGAGATGAGCCATGTTCCCAGAGCAGCAAGGGTCCAGACCTTGGCCCCAGGCAGCAACACTTAACAGTGCCCTGCCTGCCCCTCAGTCTCAGAGGATTTTCCCCAAAGCTCTATCCTGGGAAATTACTGTACTTAAAGGCAGGAGCTGCTCAGACTTCCTGAATCTCACAGACTGATATCAGAATGTACTTTCCTCCCAGGGAAAACAACAGATCTGAATCACATTAACTGGCTCTCCTCTAACTGGGACTGTAACAGTAATGAAAGCAATTATACCTAACGTATTTTCCTTAAAGAGGTCCCATAAAATGGCAGTGATAATCTCATATCTAGACAAGTAAATGTCATTGAACATGACAAAAACATGGCCTAGACAGTGCTGAATAAGATCACAATTACACCACATTAAAATAAATGCAAATTTGTATTTAGTTTCTTCTTAGATCTCTTTACAGTCTACTAAATACAAATAGAACTCTATTCCTGACAATTAATTTCCAGGAGGATGGAAGCTTGGAGTTTCCAAAAATGGTTCTTTAGGAACAGGAAAGTTCTTTTTTTCATAGGTTAATAAACATTAATGCTAATGAACGCTGAATTGAAACAACATTCCTATAAAGTGGAAATTACCACCCAAGAATTCATCTTGAATAGTGGCATTATAAGGTATGTCAGGAATGTGTTAATCAATCTAATAGAAAAGGCAACAGGGTATTCTTACCACAATCTAAAGGAAAACTAAACCTATCTCAGCCTATATTCTAAGTCTCATGTGTGGAGTTTAAATAACATATATCGAGTGTGACAATGAGAAACAATGACTTGATCAGCCCTTGTCCTGACTGTTGATGTACAACTTAATACTTTATCCCTTTTAGTATTTTTTTTTGTTCTACTTAATACTATTGGTTGAAATCTGTAATAAACACACAATTATTCTTAGGTGTTTAAATTTAACTGAAAAGTGATCTCTGTTAAATATAAGAGTGGGAGCTGGCGCCACGGCTCACTAGGCTAATCCTCCGCCTTGCGGCGCCGGCACACCGGGTTCTAGTCCCGGTCGGGGCACCGATCCTGTCCCGGTTACCCCTCTTCCAGGCCAGCTCTCTGCTGTGGCCAGGGAGTGCAGTGGAGGATGGCCCAAGTCCTTGGGCCCTGCACCCACATGGGAGACTAGCATAAGCACCTGGCTCCTGCCATCGGATCAGCGCGGTGCGCTGGATGCAGCGCGCTACCGCGGCGGCCATTGGAGGGTGAACCAACGGCAAAAGGAAGACCTTTCTCTCTGTCTCTCTCTCACTGTCCACTCTGCCTGTCAAAAAAAAAAAAAAAAAAAGAATGGGAATAAGAGAGGGAGAAGATGTACAATTTGGTACAAGCTCAAGCTGACTTGCCCCAAATGGTAGAGTTAGAAACGTGCCTGGGGATTCCAATTCAATCCCATCAAGGTGGCATGTACCAATGCCATCTCACTAGTCAAAGTGATCAGTTTCAGTTCGCAATTGATCATACTGATAGGTTTAAGAGTCAAAAGGATCACATAAACAAGACTAGTGTCTGCTAATACTAACTGATAGAATAAAAAAGGGAGAGAACGATCCGACATGAGAAGCGGGATACACAGCAGACTCATAGAAGGGCAGATGTCCTAAGTAGCACTCTGGCCTCAGAATTAGCCCTTGAGGCATTCAGATCCGGCTAAAAAGCCCATGAGAGTATTATAGGCATGGAAAGCCAAGACACTCTGGCAAAAAAAAAAAAAAAAAACTAAATGAAAGATCTCTGTGAGTGAGATCCCAGTGGAAAGAACAGGCCATCAAAGAAGGAGGTACCTTTTTCTGAAGGGAGGAGAGAACTCCCACTTTGACTATGGCCTTGTCTAAATTAGATCAGAGTCGGCGAACTCAAAAGGCTTCCACAGCCTTGGCAACTCATGACTAGAGCCTAGGGAGATTACTGATGCCATAAACAAAAGTGTCAATTTGTTAATTCAACAACAGGAGTCACTGTGCACTTACTCTTCATGTAGGATCTCTGTCCTTAATGTGTTGTTCAATGTGAATTAATGCTATAACTAGTACTCAAACCGTATTTTACACTTTGTGTTTCTGTGTGGGTGCAAACTGTTGAAATCTTTACTTGATGTATGCTAAACTGATCGTCTGTATATAAAGATAATTGAAAATGAATCTTGATGTGAATGGAATGGGAGAGGGAGCGGGAGATGGGAGGGTTGTGTGTGGGAGGGAAGTTATGGGGGGGGGAGCCATTGTAATCCATAAGCTGTACTTTGGAAATTTATATTTATTAAATACAAGTGAAAAAAATAAATAAATAATATACATCAGAATGATTAAATCATGCCTTTCTTAGAGAAAAGCAGGCAAAACCAAAATATTTTTAGTGGACCTCAATTGAACCCAAAGACAGCATGTGCCTTTGGGAGTTTTCATTGATGAAACACCTACTGTGTGCTGACCCGCTGCTACTTGCTTGCTAGCTGCTGTCTGTACTTCATTTGTCATGGCACCCCTGAAAGGTGAAGAAAATCAGGTTCATGGGATAAAAGCAACTTGTCCAAGACTCCACAACCACTAAGTGGCAAAGACAACATCTAACCTCAGTCTAATTCCAGAACCCTTACACGCCCCCCTCCCCCCTTCTGTTATGCAGCTTCCAAAGGGCGCCAAACCATACAGGGCAGGCCTCTGGGTTCTTGTCCAGACCCCCAGTATTCTCTAGTTCTTCTGCATTCTTTGGAAGGTGTCTCCAGGTTGTCTTTGGTTGCTGCTACTCAGTTGCTACAGCCTGGATTCAAGGGTATTTTGTTTTGTTTTCTTTTGTTTTGTTATATTTCTCTCTGCATAAGATTTTAGCTTTGGTGGTGGACTGACCTGGGAAAAACCCCACCTTTGCCTTTACATTACCTTGGTCAAGCTGTCACCTCTTTGAGTCTTGGATTTTTACCTGTGAAATGGGGAGAGCTACACCTACCTCACAGGAGTCCTTTTTAAAATGAAATAACTTGCACATGGCAAGCTTTCTATCAAAGGATGAAATCCATCCTCATGGCTGTGACCTGTAATCAGTATGTTTTGATCCATTGTCAGTGTTCTACTCCATAGTATCCCAAGTCTCTGATCTTGACCTGGCCCCATTCTGCCATTACTTCCATCTTAAACTGGCCCTTTTGAATCCATGCTTAAATGCATAGAACCAGTCCACGAATGAGACCTATGAAAAGAAAGAGAGAATGAAGAAAGAGGGCGGGAGGGGAGGTGGTCATCATTGGTTCCAAAACTTAAGACCTTGTCTAATATATGCCGTGTTCTCAGTTCACTTGTAAAGTTTCCAAAATATATAAAGAATAAATTTTCTTTATAATAGCAGCTGGTTAGTCCAGCAAGCTGTTGGTCTTTACATCACTGAATGATTGGGGTCAAAGCCATCTGCTCTTGAGAGATAAATGGATCTCCATTGTTAAATCGAGGTTAACTTGCCTCTTCTTAATAGGACCCCCTTCCTTTTCTCTGTCACCCTAATTTTGTACTCTCTCAGAAACTCAACTTAGTTACTGCAAGATACCTTTTCCAACTCTTGCATTGATGCCTCTCTGCCTTTGTTTTCCTCTTCCTCACAACTAAGAAATCTGTGGCACATTCTCCTGCATTGGTTTAAAAGCAAAATTTCTTTGCTGATTAACTGATATGTGTGTGATTGTCTCTCAATGGAGAGACAGATGGAATGCAGGCCAACCAATGGACAGAAACACCAGAGAGCCATGACTTCTGCTTTCTTTACACCAACCCTCCTTTAGCTAATACTATACCATGCATAGTTTATTCCTCAGTAATTTATGCCAAAAACACTAACACACTTAAAAACTGCTCAGATAGCTACAACAAAGGCTTAAGTTGTGCCTATGGTGTTATTGTCCCGATTTAGGAAACCCTCACAAAGTCTGGCATGCACGGTGCTGAATGGTCATGAATGTCATGCTTGGGAGATAGCTCCCACTCCACAGACTATTGAGAACACCAAGTTATTTCTCCAGGCAGCTGCCTGAGCTTGAATGTCAACAGAAATCCAATAATTTAGTGATAGGGCTCCAAAAAGACATGCATTTACTTCTGGCCTCTCCTTTTGCTAAAGAAGCTTTCCTAAAGCAATAAGCTAAGGATGTTTTCAACATTTCAAATAGCAAAGTCAGCTCATCCATGAAGCAGTCACTCTAGAATTCTATGCATGCTTCCACAGTGGAAGCCAGATCCAATGTGACAACTGCCAGGTGAAAATCACAGAAGCATAATATTATGCAATTTGATTTCAAAGCAGAATGTTCTACATCCTAAGGTTGCCAGCCAGACAAAACATCTGCGAAGAGCAAATCCACATTTAGACAGGGAGGTCCTTCACCTTTCCTTGTTTGTATGAATGTTATGAATGTTGAAAGCTAAAGCCCCCAACATATTTCTTAAAATTGTCTTTGGTATCAATTTTATAGAATCTTAAAATATTAATGTTGAGATAGCCATGAGGTTTCCAGAGCAGCTCCCTGAGTTTGCAGATAAGTTGAAACTCACAGGAATACATTGCTCACTCAAGCTCACTCAGTTAGCTAATATCAAAACCAAGACATGGCCCCAGAGTTGTTCGATCACTGTGTTCTGCAGCTGGGCTTATTTGCACATGGTGATCAGTAATGGAAACTACAGTACTGAATGTGAATCCAGTACTGCCACTTATTACCTGATTACCCCTAGATTAATTACTTAATTTTACTGAGCATTAGTTTCCTCATGTCCTAAGCAACATGAAAAATAGGACCTAAACTGGAAAGTTTGCAGAGAATATTAAATAAGGTAATGTATGCAAAAATACCTACTATAGCACATGACAATGATAAGCATTCAGCCAAAACTAGCCATTATTTTTCTTATTATGGCTGTGTAATGAGTCTTTTGTCTGGAGCTGAAATTTACTATCAGGACTGGAACTCTGCCATGAATCACAGCCCACTTGCCTGAGCCTGAGCTCTTGACATGGCATTTTTCCCAAGAAGTATTACCTGGAACCAGGAAACATCTATGGATTTGACTCTGAGCATCGCAATAACTCTGGAACTGCAGTACCTCTGTCTTTCACACTCAACATGACTATCTTTCTGGCCCATGCATTATAACAGTTATTTTATTATCTACTCTGTGGCAGGTTATGCTCACATGTTAAATATCTTCCACTTGTAATCACCAATCCCCAAGAGAATCCCTGAGCTGTTTGGATGGATTGTAGACGTTAAAATGACTTGACCTGGTAAAGGCAGGGCCAGAACTCCAAGTCCTGCTCACATATCAGATCCTTTTGCTTTACATACATAGATCCTGACACTCACAGATCAAGTTTTACCCACTCTTCATCTCTTCCCTGTGGGATCCCCTCAGTAACCTGATTCCTCTGACAGATCCTTCCCTCTACCCCTAGCAGCATTGCATCACCCCCTCAAGATATTACGAACTGACAGTGTTCTGTATCTACATATTTTTTCATAAAGAACCAGGCACTATACATTTTAAGCTGCATAGCCTGTTGCAGCATCTTTATTTTTCCACTGTAGTAAATAAGAAGCTAGAGGTGATACATAAATGGGCACCACTGTGCTTCAGTAAAACTTATTTTACAAAAAGAAACACTGGATAGATTTGGCTCATTGGTCCTACCTTGCCAACCCTTGCACTTTATGCTCATTACTTAAAGTGTGGTCCACACACTAGCAGCATCAGAAGCACCTGGAAATTTGTTGCACTTACAGAATCTTGGACCCTTCCCCAAATCTATTGAATCTGATATTGGCTGTCAACAAGATCCCAGTTGGTTCGCACAAACACTGAGTTTGAGATGCTCTGCTCTATACGTCTTCAACTCATTGAATGGCACTTAAAGTTCAGGCACTGTTCCAGACACAATACATACTACTAATCTATAATCCTCACACATGGGCGAGGTAGGCTGTCATTATCCTGTTTTATATATGAGGAAACAAAGGCTCAGAGAAATTAAGCAAATCCAGAAGGTAGCAGAATTAAATAATCCATTACTGATATTTATCTCAGAAATGGTATGAGCAAGGCCACATAGAATATTCCAGAGACTCTAGCTCTGGCTTTGAATAAATATTATTTTAATTATTACGAACATAGTAGTTTTTATTCTAAAGCATTAAAAATATAACATAGCCAACAGAAATATATTTCTGCTCTTACAGATAATCATAAAAGTAAAACATGCTTTGCCAAACTATTCCCTTCACATATTGCCATTTACTCAACTAATTTAGCATTATAAACTCTTCAAGGGGCCACCTAAGTCATCACTCAGGTAATATTTTCTAAAGTCTCATCAAAATTTTTAAAAAGAATTTGAGACAACTTAGAGACACATATAAACACAAGATAAAAATGAATAAACAATGGTACAGTGCTATAATATATGGCCAAGAGTGAGAGCCACATGTAAAATGCACACCATAATGTCCTGTGCTCTTTCTGTTATATTGTTTGGATGGAAGACCTATCTCTCTTTCTCTCTCTCTCTCTCTCTCTCTCTCCCTCTCTCTGCCTCTCTGTGTGACTCTGACTTGCAAATAAATAAATAAATAAATAAGTCTTAAAAAAAAAAAGCAAAAAAAAACCCAAAAAACAAAAAACGAAACTATAACCAGAGCTTGTATCATGTTATACGACACAAAGAGCCCAGACTTGGAAAACACTTGCTTGTCAAACCTATAATGTAATTTTTACTCTTCACATGTAAAATGTGGGTAATAATTTCTTATGAAGAAATTATATCAAATAAGAAGTATGAAAATGTGATGACTTGGTTAATCATTGTAATTACTGATGAAAAATAAAACCATAACTAGCAGTAGTTGATCACTTATTATGCTAATAGATTATCTTTTGACCTTGACAATACAACAACTCTAAATTATTTAAATTATCTTAGGCTGGCACTGTGACACAGTGGGTTAAGCTGCTGCCCACAACACCATCATCCCATCTGGGAAACAGTTCAAGTTTCAGCTGTTCCACTTCTGATTCAGCTCCCTGTTAATGGCTGGGGAAAGCAGCAAAGGATGGCCTGAGAGGTTGGGCCCCTACAACCACGTGGGAGTCCCAGATGAAGGTCGAGATGCCTGGCTTAGGCCTAGCCAGCTCAGGCCATTGCAGCCATTTGGGGAGTGAACGAGCAGATGGATGATCTCTCTCTCTCACTCTCTCTCTTTCTTTCTTTTTCTCTCCTTCTTTCTCTGTGACTCTGCCTTTCCAACAAACAAGTCTGTTTTTAAAAGGAGATTCAATTTCAAAAACAAAAAGTAGAATAAATTATCCCCACTTAGAAATGTCAAAAAATGTTTGAGAGACAATTTTTTTCTTTTTTTAAACTTTTATTTAATAAATATAAATTTCCAAAAGTACAACTTTTGGATTATAGCGGCTTTTCCCCCCATAACCTCCCTCCCATCCGCAACCATCCCATCTCCCACTCCCTCTCCCATCCCATTCACATCAAGATTCATTTTCAATTATCTTTATATACAGAAGATCAATTTAGTATATACTAAGTAAAGATTTCAATCATCTAGTATATTAGGCATCTATTATTATAGAAAGCCCATCTTGAAATATAATGACTTAGAGCAATAATAATTATTAATTCCAATTCTTTTGGTCAGTATTTGGACTGGGATCTGCTGGGATGGTTCATCTCCACTCTGTGTGGTAGTGGTTGGGTTCATTTAGATCTGGGAGGGCTTGGACTGCAGGATTTCCCTTTTCATGTGATTTTTTTCTTATCTTCAAGGAAATTAGCCCAGATTTCTTCACTTGGTGACAAAGGGGTTCCCAGTGAGCAGAAAGAAAGGACAATTCTCAATGAGTAAGCACTCTTCAAATTTATTTTTGTGTCATATTGTGAATGCCCCAAGTCTAGGGTAAACAGAGGAAGCTGGCTTCAGAGAACTCAACAAGGATGTGCATACAAGAAGCTTCCTGAAGAGGCATTAGTGTAATAACTTATCTTTCCAGTGTATAAGTGAGTGTTCAATTTGACCCTAAGAAATGCGAATTTAGGTGCCATGCTGTTAACCACAATACCACAATTGGCTCCAAGAAAATTTCCCCTAATATTTTCTAAAGGATGTAAGTTTCTCTTTAACTTTTAACATGTCACCTTCTAAAAAAGTGAAGACATTCCTATTCATCTCCAAATGATTTCTTTCTGATTTTGAAAGTCTCATGAAACTTATGGTAGGTTTAACAAAATACAAATTCAAGGCAGATTCTTCCTTCATTCCTTAAGTCATTTATATTATCAGAAGGAATTGAACTTTACATAATCCTCCTTTAGAGACCTAGCTAATACCGAAAATAGCATCAATGCACTAAAAGATAACACCATTACCTCATTTTGTATAACACTTCACTGTCAACACAGGACTTTCAGAGTAAATATAAAACTCCTGCTTTCAGGCTTTCCCTATAGGCATCTGAAAGCAAATGAAGCAAAGTGTTTAAAGGGTATTAAAATGGTGTGAAAATATATCAGAGCTGAGACACTGGAGACGAGAAGACTCACTAGGAGATTATGGAACAGGCTTAAGGGAGTCTTGGCAATGGAAAAGAAACACACCTCACATACAAGAAAAAAAAAAAAAAAGGTCCTAGTGACTCTCTGGATAGAAGGGAAGAGAAAATAGGAGGGTTGCAGGGAATGCTTCAATTATTCTGAGTGTCCTTGTACTTGCCACCTTCCAGTTTATGTGGTGTTTTACATTAACAGAACCTCCTGGTGACCTGATGAGAAGCACGCCAGGGATGTTCATCCTCATTCAGAGAAGTTCCCTGTGGTACACTGGAGCCTCAGGAACTTGTGGCTGCTCCTGTGAATTCTAGGGATGGGGGAGAGGAATGAAATTTTAATAGGAGGACAGAGAATGAACAACATGACCAGACTGATATTTTTGAAAGATCTCTCAGACCACAGGGAGGAATGTGGGTTAGAGGAAGCAGCGATGATAAGCAGGGATACCAGTCAAGAGTCCTTTACTGTAATCTAGATGAAAGGCTACAAAGATTCAAGTCTGAGTGACACAAGTCCTAGCTATGAGGTCAAACAACTTAGGCGTGGAGTCCTATATGCTACAGAGGTGTTTTTTTTGCTTTCATCAATAATGGTTGGATAAAAGGTGGAGCAGTGGATGAACATTGACACCTTTGTTCCATACAATTTCTAACTATCAGGGATATCTGAAAGGCCTCTCCATATCCAATGTTGTCTTATAAATCTCTTATAATTAAAAGAAAAAAGAGAGGAGAAGGGAGGGAAGAAGAAAGAAAGAAAGAATCTGCTCTGTGGCATAAACAGTAATGGCACCCTTCTCAGCGACAGTAATAGAAGAAAATTAATGTAGCATCAGATGAAGTGCTATTAGTATAATTGTACACTGGATGTCCTAAAGAGATATATCATGCAGATCATCTTTATTACCACAAAGAGCCATGTAAAAAAGGAACAAAGGAAATAATTTTAATAAAACATTTTGCCCTGAGCAGGAAATGTGCTTCATGTATCATACATGAGAAAAGACAGTTGTTCGATATAAAATGGAACTGTGACCTTGCTATAAGTGTACATTACTTAATGCCATTAAGAGTAAATTAAAGGACTCCCAAAAGGTGTGAAACTCATTCTGGCTTGTGGTATTTGTTTGCTGACAGGGGTTTAAGGGGGATCTTTTCATGTGACTATTCAAACAAAGAGCTTCAGGGAATTCTCAGTGACCTTTAAGGTTTCACCAAAGGACACCTCCATAGAAAGGGTTCATTTGAGGAGGGACTCACACCTTTGAAAGAGTTTATTAACAAAGGAAAGGGTTTCATGTAGCACCTGCAAATTCAACAATTTGTGGTTTTGGATAATAGTTATTTTCTTTTAGATTTCTCTGGACAAATTCAACATTTGTTTCAAAAATATAAATCCTAAAATATGCTGAGTTGGCAAGCCCAGAAATGGACTGATTCCTTTAAAACTTTGTACTCAGTCAAGGCTGAAGTCCTTACGTAACATTAAGGCTCTTTAGAGTGTATCCTTATCATGTTTGCTGTCATTCAGAACCAAATATCTTTATAACTGTTTGACTTATCTTCACAAGCCACTTTGCAATTTACAAATTGCCCTTACATATGTATCTTTAGATGTTTCTAATATCCTTGAAGTTGGGTAGAACAAATGTTACTGTTATAATTTGACCAAAGACCAATTTTAGTCGCAAAGAATCTAAGAGATATGCTTAATATCAAGAAGTGCCCCAATTGTTGGCTATAGAGCAGTAAATAAGTCAGGTAAAGTTTCTGCCCTCATAATTCATCTTCTAGAATGAGAGCTACTTATAAATAGGTGAACAGATATGTAATATAATGCCAGAAAAAATAATAAATGGTGAGATTGAGACCATACAAGCCATCTGTCTGAGACCTCAAAGTTTTTCCTAACAGCTTTCCATCAGTAAAAACGCTACAGAGTGGTTGTCCTAGAATATCTCACATCAAGCTTTTGTATTATGATTGCAGCTAAAGCTGATAGCTATGTTTGATGTGACATTACTGCAATGTGGACCGGTATGCAATCCTCTACACCTAGCTGTACTTGTCACTGTAGATGCCTATGTGCCATTATAGAACTGCAGACCAGTGGTAATAGTAAAGCTACTTCATTTTTTAAGGCTTATTCATTTATTTATGTATTTGAAAGATAGAACAACAATTTAACAACAGTTTAACCCACTGTACCACAATACTAGCCCCTAGAAAGGTTATTTTAAAACATGATTGGTAGATGCTTAAGATGGGACAATTACTAGGTGGCAGCATGGTCCACTGAGAACAAGTAAGATCAGCAAATCAACACAACTTGGATTTGCATAAGGTAATAAAAGAGATAGCTGAAGATGATGCTACATTTTAAGAGCCACCCCAAATCCTTTTCTTTCTTTTCTTTTCTTTTCTTTTCTAAAGATTTATTTATTTACTTGAAAGTCAGAGTTACACAGAGAGAAGGAGAGGCAGAGAGAGGTCTTCCATCCACTGGCTCAGTCCCCAGATGGCTGCATCGGCCAGAGCTGTGCCAATCCAGAGCCAGGATCCAGGAGCTTCCTCTGGGTATCTCACATAGGTGCAGGGGCCCAAGCACTTGGGCCATCTTCCACAGCTTCCTCAGGCCACAGCAGAGAGCTGGATCGAAAATGAAGCAGCCAGGTCTCGAACCGGCACCCACATGAGATGCCAGCACTGCAGGCAGAGGCTTTACCTGCTATGCCATGGCGCTGACCTCCCCCAACCCCCACCCCCGAGTCCTTTTCTAAGAATCGAGTTGGCAGGGCTGGCGCTGTGGTATAGAAGGTTGATCCTCTACCTGCCGTGTTGGCATCCCATATGGGTGCCGGTTTGAGTCCCGGCTGCTTCACCTTCAATCCATCTTCTTGTTAATGTGCCTGGAAAAGCAGCAGAAGATACCCCAAGTGCTTGCGTCCCTGCACCCACATGGGTGAACTGAAGGAAGCTCCTAGTTCCTGGCTTCGGCCTGGCCCAGCCCTGGTCATTGCAGCCATTTGGGGAGTAAATCAGCAGATGGAAGATATTTCTCTCTGTTTCTCTCCTTCTCTCTGTAACTATACCTTTAAAAAAATCTTTTTTTAAAAAAAGAATCAGATTGGCAATAAATATATAAGTAAGAATCTGATGAATACCCTTGGTGAAATAAAGATTTAGTAAAACATTGTAATAGAAAAATATGTTCTACATGGAGATATAGTTAGTTGTTTACAATTAGTTAAATAAACCCAACTAAAATCATGGCTATTGCCAATTCCTGGAAGTATTTCATAGTGGACGGCCTTATTCCTGGATCCTGGGCAGCATTTTCTACAATTATTTGAATCAGGATGTTAACAAAATGCTAATAAAATTGACATATGAGAAGGGGACGACAGGAAAAGCTTACATGTTGAAAGTACATAACCAAAATTTTACTTCACTTTTAAGCAGAGTCTATTGTTCAATTCTAATTGAATTAATGTTTATTAATTACCGTAAAAGAAGTGCTGTGATAAATGCCAAGGCAGACATAACTCATGTCCTCTGGGGACTTCTGTGAGCACACACTGCTGTTCTAATTATCACCTTTTTATAGGCTGAATTATATACCCCCAAAATTCATATGATGAAGTCTTAAATCCCATTATTGTACCTCAGAATATGACTGTTTTGGAGATAGGGTCTTTAAGGAGGAAATTGTTACTATGAAGTTATTAAGATAAACTCTAATCCAATTGGATTGATGTCCTTATATAAATAAATTAGGACACAAACACACACAGAGGGTAGATTAAGTGCTATGGCTTCAAAGTGTCCCCTCCAAAACTCAGCTGTTGCCAAAGTCCTGGTATTAAGAGGTGGGTAGGGGGGGACCATTAATTAATGATGCAACTGTGAGAGTCCCTTCCTTGTGAACAGGATGAAGGCTTTAGGTTTCATGCTGCATTGAGCTCACTTGCCCTTCTACCTTCTACTGTGAGCATGCAGTCAAAAAGCTCCCACCAGACACCAAAGGCTGGCACCTTGGCATTGGACTTTCCAGCTTCCGCAACTGCACAGAAGACAATTTCCATTGTTTATAAACCTAGTCTCACACACCTTTGATAACATTAGAAAACTATTAAAAGTACCGAGTGAAGACACAGATGGCCATTGATAATTGAGGAAAGAAGACTTAGAAGAGCACAACCCTCCTAGCACCTTGATCTTGGATTTCCAGCCTCTGGGATTATGGGGAAAAAAAAGTTTCTCTCCTGTTGTTTAACAACCCCATTTGGATTACTTGATCATGGCAACCCTAATAAATTCATATGCACTCCCATCAGATCCTGTACTACACCAGGCCTCTGCCTCTGAAGCCCACTCCTGAATATCAGCTTTTGTGCCCAGGCAGATAGGGCAGCGGCCTCAGGGGAAATGCTGCTAGGACTGTTAAGGAAGAAGGGTCCTCTTTTGCCCCTAGGAATTGTTAAGGGGGAAAGTATATATCTATTTTCACACAAAGCAATGTTGTGCATAGACCAGGCATGCCATGCTGCACTGACAAACATCCAGAACAGAACCCATTCATGAGACAAAGGTCTTCCTTTGAATTTGCAAGCTCAGCTGTCCCTTGACTCACTGAATGGGTGTTTCCTGAGCCTGCTCTGTAGCAGCCCTTTGTTGGCCTTGAGCTCTTCTCAATAGAAGGAAGCGGGCTAGGGGGCAGTGCCAAGAGGAGCTGGCTTGAGCAGAGCTTTCCAGGAAATAAGCAAATAGGCAGTTTTTGATCAGAAGGTCAAGGGCTAAAAAGGAATCACAATGGATTTGAGGAAAGTTTGCTGTACCTAAAATGAAATGTGTGTTGAATACAGGAGCCAAGAGATAAATAAATTTGGGTGGAGTGTAAATGTCTTTTCTACCACACTCCACTGGGGAGTTTTGTACCTCATGTGTGCATACGGAGAATCTACTGAAGTTCTTAAGAAAGTGAGACCTGGGGTTATCTTTAAAATTATAACCCTGTCAGAAGTGAGGTTAGCAGGGGCAGGAAAGAGAAATATTAGGAGGCTGGGTGTGAAAGGTCTTTAAAGTCTTGAAATAAAGAATCTCATTATTCACCAGACCCTGCAGTTAGGAACAGATCAATTTAAGAGTATTGCTACAGTGGCAGTGAATCAGACTGCTCCCCACACGTGTGGACACTGCAGAACTGTGAGCAGATCCAAAGTTAATGCAATTCATCAGCACTAAGAATAAAGCTCTTTAAATTACCGCACTTCCCTATGTCTTTGGTTCTTCAATAGCAAATGATATTTCCATAAATGGTTTATGTGTTGCCACAATTTTAAAAAGAACCTCTTAAGGCTTCATAGAGTGGCATATTTCTGTTACCAAACCATGAGAGCAGTGTTCATTTTACCTTCAGTAATGAAGTTCTCATCTCTAGAAGCCCAATTCATAAAAAGATATTTTCAAAGCTTAGTGGAGTTCTCCCCTCTTCTCTTCTGCTTCTTATGAGAAGAGAGGGGTAGGGGAGGAATCCACACCAAAGGTAAAATTAAAGCCAGGGGGCCGGGGAAGACTGAGATGAAAATCCTCAATGATTGTGCAGTGAATAGGGTGGGTGGTAAGATAGGAAAACAGAAAACCACGTGGCCATAAGGAAGCACCCTTTCAAGCATTAACGAAGATGGATGGGCACATGATTCACAGAGGAATTCAGGACTGCTTTTTCTTTTATAAATAGCAGGTGCTACTTTTTATTGCATTCCTGAAATAGCTCACCCGTTCACAGAAGAGAGCAGACAAATGAAGTGTATCCAGATTTCGTCAATGAAAATAATTAACCTTCAGCAAAAAAAAGGGGAAGGGAGGACAGAAGTATGGGGTCATGAAGGTAATAACTAGGAGCATTAAAACAGGAATCCTAATGCAGGCCTAGCAACACCATGGGCAATTGCAGTGACTGCGGGGGTGGAGTTAGCCATGGGGATAATACTGTAATTCAACACATGTTGGTGGAGACTGCACTGTGTGCAACACATTGTGCCACATTCTACACATGACTCAAAGATGAATAAGAGGAAAGCCCTGTCCAGGGGCTTATCATTCAGAGGAAGTGATTTTGCAAGTACATCAGTGTGTGTAACAGAGGACAGGCTATGAGATAGGTTACAAGACAAAGACAGAGGGCTCTGCGAGTCAGAGGTGAAAAGGAAGCATTCAGATGATGGAAGAGCTTCATGGAAGGAGTCACGTTTGATAGGGGTTTTAAAGAATGAGCAGGATTGAATTGGTACATGTCCCTAGCAGAGGGTAATTTATGAAGCAGCAGCAAACCACAGAGATAAGGGAAAGTGATTGGAAATGTAGATACAGCCAAGGAAAGTTTCATTTGTAGGTGTCCAGAGCAGGTTTTTGCTGATTCTTCTAGATTACAGGAAAAAAAAAAAAAGATTGATTTGGGAACGGGACTAGAAATTGCACTTCCCCATTGGAAAGGAAGATACAGCATGCAAATCAGCACCGTCTACATCTCCACAAGCACAGAGGCTGAAGCGTCACCACTGCCCATGCAATCTAATTTGGCAAAGAAAAGGAAAAACACATCATCAGCCCCAATCTCTCACAGCAAACTTTAAATCCATTCCCATAGCAGTCTTCAAGGTTAGAGCAATGCTTTGTTGGTGGAGGGGCTATCCTGTGGCCCATGGGATGTCTGGCAGCATCACTAGGCTCTACGCACCAGATAGCATGAACATGAACCATGACAAGTGTAGTGAGAGATATTCGATACTCAATAAAACAAGCAAAAGACAACTTTTAAACTGGAACATTCCTTAGAGGTCTAATAAAAGAGACAACAACTAACACTGCTTTTGCTACCTGCCAGTGTCCTAAGGTTTTTATTATATAAGAAGACTTCAGAAAGATTGTGGGAAAGTGGATTGAAAAAATAACTTTACTTTGGTACAAAAGAATTTTGAAATCCATGCATAGCTTTTCCATAATACATATTTCCCATGAACCTTTTGAAGACGTCTCATATTGGTACCAGGCAGATTTAAAATTGCCGAAATAAACTTAGCTAGAGATCATGGAGCATTTTTCAGCTGTTGATGGGGCTCCACAACAGGCCTCAATCCTTATAAATGAAGGGCAATTATTATTCCCATTTTACAGATGATGAAACTAAGGCCTGAAGTCATTAAGTTCTAAAAGTTTTGAATCTGGGTCATAACTCTTAGCCAAAAGTCTTACCCACTCTGTTATATTTCTTTGATTAGAAATGAGCTCAGTGTGCTTATTCTATTAGGTAGGAAGCTTAGACTGAAGGGGATAGTGGGATCTGCCTAGGATCACTCATTTGTTGGCAGCTACTCTGGGACTAAAATCCAAATCTTCAGACTCACTCTTCAGATGTTTTTCCAATACCTAGAGACCCTTGGTGATAGGCAAAAAGGGTATTGCTTCTTCCTACTGGAAAACTTGGACATAAAACAGATTGGAACAAGTAATAGGTAACAATAGAATTGACTTTGGAATAGAAAGCTGTTTCAAACTCAATCCAATTCCTGTGCTTTCATTAATTATGAAAGCCACATACACACAATCACAGAGGCCACAAGGAAATAGTTCACTTGTTGATCTACACCAATAGAAATCTAGAGTCAAAAAGCATGCATTGCTTCCAGAAGACTCAAGTCCCATTGAAAGAAAATTGCTTCTGATCCAGGTTTCCAGTTCAGATTCATCCCACTAAAATTCTAACCTAAATACAAGGAGAGGCACTTTCCAGTGGCTTTGAGGGTTGCCACAAGATGTTTTGACTCAAACTCTGTCTTAACTGTGTAACCTTCTGGCATTTAAACAGAGAAAGAAGGTCCAAATACAACACCGCTGCCCAACCTCCAGAGAGGCAGTCTGCCCACATATGACAGGTGCTCCCATCTGCTTGGCAGAGAAAATGAGCAGTCTAGCCTCATTATCTCAGCCCCCAGTGTCTGAGAGGAGTGAGCTCTGAGTTTAGGGAGAAAATACAAAACACAGGCAGAAGGTGAAATTGACCAGCCACAGCACAGTTTGCTGTTCAGTCAGAAGTGGAGGGGCTTAATCAGGACAGAAAACAGTTTCATTGCATGAGACAGTCAACATTTAACACCCACTGCACCCCACTCCATGACTCTTTGTTTCCCTGAAAACAACCTAGGAGCAATTCTTCGAGTCTGCTTTTATGAAACAGTAGTTCCAGTGTTAATAAATGAACATTTATCATATCAGGGTGCTCTTGCTTAATCAACATGTAATACAATAATGTAATCATTGGTAACACAGAAGCAAGAACTAGCAACACTGCTTCAGTTCATTGGGTAACTATGGAGACGGAGGCACTGCGTTTCCTGGGCTGCATGTACAGAGAGGTGCACACCTCTGGCTAAGAGAACTCGTGAAGTCTGATATACCAGTAAAAGTCCGAATTATTCTTCCATCATCTCCCACTGGGCATGTTATAGGATCGCTAGAGGCTGCAGAATCAATTGCCTCCCAATATCCTCTTTCTCTAAAGGACTGCAGCACTGAGCTGACTGATGTGGAAGTGTGCCACTCTGGAAATAACCCAGACATGAAGTTACATTGCCATCATGCATCAGTAGCTAATATTCACTGAGTGGTTTCTTTCTTTCTTTCTTTCTTTCTTTTTTTTTTTTTTTTTTGACAGGCAGAGTTAGACAGTGAGAGAGAGAGACAGAGAGAAAGGTCTTCCTTCCATTGGTTCACCCCTGAAACGGCCGCTACGGCAGGCGCACTGTGCTGACTGGAAGCCAGGAGCCAGGTGCTTCCTCCTGGTCTCCCATGCGGGTGCAGGGCCCAAGCACTTGGGCCATCCTCCACTGCCTTCCTAGGCCACAGCAGAGAGCTGGACTGGAAGAGGAGCAACCAGGACAGAATCTGGCGCCCCAACCGGGACTAGAACCTGGTGTGCCGGCACCGCAGGCGGAGGATTAGCCAAGTGAGCCGTGGCGCCGGCCCATTGAGTGGTTTCTATGTTCCAGAACTATAGTGAGCACTTTACATGCAAACCCTTATCTTACAGTTCCTTAACATGTCCTTATGGCAGAGGAAGGAGAGCATTATTTGTTGCTGTCCTTTTTTCATAGGCAAGGAAATGGGCTTAAGTGTTTTTTCTCAGAGTAAATAGGTAATCAGGCAGCTGGGATTAGAAGCCAGGTGTGTGAGACTTCAGATTCCGTATTCTTAACCACTTTGGGCTACAAGTAGAGCACCAGCAGAGGCATTGTGCCAGCCTTTGAGGTTGTGACTGACAATAGTGTCCTTGTTCTCAAAGAGTTTGTAGGTGGGTGAGGAAAATAAACAAGAAAAAATATGGCTTCTGTGTAACTGCTAAACCTAGACGAAGGGCACCTAACATATATGAAGGTCTGTGGTAACGTTGACTTTATGGTTTCCACACACATAGTGAATTCCATCATGAGCAACGCTTTATTTCTGCACACAGAGGAAACAGTACGTCCTAAACTAATGCCTCCAAAATCTTTACCTATGATGACAGCATTGCTCACTTTCTTAGTGACATCAATAACTACATAACAATTCTTCCAAAAGCCTGGCCTGTGAGTTTCTGAAATCCCTCTCCTCTAATTATAGTGTCCCTCTCTCCACTGAGCCACACTTAGAGGCTTGTCCCCCAATACCTACAACTTATTCATAACCTAAATTGGAAGCCTCCCACTTTCTGACCACCACCTCCTGTCCATGCGGCTCATTCTCTCTCACATCTCACCCAAATCCATTGGTGGCAGCAAGATCTACACTTCATTGATCAGACCCTTTCTTTACCCCTTGCCTCCTTGACATCCTTATTCCACCATCTCTCCTACTTAGCACAAATTGCTTTATGCCTCCCATACCTCATTTCATACATCTGGCAAAGTCTCAATTCAGGTTAAATTCAACTCTCCACTCATTCTTCACCTGTATTCAAGGAGTTAAATATGAGTGGATACTAACATACAACAATGGAAAATTGTCTTTTTATTCATGACTGTAAATCTCACATGGGCCTAAGAGCAAGCATCTAATTTTTCAACCTCTGTTGTCAAACGTAACATTCTTCTGCTTCATATCTTATTATTTTTCATATCTCTAGTCCCTACTCCCGCATCTTCACTCTCAGCTTATGATGTTAATTCCCAATTCACTGAAGAGGAAAAAAATATAGAAGCAACTCTAAGAGAACACTTGCTACACCCACCAGTGTCTCTGTGCACACTCTGCTTTCCCTCCTCTCACAGAAATGGATCACCCAGGCACCTATGGGAGAGCAGGCCCTTCACATGTGCACTAGATCCATGGCCACCTGAAACACAGCTCCAACCTGGCACCATGAAATCCTTCTCTGTGGAACATTTGCTATCAGGCCAAAGGGAGCAAACACTTTCTCAACAGTTCCAGAACTGTCTCATTTCCATTTCACTTCAGGAACTGCCTCATTTTTCTGCTTTTCTTTACAGGAAGGTCCTCTAAAATCTGTCTATACTCATTCTTCCCAATCCTTCTGTTCGCCTTCTTTGTGAAACTCACTTTGTCAATTAGACTTTTGCACACATAACTTTATCCACTGTTTTCATCAAGTTTCCCAACACTTGTAACTGTTAAAAGAAAATAGCAGTTCTTTTTTTTTTTTTTAACTTTTATTTAATGAATATAAATTTCCAGTGTACAGCTTATGGATTACAATGGCTCCCCCCCCCAATAACTTCCCTCCCACCCGCAACCCTCCCCTCTCCCGCTCCCTCTCCCCTTCCATTTGCATCAAGATTCATTTTCAATTCTCTTTATACACAGAAGATCAATTTAGTATAAAGATTTCAACAGTTTGCACCCACATAGCAACACAAAGTGAAACATACTGTTTGAGTACTAGTTATAGCATTAAATCACAATGTACAGCACATTAAGGACAGAGATCCCACATGAGGAGCAAGTGCACAGTGGCTCCTGTTGTTGACCCAACAAATTGACACTCTAGTTTATGGCGCCAGTAACCATCCTAGGCTGTCGTCATGAGTTGCCAAGGCTATGGAAGCCTTCCAAGTTCACCGACTCTGATCATATTTAGACAAGGTCATAAAAGACAGAGTGAGGATAGTAACCAATGATCCTAAGAGTGGCATTTACCAGGTTTGAACAATTATACAGCATTAAGTGGGGAAGAGGACCATCAGTACACACATGTTGGGAGTAGAGCCATTGGTGGTAGAGTAGAGGTTATGATTACAAAGGAATGAGGCCCAAGTGCACTAGACAGGGCCTAGAACAAAGGACAGAGTCATTATTAGAGGAGCTAAGAAAGGTGCTGTCAAAGCTACAATTAAGTTTTCTGATTGAGAGGCAAATAGAACCTGATAGAAGGGGCTTGATAATAATCTGGTGGGCTTTAGGCCTTGTAAATTCAGAGGCCCAGGCCTATCTATCTCTTCACATGGGGTATATCCTAAGGGAGGTGTGAACCTCCTAGGGGAAGGCACTCTGTTGACTTTCATTACTTGGCTGGCCTGGGAGGAGAGCTGGCCAGGTAAAGGCAGGGGGCATCTCTAACAAGAAATTTACAGTTCTGCCTGCAATGTTGCTGACCCTACTTGACCATCCCCTCAGCTGCAGTGGTCCCTTTGGAAGTTGGGCTGAGTGAAGGGCTTTTCAGCTTAGAGCCAATAAGATCTGTGGCTCTGACCTGGGCATCCTTCGACTCCAGGGCAGGTCCATTTCCAGTGATCCAACTCTTGGCAGAGCTGCCAGGGCTCTTCACAAGCTGACTTCTGCTGAAGCCCAGGCTTACCACATTGAAAGCCACTGCAGTAGACTGGCCTGTTGGGTCTCCTTGAGGGCAGATCACTGTACAGATCAGCCATTAATAGGCCTGCCACCCATTGCTTCTGATGCCGAGCTTTCTTTTCCTCCTGGTTTGTGTTAAAGCAGACCAGAGGATGCAAGTCAAGGGAGTGCCCGTTTCCCAGCTCTAATCTTCGGTGGCCTGAACTACAAGTCTATAGTCACAGGCATGTTCTGTAGTAGTTTTTCTAAGGTAGACAATGCCCATGAGGAAAATTATATTCTCACTTTAAAACTTTCTTTCCCTTTGGTCTGAAAGGGAGGTTTTTTCTACTTACTGTATACTTCGCTGATGGCGAAGTGAATCTAGCTATGAGATTGTTATTTGAGTTCTTATTTTGGCTATGCTATTGCAGAAAAATGTTAGCCATCTCTTTTATAAGGTCTAAAGATTAAATTGTGCATCCTACAGATTCCTTCATAATAGAATTAGTTTCCTACCTTGAAGAGAATAGAGAAATGAAAGAACAAGTTGGGCTTAGAATAGAGAAATGAGGGAGCAAGTCCTAGATCGCTTGCTGACAATAGCAATATCACATGAATACTTAGCAAACCGTTTCAAACATTAGATAACAACTTAAGAAAACATTTACCAGAAGGTCCAATGCCTTCTATAAATTTTAAGAATCATGTATTTGAAAACACCTCTTAAATATCTAATATGGTGTAGTTTGTTTAGCCAGTAAACTTAAGCAAAACCATTTAAAATGTTATTAGTTTCTTTCTACCAACAAGTCTAAAACATATGATACACAGATTCAGGTCACACAAATTAAAATGTATCTTTGATTGATTTTAGCAGCTTAAATTTATGGACAATCTTATCTATAAGCCATTTAAAATAAAACTCTTAATAAAATTTCCCCATGTGGACATACAATATGTACACACATATAATATAGCATAATAGACCAATACATCAATTTTAATAATAGCTTTTAAAATCTTTAACTCTTTTTGTAGATTGCCAATTGATTTGAATTGCTTTTTCTTTTTAGTAACCTCAGTTAACCATACTTTCTCTCAGTTGGTACTGTTAATACATTATTGGCTTCATCTGTTTACAGAGCCATCCCAAAGTACTGAATACAATAAAAGTGGCTGGAAAAAGTCCATAGGAACCTATAGGAGGACAGCTAAACACAGAACCAACAACGCTTTAGTTTTATGAGCAGCAGATATTCAAATTTTTGAAAAAAGCACAAATTTAAATAACCCATAGCTCTTAATAAAAATTCAGCTGTTTTTGAACAATTAGAATTTAACAGACATCAAGAGAACATAATAGATTACTTTAACACATTGCTTTAACAGAGCATCAGAGTTTAATTCTATGTCAAAGAGAAATTGAGCTTCCTGTGATCTTTTGCTGTGAGGTTTCCTTCCTTTACCTTCTTTCATATTGGTGACCATGTTTCTGTGTTTCTGTGTGTAACACATCTTTAAGCATCTTTTGCAGGGCAGGATGAGTGGCAACAAATTCTTTCAGTTTCTGTTTGCTGTGAAAAGTCTTAATTTCACCTTCATTCACAAATGAGAGCTTTGCAGGATATAGTATTCTGGGCTGGCAGTTTTTCTCTCTTAGTACCTGGGCTATGTCTCGCCATTCCCTTCTAGCTTGTAGGGTTTCTGATGAGAAGTCTGCTGTGAGTCTAATTGGAGATCCTCTAAGAGTGATCCGACGTTTCTCTCTTGCACCTTTTAGGATCTTTTCTTTATGTTTCACTGTGGTGAGTTTGATTACAACATGTCGTGGTGAGGATCTCTTTTGGTCATGTTTATTAGGGGTTCTATAAGCTTCCTGTACTAAGATGCCTCTGTCCTTCTCCAAACCTGGGAAATTTTCTGCTAGTATCTCACTGAAAATGCCTTCTAATCCTTTCTCCCTCTCCATGCCTTCAGGAACTCCTAGAACCCGAATGTTGGGTTTTTTAATAGTATCCTGTAAATTCCTGACAATATTTTTTAGATTTCTAATTTCTTCTTCTTTTCTTTGGTTTGCCTGTTTCGTTTCCTGTTCTCTGTCTTCTAAGTCTGATATTCTCTCTTCTGCTTCGCCCATTCTGTTTTTAAGGCTCTCTAATGTGTTTGTCATTTGATCTATTGAACTCTTCATTTCATTGTGATTTCTAGTCACTATCAGAGTTTCTTGTTCCACTAGTTGTTTCATTTCATTTTGATTCCTCCTTAATATTTCACTTTCACGAGAGAGATTTTCTATCTTGTCCATGAAGGATTTCTGTAGTTCAAGAATTTGTTTTTGAGAACTTCTTAATGTTCTTATCAATTTTTTGAGATCCACTTCTTGCATTTCTTCGATCTCATCATCTTCATAATCTTGAATTGGGGTGTCTTTTTCATTTGGGGGCGTCATAGTTTCTTCCTTGTTCTTGTTAGCTTGGTTTTTGCGTTTGTTGTTTGGCATGTTGGAGATATTTGGTTTCTTCACTGTGGTGTTTTTTCTTGTTACACTATGGCTCTATATTAAGTGGACTGTCTGCTTTCAGTGGAGCTTTAGA
The DNA here is from genome assembly GCF_033115175.1 of Lepus europaeus. Taxonomy (NCBI): domain Eukaryota; kingdom Metazoa; phylum Chordata; class Mammalia; order Lagomorpha; family Leporidae; genus Lepus; species Lepus europaeus. The sequence continues at coordinate 101,241,853 of NC_084828.1, read as the reverse complement.
GGCTTGAGATGAGTGTGGACTGAGAGCTGTGTTTGGTTCCTCGGGGTTGAGGGTGTGTCAAGGATGACACTCCCAGGTTAGGTGTGGTAAATCTCTCTTTCTTTTTTTGATTTAAAAGGGAAGTAATTCCGCACAGCTGAACGTAATTGGAGGTAGTTAGCAGGCAAATGATATACCCACAGGAGCCAGAGATCGGAAGCTCTTTCCCAAGGACCACACAGGGAATCTCTGCTGCCCTCAGTGTGGGCTCCAATTCTCCTGCAGTCTCCCACTGGGTTGCCAAGTTAGATGCTAATCTCCTGTTATTTCACCCCTCCCCACAGAGTCAGGTTTTTCTGCTAGGCTCAGGGCCGGTGCAGACCTGAGGTCGCCCTGCTTATGACGTATGTCCAAAATGGCGCCTGCTCTGTCTTGCTCGCCTGTGAGAGGTGAGCGGAGAGAGAGAAACTTGTGTCCGTATCAGTCACTTTTTTTATTTTTTTTTCTCTCTCTTCTAGTTAGCCTGGTGAACTTTTCCCCACGGAGTTTCAAGCCTCGTTCCCTCTAGCCTCCTCTTTCCGCTTGCCTGCTGGTATCTCGGGCTATGGAGGTTAGGCTCACCTCGCGTTCCAGCGCTGGTGCGTTGAGTCTGCCGCTGGTGTCCCGAACTTGGGCTCCCACGCTCTCCACGCAGGTCCACTGTGAATCACTAGTTCCGGAAGAGTTTCCTCTGCTGTTTCATCCCCTACTCTTCCTTGACACTGCAGTATCTCCACTTATATTAAACTTTCTCTCCCCCCCGGACTAAGTGTGCTTCCTGCCTATTCCGCCATCTTGCCGCCTCTTCCGAAAATAGCAGTTCTAAACCTCACTTTATTTACATCTCAGGAGAATTTGCACATTTGCTTCCAGCCTTTCTTCCTCCTCATGCACTTTCTCTACTTGCTTTCAGAACATCATGCTCTTCTGAGTTAGTACTCCATTGGTCACTCTTTCTCTGTCCTCTCTGTTTACTCCTCATCTTAGCACTGCTTTTCTGTTCTACACTCACTCCCTAGAAGATTCTGTCTATTGCCACAGCTTTAAATACTTTCCGTAAACTCATAACTCCTTATGTTGCTATCATGAACTCCAGATACATAGGCCCAAATGCCTGCTAGACACCTTCAATCAGGTGTCTACTATATATCTTAAACTTTGCATGTTAAAGGTCTGATTTTCCTCCAAACCTATTGTGCCCATATCCATTTCTTTTCCATCAATGATAACTTCTCATTTGCTCAAGCCAAATGTCTAGCAGATATCATTGAGCCTTCCCCCGTATCTTTTACATCCAATCCATCAGCAAGTCTGATTGACCTTCCCTTCAAAGTAGAGCCAGATTCTGACACCACAGCTCTGCCACATTCATGTCCCACCTTGGTTGTTGTGGGTCTCTCTGCTTCTGCCTTCCCTTGCTCCAATCAGTTCTGAACAAAGCTGTCAGAGTGCCCCTGTTAACAGACAAGATCCACCATGGCACTCCTCTTCTCAAACTCACCTCTCTCAGAATGGAGACCCAAGTCCTTACAATGGCCTCATAGGCTTTTCATAATCTGAGTTCATCTCCCCCTCTCCCTTTGCTCCGTCCAGTGCAGTCACAGTGGCCCCTTACTATTTGTGAAGCAGGCTGGGCACTGCTCTGGGAAGGGAACTTTTTCACTTGCCCATATCCCTACTTAGAACACTTGTGTCCCAGAGTTTCATGTGGCTGATTTGGAATTCTCAGTGAGGTCTTCTGTAACATATTAAGATATAACAGCAGCTCTTGAACTTTCTGTCCTCCTTTTCTACTTTTTGTTACCCTACAACAAATGTTATCTTCAGGTATTTGAAGCTTTTAAGTATTTCCTGTGCTCATTGTTGTAACAAAGGTAAACTCCATGAGGGCAGAGACGTCTATAGTCTTGAGTCCTCAGCCCTGTGTGTCTGGTACATGGCAGTATTCAGTAAACATTTGTTAAATGTTGAATAAAGGATAATACAACTTTAAAATATGATTTTTATTTATTTTTAATTCACTCACCAGCATGCCCTATTATAACAGCTATTCAGTACTTAAAAGCCTAATGAGCCTTTTAATAAGCATTTGTGAAAAGTCTACTATATTTAAATTACTAAATAGTAAACAGTCATGAGTTTCAGAATCTGATGAGGTTTAAAATAATGAAGTTTATTCTTCTAAGTAAAATCAAGAGAGGCACCAGGTACCATGTTTCCAAGAGCATTCCAAGGAGAACAAGGTGAAGTTCAGTTTAGAAGGATGAACTGCCATCATTTCCGTGGCTTGATTTCTGTTGATGTCAGAACTTCTGACACACCTGCTCAGGGTGGACTCAGGACAAAAACCAAGCAAGGGCAAGTGAGGGTAAACAGCATGCAGTTAGCATCTGAGTATTTATCCCTTGGACATTAAAAAAGAAAAAAAATATTTTGAAAGATATAGGGAATCTCCAATCAGTATCCATGTGTTTTCTTGGAAAAGCATCTACTCTGTTGTAGACCACTTCTGGAGGCAAGACAACAGAAGCACATTTAGGAATAGCCGTGCCTAACAGGGGCCAGAGTACAACTTAGAGGGCCCATGGCAACCTTGCAAAAGAAAGATGGTACATACAGTGTCAGATCCAGTTGGGGGAGGAGTCTCTGGCCTTCTGCCAGGCAGATAGGAGCATGCTTGTTCCTCCCTATGAGGAATAACCATAGTAATATATCAGTTGCTCATTAACCACCTAGTACGTGTCAGGTCTATCAAGTCCTTTACACACATTATCTCATAAATGCTCAAAACATGTGCCACAGCATCCTAAAGATGAGAAGACTGAGGCTCAGGAAGATTAATCAGCTCTCACACGGTCTCCCAGCTGGTATGAGATGGAGTTAGTATTCAAACTCAAGTCTCTGTAGGTCCCAGCACAGGTTAATACTCTTGTACAGGATGGAAACAGGGCTTTAGAGAAAACCCCCAGGCCTGGGAAGGGGAGACTGGCTAGGGTACAAAGCTGGCACCACCACAAGTCACAGTCCCCAGGAAGGACCTGGAAGCCACCTGGGGCACAAGTCCAACTTGAGAGCCTGGACACATCCAGTAGTAAAAGTGACAAGACTAGCTCAGTGGGCATGAATGACAAGGACTTCACACGAAGCTCAGGGCAGGCAGTGAGGTGGATACATCCATGCAGACACAGACATTGGTGGAGAGGGTCAGGGCAGACAAGACTGAGTGGAGAAAACTTCGGTCACTCTCCCTTCTCCCTATCATCAAAAGTGTGTCTCCGTTTCCTGGTCAAGCACCCCCTCTCCTCTTGCAGCCTCTCCCATTCTTTTTTTTTAAGATTTATTTATTTTTTATTTGAAAGGCACAGCGTCAGAGAGGCAGAGGCAGAGAGAGAGAGGGAGAGAGAGAGAGAGAGGTCTTCCACCCGCTGGTTCACTCCCCAAATGGCTGCAAGGTCCGTAGCTGAGATGAAATGAGGCCAGGAGCCAGGGGCTTCTTCCAGGTGTCCTATGCAGGTGCAGGGCCTAAGGATTTGGGCCATTGTCCACTGTTTTCCCAAGACAAAGCAGAGAGCTGGATCAGAGTGGAGCAGCCGGGTCTCAAACCGGTGCGCATGTGGGATGTCTGCACTGCAGGCGGTGGTTTCACCCACTACGCCCTAGCGCTGGCCCCTGTAGCCTCTCCCATTCTTTCTGAGCACACCTTTGGGTTCAGCCAAAGGAGCGTCCCAGCATAGAGCGTTCAGCTTCCCCACCTCCTCCTCTTGAGGAGGCCATCAGCCCTGGTCTCAAGTTTCTCATTGGCACCCAGGGAACAATTATTCACAAAGAGGCAGAATAAATGCCACTGGAGTTAAGGTAGCCTCCGTCAGCAAAAGTCCTTCAAGGAGGCACTGAAGCCTGACACCCATATCCTAGGCAGTGGAGTTCATATACGTGCCCAGGACACAACTTTCTCGTGCTTTCCCTGCCATTCACTCATTCCTAACCCTTCCGTGCCAATGGGAAATACAAAACCACCTTCGCTGTTGTTGTTATTGTTAGCAGTTTACGGTTTACAAATTGCTTTCAGTTGCGCTGATTCACTGAGAGTGCTAGAGACACATTCCCAGGGTGAATCAGATGAGGAAGAAGAAGAGGTGAGAATTCTGCTCATCCTGCAGAAGGGTGGACCTCAGATAGTGACAGAGTCCAGAGCCCACTGCCACCTGTTGTGTGCTCTGCACCCTTTGCCTCAGCAAAAGAAAGTATGACTCAACCTGTCGTAGAAGATATGTCTTTAGACTAACTTTCATCTCCTCATGTTGTAAGGTTTGTCTCAGTTAATATACCTAAAAGCAACTTAAAACCAAAACAGCTGCCAGAACTCTGGGAGTGCAAAATGCAAGGTCTCCATGCTGACATAAGTGCACAGAGGGCTCCTGACTCAGGAATTTCTCCTTTGTCTGTACTTTGGTAAATGGCATTGCTTTTCCTGCCAAAAACACTAGAAGCCATAAGAAAAGTTACACAGAGGACAACTATAGACTTTGAACAACAGAAGAAAATGAGGACTAAGGACAATAGAAAGGGCAAAACACAAAAAGACACAGGAAGCAGACTCACACAAAGACAAGTCTGGTCAGGCAAGAAGTCCCAGCATAACACAGGACCACTCTTCATCCACAGCCCTCTGTGCTGGCCCAGAACCCTGCGGAGGCACTACCTCCCCGCAACTGCCCTAAGCGCCAGTGGCTTTGGTCTTTCCATCAAGAGGAGCTTCTTTCCCCAGCTTCCTAACCTAACACTCCTGGCCAAATGTCTGCATATGGGGAAAAGACAGCCAGAGTTTATAAGAAATTAGCCAAAAGGGCATAGAAGTCAGAGGAAGGTCATTGAAGAGAGAGGGAAACCTGGAGACACTTGGAGAAAACCCAAACAGAACTTCTCTTTGTTTATCTTCACCTGGGGTTACCATAGTCCACGTTGGAGAGCATTTCATGTAGACTGACACCTCATTTATGAACTGGTCCAGTGCCCACCACCCCAAGAGGCACCAGGACATGAAGACTCAGAAGAGCCCACCCACTGTGCATTCTGATTGCCTGTATCAGAAAGAGAAACAACTGAAAGATGAGCGGGTTTTTTATTATCATTATTATTGTTATTCTATGTGCCAGGTACTCAACTGACTTGGAGAGAGAAGGCCAACGTGTCCTGGAACAGTCTAGGCCATGAGCATTCTGCATCTCCCAGTCAATTCTCATTGCATTGCCGGCTTCAATTTTAGAAAGCCTGGAGACCTTTCCTGATCCCCCTTCTAAAGTAGATCCTTCCACTAATTTCTACCACAATGCTCTATGTATGCCCTTCTTAACACTTAGTAATATCCCTAATTATTTTGTTCACTTGTCAGTTGTTTTATTTGTTGACTGTATTTCACCCAAATGATATAAGGCAAATCAGCATATATTATTAAAGTGATATATTACTAAGTAAAGACTCACTTTATTTCAATGGAATGGATAAATGAGCATTCAAATCTAGCACAGTGCTACATTTGGTAGGTATTCCCTTACCCCACGTCTGCTTCTCAGAGCCAGTGGTCTATTGGAGCATATAGGTACGTGCATGTATAATCCTCCACAAGGCACACTGACAGGCATGCTGATTTTTAAAAAAATATTTATTTATTTATTTGAAAGTCAGAGTTGCACACAGAGAGGAGAGAGAGAGAGAGGTCTTCCATCCACTAGTTCACTCCCCAATTAGCTGGAAAGGCCAGAGCTGCGCCGATCCAAAGCTAGGAGCCAGGAGCTTCTTCCAGGTCTCCCACTTGGGTGCAGGAGCCCAAGTACTTAGGCCATCTTCTAGTGTTTCCCCAGGCCATAGCAGAGAGCTGGATTGGAAGTGGAGCATCTGGGACTCGAACCGGAGCCCATATAGGATGCTGGCACTGCAGGCGGTGGCTTTACCCACTATGCCACAGCGGCGGCCGCATGGCGTGCTGATTTAGATAGAGAGCAAGTGAGCTGTGGTTAAGTGAATGTTTAAGGATGTCTTAGAGTCTGTGAGGAGGGACCAAGTGCACACCTCTAGGATTTGAAAACTGCCCAGTGCAATATAACCAGAGATGTTCCCTCACCACTCCAGGACTTCAACAGCATAATTTGGGTCTAAATTTCCCTCCTTCTCTCCAGAAAGAATTTTTTGAGGCAGCATGCCTTCATATGTCCTTGTTAGGCTGTTCTATCCTTGGAAATGTCACCTAAAGACCCATTTCAGGCCCCAACTCTACCCCCACCCAGTGGTTGAAGGACAGCATAGAGTCCAACCTTGGCATGTGACAGTGGAAAAGGGTGAATATGTTCTGCCCAGTCCTCAGGGTTGATAGCAGACAGCACAAGAGACCTCCCTAGAGCAGCTCCCTGCACACAAATTAGCAGCTGCTTGTTTCTGCTTCCCACTCTCTCTTCTGGAATGAAACTGCACACAATTATCCTAATCCCAATAACATTCTGGCAAAGCTTGTGAGAGAGAGATAAGGTTAGGGAGAGTTGGAGATGGGAGGGGAGACTATGCCTTTTGCTTTAATCTGACTCTACCAGCACCTGCCTAGAGAGGCCCAAAGGTCTCTAGGAGGCTGTGTGATTAGTTTTCCAGGTCCTCCAGCCATATCGACAGTTTCTGTACTTCCTTGTTAGGCTGTCACTCACATGAGCTTCACTTATCCAAGCCTCTCTTGCTTTCTTTTTTTTTTTTAATATTTATTCATTTTTATTTGAAAGGCAGAGTTACAAAGATAGAAAGAGAGACAGGGAAAGATTGTTTATCTGTTGGTGGACTCCTCAGATGGTCTCAATGGCCAGGACTAAGCCAAACTGAAGCCAGGAGCTAAGAGCTTCATCCAGGTCTCCCAAGTGGGTATGGGGCAGAAACACTTGGGCCATCTTCCACTACTTTTCCCAGGCCATTAGCAGGGAGTTGAATCAGAGAAGTGGGGCAGCCAGACCATGAACCAGCATCCATACTGAATGCCATCATCGCAGATAGCAGCTTTAACGGCTAAGCCCCCATAAGGTAAATTTTAAATGAGTCATTACAACTATGTAGTATGTAATTTTTAACAGTTTGTTTGATAAAGATTTAAAACAAAATTTCACAAAATGCTATCTATGTATCACTTTGGAAACTGAAAATGAAGGAAAATAGAAGCACAACGAAAATACTTTATATTCCATTTTACTAAAAGGAAGAAACATTAGAACCAAATTCTGATGGTAGGAATTTAGCACTTCTCTTCTTGGCTTATGAAGCTAATGAGGTTGCCTCTGCAGGATCCTCCACCAGGCCTCTCTGCTAGTATCTAGTCTAGATGTCCACAAGGGACACCATGCTCTGCTGCTTTTGCTTTTGTCCTGATATGTGAGTTTAGGGACTCAGTCTCTAAATCTCATCTCTCAATTCCCTTAACCAAAAGATAAAGCATAGACTTTGTAAAAATGCACCTCTTAGGAAGGGATCTCACATGGCTTTCAATGGATGTTCCTGAAGAACAGCCAAAGGGTCTAAGAGATGTCATTGAAAGAGTTTAGGCCGCCTCTGTGTTGCTGCAGGGTAGGATTTGGGCCAATCAGTAGAAGCCACAGGAGGCAGATGTAACTGCACTCACAGAGCTCAGAGCTGCCTCAACAGACAATTCCCGTTACCCACGATGTTCACAAGCTTTCTGGGGTGGTGATTTCTGAAGCTAGAAACTTACTGCAATCTCTGTAGTGTTTTAATAAATATACAGATCGCTGGCCTCTACCCCACACCCAGAGAATGAGACTCTGAAGGTTGGAGGCTGGAGCACAGAAGCTGTGATAGAGAACATGGAATTGAGACTCTCCTCTGATACTTACTGTTGGAATCTCTCAACCTCAGAGATGCAGTTCTCTTAGTAGTAAAATAGGTCCAACCATATCAACTTTACAGAAGTGTTGTTAGAATGTAAGAATTCCTTACTTGTGCCCTATAGTTTAAGTTGCTAACTCAGTCAATGGAATTCACATTCAGGTGCCATTAGAAAAGAGTTAGAAACCTGATAACATTTGTGGATTTACCCAAGGCCCCCTGCCCCAAAACAATGGTCTGGTATCTATTGAGCCCAACAACAGCTAATGATTGTGTTTTCAAGTCACATATAGCTGTTTACAATTCACAAATCACATTCACATGTCTTGTCTTATTCAGGTTTTTGTATGGAAGAAGAAATTTAACATTAGAAGAATTAAATGATTTATGCAATGGAAGAAAGGGGCCAGACCCACCATGTTTCAGGCCTTCAATCCATTTCCAAAGGGGAGTGGTTAATTAGTCAGATTGGCAGGTGGGCACACAAGTGTGGCCAGGTAGGCGCATGAGGTCACACAGGGGTGTGCCTTTTAACACCTAGTCTTGTGCCACTACCCCATGCTTAGATACTATTCAATGGTTTCAGGGACTTATTTCTTGCCTTCTCAAATAGATAAGTGACTAGAGACTATTTTATGGGTTTCTTGTACCACTCTCTCATACTATGGTGACTTGCATACAGTGGGAGTCATCATGTATATTATTAGAATGAATTCATTTTTCATCAGCATAACCTACAACATAGAACTTTGGACTTTATCTTATCACTTCTCAATTTTCCCAGGTGTGTTTGAATCTCTTTTTCTTAGCTGCTTCCACAACTTCATCTCAAATTCTGCTAATTATTCTCTTCTCACTTTTTCTAGGTGTTCAACCCCATAGTAGTGTTCCGGCTACCTGTAGCCATTTTTCTCCACTTCCCTGGTCAAGTTGAATGACTTGGAGAAGCTTTGAAATTGAATCTCCATTCTTATTCCATTAGATTAAGTACTTTGGGGAAAATTATTTACTATTGCTACACTTAAGTTTTATTATCTGTAAAATAGAAAGAATGCATTCATACCAAGGGCACTGTGGGAATTGAGATAAAGAAACAGTATGCCTGGTATATAGTCAGTGCACAATAATTGCTATTTCTATCTCTTCACTCTGTCTTGTGTGCATATTTTTTTTATTAGACAGACAGAGTTAGACAGTGAGAGAGAGACAGAGAGAAAGGTCTTCCTTCCATTGGTTTACCCCCTAAATGGCTGCTACGGCCGGCGCACTGCGCTGATCCAAAGCCAGGAGCCAGGTGATTCCTCCTGGTCTCCCGTGTGGGTGCAGGGGCCCAAGCACCTGGGCCTTCCTCCACTGCCTTCCCAGGCCACAGCAGAGAGCTGGACTGGAATAGGAGCAACCAGGACTAGAACCTGGCGCCCATATGGAATGCCGGCGCCACAGGCAGAGGATTAACTAAGTGAGCCACGGTGCTGGCCCTGTGTGCATATATTTTACAAGCTGCAATATTTTATAAGATGAAACAATCACAAAAATTGTCAACTTTGAAATTCACTTTATCACCTATCTACTCAGGTCTTTCTTTCAACATCTCCTAAACTATATGCCCCTCAAGTCTATATCAATACTGCGCAGTAGAATATGATACAAGCCACACATGTGAGCCATAAATGTAATTAAATCATCTAATAAGCACATTAAAGTAAATAAAAGCAGTTGAAAATAATTTAGTGATTTATTTTATTTCAATCATATCCAAATATTATAATTTAACATATAATGATATAGAAATTATTATTGAGATTTTTCACATTATATTTTTTACTGTCTTCAAATTCACATTTGTATATTACACTTAGAGCATCTCAATTCAGAGTGGACACACTTTAAGGACAGTAGTGGCTGTCAAATTAGACTGCAGCCGAGATTTCAAGTTAACCTTCCCCTATCAACTGCTCCTGTGTGCGTGCCAGCAGTATCAAATACTTATCAAAAAACATTGATCTCTGTGTTCTCCCTGTCTTACCTGAACAAACACATACATCTTTACTCGTGTGGAAGCTGATACATCCTTCTCATATCCTCCCCTTTTAGAACCTTGGGTATTAGACTGCTCCTCCAAAAAGTCTGCCGCTGGCTCTGCCTTATTCCACCCGGCTATGAGGTCACAGACAGAAGAGAGGTTTCCTGATCATGGATAGAAAGTGCTCAGGTGAAGAGTAAGGACTCTGGTGTGAAGCAAGCCTCACTTATGTTCATGTGTAGGCTCTGCCACTAGCTACTCTTGATAAATACAGGTGGAGATTGGACTGGAACCAGTAGCTGTCAGTATCTTAAAAGCTCACGAAACAGGCCATCATTAACTAGAATAATACCCTAGCTTAACTCAAAGAATCCACACTTGGGAATGCATTTTCAGTGGAAGTTTCAAAGACACTATAGGGTACCTATTGCCTTGTGACATTGCAGAGTGCCTGTGGTTTGCCTTTCCTGTCAGCCTGTGGGTGTTAATACCACCAGAGGCAGCCAGAGACAGGCAGATATTGCTCATCCTCGTCAAATCAGTCAGGCATATCAGCATTGGATTCAATTTTAAATTAAAAAATTAATATTTAATATTTTAGTCACCTTGTTTTTGTGTAACATCACCCTATTGCTTTGCAGAGCTCTTGATATGCAATGGGAAAATTCATGTTAGGAAGTTATTAACTCCAAATCTGGGCAATTTTTATTTCCCACCATGAAGTTCATCAATAATGTCCCCATAATCTAGCAAGTGCTGTCTCCTTAAAGCAGTATTAATCTGAAAGAATAAGTGATGATAGGTAGAACCAGAAGATGAAAATCTAATTAAGCATCTAATAGTCTTGCTAATATTTTCTAAGTAAATTATTCTTTACCCTTTTAAGTTGGAGATATGTGCCACACAAGTGGCAAATTCTTGTTAATCAAAGTAGAAACTCCCTCAGGCTTCATGAAAAAACATTATCACAACCCCATGTTCTTATAAAATTATTATGAAATATTGCTCAGAAACTCTAGTATTATTTCACAACCTATTCCCAATCATTTCAGAGAGTGAGAGAGAGAGAGAAAGAGAGAGGGGAGAGAGTTCCACATTTTCGCAAACAAGAAACTCACTTTTTTTTTTTTTTTTTTGACAGGCAGAGTGGACAGTGAGAGAGAGAGACAGAGAGAAAGGTCTTCCTTTTGCCGTTGGTTCACCCTCCAATGGCCGCTGCAGCCGGCACGCTGTGGCTGGAACATTGCGCTGATCCAAAGCCAGGAGCCAGATGCTTCTCCTGATCTCCCATGGGGTGCAGGGCCCAAGCACTTGGGCCATCCTCCACTGCACTCCCGGGCCATAGCAGAGAGCTGGCCTGGAAGATGGGCAACCAGGAAGGAATCTGGCAACCCGACCGGGACTAGAACCCGGTGTGCTGGCACCGCAAGTGGAGGATTAGCCTATTGAGCCGCGGTGCCAGCCTAAGAAACTCACTTTTTAATATGTAGAGGAGAGGGACACTGTGGCGTAGCTGGTAAGGCTGCCACCTGCAGTGCCGGCATCCCATATGGGTGCCCGTTCCAATCCTGGCTACTACACTTCTGATTCAGTTCTCTGCTGGCCTGGGAAAGCAGTAGAAGATGGCCCAAGTTCTTGGGCCCCTGCACCTACGTGGGAGACCCAGAAGAAGCTCCTGGCTCCTGGCTTTGGAATGGCCCAGTTCCAGCCATTGTGGCCAATTGGGAAGCGAACCAGCAGATGGAAGACCTCTCTCTCTGCATCTCCTTCTCCCTCTGTGTAACTCCGGCTTTCAAATAAATAAATTAAAAAAAATATGTAGAGCAGGAGAAATATCTTTTTCTCACCCATTCCAGATTCATGGCTTAGGTTTCTATAACAAAAGTAGTATTAGTAAAAGAAAAGCATACAGCTTATTTAATGTAAGTTCTCCAGGACATGAGCGCTGTCAAAGAAATGAAGACCCATTGAAATGAGTAAAACTGTGTGCTAGGTTTGGCAAAGAACTGGGAGTAGTGGAGAAGTATAGTTGGATAAAAAGCAAGTTCTAATGATAATAAACCAGAAAAACTTAGCAGAACCTGTCTTTAAAGATTCTTCTCTATGTCCCTGTAGATAGAGTTGTTTCTTTCATACATGTATAGGGAAGCTACCTCTCAAATAAGGGTCTTATAACCTGCTTCAGGGGAGAGAGGAAAAAAAAATCCATCCTGGGTTTAATGACCTGATTCAAGGAAGGAGGGAAAGCGAGAGTGATCTTCTTTCTTCTGCAGTTTTCTCAAATACAAAACTGTCATATTATGGGATGTCACATCCTGAATGCTATCGAGTAACATCTTTTTGTGTAGGAATGTTTCCAGGTCCAAAATTGTATATGGCATATAACTTTCAATTAGTTCATCACTAATTGAAAAAACTTTCCCAAACACAAGTCATCGAAGAGGAAAAATCAGATTCTAAAGAGACTCTGATGAATCAGAGCATATCTATATACACTATCTGCTTAATTCAGGACAGCCTACATTTAAAAGACCAAATCATGTCCCAGCCAACAGTAGATCATGATTTTCTATTGGCAAAAAGTGCAGACACCTTTTATTTGCTTACTTTTTTTAACCATAAAAGCAAATAATCGAGTGCTTCATATCGAATCTGTAAGTATATGTTGATGGATGGTGAATTTCTGGTAGAGCATGCTTGGTTTAGGAAAACAAGTACCACCGAAGGACAGAGCAGCCAAGTGGAGGTGACTAAGGAAAACAGAAGAGCTCTTCATTTCTACCCAGTAACCTGCATAAGGATGCAGGTAGAAAGGGGAGCTAAGGAGGTCTGTCCATCTCTGGTTGCAGTCATGATGTTTTCCAAAATAAAGACAGTGCCATTAAAATAAAACTGATACTAATTTACTTCTGCATAACTAGAATGAACTGCATGGATAATAATTTGGAAAGTAAAATCAGAGATTTGGGTTCATATCCTAATAAAAGAAGATTAACATTCACATCTAAAATCTTCTATACTGAGTTTCATATTGTGATATATCTCAGTGTCCTTCTGAGTCTGAAGTCTCTACATTGTTGCCCAATGGGCAAATAACTTAAACTAAACAAAGACTTTTGCGATGATAACAGGAGAGGCAGGAATCAAATAGAATGCTGAAGTGTCCTGCCGTTTGTGGGAATGAGCATAATGCTCAGGAATCATGTGAGTAAAACAATTAAAGACTTGGAAATAGTACTGCAGAGCAGAGAATGACTTTCAAAAATTATGAAAATAGAGACTTTTAAAATAAAGTATGACAGCAGAATCTCAATTGTTATCATTTACTTTTTTTTTCTGTTTTTGTTCCTGAGCAACCAACAAAGACTATTAGGAAATAACTATAGTTTTACACTTCTCAGTGCTCTCATTATTTTTTTCATCACTGTAAATACCCTTTAAAATCTGAATGAGGATAAAGAAAAGGAAAAACACAAAAGCCTTTGAAAACAGATTTCTATATACGCCATACTTTTAAATACAATTTCTTCCTAAAGATGAAACCACGAATGAATTTAATTGGAAGGAAAAATACGTTTGGCCTGACACAACTGAAATCTTCTTAACTGAGAAGTGCGGGTCCACTGTTGCTAAGGTAACTCAATCAATTAAAGTTGGGTAATACTCTTGACCATATGAGTGAAATATCAGGAAGGAAAGAGATTAGGTTTAGAGTGAAGAAAATTGGGAATCAGGAGTTAAGTGGACTACTGACAACACTCTGGTTTTACATTTCAGATAAGAATTCTCAGAATTTAGTGGTCTGAAAAAACAAAGAAACTAATGACATTCTGAATGTTCAGGTGAGAGCTATTTTATAGGACAATAATTAGAGGTTCAGACTTATAACAAAAATTTTGCTATATCATCTCCAGAAAAAATAAGGTGGATTGTAGTATTTGTAACATGAATATTTAAAACTCAATATGTGATTACATGTCTATGGCTTCTTTGTGAAATTTCTCATCAAATTGATTAACAATAATTTGGGATCTAAAATTGAGAATACAGTTATTTTTAATGAAAAAATATAATTTATAATAGGAAGAGAACACAAAAATGGAACTTGTACAACACAAAAACAAATGTCCTAAATCTGAGGCTTAAGTCTCCATAACAGTGTTTTTTGATTCACAAGTCCCATTATACCTGGAGAATGCATACCTCAGAGATCAGTAGCAGTTTTGTCCTACTTGTAATTCCAAACACAATAGAAGAAAAAAGATTACCTAAAGATAGAACTTTTAATATTTAAACTTTTTGCTGGTGAGTTTTTAGCTCATTTCACTATTCCTGTCTTGTTATTTATTATATTTCCATATGTTTTAATTCTGTGGAAGATACAAAAAGAAGCTGTCAAATATGATAAAAAATAGAGTAGGATTTAAGTAACTGTGGTGAACTCTCTTCATATTCCTACTAGAAACCTTGAATACTAATATGCATCAACCTTGCTATCAGTGTTTATCCTTATTTGAACATCAAATATTTCAATGAATCTCTCACAAAAGTCCTCTATAAGGATTAAAATATAAGAAACAGAGAAGAGAAACCTTACCTAATCATTGATTTTGACTAAAGTCCACAGACTGTAGAGTAAGTACTCTTGTAAAGTTTTAAACAAGGTCACATTCAGAAAATCTTGGGTCTAAAGAAAATATTATAATGTGAGTTTCTATTTTTAGTGTGAGTTTGTGGCACTCCTCCTTCAAACAAGGATAGTAAAACATAAGTACAGTTGTCCCACATATGCATGGGGATCTAGTTCCAGAAATCCCCTGCAGACACCGAAATCTGCACATGTTCAAGGTCCTTATGTGAAATGGCATAGTATTTACATAGAACCTCTACATATCCTCCAAATACTTTTTTTTAAAAAAAGTTTGATGTATTTATTTGAAAATCAGAGTTATACAGAGAGAGAAGGAGAAGCAGAGCAAGAAAGGTCTTCCATCCACTGGTTCACTACCCAATTGGCCACCATGGCCAGAGTTGCACTGATCCGAAGCCAGGAGCCATGAGCTTCTTCTGGGTCTCCTACACAAGTGCAGGGGCACATGGAATTGGACCATCTTCCACTGCTTTTTCAGGCCATAGCAGAGAGTTGGATCAGAAGAGGAGCAGCTGGGACACAAACTGGCACCCATATTCCCATACAATACGATTTCCTTTGATAAACTAATGCACTCAGATTCAGCACTTTGGATAGTTTACACAGGAACATTTTTTTCTGTCTTCAAGGTTGTAGTGAAGCTTAAAGGCCATATTCTTCAAGCAACTTGTAGGCTATATATGGATTCTCCTCTAAAACATACCCCACAAGTGAGCAAACTGATTCAGAGATCTATAGCTCAATTAAAGCCTTGAGTTTGCAAAGTATTTTCATAAGCCAAATTCCATTTAGTCTTCAAAATAATTCTATGTAAATATAATTATATTAATTTTATGAGCCCATGTTAATTGCCTATGAATACCAAACTAGCTAGAAAAAAGCAAGGTCTTCTCATCTCCAATTTAGTATTCATCTCCTATCAACTAAATAATTCCACTTTACAGTCTAAAATACTAAATTATAAAATTTCTTTAAAATTCCATTTTAAGTCTAAACCATTAATAAGTAGATACATATGTTTTGTGTTTTGAAAATGCATGAACAATCTCCCTTACAGCTTCCCAACCTTTCCCTAGGGTAACTAATTAAATCACAGGACTATTGTATCTTTTATTCATCGAAGGGACATTTCTTTTCCTTTTTTTTTTTTTTTTTTTGACAGGCAGAGTTAGACAGTGAGAGAGAGAGAGAGAGAGAAAGGTCTTCCTTCCATTGGTTCACCCCCCAAGTGGCCGCCACCACCGGAGTGTTGCAGCCAAGTGTTGCAGCCGGGAGCCAGGTGCTTCCTCCTTGTCTCCCATCTGGGTGCAGGGCCCAAGGACCTGGACCATCCTCCACTGCCTTCCTGGACCACAGCAGAGAGCTGGACTGGAAGAGGAGCAACCAGAACAGAATCCTGCGCCCTGACCAGGACTAGAACCCAGGGTGCTGGCGCCACAGGCAGAGGATTAGCCTAGTGAGCTGCGGCGCCAGCTTATTGAAGGGATATTTCAAGCCACAGGGTCATAGTCATAGCCCTTTCTCAAGAAAGGAGACAGGCTCAAGAAGGTGAAGAATAATCATTGCATGGCTATTTCCTTCTAAGACACAGTGGTTCTGTATGTTCGTCCATATCTAATAAGCCTAGTATTTAGGAAGAGAGATAAGAAGATCCTTGCAGCAAATGGTACTCAAAATGAAAAAAAAAAAGAGCTCATTTTTTTCTTTCAAATCATCCTCAACTATCAACATCCTCTTGGGTAATGTTATAAAATAAACCTAAGAAACTATTCAAGCTTTAAAATACTATTTAAACAGAATCAAAGCTGTAGAGAATTTGTTTGATTGAGTGCAAAACTGAACCCCGCTGAGCTGTTTTACAAGAGCCAAAGGTCCTCCTCCATAGGATTTTACTGTGACAGCTGGTCTGAACTCACTTGATTATTGCTGTTTACATTTTAGCAGGTTTTTTTCGAGGCAACAAATATATTTTATCTGATGAATTTTCTTTTAAATTCCAATAGCATTCACTTCTAAATAAATGCCAGTGCTAAAAATTGTTAATCAAGGGATATGAACTCAGTCTGAGATCATCACTGTCAAGTCTGCATAGAAACAAATAGAGTGAGGGTATAGACACCACACATCTCTTTTTTACCAGGAGCATCTAATACCATTGCCTGACATGAAAGGAGTGCTGAGTAATTTTTCCTTATTTTTGCTTAGGTAGATTTCCTAGCTGTTTCCTTCAACTTTATTTATCTATCCATATCCATATTATCTATATCTACATCTATGCATTCATTCCTCTACAGTAATGGACTAATGGGTAAGGATAGCCAATTATTTGCAGGCTGAAGAAGAAAAGGTAGATAAGAAGAAAGGGATGAGGATTACTTGGTCAATTATACATATAGCTTTATTCCATTAGAGTTTTAAGATATCTGAAAAGATATGAAAATCATTATTAAGACTAATAAAAAATAAAGGAAAATGAGGGGAAAAGGGGAAAAGGATTAGAGAACAAAAAGGATTAGAAAAAAAGAATGACAAAGAGGTCTTGACCAATAGTATTAATAACTACTTACCAGGCATTTTCTATGTACTAAATACTGAATAATTTAGTTTACCATTGGCTATGTTTATGTGACTATGTATCTGCTTATGAGGATGTATGTATCTTGGTTCTTCCCTGGAGACCATTGCTTGCTGTGGACCCATGGTCTTTCAAATAGTTAATAATTTAAAAGGAATTAATTTGTGGGCATTTTCAAGCATTTAATACAAGATGCTAAACTAAAGGATAGGGTAGTTTGAATGGTGTATGAATCAACACAATTCCAGAAAGAAATTTTCAAAGACAATTCAGGAGGCAGATTTAAGGAAAATTTCTTCAGCAATAAAGCAATGCATTCCTTTATAGACTAAAGAACATCAAGTCTTGAAGAAGGGAATCCCTTCCATTTATAATGCTAGAATTTAAGACATACGGTTTTAATAGTTTGAAAGTACTTTTAGTTTTAGATAATTTTATTTAAAAATTCTGTTCTTCATAGAACACAATTGAGTTTTAAGGTAAAAAAATGACATACTCTATATTTAATTTCCTATATAAAATAAGCTCCCATAGAAATGTGCTCTGATGGTTCAAAACAGTGACAGCAGCCCTTAGAAGGGAAGCTATCTAATAAGAGACAATGTCTTCTTTGTTTGCGCTAATTTCAAAATATCTTGGGTATCACTCCCATACGCATTACAAACTTAGATGCATACAGTGGGTTTTGAAGATATCAAGATGAGAGTTGTCTAACCAGGTACCCATTAGCCACATGCAGCTAAATTAATTAAATTAAAAAGACTCAGTATTCCAGTCTTATTAGCCATGTTTCAAATGTTCAGTAGCCAAACTTACAGGTGGCTAGTGACTACTATATTGGTCATTCCAGGTAAGAACATTTCCATCTTTCATAAAAAGTCTCTCAAATATCTTCCCTCAGCAAGGTGGAAACTTTATTTAAAGATACGTTAATTGGAAAGGAGAAAAAGTAGGCAATCACCTTTCCAATTCTCCTACCATTTAAGAATGTGAGACTCAAGAAACAAACTGACTTTCTCAAGGCTGAAACACCAATTAGTGAGAGAATGAAGACTAAAGTCTACCTCTCTGGTATTGTGCTCAGTCCCAGATCCTCCACAAGGCCTTTTTAATTTAATTTTAGGAGCAAATGGTGCATTGAAGGTGCCAGAGTATTTTCCAATCACATCACTTCCTTATTCCTATAAAATGAAACTCTGATAAATTCCCAGCCTCTTCCATCTCTAGTCCTACCTCAGTAGGCACCTATCACCACCACCATCACCCTATCCTCATTAAACTGAAAAACAAACTTTCCTTTGAGCTGCGTTCTAAGGCCTTCTAAGCCAAAAACACGGGCTCTGTCCCATAAGTCCACAGTCCTAGGTCTCAAAAGAGGTTCATGCTCCCAACCATAATTTTCAAGCTGAGATTCTGAACCAGTCATGTCCTGGGAACTCATCCACCATTTACGTCCCTCTCCCCCTTGTGACCTTCCCTGAGGCTATCCAGCAGAGATCTAGCATGAATCCCTGGACCTTCAGTCTGGCATTTTCCATGTAAAGGTGATTGCTTGGAAACATTCCTAGGAAGCCACTTCTTGTTTCAAGCAGCAAAGAAGAAAGTGAATTCCATGCCTATGTTGATGAAACTGTCACTGGGCGGCATGTGGCAGATTTTTGAGGGTAGGAAATATTAGATCTAAGTATTACAGAGATATGTCAATAATCAGGGCTGACTTACAACTCAAGTCATTCCATAAATTGACTAGCCTACCCCAGAATAAGTATCAGATACTCTGAAATCATGGATTATTCAAAGTAGAGCTTAATCAGAGGAAGAAAGTTTGAAAATGAGTTCCAGACACATACACACACACACACACACCAAGAAGGGTTATGATGCTTGTATTTTGGGAAAGACTAAAAAAAGAATTCTTTTTATAGTGGCTGACTGGTAATAGTCTTTTCTTTGCTATCAAAACTTTTTTTTATTATTCATTCCAAAGCTCTTGAGCTGTTATTTAGAATCAGCATTTCTGCAATAATTATAATTAAAAGAAAACAACAAAATCATAGTCAAAGTCATCTCCTTCAGGAAATAAAATGCCACAAACCCTGGAATCAGTGGTAGGAGGAACAGAATTCCATATTCTTCTGCCTCAAGAATGTACATAGAAAGCTAGCCAAAGAAGCAGAGGGAGAAAGTTACAAACATGCAGAACACGCTTTGGCTTCGGTTCCATCAAGCCCCTGCTTCTAACAACCCCGGGTCAGACCAGTGACATATCTCTACGTGTTTAAGGAGGCAGGGGGGATGTTGGCCTATCAGATCTAACATTTGGTTGTCTGAGGTTGCACACCAGCACCACTCAAGACACACAGTGATAGCTCCTCTATTTAACAGCCCTCCCCTGCCTTTGATGTCAGGCATCAGGTAGCAGGCATTTGTCTAGTTCTCAGAATTCCTGATGCACCATCCTTCACAAGATACAGTCTTAGTGATTCAATTCTCTTTTATGTTCCTGTCACAAAGCCATAGTAATTCCAAGTTCATAGGAATTTTATAACAAAATGAGATAATGTATGTAAAAATGCCTGGCACAAAATAAGACTTCCTCAAACAACAGCTGTTGTTTCTTTTTGAGAGTGTATCCTTTTTGTATGGAAGAACTTCAAATAGTTCATGGAAAAGTTGATTTAAAAGGTGCAAAAAATAAATTGAGATCCATGCATACTTTTTCATAATATGTATTTTTAATAAAATTTTTGAAGGCTTCTTACGTGCAAGGATGTCAAAATTTTTGCATCAACATAAACTTATCTCCTAATTACATTTTCTACAGGCTTTTTGAGGAATCTGGATATAATAAGACCGCATGCCAGTGCCGCGGCTCACTAGGCTAATCCTCCACCTGAGGCGCCAGCACACCGGGTTCTAGTCCGAGCTGGGGCGCCAGATTGTGTCCCGGTTGCTCCTCTTCCAGTCCAGCTCTCTGCTGTGGCCCGGGAAGGCAGTGGAGGATGGCCCAGGTCCTTGGGCCCTGCACCCGCATGGGAGACCAGGAGGAAGTAGCTGGCTCCTGGCTTCAGATCAGTGCAGCATGCCGGCTGCAGCGCACTGGCCATAGTGGCCACTTGGGGGGTGAACCAATGGAAAAAGGAAGACCATTCTCTCTGTCTCTCTCTCTCTCTCACTGTCTAAACTCTGCATGTCAAAAAAAAAAAAAAAAAAAAAAAAGGACCGCATGAGCAACTCTCCCTGACCCATCCTTATAAGTGTACAGAAATTATTTGAGCATTTACAAGGTCTACAATATTTCCAAATGAGAACAAATGAAATTGATGGCACACAAAGTTTTTTTCCTGGTCTCCTTATCTTTGAAACCCCCTATTCTTTATTTTTTTTTAACTTTTATTTAGTAAATATAAATTTCCAAAGTACAGTTTATGGATTGCAATGCCCCCCACCATAACTTCCCTCCCACACACAACCCTCCCATCTCCAGCTCCCTCTCCCATTCCATTCACATCAAGATTCATTTTCAATTATCTTTATATATAGAAGATCAATTTAGCATACATTAAGTAAAGATTTCATCAGTTTGCACCCACACAGAAACACAAAGTGTAAAATACTGTTTAAGTACTAGTTATAGCATTACTTCACATTAGACAACACATTAAGGACAGATCCCACATGAGAAGTAAGTACACAGTGACTCCTGTTGTTGACTGAACAATTTGACACTCTTGTTTATGGCGTCAGTAATCTGCCTAGGCTCTAGTCATGAGTTGCCGAGGCTATTTAAGCCTTTAGGGTTCGCCGACTTTGATCTTATTCAGACAGGGTCATAGCCAAAGTGGAAGTTCTCTCCTCCCTTCAAAGAAAGATACCTCCTTCTTTGATGGCCCCGTTCTTTCCACTGGGATCTCACTCGCAAAGAACTTTCATTTAGGTCATTTTTTTTTTTTTTTGCCAGAATGTCTTGGCTTTCCATGCCTAAAATACTCTCATGGGCTCTTCGGCCAGATCTGAATGCCTTAAGGGCTGATTCTGAGGCCAGAATGCTATTTAGGACATCTGCCATTCTATGAGTCTGCTGTGTATCCTGCTTCCCATGATGGATCGTTCTCTCCCTTTTTGATTCTATCAGTTAGTATTCATAGACACTAGTCTTGTTTGTGTGATCCCTTTGGTTCTTAGACCTATCAGTGTGATCAATTGTGAACTGAAATTGATCACTTGGACTAGTGAGATGGCATTGGTACATGCCATCTTGATGGGATTGTATTGGAACCCCCTGGCACATTTCTAACTCCACCATTTGGGGCAAGTCCGATTGAGCATGTCCCAAATTGTACATCTCCTCCCTCTCTTATTCCCATTCTTATATTTAACAGGGATCATTTTTCAGTTAAATTTCAACACCTATGAATAAATGTGTGTTAATTACAAAGTTCAACCAATAATAGTAGAACAAAAAAAATACTAAAATGGACAAAGTATTACATTGTACATCAACAGTCAGGGCAAGAGCTGATCAAGTCACTGTTTCTCATAGTGTCCATTTCACTTCTACAGGTTTCCCCTTTGGTGCTCAGGTAGTTGTCGCCAATCAGGGAGAACATATGATATTTGTCCCTTTGGGACTGGCTTAATTCACTCAGCATAATGTTTTCCAGATTCCTCCATTTTGTTGCAAATGACTGGATTTCATTGTTTCTTACTGCTGTATAGTATTCTATAGAGTACATGTCCCATAATTTCTTTATCCAGTCTACTGTTGATGGGCATTTGGGTTGGTTCCAGGTCTTTGCTATTGTGAATTGAGCTGCAATAAACATTAATGTGCAGACAGCTTTTTTGTTTGCCAAATTAATTTCCTTTGCGTAAATTCCAAGGAGTGGTATGGCTGGAAACCCCCTACTCTTTACATCCCAACCCAACCCAACACTACGGAGCATTTGGGAACTTCAAGAAAGGAAGAAGCCATTCTTTGCTGGCTCATGGTCCCTGTGTCTGGCCCAAATCTCTTCCCTTGATGAATAAGAACAGCTCTGGCTGTGCCCCAAATGTCACCCAACTGTAACATTCTACCCTAGTACCTAGTCATGTGAAGGTCTACACTGCAGTCCGTACCAATGCTTCTATACCCTCAACACCAAAGATGCCTTACAGCTGACTTGACTTTTATAATGTTTGAACACACTGCTTGGACCACCACAGCCCATAAGAAAGTGTTTGGGTTCAAGTTCCAGCTCTACTTCCTGATCCAGCTTCCTGTTAATGCATTCCTTCAGAGGCAACAGGTGATTGCTCAAGTATTTGAGTCCCTGCCACTCCCATGGGAAACCAGGATTGAGTTCCACTCTCCTGGCTTAAGCCTGGTTCAGCCCCACCTGTTATGGACATTTAGGGTGTGAATCAGTAGTTGGTAGTCTCTTTCTCTCCTCTCTCTATTTCTCTCTCTCTTTCTCTCTCTCTCCCTCTCCCCTCCTTTCAAATAAAGAAATAAATAAATAAAACAAAGTGAATAAAATTTGAAAACCCACAGCCACCAGAGTACCTCAGGGAGCAAAACCAGTTTTTTCCATTTGCAAGAGGAGGATAGAAGGAGAAAGACCTGAAGGAAGAGGTGTATTTGAATGGGACTGACCAATTCAGAGTTCAGTGTCAGGGTCTCTGGCATGGCTTATAGCTGAATTAAGGGGGACCAGGATATCTTCCAATTACTAGCTATGAGCCTCTGGGTATACTGTATTGGTTACCTTGTCCATGCAAAGGAAATTAGACTCCCTCTTGTTGTTGTGATTAAATCATATGATAAATTCCAAAAAGTGATAAGAGTTACTGTCCATATCAGTATTATTGTCAATACTGCTACCTGGAAAAATCCAAGTCTGCTATTATAGTCACTACTCTGACATGCCATGGTCAAGACAGGGAAAGACACATGAAGATAAGAACTTCAGGGCTCTCCTCAGAGACTTGTGTGAACTGTGCAATAAACATGGTCAGCACCTAGTGGTGATTACCTTATAGTAATTCTACACTTGGCTTCACGTTAAAATCATCTGAGAGCTTTAAAAAATTCTGATGTCCAGGTTAGCCCAGGACCAATTCTCAGAATTGTTGGTAGTGGAACCCAGCCATCAGTAATTTTTAAAGCCAATTCTAATGTGTAGCCAAGTGTGATATGTGCTAAAATTATTAAATGAAAGGCCATTAGACTGAGGTGGTTCTAAAGATCTGAGTTCCTTTCTCAACAAATGGAAAATTAGCTCAGATTCATTTCTTGTCAGTAGCTAGCTTGAAAAAAAAAAAAAGTTTAGGTCACCTAAACACTGGCATCCAACTTGACACTAGTTATATTGGCCTAAACTTCCCACTGGAATAGTCCAAGTAAGGCAATTGCTCAAACTTGAACCAATCAATTTATCTGCTCTGCCTCTACATTCACCCTGTAAAAGCTTCCTCTCTGTGTTCTTTGCACAGAGCCCCAAACCACTTCCATAATCATAATCTCTACCTGCTGAAATAAACTCTCAAAAGTTTTAACATGTCAAAGTTTATCTTTTTACAGAACCATAGTTCACATGGTTACCTGTGGAGGATTACAGGCTCACTGGGGCTTCCACAGCCTTCTGTTCGTACTTCTATCATTGTACTGTCTCCCTCTAGGTAGTTACTTTTAAGTGTGTTCTAGAAAATGCCTGAACCCCCCACAAGACAGCTCAAGATTCATGATTTATTTACTTTTAAAATTCCAGGGGCAGTGATGAATTATGATTGTAGAAACCAACTTTTGCAAAGCACTAACATTGGTATGTGCCTAAATTGGGCTAAGCTATTAGAATATACTCTCTCGTTCAGTTCTTTTACCTATGGGGTAAAATTTTACACCCCAGGAAACTGAAACAGGTTACGAAACTTGCTTCAAGATATCTTGGTAGCCTGATTGCAGGGCCTATTGCTCTTTGCATTAAGTTATACAAACCTCTGTATTACGGTGGGCTTGTTGTCCATGTTTACCACAAAAATAACAATAGTGGCTAGGATAACCATCAACTTGTTATGAACTCCTTTTGTACAATGAGCTCTGTTGATCTCTTTGCCTACCTCAATTCATGTACACAGCATGTCCTAGGGAAATTGACACTTCATAAAAGGTAAACTAACCTCAATTGTGGTCTTTCAAAGTGAGATAGGGATTTGAATTCAGGCATATGTGATTTCTGGCTCTTAATTACTATACAATACTGCATTTACCTTCAAGTTTTTCAGTAGGTGAAAAGAAACAACAAATGATTAAAAGAGCAAATAATGAATGATGTTCTAAAGTCTTTTTCTCTTCTTTTTTTCTTTGTCAACATGCTCAACAAGCATCCCTTATTTTTATAAAGCTTAAATCTTAGAGGCTAAGGGGGCGGGGAATAGCAGCATCCTAGTTCTATTTAGGGGAGGGGGAAGGGAAATGAACACGAAGGAAATCAGTGTCTGAAAACTCCCAGAGATTTGGAGTTGAAGTGAAATTGTTAGTTAGCAAATGAAAGCACTGTTTCCACCTTTCACTACCCTGTCTCATGCCTTTAAAATTCAAACAGGAGGCTTAACATCTGCTATGTGTGTTGGTAAATCAGGAGGGCTGCGAACACTAAACAGAAATGTGCTGGGATGTTTCTGGTTGCTAGGCAACAGTCTTCCTGCTTTCCAGGCACCAAGGCTGTCACCTGGGCTTCATCTCTGAAGAAGTCTTGAATTAAACTTCCAGCCACAACCTGTGACAAACAAAGCATTGAAGCGGACTCATAGAAGGGGGCACTTGGCTTCATACAGTCTGTCTGAGACTCGTCACTAGCAGCAGTCACTGTCAGATCTGGGTCAATAGCAAAAGAGACCAACACAGTGTGACTTTTTAGAAACTCAACTTCTTGTACAGGAAAACTCCCTAAGTTGAATGTCAGAAGGGCTTTTCCAAAGTAGTGAGCACTGTAAATTAGAGAGTAGAATTTTATTCACTCAGTTAAGTTCTGTGACTTCAAATGAACTAACAAGCCTAAGGAGAAATTCTACTTTAGTGGAAGTTGAGGATTTTTTTTTTTTTTAATTAACACATTGACCCTCTTGTTTAAGCAATTCTGGTATTTGTTTACCAGTCTCTACAGGATTTTATTTGCACCATTCATTCAAGCAGTTCCATATGCAACTTGTTTCATCTCCACTGCAATTCTGGGAGGAAAACCTTTTCATCATTTTTACAGATAAAGCAGCTAAGATAGTCTGATAAGATCCCTGTCTGGAATTTATAGTTGGGTTTCAAAGACATTCAGAGGAGCCTAGGATAAAAATAAACTTCTAGCGAGCATTTAAATCTCAGCCTGAGCCCTCGGGATGCACATTTACCTTTTCTGAACCTTGAAGCCTGCTGGAGTCACGCTGCCCAAACCAGCCACCTTGGTTCTTGTCTGTGCCTCCTCACTCAGATGCCCTGCCAGCCCAGGCAGGTGGCCTTCAGGGACCAGGCATATAGTTAAACAAAAATACCACCAACAGGAGGAATCTCAAGCATGAACTAAATAGTACCCTCAAGCCATAGGGAGTCAAGCAGAGCCCAGCTCCAACTCATTCACACAGCAAGGCATTTTCAGAGCCCAGAATTACATCCATCTCTATATTTCCTTCACGATTTTTCCTTTCCCCATTAAAATCCCTGAACTACTCATGTCCAAAATGGAGGAGGGAATGGAGGACAGTCTGGGGGATTTGGAGAGAGCTTTATCAAGAGGACACAATTCTCAGGTGCTTTGTTCCAAACTCAATAATTCTAAATTCTAAGTTTGCATGCCACCTGGAGGAAATGAGATTAGTGTTTCTTCTCTCCTATCTAAATGCCCTTATTTAGAGAGGGCTAGAACTGGACCCAGGGCCTGGAGGCAGTGTGGTTTTCAGTTGCTTCCCATCTCAGGTGTGTGTATATTATAGGAGAGGACTAGAAAAACTATTATGCAATTTAAAGGCATTCAAAACATTTGAGTTCTCCTAGCAATAATTGGGTAAAGAGAAAAGTCTGAGAGTTTTCAGCCTTCCCTCAGGTTCTTGCTAATTTTATTTAGATATTAGACCTCCTTATGGTATCACAATTATAATTCAGCCTCCAGATCTTCTGAAGTTTCCTTCATCATGTCCTTTACATTACCATTCTTTAGTCAATCCATATTTGATATTCATTGATTGTCTGGTTTGCATAAAGATCTGGGGACACACTGGTGAAGATAATGGACTTGGGTCCTGTTCTTGCACTTGCTGCTGTCAAGGAGACCTTAACTGAGCGCTTACTGCATTCCAGACTGTAGCACTCCCTTCACATCATTAGCTTATTCAGTTTTTATTGTACTCAGTTCTCACAACAATCGCATGAAGTAGATATGACGATTAAGTCTTTTTAACAGATGAGAAAACTAGAGAGAAAATGGCACTTGCCAAAAGCCAGGTCTTCCAGAATGCAAACACATCACCACCATGCCAGCAGCCTCTATTTTAATTCTGTATATTTGTGAATATTTTAATTGTGAAGACTAAATATCATAATGCAAGTAAAACCTTTGACATTATGCCTGGCATTTAGTGTGTAGTACTTATTTTTATTCTCATATCCTAAAAAGAGAGAACCTAACAGATTCTGAGCTTCCAAAACTTCTACCACATCCAACACCCTTTGATGCAATCCCAGACTGTCTTCCTTCTGACCTTGACCCATGTGTACCCTCAAGAGAGATTCCCATCTATTCCCTAAAAACCAACAAACAAGAATATGTCAAAAGTTGAAGAATAAGAGCACCAACTAAGAGCCAGCTTCCAGATTAGGTTCCCTTGGGGCTGGGAGGAATCTTTTAGCTAGTAAAGCCCCTTCCTCCAGGAAGCCAGTTCACCCCCCAAAGAGTCAGAAAATAGCTGAATCTTCAAAACAATCCAACAGTTCCACTTTAAGTGGCCAGACATCACTTTCACCATCATCTCTGACCAGTCAGAATAAATAGAGTTGAATCAAAATTTTCTTTAATATTCTCCATTTACCAACAGTTTTCTATTTATCAGGCTTGGTTTAGTGCAGAAAGCACAAGTTTTGGCTATGATTTTCTCCTTTCAAGATACGTTATGTTTTCTTGTGTCTGTTATTTAATTTCCCTGAACTTCTGATTCCTGTCTGTGAACTGGAAAGTGTAAAATGCCTTGTTGTTATGGGGATCAAGTTGAAGACCAGTTATCTGGCCTCTGGTCACAGGCAACAAATGTTGCTTTCCTCAGTCCCACCCTCTGTTCATCTGGCAAGGTGTTTGCTGATGTCACTGTGCCTAGGGAATATTCAAATCTGTTTTCTACTTCTATTTTGTGACTGTACTCTTTTTAACATACTTATTCAAACACCTTAACATACCTATTCAAACCAGATTAATAGTATATCTGACTAGCTCCAAGTCATTTTTCCATAAGAGAAAAAAATGAGGTTAACATATTTATTAGGGAGCCAAACCACCTACATGCCTTCATCTCTAGACACTA
Source organism: Lepus europaeus (assembly GCF_033115175.1). Lineage (NCBI taxonomy): Eukaryota > Metazoa > Chordata > Mammalia > Lagomorpha > Leporidae > Lepus > Lepus europaeus. Next base: position 101,214,172 of record NC_084828.1, on the reverse strand, counting down.
TATATAATGGGTGGGGCTTGGAATTGCTTAAAATTTCACCTATTACTTTGGAAATACTGGTAGAAGGGGGCTGCAGTGATGTGATTAAGTGTGAGTGTTATATTGACTCAACAAATATTTTTAAAATATTTCCTGGTTGCCAGCCAGTAACCTGGGTGTTGATGTTGAACATTGCTGACAGGGGCCTTGCTCTCATAGAACTTGAACATAGTGAAAAATTACTACAAGTGATGTATACTAAATATGAGGCACTTTAATAGTAATGTTTCAGATGAATATCATTTTCTTAAGAACCCTATAATTGTTAGTTGTCTTTATTATATATTCATGATAGAGATGAGGAATCTAAGTATGAGGAGGGTAAGTAACCTGCCCAAGGTCACACACAAGATTAATATCAGAGCCCGGATCTAGTTCCCAGACCCTAGATATTTCTGCAAGCTACCTTTCTGTATAAACTGCAGTACTGAGAATTTTTTTTCTACTACTCTAAGAAATTTTGTAGTTTATTTTATGAACTTTGCAACATATTTGTGAATTGGGATTACAAGAGGAAAAAAATCACCACACTAGAAATTAAAACAGGGCCGGTGCCAAGCTCAATAGGCTAATCCTCCGCCTGCGGCGCCAGCACACGGGGTTCTAGTCCCAGTCGGGGCACCGGATTCTGTCCCGGTTGCCCCTCTTCCAGGCCAGCTCTCTGCTGTGGCCAGGGAGTGCAGTGGAGGATGGCCCAAGTGCTTGGGCCCTGCACCCCATGGGAGACCAGGATAAGCACCTGGCTCCTGGCTTCAGATCAGCACGGTGCGCCGGCTGCAGCGCGCCGGCTGCAGTGGCCATTGTGGGGGTGGACCAACGGAAAAGGAAGACATTTCTCACTGTCTCTCTCACTGTCCACTCTGCCTGTCAAAAAAAAAAAAAAAGATATTAAAACAGAACAGAAAATTGCAACAAATGGCAAAGTCACCCCTCTAGTCTCTGAGGGAGTAGACAGAAGAACCTGGGTTTCTAGTACTTGATATGCTCTGTCTCTTCATTGTTAAATCTGGGTAAATAGCCTTGGGTTGGTTTTTGTAAGAACTGACGAGGCATATACAATAATTAGAGTTAACGTTTACTCTGTAAATGTCAGATCCTCTTCATCTGCCAGTTGCAGACTTGTGTTTTTATTCTTGCACATTGAGTATAGACAAATACTCAGAGAAACTGCATTTCATTCCTGAGAAATTTCTGAAGTCAATTCACTGTTAAATATAATATAAAGCCAGCATTGTAAAGTCAGGCCACCTGAATGTTAATAAGCATATAAGATAAGAAAAATAATGTCATAGCTAGAAGTTAACAAAATGATTTACCTACTCCTGAAGTCATCTACTCTTACAGCAAAAATAGTTCTTAGAGATCACTTTAGAGATTTAGCCCAACAAAGCAGGAAACCAACATGCAGATACAAATGGCCTGTCCAGCATTCCGCATCCAGTGGGGGGCAATATACTTAAAACTAGATTTCTGTTCTGAAAACCTGCCCCTATGCCTCCCTCATCCACAAGGAATGACTTCCCCAAGGCTCTCAGTGGTACCCAATAAAGCCACCTTATGAACCAAGCTTTAAGACTGCCTTCACATAAAGCTGCCTTTGGGTCATCTCCCCTTGGTACAATTGAATGGAAAGAACCCCTTTGATGTGGACTGAGAATGACCATTATTTTAAAAATTTCAATCTTGTGGAGCAAAGTGAAATGGAAGTTCCCGAGTAACAGAGACCACGGAATGCACAAATCTCTCATCATTTACTCTCTAGGAGAAGCATTTTTCCAGATTGGTTTATTAGGGTCTGCTTAATCTTTCAAGAAAAAGAAAATATCCCTCCCATATGAAAATCTTACAATTATCGTGTTAAGGTCCCCACATATTTTTCTGTTGTCCCTGAGAAAAGTAATCCTTCAGAAAATTAGCTACATGTCAGAAACATTTGTCATTAATCTTCCAAAACGAAAAGTAAAAGATTCTGGTTATGCTTAAATTACCTGTCTTTTCCTTCAAAAACATACACCCACAGAAAGAGAGAGAGAGAGAGAGAGAGAGAGTAAGAAAGAGTTGAAATATCAAATGTACCCTTTCTTCACTGCTCCTAGCTCTACCATAAATTTAATTCAATATTCATTAATTTACTTATTCAGCAAAATTCCTTCAGACCTCCTATGTATTTGGTCCATAGGTAAACATAAGCTTCAGTCCTGGTCCTGCAGGAATTTTGGAAGACAGAGCCTTTATTTTATTATTTCATATCATATCATATTATATATAGTGTATATACATATATGTAGTACTCCCTAGAGTATAATATGATTTAGAGAGATAAATTTTAAGGGCTTGTCTAGACTGGAGGATGGGTACAGTGATGGGCAGGCAGCAAAAAAGAATTGGCATCTCTTCCTGAGATATGTCAAGAAGGTGTCACAAAATAGTGACTTTGAACTAAATCTTGGAGGACCAGCAGGAGTTTACCAAGTGAAGACTGGAGAGCACTTAGGATTAGAGAAGAGCATGTGGAAGGATGTAGGTGCAGGAGAAAGTACAATGTGGTTTGTGAATGACAAGAAGAAATGCAGGGCAGAAGTGAGTGAGGACAGTTTGGAAAGGTGAATTCCAATAATAAGAAAGCAGGTTTTTTTTGTTTGTTTGGTTTTTGTTTGTTTTTGTTTTTGTCAAGTGAAAGGGTTTACACTTGTTAACCTAAAGGTGGATAGTTCTTGCTCCAGTAGAGTCTGCTAAGTAATGGTGATCAGACTCAAGCTCATTGTAGTAAACATGTAATGTTTGGAAGTCTTTGGCAAAGCTGTCTCCCTTGAGGTTGACCCACTACCTGAGAGTTTGAGGAAGGATTGATTACAGAAATCACAACTGAAACAGTGTCTTCTGTGTAGAAAAAAAAAAAAAAAACAGGGTGGGCCCTTAGTCTAGAGGCTAAGATACCCACGATCCCATACCAGATAGATACCATGCCCAGCTTAGGCTTCTGACTCCAGTTTCCCACTAAGGTGTACCTTAGTGGCATACCTTAGGGGAGGGAGTGATGGTGGTTCAAGTAGTTGATGATGGGTTGGATTTCTGGCTCCAGCTTCAACCCAACCCAACTCCAGTCAATGCATGCATTTTAAGAGTGACACCCTCCCCCCCATAGGAACTCCATCACTCTGTCTCTGTATGTGTGTATATATGTATGTATGTGTGTGTGTATGTGTCCATACCTCTCAAAAAACAAATGTGTCTGCAGCTTTCTGAAACTCCTCAACCCTGAATATGATTTTCTGTATGTCTACACTGACATTTCTATATCCCTGAAGGGGAAAAAATACTTGAACACTTAGTTTATTTTGGGGGTAAGTTACAGAGAAATTTTGAAGCTTCCAGCCTACTTCTTCAGTTTGAGGATTTCAAAAAGAGAGAGAAAGAGAGATTTTAGGACTGATTGGAATAACGGCTTGTGTTCCCAAGAGCTTTGTGCTTTGGTAAGCAATGTTGCTGATTATTGCCTCCTGTTTTTCTGAAACAGCTGTCTGTCTCCTTTTAGAGAGCTATTCTAGGGGGATTGCAAGAGCCACAAAAGGGAAGTTAACTCCCAAACACTCAGTTCATTTGGGTAGAAGGAATATGAAGGAGCAGTGAGATTGTTGACTTTGTTTGCGTGCTTGTTTGCTTGCTTGTTTGCTTGCTTCAGAAATTTGATGGGTGGTGGAAGCAAATAGCGGAAAATCCTTTCTCGGACCCAAATCGAAGTTTTGCATGAATCACTCCCCTGAAGCTTCACCTTCTATATTTTGATATATGTCCACCTGTGTTTTGTAGCTAACTTGGTTTCTAGCTACATTCAGCAGGATTTCTCTATCTCTATTTTTTAAGATTTATTTATTTATTTTAAAGGCAGAGTTATAGACAGACAGAGAGAGAGAGAGAGAGAGAGAGAGAGAGAGAGTTCTATCCACTGTTTCATTCCCCAAATGGCCATGACAGTTAGGACTGGGCTGATCTGAAGCCAGGAGCCCAGGAGCCAGGAGCCAGGAACTTCTTCCAGGTCTCCCCTATGGATGCAGGGGCCCAAGCCCTTGGGACATCTTCCACTGCTTTCCAGGCCATAAGCAGAGAGATAGATTGGAAGAGGATCAGTTGGAACATGAACCAGTGCCCATATAGGATGCCAGTGCTGCAGGTGGAGGTTCAACCTATTACACCACAGCACTGGTCCCATGTGTTTTTTTTTTTTTCTTTTTTTCTTTAAAGATTTATTTATTTACTTGAGAGGTAGAATTAAGGACAAAGAGAAAAAGAGACAGAGTGTGAAAAGTCTTCCACTCACTGGCTTACTCCCCAAATGGCCCCAATGGCCAGAGCTGAGCTGATCTGAAGCCAGGAGCCAAGAGCTTCTTCCAGGCCTTTCTCGTTGCAGGGGCCCAAGGACTTGGGCCATCTTCCACTGCTTTCCCAGGCCATAAGCAGAGAGATGGATCAGAAGAGGGGCATTCGCTACACAAACTGGTGCCTGTATGAGATGCTGGCACCACACGTGGAGGCTTAGCCTACTGTGCTACAGCACCGGCACCCTCAGCATGGATTTCAAGGCAGGACAAGATAGGGCCTGCAACACTGGGTTGTTTTTCTGCTTTCAGAGTCCTACTATAAATACAATTTATCCAGAAACCACACCATGCTGCTGTGGGAGGATTTATTGTCATATGTAGTCAGGAGCAACATTTTACTCACTTGGTGATTATTTATTAAACACTATATACATGTAGGGTGGAGGGGGCATCTTTCAGATGTTATGTGTATTCAGTTAATCAAGTTTGGCTTCATATCACCATTGGTTTTAATTACATGATTTAACAAAGGACTCAGCTTTAGTGAGTCCTTTGTACCCTTTCATGGTAGGATGTCGACTAAACAGACCTAACTGGAAGCCAGGGCCCTGGATGAACAGGCTTCAGTTTTTCAGGACTTCAGTCAGAGATCTACAGTGGTCCCCTGGCCCTGACTGAGATCTAGATGAGATGCCAGAACTACCTGCCCCTCTCACCTGCTTTCTAACTACTCCCTGTCAGAGCTCCCCAACCCCATGAAGTGTCTGCTCATACTCGTTTCCACCTGAACACACACACATTTCAGCCAACTTCCAGCGGTCCTTCTGAATTATCCATGAGACAAAGCAGAGCTTTCCTCAGCTGGATCTCACATTCTCTAGCAGTCATCTTGGTTTCTCTTCCACATTTGATATTGCTGCATTTTTCAGCTTTCCTAACAATGTTCATGATAACACTCACAATACCAAATATTTCTTGAGCACTTATATATAAAAGAGATTCTAACCATCAGCCTTACAACAACCTTATGCACTAAATGCCACTGTTCTCCCCATTTGATTAGTGAGAAAACTAAGTGCGAGACAGCTGATCACCAGTAGTCACAGAACAGCTATGAGGAAGAGCCGGAGTTAAACTGTGCTTTCTGATAACATAGCCTTTGGGGGCTTCTCAGGAACAGAGATTTTCTGAGCACTTGCAGATTAGTTACTGTAGGGGGGTCCAGAGCTCCCTGGACCAGGTTGTATCCCTCTCTCTGCAGGATATAGTTCACTTAAAGAGAGCAAATTATACTCACATTCAATAGTAGAATCTAGCTTTCCCTTTACGTGTTCTTAAAAAACAAATTGCTTTTTTGGAATAAGTTAAATAATCAGTTTTTCAGGCTTATGTTACTATTTTATGTTTGGGCAAATTTTAAAAAATAACATTAGTACTGAAGTTCCAACACGTCTAACCTGAATATGTGTGTGTGCATGTGTGTGTGTGAAAATCAAGATTTGTCCAGATATGAATGCAACAACGAAGAGAAGAAAATGACTGAATTGCTATAATGTGCTTTGTCCTTCTATCTAGTTTGGCTTAGGCTTTTAAAATTAACCACCTGAGATCCTGCTCAAGCCTCTCACTCATACTTTGGGTCCTTAGGTCACGGTTCTCTCAAGCTGACATTGGCTTCCTTCCTTGGCTGTAAACTGTCAAGAATTTTCTCACTCCTGATAGTGCATAGCCTAGTACAGCCTCACTGTAGGACCCCACCAAATGGCCAATCCATAGGGCCAAGCTCTTTGGATTTGTTTCCACTCCCCTGACAGATTGGACAAATATATCAAGCGTGATGACAGGCTTCTAAACTTGGGTTTATTATAACTTCGGGGTGGACGTCATTTAATCTAGTGGTTAAGAGCACATATTCAAAGTCAAAGTGCCTGATTTCCTTGCTCCAGCTCCTGACTGCAATTTCCTGCTTCATGCAGACCCTGCGAGGCAGTAGATGATGGCTTAAGTGATTTGGTTCCTGCCACGTATGTGGGAAACCTGGGTTGAGTTCCTGGTCCTCGGATTTAACCTGGCTCAGCCCTGGTTGTTAGGGGCATTTGGAGAATGAACCAGTGAGTGGATGGTAGCACCCCTCCCCCTCCCTCTCTGCTCAATTAATTAATTAAAATAAAACCGTTTTGGAGAGATGGGCTTTCAACAAGTACGGCAATTCCTTATGGGCCTTTTAGAGATAACAGGGGCGACCTTACCACTCACACAGCAAGGATTTTTTGAGCATCTGATTCTGCCAGACTAGTCTAAGGGGTACAAAAATGAATAAGACAGCCTCAGGACAAGCTGGGGAGCAGGTGAACAAAGTAGGCTGGTGATGGGAACTTACCCAAGAAGTAAAAGGAAAGTCACAAGTGTTGTAGGTTCTGGTATCTTTGATTACACAAATCATAACTCCATCTTTGGCGGCTCCTGAGAATCCAAAGTGAGACCATCATTCCTTACCTCTCATTCTCCTCTAAAGCTTTTACTATTCAACTTCAACACTGCCACCATTTCATTTTCAACAACAGATGGGTGTCTTAGCCCCATCCCTTACCAGACAACTGTTTCCTTCCGAATACCCTTTATTAGCTCCCATTTGCTGCCCTTCAAATAGCAGTCTCTGATCTGAGTCCTCTCTGTAAGTCACTCTGCATCTCTTCCATGGAAGGACGAGATCAGAATAACACCTGACAAATTACAACTCAGGATATAATAGTGCCTTGATGTTTGTGCCTGAGAAAAGCCATTTTTAAAGTAGTTTCCTCTCTAGTAGGTGTCCTCTATTGCATTATCCTGTGTTCAGGTCAAAAACAAACATAAAAAGCATTACCAATACTGAGGTTTTGTCTGTCTTCCTGCCTGCCTGCCTGCCTATCTATCTATCTATCTATCTATCTAATATATCTACCTATCCATCCATCTAATTTTCCCCAGATGGAAGGACATTTTCCTCTCAGGATTTAGCTAGTCATATTGGATCAGAATCATTTCGTTATCTGTTTTCTGGCCTGGAATCAGAACATCTGAATTCAAGTCAATTACAGTCCTAAATTACTGCATTACCTAAACACATCTTTTCATCTTTCTGGATCTCAGTTTTTGGAAGGGACACAGATTAGGTAAATTATAGATTACAATAGAGTGGGAAATTGTTTAAGGTCCTATGATGGTTGGCACAGAGTCTGGGTTTAGGACAAGCTATGGGTTCTCTTCACCATCCCACACTGTCTCAGAAAGCCTCTCCATGAAGTCCTACAGCATGCTTTAGTCTGATTTTTTTCTTGGTATCATGTGGGTATTTTGCAAGCCTAACCAAATATAGGAGTCTAAGGGCATCATAGGGACTAGAATATCTTGTCTCTTTCTAATCTCACAGTCATGGATTTGAGGCCTGAGTGTTATGAGATCTATTCTGCAGTTAGGCAAGCTTCCACGTGGCATTTAAGGCAGCTGTGGACATGTATATGGGGTTTAATGCAAGATAAGGATATCTGGAAGCAGGAAGGTCCCTAAACTGTTGAGTTCTGATGGTCTCCAGCCCTACCCTGAGATATTTTTTAAGGCATCACTATTCCAGATTGGATTTGATTAAGGCTGCTTACAGAGTGCAAAGTCTTAGGGCTTAGCCTGGCTTCTTGCATTTTCAACACTTGCTCTCTATTTTCCCTTATGGTTACTGAGTGTCAACATTGTTTATCTTCTCAGTATTTCAGATCTGGCACTGGGGAGCCTGGCATTGCTCCAAGCATGCCAAAATCATGAACTTTCTTCTCACCAGAATCCTTTAACCACAAGGGAGTTGCAGGATCTTTGAACATTCCTGGGGACAGAAGTTCAAGATCCTTCTCTAAAGAGACTATGATGATACTACATTTGACCTTGGTCTCCAGGAACCAGATAGAGGCCTTGCTTTGCAACTCCTAGGACAGCTTAAGTGACTCTTTTGGGGCCTCTCAGTCACATCAGAAGCAATTAACCCTGCCTATCAGGGGCCAATGGGCAGCATTTGGCTTTGCTGTTTTCTTTCTCCATGTTCAATTTCTTTTTCTTTTTTGACTTATTTTTTCTTATGAAACCAGACTAAGGAATGCTTATGATTTTCAAATGGAACAAGTTCACAGTTTTAATGTTCTTTCCTTTTCAACATCAAAGGCCCCATTGCAAACTGAAGACATACAGCAGATTTGTCAGCTTCTTTTATCTTTGTGTTCAACTATTACATTTTTTTTTCTCATTTTTAGAAATTATCAAATAGTAAAACTTCTTTTCAGTATTTGGTTTTATGGATTTTAAAAGATGTATAGTCTTATGTAACTCTCACCACAATCAGAGTTCCTTCAATCATCAATATTTCCCCTACCAAAATCCTCAAATTCTCCCTCCTACTTGAGCCCCTGGCAACTATGGTCTTACAGTTTTACCATTTCCAGAATGATGTAAATGGAATAACAGAATATGAAATCTTGTTTTTGAATCTGGATTATTTCAATTAACATAATGCAATTGAGAGTCTTTCATGGTGTTGTATGTATAGTTTTTTTTCCTTTTATTGCTGAGTGATATTCCATGTATGGATGTATGCCAGTAGTTTTCTATTCATCCATTGGAGGATATTTGGGGTCAGTTTACAGTGATAGTAAGTAATCTTCTATAAATATTTGTGCATACTTTTTTGTGTGAATATAAGTTTTTGTTTTTCCAGAATGAATATCTCTGAACACAATTGTTGGGTCATGTAGTAAACCTATATTTAACTTTGTAGGAAGTGACTATACCATTTTGCATTCTCACCAACACTTCCATGAGTTCCAGTATTCCTACATCCTTTCAAGAGCTGCTGTTGTCAGTATATTTCCATTTTAGCCTTTTAATAAATGTGCTGTATTATCTTGGTTTTGATTGACATTTCCCAAGTGGTAAGTATCTTAATTTTTTTCCACCTTTGCATCTACTTTGGTGAAGTGTCTTTTCAAACCTTTTAGCCATTTAAAAATAAGCTATTTTTAATGTATATATATGGAACTTATAAGGATATAAGTTCTTTGTCAAATATATAATTCACAAATATTTCCTACCAGTCTGTGGCTTGTATTTTCATTATGTGAACAGAGCGTTTTGTAGAGCAGAGTATTTCATTTTGATAAAATAAAAGTTACCAATGTTAGGGTCATGTCTAATAACTCTGCTTAGATCCAGGTCACAGATTTTCTCTTAGTTTTTTTTCTAAAAGTTTATGAATGAATGTTGTGTGTTTAGACCTACCATCTATTTTGAGTCAATTTTTGTATAAAAGAGTATGAAATTTAAATTGAGGGTTTTTTTCATATATGAGTCTACATTTAAAAATTCACAGAAAATTGAATTTTAAAACTATGTTAAATTTGATGCAAAATAATTTTGAAATCCATTCATGCTTTTTTTCATAATATACATTTCTATGAACACTTTGAAGAACTCACATATGTCTAATTGTTTCAACACCTTTGCTGGAAAATTGTTCTTTCTCCCTTGAATTGTCTTTGTACTTTTGCAAAAAACTACTTGGCTTTATTCATATGAATAAGTTTCTGGATTCTATTCAGTGTCATTTATCTATGAGTCTATCCCTTCACCAATACCACACAGTCTTGATTATGGTAGCTTTATAGTATGTGTTAAAAAAATTAGTAGTATAATTTTTCCAACTTTGTTTTTTATTTTTATAATTTTTTTGGTTCTTCTAATTGCTTTACCTTTCCCTATACAATTTAGAATTAGGCTATTTATATCTTTAAAATTTCCTGTGAGAAATGTGACTGGAATTGATTTTGGGATAAGCAACATTATTACCTGGAACTCTCTAATTCATAAATATAGTATTTCTCTACTTTTATTTAAGCCCTCCATCAATTCTTCATCACTGCTTTTTAGATTTTAACATAGACAGAAGGCACGCATTATTTAGTAGTGTTTTTTAGTTTCTAAGTATCTGGATATTTTTCCAGATATCTTTCAAATAGATTTATTTCTAGTCTAATTCTAGTAGAAACTAGTAAAAATAGTCAGAGAACATACCCTTTTCAACTTCTTGAATTTGTGTGTTTATGTGTGTGTATGGTCCCAGAATATGGTCTATCTGGGTAAATTTTCCATGCATACTTTAAAAGGAAGATTTCACAAATATGATGTTGTGGAATGTTCTATAAATGTCAACTAGACTGAGTTGGTTGATAATGTTGTTAGTAGTGACAATCTTGTACATGTCTTCCATGTACTTACTGATTTACTGTCTACTATGCCTATGGATTACTGAGAAAAATTTTGAATTCTCTATAACTGTGGATTTTTCTACTTCACCTTTAGACTATATCAGATTCTATATTTTGTATATTCTGAAACTTGTTTAAGGTGCATAAACCTTAAGATTTGTTACTTATTTTTAGTGAATTGACCCTTTTGTCATGATGTAATACATCACTCTTAACCCATGGAAATTTACTTTGCTCAGGGATCTATGTTTGCATATATTCAGAGTACAGCTGCCTAAATTTTCTTGTTATTACAGTTTGCATGGTGTATTGTTTTCTACTCTTACTTTTAACTTACCTATATCCTTGGGTTTGAAATGAGCTTCTTGTAGACAGCATAAAATTGATTCATTTTTTAAAATCCATCCTGGAAATCTTTGTCTTTTTGTTGGTGTATTTAGGTCAGTTGCATTTAACATAATCATTGTGAATTTAAATCTACTATTTTATCATTTGTTTTATATTGATTCATCCTTGTCTTGTTCCTTTGCTTTCCAGTATCTGACTCTGTTGGGGTTATTTAAACATTTTAATGCCTATTAATGCATTTAACTAATGCACTTTTAGCTATATCTTAGTATAATTTTTCAGTATCTGCTCTGAGAATTACAATGCATGCAGTTAACGTTTTATAGTCTACTGAGAATCAATATTTTACCACATTAAGAATGACATAAATATTTCCTACATATAAGTCACTTTATCCTTCCTTCTTAAGTTATAATTATTTTACATATTATATCTGCATGTATTGAAAATCTCATATGGTAATGTTCTAATTTATGTTTTCAACCATCAAAGCTATTTAAAGAAGAACAACAGCACAATATTGACCATTTCTGTTGCCCTTTCTTCATACCTGATATTCTAGGTTTCCTTCTGGCATCATTTCCCTCCTGTCCAAAGATTTTTACTGATTCTCTTTCTCTTAACAAATTTGTTAATGTACTAGGTTGTCAGGATTACAGCAAATGAATGGTAATTACTTCAACACAATTCTCATCACTATTCATGTAAATGTGATATCAGTACAAAGAGAACAGATTCGAGGTAGTTCCTAAATACAATTCTAAGAATATAATGATACTTCCCTTCTTCACTTCCTCTCTACACTTTCTTTCTTTTGTTTTCTTCTTTATTCCTTAATTTTTGAGATATTTTAATTTGCATTATAGTTTTATTTTACTACATTGTATTTTTAGTTTACATTATATTTTGTGTCACATATTTTAATTTACATTACAGTCAAAGGCTTAATGTTCTACTAAATAAAGAGCTCAACAGTAAAAAGTAAAAAGATCATAGTTTATCAGGAATATAGGCAAGGGCTATAAAAAATAATCAGATGAAAAGATGTCCATTTCACTCATATACAGTAAATTTTAAGATAATCACAGATTATTAAAACTATGGTAGTTTGTCTATAAATATTAACTACCTCAAATAAAATAAAATGAGATTTTTTTTTGATCTGGATTAGTTCACTTAGCATAATGATCTCCAGCTGGATTCATTTTGCTGAAATGTCAAAATTTCATTTTTTATGGCTGACTAGTATTCCATCATGTATATATATACTACATTTTCTTAAATCAATAATCAGTTCATGGATATCTAGGTTGTTTCCACATTCTAGCTGTTGTGAATACAGCTGCTATAAACATAGCATGCAGATAATTATTTCATATGCTGCTTTCATTTCTTTTGGATATATTCTCGTATGTCAGATTTATTTTTAGTTTTTTAAGGAATCTTCATACTGTCTTCCATAATGTTTATACCAGTTTACATAAATTCTTCTTGAGCAAGTGACTTGCAGCAAATTCTTTTTTTTTTCTTTTTTAAAATATTTTCATTCCTGAAAGACAATTTCACTGATTGTAGCGTTCTGAGTTAACAGTCCTTTTCTTTATATATTTCCTCATATATTCTTTAGTAGGCACTGAACTGAAGAACATTGAGATTGTCTTTACAGATCAGAAACAAGAGTCTGTTTGTCTTCTTATCATGATAAGATTGATTAAATACACTGTAAAGTATTTTCATTATTGCCACTGATGCATTTTCCCTCTAGATCTCAAAGTAGAAACGTTTCTATACAAAATATAAAATGTGAGATGCTGATTAATTAATCTTTCTTTCACAATTAACTGGAAAGATGTATTTTCTCTCTAACTACCATTTCAGGTTAATTTGATTTTCTCATCCTGTGATCACACCTTCATTATTGTCCTGGCTATAGCCCATTAGTCTGGAAATAAAAACCAAACAATAAAACAACTATCTTCATATAATAGTACCACATGCCTCCCTTATCGACTGCTAATTAAGTAAAAATAAATTAGTAAAAGTGTAACTTTTGATTATTTGAATGTTTACTGAAATATAGTAAATATCCATATACTTGAAATACCAAGGAAATATTAATTCTAGCTCCCAATTTATCTTGAATCCATGAATTGGTTCTAATACATATAATCTCCACCTAATCTGAGTCTTCTATCTGACTGAAGATCCCTTCCCCAATAGTCTCCCCTTCCCTCATTCATCTTGAGAATCTCAGTTCAATTTTTAGAACTCTCATCAAATATCACTCCTTTTAATTTTTTTTTTCATTTCCTCTTTCACTACTGCTAAAGACAGAATAGTAATCCCCTGAAATGTCCATGTTCTAAGCTTTAGAACCTGTGAATTTATTACCTTATTTGGCAAAAGGAACTCTCCAGATGTGACCAAGTTAATGGTCTGGAAATGGGAAATTTTTCCTATGTTATTCTGGGTGAGTCCAGTCAAATTACATGAGTCCCAGTTAAGGTCCAAAGGAAACATCACCAAGGAAGAGTGGACTGGGAAGTGCAATGTTGCTGGCTTTGAAGATGGACAGGAACCAAAAGAAAATATGGAACAACCTCTAGTAGCTGGAAAGGACATGAAAACATTTTCCTCTCAAAGCATACAGAAAGGAATGCTTATACTTTGATTTTAGCCCCATGAGATCTGTGTCAGACATAGGCCTACAAGAATATAAGAGAACAAACATGTTGTTTTCAGCCACTAAGTTTGCAGTAAGTGATGGGACAGAAAAAGAAAGTATAAAATCCCCTATAGGTCAAATTAAATGCTACTTTCATAGACTTGCTACCTTGCCCACATGTTGCTTACAATATAGCTGCAGTATTTATTATACAGTGCTGATATCATCTGCTTACTTGTCTGCTTCCTACATTAGACTGTTAGTGCCTTGAAAGCAGATGGAAGTTGTCTCATGCAGATAACTGGGTGTCTGAATTCATTCATTGAACAAAAACAACAAAACTGGTACTAAAGCATTCCTTCACACCAGGCTCTGTGTTAGACTCTGATAATGGTAATGCATATTAACAAGGCTTTTTCAATCCAATCAATTTCTTGCCTGTGATTTTTTATCATCATAGAGATTGGGTATGGATCAAACATTATAAAGATGGGTGACTATACCTGGAAATAGACCTTAACAGCATGCATATCTTTACATGTTGCAGTTAGAGGACATTAAAGACATTTGTATCCACAAAAGCTTTCCAGTGAATCAGTGAAGTTATTTTGGGAATATGATGGGCCAAGGAGAAAGGAGAGAAACTGCAGAAAGGAAATGCAATTGCTTATTTTTCACACAAAGAGCGTCAGGCAGGAGGCATCAAGCAATGCTGCCCATGACACCATTAGACAGATGACTATTTTTAAGCCAAGTTATGAATCATGTTAGCGTTGTCTGTCCAGGAAACAAAGGGGATGAGTTAGACTTTAGGATGAATTTGTGTTCTTGTTGGCTGTTTGCAAGAGGCACCTGCCTTTCACCTCTGCTGGGTTAAAAAGGTTCTGTGCTCTCGTACACTTGCTCTCTCTACCTGTGATATACTTTTATATGCAGAGTGTCTGGCTCTACCTCTGGTGCAATAACACACCTCAAAGTAGCCTTTTATATAAGGACATGTTTTAGTTTTTAAAAAATAGTATATACACTTTGGAGTTGTTATCTCACCCTCTATTAAACTGAGAACTTCTCCAGTCCTGGAAAGTTACTCAAAAATGCAATTCTATTTCATCATTTGCACTTATCTCATTTTCCTACAAGCTTATCTAACCCTCTCTCCTCAACACTGAAAATCAAGGGGTCAATTTTGGTCTGTAAGTTCACACATAGCCCTGGTTCTCTCTCTTAAAAAAGAGTTTTCAAAAAAAATTAAAAAGAGCTTTATGTGTTATCCTGATATATCAAGTAATTCTCCAAAAGTTAATGTGTTGTGCCAGGTGCATGTTTGAAAACTTTGCACAAATATTGTAAAAGGAAAACAGTGTTAGGTTTGCTAGCAAAGGAGAGACTGGGACATGGTGGGAGTGAAAAAAGAAGTACCAGTTCCTCAGAACTATATTTGTACTGAAATTTACCAAAGTGTGTCCATGTCTCAGCAGCTTTTCCTAGGCTGTATGTCTGTTACCATACAACCAATCAATTTGATCCCAGCTTCCAGTATTGATTAGGAAGATGGCTGAAATGACTGTTCTTTCCAGAGTCAAGTATATCAGCTGCAAGCAAACCGAATCCAGTCAGGCATTTCATTTATTCTCAGCCTTCTCTTTTTTAATCTGTAGTACAATCGGTGATCTTGTAATTCTTAATCTTTTTGAGACATTCTCTTCCTAGTTTCTTACCATGCTGACTTCTGTATTTCATGTGATGAGACTTTCAACTAGCCCAGTGCTGGGCTAGAGGTAGCTAGGTGAAAGCTTCCTTTGGAATATTTTTTATTAAAAAATACACTGATAAGATGACCATTTGGGGCAGGAAACTACATTCCTATCCCATTTCCAAGCATGTTTTATACTTTACTTCATCTGAATTTGTTAATACTATACATTTCAAAGGGCATTGAAGTGATCATTTCCAGAAACTTCTTGGTTTTCTGTCTTCAAGACTTTGAACTTTGTGCCATGTATTGATCATTATGGGTTAGATTATGCTGCAGTAAAAAAAAATAAAAATAAAAAACTAAAATTTTTACAAATTCTTTCTATTGCTTATGAGATGTCAGCCCCGTCTGCCTTTTCAACTCCACCATTTCTCCTTGCCCATTCTGATTCAATCACAATGGCCTTCATTCTTCATCTTTAAATATTGCAAGCTAATTATCACATTAGGATGTGCACTGAATCTTCTCTCTGCTTAGAATGCTCTTTCTCTGAATCTCCACAGGACTAGCACTGTCTTTTAATTCAGACCTTATATCAGTGCACCCTCTTCAGAGAGGCTGTCCCTCACCACACAAAGTAAGATAGTACTCTCTCCAATCACTCACTGTTACTCATTCATTTAACAAATACTCAAGAGTTAACTATGTGCCAGACATTATTTTAGATATTTAAGCATATTCATGAACAAAAATATTCCTGCTTTAGCAGAGCAGACATACTATATATGATGATATATTATTATATATAGTATTAATAAGAGATGAGGAAAGAGAGAAAGAGAGAGAGAGAGAAAGAAAGAAAGAGAGGAAGGAAGAAAGGATGATGGATGGAAGGGAAGAAAGGAGATGAGAGGAGAGGAGAAAGGAGGAGAGGGGAGGGAAGGAGAGGGGAGAGGCAAGAAGGGGGAAGGAGGAAAGGGGAGGGGAGGGAAAGAAGGGAAGGGAAAAGAAGTAGAAAAAGAAAGAAAGTCAGAGCTAAGTGGAAGCCTATTTGAATAGACTCCTATTGACCAAAATTTGGACAATATTGAACATCACTATACTTAAATCTTGTCCTTTATCTACACTTGGTGATAACAAAAGATAATGATTATACTTTGAGGAAAAGAGTCTCTCTATAAAAGTATTTCATCTAACAATGAAAAGAGATGCTGGAATTAGAGTATCACCACCTCCAGCTTGGACTGGACAGCTCGTTGCTGTGCAGGGCTGTTTGGGCATTGCAGTGTAGGAGCAGAAGCGTGATACCTTTCTCACCTATCATAAGGGTCACTGTCAAGCTTCCTATACCAAAAAACATATGAACAAGTGAAAAGTGTAATAAATGCATCTAATGAAAGTTTTATACAAAACAGGAGACTTCAGAAATGAAGACCCACAGATCCAGGAATGCTTTCTATTTTTAATGCTTAGGTTAAGTGAAGAGTGGACAGCTGTGCAGAAATGTGGACAAAGGGTCTGATCTAACAGCAGTAGACCGAAGTGGGAAACTCTCTGCTGAGCTTCTTCTTGGTCTCTTTGTGTAGTATTCCTTCCTCTCAGGTATGGAGCAGAGAGTAACCTTTCTAGGTTTCATGACTTGCTTTAGGGAAGAGGAGTCTGGTTTCTATAATCTGCCTAAGGAAGAAGAATTCTGGTTTCTCTGACTTGATTCAGGGAGAAAGTAGGGTGTGAGACAGAAGGATGAAAGAAGGTCAGAAAGACCTTGTTTCTGAGGCCTTTCTAATCTCCTTCAGTTCAAAGTATTCAGCATGCCAAGTCATCCTACTTTGGGGTATCATGTTTTAAGGCCCAACCATAGGATATTTTGCAGCTTCTCTGGCCTCTACCTAGCGGGCACCAGTAAATGTCTCCAAACATTGCCCAAGGCACCCTGAGAGGAAAGGGATTGTCCCTGCTTGGGAAGCATCAACCTAGAAAATGATCATTGGTGGCAACTTATATGACTAAAGTAGAAACACATAGACAATGCGTGTTCTGTGATGAAAGTACAAAACAGCTCATAAAGCAGTCTTGGCAAAAAAGAAAAATAGATTAAAACTAAATCTGATTAAGCCTCTAGATCTAGCAACCAATACACAGGAAGTATAGTGGTCAAAGGGCCATGTTAAATAACACCAGATGGACAATCAGCAAAATCCAGGCTATAGGAAGCACAGAATCTATTTCTTCAACCAAGGATTGCAAGGCAGAAACAAAAGAAGAAAAAAAGAGGGAGGCAAATAAAGGGAATCTATAGATTGAAAGAGATTTAAGAAATAGAGCACAATTTGGAGAGATACCACAATCAATGAATATCTGATGATGTTGAGTACAGTCAGCCCTCTATATCCATGGGTTCTGCATCTGCAGATCCAATCAACTGCAGATTTAAAATGTTGAGGAAAAAATTACATCTGTACTGAACACTCACTGACTTTTATTTTTCTTCTCATTACTCCCTAAACAACACAGCATAACAATTATTTACATAGCATTTATATTGTATTAGGTATTATAAATAATCCAGAGGTAATTTGAAGTAATTTGGGAGGATGTGCCTAGCAAATTCTACACTATTTTATGATGAACTTAAACATCCCAGAGGAGTCCTGAAACAAATCCCCCTTGAATAACAAGGACAATAGCATTAATATTTTAGTGAAATAATAGTATTATAATTTTATTTTTTAAAAGAATCTCTTTCTGTTGGAACTAGATACTAAGATACAGCGGATTTTCAATATTTGCAGATGCCATATTTAGAAATTTGCTGGCTCACTGAAATTTATTTGTAACCTCAAAATTGACACTCCAAGCATTTTCAGTCATTCAAGGACGTGTACAGAAAAAATTGAGTTGCTTGAAGTACACATTCTCAGCCGAGGTTGAACATGGCAACACTTTGCATTGTTTCAGCTCCCGTACTGAAAACAACTGTCCTTATCATCTAGTTAGTGCGACACTGTTTTGCATTTTTGTGCCTCTTATTAGTGATTCCATTGTTAAAATGACCCCCAATCATAGTGTGAAAGTGTCGTCTGGTATTCATAACTAAGCACAAGAAGCTTGTGATGTGCTTAACAAGGAAAATGTGCGTGTGTATGTAATAAGCTTATGTCAGGTACATTTAGCACTAATCACCATCTAGAAGGATCTTGGTTATTCTGTATTTTCTCAGCCTCCCTCTAGTAAGTAAAAATGCCATAAAAGCAAAGACTTCAGCTGTGCGGTCCACTGATACAGCAAGGGCTCCTGGAAGAGAGGCTGGCATATAGCAAATGCTCAGTGCTATTTGTTGAATGAATTAACTGTTCAACTGCTCTCTGTTAGAATGTTGACGTGCTCAATCCTAGAATTACCAATCATCTATTCCAGTCTCTTTAAATTTCACCCAAGGTGTGAAATCACTCACTTTTGTTCAAACTATATATCAAGTGGCAAAAATAAGTTTCAGATCTGAATTCTCTGATTCTAACCCTGGAGCCAGATTCCAGAAGATTCTTTATTTTAATTTCATTTTCTTCCCACAAATCAATGAATTAACTTCAATTGATCATAGAATATTAATTAAAAGTCCTAATAAGAACCACTTATATATCATTTTAATGATTTCCAAAGATCCCCACAAACTATCACTAAGTTTAGTAGTCAAGTTTCTGAAAATTCTAATTCTTGCTTACCAGCTAAGACCTTTTCACTTCCAAAGACCTCTGCCTCAATTCACTTTTTGTCAGGTCAATACCCCCTTCAAATTTTGTCTCTGGGGCATAGCAGGGTAATGGATAAGACAAGGAAGTCAGATTTTCCTTCTTAGCACCTCTCCAGCCTGAATTGAACAAGATACCCAGACATGTCGCTCCTTGTTACAAGCTTTAGTTAATGTCTGTGTGTACACAAACCCAAACAAGGTTGAAAGCACCTGTTATGTGCTAAAATGGACAGAAAGACTGGGAAGCCACCCAGGGGAGGTAAGTGGTCTGCACCTGAGCGGCATTCATTCTGATGCCTGCCAGCTCCTCAGAACCAAGAGCCAAAAGGACCCAGGAGATATCCTGAAAAGCAGTTCTCAAACCAACATGCATTTCACCCCACTGTAACCAGAGTGGCTATGAAGAAAACCACCAAGAACCAAGGCTAGCAACAAACAATCAAAATCTGCAAATCAGAGTGGTTTTCTAACTATGAAGTAGAGCAGAGTATCTATATAATGTCCATTTTACTTCTTTGCGTGTAAGCCAACATGCAGTCCAAGAGTCCTGGCTTAGAGGATTAAGATCCCAGTTTTGGAGGATATGTTTAAAACATCTGTGACTTCAAGTTACAGCTCCTACATCACTGTATAGTAGCTTGACTTTTCTAAGCTCTGTTTCCATATTTTTATATACCTGAATTAGTACATATTTAAATGGGAGACAATACTCATTTTAAGTGACAAGATCTGGATGCTGTGCATAGTACTGGCCTCAATAAATAAAATGATTTTCTATTTATTTATTTATTTTCACTTGACAGGTAGAGTTATAGACAGAGAGAGAGAGACAGAGAGAAAGTTCTTTCTTCCGTTGGTTCACTCCCCAAATGGCTGCTACAGCCAGCGCTGCGCCAATCTGAAGACAGGAGCTAGGTGCTTCTTCCTGGTCTCCCATGTAGGTGCAGGGGCCCAAGCACTTGGGCCAAACTCCACTGTCCTCCCAGGCCACAGCAGAGAGCTGGACTGGAAGAGGAGCAACCGGGACTAGAACCTGGTGCCCATATGGGATGTCGGCGCCGCGGGCGGAGGAGTAACCAAGTGAGCCACAGCACCAGCCCAAATAATTTTCTTAAATTATTTTCATGGCTATTCTTGTTATTTGAAAGCCAGAGAAAGAATCAAAGTCAGACATGCAATCCTGGAGCTTGAGAATTAATAGAGAAGGAGTTAGAAGAAGAAAGTCAAGTGCTATCCTGATTGCTTAAAATGGAAGATAAAAAAACAAACTTTGTCATCAGAGTTCGCTTTCACCATCTGACAGGAGAAGGTGCTGTGGTTGACGAAGACAATAGAGAAACAGGGGCAATCTCATGAACACAGAATAGAGGGGGATCCACCATCAGAGATGATTCAAGCACGTCCAGTAAAATGTTTGTATGCGTACAAATAAAATCTGCCATTTGTGTGGTGTTCGAAAGACATTGGCACCTTTCTCCCATCTGTTAAAACTCACAATATATCTGTGGCTCAGAGGGACAAAGAGGATTGTTCTGGGAACAAGGCTAGTGAAGGCAGAGCTAGGCTGTGAATCCAACACCTCTCTGGACACCGAACAAATTCCTGGTCCAAAATAGCACATTTACTAGAAACTATTTCAAATGTGGCAAAGGAGATAACTCCCAATGAATAAAAACACCAAATTAAACACAAAAATATATTTCCTGTTACCTGAGAAGACTTAGTAACATTATTGTAAAGATAATCTATCAGAGGCTGGGGGAGGAGGGAAAGGAGTGGGATGGAGACAGGGAAGATGTTGATCTAAGAATACAGAATTTCAGTTAAACTAGAGAAACAATTACCAGTAGTCTAGTGTACTAATTGCCAGTAGTTTAGTGCTTTGCATCACTTACTGTGACCACAGTTAACAATAATATACTATATATTTCAAAACTGCTAAAACAGATATTTAACATTCTCACAACCAACAAAAAAAAGTGATAGTGGTGTGATAAATTTGACAATTAGCTGGATTAAATCTTTTCTGTAGGAATTCTTGTGTATAGATTAGAACATAATGGTACCCTTTAAATATATGTAATTATTATTTTTAAGTTAAAAAAATACATTTTTCACAAAGGCAACATGTCCCAAAGGGTTAATTAACCATTTAAATGTTGACACTGATGCCTAACAGGGCCTTGTTTCTAAGTTCTGCTCTTGTTCTGCTACACTGAGATTCCTGCATGTGTACACACTTGGGCTTTCTTGTCTCTCTCATCAAAGAATTGTCTGAACAGCCCTTCCCAGACCTTGCCTTTCTGCAGCTGAAAAAGGATGTGTAGGAGCAAGCCCCAGGCACTGTAGAAACACCTGATACAACACCAGAGACACATTCACCTCTGCCCGCACAGTAACCAGCTTGATGGATGGCTTTGGATGACATTCAGAATGAGCCCCAGTTTTCAACAGAAGGGCCTCTAAAGGGGCCTCTTTAGAAACACAGACTCTGGGAGTTTCTGAAAGGCACACAGATGTATACCACAGAGAAGGGTCAGAAGTAAGGCAAGATGTCAGGGAGAAAAGTGATGCTAACCAGATACTGGGAAAAAAAACTAGGAAAGAAGTTTAATGCATTGAAATGCTAGTACCAAACAATGACATATCATGGGTGAGTGGCCCTGGCCAGGGGATTCTACCAGAGCTGCATGGATTAAAGATCATCTAAAGCCAGACAGGGACCCAGTTTTTTCCCTCCCAAATGTTATAAACAAGTTTTTTCATAGCAGCACTACAGCCAACTGCAGCTCCATCTCTTCCTCCAAAACCAAGTAGCTAATGGCTATCGGTGCGCATTTCATAAAGCAAGGATAAAAATAAGTTTATGTTTTAGCAAACTACAGCCCAAGTAATTCCAGATTATTCCAAATTTATTCCTCATTACTTTCTAGAAAATAGTCCTACAATCTTTATGGTAGGATCAAAAATGAAACCAAGGAATATTAAATGGAAAATCTATGATACCAAATATTCAATCAGCAATAATTTGCTTAAGGAAGTCTCATGTGCTTGGCAAAAGCTAGACACTAATGATATGGTCCCTGCCCTCAAGAAATTTTCAAAGTAGTGGTAGAAACAGAAAAAAAATAAGAATACAGTATGGTGAGAAAACACTATCCTGGCTTTGGGTAATTTTAGGCAGCTGAACATGAAATGTAAGCTGAGAAATGTATCAGGAAATACATCTTAGAGATGACAAAATTCCATAGGATTAGACTGAAATTCTTGAACTAAGTGGATCCTCAATGCCATGACTTTTGTCAGTGAAACTGAAGATATTCCCTTTGAAAAGGGCTGTGTATTATGAAACATCTGCATTTGCTTACAGCATTGACATTTAGTAAATACTCAGATAAATGCTAATAGATGTTTATTGACAGGATGGCTAAAAATAGGCAGTAACATCGCCCAAGAGATCAGAGTACTGATTGCTGCTATTGATGAGTGAAAGTCCATGTGCTGGTTTACTGAGGAGCCATTTATTTAACTTTTCAATGTTCTCTCCCCTCCCCTAGAAGTGGACTCCCTTTAACATTTCTTGTCTTAGTGAATGACACCACCATCACCCAAGACAGAAACCAAGGAGCAATCTTGATGTCTTATCACTCTCACTCTCCATCTCCATCTCTAATGCCACTCCCAACCTTAAACACCCCCACCAGCATCTCCAGCCTTCTAACCTGTACATCTATTGACCCTCCTCATCAGTTGATTTTACTTCATAATATTAACAACTTAGGATATTTTCAAAATCCATATGTTACTCCCTTGCTTACAACTGTTGCAAACTCCTCATTGCTTTTGAAATACTGCCGAAGATCCTCAACATAGCCCCAAGGTTTTACATGATTTGGCAACTTCAGGTTGTACCACCCTCCCCATTATTTGAGATCAAACCCATTGGTATTTGCCAAGTTCTCCCAACAAGCCAAACTTTCTCCCATCTCAGGGATATTCTACATCCTCTTTCCTCTGCCTGGAATTTTCCTCCCCAGTCTCTGGCCGATTTTAAACAAGTCAAATTTCACTTCCTGAGCAAAGCTTCTCTGATGCTCCATAGTAGATCTACCCTCTCCTACTCACAGGTTATTCCCCCTACTACCTAGTAGGCTGTTTCAAAACTCCCAATACCTTCCCTTAGCCCCCTAAGAGTAGAGACTTTGTCTTGACCAACTACATACTCTCCTGTTACCTGACTGATCTCTGTTCCCCCTCCTCTCCAGACTGTAAGTGTCATAGATTCAGGGACCATATCTAGTCCATGGTATTCCTGGAATTACTGGAATTCCATGGTAATACTGGAATAAGTATTTACTCAATAATTCTATTTCCAAACATATGGAAATTAACACAAGCCCAACATATGGAAATTAATTCAAGTCCATATGGAAATTAAGGTGAGGTCATATATTTGAAAATACACAATTTCCAATAGCCAACTGACTTATAATTAGCAAAACAAAACAGCTTAAGATGGATCTTATGTAGTGTAGGGAATATCTAGATTAAAGTAATATCCTTAGATAAAAGAGAAAAAGATTTGTGTGGATGGAGGGATGGGGAGGTGGAAAGAGACTGTGGAAGATAATTAGAAGTGAGCTAATCCCACTGCTGTAGGATGCAGGCTATGTATCTTCAGAGTCTGTCATTTAACTTCTCAGTTTCTTCATCTGTAAAACTAGATGTAAAACACACATGTGCCAATATCTGCTGACCTTTTTGATGTAAAGACTTCTATGTCAAAGGAAAAGAGCTTCACAAAAGTAACAACAGGCTATAATCATAGAGCCACGGAAATAGTATCTTCTCCCACTGGTTAAGTATTTCAAAGAATTTGCCTCTGGGGACAAGTCTGTTTCCTCCCCACCCCGCCTCTGCATTCAAGAATTAAAGGAATTCCTCAGAGGCAAATGAATTATCTATTTTTGGGTCTGAGTCTGACCAAATTTTCCAGTACATTACCAAGCCTCATGGAGGCAAGCCATAGGGCAGATATGACTTAATAGGACATTATCCTTGGCTTGCATTCAAGTGTGATTGGTAAATATGTTTTCTGAAAGTAGAGAAGCTAAATCTTTCTGACCTCCAGAGTGATGCTTCTTTTGGAAAACAGTGTGCTAAGGAAAAACAGTCAAAGAAAGATGACCTTATAAGAGGTCACACACTCTGATGCTTACAGAGACAAGTAGATACCATAAAAGTTTTAGGCAGCCCCAGTGAGGCCCATCACACATTAGTGATGAGGGTAACACATAAAATATTCTCCAAACTAGAGGGAAGGGGATGCTACCAATCATTGTGTCAAAACAATGCACATCAACCAGGCTGTTCCAGATAAGCCAGAATATCAAGTCACCCTAACCTGTGGCATGATCCTGCCTAAATGGTATAGCTATTGTTTAACTCAATGTATGGGAATATCAACCCCCTATTGAGAATTCTTCCCATTATTTAAGAGAATGTAGAAATTTAGGCTTTATGTAAAATTTTTGGATCTTTGATACTGACAACTATTCTTCTTCACCATTTAATCCTCTTTCTTATCCTCTACCTTCTGTCTTTCTTTTTCTCCTTCTTTTTCAATACTGGTTTTGACACACAAAACATGTCTTGTGATCTTAAGAATTCCCTTCATCTATATTTACCAGCAGCAGCAGCAGCAAGGCTATTGTTTCCTCCCTCCCCCCCAAAAAAATGGGGGTCTGTACCCATTTCATCTTCTGATGCAGAGAGAATCTTTAGTGAATTTATTCATGAATATTCATATGTTGAGCATCTACTATCTGTCCAGCACTGTGCTTTCATGTATATTGTTTCATTTAATCTACCCTTCATGGTAAGATAGAGATTCTTATAGTCTACCATTTTACAGAAGAAAAATCAGAGGCACAAGATAATAAAATAATTTCATTTCCTTAATGGCAAACCTGGAAAGAAAAATCAATCATTTTTTCATGCATTAAAAAGTTATAAATCATAAAAAGATAATAGTCAGAGATGAGGAGAGGGGAGAACATAAGGTCCAAAAAGAAAGGAGTGATAAGAAAATAATATTGACTATCTGGCACATATTATAGACTAAATTTTTATTGAATTAATAAATGTACATGTTGATGCATTTGTGATTTAGGTATGGGTACTTGTTGTGTGAAAGGAAGTATATTTTCAGTTACACACACCTTTCTTTAGCATCATCTTCACCATGGACTGAAATGTCAGTTTTGGTAAATATTTAACCTTTCTAACCTCCCTTACCTATCAAATGGACATGCTTTTGTAAGAAATCACAGGAACAAATGTGGAAACACTAAGCACACTATGTGGTACATAATAGAAACCCAATGACTGTTTATTTCCTCCCACTCCTCTTGCAGGAAAGGCAGATGTTTCTTGTGTTTTTGTTTCCTGTTGATTTTAAGCAACAGAACTCCTACAAGGGGTTGTGACTGTCATCAAATTTATCCCTATCCCATTCTTCTTGCATTACTGTCCTCCCCATAACTGAATCTGACTTTCCTCTTATAACAAGGCTTCCCTCTTTATCTCTGCCTGGGAGTAAAAGGGAAGGACACTGATATTCTCCCGGCTTTCCATTGTCAATTTCTGACCAGCAGACCATGTCTTACACTCAGCTCTGGGAATGCAACATCTTCAAGGAACAGACTGTATCTTCCACATCTTGGTTGGCTCCTGTAGTCTAACATGGCCAACAGTAGATAGGAGATGTCTGGGGTACAAATAAGTAGACTTACCCCTGCACAAGGAGGACACACAAATTCATGAAGCATTCCATATTTTTATATACAAATAAGTAGACTTAAAAAATATGTCCCTCATAAATTCCAACTCCACATCTAACCAAGGTTCATAGGTTATAGATAGAGTTGCCCATTGACTTTAGAGAAGTCCAACATTATTGGTTAAGTAATAAGCTTCCATCCAGTTCTTAAGGTTGTCATGTAGAATAACAAACATAATTTTAGCAAATTCATCTTTATTATTGTAAATACATTTATGTATGCACATAGTAAGTATTATTGTCCATCAAAAATACACTTTTACTAGGAATTATAACATTGAAAGACACAAAAAAACCTTATAAAGGCAATTTCACTGTCAGTGTGTATTTCATGGATTACAGCCATTCAAACTATTCTGTGGTGAACTGATAGGGAAATTAGGTACACTCATCTAGAAAGATTCAAATGCTACTCACATTCATAAAAGCTCTAATGGAACAGCATACTCTTCCAGCAAGTCAGAGGCCTCTATCATACATGCTCTGCACCTGCACAGCTAGGTCCTGGCTCTACTTAAACTGCTCCAATCAGATATTTCTTCCACACTTGTAGGGTCATGACCTTGGCCAAGCAAATCATTCTAATGACATTGGGTGTTCCTCAAGTTTTACTTTCAGTTGGCCCCTAACACATCATTATGTAATCCCTGGGAATAATGATCACTTTTTGGTCAAGGTGAAAACTAAGGCAAAATTTTAAATGTCCTGTGTTTACATTTCCTGAGATAGGGACAAAGATGCCAGTAAAGCCTCATTAGAGCATGTCTGTCACTGGAATAATTAACATCTCAGCTGAAATCCAAGGCTCATCTCTCTGCTCCCTGCCCAGGAACAAGGCAGTCATTCAAGACCCCTTGTCAACAGAGCAAACAGGGTATTAGTGGGAAATGTAAAAAAAAGTCCCAAAGAAATACAGGCAGACAATTACACCTGTAGGACCAAGCGTATGGCTGGGGGTGGGGGAATCCCTAAAACAGTCTAAACTGATAGCCTCACACTCCTAGGAATATTGTTTGAGTATGTTTGTGGGGCATCATTTCCCACCACAGTGCTGTGGCGCATAGTGGCCAAGAAGCATCCTACCCATGACCTGACAGAGGGAGACTAGGCAAGCGGGAAGAAACTGCCAGGGCTTGTTCAGGCATATCTCAGAGGCACATGTAGAGCTCAAGGCAAGGTAAGCTGCACAGTTTTGGGAGCCTGGGACTGTTATAGAAAACACCATCTTAAGGGAAGACTAGCAAGCAAAATAGAAAGGAAAGGAAAGGGTGGAAACGATCTCAGCTGACCACTGTGCCTTCCATGGCAGGGTAGCCATGTAGGCAGGAAGAGAATCCAAGGGACTTGGGTCCAAACTGTGTAACAATGTTCTCCCTCCTCATCACATACCCTCTCTCCAAAGTTTCTGCCTCCCACAACGAAGTTATGTGTTTGAAATATAGAATAAATCAACTCTAGAAATTATAGATAGACATGTATTTTTGCAAGTTTGTATCAAGACAAAAATCAAAATGAAGCAAATTACAAGGGTAACCTATCACTGGCATACCAGATATCAAATTATATCCAACTCCCACCTACACCCCAACACCCTCTCATACCCTTCCCTTAAAATACTGTCCTCCAAGATTACAGAGGCTCAGAGAGCCTCAGAACTGATTAACTCTCTCATCTCCTGATTTCTCCCTGAGAAACAGCAAACGTAGACTCTCAAGTGCTACTACAAGTGATGTGAGTCCCCAGGCTCCTGAAGTGTTGACAAAATTGTACAGGCACCAGTGGACTTGCTCAGAGAGAGTCCTGGTTATTGTAATTCTCTCATAGTGACATTTTCCAATCTCTGCATCACGTCGATCACAAAGTTCCTCTGACAGGAAAGTGTTCTGATAGCAAACTGTCTCAGCCACCATAGGGGGGAAACACAAATACAAAAGCCTATGCAGGGATACAGCCTGAAAGGTTGCCTTTTCATTTATTTCTACCTCTGGAGCTCATGGCGCTCTAAGCTCTAGCATTAAATTTTAAGCATTTGATACAGAAGGATCAAGGGGAAGCCAGAAAACTGTTCAGCTTCATCGACCACTGGTTTTACTATGAATTTTCAGTAAGAAAAGGAGAGGCATTTCTTGAAGAAAATGCAACACTAGTCAGGATGTGAAGTATCTACTCCTTTAGATTTGCAAAATATAGTTCACAAATTTCAGTTTAGAGGGCAGAAGAGAGGCATGTAACCCCCAAGAAGGTCAAAACTCACTGGAATAATATTTGCTGTAGTGATGGAAGTTAATTCTTATTTTAACAACTAACAGAGATGGAAAGATTCTGTGATCTCTTTGAAATTACTAGTTGGATAAAGTGTACTTAATATAGCAAGTTAATAACACAGTATTTCACATTCAATAAAGCAATAATGAATGTTTTATTGCTAGGTATTATGTGTGATAAATTGTTGACATGATAAATATAGAATAGTAGCCTGAAATGTCTTTTTGCTCTCTGAGTCCTTCAAGTAAGAGGAAAAGGACCACTCATTGCATGATCATAATACAGTTTCTTCAGTTTTCCAGCAGCAAGTCCTTTTATGAAACTGTGTAGATTGCTCCAGGAAGAATTAGTCTTTGAAAAAAAGAGAATAATAATAGCAATCACTAGAAAAAAGTAATGATGCTTTGCATTTAACACTTTACAGTTTTTCATGCATTTACTCAATTAGTACAAATGTTATTCAAAAATTTCAAATTATTTAAAACACATAAAGTTAATAAAAATGGATCTTACTGGAGAAAGGGACTGGGAATGGGAGAGGGAGGAGGTGAAGGGGTGGGAGTGTGGGTGGGAGGGCCGGTGTGGTAGAAAGAATCACTATATTACTGAAGTTGTACTTATGAAATGCATGAAGTTTGTATTCCTTAAATAAAAGGTTTCTTTGAGGGGAAAAACACATGCATAGATTGCAATTTTTTGGCACAAAAAAAATCCACTCTAATTCTATTTTCCACAAACTTTTTGAAACTATCTTGTATTTCAGAAGCCCCTACTATATGCTATTTATCAAATGCTTGGTTCAGTGGATGGTGGTGACCAAACTAAACCAATCCCTGTTTCTATGGAAAAAAAAACCTTTGACAAACCTTGTTTCTTCAAGACAAGAACAAGTGTTGATGCCCATTGATCAGTCATTTCAATTCCTCTCTTGTTGTATGCCAGGAACAAAGCCTACCTCAGCCTTCTCCAGGAAGGGGATACTATGGAAGAACTCACAAGAATCTTGGGAGATTCTGGTTATTGAGGTAGGCGTGGCGCAGCTTCCCAGGACCTGATATGAGATCTGGGACAGCTATAGTTTTCCACAGGCTGATTTTGCTCTTTTTTTTTTTTTAAAGCGTTTGTTTATTTATTTATTTATCTATTTGTTTATTTATTTGAAAGGCAGAGCCACGAAGACAGGGAGAGAGAGAGAGGGGTAGACAGACAGACACACATACACACACACAGAGAGAGAGAGAGAGAATATCTTCTATCCACTGCTTTATTCTCCAAATGCCAACAGTAAGAACTGGACCAGGCTGAAGCCAGGACTCTGGAACTCCATCTGGGTCTTCCATGTGGAAAGCAGTGACCTGAGTACTTGGACCTTCTTCCACTGCTTTCCCAGGTGCATTAGCAGGGAGCTGGATCAGAAACAGAGAAGCCAAGGATTCCAATGGGCACTCCAATATGGAATGTCACAAAGAGTGGCTTAACCTTCTGCACCACAGTGTCAGCCCCAATTTTTCTCTTCTTTTCACCAATTTTCAGCCTTCTCTAGGACTCAGTTACTTTCTACTCACCTCCTCTGCAATCTTTTTGCCAATGTTCATAACAGAGGCAGAAAATAGTGATTAACAAGCAGACGCTAGAGCCAAACAGCCCCAATTTTAATGTCAGCTTTGCCCTCTAGTAGCTATTGTGACCATGAAGATATTAATTAACCTTTCTATGCCTTAGCTTCTTTAACCACAAAATAGATATCAGCAGAGCATACCTTATAAAGTTGTTGAAGGATTCACTGACCTAAATCATATAAACACTTAGTACACCGCTTTTCAGGCAATTAAAGTTATGACAACAAACACTAGTATTCAGCAAACTACCAAGCAATGTTCTAAGCATTTACCATGTATTAATTCATATAATGTTCACAACATGATGAAAATCTATTATTTTCATTTTACCAACAAAAAATTTCTGCTTTAGAGAAGTCAAGTAAATAGCTGAATATCACATAGTTAATAAGAAATCATATCTTTTCACCCCACAAATCTTGGGTCTTAATGACTGTACCAACATAACTACCAACTTAGTCTTGCTGTGGGTGGCACTGTGGCATGGCAGGTTAACGCCCTGGCCTGAAGTGCTGGCATCCCATATAGGCGCTGGTTCAAGACCCGGCTGCTCCACTTCCAATCCAGCTCTCTGCTATGGCCTGAGAAAGCAGTAGAAGATGGCTCAAATGCTTGGGCCCCTGCACGCATGTGGGAGACCCAGAGGAGGCTCCTGGCTCCTGGCTTCAGATCAGTGCAGCTCCGGCCATTGCAGCCAATTGGGGAGTGAACCGGCAGATGGAAGATCTCTCTCTCTCTCTCTCTCTCTCTCTCTCTCTCTGCCTCTCCTCTCTCTGTGTAACTCTGACTTTCAAATAAATAAATAAATAATCTTTTTTTAAAAAAAAAACAACAACTTAGTCTTACCCTTGAATCTGTATATCTCTTGATCTTAATGTTCATTGATCAAAGTGCTCCTAACTTTTGGCTCCCCATGATTTCCCTTAGTCTTGATTCTACCGCATGGCTTTGTTCTGCTTCCTATTTCAAATCTTGGGTTGTCTTTTCATGAGAAAGTCCCTCAAATTTTTTGGCCCACCCTTATGGTAAGGGTCTATCCAAGGTCAGTCTACTGTGACTGTAGACAGTGAAATGACTTGGTTCAAGCAGTACCAGATAGTAGGGACAGTGACATGACATCCAATATGACCGATATTTTTAATATGCTCATTCTACAAATTCAACAGTCAAGCTTTTAAAAAGTCTGGTCACTAACCCAAGCTCATTCCATTGTCACCAGATACAGGATTCAAATACAAGGGTTTTTTTCCACTCCAAAGAGAGTAAACTTTCATATTTCCTCTTGAATATATTTTTTTGCATAGATAGAGGCCAAATTCTGCTTAATGTAGAGCCATCACTTCATTCAACATGACTATTGCCAAAATAATAATCAACAATAGCAAGTTAAAAGAAGTGAGAAATATTCTACTTTCTGGAGTTCAGTCTGCTGTAACAGTGGTTGGTTTGCTAAATACCATAAATTCTCTCTAGTAAACATTTGCTCTTTTCCCTTCTTGATTAACGTATCAAGATTTCCCATGTATGAGCTTAGGAGAAAGTAACTTTTCTGTCAACTCACAGATCTTGCCAGCTCAAACACTGCCAAATGCCATTGGAGGTTGGGGGAGTCTTTGGGACTGATGAAGACTCCCAGAAGAATCTATAGCATTCACAAATCAGCAAAGAAAAATGATGGCTTATGAGTGGGAGTAGGGAATTGGGCATTTCTTATTACTCAGCTGGCAGCTGTATATACTAATTGACTCTACACAAAGACTTTGGACTTCAGTCTGTACCTTTGCCCTCAGACCTGCCAGAAATATTCTGAGCTTTTGTTTTTAGCAGTTTGGGTTAACGTCATGAACAGCAGCTAGCTATTGAAAATTGAGACTGGAGCATCACGCTTGAAGTTACACTGGAACACAAAGCTATTTCTTGGCAATCCTTGAGCCTTGTGTCTCGGCGACACCATGTCCATTATGTTGAAATATTGACTGAGACTTGTCCTCTGCTAGGCAAAGCAAGACAAGTGCTTGTACTTAAGAACCCCGAGACATACCTTTTGCTGACAAGTAATAATGACTGTGACAAACCAAGGAGATCACAATTTAAAAAACAAATTGCTGCCAGTAGTCTTAAGAAGAGCACAAAGAAGTTGAGTAATGACTTTCCTAATGGCTTTAGCCTGTTTATCAAATGCCCCAAGGCATTTTGGTCTCTTGGAAACAATCTGACCCCAAGAGTGACAGATCTGAATTCAAATCCTTCCTCTGTCATCACTTAGTTTCTCTTTCTGAGATTTGGTTTCTTCATCTTGAACAATGGGGACATTAATACCTATCACACAGTTGTCTGATGAATGCATGTAACTTATTAGAATGCCCACAAAAAATAAATGCATAAAAGTTCTTTCTTTCATTCATCATGAGAGAGTTTATAAAAACAAATTTCCACCTCAACAGGAAATTTGCTATCCATGAAAATCATACATGATCTCAAATTTACTACTTAGCACAGAGTTATAAGAACCAGGAGTCCGAAGCTGCTGCTGTGGCATGACAGGTAACGTCCCCACCTGTGACACCAGCATCCCATATGGGCACTGGTTCAAGTCTCTGCTGCTCCACTTCTAATCCAACTCCTTACTAAAGCACTGGAAGGTGGTTGAACTGCTTTGGCCCCTGCACGCACTTTGGAGACCCAGAAAAAGCTCTTGGTTTCTGGTTTCAGCCCTGCCCCAGCCATTGCAGCCATCTGGGAGTGAACCAGTGGATAGAAGATATCTCTTTTTCTCTCCGTCTCTCCCTCTCTTTCCTTCTGTAATTCTGCCTTTCAAATTAATAATTAATTAATTAATTTTTTAAAAACCTAAGAAAACCTAAGAAAGGTTATATACCACATTTCTGGTTCAAGTTACTCAATAGCTGGTGACAACTTTCCTTTGAACCTCCTCACTTGTTTAATATGGCAAATGAGAGTGCTCCTGGACATCTGGTAGGTGAGAAGAGAAGTTTCACCCAGATACTGTTCTGTGCCATCTGCTCATTTGGTATCCAGAACACCCACCCCACACACCTCAGCACAGCTCATTAAAGGGCGGAGAAGCTGAAGGTTTTGAAGATCTGATGCTGACACTCACCAAGAATGTTCATAATTTGCATCTAGGAAATGCGGAAGGCAGTAAACTCGGATAATTAACTAACTTGGCATTGCTCAACGTTATGAGTGCAGAGAATTAATTAAAGGCAGCATTTCAAATGTTTGCAAGGGGTAAATTGGGGTGAAGTTGGGAAAGGTGAATTGCACAGATTAGAATGTAGATATGTCAGGGCAGAGGTGTCTGAGAATGGGACTAAACTCTGGGAAAGTGGATTACCGCTTCAGAATCTTCATCTGCCTTTAATTTGGTGATGACATCCAGAGTAATTTCGTAAAATGGCAGAAGTCTCTTTCCCATGTGAATAGGCATGAAAATCACAGGAGAACATATCCTAAGTGTGTGGTGAGAGAGAAATCTATTAGCTACTTTTAGAACTCAAAAGGGCAACTCTTACTCATTGCTGAGGAAGCCACTTGGAAAAAAAAGTTGGATGAGTATTAAGATTATCAAACTCAATCTGCCGGTGGATCCCCTGGTCTTATTCAATGATGTTGAGAGGTGGGCAGTGGGTAGATGAAGGACATGGAAATGTAGAGATCTTGGGAAGGAAAGGAAAAAGAGATAGTTTTGACACTGTGTTTTCCAAACAAGAACATAAAGCAGATGATTATGTTAAAGTCTCATGATATTATTCCAGTCTGTTGCAGTCATCTACAAAACATCCATTTCTTCGTCAACTCAGCTTCTGAACACATTCCCTTGATGGAGGCAGCTGAATGGCCACTGAGCCATTTCTCTCTGAAGTGGAATCCAATGGCATCTTATTCCAGAACCTGCTAGACCAAGGAGCTTCCTAGCTAACTTTGCCTTTCCTTGCCCTCATCTAATCTTAATCTGGGTTGAAGGGGTCACTGTGGAGGTTCTTTTTTTGTCATTAAGCACATGCTGCTCAGATGCATCCAGCCAGACTCTCAAGCCCACATAGACTGGAGTCAGGCTTTCCAACAAGAATCCTGATTCCACACTGTTCTTCAGATGGTGGAAGTTTATGGGCCTCTCAGCTGGCAAAGCCTCATTAGGTAGTGGGAGAGGAAGCTTTTCACCCTGGCAGTCCTAAAGAGATTAATAGTAATTCCCTGGTGTTTCTTCCTCATCAACACCAGCAGGCCAATTAATTTCCTGCTTTGTATAATGCTCATGCTCTTTTCAATTCTGCCTGCATCCACCATAGCTCTTCTTCTCAATGGATCTGCTTGTTATTTGACAGAAGAAAAGATTCATCTACAGCTACATAGAGAAACATTCCCAGGTAGATATGTTGCTAAGAAGCCCAGGCTAGTTTTGCATGACTAATATGGTCATCCCAGGTAAATAAATAGCTTGTGCTTTTTTGCCTCCCAGCAATGTGAAGGCCATTCACTTATTCTTCATTGAGTCAAAAAATTTATTCATTTCTTACTAAATTTGAGACATAGAACTCTGCAAGAATGAGACTTCCTTCTGTGTTCTAAGAAGACCAGAGCAAAAAAAAAAAAAATGCAGAGAAATAATTTAGAGAAAAGTAATAATTTTTTTAGTTCTTCAAAATTAAAAGCTTTTACAAAACTATTAAATAGAGCAATTGGAGATATAGTAGAAGTATATGCATACTTCAACAAGTTAGTGGAAAATAGGATTTAAAGATAAGTTTATTTGTTGTAAACACATTTTGAAATCCATGCATATGAGGTATCTTTTAAAAGTTCATAGAAATGCATATTATGAAAAAATACTTAAAATTTTAAAAAAATTGCACCAAAATAAACATCAGTTCCATTTTTTCTTGAACTCTCTAAAGTCCTTTAATACACAAAGGTGCAATGGAGAAGAAGGAAAGAGGAATGCTACCTTGGAAAGTATTCTAGCGTACAAACAATCCCTGAGACTAAACAGTTCATGCCAAGTCTCAGTCACATAACATAATATACCAAGTTTAACCATAATGTAACCTATCAATGGCTACTTTTTGACCCTCTAGTATTAATCCAGTGCTTCATAGATTTTCCTCCGCTTAGCCCTTGCAGCAATCACTGGAAAGGATATTAGAATTAATGGCTTTCTTTTCTACATCTGCAAAATAAAAGTTAACAAATGCTCCAAATACAGAAGATAACTCCTATTGGAAATGGTCACTACTTGCCAAAGATCTACAGTTATTATGAGGAGATAAGTCTTACATATTTAATAAGCTAAAAATATAGGACAACTATGTTAGGTGCTGTGAAGCTACAAAGCTAAATACCTTTTATAAGTTCAAGGAACTTCCAATCTAGTACAGAAAAATCATATGAATAATCTCATAACATAAAATAACTGACAGAATAGAATTGCAAGCGAAGTATATTATCTGAATTCATTTCGTAATTATAAAGTAGAGAATTTAAAGTTTAAGGAACAACTAGAAAAAAATATACATTATAGGCTGGGATGCCAGTTAAGCCCTATGACAGTGTGGTAATCTGGGGTACTGAAGTTAATGGCAGAGTAGAAGTGAGGGAACATCTTTGAGAAACACCTCATGAACAAGATTCAGTCACAAATGAAGGAGGGGTAGAATTAAAGATGACATCGTATTATCTAGCTTAAGTATTAGAAAGAGTATATTTGAGAGCAAATATAAAGTCAGTGAAGAATCAGTTTGGAGTAGAAAAGGTATATGTCATGAGTGACCCTTTGGGAGCAACCCCTGTAGGCTGAGGCTTCTGAGCCATGACCTCCAAGGGTGAGAATAAGTAAACAGAGATTCTTTGTTTTCTACTTGTCCCACTGCTGAACTTTATTTTTATACTAAGTTTGTTCAGCCTTCTGATCAGGAGCTTGCCTCCTATATGTCCCTGAGCTTCAACATGAAAAGTAGAATGCCTTTTGCACAGTGGTTAAGACACCATTTAGAATATCTGCATACCCTAATAGAGTGCCTGGGTTCAAGTTATAGCTCTGTTTCAAATTTCAGCTTTCTGCTACTGTACACTCAGAAAGACAGCAGACTTTTTTTTAAAAATGAATGAGTGTTACAGTGTTTAAAAACACATGAAGTACTTTATAAGTGTAATGCTTTACTACTACTGTTGTTGTACACATAACTATTACTATGGCTCAAGTACCTGGGTCCCTGCCACCTATGTGGGAGACATGGATTGAGATCCAGGCTCCTGTCTTTGGCCTAGCTTAGCCTTAGCTGGTATAGACATTTGGGGAGTGAGCAGCAGATGGGAATCTCTCTATATCTGTTTCTATGCCTCTCTACTTTTAAAATGAAAGGAAAATAAATACATTTTTTTTCTTTTTTCTTTTTATTAAACTTTTATTTAATGAATATAAATTTCCAAAGTATAGCTTATGGGTTACAATGGCCTCCCCCCTCCCACAACTTCCCTCCCGCCCGCAACCCTCCCCCCTCCCGCTCCCCCTCCCCTCCCATTCATGTAAAGACTCAGGAAAATAAATACATTTTTTAAAAAGGCAGAATGTTGATATTCCTTTCTCCCTAAAATGCTAGAATGTCAATTGCAATCATGTAGTAATAGTTATGTGTACAACAACAGTAGTAGGAAGGTATTACACTTATAAAGCACTTCATGTGTTTTTAAACACTGTAACACTCATTCATTTAAAAAAAAAGTCTCTGGAAACTTGCTTACCATGAAACATAAACTTAGTTTATCAAAATATCTGCTCTGGAGACATGCTATCTGTGATCGAGTCCTGACTATGCCATACTCTCATTGCATGCCCTTGGACAGGTCTCTGAACACTTTTGGGCCATTTTCTCATCTCTTCCATGAAATAGGGATAATAATATTTAGGTGATGAATGACTGAGTTAATTCATGTAAACATTTAGAAAAAATGGCAGGCACAAAAGTGCTCAATAGGTTATCATTACTTTTTAAAATAAATGTATTTAGTTATTTGAAAATCAGAGAGAGAGAAAGAGAAAAATGTTCCATCTATTAGTTCACTCCTCAAATGCCCTCAACAGCCAGAGCTGGGCCAGGTTGAAGCCAAGAGCCTCAGTCCAAGTTTCCCACATGAGTGGCAGAGACTCAAGTACTTGAGCCAACATCTACTGCCTCTCATGGTGAACATTAACAAAAAGCTGAATCAGAAGTGGAGCCAGGACTCAAACTGCTGTCCCAAACACCTGCCCATCATTTCTTTCTATAGGGCACTCTGGTGAATGCACACATACAGCCAAAGTTGTCTTTAAAGGCAGAGCTCTACCATGAAAGAGTGGAGGTTTTTGGAAGGAAACCAAATGAAAGATCAATCAGGTTTTTAAATTGAAAACCAAAATTCGTATGTGCTTATGGTGTGCACATGATATTTTGATGTATGTAATGATTATAGAATGGCTGAATCAAGCTAATCATCAATTCATTACCTCACATCCATATTATTCTATTTGTGGTAAGATCACTGAAAATCTACTCTCAGCAATTTTCACATATATAATACATTGTTATTTACTTAGTCACCATATTGTATGATGAATCTGTTGTTTATTCCTCGTAAATGAAGTACTGTAACCTTTGGCAACATGTCCTCACTTCCATCCCCATCTGGTACCCAGTCCCTGGTAACAGTTAGTCTATTCACTCTACTTCTATGAGTTCTTTTATTTAGATTCCACATAAAAGATCATGCCATACTTGTCTTTCTGTGACTGGCTTTATTTCACTTCACATAATGTCTTCTATGTTCATCTAAAGGGTTGCAAATAACAAAGATTTCCAAGTTTTTAAAACAGAATAATATTCCATAGTATATAGATACTGCATTTTTATTTATCCATTAATCCACTGATAGATACTCATTTTGAATTTACATCTTGCCAATTTTGAATAACACTTCA
Source organism: Lepus europaeus (assembly GCF_033115175.1). NCBI lineage: Eukaryota > Metazoa > Chordata > Mammalia > Lagomorpha > Leporidae > Lepus > Lepus europaeus. Next base: position 101,176,370 of record NC_084828.1, on the reverse strand, counting down.
ATGAACACAGAAATGCAGATGCCTTTTTGACATACTGATGTTATTTTAATTCATATTATTTCTAAGACAAATAGTCATGAACTTTGTTATTTATCTCTGTACTCCCTACTTCTTTCTCCTCACCACCACTGAGGTCCTTAGAATAGTACCTGGAATCAAATGGGCACATCCAATAAATGTTTGCTAATGTATTTTATTATGTGTCTAAAGAGAGATGCTAATAAAATGTCACAGAATTCAAAAATAAAAATTCCATTCAGTTGGAAAAGCAGAGGTGCCCTTGGATGACAGAAGAGGCAGCATTTGTGCTGTACTCAGGTGAGATTTGATGTGGTCATGTGTCCCCACAACAGCTGGGGGAGAGAGATGGAATACTCTCTCTGTAGTTTACAGACGACACTTTGTACGACAAAATGTGAAGGTGAAATGACTTGTTCAAAGTCATATCAATGGGCTAGAAACTGGGTGCATCCAGCTCCGGTCTGGTTCCAACTGACTGGGACTACATAGACTCTGAAGCTTCAGGGACAGCCTCTTTAGCATATTTGGCCCTCCTCCTGTTACTGGCTATAAACAAGCCAACTGAAATTCCCCTCCCACAGCCTCTGACTAAATGACTCTTGTGCACCCCCTGTTTGGGCATCTGCTTTAAAGCCCAGAGCCCAGCAGATGGACCATTTCCCCCTCCTGCCAGGCACACATTAAACTGCCCCACCACAACCCAGAGATGCTAATGTCAGCAGCAAGGGAAAGGGAAGCGTGACCAAGAGTGTAGAGGGCACTATGTCCAAGGCAGGCAGTGTCAGCAGCTCCTCTGTCCAGGATGATAGCGACAAGGGACATGCCTGGACACCTGCAAGGCAGGTAGACCCAGTAAATACTTTATGAAAGGGTCTGACTTTGAAAATAAAAGGGCTTTAAGGTAGTCATTATGAGAAAAATTACAGTATCAATGTCCTTACACTTATTTTACAGTTCAGCATTATTTTAATTTTCAATCACATATTGAGGGAAGCACCCTCTAAAAGTTATAACTTGTTTGAATTTTTGTTCAATGATTAATACATATTGTGAAAGTGTATGTTAGTATCATGCCTTTGCTTGACCTCATTTAAGAACAAAATATTTTTTAACCTCAGTGGGATCAAAGCCACATTTTTGTATCAAGCAAGTAAAACAAAATGTCAGTGTTACTTATGATATTTTTGTTTTTCCCAAAGTATTTCAAAAATTGATTAATTTGGGACCTGGAAATGAATTTTTTTGGGTGACAAAGTCTTGACATTATTAGCTATACTTAGGAAGTTATCTGGGTTATTTTTCCTTCACCATATTTTAACTGTTAGCTGTTGGAAATTTGACAAATTTAAGTTTTTAGGAGTAGCTGTCCCATCAACAAAACAATCTTGTGATTTTCACCCAACATTGCTGTCAAAGCCAGAGAAAACTCCCAGAAATTAGCCCCATGCATGAAGTATCACATTTCAGGTTACCTTAGGCATTAATAGGGCAAGATATACAGAGATGGAATGAGAAACACAGCAGTAAAATGAGGAAACATTTAAAGATCTGTTGTCAGGATAATGCTCAGCTGGAGAGATGCTCAGGTGCTACTGAGGAAGGTAGACGTTAATCACAAACTTTCTGGCTGAAAATTTTGGTATATCCAAAGAATGTAATAGATGTTACACAGCAGTTAAGAATCATACAACAGAAAGCAGTTCAGTTGGAAAGATGATGGCAATCAAATGTCAAGGTAGAAAAAAGGCAAATTATAAAATTTTGAAAATATGATCACATTTTGGTATATATATTACAGATTGTATAGTATGCATTTTCCATATGTATGTACACATGTATGCATGCCTAGACAGAGAGGTATATTACAGTTGATTCTCAAGATTTGCATTAGTTGTGCTTTATAAAGTCACATGAACACTGAATTAGCCCTTGTTCATAATGGAAAAAGAGGAGGTTTCTATTAGCCTCTAGTTAACAACACTTTAGTCAACCAATCCACAAAATGTGTGTTTCTGTTTGATGACACATATCTAACACATATTTTTCTAAATGACTATTTACATTATTTATTTCTAATAAAGCACTGGTCAAGAACAGTTTGGTTTTTTGTTTGTTTGTTTGTTTTTAATCTTTTATTTAATGAATATAAATTTCCAAAGTACAGCTTATGGATTACAATGGCTTCCCCCCCATAACTTCCCTCCCACCCGCAACCCTCCCCTTTCCCGCTCTCTCTCTCCTTCCATTCACATAAGAACAGTTTGACATTTTCCTATCTATGATGCTTTTTTAAAATCAATCATCATCTCACTAATCTATAAATTCAGTCACTTTCCCAAATTGTCCATGGCTTCATCACCCACTATCAATGCTACATTAGCACTCTACAGAGCAACCTCACATACAGATTGGACAATTTACTCTACATTTTTTCTGGATGTACCCTATTGTTTGTTGGCTCATTAACACTAGGTTTGCCATCAATGATACTATAATCTATGCCTGCATGAAGCTCACTAACACAGCACATGAAAGGTCCATTGCAGCCTTAAGCACTAACCAGCACTTCAGCACTTGGGGGTTATTTTAAAAAGTAAAATTACAAAAATGGAAAAAGCACAAAAGTGTAAAAAATGGCATTAAATACTGCATAGAAATGACTCATGGTATATATATACACACCAAATTTTAACTGCAGTTGATGCTTGGTGGTAATTTTCCTTTCTTTGTTTGTTTTTATTTTTCTTTATACTTGTCAGCATTAACTACATTTTCTTCTATAAGAAGGAAATAAATTTAAAGAAAAGAGAAACAAGAACACTATAGAAAAATATTCAGGAATTATGCAAGAATGGATGTAGGAAGGCTTTGAAAATAGCCTAAATTGCATATTTAAATCACAAATACAATCTCTAAATTAAAATATTTATAAATCATTCACTTCCTTAGAGATAAGTGACAATTAGGAAAAATCACAAACATTGCTCATTCAAGAAGAGAATTATCATAGAAAAGGTATTTGCGTGTTTACTTTTTTACTCATTATACCATTTCCTGATCAAAGTGTCATCTAACAACTTGACTTACTAATAAGGACATGCCCCAGTTCAGCAAGTCTGGGCTTTTGGGACTTGGCATTAAGAGATTAGATGATTTCTTTAACCCCTTGAATTCAATGAACATGAGACGATGTGAGACCTTCAAAGTAGCATACCTGTAATTACTAACATATTTAAGATGAGGTGTGGGCAGTTTTTCTGAGTCTGCATTAATTGAATCAGAATGAACTTTAACTTACTTCAAGGAAAATCTCAAAGCTTGGGCAAAGAGGCCACAAACAATTCATGGGGAATGACCGTCTTTGATTCCTGTTCCTTGGCTTTATGATGACAGGGTTTTTAAACCCATTTTTCTGTGGTGCCAGAGCAATAGTGTGATTGAATATTCTGCTCAGATCATCATCTGGAATAAGCAGAAGGCCAGCATTATTTTTTAAACCCAGAAGAAATAAAATTGCACTCATTATATGCAATGCCATTTCCCCACAAATCTTTCTTAACATGTTATTTACCTGAGCCAATATTTCCTATATTATACCTATAGTCTACCACATCCTATTAGTTTTATTCCTTATTCTGTAAAATAAAACATAGATCATCCTGTGAGAAGAAAAGCTACTGAATAATATATATAGCCAACATTTCTTGTCATTTTTCCTTTTTCTGCCCAATACAAATCATCTGTGCCACTGATCTGCTAAAAGCAATTCAGTCCATCTGTGAGAGCAGAATGCATATTACGATAGACAGTAGCAGCATAGCACAATAGATGGTTTCACAACTCCTATGTTTGTACACTCATTCAATAAGTAAACAAGAATTCTTACTGACAACCTACTAAGTGCTGGGAACTGTGTCAAGCACTGGACAATAGCTGTAAAAAATAGAGACAGGATTTATAATGTCATTCATTGGCCCATGGTGTGGGTAAAATACACAAAAATATTGTCAGATTGAGGACTACGAAGAAAAAACTTTAATAATAGCAAGTAACTTGGGCAAAGAAGAAAAGCAGGAAGGTCTCTTAGAGAATAGTCATTCAAAGCCTCCCTCGATACATGATATTAACTGAACATAAAGGATCCAGCAAAACCACAACATGTAAGTGCAGCATTCATTCAAGGAAGTGAGATCAGTATATGCAAAGGCCCTGAGAAGGCTTGGCATGTGCAGTGTAGCTAGGTCATATTCACAAGATGAGTGGGACACAATGGTGTTAAAGGAAACATACAGGGTCTACATGGATTTTAAATTTCAAAAGCATTGAAAATTCATTAAAGGATTTAAATCAAGGCTTGATATAATTCCTCTTTGAAAATAGAAACCCCACATGCTTTAGGGCATGGATTATAAGAGAACAGTCAAGGAAGCAGGAATACTAGTAATAAGCCTATTACTGAGATTCAGGTGAGAGAAAAACTGGTAGCTTAAATCAGGGTTGCAGTAATAGTAATTAGAAGCAGTGAACTGGTTAGAGAGATATATCAGAGGTAGAAATGACAGATTGAATACAGGAAAACATGGGGAAGTAGAGAGAGGAATCAAAACTTATTCTTACATTTTCGGCTTGAGAAACAGGGGAGACCATATAATCATTTGTTGTGTTGGGGAAAACTGGAAATGAAGACTTGTTAAGGAAGTAATCCTAAGTTCCCCTGGAACATACCAATTTTTGGATGTCTATTAGATACAAAAATCACGTAAGGAAGGGGCTATGTAGTCTGGAATTTAGAAAACAAGCCTAGAGATATAAATGTGGGAATTAATTCTCTATAGATAGTATTTAAATCCATGGAACTTGGTGAAATCATCTAGGAAACATAGAAACAAGATAATTTGCTGGGCCAAACCCCACATCTTTGCAACATTTGGATATTGAGGAGCTTCCCATAGACACTGAGAAGGAACAACCAGGAATATGTGGTGATAAAGGAATCCACAGTATGAGAGCTGCTCAGCAAGTATGAGGGTATTCCAAAATGTTCATGAAAAATGTATGTTGTGAAAAAAAAAACTGAGTGGATTTCAAAAAGTTTTTGTACCAAGATAAATTTATATTTCAGTTCTACTTTTCCATGAACTGTTTGAAGCTCTCTCATAAATAGTCAATACACTAAATGCTAATAAAAATTAAAGACAAATACCTGTGCATTGTATCTGGTACCTTAAAAATATTGACACTCATAGGAGGTTACAGTGAGCAAGGATTAACATCCAATTTGAGTTTATGAAGATTAAATGGAAGATGAAGAAAAGAAGAGAGCAGGCATAGTCAACGTATTTGAAAGTTTTTCTGTGATGGTAAAAAAAAAAAAATGGGGAGGTGACTGATAGAAGATTCAAGGTCAAGGGAGATGAAATTTTTTTATTTATGTTTTACTGTGAACTATTCTAGAATCCTGTTAATTGGAATGAACATGGAAAGATATAGATATTGATGATGAAGGAGAGGTGGAGAGTAACTAAAGGAGACAAATTTTTGAAATGGTGGGAGTGAGCTGAATCTGGAGGGAGGACAAAGGGAGAGATCTTAGATGGGGTGCAGGGTCATGTGTTCTGAGGGGAAAACAGAAACGATGTGAGCAAATGTTAGAATATGTAAATCACTGGTAGAAAAGGCAAGATTATCAGTTAAGGATCAAGGAATTATGAGAGGTTTGATAAAAGAGGCGAAGATTTGAATTACTTGTTTCACAGAGTGAAAAATGGAACTCACTAGAGAACTGTTTAAAATTTATGGTCATTCTTTAATATAAAACCGGGTAAGTCAGGCTTCGTGATTTTCTTCAGTAAAGTTTAACTATTCTGAACATTATCAGAAAAGAAGGAAGTTGTTATCACTCAATGTTGGGTTCAGCCAGACAAGCACAATGAACAGAAAGTGAAACAAAGGAGTCGGATGTGTCTTCAATGGAGGTATCATTATGAAAGTTGATGAAATCAATTTAAGTAAGGAGAGAAACAAAGAGATGAGGTCAGAGGTTGATGGATTATAAAAAAAAAAAAAAGACAGCGCCAATGGATTGGAACATTCAGTAAGATCAAAAACTTGCCTGCAGATTCTGGAATAAAATAAGCTTTAATTTCGTTCTGATGACCCAAAGGAGGATTACTGAAATCAAGATCCCTGAAATGATACAGATACTGGTGTTGATATAATGTAGGGGCTGACTGTGGGAAACAGTGGCAGAAATGGAGAAGCAGATTAGATCATGTATTTCAATCCTTAGCAATTTCTTGTCAAAAAAATATAGGGTGCAAAAAAATTAAGTACATGACTGAAATTGACATCTTGGGAATTGATTATTGCTTATAGCCCTGGTCTATATTCCTGCAGAACTGTGGTCCTTCTATTTTTTTATTTGTTGAATGCTTTATTTAGTAGACCATTAAGCCTGTGATTATAAAGTAAATAAAAAATATGTTATCACAAAAATTAAAAAAGAAAGGAAGCAGGTGGGAGAATAGAGGCAAGGAAGTATGATTATGTTCGTAAAATTATGTCTATGAAATACATTAAATCTATTCTTTTTATATTAATAAAAAATTTAAAAAAAAAAAGAAAATCAAGCCAAACACACCTCTGTGGAGAGATGGGACAAATGATCTAGTTGGAAGTAGATACCCTGGTTCACGTTATACTTCTGCAATTTACTAGTAGCATGACTTGGAAAACTTCAGTATTTCATTTTCGTCATGTGAAAAAAAAGGGGACTAACCCTCATACAATCACTGTCATTTTAAAATAGTGTGACATACACAAACAAAAAGCATCAAACCACTATAAAATGAAAGTCGTGTTAAGAGTTATTATATAAATAAGGAATTCAAGGCTCAAGAAAGCCAATTGATCAAGGTAAGGATCCAGAAGCCAACTGATAAAGGTAAAGGAAGGATCCAGAACTAAATCCCAAATAGTATTATTTGTCTGCTCTGCCACAAAGACCATACAAAGGTTCTGTGGAGTCTTTAGTATAACTCAGATTCCCCAGCAATGTTTCTCACCAGGTAACCAGGGAGCACTGATTGTATGGAGCCTCCCACAGTGACTGCCCAATGTCCCAGCCACACCCTGAGTCCTCCCTGGGTGTGTCACAGGAGAAAATAGAAGTAGAATCAAAAGATATTTGGATAGGTACTTAACTCAGAAAATTGAACCAATGCAAGTAAATTACAGTTCTTCATGTGACCCTTTAGAATCCAACCAATGGAACTTATGACCCCACCAGCCAAGACCCTCCACACCAGCATTGGAGAGCAAGGTGAGACCAGACTGCAGCAGCCTAAGCCACTGGTGAAAAAGCTGCAGGAAAAGCCTGGAGGCAATCCTGCTTAGAGCACTGTAGGGGATAGTGTACCCATCAAATTAGAGGAGAAAAAAAAAGAGAGGGGCACGTTTTCTCCCTCCCCGATCATCCTTCAAAGGCATACTGTAACAAGCTGAGAATAGGTGCCATTTTGGACATACATAACAACTGCACTAGCTTGTGTCCATGCCCAGCAATCTGCCAAGCCAAGTGGAGACTCCTGAGTCTTGTGGGGAGAATATACAGGGAGCTGGGTGCTTAGGACTGTGGGAGGCTCTGTGCTGGGACTGTGAAAACACTGAGAAAAATGAAAAACTCCCATGAAAAACATGGGAGGACTCAGGGTGTGGTTGGGACATGGGGCAGTCTCTGCAGGAGGCTCCATACAATCAGTGCTCCCTGGTTACCTGGTGAGAAACATTGCTGGGGAATCTGAGTTATACTAAAGACTGCACAGAACATTTGTATGGTCTTTGTAGCAGAGCAGACAAATGATATACTCACTAGGGTTAGCGCCCAGACACTGATCTCCCTCGAGGAGAGGAGCTCAGCTAAGTCTACACCAACAGACAAGAAGAAACCTCCCCCTTTATTTTAAAAAAAAAAAAAAAGGAGATTTACCACACCAAACCTGGTTGTGTCACCTCAGACACACCCTTCATCCTGGAACACTGAACACAGCTCCCTGGCTACTCCCACTACATACCTCTAGTTATTCCCAGAAAGCAGACACTCCACTAATCCAATCAGAGATAGTCCAAAGATAAAAGCCACTACAGTGAAAAATCAAAGAAGAAACCAACAAGTATCCCTACAAATGCCAAATAATAAATGCACCAATCCAAGAAATGAGAACAAGGAAGACAACATGACAACACAACACCTCAATACTAGATTGTGAAGATGATGAGATTGAAGAAATGCCAGAAATGGAATTCAAAAAATTGATCATAGGATTACTTAGAAGTAACCAAAAGCAAATGCACGAACTAATGAAATCCATACCTGACATAAAATAAAATTTCTCCCATAAAATTGAGATCTTACAGAGAAATCAAAATGAGATCTTGGAAATGAAGAATTTAATATAACAAATAAAATTATAGTGGAAAGCCTTAACATCAGAATCAGTGAAGCAGAAGAAAGAATATCTGACTTAGAAGACACAGGAAATTATAGTCAGACCAAACACAAGAAGAAAAAATTAGAAAACTAAAAAACACTACTGGGAATATACAGGGTACCATCAACCCAAAATATGGGTCTTAAGACTTCCTGAAGGTGTAGAAAAAGAGAATGGATTAGAAGGCATTTTTAGCGAAATAACTGAAAAATTCCGCAATTTGGAGTAAGAAAGGGGCATCCAAGTACAGAAACACATAGAACTCCTAATAGACATGACTAGAAAAGATCTTAGCCATAATACATTGTAGTCAAATTCACCACAGTAAAACATAAAGAAAAGATTCTAAAATGGGTGCAAGAGAAACACCAGATTACTTTCAAAGGATCTTCAATTAGATTCACAGTGGACTTCTCATCAGAAACCCTACAGGCTAGGACAGAATGGTGAGATATAGTCCAAGTCTTAAGAGAAAAAAACTGTCAATCACAATACTATACACTGAAAAGCTCTCATTTATGAACGAAGGTGAAATAAACAAACAGAAACTGAAAGAATTTGTCACCATTCGTCCAACCCTACAGAAATGCTTAAGAAGGTGCTACACACAGAAACACAGAAACATGGTCATCACTACAGAAGAAGGTAAAGGAAGGAAAACTCCCAGTAAAATTACAAATGAAATCCAAAGAAAAAATAGAAATATTTATGGAAAAATGGCAGGGCAAAGTCATTATTTATCAATAGTCACCTTGAATGTAAGAGCTGTACATCAATAAACTGGGAAACCTAGGAGAAATGGATAGATTCCTGGTACTTAATTGAGCCAAGAAAACATAAAAAACCTAAAAAGACCTATTACTAAGAAGAAATTGAATCAATAATAAAGACCCTCTCAAAAAAGAAAAGCTCAGGACCAGATAGTTTCACTGCTGAATTCTACTGGACATTTAAGTAACTAATGCCACTTCTTCTCAAATTATTCAAAACAATTGAAATGGATGGAGGGAATCCTCCCAAATTCTTTCTACAAAGCCATCATCACCTTAATTCCTAAACCTGAAAAAGATGCAACAAGGAAGAACTACAGACCAATTTCCCTGATGAACATAGATGCAAAAATCCTCAATAAAAATCTAGCCAATCGAATCCAACAACACATCAGAAAGATCATTCACACTGACCAAGTGGGAGCTATCCCTGGTATGCAAGGGATTCAACATTCACAAATCAATCAGTGTGATACATAACATTAACAAACTTCAAAGCAAAAACCATATACTTATCTCAATAGATGTAGAGAAAACATTTGATAAAATACAACACTTTTCATAAATGAAAACTCTAAGCAACCTGGGAATAGAAGGAACATTCCTCAACACAATCAAGGCAATTTATGACAAACCCACGGCCAGCATCCTATAGAATGGGGAAAAGTTGGAAGCGTTCCCACTGAGATCTGGTACCATACAAGGATGCCCACTCTCACCATTGCTATTCGATATAGTCCTGGAAGTTTTGGCGAGAGCCATTAGAAAAGAAAAAGAAATCAAAGGGATTAAAATTGGGAATGAGGAAGTCCAATCATCTCTGTTTGCAGATGACAGGATTCTATATATAGGGGATCCAAAAGACTCTACCAAGAAGATATTGGAACTCATAGAAGAGTTTGGTAAAGTAGTAGGATATAAAATCAACACACAAAAATCAATAGCCTTTGTATATTCAGACAATGCCATGGCTGAAAAAGAAATTGTAAAATTGATTCCATTCACAATAGCTACAAAAAAATCAAATACTTTGGAATAAATTTAACCAAGGATGTCAAAGATCTATATGATGAGATTGCAAAACATTTAAAAAGAAATAGAAGATATTAAAAAAAGGAAAAATCTTCCATGTTCATGGATTGGAAGAATTAATATCATCAAAATGTGCCTAGTACAAAAAGCAATTTATAGATTTAATGCAATCCAAATCAAAATACTAGCAACATGATTCTCAGATATAAAAAAAAAAATGATGCTGAAATTCATATGGAAACACAGGAGACCTTGAATAGCTAAAGCAATCTTATACAACAAAAACAAAGCCTGAAGCATCAGAATACCAGATTTCAAGACATACTACAAGGCAGTTATAATCAAAACAGTCTAGTTCTGGTACAAAAACAGATGGATAGGCCAATGGAACAGAAAAAAAATGCCAGAAATTAATCCAAGCATCTACAACCAACTTATATTTAGCCACAAAAATAAAACCAATCTCTGGAGCAAGGACAGTCTCTTCAACAAATGGTGCTGGGAAAACTGGATTTCCACATGCTGGAGAATGAAGTAGGACCCATATCTTACACCTTATACAAAAATCCATTCAAAATGGATTAAAGACATAAATCTGTGATGTGATACCATCAAATTACTAGAGAACATTGGGGAAATCCTGCAAAACATTGGCACAGGCAAAGAGTTCTTGGAAAAGACCCCAGACGCATAGACAATCAAAGCCAAAACCAACAGATGGGATTACATCAAATTGAGAAGCTTCTTTTCTCCAAAAGAAACACTCAGCAAAGTGAAGAGGTAACTGACAGAATGGGATAAATTATTTGCAAACTATGCAACTGATAAAGGATTAATAACCAGAATATATAAAGAGATCAAAAAACTCAAAAACAACAACAAAACAACCAACCCAGATAAGAAATGGGCAAAGGACTTAAACAGGTATTTTTCAGAAGAAGAAATCCAATGGCCAACAGACACATGAAAAAATGGTTGGGATCACTAGGCATCAGGGAAATACAAATCAAAAGCACAATGAGGTTTCACCTCACCCCAGTTAGAATGTCTTTCATACAGAAATCAACAAACAACAAATGCTGGTGAGGATGTGGGAGGAAAGGTAGCCTAATCCACTGTTGTTGGGAATTTAAACTAGTACAACCACTATGGAAATCAAGTTGGAGATACTTTAGAAAATATGGCCATCCCACTCCTAGGAACTTACCCAAGGGAAATGAAATCATCAAATAAAAAAGTTAATCTGCACCCCAATGTTTATTGCAGCTCAATTTACAATAGCTAAGGACATGGAATCAACTTACATGCCCATCAACTGAAGACTGGATAAAGAAATTATGGGATATGTACTCTGTGGATTACTACACAGTGGTAAAAAAAAAAAATGAAATCCAGTCATTTGCAACAAAATGGATGAATCTGGAAAACATACTTAGTGAAATAAGCTAGTCCCAAAGGGAAAAATACCATATGTTCTCCCTGACCTGTTAATCTAACAGAGCACCTAAAAGGCAATCTGTAGAAGTGAAATTAACACTTTGAGAAGCAATGACTTGAACAGTCCTTGTCTTGATTGTTGAAGGACAGTTTTTTGTTTTTCTGTTTTGTTTTTTTGTTTTGCTTGTTTTGTTTTTTCTTAATGGAGAATGGGACTGGGAATGGTAGAGGGAGGAGGTGGTGGGGATGGAAGGGCGGGTATGATGGGAAGAATCACTAAATTCTTAAAGTTATAGTTACGAAATTTGTACTCATTAAATAAATTATTTCTTTGGGGAAAAAAAGAATCCAAGGAATGAGAAAAATATGAAATTTAGGACAGCAAGAAAAGAAATAGCACATTTCTTGCACTTCACGTCTGGGAGGAATAATGTAGTCTGGGAATCCTGACTAAATTACAGTGTGAATTTCTTCCATTTTAAGACATTCAACCTAACTTTTACCCCACTGCTCACAAATTAGACTTCACTAATCCAGTAATGGTGGTTGTGTTTTCTTGTAAAGTAAGCATCCATAAATCGCTATTCCAGTGGGTGAGATAGGGCATAAACTACCAGAGTTCACTCTTTGTTACCTACAGGGTACTGTTTGGCTACCACACCCCACACGCCAGTTATCAGCTATCCACTAGACAAGGATGGGTACTATTGGCCAACTATGCCAGTCCCCTAGGTAAGATGTGGGGTGAGTGGGTGACAAGAGACTTTATCACAGCCTTGCTCATTTTCTTTTTTCATAAAATAAAAACCACCTCCCATTTCTTATTGACTTTTTCCATTCTACCTTTTTTTCCTTTTATTTTTCTAAAGAAGGCATGAAAAGAGATAAGAAAAGCTCATTTACTTGAGTAAATATGACACAGCATGCCTCCTATATAACCGTCACCATTTCTCCCCCAAACCTATCCATTTCCTCAGCAAATGCATGACTGTCACTCTAAATCAACTCTTTTAGAATCTGTGTGTGTGTGTGTGTGAAAATGCACATATGTTTGCAGAGACAAAACTGAAATTGCTTCATTTCTGGTGTTGTACAAGGCAATGGCTTTATTAATCACTCCTCAAAAATTGCTATTCCCAAGTGCTCAATGTTCATTAAGCCTTCAATCCCATTTCTGCTACTCTCACATTTAATTAAATACCTTTTCTAACACTTCTATTGGGAAGATGGCAACTGTAAGATATGAAATATCTTATCTTTTTTACCCCAAATATTCCATCTTAGAGTCTACCTTCATCTTTCCCTTTCTTCCTTCCTCTCATTCTAAAGCCTTTCTTCCCCAACACACCAACCCTATAATACACCTAATGCATGTCTATCTTCCCACATCTTTCTCACTACATGATCGCTCCTCTCTGCCTATCCAAATCTTATTGAAATGTAAATGTACATTTTAAATTCCAGCTTATACAGAAAGTCTTCCTCCAGCTCCCCAAAAAGAGTGCCCCTCTTCAGGTTCCTATCACAAGTATTTTTTATATACGTGACTCAGCAATTGACCTGTCTTGTCACAACTGCAAAATTATCTTGGATTGCTATTTTATTGTTATTTAGCTTTGTGTATGTTCCTGCCATGTCTGCCAACTAGATTTTAAGTGTTTGAAAGGAAGACACTGTAACAAATGTTCCTTTCTATAGTGTATTGAATATGCAAAGAATTGTTCATTTAATTTGATATGTGGAATTTATTAGCTTAGATGTGATACCAAACTAACATATAAATGGTTTTTCAAAGAGTAGTGCATTATAGGTATAATTCTGGAGAGTAATTTAACAATCTACCTACTCCAAAACCTATTGCTTCTAGATATTTACCCAAAGGAGATGCTTATTTATGTCCCCAAGGAGCATGACCAAGAACACACTGTATCATTGTTTGTCATAGTGAAAACCTGGAAACAATCTAAAGCCATGGTTCCCAATGTTGCCTTCCAGGGAATATTTGGAAACGTCTGATGTATATTTTGATTGTTATGATTGGAGTTACTTGCATCCAGTGCATAGAGGTCAGAAATGATGCTAAACATCCTACAATGCACAGAACAGTCCCCTCAGACAAAGAATTATCTAACACTGAGTAGTGATGAGATTGAGGGACCCTGACCTAAATGTTCATCATAGTCATTATAATATGTTTATTCAAAGAAATATCATTAAAATGAACAAATTTATATCAAAATAAATAGATCTTAAAAAATAATAGCATTTAGTGAAACAAGAATGTGGAGAAATAACACACATAATAAATGATATGTATGTACGTATATTTCAGAAATGTCCAAAGCCATTATATATATATATATAAAACATGAACTGGAAAAATAAGACTCACATTCATGATCTTGAGTTCTTTCAAGGGTAGGAGGGAGAAAAATGAATCTAAGAAGTACAATAAAATATACTTCAACTTTATTATATTCTTTTACATTTAAAAAAGCAATCACTATCCCCTAGAATCCAAATAAATCTACCCTATCTTGTGACTAGTGTTACCAAAGTGTTATTGCAAAAAAAAGTTCTATTTGTAAAACTCTTGAAGAAATGACAAAGGTAGGAAGTTACTTAGCAAGTCAAAGAGTCAGGGCCTCAGGCATCATCTTCATCCATCTACAACACCCTGAGTGGTACTAGGGATTGTTTTGTTCTCAGATTTAGGATCAAGTGTCACAGTCATGACCTTTAGTCCCTTCCAACTTCTTTTTCTCCAAACCCACAAAGTATCATTCAAGACCAGCTGGATATCATAAATCAAGATCTGAGGATTCTATGTAGGTTTGTGCCTCTTCATCCTTGGGATGGAGCACATTGGTACATACACAGACACACAAACTCAATATCCAACCAATCTATTAGGCAGGACTTTTGTGAAGACAGTTTCTTCTTGATCTCACCATTTGGATCACCATGAACTGAAGATAAATGCATTTGCTTGATGCCCAGGCTTTTTCCAGGAATGTCTTCCCCCATTTCCCAATGTAAGCAAACAGGCTTGTACATACAGACTGCTCTAAAACAATTTCTTCAGAGATTCTTTCAGCAACCATTTACTAGACACCATCCCAGCTCTTGGCCCTCAAACCTTAATGCCTGAGCCATCTGCTATCCTGCTACTGAGGCGGCATCTCTTCAAATCTGTTTCTCCCCACCCTGTCTGTGATGCTTCCCTCCAAGAGTTTCTGCCTGACCGTATTTCCTCTCCTCCACTGAACCCATAAGACCAAGATCATCACACTGACCCCGGCCCAAAGGACTCACAATCATAGGTTTCATCATGCAAGTTAGAGCACCCTTAAGAATTTTAAAACCATAAAATTTGCACAGCAGTTTGAAGCCTACACACCCAACATGGCTCTAAATGGTGATCACAAATCAAACAAATGGTTAGAGAAAATGTATATTCAGTACGTTTTTGTTTCTCTGCAATTTGTATTATGGCTAGTAAACCTTGACAACATTTTCTTGGCTGGGAGAGAATAGAATGAAATCACCGTGGGAGGTATAGATTTTCAAAGGTCAAGAAACCTTGTTCTCAGGACATCTGCTTCATCATCTCACTTCCCAAAAGGAGCTCTGTCTTTTCAAGGGAAAGACAATGAGCATTTAATTTTCAGGCATCAGATCTGCATTTTCCCCTCATAGATCCTAATGACCTGTGGCTTAATTCCTCTCACATAAATAATAAGAGTGATGAAAGAGCTATATACCTACCTCCCAGAGAAAATAAAAAATTAAACCAGAGTCATCAATCTGGTATTTCTAATTGTCATACACTTCCTTTACTTTTGCATGCATAAAACCTGAAAGTGAAGGGTGCACAATAATGTCCTACAACTGAACAGCAAAGTCACAGCAATATCTACGGTTACCCAGAACTGTCTAATCTTCCAGCAAAACAAACTCAGCAGATGGCACTAGGCCAGTTATGCTTACAACATCGTGAACATCCAACAGACCTGCAGGGTAATGTGGAAAGCAATGCACGACAACTTCAGTTTTCAAATGTGCCTGCCTTCCTTCCTCCCTTGACTTTACTTATTCAGTTTCTACTCATGGTGTATACGGTCTCTTGTTCACCCTGAATTAACTGGAACTATTTGATGGCTTTGCCATTATTTTCTCATTAAAGTATATATGATATAAATGCATTTTCAGGTTCATTGTAAGTTCTAAAAGCTTGCACTGCTTGATGAAAGTTCATTCTGTCATGTCTTATGGTTTGACAATACATAGCCAATTCTTACTCCTGGTTTGGGTAAAATGAGAAAGACTAGCCCCCCTGTTGCTGGGGTAGGATAAGAGTGAGGTCTGGTCCAGCTGAAGAGACTGAAAGATGGTGCAATTTGTGCAAAGTTTGAGATTCAGCATGGGGTGAACATAGTAAATTTAGGGAGAAGCAACAAATTCTACTAGTGGAGTATCCCAAAAGGTAAATAGTACATAAAAACCACAGTGGGGCATTAATAAATATCCATACAGAAGGATAAGATGTTAATTTCCCAGTATTTGTGTGTATATATATATATTTGGAGTATATGACAATTTGATACATGTATACAATATGCAATGAGCAAGACAAGGTAATTAGTATTTCCATTTCCCTAAACATCTATCATTTCTATGCAGTGGGGACTTTCAGACTGTTTTCTAGATGTTTTGAAATATATCAGAAATGTTACAGACTATAATTACCTAATGCTATAGAACACTAGAACTAATTACTCCTGTCTAGCTAAGTTTAGCACCTACTTTTAAAACATATATATATATATATATATATATATATATATATATATATGATTTGCTGCTCATAAAACTAAAGCATTGTTGGTTCTGTGTTTAGCTGTCCTCCTATAGGTTCCTATGGACTTTTTCCAGCCACTTCTATTGTATTCAGTACTTTGGGATGGCTCTGTAAACAGATGAAGCCAATAATGTATTAACAGTACCAACTGAGAGAAAGTATGGTTAACTGAGGTTACTAAAAACAAAAGGCAATTCAAATCAATTGGCAATCTACAAAAAGAGTTAAAGATTTTAAAAGCTATTATTAAAATTGCTATATTGGTCTATTATGTTATGTTATATGTGTGTACATATTGTATGTCCACATGAGGAAATTTTATTAAGAGTTTTATTTTAAATGGCTTATAGATAAGATTGTCCATAAATTTAAGCTGCTAAAATCAATCAAAGATACATTTTAATTTGTGTGACCTGAATCTGTGTATCATATGTTTTAAACTTGTTGGTAGAAAGAAACTAAAAACATTTTATATGGTTGTGCTTAAGTTTACTGGTTAAACAAACTACACCATGTTAGATATTTAAGAGGTGTTTTCAAATACATGATTCTTAAAATTTATAGAAGGCATTGGACCTTCTGGTAAATGTTTTCTTAAGTTGTTATCTAATGGTTGAAACGGTTTGCTAAGTATTCATGTGATATTGCTATTGTCAGCAAGCGATCTAGGACTTGCTCCCTCATTTCTCTATTCTAAGCCCAACTTGTTCTTTCATTTCTCTATTCTCTTCAAGGTAGGAAACTAATTCTATTATGAAGGAATCTGTAGGACGCACAATTTAATCTTTAGACCTTATTAAAGAGATGGCTAACATTGTTCTGTAATAGCATAGCCAAAATAAGAGCTTAAATAATAATCTCATAGCTAGATTCATTTTGCCATCAGCGATGTATACAGTAAGTAGAAAAAACCTCCCTTTCAGACCAAAGGGAAAGAAAGTTTTAAAGTGAGAATATAATTTTCCTCATGGGCATTGTCTACCTTAGAAAAACTACTACAGAACAATGGCCAACAGACACATGAAAAAATGTTCAAGATCACTAGCAATCAGAGAAATGCAAATCAAAACCACAATGAGGTTCCATCTCACCCCCGTGAGAATGGCTCACATTCAGAAATCTACCAACAATAGATGCTGGAGAGGATGTGGGGAAAAAGGGACACTAACTCACTGTTGGTGGGAATGCAAACTGGTTAAGCCACTATGGAAGTCTGTCTGGAGATTCCTCAGAAACCTGAACATAACCCTACCATACAACCCAGCCATCCCACTCCTTGGAATTTACCCAAAGGAAATTAATTTGCCAAATAAAAAAGCCATCTGCACATTAATGTTTATTGCAGCTCAATTCACAATAGCTAAGACCTGGAACCAACCCAAATGCCCATCAACAGTAGACTGGATAAAGAAATTATGGGACATGTACTCCATAGAATACTATACAGCAGTAAGAAACAACGAAACCCAGTCATTTGCAACAAGATGGAGCAATCTGGAAAACATCATGCTGAGTGAATTAAGCCAGTCCCAAAGAGAAAAATATCATTTGTTTTCCCTGATCGGTGACAACTGAGCGTCAAAGGGGAAACCTGTTAAGTGAAATGGACACTATAAGCAACAATGCACTGATCAGCTCCTGTCCTGACTTTAGATGTACAATGTAATACTTTATCCTTTTTAGTATTTGTTGTTGTTGTTGTGGTTCTAGTACGATTGGTTGAACTCAGTAATTAACACACAATTATTCTTAGGTGTTTAAAAAAAAAAAAGAAAGAAAAAGAAAAACTACTACAGAACATGCCTGTGACTATAGATTTGTAGTTCAGGCCACAGAAGATTAGAGATGGGACACGGGCACTCCCTTGACTTGTATCCTCTGGTCTGCTTTGACACAAACCAGGAGGAAAAGAAAGCTAGGCATCAGAAGCAATGGGTGGCAGGCCTATTACTGGCTGATCTGTACAGTGATCTGCCCTCAAGGAGACCCAACAGGCCAGTCCACTGCAGTGGCTTTCAATGTGGTAAGCCTGGGCTTCAGCAGAAGTCAGCTTGTGAAGAGCCCTGGCAGCTCTGCCAAGAGTTGGATCACTGGAAATGGACCTGCCCTGGAGTCGAAGGATGCCCAGGTCAGAGCCACAGATCTTATTGGCTCTAAGCTGAAAAGCCCTTCACTCAGCCCAACTTCCAAAGTGACCACTGCAGCTGAGGGGATGGTCAAGTAGGGTCAGCAACATTGCAGGCAGAACTGTAAATTTCTTGTTAGAGATGCCACCTGCCTTTACCTGGCCAGCTCTCCTCCCAGGCCAGCCAAGTAATGAAAGTCAACAGAGTGCCTTCCCCTAGGAGGTTCACACCTCCCTTAGGATATACCCCATGTGAAGAGATAGATAGGTCTGGGCCTCTTAACTTACAAGGCCTAAAGCCCAACAGATTATTATCAAGCCCCTTCTGTCAGGTTCTATTTGCCTCTCAATCAGAAAACTTAATTGTAGCTTAGACAGCACCTTTCTTAGCTCCTCTAATAATGACTCTGTCCTTTGTTCTAGACCCTGTCTAGTGCACTTGGGCCTCATTCCTTTGTAATCATAACCTCTACCACCAATGGCTCTACTCCCAACCTGTGTGTACTGATGGTCCTCTTCCCCACTTAATGCTGTATAATTGTTCAAACCTGGTAAATGCCACTCTTAGGATCACTGGTTACTATCCTCACTCTGTCTTTTATGACCTTGTCTAAATATGATCAGAGTCGGCAAACTTGGAAGGCTTCCATAGCCTTGGCAACTCATGACGACAGCCTAGGGTGGTTACTGGCGCCATAAACTAGAGTGTCAATTTGTTGGGTCAACAACAGGAGCCACTGTGCACTTGCTCCTCATGTGGGATCTCTGTCCTTAATGTGCTATACATTGTGATTTAATGCTATAACTAGTACTCAAACAGTATGTTTCACTTTGTGTTTCTATGTGGGTGCAAACTGTTGAAATCTTTATACTAAATTGATCTTCTGTATATAAAGAGAATTGAAAATGAATCTTGATGTGAATGGAAGGGGAGAGGGAGCGGGAGAGGGGAGGGTTGCGGGTGGGAGGGAAGTTATGGGAGGGGGAAGCCATTGTAATCCATAAGCTGTACACTGGAAATTTATAATCATTAAATAAAAGTTAAAAAAAACATAAATGTGAACATCTAAAGTATTTTGGATGAATAAAAGCTAAAGAATAGCTAAGAAAATTTTGGTGGAAAAAATATAATGATGGACTAGTCTTACCACATATTTTAAAATCTGTCATAAGAATTATAGTAATCAACACTTTGATGTCAGAATAAGCAAATTACATAGATAAATCCAGTAAAATTTAGAAACGGATCTATGTGCCACATAGGAAATCAGTCCCAGATAAATTCTGCTTCCAAAAAAATTGTTTTTTCATTTTATTTGGAAGGCAGAGAGACAGAGATAGAGATGAATGAAGAGAGATCTTCCATCTGCTGTTTCATTTTTCAAATACTTACAATGTCCAAGGCCGAGCCAGGCCAAACCAGGATCTGGGAACTTAATTCAGGTTTCCCACATGGGTGGCCAGAACCCAACTACCTGATCGATCATCTGCTGCCTCCCAAGGTGCTCATTAGCAGGAAGCTGAAGTCAAAAGCAGAGCTGAGACTCAAATCCAAGCACTCTGATGTGAGATGTAGACATTCCAAGCAACATACTAACCACAAGCCAGGGTCAAAATCCTCAGGATCAAAAAATACTATTTGAGTTTCATCTACAGGAATTTGGGGAAAACAATCAAGGAAAAATTCTAACTTGCATGATTAAAAATACAAGAGACAGGAGCATCAAGTCAAATGCCAGTCAGGAGTGAATGCCTTAGGTCCAGCATGGCCAGAAGGTAGGGAGCAAGGGTAGCATCATGTAGTGTCCAATAATCAGACAGGATTTAGCACAGATTATACCTTATGACTTTTGTTTATTTCCTAAATGTCACAATTTTTTGGTAAAACTTTTGAGGAAGTTTGGCCATAATTTTTACCAACATAAAAAAGCAAACTATCATAAAATGGTTCTCAGTAGAAAAATTTCCAGAACTTAAAATCAGATAAAATATGTGAAAGTGCTGTTGAGGCTGCCAAGCACTCTGATAATGTCGGTACACATTTCACTATCACTGAAATTTACATAAACATTTATTGCTAGACACTTTACTTGTATTATCTTGTTTAACCATAGCCAGAGCTTCAAGTAATTTTATGAGCTTCATCTTCCAGGAGGAGCACCACACACTGTTGCTAAATGGAAGAGTCAAAAGTCAAGTCTATTTGACTTAGTCTTCATGTCTATTGGCACCATGATTACTTTTTTGGTAAATGAATAGAGATGCTTATAAGCACAGGATAAATCCAGCAAACATTCTTGGAGAAAACAATTTTATACAAACTAGTCAGCCATGGTTTTATTTTATAGAGCATAAATACTCACTAAATTAAAATTAGCTTGGTTTACTTGATGATAGAAAAGCCAAAATATAAGTGTTAGAATCATCCTTGACTCCTCTTTTTCTCACACACAGTAAAAACGATCTTTCAGCAAATCCTGCATGCCCCAGTCTCAAATATTTGGAATCACTACCCCCACTTGCCTGCTCCATGTGCCTATCCTCTTGACTGTTTCTACAACCACAAGTGGGTCTCCCTGCTTCAACCCTTTCCCTTGGCAATCTGTTCTCCACATAGCAGCCAGAGCCACTGCTTTAAAACCTCATTGATCATGTCCTTCCAATGCTCACATGCTACAACAATTTCCCAATGCACTCCCAGCAAACTATAAGCTCCGATATTGCCTACTGCCCGTCTGTGATCTTCCTAACTCACTTCCTATCACTCCCATGCCATGTTGTTACAGCCATGCTAGCCTGTCTACTAGCTGTTTTACTGTTTCTGAAAAACAATAAGTGTATTGTCACCTCATTTTTTGCACATGGCATTCCCCTTCCTTGAGTGTGAAATCCGTCACCTCATTACCTCATAATTAAATCCCTTACATATTCCTCCATGGCTAACCCTTAACCTGTGACACGTGACTAATCACTTCCCTGATGACTAACTTCTTACCTCTTGACCTCTTGGCTGTTGCCTAAGGGCCTTATCTCTGGCAAATCATTTACCTCCTTTCCTCACTGTTCACCCTTCATCTCCTTACCTCTGGCTAAATCCCATCCTTCCTTACTTCATGATTAACTCCTTATCTCTTCACCTCATGGCTCACCCCTCACCTCTTTACCTCCAGCTAAATCACTTACTTCCTTGCCTAATAATTATACTTTTACCTCATTATCTCATGGCCTTACCTCACATCTAATCCTTTACCTCCTGACTTTGGCTATCCCCTTACAACCCCTTACCTCCTAACTTCAAGGCTAACGCTTCACCTCCTCACTTCATGACTCATGCCTTACCTCATGGCTAATCCCTTACCTGCTGACCTCATGGCTAACCCATTTATTTCTGGCTAATCTCATACCTCCTGACCTCATGGTTAATCCTTTTACTTCTAGCTTACCCCTTATCTTTGATCTTATGGCTACTCACCTCCTCACCTTTGGCTGATCCCTTGCCACCTTAGGTCATGCTGACACCTACCTCCTTATCTCATGGCTATCCCCTTCTTACCTTCCCTCTCTGGCTAAATCCTTTACATCCTTCATATTCTCACCAACATGTCTAGTTATTTATGAGGCCACTGAGAGGTAAACTACCAACCCCTTACTCCCAAAGTACCCACTTACCCTGGTTAATATTCTCCAAGCCACTTCTATAACCAACTGCCATGATTCATTTATTTTACTTCAGTTGTCCTTGTATCTCTATTCCCACTTGAATATCTTTTTTTTTTGAGTCACATGAAATTGACATTTATCCAAATTAAAAATGGTAAAATTTTTATAAATTCAGATTGTTTAACTTAGTTTTATGTATGGGGGTTGTTTCATTCTCTGCTAAATTTCCTTTTGCAGATAATACTGCCTTCAAACAATAGGGGCTCAAAAAATACTTGCTGAAATCACTTATTGAGGCAAGTTTCAAAGAACTAGAGAGTGTATAGGAGCAGGTATATGTCTTGTCCAGCAACTAGTAATCACATTCCATTTGGCTCACGTTAGACCCCATGAACACATTTTGTGCTCATTCAGTGAGTTTGATCTTAACCCCTCTTGTGGTTTCTTTGGAACTCAAAGCCAGCAGTGTTCATTTCACTTGCCCTGGTCTTTTCAAAGACTTCAAATCTCAGAGCTCCGCTAACATTGTCAGGAGGAAGTACCATATTACTTTTGGACACTGAACATCCTTACACATTTTGTGCTTGGGAAAGGGATACCTGACATGTGCCTAAGCATCTTGAGGTCCCAGGCAGGCTGCTTCCAAATCATTGAGTCAAGGCTGCTCTTTTCTGGATCAAGAATAGGAAGAAGAAAAAAGGCCTGTGACTCTCTCTTTCTGCTCCTTATGTGCAAAGCTTAGAACATCCTGGTTTGTGGGCTTGATACATACTAAACATTTTCACTTCCCGTTCACTATCCCCTTGAAGTTTACTCTCTTACTGCTTTTTTCCTGAATCAATACAGTCTGTATGTATTTGCATGAAAGATTATTTCTTTATAGCAGTACATGCTCAATAATCTCAGGTCTGTTGTTTTTTCCTTCCCTTTTAAATCTGGATCTGGAGTAATCAAATAGACTTTACACCTTTTGTTCAGGCAATTGTATTTTTAACACAATGGGACACTTAACACTCAAAACATAACCATTACTGCAACATAGTGAGGAGAAAGTGCATCTGTTGGAAATTACCATGTGTGTATTCTGTCTTGGTTGCTCCTCTTCCTCTTTTTAGAAAAAAGATTTATTTATTTATTTATTTATTTATTTGAAAGTCTGAGTTAGAGAGAGAGAGAGAGATCTTCATTTGCTGGTTCACTCCCCAAATAAACACAATGGCAGGAGCAGGAGTGGTCTGAAGCCTAGAGCCAGGAGCTTCTTCCCAGACTGCCAGATGGGTGTGTGGCACAAGGACTTGAGCCACCCTCTGCTGCTTTCCCAGGCCATTAGCAGGGAGCTGGATCAGAAGTGGAGCAACCAGGATTCAAACTGGCAATGCCATCACTGTAGACGGAAACTTAACCTACTGCATCACAGTGCCAGACTTCTAGTGCCAAACCTCATAATGCACATTTGGCACATGAGTATCAACACGTGAATTTGGTGATACTCAGATCATAACAGTTATAGTCTTAACTTTCATTTCTATACCTTACTTCAGAGTGAGCTGTAGGAAGATTCAGGATAAAAGAAACCAAGAGGAGCAAGAAACATCCACAGAGCACATTCTTTGTAGAGGGTCTGTTCCATGAATGACCTTCTTTCCAGCTCATAGTCCTCACTCTGTAAGTGTGAAGCCAGTAAGAGAAGATTGGGAGTCAAAGGATCAGATGGCCTAAGACGGGGGCTCTGTGAGAAATTACACAGAGAGGACCTCTGATCCATTTAGGTCCAAGATAGTTATGGACACTCCAGATCTGAAGCTAGGAACAGTCACACTGAGAGGACTCAGTTCTGGACAAAAGTAATAGGCTGGCCAAAATGTACATCTAGAAATGCAGGAACTTCACTTTCTCTGTTCCATTTGGAATGAGTTGACCCCTCTTCTCTTGCTCATGTTCACTGAGGGTATATGCAAAATGAACAGTCAGGACTGTAGCTCAGAACCACACCAAAAGTTTAAATGTCATTTTTAAACTTAGCATGAAAGATACTGTGTATTTCTTTTATCTAGCAGCTCAGACTTTTACATGACCCTTTGGCCTTGGTATTAACCAAAAACTCCTATATAGGGAAGAAAATGCTTCAACTTCCAGATGCTATCAGGCCTCTGAACTGCCTTTACGTAAATGCAGAAATAGAACTGCCATCAGAGCAGGTTGACTTTTCTTCATGGCATGTGATGTTTACAGTCTGACTCCAGAAATTGAGAGACATATCCTTGCAGTTTGATTTTCTGGAGCAAAAAATAATAAAAAATAAAAAACGCAAATAATGTATAATTCACCTAAAAATAAGTGGTTATTAAAAATTGTCAGTAGTTCACCAATTGATATTAACTGCCAATTTAGCAAGTTAATGGCTTAAGCATTTGATTTGTTTAAGGATTCTCATATGTCTGAAACCAAGGAATTAATCCTTCCTATCTAGTATGGTATCTTACACTTATTATGTTTTATTTAATCAATGTTATATAAATTATTGCATCAGTGCATCAGTAGGTGAAAAGCCCATAGCAACTATTTAAAAGATAAAAAAAAGACTAACTTTTTTAGAGAAGGTGCCAGGAAAGAATAACCTATACTTATATCCTAAGCAAATAGACTTTTAACCATTGTGTTACTGGAGCCTAAATTTCCTGTATATTCATACCAAAAAATAGTTAGCTTCTTCAAATAGAAAATCTGTCTT
Source organism: Lepus europaeus (assembly GCF_033115175.1). NCBI lineage: Eukaryota > Metazoa > Chordata > Mammalia > Lagomorpha > Leporidae > Lepus > Lepus europaeus. The sequence continues at coordinate 101,151,244 of NC_084828.1, read as the reverse complement.
GAGACATAATCACTGACCATCATCAGTTATACTACACAAAACATGTCATTTTATATCAAATGACCACTTTTCCACAGCATTTGAAGAACATTTTGATATGATGAATATGGCTCTTGTCAAATATGTTATTCCTTATGTAAATGGAAATTCATCTACAACTGACAAGACAATACAGAACATTAGAAGAATCATTTCACTTGAGTTTTGACACAGGAAGACATCAAGGAGAGCTCAAGGACTTTATCCTCTGGGTCTTGCAAGAACAAAAGCCAAACTACAGCATATTGTCTACACTTGGAGAAAGACCACCTTCCTCCAGACTGGTTTAAGTCCTTCCTCCCTTTCACTTGAAATCTTCAAAGCATTCACTAACTTATTCTCTCCCATTCCATCTTAAGCTCTCCTACCCTTCTCACTCTCCAAATTTCCTTGAAAATACTCCTCACTTCAATTCCATTTCCAAAGCCTGGTCCTTTTTTCCGAGTCCCTTCACGGGGCCACTGCCTGCAGCAGTCTCCCCTGAATGTTTTCCTCACCATAGTCTTTGTCCTTTCAATTCATTTTCTGCCTTCTCCCATAGCCCCATCCACTCAACCTCAGCTCCAAAGCACCTCTTATCTTGCAATAATCCCCATTATGGTCAATGATGCCACCACTCACACAGACTTAAAGACGAAACTGGAAATCATTTTGAAGTCCTCTTTCCATCATCTTTGTTCCTTTCAATACAATTACCCTACATCTTCCAAACATACCTGTTTCTCTTCATTTTTTCTCACTCCCATCCCTCTAAGATCTTGCTTGGATTATTGCCACCGCTGTCTTATTCCTTACTTATAGTTTCATTTTTATCTAATTTGGGTTCAATACCACTTTCAGAGTGATAAATTTATTTATTTATTTATTTATTTATTTTTATTTTTTGACAGGCAGAGTGGACAGTGAGAGAGAAACAGAAAGAAAGGTCTTCCTTTTTGCCGTTGGTTCACCCTCCAATGGCCACAACGGTAGGCGCGCTGCGGGCGGCGCACCGCGCCGATCTGATGACAGGAGCCAGGTGCTTCTCCTGGTCTCCCATGGGGTGCAGGGCCCAAGCACTTGGGCCGTCCTCCACTGCACTCCCTGGCCACAGCAGAGAGCTGGCCTGGAAGAGGGGCAACCGGGACAGGATCGGTGCCCCGACCGGGACTAGAACCCGGTGTGCCAGCGCCGCAAGGCGGAGGATTAGCCTAGTGAGCCGCGGCGCCGGCCCAGAGTGATAAATTTAAAACATAAGTGTGATCATGTGGCTTACTCCCTTGCTTAATAATGTGTGATGGATTTCAAAATTTAGAAAAATTTAACTGCATAGTAGGCTTCCATTATCTTCAAGATAAAGCCTAGGACCCATGCATGGCCTTTGTAAAAGCAGGTGTGGAATTTTAGGGTCTGACTCTTGACTTTTAATTCCCTGAATATACCTGGTCAACCATGCCAGCTAGAAAAGTTAATGTTATCTTAGAATACACGAATAGAAGATTAGAATATTGTCACCTTTTTAAAAAATTTTATTTAATTTTTTTATTTGACAGATAGACTTAGACAGTGAGAGAGAGAGAGAGAGAGAGATCTTCCTTCCATTGGTTCACCCCCTCAAATGGCCACTAAGGCCGGAACTACACCAATCCGAAGCCAGAAGCCAGGTGCTTCCTCCTGGTCTCCCATGCGGGTGCAGGGGCCCAAGACTGCCTTCCCAGGCCATAGCAGAGAGCTGGAGTGGAAGAGGAGCAACCAGGACTAGAACCCAGTGCCCAAAAGGGATGCCGGCGTTGCAGGTGGAGGATTAACCAAGTGAGCCACAGAGCCCCCCCCCCCCCAAGAATCTTGTCATCTTCAACACTAATCAGATGACACTAAAAGTACTACATTCAGAAAAATAAAATTATATGGTGTTTAAGACCGTAAAGTAATTTCATTTAAGATTTATTTATTTATTTGAAAGAGTTACAAAAAAGGGGGGAGAGAAAGAGAGAGAAAGAGAGAGGGAGAGAGAGAGATCTTCCATTCACTGGTTCATTCCCCAGATGGCCAAAACAGCCATTCTGGACCAGGCCAAACCCAGGAGCCAGGAACCTGGAACTTCATCCTGGTTTCCCACGTGAGTGGCAGGGGCCCAAGCCCTTGGGCTGTCTTCTGCTGTTTTTACCAGGCCCTTAGCATGTCCAAGTGGAGCACTTGGACATGAACAAAGACCCATAATTGCAGGCAACAGCTTTACCTGCTATACCACAACACTTGCCCAAGAGTGTGGAATCCTAATGTAGGCTATCAGAGCTCATATTGTGACTCTACTTGCCAGCTCTGAGCAAGTTATTTAAACTTCCTATGCTTTGGTTCCCTCAGTAGTAAGATAAGGATAATACCTGCTTTATAGGGATTTTGTAGCAACTGAATTAGTTAAAATACATGCAATATCATTAAATAGCAAATATTAGTATTATAATGCACTATATATACTATACTATAGATATATACTATATATTACATACACTATATAGTATATATATTAATATACTACTAATTATAATTAGCATTATAATGCACTTTAGGAGAGCATGACCTGACCAGAATAAAAAGAGACTGAGACCATGTCATGTGAAGATTAGCTGAAATAACATGCAGTTTAGAGTTGAGGTGTTTGCAACATATGACAGCTGTACTGAGATATCTAGAAAACAACCCATTCTGTAGAACCAAGAGCAGTAGAGAAACTGTAGGGAGACAAATTCCAGCTCAAATTGTGGAAGCGTTTTCCACCAAATAGAAATATCTAACAATGGGATAGCTTGTCTCCACCTCTAGACCTGTTGGAATAACTCCTTGTTTAGGGTTTTCTTGGGGAATGGGGAGGAGCAAAAGCTACATGGGAGAAAAATGACTTCTAAGAATGTTATGAGTCTCATATAACAAAGAGCTCAATATGTCATTTAACAATAAATAGGCATTTATTATTTTGGATAGTCTATAAAGCATAAATATTTATAACATCAGCTTAGGTTGATTTGTCATATAATTTTGCTCAATAAAACTATTTACCCAGTGATGAGTAAGTCGACATCTAGGGAGATACCACATCACCTGGAATCATTTCCCTGGTCCATGATTCATAGTAGATGATTCCAGCTAAACAAAGCCCTGGCCATTGCAGTTGCCTTTCCTTTGTTTCTCACAAAAGTTTCTTGAAAAACGCAATCACCATTTTCCTCCTCTTCAATTTGCTGTCAGTGTCTACTTCAGTTCACAGGGATGCTTTGAAAGCAATATGACCAAAGTGAGTTTGAGAAGAGATTTATTGTGTGTCTATGTATTAGTTTAAGTGAAGTTCTGAAACAAAGAAACAAGGTCACCTTTGACCTTGACACCACTGAAGCTTTGAGACAAATCCATTCAGAAGAGCTACTTCACTGAGTTACCACTATGTGTCAGTAATAATTTTGTTTTTCAAACAAATGAGGAAGAGGCCTTTAAAACAGGCAAAATGGCCAACTCAAAGCCATCTGGTCAATAAAAAGAAAAGAAGAGTCAAACCCGTATCAATCTGATACCAAATTCCTTGCGGCGCCGGCACACCGGGTTCTAGTCCCGGTCAGGGCACCGATCCTGTCCCGGTTGCCCCTCTTCCAGGTCAGCTCTCTGCTGTGGCCAGGGAGTGCAGTGGAGGATGGCCCAAGTGCTTGGGCCCTGCACCCCATGGGAGACCAGGATAAGTACCTGGCTCCTGCCATCGGATCAGCGTGGTGCGCCGGCCGCAGCGCGCCTACCGCGGCGGCCATTGGAGGGTGAACCAATGGCAAAAGGAAGACCTTTCTCTCTGTCTCTCTCTTACTGTCTACTCTGCCTGTCAAAAAAAAAAAAGATACCAAATTCGTTGCCTTGTAAGACACACTCACTGACACACACAGTGACCAATAAAGATAGAATTCGTTTACCTCCAAGGTTATCTTGGTTGTGCTATGATCTCCTCCACATTTGCACCAGGTTCGTCCCTGAATCACAAAGCCAAATATATCTAAAATCCTAAAGTTCTCTGACCTCTTTTCTTTCTATAAGTTTTTCATTGGATCAAGGGGATTGATTAGAATCAGGTTTAGTTTCTTTGGCACGACTAATTCAGAATTGATAGTGCAGTTGTTTCTCTCTTTTGATGGTAACAATAATTAATGATCAAGATTTGGTTTCATTAGCTCATTATGAGTTGCAAAATGAAGATTGTTTAATTCTAATATCTCATGTCAATAATTAGGTGAAATACTTAAAAAAAAAAAAAAAACACCTTTATTTAACCTGTCACTGGGCTTCCCAGTGCTTCTTTTAATATAAGAAATGTAGAGTCCTGGGGCTAGCGCTGTGGCACAGCGGGTTAACGCCCTGGCCTAAAGCACCGGCATCCCATATGGGCACCGGTTCTAGTCCTGCTGCTCCTCTTCCAATCCAGCTCTCTGCTATGGCCTGGGAAAGTAGTAGAGGATGGCCCAAGTCCTTGGGCCCCTGCACCCATGCAGGAGACCCAGAAGAAGCTCCTGGCTTCAATCGGCGCAGCTCCGACCTTTGTGGCCAATTGGGGAGTGAACCATCGGATGGAAGATCTCTCTCTCTCTCTCTCTCTCTCTGCCTCTCCTCCCTGTGTATAACTCTGACTTTCAAATAAATAAGAAAGAAAAAGAAATGTAGAGTCCGACGCTGTGGCATAGGGGGTGAAGCCGCTGCCTGCAGCCAGCATCCCATATGTGTGCCAGTTCAAGTCCCAGCTGCTCCACTTCCAAGCCAGTTCTCTGCTTTTGCCTGGGAAACTAGTGGAAGATGGCCTGGGTGCTTGGGCCCCTGCACCCTCATGGGAGACCTGAAGGAAGCTCCTGGCTCCTGGCTTTGGATTGGCCCAGCTCTGATCACTGTGGCCAACCAGGGAGTGAACCAGTGGATAAAAGACCTCTCTCTTTCTCTCTACCTCTCCTTCTGTTCTGTGTAACTCTTTCAAATAAATAAACCTTTAAAAATGTATAATATAATAAATATAAGAAATAAATTGCGGAATATTTCCCTTTATTTACCAATTTTCAATGAAATCATTTGATTTCCTAGCATCTTCCATTAGTGATCAAGTAGTTTTTTAAATTTTTTTTAAAGATTTATTTTACTTATTTAAAAGGTAGAGCTACAGGGGGAGAGAGAGAGTGGGAGGGGAGAGACAGAGAGAGAGATTCCATGCGCTGGTTCACTCCCCAGTTGGCTGCAACAGCAGGGACCGGACCAGGCCAAAGGCAGGTGTTAGGAGCTTCCTACTTACTACATGTATAGGGCCCCAAGTAATTGGGCAATCCTCCAATGCTTTCCCATGTGCATTAGCAGGGAGTTGGATTGAAAGTGGAGCAGCTGGAACCAGAATGGGTGCCCATATGGGATGCTGGCATGGCAGGCAGTAGCTTAACCTGCTGTGTGACAACGCCAGCTCCCAATTGGTGTTTTTTTAATAACACTATAAAATCACAGGCTAAACTTATTTACTGCATTTACATGCATTGTAGCTGGTGTTCTGATTGATGCTGAAATTTTCCTCTCTTTGTCCCATTTTCAAGTTGGCCCCTGAGTCCTTTTGAAATAATCTTGAGAGGCGTTTATATATACCTTGCTCTCTGCTAAGATTCATCTTTCTTATTTCCTGCCCTAAGACCCCATCATTACTTTTAGAGACAAGGCTGGCATTGTCTCACACACTCTTAATCTAACCTGCATGCTTATTATATTCCTGCACCTCACCCCAACCCTAAACCTCTCAACTCAGACACACAGGTACAGCGAGGGAGTGAGGATTTCTCATGAATATGATGACAGATGGATTTAGGCTCAAGAGTGGATAAAGATCAAGAATGTTTGTGACATAAACTCTTTGGTAATGATAAAAAATAATGTTATTATAATTTAAAATGGCTATTTTGACCAAGCCATATCCCAATTTCTGCTTTAAGGCAAGCAGAAGACTAGTTGAGAAATGTAAGGCAAGTTGGGAGGCTCTTTGAGCAATGAAGGACAGACAGCGTGATAGGTATTAAATCAAACTAACCTGCATTTGAGCCCTAGACCTATCACTCAAAGAGTGACAGACCCTTTAGGAAATTATGTAACTCCTCCAAGCCACATCATCTTTATACGTAAAACAGAAGAGGTGATGACACATATGTGACAGGGTTATCAATTTCAGGTAAATAAAACAGAGGGCCATTACATGGGAAGTACTCAATAATTGAAAATAGTGATCACTAAAATTGGTATGATGATAGAGGGCAGATTCTAAAACAGTCCAAAACAGCAACCACTAGCCACATGTGGCCATTGAGCACTTAAATGTAATTAGCGTACATTGTAATGTGGAATAAGTAAAAAATGCACTGAAATCCAAAGCATTAGTAAAAATTATTAATTCTGTCATGAATAATTTTTATTATATACTAAAATGATCACATTTGTGGCATATATGGTTAAATTAAATATATTATTATAATTGATCCCTCATTATTGTATTATTCTTAATATGACCACTAGAACATTTTAAGTTACACAAGTGGCTCACATGCTACTTCTGTAATGAGCACTGGACAGTGCTTCTTTAAAGATATAAGGAAATTATTATATACAAGAATTTGAGTTTGGTGATCAATTGGACAGGCATGAGTAATGGGAAAAAGTAATGAAGCACCTCTATTTAATCATTTCTATGTACCTAACACCTTCTAACATAAGGCATTTGTAATAACTGCATTTAACGGATTGGTGTCTGTTTTCCCAAGAAAACAAAGACTTGTTTTGACTGCTTTCTCCTATGGAAGAGGTGGTAGTTATTCTGGTTCTTCCTACTAGATGTTAGATAAGATGAAAAAGTCGGAATCATTTGGGGAAAGAGTTTGCATTTATTCATACATACCATGTCCTAGATATTTAACATGTCTTCTCACTTAGCAGCAAAACAAGTGTTGGAGGTAGATATTGCAACCTTAATTTTTAGACAAGGAAATAGAGATTCACAGAGGTTAATTTACTTACCCTACATTATGTAGTAAGGAAGGAATGGAGGTGAGAGACAAAAGCAATCCCATCTGCCTCCTCACTCCATGCTGTCTCTTTCTAAATTAGTCGACCTGTTAGCGGTATCTATGTGGGTTGAAGAATTCAGCATGCCAAATTCTGTCATTTACTTATCTTCTTAAATAGTTTATCTTAATCCCTTGGATTCTAAATCTCTAATTTACAATCCAGCAATCTAATGCTGTAACATGTAAGAGACACAAGCTCTTCAAGCAAACTATTCCAAGATATTTATATTATTTACAGAGCTTCCTTGGCAACTGAAACATCATGACATCAGGCATTTCCAGACACAGTGAAAACACATGTTTAAAAAACAGAGTTAGGGACCGGTATTGTGGTGTAAGGGGTAAAGCTGCTGCCTGCAATGTCATCTTATATGGGTGCCAGTTAAAGAACCAGCTATTGTACTTCTGATCTGGTTCCCTGCTAATGGCCTGGGAAAGGCAGTGAAAAATGGTCCAAGTGCTTAGGTCCCTGTTTCCACATGAGAGACTCAGCCTTGGCAGATGCAGCCATCTGGGGAGTGAACCAGATGGTTCTCATCTCTCTCTCTCTCTCTCTCTCTCTCTCTTTCTCTCTCTTCCTATCTCTGTGTAACTCTGAATTTCAAATAAATAAATAAATCTTTAAAAGAAATAAATAAAAACAAGGTTAAACCTCTATTTTACTATTTCTCAAGAGTCATTCACCACAGAATCCAAGCAGTTTAAATAGTTTTTCTTTTTTTTTTTCAATCTGCTATGCCACTACACTGACCCCCCCCCCCCCGAACAATTTTTCTGTAGGTTTTCTTTGAACTATAGCCATGATAAGAATATCACTATTATTGCCATTGTTTCTTTCTTATTTTTTAAAATGTATCCTTGGATGTAATCGAAGCTGAATTTATAATTGAAAAGATCTTTTCTCCTACCTGCTTAGTGCCCTTTGCACAGCAAAAGCGTGCTGCTACTATTTTGTTCACTTGCTTCTGAGGGGCAGTTTATCTGCAGCCTTAAAAAGACTATGCAAGAAAACAAACAAAAAATACTGAATCTGTGTTGGTATTTGGTCCATGATATCTCTGACATATTTTCCAGTTTTAAAATGTTAATATTAATAACTTTTCTAAACTCTGTCTCAAAATCCTTCAGTCAGGATAATGGTCTTTGTTTGGCATGTTATTAAGTTTAGTAGAATATAAACATAAATAAATATATTCATTATATCTATAAAAACAAACAGCTATATGTAAATAAATGACTGTCAATAATACATGGTCTGTTATTTTAGTTAATTCTCACAGTCAATTTTAAAGGTTACATCAATATTCCCATTTTATCAAGAAGGGGATTGAGACCAAGAAAAGTTAATTACCTTTGCAGCCAACAAAATACTGATAGCAAAAGGGAAGAAATGGACCTCAAACATGGTTGTCTCCATCTACAGAGCTCAAATTCATTTCTCTCCATCTCAGTTGTCTCCGCTTTCCCACCTGGCAATAAAAGACATGAATAAATCAAAGTAATCTTTGTCCTGTTGGCATAAAGAAAAGACTGGATGACTCACTTTGAGGCTGAGAACACCAAGTTCAGAATGCTGGTTTCCTCCAGGAATAGAACTTTCTACATATTACCAGCAGTCCATGCAGAGAAACTATTGGGAGAGCAGAGAAACAACTGGGAGAGACCATAGACAAATTTCATTTCATTTCACCCAGTGCCCACCGAGTTGGACAGAGCAGAACCTGTAAACTGTATTTTCTTGTCCCCAGAATATCTCCCTCCCAATCTGCCACAACATCTAAAATATCCACAGTCTGGTCCTCAGCCTCCCTTAGGGATAGAGCAATAATTTAACAACTGAACTAAAGATGGGGCTATGTGAAGACAGAAAAGGTAGTTGAACAAATAAGGTAGGAGAACTTATATAGAATTCTGACATGTTAGTCCATTTTTCATTGCTGTAACAAATACTGAGGTAGGTTAACTTTATATATTTTTTTGAATCATCACAAAAATATTTTATTGACTGAAGAAACATGTGAAAGGGTACTGCATCATTAACAAAACAAATTAAAATCACAGTGAGATTTGACTATATACACATTAGACTGTGTGTATTTAATACTTTATTATTACTAACATCATAAAATATATTAAATATACATTTTAATATATATTATGATGCTATATGTATTTAATAGTAATCATACCAAATATAGGCAAATATAGGAAAGGATATGGAGCAACTAGAATTTTCATTCACTGAGTAGAAAGGTAAAATTGCACTACAAGATTTTGAAAAACAATTTGCCATTATCTTTTTATATAACCTAGTAATTCAACTCTGAGATACTCATTAAAAAATAAATGAAAGCACAAGTTCCAAGATATACATTTATTTGTAATAAGACAAAACCGGAAACAATCTAAATGTCCATTAACCAGTCAATGGATAAACCATAGTATATCCACACAACAGAATACTATTTAGCAGCAAAAAGTAGTAAACCACAGTTAATAACATGGATAAATTTCTTTTTTTTATATACAGAAGATCAGTTTAGTATATATTAAGTAAAGATTTCAACAGTTTGCACCCACATAGCAACACAAAGTGAAAAAATATTGTTGGAATACTAGTTATAGCATTAAATAACAGTGTACAGCACATTAAACACAGAGATCCTACATGATATATTTTTTAAAAATTAATTAATTTTCTATGCAATTTCCAATTTAACACCAGGGTTTTTTTTTTCATTTCCAATTATCTTTATATACAGAAGATCGATTCAGTATATACTAAGTAAAGATTTCATCAGTTTGCACCCACACAGAAACACAAAATGTAAAAATACTGTTTTAGTACTAGTTATAGCATTACCTCACATTGGACAACACATTAAGGACAGATCCCACATGAGAAGTAAATACACAGTGACTCCTGTTGTTGACTTAACAATTTGACACTCTTGTTTATGGCGTCGGTAATCTCCCTAGGCTCTAGTCATGAGTTGCCAGGGCTATGGAAGCCTTTTGAGTTCACTGACTTCAATCTTGTCCTGACATGGTCATAGTTAAAGTGGAAGTTCTCTCCTCCCTTCAGAGAAAGGTACCTCCTTCTTTGATGGCCCCGTTCTTTCCACTGGGATCTCACTCACTGAGATCTTTCATTTAGGTCTTTTTTTTCTTTTTCTTTTTCTTTTTTTTTTTTTCCCTGAGTGTCTTGGCTTTCCATGCCTAAAATACTCTCATGGGCTCTTCAGCCAGATTTGAATGAGGTAGGCCAACTTTATAAAGAAAAAAACTCTGTTTATAAAGCTCATGGTTCTGGAGATTCAAGGGCATGGTGCCTGGGTCACCTCAGTTCTGGGAAAGAGCTCCTGGCAGGTGGCAGGAGTGCATGTGAGTGGGAAAGATTTCATTGCCAAGAGGGGAGCCAGAAAGGTGGGGTCTCACAGTTCCTTTGAGCCCGTGCAGTCAATGACCTAAAGGTCCCCACTAGGCCCACCTCTAAAAGGTCCACCACTACCCTGAGTACCAAGCCTCCAGCACATGAGACTTTGTGGGACAACTCCATCCAAATCAGAGCACTTGACAAAAACCAAGGCTGGTGCCCAAGACACCCAACTCAATAAGAATGCAGTCTATGACAATCATTTCTGAGGGTCAGTGAGGGGGCTTTCACATCGCCTTCCCATTAGCACTTAAACTCATCTCTCTCAGCTTTACTAGATTTCTCCTGACCATTACTGCATACTTCATTTAAGGAGTCAACAATATATAAAATATTAATTATATATAACCCTAGCATATTAGAAGTCAAATCATAGGAACAGATTGGGATTGAAATTTTTCCAAAGCAGAGCAAAATAGTTTTTTCAGATAAAAGGAATCTTAGAATCATCTTTTTCAGCTCCCTCAAGTTACATATGAGGAATGGAGGGAAAAGGCACAACTCACAGGCAACTTAGTAGCAAAGCTAAGGTTGCATCCATGGCTTACTCTTTTGATTATGTGTTTTTCCACAATATTAAAGGTCAGCAGGCCTGCATTTGATTTAACAGTTAAGAAGTCACTTGAAATACTAACCTCTCTTGTCAGAGTGCTTGAGCTTGAGTCCTGGCTCTGCTTTCAATTCTAGCTTCCTGCTGGTGCACATGCTGGCAAGCAGCAGGTGATAGCTCCAGTATCTGAGTCCCTACTACCCACATGGGAAACATAGATTGAGTTCGAAGCTGCTGGCTATCCTGGGCATGTGGGGAGTGAACCAGCAGGTAGAAGTGCTCACTCTCTCTCTCTCTGTCTCTCTCTCTCCCCTTTTAAAAAATGACAATAAATAATATACTTTCTAAAATCAATAATCACATGTATGAATATCCTCAGAATATATTTAACTTTGTGAACCTCTGCACAGAATCTATAATCTTCCAAATCCAGTATATATTTAACCCATTTCCAAGTAGTGATAACATCATATACTTAATGTTTCCTATGTTGTAGTAACTTTTCATTCATTAATTCACATATAATGACACATAAAGCAATATATTCTAATATTAACATAGACATATACAACTTGCATATATTTCTGTTACACATTATTACACAGTGTTACATAGTTATATATATGTGACATATTACATTGTAATGTCACAATACACACCATATAAACAACTCAATTTTCATAAGAATTCTTCAAGGTATCTATAGTTATTTTCATTTCATCATACAGTAAAAAAAGAAAGTAGGAAAGGCCACATGGTATGTAATGAGGAAAGCCTAGATTTGGACCACCTGTCAATGTTCTTAACACTGTGCTTTGCTCTCCTGCCTTTTTTCATTACTGCCATACAAAGATACATCTAAAAGTTCCTTGAAAGGTGAAACTAAAAGATAAGTTTATTTTAGTGCAAAAAAAAATTGAAATCCAGGCATAGCTTTATGATTAAAAAGTCCATAGAAAAGGCATAGTATAACAATATCCATTAGATTTCAGCTTTTTTTCTCAAAAATAAACTTATATTTTGACATCTATTTTTCAATGAACTTTTGTAAACACCCTCATACTCTATCATCCTTCAATTTCCCTCTCTCTTTAGATTTTTTTGTGATGAAGAATGTAATACTCAAGGAAGAAATAAGTCGAATGCTTCCAACATCACTTAGCAATTATTATTAATTTAATATGAAGTTCAGTACTTGGGTGGCCTAGCAAAAATGTACAGGATGAGAGAGTGTTGGTTTTGGAGTTGAATAGGCTTGGTTTGAAATTCTCTTTGGGGCCAATGCTGTGGCACAGTAGGTTAATCCTCAGCCTAAGGCAATGGCATCCCATCTGGGCTCTAGTTCTAGTACTGGTTGCTCCACTTCCAATCCAGCTCTCTGCTGTGGCCTGGGAAAGCAATAGAAGATGGCCCAAGTCCTTGGGCCCCTGCACTCGGATAGGAGACATGGAAGAAGCTCCTGCCTCCTTTCTTTGGATCAGTGCAGCTCCTGCAATTGCGGCCAAATGGGGAGTGAACCAGCAGGTGGAAGACTCTCTCTCTCTCTCTCTCTGCCTTTCCTTCTCTCTGTGTGTAACTCTGACTTTCAGATAAATAAATAATGTTTTTAAAATAAATTAATTTTAAAAATTAAAAAAATTCTAGTTTCATCACTTAATACTTATGTGACCTGAGAAAATTGGCTAATTCTAAAGAGTACCAATTTCCCCTTCTGGTAAATAAAACTTTCATAAGGCTCACTTCAGTATTAGATCAAACAGTGTATGTAAATGCACTATTTCTATAGGTCCTCAAACTATCACACATCTTTATGCCTATAACTGGCATTCTTAGTTCTTCTCTATGAAAAGCTCTTATTATAGGTTAACTCTCTTCATTTACAATTGAAATAGAAGCAAGAGTTAAGCCACATTCACTGAGAAGGGATGGGTGGCTTCAGCATGAATCTGTCATTTATACCAATCTAGGAGGCACACATGAGTTCTGAACAGGTTTTCTCACACCAGCTGTGTATGAGTGATGCCCAATAGAGTGAAATGTTTAACAGTTAAACTGGTTTTAAATACGTAGCATGGAAGGAATCAAACTGAACATCAGTTGTGATTTTCCACTTGAAAAGCTCATTAAAAAATGAATTATGGAACAGTAGGCTAATTAAGACCATGTAGAAATGTGTTTTCCTTTTCTGCATAGAACTTTCCTTTTTTCCTAACTGAATCAAACAGAAGGGCTTGATATCAGGATAGCTAATTTGGGGGGGGGGGGGGGTGGAATCTGCAATTTCTTCCAACTGGAGAAAAACTAACATCTACTGAGTGCCTATTTAATGTCACACATTATTTCAAATCATCCACATGGCAAGCTTGGATGATATGTTATTATATAGATTTTCTTGATAAGTAAAGTGAGGTTTGGGGAATTTAGGAATGTATTTCAGTTACATAATTACTATATCACAGAGCTGGAATTTCAACCTGAAACTAATTTCAAGGCTGTTTCAAGTAAACGCCAAGATGGTCATTTCCAATAGATGTTATGGCTGCAGATGTGATGCAAAACATCTTTAATTGTTTATGAATATGCATAGCAATCTTATATGAAAGATATTCACCCATCAACACTTGTCTAACTTGTTTGTCTCTTCCTCTAAGCCATGGATTCCTTGAAAATAAGTCATTGTTGTGTTCATCACCTTATCTCCAACATTCAACCCAGTACTTGCCAAATGCTTACATCCTCAATAAACATTTGTTGAAAGAAGAAATGAAGGCTGAATTAACTAAAAGAATAGAGTTTTACTCTATTGTCATCTTTTCACATATGGTGAAACTGGAGGGAAAAGATAGTGATTTGCTGGCAGTTATACAACTGCTCAGTGACAAAGTGAAGATTAGAATCCCTGAGCCTCTACACTAAAGTCCATCGCTGAGTTCAATGAGCCAGTCACTAGCAGGCTAAAAAGGTATAATGCTTACCTTGAGCTGCCATTCTCCATAAATAGAAGTTGAACACATCACTATCTACAAATAGTTGGTCCATGTACAACATGACAGAGGTCACACTTGACCATCACCTCTTTTCCAACCAGAAGAGTCCATACGTGGTCATCCCAGATGCTAAAAAGCAATCCTTAAAGGAATTCAGGGAATCCATTCTTTCTTATTTGATTCTTCTCAAAGAGGCAATAGCATTTAGCAATGTAGTTCTTCCTTACCTCTGCACATAGGAAATAAACTGGGCTACTCACAGGGAAAAGGATCTTTTCCCTTTCTGTAATGGGACATTGTCAGGAGACTTCAGTTATCCTTGCAATCCCCCATATGGTACCAATACTCAAGGAATGGATCAAAAAATAAGAACCAGCAAAAGACATGGAAGGAGCAGCTAGAAAGAAAAAGAACAAAGCATTGGCCTCTATATCAAGCTTGTAAAGTACTCTCCTAAGAAGGAAATGATCAGCAATATCAAATTCAGCAAGCTGAGAGGTTAAATATGATGTAGAAGACAAGTAACTATTGGAGATACCCACTGCGAAGTCACAGCAACCTTAGAAAGAACAAGTCCTGTATGCTGCAAATATTGATTTGTTTTTCTGACTCTCCCATGGACTGTGCACTCCTTAGAAGCAGGACTGACTTGGCATCAAGTAGGGTCCCTGGCATATAGAATAAACTTAATAAATGTTTGTCAAATGAACACACACATTAATGAACTAAAACAAGAAAAGTGTGTATTTGATTTTGTAGGAAAAAAAACCCAATGACATTTAAAACTGCTCCTAATTAAAAGTACCAATATTTTCTAAATTAAATCACTAGATCTAAAATTATCACCACACATTTGGCTTCTCCCCAAAAGGGCCTGAAGCCAAAGCAACTCAATTCCTGTGGAGAACCTACAATTTGCCGTCTGCAAAGATGAAGTTTCACACACTAGAAGCAACCCCAAATTTCAGTGCTTAGCATGACCTTTCAGGTTGCCACTGTGATGTCATTAGTGTTACAATTTTATGCAAGATTAGGCATGTAATTATGTGTTAAATAGTTCTGTTGGCTCCTTCTTGCTCATTTAATAAAGCAGAGTGCATTAAAAGTATCCCATATGCATAGCTCAAGGGCACTGACACCAGAAAACTGCATCCACTTTGCTCTTTCTCTGCTCCATTTCTCACTTGTCCTTGCAACTGTCACCTCAAGGAAGTGGTAGAGAGTGAGGAGCCACTGCACAGAGCAGCACCTGTGGAGCCAGTCCAGCTGCAGCTTCTAGAGATCGGGGGAGGGGGAAATCCATAAAGAACCCCACCTCAACAAAATTGGAACTGATAGATTATAGCAGTGTTTCTCCCCTTGGCTGCAAAAAAATATTAAAATTATATGGACAGCTTTCTAAAACATAGTGACACCAGAGACCCACTCCCCGATGTATGTTCTCATTGGTCTGGGGGGAGGCCCAGCCATCAGTACTATTTTTAAGTTCCCCCAGATGATTCCAATGTGTGGCCAGTACTGAGAGGCACTGTTTTTACATTCCTCTTGCTTAGGATGGTATCATATTAATGAGGAAGCACTTCAGATTTTTATCATTTCAGTATCTCAGAAAACTTTTCCCTTTATTGAGTTCCACTAACCCATAGGACAAAAAAAAAATCAATAGTCTCAGTGTACAAAGCAACTTAATTGGATCTTTTTTACAAAAAAGAGAAAATCATCTAATCTATTTGCTTTTAAATTAAATAATGAAAAAAGGAAGAAAGAAACTAAAGTTTCATATGCTTTTTATGTGCCATGATCTACTTCAGGTTCTTTCACTTGTATTGTCCCATTTAATCTCCAAGCAGCAGAGAAAAGCAGATAGTGTAATTTCCATTTTGACAATTGAAGAAACTAAACCTTGGGGATGTTCAATTGACTTGTCCAAAATCACACAGTTGGTAGGTGTGGGTGTGAGAGGCAGATTAATGGCCCCATCTGGTGCTCTCTCTCTCTCTCTCTCTTTTTTTCCCCCCTTTAGGCCACATTGTCCTTTCTAAAGAAAGTTTTAGTAAATGACAATTTAGCAAAAGATGGAAATTTCTTTTAAAGATTTATTTATTTATTAGAGGTAGAGAGAGTGGTCTTCTATTTGCTGGTTTCTCTCCTCAAATAGCCACAAAGGCAGGAGCGGGGTTGATCCAGAGCCAGGAGTTTTTTCTAGGTCTCCTAAGTGGATGCAGGGACCCAAGCACCTGGTCCATCTTCCACTGCTTTTCCAGGTCGTTAGCAGGGAGCTGGATCAGAAGTGGAGTGGTGGAGACTTGAACTGGGGCCCATATAGGATGCTGGCACCACAAGTGGAGGCTTAGCTTACTACACCACAGCCCCAGCCCCAAGCAATGAAAACTTACTGTCCGAGTCAGTGAAGGGACAGAGGGAACAGGACAACAGGGGGAAGAAAAGGGTGTAGGGAGTGACAGAAGGAAACACCTGGTGAGCTGAGGTAAGGATCAGGAAGGAGATGTCAGCTGCGCTCAGCAGTGGTGAGCCAGAGCACAAGAGGCCAAAGTCACACCAATGCCTACATTTCCTGATAAATACTTAGATGATCAAGCCAGCCAGTGCAACCAGTGCATGACAAGACAGTGTGTCCTGCATTGTGCTCTGGAAATGCTCATGGCCTAATAGGGGAGACAGATTTGCACTGGAGCAGAAAAAATTGTACCTTGGAGTAACAGAGGCAAGTACCAAAAACGGAGTAGAGATGAGAAACCTGCCCGTGTGGGTCAGCAAAATCTTACAAAGAGGGGACGTCTGAGTGGCTTTAAAACCTGGTAACTCACTCACTAGGCAGGAATGAGGGGCAGAGGGAATGGCCAGAGCCAATTCTGGGTAGCAGAAACTAGCCATGTCTGTGCCGGAGACACAGAAAGTGTCCCTCTATGAGGTTTCCGAGACAACCAAATTCTCACTGACTCCCTGCTTTCATTCAAAGCTGAAATCAGGCCTTCTAGGAGTTCTTTCAGAACATGCTCATTTACAACTGTATAGTAATGGCTTTGTCAGGTTCACCCCAGCTCCTAGGTCATTTAACCAGGGAATGAGATCCAGTTTTCTTCCCTCTGCCCACAATCCTAACATAATGCAGATCTCTGTTTCATACTAAGATTCCAAGTTACAGAATCTTCTTAAAGTGCTTCCCTTCAGTCTCTGTATCATTTTTCTAACCACAATTCAGATGAAATGCTCCTTACCCTGTAAAGTGAACAGAGTTAGTTAATTATGTAAGGGGCTTGCTAGGGGGATGGGAGCTGCCATTGAGCTGGGAGAGCACCTCCAAAGGAGCTTGCACTCACGTATTTTGCATTCTGGGAGCTTCTTTAAAGCATGGACATCTTTTTTAACCTCTAAAGAACCTTTGTACCTTTGTCCTTAAAGCAGCTACTCTCTTTCATTTTAATTAACAATGAATTTAGCAGATTTTAAATAATACTTTGTCTTTAAGAAAAAAAACAGAATAAAGACACTGCAAATCCACTTATTGGTTATTGGAATAATCTAAAGAGTCATTAAGTCCTTTCCAAGAAGCTTCAGACACTTAATTAGAATAAATATATCTTTCATCTTTCCCTTTTTGGATTATCTTAAAACAACAGAGCAAAGGTGCAATGCCAGGATAATGACACACAGTCTGAAAAGTATTCTAAATATATTGAAATTACCACAACCTCTTTTACTTTGAACGATTTCAAAGCATTTATAATGTGTATGATGTGTCTATTAAATGCTGGCTAACAGCCAGTAAGAAGACAATACTCAATAATTGACTGTTTTACCTAGACTCAAACTGTGCCACTTTCCTTTGTGCTCCTCACACCATCAGCCCTTTGAAGGAGTGACTGCAGCTGCCAGGGGATTCTATCAGAGTCTGTGTTGATGTTCCTGAAAGTTTAAGCCAATCTTCATCCTTAGGAAGGAAGAAATTAGACTTAGGCTAAAATGATACTTATTTCCTTGAAGACTAACTTGCTTTAACAACAGATTTAATCCCTATTCTATTTGATGTTTTAAAGGTGTTAATAAAAGGAACACGAATAACTTTACCCCATATACAATTCATTTAAAATGCTGGTAGATTCAATTTCTAAACCTTTCTAAAATTATCTAAGGCATCCATTTGGGTACATAACTTCATTCTTGCCCTATCATAGGAGACCAAGGGTAGACATTTGACTTGTTGCATCTACACTTGTTACCCCTGCTACAGCCTACAGCCTCTGTTCCATATACTCATGCTGACCCCCGTGGGTGGTAGAAATAAATCTAGCCCCAGAAAGTTAAAACAAAATGACAGTGTCTATGCATAATTCATTCATATTACTGCAGCATAAAATGTTGGACCTCAGAGGGATCTAAGAGCTTATCTGTTTTCTACTCTCCATGGTACAGATGAAAAACAACTAAGCCCTAAAGAAGTCAGGTGACTTTCTCGAGTTCATAAGCTAGTGAGTGACAAAACTGGGCCTATAACCAACTACTTACTCAGACTGCATGCTCTGAGCTCTTGCTACTCAGTGTTGTCTACACAGCACCAATATCAGGTGTCACCAGATTGTTACACATGAAGAATCTTGAGCTCCACCCCAAAGCTACCATGGGATCAGAATCTGCATTGTAACAGAACCCCAGGCAATTTATAGGTGCACTACCATCTGAGAAGCACTAGGCTAGACCATGTATTTCTCTAGAGAGAACAAACTCATCAGAGATGAGTTTGAAGCATTGATCCACATTATCTAAATGTAAGCAAAAATCTCCATCTCCGGAAAGCATCATCTGTAATCTGGCACCTTGCAGGTTTTCATGGTATAACTATAATAATGCAGATCTATAGAATTGCATTTCATGCCGCACACATAGCAAATATATGCAAAGTGTCTGGAATATAATAGCTAATATACTACAAAGTAGTGAATATTATTTCCAGTCTTCTGCTCACTGTTAATGTTGGAAGTAACTAAAAGGATAGGCACTGATGATTATGCAGCCCTGAAGGAATCACCTTCTTTTCTTTGTTGCGATGTGTTGTCATTTCAACTTCTACATACCATTAAGATTTTGATGATACTTCTAGTTCCTAACTCCCTAGAAAATTATTCTTACATAGAAAATTAATAATGATAGGCTCGCGCCACGGCTCACTAGGCTAATCCTCCGCCTTGCGGCGCCAGCACACCGGGTTCTAGTCCCGGTCGGGGCACCGATCCTGTCCCGGTTGCCTCTCTTCCAGGCCAGCTCTCTGCTGTGGCCAGGGAGTGCAGTGGAGGATGGCCCAAGTCCTTGGGCCCTGCACCCGCATGGGAGACTAGGAGAAGCACCTGGCTCCTGCCATCGGATCAGCGCGGTGCGCCAGCCGCAGCGCGCCTACTGCGGCGGCCATTGGAGGGTGAACCAATGGCAAAAGGAAGACCTTTCTCTCTGTCTCTCTCTCACTGTCCACTCTGCCTGTCAAAAATAAAAAAAAATTAAAAAAATTAATAATGATAAATAATTATTTTAGTGCTGTACTTGGACAGGACAGAACTTCTTTGAAAACCAAGTCACAACCTAAAAAGCACGCTGGGTCTATGAACTAGTGAATATCTGCCGCAGCCACTGATACTGTGATTTTCGCAGTCAGAGATTTGGTTGAAATAAGCCAAACCCACAACATTGGCAGTGGTAGAGCACATTTAAAAGATGATGTCTCATCTTCCACCTGTCAACATCTGTCAGGATCAAGGGAAACGTTTGGAAGAAGGGAGAAGTAGAATTTTAGTATTCAAATGTGAACCAGAATTTTGGGGAAATATAGTGCACTATAAAGTATGAACCTATCCCAAAATTGTGTTTTCAAGATGACAGTTTGGGGAAAATAGGATTTTGAAATCAATTAGAAGAGTCATGTTCCCTAAGTCAATGGCTCTCAACCCCAGTAGTGTACTAGGAACAATTAAGTAGCATTTAAAAAAAGAAGAAGAAGAAAGAAGGAAGAGAAGAAGAAGAAAAGAAGAAAGTCAGTTTCTAAGGGAAGGATCAGGCTTTAGTGAATTTTGAAAGACTAGCAGTCAATCTTAATGTGCATTCAGGATTGACAACCACTGCCCCCACAGCATCAAAAAATCTGATGGTGGGACAAGCATTTGGCATAGCCATTAAGACACCAACTGGGATAACCATGTCCAAAACAGAAGTACCTGGGCTTGAGTCCCTACTCCACTATGAATTCCAGCTTTCTGCTATTGCATATGGTAAGAGGCAGTAGGTAATGGCTCAAGTAATTGGGTCCCTGCCACCCACATGGGGGACTTGGATTGAATTCCTGCCTTTGGCTTCAATTTGGCTTAGTTCCAGCTGTTGCAGGCATTTGGGAAGTAAACAGATGTATAGAAGATCTTGCTCTATCTCTACCTTCTCTCTTTATCTCTCTCTTTACTTCCAGTAAATAAAAATAATTTATTTTTTAAAAACACCTGTTATCTAAGAGCATCAATCCACTGAGAGCTATCAGTTGCTGTTAATTCTGAGTTCCCAAAACTTAAAGGAGTGAATTTAATTTGAGTGTCTATCTCTTCTAGGTCTTTTTACCGTTCCTCCAGGACTTCCACCATAAGGAAAGGAGCCCCTGGACCAACATCCTCTAAGATGTTTATATGGACCAGCGGCCGGACCTCTTCATCTTACAGACACGATGAGAAAAGGTGAATGCCCTGGGACTCCAGCTTCTTTTCAAGCTCATGTAAATTACTACACTGAGAGGGAGGGGACAGAATGCAGCCAGCCACTGAGCTTTAAGTTCTGTCATGTGGGGGTGGGCTCTACACTGATGAAGAAGGGTTCAGTCACCATGGCCTTCCAACTCCTGGTGTTGTGCATGCTCACTGCCACCACATGGCTTTGCAAAGTCTGTTCCCTGTCAGAAATGCCCCTCACACTCCCATATGGGGACCCCTCTGCTTAGCTGACTCTAGTTCTGCCTTCAGGTAGCCAGACTGATCCTCCAGACTCATTCCTACTCTGACCATGCTCTGTCTCCTAACAGACTTTGTCTCTTATTCTCTGTTGAATTTCTAACATCTAACATTCTACCTGGCACGCGGTAGATGCTCAGGAAGTACTGACTGAAGTGATGAAAACTGGATTTCTGAGCACTGAACACTCGGCAGAGAAGGAAAGCAGAACTATGAGAAGACAAAACACAGCACGGAGCTCTCGGAATCCTTAGAGTAGTCTGAGGAGAGGGGAGAAATTGAAGGGTAGAAGAGGAAAGGGAATGTTAACAAAAGACAAATAGACAATTACGCAGTTCAATTCAGTACTGTCACTTGGGTTTAGAGACTTCAGTGTTCACAAAATTCTCTAGCCATTTTTAAATATTTAGTTTCCTTTCATATGTTTTCTTTTTCCATGTGTCTCTCTTTCTCATTGACCTTGTACTGTTCTTTTGGTTAGGGGAAGCTAAATTTTAAACATGACTGCTTCTCTCTGCATATTGCAACTTAATCAAGTTGCACATCAGGCAGAAACTGATAGAAATCAGGACTGATAAATGGTGCTGGGTACAAGAAGGACCTGAGGGAGGTTTACTTGAATATTACTTTGAGAATTGGCACTTTTATTTTTCTTTTTACAATTGTAATTGTCCTACAAATGAAAATCCTTTCTTTAAATTTTAATTAGTTTTTAACAGATTCGGTGTGCTTTGTAGATAAAATCCTAAGGACATAATGATGTTCTTTTCCTCCCTCCCTCACCCCTCGCTCCCAATGTCTCCATAAAAATCCTCTGAAAAATTCCAAAACCGAAGTTGTTTTCACAAAACTATACATTACAGCAAAAATTTATAAGCCACTTCAATATTCACAATAGAAAATCTGCTAAATAAATCTTGGAATGTAATATATCACTTAGCACACTAAAATGGTTTGCCATAATATTCACTGGAAAAAGCAAGTGAAAAATTGCATACAAACTATCATTACGCCACAAAGGTTTTCATTTCCTTATTTTCCATATGCTTCATAATATGTTATGTTACCTAAATTATGGGGGAAATAATTAAATTGTATTTAAGTAAAATGACAGGTCAGAGGGTAACTAGTGTTTGTACAAAGTCCTGATCTGCATCCTGACACCAGTAAGATTAACTGGAAATGTACTTCCTTTGTTCATCTTCAGGTTTCACCCCCTTTTTCTTAAGGCTTAAAGGCTCATATTATTTTTCATTTGCTTCCAGTTGGAATCATCTTTCAGCAACCTCTTTAACACTCTAAAATTTTATCATTTTAAAATTCTATATTTTATATGTAATTTTTTCATTTCCTTTATTTAAAAAAGTGCACTAGCGATGAGCACAGAAGAGCAGAGATTCATTACATTTTTTTGTGCTCTGTATTTACTATTCACATCTTCCTGTTGAATTGATCCCATATTTGTCTCTTTTAAAATTTTGTATGATAAGTCTACTTCGTCTGATACTCCTTTGAGCAGGCTACTCCTGCTCAGGGAACTCTGAGTCTCTGAAGCCAAATCCAGTGATTGCCCAGAGACCCACCTACAACCACACCCTATAGTGCAGTTACAGAATTCCCGCAGTCATAGCATGCAGGGCTCCCACAGGGGAGCAGGTGATCCACTCTCATGAGCCTCCCCATGAGCCTGCTCCAACCATGGAGAGAGCCAAGGCGTTCCCAGAGCCTGCGCCTGTCACTGTTCTGCTTTCATGTTAGGGGAGGAGAGTGCCCCACAGGCTTAAATGGGTGCCTTGCCCTCTGCCAACCCTCTAGGCCAGATTCAAAGTCAGTAGGGATCATGGATTTTCCCTCAGATAAAATCCCCTCCTTGCAGCACATGAGCCAGGGCTGCCTACACTCCCCTGATGATGATGGTGCCTCTTCCCTGGTTGTTGCTGGGAGCTTTTGTGGAGCCAGATGGGAAGCAGGCAATGTGCTCTCTATCCACAGGGTTAGGTGGGCACCCTGCCCCCAGCTGGCACTCCAAGCCAGTCTCAAAGGCAGTGTGGTCTGCAAAGTTCTCCCCTAAGCAATATCAGCAGTGACACAGGTTGCCTCCAACTCCTTTCACTTCTAAGGAAGCTGGTGCCTCCTCCTGACTGCCTGACTTAAACTGCAGAGTGGGGGAGGTGAAGGAAGCAAGGCAGTCTCCCTGACTCAAGCCCAGCAGTTGCTCAGAATGTAGTCAGCTCCCCAGGCCAGTCAGTGGGTGACTGTGGAGTTCCCTCTCAGCCAAAACTCCAAGCAGCAGGGTGTTGCTTGAGCAATTTCTGCCCACCTTGATGTGGTAAAATGGCAGCTTGCAACCAGCTGGTGGCTGAGCCACATGGCTGGCTACAGCAGTGTCTCTGTCTCCTCCTGTCCCACAGTCTTCTTTTATTTTTTTATTTCTCTGCCAAAAACTTCTGTTAGACCTCTGGAAATGTGGTCCTTCCTTTGTTCTTTTCACTTCTTGGGGCAGCTGAAATCAGTATGTCTGCACCCTATTCAGTAATCTTGGAATTCCAGTTTTTACTAAGTAATGAACTGATATAAAATGAATGTCATGGGTATTAACATACAAAGAATATTATGAACATCTGAGTACCCATCATTTAGCTTAAACAAATACAACAATCAGAAATTTTGAAATTCTTGAGGATGCTTTCCCAATATCAACCAACTCCTTATCCAACTCCCCACCAGAGATAACCATCATTCTGAATTTTATACTTATCATTTCCTTGTTTTTTGCAATAACTTTATCACATTTGAGTCTTTAAACAATATAATGTCTACTTCTGAATATCTGGAGACATTAAATAAATGGAATCATCCTATATGTATATGTTCTGCAACTTTCTTTCCTATGAAATATCACACTGTTGATGAGTAGCTGTAGTCCATTTTCTCAGCTGTGTAGTATGCCATTGTACAAATACACTACTATTCATTCATCTAGTCTACTGTTAATGGACACTGCATTATTTATAGTTCTCTGAAATGCTGTTATAGTACTTCTTAGTCACTCCCTGTGCATGCATACATGCAGTTTTTAGGACTAAATGCCTAATATAGAAATGATTGGTTCCAAAGTATAGAGTTTCAAATTTATTAGATAAAATGCTATTGTTTCCCAAAGCAGTAATTCTTGTTGCTCTACAGTCTTACTTAGAGTGTTCAGATTTTTAATTTTCATTAAAGCAGATGGTATTATGATTTTAATTCTCACTTTTCAGATTATTAATATGATAGCACCTATTCCCTTGGTCCTTTTCTGTAACATGACGATTTAAATATTCTGGTCCATTTTTCTATTGGATTATCTTTTCATTTTTGATTTGTAGCCATTCTTTAGAAAAGTTTATAGTAATCTTCTGCCATATGTAGACAAATAGTCTCTCCTAGTTTGTGCCTTCTCTCTTCATTTTCTTTATGATGTCTATTGATAAACATATGTCATTAAGTTTAATGTATTCTAACAGGAAATCTTTTGAACATTCCAAATGCTCTTTCTATCCAGATTTAAAAGAACCTCTTAGATAATTTTCTAAATGTTTCTTTACTTTACCTTTCACAATTAAGTCTTTAATCATGGACAGTAGATTTTTGTGTCAGTGTGAAATAGGCATCCAAGTATTTTTTTTTTCTAAATGGTTAGACATTTATTGGACAGTTTATCTTTTCCCCATGTAGCTAAAGACACACATGTGGTATACAAGACATTCCCATATCTGCATGTATATGTTCCTGGACTTCTACTCGGTTCTGTTGATTAATTTTTTCTATCTCAAGTACCACTCTTGAGTTTACAAACTGTAGTATTGCAATATATCCTGATATCTAATAGGGCAATTCACCGATCTTTTCCTTTTGTCATCAGAAATTTATTTACTATTGTTACTCATTTGCACTTACATGTGAATTTCAAAATCAGCTGGATAAGTCACCATATATCACTTGCAAAAAGATCCAAAACATCTCTCAGGGTTTTTATTGAATTTTCTTTAAATCTAACAGTTAATTTATGGTATTTTTTCTTTTTTGTTCCTAGAAACCTCTTATTTAATGAATACAAACTTCATATATTTCATAATTGCAACTTTAGGAACATGATGATTCTTCCCACTGTATCCACACTCTCACTTCCCACCCCTCTTCCTCCACCCTCTCCTAGTCCCACTCTCATTTTTCACTAAGATTTATTTTCAATTAACTTTATACACATGATTAACTCTATGTTAAGTAAAGAGTTCAACAAAAAAATCTATGGGGGGGGGACTGTTCTTCAACAGTTGAGACAAAAGCAGTTCAAACTCATTTCTTCTCAAAGTGTTTACTTCTACAGATTGCCTTTTAAGTGCTCAATTAGTTATCACAGGTAAGGGAGAACACATGGTATTTGTGCCTTTGGGACTGGCTTATTTCACTAAGAATGATGTTTTTCAGTTTCACTTATTTTATTGTAAATAACTAGATTTCATTTTTAACACTGTGTAGTATTCCATGGTGTACATATCTCATAATTTATTTATCTAGTCTTCATTGAGAGGCATTTAGGTTGATTACTTAGCTATTGCGAATTGTGCTGCAGTAAAGATAGGGGTATAGATGACCCTTTCATATGCTGATTTCATTTCCCTTGGGTAAATTCCCAGGAGTGGGATGGAGGGTTCATATGGTAGGTCTTTATTCAAATTTCTGAGAGATCTCCATATTGTCTTTCATAATGGATTTACCAGCTTACATTCCCACCAATGGTGGGTAAGGGGACCTTTTTCCTCACATCCTCACCAGCATTGGTTGGTTATTGATTTCTCTATGAAAGCCATTCTAACGGGGCTGAGGTGAAACCTCATTGTGGTTTTGATTTGCATTTCCCTGATGGCTAGTGATCTTGAGCATTTTTTCATATGTCTGTAGGCCATTTGGGATTTCCTCTTTTGAAAAATGCCTGTTTAACTACTTTGCCCATTTCTTAACCAAGTTGTTTGTATTATTGTTGTTGAGTTTCTGGATCTCTTTATATATTCTGGTTATTAATCCTTTATAATCCTTTATAATCCTTGCACAGTTTGCAAATAATTTCTCCCATCCTGTCAGTTACCTCTTCACTTTGCTGAGTGATTCTTTTACAGTATAGAAGTTTCTAAATATGATGTAACCTCATTTGTCAATTTTGGCTTTGATTGACTGTGCCTCTGAAGAGCTCTTTTCCAAGAACTCTATGCCTATGCCAATGGCTTGCAGGGTTTCCCAATATTCTCTAGTAATTGATGGTATCACATCATAGATTTAGGTAATTAATGCATTTTGAGTGGATTTTTTGTTCAAGGTGTAAGATAGGGGTCTTGCTTCATATGTCTGCATATGGAAATCTAGGTTTCCCAGCACCATTTGTTGAAGAGACTGTCCTTGTTCCAAAAATTGATTTTAGCTTCTTTCTCAAAGGTAAGTTTGTTGTGGATGTACAGATGGCTTTATGGCACTTCTACCCTGTTCCATTGGTTTTTGTACCACTACCAGGCTGTTTTGATTATAATTGCCCTTTAGCATGTCTTGAAATCTGATATATTGATGCCGCCAGCTTTGTTTTTACTGTATAAGATTGCTTTAGCTATTTGGGGTCTCCTGTGTCTCCATATGAATTTCAGCATAATTTTTTCTATATCTGAGAATGTCCTTGGCACTTTGATTGGAATTGTGTTAAATCTGTAAATTGCTTTTGGTACTATGCACATTTTGATGATGATTGATTCTTCCAATTAATGAGCATGGAAGAATTTTCCACAGTTTTGGATCTTCTTCTATTTCTTTTTAAATGTTTTGTAATTCTCATTGTAGAGATCTTTGACATCTTTGGTTAAATTTATTCCAAGACATTTGGTTTTTTATAGTTACTGTCAATGGGATTGGTCTTAGAAGTTCTTTTTCAGGTGTGGCATTGTCTGTGTATACAAAGGCTGTTGATTTTTGTGTATTGATTTTATATCCTGATACTTTACCAAACTCTTCTATGAGTTCCAATAGTCTCTTGGTAGAATCTTTTGGATCCCCTATATATGAAATCAGGTCATCTGCAAAGAGAGATGGTTGGACTTCCTCAATCCCAATATGTATCCCTTTAATTTCTTTTTCTTGCTTAATGGCTCTGGCTAAAACTTCCAGGATTATATTGAATAGCAATGGTGAGAGTGGGCATCCTTGTCTGGTTCTGGATCTCAGTGGGAATGCTTCCAGCTTTTCCCCATTCAGTAGGATGCTAGCCATGGGTTTGTCATAAATTGTGTTGAGAAACATTCCCTCTATACCAAATTTGCTCAGGGTTTTCATCATGAAATAATATTGTATTTTATCAAATGCTTTCTCTGCATCTATTGAAATAATCATATGTTTTTTTTTCTTCAACTTGTTAATGTATGTATTACATTGTTTGATTTGTGACCATTCACAAATAAATGATAAATCCCACTTGGTCAGTGTGAATGTTATTTATGATGTGTTGTTCGATTCGATTGACATTTGTTGAGGATTTTTGCATCCATGTTCATAAGGAAAATTGGTCAGTAGTTCTCTTTCTTTGTTGTAACTTTTTCAGGTTTAGGAATTAAGGTGATGCTGGCTTTGTAGAAAGAATTTGGGAGGATTCCCTCCCTTTCAACTGTTTTAAATAGCTTGGGAAGAATTGGGGTAGAATTCAGCAGGCCTGGGCTGCTGGGCTTTTCTGGTCCTGGGCTTTTCTTTGTTAGGAGGTCTTTATTACTGTTAATTTCTGTCTTGGTATATTGTTCAGTCTCCATGTGTTTGCATATGTTCTAGAGATTCTTGAGTTGTTGATTTCCAGCTGGTATGATTTCAACTGGTATGATTGCATGGTATGATTTCGACTTCTTTTGAATTTGCTGAGACTTGCTTAATGGCCTGGTCTGTTGTTTATACTAAAGAAAGTTCCATGCACTGGTGAGAAGAATGTGTATTCTGCAATTGTAGGATGAAAAGTTCTATAGATATGTTAAGTCCATTTGGCATATAGTGTCAGTTAACTTATTGCCTTGCTGATTTTTTGTTTGGTTCATCTGTCCATTGCCAAAAGTAGGATTGAAGTCTCCCCTTACTATTGCATTGGAGTCTACGTCTCCCTTTATATCCATTAACATTAACATTCCTTTTAAATAGCCAAGTGCTCCGTAATTAGTTGCATATACATTTATTATAGTCACATCTTCCTGTTGAAGTGGACCCTTAATCATTCCATTGTGTCTTTGTCTCTTTTAACACTTTTTGTGTTAAAGTCTATGTTGTCTGATATTAGGATGGCTACACCAGCTCTTTTTTGGTTCCTGTTAGCATCAAATATCTTCTTACATCCTTTCACTTTCAGTCTACATGCATCTTTGTTGGTGAGATGTGTTTCTTGAAAGCAGCACAGAGATTTTTTGTTTCATTCGGCCAGTTTGTATCTTTTAACTGGAGAGTTGAGGCCATTTACATTCAAGGTGACTATTGATAAGTAATGACTTTGCACTGTGATTTTTGCGCTGTGGCTCACTTGGCTAATCCTCTGCCTGTGGCGCCAGCATCCCAGGTTCTAGTCCAGGTTGCTCCTCTTCCAGTCCAGCTCTCTGCTGTGGCCCTGGAGGGCAGTGGAGGATGGCCCAAGTACTTGGGTCCCTGCGCCCACATGGGAGACCAGGAGGAAGCACCCAGCTCCTTGCTTCAGATCGGCGCAGCACCAGCCATGGCGGCCATTAGGGGAGTGAACTAGCGGAAGGAAGACCTTTCTCTCTGTCTCTCTCTCTCTCTCTCACTGTCTAACCCTGCCTGTCAAAAAAATTTTTAAAAATTCCTCTTGTTTACTTTGGATTTCCTTTGTACTTTTGCTGGGAGATTTTCTGCCTTCACCTTCTTTCATAGTGATGCCTATGTTTCTGAGTTTCTCTCCAACAAAGATACATGCAGACTGAAAGTGAAAGGATGGAACAAGATATTCCATGCTAACAGGAACCAAAAAAGAGCTGGTATAGCACATCTTTAGCATGTTTTGTAAGGCTAGATGGGTGGTGTCAAATTCTTTCAATTTCTGGAAGGTCTTTATTTCACTTTCATTCATAAGTGAGAATTTTGCAGGGTACCATATTCTGGGTTGACAGTTTTTTTTTTTTTTTTCTCTTAAGCCTTGGAATATAGCTCACTATTGTCTCCTAGCCTGTTTGATGTCCCTTTCTTTTAAAATTAGGGAAGCTTTTTGTAATTATTTTACTAAAAAGGCCTTCTAACCCATTCTCTCTTTCTACACCTTCAGGAACTCTTAAGACCCACATGTTGGGTATTTGATAGTATCCCTTGGATCTCCAACAGTTTTTTAGTTTTCTAATTTCTTTATCCTTTTTCTGGTCTAACCATAAAATTTTCAGAGATTTGTATTCTTTCCTTTCTTCTGCCTCACCGATTCTGTTGTTAAGATTTTCCACCACATTTTTTTCTTATTTTTTTAAACTTTTATTTAATAAATATAAATTTCCAAAGTACAGTATATAGATTACAATGGCTTCCCTCCCACCATAACTTCCCTCCCACCTTGCGCAACCCTCCCATTTTGCAACTCTCCCATCTTGTGCTCCCTCTCCCATTCCATTCGCATCAAGATTCATTTTCAATTATCTTTATATACAGAAGATCAATTTAGCATATATTAAGTAAAGATTTCAACAGTTTGCACCCACACAGAAACACAAAGTGAAAAATACTGTTTGAGTACTAGTTATAGCATTACTTCACATTGGACAACACATTAAGGACAGAGATCCTACATGAGCAGTAAGTGCACAGTGACTCCTGTTGTTGACTGAACAATTTGACACTCTTGTTTATGGCATCAGTAATCACCCTAGGCTCTTGTCATGAGTTGCCAAGGCTATGGAAGCATTTTGAGTTCACTGACTCTGATCTTATTTAGACAAGGTCATAGTCAAAGTGGAAGTCTAGTGGCTAGGATTCCACCACATTTTTTGTCTATTGAATTCTTCATTTCTAATATTTTGTTTTGATTTCTATTTAAAGTCTCAATTTCATTAGAGAGATTTTCACTCATGTCATGTATGGGTTTTTTTAGTTTGTGGATTTCCTTCTGATTACTTCTAAATAATCCTATGATGAATTTTTTTTTAATTCTGTTTCTGGCTTCTCTTCAGTCTCTTTATTTTCACATTCTAGCATTGAAGTGTTGTTGTGTCCCTTTGGGAGCATGATGTTGTCTTTCTTTTTCTTGAATGGCTAAATTTATTTTTAGGCATTTGTAGAGATATATTTTTTCCCTGTGATGGCTTTTTGTGTTTGAACTATGCCTGTATGGATTAGTGGAGTGTCTGCTCTTTCAGTGAATGTCCAGAGATGTGTGGTGGGTGTGGTCAGGGAGCTCTGTTCAGTGCTCCAGAGTGAGGGGAGTGTCCAAGGTGACTCCCAAATTTGGCATAGTAAATCTCTCTCTCTCTTTTTTTTTAATCAGCATGCAGGTTTATTTAGCTCTGTTGGCATAGTCTCACATCCACCGCCCCTCCTCCAAGGAGACCAATGCCTCAGTGCTAGCCCCTGTGGTCCAACATTTACCACACTGTCACAAGATACACACAAAGGACAGTCCTCAGTGTGAGTACACATCCTGCAACAGTGACCTTCACCAGGGAATCAGGGAGCTCCAAGCATATGGAGCTGCTCACAGTGACTCCCCAAGACCCAGCCACACCCTGCATCCTCACATGCAGCCGTAGTGTTTCTACAGTCACAGCACACAAGCCTCCCACATGTTCAAGCACTCAGCCCCCTGTTAATTCTCCCAGCCAGACTCAGGCATCTCTTCTCAGCTGGTTGCTGGGCACCTGGACACAAGCTGGCACAGCTGTTACCAGTGTCCAAAATGACACCAGCCCACTCACAGCTATTTACAAGACACTGGTGCCGAGTGGTCAGGGAAAGAGAAACATGACTGCTTTTCTTTCCTCAAGCTCTGTCTCCCACAGAGCTCTAAGCCAGACTCATGCCAGTCTCTTCCTACAGCTCTATTGCCAGTGGCTTGGGCTGCGGCAGTCTGGTCTCATCTCATTACCCAAAGCTGGTGTTGAGGCACTCAGCTGCTGAGGTCCTGAGTTGCATGAGCCCACATCCTCCACATAGGTCCACAGTGTCCCTCTAATTTGCATGGAGTTTCTTCTGCCATGTTCTCCCAACTGTTCCCTGAGATTGCACTCTTTCCACATTTTTTTATCTTCCTCTAGACTAGAGCAGTAAGCTCCCTCCCTATTCTGCTACCTTGGTGTTTCTCCAATTCTTCTCTTCTAATTCTTATCTTCCCTCCTCTTTATGACACCCATTAGCTCCCCCTCTTACTTCTCTGGCAACTACAAGGTCCTTTGCAGACTTGTCTTCCTGCCCTTCCCATGTTATTTACCCAAGCTGTCTTTTGTTTTCTTTGACAACTCAAACAGCCTTACTGAAACCCAAAATATGAGTCGTTAAGTCTGGACAAAAATATTGCCCAGTTCTAAAAGTCATCATCTTTTCCACCACTTTTTTTAACCCCTCTTTTATGTAGTGCAAGAAACACAGGGAGCATTTCAAAATTAGTCTCTTTGCCTGCAGATGTAAACCTTTCTAAACAACCAACCACACTAACTTGAGATCTTGCTCAAGAACATATATAATCACAGAAGTCAATTAAATTCTCTTACTGTCCCTTCTAATTTCAGAAGATATCCAAGCTCTTTTATCTTTGGCTCTAGCCCATCTAACCAGCTTACTGCCTGCCATCGCCCACCCACCACATCCTGGAATCCTCAACTACCCCTAATCTCTCAAATTCTGCCTGCATATTCTTCACCTTCTCAATTGTTTGCTCATCTAAGACGCAATTCAGTTTGTCACAAGATCCTTAACCACCACCGCTTAAATCAAGGTATGGCTACATAAATCATAGCCCTGGGTAAGTTCATCTACTGTTGTTTCACTGAATGTCCATTTTAAGGAATTTATGACACAATGATAGCTAATTTTCCTTACATCAATTTGCCAAAAAAAAAAATCATTTGCCCATCATCTTGATGAATTTATCAAATTTAGCTTTGTATCAAAACTTTGTATAGTCATTGTAATCCTACACAGCTCTATAATGATCTACATTAAATGAGTTACCAGGAACCAAAAAGATTATAGGAACTGGGGCCTTCAGACTTTCAGCCTCTGAAGCCATTTTTGGCTCCTCTGTCTTTTCATTTCTGTGTCCAGATATCAGTTGCTTTGTTTTCCCTTCTTTTTGATCCCTAATAATCCCTGGACTCCTATTTCATACATGCTCTCCTGCTATCTCTGTTCCTTTTTCTGCCCCTGGGTTATTCCACTTCTTAGACCAGAACAGGTTGCGCATTTGACTGATTCTGCTCTTCAACTTCCCCCTAGATCCCTCTTGTTGCAATAACAGCACCAGAACAGAGGCAAATTAAGCATTTAGTAAAATGATATCATCAAGACAAATTAAAAACTGTTCAGATAAAACTTCACAAAAACTTCAAAAAACCATTCAAAGTTTCTATCCAAAATCAAACTATAACTTTATGAATGAATAAAAGAAGCAAATTTTGGTTAATTGATTAGGCCAGCAAATCCATCAAAGTGGTCATAATGTAAGATGTGCTGCAATAATTGCAATGATACTAAAATGCTAACAAAACATCAAATGATTCTAAAAATGATTTGAAATCAATAGAAACTGTAGAATCTGAAAGGCTCTTTCATGAAATGCTAAAACAGCATTATATCAGAATATATTTGCACATATTCAAAAAAATGTAAGTATGAATATATTCATTAGAATATATTTATAAAGGGACTCAGGCTCCCTAAGAAACAGCTTTTTAGAAAATCAAACTGATCTTAAGATGCTGCCAAGAAGAATTTATATTCATAAGAATATATTCTTTATGAATAAATGTATTCTTAAATTTAAATGTATTCTTGAACAAATATAGTCTTAAACTATTCAGAAGGAACATTTATTCACATTCCTCTACTATATTTGAAACAATACTCCTTAAAATAAATATTTGCTAAATTTGTAAGTACAGTAAAGTGGGTAAATTATTCATTTGTGAATGGATCCTTCAACAAATTGGCTTTTGGTGGATTAGCCATTCAGTAACTGATCCTTTGGCAAACTGGGCCTCAGCATATTGGCTTGCTTCCCTCTTGTACACCTCTCCAAATACTCCCACTGCCATACCTTGTCATGATTGATATCTCTCTCAACTCCATCAGGACATCGAGTCTTATTCACTTTGTATCCACAGAATTTAGCCCTGTATACTTCATTTTATAAATATTTTTTAAAATGTTGACTAATAAATAAATGAATGTTATCCTGCCTTAGCCTGAATACTTTGCTCCCTATAGGATAGACACCAAGAGAAACTGAATTTAAATGGGGGAAGGCCAAGAAGAAAGTCTTTCTTGCACTTTTTGTTCTTTACATCCATATCTGTATATACAATTTCATAAATAATTCACATACGAATTAATGATAGCCTGAGCCCTAATATCAAACTTAAGAAACTATACGAACATGAGGATTGACCTAAAATTGTACTGGTTTGACTGTTGTGTGGGATAAAAATGAAGCTTTATTGAACAACTGCTAATCTTTTGCTTACAAGATGTTTATCACACTGACTTTCCCTATCTTTGGATTTCCTCTGTAGATTTGTTAATAACCCACATTCACCAAAAGGATTTGGGCAGGATGTTTCTTTTATATGTAGTAAAGATTGAACACACATAGTAGTTGTTATTGTCAACATGTATAAATGTTGAGTTTTATCTGCCATATTGATTTGTGGCTCACCATGAAACCAATTCTGCCTTAAACATACTGTCTTGCCAAGACATGCCAAGTCTAGATCTACTTCAAACTTTGTCAAATTCCTTTTCTGTGCCTAACTTCCACACAACACTGAATTTTTTTTCCTGCCCCAGATTCATTTGTGCTCCTGAAGTCTCTACTTCAGTAAACTGTATCAGCCTTATTTTTCTTTTTTCTCATAATCACCACATCTAACCCTCACCTTCTTGGGTAGATTCGTAGAAAAGAGACCCAAAGAGGCAAAGGGAGATGAAATACCTGCTCTGTTAGTAGTGCCACCTTAACCCCCAAAGCCCAAGTTTTCCTAAGATGAAGCATGATACTGTTCAAAATAGAGCTCATGGCCCATCCACCTTGCTTTGAACACATTCTGGTGTACCCAGGGCCACCTCATATGCCTATTCAGTCTCAGGCCGTGGACGTTCACTTCCCCAGTTAGGGCTTAGGACCTGGACACTAGAAGAAAGACAAATCAGACTTGTACAATGACAAATACAAGACATATTAGACTTGTACAATGACAAATACAAAAGGATTTTTTTTAAATTGTGCCAATGTGAACAATGACCTTCAAATTCACCCAAAGGATAGAACTGCCCTCTGACTATCAGGTTCTGATTGACTTCACCAGCCAGATTAGTCACTTTTCCATCTTAGTTCAAGACACTAAATTTATAGAAAGGAAGTCTACAAACGTACAGTCAGCTTCTCCTTCCTTATATGGCAAGGTCAGCAAAAGTCCCTCTGGAGTCTGGAATAGTACAGAATAAGAATCCTGCCTTACTGCTCTCCAACACTTCCCCAAGTCATCCTCACAAAGCATTAGAATGTAACTCTAACCTACATCCTTTTTCTCATTTCCTTATCATGCCCTGTATTCTATCAATCACCAAATCCTCAAGTTTCATCTCTTAGATATTTCTCCGTAAATCCTTGCTCTCTATCCTACTTTGATCCTGGTTCCAGTCCTCATCATCCTTTGCCAACACTACCGTAACAATCTCATAGTCCTTCTCTCTGATTTAAGTCCTGTACCATTCTTTTTTTTTTTTTTTTTAATTTTTATGTGTTGATTTGAGAGACGGAGAGACAGCCAGAGAACTCCCATTTGTTGTTTACTCTCCAAATGTTCACAATGGCTGAGGCTGGGCCAAGCCAAAGCCAGGAGTCTGGAACTTAATCCAGGTTTCCCATGTGGCTGAGGGAACCTAATCACCTGAGCTATCACTGCTGCTCCCAGAGTCTGCATTGTCTGGAAGCCAGAGTGAGGAGCCAGGACCAGAACCCAGAAACTCCAATATGAGACATGGGTATCTTAACAAGTATCTTAACTGCTAGGCCAAAGGCCTACCTTTCTTGTCCCATTTCTAATATAATATCCACACAACAGCCAGAGATGATTCTAACACTTAGTTCTGACAACATCACCCTGTGACAACTTCCCATTAGCTATAGAATAAAGGCCAAGTTCTTCAGAATGTACAAAACCCTTCATGGCATACCCACCTTTCCAAACTTACCTCCCTGTTTCACCTGTCCCACATTTATCCAAGAAACATTAAAATATTTGTAGTTCTGATATGCACCATGAAATTGCCATTCCCTATACTTTTGTTCATATGAGCACTTCAGTGTGTAATACCCTCCACTCCTTGTCCCATTTGGTTAACTGAATCAGAATTGATGGAAATATTTAAGGCGTTATTCCCCCAAGAAGCCTTCTCTAACTTCAACCTCTGTTCCTTGTCTGTCTCCCTCAGGTGCAGAAATTGCCCACCTTCTTCACCTCTTCTCCTCTCTGAAACTAGCTTCATCAGTGCACTTTCCTCCTGACGTTCATATTTATTTTCATGTCAGACTTCCTACCTTGCTATTGTTCTCCAGTAACAAGAGGGTCCTTCCCTCAAGTTAATTTATTCTGGCCAGCGCCACAGCTCAATAGGCTAATCCTCCGCCTGCGGCGCTGGCACACCGGGTTCTAGTCCCGGTTGGGGCGCCGGATTCTGTCCCGGTTGCCCCTCTTCCAGGCCAGCTCTCTGCTGTGGCCCGGGAGTGCAGTGGAGGACGGCCCAAGTGCTTGAGCCCTGCACCCCATGGGAGACCAGGAGAAGCACCTGGCTCCTGCCATCGGATCAGCGCGGTGCGCCGGCCACAGCAGCCATTGGAGGGTGAACCAACGGCAAAGGAAGACCTTTCTCTCTGTCTCTCTCTCTCACTGTCCACTCTACCTGTCCAAAAAAAAAAAAAAGATATATTTATTCTATAATCTTCCAAATCATTGGTTCATCTTCCATTTATCCATTAATTCAACCACTATCTATTGATTAATTCCATAGCTATAGCCCACCCTACTCACCTACTTTTCTTTTGCTGGGTAATATCCTGATTTCCCAGATGCCCTTGGACTGGGTGGAAACTATTCATCTCCCTTCTTCTGTATACATTCCACAGCATGCAAAAAACAGTTGTTAACTATTTTCAAATTGTGATGTGTTTCTAAGTTACCCATTTGAATCATTTTTATATGTTTCTTGTTCTGGTGACATAACAGATTGATCACACTTCATCTCTTTTATGGGTATAGACTGACATAAGTGTTGCATGTTTGACAGCCTAAAACTGGGAGACTATGATACTTCTATTCCCTTCTTGCTGGCTTCCATCTGCAGGAAAAGCAGACATCAAAATAAATACACGTTTATAAATAATATTAGCAAAGTGACATCTGATTATCAGATGTCAATAGGTCTTATACAATAGGTCTTTACAATAGGTCTTATACAATAGGTCTTTACAATAGGTCTTTGAAACTATTCAGTCTCTACCTGTCTCTTCCTACTCCAGAAGTCTTCCTGCCCACTGACTTTGGCTGCTAACAGGCACTTACGCTTTTACGCATAAGGTCACTTTGAAAGAGATTTGCTGCAAATGCTACAATCTCAAAAAAAAAAAAAGTCTCAAAAACAAATAAGGAAACTATGATGGTAGATGACTGCTGGTCTATGCAAGTCAAAGGAAGAGCAGTCACTAAACCAGGGGCACTGGGCTTGGGAGATGGAGAAATGGAAATATGAGTTTTTTGAATCTCTAGAAATGATCAAGAGTGAGTGCGGGTCGGAGGAAGCCAGGAAGAACATGGCTGTGAAAGATCATAAACAAAGATTTCTACTTAGCTATGATTCCTCCTATAACAGGTCTACTTCTCAAAGAAAGAGCAAGATTTTGATGAAGTAGCTCATGAAGAGGACTTTAGAGTAATAATATCAAGCTGATCAGTTAATTTTGTATGCTGATAACTAGATTAATAATTACTGTACCTAAAATTATTTTAGAAGAATATAAAATATATTTTTAAAAATATTTTCACATCTTTATAAGGAATAAAAATATTTAACAACCATCCCAAAATGGATGAGCCAATCAGAATAGGCACTGGCCCTAAGCACCAGTAAGGCCATCCTGGAACATAGAGCTAAATATAAGCAATGAACATACACAGAATTGTTCAAAAAGCAGGCATCTCCTCCCTTCCCTGCATAGTTCTGCATTGCATTCTTCTCTGGTTCCTTTCCAAAGCAATAAAAGTGATGGTGATAAAAATTTTAAGGGAAAATCTGAAACTATTTTTGTGCATATTGACTTTTTGCCTGAAGCTAAAAAAAAAAAAAATGACTTAAGAGTTTCTCCATTTGCAGTACTCAGTGTGTCCTGTTTTCAGGACCAAGAGGTTAGTGACTTCCCATTGCCCACAGCCCCACAAACCAGCACGCCCTCCTCAAAGCAGAAATGAGAGATCAGCTGCTGAGCTGTTTCTTGGTCACCTACCTCACCAGGATTCCTGAACAGGGCCTTCCTACCCAGACTTCACATGCATTTCCCCATGCACCTAGCACTGCAGCTTCCAGTCCCTTCCAGACTCTGTTTGAAATCCAGGCCTCCATTCCTAAGCTTTATACACTATTCATTTCCTTGACTTTATATCTTTTAGAAATTCTTCAGAGAATAGTAGCAATTTTAGGATATTCTGATGCTTTCAACATTGAGCTGTAAGTCCCTGTCCCACTTTCGAATAGGAACATTTATGAAGTACTTACATCAGTTGTTCTCCTAGTGATTTACTCGTATCATCTCATTTCAGTATTATAATGAATTTTTAAATTTTTAAAAACTTATTTGAGGAGCCAGTGTTATGGTGTGCCAGGTAAAGACACTGCCTGCAATGCCAGCATTCCTTATGAGAACAGATTAAAGTCCCAGCTGCTCCACTTCCAATCCAGCTCCCCTTGGTCCAGCTGAAAAGGCAGTGGAGGATGGTCCAGGTCCTTGGGCCCCTGTGCCCATTGGGAAACCCAGAGGAGGCTCCTGGCTCCTGGCTTTGGCCTGGCCTAGTTCTGGCTGTTGCAACCATTTGGGGAGTGAACCAATGGATGGAAGATCTCTATTTCTCCCTCTATGTAACTCTACTTTCAAATAAATAAAATAAATATTTTTTAAAAAACTACTCGAGAGACAGAGGGAGAGGGAGAGAGGGAGAGAGGGAGAGAGAGAAAGTGTCTGCATCTAATGGTTCACTTCCCAAATCCCTGCAGCAGTCTGGGCAGGGCCAGAGCTGGAAACACAGCCCAGGTCAATCACATGGGTGGCAGGAATCTAACTAGTTGAGATATCACTGCTGCCCCCACCAAGATCTGCATTGGTGAGAACCTAGAATCAGGAGCCAGAGTCAGGTGTTGAACCTAGGCATCTCATGTGGCATTCTCATCTTAACCACTAGACTAAATGTCCACTCCTACAATGAATTTACATGTGATTTCAACTTTTAATGGAAACTGGGAATCAGAAAAGCTAAGACAACACTGATCACACAATTAGTAAGTCATGAAATCAGGGTTTGAATGCAAGAGACAGTTTGATTCAAACCTCATGTTATTTCTTACCTTATATTGCTGCTCTGAAATAAAAAAAAAAAAAACAAACTAATAAAACTGTCCAAAGCTATGGGCTGTGGTCTTGATTTTACTGACACTTTTCAAACTCACTCAAGTGTTTACACATAAAGAAAAGAAGACAGGGTCACTGCTCCACTTTTTCTCATTGTTTATAAATCCCAAGCTCATAGAGCTTTAAGCACCCTGTGCTTGAGAAAAATACTAACCAAAATAACTTCTTTCTGACACTACTGAAAACTGAGTGATTGAGCTGGTAGATCCCTGATACTTGCTGCCACTTATTTGGATTAATGCTCCTTTGGGTATTCAGCGAGTATAAAAAGATCAGTGATGATCAACTCGATATTAAACAGTAAAGTCAACAAATTCAATACAGTATTGTGAGAATTGAAGAGATGATTTCTTTCTTTAGAATTGGAAAGAAGAAAAATTAATTTCCAACTCAACATGGCCCCAAGGAGGGGTGGCTTGTCTGCTCAGGGTCATGTACATGCATGTGTACATGTATTTGTGGGTGCATGCATGCGCATGTATGTGTGCACACGTGCTTGAGCGTGCATGCTGGGAGGCTGTGGTCACACACAGGGATCCAGCTGCATTAAGGAGAGTTGAGGGGTCCTCTAGGTCTCTGAACCCTACCTAGGAAGGCACTGGCAGAAAGTTGCTCTCTAAAGATATGATGATTTACTGTGAACTTCATGTAAGATTGTATTGTTTTCAATCTCAGAAACATTTACCAAAAAATCAGGGACCATGACCTCTTGGATAAAAGGAAAACAGTCACAGCACTGAAAGCAGGAGAGGACCGGGCCATCCTCCTGGGACTGGCCATGATGGTATGCTCCATCATGATGTACTTTCTGCTGGGCATCACAATGCTGCGTTCCTACCTGCAGAGGTAAGGCTGGGTGAGGAGAAGGGCACTGCTCTGCTCCCCTCTACTCTCCCCTCCCCTATCACATAAGCAACCCCAAGGTCATCTTCCTTCCCTTCCTTCCTAATCAGAACTTTTGGAAGTACCTGAC
The DNA here is from genome assembly GCF_033115175.1 of Lepus europaeus. Taxonomy (NCBI): domain Eukaryota; kingdom Metazoa; phylum Chordata; class Mammalia; order Lagomorpha; family Leporidae; genus Lepus; species Lepus europaeus. Next base: position 101,111,253 of record NC_084828.1, on the reverse strand, counting down.
ACCCTATTTCTCAATAATGATGTCTAGTAGTAGCAATAAATACAGATCTGTGTAAAGACTGCCTATGATGTGTGCAGGGCTGTTCCTACACACATACCAGAAGGTGAATTCATGAATAAGTTGTTCTCACAACCACTCTAGAAGGTGAGTATGAATATAGTCATTATAAAAATGGCAAACTAAGGCTCATCAGAAATGTAATTTGCCCCATGTCAGAGAACTGTATCATGTGGCAGAGCTAAGAGTCAAAGCCACATCTGCTCAGGGCAGAGTCTCTCATGATATTTCACATCTATTCCATTATTCTCCCTCATTCTTTTTCCATACTACCCACCCCTCCATCATGTTCCACATCAGGAACTCTCAAGCATACATTTCCATTTCCTCAGAAACTTTTTGTAATGCTGCTGCACCACCACCTCCAGAGGACTGGGTGACTCAGTCACCAATACCTTTTAGAGTTTCCATTTGATTCTGATATGCTATCAATGCTTAAAAATACTGCTATGCAACAAATTTCAAAAATAACATATTTTGAACTATTTTCATTTTAATACCTGCCCTAGGTTTACTGAATAGATAGGGAGGCATCTAAATAGTGAGGGAGATGTACATCCTCTCTGATTAAGCCATGTGATAAATCCCAACAGCGTCTCTAGCTAACAGATGTCCAGAAATTGGACAATTTAAACACAGGTGAGCCTAGCACTGCTGTGACTAATAGGGAAAGTCTCATGGTGGTTCAAGCTGAAAAGAACAAGACCCTTTCAAATGAAAAATTGAGGTTTCAATCTAAAAGAAAATCCAACTGGTTTGTGACATTCGTTTCTCCATCTAAATTAATACTTTCATTTTGGAAGCAAGTCTCACTGAAATACAGTAATTTGCCAAAATTAAGGAATCATCCTTCACATTTGTGGCTGATCTGCTCTTTTCCTCTGATGGACTTCAGCTGGGCTCCTCTCAATGAAAGCACAGAGCCTCAGGCCCCAAGTGTTTTCTGATTCTAAAACCACTCTCAGATCCTCACATCTGCTTAGGGCCATCAAAACCCTTTTTTTTTTTTACTCATTGTATAAGCAAAATAGGACCATCTGTGTTCCAGGAAAATACAACTTGCCAAAGTAGAGGGAGGTCCGGCCTAATGTTTGCCTCTGGCATAAAACTTCATACCTGTAAAAGGTCAGGATGCCTGCCCAGCGAAAGAAAGGATGTTAATCTGCAAAGAAAACATGTTGTTTTCCCATCATTATGGTAATCAGCTTATGTCCAGAGGCAAAACATTGATAGCTGGTATGTTACTTCCTAATTACAAATGCTCACTTTGATCATAAAATAAAAATATTTTAAAATGAAAGTTGGCCAATGGGCAGCTGGATTCTGTCCAACTGAGAGGTCCTGGGGCATCCTTATGAATCCATTAGTCTGTGTAGAATGATATCGTTTCCTCTCTGTTCCTGGAAAGGCGGCCCAGCACAACAGAATGAGCCTAGGCCTTACGGAAATCAGGATTGGGTAGAATCTCAATTTCTATCACTTACTAGCTATGTGTTCTTGAGTGTGTTACCTGATTTCTCTGACCTTCAGTTCACTCACCTTTAAAAGATATTAATATCCAACTTGTAGAGCTGTTGAGAGGATAAAAGAAGAAAATTGATGTAAAGCACCCATGAGGGTGAAAGGTTGAAATAAGTGATTACTCTTGGTGAAATCAAAGGGCCAAGTTATCTTCTCTGCCTCATTAGAAAGACCTTAAGGTTCAGTATCACTGTCCTTCCATCTGCCAAGTTGGACTCCAAGGCCCCCCACTCTTCTTCCATCCCCTTCCCCCATTCCCTTTCACAGTCTCTGCCTAAAAATAGGCTGGGGTGCAAGCTGACATGGAGTAAGTATGGAGTCCTTTCAATGATGAAAATACTTTCAAGTATGAAGTACAGAACTAAGGCCCAAGCATGGCAAGAAGACTCTTACACTATAGAATACGGGACGAGAATGCATTATGATATTTAAAACATGGTTTACACTTACCAGTGAATTGAATAAGAAAAATTCTTAAATCAAGCACTGGCAAAAATCTAAATCTATTGGAAATCATTGAAAAAGTTCTTAGGGGCCAGCACCGTGGCTCAGTTGGCTAATCCTCCACCTGTGGTGCCGGCACCCTGGGTTATAGTCCCGGTTGAGGCGCCGGATTATGTCCCGGTTGCTCCTCTTCCAGTCCAGCTCTCTGCTGTGGCCCAGGAAGGCAGTGGAGGATGGTCCAAGTGCTTGGGCCCTGCACCCGCATGGGAGACCAGGAGGAAGCACCTGGTTCCTGGCTTCGGATTGGCACAGCGCGCCGGCCATAGCGGCCATTTGGGGGTGAACCAACAGAAGGAAGACATTTCTCTTTGTCTCCTTCTCTCACTGTCTAACTCTGCCTGTCAAAAAGAAAAAAGAAAAAAGAAAAAGAAAGAAAGAAAAAGTTATTAGGAACCAAAGTTTGTCCAAGTTGTATGGCAGTTTGCCTAAAGCTACTGAATTCAAAGGCGGACACTTTACACAAATATATCATATTATAGATTTGGAAAAGATCTTGCAGGTTCAAGAACTGAGAAATGATCCCCTCCCATCACACTTTCCTTCTCTCTAGCTCCTGGGCCTCTGTTTATTCTCCCTCTCTCTCTGCAGTGTTTGGACTGAAGAATCTCAATGCACCTTGCTGAATGCATCCATCACAGAAACATTTAATTGCTCCTTCAGCTGCGGTTCAGAATGCTGGAAAGTCTCTCAGTATCCCTGCCTCCAGGTGTACGTTAACCTGACTTCATCTGGGGAAAAGCTCCTTCTCTATCACAATGAAGAGACAATGAAAATCAATCAGAAGGTAGGAGCATGGCACACTGCATTGCAAGCACCTCCACAGAGCTTCACACATTCATCCCTCCATCTCTCTCTCTCTCTCCCTCTCTCTCTCTCTCTCTCTCAAGTCCCACTTTGCCAGCATTTCAAAGGAAAAATAGTAGCAGGAAGCAGGCCCTGCTTCCTGCATTCCCAGAACTTGCTATTTGACTCTTGCCTAGGAAATATCGTTTTCTGTGCAAGCTATGGACAAGTCAGTCCCACTTTTTTTTTTTTTTCTGTAGTGCAGATTTAACCTTAACTTCCATTTGGATAAGTGGAATCAGTAAATATAAATGTATTATGTCTATACACAAATAGACTGGATCTTTCAAAGTTAGTATACAGCAGCTCAGTTAGAAAAGTATAAGCCTGGACTAGCATTGTGGCATAGCAAGTAAAGCCACCGCCTGCACTGCCAGCATCCCATGTGAGCATCAGTTCATATACTTGTTGCTCCATTTCTGATCCCAGATCTCGGATAATGGCCTCAGAAAAACAGTAGAAGATGGCCCAAGTGCTTGGTCCCCTGCCACCCACATGGAAGACCAGATGGAATTCTAGGCTCCTGGCTTAGGCCTGGACCCACCCTGGCCATTGCAGCCACCTGGGGAGTGTACCAGTGAATGGAAGATATTTCTGCATCTCTCCCTTTCTCTATGTAACTCTGATTTTCAAATAAAGAAATAAAACTTTATAAATGTGTAAGCAAAAAAAAAAAAAGTTACTTGTCACGTATCTGGGAATCAGGAGGTAAAAATGTGTTTGATATTTCTGAAGACATGGTAAATTAATAATGTGCAGGGCCAGCGCTGTGAGTGGGTAAGGCTGCCACCTGTGATGCCAGCATACCACATGGGTGCCAGTTTGAGACCCAGCTGCTCTACTTTCAATCCCTCTCTTTGCTGTGGCCTGAGAGAGCACTGGAAGATGGCCCAAGTCCTTGGGCCGCTGCACCCATGTTGGAGACCCAGAGGAGACTCCTGGCTCCTGGCTCCTGGCTCCTAGCTTCAGATTGGCTCAACTCCAGCTGTTGTGGCCATCTGGGGAGTGAACCAGCAAGTGAAGGACCTCTCTCTCTCTCCTTCTTTCTGCCTCTTTCTCTCTGTGGCTCTGCCTTTCAAATAAATAAATAAATACTTTTAAAAAGGGATCTATTATAAATTAATTAATTAATTAATAATGTGACTTTTATATACTTTTATGTCTCTAAAAAGACAAGTTACCTCAGCCGGCATTCGGCTCAATAGGCTAATCCTCCGCCTGCGGCGCTGGCACACCAGGTTCTAGTCCCGGTCGGGGCGCCGGATTCTGTCCCGGTTGCCCCTCTTCCAGGCCAGCTCTCTGCTATGGCCCGGGAAGGCAGTGGAGGATGGCCCAAGTCCTTGGGCCCTGCACCCGCATGGGAGACCAGGAGAAGCACCTGGCTCCTGCCTTCGGATCAGCGCGATGTGCCGGCCACAGCACACCAGCCGCGGTGGATGTTGGAAGGTGAACCAACGGCGAAGGAAAACCTTTCTCTCTGTCTCTCTCTCTCTCACTGTCCACTCTGCCTGTCAAAAAAAAAAAAAAGACAAGTTACCTCATTGCTAGGTCAGAAAATTTAACCCATGCACATTTTGTGTGTGTGTGTGTGTGTGTATGTTTCTTCATATTTTGTGTTTCTATCTGTTCATATAGGGCATTTGGTGAGGCAGTCAAGTTGCCACATTCCATAGCCAAGTGCCTAGTTAGGGTCCTAGCTACTACACTTCTAATCAAACTTCCCGCTAATGCACAACCTGGGAACCAACAGTTGATGCCTGCCACCCATGTGGGAGACCTAGATTGAGTTCTAGGCTCCTGGCTTCAACCTGACCCAGCCTGACTGTTGCAGGCATTTAGAGAGTGAACCAGTGTGAGTCTCTCTCTCTAACTCTCTCTCTCTCCCTCCCTCCCTCCCTCCTTCCCTTCCAAATAAATAAAATTTTTTGAAAACCTCACATTAGTATATATTCAAGTCCATCCAGTGGATCTTAACAAACATTTATTATATCTACATAACACTGACATTTATGACATCTGGAATGATCAGTAAAGTATCAATAGAACCAACTCACGGGTACCAATTTTAAGCTAACTGCATTGAGTTTTAGATTTATGGCAGCAATTTAAATGTCCACAAGACTCTCATATACCAAGACAGGGTACAACCATCATGAACTCAAATCTGTTTTATAAAAAATTTCACTGTAATTGTTAGCACTTAAATGTAAATCTTAGAGTTATCAAAATAATTCATTGGCTTAGAGTTTCAATACTAGAACATGAGGAACAAGTAGGATGATGTATTTTTGGTATATTGACACAAAATAAACACACCCTGCATTTTGGTGACAGTAACTTGAAAAAAGTATTACAAATATCTCTGAGAACTCAACATAATGAATATTTCAGAGAATGTTGTTTGAAAATGTTTGCTCTGATTTGCTTTCGTTTGTAGTAGCCACAAGCACAGTTCTGAGCCTGTGCTTCAAATTATATAAGGCTTAGCTCTCTCACAGAGTGTTTGTATTTCAAGACCTTCCCTCGAGTCAGATTTTTAAATCAAAGCTGACCTGTAATGACAAATGCCTATAAAATTCAAATCTTTAAGGAATTGGAAAGTGGCCAAAGTTGAATAAGCATCAAGAGTGGAACATATTTCCATGTCCTGATTTTGACATTTTATCAGTACAGCTCTGTGAATGCATTATTTAGCCTATAAACAGGGAGTGAAGTTACCATAAAAGTCCCAGTTATATATTTAGGATCAGAATTCTAACTGTCCCTCAGTATCATTCTAAGTCATTATTTGTTTTTTTGCACAACCAGTTTTAAATGTAAATTATGACATACACGCTGTAACATGCATGGGATGAAAAAGTACTTATTACAAAGAGAGTCCTCTATGTAAATCACCACAAAATAAAGAAATACAACATTTCCTGCATCCCTAAAACATCCTTTATGACCCCTCTCAATAACTATAGTCTCTGCTCCCTGCCAAAAATAGCAACTATCCTGACTACTAAGACAAATATTTTTCTTTGTCATTGTAGCACTTAAACATACATCCTTAAATATTATAGTCCGGTTTTGCTTCATTTTTTAAAGTATATAAATGGAATCATACAGAATATTTTCATTTACATCTTGTTTTCTTCACACAGCATTATATTTGTTAGATTCCTTCCATTTGGTCATAGTCCATTCATAAATTGGAAAATATTCTCTTGTATGAATATGTCAAATGGTTTTTCACGCTGTTGATGGGAATTTTGAGTTATCTTTAGTATGGAACTATTACATAAGATTCTATGAATATTCTGCATATGGCTCGGTGCATAACCACACACATTGCTGCCAGGTAGAAACCTGGAAATGGGCCATCCAGATCATAGAGTGTACATCTCCTGAAGTTTAATAAATAATACCAAATGGTTTTCCAAAATGCTTACACCAGTTTACATTCCCACCAACCTGTGAGTATGAGTTATTATTGCTCCAAATCTACACTGACACGTAGCATCATTTATATCTTTAATTGTAATTAATGTAGTGATATTTCCTTGTGTTTCTGGTGGATAATGTTAGCCAAATGCCTTTTTTCACTGATTTATTGAGCATTTCAATATCCTCTTTGTGCAATGTGTGTTCAATTTTCTTGCCCACTTTTCTATTGGATTAATTTTTGTTCATATTCATTGTAGGAATTCTTTAAATACAAACCTCTGTTGGTTATAGGTGTTGCAAATCTCTCTTCCCATTCATTGGGTGACCTTCTCACTTTATGAATGATGTTTTTCAATGAAAGAAGTTCCTAATTTCAGTGACACAAAATTCTGTGACCATTTCTTTTGGTTTAGTGCTTTCATTGTTCTGTTTGATAAATCTTTACCTCTCCTGAGGCCATAAAGTCATTCTTTTCACAATGGAATGCAATCTGCCTTGGATTGATTATTTAGGGGTCAAATTCCTTGGTTTCTTTAGCCTTATTTTTTCACATAGACAACTACTTGCTCCAGTCCATTATTAAAGAGATTATCCTTTCCTCACTGGATTATTTTTATTATCCCATTTCATCCTGTTTTCTCAAAAGTTTTCTAATATGTTACTAATTTTTTAATGTTCATCCTAGAGATTACAACTTGTAGTCAAGAACATTAGAACATTTTAACTCCATTTTTTCTTTTCTCAGCTTACATAGTATTGTCACTTTCCTCTATATATATATACTTTCAGCTCATGTAGACACTATCATTATTGCTGCATAAAATAAATACAAATTGACACTCGTCCCTATATTTCCCTGTTTCCATTATTATTCATTCTTGTATCTCTGATCTTCCATCTGGGGACCATTTTTCTATGGCCTAAAGAGTACTCTCTAATTAGTATTTATTTTACTGCTGCAGATGCTCCAAAGAATTTTCTCAGTTTTCATTTTTCTGAAAATATTTTTATTTCATTTTCATTCTTGAAGTATACATTCAATGAGTACAAAACTCTAAATTGGCAATTATTTTACTTCCATTGTCTTCTGGTATGCATTGTTATTATTCAGACATCAAGCCTCAGCCTAATAGCTGCCTCTTTGAAGGTAATCTTGACCTATTTTAAAGATTAATTTCTGTGGCTTTCTACAATTTAACTATTCTATGCCAAAATGTGCAGTTATTTTTCTTTAGCCTTTCTTTTAGTGTCCCAGGGATTTTTTTCCTGTTCCTTAAGGTTCTTTCTCAATTTTAGAAAGTTCTCAGTCGTTATCTCATCAAACATTGTCTTCCTCTTTTACTTCTGGGACTCCAAGGGGCCATATGCTAGGCTTTCTCACTTTGTCTCCCATGCGTGTATTCTCCCTTCAATATTTTCCCTCCCTTCGTCTCTTTTTCATTCTAGATATGTACCTAGCTTCTAGTTCAGCAATTCTTCCCTCAACTCCAAAAAATATACTATTAAACTCATTCATTAAGTTCTTACTTTTCCTTACTATATTTTCAATTCTAGAAAATTTTAGAAATTCTATATTTTTTAGAAAATGTCCATTTGTGTTTTGTTTTACCATTTGCAGTGTTCTGCAGTTTTCTTTTTTTTTTTTTTTTTTTTTTTTTTTTTTTTAGTTCTTCAATATAAAAAGTAAACTTATAGGGGCAGGCATTTGGTACAGCAATTAAGATGTCACTTGCCCACATCCCAAATCAAAGTGCCTGTGTCTGAGTCTTACCTCTGCTTCTGATTCTAGCTTCCTACCAATGTACACCCTCAGAGGCAATAGGTAATGACTCAGCTACTTAATGGCTCAAGCACATTGTCTGAGACCAACCTGGAATTTCAGGCTCCTGGCTTCAGGTTGTCCCTGCCCCAGCTGTTGTGGGCATTTGGTGAGCAGATAGAAGATAACACTTTTTCTAACTATGTATGTATCTATCTATCTATCTATCTATCTATCTATCGTCTTTCTATATCTCCCTGCTATTCAAGTAAATTTTTAAATTAAGTAAAATTATACTTTTAAGTTTGTTTGATGATTTCAGTATCTTCTCTTGTTTATTTTTATGTTGTATTGAATGCTCTGATTATTTTTTATTAGGTGTTAGAAACCATATCTGCAAATATATTTATAAAAATAACTTTACGCCAGCGCCGTGGCTCAACAGGCTAATCCTCCGCCTTGCGGCGCCGGCACACCGGGTTCTAGTCCCGGTCAGGGCACCGATCCTGTCCCGGTTGCCCTTCTTCCAGGCCAGCTCTCTGCTGTGGCCAGGGAGTGCAGTGGAGGATGGCCCAAGTGTTTGGGCTCTGCACCCCAGGGGAGACCAGGATAAGCACCTGGCTCCTGCCATCGGAACAGCGTGGTGCGCCGGCCGCAGCGCGCTACCGCGGCGGCCATTGGAGGGTGAACCAACGGCAAAAGGAAGACCTTTCTCTCTGTCTCTCTCTCACTGTCCACTCTGCCTGTCAAAAAAAAAAAAATAATAACTTTAAGTCCAGGAATATGACATGATATCATGCTTTTCAAAAATTGTTTCCATTTGCTTTGCTAGGCCCCTGGGGCATAAGCCATTCAGGACTACCACATTCTGACTTCCTCAACTATAATCTGAATTCAAATCTGAACTTCAGTCCCTGTGAGGACCTGTCTACTTCAAGCTAATCATTATTCTTAGGGTGCAACCTTTCAGAGTCCCAACCCACAGTGAATGTGGGGATCATCAGGGACCCCCAGGATACGCCTCAAGGACAGTGACAGTGCTTGCCCATAGCTAGCTGTACAAACTTCTCAAAAATGCAATGCAGCCCCTTAGGCCCACAGTGCCCCTCACAATTAGCTAGTGTTCCCAGGCGGAAAGGCAGCAACCTCTTGGCTCACCTCCTTAGCCCAACAATTCAATTCACTTTCTGGGTAGCTAGCCTTTGCTCTGAATCAGAATCATACATACTGAAAGTACTCCTATCTCCACGTCAGAAAGTCATTCAACCATCTTTATGCAATGTGAGTAATATTCAGGATATTCTGAGTCAAAAATAAAAAAGAAATATTCTCAATGTCAGCCTCCCCTTTCTGATATCCTCCTCCAAGCTCACCAAAAATAATGCCTTCCGCATAGTTACTAAGAAATAAGCAGTTTTGTTGAGATTCATGAGGCAACTACTGACAACATTTGATCTGCAACAACAGGAGGCAGGCAAAAGGACATCAATTAAGCTGTCTGTATCTTTGCAAAAAGACATTCAAAAGGGTTTTGTTTTTAAATTTTCATATCTCTCATTTTTTTTTCTTTAGCCTTTAAACCCAGTGCCTAGTCTCTTGTCAACAGCACAGACAAAGCTGCTTAAGCTGATAAGCTGGCATGCTGTCATGCAGCAGGCAGCTCACTAATGGTCTCTGGGAGCTACAAGTGGGCTCAAGGGCCCCTGACTCTGTTGGCTGCAAGGCTGTCACTAGAATCATTACAGCATCCTATAGCTGTTGCTTGTGAATTCCTCAACTCTGACCTCCTTCAAAAGTTTAAGTGTGCTTTTACTCACCAGTGGTTCTCAAAACATGCCATCTGCCTTGAGGGTAGATTCAAAATAGTTTTGTACAAAACATGAAACTAGATACATTCTTTGGTATATAGTATATACCATATATATGGTAAAAAGTTTTATATAAAACTATCATGAGAAAGATATATATATATATACACTTAGTGAAAAGTAAGTTCCATACATTTGCCAATTATTTATAATATTTACATAAATTATTGATTCCAAATAGCTAAACTACTTATAGTATTCACATAAATTAGCCAATTGCTTAACACTACAATAGACAAAATGAGCATTATCCCTCATTTTGCCACCCATTCCAAAGCCTTATAGGTTCCCTAAACCCAGAAAATATATGTAGACCTCAGTTTATCAACCTGAGCAGTACTCACATTCGTGGTAAGAGAATTCTCTGTTGGCTGTAAGGGCGAGGTAGGGACCTGTCCTTTTTGTTGTTTTGCAGCATCCCTAGAAACTGCCCAATAGATAACTTGCATCCTTCCTGCTCCAGTTACAACAACTAAAATTGTTTCCAAACACTGACAGATCAGTGCTTAAACTTAATTTAGCTTTGTACTTAGTGTCTGTGAGATCCTAAAATCTTATGCAAATAGAATTATAAATTCTCTACATAGCATTTATAGGGTAAGGATATAAAGGAAGAAAATAAAGTGAAGTTGGGAATGTAAATGAAACATGAGGGACCCAGCATTTATTAAGTGTCTACTATATATTAAGTGCCCATCACTATGCTAAAAAATTTATAAAAATCATCTCATTTAATCCTGACTAACATCTTACTCTTAAAACAATAGCAGTCAAATTTAGGGAGGAAGCAAGTACTTTTTAATGGGTTATTTATCTTTTTTACAATTATACTGGAGGATCATGCAAAGCTGCCTGCATTTGCATGAAATTCCGGGCCATAAGTCTATAAACTTCACAAATTTCATACACACAAATTTAGGAACACAGTGATTCTTCCCACCCTATCCTCCTTCCCATCTGTACTCCCACCCTTCTCCCTCCTCCTTCTCCTACCCCCATTTTTATTTTTTACAGAGATCTATTTTCAGTTAACTCTACACACATAACTCTACACACATAAGTAAGGAGTTCAACAAATAGTATGGAAAAAACCCTGTTCAACAGCTGAGACAAAGGGTGTTCAAAAGCATCAGATCTCAAAGTGTCAATTTTACTTCTATAGATTACCGTTTAGGTACTCTATTAATTACCACAAATCAGGGAGAACATATGGTAATTGCCTTTATGGAAATGGCTTATTTCACTAAGTATAATGGTTTCCAGTTGCATCCATTTGTTGCAAATGACAGGATTTCATTTTTTTAACCTCTGTGTAGTGTTCCATGGTGTACATATACCATAATTTCTTTATCCAGTTTTCAGTTGAAAGACCTCTGGGTTGATTCCATATCGTAGCTTCTGTGAATTGAGCTAGCAGCCAAATATTATCAGAAGTTTTTAATGTACTAGGTACTATAAAGTACTAATAATTTAAATGTACTTACCATTCAATTATTCAACAACTCCATGTGTTAAATACCACTCCTATACCTCACTTTACAATAATGAAGCTGAGTCCAGAAAATGAAACAATTTTCCCAAAGTCATACCTCACTAATTAGGACTGAATTAGAATTTACGTCACTTTACTTCATCATGCTACATATAACAGAGTGAAACTTTTTCCTCTTGAAAAATAAAGGCAATAGAATGGAACTGGAAGACATTATGTTAAGTGAAACAAAACATAAAGAAAGATAAACACTGCATGTCCTTTTTTATGGGCTGTTAAAAAAAATAAATATTCGCCGGCCGCAGCACGCCAGCCGCGGGGGCCATTGGAAGGTGAACCAACGGCAAAAAGGAAGACCCTTTTCTCTGTCTCTCTCACTATCCTCTCTGCCTGTCAAAAAAAAAGAAATTAAAAAAAAGAAATCTGAACTTAGAAGAGTCGCTTATAGAGGCTGGGAAGGGTGGGAGAAAGGAAGTTATACACCAACCATGCACCACAGCACAGACAGAAGTAACAGTTTCTAGTGTTCTTATGACTACAGGTCACAAACATGTTACATCCTACAAAATGAACTAGAAAAGAAGAGCTGGTAAAAAGGTGAGGCGATATAGATGCTGACCACCTAATTTGATTCATTTATGCTATATAAATATTTGGAATACCACTCTGTTCCCCATAAAAGGTGTACAAGTGTTACATGTTAATCAATTTGTTAACTTTGAAAAGAGCTATTTTGCGTGTTGATTAACCCCAGGCACCAGGACACTTCTGTATCATTAGTGGATATCCTAGGTCTTTAAGCTTTTTCTCTACTCCATATTAAGCAAAAATGCCATAATAGACTTAAGAACTTTGGGCAAATACAGGGAAAGAAAATCTGTCTCCAGAGGAACCATCATCTTGACACTAAAGCAATCAGCAGCAGTAAAGCATAAATTCTGCTTTTGTTTCTTCTACCAAACAGTCCCACTTACTGAAATCAAGCTGACACTAAAATTGCAAAATAAATAAGTTTAAACTAAATTTTGTGGGATTCACTCTTTTAAAAATTATAAGGAGCAGGAAATCTCAAAGGGGAAAAAAAAATGAAGTCCAATTTACATTCTCAACTGCTCTATCTATCACTAGTGTTCTAAGAACTCAAAAATTTAAAATATACATTTGGGCCAGAGTAAGCCAAGGCTATCAGCTGGTGATCTCTTTATTCCTTGGACATGGGGATTCTGTCCTACCCTCTGACACAGAACACAGAGTCTGGAACACTGTATGTGCTTAAATATGTGCATAATGCTTGCTGCTTGTGAACTCTAGATGTTGCATCTGGTCCTAACATCAAAATGAATGTTCCACAAGGGCAATGTTGCTTTGAGGTGGGCTTTTTGTTTGTTTTTGGTGTTTGTTTGTTGAACTCATAGACATTGCAATGTAGGAAGTGCTCGTTCCCGAAGAATTCTTTGTAGGACTTTGTGCCCCAGCTCTGTGCTGGTGCAGTCTCTACTAAAACTCTGTTAGCCACATTCCTGTTCCATGGCCTCACTCCACCCTTGTTCTCATTGCTCTTCTCCATTTCTCTCTAATTGTCTCTCATGCGTTGTTTATGTTTTCTAACAACCATATTTATCATATTGCTTGGCACACTGGCACAGTATTAATTGGCATTTAATAAATAGTGACTGTATTTCATTAAACTTCTAACCCTTTCTGAAATAAGATACTTCTCTTTTTAGAAAAAAATAAATACACAATGAACCCTTCCCTGGAGATGATCCTGAGAAGCTGTTCTTTCCCTTCCTTCCCTCACAAGGAGAAGGAGACCGTCAGTGAGGCTATTCAGCCAAATCCCCCTCACTGCCCCGTCCCCTCCCCACATCTTCACTGTTTAGGGTAAAGTCTTGTCATTCTTTGCTTCAGACATGCCTAGTGAAGCATGTCCAAGAGGAGTCATCCAACAGGTAGTTTTTCAAAACTTCTGTCCATCATGAAAATAAAAATAACTTTCTCAATGAAAAGATCCTCAACATGAGGCTAAGAAAAGAAAACTTTCAGTCACTTTGCAAAGAATTGGAGGAAAGATGCAACTGTTAGTTCTTCATTGCCTGGGTAAGGGAAAGGATCATCAGGAAATGTTGGTAGCACAAGCGTTCTTCTGTGGGAGAAGAAAGGTCATGTCCATGGGGCCATCTCTCTTCAATACAAAAGAGAAGGTTCTGTCCATAAAGCATCCAATGGATTTCATAAAGCAATAAGAGTTATGAACAAGGCTCTGGATTAGGAAGAGAGATGTAAGCCTTTATTTTCCATGGACTGGCTGCCTTAGAGTTTGGTAGCTGTATATATTCATGTAAGGCACAGAAGAAAGAATGGCCAATAACATGATAAAAATGGTAACAGTTTTATCATCACTCTGTATATAAAATTATTACTCATATGTTCCTTTGTGTTTATATCATTCAGAGTCTAAAAGTTAACTCTTTATATGCCAAAACTGCCATAAAAATTACCTATATATACTAGGATCTTTACCCACTCAATCTACATTATGTTTTTTCAACTAAGAGTAGATCACTTAGAGAAGATTCATTGGAGCTGGTGTTGTAGTGTCGCAGGTGGCAGCTTAACCTGTATCACCAGCATCCTATATAGATGCCACTTTGAGTTTCTGCTGCTCCACTTGCTATCCAGATTCTTGCTAATGTGCCTAGGAAAGCAGTGGAAGATGGCCCAAGTCCTTGGGCCCCTGAACCCACAAGGGAGACTCAAACGAAGCTCCTCATTCCTGGGTTCTGCCCAGCCCAGCCTTAGCATTGCAGCCATTTAGGAGGTGAACCAGCAGATAGAAGATCTCTCTATATCTCTCCCTATGTGTGTGTATAACTCTGCCTTCCAGATAAATAAATATTTTAAAAAGAAAAAAAAATGGTGCTGACACTGTGGCATAGCAGGTAAAGCTATTGCCTACAATGCTGGCATCCCATATCGTTTGAGCCAGTTTGAGTCCTGGCTGCTCCATTTCTGATCCAGCTCCCTGCTAATGCACCTGGGAAAACAGGCTTGAGTCCTGGCTGCTCCATTTCTGATCCAGCTCCCTGCTAATGCATCTGGGAAAGCAATGGAAGATGACCCACGTGCTTGGGCCCCTACACTCATGTGGGAGACCCGGAGGAAGCTGCTGACTCCTGGCTTCAGATCAACTTAGTTCTAGCCGTTGTGGCCATTTGGGGAGTGATCGAAGAACCCTCTCTGTCTCTCTGTATCTCTGTCTGTCTGTCTGTCTCTCTCTCTCTGTCTCTCTCTCTCACTTTGCTTTTCAAATAAATAAATAAATATTTTTTTAAAAAGGAAAAATCATTTATTGACATGCATTATATGTGTTGTAAACCAATCATTTAAAACTATCCTCCAAGACCATACTAAAATAAACTTAAACTCCAAATGCATTCCAGCCTCAAGAACATACACAAAGCTATAGTTTGAGCCATAAAAAAACACAGAATCCTAGAATCCTAATTTAGAATTTAACATACTGCAAATCATCTAGGGCAAAAAGCTAAAGAACATGAGACAAGAGTAATTGAATGGGCCTGTGCCTGCAAAAACACGTGGTTGGTAGTTTTGTCTTCCTTAGAGGTTTTAGATATGAGTAGGTGGCACTTGATTAGAGACTTTAGAAAAGATCATGTGGACAAATGAGATATTCCCATAGGAAAACATGATAATGAAAATTTATTGAGGCTTTCGGTTTATTTTCTACTTAATCCTCACAAAAACTCAATCAGAAAGGCTCTGTTAACTCCATTATATAGTGAAATTAGTTCTGAAGGACACTATAACTTGACTACAGTAAGATAGTAACCCAGCAACCAGATCTGCTGAACACAAGTCAGGAGCTTGTTATACTACCTCATACATTAATTATCACAAATGGGCTCATCAATAATAAAAGTAGAGGTGGGTGTTTAGCTCAGCAGTTAAGACACCAGTTAAGGTACCCATGTCCCATATATGAGTGCCTGGGTTCAACACCTGGCTCCAGCTCCTGACTCTAGCTACCAACTAGTACAGATGCTGTGAGGTAGCAGTAATGGCCCAAGAAATTGAGTGCCTGCTACCCATGTGGGAGGCCTGGATTGAATTTTCAACTCTCAAATTTGGTCCCAGCCCAATCTTGGCCATTAAAATCCTTTGGGGACTGAACTAGCAGATAGAAGCTGATTCTATCTCAAGAAAAAAATGTAAAAATAATAAAATGAAAAGAGAGACTGATATATGGTAGAATTTTCAGAGGCAATCAAAAATACTCTAGTGGCAGATGATGAGATCATGAAGAGCTATAGTACTAGGGCAATAATCTTTTCTTCTCTAGCAATCTGCCTGTTCCACCTATGTGTGCTACTGGCCTGAGGACCTAAGTCCAGACATCTGTAGAACATGCCTCATCCTGCCAACAAAAAGTACACATTCAGACCTTGATGGATTGAAACTTCAGTCAGCAGCTCCTGTGTCCAGTGCTGTGGCATAGTAGGCTAGGCCTCCACCTGTGGTGCCGGCACCCCATATGGATGCAGTTCAGTCCCAGGCTGCTCCTCTTCTGATCCAGCTCTCTACTTATGGCATGAAAGAGCAGTGTAAGATGGCCCAAGGGCCTGGGCCCCTGCACCCAAGTGGGAGACCTGGAAGAAACTCCTGGCTTCTGGCTCTGGATCAGCCCAGCTCCAGCCATTGTGGCCATTTGGGGAGTGGACCAGTGATGGAAGATCTTTCTGTCTATCCCTCTCTCTTTCCGAAACTCTATCTCTTTTAATAATAAATAAATAAAATCTTTTTTTAAAAAAAATAAGCAATTCCTATATTATAGCATTGCCAGATGGTGTCAAAGGCAGTCTATATCCCATTTTATTTGGAAGAATTCTTTTTTAAAGAGTTATTTATTTATTTGAAAGCCAGAGTGAGAGAGAGAGAGAGAGAGAGAGAGAGAGAGAGAGATCTTCCATCCGTTGGTTCACTCGCCTAAATGGCTGCAAAGTCCAGGGCTGGATGTGGCCAAAGACAAGAGGCAGGAGCTTCTTCTGGGTCTCCCATATGGGTGCAAGGGCCCAAGCACTTGGGCCATCTTACACTGTTTTCCCAGGAACATTAGTAGGAAGCTGGATCACAAGTGGAGCATCTGAGACTCGAATTAGTGTTCGTATGGATTTCTGACATTGCAAACAGTAGTTAACCTGCTATGCTACAATACGAGTCCCTGGAAAAATTCTTACCTAGTGATAGAATTGTTGCCATTCGGCTAGCAAACGTTTCTTCAAAGAAAGAAACGTCTTGGCTTGTCTCTATCCTCATATCCTCTGTCTCTCTCTCTCTTATACTCTCTTTCTCTCTTTTTCCTTCGCCACCCCTTCACTCCGGTCTGTAGGGTGTTCCCCAATAAACCCTTTCTCTTAAAAAAAAAAAAAAAGAAATGTTTTTAAACTCAAGTCAATACACAAGAGCATAAGAAAAGGAAAAACTATTTTTAATGGAATGCCATTTTATAGAGATCATTACAATAACTCAGTACTATTAGACACTGAAACTATTACTGTAAATGATCTTGGCACAAAAAATAGAGTTCTTATGTACCTGTAATCTAAATTGACCCACATTAAATTCAAACACAAATGATGTCCCTGGGTTTGTTGTTGTTGCTAATGCTTTGCTTCCAAAATCTTTTAAATCTTTTTTTAAACACATGACTTGTGCATGTTTGAAGATGGTGGCAACGAAGAGGTATCCACATACCACCCTTACCCTTTGGTTCAGAGGCATCTATTCATAGGAAATTTGCTTCAGGCAGTCATCAGCCAATTTTTGTACTACGTCATTAACTCGCTATGAAATTCTGTTTCCTTGGAGATACTTTCAGAACCTTAATACCATACTGGCACCACACCCTGCTCTACGTACATGTATTTTTTTTATTTTTATATTTTATTATTTATACTTTTTAAATTTTTTTTATTTGACAGATAGTGTTAGTGAGAGAGAGAGAGAGATAGAGAGGTCTTCCTTCCGTTGGTTCACCCCCCAAATGGCCACTACGGCCAGAGCTATGCCAATCCGAAGCCAGGAGCCAGGTGCTTCCTCCTGGTCTCCCATGCAGGTGCAGTTGCCCAAGCACTTGGGCCATCCTCCTCTGCCCTCCCGAGCCACAGCAGAGAGCTGGACTGGAAGAGGAGCAGCCAGGACTAGAACCCGGTGCTCATATGGGATGCTGGCGCCTCAGGCGGAGGGTTAGCCAAGTGAGCCACGGCACCAGCCCCAAAAAAAGGCTATGCACATGTATGAATGTTTTCACTTCATTCATACCTGCTTACATTTAAAGGTATCAACTAGATATTGCTAAAAAGAACATCACTTTACACATGGTTTATAGTACTGTTAGCATGCCCAGCCTCCATTCTTAAGTTATCAAAAACCTTCCTGCTGTTTATAGTAAAATAATCTAATGATTACAGCTCAGCAGACAAAATAGGTGCGTGGGTGCCCATTAATAAAATCAAGGAAAAGAGTAAGGCTAGTTTTCATTAGTAAAAACTCTATTTTTCTTATACTTTCATCTAGGGAAATCTATAGGTCTAAATTTTCTATAATTCCAGGATCCTATCCCCAAAACTTCTATCAATGTTCCTGAAAAGTAACCCACAGCCCACCTCCTTTGTGTCTCAGCTTACAGTCTTGTAAGCTGTGCACTTCACAAACTCTAGGAGTAGCAGCCACATTGTAAAACTCATAGATGTATTTATAATCACAATTTACAAATTGATAAGTGGCAATAAAATGTGAGGTTTTTTTTCATAAAATAGGTTTGTTATATTAATTTTCCAAATTAAATAGTGTTTTGAAGAAAAGACATAGCTTTCTAATTTATACTAAAGCAGTATATAGATTATCAGTGATCTTGTCAGAAGCAAACGTAATTCACATTAATCAGTTACATTGATCATTAGATTACAGAGAGAACCAGGAGTCTTTGTTGTCCCTATGAAGAAATAGTTACCATAGAGAGGGGAAAGAGTTAACAACTACTGTCACATCCCCCAGAAAAGTGACTTTTATATGTGTAAAGGCAGAGTTGGAAAGAGAGAGAAACAGAATGAGAGAGAGAGAGAGAGAAAGTTAGTTTCCACCCTCCAATTCATTCCCCAAATTGCTGCAACAGCCAGGGCTGGGCCAAGCTGAAACCAGGAGCCTGGAACTCCATCCTGGTCTCCCATGTGATTTGCATCAGGGTTTCCCATGTGGGTGGATAGTACTTCGGCCACCACCTGCTGCTTTCTCTGACATACTACAGGGAACTGAATTAGAAGTGTAGCAGCTGTACTGGCACACATTGGTGATGCTGGTGTCACAGGTAGTGGCTTAACCCACGTGCCACAACATCATACCCAGAAACTTTTGATATTATGTGGACAAAAGATAGAAAGGTTGACATTCTGATGTAGCAAGAAGCTGGAATCAGGAGTATGTTAAATTGGGGAAAATTAAAACCTACCACACTTAGCTATGGAAAAAACAAGCCATTGGGAATCTCTTTGTTTAATTCTTACATATAAAATAGGGAATGATTACATCAAGTCAATGAACATACTCATCATATGAGTATAATCAATAAGTGAATAATATATCAGGGGCTGGCACTATTGCATAGCAGGTAAAGCTACGGCCTACAGTGCCAACATCCCATAAGGACTCCGGTTCAAGTCCTTGCTGCTCCACTTCCAATTCAACTCTCTGCTATGGCTTGGGAAAGCAGTAGAAGATGGCCCAATTATTTAGGCCTCTACACCCAGGTGGGAGACCTGGAAGAAGCTCCTGACTCCTGGCTTTGGATCGGTGCAGCTCAAGCTGTTGCGGCCAATTGGGGAGTGAACCAGCAGATGGGAGACTTCTCTCTGTGTGTAACCCTTTCAAATAAATAAATCCTTAAAAATAAATAAATAAATAATATGTTGATGAATTATTAAGGAACATCTTCACCACATACTCTAAAACATTGTTTTAATCCACTTATGATTTCTTAGAGTTTCTAGAATGCACTTTGAATGTAGAAAGACTAACCACTATGGTTAGTTCACAGATCTCTCTCTCTCTCACACACACACACCATCTTTCCATAACAGTTTATCTTATTCTCCACAGTGCTCCTATATACCTAAATGTGAGAAAAACTTTGAAGAATCCATGTCCCTGGTGAATGTCGTCATGGAAAACTTCAGGAAGTACCAACATTTCTCTTGTTATTCTGACCCAGAAGGAAACCAGAAAAGCGTCATCCTAACCAAACTCTACAGTTCCAACGTGCTGTTCCACTCACTCTTCTGGCCTACATGTATGATGGCTGGGGGTGTGGCAATCGTCGCGCTGGTGAAACTCACACAGTACCTCTCCCTACTCTGTGAGAGGATCCAACGGATCAATAGATAAAAGCAAACATGGATGAAATAATTTTTGTTAAAGCTCAAATACTGTTTTCTTTCATCTTCACCAAAGAACCTTAAGTTTGTAATGTGCAGTCTGTTATGATTTCCTTAATATATTCTTCTATGTAGAGCAATAATGCAAAAGCTGTTCTATATGCAAACATGATGTCTTTATTCAGGAGAAGAAATAACTGTTTTGTGTTGGTTGGTTGTTCTCATAATCTTGTTTCAGTGCTGGACCTAGTATTTCCTTCTCTTGTTCAGCCAAAACAGGCTCAGTTACTCATTTGCCAAGCTTTGTGGAAGAGTGTAGATGATATTGATGGGATAAGGTTGGAATTCTCAGTTGTAAGATTTCTTGAAGACAATATTTTCATCATCTCTTGTTTACTAAAGCTATAGCCAAAAAATTTTTTTCTTTTCTTATTCTAAATGGAGACCCATAGCAAGTGAGAATCAAAATTTTCCGATTAAAGGGTGTTAAATATTTTCCTTGTATTTTTACCATATCGCTGGAAAGAAGAGGGGAAACCTAGCCAGCTACTTTTCTTTCATTACTTTTTATTCATAACTTTAAACTTTTTTAACTGATTTCAAAAAATAATGTTTTCATTAACCAATTCTATAATATCTTATTGTGATTTAAATAGGAAATTAACAGAGCCCTTTTTCCATTTAAGACCCTGCTACTGTGTGAAGAAATGATATTTAAAAGGAGTTTCATAGCGTAAGAGCTGACTGAATGTTAGTAGGTGCTCCATTTCGATCCAAAAAAGTCTGTTGCTGAGTTTCTTGTGTGAAAAACCCAATTTCATTTCAACTGAGTTGTTAGATTGTAAAGTTAAAATGTTACTTTCTGATAAAAATGGATGGACTTATTTCAATGGGTAAATCTATTGTGGCAAATTAACATGTTGGAATATTGTTCTTTGGGAATTTATTATTGAAATAATGAATGTGTAGTCTCTCCTTCTGACCAAGTGTTCGCTTGTGGGATTTTAAAACTATGTACACAGAATATTTGTCTCCTATACATGTTTTATTTTTCTATTTACAATTCTTTTTGTTTTTTGGTTGTTATATTTTATACACAGAATATACCTTTTTCCTAACACACATTTGAATTGAATAACAGATTTAAAGGAAGCCTTTGTTCACATTGCTATTTATATTGTGTTGGGGGGCGGGGAATGAGGGGTTGGTTTTAAATAAAAACATTCCATCTTTTATTTAATATCAACATCAAAAGGAGAAGACAAACATCTATCTTTCTCATTTATATTTAAGTACCTTTTTGTAATGTAGTATATTACATTATTATCTTTCTCATCTATATTTAAGTACCTTTTGTAATATAGTTTTTTAGGTATTGCAAAATTTTACAAATCACTTTGTGAAGTGAATGGTAAAACTAATATGATGAAGTGGAAGTTATTCTGCAATATTGTAATTTATAGTTTGACTTTTCATAAGCAAATAAATCCCTAGGGTGTGATCAGGTCTCATATGTGTAAGTTAACATTTTTTAAGTCCATTAATCACAAGATTTGAATAATTCTTGCATTCAGGGCTCATAGGCCTATAGCAGTCCAAAAACCTGTAATCTGCTAGCCCTAAAGGTATTTTAAGAGATTATAAGAAGTTCCCTTTTTAACACAAAAACATACACATAACATTGCAAAATGAAAAATATGGGAAAACTCTTTATTCTTCTCCCTTAAAACATAATTCTGAAGATAGTAATACAGCCAACAATCCATAATCTTTAATGCCCCGTGGGCTTCCCTTCAAGTGATCCAATGTGGGCTCATCCTGCAAGGTCCACACTGTCAGGATGGTAGGGCGACGGTGTTCTTTGACAAGAAACACCAGAGACAGTTTTGGTGAACATGTCCATTTATTAGCAGTTAGGCACAAGCTTTTATAGGGCAGGTAAAGGGGAGTAGCTAGCTCAGGTAGCAACACTAATTCTAAAGGATAAAGCTGATACTGATGCCGCCATGCTTCTCCAATCAGCTTGAAGGTCATGTAGCCCACATGGACTTCCAGGTGGTCTTATGGGTCTGGACCACATCTAGCTAACAGTTACAAGGCCCCTCAATAGGAAGCGGGGGTGGGAGAAATGTGTCCGGGGCCCTTGCCACCTGCCAGCAGTCAGGTCATATGTGGGTCTCAGTATGCTGAGTCCTCAACAGGGGTTTTTCCCGGGGGGCATGGTGTGTCATGCCCTCTTGACCTCCTGCATAGGCTAGGAAGCAGGTAGTCTTCCAGCCAGGTACAGGATCACCCACAACCCAAGGGTAAAATAAATGTGAATGAAATTATTAGATAGGTTTTCCTCCCTCTGAATTTTTATTCAAAAATAAAATTGGGGGGAAATTGATATTTTAGTTAAGAATGTAGAAATCTCAAGGACACACACTCACACACACACATAAAAGATTAACTAGTGCCTTCTTGAATTCCGACACAGCAACAGTCACTTAAATAATTTAGTTATGTACACAACTAAATGTTCATTATTATAGGAGAAACACCTGGAATCACAACAATATTTTAAGTACTTTACATGTTAATCTTTATAACAACCCTATTGAAGGGGGCACTATTATCTCATTTTGCAGCTGAAAATGTTGAAGCTCAAAAATATTAAATAAATTCTACAGGATTAAAAACTGATACTATGATAGTGGGGAGCTGAGAAAATGCTCATCTTGTAGCCTTTCTAATATGGTAACCATTTCCAGAGCTGTGGGATCTTTCTACTAACATTGGGTTAGCTGAGTTTTGAATGAGTTTAAAGAAGAAAGAATATTGAATTGGAAGTCAAAAGAGCTTTGTTTAAGATCTGGTAACTAGGTAATTTTTTGCTTCTCAATTAGTCTCTCGACTTCTTTATGAAATTAGGAGGTGCGGCCAGCTGACCACTAAGGTTCTCTTTAACACTAACGGTACATCTTAGGCATGTGAAAGGAGTAACAAACATTACTCTCCAACATTCAGAGTGCAGGTCTGATTCTCAAACAGATTCGGTGCATATTAATCTGCAGATTAAAAAGCAGCCTCCCTGCTGACATTCCCAATAACCTACTTGCCTCTTTAGGTCCAAAACTTTATTTATGTCTGCTAGAAGCAGAGCTCTGAGACTTCACATTATCCAACACAAATGGTTTCCTCAAATAATATGAATGCCTATGCTTCCAAATCATTTTCATTATCCAATTGGCACATGCCATCTAAAACTTTATTGATTTCAGGTTCCCTGAGTTGCAATTGTATTAAGCCAGAAATGATAAATGTACCAATGACTTCTTGCAAATAGCTATAATAAAAAGAAATGATTCCATAGAAAGCTACTGGCAAAACACTGACTGATGGTAATAATGGTGTGTGCAATCATAAAATACTTCTTATGTAGACCACATGACATTTAGCATTCTAGCATGCCACGCTTTTCCCATTGACATCAATGACCAAAACAAAAAAAAAAAAACTAATGCATTGCATTTATAAAACAAATATTATATATTATTTTCAGTATGTCAAGCAAAAAATACGTAACTACATTCCTTTGAGTAAAACATCCTGACATTGTAATCATGCTATTATATTACCAGAGAGGCCTATGCAATAGAAAAATAATATGAATAATTAACTGAAGTTAAAACAGTTTTAAAGGAATTATTTGTTACAACACAGCACAGATTAATTTCTCCTCTCCTTCACCAAAATACTAACATGAACAATGTCCAAACAACTGAGGTAGTTCTCATTGTCCTGACAGGGAAGAGGTTAGACATTATTCCTTATCTTCTCAATATCTGCTTTCTTCCCTCCCCCCAGGTGAAATATTTCAGTAAGAATAATCTCATGGGGCCGGCGCCACGGCTCACTAAGCTAATCCTCTGCCTGTGGCACCGGCACCCCAGGTCTAGTGCCGGTTGGGGCGCCGGATTCTGTCCTGGTTGCTCCTCTTCCAGTCCAGCTCTCTGCTGTGGTCTGCAAGTGCAGTGGAGGATGACCCAGGTCCCTAGGCCCTGCACCCGCATGGGAGACCAGGAGGAAGCATCTGGCTCCTGGCTTTAGATCGGCGCAGCGCGCTGGCCACAAAGCGCCAGCAGTAGCGGCCACTTGGGGGGGGGGGGGGTGAACCAACGGAAAAAGGAAGACCTTTCTTTCTGTATCTCTCTTTCTCACTATCTAACTCTGCCTGTAAAAAAAAAAAAAAGAATAACTTCATGGTTCTACAATAACCACTCCAACATATGTACCACATGGGAAATTTGAAGGAATAAAAGCTACAGGACTCTCCTGAAAAATTTACCAGCATAACATGTATAGCAGACATTGACAGGAAATGTATATGTTGAGTCTGTTTCATCCTTCCATATTTTCAGCAACTGTAAAAGATAATACAAAGTATGCAAAGCATACAACACTAGCTTATCTTATTGAGTCTATAATGTATTGGAGAGGTGTTGAGACAACACTATGTGTTGGGGTGTGTGTGTGCAAAATGCAATTATTAATAAGTGTAGAAATCTAGTATAAATACTAGTAGTATCTACTCCTTGGAGCTAGAATAGCTCTAAAATATCACTTTGTCCAAAACTCACACCAATGCATGAATCCTTTCTACAATATCCTCAGAAGGGACCACCTAGTGATAGGGATGGTTACTAACTGAATCCCGCCAGTGATGAAATATGTCATCACTTAGTGTTAGAAAGGTTACCTGCCAACAAGTTGAAGTATGCCATCCCATGATATCTACTCCTTAATAATGCACAAAATAAAACCAGTTATCTTGTCACTGTCTTATTTTATTAGTGTTATTTTATTGAGAAAAAAGAAGGAGGAGTTGAGGAAACAGCAACTTCCTTTTGCTTAAAATACAAGATCATGAAAACAACCCATTCAGCCAAACTTAAGGCATAAAGGGAAATTTGTGAGGGAAGCATAAATGACATCAATTTTAACAGTTAAGAATAGATCCATTAGAATCTAAATGTTTGTGGATGAATTAAATTGATGAGCTAGCTAAATATTTTTGCTGCCATATGACTTTTAATCCTTCTGAAACGTGGTGATGTGGCCTTCTGAAAGGTAACAATGTTTGAAATTCCACACCGGGCTCTTATTCAAGTTTCTGGCAACCATACTAGGATTACCTAAGAGCATAAATGCATTCCTAACAAAATGTTGCTACAATTGCCATGAGTTTTTCTTGGCTAAGCTACTATTCTCCAGTGTATTGCTAACGAATTGGAAGAAATGTCAGCCTGTGAATTCTAGTTGCAACTTCATGAGTGTTTCATTTAAGTAGGAAGAGAAATAGAGTCATCTAATTAGAGCTTCCAGAAGCATTGTTTAACCAGATCCTATAAAGCAAATTCAATGTTTGAGCCCTTGCAAGTTATAATATGACTTTTTACCAACACCATTTATCAGGGTCATGGAGAAAACTTCAAGATCCTCTACACAATTTCACCAATCGTTAGCAATAAAAGTCCCAAGTTACCATCATCATGTCTCTCCTCTCTGTCTCTCTCTCTCTGTCTCTCCCTACCTCCCCAAATTCCTCCCCCTCCCCATGTAAACCATACCTCTTCTTTCTTCTCTTGGTTGTTTCTTAATCTCCATATACAAAGAAAGATAATCCTGAGCAACTACATAAGACCCTTTATCTATAACCACAGGAGAAAAACACATCATTCCTATTAGTGCTTTAAAAAGCCACTTCTCTTTGTATCATATGTCCACTACTGAGCCCACTAGTATAGCCCAGGGGATAGTAAACCCCCACTGGCCAGACCACAGAGCATTATATGCCCACATTATATATGGCATTATAGGCCCACATCTGTAATGATGAAGGCAGGTCTTGTGATTGGCAGTGCCACCAGCAGAAGGATAATTCCCCTAAGAGAAATTTATACTTATATATATTAAAGAACAGTAGAAGGGGTGCTGGCCAAGTGAAAATAGCTGCTGTCCACTACAGGCAACTTGGACAATCTCACACCCAATTCTTCCAGCACAGATTTTGGTCAAACAGAAAACAGCACCACTTGAATAGGAGGAAAAACAAGTACTACCAAGAAAGTAAAGGATTAAAGGGAACAACTACTCAGAATTCACTTTGCACATTTTTTGTGATGCTCTCAATTATCTCACATAATTTAAAAGGGAAAAATCGTTTCTGATTTTCACTACTTGAGAGCTTCAGTTAGAGCTCACATTTTGATTTTTGCAGGAGACAAGAGTTTCAATTACAGGTAAATGTTTGGGCAACTATTACCAGAACAGGATGAAAGGGTTAATAGGATACAGAAATTAACCGAAAAGATGGAAGGAGGGTGATAATATACATGGAAAGGAGATAGGAAATTATAAAAATTTAAACAAATATTCTTTTAATCAGATGCTGAATAATTTCTCCACATTTTTCTTAAGGGCCTGATCTTTTGGGGCTGAGAAATACCTATTTGGCCTAGCATAAATTCAGTTGTCCTATTCACTGCTTATTTTTGGAGTAAATTAATTTGAGGAATGTGTAAAGAAATGGAAAAATGAGTTCTCCCTCTTCCTTAGGATTTTCCACATCATAACATTGAAGAGAATGATTCCTCCTTAGGCAATCCAGAGATGTTTCTTCTCAGACATAAATCAACAGGCTGCATTACTCACCTCTGTAGCCTCACCTGTCATCTGCACCACCATGGTTACTTTACCACCTATACTTCTGTGGGACATCCTCAACTAAGCTCTGTCCAAACTCATCAGCATCCTCTAGGCAGAGCATCATCAAATTTCAGCCCTTTTAATTTGCTGCATTAAAATTCCAGCAATTTTCACCAGGCAGCTGCAAACCCTGACACTTTACTGCTTCTCATGGTGAGCAAACACAACAGGCCCTCCCTGTGCCATCCTGGAGCATGACAGAAGTATCATTTTGGAGCAATTAACAGTGTCTATCTCTAGCTAAAAGCATTCAACTGCTGTCTAACATCTAGCAATATTGAGAAGAAAGCATGGAATTCATACTGGGGGTTCATAATATATGTAAAATATATCTCCTCCTTTCCAACAGTTGTGACAGATGCAGAATTTGGTGCCAATACTACCCTTAAGTTCACATCCAAAAAGTCATAATCAGTTGGGAGATTTCAGCTTTCTTAGAGAAATAAAACAATCTAAATACTGCTCAGGCAATTGCCAACAGAAATCCCAGGAGCCAGGTCCAGCTTAGCTGGGTGAGGCCACTTGTAGCAGATTGCTTTTGTGCAAACAAAGAGGTTTCCCCTTTTCTAATTCTCAGTTTATTTGAAAATGTCACACTATCTGCCGAATAAATAATCCTTTGAATACTAACAATCCTGGCAAACATCCAAGACTATTTAAAAGAGTCCCTCCGTATGTCTGAGAATCCACATGTCCAAATCATCCAACAGTGGAATTCAGCAACTGTTTACTCTTTTATGAAGGAAATATTTTAATAGTTGAGTGGCCTCAGAAACTGCCAGAATTTACCACTAAACTCAATTCAGAACAACCTCAAGGAGACTCAGAACAGATGAAGTCTTTGGAATACCAGGAAAACTCAGCAATTTACTTTACTTCTTAGATCATTGTAATCCCAGATCCAGAAACAACGGCCCCTGCAGAATTAAAAGCCATCTCTGGGTGGCCCTGTTCCCATTTCCACTTCTGTTTTGTGAAAAGCAGTAAGTCAACTCAGCCCAAACCTTACACTTGCTGACTTCAAGGCAGGCCAAAAGGAGATTTTCACTCAACAAGGACAATCAGGTCAGCCATTACAAATCAAACTTGTACTCCTAGACAACTTAATAGCATTTTGCTGCTGAAGATGACTTGGATCATGGAGTACACTGGTCCTTCAAGGGTCTTTCCCACTGTCATCCCCACAGCTGTTATCCTCAGCGATTCCAAAGTTCATCTCAAATGTTCCAAATTCTTTCATACCTTTGGATTTTTGTTTTTAATTCACGATCTCTTCTTGCTCCGATTCCCATCTCTGATCTTCCTTCTTTCCACCTGCTATCACATACTCATCCTTTAAGGTTAAGCTGGAACCTTGTTAGCACCAGAAGGATTCTGACCTCCTCAGGCCTGGGCAACTTCCCATGTGCTATGCTTCAACACCATCACATTGCACATCTCTATAAAAATACGTATCAAACCACATTATAGTTTTGATTTATTCCTCTGGAACATCTACAAGGTTTTTGAGAGCGTGTATCTATATTATTCACCTTTATTTTAATGTCTGTGCTTCCATTGCCACCCACTAGTCCCATATAATTCCTGGCACACAGGAAAGGCTCAAGAAATGTTACTTAAATGAATGCACAGCTGACTGAATCACTAACTTTTAAAAATAGGGCATTTTAGCAGTCTTATCTCCATTATAAACTAAGATCTTCCCAAAAGACAGGATACCTGACAAGCCACCATTAGAGATCTATGCCTTTCACTGCAGACTTTTCCAGTAATAAAATTGCAGATGGCCCAGGAAAATGTTGACTTTCTCAGTCTATAATTCTTCAGCACACTAGTGTGCCCTAGAGCCGTCTGTTACCCCAGAAACCTAAGAGTGGGGCCACAAGGAACCATAAGAGGTAAGTTCTTGTGGAAAATAGCTGGACTATTAAACTTCTAGAACAATGCCCAGGAAGGGTAAGGAAGTCTAAAGGAGTGATTGATCCCACAGGCCTTGGAATCATTCAGAACTGAACTTGACTCCTGGTGCTGCCACTCGCTAGCCTTGGCACTTGGGGAAATACACCTAACTTGTGGACTCATTTCTTCCTTTGAAAATGGGAACAGTAATAATCATAAGATTCAACAAATATAAAGTGCTTAACAAAATGTATAGCATGTAATAAACTCTGGTGAAACAATAGCAATTATTATGTCAAAGATCTCTATGATAAAAATTACAAAATATTGAAGAAATAGAAGAGGATACCAAAAAATGGAAAAATCTTCCATGCTTATGGATTGGAAGAATCAATATCATCAAAATGTCCATTCTCTCAAAAGCAATTTATAGATTCAATGTGATACCAATCAAAATACCAAAGACATTCTTCTCAGATCTGGAAAAAATGATGCTGAAATTCATATGGAGACACAGGAGATCTCGAATAGCTAAAGCAATCTTGTACAACAAAAACAAAGCCAGTGGCATCACAATACCAGATTTCAGGACATTCTACAGGGCAGTTATAATCAAAACAGCCTGGTACTGGTACAAAAATAGATGGCTAGACCAATGGAACAGAATAGAAACCATGGAAATCAATCCAAAAATCTACAACCAACTTATATTCGACAAAGGAGCTAAAACCAACTCCTGGAACAGGGACAGTCTCTTCAACAAATGGTGCTGGGAAAACTGGATGTCCACATGTAGAATTATGAAGCAAGACCCCTACCTTATACCCTACACAAGAATCCACTCAACATGGATTAAATATCTAATTCTATACATCAACACCATCAAATTAATGGAGAGCATTGAGAAAACCCTGCAAGGCATTGGTACAGGCAAAGAATTCCCAGAAAAGACCCCAGAGGCACAGGTAGTCAAAGCCAAAATGAACAAATGAGACTACCACAAATTGAGAAGCTTCTGTACAGCAAAAGAAACATTCAGGAAAGTAGAGAGGCAACTAACAGAATGGGAGAAATTATTTGAAAACTACACAACTGATAAAGGATTAGTAACCAGAATCTACAAAGAGATCAAGAAACTCCACAGTAACAGAACAAATAACCCAGTTAAGAGATGGGCCAAGGACCTCAATAGACATTTGTCAAAAGAGGAAATCCAAATGGCCAACAGACACATGAAAAAATGTTCAGGATCTCTAGCCATCAGGGAAATGCAAATCAAAACCACAATGAGGTTTCACCTCACCCCAGTTACAGCAGCCCTAATACAGAAATCAACAAACAACAAATGCTGGAAAGGATGTGGGGAAAAGGGCACCCTAACCCACTGTTGGTGGGAATGTAAACTGGTAAAGACACTGTGGAAAACAGTATGGAGATACCTCAAAAATCTGAATATAGACCTACCATATGACCCAGCCATCCCACTCCTGGGAATTTACCCAAGAGAAATAAAATCAGTAAACAAAAGAATTATCTGCACCACCTCCATGTTTATTGCAGCTCAATTCATAGTAGTTAAGACATGGAAGCAACATAAATGCCCATCAATCAAAGACTGAATAAAGAAATTGTGGGATATATACACTATGGAATACTACATGGCAGTAAAAAAAAAGATGAAATTGGTCATTTGCAACAAAATGGAGTAAGCTAGAAAACTTCATACTTAGTGAAATAACCCAGTCCCAAAGAGACAAATACCATATATTCTCCCTGATTTGGGAGAATTAATAGAGTGCCTAAAATGAAAGCTGTAGAAGTGAAATTGTCACTTTTAGAATCAATGACTTTAATAGTCCTTGACCTGACTGTCGAGGGACAGTTTATCATTGTTACTTTTTAGGTTGTATATCCTTTTTGTTTTGTTTTGTTTTGTTTTTTTCTGCTTTCTTTCTTTCTTTTTCTTTTCTCTTCTTCATACTATATGCTGAACTCTTTATGTAACATAGAGTTAATCATATGCATTTTAAGGCAATGGGAAAAAAAATCCCAATTAAAAATAAGAGGGGGAATCAGAGATGGAGGAGGTAGTCTACAACTGTAAAGCGGTGTTGTCCTGCATACAGTCATATGGACTTACCTCTAAGGGTACAGCCTAAGAAATTGTCATGGGGCTCCAAACCCATAAGAATCAGAGGTATAAATGCCATCTTAACTGTTAAAATGATCATATTAAATGTTAAAGTCACATATAGATTGGTTTAAGTATGAAAGTGATCATATAAATAACATGAAGTACCTGGTAAAAATAATTGAATTAAAAAGAAAAGAAAGTCCAATATGGGAAGCAGTCTACACAGAAGACTCCTAGAATGACATTCGCTGTAAATAACACTCTGACTTCAGAATCAACCTTTAAGATTTCTTGGTCTGGCTGAAAGGTCTGTAAGAGCATTTCAGGCATGGAAAGTCGAGACTCTGTGGCAAAAAATATCTTACACAGAGGATCTCTGTGAGACCTCAGTGGAAAGAAAGGTCATCAAAGAAGGATACACTCTTCTTTGAAGGGAGAACATCCACTTTGCTTATGGCCATGTCCAAATACTGATGGTGTCTATTGTCACAAAGGCTTCCATAGCCCTGGCAGCCCATGGCAAGAGCATCAGGTGATCACTGATGTCATAAATAAGAGTGTTACTTGTTAAAGCAACAGAAGTCACTGTGCACTTACTCCCCACGTAGGACCTCCGTCCTTAATGAGTTGCACTATGAGAATCGACTGCAAATTTTGTTCCCAAACTGTGCTCTATATGGTGTGTGTGTGCGTGGGTGCAAACTGTTGAAATCTATGCTAAACATGGAGTTGGTCTTCTGTATATAAAATCAAACTAAAAATGAACCGTAATGAAGAAGAAGATGGGAGAGGGAGAGGGAGATGGGAGTGGGGGGGTGAGGGTGGGTATGGGGGAAGAACCACTGTATTCCTAAAGTTGTATCTATGAAAAAATGCATTCATTAAATAAAAACTTAAAAAAAATCTCATACTCAGAAGCAAGGTCAATAAAAATAACAAACTTGATTAGAAATGAGTGGGAAAATCCATAGCTTCTACTTTGAGGTTGCAATTCCTGTTGGGGTAAGTGGTGAACGTACTTAAAATTTAATGGAGAGATTCTGAAAATAAGAGAGCTATAGAAGAGTGAGATAAGTTCTCCTGTATGCTTCCCCGACTGAGCAATTGCAGGCATTTGCAGGGAAGACCCAAGAGGTCCAGTGGCAAATAAAAGTTGAAGTAGACATGAAAACATCCTGAATTTATAATGTGCTAGGAACTGGGCCTTTGCTTCCACAAGCCCTTCCTCCCACATTAGGTTTGCCTTATTATGTGGAATAATACTTGAAACTGTGTTTTATTAAAATATTTTTATATTTAAAAAATGATATAATTACCAGCAAAAGGCAGAGATTGAGAGTCTGAGGTAGAGGTAGGAAGAGGCACAAAAATGTACACTAAGGATTCTTCAGACAAGCTTCACCTCTTCTGGTTTTTCCTAGGGAGGCCCCAGTCTCAGCACTGCCAAGCGAAATCACAATTAGGATCAGATCTATGGAGATAGGAAAGCATCTGTCTACAGAAGAATATGGATAACTCACTCCCCAGTTCTTTAGTTAAGAAATCTTTGGCAAGGGTACTTATCCACTCCTCAGTGGTATGAGGAGGGATTTGGTCCCTGATTGAAGTTCATGTGGCATGTCTGAAATTCCAGAAATTTTTGCAACATAGGAGCATGGGGGGCTGGAGTTGTGGAGCAGGAAGTTAAGCTCAGCCTACAGTGTCAGCATTTCATATGAGTGCCAATTCATGTCCAGCCACTCCACCTCCAACGCAGCTTCCTGCTAATGCATGTGAGAAAGCAGCAAAAGATGGCCCAAGTGCTTTGGGCCCCGCCACCAATCTGGGATACTCATATAGAGTTCCAGGCTCCTAGCTTTAGACAGGACCAGCCCTGGCTGTTGTGGCCAGTTGGGGAGTGAACTAGCACTCTGTCTCTCCCTCTCTCCTTTCAAATAAATAAATGAATCTTTTAAAAAAATTAGGAGAATAAGCTGAAGAAGCAAGCATTCTCATTTGGGGGCTGCAGGGAGATACAAGTGGTACAGGGAGATACACACAGGGAACTGGAGTATCAATATGTGCACTTGAATCAGGGTCAGTAGCCAAAGTCACATTTAAGAGAGCCACACACCAGACTGAAATTCTGTTTTTCCCTAGAAAAAAGAATCAAGGTGCTGGGATCTAGTTAATCACACACTTTGTCTTAAATATGTTCACATTTTAATACGTGAATGACTCAGCATTTATTTTTACATCAGATTAAGAACACAAACTTGAGCTATCCATTCAAAAAGTGAAACTGTTATTTATCCCTTACTTCCTGTATCCAATTTCCAGACAGCTAGAGAGATAAAGAAAAAAACTACCTAATATATGGCTCAATATCATCATACTGGAAATATTTTTATCTACCAAGAACAAAATGATGGCTATAGATGAGCAGCATTTTTTCTATAAGATAAAACATTTCCTGCTCTCATAAAAATAAATTAAATACTCAGAAAGCCTGGTGTGGTAGAAAAAGGGTTATGGTGTGCTTCAGAAGTCTCTGTGCATGCATACACAAACACACTTTCTGTAAGAAATATCATATTCGGAGCCAGTGCTGTGGCACAGCAGGTGAACGCCCTGGCCTGAAGCGCTGGCACCCCATATGGACGCCGATTCAAAACCCGGCTGCTCCACTTCTGATCCAGCTCTCTGCTATGGCCTGGGAAAGAGGATGACCCAAGTCCTTGGGCTCCTGCACTCACATTGGAGACCCAGAAGAAGCCCCTGGCTCCTGGCTTTGGATCGGCGCAGCTCCGGCCATTGCGGCCAATTGGGGAGTGAATCATCGGATGGAAGACCTCTCTCTCTCTCTCTCTCTCTCTCTCTCTCTCTCTCTCTCTCTGCCTCTCCTCTCTCTGTGTAACTCTGACTTTCAAATAAACAAATAAATCTTTAAACAGATATATCATATTCAAGTTTTCACCAGGCAGGGCACATCTGCTTCCTCAGTGAGTCATTATGTAGTTGCTCTGTTCTGGACAAAAACTGTTCCTTGTCACAAATGAGTCATAATTGAGTTCTATCACAATGAAAACGTAGAATAAGCAAACTCTGGTGATCACAGAAAAAGATCAGGATAGCAATCTTTTTCTGCTTAAAACAAAAATTACTCATATACCCACACATCAATGTAATTGACTGGAAATTAATTAAAACAGCAGAAAGCTAAAAGCCATAATACAGAGGGTATAAGACCATAATCTGAGGTTACTTCTCCCCCCACCACTTACCATGGGCTTGAAGAGATGGGAAAGAGACTGTGGCCACCACCTCCCACCCCCTACAAGATCTCTGTGTACTGGAGCTGCTCCTTCGATCTGTTCAGTCAAGTTCTGACTGTGGCTGACCCAGGGATGGGACAAGGCCTTGACTTTCTTACATGTATGTGACATTACTACGTGCATGTGCCATTTCTCCCAAGTAAATCAAATCTCCCACAAATCATGCAATAAGAGATGCTACAATTTGTCACATACAAGACCTCCTCTGTAGCATTTTCCAAATGTCAGTGTTATCTCCAGGGAAAATAAGAGAGAGAAGTCATTTTTTTTTATCTTGGCCCAAAAATGGCTGTGTTCTCCGTGTACTGAGGTGACTCTCTGACAGAATCCTTTCCTGGCATGACTTATAGGACTGCTTGGGAAATGCTTTCCCCAGATCATAAAAGATGGGAGAGAAAAACCTCAGGAAGATTTGCTGTAGGCGCCCACTGAATAAACCTGAATTATTACAGTCTAAAATTTAATTCTATAGAGTTAGGTTGGATGCTATCACATGGCCAAAAATAATGGAAAGGGAGACAACCGTGGTGACAGGCGATGCAGAAATGAAAGGACCAAGACAAATGACCAGGCCCTAGCTTAAAATTCACCTGTCATGAAAGCATTGCTTTAAAGTGTGGAACTCTGTCATCTATTCCCAAGCCCAATCCTTATGTTAGATGCATGTCTGATTACCAGTAAACAAGAACATGTTACAGAAAAGAACATCTGCATCATGATTTTTTTTTGCATCATGATTTTACATAAGTCATTTCTACAATATGACAGAAATATGAAGACACTTCAAACAATTCATGAGAAAATGCGATTAAAAGATAGATTTATTTTGGTGCAAAAAAAAAAACCCTAAAATTCATACACATGAAGGGTCATCAGAAAGATCAGAGAAAATGTACATTGTAATAAAACAACACATAGATTGCAAGTTTTTTTCTGCCAAAATACACTGACCTTTTAGTTCCATGTTTTTCTAAGAACATTTTGAAGTACTTTGGTATATAATATGAGGGAAATATGATTATTTCTCTTTGAAAATATTTTCTGAAGAGATCCAAAATCAATATGGGCATGCTAACATATTTTTGGAGGGCCAGTGTGGTGTTATGGAAAGAACACTGGACATGGAGTCAGTATACACAATTCTTGTCTCAGCTCTTCTCCCTTCCTCCCCAAAGAGTCAAATCCCCCAATGCCTCTCTGTGTCTCAGTTTCCTCAACAATATGATGGTGAAAATAATATCATCCTTCCTACCAAAGATTGTTATTATGAAGATTAAATGTTTGTGAAAATACTTCATATACTGTCAATAGATTTTTCCCTCCAAAGAACTCAATCCATGCCCAAGGCTTTAAAAATCTTCACATGTTCACTGATGTTTCCAGATTTGTAGTTGCAATTGTGGCCTCTTTCTTAAATATCAAAGCTCTATCTTTATCTACCTGTGGACAGCTCCACCTGGGAAACCTTCAGGTACTAACATCTCTGCCTGTTCAATCAACATCATACTCTTTCTAAATACATATATACGTGCCCCAAACCTCCCCACCATATTCCTGCCTCAATCAAAGTTACTACTTTCACGTAAATGCTCAAATTAATCCTACACTTCTTGGTGGCCCTATGTATACATGCAACTACAACCAGTCACCATGTTGCATTGATCCTATGCTCCAAGCATCTCTCAGGTTAATCCTTTCTTTTCTACCCACTCTGTTATTCTTCCAGCTTTAACCTCAGAACCAGTCTTCCTACCTAAAATCTCTCCATTGCCCCTTATCTCAATTAATCCTTTAAATCTTCACCAGAGGGGCCGGCACTGTGGCACAGTGGGTTAACACCCTGGCCTGAAGTGCCAGCATCTCATATGGGTGCCAGTTTGAAACCCAGCTGCTCCAATTCTGATCCAGCTCTCTGCTTGGCCTGGGAAAGCAGTAGAAGATGGCCCAACTCCTTGGGCTCCTGCACTCACATGGGAGACCTGGAAGAAGCCCCTGGCTCCTGGCTTTGGATGGGCACAGCTCCGGCCATTACCTCTCTCTCTCTCTCTCACTCTCTCTCTCTCCTCCCTCTCTCTCTCTGCCTCTCCTCTCTCTGTGTAACTCTGACTTTCAAATAAATAAATAAATCTTTTTTAAAAATCTTCACCAGAAAGACATTTCATAAATGGATATCTGATTATACCGTATCTTGAACCTTGTAATGACTTCCCATTGACCTTGTGCTGAAATGCAAATGCTTTAGCTCAACCTACAAAACTTCATGCATTCATTCTGGGTTGTCTGTCTCTCACAATGGACACCTACATATCCCAGAGCACTCTGTTCTAGCCATGTGAACTACTTCTTCAAATCCACCAGACTTTCTCAAGCCTCAGTGCCATTGCTCATATTCCCTGCTTAGCCTTCTCCCTAACGCCAGTAGAAGGACTAATAAAATCATGGACTCATATCCAAATGTCAGAGTTCAAATACTCTCTCTCTCTCCTGGTCATGTTAGTTGCCTTGGTTTGGGTTCACTCAAAACTTCAGTCTATCCAGTATCAGACTAAGATAATGAGTCAGGTATCAAAAGTTTATTTGGGAGGTTCAGAAAATATTAGTAAGGGAGTGGAAAAGTGAGACAGGAAAGAAATGTCTCACCAGTAAAGAGATCATTATCAAGCCAGCTATCTCTGTAGATGGCTGGCTTATCCCACAGGGAAACTGAGCAAAACTGTAGAGCTCTTGCTTCTGAATAATCCACCCAGAACAATCCATCTAAGAGGCAAGGCTCTTGGGACATTAATTCACCAGCTCCTGATGACCATAATGGAGGATATGATTGGGCACAGGTGGCAGTGGAATGTAGGTCTGTACTACATTCGTGAGCATCTGTCTGTCTCAATCACCTCATGGATAAAGTGGGAATAACACTATCTCTTAGAGTTATGTGAGGATTATACAGAAAATACTTGTAAATTGCTCTTAGCAATCACCATTTCAATGCTAGATGTTGTGGTCATTACTATCAATCTCTTATCTCTGAATTCCTCCATCACACTAAACATCTGCTGGCAGCACAATATTCTCCTAGCTTCACAGCTTCCTCTCACGGCATTCTTCACATCACTTTTGATTGACTGTATTCTTTCATGTCTTTCTTTCCTATAGGCAGTGGTCTTAAGTGGAAGTTTTGTCAAATCTATGCCTAGCACAAAGTAGGCCCTCAGTAAGTGTTTATATAGTTCAACTGAACTAAGATATCTTTCAATAAGGTCTTTTTCTTTTTTGCCAAATAAATAAAGCAAGCAGGAAAATGTTATGGTTAATAAAACAAATAAGGGAAAGGGAAAGGACATGTCCATTCAACATTCATTAGTAGTAAGGGATCAGTTAATATTTGTTGAATTCATAAGTGAATATGAAATAAACACTGTGTATCAGTCATTATCCTAGGCACTTAGAATGCAACAAGATCTCCATCCACAAGAAAATTAAAGATAGGATACACAAGCTAATGAATGAAAGAGGTGGCACAGTGGTTAATCCACCACTAGGAACACCTGCATTCCATATCAGTGAGCCTGGGATCAAGTCCTACCTCCACCTCATGTCCAATTTCTTGCGAATGTGCACCCTAGAATGAAGTAGACGATGGCTCAATTACTTGGGTCCCTTGTACATTTATAGAAGACTCAGTTGGAGTTACTGGCTCCAGATCTCAGCCTGGCCCAGCTCCTGCTACTGCAGGCATTTGGAAAGTGGATAAGCAAATGGAAAATCCATATCTCTCTCTCTCTCTCTCTCTCTCTCTCTCTCTCTTTCTCCTTTCTCACTCTCTCTCCTTCTCTCTTACTTTCTCTCTCCCTTCTCTCTCTCTCCTTTTTCTCTCTTTGCCTTTCAAATAAATTAAAAGAGATAACATTTTAAATGAGCAAAAGCAATAGATACCATTGAATTAAAGTGATTGGGAGGAGTCAAGGACGGCTAAGAATAGTTTCTGGTTTTGGTCAATGATCTCTAACCACCATACAAATGACTTACAATTATGGCCCAAATGGGACTAGAATCTGAAGCATTGACAACTTCTCTGGTGATTCAATGGCACAGATTTTCTGTTCAAGTCCCGAGTATTGGTAGTATCATGAAGTCAACTTAAAATATTAGAAAACATTGCACAGTTTAGGTCTAGAAATAAGCTTGCCCTTTATTGTCCACTTCCACTAAATCACATGGCTATAAAACTGGTGTGGTCACATCATACAAAAGAAAAAATACAATTTCTTGAAAGATGTATCTTCTTATGACTCCCCATGCACTAATACAGGAAATTTGCCAAGGGCTTAATAAATGAAAGAAGCAAGGAAGAAGTCAGAGTGTAGAGTGAATTTCAAGTAGGTAGCATTACTGTAAATATGAGTCAGTTCTTTCCCCCCTGAAACCCCTGACTTTTCCTAATAAATTCATGAATGAAATGGCCATGATGGCAGAAATGGAGGTTATACATAGACTCAGTAACATAGACTTCCACTTACCAAGGCTTATCTAGTTACATCACCATTGGGTGCCCAATCTCCCATCAACAAAGACCAACACAGAATCTTCAATGTGGCACCTTTTCTCCAAGAAGATTAGCCAACTACCCATGGTAGGTTGATTACCTTGGACCTTTCCATCACAGAAGGGGCAGCACTTTCTTCTTACTAGGGTAGACACATTTTCTAGATATGGCTTTATTTCTGTCAAAACTAAGACATGTAGAATGTCTTAATCACCATCACAGTATTCTACACAGCATTGCTTTCAGTCGAGGAACTCACCTCTCAGAAAACAAAGTGCAGGAATGCCCCATGGTCTTAAAATTCACTGATATTATCATGTTACCACCATCCTTAAACAGTTGACTTTATAGGCTCAATTAAGTATTGATCCTGACTATAACTTGCAAAGCTGTGGTAATGTTCTCCAGGTTGCTATCTACATATGCTCTGAATTAGCATCCAATAAATGATGTTGTTTTTCTTATAATCTGTACTCACATGTTCTTGAACCAATGGATGGAATTGAGAATGCCCTGATCACAAAAGAGTAAAATTTGTGCTTGTAATCCACAAGAGTCCCCATACCCAGCAGAGACTTTTTTGACTTAAGCCTTAGTTTCAAATTCAAGAAAGCTTCCACCAGGAGACTCAACAATGATTCACTGAACTAGAAGTTAAGGCTACCACCCAGCTACTTGCTTCTCATCGCTCTGAATCCCAACAGGAAAAGAGGGGAAGGGAGATATTGATTCTAATTACAATATGGAATTGTGTTGGTACTGCACAATAACAGTATGCAACAGCCTGTCTGAGATGCAAGAAATTTTTCAAAGTGTCTCCTTGTACTGTTGCACTGTCATGCTGAAAAACTACAACATACCAATTCAGGTAGGAATACTAATATCCCAGACCTTTCGGGAATGAATATTTAGATCCCTCTACCAGACAGAGTCATGATAAGCTAAGTTGTATGCTAGCAGCAAAAAGGATATGAAATGGGTAGTAGGATAAGGTAGCTATAAACACCAGTTATGATCACATGAGAATACCGTCCTTATTTTTAGTTATGAAGATTTCTTCCTTATTTTTAGTTTAAGGACTTCTTATTTTGTTATAATTATCTTTGCATATATTTTAAGCATATGTATATGTTTTCTTCCCTCTCTTATCCCCTTATCAGCTAATATAAGATGTTTTCATAATTAAATTTACATCACATTACTTATGTTACAGAGTATCAAGTATAAGAGTGAATATTACCAGGAAATTTGCATCCTCTTCTGGGAGAGGGTTGGGATATTTTCAATGTATGTGTGGTAGTTGTAGCATGTTAGGTAGGAGTATGACTGTTACTGTCTTTATTTGGATATAAGTATGGTTCAAGGAGATGTGAATGGGTTTCTGGTTGAAAAGGAGTGACCATGAGGATCATTTTTGTGTTAACTTGGCTAGGATACATACTCTAGTTACATGCTCTCATACATACTCTCAAATTCTAACCTGTTAAGTGAAATGGACACTATAAGCAACAATGAACTGATCAGCTCCTGTCCTGACTTTAGATGTACAATGTAATACTTTATCCTTTTTAGTATTTGTTGTTGTTGTTGTTGTTCTAGTACTATTGGTTGAACTCAGTAATTAACACACAATTATTCTTAGGTGTTTAAATTTTAACTGAAAAGTGATCCCTGTTAAATCTAAGAGTGGAAAAAGAGAGGGAGGAGATGAACAATTTGGAACATGCTCAATCGGACTGGCCGCAAATGGTGGAGTTAGAAATGTGCCAGGGGATTCCAACACAATCCCATCAAGATGGCATGTACCAATGCCATCGCACTAGTCCAAGTGATCAATTTCAGCTCACAATTGATAGCTCTGATAGGTCTAAGAGTCAAAGAGATCACACAAACAAGACTAGTGTCTGCTAATACTAACTGATAGAATCAAAAAGGGAGAGAAAGATCCAACATGGGAAGTGGGATACACAGCAGACTCATAGGATGGCAGATGTCCTAAACAACACTCTGGCCTCAGAATCAGCCCTCAAGGCATTCAGATCTGGCTGAAGAGCCCATGAGAGTATAGCAGGCATGGAAAGCCAAGATATCATGGAAAAAAAAAAAAAAGACCTAAATGAATGATCTCTGTGAGTGAGATCCCAGTGGAAAGAACGGGGCCATCAAAGAAGGAGGTACCCTTCTCCGAAGGGAGGAGAGAACTTCCACTTTGACTATGACCCTATCGGAATAAGATCAAAGTCAGCGAACTCTAAAGGCTTCCATAGCCCTGGCAACTCATGACTAGAGCCTAGGGAGATTACTGACGCCATGAACAGGAGTGTCAAATTGTTAAGTCAGCAACAGGAGTCACTGTGTACTTACACCCCATGTGGGATCTGTCCCTAAGGTGTCGTCTAAAGCCAAGTGATGCTATGACTGGTACTGAAACAGTATTTTTATACTTTGCGTTTCTGTGTGGGCGCAGACTGATGAGGTCTTTGCTAATTATATACTGAAGTGATCTTCTGTATATAAAGAGAATTGGAAATGAAAAAAAAAAAAACAACCTGGTGTTAAAATGGAAATGGCATAGAAAATTAATTAATTTGAAAAAAAATTATGTAGGATCTCTGTCTTTAATGTGCTGTACATTGCTATTTAATGCTATAATTAGTAATCCAATGGTAGTTTTTTCACTTTATGTTGCTATATGGGCAAAATGTTGAAATCTTTACCTAATATATACTAAACTGATCTTCTGTATACAAAGAGAATTGAAAATGAATCTACATGAATGGAAGGGGAAAGGGAGCGGGAAAGGGGAGAGTTGCGGGCGGGAGGGAAGTTATGGGAGGGGGGAAGCCATTGTAACCCATAAGC
Organism: Lepus europaeus; assembly: GCF_033115175.1. Taxonomy (NCBI): domain Eukaryota; kingdom Metazoa; phylum Chordata; class Mammalia; order Lagomorpha; family Leporidae; genus Lepus; species Lepus europaeus. The sequence continues at coordinate 101,069,831 of NC_084828.1, read as the reverse complement.
TATACTTTGGAAATTTATATTCATTAAATAAAAGTTTAATAAAAAAAAATTCTAATCTAGATGTTAGTATGGATGTATTTTGTAGCTGTGATTAGTCAACTGACTCTACGTAAGCAATGTTATCCTAGATAATCTGATTTGGCCCTATTCTTCCAGCTGAATGTTCTAAAGAGAAGAACTAAGGATGCAGAAATTCAGCCTCTAGTCTGAGAGCTCTAATTTACCTTTCCTGACAGCCCACTCTACAGAACAAATAACAACAATAGATTGAAATAGAGATAACTGATACATTATATATGTATATATGTGTTTATACAAACATGTAGAGAGAGAGAGAGAGATTTTTTTCTTGCTTGTAACTAGTTTTAAAAATGCGTAAGAAACTGGCCGGCATCACAGCTCCTCCGCCTGCGGCGCCGGCACACCGGGTTCTAGTCCCTGTCGGGGCTCCGGATTCTGTCCTGGTTGCTCCTCTTCCAGTCTAGCTCTCTGCTGTGGCCCGGGAAGGCAGTAGAGGATGGCCCAAGTCCTTGGACCCTGCACCCGCATGGGAGACCAGGAGAAGCACCTGGTTCCTGGCTTTGGATCAGCGCAGTGTGCCAGCCGCAGCAGCCATTGGCGGGGGGTAGGGTAGGGGGGGTGAACCAACAGAAAAGGAAGACCTTTCTCTCTGTCTCTCTCTCTCAGTGTCCACTCTGCCTATAAAAAATAAATAAATAAATATATAAATAAATAATTTTAAAAATGCATAAGAAACTGGTCATTTTGTTTGACTTCTTGGAAGGAATTTTGTGGCTGGCAAATAGAGGACATAGAGACAATTCTCACTGAATACCATTTAGTAACTATGAAGTTTGTAACTGAATATCATTTAGTAACTATGAATTTGAATATATTTAGTTACTATGAATTTGAATATATTGCCTATTCAAAAGCTTTAAATGTTATAAGAGTTATAATTTTTCACAGGAGTTTGAATCTAATGCTCACTGATTTTTCTCTTTCCTTTTTCAGATATTGAGTTCTTATTTATGTCCACTTAGGTACATTGGCTCAAAAAAGCCTTGAAACATACAACATTCCAAACACAATTCCTTAAAAATTTCTGTGCCTTGAAAACATTCAATAAACAATATAACTTTTGAAGACTGAAATTTTTCAAAGGAGTCTATTCTTGCCAAATTCTCAGGTACAAGAGCTTGAGAAAATTGATGAAAAGCATTTAACAGGAGAATTTTCTAGATGTCTCAGTGCTGTATACAACAGATGAAACATCAAAGAAACAGGTGAGCACTCAATTGAAGCCCAACAGGAAGCCACATTACACTATATTACAAGGTAATCATTCATATTTAATGCTTCCTGTGATTCAAGAATGTCAGTTGAAGCTGTGTCACTTCTTGATGATGCACTGACCAGAACTAGCTGCTGCAGGGTAACTCAGCAGGTGTTGTTACAAAAAATACACAACTTCCATGTCAGATACCATCTCCAGTTGGGCTCCTCACTTGATAGATGAAACTGGGGACAACTAGCTCTCAGTCAATAAAATGGGGGAGAGTAAAAACCAACAATACAAATAATTTAGGAGAACTAAGAAGCACCCTCTCACCAGCATGATCCTGGGGAAGTAGAATGAGTTTATCCATTATTTCCTTGTTTTCTTTGGCACTTGTTTTACTGCAAGAAAAAATTATTTTTTTATTTGACAGGTAGAGTTATAGACAAAGAGAGAGACAGAGAAAAAGGTCTTCCTTCCATTGGTTCACTTCCCAAATGCCCACTATGGCCAATGCTGCGCAGATCCAAATCCATGAGACAGGTGCTTCTTCCTGGTCTCCCATGCGGGTGCAGGGGTCCAAGCATTTGGGCCATCCTCCACTGCCCTCCTGGGCCACAGCAGAGAACTGGACTGGAAGAGGAGCAACCGGGACTGGAACCTAGTGCCCATATGGAATGCCGGCACCACAGGCAGAGGATTACCAAATGAGCTATGGCGCCAGCCCCTCCAAGTAAAAACTATGTCAGGGTAGAGAACAAGGAACTGAATAAACTAATTTCTGATAATTCTAGAAAAAAATAAACTAAAATATTAACTTCCATGTTACAGAAAAGTTATTTTTTTAAAAAAAAATATCTAGAGAGCTCAGTTCTATCCAAGATCTCTGAGAACACAAAGTTGGTGGAAAAATCATGATACTCATAGTGTTATCAGGCCACTGCACAGTCATTGGGTGCTAGGTGAACACTTAGTAAGCCTGGTGTAAATCCAAGAAGCCATAGAGGAAACTAGTGACAGATGGAACTACATGAAAATATTGATGGGGCCGGTGTTGGCGAAGTAGTTAAGAAATTCATGTCCCAGGACCTACATTGTGGCATAGTGAGATAGGGCATCACCTGTGATGCCAGCACCCCAAATGGGCACTGGTCCAACCCTGGCCATTGTGGCCCTTTGGGAAGTGAACAAGCAAATGGAAGACCTCTGTGTATCTCTCACTCTCAATGTAGCTCTCTCTTTCAAACAAATAAATAAATATTTTTTCAAAAAGAAAAGAAACCTACATCCCATATCAGAGTGCCTGGGTTTGATGCCTAGGTCCACCTTCTGACTCCAGCTTCCTACTGATGCAGTCTCTGGGAGGCAGAGGTTATGACTCAGGTAACTGAGTTCCCGCTACCCATTTAAGAGACATAGATTGAATTCCCAGATTCTGGCTTTTGTCTGGCCCAAACCTGGCCATTGTAGGCATTTGGAGAGTGAACCAGCAGATATGAGTTTCTTTCTCTGACTCTCTGTCTCTCTCCCTCTCCCTCTTTCTCTCTTTCTCTCTTTTTCTCTCTCTTGCTCCTCCCCTTCTCAAATAAATAGATAACTTTTTAAAACAAAATCCATAAAATGTGCCAAAGCTATATCATAGCAAGTAAAGCTGCTGCCTGCAGTGTCAGCATCCCTTATGCACCCTGGTTCAAGTCCCAGTTGCTCCACTTCTGATCCAGCTCCCTGCTAATGTGCCTGGAAAAGAAGCAGAAGATGACCTAAGTACTTGGGCCCCTGCACCCAATTGGAAGACCTGGAAGAAGCTCCTGGGCCCTGGCTTCAGACCAGCCCAGCTCCAGCCATTGCAGCCATTTGAACAGTGAATCAGGATGGAAGCTCTCTCTCTTTCTCTCTGTTTCTCTCTCTCTCTCTGTAATTCTGCCTTTCAAATAAATAGCTACATTTTAGAAAAACCCATAAAAAATCCACAAGCAAGTGAAAGAGAATGAAATATTTGTAATTCATGTAACAAATTAACCGTATGTCTAATAAATGCAGAACTCCTAAAAGGCACTAAGAAAAAGACATGACAACCAAGACTGAGCAAAGGATACTCACGGTCAATTTATAGAAAAAGAAATAAAAGTGGCCAATTAATGCTTGCAAAGATATTTAATAACATTAATAATCAAAAAAGTAAATTAAAATAAGAATGACATACTATTTACCCTAATTCAACTGCAAAATATTAAAATTTTATGATTGCCAGCATTGGCAAGGGTGAGGAAAAATGAGTCATTTTTCTGTCTGTATGAATGCCAATTACTAGTCTTTATGGAGAACAATTTCAAAGTATTATCAAATTTTCAAATGTGAATTCAATTTGCTATAACTTTTCTTTTCACATTTAAATATCAGAGAGGATTATGCACTGTAATAGTGTTGTACATAGTAAAAGAAAAAAATCTTAGTCTATCACTAAGGAAAGTGGTTAAAAGTGTTGTGACACATCCATAAAATGAACATCTATGCAGAAGTTTAAAGAATTCAAATAGTCTCATCTTTGCAGATTTAAAAATATATTCAAGCCCTAATATTTAAAAAGCAAGTCCAAAATATAATATGCATAAAATACATGCTCGTGTCTTATGTGAATCCGTAATGTATGCAATTCCAGACATTAAACAGTTAACAGTGTTTTCTTCTGGAGAGCACAGTGGGATGGGGAACTAACAAGGAAGGGATTTTCACATGTACCCTTATACACCATATTATCTAAACCTTAATTTTTTAAAAAAAAGATTTATTTATCTATTTGAAAAGCAGAGTGATAAACAGAAAGGGAGAGAAAGAGACAGAGATCTTCCACCTGTTGGTTTACTCCCCCAAATGCCCACCACAGCCATGGCTGGGTCAAGCCAAAGCCAGGAACTCCATTCTGATCTACCACATTGATGGCAGGGGATCAAGTACTTAGGCTATTATCTGTTGATTTTACAGGCATGGGAAGCTGGATTGGAAGAGGAACAGACTCAAACCAGCACTCCAAAATGAGATGCCAGCTTTGCAAGTAGCAATTTAAGCTACTATGACACAACACAAACCCATAACTCTTAAATTTTATAGTACAGGTGTTCCCCGGTATCTGAAGGAGATTGGTTTCAGAAACTTCTGGAGATACCAAAAGCCATGGAAGCTCAAATTCCTTCCATAAAATGTCATGGTATTCACACATAACCTATGCACATCCTCCAATATACTTTTTTTAAGTTATGTCTAGATTACTTACAATACTTATTACAGTGTGAGTGTTCTGTACATAGTTGTTATAGTATATTGATTAGAGACTAACTACAATTTTAAAAGTCTGTGCTTTTTCAGTACACATTTTTTTCCAAATTTATTTATTTATTTATTTATTTATTTGAAAGGCAGTGTAACAGACAGAGGCGAGGTGGGGGGAACAGAGGGAGACATCTTCCGTCCACTGATTCACTCCTGAAATGTCCAGAATAGCCAGGAAGAAGCCAGGAGCCAGGAATTCCATCTTGGCCACCCATGTGAATGGCAGGGTCCCAAGTACTTAGGTCATTATCTTCTGCCTTCCTTAGGTGTATTAGCTACTAGAACTCGAACTGACGCTCATATAGGATGCCAACATTGCAAGTGGCAAATTATAACCTGCTGAACCACCACACAATCCCCATAAACACAATTTTCTAAAATATTTTCAATTTGCAGTTGGTTGAATCCACAGATATGGAACCAAGAATGCAGAGAGCTGACTGTGTACTGTAGTAGGATGAAAGGTGTCCCCAAAGATAAGTGTCCTGTGACACATGTGTGCCAATTTGGCTATACTCCAGTACTTAGTTATTTAATCAGACGCTAATCTAAGTGTTTCTGTGAAAATACTTTGTAGATGTGGTTAACATCTGCAGTCAGCTGACTTTAGGAAAATTATCCTCAGTAATGTGGATGGATCTTATCCAATCTGTTGAAAGCCCTAAGAGCAAGCATCAAGTTTTCCCAAGGAAGAAGAGATTCTATCTCAAGACTGCAGCATCAGATCCTGCCTGAACTTCCAGCCTGTGCACCTGTCCTACAGATTTTGGACTGGCCAACCCCAGCAATCACATGATCCAATGCTTTAAAACAATTCTTTAAATAAGTAAGTACATGGTACATGTATATAATCATATATAACAACCCTATGTGGAGAGAGAGAGAAAACTTAAGTATTTAGAGATAAGATCATCTGATGTTTTCTGATTGGACCCTAAAAGTTATTACAACTATTCCTATAAAATAAGGGCAGAAGAAATTTGACAGACATGCAAAGGAGAAGACAATGTGAAGACAGAGGCAAGGATTGGAGTGATGTGGCCACAAGCCCAGGAAGGCCAGCAGTCACCAGAAATTGGGAGAGGCAAGGAGCTGATTCTCCAGTGGAGCCTCTGGTGAAAGTTTGGCCCTACTGATTCTTTGATTTTTAGCCCAGAAAAACTGATATTGTAAATCTGGCATTCAAAACTATGAGAGAATAAATTTATACTGTTTTAAGACAGTCAGTTTGTAGTAATTTGTCATATAGGTCACAGGAATCTAAAATTCACACATATATCCATGTAGCATTTTTATAAAAGAATGTACAAGTCAAAACCTTCTTTCATGACCAGGAAAGTAAGCATGGTCTCCTAGAAAGAATGGACCTTTTTTGGACTCAGCAAGACTTAAGCTCTAATTCATGCCCCATCACTAGCTACATGGCTTCAGGAAAATCACTTCAACACTGAGTCTGTCTTTGTCCATGAAACGGGGAGAAAACAGCCACTGTCATAGGTAAAGGAATGGCTACCAAGCTCCACATTCCAGTCCCCAGAGGCTGTCATTATATTGCCCCCCATGCCAAAGGGGACTCTGCAGATGTGACACAGTCAAGGATCTTGAAAGGGGAAGACTTCCCTGAATTATCCCTGTGTACCCACTGTCAACCCGAGGACCTCAACACGAGGACATGGTTGGGTCAGAGTCAGAGGAGCTGTGGCAATGGAGCAGAGACAGGAGAGAGAGAGAACTTTGATTACTCTGTGTTTCTGGTTTTGAAAACAGAGGCAGAAATAGACAGCCAGGGATTACAGTCAGCCTTCAGAAACTGGAAGAGGCAAAGAAATGGACTCTCCAGAAGTCAAAGGTTCTACTGCTCCACAAGTCAGTGGTGTGACCATGTATACACAATAATGTGTTATACACTGAATAAAGAACTAGAGGACAGGCACTGGAAGTTTCCAGATATACAAAAAAGAAACAGAAATGGAAGTGCTAGTTGACTGATTCAATTAGTTTATACTGCAGATATATGTTGAAGTATCACATGGTACTCAATAAAACGTACAAATATTACATATTAATCAAAACTTTTTTTTTTTAATTTTAAAAGCTGATTTTCAACAAGAGAAATGGATTCTCTCCCGGAGCCTAAGAAGGAATGCAGCTACTGCCCAAACTTGGCCTCTAAATCTGTAAGACAATAAATTTGTAGAGCATTTTGGCCATGAAATGTGTGGCAATTTGTTACAGCAACAGTAGGAAATTAATACACCTCCCTGTGAGAGTTACTAGGAACAAAAGTATTCATTTAATTATGATGATATTTATTATTAGAAAAGGTTATTTCAAAAAATGACCTATCTGCCAAAAATGCTTATAGCCAATAGTTCATACTTTCAAAAAGCCTTAGCTACAGGATTCATTTTTGTATATCCTCCTATACAGATGTGGAACAGCTTTGCTTCCCACATGTCCCCAAGGGTTAGATAAATTTTTAAAATATTTTATTTAAAGCCATGACTTCCTGACCTGAAAGTCTACTTTCAAGAAAACTACTTGGCTCAAAAAATTGGATGACCTCCATGCATACTTTAGCTTTTATCATAAGGAGACAGATTCAAAGCTTAATCCTTTCTCTAGTAAGACTTTCCAAATTTTCTTTAAAAAAAAATTACTTTAGTTTTGTTCATCAAGCCAAGTCTCACAAATTCTAGTTAGTGTGAACCTCAGGAAGATACAAAGAAATACCCATTATAACCTCTACCTATTTCTAACCTTCCCCTCCAGGCTCTGGCCAGCAACCTATTTCAAGCATTACTTGCCTCATTTCACACCTGGACTTCATGGTCGCAAATGAAAAATGCCCTCTTTTCTTTGGGACCCTGCTTCCCCAGATACTCTTCTGTACTTCATTGCCAGTCCCCACTCTGGAGAAACCCCACTGCCAGCCTTCTGGGCACCTTCTCTCTGCCCAGGGAGCTTGGTCAGCCTCAAAAATGGTCAGCCTCACAACTGACCATTTGGGTGCATGCTGCACCTGAAAATCAGACTGTCATCAGCTAAATTCACAGAGCTTGGCTGTTTATCTAGCCTTGTGCTCATCTTTCAGGAGCCATGATGACTGGTCAAACTCTTTTCTAATCTGCTACTTACACGCTTACCACCCTGACATTCAGCAAACAAATTTACCTCTGAACTTTTATTCTGAAAAATTAGAATAATCTATCAAGCTCTTCATTTCTTCCACTCTACCTGAAAGACAAGCCTGGCCAGGGCCCTCTTGCCGTCCTCATTGAGTCCTCACTCCTCCCTTGGTCACCCTTTTGTCTTATAGATCTAGTAGTTTCCTTTACACTAGCCATTTTCTAGCCTATAAACATTCTCAAGTTTTTCCTGTTTTTCTGTCACATTTCATTCAACCTTTGTCAAAAACAACTAAATTCACTGCCTGGACATCTTTTTGTCCATTAATATTTATTGAAAGTTTCTTATGGGGCCGGTGCCATGGCTTACTTGGTTAATCCTCCACCTGCAGTGCCGGCATCCCATATGGGTGCCGGTTCTAGTCCCAGTTGCTCCTCATCCAGTCCAGCTCTCTGCTGTAGCCCGGGAGGGCAGTGGAGGATGGCCCAAGTGCTTGGGCCCCTGCACCCACATGGGAGACCAGGAAAAAGCAACTGGCTCCTGGCTTCGGATCGGTGCAGTGCTGGCCGTAGTAGCCATTTGGAGTGTGAACCAACGGAAGGAAGACCTTTCTCTCTGTCTCTCTCTCTCATTGTCTGTAACTCTGTCAAATAAATAAAATAAGTAAAAATTTAAAAAAAGAAAGGTTCTTGTGAGTCCAGAACTGTACTAAATGTTTATATGCATTATCATATTCATTCCTGCTGAGATGAGTACTGCCATTAATTCACCTCAGGGAATAGGGAAACTACCATGAGATATCTAAGTAACTTAACAGAAACATAGAGCAGGGTGGGCATTTGGCACAGCAGTTATGTGGATGCCAAATCCCCTATCAGAATGCCTGGATTAGAGTCCTGGCTCTGCTTCCAATGTCAGCCTCCTGCTGGCATGTGCCCTGGGAGGCAGCATGTGATGACTCAAGTAGTTCAATCCCTGACATCCACAAGGAAGACCAGTTGGGTTCTGGGCTCCTGGCTCAAGCCTGGCCCTGCCCCTTGTGTTTTAGGCTTTTGGGGAGTAAACCAGCTAGTGGAAGTGCTCTCTCTTGCTCTCTTTCTCTCTCTCTCTCTCTCTCTCTCTCTCTCTCTCTTCCCCACACCCTTCAAATAAATTAAGAAAATAAATTTTAAACAGAAAGAAACATAGAGCTAATAAATAGCAGAATGTAGATTTTGGACCCAGGCTAGTCAGTTGCGGTGGCCTCTTCTCCTGTGGCCTTTACCCCTCTCAGCCTCTTGGTGTCTAACCCCAGTCTGCCCACTCTGCTGAAACGACTCCTTTAGGGCCATTCATGAGTTCTTGATTCCAAACACCAGCAGCTTTTTCCTGGCTCTCATTGAATAGGTCATGTGGCCTTCTCCTGACTTCAGGAGCATGTCTAACTTCATGAATGCTGACTTCATGGTTTTCTGGCTTCTCAAACTTTTCTAGATCCTTTCCTACTCATGTCCACTCTGCATTTTCTGGCAGCCACTCCCAATGATTCAAGAACTAGCCCAATTTATGAGACTCCTTTTAGTAATTCAACAGCAATTTATTGAGGCTTTCCCCATCTGGTCCTGAAATGTGTGTTTTGACAAACGTGGAAGCTATTTTAGGACTTGGCTGTAGCGTGCCAACAACCGCCTGGTGAAGGCAATGTAGTTAAACGCACTGTGACAGCCTTGCAGGTAATAAAAATAGGGCACAGGGAAGGCAGGCTCTGCAAAGCCTGCTCACTTTCACTCTTTCCATCTAAGGAGGTCCACTCTGAAATCCTTCTCTATTGTAAAGTGGGATAAGACCATCAGCCCACATTGGCAACGTATGTGAAGCCCAGAGCACAACAGGTAAAGAGAAAACACATACATTATAAGGAAGTGTGTAAAAGACAATAGTAGATTCTCAAACAGCAGGATCAGGTAAATTACTCCAGTTCACGCTAATTAGCTCTTTTTACTAAAAAGATTATTTATGCAATGCTGCTATTTTCTGTCTAGCTTATCAGTTTGTATTTTTTTATTTAGTAAATATAAATTTCCAAAGTACAGTTTATGGATTACAGTGGCTTTCCACCCCCATAATTTCCCTCCCACTCATACCCATCCCATCTCCCGCTCCCTCTCCCATTCCATACACATCAAGATTCATTTGCAATTATCTTTCTATACAGAAGATCAGTTTAGTATATATTAAGTAAAGATTTCATCAGTTTGCACCCACACAGAAACACAAAGTGTAAAAATACTGTTTCAGTACTAGTTATAGCATTACTTCACATTGGACAACACATTAAGGACAGATCCCACATGAGAAGTAAGTACACAGTGACTCCTGTTGTTGACTTAACAATTTGACACTCTTGTTTATGGCGTCGGTAATCTCCCTAGGCTCTAGTCATGAGTTGCCAAGGCTATGGAAGCCTTTTGAGTTCACTGACTTCAATCTTGTTCTGACATGGTCATAGTTAAAGTGGAAGTTCTCTCTTCCCTTCAGAGAAAGGTACCTCCTTCTTTGATGGCCCCGTTCTTTCCACTGGGATCTCACTCGCAGAGGCCTTTCATTTAGGTCTTCTTTTTTAAAATACTAAAATACTCTCATGGGCTCTTCAGCCAGATCCGAATGCCTTAAGGGCTGATTCTGAGGCCAGAGCGCTGTTTAGGGCATTTGTCATTCTATGAGTCTGCTGTGTATACTGCTTCCCATGATGGATCGTTCTCTCCATTTTTGATTCTATCAGTTAGTATTAATAGACACTAGTCTTGTTTGTGTGATCCCTTTGACTCTTAGACATATCAGTGTGATCAATTGTGAACTGAAATTGATCACTTGGACTAGTGAGATGGCATTGGTACATGTCACCTTGATGGGATTGTATTGGAATCCCCTGGCACATTTCTAACTCCACCATTTGGGGCAAGTCCGATTGAGCATGTCTCAAATTGTACATCTCCTCCCTCTCTTATTCTCACTCTTATATTTAACAGGGATCACTTTTCAGTTAAAATTTAAACACCTAAGAATAATTGTGTGTTAATTAAAGAGTTCAACCAATAGTACAAGAACAAACAAAATACTAAAATAGAAAAAGTATTACATTGTACCTCAACAGTCAGTACAAGAGCTGATCAAGTCACTGTTTCTCATAGTATCCATTTCACTTCAACAGGTTTCCTTTTTGGTGCTCAGTTAGTTGTCGCCGATCAGGGAGAACATATGATATTTGTCCCTTTGGGACTGGCTTAATTCACTCAGCATGATGTTTCCCAGATTTTTCCATCGTGTTGAAAATGACCGGATTTCATTGTTTTTTATTGCTGTATAGTATTCTATAGAGTACATGTCCCATAATTTCTTGATCCAGGTCTATACTATTGACGGGCATTTAGGTTGATTCCAGGTCTTAGCCATTGTGAATTGAGCTGCAATAAACATTAATGTGCAGACAGCTTTTTTGTTTGCCAAATTAATTTCCTTTGGGTAAATTCCAAGGAGTGGGATGGCTGGGTTTTATGATAGGGTTATATTCAAGTTTCTGAGGAATCTCCAGACTGACTTCCATAGTGGCTTAACCAGTTTGCATTCGCACCAATAGTGGATTAGTGTCCCTTTTTCCCCACATCCTCTCCAGCATCTATTGTTGGTAGATTTCTGGATGTGAGCCATTCTCACCGGGGTGAGGTGAAACCTCATTGTGGTTTTGATTTGCATTTCCCTGATTGCTAGTGATCCTGAACATTTTTTCATGTGTCTGTGGGCCATTTGGATTTCCTCTTTTGAAAAATGTCTATTGAGGTCCTTGGCCCATCTCTTAAGTGGGTTGTTTGTTTTGTTGTTGTGGAGTTTCTTGATTTCTTTGTAGATTCTCATTACCAACCCTTTATCTGTAGCATAGTTTGCAAATATTTTTTCCCATTCTGTCGGTTGCCTCTTCACTTTCCTGACTGTTTCTTTTGCAGTACAGAAACTTCTCAATTTGATGCAATCCCAAATATTAATTTTGGCTTTGATTGCCTGTGCTTCTGGGGTCTTTTCCAAGAAGTCTTTGCCAGTACCAATATCTTGCAGGGTTTCTCCAATGCTCTCTAATAATTTGATGGTGTTGGGTCGTAGATTTAAGTCTTTAATCCATGTTGAATGGATTTTTGTGTAAGGTGAAAGGTAGGGGTCTTGTTTCATGCTTCTGCATGTGGAAATCCAATTTTCCCAGCACCATTTATTGAATAGACTGTCCTTACTCCAGGGATTGGTTTTGGATCCTTGATCAAATATAAGTTGGCTGTTGATGTTTGGGTTGATTTCTGGTGTTTCTATTCTGTTCCATTGGTCTATCCTTCTGTTTCTGTACCAGTACCATGCTGTTTTGATAACAACTGCTCTGTAGTATGTCCTGAAATCTGGTATTGTGATGCCTCTGGCTTTGTTTTTGTTGTACAAGATTGCTTTAGCTATTCGAGGTCTTCTGTGTCTCCATATGAATTTCAGCATCATTTTTTCCAGATCTGAGTAGAATGTGTTTGGAATTTTGATTGTTATTGCATTAAATCTATAAATTGCTTTTGGGAGAATGGACATTTTGATGATATTGATTCTTCCAATCCATGAGCATGGAAGATTTTTCCATTTTTTGGTATCCTCTTCTATTTCTTTCTTTAAGGTTTTGTAATTTTCATCGTAGAGATCTTTAATGTCCTTGGTTAAATTTATTCCAAGGTATTTGATTGTTTTTGTAGCTATTTTGAATGGGATTGATCTTAGAAGTTCTTCCTCAGCCGTGGCATTGCCTGTGTATACAAAGGCTGTTGATTTTTGTGCATTGATTTTATATCCTGCTACTTTGCCAAACTCTTCTATGAATTCCAATAGTCTCTTAGTAGAGTTCTTTAGATCCCCTAAATAAAGAATCATATCATCTGCAAAGAGGGATAGTTTGAGTTCTTCCTTTCCAATTTGTATCCCATTAATTTCTTTTTCTTGCCTAATAGCTCTGGCTAAAGCTTCCAGAACTATATTGAATAGCAGTGGTGAGAGTGGGCATCCCTGTCTGGAACCAGATCTCAGTGGAAATGCTTCCAACTATACTCCGTTCAGCAGGATGCTGGCCGTGGGTTTTTCATAAATTGCTTTGATTGTATTGAGGAATGTTCCTTCCATACCCAGTTTGCTTAGAGTTTTCATCATGAAAGGGTGTTGTATTTTATCAAATGCTTCCTCAGCATCTATTGAGATAATCATATGGTTTTTCTTCTGCAGTCTGTTAATTTGGTGTATGTAATTCTCTTTCAATGCTGCATCTTTTTATGGCTTAGGAATTAAGTGATGCTGGCTTCATAAAAAGAATTTTGGAGGATTTCCTCTTTTTTGATTGTTCTGGATAGTTTGAGAAGAATTGGGGTTAGTTCTTCTTTAAATGCCTGGTAGAATTTGCAGTGAATCCATCTGGTCCTGGGCTTTTCTTTGTTGGGAGGGCCTTTATTACTGTTTCAATTTATGTCGCAGTTATGGGTCTGTTTAAGTTTTCTATGTCTTCCTGGTTCAATTTAGGTAGGTTGCATGTGTCCAGGAATCTATCCATTTCTGAAAGATTTCCCTGTTTGCTGGCATACAAGTCCTTGTAGTAATTTCTGATGATTCTTTTTATTTCTGTGGTGTCTGTTGTTACGTTTCCATTTTCATCTCTGATTTTATTGATTTGGATCTTATCTTTTTTTAGTTAGTTGGGCCAATGGGGTGTCAATTTTATTCATTTTTTCAAAAAAAAAAACAGCTCTTCATTTGGCTGATTTTTTGTAATGTTTTTTTGGATTCAATCCTGTTGATTTCTTCTCTGATTTTAATTATTTCTCTTCTCCTACTAGCTTTGGGTCTGGTTTGCTGCTGATTTTCTAGATCCTTGAGATGAACTGAAAGCTCATCTATTTGGTGCCTTTCCGATTTCTTGATATAGGCTCCTATTGATATAAACTTTCCTCTTAACACTGCTTTTGTTGTATCCCATAGGTTTTGGTATGTTGTACTTTTATCCTCATTTACTTCCAGAAAATTTTTGATTTCTCTTTTGATTTCTTCTATGACCAATTGTTCATTCAGGAGCATGTTGTTCAATCTCCATGTGTTTACATATGCTCTAGAGATTCCTGAGTTGCTAATTTCCAACTTCATTCCTTTATGTTCTCAGAAGCTGCATGGTATGATTCTAATTCTTTTGAATTTGCTGAGACTTGCTTTATGGCCTAGTACGTGGTTGATCCAAGAGAAGGTTCCATGTACTGCTGAGAAGAATGTAAATTCTTTGTGTGTAGGATGAAAAGTTCTGTAGATATCTGTTAGATCCATTTGGGCTATAGTGTCGTTAAATCTACTGTCTCCTTGTTGATCTTCTGTCCTATTGATCTGTCTATTTCTGAGAGTGGAGTATTGAAGTCCCCCAGTACTATTGTTTTGGGGTCTAAGTCTCCCTTAAGTCCCTTAACAAATCTTTTAAATAAACTTGTGCCCTGTAATTAGATGCATATACATTGATAATCATTATATCTTCCTGTTGAATTGATACCTTAATCATTATATAGTGCCCCTCTTTGTCTCTCTTAACAGTTTTTGTGTTAAAGTTAATATTGTCCCATATTAAGATGGCTATGTCCACTCTTTTTTCATTTCTGTTGGCATGGTATTTCTTTTTCCAGCCTTTCACTTTTACTCTGTATGCATCTTTGTTGGAAAGATGTGTTTTTTGTTGGCAGCAAATAGATGGGTTTTGTTCCTTAACCCAATCAGCCAATCTGTGTGTTTTAACTGGACAGTTCAGGCCATTAACGTTCAATGAGACTGTTGATAAGGAGTAACTTTGTCCTGCCATTTGCAAAGATATTTTCTAATATATGCTTTGAATTCCCTGTGATCTTTTGCTGTGAGGTTTCCTTCCTTTACCTTCTTTCATACTGATGCCCGTGTTTCTGTGTTTCTGTGTGTAACACATCTTTAAGCATCTTTTGCAGGACTGAACGAGTGGCGACAAATTCTTTCAATTTCTGTTTGCTATGAAAAGTCTTAATTTCACCTTCATTCACAAATGAAAGCTTTGCAGGATATAATATTCTGGGCTGGCAGTTTTTCTCTCTTAGTACCTAGGCTATGTCTCACCATTCCCTCCTAGCTAGTAGGGTTTCTGATGAGAAGTCAGCTGTGAGTCTAATTGGAGATCCTCTGAGAGTATTTTGACGTTTCTCTCTTGCACATTTTAGAATCTTTTCTTTCTGTTTCACTGTGGTGAGTTTGATTACTACGTGTCATGGTGAGGATCTCTTTTGGTCATGTTTACTAGGGGTTCTATGAGCTTCCCGTACTAGGATGTCTCTGTCCTTCTCTAAACCCGGGAAATTTTCTGCAAGTATCTCACTAAAAAGGCCTTCTAATCCTTTCTCTCTCTCTCCATGCCTTCAGGAATTCCTAGAACCTGAATTGTGGGCTTTTTAATAGTATCCTGTAGATTACTGATAGTATTTTTTAGATTTCTGATTTCCTCTTCTTTTCTTTGGTTTGACTGTATACTTTCCTGTGCTCTGTCTTCTCAGTCTGATATTCTCTCTTCTGTTTCACTGACTCTGTTTTTAAGGCTCTCTAATGTGCTTGTCATTTGTTCTATTGAGTTCTTCATTTCGTTTTGATTTCTCTTCACTATCACACTTTCCTGTTCTACTAGTTTCTGCGTTTCATTTGGATTCCTCCTTAAGATTTCATTTTCTTGAAGGAGATTTTCTATCCTGTCCAGTAAGGAATTCCGTACCTCAAGCATTTGTTTTAGAGAACTTCTAGATGTTCTTATCATAAATTTTTTGAAATCCGGATCTTGCATTTCTTCCATCTCATCATCTTCATAATCTTGGCTTGGGGTGTCTTGTTCATTTGGGGGTGCCATAATGTCTTCCTTGTTCTCATTTCCTCAGTTTCTGCGTTTGTTGCTTGGCATTGTGGAGATATTATTTGGATTCTTCTTCCCTCGCTGTGGTGTTTTTTCTTGTTATACTATGACTGTATTAAGTGGACTGTCTGCTTTTGATAGAGGCTTAGAGGCTTGAGATGGTTGTGGCCTGAGAGCTCTGTTTGGTTCCTCAGAGTTAAGGGTATACTAAAGGTGACACTCCCAGGTTAGGTGTAGTAAATCTCTCTCTTTCTTTCTTTCTTTTTTTTTTTTATTTTTGACAGGCAGAGTGGACAGTGAGAGAGACACAGAGAGAAAGGTCTTCCTTTGCCGTTGGTTCACCCTCCAATGGCTGCTGAATTGCACTGATCCAAAGGCAGGAGCCAGGTGCTTTTCCTGGTCTCCCATGGGGTACAGGGCCCAAACACTTGGGCCATCCTCCACTGCACTCCCGGGCCACAGCAGAGAGCTGGCCTGGAAGAGGGACAACCGGGACAGAATCCAGCGCCCCAACCGGGACTAGAACCCGGTGTGCCATCACCGCAAGGTGGAGGATTAGCCTATTGAGCTGCGGCGCTATCTCTTTCTTTCTTTTTTTGATTCAAAAGGAAATTAATTCTGCACAGCTGAGTGGAATTGGAGGTAGTTAGCAGACGAATGATATATCCTCAGGAATCAGTTATTGGAATCTCTTTCCCAAGGACCACACAGGGAATCTGTGCTGCCCTTAGTGTGGACTCAAATTCTCCTGCAGTCTCCCACTGGGTTGCCATGGTTACCAAATTGTAGTGTCTCTGGACAGTACTCACGTGAATTCTGTGAGTTCTCTCCCCCCACCATCTCTTTTTTCATAGTCTCAGTTCATTAGCACCACACATTCACTAGGTCCTAATCTTATTTCACACCCCCCCTCCCAGAGTCAGGTTTTTCTGCTTGGCTGAGGGCGGGTGCAGACCTGAGGTTGCTCCGCTTATGATGTATGTCCAAAATGGCACCTACTCTTTGTCTTGCTCACCTTTGAGAGGTGAGCAGAGAGAGAGAAACTCGTGTCCATATCGGTCACTTTTTTTTTTCTCTCTCTCTCTTTTGCCTGTCGGTGTCTCAGGCTATTGAGGTTCGGCTCACCTCACATTCCAGTACTGGTGTGTTGATTCCACTGCTGGTGTCCCGAGCCATGGGCTCCCACGCTCTCCACGCAGGTCCACTGTGAACCACTAGTTCCTGAAGAGTTTCCTCTGCTGTTTCTTCCCCTACTCTTCCTTGAACCTGCAGTATCTCCACTTTTATTAAACTGTCTCTTCCCAGACTATCAGTGTGCTCCCTTCCTATTCCGCCATCTTGCTGCTCTCGATCAGTTTGTAGTTATGTTGAATGTGGTAGATATGTTGTATACTGTCCAAGTTTAAGCAAGCCTTGATAAAACAATTTTCCCAGTAAATGTTTCAGATAACACCCAATGGACTGACTCCAATAAACTGTATTAGGTTGAATTGCACTGAGGTGATGTTTATTTAGTTGCTGATCAGTCTTATCTGCTCATTTTTTACTAAAAAGAATTAATGCTTTTCTGGTTCAGAAGAGAACAACATACTCTCCTAAACACAGGCAAGCATAGAAAGCTCTGTCCATTAGCCAAAAGTGCTTTCAGAAGAGTCTAGTCCTTTAGTGCCAAGGGATGTGGTCCAGTGTTGTCCAGAAAAAGGGAATTGAGGTAGAGAAGGTTCCACTTTCACACATCTGAGTTTTATCAATACATTTCTTCCTAACCTTTGGCAATGTCTCCATTGCCATTAAAATGTATTTTTCTATTTAAGAACCTTAATTTATGGAACCAATGCTGTGGCATAGTAGGCTCACCCTCCACCTGCAGTGCCAACTTCCTATATAGGCCAGTTCAAGTCCCAGTTGCTCCACCTCTGATTCAGCTCACTTTCAGTGGCCTGGGAAAGTAGTGGAAGATGGTCCAAGCACTTGGGCCCCTAGACCCGCATGGGAGCCCAAGAGGAAGCTCCTGGCTCCTGGCTTTGAGCCGTTACAGCCATCTGAGGAGTAAACAAACAGATAGGAGACTTTTCTGTCTCTCCCTCTGTCTGTAACTCTACTTCTCAAATAAATAAATAAAATATTTTAAAAAATCTTAATTTTCACAAAAAATACTACAGTTACTAACATATTCACCAATCCTTCTATTCTTTCACTATACCTGTAGGAACCATGGGAAGTTCCTGGTTAGGTAAGTTTCAGACACATGAACACACACACACACACACACAGAGTAAACCTGGAAATCAGAAAATTAACTCCACCCTCTGAAATTTAATCTAATTAAATCAACACATAATGGTAGAAGTCTACAAGTTTTTTGTCCCCATATAAAGACTTGCTGTTCTAAAATCAACTAAGTAGGTCTCTCAGTAGTAAGAATGCATCTCAAGAAAGAAAACATTAACAGAAGTCATTGACCAGCAGAAAAGCGGGGTCAAGAAAGCAAACCTCAGAAGTGTGTGTCCAAAACAAGCCAGGAGAATGAAAATTGCTCAGCCAGAACTCTAACATCCTGTGTCTTGGGGAAGTGCTTGTTGTTTGCTTAGGATTTGAGAAAATCATCATTTCCAATATGAAGTAATTGAAATAAATTCCAAAGTCAATAATCTACCTGCTCTTCAAGCAAATTTTTTTAAAGATTTATTTATTTATTTGAGAGACAGAGTTACAGACAGAGAAGGTGAGACAGAGAGAGAGGTCTTCCGTCCACTGGCTCACTCCCCAAATGACCACAATGGCCGAAGCTGGGCTGGTCTGAAGCCAGAAGCCAGAAGCTTCTTCCAGGTCTCTTACATGGGTGCTGAGGTCCCAGGACTTGAGCCATCTTCTGCTGCTTTCCCAGGTCATTTGCATGGAGCTGGATTGGAAACGGAGCAGCCAGTCTTGAACCGGCACCCATATAGGATATCAGCTCCACAGTGCCAGACTTTGCAAATTTTTTATTGATTTTATTTCGCAGTTACCTCAAAATAAAGAGTGTGAGTTCCTTAAATTGAGCCACAGGATAGTTCTCGTACACATAAAGGAATGACTCTCTGTGGTATATTAATCAGTTACCATTCGGGTTCACCCACTAGTTTCCTGCTAATGTGGTTTCTGACCTATCTGTGACAGTACTGGTGAATGTCTAGTTTTGTAATTGCAAGACTGAGGTTCACCACCTGTGAAGACTTTTAGGCGTCTCTCTCAGCTGTCCCTCCCCTGGGCCCTAGAGCACCTGCTTTCTCCTTTAAAACATCAGCAATGATCTCAACTGCTAGAAACAATAAGTAAGCTTACTAGGTGGCCATTATGTAATAAATGTAACAAAAAGCTATTGCTTTTATTTATACCAACAATATCTTGTTATAAAATTAATAGACACAAACCTTTCTCAAGGACAAAACAGAAAACTGGAATACATAGAACCTATATGAAACAATTACAAGACTGAGCCACAATACATAGAAGATCTTATTAACTAAACAGAGATCACGTTATGAAAAGACTTGCTATTTTTTAAAAGTCTCAATAAATTTGTTTATATATTTAATGAAATTCCTATCAAATTTTTAAAAGAATGTGGGGGAAACTTGACAAGATAATTCTAAACCTCTTCTGAAAGAACAAATTGTGAAAATAAGCTAATAATTCATTCAAGAGAAATTTGAAAAGAAAATGAGTATAGGGAGCTTGCTCTATCAGATAGCAAATATACAGAAATAAATCAGTGTAGTACCAGTGTGGAAATAGAGAGAAAAAAAGAACATTATAAAACCCAGAAAGCACAACCACTATTTGACAAAGATGGAATTACAATTAGAAAGAAAATAAGGTGCCGATCCAAAGCCAGGAGAGCCAGGAGCCTCTTCTGGGTCTCCCACACAGATCAAGAGGCCCAAGGGCTTGGGCCATCTTCTGCTGCTTTCTCAGGCCATGGCAGAGAGCTGGATTGGAAGTGGAGCAGCTGGGTCTCGAACCGGCGCCCATATGGGATGCCAGCGCTTCAGGCCAGGGTGTTAACACGCTGTGCCACAGCACCGGCACCCCCCACACACACTTTTTTTTAAAGATTTATTTATTTATTTAGATTAGGAGAGCGGCAAGATGGCAGAATAGGAAGGGAGCACATTGATAGTTCGTCAAGACACACGTTAATATAAGTGGAGATACTGCAGGGTCAAGGAAGAGTAGGAGAATAAACAGCAGAGGAAACTCTTCCGGAACTAGTGATTCACAGTGGACCTGCGTGGAGAGCGTGGGAGCCCAAGTTCGGGACACCAGCGGCAGACTCAACGCACCAGCGCTGGAACGCGAGGTGAGCCGAACCTCCATAGCCCGAGACACCAGCGGGCAAGCGGAAAGAGGAGACTAGAGGGAACGAGGCTTGAAACTCCGTGGGGAAAAGTTCACCAGGCTAACTAGAAGAGAGAGAGGAAAAAAAAAAAAAGTGACCGATACAGACACGAGTTTCTCTCTCTCCGCTCACCTCTCAAAGGCGAGCAAGACAAAGAGCAGGCACCATTTTGGACATACGTCATAAGCAGGGCGACCTCAGGTCTGCACCGGCCCTGAGCCTAGCAGAAAAACCTGACTCTGGGGGGAGGGGTGAAATAACAGGAGATTAGGATCTAACTTGGCAACCCAGTGGGAGACTGCAGGAGAATTGGAGCCCACACTGAGGGCAGCACAGATTCCCTGTGTGGTCCTTGGGAAAGAACTTCTAATCTCTGGCTCCTGTGGGTATATCATTTGCCTGCTAACTACCTCCAAGTACGTTCAGCTGTGTGGAATTACTTCCCTTTTGAATCAAAAAAAAAAAGAGAGATTTACCACGCCTAACCTGGGAGTGTCATCTTTGACACACCCTCAGCCCTGAGGAACCAAACACAGCTCTCAGTCCACACTCATCTCAAGCCTCTAAGGCTCCACCGAAAGCAGACAGTCCACTTAATATAGAGCCATAGTGTAACAAGAAAAAACACCACATTGAAGAAACCAAATATCTCCAACATGCCAAACAACAAATGCAAAAATCGAGGTAACAAGAACAAGGAAGACACTATGACGCCCCCAAATGAAAGACACCCCAATGCAAGATTATGAAGATGATGAGATAGAAGAAATGCAAGAAACGGATCTCAAAAAGTTGATAAGAACATTAAGAAGTTCTCAAAAACAAATTCTTGAACTACAGAAATCCTTCATGGGCAAGATAGAAAATCTCTCTCATGAAAATGAAATATTAAGGAGGAATCAAAATGAAATGAAACAACTAGTGGAACAAGAAACTCTGATAGTGACAAGAAATCATAATGAAATGAAGAATTCAATAGATCAAATGACAAACACATTAGAGAGCCTTAAAAACAGAATGGGCGAAGCAGAAGAGAGAATATCAGACTTAGAAGACAGAGAACAGGAAAGGAAACAGGCAAACCAAAGAAAAGAAGAAGAAATTAGAAATCTAAAAAATATTGTCAGGAATCTACAGGATACTCTTAAAAAACCCAACATTCGGGTTCTAGGAGTTCCTGAAGGCATGGAGAGGGAGAAAGGATTAGAAGGCATTTTCAGTGAGATACTAGCAGAAAATTTCCCAGGTTTGGAGGACAGAGGCATCTTAGTACAGGAAGCTTATAGAACCCCTAAGAAACATGACCAAAAGAGATCCTCACCACGACATGTTGTAATCAAACTCACCACAGTGAAACATAAAGAAAAGATCCTAAAAGGTGCAAGAGAGAAACGTCAGATTACTCTTAGAGGATCTCCAATTAGACTCACAGCAGACTTCTCATCAGAAACCCTACAAGCTAGAAGGGAATGGCGAGACATAGCCCAGGTACTAAGAGAGAAAAACTGCCAGCCCAGAATACTATATCCTGCAAAGCTCTCATTTGTGAATGAAGGTGAAATTAAGACTTTTCATAGCAAACAGAAACTGAAAGAATTTGTTGCCACTCATCCTGCCCTGCAAAAGATGCTTAAAGATGTGTTACACACAGAAACACAGTCGCCAATATGAAAGAAGGTAAAGGAAGGAAACCTCACAGCAAAAGATCACAGGAAGCTCAATTTCTCTTTGACATAGAATTAAACTCTGATGCTCTGTTAAAGCAATGTGTTAAAGTAATCTATTATGTTCTCTTGATGTCTGTTAAATTCTAATTGTTCAAAAACAGCTGAATTTTTATTAAGAGCTATGGGTTATTTAAATATGTGCTTATTTTCAAAGATTTGAATAATCACCTTGTAACAAGATCAAATTTGGTCTATGAGTTTATAATTTTAAACATGGCGACTTAAAGTCTTTTGTCATCCACAGTTATATATGATTTGCTGCTCATAAAACTAAAGCGTTGTTGGTTCTGTGTGTAGCTGTCCTCCTATAGGTTCCTATGGACTTTTTCCAGCCACTTCCATTGTATTCAGTACTTTGGGATGGCTCTGTAAACAGATGAAGCCAATAATGTATTAACAGTACCAACTGAGAGAAAGTATGGTTAACTGAGGTTACTAAAAAAGCAATTCAAATCAATTGGCAATCTACAAAAAGAGTTAAAGATTTTAAAAGCTATTATTAAAAATGCTATATTGGTCTATTATGCTATGTTATATGTGTGTACATATTGTATGTCCACATGGGGAAATTTTATTAAGAGTTTTATTTTAAATGGCTTATAGATAAGATTGTCCATAAATTTAAGCTGCTAAAATCAATCAAAGATACATTTTAATTTGTGTGACCTGAATCTGTGTATCATATGTTTTAAACTTGTTGGTAGAAAGAAACTAAAAACATTTTATATGGTTGTGCTTAAGTTTACTGGTTAAACAAACTACACCATGTTAGATATTTAAGCGGTGTTTTCAAATACATGATTCTTAAAATTTATAGAAGGCATTGGACCTTCTGGTAAATGTTTTCTTAAGTTCTTATCTAATGGCTGAAACTGTTTGCTAAGTATTCATGTGATATTGCTATTGTCAGCAAGCGATCTAGGACTTGCTCCCTCATTTCTCTGTTCTAAGCCCAACTTGTTCTTTCATTTCTCTATTCTCTTCAAGGTAGGAAACTAATTCTATTATGAAGGAATCTGTAGGACGCACAATTTAATCTTTAGACCTTATAAAAGAGATGGCTAACATTTTTCTGTAATAGCATAGCCAAAATAAGAACTTAAATAATAATATCATAGCTAGATTCACTTCGCCATCAGCAAAGTATACAGTAAGTAGAAAAAACCTCCCTTTCAGACCAAAGGGAAAGAAAGTTTTAAAGTGAGAATATAATTTTCCTCATGGGCATTGTCTACCTTAGAAAAACTACTACAGAACATGCCTGTGACTATAGATTTGTAGTTCAGGCCACCGAAGATTAGAGATGGGACACGGGCACTCCCTTGACTTGCATCCTCTGGTCTGCTTTAACACAAACCAGGAGGAAAAGAAAGCTAGGCATCAGAAGCAATGGGTGGCAGGCCTATTAATGGCTGATCTGTACAGTGATCTGCCCTCAAGGAGACCCAACAGGCCAGTCCACTGCAGTGGCTTTCAATGTGGTAAGCCTGGGCTTCAGCAGAAGTCAGCTTGTGAAGAGCCCTGGCAGCTCTGCCAAGAGTTGGAGCACTGGAAATGGACCTGCCCTGGAGTCGAAGGATGCCCAGGTCAGAGCCACAGATCTTATTGGCTCTAGGCTGAAAAGCCCTTCACTCAGCCCAACTTCCAAAGTGACCACTGCAGCGTAGGGTGTGGTCAAGTAGGGTCAGCAACATTGCAGGCAGAACTGTAAATTTCTTGTTACAGATGCCCCCTGCCTTTACCTGGCCAGCTCTCCTCCCAGGCCAGCCAAGTAATGAAAGTCAACAGAGTGCCTTCCCCTAGGAGGTTCACACCTCCCTTAGGATATACCCCATGTGAAGAGATAGATAGGTCTGGGCCTCTTAACTTACAAGGCCTAAAGCCCACCAGATTATTATCAAGCCCCTTCTATCAGGTTCTATTTGCCTCTCAATCAGAAAACTTAATTGTAGCTTAGACAGCACCTTTCTTAGCTCCTCTAATAATGACTCTGTCCTTTGTTCTAGACCCTGTCTAGCACTCTTGGGCCTCATTCCTTTGTAATCATAACCTCTACTCTACCACCAATGGCTCTACTCCCAACCTGTGTGTACTGATGGTCCTCTTCCCCACTTAATGCTGTATAATTGTTCAAACCTGGTTAATGCCACTGTTAGGATCATTGGTTACTATCCTCACTCTGTCTTTTATGACCTTGTCTAAATAGGATCCGAGTCGGTAAATTTGGAAGGCTTCCATAGCCTTGGCAACTCATGACGAGAGCCTAGGGTGGTTACTGGCGCCATAAACTAGAGTGTCAATTTGTTGGGTCAACAACAGGAGTCACTGTGCACTTGCTCCTCATGTGGGATCTCTGTCCTTAGTGTGCTGTACATTGTGATTTGATGCTATAACTAGTATTCAAACAGTATGTTTCACTTTCTGTGTCTATGTGAGTGCAAACTGTTGAAACCTTTATACTAAATTGATCTTCTGTATATAAAGAGAATTGAAAATGAATCTTGATGCAAATGGAAGGGGAGAGGGAGCGGGCGAGGGGAGGGTTGCGGGTGGGAGGGAAGTTATGGGAGGGGGAAGCCATTGTAATCCATAAGCTGTACACTGGAAATTTATATTCATTAAATAAAAGTTAAAAAAAAAAAAAAGAAATTCACTAGGTTCAAAACAGATAGTGCTGCTAAAAGGAACTGAAACCCAAGAATCCGTTGACATTTGAGGAAAGACAGAGGGAAAAACATGCTAGCCAGGGAAGCAAAAATGTACCCAGATTATAGAGCAGCAGCATACGGTACCATGACGTTGTTTTCACTTTGAAGTCATGGTATATGAATACATCAATGTATCAAGAACGAAATTCCACAAAAGGAAAACAAAGAAATCACAACAAAGTCTCTTGGAAATGAAATCATTTAGGACAACACAAAATTTTGCTGTATAGAAACTCTCAGGTGTTTAGCACAACAGTTTATTTCTTGTTTGCGCAGTTGCTATTAGCCTGGGGGATTCTCTAAC
The DNA here is from genome assembly GCF_033115175.1 of Lepus europaeus. NCBI lineage: Eukaryota > Metazoa > Chordata > Mammalia > Lagomorpha > Leporidae > Lepus > Lepus europaeus. Next base: position 101,045,037 of record NC_084828.1, on the reverse strand, counting down.
CCAACTGTTCCATATGAGGATGGGTGGAGTCTCCATGAGGCTACTCCAAACTCACAGACCCTATTTTGGCATCCATTGTTGAAAGGAAAGAACATGGAGAATCACTTTGCAGCTCTTAAGCAGTTCTGCCTGGAAATACTCACAGGCAATTGTAATTGCCTTGTCATAAACAAGAGTGTCAATTTGTTGGGTCAACAACAAGAGTCACTGTACACTTACTCCTCATGTAGGATCTCTGTCCTTAATGTGTTGTATAGTGTGATTTAATGCTATAACTAGTACTCAAACAGTATTTTACACTTTTTTGTTTCTGTGTGGGTACAAACAGTTGAAATCTTTACTCAATATATACTAAACCGATCTTCTGTATATAAAGAGAATTGAAAATGAATCTTGATGTGAATGGGATGGGAGAGGGAGCGGGAGAGGGGAGGGTTGCAGGTGGGAGGGAAGTTATGGGGGGGAAAAAGCCATTGTAATCCATAAGCTGTACTTTGGAAATTTATATTCATTAAATAAAAGTTAAAAAAAAAAGAAAGAAAGAAAATAATGTCTATTATAAATTGCATTGGGATACCTATCTGACAATTTTAGAAAAGGTAATACAAGCCGGCACCGCGGCTCAATAGGCTAATCCTCCGCCTTGTGGCGCCAGCACACCAGGTTCTAGTCCCAATCGGGGTGCTGGATTCTGTTCTGGTTGCCCCTCTTCCAGGCCAGCTCTCTGCTGTGGCCAGGGAGTGCAGTGGAGGATAGCCCAAGTCCTTGGGCCCTGCACCCCATGGGAGACCAGGATAAGCACCTGGCTCCTGCCTTCGGATCAGCGCAGTGCGCCGGCCTCAGCGGCCATTGGAGGGTGAACCAACGGCAAAAAGGAAGACCTTTCTCTCTCTGTCTCTCTCTCACTAGCCACTCTGCCTGTCCAAAAAAAAAAAAAAAAAAAAAAAAAAAAACACCAATGATGATGTCAGCATTGTGGCATACTAGGTTAAGCCTCCACTTGCAGTGCTGGCTTCCCATATGGGTGCTGACTCATCTTCTGGCTGCTCCACTTCTGATCCAGCTCTCTGCTAATAGCCCTGGGAAAGCAGCAGAGGATGGTCCAAGCACTGGGACTCCTGAATCCATGTGGGAGATCCAGAAGAAGTTCCTGGCCCCTGGCTTCAGATCAGCCCAGCCATTTGGGAAGTGAACCAGTGGATGGAAGACCTCTCTCTCTCTGTGTCTCTCCCCTGCCCCCATCTGTCTGTAACTCTGTTTCTTGGATAAGTAAATATTTTTTTAAAAAAATACCAATGACATTCTCCTCAGAACTAGAAAAAAATTCAAAAATGTACTTGGCAGCACATAAAAACAAATAAAATAGACAAACCAATTTTGAGCAAAATGAACAAAGCTGGTAGCATTGCACCTTCTGGCCTCAAAATACACTACAAAGCAGGATATTGGTATAAAAAAGGCATGTACCTAAATAGAACATAGAAAGACTAGATGGAAACCCATACATCTACAGCTGATTAACCTTCAGTGAAGGTGCTAAGAACATGCATTGAAGAAAATACAGTGCTTTCAGTCAGTGGTGCTGGGAAAATTAGATATTCAAATTCAGAAGATTGAAACTGGACCCCATCTCTCACTGCAAAAAAGCATCAACTCAAAATGAACTCAAGTCTTAAATGTAATCGTTGAAACTGTAAAACTACTACAAGAACACATAGAAGAAACACTCAAGATACTGAAATGAGCAAGAATTTTAGGATGGGATTCAAAACACACAGAGAATAAAAGCAATAATAGACAAATAGAATTTCATCAAACTCAAAAGCTCCTGCACAGCAAAGAAACAATCAACAGAGTAAAGAGACAGCTTACAGATTGGGAGAAGATATTTGCAAATCTGACAAGGAGTTAACAGCCAGAATATCTAAATGACTCAAACAACTCAATAATAAATAAATAAATAATTCTGTTAAAATAATCAATAGACACTTCTCAAAAGAACACATACAAATGGCAAACCAGCTTAAGAAAAATGCTCAATGTCACTAATCATCAGGGAAATGCAAGTCAAAACCACAATAAGATATCACCTCAAACCAGTAAGAAAAACTACACAGTATCAAAAAGGTAAAGATTGGCTTATTGGTTCAGACACCATGCAAGATATCCAATATTCTATACCAGAGTACCTGGGTTCAAGTCTGAGCTGTGCTTCCAATTTCAACTTCCTGCTAATGTGCACCCTGGAAGGCAGCAGGTGAATGACTCAGGTATTTTTGCTCCTACCAGCCATCTGGAGACCGGCATTGGAGAAGTAAACTAACAGATCTCTCTTTATATATTTCTCTCTTTCTAGCTTTCTTTCTCTCTCTCTCTCTTTCAAGTAAATAATTTTTTAAAAAGATAAACAAGTGATGATAAAGATGTGAAATAAAAAATAACATTGGTGGGAACACAAATTAGTGCAGCCATTGTGGAACACAGTATGGCGATTTCTCCAAAACAAATTAAAAATAGAACTACCATATGGTCCAGTAATTCCTCTATGGAAATACCCAAAAGAAATAAAATCAGTATATCTATGGGACATATATATATACTCATATGTTTATTACAGCACTATTTTTTTTCTTTTTTTGACAGGTAGAGTGGACAGTGAGAGAGAGAGAGACAGAGAGAAAGGTCTTCCTTTGCCATTGGTTCACTCTCCAATGGCTGCCACGGCCGGTGCGCTGCGGCCGGCGCACCACACTGATTCGAAGGCAGGAAGGCAGGTGCTTATCCTGGTCTCCCATGGGGTGCAGGGCCCAAGCACTTGGGCCATCCTCCACTGCACTCCTGGGCCACAGCAGAGAGCTGGACTGGAAGAGGGGCAACCGGGACAGTTCCGGCGCCCTGACCGGGACTAGAACCTGGTGTGCCAGCACCGCAAGGCGGAGGATTAGCCTATTGAGCCTCAGCGCCGGCCCACAGCAGTATTTTTCAAAAGATTTCTTTGTTTATTTGAAAATGAGAATTACAGAGACAGGAGGAGAGGCAGAGAGAGAGATCTTCCATCCACTGGTTCAGTCCCCAGATAGCCACAACAACCACAGCCAGGGTGAAGCCAGGAGCAGGGAATTTCATCCAGGTCTCCACATGGGTGCAGGGGCTCAAGCATTTGGACCATCCTCTTCTGTTTCTCCCAGGTATGCATTAGCAGGGAGGTAGATTGAAAGAGGAGCAGCCAGGACTCAAACCTGTGCCCATATGGGATGCCAGTGCTGCAGATGGTAGCTCAACCAACTATGCCCCTGCACCGGCCCCTATTGGGGCACTATTAATAACAAGAAATGGAAACAACCTGTGTGTCCATCAATAGATGATTGGATAAAGAAAGTGTGGTATATATACATGGTGGAACAATTTTTGGCTAGAGAAAAGGAAGAGATATTGTCATTTGTAACAAGATGGAATTTGAGGTCATTACCATACATGAAATAATCGAGGTACAAAAAAACAAGTACTACATGCTCTTACTCATCTATGGCATTTTATAATTGATCTTAGCCAAAAGGCCAAGAAGAGATATATATGGCATTTTTAAAAAGAATTGTCTTATTTATTTGAAAGACAGATTTACAGAGAGAGGTAGAGCCAGAGAGAGAGGTCTTCCATTCCACTGGTTCACTCCCCAAATGAACACAATGGCCAGAGCTGAGCTGAGCTGACCAGGAGCCAGGAGCTTCTTACAGGTCTCCTATGTGAGTATAGGGGCCCAAGGACTTGGGCCACCTTCTACTACTTTCCCAGGCCATAGCCAAGAGCTGGATTGGAAGTGAGCAGCCAGGAGATGAACGGGCAGCCATATGGGATGCCAGCACTGCAGGCTGGGGCTTTAACCCACTGCTTCACAGTGCCAGCCCCTATATGGCATTTTAAAAAGTTGACCCCAAAAAACCTGAGAGTAGAATGGTGGTTGCCAGGGAATGGAGAGAGTAGAGAGAAGAGAAGAGAAGAATGAGGGAAATCTGACTAATAGATACTAAATTATAGTTCATGGCAGACAGAAGTTCTTGTGTTCTGTTGCACAATAGGATGACTATGACTACAGACAGCAGTTAGGTACTATGTATTTTTTAAAAGATAGAGAAAGTATTTGAATGTTTTCACTATAAACAAATGTTAAATAAGGGGCCACTGTAATAACACAGTGTGTTTAAGCCAGCACCTGTGACACCTGCATCAAATAAAAGAACAGTTGGGTCTTGGCTGCTTCACTGACAAGCCAACTTCCTGATAATTCAACTGTGAAAGCAGCAGATCCAAGTGCTTGGTCCCCTGCAACCCATGTGGGAGAACAATAGGGAGTTGTAGCCTGGCCCAGTTCTTAGCATTGTGGCCATTTTTGGAGTGAAACAATGGACAGAAGATCTCTCTCTCTCTCTCTCTCTCTCTCTCTCTCTCTGTCACTCCTTCTCTCTCTCTTTTACTCTCTTTCACTCTGTAACTCTGCCTTTCAAGTAATAAATCTTTAAAAGGTTTAAAAAAAAGTTCAACAGTTGAGGAGATAGATGTATTTACCCTGTTTGGAACATTACACAATGCAAACATATGTCAAAACAGCATATAGTACCACATAATACATTAAATTTTTACACATATTAAAATTTATGAAATTTTAAAATTTTAAATTAGAGGCTATCATTGTGACACACTGGAATAAGGCACCACCTGTGACATGGCATCCCCTGGGACACTGGTCCAAGTCCTGGCTGTTCCACTTCCAATCCAGCACCCTGCTGATGTACCTGGGAAGGCAACCAAAGAAGGCCCAACTCCTTGGGCCCCTGCACTCATGTGGGAGACCAGATGAAGCTCCTGGCTCCTAGCTTCATCCTGGCCCACCTCTGGCTGTTGTGGCCATTTACAGAGTGAACCAGAGGCTGGCAGATCTCTCTCTCTCTCTCCCCCTCTCCCTCCCCCTCTCCCTTCCCCTCTCTCTCCCCCTCTCCCTCTCCCTCTACCCCTCTCTCTCTCTCTGTAACCCTGACTTTCAAATAAATAAAATGAATATTATTTTTAAATGAAGTATTGATACAAACTATGACATCAAAGAACCTTGAAAACATTTAAAAAACTTTCAAATCAAATCTTAAGGAAAGCTTTTCAAAATTTAATGAAAATAGTCTAAAGAACAGACTCAGTGAAGCAGAATAAAGAATATCCAAGTTAGAAGAAAAAAATCACTAGAAATTTTACAGTCAGACAAAAACAAGAAGAAGAAATAAGAAAACCAAAAAGCACTGCTGGAGATATACACGACACTATCAAAAGAACCAAAATATGGGTCTTAGGAATTCCTGAAGGCATGGAAAGAGAGAATGAATTAGAAGACCTCTTTACTCAAACAATTACAAAAACTTCCATGATAAAGGATTAATAACCAGAATCTACAAAGAGATCAAGAAACTCCACAACAACCAAACAAACAACCCACTTAAGAGATGGGCCAAGGACCTCAATAGACATTTTTCAAAAGAGGAAATCCAAATGGCCAACAGACACATGAAAAAATGTTCAAGATCACTAGCAATCAGGGAAATGCAAATCAAAACCACAATGAGGTTTTACCTCACCCCAGTCAGAATGGCTCACATACAGAAATCCACCAATAACAGATGCTGGAGAGGATGTGGGGAAAAAGGGACACTAACCCACTGTTGGTGCAAATGCAAACTGGTAAAGCCACTATGGAAGTCAGTCTGGAGATTCCTCAGAAACTTGAATATAACCCTACCATACAACCCAGCCATCCCACTCCTTGGAATTTACCCAAAGGAAATTAATTTGGCAAATAAAAGAGCTGTCTGCACATTAATGTTTATTGCAGCTCAATTCACAATAGCCAAGACCTGGAATCAACCTAAATGCCCGTCAATAGTATAGACCTGGATCAAGAAATTATGAGACATGTACTCTATAGAATATTATACAGCAGTAAAAAACAATGAAATCTGGTCATTTGCAACAAAATGGAGGAATCTGGAAAACATCATGCTGAGTGAAATAAGCCAGTCCCAGAGGAACAAATATCATATGTTCTCCCTGATCGGTGACAACTAACTGAGCACCAAAAAGGAAACCTGTTGAAATGAAATGGACACCATAAGAAACAATGACTTGATCAGCCTTTGTCCTGACTGGGAGGAACAACTTACTACTTTATTCCTTTTAGTATTTTTTTTTTGTTTTACTTAATACCATTGGTTGAACTCTTTAATTAACACACAATTATTCTGAGTCATTTAAATTTAACTGAAAAGTGATCTCTGTTAAATGTAAAAGTGGGAATAAGAGAGGGAGGAGATGTACAGTTCGGCACATGCTCAACTGGACTTACCCCTAACGGTAGAGCTAGAAACGTGCCAGAGAATTCCAACTCAATCCCATCAAGGTGGCATGTACCAATGCCATCTCACTAGTCAAAGTGATCAGTTTCAGTTCATAATTGATCATAATGATAGGATTAAGAGTCAAAGGGATCACATAAACAAGACTAGTGTCTACTAATACTAACTGATAGAATCAAAAAGGAGAGAACGATCCAACATGGGAAGCGGGATACACAGCAGACTTATAGAATGGCAGATGTCCTAAACAGCACTCTGGCCTCAGAATCAGCCCTTAAGGCATTCGGATCTGGCTGAAGAGCCCATGAGAGTATTTCAGGCCTGGAAAGTCAAGACACTGTGGCAAAAAAAAAATGACCTAAATGAAATATCTCTGTGACTAAGATCCCAGTGGAAAGAACGGGCCATCAACCATCAAAGAAGGAAGTTCCTTTCTATGAAGGGAGGAGAGAACTTACTTTGACTATGGCCTTGTCTAAGTAAGATTGGAGTTGGCGAACTCAAAAGGCTTCCTTAGCCTTTGCAATGCATGACAAGAGCCTTGGGTGATTACTGACGTCATAAATAAGAGTGTCAATAGTTAAATCAACAACAGGTGTCACTGAGAAGTTACTCCCCATGTAGGATCTCTGTCCTTAATGTGTTGTACATTGTGAATTAATGGCATAACTAGTACTCAAACAGTACTTTATACTTTGTGTTCCTATGTGAGTGTAAACTGCTGAAATCTTTACTTAGTATATACTAAACTGATCTTCTGTATATAAAGATAATTGAAAGTGAATCTTGATGTGAATGAGATGGGAGAGGCAGTGGGAGATGGGATGGTTGCGGGTGGGAGGGAGTTTATGGGGGGAAAAAAACGCTATAATCCAAAAGTTGCACTTTTTAAATTTATATTTTTAAATAAAAGTTTAAAAAAGCAAGTTGTAATGGTAATAAACCAAAAAACTTAGCAGAACATGTCTTTAAATATTCTTTTCTATATTTCTGTGTTTCTGTGTCTAGCATATCCTTACACATCTTTTGTAAGGCTGCATGAGTGTTTACAAATTCTTTTAATTTCTGTTTGTATGGAAGGTCTTGTTTCATCTTCATTCATAAATGAGAGCTTTGCAGAGTACAGTATTCTGGGTTAACAGTTATTTTTTCTTAAGACTTGGAGTATATCTCACCATTCTCTCCTAGCCTGTAGGGTTTCTGATTAGAAATCTGCCACCAGTATAGTTGTAGATCCTCTGCAGATAATCTGGTGTTTCTCTCGTGCACATTTTAGAATCTTTTCTTTATATTTTACTGTGGAGAGTTTGACTAAAATGTGTTGCCCTGCCATTTTTTCCAAAGATATTGCTAATATACGCTTTGAACTTCCTGTGATCTTTTACTGAGAGATTTTCTTCCTTTACCTTCTTTTGTATTGATGGCCGTGTTTATGTGTTTCTGTGTGTAACACATCTTTAAGCATCTTTTGCAGGGCTGGACAAGTGGTGACAAATTCTTTCAATTTCTGTTTGTTATGGAAGGTCTTTATTTCACCTTCATTCACAAATGAGAGCTTTGCAGGATATAATATTCTGGGCTGGCATTCCCTCCTAGCCTGTAGGGTTTCTGATGAGAAGTCAGCTGTGAGTCTAACTGGAGATCCTCTGAGAGTAATCTGACGTTTCTCTCTTGCACATTTTAAAATCTTTTCTTTCTGTTTCACTGTAGTGAGTTTGATTACAATGTGTCATGGTGAGGATCTCTTTTGGACATGTTTATTAGGGGTTCTATGAGCTTCCTGTACTAGGATGTCTCTGTCCTTCTCCAAACCTGGGAAATTTTCTGCAAGTATCTCACTAAAAAGGCCTTCTAATCCTTTCTCTCTCTCCATGCCTTCAGGAATTCCTAGAACCCAAATGTTCGGTTTTTTAATAGTATCCTGTAGATTCCCAACAATATTTTTAGATTTCTAATTTCTTCTTCTTTTCTTTGGTTTGAATGTATACTTTCCTGTTCTCTGTCTATTAAGTCTGATAGTCTCTCTTCTATCTCACTGATTCTATTTTTAAGGTTCTCAAATGTGTTTTTCATTTGTTCTATTGAATTTTTCATTTCATTTTGATTTCTCTTCTATATCTCAATTTCATGTTCTACTAAATTCCTCATTTCATTTTTTGATTGCTCCTTAAGATTTCATTTTTACTAGAGAGATTTTCTATCCTGTCCTGTATGGATTTCTGTAGTTCATGCATTTGTTTTTGATAACTTCTAAATGCTCTTATCATAAATTTTTTGAATTCTGTATCTTGCATTTCTTCTATCTCATCATCTTCATAATCTTGTATTGGAATGTCATGTTCATTTGGGAGCAACATGATGTCTTCCTTGTTCTTGTTTCCTCGGTTTCTGCATTTGTTGTTTGGCATTGTGGAAATACTCTTTGGTTTCTTCTTTTTTTTTTTCTTTTTTTTTTCTTTCTTTTTTTTTTTTTTGACAGGCAGAGTGGACAGTGAGAGAGAGAGACAGAGAGAAAGGTCTTCCTTTTGCCGTTGGTTCACCCTCCAATGGCCGCCGCGGTAGTGCGCTGCGGCCGGCGCACCGCGCTGATCCGATGGCAGGAGCCAGGTGCTTCTCCTGGTCTCCCATGGGGTGCAGGGCCCAAGGACTTGGGACATCCTCCACTGCACTCCCTAGCCACAGCAGAGAGCTGGCCTGGAAGAGGGGCAACCGGGACAGGATCGGTGCCCCGACCGGGACTAGAACCCGGTGTGCCAGCGCCGCAAGGCGGAGGATTAGCCTAGTGAGCCGCGGCGCCGGCTCTTCTTTTTTTTCACTGTGGTGGCATTCTCGTTATATATGACTCTAGATTATGTGGACTGTCTGCTTTTGGTGAATCTCTAGAGGCTTGTGGTGGGTGTGGCCAGAGAGCTCTATTCAGTTCTTCAGGGTTAAGGGTGTGCCAATGGTGACACACCCAGGTTTGGCATGGTAAATCTTCTCTCCCTCTTTTTTTTAATTCAGAAGGGAAGTAATTCCACTCAGCTGAGCTCTTTTCCTCGATGGCAGTCAGTGCCTGAGCATTAGCTGCAATGGGTATAATATTTGTCTGCTCTGTCCCAAGGACCACACAAAGGATCTGTGCATTCCTCAGTGTAAGCTCAGATTCCCCTGCAATGTCTCTCACCAGGTAGCCAAAGCCAACCAAATTTGTGGCATCTCCCACCAAGACTACTCACGTCTCAGCTACACTGTGAGTTCTCGCACACACCCTCAGTTTCTTTTTTTTTTTCCTTCACAGTCTCAGTTATAAGCTCCACACATTAACTAGGTCATAGTCTCCTGTTATTTCTCCCCACCAGAGTCAGGTTTTTCTGCTTGGCTGAGCGCAGGTGCAGCCCTGAGCTGGCACAGCTGTTACATATGTCCAAAATGGTGCCTGCTCTATTGTCTTGCTCGCCCTTATAAGGTGAGTGGAAAGAGAGAATTGTGTCCATACCGGTCCCTTTTATTTTTTTTATCTCCTCTAGTTAGGCTGGTGAACTTTCCCCCACGGGGCTTCAAGCCTCATTCTGTCTAGGCTCTTCCTGGCACTTTTTCACCAGTGTCTCGGACTACTGTGGTTTCGCCTCACCTCCCTTTCCAGCACTGGTGTGTAGACTCGGCAGCTGGGCTCCCGAGCCATGGGCACCCATGCCCTCCACATAGGTCCACCATGTCCTACTAATTCTGGAAGAGTTTCCTCTTCAGTTTTTTCCCTAACTCCCCTGAGACTACAGTATCTCCACTTTTATTAAACTATCTTTTCCCAGACTATCAGTGAGCTCTCTACCTATTCCGCCATCTTGGAGCCCCCCGATTATATCAATAGATGCAGAGAAAGCATTTGATAATATACAATATCTTTTCATGATGAAAATTCTAAGCAAAAGGTATTAAACAAATATTCCTAAATACAATCAAGGCAATTTATGACAAACCCACAGGCAGTATCCTGTTGAATGGGGAAAAGATGGAACCATTCCCACTGATATCCAGAACCAGACAAAGATGCCCATTCTAACCATTGCTATTCAATATAGTCCTGGAAGTTTTAGTTAGAGCCATTAGACAAGAAAAAGAAACCAAATGGATACAAATTGGGAAGGAAAAGTCAAGCTATCCCTATTTGGGGATGACATGATTCTATATATAAGGGATCTAAAAGACCTCACTAAGGGATTATTGTAACTCATAGAAAAGTTTGGCAAATTGGCAGGATATAAAATCAACACACAAAAATCAACAGCCTTTGTGTACACAAGCAATGCCATGGAAAAGAAAGAACTTTAAGAGTGATCCCATTCTCAATAGCTACAAAAAAAATCAAATACCTTGGAATAAATTTAGCCAAAGATGTCAAAGATCTCTACAATGAGAATTACAAAGCATTAAATAAAGAAATAGAAGAAGATATTTTAAAAATGGAAAAATCTTCCATGTTCATGGATTGGAATAATCAATATCATCAAAATGTCCATACTATCGAAAGCAATTTACAGCTTCAATGTGATACCAATCAAAGTACCAAGGACATTCTTCTCAAATACAGAAAAAATGATGCTGAAATTCTTATGGAACACAGGAGACCCCAAGTATGTAAAGCAATCTTATATAAGAAAAACAGAGCCAGAGGCATCATAATACCAGAATTCAAGACATACTTCAGGGCAGTTGTAATCAGAACAGCCTGGTACTGGCATAAAAACAGATGGGTAGACCAATGGAACAGAATAGAAATGTCAGATGTCAATCCATGCATCTGTAGACAACTTATCTTTGCCAAAGGAGCTAAAATCAACCCCTGGAGTACAGACAGTCTCTTCAACAAATGGTGCTGGGAAAACTGGATTTCCATATGCAGAAGTATGAAACAAGATCCCTACCTTACCCCTTACATCAAAATCCTCTCAAAATGGATCAAAGATCTAATCTGTGACCCAATACCATCAAATAATTAGAGAACATTAGGGAATCCCTGAAAGACATAGGCATAGGCAGAGTCTTGGAAAAGACCCCAAAGGCACTAAAACCAAAATTGAGAAATGGGATTACATCAAATTAAGAAGCTTCTGTACTCCAAAAGAAACATTCAGCAAAGTGAAGAGCCTATCTACAGATGGGAGAAATTATTTGCAAACTATTCAACTGATAAAGTATTAATAACCAGAATATATAAAGAGATCAAGAAACTCAACAGTAACAGAACAAATACCCAGTTAAGAGGTGGGCCAAGGACTTAAACAGATATTTTTCAAAAGTGGAAATCCAAATGGCCAACAGACACACAAAAATATTCTCAGGATCCCTAGCCATCAGGGAAATACAAATGAAAACCATAATGAAGTTTCATTCATCCTGGTTAGAATGGCTTTCATACAGAAATCAACAAACAACAAATGCTGGTGAAGATATGGGGGGAAAGTACCCTAATCCACTGTTGGTGGAAATGTAAACTGATAAAGCCACTATGTAAGACAGTATGGAGATACTTCAGAATTCTACCATATCACCCAGCCATCCCACTCTTGGGAATTTACTCAAAGGAAATGAAATCAGCATATGAAAGAGTTATCTGAACCTCCATGTTTATTGCAGCTCAATTCAAAATGGCGAAGATATGGAATCAACCTATATGCCCATCAACTGAAGACTAGACAGCAAAATTATGGGATATGTACTCTATGAAATACTACACAGTGGTAAAAAAGAAAGAAAGAAAGAAAGAAACCTGATCATTTACAACAAAATGGACAAAGCTGGAAAGTATCATACTAAGTGAAACAAATCAGTCGCAAAAGGACAAATACTTTATGTTCTCCCTGACATGATAACTAATAGAGCACTTACAAGGAAATTTGTAGACGTGAAATTCATACTTTGAGAAGTAATGACTAAACAGTCCTTGTCTTGTCTGTCAAGATACAGGTTTTCTTTTCCATACTATTTTTTGAACTCTTTACTTAACATAGATTTAATCATATGTGTATGAAGTTAATTGAAAATAGATCTTAATAAAAATGAGAATGCAAATGGGGAGGGAGGAGGAAGAGGTATGGAAGAGTGGGTGGGAGCATGGGTATGGTGGGAAGAATCACCAAATTTTTCCTAAAATTGTAAGTATGTTCCTAAATTTATAATTATGAATATATGAAGTTTGTATTCCTTAAATTAAAAAATTTAAAACGAAGGTAATAACACTTTCCTTTATCATGTTGTTTAATATTTTTAATTTTATAGTCAAGCTTATAGTCTAGTAAGATAAATAATCTCATATACTATTGATAGGAGTATAAATTATAAATTTCTAGGATATATTTTAAAATATGTCTGAAAACATTAAAAGTATACATATCCTTTAGCCCATCAGTTAACTTACTTTCCATCCTAAGAAAATGACAAAATACAAGCAAGCTGATAAGCTAAAAAGGTACTCATTGAGTTCATTACAAATTTGTTATAAATTCAATTAAAAATTGAAGGCATTTAGCCTAGCAATTTAGATGCCTGTATGCCATATCAGAGTAACTGGGTTTAATGCCCACCTCCAGCTCCTGACTCCATCTTCCCACTAATGTGGACTCTGGGAGACAGTAATGATAGCTCAAGTAGTTGGGTTCCTTCCACCCATGTGGGAGACCTGAATTGAGTTCCTGAGTCTTCAATTCAGCTTAGACCAGTCCTGGATTTTGTGGACATTTGGGGAGTGAACTAGCAAATGAGAGCTTATTTTCTCTCTCTTTCTTTCTCTCTCTCTCCCTCTCTCTCTCTCTCAAATGAAAAAAATATAGAATAAATTTATAGATTCAACTATAAGTAATGGATAAGTAAATATATCTTAATATCATGATATTCAACTATAGTAATGATAACCTAAATATATGAAAATATATTTTAGATATTAATAAGATTTTAAATACATTTTTATAATAATACATATAAATACAAATACTCATAAAAACAGAAAAAATAATGACACAAAAGTATTTGCATTCATTATTAGGTAATCTTATTTTCTTCTTTTTACTTATAATGTGTTTTAAATGAACACATTGCTTTGTACTTTAATATTTAAGATCTGTTACAAATACATAAGATTGTTTAATGTTAATCTCATTGCATCTTCAGCCCCAATTCTACCATGCACCCACATCCCACTACAGCCTATTCTTAAATGTATGGATCACCTTCTGTGTGCATGGAACATTTTCTTATCTTTAGAGTTTGAAAGCCTCTTGAAGGATTTTTTTAAGGAAGTAAGAGGGAGAAAGATAAGAATAGATAAACTGGCTCCACCAGCAGAAATACAGCCAGAACCAAATGTTTTCATAAGCATCTTCTTCAGAAGAGAGTCATAAGGCAAAGAGCAGACACTAAAATATGCTCCAAACTATGAAACAAAAGTACACAGGAAAGAACTGAGAAGGCTGCTAAATTCACTCAAACACTCAACAAGAGGAGCACCTCCTGCTCCCATCCTTAACTGAGAAGCTGTGCTCTCTCCCTCTCCCAACTGTCTTCCACATATCTACCTACCCTGTTGTTGGTCAACTGCCTTCATCTCCATGACCACCATTTGTACTCTCTCCATCCTGCTTTCCTCCCACCTCCATCTTCAGAAGGGGAATACATAACCCCAACTGATAATTATCAACTGTTTTATTTCAACTTCTGCAAGAATGGAGATATCAGAGACTTCTCAAAGAGCTCATTCCACCTTTCAGCACCTAATCAATCTTTCACTTGTTTAACTCACAAATCTCCAGTTTTAATGTAAGCCCTTCTCCCTCTGTATTCGGGTGACTTGAAAAATCAGGGGCCATGTTAAAGTCAGGGACCAAATCAGCTTCTTGACTCACTTGACAGCACCTTTCCAAAATAAAACTTCAAGTTGCAATAAAAGAGAAAATATAGAATGAGTTCTTCATGGACAATGTATGCAATTCTATCCATTTGAGAAAATTTACTCTGCATCTACTGTACACAAGCAGAACACCACACCCCTTCTTGTAGATATCTAAGCCAAGTTCTTGAAAAATGTTCATAAATAAGCAATATAAAGTCTCTGGTAAAAGATAGACATTGAAAGCTCATTAATTATTACCATCAAAATATTATTTATAGTATTTCCAACAAGAGTATCTTCAACAGTAATTTGTATATATTTAACAATACTCTATAACAATACTTTGTAGTATTAATAATTTATATATATAGTTATCAAACATTCATTAAATATTTAAGAATAAAAGGAAAGGGAGAAAATGGAGGAAAATAAACAAAAACTTTTCTTGCCCTACACATAAGATCTCCAGGAAACAAACACTACCAATACTTCCCAATTTGCAATCTAGATCTTTAATAGAAAGCAGGTATTAACATTAAATTCATATTCACTATACTATATCCAAGAATATAAGTCTCTTAGGGATAGAAGTCAAACTTTGGGATGGCTATTTGTGGGAGAAATAAATAAGTAGAATAATAAATATCAAGATCATGTCATTTAAAGTATAATTTTTTTGTCTTTTTATTGGAGAAAGAATTAAGCATGAAAATTCTCCTGCACATTGCTTCTGTGATTAAGAGCAAGTATAGAAAATCCCCCTACACACCAGTGGGGCCCTGTTCTGTTACCATTTAGTGTATTCTTAGCTAAGTTTATTCACAGTTCAAAACAGACTATTTTAAAGACAGAGTGGAGAAGATTCTAAAGGAAGTGAATAAAAATAATCACTGCAGGCAAGTTGTTTTAAATTTTCAAGGTGTTTCCCCATTCATAAATATTTGATTGATGCAAAGTGGATCTCCCTGTAGCACTCTCACTTGCAGTTTGAGTCCTGCACATAATTTGTTCATGTATGGTCTGAGAGTTGAAAGTTCATGCTTAGGAACTCAAAAATATATTAAGCATAAATAAAAACAGAACAGCTCTGATCTTGATGCAGAACATGTTGCCATCTATTGTTTGTTGGAAGAAAAGGAGTGCAAATTTCAGAACCTAAATGAATAAGATGAATTGGCATTGAGGTGGCATTCCAGTGGAAATGGGAAAACAAGATCATTCATCAAGATTTTAAAAGGAAAAAACAATTTTATTAGACTTTTTAAAAAATGACTTATAACCATATAAGTTTCTAGATGAGTTTCATTTAAAATGAGAGACTTGAGGGGGCGGAGCCAAGATGGCGGATAGTGAGGACGTGTGCCTTAGTTTGGGAAAATAAACTTTCATAAAAGTGGAACTACTGTAGCCTCAGGAAAAGACTCAAGAAAAAAAAACTGCAGAGGAAACGCTTCCGGATCTTGTGGATGAGACACAGGACTTACAGGGAACCCACCGCGTGGAAAACCAACCGAGACAAGCCGAGCGGCAGCTGCGGGAGCGGAGCCAGAGCCACAGAATCTCGCCAGCGTGGGAACGGAGGTCGGTAAGACAAAGACCTGAGAAGTCCGAGACATTGGGGGGAGGGGGAACAGAGGCCTCTCCCTTCACTCACCAAGCAAAACAAAGAGCACCGCGATTTTACATATGTAAAGCTCAGCCAAACTCAGTATCTTTAGCGAAACTGGAGAACACATTGAGGGCTGCATAAAGTCTGTGTATGGTCCCAGGGGTAGATCAAACAAATACTCACAGAGGCTAGATTTCAACTACCCTCAACTCCACTCCCAACTGAGTCAAAAGAAAAAAAAAAAAAAAAAAAGAGAGAGAGAGAGAGAGAGAGCATCCCAGCAAGGAGCAAGTATTCTGGGAGAGTCGCTCTTTACACAGCCTTAAACCTCAAGAAACAAGCATAGCTCTCTGGCCACACCCATCACAGCCCCTAAGGCTCCAACAAAACAGACAGCTCACTTAGAGGCATAGTATAACGAGAGAAAAAAACAAAAACAAAAACAAAAACAAAAACAAAAACACCACAAATTATCTCTAACATGCCAAGCAAGAAACATAGAAGCGGAGGTACCAAAGATAAGGATAGCACTATGACGCCCCCAAGTGAACAAGACACGCCAATGCAAGATTATGAAGATAAAGAGTTAGAGCAAATGCACGAAGCAGATTGCAAAAATTTCATAAGAACATTAAGAAGTTCTCAAAAACAAATTCTTGAACTACAGAAATCCTTAATGGACAAGATAGAAAATCTCTCCCGTGAAAATGAAATATTAAGGAGGAATCAAAATGAAATGAAAAAATTAGTGGAACAGGAAACTGCGATACTGGCAAAAAACATCAATGAAATGAAGAACTCAATAGATCAAATGGCAAACACATTAGAGAGCCTTAAAAACAGAATGGATGAAGCAGAAGAGAGAATATCGGAATTAGAAAACAGAGAACAGGAAAGGAAACAGTCAAATCAAAGAAAAGAAGAAGAAATCAGAAATCTAAAAAATACTGTCAGGAATCTACAGGATACTATTAAAAAACCCAACATTCGGGTTCTAGGTGTTCCTGAAGGCATGGAAAGGGAGAAAGGATTAGAAGGCCTTTTTAGTGAGATACTAGCAGAAAATTTCCCAGGTTTGGAGAAGGACAGAGACATCCTAGTACAGGAAGCTCAGAGAACCCCTAATAAACATGATCAAAAGAGATCCTCACCACGACACGTCGTAATCAAACTCACCACAGTGAAACACAAAGAAAAGATCCTAAAATGTGCAAGAGAGAAACGCCAGATTACTCTCAGAGGATCTCCAATTAGACTTACAGCTGATTTCTCATCAGAAACCCTACAAGCCAGGAGAGAATGGCGAGATATAGCCCAGGTACTAAGAGAGAAAAACTGCCAGCCCAGAATATTATATCCTGCAAAGCTCTCATTTGTGAATGAAGGTGAAATTAAGACCTTTCACAGCAAACAGAAATTGAAAGAATTTGTCGCCACTCATCCAGCCCTGCAAACGATGCTTAAAGATGTGTTACATACAGAAACACAGAAACACGGTCACCAATATGAAAGAAAGTAAAGGAAGGAAACCTCAGAGCAAAAGATCACAGGAATCTCAAACCAGATATTAGAAAATATCTTTGGCAAATGGCAGGGCAAAGTTACTCCTTCTCAATAGTCACATTGAATGTTAATGGCTTGAACTGTCCAGTTAAAAGACACCGATTGGCCGATTGGGTTAAGGAACAAAACCCATCCTTTTGCTGCTTACAAGAAACCCATCTATCCAACAATGATCCATACAGGCTGAGAGTGAAAGGCTGGAAAAAGATATACCATGCCAACAGAAATGAAAAGAGAGCGGGCGTAGCCATCTTAATATCGGACAACATAAACTTTACCACAAAAACTGTTAGGAGAGACAAAGAGGGGCACTATATAATGATTAAGGGATCCATTCAACAGGAAGATATAACGATTCTCAACGTATATGCACCTAATTACAGGGCACCAGCTTATTTAAAAGACTTGTTAAGGGACTTAAAGGGAGACTTAGACCCCAATACAATAGTACTGGGGGACTTCAATACTCCACTCTCAGAGATAGACAGATCAACAGTACAGAAGATCAACAAGGAGACAGTAGCTTTAAATGACACTATAGCCCAAATGGATCTAACAGACATCTACAGAACATTTCATCCTACATCTAAGGACTTTACATTCTTCTCAGCAGTACATGGAACCCTCTCTAGGATTGACCACATACTAGGCCATAAAGCAAGTCTCAGCAAATTCAAAAGAATTAGAATCATACCATGCAGCTTCTCAGACCACAAAGGAATGAAATTGGAAATTGGCAACTCAGGAATCCCTAGAGCACGTGCAAACACATGGAGATTGAACAACATGCTCCTGAATGAACAATGGGTCATAGAAGAAATTAAAAGAGAAATCAAAAATTTTCTGGAAGTAAATGAGGATAACAGCACAACATACCAAAACCTATGGGATACAACAAAAGCAGTGTTAAGAGGAAAGTTTATATCAATAGGTGCCTACATCAAGAAATTGGAAAGGCACCAAATAGATGAGCTTTCAAGCCATCTCAAGGATCTAGAAAATCTGCAGCAAACCAAACCCAAACCCAGTAGGAGAAGAGAAATAATTAAAATCAGAGAAGAAATCAACAGGATTGAATCCAAAAAAACATTACAAAAAATCAGCCAAACGAGGAGCTGGTTTTTTGAAAAAATAAACAAAATTGACACCCCATTGGCCCAACTAACTAAAAAAAGAAGAGAAAAGACCCAAATCAATAGGATCAGAGATGAAATGGGAAACGTAACAACAGACGCCACAGAAATAAAAAGAATCATCAGAAATTACTACAAGGACTTGTATGCCAGCAAACAGGGAAATCTATCAGAAATGGACAGATTCTTGGACACATACAACCTCCCTAAATTGAGCCAGGAAGACATAGAAAACCTAAACAGACCAATAACTGACACAGAAATTGAAACAGTAATAAAGGCCCTCCCAACAAAGAAAAGCCCAGGGCCAGACGGATTCACTGCTGAGTTCTACCAGACATTTAGAGAAGAACTAACTCCAATTCTTCTCAAACTATTCAGAGCAATCGAAAAAGAGGGAATCCTCCCAAATTCTTTCTATGACGCAACCATCACCTTAATTCCTAAGCCAGAAAGAGACGCAACATTGAAAGAAAATTACAGACCAATATCCCTGATGAACATAGATGCAAAAATTCTCAATAAAATTCTGGCCAATAGAATGCAACAACACATCAGAAAGATCATCCACCCAGACCAAGTGGGATTCATCCCTGGTATGCAGGGATGGTTCAACATTCGCAAAACAATCAACGTAATACACTACATTAACAGACTGCAGAAGAAAAACCATATGATTCTCTCAATAGACGCAGAGAAAGCATTTGATAAAATACAACACCCTTTCATGATGAAAACTCTAAGCAAACTGGGCATGGAAGGAACATTCCTTAATACAATCAAAGCAATATATGAAAAACCCACGGCCAACATCCTATTGAATGGGGAAAAGTTGGAAGCATTTCCACTGAAATCTGGTACCAGACAGGGATGCCCTCTCTCACCACTGCTATTCAATATAGTTCTGGAAGTTTTGGCCAGAGCTATTAGGCAAGAAAAAGAAATTAAAGGGATACAAATCGGGAAGGACGAACTCAAACTATCCCTCTTTGCAGATGATATGATTCTTTATTTAGGGGACCCAAAGAACTCTACTAAGAGACTGCTGGAACTCATCGAAGAGTTTGGCAAAGTAGCAGGATATAAAATCAATGCACAAAAATCAACAGCTTTTGTATACACAGGCAATGCCACGGCTGAGGAAGAACTTCTAAAATCAATCCCATTCACAATAGCTACAAAAACAATCAAATACCTTGGAATAAACTTAACCAAGGACATTAAAGATCTCTATGATGAAAACTACAAAACCTTACAGAAAGAAATAGAAGAGGATACCAAAAAATGGAGAAATCTTCCATGCTCATGGATTGGAAGAATCAATATCATCAAAATGTCTATCCTCCCAAAAGCAATTTATACATTCAATGCAATACCCATCAAGATCCCGAAGAGCTTCTTCTCAGATCTAGAAAAAATGATGCTGAAATTCATATGGAGACACAGAAGACCTCGAATAGCCAAAGCAATCCTGTACAACAAAAACAAAGCCGGAGGCATCACAATACCTGATTTTAGGACATACTACAGGGCAGTTGTTATCAAAACAGCATGGTACTGGTACAGAAACAGATGGATAGACCAATGGAACAGAATAGAAACACCAGAAATCAATCCAAACATCTACAGCCAACTTATATTTGACCAAAGATCCAAATCTAATCCCTGGAATAAGGACAGTCTATTCAATAAATGGTGCTGGGAAAATTGGATTTCCACATGCAGAAGCTTGAAGCAAGACCCATACCTATCACCTTACACAAAAATTCACTCAACATGGATTAAAGACTTAAATCTACGACCCAACACCATCAAATTATTAGAGAGCATTGGAGAAACCCTGCAAGATATAGGCACAGGCAAAGACTTCCTGGAAAATACTCCAACAGCACAGGCAGTCAAAACCAAAATTAACATTTGGGATTGCATCAAATTGAGAAGTTTCTGTACTTCGAAAGAAACAGTCAGGAAAGTGAAGAGGCAACCAACAGAATGGGAAAAAATATTCGCAAACTACACTACAGATAAAGGATTGATAACCAGAATCTACAAAGAAATCAAGAAAATCCACAACAACAAAACAAACAACCCACTTAAGAGATGGGCCAAGGAACTCAATAGACATTTTTCGAAAGAGGAAATCCAAATGGCCAACAGACACATGAAAAAATGTTCAAGATCACTAGCAATCAGAGAAATGCAAATCAAAACCACAATGAGGTTCCATCTCACCCCGGTGAGAATAGCTCACATTCAGAAATCTACCAACAACAGATGCTGGAGAGGATGTGGGGAAAAAGGGACACTAACCCACTGTTGGTGGGAATGCAAACTGGTTAAGCCACTATGAAAGTCTGTCTGGAGATTCCTCAGAAACCTGAACATAACCCTACCATACAACCCAGCCATCCCACTCCTTGGAATTTACCCAAAGGAATTTAATTTGGCAAATAAAAAAGCCATCTGCACCTTAATGTTTATTGCAGCTCAATTCACAATAGCTAAGACCTGGAACCAACCCAAATGCCCATCAACAGTAGACTGGATAAAGAAATTGTGGGACATGTACTCCATAGAATACTATACAGCAGTAAGAAACAATGAAACCCAGTCATTTGCAACAAGATGGAGCAATCTGGAAAACATCATGCTGAGTGAATTGAGCCAGTCCCAAAGAGAGAAATATCATTTGTTTTCCCTGATCGGTGACAACTGAGCGCCAAAGAGAAAACCTGTTAAGTGAAATGGACACTATAAGCAACAATGAACTGATCAGCTCCTGTCCTGACTTTAGATGTACAATGTAATACTCTATCCTTTTTAGTATTTGTTGTTGTTGTTGTTGTTCTAGTACTATTGGTTGAACTCAGTAATTAACACACAATTATTCTCAGGTGTTTAAATTTTAACTGAAAAGTGATCCCTGTTAAATCTAAGAGTGGAAAAAGAGAGGGAGGAAATGAACAATTAGGAACATGCTCAATCGGACTGGCCGTAAATGGTGGAGTCAGAAATGTGCAGGGGATTCCAACACAATTCCATCAAGATGGCATGTACCAATGCCATCGCACTAGTCCAAGTAATCAATTTCAGCTCACAATTGATAGCTCCGATAGGTCTAAGAGTCAAAGAGATCACACAAACAAGACAAGTATCTCCTAATACTAACTGATAGAATCAAAAAGGGAGAGAAAGATCCAACATGGGAAGTGGGATACACAGCAGACTCATAGGATGGCAGATGTCCTAGACAGCACTCCGGCCTCAGAATCAGCCCTCCAGGCATTCAGATCTGGCTGAAGAGCCCATGAGAGTATAGCAGGCATGGAAAGCCAAGATATCATGGAAAAAAAAAAAAAGACCTAAATGAATGATCTCTGTGAGTGAGATCCCAGTGGAAAGAACGGGGCCTTCAAAGAAGGAGGTACCCTTCTCCGAAGGGAGGAGAGAACCTCCACTTTGACTATGACCCTATCGGAACAATATCAAAGTCAGTGAACTCTAAAGGCTTCCATAGCCCTGGCAACTCATGACTAGAGCCCAGGGAGATTACTGACGCCATGAACAGGAGTGTCAAATTGTTAAGTCAGCAACAGGAGTCACTGTGTACTTACACCCCATGCGGGATCTGTCCCTAATGTGTTGTCTAAAGCCAAGTGATGCTATGACTGGTACTGAAACAATATTTTTATACTTTGCGTTTCTGTGTGGGCGCAGACTGATGAGGTCTTTGCTAATTATATACTGAAGTGATCTTCTGTATATAAAGAGAATTGGAAATGAAAAAAAAAAAAAAACAACCTGGTGTTAAAATGGAAATGGCATAGAAAATTAATTATTTTGAAAAAAAAATTATGTAGGATCTCTGTCTTTAATGTGCTGTACATTGCTATTTAATGCTATAATTAGTAATCCAATGGTAGTTTTTTCACTTGATGTTGCTATATGGGCAAAATGTTGAAATCTTTACCTAGTATATACTAAACTGATCTTCTGTATACAAAGAGAATTGAAAATGAATCTTTACATGAATGGAAGGGGAGAGGGAGCGGGAGGGGGGAGGGTTGCGGGCGGGAGGGAAGTTATGGGAGGGGGGAAACCATTGTAACCCATAAGCTATACTTTGGAAATTTATATTCATTAAATAAAAGTTTAATAAAAAAAAATTGTTAAGTCAAAAAAAAAAATAAATAAAATAAAATGAGAGACTTAAAGATAGAGATGGTTAATGCATTTGACCAGAACAATGATCTTAAGGTCAAGGCTCCCCAAGCTGCAGGTAATGGACTGCCCAGATTTCATTAAGTAGGTGGAAGCTGACTTTTAGTGTGTTCTGAAGACTAAAGAAATTGAATTCTCCTTTACAGTCTATGGAAAATCCTCTAAACTGCTTCAGGGTAACCACAACAGATCTAGAGATTATTCCAAGAATAGAAACTCCCTGAGCACTGAGATGTGTATACTTTTTTAGCTACGACATCCCTAGTGTCTAGAACTGTGTAAGGCATAAAGTATGGTGGGTAAATGCTGTGTATATTGATTCTCTATGATTTAATATTTTATAGGTGGGAGTAAAACCCAAGGCTCCCTGGATTTAAGAGGAAAGGGAAAAAGGTGTCAAGCAAGAGAGGAAGAGAAGGAAAAATGGAAGGAAGAAGAGAAGGAAAGATGGAAGGAAGAAGAGAGGGAAGGAAAGAAAAGAGAGACCAAAAAAAGAGGGACAGAGGAAGGACCATTTATCTTCCTGAACACAAGAAACTAATTGTCCACCAAATACATCCCCTCATCCTCTTAACTCATTCAATGCTTAAGGAATTAGTTCTATATGTTATTGTGACTACTCATGTGTCTGAAATCTCAGATTTAAAGTGGTTTGAATTATGGAGTAAATTTCTATAAATTAGGAAAACAAATAGGACTCTAGTATATACAATTCTTCTCATTTTTTATTGATTTTCTTTTATTTGAAAGGCAGAGTGATAGAGAAGGAGAAAGGAGAAAGGAGAGAGAGAGAGAGAGAATCTTCCATCTACTAATTCACTCCCTAAATGGTTGCAATGGCCAGGTCTGGTCCAGGCAGAAGCCAGGAGCCTGCAGCTCCAGGCCAATCTCCCACACAGGTGTCAGGAATCCAAGCAGTTGGGCTATTCTCCACTATCTTCCCAGGCACATTATCAGGGAGCTGAGACCAAACAGAGCAGCCAGGTTAACTGGTGCTCTGATACGTGACGCTGGCATTTCAGGTGGCAGCTTCGCTCACTGGGCCATAACAAGGCCCCTATTGTAACACTTTCCTGTATATTTCTTGAATTTAAAATAATCATGGAAATGGTATTTAACATAATTATCCAGCAGAACCAATTACATTTATTTATTGGAGATACAGAGAGCCCCCATGTGCTGGTTCACACTCCAAATGCCTGCAATGGTCCAGGCTTTAAATGCCAGTATCCTGGAATCAGCTTCTTCATGCTGGAATCAGACATCTGCATTCCATCTCTCATTATCGGTAATTTTTTTAAAGATTTATATATTTGAAAAGTAAAACTACAGAGAGAGAGAGAGAAACAGAAACAGAGACAGAGAAGCCTCAACAGCCAGGGCTGTGCCAGTCTGAAGGCAGGAGCTTGAAACATCGTCTGAGTCTCCCATGTGGGTGGCAGGAGCCCAACTACTTGGGCCATCATCTGCTGCCTTCCAGGCATGTTAGCAGAGAGCTAGATCAGAGCTAAATCAGAGGCAGAGCCTTTGAGACTCAAACCAAAGCGCTGCAGGTGGTAACTTAATCTGCTGCTCCACGCCAGCCCTTGGTTATCGGTAATTATGAGCTCATTAAAAGCATACTTTAACAAGTAAACTTGTCCCTCTAATACCAAATTCTTCCCTAACACTGGTAATCAATCATTCCCTTGTGTTGTTATCCCCAAGTGTCCCCACAATGGACACAGTTGGCTGTAGTGACAACTGGGCTGAACAGTTGATGGATTTTGCCCAGGCACAAAGGTGCTTAGCCACACCCAGTAAATCCAATCTTCTTATAGGCTGGGTCCACCTCTTGTCCTCACCTGAGCCACCACACTGAGCCTTTTGTCTGATGTTCTGGAAGTCATTTTTTCTTTACAAGTGTGAAGTTTCTGTTCACGAAAAAGAGCCTCATGATGTTACAAGAGGAACTAGATCATAAACACACCATCTATAGGAGAAAAAAACAAGGAGTCCAAGTCATTTTTCAATTTTTGTGTCTCCTCCCAGGCTCAAAGCAATCTGCAGGCAAAATAAAGGGCTAACTCTGGGAATGCTTTTCAAGAACTTTACAAAAAGGTTCTATCCCTGCCCCACTGCACTCCACACACTACAGCACTTTTCTGGTGACTTGTATCAATAATTAACTTTCTTTCACAAAGGAGAAAATGAGGGAAAATGAAATTTAATGTGTAAAGTCCGTGTCATTGCTGTACACTCTCCCACATTAATGCTTTAAACAATACGAAGTAGAAATTATTGTCCTCATTTTAGAGCAGAAGAAACGAAGACTCAGAGGGTCAGAACACCTGCCCAGGTTCACATTGCTGGTAGGAGCAGTCTTGTTTATTTCTTATTCTAGGTTCCCTGTGTTATTTCATCCTACACTATAGGGCAAGGTAATGTGATGGGATCATGCTAAAGAAGAAATGACTAATACATGATTTTTTTTTAACTTTTATTTAGTAGATATAAATTTCCAAACTACAGTTTATGGATTACAATGGCTTTTTCCCCCCCATAACTTCTCACCCACCCAAAACCCTCCCATCTCCCGCTCCCTCTCCCATTCCATTCACATCAAGATTCATTTTCGATTATCTTTATATACAGAAGATCAATTTAGTATATACTAAGTAAAGATTTCATCAGTTTGCACCCACACAGAACACAAATTGCCAAATACTGTTTGAGCACTAGTCATATCATTAATTCACATTGAACTACACATTAAGGATAGAGATCCTACATGGGGAGTAAGTGCACAGTAACTCCTGTTGTTGACTTCACAAATTGACACTCTTGTTTAAGGCGTCAGCAATCTCCCCAGGCTCTAGTCATGAGTTGCCAAGGCCATGGAAGTCCCCTGAGCTTACCGACTTTGATTTTATTTCGACAAGGCCATAGTCAAAGTGGAAGTTTGCTCCTCCCTTCAGAGAAAGGTACCTCCTTCTTTGATGGCCCCGTTCTTTCCACTGGGATCCCACTCGCAGAGATCTTTCATTTAGGTCCTTTTTTCTTTTTTTTTTTTTTTTTTTGCCAGAGTGTCTTGGCTTTCCATGCCTAAAATACTCTCATGGGCTCTTCAGCCAGATCCAAATGCCTCAAGGGCCGATTCCGAGACCAGAGTGCTGTTTAGGACAACTGCAAAAAAGGAAAAAGTATTTGGTGACTGAAAGAGGAGATTGTAGCCCTCAGAAGGAGAGCATAATATATAAAAAGAAACTTGGAACTCCGAAGACAACCTTCACTTGAATCCTAAGTTCTCCTTAAACCCTTCTGTAGCTTTGGATATGGATACAGGTAAAAGTTTATTGAAAGAATTTACTATGTTGCCAAGTGACACAAGCACATGAAAATCAACTCTGAGTTCTACTTGAATACTGTAATAAGATAGATAAAATGTTGAAAGGTTTTGTTTGCTTTAGGAAAGCAAAAAACTCCTGGTCAGTTCAGTATGCTTGTGATTGATCCATGCGTGAGACAGGGAACGACCTTGCCTTGTGGGGCCTCACAGAGCGATCCTAAGAAATCTTCTACAATGATAGAAATGAACCATAATAGCTGAGGAAGTGGATTTTTTTTTACTTTACTTACTTTCAAGTCATTTAAATGTAAATACCCATATATAGTTAGTGGCAATCATATTGGGCAGATGAACTCTCCTAGCCACATGGACCCTCCACTTATCCTAGCCTCCTCCTTAATGTGCTGATCACCCAGCCTCAACCAAAGCTAAACTCAGATCCAGAAGACTGGCCCGGACAAACCCAGATCAACATGTGAGGTTAAGAGAACAAATGAGGAAAGGGGAAGAAAGCAGAGGAAGAAGCAACAATATCTGCTTCATTTTATTTGCTTGAGTCCCTAAAATTATCATCATGTTGAGTACAATATTCATCAGTGCAGGAATGAGTGAGAAATGGCAGTACCCCTCTAGATTGCAACTAATGGTGACAAAGTCCATGTTTGCACCAAGAGGAGGCTGACTAGGAATATGTGCAAAGGACCTGCATGTGGAATGGCAAGACCTGAGAGCCAGAAAGGTCTTTCTGGAGTGCTAAGAGTGGTCTAGTATGAGAGGAGGATGAGTGTGGTTAAGGACTGATTTAAGTCCCTAGAATTTCTTATGCTGAAATTCTAAATCCCAAGAACTCACATTGTGACTATTTAGAGATCAGACTCAGAGAGGTAATTATGTAAAAATGAGATCAAAATTGTGAACCTCAATCCAATATGACTGGTGTACCTTATAGGAGGAAATTTTGCATAGTTGAGTGAAGAAGAATTCATATGAAGATGGGGAGCAAATAGCCATCAGGAAGCCAAGGAGAAAGAAGGAGCCAGCCCTGCTGACACCTAATCTCAAACTTTGAGCCTCCAGAGAAAGCCACGTAGAATCAGTGCTTTGTTATGAAAACTCTGGCAAACTAATACAGGTATGTCTGTAAAAAATGAGCCCCGGGATCCTGGGAACAAGTCATGGAGGCACTTTTGCTCTGCTGAAGTATTTGAGATTTATCTGAAACCATTAAAGGGTCGTTATAAAGCAGTGAAGCAGCATGATCTGTTTTGTATTTTTTTTTAAGTTTATTCTGTGTGTTGAGTTTAAATTTATTTATTGTTTATTTTTATATGAACGGCAGAGAGACAAAAGGAGACAGAGAGTATATATCTGCTGGTTCATTCCCCAAATGCTCACAGCAGCACAGAATGGGCCAAGCCAGCACCTGTACTCCAGAACTCAATTGAGGACTCCCAAGTGGGTGGCAGGGACCCAAGCACTTGACCTTGTGTACATCAGAAGGAAGCTGTAATCAAAAGTGGCACTGAGACTCAAACCTAGGCACTTTGACACAAGACTCCCGCATCCGAAGCTGTGTCTTAACCACTACACCAAATGCCCATCCCTTTGTCAGGGGTTTAAACCCAACTTGACCCTAGTCACTGGCTTTTATTTGGCTTACTCGTCCGCAGTCTTGGTTCTGATGTGCCTTGAAATATTCCTTGGTGGCAGATAGAGCTGTGATAAAACAGTTATTTTTTAAGTCTCCGATGTTTGCCAGGTCAGTAGGCAACCATCTCTTAGCATGTTTTAAAAGCCCGTAGTTGCTGCACTTGGGTCAAACATGATTGTTTTGTATTCACTGAATGAAATTCCCTAAGTGCCTAAGTGACTCTAAGGCAGAAGGAGTTCACCAAAAGGGGAGGTGCATTAACTCTTTCAGGTCACTAGGCTACCATTTAGTGCATTATTGCAAATGCACTTTTGAATAAATGATGGGTTGCAAGAAGCATTGAGACAATTAGCTTTCTTAAACTGACTTTAAAAAAAGGAGGTGGGGGAGAAGCCAGCTCTGAGCCATGTACAGGATAACTATGATGCAATAAGGCTTTAAAATAAAAATAGACCAGAAAATTTACATGCAAATGAGTGTTGTCATTCTGAGAATCAATTTGCT
This sequence comes from Lepus europaeus, assembly GCF_033115175.1. Classification (NCBI taxonomy): domain Eukaryota; kingdom Metazoa; phylum Chordata; class Mammalia; order Lagomorpha; family Leporidae; genus Lepus; species Lepus europaeus. Next base: position 101,016,772 of record NC_084828.1, on the reverse strand, counting down.
TACTGCAAAAGTCTTTCCAGTTACTTAGAACACTTTAGAAATCTGTCTTCATGACAGGTCTTCAGAGCTAGTTGATGGGAGCTCCAGTCCTCAGGTCTCACGGTCTCTATAAGGAGAATTTGTTCCATCTGGGGATCAGAGCGCTCACTTCTAAACTACCTGGAAGCAAAGCCTTCTGAGTTATGAAAGCCAAGCTTTTGATGGGCTGGAGGACATTCACCTAAGGGTGCCCACCATCACCTGCACCTGTAGACTAAGTGGAGTCCTGCTGAGAAATAAAGAGCCCCAGTATTGATTTGGCATCTTCAATGGCATATTGTTTTCTTACTTTTCACAGTAACGATTGTTTAGATAAGGCCAGGTACTAAGGAAGATATGGGAGGTTGTAAAGATACTACCTGAACAACAGGATCAAGAATATATCATGGCACATCTGTACCTAAAGAGAGGGCAAATGCTACTCTTTGTGAATCCCTTACTTGCAGCCAGTGAGCTGAGCCCACTGTTCCCAAATAATGCTTCGCAAATTCTGTGGCTTTTCTTCCATACACTTTCCTCCGAATATACTCTTCTTCTTTTTTCTGCACAAACTACGCCTTGCCATGCCTGTCAAGCCAGCTTAACTATGACTTCCTTTATTAAATCTTCCCTAACAAGAAAAAAATCCAGACTTTCTCTAAATTTCCATGGCCTCTCTTTTGCCCTTATAGTACAGTTATTTATATTCTGCTGTAGGATGAGCTTCCTAAAGTCATGGTCTACATACCATTAATTTTGGTAACCCTCAAGTACTCAGTGACTGGTAAAAAGTATAAAAGATTTTGAAAGGGACCAGTGTTGTGGTGGGGGAGCCACTTACAATGCTAGCATCTCATATCAGAGTACCAGTTGGAGTCCTGGATGCTTTCTTACAATCCAACTCCCTATTAATGTACTTGGGATTGGGCCCCTGCTACTCATCAGAGGAGACCCAGATGAAGTTCCAGTCCCCTGGCTTCAGCCTGGCCCAGGAATGGCTTTTGGAGCCATTTAGTGAGTCAACCAGTATACGGAAGATCTGTGTGTGTGTGTGTGTCCCTCTCTCTGTGTCATTCTGTCAAATAAGTAATAAATATTTTTAAAAGAATACTTTGAATGAATCAATAAATTAAGGAAGAAAGCAAATCAAAGAAGAGTCAGCCAATATGATCTCTCCAGTTATCACATGAAGTTCATGAATAGACTGAAAGCATAAGATCAAGACCCAGAAGGACAGTTACCCAGGGGTAAATCAAATAAAAAGGCCATGAAGCCATGAGAAAACAGCATTACACAGATGCTGACTAGATAGCAGCAATTAACCAGAACATCTTAAAAGCAAAATCAGTAGTTAACACATAGAACACAGTAATAAAGGAAACTTGAGTGACACAGCAAGTTTTTTCAAACTCAAAGCCATTGTGCTATCTGGACATGACAGGAGTAAGTTGTGTTACAAATGTCATGTTTGCATGATGGTTATTTAGAATTTAGGAAGTAGTTTTGCTACCATATAAATGATGTTAAAATGGAAATACGTTACCCAGAAAGCCTATAATTGTATTTAACTCATAATATATCTGAAGGACACAACAAATAGAATGACCTAAACCATAATCAACTGCCATTTAAAGAATAAATAAGTGCATAAATTGAGAAATAAGAGGAGACTTCCAGTTTGGGATATCATGCAGAAAGCCCATTGTCTCTCCCATGAATCACAAGCCAAAACCTCCAGGGAAAATGTATAGAGAACTTACTTGAGGACTCTGAGACATAATAGTAGCATGAGGGCTGCGTAGGGAAAACAAAACTTGAGGAGTGTGCGCCAGGCTGAACCACAGATTTGTCCAGCAAGTTTACATAGAAAAATACCCAACAGAAGCTTCTGTGTTCAAGCTAGAGGATGAGGGAATAGGGATGAGACCATATTTGATGGACAATGTGGAAAAAACCTCATATTTTTCTCATTTTACCTTCCTGACCCTACCCTGGAGAAGATCCAGTCCAAGGCTGTTCTCTCATGGCTATAGCAGTGTGCAGGCACCTAAAACTCTCAATACAACCTCTTTGGTAAAATTTGGAAGTAAGACTTTTGTGCTCTGAATAGTGTGCAGGTGGAATCCATATTTATTTTTCCCTTGGAATTTTACTTCTAAGGTAGGCTTGGTTGAGAGAAATCCATGAGAGTGCAGGGACAATTAAACCCTAGATTTTATTTAGTAGTGAGGAAAAAAAGGGTCTCAGAGCTAGAGGATGTAGGAAAAGCAGAGAGATGAGGGAATAGGAGAAAGGCTCTTCTAAATCTGTATGAGACCCTGAGTGCTTGCATGAGCCGAGCATGTGTGGAATTAATTGAAATTGGGATAGCAAAGGCTTTGATAAGTCACCTAAGTAATAGACCTTGGTTTGAGATCCAGGTTGGACATGAAACACAAGTAGAACACACAGGAATAGCACCAGAAAGATTTTGAAAACAAAACTTTTATCAGAACCACAGTCCATAAAAATCAGATTGGAATTTGTGGTCTAAATTGAACAATCTTGGGGCCGGCACTGTGGCGTGTATAGATGATATAAATATGCTATCTATAACATTAAAAGTAGACATTAGGGATCTATATGGTCCCTTTTAGTTAATATCTTTAACTTGAAATGGGACCATAATCATTATAAGCAGAATCTAAAAGTTATGCTTATCTATTATAATCTCTGGAGCAAACAATATTTTAGAAAAACTATAGAGACATATAGTCAAAAGTCAGTAGATAATTTCAAATAAAAACGTTAAAAATTCAAATAATCCAAAAAGAAAGGGAAAATAGAAAAATGAAAAAGAGTAGATAGGTAGCAACAAATCAAAAATGGGTAGGCCTAAATCCAACTGATTACATTGAAAGTAAATTGTTGGCACTGTGACATAGTGGATTAAGCCTCCTTCTCCAACAATGGCATCCCATATGGGCACTGGTTCATGTCCTGGCTGCTCCTCTTCCATTCCAGCTCTCTGCTATGGCCCGAGAAAGCAGTGGAAGATGGCCAGAGTGCTTGGGCCCCTGCACCCACATGGGAGACCTGAAAAGCTCTTGGATTGGCTTCAGATAGGCCCAGGTCCAGCTGTTGCAGCCTTTGGGGGAGTGAGCCAGCAGATAGAATAATTCTCTCTCTCTCTCTCTCTCTCTCTCTCTAACTATACCTCTCAAGCAAATTAAATCTTAAAAAAATTAAATTAGGTTTCAAAATGTTCATGGTAAATGAAACAACTATGTGTGGATTTCAAAATTTTTTGCATAAAAATTATATTTTAATTTCACTTGCTATGAACTTTTGAATCCTCTCTTATTTTATTTTCCTCCTTCAGAGACTCTGATAATATGTATATTAGGCCACTTGAAATTGTCCACAGCTTACCTATACTGTATTCATGATCTTACTGATGCCATATTCTTTTTAGTCTGTATTTTCCTTTTTGGATAGTTTCTATTACTATGCCTTCAACTTCATTTATCCGTTCTTTTACAAAGTCTAATCAGCTGTTAATATCACTCAACGTATCTCACATCTCACTTGTTATATTATTCCATTGTTAGAGGTCTTATTTGAATCTTTATTTATGCCTTCTTTATTTGTATTCACTTTTTAAATATATTAAATATAATTAAAACAAAAAAGAAAGTAAATTGTCCGTTGATAAAACATAAGGCCTGCAGATAAAAGTAAAATGATAGAAAAGACCTACATGGAAACGCTGTTTAAAGAAAAGCAAGAGGCCGGCGCCGTGGCTCAACAGGCTAATCCTCCGCCTTGCGGCGCCGGCACACCGGGTTCTAGTCCCGGTTGGGGTGCCGGATTCTATCCCGGTTGCCCCTCTTCCAGGCCAGCTCTCTGCTATTGCCCGGGAAGGCAGTGGAGGATGGCCCAAGTCCTTGGGCCCTGCACCCGCATGGGAGACCAGGAGAAGCACCTGGCTCCTGGCTTCGGATCAGCACGATGCACCAGCCGCAGCGGCCATTGGAGGGTGAACCAATGGCAAAAAGGAAGACCTTTCTCTCTCTGTCTCTCTCTCACTATCCACTCTGCCTGTAAAAAAAAAAAAAAGAAAGGAAGGAAGGAAGAAAGAAAGAAAGAAAGAAAAGCAAGAATTATTGTGTTAAAAGGTTTCCAATCATTGAAAGTTACAGGGTTAAAGGAGAACATTACATAATGATAGAAGAACCAATTCTTAACAAGAAGATATAACCAGTGTTGTGGCATAGCAGATATAGCTGCCACCTGCAACGCCAGCATCCCATATGGGTGCCGGTCCAAGTTCCAGTTGCTCCTCTTTTGACCCAACTCCCTGCGAATGGCCTGGGGAAGCAGTGGAAGACGGCCAACCTGCTTGGGCCCCTGCAACCACATGGGATGCCCAGGTAAAGTTTCAGACTCATGGCTTCAGCCTGGCCCAGCACTGGCCATTGAGGCCATCTGGAGAGTTAACCAGTGGATGGAAGATCTCTCTCTCTGTCTCTGTCTGTCTATCTATCTATCTACCTACCTACCTATCTATCTATCTCTATCTCCAGCTCTATCTCTAGCTCTATTTCTATCTCTAGCTCTCTCTGTAACTTTGAGTTTCAAGTAAATAAATCTTTAAAAAAAGCAAAGCAATCCTAAAATTTTATGTACCTGAAAACAAATCTTGAAAATACACACACAAAAAAAAGTAATTGAACTAAAAGGAAAAATAAACAAATCCACATTTATATTAGGAGTCTTCAACATTTCTCTCAACAATCAATAAAACTAATTAATATAAAATCAGAAAAAAAAATTAGAACTGAATAACACCATCAAGCAACTGTACCTAATCAAAATATATTGAACATTGCACCTTGCAACATCAAGATGCATGCACATTCTTTTTAAGTGCATGTAGAATAGACACCAAGATAAACCATATCTTGTTTTAAATAATGAACTACAACAAATTTAAAAGAACTGAAACCCTACAAAATATTTTCTCTGCCCATATTGGAATTAAACCAGGAATCAATAATACAATTATCTGGGAAAGCCCAAAATTTAAACAATGTGCATCCTTCTCAGATGAAGGGGTAGGGGTTGCGGGCATTTGACCCAACCACTGAGATGCCAGGAAGGACACTCACTTCTCACATTGCAGTACCTTGGTTCCATTATCAACTTCTGTTCCTGATTTCAGCTTCCTGCTAATGTGGACTTTGGGAGGTAGCTGTGATGCGTGTGACCTTTCTTGATTTGGTGGAACCTGTAGATTTAAAAATAAAATATAATGAAATAAAAATTAGAGGAATTAAAGTTCAAAAGGAACAGATCCTCTGCTTCTCTACTGCTCACTAACCAGTAATTCAAAAAAACAGATTCAGGTGCCCGTGTCAGGGAGGGGGAGGGGAGCTGGGGAAGAATTAAAGACAGTGAGCTTGGGCTTTCTAGATTCTACCACTCTCTCTAAATTTTAATTTTATTTATTCATTTTATTTATTTGAGAGACAGGGAGAGAGAGAGATGTCCCATTTGCTGTGTCATTCCCCAAATGCCCACAACAGCCAGGACTGAAGCAGGCTAAAGCTGGGAGCCTATGCTTCAATACACATCTCCCCACATGGGGGGGACCAAAGTATTTGAGCCATTGCCTGCTGCCTTCCCCGGGCTCATATTAGCATGAAGCTGAAACCATCAGCAGAGATGGGACTGGGACCCATGCCTTCTGATACGGAATGCAGGCATCCCAAGTGGACCTATCTTAACTACTACACAAAATGCCCAACTCTCTACATTTTTATAATAAAAAGTTTTTCCAGTTCATTTACTCTCTTAGTCATCCAAAAATGGGGACTAGAGGGCAATTGTCCCTACAGGGGAATGAAAAAGATGAACTGACCTTGTCTGAATGGAAAACTCTGTCCTATATCAGCTGTCCTTCAATGAGAGTCTACCTACATTTCTTTCAGTGCACCAGAAAAAATTGACACTATCTTAGTAAAAACATTCTACCATTTAAAATTAAAATATGTTGCTCTGCTGCTTAAAATGAAACAACCTTACCTCACAAAATGGTCTCCTCACATAATGGTCCTAAATTGTAGTAATAGAAATCCTTTTATTTATTTTTAATCATGTTGCATTTTGTATACTGCTGTATATTGGCAAAATCCTTTTTCTACAGTGAGCAGAATAATTGTTTTTAGCTTTAATTGCTGGCTTTTTTTATTTCTCTGCCATTTGAATGCCTGTCATAGGTTTGACCGCTTCAACCTTACTTGTTTAGAGTCATAATTTCCCATCATGAAAAAGAATTTGTTTCTGTCTATCACAATCTTAAATAGGTTTTTGCATAGCAGATCAGATTTCCTTTGTTAAAATGTTATATCTATACTGTTACAGCTCTGAATATTCACTAGGTATAGTATATTAGGATTAATTAAAAGCATTTCTGTAAGAATTAGAGCTTTTAAAAGTAGTGTTCTGACTGGCTGTAAGGTATGAAACTTCAGTCTACAAATCAGACTAATCAGAGGTCAGTTTGGATCAAATTATATTATCTCTGGCTAAGCGCTTAGAGAAAACACAGAATTGATACTCTATGAAACTCTATGATACTCTATGAAATGTCTCCCTAAACATCACACAGATATGGAAGAGAGTTTACAAGACAAGTTGATAAGACATGAAGACAATTAGCTCAAAAATAAAGTCCATTTAGGAATGTAGAAGGCCATAGCTGACACTAATAAAACAATGGCATAAGGTGGAAAATAATGGAGGAAGAAAACTATATAACTGAAACTGCCCCCAGAGCTTTATTATTATTTTCTTTTTTGCAAAATAAGTTTAAATGCAAATCAATTATTTCCCTTAAATCAAGGCTGAAAGACTATTCTTTATCAAAAGTTCTTTTTTTTTCCCCAAGAAGTATGACATGTATTATGTTGCTTAATAATTTTAATTTTTAATTTTTATTTACGTAAGGCAGAGAGAAAGAGATAAACAGAGGTAGAGCTATCTATCCTTTGGTTCACTGCCTGAATGCCTGCAGCTGCCAGGTTTGGGCCAGGCTGAAGCCAGAAACTCAATCCAGGTCCCATAGGGTGGCAGGTACCCAAGCATTTGAGTCATCAACTGCTGCCTCCTAGGTTGTGCATTTGCAGGAAAATGTAAGAAGGAAAGGATCTGGACTTGAACCCAGGCACTGCTATATGGAATGTAGACATCCCAAGTGGCACTTTAATCACTACACTAAATTCCTTCCTCCCAGAAATTTTTGGAAAGTGACTGACAAAGAAGTCAAAAGCAAGTCATTTGCCAACTTGCTCTTCCTTCATCAGGCCCTCCCGATTTTACTTTGGCCATATTACCCTTCTTCCTGTGATCACCTCAACCACAGGCAAATTCAGAAATCTTTAACCTTGACAGTTCTTTTGTTGCCCTTATTCTAACAGGTTATTCAATTACTCCATTGAGAATCTGTATAATACGTGATATTTAATTGTCAAATTAATAAATATAACACAACAGCTACCATTCATGAAGTGTTATTCATTCATTATTCATTTTATGAATGTTTTGAGCTGTTTTTATGTATGTAGCCTCTGCCATGGGCAAGAGATTAGATGCTGAAAAAAGCAGAGGTTGTTTCTGTTCTCTTGAACTACAAAGTCTGGTATGGAAGAGACGTTGGAAAGTAATTGCACACATAATTATTAGTTTTAATACATACTCTGAAAGAAAAGTTCACAGTGACCTGAGAGCACGTCACAGAGGGGATCCTTTTTCCAAGAATTTCCTGGAAGTAACATTCAAGGACGTTTTAACTGTTCAAACTGTGACTTGAAGAGGGACACAGTTGAAGGAATGTGAAAAGGAATAAGAACAGAAGGAAAGGGAGGGAAATATGTCCCAAGAAGTTGACCTATGTTGTCTGATTGAAAATTCAAAAAGAGAACTTGACATGTCAGCAGAGAAAATGTTGTATTGCTCAGTTGTATGTAGCTTTAGCCATCTTACTAATTCTCAGAATATTCACCTATATAACAAAGGCTCTATAAATTTCACAAGACTGTCAATATCATCTGTTAAAACAATGGCTGCCACAGAAAAGACTTTCTACAATTTTTTAATGGTTTTAGTCATAATTTCTGCCAAGTTTTGTTGAGCTGAAAATATTATGGCATAAAAAGACCAAGCATTTAGCTTCTACTTTTTGTTTTCCACTGGTTCTAGGCTTCCTTATATGGTATTCTTCATGTGAGAGGTAGGTCAAACCCAAACCCATTTCTCCTTTCCTCCTTGGGGGTGGTAAATTATTTTAAAATTAGAACAGAAACTAATAGAGGTAGTTTAGAGAAAATATACTTAATCCTAAAGAAATACCAAAATTAACTTTAAGCTTTATTATGGCCAGAAGCTTATGTGCACAAGCTATTCTGAATTTTGAATATTAGAGGCTCTCTATGAAGGGAGAAGATAGTAGAGAAACAGCTACAATTTAGAGGGCTTTTTTCTGCAATTAGATGGATAATCCAAATCAAGGAGGGAGCTTGGGTGCTAAACAGGTAACCTGGAATAGTAGCAAGACTTGAGAAATATCAACTGAGCCTTTAATATGGGAAGATAAACTTGATGGATTGATGCCCCTTATCTAAATATCAATTTTTTAAAAAATTATAATACTTGGGGCCAGCATTATGATATTATGGGTTAAGCTGCTGCCTGCAATGCCAGCATCCCATATGGGCACCTGTTAAACCCCCTGCTGCTCCACTTCCAACCCAGCTCACTGCAAATGTACCTAGGAAAGCAATGGAAGATGGCTCAAGTCCTTGGGCTCCTGCATCCAAGTAAGAGATCTGGATGAAGCCCCTGGCTCCTGACTTCTACTTGGCCCAGCCCCAGCCATTGAGGCCGTCTGGGGAGCAAACCAGTGGATAGAAGATTTCTCTTTCATTTGCTCCCTCTTTCTCTCTGGGACTCTGCCTTTCAAATAAATCTTTTTTGAAAAATCACAATACTGACAAGACTAAATAACTTATTTACCTGTTCATGGACCACAGAACATAAAAGTAGCCTCTACAATATAAATAAGGCAACAAAACAAATTACTAGCTTTGTAAGGCAAATGTATCCCCTTTGTGTCACTTCAGCAGTGGCATTCATCTTTCAGCTTTGTGTAAAGGACTCAAAATTGCTTTTTGAGCGACTGGCCATTTCACAAGGATTCCAGAAAGATAAAGCCTTTCACCTCTAGCTGCCCAGACTGAATCAGTAGTGCCTGAAATTTACTATCATTTAAAAGCCAAGTGTTGACCTATGTGAAATGAAAGGTTACAGTATATAATGCCACATAAGCAGTTTTTAAACAACTCAGGGTGACATTTGAGCCAATGATACAAATGGAATAACTGGAAGTCATGGAAAGAGTTAAATCACTGTTACTGAGTATTTGTTTATAAAACAAATACAAGAAGAAAAATTGACAGCCATAATTACAAAGCAGATGAACAGAGGATTATTTGATGTTTCAGAGATCATATGACTCACTTTCCAGGTACCAGTTATCCCTACACTTTCTCAAAAGTTCAATGCATGAAACCCCCTGTGCACATACACTCATTCTCATATGCACATACACCTGCTCTCATACACACACTTGAATAACCAATTGTTGTTTCTTTCTAGTGATCCATTTTTATACACTTTTAAGATCGTCTCTCACAGTAACATTTTGACTACCCTGAACTGTAAGACCGACCTTTCAGCTATTGTATTAACAAAAAGAATGAATCAAAAAAAAACTAAATTACCATTTTGATCCTTTTATCATTTATTTTGAAGGGGGTTTCTACATCCATATTGTTCCTCTTCACCAAGGACAGGGATTCTCATCTAAATAGGTAGGTTCTTCAGAAACATTGAGTAGAAGGTTGGCTGATGGCCAAGCATAGAACCAGCACTGCATTCAAACTCATTGTTGTTTCAGTGAAATTGCTTTTTGAACTAAAACAGTAACTTGGATTGTCATTTAAAGAATCTTCTGATGTCCTTTCAATAGGTCTATAAAGGCTAAAACTTTACAAAAGAATGTTTCAGTTATTCCGACTGTAGGAGCATCTTCATCACAAATGCTATAATTGTATAATCTTGTCTAAACAAAGATGATAAACAGATAGATATGATGATAGATAGATAGATAGACAGACAGACAGACAGACATGATAGATTAAGGAGGAAAGGTAGAGGAGGAAAGAAGAAGATGCTAGGAGAGGAAGGAAGGAAGGGAGGGAGGGAGGAAGGAAGAAAAAGAGAGGAACGGAAGAGAGCATGCAAAGAATGGAAGGAAGAGAGGGAAGCAAATTGATGGGATATGCAATGTATATTCATACATGTATACATATACATTTATAAAAATATTCATTTGTTCTAGCATTACCATTTTCTAGATCAAATGGCTTGATCTGGGAAACTTCTCCACTCTAGAATGATTCTACCTTATTAAAAACTCCCTTAGGAATAACCTACCTCCTGTTGAAATGGCATGTCATGTGAAAAAGACATTCATTTCCAACTCCTTAATCTGAGTGATATCCTTAAAAATCTGTGACATACACAGATAACAGGAATAAATGTTATTGTTCTCTTGCACAATAGGGTGGCTATAATTAATAACATGCTTCATATTTCAAAAAAGCAAAAGAAAGAGTTTTGAAGTCTCATTAAAATGATAAATATTTGAGGTGATGAAATGCTTTTTCATATTTTATTAGTTCCTAGTATATATATGTATTGAGACTTCACACTGTAACTGATAAAAATGTACCATTACTATATATCAGTCAAAATTTTTAAATCTGTGGCATAATCTGAAAATACAAGAAAATTATGTTATAGAAATATCACTTTGTCAGTCTGGCATTCTACAAAGAGGAAAATTTCTTGCTGTGCATGCCAACTAAAGTCTGAAACTTATAGATAAATATGTAATTTATATCTGAATTAAGCAAAAACAATTAAGAAAGCTCATGAGTTGCTTATGCCACAATCCCAAATGCATAGATGAAACTTGGGACTGTCGCCACTCAACCATTCCTACTTTATCTCTTTTGACTGTACCACTGGTTATATTTTAGTCTCTCAACAGCATAGATGCAAAACTTGGTCACATTTGATGTCATTAGAATAATAAATAATATAATAATGCCTTTTTTACATTTTCTTTTTTTAAAATTTATTTAATGAATATAAATTTCCAAAGTACAGCTTATGGATTACAATGGCTTTTTCTCCCCCATAACTTCCCTCCCACCTGCCACACTCCCCTCTCACACTCCCTCTCCCCTTCTATTCACATCAATATTCATTTTCAATTATCTTTATATACAGAAGATCAATTTAGCATATATTAAGTAAAGCTTTCAACAGTTTGCACCCACACAGAAACATAAAGTGAAAAATACTGTTTGAGTACTAGTTATAGCATTAAATCACATTGAACAACACATTGAGGACAGAGATCCTACATGAGGAGTAAGTGCACAGTGACTCCCGTTGTTGAATTAACAAATTGACACTCTTGTTTATGGCGTCAGAATCACCTTAGGCTCTTGTCTTGAGTTGCCAAGGCTAAGGAAGACATTTGAATTCGCCAACTCTTCATATTTACACAAGGTCATAGTCAAAGTGGAAGTTCTCTCCTCCCTTCAGAGAAAGGTAGCTCCTTCTTTGATGACCTGTTCTTTCCACTGGGATCTCACTCGCAGAGATCTTTCATTTAGGTCATTTCATTTTTTTTTCCAGAGTGTCTTGGCTTTCCATGCCTGAAATACCCTCACGGGCTTTTCAGCCAGATCCAAATGCCTTAAGGGCTGATTCTGAGGCCAGAGTACTATTTAGGACATCAGCCATTCTACGAGACTACTGTGTATCCTGCTTCCCATGATGGATTGTTCTCTCCCTTTTTTATTCTATCAGTTAGTATTTGCAGACACTAGTCTTGTTTATGTGATCCCTTTGACTCTTAGTCCTATCATTGTAATCAATTGTGAACAAAAATTGGTCACTTTGACTAGTGAGATGGCATTGGTACTTGCCACCTTGATGGGATTGAATTGGAATCCCCTGGCACATTTCTAATTCTACCATTTGCAGCAAGTCAGCTTGAGCTTCTCCCAAATTGTACATCTCTTCCCTCTCTTATTCCCACTCTCATATTTAACAGGGATCACTTTTCAGTCAAGTTTCAACACTTAAGAATAATTGTGTATTAATTACAGAGTTCAACCAATAGTACTAGAACAAAAAAAATACTAAAAGGGATAAAGTATTAAGTTGTTCATCAACAGTCAGGGCAGGGGCTGATCAAGTCACCATTTCTCATAGTGTCCATTTCACTTCAACAGGTTTCATTTTTGGTGCTCGGTTAGTTGTCACCAATCAGGGAGAACATATGATATTTGTCCCTCTGGGACTGGCTTATTTCACTCAGCATGATGTTTTCCAGATTCCTCCATTTTGTTGCAAATGACCAGATTTCATTGTTTTTTACTGCTGTATAGTATTCTATAGAGTACATATTCTATAACTTCTTTTTCCAGTCTACTGTTGATGGGCATTTGGGTTGATTCTAGGTCTTAGCTATTGTGAATTGAGCTGCAATAAACATTGAGGTGTAGACCACTTTTGTATTTGCCAATTTAATTTCCTTTGGGTAAATTCCAAGGAGAGGGATGGCTCAGTTGAATGGTAGGATTATATTCAGGTTTCTGAGGAATCTCCAGACTGACTTCCATAGTGGCTTTACCAGTTTGCATTCCCACCAACAGTGAGTTAGTGTCCCTTTGTCCCCACACCGTCACCAGCATCTGTTGGTAGATTTCTGAATGTGAGCCATTCTGACTGGGGTGAGGTGAAACCTCATTGTGGTTTTGATTTGCATTTCCCTGATGGTTAGTGATCCTGAACATTTTTTCATGTGCCTGTTGGCCATTTGGATTTCCTCTTTTGAAAAATGTCTATTGAGGTCCTTGGCCCATCTCTTAAGTGGGTTTTGTTTTGATGTTGTGGAGTTTCTTGATTTCTTTGTAGATTCTGGTTATTAATCCTTTATCAGCTGCATAGTTTGCAAATAATTTTTCCCATTCTGTTGGTTGCCTCTTCACTTTCCTGTTTCCTTTGCTGTACAGAAACTTCTCAATTTGATGCAATCCCAATTGTTAATTCTGGCTTTGACTGCCTGTTCCTCTGGGGTCTTTTCCAAGAAGTCTTTGCCAGTGCCAAAATCTTGCAGGGTTTCTGCAATGTTCTCTAATAATTTGATGGTGTCGGGTCATAGATTTAGGTCTTTAATCCATGTTGAGTGGATTTTTGTGTAAGGTGTAAGGTAGGGGTCTTGCTTCATGCTTCTGCATGTGGAAATCCAATTTTCCCAGCACCATTTATTGAATAGACTGCCCTTGCTCCAGGAATTGGTCTTGGATCCTTGATCAAATATAAGTTGGCTGTAGATGTTAGGGTTGATTTCTGGTGTTTCTTTTTTTTTTCTTTTTTTTTTCCTTGGAACACATAAGAACTGTGCAGTAGCCATTTTTGGCTTAAAGCAAACATGCAAGATGAACCTGAGGGATGATAGAATACAAAGAATATATTTTAGTTATGGCTGGCCACCGCCGGTGTTTTCCCTTTATGTGTGTGGCTCGAGTGTGCACTGGGAGGAAGCTGAGGTCTGTGAAGCCAACCGAATGCTCCTGCCTTGCACCTCCAACAGGTTTTATTATTTTTTAAAAATTAATGAAAATATGTAATATTAATAGTTATTATTTACTGGTGCAGATGGTTGACATTTTTCCCTATTTTCCTCACTTTATGGAAGAGTTAAAAGAACATTTCTAAAACCAGAGGACAAAACGGGTTAATGTTACTTTAAAATTGCATTCTATGTATATATAAATATATATTAAAATACCAGTTTTTTTCTCTGGGTGCAATGATGTTCATTCTTTTTTTTTTCTCATTGTAACATCTTTATTAGGGTTTTTTTTATTAAACTTTTATTTAATGAATATAAATTTCCAAAGTATAGCTTATGGGTTACAATGGCTTTCCCCCTCCCATAACTTCCCTCCCGCCCGCAACCCTCCCCTTTCCCGCTCCCTTTCCCCTTCCGTTCATGTAAAGATTCATTTTCAATTCTCTTTGTATACAGAAGATCAGTTTAGTATATATTAGGTAAAGATTTCAACATTTTGCCCATATAGCAACATCAAGTGAAAAAACTACCATTGGATTACTAATTATAGCATTAAATAGCAATGTACAGCACATTAAAGACAGAGATCCTACATAATTTTTTTTTTCAAATTAATTAATTTTCTATGCCATTTCCATTTTAACACCAGGTTGTTTTTTTTTTTTCATTTCCAATTCTCTTTATATACAGAAGATCACTTCAGTATATAATTAGTAAAGACCTCATCAGTTTGTGCCCACACAGAAATGCAAAGTATAAAAATACTGTTTCAGTACTAGTTATAGCATCACTTGGCTTTAGACGACACATTAGGGACAGATCCCACATGGGGTGTAAGTACACAGTGACTCCTGTTGCTGATTTAACAATTTGACACTCCTGTTCATGGCGTCAGTAATCTCCCTAGGCTCTAGTCATGAGTTGCCAGGGCTATGGAAGCCTTTAGAGTTCGCTGACTTTGATCTTATTCCGATAGGGTCATAGTCAAAGTGGAAGTTCTCTCCTCCCTTCGGAGAAGGGTACCTCCTTCTTTGATGGCCCCGTTCTTTCCACTGGGATCTCACTCACAGAGATCATTCATTTAGGTCTTTTTTTTTTCCATGATATCTTGGCTTTCCATGCCTGCTAAACTCTCATGGGCTCTTCAGCCAGATCTGAATGCCTTGAGGGCTGATTCTGAGGCCAGAGTGTTGTTTAGGACATCTGCCATCCTATGAGTCTGCTGTGTATCCCACTTCCCATGTTGGATCTTTCTCTCCCTTTTGATGTTCATTCTTTTAAAAATGTAAAAAAGGAAAAAAAAAATCCCTTTCCTCTCCTCAAGTCAACTTTTGTGCTCCAGAAAATTTTCTATTCTGTAAGTCTGAGCGTAAAACTTCAAGTAATAAAATAATTTGTACATTAGAGAGAAAATGACTTTTTCAAAATATACAGGGGCAGCTGCCAAATTGATGTATTATATATTGTGGTTTCTGTTTCTTGAAAGAATTTTTTTTGTTATTTTTACATCTAACAAAGGAAAAAAAATTAAAAAGAGGGTAAGAAACGATTCCCATGGGATGATTTTAACATGCACGAGGTCCCTGGGGTTTCTTCTTTGCTTGCTTTCTTCTTACCCTGTCCCTCTACACTCAGACACACACACTCTGTAAATCTTGAAAATAGAAAGCAAAAACCCTCAACTGTTGTAAATCATGCAATTAAAGTTGATTACTTATAAATATGAACTTTAGATCACCGTATAGACTGTTAAATTTGATTTCTTATTACCTATTGTTAAAATAAACTGTGTGAGACAGACGCCCTGACTTTCTTGCACTTCTTGATGTCATATCTTGTAGAATACCAGTTTAAGTGATAGCAGAAAGGGAAAGCACTGGCTTATGTGTTACATACGACGAATTCCCAAGTAGAGTCTGGCGATGCAGGACTTTGCACAGTCCTCTAAGGATGCTCTCACGGTGCTCTCATCCTCTTACTGCAGAGGTGGTAAAGAGGGACTGGCGTAGTAAGCTAATAAGCTGCCTGCAGTGCTGGCATCCTGTATGAACACTGGTTCTAGTCCCGCCTGCTCCTCTTCCAATCCAGCTCGCTGCTATGGCCTGAGAAAGCAGAAGATGGCCCAAGTATTTGGGCCCCTGCACCCACATAGGAAACCTTTTAGTTTGTTGTGATGATAAACCAGGCTACAGAGCAAGCAGAAGCCCACAGCACAGCCCCACAGCGCACCTGGCACCCATCACAGACAGTGGAGAACACCTGGCTCCTCTTCTCTTTCCCTGTCCTCTGAGGATTTTCTCATGTCCCTTCCAACAATTTCCTACGAGGTAGACCACCGAGGAGTTCCGATCCTGCCTACGGAACTCGTTCACAGCCGGTCCGTGCCCAAGCCAGTGAGAAACACACAAAAACTAGTCAGGGAAGCTGCGCCGCGCATTGCCCGGATACGGTTGTCGGGGGTTGGGGCGACGCCTCGGGGGTCAGAAACCCGGGCCTGGGCCTCCTGAGGCAAACGCCGCAGCGTGTGCCGTCGGAAGGCTGAGTCCCCAGCCTCCCCTGACACAATTCCTTCTTCCATGGGAGGCGGCTAACAAAAACGCCCCCTCGGCGGAAAAGCGCTCCCCAGCTTGCACAGTGCCAATCCCTCAGACCTCGCAGCCCCAAGTCCTGCCATTGTCATGGATTTCTGGTGTTCTATTGTGTTCCATTGGTCTATCCATCTGTTTCTGTACCAGTACCATGCTGTTTTGATTACAACTGCCCTGTAGTATGTCCTGAAATCTGGTATTGTGATGCCTCCAGCTTTGTTTTTGTTGTACAAGATTGCTTTAGCTATTCGAGGTCTCCTGTGTCTCCCTATGAATTTCAGCATCATTTTTTTCTAGATCTGAGAAGAATGTCTTTGGTATTTTGATTGGTATCACATTGAATCTATAAATTGCTTTTGAGAGAATGGACATTTTGATGATATTGATTCTTCCAATCCATGAGCATGGAAGATTTTTCCATTTTTTGGTATCCTCTTCTATTTCTTTCGTTAAGGTTTTGTAGCCTGTAGGGTTTCTGATGAGAAGTCTGCTGTGAGTCTAATTGGAGATCCTCTGAAAGTAATCTGACGTTTCTCTCTTGTACATTTTAGAATCTTTTCTTTATGTTTCATTGTGGTGAGTTTGATTACTACATGTCGTAGTGAGGATCTCTTTTGGTCATGTTTACTAGGGGTTCTATGAGCTTCCTGTACTAGGATATCTCTGTCCTTCTCCAAATCCGGGAAGCTTTCTGCTAGTATCTCACTAAAAAAGCCTTCTAATCCTTTCTCTCCATGCCTTCAGGAACTTCTAGAATCTGAATGTTGGGTTTTTTAATAGTATCCTGTAGATTCCCAACAATATCTTTTAGATTTCTAATTTTCTCTTCTTTTCTTTGGTTTGACTGTATATTTTCCTCGGCTCTGTCTTCTAAGTCCGATATTCTCTCTTCTGTTTCACTGACTGTTTTTAAGGCTCTCTAATGTGTTTGTCATTTGATCTATTGAATTCTTCATTTCATTATGATTTCTTGTCACTATCACAGTTTCATATTCTACTAGTTCATTTCAATTCCTCCTTAATATTTCATTTTTGTGAGAGAGATTTTCTACCCTGTCCAGTAAGGATTTCTGTAGTTCGACAATTTGTTTTTGAGAACTTCTTAATGTTCTTATCATAAATTTTTTGAATTCTGTATTTTGCAGTTCTTCTATCTCATCACCATCGTAATCTTGAATTGGGGTGTCTTGTTCATTTGGGTGATCATAGTGTCTTCCTTGTTCTTGTTTCCTCAGTTTCTGCATTTGTTGCTTGGCATTGTGGAGATATTCTTTGGTTTCTTCGTTGTAGTGGTTTTTCTCATTGTACTATGACTCTAGATTAAGTGGACTGTCTGTTTTTGATGGATCCTTAGAGGCATGTGATGAGTGTGGCCAGAGAGCTCTGTTTGGTTCTTTAGGGTTAAGGGTGTGCCAAAGGTGACTCACCCTGGTTGTTTCTCTCTCTCTCGCTCTCGCTCTTGCTCTCTCTCTCTCTAACTCAGAAGGGAAGTAATTCCGCACAGCTGAGTGGAATTGAGGGTAGTCAATGTATGAAATCTGGCCCCTTTGGGTATAATATTTGTCTGCTCTGCCCCAAGGACCACACAAAGGGTCTATGCAGTCCTCCATGAGATCTCAAATTTCCCTGCAGTCTCCCACTGGGTTGCCAAGGTTACCAAGTTTGTGTACTCATGAGTTCTTTCCCACACCCTCAGATTTTCAGTCTCAGTTCATTATCTCCACACCTTCACTAGGTCCTAACCTCCTGTTATTTCTCCCCACCAGAGTCAGGTCTTTCTGCTTGGTTGATAGCGGGCACCATTTTACGTATATCCAAAATGGCGCCTGCTCTTTGTCTTGCTTGCCTTTGTAAACTGAGTAGAGAGAGAGGCTCGTGTCTGTGCCAGTCCCTTTTATTTATTTTTTTTCTCTCCTCTAGTTAGCCTGGTAAACTTTCCCCAGCGGGGCTTCAAGCCTCATTCCCTCTAGGCTCTTCCTGCTGTTTCCCCATCTATGTTTTACCTCGCCTCCCTTTCCAGCGCTGGTGCATAGACTCCATGGCTGGGCTCCCGAGCTGTGGGCATCCTTACTCTCCCTGGAGGTCCTCCATGTCACATCCACTAGATCTGAAAGAGTTTCCTCTGCAGTTTTTTCCCTGAGCCTTTCCCTGAAACTACAGTAACTCCACTTTTATTAAACTATCTTTTCCTAGACTATCAATGTGCAGCCTCACTATTCCGCCATCTTGGCTCCACCTCCACCTTCTTAATATTTTCATAGCAATTAAATGTCAACTATGTTAACCCCTGCACCTAATATTTTGCCTGATATGTATGTAGAATGTGTATATTGACTGATTCAGTGGGGAAATTGGAAGGAAGAAGGGGTGGAAGAGCAATGGATAGATGGACAAATCTAAGACATCTGGAAATACAGCAGATGATGATGACCCTAACATTGAAAGGAGTATGGGAGAAACCAAAATCAGCAGCAAGGACAGAAGATATGGTCCACATCATCTGCTGGCCAATGATTTTTCCTTTCTGAGAAATGGAACTCATAAAAATGGGTAAAGGCAATTCTGATGATCTTGGGAAACTGCACCTACTAAAACTCAAGTACATCTTAAATTGAGATTACTCTGAACATTATATAAATGACTTTTCAGATTTATTTGGCATTTAATGTCCAAACCCTCCAACACATAGATGATCAAAGAATTTTTTGAGTCTGCTTTACCATTACAATAGATAAATCCAAATCAAGTTATCCTTACAAATATGCTCCCCCCACCACCACAAAATCTAATATAGAGGGAAAACTTTCATGCTACAGTGACCCTGGTAAAAAATTAAATTCTGAGGAATAATTACCCAACAGCTACAGGTCCCTAAACAATGAAATAAAAAGCAACTCAGTCCGAAATCTTCAGAATCTTTATTTTAGGGTTCTCCAAGTGTTGGAAGTAAACCTGATTCCCACTCAAACTCTATGAAGAAGCATCTGATACATGGGACACCCAGACTTTTCTGTGGGAAGGAGCCAATCCCATAGGATTCACAAAAGTATGTTAAGGAAAATGATAGACTCCCAGTAGTAAAAGAAGGGAAACACCAAACCATCTCTCTCGCTCTCGCTCTCGCTCTCGCTCTTGCTCTCTTTCTTCATACCCCATATGTCCCTCTTCAACATCTCTGGCCCAGTCTAGAAGGAGTAGTTCCCTAAATTTGAAGGTTTAGGCAAAATTAGGTAGTTACTTATACTTATCATGGGGCACAGGGAAAAAGTGGGAGAAAGTTCTACCTAATATGAAAACACTCAGCAGTTGGTACCCAACTTTGTGTTAAATCATATTTAATAATTTAATATAAGATATTTCCTTATAATCAAGCCTGACTCTGTGGTGTGAAATACTAAAACTAAGATGTACAAAGATAGCAGTTTCATATAATGGTATCTTCTGGCCTGAATATCTTTAAACTGTTAAGAATAGATATTACACTTGATCTTAGCCAAAAGGCTGAGAAGTGATACTTAAATATCTTTAAAGTATAGGTGATATAGATTATGCCTATTCCTATAAATAGTTTGAAGAAATATATACTATCAACATGCATATAAAAACAAGTGAAAAACATAAAATAATAATCATTAATCATTGGAAAGATGAGAAAGAAGTGAATTGAGAATGATGGATGAGTGACAATTTTCTGCAACTGAGTCCTAAGATTTGTCACAACAAAAAAAAATGAAAACTGGTGATACCAATTTTATTATAGAGAGAAAATGGAAGAAGGAGGAAGTCAGGTAGGAAAGAACATTTGTGAATAGACAGTATGTTCCTGGGGTGAAATTCTGAAACACCTCCCAGATGCTCATCTAGGAGAAACTGCTCCCATCAAGTCTGCATTTACTCAACTTTCACTTCACATTCTTTGGAAAGCCACTCATGACCTATGATGGACAGGCAAACCAGGCCTATCTAAAGCACACAGGGAGAATTATTGGTTAGCTACTTGCCTTCCCAGGTTGCAAAACATTAGTAAATATAGGCTTTTTAACCATAATATTTATTGTATTTGACTATAAATCAATGCAGCCAGTTCAACAAAAACTAGTCTTGCTGTCTTGGTGTTTTCATCTAGGAATCAGACATGTATTTTCTTGGCCATTTTTCCCTCACAAATGGTTTACAGACGAGACCTTTCTCAAGTATATCAGAGCATTATGAAATGCTTTAGCTGAACAGTTTTTTGGCTTTAGAATAGTCAGTGAACAGAAATATTTGGTATATTGGATTGAAGATCAGTTCCAAAGAAATAATGAATAAAAACTGCTTTCTATATATAACTCTGTGAAACAAGGCCATCCTCAATGCAGTACTTGCCTGGTACACACAGATGCTTACAACTTAAGTACTTGCTTTAAAAAACTGAAGGTTCTATTGAGTTATTCCAGTGCTATGATATCCTAATATCATAAGTAGAAGACACCAGGTTGCTGATTTATTTATTTATTTATTTATTTATTTAATTTATTTTATAGCAAAGCAGTTCTCTAGTGGTACTTACAGACTCTGGTTCACATACCCATAATCTGTCTTCAAATTTACCAATGGATGTGGGTTTTTGGACAACTGTAAAATAAGTAAATGACAAATTTCTCAGCAAAGCTAAACCATGCCCAGGAATAAATTCATACACCCGGCCCAGTGGTAATTTTACATATATTTGTGCCCCATTATTATTTTTTATTTTTTTTTAATTTTCACATATTTGCAGGAATTCATTAGTGTAATTCAGCAAGACTTAAAAGCCCATAATCTCATAATTAAAAGGGATTATTTGCGTGTTCCAGTCCTTCTACTTCCCAAAGCTTAACTATGTACCATGGAAGCATCCGTAACCGGGAACTCATCACCTCTTGTGCCAATTCATTGCATTTATGAACATCTCTGGCTGTCAGAACACTTTGAAAAGAGCTGAAACCTGAGAACTTATACCTGCTGATCAAATTCCACCTCTCGAAGCCAGGAGAGCCCAACCATGCATATATCTGATGATCCTCCAACTATCCAAAAACAAGTGTCATGTTCCATAATGGTTTATTTTTCCCAAGTTTCAGTACCTCGTAAGATTTTATTTTTCTATGGCACAATTTAAATTCCCTTCATAATTCTGGTCCCTTTCTTCTGAACATTCTGAGATTGCCCCAGTCTTTCATGGTATTTAGTACCTTCTTAATGGTGGGCTGAACATGATTGTTATTTCTTTGCCTCATCTACCAAACTTCTACTTGCAATTTAAGTGCACATTTACTCTGTTGGTAACCACAGAATGTTTATGGTACTCACTGCTGATTAAAATTATTCCCTCATAGACACATACACTGAATACAGGAGTGTTGATATTTCCCTTTTTTCTGTACTGAAAAATATTTTTACCTGGGTGTAATACTTGATATTTACCTCTAAAATATTTAATCATTCCAGCCCGTTCAAATTTCTTTAGACCCAAATTAAACATATTCATTTATTCCCTGTTACCAAAAATGTTTTTAAATGTCACTTAAGAAGTGCTTTGAGTTGCACTTACTTTCATAAATAGATAAAATGTCTTTGTTATAAAAGATTTGTTTCCCTTGTCCTTTCCTCTTTCTAAAAGGCCATTACATATGGCAGGATAGAATCTAGCTTTAAATATACTCTAATACTTAGTTTTCAACTCCTTTGGATGTTAACAACACCTACTCTACTAGCCTTTGAAATTGCGACCTGAAATGAGTCACCATATCACCCTCATCATTCTTGTGTTAACTTTATGATCACCACCATATTAACTTTATTAAAATAAGGTTACATATATCTTGAACCAATATTTATCACTTAGTAAATAGAATAAATCTTAAATACCTGTCAGTAAAGTCAGCACTGTTATTAGTTTTATTTTGCAAGCAACATAATAGTGGTAATGACAATGCCATGCACAAATTCAGAGGAGACATATCTAAAAGATCCTTCCTGGTAAGGTTCTGGAAACAGTCTGATGGTAAATGCTTAAAAACCAGCATGTGTTCATCTAATGGCATCTAATTCAGACATGAACACTTCAACACATGGGAGGATTGCTTAGCCCATCCTGTTGCCATCAGTAGCAATTTAAAGCCAGTATCGACCTCAAAAACATTCAGTTCTACTTCTTATCTCACAAATAAAGTCAATTCCAAATTGTTTATATTTGTGTCTAGGGTTCTACTGCATTTGATTGCAACTACAATTTACATCTAAGGCTTCTAACTTACAGTGGCAAATTTTATTTTTATGTTGGGCAACAGAGCATTTTCTTCATGCTGTAAGTGAGGAGCATCTGTCCTTTGATCTGCTTCATGAAAAATGTTCTATGATCAAATAAGAATATTTTATATTCCTGTTAGATATTTAAAACACTCATTAACTTTGATAAATAAATCTGTTCAACAGCACGAACACAGAATTTCCTAACCCTGTAACCTTCCCACTGAAAAGCCAGCACCCATTAGCGTTCCATAGACCTGCAGAACACAGGGGGAAATGCTTATCTCCTGACATTATTTTTACCCACTTATCCTACTACTATCACCCAGAGCTGTCTACCAAGTATGTTAAATCCCTCCTCCACTTGGTGGCTGTCTAGTACTTAACATCTGCAGACAGCACTCATATTTCTCTAGAATCCTCAGAGGAGACCACACATAAGCAGAGAATCCTTCCATAAAGGAAGATGATGAGACAGATAAAGGAAAGAATATGTAAGTGGGACTTCTCATGGCTTTGACAATCAACATCTTTAAATTCTTTAGGCCTTTCTGAAACAATCAGAGACATTCACAAAGGATGCCTTAGTGAAGAAGGTTCTCAAGTGGCAGCTGGAGGACTCCCCCAGAAAACACTGAAAAATCTAGCAATCCACAGAGAAGGGGTGGGATTGTGCTAGCAATCATTTCACAATATTAATTAGTGCCTCAGGAAGAATCGTCTTGTCTTGGGGCACCCATTGCCTTCCCTTACTCTGAACACCCAAACTGAAAAAAGAAAGGAAAGGAGAATCCAAGTTCTCTTCAAGTTCTATTAATCATTGCTAAGGCTCGCTCAATGAAGAAGAATGTTTCAAATAAGAGGGAATTGGTCAACTCAAAAATATTTTTATTCAGCACTAACAGTTTTTTAAAATTACTAATGAACACAGTCTTTCTCAGCTATACAAAAATATATTTGGAGAAAATCTCTGCCACAGTTTACTTCAGTTTTTTAGACGTTTGTCCCAGCTCCTCTAAGAAGAAGGAATTTCAAAAACCATAGGTAGCTTTGCTACTTTTTCAGGAGGTTCAGAGCAAGGGAAAAGAACATGAGCTTTATAAACAAAGGGAAGATTCAGAAGGGAAATGTGATCTAGAATTCCAACTGAACACACTCCTCAGACCTACACAAAGCTCTTGATGGGTTAAATCTATACAGAACATAACTCTGCCTGAGGAAGAGCATATGCAAGCAAAATGCTTGAAATAACTGCGTATCAGAAGAAGGGTCCTTCCATTTGAGAATAACAAGAATTATAGGCAAACTGTGAAAGAAGACTATTCAGTGTTCTTTTAGACTTCACCCTGCAGCAAACCAAATAAAATTAAATATTTAATGAAAAGTCAGTCTAAATCCAACCAATGCAAGCAGAAAAATGACAAGACAGTTTTTAAACTTAATCCTTAACCCTAGGTCACTCACCCAGGGATATTGTTAATGGTGTGACAAGTGAAGCAGGGAAGGGCTAAATTCTGGGACAACTTGAAGCTCATGAATACTTAAAGCTACAGTACTGTGTCAAATACATTTTAACCCATTAAAATGTACTGGCTGCAGAAAGGCTTTCATGTTGACTAATACAGTGAGTAGGTGGAGAGAAAGCAAGATGTGGGATTTATGCTGCAAATTATTAATGTAAGAAGGACTTCTCTTTTGTGTTGTGCTTTTGAGCAAAGAAAAATAAAAACATAAAAATAAAAAATAAACACCTCATACACCAGCCAGTAATCCATTAGGAAAAAGGGAAGGAGAGAGCAATCATTATTAATGGCCCATTTTGTAAAACTCTCATATGATTTCTCCCCATGGATTAATAAAATAGCCTCTTCAAAAGAACTCACTGCCAGCACTCCAGCCTGCTGCAATCCATCTTTCATGCCACAGCCGGTGTGATCTTACAAACCTGATCATAATCACTTCCTTGTATAAAGTCCTACTTCAGCTTCCTGCTGCCTAGGAAAATATCAGCTTACGGCTAAACATTAAAATCTCTCCCTGTTTCTCATTGCCCCAGCTGCCCAGCTTCATCATTTGCTGTGCCTCTCCTATCCCCACCTGCACCATAATCCAAAGATCCATGCATGGTGCACATCCTTATTTATGTCTTATGCCTGAGCCTTTGCATAAGTCTTTCTCCCAGATTGTGCATCCTCCAACCCAACCTCTGGGAAATTACTCATAATCAAAATTCTCTTTAAGTATCATCATTTCTAGGGAGCAGTTCTTGGTTCTCCTGGGTTAAACTAATTGCTTCCTTCCTGGTGTTCCCAGGAGCTCTTATCCTAAATAATAAATAACAATAGATGAAAATCATTAAGCGCTTTCTATGTGCCAAGCACAGTTCTAAACACTTTTACTCATTTAATTTAAGCCTCTTTTAATCATCACAACCCCATGAGGCTGATTACTATTATTATTACCCCTGGTTTTCAAATGAGAAAACTGAGGTACAATGAGGCTGAGGGTATTGCACCAGGTTATTCAGACAGTGGCCGACACAGGATTCTGACACAGACAGCCTGGCTCTCTGGCATTCACTGTTTACTACCACACAACACTGCCTGGCTTCAGTCTGTCCTCCCAACAGACTAGCGCCTCCTGGGATCAAGCTAGAAGGGAAGCACCCTGTGGTTGGTCAACAGGGTCCCTTAAAGCAGGAGTCAACTAAGGGAGCTTCTCACCAAAAGTTGTAGGAAGCCTCAAGATCAGGACAACAGAGAAGGCCATGAACTGCCAGGGAAGATGAGTAGAGCAAGCTGAAGAGGTGAGACTTCACAAGTCTCCATATCAAAGGACAAGCAGGTGTCAGAAGCTGAGCTCTGAAATCAAGGATAAGAAGAGCTAGAGCCTGGGCTGGTTCCAGAAGAGAGAAATTTCTTATTCTCCTCTGTTCCCATAGCCAAGTTCAGAAAAGCCCTCTTTCTTTGAAGAGGTGTAAATAAATCTCTCAATCCATGAGTTTCAAGTTCTTGCCACAGAGCTGGCCTCGCCCTTCCAGGACTGCTTCACTCCCCAACCTCAGGAATGAGGAGGTCAAAACCTGACACAGTCTTAACTCAGATGGATGTGTTCCCCTCCCAGCCAAATAGCGCAGCTCATAATTATGAGGAAAAAAAAAAAAAGCAGGACTGGAGTCTTTGTATATGAAGCACAGACTACTGACTTGTGACTAATATCAGCTTCCTCGTCATTTGTTTTTCATTTCAGGTCACAACACCCTGAAGTCACCTCAGCACTAATTATCTAACCTCTGACACTCCAGTCTCTCCAATGTTGTTTTCTCCCCCAGGGATTTAAAGGAACTGCAGCAAATTTTTCAGAACTCTGTTCATATGCCTTCTTCATCAAGAAGCTTTCCTTTCCCAAGGTCATTGAGAGTGTGCTATCTCCCCTCTGAATTCCTACAACACATCCTTTGTATCAGTTCAAGACCTGCTTAGTAATTATATTTGTTACCTAGGGCAGATGCACCAATACAATTATTAAAAGCTATCTTTCTTTCCCCTGATAACTTGCTCCTTGCCTGTATGTATATTACTTTATTCAATACCATACAGATTCCCTTTTACAAATGAGAAAACCAAGGTATGAAACATTAACAAGCTTGCCATGAGTTCTGCCAAGAAGCAGAACTATGAAGAGATACCAGGTCTGCCAAGACCAGACAGAGGTGCCAACCAAACTTTGTGTGTCACTCTGCATTCCCCAGACTCCACGTCATCCAGCTGAGGTCAAGTGGCCAACGGGTTGTATACAGAACAGGGTATGAGCAAAGGAAAATGATGGGTGTCTCTTCTGAGGGGAGGCATTTAAGAGCAGCAACCTGGAAACCGTGAGTTGAGGCGGCACGGTCTCAAAGTAGAGAGGTGGAATCCATGGGCAGCATGCAGAGGACAGCTGCCATGAGGAATCCCGAGACGTGACTCAGACTTTCTAAAAGCAAGAATCAAGCCTTTGTTGTGTGGATTCCCAAGGACTCCGGAGATTTGTCATTTTGTATTTGTTATTACCATAGCATATTCTTAGGGTCACCCTGGCTAATACAGACTCCAGAGCCTGTGTTCTCAACCCTAGAATGCAAACTTCTTCCTATTTGGCTTTTCAGAATACTTATCTAATGCAAGGCTGAAGAAAGAGATAAGAAGTACATACATCAAACGCTATCATATTCTCCAGCATGGGCGTGGGAATAAAATATCTGTGAAGCAGCCAGATGGAAACCAAGTGGGCACCTCAACAGAATTGGTATTGTGAATGATTCTGGCGAAGAGCAAGAGAAGAGTAAATGTAATATACATGGGCTGTGGCATGATTCTACTCCAATAAAGCCTCCCTCTTGTTGCCACCCACACTAAATTCACATCTTCCATTCATTAATATATTTGTGGATATTAAGCAGTTAAGATGCAGCTAGCGACACCCACATCCCATATGGGAGTTCCTTGGTTGAAATCCCAGCTCCATTTATGATTCCCACTTCCTACTAATGTAAACCTTGGGAGGCAGCAGCAAAGGCTGAAGTACTTTGGTCTCTGCCACCCTGAAGGAGATTCTGAGTCATGAGGAAGGCCCTGAGTGATTTAATGCTTCTTGCTTCAACTTGGCCCAGCCCTGACTACTACAGGCTTCTGGGGACTGAACCGGAGGATGAAAGATATCTCTCCCTCTCTGTATCTCTCCCTGTCTTTCAAATAAAGTCTGTCTGACTTCCAAATAAAATGAAAAAAAAAATAAAGTAAAATGAATAAATCCCTGATACACTAAAGATTGTCATACACTAGAAAACAAGATTCCAGGACAGAGAAAGTTTTGGTAGACCCACAGAATGACCATTATGATCTTTGGAGCAACAAAATTCTATCACCTACTTCAGGAAGTTCTCAGTTATTCTTAGTGGAATAGAAGAGTAAACTTCTTTCATTCCCTTTAAAGATAATCATCTTAGGTGGGTATTTGACACAGCAATTAAGATGCCTGCCCTTGGAACTCCCATATTTCATATCCGAGCCTAGGTTCAAGTCCTGGCTCAGCTCCCTGCTGACTGATACCCTAGGAGGCAGCAGGTACTGGCTCAAGTAGGTGGATCTTTGCTACCTACATAAAAGACCTGAATTGGGTTCTGGACTCCTGGCCTCTGCCTGGTCTAGCCCTGGATGTTGAGGGCATTTGGGGAGTCAACCAGCAGATGGAAGAGAGGAGACCTCTCTCTCTTTTCTCTTTATCTCCTCTCTCCCCCATTTCAGATAAATAAAAACAGATAAATAAATTTAAGCATCTTCCTTTCCACGGTTTTTCCAGTGTCTTCAGCATAACAGATACACTTTCCTTCTAGTAATATTAAACTTAAAAATATTCATTGTGCTTATCTTCCTCCCAGGAATTTCCCTCTAGCAATTATACTCTCACAAATTAAAACATAAATAAGGATCAATTCATGGCAGCATTACTTCTAATAGTGAAAAACTGTGGGGCTGGCACTGTGGTGTAGCTGGTAAAGCCACCACCCGCAGTGCCAGCATCCCATATAGGCACCTGTTCAATACCCGGCTGCTCCACTTCCAATCCAGTTCTCAGCTATGGCCTGGGAAAGCGGTAGAAGATTGCCCAAGGCCTTGGACCCCTGCACCCATGTGGGAGACCCGCAAGAAGCTCCTGGCTCCTGGCTTCAGATCAGCACAGCTCTAGCCATTGCGGCCAATTAGAGAGTGAACCAACAGATGGAAGACCTTTCTCTCTCTCTCCCTCTCTCTCTCTCTCTCTCTCTTTCTGTGTGTGTGTAAAACCCTTTCAAATAAATAAATCTTTAAAAAAAAAAAAGAAAAACTGGAAACAAGAAGGCTACTAATATGAACTGTGGTATTTTTCTACCAAGGAATGTTTTATAGTATTTAAAATGATTTTATAACTCTATATTTATTAACATGCAAATACAGTCATTCCACCCTTGTGAAAGAAAATTTAAATTATAAAAATATCTTGGATGTGATATTATTTGTGGGAAAGTGGCTGTGTTTGGGTAGAGTGTCTATTTTGTTTTTGAGTAGAGAAGGCTTAAAGGATATATTACAAAATATAGGCACAGATCTCTCTTCTCATAGGGTATATCTCTTTTTAGGCTTTCTTGTACTACCTCAGTTTTTAAATGTTTGGAGTATATATAGAATCATAAAAACAATAAATTTTATTTGGGAAAAATATATAAATTGTGTATAGCTATCATCTTCCAATCCATCCAGAATTTCATTTCAATAAAAGCATAGAGACAGTAATAAAGGTCAGCAATCTGTTTTCTAGAAATCAGATCAGTCCATAGTTTCCACACTAAAAATGATACCTATTATACATTGAACTGGATGTGGCTCCCCAAACTCATGCAGATGCTTAAACCCTGAAGTCTTATGTTATTGGTTAATGTATTAATGGTGGATACCTGATCTAGTTGTGGTGTCTGAGAGGTGTGCCTGTGTGGAGAGGGGAGGTTAGAACATTGGGAGCTTACTTCAGAAGGGAGTTATCACCAGAGGACTGATTATTTAAGATGAGTTCAGCCCAGCTTCTCACTGTGCTTCCTGCATCACCATGTGATCACTTCTCTGCACTGCTCCTCCATGGCAGCCGCTCCAGATGCCAGACTAGTAGAGCAAACTGATCCTGAACTATGAACCTCCAAACTTAAGCTGAAATAAACCTTTTCCAGCCCAAGAAGCTCTCCTCTGGTATTTTCGTTAAGGTAACAAAAAGATGAATAATACTATGCCTGTCATTACTCAACAGTTGTCAAGGAGGATAATAATGAAGATTTGAAAATACATTGGAAGTTAATTTATTCTTTTACTAGTGTTCACATCAGACTCAAACATTCAAATGTGAAGATAGACCTGCAGAGAGAAGAGGTAGAATCATTTCAGCTAAAGATCCAGGTTCTTTAACTTCTCAGTGCACAACCAGAATTCCTAAAGTGATCAAGGTTCTCTCTCTCTGCTCAGATCTCTAGTGCTTTTGGAGAGATATTGTGGCATTGTTAAGTCATATGGCTGTCAAATAAAGATGAAATAAAAGCCTTAAACTGTATCTGTCAACATTCCCCAACACAGGCAAGATACTGTGAAATGAGTTCTCCTTATTTTAAGCCTTTCTCACCCATTAAGTAGAATTTTTGTCAAAAATATATTTAATAAAAGGCAGAGTCGAAATATACTGTCAACTCTCCTTTTTTAAAAAACCGACAAAAAGGCTAGAATGTAATTACTAGGATGCAAAAAGAATGAGAATAAACAGGAGGTGGCCAATTCTAAATTGTTTCACATATTTTGATTATAAAAACCTATCGGAACAGTGCTATCAGAAGGGTATTCCACCAGGATATACAAGGAGTCTTCAAGAATTCATAGAAAATGCATACAATGAAAAACCTATACATGAATTTCAAAAAAAATTGCACCAAAATACATTTGTCTTTTAATTGCATTTTTCATCAACTATTTGAAATTCACCCTACAATCTCAGTGACTAAGAAAATATAAAGATTCATTTCTCTTCTTTTCCAAAGAAACCTTTTATTTGAGGAATATAAACTTCATGTATTTCATAGTACAACTTTAGGAATACAGTGATTCTTCCTACCATACTCATCTCCCACCCACACTCCCAATTGACTTCCTCCTCCCTCTCCCATTCCCAGTCCTATTGTCTACTAAGATCTATCTTCAATTAACTTTATACACAGAAGACAAACTCTATACTAAGTAAAGAGTTCAACAATTTGCATACATGCAAAAAAATCTGTTGAACAGTCGAGACAAGGGCTGTTCAAAGTCATTGTATCTTGCAGTTAATTTCACTTTTTTGAGAAATTTACTTAACTTTAAAGCACCCAAAAATGATACATTTTTAGAGTACTTAGACATAACTATAGTTTATGAGACATAAGAATATCCTCTACTTAATACATTAAAAGAAAGTAAATCATTGGGAACAAGTTTTATCATTAATTAAGGAAGCACCTGAGAAAACAAGCAATGAAGTTGGATATTTAGACATAACTAAAACTTATGAGACATAAGAATAACCTCCACTTAATATACTAAAATGAAATAAATCTTTACAAATAAGTTTTACCTTTAACTCTCATAATACAACTCTTTGAAGACTTCCCTGCATGGGAAGTTAGTGCACATTGACTCCTGTTGTTAATTTAACAATTAACACTATTATATATGATGTCAGTGATCACCTGAGGCTGTTGACATGACCTGCCTAGGCTATGGAAGCCTTTTGAGACCACAAACTCTGTCAGTACTTAGACAAGGCCATAAGCAAAGTGGAAGTTCTCTCCTCCCTTCAGAGAAAAGTACATCCTTCTTTGATGACCACTTCTTTCCACTGGGGTCTCACCCACAGAGGTTCTTCATGTAGGACAATTTTTGCCACAATGTCTTGGCTTTCCATGCCTGAAATGCTCTCATGGGCTTTTCATCCAGGCCAGGAGCCTTAAGGGATGATTCTGAGGTCAGAATGCTACTTAAATCAATTGTCAGTCTATGGGTCTGCTGTGTGGACTGCTGCCCATGTTGGAACATTCACCCCTTTTTAATTTTATCTATTATTATTATCAAACACGTAAGACTATTTATATGATCATTTTAACACTTAATCCTATCTAAATGATCACTTTAACATTTGATCCTATCCATATAATCACTTTAACACTTAAAATGCTATTTTTACCACACAGCTTAAGGGGATTTCTTTCAGTGTAGTTGATTGACTATTCTGGAAAATTCTTACCTAAGTGATAACTCAAAATTCTCCCAGATTATATTTCAGCATTTGAAACATGAAGCCTCCAAGATTGCCACAGAAAAGAGGCTGGATAATCAAACACAGAGCTTTAAGAACAGACCCAGAAGCAGTATATACCATTCCCACCCACCCTCCTTAAGATAAAATGCAGCCATGTGTTTCCCCTGCTGCAAGGAAGGCTGCTGGGAAACATAGCCTCGCTGTGTGCCCAGCAAGATAAAATGTATTTGTTGAGCATGCCATATGCTGATGTGTTTTATGTCACCTACTTTTATGGTGACATTTCTAAAAGTTGTTATATACTGCTTTACTTTCTTAAACAACATGCACTTCTTGCCTTATTTCTCAGGTTATTACAAGATTACTCACTGTTCTGACCTAAAATACAGACCCAGAAGTTATGTTTCTTCTTTCCTTTGTCAGTGCTCTCAGTTTGTAATCCATTGCCGCAGTGGATAATGTCCCATTTATTCAACCTCTGCTTGCATCCCCTCCATAATCACGCAGTCCAGGTGTTCACACATAGTTTCCTGGAAGATAGCTCGTCTACACTCTGGCCCCACCCACAAAAAATCCATTCCACACATTTCCACAGATGAATCTTCTTATGACATGTCTTTACCACCACTGAAACAACACCAAACTTTCACTAATCCTAAGTATAATATTAACCCCTTTATCTTTTCAATTGCCACTCAGCATAAAGTCAGATCCAAACATCTCAACCTCCATAAACTGAGACTCCTACACTCTCTGATCCCTTTCTTTAATATTCCATTTCAATTAATTATGTAGTGTTCCCTCCTCCATGACATTGTTCCTATCATTCTGCCTGTCTGAGATACCCTCAACATTTTCTGTCTCTTGCACGTACTTCAACATTCTGTTCTAATCTCACTATGTATTAGTTAAGTAACATAAGCTGCTATTACAGAAAAACTCCAAAAGTTTTAAAAAAAAAAATAGAGGTTTATTCCTTGCACTTATAATGTCCCAATTGGGCACTCCTAATAACTTGGTGGCTCTCTGAGCTGTGACTCGGGAACCCAGGCTTCTTCCGTATGATGGTTCTGATATCTTTAACACTTCACTTCTAATTTCACTGCTGCAGAAAGAGAAGGTGTAAGGAGAATAATTCAGAGGAGGATTTTATGGCATAGGCATGAAAATGATACAAATCATGGTAGCTAATATTCTGGTGACTGAGGTTTGGCAATTGGCAACCTGTATACGTGGCTGCTTATGATGTCCACATCTCATATTGGAGTGCTTCATTGTGTCCTGGCTCACTTCTACAGATCTAGCTTCCTGCTAATGCATACCCTGGGAAAGAGTAGATGATGGCTCAATTACCTAGGTTGCTGCCACCCCCATATTAGATCTGGATAGAATTCCCAACTCCTAGCCTTGGCCTGGTCCAGTCTAAGCTAATGTGGCCATTTGGGGAGTAGTGAATCTATCTATCTATCTAAATATCTATCTCTCCCACACTCACACCAAGTGTGTATGTTTCTCTGCCTTTCAAATAGATTGAAAATAAATTTTTTAAAGATTTATTTAATTACTTGAGAGGCAGAATTACAGAGAGAGGGAGAGACAGAGAGGTCTCCCATCTTCTGGTTCACTCCCCAAATGCCTGCAACAGCTGGAGCTGAGCTCATCCAAAGCCAGGGACCATGAGCTTCTTCTGGGTCTCCGAAATGGGTGCAGGGACCCAAGCACTTAAGCCATCCTCTACTGCTTTCCCAGGCTACCAAAAGGGATCTGGATCAGAAGTGGAGCAGCTGGGACTTGAATGGGCACCCATATGGGATGCCAGCACCACAGGAGGATGTTTAACCTACTACACCACAGTGCTAGCCCCGGAAAATAAATGTTTAATTTTTAATTAAATAACATGAACATATGGAATCGTTGGCTAGAATTCATTTACATGACCACACCTAAAATAACAAGGCCAATGTCAAAGAATAATAACCTTTCCTGACCAATCTAGTTCTCCATAATTCCCCCTACCTCAAACTTTCAAGTACTACGTAGGTTCTGGTAACTCACTTTTCTCCTTTTGAAATATTTTCCTTCCACATCAAGTAAAATTTAGAAAAGAATCTGTTCTAAATATTTCTTAGTATCTCCTGCAATTAGAACAGTGCCCAGGAGAATATGAAAGTTCAATGTTAACTGATGAGAATAAAAATAATGCCCTAAGGACCTTTTGAAGTATGTGGAGTTGTTTCCCAGTACACCACATGGCCTCAGGCTGCTATAATTCAGAGTTCCTGTTCTACACTTTTGTTTTCTTTGTCTTGCCTCATAATCAGACTTCTACCTACTGTTTTTCATTGCCGGCTGCATGTTATCTTCTTCTAATCAGAGCCTACCTGCTCTACTTACTCTCTCCCACCTACTATACAGGGATTTTTTATATACATTTTAAATTTTATCTTATTTATTTGAAACACAGAGAGAGATTTTCACTCAGCAAATTTCTGCAACACTGGGACTAAACCAGAGGAAAGCCAAGACCCTGGAGCTCAACCTAGGTCTCCCACACAGATGGTAGGTATCCAATCACTTGAGCTATCACCTGCTGCCTCCAGAGTGTGCATTAGCAGGAAACTGGGTGGTGAGTGGAGCTGGGACTCAAAGCCAGGCACTCTAACTCAGGAATGGGTATCCAAAATGGCATTTTAACCACTACATCAAGTGCCCACAGAGATTTAGTGTTTTTAAAATCTTAGCCACCAGAGTCATCCATGGAACCAATCCCAATAAAGGGAACAAATACCAATGAAACTATTGAAACTCACTCACTTAGCAGCTATCTGGCCCCAAGGAGATGTTCCATAAATGTTAAGTCCTCCTTGCTTGCCTCACCTTTCTCAACAGCATTATGTGTTCTATGTAAAGTGCATTAAGGCCGGCGCCGCGGCTCACTAGGCTAATCCTCTGCCTTGCGGCGCAGGCACACCGGGTTCTAGTCTCAGTCGGGGCACCGGATTCTGTCCTGGTTGCCCCTCTTCCAGGCCAGCTCTCTGCTATGGCCAGGGAGTGCAGTGGAGGATGGCCCAGGTGCTTGGGCCCTGCACCCCATGGGAGACCAGGAGAAGCAACTGGCTCCTACCTTCAGATCAGTGCGGTGCGCCGGCCACAGTGAGCCGGCCGCGGCGGCCATTGGAAGGTGAACCAACGGCAAAAAGGAAGACCTTTCTCTCTGTCTCTCTCTCTCTCACTGTCCACTCTGCCTGTCAAAAAAAAAAAAAAAGTGCATTAAGAGGCAAACTCATCTAAAATTTCTTATGAATGGAAAAACTTAATTCTATTAGAAATTACCACTTATAATATCCCAATAAACTAAGAAAGGAAAAAGGTGAGGAAGAGGAAATAGGAGAAGAAAGGAATTTTGAAAGCTCTGGTAAATAATAAAGTTGATCTTTATCATAGAGATTTACTAGAGTTTTTTATAACATCCATGAAAATTCTCTACATCTGAACATTATTTCACAAACTCTCTCTCTCTCTCTCTCTCTCTCTATATATATATATATATATATATACATATACATACATATATATATATATATGTATATATATGCTTCAAAGTGTCTTTACAGAGAACTAATATTCCTGGTCAAAGATATACACTCAAATAACCATATCAGTTTACATGATAAAACATATGAGAATTAATTTGATTGTTAAGATCTGTGGGCTCAGTGAAAATTTCCATATGCCAAGATCAACATGATTATAGATATTAATATGTATAGTAGTTGTGATTCAGAATTAATTTCTGATCCCTTGGGCCACCATTTTTTGTCTCCTTTGATTAAAGTGCTTTGAATTAAATGTTATTGGAATAAAGTTTGAAACAAAGTAAAACAAAGTTTCTTTAAGCCACACTGATCTCTGGAAAGAAAGAGGGGTTACAAAGATGATGGGGTAAAACAGGGATAACTTTTCAGTTAAATTTAAATGACTCAGAATAATTGTGTGTTAATTAAAGAGTTCAACCAATGGTATTAAGTAGAACAAAAAATAATAAAAGGAGTAAAATAGTAAGTTTTTCTTCAACAGTCAGGACAAGGGCTGATCAAGTCATTGTTTCTCACAGTGTCCATTTCACTTTGACAGGTTTCCTTTTAGGTGCTCAGTTAGTTGTCACCGATCAGGGAGGACATATGATATTTGTCCCTTTGGGACTGGCTTATTTCACTCAGCATGATGTTTTCCAGATTCCTCCATTTTATTGCAAATGACCAGATTCCAGATTCTTTCTCTTTGCCTCTTTTCATCTCTGCAGTGAAATTTCAATAACATGCAATGCAGTGCATGTAGTCAATGGAGTATAGCACAGAGCTCAGAAAACTATCTGTCCTATGCCAAAAAAAAGAAAATAAAGCATGAGAATAAGAAAAAAAAAAGAATTTAACAACAATTGAAAAGGCTCAAATGTATGCAGTGGAAAAGGCATTGAACTATGCATCCAAATATGTGGGTTCTGGTTCTGTTTCTTTTACTCCATGCCTGTGTGATCTTGGGCAAATTGTCTTCCCCCCTGAGGCTTCCCTTTCCCCATCAGTTAAATAAAGGCTTGCTCCAAATTATCAGATGCTCTGTGTTAAATGCAAACTAGAAAATTCTAACATGGCTGAGCGGTCCAACAGTCTATTTTCTAATCTGAAAAGCAGAAATCGGGGGTAGAGGACTAGTACTGAGGTACAGCAGGTTGAGGTGCACAGAGCCATAGCTTGGGATGCCCACATACCATCCAGGATGCCAACTGGGTCTTCATTATTCTACGTACATTCCAGCTATCCTATAATGCAGTCTGGGAGGCAGCAGATGATGGCTCAGGTGCTTGGTTCCCTATCACCTATGTAGGAGCCTGGATTGTGTTCTGTGCTCCTTGCTTTAGCCTGGTCTAACCCTGGCTGTTGCAACCATTTAGGGAGTGAAACAGTGGATGGAAGAAAAGTCTTTCCTCTTTCTCTGTCTCTTGTACTCCCTCTCTTGCTCTGTCACTCTTTCAAGAAGACAAAAATAAACTAATAAAATTTTAAAATAAAGAAATGAAACTAAACCCAATATACCTTTTAAAAAACACTCTATTTCTGACTGAATAATCACACTAGTCCATGCACATCACTGATACAAATTATTGTATTCATTTTTAATATTTATTTTATTTATTTGAAAGGCAGAAATGGGGGAAGGGAGAGAGAGAGAAAGAGAGATGGTCCACCCCAAATGGCTGCAACATCCCGGGCTGGCCAAGCCAAAGCAAGGAACCAGGAGCCAGGAGCTTCATCTTTGCCTCCCACATGAGTACAGGGGCCCATGCACTTCGGCCATCTTCTGCTGCTTTCCTAGGCACATTAGCAGGGAGCTGGATCAGAAGTGGATTAGCCAGGTCTCAAACCAGCACCCATAAAGGATTCTGGCATTGCAGGCAGTGACTTATCCCAG
Source organism: Lepus europaeus (assembly GCF_033115175.1). NCBI lineage: Eukaryota > Metazoa > Chordata > Mammalia > Lagomorpha > Leporidae > Lepus > Lepus europaeus. The sequence continues at coordinate 100,979,821 of NC_084828.1, read as the reverse complement.
TATACCATAACACCACCCCAACTGTATTCATTCATTAGAGTTATAGTAACAAAGAACCACAAACTGGGTGGCTTACAGTAACGCAAATTTACTTCTCACAGTTCTGAAGGATATAACTCTCAAGGCATCAGCAATCAGACATTTCCTGAGACTGTGGATGAAGTCCTCCCTTGCCCCTTTCTAGCTCTGGGGATAGTCATCAATTTGGGACATTCCTTGGCTTGTAGCTGCATCACTCAGAACTCTTTCTTTATAGTCATATAGTGTTCTTCCTGACCTTCATGCTTCACATTGGCTCCCCTCTTCTTATAAAGATGCAGATTATATTGGATTAGTGGCATACCCTACTTCAATATGACCCCATCTTAATTTAACTAATTACATATGCAATGATACTATTTCCAAATAAGATGATACTGTGAAATACTAGAGAGTTAATATTTGAACATATCTTTCGGGTGATGCAATTCATCATAGCGATGATGGGAAAATACAGTCAGGGAAAAAGAGAAGTATTACCATTCACTGAATTAGTCACTTACAGAGCAAGATATGTATAATGAATGGCTTCAGGTTGAGGAATGGTATGTCTGCCAGAGAATCAGATGGCAAGAAACTGTTTATTTACTGCAGGTTACAAGACCCAAGACTGGCAATAGAGTAGCTTAAACAAGATTCTGGGACGTTGTCAGTGAAGTGAGGCGTGGTCCAAGGCTGTTCCACTTCTGTGTAGCAGACTCAGGTTCAAAGCCAGTGCCTCTAAAGAGTTGTCCTGTGAAGGTTCATAACCATGAAGAAACTACGGAAACTCAACCTTGCCATGCAGAATCGGAGAAATTAATAACAAATATTTGCACTTTTCTCTTAAATTTTGATAAATGAACAGGAAATTAAGAAGACAAACCTGGAAAACCCTTTTTTACCAGATAGCAGAGAAGTTGTCAAAGACTACTAAGATCATGACAAAAGGACTCAGGAACTGGTGGAGGCCTTGCACTGGCCAAAAGTGGGGAAAGCTATATGCCAATAAGAGTAATAAGTGCAATTGATGAAAATACACCAAATTCATTTAAATTTCAGGAGTTCCCAATGATACTTGTACTAGTCAAAGCTCTCTGGAGAAAAAAAGCCATTGGGATCTATAGAGAGATTAGTAGAAAAAGATTTATATAAAATAACTATGGAAGCTAAAAGTCACACAATGAGCCATCTGCAAACTTAAAACCCAGAAAAACCAATAGTATAGACCTAGTTCAAGCCTACAGGCTTGATCTATTTGAGCCCTCAACAAATTGGAGGATGCCAATCTATAATGGCAAGGGAGGTCTTCTTTTCTTAGTCTACTGCTCCAAATTCTAATCTCTTCTGGAAACACTCTCACAGACATACCCAGAAATATGGTCTTACAGCTGACTGAGTCAAGATGAGAGATACAATAACCACCACAGTAATTAAGAGAGTAGGGAGCCTTTAGTCTCTTGAGGGATGATAAGAAATCAACTCATTTTTCTAAAAACTTGTAAATAAGGGAAAAACTCAAGTATTGGTTGTGCCTTTACTACACAAACTGCCCCCACTGTTTTAACCAAACAGTACAGGAGAGGACATTTCCCTTTAGGGGAGTATTCTAACTGGTTAGTAACTGAAAATACATAATTAAGTGAGAATATCATCATTATGCAATCCCTAATGAACTAAAGAACCAAGCACTGATCATCAGTTGTTGCTCATTCAGGATGTTGGGGAGAAGGGGAGAGAGAGAGAGAGTACCAGACACTATGTGATCTTCCTATGGAAAATGGATGGCCCAATCTGTCTTACCAAAATTATCTATTGAATTTGATAAAACATTTGGATTCAACTACTAATTTGCAGAAAATATAAAGGACATAAGAACAGTGTTTTTTAATTTTAATATAAAGATAACAATTTCACATATTTCATAGATACAATTCTAAGATAACTATCCTTCCTTCACTCCCTTCCTCCCTCAATCCCCCATTCTTCGTTCCTTCCTTTTTTTGTACTTTAATTTTTATAATAATATAATTTCAATTTACTTCATAATCACAGGCTTAACGCACCACTAACCATAATGTTCAACAAGTGAAAATAGAAAGACCACTGTTCTGCAGGAGTATAGATAAGGGCTAAAAGCAATAATCAAATCATAAGATGTCCGTTTATTTCCTATACATTGTTTATAATCTATATTAACTACCATATATCAGAGAAAACGTGATATTTGTCTTTAATGAACTGGCTTATTTCAATAAGCATAATGGTCTCCAGTTGCATCCATTTTTTTTGCAAAAGACAGGATTTCATTCTTTTTATAGCTGAGCAATATTCCACTGTGTGTATATATCATATATATTCCATATATGATGGGAGTCATCAGGTGATGGACATCTGGGTTGGTTCCATATCTTAGCTATTGTGAACTGAGCTGCAATAAACATGGAGATACAAATAACTCTTTCATATGCTGATTTCACATCCTTTGGGTAAATTCTCAAGAGTGGGATGGCTGGGTCATATGCTAGATCTATTTTTACATTTCTGAATAATCTCCAGACTGCCCAGAAAAACATATTAAACACTCTGGAAACTCAATGAGAACAATCTGGATATGGAAAACTCTAGAGGACAAATAAAAGTGTCAAAAAGGAAGATGCAGAGGGACAAACATAGATAAAATGTCTCTAAATGTGTCAGCCAATTAGCAATTAGGATCTTACCAGGATACTGATTTTGCAGGGGAAAGAAATGAAAACACATTTGTGGCATGTATAAGGCAATTGGGAATTTTAATATTGTCAGCATATGTTATGCTATTAAGAAACTACTAAAGATTTTTCAGAGTAATAATGGAAGTGTGCTTATGTTCATTTTGGGAGTTTTTTTCTTTTAAGAGTATATACTGAACTCAGGACTGTAGCTGCCAAAAGCCTCTGCACCAGCGCTGGAAAATGAGATCAGAGATGAAGCAGCCAGGACTCGAACGGTACCTATATGGGATGCCAACATTGCATATGGCGGCTTGGCTCGCTATGCCACAGTGCTGGCTCCTTGTCTCAATCTTATTTAATCTTCCTTAACAGCCTTTTGAGATAAACAGTATTCCCAGTTTATACATAAAGAAACTAAGTCGCAGAGGTGCTGACGATCAAACACTAGGTGCAGGAGCAGCAGTTCAAACACACCCACTCATACCCACTGAACTACATCTCTACACACACTTGAAGTGAGAAGATGGATTTGAGTGCACAGTCTCAGGGAAATTTCAGAAAAGGCATTTGAATATTAACAGCAATAGACTGTTATACTAGATACAATCACCTAGGGATTGTAAACAGGTGGAAACATCACCTTGCAAGCACAGGGCTGAAGGGCACACAAGGCAATGGGCTTAAAGTTCCAGAGACAGGTGAGAAAAGCAAGGAGCTTCCATGACAGAGACAAGGGTGATCTGTGTTGTCAAGATGGCTTAAAAAGTTCACAAGGATATTATCATTCAATTGCATTTTGCTATAAACCTTCTGAAGATCCCTTACAAAGTTAAAATTATATTCATAGCAAACGACAGTATCAGAAGTGTGGTGATAAATTGTTCTGAGTGGATGTAGCTTCACAAAACACCAGCGTGAGGACTTGTATGACACGCACACACGTGTGCATCTACCAGCTCCTCACGTGGAGAGGTCAGTGTGGATTCATCCCATCACCTTGAGGACTCTCCTCTCATTATTATTCTTTGTTGCCCAGAACAGAGATGGGGAACATCCAGCCCATGGGCTGTAATAAACCCTGTGACATCATCTAGTTCAGCCCTGCCAAGACAGCCACAGGCAGGACTTACTTTTAAGTTGGTAATTTTATATGGCCCACAAATGATGTTATAAATATTCAAATGGCCCTCGACAGAAAAAGATTCCCCATCCTGCTCTAGAACAAGAAAAAAGAAGAAACAAGCCAGGAGTCTTGGTCCTTGGCTTGTCTCTACACACCTTTATAACTCAAGTATGCACTATAGAAAGAAGTTTGCAAAATTAAGAGGGGTCAGTGTTGACACCAGCATCCCACACTGGAGTGCTATCTGGAGTCCTGGGTGTTCCACTTCCGATCCAAGTGCTTGGGCCCCTGCCACCCATGTGAATGAAGTTCCTAGCTCCAGGTTTTAGCCTGGCACAGCCCAAGTAGTTGCAGCTATTTGGGGAGTGAGCCAGAAGACAAAAGACATCTCTGTCTCTCCCTCTCATTCTGATTCTCTGAATTTCAAATAAACGGATAAATTTTTTTAAGAAACTGAGTAGGGGTCGGCGCTGTGGCACAGTGGGTTAAAGCCCTGGCCTGAAGCACTGGTATCCCATATGGATGCTGGTTCGAGATCCAGCTGCTCCACTTCCGATCCAGCTCTCTGTTATGGCCTGGGAAAGCAGTAGAAGATGGCCCAAGTCCTTGGGCCTCTGCACCCACGTGGGAGACCCAGAGGAGGCTCCTGGCTCCTGGCTTCGGATCGGCGCAGCTCCGGCCGTTGCGGCCAATTGGGGAGTGAACCATCAGATGGAAGACCTCTCTCTCTCTCTCTCTCTCTCTCTCTCTCTCTGCCTCTCCTATCTCTGTGTAACTCTGACTTTCAAATAAATAAATAAATCTTTTAAAAAAAGAGAAACTGAATAAGAGTTTTCAAATACACAAATTTATAAAAGTATATAACTTATTTTCTTCAGTTCTAACAATTATTCAGTAAAGCGTATTCAATCATAAACTGTAAGTTACTGAAAAATAAATAAAGCAAAGGAGCATGCCAAAGAATCAATGGATAATAAACATCAGTGGATGGGGCCAGTGCTATGGCATAGGAGGTTAAGCCTCTCCTGCAGTACCAACATCTCATGGGAGCATGGGTTTGAGTCCCAGCTGTTCCACTTCCAATCCAGCTCCCTATTAATGGCCTCAGAAAAGCAGTGGAAGATGGCCCAAGTCCTTGGACCACTGCACCCATGTGGAAGACCCAGCAGAAGGCCCTGACTCCTGGCTTTGGATCAGCCCAGCTCTGGACATTGCAGTCACTTGGGGAGTGAACCAGTGGACAGAAGACCTCTCAGACCTCTCTCTCTCTCTCTTTCTCTCTCTTCCTCTCTATCCCTCTTCCTCTCTGTAACTATACCTCTCAAATAAATAAATCTTTAAATAAATGAATAAATAAAAACTGAAAGCTTAATTTGACCTACTATAAAAAACATCCTACACTTTAGTAATAATCACATTTTACAATCTAGGATTCTAGAATTCTTTCCCATGAAGACTATCAAGTTTTGACTGTACCCAATGACCTTCACTTTGCAGATAAACTTTTCTTTGTCTTCATATTTCTAGATTTGTAAGTACATTACAAGCTGACTACATCATTCTGAAGACTGGCTTTTCCTGGATTCCATGAAAATACACAGTGTGGTTTACGATGTAACTTCTTGTACTGCCTTCCTTGGTCCCCAGTGCTAGTTCATACCAGAAATTCAAACTGATTTTGATCTTGCATAACTAATCTTCTCATGCAATCCTCATACATCAGGAAACAGCATCTCCAATTCACCCATCAGTTCAGGCAGAAGTCACTAACTTATTTAGAAAAGCAAGGACATCTGGATGGTCCCAAAACAGATCTCAGTTACCCGGCTCCCATCTCACCATCCCCACTGCAGCTCTGAAGTCCCACTAACCTGAACTTTTCACCTAAACAGAAAACAAGCCACCTAATTATCTCCCAGGTTCCAATCTCACCCAGCTGTCCTTTCTCCTAAAAGTAATCAAGACAATCTTTTAAAAAGAGAAATCACATCATCTGATTAAGACTTCTATATGGTTTTTTTTTCTTCAATAAAACAATTCATTTTTTTAAAAAAGAGTATATACTGAAGTATTTATATATAAAATGATCTGATGTTCACTGATGTTCAAAATAATATGGGGTGAGAGAAGAGGTGGTAGAAAGGATAGAACTTGCCATAGGTTGATGGTGGGTTTATTTAACAATTCTGTCTATTTCTGCATGAATGTTTAAAACTTTCCATAATAGAAAAATTTTCCAAAGTAGAAAATTTTTAATTTCCATACATGGAATGATAAAGATACTAAGAATCAAATTTATTTTTCTTAGAGAAATAGGAAAGAGTGGTGAGCAACCAGTTATCAAGTTTGTGTCATCACCAGCTGAGTAACCCTGGACAAGTCATAAAATGATAACAGTCAACTAGAGGATGAGGATGAATTAACTGAATTCTGGTTGAGAACCATAAACTTTCAGAATGAAAGATCTGTACAATTGCTTGCACAACACAAACATTCAACACACTCATGCTAAATTCCCTGCTAATATATTTCCTTAGCCAAATACAAGTCATTGTGTAAGCTGTTTAAACTGAGTATCCTGTTGGATTCTTTCAGGTTAAACCTTTAATCTTGGAAAGGATACATTTTTGCCCAGGGACCTTTGGACATCCGTCAAATGTAACCAGAAATTAAGCCATTTACTAAACCTACTTATAAAATCCGCCCTGCTCAAATTATATACTGTCATCTAGCAAGGCCTGGAAAGAATTTTTTATTCTATTTAATAAAAAAAATCTCAGTACATAGTAAATATAGGTTGATATTTTCCAAATTAGAATTTGATTTTTAAAATATGCTACACTAAAATGAATCCAAGGGATCTGGTTGTGGAAGCCAAACAGCCAGGCTCAGCTCCTCCACTGCTACAGTCTTTAAGTGAGGATTTCAAAATGTTCACAGAAAATTGAATTTAAAAATAAATTTATTTTGGAAAAACAAAATAAAAATAAGAAATTAGAAATCCATGCATAGTTTTCTTCATACTAATTATTTCTCATGAACATTTCAAAGAACCCTCATATTCACAATTTTCAAAATTTTTGCACCAAAATGAACATTACCTTTTAATTCTATTTCCATAAATGTTTTGAAGTCCATTTGTAGAAAAAACAAACAGCTCTTGTTTTTCTGTTCAATACAGTGGTTTCATATTTCTAAGTTTTAAAATGTTTTGGCTATTTTTTTTTTAGTTTGAAAACCATTTGTGGGGCCAGTGTTGTGGCTTAGTTTATAAAGCCGCCACCTCCATAGGGGCAGCAGTTCAAGTCCCAGCTGCTCCACTTCCAATCCAGCTCCCTGCTATGGCCTGGGAAAGCAGTGGAAGGTGGCCCAAGTCTTTGGGCCCCTGCACCCACATGAGAGACCTGGAGGAAGCTCCTGAGTTTGGATCGGCCCCAACTCCAGCCGTTATAGCCATTTGGGGAGTGAACCAGCAGATGGAAAACTTGTCTCCTCCCCCTCCCCCTCCTCCTCCTCCTCCCCCTCCTCTCCCTCTTCCTCCCCCTCTTCCCCTTCCTCCCCCTCCTCCCTCTCCTCCCCCCCTCCCCCTCCCCTTCTTCTTCTTCTTCTTCTTCTTCTTCTTCTTCTTCTTCTTCTTCTTCTTTTCTCTCTCTCTCTCTCTCTTTCTCTCTCTCTCTCTCCTTCTGCCTCTCTGTAATTCTGTCTTTCAAATACATAAATAAATATTTTAGAAAAAGAAGGAAAATCATTTGTTTAAAAGAGAATATCCTCATGGCACCTGAGGGTATCACTATTATCCATCTCACCACCCAGAAACTGTACAGAAGCACCAGTTAATGGAGCAACAAAATAACTAGCATGTCAGAAAATAGAGCATTGGTTGAAAATACTTTACATACAATACAATTCGTGTTTTGGCCATTAAAAAGCCCACTCACGCTTATCTTTCTGCATAGATGTCACTATTGATCCTGGGTCATTGCTGATACTCTCCTGTCTTCTAATTCACACTAATTTGTAAATAATGATCACAGTGCCCAAAATAACATAGAACCTGGAAAGGTCCCTGTCACATTCCAAACTCTGTGAAGGAGTACATCTACAGCAAAAAGAAAAAAACTCAGCGTAGAATACTTTCTCTTGAGTACTCAAAGCCAGTACTCAAGAGTACCCTCTTTTGCCAGGAAATATTTCCCCCAAAAGACTATGGAAATTGAAATCTGTAAAATTTCACTTTATCTTATTCAAATAGGCCCTCTAACTCTAAAGAACTAACGTCAAACATTAAGATGCTTCTTTTTAAAAAAAACTACTTTTTTATGTATGAAAAGAAGGCCAATAGCTTCTCACTAGAGAGAGAAAATGTCAGCACACTAAAGCAGAAAATGAAAGAGGATCCTGAAATTTAGAAGAGATGACAGTGAAATATGAAAGAAGGTAGAGGGGGGCTAAGAAATCAGATCAGCTGCATCTTAATTACCAAGATTCCAAGAAGATCTACACATTTCTTGCTGAACTCATCCACATGGGACTTTATCTCTATTCTGCTTGTTCTAACTCGATTTGGTATTATTGTCAGAAGATATCAGCCTCATCTGATAAATCACATTTTAACTAAGTCATTATACACTTTAGAAGAAGATTTGCTATCCTGTTTCAGCCATATTTAAATAAGTGTCAGAAATATTTAATACACTATAAATATTTCAGGGCAAAATCTAAGTTAAAAAACTCTTACCCAGTCAGGAAGCGCATGCTATCACTGAGCCAAGCTGTGTGTATGTCAAGCACCTTGATAGAGCAATAATGGCCTATTAGTCAGAGCACAGGTCAAATGGCCTCACCACCTGCTCTCCATCAGCATTAATATTCTGATCAACTATTTAAAGAGACAAGCAATGTCACTATCATCCAACACCAACTCAGGCCTTTAGAATGAAAGACCTTGGATCAGTTATCTATTTCTGTACAATATTAACCATCACAAAGTTTAGCAACTTGACACCTGAATCTAAATACAAATACTCAAATAAATCACTGACTCATAGAATTAAAATACTTAGTTCTGGTTTTTACAAAGTGTTCCTGGAATATTTTCCCTGATTCCTCAGTACATATGTCATAGCAGAAATTATGCTGCGCTGCAATTGACTGATAACTTAGTGATTGAGTGCTTACTGTGGGCAATGTCTGGGTCCTTGAAACAGCACCTCAGCATCATACTGCTTGGGGTACAATGCAGTGGGTTCTAGTTCAGGTCTGATACTGAGCCTGAAATTAGTTTGACAACCTTTATTCTCATCTGTCAAATGTATTAGTTGGACCAGGTCCTTGTACTCAAAGAGTACAGATATTTATACTTATGTCACTGTTGGTTTTGTATCAAAAGAAGTAAATAAAAGTGCTCATTATTCAAACATCTAAACTGCACAGCATAAAGGTTATTGGTTTCTGCCTTACTATGCACATGTAAGTCAGCTACACCCAATTTTAATCTTCAAAGTTTCAGTTGAGGTAATATTTGAGTCCTTAGGAGGGTATATGGAAGGGCCTCACACTTACATACAGTATTAATAACATTTAGGAGCTATCTTTTATAAATTGAGAAGTTACAATAGAGAAAATGAAAAAGTTATAATTGGGAAAAGCTAATCCATGTCTTTAGCTAAGAATCTAAGTGCACAATGTCTCTTCAGTGTATAAATTATTCTAGTTGGGTATTTGCTCTGCTACTAAGTCATAAAAGGTCAAATGAGATTAAATATTCAAAAGAAGAATATAGAATTACTCCCTTTATACCTCTTTGATGTTTTAATTATTATTTATACTTATTAAGCATTATATAATTACTGGAACTCAGATTTCAAAATCAAGGACCACAATCTAAAATCCAACATTTTCGATTATTGGCGGGGTGGAGCCAAGATGGCGGAAGAGTGAGGGCGCACACCAACAGTCTGGGAAAAGATAGTTTAACAAAAGTGGAGTTACTGTAGTTACTGTACCCTCAGGAAGAGACTCAGAAAAAAAACTGCAGAGGAAACTCTTCCAGATCTAGTGGATGTGACACAGAAGACCTACGGGGAGAGCAAGGTGTCCCACTGCCGCACCGAGCCGCGCTGCAGAAGTGGAGCCACGAAATCGGAGCTGTGAGATCGGAGCCACAAGAGTGGGGAACACAGCGAGCCCAGCCACAGAAGCCCAGCCACAGAATTTGAGCCCCAGCGCTGGAAGGAAAGGTAACCCGAGAAATTGGCCAGGAAGGTTAGAGCATGGGGGGAAACTTCACCAGGCTGACTGGAGGAGAGAAAAAAAAAGCGAATAAATAAGGAAAACTGTCAGGGTCACTATCCTCTCTCTCCACTCACCTTACAAAGACCAGCAAGACAAAGAGCAGGTACCATTTTACATATGTAAAACAAACTCCATAACCTAGGCAACCCGGTGAGCTGTGTGGAATTTCTTCCCAACTGAGTCTAAAAAAAAGAGAGAGAGAGAGAGAGCAAGAGAGCAAGCCAGAGAACAATCTGGGTGAGTCACCTTGGGCACACCCTTAACCCTAAAGAACCAAACAGAGCTCTTTGGCCACACCTCCAAGATGCAAAACAAATGTAGAAACCAAGGAAACAAGAGCAAGGAAGACACTATGATGCCCTCAAATGAAAAAGACACCCCAATTCAAGATTATGAAGATGATGAGATACAAGAAATGCAAGAAGCAGATCTCAAAAAATTGGTAAGATCATTAAGAAGCTCTCAAAAACAAATCCTTGAATTACAAAAATCCTTAATGGACAAGATAGAAAATATCTTTCGCGAAAATGAAATATAAGGAGGAATCAAAATGAAATGAAACAACTAGTAGAACAAGAAACTGTGATAGTGACAAGAAATCATAATGAAATGAAGAAATCAATAGATCAAATGACAAACACATTAGAGAGCCTTAAAAACAGAATGGGTGAAGCAGAAGAGAGAATGTCAGACTTAGAAGACAGAGAACAGGAAAGGAAACAGGCAAACCAAAGAAAAGAAGGGGAAATTAGAAATCTAAAAAATATTGTTGGGAATCTACAGGATACTATTTAAAAACCTAACATTCGGGTCCTAGGAGTTCCTGAAGGCATGGAGAGAGAGAAAGGATTAGAAGGCCTTTTTAGTGAGATACTAGCAGAAAATTTCCAAGGTTTGGAGAAGGACAGATACATCTTAGTACAGGAAGCTTATAGAACCCCTAATAAACATGACCAAAAGAGATCCTCACCACAACACACTGTAATTAAACTCACCACAGTGAAACATAAAGAAAAGATCTTAAAATGTGCAAGAGAGAAACGTCAGACCACGCTCAGAGGATCCCCAATTAGACTCACAGCAGACTTCTCATCAGAAACCCTACAAGCTAGAAGGGAATGGCGAGATATAGCCCAGATACTAAGAGAGAAAAACTGCTAGCCCAGAATATTATATCCTGCAAAGCTCTCATTTGTGAATGAAGGGGAAAGAAAGACCTTTCAGAGCAAACAGAAATTGAAAGAATTTGTTGCCACTCGTCCAGCCCTGCAAAAGATGCTTAAAGATGTGTTACACACAGAAACACAGAAACATGGCCGCCAATATGAAAGAAGGTAAAGGAAGGAAACCTCACAGGAAACCCAAAAATGGTAGGGCAAAGTTACTACTTATCGATAGTCACATTAAACGTTAAAGGCCTGAACAATCCAGTTAAAAGACACCGATTGGCTGATTGGGTTAAAGAACAAAACCCATCTATTTGCTGCTTACAAGAAACACATCTTTCTAACAAAAGATGCACACAGACTGAAAGTGAAAGGCTGGAAAAATATATACCATGCCAACAGAAATGAAAAAAGAGCAGGCGTAGCCATCTTAATATCAGAGAACATAAATTTTACCACAAAAACTATTAGGAGAGACAAAGAAGGGCACTATAAAATGATTAAGGGATCCATTCAACAGGAAGATATAACGATTATCCATGTATATGCACCTAATTACAGGGCACTGGTTTATTTAAAAGACTTGTTAAGGGAATTAAAGGGAGATTTAGACCCCAATACAATAGTACTGGGGGACTTCAATACTCCACTCTCAGAGATAGACAGATCAACAGGACAGAAGATCAACAAGGAGACAGTAGATTTAAATGACACGATAGCTCAAATGGACCTAACAGATATCTATAGAACTTTTCATCCTACACAGAAAGCATTTACATTCTTCTCAGCAGTACATGGAACCTTCTCTTGGATTGACCACATACTAGGCCATAAAGCAAGTCTCAGCAAATTCAAAAGAATTAGAATCACACCATGCAGCTCTCAGACAATAAAGGAATGAAGTTGGAAATTAATAACTCGGGAATCCCTAGAGCACGTGCAAACACATGGAGACTAAATAACATGCTCCTGAATGAACAATTGGTCATAGAGGAAATCAAAAGAGAAATTAAAAATTTTCTGGAAGTAAATGAGGATAAAAGCACATCATACCAAAACCTATGGGATACAGCAAAAGCAGTGTTAAGAGGAAAGTTTATATCAATAGGTGCCTACATCAAGAAATTGGAAAGGCACCAAATAGATGAGCTTTCAGTTCATCTCAAGGATCTAGAAAATCAGCAGCAAACCAGACCCAAAGCTAGTAGGAGAAGAGAAATAATTAAAATCAGAGAAGAAATCAATGGGTTGAATCCAAAAAAAATACAAAAAATCAGCCAAACGAGGAGCTGGTTTTTTGAAAAAATAAACAAAATTGACACCCCATTGGCCCAACTAACTAAAAAAAGAAGAGAAAATACTCAAATCAATACAACAGAGATGAAAAAGGAAACGTAACAACAGACACCACAGAAATAAAAAGAATCGTCAGAAATTACTACAAGGACTTGTATGCCAGCAAACAGGGAAATCTATCAGAAATGGATAGATTCCTGGACACGTGCAACCTACCTAAATTGAACCAGGAAGACATAGAAAACCTAAACAGACCCATAACAGAGACAGAAATTGAAACAGTAATAAAGGCCCTCCCAACAAAGAAAAGCCCAGTACTAGATGGATTCACTGCTGAATTCTACCAGACATTTAAAGAAGACTTAACTCCAATTCTCCTCAAACTATTCAGAGCAATCGAAAAAGAGGGAATCCTCCCAAATTCTTTCTATGAAGCCAGCATCACCTTAATTTTAAATATCAAAGCATACAGGCTGTTTTATGTTCATTTTTAACCATATACACTAAGAGAGGAAAGAATCACTTAAAGACAGAATTGGTAATTTAAAAGGATTGAATGTAAAAAAAAATTGTAAAAAAATCACAACTAAATCATATAAGAATGAAAAAACCATGCCCTAAACTTTGGGCCCAATCCCATGGGACTGTGGCTTTGTGGGAAGAGGAGAGGCCTAGGCTAAGATGTTCTGTCTCAAGACAGAGATCTCAGAAGGAAGAAGCAGCTCACCATATGTAGTCTCCCAATCTTGAACTTCCCAGTCTTCAGAACTGTACCCTGACTAAACTTCTATTGTTTATAAATTACTCAAGCTATGGCACTTAGATATAGCAGCAAAAAATGAACAAAGATGCTCTATTGTTAAAGAAGGCCACATTCACCAGTACACAGAGCTAGGACATGGATTCAGATTTGTGGAAGATCCTAAGCCACTACACCAAACACTTTGCTTGCAAGCCTGTTCCAGCTTTTGCTTTGCACTGGACCTTCCTGGCTGAAAGCCTCACATTCAACCAGGGATTTGTGGATAACGCCAGAAAGTGTGTACAGCTTTGAGCATACAGGCATTCTTCCAGACTGCCAGTGATAACAGAGCTTACCAAGGCCCACTGGGGCTGTCTCATTCCATTTATCTCCCCAATAAATTTTTCACTAATCGTCTGGTCTCCTGCTTACCAAAACCAGGATGACAACATCAGGCCTTCCCTGTTTTCTTGCCAGCTGTTTTTGTTTTTTGTTTTTTTTTGACAGGCAGAGTGGACAGTGAGAGAGAGAGAGAGACAGAGAGAAAGGTCTTCCTTTGCCATTGGTTCACCTTCCAATGGCCGCTGCAGTTGGCGCACTATGACCGGTGCACTGCGCTGATCCAAAACCAGGAGCCAGGTGCTTCTCCTGGTCTCCCATGGGGTGCAGGGCCCAAGCACCTGGGCCATCCTCCACTGCACTCCCGGGCCAGCAGAGAGCTGGCCTGGAAGAGGGGCAACTGGGACAGAATCCGGTGCCCTGACTGGGACTAGAATCCGGTGTGCCGGCGCCGCAAGGGGGAGGATTAGCCTATTGAGCCGCGTCGCCAGCCAGCCAGCTGTTTCTGACAATACCTGAAGGCGTGAGATTTTCTGCTCCCCTCTCTAAATGATATCAGCCACTCTGAGCAGTTGAACTCCTCATTTGCATGACTTGCCCCAGTAGGGGTGAGGCTATCATGTAATGGAACTGAGGGAGGGAGAGGGGAGAAGCCTGGGTTAATACAACATAGACTCATATGCCATTGATCCATTTCTAGATTTCTAGAAGGGTGTTTAGGGATAATTTGTCCATTACATCATCACCTTTTTGCAAAAAGGATATGCTATGTTCCTCATTCTACCATCCCAAAAGTACTACTTCCCACATTCTATTAACTAGAAAAGAGCCCCCACCACATGAGAGCATGCTTGTCACTGTACTGTCAGCAGTGAGAGGCAAAGAGGCCTCTGCACAGCTGGCAAAAGACAGGATGGAGTAAAAATTTAGAAGAATTTAGATTCTTCCTCCCTTCAAGCATATTTACTGTCAATGCTTTTTCAATATCTCAATAATAAAAAGGGGAGTTGCCTAAACCTATATTTTCACAGAAGAAAAGAGTTCAAATATTTAGACAAAAGAACCCATCCATTAATATGCAAATTGTGTGGCTGACCATGTAGCAGAGTGGGTAAAACCGCTGCCTGCGGCACTGGCATCCCATATATGCACTGGTTTGAGTCCTGGCTGTCCACTTCTGATCACTGATAATGCACCTGAGAAAGCAGCAGAAAATAGCCCAAGTCCTTGGACCCCTGTACCCATGTAGGAGACCTGGAAGAAGCTCCTGGCTCCTGGCTTTCACCTGGTCCCACTCTGGCCATTGTGGCCATGTGAACCAATAGATGGAAGATCTCTCTTTCTGTATCTCCCTCTCTTCTCTGTAACTCTGCCTTTCAAATAAATTTTTAAAAATTTAAAAAATGTAAAATTCTCTACATATGAAAAAATATATTCATCTTTTTTTATTGTCCATAGATCATATCAACTCATTTTAAATATTTATGATTTTTTTAAATTTATAAATTGACAGACTTGTTATTATGAAAAGTTTCCATAGCTTTTCTTTCTCTGGCTAGGAAACTAAACCATGGAAAACCACTCCTATTGCTGAGAGTCCAGCTAAAAGGTGATAAATGTAATTATTCATTATTGACTCTGGGACTATGAAGGTACAACTTAACTCCATTTTCTTAACTATTCTTTAAGATGCACATGCCCACAAAAACTACCACAAGATATTCATTCTATCAGAAACTAGGAATGAGTAGTCCCTAACTTACTGAAATTTCTATAGAAAGAATAGAGACACCATTGAGCATTGGGAGCATAAGTCATGCAGCAGTGAGCCAGTGACTCCTGCAGCTTAACTTGAGTCCAACCTGGAGTGCTAGCAGGGGGCAGGGTTCCCACATAACCTTATAAATGGAGAGAACCTTGCTTTCTCCCCATACTCCTCAAGGTCAGTGACTAGCAGGATGCAAATGACATCTTAACAAGGCAAGTGAAGACCATTGTGACCCACGTGCAAATGGAAGATTTTATCAGAAGGATAAACCTGTGGTCCTCACTGACATTGAGTCTATCCTGGAGGATGGACAGGGGATAGGGCACCCACTTATGCTGGTGAAGTGCTCCCCACCCCCTCATTCTGTCAAGGATGACAACCTGCCAAGGCAGAGCATGAACTAACTTCCATCAGACAAGCAACAGGTTCTTGGAACACTTCAGCCTTTCCCATAAATGGGAGAGGCTAACAGGGCTGAGAGTGGATCCTCTGATTCCTGTGACTGTGAGGGCTCTGGGCTCAATGACTGTGGGAATTCTGTGACTATGTGACATGGCACAAGGTATGGTTGGGTCTCTGGGAAACCACCATGTTTGGCTTCAGAGGCTCAGAGTTCCCTGAGTGCCTGGTGTGGGTCATCGCAGAAGGTTCTATGCTCATACCAAGGAGCACACATTTTTGTGTGTGTGGATCAAATGCCTGCATCAGTGGGGTGTGTAGGCACTGTGGGTTCACACTGGGAAGAGGGTTCACCATGGCAGAGATGGGGTAAGATTGAGATCACACCAGTCAATATAATTATACCCTCCTCAATATTGACAGTAAAGGAGCTCTACCACACCCAACTAGGGTGTCACTGTAAAATCTTGCCCCACCCTCAAGGACTGGCCTGAGCTCCTGGGTTCTACCCAGCACACACCTCTGGATATCCAATAAACTATAGAAACATATTTCAGCTGGCGCCGCGGCTCACTAGGCTAATCCTCCGCCTTGTGGCGCTGGCACACCAGGTTCTAGTCCCGGTCAGGGCGCCGGATTCTGTCCCGGTTGCCCCTCTTCCAGGCCAGCTATCTGCTGTGGCCAGGGAGTGCAGTGGAGGATGGCCCAAGTGCTTGGGCCCTGCACCCCATGGGAGACCAGGAGAAGCACCTGGCTCCTGCCATGGGATCAGCGCGGTGCGCCGGCCGCGGTGCGCCAACCGCGGCGGCCATTGGAGGGTGAACCAACGGCAAAAGGAAGACCTTTCTCTCTGTCTCTCTCACTGTCCACTCTGCCTGTCAAAAAAAAAAAAGAAAAGAAACATATTTCAAAGATAAAAGACATCAGAGAGGTGAAAAACAACTCCAAAAAGCTACAGAGACATATTTCAAAGACAAAAGAAATCAGAGGTGAAAACAAATAATTGTTTTTACAAATGCCTAAAACTAAATGTAGAAATATAATAAAAATAAACAATATTATTCCCCAAAAGGAACAAAACACTCAATATTAGAAACTGAAGACAAAACATTGATTAAATGCCTGAAAAGGAATTAAAAAGAATGACTATTCAAAACATAGAAAAGCAAATACATGAGTTAAAGAAATCCATGCAAGACATGGATGAGAAATTCTGCCAGGAGATAGAGATATTGAAGAGAAATCATACTGAAATATTAGAAATGAAGAATTCAATATGTCAAAAGAAACACAGTGGAAATCCATAACAAAAGACTCAGTGAAGAATAAGAAGAAAGAATATCTGAACTGGAAGATAAATCCTTGAAAATATCTCGGACAAAAAAAAAGAAGAAGAAATTAGAAAACCCATAAATAGTGCTGAAGATTGATGGGATACTACCAAATGACCGAAAAACATGTCTTAGAAAATCTGGAAGATGAGAAAAGAGAGAAAGTATTAGAACACATTTTTGTGAAATAATAGCAGAAAACATCCCTATAGAGAGAGAAAGATAAGGACAACCAGGAAGCACATAAAACTCCAAATAGTCATGATCAGTAAAGATATTCACATGACACATAATAGTCAAACTTAAACTTTTTACAGTAAAACATAAAGAAAGTCCTAAAATGTGCATGAGAGAAATGTCAGATAACCTTCAAATGATGCACAACTAGTACTGATAGCTGTGCTCTGTACTCATGTCAAAAATCCTACAGGATAGGAAAGAATGGAAAATATAATCTAAGTCACAAAATAAAAAAACAGTCAACCCAAAACTCTACACCCAGTAAAGCTGTCATTTATAAGTGAAGGTGAAATAAAGTCATCCTAAACAAGCAGAAATTAAAAGGAATTGTCACAATTCCTTAGCTTTCTGAATAATACTAAAAGAAACACAGAAACACAAAAAAAAGTATTCAGCATTATGAAAGAATTTGAAGAAGAACTAAATACCTTGGAATAAATTTAACCAAAGATGTCAAAGATCTCTACAATGAAAATTACAAAACACTAAAAAAAAGAAATAGAAGAACATATTAAAAATGGAAAAATCAGGCAGAACTGTGGCATAGGTGGTAAAGCCACTTACTGCAGAGCCAGCCTCCCATACAGGTGCTGGTTCTAGTCCCAGCTACTCCATTTCTGATTCAGCTATTTGCTATGGCCTGAAAGCATTAGAAGATGGCCCAAGTCCAAATAGCCTGATTAGTTGGTGTCTCTATAAGATGAGAGACATAGGTCTTTCGATTTTTTCAGTTGGGCCCAAACTGGAAAAACCAAAGTCCAGGATTTACTGGAAATTTTAGAGTCCAGATTGTTTGAAACTTTGATTTTTTGAATGCCTGTCAAGAATGCCAAGAAGGCTCAAAATCCAAAATATCTGGTTGAAATAAGATTCCTTAAAATCATGACATAATATAGACCAAATTTGATCATTGTTACAGGTGATTATTCAAATCTTTGAAAATAAGCACATATTTAAATAACCCATAGCTCTTAATAAAAATTCAGCTGTTTTTGAACAATTAGAATTTAACAGAGATCAAGAGAACATAATAGACTACTTTAACACATTGCTTTAACAGAGCATCAGAGTTTAATTCTATGTCAAAGAGAAATTGAGCTTCCTGTGATCTTTTGCTGTGAGGTTTCCTTCCTTTACCTTCTTTCATATTGGTGACCATGTTTCTGTGTTTCTGTGTGTAACACATCTTTAAGCATCTTTTGCAGGGCTGGACGAGTGGCAATGAATTCTTTCAGTTTCTGTTTGCTATGAAAAGTCTTAATTTCACCTTCATTCACCAATGAGAGCTTTGCAGGATATAATATTCTGGGCTGGCAGTTTTTCTCTCTTAGTACCTGGGCTATGTCTCGCCATTCCCTTCTAGCTTGTAGGGTTTCTGATGAGAAGTCTGCTGTGAGTCTAATTGGGGATCCTCTGATCGTGGTCTGATGTTTCTCTCTTGCACATTTTAGGATCTTTTCTTTATGTTTCACTGTGGTGAGTTTGATTACAACATGTCGTGGTGAGGATCTCTTTTGGTCATGTTTATTAGGGGTTCTATAAGCTTCCTGTACTAAGATGCCTCTGTCCTTCTCCAAACCTGGGAAATTTTCTGCTAGTATCTCACTGAAAATGCCTTCTAATCCTTTCTCCCTCTCCATGCCTTCAGGAACTCCTAGAACCTGAATGTTGGGTTTTTTATAGTATCCTGTAGGTTCCCGACAATATTTTTCAGATTTCTAATTTCTTCTTCTTTTCTTTGGTTTGCCTGTTTCCTTTCCTGTTCTCTGTCTTTTAAGTCCAATATTCTCTCTTCTGCTTCACCCATTCTGTTTTTAAGGCTCTCTAATGTGTTTGTCATTTGATCTATTGAATTCTTCATTTCATTATGATTTCTCGTCACTATCACAGTTTCTTGTTCTACTAGTTGTTTCATTTCACTTTGATTCCTCCTTAATATTTCATTTTCACGAGAGAGATTTTCTATCTTGTCCATTAAGGATTTCTGTAGTTCAAGAATTTGTTTTTGAGAACTTCTTAATGTCCTTGGGGCCCTGCACCCACATAGGAGACCCAAATGAAACTCCAGGAACCTGACTTTGGATTGGCACAGCACTCATTATTGTGGCCATTTGGGGAGAGAACCAGCAGATGTACGATTTCTCTCTCTCTCTCTCTCTCTCTCTCTCTCTCTTCTCTCTCTCTTTATCTCTGCCTCTGCCTCTGCCTCTCTGTAACTCTTTCAAATAAATAAATAAATCTTTTTTAAGAAATGGAACAATCTTCCATGTTAATGGATTGGAAGAATCAACACCAACAAAAATGTCCATATTACAAAAAAAGCAATTTATAGATTCAATCAATCCCAATAAAAATTCTAATGACATTCTTGGCAGATCTAGAAAAAATGATTTTAAAATCTATATGGAAACACAAGAGACTACAAATATCTAAAGTAATCATACAAAAAAAATGAAGCTGAAGTCATTATAATACATAATTTCAAGATATGCAGTTATAAACAAAACAGCCTGCTACTGACACAAAAACAGATGTGTAGACTAATAGAACAGAATAGAAACACCAGAAATCAATCCACTGTATCTACAATCAATATATCTTTGACAAAGAAACTAAAAATCAATCCCTGGAGCACGGACAGTCTCTTTAACAAATGGTGCTGGGAAAACTGGATCTCTGCATGCAGTAGTATGAAACTAGAACAATACCTTACACTTTACATAAAAACCACTCAAAATGAATCAAAGACTTAAATCTACTATCTGAAACCATCAAATTACTAGAGAACATTGGAAAAACTCTGCAAGTTGCTAGTATAGGCAAAGACTTCTTAGAAAAGACCCTGGAAGTACAAGCATGCAAGGCACAAATGGACAAATGGAATTACATCAAGCTAAGAAGCTTCTGCACTGCAAAATAAACACTCAATAATATGAAGAGGCAACTGACAAAATGGGAGAAAATATTTGCAAACTACTCAGCTGATAAAGGGTTAACATTCAGAATCTATAAAGAGTTCAAGAAATTCCATAACAATAAAACAAACAATCCAGTTAAGAAATGGGCAAAGGACTTGAAAAGGTATTTTTCAAGAGAGTAAATTCAAATAGCCAACAGACATTTGAAAAAATGCTCAGAATCACTAACTATCAGGGAAATGCAAATAAAAATCACAATGAGTTTTCACCTCACTTCAGTTAGAATGACTTTATACAGTAATCAACAAACAACAAATGCTGGCAAGGATGTTTGTAAATAGTTACCCTAATCCACTATTGGTAGGAATGTAAACTTCAGCCACTGTGGAAGACAGTTTGGAGAAATCTGAATATAGACCTACCATATGATCCAGCCACCCCACTCCTGGGAATTTACCCAAACCAAAAGAAATCAGCATCTTAAAGAGTTACCTGTACTCCCAAGTTCATTGCAACACAATTCAAAATAGCTACAATGTGGAAACAACAAAGATGTCCATCAACTGTTGCCTGAATAAAGAAATTATGAGCCCATGAAAACATTTCAGGCATGGAAAGCCAAGACACTGTGATAAAAAATAGCCTGCATGAAAGATCTTTATGAGTGAGATCCCAGTGGAAAGAAGGGACCATCAAAGAAGGAGGTACCTTTCTCCGAAGGGAGGAGAGAACTTCAACTCAGATGTCCATCAACTAATGACTGGCTAAAGAAATTATGGCATGTACACACACACACACACACACATATATATGGACTGCTATGCAGCTGTAAAAAAAGAATGAAATCCTGTCTTTCAAAACAAAATGGATGCAACTAGAAACCGTTTTGTTTAGTGAATTAAGGCAGTCCCAAAAAGCTAGATATCATATATTTTGATACATGGTAACTAATATACAGAGTACAAAAAAGTAATGTATATGAGCAAAATTTATATTTTGAGATTTCATTACTACTTATATCCCTTGTCTATACTCTTGAAGAACAGTGGTTTCTCTACCTACTACTTGAATTCTGTACTTAGCACAGGATTATACTTGTATTATAAAGAAAATTGAAAGCGTTTCATTGTAAAAATTGAAAGAAAAATAAGAAAAGCAGGTGGGATGGTAGGGTAGGAAGTATTGTTATGCTCTTAAAGCTGTACATGTGAGGAGCCAGTGCTGTGGCTCAGTGGGTTAATGCCCTGGCCCATCCCATGTTGGCGCTGGTTCAAGACTTGGCTGCTCTACTTCCTGTCCAGCTCTCTGCTTTGGCCCGGGAAAGCAATAGAAGATGGCCCAAGTCCTTGGGCCCCTGCACCCATGTGAGAGACTGGGAAGAAGCTCCTAGCTCCTGGCTTCAGATTGGCACAGCTCCAGCGGTTGCAGCCACCTGGGGAGTGAACCATCGGATGGAAGACCTCTCTCTCTCTCTCTCTCTGTGTCTCTCCTCTCTCTGTGTAACTGTTTCAAATAAATAAATAAATCTTAAAAAAAGCTGTATATGTGAAATACATTAAGTGTATCCCAATTTAATAAATAAAATAAATGTAAAGGTTATATTTAGTTTTTACTATACTTTTTAAAGTATTATCAATTAATAAAACATATATTTCACATAAAAATATGTACATTTGTCTATTTTTGAGAAAAAAATCTGAAAATATCAAGCCTAATATTGAGTGCTATTTTTGATAGGGTAAACAATGTTCAATATGTTGCAATCATCATCTCCCTGATACAGAGAACCAAAGTCAGCTACCATCAGTCATTGTATTTACATATTTTCTTTGTTTTATGCTAAAGAAATATTTTTCTATATGTCTCTATTAAAAACAGAGGTAATTGAAAACAAGACAGCTACCTAGTTATCTTTCACCCAGCCCTATTCATTTATTACTGCTATATGTCTGGCCCCTATAGGCATTTGTGTTCATTATATATGTTATGTGCATGGATTAAAACCAAGATGGTTGAATAGTGTATAAACACACTAACTTCAGCTGCTCTGGGATATGAAAAGAACAAAGGAAGAACCACATTTCCAAGGGCTTAATTGATGGAAATGTTCAGTGAAGAACTGAAAAAAAAACCAGTGAAGACTCCATGGGACAAGAGGAGAGAAGACAGAGATATTGCTGCAGCCAGCCACACAGCCAGCCAGCTGCCAGATGTGAGACACCATCATACCACAACAAGGTAGGAAAAAGTAGCTGTGCACCTCATTGCTCACAGTTTTAGCTGAGAGAGAATTCCACAGTCACCCACTGACTTTTACTTCAGCCTGGTGAGCTGACTGGGGTCTCAACAACCTGCCTTGCTTCTTCCCTTCCCCCGCTTCTGCAGAGTGCCATACTCAGCAGCAAAAAGTCTGGCAGTGCTCTTCTATTCTGCTCCTACCAGTATCAGAATCAACATCTGGAAGAGAGGTCATCTTCTTAAATGGAAATAAGAGGAGACTGCAACATCACATGTCACTGGTAACATTGCCTGAGGAAGAACTGTGCATACCAACATGGACTTTGAGTCTGGCCTGGAACACTAGAAGGGGCAGGCTGCCCACCTAATCCATGAAATAATAGCACATTGCCTGCTTCCCATCCCCTCCATACCAGCTCCTGGCAAACAGCAGGGAAGAAGCACCATCTTAAAAGGTGAGTACAGGCTGCAGCAGCTAATGTGCATGTGACTAGGGGATTTTATCTGAAGGATAAATCCGTAGTCCCCACTGATTTTGAGTCTGGTCTGGAGAGTTGGCAGGGGGTGGGGGTGCATGTAAGCCCATGAGGCACTCCTCTCCCCTCTATAATGCTGGTACTTGTATTCAAACTGCCAAGGTGGAATACCAACAATACTGGCTCTGGAGATGCCTTGGACTCTCTGTAGATGGGGCAGCCTCTCAGGGATGAGAGTGAATTTCCTGCTGTCTGTGACTGTGGGAGCCTGGCAGCTAGGACTATGGGAATTTTGTGACTGCACCATAAGGCAAAGAGTCTAGAAGTATCTCTGGGCAATTGCTGTTTCTGGCTTCAGGGGCTTACAATTCCCTGAGTGCCAGGGGTGGATCATTGCAAAGGGTTCTATGCTTACCCTAAGGACCACATAGATCTTTGTGCAGTTCTTTTGAATGCATGGATAGGTAGTGTAGCAAATTTGGCCTCACCCTTGGCATTAGTAAAGAGGAGGCAAGGCAGTAATCACCTGCTGACAATAGAGAAGATCTATCACTCCCAATTTCGGTGTTACTCTGGAATCTTACATTATGCTCAAGTACTGACTGAAGCTCCCTAGCCCCACCCAACATACACCTCTGAATGTGCATTGAAGAAAAAGACACTCCACTAAGCCATAGAGGCATATTTCAAAGATAAAAGCCATCAGAAGAGAAAACCAACAAGTGGTTCCACAAAAGCTGAAAAATAAACATAGAAATATGAAAAACATGAACAAGGAAGGCAATGTGACTCCCAAAAGGAACAGAACAACACTTCAATATTAGAATGTGAAGACTAAGATATTGATGAAATACCTGAAAAGGAATTCAAAAGAATGATCATAGGATTACTTAAAAGCAATGAGAAGCAAATTCATCAGTTAAAGAAAATTTTCTGTGAGATTGAGATATTGAAGAAAATCAAAATGAAGCATTAGAAATGCATAATTTAATATATCAAATAAAAAATACAGTGGAAAGCCTTAAAAACAGACTTGCTGAGGGAGAATATAGAACATCTGAGCTAGAAGATGAATATTTAGAAATATCTCAGACAAATAAAGAAGAATAACAAATTATAAAAACAGTGTTCAAGATTTATAGGATACAATTAAATCATCCAACATATGGGTCTTAGGAGTTCCGGAAGGTATGAAAAGAGAGAATTGGTTACAAGGCCTACTCAGTGAAATACTTACAGTAAATTTCCCTGATTTATAGTAAGAAAGGAACATCAAAGTACAGGAACCACATAGAACTCCTAAAAGACATGACCAGAAGAGATCTTCACTACAACACATTATAGTCAAACTTTCAACATTAAAATATAAAGATTCCAAAATCTTCAAGAGAGAAATGCCAGATTGTCTTCAGAGGATCTCTGATTATACTGACAGCAGATTTCTAATCAGAAACCCTACAGGCTAGAAGAGAATGGATAGACATAGTCTAAGTCTTAAAAGAAAAAAAAAACTGTCAACATATATATTGTACATGGCAAAGCTCTTTATGAATGAGGGCAAAATAAAGACCTTCCAAAACACACAAGTTTAAATGATTTGTCACCACTCATTGAGGTTTACAAGTTATGCTTAAGGATGTGCTACACACAGAAACACAGAAAGATAGTCATCGTTATGAAAGAATGTGAAGGCAAAAAATCTTGCAGTATAAGTACAAAGAAAATTCAAAGAAAACAATAGGAGCATTTATGGAAAAAAGCAGGGCCAAATCATTACTTATCAATAATAACCTTGAATGTAAATGGCTTAAATTCTCCAATTAAAATATACAGAATGGATTAAAAAATAAGATTACCTA
The DNA here is from genome assembly GCF_033115175.1 of Lepus europaeus. Classification (NCBI taxonomy): domain Eukaryota; kingdom Metazoa; phylum Chordata; class Mammalia; order Lagomorpha; family Leporidae; genus Lepus; species Lepus europaeus. The sequence continues at coordinate 100,954,900 of NC_084828.1, read as the reverse complement.
TTTAGTGCCTGCAGGAAACACACCTCAACAACAGAGATACACACAGACTGAAAGTAAAAGGATGGAAAAAGATGTTCCATGACAATGGAAAGCAAAAAGAGCAGGAGTAGCTATCCCTATCCTGATATAAGAAAAACATACTTTAACCAAAAAAAAAAAAATGCTGCTTTGCTTCTTTCCCCTCCCCTACTTCTGAAGAAAGCCATACTCAGCAGTGAAAAGTTATGTGGTGCACCTCTGTCCTCTTACCAGCATCATATTCAGAGCAAGGACAATGTGTGCAACAAGGGGTAGGTCCCCTACATCCTGCAACTGTAGGAGTGTGGGGATATTAGCTACAGAGTTACACTCACATAACGTATGTGAGCAAGGGGGATTCAGCTTAGCTTCTGGGGGCTAACACCAGAAGCAGCCCATAAAAGAAAACACTCCACCCTGGGAGATCTGGGTAATGACCACACTATACCCTGCAATACCAGGACTGTAACAATTTGGTCTAAATTTCTCAGTGCTAGGTATGTCTACCTGGTAGACATAGGGAAGAATCTACCCACATTTCACCTTGCTGGACTCATGCCCTCCACAGTATAATCTTAATACCTTGTAGTCATCTTGTAGGACTAGAATAGGGTCCAGTTTTTACTTTATAGTCCTAGGACTAGGGTTATTGGTAGTACAAGCCACAGCTCCAGTTGGAGACTCTCCTATTAGGACCTGAGTAAGTCTATTTGTATCACACAGTCCTAGAGTCACATCAATTGGTGTGAAAAGCCCCAGCATCACTAAATAGGCTTAACAGTAGGAGAAGGGGGCAGCTACCCCTTTCTCCTTCAGCACCAAGAACAAGACCTTAGCCATCACATTTGTCAGGGGGACTGACACTGAATTGTCTGTGCACCAAAGTTACACAGCTAAGGAAACCTTTATTCATCTCAAAGACATACTTCTATCCCTACAAACTGCAGCAGACAAGTCCATCTGTCATTTACCTACACAGCTGACACTGATTAAGACAAAATAAATCACTCAGAGACCACACTCCTGGGCTCACCCAAAGCCAAAGCCAAAGTGACAAGCCAAGTGATACCCTGAATACCACCAAACCATAAACTCTTTTACAATAAAACGTAATCCGTAAATAAGGGATGAATATCCACAATGGGCAGACATCAACATAGGGAGACATGAGACATGAAGAAGTAAGATAGCAGGACACCTCCAAAATAACATAATAATCTCCATAATTAGATCCTGAATTGAAGGAAATCTATGAAATTTCAGATCTTAGTAAAAAATAAGAATGGGAATAGGAGAGGGAGGAGAAAGAGGAGTGGGAGGGCAGATAGAATGGGAAGAATCACCATGTTTCTAAAGTTGTAATTATGAAATGTTTGATGTTTGTATTCCTTAAATAAAAAGTTTCTGGGGGATAAAATAAAAAATAAAGTTATTTGAAAATAGATCTTAGTAAAAAATAACAATGGGAATAGGAAAGGAAAGAGGAAGAAGGGTGAGAGTTTGAGTGGGAGGGTTGGTATGATGAGAAGAATCACTATGTTCCTCAAGTTGTTTTATGAAATACATGAAGTTTGTATAACTTCAATAAAAGGTTTCTGGGGGAAAAAGACAATAAAAAAGAAAAAAGAAAATCAATAAACAAGAAATGCTGATGAGGATGTGGAGAAAAGATGTCCTAATTCACTGTTGGTGGAAATGTAAACTGGCAGCCACTGTGGAAGACAATACGGAGACACCTCAGAAATCTGAATTAGACCTACCATATGATCCAGCCATCCCAATCCTGGGAATTTATCCAAAACAAAAAAAAATTAGAATCTGAAGGAATTATATGTACCCCCTTGCTCAATGTAGCAGAATCCACAATAGCTAAGATATGGAATCAACCCAGATGTCCAACAACTGTTGACTGGATAAAGAAAGTATGGTATATGTACACTATGGAGTACAACTTAGCTGTACAAAAAGTGAAATCCTGTCTATTGCAACAAAATGGATGCAACTGGAAGCCATATACCACATATATGAAATAAGCCAGTGCCCAAAAGACAGATACATGTTTTCCCTGATCCGAGGTAACTAACAGAGTACCTAAAATGTAATGTTTAGGAGTGAAATGGACATTTTGAGATTTGATGATTGTTTATAGCCCTTTTCTGATGAGAAACACCGAGTGGTTTTTTTTCTTCATATTAGTTATTGAACTGTTTTACTTAGTATAGGGTTAACTATATTATTATTAAGTAAATTGAAAAATAGATATTTGCAAAAATTAAGAGTGGGAATGTGAGAAGAAGAAGGAAGAATGGTTGGGGCTTGGGTAGGAGGGAGGGTAAGGGGGAAAGGATTACTATGTTCCTAAATTTGTATTTATGAAATACATAAAAAATATATAACAATAAATTTTTTAAAAAAAAAGAAAGAGGGGGTACTTCAAAAGTCCAGTTTCAAGTTCCATATGCACTGGGGCCGGCGCTGTGGCACAGCAGGTTAAAGCCCTGGACTGAAGCGTCAGCATTCCATATGGACACCATTTCTAGTCCCGGCTGTTCCTCTTTCCATCCAGCTCTCTGTTATGGACTGGGATAGAAGTAGATGATAGCCCAAGTCCTTGGGCCCCTGCACCCATGTGGGAGATCTGGAAGAAGCTCCTGGCTCCTGGCTTCAGATCAGCACAGCTCCAGCTGTTGAGGCCATCTAGGGAATGAACCAATGGATGGAAGACCTCTCTCTCTGTCTCTACCTCTCTAACTCTGTCTTTAAATAAATAAAATTTTTAAAAAGTTCTAATTGGTAACTAACAAAGACATTAACAAAAGAGTGAACACTGAGTGTTACCATAGAATAAGTATTACAAGAAGTCCAAAGATCAAATTGGGAGCTAACTTTTCCTACCCCATCTTGCTCAACAGCATTTCCCTGCTTCCAAATTCACCTTTTCATCATAAAATTTATTCTTTCTCTGCCATTGCCCAACTGATTGAGACCAAGATTTGGGTAACTTCAGGTTTCAGCTTCAATGTAACCCATTGCCATGACTCAGGTAGAATGGACGTTACCACTGCTTTACAAGAGGCCCTTATCCACCATAGCCTCATGATCCTTAAACAAGTGCCAAACCCATCTTTGTGTGCTTGCATCCAACTGTGATGAATGTCAAGTGAGTGGATGCCCTTTGTGCAAAACAAAGCAATTGCATTAGGGCTGATGACAATGAGATACTAAGGAAATGAGGAGGCCTCTGTAAAATTAATAGAGAACTTCCCAATGCCCCCAGAAAGAGGTTGACTACAGTTGTGTGGCAATCAAGTACCGTGGCAAACAATCTCAGGTCAGGGAGGTCATTGAAGAGTATTTCAATGCAATAAATTAACAAATAAAAAAATTCAACTTGGGTTCTTAAAAAAAATCATCCTTTTATAAATCTAGAGTAAACACTATAAGATGGACTCATTCTATGAAAGATTCCTGCTGGACCATGTTTATAGAACTAGTGTTCACAAGCCAAAATATGAATTCAAACAAAGTGTCCATCATCAGATGAATGGATAAACACACATACATACACACACATACATACAAAACAATATTATTCAGCTATAAAAAAGAGTTATACTCTAACATTTGCAGCAAAATGGTTGGAATTAGAGGACACCAAGTTGAGTGAAATTAACCAGACATTGGCTGGCACCGTGGCTCACTAGGCTAATCCTCCACCTGCGGCGCCAGCACACTGGGTTCTAGTCCCGGTTAGGGCACCGGTTCTGTCCCAGTTGCTCCTCTTCCGGTCCAGCTCTCCGCTGTGGCCTGGGAAGGCAGTGTCTCTCTCTCTCACTGTCTAACTCTGCCTGTCAAAAAAAAGAAAAGAAAAGAAAAGAAATTAACCAGACACAGAAAGACAAATATCACATTGTTCACCCTTATATGTGGGCACTAAATTTTTTTTAAAGATGTATTTATTTATTTGAAAGTCAGAGTTACACAGAGAGAGAAGCAGAGAGAGAGGTCTTCCATCTGATGGTTCACTACCCAATTGGCTGCAAAGGCTAGAGCTGCGACGACCTGAAGCCAGCAGCCAGGAGCTTCTTCCTGGTTTCCTACGTGGGTGCAGGGGCCCAAGGACTTGGGCCATCTTCTACTGCTTTCCCAGGCCATAGCAGAGAGCTGGATGGGAAGAAAAGCAGCCGGGACTAGAACCTGCGCTCATATGGGATGCCAGCACTTCAGGCCAGGGCATTAACCCATTGTGCCACAGTGCTGGCCCCCTAAAATTTTTTAAATGCCAAGGTGTAGCAATTTTGAAGCAAATAGTATTATGTCAAAATTTGTGTTAAATATTTGTCAAACAAATTGATAGGGGAAGTATACACTACACTAGTATTAATGATTTTGTGACTACTTTAAATTTCACTTTACATGAGTGAAGTTGAACATCCTTTCATTTGACAATTTATAGCTCTTGTCTATTTTCCTGATGACTATGGTCTTTTATTTTTTATTTGTTGAACTGTTTATTCAGTACAGCCATTAAATCTTTGACTATAATGTAAATTAAAATATATCATTAAAAAAATGAGTGCTGTTAGGTTAAACAACGTAGGACAACTTGGAAAAGAAACTATTTTTTCCTTATTATGAAGTGTTCACTTAAAGGATCAAAACTCCCAAGAAATTATGCAGCACAACAGAGCAACATGCACTCATGAATCACGTCAGTGTTTCATGTATTCCTGGGCCAATGTGAGCTTTTGACAAAGCAAGACCCTGAGGGAAAAGAACATGAACTAAAAGGTAAAGGACTGATCCAACATCCTGTGTAACCTTGGACAAACCCTGCTCCTTTCTGACCAGTAAGTAACATGAGGATAGGAGATAGATAAGTGTCCTTAACCATTAATTACCTTGATTGGGTCACAATACATTGTATACATTTATTGAAATGTCTCACTATTCTCCATAAATACCTATAATTACTGTTCATCAAAAATATTTTTAATATTTAAAGAAATGAAAATAACTTAATCTGATTGAATATCTGTGTCAGCTTAGCACATCATATGCCATAAATATGTACCATTAAAATAAGAATAATTTTTAAAAAGGAATGAAAGTAACCTCTGTTCTCGGATTTGACCCCAGTTTTGCTTTCAGTTAAAAAAAAAGAAGTGCTACATTAGATTTTTAACAATTTTACCAATGAAAAATGAAAAATTGGTGAGGTGATGGGTACATTAAAGAGCTTGATTGAATGCTTCTATAATTTATACCCAGATTTTATCGCCATTAAAATACACATTTTATCCCCATTAAAATACACAATTATTACTTGAAAATTAAATTTTTTAAAACTTAAGTTAGAAAAGTTCCATTTTTAGTCATGTTTATTATAACAGGCTTTATTCAGAATATCACAAATTGAGCCTTATTTTTTAATGTTCATTTATTTACTTTTTATCTACTTGAAAGAGATGCAGAGAGAATCTTCTATCTGCTAGATCACTTTCCAAATGCCCACAAAAAGCAATGGTAGGCAAGTCGAAGCCAGGAGCTCCATCCAAGTCTCCCAAATGGCTGGCAAGGGTCCAAGCTCGTGAGCCATCATCTGCAGCCTCCCAAAATGCATCAGCAAGAAACTGGATGTGAAGCAGGTAGCCAGATCTCAAACCAGCATTCCGATATGGGTTGCAGGCTTCCCAAGTGGCAGTTTAACCCACTGTGCCATACACTTGCCTCATAACTGAGCCATTAAATATTCACAGGATATAGAGTCAAAAACCAGTTCAGATAGTGTAGAATTAACCATGGAAACGTCCTAGGGTTTTAACCGGGGTAAGAGGGAAAGATAGATAAGATTAAAACGTCAAACCTTGGGGCCAGCACTGTGGCACAGTGGGTTAATGCCCTGGCCTGAAGTGCCGGCATCCCACATGGGCGCTGGTTCAAGACCCGGCTGCTCCACTTCCAATCCAGATCTCTGCTCAGGCCTGGGAAAGCAGTAGAAGATGGCCCAAGTCCTTGGGCCCCTGCACCCGCGTGGGAGACCCAGAAAAAGATCCTGGTTCTTGGCTTCCGTTAGGTGCAGCTCCAGCCATTGTGGCCAATGGGGGAGGGAACCAGTGGATGGAAGACATCTCTCTCATTCTCTCTTGCTCTCGCTCTCGCTCTCGCTCTCCTTCTCCCACTCCCTCTCCCTCTCCTCTCTCTGTGTAATTCTTACTTTCAAATAAATAAATAAATCTTTTAAAAAAGCCAAATCTCCTCTAGAGAAATGCAAACACTTTACACATATTTTGTAAGATTCACAGGGTCCTAGAGATATGGAACTTCAACAAAGACTGGGAGTTGCACATGAGAAAGAGAGAGGCTTCTCTCTTCTCAGGCTTTCCAGAAAGTGGAAGAGGACGATAATGACTTGTGTACTTTCCTTAAAATCCTTTTTTTAAAGATTTTTTTTATTTATTTGAAAGGTACAGTTATACAGAGAGAGAGGGAGAGACAGAGAGAAAGGTCTTCCATCCACTGGTACTCCCTATATGGCTGCAACAGCCGAGGCTAGGCCAGGCTGAAGCCTGGAATTTCTTCTGGTCTCTCACATGAGTGCAGGAGCCCAAGCACTTGGACATCCTCTGCTGTTTTCCCAGGAGCATTAGCAGGGAGCTAGACTGGAAGTGGAGCAGCCATGGCTCAAACTGGCACCCACATGGGTTGCTGGCATCACAAATGGCAGCTTAACCCATTACACCATAATGCCAGCCCCTCCTTAAAATTTTAATACATTGTATTTGATAGCCATCTGATAAGATACTAAAGGCTATTATAACTCACTTCCAGCTAAAACTCTGAGGTTCCTTGAAATTAGAGAGACCCTACAGCATTTTCTACTTATATTTATGCTTCTTGAAAACATGAACAGAATCTTTTTTCATTCCTTTGGAAAAGGAAATCTTCTTCATTTTCATTCAAAATCCAGTTTCCTTTTCATTCTTAAAAACAAAAACTAACAAGTCCGACATAAGGTATGGTGAGATGCCCTCTTCTGTTTCTTAGCGGTTAATGCAGGATTTTGGAATAGTAACCATTTGAAGGATTTCACATTAAATGGTGAACACAGTGGGATTTTAAATCCTGTAAAGCATTTCTGTTGACCTCTAGCAATTGGCATATCTCCTGATGCAGCAGAAGTTCCCTTTTGCCAATTAAAAAGTCCTCATTCCTCTCTCTCTGTAATAGCACACCCTGTTCCTAGCCAAGAAGAAAACAAAATTAACCTTGGACTGGCGGCTCTGCCTGATTTCCCTGGGCGAGTGAATGAGCTCACCAAATGTATAAATAATGTGCCTCAGTCTCCTTCTTGCTCAGTTGTTTCATATTCATTGCCCAGAAACCTTGAGCACAATTCCAAACTGCAAATGTGTTAACACTTTGTCCAGTGGCTGAACAACCTACAACACAATAGACATGGGAGGACCCAAACTCCCCTCTGTCAGCAGAATTTTGTTGTGCAGCTGGCAAAGGGTGACAAATTTTTTATGCAAAGAAGCCTGTGTAAAAGTATGGTCCCGAGATCCAAATCAGGGTGCTGGTGCTCAGTAGTTTTAGTGGAATTGCCACTGGGCTGCTGCCAGTAGCATCTGGGCAGGAAGGAAATGCAAATTGCAAGGGAAAATCAGGCCATTTTAGAGCAAAGTGAATTTTCAGCAAAAGCTCAGTGCTAACACTCAAGAATAAAGAAGGTATTATTCAGTTTTAAATTGGATTGATGGATTGTTTTCCTCGGTTATTCTGAACCGCTTTTTCCGCTCTTCCCCAGAGTCACTGAGGTGTTTTGATAAGGGCTCATTATTTCTGCAGCGCCAGTTCTCATCCTTGTTACTTCACACTCTGTCTTTTCATCTTATTCACTACACAAAGTGAGTTTGACCTTACCTAAGACCCACAACCTTCACTGAAATCAAAGCTAATTGCTTTTCTTTTCAAATGTCTTTTAATCATCTTTAAACCAAAACAAATATCTTTAATGTAGAATAGCAGACCTTGGAATCAAATCTACATCTAGACACCTCTCTGCTACTTACGGACCCTGTAAATGCGAGATTCCTCAGCTGTTACATCCACAAATACCTGTCTCAGTTACACCATCAAGTAGCTCTTAGGGTAATCTTATGGAAATTTTAGCATTTATTGAGTGTTTCATATGTTCCAGGCACTATTAGTAGCCCTTATTATTTACTAATTCATTTCATCTTTATACTAACTCTTAAAGGCAAAAGTGCAGCAGGTCAAAGTCCTGGCCTGAAGCACTGGCATCCCATATGGTTGCCAGTTCTAGTCCCAGCTGCTCCTCTTCCAATCCAGCTCTCTGCTGTGGCCTGGGAAAGCAGTAGAAGACGGCCCAAGTCCTTGGGCCCCTGCACGCATGTGGGGGACCTGGAAGAAACTCCTGGCTCCTGGCTTCGGATCAGCTCAGCTGCGGCAGTTGCAGTCATCTGGGGAGTGAACCAGAGGATGGAAGACATCTCTCTCTGTCTCTACCTCTCTCTGTAACTCTGTCTTTCAAATAAATAAAATAAATCTTTAAAAACAAAAAAAAAAGGTAGAGAGTATTTTATCCCTACTTTACAGGTGAGAAAACTGAGGTAGAGAAATTAAGTAACTGCCATAGGTCTCCCATTTACTACCTGGAATCTCTGATTTTCAAACCTAGGTGGTCTGATTTCTTAGTTCATGACCTCCCAATATGACCATGGGTGTTGTTCATTCATTTCTTCTTCAATTATTTACTAAACATCTTTCATGTGCCACACACTCTTTGATTATGATTGAAAATTATCAAAGCAATGAGAGTTGTATAACTTTTATTTTCACTATCTTCACTCTTTCCACGTGATAGGAAATGTGGTCAGTGCTGTGGTGTAGTGGGTTAAGTATCGAACTGTGGTGCCGGCATCCTCTATGGATGCCAGTTCGACTCACAGCTGCTCCACTTTCAATCCAGCTCACTGCGGATGGCCTGGGAAAGCAGTAGAAGATAGCTCAAGTGCTTGGCCCCCTGCAGCTCCATGGATGACCCAGAAGAAGCTCCTGGCTCCTGGCTTCAAATAGGCCCAGTTTCAGTCTTTGTGGCCCTTTAGGAGTGAACCAGCAGATGGAAGACCTGTCTCTCTGTCTCTCCCTCTCTCTGTCTGTGACTCTGCTTTGCAATAAATCTAAAAAAAAAAAAAAAAAAAAAAACGGTCCCCTAGAACCTTAAGATGTCACATTCCAAAGAAAGGACTCCTTTGTGGTGCAAACTCAGCTACCATTGATAAAAGGAGTTGGGATCAGGGAGGACCATGGTGTGCAGCAGACACCGTTCTCCACTAGGCAGGTGGCAGAACTACAAATAAGCTGAGTCAGGACAGAGTCTTGAGCTGAGAACACTGAGCTGCAAACTCCATACCCTGACACCTACTCCTCAGCCTGCTCCACTAGGTTTCTATAAGATCCAAGGAGACAACTGCTGTGACCTCGGTTCTTGAACTGCGAGGTACTTGAATGTTCGCAGTAATGAGAACCTTTAACAGGTGACTTCTGGTGACCTCAAGCCTCAGCAAGAATTCCAAAACTGGTAACTCCAAAATCGATAGCTTCATACAAAAGACATAAAAATGTGGAAAGAGGGATTTAAGTCCCAGAATTTACTGAAAATTATCTGCAAAAATGATTACTTGGGAAAGGGATAATTAATAGATTTAACACTAATGAGGCTTCTCTCACAAAGCAATCTTCTCCGAGAATTTCAAATAAGTTTAACTTCATTAGTTAATCACCTTCCCTTTTAATAGCCAGTCCCTGTTATTATTTATCCTATTTTTTTTTAAGGGAAAGGGTTTACTGGGGAACACCCTACAGACCGGAGTGAAGGGGCGGCGAAGGAAAAAGAGAAGGAGACTGTAAGAGAGAGAGACAGAGAGGAGGGAGAAGAGAGATGAGGAGAGAAGCCAAGAGAGGCCAAGAGAGCAGGGAACAGGCCCTTTTAAAACTTTGCCTGAGGGCGGGCAGGGAAGCAGGAGCAGCAAATCCCATTAGGATGGGGGTAGAGCCTGGCTCAGGTAGCTGGGCTGTGCGACCACCCGGCTAAAACTGTGAGGAGTTTCCTAACATTCCCCCCCTTTTGTTTTTTATAAAGCAAGGTTTGTATGGGGTTACATTAGTCCCAAAAGTCCAGGAGGGGTAGAGGGACGATGATCTGTCTTTAGAGCTACTTCCTGCTGACATGGGCGACAGATGTACTCTTTCACTGGCGTGAGGCGATGTCTCAGGCCGCTGTCTCCTGGGTGGGGAGCAGAGTATATTCCCGTAGAAGCATTTGGTTGACTGCCTGGTTGCTGAAGGCCTTCGTTTGGTTCCATTATAACTTGCTGTAAACACTTAGACACTGTAGTATAAGAGACAGGGTGAGAATAGTAACCAATGATCCTAAGAGTAGCATTAAGCGGGTATTGAGAGGATTTCATAGAGAGGAAATGGGGGGGGGGGGTCCTCTGGACCCTTGTGGAGACAGTTTGATGGATGTGCTTTAAGCTGATTCCAGCCAAGACTGGGAGAAAAGCCACTTAACTTTTACAGGTAGTGAGTGGGGTTTGTAGAGAAATTTTGAATAATTATACAGCATTAAGTGGGGAAGAGGACCATCAGTACACACAGGTTGGGAGTAGAGCCATTGGTGGTAGAGGTTATGATTACAAAGGAATGATGCCCAAGTGGGCTAGTTATTTATCCTGTTTTGACAAAGGAAAATTTTAAAAGAAATAAGAATAAATGGGACATTTGGGTATTTCTCTTTTTTTAATGTGTATTTACTTTCATCTACTTGAAAGGCAGGGAGAAAAAGAGAGAAAGAGAGAGATAGAGAGACAGAGTAAGGTTCTATCTTCATTCTCCAAATGCCCACAATATCCAGACCTGGGCAAGGCTGAAGCCACAAACCCAGAACTCCATCTGATCTCTCTCATGAGTGATAGCGCCCAAGCCCTTGAGCCATCATCTGCTGCCTCCCAGGATACAACAGCAGGAAGCTGGATCAGAAGTGGAGAAGCTAGGGCTCAAACCAGACACTCTGATGATACTGGATGCACCATCCCAAGTGGTAGCTCAAACCACTTCACCATGAGGCCTGCTGCACATTTAGGCATTTCTACACAAAATTATAGTGTGTCACCTGTCAAGGGAATGGCCTCTATCAGATCATATCAGCTCCTTTATGAAGATATTGATTCAATATGGACTCTGTCCTCTCACATAATCTCCCTTCTAATAAACATTAACAGTGTTAACTTGAAAAGCTCAGCACCTCTCTCTTGCCATACCCTAAGTTCCTTCTTCTAGGACACCCAGAAAGAGGAGGCTCATGGGGCCCCTTTTGTCAATCAGTTCACAATCATGTACACTTCACTCCCTGACACACACACACACACACACACAATATGTGAGTGCATATACACCATCCTGGCCTTAAACTTGCTGATAAGCTTCACAGACATGAGTGGAATGGGTAAGACATTCACTAAATTCAGTTTTGAATTAAGTAGTCCAAGGGTAATCCCAGGCCCCTGAGTTCAAACATTTACTCAAAACAACACCTTCAAAGCCATCTCTGAAAAATGAAAGAGTAGAGTGAAATAACCATACACATCTTTTGATGAAAGTGCAGGGTGAAAGGGGTGGAATGGAGAAGACGAAGCTCCAATGTCAGTTGTGCTTTTCTACCAAGCAGGGCTGTTATTTAAGAAGCAGAAGGGTAACGGAAAGAATCATTAACACAGTGGGGTCTGCAAACTTCGAATTTAGCTTTGGAAAGACATATTGTACCTGGAAGGAAACTCCACGTAACAAAAGGGAGTTATGTTTCACCTGCAAACAGAGAGCAGTCACCAACCTGGTTATCAAGGCTTGATATGGAAAGATGTAGATTCTGCAGATTCTTGGAACATGTGTTCCTCCACAGACAGAGCTAAGTAAGGGGCATAGGGCCACAGATTCTTGGAAAATGTTTTTAGACATGTAGGTCTTTGGAAAATGTTTTAGAGATGGAAAAATATCTTGTACCCTCTAATTGAAAGTTTCTGGTGTCCAGAAACAGTATACCAATACAGTCTTATAATTTTAACACCAACAAAAAAATTTTTTTTTACATTAGGCTAAAATCCCTCCATATAACTCACATCTACTGATTCTTTAATTTCTGGAAGAATATGTATAAGTGTTCATGACAGTTCTTTAAAAAAATCAAGACAGTTGGGGCCGGCTTTGTGGCACAGCAGGTTAACCTGCTATCTGCAACACTAGCATCCCATATGATCATTGGTTTGAGTCCAAACTGCTCTACTTCCAAACCGGCCCCTGCTAATGTGTCTGGAAAAGCAGCAGAAGATGGCCCATGTGCTTGGGCCCCTGCCACTTTCATGGGAGACACAGATAGAGTTCCTGTCTCCTGGTTCCAGCCTTGCACAGGCCTGCCATTGCAGTCATTTGGGGAGTGGATAAAAGATCTTTCCCTCTCTCATATGCATGCTTGCACTCTCTCCCCTCTTCCTTCATCTCTGTAACTCTGCCTTTCAAATAACTTTAAAAAATCTTTTTTTAAAATGAGCAGAAAAATCAAGATGGTTATTAGTCTCTTTCCATACTGTACTTCTCCAAACTAAATACACACAGTTATTAGCATGGCTTTTAGATCTCTGAAGAGACTACAGGATGAGTTTGGGCTTCTAACTTTAATGTTCCTAAGAATCACGAGGGGGGCGGTGCATTGGCGTAGCAGGTGAACCACTGCCTGCTGTACCAGTATCCCATGTGGGCACCATTTCAAGTACCAGCTGCTGCATGTCTGATCCAGCTCTCTGCTATAGCCTGGGAAAGCAGTAGAAGATGGCCCATATCCTTGGGCCCCTGCACCCACATGGGAGACCCAGCAGAAGCTCCTGGCTCCTGGCTTTGGATCTATGCAGCTCCAGCCATTGTGGCCACTTGGGGAGTGAACCAGAGGATAGAAGACCTCTCTCTCTCTCTCTCTCTCTCTCTGCCTCTGCTTCTGCCTCTCTGTAACTCCACCTTTCAAATAAATAAATAAATCTTTTTAAAAAAGTAGTCATGGCACTTCAAACTCCCTCCTCTTACTAATTCAGGAGCCAATGAGAACATTACCATCTCTGAACAGCTGTTTCCAAAGCTCTACCTCTTTCCGTAGCTTCAGTAGCTGACAGCTGAAAATTTCTTCCATAAATTCATATTCCTGAATATGGTAGATATTTAAGTTGTAACTACACTTCATTACAAAATTCATAACTATTACTTATTGTTCTTTCTTTTTTTATTTTTTTTTAACTTTTATTTAATGAATATAAATTTCCAGTGTACAGCTTATGGATTACAATGGCTTCCCCCTCCCATAACTTCCCTCCCACACGCAACCCTCCCCTCTTCTGTTCCCTCTCCCCTTCCATGTGCATCAAGATTCATTTTCAATTCTCTTTATATACAGAAGATCAATTTAGTATAAAGATTTCAACAGTTTGCACCCACATAGAAACACAAAGTGAAACATACTGTTTGAGTACTAGTTATAGCATTAAATCACAATGTACAGCACATTAAGGACAGAGATCCCACATGAGGAGCAAGTGCACAGTGACTCCTGTTGTTGACCCAACAAATTGACACTCTAGTTTATGGCACCAGTAAGCACCCTAGGCTGTCGTCATGGGTTGCCAAGGCTATAGAAGCCTTCCAAGTTTGCCGACTCTGAGTGAGGATAGTAACCAATGATCCTAAGAGTGGCATTTACCAGGTTTGAACAATTATACAGCATTAAGTGGGGAAGAGGACCATCAGTACACACAGGTTGGGAATAGAGCCATTGGTGGTAGAGTAGAGGTTATGATTTCAAAGGAATGAGGCCCAAGTGCGCTAGACAGGGTCTAGAACAAAGGACAGAGTCATTATTAGAGGAGCTAAGAAAGGTGCTGTCTAAGCTACAATTAAGTTTTCTGATTGAGAGGCAAATAGAACCTGATAGAAGGGGCTTGATAATAATCTGGTGGGCTTTAGGCCTTGTAAGTTGAGGCCAAGACCTATCTATCTCTTCACATGGGGTATATCCTAAGGGAGGTGTGAACCTCCTAGGGGAAGGCACTCTGTTGACTTTCATTACTTGGCTGGCCTGGGAGGAGAGCTGGCCAGATAAAGGCAGGAGGCATCTCTAACAAGAAATTTGCAGTTCTGCCTGCAATGTTGCTGACCCTACTTGACCATACCCTCAGCTGCAGTGGTCACTTTGGAAGTTGGGCTGAGTGAAGGGCTTTTCAGCTTAGAGCCAATAAGATCTGTGGCTCTGACCTGGGCATCCTTCGACTCCAGGGCAGGTCCATTTCCAGTGATCCAACTCTTGGCAGAGCTGCCAGGGCTCTTCACAAGCTGACTTCTGCTGAAGCCCAGGCTTACCACATTGAAAGCCACTGCAGTGGACTGGCCTGTTGGGTCTCCTTGAGGGCAGATCACTGTACAGATCAGCCATTAATAGGCCTGCCACCCATTGCTTCTGATGCCAAGCTTTCTTTTCCTCCTGGTTTGTGTTAAAGCAGACCAGAGGATGCAAGTCAAGGGAGTGCCCAAGTCCCATCTCTAATCTTCGGTGGCCTGAACTACAAGTCTATAGTCACAGGCATGTTCTGTAGTAGTTTTTCTAAGGTAGACAATGCCCATGAGGAAAATTATATTCTCACTTTAAAACTTTCTTTCCCTTTGGTCTGAAAGGGAGGTTTTTTCTACTTACTGTATACTTCGCTGATGGCGAAGTGAATCTAGCTATGAGATTATTATTTAAGTTCTTATTTTGGCTATGCTATTACAGAAAAATGTTAGCCATCTTTTTTATAAGGTCTAAAGATTAAATTGTGCATCCTACAGATTCCTTCATAATAGAATTAGTTTCCTACCTTGAAGAGAATAGAGAAATGAAAGAACAAGTTGGGCTTAGAATAGAGAAATGAGGGAGCAAGTCCTAGATCGCTTGCTGACAATAACAATATCACATGAATACTTAGCAAACCGTTTCAACCATTAGATAACAACTTAAGAAAACATTTACCAGAAGGTCCAATGCCTTCTATAAATTTTAAGAATCATGTATTTGAAAACACCTCTTAAATATCTAACATGGTGTAGTTTGTTTAACCAGTAAACTTAAGCACAACCAACTAAAATGTTTTTAGTTTCTTTCTACCAACAAGTTTAAAATATATGATCAGGTCACACAAATTAAAATGTATCTTTGATTGATTTTAGCAGCTTAAATTTATGGACAATCTTATCTATAAGCCATTTAAAATAAAACTCTCAATAAAATTTTCCCATGTGGACATACAATATGTACACACATATAACATAGCATAGTAGACCAATATAGCAATTTTAATAATAGCTTTTAAAATCTTCAACTCTTTTTGTAGATTGCCAATTGATTTGAATCGCTTTTTGTTTTTAGTAACCTCAGTTAACCATACTTTCTCTCAGTTGGTACTGTTAATACATTATTGGCTTCATCTGTTTACAGAGCCATCCCAAAGTACTGAATACAATAGAAGTGGCTGGAAAAAGTCCATAGGAACCTATAGGAGGATAGCTAAACACAGAACCAACAACGCTTTAGTTTTATGAGCAGCAAATCATATATAACTGTGGATGACAAAAGACTTTAAGTTACCATGTTTAAAATTATAAACTCATCAACCAACAAGAGGCACTTGCTTACTTCACAGTATTTTTGAAAACACCTGTAGGATTTTACAAGTATTTAACCCTTTAGGCCTCTGGGGCTTTCTCATGTCTAGTATCATGTCTAGTAACACAAGATCATTGGACTTTTTAATTCTCAAACATTTGTATTAATAGCCTTTTCCATTATAGAAACTTAAAGTTTGGTACCACATCACATCTTGACAGTACTTCTAATATAATCCAAATAGCCTGATTAGTTGGTGTCTCTATAAGATGAGAGACATAGGTCCTTTGATTTTTTCAGTTGGGCCCAAACTGGAAAAACCAAAGTCCAGGATTTACTGGAAATTTTAGAGACCAGATTGATTGATTTTTTGAATGCCTGTCAAGAATGCCAAGAAGGCTCAAAATCCAAAATATCTGGTTGAAATAAGATTCCTTAAAATCATGACATAACATAGACCAAATTTGATCATTGTTACAAGGTGATTATTCAAATCTTTGAAAATAAGCACATATTTAAATAACCCTTAGCTCTTAATAAAAATTCAGCTGTTTTTGAACAATTAGAATTTAACAGACATCAAGAGAACATAATAGATTACTTTAACACATTGCTTTAACAGAGCATCAGAGTTTAATTCTATGTCAAAGAGAAATTGAGCTTCCTGTGATCTTTTGCTGTGAGGTTTCCTTCCTTTACCTTCTTTCATATTGGTGACCATGTTTCTGTGTTTCTGTGTGTAACACATCTTTAAGCATCTTTTGCAGGGCAGAATGAGTGGCAACAAATTCTTTCAGTTTCTGTTTGCTATGAAAAGTCTTAATTTCACCTTCATTCACCAATGAGAGCTTTGCAGGATATAATATTCTGGGCTGGCAGTTTTTCTCTCTTAGCACCTGGGCTATGTCTCGCCATTCCCTTCTAGCTTGTAGGGTTTCTGATGAGAAGTCTGCTGTGAGTCTAATTGGAGATCCTCTGAGAGTAATCTGACATTTCTCTCTTGTACATTTTAGGATCTTTTCTTTATGTTTCACTGTGGTGAGTTTGATTATGACGTGTCGTGGTGAGGATCTCTTTTGGTCATGTTTATTAGGGGTTCTATAAGCTTCCTGTACTAAGATGCCTCTGTCCTTCTCCAAACCTGGGGAATTTTCTGCAAGTATGTCACTGAAAATGCCTTCTAATCCTTTCTCTCTCTCCATGCCTTCAGGAACTCCTAGAACCCGAATGTTCGGTTTTTTAATAGTATCCTGTAGATTCCCGACAATATTTTTTAGATTTCTAATTTCTTCTTCTTTTCTTTGGTTTGCCTGTTTCCTTTCCTGTTCTCTGTCTTCTAAGTCTGATATTCTCTCTTCTGCTTCGCCCATTCTGTTTTTAAGGCTCTCTAATGTGTTTGTCATTTGATCTATTGAATTCTTCATTTCATTATGATTTCTCGTCACTATCAGTGTTTCTTGTTCTACTAGTTGTTTCATTTCATTTTGATTCCTCCTTAATATTTCATTTTCACGAGAGAGATTTTCTATCTTGTCCATTAAGGATTTCTGTAGTTCAAGAATTTGTTTTTGAGAACCTCTTAATGTTCTTATCAATTTTTTGAGATCCGCTTCTTGCATTTCTTCTATCTCATCATCTTCATAATCTTGAATTGGGGTGTCTTTTTCATTTGGGGGCATCATAGTGTCTTTCTTGTTCTTGTTACCTCGGTTTTTGTTTGTTGTTTGGCATGTTGGAGATATTTGGTTTCTTCACTGTGGTGTTTTTTCTTGTTACACTATGGCTCTATATTAAGTGGACTGTCTGCTTTCGGTGGAGCCTTAGAGGCTTGAGATGAGTGTGGACTGAGAGCTGTGTTTGGTTCCTCAGGGTTGAGGGTGTGTCAAAGATGACACTCCCAGGTTAGGTGTGGTAAATCTCTTTCTTTCTTTTTTTGATTCAAAAGGGAAGTAATTCCGCACAGCTGAACGTAATTGTGGAGGTAGTTAGCAGGCAAATTATATACCCACAGGAGCCAGAGATCGGAAGCTCTTTCCCAAGGACCACACAGGGAATCTCTGCTGCCCTCAGTGTGGGCTCCAATTCTCCTGCAATCTCCCACTGGGTTGCCAAGTTAGATGCTAATCTCCTGTTATTTCACCCCTCCCCCCAGAGTCAGGTTTTTCTGCTAGGCTCAGGGCCGGTGCAGACCTGAGGTCGCCCTGCTTATGACGTATGTCAAAATGGCGCCTGCTCTTTGTCTTGGTCGCCTTTGAGGGGTGAGTGGAGGGAGAGAAACTTGTGTCCGTATCGGTCACTTTTTTTTTTTACCTCTCTCTCTTCTAGTTAGCCTGGTGAACTTTTCCCCACGGAGTTTCAAGCCTCGTTCCCTCTAGTCTCCTCTTTCCGCTTGCCCGCTGGTGTCTCGGGCTATTGAGGTTCGGCTCACCTTGCGTTCTAGCGCTGGTGTGTTGAGTCCGCTGCTGGTGTCCGGAACTTGGGCTCCCACGCTCTCCAGGCAGGTCCACTGTGAATCCCTAGTTCCAGAAGAGTTTCCTCTGCTGTTTCTTCCCCTACTCTTCCTTGACCCTGCAGTATCTCCACTTTTATTAACCTGTCTCGACCCCCGGACTAATAGTGTGCTCCCTTCCTATTCCGCCATCTTGCCGCTCCCTCGGATCGAGACATTTTATATATTTACATTACCTTCTGACAACCAAAGCTCTTTCAGTTTGCCACTCCTTAGATACCTGTCAGTTAACTTCTGCTGTGTAAAATATTGCCCCAAAATCTAATGACTTGGGTGTCAGCACTGTGGCATAGTGGATAAAACTTCCACCTGCAGGGCCAGCATCCCATATGCACACTAGTTTGGGTCCTGCTGCTCCACTTCCAATCCAGCTCTCTGCTATGGTCTGGAAGAGCAGTGGAAGATAGTCCAGGTGCTTGGGCCCCTATAACCACATCAGATCCAGAGGAGGCTCCTGGCTTTGGATTGGACCAGCTCTGGACATTTTGGCCGCTTGCCACAATGTAGATGCAGATGTAGAACCTCTCTCTTTCTTTCTCTTTCTCTCTCTGCCTTTCAAATAAATAATTAAATCCTTTTCAAAATCTAATGACTTGAAGCAGCAAAAAGTTATTGTTGCTCACAAATAGTTGGATGGCTAGATTCCTTTGGTTTCTACCATCCAGGACAGTCCTGCTCATGTATCTGGGACCTCCTCTGGGGAAGCAGAGATGGATATAATGCAGGAGCTGGGATCAGCATTGTGGCATGGCAAGTGAAGCTGCTGTCTGCATTGCTGGCATTCCATGTGGACACTGATTGGAGTCCTGGCTGCTCCACTTCCAACCCAGCTCTCTGCTAATGCACCTGGGAAAGCAGCAGAAGACAGCACGAGTACTTGGGACCCTGCACCTATGTGGGAGAATTGGAAGAAGCTCCAGATTCCTGGCTTTAGCCTGGCCCAGCCCTGACTCTCTGGCTTGGTTTATTTTACCACTGCACCATTATGCTTTAAAATATTAATTCTACCCTTTAAAAAAGTCCTGATAGAAAAAAATGAGGCAAAGGATAAATATTCCTCGATTTAAAGTTCCAGGTGCATTTTAGAGCAGCTGTACTAATTTACCTAAGATACAGAACAATGCACATTTATCCAATACATTCATCAGTGCTAAACATTATCATTACTTAATCATTTCCAACATAGGATTTTAAAATGTAATTGTTGTTGTTTTGACTTTTAATTTTTTGTTACTGATTAAGGAAAATATTTTTCATGGGTTTATTGACCTTTTTATTTCCTTTTGTGAATTGTCTGTTTACATTATGGGCTCATTCTCCCAGTATATTGTTCATTTTCTAATTATTAAAATCTTATAAATATAAGAGATTAATTTTGATTTGTTACATGTACTACAGAAATATTTATTAACAGTATGCTTTAAAACCTGCTTATTATTTGAGGGCAGAAAGTATTAATTTTCATGTGGTTAATCCACATTTTCTTCAATACCTTCAAGTTGAATATTAACTATACTTCATCCTAGATTTTTGTGGCTTAACTTTTTTAAAGATTCATTTTATTTATTTGAAAGGCAGAGTTTCAGAGAGAGAGAGGAGATACAGAGAGAGATCTTCCATCCACTGCTTCATTCCCCAAATGGCCACAACAGCAAGGGCTAGGCCAGACAGAAGTCAGGAATATCATCTGGGTCTTTCACATGGGTGCAGGGGCCCAAGGAGTTGGAACATCTTCCACTGCTTTCCCAGGTACACTAGCAGGGAGCCAGATCAGAAGTGGAGCAGCCAGGAATTGAACTAGCCCCGAAATGGGATGGCAGTACTGCAGGCCACAGCTTAACCTGTTGCACCACAACACCAACCCCATGCTTAACTTCTATAAATGTTAATTTGGTTATTTGAAAGGCATAGTGGGAGAAAGGAGAAGGGAGAAGGAGGAAGGGAGGGAGGGAGAGAAAGAGAGAGAGAGAGAAATATCCCATCCATATACTCATTCCTACCAAATGCCTGCAACAGCCAGGACTGGGCTAGGCTGAAGCCAGGAGCCAAGAACTCCATCTGGGTCCTCCATATTTGTGGTAGGGATCTAAGTACTTGTTCCATCACCTGCTACCTCCCAGGGTTCACATTAGCAGGAACCTGGAATCAGGAGCTAGAGCTAGGACTCGAACACAAGCACTCCAATAAGGGATGTAGGCATCCCAAGGGACAACTTAACCATTGCCCCAAATGCCTGTTCCTGGTGGCTTAACATTTTTCATTTACATCTCTAATTTGCTAAAATTTTATTTGCTTTATAGAAAGCAGAAAAATCCAATTTTTAACCCAACTATTTAACTATTTGTCCATGCATAACTCACTAAAAAACAGAGCCCTTCTCTAGTAATTTGGGATGCTACTTTAATCATATGTGAAGTTTTCCTTATGGTTTTCCCTGCTACTAGTCTAACACTTCACAGCTATTTTAGTTTTAAAATATGGCTCCTGGTGCCATCCATTTCTCCAGCAACTGGTGTTGAGGACAATAACTACCATGACATCCAATACTTTGGCAAAACTTCAGATGCAAGGCCTTCTGGCCAAATGCCTAAGGTTTCATATTGGATCCTTTGCCATCCCCTTGAGCCTTGCATCTAATATAAGTTTGCTGTGGCACAACCAAGAAAGAAGGCATGTGTGATTTCCACAGAAACTATAATTCCATGAAATATTTTGAGGAGATTAAGAATGCTGCTGTCTTCAAGTGTGCAAAGTGATTTGAGATGTAAAGACTTTCTTTGGATATAATTCTATAGAAGTTTGTCCTTGACCTGTGCTCCTGAACTATGAAACACGAAATATGTGGGCTAAGGAACACTTTCTCTTGATAAATAAATATTCCGGACAATAAAAAAAAAATGGCGCCTTAATGAACAGTGGGTTAAAGAAGAAATCAAAAGGGAGGCCGGCGCCTCGGCTCAATAGGCTAATCCTCCGCCTGCGGCACCAGCACACCGGGTTCTAGTCCCGGTCGGGGCGCCAGATTCTGTCCTGGTAGCTCCTCTTCCTGTCCAGCTCTCTGCTGTGGCCTGGGAGTGCAGTGGAGGATGGCCCAAGTGCTTGGGCCCTGCACCCGCATGGGAGACCAGGAGAAGCACCTGGCTCCTGCCTTCGGATCAGCACGGTGCGCCGGCCGCAGCAGCCATTGGAGGGTGAACCAACGGCAAAGGAAGACCTTTCTCTCTGTCTCTCTCTCTCACTGTCTAACTCTGCCTGTCAAAAAATAAAAAAATAAAAATAAAAAGGGAAATCAAAAAATATCTAGAAACAAATGAAGATAACAACAAAACATCAAAACTTATGGGATACATCAAAGCAGTGTTAACAGGAAAATTTAAAGCAATTAGTGCCTACATCAAGAAATTATAAAGGTAACAAGTAAAAGATCTAACAATGCATCTCAACGATCTGGGAAAACAAGAACAAGGGTCGGCACTGTGGCACAGCAGGTAAAGCTGCCACCTGCAGTGTCAGCATCCCATGTGAGTGCCGGGTCAGGTCCCTGCTGCTCCACTCCTGATCCAGCTCTCTGCTATGGCCTGGGAAAGCAGTAGAAGATGACTTAAGTCCTTGGGCCCCTGCACCCACATGGGATACCCGCAAGAAGATCCTGGCTCCTGGCTTCAGATTGGTGCAACCCAGCCATTGTGGTCAACTCAGGAGTGAACAAGCAGGTGGAAAACTCTCTGTCTTTCTCTCTCTCTCTCTCTCTCTGTAATTCTGACTTTCAGATAAATAAATTAATCTTAAAACAAAAAACTAAATCCAAAATTAGTGGGAGGAAAAAAATAATAAAAATCAGAATAAATAGGCCGGCGCCGTGGCTCAACAGGCTAATCCTCCGCCTTGTGGTGCCAGCACACTGGGTTCTAGTCCCGGTCAGGGCACCGGATTCTCTCCTGGTTGCCCCTCTTCCAGGCCAGCTCTCTGCTGTGGCCAGGGAGTGCAGTGGAGGATGGCTCAAGTGCTTGGGCCCTGCACCCCATGGGAGACCAGGAGAAGCACCTGGCTCCTGCCATCGGATCAGCGTGATGCGCCGACCGCAGCACTCCGGCCGCGGCGGCCATTGGAGGGTGAACCAACGGCAAAGGCAGACCTTTCTCTCTGTCTCTCTCTCTCACTGTCCACTCTGCATATCAAAAAAAAAAATCAGAATAAATTAACAAAATTGAAAGCAAAAAGGATACAAAAGATCAGTGAAATGAAGTGCTGTTTCTTTTTTTAAAAAGTAAACAAAATTGCCATACCACTGGCCCAACTAATAAAATAGGATACTACAAATTAATAAAATCAGAGATGAAAAAGGAAATGTCACAATGGATAACACAGAAATAAAAACAATCATCAGGAATTAATTTTTAAAAAAATATTGTGTAGGATCTCTGTCTTTAATGTGCTGTACACTGTTATTTAATGTTATAACTAGTACTCCAACAGTATTTTTTCACTTTGTGCTGCTATATGGGGGCAAACTGTTGAAATCTTTACCTAATATATACTAAACTCTAAGATTTCTATCAAGATATTATTAAATCTATAAATTCATCTTTCTATCCAAAAGCCTGGTATGTGTTTTATGGATTGAAAGTTTTATTGTCTTTTATGCATCTGAAAGTTGTATAATTCTACTCAGATCATATTTTTATCATGTTTACTCCTAGGTGTTTTCTATTTCTTCTTTCTTTCTTTCTTTCTTTTTTTTTTTTTTTTTTTGACAGGCAGAGTGGACAGTGAGAGAGAGAGACAGAGAGAAAGGTCTTCCTTTTGCCGTTGGTTCACCCTCCAATGGCCGCCGCGGTAGCGCGCTGCGGCCGGCGCACCGTGCTGTTCCGATGGCAGGAGCCAGGTGCTTCTCCTGGTCTCCCATGGGGTGCAGGACCCAAGGACTTGGGCCATCCTCCACTGCACTCCCTAGCCACAGCAGAGAGCTGGCCTGGAAGAGGGGCAACCGGGACAGGATCGGTGCCCCGACCGGGACTAGAACCCGGTGTGCCAGCGCCGCAAGGCGGAGGATTAGCCTGTTGAGCCACAGCGCCGGCCTATTTCTTCTTTCTAAAATGAATGAGATGTTTTCCCATTATATTTTCTAACTAGTTATTGCAGGCATAAAAGATGTTATTGATTTTGCCTATTTATTTTGTAACTTGTGGCTTACAAAGCTGTATTACTTATGATAATGTTTCACTTGATCAGGGTATGAATTGTTTAAAGAATATACATTCCAATTTATCAGAAAATGGGTATGTGTGATCAGTAAAAATGAACAGAAATGAAGAATGCTAAGTATAAGGGTAAAAGTATTACAGCCACTTAGCCATGACTACATACTAAAATGATCTAAGATTGAACTAAATTGACAGACTAGAAGCAAGCAAACTAATATACAGCTATGCTTAAATGGTGTGCCAGCACATAAATGGAAATTAGGAGGAAAAAAAATCTAATCTGGAATAGATATGCTTGTCTGACTCAAAAGGAAGGGCCTGGATGCTGATGATGTAGCAGGCAGTGTTGGGGCAGTCCCACTGCTTATCTCAGCAGACAACCATGCAGCACTCTGAGGTGCATACTACCATGGAGCCTTAACAGGTGAGGAATCAGAAGTTGAGAATTTAACTTACTGAAGATGACACAAATATTGAAATCTTTACTTAGTATATACTAAGTTGATCTTCTGTATATAAAGATAATTAAAAATGAATCTTGATCAAGGGGAATGGCAAGATGGCGGAATAGGAAGGGAGCACACTGATAGTCCGGGAAGAGACAGTTTAATAAAAGTGGAGATACGGCAGGTTCAAGGAAGAGTAGGGGAAGAAACAACAGAGGAAACTCTTCAGGAACTGGTGATTCACAGTGGACCTGCATAAAGAACGTGGGAGCCCAAGTTCAGGACACCAGTGGCAGAAGCAACACACCAGTGCTGGAACGTGAGTTGAGCCGAACCTCAATAGCTTGAGACACCGGTGGGAAACCGGAAAGAGGAGACTAGAGGGAATGAGGCTTGAAACCCGTGGGGAAAAGTTCACCAGGCTAACTAGAAGAAAGAGGGAAAAAAAAAGTGACTGATACACACACAAGTTTCTCTCTCTCCACTCACCTCTCAAAGGCGAGCAAGACAAACAGCAGGCACCATTTTGGACATACATCATAAGCGGGATGACCTCAGGGCTCCACCCACCCTCAGCCAAGCAGAAAAACCTGACTCGGGGGGGGGGGTGAAATAACAGGAGATTAGGACCTAGTGAATGTGTGGTGCTTATGAACTGAGACTGTGAAAAAGAGACAGTGGGGGAAAGAACTCATGGAATTCATGTGAGTACTCTCCAGAGATGCTACAATTTGGTAACCTTGGCAACCCAGTGGGAGACTGCAGGAGAATTTGAGCCCACACTGAGGGCAGCACAGATTCCCTGTGTGGTCCTTGGGAAAGAGCTTCCAATCTCTGGCTCCTGTGGATATATCATTCGCCTGCTAACTACCTCCAACTCCACTCAGCTGTGTGGAATTACTTCCCTTTTGAATCAAAAAAAGAAAGAAAGAGAGAGAGATTTACCAAACCTAACCTGGGAGTGTCACCTTTGGCACACCCTTAACTCTGAGGAACCAAACAGAGCTCTCAGGCCACAACCATCTCAAGCCTCTAAGCCTCTATCAAGAGCAGACAGTCCACTTAATACAGTCATAGTATAACAAGAAAAAACACCACAGCAGGGGAAGAAGAATCCAAAGAATATCTCCACAATGCCAAGCAACAACCACAGAAACCGAGGAAACAAGAACAAGGAAGACATTATGACACCCCCAAATGAACAAGACTATGAAGATTATGAAGATTATAAAGATGATGAGAAGGAAGAAATGCAAGATACGGATTTCAAAAAATTAATGATAAGAACAATTAGAAGTTCTCAAAAACAAATGCTTGAGCTACGGAATTCCTTAGTGGACAGGATAGAAAATCTCCTTCAAGAAAATGAAATCTTAAGGAGGAATCCAAATGAAATGCAGAAACTAGTAGAACAGGAAAGTGTGATAGTGAAGAGAAATCAAAATGAAATGAAGAACTCAATAGATCAAATGGCAAGCACATTAGAGAGCCTTAAAAACAGAGTCAGTGAAACAGAAGAGAGAATATCGGACTTAGAAGACAGAGAACAGGAAAGTATACAGTCAAACCAAAGAAAAGAAGAGGAAATTAGAAATCTAAAAAATATTGTTGGGAATCTACAGGATACTATTTAAAAACCCAACATTCGGGTTCTAGGAGTTCCTGAAGGCATGGAGAGAGAGAAAGGATTAGAAGGCTTTTTTAGTGAGATACTTGCAGAGAACTTCCCGGGTTTGGAGAAGGACAGAGACATCCTAGTACAGGAAGCTCATAGAACCCCTAGTAAACATGACCAAAAGAGATCCTCACCACGACATGTTGTAATCAAACTCAACACAGTGAAACATAAAGAAAAGATCCTAAAATGTGCAAGAGAGAAATGTCAGATTACTCTCAGAGGACCTCCAATTAGACTCACAGCAGACTTCTCATCAGAAACCCTACAAGCTAGAAGGGAATGGCGAGACATAGCCCAGGTGCTAAGAGAGAAAAACTGCCAGCCCAAAATATTATATCCTGCAAAGCTCTCATTGGTGAATGAAGGTGAAATAAAGACTTTTCATAGCAAACAGAAATTGAAAGAATTTGTCACAACTTGTGCAGCACTGCAAAAGATGCTTAAAGATGTGATACACACAGAAACATGGTCACCAATATGAAAGAAGGTAAAGACACATGAAAAAATGTTCAAGATCACTAGCAATCAGGGAAATGCAAATCAAATCCACAATGAGGTTTTACATCACCCCGGTTAGAATGGCTCACATTCAGAAATCTACCAACAACAGGTGCTGGAGAGGATGTGGGGAAAAAGGGACACTAACCCACTGTTGGTGGGAATGCAAACTGGTTAAGCCACTATGGAAGTCAGTCTGGAGATTCCTCAGAAACCTGAAAATAACCCTATCATACAACTCAGCCATCCCACTCCTTGGAATTTACCCAAAGGAAATTAAATTGGCAAATAAAAGAGCTGTCTGCACCTCAATGTTTATCACAGCTCAATTCACAATAGCTAAGACCTGGAACCAACCCAAATGCCCATCAACAGTAGACTGGATAAAGAAATTATGGGACATGTACTCTATAGAATACTATACAGCAGTCAATAACAACGAAATCTGGTCATTTGCAACAAGATGGAGGAGTCCAGAAAACATTATGCTGAGTGAATTAAGCCAGTCCCAAAGGGACAAATATCATATGTTCTCCCTGATTGGCAACAACTAACTGAGTACCAAAGGGGAAACCTGTTGAAGTGAAATGGACACTATGAGAAACAGTGACTTGATCAGCTCTTGTGCTGTTGATGTACAATGTAATACTTTATCCATTTTAGTATTTTTTTTGTTCTAGTACTATTGGTCGAACTCTGTAATTAACACACAATTATTCTTAGGTGTTTCAATTTTAACTGAAAAGTGGTCCCTGATAAATATAAGAGTGGGAAAAAGAGAGGGAGGAGATGTACAATTTGGGACATGCTCAATCGGATTTTCCCCAAATGGTGGAGTTAGAAATGTGCCAGGAGATTCCAATACAATCCCATCAAGGTGACATGTACCAATGCCATCTCACTAGTCCAAGTGATCAATTTCAGTTCACAATTGATCACACTGATAGGTCTAAGAGTCAAAGGGCTCACACAAACAAGACTAGTGTCTGCTAATAATAACTGATAGAATAAAAAAGGGAGAGAACGAACCTTCATGGGAAGTGGGATACACAGCAGACTCATAGAATGGCAGATGTCCTAAATAGCACTCTGGCCTCAGAATCAGCCCTTAAGGCATCGGATCTGGCTGAAGAGCCCATGAGATTATTTTAGGAATAGAAAGCCAAGACACCGTGGAAAAAGAAAAGAAGAAGAAGACCTAAATTAAAGATCTCTGCGAGTGAGATCCCAGTGGAAAGAACAGGGCCATCAAAGAAGGAGGTACCTTTCTCTGAAGGGAGGAGAGAACTTCCACTTTGACTATGACCCTGTCGGAATAAGATCGAAGTCGGCAAACCCTAAAGGCTTCCATAGCCTTGGCAACTCATGACTAGAGCCTAGGGAGATTACTGACGCCATAAACAAGAGTGTCAAATTGTTAAGTCAACAACAGGAGTCACTGTGTACTTACATCTCATGTGGGATCTGTCCTTAATGTGTTGTCCAATGTGAAGTAATGCTATAACTAGTACTGAAACAGTATTTTACACTTTGTGTTTCTGTGTGGGTGCAAACTGATGAAATCTTTACTTAATATATACTAAATCGATCTTCTGTATATAAAGATAATTGAAAATGAATCTTGATGTGAATGGAATGGGAGAGGGAGTGGGAAATGGGAGGGGTGCAAGTGGGAGGGAAATTATGGGGGGGGGGGGAAGCCATTGTAATCCATAAACTGTACTTTGGAAATTTATATTTACTAAATAAAAAAAAGATAAAAAAAGAAAATGAATCTTGATCAAGAATGGAATGGTAGAGGGAGTGGGAGATGAGATGGTTGTGGGTAGGAGGGAGGTCATGGGGGGAAAACTACTATAATTCAAAAGTTGTACTTTGGAAATTTATATTTATTAAATAAAAGTTGAAAGAATTTTAAAAAGATGACACACCTATGACCAGCCAACCCAGGGCCTAATCTGAGCCCAATATCAGCATCTGTACACTCTCCATTATACCACTGACTTTCCAGATCAAGGAATGAATAAAGGGATTTAAAAAAACTAACAAATAAATCCCAATTTCCAAGAATTTAAATACAACTCAGCAGTTTTCCTTAGAGCTAACATTTCACAAAGTTGATGTTCCATCTTGACTTTAAGATCCCTTTGCCTCATATCTGCTTCCCCTTCAGCTCAAGCTGAATAACAGAGAAATTTCAGAGCCTCAAGACTTTGCCAGATTACTCACTGAATTCCAGCAATAGATTATTTTAGGCCTTTTAATTTTTTTTTAGCATTTAAAACAAAATATGAGCATTTTATCCAAATCAGTACAGCAACCCTGCATCAGAGTCACCTGGGATGTTGGTTCAAAGTGCACATTTCTGAATG
This sequence comes from Lepus europaeus, assembly GCF_033115175.1. NCBI lineage: Eukaryota > Metazoa > Chordata > Mammalia > Lagomorpha > Leporidae > Lepus > Lepus europaeus. Next base: position 100,926,415 of record NC_084828.1, on the reverse strand, counting down.
CAGCCTGGGTTACTTAATACAAAGAATTTACATTTTGAACTGGCACCCTGGGGTTGTTAAAGCACAGATTTTGAGAACTACAGCCTCCAAGCCCACAGAGCCCATTGACTGTTTTTACAACTTAGTTTTATCTTTCATTTTCATGATTTCTTACAAAGGTGTTCTTTTTATGTATTTATTCTTTCATTTTTTTTTTCTTTGAAAGGTAGAGAGACAGATCAGCCAGAGCAGAGCCAGGCTGCAGCCTGAAGGAAGGAAATCAGTCCAGGTCTCCCACATGTGTAACAGAGACCCAACTATTTGAGTCATCACTTTTGGCCTCTGCAGGTACACATTAGCACAAAGCTAGAATCAGAAGTAGAGTGGGCCTTGAACCCAGGCACTCCAATATGGGGTGCAGGCATCCCAAGTAGGGTCTTCACCACTGTGACCAATGCCCACCCTTAGTCTTCATTTTTGTTTTGTCTTTTGTCACTATCACATGAGTTAAGTGAAATGATAAATATCTAAGTACCTAGCATAGTGCCAGGTTCCTAGAACACACTGAAAAAAACAAAACACATCTAAACTCCTTCCTATAGAAAGGCTTCTAAAAGCAACTGCCATAACTGAAGAGTTTTTAGCTGTGCTCCACAAGGCAAGGGTGCCATATCACTGTGACAAACAACATTCTCACACAACTAAATATGGAAAAGACAGCCATCGAGGGGAAGTGAGGAAGTGCGGTTTCCATTTCCCACATTTCTTCGCCAGCACCTACATATGTGTGCATACACACTTTGATCTATTTACTTCAATTTAGGCTCCCAATTAGATTTGTGAAGTACACTAAGTTTGCCTGTTACCTCTGGATAAGCCCTCTGCCCTTCCATCCCTCCACGCAGCTAGCTTCCTGCCCATGTTCTGGTGAATCAGTTGCAAGGCTTTCTCCATGAGATGATTATGAGAGATTATATTACAAACAGACACAGCCAATGGGAAGTTTCTTCAATCACAGAGGATATGAAAGCTTCATGGATAGTTACACAAAGTAGACAATTGCACAAATAGAGGCAAAACTGCCCAGGCCCCTCACATGGCACAGAGAACGTACTAGACATGAGATGTGTTCTTTTTCATCTTCACGGAAGTCTGATGTGGATCTGCTCTGGAAACCTACACAGCCCAAACCCCTCTCTGGGTGTTTACGGCTATGCTGGGAGAGGCAAAGGTCCTATTTCCAGAAGCTGATTTCCCCAGGGGTAAGCTCCTGTACAGCCTGAGATCCACTCCTTCCTTGTCAATTCCAAAACATGTCAGAGTCTCAGAGACTGTGGTTTCTGCAAGCGCCACAAGGAAACCAACAGAGGAGGAATGATGCCATTGGCAAAACTAGAAGTTTGGTTGCCAAGTACCTGACAGTGTGCAAAAAAGCAGACATAGCATTACTGACAGCTCAAGAGCTTTTGAAACACAAGATCAAGACCAATTTATTCTTCCTACTTCTTTTTGTCACTCCCTAGGCAAATTCACATTGGGTCATTGCCACCTACAATTATATTGGCTGGCGTAGTCTCATGCTTCATTGAGGCCAACAGACACAAGCCATCTCTGCTTTCACCTACCTGTGTCTGGATTTTCTACATTACATTCCCTCAGGAAGTAGGAAGGCATGGGATGCAGCCTGAACTCTGAAACTTGACTGTTAACGTGTCCACCTACCAGCTGTAATGCTTTTGGACAAGTGATTCAGCTTTTCTGTGCCTAGTTTTCCTAATCTGTAAAATGGGGTGTTGATAATAATCACACCTCACAGGATACTTGTGAAGAAGAAATGCCAGTATTTACTTAATATTTTGAAAGTGCTCAAAACAGTGCATTGTGCATAGTAGGCATAGACTAGTGTTTGCTATCATTCAAATCTCAGAAAACGATGGATCCTCTTCTTTTTTGAGGTAAGCTGCTGCACCTGTACCTGGTGCTGTTTCCCTTACCTCTAACAAGAGCTGGCTCCATCAGTGTCTTCTTTCTCCATCTGCAATCTCTCCTTCTGTCAGATCCCTCTCTTCAGCCTCAGCAAGTGCAGCGAAAGCGAGATTTCGTTAAGGATTTGCAAGATCACGTGCCTGCTGGGCCAGCACACTCGGGGTGGGTTACAGAGAGCTATTGATTTCCTACCATGCAGGTTCCTCCCCCAGTTCCTCATTGGGTACTGCAGGGCTACAATCTTCCCAGCATTTGCTTCAGCTGTCTTGGCTCCTCGTAACTTCTGGTTGCCTGAGAACTTTCCAGGTGCATGTAACCTAGCTGTTAGGCTAGTTAGCTACATGTCACTTTCCACACATCTGCAAGCTGTTATGCTAAACACTTTGAAAATAGACCAAATGTTTACTACTCACAAGCCTTTAAAGAAGCTGAGGATGCTGGGTGGGCACTTGACAGTGGTTAAGAAACCCACATCCTACACCAGAGTTCCTGGTTACTCTGCTTCCAATCCAGCCTCTGCTAATGCACACCCTGGGAGGCAGCCAGTGATGGTTGAACTTGGGTGCCTGTCAACCACGTGGGAAACCCAGATTGAGCTCTCAGCTTTCAGCTTTGTTCTGGCCCAGCCACAGATATAGTGGACACATGGGGAATGGTCTATCAGTGGAAGATATTTTTCTCTATATAACTCTCTCTGTGTCTTTTGAATAAATAAAAAGTATTTTTTAATAAGATGCTGAGTACTAAAGAGTTAGGGAAGGGTTCACAGAGGAAGCTAAACTAAGCTGACTTTGAAGGCTACATTTGAATTTACTTGATGGGCAGAGGTGTTGCAGGGAATCAGAGGTGGTTAGAAAAGTGAGGTTTCAAGCAAATAGCTTTGATGTTTTATGGATGCCTGAGGACTTGCTCAGGGTGTTAACTGTATGGAACACCTGGGGCCATTTTCTACAAGTGAGTCTCTAAGGCCAAGTCACAACCTCGAGTGAGTTCAGGGACATGAAGGTAAAGGAGTCAAGTAAACTGCTTACCAAGATGGGAGGGGAACTTAGCTGCTTCCCACTTAAAAACCACAGCCTGCGGCAGGGGCTTGAGTGCCAGTAGTGGATTTTAGGAGGTGTTCCCAAAGAATGAGAGTGAGGGACCGAGGAGAAAAGAGGAGAAAAAGTCTAAAATGAATGAGGTATTTTACTGCTGCTCACTTAGAAAGCAGCCCCAAGGGAGTCCGGAACAGAGGCACTGCTGCAGAGAGGTGAGCTCAGGCCCCAGCCAAAGACTGCAGCTGCAGCTCTTTCATTTGACCCACACAGAAGGGCTGGCCAATATGGCCAGCAAGCCCAATTTTTATGTTAAATCCTTGACCTGGATCTCTCCGTAACTAATTCTAATTTTTCTAAAACACTGTGGGGCCAGACAAAACACATCTGCCAGCATAATTCAGCCCTCAGCTGCCGCTTTATAACCTCTGCTTTAAGAAGGCTTTGATTTAATTCTATAACAACAGAATTTAAATGTCAGGCAATGAGGAACCAGTGGAAGTTTTGAAGCAAAAGAGTGCTGTGACCAAAGTTGGGAAATAATCCTCTTTAAAAATTTTTTATTTATTTGAATGGTAGAGTGACAAAAAGAGAGGAGGGGAGAGGGAGGGACAAAGAGAGAGAGCGAGCGAGCAAGAGAGAGATCTTCTATCCACTGGTTCACTCTCCAAAGGCTTCATTGGCTGAAGCTGAACCAGACCAAAGCAATAAGCTAGGAAATCCATCAAGGTCTCCCACCTAGGTGGCAGGGGCCCAGGTAATTGGGCCATCATTCACTGCTTTCCCAGGCTCATTAGCAGACAGCTGGATCAGAAACAGCAGCCGGTACCCTAACCAGCGCTCCAACATACAACGCCCGCCATCACAAGCAGGGGCTTAATCTACTGCTCCACAACACTGGGCCCCAGTAGTCCCACCTTCAAAGGCTTTGTGCTTACTCCCAGTGTATCAGTCCATGAATTCTGAGGCGGCAACCAACTGCCACAGGACTACATGGAGGTCACACACAAATCTCTCTTGAAATCCAGCACAGGCCAGCACATCCCCAACTAGGAGGGACTGCAATGTCCTTGATCCCAAAGATGAATTCCCTGGTTTCTTTCCCAGTTTCCATGGCGATCCCATGCAAAGAAACATGCAACCAAATATGTCCTTTCCCCAGTTCACTAAGAAGGGCCCGGTACCCCAGAGGTGTGACAAGGAACTGGGTGCTGGCATCAGACGGCAGCAGTCTGAAAGTGCCCACCTGCACACCACCTCTCCCGCCAGCACAAACCCAGCACCTGGATACGGCCCTGCCAGCTCTCTGGGAGGACTCCTGCAAACAAAATCCGTCAGTCCTGCTGCATAGGTGGAGGCGATGAAGAAAGGAAGGGGAGCACCTGACTCAGCAAATGAACCCCTCACCCAGCTGGCTGACTTGAGGTGTTACATGGCTGCTGCCATGCATCCTGGCAAAGCAGACTAAACTACTGAGTCCCACCTGCTCCACTTCCAATCCACCTCCATGCTGATGCACCTAGGAGGGCAACAGAAGATGGCCCAAGTGCTTGGGCCCCTGCACCTACATGGGAGACCCAGATGGAGTTCCAGGCTTCTGGCTTCAGCCTTGTCCTGCCCCAGCTGTTGTGGCCATCTGGAGAATGAACCAGTGGATGGAAGAGCTCTTTGTCTCCTTCTGCCCCTCTGTCCCTCGCACTCACTCTGTAACTCTGCCTTTCAAATAAATCTTTGAAAAACTAATAATAGTGGCTGACGCCGCAGCTCACTAGGCTAATCCTCCGCCTGCAGCACCAGCACCCGGGGTTCTAGTCCCGGTTGGGGCACCGGATTCTGTCCCAGTTGCTCCTCTTCCAGTCCAGCTCTCTGCTGTGGCCCTGGAGTGCAGTGGATGATAGCCCAAGTCCTTGGGCCCTGCACCTGCATGGGAGACCAGGAGGAAGTACCTGGCTCCTGGCTTTAGATCGGAGCAGCGCCCCAGCCGAAGTGGCCATTTTGGGGATGAACCAACGGCAAAGGAAGACCTTTCTTTCTGTCTCTCTCTCTCTCTCACTAATTCTGCCTGTCAAAAAAATAATAATAATAATAATAGGAAAGGTACCAGAGGGAAGGGAGTCAAATGCAAAAATCAGCTACTTTTCTCATCCTCAGGGAAGCCTTGTCCTTCCAGGTTTAGCCACCTAAAGCAGGAGACACAGAACAAAGGTGTCACTGCTTGCCTTTGGAAGCACAATTTAGTGAACTCTTCACTTTAGGTCATTTGTTTGAATCCTTTTTAGAACATGATTTTAAGCTGTAACCTGGGTGAATAAATTCATAGCGAGAGTAACAATGGAAAATTTATCAAATGTGTGAGAGAGGTAAGAAAATATCATTACATAAGAAACACTATAACAGAAATTAAGACTGGAAGACTTAGAAAGTCTTCTCCCATGAAATAACAACAACAAAACTATTTAGAAATACTCAGACTTGCAAGGATACACATTATGCTCATAGCATTGGTTACCTCTGGGAAGCACAAAATGGGACCGGGGAAATGTGGAGTTTAAGAAGCTTTTTCCCACTTCAAAAGTGATTGAATATTTGACTGGGGAAATGTATGTATGTTTACTTATGTGATTAAATATTAATTCAAGTAACAAAAAAAAAATTATTCCCTCCACCTGAGAAAGATCCTCCGGGTCACATAAATGTACCTTGGAATAGTTGTGATTGAAGTGCACTGTTGAACAACAAGTCAATCCACGATGTGGCGCGACAGCACGGATCAATGATTAGCCCAGAGTCTCCGCTGCACGATCAGGAATTTTCTCAGTTTCGACCACAAAGAGGTTTTAGTTCTGGGCACAAAAGCCCAAATTATTAAATGGATGAAGTCCTGACTTCTTTTCCTGTGGAAGCTGCAGCTTAGTGAGTGCAAAGCCCACGCCATATCCACGGCAGTGTGGAGCAGCTTTCCTGTGAAAATGCTGACAGCAGAGTCCTGCGCTGTCTCGCCAAACACAAAGCAAGGGAACCTCACCTCCCTTCGTGTGCTCCTTCTTATCAATAATGAAGCCTCTGCTTTGCTGGGAAACTGTACGGTTTCATCCAAAGTCCAAAGTCTTCTTAAGTGAAAAGGAAATTTTCCAACAAATATGAAGTGAGATAAAATTAATCAAGTGCTTACTAAAAGATCACTTGATACATAATTAATGCCTTGTAAGTGCGCATTAAGTAAATTAAACTCTATTGACTAGGAACTAATTGTACTTAAAATAAAGCAAGGTCTTTGCTTAAGTGTTTTAACAATTTAGACAATTAGAAGTTCCCTCTGCAGGGCAGGGGGTGGTGGTTGGCTCAGTGGTTCAGTCACTGCTTGGGACAATCGTATACCATATCGGAGTGCCTGGTTCTCGTCCTCGCTACTCCTCTTCCTGTTTAGCTTCCTACTAATGCATACTCTGCAAGGTAGCAGGTGATGGCTCAAGTGCTTGGATCCCTGATACCCATGTGAAGTTCTGGCTCCTGGATTAAGCCTGGCCCAGCCCTGGCGGTTGTAGGCATTTGGAGAGTGAACCAGCAGATGGAAGATTCTCTCTCCCTCTCTCTCTCATCCCCCACCCCATTTCTCGCCCTTTCTTTCTGCCTTTCAAATAAAATAAAAGTGAATAAATACAAATTCTGAAAAAAGAAGTTCCCTCTACTTGCCTTCTCCAGCCCCTTACAGGTAAAACTGTTCTGAAGAGGCATCCCATCCGCGCCAGGCGGCACCCACACTGCAGCAAGAGCTGTTTGAGTCCAAGCAGTCACTCTGAATCTTGGCCACATGGAATCATCTCAGGAGATCATGAAAATCTCTGGAGACCCAGACACACCCTAGGGTAATTAAGTCAAGAGCACTGGGAGTGTACCCTGGAATGACTTGTTTTGTTTTTAACTTCCCCAGTGATTCCAACATGCTACTAACTTTGAGAACATTTGAACTGCTCAACTATTTGCCTATAACCTACCAGGTAATTTTTAATAGATTCTGAGTAGGGCCAGGAATGCTATGTTTCTAACAAGCTCCAAGGTAGTATAACAAGGATTTCATTTCTAGAATCTCTCATGCAAACAGCTATGGAGATATGCATAAAAACATTCACTGCAGGGGCTGGCGCGGTGGCACACTAGGTTAATCCTCTGCCTGCAGCGCCGGCATCCCATATGGGCACCAGGTTCTAGTCCCAGCTGCTCCTCTTCCAGTCCAGCTCTCTGCTGTGGCCCAGGAAGGTAGGAGAGGATGGCCCAAGTGCTTGGGTGCCTGTACCTGCATGGGAGACCAGGAAGAAGCACCTGGCTCCTGGCTTCGGATCAGCATAACTCCAGCCGTGGCAGCCATTTGGGGGGTGAACCAACGAAGGGGATACCTCACCGTCTGTAACTCTACCTGTCAAATAAATAAATAAATAATCTAAAAAAAATTTCACTGCAGTATTGTTTGAAACTTGAAAACCACCTAAATGTTCATCAGAAGGATGGATTAATTGTGGTATATTCAGACAAGGGAACATATAACATTTAAAGGGAATACATAGCATTTAAAATAAATTATGAGTGCATGAATCATCATAGATAAATCTCATCAAGTTAAGAAAAAAAGCATTTCATTTGATGATTCCATTAATATTAATTTTGAAAGCAGAAACAATAATAGTATGTTTTGTTTACATATATGAATGGTATCAACATAATAATATACATGGAAATAGTAAATACCAATCTCAAAATTGGGGGTTTATCTGGAAAGAAGCCAGCAGATTGAAATTGGGGTGGGGTACACACTGGACCTCAGCTGAATCTGTAATGTTTTCTTTCTTTTAAAAACAGAATGAGAGGCTGGTGCTGTGGTGTAGTAGGCTAAGTCTCCACCTACAGCACCGGCATCCCTAATGGGTGCTAGTTCATGTCCTAGCTGCTCTTTCTGATCCAGCTCTCTGCTATGGCCTGGGAAAGCAGCGGAAGATGGCCCAATCTTTGGTCCCCTGCATAATATGGGAGACCCTGAAGAAACTCCTGGCTCCTGGCTGCGGATCAGCCCAGCTCCAGCCATTGTGGCCATTTGGGGAGTGAACCAGTGGATGGAAGATCTGTCTGTCTGTCTGTCTGTCTCGCTCGCTCGCTCTCTGCCTAAAGCTCTGCCTCTCAAATAAATAAAGTCTTTAAAAAAAAAAACAGGCCGGCGCCGCGGCTCAACAGGCTAATCCTCCGCCTTGCGGCGCTGGCACACCGGGTTCTAGTCCCGGTCGGGGCACCGATCCTGTCCCGGTTGCCCCTCTTCCAGGCCAGCTCTCTGCTGTGGCCAGGGAGTGCAGTGGAGGATGGCCCAAGTGCTTGGGCCCTGCACCCCATGGGAGACCAGGATAAGCACCTGGCTCCTGCCATCGGATCAGCGCGGTGCGCCGGCCGCAGCGCGCTACCGCGGCGGCCATTAGAGGGTGAACCAACGGCAAAGGAAGACCTTTCTCTCTGTCTCTCTCTCTCTCTCTCTCACTGTCCACTCTGCCTGTCAAAAATAAAAAAAAAAAAACAGAATGAAATATGACAAAATCTTAGGATTTGATAGTGCTATAAAACTGTTTTATAAGTTAAATGTTTACAATACTCTGTACTCCATTTCCTGTAATATATTCAATAAACCTCATATTAAGTAATCTTATTTTTCTTCCCCAATGTACATATAACCTATTTATTTCTAGTGCCAGAGAGCTCAGTGATATTTATGTATATGATCATTTGGTTATCCTCTAACCTCAGCATAAATGAAATAATTTATAATTTTTAAAACATAATTTATGAGGCTGGCATTGTGGCACAGTGGGTTAAGCTGCTGCCTGCAGTGCCAGCATCTCTTATAGTCGCAGGTTCAAGTCAAGGCTGTTCCGCTTCTGATCCAGCTCCTTGCTAATGTGCCTGTGAAAGCCACAAAGGACTGCCCAAATGCTTGGGCCTCTGCACCCATGGAGGAGACCTGGAGGAAGCTCCTGGCTCCTGGCTTTGGTCTAGTCCAGCAATGGACACTGTGGCTATTTGGATATGGAAGATTCTCTCATTCTCTCTCTCTCTCTCTCTCTCTCTCTCTTCCTCCCTCTCTCTCCATCTAACTCTGCCTTTCAAATAAAGAAAAAGAAAGAAAGAAAGAATTTATGTGCACCATGTTCACAGCGGCATTTACAAAAATCAAAAGGTGGCCGGTGCCGCGGCTCACTAGGTTAATCCTCCACCTGCGGCGCCGGCACACCAGGTTCTAGTCCCAGTCGGGGCACCAGATTCTGTCCCGGTCGCTCCTCTTCCAGGCCAGCTCTCTGCTGTGGCCCGGGAGTGCAGTGGAGGGTGGCCCAAGTCCTTGGGCCCTGCACCCCATGGGAGACCAGGAGAAGCACCTGGCTCCTGCCTTCGGAACAGTGCGGTGCACCGGCCGCAGCACGCCGGCCGCAGTGGCCACTGAGGGGTGAACCAATGGTAAAGGAAGACCTTTCTCTCTGTCTCTCTCTCTCACTGTCACTCTGCCTGTCAAAAAAAAAAAAAAATCAAAAGGTGCAAGCAACCTAAGGGTCCATCAACAGGTGAACAGATAAATAAAATGTGGTTTGGACATACTAGGTTCTTTTCCAAATTCATGGAAAATGCACATTATCTTTTAATTCCACCTGTCCAGGAATTTTTGTGGCCCCCTTCAGACAATGGAATACTACTAAGCCTTAGAAAGGAAGGAAATTCTGCTACATATTACAACACAAATGATTCTTGAAGACACTATGCTCCATGAACTAAGAAAAATGATGTAAGATTCCATTTGAATAAGATACCTAGAGGGGCTGGCACTGTGGAATAGCGGGTAAAGCTACCACCTGCAATGCCAGCATCCCATATGGGCACCAGTTTGAGTCTTGGCTGTTCTACTTCAGATCCAGCTCTCTGCTGTGGCCTGGGAAAGCAGTATAAGATGGCCCAACTTCTTGGGCCCCTGCACCCACACGGGAGACCCAGAGGAAGCTCCTGGCTCCTGGCTTCAGATGGGTGTAGCTCCGGCCATTGACACCAGTTGGGGAGTGACAGACCTCTCCCCCCAACTCTCTCTCTGCCTTTCCTTCTCTCCCTAACTCTGACTTTCAAAGAAATTAATAAATCTTTAAAAAAAAAAAAAAAGATACCTGTAATAGTCAAGTGGTTACCAGGGCCTAGGGGGAAGGGGAGAGAAGAGTAACTATTTAATGAGTACTGAGTTTTGGTTTAAAAAAAAAATTAGTTAAGTTCTAGAGCTGGATGGTAGCCATGACTGCACAAGGAAGTGAATGCACTCACTGCCAAGGAACTGTACCCTGAAAGCATTAAAATAGTAAATTTAGTGCCTTGTGTATTTTGTCCATAGTTTTCAATTTAAAATCTCAAGATGATATAAATATATGACATTTTAGAGTTCATACCAATCCCAAAGAATGAGATACATGCACACGGGTTGGTGTGGGACACTGGCCCAGGCAGCTCTCCCAGAAACACCAGGCAGTGCACAGTGGACTTGAGTGCCTCCATTGTTATTGCATAAACTCTCTCGGGGAAATGCCTAGGAAAATCGTGACTATGATTGGCTCAGGGCAAGAGGACGGGGAAGTGTGGAATTCAGTAGTGAGTTCAGGACTTATCTATTCAGAAATTAATTTTTTAAAAAGGTCCATTCTGGGGGCCGGCAGTGTGTCGCACTGGGTTAATGCCCTGGCCTGAGGCACCAGCATCCCATATGGGCAACGGTTCTAGTCCTGGTTGCTCCTCTTCCAATTCAGCTCCCTGCTATGGCCTGAGAAAGCAGTAGAAGATGGCCCAAGTCCTTGGCCTCTGCACCTGCGTGAGAGACCAAGAAGCTCCTGGCTCCTGGCTTTGGATCGGCACAGCTCCAGCCGTTGCGGCCATCTGGGGAGTGAATCATCGGACGGAAGACCTTTCTCTCTGCCTCTCCTCTCTCTCTCTGTACCTGTGACTTTCAAATAAATAAATCTTTAAAAAAAAAAAAAAAGGTCCATTCTTCTGAATGATCCATAATTCTGAGAGAAGAATGAAGGAAAAAACTGGATTTAATATTTTTTAAAGTCTGGGTTGAGGCTTAATTCAAATTTTATTTCTGGGGATTATTCATAAACTATTGAGAACTGAGATGTGAATATTGTTTAATAGTCATGTGATTATGACTTTTTACCAAAAAATCCCCTAAAATTACATCTCATAGTGTTTATGTGCTTGTATGTGTGTGTCTATGATTATACCTGTATTACACATACACACAAGGGGTGGGGGGAGAGGACGATTAGAAGTGTGTTAGGGAGCTATGGAAGTATGAGTAATATGAACTTATTTTTGAGATTAAGAGGCTCTGCCAAAGAGATCATAAATGACAGAACTGGGGCCAGTTACCCAGTATGGACTTTCTCTATATTTAATAAAAGGTGTAAAGATGTCTCCTTCTATAATGCCAGTTTAGTAAAGCAGAAAATAAATTATCCTTGGGAAAACGTTAACATTTTGTACCTTGGTTTTCACTGTTGTTAACATGATTTCCATGTATTCAGTAACATTTGCCCCCATGTATAATTGTTTTCAACTTTTAAGTCTTCTTTGATGAAAGATTCTTCTAATCCTCGACATCCATTTGGGGATTTCATTGACCATTATTTTAATCTGTGCGTTTGGTGTTCACATACAGGAGAATTATTGATAACAGATCTTGTGAAGTAAAAATGGACATCTAGAAAGCATCACAAAACATCATACATTTGCATGCACACACATGTGACTACATATCTATACATACACACATATGATGGTACTTAAAAGAGTTTGTGAAAAATGCAATTAAAAATATTTCAGTCCTTCAAATCATTCAAAATTTTGTGGATAAGCTGGAAGTTTTCCTTGAATACTTGTTACTTTAGCACTTTAAGGATAGAAAAACACCTTTTTACGTATTAAATATTATTATTCACCTCAAAACTTTCCTGTGTTTTGGAATGGAACTACTTAAGTTCTGTCTTTTCTCTGTATATATACAAGTAGTACAGTTTATAACTTTCAAATAGCTTGTATTTTCAATGTGGTTTTTTTTTGATATCCTCAAAAATTAAGGAAAACAGTGACACAAAACAGTATTTTACTTGACTGTTTCCTAAACATAAATGTATCTTTCCAATTTTATTTTCTTGTTCAAAAGCTCAATTTTGCTTGAGAGTGCTTTTACTTGAAGATAAAGACCATCCAGATGTATGTCTTTATGTCAGGCAGAAATCAACCTATTTAAAATTGCTTTGGGTAATCCATAGAAGGATTAATTCAAATACAGATAAATGACAATTGGCAGTGTATGACAGTATAATTTTGTATTTTCAAAAGAAGGATTAAAGCCGAATTCCTGTTGTCTTTTTTCCCTTTTTATAATACTGACCAGTTGCTGGTGTTTCATTGCTACTGAGATCTTTTTAGAATAAAAGTTTAAGAGTTTTTTTAAAATATTTTTAAATTTTAAAATCCCTGCACTTTTCGTAATTCACATTTTCCATGGACTTTTCCAAGTGCCCTTGTCCTTGTGTCCTGATTCCCAATTCACTTTTCCCATTGTCAACTTCAGCAGTTTAAGCTATAAAAGTCTGCAGTATCTTTTAAAGATGTGAGACTTTTTTACTTACAGATTAAAATTCATCTCTTTGATATTTTGCTTAATTTACCAAGTAAAAATTCATATCCTCCTCGACAGTTTCTAACCAGAGATTCCGCTTCAAAACTAGTGTACCAATCACAAACTGCTAGCTGCAACATTCAGAGAGTCCACAAGATGGCACTAGATACCTTTGGTCAAAGTCCATAATCCAGCAGGCTGAATCTGGAAAACAGAGTGAGCGCCTCTAGCATCAGCAACGATTAAAAATTGAGACTAAAATGAAAGACATCTTGTTCCTGTCTGGAGGGAGGGCCGCCAGCCAACAAACACTGAAAGTTTTAATTGCGTACTTAAAAAGAAGTCCAAAATGTCAAGCACAAGTTATGGATCGCCTATGGTGGTATTAAGTCTTTCAGTGACAGATTTCTTACTTTGGACATATTTCATTACTGGTACTTAATCATATTAATCATACTTCCATAGCTCCCTAACACACTTCTAATCGTTCTCTCCCCCCACCCCTTGTGTGTATGTGTAATACAGGTATAATCATAGACACATACATACAAGCACATAAACACTATGAGATGTAATTTTAGGGGATTTTTTTGTAAAAAGTCAATTATATGACTATTAAATAATATTCACATCTCACAGTTCTCAATAGTTTATGAATAACCCACAGAAATAAAATTTGAATTAAGCTTCAACCCAGACTTTAAAAAATCTTAAAATTCATACAAAAAGATCTATTTTTGATCTCTTAGCAATCTTACATCAATTTATAAAAGATGGGGGGAGATGAATTGCTCGCCTTTTTGATACAAGCCATTGTAAAGGATAAGCCCGAGTGCTTGATCTTGAATAGATTTGTCACCCAATGAATAAGCCTCAGAAATGCCTAAAGAAAAACTGAAAATCTCCAGTGGGCTAAGCTTTTTTTTTTTTTTTTTTTTTTTTTTTTTGATGCCCATTGCCATGGCTTTCTTTGAAGCTCAAAATCTCTTGGAGATGATTCAACACAATATGCTGATGCCTTAAGTATCTCAAAACACACAAGTTCAGTGTGATCTGTTCTCTTCATTCAGAAATAATTTTTTTGCAGACTCGAGAATTTTTCCCACGACACAAAGTGTATGTGCCTTGCATGCCAATTAAATAAAGTGAAACATCTTCACAGCCTATAATCTACTTTTTAAAAGGAACATTTAAATTCCATGGCATACTGCATACAGTGAACCAGACGTACTCAAAGGACCACATCTCAACAATATATTGCATGTATCAGTTGATTACATTTGCAAGGGTATTTTAAATGTCAAACACCCAAAACATTAAGAGGCATCTGCTTTTTAAAATGTGTTTATTTTCAGCTGTGGTTATGGTCCACCCTTTCTCAGAATCTGAAGGGAACATAAATATTGAAAAACCAAAAAGAATCCGTAATATTGGTCCCAGGCTAACTCCAGTGATGAGGGGAAAGTGTGAGCAGCTGGGTCAAATCTACTGCAAGCCCAAGAGCAGAAAGAGCTCAAAAAGCCCATGGAAGACTATATGGGAACTGATGAATGAGGAAGCCCGGTCATCAACGGTCAGCACCAGAGCAGCGCCTCCGTGCTGACAACTGCCTTCTTCCTTTGGTCTCCAACTCACAACCAAACTATTTTCAGACAAGACTCAGAAACTGTTTTATTAAATTGAACACAAAATGCCTGTTTTAATAACATCAAGCCTTTATCAGAAATCAGTACATAAGTGAGGATACACAGCCAAAATAAGCCATCAACATAAGCAGTGTAAATTTTAATAACTTTCAGGTTTCTATATTCAATACGCTGAAGAAAATAAAACCAAAGTAGCAATTTCAGTTTCACAATTCACAGTTGATTGGTTTTAATCCCATGATACATTTGTCATTTCTGTAGCCCCAAAACACAGATTTCCAAAGTAGTGACTGGCACTGTGCTCCAACAGCATACAGAGATCCTAAATCCCTGTATGACATTTAGAGAAAATTTTAGGAAACAACCCAATTTCATACAGTTTGGGTTGGGTTTTTTTTTAATATCCTTTACCAAAAATATGGTTCTAGTGAAACAGCAAAAGCGGTTTTAAAAGTTTGCCATGCCACTAAATGAAGGGTTCTATAGTCTCCCTTCATGTTTTGGGATTTTATTCTCTAATTTAAAACAATAACTGCATTTAAATGCAAGCTTGCAGTGAAAGCAAACTCAGATTTGCTTCTGGATCTACAGCATACATCCAAGAGAGGCAACTTTTTGTCCTAGCAGAGACATGGAATGCTTTAAAGCAGAGTGTGACATATCTAGTAAGGCATCTCAAAGCAGACACACCACTCCCACACTAAGTCATTACAGTCAGCCAAAGGGACCACGAGGTCACCAATGAATGCAGAACGTACTGAGTGACACGCTGATTTACAAAAAGCACAGGAAGGTACTCAGGTACCAAAAGAAGGCAAAACAACAGCCAGACACTCCCAAAGAGCTTTGTTCCCATAAATGTCAGATTTGCAGAGCAGAAATAAACTACTTTATGTGTGCTTTGCTCTAGGATAACACCACTCACACTGACACATGGAATTCCTTTTCCTTAAAAAAATATATCATGTAGAGAACACACTCATAATCAGTGATATAGAATAGTTATTTTCACTAGTGAGGGGTTCACTTATGTACTTACACAGAATTATCAGTGAATCATGAAAGTCGTTTAAATGCAAACAGAAATCAGATAAAACCTACATTATTAGTACTCGGCAGTGCAGTGAGATTTTTAGTAATTGCACTGGACTTAATTAAGAACTGTAAGAATATCTTTAAACTCAAAGAAATTTGCAATGTCTAAAAATAAAAGTCTAATTAGTAAATACACATATTTTCTTTTCAAGGGCCCAAAGGAAGTATTCTGTTACTTTGGAAACCATGAATTTTATCAAACAAGTACAAGAATATGAGTCGCGAACATCTACATTTCAGTTGTGAGTCAATTTTCCACATTGAATCTTCCTGATCTGGGATAAGTCACTTAAATTCTTCAGATTTTACCCACAAAAAAGTGGTCATTAAAAATAAAGGCATAGATCAAAAAATGTTGTAAATATTACTAAAGCTAAAAATGGTTAGTTAATAAGGCTCACAATTTCAACAACTCATTGTACAGTACAATCATTTTTAATTCTGCTGATTATAATGAGAGGAAGCATGGGAAATTCAAACCATATCTTTAAATAAACCAATAGTTTTGACTTTCTAAACTACTTTCCTGGAACTGTGTAAACCAGCTAATCACACATGGGTTGGAGCCTTTCCTCCCCTCCACTTCCGGCGGAGCAGCTCAATAATGAAAGGAGAAGGCAGGCAGGCAGAAAAGCAGCAAGACTGACATATGGCGTGAGCCGAGCTCATACACCCCAACCAGTAACTGACAGTTTTCAAAGAAACTGCATAGTTCAGCAAAAAACACACCATCAGAAGAGGAGTAAAGAAAACATTCTTGCCATGAAACTGTAACATGAATGATGATTAAGCATTTTAAATGACCACCTCAAGAACACTTCCTTCTAAAAAGGAGTAACCTTCCCTCCCAGTAAGCACACACCAGAACAGAAACTGGAAGACTAAAGTCCACAGGAGAAAACCAATCCATCAGTTGGCTCAGGTTATCAACTTCACACACTGCTTTCAAAAAGATAAGGATATTCAAATAAACACTAAACTCTAGTTAATGACATCTATACTAAAAATTTGGGGTAGGCAAGATGTCCTATCTGAAATTTACATTGAAATGTTTTCAAAAAAAAAATGGATAGGTGAATGGAGGGATGGAGAGATATGTAGGAATACAAGTGCAATAAAATGCTGAAGGTAGCAGAATCTAGTGGTGAGTATACTATAAATTTTTTCAACTTTGATAAATGTCAAATTTTTTGATAAAATGTTAAAAATATTAATATTTCTACAAAAAATTAACTTAGCAGTGTTTTAAAGATTCTCTAAGTACTCAGCAATTCAGAATTTTCAATTAACCAAAGTAGGGAAAATTTTGTTTTAAAAGGCTTCAAGCCTGACTGGTGAAAATGCCTCTTTTAATGTAAAGACAAACTAACACAATTAATAATTATTATGTCTCACAGCCTCTTTATACACCGTATTTGCAAATATATAATTCTCTCCCCTCTGCAGAAAAGTTGGAATAAAGTACTGGAAAAAATAATTTTCCCAAATTGTCAAGTTCTCCCAACCCACCACACCACCATTCACTAAATACAAATGTTACACAGATCGAGGTGCAAAATGACCTATGACTCTTGCCAGTCTGGAACAACTGAATTTATTTTCTGGGAATATGGTTCCTGACCAATAATGGTAATAGGTTTTCTTGATATTAAATTAAGATTGCATTAAGAAATAAAAGAGAAGAATTCACACAGACCTTTGCTATTCCAAGTGCCTGTTTTATGAGTTGTGATTAATGGCAATAATTCTGTCATCTCTTCTCTCTGTGAAATGCTAATGCTTGCTAAAGGCACTCATATTCTGGGCTTAACGGAGACAGGGTCACATAGGACCATAAGCCAGTACTCTTTTTGGTAGCTACCCAGAAAGGGAGTTTACTAATGATCCTCCCTTTCATAAAGGGAAGAAAAAAATGAAGCAGCTATCAGTAGAAATCTCTTATGAGAAGTTATTTACATAGCTAATTGTCCATTCAGGTATCTGGATAGTAGTAGCTTATGACGATAGGGGTTCCCCCGCCAAAAATAATAACACTAAAAAAGATTTTCTTATCTATGAAACTCCTCAACAATGATTTGGGCTGCTAAGAAACAGTTGGGAAGGTAGAATTCTTTAAAACATCTATTCAAAAACTCTTTGCTTTGTACAATTAACATTTTGCTTATACTGCTAGAATGTTGTCTTATGTCTAAAGAAGCTCTATCATCCCGATTATACAACTCACCAGCTCTCCAGAGAGTACTTCCAGTCTGAATTCTGACACTGAGGAAACAAAATAGGTGAGATTCCAAATCTACCATTTCTGCAGGAAATGTTGTATCAAACACTTCCACGTCTCCTTTGACACAAACAAGACTCATCTTACACAAATCACTGGGCAGTCCTCAAACTCATTGTTTACAATCTCAGCCAACTCAGGAGTGAAGAATCATAAATCCTGAAGCTAATCCTTAGAATCTCTCTACAAAGGAAGACTTAGCCAAATGTATACATACAAAGGGACTTCAGTCAGTCAGTGGAAATGAAATTAAAAGGTAGGCTTATTTTGGTGCAAAATATTTTGAAATCCATGCATAATTCTTGCATAATACACATTTTCCATGGACTTTTTGAAAATTCCACATACGTATAGATTTCAAAATTGTTAGCACTAAAATAAACTTATTTCCTGATTCTATTTTCCCACGAACTTTTTAAAGCACCACTGTATGTGTATATGTGTATGTGTGTGTGTGTGTGTATTTCCTTATATCCTTGTTCAAACTGTAGGTAGACAGCTATAGGCAAAAGCATACAGTTCTTAAAACAGCTTTGCAAAATCAAATAGAGCATCTTTTCCTTCCTGTTAGTCTTTTAAATCAGACATAGGATGATCTCAACCATGATTCTTCATTCAACCTCAGGGTTTCAAAAATCCTAAATGGTTTAGGAAGAGTTGGGTAGGAGGAACTTTTTCAAAATAAATAGTATAGAAAAATTATTCACCTTCCAGAATTCAGCACAATAAGAGACAAGCAGACAAATGCAATACACACATGCACTTATTTACAAGTCGCAGGGCATGAGACACAAAGCCAGACTAACAAAGCATTTCTCTTCAGTATGGACTCAAAGGGATTACAGGTCACATTCAATTCTGTCACTTAACTTTTTTTTTTTTAAAGAAAAAAAAACACTTTGAAGGCAAATGGAATCCAATCATTTAATTGGAATGTGAAATTTTTCCTTTACAACTTCTTGTCCACAATACCTTAGAAGAGTTTCTAACTGTTATCTTCTAACACTGATTTTTAATGACAACTTACACAAAGATATTCACAGAGAAAAGAGACTGACGCCATGAGTTCTTAGGGATGATGACTGTAATCTACTGTTTCTGACTGAAGGTTTTTCATTGTTAGGCCTCAGATACCCTTGGATACAGTATATAAAAAGACAGGAACAGGATTCCCGGGGGAGCACAGGGTGCAAGTCCCAAAGCACGGTACAGAGCAAGACTGGACTTCACAAAATTTGAAACCAACGAAGATCACATATCACTGATTCAGGAGCAACAACCGCCTGCCAAGACAGGGAACAACACTGTCTACGTGGGATGTGTGAGTGTGAGAACCTGCACCAGGCACAGATGACAACCTCCGTTTCACCTATGAAACACAGGAGAATCCTGCAAGGTAACAAGCCCGAGACTAGAGGTGTGGGTTTTTTTTAAGATGCGTATATAACCTCTAGCAATGACCATGGAAGTACTTAACAAAGTCCTGGAGTTTGGAAATTAAGGAACAAACTGAGTTCTTTTAGGCAATATGGTACTAAAGTGTCATATAAAACAAACACATAGCTCTTTTTTTAGTGCAAAGAAATAGAGCAAGTAAGAAATAACACTATAAATCTAACTTCTTTCTTTAAAAGAAAATGCTCTTATGTATTCATAACATCTATTAAGGGCACTGGGAAACTGGAAACCTGAATTCACAAGGCCTGCAAAAACATCAGGCCCTTAAGTCCACCGTTTTTCATCCAAGTTGTTAAGTGGGGAGAAGGGGAAAAACGCTTCCTTTCATTTTGTTTCCGTAGGAAAAACTGAAAGTGGATGAGTGCCAGCTTTATAAAATGTAAATTCATATTCATTTTTCTTCATTGTTATCTGAAATAAGGAGTCAATGAAATTCTCTTTATGGTATGACATAAAAACACCTATGTGTGGGGCTGGGATGAATATGGCTGTGTGTATATAGACACAAAGAGAAAAATGAGATTTTTTAAGTAATCATAAGACAAAGTGGCCAGCACTATATTAAAATCTACCAAAAAATTATACTTAGCAGCAAAATGAGTAACCTACTGGCCAATAAGATAAGCCCTACATCATCCTAAACTAACAAAGTGAACTTTATTACTTCAAAAAGGATTATCATACTAAGAATCACGTGTCTAACTAAAAACTCAACCACACACTATTTCATTCTTATTTCTGGAAGAAATTACTGAATAATTCTACTTTTTAATAAACCACCATTCCCACAGAAGAAAATAACTTAATACTTTACTAAATGATAATCACAAATCTGATTTTTAATTATGGGCCTAAGCTGTTCAAACATTGTTCCAAAATAGTATAGAAAATCAATGGTGATTATAATTTCCCTTCTCTCCATCTATTTGCCTATAAAATTTTCAATGAGAAACAGAAACTTTACTTTTAATAAGTAACATAAGCAATCAAATATAAATTGATCATAGTGAAAAGGATGCTCAGTATAAACTTCCAGTTGATTGTGGCCTTTCAGAAGAAGCATGAATGAGCACCATTCTTATCCATGTAACATAAACTATAGTAAATAGATTAAATATGATTAATGGAAGTTTATAGAATATTTCATTATAATCCAGATATACACAATGGCTTCTCATTTGAAAAACAAAAATTTATAATGATCAGATACCAAAGTCATCTATAACATACTTTTAGTCTCTTCAAGGAAGCCATATAAAGATGAAAACCAAAATCCACATATTCTTCTACAGGAAATAATGTAACTGAAACTAGATTAACTTTTTAAAAAACTTCCTCTCTATGAAATAGCAAATGGTAGCATTTTTCAGGTCAGCCAACTAAATGGCAGGATAGAGAGGAATATAAGTAAAGTATAAGGATCGGATTATCTAAAAAGTCTGCCAAAAGCAAATGTCAAGAGATCTGAACTTACCATTGAGACTTTCAAATAAGTGCATGCTACTATCAATGAATTCACAACTCTAAAATGAAAAACCTAATACATATTCACATTTCCTAAAAATCAGCTGAACAAAAAAATCTTACAAACAATATCAAGCTTTAACTCTCTAGATACTATTCAAATGTGGGGCTTGGAAATCCCACAGCACAGCTGGGGCATGAATGTAAGCTTATTAGACATGTTGATGCAATGACGGGGGTAAAAAGAAGAGGGAAGGTGGTGGCAATTACTTGTGGGAAATCCATAACTGGGGATGAACGTAGGCTGTCTGGAAGTATACAAATACATCTAAAATGTCAGAGTTCAAGAAAACCTGCATTTTAATGATGGGGAAGTGGTAGACACTGGGAAAATATGACCTGGGAAAGACCCTCACAGAGTTTATAATAGTGATCTTACTGACAATGCATTAAGGTGATTTTCCAATGAAACCTGGGGAAACTCAAATCTCTGCTTTCTTATTTTTACTGTGATCTAAAGTAAGAACTCAACATAAGTCTTGGTTTAACAGAATCTAAAATTAGAACTGCAACAGATGATGAAATTTTCCAATAGTCACAGCTCTAAACGGCCAGACTAGTAGTCAACCAGAACTTGGCCGAGAGAAACAGTTATTTCTGATGGAGTAGGTAGGTCACATGCTTAGCAGCTCAACATAATTGACCTGAGAAAGCATTAGGACCTAAGAAGCATATTCTTTCCTCCTACCCCCAGTTTTGACATCTCATGGTACCACTGCAGGTTACATGTGTTAACATTAAGCAGAAGAATGTACTCATATCAAAAGACCACAAAGCAGGGCAGGTTGACAGAAGGCAAACAACAGGCAGGACAAGCTGCTCTACTAGAATACAGCAATCACTATACATATCCCAGATTCTCCATCTCATTCCTGTACCGCTGTTCAGACACCTTGCTTTTATGCTGCTTGCTCTCCAAATGCTGCCGGA
This sequence comes from Lepus europaeus, assembly GCF_033115175.1. Lineage (NCBI taxonomy): Eukaryota > Metazoa > Chordata > Mammalia > Lagomorpha > Leporidae > Lepus > Lepus europaeus. The sequence goes on along the minus strand of NC_084828.1, from coordinate 100,904,797 downwards.
ATTCCATCTCCTCGCCAGCCCCAACGTTGCACATGGAGCAGTAAAACTGGCCACTTGGAGTAACACACATGGCTAGATCTCGTGGGATTCGCTGCCGAGAACGAGGATTGAAGTAAGGACCTGCTAAAGCAAGAGACAGAAGAGTCAGATACTCACAATACTCACTAGGTGAATGATGGCCTGATCAGTCATCACTGTAATTTGTATTTTTGAGTTCAAATTTAAAATCCACATATTCTTAAAGTAAATGTAGTTAATGGCATTATAAGTTCATACAGGCTCAATATAAAAAGATTTTCCCAACTATGCCAGAAACTCTCTAAATGAAGTCAACCTTAAAAGTGAGTACAAGGCCGGCGCTGTGGCTCAATGGGCTAATCCTCCGCCTTGTGGCACTGGCACACTGGGTTCTAGTCCCGGTCGGGGCTCCGGATTCTGTCCTGGTTGCCCCTCTTCCAGGCCAGCTCTCTGCTGCAGCCCGGGAGTGCAGTGGAGGATGGCCCAAGTGCTTGGGCCCTGCACCCCATGGGAGACCAGGAGAAGCACCTGGCTCCTGCCTTCGAATCAGCGCAGTGCGCCGGCCGCAGCGGCCATTGGAGGGTGAACCAATGGCAAAGGAAGACCTTTCTCTCTGTCTCTCTCTCTCACTGTCCACTCTGCCTGTCCAAAAAAAAAAGTGAGTAGAATTTTTTTAAAGATTTTATTTATTTATTTATTTAAGCAGAGTTACAGGGAGGGAGGTCTTCCATCCACTGGTTCACTCCCCAAATGGCCAGCAATGGCTGGAGCTGAGCCAGACGAAAGCCAGGAGCCAGGAGCTTCTTTCGGGTCTCCCACATGGGTGCAGCAAGACTTGAACCATCTTCCACTACTTTCAGCCATAACAGAGAGCTGGATCAGAACTGGAGCAGCCAGGAATAAACCCAGGATGCTGGAGGTGGCAGCCTTACTTACCATACCACAATGCCAGTTCCAAAAGTGAGTATGATTTTCAAAAATACTTTAATTTCTAAGGATTACATCAAAAATATTATAATTATGTAACTTTTAATCCACAAATTCTACTCCTATCAATTGTCCTAAGAAAATAGAATTTTCAGAGAGATTTACCAGTAAGGACTGGCCAGGGCTGTGCCAGACCAAAGCTAGCAGCTGGGAGCTTCATCAGGGTCTCCCACATGGGTACAGGGGCGCAAGCACTTGGGCTATCTTCCACTGCTTTCCCAGGTACATTAGCAAAGGGCTGGATTGTAAGTAGAGCAACCAAGACTTGGATCAGCACTCATATGGGATACTGGCACTGCAGACGGCAGCTTAACCCACTGTGCCACAGCACCAGCCCCTATGTTACTGATTTCTTAAGCTGAACCATTAATTCATTAATTTTCTGATTTTCTTTTCTAATATAATAATAAATAGTTAATGCTTTTCTCAAAATACTGCTTTCACAGGATCCTACAAGTTTTGATATGCTATTTTCTTTACCATTTGGTTCTAAGAAATTTTTTTTTATAGAATTTTATTTATTTGAGAAGCAAAGTTACAGAGACAGAGAGGGACAGACAGAGACCTTCCATCTTCTGGTTCACTCTCCAAATGGCTGCAATGGCCAGAGCTTGGCCAGACTGAAGCTAGGAGCTAAGAGATTCTTCCATGTCACCCATGTGGGTGCAGGGGCCCAAGCACTTCGGCCATCTTCCACTGCTTTCCCAGGCCATCTGCAGGGAACAGGATCAGGAGTGGAGCAGCCAGAATTCAACCCTGTGCTCATATGGGATGCTGGCACCATACACAGAAGCTTAACCTACTACGCCACAGTGCCCAGCCCCAGTTCTAAGAATTTTTAACTCTGGGTATGATTTCTTTGATTCCTGAGTTATACAAAAATGTTTTAAAAATTCCGAAACAAAGGGAAATGTTGTTTGCTTTTATACTGTCGTTACTGAAATCTCAATCATACCTTGGTCAAAGGACATAATCTATATTACCTTCATCCTAATATATACTACATCTGATCCTAACACTACCTGGTGCCACAAAGTGATGTTTCAGTTAATAACAAACTGTGTGTGACGATGGTTTCGTAAGATTCTATAGCCTAATGGCATTGCAGCCATCTTAGTTTGTGCACTACTCGCTATGGTGCTTGCACAGTAAGGGTCAGTGAGCCACACCTTCCCAGAAGGTATCCCATTCACTAAGCAACATGTGACTGCTGAGCTATCCCAGTTTCCTTCCTTTCAGCTGGACTTCTCTCATCCAAACTGACAAACTGACTGGGACTTTCATAAGTTATACAATAAAGTTATATATTACTAGTACTTGTATATATTTAGTCTTTCATTAACCATAGCACAGTATGCCTTCTAAATGTCCTTTTTCTCCAGGCTTCTCTTGCTTTTCTTTTTTTTTTAACTTTTATTTAATGAATATAAATTTCCAATGTACAGCTTATGGATTACAATGGCTTCCCCCCCCCCATAACTTCCCTCCCACCCGCAACCCTCCCCTTTCCCGCTCCCTCTCCCCTTCCATTCACATCAAGATTCATTTTCAATTCTCTTTATATACAGAAAATCAGTTTAGTATATATTAAGTAAAGATTTCAACAGTTTGCCCTCACATAGCAACACAAAGTGAAAAATACTGTTGGAGTACTAGTTATAGCATTAAATCACAATGTACAGCACATTAAGGACAGAGATCCTACATGATATTTTTTTAAAAATTGATTAATTTTCTATGCAATGTCCAATTTAACACCAAGTTTTTTTTTTATTTTCAATTATCTTTATATACAGAAGATCGATTCAGTATATACTAAGTAAAGATTTCATCAGTTTGCACCCACACAGAAACACAAAGTGTAAAAATACTGTTTCAGTACTAGTTATAGCATTACTTCACATTGGACAATACATTAAGGACAGATCCCACATGAGATGTAAGTACACAGTGACTCCTGTTTTCAACTAATTTTAATTTTTCTTTATTCCTATAAAGGACCTTTGCTGGCATTTACATGAATCAGAGGTAGAGGTAAGGAGGTTGCGGAGCTACTCAGTCTTAATATCCCTGCAAAAGGTAAGCTGAAAACATTCCTGTAAACTCAGGTCCTGAACTGAATGTGTTCATGAGAATAACCAAGGGAATAAGGGAATATTTTCTTTCTTTTTTTTTTTTTTTTGACAAGCAGAGTTAGACAGTGAGAGAGAGAGACAGAGGGAAAGGTCTTCCTTTTTTCCATTGGTTCACCGCCCAAGTGGCTGCTATGGCCAGTGCATTGTGGCCTGCGCGCTGCACCGATCCAAAGCCAGGAGCCAGGTGCTTCCTCCTGGTCTCCCATGAGGATGCAGGGCCCAAGGACCTGGGCTATCCTCCACTGCCCTCCCGGGCCACAGCAGAAAGCTAGACTGGAAGAGGAGCAACCGGGACAGGATCCAGTACCCCGACCGGGACTAGAACCCAGAATCCTCACAGGCAGAGGATTAGCCTAGTGAGCTGCAGCGCTAGCACCAAGAGATTATTTTCAAAACCACCTATGTCTAAGTTCCTGCCCAAATTTGCTGACTGAAAAATCTCCAAGTTATGGTTCAAGCATGTGTAATTTGTAAAATCTCCCCAGGTAATGCTGATTCATCACTCTGGTTAAAAACCACTGCCACGATCTATTTTATTTTCTCCAAAAAAATAAGTTGAACATGGTCTAACTTCAAGCCAAGTAGCCCACTTTCATGATGTATTTACATTTCTCTGCTGGAAAATATCAGAAGAAGCATAAAGAGACCCTAAAATAGACATTATGGTTTAAAACCAAAATAAATAATAGATAGGAAACAAATAAGACCCAATTCAAAATCAAACAGTGACAAACTCTAAATTCTCAGGACTATCTACTGCCATTGAAGAAAACTTGTGAAAAGTATAACATTTGCAGAAGGCAGCCAAAGTGTGTGCAGACACAAAGGATACCTGAATTGTTCTGTACTGTGTACATACTTCTCCTATTAGGCATCATCTTAAAGTCGCTCCCTTCTTTCCGGGTCCGCCGTGGACCCACCTCTGAGGATTCCCTAGAGAAAAAACAGTACAAAGGGTGAGACTTCTGAACAAGGATCCTTTCCAGCCCTCTATGCTTAAACACGGTTTCACAGGACACTTTGGCCTCAGAGAAAATGGCAATACCTACGAGAATGAGTGACTCTGGGCTTCCGCCAGTCGCAGCCTCTTGGCATGATTCTTCCCTTGATAGTGAGCCTGAGCCACGGCCGGAGAACTGAAGGAGGCATCGCAGAGCTTACAGTAGTCATTCTCGGTGGCCAGGATCACTCGGCCTCCCGGCTTAAAGGAGCCCACCTGACATTAAAGACACAAGAAACAGGGTCAAAAAAATAGGGAGCCAATTCCTTCCTTTCCCTCACAGGTCCTTTTAAGAGTTGTTAAAACAGCCAAAAGACTTGGCATGACCATAAGCACTCAGCTGTATAACAAAAGGAAATAACAATTGATCCTAGACTCCAAAAAAAAGCTGGGAGACCCTTCCCATTATTTTGCATTATTAACACCTACATACCAAATTAGTAAATGGCTTATTGCTATCTCTAGTGAAGAAACATTTTAAGTGAATTCAAAACCCCAGCACAGGGGCAGGTATTTGGCCTAGTGGCTAAGACAGAGTGTCTAGGTTCAAAATCCACCCTGGGCTCCTGACTCCAGCTTCCTATTAATGCAGACCCTGGGAGACACTGGTGATGGCTCAATTAACTGGGCTCAATTAATTTGGAGATATGGGCTGAGTTTCCAGCTCCCAGCTCTGGCCTTGGCCCAACCCTCATCATCATAAGCATGTGGAGTGAACCAATGGATAAGAGTTCTCTCTCTCATTCTCTCTTTCTCTCTCTGTGGCTGCTACTCAAATAAATAAATAAAAAGTAAAAATAATTTTGTTAAAAACCCAGCATGGAAAATCTAGGGTAGCAACTAATAAATAAATAAACAGGGGCCAGCATTGTGACATAGCAAGTAAAGCTGCTGCATGCAATGCTGGCATCCTACATGGGTGCCAGTTTATGTCCCGGCTGCTCCACTTCTGATCCAGCTCCTTGCCAGTGGCCTAGGAAAAGTAGCAGAAGATGGTCCAAATACTTGGGCCTCTGACACCCACACGGGGGGCCCAGATGAAGCTCGTGGCTCCTGGCTTCCACCTCCCCTAGCACTGACTATTGTGGCCAAATGGGGAGTCATCCAGTGGACAGAAGATGGCACTCTCTCTGTCTCTCTCTCTCCCAAACTCTGACCTTAAAAATAAATAAATAAACCCTTAAAAATAATAATAAATAAATAAATAGGTAGGGCCTAAAAATTGCATCATCTGAAAGAGTAAAGCCTGCCCAGAACCCATCAGGAAGTATTTACTGAATACCAACTGCTATGCTTGCTGCCTGCTCTGTAACAATTATACAGTCACATATTAAAAAAAAAAAAAAAAAAAAAAAAAAAAAAAAAAAAAAAACTGGGTCCTCAAACAATCTACTAACTAGCTACAGATATAATATAATCAAGAGAAAATAACCAGCAAATCTAAACAATTATATTCAGGTTGGAGAACAACACGTTAGGGGAAACCCAGCAAGCACCTGTAATATAGTAGACATAAATATTCTGGGGTCAACTAAAATGGTGAACTAGATTTGGCTAGAGAATAATAATATTTGTCATAAAGATCTGGAAACTACTGAGTTTCAGAACAGCTGAAGAAAACAGAGCTGGCTCCGGGGGTTCCACGGAGGAGGAAGTGCGCCCGTGCGAGCTTGGAGAAGGAGGCGCAGAGCAGGGGAACCTGGCTGCACACAACTGAGTCCTACTTGGGATTTGGGGAGCACACGCCCTCCCCAGCCCAGCCCAGCCCCTGCCTCCGGGGGTGCAGGTGCCAAATGAGAAACAGAGGATGCCAGGGAGACGGAGGTCCAGGTGTGCACTGTTTGGTGTGCCTCCACGGAACCACCCAGCCATGGCTGTTCCTCCTGGAACAGCAGGGCAGCGGCCTCAGCCCTCCTGGGAGGGGCTCTGGTCCCCGGGTTCAGATGGGAAGAGCAGCTTGGGCAGTAGCCCAGGGTCCACGCGAGGGAGGGGCGGCGCTGGCGCTGGGCTCCCACACTCGATCTCAGACACACAGCAGCTCTGGGGGTCTCAGCGGGGGCGGGGCCTGGCCAGTGTCTCCTGTGTGGTTTTGCTGAATGGGGCCTCAGGAAAAAAAAAGAAAGAAAGAAAGAAAACAGCACTGATTCACCTGGAAGAGAAGACTTTCCTGGGAACAGGATAGCTATCTTCAAAATCACAAAGGGCTACACTACGCTATGCTGCGAATGAAGGCTTGGGCTTTGCCCAGGTGGCTGGAGCAGCTGAAAACAATCCCCCACAGGGGCAGCATCCAATTCTGGAGCAGCTTTCGGAACAAGTCACGTGAACGCTGCTTGGCTTGTAGATCTCTCTGGGTGGTTTCCTGTCTTCTGATTCTGTTTTTCACATTTTCCCCATAAGGACAAACAGTAGGAGCTATTATTCAGACTTAAGTACTAAAAAAGAGCAGAGGTCTAAGATCAATAAGTTTTTGCTCCATATTTCACAAAATGTTAACAGTGTGGAAAGCTTTTAGCTTACCTGCACTTCGAATAAACTTCCAGCGAGGGTGATGCTGCTGGCCCACAGACCATATTTGATTGTTCACTTATTTATTTTCATCTACTTGAAAGGCAGAGCAACAAAGAAGGATGGAGGCAGAGAGAGATCTACCACCTGCTAGTTCACTTCCCAAATGCACACAACAGCCAGGGCTAGGCCAGGCCAAAGCCAGGAGTTCGGAACTTAACCCAGAACTCCCACATGAGTGGCAGAAGCCAAATCATTTGGATCATCACCCACTGCTTCTGAGGATGCAACAGCAGTCAGCTATATTGGAAATGGGAGAACTCAAACCAGCACTCCAATGTGGGTTGCAGGCATTCCAAGTGGCATCACAACACCTACTCCAATAGTTCACATTTTAATAAGGTTCATAGCTCTACATTGTTGCAAGCATTAAATGAAGTCAGAGGCCAGAACTAGAATGAAGCAAGCGAGATATCTGCCTTGGGCACAGAATTTAAGTAAGAACCCAAAAACCTCAGGGCCAGCATTGTGGCACAGCGGGTAAAGCTGCTGCCTGCAATGCCGGCATCCCATATGGGTGCCAGTTCGAGTCCCAGTTGCTCCATTTCTGATCTACCTCCCTACTAATGGCCTGGGAAAAGCAGCAGGAGATGGCCCAAGTCCTTGGGCCCCTGGCTCCTGGCTTCAGCTCAGCCCAACCCTAGCTGTTGCAGCCATTTGCAGAGTGAACCAGCAGATGGAAGACTGCTCTCTTTCTCGCTCTCTTCAACTGTGCCTTTCAAATTAATAAAATAAACCTTAAAAAAAGAAAAAGGAATCCAAAAACTCAAGTAATCAAGATAATATTTTGAAGGAATATTTTTTAAAAAGCAATCCTAAAGCAAAAATAATTCATTAATGCACAAAATAGCAAAAAAAATTTATATTTATTTGACAGATAGAGTTAGACAGTGAGAGAATGAGAGTGAGAGAGAGAGAGAGAGAAAGGTCTTCCTTCCACTGGTTCACTCCCCTAATGGCCACTACAGCCGGTGCTGCACCGATCTGAAGCCAGGAGCCAGGTGCTTCCTCCTGGTCTCCCATGCAGGTGCAGGGCCCAAGCACTCGGGCTATCCTCCACTGCCTTCCCAGGCCACAGCAGAGAGTTGGACTGGAAGAGGAGCAACCAGGACTAGAACCTGGCGCCCAAATATGGATGCCGGCACCGCAGGCGGAGGATTAATCAAGTGAGCCATGGTGCCAGCCCCCAAAATATTAAAATTTTAAAAAGCCATATCACAGCCTGAGATAAAAGGAAAATCAATAATTTTCCTATCTTTAACTTTTTAATATTTTGTTATCATAGATGTTTTATGCTAATTTTGATTTTTATATAATGCATTAATATTTATCATGATTACAGAGTTTTTTAGTACTCATCAAACTTTGTACCCAAATCAAGTACTTCTCTCACTTCATCCTAGTTTATCCCTGAATGAAACAATGCATGAGAAGTGTTTAGCAGCGTATTTTGGTATAACAAGTACTCAGCTGTAGTTACCATTATTTATGGCCATGGTATTCTGCGAACAAATAAAACTTCTGAGACAATTTAAGGAGTAAAATCCATATTTCAGAGGCAATTAAAATGGAGAAATATTTTGCCTAAAACAATTGTTCTGTCCTCCAAAGAGCAAAAGAACTTGCCTCTGAAGTGTGTCTCATACCAAAGTCCGAGAAGTGTGTACATAAGCTCTCTGCCTAACAGTAAGTAAATCATAGCCTCAAGAAACTAATTTTGCAACTGGAAGACCAAATATAATGTAAATGGGATTAAATAAAGAAATGAAATGTTTTAATCTCTCATTCAGGGCATAGCCTAGACATTCAGGGTCATCTGACCTAGAGATTTGAGAAATACAGACTCACATGACAATACCTGGATCATCACTTTCATGCATTGTAACCACAGCCAATAAGAAATCCCAAGGTTTACAGATTTGGACAAACATTAAATCCAGCACTATCGTTCAAGGAACTGAATGTACCAAGTAGGACCTTTCATCAGTATTTACCAATGGACGCATGGATGACAAAATTTATTCAGAGTATTTGTACGTATGAGATTCCTGCCTAATACCGCTTCACCCTGAAACATGTGTCTCACCTGTGGAGGGACTGGAACAACTGGAGTGGCAGCAGGCTCTGCCACATTGCTCATTCTGGTAGGAGGAGGACAGCTATTAGCAGCATAGTAATTTCGGAGTTTCTTACCATGATTTTTACCCTACAAAAACAAAATGAGTAATTATCAAGAAGAAAAATCTGTCATATCAGGCTAATCAACATATCCACATTTTTAAAAAGAAAAAAAATACAAGCAACACTAACTACATTTTATTCATTCATATGTACAGGGGTTAACAGACCACTAGCTGAATGTGATTACTAGATCTTGAGGTAAAAGAATCTATTCTTTGACTCTAAAGGAATGATTAAATATATCCAAGAAAGATAAGAAAGCCAAAAGAAACTCATTTCCTATAGGTTTCTGAAAAAGCATCACATTTCCTACTGAACTCTGTACTCCCCCATTGTGTTGCCATTCATTTGCCACTGCTCAAATACAAGTTTCATGACACTCTGACCTAATCTACTGTCTAAGTCAGTCATGACATGGATAATCCAATTCTTTTTACAAAAATAGCACTTGCAGAGTACCTTTTTAGTCATCAGGACTGTCATATGCACTACCTCAATTGCTGCTCAGAAAGTCCTATAAGGGGAACGGGCATTTAGCCAAGTGGTTACAATTCCTATTCCCATACTAGAGTACCTAGGTTTGGATCCTGGCTCCAGCCCCCAAATCCAGCCTCTTACTAATATGGACTCTGAGAGGCAGAGTGATGGTTCAAATAATTGGGTTCCTGCCATCCATGTGGGAGACCTGGATTGAGTTCCTAGCTCCTGGCTTCAGTCCAGCCATTGCGGGTATTTGGGTAGTGAACCAGCAGAACCCTCTCTTGCTCTTTCTCACCCTCTTTCTTTCTCTGCTTCTCAGATATTATTTCTTTTAAAAATGTAAATTTTGTAAGAATTTGTCGATGATATATGACAGCTGAGTTAGTGCAATCCCGAGAGTGCGGGGAACTTGCCCCCAGACTCCTTCAGAAGGGCTAAGTAGAAGAGCCAAAGTTTGAAGAAAGTCTTTGGAATCTAAAGCAGAGCCTTTTCCACCACAGCACAATGGCTTCAGCATGTACTATGGACCTCTGTGCAAGTGGATCTGCCTTTCTCATCATGTGTTAAGTTGTATCACAAGATTATATTCCTTGAATGATACAAACTGGTAGCAAGGATCAATGTCCAAAAGCATTCTAAATGAAGATAAAACCACTTATTATTCTTTATACAGTTATTTATTTATTTATTTATTTTCATTTTCTTTGAAAGGCAGAGAGATTGGGAGAGAGATCTTCCATCCACTGGTTCACTCCTCAAATGCCTACACAGCAAGGGCTGGGTCAGACTGAAGCCAGGAGCCCAGAACCCATTGCAGATATCCACTATGGGTGGCAGTGGCTCCAGTACTTGAGCCACCATCTGCCCCATCCCAGAGTACACATTAGCAGGAAACTGGATCTGAAGCAAAGGAGCCGGCACTCAAACCAGGTCCTCTGAAGTGGGATGCAGGTGTCCTCAGCAGCATCTTATCCACTGCACCAAATGCCCACGTGCAGCTTATTATTCTTTAAACTACATTGTGAAAGTCAAATCTGAAGAAAAATTTATTCATCATCTACTATATGCTAAGCCCTAGAAACAGTCTAAAGGATACAGACTCATAAGCAGTGAATATAATTTGAAAGTTCTATCTTCCGCCCTCAGATGCTCTTATCATGGTCACAGTGACCTCCAGAGCATCAGATCCAGAGGTTCAGTAAGTGCCTTCATCCTGCTTGACTCAAAGCAGCATGTTGACCTTCCCTCCTCCTTGAAATGGTCCAGCTCTTGTCTTCCAAGGCTCCCTCTTACCTTCCCATCTGTCATATTCCTCTAGATCCTAAACACTGCAGTGCCCAAGGCCCCACTCATGGCCCTCTTTTCACTCCATCTGGGCTCCAACTCTAAGCTATTTTACCCAGTTCCATGGCTTTAAAATACAATAAAATTATTTAGCTCCATCTTTGACCTTCAGAGCCTTATATCCAATTGCTTTCTTGATATCCACACTCTGGAGTCTTGAAGGGCATACATAACCTAGCACAGCTTTGATTGCTCCTCCACAAGACTTTCTCATCACTACCACCACCACTCATCAACATGTCAGTAAATGGCACCATTACCCACTGAGCTACTCAAGAAAAGCCAAGGTTCCTTTTCTTGATTCTCTCCTTCCCTAAATCAAAACACCCAATTCATCACCAAGTCTTCTCAGTCTATCTTCAAAATATACCCCAAGTCATTCCAATTCTCTCTGTGGACACTCAATACAGCACAGTAATCCAAGCTGCAAATATTTTTCACTTGTAGCAGGCAACAAGTCCTAACTGATCTCTGCTCTCAATCTTGTTCCCCTATAATCCTCTTTATTATAAACCAGGGTAATAATGCCAGGCATAAATCAGATCATGTCACTCTCAATTAAAATCTACCCGTGGCTTCCTACTACATTTGAAAGTGACAAATCTCACCTGTAAGGCCGTACATGATCTGGTCCTGTCTGTTTCAGTACTTCTTTCCTCTGCCCATGACAGTCTTGCCCATCTGGCCTGCTATGTGTTCCTTAAATACGCCAAGCTCATTCTAGCTCAAGGGCCTTATACCTGTTCCTTATACCTAGAATGTACCTCTTTCACATCTCTGCATGACTGACTCCTTCCTGTCTTTCAGGTCTCTACTTTCAAGTCTCAAGTCTCCCTATCCACCCCAACACACATGCTCTCCATCACACCACCACATGGTCTGATCTTACTTCATTTTATTATTACTTATTGCTATTTAAAACAATACTGTTTACTTATTTTTCTCTTCCCTCCCCTCCGGAAACTAGACCCCTTAAAAATAAGGATTTGTCTGTCTTTTTTACTGTTCCATTGCCAACGTCTAGAATACTTTCTAGCATATAAAAAGTAATCAATAAGTATTAGTTGGGTAAATAAATCAATTATAATGGAGATAATAAACAAACCACCAGGAAAACAGAGTAGAAATTTTTTTTTTTTTTTTGACAGGCAGAGTGGACAGTGAGAGAGAGACAGAGAGAAAGGTCTTCCTTTTGCCGTTGGTTCACCCTCCAATGGCCACCGCGGTAGCACGCTGCGGCCGGCGCACCGCGCTGTTCCGATGGCAGGAGCCAGGTGCTTATCCTGGTCTCCCATGGGGTGCAGAGCCCAAACACTTGGGCCATCCTCCACTGCACTCCCTGGCCACAGCAGAGAGCTGGCCTGGAAGAGGGGAAACCGGGACAGGATCAGTGCCCCGACCGGGTCTAGAACCCGGTGTACCGGCGCCGCAAGGCGGAGGATTAGCCTGTTGAGCGCCGGCCCAGAGTAGAAATTTTTAACTTTCACCTGAATGTGTCAGGGAATACTTCCAAGAAAAGGAAATGCATCATGATTTATTTTTTTAAGATTTATTTATTTGAAAGTCAGGCCGGCGCCGCAGCTCACTAGGCTAATCCTCCACCTGCAGCGCTGGCACACCGGGTTCTAGTGCCAGTCAGGGTGCCGGATTCTGCCCCGGTTGCCCCTCTTCCAGGCCAGCTCTCTGCTGTGGCCCGGGAGTGCAGTGGAGGATGGCCCAAGTGCTTGGGCCCTGCACCCCATGGGAGACCAGGAGAAGCACCTGGCTCCTGCCTTCGAATCAGCGCGGTGCGCGGGCCGCAGCGTGCCAGCCGCGGTGGCCATTGGAGGGTGAACCAATGGCAAAAGGAAGACCTTTCTCTCTGTCTCTCTCTCTCACTGTCACTCTGCCTGTCAAAAAAAAAAGAAAAGAAAAGAAAAAGAAAGTCAGAGAGAGAGATCTTCCAGAGCTGGCCCAGGCTGAAACCAGGACTTCATCTGGATCTCTCCCACATGGGTGCAGAGGCCCAAATGCTTGGTCCATCTTATGCTACTTTTCCCAGGCCATTAGCAGGGAGCTGAATCTGAACTGGAGCAACCAGGACATGAACCTTCAGGCAGTGGTCTTACCCACTATGCCACAATGCCAGACAGCTTTTAAAAATGATAAAAGTTTACTGGTCAAATAAGCAGTGAAAGAAAAAGAAATTGCATACTGAGGAAATGGCATGAACAAATGGCCCTACCTGCCCTACAGAAGAACCACAAGAAATGGTCCTTAGGATCTGTAGGCGAAGGGGAAGAATGGAGACAGGCAGAGGGCTCACCCTTAAGGTTTTGTCCATGATACAGAATTAGGACTTTAGAGGCAGCTTCTGGGAGATTGTAAGCAAAACAGTGTCAAGCTCGCAACATCCTGGACAAAGATCATCCTGGTATCAGTATAGCAACAAATCATAGTGGATCAAAGTGAGAAGCCAGGAAGATAGAGAAGAATGCCAAAGACAAAACTCTAGGACAGTACCACTGACTGCAATGGAGAATTAAAATCAAGAAAATGTCCACCCTATGAAGTAAGATGAAAACCAGACGTGTGCAATCATGGAAGCCTAGAACCAAAGCTGGAGCTCAGGAGTGAGGTCAGGTTGCAGACAGAATCTGTGGAGTTACCAGCATGCAAATGCTATTTAAAGCCATGGATCCTAAAGAGACCACCAACACAGAGTGAAGAGAGACAAGAGCTGTTGAAACAGCCCTGGTGCCAAATGAGGGGCTGCACCAAGAAAATGGCTGAAGTGGGGAGAACACAAAAAGTGTGAAACAGATAAAAAAACACAAAATGATAAGGTGGAAAAGCAAGTGGAAAGACAGCTAGTCACAGAGCAGATGAAGTTAGTATGTCCCAAAATTAAAGAAGTGCTACGGTTTGAAAGTAATTTGTCCCTATACCAAAATCCATTTGAGATGCAATGGCTGATGCAAAGGTACTGGGAGGTGGTGAGGACTTAGAGCTATAAAGGGATTAATGAGTTCACAGACTGTGGCACCTCCCCTCAGTCTTTCTCCCACACATGCTCTTTCCACACACACCCACTTCCCCTTTCTACTTGTCCATGCTACGAAAGCACAAGGCCCTCACCAGAAGCCACACAGATGCTGACACCACGTTCTCAGAGTTCCTCACCCCTCAACCGTGATCCAGAGAAATCCCTTTCCTTTTTCAGTTACCCAGCCTTGGGTAGTTTATTACAGCAACACAAAGCAGACTGTGAGGCACTGAAAAGCAGACAGACTGGGTCAACATGAGACTGAAGCCAAGTCATGAGGCAACATAGGGATTAGCACAATGGGAACCAAGGCTAACAGATTCTGTAGAATCTTCTAAAAAACTGGTGAGAATTTGAATCCCTAGACTTGGAGGCTGATGATACTGACCTCTCCCTATGGGCTGGTCACTATGCTAAGAAATGGAAATAAAATGAACAAAGGCAAAGTCTTGCCCTCCAGAAAGCTTTCTGGATGAAATAAGAGAAGAAAAAAAAGATAGAGATATGGATGTAGAAGTAGATTTAGATGGATAGATACAAGTATCTTTCTTAAAGATAATGTGACGAATGCTCAGCAAAAAAAAAAAAACAAAAATAGTGATGGAACAGAAAGTGCACAGGGAAAGGGTGCAGTAGGCATATAAGGCTTCATATAAGGCTTCTCAAAAAAATGTAGAAAGCTGAAGAATTAGAAGACTCCAGCTGTGTCACATGGAAGAATGAGGCAAGAGCTGATATCACCACATTAAGTCTTAAATCCCTTTTAGATATACAGAGAGTCCAACTTGTAGTTCAGGAGTGAGGTCAGTCTAGAGATAGAATCTGAAGAGATGCTGATATGTAGATAGTATTTGGTTGTTATTGTTGTTATGTGTAGATGGTATTTAAAACCATGGGACTAAATAAGATTATCTACTCAGTGTGGAGATAGAGTGCAAGGGACAAAACTCTAGCACATTATGATATAGAGTGTGGTAAAGAATGACAATTTTTAAAAATTAAATTAAGAATGCCCGGTCTATGAAGAAAGATGAAAACCAGGGACCAGCACTGTGGTTCCAGCATCCCATATGGGTGCTGATTTGAGTCCCAGTTGCTCCTCTTCTGATCCAGCTCCCTGCTAATGGCCTGAGAAAGCAGTGGAAGATGCTCCAAGTGCTTGGGCCCCTGCACCCATGTGGGAGGCTGGGAAGAAGCTCCTGGCTCCTAGCTTCAGATCAGCCCAGCCCCAGCCATTATGGCCATACAGAGAGTGAACCGGAGGATGGAAGACCTTTCTCTCTCTTTTCCTCTCTCTGTAACTCTACTTCGCAAATAAATCTTTAAAGAAAGAAAAGAAAACTAGGCAAATGTGGTGCCACAGGCAAAAGAAAAAATCTAGTTAGATACATTAAGACCCAGGAACTCTACTGTGTTATCAAACAGAAATACACATATGAGGAGATACCTGTAACCATGTTCATAGAAGGATTAATTGTAACAGCAGAAAAGTAGAAACAACATAAGTGCCCACCTACATAATAAAGGCTAAATTGTAGTCTATTCATGCAATGGAACTTGATACTGTAGTAAAAACAAACACTGAAGTCATGAATGGCAACAGGAATAATTCTCAGAACAAAATGTTGAATAAAAAGAGAAAGTTGCAAAAGAAGATGTGCAAGAATAATTTTTAATATGGGGTTTAAAATCTGAAAACAACATCACATATTATATGGTATGACACCTTTTTTGTAGTAATGTACAAGAAAAAATCATGGGGGTCAGCACTGGCATAGCTAATAAAGCCACCACCTGCAACATGGGCATCACATATGTGCAAGGGTTCACATCTCAGTTGCTCTACTTCTGATCCAGCTCCCTGCTAATGTGCCTGGGAAAGCAGCAGAGGATGGTACAGGTGCTTGCGCCCTTCCACCCCATATGGCAGACCAAGGAGAAGCTCCTGGCTTCAGATTAGCCCAGCTCTGGACACTGCAGCCATTTGGGGAGTGAACCAGCAGTTGAAATACTTCTCTCTCTGTCTCTCCTCTCTTTATAACTGTGCCTTTCAAATGAATAAAATTTTTAAAAAAATAAAAGAAATAAAGGAAAAAGCATATGGGGTAGTAATGCCAATTACAGTGGCTATTATATAGTGGCAATTACAGTGGCTACATCCAGGGGTATGGACAGAAATTCGGTTGGAAGAAGATACACAGCAGCATCAACTGAATTAATAATTCTTCCCTTTAAGCGAGACGGCAAAAGCAAATGTTCGACTTTTTGTACTTTTTTTTTTTTTTAACAATTCCATAGTCACTTAAAATAACAATAACCAAAAATGAAGTGGATCATCAGGTCAAAACTTACTGTAGAGCTGAGAAAAGTCAGGACAAAGAAGTGATGCTTGGCTTTGAAAAGACAAGGTCAAGCCTGGCCTGGGTAACAGTCTTTTCAGTAGCATGGTAAAGGACAAGAGGTCATATGAAATGGTTTAAAAAGAGGGTGGGAAGTATGAAAATAGAAAGCCAATATTAGAAATTATGTAAAACAGGTCTTCTAGGATGAAGAGCAAAGGAAATAAAGTATAGAGTTTAAAAGGGAGTCAAAGAAAGATTTTTTTATCATGAAGAGTTTTACTTAGACTTGCTTGTACAGTAACAGAAAGACATCACTAAAAACAAGAAAATGAATGCTGCAAGAACAAATGGACATGATCACAGGCACACAACCCACAAAAGGCAGGTGAGGTACACAGTACTAGTATAGGGACCAACTTTAGATGGTATCAGGAGTTTTATTTTTAAAGCAATATTCCCAGTAGTATTCAAGCATCCTCAACATAATGATGATGATGGTAATCACATGCCAGGAAGTTTTCAAAGCGCTACATAATCTTATCTCATTTAACATTCATGAAATCTCTATCAGATAGGTATAGCTATTATCCTCATCTTACATATGAGGAAACTAAGCTCAGGGAATTAAAAACTTGTCCAAGAGCTTCCACATTGCTAGGCAGTAGATGCTGACATTTCCATCTTTCCATCTATTCTCTTTAAGAATATATCACCCTAGCGCTGGCACTGTGGCATAGCAGGTGAAGCCGCCACCTGCAATGCTGGCATCCCACATGGGTGCTGGTTCAAGTCCGGCTGCTCCACTTCTGATCCAGCTCTCTACTGTGGCCTGGGAAAGCAGTAGAAGATGGTCCAAGTCCTTGGGCCCCTGCACCCGCATAGGAGACCTGGAGAAAACTCCTGGCTCCTGGCTTCAGATCAGCACAGCTCCAGCTGTTATGGCCAATTTGGGAGTGAACCAGCAGATGGAAGACCTTTCTCTTTCTCTCTCTCTCTCTCTCTCTCTCTCTGCCTCTCCTCTTTCTGTGTAACTTTGACTTTCAAATAAATAAATAAATCTTTAAAAAGAAAAGAATATATCACCATAAGAAAAGTAAACAAAAGCCATAAGCCACATAATTAGAAGCACAGAATGCCCAGACTGCAAGACAACTTTAAGTAGAACAAACAGCAAATCCCAGGGAGCTCGTGCTCCTGCCGCAAGCCTTCACAGTAAGCACCAGCAGTCTGACAAACTCAGCAGGAAAGAGGGAAAAGGGGAAACTATCAGCAGGCCTAACATTGCTGTAAAACCACCATCAGGAAAGAAAGCACAGTCTATGTTTGTAAAAACTAAAGCATGGATGGATCAGCGCACAGACTACTGACTACTGAAAAGCTGCTAAAATGTCCACGTAATCTGAAGCAGCCATCTTCAAAGTGGCTGCTGGAGGACAAAGAGGCAGAAAGCATGGCAGGAGTACCTTCTAGAGGTGAAGGAGAAATGAGGCAAAACAAGAGAAGTTAGCATCCTGAAAAACAAAATGAACACCACGAAAATCAGAAGATACAGAAGCTCTCCCTTGAGCAACAAAAAAATTATTAAAGAAACCAGACTTTGCTACAATAAGAAGTGGTTGCTATTGAAAGAAGAATCTCATGAACAATGCTAAATCACAAAAAAAAAAAAAAAGAAAATTCATCATCTATACAAAACTACTACCAAAAATGCAATACATCTCAGCAAGTGAAACCCCTAGAAACACACAAAACAGAAGAAAATCAGCAAGACAATTCACTCCAAATTTAAGAGAATATATTCAACCATTTGAGGATGTGAAAAAAAACCACCTTGAATCAGGAATTCAAATATGCAAAGAGAAAAGGAACAAATCATAGTGAGAACTAAGAAGAAGGGTAACTGGGGCAGTGTTCTACTGATGCCTGCAAAGCCAGCATCCCACGTGAGCTCCAGTTTGAACCTGGCTGCTCCACTTCCAATCTAGCTGCCTGTTAATGTGCCTGGGGAAGCAGCAGCAGATCGCCCAAGTCCATGGGCCCTTGCTATCCACATGGGAAACCCAGATGAAGCACCTGGCTCCTGGCTTCAGCCTGGCCCAGCCCCAGCCATTGAGACCACTTGGGGAGTGAACCAGCAGACAGAGGATCTTTCTCTCAATCTCTCTCTCTCTCTCTCTGTAACTCTGCCTTTCAAATAATAAAATTTTTTTTAAAAAGTGGAATTAAAACCAGGAATAAAAAAGAGAATAATCTTTAAAAACACCCAAATTAAAAGCGTGGCACTCAAGAAAGGCACAAAAGCAATCAAGAAAACAAAAGTGAAATAGAGAATTTTAAAAGAAGAAAGCTAAAGGAAGACAGCCCAGAAAGACAAATCAGAATCCCTGAAGAAGAAAAACAAAACATTCAAAACAGAACTAGTATTTCAACATTTAACCCAAGAAATTTTCCCAAAAATAAATGAAGAACTGAATCTACATGCTGAAAAACCATATCAGATATCTGAGGAAATTAGAAAAATTAAGTCTGGGACATAAAAGTAGGAGACTTCAAAGAAAGAGGAAAAACCCTCAAGCTCTTCAAGCAGAAAGATTTAATTACTGGCAAAAGATTTAGAAAGGTACCCACAAAATACAAGACAATATAAAAACGAGGTGACTTTTTTTTTTAAAACAAAGCATTTTGAGTAAAGAATTTTATGTATATCAAGTTTCCCTGTATTAAATACCAAAACTATTAAAATTTATTTATTTACTTACTATTTATTTATTTAAAAGTCAAAGTTAGAGGGAGAAGAGAACTTCTATCCACTGGATCACTCCCCAAATGGCCACAATGGCCAGCACTAGGCCAGCCCAAAGCCAGGAACCTGGAACTCCACCCAGGTCTCCCACATGGATGGCAAGGGCCCAAGCACTTGGGCCATATTCCACTCCTTTCCCAAGACACATTAGCAAGGAGCTGAGTTGGAAGTGGAGCAGCTGGGACACAAATAGGGGCCCATATAAGATGCTAGCATCACAAGCGCTTTACCAACTACACCACATCCCCAGTCCTCAAGGTTATTTTTTAAAAAACATTTTAAACATAAAAGAACTTAAGAATACAATACTCAAAAGTCCTTGAGAAGTCTATCAAAGCTTAATCCAACCAAAAAATGACTGGGAAATTTCAGCAAATTGGCTAGTGGCTTTTCATATATATAAAACTACAGATCAAAGACTAAATCAAGGATAAAATTCAAGGTGAAAATTAACATTCAAAAGTTTAGGGGCCAGCACTGTGGTGCAGCAAGTTAACGCCCTGGTCTAAAGCACCGGCATCCCATATAGGCACTGGTTCTAGTCCTGGCTGCTCTACTTTCTATCCAGCTCTCTGCTGTGGCCTGAGAAAGCAGTGGAGGATGGTCCAAGTCATTGGGCCCCGGCACCTATGTGGGAGACCTGGAGGAAGCTCCTGGCTCCTGACTTCGGATGGGTGCAACTCCGGCCGTTGAGGCCATCTGGGGAGTGAACCAGTGGATGGAAGACGTCTTTCTCTGTCTCTACCTCTCTCTGTAACTCTGTCTTTCAAATAAATAAAATAAATACTTTTTAAAAATGTTTAAATTATGACACAACAAAAAAACAGGGAAATAAACTTCACTGATTCCACAATACTCAATAGCTGGGATATCATTAAAAACTGACAAACCAAACACTAAAACATAAGTAATAAAACAAGGGAGTAGTCAACTTAGAAGGTATCAACATTAGTGAAATAAAATGGATTAAAGGAACTGTGGAATGACACATATCTCTGAGTACACATTTTTGTACAGTTCTGACTTTTAGAACTACACTGATATTTTTCTAGATTCACAAAAAGAATCAACCTAACAAAGATGGGAGAGGACCCAAAGGGAGATACAAACAGAAACCTAACTATATGAAAAAAATGTATTAACATAACCACACTGAAGGAGGAGAGAAGAAACATGCTATTTACATAGTCTCAAAGTTTCTTTTCCACATGATACCCTATTCGACACAAAAAGAAAAACAGTAGCTTTAAAAGGAAACCCCAACAGGCCCAACTTCTGTCAACTAAAAACTTTAGAAAACAGTATTTTAGCTATCATAATATCAAACACAAAAAGAACAGTACACAAACAGTATCCTCTGGTTAGTTCATTTGCTTTTCATAAGGGTATATAGATCATCAGTTTCCAAATTATTTTGTGCATATGGCACATATGTAAACATATATGTATATCTTGTAAATGATGAAAGCCCAAGTTTACCACTTGTACTTAAACAAGACAAGATAGAAAGCTAAGATGACCATTGTTGTGCTATACTAAAACTGAAGGTATCTACTTGAAATCAGTTTGTGATATATACATTCACATAGATACAGGTATTTGTTCACACACATATATTTATTAGCTCTGTCCACTGAGAAGGTCTACACACAATGACATCCCAGTACCAAAGAAAACACCTACCACCCAGATTTTGAGTTTGAAATACCGTACTCCTCATACTCATTAAAAAAACCAGACTAACTGAAAAATGGCTGGCATAGGGAAAGTCTAAGAAGATACTTGAATATTTCATATTGTCAGAAAGTAAGGAAGTATGCAAAAAAGTGCAGAGACCTGAGGAAAGACACAGCTCTAGTTTGAAGGGACTCACACTGGTCAAATAAAGCAATGACAATAATAAATTATATTCCTAGACAACAATAAGAAATCATATGTACACCTAGAAAAATCTAACATTATAAATTAATACTGAAAACTTGAAAGAATTAAGTGGGCATTTTGTTTACTCTGAGAGTGGTATATTTTTATTTTAGTATACTCTTGGTTTATTGCGCTTTCATTTCTGCCATAAGCTTTGTTTAACATATTTAATAATACTAAAATGATATGTCAACATTATTACAAAAATAATAAGAAATCAGAAATCTACATTGATATGAATAAGTAAAAAAAAAATAGGAAAAAGAATAAAGTTCTTCCTGAGAGTAAAAGTTCACTAATAAATGTATAAGAAAAGATTAAAATGGAAAAATCACCATTTGGCAAACATGACAATAATCATTACTGCAGGCAAGAATCATCACTGAGCAAAAATATAAGAATATTCACATAGTTTCTTTTCTTTTTTTTAAGATTTATTTTATTTATTTGAAAGAGTTACAGAGAGAGGTAGAGGCAGAGAGAGGTCTTCCATCTGCTGGTTCACTCCCCAGCTGGCCTCAATGGCCAGAGCTGTGCTTCTTCCAGGTCTCCCATGCGGGTGCAGGGGCCAAGGACTTGGGCCAAACTCTACTGCTTCCCCAGGCCAAAGCAGAGAGCTGGATAGGAAGAGGAGCAGCGGGACTAGAACCAGCACCCATATGGGATGCTGGCACTTCAGGCCAGGGCTTTAACCTGCTGCACCACAGCGCTGGCCCCTGGAATATCCACATAGTTTCAAAGTATCTCTCTAAATGATACTTATTCAACACAAAAATAAAAACAGTAACTTTACAAAGAAGTACTCTGGCAGGCACCACCTTAGCCAAGTGATTAAAGCTAACAGCACAGATAATGCAACATTTTCACATCATGCTTGCAATGATATGATGCATTGGGAAGGGCATATCTTTGTGATATTCTTGCCAAACAACACATAATCTGAATTTCATCAAACAAGCCCAAATAGGGAGTATTCTGAAAAAACAATTCTTCCATAAATTACATCACTAAAAAATAAAATCCAAGA
Organism: Lepus europaeus; assembly: GCF_033115175.1. NCBI lineage: Eukaryota > Metazoa > Chordata > Mammalia > Lagomorpha > Leporidae > Lepus > Lepus europaeus. The sequence continues at coordinate 100,882,964 of NC_084828.1, read as the reverse complement.
CCTGTCCAGATTAACTAATATCCTATAAAAATAGGAATGTGAATGGTAAGAAATCAAGAGGGCCTTGGGGACTGATGCTGTGACTCAGTGGGTTAAAGCCCCAGTCTGCAGTGCTAGCATACCATATGGCACCATTTTGAGTTGCAGCTGCTCCACTTTTGATCCAGTTCTCTACTATGGCCTGGGAAAGCAACAGAAGACAGACCAAGTCCTTGGGCCCCTGCACCCATGTGGGAAACCTGGAAGAGGCTCCTGGCTCCTGGCTTTGGATCAGTGCAGCTCTAGCCGTGGTGGCCAATTGGGGAGTGAACCAGCGGATGGAAGACCTCTCTCTCTCTCTCTCTCTTTCTGCCTCTGCGTCTCTGTAACTCTGCCTTTCAAATAAATGAAATAAACAAATAAATAAATCTGAAAAGAAAAAAAATCAAGAGGGTTTAAACATTAAAAATACAACTGTCAAAATTTAAAAATCCAATGTCGAAGCCAAGAATACTTCTCATATTAAAATAAATAAATATCAGAATGACAGAAGACACACGCAATCCAGTAGTTTTCCTTGTCAATCCAAGGTTTTCTTTTCCACGGTCTTAGCTACTCATGGTCGACCACAGTCTGACATACCAATGGAAAACTCCAGAAAAAAACAATTCATATGTTTTAAACTGCACATCACTCTGGATAGCATCATGAAGTCGCACACCATCCTGCTTCTTGCCCTATGTGCTACCCAAGCATTAGCTACTTAGTAACCACCTAGGTTATCAGATCTACTGTCACAGTGTCGCAGTGCTTATGTTCAAGTAATCCTTATTTTATTTAATAATGGCCCCAAAGTACAAGAGTAACACTGGCAATTTAGATATGCAATGAGAAGCTCTAAAATGTTTATTTTAAGTGAAAACAAGAGTGGAAAGAAAAAAAATACTTCGGTGAGACTGCTAATGCCGGTGTAAGAAAAAAATAGTCTACCCACAAATCTGTGAAGCAAGGGGAAAAAACTGTGATAGTTTTGCTGTCACAACAAAAACTGATGGCCATAGTGTGTGCTCAGTGCTTAGGTAAGATGTCAAAGGCATTAAATTTGTGCATGTATACACAGAGAAAAGCATAGCACACACAGGGTTCAGTACCATCAGTGGTTTCAGGCATTTACCAGGGGGATAGAACATACCCCCATTTCTAAGGGGTGCCACTGTATAAAGAATGAATCCATCACTATAATTCAGTAGAGCCAAGAGGGTAAAATAATTGATCCAGCAGGTCTTAATAAGGCTAGCAGATTTTCAGAAAGACAGAAAAAATAGAGAATATACAAGAAAAAATCCCAAGGAAATCTGCCAGGAGCTTAGGGAAACAGGAGCACACAAACGGGAAGGATCCACTAGCGCTGCCCAGGACAAACGAAAATGACCCAGACCTAGTAGACATACACGCCACTGTGGAACTTCAGGCGCCAAGGATAAGAAAAGCCCAAAAGCTTCTAGGAAAAAAAAAGAAAAAGAAAAAAGAAATTAAAGCAGCTCACGTACAAAATAATGAGAATCAGAATAGGATTTCTCTTCAGCAACATTAGGTACTTTGGGAAAACAAACACACACACACACACACACACACCATTGGAGTCATCTTTAACCTCCTGAGGAAAAACAATTTTCTACTTGGAACTGAACTGTTCCAAGTAGAAGGCACAAGGCAAACACTTTTAGGAGTACAAGGACTCAGAAAAATTTATTTCCCATTGCTCTCTAATTTTATTTAAAAGAGAGATGTATTATAATATACACAGTTTATTGAAAACACACAGTAAGAAAAACTATCAAAATTTTCTGTGCCAAAACGAATTTATCTTTTAATTCTCTTTTTCCATGAAGTTTTTGAAGTACCCTTTTACATTTATATTTATGCTTTCTTCTTTCAAATAATAAGAAGATATACTTCAACAAAACAAGATAAAAAACAAGGTAGGGGGATGTATAGATAATGTTGGCCCTATCCAGAGCAATGAAGCAAAGTGCGAAGGTGACAGTGAAGCAGTAAACTCAGACAGCAGCCAGTTGAAAACACAGCAATCCAGGCTAAAAGGGGGATCCCATAGCATAGTGTGACTAAGTGTTGGGGATGTGGGTGATAGGGTGAGGATATACTAAATATAATACAATTTTAAAAAGATAAGAAAGGAAGAAAAGCAGCTGAACTCTTAGAATACAAAAGTTACACAATGAAATGTTAAATATGGAACAAGTAGTCCAAATTAGAAGAGGAAATAAGTGAGTTTCAGAATTGGATTGTAAGCAGTAAAAAGAAAAATTAAGATGCTATTCATTTTTTATAATATTTACTTGAAAAGCAGAATAAAAGAGAGAGAAGGTGACACACACACAGAGAGAGAGAGGGAGAGAGAGAGAGAGAATTTTTTGTCTGCTGGTTCAGTCCCCAAATGACTGCAATAGCTGAGGTTGGGCCAAACCAAATCCCAGAGCCAGGAACTCTATTCAGGTCTTCATGTGTTCATGTGGATGGCAAGGACCCAAGTACTTGGACTGTCATGTGCTACTTTCTCACACACATTAGCAGAAAGCTGGATCAGAAGCAGCCAGGACCCAAACCAGGCAGTGGAAGTGGGATGGAAGTGGCCTAAGCCTAGGTTTAACCCTCTGTGCCACAATGCCCACCCCAAGAAGCTAATCGCTTTTTTTAGAGGCAAGGTAAGATTCTTCTCCCCATTTTTCAGAAATTCAAGGAAAAATAAAAAGCTGTTTCAAGGTTATATCCCATATATGAAACAAACTAAAATAAACATGCTTTTAAGTAACCAGTAGCATTCAAGAAAGGGCTATCCATTTGATCATCATCATGAGTGCACGAGCTCATGACACAGGAAAAACACAGAAAGGAACAGCTCTGCAGTGAATAATATTCTCCTACTTATAAGAACATAAGAGTTGAATGTCAATTTTCAACAACTGGTATCAGCCTGAAAATACAGCATGAAAAACTTGATCATAAATAGACAAAAATGTGATCAATCTTGACAGTGTAAAAGTAAAACTATAGCCAGTCCAAGTTAGAAGAAAGAAGAAAAAAGTGGAGAAGAATAAAAAAGGTAGAGGAGGGGTGGGAAAGAAAGAATAGATAATTACTGCATTTCATTACCAACCAGAGGCATTACTTTGAATAAAAGTATTTCCAAAATGTTTAAGGAGAAAGAAGTCAAGAGGTCAAGGAGAAAGAACTAGCATTGGCCTGTAAGATCATGGGAGACCCTGGAATGGCCCAGTTCAGTGGAATAGTCTCATAGAAACCAGAATGGCTGTGGAGTGGGCAATGGGAAGAAGAAGACAGTCATACTCAGCACAACTCGAAAGCGGGGAAAAAGCAGATGAACAAGAGGGACTAAAAGTAAAGAGCAGGTCACTATTGCTATTTTTATTCACATGGAAAAGATCTGAGCATGTTTTTAATTTGACTGAGGTGAAGAGGTGATGATGGGTGATGAAATCCACAGTACAGAATAGGAAATCAAACCTGGACAAAGGAAAGAATATCCATTCTTCTGAAATAAGAAGTAATGAGGTAGGAGAACTCAGACGAGGAATTCAGAAACTGGATGAGATCCAGCTAAGGGCAGGATCACAGAAAGCTTCTGTCCCCTAAAGAGCCTACAGAATGCATCGCTGTTACTACAAAACAAGATAACCAACAAGGGACTTACTCTTGGGTAAATGGACTAGGCTGACAGGCCAATACTATGGGTGAAAAGACTTCAGCCGGCACTATGGCTTAACAGGCTAATCCTCCACCTTGTGGCGCTGGCACACCGGGTTCTAGTCCTGGTCGGGGCGCCGGATTCTATCCCAGTGGCCCCTCTTCCAGGCCAGCTCTCTGCTGTGGCCCAGGAGTGCAGTGGAGGATGGCCCAAGTCCTTGGGCCCTGCACCCGCATGGGAGACCAGGAGAAGCACCTGGCTCCTGGCTTTGGATCAGCGCGATGTGCCGGCCGCAGCGGCCATTGGAGAGTGAACCAACGGCAAAGGAAGACCTTTCTCTCTCTCTCTCTCTCTCTCACTATCCACTCTGCCTTTCCAAAAAAAAAAAAAAAAAAGACTTCTACATTTGAGAATCATTTTACACTACCTCATCTGTTGGTTGAATTACTCTTTTAAAAAGATCTCTTAAGGTAACTGTTATTTGGATCTAAAAGAGTATTTTTAGAGAATGACCAAGAAAGATGAAGTTTTACTCATTTACACAAGGTCCTACAGTACATAGTATTAAGACAGTAGCAAGAGTAAGATAGCAGTGTATTACTCAACATTTTTAAACAACAGAATTCTATTTTAATTAACCAACATTTGTTTATATATAATACACAATTCTCACAATCCTGCAAGGGAGGTACAATGACTCCTACCCATTGTGGCCATCTGGGGAGTTAACCAGCACAGGGAGGATCTCTTTGTCTGTCTGTCCCTCTGTCTCTGGAACTCTGACTTACAAAATAAAGAAATAATTTTTAAAAAGAGAGAAAAAAGAAACATGAAATATGAAGTACCAAGCCTAAAGTTCAGCCAGTATTCCAGCCCAATCTGTCAGAGTTTAAAGCATGTCTGCCACTTTAAGAAGCACACAAATCAAACCCAAGTTTGAAGTGTATTTTGGCCATTTTCAGTCTGATGCAAGATAATTTGGAAAACAACAAGGTGGGAAATTTGAAAAACATTAAAAATTAGCTGAAATTTAAGTCATAATTTGTACCATTCAAACCTGATTGATCAATTTTAAAATATTTGTGCCAAAATCAGTGCTTTAAATTTTGGGAAAAATCTAATTATATTCCCTCCATTATGAATTAAGACTACTAGATTCAGAATTTAAATTCTAGAACCACTTTTTCACCTGTGTCTTGTCTCTTTTTCTAATTAATATGTTAGTTTGTTATTTGCTAAGTATCAGAAATAAAAACCTATGTTTTTGACAAATTTTAGAAACATACTTTACCTACTTTAATATCTAGTTCTTTTTTCAAATGGATATCTAAATTACCAGGTAAACTGTGACAATAAACTGTGGATACCTTAGCAAAGTTTATCATGTTTTCTGCTTTCTAATTTCCAGTTAATAACATTCCATCTTAAAAGGCTCTTCTCCTTGGTGTTCAAGTTCAAGTTGATGGAACAGACTTGTTACTCCTTGCCAGGTTTGCCCTGGGCAACCTGAAGCATGCAGATAGAATTTAATAAAATGAAGACATACTTCTCCTCCAAAGATCTGATTTTAAATTAAGTTATAATCAGAGCCATAATTTTGAGTCTGCAAAAGTAGATGACCTCATTTAAAAATAAAACAACTGCTTAGGATGTACTGAAGCCAACTGACCAGGTTAAAAAGTCTAGGAAGGGGCCAGAATTGTGGCACGAGGTAAGCCACCGCCTGCAATGCCAGTATCCCCTCTGAGTGCTGGTTTGAGTCCCAGCTGCTCTGCTTCCAATCCAGCTCCCTGGTTACCTCCCTGAGAAAGCAGTGGAAGGTGGTCCAAGTACCTGGGCCCTTGGTCACCCACGTGGGAGAAACAGAGTTCCAGATTCCTGCCTTTGACCTAGCCCAGCCCCAACTGCTGCAGCCATTTGGGGAGTGAACCAATGGATAGAACATGACTGTTTCTTCCTGTCACTTTGTTTTTCAAATAAACAAAGAAATCAATCAATCAATCAATCTTCTCAAAAATATCTAGGGAGTGATGGCTACAGAATCACATGGGTCGCTGCAAAGACTGCCCCAGTTTGGAACACTGGAGTGTCAGGAGGAAATGCTAGGAGCTAAAAAGAGAAGTATTCCTTGTACAGTTTCCTCTGTGTGTGCCAGATTACTGAAACATGATACAGTAAGACTCCAGGTATTTACAATAGCCTGGCAATTTGAAACTTTGTGATTCCAACAATGGCATCAACTGACTAGAAAAGTTTTGAGTAATGCAATCGCAGTGATTTACTACTTTAGACAACGTGTTTCCAGCCAGGAGCTGAATCTAGGCGCTGAGACACAGGATGCTTTCTGAACCACTGGACCAAACGCCTACCCCTCTTTCCCCCTTCTTGACCATGGCTTTTGGTTGCTTCGACAGCCCTTTATGACACACTGTCCTTCTCCTCCAACTTCTCCCCTTAAAATTCCTGAGTTATCTGCCTAAATTTTATTTCCTCTTTCTGACATTTTCCAATCCCCTTATTTACTGCATCACTGAGGTTAACTGAAGTTAAATATAATTAATAATGTTGTCACCTTAAAAATGTAGAACACATACACATGTACAATAAAAGAAAAAACTCGAATAAATGTTGGTTCTTTTTAATCTGGTTTAAACCTTATAATCCAATGACCTTGCATCAAAGTGAGTTCTTTCTATGCATAACCAGAAACATCCATCACTGTCTATAGAGCCACAAATCAAGATTAGAAGGAAAAAGGCAGGAGGTAGATGTATTATCCATGGACACACATGTTCAAATTGCACACTGCCTCATGAAAGTAAACAACTCCCCTTCCAAAGGTAATTTTATGTGTGTCTGACACACAAGGGGGTTTGCTCCCAAATTAATGATTTATTAGATGCTAAGACATGAAAATTTTAGAACCCAGGTTTGATTTTTCAAAGTGAGACTTAGGCTAGAAAACTGAGTATTCCACAGGTGTAAGTGAAGAAGAAAGCAAACACAGAGTCTTGGGTTTGAGATTAGTCATCCTCAATGGTCAGGCACAGAAACACCCACATGCACTGGCTGTAGTAAACAGCAGAACACAAAAGGGCTAAGAGTGGCGTCCGGGGAACCAAGGAAGGGGGGAGATGTAACTAAAACCAAAAGAGATGTGAATGAGCCAAGGACAAATGCCAACACTGATACACCTGAGGGCAAAATGAAACCAAACAATGGCCACTCCAGGGAAGCAACATGTCGTGTCTTCCCTAAATTCCTGAAAAAACAATTCACCATCAAAATACTTCTGATGCATAAACACAAAGTGACACAACTATCAGTCTTTAGGATCAAAACAAAACAGAACAGACTTTACCCAAAGTAAACAAAAGCTTTTTAAACTAGAGACAGTTACAGTGGCACAACAGGAGAAACACTTCTGTAACAGACAGCTTTCTACCATACTGTCTTACTATTGGAGATATTCACATAGATAACAAATAAGTTCATGCAGGATGACCCAGAAGACACCCTTTCATTCCACCATATTGGCCTGAATTATTTCCCAGGTCTCCTTTCTCCACAAAGGGAAATTATTTAATCTTATACAGACAACAATCTGGAATAAAAATACTGTACCCTCTCTCTCTAGCCAAAATTTAATTTTCCATTTATTTTTGGGAAAAATGCCTTTTATATGGCCCTCTCCACTAGTTACTCTACGTGAAAAGAAAGGCTTTAAACCTTAAAAGTACGCATGAGCCGGCACCATGGCTCAACAGGCTAATCCTCTGCCTTGTGGCGCCAGCACACCGGGTTCTAGTCCCGGTCGGGGTGCCGGATTCTGTCCCGGTTGCCCCTCTTCCAGGCCAGCTCTCTGCTATGGCCAGGGAGTGCAGTGGAGGATGGCCCAAGTGCTTGGGCCCTGCACCCCATGGGAGACCAGGAGAAGCACCTGGCTCCTGGCTTCGGATCAGCATGGTGCGCCGGCTGCAGCGTGCCGGCCACGGCGGCCATTGGAGGGTGAACCAACGGCAAAGGAAGACCTTTCTCTCTGTCTCTCTCTCTCACTGTCCACTCTGCCTGTCAAAAATTTTAAAAATTAAAAAAAAAAAAAAGTAAGCATGAGTCATCATAGTGGGTTAAAAGAAGTTCGAATATGCTTATTATGAAGAAAGAGCTCAATACTCCAACATCATTTTATTCTCACTACAAAAAGATACGCGTTTTCCTTAGCAGTGGTCAGATACAGGAATAGTCAGAAGACAGAAAGCAGAAGAGTCACACATAGAGGTTATCCTGAACTGACGCAACCCATATTCCCTGCTAACCATTTTTCACTGGATGGAGTTTGGTACATCATGTACCAAATACTTCTTCTCTTTAGAACCACAGGTTTGAACACTGAGATAGATTTACCGTTGCCTACAAAGACTGGTAAGCTATCAAATGCCACACAGCCTGGTGTAGGAGGTTGAGACCCACTGTACACAAAGTGAGGCTTATTTTTAAAGTAGAAACATTATGCTTTTAGTCAAACTAACACTTAGTTGTTCTCTAAGTAATCTTGACTTTCCAGGTACAATTGGTCATGTCTGGTGAGGCAGCCAAATAGGCAGGGCCCTGAAATGTTCACCTCATGAAATACCTGCTTTTCGTTTCTTCCCTTACCTGATAATGAGCCTGGGCCTGTTGCGCTGAATTCAAGGTGACATTGCAGAGTTTGCAGTATAGAGGCTTACATAGCTCCTCCAGGGCAGTGTCTTGGTCTCCTCCTTTGGGTAACTCTTCTTCTCCAGCCAAAGACAAGGAAGCCTCCTGCCCAAAAGGCTTCTGTGGTGGAAGCTGCAAGGTTCCTGTAGACCTGGTGGCCACTGACATAGGAGGAGAGGATGAGGGCCTCTTAGGTGGAGGAAGCCCGGCGTGTTGCAAGAGGATCATTGGGGAGGAAAGCCTTGGGCATAATCCAGTGGGCAACAAGCAGCCAGGTCTTCAATCTGAATCAACAACAAACAAACAAACAAAACATTGGTCTCCTTGAAAAACACACCTCAGCAATACGACATGCAAACATCAATACTCTCTGACCCTTTTTTTTTTTTTTTTTTAATTTTTGACAGGCAGAGTGGACAGTGAGAAAGAGAGACAGAGAGAAAGGTCTTCCTTTTTGCCGTTGGTTCACCCTCCAATGGCCGCCGCGGCCAGCGCACCACACTAATCCCAAGACAGGAGCCAGGTGCTTCTCCTGGTCTCCCATGGGGTGCAGGGCCCAGGCACTTGGGCCATCCTCCACTGCACTCCCGGGCTGCAGCAGAGAGCTGGCCTGGAAGAGGGGCAACCGGGACAGAATCCGGCGCCCTGACCGGGACTAGAACCCACGTGCCGGCGCCACAAGGCAGAGGATTAGCCTGTTAAGCCACGGCGCCGGCCTATCTGACCCTTTTCTCAACTTCTGCAAACCCAACTTTGGGACCTTTTTTTTAAGATTTATTTATTTATTTGAAATGCAGAGTTACAGAAAGGCAGAGGCAGGGGGTGGGGAGGTGGGGGGAGGGCCTTCCATCCACTGGTTCACTCCCTAAATGGCTACAACGGCCAAAGCTAGGCCAATCCAAAGTCAGGAGCCTAGAGCTTCTTCCAGATCTCCCACACAGGTGCAGGGGCCCAAAAACTTGGGCCATCTTCCACTGCTTTCCTAGGCCATAGCAGAGAGCTGGATGGGAAGTGGAGCATCAGGAGCTCAAACCAATGACCATATGGGATGCAGGCACTGCAGGCAGAGGCTTTACCCACTATACCACAGCGCCAACCATGTCTGCCTCTTCTAGCAGACACCCCCAGCCTGGGAACTCTCGTTGACACAATGCTCTTGCACAGAGAACAACTTTATAGATTTGGCTTTATTTTGCTTGGCACAGTTCCAACTGGTGTCCCTCTGGCCTGCGAACATTAATAGCACTGCATCCGTGGCTAATTAAATCTAAAGTCATACGGCTGAAATGGACATCAAAGGTCACCTAGTCCAGACCCCTTCCCTAGGGCACATTTACACTCAAACACTCTTCATAATAATCATGCATGGGCAAAATCCCCCACCAGCTCAGCATCTTAATATCTCTTTCGCATCCAAATGATGTCAAAAAGAGTGAATACACACACACACACTCGGAATTCTTCAAAAACTCCTGGAACTAGCAAAAGTATCCAGGAACCCTAGGAACAATCCAGAGAATTAAGACGTGACAGAAATACATAAAAGTGGTCCCTCTGAACAATCACAACATTTAAGTAGCTGAGCCAATGATTCCTTAAAGCAGAGGTTGCAAACAGCCAGCCCATAGGCCACATATGGCCACAGATACTCTATTTGAAACATACAGTGTTTTGGATTTTTTTTTTTTGCTTCCTTTTTTTATTGAATTAGTCGTCAATATTGAAAATTCAAAGGATTCATGGCTTCCCACATTCCTACCTGGGAAACCATTAGGTAGTTTGTGCTCAAGATGCACCTTTCCCCCTACCCCTCACCCGTAATCCACCTGTCTTCTCCAAGCCACCTCAGTCTCCACTCAGCCTGCACCCTGCAGGCCCTTAAATTTATGACCCCCCCCCAAGTGTCTTAGAATATATTCATGAGTCCTCTGTAAAATCCAAATTGTTTTCTCCTTCTAGAGGTAAATTACCTGCACAAGCTAAGGCATCAAGCAAATGCCCAACAGAGTAATGAGGCACACTACCATCAGCCCCAGTATAATTCCAGTTCCCCAGTCTAGGCTATGTCCTTCCCCATTCTTATTAAATAACTGAGAATCTCTGCTTTCAAAAAACACTGCCTCATCAATCTTCATCCACAACTTCACCTGCTTCCCACCCAGATGGCACCTTCAAACCACAGTCCACTTTTCTGAGTTCATAAGATTCTAATTAACCCAAATTAGAATCCTTATTTCAAAAATCTACAATTCCCTGCACTCTCAACACTATTAAAACCTCTTTTGTTGGTCAACAGAATATGCCTATTTTAAGCAGCCGAAAATTGACATCTGCAATAGAAATGTGTACATAATGGCCACTATGGGTTTATTAGAATTAATGAAATAAATTTTGAAAGGTTCAAAGTCTATTTGACCACATCTGATTAAGCACACAGCACTGGGAAACTGCAATCAAGTAACAACTTCTATAATAAATTCAGGATCTTGGGGTAGCAGGGGAAATCAATGTAATGGGGAAATACAGTAGTGAAGGGAAAGTGTATACAGTATTAGTCATCATATTCAACAGTATTTCTCATCAATCACAGTATTAAGAAAAATTATAATATTATTTGTTTCCTACATAGAAGTATGCAGCCCACATGAGAACATAGAGGAAAGCAACACAGGTTTAAAACATTTTAAAAAGCAGTTTCCCTATAATGGTATTATTTCTCTCAATTACATCTCAATCAAAACATCCAGAAAGTAAAGACAGATGTAGCCATTTTTTTAAAAGGAAACTAAGAAGACCAGCTGTTCTAAAAGTTTACCTAATTACCATAACCCACCAGGTTAAAAGCAACACATACTACCTGTACAGAATTACACTAATGCCAAATTGCCATAAATATGCCACCAGTTCATTAGAGAAAAGGTAGAGGAGGTGCCAAAACATCTGGATAAAGGAAATCAGCAATACAAACCAAAAATCAAATGCTACCGATTGCCTAGACATGTCTGGACTTGTTTTACAAAAGCTCACTCCCACTTAAGGAAATCCCAACATGTGTCTCCCTTTTGTTACCTATAGGTTTCCATCAGAATAAAGGTCCTTCTTAAAGCACAGAGATACAAAAAGCCTCCATCCAGAGGTGCCAAAATCTCCTGGATTAAGGGAAAAATTCTTGCCAATACAGACATTCCCATTGCTGCATTGGTTCTTTACAATTTTTTTTTAAAAAGCTAGATAATCCAAAATTATTTGTTTTGTACTTACCAACATGATAATGTCAGCACCCCAAAAAGATCTGTGACAATTACAACACGTATTACCACATTTGCTAGCAAAAATTAGCATAAAACATAAATCTAAAACAAATAAAACCACGCCTTTGGTTTTATTTTGTGGAACATGGACCCAAAGCTTTTGCGACTCAGATCCACTCAACTGCTGCGCAAGTCGGAAAGAGACTAATTCGAAGGTTGAGACGAATACTGCTCAGATCATAAAAACCGTTCACTCAGATGTTTATAGCAGCAAAAATACACGATTTATAATGTAACGACCTGGTGGAAAGGGGTTGCAAGGACTTTAAAGAAACTCGAAGCTTCACGATGTACCCTGTTGGAAGAAAACGAATTATCATAGCATACTTAGTTCTCACGATTGGACTGGGGCCTACTCTTCACAGACTGTATTAAAGACAAGCGCTTTCTCCTTTGGAGAAGCCCAGGGAGGCAACAGAACAGAAGAATGAACAGGTTACCGGCACCTCAGCAAACGAGGGGATTGTGGAAACGAGGGGAAGACAGGCAGGCATTACTCAGAGGTCATCGGATCGCAGCCAGAGGAATGCCAGAGAGAGAAAAACAGATATGACCAGCGGAGACGAGGTATATCCTATAAAGGGGGCTCGAAAGCAGGCAAGAAACTAGGGGGAGATGAGGCCTCGGTCGGTGAATTGGCAAATGTGGTCCAGCCCGAGCTAGGACGGTCCCTAATCCGGGGGAACCGTTCGCAAATTTGAATCCAAACGCAGACACTCAGCATCGCCCACATGGCCTTACATTCCTGCGATGCGCACGCACACACGCACCTCAGCCCGCAAGGATGCCATCACGGAAGATGGAATCCCCGCTCCCACGGGGCGGGGGCCGGCGCCCGGGCCGCGGCGGCTGCACGCGGAGACCCTCCCGAAACGCACACGCGAAATGCGCCAAAAACACAGGCACCGACGAGCGGGGCACGCGCTGTCCCACGGAGGGCAGGTGGCAAGACCGCACCCTAAGGCACCCGCCGGCCCTCCGCGCCCCCGGGCTCGTCCTGCAAGCCCCGAGGCTCCCGAGCGCCAGCACTCACCGGAACCCCCGGGACGCGCCAGCAGCCTCGGCGCCGCGCCCGCCCAGGACGCCCGCCGCCGCCGCCGCCGCCGCCCGGCAGTCCGCCCTGCGCGCCCGGCTCGCCGGCTCCGGCCACCTCTCCCCGGAGCAACTTTCTGGGCCGGCCGCCGCCGAGCCCCTCCGCAGCTGAAGGCACACTGTCAAAAGTCAGTCCAAGCCGACACACAGGGAAACAGCTGCAGGAAGTGACTGCGGAACCGGGAGGCGGCGGAGGAGGAGACTGAGGGCGCCGGACGGCGTCGCCACTGCGCATGTGCCCAGAGGAGCAGGCTCCGCGGCGGCGGCGGCGGCGGCGGCGGCGGCGGCGCTCCCGCATCCCAGCAGACGGGCCCTGCGCCGGGCAGGTGCAGTGACCGGGAGCGCCGAGCGCGCCGGGTGCCGGAGGAGCAAAGGCACCAAAGGGAAGGGGCACCGCCGGCGATCTCAGCGCACAGTTCCTTAAAGCTGTTCGTCCTATACCCCGGAAAGTTGGTCCGCAAGAGCAGCGTGGGCAGAGCTGTTGCGATGGAAACTTTGGTCTCCTGTTACTGCGATTCAAATGTTTTTCGTTTTGGCCTGTCCCTCCGCTTGTTGGTTGCGCCTGAGGCGGCTAAGTGGAGCTGCCCAGAAGCCCAGGATCCTTTTAACTGCTGCGACGGAACCTTTAAACTGCACTCTCCCCACTTGGTGGAGAAACAAGATGGAGCAAAGAAAAACGTGGTTACCTGCACGGTGGCTGCCCATGACACAAGAATCCACCCCACCACACTGCCATCCACACCTCTACCCTCTCCCCTGTACTCACGTGAGCAAAACATGGAGGAGACTTTCTACCGACCCACACCCCAAATACACACACACACACACACACACCTGTAAGACGGGATGGACCAGAAAGAGACTGGCTAAGCTGAGACTGCACATCCTTTCGCAGCCAGCCTGGACATCTTCAGGGTTGACACAGTGATGAGCTCAGGAATTCCAGCTCTAAAAGTCTACTAGTTTTTTTTAATTTACCCTTATGGGGGGCCAGCGCTGTGGGTAGCAGGTAAAGCCGCTACCTGCTGTGTTGGCATCCTTAATGGGCGCCAGTTCAAGTCCCAGCTGCTCTATTTCCGATCCAGCTCTCTGCTATGGCCTGGGAAAGCAGTGGAGGATGGCCCAAGTCCTGGGCCTCTGCACCCGCGTGGGAGACCCAAAAGAAGCTCCTGGCTCCTGGCTTCAGATTTGCCCAGCTTCGGCCATTGTGGCCATTTGGGGAGTGAACCAGTGAATGGAAGATCTCTCTGTCCCTCTCTCTCTGCCTCTCTGTAACTCTGCCTTTCAAATAAATAAATACATCTTTAATTAATTAATTAATTAATTTTACCTATAGGAAGGTTTGCTGCTTATTTTTTATTATGGTGGTAAACTCTACGTAACATAAATATACTATTTTGGTCTTTTTACAAATACAGGTTAATGACACCAAGTATATTCATAGTGTTGTGCTGATATTTTGTAATCATTAAAATGCTGAGATGGTTTTTCACTGATATAACAAATACCCGAGAGGAGCTGCTTGTGAAAGAAAGCTTATTTCACACATGATTTTGCAGGTTTACAGACCACAACTGGGCCTCATTGGCCTGGCATGAGTCAATGAACGTGCATGCAGCAGGAGGATCGCACGATGAGCCAGGACGTAGAGAGAGACAGGGAGCATGCGCATCCGTGTCCACTTGTCTTTCCTCATAAAGCCACCACGTCTGATCACGGGGGCTGCACCCCTGCGATCTAATCCAACCAATCATTTCCCAAAGCCCTCCCTGCCTTTAAGCACCATAATTGGCTTGAGTTTTCACCCTTAATCCATTAACTATTAGCAATCATCTATTAACCATTATCATCAGACTTTGGGACCAGGCCTTTAACATCTAGATCTTTGGGAGACACCCAAACTAATATCCAAGCCAAATCAAACGCCAAGGAGATCTAAATATGGTAAGATGGGCCCTAGTGTAGACAAACTACTGCAGAAAAGGATGTTTCTTTGAGCAAGGCATGCACCATTCAACACTACCAACAACAAACTGGAAATGACTTCGTAAGTACAATGAATGTTTAGCAAATATACCACCAGTGGGGGAAAGTTATCTGATTTTTTTCAGTTGCATGTGTACATATACTTCAAGTGTCAAAATTTTAGGTGGCAGGCATTTGGCCTAGCACTTACGACACATGTGACCCATATCAGAATGGCTGGGTTTGATACCTTCTGTTCCTGATGCCAACTTTCTGTTAATGCAGATGCTGGGAGGCAGAGGTCATGGCTCAAGTAATTGGGTCCCTGCCACCCACATGAAAGACCTGGGCAACAGGTATTAGGGGAGTGAACCAGCAGATGGGCTCGCTGGCTCATTCTAATTAAAAATTAAATAAAGCTTCAAAATAAATAAATGCTACTGAAATCCACTCTGCATCCTTTTTTCTGTGGAAGAACTTTACAATCCCTACTCCTTAGCTAGGAGGATCACTACACCTTCCCAATCTGACTTCCTACCAGCCTCCTTCCTTTGACTCAACCAGCCACATCCAGGCCACTTACTTCTCTACTGAGGATTTAGTTTGGTCTGAGGTAACCCACCCTCTAGTTCTTTACACAGGCACGTATACAATTCCTTGTTCTCTGTCCCTGGTCTCACCTTCTTCTCAGGCAGCTAGAGTAGCTCCTTCTCTTCCTCAGAGAGAAAGAAGACACCACATCTCCAATGTTTATTTCATAAACATTTGAAACTTGTGACAGTGACACTAGTCTCATAAATCATAGCATTTGGTTCAGAATAGTTGAACTTCATGAGTTTCAGCTCCTAAAAATTGAAAGGAAAAAAAATTGGCCACACACAAGGTATTTGTCACTTCAGCCACAGAAAATCATCTACCACATCTCAATAGCTTGTGGGCACAACGATGTGTCTCTTAAGTTACGGACTGTGTGTCAGCTGAGGTTCTGCTCTATGGGTCTTCACATTCCAGGACCACATTTAAAGAAACAGCTCTTATGTGAGACTTGGCAATTCTCAAGGCAAATGAGAAGATCCGGAGAGCTGGTAGAAACATGTGATGTCTCTTAAAGCTGTTTTTCCCGTATCTCATGACACATCCACTCAAACCCCACCAGCCAAAGCTTTTCACATGGCCAAACTCCAAGCCAGGGGTAAAAAAGTCTACAGTTTTCTATAGGTGAATGACATGGCAGTGTGCATAGATTAAAACCTTTGTGAGAGCTTTGGCAGGGAGCAGGAAGAAGATTGGATAGGGAGCAAGGAGTTTTGTGTTTAATTGTAAGCAATACTGCAGTCTGCCACAGACATAGGGAACCCACTTTTTCACCATAGAAGAATTGATGTATATCCCAAGGAAGGCCTTGTACATCCTTCCTCCCCAACCCACCAGCATTGTGGTACAGCAGGCTGTTCCATTACCTGAGACAAACATACCATGAGAGCTGATTCAAATCCAGGTTATTCCACTTCCAACCCAGCTCCCTGCTAGTGTGCCTGGGAAGGCAGATGAGGATGGCCCAAATGCTTGGGCATAAGATTAGAAGAAAATCCCAACTCTGATCTTCCTTTCTTTATTTTATTTTTTTCGTGTTTGTGGCAGGAAAGACTACCTAAAGGAGCTGAGAGAGGCCTGTGGCAGATTGAAGAAACTACAGGTCAGAATGTGGAAAGACAAAGCTGAACACATTGATTACTGATTCAAAAGCAATGCAGAAATGGATACCACTTTTGAGGCCAAAACCAAGCTGTGTTTACATCTGAAAACCAAATACTCATGCTTCCCCTGGCAACCCATCTCCCTACCCACTTGACCCCTACCCTCCAATAATTTGGAGGCTATCCTTAGAAAAACAAGGCCAAAAAAGAGCACTATGGAGTGATTACATTTTACCAAGAAATGATTTGGGGACAGAAGAAATTTGTAACAAAAGTGCACATGGGATTGGCTAAACTGTATTTTCTCATGTTAGGAAGGACAGAATCTCAACAGTGAGACTAATTCAATTGTTTTTTTTTTTTTAAGTTTGCATCTTTGACCTGATATAGAATAAGCAATGTATATGTATAACCCTGCTTCATTGAATAAATGTATGAATTAATAAAGAATTTCTGTTTCCTCTATACTATAATAGAGATTACAGTACCTAACAATTGTACTTCACATGTCTTGTCTCTTTAGTGTGAGTATTATTAGGGGAACTCTGAATTAAATTTTCATATTAAAACAAAGATAGGGAGTGGGCATTTAGTCTAGTGGTTGGGGTACTCACACCCTACAGGGGATCACTCAGGTTTGATTCCCAGCTCTGGCTCCAAACTCCAACTTCCTGCCAGTGCAGATCCTGGAAAGCAGCAGTGCTGGCTCAACTATGTAAGTTCCTGCCACCCTTGTGGTAGACAGATTAAGTTCCCGGCCTCCAGCTTTGGCCCAGGCCCAGACCTGTCCCAGCTGCTATGGGCATTTGGGGAGTGAACTGGTGGGTGTAGACTCTCTCTCTCTCTCTCTCTCTCTCTCTTACATAAAAAATAAAATAAACCAAAACAGAAGAAAACAAAAAGTCCTCCATGCAAAAATACATAAAAAAGAAATTGACTTTTCATAGTCATACTATACATTAGAAGTTTGTACCATTCCTTTTTAGGCTTTTTTCCACATGCATGAAAACATATTTTCAGTGGGACTAGATTATGCTACTTATATCATAAGTACTTTCTGTAAATATTCGTAGAAAATGGCACTTTAAAATGACTCCATAATATTCCATCTTTCCGTGTATGTAGTATAATTTAAAGATAGACTAATTGTTGGGAATTGAAATTCCTTCCAATTTTTCACTAAAGTAAATAGTATTCTGCTGGTCCTCTTCTCTGTTCTTATGTCTTCATCTAAATTTATAGAAACTTTTCTTAGATTTAATTATTAGAATATTAAATTACTAGATCAAAGGGAACAAACACTTTTAAGGCTTTTAATACATTTTGACAAATTACATTTAATACATTTTGACAAATTTTCAAAACATTGACCCTCTCAACATTTCCACTATTGTCGATGCTGTCTGAATGTCATTGTCTCATTGTTCACAGAAAATCTTGCATATCACAAATTCTTTCTTCTTTACAATGAGGTAATAAAATGGTAGGTTGTCATTTTCATTTCCTGATTTAATTCTTTGAAAATTTCTGCTCTTGTCCTTTTTATTTTTATTTATTTATTTATTTATTTTTGGACAGGCGGAGTGGACAGCAGAGTGGTTCACCCTCCAATGGCCGCTGCAGCCAGTGCACTGCACTGATCTGAAGCCAGGAGCCAGGTACTTTCTCCTGGTCTCCCATGGGGTGCAGGACCCAAGCACTTGGGCCATCCTCCACTGCACTCCTGGGCCATAGCAGAGAGCTGGACTGGAAGAGGAGCAACCAGGACAGAATCCGGCGCCCCGACAGTGACTAGAACCAGGTGTGCCGGCGCCACAGGTGGAGCATTAGCCTATTGAGCCGCAGCGCCAGCCGTCTGCTATTGTCCTTTATTTTTATTTTGGAGAGTAATTTTGTTGATTGTCTAAGCACTCCTTTTTTTTTTAAAAGATTTATTTTATTTATTTGAAAGACAGAGTTACAGAGAGAGGTATAGACAGAGAGAGAGAGGTCTTCAATCCACTGGTTCACTCCCCAAATGGCTGCAACAGCTGGAGCTGAACTGATCCAGAGCCAGGAGCCAGGAGCTTCTTCCAAGTCTCCCACCTGGGTGCAGAGGTCCAAAGACTTGGGCCATCTTCCACTGCTTTCTTAGGCTATTAACAGGAAGCTGGATCACAAATGGAGCAGAAAGTTGATCTGAGGAGAGGTGGCTGGCACCCATATGGGATGCTGGCGCTGCAAGGGCAGGGCTTTAACCTGCTGCACCTCAGGACCAACCCCCATAAACAGTCTTGGGGCGGCATCATGGCACAGTGGGTTAGATCTCTCTCTGCCTCTTCTTCTCTCTCTGTAACTCTACTCTTCAAATATTAAAAAGGAAAAAGAAAGGCAACATCTAAGTGATGCAGGTGATTGATCCACCACCTGAGACACCACATCACACATAGGTGCTGGTTCAAATCCAGGTTACACCACTTCTGATCCAGTTCCCTGTTAGTGTGCCTGGGAAGGCAGCATAAGGTGCCCCTAGTGCTTGGGCCCCTGTTATCCATGTAGGAAACCTGAATGAAATTTCTGGCTCCTGGCTTTGGCCTGGGCAGCCCTGATGTTGCTGCCACTTGGGGAGTGAACAAAGGGATGGAAGATCTTTTTCTTATGTTTTTTAAGATTTTATTTATTTATTTGACAGAGTTATAGACAGTGAGAGAGAGAAAGACAGAGGAAAAGGTCTTCCTTCCCTTGGTTCACTCCCCAAATGGCCGCCACGGCCGGAGCTGCGCCGATCCAAAGCCAGGAGCCAGGTGCTTCCTCCTGGTCTCCCATGCGGGTGCAGGGGCCCAAGCACTTGGGCCATCCTCCACTGCCTTCCTGGGCCACAGCAGAGAGCTGGACTGGAAGAGGAGCAACCAGGACTAGAACCAGTGCTCATATAGGATGCCAGCGCCACAGGCAGAGGATTAACCTAGTAAGCCACGGTGCTGGCCCCAGATGGAAGATCTTGGACTTTGCCTCTCCAGCTCTCTCTACAACTCTGCCTCTCAAATAAATAAATCAATATCTGAGAGAGAAGGAAAAGGAGAGAGAGGAATCTTCCATCCACTGGTTCACTCGAGATGGCTGCAATGGGCAGCACTAGAGGCAGGCTGAAGCCAGGAGCCAGAAGCTTCTTCCAGGTCTCCCATGAGGGTAGTCAGGGCCCCAGTATTTGGATCAACTACTTCTGCTTTCCCAGGTCATTTTCAGGGAGCTGGCTTGGAAATGGAGCAGCCAAGGCAGGAACCAGAGCCCATACGGGAGCCAGCATCACAGGCAGTGGCTTTACCCACTACACCACAGCACTGCCCCCATAAATAATTTTTTTAATTTGATTTTTTTTAGATTTTTATTATTTATTTGACAGGTAGAATTACAGACAGTGAGAGAGAAAGACAGAGAAAAAGGTCTTCCTTCCATTGGTTCACTCCCCAAATGGCCGCCATGGCCGGAGCTGCGCTGATCTGAAGCCAGGAGCCAGGTGCTTCTTCCTGGTCTCCCATTTGGGTGCAGGCACCCAAGCACCTGGGCCATGCTTCACTGCTTTCCCAGGCCATAGCAGAGAGCTGGACTGGAAGAGGAGCAACCAGGACTAGAACCGGCACCCATATGGGATGCTGGCACCACACAGGCAGAGGATTAGCCTCATGTGCCACGGCGCCAGCCCCATAAATAAATTTTTTAAAAAACAAGAATGCCAATCCGTTTTCACTGTATGTTAGAAATAATCCTCCCAGCTTTTTGTTTACTTATAATATTCTGTGATATACAAACATGTTAGGGGCAGACATTTAGCCTCGTGGTTAAGACATCCTGTATCCAAGGACACGGGTTCAATGCTTGGCTTCAGCTGCTGATTCTAGCTGTCTGCTAATGCAGATCCTGGGAGACAATGGTGATGGTTCAAGTGATTGGGTCCCTGATGCCACATGGGAGGCCTGAATCGAGTTCCCAGCTCCCAGCTTTGGCCTTGGCCCAGTCCTAGTCATTATGAACCAGTGGATGAAAGCATGAGTGTGCTCTACCTCTGCTTCTCAAATAAATTAAATTTTAAAAAAAAAAATGCTTATCTTTTGGGTCTCAGCTCTTATAGCATTTCGGTAAAGTCTACCCAAACCCCAAAGTTGCAGTTATCTCTACCTCTTAGGCTAACCTATGCCAAGTACCCAAAGAGAACAAAGCCAACATAATTTGCTGCTCCCGTGTTAAACAGTATTAATACCAAAAATACTTTCCTGTTGTTTGTTCAATGATTCTGAAACCAGATTTACTTTCCTGTACTTATGTTAAACAAAGTAGAATGAGAAAAATAAAATTTAGTTCCTTGCTTCTGGAAATATCTGCTCCTAAAAGGTAAGAAAGTGAACCTATTGAAAGTGTTGCTTATGGACTAACAGCTTGGCTCTTCTTAAGACATTTGCCCCACTCATACTGCCCTATGGGAGAGCCCATATGGCCTGCTGCCAACAGCCCTGTAAGTGACCTTAGCATTGGATCCACAGCCCCTGTCAAACCTTCAGATGACTGCAACCTTGACTAACATCCTGACAGCAACCCCACGAGAAACCTTGAGTCAGAACCACACAAACAAGCTGCTCCCAGATTCCTAACCACAGAGAACCTGTGAGATAATGAGTGTTGTTTGAAGCTGCTAAAGTTTGGGTAATTTGTTATGCAGAGATAACAAATATAGACTCCCACAACATACTTTCTTTTTTTGCTCTTTATGCTATGCTTATAGATTACGTACCTAAAAATAAAAGTATGCATCTCATTACAGTTTTTTTAGTATTTTTTTTGCCCATTACTTGTTTATACTTCCTGACTGACTTTGTAGTCCCATTGTCAAATTCCCCGAAGACAAACTTCCATTGGGATTTTAATTTGAATGGCATCGAACCTACTTGGGGAGTAGTAAAAACTTTAGAACATTCTCTTTCCTGTCACCCTACAATGATTGAAAACTTTCAGGCCCTTCACCAAGGTTTTCTGATTGTCTTCATCATAGATGCATCAATATTTGATATACCATTACTGTTATTAAAATAGGGAAATTATACCTTTTTTGCTTTAGTGAATGAAATCTATTTCCTTCTAAGTAATATTGCTGGCATATAGAAAAATTGTCCAAGCCTTCCATTATTCTCAAGCATTTAAAATACTTTATTGTTTGCTTCTACTATTGCTGCTAGAATTCTGCACTCTTCCTTGTGAGCAGATCTGTCAATACACAAAAAAAGAAAATGAATACTTCTAACATGATAGCAATCACATTCCTTTTCTGTGAGTTGTCAGGTTACTCAGTTTGGCTCTTACAATCTGAAAGCAATGGAGATAATTATCTACTTCCAAAAAAAACTCTATATTCCTTTCATCACATAATATCTTTTTTTCTCTCTCAACCTGCACAATTTCTCTGGCAATTCTAAAAATTACTCAATTTAATTTTTGTTATAATACTATGTCTCTTTTATTCACATGAGTTAGCTTTCAATTTTTTCTTGTCCATTGACATCACAAGTATGAACTCAATTGTGCATAACCACCATAACAAAGAAATTCAAACCATATTTCCTCCTGACCCTACATCTTTGCTGTTGCTATACAGTTTGGGAGAAATCCCCATACATTGTGCATCCATATATTCTTTTTATTAATGCTTATGTATTTATTTTTATTTGAAAAGCAGAGAGGGGGGTAGGCTAGAGATAGATCTTCCATCTCCTTGTTCACCCCCCAAGTGCCCACAATAATTGGGATTGGCCCAGGTCAAAGTCAGGAGACAAGAACTCCATCTAGATATCTCACCTGAGTGGCAGAGACCCAATTACTTGAGCCATCTTCTACTGTCTTCCAAGGTGCACATTAGCAGGAAGCTGGTTCAAAAACAGAGGTGGAGGTAAGACTCAAACCCAGGCAATCCAATTTGCAATGCAAGCACCCCAAGAAGCAGCTACTATATCATAATGTCCACCCCATCCATATATTCATATCTACACACCACATTGTATATTTTCTTATTAATTCTATCAACAATGGGATAACATTGGAAAGAAAGGATATTCACTTGTAATAAGAGCATGTATGTCAGTCACTGCACTAGGATCTTTCATGCTATAGCTAATGTAATCTTCATAAAAATTCCAGTGAGTTAAGTATGATTTTACCCATTTTGCAGATCCAGGGAGTGATTCTAAAGTGTTAGATTGTAGTTCAAAGTTAC
Organism: Lepus europaeus; assembly: GCF_033115175.1. Taxonomy (NCBI): domain Eukaryota; kingdom Metazoa; phylum Chordata; class Mammalia; order Lagomorpha; family Leporidae; genus Lepus; species Lepus europaeus. The sequence goes on along the minus strand of NC_084828.1, from coordinate 100,860,257 downwards.
TCAGCTTTGGTCTCCCTGACCTCAGTGTTGGGTTTCCACTAGTTCCCGGTTTCTCAGACTCGATTTAACATGCTCACAAATCACCTGATGACATTTTTAAAGTGCAGATAATGTCTCAGTCAGTCTTAGGTTAGGACTGAAAGTCTGCAATTCTAACAAGCTCCCAGGGGATGCCAACACCACTTGTCTCCATACTGCACTTTGAGTAGCAAACCATAGCTCATTCTGAATTGAAGGTAATATGACTCATCGGAAGGAATACAGACTGGAATTTGATCACCTGAATTCAAATTCTAATGCAAGTGCTATGTAATTAACCTTCTAACTTAGCATGATTCTTCCTGGACTTCAGTTCCCTAACATAGAAAATAGAGACCATAGAATCTCCTTTAAAGGACTGTTAGGAACAAATAATGTATTTCTAGTGTCTGACATATAGTAGAGACTCAGTATTAACCTCTCCTTTGGAATTTAGAATGTTCCTATAAACCTCCTAGGTATTCAACGTGTACTTTTGCTGGCAATGACAGAAACATACTAAAACTGATTTTTCAGAAGAAATAGAAGAATCCTGGATATCTATCTCCTAGCAGCCTAGCTGCCAGGGAGGCAATTGAGAACCTGGAACCAAGGACTCTGATGCTGTCTGGAATCTCTCTGGCTCTCTTGGACCTGTTTCTCTCCAGAGGCAAAAGGGCTCCACTCTGCTTCTCTGCAACTTCATTTCTCACAATATGGGAACTGTGGATGCCCAGAGTTCCCAGGTCTAAAGCTCAATGCTGTCACCATCAGAGAAGACTGGACCTCAATCTCTACCTATCTAGTCTAAAGTTTAAAACTCTTGATACAGAATCTGCTTGGACAAAAGAGCTCACATGTCCTGTGCTGTATCCATCATCACAGGTCAGAATGGTAAGGCTCCGGGGCTCTTGCTATGAACTGTCAGCTACTCCAGTGGGCCAGTTGGTGGCTACTACAGTGAAGGACCTTTAAGGGCATGGGGAAAGGACTAGAGTAGGAGTCAGGAAATCTAGGTGACTGTCATTATGATGCTCACTTCCTAAATGACTGTGGATAAATCACTTATTAGCTGTGAACATCATTGTCCTTATTTGCATACATACTTCAGACTAGATGATATCTGAGATCATATCCAAATATATTTTATTTTATTTTAAAGATTTTATTATTATTCAAAAGGCAGAGCCACAGAGAGAAAGGGAGAGACAGACAGAGATCTTCCATCCACTGGTTCACTGACCAAATGGCCACAACAGCCAGGGCTGGGCCAGGCTAAAGCCAGGAGCCTGAAGCTCCATCCAGGTCTCCCATGTGGGTAGCAGAGGCCCAAGTTCTTGGGCCATCTTCTGCTGCCTTCCAGATTTACTAGCAGGGAGCTGGATCAGAAGTGGAGCAGCCAGGACTCAAACTGGCACTCATATGGAATGCCAGCATCACAGGCAGCAGCTTAACCCACAATGCCAGCCCCATAAATGCTAGCTTTTTAATAGATCTATAAAATGCCACCATCTTCCAATAGTATTTTCTAAATATGAAGAATGGCAGGCATGCCTGACAAAATTCCAAAAGGTCATTCTAGTGCTACTGTCCATGAATGTCAGGGTGAATCAGAAGTCACATTTGAAAGGCAAGCACACTTGAAGTTGATACAGTACTATTTGTGATTTTCATAACCTGTTCCTGGACTTCCTTGTCAAATTAATTTTTCTGTACGAGCAAGGAAAATCCACCACCACCACCCCACCCCACCCCACCCCACCCCCGCCTAACAAAACAAGGGCTAGGTAACAACAAGCACAGGTTATAAAATCATATCCACAGTTGAAGTTTTAGCAGGAAAGGGATGAACAGAAATTAGCTGCCTGGCCACCTCACTCATGTCTTCATTCATTGAACAAATTCGGATGAAACTGGCTTTGTGACAGGCTCTGTGAGGAGAGTAGAGAACAAGACACACAAGTTCTCTGAGTACGTAAAACTAATGGAAAAGATGAAGAATTAGTGCATAATAAAGACATGGATAAAATAACATCAGAAACCCGTAAGTACTAGGAAGAAAAAGTGATTTAAGACAAGTGACTAGGCACACAGGCATGGAAAGCCATGACACAGTGGCAAAAAACAATCTAATTGAAAGACCCTGGTGAACAAGACCCCAGCAGAAGGAACAGGCCATCAAGGAGAGAGGCGCCTTTCTCTAAAGGGAGGAAGGAACCTCCTCTGTGACATGGCCTTGACTAAACAAGTTCAGAGTCGGTGAACTCAAGGGGCTTCCATAGCCTAGACAGCTCATAGCAAGAGTCTCGGGTGATTGCTGACGTCACAAATAAGAGTGCCAATTGTTAAATCAACAACAGGAGTCACTGGGTACACGCTCCCCATGTAGGATCTCTGTCCTTAATGTGTTTTACTATGAAACTTAAAAACACTACTAGTCGAACAATACCCTATACCTCGTGCAGTTGTGTGAGTGCAGCCTGTTGAAATCCTTGCTTCATATATACTAAGTTGATCTTCAGTATGTGAAGGTAATTGAAAATGAAACTCGATAAAGGGCGGGATGGGAGAGGGAGTGGGGGAGGGGAGGGTCACGGGAGGGAGGGAGGTTGGGGGGGGAAGCCACAACAATACAAAAGTTGCACTTTGTAAATTCACATTTATGAAATAAAAAAAATAAATAAAAAAAAAAAGAGACAAATGACTAGGAGTATGGGTGAAGGGAGTATTCTGAGAGGGGGTCTTCAAGGGACTCTCATTAGGGTCTTATTCCTAAGAAGATAATAGGTCACCTGAGGTCTGAAAGAACAAAAGGAGCCAGCCAGGTGAGGATTTAAGAATATGGTAGTACAGTCAGACTGCAGGGGCCCTACAGTGGGAACTGGTATGATGTGTTCCAGAAATGAAAAAAAAGTCCAATATGAGTGATGGCAGAAAAAGAGGAAAGGACAGAGCTTGGGGGCCACAAAAAGAGTTTAGATTTTATTCTAAGTGTGATTAGAAGGGGTTGAATTCTCTTGAACAGGGAATAATATGATTTCATTTATATTTCTATAAAGAATCATCTTGTTATTGTGTGAAAATAGCCTGCAACATTGGAGTTATTCTAGAAATATGACATTAGTTTAATGTTAAAAAAATTATGTGACTAACCATATTATCAGATAAAAGAGGAAAGTTGTGATAATTTCAACACATACAGAAAAAGCACTTGATTAAAAACTTAATATGTAATCAAGATTTTAAAATTACTAACCCAGTAATAAGAATTTCCTTAAATTGGTAAGATCCATAGCAAACATAATACATAATGGTGAAAAGTTAGAAATATTTCTTTTTTTAAGATTTATATTTATTTATTTGAAAGTCAGACTTACACAGAGAAAGGAGAGGCAGAGAAAGAGGTCTTCCATCTGATGGTTCACTCCCCAGTTGGCCGCAATGGCCGGAGCTGCATGGATCCAAAGCCAGGAGCCACGAGCCAGGAGCCTCCTCTGGGTCTCCCAAGTGGGCACAGGGTCCCAAGGACTTGGGCCATCTTCCACTGCTGTCCCAGGCCATAGCAGAGAGCTGGATAGGAAGTGGAGCAGCTGGGACTCGAACCAGCACCCATATGGGATGCTGGCACTTCAGGCCAGGGCATTAACCTCCTGCGCCACAGTGCCGGCCCCTAGAAATATTTATTTTAAAATTAGAACCAATACAAGAGTACCCACTATAACATCCTTTCAACATTGTCCTAGATATTCAAACAAGGAGAGTTAAAGAGAGGGGGGAGAGGGAGGGGCCAACGCTGTGGCGCAGTAGGTTAATCCTCCGCCTGCAATGCCAGCATCCCATAAGGATGCTGGTTCTAGTCCCAGCTGCCCCTCTTCCAATCCAGCTCTCTGCTATGGCCTGGGAAAGCAGTGGAAGATGGCCCAAATCCTTGGGCCCCTGCACCCTTGTGGGAGACCCAGAAGAAGCTCCTGGCTCCTGGCTTTGGAACGGCGCAGCTCTGGCCGTTGTGACCATCTGGGGAGTGACCCAACAGAAGGAAGAGCTTTCTCTCTGTCTCTCTCTCTCACTGTCTATAACTCTACCTCTCAAATAAATAAATAAAATCTTTAAAAAAAACTGAAAGAAAGTGATAAAGGTTCATAATAATAATATATAAAGCTATAACACAAGAAAAAACTGTCATTAGTCATGAAAGATTACTAATATAAAAATTTTCAAAGAGTTAATAAGGGTCTTTAGCAATATTATTAGACACAAAATAAAAATCAGCTGTATTTCTATTCTGCAATAACTAGAAAATAAAATTTTTAAATAATGCTTATAAAAGGTTTCAAAATTAGGAGCTGGCATTGTGGCATAGCAGATTAAGCCACTACCTGTGATTTAGTTCCTTGCTAGTACACTTGAGAAAGCAGTAAGAGACAGCCCAAGTACTTGGACCCCTGCACCCATGTGAGAGACCCAGAAGAAGCTTCTGGCTTCTGGTTTCTGGCTTCGGTCTGGCCCAGCCCTTGCCACTGTGGCCGTTTGGAGAGTGAACCATTAGAAGAAAGATATTTCTCTCTCTCTCTCTCTCTCTCTCTCTCTCTCTCTCTCTCTCTCTCTTTCTCTCTCTTTCTCTCTCTCTCTCTCTCTCTCTCTCTCTCTAGCTCTCCTTTTGTCTTTCAAATAAAAAAATAAATCTGTTTAAAAGTATCAAAAAGTAAAAGTGTAAAAAGTAAAAAAGTAGCAACAATTAAAAAGAAACATTTTTTTAGAACTAACTCTAACAAAAGAGTTATTAAAGAGCTTTTAAGTAGAAGTGCTTTAAAAAGATAAGCACAGGGGCCGGCGATGTGGTGCAGCAGGTTAACATCCTGGCCTGAAGTGCCGGCATCCCATAGGGGCACCAGTTCGAGACCCGGTTGCTCCACTTTCAATCCAGCTCTCTGCTATGGCCTGGGAAAGCAGTAGAAGATGACCCAAGTCCTTAGGCTCCTGCACCCTTGTGGGAGACCCGGAAGAAGCTCCTAGCTCCTGGCTTCAGATCGGCACAGCTCTGGCTGTTGCGGACAATTGGGGAGTGAACCATTGGATGGAAGACCTCTCTCTCTCTCTTTCTCTCTCTGCCTCTCCTCTCTCTGTGTAACTCTGACTTTCAAATAAATTTAAAATAAAAAGGATAAGCACAAGTTTTATTGATATACACAAAGAAAATCCAAATAAAAAGGAAAAATATCATGTTAATAAATTGAAAGCTTGAAATCATCAAGATATCAATTTCCTAAATGGATCTACAGACCTAAAGTAGTTACAATCAAAATCACAATAAACTTATTTGGTGGAACTTGAAAAACTAATACTAAAATTTGTTTATATGCACTTTATATGTGATTTCCAAGTTGATTAAAAGCCAAATACTAGAACAAAATTATAAAACTTCTAGAAGACAATGTAGGGAACTCTATTTATAACCTCAAAATAGTGAAGAAGTTCTAAAACTAGACACAAAAAACATAGCTCATAAAGACAAAGACTGGTAAAGTTGAATACATTACACCTAAGAACAGTTAATCCTCAAAAGACATCAGAGAGGGAGCTGCTCCTGCCAGGTACTGTGCTGGGCTTCAGAAGTTCAGGTACTCACAGCGTATTGTTGATGAGGTTCCCCAGCAGAAAGACAACCCTGTTCCTAAGGACTGGAAGAGAGTTTCTGTTAAGAAAATGGCACAGACTTATCTATGGCACAATCTACACCCTGACACCATCCTAGGCTCTAGCCCCCACCGCCATTGCTGGAAGCCAGGTGGCCACATGGCCCAACCACCAGTGTCAAGCTCCACCCCCATCCTAACGGATTTGCTGCTCCTACTGCCCTGCCCGTCACCCCCCCTCCAAAGTTTTAAAAGGACCTGTTTCTGAACATGTGTCACTCTCTCTCTTCCTTTCTCTCTCTCTCTCTCTCTCATTCTTCTTCTTCTGTCCACCTCCTGATCTCTCTGTCTCTCTCGATCTCTCTTATGCTCTCCTTCTCCCTCTTTTCCTTCTTCGCCCCTTCCCTCCGGTCTGCTGGGTTTCCTGCAATAAACCCTTTCCTCTCCTCCGATGTTTGGTGTGGTTTTTGGCAGCCTTACAGTTTCTTTTGAATTTCTCAGTATCATCCAGGAAGTATATCACTGCACTTTCCAATGTATCCAAGTTCTTTGGGCACTGAAGTAGTAGAAGTGTTGCTTCAGAACTAAAACAGGAAATTTGTATCTCAGGAAAAATTTAATTTTACTCCAGGTGGGGGTCCTCTGCAGTCACCGACAAACGTGATGTTTGTCATCTAACAGATGAAAATTGTATGTCAAATTTAACAAGCATTCAACATAAAATGATCTGAAACAGTTTAAATAAGCATAGGCACCTCTGAAACAATTCTTTGTCACCCAGACTAGTTGAACACAACAGTGCCCTATGGTCTACCAATTTCAGCCCTAGATATAAAACCTAGAAAAACTCTTACCCATGTTCTTCAAGACACATGAACAAAAATGTTTATAGCAGTACTGCTTCTAGTGGCAAAAAAATTGGAAATAACCTCAATGCCCATCAAGGTGGGATTTATAATATGTTATGATACATTCATTAAGTAGAATACTATACAGCAATGAAAATTAAACTACAGCTACATGATCTAAATGACTAAATCTCAAACAATGTTAAACTAAAAATTTAAGCCACAAGAGTATACATGAAGAATGATTTTTATATAAAATTCAAAAATGGACAAAATCATGTAGTGTATTATCTAGGGATATAGTACTAGATGGTAAAAACAAAGAAGAAAAGTAATGGAATGATTAATGCAAATTCTAGGTAGCAATTACTTCTGGGGATGAACTAGTGCCATACGACTCAGCAAGAGCACATACAGGGATTCTGAGGTATGTTATGGTAAAATTCAATCATTTAGACTGTGAGTAGGTACATGACTATTCACTATTATTCCTTAAACTATACATAAAGGTTTTCATACACTTTTTTGTGTGTATGCTGTATCTCATATAAAGTGGGAGAGTACAGAGAGGCTGTGATAGAGACGAAACAAAAATTCTACCAATATGTAAGAGTAAATATCTGGATGTTAATCTACAAAATGTGAAGTTAATCAGTTAAACTCTCTTGTGGCAGTTTTTGGGGTCATGTCATTATTCCTCCATTCTGTTTATATCTCACTATGACAAATGTTTGAGACATCCTTGCTGAACTTTTACCACAGGAGACATTCATGTGGGTTTTTTATATTGTTTAGAAATAATTGTGATAGACAACAATTTTCACACTCTTAATAAATCATGTGGCCTTGAAGATGTTACCAGACTTGGCTGAGTCAGTTTCCACTTTGCAAGATAATGCTGTGGCAAAGACACCAACTGCTATCCCCGGGCTTCCTATCTCTGTGCAATTAGGTGAGGCTGTATGACTATTTACAACCAATGGGCTGCAAGCAGAAGTGATAGGAAACTTGCTGGACAAAGGGTTTAAAACCATTCACACGCTATTGTCCCCCTGCTGAAGCTCTCTGGAAGCCACATGAGAGGTAGTAACAGAGAGTTCCTGCTTTCAGAGCTGCCCTGGAAACCACCAGACTGAGGATGGACTCTGTGAATGGAAAACAAACTTCTACGTGCTAAACCACTGGAAACTCTAGCTCTGTTTTTATCACAGCATAACCTAGCCTATCTCTGATAATACAAAAACTTACCTTGGAGTTAGAAAGCATGCTCCCCAATGGTTACTATTCTCATACTATTTTTGCAATTCTCTGGGTATCCTTCAATGAAATTTTTTGCACATGTCAAATAATTTAATATTTGTAAAGATTTTTTTATTTTGAAATAATTTCAGACATAAAAGAAGTACAAAATTAGAACAAAGAATTTCCATATACCTTTCACACAGCTTCCCCACATATTAACATACAATATAACCTACAGTATGGTATTCAAAACCAGGAAATTCAGTATTTTGACAAGACTATCACAGAAGTGAGGCTATAGTCATTTCTGTGCAGCATAGCAGAAGGCACATGATGTGACTGTGCCTAATTATAGGTAATATGACCTTTGATGAATTGTTGAAGGTGGTGCCCACCTGATTTTCCCACCATAAAATAACAAATTCTATGCTATGGTTTGGATGGGTCCCCACAAATTTGTGTATTGGAACTTTGATCCCCAATGCAGCAATGTTCAGAGGTGGAACCTAATAAGAGGTGATTGCGTGACGAAGGCAAAGTCCTCATGAGTGGATGAATGTTGGTATCACGGGAGTTAGTTATGGAGACAGTGGGTTGTTGCAAAAATGAGGCCACCCTTGTCTTTCTCTTCAGTATGCCCTAGCCTGCCTCTGCACCTTTGGGCCTGTTACAATGCAGCACAAAGGCTCTGGCCTGAGGTCATGGCTACACACTTGGACTTCCAGCCTCCCAGACCATCAGTTAAATAAACTTTATCAATTATCCAGTCCCCAGTATTCTGTTAGCACCAGAAAATGGACTGAGACAGTAACTAAAAGTGCCTTGTGGAGAGATACTTTGACACTATGTGAATTTTTAAAAAGCGATTTATTTCATTATTTGGAAGGCAGAGTTATAGAGAGAGAGAGAGAGATCTTCCATCCTCTGGTTCACTCCCCAGATAGCCGCAAGAGCTGGGGCTGGGCCAGACTGAAACCAGGAGCTAGGAGCTTCATCCAGGTCTCCCACGTGGGTGTCAGGGCCCAAGGACTTAAACCATCTTCCACTGCTTCTCTAGGATCATTAGCAGCGAGCTGGATTGGAAATGGAGCAGCCAGTACCCAAACCAGGGCCTGTATAGGATGCCAGCATCAGAGGTGGTGGCTTCACCCTCTATGTCATAATGCTGGTCCCATATATGAACACTATGTCTAAAAGATCACAATACTTCCACTAATTTAGTATCCATTGCTGTTTCGTGCCTGAAACAATTCTCACTGCAGTGTTAGCCAAATGTGAACATTCCATTACTGTTATCATTCAACATTTATTAACTAGACTTCAACTGTTAGGAAGAGCTTTCCTGTCTCCTTCATTTTTAAATGTATTCAATTATTTATTTATATTGGTTTGGACTCACATACATTCATTTCTGTGAACAACAATTCATTACTGTCATCATTTAATCTAGATTTGACCATGAGGAGGTTCTTAAGTTGTCTCTTGTGTCATTCTGATGTGTTCCCATTATTACTTAAGCACTTTGTTATTTTCTGGCACTACGAGATGTTCTAGGCTTTTCTCATACTTTCCTTGCCCCAACCCTGGAATCAACCATTTCTCCATAAATCCTGGGTCTTTTTATTGTAGTGTGATGTTTAGAAACCAAGATCCAGGAGGCTGGCACTGTGGCATATCGGGTAAAGCTGCTGCCTCCAGTGCTGGCATCCCATACGGGCACCAGTTCAAGACCCGGCTCCACTTCCAATCCAGCTCTCTGCTATAGCCTGGGAAAGCAGTAAAAGATGACCCAAGTGTTTGGGCCCCTGCATCCACATGGGAGATGGGGAAGAAGCTCATGGCTCCTGGCTTCGGATCAGCCCAGCTCTGGCTGTTGCAGCCAAGTGGGGTTTGAACCAGCAGATGGAAGACCTCTCTGTCTCTGCCTCTGCCTCTGCCTCTCTGTAATCGTACCTTTCAAATAAATAACTAAATCTTATAAAAAACAGTAGAAACCAAGACCCAGCACTAGCTGTGCCTGACAATTTACAGTGCCTTGGCATTTGGTAATTTTCAGATTTCTGCTTGTACTGATTATTATGATTTTTGTTAACAAAAAAAAATGCTTTTTATCTTCTGTTTACAGCTCACCTATTTATGCTAAAAAATAATCCAAAAGTCCTAAGGGATGCCCATGCATCAGTTTCAGACATGGACTTAATTTGTTGGGTCACTAACACTTTTTAAATTAATAGATTTCACATAAACAAAGTGTGGCTTCTCTTGAAAATCAGGAATTCAGCTGAGCATAGTGATTAAGCGCATGGACTCAGGAGTTGAACTTGGGCTTGAACACTGGCTATGCCTCTCAACAGCCATGACCCCTGGGGCAAGTTACTTAACTATGCCTCAGTTTCTTCATCTTCTAAACAAGGAAAACAACTGTATGCAATCATAGGATTGTTCTGAGAACTAAATGAGTTATTTATAGAAACTTTATTTATTTATTTTTAGAACACAAATTGTAGTTTTTACTTAAGCAGTTACATGAATGAAGCTTTTTTTTCACTGACAACCCCATTTTAATCATTGAACAAATTGTACTTAAATTAACAGTAGTAAAAATGTAAAAATTCAAATTTAAACATGAAAATATGGAACAATAATGATAAAAGAATAGGAAGTATCTTCATTACCAAACAGATTAACAAATTTACAGACACTCAAATACTTTCTGAAGCATATCAAAACACCTCATCAAAAGTCACATTCATTTGAGAGGTATCAATACATATTCAGTACTGAGGCTATTTGTAGCATTTATAGTACATACAAAGCAGCATTGGACAAATATGGTTCACATTTGAGAAACACAGATTTAAGCTTTATGCTACAATTTGCCAATTTAACATTACATCTAATGCAGTGACAATTACTCATTTCGTATTTTTTTCTTCTGAAATTCAGTAAGCAAGTTATCATTTAAGCACATGGAATAATGCCATGTCTTCTTCCTTATAATAGCAAATTTTGAAATCCAAATACTTTATATCATGGACACTTAACCTATCTGTACAAAGGCTCCCAAATACAGTACAGTCATAAAGTTTCTTCTTTGTAGATTCTATTAATTTATACTTAATTTAGTACAGAAATATGCAGGACACTGCTCCAGATTATTGGGCAACCAAAATGTCAGTGTGTCACTACCTATATTAAAGTGCAAGCATACCATAACCACGACCATGGCAAGTGAATGTCCTCACATGTCCTCCACTGCTTCTAGGTTACTTTCCACATCACAGGGGCTAGTTTAATGGATACCGACAGGTCTCAACTTACCTCTGAAAGTCCCTTTATTAAAAATCTTGAAATTTAATTAATGGAACATCTACAGTCTCAATAAGCTAGTTTTTTTTTCCTTACTCTTCACTAACTAGTTCAAATACAATATGTAATGTTTTAAATTTTTATAGACACCTTATTTAAATGATTAAAGATATCTAAAATAGCATGAGTAGGTAAAATGTTAACCAAAAAAATAATGCTGACTATTTTTTCCTACCTAGAAAAGCTATGGGATTCATAATGAACACAGATATAATGACACTTTAACCCTGCTGTTTTACAACATCAATAATAAGAGTAAATGCATGAGGAACAGAAAAGAAGAGCAGGATTTCAGGAGAAAAATCTAGTAAACACTTGAACTTTGGAAGCCTCAAATACAAAAGGGTTCACATTGCTTAGAAGCACTATCATTATTTTCATCCTTTAAGTAGCTCAAATCATTTCTAATTTCATCATTCCAATTCATTTCTAATTTTATCAAGAAATAAAAACCTAATTAATTACATAATGTATCTTATCAATTTCAGTTTTCAAGTATTCAAGTGATGAAAACCCAAGTATTTTCATTTGTGGCAACAACACACTTAAGGATTGAACTTCAAACACAGGGAAAATTCATTTAAAATAACTGATACACTCTTCTGCCCAAAGACATAAGAGCTAAGACTTAACACTGTAATCACACAAATGGTATGTAGTAAGAGAAGGAAAAAACAAGATGATCCAATATAATCAATGTCTTTTTTTAAAAAAAGAAAAAAAGAGATTCAGAGACAGATTGCCTTGATACATGGCTAGATTCCCAGCAACAGGATATTCTGAAACCTATGGAACTACAGAAAAAAAACAAAAAAAAAAACAAAAAAAAAAAAAACAAAAAAAAACAGAGTAAGTTCAATTTCCCTGCCATTTTTTCATAAATGTTCCTAATGTTCCTATTATTTACTTTGGATCTCCTTTGTACTTTTACTGGGAAATTTTCTGTCTTCACATTCTTTCAAAGTAATGACCAATGTTCCTGTGTTTCTGTGTGTAGTATATCCTTAAGCATCTTTTGTAAGGCAGGATGAATGGTGATAAATTCTTTCAATTTCTGTCTCTTATGGAAGGTCTTTATTTCACCTTCATTCATAAAGGAAAGCTTGGAAGGGTACAATATTCCAGGTTGACAGTATTTTTTTCTTAAGACTTGGAATATATCTTGTCATTCTCTCCCAGCCTGCAGGGTTTCTGATTAGAAGTCAGCTGTGAGTCTAATTAGAGATCCTCTGAAAGTTATCTGGTGTCTCTCTCTCTCTCATGCACATTTTAGAATCTTTTCTTTATGTTTTATTGTTTGACTACAACGTGTTGTGGTGAGGATCTTTTCTGGTCATGTCTATTAGGGGTTCTATGTGCTTCCTGTACTTGGACATCCCTTTCTTTCTCCAAATTATGGAAGTTTTCTCTAATCATTTCACTACAAGAACTTCTAATCCTTTCTCTATTTCCACGCCTTCAGGAACTCTTTTTTTTTTAATATTTATTTTATTTATTTGAAAGACAGAGTTACAGAGAGAGGTAGAGACACAGAGAGAGGTCTTCCATTCACTGGTTCACTCCCCAGATGGCTGCAGTGGCCGGAGCTGCACTGATCTGAAGCCAGGAGACAGGAGCTTCTTCTGGATCTCCCTTGTGGGTGCAGGGTCCCAAGGACTTGGGCCATCTTCTACTGCTTTCCCAGGCCATAGCAGAGAGCTGGATAGGAAGAGAAGCAGCTGGGACTAGAACCATTGCCCATATGGGATGCTGGCGCTTCAGGCCGGGGCTTTAACCCACTACACCACTACAGCGCCAGCCCCCAGGAACTCTTAAGACCCATATGTTGGGTCATTTGATAGTTTCCCATAAATCTCCAACACTACTTTTCAGTTTTCTAGTTTCTTCTTTTTGTTTGGTCTGACTGTAAAATTTCCAGATTTTTCTCCTAACTTGGATACTCTTTCTTCTGCCTCACCAAGTCTGTTGTTAAGGCTTTCCACCACATTTTTATTTGATCTATTGATTCCTCATTTCTAATATTTCATTTTGATTTCTCCTTAGAATCTCAGCTTCATGGAGAAAATGTTCATTCACATCATGTATGGATTTACTTCTAAGTAACCCTATGATCATTCTCTCTCTATTTCTCTGTCACTCTGCCTTTCAAGTAAATAAATAAATCTTTCATACAAGAAAAGATATGTTTATTTTGGTGCAAAAAAAACCTTACCAAATAAAAATTTTGTATTCTTCTAAAAGTTCATTAAAAAGCACATTATGAAAAAATTAATCATGAATTGCAAAATATTTTTGCACCAAAAAGAAATTATGTTTTAATTCCACTTTTTCCACAAACTTATTGAAGTCCTCTTATACAATGAATGTCAATCAGGGTGACTCGTTCTCCTAGCCAGAAGGTAGGAACAAGATCCAAGCCACTCCCAGGAATCAAAATTTTGGATTAAGTAAACAAGAGTGGGAACAGTTGCAGACAATTCATCTTGGTAATGACACCTTGAAGAGGCTTCCATTTGGTAGTTTCAGTTTCCTGAAACTCAACAATACTAGTAACTTAACCTCTCTATGCCTTAAATTCCTTAATTGCAAAATAAGTATAATATTAAAAACTAAGAGTGGAAAGATGTTGAGACTAAATTCAATAAAACATGGAGGCAGAAAATCCATCACTGTGTCTCAGAAGGGCATTGTAGCTCAATAAAGCAAAAGAAGGAGCCAGATTTCATAAAGAGTATTATCAAAAATTTTCCTCAGAATTGCCAGAAAGGAGAAACTATAATTTGTCCTGGCATAAATGCCAAGAATTTCCAACTTTCTTGCCTATATGTAAGATCTTCTATCCCTCTCAACATAACCTGGGGGATACAGACATTTCAGTTTCATTCAGCCTGAGCCATCATTTTCTCTAAGCTTCTAAGAGCCACCCTAGCAATGAGCTTGCAACATCATGTGAAGTCCTTGCCAGGGTACCAAATCTCATATCCCAAGAGAGTGGCCCCAAGAAGCTCATCCTTATCCAGTCTTTAGTTTTAGCCACCTTGACCAAGAACCTCTCCTAGCTCCTTCCAGTGCATGCCAATTCTTGCAGCTTCTTTATGGTATGGTCTCTTTCTCTCCATGTCAAGGCTAGCATGTCCCTGGATGGGTAATAACTTAATCTTAGTTACATATTGGCCTTGCAGCCAGGAAAGCAAGTAAAGATAGATCCTCAGAGAGCCCCTAGAGCAGGGCAGAGACCTCAGTGATGCCCATTGGTAATAGGAGATGGGAGCACCAGATTTCAGAAGGGAAGGTTGGGTGCCTCTGGAAGCTCTGAGGGTTCAGAGAACTCTGAGGATCTGAACCCTTAGGAGTTATCCACAGATGTCCTCATCCATGTCAGGACCTCCAGCTTCCCTCCAAGCCTTCACCTTGCAATACCAAGCAAGCATTGGTTGAGCATTCTATTGTCTCTGAGGCTTGGTGACTCAGGCTGTTAAGATTTGAGTAAGGATTTCAGCTATTTCTACTCTCCCACTGCAGTTGATAAAAAGGATACTTTTGGAGTTACCAAAAAGGTCCCATGACCTTCACAGTGACTTTGCAAATGTTTTTTCAATGCCCTCAACTTTTTATTATTCATCAGTAAGACACAGAGGCAACTTAACAAACCAATTTCATGAGCTGGTATACACTGTCTCCCCACTGCCACATGAGCAGTCTTCAAAAATCTGACTCATTGTACCAGCTAAGGTATTCTACTTTATATATATTTAATATATAATATTTATATATATGAAAACTTATATGCAACATTTATCATTTTTGCCATTCTGTTCAATATATTATGTAAAGAAGCAAGTTTGGGGCCAGCATTGTGGCATAGCGGGGAAAGCTGCCACCTGTGATGTTGGCATCCCATATAAGTATCTGTTCTTGTCCCAGCTGCACCATTTACTATCTAGCTCCTTGGACAATAGCCTGGGGAACGCAGCAGAAGACAGCCCATGCACTTGAGCCCCAGCCACCCAAGTGAGAGACCTGGATGAAGCTCCTGGTTCCTGGTTTTGCCCTGGCCCAGCTCTGGCTATTGCAGCCACATGTTTATGACAGAAATAAAAAGATGTCAGCTAGGTCAAAGCAATAGTGTAAAAATTTAATTTATGAGGATACTTCAGAAATTTTATGGAAAATACATATTATGAAAAAATTATGTATGGATTGTAAAATTTTTGCACAGAAACTTATCTTTTAATTCCATTTTTCCACAAATTTTTTGGAGAAGCTTGTACCTCTCTGTAAATAATAGAAAAGCAAGCCAAAATATCATAAGGAATATGTAGAATTAAAATAATACTCTTAGGGATGGCGCTGTGGTGCAGCTGGTTAAAATCCTGGTCTGCAGCATTGGCATCCCACATGGGCACCAGTTCTAGTCCCAGATGCCCCACTTCCAATGTAGCTCCCTGCTATGGCCTGGGAAAGCAGTAAAAGATGGTCCAAGTCCTTGGGCCCCTGCACCCACATGAGAGACCCGGAAGAGGCTCCTGGCTCCTGGCTTCAGATTGGCGCAGCTCCGGCCATTGCAACCATCTGGGGAGTGAACATTTGTTACTTGAAGTAGTTAGGTTTGAGTAATTTGTTATGCATTGACAGATAATTTACAAATCTGCTTCTTTCTTTTGGCTGTTCAGAGTCTTAGGCTTATATATGAGGCTTACAGGATACCAATTGAGTATTTCTTTATCTGGAATGCTAGGAACCATAAGTGTTTTGGATTTCAGATGTATTTGGATTTTGAAATACAGTATTTACATATACATAATGAGATCTGGGGAATGGGACCCAAGTCTAAACATGCAATTCATTTCTGTTTCACATACTTTTTAACACATATAACTTGAAGGTAATTTTATGCATGTTTTCAGAATGCCTGCATTTTTGTTGCTACCTGTCACAGGAGGTCAGGTATGGAATTTTCCACTTGTGACATCATGTTGACATGCAAAAAGTTTTAGATTTAGGGGCACTTCAGATTTCAGATTAGGGATGCTCAATCTGTACAGGACTCTCATCATGTGTTTTTGTCTCCTTTTTTCTTTATTTCCTGATTTTTGCTTTTCCCTTATTTCAATTTCCTCTCTTGTTGATTTAGTTTATTATAATATATGCTCTAAGCCATTTCAAATAGTTTTGGGGAATGAAGCAATGTATTTTTATCATAGAATATATCCAGAGGAAGATAATAGAATTTAATCAAAGAAATAAACATTGCATTTTAGACCTGTTTGAAGTTTTGTTCATCATAAAAGAAATTATCCAAGCTTTTCTTAAAATATTTTAAAATAAATTCTAGGTAGAAGGAATGGGAAATTATTGAATAAAATTTAACTTAATTAAAATTAAAATTATACTTTTATCCTCTGAGAACTGATTCCCAATTACTAATCCATAAAGACTTTTTACCAGTCTCCTGGAAAACAAGAAAAATAAGGACAGTGCAGTCAATTTTCCATTAAATTAAATTCATTCAACTTAAACTGGTGTTGAGATTAAGTTCTTCCTCATTTTGATATATGTACTTTTTATAATATGATCATAATATTGGATGGTGATTGTTTTTCTGGTTTTATTAATCATCCATTTTTCCCATTTTCTCCTAGCATTTATGTGTTTCAGTGTGGCTTTGTCTTATTAAATGTTGCCTGTATGTGAAACCACTAAGCGCAGAAACCACCCCTCTTAGAGAAGTACTGAGAGGTGGGGGAGCATCACAGGGCAATGCAAAAATCTTACAGCAAGACAATGTTCAAGGGAGGAAAAAACTGACCTATTCTTCCCATACCTGCTTTGTTGCCATAACACTAATTCAGAAGGAAAGCTCAACCACCGTACACCTTATGTGTTCACCCCCATCCCACGGCCTGGATGACTTCCTTGCTGTGGAGAGGTAGACAGTATTTTCTACTTTTGGACCTTGGACCCTGCAGAGATAAGATGAGAGATCATTCAGTTTTTTGCATGCTAAAATTACCTGTAGTCTGCAGAGTGTCTCCAGATAACATAAGCAATTTGCTTTAAATGTATACAGCTACTAAGTATAATCAATCAAATTTCATTAATAATGGCCTAAATTCATGGCAATTTTTGTATATAAGGATACTTCACAAAGCTTTCTGGAAAATGGAAAGTTGATTTTACTGCAAAAATATGTTTAGGGGCCAGGGCTGTGCCACAGTGGGTTAATCTTCCTCCTCCAGGGCTGGCATCCCATATGGGCACTAGTTCTAGTCCCAACTGCTCCTCTTCTGATCCAGCTCTCTGTATGGCCTGGGAAAGCAGCAGAAGATGACCCAAGTGATTGGGCCCCTGCACCCACATGGAGACCCAGATGAAGCTCCTGACTCCTGGCTTCAGATTGGCTCAGCTCTGGCTGTTGCAGCCATTTGGTGAGTGAACCAGCAGATGAAACCTTTTTCTGGCTCTCCCTCTCCCTCTTTGCCTGTAACTCTACCTCTCATGTAAATAAATGAAATCTTAAAAATAAATAAATAAAAATATGCTTAAATCCACTACAGTTTTTTCATAATACATGCTTTCCATAAACTTTTTGAAGAATCTCTTGTACTTTTTTTTTTTTAAAGAGTTATTCATTGGGGTCAGCACTGTGGTGTAGCAGATAAAGCTGCCGCTTGCAGCGCCAGCATCCCATATGGGTGCTACGTCAAGTCCCGGCTCCTCCACTTCTGACCCAGCTCTCTGCTATGGCTTGAGAAAGCAGTGGAAGATGGCCCAGGTCCTTGGGCCCCTGCACCCACATGGGAGACCCCAGGGGAGTCTCCTGCTCCTGGCTTCGGATCCACCCAGCTCCAGCCATTGTGGCTAATTGGGGAGTGAACCAGTAGATGGAAGACCTTTCTCTCTCTCTCTCTCTCTCTCTCTCTCTCTGCCTCTTTTTCTCTCTGTGTGTAACTCTGCCTCTCAAATAAATGAATAAATCTTTATTTATTTGAAAGGCAGAGTTACACACAGAGAGGAGAAGCAGAGGGAGAGCGAGAGAAAGAGGTCTTCCATCTGCTGGTTCACGCCCCATATGGCTGCAACAGCTGGAGCTGCGCCAGTCCAAAGGCAAGGGCCAGAAGCTTCTTCCAGGTCCTCCTTTTGAGTGCAGAGGCCCAAGGACTTGGGCCATCTTCCACTGCTTTCCCAGGCCATAGCAGGGAGGTGGATCAGAAGTGGAGCAGCTGGGACTTGAATCAGGGCCCATAAGGGATGCCGTTACTGCAGCCAATGGCCTTATCTGCCTTGCCACAGTGCCAGCCCCTCCTTGGTACTTTTATCTTCTCCCAATTACCAAATATAAAAAAATACAAGTACTCTGAAGTGGGCATCATTAAAATTTTTCTTTTGTGCTTTTAAAAAGGAGCCCTTGAAATGATATGGAACATGGGGCCAGCGCTGTGGCACAGTGAGTTAATGCCCTGGCCTGAAGCACCGGCATCCCATATAGGCACCAGTTCTAGTCCCAGCTGCTCCTCTTTCGATCCAGCTCTCTGCTATGGCCTTGGGAAGCAGTGGAAGATGGCCCAAGTCCTTGGGCCCCTGCACCCATGTGGGAGACCCGGAAAAAGCTCTTGGCTCTTGGCTTCAGATCAGAACAGCTCCGGCCATTGCGACCAACTGGGAAGTGAACCATCGGATGGAAGACCTCTCTCTCTTTACCTCTCCTCTCTCTGTGTAACTCTGACTTTCAAATAAATAAATAAACCTTTAAAACAAAAAAGAAATGATATGGAAGCTCTAATCCTAAATAAATGTTTTTGAATAGAGGGAAATAAACAAAAAATCATAAAGCATGATGAAGTACTTGAATCTTGTTTCCCATAATACAGTCTCCTGCAGAGGGCTTTTAGCAATGATAGATTCCATCTGACATACAATTCTTCTTTATTTTCTTTGTAAGATCAAGTGGTTTCTTTTCTGCTATCACCAAATGAAGTAAAATGGCCTCACTTTTTTTTAAAAGATTTATCTAGTTATTTGAAAGTCAGAG
The DNA here is from genome assembly GCF_033115175.1 of Lepus europaeus. NCBI lineage: Eukaryota > Metazoa > Chordata > Mammalia > Lagomorpha > Leporidae > Lepus > Lepus europaeus. The sequence goes on along the minus strand of NC_084828.1, from coordinate 100,841,115 downwards.
TTATACAGAGATAGAAGGGGAGGCGGAGAGAGAGAGAGAGGTCTTCCATCCACTGGTTCACTCCCTATTGGCTGCAATGGCCAGAGCTGCACCGATCCAAAGCCCGGAGCCAGGATCTTTTTCTGGGTCTCCCACGCAGGTGCAGGGCTCAAGGACTTGGGCCATCTTCTACTGCTTTCTCAGGCCATAGCAGAGAGCTGGATTGGAAATGGAGCTGCCAGAACTCAAACCAGCTCCCAAATGGGATGCCAGCACTGAAGGCTGCAGCTTTACCTACTATGCCACAGCGCCAGCCCCATAGCCTCACATTTAAAGGTGAAATTCTGTCTTTCTCATATTATCACAATAATTTGATCATTAGTCTAAGATCTTATTTATGAAGTAATAAAGACCAATTTTCATAAGCCACACTAGAAAATCAACAACTCCATAAAACAAAGGGTTCCAGTTTCCACAAATAATGGAGGTAGACAGAGCTCGAAGCTGGTCAGTGGCAAGTCAGTAAGTTCTTTAGCTCTGATTTTTTTTTTTGAATGTTTAAATAGCCTCTAGGACATTACTGTACTTTCCATTCCATTTTATCTCACCTGAGCTTTGTCTTCCCTATTGATAACCTACATATTGTGAACTTACATCTTTCCCAGTGCTGAACATTGTAACCTTTTTGTAACAGAATCTCAAGTTCAGACTTAATCTAAACAGTGTTAAAATGTGGGGAGGATGTGTCAAACTATTCTGCTACTTTTTAGCAAATGGACCTAAAAGAAGAGTGGCAACCAGTTCACCTCCCTTATTTCTCAGACAACTCTTCCACTACTGTTTTTCACCTTCTTTGATGCTTGTTTTCCAAACAAGGTTTCCTTTCTCCTTGCATCTAGAGAACAAATAAAGCTCAATAAAGTTAAGAAGAAGAAAAATCTTACATCTTAGAGATGGAGAGAAAGGATAAAATCATACCTAAACTCTATGCTTGACTTCAGAAGAGGCCCTCAGTGGCCTGTGGGTCTTGACTAATGTCATACCATTGCTTCTAGTAGTCAGGACTAGAATTCAGGAGTGCCCACGCCAGCCTGGAGTTTCTTATCTGTAGGAATTTGTGCTACTAACAGTACAAATGGGTGAAGAGTTGAGAAAAAGAATAAAGGTGAACTATTTTAATGGCGCATTCCTATTCCTTTTTGATGGCTCTCAGAGGAAACTCTGAGAGGCCCTAAGAGCAGAAGGACAGAAACTCCTCTATCCCCAATCCCTGCCATCATAGCAAGTGCTGGCTTGGAAAACAACTTAATTTTATCTGCCTTGAAGGTCTAGCAATGACATCATGATGGGCCCATCTAGCCAACATTTCCTTCAGAGCCACAAGTTTGCTAAAAATGAAGTAAAATCCAAAAACATATTATCCTTTCCAAAATGCAGAATGAAAGGGGAGAAGGGAGGGAAAGAGAAAACTACATGATGGTAAGTATGTAAGCACTGTCACAGTCCCTCCCGACTGCTGTACTTAAGCATCTTAGACCGGGTCATTGAGAAACACCAAAAATGTATTGCTCACAGGTCTGCACACTAGCAAGTCCAAGGTCAAGGCAGCAGAAGACTGTCTGGTGGGGGCTCCCCTGTCAGAGCTGGTGCGTTCCACATGGCTTCATGAAGGGGAAGGGGCAAACCAAGGTTCTTGGGCCTTTCTCTCAAGGTCACTAGTCATTCATGAGGGCTCACCACCTCCCCCGTTCCCCACCTCTTAATACTGTCATTGCGTTGGAGATTAGGCTTCAACGTATGAGTCTGAGGGGCACACACACATTCAGGTCACAGCAACAAGTCAGAGAATAAACTAAATATCTTCTGACACGTATTCACTTAGATTTTTTTTTTTTAATCAAGAAATAATATGTGGGCCAGCGCTGTGGCATAGTGAGCTAAGCTTCCCCCTGTGATGCCAGCATCCCATATGGACACTGGTTTGTGACCCGGCTGCTTCCCTTCTGATCCAGCTCTCTGCTGTGGCCTGGGAAAGCAGTGGAAGATGGCCCAAGTGGAGACCTGGAGAAGCTCCTGGCTCCTGGCTCCTGGCTCCTGGCTTCAGACTGGCCCAGCTGCAGCCATTGTGGAGTGAACAGCATTTGGGGAGTGAACCAGTGGATGGAAGACCTTTCTCTCTGTCTCTCTCTCTGTCTCTCTCTCTGTCTCTCTCTCTGTAACTCTACCTCTCCAATAAAAAAATAAAATATTTTTAAAAAGTTTCTAGGAATCCTGCAGGACAAAATATGAAAGAAAGAAAGAAAGAAAGAAAGAAAGAAAGAAAGAAAGAAAGAAAGAAAGAAAGAAAGAAAGAAAGAAAGAAAGGAAGGAAGGAAGGAAGGGAAAGAAAGAGAGAAAGAACTGAGGTCAACATTGTGGCATAGCAAGTAAAGCCATGGCCAGCAATGCAGGCATCCCATATGGGTGCTGGTTCATGTTCTGACTGCTACACTTCTGATCTAGCTCCCTACTAATTATTAATGGCCTGGGAAAAGCTGCAGAAGATGGACTTAAGTCCCTGTCACCCATGTGAGATATCCAGCTGGAGTTCTTGTCTCCTGACTTTGGCCTGTCCCAGTCCCAGTTAGGCATTTGGGGAGTGAATCAGGAGATAGAAGATTCTCTCTCTCTCTCTCTCTCTAATTCTGACTTTCAAATAAATGAATAAATCGTTATTTCAAAACAGGAAAAAAGAAATAATATGATCTACTTCATTTTTATATTTTAAAAATCATTGCTCCCACTGTTGAAATCTTTACTTAATATATACTGAACTGATCCTCTGTATATAAAGAGAATTGAAAATGAATCTTGATGTGAATGGAAGGGGAGAGGGAGTGGGAAAGGGGAGGGTTGCGGGTGGGAGGGAAGTTATGGGAGGGGGAAAGCCATTGTAATCCATAAGCTGTACATTGGAAATTTATATTCATTAAATAAAAGTTTAAAAAAAAATCATTGCTCCCTCGCCAAATCCGGCCCACTCTACATTTGCTCGCCATTCCGCTGTCCCCTGAGCTGACCATGGCCATGGAAGAGGAGATTGCCGTGTCAGACATAGACAATGGCTCTAGCATGTGCAAGGCATTCCCCTCCATCGGCACCAGGGCATGATGGTGGGCATGGGCCAGAAGGACTTGTACATGGCCAATGAGGCACAGAGCAAGCGCGGCATCCTGATGCTAATGTACACCATCGAGCACTGGCACCATCACCAACTGGGACAACATGGAGAAGATCTGGCACCACGCCTTCTTACAATGAGCTGCGCGTGGGCCCCCGAGGAGCACCTGGTGCTGTTGACAGAGGGCTCGCTAAACCCCAAGGTCAACCGTGAGAAGATGACACAGATCACAATGTTGGAGATGTTCAGCACACTGCCGTGCCCATCCAGGCCGTGCTGCCACTGCATGCGTCCAGTCGCACCACCTGCATTGTGATGGCCTCGGGCGATGGCATCAAGCACACGGTGCCCATCTGTGAGGGTTACGCGCTGCAGCATGCCATCCTGCTGCTGGGCTGGGCCTGGCCAGCCGCGACCAGACGTACTACCTCGTGAAGATCCCCACAGAGCACGGTTCCACCTTCACCACTACGGCCCAGTGCGGGATTGTGCCCGACATCAAGGAGAAGCTGTGTTGCGTGTTGCTAGACTTGAGCAGGAGATGGCCACGGCCATGTCCTCCTCGTCCCTGGAGAAGAGCTAAAAGCTGCCCGACGGCCAAGTGATCACCATCAGCAAAGAGTGCTTCCGCTGACCAGAGACACTCTTCCAGCCCTCCTTCCTGGGCATGGAGTCATGCGGCATCCATGAGACCACCTTCACGTCGATCATGAAGTGTGATGTGGACATCCACAAGGACTTGTACACCAACCTGGTGCTGCCGAGGGACCACCATGTACCCCGGCATTGCCAAGGGCAAGCAGAAGGAGATTAGCACCTGGCGCCCAGCACCAGGAAGATCAAGATCATCACTCCCCATGAGCACAAGGACTCGGTGTGCATCGGCGGCTCCATCCTGGCCTCACTGTCCACCTTCCAGCAGGAAGAGTATGACGAGTCGGGCCCCTCCATTGTGCACAGTAAATGCTTCTAAATGGACTGCGGATAGATGCTTGCTTAGCACCTGCCGCGTGAGCTGATGCAGAAGTTAGGTTTGCTCTGGCAAATGTACACACCTCGTGCTAGCCTTGCCAAACTAGAATAGCGTCTAAAAACAAAGTTGTCATAATGTCAGCACTGGAACACAAAACTTTTGCTGATTTCTGACTCGTACTTGAGTCCTCTTTTTTAAAATTTTTTAAAAATTTACAAAATAATTATTTGACCATTAGCAATACATATTAAGAAATAACAAGGAAATATAAATAAAAATGCAATTACATAAATTAAAAAATTAATCTCATAGTTAATTCTACTTTCCTTTTTTTTCTAAAAGCTTTTATTTAATGAATGTAAATTTCATAGGTACAACTTTAAGAATATGGTGGTTTTTGCCCCCCATATCCGTCCTCCCACCCCCACTCCTGTCCCACCTCCCAGTACATGTTTAATGCCCTGTACACATCTATGATTTAACTTTCAGCTGTGTGGCTCAGTCACCTGGTGGCTGGAGTGAGATGTCGGCTGCGCTGCGCCTTGCCGGGTCTGCAGGTCTGTACAGGGCATTAGCGCAGCAGAGCGGGCGTTCCAGGCTTTCTCCGAGGCTGGCAGGAGTTGCTGAGGCAGTTGTCACTTCCTCGCTGTCAGCGGGGCGGGGTTCAGAACTTGAGAACCGGTTTCTTATCTTACCTGGTTTTTCTGCTGGAACACCATGGGTCATACCTGCCTTGAGTTGGAAACAGTTTGCATTTACATCTGTGAGTTTATTCATCCTTTTAATTTATGTAACATAGACAATTCTTAATTCTTTAAGAGATGACAACAAAACTTGGTTTTCTACTATTACAAGAGAACATTAGGCCCCAGCATCACTCGTGTATGGAGAAATAAAAGTGCTGTGATAAAAACAAACAAACAAATAAATAAATAAATAAAAATCATCATTGGGGTGGTATGGCATAGCTGGTTAAGCGACACCGGCATCCCATATCGGAGCATGAATTTGAGTCCTGGATGCTCAGCTTCTGATCCAGGTCCCTGCTAATGAGCCTGATAATGCATTGGAAAATGGCCCAAGTGCTTGGGCTCCTGCCACCTACATGGGAGACCAATATGGAGTTAATGGCTCCTGGCTTAGGTCTGGCCCAGGCCTGGCTGTTGCAGCCATTTTGGGAATAAATCAGCAGACAGAAGATCTCTCTTCTCTCTCTGTTTAGCCCCCTTTCTCTGTCACCCTGCTTTTCAAATACATATAAACATACATACATACATACATACATAAAATATTTTTTTTAAATTATCACCAAGAAAACATCAATGAACTTTCAGCCATTAGAACCCAGGACACAGCAATATTGTACAAATGTTCTCCAAGATGCATGCCATTCAATAGTATTATCTTAAAGTGGTTACTTTCAATTATTAAAACTATATTGGGGGCCGGCGCAGTGGCTTAACAGGCTAATCCTCTACCTTGCGGCGCCGGCACACCAGGTTCTAGTCCCGGTTGGGGTGCCGGATTCTGTCCTGGTTGCCCCTCTTCCAGGCCAGCTCTCTGCTATGGCCCGGGAAGGCAGTGGAGGATGGCCCAAGTCCTTGGGCCCTGCACCCCATGGGAGACCAGGAGAAGCATCTGGCTCCTGCCTTCAGATCAGCGAGATGCACCGGCCGCAGCGGCCATTGGAGGGTGAACCAACAGCAAAAAGGAAGCCCTTTCTCTCTGTCTCTCTCTCTCACTATCCACTCTGCCTGTCCAAAAAAAAAAAAAAAAAAAAAAACCTATATTGGGGGCCCAGCACTGTGGCACAGCAGGTTAAAGCCCTGGCCTGCAGTGTCAGCATTCCATTTGGGTGCCGGTTCAAGTCCCAGCTACTCCACTTCCAGTCCACCTCCTTGCTATGGCCTGGAAGAGCGGTGGAAGGTAGCCCAAGTCCTTGGGCCCCTACACCCATGTAGGAAACCCAGGAAAAGCTTCTGGCTCCTGGCTTCGTATCAGCACAGCTCCAGCCATTGCAGCCAATTGGGGAGTGAACCAACGGATGGAAGACCTCTCTCTCTATTTCTCTCTCTCTGCCTCCCCTCTCTCTGTGTAACTCTGACTTTCAAATAAATAAAAATAAATCTTTAAAAAAAACTATATTGGTTATCCTTACCATATCCACCATCTCTTAGATTTTATGCAGGTTCTTTTACAGATTTAGTTTAAAACATCGGCTCTAACGTAAAAAGTCAGTTCATAATATTATATAGCAACATTATGATGGCACCTCCTCTTTTTATTGAAATTTTAACAATGGCTCAAATTTTAAAATGAATCACGAAGGCCAATACTCCTCCAAACACAGCGGAATACCATTTTCATTAAAAACAGCACTACAGTGTCAGCTCTATTACACTAGAGGGCAGCAAACAATTACAGAGGTCAAATAAAAGGAAACACTTGAATATCCCCTGCATACTGAAGCAGTGGGGTAAGTGGGGAGATCATAATGATACTGGGGAAAGAGAAAGAAAACTTTTAGCTGGATGACTCCCGAACATACTTCAAGATGTATCATTTACTTATTCCTTCATGCAACAAACATAACAGATTAGTGAGCAAATAGACTCAAGTACTATGGGAATATTTCCTCTCTGCTGATTTTATAATTCTCAGAAACCAAGTGCAGGCTTAATTTGTTACTCTTGTAGAGGCAAGAACTATATTTTCATCTTTGTTACAGCTTTGATACATAGTAGGACCTCTGATTTTCTAGCCTGCAATCATAACAGGCGGTCTTACACCTCTGTAGTTTACAGATGTGTTCTCTGTATGTGGAATGATGCCCCAACTCCTACATACATAAATACACACACACACAGCTGCACCACTCCTTTCTGTTTTTAAGGCTTATTTATTTATTTTTATTGACAGATAGAGTTAGACAGTGAGAGGGAGAGACAGAGAGAAAGTTCTTCCTTCTGTTGGTTCACTCCCCAAATGGCCGCTACAGCTGGCACTGTGCCGATCCGAAGCCAGGAGCCAGGTGCTTCTTCCTGGTCTCCCACGTGGGTGCAGGGGCCCAAGCACTTGGGCCATCCTCCACTGTCTCCTGGGCCACAGCAGAGAGCTGGACCAGAAGAGGAGCAACCAGGACTAGAACCCAACACCCTTATTTATTTATGTGAAAGTTAGAGTTACAGGGGGTTGGGGATGACAAAGGGAGAGATCTTCCATATGCTGGTTCAGTCCCTAAATGGCCACAATGGCTAGGGCTGGGGCTGTGCCAGGCAGGAGCCAGGGGTTCCTTCTGGGTCTCCCACATGGGTTCAGGGGTCCAAGGATTTGGGCCATCTTCTGATACTTTTCCCAGGCACATTAACAGGGAGCTGAACCAGAGTGGAGCAGTCAGGATTCAAACCATTTCCCATTGCAGGCCATGGCTTAAACAGCTGCACTACAGTACCAGTCACCACACAACTCCTTTCAAATAGTTTTTGTCAAGCCTTCAGTGACCATCATAAGCATATCAGCATGATATATGTTCTCACAATTTACTGAGAGTGGCTACATAGAGTAGTTCTGTGTTATGTAAATACAACAAATACAGACTGTCTCTTCCACTTGACCTTGAACAACATGCTATATTTTATACAGTCACTATCTAGTAGGTTTTCTGTAGAATTATATTAAATATTATGTGTGTTATAGGAAATCAAGCTTCTATTTTTATGTCAGCAGTCTGACTATAACTTACAAATGTAGGTGCTGATGTCTCCTAATTTGATGGGGTAGCATATGGGTGAGACATATGAAACTGGCAAATAAGTCAGAAGTCCCTCCAAGAGATATTCAGATTCTTAATAATACATTGTTTTGTCATAGTGATACTCAGAAGAAAGACAAAGTCGGAGAGAAGAAGCAGAAAAAGAGAAGTAGAATATGAGAATAAGGAAGGGAATAAGGGGGAGAAGGAAGCAGAAGGGGAAGAACAAGAGAAAAGAAGGGGAACACCACGTCACTCACTATTCTGAACACCTTACCTCACTGAATCATTAGAACAAACTTATGGTCGATACTGCACACATTCCCATTTTACAAAAAAAGCTCTTAAAGTTTGAGAAACTTACTCAGAATCAGTCATTAGGTGACAGGGTACACAAAGATTCCATTGACCTTCAACTTTGTCTGAAAATTACTATTAGACTAATTCAAAGCTCAATTTACATGTTAAGCAAATAATAACCCAGTCTTGTAACACCTTGGCTTTTCCATTGTATATCACTAAGAATAGGAAAATTCAAATAAAACAGTATATAATTATAAGTGAGTGCTTCTAACTGTATTAGAAATATTTGCCAAAGATGATAAGGATTAAGGAATTTGAGTACTGGTGATATTTGATAAAATCAGATTCATGGACTTTATATGTTTAACGCACATCATGATTTATGAGTAAGCAACACAAGCAAACCTCTAGAACATATTTAGAGCTATCTTTCTCTTACAGGATATTTATCTTTCCCCCCAGTTTGCTTTTCTTGATTCCTGTGATATATATTTCCCATTTGTTTGTCTTTCTTACCTTCTCCCTTCCAGAATCTGGATCTCCTTCTGTCTCTTTGAAGTTTGTCAATTATCATAAATTAAAGGGAATTAGAGACAATACAATAAGAAAAAGAAAACTTAAATAAAGACTATTAATGTCTCATGAGAGAACAGAGGGTATGGTTTCTATGAAACAAGAATGGGGGCTGGCACTGTGGCTTAGCGGGTAAAGCCGTCGCCTGCAGTGCCGGCATCCCATATGGATGCCAGTTCAAGTCCCGGCTGCTCCACTTCCAACCCAGCTCTCTGCTATGGTTTGAGAAAGCAGTAGAAGACAGCCCAGGTCCTTGGGCTCCTGCACCTGCATGGAAGATCCAGAAGAACTTCCTGGCTCCTGGCTTCGGATCAGCACAGCTCCAGCCGTTGCGGCCAACTGGGGAGTGAACCAGCGGATGGAAGACCTCTCTCTGCCTCCCCTTCTCTCTCTGTGTAACTCTGACTTTCAAATAAATAAATAAATCTTTAAAAAAAAAAAAGAAACAAGAACAGGATGCTATGAAAAGGAACACTCAAGGACAACGTATGTTGATTATCTATTTTTGCACTAAAAATGATCAGTTTCTGTGAGTCAAGAACCTGAAGGGACTTAACAGCATGGTTCTGGCACGGAATCTCACCCTGAGACTGCCTTCAAGCTGCTAGCTGAGCCTGTAGTTTTCCGGATTTGGAGGATTCTCTTTAAGAGGACCCATTACACGACTACTCCTAAGAAATCCCAGTCTCTCACTATACCAACCTCTCCATGAGACTGTTGTGCATCCTTAAAACACAGCAACTTTCTTCCCCCAGGCAAATCATCAGAGAAAAAGCCATCAGAAAGCCACAGGGTCTATAATCTATCATCCAAAGTCACACATCTTCTTTTGTATTTTTTTTTTTTTGGTCTGTTCATCAAATGCAATTCACTAAGTACAACCCATATACAAAACGAGGAATGTAAAAAAATGAGGAATGCAAAGCTCCAGTTTTTCATGTGAGTATCAGAAATTTGAACAACACAACACAAAACAAAAAGAAAACAGCTATAAAAAACTATCAGTGCAAGTAATCTGCAAAAGATTATGGATAATACATATTATGAAAAACTGATGCCTGGATTTTAAAAAACTTTTGTAACAAAATAAACTTTTCTTTTAAATCTGGCTTTCTGTGAATTTTTGAGGTACCTTCATGTGAGCCAAGCATGACCATCAAAATAAAGATTCAATAGAAATACTATAAACGCTGAAAAAAGTCCCAAAAGTCGGAAATGGTTAATAGGAAGAAGAAAAGGAAAGAGGAACTAAAGTTTAATACAGAACTTCAAATTCCCGACTATTTGTTTTTGTTTTTGTTTTTGACAGGCAGAGTTAGACAGTGAGAGAGAGAGAAAGAGAAAGAGACAGAGAGAAAGATCTTCCTTCGATTGGTTCACCCCTCAAATGGCCACTACGGCCGGCACGCTGCGCCGATCCGAAGCCAGGAGCCAGGTGCTTCCTCCTGGTCTCCCATGTGGGTGCAGGGCCCAAGCACTTGGGCCATCCTCCACTGCACTCCCAGGCCACAGCAGAGAGCTGGACTGGAAGAGGAACAACCAGGACAGAATCCAGCGCCCCAACCAGGACTAGAACCCGGTGTGCCAGCGCCACAGGCGGAGGACTAGCCTAGTGAGCCATGGCGCTGGCCCATTCCCAACTATTTGTAATTTCAGGAAGGGAAAACAAAAAAAAAAAAAGTAGAAATAATTAATGCAAAAATGTTCTGGGGCCGGTGTCATAGCGTAGTGGGATAAGCCGCCACCTGCAATGCTGGCATCCCATATCTGAGAGCTGGTTTGAGTTGTGGCTTCTCTGCTTCCAAACCAGCTCCCTATTACTGTGCCTGGAAAAGAAACAGAAGATGGCTCAAGCACTTGGGCCCCTGCTACCCACGTTGGAGACCCAGATGGAGCTCCTGGCTACTGGCTTTGGTCTGGCCCAGCCGGGATATTGAGGCCATTTGGAGGCTTGACTTAAAGGATGGAAGATCTCTTTCTCTGTCTGTCTCTCTGCCATTTTGCCTGTCAAAAAGTTAAAAATAAATCTTAAAAAAAAAAAAAAGAAAAAAAATTCCCAGAATTGAAGAATACAAATACCCAACTTCATAACATGGTCTCTTACTGCTAAGGATAAAATGACCCAGATCAAAGCCCAGAAACATCAGGAATAATGAGAATATCCTAAAAACTTCCAGAGTGGAACTCCAGGTCACATATAAAGGACTAGAATAAGCATAACATGGATCTTTTCAACAACATTGCATCTAGAAAACAATGAGGCAATGTCTTCAAAGTTCCTTATGAAATGCGATTGCCTCTCTAATTCTATAATCAGCAAGATTATTTACTATGACCAAATTGTATACCCTCAAAATTCCTGTGTTTAAGCTCTAACCCCAGTAGGATGGTACTTGGGGATGGTAGTCTTTGGAAGAAAATCAGGGTCAGATGAGGTCTTGAGGGTGGAGCACTCATGGAATTAGGATCCTTAGATGAGATAACACTCTCTCTCTCCACCCCCACCCCCTATCATGTGAGGACACAGCAAAAAGGCAGCAGCCTGTAAGCCAGGTAGAGAACCCTCACCACAACTCTGTTGGCATTCTGGTCCTGGACTATCAGCCTCCTGAACTGTGAGAAATGGGTCCCTGTTGTTTAAGCCACCCAGTTTATGGGACTTTGTTATGGCACCCCATGCTGACTGGGACACTATTAGTCATTTGTAAGGGCTGAGCAAAGACATTTCAGAAACATAAGGCTTCAAAAACGCATGCTCTCTGTTCCCTTTCTTAGGATGTTGGGGAGTGTGCTTCATTAAAATGGAATTTAAAAAAGGCATTAGATACAAGAAGCAGGGGATTTGACATGGCCAGTGCATAAAGTGTCAGGATAATAACTGTGCAGCTTGATGTTTTAGACTAAAACAGCTCAAATTTGACAACAGTGGAGGATTCCATGAAATAAAATTGAGAGGTATGTTATCTGATAGGTTTTACTATACATAGTTAACGGCATATAAAAGGAATTTTGGTGGCCAGGGTTGTGATGAAGCAGGTTAATCCTGAATTCTTGAACCTTGAGTGTCAGTTCAAGTTAAGTATGTTCCACTTCCACTCAGCTCCCTGCTAATGTGCCTGGGAAAGCAGTGGAAGATGGCCCAAGTGCTTGGGCCCCTGCACTCATGTAGGAGACCTGCATGGAGCTCCAGGCTCCTGTCTTCAGCCTCGCCCAGCCCCAGCTGTTGTAGCCATACAGGGGAGTGAACCAGGGATGGAAGATATCTCTCTCTTTCTCTCTCTGTATTGTGTGTTTGTGTCTGTGTCTCTTCCTCTCTCTTTGTAACTGTGCCTTTCAAATAAATAAATAAATATTTTATAAAAATTTTATAAAATAAATAAATAAATATTTAATAAAAATTTTATAAAAAGTAATGATGAGAATATAGAAAATGAAAGAAATGAAAATATTGGATAGTTTTAACTCAAAGAAATATAACAAGTTATGTGAGAAATCATAATTATATGCATTATATGGCTCAAAGTAAACAGAATTTACATAATTAAAGGAGTCTCTGATTATAGGAACCTTTATAAAGTAAACATGGCCATTCACCTGGAAAATTATTGTTAGAATTTTTTGTTTTATGTATTTTTACTATAATATTCTAAGCATCACCCATTTGGGATTCAAATTCTATAATTTGTATATATTATACATTATATATTTAATTTGTATATATTATAATTTGTAATATAAATATTACATTTATCAAAGTCTTCTGCTTTTAAAAATTGGCTGTATTTGGAAGCCATTGGTGGAAAAAATTCTAAGGAGAATGAGATAAACACCTTCATGTTTAAGTACTACCTTTCTCTAAAATTGATAGACATGTTTTAATATTCTACAATAAATGTATTTACTTATTTTTCCATTTCAGTGCCAGAATTATCCTCATTTTATAGATTCATGGTGGAGGAAGGAGGAAAGAATATTTAAAGCAAAGCTGAAACTAAATTTTGAGTTATATGTAATGATCCTCATATTTATACACAGGAATGGCAACCAGTTCTGTAGCAGTACTAAGGAAAGAATAAAAGGAAATGACTAAAACTACAGCAAAATAGCCTTAGAGTAAAAAGGTTTCCTGACATTGAGATTTGTTAAACACTAACGTGGATTTCTAGGGATTATGAAGCATTTACCTTAAAGAGGTTTTAGAAAATCTTCCCTCCATCTGTTTGGAATTGGAGAACAAGGCCTGAAGGAAAAAACATGGCTGAGAAGACTTATACATTCACGCATTCATTCAATAATTATTTATTGAGCTACTGCTAAATGACTGGACCTGTGCTCGCTTTGGAGTATTTTAAGATGGCATTTTTCAAATTTATTTGATTGTGGAATAATTTTTTAAAGACTTATTTATTTATTTATTTATTTGAAAGGCAGAGTTACAGAGAGAGAGAGAGATAGAGAGAGAGAAATTGAGCTCTTCCATCCACTGGTTCACTCCCCAGATGGCTACAACAGCCAGGACTGGGCCAGGATGAAGCCAGGAGCTAGGAGCTTCCTCCAGGTCTCCCACATGTGTGCAGGAGCCCAAGCACCCTTGATGGTGGTGGAGCCCAAACACCCTTGATGGGCCATCATCTTATTCTGTTTTCCCAGGCACATTTGCAGAGAGCTGGATTAGAAGTGGAGCAGCCAGGACCGAACTGGCTACCATATGGGATGCTGGTGATCCAGGCAGCAGCTTAACCTGCTTGCTACACCACAATGCCTGCCCCAAAATAATTCTTTAAATGAGTGAATAGATATCCACAAGAGGAACTTCTAATATAAAATGCTTATTTGGATAAAAAGAAATAGAAAAAAAGCATTATAGATTAATTTTTGCATGAAAATAAAATATCATAGTTATTAACAAACTATATCAAGCTGAGAAAACAACTTTAATCTCAGACTTTTGTTATAAAACATGATACACATTTGCAAATTATGTCTATGCACAGTTTTATAAAAGAATTAGTTTTTTCAGAACTTGGAGGTGTTCATCAAGGTGATCAGATGAGAATTGAATACACTAATCAATCTACCTCTGTAACTCCATGTTTCAAATTAATAAATAAATCCTTTAAAAAAATGACTGCTCTCCTCAGTGTAACTACACAGTCGAAGTGTGAACCTTAATGCAGCTATTTTTAAAGTTCATCTGTAGAATTTCACCTTAGGATTCCATTTTGTCAAAATTTTCTGACATCAAACCTTTTTATTTTTTGACAGGCAGAGTAAGACAGTGAGAGAGTCTGTCTTGGAGAAAGATCTTCCTCCTGTAGGTTCATCCCCCAAATGGCCGCCACGGCCGGCGCGCTGCACCGATCCGAAGCCAGGAGCCAGGTGCTTCCTCCTGGTCTCCCATGTGGGTGCAGGGCCCAAGCACTTGGGCCATCCTCCACTGCACTTCCAGGCCACAGCAGAGAGCTGGACTGGAAGAGGAACAACCAGGACAGAATCCAGTGCCCCCACAGGGACTAGAACCGGGGTGCCGGTGCCACAGGTGGAGGATTACCCTAGTGAGCCGCGGTGCCAGCCTCAATACATTTTCTATAGGAACACAGAATACACACCCAATTATATATTCATATGTTTGAAAGTATGCCCTCAGTTTTCTTCTACTGTTTTTAATGCTGATTACCCCAATGAGTTTTGTGCATTCAATTTAATTAACTGGTGTTTGAGAAACTCCCAGAATGTCTTCAGGCAATATGTGTCAAATTATTGGGCAAAGTTTCCAGAAAAGAAGTTAACAGTTTTAAAACTTCATCTGGAAACCCTGTGCCTGAGAACAGCAAAGGAACAAGAAGTCTTCAAGAGGGCACGTTTGAGGAATCCTGTATTCGTCTTCATGTTCCTCCAAGCAGCCACAAGATGCTGTCAAGACCTAAGCATGTGCTCGGAACTTGAGTTTTCTCACCTGAAAACAATGATTCTCTGAAGAGTCCATTCTCAGTTTTCATTATCAGGAGGGTTACCTAATTCTTCATCTCTCCACTAGGAAAGTTCTGGATATGGAAAGTGCCCCGGTACAGCATTGAGTCATGCCAAAAGCGCTGGAGAATGCAAAAGCACAAGGTTGAGCTGAAGACCTCCCTCCTGATCACCTGTGATCTGGTCAGCTGGGAAAACTGTCTATACCGGGACTAGATATGCACACCACTGCCGGCATGATGGACTCCACTGCCCAAGTCCACCTTTGAAGAGAGGGCTTCCAAGCGAACAAGCACCAGGCAGGTCAGAGCCAACCTGTTATCTGTGTCCAGAGAGCCACCCATCCCAATCACGTCCAGATTGCTTTTTTCAATTCAAAAATGTTCAACATCGCAACAACATCAGGGAAACACAAGTCAAAATCATAATGAAATGTCACCTCATCCCTGTCAGAAAATCCAAAACTTAGAGAGTAACAAATGCTGGCAAGGAAGTGGACAGAGGGGAGCACTTACACAACTTTGGTAGGAAGGTGAATCAGTGCAGCCACTGTGGAAAACAGCTTGGAGATTTCTTTAAAAACTACAAATAAAGTTGACTTACGATACAGGAATCCCATTATTGGGTATATACCAAAAAAGACTTGAACACAATGTCTCAGATTGTGAGATACCACGTTCACTGTTCAGGGAATCAACCAAGGTGTTCATCATTGGATGAATGGATAAAGAAAATCTGGTGGCCGAGGCTCACTTGGCTAATCCTCCACCTGTGGTGCCAGCATCCCAGGCTCTAGTCCTGGTTGGGGTGCCGGATTCTGTCCCAGTTGCTCCTCTTCCAGTCCAGCTCTCTGCTGTGGCCTAGGAAGGCAGTGGAGGATGGCCCAAGTACTTGAGCCCTGTACTCGCATGGGAGAGCAGGAAGAAGCACCTGGCTCCTGGCTTCGGATCGGCGCAGCGCGCTGGCCGTGGTGGCCATTTGGGGGGTGAACCAATTGAAGGAAAACCTTTCTCTCTCTCTCTCTCTCTCTCTCTCTCTCATTCTCTCTCTCTCTCTCTCTCTCTATCTCTCTCTCTCTCACTAACTCTGCCTGTCAAGGAAAAAATAAAAAGAAAATCTGGTATATATACACCATGGAATATTGTTCAAGTATAAAAAAAATGAAAAAATTGGGGGCCAGGACTGTGGCATAGCAGGTAAAGCCATTGCCTGTGATGCCAGCATTCCAGATGAGCCCTGGTTCCCGTCCTGGATGCTCCACTTCTGATGTAGCTCCTTGCTAATGACCTAGTAAAGCAGTGGAAGATGGCCCAAGTGTTGGGCCCCTGCCACCCATGTGGGAGACTTGAATGGATCTTCTGGCTCCTGATTTGGTCTGGCTGTTGCAGCCATCTGAGGAGTGAACTAGTAAATGGAAGATCTGTGTGTGTGTGTGTGAACTCTGACTTTCAAATAAATAAATCTAAAAACAAACAAAAAAAGATTGATATTTTACTATCTGCGGTAAATTGGATGCAACTGGAGGACATCATGTTGAGTGAAATAAGCCAGACCCAGAAAAACAAATACTGCATGTTCTCCCTTATATGTGTGAGCTAAAATTTTAAAAACAAGTAAAAAAAAAAAAAAAGAGGAAGGAGAGAAAAAAGAAATGTCTCTTTGCATCAGTATTGCTACAAATAAGTTTATTTTTTTTTTTTGAAAATATAGTTTTGTAAAACTTTGTTTTAGGGGCTGGTGTTGTGGTGCAGCAGGTTAAAGCCCAGTGCCAGCATCCCATATGGGCACTGGTTCAAGTCCTGACTGCTCCACTTCTCATCCAGCTCCCTGCTAGTGTGCCTGAGAAAGTAGCTAGAGGTGGCTCAAGTGCTTGGGCCTCTGCACCCATATAGGATACATAAAAGAGGCCCTTGGCTCCTGGCTTCAGATCAGCTCAGCTCTGGCCATTGCAATCATTTGAGGAGTGAATCAGTGGATGAAAGATCTGTATCTCTCTCTGTCACTACCTCTCTCTGTAATTTTTCCTTTCAAATAAATAAAACAAATCTTTCAAAAGAAACCGCTTTGTTTTGTTTTTGTTAAACCAATGCTTAAGAATGTTATACTAATATAGTTTTAATAACCTGTGATTAATTTAAAATTTACTATGTTTGAGTGAAATGGTCATTTCTCCATTCAATTATTATTTATAGCCGTTGTCTATATTCTCACTAAACTAGAATTTTTTTTCCAAAGAAACCTTTTATTTAAGGAGTACAAATGTCATAAGCACAACTTTAGGAATACAGTGATTCTTCCTACCATACCCACTAGACCATCCCCAATCCCACCCCACCTCCTCCCACTCCCATTCCCAGTCCCATTCTTCATTAAGATTCATTTTCAATTAAGTTCATACGCAAAATACCAACTTTACTAAGTAAAGATTTCAACAATTTGCATAAATGCGTACACACATACACACACACACAAATGTTTGAAAACAAGTTTTAAAACTGACACTATGGCCGGCGCCGTGGCTCACTAGGCTAATCCTCCGCCAGCGCCGCAAGGTGGAGGATTAGCCTGTTGAGCTACGGCACCGGCCTTGAACTCTTTACTTAACATAGAATTAATCATAGATGCATTAAGTCAATTGAAAATAGATCCTGGTTAAAAATCATAGTGGGAGTGAGAGAGGGAGGAGCTGTACAGATCAGCACACATTCCCACAGACTTACCCCTAAGGGTGAAGCTAAAAATTTACCATGGGACTCCAAATCCCATTTAGCTGGGTGGCACTAATCCCATCTTATGTGATAAAGTGATCATATTAAGTATGGAATTGATCATATAGATAGGATCATAAGTCAAAAGGATCACATAAATAAGACCAAGTGCTTGGTAATAACAATAGATAGAATTACAAAGGAGAGAAAGTTCCAACATGGGAAGCAGTCCACACAGCAGTTTCATAGAATGACAAATACCCTAAACAGTACTCTGACCTCAGAATCAGCCTCTAAGGCCTGACCAAAAACACCATGAGAGCATTTCAGGCATGTAAAGCCAAGACATAGTGGCAAAAAATGGTTCTGCATGAAGGATCTGTGTGGGTGAGACTCCAGTGGAAAAAAGGAGCCATCAAAGAAGGATGTACTTTTCTCTGAAGGGAGGAGAGGACTTCCACTTTGACTATGGCCTTGTCAAAAAGGTGATGGAGTTTGTTAACTCAAAAGGCTTCCATAGCATTGGCAGCTCATGTCAAGAGCTTTGGGTAATCACTGACATCATAAATAAGAGTGTCAGTTGTTAAAATCAACAACAGGAGTCACTGTGCACTTGCTCCCCATGTTGGACCTCTGTCCTTAATGAGTTGTACTATGAGAATTAACGGTAAAACTCGTCTTCAAACTGTACTTTATACTTTGTGTGTCTGTGTAGGTGAAAATAGTTGAAATCTCTACTTAGTATAGAGTTGGTCTTCTGTATATAAAGTCAACTAAAAATGAATCTTAATGGAAAATGGAATGGGAGGTGGAATGGGAGTGCAGGAATGGGGGGAAGAAACACTATATCTCTAAAAGCTGTACATATGAAAATTTGTATTCATTAAATAAAAACCTTAAAAAATGAAAACAAATTTTACAGAAAATTCTTGTAATACAACTCATTGAGGACAGAGGTCCTGCATGGGCAGTAAGTACACAATTAACACTCTTATGTATGACATCAGTGATCACCCAAGACTCCTCCCTCTCTTATTCCCACTCTTATTTTTTACTGAGATATAATTTCAATTGACTTTACACACATATGATTAACTCTATATTAAGTAAGTTGTTCAACAAACAGTACAAAGAAGGAAAAAAAAGTCCTCAACAGTCAAGACAAGGGCTGTTCAAATCATTGCTTCTCAAAGTGCCAATATCACTTTACAGATTTCCTTTTAGGTGCTCTATTAGGTATCACAGATCAGGGAGAACATATAGTATTTGTTCCTTTGGGAATGGCTTATTTCACTAAGTGTGATGTTTTCCAGATTCATCCATTTTGTTCTAAATGACCAGATTTCATTTATTCTCCCACTGCATAGTAGTCCACAGAGTACATATCTCTTAATTTCTTTTTCCAGTCTTCAGTTGACAGGCATTTAGGTTGATTCCATATCTTAGCTATTGTGAATTAAGCTGCAATAAACATGGAGGTAGAGATAACTCTTTTTTTTTGCTGATTTCATTTCCCTTGGACAAATTCCTAGGAGTGGAATGGCTTGGTCATATGGTAGGTCTGTATTCAGATTTCTGAGGTATCACCATACTGTCTTCCATAGTGGCTTTACCAGTTTACATTCCCACCAAAGGTGGATAAGGGTACTTTTCCCCACATCCTCAGCAGCATTTGTTGTTGATTTCTGTATGAAAGCCACTCTAATGGGGGTGAAGTGAGACCTCATTGTGGTTTTGATTTGCATTTCCCTGATGGCTAGTGATCCTGAACATTTTTTCATGTGTCTGTTGGCCATTTGGATTTCCTCTTGAAAAATGTCTGTTTAAGTCTTTTACCCATTTCGTAACCGGGTTGTTTATTTTGTTGTTGTGGAGTTTCTTGATCTCTTTATATATTCTGGTTATTAATCCTTTATCAGTTGCATAGTTTGCAAATAATTTCTCCCATTCTGTCAGTTGTCTCTTCATTTTCCTGAGTGTTTCTTTTGCAGTACAGAAGCTTCTTAATTTGATGTAATTCCATTTGTTAATTTTGGCTTTGATTGCCTGTGCCTCCAGGGTCTTTTCCAAGAACTCTCAGCCTGTGCCAAGGTCTTGCTGGTATCAGATCATAGATTTAGGTCTTTAATCCATTTTGAATGAATTTTTGTGTAAAATGTAAGGTAGGGGTCTTGCTTCATACTTTTACAAGTGGAAATTCAGTTTTCCCAACACCTTTTGAAGAGACTGTCCTTGCACCAGGGATTGGTTTTAGCTCCTTGTCAAATATAAGTTGGTTGTAGATGCTTGGATTGATTTCAGCATTTCTATTCTGTTCCATTGGTCTATCCATCTATTTTGTACCAGTACTGGGTTGTTTTGATTATAACTGCCTTGTAGCTTGGCTGGTTGCTGGGTGCAGACACAGGCTGGTGCAGCTGTTACATATGTCCAGAATGTCATATGCTCTCTATCAGCTTGTTATAGGATGCCATTGCAGAGTGATCAGGGAGCGAGAAACATACCTCCCCTTTGTTTTTTCTCCTCTAGTTTGGCAGATACACTATCCCCTATGGGACTTCAAGCTGGAATCCCTCTATGCTCTTCCTGCAGCTTTTTCACCAGTGGCTTGGCCTGCTGCAGTCTGGTCTCACCTCACTCTCTAATGCTAGTCCATAGGGTCTCAGCTGCTGGGGTCCTGACTTGTGCACGTCCACACCCTCCACGTAGGTCCATTGTGTTCCTCCAGTTTGCATAGAATTTCCTCTGCTATTTTCTCCCTAAATCTTCCCTGAGACTGCACTCTTTCCACTTTTTTAAAACTATCTTCTCCTCCACTAGACAAATCATTTTGCTTTTTGCCTTTAAACTTCTTATTTGGTGAAGTATTAAACCTTCTTATGGTAATGTCATTTTAAAATGTTATCTCAAAAACTAAAAAATAAGAAAGGGAGAAGGAAAGAGGAAAGAGGAAAGAGGGAGAGAGAGAGAGAGAGAGAGACAGAGAGAGAGAGGGAGGGAGGAAGGGAAAAGCATTATGTCTTAGAATTGAATCCACAAATCACATTGAATTTGTTAAAAAGTAATTAAAAATTAAAATAATTTTTAGGGGCCGGCGTGTGGTGTAGTGGGTAAAGCCACCATCTATAGTGCCGGCATCCCATATTGGTGTTGGTTCAAGTCCTGCTGCTCCACTTCCAATCCAGCTCTCTGCTGTGGCCTGGGAAAGCAGTAGAAGATGGCCCAAGTCTTTGGGCCTCTGAACCCACGTGGGAGACCCGGAAGAAGCTCCTGGATCCTGGCTTCAGATAGGCTCAACTCTGGCCATTGTGGCTATCTGGGGAGTGAATCAGAAAAGGAAAATCTCTCTCTCTGCCTCTCCTTCTCTTCCTGTGTAATTCTTTCAAATAAATAAATAAATCTTTAAAAAAAAAAAAAAAGAAACCAGTCAGCAGTTAAGGGCGATTAAGAAGGTGCTCCATCTTCAGAATGCAACTATGCATCAAATGGAAGACAAGGAGGCTGCTTTATAAAAAATTAACAATTCTTTAAAAATTTGAGAGTATAATGGTGGTGTTTAGGGACTTGGGAGAGTAACAGGGAAGGTTAGACGTGGAAAGATTATTTAATGAGTATTAAGTTATAGTTAGATAGGTTTAAGAAGATCTAGTGTTCTGTTGCACACTTGGGAGACTACAGTAATAATAATGTCCTGTATATTTGTCTAAAAAATAACAACTAGGAGAAAGGATCTTGAATGTTTTCACCACAAAGAAATAATGAATGTTTGAAAAAATATTTTGCCTTGATTGAATACAACACAATGTGTGTGTGTGTATATATATATGTAATGAAATATTACATGCTATCCCAAAAATATTTACATTTGTTTACTCACAAATGGCTCAAAAAAATGTGCAATAGAATGGCATCAAATTTCACAGTGGCAAGAGAGGAAACTAAAAGCCAATGGGACAGTATCTCTAAAATTCATAAAGAAAATAATTCCTTCACAGACTTTTATACCCAGCCACATTATTATTTTCTGTTGCTGCATACAAAATTACCATAATTTTATCACACATTTTATTAACAGAAAATTTCTGTGGCCTAGAAGTGTAGGCCTAGTATCTGGGCTCCCTGCTCAGGGTATTACAAGTTGCAATCAAAGGTCAGCTGCATCTGTAGTCTCATCTGGAGCTCAGGTTCCTCTTCCAAGCTCATTCAGGGTTTTAGCACAAGTTAGTCCTTTAAAGTTGTATGACTGAGGTTCTTGTCTTCTAGCTAGCCTACAACCTGAACTGCTCTCAGCAGCATGGCTTCACTCAGGTCCTTGCACTTGGGCCCCTCCCCTCAGAACATAGCAGTTTGCTTCATCTTCAAGGTCAACAGGAAAGCAGCTTCGTCTTCTGTTGAAGGCCTTGCCAGATAGGCAAGCTCCACACAGGATAATCTATATTTTGATTAACATTTTACCCTATGTGCTAGTACCACTCACATTCAAAGGAAGGGTATACTATAGGCTGTGTGTATGAGGAGGAGGAAATCTTGGGAACCATCTCAGTCATCTGCTTTCCACGTCCAGCCAAACCATCAATTCAACATTGAGACATCTGGGCTCTCAACTCTAGTGTCACATTAGAATATCCTGGGGAAGTATTAAACCCTAGTATCATAAGTTCTTATTTTGTTGGTCTGAGGCAGTGCCTGGGAAGGTTTTTTTTTATTAATTTATTTTGTTTTTCAGCCTCTCTCATGTAATTCTAATATGTAACTGGGATGTGAACCATTGGATAAAAATTAAAACATCTTAAATATCTAAAACTTCAGAGAATTTGCCTCCCATTCACTCTCTCAGGAACCTGCTAAAAGCATTTTCCTCCAAAATGAGGAAGTAATCAAGAAAGAGAAAAGCATAAGATCCAGGAAAGAAGAACCCTAGAATAGAAGATAGCAAAGGGAAGTCCCAGCTGACAGGTAGCCCTGCCCAGGACAGAAGCATGACATTCTCCAGGAGGGGATCTCTGAGAAAATAGCAAGTGTGAACATAGATTATCTCATGTATCTGAGCACTGGGGGAAGAAAATTAGTACTAGGAATGTGACAAAATTGAATAATTGGGAAAAAAAAGCAAGAATAGGTAAATAGAAAAATTATCCATGTGATAAATGTTGCAATTATTTCTTTAAGAAAAATTTAAGATTTCCAGAGAAGAAGTATGCAGTATTTGGCTGTGCAGTTAACAATATTAATCTAGTCATAATGTAATTATTGATGCTTAACTGAAAATTATATTATTATACTGAGAATATAGGATGAAAAGAAGCAAAGGTACCTATGTTTTTATATAAAAGAGCTAAATAAAGAAATTGAAAAATAATACTATTATATTAATACCTGAAATAACAGAAGAGTTTAACATATTGGCTACAGAAATAAGAGTAAATAGGGAACTGCTTTTTGCACAATTTGTTCTATTTAACTATGTTTACATGTTACTGTGTTAAAATTTTTTAAAAAATATTTTTAAAAATTTTTAAATTTATTGTTCTCCCAAAGAAACTTTTTATTTAAGGAATACAGACTTCATGCATTTCATAAGTACAACTTTAGGAATATAATGATTCTTCCCACCATACCCACCCTCCCACCCACTCTCCAACCCCTCTTCTCCCTCTTCCATTCCCAGTCCCATTCTCCACTAAGATCCATTTTTGATTAACTTTATACCCAGAAGAACAACTCTATACTAAGTAAAGAGTTCAACAATTTGCACAGTAAAAACAAAAACAAAAATGAAAAACCTGTTCCTCAACAGTTGAGACAAGAGTTGTTCAAAGTCATTGCATCTTGAAGTTAATTTCAATTCTTCTTTTTTTTTTTTTAGAAACTTAATTAACTTTAATGAAGCACCCAAGAATGATACATCTTTTGGGAGTACTTAGATATAGTTATAATACAACTGTTTGAGGACAGAGGTCCTGCATGAGAAGTTAGTGCACAGTGACTCTTGTTAATTTAACAATTAACACCCTTATGTATGACGTCAGTGATCACCTGAGGCTCCTGATATGCTCTGCCTAGGCTATGGAAGCCTTTTAAATCCACAACTCTGTCAGTATTTAAACAAGGCCATAAGCAAAGTGGAAGTTCTCTCCTCCCTTCAAAGAAAAGTACCTCCTTCTTTGATGACCATATAGATTTATTTATCTGAAGGGCAGAGTCAGAGAGAGAAAGAGGCATCATCTATCCACTGGTTCAATTCCCAGATGGCTGAAATGACCAGGGCTGGGCCAAGCTGAGTCAGGAGCCAGGAGATTCCATGTGGGTGGAGGGGCCCAGGAACTCGGGTCGTCCTCTTCTGCTTTTTCAGTCACACTAGCAGGGAGCTGGATAGGAAGTGGAGGAGCTGAGACTAGAACTGGCACTTATATGGGATGCTGGCACCGCAGGTTGTGATTTAACTGGCTACATCACTGTGCTGGCTTCCTGTGTTAAAATTTTATTTATTTATTTATTTATTTATTTATTTATTATTATTATTTTTTTGACAGGCAGAGTGGACAGTGAGAGAGAGACAGAGAGAAAGGTCTGCCTTTTGCCATTGGTTCACCCTCCAATGGCCGCCGCGGTAGCGCGCTGCGGCTGGCATACCGCGCTGATCCGATGGCAGGAGCCAGGGGCTTCTCCTGGTCTCCCATGGGGTGCAGAGCCCAAGCACTTGGGCCATCCTCCACTGCACTCCCTGGCCACAGCAGAGAGCTGGCCTGCAAGAGGGGCAACCGGGACAGGATCGGTGCCCCGACCGGGACTAGAACCCGGTGTGCCGGCGCCGCAAGGCGGAGGATTAGCCTGTTGAGCCACGGCGCCGGCCCCTGTGTTAAAATTTAGAAAACAGAAAAACAGAAAAGGAAACTCACCAGTAACATTAAAAGAAAATAAATTACCATTTTCACCCTGCAGATTGGCAAAAGCTCAAATAATTATGACATTATCAGAATAGTGAAGTAGTTAGGGAAGGTAACAGGAAGTTGATAGATAGTTTTACTGACATTTTTTCATATTTTAACTGCCTATAACTCAGGAATAAGAAATAGCTTACTACTTCTAGTTTTTAAAAATAGTTTCATATGGTACATTTATTGCTACAGTTTTTTTTTTTACTCAACATTATCTTTCTGAGTTCCATCCATGTTGCTATTTGTTGATCTAGTTTATCTATTTTCACTGTTTTGCAGACTCTTTTTTCCACCCTCAATCCAATATTCACTTGACTTGCTCCTATATTTTTGCGGTGTTTATTCAAATCTCAGCATGGACTTTCCTGATCATCCGTTCAAAAATCACACACTTGATTTAGCACTTCTGTTACTCCTTCCCAGATTTTTCTCCATAGATCTATTACCCTCTAACATACTATGTACTTTTTAATTATTGGTCTCCCACAAAAAATGTAAGCTACATGAAACCATGGGTTTTTAATCTGTTCTCTTAACTGCTATTCATTTTATTCACTATTCTCCAGTTTTTTGGAGGAGTGCTTGGCATACAGTATCATTTAATAAATATTCATTGAATGAACAAATGAATGAACTTTACAGATAAGCTAATCGATAATTTTATTATTTGCAGTTTCTCCATGTTACAATACTGCCATGCTAGCATAGATAGAGTAACGGAACAGAATACAGTCCAGAAAGAGATTCAGGTATATATATGAATTTATTATATGAAAAATATGGTATTTAAAATCAGTGAAGAAAGAAGACATTATTTAATAAATTGTACTTAGTTGATGGCCCCAAATGAACTTCACCTTATAGCATTCATGCCTTTGTATAGTTCTCTCCCCTAGAACCTAGGCTGGGCTTGTGACTTGATTTTTTTTTTGACAGGCAGTTAGTGAAAGAGAGAGACAGAGAGAAAGGTCTTCCTTCCATTGGTTCACCCCTCAAATGGCCGCTACGGCCCGCGCTGCGCCGATCCAAAGCCAGGAGCCAGGTGCTTCTTCCTGGTCTCCCATGTGGGTGTAGGGGCCCATGCACTTGGGTCATCCTCTACTGCCTTCCCGGACCACAGCAGAGAGCTGGACTGGAAGAGGAGCAACCGGGACAGAATCTGGTGCCCCAACTGGGACTAGAACCTGGGGTGCTGGAGCTGCAGGCAGAGGATTAGCCAAGTGAGCCATGGTGCCAGCCATGACTTGCTTTTAACAAATAGAATATGGCAGAAACGAAACTGTTATCTATTCCATGACTAAGTCTTAAATAGGCTTGGCAGCTTTCACTTTTGCACTCTAAAGAGTCTCAAATTGCCCAAGAAGAAAATCAGTGACCTTGCTGAAGAAAGGACAGGAAGAGGCCAAGTGAAAAGAAGAGGCTCTGAGGTCTCATAAAGAGGAACTGAGAGACTCAGCTAAGGGTGAGAACCGGGGCCCCAGGCTCCAACTGAGCAGTTCTAGAAAGTCTCCAGCCAGTTACATCAAGTGATCTAGTTGAGACTTGAGACTAGAGTGAAGTACTTGTCTCGAATATTCCAGCCAGAATTGGAACAGAGAAGAGTCATCTTTACTGTGTCCTGGGTTAAATCCTGACCTACAGAATTAAGGGAAATTAACAGATGGGAATTGTCCTAAGTTACAAACTTATGTTTTTTATATAATAATAGATAACCAAAACAATTAGTATTTAAAAATTGGCAATTTTTTTAAAAAAAGCTAAATCTCTATTCATACCATATGTGAAAGAGAATTCCAGATGGATCCAAAGTACATCTGTCAAAGTTAAGGGGCTGATGCTGTGGTGCAGTGGGTTAACACCCTGGCCTGAGGCGCCGGCACCCCATGTGAGCACCGGTTCGAGACCCGGCTGCTCCACTTCCTGTCCAGCTCTCTGCTATGGCCCGGGATAGCAGTGGAAGATGGCCCGGGGTCCTTGGGCCCCTGCACCCACATGGGAGGCCCAGAAGAAGCTCCTGGCTCCTGGCTTTGGATCGGTGCAGCTCTGGCCGTTGCGGCCATCTGGAGAGTGAACCATCAGATGGAAGACCTCTCTCTCTCTCTCTGCCTCTCCTCTCTCTGTGTAACTTGGACTTTCAAATAAAAAAATAAATCTTAAAAAAAAAAAATCTGTCCAAGTTAAACTGGTAAGTGATTTGAAAAAAATATACAGGAGCCAGTGCTGTGGCACAGCGGGTTAAAGCTCCAGCATCCCATATGGGAACTGGTTCAAGTCCCAGCTACTTCACTTCCAATCCAGCTCCCTGCTGGCACGCCTGGAAAATCAGCAGAAGATGGCCCAGTTCTTGGGCCCCTGAACCCACATGGGAGACCCAGAGGAAGCTCCTGGCTCCTGGCTTTGGATCAGCTTGGCACCAGCCATTGCAGCTATTTGGGGAGTGACCAGCGGATGGAAGATTCTCTCTCTCTCTCTTCTGTCTTCTCTCTTCTCTCTTTTCTCTCTCTCTCTAACTCTGTCTTTCAAATAAATTAATTGATTTTAAAATATACAATAGTATCTCATCATTATTAAGTGCTGGTGAGTTTTCTCAGTATGACTTCACACCTGAAAACTAAAAACGGAAAAGATTAATGGAATTGACTTCATAAACATTCACAAGTCTGCACTATATAAGAGACCATGAACAAAACTGAAACACAAATGACAAACTGGAAAACAGTATAGTGACATTTAAGACAAGGGTTACTAACCATAAAATATAAAGTAATTCATACAAATAACAAAAAAGGAAAATGATCTCAATGAGTAAAGGCCATGATAAAGCAACTCAGAAGAATGAGCAACTTCATGTCTAATACCTCAGGTTACTATTTTGTTATAGTACTGGCTGGCTTTTATTTACACGCATTTATTTCTTACAGTTCTCAAAGCTCAGAAGTCCAAGATCATGATGCCCATGGATTTGATTCTTGCTGAGGGTCCTCTTTCTGGCTTACATATGATCTTCTTGTTGTGTCCTCTCATGGCAGGAAGATTAAGTTCTGGTCTAGTTTCTTCTTCTTCTTTTTTTAATTTGAGAGACAGAGGAGAGATGGAGGGAGGGAGGGAGGAGGGACTTATTTTATTTGAAGGGCAGTGAAAGGGGCCAGCATTGTGGTGTAGCAGATAAAGCTGCCACCTGCAGTGCTGGCACCCCATATGGACAGAGGGTCAAGTCCCAGTTGCTCCATTTCCTCTCTGCTATGGCCTGGGAAGGCAGTAGATGATAGACCAAGTCCTTGGGTCCCTGAACCCACATGGGAGACCCAGAAGAAGCTCCTGGCTCCTGGTTTTGGATTGGCCCCGCTCTGGTCACTGTGGCCAATTGGGGAGTGAACCAGTGGATGGAAGACCTCTCTCTATCTCTCTGCCTCTCCTTCTCTCTCTTGTAATTCTTTCAAAGAAATAAATCTTTTTTTTTTTTTAAATCACAACTCCTTTTTTTTTTTTTGACAGGCAGAGTGGACAGTGAGAGAGAGACAGAAAGGTCTTCCTTTTTGCCGTTGGTTCACCCTCCAATGGCCGCTGCAGTCGGCGCACTGCGCTGATCCGATGGCAGGAGCCAGGTGCTTCTCCTGGTCTCCCATGGGGTGCAGGGCCCAAGCACTTGGGCCATCCTCCACTGCCTTCCTGGGCCACAGCAGAGAGCTGGCCTGGAAGAGGGGCAACCTGGACAGAATCCAGTGCCCCAACCGGGACTAGAACCCAGTGTGCCAGTGCCGCAAGGCGGAGGATTAGCCTGTTAAGCCACGGCGCCGGCCAGAAATAAATCTTGAAAGAAAGAGAGAGAGAGAGAGAAAGGAAGGCAGGCAGAGAGACAGAGATCAGAGATAAATCTCATCTGCTGCTCACGCCTCAGATGCCCTTACTGGTTAGGGCAGAGGCTAGGGCTGAGGCTGGGGCTGGGCCAGGCTGAAGTTAGCAGCCAGGAACTCAATCCAGGTTTTCCATGTGAGTGACAGGAACCAAATTATTTGAGCCATCATCATTGCCTCCCAGGATCTTCATGAAAATGAGAAACAGAGGAAAGGAGAAAATGAAGTACACATTTTTAGATACTCAGGTATTTCTGAATTAAGGTATGCAAAAATCACTAAGATAAATTTTGAAGTTTTGGTTTGAGTTCCAGCTGTTCCACTTCTGACACAGCTCCCTAATAATGCCCCTGGGAGGGCAGGGGAAGATGGCCCAAGTGTGTGGGTCCCAGCCAACCATGTGGGAGACCCGGATGGAGTTCCAAGTTCCTGGCTTCAGCCTGGCTCAGCCCCAGCTATCAAGGGCATTTGGGGAGTGAAGCAGCAGCTAGATCTCTCTGTGTCTTTCTCTGTCGCTCTGCCTTTCAAATGAATAAAATGTCTTTACAAAACTGTTCTACTTGACATTGAAGTGTCCCTTCTTTCAGAACCCCATGATCCTATTCTTCTAACACAACTAATCTAACTGGTAGGGAGGAGCAAACAAATATTTTTGTTGTTTCTGGATAGAAATATTTTAACAGAATAGTAGGCAAATCCTTTCCTCTACAATGGTGTTGCAACTATCTTTGGCAACTACAGAATTAATTTTAAACATAACTATTTTAGCTTAAGAAAATTGTTCTCTACTGTGATTAAAGTACAAAATTTGTTTTCTGAGTAATATATTTTAAAAAATGCAGTAAAACTGGTTATGCTTCCCTTAAGAGCTGTTTCTACCCACTTAACTTTATAAAAATATCTGCAAAGTATAAAATCTCAGGAGATAAGAGGCACTTGTAAGCCAGATAGTTAGAAACTAGGAATTCCTGAAGATGATTACTTCATAAAGTATCTCAAATAAATTCACACAAATTTTACTTGTGGATGTTAGTTTACTCCATACTTTAAAAGAAAACTATTTGCAGAAATTCATTTCCTTGCTCCAAACTGCATATTATTTAGTCATAAAGAGATGATGTGTTCCTGATGGTTGAGAGGTACAGATTTATTCTTTTCTTTCAGTGCTAGTGCTCATCTCTGTAACACAGACTATAAGTAACTTCTGATCCTACACTTCCATTTCTAATATAGGCTTGTTCCCTTTGTCAATCAGCACATTATCAATATGTTGTCCACTAAATTTGGTATTCACATATAAAACTGATATAAAAGTTTATTCATTCAACAAATATTGAATTTCTGCTATAAATCTCACATCTAGAAGTACTTTGAAAAAGCCACTGCTTTCACGGAACTCCATTGTAGTGGCGTAACATATAAACAAACCCTAATAACAAGTATGTATAGAGTAATTTCAGAGTTCTATTTCCAACATGGTAGTATAAGCCAACTATAACCTAAATCTCTTTTTAAATCTCCAGATAAAATAAAACAGCAACTATCTTAAAAGTACACAAAAGTGAGTGAAACATGGTAGGTGATCAAAAATTTGGAAGTAGGGCCTACAATAAGATAAGTTTCCCAAGTTGTTGTTTGACCTTTAATCTAATGGTTTTGCCCCTGCATGGAAAGGCCCTCATCACACAACTGTGCAGCAAGTAGCAACCTGGATGGCTAAAGCTAAAAACCCATTTTTCTGGCCAGGGGGATCAGGAAAAGAGGGCTCTGAAGGACAGAAAGTATGGGGGAATTTCCAGAGAGGAGAAAGTGCTAGAAAAAGGATCCTTTAATTATGTATATGAAGCTACATGAATCTTGGGTTCACTCCTGAGCTATGTATGTGTTGGATAGATCAAACAAAGCATAGCAATGATTTTGAAATCTGAGCTAAAATTTAAATTACAGCTAAAGTGTCAAGCTCATCCTCGAATAGCACTTATACAGGGTAGGCTCAAAGCAGAATAGTAAAGTCCCTGGAAACTAAACTAAGATTGCAACCATTTTCCACAAAAAGCAACACTGTACCTAATCACGTTGATTTCCTGCTAAAACAACAATCAAAAATTAACCTTATCCAAAGGATAATAGAACTAGAATCAAGCCAAAGTAACATTCAAATTTCCCAGTATGCAACCAAAAATTAATTGACATATAAACAGTAAAATGCACCCAATTTTCAAGAGAAAATACAACTAACAGGTTTCAATATTGAGATGTCCTAAATGCTAAAGTTATCAAAGAAAAACTAAAGTAACTACTAACTGTGCCCTTCAGTTAAAAACTAATACACTTCAAATGAATGGAAAGATACATTTTCTCAGCAGAGAAATAGAAACTATTTTTAAAGAGCCAATTAGCCAATTAACAATTGGAAAACACAGTATCTAAAATTCTAAAAATCCCTTGATGGCCTCAAGAACAGAATGGAGGGGCTGGAAAAATGTATTACACCACTGCTTGCATATTGGAGTGCTTGTTTGAGTCCTAGCTATTCCTCTTCCAGTCCAACTTCCCAAAATGCACCTGGGAAGTGGCATATGATGGCCCAAGTACTTGGGTCCCTTCTACCCATGTTGGAGACCAGGATGGAGTTCCTGGCTCCTAGCTTCAGCCTGGTCCAGATCTGGTTGCTGCATCCATTTGAGGAACAAACCATGGGATGGAAAATCCCCCTCCCTCCTTCTCTCCCCATCCTCTCATCACTGTGTCTTTAAAATAATCAATCATTGAAGAAAAAAGAATAGAATGGATATAAGAGAAACAAAAATAAGTGAACTGCAAGATAGATTAACAGAAAATATTCTGTAGAGATAAACAGAAGGAACATGAGAAAGGAAAAAAAAGATTGGGGGAAAAAAACTGAACAGAGCCTTGGAAACATGTAGGACAATATCAAAAGATTTTACACTCTTATGGTTAGATTCTTAGAAAAGCACAAATAAATTAGAGCAGACAATATTTGAAACAATATTCCTGAGACCTTCTCAAATTTAGTGAAATGAAATAGACATATAAATTTATTTTTAAGGATTTATTTATTTATTCGAAAGTCAGAATTACACACACACACACAGAAAGAGAGAAAGAGAGAAAGAGAGAGAAAGAGAGAAAGAGAGAGAGAGAGAAGAGAGAGATTTTCCATCCACTGGTTCATTCCCCAAATGCAGCTGGGCCAGGTGGAAGCTAGAAGCCAGGAGCTTCTTTCATGTCTCACATGTGGGTGCAGGAGCCCAAGCACTTGGCCATCTTCTGCTGCTTTTCAGAGACCATTTAACATGGAGCTGGATTGGAAGTGGAGCAACTGGGAATTTAATCAGAGCCCAAATGGGATGCCGGTGTCACAGACAGCAGCTTTACCTGCTATGCCACAATGCCAGCCACATAAAATACATATATTTACAAATTAAGAAACATAAAAAACCACATAGAAAAGTCAAAGAAAACAACACCTAGATATATCATAATGAAACCGTTAAAAGCCCAAAATTTTATATTCTGAAATAATCCAGAGAAAAATGACAAGTTACATTCAGTGAGAAAATATCTGAATGGTCACAGATGGGGCTGGAACACAGTGACAACATCCTTAAAGTACCGGGGGAAAATGAAAAACTATTAACTCAGAATTCTATAATCAGCTAAAATATCCCTCATCAATAAAGGCAAAATTCAAATATTCTCAAGTGAAGGAAGTTACAAGAGTAGTCATACTAGTAGGAAACATGAATTTTTAGGAAAGAAAAGCAGAAATTAGATAAACAAATATAAAACTTTTTTCCTCTTAAGTTCCATATGACTGCTGAAAGCAAATGCAATACTTATACCCACTCTGACATAATGGCCAGAGGTTGGTTGGTAAGAGAAAGCAGTAAAACATTCATGAAAGTTTTCTTTCCACATTTTACTTGCAGTGGTATAATATTAAGACTAAGCTTATGAAAGTTTAGATGTATAAAGTTACCAACAGAGCAACTATAAAAAAATAGAAAATATATCCAAAAAGACAATATCTAAATTAAAATGGAATATTTAAAATATGTTCAAGTAATTCAAAAGAGGACAGCAAAGTAGGACCATAAAAACAAAAGCATAGAGGAGAAACAGAAAACAATAAAATGATAAGATTAACCCCAACTATATCAATTAAATATAAATTATATAAACACAGCAACTAAGAAGAGACTGCCAGATTGGAATTCTTTTTTACTTTTTAATTTTTTAAAAGTATTTATTTTTTTATTTTGAAAATAAGAGTTAGAGAGAGAGAGAGAGAGTCATCTTCTATCCACTGGTTCATTCCCCAGATGGTCACAATGGTCAGCTCTGGTGCAGGCCAAAGGCAGGAGCCAGGAGCTACTTCCAAGTCTGCCATGTGGGTGGCAGGGCTCCAGGTACTTGGGGCATCATCTGCTGCTTTCCCAGGCACATTCGCAGGGAGCTGGATTGGAAGTGAAGCAGCCAGGACTTGAACCAGAACCCATATGGGATGTTAGTGTCACAGGCGGCAGCTTTGCCAGTTATGCCACAATGTTGGCCCCTAGAATTCTAATTTTTTTTTTAAAGACGACATATGTGTTGCCTACAGGTAACCCACTCTAAATACGGCAACAAAGTTAAGCAAAAAAAAAAAATTAGTAAAGGTACATTATGCAAAGATGAAGCAAAAGAAAGCTGGAGCGGCTACATTTGTATCAGACAAAGGAGATTTCAGAGTAAGGATTTTGGGGCTGGCAATTGTGGTATAGTGGCTAAAGCTGGTGCCTATGACACTGGCATCCCATATGGGTTCTGGTACAAGTCCCAGTTGCTCCACTTCCAACCCAGCTCCCTAATGTGTCTGGGAAAGCAGTGGAGGATGGCCCAAATACTTGGGCCCCTGAACCCACTTGGGAGACCTGCAAGAAGTTCCTGGCTCCTGGCTTCAGACCAGCCTGGCTCTGGCCTTGGTGGCCATTTGGGGAGTGAACCAGCAGATGGAAGATCTCTCTCCTTCTCTAAGTCTCTCCTCCATCACACACTCTGCCTTTCAAATACATTCATAAATCTAAAAAAAAACAAACAAAAAAAAAAACAAGGATTTTACCAGGGATAAAGAGAGATGGTACATAACAATAAAATAATCGTCATAAAACACTTAATTCTAAATATGTATGCATCAAACAACAAAGTTAAAAATATATGAAGCAAAACCACCTAGAAATCAAATAGAAAAATTCACAATTATATTTGAAGACGTTAATGCCTCTCTCTTACCAACTGACAGAACTAATAGAGAAAATCAGAAATGACATAGAAGACTTCACATTATCAACCAACTTGATATAATTGACATTTATATGGCATTTCATACAAGGACAACTCATGAAATATTCTTTTGTAGGTAGTGCACGTGCAACATTCACCAAGATATTCTAGAGAAGTTGAAAAGAACTAAAAATATAAGAGCATGTTTTCTGACGACAATAGAACTAATAAATGCTATATAGTAGTTCACTTCTTTTTCTCTGGATTCTCCTTAAAAATGATTTCAAAGCTTAGTAATAACTTAAGTGCTATTAGAGACTGTATTTTGGCACATCATGCACATTTGAGTCTCTGTTACCTTTATTTTTAATGGAAATAAATTCCTAAGGCAAATGACTATTCTCATAATTTCAGTGTATTGAACAGAACAATAACTTCAACTTGGACATTTCGCTTTGTAAGTTTAGGACTCTTGGGATGCAATTGTTTAATTCTGAAGCATTCCATTTTTTTGGTTTGATTTACAGTCTCACAATCACTAAATCTTTTTCCTTTAAAACATTCGTCTTTCAATCATTAGTCACTGAGCAATGAGTTTTGTCAGATGGCTCACATACTTTAAACACTGAATAATACTGCAAATACTTTGAAAGCAAGGTAAGATATGTAAGATGAGCAGCTACCAAATAAGCTAAAGGAATCAATTGTGAATTAAATATTAAATGGTACTCCGGCAACCAACAAGAGTGTCATGCAGTCAAGTACCAGGTATGGCATTTCCTGCTATGACACGTGACTGACACTGTCAAATTATTACAAAATTCGTATCATATAATTCCCACTTATTTAAACATTTTATTCTTAGCATAATTTTTCCAGCAAGAACTATTTATTAATATTTCACAGAACACTGTACTTGAAAACACAATTTGGGAAGAATGCCTTAGGTTTACTTTAACTAGAAATTGAATGTGCTTTTTTAAAATTATTATTCCTTGCTCTGGATCAACACGATGTTTTGAAACTGCTGAAAATCAAGAAAAATATTCAGGAGCAAAAATTTCCTGAAATGTGAGATGAAAACTAGAGCTGACGTGGAAGAGAAAAATGGAAATTCAGTCAAGTGAAACTATGACCACATAGAGGAGCAGATTTAAGATTGAGTTATATACCTGCCGTTCGAGAGGACTGGTACTGGGCAGGTTTATGCTCTGGGTGTTAAACTGGACTGTACTATCTCTAGCGTGGTTCACGTCTAAGTTTTCTTTTCCTTAAAAGATTCAGTGGGAAACTAACCTCACACTTCTCCTTACTGCTCCTACGCTCTTTCAATACAATGATAAACCACTAGGGGGAGAAAACGCAGAGCGCCGGATCCTCAACCGTACTGAGAATCTCCAAAGTCACAGATCCCCAGGGCTGTACCCTAAGGGGACCGGGGTACGAAGCACCAAGACACCAGCTTGGATCTCATCTACAGCCAACATTGCTCCTCCGTAGTCTCTTCTGTAATAAAAGGCTTCACGCGAAAGAAAGTTCGTTTTCTCAGCACTCAGAACTGAATCCTACAAGCCGAGTGAAGTCGCAAAAACAAAAATGGAACACAGCAAAAGGTTCTCCCGAAATGAGTCAAGGGATTGCAGAGGGCTGTGGCAGTGCATTCCACCTCGGGGTCGGGCTACTACTTCAAACCGATTCTGGCAGAAGGACGCGCAGCAACGCTGCGTGGAAGGCCTTCTCTCTACAACCCATAACCGCTGCTGGTTAGCCACTGACAGCCGCGGTTAGCCACCGCGCCCCTCTCTCTCGCCCCCCAACTAATCTCGCTTCCTCTATGGGCGTAAAAGTGAATCTCACTTGCTCCCAATATTTCTTTCTACACCTCTACCCTAGCTTGCGTGCGGCTCGTAGAAACAAATATACGACGCGTACGCTGTCCTAGGATGACACAACACGCAGAGTACTGCAGAAGACGGAGAAATAAACAGTCACACGCCTGAAAAGCAGACCCAACAACACCCCCACTCCGGGCGGAAAAGCAAGGCGCAGACGCAGTGGCAAGCTGTTACCCGATTTGCCCACTTCCCCCTCCTCCTCTCTTCCATTTCACTTCCGCTCCTTTGCCCATCTGCTTCCGGGGCATTGTAGGCTCGGCCCCTCCTCAGCTCTTACCCTCCTCTGCCCGAGGAGGGGGGAGTCGAGGGGGTGGGGAAGAGTTCGTTGTTTGTTTACACGATGTGAGCGGAAAAAGACCAATAAAGTTTATTCTGGAAACAAAAGGAAAAAAAACAGGGGCGACAGAGAAAGGAGACGGGGGCGGGGGCGTGTGGCGGGGGCTAGCGAGGAGAGGGAGCGAGAAGGAGAAAGCGGCAGTTCCGGTGCCGCGGCTGAGGTCTCGGGCTGCTGCTCCCGCGGCCGCTGGGGCTGGGGCTGGGGCCGCCGGCGAGGCAGGGCTCGGGCCCGGCCGGGCAGCTCCGGAGCGGCGGGGGAGAGGGGCCGGGAGGCGGGGGCCGTGCCGCCCGCTCTCCTCTCCCTCGGCGCCGCCGCCGCCGCCGCCGCCGCCGCCGCCCGCGGGGCTGGGACCCGATGCGGTTGGAGCCGCGGATCCTGGAGGAGCCCCGAGCGTGAGTAGAGCGTGGACTGGCCGGGAGCGGGTGCGGTGGCGATGGGGACCGGGTGGGTGCCGGGGACTCCCGGGCGCGCCCGCAGTGTTGGGCGGGGGCTCCCGGCCGGTCGTCTCCCCGCGGCGGAGTTCGTCTGCTGTCGCCGCTCCCTCTCCTTCGCCTTGCCCCTGGCCTCTCCCAGCTGCAGAGGCTACGGCTTGCCGCTCCCTCTCGGGCCGCCGCCTCACTCCTCGTTTCCTCCTTCTCCTCCCATTTTTGGGGATGGGGCGATCGGAGGCTGAGGAAGTGCACCCAGGGCCGCCGCCCCGGCCGCGCTGGCTCGGTCTCCGGCGCCCTGCACGCCCACCCGGCCCGCGGGCGGCGGGGTAGCGGCGAACATCGCGGCGTGAGGGATCCGAGCGCTGAGCCGCGAGCTCTTCCTGAGGGGCTGTCACACCCTAGGACTCCGGCCCCGCCACCCCGGCGGCCCTGCTTTTGCCTCTTATTGGGTTTAAATCGCCCGGCAGGGGTGTTGAGGGAAAACCGGTCTCCCCACCCTATAACTCCCCTCCCACCCTTCCTTTTCGAGGTTGTTTTTTCCTTTTAACCGAGACAATCGAACGTTTGGTTCCTTCATTCATAAACTAGACACATTATCTCATGTGACTTGTGTCTTTACTAAGTCTATTATGTGATGACTGTTTGAGAGCTCCGAAGTGGCTCGGAAAGGTAGGGTAGCGCCCCGGATCGAGCTATGTAAACAGCAGACGGTTCAGCCAATGTGTTCTGACCGCGGTTTGAGGGGTTTATTTTAGGATGCTGAAGGAATTGTGGTGATGGTGGCCGACCATGTTACCAGACTCGGGAATCGAAAGCTCTTTTCTTAGATGTCAGTTGGGAAGCTGTTTACACAGTTACATAAAGGGTAAGGGGAGCCCAACAAGAAGGAGCTTTGTAGAAAACAGTCTGCATATTCCCTCATGATCAGAGTTGTGATTGCATCTTGGTAAAGCTTCCTCATTCCAGCACTGCGCCTTTGTGCACATGCAGGCTATGGATTTGCGGAACGATATTTTGGATCATAGATGGTGAGGACGGGGTGGGGGGGAACCCCCAGGAAACATGAGTAGGTAAATGCCAGGTAACTCAAGTCGGGTGATTTCTATTGCCATTCTTGAGTCACTGCGGGCAGTGTTGATTCTCTGGGTTTTTGCTTGCACCGAACAAAATTCGTTTCGTGTAAGAAAAGACTTGGAAAATACTTAGGATACTGTGTAGCTAGTTTAGTTCGGTTCTCTAAGCAACTGCAGTCTAAGAATTTGTTAACCTGGCTGTGTATTAAAGTTTTAATGTTTCTTTAACTGAAGCATCAGATTCTGGTTAACAGTACAGATCTCCATTTAAGCATCACATGTTCTGGAAAATTTTAATTATCAGGCTAACAGTTCTGCAATGTCATCAGCCAAAATTATCTGAAGACAGCCGTGTATTTTGTTCGTTGACTATGAGTATAAAGTTTGAAAGACATTTATTCAGTTTTAAAGAATTACAGAAATAACATATAATGCAGACCAGTGTTTTTAGATTTTCAGTGAATTGGATGTGGCATTAAATACAAATACCGTACATAAGCTGAAAAATTACCCCTTTGAAAGCATATATTCTCATCAAGTTAGGTATGAGGAGATGTAAAAGAGAAACTGTGAAAAAGCATTAGCTTTGCCTTACTCTGCATGGGACAAGACCTTCGGGAGGCAGAGTTCCTTCCTGTCAGGACAAGATCCTCTTCATCCCAAATGAGTATTCCCTTAACAAAAGGCAGCAAATCTTAAAGGGTGCCCCATCCAAAATGAGTTTTCTCTTAAAAGATACTTGAAGCAGATCTTAGTAACTTTTCCCCAGGAATAGTTTACTTTGTGTATAGCTTATTCCTTAATAGTGCCCTTTACTGAGTAAAGATTTTTAAATAGTTGCAATTAGCATTTAAAGGGTATTTGCTGTGTTGATCTGTTTATTTGGAGAGAGCTAACTTTAATCCCATTTGATCTCTTCAGCAGCTAGAATAGCATTAAAAGGATCAATTTTCTAAGTTACTATTTTATATTGTGAATTCTGGATTGGGGATGATTCTTTAAATGGAATGTGTTTCTTAAACATCCACTGGTAGTATTAATGATTTTAAAAAATAACTTAGAAGTGTAAGCTTTAGAATGTCATGACTTAAGCAGTTTTCTTAAGTATACTTAGCTATATAACAGTCCTGTAGCTCAAACAATGTTGTTATCCCTAGGAGATGATATTCTAAGTCCAGAGGTGGTGGAGGATAGATTCAGTGACAAAACTGACACTTTCTGATGCCTTTCGCTAAAAACCTTTGGGTTTTAATAAAGCTAATGAAACTAAGAGCCAGAGAAGATTTATTAGTTAAGATCACCTTTCTCTATATTCGTAGTAATAAATATGCATAAGTAATTTCAAATTGGGGATTCAGCTTGGTGGATAAGGCTTCCATGTCCGCTGTTAGAGTTGCCTACATTCAGTGTCTGGCTCCAGCTCTTGACTCCAGGTTTCTGCTAAGGCAGACTCTGGGAGGCAGTGATAAGGCCCAAGTGAATGATTTTCTGCCACCCATGTGGGAGACCTGGATTTAGTTCTTGGCTCCTGGCTTCAGCCTGGTCCTGTCCACCCTTGCATTATAGGCATTTGGGGAGTGAACCAGCTGATAGGAGCACTCTTGCTTGCTATTTTCTCTCTCTCTCCCTCTCTCTCTCTCTCTCTCTCTCTCTCTCTCTCTCTCTCTCCCTCTCCCTCTCCCATCAAATAAATTTTTTAAAGTTTTTTTATATTTATTTTAAAGAGTTACAGATAGAGGAGGAGAGACATACACACATATACACAGGGCTTCCAAATGCTGGGATCACTCCCCAAATGGCTGCAACAGCTGGGGCTGGGCAAGGCCAAAGCCAGGAGCCAGAGCTTCTTCCAGGTCTCCCATGTAGGTGCAAGGGCCCAAACACTTAGACTATCTTCCACTGCTTTCCCGGGTGCCATAGCAGGGAGCTGGATCTGAAGTGGAGAAGCCAGGACTGGAGGTGGTACCCACATGGGATGGCAGAATCAAAGGCAAGGCTTTACCTTCTATACCACAATGCCGGCCTCTAAACAAATTTTTTTAAAAGTTAACCAGGAGTGGCTGGTGCAGTGGCGGACCAGGTAAAGCCACTGCCCACAGTGCTGGTATCCCATATGGGCGCTGGTTCGAGTCTCTGCTGCTCCATTTCCAATCCAGCTCTCTGCTATGGCCTGGGAAAGCAGTGGAAGTTGGCCCAAGTCCTTGGGCCCCTGCACCTGCACGAGTGACCGAGAGGAAGCTCCTTACTCCTGCCTGCAGATTGGCTCAGCTCCGGCCATTGTGGCTAATTGGGGATTGAACCAGCAGATGGAAGACCTCTCTCTCTCTCTCTCTGCCTCTCCTCTCTCTGTGTAACTCTTTCAAATAAATAAATAAATCTTTTTTTTTTTAAAAAAAAAAGTTCACCAGGTAATTCTAATAGACAAGATTGTAGTGTCCTGGCTTTAAAAGACCTTTTGATCTCTCTAACTCTGCCTTTCAAATAAATAATCTTAAAAAAGAAAGAAAGAAAGAAAAAAACTATGAGTTGGTCCTTGCTTCTCTCTCTAGGTTCATTTCTCTTGTCTATTCCTATACCTCCCCTTGGCTTTCCATGCAAATGTTGTTTGTACTTACAGAAATATTTATGCACCCTGTTTCTTTTCCTTAACTAGCTGATTCCTACTCATGTTCCCTATCACCTCCTTTGGTCTGTGTTAGATGTCCCTGCTTCCTGTTCCCCTAGCATCTTGTACTCCCACTATCATAGCATTGATCATACTGAATGCCTACTTGTTTGTCTGTATCCTGCACCAGTATTTTTTTTTTTTAAGATTTTTTTATTTATTTGAAAGGCAGAGTTACAGAGAGAGAGGGATAGACAGAGAAAAAGAGAGCAATCTTCATCAGCTTGTTTACTCCCCAAATGGCCTCAATATCCAGGGCTGGGCTGACCAGGAACCAGGAGCTTCTTCCAGGTTTTCCATGTGGGTACAGGGGCCCAAGTACTTGGGCCTCTTCCCCTGCTTTCCCAGGTGCGTTAGCAGGAAGCTGAATTGGAAATGGAGCAGCCAGGACAGGAATCGGTGCCAATATGGGATGTCAGCACTGCAGATGGTGGCTTAGCCCACTATACCACAGTGCTGGCCCCAAACCAGTCCTGTACAAGTGCTAAATTCCATGAGGGTAGGGACTCTGTCTTATACACAATTATATTCTTATTGCCATGCATGGTAGCTAATACACTGTAAGCACTTGAGTGAATAACTGTATTGGAGACAGACTTCTTTACAACATGTAATAACTTATAACCAGATAAGTTTTTATTTTTGCCAAATGCATTTAAAATTTTGGTCACTACAAATATATATCCTTGAAATTAGTATGCATATGATTTTTATTTGTAGACACAATTGAGATGTTTCAGATTGTACCAGAAGTGACACTCCACTTCAAACACATACACAGGCAGAAATGATTATCATTTTTATACAGAGTACTGTACTGGAAGTCAGGAGACTGGAATTCTGATCTGTTTCACCATGAGCATTGTGTCTTTGGGCAAATCAATCTCAATATCTTTGGTCTTTATCTGTAACAGAGGGATTGTA
Source organism: Lepus europaeus (assembly GCF_033115175.1). Classification (NCBI taxonomy): domain Eukaryota; kingdom Metazoa; phylum Chordata; class Mammalia; order Lagomorpha; family Leporidae; genus Lepus; species Lepus europaeus. The sequence goes on along the minus strand of NC_084828.1, from coordinate 100,800,295 downwards.
CTAGATTCTCGATATGGTACTTGGTGATCTCACCTTAAAATTCTGAGTGTTAGCAATATGGGCTTTAGAATATGATGTCTTGGTTCAAAATCTGATTCTTAAAACTTAACTTGTGGCCGGCGCCGTGGCTCAATAGGCTAATTCTCCGCCTGCACCCGCGTGGGAGACCAGGAGAAGCACCTGGCTCCTGGCGTCGGATCAGCATGATGTGGCGGCCGCAGCGCGCCAGCCATTGGAGGGTGAACCAGCGGCAAAAGGAAGACCTTTCTCTCTGTCTCTCTCTCACTGTCCACTTTGCCTGTCCCAAAAAAAAAAAAAAAAAAAAAAAAAACCTTAACTTGCAGGATTACTTGACATATTTCCTAATCTGTATAGTGGGGGTAATTACTTAGAGTTGTTGTTGAATTAAATGAGAGAATGTAAATCCAAGAGAGTTATTTATCTGGATCAGTACTTAATAGACTTTCATTTCCACTCCCCTTCTCAGGTGTTAGATCCCCTGAGTAGATTTATGGAGATAACAGAAGGACACAGTCTGTGTATTAAGTCCTGTTTTCCCTGTGAATGCTAGGCACTGCAGGTGTGATGTGGGACCTAAAGTCATTGTTGGTTTCCATTTCTTGGAACTACCCAGGTGTTGGTCAACCTGCTTGGGAAATTATGCCCGGAAATTTGAACCTGATAAGATAGCAAGTGTCAAGCTATTAATACATATATAATGTATGGGGGAGGGGAGAGTCTAAACTGATGACCTTACATCATCTTCAAAGATTAACTGAAATCAAACTTGATCATTTTGGAAGAAAGAGACAAATTAAATGAGGATGATTTAGAAAAGCAGGCCCAGAAACTAGTAGAATCCCAGTTCACCAAACTTTGAGGACTAATATTTAGTAATTTCCAAGAGATATAGGAAATATAAGTATGGTAAGAATGGTTTTCTAATCAGGATCAATTCTAGAAGATAGGCATAAGAGTATTCCCAGTGTCAAATTAGTGATTACAGAAGCCCATTACACTAAACTTGCTGATTTTTTTTTATTTGGAAACCATGTTTTTTTTTAATTTGCTGTAGTGATTTTAGCTTTTATTTATTTGGTAAAATTGAGAGTAACCTTATACATAATATAATACTATGCTGAAGTTTCTTGTTCCTGATCTTATTTTTTGTATAAATCAAATTTACTTGCCTGAATTTCCCCTTAAATTTATGTTAATAGTGAATTTTATAAATGACCTTTTAGTAAAAAATACTATAATAAAAATTAAAAACTATGGATAGGAAAAACTGAAGTTTTAAGATGTAAAGAGAAATGTGAGACAGTACATTGAAGTCTGGAGTTTTCCATCATCTAAAAATTTACTCAATTAGAGCCTGCATTGTAGCATAGTGGGTTAAGCTGCCAACCCCCAGCGCCTGTATCCTATATAGGCACAGGTTCAAGCCCCATCTGCTCCACTTCCAATACAGCTCACTCTAATGTGCCTGGGAAAGCAACAGAGGATGATCCAAGTGCTTGGGCCCCTGTACCCTGGAATGGGAGACCTGGAAGAAATTCCTGGCTTCAGCTGACCCAGCCCTTGCAGCCACTGGGAAGTGAACCAATGGATGAAGGATGAAAGATTCTATCAGCTAGCGCTACGGCTCAGTAGGCTAATCCTGCCACAGCCGCAGCCTGTTTTTAAAAAATAAACTTATTGCCGGCGCCGCGGCTCACTAGGCTAATCCTCCGCCTTGCGGCGCCGGCACACCGGGTTCTAGTCCCGGTCGGGGCACCGATCCTGTCCCGGTTGCCCCTCTTGCAGGCCAGCTCTCTGCTGTGGCCAGGGAGTGCAGTGGAGGATGGCCCAAGTGCTTGGGCCCTGCACCCCATGGGAGACCAGGAGAAGCACCTGGCTCCTGCCATCGGATCAGCGCGGTGCGCCGGCCGCAGCGCGCCTACCGCGGCGGCCATTGGAGGGTGAACCAACGGAAAAAAGGAAAGATTCTCTCTCTCTCTCTCTCTCTCTTAATTCTACCTTTCAAGTAAATAAGTTTTGTTTTTTTTGTTTGTTTGTTTTTTAATTTTTGACAGGCAGAGTGGACAGTGAGAGACAGAGAGAAATATCTTCCTTTTGCCGTTGGTTCACCCTCCAATGGCCGCCGCGGTAGGCGCGCTGCAGCCGGCGCACCGCGCTGATCCGATGGCAGGAGCCAGGTGCTTCTCCTGGTCTCCCATGGGGTGCAGGGCCCAAGCACTTGGGCCATCCTCCACTGCACTCCCTGGCCACAGCAGAGAGCTGGCCTGGAAGAGGGGCAACCGGGACAGGATCGGTGCCCCGACCGGGACTAGAACCCGGTGTGCCGGCGCCGCAAGGCGGAGGATTAGCCTAGTGAGCCCCGGCGCCGGCAATAAGTTTATTTTTTAAAAACAGGCTGCTGCCGCGGCTCACTAGGCTAATGCTCCACTTGCGGCGCTGGCATACCGGGTTCTAGTCCTGGTTGGAGCACCGGATTCTGTCCGGGTCGCCGCACCTCTTCCTGTCCAGCTCTCTGCTTGTGGCCCGGGAGTGCAGTGGAGGATGGGCCCTGCACCTGCATGGGAGACCAGGAGGAAGCACCTGCCTCGGATCCGCGTGGTGCAGCGGCCATTGCGGGGTGAACCAACGGAAAAAAAGGAAAGATTCTCTCTCTCTCTCTCTCTCAATTCTATCTTTCAAGTAAATATTATATTTTTCAAAAACAGGCTGGCGCCGCTGCTCTGTAGGCTAATCCTTCACCTGTGGCGCCGGCACCCCGGGTTCTAGCCTGGTCGGGGCGCCGGATTCTGTCCCGGTTGCTCCTCTTGGAAGAGGAGCTCTCTGCTTGTGGCCCGGTAGTGCAGTGGAGGATGGGCCCTGCACCCACATGAGAGACCAGGAGGAAGCACCTGGCTCCTGGCTGTGGATCTGCGTGGTGCAGTGGCCATTGGGGGGTGAACCAATGGAAAAGGAAGACCTTTCTCTCTGTCTCTTTTACTATCCACTCTGCCTGTAAAAAAAAAAAAAAAGGTTGCCCAACTTTGGATATACCGATAATGTATTGTAGCTGGATCCCTTATAATCAGTTGATTTGGTTAAAACGTTTTTTAGATGTTCTTACTTCCTCACTCCACCTATACAGTTTAGGGAGTTTAAACACATGAGTAAAAATGTATTGCTTGCTAAGTAACTCACATTATTATGAGATAATTTAAATTATTACAGATTTCACAAATCTTTAGGAAAAAATGTATACATGTTAGTTATGTTGTAAATTTATATCTAATTCAGGAATATCATGTTTTCTATTTGGCCTAACAATTAAATACTCAAATTATGTTTCATTTTGGTTTTGGTTTTGATAGTTTATCTAAGTTGTTCTCATTTATGTTAGTGGTTAAGTTTCAGTAACTTTTAGATTTCAATTGCAGGTTTTACAAAAGAGTCTTTGTATCAAGGCCAGGATTGCCATTTGAAATAAATGTGACATTTAAAAAAATTTTTAAAGAATTTTTACAGGTAGTGCTTATCAGGTGCACTTCAGATTTTAAATATTTGTGTTGTAGAAGCCAAAGAAATCAGTGTTGTGATATGAAAAATGCTACTCAAGGATAGATCATTTCTGCTCTGATCCTCTCTTTCCTTACTCAGCAGGAGTTTGTATGTCTCAATGGAGAACTGCATTTTATAAAGAACTACAAAAACATGAGGCAATATTATGAAGAGGATTTTAGGCATAGATTTTTTAACAGGTGAGGACCGTGTTGTGTTCATTTTTGTATCCTCTCAACATCTAGCATAGTGCCTGAATGTAGGTCATCAAGAAGCACTGATTTAAAAAATAAGTAATATTATATTGGGAAATCAAAATACTATTCTTAGATTTCTGTCAGTTAATAGCTGTATACTTAGAACTCTCTGAAAATTAGATACATTGGTGTGTACTAGTACCAGTTGGTCATTTATTGAGTTTAGATTTGAAATATATAAGAAACATTTTTCTTTAAGTTGTTAACTAATTGCATATTTCTGTTGCAATTTGTAGACATTTTTCTTGAAAGGTTAGGGAGAGGTGGTGTGCTGTGATGAAAAGAACATTGGATTAGGAATTAGAACGTATGGGTTCTCCATTCAAACATTAATTAACTGTTTAGCCTTAGATCTTGATCTTTCAGAGCTTGTTTCTTCACCTGCAAAATTTCTAAGGTCTCTATAATTCCCCAGCTCTCAGATCCCTAGCATTTTAAAGTCTGTTTCTGATTTCAGGAAAGAGCAGGTAAGCCACTCCCTAGAGAAGCAAGTCTATCAGTTGTGTTTTCAGAAGCTACAATCTTTCTGTCTCCTTGTTTATAAATTTGTGCATGTTTGAAAGCCTATTTGTGAAATTCTGTGGCAGAGAAAAAGTACCATTGGAAAACAGAGGAAAGCATTATTATTGTTACTATTTCGTTTCTTAAATGTTTTTCTTCAGTAACTTTGGAAATTCACACTTAACACAGACATAGTCATCTTGGTGACTGGCATTGGAAGCAGCTAAATGACAGGCATTAAGAATAGGTCATTCACTACACACCAGTGGCCAGAGTTATAAAAGCCAACAGACCTGTCACAGCACCCTGAACAGCCATTGGCCATCACCCTTACTTATTAAAAGACTTCTAGGAAAGTATTGGTAACCTATCCCACTAGATGGTTTTTGGAAATGTATTCTAATCTTAGAAACATAATTTCAAAGGCATAGTAAGCTTCTTTTTTTTCTGTGCCTGCCTTCAGTTGTGAAGACACATGTGTGGAAAGATAAAAAATTATTGTCCTTGGTCACAATGCAGTGATGTTTATGCTATTGATTTGTTTCTGTTAATGTTCAAATTACTCATCTTCAGCTTTTGAATATTTTTTAACAGCAAATTGGTCAGCTAGTGAGATATTGTTTAGAATTATTTTGAGTAGGTACACACTTTCAACAAGTTAGTCAGATTTCTGTGTCTTACGTTTCTTTGAGAGATCTTGCTTTTCCAAGTGCTTCTCATGATTAACTTACTGCAGGTCTGGACCTGAAACTCCTATTGTATTTCAAAACAACTGACTGACTGCCTAAGAGCAAATGAAGTGTACTTTTTTCTTAGAGGTTTTTTTAAAAGAAAAAAAAAACAAAAACTAAACATACTTATTTTTAATGTTCACACGTATTTCTTAAGGTTTGTTTATTTATTTGAAAGGTAGAGTGATGGGGGTTGGGTAGGGGTTCACTCCCTAAATGGCTGTAGTAGCTGGGGCTGGGCCAGGCTCAAGCTAAGAGCCAGGAACTGCATTTTTGTTTCCCATGTGTATGGTAGTGGCCCAAATACTTAGGCCACCTTCTGCAGTTTTCTCAGGTGCATTTGCAGGGAGTTGGTTTAGAATTAGAGCAGTCGGACTGAAACCAGTGCTCTGGCACTCTGATATTGGAAGTAGTATCACAAGTGGTGGCTTACCATGCTGCGCAACAACACCCACCTCTCCTTAGCAGTCTAATTTCCTAGCCAGTTCTAAAACATTGGAGCTTTAACTAAATCATTTACTATTATTCTGTGAATATAGTTTTATGGAGCACATCATATAAAGCAACATTAGTGGGGAAAATACAGATTCCAAACTGAAATGAAACCATACATGACAACAGGGAAAGGAGAGAATTATATTTTGAAACTTATTTTTATATTTATAAATATTAATAACTTTTAAAGTTATTTTGTTATAAAAGTTTTCTTAAAGTCTAATGGCTATTATTTGTAATTGATACATTTAGGCAGCATCTTAAAATATTTATGAAAGTGATATTTGAGTTCTTTCTTCCTAATTATATACCAGGTATAAAGGTTAAACATGGTTTTTCAAAGAAGTCTCTATACTTGTCTTGATGATAATAATAATAGTAGCAAAGCTCTAAGCAATTTAGAATATTAGTAATTTTATGACATGGACACTGGTTATTTTTTCTACAATAAAAGTGGCTAACCTTAAACTTTCTTAGTGATTGTGGGACTCCTGATTCTCCCAAAATAATTTTTAATAAATATAAGTACAGCTGTTGAAGCAGAGTTAAAATGTGTCATATTATGGTCTTTTTGTTAAGTTTAATATCTGATACAAATTATACTCTTCCCGTAAGCACTTTGTTTAAATTTTTTTTTTTTTTTTTTAATTTGGGAGGTAAAGAGAAAGGATAAGAATTCTCCTCAAATGGGCCAGGCTAAAGGAGAGAGTGAGAAGGGAACTCCTGTGTGGATGTCAGGGACCCACCAGCAGGAAACTAGAATAAGAAGCCAGAGCCAGGAAGAGACGTTGATGTCTTAACCCCTAGCTCAAATCCCATCACCAGCAAATACTTTTTTCCCCAGCCAAAACTGGGGTAAGTAATCTAGCAGTAGAATAGAGTATTTGAAGTAAGACAATCCTGGAAAACCCATTAAATGAGGTTATATTCTTGAGTTTTCCTTTCCTTTTCTTCTGCTAAATATTTGGCAAATGCAGTGTGTACTGCAAATAGACTATCAAGATTACTAGTTTTGTAACTTTGGGCAAATAACTTAACTTTGCTGGCTTAGGTATTCTTTGAATGACACATTTTGTCGCTTATCAAAGAGGGATTTTAACTGCCTATAAAATAATACTTTAATGAGAATTAAGTGTATAACACATGAAAGCCTTTTGGTCAGTGCCTAGCACATAGTAAGCACTTTATAAATATTTGTGAACTCCTTGAGGGTAAGAACCATTTCATAGTCACTGATTTCTTTTGAAGCTTTAACACTGAATAGTGTATTGAATTCTCACCATTCTGAGAATTTACTAGTGGATCCAGTCTGGGTAGTGAACAATATAGATTGCCTTCTAACAAGTTTGGAGTAGCTTTCAATACTTTATATCACTGCTTGCTTTTTGTTCTATTAAAGCATTTAGGGGCTGGCAGTAAAGCACAGTGGTGAAGATGCTGCTTTGGATGCCTGCATTCGTTATTGGAGTGCGTGAGTTCAAGTACTGGCTCTGCTTCCAATTCCAACTTCCTGATAGTGCACATCCTGGGAGGCAGCAGGTGGTGGCTCAAGTGCTGGAGTCTCTGCCATCCATGTGGGAGAACTTGATTAAGCTTCTGCCTGGCCCAGCCCTAGCTGTTTTGAACATTGTGGGATGAACCAGTGGATGGAAGATCTCTGTGTCTCTACCTTTCAAATACAGTAAATAAAAATCTTTTAAACTTTTAGATTTCATTCTAGCTCTAGGAATCTGAATTGGATTTCATACCTAATCCTTTGAAAAATTAGCATATGGAGATTTAGCTTGATAGAGTGCAGGAATTAATGGACAGAAGATATTAAGTAAATGGATGTGCATTTTTTCACATGTAGTCTGAGCGTCCTGTGGATTGATTTCCCCTATCTATTTCAGGAATCTGAGAATCTCAGGAGGTATCTTAACAGCACTATACCATTGAAGCAGTACTTGTTTTGTACTACTGGATATTTCCTTTCCCTGTCTTCATACACTAAAGATAACAGTTGTGTCATATTGTCTCATAGTCCCTATGTTACATGCTTTTTTAGAATTTCATGTCCTGTTTTAAAACTGCTGGCATATTTGCCAATCCTACTTGCACTGAAATCTTTATTGAATGTAATATTTAACACTTTTGTTTATTATGCTGCTACCTAGTATACACTGACAAGATTTCTAAGCCTGCCTTAGAAGTCATTTATGTGAAGATAGGAAAGCAGCTGTGTGTTTTGATTATTTTCATCAGTTCAATCTCTAAGTCTTTGCTTTTAATTACAAAGGTAAATAACTTGCCACTAATAACAAGTTTCTCTGGCATTATTTCCTTGGTTTCAGTACTGTTGTTTTTATCTTATATAAATGATGCTATTAGCTCATATTTAAGTTTGTGGCAAGTATGTGTGTATGTGTGTGTGTGTGTGTGTGTATATATATATATATATATATAGTTTATCTCTCATGTTTTAGCAGTTTTGGCTAGACTGCCCTTAATACTTGCACAAGTATACTCAAAATGATGATTCCATAGTCTATGTTTCACATAAAAGATAATAATAAAATCCATACTTAAAAAAACGAGGTTATTATTATTAATTTATAGAGATTACTTAAGAAAATTCTGCAACTTTTGATATAATTTGTTCATAATTGTTCAGAATTTTCATTGTCATTGGCTTTCTTTAAAAAAAACAAAACAAAAAAACAAGATTTATTTACAGAGAAAGATCTTCCATTCACTGGTTGATTCCCCAAAAGGCCACAAATGGCCAGGAGTAAGCCAGGCAGAAGCCAGGAGCCAGCAACTCTGTCTGGGTCTCTCATGGGTAGCAGGGGCCAAGCACTTAAGCTATCTTTTGTTAGCTTTCCACGTGCATTTTTTTTAAACTTTTATTTAATAAATATAAATTTCCAAAGTACAACTTTTGGATTATAGCGGCTTTTTTCCCCCATAACCACCCTCCCACCTGCAACCATCCCATCTCCCACTCCCTCTCCCATCCCATTCTTCATCAAGGTTCATTTTCAATTATCTTTATATACAAAAGATCAGTTTAGTATATACTAAGTAAAGATTTCTACAATTTTCACCCACACAGAAACACAAAGTAGAAAGTACTAGTCATACCATTAATTCACATAGTATAACACATTAAGGACAGAGATCCTACATGAGGAGTAAGTGCACAGTTACTCCTGTTGTTGATTTAACAATTGACACTCTTATTTATGACGTAAGTAATCACCCAAGGCTCTTGTCATGAGCTGCCAAGGCTATGGAAGCCTCTTGAGTTTGCCAACTCCGATCTTATTTAGACAAGGCCATAGTCAAAGTGGAAGTTCTCTCCTCCCTTCAGAGAAAGGTAGCTCCTTCTTTGATGGTTGATGGCCTGTTCTTTCTACTGGGATCTCACTCACAAAGGTCTTTTATGTAGGTCATTTTTTTTTTTCCCATAATGTCTTGGCTTTCCATACCTCAAATACTCTCATGGGCTTTTTAGCCAGATCCTAATGCCTTAAGGGCTGATTCTGAGGCCAGAGTGCTGTTTAGGACATCTGCCATTCTATGAGTCTGCTGTGTATCCCGCTTCCCATGTTGGATTGTTCTCTCCTTTTTAATTCTATCAGTTAGTATTAGCAGACACTAGTCTTGTTTATGTGATCCCTTTGACTCGTAATCCTATCATTATGATCAATTATGAACAGAAACTGATCACTTTGACTAGCGAGATGGCATTGGTACATGCCACCTTGATGGGATTGAATTGGAATCCCCTGGCACGTTTCTAACTCTCCCATTAGGGGTAAGTCCGATTGAGCATGTGCCGAACTGTACATCTCCTCCCTCTCTTATTCCCACTCTTATATATAACAGGGATTGCTTTTCAGTTAAATTTAAACACCTAAAAATAATTGTGTGTTAATTAAAGAGTTTAACAAATGGTATTAAGTGGAACAAAAAATACTAAAAAGAATAAAGTATTAAGTTGTTCCTCAACAGTCAGGACAAGGGCTGATCAAGTCATTGTTTCTCACAGTGTTCATTTCACTTCAACAGATTTCCTTTTAGGTGCTCACTTAGTTGTCACCGATCAGGGAGAACATATATTTGTCCCTTTGGGACTGGCTTATTTCACTCAGTATCTCAGCATGATGTTTTCCAGATTCCTCCGTTTTGTTGCAAATGACCGGATTTCATTTTTTTTTTAACTCTGTATAGTATTCTATAGAGTACATATCCCATAATTTCTTTATCCAGTCTTCTGTTGATGGGCATTTAGGTTGATTCCATGTCTTAGCTATTGTGAATTGAGCTGCAATAAGCATTGAGGTGCAAACAACTCTTTTTATTTTATTATTTATTATTTATTTTATTTTTATTTGAAAGGCAGAGTTACAGAAAGAGAAGTAGAGGCAGAAAGAAGGAGAGATTGATCTTCATCTAATGGCTCACTTCCCAAATGGCCACAGTGGCCGGGGCTGGGCCAGACTGAAGCCAGAAGCTTCATCTAAATGTCCCACATGGGTGTAGAGGCCTATGTACTTGGGCCATCTTCTGCTGCTTTCCCAGGCAAATTTGCAGGGAGCTAGAGCTGAAGTGGAGCAGCTGGCACTCAAACCAGCACCCATATTGGATGCCAGGCTTGTAGACTGCTGTTTAACCTGCTGTGCCACAACACTGCATCCCTGCCCCTGTTGCATTTTTATTTTTTAATTTTAAGATTTATTTATTTGAACTGTAGTTAGAGATCTTTCATCTGCTGGTTCACTCCCCAAATGGCCACAACAGCTGGTGCTGGACCAAGCAGAAGTCAGGAACCAGAATTCCATCTAGGTCTCCCACATGTGTGGCAGAAGTCCAAGAACTTGGGCCATCTTATGCCAGCTTCCCAGGCACATTAGCAGGGATCAGCTGAGAATTGAACTGATGCTCATATGAGGTGCCAGCATGCTCACTCACTGTGCTACAACACCCTCTCTCCTCCCAGTTGCCATGCATTATGAGCAGGGAGCTGGATCTGAAGCAAAGCAACTAAGACTCTTAACTGGTGCTTCAATAACTGCTGGCAGCTTAACCTGCTTTGCTGCAATGCCAGCTCCTGTAATTTAATTTCTTTCTTCTTTTTTTTTTTTTTTTAAGATTTATTTATGTATTTGAGAGTCAAAGCTACAGAGGAGGAGAGGCAGAGGCAGAGAAAGAGAGGGAGATCTTCCATCTAGTGGTTCACTGCCTAAATGGTCAAGGCAGTGGTCAGGGTTGGGCCAGGTCAAAGCCAGGAGCTTCATCTGAGTCTCCCACATAGGTGTAGGGGCCCAGGGACTTGAGCCATCTTCCAGGTACATAGGTAGGGAGCTGGATTGGAAATGGAGCAGCCAGAACTACAACCGGCGCATATGTAAGATACCGCCACAGTGCTTGCCCCTGTCAATTGCTTTTAAGGAATGAGTTATTAAGCATACTTCCAAACATTATTTGATACATGTAAAACTTTATAGAATTTAATCTCTTTTGTGGGTTAGTATGTACAGTGAAAATAATGTGACATTGGAGTACCCTAGAACTGACTAGTGTATTTCCATATTGTGGGATTTTGTCTAACCTAGGTATTGAAGTTAAGAATTAATTATTTTAAATGGCATCACCAAGAATTATAGCTGGGAAACTATACCAGAAAGTTTCCCTGATTTTCCAGATGTACCCCTGAGTGTGTATATTTTGTATATTTCCTCAAACCCAGACTTGAATATGAATCTGAGGAAGGGGAATATTATAGACTTTTTAAATGTTATGTGCCTTAATCCTCATGATAATACTGCAATATACCTGCAGTCTATCCATTTCAGAGATTAGGAAACTGACGTCCCACATCCAATCAGGACAGTAGAATCTCATTTCATTTATATGAAATCAACTGTATATATTTAGCCTAACTTAAAAATGTGACAGAATAATAATAATTTGGATATTTGTATTATTTACCACTATTGAAGTTTTGCTTCAAAGTACACATATTAAAAAAGATGAATTTGCTGTTCCTTTCCTTGGTCTCATTGCATAGGTATGAATATCTCACTGCATTAAGTATGATTCTGTTATTCAGATGAATGTTACGGTGGCCTCAATACCCAGCCCCTGGTACTCAACTTAATAAACAGAAATTTGTTCCAACGCTGGAAGAAAAACTGCTGTTTGGGCTTGCTGAGCGATTGTCTTGGTCTCTAAGTTTGCCCAAAGCTATGGCCACAACAAACTATCATCTGTACATGTGTATTCTCTTGGATACATGCACACATACACAAACACACCCAGAGTTATGTATAAGCCTATACAGTTTAAAATAGTCAATATATTGTATATATTGTACATATAACTTTATTGTGTGTTTTAGGTTGTTGTATGTATATTGTATCTTCATATAAACCGTTTTTGTACAAAGAGACATACAAAATCCATTATGTTTTCTCAAGCTCATTTCTGGAAGCACCCTAGAAACATCTCTTTTGGTCACTAGCCTTTCAGAAACACCTTTTTAAAAATAATATTTTTTAAAAGATTTATTTATTTGAGAGGCAGAGTTACAGAGAGAGGGAGAGACACAGAGGTCTTCCATCTGCTGCTTCACTCCCCAAATGGCCACAACAGCTGGAGCTAGGCTGATCCAAAGCCAAGAACTAGGAACTTCTTTCAGGTCTCTCGTGTGGGTGCCAGGGCCATCTTCCACTTTTTCCCCAGACCATCAGCAGAGAGCTGGATCAGAAGTGGAGCAACTGGGACTTGAACTGGTGACCATATGGGATGCTGGAGTCACAGGCAGAGGTGTAACCTACTACACTGTAGCACTGGCCCCTAAAAATAATATTTTTGCCACTATTTTTTTTTTTTGAAGTTTGTTTTTGTTTCTTTGGAAGGGGGAGAGAGCAAAAGAGAGGGCTTCTGTCTTTTCATTCACTCCCCAAATGCCCACAACAGCCATTGATGGACCAGGTTGAAACTAGGAGCTCAGAACTCAGTCCAGGCATCCCCCACATGGATGGCAAGGACCCAAGTACTTGTGTCATCATCTCCTGCTGTCCCAGGCACGTAAGCAGGAAGCTGGATCGTAAGCAGAGTAGCTGGGACTTGAACCATCACTCAGATATGCAATGTGGGCATTCCAAGTGGCAGCTTGACTGCTGCAACACAGTGCCAACCTCAGAAACAACTTTTGAGGCTCATAAAACATAAGTGGCTTGTTGAGTGTCAGATTAGCAGGAAGGTTAGTATTCTGGTTCTGATCTAGAATTATAAGCTAATATCCTACTTCACTGCATCAAACCTTCCCTTCTCCCCCAGTTTAAGAAAGATCATGTCTTTTTTTGGTCCAGTAGTCATTTCTCCTAGCCACCTAGCAAGAATGGCACATGATGACTTAAGGTACACTTTTCTGTTTACAAGGCTGTAGGGGAAGTGCTTCTCCCACACAGATCAGATAGGACATAATTGGGTGTTTGTACAAGGAAATGAATATTACATAAGGTGGTGAGAGAATCATGCTAATTTGTTGCCTTGTTTATCTTTTCTGTCTTGCAGTTTTCTCATTCTTTTATGCAAAGGGGTTAGCAGACACCCACTTAGTCCTAAATTCTGCCTAGTATGGGTCAGTTTCCTTTAGCAAATCCATACACATAAAAGAACAGATAGGGGAAAGAAGTACAAATAATGACAAAAGAGCAAGAATATAAATGTTAAGTGCAGTAGTCACAGTGCAGATGTTGTGAGATAGTTGTAGTTCCTAATAATATGTTTTCATACTGTTTTAATGTGACTGAGGCATAATCCATATGGGTAATGAATGATTTTTCAAAAGTGCCTTCAAAATTTGGTTTAGAAAATATGAGCATCTTATGTATATTTATACTTTTTAAAATGAATAGTTGAGTGATTAAGCAGTATTTCCCATTTATTCAGTAAACTCTGTGCTTGACAATGTGCTAGATTCTTGGTGTATAGAGATGAACAACACAAACATAGTGTGTAGATGTACAGAAACAACATTTTCCTTGAAACCCATAAAGTACAACATAGATGGTTTTCTATCACGTTTGTATGGGAATAACTTTTGTACAAAGATATAATGTGAACAGACATTACATATAAAACACACAATAGTTATATATGCAGTACATACAATATGTGTAGTATTTTTTTTTTTTACAAGATTGATTCATTTTGAGTCACAGAGAGGAGAGACAGAGAGATCTTCCATCTGCCAGTTACTCCACAATGGCCCTAACCATGGGAGTAGGCCTGGCTGAAGCCGGGAACCAGGGGCTAATTCCGGGTCTCCCACATAAGTGACAGGAGCACAAGGACTTCGGCCATCTTCCTCTGCTTTCCCAGGCGCGTTAGTAGGGAGCTGGATTGGAGTGGAGCAGCCAGAGACTCAAACCAGCACCCACATGGGATGCTGGTGTCACAGGTGGAGTTTAATCTGCTGTGCTACAAAGCCAGCTCCCACATGTAGTATTTAAAAGTGGGATTATGCATGAGTTTGTGTTAGCCATATTAAACCATCTTTGCATTCTTAGACTAATTCCTACCTGGTAATCTTAGATTTTCTATTTTATTTGAGTTCCACATTCTTCAAACCAATACAAAAGATGACTTAGGGCCGGCGCCGCAGCTCACTAGGCTAATCCTCTGTCTTGCGGTGCTGGCGCACCGGGTTCTAGTCCCGGTCGGGGCACCAGATTCTGTCCTGGTTGCCCCTCTTCCAGGCCAGCTCTCTGCTGTGGCCCGGGAGTGCAGTGGAGGATGGCCCAAGTGCTTGGGCCCTGCACCTCATGGCCCAAGTGCTTGGGCCCTGCACCTCATGGGAGACCAGGGTAAGCACCTGGCTCCTGCCATCGGATCAGCGCGGTGCGCTGGCCACAGTGCGCTGGCCGCGGCGGCCATTGGAGGGTGAACCAACGGCAAAGGAAGACCTTTCTCTCTGTCTGTCTCTCTCACTGTCCACTCTGTCAAAAAAAAAAAAAAAAAAAAAGATGACTTAGAAAGGAAAGGAATAAATGCTGAAAAAGGAGTTCCACATTTCCCACTGACAAGATAAGACTGCATTCTTGGGTAAAGCTGCCACCTGCAGTACTGGCATCGCATATGGGTGCTGGGTCAAGTCCCAGCTGCTCCACTTCCCATCCTGCTCTCTAGTATGGCCTAGGAAAGCAGCAGCAGCAGATGACCCAAGTCCTTGGGTCCCTTCCCCAATGTGGGAGACCCGGAAGAACCTCTTGGTTCCTGGCTCCAGATCAGCACAGCTCCTGCCATTGCAGCCAGTTGGGGAGTGAACCAGCGGATGAAAGAAATCTCTCTTCTCTCTCTCTGCCTCTCTGTAACTCTTTCAAATAAATAAATCAGTCTTTAAAAATTTTTTTTAAAAGTCAACTGAGAAATTATTAAAATGAAAAAAAAAATATAGTAGATATGATAAAATTTGGAAGTATTTCTCCTTTATAATAGCTGTAATTATTTAGAATCCATAACAGAATATCATTTATAACATTAACAGAGAATGTAAAAGTATATTAGTAAGAAATGTAGGGGCTGGTGCTGTGGCGTAGTGGATACAGCTGCTGCCTGCAGTGCCGACATCCCATGTGGGCACCAGTTCAAGTCCCAGCTGTTCCACTTCTGATCCAGCTCTCTACTGTGGCGTGGGTAGGCAGTAGAAGATGGCCCAAGTCCTTAGGCCCCTGCACTGACATGGGAGAACTATAGGAAGTTCCTGGCTCCTGGCTTTGGATTGGTGTAGCTCAGGCTGTTGTGGCCAGTTGAGTAGTGAACTAGCAGATGGAAGACCTCTCTCTCTCTCTCTCTCTCTCTCTCTCTCTCTCTCTGCTTCTCCTTCTCTCACTCTGTAACTCTGACTTTCAAATAAATCAATAAATCTTTAAAAAAAAATAAAATAAAAATAAGGTGTGTGTGCCCCTGTGAATAAACCAAAAAAAACTATGTTGGGATGCATGGGTAGATGGAAGGAGGAATCTCATGTTCCTGAATGGGAAATTTATCTATTACAGACACCCATTTTTCTTATTAACTTACAGGTTAAGCATATACCCCTTTCAGTGAAAAAAAAATTTAATGTTTGATAAATAAACAAGATGAAGATTTTTTTTTTTTTGAGATACTGTAAACAGGTAAGAGTGGGACAACTTTGAAGTGAAAAACTAAGAACAGTCATGGAGAACTTAACCTGTATCCCTGTCATATATAATAACCTACTATAAAGTATTGATATAAAGTTAGTAAAGATAGTAAAAGTAAACAGAGAGTCCAGAAACAGACACTGTAAGTATGATAAAAGAATCACCAAAGATCAGTAGAAAATGAAAGACTTAATAAACATTTCTGAGGGTGTTAAATATTTAGGAAAGTGATTTGAATCTTTGTCTCATGTTATTTACTGAAGTGAAGTCCAGGTAAATTGGGTGAAGATTAGGAGCAGGCATTTGGCATAGTGTTTAAGATGCCTCTTGGGATACCCGCATTCCATATCTGGCTTGAGTCCTGGACCCACTCCTGATTCTAGCTTCCTGCTAATTACACACCCTGGGAGGCAGCAGATGATGGTAGGTAAACTAGTTGAGTCCCTGTCACCTAAATGGGAGACCCAGATGGATTGAATGGGATCCTGGCTTCAGCCTGGCCTAGCCCTAACTGTTAACGGGCTTTTGAGAAGTGAACCAGTAGATGAGACATCTCCTTCTGTCTCTCTCTGCCTTTCAAATCAATAAATGATTTTTAAGAAAAAAGTAAGTGTCTTTATACTGGTCTTATTTTAAAAAGACATTTATCTAGATGGGAAATATCCTAGGAGCTTTAAAGAACTGAAAAGACTGGAGAGGGAAAAGTTCATTACACTTGACTCCTATATGAAATATTGACATTTATTCTGTCTCTTTCTCCTACCTCCTTCACCCTCTTCCAATACAAATGAGCAAGTTAAAAGATGTGCAAACCAAGGTTAGAATTCTGCAAAAGAGAAACATGTTTATCTTTAAATTTTAAAGCACAAATAACTTTCAAAAGCACCAAGATCCATGTAGGTGAATGGGCAAAGATTTTGAGAAAACGGGTTCATTTACTGAGAAGATACAAGCATGTGGATCCTTGACACACAAAGTGAATTTGAAGATGGAGTGATACAGTATTATTGAGCTAGCAAGAATATTTTTCTAATGGTGTTTTTGCAGATGAAGGTGTCATGAAATGTACTTTCTCATTTATTTCCATTGTGTGTTTAAATTGGGTCAACTCTTCTGGAAAATAAGTGGCAATTTATTCATTCATTTATTTGAGAGCAAGATAGAGCATGCATAGTACCATCTGCTGGGTCTCTTCCCAATGCCCCAACAACTGGAACTTTGCTGGGCAAAGGTAAGAACTGGAACTCAGTCTAGGTCTCCATGCTGTTGCAGGAACCCAATCATTTGAGTCATTACCACTGCTTCCAGGTTCTGCATTAGGTGAAAGCTGGAGTCAGAAGCTAAAGCAGGTATTGAACCCAGGCATTCCTATGTGGGATGCAGGCATCCTAATTGGCATCTTAACCACTAGGATCTGTGCTCACTCCAGTGGGCAGGTCTTAACTTTAAAATAACATGCCTTTGACCTAATAGTTCATTCGTGGCATTAAATATAATTGACAACAACTTAAGTATTCAGCAAGTAAAATGTGTTACATCTCCCATAGAAATAGGTGATCATAGAAAGTATATTTATGAAAAATTATAATAATTCTGAGGAAATGATTTTGAAGTGAAAAAATGCAAAATTATGTATGCTTTTTAAGTATTTACTGTGCAAATAATAAGCCAAAATACGCACAGGAAAAAATGTAAGAAAATATATAAAAATGCTAACAATGGTTGTCTTGAGCATATTTTTCAGTTTTGTTTTCCTCATTCACATATGCATCAGTGTTTGTTTTTTGTTTTTTTTTTTTCAAAACATATGGAACATAGTCCCTTGCCCATAATAGACACTGCAGTCAGTACTTAAGTGAATTAATTTCTATAAAAAGCATGACTGACTTTTACATTGAGAGAATTATGTATAAATATACTCACCATCTAAGTTAAGAAAAGGAAGAGTGGGGGAAGCACTCTAGAAAGGAGCCTGACTAATAATACCTTTCATAATGTTATCACATCTCTATTTTATTTGATTCCTTTTCTGTTCTAATGTCATTACTTGCCTAAGTTAGAAATAACTGATAACCAAATCTTGGTATTCTTTCTGTGAAATAATCTCTGATTCCATCTCCGTCTTGTACTGTAATCATTGCCTTAATTAGTCCTTTCCTGTACAACTGAAATATCTTAATCAGCCTCTATACTTTTCTGCTTTCTTTTACTTTTCACAGTATCGGGCATATAAGTTAATAACAGAAATGTCCTATATGTGCTGTTATAAACAGGTTTATGTGAGAGATTGACGTGTCTCCACACTACTGCTAAAATTAATCACCCCTAAAATACCATGTATGAGAAGAAGGTGTTCTAATAAAGTTTTCTGTCATAGTCAGACTTTTAAATAATGCCTGTACCTCTAGGGCAAGAACTGTTTGCTGGATATCAAACTGTCTCTAACTTTCACACCCAGCCTTGTAAACTGTTTTGGTGAAGCTCATTTGTATCTCTTGCAGAAAGCATATACAGTGTTCAGACCTACTAGATTGATCAGATAGGTAGGAGACATTTGATTCTCAACAGTTAAGGCAAAAAAGCTGTGTAAGAATTCAAGTCCATTTCCATCATAGCTTTGAAAGCTCAATTTCCAAGTTTATATGTGTTTAGCTTTGCTGTAGACTTCAGTTTAAGGTGTTGATGGAAATCAGTTGCCAGCTGCAAAGTCAGATCCTGTATGCCAAAAGAATACGTGTAGCTATGGTTTAAACCAAATGTTAGCAATGAAATATTTAGTAGCAACTGTTCTTTTAAAAGAAACATTTTAGATAATTAGAGTCAACTTGTATTATCCTTATACCCAGCTGTCAGCTTTTTATATTTTTGCCAATATTTCTGGAACTGAAACCAAGAAAATGGAAATTAGGGTACCAGATTTTGAAATATACCAAACACTTGAAAAAATGGTATAAGATTTCCAAAAACAATATTTCAGTACCTCAAAAGACTTTTATAAAAACAGATATCCATGCTTACCTTCCCTAACACTAGTCCAAAATACAGACTGTAATAAATAGTGGGAACACTTGGAAAACTGAAAATTTCCTCTATTAGTAGCCACCAGACTTGAAGATTATTAAAGTAAATTTGAGCATTCTAATTCCATTGCAAAAGGTTTGTCTGTTTGTAGAAACAAAGACACAGAGTTCCCCATCTGTAGGTTCACTCTCCAAATGCCTTCAATATCTGGGGCTGGGCCACCCAGAGCATTAGTTTGGAACATAACCTACATCTTCCACATGGGTGGCAGGAACCCAGTAACTTGAGCAATCATTATGTTTTGTACTTGAGCCCTCTTTATGTTTTGCATGGTGGGAAGCTGGAATCAGGAACCAAAGCCAGGCATCAAACCTGGGCACTCTGATATGAAACTGCAGATGTCTGAACCACTAGGCTAAATTGTCTATTCCTGTTTCTTAATTTTGTTACCATGCTTAATCAACGCCTCACTATC
The DNA here is from genome assembly GCF_033115175.1 of Lepus europaeus. Taxonomy (NCBI): domain Eukaryota; kingdom Metazoa; phylum Chordata; class Mammalia; order Lagomorpha; family Leporidae; genus Lepus; species Lepus europaeus. The sequence continues at coordinate 100,781,082 of NC_084828.1, read as the reverse complement.
TTAAGCTTTCATCTTTCTACTTTTAAGATAGTGAGTCTCCATTTCCTATCACATCAAATATTCCTGGTTCCTCACTATGATCAACAAATGATAAAAGTACCCTATTCTTCCTTTTGAGTCTTCTCCCACCCTACCACAGAAAGTATATACAGTTACATTTTATACTCTCAAGTTATGACATTTACATTTTGTTCTATAACCATAATGAAATCCTCTTGTGTCCTGAGTATAGGTAGCTTTCAATAGTTGAAACTAATATTATTTACATTAAAATGACTATGCAAAAATATTGTATTAGATTTCTTTAACTCTGTTCAATACCATGAACCACACAAAGAATATTCTTAACATTCAAGTCATATGGTTTATCTTAGAATCATGCTGTTTTCTTCATTTTAAGAATGATTTTATTTTATATAAGCTATTCTTACTTTTTAAAGAGGATTTATTTATTTATTTGAAAGAGTTACAGAGATAGATGAAGAAAGAGATCTTCCATCCACTGATTCACTCCCCAAGTGACTGCAACAGCCAGGGCTGAGCAAGGCCAAAGACAGGAGCCAAGACCTTTATCTAGATCTCCCACATAGATGACAGGGGCCAGTGTACTTGGGTCATCTTCATCTCCTTTTCCCAGGGCATTAGCGGGGAGCTGGATCAGAAGTGGGGCAGCCAGGACTCAAACTAGCACCCATATGGGATGTTGGCATATCAAACAGCTGCTTTACCCTCTGTTTCACCACATAGGTCCCCAGCATGATTTTATTGTTTTGTTCTTTCTCTAAAGTTTCCAGTTACCTCCCTTTTTTTTCTTTTGTTATTTTTGCAAAACATATACATTCTTCAGCATGTTGTTAATGCTGCCTAGATCTTCAAATCTTTTATTGGTTGCTTAGAATCTGTTGTATTTATTTTCCTGAATGCTTGTAGACTTCATATTCTAATTTGTGCTCATTATTTTCTTTTTTTAAAAAAAGATTTTATTTATTTATTTATTTGAAAGGTAGAGTTAAAAACAATGAGAGGGAGAGACAGAGAGAAAGGTCTTCCATCCATTGGTTCACTCCCCAGGTAGTTGCAATGGCCAGAGCTGAGCCCATTCAAAACCAGTAGCCAGGAGTTTCTTCTGGGTCTCCCATGCAGGTGCAGGGGCCCAAGACTTGGGCCATCTTCCAATGCTTTCCCAGCCCATCGCAGAGAGCTGAATTGGAAGAGGAGCAGCCAGGACTAGAACTGTCACCCTTAAGGGATGCTGGTGCCACAGGCAGAAGATTAACTTACTGTACCACAGCACCGGCCCCTTATTATTTTCCATATTAATGCAAAACTATTTCAGAGTTGCTTTTTCTTATGTATGTTATTTGGCCACTAGGTCAGTTCCACCATTCTTTTTTCTTTTTTCTTTTTTTTTTTTACCTTGAATTATTGAAAGAGAAAGAGGGAGAGGCGAGGTGGGATGGGATATTGATCTTCCATCCACTCGTTCACTCCCAAATGACCGCACTGGCCAGGGCTGGACCAGGTCAGAGCCAAGAACTAGGAGTTTCTTCTGGGTCTCCCATTTGGATGCAGGAGCCCAAGGACTTGGGCAATCTTCTGCTGCCTTCCCAGGCACATTAGAAGGGAGCTGGATTGGAATTGGAGCAGCCAGGACTTGAACAAGTGTGCATATAGGATGCAGATGCTGAGGCCATGGTTTTATCCACTATGCCACAGCACCAGCCCCTCCACCATTTTTCAGAATATGATATCCTTTTTCTTGACCACCATCAAATGCCTTAGAATTGACTTGGGTTGGGAGTGTCATTGTGGTGCAGCTCTTTATCTTTGGCTAATACAGATTTTTTTTTTCAACCTTTGTTTTGTTCATTGATGCTTTAAATCTGAGCATGTTTCTCAAACTCACTAATTTTTTCTTTTATTTCTTTAATTTTTTTCTTTCATTTATCTCATATTTCAGGACTGCCGAGATAACAAATATTTGGTAGCTGGACTGCATTGGTTCGTTGTATCTTTCCCCTTGTTTTCATTGTGTCTCTTTTTTCTCTATGTTCTAGAAGCTCTTTTGAAAATTTGCAAATCTTATAACAGGTGAAATGTTATATCATTTAATTTGTATTTTTTGTTATGAATAAAGATGACAAATTTTTATTGGCCATTTGCATTACTGTTTCTTTTTCTTTCTTTCTTTCTTTTTTTTTTTTTTTGACAGGCAGAGTGGACAGTGAGAGAGAGAGACAGAGAGAAAGGTCTTCCTTTGCCGTTGGTTCACCCTCCAATGGCCGCCGCGGCTGGCACGCTGCAGCCAGTGCACTGCGCTGATCTGAAGCCAGGAGCCAGGTGCTTCTCCTGGTCTCCCATGGGGTGCAGGGCCCAAGCACTTGGGCCATCCTCCACTGCACTCCCTGGCCACAGCAGAGAGCTGGCCTGGAAGGGGGGCAACCTGGACAGAATCCAGTGCCCCAACCGGGACTAGAACCCAGTGTGCCGGCGCCGCAAGGCGGAGGATTAGCCTATTGAGCTAATGGTGCCAGCCATTACTTTTTCAATTCATATTCTTTTACCCATCTTTATTACCCATTTTTATTATTATAAGTTTGTACTTTTTTTTTTTTTAAGCTTTATTTATTTATTTGAGAGGCAGAGTTACAGACAGGGAGAGGGAGGGAGAGAGAAAGGCCTTCCATCTGCTGGTTCGCTGCCAAATGGCTTCAACGACAGGAGCTAGCTGATCTGAAGCCAGGAGCCAGTAGCTTCTAGGTCTCCCATATGGGTGCAGGGGCCCAAGTGCTTAGGCCATTTTCCACTGGTTTCCCAGGCCATAAGCAGGGAGCTGGATCAGAATAGGAGCAGTCTGGACTCAAACCGGTGCTCACATGGAATGCCGGCACCACAGGTACAGCGCCAGTGCTCACTAGGTTGTACTTTTTATAAAGAAGGGGTTTCTCTCTTTGTTGGTTATAAGAGGAACAAATAGTTTTTACTTCTTTACCTTTTTTTTTTGCCTACAGTTATTTTTTTCCTACCTAAGAATTTCTTTTTCTTATTGGGTTGCATTTATCATTCTTTTGTTTATTTCACTTTTACTTAAAGTCTTCATATTAAAAAGAATTATATTTTTATAGTACTTTTATGATTTTACTTTTACATTGTGTTTGTGATTCTAAGAATTTATTTTAGTGTAAGGTATACATTGAAAACCCATGTTTTTTTCCATCATCTAGCCAATTCCAAATGGTGTTTTCCTTACTAATTTTAAGTGATTGCCATTATTATTTTTTGTACCTATTTTTTAATTTCTGCTCATTGGTCTGTTGTTTGGTGTAGCAGTTATGACACCCATCTACTGTATCAGAGTACCTAGATTGGAGTCCCCTTTCTAGCTCCCAGTTCCAGCTTCCTACTGATGTGGATCCTGGGAAGCAGCAAGTGATGGCTTAAGTAGTTAAGTCCCTGCCACCCATATTGGAGACCTGGATTGAGTTTTCTTCATTTTATCTTAAACAATACAAATTCAGCATGGCTAGATATTTGTACCAGAACCATCCATTATATAATCCCTCTTAAATGTCTGAAATGATGCATACCCAGTTAGTCTAATCTGATCATTGAGTTTGTATGCATGTGTTGAAATATCACACTATAACCCAAAAAAAAATTACAATTACACTGTGTTAAATATATAGTCAAGCTTCCTTTAAAAAGTTCATGAAAAGTGATATTAGAAGATAAGTTTAGCCGGCACCGCGGCTCACTAGGCTAATCCTCCGCCTTGCGGCGCCGGCACACCGGGTTCTAGTCCCGGTCGGGGCACCGATCCTGTCCCAGTTGCCCCTCTTCCAGGCCAGCTCTCTGCTGTGGCCAGGGAGTGCAGTGGAGGATGGCCCAAGTGCTTGGGCCCTGCACCCCATGGGAGACCAGGATAAGCACCTGGCTCCTGCCATCGGATCAGCGCGGTGTGCCGGCCACACCACGCCTACCGCGGCGGCCATTGGAGGGTGAACCAACGGCAAAAGGAAGACCTTTCTCTCTGTCTCTCTCTCACTGTCCACTCTGCCTGTCAAAAAATAAAAAAAAATAAAAAAAAGAAGATAAGTTTATTCTGATTCAAAAAATTTTTGAAATCAATTCATACAAGGAGGTCTTCAGAAGGTTCATGAGGATGTATATTGTGAACAAACTTTACATGGATATCAAAAATTGTTCTCACTAAAATAAACTGATCTTCTAATTTGATTTTTCACACACTTTTTGAGGTCCCTTCATGTGTATGTATATTCTCTCCTGTTATTTCAATTATTCTAGGGTTTTTCTCTACAAAATTTTATCAACTATTTGGGTTCATTTCTGTATTTAGTTCTGTTCCCTGGGCCAATACCATACTATTTTTATAATCAAGGTTTCAGTACCTATTAGGGCTAGTCTCTTTTCATTATTTTTCTTTCAGATATTCAGCATATTAAAAGCTCCACATGTATTTCAAAATGTTCATAGAAAATGGAATTAAAAATGAGTTTGGGGCCAGCACTGTGGCAAAGCAGATTAAAAGATGACTTCATTTTAGTGCAAAACATATTGAAATTTGTGCATACAAGGGGTCTCAAACAGTTATGAAAATGCATATTAGGAAAAAAACTTTACGTGATTCAAGAATGTTTTACACCAAAATAAACTTATTTGTAATTCCATTTTCCCATGAGCTTCTGAAGTATGTCATATTATAAACATTTTTACACTGTTTTAGGTTGACATAGACATTACACTTAAAGAAAACTACAAACCTGTCTCACTTAGGTATTAGTTATCCTAAATAAAATCTTATCTTCCAAATTCAGTAATTTGTTAAAATATATGCACATATCACAGCCAAATGACATTTATTCTACAAATACAGAATCATTTTATATTAGACATACACGTATTCTCTGTCTTCCAAACACACACACATACCCCTTAGTAATATAGGAATAGAAAGCTGTTCTTTGACGTATTAGTAGATATCCCAAACCAGAAGCTTCATTAAGGCTTGATGTTGAAAAAACAATCTAGCTGTTTTTTTGTTTTTTTAATTTTTGTGTGTTTGTTGCTCTACAAGTATGCTTCAAAACTTCTTGGGAAATTGAATTAAAAGGTGAGTTTATTTTGATGCCAAAAATGTTTTTAAAGATTTATTTGAAAGGCAGAGGAGGGAGGAAGGGAGGGAGGAAGGGAGGGAGGGAGAGAGGAGAGAGAGGTCTTCCATCCGCTGGTTCACTACCCAGATGGCCTCAACAGACGTAGCTGGGCCAATCCAAAGCCAAGAGCCAGGAGCTTCTTCTGGATCTCCCAGGTGAGTGCAGGGGCCTAAGCACTTGGGCTGTCTTCTACTGCTTTCCCAGGCCATAGCAGAGAGCTGGGTGGGAAGTGGAGCAGCTGGGACTTGAACTGGCGCCCATATGGAATGCCAGCACTGCAGGTGATGGCTTTACCCACTATGCCAAAGCACCGGCTCCACAAAAATTTTTTGAAAGCAGTGTGTTTAAGGGGTATTCAAACAGTTCATGAGGTGCAGGCATTTAGTATAGTAGTTAAGACCTCATGTCCCATAAATGAGTGCCTTAATTTGATTTCTGGTTCTGGCTCCAAATCCGACTTCCTGACAGGGCAGATCCTAGGAAGCAGCAAGTGATGATACAAGTAGTTGGGTTCTTACTACCCATGTAGGAGACCTGGATTGACTTTCTATCTCCCAACTTCAGATCACATGGGGAGTGAGCCAGTGGATGGGGGAGCTCCCTTGTACTCTCTTTGTCTCTCTGGCTTTCATATGAAAAAAATTTAAAGTAAAATGTATATTTTGGAGGGAGATACATTCCATGTGGATGCTGGTTCAAGTCCTGGCTGTTCCACTTTGATCCAGCTCCCTACTAATTAATGATCCTGAGAAAGCAATGGAGGATGGCCCAGGTGCTTGGGCACCTGCACCCACTTGGGAGACCCAGAAGAAGCTTCTGGCTCCTGGCTTAGTCCTGGCCCAGCTCTGGCTGTTGTGGCCATCTGAAGAGTAAACCAGTGAATGGAAGACCGACCTCTCTGTCTCTCTAGAAAAAAATTTTTTAAAAAAAAATTTGAATATGTATTATGTAAAGCTATATGTGTATTTCTTTTTTTTTTAAGATTTATTTATTCGAAAGGCAGAGTTACAGAGGCAGAGGAGGAGAGAGAGAGAGAGAGAGAGAGAGAGAGAGAGAGAGAGAAATCTTCCATTTGCTGGTTTACTCCCTAAATAGCCACAACAGCCGGAGCTGGGCCAATCTGAAGCCAGGAGCCAGGAGCTGCTTCTGGGCCTCCCACATGGGTGCAGGGGCTCGAGGACTTGGGCCATCTTCTGATGCTTTCCCAGGCCATAGCAGAGAGCTGGTTTGGAAGTTGAGCTGAGACTCAAACCGGCACCCATATGGGATGCTGGCACTGCAGACAGTGGCCTTACCCACTACTCCACCCGCTACTCAGATTTCCTATTTCATAGCCGGCGCCGTGGCTCACTAGGCTAATCCTCCGCCTTGTGGCGCCGGCACACCGGGTTCTAGTCCTGGTCGGGGCACCGATCCTGTCCCGGTTGCCCCTCTTCCAGGCCAGCTCTCTGCTGTGGCCAGGGAGTGCAGTGGAGGATGGCCCAAGCGCTTGGGCCCTGCACCCGCATGGGAGACCAGGATAAGCACCTGGCTCCTGCCATCGGATCAGCGCGGTGCGCCAGCCGCAGCGCACCTACCGCCGCGGCCATTGGAGAGTGAACCAACGGCAAAAGGAAGACCTTTCTCTCTGTCTCTCTCTCACTGTCCACTCTGCCTGTCAAAAATAAAAAAATAAAAAAAAAATAAAAAAAAAAAAGATTTCCTATTTCTTGGGCCAAAATAAACTTATGTTTAAATTTCATTTTCCACGAACTTCCTGAAGTGTGCTTATACAGGTCAAGTGTCTCTTATCCAAAATGCTTGGGACAAAAGTGTTTCAAATTACAGGTTTTTTAAAAAAATTATTATTTTTAAATATTTGCACAGACTTTAACAGTTAAGAATTTGTAATCAAAAAGTCTAAAATGCTTCAAAATCTGAAACCTTTTGTGCTCTTATTTGATGCTCAGTTTTAGATTTTGTAGCATTTCAGATTTTGGATTTTTGTGTTAGAGATATTCTGGTACAATTAGGTAAGAGAAAGAAAAAGTAAAAGAGAGAGGAGGAGGGGCTGGCTCAGCAGGTTAAAGCCCTAGTCTGCAGTGCTGGCATCCCATATGGGCCCTGGTTCAAGTCCCGGCTGCTCCACTTCCAATACAACTCCCTGCTAATGTGCCTGGGGAAGTAGTGGAGGATAGCCCAAGTACTTGGGCCCCTGAACCCACATGGGAGACCTGGACAAAGTTCCTGGCTCCTGGCTCCATATAATCTCAGCTCTGGCCATTGAGGCCATTTGGGGAGTGAACCAGCAGGTGGAAGACATGTCTGTGTCTCTACTTCTCTCTGTAACTGTCTTTTAAATAAATAAAAAAATATTTTAAAAAGAGAAAGGATGAGACATTTTTTATTTGCCAAGTTTACTTTCCATATCCATTTCTATCTCTGCTAACCACTCACTCATATCTTCCCCAAAGTGTAGCCAATATTAAAAACATTACTTCTAGGGGGACATAAAAATATTTTTAGATATGCCTTTTAACCCAAATTTGTAATCCTATTAATAAAAAATTATGGTCAACATTTTATTATTTTAATTATTTTCTGGGTCTATAATCACATTTCCCATTTATATTCTTATTTAATTTTCACCATCAAACTAAGTGTATTATCTAAAATTAACAAAATGATGAGGTTGGATGATTTCCCTCCTCAGAAAGTAAGCCTCAGAACTAGAATAAGTTTATTACTGTCAGCCAAGAGATTTTTTTAAAAATTGTATTTAAAAAACTTTCAACCCAGAAAAATTGCATGCATTTATGATATTCCATTACTTATCTACATTGTAATAATGTCTACTCAGTAAACTTATCTATATAGTCCTCAACACAAAATAGATTGTAGAACAAGGAATATTACTGGAGATGAAGGACATTTCAGAATTATAAGGGAACAAATAGAGCAGGAAAACATAAAAAATCTAAATATATGTGCTAAAAGAAGGCATGAAACAAAGATGGACATAAATGAAAGAACAGGGGCAGGTGGTGTGGCACAGTGAGTTAACCCGCTGCCTGGGACTCCTGCATCCCATATCCAAGTGCCAGGTTCCAGTTCTGGCTACTCTGCCTCCCATCCAGGAAGGCAGCAGATGGAGGCCCAAGGACTTGGGCTCCTGCCACCCCCATGGGAAACCAGGATAGAGTTCCTGGCTCCTGGCTTCAGCTTGGCCCTGACCTGGCTATTGGGCTATTTTGGAATGAACCAACAGATGGGAAAGATTCTCTCTATGTTGCTCTGCCTTTCAAATAAATCAATAAAATTTTTAAAACAATTGTATTGTTAAGTACTACCAACGAACATTCCAAAAATGAAATTAAGATACCCTTTACAACATTACATAATTATTTAGAAATAAATTTAATAAAATATACATAGAATTGCTTTGTACACTGAAAACTACAAAATATTGACAGAAACTAAAGACAACCTTAATTGAGAAGCCATGTTTGTGAATCAGAATGCAGCATATTCTTAGAATGACAACATTCATGAAATTGATCTATAGAGCCAGTGCAATTGCAATCAAAATCTGGTGTATCTTTTTCATAGAAACTGACAAACTGGTTCTAAAATGTGTTTATGGAAGTACAGAGCCATAAAACAGCCACCTACCCCCAATCAAACTTTAAAGTCTGAGAATTTACCTTTCTTGATTTTTTAGACTTTCCATAAAGCAACAGTAATCAAAACAGTGCAGTACTGGTATAAGGATAAACATAGATAAGTGGAAGAGATTTGGGAGTGTAGCAATAGAATCATAATTGATTTTTTTTTTAAGATTTATTTTTATTTACTTGAAAGAGTTACAGAGATAGGTAGAGACAGAGAGAGAGGTCTTCCATTCTCTGGTTCACTCCCCAGATGGCCTCAATGGCCAGAGCTGCGCTGATTCGAAGCCAGGAGCCAGGAGCTTCTTCCTGGTCTCCCATGTGGGTGCAGGGGCCCAAGGACTTGGGCCATCTTCTGCTATCCCATGTCACAGCAGAGAGCTAGATTGGAAATGGAGCAGCCAGGACTAGAACTGGCACCCATATGGGATGCCGGCATTCAGGCCAGGGCATTAACGCACTGTGCCACAACGCCGGTCCCCATAATTGGTTTTTTAAATTGTTTTCATCTTTTGGACATTGATACCTCCCATATATCTTTCCTGCATGATATTAATGGAATAATGGAATACAACATTTTTGTTTTTCTTTTTTCTTTTTCTTTTTCTTTTCTTTTTTTTTTTTTTTTTTTTTATTTGAAAAAGGGAGTCACAGAGAGGAGAGATCCTCCATTTACTGGTTCACTCCCCAGATGGCTGCAATGACTGGGGCTGGGCCAGGCGGGAGCCAGGAGACTTCTCTGGGTCTCCCATATCAGTGCAGGGGCCCAGTTACTTAGGCTGTCCTCTGCTGTTTTCCCAGACCATTAGCAGGAAGCTGCATTCGAAGTGGAGCAGCCAGGGCTCAACCAACACCCACATAGGATGTTTTTAACCCACTGCACCACACCACAGGCCCCTGTTGTGTTTTTGTTTTATTTTGGTTTGGTTTGTTATTTGAAAGGGAAAGTCGCAGAGAGAGAGAAAAAATTGTTTTACAAAACATTTTTACTTTGTATATTTATTATTTTATTTGCTGAGAACACATAAGTAAACCAGGAGAGGTATTTATGTGGAAACTTGATTTTTAACAAAGTTGTCAAGATAATTCAGTGGTGACAAAAAAAAGTCAACAAATAGTGCTAGAATAACTGGATATCCACGTGAAGGAATTCTGAAAAGTATCTTTAATATCTTATCACCAAACCCCCAAATTCATTCAGAATGGATCCTATACCAAAATGTAAGTGCTTCCCTAGTAAATACCTAGGACCTATTGCAGTTATAGGAACTGCAAAGGGAGAAAACTTCTAGAAGTGAATAATAAAAGTGTTTTGAAACAGGGCTATGGTTTTACCAAGACTCATAAAACTGAATTTTAAATTATACTCAAATAAAAATAAAAATAATGCATGTATATGGTTTTAAATTGTGACTGGAAGATGAGTTAAAAACAGCAGTTCATTTCTGAACCTTCCAACCACCCTGCCCTCAATTTGTCTGTTCCTAGATCAGTCCTCAGGAGAAAACCCCTTGTAACTATTGTACTACTTCTGGCATTACTACCTTATAGTAATGGGGTGTAGTCCTGTCTCTTGGTCCACCAATATTTGACATTACATGTTAATTTCCTTTTATAACATAGTTTTAATTCTTCCTTCATGTTATCTCTTCATCCTCTTAGGTGACAATACTTCAGAAAGTTCATGGAAGATGCATATTATGAGAAAGCAGTTTGTGGATTTTGAAAGTGTTTTGTACTAAAATAAATTTTGTCATCCATTTTTCCATGAACCTTTTGATATAGACTTGTATTTAATCATTACTAAATAAATCTGGATTTATTTAGTATTTTTGTTATTCTGACCATATAGTATGATAATGTGAATACTGCATAGGGTTATATTTTTTCTGTTACAACTTTGTTGTTGTTTTGATTAAATAAAGGCCTGATCCTAAAATTTTTCTTCACTACTTTTTCACCTGAAGTTGTCATTCCACAGGCTTCTTTGTAATAACTCCTGTGAGGCAGTTTGCTTGTTTTCTTAAGATATCCTTCCTAGAACCTTCAGTCTTCCTGATTTAATCTTCAGTACTCTGTAGATCTGTTTCACAGCTGTTTTCTTAAGAGCGTCTCTTTGCTATCATCCTGGAAATTCCCTACACCTGCTTCCTGTGTTCAAGCCATGATGTCTGTGCCCAATACCTTTTGGTTTACTCCTTCATTTTACAGGAACATGTCCCTTAGTGGCTTCCTGAAGAGGGATAACCAGGAGAGGTACATTTTTTGAGATTTTACACTATTGAATCTGTCATAGTCTGTTCCCCTAGTTATGTGATATTTTAAGTGACTATAGAATTCTAGGTTGAAAATAATTTTTACTCAAAACTTTAAGAATATTCCTCTGGTATCTTCTAGCCCAATTTTGCTATTTAGTGCTGTTCTAGTTCCTAATCTTTTATTTTTGTGTTTATCTCTTTTTCCCTCTTTGCAAGTGATTATCATTTGTTTTTACTAATGTTCAGAAATTTTATGACTTGTGTGTTTTCTCATTTATTCTGCTGTGTACTCAGTTTGTTCTTGTTTTCTATACACTTGTATCCTTTAATTCTTGGAAGTTTTCTTGTGTTACTTTTTTGATGGTTTCCTCCTCTGTATTTTTCTTTGTTCTCTCTAGAACTCTCAGTAATGAAATGTTACATTTCCCGGATTGCTTTTCTAAATTTTCACCATTCTCTACAATTATTCATCTTTTTCTTTTTATTCTGCCTTCTGGAAAATCATCTTGACTTTAACATGAAGCTTTTATAGAATTTTTTTAGCACTTAACCTCTGAGTGTTCTTACTGGTTCATTTTCTTAAGAGTGTAGAATATTTTAATTACAATGAAATATTATAGTTTGGCATTTTCTCTGTCTCATCATTCTGTTTCCCACTGTGCTTTGGTCTCAGTCTTTAGTATTGAAGACATTACTCAAATGCATTAAGATCTTTGCTTGTCATCATATTTTGAAGACATTGAAAGCTCTGAGTTTCAGATTAGAACTCTGTTTATTGGCGGACTGTGCTATATGAGATCCTTAATTATCACTGTCTGTCTCTAGATTAATTTTGGATACTTTCTGGAGAAAAACTATAGTCTCTTAAATGGGGCTGCTTATGTTCTATAGCTATACTGAAGAAAAGTGGCTTTGGGTCTCATACCTTCACATTCCTCTAGTTTTTGTCATAACTTTACCCATACTTACTTCTATGACTGTTGCAGTTCAAAAATCTTGTTCTGTGAGAATTATTTAGCTACTTCATTTTCATGTTCTTCACATTTGCTATGTCAGTGTTCGTTCTCTCCTCCCCCCATCTTTGTATATGAAGGAGCTTCAGAAAGTTCATGATGATTGGGGGCCTAATGGTCTTGACTCCTGTATTTTGAAATCAGAAGTCTATTTTCCTTTTTCAACACACTGTTCTGTAGCTTTTCCCCCACTTTTTTTTTCTGCTGTGTATTGTAGATATTTTCATATCTATAAATGCAGAGACATAGCATTCATTTTAACATCTATGAAGTATTCCATAAAATGCTGTACTACTTTTGAGGCATACTTTGGTTGTTTCTATTTTTCACTTTCATGAATAGTACTACAGTGAAATTTTTTTTAGCCTACTTTTTGGTAAACTTTACAGATACACCCATATAATAAATCCTAGCAGTGGAATTGTGTATTACATTTAAATTTTGAATAACTTTGACTATCTCCCAAAAGGTTTACATTCCCTCAAACAGTTGGAGAGAGTTGGAGCTGGCACTGTGACACAGTGGGTATAGCCACCGTCTGTAGCATCAGCATCCTATATGAGCATGGTTTAAGTCCTAGCCATTCCACTTCTGATCCAGCTTCCTGATAATGTGCCTGGGAAAGCCGCAGAGGATGGCCCAAGTACTTGGGCCTCTGCACCCATGTGGGAGACCCTGAGGAGGTTCCTGGCTTCGGAACCAGCGGATGGAAGAGCTCTCTTTCTCTAACTCTGCCTTTCAAATAAATAAATAAATCTTTAAAAATATATATTTGAGAAAAAATATATTGGAGAAAGTTCTCTTGCAATTAAAGAGTTTTGTCAAGCTTAAATTTTTTTCAATCTGATAAAAACTGGAACTATATCATTGTTTTATTCTTATATTTTAAATTATTTTCTTGGGCTTGCTGCCTAATTAAATTACTGTGTATTTTTAACTTTTAAAAATTCTTATTACCTTGTCTTTAATTGTAAATTGTAATTGTAAATTACAGAAATCAGCCATTTGTCTTATGTATTGCAAATATATCCTTCCAGTTTGCCAGTGGACTTCCAGTTCAGTTTATGGTGCAGATAGTCTTTCACTTTTATTTAGTGAAATTCACCCATCTTCTTTGTTTTTTTTTTCCCCCATCTTTTTCTGTATGGCTTCTTGGTAATACAGCATTAATCTATACACCATAGTTTTCCCTCATGCTTACACAAATAATAACCAATTATAAAACATAATAGACAAAAAGAACCCATTCATAAAATAAACAAAGTGATCACTTATCTATGAATAAATTGGTGTCATATTAGAACTTCCATGAAGAAATATTTTCAAACTATCGAGAAGGCAAAGATATCTTGAATAAGACACAAAAAGCACTAATCATAAAGGAAAATTTGATAAATAGAATTTAATTGAACTTAGTAATTTTTGCTCATAAAAAAGCAACATTAAGGTGTCCTACAGCATGGCATAGCAGGTTAAGCTGACGCCACATCCCTTATGGGTGCTGGTTTGAGTCCCAGCTGCTCCACTTCTGTCCAGCTCCCAGCTACTTTCCTGGGAAGGCAGTAGAAGATAGCCCAAGTGCTTGGGCCCCTATACCCACGTGAGAGACCCTGACGAACCTGTTTCCTGGCTTCGGGTCGGCCCAGCTTCGGCCACTGAGGCCATTTGGATGGAAGATATCTCTGTCTTTCCCTCTCTCTCCCTCTGTAACTCTGCCTTTCAAATGAATTTCTGAGATAAACATTTGTAAAATATTAAAATGGGCACAAGATTCAAACATATTTCACAAGATATACAAATGGCCAGTAAGCACATGAAACAATCTTTAGTATCATTAGTCTTCAATAAGTACAAATTAAGACCATTTAATTAATGGTTATCACTAGGAATTAAAATCATAGTAAGCTTCCCTCTAGCATAGCTAAAATAAAAGATTGACATCACTGAATAGTTATGAGGATGTAGAACAACTGAAACTCTGGTTTATTACTGATTGGAATGCAAAACAGTCAACCACTTTGGAGAACTATTTCTTATAAAGTTAAACATAACATTTACTTTATTGTCAAGAGGTTCCCAGAGACCATCTCTAGGTTTGATGATTTGCTAAGAGGACTCACCATGTAGTAACACTTGCAGCTGTATGACTTAATATAATTAAAGGATACATGACATGGTCGACAAACAGAAAAGGTAAATGGGGCAAAATCCAGGTGAGACCTGGTGCAAGCTCTCAATGGTATTCTCTTAGAGTAATTACACAAGACACCCTTTGCCAAGTGAGTTGTCCTGACAACACCTGTGAAATATTAGCAACCAGTGAATTTCACTAGAGATGGGGAGGGATTTTTATCAGAAGCTTATCATACCCTCTTCCCTACACAAACCCAAATTCCTGACTCCCAGAAAAAAGCAGGTATTCAGCATAAACCATATTGTTGTATTAAATAGTTGAGACACAATGAGTCACTCTCACTAGAAAGGGGGTGAGAATCTTCCCCAAATCCAAGATTCATGTTTCCAGACCAACCACACCCTTTCAAATAGGCCCTTTTAAGGATAAACATTCATTTAAAGAATGTAAACTCTTCTACACACCTTACAAGCCAGTATTTCAATCCGTAAGTTTTTACAAAGAGGTAAATGTAAAAACAAAGTTTTTACAAAAGTCTTTGTAAGAATGTTTACAGGGCTGGCGCTGTGGCTCACTAGGCTAATCCTCCGCCTGCGGCGCCAGCACCCTGGGTTCTGTCACAGTTGCTCCTCTTCCAGTCCATCTCTCTACTGTGGCCCGGGAGGGCAGTGGAGGATGGCCCAAGTGCTTGGGCCCTGCACCTGCATGGGAGACTAGGAGGAAGCACTTGGCTCCTGGCTTGCCATTGGCGTGGCGTGCTGGCTGTAGCACACCAACCATAGTGGCCATTTGGGGGATGAACCAATTGAAGGAAGACCTTTTTGTCTCTCTCACTGTCTAACTCTGCCTGTCAAAAAAAAAAAAAAAGAAACAGTACCAGAGACAGACAGATAGATACAACACAACCAACTCCATCCACTGTTTACTCCCAAATGGTCACAATAGCTGGATTTGGACCTCATGGAATGAAGCCAGGCACCATGAACACCATCCTGGTCTCCCACATGGGTGACAGTGGTCCAAATAATTGGGCCATCTTCACTGCCTTTCCAGGCACAATTAGCAGGAAGCTGGATCTGAAGTGGAGCAGCTGGGACCTGAATTGGCACTCATTAGATACCAGTGTCAACCTGTTGCACCACAGTGCACCTTCTTCTGGATTTGTGAGCCAAGTTTAATGAAACTATGGAAGAACTTTTAGAGGAAGGCATTTGGACTTAATTTAAAGGACGAGTATGATTAAAATGGTAACAAATGAGAATAGAAATAAAAGATTCTATTTACAAAGGCAATGAAAACTATAAAGGGAAAAGCTTGATTTAGTAAAACTAGAGCTTAGAGTAGGAAAAAGAGAGTAAAGGCAGGGGCCAGCACTGTGGTGCAGTGGGTTAATGCTCTGGCTTGAAGCGCTGGCATCCCATATGGGCGCTAGTTCAAGTCCCTGCTGCTCTACTTCCAATCCAGCTCTCTGCTGTGGCCTGGGAAAGCAGTAGAAAATGGCCCAAGTCCTTGGGCCTCTGCACCCATGTGGGAGACCTAGAAAAAGCTCCTGGCTTCGGATCAGCGCAGCTCCAGCCGTTGCAGCCAATTGGGGAATGAACCAGCAGATGGAAGACTTCCCTCTCCCTTTCTCTCCCTCTCCCTCTCTCTCTCTCTCTCTCTCTCTCTCTCTCTCTCTCTCTCTCTCTCTGCCTCTCTGTGTAACTCTGACTTTCAAATATATAAATAAATAAATCTTTTAAAAAAAAAAAAGAGTAAAGGCAGAGCATAAGTGCAGTGATAGGTGAGGCTTTGACTCTGAGTCACATTCTGTAGGTAGTAGATTCACTGCATTCTTTTTTTTTTTTTTTTTTTTTTTTTTTGACAGGCAGAATGGACAGTGAGAGACAGAGAGAGAGAGAGAAAGGTCTTCCTTTTTCCATTGGTTCACCCCCCAATGGCCACTGCGGCTGGCGTGCTGCAACCGGCGCACTGCGCTGATGCTGATTCGAAGCCAGGAGCTGGGTGCTTCTCCTGGTCTCCCATGAGGGTGCAGGGCCCAAGCACTTGGGCCATCCTCCACTGCACTCCCGGGCCACAGCAGAGAGCTAGACTGGAAGAGGAGCGACCAGGACAGAATCCGGTGCCCTGGCTGGGACTAGAACCCAGGGTGCCGGCGCCCCAGGCAGAGGATTAGCCTAGTGAGCTGTGGCGCCGGCCCACTGCATTATTTTCACTGAATAATGTTATAATTAGATATGTATTTTAGGTGATCAGTTCTGGTGACTTTATGGGTAGTGAATTGGGGAGTAAAGAAATTAAATACTCCAGACTTTCAGGCCCACTTTGTATGCTGTACCCTTCTCAGAAATCCTTTTCATTAAGTGCCTGTCTCTCAAATACCACACACACACACACACACAGAACCACACATACTTTCTCTGTATTTACTGTATTCTGCCTCTGTAGACCAGGAGGCATAAAGGCTGAAACTCTGTCCTTTTTACTGTCATTTATATAGACATATGGATATTTTTCCTCCATCCCATTATCCATCCCTTTACTTCAACTGCCGGTGTCTTATTGATATCAATTGCTTAATGAATGCCTGTTCAATTAAATACAGTTCAGCACTTTCTATACAAGCTCTTGGGAGTTCAGCCCAGCAGTTAAGATGTCCATGTCTCACGTTAGAATGCCAGGTTTGATTCCTGACTCTGGCTCCGGAGTCCAGCTTCTCATCTGTGCATACCACGGAAGGCAGCTGTAATGACAAGTACTTGACTTCCTGCCTCCTGTATGGGAAACCTGGATTGAGTTCCTGGCTCCCAGCTTTGGCTCCTGACTGGCCCACGCCACTGGGGACATTTGGGAGGTGGATGGGAGTCCTTTCTGTCAGTCTCTCCCTCTCTCCATCTTTCAGTTTAACAAATAAAAACAAAAAAACTCCTTTGGTTCTAAAAGAGAGAAGATTGAGGTGAAAAGTGGTGAATTTGAGAGCAATTTAATCAGAGGAACTGACACTAAGCGAGAAGTTAGTTGGATACTCTAAAGGTCTAACCTTGGAGATCAAGAGAAGTAGTGAAGTCCTGAAGAATGTCCACATTTGAGTAATAAATGGAGTCAATAGGTACCAACAAAAGAAGCAGTTAAAGGAGCTCATAGGTTATTTTGAATGCTTATTCTAGAAATGGGTTTTTCAAGATTTATGACATCAATATTTCCTTAGCTTTGTAACTTTTAATTTATGAAAATATTTTAAAATGAAATGTAAAACATAAACCTGAGAACTTTTTAACATTTAACATTCTGCAAATAAATATCCACTTTTAGAGCATTCTGTATGTATTCAACTATTTCAATGACTTTGTAAGACTTGGGGGTAGAATTTTGTCCTTGGAAAATAACCTTCTGCCATCAGATGAAAGATATCTCTCTCTCTCTCTCTCTCTCTCTCTCTCTCTGCCTCTCATCTCTGTGTAACTCTGACTTTCAAATAAATAAATTAATCTTTAAAAAAATAAAAAAATAACATTCTGACAAGACAGAACAAAAGAGCAGTACTGAAAAGAGCTAGACTAAAGGTAGTTTTTGTCACCACACACCAGCTATGGAAAGTAGTAAAAGCAGACAGATGGACAGTTCTGCTAGTTCTGGGGTGTGCAAATAGGAAAAAGAAACATTCTGTTCCTTTTATTCAAGAAAAAGAAATTTCTAGTCTAAATTACTGGTTTTAGTAATAAGTTTCATATTCTGACCAAAGAAACATTATTTTTTTTACCCTGGGGATAATGACTCATGTTCTTCTCAGAATTTTGCTTTTGTGGAAAATAAAGTGCAGTCATAAATACGACACTGTTATTTGAATCTTAGTGCTAATGATATGATTTTGAGTAGACCAGCAATAAGTAAGAACACTAGTATTATAAACCCCAGTTGTAACAAAGGAACAAAGCACATTTTAATTAGCCAATTCTCTTTTCTTTTTTTAAAGATTTATTTATCTACTCAAAAGGCAGAGTCACAGAAAGGCAGAGGCAGAAAGAGGTCTTCCATCCAGTGGTCCACTCCACAAATGGCTGCAACAGCTGGAGCCATGCTGATCCAAAGCCAGGAGCCTGGAGCTTTCTCCAGGTTTCCCACATGGGTGCAGGGGCCCAAGGAGCTGAGCCATCTTCCACTGCTTTTCTAGGCCACAGCAGAGTCAGATCAGAAGCAGAGTAGCTGGGACTTGAACCAGCGCCTCCATGGGATGCCAGCACTGCAGGTGGCAGCTCCACCCACCACACCACAATGCTGGCCCCTTAATTACCCAATTCTAAGAGATACCAAAATAGATTAAAAAAAAAAAAACTAATTAGCTTATATGCAATCTCACAAAATGTGCAATAAAAGCAGGACTCGTAATTTCGCTTTTAAAATGTTCATTTGAAAAACAGAGTGACAGAAACAGACCTTCCATCCACTGGTTCACTCTCCAAATGGCCCCAACAGCCAGATCTGGGTCTGGCCAAAGCCAGGAGTCAGAAACTCCATCTGAGTCTCCCATGTGAGTGGTAGGGGTCCAAGTCCTTGGGCCATCTTCCCCTGCCTTCCCATGCACATTAGCAGGAAGCTGAATTGGAAGCAGAGCAGCTGGAAGTGGAGCAGCTAGGACTCAAACCAGCATTTTAATAGGGATGCTGGTATCATAAGTTTTGGCTTAACCTGCTGCACCACAACACCAACCCTCATAATTTCGTTTTTTGAAATAAGTCATTTTGAGGGGTTGTATCAAAGGGTAGATTTCTAACTTCCAGTATTGACAGTAATTTTATATTTTCTATGCCCTTTTTTCTAATGTGCTTCAAAAGCAGTACAAGACTATCAAATTATAATTACATAGACCATGAGACGACTATCAAGTAAAGAGATTATTAGTATTGACTAGATGATGTGCAAAGCGTTATGTTTCAGTTTTATTTTAGTCTCCATCTTGTACTTTGATAGAGGTTTGAGTATATCCTATATGTACCACAGTAGATGTTCTCACTCTGAATTTTCACTGAATTAGTATATTAAATCATATATTCAACCCTATAATTGCTGTTACTGGGACAACAGTCTCCTCTCCGGCAGAGTCCCCAAGAGTATCTCTTTTCAAACTAGAGACTTTCCTTTTTTTTTTTTTTTTTTTAATTTATTTTTTGACAGACAGAGTTAGGCAGTGAGAGAGAGAAAGACAGAAGGGTCTTCCTTCTGTTGGTTCACCCCCAAAGTGGCCGCTATGGTCGGTGCACTGTGGTTGGTGTACTGCACCGATCCGAAGCCAGGAGCCAGGTGCTTTCCCCTGGTCTTCTATGCGGGTGCAGGGCCCAAACACTTGGGCCATCCTCTACTACCTTCCCGGGCCACAGCAGAGAGCTGGACTGGAAGAGGAGCAACCGGCACAGAATCTGGCACCCCGACCGGGACTAGAACCTGGGGTGCCGGCGCTGAAGGCAGAGGATTAGCCAAGTGAGACTTTCCCTTTTGTATTCACTTTTAATCTTTGCAGTCAATTCCTTTCTCCACTTGCCTCTATAAACTGCTTTTTAGTGAAGGCTTAGAATTAGTTTTTGAAATTTCCTTTTTCAGATTTTCGTCCATCTCCTCTGTGTCTTACTTTAATTTCAACAAGTTAGCTAATGAATCATGAATGAAGTTATTGAGATAATATAAGCCTAATGACTTACATTAAATAATTGGATTAAAAGGGTCTATCAGCAAGCTTTATAAAAAGCACTTTAACTTAGTGAATTATTATTCTTTTAAAGATTTATTTATTTATTTATTTATTTATTTATTTGAAAGTTGGAGTTACACAGAGAAAAGGAGAAGCAGAGAGAAGAGAGAGAGGTCTTCCATCTGCTGGTTTGCTGCCCATTTGGCTGCAGTGGCCGGGGCTGCGCCGATCCGAAGCCAGGAGCCTCCTCCGGGTCTCCCATGCGGGTGCAGCGGCCCAAGGACGTGAGCCATCTTCTACTGCTTTCCCAGGCCAGAGCAGAGATCTGGATCGGAAGTGGAGTAGCCAGGTCTCAAATTAGCGCCCATATGGGATGCCGGCACTGCAGGCAGCAGCTTTACCTGCTACGCCGCAGTGCTGGCCCCACTTATTAAATTATTATAAGTAAATTTTTTGGCTGGCACCATGGCTTAACAGGCTAATTCTCTGCCTTGTGGTGCCGGCACACCGGGTTCTAGTCCCGGTTGGGGCGCCGGATTCTATCCCGGTTGCCCCTCTTCCAGGCAAGCTCTCTGCTATGGCCCGGGAAGGCAGTGGAGGATGGCCCAAGCGCTTGGGCCCTGCACCCGCATGGGAGACCAGGAGAAGCACCTGACTCCTGGCTTCGGATCAGTGAGATGCGCCAGCCGCAGCAGCCATTGGAGGGTGAACCAACGGCAAAAAGGAAGACCTTTCTCTCTGTCTCTCTCTCTCTCACTATCCACTCTGCCTATCAAAAAAAAAAAAAAAGTAAATTTTTTAACTCTGTGCCTTGGATGGTCAACTTTTTATTTCATTTTTGTTCTATTTGAAAAACAGACAACATTGAATTCCTTCTGCTTATCACTTATTTTGTTGATTTTAAGATTTTATTTTTTTGAGAGGTAGAGTTACAGAGGGAGAGACTGAGACAGAGATCTTTTATCTGCTAGTTCGCTCACCAAATGGCCACAATGGCTGGAGCTGGGCTGAGCCAAAGCCAAGAGCCAGGAGCTTCGTCTGGGTCTGCCACAAGGGTACAGGGGCCCAAGCACTTGGGCCATCTTCTACTGCATTCCCAGGCCATAGCAGAGAGCTGGGTCAGAAGAGGAGCAGCCAGGACACAAACCAGAGCCTATATGGGTACCTGTACCACAGGCTTAGTACACTATACCACAGTGCTGCCCGTATTGTTGATTTTTTTGTAAGATTTATTTTAATTATTTGATAGCCAGAGCGACAAGAGAGAGGGAGAGACAAAGAAAGAAGGTCCGCTCTCCTAATGGTTGCAATGCCTGTGCTTGGCCACACCAAAGCCAGGAGCCAGGAATTCCACCCATGTCTCCCACACAAGTGACAAGGACCCAAGTATTTGGGCCATCTTATGCTGTTTTCCCTGGCACCTTAGCAAAGAGCTACATTGGAAATACAGCAGCTAGAATTCTAACCATTGCTCTGATATGGGATGCTGGCATTGCAGGTGGAGTCTTAAAGCCACTGTACCATATCAGCCCTATAGTTGTTTTAATTGCATCCATTTCAGTTTGTTGTTCTCATTGCTTTTTTCCCCCTAAGGCATAGTAACTTATAATTTACAAGATATTTGGTACATTGTGCAATACAAAATAATTTACTTGCCAATAAATGCTTGAAAGGGCATAATAAAGGCATCTACTAATTTTTCTCTTCTGTGATTAGATTTATTCTGAAATACTTTAACCATATTTCGTTATCTACAAAAAAATTTTTTAATGTCTGTTCTTACGTGACTCTACATTGTTGTTGTTATTGCTGTCATTCATAGGATTACTTTTTTTCACATCTTGGTTTAGTGACACTTAATTCTGAAATTAAGCTACCTTCTCTCTGATTGCCTTTCTGGGAGATCTTTGTTTTCTTGCTTACCAAATAGCTGTCCTACTATTACCTCAAAGTTTGTTTTAGTGAAATACTCTTTTACCAGCAGTCAAATGCTTAAGGACGCTAAGTCACTATTGAAGTTGTCAGTAATTGCTTACAACAGACCTTTTCATCATTAGTAATGTGATATTAGAGTAGCCAAAAAATGGGACAAATGGCAAGCAGTCATATCAGAATATGATATTATTATTTGGTCTTTCTCATTGTAAAAGCAGTGCTTTTGTTTGTTTGTTTGTTTTTGACAGCAGAGTGGACAGTGAGAGAGAGAGACAGAGAGAAAGGTCTTCCTTTTTCCGTTGGTTCACCCCACAATGGCCGCTACGGCCAGCGTGCTGCAGCCAGCGCACCGTGCTGATCCGAAGCCAGGAGCCAGGTGCTTCTCCTGGTCTCCCACATGGGTGCAGGGCCCAAGGACTTGGGCCATCCTCCACTGCACTCCCGGGCCACAGCAGAGAGCTGGCCTGGAAGAGGGGCAACCGGGACAGAATCCGGCGCCCCAACCGGGACTAGAACCCAGTATGCCGGCGCCTCAGGTGGAAGATTAGCCTATTGAGCCACAGCGCTGGCCCAAAGCAGTGTTTTAAAATAAAATTTCCACTGTATTTCCTACTTTCACTCAGTGATATAGCATTCCTCTTGAAACATATATTTATGGAAAAAAAGAGGGAGTATTCACTGAATAAATAATAAAATATTTTATATATGCATTATAGTTTAACTCAAATGAAATATTCCTGCCACGAGCTCTTTATAAGTTTATCTGATTAAGTAAAACTGGGAAAAACTTGATTTAGCCAATAAATTTGGCACGTACGATGAGCAAGTTATGACTAGACATTAAAAGATCAGCTTTAGTGAAATAAAATTTCAGTGCACTGTACATTCTGCACTTTATGTCTGTTTGTAAGAATGACAATAATATGGTACTCATGTAAGAGGAAAGAATAACAGTTTACAGTAGTAGCCTCTAAGAAAGGTATCAGTTCAGGAACATAAGCTGAGATTATGATGAAGGCAAAAGATAACAATGAGAAATAAATAACTATATATAATAACTAAGTATTGATAAGATAAACAAGGATACTCCATATATCTAGAGCTAGATTTTTTTTCAGTGTCTAATTCTGGTTATGTATTAAATGCTTTGTGACACTATATTACACTAATGCCTGACTAATGCAAGCCACTAGGGACTATGCCTTGAAATGAATGAAACTAAAAGCAAGGTCCCCCCATTGCTTTTGGTACCTGTTCATTAGACAGTGCCTGTTTCCACAGCACATACTACTAAAATTGAAATGACAACAGAAGACTAGCACGATCTCTTCCAGTACAAAAGTGACACACTTGGCCAGTGCTGTGGCATAGCAGGTAAAGCTGCCACCTACAGTGCCGGCATCCCATATGGAATTATGTAATATAGTGTAATCATTAGTGTAATATAGCATTAGTGTAATATAGTGTCACAAAGCATTTAATACATAACCAGAATTAGATACTGAAAAAAATCTAGCTCTAGATATATGGAGTATCCTTGTTTATCTTATCAATACTTAGTTAATATATATAGTTATTTATTTCTCATTGTTATCTTTTGCCTTCATCATAATTTCAGCTTACGTTCCAGCTGCTCCACTTCCCACCCAGCTCTCTGCTATGGCCTGGGAAAACAGTGGAAGATGGCCCAGGTCCTTGGGCTCCCTACACCCGTTTGGGAGACCCAGAAGAAGCTCCTGGCTTCAGATCAGCTCAACTCCAGTATTGCAGCCATCTGGGGAGTGAACCAGCAGATGGAAGACCTCTCTCTCTCTCTCTCTCTCTCTCCCTCCCTCCCTCAGCCTCTCTATAACTCTGCCTTTCAAATAAAATAAATAAATCTTTAAAAAAAAAAAAAGGTAAAGTCACTAAGTATCTAAAAAAATAGTGATATACAAGTTCAGGAAATATTCCATTTTTTAGAAAAAGATTTATTTATTTATTTGAAAGGCAAAGTTTATAGAGCAGGGGAGGGAGGACAGAGAGAGGTCTTCCATTCCACTGATTCACTCCCCAAATGGCCTATCTGAAGCCAGAAACTTCCTCATGGTCTCCCATGTGGGTGGCAGGGGCTCAAAGACTTGAGCCATCTTTTGCTGCTTTCCCAGGCATATTAGCAGGGAGCTGGATCTGAAGTGGAACAGCCAGGACTTGAACTGGCTACCATAGGGGATTCCAATGTCACTGCAGCTTTACCTGTTAGGCACAGTACCAGCTCCAGTATTCCATATTTTTTAGCTAAGCTTTTCAGTTGATTTATTTATCCACAGACTATTTTCCTGCTACAAAGCAAATTGGTAGAGTCCATTTATACCTCCTCCTTGGCATGTCAGTATTGGCAACATCACCATCATGATCATGACAGCACTATTCAGACTTTGACATTACATTTTAAGAGTACTGTCCTTGCAACAACCAGTTAGGACAGTGATATATTAATGACTGCTTTGCTCATTATTTGTATCTGGGATAGTGTAATCATAGACACAGATACCTAAAGATAAGGAACTCTATTGGAGATAGTAGACAATGGTGGAGCTTTTTGTTTCTTAATTCTATCCCCCTAGCCAGATCAGTTGCACCTTTTACATAATTCTATTGAGTTGGGAATGTTGAGCTGGTTAAAATGAAAATGATAGTCGAAAGAAAAGAAACCTAAGACAGAGTACCTCAAAACATTCATGGAAAATGGAATTAAAAGATTTATTTTGGTACACAATTTTTTGCATATGAAAGATATTCAGAAAGTTCATGAAATTTGTATTATGAAGAGCTATGCATGGATAAACATTTTTCTTTTTTTTTTTTTTTTTTTTTTTTAACAGGCAGAGTGGATAGTGAGAGAGAGACAGAGAGAAAGGTCTTCCTTTTTCCCATTGGTTCACCCTCCAATGGCCACCGCGGCCGGCGCATCTTGCTTATCCAAAGCCAGGAGCCAGGCGCTTCTCCCGGTCTCCCATGTTGGTGCAGGGCCCAAGGACTTGGGCCATCCTCCACTGCCTTCCCGGGCCATAGCAGAGAGCTGGCCTGGAAGAGGGGCAACCGGGATAGAATCCGGCGCTCCAACCGGGACTAGAACCCGGTTCTCCGCAAGGCGGAGGATTAGCCTGTTAAACCACGGCGCCGGCCAACATTTTTCTAAGAACTTTTTGAAGTACCCTCCTTTTTGGATGCTGCTGGTTGACTTACTGTGTCAGTACCCTCAGTCAAAGTTACTAGCTCTGTCTTCACTGGACCAGACTAGATGGAAAACCTTCTTAATGGGCCTTTTTTCCCTCTTGTGTGGATACAAACTGTTATATACAAGAAAGATAGAGCAATAAGTTCTACTGAGAAGCCTACAGCTGACATAATTTTACTTTGATTATAATGGCAGCATAAGGTAGATATGTAAACTTTTCTTTCTTCTCAAGATCACAAAGTTAATCAATGGGATGCAGGCAAGTTTAAATTCATCTAAATACTATAGAAATTGTTGCCAAAAGGAATAATACTTAAATGTAAGTCCCAGTTGTGATTAAATCATTTCCTCATTCCTCATGGCATAAGGAAGTAGAGTAGCTGTTCATTTTTGCTGAAGAGAGACCAGGAGAACAGTTTTAGCAAGAGTTTTCCTAGAGGTCACACAACTCATCCATACTTGCAAGAGGACTGAAGTATTGAGAACCATGTAAGGCTTATGAGGTCATTAGGCTATATCAAAAAGAGAGGAAAGACCATTTGACAAACTTGAGGTAAAGAGTTTCTCATTGCAGATGGCTTATAGAAACATCTTGCCTTCAACTTGTTTGTTACAGATCCTTAAAATAATCAACTCAAGGGGCTGCATAGAAGGTTAAGCTGTCACCTGCAGTGCTGGCATGCACCTGTTAAAGTCCCAGCTGCTGCAATTCCGATCCAGCTCCCTCTCACCCTCCCTCCCTCTCTCCCTCTCTGTACTTTGCCATTCAAATAAATAAAATAAATCTAAAAAAAAAAAAAAAAAGTCAAGTGAGCTGGAAGAACATATTGGTAGCCCTGCCATTATCTAGCTGTTCTTAATTAAGATTTTTTAATCATTCTTTCTTTAAAAAAGACTTATTTTTTATTTGAAAGGCAGAGTTACAGAGAGAGGGAGAGACAGAAAAATCTTCCATCCACTGGTTCACTCCCTACATGGCCACAATGGCCAGACCTGGGCTAGACTGAAGCCAGGAGCCAGGAATTTCTTTTGGGTCTCCCATGTGGGTGCAGGGGCCTGAGAACTTGGCCATTCTTGGCTCCTTTCCCAAGCACATTAACGGGGAGCTGGATTGAAAATGAAGCAGCCGGGACTTCAGCCAGAACCCATGTGGGATGCTGGCTCTGCAGGCAGTGTCTTTACACATGCCACGGCGCTGGCCCCAGTCTAAACATTATTAAACTCTTTAATGAACTCATCTGCGTGGACCCTGATGATATACTCTTTTGTTTCCTTTTTCCCCCCCTAAATCACTAGCAGCCAGGAAACAACTGTTTTACAAGTCAACCAAGTCCAATGTGGTGTTAACGTCATTGTGGCAAGATAGTGAAAATACTTTTGGAGAACCTCCCAGGTTTCTGAAAGAAAAAGAGAGGAGAGAGTTGGTTTTAATATTGACCTTAGGGACAGACACTGTGGTACAGCAAGTTAAGCTACCGCTTGCAATGCAAGCATCCCAAATTGAAGGGCCGTTATGCGTCCCGGCTACATTGCTTCCAGTACAGCTCCCTGCTAATGTACCTGGGAAGGCAGGAGTGGATGGCACAAGTGCTTGTGCCCCTGTCACCCATGTGGGAAACCCAGTTGTGGGCATTTGGGAAGTAACGCAGAGAATGGAAGATACCTCTCTCTCTCTCTCGCCATCTCTGTCACTCTAGCTTTCAAAATGAATAAATAAATACATCTTAAAAAATTGACCTTATGTTGAAAAGTAGAGCCATGTGGTGTACTTTATTCTTAAATGAATCCATCAACCAAGAATGGAGCAATGCACAGGTGGCATCATATTTGAAGTTCCAAGAAATAGGGGAATTTTCTTCCTGAAGTGTGTAGGAGTCTCATTTTTTAAGGAGAATTACAAAGGACTGTTAGGATTGCTTTTTGGTTATCATCAATAATAAGTTTGGAGACTTTTAATTCTTATAAAAGGTTAAACTTTTAGAACTTTTTCTCTTCACCTTCCACAAGAGCTAAAATTTTTGCTTACCTGAAAATTCGAGCATCATTTAAAGAGCCCCTACGTATTTTGCATTTATATCAGCATGCTTCCTTGCTGGGCTGGTCTTTTCTTTGAGAAAATCAGGTACATAATTAGACTTCCGTTTTCACTGTCTTAAGTATACAGTTGGCCTATAAATGGAGATGTAGCTGCCAAATGTAAATAATTAGGATGGTTTTCTCCATCTCTCTCTCTCTCTCTCTCTCTCTCTATATATATATATATATATGTGTGTGTGTGTGTGTGTATATGTGTATATTATATATAGTGTGTATATATATATATATAATGCTACTTTGTGGCCATTTTATAAGGAAGGTATCCTTTTTCTAATTAAAGAATTACCATCCATATTATAACAGAAGCATGAGACAAAGTTTTTACCCTTTTCTGGATCTGAGATAGTATTGATCCAGTACATAAGAAAGAGGGAAACTGTTCAGTTTCTTGCTCCAAGAGCTATGTTAAAGACTTTGTGGGGAGCAGGTGTTGTGGAACAGTGGATTAAGCCACCACCTGCAAAGCAAGCAGCCCATATAGGAGTACCAATTAGAGTCTTGACTACTCCCCTTCCAACTTAGGTCCCTGCCAATGTGCCTGGAAAGGCAGCAGAAGATGGCCCAAGTATTTGGTCCCTTGCCACCCACGTAGGAGACCAGGATGGAGTTAACTGGCTCCTGGTTTTGAACTGGCCCAGACCTGGCTGCTATATGGCCATTTGGGGAGTGAACTAGTGAATGGAAGATGTCTCTGTCTCTCTCTCTCTCTCTGTCTGTTGACTCTGACTTTCAAATAAGTAAATAAATCTTTTTTTAAAAAGATATCATGGGGATGGCACTGTGGCATGGAAGGGTAAGCCTCCACCTGCAGTGCCAGCATCCCATATGTGCACAGATTCAAATAGCTGTTCCACTTCTGATGCAGCTTCCTGCTGATGCACCTGGGAGGGCAGTGGAGAATGGCATGAGTGCTTGGGCCCCTGCACCCACGTGGGATACCTGGGAGAGACTCCTAGCTCCTGGCTTCTGCCTGGCCCAGCCCTGGCCATTGCAGCTATTCGGGGAGTGAGCCAGTAGATAGAAGATCAATTTTCTCTCTCTCTCTTTCTCTCTACCTCTCCCTCCCTTCCTTCCTCCTTCCCCCATCTCCCCTTCTCTCCATTTTTATTTATTTCAAATAAAGATTTTATTTATTTGAAAGGCAGAGATACATGGAGGCAGAGGTAGAGGTAGACAGAGAGGTCTTCCATCTACTGGTTCACTCCCTAAATGGCCATAACAGCCAGAACTGGGCCAATCCGAACCCAGGAGCTTCTTCTGGGTCTCCCACGTGGGTGCAGGAGCCCAAGGACTTTGGGCCATCATTCTACTGCTTTCCTTGGCCATAGCAGAGCACTGGATCGGAAGTGGAGCAGCAGGGACTCAACCAGCGTTCATATGGCGCTGCAGGCAATGGCTTAACCCACTACACAGAGCCAGCCCTCATTTAACTCTTGTAATATCACTATGAGATAATAACATTTTATTCACCTTTTACCATTAAGGTAACTGCTTTCAAATAAGCCTACCACTCCTGAGGAAGTTTTTTAAAATAATTTTTTTTAATTTATTTATTTTACTTGAGAGGCAGAGTTACAGGCAGAGAGAGGGAGAGACAGAGAGAGAGGTCTTCCGTCCACTAGTTCACTCCCCAGAGTGGGCCATCTTCTACTGCTTTCCCAGGCTCTCAGCAGGGAGCTGGATGGAAGTGGAGCAGCAGCCAGGACCTGAGCCACAGGCAGATGCTTAACCTACTATGGCACAGTGCCGGCCCTCAGGAAGTTTTAAAAATTTATTTAAGAGTTCTCAGGGCCAGCGCTGTGGTGTAGCAAGTAAGGCCACCACCTGCAGTACTAGCATCCCATATGGGCGCTGATTCAAGTCCCAGCTGTACCACTTCCCATCCAGCTCTCTGCTGTGGCCTGGGAAAGCAGTGAAAGATGGCCCAAGTCCTTGGGCCCCCGCACCCATGTGGGAGACCTGGAGGAAGTGCTTGGCTCCTGGCTTCGGATTGGTGCAGCTCCAGCTGTTGCAGCCAGTTGGGGAAAGAACCAGTGGATGGAAGACACCTCTCTCTCTCTCTCTTACTCTCTCTCTCTCTCCCTCTCTCCCTCTCTCCCTCACCCCTCACCCTCTCCCTCACCCTGTCCCTCTTCCTCTCCTTTCCCTCTCCTTTCCCTCTCCTTTCCCTCTCCTTTCCCTCTCCTTTCCTTCTCCCTCTCCCTCTCCCTCTCCCTCTCCCTCTCCCTCTCCCTCTCCCTCTCCCTGCCTGTCCTTCTCTTTCAACTCTGACGTTCAAGTAAATAAATAAATCTTTAATTTAAAAAATAAAAGAGTTCTCTGTAAGGTCAGTAGAACTGAACATGATGGAATATTGATCTGAAGTGAAGCAAAAACACTGTGGTTGTACTATTTCTGCCTAAGACTAGACTGACTTAATATACACTGTTTTCTTTGCTACTTCATACTGAATAAAACCGTAAATTAAGAAATCCAGAGGTTTCCAAGATGTTTTGAGTTTCCTTGGTTACTCATTTGCCACAAGTGTTGTTAGATGTTAAAGCTCAAATCACTGGTTAGACTGTCTTTGTAGAATGGTTAGCTTATGTCCTTTTCTTTGGTCAGAAGGAGGCACCCCTAATTCTGTCCACTTGTCTTTACCAGTGCATGCCATTTGATCACAAGGTAGGCTTGTTAATAAAGATGAATCAACGAGTTAGAGCAGAAGTATTCTACTACTAGAAAAACAAAAGTAAAATGTTAATGTTTTTTCATTTGAAGGATTAGTCATTCTTTTAGTTGTATATTTCGAAATTGCAGTTTACTAAAAACTGTCATCTTGATCTGAAAATGTAATTGAGGTTTCCAGAGTTGCCTGATTTACAATTTACTTCTGTTTGCGTGTTGCTTTTTTTTAATGTCAAATTATGTGGTAATCTGCATTGACTCTTAAGAAAGATGGGAGAAGAAATATTTGCTAGAAAACTCTCTCACTGTGGCATCAGTTGTATCTTATGATTGTATATTACCAAATATCTCTTTGTATTTTCCACATTGTTTGACTAAACTTGCCTTTTCTCATAATTCTGTTTCTCTGACTTTCACTTTTATTGATGTCTAGTCTCTTTCTGAGCTTAGACTTTAAGAAATTTTCATTCATCCTGTTGCGCACTAGAATTTTAATTTTTGAAGCTCTAATTGAGAAAAATTAGTGACTACGTATTTTAGGTTATGGTACAGTTTCTTTATGTCTCTATGAAATATGAAATTTAAAATTCATGATTTATCTAATATAAAATCAAGTATTTATTAATCTGTACTTCATTAAGGGCTCTTTATCAAATTTGATAAATTCTAACCAGATTCTTTTAACTCACCTTGTTTACATTACTGATAATTAGGCATCTACATTGCTATAGACTTTACTTACCTGGACCTTAATTATTTACTGTTGCTTTTAAAAATCTGTTAGCACAAGCCTTCCCTAAGCTTATCCATGAGCCTCATATTAGGGAGCCCATGGCTTCATAATGCATCATGTTTCTGCAATGTATTTTCATAACATCTTTCATAGCACCATGAATATGAATTTAATAGTGAGAATGAATTGAAGTCATTACTACAGAAATATGTATTTTTTTACGTACTAGTCATGAGGACTTGGTTTTCTATCTTGGAGTGGTAAAGTTGTTTCTGTCATATTCAAAGCATGAGTTAAATCTGTTTTCTCATGGTCAGCTTATGAAGGTCAATGAAGGACAGCACTTTGAAAGAAATGGATAATATGCATCCTTCCAGAGCTAGTGTATATTACAGCTGTGTGTTTGGACCTACTCCAGCAACAGCTCGGTGACTGTTAGAGAAAGAGTAGTGCAGAGGCCCTAACAGGGTCTCAGAAATTTTACTGAAGGACATTGGCTTCTCGTGCATTTCCACCACAGTGATACTTGTTTGAAACTATCTTCCTTGTTCCTCAAATCCAGCTGGTCTCTAAGTACCTTGGATTTTCCTTTACAAGATCATCTATTTCTTTCTTGCTGTTCCTAAGTGCTGCTTCTTTGCTCTGGCCCATGTTAAATTTTTCCTGGAGTAATTTCAATGCTTTAGTTTTTCTAGTTACTCTTCTATGTTCTAGGATAATAGTGACTGAGAAAGACCCTATCCTTGAAAAATTTCGTCTAGTAGGAAATCAAACATAGCCATAGATAATCTTGGGCTGTAACATTAAGAAAGGGAGTAATTAACTCTAGAAATATTTAAAGTAACTTTGAAGTAGAGTGATCAGAACATTGAATTATTAAGCTAGATTTTAATTATGTTGCTTCTGCAGCAAACATGGACAGTTTTTGTTTTCCTGTAATAAATCAAACTAAACTGAAAATTCATTTGATAATTTTAAAACCAGAGAGTTTTATTTTTATTTTCTAGTTAATGAGCAAATAAAGAAATGTAACTTGCCGTAAAAGTAAATACTGGGGGCTGGCATCCCATATGGGTACCGGTTCGAGTCCTAGCTGCTCCACTTCTGATCCAGCTCGCTGCTGTGGCCTGGGAAAGCAGTGGAGGATGGCCTGAGTCCTTGGGCCTCTGCACTCGACTGGGAGACCTGGAGGAAGCTCCTGGCTCCTGGCTTTGGATTGGCACAGCTCCTGCTGCTGGGGCCAGTTGGGAAGAGAACCAGCAGATGAAAGACCTCTCTCTCTCTGCCTCTCCTTCTCTCTGTGTGTAACTCTTTCAAATAAATAAATAATTTTTTTTTTTACTTATTTGACAGGTAAAGTTAGACAGTGAGAGAGACAGAGAGAAAGGCCTTCCTTCCATTGGTTCACCCCCCAAATGGCCGCCACAGCCAGTGCTATGCCAATCCGAAGCCAGGAGCCAAGTGCTTCCTCCCCGTCTCCCACGTGGGTGCAGGCGCCCAAGCACTTGGTCCATCCTCCACTGCCCTCCCAGGCAACAGCAGAGAGCTAGACTGAAAGAGGAGGAGCCGGGACTAGAACCCAGCACCCATATGGGATGCCGGCACCACAGGCGGAGGATTAGCCAAGTGAGCCATGGCACCAGCCCATAAATAAATCTTAAAAAAAAAAAAAACTAAACTAAATACTGTTTTCCTGTTGATCTGAGAATGGGGGTAGAAATGTTTTGTCAACATATATCTAAATATACACATTTGTAAATGTCGCTTTAAAAATCAGAAATAAGTAAAACCATTGATCACTCAGTAGATATTTAAGCAGTTTCTACATTTGTGGAACATAGATATCTGGGAAGCACAAGCTGCTTCTTTTAGCAATTGTGGCTGGTTGAGGTGAATAAGCAATTGAATCAGTATAGATCTATCCCCTAATCTTGCGGTGCGTGCTTCAAAATAGCTTTCTTATTTTTAATGACTTTCTGATGCAAATATTATGTTTCAGACATAATACACTTCTGAAATTAAAACCTGAATTAAAAATATATAAAACAGGGGTCAACGTTGTGGTGTGGTAGGCTAAGCCTCCACCAGTGGCACTAACATCCCATATGGGTGCCGGTTCTAGTCCCGGCTGCTCCTCTTCTGATCCAGCTCTCTGTTATAGCCTGGGAAAGCAATGGAAGATGACCCAAGTGGTTGGGCCCCTCCTCCTGTGTGAGAAACCTGGAAGAAGCTCCTGGCTCCTGGCTTCAGATCTGCCCAGCTCCGGCCATTTGGGGAGTGAATCAGTGGATGGAAGACCTTTCTCTCTGTCTCTCCCTTTGTCTGTAACTCTACCTCTCAAATAAATAAATAAAATCTTTAATATATTAAACATACCTTATGTATGTTTCAAAGTATTCAAGTCAGAAAAGGAGACTTATTTATTTTTATAGAGACTCATAATGAGCTGTCAAATAATAACTTTCTACACTCTTTCTTGGTAATATTGACTATACAATTTGTACTCAGTTTTGGTTGCCACATTTTCAGATGAATATTAGCAAATGGAGCATATCCAGTGAAAGCAAAGAAAATGATGGTAAACTGTCTTACTTGAATAATGATTGGAGGACAATCACAATTCTGATAACTGTCAAGTATGTAATGAGATGGAGAAAACAACTCAGAATGAAGAAGATAACTTAGGAATAACATTTAGGAATAATGTTAAGTGCTCCTCAAAAAATTCCATATCAGGTTATAAGCTTTTAATACTGAAAGTACTCAGTTAAGATTTTAACTTTGTTTGTATCCCCCAGAGAGTTTCATTTGACAATGTTATGGTGTGGTTGCAGAGGCAGGGTTGTGAATGACTTCTTAGGTAGTGTGCATTTAGAAAAGTCTCCAGTTGATGTCAGATAGTTATGCTATCTTTTGGGGGGACAACATACTGTAAAAACCACATGGTGGTTTCCATAACTTCTGCTCAACTCTGCTATTATAGTATGAAAGCATCATTCACAATATATAAATACAGTTTGTTGAGTCTGTAAGTGTGCATCAAAATAAAACTTACTTTATAAAAGTAAGCAGTGAGCTGAATTTGCCCTGTAGTCTATATTTCAACCACCCTTACCTTAAATGATAAAATCCAGAAACACATCCTGGAATCAAAATTATATTCACCGGCGTTAAGAAGAAGAATGAAAGGGCAAACTTGTAAGCTTATATCAAAAAAAGCTAATGAGTAATAGTTGGCTACTGCCTTATTTATTACAAAAACAAAAATATCTCATGTCTTTTTCTGTGCACCATAATTTAATTCTCATATACCAAAATTCAGTCATGAATGGCTGACAGAATATTTTGTTCAACAGTTGATTTAAGTAAGATTGCCTTGTGTAGTTAAATAAATATGATTGGGTTTATAGAAATTTGGGTAGTAATTCCAGTTCAATAAATGACCTCACTGTTTTCACCTTCTAAGGATATGATTGGAGTTAAGTAATAATGTTCAGCTTTTTGAAAAATTGTGAATGCCATCCCAAAACCTGCTGGGAGATTGGATTTATATTTAAATATTGGGGAAATCTCTTCACTGTTTCAGAACTGAGCAAGACTCACTTGTGTTTCAGTTTATGTCTCTACCTACTAAAGATAAGAGCTGAAGATAAGGTAGAAATGTCTACTTCGTATTTCTGGTCTTATCTATGTCAATCTAATTAGAATTTGCTGTATCTAAACTGCTGCCTTTTACTTAATGGAAGACATTTTAGTGTGGTTTATCTATATCAAGTAAAAAATATTTTTTATTTATTTATTTTGTTTTCTTTTTTAAGAATCATTTTATTTATTTGAAAGACAGAGTTACAGAGAGAGGTAGAGTCAGAGAGAGAGAGGTCTTCCATCTGCTGATTCACTCCCCAGTTGGCCACAATGGCTGGAGCTGTACTGATCCGAAGCCAGGAGCCAGGGGCTTTTTCCAGGTCTCCCATGCAGGTGCAAGGGCCCAAGAACTTGGGCCATCTTCTACTGCTTTCCCAGGTGATAGCAGAGAGCTGCATTGGAAGTGGAGCAGCTGGGACTTGAACTGGTGTTCATATGGGATGCTGGCACTGCAGGCAGCAGCCTTACCTGCTACACCACAGCGCCAGCCCCATAGATGATCTTTAAGGTCAGTTACTTTGAAAGTCAGCATGAACAGATTAACAAGTTAAACTTCAATTTCAAATTCTTTACTACCTTAGACTAAGTTATAAATCAAGATTGTCTATAAACAGCTATTTGGAAACATAAAATTGAGGAACTACTGTATATTTGTGTTTAGTAGTACTGCTTTGGCCAACTCATTAAAAGTAGAGGAGATACACCATCAGCACAAAATTTCTACAGTATGTGATCATAAGATAATTCAAAACAAAATTACAGATGAAAAAATTTTTCCTTCTGTGATCTCAAATTTCCAAATCATAGAAATTAGTATTACAAAAATTAATTTTATAATGATTTATCTTCCTCTATTGCTCTTAAATAATTTTCTTTGTAAATAGAAAAATATGCTCTTAAATTTGGTAATTCCATCTTTATCAGCATATAATTTTTCCTGTGATTTAGCCAAGCCCTTGTATTTTACATTTTTGATACATGGATTTCTTAATTTTAAGGATTTTTCCCTTAAAATCAGAGAATTGAGAAAATGTACTTTTTACACTTTAATGTTCATTTGTTTATATCTTTATATTTGAAAGCAATCTTTAAAGAAATCAGAATTTAAAAATAATGAAAAATATTTTAGCTCAATATTTTAGACTCCTTTATATTCACAATGTACAACATAAAATTCAGACTGTTTAACATGGTTTTATTATCTGGCGCCTGCTTGCCTTTGGCCCTCTCTCCTTGTCACGGACCCCACCTGTTACCAACCACTTTAGACTCAAATAATAGAAAAAAACAGCTTGCATTGTTACTAACGGTGGTGGCTGCATGCTTTCGTGGTCTGTGACTGTACAAACACTGTGGTGTTCTGAAATGCCCTCTTCATCTAGCTGTCCTGCAGCCAAGCCATTCCCACTGTGAAATTCCTACCAATCTATAATACACTACTGAAACTTGACCTCCCAGAAGCCTTCCCTGACCCTTTCAGGCTTTTCTATAGTTCATCTTCTGTCTTGAAATAATTACCACATTGTTAAAGTCGTTTTTCTAATAATCAATGAGTCCCTCAACAAAAGAAGGGAAAGCATCTTATTCACCTTTCTTTTCATATTGTGCTTAGCCTAGATGCTGGCATAAACAAGTACTTCTCAATAAAAAGGAGAGAGAGACGATGGTAAGGGGTTCTTTATACCTAAGCTGCAGATAGATACCATTTAAATAGGAAATTGAGCAGTTGGGGGAACTGGAGGCTACTGGGAAAGCACCAGCATCTGAGCCACTCAGAACCTTTCCAGTCTGCTGTGAGAGCCTTGCATTACCAGTGCTACCTTTGAGGTATTAGCACTAGAAATGGGCTCTGCTTTATGAAGCTCCTTATTTACTTGCTTCCCTTACTGGAAGAAACCACTTTTTTATACTCCCATCTGGCGAGTTCATAATAATTTGGAAAGATAATATTGTTAATTCTTCACCGGTTTAATAGTAATATTTAACATTCACTGAGTATTTACTGTGCGCTTATACTTTTGTTCCATATTTTCTTTTCATACATTACTTAGTAGTCCTCACAACAATCCAATAAAGTGGATGCTGTTATCCTAATTTAACAAATAGGGGAGTGGGGGATGAGGTTCAATGAGATGAACTAAACTGTCCAAGATCACACAGCTATTACCTGTGGGAGCCAGAATTTGAATCCAACTTTACAGCTCGTTCTCTTATTCACTGTCAGTGAAGACTGCCAATCACTAATTAAAGCCCAAATAGTATCATGGTTATAGTGTGCTTTTTAAAATCATCTAAACATGGATTCCAAATTTATTTTCTGGTAGCAAGTAACCTTTCTTTTCTGACCTTCAGTTTTCTTATAATATAAAATGATAATACATATCCCAAAAGGTCTGTTGACCACCTAAATGCATGGTATATACTAAATAATAAGTGTTAGATCCAGTTGCCTCTAATATACTTCCGTTTATGTGAGCTCTGGAATAATGATTATTACAAAATAAGACCTGACACAAGAAGGCAAATAGCCATTAAACAAATGCGAAGGTTAGTATCCTCTAACTTCTATTGTCGCAAACCAGAGCCAGCCTTCAGGATTCCCAAGTGTTTTGTGTCTGTGATCACACTTATTCTATTAATTTGAAGACTTATCTTCAGTATTTAATGGTTAATAAACAGAATAAATCTGTCTACTAGACTTCTGTCTTACAAATGTATGAGACTGTGCGAGTTATTTTTTGCACGAAATGGTTGCCCTAGTGGTTCTGTAACATAGACCTTTTAGTACCATTCAACAAAGAAAAACCATAAATACAGTTGCTGTTTTGGTGTGGCTTGTGGTTTTGGTTTTGTTTTTATTTGAACTTTTTCATGCAAGCAGATGTTCATTTAAAAGTAGTCGTTTGACATTTTTCCTTTGCATTCTTCACATTTTTTTATGTTTTTTAAATGTTTAGCTTAAGTCACTTCTATAATTGTGATTGTTCTGGTCTTTTTACTAGGCAGTGAATTTTCTTTTAAAGGTGTGGCAAATGGAATAATTATATTTTAAAACCTGTTTCAAGGGATTTCTATTTTAAGTGTGGAGAAAGGTATTTCAATCTATCAAAACATAATTTTCCTATATTCTTCATTGCCCTTCAGTTAATTTCTGTTCCCAGAGGTGGGAGTAAGGCTGGAAATGTCTGCTATTGCTACTCCTCACCTTCTTCATATATTATAACTCTGGACCATACCAACATCACTTGTTTGCAACCAAGGATTTGTACAGCAGAGATGTCTGATCAGATTAACTCTATGCTATTTCTGGGTCTCAGTGGCTCTGAAGTGGAGGGTGGTGGGGGACAAAGATGCAAAGGAAATCATTTAGGCAGATCTTTGCAGTGATCTAGACAAGAAATGGTGAGGGCCTGTCCTTAGGTACTGAGAGTGGTAGGGAAGGAGTGTAGACAGATTAAAGAGCATTTGTTGATGGGTTTCATGGGTGGGGAACATCCTGCCTGCGGCCATATAAAGCCCATGAAATCATTTGGTCAGGCCTTGCCAAGACAAATGCAGGCCACAGTCAAAATTCAGTAAATCTATTGCAGGCGAATTTTTTTAAGTTGATAATTGTGTATGGCCTGTGAATGATGTTACAAATATCCCAATGGCCCTTGGCAGAAAAAAGATTCCCTACCCCTGAATATTGACAGATAGGAGATAGATGAGAGGAGTGAAAAATGGGGATTTCTGGATTGGATGCATCATGTTGCTCACTTGCTTCTCTTTTTGTTTAACTCCTGCTTCCCTTAAAGGATTCTCTGTATGTTAACCTCCATTGATTTAGATGACCGCACTGTGTACTTTCATAGAACCTGGCATTTCTCTATGATAGCATTTAATCAGTTTTACAGTTGTGAGATTATACAACGTACACATAATCTTCATTCTTGACTTTGTCTTATGAGGACAAGGGCTGTGTCTTATTCTTAATTTTATTCCCAGTACCTAGCGTGGTCCTGAGGACAGCACCAGTACACTTTTGGTGAAAAAGAAAAAGTGTAATGTATAGCTCTTGCCTATAGTACTTGATAGAATAATCAAATATGTTAGATTATTGGAGCCTTCTTGATACCTTTTTCTAGCTTAATTTCTTCTGCAACTGGTATCGTTCATGTTACCTTTGGTTATAGTCTTACAGTTTAGCTTACTGAATAAACATATAAAGCAAGAAATAAACACGCTTTGTGGGTTTTGGTGAGATTTTCTGAAAGAACTCTTTAGAACATTAAAGTCTTAAAAAATTAAGCATCCTTAAATTATAATAGCACTTAACAATTTTTAAAATATTACTAGTTCTTAACTCAGATGGTGGAAACATTATACTGACAAAGTCATGATACCCTATTGTGTGTAAATCAATTCATTTCAATTAGAAATAGTAGGACTAGTTTACTTGAGAAAGTGCATGGATCATTGCAAGTTCATCAGATTTCAAGGAAAATATCTTGATGACACTTTGTTATTATGAATATACACCTAAAGCTTACTATAAGAGCAGAATGATCTGTAATATTAATTACCTAGACTAGAATCAAACTACCCTCCAACCCCCAAAAAATGAAGGAAATTTAAAATATGGATTTAAGAAAGAAACTAAGCCATATAATTTCTCATTACAGCCCATTAGGAGTAGAAGTGAAAAAGGAAAAGGATTTAATTTCTCTAGGACTTACTTTTCTTTAAAATAAGAGCAGTGGACGTACAGTCTAAAAGATTCTTTTTGGCTCAAATTCTGTTACTCCATAAAATAGAAGAGAATGATAAAGGTGATAAAGAATGATAAAGAAAGAATGATAAATGATATGTGATGGGAATTTTGGTTTGAATTATAGCTTACTCGTCATTCTTTCTATTGCCTCAGCTTTGTCTTAGAAAATCCACTCAAATGTTTTTAGGTGACTTTATTAAATTTAATACAAGTGATTTTTCTAACCAACTGAAGTATAAGTGTTATCTAGAGCAACAGTCTCAATTAGAATATTTAAGATGAGTTTGTGTTATCCTTGTCCATTTAAAGTACAGAAAATGAGTCAGTTAATAGAGCCATTAAATGTATTCTTCTGTAGTTGCTTCTCTTTTAATAGATGTTTTCTTTCTTTGATTTAGGTGTCTGCTTTGGAACAATATATATAATTCCTTCAAGTAGTTTTATATGTAAAACTTGTAAAGGATCAGAACAATGCCTCCGCGACCATCATCAGGTGAACTGTGGGGCATCCACTTGATGCCCCCAAGAATCTTAGTAGAATGTTTACTGCCAAATGGAATGATAGTGACTTTAGAATGCCTCCGTGAGGCTACATTAATTACTATAAAGCATGAACTATTTAAAGAAGCAAGAAAATACCCTCTCCATCAACTTCTTCAAGATGAATCTTCTTACATTTTCGTAAGTGTTACCCAAGAAGCAGAAAGGGAAGAATTTTTTGATGAAACAAGGCGCCTTTGTGACCTTCGGCTTTTTCAACCCTTTTTAAAAGTAATTGAACCAGTAGGCAACCGTGAAGAAAAGATCCTGAATCGAGAAATTGGTATGATACAGTTTTCAACTTAATGACATTGTGATCCTGCTCTAAGATGCAAATAACTATGAAGTTTAGCTATTATCTGTTACTAAAATACCTATCTGAACCAGTACTTTTGTAATCAAATAAATTGTTTTCCTAATTAAAAAAAAATTAGAAATCTGAAGTACTTTTTACTGATGAACTATGGAACTATTTTTAACACCTTAGTGTTACCCTGTAAAGTTTTCTTTAAGAAATATCATTTGTGGGATGATGTAGATTTGTTGTATCCCAGTTTTGTTTGCATAATGTTTCTGCCTTTAAACTACTGAATATATTACCTTTTATATATTCAGATCTACTTGGGACCTTGTCACCTCTTACTATATGTATTCATCAATTTTTTTTAACCCAGATAAACTTCTTTACTCTTTTGTGATCTTCCAGATTTACACAGTTTCCTGTTTGTAAGAAACTAGTCCACATGGAATGTTTAATAGAATGTTATGTTCTTTATATAATTTTTTTAAGGTTTTGTTATTGGCATGCCAGTGTGTGAATTTGATATGGTTAAAGATCCAGAAGTACAGGACTTCCGAAGAAATATTCTGAATGTTTGTAAAGAAGCTGTGGATCTTAGAGATCTGAATTCACCTCATAGTAGAGCAATGTATGTCTATCCTCCAAATGTAGAATCTTCACCAGAACTGCCAAAGCACATATATAATAAATTAGATAAAGGTAAGAAAATTGTCAGTCTGCCATCATCATCACTATAGCAGAATTCTATGTCTGTACCTGTTTTTCAGTACAGTCTTTTCCCACCTAGAAGATAAGCTTCTGAAAGACAGGGACTGCTGATATTGACAAGACACAGCTGAGCACCAAGTGTAACACTTATGTGTAATAAACTGTGTATGTGTCATGCTGATCCCTATGTAAATTATTTAATCTCAAAATACTAAAGAATTTGAGTTCGAAATTTACTCTTTTTAGATACTAACAGAATGAAAGCTGATTAACTGAAAATAAAAACTAGGATAAATAGAAACATTTTATAAAATTTTGGGAAGCTTTATACATTATTTTTTATTATATATCATATAAATATATGTTTATAAAGAAAAAATAGTTTTATTGTTAAATATAGTAATTAAGTCTGATCATAATGAGTGATCTTATAGAGGTAGACTTGACATTTCATACATCAGTTTCTAAAATGAAATGAACATAACATATAAATGACTGTTTTGGAAGTAAATGTCATAGCATTGAAGAAATACCTATATTTTTCAAGATTAAAAAAGTGAAGCTTTCAGTTTAAAATAATGTACTATATTATTCTCACACACTATTAACTATAAAACTCTGTTAGAATACGTTAAAACATTTTTTAAAAGTTTTATTTTTTTGAAAGGTAGAGTTAACACAGAGAGGGAGAGACAGAGAGAAATCTTAACATCTGCTGATTCCCTCCTCAAATGGCCACAACAGCTGGAGCTAGGCCAATCCAAAGCCAGGAGCCAGGAGCTTCTTCTGGGTATCGCACATGGGTGCAGGGGCCCAAGAACTTGGGCCATCTTCCAGTGCTTTCCCAGGTGCATTAGCAGGGAGATAGATTGAAGTAGAGCAGCCGGGACTTGAACGCACCCATAT
This sequence comes from Lepus europaeus, assembly GCF_033115175.1. Classification (NCBI taxonomy): domain Eukaryota; kingdom Metazoa; phylum Chordata; class Mammalia; order Lagomorpha; family Leporidae; genus Lepus; species Lepus europaeus. The sequence goes on along the minus strand of NC_084828.1, from coordinate 100,739,668 downwards.
GGGTTGCCAGTGCCACAGGCAGTACCTTTACCCACTATGCCACAGCCTTGGCCCCAAAACATCTTAACTACATTTCACTCATAGTGTTCACAGTAATTTATTATAACAAAAAACTAAATCAAAATATTTTTCTACTACAGCATACTTTTTAAAATACTCTTCACTTTTCTTCAACATTTTACCAAAAATTTCCAATATAAAAAAAGTTGAAATAATTGTACTGTAAACAGCCACACCTCTTTAACATAGTTTTTGTTAAATTAATTAATTTTATTTGAAAAGCAGAAAGAGAAACAGGTAGAGTTCTCCCATCAGCTCCCCAAATGCTCATAACGTTCAGAGCTGGGTTATGCTAAAGCCAGGAGCTGGAAACTCAATCCAGGTTTCCACATGGATGGCAAGGACCCAGTTACTTGACCCACCACTTGTTGCCTCCAAGGATGTGCATTAACAGGAAGCTGGAATTGAGAGCAGCACTTTAACCACCAGGCTAAATACCCACCTTGCAGTTTTAGTCCTTACATTTTAATCATTTTTGTTAACTCCCTGACTTAATTGATCTTAAAAAGAGAAAATTAGAAATCCATTTCCTGTCCCTCCTATTCTCTAATACTTCCTCTTCTGTCTTTTCTGTCATTCCAGTTCAGCGTCTGTGTGTCTGTTTATTCTCTTGTTTTACTTCCCATAGCTACCAAAAATTCTTTCTGTTAATTTCGGTACTGATAAACCTCTCATGCTATCATGAGTCACTCTTCACAGGGGATACACACTTGAAGTATGTTCTGTAGTTTTAGAAGGGAAATGAGCTTAGTCCCAGTTAGTTGTGACTAGGCACAATTTTATTTGCTTTCATAAAACATGAGATTTGGATATGGCCTGGCAGCCCTGTCAGGTATGAAAATTCCTGTTTCTACCTGATATTTACCAATACTTTAATTAGTTTGATTATAGTGGTCATCTATACTTTTTGAAATTTGTCTCGAAGTAGATATTGTGATTGCATCTAATAATGTTTTCCTGTTAATAGGGCAAATAATAGTGGTGATTTGGGTAATAGTTTCTCCAAATAATGATAAACAGAAGTATACCCTGAAAATCAACCATGACTGTGTGCCAGAACAAGTAATTGCTGAAGCAATCAGGAAGAAAACCCGGAGCATGTTGCTATCCTCTGAACAACTAAAACTATGTGTTTTAGAATATCAGGGCAAGTATATTTTAAAAGTGTGTGGATGTGATGAATACTTCTTAGAAAAATATCCTCTGAGTCAGTATAAGGTAAGTAAAAAGTTCAAGAATATTAATTTTTTTTTTTTTAAGATTTATTCATTTTATTTGAAAGAGTTACAGAGAGGCAAAGAGAGAAGTCTTCCATCTGCTGGTTCACTCCCCAAATGGCCACAATGGCTGGAACTGAGCCAATCCAAAGCTAGGAGCCAGGAGCTTCCTCTGGTTTTCCCACAAAGGTGCAGAGCCATCTTCCACTGCTTTTCCAGGCCATAGCAGAGAGTTGGATTGGAAGTGGAGCCGCCGGGACTTAAACCGGCATCCATATGGGATGCCAGCACTGTAGGCAGTGGCTTTACCTGCTATACCACAGCATTGACCCCAAGAATATTAATTTTAAATTTAAAAAGGGATAACATCAAGGAATAGTGTCTTTTTTTAGAACATGCTTCTAATTAATATTAGTAAGTAATATTTATTAGTTTTTTATACTGAAATTATTGTTTAATTTGAGAAACTGATAATATTGGCAGTTACACTAATTCCAAAATATGTACTGTTTCATGATTTTTATCCCCTCCCAAGCAACGGTACTAGAAAGGAACTAAAATAAGCATTTTTAAAAATTCACAATCAGTTGTTCAGATGTACTATTAATAATGTCTTACTAATACTACTCTACCTTCTTTTCTATTCATTAAATGCTTATAAAAAGTAACTATATATCAGGCCGGCACCGTGGCTTAACAGGCTAATCCTCCGCCTTGCGGCACCGGCACACCGGGTTCTAGTCGCGGTTGGGGCACTGGATTCTATCCCGGTTGCCCCAGGCCAGCTCTTTGCTATGGCCTGGAAAGGCAGTGGAGGATGGCCCAAGTGCTTGGGCCCTGCACCCGAATGGGAGACCAGGAGAAGCACCTGGCTCCTGGCTTCGGATCAGCACGAAGCGCTGGCCGCAGCGGCCATTGGAGGGTTAACCAACGGCAAAGGAAGACCTCTCTGTCTCTCTCACTATCCACTCTGCCTGTCAAAAAAAAAAAAAAAGTAACTATGTATTAAGTATATGCCAAATACTAATTTACAGTATCAAAACATGGTATTGGCCTTCAGGTTTCTTAGGGTCTAATGAGTCATAGGGGTAAGAAAATAAAACCTTATAATATATGCACAGAAACATTTATATTAAAAATGTCTGTCTTAACTACTACTTCAATGTTCAGACCAAGGCTGTTTAATATTTTAATACATCCATAATTTTGTGAGCCTCATCTATTTATGGTTTGTTGCTCTAAGAAAGAAATTGTTTCTTAGGAAATGTTTGAACAGAGTATGACTTAGTAGATTGAATGTTTGTCTTGCCAAATGATTTTTTTTTGTTAAATATGGCATTTACATAATGGGTATCTTCTGACTCTTACTGATTTTGGTTTTGTTTGTTGTGTTTTTTGCTTCCAATTAAGGATAGAACTATAGTGTCAAAAGCTGATCTAATTTTTTTCATATATATACTTTATATTCAGAGGTGCTTGGTTGATCTGTACTATAACCTAATTCTAAAATGTTAGTATTTTTAATGTTACGAATATAGCAACTACTAAAAAATACTATCTATAATGTTAGATTTTTTAAACACCTATGCAGATTAATGTGTAAATTCTCATAATACTGTTACTTGTCACTTTTAAAATGAGAAATTTTATGGGAAATGACTCCCTCCCTTTCTCCTTTCTCTCTTACAGTATATAAGAAGCTGTATAATGCTTGGGAGGATGCCCAATTTGATGCTGATGGCTAAAGAAAGCCTTTATTCTCAACTGCCAATGGACTGTTTTACAATGCCATCTTATTCCAGACGCATCTCCACTGCTACACCATATATGAATGGAGAAACATCTACAAAATCCCTTTGGGTTATAAATAGTGCACTCAGAATAAAAATTCTTTGTGCTACCTATGTGAATGTAAATATTCGAGACATTGACAAGGTAAGGTGAAATACTATGCTTATTTTATATAAATTGTTTTACCAAAATATTTTATTGATCATGTAATAATCTGTTGACCTATAGTATATTTTCATATAACTAGAAAAGCACCTAAATCTCAGAAAATAAAAATATGTAATGAATTCTATTAGTTTCCATCTACTATAGCTATTACACAGCTCACAGTCCTTTGTAATTCTAATGTCTATAATTCTACTAATATTCAGATAATTCTCATATCTGTAATTCTAAACTGTTAAACTGAAAACTTTGGGGCCAGCATTGTGGCTCAGTGGGTTAACACCCTGGCCTGAAGCACCGGCATAGCATATGGGCGCCAGTTCAAGACCCAGCTGCACCACTTCCCATCCAGCTCTCTGCTATAGCCTGGGAAAGCAGTAGAAGATGGCCCAAGTCCTTGGGCCCCTGCACCCATGTGGAAGACCAGGAAGAAGCTCCTGGCTCCTGGCTTCGGATCAGCACAGCTCCGGCCGTTGGGGCCATTTGGGGAGTGAATCATCAGATGGAAGGAAAAAAAAAAACTGAAAACTTCACAGGATTCATCTGGGCAACAAAACCTCATTTCACCTGAAATGAAGCTTTTCATGGTCTTTATTAATCCTACTTATTGGAAATAGCCTTGTGTCATATTAGAGAAACATTAATTTCCTTGACATGCTATTTCAGCTCCTACAATTTTTAAGTAGTATTTAGTATATATGCCAATTTATATTTCTAAAATATGAAAAACTTTGAATTACATTCCTAGCTTAAATAGACTGTGGTCTTATTTTAATATTTTATTATTATTAATCTGTTGTTCCCATTGTTACTAATGGATGAAGGCAGCAGCAAATTTTGATGAAGAATCTGTATAAGTATTAATTTATTATTACAAGTATGTGAAGAACAGAAAAGTAATGTCTGAACAAATTTTTCATTTGTTCTCTTCATTCATATCAGTTGCATTGTTTATATTGTGGAACGTTTTATTTTGTCCAGTTTGTGTGTACATGTGTATATGTTTGAGTGTATCTATTTGTACACTTTTTTTTTTTTTTTTTTTTTTTTTTAGATCTATGTTCGAACAGGTATCTACCATGGAGGAGAACCTTTATGTGACAATGTGAACACTCAAAGAGTACCTTGTTCCAATCCCAGGTAAGAAAATATATGAATTGTATTTCCAAGGATATATCAGTGTTTAGCAGTGGGGTCAATAAAGGGGTTTTTGGTTTAATTTATTTATTTTATGTAAAAGAGTAAGAGAGAGGGGTGAGAAAGAAAAAGAGAGAGAAAGTGGGATCTTCTACCTGCTGGTTCTCTCCCCAAATGGCCACGATAGCTAGAGCTGGCCAGGCTGAAATCAGGAGCCTGGAATTCCATCTGGGTCTTCCACTTGGGTAGCTAGCAGGGGTCCAAGCACTTTTAGGCCATCGTCTGCTGCTTTCCCAAGCACGTTAGCAGGGAGATTGATCAAAGTGGAGCAGCCAGGACATGAACTGGTACTCATACAGGATGCTGGCATTGTAGGTGGTGGCATCAACTGCTGCACTACGTTGGCCCCAATCAATAAAGTTTTATATCAGTAGTTTTATACAAGTTATATGAATTACCAGACATTTACATATAGAACCTAAGGACTTTATCAAATGAGTATCAATCTCAAGATCACTTCATTGGTTCTTCCTAGAATTTTATTGGAAGGGTTTTTTGATTCTCTATTCCTGTTATATCAAGGAGGAAACAAAATCTGGCTACAGTTTGCACTAATGATTCCCCATGTTAGATTAAAAAAATCTGGCTTTTTTTTTTATCTCCATCAGGGTAAGTAAGAGTTGTATAACAACTCCTAAAACAAACTACTATGAAGCCATTTCCTTTAAATCACTCCCCCAAATAAATATTTATAGCATTCAATTAACAGATCTTTGGGAATAAATCAGTTTCTTGGGTGGAGTCGGGGGGTTGCTGGGAACATTTTAAATTACTACTGTGGGTTGCCTTTGTGTCACAGTGGGTTAAGCCATACTTGCTACACCTGCATCCGATATGGATGCTGGTTTATGTCTGTTAGATCCCTGCTAATGTGCCTGGAAAAGCAGCAGCAGATGTCTCAAGTACTCGTGCCACTGCCACCCATGTAAGAGACCCAGATGGTATTCCAGTTTCCTAGCTTCGTCCTGTCCCAACCCCTGCCTTTATGCCCATCTGGGGAGTGAACCAGCAGATGGAAGATGTTTTTATCTGGTTCTCTCTCTGTATCTGTCTCTCTCTCTGTAATTCTGCCTTTTAAATAAATAAATCTTTTTTTAAAAATTACTGCTTTCATGTAATAAGATAATAAATGGTAGTGTAATTCAGGAGTAGACATTTGGCCTAGTGGTTAAGGTACCAGTAATGATGCCTACAACCTATAAGGGAGTATCTGCATTTGGATTCTGGATCCACCAATTCTAGCTTCTTGCTGATGCAAACTCTAGGAGACAGTAGGTAATGGGTCAAGTAATTGCGTCTCTGCCACCTACATGGGAAACCTGGATTGTACTCCTAGCTCCCCAGATTTCAGCCTGGCCCAGCTCTGGCCATTGTGCACATTTGGGGAGTAAGCCAGCTTTCTAAGAGAGCTGAGTCCTATAAGTCTATTTGTTCATCACTTTGCCTCTCTCTCACTCTATCTCTTCTCTCTGTATATCTCAAAAACTTAAACAACTAAATAAATTTTAAAAGGTAGTATACTCCAAATCTTGCCATCCTATTTCTTACCTTTTCTTTATAGATTCACTTGAGAATCAGAATCCACCTCTGAATATAACAGCAGTGGCATTTTAAGAGAATTCAAATTGGTATTGAAAATTAGCTGTATAGAATCACAATAAAGCTGAAGTGAACTCTGTAACAATACAACTCATAATGAATTTAGACTGAGTTCTAGGAAGTCAAGGAAAAGGTCAAGTCTTATAATTAAGTTGTTACAGAGCCTTAGGTAGCATTCAAAGAGATAGTAGATTTCTTTACCAACAGGAAGAGACAGAGTCCCTCACCCCAGCTGAACCAGTATCGATCAGAAAGAATATCACTTAGGTTAAAAATTATGCTGGGCAGGGCAGTATTGTGGCGTGTGTTAAGCCTCCACCTGTAGTGCTAGCATCTTATGGGTGCAGGTTTGAGTCCTGACTGCACCTACATGGGAGACCCAGAAGAAACTCCTGGCTTTAGATCAGCCCCAGCCACAGCCATTTGGAGAGTAAGCCAGCGGATGGAGGATCTCTTTCTCTTTCCCTCTCGCTCTCCCTCTCCCTCTCTTCCCCTCTTCCCCTCTTCTCTCTGTATTTGTGCCTTTCAAATAAAAATATCTTGAAAAAAAAAATGAAAGAAATTATGCTTGGGTAACAAACAACCTCAGGATGTCTTACTTTTTGCTGAAACAACAGTTTATTTTCCATTCATGCTGCATGTTTGTCATGGTTGGACAGAGTAATTATAAGAGGAACAGAAAAATAATACTTGAGGAATAATAGCCAAATGTTTCCAAATTTGGTAAAAACTATAACCACCAACCCAATGAGTTCAACAAGCATCAAACAGAAACTCCAATAATATTGGATAAATTTATCCTGGTTGTTTCAGTACTAAAAATAAACTAGCTTTATAAAATTAAAAGATAAATTGTTAAATAATGTACAGTTAAAATGTTAGAATTCTAATAAATTAAAGTTAACTATTTAGAAAGGACTATATTTGATTAACTTTTCTTCCAGAATTCTAGTCTAAAAGGCAAAATTTTAAGGATAATATTAATATTTACGGGGGGGCCAGCACTGTGGCCTAGTAGGTTAAGCCTACACCTGCAATGCCAGTATCCCATATAGCACCAGTTGAGTTCTGGCTGCTCCACTTCCCGTCTAGCTCCCTGCTAATGGCCTGGGAAAGTAGTGGAACATGGCCTAACTGGCTGGGCCCATGCAACTATGGGAGACCCAGAAAAAGCTCCTGGCTCCTGGATTTGGATAGGCCCAGCTTTGGCCATTGCAGCTATTTGAGGAGTGAACCAGTGGATGGAAGACCTCTCTCTCTGTTTCTCCCTTTCTCTGTCTGTAACTCTACCTCTCAAATAAATAAATAAAGTAAATCTTATTTTATGGAAATTTTTTTAAGTTGTTTATTAAAAACTCCGATGTGAATGATTATGAAATTTTAAGATAGAAAAGTAGATTAAAAAATTCTTACTGAGATTAAGTGCTCATTACAAATCTGTGCTTTCCATAAACCAGATAAATTAGCTACTTTATGATTTCATAAATATCACCAGTTATACCTCAAAGCCAGACATATTTTGGAATAAACACTCATATATGAAACCATTTTCTAAAACTAAAGCATTGTGTGTGTGTGTTTGTGGGTAGGATGGATTGGCTTTAGAAGAGGGAAACGTGCTTTATTCTGACAACACAGTGATGAACAAATATATTCATGAAACATAGCTCTCTTAGCATATGGGGGCAGGGATTGTGGTGCAACAGGTTCAGCCACCTCTGAGGACGTGAGCACCCTGTATCAGAGTGCCTGGGATTTCTTCCCGTCTCTGCTTCCATCCAGCTTCCTGCTGCTGCAGTCTCTGGAATGCAGCAGATGATGGCCCAAATACTTTTTTTACTGCCATGTAAGAGACCTGAATGGAATTTCTGGGTCCTGGCTTTGGCCTGTCCTACCCTTTGACTACTAGGCGCAGTTGGAGAGTGAACTAGCAGGTGGAAGGCCTATCTCTTTCTCTCTCTTTCTCACTTTCTCTGTATCTCTGTTACTCCATCTTTAAAATAAATAAACTTTAAGAAAACAGAAATGTATAGAATACTTCCTATAAATTTATAAGCAATTCTAAATATTTAGAAGTAATAAAAAGTCCTAGATACGCTTAAGATGTTATCTTTAGGGCAAGTGTTGTGGTGTAGCAGGTAAAGCTTCTGCCTGCAATGCTGCAATGCCAGCATTCCATGTGGGTGTCAGTTCGGGTCTCAGCTGCCCCACTTCTGATCCAGCTCCCTGCCAAAGTGCCTGGGAAAGCAGTAGAAGATGACCCAAGTGCTTGGGCTCCTGCACACACGTGTTGACCCAGAAGAAGTGCCTGGCTCCTGGCTTTGGATTGGCCCAGCTCTATCTGTTGTGGTCATTTGGACAGACATTACTCTGTCTGTCTGTCTGTCTCTCTCTCTTCCCCTGTAACTCTGCCTTTCAAATAAGTGAATAAATCTTATAAAAAATGTATCTTTAGAGTTCTGTTTTTTAAAGATTTATTTATTTATTTGAAAGTCAGAGTTACACAGAGAGAGGAGAAGCAGAGAGAGAGAGAGAGAGAGAGACAGAGGTCTTCCATCCACTGGTTCACTCCCCAATTGGCCGCAACAGCTGGAGCTGCGCCGATCCGAAGCCAGGAGCCAGGAGCCTCCTCCAGGTCTCCCACGTGGGTGCAGGGGCCCAAGAACTTGGGCCATCTTGCACTGCTTTCCCAGGCCATAGCAGAGAGCTGAATTGAAAGTGGAGCAGCCAGGTCTCAAACCTGCACCCAAATGGGATGCTGGTGCTTCAGGCCAGGGCATTAACCCGCTGTGCCACAGCACCGCCGCTAGATTTTCTTAAACTACTGTGGACTTACTAAATTCCACAGAATTTCTTCTCTCTGTATTTGTACAATAAGACTTTCTAGGGATTTTGTCTTTAGAATTCTTGCGAAATTATCTTATTTTGTAAATGTTTTTTTATTTTCATTTATTTTGTTAGTAACTGTTGTTGATTTTAATTGCTATGTAATATTCTATTATTTTAATATCCCACAGTTTATTTTGCTCTGGACGTTTGGGCTGCTTGCAGTTTGGAGATGCTATAAATAATTCTGCTTGTAACATTCTGTGCATAAAATGTACACATTTCTTTGGTTTCATTTTTAGATGAGAAACTTAATTGTTTTATATATATATATATATATATATATATATATATATATATATATATAAAAGTACTTTTATATGTATATGGATCTGAAGTGGAACAGCCGGACTTGAACTGGTGCCTGTATGGGCTGCCAGCACTGCAGGCGGCAGCTTTATCCACTACACCACAGCACTAGCCACCATATGTTTACTTTCAATAGATTGTTTTCCAAATTGGTTGTAACAAATTATACCCCCACTCTTAGTGTCTGATACCTCCTATTACTACATATTCTTTCCATTCCTTTGTATCACCATCTTACAGTTTTAACCATTTCCCACAAAATTTCAATTTGCTTTTTCCACGTGACAATTAATATTGATGTTTATTAGCCATTTGAATATGATCCTATAAAGTACCTATTCTAGTTGATCATTTGCCTATTTTCTTGTTTGGTTTGTTTTTTCCTTGTTGATTTGTAGACGTCATTCATTTCCTTTTGGGTAAAGGCTTTTTCTTGATAAGTTTTCTTTTTCCTTAAAATTTTACATAGGTGGAATGAATGGCTGAATTATGATATATACATTCCTGATCTTCCTCGTGCTGCTCGACTTTGCCTTTCTATATGCTCTGTTAAAGGCCGAAAGGGTGCTAAGGAGGTAAAGTGTTTCAGAAGAAACAATTATATTTTCCTATAAAAACTTCTAATTATACTACTAATTGAAATGCATATCTTTTCTTTATTTAAAAATTAACAAACCCATTTTAAATTTTAAAAATGTTTAATGAATTGATGTATTATAGAAGAATATATTGGGAGAACTTCTGGAATTTACTCATGACTAGTGAGTATATCCTGAGTTCATATTAATAGAATTTTTTAAACATACAAAACAACTGCATAGCAGTGACTAAATGCAATTATCTGTCTCCCTGTGTTGGTTCATATTTCCTACTTATTATTAAAGAAAATACATGTAATTTCAAATGGTAAAAAGGGAATGAAGTAGTTAAACGTTGAAAAATCAGTCTGGCTTTTATAAGTCTCATATCGCTATTACTCTAGACAATTGTTGAATTCTTCTTTCCAGGGAAGAAAAGTCTTTTGAAATGCATTTTATACTTTAATCCATAGAGGAGTGAATATTCTGCTTTGTTTTTCGTTAAGGAACACTGTCCACTGGCTTGGGGAAATATAAACTTGTTTGATTACACTGACACTCTGGTATCTGGAAAAATGGCTCTGAATCTTTGGCCAGTACCTCATGGATTAGAAGATCTACTGAACCCTATTGGTGTTACTGGGTCAAATCCAAATAAAGTAAGCTATTTACTTTCACAAATTAGATTTTTAAAATGATAATCAAGCATTACATATATATGCATATATATATAATAAAATAACTTTTCTTCCATCTCTTAGGAAACTCCATGCTTAGAGTTGGAGTTTGACTGGTTCAGCAGTGTGGTAAAGTTTCCAGATATGTCAGTGATTGAGGAACATGCCAATTGGTCTGTATCCAGAGAAGCAGGATTTAGTTATTCCCATGCAGGACTGGTAAGGCAGTTCACTCATTGAGTTTCTAGGTGTCAATCATAATATTTAGAGTACATAATCATTATATGGGCAAGGTTTATGTATTTTAGTATATACTCCATAGATACTATGAACTCTAGGACAGTATTGCAAAAGAAAAAATGCCCTATATGTTAATATTTTCATTGTAACTCTGTTTCTTTGTTTATTCAGAGATCTAGCCTGCCTATATTCAATTAACAAATATTTATTGAATCCAGTCTATTTGTAAAGCACCTGGGTAGGCAGTAGGTAATTAAGTTGTGAACTAAACAAACCTCTGTTGAATATACAGTCTAATGATAAGGTAAATATTAAACAGATAAAAGCCAAAATTTAAGGTTATAAATCATGGTAGGTGCAATGAAGGAATAAAGCATGTGTTAAGAGTAAAAGAGTTGAGGGGGAAAGACTGATATTTATTGGGCTTGGGAAAGATTTTTCTGAGGTAGTAAACTTTGAACTTGAGACAAAAGCATAAATACATTGTTCGTTGAGCTTGGAAGCAGAGGAAATAGCAAATCTTTACCACATTAGTTCACGTTCCCCAGAGAAGAGGGTATATAGAATGTGATTTAAATATTAATTTAGTTATCTGCTCTTGGCCATAACTTGGAAACTACAGTAAAACTGGATTCAGGGACCATTCATTCTCATTTCTCAATGGCAAAATGTCAGTGCTAAGATAAGATGTTTCGTCTTTTCTGTGTCTCTTTTTCCCATTTTCCGAATTTATCACTTTTTCTTTGGCCCATTTGTAGGTAATAGTTAGACCAGCCAATGAATATCAGGCCAAGAGGTCTGAAATATGTCTGTCTCAGGAACAGTAACAGCAGCACCAAGAGGTAGCATGGAATACTGCACTTGGGAATTTTGTTAATAGTTTACAGTGATCTTCCCAATAAGTTTAGCAATTCCTTTTATAAACTAAGTAATATAATAATATATTTCCTGCATTTAATTCCAAAGACAAGTTTCTTCCTTGAACAATTCTCTTTCTGAGTATTGGTGTTTTATAACTGGTATTCTTTTTTTGAAGACTTTTCAATCAAAGAAAAAGAAAAAAATTATTTTTACAATAGAATGAGGCACACTCTATCTTTCAAGTACCCTTTAGATCTGTAAGCAGCTGTTATAAACCTAAGATACATTATGAGATGTTAGTTCTCCTGGTTCTTAAAACATTCTACTACTTCATTCTAGGAATTATTTCATCATTTTGTTCATTAATTATTTTCAACTGTGCTAAATTTTAGCTAAACTGCTAAAAAAAAAGACTGAAATAATAGGAAAATATAAAAGGACAGAATAGCCTAGAAGGATGATACACTAGTAAGATAAATCATCACTATTATATCATCTTTCAGGTTTTTTATTACACTTTCATCAGGTTTCCAGAAGTATAAAATAAGTCTGCAAGTACCATCTTTGCAGTTTTCTCATTGGTTGGGTTTTTAAGGCTTTCAGTAAACACTGTTGAGAATTCATAATTTTTTACTTTCCACCCATAGTTACAAACAGAAGATAATTGAAGATATTTCCCAATTATTAGACAAATTACAATATGAGGGCAAATAGATAATAGGACTCAGTAGCAGAATTTCTCAATCTAAGCACTGTTGTGCCAAATAATTCTTTGTTATAGGGGATATCCTGTGCACTACAGGATGTTTAGCAACAACCCTGGCCTCCAGCCAGATGCCAGGAGCACCATTACACCAAGTTGTAACAACCAAAAATGTCTCCAAGCATTGCTAAAGGTCTCCTGGAGTTCAAGGGAGAAAATCACTCCAGTTGAGAACCATAGCTCCTGACTGATGATGATGTTGAAACTTAGTGTATAAATGAAATATCAAATGACAGTATACTTTACGAATTTTCTCAAACTTGAATAACAATGAATGGACAGTAGTTTTTTTGGAAGATTTATTTATTTGAAAGTCAGAGTTATGGAAAGAAAAAAAAATACAGGCATCTTCTCTCCAACAAAATTATGAGCCATTGGTGTTTTCAAACACAATGCATTTAGACAATGTGGTTTATAATTGACAAAGATAAAAAATAATATTAGAGTCCATTGGACCCAAGTGATAGCAATAATGACTATTTTTCCAGGTGAATTGAGGGATGCATATTTGTTATCTATTGCCTGGACTATTGCAATAACTTTCAAACTCGTCTCTCTCCTTCCCCTTCCACATAGCAGCAGAAATAATCTTTATGAAATCATGATACTTGTGGCCTGCATTGTATACAGTGGGTTAAATGGCTACCTTCAATGCTGGCATCCCATATGAGTGCCAATTCGAGTCCCATCTGCTTCACTTCCAATCCAACTCCTTGATAATGAGCCTGGGAAAGCAGAAGATGGCTCAAGTGCTTAGGCCATCTTCTGCTGCCAGCATGGGGGACCTAGATAGAGTTCCAGGTGCCTGGCTTCCATCCCCCGCCAGTCCTAACTTTGTGGCCATTTGGGGAGTGAACCATCGGTTGGAAGCACACTTGTGCTCTCTCTTGCCCTCACTCTCTCTCTGTGGTTCTCTCTCTCTCTCTCTGTAACTCCTTCAAATAAATAAATAAATCTTTAAAAAATATATCATGATATTCACCCTTTAAATTGCCTTCACTAAAAGTAGAATCCAGGGGCCAGTGTTGTAGTACATTGAGTGAAGCTACTACTTGCAATACCAGCACATCATATCAGAGAGCCAGTTCAAGTCCCAGCTACTCTGAGCTTCCAATTCAGCTTCCTGCTAATGCACTTGGGAAGGCAGCAGAAGATGGCCTAAGTACTTAGACCCCTACCCACCACGTGGGAGACCAGGATAGCGTTCTTGGTTCCAGAAGTTTTCGCCTGGCCCAGACCTGGTTGTTGCAGCCATTTGGGCAGTGATCTAGTGGATGGAAGATCTCTATCTCTCCTTCTATCTCTGTGACTCCCTTGCTTTCTGTCACTCTGCCTTTCAAATAAATGTTTAAAAATATAAAAATAAGGGGCTGGTGCTGTGGTACAGCAGGTTAACACCCTGGCCTGAAGCATTGGCGTCCCATATGGGCGCCGGTTCTAGTCCTGGCTGCTCCTCTTCCGATCCAGCTCTCTGCTATGGCCTGGGATAGCAGTAGAAGATGGCCCAAGTCCTTGGGCCCCTGCACCCATGTGGGAGACCTGGAGGAAGCTCCTGGCTTCAGATAGGTGCAGCTCCGGCCGTTACGGCCAACTGGGGAGTGAACTAGTGGATAGAAGATCTCTCTCTCTCTGTCTCTGCCTCTCTCTGTCACTCTGTCTTTCTAATAAATAAATCTTTTTTTAAAAAAGAAAAAAAAAATACTTAAGAAAGGCAGAGTGATAGAGAAGAAGAAAGGGAAAGAGAGGATGTGATGAATCTTCCATCTGCTGGTTCACTCCCCAAATGGCTACAACCACCAGGGCTGGGCCAGGCTGAAGCCAGGAGCCTGGAACTCCATCTAGGTTTTGTACATGGGTGGCAGGGACCCAAGTACTTGAACTACCATCTGCTTGTTTTTCCAGGCACATTAGCAAGGAGTCAGATCAGAAGTGGAGCAGCTGGGACTCAAATCAGCATTCCTAGGGGATCCCTCTTTCTTGGGCTGTGGCTTAACTTGCTGTGCCACAATACCTGCCCTCCACGAATTTTTTTTGAGGAACCTTGTATTATGTTCTCAGAAGCCATTTCCAAATACTCAGTCAAAAGTAGCCACTCAGGCATTTTCTGTTATGTCACTCAGAGTACTTATGTCAACTATCCAGTCTTTGTCTTATTTGTTTGATTTCCCACTAAAATGCATACTCTGTTAGTACAGTGTTTCACTGTTTTTAACCCCAAAAGAAAGAACAGGACAAGGCATGTGGTACATATTTAATCAATGTTTGTTGAACAAATAGGTACCACTAATATTTCTTCTAACTGTTGAATAAATTAAACATGTTAAATGCATAAAAACTAAGTAGCTTGGATGTGTGCTTTCATTTGTAGTCATTAGAAATGATTAGGGGATATGTATTTGTCCTGTATAATGTTAATATACATTCATAATTATTTACAGGTAATACATCTATATTAAAGGGAATAAACATATTACTTGAAATTATATAAAAATTTATTTCCTTTTTTGTTTCCTAATATCCAGTGGGCAGTGCTTAAATGATATATTTCTTCCCCCTTATTTATTAATTTTTCCTTTTTAAATTTGAAAGCCTTGTAACAATTAGAAAGATGTGTTCCAGCAAGGAACATGAAGCAGTTTAATTTTTATTTATTGTTTTATTGTTTGTTATTCTCTTCTATCAGAAGATTAGCAGATTAGTTAATAGGATATTAGGCAAGGACCTCATCAGGAAGAGAAGTAAGTTATTTGCTACCATCCCCTCATATCTCAATCTGGTCTCCCTGATTATCTTGGGCAGTTGCTGTTCTCTGATTGGTGGGAATGTTAACCATGTTAAGTTACTGGATCTCTGAACATAAAGTCTTGCATGAAAATGAATTATTTTATAACATTTAACAGGCAATTTAAAGTTTATTGAAAATTGATTTGCCTTTTTTGTAGATCAGTCATGAACCCAGAAGGAAAATATGACCAAGAAAACCATATATTACTTCTTTTTACAGAGTAACAGACTAGCAAGAGACAATGAATTAAGAGAAAATGATAAAGAACAGCTCCGAGCAATCTGTACACGCGATCCTCTATCTGAAATCACTGAGCAAGAGAAAGATTTTCTGTGGAGCCACAGGTAAGTGTTGGGATGGAGATCTGTTTTTTCTGTGTTACAAAAGGTGAAACTTTGTCTTTAGCTGATATCATCATGTTTTTACCATACTTATTAGAGTAAATCATAATTTACATTATTTTTATTAACATTTCCTTTTTTAAAATTATGGTTATCAATTGATATTTCTAGAAGAGCATGCAGTGTTGGATCTTAGTTTCCACACTGAAGGCTGTTTTCATTCTCAGCCTGTGAGAGGATTTTTTCAAGGATTTTTGCACATCAAATTCAATATGTTTTTAAAAAGTAGTTTTAGATCAGTTTAGTTTTTTGTTATTTAGTTGATCTGAATATCATATTTTCAGTTCTCTCCCATTTTTCTTTTTTTCCTGCACTTTCTCAGAGGGAGAATGTAATGCCTTTATTTCACTTCTAAAGAAAGTATCCTGCTACTTATTAAGTGACATTGTATATGTAAATATAACAGTTACAATTGATTTCTGCAGGAAGACCATCAGAATATGTTTTGTCCAGTGGCAACAGAATTGGTGACTCTTGTGGTTCATGTTACCTAAATAGGTGAACAATAGGAGTCATACAAAGAGTGGTAGAACATAAATTCATAATTTTTCTTAACTACCAGCTAAATTTAAGTACTTCTCCATTTGAATTTTCCTCCCATCTCTTTTGCTATTTAACTGTGTCTCAGTATATTTGTAGATACATATACAACTAGAGTTAAACACTGATATCTTTTGATTTTAAAAACCAAGATGTAAGAATGTTTTTTTATTTTCTTTCACCTTTCCCACACAGACATTATTGTGTAACTATTCCAGAGATTCTACCCAAATTGCTTCTGTCTGTTAAATGGAATTCTAGAGATGAAGTTGCCCAGGTAAATGCATGTTTGGGATTACCACAAGAAAGTGGCATATTACTCAAATTGGTTTATCTTGGAAAGTCTGCATAGATATAACATGAATTAGATGGTTTTTTAAATTAATTAATATTGGTAATGTAGTGGAGAAAAATAACTTCATTTCCACACATACAACTAATTAGAACTGAACATTTTAATCCATCTTTCAGGGAATCTTTCATAACTCATATTAAAACCAGTTTAAGACAAGGTTTTGGAGGGTTCATTTATAACTCTCTGCTTTTTTTTTTTTTTAACTTTTATTTAATGAATATAAATTTCCAAAGTATAGCTTGTGGGTTACAATGGCTTCCCCCCTCCCATAACTTCCCTCCCGCCCGCAACCCTCCCCTTTCCCGCTCCCTCGCCCCTTCCATTCATGTAAAGATTCATTTTCAATTCTCTTTATATACAGAAGATCAGTTTAGTATGTCTTGTCTTCCTTATAAACAGATGTACTGCTTGGTAAAAGATTGGCCTCCAATAAAACCCGAGCAGGCCATGGAGCTCCTGGACTGCAACTACCCAGATCCGATGGTTCGAGCTTTTGCTGTTCGATGCTTGGAAAAATATTTAACAGATGACAAGCTTTCTCAGTATCTAATTCAGCTAGTACAGGTAAAATAATAGAAAATAGAAAAATGATGTTTTATTCTAAATCCGTGCCACATCCAAAGTCTACTGCATTAACTAGTTTTATGCTTGAAAAAGTAATAAATTTTATTATCAGTAATATCTACTTTTCTTTCTGAAAATGTTTCTTTAAATTAAGCCATGTAGAAACTGACCCTCATGGATCTGGGATTTTTGTTTTTTAATCACTAGGTCCTAAAATATGAACAGTATTTGGATAACCTTCTTGTGAGATTTTTACTCAAGAAAGCATTGACTAACCAAAGGATTGGGCACTTTTTCTTTTGGCATTTAAAGTAAGTCAAAATATTTCCCTCCTAAATTCTTTAAATATATATTTACTTGCTTTCTTAATAAATATATCAATATTTATTGCTTTTATACTTCAGATTATTTTTATAAAGATTTTTTTGGGGGGGAGTCAGCATTGTGGCATAGCAAGTTAAGCCTCCACCTATAGCGCCAGCTTCCCATATGGGCATCAGTTCAAGAGCCAGCTGCTCTGCTTCTGATCCAGCTTCCTGCTAATGCACCTGGGAAAGCAGTGGAAGATGGCCCAAGTGCTTGGGCCCCTGCACCCAGGTGGGAGACCCGGAAGAAGCTCCTGGATTCAGCCTGGCACAGACCTGTCCATTGTGGCCATTTGGGGAGTGAGTCAGCAGATGGATGATCTCTCTATATCTCCTCCTTTCTCTGGAACTCTGCTTTCAAATTAAAAAAAAAAAAAATCTTTAAAAAACAGGTAAATAAATAAAAGAAGATCCCCTAGTTTTTTTTTTTTTTTAAAAAAGATATAAAGGTATTTTTTAAAGAGTTACAGAGAGAGATCTTCCATCTACTGGTTCACTTCCCAGATGGCCACATCTGGGCCAGTACAAAACCAGGGTCCAGGAGCGAGCTTTATCCAGGTCTACCACATGGATGACAGGGGTCCAAGCACTTTGGCCATCTTCTGCTGCTTTTCCCAGGCCATTAGCGAGGAGCTGGATTGGAAGTGGAACAACTTGGACACAAACCAGTGCCCATATGGGATGCCAGCTTAGCAGGTGGCTGCTTTACCTACCACACCACAATGCCAGCCTCTGTATTTTATTTTGTTTGGCTGGAAGAATTTTTCATAATGAAAGTATGGTACTAGTGATGAGCATCTCAACTTTTTCTCTTTAAAATTAAATAATCAATAAAATTCAAAACAATTTCATTCATGAGTGAGAGCTGTAACATTTTTAGATTATAATTCCATTTTAAGCAAAGCAAAATTTGCTGGGTCCAGGTTAATATTGCCATAGGTTTCACACTATGTATGGATTGAAATATCCAAAAATTAAAAAAAAAAAATCTTACCTTGGATTTAAGAATAGTAGTGACAGAAATCCCATGTTTCTTACTAGAAAACAGGCTAAGAATACAAGATATTTTGCAGAATGTGACATTTCTAATAGTCAAAGGTCATCAACTGTATTTTTTTTATAAATCAAAAACAGATTGTTACCTAATATGATTTTTATAAATATTAAGATAAAAACATGGAGCCTAGAAGCTAGGTTTAAAATATCTTAAATTTAGAGGCAGTATAGAAAAGTGTGGACATGTATGCCAGAAGAGTTAAAGGAGTTGGATTAGACTCTTTGAACCCTGCCTACTTAATTCATTTTGTGTCCAATTTCCTTTATTCATTTTTCAGTGTCTTACACTGAAATTAATGAATGAAAAGTAGTTGTAATAAACCTAAAAACTATAGTTGTTATTAAATTTACTTGTCTAGGAACTACCTGAAAACTCATTTTGCTTCTAAGTGATAGGTTTTGTATCATCTTATCATTATAGTATATGTTTATTCTTTTAAGACCAGTTTTTTCTTTTTTTCATTTAATCTTGTACTGATCTTTTAGATCTGAGATGCACAATAAAACAGTTAGTCAGAGGTTTGGCCTGCTTTTGGAGTCCTACTGCCGGGCATGTGGAATGTATTTGAAGCACCTGAATAGGCAAGTTGAGGCTATGGAAAAGCTCATTAACTTGACTGACATTCTCAAACAGGAGAAAAAGGATGAAACACAAAAGGTGTGTGACTATTTAGTTTGTTTTTAAGACTCTATTCCTTCAGTGAGCAGCGTTGTTTATAAGTCCAGTGTATATTCAGATCATATAATCCCTGGAATCAAGCAGCTTAGAATTTGGGTCCAAGTTCCACTGCCTCTCCTATATACAAAATGACAATAATTCTTTCTTCATAGGGTTCTTGTGAGAAATATACAAAGCACCTGTTACACAGTCCTTAGAACATACAAGGTGCACAAGAAATATTAGTTGTTTTTACTTTCCTCTCCTTTCTTTTCTATATAGCCCCAAATATTAAAAATTATTCTTTCCTTATTCGATCATTTATTTTCTCTTAGTAATATCTGAAAATAAATGGAAAGAGATTAACTTTTACATTTCTAAGTTTAAAATGGACTCATGTCCTTATGACATGCTCTAGTCATCTGCAGAATAGTATAATTAAGGAATATGAAATATAAAGATTTTTCATGACCTTTTCCTAATCCCTTTTCCTCAGTCTAATCCACCACATCCTACTGTAAAGAGTGAGATCATTGTGCTCACCTGTAGGGAAATGAGCGGTAGAGGGGCAAGTTGAAATCCCAGTTTATTAGTGAGTCCCCAAAGGACAAGAATGTAAATTTGCAGCACTGAATGAATTTTTCCAACATCTTCATTACTTTAAGGGAAAAGAAGAACTTTAAAAAGAAAGTTACTGTGTGAACTTAATCATATAGTATGTAACTGAGTTGGTTTTATTGAAATTCTGGCATATTTATATAAATATATATAAGTTCAAATACCATTGTATTAGAAAATGTACTGTTTCTGATACTGTAATTTATGGGCAAGAGGGGATGGTACACCTTGAAGGAAAAAAATTTACCATATCTATATTGTACCTGAGTTATGAAAAAAGAAGCTAGATATAGGCATTTCTTCTAAGCCAGAGTTTTCATTTCATAAATTAGCTGTGATACAGCAGATTAATCAGGAACATGAAATTCATTACTCAGAACATTTTGGCTTAAATAAAGTTCTGAATTCTGAGAGGGAACTAAAATTGCAGTCATAGACGCAAAAGCAATTGCTTTGAGTGGTTTTATTTTTTTATTATAACAGTGGATGATAAGGTATATAAATATACGTTGTACTAATATTAGGATTGACAGTGGTGGGAAAAGATATGCCTTTGTGTGAGTATAGGACACCTAGTCCACAATGGCTATTCAATTCAGTATGAAAGAAATTTTTTATTACTAAATTTTAAGCATGAAAATTAATTCTTATTTTTAATGCCTAACCTGCCCCCCCTCACATTATATTTCTAATAGATGGAGATTTCCTAAAATAAAATGCCAGGTACTACATGATAGCTCAACAATCTAGGCTTCAGTTTGAATTGATTAAAAGGGAATATTTCTTTTTTCTTTTTTTTTTGACAGGCAGAGTGGACAGTAGAGAGAGAAACAGAGAGAAAGGTCTTCCTTTTTGCCATTGGTTCACCCTCCAATGGCCGCCGCGGAAGGCGCGCTGCGGCCGGCGCACCGCGCTGATCCGATGGCAGGAGCCAGGTGCTTCTCCTGGTCTCCCATGGGGTGCAGGGTCCAAGCACTTGGGCCATCCTCCACTGCACTCCCTGGCCACAGCAGAGAGCTGGCCTGGAAGAGGGGCAACCGGGACAGGATCGGTGCCCCGACTGGGACTGGAACCCGGTGTGCCAGCGCCACAAGGCGGAGAATTAGCCTATTGAGCCACGGCGCCGGCTAAAGGGAATATTTCTTATAGCTATCTACCAGAACCTGAATGTAGTGTGTGATTTCATGTAACATATTTTTGTTAGTCTTTTCCCCACACTTCTCTTTAGCCTCACTAGACCTTTTTACCGAACAAAATATAAATGTGATATTTTCTGAAAAGCCCAAAGTAAGGTCTTTGAACTACAATACTGTGGTCTACTTAGTTTTTCCTCTAGAACAAGGTGTAGCAGAGTTTTTCTTAACGGGTCAGATAGTCAACTTTTTAAAGTTCACAGGCTGTGTGGTCTCTGTCTTCACTATTCAACTCTGTTATTCTCATGTGAAAGCAGTTAATATGTAGCTATATCCTAATGCAAGTTGATTAAAAAAAAAAAAAAAAAGAACTGGCTACTGACCTGCAGGCCACAGTTAATCAGTCCTGCTCTAGAACCAAAACTCAGCAAGCAGAGATTCGCCCCTGGAAGATGTATGGCGCTGCCTTTGTTGACTCTCTCATCGAGGTGCAGTGCTGTATTGTAGAAACCTTCCTGTTTAGAGGGCAACCCATCCAGAAAGTGAATTCAGAGATGATACCATACCAAGGCATCAGTGTTAGATAATAAGTTAGTTTTACTTTTTATAACAGCAGTTTCTAACCATGTTGGCTCTTTTAAAATCAGGTACAAATGAAGTTTTTAGTTGAGCAAATGAGGCAACCAGATTTCATGGATGCTCTACAGGGCTTTCTGTCTCCTTTAAACCCTGCTCATCAACTGGGAAATCTCAGGTGAGGTACTTTCTTGGGAGTTTGATATATTTAAATCAATACCTTTTGTAGATAAAATTTTGATAAAAGTCAAAATGTCTATTATAATGAGTTTCTACTACTTTAAAAAAGTGTAAAACATTTTATAGCTAATAATATAGCTAAAATTTTTGATGTCATAGGATAAGAAATGGAATATTATATCTAGAAAACAATATGTCCCCATGTCATATAAAAATGCTTAAAGCCTAAGATTTATTTTTTTCCTTGCACTCCTTAGAAGCAAATTCATAAATAAAAATTGAAAAAGTTTAAAAATTTTGCACTTCCAAAAGCTATCCTGTATATGTAGTTTACAATAAGTTTAAGGATAATAAGAATAACAAGGCTAAGGTACTTAGTAAAGTTTTTAACTATTTTAAAGGCTTGAAGAGTGTCGAATTATGTCCTCTGCAAAAAGGCCACTGTGGTTGAATTGGGAGAACCCAGACATCATGTCAGAGTTACTGTTTCAGAACAATGAGATCATCTTTAAAAATGGGGATGGTAAGGAAGAGCATTAATGAGCCTATGATCCGTGAATTTAGCTACTTTTTTCTACACAGGATATTTATGAACTGTGAAAACTAAGGAAAGCGATTTAAAGAATACACTTGAGAAAAAAATATATAACAGTAAGCATATGTTTTTATTGTTGGAATACACACACACACGGAGTTGAGGAAATGTTACCCCCGAAGATGATACTTATAATATTAATTACTTTGAGCTGAGGGCACTTGGGGAGCAGTAGATGCAGGCAGAGGCTTTCTCTGCATTCCCCTTACCTGCCTGATGATGGATCCTCCAGAAGGAACTCACTTGTTGAAGATCAACAGGAGGGTTGATCCCTGCAATTCCAACCCAAGTACTTCTTTAATTTTTAATGAGAATACATGTATAGAGGAGAGAAAAATGGCCTCTCGCTACTCTTCTGTTTCATTGGCTGGCCTACAAATTAACTTGACATAAGACAGAGTAACAGAAGAAAAATGATATTTAATTAGATACACACAGGAGTCCCACAGAATATGAGACATGAAGAATATTCAGATAGTTAAAGCTTCATGGTGTCCTGAGCTACAGAAAAGAATAGGGGTTTGGGGCTTCTAGGGTATGAAGATAGCATGTTATGGGAGGGTGAGGAGAGGAAATGTCTGTTAAATAAAGGTTGTCTTGATATGCTGATGCAGTCTCTAATGTAATAAATGTATAGGAGCAGTCCTAAGAAGAATAAGTGAGTGTCTCTCTGAGTGTGGTATCTACCTCCAGTTGATCTTCTTTGGTTGAGGTTGCATTTCTGAACTCCTTCAGAATTAGAAATCCTAAAATCAGTTTCTGTCTTTTGCATGAATGGTGTGAGCATCCATTCATTCCATAAATACTTTTTAAAAGTATGGAAAGTTATGGGGTTGTAGCAGTAGAACAGAACCCCAACCCTCTTTAGTTTATATTCTAACAGGGAAAAGAGGGACATTAAACAAATAATTATAAAAAATACAAAGGAAGAATGTAGTCTGTTAAGGAGACATGTAAACGAAATTCAATTTATTTGGAGTCTAGGCTGTTGGGGGAAACAGGGAGGATAATCCTTGACTTTCTATTAGGGAATGACCTCTCAGCAGGGAATTCTGTTGATCCCAGTCTGTTAGAATAAACAGATGGTTAAGTGAAAAATAAATAACTTTTTAAAAAATTTTGTGAAGTAAAAAAATGCATGCTTTCCCTAACGTTACACAGATAGGTTAATGAGAATACTTTAGAAGTAGATTAAAGAATCAGAATATTGCTTTCTTATAAATTATTTTGAAGAGTAAATTATAGCTTTATTTGTTTTTCATTCAAAAACAATGTGCTAGTATGATCCCCAAGTTGCATTTATGACATTCAGTGGTACATATTATTTGAATTTCAGATTTACGGCAAGATATGCTAACACTTCAAATTATTCGCATTATGGAAAATATCTGGCAAAATCAAGGTCTTGATCTTCGGTAGGTAGCCATAAAAGTAAACTATTAATAAATATTAATTATAGAAGCATATATTTATAAGGAAATGTATATATTAATAATTAACAAGAATTGAGTACGCTATGGTACTTTCATTTGTCCTCCTCTTACTTGGCTTAGAATAGCTAATGAGGTTCCGCAAGGTAAGAGCTACCTCTAACAAGCTAGTGCAGACTCTGCAACTGTCTCTGGAATGTCACCTTTAGGAACAAGATAGAGGAGACACAAGTGCCTTTGTTTATAGTCTGAAGTTAACAAATATAGTAGAAAGTTCATAATAGAAATCATCTAATTCTAAAGCTTTATAAATTTTCTAATCTTATTTTGCAGCAAACTTTTTACAAAAGTTTGTTGTTTTCTGCCAAACCTTGTACAATTACCAGTATTAGATCCAAATTTTATCAAGTCACTGTTTGCTTTTTAAGTTACTGTTACTTCTGTTAATTTTTCCTTCTTCCAATTTGTCTTTTTGCAAATCCAGTCATTCCAGCAAAAGCCACCTTCTCTAAAAGTATTTTTCTCTGTAGGTAAGCATAAGAGTCAAGTCCAGCTGCAGCAATAGGGTAGGTAAAGTAGAAATCACAGGTAATATAGATCAGGATTTATTTGTATGCTTCTTACTGATAAATAATAGCTAGATATAAAAATGTAACAAGGGCAATAGTACCCTTTTGTTGCAAAGGAGATGAGTATTTCAAATTACCTGCTAAGGCACATAATTAAAGTTCCTAACTTCAAATTCTTAATTCCTGACTCATTTCTTAACCTCTGTTGCTTTCCAGGGACAACTGATGTTACACAAATCAAGTTTTTCTTTTTGGGGTAATTTTTTTGTTTCATAAGCCCAGCCCCATACCACTACTAATGCCACTCCCAGAGGAACAGAATGTAAAAGATGCAGAACTAGAAAGAGTAAAGGAATCAGCTGTGTAACCCTGGTAGCTACAATATTTAATTGTAAACTTACGCAAACCATCTAAGGTTAATTTAAGTAAAATCATTGGAAATACCAAGGGTTTTTCAGTCTTAGAAGATTTTCTGGTTTAAAGTTTAAGTACTTAAGTAAAATATAATTAAGAAAAATCATAGCCATATTTTTATTTATACTTGACAAAAGTAGAACTCAAATTCAGGTTTATTTATACCTTTTATACAACAAGACTTATTGGACTCTGACTCTTAACTATGAGCATGCTCAGTTGCAATCAGATGAAAACATAAGGTAAGAAAAAATGAACAAGAGTAACAACCTTAAGAAGTTTTTGTATTTACCAGGGCAGATAGAAGGAAAGCATCTATAAGAGGAATGGCAAGGAAGTAGGAAGACCAGAGTAAGTGATTCACAGAACCCAAAAGAGAAGAGAGATCGACAGTTTGTAGTGTCAGTATTTCAAGAGGTATATGAGAATAAGGACTATGAAAACGGCCCTTGGATTTCAAGACTCAGGCTAGCTTTAGTACGAGTGTATTTAATGGAATGGTAGACACAGAAGCTAAACTATAAGGAAGTAACGGAGAAAATGAAAGTAAGTGACTATTAGTAAGAATATTTTTGGAATTTAGTAAGTAAAGATAAGGTGGAAAGAATGAACAATAGCTTATGAGAACAACACAGCAAGGAAAACCAAACAAAGTGTTTATGTGCCAATTTGAATGTTAGGTGCTTTTTTCTCATTATCTCTTTAAATCCACATATCTCTACCTTTGACTGCCTGTCCTACTTAATATTCCTTCCCCACCCACCCCCCTTTAATATGTAATGAAATAGGAAGTACTCTAAAAGCACTCTGCCACATCCCGAAATATGGTTGTTACCAAGGAAAAGGCTTGTGGGATTGAGCTGTGAGCTGAACTTGTAGTTTTTTTTTTTCCTGGAACATCATTTTTACCTAAAATAACAATAATAATAATAGGCAAGCTACAGTTTTTCAGAAATGGGTATTTGGCAGGCATTTTTTTTTTTTTTTTTAATGAACAGTATGTGCCTATCTCTTCAAAGAAAACAACTGTGACAGTATTTGCTGCCAACAATAACTTTTGAACTTTCAATCAAAAATTAAAATTTTGGAAACACTTGTATCCACCACTGAACTTAGTAGTGTCCCCAAACTTTCTGATAAGATTGGTGACAGTATTAACAATTGTGATTTAAAATGTGATATAAAAGTGCCAACATTTGGGAGATCTGTATAAATCAGTAAACTGTGTCTTCCAAAAAACCACTGCAAGATATGATAAAGTCATATATGGGTGAAAGATCCATTCAGAGGAAAGACAGACAATTTAATTTTAATGTAGCATTGTAAAAAGCTTATTGATATAGTTTCAGATTCCATATTGCAATTTGAAAAACTATCTCTTGTCAGATTGGCATACTGTCAAGGAAATACTTGATAGTTATCTGAGAAGGCTATTATGACAATATTCCTCCTTTTTCTAATTACATGTCTATGTGAGGGTACATTTTCTTGATATATATCAATTAAAACAACACATGCGATTAGTTATAGAGGTATGTAAGAAAACCTAGAGAAATACTGTAAAACCATACATTTAAAAATTTGAAAGAACTGTCACTCTTCACTCTACGTGTTTTTAAATACTTTTTTTTTTTTTTTTTTTGACAGGCAGAGTGGATAGTGAGAGAGAGAGACAGAGAGAAAGGTCTTCCTTTTTGCCGTTGGTTCACCCTCCAATGGCCGCTGCAGCCGACGCATCACGCTGATCCAAAGCCAGGAGCCAGGTGCTTCTCCTGGTCTCCCATGCAGGTGCAGGGCAAAGGACTTCGGCCATCCTCCACTGCCTTCCCAGGCCATAGCAGAGAGCTGGCCTGGAAGAGGGGCAACTGGGAGAGAATCCGATGCCCCAACTGGGACTAGAACCCGGTGTGCTGGTGCCACAAGGCGGAGGATTAGCCTGTTGAGCCACGGCGCCGGCCGTTTTTAAATACTTTTTTGGTACAAGCTGTTGTTTATATTAACACATAATTTGTTTTGACTTTTTAATTTTTATCTTCTTTTTGATTTCTAATATCAATAGATGTAATCCATATAAAACCTCTTTTGGATCTTCAGTAATTTTTACAAATGTAGAGGAGTCCTGAGACCAAAAATTGAAGAACTTCAACCCTAGGCTTCTTTTTAAAGATTTATTTATTTTATTTGAAAGGCAGAGTTAGAGAGAAAGAGAGAGACAGAGAGAGAGATCTTGCATCTGCTGGTTCACTCCCCAAGTGGCCACAATGGCCAGAGCTGGGCCTATCCGAAGCCAGGAGCTTCTTCTGGGTCTCCCACTTGGATGCAGGGGCCCAAGGACTTTGGCTATCTTCCACTGCTTGCCCAGGTCAGAGCAGAGAGCTGGATCAGAAGTGGAGCAGCCCATATGGGACGCCAGCACTGCAGGGTGGTGGCTTTACCCACTACGCCACAGTGCTGGCCCCTACTCTAAACTTTTGTTTAGATATTAGTTAACCATCTTTAAATTCACCCATATTTTTAAAGTTATGTTTATATTTTAGTAGCCATAATAATTTTCTTTTCTCTTCTGATGAATGGTTAAGTGCTGTCTCAATTGAAAGTTACAACAAATGTGGTAGATAATTTTCAGGATTTTTTAGAAATATGTCACACCGGCCAGAGCCGCAGCTCACTTGGCTAATCCTCCACCTGCGATGCCGGCACCCTGGGTTCTAGTCCCGGTTGGGGCAACAGATTCTGTCCCAGTTGCTCCTCTTCCGGTCCAGCTCTCTGCTGTGGCCCGGGAGTGCAGTGGAGGATGGCCCAAGTCCTTGGGCCCTGCACCTGCATGGGAGACCAGGAGGAAGTACCTGGCTCCTGGCTTTAGATCGGAGCAGCGCCCCAGCCAAAGTGGCCATTTGGGGGGTGAACCAACGGCAAAGGAAGACCTTTCTTTCTGTCTCTCTCACTGTCTAACTCTGCCTGTCAAAAATAAAAATAAAAAAAGAAAAGAAAAAGAAATATATCACACTACAAAAAAGAAAATTAGGAACAGGCATTTGACACTGCATGAAGGAACACCTGCATCTCACATCAGAGTGCCTGTGTTTGAGTCTCAGCTCTATTTTCAATTCCAGTTTCCTGCTAATGCACACCCTGGGAGGCAGCAAGTGATGATTCAAGTACTTGGGTCCCCCTGCCACCCACAAAGGAGACATGGATGAAGTTCCTGGGTCCTGGCTACAGCCTGTCCCAGCCCCAGCTATTGCAGGCACTTGCAGGGTGAACCAGCAGATAGAAGAGGTCCCCTCCCTCCCTCTTGCCTTTCAAATAAATAATTAATATAAAGAAATTTTAAAAGATTAAAATTAGTAGGACAATAAAGATCATGCATGCATGACAGAGTTTCAAATAGAATAGTTATGTTTTAGTTTATTTAAATATTTCTTTTTAAATTCCATCATATAATTTTGTGTTTCCCCTTTTATAGAATGTTACCTTATGGTTGTCTGTCAATTGGTGACTGTGTGGGACTTATTGAGGTGGTGAGAAATTCTCACACTATCATGCAGATTCAGTGCAAAGGTGGCCTGAAAGGTGCACTGCAGTTCAATAGCCATACACTGCATCAGTGGCTCAAAGACAAGAACAAAGGAGAAATGTGAGTTTTATCGTTCTTTCTAGATCAGTCTAAGTTTTTTGTTAGATGAATCTGTTAGTGGTTATATATGTTTATATATATATCTTAATGGTTGTATATGCCACAGAAAATAGTTAATCATACTTATTTGGAAAAAAATATGCCTCAGACTTTGAAATATATGAGGTTATTATGTTCAAATGACCAAAATTGCTCTTACTTTGATAAAATCCTAGACTTTTAACTTGGGTATCTAAAATATGTTCTTATTATTAGCTCGTTTTTTAAATTAACATTGCACATTTGAATTTCATTTCTAATTCATTATGTCAATGATTAGAAAAATTAATTTTAATGATTTATTTTTCACTATAATCACTATTCTTTGGTCAGAAACATCTGGAAATTTTCTTAGGAACCCTTGAAAATTCCTTAGATCACTGGACTTAGTTACTTTCTTCTGTAATGTCAGTGATTATTTAATTGTTTCAGTAGCAACCTTAACCAAATTTTTTAATGTAGCCTGTATCTCTATATTTCCACACTACTCGTAAGTTATTTCTTTGTAGATATGATGCAGCCATTGACCTGTTCACCCGTTCATGTGCTGGCTATTGTGTTGCAACTTTCATCTTGGGAATTGGAGATCGGCACAACAGTAACATCATGGTGAAAGATGATGGACAAGTAATGGCTTTCTCTCTTTATAATTAGTGCTCTTAAACTGCATTTATTAAGATATTGGATAGCGGCATACAGAAACCATAACATAATTTCTTATTTTTGAAAGCTGTTTCATATAGATTTTGGACACTTTTTGGACCACAAGAAGAAAAAATTTGGTTATAAACGAGAACGTGTACCATTTGTTCTGACACAGGATTTCTTAATAGTGATTAGTAAAGGAGCCCAAGAATGCACAAAAACAAGAGAATTTGAGAGGTAAGCTGAAGAAATCAAAAGCACAAAATAAAGAATTCTTCTACTGTAACAGAAGCAGTTGATGTTTTTGAAGCAATTTAGAATAAAACATGTTGTTTAGCAAAATGACTTTTGTAAAAACAATGTTTTAATATTTTTGTGTTTATCTATTTTGTATGATACTGAGAATTAAAATGGAAAGGGAAATCAGTTTAATCTGGTGAGCTAATTAAGACCTAAAAAGAAAATATCCCTGAATTTCATAACACATTAAAAATTTTTACTTACTGCTATGTGAATAATTGGATTATACCTTCTCTGTATTGACAAACAGTGGCTATTGCCTGGAAACAATTTTCAGTCATACAATGTAAAGAAGTCAGTGAACTATAAATGCTGTGATTTTTTTTTCATAATTTTTCTTACCACCTGATGATAGTTTATTAGTTTGTCTTAGTCCTTAATGCACTTTTTAAAGCCTTTTATAAAATTATTTCTTATCTATAACTGAGTCCTGGCCCTAAGCCTAAAAGCTCTATTATGGACCAGTACATTTGTTTAATAAATAATTACTCAACTTCTGATGTGCCAGCTGTTGTTCTAGGTGCTGATGACAACACATAAATAATTAAGTCCTTATCTCATAGAGTTCACATTCTAGTTGGGGAAAGGGAATAGAAAAGTGTTGGTGGAGACAGCAGGGAAAGGAATGTGTTTTTTATACTTTCATATTAAAAGGCCTCTCTAATTGTGTAGCATGTGAGCAGAGACCCTGGAGGTAATGGCTTCACACTGACCAAACTGTTCTTACTACTTATAGGTTTCAAGAGATGTGTTACAAGGCTTATCTAGCTATCCGGCAGCATGCCAATCTCTTCATAAATCTTTTCTCAATGATGCTTGGCTCTGGAATGCCAGAACTGCAATCTTTTGATGACATTGCATATATTCGAAAGACCCTAGCCTTAGATAAAACTGAGCAGGAGGCTTTGGAATATTTCATGAAACAAATGAACGATGCACATCATGGTGGCTGGACAACAAAAATGGATTGGATCTTCCACACAATTAAGCAGCATGCATTGAACTGAAATGATAACTAAAAAACTGAGAGCTCAATATCTGGATTCTACACCGCACTGTTAATAACTGTCAGCAGGCAAAGACTGATTGCATAGGAATTGCACAATCCATGAACAGCATTAGAATTTACAGCAAGAACAGAAATAAAATACTATATAATTTAAAATAATGTAAACGCAAACAGGGTTTGATAGCACTAAACTAGTTCATTTCAAAATTAAGCTTTAGAATAATGCGCAATTTCATGTTATGCCTTAAGTCCAAAAAGGTAAACTTTGAAGATTGTTTGTATCTTTTTTTAAAAACAAAACAAAACAAAAATTCCCAAAATATATATAAATGATGGAGAAGGAAAAAGAATGATGTTCTGTTTGTCTTGCAAATGCTCTGTGTTTCGACATGTGGACACAACTATAAGGCTGTTATTGCATTAGGACTGAGTCAACTGGAGTTTATGTTGAATTACATAGAATGGAAAAGGATGACAATTTCTTATTTTTCCATTGCTGTTCAATTTATAGTTTGAAGTGGGTTTTTTGACTCCTTGTTTAATGAAGAAAAATGCTTGGGGTGGAAGGGACTCTTGAGATTTCTCCAGAGACTTTTTCTTTTTAATAAATCAAACCTTTTGATGATTTGGGGGTCTTATCTGCACAATTTTGGAAGCAGTCACAAATGAGACCTGTAATAAGGTGGTGTTTTTGGTTTTGGGTTTTTTGCTTTTTGTTTCTTTTTGACAGTATTCTTAATACCTAGGGAAATTCTGGGCTCCCACAAAGTGAAATAATCATCATAGAAACAGAATGAGCAGGAGTAGTTCTCATTCCAGGATTGTACAGTATTCACCTTAAGTTGATTTTTTTTCTCCTTTTGCAATTGAACTGAACACATTTTTCATGCATGTTTTCCAGAAAATAGAAGTATTAATGTTATTAAAAAGATTATTTTTTTTATTAAAGGCTATTTATATTATAGAAACTATCATTAATATATATTCTTTATTTACATAATCTGTCCCATAGTCATGCATTGTTTTGCACCCCAAATTTTTTATTGTTGGTGGCAGCATGGTTAGCTTTTCTCTTGGTCTATAGGTGAGGCTCAGGCACTATCCAATTTACACCATTAACCAGCGTATAACTACTTAAGGAAAGAAGATTAAACTTCATCCTTCTTCCTTTTCTTCGCTTTTATATTCACATGAATCCCTGATCTTCCATCCTCCTTTATGGTTGAGAATGGCTCAATCATTCACAAAATTAACACCATTTAGACTATCTTTCTGAATGCTGAAACCCCTCTATTGAGGTATGCTGATGAATAATACTTTATAATATGGGGGAATAGAAACCATGAACCTTTTACCTTTTTAAGCTATGTATTCATATCTGAATAATAGAAGTAGGACATTAAACCATTGTAAGATCATATCCTATTATCAAGTGGCCAGAGCTTACTCTCTGTCCTTATTAAATCCCATTTAAGCACAGGACACATTCTTAAATATGTTGAAAAGCATTAACCAAGATGTAGGAGTTAATGCTAGTCATCACTCTAGAATCTGATATTTTACTCAGTATTTGAAATGAATGGTTAATGTCCTAGGAAATAGCTTTAGCAAATGCCCAGGTGCCACTCCAAAAAAAAAAAAAAAAAAGTGCAATAATTTACTGACAGTTTTCTAGATATTATTGGAAAACAACTTTTAAAGAGTGCACACTGTATACTCTAGTACAACATCATCACTTTTAAAGTACTCATTTATGAAATCAGATACCTATAGTAGAAGTCTTGGATAGTGAACAAGGGACTCTAATACAAATATTCTTAATATCTGGCTATTTTAGAACCCTTAAAGGGCATAATTATTGAAGATTTAGGTACTTCACTAAAGCATGTATATAATATTGCCAACAAAAAGGTGAATTTGAAAATTAGGGTAACTTCTGTAAACTGTCTTGGAATAGTTAAGCAGAATTTAAACTGTTTTAATGAGGAAACCAAATAGATTATTTTGCAGATACAGAGTTCATAACTTATTAAAACTTCACAGTCAACATCTTGTATTATTTAGATATAAACCGCCAATGCATACTAATATCCCAGTGTTTTCTATATCAGGGATAGATTACAGGAAAACTCAGTGAATAGTATAAATCTGAGACTTTAGGGGTAGAAACTGAAGATTTAACAGAGAACTTTGTTTTACCCGAGTGCCAAAACTTTGAGCCTCCCCTAACAGAATTCATACAGTTTTTGCATTTTTTTAACATCATCAGTCTAGATATTTGCCCACCCATCTTCCCCTAGGTCCTCTCCACCATTAAAACACACAAGCCACATAATTTATTTCATCATTTATATTTATTTTCAAGAGTTATTACAACCAAATTAATTCTATATGATTAAGTATAGACAAATTCTATAAAGAATACAGATTAAGTAAAGAAAGAAAGGACAGGTAATGCTCAGAAAGGCAGAAAAAACAAGAATCGAATTGAATGCTACACGGGGTGCCTAGGATCTGTTTCAAGTCAGCGACAACATAGCCACTTCCAGGTACTTCAGTATCCGAGATCAGTTCACATGGATTGATCAGTTCCTATAGCCAACCCTCCTTGTCACTGAATATAGTGTGACTGACTTTTGGCTCTACAATTTCATTGGGTCACTCAAAACTATTTCCTTCAATAATTATTTTGGAGAAAAAATAAATATATTGTAGCAAGAAATAATCAACTGTTTGAAAATCATGCTTTAAACTTTTTACCATATTCTCAGCTATACAAAAACATTTATTTTGAAAATTTTTAGACTGCTGTTAATTTGAAATCTGTTAATTTTATTGTGGAATTTGTTTTTTTTTTAAAAAAAAAAAAAGATGTTTCTAATTGGATTTTTTTAAAGAATGGAATTTGGTTGCTATTTTATGATAGAACCTAAGCTTTCTGTGGTTCTTAGTGTCCTCTGTAAAATTTAGTGTCAAAGTAATCAACTTTGAGGTTTTCCCTTCTATTATGCTTTATATTACAAGCCCATTAGGAAATGGGAACCTGGTGAATATATAATGAATTGTAAAATATTTTAATGTGTAATTTTTTTCAACTGTGAAACTATGAGTATTGGTTTTTTGATGAAAACAGCTGCTGATCAAGTATTTTGTGTAAAGCGTAGTTCTTATTCATCAGGAAAATGATGACTTGATTAGACTGTATATACCCCCTTGGATTTTACCTTAAATGGATTGGTGACTTTCACATAGGTAAAACACAATCCATCTGTATTCTTTTTTCCACCTAAAACTCAGTGCTTTGGCTCATAGAAAAAAATCGTGAGCAGTCTATTTCAAAGGCACTTTGGAAATTTCACAGCACATAAAATTGGATTTATTTTCTGAATGATTTTTGTACATCCAGTTCATGTTTTAATTAGTAGCCCATCCTTGCCAACTCTTTGATAAATTTAATTTCAGTAGTATTTTAAAACTAGCACATTAACTTCTTCTGAATATTATTCAGTTCCTTTTGTTTCTGTGTCTGCACAATCTTCAGACCTGGGCTGGACCCATATACTCAAAGTCCACTTTAAAAAATAATTTGGTGTCCAAGACATCACTGAAATAATTCAATTTAAAGGCAATATGTGGTGTTAATAGATTGTGGTGCTTCTACTATTTAAAGACAACCTTCATACTTCAGATGTTTTTGAAAAAAGGGGAATATGAAGGAGGGGGCAAAACAGGGAGGAGTCATTTGAACTCCATTCTTTATATCCATCCTGCTCAGATGGGGTGTCTCTAAGAGAAGGCTGAAAGTTGTGGGAAGACGTGAGTACCATGACAGTTAACTCTTCATGAAGGATGGGATTGTGAATGTTGAAATGTAAAATTCAGCATCAACAATATCGTCAGATAATAATTCTTGGTGACAGAATAATACAGCTGGGCTGTTTTTTAAAATAACAAATGCAAAACCATTTTTAATTATTACATTAAATTGTAAATATATCGTATGTGCCATGGCCTGGGAAGCCTGTTTTCTTTTCTCTTAAAAGTTATTTAACTCTCTGAAAAGATTATAAGGTTTAGCTCAAGATAACTATGGTCCTGATAAAATTGGATGGTTAACTCTACCTCAGAAGACTAATAAGAAAAAAAAAAAAAAAGATGAGTCACAATTCAATACATCAGGCAACATTTTGCAGAGCACTCTATTTTAGAGCTACAAAGACAGAGTTGGCATGCCTTCTTTTAAATGGAATAGCAGATATTAAGAAAAGATTTAGGCTAAAATTCAATCATGGCTCCAGCCATTTGGGAAAGGCTATCATGTGAGGAGGTTCATGGTACGAGGTTCTTGAATATGGCATTTAAAATTTGTTTTGTTCTCTTTTCTTCACTATTAGTACATCTGATGTGGTGTATTTGCACACATTTCGATTTGTATATACACTGCTTTACCAGTCCTACTCGAGACATCTTTTATAAAAGGTGTAAACAAATATCAAAGTTCTAAAATTCAGACGAGTTTAGAATTTATTAGGAGTCTCCCAAGTTGGGATGTTAGTCTTTAAAGACACTTATTTCATTCAAGTATTCCACTTAAGAGTTTTGTACTTCCTTGTTATTAGTACAGCACCATTCCTTTGGTTTGGTTTTAGGTGTGTTAATATTCCAGCATTGCCAACTAGCAGAAAGTGACAAGTGTGAGCCATAAGGATATTTTCTGACTTAATTTTTTCAGAAGTACATATAAAAGATGTAATGGGAAAAGTAAAAATTAGTGTATTGTATATATAGTGTTAATTAGGTAACTGATTTTCACTACCAACATTAGCTTCTATTCCTCATGTTGGTAAGTACAGGGAAAGTTTTTAAATGAATTTTGTAAGCCACTTAAAGTCAACGAGTCTGTTTGCAAACTTATTTAATCTGTCACTACGATAATTTTGTGGGTGTGCTAAGAACTGTGTATATTTTTAGGTATTCTTTTTGTTAATCCTTCCCCTTAGCAAGAAGGCAGAAAACCTTCAGTGTTTCCTATTAAAATATCTTTAATAAGATTAAACTCCTCAATTCTAGTATGAATTTCTAAATGTGGTCATTATCTATTGATTTCATGTGACAAAATCCCTTATCAAGATTTAATTTATGTTCCTAAGAGTCGTTGAAGAACCTGGCCTTCATCTAATTTCTAGAAATGTATTTTGTTATGGAACCCAAGTTTCAAGTGGAGTTAGTGGTTTCATTGTAATTCAGTCCTTGGACGTAATTGAGGAGAAAAAAAATCTAAAAGAATATATCCTTTTGGGACATAACTTATTACTTTAATATCTTGGGGAATGTAACACTACCAAAAGAAGACCAAAACACATCATATGTTTACTTTGGAAACTTCAACAAAGAACTCAAACCATCCTTTTTGGCCCCATTAATTGTGGCAACTCTGTTTCTCTATATTTTGCTCATTCAATGAATTGAAGACCTGTGGTATAATGCACTAGTTAGGAGAAAAATGTTTTAATGTTCTTTTAATGATGACCCAAAAAAGTATTTGACACAGCAAGATGCATGTGTTATTATATTGAGAATATAGAATAATTATACGATATCACTAAATTTAAGACCTCTTCCCAGTCTTGCTGTTCCTAGCAAGAAGTTTGGCCTGTGACTGCACTTCCTGTTTGTGCTCATCAGAAACTGTCAATGTCTGCTTTTCTTTAACTTTGCAGTCTGTAACATCACGCTGTTTATTAAAAAACAAAAAAATTACTTTGACTTGTGTCCAAACAATCCTTAGTGTACTATGTAAACAAAGAACTGTGGTAATTCTATTTTGACATTTCTTTTGAAAAGCATACCAGTGTTGCTAACAATCAAAATTTAGCTGAATTTGAGTTCTTTTCAATAATAACTAAGAATACTTGTTTGCCCCCATCATGTCTTAAAAGCCAATTTTTCTGCTGCAGTTAAAGTGATAAATATTAGAGAAGTGTAGCATGAAGAATTACATTCTAAGTTGACATATGTTTATACATACACCTGTGAATGTATGTAGATTGTGTGTGTGTGTGTGTGTGTAAGCAGATGGACCAGAATCTAAAAGGCTAAAAGTAAACTGGTTTTTCTGTTATCATAAACTTTGCAAAAGGTAAGTTTGGGCTTTTCTTTGAGCAGTGATGCACATGGGCATTGATACCAATGTATCAATGTGTATACTTTTAGGTATATTCTAAGGTAAAAGTATATACATTCTATCGATGTGTATATTTTTAGGTATATTCTAAGCAATTAAATCATTGCATAAATTTTATTTCTTTGTCTCTTAAGATACTTTAAAAAAAAAAAACTTATTTATTTGAAAGGCAGAGTTGGAGAGGGAGAAACAGATCTTTCATCAAATGACTACGTGGAAGCCAGGAGTCAGAACTTTCATCTAGGTCTCCCAAGTGGGTGGCTGATGCCCAAGGACTTGGGCCATCCTCCATTGCTTTCCCAGACAGATTAGCAGGAAGCTGGATTGGAAGTGGAGCAGATGGGGCTCAAACAAGAGCCACAACTTCTCTGAGTATAAGAGCTCTTTCCTGGGATGAACCAAGTGGACACTGGAATTGAAAACCGCAGTATTTGGAACTTAAACTTTAGATTTCAGATAATGGTTTTGAATTTGTTAACAGGAAAAAAAATCCAGTAATTGTATATTGTTAAGTGAAAAATGTACTAAGAAATAGAATAGAGGTGTCCTTAATTTAAGAAAACTATAAAATCGTGGTTTGCTGAATGATTTCAAATGTGCATGCATACATGTTTTATTAGAGAATTATTCAGCATGCAAAATAATTTATCACAGCCTTTACACAGCACATGCTGGGGCTTAGATATATGTTACATTTAGTCAAGAAAGGGGAGCAGGCATGCAGAATCCTCTCTTGCAAGCCTCCTGCTCTATGCTCTGTACCAGCTGTTCCCTGAAAAGTCCCATGGCGGACTGAATATTGCAACTTAGCACAAGATTTTTTCTTTATCTGAACATTTTTTAACACCTCTACTAGATGCCAGAAACTAAGCC
This sequence comes from Lepus europaeus, assembly GCF_033115175.1. Lineage (NCBI taxonomy): Eukaryota > Metazoa > Chordata > Mammalia > Lagomorpha > Leporidae > Lepus > Lepus europaeus. The sequence continues at coordinate 100,702,399 of NC_084828.1, read as the reverse complement.
AGATGTTTCTCACACAGCCTCGCCTTGTTGTTTCCTTAAAAGAACCTCATGAAAGAAGAGGTTATCCCCATTATATAGATAAGAGTGATTCAGACCATTGAGCTGATTTTCCTGAGAGTAACCTACCTAAAAAGCTACAGTTATTGCCTACAAATACAAATAAATCCTACACATGTTTTTCTCCAGCACTCCACAGGAGAAAACAGGAGACACCAAGATTGCTCTTTACTGCATAAATCTGTATTAGTCTATTTATTGTTTAGGAATTCCTGACCTGAAAGTAATTGATGAGGCATGAAACTGTGTAGAATTAGTTTTTGGTTTGATTACATCTACATGTAGAAGTTGCTTCCAAAGTCTCATTCTTCTGATTGTCCATGATTTAAGACTTTTTAGTAAAATTTTATAGATACTTGGAGGCACATGGGAAAATCAGAACAAACTCAGCTTAATCTGCAAAGCATTTGTTGGGAGTGCCTTATACCACCATCATTTAATAACCATGATTGATTAAAGTACAGGCAACTGTTGGCTCTCTTCTCAGGACTTCTCTCCAGTGTGAATTATCTGAGGTGAATGTTGAAATCCAGTACAGCTTCTCCCTACTGCACCACACATTGCCAGCCTTTTCTCCCACTCCCAACAGGACGTACACAAGGGATAACATGAGCTTATGAAAAGCATAATTAACTGGAAAAACGTTGCTGAAAGACAAATTACATGGCACATGGCAAGGTTAAGTATAAATAACTCTAAACTTAGTGAATCTTCTAGGCAGCAGCTTTCTTCATCATGAATGGTGATGAACAAACTATAATAAATATGTTAAAGTCTACATTTTTACAATTTTCTGCCAAAGTTTCATCCTCTGTAGTGAATGTAGTGCTCATGACAGATTTTGTATGAGAAATATTGTCATGTGAGCTATACTGTATAGAGTGAGGCAGAAAGTTCAGTGCTCAATAGACTAGATGCCTTCAGTATTTCCATATTTACAAGTTCAAAGTAGAGCAGAATAACTCCCTTGAACTCATTTTGCCACAAGGGAACAAGAAATGCTTCCTTGGCTCATTGTGGAAACAGATTTGAAGTAGAAAACGTGGTGAATTTGTATGTATATATAGAATAAACAATACATAATGAGGCATTTCAAAATTTTTTCCCACATGAAAATACGATTACCCAACTATGTGGTTAGTTTGCAAGCAGGAATAATTAGGCCTTCAACCACAGAAACTGCAGGTGTCTATGTGAAGGCCAGTACTTTAATTTGGCCACCATCTTAAAATTTCTCTACTCCTTCCACTGCTTCTCCCTGAACTCCACAGTTTGAGTTGGTGTTGCTCTGTAAGGAGTGCTTTGCCACCTACCTCATCTCTGACTGCAGGGCTGTATTTTTTCACACAGTAGGGACAAGTGCTGTGTTAATCTCACCATGCCAATGATCAGGACACCACCTACCAGAGTCAGTGAAGGCCAAAATAAACAGTGGAAGATAACCATTTGGTCATACTTTTTAGTGAGAACGACGTCTTCAGATTGGCTGTCTGGGCTGTAGAAGCACAGAAAGGGGGTCCCGTTTTTGTGATCGAAGAATTCCTTTATGTCCCGAGCACTGTTGAGCAAATCATTCCCATCCCGGTGGCACTTGGGCGTGTAAAAGCACTAGGAATATGGAGGAGAGTAAAGGTAAGGACACTGTCACCAACACCAAGCGCCTGACAGTTTTAATTCTGAAACTGCTGAAGCTATTAGTTTCAATCTTAAAAGATGATTAAAAAAAAAAAAGTACATAGCCTCTGGGAAATGGTTGGCAGGAGGACACAGCGAAATGGATGGTTCTAGTCCCAGTTGGGGCACCGGATTCTATCCCAGTTGCCCCTCTTCCAGGCCAGCTCTCTGCTGTGGCCCGGGAAGGCAGTGGAGGATGGCCCAGGTCCTTAGGCCCTGCACCCCATGGGAGACCAGGAGAAGCACCTGGCTCCTGCCTTCGGATCAGCGCGGTGCGCCGGCCGCAGCGGCCACTGGAGGGTGAACCAACGGCAAAAAGGAAGACCTTTCTCTCTGTCTCTCTCTCTCACTATCCACTCTGCCTGTCAAAAAAAGAAAAAAAAAATTATATGATACTGCAGGAGACCAACCTCATACTGTGTCGTCTGCCCCCATGTCTTTTCCTGAACAGTAACCCACTGAATCCATTTGTTCATTCAACAAACAACACCTGTCTATAGGAAAATCTCTTACTAATGAATAGCACCTTGAGACTTTTGCCCTCGGCCCACAGAGAGGGAGTCCCCCCTTGGGCTCTGGGTCCTGGGAGGTAGAACCAGTGGAGAAGAAAGAAGCTCTGTCAGCTGATCATTTTTTCAAAAAAAAAGAAACCTTGAGGTTTATCACCATACCCATTAGGCACTTGTGCTATGCTAAGGACCTACAAGAATGTTTTGGGATCTTAAAAATTATTGCATCTAAACTAGAAAACAGGAATACTCAGATTGAAATTAGTGCTTGATTAAGGACTCCAAAGAGTTGGCCAGCGCCGCGGCTCACTAGGCTAATCCTTCGCCTGCGGCACCGGCACCCCGGGTTCTAGTTCCCGTCGGGGCGCTGGATTCTGTCCCGGTTGCCCCTCTTCCAGGCCAGTTCTCTGCTATGGCCCGGGAGTGCAGAGGAGGATGGCCCAAGTCCTTGGGCTCTGCACCCGCATGGGAGACCAGGAGAAGCACCTGGCTCCTGCCTTCGGATCAGTGCAGTGCACGGGCCGTAGCAGCCATTGTGGGCTGAAACAACGGAAAAAGGAAGACCTTTTTCTCTCTCACTGTGTAACTCTGCCTGTCAAAAAAAAAAGGGGGGGGGGGGGGACTCCAAAGAGTAACAGGCCAACTAATCTAACACAATTCAACTTATAGTTAGGTGTAAATATAAACTTTAATAAGTCATATAAACTAGTTATGTAACTTACTAAAATTATAATTTTGAAGTTTGGTTAAAGAAGATCTCTTGCTTGATTTAAGGTAGACCAAGTATGTTTTCACATGTTTGACCCAGTGGGCAGTGAAGTCTTGAGAAGGACTGCCCACAACTTCCTCATTGGCTCAAACTGTAAGTTTCAGATGGCAGCTTATGAAATCAGAATAATTCCTCTCCTTTCTACATGCTGAATTTCTCCTCCAACAATACTTTTAGTTTCATTTATCCTCACTTAACCACTGTAAAATTATTCACTAGAAGGAAACAAATTTGCCTGCTAGGATCGGCACTGGGTTCGTCATCCTGCTTGGGACAGTCTGGCATGGAAGGGTTGCTATACTAAGAGCTCTTTAATTTCATGAACTTGACATTACCTCGGAATTTATCTGGGCAGCCTCTTCATTATAATGTAGGAGAGCTTTCTGACCTGAGTGGGTGAGGTTCACAAATACCTGAAGACAGGGGTACTTGCCCTGACCTCTGCAGTCCACACCACAGGTGAAAACACAGTCCAGCCAGTCATCCATGATGTGTGTGCGGATGGTAGTGCAGTTCGACTCTTCTCTCTGAGTGCTTCAATTTAAAAAACAAAAAATTTCTCCACCTACTAGAAATGCAGTTTACGTATCTATTGTGGCATCCCAGGGCAGCTGTCTATTCAACGTAATATAGGACCATTAAGAGCACAAAATGCTCAGAGAGCATGGAGGTGATAGAGACAGGGCTAACACCAGTACATTACCAAAATTCATCTCAATTCTGCTCCTACTGGTGTATTTCTCACTGTACAAACCCTATAATGGCTGTCAAACTTAAGAATCACCCAAGGGGCCAGCACTGTGGTGCAGTGGTTAACGCCCTGGCCTGAAGCGCCAGCAATCCCATATGAATTGGCTACTCCACTTCCAATCCAGCTCTCTGCTATGGCCTGGGAAAGCAGCAGAAGATGGCCCAAGTCCTTGGGCCCCTGCACCCACATGGGAAACCCAGAAGAAGCTCCTGGCTCCTGGCTTAGGATCAGCACAGCTCCAGCCATTGCAGCCAAATGGAAGTGAACCACTGGATAGAAGACCTACCTCTCTCTCTCTCTTTCTCTCTCTTTCTCTCTCTCTGCTCTCTGTGTAATTCTGACTTTCAAATAAATAAATAAATCTTAAAAAAAAAAAAGAATCACTCAAATAAATTTGTTAGGATGTGTTAAAATGTGGATTCCAGGGTTTCAATCTGAGAGATCCTAGCACAGGAGGTCTGAGTTGAGATCCAAGAATCTGTTTAATACTATTTCAGATGCAGTTATTTGAAGAACTCTAAATACTATAACCACCAAAAGCCATGCTCACTTAGAAATTCATGCTTCATCATCTCAAAATACACCCACTGGCTTGTCCTGATGAAAATGTGCCTTGGAGACTCTAACTACAGGTCTTTTAGCATGGCCTCCAGAAGTTCTAGTAGCAAGGTGCAGGTCCGTGGGCCCATTCTACTTCTAAGCAGGCAAATGTAAAACAGGAGTGTGTCTTGGAAAATCCGTGGTTTTGCTGTCAGGCTGTGGAGGCCAGGAGCTACAGCCTGCTCGTCTTTATGTTCCTCCAAGTTAAGCACAATGTCTCACATGAGATGCTCTATAAGACTTGCACTGAATTAACTATTACTTGGAAAAGGTTCCTTGAGAATTCGCACAAGCACTACATATGCAGGATGTCCTAGATGCGAGAGAGGTGGAAGGCAAAATCCCTCTCACGAACACCTTGTGGTGGTGGTAGTGAGGAGAAAGGACAAATATGTACCCAGTAATCAGAGAACAGGGCCAGGATAAAGTAAATGAGAGAGAGGAAATGCTTTGATTGCATGTTGAGACCAGCTTTTGCTCACCAACACCCTGATCTTGGTGGGTCTTTGTGTTTGTTTCCTAGAGCCTTAGAAGTTAGATTACCAAATTCTGCAGGCAAATTGTTTGAAAAGGATTATCCAGCTATGTTCATACTGTATTTTCCTTAATATCTAAAACTATAAATAGATTCATAAATATCTGGAACTAACTTTCTTTAGTAATATAACACACTTTTTTTTTCTTTAAAGATTTACTTATTCATTTGAAAGAGTTACACAGAATGAGGAGAGGTGTGGCAGGCAGGGGGGTCTGCCATCTGCTAGTTCACTCCACAGCTGGTTGCAATGGCAGGAGCTGTACCAATCCGAAGCCAGGAGCCAAGATCTTCTGGGTCTCCCACACGGGTGCAGGGGCCCAAGGACTTGGGCCATCTTCTGCACTTTCCCAGGCCATAGCAGAGAGCTGGATCAGAAGTGGAGCAGCCGGGACTCCAACTGGCGCCCATATGGGATGCCAGCTCTGCAGGTGGCAACTTAACCCATTACACCACAGTGCCAGCCCCGTAATATAACACACTTGAGATGTACCATGACTACAAGGCCTACGGCACAAAAATCATTGAATGTGGCCTAAGAAAAAATACTGGACAACTGAAAATACAAAAATGAAAGATACAGTTTTTCATAGCACTGGCTTGCTTTTCCACCAAATTAATTTGTATATTTATTTAAACGGCATCCTGAAGTAATATTTTAAAGTTGCCTGTTTATTTCTTAAAATTAAAGATCTATGGTGTGGGCATGTGACACAACAGGTTAAGCTGCTCTTGGGTTGCCCACATGCCATATCTGAGTGCCTGGTTGGAGTCCCAGCTCTCCTGCTTTCATTCCTCCTTCCTGCTAATGTACCTGGGAGGCAGCAGTTGGTAGCCCAAGTAGTTGAGCCCTTGACACCCATGTGAGAGACCTGGATGGAATTCTAGACTCCTGGCTTTGGCCTGGCCCAGCCATAGCTGTTGTGGGCATTTGGAAAGTGAACCAGTGAATAGAAGAAGATTCTCTCTCTCTCCTCTCTCTCAAAACTTAAAAAAAAAAAAAATTAAGCTCCCTAAATCCTCCTGACCAAGTGCTGACCTAAGTAGGATATTAATATTTCTTGAAGATTTTAGAAAACTACAATATAGTGAAGCATTCCGGCCTTTCAGGTGGAACTAAGATGTATTTAGAGGGGCCACAGCTGTGGTATAGCGGGTGAGGCCGCCGCCTGCAGTGCAGGCATCCCATATGGGTGCCAGTTCAAGTCCCAGCTACTCCACTTCCAACCCAGCTCTCTGCTATGGCCTGGGAAAGCAGTGCAAGATGGCCCAAGTCCTTAGGCCTCTGCACCTGCATGTGAGACCCGGAAGAAGCTCCTGGCTTTGGATCAGTGCAGCTCCAGCTGTTGCAGCCAATTGGGGAGTGAACCAGTGGATGGAAGACTCTCTCTCTCTCTCTCTCTCTCTCTCTCTGCCTCTCCTCTCTCTGTGTAACTCTGACTTTCAAATAAATAAATCTTCAAAAAAAGATTTATTTATTTTGAAAGAGTTACAGGGAGAGAGTGAAAAAGAAAGATCTTTCATCCACTGGTTCGCTACCCAGATGGCCACAATAGCTAGGGCCAGGCGAGGTTAAAGCCAGGAGCTTCTTTTGGTTCTCCCACATGAGTGACAGGAACCAAAAACACTTGGGCCATCTTCTGCTGCTTCTCCCAAGCCGTTAGCAGAGAGATGGATCATTAAGTGGAGCAGGTGGAACACGAATTAGCACCCAAATGAGGTGCTGGCCTTACAGGTGGTGCCACAATACTAGTTCCCAGCTTACTTTGTAAAATGATGTATGTGGGAGATTTTTTTAAAAGATTTATGTTATTTATTTATTTATTTATTTGAAAGCAGAGTTACAGACAGAGGAGGAAAGAGAGAAAGAGATCTTCCATCCTCTGGTTCGCTCCCCCAATGGCTGCAATAGCTGGGGTTGGGTCAGGCCCAGTCCAAAGCCAAGAGCCTGGAACTCCATCTGGATCTCCCACGTGAGTGGCAAGGGCTCAAGCACTTGAACCATCCTCTGCTGCTTTCTTAGGTGCATTAGCAGGAAACTGGATTGGAAGTGGAGCAGTTGTGACTCAAACCAGCACTCATACGGGATTCCAGTGTTGCAGGCAATAGTCTAACCTGCTGTGCTGCAATGTAGCTCCCTGGGAGAAATTTGGAGGACACCTTGTGCAAGATGGCACAAAAATTGTTGCTCATATTTAAAGTCTACTTAGTTTTTCTGGAAATTATTTGGTTAAATCAATTAAGTGAATACCCACATGGGAGCCAGTTTGTGTCCCGGTTGCTTCTCTTCTGATCCAGCTATCTGCTTATGGCCTGGGAAACAGTAGAGGATGGTCCAAGTGTTTAGGCCCCTGCACCTATGTGGGAGACCTGGAAGAAGCTCCTGGTGCCTGGCTTTGGATCAGCGCAGCTCCAGCTGTTGAGGCCATTTAGGAAGTGAACCAGCAAACCCTCTCTCTCCCTCCCTCTCCCTGTCTATAACTCTGCCTCTCAAATAAATAAATAAATCTTAAAAAAATTTTTTTCCTGCACTCACAAAGAGTACTTTGTTTTTTTCTGGTAAACCAGGAAACCAGCATTTTATACTTCAAATTTTGTTTGTTTTTCGAAGAGCCAGAGAGAGAGAAAGAGCGAGCTTCCATCTTCTGGTTCACTGCCAGATGCCTGAAACCAGGGCTAGGTCTGGCAAATGCCAGGAGCCCAGAGGTCTCCCATGTGTGTGGTAGAGACACAACTACCTGAGCTATCACCTGCTCCCAGGGTTTCCATTAGCAGGAAACTGGAATCAGAAGCATGGCTGAGACTTGAACCCAGACACTTAAATATGGGATGCAGGCATCCCAACAGATGTCTTTACTGTGCCAAACATTCACCTGGAAATTGACATTTGAAAGGATGAGCTTATGAACTATATGAGTATCTAATGTCTGAGTTATCATATGTTGAAATATTTGTGGATTAAGAGATGGGTGAGGGGTGCAAATACCTTCCATTTTTTTACCACTTCCCTCCATATCCAGCTTCCCCCAGCGCTGAGAGAGGAACAGGTCATTGGTTTTTCCCTGTCCTGATCTGCTGTCACAAGGGTTAAGACCAGAGAGGGGCTGGTGCTGTGGCATAGCAGGTAAAGCCGCTGCCTGCAGTGCCAGCATCCCATATGGGTGCCAATTCGAGTCCCAGCTGCTCCATTTCTGATCCAGCTCTCTGCTATGGCCTAGGAAAGCAGTGGCGGATGGCCCAAGTCCTTGGGCCCCTGCATCCATGTGGGAGACCCAGAAGAAGCTCCTGGCTCCTGACTCCTGGCTTTGGATTGGCGCAGCTCCAGCCCTTGCGGCCATTTGGGAAGTGAACCAGTGGATGGAAGACCTCTCTCTTTCTCTCTGCCTCTCCTCTCTCTGTGTAACTCTGACTTCCAAATAAATAAATAAATCTTTAAAAAAAAAAAAAAAAAAAAAAGGACCAGAGAAACAAAAGCCATTCTCCCCTCCTTTACTCTTTAAAAAAAAAAAAAAAAAAAGATTCACTTGAAAGAATTAGAGAGAGAGAGAGAGCGCTTTCATCTACTGGTTCACCCCCCAGATGGTGGCAATGCCAGAATCCAGGAGATTGATCTGGGTCTTCCACATGCATGCAGGGGCTCAAGCACTTGAGTCATCTTCCACTACTTCTCCCAGGCCATCATCAGGGAGCTGGATGGGAAATGGAGCAGCGGGGACTCGAACTGGCACCCATATAGGATGCCAGTATCGCAAGTGGGACTTAACCTGCTGTGCCACACACCAGCCCCCACTCCTTTACCCTTGGGCCTAAGACTGATCTGAATTGGAAACTCTGGATCACGTTTCTTACCTAAGCATGAAAGGCTTTAGGATGGTAATTCCAAGCAAGAAGAACATGAGGACTGAGAAGCCCATCATAGCAAACCCCAGCAACATGGCTCTGTCCTCTCCAGCACTGGACGGCAGCTTCTTGTGCACATCAGGCAGGTCTCCATCATTGTGGTGGACATATGTCCCCTTTCCCGAGGCAGAAAAGACTGTCCTGGAGGGAGAGAAGAGGAAGTACTGCAATAAGTTCATTTGTATGCAGGGGAAACATTTACCAACCCATGGAGGGAGAGGGTGAGGGAGCGGAGAGGGGGAGGGGGACAGAAGGAGAGGGAGACGGGGAGGGGGAGAGGGGGAGGGGGAGACAGGGGAAGAGGGAGACAAGGGAGAGATAGGGGGAGGGAGAGACGGGGAGGGGGAGAGAATGGAGGGGGAGGGGAGAGGGAAAAAGAGAGGGAGAGAGGGGAGGGGAGAGGGAGAGAGGGGAGGGGAGAGGGAGAGGCTTCTCTGTGCTGCCCACCTGAAGGCCATGAACAAGTTCAATGCAACACAATGAGATCCTCCATCAGAGAAGAGTGAAAAGCCCACCCAACCAAGTGAAAACCACGTTATCAAATATTTTTATTTATTTATTTATTTTTAAAGAATTATTTGTTTACTTATTTGAAAGAGTTACACACAGAGAGAAGGAGAGGCAGAGAGACAGGTCTCCCATCTGCTGGTTCACTCTCCAGTTGGCCGCAACAGCCAGAACTGCACCCATCCGAAGCCAGGAGCCAGGAGCTTCCTCTGGGTCTCCCACATAGGTTCAGGGGCCCAAGGAGTTGGGCCATCTTCTACTGCTTTCCCAGGCCATAGCAGAGAGCTGCATCGGAAGTTGAGCAGCCAGGACTAGAACTGGTGCCCATATGGGATGCTGGCACTGTAGGCGGCAGCTTTACCTGCTACACCACAGCACTGGCGTAATCAAATATTTTTAACGATACTGTAAAAACAAGACCAAGGAATGCTGCCAACTGGAGGTCTTCAGAGATCTGTTCAGTGGTGACTAGAAAAGAATTGCCTAAAAGTAGCTGTCGTTTGTTTTGTGTAAACAAGTGTTAGGGACTTGTCTGTTTCAGGGATATTGCACATTCCTTCTGAAAATATTTGTAACAGTCCCCTATAAATTCCAAATGGAAAGAATGATGCAAAAGTTGACATTCAGAATTAACATCATCCTGAAATAATAAGGTTTGACTTGTTCTTTCATTTTCACTCATTGGAAAGGCACCGATCCCACTGGGCCCTCTGGCCCATGGCCCAGAGCCCTCAGAACTGGGAAATTTTCACTGCTGTCCTCTCCCCTCACCCTTCTTGTCCTGCTCTCTGTCCACTCGCAGCTCTGTGCGAGGTCCCTGCATTTCTGCTGTCCCTGTCTCTGCTCTGCCTGAAATCTGTTCCAGCAAAGTTGTGATCAACTCCTTCACAGCAGGGTGTGTAGTGAACAGTGCAGTCCAACACGAAGGTCAGTCGTGGAAGCATCCCACCCATGGATGCGCTTTGCTGGGCCTTCTTGGTGGGTTTATTAAAATGTGGAATTAGTTGCTAACACTTTACAAACCTTGATATTTCTCATTAAAAAAAAAAAAGCTGAGTTATGACTTCTGGGGAAAACAAATCACAAGAACATCCACGTTCCTGCACATGAATAACTGGCCAACCTCCCCTGTGAGCAGGGTGTGTGTTCCAGTTTGCGACAGTCTCACCACTGCCTGTGGTCGGTGTCACTGAGCTGTTGTTCCCTGCTCAGGATCTATGAGTCCCAGAGGCATTGCTATTTTAAGAGACTTAATGAAATCTGAAACCAAACAAATGCAATTCTAACTCAGGCTCCATCAAGCTGCCAAAACATCAGATGACATTTTGGAGTGTAGCAAAAACACTCTCAAGGGTGTTGCTGGTTGTTTTTTTTTTTTTTGTCTTTCCTACCTTATCCCGGCGTTTGCCCCTTGTTCTCCCTGGCTTCTCTTTCATCAGACTCTGGATTGAGCGAGGGGCATGTCGGGAATCCAGGGCGTCCTAGGAGCCAGCGCTGGGAAGCACTGACCTCAGAAGACAGCGGCCCTGTGTGGTTATTATTTCTTTGGCAGTTAAGGATCTGTTTTGGGAATGTTTAGTCCTCGTTGATGTTTTACTCATCCTCTATCATCCCAACCTCAGGGGCCGGCCATGGAAAGAAATTCTAATGATTTTTGAACCAGTGTACTTTATAATTTGTCTATAAATGATAGATCAATTAAGAGAGCTTTAGCTCTATAATAAGACTTGAGTGTCTTCTGATGCCCGCACCTGCATTTTCCCTTGTGCTGTAAATTGAAATTTAGTTGTGTATTTTAATGTGTCCTGGAGGCTGAAAAGATTTATAACGCAATCTCTATGGCATTTCAATACATTCATTTAGCATCCCCTATTATAATGGTATGTTACATGAAACCAGCATTGTCTGATTCCGATCTAATTTAGAAATAAGACAAATCTGGTAGCATCCTAGATCAGACCTTCTATTTATCATGCGTCTGTCCATTTTGTTCCAAGGCTTAGATGAAGAGTTGGCAGCCATATAAAGAAATTATTCTAGGAGGGCATTTGGCGCAGTGGTTAAGAAAACACATGGAATGCCCACATGCCCTGTCAGAATGCCTGTTTTGAGTCTGCTCAACTTCCAATCCAGCTCCCTGCTAATGGCCTGGGAAAGCAACGGAGGATGGCCCAAGTACTTGGACCACTGCACCCATATAGGAGACCTGGAGGAAGTTCCTGACTCCTGACTTCTGCCTGGTCCAGCCCCAGCCATAGCAGATGTTTGAAGAGTGAACCAGCAGATGGAAGAGCTCTGTGTGTGTGTGTGTGTGTCTATCTCTCTCTGTGTAACTCTGACTTTCAATAAATAAATAAATCTTTTTTCAAAATTCTCTGTCTCTACCTCTCTCTCTATAACTCTATTTTCAAATAAATAAATTTTTAAAAACCTTTAAAAACAAAAAAATTGCTACTAATTTTTAAGGAGTATGTACTGTCATTCAAAAGTCATGAGAGGCCGGCACTGTGGCGTAGTGGGTAAAGCCATTGCCTTCAATGCCAGCAAGCTGCTCCACTTCCAGTCCAGCTCTCTGCTATGGCCTGGGAAAGCAGTAGAAGATGACCCAAGTGCTTGGGTCCTTGCACCCACATGGGAGACCCAGAAGAAGTTCCTGGCTCCTGGCTTCGGGTCAGCCCATTTAGGGAGTACACCAGCAGATGGAAGACCTTTCTCTCTCTCTCGCTCTCGCTCTCTCTCTTTTTCTCTCTGCCTCTGCCTCTCTGTAACTCTGCCTTTCAAATAAATAAATAAATCTTTTAAAAAAAGTTATAAGACACATGGGGAAATAGGGTCCCTTAATGCAAATTATTATACAGTAGAATCAGATCCACAAAAAATTCAGATATTTGAACAGAATAAAAAGTATGCATTGCAGTATTTTTAAAGAAATAGGAAAGGATTGAATATATCAGAAATACAATGGCCGGCGCCATGGCTCAGTAGGCTAATCCTCCGCCTTGCGGCGCCGGCACACCAGGTTCTAGTCCCGGTCGGGGCACCGATCCTGTCCCGGTTGCCCCTCTTCCAGGCCAGCTCTCTGCTGTGGCCAGGGAGTGCAGTGGAGGATGGCCCAAGTGCTTGGGCCCTGCACCCCATGGGAGACCAGGAGAAGCACCTGGCTCCTGCCATCGGATCAGCGCGGTGCGCCGGCCGCAGCGCGCCTACCGCGGCGGCCATTGGAGGGTGAACCAACGGCAAAAAGGAAGACCTTTCTGTCTCCCTCTGATGAGGTCTTTGCTAATTATATACTGAAGTGATCTTCTGTATATAAAGAGAATTGGAAATGAAAAAAAAAAAAAACAACCTGGTGTTAAAATGGAAATGGCATAGAAAATTAATTATTTTGAAAAAAAAAATTATGTAGGATCTCTGTCTTTAATGTGCTGTACATTGCTATTTAATGCTATAATTAGTAATCCAATGGTAGTTTTTTCACTTGATATTGCTATATGGGCAAAATGTTGAAATCTTTACCTAATATATACTAAATTGATCTTCTGTATACAAAGAGAATTGAAAATGAATCTTTACATGAATGGAAGGGGAAAGGGAGCGGGAGGGGGGAGGGCTGCGGGCGGGAGGGAGGTTGTGGGAGGGGAGAAGCCATTGTAACCCATAAGCTATACTTTGGAAATTTATATTCATTAAATAAAAGTTTAAAAAAAAAAAAGAAAAAAGAAAAAAAGAAATACAAAAAGACTCCAAAATCTGACCAAACTAATATAAAAAAGAATCAAACAGAATTTTTAGAAATGAAAAATAAAACAGTTGAAAGGAAAACTTAATGGACAGATTTAACATTCCATTAAATACAACTGAAAAGATAATTAGTAAACAAAGAGCTGAGCTCTATCTACAAAGTAGCAACAGTACAATAGACTGGTTGTTAAGTGGAAAGAAAATTCAATGCCAGAACTTGTAAAGGATCCAGTTTGCAGTTTCTAGATTCCCCAGAGGAAACAATGAAAAGCAACCACACCTGGACAACATCACAGATGCATTGCATAGCCAAAGACAAGAGAAAAATCTCAACAGCAGCAAGGGAAAGACAGATTAGCCTCAAAGGAATTACAACTAGGCTGAGAGCTCACTTCTCTATAATAAGAATGGAAGCCAAAAGGCAGGAACATTGTTGATGCACTGAGAAAGTGACTAACAGAACTCTAGACCTAGCAAAGCTTTCTCAAGCTTATGCAGTAAGTGAAGACATTTCAGACACACACAGAACTGAGTTTGCCCTCAACAGCCTCTCCCTAAAGGAAACATTCAAGAATTTAAGCAAATGGGGCTGATGGTATGGCCCAGCAGAGGAGTGCCAGTTCAAGTCTCAACTGTTCCACTTCCAGCCCCTGCTAATGTGCCTGAGGAAGCAGCAGAGGATGGCCCAAGTGCTTGGGACCCTGCCACCACATGGGAGAACCAGATGGAGTTCCTGGCTCCCTGCTTCGGCCTGGCCCAGCCCTGGCCATTATAGTCATTTGGAGAGTGAACCAGGAGATGGAAGACCTCTCCCTCTAATGTTGCCTTTCAAAGAAATAAATGGATCTTAAAAGAGTCTAAATGGAGTAAATGATAAAGATTGTCAGAATTTCAGAACTGATTTAAGTTTATATTTACTTGTTTACAAAAGGGACATCTAAAATACACAGAAAGTGAAAAGTTAGAAGTCTTCAGGAAAAATGTAAGAAAAGCAAGATACTATGAATCTTAAGATTTAAAAGCTTGAGTTCCTGGTCCCTGGGCATTTCGGTGGTGAACCACCACTTCCCCAGTGGATGAGAAGTGTCTCTCCATGTCTGTTCCTGGCTCTCTGCCTCTCAAACAAAACAAATAAATAAAATTTTTGGAAAAGATTTAAATGTTCTGTTAGAAATAAAGAAAGTAATAAGGTTCAATTCACCTGGAAGATGATTTGTTATTAATATTATTTTGTATGTACCTAACAGAATTGCTTCATTGATAGAACTGTAAGAGAAGTAGATAAAATCCACTATCAGATTATAAGGTATTTTTGCATACTACTTGAGTAATTGGTAGCTCGTCCAGACAAATTAGTAAGAAAATAGATATGAGCAAAGCATCGGCAAACTTTAGCTCAATGATGGAAAATTGTCCTCTGTAAAAAATACATTCTTCTCAAGTATATTTCAAACATTTATAAAGCCTCATCCCAAATTTGGCCATAAGGAAAGGCTCACCAGGGGCCAGCTTGGTGGTATAGTCAGTGGGCTAAGCTGCCGTTTGCGACACTGGCATCTCAGACACTAGTTCAGATTCTGGCTGTCCCACTTCTGATACAGTGCCCTGAGGCATGGAAAGGTGGCCCAAGTGCCTGGGCCCCTGTTATCCATGTGCAAACACAGATGGAGTTCATGTTTCTCCTGCTCTCTCTGCTGCTCTGCCTTTCAAATAAATAAATAAATTTAAAAAGGGGGGGGGTGGCTGGCGCCACGGCTCACTAGGCTAATCCTTCGCCTGCAGCGCCAGTACTCCAGGTTCTAGTCCTGGTTGGGGCGCCGGATTCTGTCCCGGTTGCTCCTCTTCCATCCAGCTCTCTTCTGTGGCCCGGGAGTGCAGTGGAGGATGGCCCAAGTGCTTGTGCTCCTGCACCCACATGGGAGACCAGGAGGAAGCACCTGGCTCCTGGCTTCGGATCAGCGCAGCACGCAGGCCATAGCAGCCATTTGGGTGGTGAACCAACGGAAGGAAGACCTTTCTCTCTGTCTCTCTCTCTCTCACTGTCTAACTCTGTCTGTCAAAAAAAAAGGAAGAAAGAAAGTCTCACCAAATGCAAAAGGATTCATGAAAGTAATAATATACTTTTTATATGTGTACTAGCTGGAACTTGGAAAATAAGGAAAAGTCTATGGAAGAGACCAAAACAAAACCCACAATTCTACCACTTAGAGGACATTGGTGTCCACCAGCTGGATTGTTTCCTGTCTTTGTAAGCTAGTCCCCCCTTATCCATGGGAACACTTTCCAAGACCTACGGTGGAGGCCTGAAACCACAGCTAGTACCAAACCCTATATACACCATATTCATTCTACACCTGCATAGCTATGATACAGTGTGATTTATAAATTAGGCATAGTAAGTGGTTTACTACAATAACAATCAAATAGAATAATTAAAATAATGTACTGTAATAGAAGCTATTTAAATTTTGTAAATTATTTCTGGAATTTTCTATTTAATATTTATGTACTATGGTTGACTGTGTGTAGCTTAAACATTGGAAAGCAAAATGACAGAGAAAGGGGACTAGTGCATTATAGAATGAGAATCATACTAGTTATAGCTTGGATCCTTTTTGAATCTTGTCTTTTCCATTTAGCATAATAAACTCTTTCTCATGTTATCCCAATTTTTTGTGACCCTCCTATTGGCTGCATACTGTTCTGTCAGTTGGATATGCCATAATTTCATAATCATTTTTACTGTTGAATATTATTAGGTTGCTTCTAGTTCTCTGAGACCATAAATAGTCCTGTAAACAACTTTGTGGTACTTAAAAGCACCTTGCATCCAAGGGTAAGAAGCATTGTTACTCTTTTTCAGAGTAGTAAATCTTTACTTGTAACTCATGTCTTCCTTTGAGATGTTTTTATTCAAATCGAACAGTATCTGCTGCTGTTGTTGCCTTCACTACAGACTGGAGCTACTGAGCCCCTTCTGGTTTACCCTAAGGCAAAATTGACTACAAAGAGGTTGAACTCTCATCTGGGTGTGCCTTCACTGAATTTGTGCAAGAAGCATTCCTTAGGAAGAAGTATTGGGGCTGGCATTGTGACGGACCACCTGCAGTGCCCGCATCCCAGGTGGGCACTGATTTGAGTTTCCGCTGCTCCACTTCTGATTCAGTCCCTTCCTAATGTTCCTGAGAAAGCAGTGGAAGATGGCCCAAGTGCTTGGGCCCCTGTACCCATGTGGGAGATCCAGAAGGAGCTTCTGGCTCCTGGCCTCGGATTGGTCCAGCCCCAGCTATTACAGCCATTTGGGGAGTGAGCCCACGAATGGAAGACCTCTCTCTCCCTATCGCTCCCTCTTTCTTTCTGTAACTATGCCTAACAAATAAATAAAATAAATCTTAAAAAAATAAAGAAAGATGCACCAGAATTCATCTAACGTTCATCTCATATGTGAATGTAACTTTCAAGCATTGGGTACATTAAATTAATATTTCTCTGTAATTTGTTTTCCTTGCAAAGAAGACTTTGATACTTTGATAATTATTTTATCCTTCTTTTTTTAAATTTACAAAATTATTTAACAACTTATTTTGAAACAGCAAGATTGTCCTCAAAGTAACACGATATCCTATTTTTATTTCTGAAATGCCCTATTGAGTTAGTGCTCTGTTCTGCTGAACTTCATGTGCCGCGCTGACTTTACTCAGTCTCATTTACTGTTTCCTCTGTAGTCTGTCTGTCCCTTCCTCTCCAAACCCCAACTCCCTCTACACCCCTATATCTCCCGCTCCCCCTGCATTCTCTCCCAAATTCCCATGCATATTATTAAAGGCTGATGGAAGTGCGTCCCCCCAAGACCATTATGACCTTGCCTGTTTCCCCTGCTCAGCTCCCAAGTTCACTTGAGACATGAAAAAACCATCCAAGTTTCCAGATAGTGAGTGAACCTGGCTTTACGCACTCCCTTCCCGAGAATGAGCTGATCAGCTTGTAATGGCTCAGTTCTCAAGCACCCTCAGGCATTGCTCTTCCTTGCATTTCAGTGCCCACTTCCAACTGCCTCACTGCCCCAAGCTGGCCCGCTTCACTGGGCTCTCAGCTGCTCTGCTTTGCATTGCCCTGGGGAGAAAATGGTTGAAAGATCGAGCTCTCATTTCCCCTTTTAAGGGCAGAGGTGGGAGGTGAATAACAACAGCTGAAATGTGTTTAGGGTATAAGACTTCAGTTCAGGGAGAGTGCAGAGAGGTGGCCCACTGTACCAAGGCAGGCAGGGGGTCGAACTATCTCCAGCTCACACATTCCCCATTCCTTCATTCAGCCAAGCAATAGGTAGTGAGCACCAACTAGGTACTGAGGGCCATATTCTAGTGCTGGGGATCCAGATGACCTCCAAGATCTTGGGACCTAGAGGAGGGAGCCACAAGGAGGCAGCCCAGTGAGGTCAGGGCTGCTGGGCAAGCCACCTCAGCACTCTGGGGGGCATGGCAAGTGGGTCTCCTCAAAGGACAAAGACCACGCTCCAGCTCCAACCTCCTCGTGGCCCCTCATGGACCCACTTGGGCAGCGAGGTGCCCAGTCTGGGCCCAGAGCATCTGAGGGCGACTTACCTCCCCTGGCGCCGCCGGCTACCCTGGAGCGTGATTTGAACAGGGATGCTGAAGGGCTGCATGAGGGCTGGGGGCTGGGCACAGTGGACTCCTTTCACCTGAGTCAGGCCTTGCAGCTCCCAGGACACCTGAAGGGTGAGGCTTCAGCATCAGCGGAAGTGGAGCCCCAAGGGGAGCCCCCAGAGCCCAACGCAGCGACTGCCATCAGCAGCATGGGGCCTGCAGAGCTGTCCGCCTGCCAGTGATTCCTGGGGACGTGGCAGCTCAGGCCAGGCTGCCTAGGCTCTGCAGATTCTTGGCCAGGCAGAGCAGTTGGTCCCAGAGGCCCAAGGAAGGCCTGCGTGGTTCTCTGCAGCCACCTGCGGCCACCATGTCACCTGTGCTTCCGCTGCAGCAACCCCGTGCATCACCATAGAGACCTCAGGGGTTGTGGAAAGTTCTGAGGCCCGGGGGGACCCTATCTAATTGGTGAGGGCCGTGCACAGCTCAAGGCTTATACCAAGAGGAAGTGTTTTCCCCGGGCTGTGTTTCCTCTTGAAACAAGTGGTCTGTTAGAGGACAAGTTGAATTTTTCTGGTTAACTGCATGTTCCCATGAAGAGACTTAAGCTTTTGTATCATATGTCACTACCCAATTTTTCAAGACTCAAAGAAACATAAGATAATCCATCTTAAAACTATTCCAAAGTTTTTCTTAAAAAGACAATATGGAATAATATCTTCCTTTGGTGAAATAGCCAAAATGGCCAAATAGCCAGTGGGGCTCTTTCATTTCCCCCAATTACAACCACGAATTACCACTGTGCAGTACTGAAGTTATTGAGATGTGGATGACAGAATGACAAATAGATCACTTTCACTGTAGGCTTCTTAGTCAACACAATATTATCTATTTTTTTATTATTATTTGACAGGTAGAATTATAGACAGTGAGAGAGAGAGACAGAGAGAAAGGTCTTCCTTCTGTTGGTTCACTCCCCAAATGACCACAACGGCCGGTACTGTGCCAATCTGAAGCCAGGAGCCAGGTGCTTCTTGGGCACTTGGGCCATCCTCCATTGCCTTCCCAGGCCACAGCAGAAAGCTGGACTGGAAGAGGAACAACCAGGACTAGAACCTGGCGCCCATATGGGATGCTGGCACCGTAGGCAGAGGATTAACCAAGTGAGCCACAGCGCCGGCCCAACACAATAGTATCTTAAAAATTCTTCCAAAATGTTGGTGTGAGCGAGAATGTAAGGATGGGGGCTGGCATTGTGGCCCAGCTGGTAAAGCTGCCACCTGCAGTGCTGGCATCCCATATAGGCACTGGTTCCAGTCCTGGCTGCTCCACTTTTGATGCAGCTCCCTGCTGATGTGCCTGGGAAAGCAGCAGAAGATGGCCCAAGTGCTTAGGCTCCGCACCTATGTGGGAGACCTGGAAGAAGCTCCTGGCTCCTGGCTTCAGCCTGGCCCAGCGGCCATTTGGGCAGTGAAACAGCGAATAGAAGATTTTTCTCTCTATCTCTCCCTCTTTGCCTTTCAAATAAATAAATCTTTAAAAGAAAAAAAAAGAATGTAAGGATGACTTCATCTATAAGTGTCTATGTATTTACAAATTATAACTATATAAACTTACTAGCAACCATTTAACATTGTTAAATGAAAATATATACACTGTAATTTGTATCATTTTTCTATTGATGGTTATGGACTAGGTCCATTGATTCTTAGTGAACCAATGGAATTAAATAAAATTAAGAACAACTAGACATTTTTTCCTTCTGCATCACAGTTGCAATTTCTCCATGTATATAAAAGATAACTTTTTTTGTCTCAGTTCAGATGAGCTAGCACATCCCCTGGCCCCCACATCTTGGAATGGAGCTCTGTTTAAACAAGAGAATGATTTGCTGCCACTTTTAGGTACTTAATTCAACCTCAGACATTTATGTCTGAACCCTGAGACTCTTGGCACCAAGAATTTGCACCTGCCTTTACTGTGACTTCCCAATCCTTCCCAGCTTATTATTCGAACTCCATTTAAAAGAAAACATTTACATACAGAATTTTAAAAAATCATACAAAAAAGTAGAAGAGAGAAAACCATTTACTTTAAATTACTTTGAGTCCTCATTCAAGAGTTCTGAGAGGCCAAAACAAGTTTGTCTGTAGTACGGGACAAGTCTGGGCCTGGCCATGTCTTAGCTGTAATGGTCACTGGACACTGAGCTCAGACTTTGCATGTGCTTGGTTTTTTTCTTCCTTTCTCAGTAGGACCAAGATGGTTAGTGAGAAGTAATAATACCACCTTTGCTCTGTCATTTCTTTTTTTTTTTTTTTAGATTTATTTATTTGTTTGAGTTACAGAAAGAGAAGGAGAAACAGAGAGAGAGAGATCTTCCATCTGCTGGTTCACTCTCCAAATGGCCAGAATGACCAGGGCTGGGCCAGGCCTAAGCCAGGAGCCAAGAGCCAGGAGGTTCTTCTGGGCCTTCCACATCGGGGCAGGGGCCCAAGCACTTGTGCCACCTTCCATTGCTTTCCCAGGCACATTAGCAGGGAGCTGAATCGAAAGTGGAACAGCAGGGACTCACTTGAACTGGTGCCCATATGGGATGCCACCATTATAGGTGGCAGCTTTACCCTCTATGCCACAACGCCAGTCCTGGTGAGACCCAATTTGGCACTACAATGACCCTGCTTCATTATACTATCATTATAATGTAGTTAGCATTGTAGTTTTGTCCCTGTCCCAGTAGGCATTCCCAATGCATTCTGGGAAGCTACACACACATGGCTGGCGCCGTGGCTCAACAGGCTAATCCTCTGCCTTGCGGCGCCGGCACACCGGGTTCTAGTCCCGGTTGGGGCGCCGGATTCTATCCCAGTTGCCCCTCTTCCAGGCCAGCTCTCTGCTATGGCCCAGGAAGGCAGTGGAGGATGGCCCAAGTGCTTGGGCCCTGCACCCGCATGGGAGACCGGGAGAAGCACCTGGCTCCTGGCTTTGGATCAGCGAGATGCGCCGGCTGCAGCGGCCATTGGAGGGTGAACCAACGGCAAAAGGGAAGACCTTTCTCTCTGTCTCTCTCTCTCTCACTATCCACTCTGCCTGTCAAAAAAAAAAAAAAAAAAAAAAAAAAAAAAAAAAAAAAGCCAATCATGAGCATCACAGCCACATAACTAGTCAACATCCCTCATGCTTTAGGGATAAAAGTCCCAAGCCCAGAAGAAAGGGACTCATGTTCTCTCTCGACTGGCCCATTCCTCTCTTGGAACGTACTTTAATAAACTTTGCTTTACTATCCCTGCTTTAGTCTCACTGAACTGTAATTCATTACTCCATTGGTAAAAAGAATGGGGGGCCGGCGCCGTGGCTTAACAGGCTAATCCTCTGCCTTGCAGCGCCGGCACACCGGGTTCTAGTCCCGGTTGGGGCGCCGGATTCTGTCCCGGTTGCCCCTCTTCCAGGCCAGCTCTCTGCTGTGGCCCGGGAAGGCAGTGGAGGATGGCCCAAGTGCTTGGGCCCTGCACCCGCATGGGAGACTGGGAGAGGCACCTGGCTCCTGGCTTTGGATCAGCGAGATGCGCCGTCCGCAGCGGCCATTGGAGGGTGAACCAATGGCAAAAAGGAAGAGCTTTCTCTCTGTCTCTCTCTCTCTCACTATCCACTCTGTAAAAAAAAAAAGAATGGGGACAAACTGACAGCTACCGGTAACACCATCCATGTGGAAGACCTGGATTGAGTTCCCGGCTCCTAGCTGTTCCAGCCATTCAAGGAGTGAACCAGGGAATGAAAGATTTTGTGTGTGTTTGTGTTTGTGTGCATGAGTGTGTGTGTGTGTTTTTTTTTTCTTTGCCTGTTAAATAAAGCATGTAATCCACTTGCCCCACCAAACATCACAGCTTAGCAACACAGTCCACTGGAGCTGTTTGCCCCTGTGATCCTGTAGCTGACCAGGAGCTGTATCACAACAGTATCATGCCACATATCACTAGCCCAGGAAAATGCCAAAATCCTAAATTTGAAGTATGGTTTCTGAAGGCATATCACTTTTGCACCACTGAAAATTCAAAAACTCATATGCCTGGCCATTGTAAGTCAGGAATCACCAGTAACCCTATCTATCCTGCTTGACCTCCGCACTTCCCTCCAGGTAAGGGAGCACTGGGGCCCAGGGCCTGGGTGCTCGCTGACATTCCTGCATGCTGTATTCCTAAACATCAGGAAGCTCTTTCAAAAAGCAATTAAGACCAGATCAAACGGAGGCGTCTTAGCATCCAGGCCAGCTTCCAAAGCACAGATCTGGGCAGTAGAGAGGTGGCAGATGCGGTGCTGATCACAGATGCTCCTGGGCCCACAGAGCAGATGAATTGTGAATGTGAGTCCACAGAGTGATTATGTCTTGTGCTTTTTCTTCCAGGAACCTGTACTTGATGGCTGATGTTAAAAAGTAAAATCTAGGGCCCGGCGCTGTGGCACAGCGGGTTAATGCTCTGGCCTGAAGCTCCGGAATCCCATATGGGCGCCGGTTCTAGTCTTGGCCGCTCCACTTCTGATCCAGCTCCCTTCTATGGCTGGGGAAAGCAGTAGAGGATGGCCCAAGTCTTTGGGCTCCTAGCACTGGTGTGGGAGACTCAGAGGAGGCTCCTGGCTCCTGGCTTCAGATTGGTACAGTTGTGGCCATCTGGGGAGTGAACCATTGGATGGAAGACCTCTCTCTGTGTCTCTACCTCTCTCTGTGACTCTGTCTTTCAAATAAAATAAAATAAAATGAAATAAATCTTTAAAAAAAGTAAAATCTAAAGGCGACTAAATGCTTAGATTTTTAAAAATTCCTTTAGTGATTTCTCCCCATTTTCTAGACAGAGACTTTAGTGTCAAGTTCATCAGGGCCTTTTAAGCATCTGTTTGCTTGTGGAGGGGCTGAGAACATCAGAGGACTTCAGTTACACTAGTTTGCCTTTATGGAATGCACAGGAGCAGCCTAACTGAAACTAGTTACCACCGAAATGAAGTCAGTCTCAAGTCACAAGTGAGGATATTTTCTGATTTATATTATAATTCTTTAAGAGACAAGTAACAAAGAAAGCAACCCTAAGAGAAGTCAAGCAAGAGATAAAAACTGACTACCATAAAAGGAGACCAATTTTATGTCACCTTGTCAAGTAATAACTGTGGAATAATAATATTAAAGAGCATTTTGAGTTAAGCCACTATTTGTGACACTGTGACTCATATCAGAGTGCCAGTTCCAGTCCTGGTTGCTCTACTTCTGATCCAGCTCCCTGTTAATGTACCTGGGAAGGCAGCAGATGATGGACCAAGTACTTGGTCCCCTGGCACCCATATAAGAGACCCAGATGGAGTTCCAACCTCCTGGCTTCATCCTGGCTCAGGCTTGGTGGTTGTAGCCACGTGAGAGATAAACCAGTAAATGGAAAACTCCTCCTACCCTCATATTTCAAACAAATAAATAAATCTTTTAAAAAATAATATTAGAGAAATAAAAAGGGGTGGGCATTTGGTACAGCAGTCAACATGCAGCTGGAAACACCCACATCCCATATCAAAATGCCTAGGTTTGAGTCCCCGCTCCACTTCTGATTCCAGTTTCCTGCTGATGCACACCCTGAAAGACAGCAGGTGATGACTCAAATACTTGAATCCCGGCCACCCTTGGGGAGACTTAAATTGAGTTCCTGGCTCCTGGCTTCAGCCTGTTCCAGCTTTGCAGGCATTTGGGGAGTGAACCAGCAGTTCAGAGATTCTTTCTCTGTCTTTCAAATAGACATATATACACTGTTTAAAACTATGACAAGAACCACAACAGTCACCATTCTTGTGAGCCTTTACCAGCCCCAGGTACTGTGCATTGCCTCGTTTACTGCTGAGGACAGTGCTGTGAGGGGGACACTATCAACTGAGGAAGTGAGGCTCAGAGAGTTTAAATAGTTCACCTAAACGCCACAGTAGTGAATATTGCAACTAACCTTCAAATCCAGGTTTCCCTGCTGCAGGGCTGATTCTCTTCATCATAGCATGCCATGAGCTTTTCCTCCTGTTCACTTGGTGTCATCCCAATTCCTAAAGCAAGTATTCTATCTCTAGCTCTTTTGATCTTTCATCATCTGAGGAATCTCTGTGAAGGTTGAGGTAGCTGGGAGAACAAAGTAAGATGACCTTGGCACCGGCTACAAAGTTTTTTTTTTTTTTTTTTTTTTCTTTTTTCTCACCTGCATCCAGTGAAACACAAAAAGGGAGGAGACTGTACCTTCTTTCCCAAACTGTCTGAATTATATCTGACAGCAACTCTCCATCAAGCAAGGAGCAAGCTTTAAAAGCCTGGAACTAATAACTACTTAGACTAACTGTCAGGGCAAAGGGGAACAGTGAGGAAGGGAGAGACACAAACATCACAGTTAGAAAGTGGGCATCTGGATCAAGCCAGGGGTCAAACCTGAACCTGGCTGAATCACGTTAGCAAAGTTACATGTTTTCTGTGACCTCCTGAATCTCCTCCCATTGGTCTTTAAAAGAAGTGGTGCAGGGCCAGCACTGTGGAGCAGCGGGTTAACACCCTGGCCTGAAGTGCCATCATCCCATATTGGCGCCAGTTCGAGTCCAGGCTGCTCCACTTCTGATCCAGCTCTCTGCTATGGCCTAGGAAAGCAGTAGAAGATGGTCCAAGTCCTTGGGCCCCTGCACCTGCGTGGGAGACCTGGAAGACGTTCCTGGCTCCTGGGCTTCAGATTGGCAGAGCTCCAGCCATTGCAGCCAACTGGGGAGTGAACCATCAGATGGAAGACCTCTCTCTCTCTCTCTCTCTCTGCCTCTCCTCTCTCTGTTTGACTTTCAAATAAATAAATAAATAAATATTTTAAAAAAAGAAGTGGTGCTTGGGCTAATATCTTCATGTCCTGGTTTCTTCTGTCCTCATGGGTACTAAAAATCACAAAGAGAGAAATGGGAAAGCTGGGGAGACTTCCTTCAATACGGCCTCAGGCCCTTCGTTTGACCCTTACAACAAGCCTCTGCAGTAGATTGGTTTCTTTCTTTTCCTCAGTTGAAGCAGCTGGGTCCCAGTGAGGTTAATTGGCCCCAAATGACAGAGAACACAAGTGGGCATCATAATTCCTACTCCCTACTGTCAAAGTTCATGCTCAAAGCCACTTATACCTGAATCTTCATAATAGCTATTTGGAACAATCGACTTTACTACTGGACGATGTAGTATCTAAGCCATCCCTATACAAAAGAATACAATGTGACCCAGACATATAATTTAAATGTTTCTAGTAGCCACATTTTTAAAAGTTAAAAAAGAAAACAGCTTAAGTTAGTTGTTTTTTTAAAAAGATTTATTTGAAAGTCAGAGTTACACAGAGAGGAGAGGCAGAGAGAGAGAGAGAGAGAGAGAGAGAGAGAGAGAGAGAGAGAAAGTCTTCCATTCACTGGTTCACTCCCCAGTTGACCGCAACAGCCAGAGCTGCACCAATCCGAAGCCAGGAGCCAGGCGCTTCCTCTGGGTCTCCCACGTTGCAGGGGCCCAAGGATTTGGGCCATCTTGCACTGCTTTCCCAGGCCATAGCAGAGAGCTGTATCAGAAGTGGAACAGCCAGGACTCCAATCGGTGTTCATATGGGATGCCGGCACTGCAGGTGACAACTTTACCCGCTATGCCACAGCACCAGCTCCATTCTTCCAGTTTTTAATTTAAATTTAAAGGCATTAAAATTAAATCAAATGGGGATGGTATTGTGACAAAGGGGGTTATGCCACTGTCTACAGCACTAGCATCCCATATAGGCACCAGTTCGAGTCCCTGCCACTCCACTTCTGATCCAGCTCCCTGCTAATGCGCTTGGGAAGGCTACAGAAGAGGTCAAAGGGCTTGGGCCCCTGCACCTGTATGGAAGACCCAGAAGAAGCTCCTGGCTCCTGGTTTTGACCTGGCTCAAAGGCATTGAGGCCATTTAGGGAGTGAACCAACAGATAGAAAATCTTTCTGTCTCTCCTCTCTGTAACACTACCTTTCAAATAAATAAAATAAACCTTTAAAAATTAAAATGAAAAATCCAGTTGCTCCTCAATATCACTAGCCACCTTTCAAGAGCTCAGTAGCTTTATGTAGCTGGTGACCACTACCCTAGGCAGTGTATATATATCTAACCCAGATTCCCTGGACTTGCAGACAAAGAAACTGAAGTCCACACACTAGGAGACTTACTCAGGGTTCCTGTCAGCTGGTTGTTGTCACTATTGAACTGTGATCGATTTGCTGGAACTTTGTGGATCATCTCTCAAACTGGCCACATCCCATCCCAGTCCTTCCCCTTCTTGGATAAACTCTCTTTGGGGACCTGCATTCACACCACAATTCAGTCTGTAAAATTTGGCTGTGGAGTGCCCCGAAGCCAGGACCCACATGACCTGTTCATGGAGAAAACTTGAAGGATGAACAAAGATTTTTTTTAAAAGACTATGACTAGAGGGTTGGCGCCTCTGCAGTGCCAGCATCCCATATGGGAGAATGTTCAAGATCTGGCTGCTCCACTTCCAATCCAGCTCTCTGCTATGGCCTAGGAAAACAGTAGAAGATGGCCCAAGTCTTTGGGGCCCTGCACCCATGTAGGAGACCCAGAGGAAACTCCTGGCTCCTGGCTTCGGATCGGCACAGCTCTGGCTGTTGCGGCCAATTGGGGAGTAAACCAGTGGCTGGAAGACCTCTCTCTCTCTCTCTCTCTTTCTCTGTGTTAACTCTTTCAAATAAATAAATAAATATTAAAAAAAAAAAGAAGAAGAAGACTATGACTAGATAATGCAGTCATTTTTACACTATTTCTGTTAATATAATTTAATATTATATGCCAAGGTTTTTTTTATGCCAAAGATTTTTAAACATAGCCCTATCCTCCAACAGGAAGGATCTGGTACATTTCTCTTATTAACATTATTTTACCGACAGGATCATGAGATTCTAAGAAGTTGGGCAAACATGTAAGACTGCAGAAGCAGACACTTTACTCATGTTCTGGGTCTCTCTAAGTCATAACACTTCTCTTCAATCAACTCTTTTCCAAATAGGGAAAGAGGTCTGAATTTAAAGTAGAAAATATCGATATATAATGGCCTGATAGTTGACAATTTTATGATCCAAACAAAATCCAAGGTAAAACTAATACTTTTAACCCAAGGTAACATACATATTAATCACAAGATGATGCACTGTAATACTACCAAGGGCAACAGATACATCACTGTCTATAGAGACAAATTTCTCACACTGATTTATGGGGAGTCCTGAGCAAAATGATACCCATCAAGAGCAATGCTGTGGACATTTGCACAGCTCTGAAATTGATTGGTGTCTTACCAGATGTCTTCGGTCCTGCTTTTACAGACAAAGGTGGAACTGCATACGACTCTTAACTGATTGTAGCCAGAGACTCCTAAGCCTTGAAATGTATATGTGATGACTGAGAGAGAACATCATTCTTTAGGAAGCAGAGAGATGGATGGAGGCTGGAGCTTTCCTGCTGAATCAGGGAACTCACAGGAAACCTTGGGAGAAAACCAGAGAATGAATACAGGGGGAAATGAGGTGCTCTACAAAATGCCTTGAAAAAATAATCCCAAAAAGGAATGCAGTATTTTTCTCTTATTGGCTTTGGTTCACACTGTTCCTCTGCTGATATGGGCTGAATTTAAAATCTGCCTATGGGAAGTGTCCACATAGTGTCCTCATTTTACTTGTTCTGCCAGGTGTTCGCCTTTCAAATATAAAAAAAAAAAACCACCTTGTTTCCTCTCCAAAGACTTCTCTTTCTCCAGGTTAATCATGCTCAGCTTCTTCTCATTATAAATTTTAAAACATTTTTGTTTTTTAGAAAACTTTTATTTAATAAATATAAATTTTGAAAATTCAACTTTTGGATTATAGTGTTTTTTTCCCCCATAACCACCCTCCCACCCACAAACCATCTCATTTCCTACTCCCTCTCCCATCCCATTCTTCATTAAGATTCATTTTAAATTATCTTTATATACAGAAGACCAACTTAGTATATACTAAGTAAAGATTTCAACAGATTGCACCCACACAGACACACAAAGTATAAAGTACTATTTGAGTACTAGTTATACCATTAATTCACATAGTACAACACATTAAGGACAGAGATCCTACATGGGGAGTAAGTGCAAGATTTTTGCTTCATTCATGAGATAGACACAGAAAGCTCTCATCTGTTGGTTCATTCCCTAAATGACCTACTGGCCAGGACTGCACTGGGCCAAAGCTGGGAACTAGGGTGGCAGGAAGCCAACGACTGGAGCCAGCACTGTTGCCTCCCAGGGTCTGTATCAGCAGGAAGCTAGAGTCAGGGGCTGGAGCTAGCAATTGAACTCAGGCATTCCATTGGAGATGCAGGCATCTGAACCACTAGGCCCAATGCCCACCCCAGTCTTCTTTATAGGATCCATTCATGCAGTCAATCAACTCACCTGAGTCCTATTATGTAGTTACATGGAGAAAACAAGAATAATAATGCTGGCACACCTATATACTACCTGTTTCAGGGCTTATTTCCAACAAGCAAAAAATGCTGCAAAGGACATGATTTGCAATGAATTAAATTATCACTCCAGGTAAGCTATTTCAAAATGATGTTCTCTGGATATTTTTTGAGAAACTTTTATGTATAGAGCCTATTTTAGGCATTTCTGAGCCTGAGGATCCTTAACGAACAGAAGGGAGGTAAAGCATGTTTCCCCCCAAGGACTAAGGCTATAAGTTTATTGCTGGTATATTCTGGCTATAAAGCTATTTTCATTTCCCTTAGTTAATTATATGCACTGTCTACTAAAGAGCAAAGATTGTGCTGCTTTTTCTTTGAGAAGCCATAAACGTGGTTAAGTTACAGTGTTGTGAGTATGGTGTGTTAGTATGAGTTTGCATACTAATAAGCATCCGTTTTTTCTAAAGATTTATTTTATTTATTTATTTGAAAGACAGAGTTATACAGAGGGAGAGACAGAGGAAAAGACCCTCCATCCACTGGTTCAACTCCCAAATGGCTACAATGGCCAGGAGCTTCATCTGGGTCTCCCACATAGGTGAAGGGGCCCAAGTACTTGGGCCAACATCTATTGCTTTCACAGGTGCATTAGCAGGGAGCTAGTTTGGAAGTGGAGCAGCTGGGGCTTGAACCGGCACCCATATGGGTTGCAGGCAGCAGCTTAACTCGTTATGACACAACGCTTGCCCTCAAGCATCATCTTTTTTAAAAACCACTTTATTGAGGTATGACTGACAAGACAAAACTTGCACATATTTGAAATATTACTCCACTGTAAAAAAAAAAAGTGAAATCCTGTCTTTTGCAACAAAATGAATGGAACTGTAAACCACAGTATTTAGTGAAATAAGCCAGTCCCCAAAATGCAAATACTAAATGTTTTCCTTGGCCTGAGATAACTAATAGAATACCAAAAATGTAATGTATAGGAGCGAAATTGACATTTTGAGATCAATGATTGTTTATAGCCCTTGTCTCTACAGTTAAGGAATAGCATTTTTTTCTTCTATTTGTTGAACATTTTACTTAGTATAGTGTTAATCTTACCAGTATAAAGTAAACTGCAAGCAGATCATTGTAAAAATTGAGAGGGAATAAGAGAAGAAGGAGGAGGAAGGGTGAGAGCATGGGCAGGAGGGAGGGAAGGGAGGGAAGTGCTACCATGTTCCTAAATCTGTATATACGAAGTACATGAAATTTGTAAAGCTTAAATAAAATTTTTTAAAAAGTATTATACAAAAAAAAATGTTGCACATATTTGATAAATACAATTCGATAAGTTTGAGGGACGTTTACACCCATGAAACCATGTCCAACATCAAGGCCACAGATATATACATCACCTCCCAAAGTTCCTTCTAGCCCCTTGATGATGATGATAATGATGATTGCTACTACTGGGGTAGAAACACTTAACATAAATTTACCCTCTTGGCAAAAAAAAAAAATTTTTAAGCCAAAACATTTATTTCTCACTGATCTTTGAAATTCTTGTAATGCTGCAATGGTTGCCCCCTTTAGGTGGTTTTCCTTCATGCAATCCTCACCTAAAGCCATGGTCGAGTAGTTTCAGGTGTTTCATTCAACCAATGGCAATAATGTATATGATCTTTTAGTCTTTTTTTTTTTTTTAAGATTTACTTATTTAAAAGTCAGAGTTGCATAGATAGAGGAGAGGTCTTCCATCCAATGATTCACTCCCCAATTGGCTACAACAGCCAGAGCGGAAGTGGAGCAGCCGGGATTCGAACCGGCACCCATATAGGATGCCGGCGCTTCAGGCTAGGGCGTTAACACGCTGTGTCACAGCACCAGCCGGCCCCGATCTTTTAGTCTTGACAGTCTAGCTAAACGCTCCCTTCCATTTGCCGGAGTAGCCACATTTGTTGAGGTTGACCTTTGCAGGTGGTCAGCCTTAGAGTCACGCAGCAACACACAACATTTACCTCATTGTGATGCTTTCTGGATGATGACATTCCCCTCATCCTTCTGTGGCTGCAAGCAGAGGGCTTGGAATATTGTAAGCATGCATTATTATCTGAAAGCAGTATGCCACACAGGAAATCTCCAGAACTTATCTTATAACTGAAACCTTCCGCCTTTGCTTTACTTCTTTCTGCATGTACAAGCCTCTTAGCATTCAATACCAATCAACACAAAAAATGAAAATAAAAAATTGTGAGGTGGGCGCTGCGGTGCTGTGGGTTAAAGCTGCCTCCCATATTGAAGATGGCCCAAGTACTTGGGTCCCTGCCACTCATGAGGTAGACCCAGATGGAGTTACTGGCTCCTGGTTTCAGCCTGGCCCAGCCCTGGCTGTTATAGGTATTCAGGGAGTAAGCCAGCAAACTGAAGCTCTCCCTCTCTCTTTTCCTCTGTTGCTCTGCCTTTCTCCTTCCTAACTTCCTTCCTCCCCCCCCCCCTTTTTTTCTTTCTTTCTAGGATGTATTTATTTGAAAGTCAGAGCTTAGGGGCCTGCGCTGTGGCTCACTTGGTTAATCCTCCACCTGCGGTGCTGGCATCCCATATGGGTGCCGGTTCTAGTCCCGGCGGCTCCTCTTCCAGTCCAGCTCTCTTCTGTGGCCCAGGAAGGCAGTGGAGGATGGCCCAAGTGCTTGGGCGCCTGCACCCGCATGGGAGACCAGGGGGAAGTACCTGGCTCCTGGCTTCGGATTGGTGCAGCGCCAGCCATGGCGACCATTTTGGGGGTGAACCAATGGAAGGAAGACCTTTCTCTCTCACTGTCTGTAACTCTATTTGTCAAATAGAAATGAAAAAAAAAAAGAAAGTCAGAGCTTAGAGAGAGAGAAGGAGACAGAGAAGATCTTCCATCCACTGGTTTACTCCCCCAAATGGCTGCAACAACTGGGGCCGTATCAGGCCAGAGCTAGGAGTCAGGAGCCAGGAGCTTCTTCCAGGTCTTCCATGTGGGTGGCAGGGGACACAAAACAGCTGCCCATATGGGATGATGGTATCATAGGCAGACGCTTTACATGCTATGCCACAAGGCCATTCCCTGTTGCTCTGGCTTTCAAGTAAACAAAAATAAATATTTTAGGGGCTGGCGCCGTGGCTCACTTGGTTAATCCTCTGCCTATGGCGCCGGCATCCCATATGGATGCTGGGTTCTAGTCCAGGTTGCTCCTCTTCCATCCAGCTCTCTGCTGTGGCCTGGGAGTGCAGTGGAGGATGGCCCAGGTGCTTGGGCCCCTGCACCCATATGGGAGACCAGGAAGAAGCTCCTGGCTCCTGGCTTTGGATTGGATAGGCTCAGATCCAGACGTGACGGCCATTTGGGGAGTGAACCAATGGAGGGAAGACCTTTCTCTCTGTCTCTCTTTCTCAGTGTCTATAACTCTGTCAAATAAAAAATAAAAAAATAAAATAAAATAAACATTTTAAAAATCATTTGTTCGGCCGGCGCCGAGGCTTAACAGGCTAATCCTCTGCCTTGCGGCGCTGTCACACCGGGTTCTAGTCCCGGTTGGGGTGCCGGATTCTATCCCAGTTGCTCCTCTTCCAGGCCAGCTCTCTGCTATGGCCCGGGAAGGCAGTGGAGGATGGCCCAAGTCCTTGGGCCCTGCACCCGCATGGGAGACCAGGAGAAGTACCTGGCTCCTGGCTTCGAATCAGCGCGATGCGCCGGCTGCAGCGGCCAGTGGAGGGTGAACCAACGGCAAAAAGGAAGATCTTTCTCTCTGTCTCTCTCTCACTATCCACTCTGCCTGTCAAAAAAAAAAAAAAAAAAGTCATTAAAAAAAATCATTTGTTCATTCACTTATTCAGTGAATATCTGAGTGCCTATTGTGTACCAGGCAGTGCTCTAGGCTCTAGAAAAACAATGGTGAATATAAGAGCTGCAAATTTCTGCACTGGTGTGATTTATTAAAAACTATACTTCCAGTGTTTGAAGAATATACATATGTGTGAATTCCAATTTTTTTAATTTATTTGACAGATAGAGTTGGACAGTGAGAGAAAGAGAAAGGTCTTCCTTCCGTTGGTTCACCCCTCAAATGGCCGCCACAGCTGGAGCTACGCCAATCCGAAGCCAGGAGCCAGGTGCCGCCTCCTGGTCTCCCATTTGGGTGCAGGGGCCCAAGCACCCAGGACATCCTCCACTGCCCTCCTGGGCCACAGCAGAGAGCTGGACTGGAAGAGAAGCAACCGGGACTAGAACCCGGCACCCATATGGGATGCCGGTGCCACAGGTGGAGGATCAACCAAGTGAGCCACGGCGCCAGCCCCAGGATTCCAAAATTTTTTACATCAAAATTAGCATACCTTTTAATTCCATTTCCACACATTTTTGAAGTACCCTCCTAATGCTTTGGAAAATTGCTACCAGCTGAAGCATTACCCCAAACAAAACAAAAAGCTTGAGATTAATCATCTGTGCAAAAAGTGTTTCAAGCATTATCAGTCATTACATTGCCAGTTAGCTCATTAGCTCTTCTTTTTCATGTATCTTTATTTTTCTGTAATTAAGATAATTATTCAAACCCATTCCACAGTAATATTGTGAAGACATATGGTAGCACCTGAAAAAAAGGGTTTTTTTTTTTTTACATTTTTTAACTTTTATTTAATAAATATAAATTTTGAAAGTTCACTTTTGGATTATAGCGGCTTTCCCCCCCCATAACCTCCCTCCCACCCGCAACCATCCCATCTCCCACTCCCTCTCCCATCCCACTCTTCATCAAGATTCATTTTCAATTATCTTTATATACAGAAAATCAACTTAATATATACTAAGTAAAGATTTCATCAGTTTGCAACCACACAGATACACAAACTATAAGGTACTGTTTGAGTACTAGTTTTCCCATTAATTCTCATAGTACAACACACCAAGGACAGAGATCCTACATGGGGAGTAAGAAAAAAGGGTTTAATGGGCCCGCGCTGTGGTGCAGCCAGTTAAAGCCCTGGCCTGAAGCTCCAGCATCCCATATGGGCACCGGTTCTTAGTCCCAGTTGCTCCTCTTCTGATCCCGCTCTCGGCTATGGCCTGGGATAGCAGTAGAAGACAGCCCAAGACTTTGGGCTCTGCACCCACATGGGAGACCCGGAAGAAGCTCCAGGCTCCTGGCTTCTGCTCCGTTGAGGCCATCTGGGGAGTGAACCAGCGGATGGAAGACCTTTCTCTCTGTCTCTACTTCTCTCTGTAACTCTATCTTTCAAATAAATAAAATAAATCTTAAAAAAAAAAAAAAAAGAAAGAAAAAAGCGTTTAACTGCTGGGATTGATTTTATTTTTATTTTCAGAAATTAAGGGAATGCTTAATTAAAAGGAACACTTTTTTTTTTTTTTTTTTTTGACAGGCAGAGTGGACAGTGAGAGAGAGACAGAGAGAAAGGTCTTCCTTTTGCCGTTGGTTCACCCTCCAATGGCCTCCGCGGTAGCGCACCGCGCTGATCCGATGGCAGGAGCCAGGTGCTTCTCCTGGTCTCCCATGGGGTGCAGGGCCCAAGCACTTGGGCCATCCTCCACCGCACTCCCTGGCCACAGCAGAGAGCTGGCCTGGAAGAGGGGCAACCAGGACAGGATCGGTGCCCTGACCGGGACTAGAACCCGGTGTGCCGGCGCCGCAAGGCGGAGGATTAGCCTGTTGAGCCACGGCACCAGCCAGGAACACTTTTCTAAATAATACATAGATGAGCTGTGGCTCAAACATACAACTGCAATCATGATGACTTGGATGTTTTTTACCCATTGCTCAGAAACATTTTACAGTATGCAGTAATCTTGCTAGAAACTGCTACTTAAAAGAAACTGGAAACAGATCAAGGTGCTATTAGGGACATCTTTAAAATGTAAGCTAATCCCAGTAATTCAATATTTTAAGGAAAAATAGTTTCTTCCACCTCTGCTCCCCATTCATCTGGCACCCCAAAAAGTTCCCTACCTAGCTGAAGGACTCTTTTCTAAAAAGTGAGAAGAATCAAGTCTTTCTATGCTGACCATCGGGTCTTCATTGTAATGGTCAGTTGAACGCACCTGATTCCTATTCCTCTCCATCAGGGTCTTTGAAAGACAACCAAACAATTACTGAGAATAAATGCACATGTAAATTGACTGTACAAAATTTCCTTGGCTGTGAACTCAGGCATGGATACAAAATAAGCTATAGAAAATATACCCTATGATGCTGGTTTAAATTTGAGTGCCCCTTTGTGAGTAAAATGGTAAAAAACAAATCCATCCTGCTTACCTTCAGAGCCTCCTCTTTTCTAACCTTAGTGCTGGGTTGTCTGTTGTTGGAAACCCCGCCTTCCCCCAGGCTTATGTGAAAGCTCATAGCAATCACAATGATCACAGTCCTTCCATCAGAGCTTTCCTGTTACTCTCACCAACCAGGTATGTCAGCTGTATGCACTGTACTCCACAGAGATCATGGCAAATTATAAAGACCAAGCTAGTCCCAGACAATGCAAGCACCATTCTCAGCAGGTGTTTGGGACGCACCTCATTTTCCCAATGTCTTGGGAAGGTCTTGATTCAAGCTTTATCTCCCAGTTTTGCTCTCAGTTCTATTCATTGGACTTGAAGATTCACCTTATTTTCTTCAGGTTGTCCACTGGATCACTCCAGTATCTTTGGCTTTAGCATCCAGCTTTTTCTGTCACATATATCAAGGCTCCTTCTCTTCTTTCTGCAGAGTAATTCTTGCTATCCAATGAAAGTTGCAAGGGTACTTCAAAATGTTCATGGACTTGGGTAAGCATTGCCTCTGAAGGAACTAACTCATGCGTGTCAGAGATGTAGGGTTCTACGGCTTTTCCATCAGCCTCTAAAAGAATGTTTCAAGAGACCCAAAGAAGTTCTAGCAGCTACTTTTTACATTCTGAAATTAACTTTCTCCTACTTTCCTCTCTGACCTCTACTCTTTTTTTTACTTTATTTAAGGGAATGGAAAATGTATTTCTCCAAGGGTTTGTTTCAGAGAATCCCCTTCTCTTTTGGCCCATTTCCAAGTAAACAGCAGTTTCCAGATGAGCTAATAGGTCTAGTGGGAATTTGAATATCTGCAAAGCATGGCTAAAGAGGACTCATCAGTTTGAGGGGACTGATGAGACCAGGTTCTGCTCTCTGCTTTTAGCAGTAATCAACCAGAGGCCTTCCATGGGCAGTGGACATCCCTTGGTGTGCCCCACTCATGCTCTCCTGTTTATCTTCCTGTCCCCTCCTGTGATGGCACTTACTCGGGTCCTACTGAGTAAGAGAGTCAGTTTCCCAGGCCTCAAGAGCAGAAAACTCATGAAAGACCTAGAAGTAACCTCTGAAAATGAGATCCTATTGACCACAACTTCTTCCAACTCCACCAATAATTTACACTTATTTTGCGGTTTTCTTAAAGATAGGAGTTGACCACAATACTCCACTCTCTGTTTATCAATAGACACCTTCATAATGCAAAAGGACAGGCCAAATTTATGGAGAAAAAAGGTGCACAATCCAACAGATACTTTACAAGACAGGAAATGCAAATTGCCAGTAAAAATCCATCAAACCTCATTAGTTATTAAATACACTATTCTGGCACCAGAATAACTGCAATTAAAGGGAAATTTAAAACAAAGATGCCAAGTGTTGGCAGAGATGTGGAGCAATTGGAACTCTCATACATTGTTGGATCAACCATTTTGGAAGATAATCTGGTAGTCAGTTGAAGATGCACAAACCCAGGGATCTAACAGTTAAGTTCCTGGCATCTATATTACAGACATGTGAATACATATGCATCAGAATGGATGCATGGAAAGGTACAGAGACCGGCACTGTAGCGTAGTAGGCTAAACCTCCACATGCAGCACAAACATCCCATATGAGCACCGGTTCACATCCCAGCTGCTCCTCTTCCATTCCAGCTCTAGGCTTATGGCCTGGGAAAGCAATGGAAGATGGCCCAAGTGCTTGGGCCCCTGCACCCACATGGGAGACCTGGAAGATTCTGGTTCCTGGCTTTGGATGGCTCAGTGCTGGCTGTTGCAGCCATTTGGGGAGTGAACCAGCAGATGGAAGACCTTTCTCTCTGTCTCTCCCTCTCTCTGTAACTCTACCTCTCAAGTAAATAAATAAAATCTTTAAAAACAAAACAAGAAAATGTACATAAAAAGCAACCCATTTTCAGAATAGATAAAATTGTTGTATATTCATGCAGTAATATCATTCAACAACAAAACTAATAAATACAGCTACATGCAATACTCTGAGTAAATTTTAAAACATAATGTTGGGGCCTGCACTGCGGCACAGTGGGTTAACGCCCTGGCCTGAAGTGCTGGCATCCCATATGGGCGCTGGTTCAAGACCTGGCTGCTTCACTTCCAATCCAGCTCTCTGTTATGGCCTAGGAAAGCAGTGGAGGATGGCCCAAGTCCTTGGGCCCCTGCACCTGCATGGGAGAACCGGAGGAAGCTCCCGGCTCCCAGCTTCAGATCAGCACAGCTCCAGCCATTGTGGCTAATTGGGGAGTTAACCAGCAGATGGGAGACTCTCTCTCTCTCTCTCTCTCTCTCTCTCTCTCTCTCTCTGCCTCCCCTCTCTCTGTGTAACTCTGACTTTCAAATAAAATAAATAAATCTTTAAACAAAAAATAAACATAATGTTGAGCCAAAAAGAAAAGACACAAAGGATTATATTCAATGTTATTTGTATAAAATTTGAAAACAGTTAAAAACTATGCAATCTAGTTTAAGGGTGTATACAGATATGGTAAACATATAAAGAAACTCAAAAAAATGATTAATATAATAGAAAGATAACTATTCCCTCAGGGATTTTGATCAAAATTTGATACAAAGATTAGGATGTTTACAATGTTTAATTTCTTAATCTGAGTACCATTCACATGGTTGTTTGCCTTATAAAAGTTTGTTAAACTGCACAAAGAAGTTCATACATATTTCCAAACAAAAGTGCACTATTTTGCAGTAGAAATGTTTTTAAAAGGGTCCAGCACTGTGGCACAGCAGGTTAAAGCCACTGCCTGCAGTGCCAGCATTCCATACAGGTCCTGGTTCGAGTCACAGTTGCTCAATTTCTGATACAGCTCCCTGCTAAATGCCTGAGAAAGCAGAGGAGGATGGCCCCATTACCTGGGCCCCTGTTCCCATGTGGAAGACCTAGAAGAAGTTCCTAGCTCTTGGCTTCTGCCTGCCCCAGCTCTGGCTATTGTGGCCATTTGGGGAATGAACCAGAGGATGAAAGATCTCTTTGTCTCTCTTCCTCTCTCTGTAACTATCTACATTTCAAATAAATAAATAAATAGAAAAATGTTTTAAAAGATAGAGATGGGGAGCTGGCACTGTGGCTCACTTTGTTAATCCTCTGCCTTGCGGTGCCGGCATCCCATATGGGGGCCGGTTCTAGTCCCGGCTGCTCCTCTTCCAGTCCAGCTCTCTGCTGTGGCCCTGGAGTGCAGTGGAGGATGGCCCAAGTGCTTGGGCCCTGCACCCCATGGGAGACCAGGAGGAAGCACCTGGCTCCTGGCTTCGGATCAGCGCAGCGCTGGCCGTAGCGGCCATTTGGGGGAGAGAACCAACAGAAGGAAGAACTTTCTCTCTCTCTCTCTGCCTATAACTCTACCTGTCAAATTGAAAAAAAAAAAAATAGAGAGAGATGGGGCAAGTCTCATAACACTATTGATCATCTCCCTCAGCCTCTTACCTGTGCCATTCATTTTGATGCTTTTTATTTTGAATACCACTACCTGTCTGGGAAGTGCTTTCTATAAGAAGCAATAAAAACTTCAAAGGTGATTTTTATCTAATAGATACCCTGCACATGAATAGAAGAGCAGAATAAAAGAGAGCTCAGCAGAATAAAATGAAGAATTAATTCTGCTATGGTGAAGACTAAATATTCTAATACTCATTTTACTGAAATATCTGTAACATAAATCTCTCTGTTCTCTGAATCTCCATCAGTCAGCAGAAAGAGAAAATAGTAATTGCCTTCCTCTCCAAGTTGGGGATAACACTTGCATCTACAGCCTACAAAACTTCATTCAAATCTCACTGTATGAAAATAGACCAGGGCCGGCGCTGCGGCTCAACAGGCTAATCCTCCGCCTTGCGGCGCCGGAAATACTTTCTGAAATACCCTTGTATGTCAAGTATGAAATTTTAAAATCTCAAATGTAGGAAACCTTTAGAATTCAAGAATTGTTTTGGCTGAATTTATCTTCCCACTCAATATTGCCAAATTAAGATTTCAGGAAATGGCCGGCACTGCGGCTCAATAGGCTAATCCTCCGCCTTGTGGCGCCGGCACACCGGTTCTAGTCCCGGTCAGGGCACCGATCCTGTCCCGGTTGCCCCTCTTCCAGGCCAGCTCTCTGCTGTGGCCAGGGAGTGCAGTGGAGGATGGCCCAAGTGCTTGGGCCCTGCACCCCATGGGAGACCAG
Organism: Lepus europaeus; assembly: GCF_033115175.1. Lineage (NCBI taxonomy): Eukaryota > Metazoa > Chordata > Mammalia > Lagomorpha > Leporidae > Lepus > Lepus europaeus. The sequence goes on along the minus strand of NC_084828.1, from coordinate 100,663,781 downwards.
GAGAAGCACCTGGCTCCTGCCTTGGGATCAGCGCGGTGTACTGGCCGCAGCGCGCCAGCCGCGGCGGCCATTGGAGGGTGAACCAACGGCAAAGGAAGACCTTTCTCTCTGTCTCTCTCTCTCACTGTCCACTCTGCCTGTCAAAAAAAAAAAAAATTAAAAAATTAAAAAAATATTTCAGGAAATGATAGACCTCGTGTTAAGGTAATACAGACTGGTTTGTCCAACATTCCAAAGCATAATTGTTTTCATTAAAAATTACTTAAGAAATACATGTTATAGTTATAAATTTGAGCCTTAAGGAAGCATGCTTCCATCAACATTTGGTTTGTATAATATGTCATTTAGCTCATTCTCTGTGTGTTCTCTAAACACGGAAGCAGTATGCTATGAGCTTGGGCTAAGAGAGCCAAGTACAGATTCTAGCTACTGGGGTTTCACCTTGGATGCATTGCTTAATCTCTTTGGGTTTGTGTTCATGTCTATAATTCTCCATCAAAAGATTTGTTAATAAGGATTAAATGGCCGGCGCAGTGGCTCACTAGGCTAATCCTCCGCCTGTGGAACCAGCACCCCGGGTTCTAGTCCCAGTCGGGGCGCCGGATTCTGTCCCGGTTGCTCCTCTTCCAGTCCAGCTCTGTGTTGTGGCCAGGGAACGCAGTGGAGGATGGCCCAAGTGCTTGGGCCCTGTACCCGCATGGAAGACCAGGAGGAAGCACCTGGCTCCTGGTTTCGGATCGGCGCAGTGCCGGCCGTGGTGGCCATTTGGGGAGTGAACCAACGGAAGGAAGACCTTTCTCTCTGTCTCTCTCTCTCTCACTCTAACTCTGCCTGTGGAAAAAAAAATAAGGATTAAATAAGATAATAATGATTAATGGTTTAGCATATAGTACTTGGCAAAAATTGAGAGCTAACTAGAAAGTATACAAGGATGTTTTCTTTTTTTACTTAATTCTAAACCCTTTCAGGACAGGTAACATGTCTTGTTGAGTTCCCACAATGCTTAACAGTAGCAGAGGCTCCATAAATGCTTGTGGAATGAATGAATGAATGAATGGAGGATGGGTTATTGGAACCCTGATATAAGTGAGTGATACATGAATTTTTCAGCATTGTGATTTTGTTCTGCATCATCCATTTTTTTTTACTACAGTTACTTTTTTCCTGAAGTCATTCTGCTTTTTTGTTTGATTTATTTTATTTTTTATTAATTTATTTTAAAGGCAAATATGGGAGGGGGACAGAAAGAAAGAGAGAGAGATTGTCCCATCTGTTGCTTCACAGCCCAGTAGTTGGGGCTGAGCAAGGCCAAAGTCAGGAGCCAGGAACTCCATCCAGGTCTCCTATATAGGTGGAAGGGACCCAAGTGCCTGAGCCATTGCCTGCTGTCTCCCAGGTTGTGCATTAGTAGGAAGCTGGACTTGAACCAAGGCACTCTGCTATGGGTTGCAGGCATCTCAGCTTCTTAACCACTACAACCTATGCTGTCCCTGCTGGTCTATTTTCTTTCTTTCTTTTTTTTTTTCTTTTTCTTTTTTTTTTATTTTTGACAGGCAGAGTGGACAGTAGAGGGAGACAGAGAGAAAGGTCTTCCTTTTTGCCTTTGGTTCACCCTCCAATGGCCTCCGCGGCTGGCGCGCTGCGCACCGCGCTGATCCGATGGCAGGAGCCAGGTGCTTCTCCTGGTCTCCCATGGGGTGCAGGGCCCAAGCACTTGGGCCATCCTCCACTGCACTCCCTGGCCACAGCAGAGAGCTGGCCTGGAAGAGGGGCAACCGGGACAGGATCGGTGCCCTGACCGGGACTAGAACCGGTGTGCCGGCGCCACAAGGCGGAGGATTAGCCTATTGAGCCGCAGTGCCGGCCATTTCCTGAAATCTTAATTTGGCAATATTGAGTGGGAAGATAAATTCAGCCAAAACAATTCTTGAATTCTAAAGGTTTCCTACATTTGAGATTTTAAAATTTCATACTTGACATACAAGGGTATTTCAGAAAGTTCATGGGAAAATGGAATTCAAAGATTATTTTGGTGCACAAATATTTTTAAGTTCATGCATTTTCCGTAATATATATTTTCCATGAATTTTTTAAAGATCTATTTATTTATTTGGAAGTCAGAATTAGAGAGAGGAGAAACAGAAAGAGACATCTTCCATCCACTGGTTCACTCCTCAAAAGGCCATAATGGCCAGGGCTGGGCCAGGCCAGAGCCATAGGCCAGGAGCTTCATTCAGGTTTCCCACATGGGTAGCAGGAGCCTAAGCACTTGTGCCATTTTCCACTGCTTTTCTCAGGCCATTAGCAGGGAGCTGGATCGGAAGTGAAACAGCCAGGACTCGAACTGGTGGCCTTGTGGGATGCCAGCATTGCAGGCAGCAGCTTTATAGCAACTTCAGCCACTATGGTGTGACACCGGCCCCCTCTCTGAGTTTTCTGAAGACTCCTTGTCCTTCAATTTTTTTTTCCACATCCTCAGTAGGATTATGTATCACTGCTTCCCTTCTAACATTTCTAATTTCAGAATTAATATGGGTGATTAGGGACAAATAATTAGTTTCCCCTTGTGCTTTTATTGTTGTGAATAGGATGTGCCCTTTGCCTTGAGTGCAGGAAGAGGAGGGCACTCTAGGCAGAGCAAAACAAGGGAGGCTCTTCCTTTTCCTTTACTGTGTCTGGGAGCTGCTCACACATCCTCCGAGCAGCTCTCAGGGCCACAGCACGAGGCCAGCAGCAGAAGGCAGCGACAACCAGCTAAAGAATGGTCTCTGTGTGCCTGCCATCCCACTCACTCAGTAGAAGGGGAATGTTCACAAACTGACATCTGGAATCTTGTCACACTCATTCCTAGGTTTTCACACCCCAGGTGTATTCTGGTTGGGGCAACCTGACCTTGATAGATTATGGGTACAAATACCAACATATGAACAATTTCACAGACAGCTTAAAGAAACTGTACTTTCAACTCTCTTTCCCCCTGGAAAAAGTACTTTTGACTTTGTCTTTCACATATTTTTGCAATCATTGTGAAAAGACAGAAAGCAATTAAATAGAGTCAACAGGATGTAGGGGTGTAAGAGGCAGGATTTTCTCAATACTCAAATATGGCCCAGTGCTTAGAAGACTGAGAAAAAATATTATGGGAATTGAGATGAGCAGGGAGCTGGCAAGGAGGCATTGGGCTCAGACATTTTGTCTTAAAGATTTATTTTATTTATTTGGAAGGTGGAGCTACAGACAGAAAGGGAGAGAGATTTTCCACCCACTGGTGCACTCCCCAAATGGCCACAACAGTCAGCTCTAGGCCAGGCCAAACCCAGGAACTAGGAATTCCATCCAGGTCTCCCACATGTGTGGCAGGGAACCAAGGATTTGGGCCATCTCCTGCTGCTCTCCCAGGAGCATTAGCTGGGAGCTAGATCTGAAGTGGAGAAGTTAGGACCTGAACCAGCATCACAGACAGCAGCTTAACTCATGCACCACAATGCTGGCCCTTGCACTGGGACTTTTGAAGATTAGGTATGGTAGGCAGAAGGAGGCTAGTGGGGCATTACAAGGAAAGTGCAAGGCCTGTTGAGGAAATCTGGACAAGTCCCATTTTGCTGTCACCTGGTTCAGGGAGGAGAGCAAAAGCAGATTAAAAAAACAAAGTTTGAACAGAAGAGATGCCCTAATGGTAGACAGTTATGAAAACAAGGTGAGGGGCTAGCACTGTGGCATACAGGGTTAAGCTGCCGCCTGCAGGGCTGGCATCCCATATGGGCACTGGTTTTAGTCCTAGCTGCTCCACTTCCGATCCAGCTCCCTGCAAATGCTCCTGGAAAAGCAGAGGAAGATGATCCAAGTGCCTGGGCTCCTGTATTCACGTGGGAGATGTGGAAGAAGCTCCTGGCTCCTGGCTTCAGCCTGGCCCAGCTCCAGCCATTTGGGGAATGAAAGTGGATAGAAGATCTCTGGGTATCTCTTCCTCTCTCTCTCTCTCTCTCTCTCTCTCTCTCTCTCTCTCTTTCTCTCTCTCTCTCTCTCTCTCTCCCCCCTCCCTCTCCTTCTCTGTAACTCCATCTTTCAAACAAATAAATAAATCTAGAAGGAAGGAAGGCAGGCAGGCAGGCAGGAAGAGAGGGAGGGAGGGAGAAAAACAGGGGCTGACACTGTGACGCAGTGGGTTAAAGCACTGGTCTGCGGCACCAGCATCCCGTATGAGCACCAGTTCGAGACTCAGTTGCTCCACTTCCAATCCAGCTCCCTGCTAATGCACCTGGGAAAGCATCAGAAGATGGTCCAAGTGCTCAGGCCCCTGCACCTACGTGGGAAACCTGGAACAATCTCCTGGTTCCTGGCTCTTGGTTTAGGATCCACTCAGCCGTTGGAGCCATCTGGGGAATAAAACAGAGGATGGAAGACCTCTCTCTGTCTCTACCTCTCTATGTAACTCTGTCTTTCAAATAAATAAAATGAAAGAAAGAAAGGAAGAAAGGAAGAAAAAAGAAAAGAAAAGAAAGAAAGGAAAGAAGGAAGAAAGAAAAGAAATGAAATGAAAAGGAAGTAGGCCGGCACCGCGGCTCAATAGGCTAATCCTCCGCCTTGTGGTGCCGACACACGGGGTTCTAGTCCCGGTCGGGGCACCGGATTCTGTCCCGGTTGCCCCTCTTCCAGGCCAGCTCTCTGCTGTGGCCAGGGAGTGCAGTGGAGGATGGCCCAAGTGCTTGGGCCCTGCACCCCATGGGAGACCAGGAGAAGCACCTGGCTCCTGCCATCGGATCAGCGCGGTGCGCCGGCCACAGCGCGCCAGCCGCGGAGGCCATTGGAGGGTGAACCAACGGCAAAGGAAGACCTTTCTCTCTGTCTCTCTCTCTCACTGTCCACTCTGCCTGTCAAAAAAAAAAGAAAGAAAGAAAGTAAAAGAAGGCAAAGGCATTTGAAAAATTCAGCAGGTCATGTTTTAAGCATATGATTCGATGGCTTTTAGCATATTTATACAGTTGTGCATCTAGCACCACAATTGGCTTTATTTCTGTGAAAGATGTCCCATGCCCCTAAATATTACATCTTTGATACACCATTTCCCCCAAACCCTAGGAAACCACCAATCTATTTTCTTTCTCTATAAATTTGCATACTTTTGGTGTCTCATGTAAGTGACATTTTATAGTATGTGGTCTTTTATAACTAGTTTCTTTCAATTAGCATAATGATTTCAGGGTTCATCCATGTGGTAGCATGTACTTTGTTTCTTCTTATTGCTGGATAATATTCCATTGTGTGTACACATCACATTTTATTTGTCCATTAATCATTAATGGACATTTCAATTGTTTCCACATTTTGCTATTTTGAATAACACTGCTCTGAGTATTTGGTTCCAAGCTTTTTGGTTCCAAGTATATGGAACCAAGCTTTGGTTCCACAGGTTTTCAGTTTTCTTGGATATATATTTAGGAATGGAATTGCAGGGTCACATGATAACTCTCTGTTTAACTTTTTGAGGAAATATCAGACTATTTTCCAAGTGTGCTGTACAATTTTCTTTTTTTTAAGATTTTTTTTTTTTGAAAGAGTTACACAGAGAAGGAGAGGCAGAGAGAGAGAGAGATCTTCCATCTGCTGGTTCACTCCCCAGTTGGCCACAATGGCCAAAACTGTGCTGATCCTAAGCCAGGAGCCAGGAGCCTCTTCTGGGTCTCCCACATTGGTGCAGGGGCCCAAGGACTTGGGCCATCCTTTACTACTTTCCCAGGCCATAGCAGAGAGCTGGATAAGAAGTGGAGCATCTGGGACTCAAACCGGTGCCCACATGGGATGCCAGCACTGCAGGCAGCAGCTTTACCCTCTGTGCCACAGCGCTGGCCCCAATGTACCATTTTCTATTCTCCAGCAATGTATGAAGGTTCCAGTTTCTCCATATCTTCACAGGCACTTATTACTGTCTGTCCTGTTGATTATAGCTATCCAAGGGTGTGTGAAGTAGTATTTCATTGTGGTTTTGATTGGCATTTTGCTGATGACTAATGACACTGATCATCTTTTCATATGCCTACTTGGCCATTGTAGATCTTCTTGGAAGGGTGTCTCTTTCTTTGCTTATATTAAAATTGAGTCATTTGTTTTGTTATTCCTGAATCATACTAGTTCTTTATATAGTCTACATATAAGTCTTCTATCAAATGTATGATTGCAAAAATTTTCTCCCAATCTATGAGACATGGTATCCTTTGAGCCATAAAACTTTAATTTTAGGCTGATACTGTGGCACAGTGGGTTAAAGCCTTGGCCTAAAGTGCCAGCATCCCATGTGGGCGCTGTTTCTAGTCCCAGCTGCCCCACTTTCGATGCAGCTCTCTGCTATGGTCTGGAATAGCAGTAGAAGACGGCCCAAGTCCTTGGGCCCCTGCACCAATGTGGGAGACCCAGAAGAAGCTCCTGGCTCCTGGCTTCAGATTGGCACAGCTCTGGCCACTGCGGCCATCTGGGGAGTGAACCAGTGGATGGAAAACCTCTCTATGTAACTCTGTCTTTCAAATAAATAAAATAAATCTTAAAAAAAAACTTTTAATTTTAGTGATGCTCAATTTATCTTTATCTTTTGTTGCTTGTGCTTTTGGTATCATATTTCAAAAACAATCATCTAATCTAAAATTCACAAAATTTAAGCCTATATGTTCCTCTAAAAAACTTGTTTCAGCTCTTACATTTAGATCTGTGATCCATTTTAGGTTAATTTTTTACATAGTGTGAAATAGGCTACTTTTAGCCTTTTAAACTGATCAAAGTGTTATAAAACTCCCCCGAACCTGGTTGGAGGGAGCTCATTTTTTCTGCATCTACTCTCTTCCTTAATGATCTTATTCAATCATGAGACCCATGGTTTAAAATAAGCATCTCTTAAATCATCTCTCCAGCCATTGTGCTTATTAGCCATCCACATGCCTCTCTGACCTCTGTATCTGGAGATCTACATAATTTAAATTGAGAATGTCTGAAAGAGAAGTCCCAATTCCCACCCCCAGAACTGTTCCATTAATACTTTCCACTGTGTGTGTGTGTGTGAGAGTAAGAGAGAGAGAGAGAGAAAGTTATTACAAGGCTTATGTAATCTGGTGAACTACCTAAGCAAACCCAAAACCTTTAGGGCAGCCAGTCAGGAAGGGAAAGTCTGGTTGAAACCTCACAGGCACAGGCTGAAGACATCATATCCTCTCTCCCTTCTCCCCCTTTTCTCTAAAAGGCTATCTGGCAATAGTCAATAATCAAGGTATTCAAAGGACATTCCGTGCTCCCTGCCACATGTGGGCATTTGGTATTGTAGCATACTGAAACAGCCTCTCCAAAAATGCAGCTCAGAAGGATTTAAGGATTTCTTAGGCCACCTCCCACACCTCCTTCTGGTCCACCCACTTTAGTAAGGTAGTTTGGTCAATGAATGTGGCTATCACCAGAGAAAGATCGTTTTCTATATAACAATCAGGAAGACAGAAGACCTATTTTGAAATTGAGATTCCACCCAGAACTTTCTGCACATAATGCTTCCTTCCTTCCCTTCACTGCGCCCCCAGACCTGTGTGCTTGGCATACCCTCTAGGTAGCAGCCAGGCCAAAAGGAAGCCTAAGACTTAAAACTTGCTTTTTAATTATCTTATTGAATTAAACTTCTCAGATTGACATAGTCCTAGATCCCAAAAATAACGATCACTTGATTGAGGATCAATGGCCAAGTCCTTGGATAGTAGCCCATGTGGCCAAGGTGAAGGATACAATGGATCTTCATAAATTTTATGAGTGGCTGTTGAAACCTGCTAGGCCACTGAGGCCTGAAACCTCTGGCCTGGTGACACTAGGCATAGACTGGTAATCTAAAGGCATGGAATGTGTATTGCTCAGGAAAGCCCCCACCTGGGACATTCCAAACTGCTAAGACAATGCTTCGTAAACTTTACCAAGGAGTCCTTTTACATGTCCTCCATCTGCTTTATTAGAGTCCATGAGGCTCTCTGTACCTCCCCCCAACAAGCCACCTAATAAGGTACTCTGCCTGCTGCCCAGATGGAAGGAAGCCTGGCTTCAAACTCCCTGCCCTTGTCCAGGCAGGCTGAAGCCCACCTATCTTTACCCTGCCAACACTATCCCCTGCAAAACAAAGTCTTTTCTACTTTAACTGACCTCCTCGCCCTCTTCCAACCCTAAAATCCTTAAATCCACAGTACCCATGTCCCTCTCTTACCTTACCCCTTTGGGTGCACATAAGCGAACCTCAGAAAAAAAGATGACATCATTGCTACTTGAACAGGACACATCAATTTCACAGGTAGGGAAGGAAAACTCTAACACAAGGGAGGGGATACCTTAGACCCTAGGAGCATGGGGAGAGGGGAAAACAGCTTATGTTCTATCTGGCAAAACAATCATGTGGTCCACCTGTATCGGGCAACAGCTGTGAGGGGCAATCAGACACTGATTGTGTCATCCCTGCCCATAATCCATGAAAACACAAACACTCTTGCAGACGTGTCTGAGACTGAATTTCTCCTGTATCTGAAGCCATCAGTGACAACCCCTAAATGTGTCCACTCATGCCCTCGTATGTATAGGCTCAAGCACCAGCACAACTTTGTTTCAGCCTCACAGATAACAAATCCATATACTTCTCCTGTCTTAGAAGCTGAGATATGGTTTGTTGGGAGAGGTTTCACCTTGGGATTCCTTGGACACTGTTGCTGAGAATGCCAAGAACACAAGGCCCTTGGTGCCCTTTCCCAGGCCATTTGTCAGGATTCTGGCTACAGTGAGTAACCCTGTAAGATAAAATAATGTCTCCTTCCAGGACAAAGTGCAGGCTGTTTACAGCCTGCTATAAAGTGGCGAGTTTCCCAGACTCATTGATCTTCCGTAAAGCAACCCATTGCATGTGCAAGCATCCATTGGCTCATCTCTGTCACCATACATGGCTTGAGAGACAAGGGAAAGCAACCCAAGCACGCTGATGCTCATGTAACTTGCTGCACTATGGATATTAAATCCTTTTTCTCTGAGCCAGGAGTCTCATGTCTCTGCCAGCATCCTTGAAAAGGTAACAGCTAACTTATTAGCTTATAAATAGTGTCTGGGTATAATCAGACCCCAGATCTGATATATATAAGGACAAACCTTAATTTGAAAAATTCATGTATGTGTGAATTTTCTAACATATCTGTACCTCCCCAGTGGTTCTGATTTTTTTATTGAACATTCATTGATAGATCTGTTAAAGGATTTCTATTCAGAATATAACAGAACACTTTTGAGCTTTATAATTTGATAAGATAAATCATTCAATTAAAAATAATTTGCAAAAGATTTTAATAGATAGTTCATCAAATAAAGATATATAAATAGCATGTGGAAAGTTGCTCAATATCATCAGTCATTAGGAAAATGCAAATTAAGATCATAGTTATACAACATTATATGCCCACTAGACTCACTAGAATAAATAATACTGAAAATATCAAGTTTGAGGAGAGTCTGGAGAAACTGAAACCCTCACAAATTGTTGATGGAAGCATAAAGTGATTCAACCAATTTGGAAACAACTTGGAAGCTTCTATAAAAGTTAAACATAGGGGTCAGTATGGTGGCACATGAGATTAAGCCACTGCTTGTGACACCAGCATCCTGTATCTGAGTGCTAGTTTGAGTCCCTGCTGCTCTGCTTTTGATCCAGCTCCCTGCTAATGTGCTTGGGAGAGCAAAAGACAGACCTAATACTTAGTCCCTACAACGTATGCGGGAGACCCAGATGGAATTCCTGGTTCCTGACTGCAGCCTGGCCCAGCCCAGGCTATTGTGGCCATCTGGGGAATGAACCGGTGGATGGAAGATCTCTGTCTCTTCTTCTTTGTCACTCTGTCTTTCAAATAACAACCAAATAAGTGCCCAAATATTCAAACTATAGTACACCTACACCATGGAATATTTCTCCACAATAAAAAGGAACAAACTATTAATATATGCCAAAATTAAATAGAGGAACTATGCTGACTGAAAGAAAAAAAGCAAATCTCAAAAGGCTATAAATACACCATTACATTTATATGATATTTTCTAAATGACAAGATTGTAGAGATGGAGAACAGACTAATAGTTGCTGGGTTAAAAATGGAGTTGAACAGGGAACCAGGTTAGGTTTGAGTATAAAAGACTAACAACAAGGGATCTTTGGGGTAATATAATAGTTTTGTAACTTTTTAAAAACATTTATTTATTTACTTGAAAGACAGAGTTACAGAGTGGGAGAGGCTGAGAAAGATCTTCCATCTGCTGGTTCACTCCACAAATGGCTACAACGGCTAGGGCTGGGCAAGACTGAAGCCAGGAGTCAAGAAATCCATCTTGGTTTCTCACATGAGTAGCAGGGGCCCAAGTACTCAGATCATCCTCCATTGCTTTTCCAGGTGCATTAGCAGGAAGCTGGGTTGGAAATGGAGCAGCCAAGACTCAACCAAGCTCAAATGGAATGCCAAATTCACAGGCAGGAGCTTAACCTACTGTGCCACAATGTCAGCCTTGATAGTTCTGTACCTCGATTGTGATATTGGTGAAACTAATCTACACATGTATTACAGTTGCAAAGAAATATATACACAGGCACACACAATGATTGTGTGTAAAAGTATAGAACTTTGAATTAGTTCTACAGATTACACTAGTGTCAATTTTCCTGGGTTTACTATTGTACTGTTGTTTTCCAAGATGTTACCATTGGAGAAAATTGTGTGAAAGGTTACATAGGATTTCTCAATACTGTTTTTGTAATGTCCTGTGAATTTATAATTCCCTTCCTCCTCCACTCTTCCCTGCCACTCAAAGAGGACTATTACTACATGCAACAACTTGTATAGATCTCAAGCACATTATATGAAATGCAAAAACAAACACATTGAATGATTCCACCTACATAATATTCTAGAGATGCAACAGATTAGTTGGAATCAGAGGTTACCTGGAAAGTGGCAATATAAGCATACTAGTGGTTGAACTCTGTAATTAACACACAATTATTCTTAGGTGTTTAAATTTTAACTGAAAAGTGATCCCTGTTAAATTTAAGAGTGGAAAAAGAGAGGGAGGAGATGTACAATTTGGGACATGCCCAATCGGACTTGCCCCAAATGGTGGAGTTAGAAATGTGCCAGGGGATTCCAATACAATCCCATCAAGGTGGCATGTACCAATGCCATCTCACTAGTCCAAGTGATCAATTTCAGTTCACAATTGATGGCTCTGATAGGTCTAAGAGTCAAAGGGATCACACAAACAAGACAAGTGTCTGCTAACACTAACTGATAGAATCAAAAAGGGAGAGGGCCGGCACCGTGGCTCACTAGGATAATCCTCCACCTTGCGGCGCTGGCACACCGGGTTCTAGTCCCAGTCGGGACACCGGATCCTGTCCTGGTTGCCCCTCTTCCAGGCCAGCTCTCTGCTGTGGCCGGGGAGTGCAGTGGAGGATGGCCCACGTGCTTGGGCCCTGCACCTCATGGGAGACCAGGAGAAGCACCTGGCTTCTGCCATCGGATCAGTGCGGTGCGCCGGTCGCAGCGCGCCAACCCTAGCGGCCATTGGAGGGTGAACCAATGGCAAAGGAAGACCTTTCTCTCTCTCTCTCACTGTCCACTCTGCCTGTCAAAAAAAAAAAAAGAAGAAGAAGAAGAAGAAGACCTAAATGAAAGATCTCTGTGAGTGAGATCCCAGTGGAAAGAACAGGGCCATCAAAGAAGGAGGTACCTTTCTCTGAAGGGAGGAGAGAACTTCCACTTTGACTATGACCCTATCGGAATAAGATCAAAGTCAGCGAACTCTAAAGGCTTCCATAGCCCTGGCAACTCATGACTAGAGCCTAGGGAGATTACTGACGCAACAGAAGTCACTGTGTACTTACATCCCATGTGGGATCTGTCCTTAATGTGGAGTCTAATGTGCAGTGATGCTATAATTAGTACTGAAACAGTATTTTTACACTTTGTGTTTCTGCGTGGGTACAAACTGATGAGATCTTTACTAATTATATACTGAATCGATCTTCTGTATATAAAGATAATTGGAAATGGAAAAAAAAGAAAAAAACTGGTGTTAAATTGGAAATGGCATAGAAAATTAATTTTTTAAAAAAATATTATGTAGGATTTCTGTCTTTAATGTACTGTACACTCTTATTTAATGCTATAACTAGTACTCAAGCAGTATTTTTTTTCACTTTGTGTTGCTATATGGAGGCAAACTGTTGAAATCTTTACCTAATATATACTAAACTGATCTTCTGTATATAAAGAGAATTGAAAATGAATCTTGATGTGATTGGAAGGGGAGAGGGAGTGGGAAAGGGGAGGGTTGTGGGTGGGAGGGAAGTTTTGGGAGGGGGGAAGTCATTGTAACCCATAAGCTATACTTTGGAAATTTATATTCATTAAATAAAAGTTTAATTAAAAAAAAGCATATGTGTGATTATAAAGTTATAGCATAAGGGAGATCCTTGTGGTGATAGACAAGTTTTCTGTTGTTATGGCAGTTACAGGAAATCACATTTGAAAACGACAATTTAGGATTATACACATACATTGTACCAGTGTCACTTCCCAGGTTGTGATATTATACTGAAGTTGCATAAAATAGAACTATTGGGAGAAATGAGTGAAGGATACCCACCTCTCTATAATGTCTTAGCAAATTCCTTTTAATATGGTCAGCTCTCCATATCCAGAGGTTCTGCATTCAGGGGTTCAATCAACTTCAAACGAAAAATATTGGGGAAAGAGACTATATAATGAACCTGTCATTATCTCCTAAACAACAGAGTGTAACAACTGTTTACACAGCATTCACATTGTATCAGGATCATAGAAAGAATCTGTCAGAGATACTGAGAGGCAACCATATTTCAAACTAAGAGGAGTCAGCATTGTGGCACAGCCAGCCGCCGCCTGGGATGCCAGCATCCCATATCAGAGTGCCAGTTATAATCCTGCCTGATCTACTTCTAATCCAGTTACCTGTTAATGCACCTGGGAAAGCATTGGGAAAAGGCTCAAATGCATTGGCTCCTACCACCCATGTGGGAGACCTGGATAGAGCTCCAAGCTCCTGGCTTCTGCCTAACCCAGCCCTGGCTATTGTGAGCATTTGGGAAGTAAATCAACAGATGTAGGGCCAGCACTGTGCTGTAGTGGGTAAAGCTGTTGCCTGCAGTGCCAGCATCCCAAATGGGTACCAGTTTGAGTGCTGATTGTTCTACTTCCAATCCAGCTCTCTGCTATGGCCTGGGAAAGCAGTAGAAGACGGCTCAAGTCCTTGGGCCCCTGCACCTGCATGGGAGATCCAGTAGACTCTCCTGGCTCCTGGCTCCTGGCTCCTAGCTTTGGATCAGTGCAGCTCTGGCTGTTGCAGCCAACTGGGGAGTGAACCAGCAGATGGAAGACCTCTCTCTCTCTCCCTCTGCCTCTCCTTTTCTCTGTGTAACTCTGACTTTCAAATAGATAAATAAATCTTAAAATAAGTAAATAATAAATACATCTTTTAAAAAAATCAATAGATGTAAAAACTTCTCTCCATCTCTTAGTCTTTCAAATAAAGTGAAAATAAATTAAATGTTAAAATAGCAAGTTAAAAAATAAAAATAAGAAGTTAAAAAAATAAGATCCCTCAGTTGTGTTTTATATGCAGTCAAAACTTTGATACAGTGGTTCTGTTTGTTAACAGTGCTATGGTTTGAATATTGGATCTCCCTGAACTCCGGAGTCTTATGTTTGTGATACTAAGAGGCTGAAAGCTTAATTATAGAGGTGGGACTTTTGGAAAGCAATTACAGGGGGTAGAGCCCCATAACTGCATCCTGGTGTCTTTATAAGAGACCACATAGACGTACACAGATACACACACTCCCTGTTCCTGCCCCATACTGTTTCAGGACTCTGCCCACAAGAACACCCTTGTGAGAGTGGGGTCTACCTGAACCTTCAAAGCTGTGGACCAAAGTAAGCTTTTCCTTTGTAGAGTTAGTTTGTTTCCAGCAGTTCACTACAGTAGCAGAAAGCCGACTGACACACTCAGTTACAAATGTGAAATGAGCAGGAATAGGAGTTATGATTTGCTCAGATTGTTGAGTAACAGCCTAATCACCTGAGGAGCTGGCAGAAGAAAGGCCTGGCCTCCAGACTAAATCAGATCCTGACACAGTGGGGCCTGAGATTTTACATTTCTAACAAACTCCAAGATGAACGGCAAAGTCCAGCACTTGCCGAGAAGGGAGTGAGACTGGACCAGAAAAGAGGCAGCATCACCGTGTAGATGCTTCTGCTGATATGCATGGGAAAGGTGGTCTCTGTTCTATACTTTTTCTTTATTTCCTCAGCAAAACAGTAATAACCACTGCTATTGAAACTGACCCACATACAGTGTCTTTAAAGCAGGGGCAGGATATCTCCTGCACCCAGTCTCCCAGTCTTTCAGCCTTAGTTCAAGGTGTCCTTGCCCTTCCTTTAGGGTTGCTGGTTAACTACTCATCAAAAAGAATCTGCTGAATGGAGGGGATGGTGCAACTGACCCAGGAAAATTCTCCCATCATTAACATCTACCACCCATATCTTCTCACGCAGTCTCACTTCAGGGGAGTTCCAGTCCAGGGTGGAAAGCAGCTACCACCTACACATAGCCCCTAGTCTGACTGAAGCCCTCCAGGCCATCATAAAAATTCCCTGGAGAGCACAGCATCACCAACCACTACTGACCAACCAGGAACTTGTACATGAGCTGAATACACACCTCCCAGTGTGAACTTCATCCTACAAGAACCTCTCAGGAGCCCAGCAATTAAGTGATACCCACCAGGCTCCTTATCCTGTGCTTTGCAATAGAAGATTTCTTTTTTCTACCACTCTGACATCAATGGCTGGTTTTCTGTGTGTCAGGCAAGTGGACCTAGGATTGGGGGTTCTACAGCAACATCTGCGACCAGTTTCTTGGATTGTTCTGTAACACTATAACTAGAAAACATTAGAAGGTTCCAGATTGCTCTGATAAAAGAAATAATTTGCAAATAAAACTCTATTTACAAATATTTCCATAATCACCAAAAAATATCTTCACCAGGAAGAGGGGTCCTGAAGACACTAAAACACCTTTCGCAGATAGACAAGAGGGCTGTGAAGGAAGAGCATAAGTCATTATTGTAGCAACTGGAGCTGGGAGCAAGAGCCCTTTGCTCTCAGTAAGCACAGCTATGATGAGTCCAGAACTGCTAGGAGCCACCTGTTTACCCTGTGACAGCCTTGCTAGTGCTTCCATCCCTACAGAGCACTGGTGAATCTGACCCATGATGAGGGAGAATGGGTCAGATGCAAGAGAGAAACATGAGAAAAGAGACTATTTCAGGGTTCTACTTGTTTCAACCTTTCCCTTTTCCTGTCTCAGTTATTATAATTTCTAAATTATTTATTTTTTTTATGAACCACACTCAGCTTCTATTTTTTTCCAAATGATTTTATATTTAATAACCTGCAGCTTTTTCATGGGCAAGGGCTTTTCTAACTTGGCAAATGCCGGCTAATGACCAAGCTGGGGTTGAACTGGTTGAGGAAGATTGCAGAGGGTAAGCCTTCTCAGCAGAGCCAGGACAGGGACCTGCTCTCAGTCATGTAGGCAAGGATCTAAAATAGGTCTAAGGCTTTTGTCCTTGATCCATCAATGCTTGCCTTACACAAGCATGAGTAACGGCAGTAATGAGACTGAAGTCCAGACAGCATGGGTGGGAAGAGGGATTCTCGCCTAAGAGATGGAAGAGGGGCTTTTCTTGTTTATTTTACATGGAGTCTTCCAGAAGTAGCAGGCCACAGAAGAAACAAGAAACATGACATTTATTAAGGGACCCTCAGAGCACAGGACAAGGCCGCTGGATCATGAGCACCTTGAAGCGTTTCTTGATGATGATTCAATGTCACCAATATTTATCGTCTGGAGAGAACTGAGCAGAATGGGTTGAGCATGTGTGCTGTCCCATAGGATCAGATGTCTTCAGTGTATACACCAATCTCCCTGCTCCTTCAAACAATGCTGGAGAAACACAAGCTCACTTCAGCAGAGACTCCAACGCAGTCTGCCCCCCACCCATTTTTTTATCCAAAAACCTTTTGTCCCTCCCATCCTTCCCAACCATAGTAATCACATTCTGTGTTCAAATTGAGTTTTTTTTTTCTTTTTCTTTTTTTTTTTTTTTAAGTAAATTAGCTCCCACATCTAAGGAAGGACATGGGTATTTGTCTTTCTGTGTCTGGCTTATTTCACTCAAAAAAAAAAAAAAATCCTCCTTTTTAAAATAAGATTTTATTTATATCATGTTATATATGTACTTTTTAAAATAAGGATTTTTAAAAAAGATTTATTTATTTATTTGAAAGTCAGAGTTACAGAGAGAGGAGAGGCAGAGAGAAAGAGAGAGAGAGGTCTTCCATCTGATGATTCACTCCCCAGTTGGCTGCAACAGCCGGAGCTGTGCTGATCCAAAGCCAGGAACCAGGAACTTCTGGGTCTCCCACATGGGTGCAGGGGCCCAAGCACTTGGGCCATCTTCTACTGCTTTCCCAGGCCATAGCAGAGCTGGATCGGAAGTGGAGTAGCTGGGTCTCGAACTAGTGCCCATATGGGATGCTGACGCTTCAGGCCAGGGTGTTAACCCCCTGCACCACAGCGCCAGCCCCAGGATTTTTTTTTTAAAGCAGAGTTACAGAGAGAGGGAGATATGTAAAAAGAGGGATCTTCCATGGGGCCGGCATGGTGGTGTAGTGGTAAAGCCACCACCTGCAATGCCAGCATCCCATATGGGTAACAGTTCAAGACCCAGCTGCTCCACTTCCAATCCAGCTCTCTGCTATGGCCTGGGAAAGCAGTAGAAGATGGCCCAAGGCCTTGGGCCTCTGCACCTGTGTGGGAGACCCGGAAGAAGCTCCTGGCTCTTCTTCAAATCAGCACAGCTCCTGCCTTTGTGGTCATGTGGGGAGTGAACCAGTGAATGAAAGACCTCTCTCTCTGTCTCTCTCTCTCTGCCTCTCATTCTCTCTGTGTAACTCTGACTTTCAAATAAATAAATAAATCTTAAAAAAAAAAAAAAAAGAAAGAAAGAAAAAAGAGGGATCTTCCACCTATTGATTCACTCCTCAAATGTCTGTAACAGCCAGGGCTAGGCCAGGCTGAAGCCAGGAGCATGGAACTCCATCCAGGTCTCCCATGTGAATGGCAGGGGTCCAAGCACTTGGGCCATCCTCTGCTGCTTTCCCAGGCACATTAGCAGGGAGCTATATTGGAACTGAAGTAGCCAGGACTCAAACCAGTGCCCATATGGGATGCTGGCATTATGGGCTATGGATTAAGTTGCTGTGCCACAACACCTGTGGGCCCCTATATGTACATCTTTTATTTGTTTTAAAGCTTTTGTTTAATGAAAGCATTTTTCATAGGTACAACTTTAGGAATATAGTGGTTCTTTCCCCCATACATGCCCTCCCACCCCCGCTCCCAACCTACCTCCTACTCCCTCTCCCATTATTTTTAGTTTAACTTTATATACAGAGGACTAACTTTATGCTATGTAGATTTCAACAGTTTGTACCCCCCCACACACACATACAACATATAAAGTACAGTCTGAGAACAAATTCTGCAGTTAATTCTCATAGTATAACTCATTAAGGACAGAGGTCCTACATGGGGAGTAAGTGCACAGTGACTCCTGTTGTTGATTTAACAATTGACACTCTTATTTATGACATCAGTAATCACCCGAGGCTCTTGTCATGAGCTGCCAAGGCTATGGAAGCCTCTTGAGTTCACCAACTCTGATCTTA
This sequence comes from Lepus europaeus, assembly GCF_033115175.1. Lineage (NCBI taxonomy): Eukaryota > Metazoa > Chordata > Mammalia > Lagomorpha > Leporidae > Lepus > Lepus europaeus. The sequence goes on along the minus strand of NC_084828.1, from coordinate 100,645,917 downwards.
TTTAGACAAGGCCATGGTCAAAGTGGAAGTTCTCTCCTCCCTTCAGAGAAAAGTACATCATTCTTTGTAGGTACATCTTTTAAAAGTGAATTGTTCCAGAAGGCTTCTAACAAGCAACAACAGTGCCTTTTTCCACCCTTCCCTGCACTCAGTTTCTGTCCCTGCAAGCAATGACTTTCAACTCTTTTGGTTATGTTGTCTGACACATTCCTCCATGTTTCTAAACAACATGATTACACAGGAATTTGATTGTTGAAATTCAGGTATTTTCTATTGGCATCCTACTCCTGTTCAAAAAGGTTTAGATATCTTATACTTTCATCCATTTCTGAGGACCAACAGCCCCCAAACCATTACACACATCCCCTCCCTAACAGTTGCTTTTGTTAAATATTTAGTATTTATATAACAACAACTTTGTAAATATGTATTACTCTTACCCAAGCCATTCCACTTCTAATTTTCCCTGGAGTTAATATGTGTCTCATTTAACTTAATTTCTAATTCAAGCACTGTGTCAGAAGTGTAAATTTCGTACTTCAGAAAAGCTCAAGTACCTTGTTTTTAAGTTGAGACAGGTCTGGAATTCTCTACCCTGCTGTGGTCTAGTGTGTTTGTATCGTAGGCCTCTGACATTACTGTGTTGCGGGAATTGTCCTTCCCATCATCCTGGGAATTCTCACCTTTCTCTTGCATTCCTTATTATTTGAGGTCTCATAGACCTTTCTTGATCCACATCCTTGTTCTAAAGGGGTGCATTCTCCAGAGCTTCTGGGAAAAGAATCTGCTAGAGCAGGCTCTGAAACCTAGGGTGTCTTTATTCTATCTCATTTGATTGATAGTATGAAGAGGCTTTGGAAAATTAATGGAAAATGCATTTTATGAAAAGACTAGGTGCTGGGGCTGTGTGGCGTAGCAGGTAAAGCCACTGCCTGCAGTGCTGGCATCCCATATGGGCACCAGTTCTAGTTCCAGCTACTCCGCTTCTGATCCAGCTCTCTGCTATGGCCTGGGATAGCAGTAAAAGATGGCCCAAGTCCTTGGGCCCCTGCACCTGCATGGGAGACCCAGAAGAAGCTCCTGGCTCCTAGCTTCGTATCCACACAATTTCAGCCATTGCAGCCAACTGGGGAGTGATCCAGCCGATGGAAGACCTCTTTCCCTCTCCCTCTCCCTCCCTCTCTCTCTCTCTCTCTCTCTGTCTCTCTCTGCCTGAGCCTCTCTGTAACTCTGCCTTTCAAATAAAATAAATAAATCTTGAAAAAAAAAAAAAAACTTTATACCAAGGTAATTTTATCTTCTAGTTCTATTGCTGTACTTTTTTTAAAAAAAGATTTATTTATTTATTTATTTATTTGAAAGACAGAGTTACAGAGAGACGTAGAGACAGAGAGAAAGGTCTTCAATCTGCTAATTAACTCCCCAGATGGCCGCAATGACTGGAGCTGCACCAATCCAAAGCCAGGAGCCAGGAGCCACTTCCAGGTCTCCCATGCAGGTGCAGCGGCCCAAGGCCTTGGGCCATCTTCTACTGCCTTCCCAGGCCACAGCAGAGAGCTGGATGGGAAGAGGAGCAGCCAGGACTAGAAATGGTACCCATATGGGATGCCAGTGCTTCAGGCCAGGGCTTTAACTCGCTGCACCACAGCGCCTTCCTCTGCACTAACTTTTTGAAGTAACTTTGTATGGTAGTTACTGAGTTCTAGACTGGATTTCATTTTTCCTTGGAAATGAAGTTGTTGCTTCCATGTGGTCCAGCTTTTTTATTCTTGGTATGTGACCCATTCTCCTCCTCATGCCTAGAGTCTAAGATTCTCCTTCTTAATACGAATGTTCTAAAACCTCACAATGCTTTGTCTTGGTGCAGGATTTTCTTCCTCATTCATTTTGCTGAACGCTCACTGGACTTTTCAATCTGAGGACTCATATACTTATTTTCTGAGAAAGTGTGTGGTATTATTACTGTTAGGAAAATGGTACAGTCTTATCTATGGCGCGATCTACACCCTGATTTACATCCTAGGCCCTAGTCCCTGCCGCCATTGCTGAAAGCCAGGTGGCCACATGGCCCAACCACCATCAAGCTCCACCCCCATCCTAATGGGATTCGCTGCTCCTGCTTCCCTGCCCGCCCTCTGGCAAAGTTTTAGAAAGACCTGTTCCTGAACACATGGCTCTCTCTAGCCTCCTCTTCTCCTCTCTCCTCTTTCTCTCTTACTCTCCTTTTCCCTCTTCACCCCTTCTCTCCGGTCTGATGGTTTTTCCCCAATAAACCCTTTCCCTTACTCCAGTGTTTGGTGTGTTTTGTGATGGCATAACAATTACTCCTTCATCTAAGTATCAGACCCAGTCGAATGACCCTACTTCCTACTGATGGAACAAGGACATAAATCTCAGCCATTCTTGCTCATTGCCCAAAAGATAAACTTTGGAATGTATTCCTTGCCCTTGAATCTCAATTGGGTCTCACACACTATTGCCTTCATACCGCACTCTGCATTCTTTTCCAGGTTCCCAAGGCCCTGCCCAATTCCAGGAATTCCCCTCCTTAGCCCTCCTTAAAAAGGCCTGGCTCCTGGGAGTCCAGGCCTTCTGCTACCTGTTCCATCAGTGTGCACATGAAGGACCCTGATCCCCGCTGGGTCCTTTAGATCGCGACCCCAGACTCAAAAATCCTCAGACCAGACGATGCAAGTGCAAGAGGCGGCTTTACTTCACGAGCGCTCGCGGACGCCGTCTCTAGACCCGACGCAGCAGGAGGCAGGAGAGAGGCGTGCCTAGTAGGGTCTGGGGGGCACTTATATACCTGGGGGATTGCAAAAGCGGGAGTACAGAAGCAGAAGAAGCATGGTTACAGGGTTTCGATAAGACAATGGGGTGGGGGCATGCAGGAAATACCTTGCATACTTTTGGCCATCTGCCTGGACCCACAGATAAGGGGTGGTTGGGTACTTTCTGTGCCTGTTCCTGTTTATTGGGCGCCGTTATCTCAAACCGCAGCTGCCTGCCCATGACTTATGGTTTCGGCCCAAATTCCAGGAAATGTTTTACTAGAGTTGCCTAAGATGGTGCTGGGGTAGTTAAAACGGCGTGAACCATTGTCAGGGTTGTTCATTCCCCCCTTTGGTCTTGTACATTAGGAAAATCCTTTCCTAAGGGCAATCCTGATCCTCCGAGCATTTTAAGGCCTAGTATTGCTGAGTCAGGACCATGGCCTGAACGCGTGACAGCCCATCCCTGACAAACTGTGTCAATTGGTTAAAAAGGCAGGGGCCAAGTGTCAGGATCAATATTAGCAGAAAGATGGGGCCTATAAGAGAGGAGAATAGGGTCGTGAACCAGGGGGAACGTTTCCAGATACTCTCGTACCAGCCCTGCTGTGACTCCAATTCCCGTTGCCTTCTGTCCAGTCTTTCTCTAAGTTTATCCAGGGTCTCAGTTACTACCCCAGTTTGATCGGCATAGAAGCAGCACTCTTCCCTCAGCACTGCACAGAGCCCTCCTTCCTTAAGGAGCACAAGGTCCAACACCCTTCGGTTTTGCAGGACTACTTCCGAGAGGGAGGTCAGGGACTCCTTTAATGCCCTAACTGATTGTTCAAGGGCGCGTAGGTCGTCATTCATGGCCTGATGCAGGGACAAGTACTGGTCTGTACGTATTACAGCGGTAGTGCCTGTTGCTATTCCAGCTGTGATGCCGCCCAGACCCAGGAGCACGGCCAGTGTCAGAGAGACGGGCTCCCGCTTGGCCCGATGTAGGGGCGACTCAAAGAACTGAAGAACTGACTTGTCAGAATGGTACGTTATACGGGGCCAGACTTGTACTAATACACAGTAGTCTCGAGTTTGATTAAAAACCCCGGCATGCACACATGGGGTTAGTCCAGTACTACAAGCCCAGTAAGTTCCATTAGGTGCCGGCAAATAGTAATCTCCTGGAAAAACCGACACGGAGTCACTACATAGCTGGAATTTGGGGGGTATTGTCCCTATACAGAGGCCTTGTCCTTGAACCTGGGTCAGAGTCAGTTGGTGGTCGTTTCCTTGACAGAGGGCTGGGGGTGAAGAAACATTTTTTACATTTGAGAGGTTATAAGGTAGAGCAATGCCCTCATAATAAGGAGGGCGAGGATTGAGGCACAGCCAGCAGCTCTGGATCTTGGAAGGGTCCGTATGATTAAGGGCCTGGTAGGCCCCTCTTATTAGGTTTAAGAGGCGGTCTCCTATGCCCGGCAATGGAGCAGGAGACGAGTTAGGACTCACAGTTGCCCTTGGCCTCAGGGAGGGTGGAGAGGCCGGGGGTCGGCCCTGGGATCTCGGGGGGGGTAACCCTAGACACAGGCCTCTGATCCGCCAACACTAGGTTGGGGCCTATAGACTGGGGGAGAGCTTCCTCTCTAAGTTGGATTTTAAATAGGAACCCGGGATCTCTGCCAGTAAGATAAAACCTCAACCCCCAAGTCCTTCCCAGTTGCCAGTCGGCGATGCTGGCCTTCTTCCCCTGTTCTGTGAAGGTAATGTTTAGGGGCACACAGAGTGGTTGGCTGGAACAGGGCTTTGTTCTTAGGTCTATGCAATTACGACCTACAGAGATCCAACTGTTTCGGGAAAACGGCCTCCAGTAGTTTGCTCCAGTGGTTTCGCATCCCCAGGCCTTACAGTAGAAGGATTCTGGCCCCCCGCACCGCCACTTATCTGCCGCAGACCTGCCATCCTTAGGGCACATGTAAAACTGAGATTGTCGGAGATAGCATCTAAATTGTGGATTCCTGCACCCGGGGTTGTCTGCATTGGTTAAGTACACGCCCTTGCCCCACAGGGCTATCTGATCATGAGACATGTCAGGGATGTCCCAGGTGTCCAGTCCTGCAACCAATTGACAGACATCTGGGTGCAAGGAGGGCCACCATGTCCCAGAAGGGGCCACGTGGGTAACGGACCACACAACATCATTGGTGGCAGATTTCACCTGCCACGTGAGCCTTTTTGGGGCTTGAGGGCTGGCCACAATTGGGGTAAGAAAAATCAAAAGTATTACAAGTACTAAACAGTCTTTAAGAGTCTTATCTTGAGTGGGTTTTGAGTGCGTTGTGCCTTCCATACTGTCCGGTCAGCGGGGTAGTCGTCCTGAGTTTTGTCCTCTTCCGGTAGGGCTCGCTTCACATGGGACGCGTGGAGACCAGGCGGCGATTCCATCAACTTTTACCGCGGTGGGGGTTGTCAGCAGAATGGTGTAAGGGCCCTTCCAACGCGGCTCGAGGGTTTTGGACTGATGTCTGCGGATGTAGACGGAGTCTCCAATCTGGAATGGGTGAGGCACCACCGGACACTTGGACTGATATACTGCAGCCAGAGGCTTCCAGACTTGTCTCTGGATCAGCTGCAGGGCTTTCAGTCGGGTCTGCAGGCTGGGGGAAGTGGCATAAGAGTCAATACTAGGTCCTAGTAAATTGGCAATTGGGGGAGGTCCTCCATATAGTATTTCATATGGAGTTAACCCGAAGACAGAAGGGGTGTTACGAGCCCTAAACAAGGCCATTGGTAGTAACTCGACCCAGTCTCTAGTGCCAGTCTCCATTATTAATTTAGTTAAGGTCTCTTTTATGGTTCGGTTCATACGTTCTACCTGTCCTGAACTCTGGGGTCTATATGCACAATGTAATTTCCAATCAATCCCCAGTACCTTGGCCACCAACTGACTTACCCGGGAGACAAAAGCTGGCCCGTTGTCAGGCCCCAATACCTTGGGAAGGCCAAACCGCGGGAAGATTTCTTCAAAAATTTTCTTGACGACCACCTGTGCCGTCTCCTTCTTTACCGGGAAAGCTTCAGTCCAGCCAGAAAAGGTGTCTACAAACACTAATAGATATTTAATCCCATACCTGCCGGGGCGAATCTCAGTGAAATCAATTTCCCAGTTTGTTCTGGGCCTGGTCCCGCGCACTCTCGCCCCTTCCAGCATCTTAAGGCGTTTTGGATTTACCTTTGCGCATGGGACACAAGATTCTGTTACCTGTTTGACCAATGTGTCCAATCCTATTATGAAGTGGGTCTGCTCTTCTCTTTTTAACAAGGTTTTTAGCTTTTTATATCCTAAATGAGTCCATCGGTGAAGGTCACTCACTATGTCCCTGGCCACTTTCTTCGGCAGGACTATCTTGTCCTGAATTCTCCAAGCCTTCTCCTGTTCGTCATACCTTCCCCCTAACCTTTGGATGGCGTTTACGTCTCCATCCGAATATGTCCACCCGCCTTGGTCAGGAGAGGTAGGGGAAGTCTTGGAAGAATGTACTGTTAGTATTGGTTCTTTTAGGGCAACTGCCTTGGCCACCTCATCCGCCATCCGGTTGCCTTTTGCTACCGGGTCCTCGCCTTTCTGATGGCCTGGGCAATGGATGATGCTCAGCCTCTTTGGGAGGTGGAGGGCTTGTAGGAGGTCGAGGATCTCCTGCTTGTTTTTAATGTCTTTTCCTCCTGAAGTCAGCAACCCCCTTCTACGATATATCTCCCCGTGGATATGGGCCGTGGCAAACGCGTAACGGCTGTCGGTGTAGATATTTACCTTCTTTCCCTCGGCCACCCGGAGAGCCTGGGTTAGTGCCACGAGTTCGGCCCTTTGAGCTGAAGTCCCTGGTGCTAGGGCCGAGGCCCAGATAACAGTCTTTCCGTCCACCACCGCTGCCCCCGCCCTTCTCTCACCTTGGAGTAGGAAGCTGCTCCCATCAGTGTACCAGGTATGCTCCGCGTCTGGCATGGGCAGGTCTGTTAAATCTTCTCGGATTCCATGCGCTTCAGCCAGCACTTGGTGACAGTCATGACTGACCTGCGACTCAGTTCCGGGTTTTGGGAGCAGGGTGGCAGGATTGAGCAAGGCAGGAATCCCAAAATGAATCTTCTCAGGGTTGAGTAGCACGGTTTGATAATGGGTAATTCTGGCGTTTGATAACCACCTGTCCGGGGGCTGGCGGATGATTGTCTCTATGGCATGGGGTGCCACTATGGTGAGGGGCTGGCCCAAAGTTAACTTGTCCGAGTCTCTTACCAGAACAGCCACTGCCACAATCATGCGGAGACAGGGTGGCCATCCTGTAGCAACATTGTCCAGTTTTTTTGAAAAATATGCTACAGGTCTCCTCCAGGGTCCCAGCCTCTGGGTTAGGACTCCTTTTGCTATGCCCCCATTTTCATCCACATACAAGGTGAACGGTTTGACCGGGTCGGGAAGGCTCAGCGCTGGGGCTTCCAGTAGGGCCCGTTTGATCTTATCAAATGCTAACTGCTGTTCCTGGCCCCATATGAAAGGGGAATTTGTTCTCGTGAGGGGGTAAAGAGAGGCCGCCATTTCAGCAAATCCCGGTATCCAGAGGCGGCAGAAGCCGGCACTACCCAGGAACTCCCTGAGTTGGCGGGCGTTCTTAGGTGGCGGGATGAGTGCCAGGACTTGCTTACGCCCTTCTGTAAGCCACCTCCGGCCTCCCTCCAGTACATATCCCAGGTAGGTTACACGTCAGGTGCAGAGTTGAGCCTTCTTTGCAGAGGCCCTATATCCCAACTCACCCAGTTTTTGGAGCAGAGCCTCGGTCCCTTTGATGCAACTCTGTTCTGTCTCTGCTGCCAGCAGTAGGTCGTCCACATACTGTAATAAGATCAGCTCTGGATGGCTTACCCGGAAGTCCGCCAAGTCCTGGTGGAGTGCGTCATCAAACAGCGTGGGAGAATTTTTGAATCCTTGGGGTAGCCTGGTCCAAGTCAATTGTCCCGAAAATCCGGTTTCGGGGTCCTTCCATTCGAAGGCGAAGATGGGCTGACTCTGTGGGCTCAGCCTCAGGCAGAAGAAGGCATCCTTTAAATCAAGAACTGAGTACCAGGCATGGCTTGGAGGCAAGGTACTGAGTAGATTATAAGGGTTAGGGACCGTGGGGTGAATGTCCTCAGCCCTACGATTTACTTCCCTCAGATCTTGTACAGGCCTGTAATCATTAGAGCCGGGCTTTTTGACCGGTAGCAGGGGAGTGTTCCAAGGTGACTGGCAAGGCTTTAATATGCCCAGCTGTAGCAATCTTTGTATGTGGGGCCGGATCCCGTCCTTAGCTTCCTTAGCCATGGGGTATTGGCGGATAGACACGGGAGTAGCCGTGGGCTTCAGAGTCACTATCAGCGGGGGCCGCCTAACAGCCAGTCCTACCCCTGCCGTTTCTGCCCAGGCTGTGGGAAATTTAGCAAGCCACTCGGGACTGTTCCGGGGGGTTGGAGGGCTTTCGTGGAGGCGGTGCTCGTCCTCCAGCCGGAGAGTCAGCACGTGGAGGGGTTGGCCTATAGGGCCGATCACCGTAGCCCCTTTGTCTTGAAAATGGATCTGCGCCCCGACCTTCGAGAGGAGGTCCCTCCCCAACAAGGGATGGGGCAATCCGGCACCAGCAAAAAGGAGTGGGTCACCTGCCCCGTGGACAGGTGGACCTTACGCTCCGTTGTCCACCGATATAATTTTCCTCCAGTGGCTCCCTGTACCCAAGATGTCTTGGAACTTAACGGCCCCTCAGCGCTGGTAAGAACTGAATGTTGGGCCCCAGTGTCGACCAGGAACGTGACCGGTCGGCCTCCCACTTTAAGGGTTACCCGGGGCTCAGGGGGAGGCTCCTGGCCCTGACTCCCCTAATCTCCATCCTTGAGTGACAGTACCGGGACGGGTCTTCTTTGGCCCCCCCATTGTTTCTTGTTGGGACAATCTTTTGCCCAACGTCCCCTCTCCTTGCAGTAGGCACATTGGTCACGCTCCACTCGCAGTCTACGCCTGTCTCCCGGGTCCCTGCCTTGTCTAGGTCTGGTCTGCTCTGACCCTGCAACTACGGTGGCCAAGATCTTACTTAGTTCCTTATTTCATTTCCTGTCCCTCTGGTCTTGTCTGCTCTCCTGTTCCCTGCGTATTCTTTCTTCCCTCTCCTCCTGCGTTTCTCTTTTATTGAAAAATTTTTCTGCCTCTTTTACCAAATCTGGCAGGGTGTAGCCCTGCAATCCCTCCAGCCTCTGTAATTTAACTCGAATGTCCGGTGCCGATTGTCCAATGAAGGACATTATTACCTCAGCTTGCCGGTCGGGGGCCTGAGGGTCGAAGGGTGTGTACATTCGATATCCTTCCATTAATCTTTCTAAAAATCCTGCCGGGGTCTCCTCACTTCCCTGCATAATAGCACGTACCTTAGCCAAATGAGTGGGGCGCCTCCCGGCCCCTCTGAGACCTGTCAGGAGAATCTGGCGATAGAGACGGAGATGTTCCCTACCAGCCACCGTGTTGAAATCCCAGTCCGGGCGAGTTAGTGGGAACGCCGCATCGATTTCATTGGGCAACAGAGTGGGCCGGCCATCGTTTCCTGGCACATTTTTGCGGGCCTCCAGGAAGACTCGCTGCCTCTCCTCGGTGGTGAGAAGCGTCTGTAAAAGCTGCTGACAGTCATCCCAAGTGGGCTGATGGGTTAACAGTAAGATAGATTCAATTAGCCCTGTCAGGGCCTGAGGGTCTTGGGAAAACGGGGGGTTATGAGTTTTCCAGTTATACAAGTCAGAGGCTGAGAAGGGCCAATACTGGATTTGGCCGGCCACCGAACGGAGGGGTAGGGCATGAGACGACCAGGTGTCCTCCATCCCTCTGCCTCGCTCGCGGCACAGCCGCAAGCGGTGACTCAATGTCGGTGAAGATGGTTCTGCGGGAGGCAGAACCTCCTCTTCTTGTATGGTCGAATCTGGGGACGGGGCAGAAGGAGCCGGCCCCTCAGGAGCGGGGCGAGCGTATGGGGGCGGGGGTTCTAATAACAACAGATCCTCCTGTCCTCCCTGTAGGACAGGGGGGTTTTTGGATTTTGCTTTTGAAAGTTCCTCCAGTGGGTAAAGTGAGGATACCGGGGAAGGGTCCTCCGGCTTAGCAGGCACGGGGAGGGCAGCGGGCAGGTGGGAAGGAAGGGGGATCAAGGGTGTCATCGGGGGAGGAGGGGGAGGCTTAGGTTGAGATTTCCCCTCCGCGGACGGAGTCGGTGAGAGGAAGGGTTTAACCCACACCGGAGGGTTCCGAACCAAGTCCTCCCAGACGGTGATATAGGGTACCTGGTCAGGGAGCCCCTGTGGTCTGGTTCGACAAACACGATCTTTCACCTGCGAGATAACATTTGGGTTAAAGGTTCCATCCTCCGGCCACCCGGCCCCGTGAGTCGGCCACTCTGTGGAACTGAGAGTGACCCATTTTTTCTTCTTGATTTCCACCGAAAGACTGCGTGCACACTCCTGGACCTCTTTCCAATGACCTAAAGTGAGGCTCAACGGGGTGGTTAATTGCTGCCCCATGGCTGGGGAAGGATGGAAGAAAACGAAATAAAGACCAAGAAACACAGATACACACAAGACGAACAATACAAGTCGCACGACTACAGACCGGCGTAAAAGTGAAACTAATAATTCAGATGGGAGCGGCCGGCTGGCCAGGCTCTCCCCGGGAAGGAGAAAGACGTGGTCTCTCTCCTTTCCCCAGACCACCGCTGGAGCGTCCTCCAGGGTAAGATCAGGGGTCTCAGGACACGTCTGTCTCCCCCACTGGTCCGATACAGATACAGGTCCTGTACAGGCACAATCTCAGAAGGCGCCGCTAATCGAGGCAAACACACATCACGACACTTACACAGAGAGGGGGATTACCTTACCTCCGGCTGGCCTTTTGAGGGCTTGAGTCGTGGGTCGTTTGATCTCGGTGGAACCTCCAGATGAAGGACCCTGATCCCTGCTGGGTCCTTTAGATCGCGACCCCAGACTCAAAAATCCTCAGACCAGACGATGCAAGTGCAAGAGGTGGCTTTACTTCACGAGCGCTCGCGGACGCTGTCTCCAGACCCGACACAGCAGGAGGCAGGAGAGAGGCGTGCCTAGTAGGGTCTGGGGGGCACTTATATACCTGGGGGATTGCAAAAGCGGGAGTACAGAAGCAGAAGAAGCATGGTTACAGGGTTTCGATAAGACAATGGGGTGGGGGCATGCAGGAAATACCTTGCATACTTTTGGCCATCTGCCTGGACCCACAGATAAGGGGCGGTTGGGTAGTTTCCGTGCCTGTTCCTGTTTATCGGGCGCCGTTATCTCAAACCGCAGCTGCCTGCCCATGACTTATGGTTTCGGCCCAAATTCCAGGAAATGTTTTACTAGAGTTGTCTAAGATGGTGCTGGGGTAGTTAAAACGGCGTGACCATTGTCAGGGTTGTTCACACATGGGCAGTTGGTCACCCACCTCTATGAATTTATTTTCCCTGAATAAATTCAGTCTGGCTGTAATTTCGTACACTGTCTCCTCTTTGCTAACATTTTGGTGCCCCATGTGAGGAGGCACCAATCTGCAACTCTTTTCCTAACACCTACATTACTTCTCATTATTTGGTTCTCTTTTGGTTGGAGATGTCTTCAACTTTATCTTCCAATGTTTCTAATTATGTTGGTTTAAAAAAAAAAAAGATTTATTTACTTATTTGAAAGGCAGAGTGAGTGAGAGAGAGAGAGAGAGAGAGAGAGAGAGAGAGAGATCTTGCTGGTTCACTCTTCAAATGGCTGCAATGGCTGGAGCTGGGCCAATCAGGAGCCAGGAGCCAGGAGCTTTATCCAGGTCTCCCAGATGGGTGCAGGGGCCCAAGTATTTGGACCATACCATCTTCCACTGCTTTCCCAGGCACATTATCAGAAAGCTGGATTGGATGGATGTGGAGCAGCCAGGACTCCAACCAGAGTCCATATGGGATTCCTGTGCTACAGGCAGTGGTTAACCCACTAAGCCACAGCACTGGCCCCATTATGTAATTTTTTTTAGCTAATGCACTTATACTTTTAGTCTATCTTTAATTTATGCAATGACTATATTTATTTATGGGATACAGGGTTATACTGTTATATCTGATTATAGTGTATAATAATCAAACCAAGTTGTTGACAGAAATAAAACTGATCCTATAAAAAGAGTAATGTAAGGTGTATTCAGGCCAGAGTATGAATGACGTAGGCTTGGAAGACACAAGCCAAACAACTTGCAATGAGTCTTAGGAAGTATGTTAAATAGGTGGTATTTACCTCTTTTGTGGCAGTGAATTTTCACTTATTATGCAGTGAGTTAGTCTGACCCGAAAAGGCAGGCTTTAAGTAAGCATGGGCGAATTTCTCAGAGGTTGAAGAATACCTTCTTTAGAACACAAATGGTTACAAACATCATTTCCAAAGACAGACTGCCGAAGAGAAGGCTACTGATTAATTTTAAGAATGACATTTCCGGGACTAGATAAAAGATGTATAGATAAAAAACAAAGGATTGCTCAGGTTTGCTCCAGATGTCAAAGACAAAACAGATCATTTGTGCATCTCACTCAAGTCAAATTAACCTAGTGCATCAGACACTCCTCACACAGGTCTCAATAAGTGTTCCTCTTGCCTTTCAGGCTTTCAGGGAGCAACTAGTTTTCAAGGGTAATTAGCATATCCATCATACATAAAGTTATTAATTTCTTTGTGGTTTGAGAATTTTCTAAAACCTCTCTTCTCACTATTTTGAAATATACAATAAATTACTGTTAACCGTAATTAATCTACTGTGCTATAGAATACCAGAGCTCATTTCTATTGTCTAACTGTAATTTTGTAGCCATTAACGATCCCCTGCCTCCCCTCCCTCTCCCCCTCTTCTCTTCCCAGCCCTGCTAACTACTATTCTACTCTTTTCTCCCATGAGATCAACTTTCATAGATTCCACATAGGAGTGAGAACGTGTGGCACTTATTTTTCTGTGCCTGGCTTATTTCACTTATCATAATGTCCCCCAGACTCATCTCTGCGAACAACACCATTTCATTCTTTCTTATGACTGAATAAGTGGCTGCTTTTTAAATTGCCAACAATGCTTTCTTGCCTGCTCAATGTTCCTGTTTTAGAGTATCCTATTCCTATTTCCTGAATCACTATCTTATTTTGCTCCCTGGATTGGCTCTTTTCTTCCAACTTATGAAGAGCATTTATCTACTTTCTCTAATTAAATGCTTTCCTAAGTCTCTTGGTTGGTGCCCGTATTTATGAGAAAGGCACAGAAAGCCACTTAAGCTAAGAGGTGGGCTGCATTCTGGGGTGATCAGACTGACACCCTCAGTTTCCCTTGGTACCCACGTTGTGCTGTTGCTCCTTCTCTCTAGTTTCCCAGGAGAGGACTCACTCTCTGTCTAGGTCAGGAAGTCAGTTGAAGTCTGACTATTGTTAGGCAAACTTTCTATTCTTAGTAGGACTTCCGGGCCCTTTGCTGTTTCTCATACTCCCAAGTCCAGAGTCTCTCTGGCTCAACCTTCACTCTTCTCTTTGGGTGTGAAGCAGTGGCCTGGCTAGGAAGGAGTTCCTAGAGGCTTGCCTGCTTTCATTTTCATGCATTTTCTCATGTTTTCAGATGCAGGCCTTGACCCTTTCCAGAATTCTGCTGTGAAAATCTGCCTCTTGGAGTCACTCTCCCTGTGTGCAGTTACATTTAAAGAACGAAAATCAGCCCTGATGGCAATCAGACTGTGATACTCCTAACAGAACGTGACAGTGTTTCCAAGGCACATGGGTAAGGTCATGCAAACAATGTTTCTATCCAAGACCATAGTATAGTTACAAAATGATGAACAATTCAGGGATGTGGAACTTTTTTTCTGCCAACTAACTTTTAGATATTTATGACATCATTTATGTGCCAAATAAAATTATCAACTTAAAAATTAGCCTGCGGGCTGGCGCTGTGGTGTAGCCGGTGAAGCTGCCATCTGCATTGCCAGCATCCCATATGGGCACCAGTTTGAGTCCCAGCTGCTCCACTTCCAACCCAGTTCTTTGCTATGGCCTGGGAAAACAGTGGAGGATGGCCCAAGTGCTTGTGCCCCTGCACCCATGTGGGAGACCCAGAAGAAGCTCCTGGCTCCTAGCTTTGGATCCGCACAGCTCTGGCCATTGTGGCCATCTGGGCAGTGAACCAGTGGATAGAAGACCTCTCTCTCTCTCTCTCTCTGCCTCTGCCTTGCTGTAGCTCTGCCTTTCAAGTAAATAAATAAATCTTTTTGTTAAGATTTTTTTTAAAATTTATTTACTTGAGAGGTAGAATTACAGAGAGAGGGAAAGACAGAACAAGAGGTCTTCCATCTGCTGGTTCATTCCCCAAATGGCTGCAACAGCTGGAGCTGCGCCGATCTGAAACCAGGAGTCAGGAGCTTCTTCTAGGTATCCCACACAGGTACAGAGGCCCAAGGACTTGAGCCATCCTCCATTGCCTTCCCAGGCCATAGCAGAGAGTTGGATCGGAAGTGGGGCAGTCGAGACTCAAACCGGTGCCCATCTGGGATGCCGGCACTGCAGGTGATGGTGTTACCTGCTATGCTACAACGTCAGCCCCAATAAATAAATCTTTAAAAAAAAAATCAGTCTGCTGTAGATTCATTGAAAAAAAATTTTTTTTTTGACAGGCAGAGTGGACAGTGAGAGAGAGAGACAGACAGAGAGAAAGGTCTTCCTTTGCCATTGGTTCACCCTCCAATGGCCGCCGCGGCCGGTGCACTGCAGCTGGCACACTGCGCTGATCCGAAGCCAGGAGCCAGGTGCTTCTCCTGGTCTCCCATGCAGGTGCAGGGCCCAAGCACTTGGGCCATCCTCCACTGCACTCCTGGGCCACAGCAGAGAGCTGGCCTGGAAGAGGGGCAACCGGGACAGAATCTGGCTCCAAGACTGGGACTAGAACCCGGTGTGCCAGCGCCGCAGGCAGAGGATTAGCCTATTGAGGTGAGGCGCAGCGCTGGCCAGATTCATTGACTTTTGAGCCTTGCCTGTGGTTGTCTTGGCAAGGCAAATGATAGGGCCTGTGGGCTGGGTGTTCCTCACCCATGTGAGATGATTGCTGTTTAGTTCCAATGGCATCCCCTGTTTGGTTTTATTCTTCAGCCTCCAGAAATAAACAAAAACATTTGAAAAAAATTTTTTTTTCTGAGACATCTGATTACTGAAATGCCTCCTTCTTGACCATATTACATCCAGACATGGAAATCACTTCCCTAATCCTTTCTGAGAATTACAAAGCCCAAAAGGTGTCCCACCTTATCCCCTCCTTCTCTGAGATGCTCCTGAGGCTCCTCTGGGGGTGTGTTCTCCCAGGATACAACAAACAAATCCAACCTAAATGTAACTCTGTTGAAACTCCAACATGCTCCGAGGATCCCTGGATGGTAAACGTATACAGAATGCAGCTTTCTGTGACCTGCTGAATTAACTTTTTTAATTTTTATTTTTAAAGACATTTATTTATTTATTTAAAAGGCACAGTGAGAGAGAGAAAAAGTGAGAGAACGAGATCATCGTCCATTGTCTGATCCACTCCCCAAATGCCTGCAACAGCCAGGGCTAGGCTAGACTGAAGCCAGGCGCCTGGAATTTCATCCAGGTCTCCCTTGTGGGTTGCACGAACCCAGCTACTTGAGCCATCATCTGCTGCCTGCCAGGTGCATTAGTAGGAAGTTTTATTGGAAGCAGAATCAGGACTTTATCACAGGTGCTCTAATACAGGATGCAGGCAACCAAACAGCAGGTTAACATTCTGTGCCACAATGCCCATCACTAATTGATTTTTAAATTATTTATTTATTTGAGAGGCAGAGTGTGAGTGTGGGTTCTAATCCACACTTATGCTCCACATCCCTCCAAAGGCAGGACTGGGCCAAGCCAAAGGAAATGAGAACTAAATCCAGGTCTCTCAGATGTGTGACAGGGACCCAATTACCTGAGCCATCACTGCTGTCTCTCAGTGTCTGTATTAGCAGGAAGCCAGAGTCAGGAGCCAGAGACAGGACTCAAACCCAGGCACTCTGATATGGGATTCAGATGTCTTAACCTGCATTTTAAGTACTAGGCCAAACACCTACCAAATAAGTTACTTATGTGTAAATGCTTTCCACGTCCTAAAAATATTCCTGACCTCACGCTCTGTCCCTCTTTGATGTTGCCACGAGTTATATTCTCTGTCCTTCCTTTCCCCTTTGTATGTGAATCAATACTCCCACCCAGGTTGTTCAAACTGGATTTCTGCCACTTGCAAGAGTTTTCTGACAGTGTTGAGAGTAGAAAGTATACTGGACAGGAATCGAATAAATCCAACATCCTGTGCTACGTACACAAGCTGTGACAGTGAATCTTCACTACATGTCTATTCCTAGATCTGGTCCTTATAGAAAGTATTAGACTTGCCTGCCAAACTCCAACTGTATATCACATTCAACAAAACCCAAACTTAATTCATTCTCTTTTCCCAGAAGACTTGCTCCTCCTCCCACTTTCCCTATGCCAGCTAATCCACCACATCATCAGTCACATAAACTGGGCACTGGGAATCATTCTAAACTTTTCCCTCTTCCTGTCTCCAAACATCCAGTTACACAGCTATGACTTTCTACCTCCTAAATATTTCTTGAATTTATCTTGTTCCTCGGTCCCAACCACCACTGCTACTATTCCATTTCACAGTTTTCACATGTATCACCGAGAGCATTGCAACATGTTCTAACTTTTCTCTTCAAGAAAACAACCCTTACTGCATTGTTCCTATAATTCATTGTTAGAATGCAAACCAACAGTCATTCCACTACTTATCAATGGCTTCCAATTTGCTATAGAATAAAATCCAAGCTCCTTTGTGAGACATACAAAAACCCTTCTAGACCTAGTTCCTGCCCATTTTAGTAGTCTATAAACACATCCCACTTTAACTATAACCTCTCCTTCCAGAGTCACCAGGATATATTTGTTTCTCATGGCTTTTGTCTCTACCTACTAGCTGATAGCCTTCCCCTCCTTGTCACTAACACCATAGTCCTCCTAGAAACCTCCCCTATCCTGTATGTGCCAGCCTAGTTAACATTTGTCTAACCCAGAAGACTATGGGACAGGGACTTTGCTTTATTCAACTTTGCATTCCTCAGCGAATAGCATAAACACAGACATATAATTCTTTAATAATAATGTTAGCGTTTTATAACATGAATAACTCCACTATGAAGGAATTATCACCACTCCCTTTTTCTGTTTCTCTCTTTTTTACAAATTGAAGACACTTCTTTTCAAAAATTTGTATGGTCTGGCGCTATGACATAGCAGGTAAGGCCACTGCCAGCAGTGCCAGCATCCCATATGGGCGTCGGTTCAAACCCCAGCTACTCCATTTCCGATCTAGCTCTCTGCTATGGCCTGGGAAAGCACTAGAAGATGGCCCAAGGCCTTGGGCCCCTGCACTCGAGTGAGAGACCTGGAAGAAGCTCCTGTCTCCTGGCTCCTAGCTTCAGGTTGGCCCAGCTCCAGCTGTTGCAGCCATCTGGGGAGTGAACCAGAGGATGAAAGACCTCTCCCTCACTACCTCTGCCTCTTTGTGACTCTGCCTTTCAAATAAATAAATAAATCTTTAAAAAATTATAAAAATTTGTAAACTTTTTGTAGTTAATAATAATGTGCCAATATTGATCCATCAGCTGAGACAAAATACACCATAGGTATATAAGATGCCAGCAATTGGTGAAATTAGGTAAAGGGTATATGAGGACTCTGCACTACCTTCTAGCATTATTTAGTGGAGTGCTCATTATATGAGAAAAAAAAGCAAAAGATAATTGTATTTTTAAAAGTTTTATTTATTTATTTATTTGAAAGGCAAAATTACAGAGAGAGGGAGAGAGGGGAAGAGAGAGCAAGAGAGAGCAAGGAGAGAAAAACCTTTCAGCTGCTGGTTCACTTCCCAAATTGCTGCAACAGCCAAGACTGGGCCAGGCTGAAGCCAAGAGCCAGGAGCTTCTTCCAGGTCTCCCACATGGGTGTAGGAGCCCAAGCACTCAGGCCATCTTCCTCTACTTTCTTTTTTTTTTTTTTTTTTTTTTTTTAAGATTTATTTATTTATTTGAAAGTCAGAGTTACTCACAGAGAAAAGGAGAGGCAGAGAGAGAGATCTTCCAGCCGCTGGTTCACTCCCTAATTGGCCGCAACAGCTGGAGCTGTGCTGATCCAATGCCAGGAGCCAGGAGCTTCTTCCAGGTCTCCCATGTGGTTGCAGGGGCCCAAAGACTTGGGCCATCTTCTACTGTTTTCCCAGGCCATAGCAGAAAACTGATCAGAACAGGTGCAGCCAGGACTCGAACTGGCACTCATATGGGATGCAGGCATTGCAAGCAGTGGCTTTACCTGCTACACCACAGTGCTGGCCCCTTCTCTACTTTCTCAGGTACATTAGCAGGGAGCTTGGATTGGAAGTGGAGCAGCTGGGACTCCCAAATTGTGCTCATACAGGGTTCCAGGGCCACAGCTTAACCTACTGCCCAAAATGCCTGCCCCAATAGTTATATTTTTTAAATGCAGAGATTAAAGAAATTTTAATTAAATCAACATTGTACATTTCGCTTGAAGCAGTAAAATATTCATACCAGTAGCCTCTATAAATTTCATATATATACATATATATATAGTGATACCTATAACAAACACTAAGAAAACTGTACAATGCAATATACCAAACCAAAACACTATAAATAAATCAAGACAGAACACTAAAAATATTCAAATAACTCATAAGATGCTAAGGAGAGACAGAGTAAACAGAAAACAACTTTTAAAATAGCAGACTTAAGCCCTAACATACCAAAACTTACTTGCAATTCAAACAGTATGAATATGTCATTAACAGAGAGATTAGCAGAGTGGTCAATATTCCAGTTACAAGAAACTTCAAGTTCAATAGCATAGGTAGGATGAAAATAAGAGGAGAAAAAAATAAAAATAGCTAAAGCTACATGAATTTTATTTTGTAGGCTTCTGATAACATTTACAGTGCAAAAAAAAAGTTTTTTATCACATTCCTATAGAAAGTATAAATTTGGGGCTGGCATTGTGGCACAGCAGGTTAAGCCACCGCTTGCCATGCTTGCCCCCTGTATCATTGCTGGTTCCAGTCCTGGCTACTCCATTTCCACTCAAACTCTCTGGAAATACTTCTGGAAGGCATCAAATAATGGCTCAGGTAGTTGAGTCCTTGCCACCCATGTGGAGATCTGGATGGAGTTCCTGGCTCCTGGATTTAGCCTGGCTCAGTCCTAGCTGCCTTTTGGGAGGGAGCCAATGGATGAAAGTTCTCTCTCTCTCTCTCTCTCCCTTTCAAATAAAATAAATAACATAAATAAATTAATCTTTTTTAAAAGAAAATACAAATTTGCTGGCGCCGTGGCTCAACAGGCTAATCCTCCACCTTGCGGCGCCGGCACACTGGGTTCTAGCCCTGGTTGGGGCGCCGGATTCTATCCCGGTTGCCCCTCTTCCAGGCAAGCTCTCTGCTGTGGCCCAGGAGTGCAGTGGAGGATGGCCCAAGTGCTTGGGCCCTGCACCTGCATGGGAGACCAGGAGAAGCACCTGGCTCCTGGCTTTGGATCAGCGTGAAGCGCCGGCCGCAGCGGCCATTGGAGGGTGAACCAACGGCAAAAAGGAAGACCTTTCTCTCTGTCTATCTCACTATCCACTCTGTTAAAAAAAAATATATACAAATTTAAAATTCTTATTTATTTGAAAGACAGATAGGAAAACAGAGACAGAAATACAAAGAGATCTTCCATCTGCTGGTTCACTTCCTAAATGCCTGCAATAGCCAGAGCTATCCAGGCTGAATCCAGGAGCCAGAAATCCCTTCTGGATTTCCCATGAGGTTGGCAGGACTGGAGTATTTGAGCCATCATCTGCCACCTCCCAAAGTGCACATTTACAGGAATGTTGTGTTGAAAGAGGAGTAGAGAGGATTGAATCTGGCATTTAGATAAGGGATGCAGACATCCCCAAATGATGGCTTAACAAGCTGTGCCACAATGCCAATTATCTTTGATTCTTTTTTTTTTTTTTTAAAGATTTATTTATTTACTTGAACAAGTTACACAGAGAAAGGAGGAGAGGCAGAGAGAGAGAGAGGTCTTCCATCCGCTGGTTCACTCCCCAACTGGCTGCAATGGCCCGAGCTACGCTTATCCAAAGCCAGAATCCAGGAGCTTCTTCTGGGTCTCCCATGCAGGTGCAAGGGCCCAAGGACTTGGGCCATCCTCTACTGCTTTCCCAGGCCACAGCAGAGAGCTGGATCAGAAATGGAGCAGCCAGGACTCAAACTGGCACCCATATGGGATGCTGGCACTGCTGGCGGCGGCTTTACCTCTATGCCACAGTGCCGGCCCCTTGATTCATCTTTAAAATCAACCTTTTATTGTTGGATTTATATTTACAGAAAGTTGCAGTTTTGTTCAAAACACACATACACACAAGCACACCTTGAACACATATTTGTATTGGTGTGTTTTAAGGATAAAATTCCAGGGACTAGCATTGTGTGTAAAGCTGCTGCCTATAACACTAGCATCCCATATAGACATGGGTTTGAGTCCCAGCTGCCTCACTTCTGACCCAGCTACCTGCTAATGCACTTGGAAAGCAGCAGAAGACAGCCTGAGTGCTTGGGCCCCTGCATCCATGTGGGAGACCTGAATGAAGCTACTGGCTTCAGTCTGGCTCAGCCCTGGCCATTGCAGCCATTTGGGGAAGTAAACCAGTAGATGGAAAATTTTCCCTCTACATCTCTCCCTCGCTCTGTCTCTCCATCTCTTTCTGTAACTCTGCCTTTCAAATACTATAAAAATCTGTTTAAAAAAGGATAAATTTCTAGATGTTAGATTTATTGATCAAATGGTAAATTTATCTTCAGTCTTGCTGGCATAGTCCAAATCTTCCACTGAAAGATTGTATTATTTTGTGCTCATGAAATGGCTAGTTCTCTGAATCTCCCCAAAAAACTTTGTTGTCAGTGGGGCTGCTGCTGTGTTGTAGCAGGTTAAGCTGGCATCCCATATGAGCATTGGTTTGTGTCCCAGCTGCCTCACTTGCTACCCAGCTCTTTGCTAATGTGCCTCTGAGGGCAGTGGAGGATTGTCCAAGTGTGCAGGCCCCTATCACCAATATGGGAGATCAGGACAAAGTTCCTGGCTCCTGGCTTTGGCCTGGCTGGGCCAGGCCATATTGAGTCACTTGAGGAGTGAACCAGTGGATAGAAGATCTCTGTGTGTGTCTCTCCTCTCTCTATAACTCTTTCAGATAAATTACATATATTACCCAAAATCTAGCTTTCATGATGGGTCTGGTTTGGTTCTTGGTTTTGAACAAGACAACTGAGAAAAGACATTTGTGAGATGGAGAAAGATGAGTACTGGAGGACAGTAAGGCATTAATATAATTTTTGCTAGGTGTGAAAATGACATTGTGTTCATCTAAGAAAATAACATGTTTTATAGAGAAGCATGGAGGAATGAAGTGCCCTAAGATTCTCTTAAAACATTTCAGAGAAGAAAGAAAAGAGGGAGAGAGGGAGAAGTAAATAAAAAAAAAAAGATAAATCAAGTGGAGTGTGGAGAAATCTTGGTAATTATTGAACACTGGTGATGAGTATAAGAGGACTATTTATTATTCATTCTCTCTAATCTGTTTTTAAAGATTTACTTATTTAGTAGAAAGTCATAATTACAAAGAGAGGGTTGGGGGAGAGAGAGAGAGAGAGAATGAATCTTCCATCTACAAGTTTACTCCCCAAGATGGCCACAATGGCCAAAGCTGGGCCAGGCTGAAGCCAGGAGCCAAGAGTTTCTTCCAGGTCTCCCAGGTGGGTAACAAGGATCCAAACACTTGGGCCATCTTCAACTGCTTTTCCCAGGCATGTTTGCAGGAGAGAAGGATTGGAAGTGGAACTTCAACCAGGGCTCAAATGTGATGCTGGTATTGCAGGCTATGCCACAATGCCAGCCCCTCTATTCTCTTTTGTATGTCAACAAAATTTTATTTATTTTGTAAAAAGGACATCTGTGGTTGAATCTATTGGACATGACGTGTTTGGGTTTCCTGCAGTTGATGTCTTCATCATAAACGAAGATTTGACAAGTTTTCAGCAATGATTTCCTCGAGTAAGTTTTCTATGTCCTTTTCCTTTTCTTCTCCTGAAAAATCCAGAATGTGAAGGTTGGCTTTCTTAAAAATGTCCCATAAGTCCTAAAGAGTTTCTTTTTCTATTTTTCCCCCTTTTAAAAATTTTTGACTACATATTTCTTTTTTGTTTGTTTGTTTTCAAAGACTTATCCATTCATTTGAAAGTCAGAGCTTCAGAGAGAGGAAGAGGCAGAGATGGGGAGTAAACCATCTGCTAGTTTACTCCCCAGATGACCAAAACAGCCAGAGCTGGGCCAGGCTGAAGCCAGGAGCTTCATCAAGGTCTCCAATGTGTATGCAGGGGCCCAAGCACTTGAGTCATCTTCTACCCTTTCTCAAGTGCACCAGCAGGGAGCTGGATTAGAAAGGAGCAGCCTCATCTCAAACTGGCACCCATATGAGTTGCCTGCACTGAAAGTGGCAGCTTAACCCACTTCACCAAAAGATCTATCTTCAAGCTCAGAATTTTTTTTTTTTTCTGTGTGCTCAATTCTGCTGTTGTGGCTTACCACTTTATATTTTGAATTTTCACTTATGAGTTATTTAGCACTAAGATTTAGGATTATGCCTTTTTATAATTTCTATCTCTGTTGAATTTCTCATTCAGCCTTGCCCAGCCCTGGGAGTTGTTGCCATCTGGGAAGTGAGTCAATGAAAGGAAGATTTCTGTCTTTGTCTCTCCCTCTGTCACTCTGCCTTCTAAATAAATAAATCTTTTTTCAGAAAGCAATTAAAATGCTCAAAAGGCATACAGATTAAAATGGAAGAAATTCACTTAATAAGATTATTGTGCAAATTATCTTTTTGAATATACCAAACCTCATAATTTTAATGAGAAAATCAATTACACATAAATCATATAAAAATTCTTAAACAAAAGGACTTTACATGTATAAAGAGCAGAAAAATCAAGAATGGCATTTCCTTAAATCTTTTTCTTTACAGCTTGAAAATATCTGAAAACTCTGAAGCTGTAACGATAACTAAACAATTGATGCTACCATAAATTCGGCATCAGTTTTCTGATTTCCAATCAATGAGTTCAAATTTCAAAACGTATTTTTGACAAACATTAAAATGAGAAGAAATGTTAACAAACCTTTTGCTATTAAACATAACTTTAAACACATAGAATGAACTAGACATTGTATGAATATTTACATTGTGCTAAGGATTTTGTGCATTCCTTCCTTGTGTCCATCATTCACATAATACATATTTATTAGGTGATCCCTCTGTAGCAGCAGTGTGCTAGGCTTTAACTGGAAGTAAACAAGGCAGACACATACTTTTCTATCTTTACAGAACATACAGTCTACCTGGAAAAACACCACGGAACCCTCCTGTGCCCCTGCAATGAGGTTGTTTACGTTGTGATTAGAGGTTATCACAAATAATTATGCTTTGGAGCTTTTTTACTCCCATTGGCAACAACAGGAAAAGCAGTATCGATTTAGGCTAATCCAAAGTTCAAGGTAGGTAAACGCCGTGGACATTCTTGATCATCATAGCTGTTCTCCTGAGCACCTGTTTAGTCGACTTTCCACAAACAAGCTTTTCTGCTGAATTATTACTAAGTGACTCTGGAGCAGGTTAAGAATTCATAAAACTGTTTTTCACTTGAGAAAAAATAAATAAAGCAAGCTGTTCCCACAGATACCATTGAGTATGTGGCACCACTCGGTGTTAAGACATGAGAATTGCAGGATGAAAATTTGCCCAATAACTTGCAGTTTTAACAGATTTACAAAGATTTTTTGATGTCACTCTGTAAGACTGCCATAAAAGAGATTAAAAACATATTTTTGAATTGCCTTCTCTGCAGTGACTTCCATATTTATCTTGAAAGTAGTAGGCTTTAATAAATGTGTGTTAAATTAATCTAGATGAATCTGCAATAACAAAACTATCCCAAAAGCTAAGCATTCAAACAAAACAAAGTTTGTTTCAAGTTCACACAGTGTTTGCTATGGGTCCAGATGACTCTACCACTGGAAGGGAGACCTAAGGAACTGAGCAATGGAAATGAAATGTCTCTACTGAGAAGTGACACATAACACTTCTACTGATATTTCAATGGTCAAAGCAAGTCATACAGCTATCTCTAACTTCATGCAGGTCAGGCAATATAATCTCTCATATGCCTGAAAAGTGGACAGCATTACAAAATTGGATATTGCTGCGTCAACCACCCATACCTACCCTAGACCTAAACAATGAGTTTTCTTCCTAGGGGTAACATGGAAAGTCTTCCTTCATCATCTTTTATTCTCAGTTTCCCTTGATGTGCTCCATCCCTCAGATCTTTGCAGATATGTGTGTCTAAGTTCAAGTCTATCAAACGGATACAACACTTGACCTTCAGTCCCAAGTGCTGTAAATATGATCAGTGCTGTAGATCATGAAAAGTGTCACAGAAACACTTTATAAGAAAAGTGATCCCTGTTAAATCTAAGAGTGGAAAAAGAGAGGGAGGAGATGAAGAGCTATGGGTTATTTAACTATGTGCTTATTTTCAAAGACTTGAATAATCACCTTGTAACAATGATCAGATTTGGTCTTTGTTATGTCATGATTTTAAGGAATCTTATTTCAACCAGATATTTTGGATTTTGATATTGGTCTATTATGCTATGTTATATGTGCGTACATATTGTATGTCCACATGGGGAAATTTTATTAAGAGTTTTATTTTAAATGGCTTTTAGATAAGATTGTCCATAAATTTAAGCTGCTAAAATCAATCAAAGATACATTTTAATTTGTATGACCTGAATCTGTGTATCATATGTTTTAAACTTGTTGGTAGAAAGAAACTAAAAACATTTTATATGGTTGTGCTTAAGTTTACTGGTTAAACAAACTACACCATGTTAGATATTTAAGACGTGTTTTCAAATACATGATTCTTAAAATTTATAGAAGGCATTGGACCTTCCGGTAAATGTTTTATTAAGTTCTTATCTAAGGGTTGAAACGGTTTGCTAAGTATTCATGTAATATTGCTATTGTCAGCAGTGATCTAGGACTTGCTCCCTCATTTCTCTATTCTAAGCCCAACTTGTTCTTTCACTTCTCTATTCTCTTCAAGGTAGGGAACTAATTCTATTATGAAGGAATCTGTAGGATGCACAATTTAATCTTTAGACCTTATAAGAGATAGCTAACATTTTTCTGTAATAGCATAGCCAAAATAAGAACTTAACTAATAATCTCATAGCTAGATTCACATCGCCATCAGCGAAGTATACAGTAAGTAGAAAAAAAAACCTCCCTTTCAGACCAAAGGGAAAGAAAGTTTTAAAGTGAGAATATAATTTTCCTCATGGGCATTGTCTACCTTAGAAAAACTACTACAGAACATGCCTGTGACTATAGACTTGCAGTTCAGGCCACCAAAGATTAGAGATGGGACACGGGCACTCCCTTGACTTGCATCCTCTGGTCTGCTTTAACACAAACCAGGAGGAAAAGAAAGCTAGGCATCAGAAGCAATGGGTGGCAGGCCTATTAATGGCTGATCTGTACAGTGATCTGCCCTCAAGGAGACCCAACAGGCCAGTCCACTGCAGTGGCTTTCAATGTGGTAAGCCTGGGCTTCAGCAGAAGTCAGCTTGTGAAGATATTGTTATTAACTTTCTAACAAGGACTAATGTGATTTCCTGGATTTACTGATTGTCATTCTCTCAGCTAAAGCAAAAATGAAGAGTAAGACTCAAAATTGAGCACTGAACAGAAAGGTTTTGCAGTCAAGCTGAGACCTTGGTCCAGTAGAGAGTATGAACAGGCCCCCAGGGATGAGGTTCACAAAAGGAGAAGGATGGGATAGCATTGTAGTACAGAGGATTAAGCTGTCAGTTTTGATGCCAGCATGCCATGACTGTTGGTTTGAGTGCCGGCTGCTTCATTTCTGATCCAGCTCCCTGCTAATGTGCTTGGGAAAGCATCAGAAGATGGCCCAAGTCTTTGGGCCCCTGCACCCATGTAGGAGATCTGAAAAAAGCTCCTGGATCCTGGCTTTGTATAGACCCAGCCCTGGACATTGTGGCCATTTGAGGACTGAACCAGTAGACTCTCTTCTTCTCTCTGTCTCTACCTCTCTCTCTAATTCTTTCAAATAAATAAAATGAACTTTAAAAAGTTTGTATAATAATCCTAAAATATAATTTTCATAAAAAACCAAAATCAATGAGGAGGCTGGCACTGTGGTGTAGTGGGCTAAGCCTCCAACTGTGGGGCTGGCATCCAATATGGGCACTGATTCTAGTCCCAGCTGCTCCTCTTCCAATTCAGCTCTCTGTTATGACCTTGCAAAGCAGTAGAAGATGGCCCGAGTCCTCTGGCCCCTGCATCCACATGGGAGACCCAGAGGAGGCTCCTGGCTTCACATATGCTCAGCTCTGGCCAATGAAGCCATTTGGGGAGTGAACCAGCAGATGGAAGACTTTTCTCTGTCTCTCCCTCTCTCTGTCTGTAAGTCTACCTCTAAATAAATAAATAAATCTTAAAAAAAAAAAAAATCAATGAGGTAGGGCCAGCACTGTGGCATAGCAGGTTAAGCCTCTACCTGTGACACCAGCATCCCATATGGGCCCTGATTTTGAGACCTGGCTATTCCACTTCCAGTCCAGTTCCCTGCTAATGCACCTGGGAAAGCAGTGGAAGATGGACCAAGTGCTTGGGCCCCTGTACCCATGTAGGAGACCAGGATGGATTTCCATGCTCCTGACTTCTGCCTGGCCCAGCCCTGGTCACTGAGATGATTTGGGGAGTGAACATGTATGAAAGATCTCTTTCTTCCTCCCTCCCTCTGTCACTCTGCCTTTCAAATAAATAAATAAAATAAATCTTTAAGAAAAAAAGATACACAGCCTGTTTTTAAAAAAAAGTATAAGAAAACAAACTAAATGGACAAAATATTTTTTAAACTGGAAATGACATGAATTTCCACTTTTTTATTTTTTATTTATTTATTTATTTTTTAACTTTTATTTAATGAATATAAATTTCCAGTGTACAGCTTATGGATTACAATGGCTTCCCCCTCCCATAACTTCCCTCCCACCCGCAACCCTCCCCTCTCCCGCTCCCTCTCCCCTTCCATTTGCATCAAGATTCATTTTCAATTCTCTTTATATACAGAAGATCAATTTAGTATAAAGATTTCAACTGTTTGCACCCACATAGAAACACAAAGTGAAACATACTGTTTGAGTACTAGTTATAGCATTAAATCACAATGTACAGCACATTAAGGACAGAGATCCCACATGAGGAGCAAGTGCACAGTGGCTCCTGTTGTTGACACAACAAATTGACACTCTAGTTTATGGCGCCAGTAACCATCCTAGGCTGTCGTCATGAGTTGCCAAGGCTATGGAAGCCTTCCAAGTTTGCCGACTCTGATCATATTTAGACAAGGTCATAAAAGACAGAGTGAGGATAGTAACCAATGATCCTAAGAGTGGCATTTACCAGGTTTGAACAATTATACAGCATTAAGTGGGGAAGAGGACCATCAGTACACACAGGTTGGGAGTAGAGCCATTGGTGGTAGAGTAGAGGTTATGATTACAAAGGAATGAGGCCCAAGTGCACTAGACAGGGCCTAGAACAAAGGACAGAGTCATTATTAGAGGAGCTAAGAAAGGTGCTGTCTAAGCTACAATTAAGTTTTCTGATTGAGAGGCAAATAGAACCTGATAGAAGGGGCTTGATAATAATCTGGTGGGCTTTAGGCCTTGTAAATTCAGAGGCCCAGACCTATCTATCTCTTCACATGGGGTATATCCTAAGGGAGGTGTGAACCTCCTAGGGGAAGGCACTCTGTTGACTTTCATTACTTGGCTGGCCTGGGAGGAGAGCTGGCCAGGTAAAGGCAGGTGGCATCTCTAACAAGAAATTGACAGTTCTGCCTGCAATGTTGCTGACCCTACTTGACCATCCCCTCAGCTGCAGTGGTCACTTTGGAAGTTGGGCTGAGTGAAGGGCTTTTCAGCTTAGAGCCAATAAGATCTGTGGCTCTGACCTGGGCATCCTTCGACTCCAGGGCAGGTCCATTTCCAGTGATCCAACTTTTGGCAGAGCTGCCAGGGCTCTTCACAAGCTGACTTCTGCTGAAGCCCAGGCTTACCTCATGGAAAGCCACTGCAGTGGACTGGCCTGTTGGGTCTCCTTGAGGGCAGATCACTGTACAGATCAGCCATTAATAGGCCTGCCACCCATTGCTTCTGATGCCTAGCTTTCTTTTCCTCCTGGTTTGTGTTAAAGCAGACCAGAGGATGCAAGTCAAGGGAGTGCCCGTGTCCCATCTCTAATCTTCAGTGGCCTGAACTACAAGTCTATAGTCACAGGCATGTTCTGTAGTAGTTTTTCTAAGGTAGACAATGCCCATGAGGAAAATTATATTCTCACTTTAAAACTTTCTTTCCCTTTGGTCTGAAAGGGAGGTTTTTTCTACTTACTGTATACTTCGCTGATGGCGAAGTGAATCTAGCTATGAGATTATTATTTAAGTTCTTATTTTGGCTATGCTATTGCAGAAAAATGTTAGCCATCTCTTTTATAAGGTCTAAAGAATTTCCACTTTTTTAAAAAGATTTATTTATTTATTTGAAAGGCATTGTTATAGAGGGGTAGAGGCAGAGGCAGGGAGAGAAAAGGATCTTCCATCCGCTGGTTCACTCCCCAGATGGCTGCAATGGCCAAAGCTGGGCCAATCGTAAGCTGGGAGCCTGAAGCTTCTTCTGGGTCTATCACATGGGTGCAGGGGCCCAAGGGCTTAGGCCATCCCCTACTGCTTTCCTCTGTACATTAGCAGGGAGCTGGATCGGAAGTAGAGCAGCCAGGACTCAAACTGGTACCCATATAGGATGCTGGCACTGCAGGTGGTGGCTTTACCTGCTGCACTGCAGCACCAGCCAATGAAAGTCCACTATTTAACTCTGTAATCACTTATAGTGGTTCTAAGGTGCCATTAATATTTTAACAGCATAAGGGATGATCATGCCATATTAAGTGGTGAGGGGGAACTGTTACAAAGCAACATAAACAATAACACTCTAATTTGGAAGAAATTTATATATGTATACAGGTAAAAAAAATGGAAAGACATGGAGAAAATGTATCCCATGGATTAGCTTGGAGTTGTAGGATTATGGTACATTTTTCTATTTAAAGGTAGATTTATTTATTTATTTATTTATTTGAAGACCAGAATTACAGAGACAAGGAGCCACAGAAAGGAAGAGCTCTTCTATCTGCTGGTTCACTCCCCAAACAACTGCAATGGTCAGGACTAGACCAGGCAGAAACCAGGGGCCTGGAACACCATGTGGGTCTCCCATGTAGGTGTAGGAGCTCAAGGACTTGGGCCATTTTCTGCTGCTTACCCAGGTACATTAGCAAGGAGCTGGATCAAAAGTGGAGAAGCCAGACTTAAACTGGCACTGAAATAGATACCAACATTGCAGATAGTGACTTAACTGCCTGTGCCATAAGGCCATCCCCTATGGTACATTTTTTTTTTTTTTTTGCTCTTTATACGTTCCTATTTTCTTCATTATATAATAACATATATTCTTTTTTAAAAAAACAAAGATTTATTAGGGCTGGCACTGTGGCATAACTGGTAAAGCCACTGCTTGCAGTGCCAGCATCCCATATGGGCATCAGTTTGAGTCCCAGCTGCTCTACTTCCAATCCAGCTCTCTGCTGTGGCCTGGGAAAGCAGTAGAAGATGGCCCAAGTCCTTGGGCCCCTGCACCTGTGTGGAAGATCTAGGAAAAACTCCTGGCTCCTGATTTCAGATTGGCCCAGATCCAACCATTATGGCCATTTGGAGAATGAAACAGCAGATGAAAGACCTCTGCCTCTGCTTCTCTGTTAATTCTCCTTTCAAATAAATAAATATTTGTTTTATTTTAAAGATTTATTTATTTGAGAGGCAAAGTGACAAAGAGACAAAAAGAGCTTCCATTTTTTCTGGTTCACTTCCCAAATGGCCACAACAGCTGGGGTTAGGCTATGCTGAAGCCAGGAGCCAGGAACTCTATGTTGGTGTCCCACATTGGTGGCAGGGGCCCAAGTATTTGGGCCATCTTCTGCTGCCTTCTGAGGTATGTTGCCAGGAAACTGGACTGCACATGAACCAGCACTCCAATATGGGATGCTGGAATCCCAAGTGGTAGCTTAACCGGCTGTGTCAGAACACCAACCCCAGAATCTCTTAAATAAGATTTGAAAGTTGAAATTAGTCCTTGATCCATTGACTACAGAATAGATGTTGAGTTAATAAGCCTGAAAACAACATAAATCTCACCATACATCTCTACATCTCTATCAGAGATAGACTATACCAAGGTATAGTCACTGAACAGTAATATTTTGAAAGGAATCTTTTCTTCTAAGCAATAGATCTCAACAGTGGGCTTAAAATAGTCAGTAAATCATGTTATAAAAAGATGTTCTATCATCCAGACTTGGTTGTTTTATTTATAGAATATAGGTAAACAAACAAACAAAATAGGCAGAGTAGAGTCAGTATAACTCTTAAGGGCCCTAGGGTTTTCACAGTGATAAATGAATATTAGCTTCAACTTAAAGGCCCCAACTGTATTAGGGTCCCTAATACAGGAGAGTCAGCCTGCATTTTGAAACCTTGAAGACAGGTTTTGACTTGTCCTCCCCAGCTATGAAAGTTCTATTTGCAGCTTCTGCCTAAGGCTATTTCATCTACACAGAAAGTCTGAGTTAGCATAACCACCTTCATCAACGATCTTAGCCAGTTCTAGACAACTTGGTGCAGCCTCTCTGCCAATCAGCACTTGCTGCTTCACCTTGCACTTTCATGTGACAGACACAGCTTCCTTTCTTAACCCTCATGAATGAACCTCAACCAAAGCTTCAAACTTTTCTTCTGCAGCTTCCTCACCTCTCTCAGCCTTTGAAGACTTGAAGATCATTAGGACCTTGTTCTGGATTAGCCTTTAAGGGAACCTGTGGCTGGTTTTATTTTCTATCCAGACCACTAAAACTTTCTCTATGACAACAGTAAGGCTTTTCTAGTATTTTATCATTCATACATTTTTCTAGAGTAGCACTTTTAATTTCTTCCAATAACTTTCAGTTTGCATTCAAACTTGGGTAATTGGTACAAGGGACACAGATTTCAGCCTGTGTTGGCTTTTGACATACCTCTTCACAAGCATAATTATTTCTAGCTTTTTTTTTTTTTTTTTGCTTTTTAAAAAAAAATTCATTTATTTATTTGAAAGGCAGAGTTACAGAGAGAGAGAGAGAGAGAGAGAAATTCTTCCATCTGCTGGTTCACTCACCAAATGGCCATAATGGTTGGATCTGGGCGGATCTGAAACCAGGAGCCTGGAGCTTCCTCCAGGTTTCCCACATGGGTGCTAGGGCCAAGCACTTGGGCCATCTGCTACTGCTTTCCCAGGCCATAGCAGAGAGCTGGATCGGAAGTGGAGCAGCTGAACCTGCACCCATATGGGATGCCAGCACTGTGGACACTGGCTTTCCTGCTATGCCACAGCACCAGCCCCTCTAGCTTTTGAGTTAAAGCAGAGAGCTGTGACTCTTTCCCGTGAACACTTAGAGGCCATTGTAGAGCTATTAACTGGCTTAATTTCCATATTGTGCTGTCTTAGGAAATAGGGACTCCTAAAGAGAGGGAGAGAGTCAACAGAAAGGCCCTAGGTAGAGCAATCAGAACATACACAGCGTTTATCAATTAAGTTTGTCATCTTGCATGAACATGGCTCAAGGTACCCCCAAACAATTAGAATAGTAACATTAAAGAGCACAGTTCAGGGCTGGTGCCGTGCTCACTTGGCTAATCCTCTGCCTGCAGCACTGGAATTCCATATGGGCGCCAGGTTCTAGTCCTGGCTGCTCCTCTTCTAGTCCAGCTCTCTGCTGTGGCCCGGGAAGGCAGTGGAGGATGGCCCAAGTGCTTGGGCACCTGCAACCACGTGGGAGACCAGGAAGAACCACCTGGCTCCTGGCTTCAGATCAGCATAGCTCGGGCCATAGCGGCCATTTTGGGGGGTGAACCAAGAGAAGGAAGACCTTTCTCTCTGTCTCTCCCTCTCACTGTCTATAACTCTACCTCTCAAATAAATTTTAAAAAATCTTAAAAAAAAAAAAAAGAGAGAGCACAGTTCAAGTCCCAGCTGCTCCACTTCTGGTCTAGCTCTGTGCTAACATGCCTGGAAAAGCAGCTGAAGATGGTACAACTACTTAGGTCCCTGCCACCCTTGTGGGAAACCCAGATAGTTTCAGGCTCCTGGATTCAAGCTGGGACAGCCCTGGCCATTGCAGCCATTTGGGGAATGAAACAGTAGATGAAGGATCTCTCTCTCTCTGTAACTCTACCTTTCAAATAAATAAACCTGTTAAAGAAAAAAATCACTGATCAAAGATCTACTGTTCATATAATAATGAAAAAGTTTGAAATGTTACAAGAATTATCACAATGTGACACAAAGATAGCACATGCTGTTGGTAAAATGGTGTCAACAGACTTGCTGGGTTCAGGGTTGTCACATACCTTCAATTGTAAAAACTACAGTATCCCCAGAGTGAAGCACAATAAAATTAAGTGTGCTTGTATTCTACAAGGGAGGACAAAGTTGGAAGAATGATGCTTAATTGCCCTCTATACCAAAGTTATAAAAGGATTTAACAAAAAAACCATTTGGTACTCTTATGAGATTCAGGTTTTGTTTTGTTTTGGTTTTTTTCCCCAGCTGCCTCCCTGCCCTGGAGGAAGAGGAAAAGAAAAGAGAGCCACAACATTGCAGCTAATCCAAGAACTTTATGTTGTGTTCAATTTGTGATTACATTAAATGTTAGCTGAGGGGCTGGCACTGTGGCGTACTAGGCTAAGCTCTGCCTGCAGCGCCAGCATTCCGTATGGACACCAGTTCAAGACCTGGCTGCTCCTCTTCCTATCCACCTCTCTGCTGTGGCCTGGGAATGCAGAAGATGCCCAAGTTCTTGGGCCCCCACATCCACATGGGAGGCCCAAAAGCTCCTGGCTCCTGGCTTTGGATCGGCCCAGCTCTGCTGTTGCAGCCATTTGGGGAGTGAACCAGTGGATGAACGACCTTTCTATCCTTCTCTCTGTAACTCCACCTGTCAGATAAATAAATAAAATATTTTTAATAAATGATATCTGAACATTGTAAGGCTCTTCTAAGTGGTAACTGTGAGGATTTTTTAAGATAATGCACTTGTGGAAGTGGGGGTGCTCATACCACAAAATATTTAAAATGAAACACCCAAAATATAGATTGTTTGACACAAGGCTCTATGTGAACAAATCACTCACTCAAGATGGTCTCAGGACACCCCCTTGTGGCTTCCAATGTATCAGGGAGGGAAAAAGCCCAGCCACACCAGAGAGCAAAAGATACATGCTGTATTCTATAACTTTCACAAACTTGTATGCTTTTCTATTCTGTGCCAGGTCCTACTCCTACTAGGACTGAGGGTTCTTCTAAATCTCTTTTACTTTATTCCGGCTATGCTAGCATGCATGAATATTCATTTATTTGGGATGAGTCACACACAAAAGTTCTGAGGTAATAAAGACTGAAACTAGTTTTTCAAACACGGCTTTATCCCCTGGGACGGAGTGAAGGGGCTTGCGGAAGGGCTGGGATTCTCGATTTCCAGCAGTTGATTGGTTGATCAGCGCGTGGTTCCCAGAAATAGCACCGCCCTGCAGCCCTGACTTTACCAGTGACCTTGGGCACCCGATAATCCACAAGGGCTTCATTCATCCACTTAACAAAGATTTGAACCCCAGTTGCCTAGGTTACAAAAAGGAGTTAAGCCCGGAGACTTTAGCCCCTCACAAGCCCACTTTTTCTAATTTGGAAGTTGGAACTAACAACCTCGACCGGTTGTCAAAAAAGATTAAACACATGACCACATTTTTTAAGTGACTGTTTTTGAAACGGTGTTCACAAATATATTTATGTCCATTTATTTATTTTGGAGGCCCCACTGGGATTCATTTAATCCTCCCCACATCTGTTCCCAGAAACTCAAGGTCAGAACACGATTTCAATCATCGAAACCAATCTCCGGAAACTTTACATTCATTCCACCAAGATTTCCTGACCCAACGAACCGGGCGGAGAACTAAGGATTGACTCACGGCCCTTCAAGGGGTCCTCCCTCATGCCCGGCAACGAGCATCCCACCTCTGTGTGGTTCTCGGGCGTCGCAAAAGCCACGTCGCGGTCCCACTCTTTCCGTCCCCCCACAGGCTGCTGGCTTACTTAGGGTTACGAAACGCCATCTGCACGGCCTAATCCGGACAAGGCCATTGTCGCGCGTCCCCAGGAGGGGCAGGGTGGGGAGAGGGGGCCTCTCGCGGGCGGCGCGCCTTCCACTTCTTCCAGGGCGGGCGGGAGGGAGGGCTGGGGACAGGCAGGTCAAGGTCGTGGCGCAGCCGGGCGGGCCGCAATTCCAGCGACTGGAAGCACCCGCCGCGCTCTGCAGGGGCAGCACCCCGCCCGGGAGCGGCCCGCGGCGGCGCGGAGGAGCCGGCAGGGGGCGCGGGCCTCCGGGCCACCCCCGGGGCTGCCGGCCGGTGGTCCCTCCCAAGCCCGGTGTGCCGTGTGGCCGCGCAGCCCGCTCCCCTGCCCCCAACTCACCTCGTCACCTCCCCGCCCTTTCGGCGGGCCCCTGAGGTGCGCGGCGCAGGCGCGGAACGAGGCAGCCAGTGCAGCCGCGGAGCTGGGGCCCTGCGGACAGGGCGTGGGGCGCGCGCGCGAAGGAGAGGGGCTGGCCCGGCTGAGTGCCCGGGAGCGCGAGAGCCAGAGCGCCGCCGCCGCGCGCCCGCGGGTAGGGCCGCACCGCCCCTCAGAGCTGCGCGCGGAGCGGCCTGGCGGGCCCGCAGGCACTGGTGAGTGTGAGGGAGGAGCGGGCGGCCTGGGCGCCAGACCGCTGCAGGGGACGCAGGCGTGCGGGCGCATCTCCGGACCGGAGAGGGCTGGGAAGACCGGATGGCTTGTTTGAAACTGAAACCCTGTCTTCGTTTTACGGCGGGAGGCCCTCCCCTCCCCCATCCCGAAGGCAGTTCCAGGCCTGGCGAAGGACGCCTCGGCCCCATCTCGCCTCGGCTCTCAGCTGCTGCTTTCCTTATAGCTCCCTTGGGGTCGGGGCTTGAGCGTCCCCTCAGCTCTGGCAGTCGGTCGCAGGCCCGGCGAGGCGGGTGCGTGCGCTGGGCTGGAGGCTCCTGGTCCTGGCGGCTCCTGCCGGGCCCGGCGGAGGGCAGCTGAGCTTGGGCCTCTGGGCTCCGGCCGCCCTAGGGTGCCACGCTGGCCCCCGGCCCGCCCGCGCCGCAGCCCGCTGCGCTCCGCAAGTTGTCGCCGCGGGAAGCGGGCACCGGCCCTGCCACCCAGAGACTCCCCTCTCGCTCGGGTGCTTTTAAGCCCTTTCTGGTTTTGCTTTCAAGTAGGGCCTAGGGACACGAGTCCTTTGAAGAAGCTTATTTCTGCAAAGAGATAATAGAGTCGTGCCTGAAAATATTCGAATATTTGACCAGGTATTTTCAGTACATTCGCTGACATGTGGAGGGCTCTAGTTGAAGCTCCTATGCAGCCATTTTTATGTTTCGTTTCTTTTAAAATCTAGAAAATATATACTTTTATTAGGATGAAAAGGAAACTTTAGCCCTGTTAACTCGTTTAAAATGTGCCTTTTTTTTTTTTTTTTTTGCAAAGACTTACTGTACAAGTTAGGAAGAAAGACCACGTTGCCTGAAAGGCCTATAAAAGGTTCAGTGATTTGATAAACGCTATCATGGGTATTGTGTTTTGTATGTATATATATTCTTGTGTGTGTGTGTGTGTGTGTTTTAAATGACATACCTGGACAACCGTACATATTTGGTTGGGGCCGTAACTACTTGGGTTGGCTCAGGAATAAATATATGAAACCTTAGAAAACAAGAATGACAGAGGCTGGCGTGCAATGTGTAAGGTGCTTTTTTAAAAAAAAGTTTCCTGTGGCATGATGCCATATTTTGTAAGTTTAAAATATAAACTCATTTGAATATCTTAGCATAAGAAAAAGTCTAGATAATATACAACAAAATATGAACAGTGGGTGAATGGATTCTATTTTTGTTATGTTTTAATCTTCTGATATTCCTGCAGTATAGCATGTTATGTACATAGGGTGTATGAGTAAGATGTCAAACGTGTTGTTTATGCATGCAAAAGGTACATAAAAATGTTTGGTGAAGTGAAGAATGGTTAGCAGTTTTGCTCTGGAGGGGCATCTTACTACTGTGCTGAAAGGTGGTCTAATAAGCATTTTTTGATGTTGTTTTGACTTAAGTAGGAGTTGAACCCTCTATGATCAGTGGTCCTACTTTTCTATCACTTCACAGTCTGAGTCCTGGCTGGCTAACAACATTGTTTTTTTTTTTTTTTTTTTTTTTTTCCTTTTACAGGCAGAGTGGATAGTGAGAGAGAGAGACAGAGAGAAAGGTCTTCCTTTTTGCCTTTGGTTCACCCTCCAATGGCTGCTGCAGCCAGCGCATCTCGCTGATCCGAAGCCAGGAGCCAGGTGCTTCTCCTGGTCTCCCATGCGGGTGCAGGGCCCAAGGACTTGGGCCATCCTCCACTGCCTTCCCGGGCCATAGCAGAGAGCTGGCCTGGAAGAGGGGCAACCGGGATAGAATCCGGCGCCCCAACCAGGACTAGAACCCGGTGTGCCCGCGCCGCAAGGTGTAGGATTAGCCTGTTAAGCCACGGCACGGGCCCAACATTGGTTTTATTACATGCTTGATTTCCTCTTTCTTATTCAAATCCTAAAGAAATTGAAATGTATTCTGAGAAATTAATAGTTTTTAGTGTTTTCCTGATGCTTTTTTTTTTAAGAAGGATTTATTTTATTTATTTGAAAGGCAGAGTTACAGAGAGGTAGAGACAGAAAGAAGTTTTCCATCCACTGGTTTACTCCCCAGATGGCTGTAAGAGTCAGGAGTTTCTTGGTGTCCCACGTGGGTGCAGGGGCCCAAAAACTTGTGCCATCCTCCACTGCCTTCCCAGACACATTAGCAGGGAAGCTGGGTTGAGAGTGGAGTACCCAAGACTTGAATCAGCACCCATATGGAATGCCTACTGCAGGCTAGCACTTTAACGCAGTGCATCATAGCATCGACCCCCCCCCCCATTCTTTTCAGTTTATTTTTTAAATATTTGTTTATTTGAAAAACAGAGTCACAGAGAGGCAGAGGCAGACAGAGAGAGAGACAAGTCTTCCACTGGTACACTCCCCAGATGGCTGCAATGGCCAGAGCTAAGCCAATCTCGAGTTAGGAGCCAAGAGTTTCTTCCAAGTCTCCTACGTGGGTACAGGGACCCAAGGACTTGGGACATCTACTGCTTTCCCACACCATAGTAGAGAGCTGGATCAGAAGTAGAGCAGCCAGTACTCTAACAGGCACCTATATGGGATGTCAGCATTCAAGGTGGTGGCTTTACCCACTATGCCATAGCACTGGCCCCTCTATACTTTTAATACAGGTAGAACATGAAGTGTGAAGCATATCACAACATTTCTGTTAATCTCATGGTTGTCAGTTTCTTTAGGTGATTCTCTTCCCTTCATCACAACTGGTGACGAAGTAAGAACTGAAAGCAAAATGTAACTTGCTGGGGCAGTGCTTAGTAGTGAAGATTTACATACATAAAATGCTCAGGAGTCTGAAGACATGAGTTTTCATTCCTGGTTCTGCCACTTTGTTGACTTGGCTTTCACTGAATCTGTTTCCTCATCGGTAAAAATGAGGTGGGTTTGGTAGTAGTTCCTTTGGGTACCCCATAGGATTGTTGTGATGAAGAAATACACACTTGATCTTAGCCAAAAGGCCGAGAAGCGATATGTGATGAAGAAATAGAATAAGGATTAGAAGAATGCTTAATGAACTGAAAAAATACTGTCTTATTACTATATGATCACATCACATGTACTGATAGACCCAGAACTTGGTGAAGCAGCAAAAACAGCATGTGTATCTCAATTTGTTAGCTCTAGAAATGAGGTGATGAGAGTAGTGATGGCAAGTTCTACCTGCCGTTGTCAGTCACCCTGGTGATAAGAAACGCAGCATATGAGGCTGCATCACTGTTTCTGACATTGCTTACCTGCCCAGTGCTTCAGTGGAAAGAACCAATCTGAGATGAAAGAGGTCCTTGAGATTCTGACGCTTACCTACTTGTGAATTGAGGTGGTTTCTTTATCTCCATATTTGCTTCCAAAACTAAAATTAAAGGGATTGAAAGCCTGGGCTTTAAAATAAATTAGACCTTTGCTTAGTTCCCAACCCTAATACTCATTGAGTATGCAACTTTGACATATGTTTACTATGCCTCAGTTTCCTCATCAGTAATAAGGATTAAATAAGAATTTTGACAGAGTGATTTTGATCTCATAGGATTAAATGAGATGAAGTATGTTTATACCCTGGTGCATAATAGATGTTCAGTAAATTATTGTTATTTTTTTTTTCTTTCTTTCTTTTTTTTTTTTTGACAGGCAGAGTGGACAGTGAGAGAGAGAGACAGAGAGAAAGGTCTTCCTTTGCCATTGGTTCACCTTCCAATGGCCGCTGCAGCCGGCGCACCGCGCTGATCTGAAGGCAGGAGCCAGGTACTTCTCCTGGTCTCCCATGGGGTGCAGGGCCCAAGCACTTGGGCCATCCTCCACTGCCTTCCCGGGCCATAGCAGAGAGCTGGCCTGGAAGAGGGGCAACCAGGACAGAATCTGGCATCCCGACTGGGACTTGAACCCGGTGTGTCAGCGCTGCAAGGCGGAGGATTAGCCTATTAGCCACAGTGCCGGCCTAAATTATTGTTATTTTAACTTGTGTTATTAAATCTATGAGAATCTTAACAGTGGAAAGTCTTAGACTTAATGTTTGCTTTCATGTACCTACTTTTCCTTATAGCTGAATAAATTATGCAAATTTATATTGCTATTTTGGTGTCAAGATTTAGCTTTAGTAGGTAAATTTGATTTCCAAAAAATAATAAAAGTTTGCATGTAATCACATACTTATCAACATATACATTTTTACTAGTCAGTATAATATATTCAAAAGAATATCATACCTGAATTCATTCTGTATAACTTTCCAGCTGACTAAAGATCTGGTACCATGATATTCATGAATCTTGGAAATGAGCCACATTTTTATTGATATAATTTCTGTCATGGTTTACTTACAGGCATTTTTTACCATATGAAGACACTTCCCTGTAATTCGTTTTTTTCTCACTACAGAATTAAGAATTATACCAAGTAAGTAAAATGTGGTGAAGCTAGTCTAACAGTTCATTGGCATTTAATCATAAAGTAGTTACTATACCTGTTCTGTTCAAAGTAGAATATTTAATGTGATTATATAGAAAAGGAATTTTAAAAATTATATTTTGAGATTCTGTGTGTCAATGCTAGTTTTCCTGGAAGCCATGGGGCCAATACAGATTTGTGACAGTATTTTTTAAGGAAATGTATCTTCTGTATGAAAATACTTCCATTTGTAGGAAATATGCCTATAAAACTTTTCATTTATTTATTTGAAAGGCAGAGTTACAGAGATGGAGGGAGATGCAGAGAGAGAGAGAGAAAATGTCTGTATCTATTGGTTTATTCCCCAAATAGCTACCAGCCAAGAGACTGGAATTCCACCCAGGTCTCCCATGTGGGTGCAGGGCCCCAAGTGCTTAGGCCATCTGCTGCTGCTTTTCAAGGCACATTAGCAGGGAACTGGATTGAAAGTGGAGCAGTCAGGACACTCATATGTCTCAGGCAGCAGCCTAACCTGCTGCACCACAACACCATTTCCCTATTAAACCTAATATTAATGTGGTGCTATAGGCATTATGGTTTTTTATATATATATAAATAATTTAAGTATAAAGTTTACTATTGTTTGGAACTATCCAGTTCTCTTGATTACATCAACACTAAAAACCCAGGCAGAGCAAGGAGGAGCCTGACCTTGCCAGTCTTTTCTAGGTCCCATGGCAGGTTACAGGAGATCAATCACAAGGACAGTCCTAGGCCTCGAGCATTTCTTTTTTTTTTTTTTTTTTTTTTTTTTTCTTTTTTGGAATTAGTCATAGTATTTTGGGAAGTACAAAAAACCAAACAAAAGTTCTGCATTTAAACTTGACTGGGAAAGTAATCCAAAATTTCTATTATAAGGTAGATTTTCACATGGCATACATATTGCTTATTGCCAATAAATTCTTCGCTTAGAAATAATTTTTATAACTATATCAACAGTTGTTAATTGTGACATGCTACATGTTTTTTTCACTTTTTAGATTGAAAAGATATGAATGAGTATCCTAAAAAAAGAAAAAGGAAGACTTTACACCCTTCTCGTTATTCAGGTCAGTATATAACTGAGTTATTTCAAAGTTGTGGAATCCATCTACTTTCTCATAAATGATCAGATGAAACTTAAATGTCTGGATCAATTTTTAGGTAAAAGAACAATTTAAATCTATTTCCTAATATATATTTCTCATTGTCCGTGTGCTAAGCTCACATAAGAACTTTACATATATTATTTTATTTAAAATTTTTAAAAAAAATTATTTTAATGTATTTGAAAGGCAGAGAGAGACAGACCGAGAGAGGTCTTCCATTTGCTTATTGACACCCTAAATGCCCAAAACAGTTGGGACTGAACAGACTGAAGCCAGAAGCAGGGGATTCAGTCTGTATCTCTCATGGGTGGCAGGGACCCAAGTACTTGAGCCATCACCATGGCCTCCCAATGTGTGTGTTAGCAGGAAGCTGAAACTTGAACCCTGGCACTCTGATGGAATGTGGGCATTTCATGTGGCCTCTTAACTGATGTACCAAGTACCCTCCTTCAGACTTATAGATATTTAAAGTTAGACAGTCAAGGTTATTTTCTTTTTTAAAAATAATAATTGTCTCATTTAAAATATTTATTTGTTTGAGCAGCGGAGGGAACTAGAGACAAAGTGAGTTCTTCTAGTTTACTCCCCAAATAACTGAAATAGCCAGGATTGGGCCAGACAAGAACTGGGAGGTAGGAACTCAATCTGGGTCTCCCTCATGGTGGCAGGAACTCAACCACTTGAGCCATCACTTGGCTGCTTCCCAGGGTGTACACCAGCAGGAAGCTGGAATTGAGCAGAGCTAGGATTGGAACTCAGGTACTCCAGTATGGGAAACAGAAATCTCAACTGGCATCCTACACACCAACCAAATGCCCACCTCCGTGGTTGCTTTCTCATGTAGCCTATCTGATTCTCAAGCTGTGCTTAAGATACCTCAGTGAAACAAGTTTGCATTGTTAGGGGAGAGGGGGAATAGGTGAAACTTCTCTTGTATGTTATTTTCAGTGGTGCAGTGGGTTAAAGACCCAGCCTGCAGGCCAGCGCCGAGACTCAACAGGCTAATTCTCCGCCTAGTGGCGCCAGCACACCGGGTTCTAGTCCCGGTCGGGGTGCCGGATTCTGTCCCGGTTGCCCCTCTTCCAGGCCAGCTCTCTGCTGTGGCCCGGGAAGGCAGTGGAGGATGGCCCAAGTGCTTGGGCCCTGCACCCCATGGGAGACCAGGATAAGCACCTGGCTCCTGCCTTCGGATCAGAGCGGTGCGCTGGCAGCAGCGCACCAGCCATGGCAGCCATTGGAGGGTGAACCAACAGCAAAGGAAGACCTTTCTCTCTGTCTCTCTCTCTCACTGTCCACTCTGCCTGTCAAAAATAAAAATAAATTAAAAAAAAAAAAAAAAGACCCAGCCTGCAGCGCCAGCATCCTATATGGGCGCCAGTTCTGGTCCTAGCTGCTTCACTTTGGATCCAGCTTTCTGCTATGCCCTGGGAAAACAGTTGAAGATGGCCCAAGTCTTTGAGCCCTGCACCCGTGTGGGAAACCCAGAAGAAGCTCCTGGCTCCTGATTTCAGATTGGCTCAGCTCTGGCCATTGCGGCCATTTGGGGAGTGAACCAGCAGATGGAAGACTTCTCTTTTTCTGTGTCTCTGTCTCTGTAACTGTGTCTTTCGAGTAAATAAAAATAAATCTTTTTTTTTTTTTTTTAAGAAATTAAACTT
Source organism: Lepus europaeus (assembly GCF_033115175.1). Lineage (NCBI taxonomy): Eukaryota > Metazoa > Chordata > Mammalia > Lagomorpha > Leporidae > Lepus > Lepus europaeus. The sequence continues at coordinate 100,603,728 of NC_084828.1, read as the reverse complement.
TTATTTTTTGTGATTGAGGTTGGCTCTGCTGCCTTGGCATTATGAGAAAAGGGATCTTATGGCTCATCTGTAATACACCTCATGTACACATAAGTGGTACAATCTCAGGCTTACCTGTTAATCTCCTAACCTACCTGTTCTTTATATCTGAGGAAATTTAAGTCTGGTTCACTACTTTCTGGTCCTTCCCAGTCAAGATTTTAGTCAGAGTTGAATACTATGTTATGTTTTCCCTGTATTTGTGGCATATCTTCTGGTAATTCACTGTTTGTATAGCTAACACAGTGTTTTTCATATATTTTTATTTTGTGATATTCTAATTATATGACAAATATATCCTTGTATGTTTCAAAGTTATATATATATATATATATATATATATATTAATTATTTTATTTATTTGAAAGGCAAAGTTACAGAGAGAGGTAGAGACAGAGAGAGAGGACTTCTATCCATTGTTTCATTCTCCAAATGGTTGCAATAACCAAGGCTGGGCCAGGCCAAAGCTAGGAGCCAGGAGCTTCTTTCAGATCCCCCACATGGGTGCAGGGGCCAAGCACTTGGGCCATCCTCCACTGCTTTCCCAGGTGCATTAGCAGGTAGCTAGATCAGAAGTGGAGCAGCTAGGACTCAAACTGGTACCCATATGGGATGCTAGCACTGCAGGCCAGGGCTTTACCCCACTGTGCCACAACAATGGCCCCTCAGTTATATATATAAAAGATTGATTATTTGAAAGGCAGAGTTATAGAGAAGCAGAGGGAGAGGGAGAAAGAAGTCTTCCATCTACTGGTTCACTCCCCAAATGGTGCAAATGGCCAGAGCTGTGCTGATCTGAAACCAGGAGCTTCTTCTGGATCTCCCACGTGAGTGCAGGGACCCTAGGACTTGGGCCATCTTCTACTGCTTTCCTGGGCCATAGCAGAGAGCTAGATCGGAAGTGGAGCAGCGAGGACTTGAACTGGTGCCCATATGGAATACTGGCACTGCAGGCGGTGGCTTTACCCACTATGGCACAGTGCTGGCCTCCAAAGTTACATTTTAAAGTGTGTTCATCTGTGGCTCTTTAAAAGCTTAGTGTCAATATTAATCTGAAATGTAAATGCTTTAAAAATGTAGACAAATATTATACTTTCCTTACAGATACAATAATTAAAATTATGAAAATCTGTGTATGTTTGATGGAGGGGTAGCTTACTAAATGTGTGTGTTTATTGTACTTGAATTTTTTCATTTTGTTTTATGTTCAGATTCTTCTGGAATAAGCCGAATTGCGGATGGATTTAATGGAATTTTTTCTGATCATTGTTATAGCGTCTGTTCTATGAGACAGCCAGACTTAAAATATTTTGACAACAAAGGTATAACTAATATTCTCCAAAATATTTTTCTTCAAATTATTTTTATATATTTTCCCCTATTTGAAGATATGGGTAAAATGTAATTGAGGATTTCAAAACAGACAACTGCTTATATATTAGTTAGAATATAAGAAAACAAAATAATTTTTAGCATTATTTCAGACATATAAATAAAAAACACACTTTCCTAAACCTGTTTTAGTTGGCTCAGAATTGGCAAAGCAGGAATGATCCAGAGTTGGGCACCTTGATGGTGAAAGATAAAGAATGGTGTTAATAAGCACAGTTCTTCCTCTCAGTCTGGAGGGCTGATACAAGGAAAGAACAGAGAGTGGCATGGTCTTTTTCAATCTTGCACTTTCTACTGACTTTTCTAGAGCATTAGGTCAATGAAAACCTGTACTTACTTTTCTCCTCTGCAACCATTGATACTTCCAGTTCCCTTAGGCTCCTCTTAGAAGCACAGAAACATAAAACATAAGGTCAAAGGCCTTGATATGAATTTATGTTTAGCTTACTGAAGAGATAATGCACACATACACACTCACACTTTTTCCTGTTAGCTGAGAGAAACTGAAAGAATGAACATACCAATAGCAGCGAGCACATTTTGTGCCTATATCTTGGTTTCTAATACAGTTATTCAATAAATGGAACTAGAGCTCCTCATGGAAAAATTTATTTTAGATCTGGGGTAGAAAATATACAGGATGAGCCTGGACAATCTTGTAGTGCTGGAAAATAAGGAAGTGCTTAAAAAAAAAAATCCCAAAACAAAACATACAAACATGATCAGGTTTTACTGAATGAACCCAAAGCCAACTGAAGAAGCTCTTAACAGCCAAAGCTGAAACCAGATGAGAAAAAAATTGTTTTTAAGTTATAACCCAAAGTATAAAATAAATATCAAACAAATGATACAAATGATTGTATGAGGGAAGAGAAAACTCTCTCATACGGAAGAATTTCAAATAATTTTTGTAGATACTCCGTTCTTGAGGTGAAACATAACTCTCCACTCCTTAATTGTGGGCTGCACATAATGATTTCTTTCCAAAAGGTAGAGTAGGGAAAACAAACTGCAGTGTTGATTGGAGACAGCATCAGTAGTCACAACAATCACAAATCTTGTTAATGGTGTGTAATCTTGATAGGAGGTGATAGAAATGGTAGATTACCTGCCTGCTCTACTTCCCATTGACCTATACTTCTAGTCTAATCCTGAGGGGGAAAAGAAATACAAACATTCAGTTAGTGGAGTTTCTTACAAAATACATGACAAGTGATCCTCAGACCTGTCAGAAGTCATCAAAAGCAAGGACAGTAGGAAACTGTCCTAGCTGACAGTAGCCTAGAGAGACATGAGAGTTAATGTAACATGTATTTTGGGTGGGAACAGCTAGATAATGGGTAAAAACTGGCAAAGGAAATGTAGATAAAATATGGATTTTAGTAACAATGATGTGTTACTTTGGTCATTGTAAAGTTTGTTTATTTTCAACTACTAAAAGAAAGAGCCCTTCTGTCTACTTGTTCACTACCCAAATGCCAGCAACAGCCAGGGCTGGGCCTGGCCAAAGCCAGGAGCCCAGAACTCCATCTGGGTTTCCCGTATAGGTGGCAGGGGCTCTCTTCAGCTTGCATTAACAGGATCAGAACTGGAGTAGCCAGAACTTAAACTGGCACTCTGTAATAGGATGCAGGTGTCCCAAGTGGTGGTGAGCCTGTTGTACCAGTGTCTACCCAGACTCAGTAATTTATAGACATAACATCCTAAATAACTTCAAAAACAGTATTCTAGTCCATTTGGGCACAGAGGCAAAGGCAGTTGGTTATTTGGGGAGATTTTCTGTGTTTGGAATATATAGCTAACATCTCTTTTTCATGGTTAAATATATATCCTTTCTTCCTATTGGAATTTAAAATTGTATTAAAAATAATTTGTACCCACACAGACACACAAAGTGTAAAAATACTGTTTTAGTACTAGTTATAGCATCACTTCACATTGGACAACACATTAAGGACAGATCCCACATGAGAGATAAGTACACAGTGACTCCTGTTGTTGATATTTAACAGGGATCACTTTTCAGTTAAAATTTAAACACCTAAGAATAATTACAGAGTTCAACCACTAGTACTAGAACAACAACAACAACAAAATACTAAAAAGAATAAAGTATTACATTGTACATCAACAATCAGAACAAGAGCTGATCAGGTCATTGTTTTGTAATAGCTAATACTTAATGTGATAGATGTGTTTTTCCAAATCTCTTTTTATTACAGATGATGATTCTGATACTGAGACAGCAAATGAATTGCCAAAATTCACAGATGGAATCAAGGCCAGAAACAGAAATCAGAACTACCTGGTTCCCAGTCCTGTACTTAGAATTCTAGACCACACTGGCTTTTCTACAGGTTAGCAAAACTAGTTAATAGCATTGGCATTGTGTAGATGAATGAAAAAAAAAACACTGCAAACGGTAAATATCTTTTTGCCCAATTGTGTTTATCTAACAGATTTTACTTGGTAGTAGCAATATAATAATGGGTTGTTGTATTTCTTAGAAAAATCTGCTGATGTTGAAATTTGTGATGAAGAGTGTGATTCACCTGAATCTGTTAACCAGCAAACTCAGGAGGAGAGTCCTATAGAAGTTCACACTGCTGAAGATGTTCCAATTGCTGTAGAAGTGCATGCAATTTCTGAGGATTATGATATAGAGACAGAAAACAATTCCTCGGAAAGTCTCCAAGACCAAACTGATGAGGAGCCACCAGCAAAACTTTGTAAAATTCTTGACAAGAGCCAAGCTTTGAATGTGACTGCCCAGCAGAAATGGCCTTTACTGAGAGCTAATAGCAGTGGCCTCTATAAATGTGAACTTTGTGAGTTCAACAGCAAATATTTTTCTGATTTAAAGCAACATATGATCCTGAAGCATAAACGTACTGATTCAAATGTGTGTCGAGTATGCAAGGAAAGTTTCTCTACCAACATGCTTCTGATTGAGCATGCAAAATTGCATGAAGAGGACCCCTACATCTGTAAATACTGTGATTATAAGACAGTAATTTTTGAAAACCTCAGCCAACATATTGCGGACACCCACTTCAGTGATCACCTCTATTGGTGTGAGCAGTGTGATGTACAGTTCTCCTCAAGCAGTGAACTCTACCTGCATTTCCAGGAGCACAGCTGTGATGAGCAGTATTTGTGTCAGTTCTGTGAACATGAAACTAATGATCCTGAGGACTTGCATAGCCATGTGGTGAATGAGCATGCCTGTAAGCTAATAGAGTTGAGTGATAAGTATAACAATGGAGAACATGGACAATACAGCCTCCTAAGCAAAATTACCTTTGACAAATGTAAGAACTTCTTTGTATGTCAAGTGTGTGGTTTTCGGAGTAGACTTCATACAAATGTTAACAGGCACGTCGCTATTGAACATACTAAAATATTTCCTCATGTTTGTGATGACTGTGGAAAAGGGTTTTCAAGTATGCTAGAATATTGCAAGCATTTAAATTCACATTTATCTGAAGGAATTTATTTATGTCAATATTGTGAATATTCAACAGGACAGATTGAAGATCTTAAAATTCATCTAGATTTCAAGCATTCTGCTGACTTGCCTCATAAATGTAGTGATTGCTTGATGAGGTTTGGAAATGAAAGGGATTTAATAAGTCACATTGCAGTTCATGAGACAACCTAATTTTTCTCTTTATTTTGATTTTCATAATGTTTTTGTAAAATAATAAATTGAACTTTTTTTTTGAGATGTTAAAATGGATGACTTTAAACATGACAATGAGATTTGCCTTTAATAAGTTTTTTTTTAAGTTGCCCAGTTTTTTTGGCATTGCTAAATTAAATGCCAAATGTATAATTGTACCTTAAATATGGTATTTTCAGTTGCATGTAGTTCATAGTTTTAACCGTTCTTGATAATACTCATCCAGTTTCTTGTGCTCTGATTTTATGAATTAGAAAAAAACAGATGTATGGAAGAAACTAGTTACAGTTTTCCTTCCTTAACAATAGGTGCTATTAACTTTTTAAACTCAAGACAAGCTCTGTTTTATGTGTATGAAATCATTGAATTATTGCACTGCCAGAACTGAAGTGCAACATAATATGTAATAAAGCCCACTGATAGTCCTATTCCCAACAGTAATTATCCCCTAGGCAATCAGTGGGCTCTGTGTGAATCTTTTAATAACACTAGCAGGCCAGTATTAGGGTAGGAAGAACATTCTTTGTTTTTGGCTTGTTTTTTAAGCCCCTATCTAAGTGTTGAATAATTTAAGACTGGGGTAAGGAGGAGCTGGTAAGGGATTGGACAAAAAATGTAACCATTTCATAGCTAAGTCATAACGCCTTTACATTTCATTTTCAGTTGCACAACTGTAAAGTCATGCCCAAACTTCTGACATCAGATTATTGACTAAGAAGCCCACTGAATACGAATATAGTTAAATCTGGGAGTTAAGGAGTTACTGGCATGATAATGCATAAATTACTTCTGATAGTGTTAAACTAATGTTTAGCATCTATATTAGTTTCCTGGGGCTACCTAACAGATTACTGCTTACTGGATTGCTTAAATAGCAGAAATCTATTAATAATGTTATGGAGACCGGAAGTTCAAAATCAAGATATTGGTAGAGTTGCATGAGGGCTGTGATGAGAGAGGATCTATACCTCTTAGAAGTACACTTGTCATACTAGGGCTCTTCCTAGTGACCTCATCTTAGCTTGATAGTGATCCTATCACCAGATATGGTTAGATTCTAAGGGATGGGACTTAACATCGATTTGGGGTGAGCACAATTCAACTGCAATTAGTCACAGCGTCTGAAATAGCAGTATCAAGAAGACATTTATATCATTGCCCTTGAATTTAACAAGCATTGCTGCTAACAATATTATTGTCCAGTTATTCAATATAGTTGAGAAGACCAGTTTATGATCAGTGGTTTTCCCACTTCACAAACCATGGGAATTTTTTCTATTGTGAAAATCACAGCTGCAACAAGTATTGTCAAAACTCTTCACTTTTATCTGTCTTGTTTTATGTGTACATCTGTTCCTAGAAACCCAGACCTTCTAATTTTAACATTCCTGGTAGGGCTGTCTTACACAAACGTTTCTCAGAGACTTGAAATTTTAAGTTTAGATTTAAGGGAGTCTTAAAAACCAACTGATCTAAACTCTTGGGTTTCTACTTTTTGTAGAAACAGAAAATTGGATGGTTCTGAGGCCGAGGGCATAGAACCAGTTAGTGGAATTCAGGTTATTTGGCTCCCAGCCCAGTCTTGTTGCCATTACTCCATATGACTTTTGTTCCTGGGTGTTTTTTTGACTCTGACCTAGCTGTTCACCTGGTTTCTTGATAATTCTGTTGCTTATACTTATTGATATACATCCAGCTTCAGGAATTTAACTTTCAGAAAACATTAAGTAATGCCCTTTTTTTCCTTTTTAATTTGTATTTTACTGAGTTATGTTTCATCAGGTGTTCATAATTAGATCAGAGATTGTAATTAAACTACTCGAGATGTAAATCAATTTTAGAACCATATAATTCTGTGCTTTTTGATGAATCTGCAACATACAGTCACATCATACTGACAGTTTGTCCCATAAAAACTTTGCCATTATTAATTTTCAGATAAGTCTATTGATCATAAGTCATTGAAGTAGTTGTATGTAATTTTAGCTTAATGAGCTTCACTTGAAAAAGCTTCCTAAATTTTTTAGCTACGTCTGGGGTTTTTGTTTTTGTTTTGTCCCTTCAGAACCATTTCCACTGCATTCTTTTGTGATTTGAATCAATTCTGATTTGAGAATACTGCCTGAACTTATGGTGATATTAACACTACAATAGAAATCTTGGTAGCAGTAAACTTGAGTGGTCATCATTGTTTTTCTCATTTTTTTTCATCTCCCCTTGCAATGATTTATTACTTTTGGAATTCCCCATACTCCATAATTATTTTATTTATTTAAAAGGTAGAGTTACAGAGATAGGTCTTCCATCCACTGGTTCACTCCCCAAATGGCCACAGTGTCTGGGGCTGGGCCAGGCTGAAGCTGGGAGCTTTTTCTGGGTCTCCCATGTGGGTGCAGGGGCCCAAGCACTTGGGCCACCTGCCACTGCTTTCCTAGGCCGTTAGCAGGGAGCTGGATCAGATGTGGGATGTCAGCATCACAGCTGGCAGCTTAACCTGTTATGCCACAATGTCGGCCCCTCTATAATTTTTTTTTTTTTTAAAGAGTTACCTATTTTGAAAGAGAGACAGGGAGATCCATCTTCTATTTGTTGGTTCACCCAACAGATGGCTGCAATGGGCACTGCTGGGCCAGACCAAAGCTAGGAACCAGGAACTTATTCCAGGTCTCCCACATGTATAGAGGAGCCCAAAAACTTGGGCATCTTCACTGCTTTTCTGGGGCCATTAAGAGGGAGCAGCATTGGAAGTGGAGCAGCTGCGACACAAAGGAGTGCCCATATGAGATGCCAGTGTCACAGGTGGCAGCTTTACATGCCACACCACAATGCCTGCCATCTCCATAACTTTAAAGTATGCACTACTCAGAGCCCTCTTCCTACTTATAAAATTTTTGCCAACATTACCACTTTAAATCACCTTTCTTGGATTTCTCTGAATGTCTTCTTCTTTTTTTTTTTTTTTTTTTTTTTAAGATTTATTTATTTGAAAGAGTTACAAAGAGAGAGCAGAGGCAGAGAGAGAAAGGGTTCTTCCATCTGCTGGTTCACTCCCCAGATGGCCGCAACGGCCAGAGCTGCGCCGATCCGAAGCCAGGAGCCAGGAGCTTCTGGGTCTCCCATGTGGGTGCAGGGGCCCAAGGACTGGAGCCGTCTTCTACTGCTTTCCCAGGCCATAGCAGAGAGCTGGACTGGAAGTGGAGCAGCCAGGTCTGGAACTGGCGCCCATATGGGATGCCAGCGCTTCAGGCCAGGGCATTAACCCGCTGCACCACAGTGCCGGCCCCATATGTTAACCAATATCTCCATTTCACTAAATTTATCACCTATGATTAGGTGATTGTTGAATTGCTACATGTATAGTATAAATAGGCATTTTTTAAAAAATTGACATTAAGGGCCGGCAATGTGGCGTAGCGGTTAAAGCCGCCACCTGCAGTGCCAGCATCCCATATGGGTGCTGGTTCGAGTCCCGGCTGCTCCACTTCTGATCCAGCTCTCTGCTATGGCCTGGGAAAGCAGTAAAAGATGTCCCAAGTCCTAGGGTCCCTACACCCATGTGGGAGACTCAGAAGAAGCTCCTGGCTCCTGGCTCCTGGCTTTGGATCGGCGCAGCTCCGGCTTTTGCAGCCAATTGGGGAGTGAACCAGCAGATGGAAGACTTTCTCTCTCTCTCTCTCTGCCTCTCCTCTCTCTGTGTAACTCTTTCGAATAAATAAATAAATCTTTAAAAAATAAAAATTGACATTCTTAATTTTTATATCTATTTATAAGACATTGAAGCTAATAAGCTAATTCCTGACACTTTCCCATTAATGTTGTTTTCCTTGTTGTGTCTTAACTACATTTTGCAAGCTGTTTGTGTTTCCCAAACTACTGTAATTAACTTTAATGCCTAAAAAAAAGCACTATATGTTACGTACATTTGAAAAAGCTAATAAAATTGAAATAGCCAAATCCTCTTGGGAAGTAGATTGGCTTACCAAAAAGTCAATATTCATTAAGAATTAAAAATAGTTAAAGTCAACTGTTAATTCCAATGGAGAAGCAAATTTAGTCAGTTGAATTTACCCTACTGTTAACACAGTTTCATTTCTGTAAATTAAAACTGAAATTTTGGAATATAAATTCCTATGCCTGTAACTTTTAACCTCACTGATGATGCTAAAGATAGAGTATCAAAAGAAAAAAAAATTTTTTGACAGGCAGAGTGGACAGTGAGAGAGAGACAGAGAGAAAGGTCTTCCTTTTGCTGTTGGTTCAGCCTCCAATGGCCACTGCGGCCGGCGCTTCATGCTGATCCAAAGCCAGGAGCCAGGTGCTTCTCCTGGTCTCCCATGGGGTGCAGGGCCCAAGCACTTGGGCCATCCTCCACTGCCCTCCCGGGCCATAGCAGAGAGCTGGCCTGGAAGAGAGGCAACCGGGACAGAATCCGGTGCCCTGACCGGGACTAGAACCCGGTGTGCCGGCGCCGCAAGGCGGAGGATTAGCCTAGTGAGTCATGGCACCAGCCCCAAAAGAAATTTTTTAAGATTTAGCCGGCGCCGTGGCTCAGTAGGCTAATCCTCCGCCTTGCGGCGCCGGCATACCGGGTTCTAGTCCCGGTCAGGGCACCGATCCTGTCCCGGTTGCCCCTCTTCCAGGCCAGCTCTCTGCTGTGGCCAGGGAGTGCAGTGGAGGATGGCCCAAGTGCTTGGGCCCTGCACCCCATGGGAGACCAGGAGAAGCACCTGGCTCCTGCCATTGGACCGGCGTGGTGCGCCAGCCGCAGCGCACCTACCGCGGCAGCCATTGGAGGGTGAACCAACGGCAAAAAGGAAGACCTTTCTCTGTCTCCCTCTACTGTCCACTCTGCCTGTCAAAAAAAAAAAAAAAAAAGATTTATTTATTTGAAGGGCGGGCACTGTGGAGCAGTGGATTAACACCCTGGCCTGAAGCACCGGCATCCCATATAGGCGCTGGTTCAAGACCTGGCTGCTCCACTTCCGATCCAGCTCTCTGCTAATGGCCTGGAAAAGCAGTAGAAGATGGCCCAAGTCCTTGGGCCCCTACACCCACGTGGGAGACCTGGAAGAAGCTCCTGGCTCCTGGCTTTGGATCGGCGCAGCTCCAGCCATTGCAGCTGATTGGCAGATGGAATACCTCTCTGTGTGTCTGCTTCTCTTCTTTCTGTGTAACTCTGCCTTTCAAATAAATAAATAAATCTTAAAAAAAAAAAAAAAGATTTATTTACTTGAAAGGCAGAGTTACAGAGAGAGGTAGAGAAAGTTCTTCCATCCAGTGGTTCACTCCCCAGATGGCAGAAACAGCCAGGCTGGGCCAAGCTGAAGCCAGGGCCTACGCACTTTCTCTGCTTTTCCAGGTGCATTATCAGGGAGCCAGATCAGAAGTGGAGCAGCCAGGACTTGAACAGGTGCCCATAGGGGATTGCAGCGTCACAGGCCACAGCTTAACCTGTTATGCCACAATTCTGGCCCCTTCATATTTTTTTTAAAGATTTATCTAATTTGAAAGTAATAATTAGAGAGAGGAAGAGACAGAGCTATTTGCTGGTTCACTCAACAGATGGCTGCAGTGGCCAGCACTGGGCCAGGCCAAAGCTGGGAGCCAGGAGCTTCTTCAGGGTCTCCCATGAGGATGGGAAGAGCCCAAAAACTTAGGCCATCTTGACTGTTTTTCCCAAGCACATTAGCAGGGAAACTGGATCAGAAGTGGAGCAGCTGGGACTTGAATCAGCATCTGAATGGGATCCAGAGTTGCAGGCAGCAGCTTAACCCACCAAGTCTCAATGCTGATGCCACAAGAAAGCTTTTATTAATGGCACTGAGTTTATAGATTTACATATTTTATGTATTAATTTAATTTTCCACAGATTAATTTTTTTAAGATTTATTCATTTGAAAGGCAGAATCACAGAGAGAAAGAAGGAGAAACAGAAGGAGAGATCTTCTATCCACTGGTTCAATCCCAAACGGTTGCAGTCGCCAGTGCTGGGCCAGGCTGAAGCCAGGAGCCAGGAGTTTCTTTCAGGCCCCACCATGGATACAGAGGCCCAAGGACTTTGGCCATCTTCCTCTGTTTTCCCAGACACATTAGCAGGGAGCTGGATAGGAAGTGGAGCAGCTTGGACTCAAATTGGCACCTATATGGGATGTTGACACTCTAGATGGCAGCGTAACCCACTGTACCACAGCACCAGTCCCCATAAATTAATATTTTAAGACACTATTCAAATCTAAGAGAAAAAGATGTGCATGTCTGTGGCTTAAAATATAAATTCCCAAAGCTAAAAGCAGTCACATGTCATTTTCATGTTTTTATGAAGCTATATATTCAGTTTGAAAGTTTAGATGCGAAGAGTTTAAGAACCTTTCAAGCACTGTGGCATATTAGGTTAAGCCTCCACCAGTGGTGCCAGCATCCCACATTGGCACTAGTTCAAGTCCTCACTGCTGCTCTGCTTCCAACACAACTCCCTGCTAATGCACCTGGGAAGGCAGTAGAAGATGGCCCAAATGCTTGGGCCCCTGCACCCATGTGGGAGACACGGGAGAAGGTCCTGCAGCCATTTGGGGAGTGAACCAGCAAATGGAGGACTTCTCTAACTCTGCGTCTCAAATAAATAAATCTTTGTGAGGTTTTATCATTATTATTATTATTATTTAAAGATTGTTTAGTTGAGAGGCAGGATTACAGAGAGACAAAGGGAAAGACAGAGAAAGGTCCTCCATCGCTGGTTCACTCCCATAATGGCCACAACGGCCAGAGCTGCCAGAGCTGGGCTGATCCGAAGCCAGGAGCCAGCAGCTTCTTCTGGGTCTCCCACATGAGCGCAGAGGCTCAAGCACTTGGGCCATCTTTCACTGCTTTCCCAGGCCATAAGCAAAGAGCTGGATCAGAAGAGGAGCAGCCAGAACACGAACTTGTGTCCACATGGGGTGCCAGAACTGCAGGGGGAGGCTTAGCCTACTATGCCATAGCGCTGTCCCCAGTACATAAATATTTTTTTTAAAAAAGAAGAACTCTTCAGAGTGTTTAGAATGTACATACTGTTGATCTGAAAAGTAATTTTCTGGATGAATATTTGCCATATTACCAGTCACCACAACTTCCTTTTCATTCTCTTTTTAGTAACATTGGAGTTAAACTGGTGACTACTGGAACCCAAAATGAACTTGTAAAAAGAAATTTTCTCATTCTAGAAAGAAACGACTTTTTCATTTGCAAAACAGGAATATTATATCCTAATCTAATTTAAGAGAAGTGATTACTTGGGACATTTTTAATTAATTAGGATGTTTTAATTTGTGTTATCACAACTTTTGAAAGTTTATTGTTTGTTTTTAGTTAGGCAAATGAATCTTACCTGGATAACCTTTTATTTTTTCTTGTTAAAAACACAGAGTGACTTATTTCATGAAAAACGTAATGAAAAATACATACTTTTAATGAAAACTCAGAAGTTTTCTAGTTTTTTATATCTTAGGCAGATGGTGTCCACTATCGAAAAATATTGCAATTGAGGGGCTGGCGCTGTGGTGCACTGGGTTAACACCCTGGCATGAAGTGCCGGCATCCCATATGGGCACCGGTTCTAGTCCCGGCTACTCCTCTTCTGATCCAGTTCTCTTCTATGGTCTGGGAAAGCAGTAGAAGATGGCCCAAGTCCTTGGGCCCCTGCACCCATGTGGGAGACCTGGAAGAAGCTCCTGGCTTCTGGCTTTGGATCAGCACAGTTCTGGCTGTTTCGGCCATCTGGGGAGTGAACCAACGGATGGAAGGCCTCTCTCTCCCTCTGCCTCTCCTCTCTCTGTGTAACTCTGACTTTCAAATAAATAAAATAAATATTAAAAAAAGAAAAATATTGCAATTGAAATAATTGATAATTTTGGCTTTACTCCTCAGAGCAAAGCTGAGATCAGGAATTAGAATCATTTTCATCAAATGTATTTTCCAATTAATTTTTTTTCAATTTATTTAAAGTACAGAGAAAGGAAGGATATATGTCTTCCGTCTGTTGTTGAACTCACTAAATGCCTGCAACAGCAAGTGCTGGGCCAGGCTGAAGCCAGGAGCCAGAAACCCAATTCAGTCTCCCATATGAGTGTCAGGAACCCAAATACTTAAGCTATCATCACTGCCTCCCAGAGTGCACACTAGCAAGAAACTAGAATTGAAAGCAGAGTTGGGACTCAGACTCAGAATTCACTAACATAGGATGTGGCCTTCCCAAGTCTGATCTTTACTGCTGCTCCAAGCACCCACATCCTATTTTCGAAGTTTTTGGTTAATTATCACTATCTTTGCAATTCTTCACCGTGTTTGGGTTTTCAGTAAGTAGCCAGTTTTTTCCCAACCAACAAGGTGAGTTGCAATGGATTAAATGTTTATGTCCTCCTAAAGGTCATTTTGAAATCCTGGTCTCCACTGAAATGGTATTAGGAGATTGGACCTTTGGAAAGTCAATAGGTCAAGAGGATGAAGCCCTCATGAATGGGATTAGTGCCCTTAGAAAAAGAGACCCTAATGAACTATCTTATCCTTTTTCCATGCAATGGTATGGGAAGTCAGCCATTTGCAACCTGGAAGAGGGCCCGTAGGAGAACCCAACCATGCAGACACCCTGTTCTCATACGTACAGCCTCCAAACCCGCAAGAAATTTCTGTTGTTTGTAAGCCACCAATCTATGGAACCGTATTTTAGTACCTAAGCTAAAACACAATGTATATTCTTTCTTTAGTCTTCTCTCTATTCTCTATACCTTTAAAATAAGTTAATTCCTTTATGTTATATAGCACACCACTTGCTTTTATGCTCTATAAATATTTTATGTATAAGTGCCTTAACAGTGGGTTGGGGCCTCCTGTTGTTTACCACAGGCTGAGTTCTTACACTGACTGTATAGAGGACTGTAAAGAGGAGGAAGAGCTGGCCCTCCCCATGTACACCTCAGCTAAGGCCTTGTCGTGCCTGGGCTGTATTCTGAGTGGGGGGACAAGGAGTTGAAAAAAATGAAAGAAAAAAAAAAGTGGGTTGGCTAGGGTGAATTTTAAAATTTCACATGTGCCTATTTTAGATTTTAATCAGTACATCATGACACAGATCTTCAATAATTGTTTTACATTTACAAAATTATGGCATTCCTGATGGCATTGATCCAATTCATTGGTGAGCAATGAAAATGCTGAAGTAGAAGGATCTAACCTTAAATGAAATAGTGTTAAGTCTGGGTGGGTCCTCAATGATCTAGTGCATTTATAAAGTGCACACAGGACATATGAAAATTTTATATGGGATATAGTTTTTATTTCCATGGTTGTAAAATAAAACCATGTAAAATTCAACTAGCATGCCATGAGTATTTTAGTTTAGGATGAAACTGCTATGGATTGAACAGGATTTGGCTCCCTAAACTCATGCAGACATTTAAACAATGAAGTTTTATGTTAATGATGAATGGATTAGTTAGTTGTTGATAGATACTTGATTTAACTAAGATAGGGCCTGTGGGAAGTGATTGGACTGGGTTACATTGATAGGGTGGAGCCTTGATTCAATCATGATAACATAGGGAGAGGCTGCAGAGGGTATGTGAAGACTACTTTGGGCTTCCTGGCTCACTATGTGATCACCCTTCTGTCATCCTCTGGCCTCATCAGATGCCAAATAGCTTCTAGATGGAAAATAATGGCCCCAGTGCCATGATGTAGCAGGTAAAGCTGCTGAGTGCAGTGCCTGCATCCCATATGGGCGCCAGTTCAAGTCCTGGCTGCTCCACTTCCAATCTGGCTCTCTGCTATGGCCTGGGAAAGCAATGGAAGATGGCCTAAGTCTTTGGGCTCATGCACCTTGTGGGAAACCTGGAAGAAGCTCCTGGTTCCTGGCTTCAGATAGGTGCAGCTCCGGCTATTGCAGCCATCTGGGGAAAGAACCAGTGGATGGAAGACCTCTCTCTCTCTCTCTGCCTCTGCCTCTCTTTGACTCTGAAACTCGGCCTTTCAAATAAGTAAATACATCTTTAAAAAAAAAAAAAAGTGGAGCAGCTGTACTTGAACCAGTGCCCATATGGGATACCAATGTTGCAGGAGGTAGCTTTATTGCTACCCAACAACGCTGATCCCCACCCACTTAATTTTCACAAGTTACAATATAGGTATTATTAGTATTTAATATTTATTTTACTAGAAAGTCACAGTTTCACATAGAGAGGAGAGGCAGAGAGAGGAAAAGAGAGGTTCTTCCATCCACTGGTTCACTCCACAATTGGCTGCAACAGCCAGAGCTGTGCCAATCCAAAGCCAGGAGCCAGGAGCTTCTTCTGGGTCTCCCACGTGGGTACAGGGGGCCAAGGACTTGGGCCATCTTCTACTGCTTTCCCAGGCCATAGCAGAGAGCTGGATGGGAAATGGAGCAGCCAGGACTCGAACCGGCACCCATATGGGATGCCGGCACTACAGGTAGTGCCTTATCCACTACACCACAGTGCTGGTCCCCAGTATTCGATTTTATAGATGATCCTGAGGCAAAACAGATGGAGTGGCTTCATCTGGGAAAAACATGACACTTGGAAGCTCTGGAAAGAAATCCCTAGGACAGGGGGCTATTGAGGCACAGAAGGTCAAGCCACTGCCTGCAACGTTGGCATCTCATGAGTGCCAGTTCAAGTTACAGCTGCTGCACTTCTGATCCAGATCCAGCTCCTTGCCAATGTGCCTGGGAAAGCAGTGGAAGATGGCCTGAGTCCTTGGGCCCCTGCCACTCAAATGGATGGAGCTCCAGGCTCCTGGCTTTGGCCTGGCCCAGCCCTGGTCATTGCAGCCATTTGGGGAGTGAAGCAGTGGATGGAAGATCTCTCTCTCCCTTCCGCTTTACAACTCTGCCTCTCAAATAAATAAATAAATAAAAGTAAAAATATTTTAATATCTACTTTTTAAAGATTATTTAAAAAAAGATTGAGAGTTACAGAGAGGCAGAGGCAAACACAGTGAGAGAGCAAGAGTGTATATGTGAGAGAGTGGTCTTCCATTTGCTGGTTCACTCCCCAAATGGCCACAATTGCTGGTGGTGGGCCGATCCGAAGCCAGGAGCCAGGAGCTTCTTCGGGGTCTCCTATGTGGGTACAGGGGCCCAAACACTTGGACTATCTTCTGCAGTTTTCCCAGGCCATAGCAGAGAGCAGGATCAGAAGTGCAGTAGCCAGGACTCAGACCAGCGCCCATATGGGATGCTGGCACTGCAGGCAGCAGCTTTGCCAGTCCCAAATCTCTTAGTATTTAAAAAAAGAGAGAGAGAAAAGACATCCCAGAATATTTTCTTGAGCCTTGAATAGCAGCAGCACTTTGATAGGGTTGTGAGAAACAGTCTGGGTTTGTGATGCTGACCCCAGATTTGCAGTTTAAGGGTAGCTTAACTACAAAGTTTAAGGATAGTAGCCAGGGCCAGCATTGTGGCACAGCAGGTAAAGCGGTTGCCTGCCGTGCTGGCATCCCATATGGGAGCAGGTTCAAGTTCCAGCTGCTCCAATTTCAATCCAGCTCTCTGCTATGGCCTGGGAAAGCTGCAGAAGATGGCCCATGCCTTTGGGCTTCTGCATCCATGTGGGAGATCTGGAAGGAGCTCCTGGCTCCTGGCTTCAGCTTGGCCCAGTCCCAGTTGTTGCAGCCATTTGGGGAGTTAACCAGCAGATGGAGGAGCTCTCTGTCTCTCCCTTTCTCTCTCTGTAGCTGTGCCTTTCAAATAAATAACTTTAAATTAAAAAAATAAATAAAAACAGTAACCAAGGACACACCAAGTTTCAGGTCTGACGTGTAAAGTAATTAAACACACACATACAGGGTGAGAGGTACCCCAGAGAGGCAATCACACAAAAACAGATGTCCCTTTTGTCTCACGGCCTCCTAACCCTACCTCACTCTACCTCCTCCCTAAGGCAGCCGTGGCAGTCAGCTACGCCTAAGATGGACAGAGCTTTAGGGAACTTCCAAGTGAGATGGGAGGAGGAAAGGAAGTTGCAGGGTGGAACGAACCACTACCCTCCCAAGAGCGTCCCTGCCCATAACAAGTTTTGCCTCTGCCCTCAAGAGAAATGGCGCCGGCATAGACGCGTTTCCGTTCACGGAACCAAACCGAATAGGAGAGGACCAGGGACCGGAAGTGACCGCCCTTTTGCCACTCCTCCTGCCTCCAGTTAGCTTATATCCTCTTTGGGGAGGATGAGGCAACCCGAGAGCTTGGATCGAGCTGTGGTTGCTGAGTGACAGTCGGAGTTGGAACAGTGTGAGTGTCAGCTGCTTCGACCGCTGGCCGGCTCGCGACTCTCGGGGTGACCTTCGAGCGGCCAGGGACAGGGGGCGGGGAGCCGTGAGCGGAGCGCTCTGTGACGAGACGCCGCCGCCGCCGCCGTCCTGCTGGACGGGAGCGAGCGAACCGGATGGCCAGCGGGGCCGGCGGGCGGCTCAGGCCCGCGGAGCCCACGATGCTGGAGCCCGGGGCTGGTGGTGAGGGCGGCGGGCCGGGGCGGGCCGGCGCGCGTGGGGCGGTGGCGGGGTCTGGCCCCGAACCTTGCGGGCGAGGCTCCCGCGGCCGTGTGTATGGCGTGGAAGGCCGCTGCCCAAGGTAGGTGTTCACACCGGCCGAACCGGGTCGTTGCCCACACCCTGCTTAGCCCGCGCTTATCCCTTCGCGCCGTCCTTTCTTGACCCTCTTGGCAAGATCTGCCTTTTTTAAGAGCCACATTCCACACGGACCAGGATTAGACTGGGGCGTACTCGTTTGTCCTTGGTGTGTGTGTTTCTGAGAAGCGGCCAGGGGCAGAAAAACTTCAGCATTCACCCAAGTGTTTGGTTCTGCGGCTGGAAGCGTAAGCCTTGTCTCCGGCTTTGTTGTGATGAAAATTTCTTTCCAAACGTTAGTTTTACTTTGTGATCTTGGATTCTGGGTCTTCCCTCTGCGTATCTCTTTCCACCCTCACAGAGCTCCAGGTTGAGAAACTTAGTTATTGTTTGCGAACTTCGCTTCTTGGTAGCTCAGTTCCCTGAAGTACTTAAAAGTCACTGGGAGTCACAACTTCAACCACAATTAGTTTCATATTCACCAGAGGGAAATTAAGTAGAAATTTGGGCTAACAAATTTCATTTATTTTAGTGAAGTGGCTTCGAGAAGTAGTCTTTAATTGCCCGACTAAAACATTTCTCCCCCAAAAACAACTACCTAAATATATTTTGGCAGTTTAATTGCCTAATTTATTCCATTTGGGAGTTAATGACCTAGACGGTGTTACTCATTTACATGTAATTATCACTCAGTGTAATGTGTGCTTTTCTAACTTTGTTTCTCCCTTTAGGAGCATAATGGCAGAAACTATATCTCCACTGAAACATTTTGTGCTGGCTAAGAAGGCAATCACTACAATCTTCGACCAGTTACTGGAGTTTGTTACTGAAGGGTCACGTTTTGTTGAAGGTTGGTTCTTAAGTTCTTAAAATGACTACTAGTGAAAATACATAAAGGTACTTAATTCTTTGAACTGTAGCTATTGAGTGCACACAGATATAGGGCACTATGGTGAACAGTATGAGGGATACCAGAATGAGGAAAACCCATTTCTGCCCTGCAAGAGACGAAGATTAAATGTGATTAATCACAACTAAGAAATAAATGCTTCTAAATAAAGTACTGTTTTAGCATTTTATTAGTAATTCATTAACTCCTCATGTCATCACTAAGCAGATTGTAATCATACTCACTTGAAAGATGAAAAAAAACAGGATGAGGAAAAAGTAAAGCAGGTTACCCAAGATTATACAACTAGAAAATGCTCAGATGAAAACTCAGGCAGCCTGCAGTTAGCCATTATATTTGTCTCTCCAGCATAGCTAAGCCAAGACCTCAGAACTATCTTTCAAATGAGGCTGAGTTGCAGAGGGAAAAGGGCAAAAAGGAATTATCATAAATTGAGTGTAACTGTTGAAACAGCAACAATGGGCAACAGTGGTGAGGAATGTCTTCCCAATGGTGAGGAAAGTCTCCCTAGGAAATGTTATTTTAGGTTTGTTTTTTTTTTTTTTTAGATTTATTTTGTTTGGAAGTCAGAGTGACAGAGAGGTGCCCATATGTGTCTGGCATTGCAGGCGATGGCTTAACCTGCTGTGCCACAATACTTTCCCTGTAGATAACTCTTGAAATTGTGAGTCCAGCAAGTATACAATGAAAAGGGAAGGATTCAGGAAAATTCTCAAGTGACAATGAGGAAATATTTGGTAGGTTGGTAGAAAAAGACTTTTTTAAAAAAATTTATTTATTTATTTGAAAGGCAGAATGACAGAGTGAGATCTTCCATCTGCTGGTTCACTCCCCAAATGGTCACAATAGCTGGGACTGGACCATGTACGGGTCAGGCTGCTGAAATGTCTCCTGGGTTTCCCGTGTGGGTGCCAGGGGCACAAGTACTTGGCCCATCTTCTGCTGCTTTCCCAGGCATATTAGTCCTTAAGTTGGATCAGAAGTGTAACAGCTGGGACTTGAACTAGTTCCTTACCCACTGTGTCACATTGCTCAGAATCAAACTTTTGTTTCCTTGTTCTTCCTAACCCTTCTATTGCTAGATTTGAATTCCTGTAAAGCTGGGATTTGCCTGGTTGTGTCCCTAGCACCAAACTTGACACAATTCCAGATTTTGTTGCTGAATGAGAAAGAAAGTACTGGTAGAATTTTTGAATTTCTACTTTGGAAAGAATTTGAACTAACACATAACATTTACAAAATTTTGTTAAAAAAAAATTGATGGGGGTGCAGCACTGCTGCATAGTGGGTAAAGCCACTGCCTGTTCCTGTTCTGGCTGCTCCACTTCCAATCCAGCTCCTTGCTAATACGCCTGGGAAAGCACCAGAAGGTGGCCCAAGTGCTTGGGCCCCTGCACCCATGTGGGAGACCTGGAAGAAGCTCCGGGCTTCAGACTGGTACAGCTTGGCCGTTGCCAAGTGGAGTGAACCAGCTGATGGAAGATTTCTCTTTGTCTCTTCCTCTCTTTCGCTGTAACTCTGCCTTTCAAGTAAAATTAATATTTAAAAAAAATTGGTAGGGAATGAAGATGAAGTTAAATGTAATATCTTCTGTGTATTAAATAAGCACTGTGCTAGGAGTTAGTGAAATGGCAAATTTGATTTTACTGGTTCTAAAACATTAGAAAAATGTGAAAGAGACAAAGCAGATAAGAAGAATATAGAAAAGCAAAAATAAAATGAAAAACAAAAGTGAGTAATGACTTTCAAGACAAGTTTCTCTTATTCACCAAATTGTTGGTAACCTATTAATGCACTAGAAAAAATGTAAAATGAGCTGGGGGCTTCCTCTGGGTCTCCCATGTGGATACAAGGGCCCAAGCAGTGGGGCTATCTTCCAGTGTTTTCCCAGGCCATAAGCAGAGAGCTGGATTGGAAGTGGAGCAGCCAGCACACAGACTGGCACCCATATGGGATGCCAGCACCATAGGCGGAGGCTTAACCTGCTAGCCACAATGCAGGGCCCAAATTTTAAGTGGCAGTGTTTGTCTCTAATTAGGGCCATTGAGATAGCCAATGAACCTCCACCCCTTTACTTTCAAAAGAAGCGATAAGTTGAAGGACATTTGCTATAGAGGCTGCTTGCTTGAGACATATAAGATGCCTAGTTATAGTCCAGGCTCTGCTCCCAATTCCAACTTCCTATTAAGGTGTACTCTGGGAGGCAGCAGGTGAGGTCTCAAGTAGTTGAGTCCCTGCCACCCACATGGGAGACCCTAGATTGAATTTCTAGCTCCTGGCTTTGGCCTGACCCAGCCTTGGATGTTGCAGGTATTTGGAGAATGTACCTGTGAAAGAGAACTCACTCTACCTTTCAAATAAATGTTAAATAAACAAAGGAGTGATAAGAAAGTGAATGTCAGATTATCTTCTGTTGCTGAAATATAAACAAAACTGAAAGATTCTTCCACTTTTTAAGTTTGGACTCTTTAAGCCACCTCTGTTTTTGGAGCTTGGGGCTAGAGTGGGTGGTTATCCTAAGCCTAACAGGAGAAGGAAACAACCATAATTCTCCTATTGTCTGGTAAATGTACTATTTCTTTCCAGTGCTGTGGGAAGCAGACATGTGATAAAAGTAGCAAGGTCTTCTCCTAGCTTGGAGACCTTGAAGCATATCTTAATTCTAAGGGGCTGCTATTAAAATTCCACAGTATCAAGCAGCCAGTTTCTTAGCATGTGGGCCAGGGTGGAACAATAATAGCTGGATATTAGGATCTTATTTCCTTTTTTCATAAAAGCATTTTTTGTCTCAGGTGGAAAGTTTGTATTTTTTTAGAAGTTGATAAATTTCCTTTTGAGGTGGGTATTTTGTGCAGTTAGATATTGCTGGGGACCCAACTCCTCTGCACCTGATCCAGTTTCCTGCTGATCTACACCGTGGGAGGCCATAGGTGATGACTCAAGTAGTTGGGTTCCTGTCACCCGTGTGTCAGACCTGGATTCAGTTCTGGCTAATGTGGGCCTTTGGGGAATTAGCCAACAGATGGAAGATTGTTTTCGTGTCTCTGTCTCTTCGCCTTTCAAATAAAATGAAAATAAATTGTTTAAAGATTCATTTATTCATTATTTATTTGAAAGTCAGAGTTGCACACAGAGAGAAGGAGAGGTAAAGGTAAAGAGAGAGAGGTCTTCCATCCACATGTTCACTTTCCAGTTGGCTGCAACAGCCAGAGCTGCACTGATCCGAAGCCAGGAATTTCTCCTAGTCTCTCACATGGGTACAGGGGCACAAGGACTTGGGACATCTTCTACTGCTTTCCCAGGGCATAATAGGGAGCTGGATCAGAAGTGGAACAGCCAGGACTCGAATTGTCTCTCATAAGGGATGCAGGCACTGCAGGTGGCGGCTTTTTTACCCACTACACCACAGTGCCAGCCCCAAAAATAATTTTTTAATTTTTAAAGTGTTGAGAAACACTAGCTTGAAAAAACAAATTCTTTTTTGACTAGGGCCTTACAATTTTCAGTATTTTTGAAATTCTTCAGGGTGGGATTTTTATGAATCACTGCCATAGGGCATTTATGTTTTACCAAATATTCAGATGCTATGGGTATATTTTTTTCCTAAAAAATTATTAAATTATTTGAAGTGGAGAGGGTAAGAGAAAAACAGAGATCTCTGGTATCTAATTTATTCCCCAAATGGCCTCAATATCTGGGGCTGGTTCAGGCTGAAGCCAGGAGTCCAGAGATCCATTCAGGTCTCCCACGTCGGTGATAGGGACCTAAGCACTTCGACCATCTGCTGCTACTTTCCCAAGCACATTAGCAGGGAGCTGGATCTGAAGCAGAGCAGTCAGGACTCAAACTGGTGCTCCATATGGGATGCCAGCATTGCAGGCAGCAGCTTAGTTTGCTGCACCACAATGCCGGCCCTGTTATGGGCATTTTAATTTTTATTTCATTTTTTAAAAAAGGTTTATACTTATGTATTTTTTTTTGACAGGCAGAGTTAGAGAGAGAGAGAGAAAGGTCTTCGGTTGGTTCACCTCCCAAATGGCCACTACGGCCGGCGCACTGTGTCAGTCTGAAGCCAGGAGCCAGGTGCTTCCTCCTGGTCTCTCATGAGGGTGCAGGGCCCAAGCACTCGGGCCATCCTTGACTGCCCTCCCGGGCCACAGCAGAGAGCTAGACTGGAAGAGGAGCAGAATCTGGCGCCCCAACCAGGACTAGAACCTGGGGTGCCGGCACTGCAGATGGAGGATTAGTCAAGTGAGCTGCGGTGCCGGCATATACTTATGTATTTTAAATATTATTTATTTGACAGAGTTACAGAGAGAGATATCTTCCATCTACTGGTTCATTCCTCCAAATGGCTGCAATAGTGAGAGCTAGGTGAGGCTGAAGCCAGCAGCCAGGATCTTCATTCTGGTTCTGATACATGAGTTGCAGGGGCCCAAATGTTTGAGCCATCTTCTGCTTTCTTCCCAGGTGCATTAACAGGAAGCTAGATCCAAAACAGAGTAGCGGAGACTTGAATCAGCACTCCCATATGGAATGCCAGTGTAACAAGTGGTGGCCTAACCTGTAGTGCTATAGTGCCAGTCCCTGCCATTTTTATTTTAGAACAAAGCCAATATATATAATCTTAAATATCTTGTAATTAACTTATTATAAATTGATACCACTTTTTCTAATACCATTTCAATTTTTCAGCAACATATAAGAATCCAGAACTTGATCGAATAGCCACTGAGGATGATCTGGTTGAAATACAGGGTTACAAAAGCAAGCTTTCCGTCATCGGTGAGGTGCTATCCCGGAGACACATGAAAGTGGCATTTTTTGGCAGGTAATGCTGTATTATTTCTTCTAAGGTTAGTTTGCAGAAGTCATATCCCCAGCTGTGTGTCTGGTGTTTCAGCAACTTACATCTTCCCTTTTCCTTCCATAACAGTTTCTACCTGTGTTGGATATTAAAGTTGTTAGTATATAAAATATTTTGTTTATTTTAGCTCCTGGGTTTAAGTGAAGTTTTGTGAAGGTCACCATATATTTTTTTAAAATTTTAAAGCAACATTTTTATTTTATTCTGACTGTTACTATACTAAATCAACTGCAGGGAAACCTATGTGAGTTTGCTATTAATTTGTACATGGGAAGTCCCACAGTGGAAGTGTCCCTTTGTTTCCAGATGTAGAATGTCATAGACATGCCAGCCTCTGTGCTTTCAGATTGCTCAGATTTTCTCCTACAAAGTTTCACCTTTTGAGAATTTACTTCTAAGAATTGGCTCTTGGCTAGTTATAAGAATAGAAATATAGGTAATTAATAAACATAATTTGTGAATTTTTAAAGTTTACACTGAGTACTAGTTATGCCTCCTGGAAGAATTCTGAATCCTTTATGTTGAGGTAGGATGTGTCATATGTCAGTGTTAACTGTCCAGAATGATAGAATGATCTGTGCCAGTCTACTCATTTTTTTAATCATCATTTGCTAACTCCATGTGTGCTATATGGTCTGTTAAATACTAGGGGTATAAACACAAATGACTGGGCCTGTAGTTGGTGACTCAAATATCCTGAGTCATTTACTAAACTAAACTCAGCCCTTCTAAGCTGTTTCCCATCTTAGAGCTTTTGCACTTGCAGTTTCTATACCTTAGAATTTTTTTTTTTTTCAAGATTTATTTATTTGAAAGGCAGAATGTCAGAGACAGAGAGGTCTTCCATCCACTGGTTCACTCCCCAGATGGCCGCAACAGCCAGAGCTGGGCTGATCCGAAGCCAGGAGCCAGGAGCTTCTTTCCCGGTCTCCCATATAGGTACAGGGGCCCAAGGACTTGGACAGTTTTCTGCTTCCATAAGCCATAGCAGAGAGCTGGATCAGAAGTGGAGCAGCCAGGACTCGAACTGGCACACATATGGGGCTGGCACTGCAGGTGGTGGTTCTACTCACTACACCACATTGCTGGCCCCCTCAGAATTCTTTTTGCCTTGTCTGGCTCCTTCTCACTCTTCAGATCTTCTCCTCAATGTTACTACCTCAACAGTAGTCACTGACCACTATCTAAAGTATTCCTTCTCAGTTATTCTCTCTTAAAGCACAGTTTGTGTCCTTCAAAACTTTTCACAGAACTATTATACTGTTTATGTTTTCATTGTCTGCTTCTTTCATTTGATTATTCTAGAGCCATTCATAGAACCTGAAGAGCCTCCACCTCAGATTGGGGTGGAGTAGGAGTAGAAAGAGGCCTCCTGGAGAGCTGATAGCTCAGCTGCCCCACCTGAGAAGGAGAAATAGCTGTGGAAGGTCCCTTCCCCATCCTACAGTGGCTTAACTCTGCATTCTCTACATTGGTGTAAAACCAATATATATTTATCAGAAATTGTACCTCCAATTCTGAATTTTGGTTTTTCCTTTGCTAGCAGTCTGTGATACTGTACTCTCATGCAGCGGCAGTGAGCTGCAGCTCCCAATCAGCTGTGTGATCACAGGGTTGA
This sequence comes from Lepus europaeus, assembly GCF_033115175.1. Lineage (NCBI taxonomy): Eukaryota > Metazoa > Chordata > Mammalia > Lagomorpha > Leporidae > Lepus > Lepus europaeus. The sequence goes on along the minus strand of NC_084828.1, from coordinate 100,578,611 downwards.
ACAGCTGATACTCAACAGTGTTGCTAACCTGTGATGTTGGTAGGACAGTTGGATTAAATATATTTTCAATTTAGGATGGCTTTCTCAGGATTTAATTCCATCTTGAATTGAGAGGCATCCTGTATTAGTTTTGGTTGTGAAAAAGATCCAAAAGCCTATTCCTTGCAAAGAGCCACAAATAGAAAGGGAAAGACCATGAGGTGTTTGTAGAACTGTAATTGATGACAGGAGCCAGATTTTGAGGGACCCTGTTTATCATGGAAGGAATTCTGCATTCTTTTATTTTGAAAAATGGTGATGAAAGGATTGTGTGTTACAATTATGATTTATTTATTTGAAAGAGGGAGGGCCAAGGTCAGCCTTGTGGCTTAGTGGATTAAACCACTGCCTGTGCTCTCAGCATCCCATATAGGTCCCATTTCATATCCCAGGTGCTCCACATCTGATCCAGCTCCCTGCTAATGGCGTGGGAAAACAGTGGAAGATGGCCCGAGTGCTTGGGCCCTTGCACCCATGTAGGAAACTCAGATGAAGCTCTTGGGGCCTTGCCCCGCCCCAGCTGTTGTTTGGGGGGGTGAACCAACAGATGGAAGCCCTCTCTCTCTGTTTTTCAAATAAATAAATAAATTTTAAAAAGAAAAAAAAAAAAAAAAAAAAACAAGGGCAGAGAGAGAGACCTTCAGTCCCTTGGCTCACTACTCAGTTGCACACACACTTGATCTTAGCCAAAAGGCCGAGGAGCGATTCACTCCTCAGTTGGATACAGCAGCCAGGACTGAGCCAGGCCAAAGCCAGGATCCTGGAACTCCATCCTCATTTCCCACATGGATGGCAGGGGCCCAGTCATTTGGGCCATAATCCGCTGCTTTCACAGCCTCATTAATGGAAAGCTGGATGGGAGGTGTAGCTAGAACCAGTCCTCTGATATGGGATGTTGGCATTGGAAGCTCTGGCTTAACCCACTGGACCACCACACCTGTCCCTGGGGTAGGGACTTGGGCCATCCTCCACTGCACTCCCTGGCCACAGCAGAGAGCTGGCCTGGAAGAGGGGCAACCAGGACAGAATCCGGTGCCCTGACCGGGACTAGAATCCGGTGTGCCAGCACTGCAAGGTGGAGGATTAGCCTGTTGAGCCGCGGTGCCGGCCATGGATCATTTGTTATACCATCATAGTAAGCCTTTTGCTTCATTGCAAACACAGCATCTTATCTTTATGGTATATGACTCACCTTTTCCCAGGGAGCCATCTTGCCTTAATCATCTCAACATTGACTTTTATTGCCATTATGACGTCTTTAAAGACACCTATGAGCTCCCTTAAAATTAATCCTTCCAGTCCTTGCAGGGAAGCCTGCTGTAGCAGTCTTGATCCTCTAGAGTGGCTTCAGTCTCCCTACCCTGTATCAGAATTATCTGGGGAGTCCACTAATGATGCAGATTCCTCAGGTGAATCTACAGATGACTCTAGAGACTAGAAGAGAGATGCTGAGTGATAATACTAAAATTTTAGACACTCTGCCTTTCCAAAACATTTTCAAAAAACCAACAACCTTTCTATTCTACTCATAATCAACACAAAATACTTCTGTATTCTCCCCACACACACCAAGCAATTGATATTTGGGTAAGTCAGGTTATCAACCTTTTCATTAAAAATGCAATCTGGTGAAATTTTTAACAAAATTAGAAATTTGAAAAAGTTGGCCTTAGACCTTTTGAAAACAATTTTTTACCCTTGTTTTTCCTGATTTTGCTTATTCTTCAGGACAAGCAGTGGGAAGAGCTCTGTTATCAATGCAATGTTGTGGGATAAAGTTCTCCCTAGTGGAATTGGACATACAACCAACTGCTTCCTGAGTGTTGAAGGAACTGATGGAGATAAAGCTTATCTTATGACAGAAGGATCAGATGAAAAAAAGAGTGTGAAGGTATAATAGTTAACCTTTAGCCATAGAATGTCCTTGAAATAACGTCCTTAATTTGTTTTTTTATTAGATGTCTATATTATTAGAGAAATGGAATAGCTATTTCTATTTGTAACTTTCAAAGCCATTGTGAATATTTTAAGATCTTAAAGTGTTTTGCTTCAGAGCTAAATTATTTGAATGAAACCTGTACTTAAAATAAAAGTTTATTAGAATAAAACTTTTTTAAACCTTCCAATGAGAAGAGCACTGTTGGTATATTGTTTCCATTTTATCTAAAATTTGTCTTTTATAAGAAAACTTTGTTGAAAACATTAGTTGATGGAATCTGTTTTGATAGATATGTTTCTAGAAACAGTGTTTTACCTCAGTATTCACTGAAAATATTCATGAATAAATGTTACAGCTTTATTAGATAAGGGCTAATGGTAGTCTCCTACTTTCAAAAATTTCTTAGTTCAGTGCCACTGTACTCCTTCAACCAAAATAAATAAATAGGAGGAACAAAAATTAGGATGTAAGATGTTGATTCTGGAACAAAAGTAGTTGGTAAAGGCACTGTTTCTTATGGTCACTATATCTTTTTTTTTTTTAAATTAATTAATTTATTTGAAATTCAGAGTTAGAGAGAGAAGGAGAAGCAGAGAGAGAGTCTTCCATCCACTGGTTCACTCCCCAATTGACTGCAATAGCCGGAGCTTTTCTGATCTGAAGCTAGGAGCCAGGAGCTTCCTCTGGGTCTCCCATGTAGGTGCAGGGGCCCAAGGACTTGGGCCATCTTCTACTGCTTTCCCAGGCCATAGCACAGAGCTGGATCGGAAGTGGAGCAACTGGGACTCGAACTGGTGCCCATATGGGATGTCGGCACTGCAGGCAACAGCTTTACCCACTATACCACAGTGCCGGCCCCATGGTCACTAATATCTTATGTCAAAATCTCTGCTATGAACACAGAAGTTCAGTATTTGAAGACCCATGCCATTTCAGGGTTTGTTGATGAAGTCATGGGTCTGGTTTTTGTAAATCCATCAGATTAGTTATGAGAAAATACTAGATAATATTTAAGAAAGTGTGTTTCAAACTTTTCCAGGGGTGGTGAATGTCCAGCCTTCAGGCCATAAAAGGTCTATGAAGATCATTAAGTCTGGCATTGCCAAGGTAACCACAGGCAGGACTCAAATCCAGTGAATCGGGCCAGCATTGTGGTGTAGTGATTAAAGTGAGTGCCTGGGACACCGGCATCCCATATTGGCGTCTGTTCATGTCCAGTAGATAATCTTTTTTTCAAAAGATTTATTTGAGAGGTAGAGTTACAGACGGTGAGAGGAAGAGACAGAGAGAAAGGTCTTCCATCCACTGGTTCACTCCCCAAATGGCTGCAAGGGCTGGAGCCGAGAGCCAGGAGCTTCCTGCAGATCTCCCACATGGGTGCAGGGGCCCAAGGACTTGTGCCATCTTCCACTGCTTTCCTAGGCCACAGTGGAGAACTGGATCAGAAGAGGAGCAGCTGGGACTCAAACTGACACCCATATGGATGCCGGCACTGCAGGCAGAGGATTAACCTGTGTCACAGTGCCAGCCCCAGATAATAATCTTTAAAAAAAACATAGGTCTGTTATCAATTTATTAGATTTTAAAAAAAGATTTATTTGAAAGGCAGAGTTACAGACAGACTGGGAGAGACAGAGATAGAAATCTTCCATCCTTTGGTTCACTCCCCAGATGGCTGCAATGGCCAGCACTGGGCCAGGCTGGAACCAGGAGCTTCTCTGGGCCAGGCCAAAGCCAGAAGACTGGAACTCCATGTGGGAGTGTGCCACATGGGTGGCAGGGGCCCAAGCACTTGGGTCATCTTCAGCTGCTTTCCCAGATACATTAGCAGAGAGCTGCTTGGGAAGTAGAGCAGGTGGAACTTGAACCTGTACTTATAAGGGATGCTGGTGTCTCAGGTGACATGTTAATTTGCTGTACCATAACATTGGTCCCTCAGTGCAGGTTTGCAAGCCTATAAAAATGATTACTAAAGCTAGAAAAATACGTCAAAAACCTACTGAACATTATCATCATGAAAATTTACTTCAGCCCTGATCAGGACTATTGTGCCTACTTGAAAACCGATGTTCCCTTTAAAATTTGATGCAGAATCGCCGATGAACCATAGAAGTTGTAGAGGTCTGTGTGCTGATGCCCTTTCCTTGAGTTAGTTACTAACCCCCCTGAATATATTGTATAGTTAATATACACATGAAATGTATTAAATGAATACATTAATTTCAGAAATTAATGTATATCATATGTCATCCTAAGGAAAATAGATATTTTAGGAAATTAGGTGGAAAGAAAAAGCAGTCATTAGTTTCAAGCAGATTTGTGTGACTAGAGAATCACATGTTGAGAAAACCTTTCATTTGGAATTAAGTAAATTGGGGTCAGCGTTGTGGTGGAGTGGATTAAACCACTACCTGCAACCTGTGTATGGATGCTAGTTTGACTCTTTGGCTGTTCTGCTTCTAAACCAGTTTCTGCTAACATGCCTAGGAAAGCAGTGGAAGATGGCCCAAGTGCTTGGGCTTCTGCACTCAAATGTGTGAGACCCAGATGGGAGTTCTGGGCTCCTGGCTTTGGCTTGGCCCAGTCCCTGCTGTTGCAGCCATTTGGGAATGAACTGGCAGATGGAAATCTATCTCTGTTTCTCCCTCTCTCTCTAACTCTGACTTTCAAATAAATAACAAATCTTGGGGCTGGCATTGTGGCATAGCAGGTAAAGCTATCACCTGCAGTGCCGGCATCCCATTTGGGCGCCAGTTCAAGTCCTGGCTGCTCCACTTCCGATCCAGCTCTCTGCTATGGCCTGAGAAAGCAATAGTAGATGGCCCAAATTCCTGGGCCCCTGCACCCATGTGTGAGACTCAGAAGAAGCTCCTGGCTTCAGATCAGTGTAGCTCTGACCATTGCAGCCATTTGGAGAGTGAACCAGTGGATGGAAGTCATCTCTCTCTCTCCCTCCCCCTCTCTCTTTTTTTCTCTTTCTCTGTGTCTCTGTCTTTCAAACAAAATAAATAAATTTTTAAAATCTTAAAATAAGAAAAAAGAAGAGTATGCACTGACATCCTATATTGCCTCCACTTATTCCTATGGGGCTTTTAAATCTATTTAACTTAAACCTATTTCAATAATGACATTTCCTCTAATAATGCTATTTTTCCCTTATTACTCAGCAATATATATTCATTACAGAAGAGCCAGAAATTACAAATAGCCAAAGAGAACAGACTCCAAAACTCACATACTTCACAAAATAAATAGGAATTTTATGAATTGCATAAGATTCCATTGCTAGAGTTGTTGGATATTTATAATATTTCCAACTCTGATTAATTTTGCGGAAAATGAGTATGCTGCTTTAATGGATCTTTTTTTCTATTTGATAATTTAAAAACTTGGGTTTCTCAAGATTGCTCAGGTAGTTTTATTTCAAACTGTTTAAAGTTCTATCTCTTGTACATTCTTTAAAATAATGTACCAAATTGTATTTTAATTTTTATTACATTTTATTACAAGTAGATTTTTTATATTTTTCTTTGCTTTAGACGGTAAATCAACTGGCCCATGCCCTTCATATGGACAAGGACTTGAAAGCTGGCTGTCTTGTACATGTGTTTTGGCCAAAGGCAAAATGTGCCCTCTTGAGAGATGACCTGGTTTTAGTAGACAGGTAAAATTACATGTGAATTGTGGTTTCCCTTGTTAGAAGTTTTTTTAATAGCATGATGCTACTTACTTTAATGCATACTACATAAAAATCTAAGATGTTGTATTGCTGTTCTTTTCTCTTTTGAAATTGTTGGTGTTTGTCTTTTAAATAGTTATATAAAACTGCCAACTATTCATATAATTTAATTACAAGAAATTTTAGAGAGCCATTTTTGAAGTTTCTTTATACTAATTTTGTGTTTTGGATAAGTGACTCAGTATTAGAAATTGTATATTTAGATAACACTAAGCATTTTAAAGTAATTTATACAGAAGTAACTTTAGATAATTTTCTTTTTTAAAAAATGTTTATTTGATAGAGACAGAGAGTACGTGTACATGAGAATCTCAGCCCACCAATTTACTCTTCAAATGTCTGCATAGCTGGGACTGGGTCAGGCTGAAGCTGAGAACTAGGAACTCAATCTAGGTGTCCCAAGTGGCTAGCAGAGACCCAACTACTTGAACCATCAGCTGCTGCCTCCCAGAATGGGCATTAACAGGAAGCTGAATTGGGAGTAGAGCTAGGAGATGCAGGAATCATAACCCTTAGACCAAATGCATGCCCTCATAAATAGGTATTTTTCTTAACCATTAATGAATGAATTCTATTTTTCTAAAAAAATATTTATTTATTTACTTGAAAGAGATGGAGAAGGAGAGGCAAAGAGAGAGAGAGGTCTTCCATCCACTGGTTCACTCCCCAACTGGCCATCATGGCCAGAGCTGCACTGATCCGAAGCCAGGAGCCAGGAGCTTCTTCCGCGTCTCCCACACAGATGCAGGGGCCCAATGACTTGGGCCATCTTCTGCTGCTTTCCCAGGCTATAGCAGAGAGCTGGACTGGAAGTAGAGCAGCCTGGATGAGAACTGGCGCCCAGTTGGGATGCTGGCACTGCAGGCGGTGGCTTAACCTGCTGTGTCAGAGTGCCGGCCCCAAGTGAATGAGTTCTTGAGAAAGTTTCCCCAAATAACTTTGATGGACAATTAATGTACCATTTTGTCTTTTAAGAGTTAATAGAATTGAGGTGGTGTTGTGGCATAGCAGGTAAAGCCACCATTTGTGATACCAGTTTCCCATATGGGTACTTGTTGGTGTCCTGGCTGCTCCACTTCCAGTTCAGCTCCCTGCTAATGGCCTAGGAAAAGCAGTAAGATAGCCTCAAGTGTTTGGGCCCCTGCCACCTGGGTAGGAGACTTGGTTGATGCTCCTGGCTTTGGCCTGGCCCAGCACTGGCTGTTGCAGCCAGCTGGGAGTGAACCAGGAGATGGAAGACCTCTGTCTCTGTTTCTCCCTCTCTATAACTGCCTTCCAAATTAATAGAATGCTTTTGATTACTTTGTGTTTATTATGTTTAAAAATTATTCTGTGGATCCAATGCTTAATTAAGCAATATCATGAACAAGAAATACTTGAGTGATTTTAAAAACTTCTGGTGTGCCATTATGTTCAGTTAAAATTTCAATGTTCTACGGAAACCATTTGTTTTTGATAATAAACTTTCCTTTTAATAGGAAGAGTTTTAAGTAATCAATAGAAATAGCTCGGGTGAGAGAGAAGATGCTTGTAAAATAAAAATATTTGGTTTAAATATATCAATGACTAGTGATTAGTTTATTTCATGGCCATATTGCATCGATGTTAGGATAGACAGTTGGCATATTCTTCACTGCAATTTAGAAAAATAAATTTCTATTCAAATTTGAGAGACAGAGACAGCAGTTGTTGCCTGGTGGTTTGCTCTTCAGTTGCTCATAGTGGCCAGGACCTAGACAGCTTGTAGGCAGGAGCCAGGAATGCAATCCGTGTCTCCTATGTGAGTGACAGGACTTCACTACTATTTTTACAGCTTAAGTGGTGTATTGAATTTATATCTCTCAGAGGGTATTGTATTTTACTATTTGTGTTTATAAGCACTCAAATTTCTGAACTGTAATGGATATGGCTAATGGCACCATTTTTGATTATCTGTTAGTCTAGCTTGTTTTATGTTTCAGTTTTTCAGCCTTTCAAAACAAAGATAAAAAAGATTGAAAATTGATCATATAATCTGTTTTGTCAAAAATCACTGGATTAAAAATTTCCTAGGAGTCATATGAATGACTGGCAGAAATCCTATCCTTCAGGTTTCAAATAATATATAAAAAAATTAAAAATTTCTATAACCCAAGTTTTCTCTCTAAAAATGTCATATAATACAGTTTTTGTTTGACTTCCATTAGCCCAGGCACAGATGTCACTACAGAACTGGATAGCTGGATTGATAAATTTTGCTTAGATGCTGATGTCTTCGTTTTGGTTGCAAACTCTGAATCAACACTAATGAATACGGTAGGATTTAATCATATTATTGTTTGGGTAATAGGAAATTAAGTAGGGTCTTTTAAAAAAAATTCTTATTTGAAGGGAAGAGGGAAACACACACACACACAAAAGAGATCTATTCACTGTTTCCTTCCTCAAATACCGGTGGGTCAGGCTGAAGCTAGAAGCAAGAAACTCAGTGTGAGTTTCCAACAGGTGGGAGAGACCCAAGTACCTGAGTTATCACCTGTTGCACCCAGGGTGCATAATAGCAGGAAGCTGGAATCAGGAGCTGAGTTCTGACTTGAACCCAGGCATTCTGATATGGGATGATGGATTTTTTTATTACCATGGGACTAGAAAGGCCACCTCTGATCTTCTGTAGTGTTTCCTGGGTTTCTATAGCAATCTAAGCTTTAGCTTCTGGTGAATGTTTATGAATTTAAGGTGATAATATATATAATGTTGATATTTGGGTTATTTGCCAGTTTCAGAGAGAATGGGTGCCAGAGTTATTAAGCTGTTAAGTCTACTGAATAAAGTGTTCCCACTCCTTGCCATCTGTCAGATGAGATGTTTAATTTTTTCAGTTTTGTCAACCTTTTCCAGCTTTACCTATATATACCCTAGGTTCCAGCTTACCTGCGTACACTTTAAGCCATTGTCAAACCTAGAACAATTTAGATTTAGTTATTTTTTTTTATTATCAAGTGGGGGGAGAGGGAGAGAGAAAGTATATCTTCCATATCCTGGTTCACCCTTCAAATGGCCACAACAGCCAGTTAGTCCAGGCCTAAGTGAGGAGCCCAGCACTACATCTCTCTCCAATGTAAGCATGAGGGTCCTAAGCCTTGGGCCATCTTCTGCTTTTCCAGGCACATTAGCAGGGAGCTGGATTGAAGTGGAGCAGCCAGGACTCAAACCTGCACTCTCATATAGAATGTAGGCAATGCACATTGTGGTTGCTTTCCCAGCTCCCCCCCCCCCCCCCCTTAAGATTTATTTATTTTGAAAGAGTTACGGAGAGAAGGGGGGAGAGAGAGAGAGAAAAGAAGAGATATCTTCCATATGCTTGTTGACTTCCCAGATGGCCACAGTGTCCAGTGCTGGGCCATGCTGAAGCCAGGAGCCAAGAGCTTTCTTTTGGTTTCCCATATGGGTGGAAGGGGCCCAGACACTTGAGCCACCTTCCACTGCTTTTCCCAGACCATTTGCAAGGAGCTGGATTGCAAATGGAGTAGCCAGGACACAAACTGGCACCCATATGGGATGCAGATAGCGTTATCAGGTGGTGACTTTACCCACTACGCCACAATACCAGCTCTGCATGGTATATTTATTTGAGAGGAAGCGTTAGAGACAGAGGTTTTTTTTTTTGTTTTGTTTTGTTTTTTAAGAGTTTAGGTGTTTAATATTCAAAACTACGATATGATTTTAAAAAATTCTTACTAGCAGCATGGGAACAACCAAATATCCTAACAGCCTAGGTGTTACTAGCAAAACTTGTTTGTCATTATGTTAAAGTTTGGATGGCTCAGTATGTATCACATTGACTAGGCTGCTGCCAACAACATTGATGGTTGTTTAATCTGGTGATAAATGAATAAATGTTGAAAATCTACTTTAGGAGTGGGTATTTTGCTTAGCTGTTAAAAAACTGAGTCCGAGCTTTGGCTTCTGATTCCAGCTTTGTGTTACTGTGTAGGAGGCAGCAGGTAATGACTCAAGAATTTGGGTCTTTGCTGCCCACGTGGGACACCTGGATGAGTTTGTGGCTCCCAGCTTTGACCTAGTCCAGCCCTGACTATTGCAGGCATTTGAGGAGTGAACCAACAGAGTGAACCTCTTTTTTCTCTCTGCCTCAAAGATAATGTCCATGTTAGAATGCCATTCGCATGTTATATATAGAAATTTCTGATACACATTGTCATTTTGGTGCCTATGCTTATGCTGCTCCTTGGACACAACTTATACACCTCCAAATTTTTCACCTTTCAGAATTCCCAGTTGAAAGGAATTTTAAGCCCATCTTTATCACCACTTCTTTATGGAGCTTTTTCCAAAAAGTCAGCTAGATGTGTTGTTGCCTTCCTCTGAATATTCACAGCATTTATTTATAGTGTTTATGGCATACACCTTACTTTGTTGTTCATTACAATGAGTTTTACAAGTCTTACATTATTAGCCTTTTTACAAGTTGTGTTTGAGAGAGCAAGTGAGAATGTGTGTGTGCAAGCATTCACTGGTTCACTTCCTCTTCCTGCAACAGCTGGGACTGGACCAGGCTGAAGCCAAGAGCTGGAAACTCAATCCAGGTTTCCCATATGGGTGGAAGAACCCAGCTATCACTGCGGCTTCCCATGGTTTGCTTAAGTGGGAAGTTGGAAAAAGGTGTCAGAGCTGGGAATTGAACCCAGGCAGAAGAGTGTAGGACACAGGCATCTTAACTGGCCAGGCCAGTTTACCTTTAGGCCATAGGCACATGCACATAAGTTAGCCTCCTTTATTGCAGAGCAATAGAGAGAGGGAGGGAGAGAGATTTTCCATCCACTCATTCATTCCCTAAATGGCTGCAACAGTTGGGTCTGGGCTAGGCTGAAGCCAGGAACCAGGAACTCCATCCTAGTCTTACATGTAGGTAGGCCCAAGCGCTTGAGCTGTCTTCTGCCTTCCGAGGTTCATTAGCAGAAGCTGGATCAGAAGCAGAGCAGCTTTGACTCAAACCAGTGCTCAGATATGAGATGCCTTTGTTGCAAGCAGTGGCTTAACCTACTGCACCAAAATACTGGCTACTATTTTGAGTATTGGCTAGTATTTTGAGGTAGCTTTTCAAGAACAGGGCTACAGGGATCTTCAAAAAGTTTATGGAAAATATTATGAAAAAATTGGGCATGGATTTCAAAACTTTTGCACCAAAATAAACAAACTTTAGTTATATTTTCCATAAGTGTTTAGAAATATCCTTGTGTCATAGTTTTATCTCCTGCATGTAGTAGAGCCTGATGAATATTTGTTAAATTCGATTTTCAAAAAGACTCAATGGTGGCAGGCAGTTTAGCCTAGGGGTTGACACCAATTCCACATTGGAACTTCAATTCGGTACCTGGCTCTGGCTTCTGACACTAGCTAATGCAATCCTTGGGAGGCAGTGGTGATGCTCAGGTAATCTGAGCTCCTGCCACCCATGCAGAAGACTGGATTGTGTTCCTAGCTTCAGGCTGGCCCAATTCCAACTGCTGTGGGCATTTGAGGATTGAACCAGCAGGTGAGAGTTTACACATTCATTCATTCATTCTCTCTCTCTCTCTCTCACACACACACACATATTTAAAAAAATTTTTTTTAAAGAATTATGGTAGGAGTGGGAAAATCTATACTGTAGCCTTCATATGTGCTAATTTTCTCGTCTATGAAAAATTTAATGCTCATAGAGTGCTTTGGGATCCTTTATCAATGGATGTTAATCATGGTTGTCTAAGTGGTTCAGACCTTTAAAATGAGGTGTCAATTCTAAATGTAAATATAAGAGATCTTTTATAAGTGAACTTACTGTGGGGTTTTGTTGTTTTTCAGGAAAAACATTTTTTTCACAAAGTGAACGAACGGCTTTCCAAACCTAATATTTTCATTCTGAATAATCGTTGGGATGCGTCTGCATCAGAGCCAGAATACATGGAAGATGTAAGTTGTTTTTTCTCTAAAGTTTTTTTTTTTTTTTTTTTTAAGATTTATTTATTTGAGAGGTAGATTTACAGAGAGAGGGAGAGACAGAAAGGTCTTCGAACCACTGGTTCACTACCCAAATGGCCATAATGGCCAGAGCTGGGCGATCCAAAGCCAGGAACCAGGAGCTTCGTCTAGGTCTTCAATGTGGGTGTAGCTTGGGCCATCTTTTGCTGCTTTCCCAGGACATAGCAGAGAGCTGGATCAGAAGAGGAGAAGTCGGGAATTGAACCCATGTGGGATGCTGGCACCACAGGCAGTGGCTTAGCCTGCTACGCCAGAGCACCGGCTCCTCCCTTAAGTTTTGAAATGTAGTCATGTTGTCTGAGAAGACAATACACATTATAGAATAGAACTATTCTATTACTTGTAGAAAGAATATTATAGAAAAGCGATGTGAGAGAGACCAACTGAGCTACTTGAGGGAAAATCTAGTTATTTCAGAAATTTAAATTTTGTTTTAATTTTTTGTTGAAATATTCATAACAGAAAGATACATAAACTGTACATGTTCAGCTCAGTGAATTTCACAAATTTAACACTTGTTTCAGGATCTGTGTCAAAAGGCAGAACACTCCCAACTTCAGAATCTACCTTCCTGGTCTTTTCTATCCTCTACCCTCCCATTTAATGAAAACCACCTGTCATAACTCTTTTTTTTTAAAAGATTTTTTTTTTTATTTGAGAGGTAGAGTTACAGACAGTGAGAGGGAGAGACAGAGATAAAGGTCTTACTTCTGTTGGTTCACTCCCCAAATGGCCACAGCTGTGCTGATCCGAAGCCAGGAGCCAGGTGCTTCTTCCCAGTGTCCCATGTGGGTGCAGGGAGGACCATCTTCCACTGCCTTCTCAGGCCACAGCAGAGATTGGAAGTGGAGCAGCTGGGTCTAGAACCAGCGCCCATATTGGATGCCAGTGCTGCAGGGGGGTTATTAACCTACTGCGCCACAACGCCAGCCCCCCTTTTTTGGTGTGTGTGTATTTTATTTGAAAAATAATGGATACAAATAATTATTGTCAGTATAATTGATAGGCTTTGTGTCTCTTTTTTAGAAAACTTTAATAAATATACATTTCAAAAGTACAACTTTTGGATTATAACAGCTTTTCCCCCCATAACTATCCTCTCGCCCACAAACCATCCCATCTCCTATGCCCTCTCTTATCCATTCTTCATTAAGATTCAATTTTTAATTATCCTTATATACAGAAGATCAATTCTATACTAAGTAAAGTTTCAACAGTTTGCAGCCACACAGATACACAAAGCGTAGAGTACTGTTTGAAGACTAGTTTTACTGTTAATTCTCATAGCACAACACATTAAGGACAGAGATCCTACATGGGGAGTAAGTGCACAGTGACTCCTGTTGATTTAACAATTGATTTATGACATCAGTAATCACCCGAGGCTCTTGTCATGAGCTGCCAAGGCTATGGAAGCCTCTTGAGTTCATAAACTCTGACATTATTTAAACAAGGCCATAATCAAAGTGGAAGTTCTCTCCTCCCTTCAGAGAAAGGTACCTCCTTCTTTGATGGCCCATTCTTTCCATTGGGATCTCACTCACAGAGATCTTTCATTTAGGTCATTTTTTGACAGAGTGTCTTGGTTTTCCACGCCTGAAATACTCTCATGGGCTTTTTGGCCAGATCTGAATGCCTTAAGGGCTGATTCTGAGGCCAGAGTGCTGTTTAGGGCATTTGTCATTCTATGAGTCTGCTGTGTATCCCATTTCCCATGTTGGCTCATTCTCACCTTATTAATTCTATCAATTATTATTAGCAGACACTGGCCTTATTTATGTGATCCCTTTGACACTTAATCCTATCATTATGATCAGTCATGAACTTAAACTGATCACTTTAACTAGTAAGATGGTATTGGTACCTTCCAACTTAATGGGATTTCGAGTCCCAAGGCAAGTTTTTAGCTTTACCCTTAGGGGTAAGAATGACTTCTAACAACATAAATTTTTCTGGTATTCAATTTTATGGCATGGAATCAGAGTATCTGCTTTTTTTTTTTTTTTTTTTTTTTTTTTTTTCTGGTTTCTTTGGCTCTATGTTTTGTTGTATACATCCATATTAGGTGAATTTGTAGTACTTTTTTTTTTTGAGATTTATTTATTTGAAAAGCAGAGTCACAGAGGGAAAAACAGAGACCTTCCATCCACTGGTTCACACCCCAAAAGGCTGCAACAGCTGGGGCTGACCAGGCTGAAGCCAGGAGCTTCATCTGGATTGGATTCCACATGGGTGTAGGGGCGCAAGCACTTAGGTCATCCTCTACTGCTTTCTCAGGCCATTAGCAGGGAGCTGAATTGGAAGTGGAGCAGTCAGGACTTGAGCTGATGCCCATATGGGATGCTGGTGTCGCAGTACTGGCTTATCCCACTATGCCAGAATGTCAGCCCCCAGCTGTGCATTTTCATTGCTGTATAGTATTTTATTCTGTGAATATGCTTAAATTGATTTATTCATTCAGCTAGAGATAGGGATTTGGGTAGATTTCCTATATTTAGCTATTTGTATAATGCTGTGTATTTTTTTTTTTTTGTATATGCCTTTCTGTTGTGCATATGTATGGACTTTTTTTGGGTATATAACTGATTTTCATTGTGGTGGTTGGTTGATTATGACCTCTAGGAAATATTCAGCAGTGTCTGAAGATGTTATTTATTGTCACAACTTGGGAGGTGTGCTACTGGCATCTAGTCAGGTAGAGGCTTCAGGTGCTATTACACAACCTTGTAAATCAGCATAGCCCACCAAAGAAAGATTAAGCTGACCCAAACCTCAATAATGCAAATGCCAGTAAACTGAGTGTATCTGTCCATGGGCAGAAGTGCTGCATTACACTTCAAGAATGTCTAATTTTGGCCGGCGCCGTGGCTCAACAGGCTAATCCTCCGCCTTGCGGCGCCGGCACACCGGGTTCTAGTCCCGGTCGGGGCACCGATCCTGTCCCGGTTGCCCCTCTTCCAGGCCAGCTCTCTGCTGTGGCCAGGGAGTGCAGTGGAGGATGGCCCAAGTCCTTGGGCCCTGCACCCCATGGGAGACCGGGAGAAGCACCTGGCTCCTGCCATCGGATCAGCGCGGTGCGCCGGCCGCAGCGCGCTACCGTGGCGGCCATTGGAGGGTGAACCAACGGCAAAGGGAAGACCTTTCTCTCTGTCTCTCTCTCACTGTCCACTCTGCCTGTCAAAAATAAAAAAAGAATGTCTAATTTTAGTAAACATAGCCCAAGAGTTCTCTAAAGTACTTAGGCCAGTTTATATTTCTACCAGCAGATTGAGAAGTTCAGGTTAATTAACATCTTCTACAACACTTTTATTTTGTTTTACTTCATTTTAGTCACATTGCTAGTTATAGAAACTTCTCGAAAAGAGCAGAGTTTCTGGCATTTGGTCTGTAAATATTTAATTTGCATGATGCGTTGATTTTAATGGTATGAATTTATTATAGAAAATTTAGGAAAATTTACCATCTCTTCTCATTGCTCATATTTTAGATTTCATTTCCCCCAAATTAGAATTTTATTTATTTAGTGTATTTTTTTAAATTTATTTTTTAAGGAATACAAATTTCATAAGTACAACTCTAGGAATATAGTTATTCTTCCCACTATACCTGCCCTCCCACCTACACTCCCATCCCTTCTCCTCTTCCCTCTCCCCTTGCCAGTCCCATTCTCCATTAAGATTCATTTTCAATTCACTTTGTACACAGAAGACCAACTCTATGCTAAGTAAAGATTTCAACAATTTGCACACACACACACACATACATACGAACACACAAAACTGAGAACTAGGTTTACAGTTAACTCTCATAATGCAACTCATTGAGGACAGAGGTCCTAAAAATGGAAGAATTTTATTTAATATACAATTTTATATCCTGTATTATTTATTGTAGTTTTATAATTATATGTTTTCAAACTGGGGCTCACTTAATCATCAGAGAATTAGGAAATTTCACCCACAAACTGATCTTCCCCATGTAGTTTAGCATTTCACTTTAGCTTAATTTTCTTACACTGTAACATAAAAATTTCTTATCATAGCCATAATGCTAACAGCTAGTATTAAATTTTAACTTCTCACCCTTTATCTTAACTTTAATACTCAAGTGCTAGTCTCAAACCTTACATTGCAGTTCTAATCTCTAGTTAATGCACTCTCCCCAAATTTAGTTCCTACTGTTTTTAAGAGAAAAATACACCATTTTTGCTGATTCCAAAATGAAAGTGGCCTCATTGTAGCAATATTAGTATAGCACTTATTTTCTGATTTCAGAGGTATTAATAGTTCCAATGAAGAAAATTTGGAAGATAAGAAAATCTCCTAGGCTGGCGCCGTGGCTTAACAGGCTAATCCTCCACCTTGCGGCGCCGGCACACTGTGTTCTAGAACTGGTTGGGGCGCCGGATTCTGTCCCGGTTGCCCCTCTTCCAGGCCAGCTCTCTGCTATGGCCCGGGAAGGCAGTGGAGGATGGCCCAAGTGCTTGGACCCTGCACCTGCATGGGAGACCAGGAGAAGCACCTGGCTCCTGGCTTCGGATCAGCGCGATGCGCCGGCCGCAGCGGCCATTGGAGGGTGAACCAACGGCAAAAAGGAAGACCTTTCTCTCTGTCTCTCTCTCACTATCCACTCTGCCTGTCAAAAAAAAAAAAAAAGAAAATCTCCTTTGGGTATTGCCTGCATGCCACAACTATTAATTTGTACACATTTATACATTGTTTTTTTGTGATATCACTGATATTAAAGTGGTAGCTTGATCTGTGCCACAATGGTAATCCCTTGTCTGTAATATTTTATAATAGTTGTATAGTATTTGATGGCCCACCAGAATTTTAAATATTTGTTCAAAAGGAGAATCCTTAATTTAAGAGAGATTTCTTATTATGAAATATCAAACTTCATTTATTAAAATATCATGGACTTGTTAAGTATATGAGAACTATTATTATACTTTCACTATAAATGAAGTATAATATTGGATTATAGCTGGTTTTACTTATATTTGTTTAAATTATTCAGATTCCTTTTATACTCTGTTTCTTTGTAGGTACGCAGGCAGCACATGGAAAGATGTCTTCATTTCTTGGTGGAGGAGCTCAAAGTTGTGGATCCATCAGAAGCACAGAATCGTATCTTTTTTGTTTCAGCAAAGGAAGTTCTTAGTGCTAGAAAGCACAAGACACAGGGAATGCCAGAAGGTGGTATGTATTAATTATAGGATTCCTTTTGAAATTCAAGTACACAGGTTATGAAAACAACAGCATTAGGCCGATGCTGCAGCTCAATAGGCTAATCCTCCGCCTGCGGTGCCGGCAGACCTGGTTCTAGTCCCGGTTGGGGCACCGGATTCTGTCCCAGTTGCCCCTCTTCCAGGCCAGCTCTCTGCTGTGGCCCGGGAGTGCAGTGGAGAATGGCCCAAGTCCTTGGGCCCTGCAGCCCATGGGAGACCAGGAGAAGCACCTGGCTCCTGCCATTGGATCAGCGCGGTGCGCTGGCCGCAGCGCGCCGGGCATTGGAGGGTGAACCAACGGCACAAGGAAGACTTTTCTCTGTCTCTCTCTCTCTCACTGTCCACTCTTCCTGTCAAAAAGAAAAAAAAAAAGAAAACAATAGCATTACAGAGATCTTATCTTGCTGTATATTCTAGTTCTCCCCTTTTCTACAGTTTTGCTTATGGTTGTAGATACTCACAATCTGAAAATATTACTGGGAAATTCCAAAGTAAGCATGTTTTAAATTGTTTGCTGTTCTGGCCGGCGCCGAGCTCAACAGGCTAATCCTCCACCTTGTGGCGCCGGCACACCGGGTTCTTGTCCCGGTTGGGGCGCCGGATTCTATCCCAGTTGCCCCTCTTCCAGGCCAGCTCTCTGCTATGGCCCTGGAAGGCAGTGGAGGATGGCCCAAGTCTCTGGGCCCTGCACCCACATGGGAGACCATGAGAAGCACCTGGCTCCTGGCTTTGGATCAGTGAGATGCGCCGGCTGCAGCAGCCATTGGAGGGTGAACCAACGGCAAAAAGGAAGACCTTTCTCTCTGTCTATCTCTCTCTCACTATCCACTCTGCCTGTCAAAAATAATAACAATAATAAATAAATAAATAAATAGTTTGCTGTTCTAAGTGATGATACCTTGCCTTGCCTAGGATATAACCATCCATTTGCCTAGTGTTTCCATGCAGTATATGTTACCTACCCATTATTCACTTAGTTATCACTTATAAGGTTGACTGTTATGGTACTGTAGTACTTATGTTCAGGTAACCCTTATTTTATTAATGACCTTGAAGTACAAGCATAGTGTTGCTGGCAATTTGGATATGTGAAATACAAGCTATAAACTGCTTCCTTTAAGTGAAAAGTTGAACGTTCTTATCTGAATAAGGGCAGAAAGAAATTTTGTGCAGAGGTTGCTAAGGTCAGTGGTAAAAATGAATTTTCTGTCCTCAAAAGTGTGAACAAGGAAAAAGAAATTTATGTTTAGTCTTGCTGTTGCATTTCTAGCCACAGAAGTTATGGCCACAATTCATGGTAAGTACTTAGTAAAGATGGAGAAAGCATTAAATTAGCTATGTATGAAAAGGGAAAAACACAGTATAGTATATATAGATCTCAATTCCACCTGTGGTTTCAGGCATGCACTGGGATTCTTGGAACATAACCTCCTTGATAATGGGAATGACTACTAGGTTTTATAATCTTTGCCTGTGTGTTACAGGTGGAGCACTTGCTGAAGGATTTCAGGCAAGACTACAGGAGTTTCAGAATTTTGAACAAATTTTTGAGGTAGGAATTTTATGATTGCATTGGCTAGTATAAAACTTTTGTATTGGTTGGAGAGTGTAATCTACTTTTTGTTGTTTATCTTTGTCAATAACCTTTGCTGTTATTTAGTGTAGTTATTAAAACAGCTGAAACAAGGAAAGTTTGAAGAAAAGAAGCCCCTGAAAATGGATGATCTGTAAGAATTGAGAAATAGATTGTAAATTTCTTTTTCCTTATATGCTTATATATAAAGATAAGCTATTTCCAATATTGCCTATGTTTTGCAATGAATGAAATTCTGTGTTTAGCCATTTGGAGCAAGAGTAAATGAGTAATTATTTGAATGGATAATAGAGCAAAGTATATATAATTTATAAAGATATGGGACATGGCTGATGTTTTTTGGGTAAATTTTATTCATTAATTGTTTCTACTTGTGAAGGCTTCACATTCTGTGCAAGACTGCTGAACAAATGAATGAATAGAAAAATAATTAAGATAAAGCTCCAGTACTTTAGGAAGCTGGTTGGAAACTGCTGAAGTACATCAGTGGTTACTGTGGGAAAGCATTGTAGAGTGAGGCTTTTTTTTAAAGATTTATTTTATTTATTTGAAAGTCAGAGTTACACAGAGAGTGAAGGAGGGAGAGGCAGACAGAGAGAGGTCTTCCATCTGATGGTTCTCTCCCCAGATGGTCGCAACGGCTGGAGCTGCGCCGATCTGGAGCCAGGAGTTTCCTCCAGGTCTCCCACGCGGGTGCAGGGGTCCAAGGACTTGGGCCATATTCCACTGCTTTCCCAGGCCATAGCAGAGAGCTGGATCGGAAGTGAGCAGAAAGGACTCGAACTGGCGACCATATGGGATGCCAGTACTGCAGGCGGTGGTTTTACCCACTACGCCACAGTGTCAGCCCCCATTGTTTTTCTTTATATATATATACACACACACATATATATATATAATTTTTTTTTTTTTTTTTTTACAGGCAGAGTGGATAGTGAGAGAGAGAGAGAAAGGTCTGGTCTTCCTTTTTCCTGTTGGTTCACCCTCCAATGGCCGCTGCGGCCGGCGCATCTCGCTGATCCGAAGCCAGGAGCCAGGTGCTTGTCCTGGTCTCCCATGCAGGTGCAGGGCCCAAGGACTTGGGCCATCCTCCACTGCCTTCCTGGGCCATAGCAGAGAGCTGGCCTGGAAGAGGGGCAACTGGGATAGAATCCGGCGCCCCAACTGGGACTAGAACCCGGTGTGCCGGCGCCGCAAGGCGGAGGATTAGCCTGTTAAGCCACGGCGCCGGCCAGCCCCCATTGTTTTTATTTTCTTTCCTTTTTGATTTCACAAGACAGTCAAGACTCTTAATCAGTTGTTTAATTCATGGAGAAAATATAGAGATGATCAATTTCTTTATCTTTCCTTTTTTATTGGCCTTTAAAAAAGTTTTTTGTAGTTGCTTATTATTGGTTTCTTCTACCAAATCATATACTGTCCTGTTATGCATTTATACTTTTTACATCATACTAGTTCATGGTATACCTTTTGCTTTCTCTGACTATATGAGTGAAAAATTGGGAATGAGAATAATAAAAATGTGCTATAGAGCATTGGTTCTCAGTGGAACCAGTCACATGAGATGCTTTAGAGGATGGCAGGCCACTGACCTATTCCAGAGACTCTGATCCAGGGTTCATTGGGAATTTAAAATTATATATAGAAAAAGTTGCTTGTAAGCAATAGCTCTTACATAAAATCATGGAGAATGTCACACTTTAGAGTTTAAGTAGGGGGGCCGGCGCTGTGGCATAGCGGGTTAAAGCCCTGGCCTGAAGCACTGGCATCCCATATGGGAACCGGTTCTAGTACCGGCTGCTCCTCTTCCCATCCAGCTCTCTGCTATGGCCTGGGAAAGCAGTAGAAGATGGCTCAAGTCCTTCGGCCTCTACCCACATGGGAGACCTGGAAGAAGCTCCTGGCTCCTGGCTTCATATTGATTGGGGCAGCTCTGGCCATTGTGGCCATCTGGAGAGTGAACCAGTGGATGGAAGACCTCTCTCTTTGTCTCTACCTCTCTCTGTAACTTTGTCTTTCAAATAAATAAAATAAATCTTTTTTGACAGGCAGAGTGGATAGTGAGAGAGAGAGAAAGGTCTTTCTTTTTCCCGTTGGTTCACCCTCTAATGGCCGCTGCGGCCGGCGCATCTCGCTGATCCGAAGCCAGGGGCCAGATGCTTCTCCTGGTCTCCCAAGTGGGTGCAGGGCCCAAGCACTTGGGCCATCCTCCACTGCCTTCCAGGGCCATAGCAGAGAGCTGGCCTGGAA
The DNA here is from genome assembly GCF_033115175.1 of Lepus europaeus. Taxonomy (NCBI): domain Eukaryota; kingdom Metazoa; phylum Chordata; class Mammalia; order Lagomorpha; family Leporidae; genus Lepus; species Lepus europaeus. The sequence goes on along the minus strand of NC_084828.1, from coordinate 100,557,802 downwards.
GAGGGGCAACTGAGATAGAATCCGGCGCCCCAACCGGGACTAGAACATGGTGTGCTGGCGCCGCAAGGCGGAGGATTAGCCTGTTAAGCCACGGCGCCGGCCTAAAATAAATCTTAAAAAAAAAAAAAAAAAGTTTAAGTAGGAATGTGGCATACCTAAAATAGAATCAACTAAAATTCTTTGAATTTGTAGAAAGAAATAATGAGCTAGACAAAATTTTTTTGTCTGGACCTATTATAAAGGATCAAAGCATTTTCTGAAGAATTATAATGACAACTTTTGGCAGCTTTTTCCTAAAGCTAAGATTTGTTACTTCTTCAATCAGGTTTAGTAATTGATGATTTCTTAGAGATTAATGTATTTCTGGGACTTTATGGTTTGGTACGTTTACAATATAGATATCTTGTGTCCTTTCTAACATATTTATGTTTACATATTAATTTTAATTGAATCTGCTAGTGATTTAATTGCTTTATCTTGTAAAGAAACTGTCTCCTGTCCTTAGTTAATTTATTAATTGATAAATACTATTTTTTGGGTTTTAAGCATTAAGTGAGCATTCATCTTTAACATAGGTTTCTTTAAAAGCTGAATTACTTTCTGCTTTTTATTCTTAAGGAGAGGATATAGGATTATGAGTTTGCAGATGCAGCTTTGGGTATATTCTAAGTTTTAGTGTTTAGTTTTCATTTTCTTTTTGTTGCTGTTGTTGGTTTTTAATTATAGTTTTTGGCATTTCCTTATCAATGCAGGAGTTGTAAAAAATTCAAAAGTTTTACTTCTTTGTAATATTTGGTTATTTCTTGATTTCTTTGCACTGTGGTCAGACAATAAGGCCTTTATATACAGTCTGTTTTTGGAATTGACTTATTTCTTTGTAGTTTTATAAAATAATTTTTGTGGAAAAAATTTTACTAAGTTCATTCTCTTAATCATTTTATCTTTTTTTTTTTTTTTTGACAGGCAGAGTGCATAGTGAGAGAGAGAGACAGAGAGAAAGGTCTTCCTTTTGCCGTTGGTTCACCCTCCAATGGCCACTGCGGCTGGCGCATTGCGCTGGTCCAAAGCCAGGAGCCAGGTGCTTCTCCTGGTCTCCCATGCGGGTGCAGGGCCCAAGGACTTGGGCCATCCTCCACTGCCTTCCCGGGCCATAGCAGAGAGCTGGCCTGGAAGAGGGGCAACCGGGATAGAATCCGGTGCCCCAACCGGGACTAGAACCCGGTGTGCCGGTGCCGCAAGGTGGAGGATTAGCCTGTTAAGCCATGGCGCCGGCCAATCATTTTATCTTTTGCGTGGGCTTCTTTAAACACATTTGGTTCAAAAGGAACTAAGTATTTTCAACATTCAGAATACTAAGTTAAGGAAGGTTTGGAAATTAAAAGGAATCAAAAGTGTTATTAATATTTGTTCCTTTTGTTTTCAATCTGTTTTGGACAGATACTGTTCCTAAGACAAGTGAGAAAACCGAATTTCTTTGCCAAAATATTTCACTACTGTTCTTTTTTTTCTTTAATTTTTTCCCACCATCATTCTTAATAGTTTGGTTATATGAAAAGAGAGGATTGTAAAATAACTCATTGCTAAAATGCCAATGAATTTGCTGTAAAGGATATTGTAAAGGGATAATTGGTAAAGTCTGAATGTGGACTGTGTGTTAGGTAGTATTATTCTCCCAGTGATAAATGTTCTAAATATAATGGTTTCATGAATGTGTAGGAAAGTGTTCTCCCTCTTAGAAGACAAATGTTGATGTATTTAGAAGTGAAGTCATGATGGTTACAGTGACCTGTCAAATTGTTCAGCAAGGGAAAAAAATACATAAATGATAATGTATGCACATTTCTTTCTATAAGTATGTTTACCTCTCCCACAAGAGGGAGGGGTAAATAAATAAGGCTGAATATTAATATGTGGTATTTTGAGATAAAAGGTATATTGATATTCTTTCCAGTCACTTTAAGATACATTGAAATAATACATAGGAACCAGTGTTTGTGGGGTCTGTTGTCAAGGCGACTTGACAAGTTTGTTGGTTATGTTTTTAAATTGCCCTTACAAATATTAATATTTACAAATACATAACTGTGATTATCAGCTCCTTTAGATATTATTAGAAAATCAAAACTCTTAATTAGGATTTGGATAAATCTTTATTAAGTTTTATAGTAGCCTACAGGATACCCTGACAAGATGGCATTTAAATTAGTTAAATATTTTAAATTTCTTGGAAATGTAGGGTTCCTGATAAAATACATCTGGGAACTGCTGCACACAGTGTATGCGTGCTCCCTGTGGAGATTCATTGGTGTATTAATAAGGACACTGAGAAATAACCCAGAAAACAAACTATTTAAATTAGGCTTACTCCTAGTACTGTATTTGAGAATAGAGTGTTTCTTTTTCAGGATGCTTCTTAATACTCTGCAGACCAATGGGAAAACTTGTGTGGGATACTTAAAAGAAGTATTAGAAGAAGATTCTATTTTATTCTTTATATTTATTCATCATCCTTTTTTGAATGAGAAATGACTTATATTGCCTGATGACTTCTGGAGATCTTTTCTGTCCAGTCTAGCTCTAACATTGTGCTGTTACCTACAGATTTGGATTTTCATTGCTGATATCTAGATCTACTTCATCGAGGAACATAGAATTTATTTTAATTTGTTTTCTTTTAAAAATATTTTTATGCTTTCGTTATAATTTTTGTGTTAAGTTTAACTTGGCACATTTATGAGGCAGTTATTTAACATAAAACCAAAGGTTTATTTTGGTCATTAAAAAATAAGTAGTTAACAATTTAAATGTTTAATGTTATGTGATTATTGGTGGTTTTAAAGGAAAAAATATTCAGCAGTGTTTTACATTTCCTTTAGGCACGTGGAGAATAGGAATAATGTAACTTCCCACCAGCAGTATTTTTTTTTTTTTTTTTTTAAGATTTGTGAAAATGGGTGATGTACAGCGATTCACCATGGGCAGAGGGGAAGCTCTACAATGCAGGAAAGTGATGGGTTCTGAGCTAACTATAAACTGTAGACTAAATAAATTACCTTCATGTCCCCTGTAGCTGAAGAAATGAATTTGTTTTGTTTTCTGTACTTCAAACAAATTATTGACAAGGGGAGCTAAAATGACAAAAGATTATACTTTTTTCTGAGTGAAAATCAATTTCTGATTTGAAGGCTAAACATAAGGTTATAAATGATACATTGATTGAATATATAAGATACTAGTGACTTCAGAGTAATGTAGTAATAGAGTAATACTTCAGAGTAATGTAGTACTAGATAATTTGAAGCTTGAGAGATGGGAGAAAGAATAGTCTACAAATTTTATTGTTAATAGTAATTATAATTGTATCCCTAGTCTTTGAAAAGTTTAACACAGAATATGAACATATTCTACAAAACATCTGTGTAGTTACTAGGGTTTATATGACTTGGATCAAAGATAGAAACCTGTCAAAGACTGTGCAGTGTTTCTCTGTAAAAACTTGTAGTTATTTTCAAATGTTTTTTATTTCAGAATTTTATTTTCAATGAAGTAAAAATAAAATGAGGGTAATTGTAATTATAATAATTTTGCAAACTTTTTATGATTCAGAGTAAAAAAACCTAGTGAGATAAAAATAGTACAAGTTTTCATATGTTGAAAATTGACACAAAAATTGCACAAAATGGATGTACCCATCATGTGTGTAATGCATTCTGATGTATTCACTTTCTTTTAAAACAATGCTGGTTATGAAACACTGATTTGTACAATTAAAGGGTTGTGAACTGCAGTTAGCTTAAAAGTGAAACAGATGAGGGCATCATTCAGACTTGTGTACACATACTATAGTTTGAGGACAACAATAAGATTATTTTTAAATAGTTGCAGATATTTTTTCTTTAGATAATTTAAAATATTATTTAGATTGTTTACAATTATTTTTTAGATTGTTCACTTTTAATCAATATGCATCCTTTTTAGTAACCTAAAATGAATCATATTCATAATTCAATTCAGAACTATATTTAGATTATCTGTTATGAGAAAAATCAAGAGAGGTAGTCTAGAATTAGGTTAAAGATGACCCAGATAAAATTAGCAGTTCTATAGGAGAAACTTTTGTTTAACACAAATAGTTCTATTTGTTTTTTTTTTTTTAATGTTGTAGTCAAACCATTGCACATTACTGTGTAAGAATACACAAAGATATGAACTTGCTGTTAAAGTTTTTTTACTTTTGAATCTTTGTAATTCTTTTAACTTTTATAACTTTAAGTTGTGTTTGTCATAATTTTATTTTCTGTCCTTGCTTCAGTTTTAAGCTAACAAACAGCAAGTTTTTGTGTTTAAATTCCTGAAAACGTTGGGATGGAATTACAGTAATGTGTTATGGCTTGGGCCCCTCGCAGGAGTGTATCTCGCAGTCAGCAGTGAAAACAAAGTTTGAACAGCACACTATCAGAGCTAAACAGATACTAGATACTGTGAAAAACATATTGGATTCAATAAACGTGGCAGCAGCAGAGAAAAGGTATGAGTTCATCTTATTGAAACATGAAAATGTTAGCTTTGTTGTGTCAGACTTGTTAAAACTAAGATTTTTCACACTAAAGTCAATAATGTGGATTTTAGTGATGCTTATTTGTTTTAAAATGAGTATTTGAAAGTATAAATGTTAATTCTGTAGTCTTGAACATATCATTTATGTTCCTTGGAGCTCAGTATTGCCGGGTATGAATTGTGATCTGAAAATGTTCAGTGGCTTTCAAATGTCTTTAAAGCAGTGGAAGAACCATTTTCTTTCAAGTGGAACTGTATGAAGAAGTCCAGAACATGCATTCAGCCATGACTCATTCTTTTATATATTAATACACCAATAACCTTGAAATTATTCTTTTATGCCAGTTGTGTGTTTTGTTTATCAGCTGGTGAACAAATAAGGTAATAGTACCTGCCAACCAAAAAGTTGATCTGGTAAGCAGTACCCTTATATGTCATACTGTACTGCATTATTTTATTCCATTTGTTATCTTATAAAATTGGAAATTAATACATCAAAGTACCGACATTATCTCAATGAAAAATACAGTTCTCACAGACTTTGTATACTTGAAGTGAAGATCAGGATGTTATTGGATATGACAGAAGTAATGATGATAAATCTCAATTGGATAATTAGTGGGTGGGCTTAATCTAGTTAAAGGAAACAAAGCATCCAAGATTAAAGTTCAAAATGTATTTATTCTTGCTGGGAACAATATTCCCCTCATGCCCCACATATTACATGATTTGGATACTTTGCATTATGTGCAAAAGTAGAAAACTGCCCACATGTGAAACAGAAGAGTAAGAACCTTGAGTCTGATCTCAGCCCCTGTGCAGCCTCTGTATAATGAGGTTGTGTTGCCATAGGGTCCCTGCTAGCTCAGTTGCTTTATTTTAGTGCCCAAAATTTGGATTGACCTTATTTTTAAAAATATAGCACACTGTAGTTGGGTTTTTGGCCTAGTGCTTAAGATGTCTGTGTCTCATACGAGGTTTGATACCTGGCTCTTCTCCGGAGGCCAGCTTGCTGTTAATGCAGACTCTGGGAGGCAGTAATGATGACTTAAGTGATTGGGTTCTTGCCATCCATGTGAGAAACTGGATTGAGTTCTGGCTCCTAGCTTTGGCCCCAGCAGGGTGGTGTTGTGGGCATTTGGAAGTAAACCAGTGAATGTGAGCATTCTGTTTCTGAAATAAGTAAATGGAAAAACTATATGTGTATTTATCTATCGAAGTAACTGTGGCACAAAGTAGAAATATTGGAATATAGTTTGTGTAATCATAGAGACTCTTTACACTAAAAATCGTATTAAAGGGATCTCAGGTTTTTCTTTTCCTATTTCTTCCTGGGATCAACAAACTTTCTATAAAAGACCAATTAATAAATTTTCTTGGCTTTATGGGTCATATTGTCTTGCAACTATTTCTGTAGTTTTAGAGCAAAAACAGCCCTAGACAGATAATAAAAGAATGCTTGTGGCTGTGTTCCAAGAAAACTTTAACAAAAACTGGAAGCTGGCTAAATTTGGCTTGCCACAGTGCCATTTGCTGCTGACCCTTATTTAACTAAAATTGAATTCTTTTAGATATTTAAGTATAGATTTCTTTTTTCTTGTGTCATACTAATAGTTGGTTCAAATCATTTAATGTGAATGCTCTTCCTTAATTGTTTTGGGATATTAATATACCCTGAATATTGATTACTCTTCATACCATAATAGAGTTTATTCAATGGAAGAGAGGGAAGATCAAATTGATAGACTGGACTTTATAAGAAACCAGATGAATCTTTTGACATTGGATGTTAAGAAAAAAATTAAGGAGGTTACTGAGGAGGTTGCAAATAAAGTGAGTAACAATAATTTCATGCTTAAAATATCTGAAAATGCAAAATTTTTTGATAATGTTTTCCCTTAAAAGGAATATTTTAAGCATTTTTTTTTTTTTTTTTTTGTATTTTCAGGTTTCATGTGCAATGACAGATGAAATCTGTCGACTATCTGTTTTGGTTGATGAATTTTGTTCCGAGTTTCATCCTACTCCAAGTGTATTGAAAGTATATAAAAGTGTAAGTTTAAGGTGTAGTTAAATTTTCTGAGGGGTGGGCATTGTGGCTCAGCTGGTTAAGTTATTGCTTTTAAAATTGCCTGCATCCCATTATTGGGGTGCCTGTTTAAGTCCTTGCTGCTCCACTTTTTTTTGTTTAAATTTATTTATTTATTGGAAAGGCAGAGTTACAGAGAGAGAGAGAGAGAGAGAGAGAGAGAGAGCATCCACTGGTTCACTCCCCAAATGGCCTCAGTGGCTGGAGCTGGGCCATTCTGAAGCCAGGAGCCAGGAGCTTCTTCTGGGTCTCCTAAATGGGTGCAGGAGCCCAAGCACTTTTGCCATTCTCCACTGCTTTCCCAGGCGCATTAGCAGGGAGCTGGATTGGAAGTGGAGCAGTCAGAACTCAAACCGGCATCTAAATGGGGTGCTGGCACTACAGGCAGCAGCTTCACACACTATACCACAGCACCAGCCCTGCTGCCCCACTTTTCATCCAGGTTCCTGCTAATGCATGCTGGGAGGCCGTAGATGATGGCTGCAGTGCATGGGCCCCTGACACCCACATGGGAGACAGGGAGAGAATTCTGGACTTAGCTGTGATTGTAGGCATTTTGGGGAGTAAACCAGCAGATGGAAAATTTATTCTTTCTCTCCACCTCTTTCTGTTGGTTTTCATTTCAAGTAGGTAAGAATAAAAAATAAAAAAAAAATTCTGAGACAGCTCTCTCGTCTTATTCCATACTCTTACTTGTTTAGTGCCTTTTTTTTTTTTTTTTGCTTAGTGCCGTTTTAATATCTATGGCAAACACAACCTGTTACTCTGTATTGTACTTGCAATAAATGTAAACTTACCTTGTAGATAAAAACTATACAAGTTTTCCCTGTAACAATGAGGTTAACATCATTTTAGTGCTTACTATGTTTTAAATGTCTTTATAAAATATATTTTCTGGAGCTGGAGTTGTGGTGTAGCTGGTAAAGCGACCAACAGCGATGCTGATATCCCTTATGGGCACCAGTTCATATACTGGCTCACTGGCTCCTCTACTTCTGATCTAGCACCCTGCTAATGGTCTGGAAAAAGCAGCTGAAGATGGCCCAAGTGTTAGGGCCACTACCACCCATGTGAAAGACCCCAATGAATCTCCTGGCTCCTGCCTTCAGCCTGGCCCAGTCCTAGCCATTGCAGCCATCTAGGGCATGAATCAATGGATGAATGATCTTTCTCTGTCTCTCCCTCTCTCTCTGTAACTCTGACTTTCAAATAAATAAATCTTTTTTAAAAACTGATTCTTTTTGGTAAAGAAATAATGTAGACATTTACTATTGTTAACAGGAGTTAAATAAACACATAGAAGATGGTATGGGAAGAAATTTGGCTGATCGGTGCACCAATGAAGTGAATGCTTCAATGCTTCAATCCCAGCAAGAAATTATTGGTACCATTTATGTCTACATGTCATGTGATGGTGGTGGTCTACTTTCCTTTGGCTGTTTCATAGAAGGTGGAACATTTTCTTTTGTTTGTTAAAGTAAATGTCACTTTGTTTTCTCTAGAAAATTTGAAACCTTTGCTTCCAGCTGGTATACAGAGTAAACTACATACACTGATCCCATGCAAGAAATTTGATCTCAGCTATGACCTGAATTGTCACAAGTTATGTTCAGATTTTCAAGAAGATATTGTATTTCGTTTTTCTCTGGGCTGGGCTTCCCTTGTACATCGATTCTTGGGCCCTACAAACGCTCAGAGGGTGCTCCTAGGATTTTCAGAGCCTATCTTTCAGGTATGTATCTTGATTCTACCAGTTAGAACTCTCTATTTTTGCTTTTGTGATTTCTCAAAACTAGGTTTACCAAATCTGCATATTGATTTGTAAGCTGATACCTATCTCCTAGAGCCATCTGTGTTAGGCGTACCAGGCAAAATGGAAAGGCAGTCTGAAAGTTTTCATCCAGTACAAAGTGGTTCTACATTCATTTTTGAAACTGTATTTTCCTAAAAAAGTTTTGTTTTCAGACTTCAAATAACTTGGAATAAATGTGGGCATTTTAAAAGGAAAATTTTAAATTTATCAATAAATTCAGTACTTTTCCAGAAAATGTATGGAATAAAAAGACCACCACAATTTGGTGTTGGAACATTTCTGCAGCCCGCCACTAATCTGCCTTCTGTTAATATGGATTTGAAAGGGAGAGTTAGGGAGTGAGTGAGTGAGTGAGTGAGTGCTTCTTTTTACTGGTTCACTCTCCAAATAGCTGCAATGGCCGGGGCTTGGCCAGGCTGAAGCCAGGAGCTTCATTTGAGTCTCTCTCTGAAAATTTCCTGTAAATCGGATCATACAAAAACCATGGCCTTATGTGGTTGACTTCTTTCACTTAGCATGTTTTCAAGGTTTATCTTTATAGTATTAGTGTTGAGTGTTGTTTGGATATTTCATTCCTTATTATGGCCAAGTAGTATTTCATTATTGAAAAAACACATCCATTCATCAGTTGGTGGCAATTTGTTTTCACTTATGAATAATGCTGCTGTGAACATTTGTGTGTCTGTTTTTATGTATCTTATGTGTTTTGAAGACATATATTCTGGATAGAGCTCCTTTATCAGATATGTAATTCCTAAATACATTTTTGAGTCTGGCATGTCTTTCAATTTTTCTCTTTTGTAATTCAAAATTTAAAAGGTTTTTGTTCTTAAGTCTTATTCTCTTAATGAATTGTGCTTTTGATATATTTTATTTTTAATGATTTATTTATTTGAAAGTCAGAGTTACAGAGAGGCAACAGCAGAGGGAGAGGGAGAAGGAGACGGAGGTTGTGGGGGAGGGAGAGGGAGAAGGAGAGGTCTTCCATCCACTGGTTCACTCCCCAGATGGCCACAACGACCAGAACTGTGCCTATCCAAAGCCAGAAGCTTCCTCCTGGTCTTCCACGTGGCTGCAGGGGCCCAAGGGCTTGGGCCAACCTCTGCTGCCCTCCCAGGCCACAACAGAGAGCTGGATTAGAAGTGGAGCAGCCGGGACTCGAACTGGCGCCCATATTGGATGCCAGCGCTGCAGACCGGGGCTTTAACCCACTGCACCACTACACTGGCCCCTGATATAATACGTTTAAAAGGCCGGCGCCGTGGCTTAACAGGCTAATCCTCCGCCTTGCGGCGCTGGCACACCGGGTTCTAGTCCCGGTTGGGGCGCCGGATTCTATCCCGGTTGCCCCTCTTCCAGGCCAGCTCTCTGCTATGGCCCGGGAAGGCAGTGGAGGATGGCCCAAGTCCTTGGGCCCCGCACCCGCATGGGAGACCAGGAGAAGCTCCTGGCTTCGGATCAGCGCGATGCGCCGGCCGCAGCAGCCATTAGAGGGTGAACAAACGCAAAAAGGAAGACCTTTCTTTCTGTCTCTCTCTCTCTCTCACTATCCACTCTGCCTGTCAGAAAAAATAAATAAATAAAGCACAGAATTGTTTAAAAAAATAATAATATGTTTAAAAAAGAGTTTTTATTCCTCTTGAGAGCTGAGGTTCCAGTTACCAGTGGAACCCATCGTGTATTATGAAAATTATTGTTAACAGTACCATTGGTCCAGTGTTACAGAAAATAACTTTTAGTATAGTTTTATTTTCTTTGTATATTATGGTGTACTCGTTATTTGGGATCATTTTATTTTGTAGATTTACTTTTTTTAGGAAATTAAATAATTCTATAGATACAAGTATTTCACTTAGAGTTGTGTAATTTTTTTTCCTTCAAATTTATCAGCTTCCTAGATCTTTGGCTTCTACTCCCACTGCTCCTGCCAATCCAGGAATGCCAGATAATGCATCACAAGAAGAACTCATGGTTACCTTAATAACAGGATTAGCTTCTCTAACATCCAGAACGTCTATGGGCATTATTGTTGTTGGAGGAGTGGTAAGAAACATTAGTTTTACTACAATTAAAATTTAAATTTTTGTAAAGCTGCTTGTTAAATCAGTTATTTTTATTTCTAGGATCTATAAAATGATAGGAAAATTTGTTAAAAGTAATGAATTAAAAAACTTTCAGAAGTCTAATTTTAAATTTTATGTATCTGTATCTATCTGTATATCTATATGTACAAATACATCTTTAGAAATACCACCAACTATCTAATCTTTAAAATGATGCTTCCTAATTATTTTCACATTGTACACTGGAATGACATAAAAGGTCTAAGTGTTCTGTCTAGTATTTTTTAAATGTCAAGGGGATCTGTCTTGAAGCATTATTTATTAATTCACTTGTTTTTATTTATTTGAAAGGCAGGGAAACAGAGTTCTTCCATCCAGTGGCTCTCTTCCCAGTGCCTGAAACAACCTGGGCTGGACTAGGTCATAAAACAAGAACCCAGAACTCAAGCCTAGTCTCCCATGTGGTGGCAGGGACCCAAATACTTGTGCAGTCACCACTGCATCCCATGATGCACATCTGCAAGAAGCTGGAATGGAGAGCACATCCAGGAATAGAACCTGGGCACTCTGACATGGGATGCAGGCAACCCTCGTAGTTCTTAGTGTAAAATCACTCACCTAAAACAAAATATTTTGTTTTTTTTTAAGATACATGAAATCAACTTAACAAATCTGGCAGGTTATAAAAGTTCTTGCCTGATATTTATGTGTGATCCCCTTTCAGCTGATAGAATTTTCACTAACTTCAGATTTTTTCATGCACAAAGAATATATTTCAGAAAATGGATCTGAAAGATGTATCAGGAGGGGCAAGCATTTGGTTCAATTAGAATTAATATGCACTTAGGATTCCCACATCCCAAATCACGGAGCCTGGTTTGAGTCCTGGCTACCCTGCTTCCTATCCAGCTTCCTGCTAATGCACCTGAGAAGGAAGCAAAAGATGGCCCAAGCACTTGGGGCCCTGCTACCCATGTGGGAGAACAAAATGGCATTCCTGGCCCCTGGCTTTGGGCTGGCCCAGACCTAGCTGTTATGGCCATTTGGGGATTGAACCAATGGATGAAAGATACCTCTCTGCTGCACCCCTCCATCTCAATCCCTGGTTGCTCTGCTTTTTCAAATAAGTAAATGTACAATTTTTTTAAATTAAAGATTAGCAGTCAGTTTTAATATTGACCACGGTCCAAGAACTTGTGCCATCTTCTGCTGCTGCTTTCCCAGGCACATTAGCAGAGTGATGGGTTGGAAGTGGAACAGTTGGGACTTGAACCAGTGCTCATATGGAATGCTAATGTGGCAGGTGGCAACTTACTACTGATCTACAACATGATCTACAACAATACCTTTTAATAATACTCCTAAGTGGTGTTTTGTTTTTTGTTTTTTTTTGTTTTTTTTTCCATTCTCATTGTAAGCTATGACTTTATCTTACAGATTTGGAAAACTATAGGCTGGAAACTCTTATCTATTTCATTAAGTATGTATGGAGCTTTGTATCTTTATGAAAGGCTGACCTGGACAACCCGTGCCAAGGAGAGAGCCTTTAAACAGCAGTTTGTGAACTACGCAACTGAGAAACTGCAGATGATTGTTAGCTTCACGAGTGCAAACTGCAGCCACCAGGTGCAACAGTAAGTGGAAAGATTATTATGGAGAATGCAATTTATTTTCACTGTTGCAGTCCCAGTTTATAAGTTTAAAAGTATTCTTAGATCTCAAGAGAATTACATAATAAATGCCTAGTTTTACTCAGTCTCTACTTTCCTACATCTTGAATGTTTGTTTCATTGCTTTACTAAAAATATGTAGAGCAGCAGTTAAATCAAGGCACATCATTCTGTGTTTGGATGCTGCTGAGAGCAGAACTTAAAAATTCTGAGAACTCAAGATCATTGCAGTTTAATAGAAGAAATAATTATAGCACAAAGTAAAAGTAGTAATATGAAAAAGATAAAAGTGTTCTAATAACGTGGGACTCTAGAAGTTACTTAAACCAGAAACGATATTGTTCAAAAAGGTGTTGTAGAGGAGAGGTAGCATATGAGATTGCATAATAGGAAGATCAGAGAAAATCCTCCAAACCACAAACAAGAAGATGGGGGAAAGGAATGTGCTTAAGTTGAAGAGAAACATTCAGTATGACAGATGTGGATATAAAGGCGGGGAGATGATACATCTGATCATGACACTAGGGGCCATGCCATTGTCTGTGTGTGTAGGAACTGGCAGTTGGACAATTAGGAATCTGCCGGGTGATGAGCCATGAACACTTAACTCTAGAACAGATAACCTTGCAGTGATGTGGTGCATAGAACGGTACAGACTAGGGAAACAGGAATTGCAGAGACACTGAGCCTCAACTAGAAGAATTAAAGCAACATAGAACAGAAACAAAACACTAATGATTTGAGGAACCTGTTCATTTATTCACCAGATATTTTCTTGTGTTCCTATTTTATAGGATAGTTGTTTTTTTTTGTTTGTTTTTTTGACAAGGAGAGTTAGACAGAAAGGTCTTCCTTCCGTTGGTTCACCCCCCAAATGGCCGCTAAGGTGCACTGTGCCGATCTGAAGCCAGGAGCCAGGTGCTTCCTCCTGGTCTCCTTTGTGGGTGCAGGGACCCAAGCATTTGGGCCATCCTCCACTGCACTCCAGGTCCACAGCAGAGAGCTGGACTGGAAGAGGAGCAACCGGGACTAGAACCTGGGGTGCCGGCGCCGCAGGCAGAGGATTAGCCAAGTGAGCCACGGCGCCGGCCTATATGATAGTTTTAAATTTAGCTGATTTATATTAAGAAAGATCTTTTCTCTAATGAAAATTCCTTGACTTCCAAAAGATATCAGCTAAGGCTCATATAAGTTAATGTAGCTTTCCATTTCCAATTTGTATCATCAAGCATTTGTCTACCATGTAATAATAGCTGTAATAGGAGTCACAGGAAATATAAAGTTGAAGATAAACTGATCCTTTTTCTTAGTGAACCTTACACTGATAGAAGCAGTCTCAAATAATTAAAATATACTAGCTGAATATTAATATTTAACAAAATATTAAAGGAATGAAACATGCAAAAACTGTGTTTTCTTTTTAATATAAAGTTTACAATAAGGCTTATTCATTTTAGCAGATATTCATGATTGCTAATCAATTTTATTTTAAGAGAAATGGCTACCACTTTTGCTCGCCTGTGCCAACAAGTTGATATCACTCAAAGACATCTGGAAGAAGAAATTGCTAGGTTATCCAAAGAAATAGATCAGCTGGAGAAAATACAAAACAATTCAAAGCTTTTAAGGTATTCAATATTTTTTTCTAATATAAAGATTTACTTACTGGTCTCACTACCAAAATATAATTATGTAAGATCACAAATGAATTTGGATTAAAACTTAGCATTCATTGTTGGTTTAAATTACAGTCTTCCAAATTTAACTCAGTATATTTTGCAGTTTCAGTGGCATCTAATTTCAACAGGAGAACAAACACAAATGTAAATGAATTTTCATAGCTCTAAACCTCCTTTTGTTAAGGCTGTGTTAGTTCCCTTTCAGAACAGAGAATCTATTTAAAAGTGAGTTTTAGGGCCTATATGTCCAACACCTATAAATTTTGTCATTATGGGATTGTTGGGTGTACTTAAATTTGAAGCAATAAAAGTATACAAGATTTCCTAATTAAATGTGGATTTCTGGCTTACTATCATTTATTATGGATCCTTTGTGGTCTAATAAAATGGGGTGGGGGCATAAGACTGGAAGTGTCCCCCTCAGGTCTTTACTTGGCAGTTCTCTCAGCTTTCTGGTTTGCCAGCATCTCTGGGAGAATTGTTAAGAATCACTTAATCTCTGCTGTTAGGTCCACAGCACATTCTACCTAAAATTGCCCATGTAAGAGCAGCTTATAGTCTATCTATCCACATCACCCAAGTGAATTTTATGTTAGATAATCTTAAATACACTTAAATACACTTTTCAAACCTGATACCTAAGACCAAAAAAATTTGGATATAGTTAAGTGTTTAAATGTTTTATTTGGTTATAAAAATGATAAGACAGATTATTGGTAAGTATTCTGATTTTGGCAGAACTGACTTGAATAAGCATGAATGGTATGAATATTCTAAATCTAATCATCTTTCTAGTAGGAAACATTTTAAAACAGCTACTATAATATTTGAATGTCCATTGTTATAGATTAGGCAGTCACTTGGATAGAATTTAACATGCCTAATGCTTCAGGAGAGTTGCCTGCAGAAATATAGAAAGTGGGGTTAATGTCATATACACATTTAATCTGCATAACCTCAACCACATGTGCACAGTAATGAGACAAAACAAGACCCCCTTGTCGACATCGTATGAAAGAATGAGATACAAATTGGTATTCTGTCAGTTTTATTTCCAGTTCTCCTTTTTAAAAAAATATTTTTATTTATTTTATTTATTTATTTATTTATTTTTTGACAGGCAGAGTGGATAGTGAGAGAGAGACAGAGACAGAGAGAAAGGTCCTCTTTTTTGCCATTGGTTCACCCTCCAATGGCTGCTGCGGACGATGCATCTCGCTGATCCGAAGCCAGGAGCCAGGTGCTTCTCCTGGTCTCCCATGCGGGTGCAGGGCCCAAGGACTTGGGCCATCCTCCACTGCACTCCTGGGCCATAGCAGAGAGCTGGCCTGAAAGAGGGGCAACTGGGATAGAATCCAGCGCCCCAACTGGGACTAGAACCCGGTGTGCCGGCGCCGCAAGGTGGAGGATTAGCCTGTTAAGCCACGGCGCCGGCCAATATTTTTATTTATTTATTTGAAAGAGTTACATAAAGGAAGAGACAGACTTTTTTAAATGATTTATTTGAAATTGTTACAGTGAGAGGGAAAGACAGATGAGAGAGATCTTCCATTCACTGGTTCACTCCCCAGATGGCCCCAACGACCAGGGCTGGGCTAGGCCAAAGCCAGGAGCTTCATATGAGATCTACACGGGTGCAAGGGCCCCAAGCAATTGGGCCATTCTCTGCTGCTTCCCCAGACACATTAACAGGGAGCTGGATCAGAAATGGAGCAGCCAGGACTTGAACCCCTGCCTATATGGGATGCCAGCACTGTAGATGGTGGCTTAACCCACTGCACCACAGTGCTGACTAGAGAGAGACTTCTTCCATCCACTAGTTCACTCCCCAAATGGCTGCAATGGCTAGGGCCAAAGTCAGGAGCCTGGAGCTTCTTCCAGGCATCCACATGGGTACAGGGGCCTAAGGACTTGGGCCATTCTCTGCTGCTTTTCCAGGCACATTAGCAAGGAGCTGGAAGTAGAGCAGCTGGGTCTTGAACTAGCACACATATGGGATGCTGGTGTCACAGGTGTTGGCTTTACTTGCTACACCATAATTAAAGTCGCTCCATTTCTCCTTTCTTGTGGGCATTTGACTGCATTAATACATATGAGTGTAATGTTTTGGTTTTTTCAAAGATTATTTATTTGAAAGGCAGAGTTATGGAGAGGCAAAGATAGAGTGATCTTCATCAGCTGGTTCATACTCCAGATGGCTGCAACAGGCCTCAACAAGCTGCAATGACCAGGGCTAGGACAAGCAGTAGCCAGGAACTTGATCTGGGCCTCTTATGTGGGTTAGGGGGCCAAGGACTGGGGCGATCCTCCACTGCTTTCCTAGTGCATTAGAAGGGAGCTCAATCAGAAGTGGAGCAGCTGAGATTCAAACTGACACCCATGTGGGATGCCAGCATTGTACGTGGTGGCTTAACCTGTTACACTGCAACATTGGCCCCACTTCTAGTGTTTTAAAGAACTGTATCTTATCCCCTTTGACATCTACCAGCCACTTTGCATATACATAAAACCACTTATTCTCTATACTTTATTTAATGGCAATTTTCAAAGGTTAATCATGATTGTGTGTGACCTAGGATTTAACTTCTATGCTAGGTGATGATTCTACTATTACACTTTCAATCTTTAACAAAGTTTGTAACTTTTATCTCAGTGCGATTATTTTTAGGTCTGTGTTTACTGTAAAGCTACAATAGTACATATAATAAATACTTTGAAAAGGATTGGTAATAGATGAGTTTGAGTTCAGATAAATGTACCAGTAGCTGGCTAGTGAGTTTTTTTTACAGTGGAAGGAATGCATTTTTCTCATTGACCTTTATGATAACTAGATTGTTTTACTTTTTTTTTTCAATTAGAAATAAAGCTGTTCAACTTGAAAATGAGCTGGAGAATTTTACTAAGCAGTTTCTGCATTCAAGCAATGAAGAAAAATCTTAATGGAGATTGCTTTGGTGTGACCATCATAGGAAATGGAACTTGGAAGAATGGGACAGTTGTTATTTTTATGAAATAAAAGTAAACATGAATTATACTAATTGTACCTAAATAGCAAATCCCTGCTAGGTTCTGATAATGATCTATTTAGGGTATTTGCATTTCTGAAGAGTGTTGGGACAAGTCTTCAGTTTTAATTTGGGTATAGAAAAGGCTAAATCATTTTTGTTAAAATAATAAACCTTTTAAGATCAACAGAACCACCTGTGTGACCCCTGAGGGGTGGGGCCTTGAGCTCTCAATTAGGGCTTGCTTTGTTTTTGGTTCTGAAAAACTCTGCTTCCTGGCATCCAGGAGTTAGAGTATGACCCTTTCAGCTTTCTCAAAACTGGTTTTTGATGCTGTCTTTAATGGAAATAGTCACTTTGTTTTGTTTTATAAACTGCATTGCTCTGTGAAGGAGTGTGGGATGTTCTTGACGGTATCATTTTTGCAAGTTACAATCCCTTCTGTTTTGGCAGGTATGTAAACCACTAATAAATGCTGTTTTTATTCCTTTTAAGCCTGGCGTAAAACAGTATAAAGGTTTGTTATTATAGTCACTTATAAAAATATTAGTATCTAAATAATTTTTGACCTGTTTTTGAAGAAATATTCTCAGTTTTGCTCCAGTTACGCTTCCTGTAAGGAGAGCTTTTCTATCTCAGATTTAGGAGTGAAGTCTGAAATGATAGAAATAGCCAAAGATACAGGAGGTCTGAGTTTTGGATAATAACAGTGATGTTTAAAAGTTATTCTTCAGCAGGCATTTGCTGAATTGTCCTCCATTTTAGGTCTTTAATTGTATGAATTTGTCAGGGCTCCATTAAGTTGTTACTATTTTTTACCTCAATGAAAAGTTTGTGAGTTCAAGTATCCTATTTGCTTCTGTATTAAAAATGTATTGAATTTGAATGGAAATACTGAAAGAAAAAAAACCATTCTAGCCCCTTGTTGCACAAAATACAGGACCACCAGATCAACATCACCCAGACACTTGTTAGAAATGCATAGTACGTTGGCCGGCGCCTCGTCTCACTAAGCTAATCCTCCCCTTGGGGTGCGAAGACCTTTCTCTCTGTAACTCTGCCTGTCAAAAAAAAAAAAAAAAAAATTAAAAAAAAAAATGCATAGTACATTTGGCCAAATACAGTTTATGCTTCCTTGTTATGGGAGGATAAAATTTCAGGCTTTTAAAGATACTCAGTACTTCCTTTTCTGTGCCTTTTAAGGTTCTTGGATGCCAGTTAGTCTTTTAAGAACAGGTGCAACTTTTATTTTTAAAGATATTTTAAGAAGAAAATAACTTAGGCCACAAAAGTCTTTCAGAAATACGTTTTTATGCAAATCAGATATTAGGAAGCAGTATACAAATTCAACTACAACTGGTTATTTTTAGCTTTTTTTTTTTTGCTCCTTTATAACCCAAAAAAGCATATAGGTCACCAACAAGTGAGATTAGATGACAACGGCAACATGGAAAACAATGTCTAAGACTGGGAATTACTAATTTACGTTACAAATTCAAGACCTTAACCTCTTTACAAATGTGAACTTTGAAGTCAGAGTGGTCTGGTGTCACATTAGTACAGTGCAGTAGTTCTCAAAGTTGGTCTCTGGGTCATGAGTATCACTTTCTAAGAAGTGTAGGTTCTTGGGTATCAGCCCTGACCTACAGTCTCAGAGACGCTACACTAATGTTTTAAGCAGCTTTCCAGCTAATCTGATTCATGCTAAAATTCGTAGATCACTGGTATGGTGACTCTGGTATGGTACATTTTCCATCACTAGTGTGAATGTCATTCCATCTGATCAAGTTTGAAAATGTATGAATGTTGGAAATGGAACACTAAAATAATGAAACCCAATTCTTCTGGCAGAATTTAAATGCATCTGTGACCAGGCCAATAGAAATTATGTAATTGCAACTGACATAGTTCTGCACATATACTTGTTTACTATGTTTGTTTGCAGGGTTATTTATACACTTTGTATAATCTTAAAACTTTTTACAGAACTTTTTTATAAGTATGCAAGGTGAAAATAAAAACCTATTTGCCTAATATTGATAAATGTAGCATTTATACTAGTATTAATAGTGAGTTTTAATCTTAGTCATTTTTAAGGTAGGCATATAAGCTATGTTGAGTGGACTGGCTCATTTGATTGTGCTATTGTTGTAGTTCTCCTGGTCATGTACTTAAAGGGTAAGTAAAAGTTTCATATATCAATCCTTAGTATGTGAACAGGCCACCATTGGAGGAACATATTTTTGAGAGTATATAACTAGTATTCTTCCTTGGAAAAATAGAACATTATCTAAAATGCCTCATTCATTCTTCCCCAAAATTATGATAAAAGAACATAAGAAGGTTTTAGCAATACCATAAGCAAAATTGGCTATAAGAGAGGTATAAGGGAATAAAGATTTTTGCTTTTCAATGAAAATCAGGCTTTATATTAATAAGCTAAATGGGCAGGTGTTTGGAACAGCAAGTATGCTGCTGCTTTGGATGCCTGCATCCCATATCGGAGTGCCAGGTTCAAGTCCCAGCTCTACTTCCATCTTCCTGCTAATATGCACCCTGGGAGACAGCAAGTGATGGCTCAAGTACTTAGGTCCCTGCCATCCATGTATGAGACATGGACTGAGTTCCCAGCTCCTGGCTTTGGCCTCGCCTACCCTGGCTGTGGTAGAAATTTGAGGAGTGGGCCGGTGCCGTGGCTTAACAGGCTAATCCTCCGCTTTGCGGCGCCAGCACACCATGTTCTAGTCCCAGTTGGGGCGCCGGATTCTATCCCGGTTGCCCCTCTTCCAGGCCAGCTCTCTGCTATGGCCCGGGAAGGCAGTGGAGGATGGCCCAAGTGCTTGGGCCCTGTACCCGCATGGGAGACCAGGAGAAGCACCTGGCTCCTGGCTTCGGATCAGCACGATGCACTGGCCGCAGCGGCCATTGGAGGGTGAACCAACGGCAAAAAGGAAGACCTTCCTCTCTGTCTCTCACTATCCACTCTGCCTGTCCAAAAAAAAAAAAAAAAAAAAAAAACTAAAAGAAGAAATTTGAGGAGTGAACTAGTGAATGGAAGATCTCTTTCAAATAGAATAAAAACTAAAAATAATAAGCTAGAAGTTTACAGTCTGAAAGGATGGGTTAGTAGTACTCCATGCTGTTCTTTGCTTATACAGCCTATTCATTTTTTATGGGGGAAAAAAAACTGTTTAGATAAAGGAATTGGGACAGCATGAAATACTGGGCTTGAAGTTTAGTTTTGTGACTTTTTAAAATAAATCATTAAAATTGACTTAAAAATGCTACAGTGAAATCAGGTTAAAAAGTACTTTATTGATTACAATATCAGTTCACAGCAACATTATTTCACAAAGTAACTGTACAAATGAGTCGATCACTGTGTAAGAAAGATCCAATAATACTGTTAATCATGATCCAAGTCTGTACTGTATAGTTTAAAGCTTTTATAAGAACTTTAAGAGCTTTATCATGTTTACCTTTTCTGTAATTATATAATTGACTTCCATAGTCAGTTGGCCACAAGTGTATTGAAATCATATTCTAGGTGAAAAAAAAACCTTTCAAAATGCTGAAAATCTGTTAACTAATAACACTTAGATGTGGATGCCTTTGGATAAGGTAATGCAACTGTTCAGATGCTTCTTTGAAAAGAGGAAATGATAGGATAAAAGCACCATTGTGTAAGTCAGAACAGGCTTTAAATATCTACTAGTATATCATTAAAGTTGTTAATTAAAAAATATTGAGTACATTTAAAACCAGATGAGCTGCATTATCATAACTATTTTATAAAATCAGTGATTGGATTTAAGAAAACTGACTTTTAGGAAATCTGACATGCAAACATTTGCTAGATACAATATGTACTATCAATCTGTGACTACTAATTTACTTTTCAAAACAGAATGCTGGCCAGCACTGCGGCTTACTAGGCTAATCCTCCGCCTGCCGCGCCGGCCACCCGGGTTCTAGTCCCAGTTGGGGTGCCGGTTCTGTCCCAGTTGCTCCTCTTCATGGCCAGAGAAGGCAGTGGAGGATGGCCCAAGTCCTTGGGCCCTGCACCCGCATGGGAGACCAGGAGGAAGCACCTGGCTCCTGGCTTCGGATGGGCACAGCACGCTGGCCGTAGCAGCCATTTGAGGGGTGAACAACGGAAGGGAGACCTTTCTCTCTCTAACTCTGCCTGTCACCCCCCCAAAAAAAAAAAAATTCCAGCAGAAGGTAAGAAATAGTTTAAAATTTTGCTCTTTACTATGACGAAAGGGAAAGGGGAAGCTGAACAGAGTACTTAATTAAACGATTTTTAAAAGTCCTGACAGACCCTTAAGATCCTAAAATAACATCTTTACTTTTCTAAAGGGGGTTGTTTAAACAAGTTTCTCTAAGTTACACACATAAACAAGCCACAACTATTCAACTGTGTTATAGTTTAAAATCCAAGACATTCACATCATGGCATCAATTTCTCTGAAGTCTCAACTGAAATCAGAATTGTTGTAGTTGTAGAATATTGGCACAGTCTTCAGCAAATATGAAAACTGTTTTGTCACTGGAGAAGTCAGGATCCATTTCTCTCAATAGGCGGGTTAACTTTAAAGTTCTTAACATACTCCCAAAGTACCGACATCCAGTATTTCAAGAAATCTAGTTTACTATCCTCATGCAATACTGATCAGTTCATCTGTGTCTAATCTGAAATGAGAATTACCTACTAGCTCTCTTGCTGTTGAAATACTAGGTCCAGGGCCGGTGCTGTGTCATAGCAGGTAAAGCCATTGCCTGAAGCGCCAGCATCCCATATGGGCATAGGTTTGAGACCTGGCTGTTCCACTTCCAACCCAGCTCTCTGCTATGGCCTGGGAAAGCAGTGGAAGATGGCCTAAGTCCTTGAGCCCCTGCACCTGTGTGGGAAACCGGAAGAAGCTTCTAGCTCCTGGCTTCGATCGGCCCAGGTACGGTCACTGTGGCCATTTGGGGAGTGAACCAGCAGATGGAAGACTCTCTCTCTCTGCCTCTCTGTAACTCTTTCAAATAAATACATAAATCTTAAAAGCAAAGACTTGGGCCTAGTATTTTTTTTTATGATGTGTGTAATCATAATAAAAAAATTTGAGCTAAGGATGGGCCCTGCATAATTAGTCTAAATCTAACTGTTGCCAGAAATGAGGCCTGTCTGTCCAAGTGGAGGAATTGTCCTTGCTGGTAGCAAGAATTTCTTTCTTGATCAGATTTCTGTGATGATTTATAGGACCGCAAGGTGATCACTTTGTTTTAGAACAGAATGTATGCCTTTATAATACTCTGTCAGATCTCAAGACACTACTCTGTGAAGTGGTATAGAGTCTACAAATCAATTTACTGAGGCATATATTTTTTCTTGTAAAGAAGGAAAATTACTGGGCACCAAATAACATTCTTGATGCAAATGTTTAAATCTTGCCATTTTAGGCCTTGAAAAATTAAGATCCAAACTATACAGTGTTCCCATAAATTACTTTTACTGATTTTGAAAAGTCTTATGCACAAATAATCAATTAGCTGAACATCAACTGCACACAAATACATTTAGCAACTGGTACTTCTAGCACTAGAAAGCAAAGGTTAGACTAGTAAAGTCATTAATGTAGTAATGAGGTACTTTTTCACTACTTGCTCACGTGTATAATGATCCACAAGTGTTCCACAGTTGCTACTTTATAGCTGTCTACTACATAATTATAGCAATTGCTTTAAGTTCCTCTCTACATGTCATTTCAAAATATATTAAGATCATAAAATTATTGTTTTCTGCATGCCTCTGACTATCTTGTTACTACAGTAACTTTTAAATAGAGGAGGTACTCATATCAACTTGATTTTACACATAACATAAGTGTTTTTTTCAACAGGATTTTGAAATTAATCGCTGAAATACACAGCAGGCTTTGACTACCACTGCTTCCTTTACAGAAATGAGTATGTTTCTTTACAATATTCTTGCCTTATCTCAAAGTACTGCTTTTTATGAAGTGATATCGAGTTCAGAAATAAGCATTAATTGCAAAATTCATAGATATCTTAGCCACAATATAAATATACATTCACACCTGCCATTTACAGTGTTCTGTTTTGACTTATATCTTCATTTGCCTTTATCCATTTTACCCCAGTATCAACTTGACCTTAATAAAACTTAGACTGACTTCATTACAGTTGATCTAAGTATGACCACACTCACAATATAAACATGAAAACAGAAAAAGTTTGGGAGTGTTTAGGTTAAGGTTATGGTGATCAGAAGTTAGCAGACCTCTCTGAACATAACTTATACAGTTCATTAAGTTACAAAATGCAATGCATTTCTTCATATCAGAATAACTTATGACTTTATCATCAAGCGAGACTAACAGTCTTCTATTATTGTTCAGATTTATTTGTAAAAGTACATCCAAGACAAGTATCTTTGTTTAAATTAGGGGACAAGAGTCATTCTAATAATTGACATTATACCACTGACAAGAAATGTGGGTACATTCAGATCTAGGCATACTTTGAAGCAGAACCACTTAGAAACTGGTATTTTGTGCTAAGAATAAGGAAACTTGAAAACAGATACTTTTAAATCAATTCAGCTTTTATAGTACATAAACATAAAATTCAGAAACCCACCTTACTAACAAAAGAAATCCGTACCAGCAATTGGTTAGAGTTTTTACTCTTCTTTGAAAAAATGTAACACTGTCACACTCTATTTCCTATCTAGATGTGTATTGGTAAAGAACATTGGGAAAGATTCTTCAGATGCAAGGAAACTCCAAATATTTATTAAACTTCTGAAATACAAGTATGCTCTACACACTTAGTTCTGAAATATGAAATCAGTAGGGAATCCAGCTATGTAGAGGGCTGCTCAAACTGACAACTGATCATAACTAGCCTTCTAAACAAGAATTACTTATATACTATTAACTATTTATTCACATAGTACATTCTAGTGAAATTTCTTATGTGTCTAAAATATTAGAGTGAAATCTTAATTCTCTGGCCTTCGGATTATCTGTCCCCTCAATGGGGCTGAAAATGAGCACTACTTTAGATGGAGTTTGCAAGGGAAGTGCAGGAAACTCAGTACTCTGCAGAGGTACCTGGCCTGTGGACACTCAAACATTCAACAACCAGGATCTCTTTCTAAAGGAATGTTACAATTCAGGCAGATGGTCTTCAAACTTAAGTACATACATACAGAACATTCCATCTACTACCGTGAATGGTTCTTTCATTTCAAAACCAAAAAATGACACCTTGTATATACAGAGTTAGAAATGTAGTTCTTGAGAAATGAAAACACAATGAATGATAAGCTGCAAAAATGTATACATTCTGTTCTACACAAAATACTCATTACAAGCAAAGATTCCTGAAGGTTAAATTAACTCAAATGAACACACTGGTCCTTTTGATCTTAGCAGGCACCTTTGCCTCCCATCCCCCACACTGTTTTTGTACTTCACTGAAAGCTTTTTGTGTGTAATAGTCTCAATAGAAAAATCTTTACCTGCAAATATAAGGTAGGATTTTCTTTTTTCACAGCTATAGGCTGTAGCACTCAATTCTCCAGATACCAGTGGAGAACACAAAATAGGTAAGACCACACTATTAATTCCAGATTCTAAGAAAACTGTCCCAAGAGCCTGTTGCCACAGCCATGCCATCGTCGGTTACACCTAAACAGCTGACACGGTTGTCATGACCAGCAAGCACACCTGAAAAAAGGTATAAAATGTTAGCAACTGTAGAGTTTTAGAATTAAACAAATGCATACGTTAAACATCTAGATGGTATTTAAAAACCAATGGAGTCCTCTGAAATAAGGAGTGAGCTGGACATGTACGTAAAAGATAATCTTGTTGTATTACTTAAAGTGATATACATCAGAAATTAGTGTTTTTAATTTTTGAAAAATCACTTAAAATATGAACAATGTACTTTATTTGAAAGTGACAGAGAGTTCGGGAGAGACAGATCTTCCATTTGATGGTTTACTCCCCAAATGGCCGGGGCTGGGCCAGATCAAAGCTGGAGCCGTGAACTCTATCTGGGTCTCCCACGTGGGTGCAGGGACCCAAGGACTAGGACAATCTGATTTTGCTTTCCCAGGCACACTAGCAAGGAGCTGGACTAGAAGTAGAGCAGCCGGGACTTGAAAAGGTACCCATATAAGATGCTGGCGTCACAGGCAGTGACTCAACCCACTACACCACAAAATGGCATTTTTTCTTTTTTTAAGATTTATTTGAGAGGTGGAGTTAGAAAGAAAGGCTTGGGCGGGGAGGGATCCGTCTTCCATCTGCTGGTTCATTCCCTAAAAGGCCGCAACTGCTGGGGCTGGGCCAATCTGAAGCTAAGAACCAGGAGATTCTTCCGGGTCTCCCACGTGGCTGCAGGGGCCCAAGGACTTGGGCCATCTTCTACTGCATTCCCAGGCCATAGCAGAGAGCTGGATCAGAAGTGGAGCATCTGGGACGTGCCATATGGGGTGCTGGCACTACAGGCAGAGGCTTAACCTACGTCACAGCGCTGGCCCCCCTCCCCCCAATTAAGCTTTCTTACATGAGAACAGACAGATGTGTATTCCACATCTCTAATAAGTTCCTGGTATTCCACATTTTGCTATTGGATCATGCTATTTTTAACAAAAAATTTTAAATTAATTTCAATGAAGTTGTCTTTTTCCACCACGATAAACAAAAATGAAAGCACAAAGTTGCCTTACATCACCACTTCCAAAATTACTAACATTTACTTTCTTCTGCAACCCCCCAATCACTGTGTTGGTTACAATTTCCTGAAACTATCAAATTCATCTGGGTTAAGCTACTGCCAAGGATGCCGACATCCCATATGAGTGCTGGGTCATATTTGGATCAGGCTCTTGCTAATGTGCCTAGAAAGGCAGCAGAAGATGGCCCAAGTGCCTGGGCCCCTGCCACCCATGAGGGAGATTTGGATGAAGCTCCTGGCTCCTGGTTTCAGCCTGGCTGGATCTGGTTGTTGTGTCCATTTCGGGAGTGAACCAGCAGATGGAGGATCTCTCTGTCTCTCCTCTCTTTGTAATTCCACCTTTCAAGTAAATAAACAATAAATAAATTAATCAAATTTATTAAATATAAAATAAATTAAATATAAAATAAATTAAATAAATTAAATAAACAATAAATAAATTAAACAAGTCTTTTTTAAAAAGTGAAGTTAAACCTGATATCCTGATCACCACACAGCAGAAAATGAAATATTCCCAATATCAGGGAAGAAAATGAGAAAATATTAAATCCTCAATAACAATTTGAGAGCCAGAGAGAGCTCCCATCCACTAGTTCACTTCCTAAACCCGTGCAACTGAGGCTGGGCCAGGCAGGTCCCAGGAACCAGGGACTCAATCCAAGTCTTCCACATGTGTGGCATGTGCCTCTCAGAATCTGCACTGGTGGGAAGCTGGAATGTGGAGCAGAAGCCAAGAATTGAGCCCAGACACTCTGATGTTGGATACCAGTGTCAACATTTTAACTAGGCCAAATGCCTGTACCTCCAAACTTTTTTAAACAGAATTTTCATTAATCTATGTATTTGAGCATATCATTTTCATTTAGTCTCAGTAACAAGTTTATCTTGTTCAATTCTTTTTAATAATCCTGTAATGTTTCTGATATGGCAGTATTTGGCAATGAGCAAATTTATCATTATGGGGTAAAATAACAAAAATGAACACTAAAATACTTCAAGTCATACTGGAGAGGAGAATGATTAGCAACCTTACAAATCAGGATTCCATTTTAAGGAAAAACTTCCAGTTGAACCAAATTGAAGCTAGCTATAAGGAAAAGCAAAGTAAAACTCAAGTGTGAGGCTACTTCAGAAAGTTGGTGGAAAATGAAAGATAAGTTTAGGGGTGGGTGTTTAGCCTGGTAGTGGTTAGGATGCTGGTTGGTATGCCTGCATCCGATGTTGGAGTGCCTGGGTTCAATGACCAGCTGTGGCTGATTCCAGCTTCCAGCTGGTGTAGACCCTGATAGGCAGTTGTGATGGCTCAAGTGGGTGGGTTCGTGCTATCCATGTTGGAGACCAATGTTGAGTTCCTGGCTCCTGGCTTTGGCTTGGCCCAGTTCCAGCAGTTGTTGGCATTTGGGATTGGGGTGGGGAGTGGTGCCCTAGCAGATAGGAGTTTATCAAATTTTTTAAATGTTTATTTAGGTGCAAAAAAAAGTTAAACCCACACATGTGGGAGTCTTTAAAAAGTGCAAGGAAAATGCATATCATGAAATAACTATGCATGGATTTCAAAAATTTTTTCATGTACCAAAATAAACACTTTTTAATTCCATTTTCCACAATTTTTTTAATAGGAGGAGCTCCCATCCTCTGGTTCACTCCCTAGATGCCTGCAATAGCTAGGACTGAGCCAGGGTGAAGCTAGGAATCCAAGCCAGGTGTCATGTGAAGTGCTGGAACTCAGCTACTTAAGGCGTCATCACTGCCTCCCATGGTCTGCATGAGCAGGAAGCTGGAGCCAAGAGCCACAACTGGGCATCATATCCATGTGTTCCAAAACAGAACACAGGTGTTTTAACTGGCATCTTAACTGCTAGGCTGAATACCTGACACCCCCACCCCCGACATGAATTTTTTTTTAAAGATTTATTTATTTGAAAGACGGAGTTACACAGAGAAGAGGCAGAGAGAGAGAGAGAGAGAGGTCTTCATCCAATGGTTCACTCCCCAGATGGCCACAACAGCCGGAGCTATGCCGATCCGAAGCCAGGAGTTTCTTCTGGGTCTCCCACGTGGGTGCAGGGGCCTAAGGACTTGGACCATCTTCTGCTTTCCCATACCATAGCAGAGAGCTGGATTAGAAGTGGAGCAGCCAGGTCTCGAACCTGCGCCCATGTGGGATGCCGGTGCTTCAGGCCAGGGTGTTAACCCGCTGTGCCACAGTGCCGGCCCCTAAAAAGCATTTTTTTTTCTTTTTTTTAGTTAGAGTTATAGACAGTGATTTTTTTTTTTTTTTTTTTTTTTTTTTAGAGTTACAGACAATGAGAAAGATCTTCCTTCCATTGGTTTACCCCCAAAATGGCCGCTACGGCCAGAACTATGCTGAACTGAAGCCAGGAGCTGGGTGCTTCCTCCCAGTCTCCCATGTAGGTGTGGGAGTCCAAGCACTTGGACCATCCTCCACTGCCTTCCCGGGCCACAGCAGAGAGCTGGACTGGAAGAGGAGCAGCCGGGACTAAAACTGGCACCCATATGGGATGCCGGCGCAGCAGGCGGAGGATTAACCAAGTGAGCCACGGTGCCAGCCCTCTACCCCCATTAACTTTTTGAAACTCCTTTTGTATGTTTAAATCTTGGAAAACATTTTACCTTTGTTATGGTTACTAATTGGTTTATTCTAGGCAAACACTAGTACCTTAAAAAAGTAACTGGCTTTGGGCAACAGAATATGTCCAAAAATCTGTTTGCTAACTGAAAACTCTGAACCATGTTGTCTGTCGACAGGGGTCACTGAAAACTTTTCATGGGAATGATGATATTGCTTGTACTCAGAAATGCCAAAATTGTATAGTTGTTTTAAAGGGTAAGAACATACATTTACAAGGTCAGTTGGAATATGAGAGCAGCTAATGGCAACAATTTTTTTTTTTTTTTTTTTTTTGACAGGCAGAGTGGACAGTGAGAGAGAGAGACGGGGAGAAAGGTCTTCCTTTACCATTGGTTCCCCCTCCAATAGCTGCTGTGGCTGGCACACAGCGCTGATCGGAAGCCAGGAACCAGGTGCTTCTCCTGGTCTCCCATGGGGTGCAGGGCCCAAGCACTTGGGCCATCCTCCACTGCACTCCCGGGCCACAGGAGAGAGCTGGCCTGGAAGAGGGGCAACCGGGACCAGAACCCGGTGTGCCGGCGCCGCAGGTGGAGGATTAGCCTATTGAGCCATGGCGCCAGCCGCAACAAAATTTTCTAAGCTGAATGATGGTAATTGTTAGTAAATCCCAAAATGCTAAGTTCAAAATGAATATTTTGGTAAACTGAGAAGCAAAATTCACTGCCAAATCTCCAGAAGGGTCCAGACTAGTAGAATCAAGTATCTCTAGAACCAGGTAAGGGCAAAGATAGTGCAAAATAAAATTGCATTAGACTTTTCAAAAATCAGTAAGGGGGCTGGCACTGTGGCGTAGCAGGTAAAGCCACTGCCTGCAGTGCCGACATCCCATATGGGCACCGGTTCAAGTGCTGGTTGCTCCACTTCTGATCCAGCTCTCTGCTAAGGCCTGCAAAAGCAGCAGAAGATGGCCCAAGTCCTTGGACCCCTGCAACTGCAAGGGAAGACCCAGAGGAAGCTCCTGGCTCCTGTGTTTGGATCGGCACAGGTCTGACCATTGCAGCCAACTGGGGAGTGAACCAGGAAGATCTCCCTCCCGATCTCCCTCCTTCCCTCGTTCCCTCCTTCCCTCCTTCCTTCCCTCCCTCCCCCCCCCCGCCTCTTCCCTTCTCTATGTAACTCTTTCAAATAAATAAATCTTAAAAAGAAATCGGTAAGATTTCCCCCAGGAGGGACCGGAGTTGTGGTGTAATCTACCCACTAAATCCCATATGGTGCCTGCTCCTGTTATTTGGGCCCCTATCACCCCATGTGTGAGACCAGGACAAAGCTCTTGGCTTTGGCCTGCTCTAGCACCAGCAGTTGTCACCATGTCGGGAGTGAACAGGTGAATGGAAGATCAATCTCCCTCTCTCTCTCTAACTCCTTCAAATAATATAAAATTTAAAAAAATAAAAAAAAAATTTCCTCCAGGAAAGGTCTCCTCTTCCTCCACTCTGCAGTGGCAGGTGACAGATCGTGGCTAGAGACTGGAGAGGGTAACATGGTGTCTCTGCTGGAGGAAAACAAGCACCGTTGAGACTGATGAAACTATGCTCAAAATGGGAAATAAAGGAAGTTGACTTGCTAATTGTTTTGTGGCCCTCAGTTTTCCTCTTGGAATCAGTTCCTACCTGGCATTGAGCTTATACACTCCAGGTAGGAAAGTAGAAAATCCATCTCGGGGAACATGTTTGGCCCAAGGACAAAGGGTCATAAGAGATACCAGAGGTTCCCCAGTGGTCATCCTTCAGTGAGGCCTGTGCTCAGAACACCCAACCACATGCACACAGCTTTGAACAAGAAGCTAAGAACCACCAGACTTATAAGGAAATATTCTAAAAACAAGGGCTGGGACTACAAAAAATAAAAACAAACCCTGGAAACTCAAAGGACTAAGCCTGAAGGAAGAAAACTTCCAAAAAATTTATTTCACTAACAATGTCAGAGAAACAAACAACTCCATGAATGAAAACCAGAATGGGTGCCATAGAAAATAAGAGACCAAAAGAGCTCTCAAAATGACGGTAGCAAAAAAAAAGATCCAAAACTTAAGCATTGAAAGGAAAGGTGAGGATTTCTCCCTGAACATAAAGCACAAAAGAGATGGCAAATAGACGAGAACACAAAAATGTCAAAGGCCAGCCCAGGAGGTCCTTCACCAACATAAGGGGAATGTCAGAACCGCATTAATGGAGAAGAGCTAGAATCTAATATGTAAGCCTTCAGTCTCCCTGCACTGCAGTCCACAAGTCCAGGTCCAAAAGGCCCCCGAGTGCAAACACAATTGATGAAAAGAGATCCACTCTAAGATATTATCAACACTGGCAGAAACTTTGAGGGTTGGTTAGTGGGAAATACATTAAAAAAAAAAACAAAACAAAACTAAGAATATAAACCAAAAAATTAATTCAGTCCTGGGAAATACAAAAGACCTACGTAGCAAAAGAAGTCATACTACTTCATTGTTCAGCAGTAAATACATCTTGTGCCATAATTATGTAAACACTGAGAAAACCTGGAGGATGGACAGGTATGGCTGTGGTGAGAGCAAGGATTATTTAAAGCCAGACCCTCATTATCTGTGACCAACCACAGATCTACCTAAGAGTTTAAAAAAAAAAATACAGCCATGTTATTTAAAGTTATGGAAAGGCCGGCGCCGTGGCTCAACAGGCTAATCCTCCGCCTTGCGGTGCCGGCACACGGGGTTCTAGTCCCAGTTGGGGCGCCGGATTCTATCCCGGTTGCCCCTCTTCCAGGCCAGCTCTCTGCTATGGCCCAGGAAGGCAGTGGAGGATGGCCCAAGTGCTTGGGCCCTGCACCCGCATGGGAGACCAGGAGAAGCACCTGGCTCCTGGCTTCGGATCAGCAAGATGCACTGGCTGCAGCGGCCATTGGAGGGTGAACCAACGGCAAAAAGGAAGACCTTTCTCTCTCTCTCTCTCTCACTACCCACTCTACCTGTCCAAAAAAAAAAAAAAAAAAAAAGTTATGGAAGAAGTACTTAACAGTTAAAGGCAGTTACTTAAGGGATAAGAATCTATGGTTTATGGCCAAAGGACTGCTGTCATTTTGGTAACAAGCCATATATAACTAGTTGGTTCCTTAAGTATAATTTCAAGTATAACTCTTACTGTTAAAAAACAATTTTAAATCACTCAATTATATAATTTACCAATGACAGTTCCCATTAGGGCTTGATGTACGCTTGAGTATTTTAGAACCTGGAGAGTGAGGCTAAGGGAGGACAGGGAGACCATGTCCTGGCCCATTCAAGATCTGCTGCAGAAGGAAGACAAGCAGTTAACAATGTTTCCCATGTGGTTATCAGAAAATTGTGATTTGTAAGAGACTACACTGAATCAATCACAATTCATGTTTCTTTTCTTTTTTTTTTTTTTTTGACAGGCAGAGTGGACAGTGAGAGAGAGAGAGAGAGACAGAGAGAAAGGTCTTCCTTTTGCCGTTGGTTCACCCTCCAATGGCCGCTGCGGTAGGCGCGCTGCAGCCGGCGCACCGCGCCGATCTGATGGCAGGAGCCAGGTGCTTCTCCTGGTCTCCCATGGGGTGCAGGGCCCAAGCACTTGGGCCATCCTCCACTGCACTCCCTGGCCACAGCAGAGAGCTGGCCTGGAAGAGGGGCAACCGGGACAGAATCCGGTGCCCCGACCGGGACTAGAACCCAGTGTGCCTGCGCCGCCGCAAGGCGGAGGATTAGCCTAGTGAGCCGCGGCGCCGGCTCACAATTCATGTTTCTATCAAAGCTTACCAAACATGAAATCAGAGAACTACATGTTACTCTCTGGGAAGCAGAAATGTGGCTTACAGGCTGTGACTACTCAAAGGGCAACCATGGAGGAATAATTGACTGCCACAGCTACCACTGTCCACAAACAAGATGCCCACTGGAGGCCTGGGAGACTACTGATGGACCCTCATACGCCCTGAAAATCAGAACTCAACGTGGGCTTATGTACTAACCTGCACGGTCTCCTTTTAGTGTGTCCCATACATTGCAATTAAAGTCATCATAACCCGCTAACAGGAGACGCCCACTTTTTGAGAAAGCCACAGAAGTGATTCCACAGATGATATTGTCATGAGAATACAATAACAACTCTTGATCTGCACGGAGGTCAAACAGCCGACAGGTGGCATCATCAGAGCCGGTGGCAAAGGCATATCCATTTGGGAAAAACTAGAAAGAAAACAAAACACACAT
Source organism: Lepus europaeus (assembly GCF_033115175.1). Lineage (NCBI taxonomy): Eukaryota > Metazoa > Chordata > Mammalia > Lagomorpha > Leporidae > Lepus > Lepus europaeus. The sequence goes on along the minus strand of NC_084828.1, from coordinate 100,525,309 downwards.
TTATCTTAGAGATGTATACAGAAATCATGGGAGGTGGTACGACAGCAGATGCTGGGGTAAGACAGACCTAGATTCAATTCCAACTTAGCTACTTACCATGTTAGGCACTGAAGATACTTAAATAATCTGGGCCTTAGCTCCAGAATGTCGGTTAGGATTAAATGAAAAATAACATGCAAAGCGCATAACCCATTGTTCAGCACACAGCAGCTATTCAATAAATACTGACTCTGGCCTTATCCAAAGTATGTGGATGTTTGGCACAGTGGTTTACGAAGCCACTTATGATGTTTGTATCCCATATCAAAGTGCCTGAGTTCAAGTCCCAGCTTGGCTGTCCATTCCAGCTTCCTGCAGATATGTACCCTGGGAGGCAGCAGGGGGCAGCTCAAGTGGTCAAGTCCTTCCCATCCATGTGGGAAACCCAGATTGCATTCCTGGCACTTTGGCTTCAGCCTGGCTCAGCCCTGGTTGTAGACACTTGGAAAGTGAATCAATGGATGGGAGAACTCTCGGTCTCTGTTTCTCCCCTCTCTATAACTCTGCCTTTTAAATATATAAATATTTTTAAAAGATTTATTTATTTATTTTAAAGTCAGAATCACACACAGAGAGAAAGAGGTCTTCCACCCACTGGTTTATTCCCCAACTGGCCGCAACAGCTGGAGCTGTGCTGATCTGAAGCCAGGAGTTAGGAGCTTCTTCTGGGTCTCCCACATGGGTGCAGGGGCCCAAGGACTTGGGCCACCTTCCACTGCTTTCCCAGGCCATAGCAGAGAGCTGGATCAGAAGTGGAGTAGCTGGGACTCGAACCAGCACCCATATGGGATGGTGGTACTGGTGGCGGTGGGTTTACCCACTATGCCACAGTGCCAGCCGCATCAAATAAATAAATCTTTAAAAAAAATTACTATTTATAAAGTATGTGCATGTTTGTATATATTCTTAAACAAATATCTCAGTATCTCATGAGAAATAAACATGACTTAGAGGGAATATAAAACATTCCAATTATAATAAGTAGTAAATAAAACTATGCATGACTCATAGGTCAATGCCATTTTTCAGATACTGGCTCTACTAAACAATCTTACTTTTTCACACATCTCCTGGCCATCTGTACTGGGAATCAACGAATGACCTTTGCATCTATCCCACTGTGCTGCTGGTCCTTAATTTCTTGATTTGTAGGAATAAAGTGAATATAATTTGTTACAACTTATCATTTATCTTCTAATAGTTTTTAAAAATGTGTAACAGTTTCAATTTTGTGAAGTCAAGTTTATCCTTCATTTTGAAATTTCATTGCTTTTATGAATAAAGTCTTTCCTCATGCTACTAACTGATAAATGTTTGGTGATTTTTTTTTTCTAGTTTCTCTTAATTTCATTTCTCATACCTTAATTTTTGATCCATCTGGAATGTATAAATGCCATTGTGTAAGGAGCTAAATTTCTTAATTAAGCATTTGTTCTAGCTGTTAAAAATAATTTTTATACTTTTTTTTTGCTGTATCTATCATTCACTAAATCTCAAAAAAATTTATTTACTCATTTACTTGAGCGTCAGGGGGCTGGTGATGTGGTGTAATGGGCTAAGCTTCAGCCTGCAGTTCCAGCATCCCATGTGAACTCCAGTTTGTGTACCAGCTGCTCCTCTTCCAATTTGGCTCTCTGCTATGGCCTGGGAAAGCAGAAGAAGATGGCCCAAGTGCTTGGGCCCCTGCACCTGCGTGAAAGACCTAGAAGACGTGGGAGACCCAGAAAAAGCTCCTGACTCCTGGCTTCTGATGGGCCCAACTCCAGCCACTGCAGCCATTTGGGGAGTGAACCAGTATATGGAAGACCTCTGTCTCTCCCTCTCTCTTTCTCTGAAACTCTTTCAAATAAATACATTTTTAAAAGGCAGAAAGATAAGGAATCACCTATCCACTGGTTCACTCCCCATATGCCCTCAACTTCCTGGGCTGGGCCAGGCTGAGACCAGGAGCCATGAATTCAGTCCAAGTCCTTTGAAGATGCGGCAGCAGGACTCAAGCACTCGAGCCTTCACCTGCTGCCTGCCAGGGTACGTATGAGCAGGAAGCTTGAACTGGGAGTGGAGCAGTGACTTGAACTCGGGCACTCCCACATGGCTGAGGGCACTCAAGTGGTGTCCTAACTGCTAGGCTAAACACCTGCCCCTCATTCACTAAGTTCTTACATACAAAATCGCATTAATTTGTTTCTCAAAATAGTTTCTAAAAAATTATAATTAAATAAACTTCTATAAACTGGCATGGCAAAACAGTCTTGTAATTCTGCTTCTACAGTCATTTGATCAAGTATTTTTTTTATTTTCCTCTATACTTCTCAAAGAAAAAAAATAGTTTTAAAATTTGTATTGAATCTATAAGTTAGTTGAGGGACAAATAGTTGATTCAAAATATGAAGTTTTCCATTCAGGAACACAGAATGTATTTCCAGTTATTAAATAAAAATGATTTCCAATTAAGTTTGCTATTACCTGCACACAGGTATATATATATATATATATTTCTTGATAAAATTTACTTTGTCCCTTTTTAAATTCTTTTTACTCTCTCAACAGGAATTATTTTCCTTTCTATGTTTTAACAGGTTGTCATTGGTATAGGAAAGTGATTTTTTTTTTTTTTTTTTACAGGCAGAGTGGACAGTGAGATTGACAGAGAGAAAGGACTTCCTTTTCCATTGGTTCACCCCTCAAAGGCTGCTGTGGCCAGCGCACTGCGCTGATCCAAAGCCAGGAACCAGGTGCTTCTCCTGGTCTCCCATGCGGGTGCAGGGCCCAAGCACTTGGGCCATCCTCCACTGCCCCCGGGCCACAGCAGAGAGCTGGCCTGGAAGAGGGGCAACTGGGACAGATTCTGGCACCCCGACTGGGACTAGAACCTGGTGTGCCAGCACCGCAGGCGGAGGATTAGCCTATTGAGCCGCGGTGCTGGCCCAGTGATTGATTTCTTTAAAAGATTTTATTTATTTGAGAGGTAGAGTTACAAACACAGAGAGGGAAAGACAGAGATGTCTTTTTTTTTTTTTTTTTTTTTAAGATTTATTTACTTATTTGAAGGTCAGAGTTACACAGAAAGAGAAGGAGAGGCAGAGAGAGAGAGGTCTTCCTTCCACTGGTTCACTCCCCAAATGGCTACAATGGCCAAAGATGGGCCTATCTGAAGCCAAGAGCCAGGAGCTTCTTTCAGGTCTCCCACGTGAATGCAGGGGCCCCAGCACTTAGGCCATCTTCCTCTGCTTTCCCAGGACATTAGCAGGGAGGTAGATCATAAATGGAGCAACCGGGACTTAAACCTGTGTCCATTCGGGATGCCGGCACCACAGGCGGAGGCTTAACCTACTACGCCACAGCACCAGCCCCAAGTGATTGCTTTTTAAATAGTTTTTGTAACCAGAAATACTTTGAACTTCTCTGGGAATTTCTAGGCATCTAACATATCACCTGTAAATATTTTTATACTTTCAAATGCATCTTATTTCAGTTTTGTATCTAACACAACATTGCCTGTAAGTTTCAAAACAATCTAAATAATGGTGATCTTGAAATTACTGTCCTGCTACTTACTATGAGATGCCTCCATAGTGTTTCTCTAAAGTCCCATAGTCAGGGTTCCGGTAGGGTAAGCAGTGTTAGCAGGTTCTCAGAAACGCAAATACTTTTAATGCTTTTAGGATGGCTAAAGCCTGGTCCCAGTGGAGATGGTTTTTCCACACCAAATATGAGGAAATTCTTTTCAAGTTCCCAAAAGGCTCAAGGAGGCTCTAGCCACAAATTCTTTCTTCTACCTACCAAGCACTGAAGTATTCATCATTCCTGGCTACAGTGAAGTTTAGAAGCCCTTCATAAAGTAAAAACCTTCACCACTCCCTTACTACTTACACTCCAGTGTTTCTGACAATTGCCTTCCATTTTAACAATCATTGTTTCTTTGCAGGAGGTATAACACTGTCATTTGCACCCATCTTAGCAAATACGGACTGAACCTATTCTCTACCACAGTGATGAAGCCTACAGTGATGACGCATAATCCAAAACACCCCCCATTCAGAAGATCACCCTTTCTTAAATTCTTCCAAATTCACTATCTTGATACCAAAACCAGACAACACAACAACAAAACAAAGCCACAGGCCAATATCCTTGATGAATAAGGATACAAAATCCTGGCAAATCCAACAGTATATTAAAAAGATCACTCATTGGGGCCGGTGAGGTGGTGTAGCAGGTAATGTTGCTACCTGTGGCACTGGTATTCTATATGGATGCTGGTTCGAGTACCAGCTGCTCGACTTCTGATTCAGCTCCCTGCTAATGGCCTGGGAAAACATCAGAGGATGGCCCAAGTGCTTGGGTCCCTGCATCCATGTGGGAGACCCAGAAGAAGCTCCTGGCTCCTGGCTTCAGATGGCTCCAGCTCCAGCTGCTGCAGCCATTTAGAGAGTGAGCCAGCAGATAGAAGATCTCTAACTCTGCCTTTCAGATAAATAAATAAATATTTTAAAAAATCAAATCACTCACCATGATCATCCCAGGGATGCAGGGATGGTTCAACAGACACAAATAAACATGATCTACTACATCAACAGAATGAAGGACAAAAACCGCATAATCATCAATAGATGCAGAAATGGCACTTGAAAAAATTCAGCATCTCTTTGTGATAGAAACCCCGGCCAAATCAGGTACAAAAGGAACATATCTCACTATATTAAAGGGCATATATAATAAGCCAACAGCTAACATCATACTGAGTGGGGAAATATTGAAAACTTTCTAAGATCCAAAACAAGATAAGGACGCCCACATTCTCATTAAACTTAGTTCTAGAGGTCCTATCTAGAGCAATTAGGCAAGAAAAAGAAATAAAGGACATTCAAATTGGATAGGAAGAAGTCAGATTGTCACTGTCTGCAGATAACATGATTTAATATATGCATTTTATATATTTATAATATATAAAATAAATATAAATATTAATATTTTTATAATATAAAGACTCTACCAAAAAGCTGTTAAAATAACTTAATTCAGCAAAGTTACATGATACAAAATTGAAGTGCAAAAATCAACAATGTTAGGCCACCGCCGTGGCTTAACAGGCTAATCATCCGCCTTGTGGCGTCAGCACACCGGATTCTAGTCCCGGTCGGGGCTCCGGATTCTGTCCCGGTTGCCCCTCTTCCAGGCCAGCTCTCTGCTGTGGCCCGGGAAGGCAGTGGAGGATGGCTCAAGTCCTTGAGGCCCTGTACCCGCATAGGAGACCAGGAGAAGCACCTGGCTCCTGGCTTCAGATCAGCGTGATGCGCCGGCCACAGCGGCCATTGGAGGGTGAACCAACAGCAAAAAGGAAGACCTTTCTCTCTGTCTCTCACTATCCACTCTGCCCGTCAAAAAAAAATAAACAATGTTATATACCAATAATGAATCATCTGAAAAACAAATCAAGAAAGCAATCCTATTTCCAATAGCTATAAAACAAAACAAAATGAAACAAAAGTCCTGGGAATAAATTTAACCAAAGAAGTGAAAAATCTCGGGGCCGGCGCCGTGGCGTAGCAGGTAAAGCTGCTGCCTGCAGTGCTGGCATCCCATATGGGCACCAGTTCTCGTCCCAGCTGCTCCACTTCTGATCCAGCTCTCTGCTGTGGCCTGGGAAAGCAGTAGAAGATGGCCCAAGGACCATGCACCCAAGTGGGAGACCCAGAAGAAGCTCCTGGCTCCTGGCCTGGGATCAGTGCAGCTCCAACTGTTGTGGCCATCTGGGGAGTGAACCAGAGGATGGAAGACCTCTCAGTTTGCCTCTGCCTCTCTGTAACTCTGCCTTTCAAAAAATAATTAAATATTTTTTAAAAAGTGAAAAGTCTCTATAATGGAAACTGTCAATCACTGAGAAAACTTAAGAGGACAGAAAGAAATAAAGACATCCTGTGTTTACAGAGTAGAAGAATTAAATCATTAAAATGCATACTACCCAGTGATTTACAAATTCAACGGAGCCCCTATCAAAATCTCAATGACATTTTTCACAGAACTAGAAAAAAACATTATTAAAATTTGTGTGGAACCCAGAAAAGACCCCGATTTGCCAAAGTCATCTTGTGTAGAAAGGATAAAGCAGACAGTATATTTCATTACCTGACTTTAAAATTAATAGAAATTTATAGTAATCAAAATATTGGCATAAAAACACATCCAAGAACCAACTGAACAGAATCGAGACCCTAGAAGTAAATCCATGCATCTTCAGTTACCTGATCTTTGACAGAGGTACTGAGAACATGCATTGGACCAGATATCCACACGAAGAATGAAATTAGATTCCTCTCTCTCACCAAATATCAAATAAAGATGGATGAAAGACCTAAATGTGAGACCTGAAACTCTGAGACTGTTAGAAGGAAATACGGAGCGGAGATGGCAGAGTGAGGTGCACCACGGCCTGCAGGCGTCTGGGCTTGGGGTGCAAGGCCCCCAGGAGGCCAAGTGTAGCAATTAGGCTGTGTAAGGTCCCCTATTGCAGGAAGAACATTTTCCTTGACATTTAGGTGCTTTTTATTCATCTCAAAAACAAAATCCTGAACTCAAGATTTGGAAAATATTTCTGTGTTGACTCCTAGCATGGGTAGTTCTGCTTCCTTTATCTAGTCACTTCCCTGCTCTTAAAGTGTGGGTATTTCTTCTCTTACATTACCTCCATGATTTGGGATGGAAAAGACTGCTTCTCTTTTGTTTCTTTTCTTTTTTTTTTTTTTTTAAGATTTATTTTATTTGTTTGAAAGAATTACAGAGAGAGGTAGAGACAGAGAGGTCTTCCATCTGCTGGTTCACTCCTCAGATGGCCACAATGGTTGGAACTGTGCCGATCCAAAGCCAGGAGCCAGGAGCTTCTTCCAGGTCTCCCACATGGGTGCAGGGGCCCAAGGACTTGGGCCATCTTCTACTGCTTTCCCAGGACATAGCAGAGAGCTAGATCAGAAGAGGAGCAGCCGGGCCTTGAACCGGTGCCCAAATGGGATGCCGGCACTTCAGGCCAGGGCTTTAACCTGCTGCACCACAGCACCAGCCCCAGCTTTTATTTTGTTTCACCACTCAGATTCTGCAGAGAAGCCCATGGCATACAGCTGTCCTGCTGACTTCTCCAGAAAGAAGCAACTGATATGAACCATCTGCTGCAGTTTGCCTAATTATAAAGAAGTTATTTTACACACTGAAGGCTGATGTTTAATTTGAAATGTGCTGAGGTGGTGGTACTTGTCAATTCTCTACCTTTTGTTCAAAACAAGAAGACTACAAAAGTATGGATGACTTCAGAGCTTTTAAAATTGTCTTCCGGTTTCAGCCACTACTATGATAAGCACAGTTGAGACTGCAGCAGTATATTCCAAATCTACATTCTAATTTGAAATGAAAACAGATGCTAAAAAGTGACATATATATATATATATATATATATATATATATATGCATCCTGGCTCATCCTGTGACATAGATTCCTGGATAAGATCAAAGGCCCAGTCCACTGCAGTGGCTTTCAATGTGGTCAGCCTGGGCTTCAGCAGAAGTCAGCTTATGAAGAGCTCCAGCAGCTCTGCCAGCCAAGAAAGTTGGATCACCAGAAATGGAACTGCCCTGGAGTCGAAGGATGCCCAGGTCAGAGCCACAGATCTTGCTGGCTACAAGCTGAAAAGCCCTTCACTTGGCCCAGCCTCCAAAGTGACCACCACTGCTAAAGGGATGGCCGAGTAGGGTCAGTAACATTGCAGGCAGAACAGTAAATTTCCTGTTATAGATGCCACCTGCCTTTACCTGCCCAGCTCTCCTCCCAGGCCAGATAGGTAATGGAAATCAACAGGGTGTCTTCCCCAAGGAGGTTCAGACCTCCCTTATGATGCACCTCATGTGAAGAGATAGGTCTGGGCCTTATAACTGACAAGGCTTTAAAGCCCACTTGATTATTATCAAGCCCCTTCTGTCAGTTTCTCTTTGCCTCTCAATCAGAAAACTTAGTCGTGGCTTAGATAGCACCTTTCTTAGATCCTCTAGTAATGACTGTGTCCTTTGTTTTAGACCCTGTCTAGCCCACTTGGGGCCTCATTTCTGTGTAATCATAGCCTCTCTATTCTCACCCTGTCTTTTATACTACTGTGTCTGCTTAAGTGTTTACAGAAGGTACTAACAGAACGAACCAAGGTCTTCAGCAACCAGGCAGTCAATCAAATGCTGCTGCTGCTACAGGGATATACTCGGCTCCCCACCCAGGAGACAGTGGCTTGAGACATTGTCCCATGCCAGCGAAGAGTACCTTGTAGCCCCATGTCAGCAGGAAGTAGCTCTAAAGACAAATCATCGTCCCTATACCCCTCCTGGACTTTTGGGACTAATGTAATCCCATACAACTCCTGCTTTTTAAAAAACAAAAGGGGATATGTTAGTAAAATGGTGCAGTCTTATCTATGGCGTAATCTATACCACCCTGACACCATCCTAGGCTCTAGCCCCCGCCACCATTGCTGGAAGCCAGGTGGCCACATGGCTCAACTACCTGTGTCACCACCATCCTAATGGGATTCACTGCTCTTACTTCCCTGTCCACCCCCTGGAAAAGTTTTAAAAGGACTTGCTCCTGAACATGTGTCTCTCTCTCTCTCTTCCTCTCTGTCTCCTGACCTCTATCTCTGTCTCTGTCTTATGCTCTCCTTCTCTCTCTTTCTCCTCCTTCGCCCCTTTCCTCTGGTCTGCTGGGTTTTCTCCAATAAACCCTTTCCCTTTAAACAAACAAACAAAAAAAAGATCAAAGGCCCGGTTTTGTTGTCAAAGAAGCATAAAGACAGGATTTCAAGGTTCATTTTATGTGTGAATAAACCATCACAGTTTCTTTTCAAATACACATTTTTACATTTTTACATGTGTAAATGCACATTTTTGGATAAAAAGAGAAATTTTTCTCTTAGAGTAGAAAGTTGTTGACTTCTTTCCAAGAAGTGTTGACAGTTGATTTTTTTAAAACGTGCTTTCATTTTTCTAAGGAAGGACGAGATTGTGCAGTGGCCAACCCTGTGAATGAATGCTTGGATTTAGTTGAAAGGATGCTGAAAGAAAGCAAAAGTTTTGTGTCCAGTGATGCAACTCTATTCACCTCCCTAGATGAGAGGCTGACTTCATCGGTTTTTGTGGACTCTTACATAGCACATGAGACTGTTTTCTGTGTTGCTATGGCTAGAAGAAAAATGCGTAAGTGGCTTTTCAGTTCAGAAGATGTGATGGACCTTATAATATAACCTGCCTACAACATAGAGGATTGAAGAAATGAAAAAATAGTTTCCATATAATTCATTTCTCCTAAAAAAAAAAAGATATCTTTTGTAGCTCCATCTGGCATTATGGCATTTTACATTATATCCTGCATTCTTTATAAAAGCAAAAAAGAAAATACAGGGAAAACACTTCAGGACATTGAAAGATTTTCTAATCAAACCCTAAAAGCAAAAAAATAAAAGCACAAATAGAATAGTAAGATTTAATCAAGCTAAGAGCTTTTGCACAACAAAAGAAGCAATAAAAAAAGACAACCTACAAAATGGAGAAAATATTTGCAAGCTATACAGTTGAGAAGTGCTTAATATCCAGATTATATAAGGAACTCAACAGCAAGAAAAAAATCCAGTGCAAAGATAGGCAGTAGATCTAAAGCAATATTTCTCAAAGTAAGACATAAAATGACTGAGAGGTACATGAAAAAATGCTCAACATTACTAATTATCAGGGAAATGCAACTCAAAAGTATAATGAGATATCACCTAACCCATTGATTCTTACCAAAAAGATGAAAGATAACAGTGTTATCAAGGCTGTGGAAAAAAGGGAACTCTTGTACACCTCTGTTAGGAATGTAAATTAATAGCCAGAAATGGAAACATCCTAAGCATCCATCAACTGGTGAATGGATCAAGAATGGCATTGTGGGTAAAACCACCACATGTGATGCCAGCATCCCATATGGGCACCACCACATGGGAGATCCAGAAGAAGCTCCTGGCTCCTGGCTTTGGACTGGCCCAGCTCCAGCTGCGGCAGTCATTTGGGGAATGAACCAGTGGATGGAAGACCTCTAACTGTGCCTTTCAAATAAATAAATAAATTTTTTAAAAACAGAATGACTGAATAATGAGTGGATGGAAGGGAACTCTTGTACACTGTTGGTGGGAATGTATGTTAATAGCCAGAAGTGGAAGCAACCTAAGTGTCATCAACTGATGACTAGATAAAGAATGGATAATGAATGGCTGGAACGGAGTGTCATCATGTTAAGAAAAATAAGCTGAGAACAGAAAGACAAATATCACAAGATCTCCCTCATATGTGGCATCCAAACAATAGGTGACTAGTTAAAAAGAAAATGGTGGTCCCTTGGGGGCCAGAGCTGTGGCATAGTGGATAAGGCCACTGGCTGCAGTGCCAGCATCCCATATGGGTGCCAGTTCAAGTCCCAGGTGTTCTACTTCTAATCCAACTCTCTGCTGTGGCCAGGGAAAGCAGTGGAAGATGGCCCAAGTGGTTGGGCCCCTGCACTCGCATGGGAGACCTGGAAGAAGCTCCTGGCTCAGGATTGGCCCAGCTCTGGCTGTTGCAGCCCTTTGGGGGAGTGAACCAGTGGATGTTAGACCTCTCTCAGTTTGCCTCTGCCTCTCTGTAACTCTTTTAAATGAATAAATGGGAGGAAGGGAGGAAGGGAGGAAGAAATAAATGGTGGTTCCCATAACCTGGTGGGAGAGGGAAAGACATGGGGAGGTAGGGATAGGGAAAGGTTGATGGGTTGTAGTGAGATAAGAGTAAGAAGTTCTGCACAGCAGGGTGACTATAGATAATGTACTACATATTTCTCTTTAAAAAAAAAAAACTAAAGATAGGATTTCGGATATTTTTACTACAAAGAAATGTTAAATGCTTAAAAGGATAAATAAGTTTTCTCTGATGATAATTTACATAATGTATACATGTAACAAAGTGACACACAGTGTCCCATAAGTATGTAGATAGCTTATGGGTCAAAGATAAAACCCAAAGGAAAATTAGAATTCTGAAGTGAACGAAAATGAAAACACATCACACTGTATCAGGATACATAATGTTTAGAGTATTAGAAAAGAAGAAAGTTTCAAATTAATGACATAAACTCTGCCTTAAGAAATTGGAAAAAAAAAAAAAAAGGGGGGTGGCTGGTGCTGTGGTGCTGCAAGTTAAGCTGCCACTTGTGACACCAGCATCCCATGTCACACTTGGTTTGATTCCCGGCTGCTCCACTTCTGACCCAGCTCCCAGCTAAATGCAGCTGGGAAGGCAGCAGAAGATGGCCCAAATGCCTGGGCCTCTGCACTCACATGGAAGACTCAGCTGGAGTTTCTGGCTCCTGACTCTGGCCTGCTCTGGCCCTGGCCATTGTGGCCAATTGGGGAATGAATCAGCAGATGGAAGCACATGCTCTCTAATGCTCTAACTCTGCCTTTCAAGTAAACAACCTTTTTTTCTTTTTTTTAAAGATTATTTATTTATTTGAAAGGCAGAAATACAGAGAGAAAGGAGAGGGGGGCATGGGAGAGAGAGAGAGAAAGAGACTGAGATCAAGAGATCAATCTTTCATCCACTGGTTCAATGACCAGACTGGGCCAGGCCAAAGCCAAGAGCTTCTTCTGGGTCTCCCATGTGGGTGCAGGGGCCCAAGCGTGTGGGCCATCTTGCACTGCTTTCCCAGGCATTACCAGAGAACTGGATCAGAAGTGGAGCAGCCAGGACTTGAACTGGAGTCCATACGGGATGCTGGTGCTGCAGGCAGAGGCTTAACCTTCTACGCCACAGCACAGGCTCCAATAAATAAATCTTTGAAAAGATATACACTATCTGGGGCCAGCACTGTGGCGCAGAGGGTTAAAGCCCTGGCCTGAAGCGCCGGCATCCCATATGGGCTCTAGTTCTAGTCCTGGCTGCTCCTCTTCCCATCCAGCTCTCTTCTATGGCCTGGGAAAGCAGTAGAAGATGGCTCAAGTCCTTCGGCCCCTGCACCCACGTGGGAGACCCGGAAGAAGCTCCTGGCTCTTGCCTTCAGATTGGCACAGCTCTGGCCATTGCAGCCATCTAGGGAGTGAACCAGTGGATGGAAGACCTCTCTGTCTCTACCTCTCTCTGTAATTCTGTCTTTGAAATAAATAAAATAAATCTTAAAAAAGACATTAAAAAAAGACACACTATCAAAGCTTAATCAAAAGAAATGGATAACCTAAATAGCCCTATGTGTAATAAGACATTACATGTGTAGTTATTCCTCTCAAAGGAAATTCTATGGCCAGACAGCATTACAGGTCAATAGAACAAAATTTTTAAAGAAATAATACCAATTCTACAAAAAATTCTTCCAGAAAACTAAAGGGGAAGGAGTATTTCTCAACTCTTCCTTTAAGTACAACATTCAAATGAACCAGAGCCAGACAAAACATTTCAAGAACATGAAAAATGGAACAATAACCTTTATGGATACAGATGTAAAACTTCTCAAATAATCTTAGCAAATCAAATCTACCAATACAAGAATAGTTCAAAAAGATCATGGAAAAATGGAATTAACAGATAAATTTATGGGGCCTGAATTGTGGTAAAGCAGGCTAAACTTTGGCTTTCAATGCTAGCATCCCATTATCAGAGAGCTGGTTTGAGTCCTGGCTGTTCTGCTTATGATCCAGCTCCCTGCTAATACACCTAGGAATGCAGAAGAAGATGGGCCCAGTACTTGAACCCCTGCATCCACCAGGGAGACTTGGATTGAGTTCCAGACTCTTGGTTTTGGCCAGGCCCAGCTTTGGCTATTGTGGCCATTTGGGAAGTGAACCAGCAGATAGAAAATCTTTTATCTGTCTCTCCCTCTCTCATTCTGCCTTACAAATAACAAATGAATAAACTCTAAAAACAGGGGGAGGTTTATTTTGGTGCAAAAAAAAAAACCTGAAATCCATGCATAGTTTTTCATAATATTCATTCTCCATGAACTTTAAAAAGATCCCTTTTATATAAAATAGATAATGAATTACTGCATGAAATTTGTTCCAGAAATGCAGGATTGGGTAAATAATTGAACATCAGTGATATATTTGTTAATTAGCGTGATTTAATAATTTCACAATGTATATATTATTATTTTTTTTTTTGACAGGCAGAGTTAGTGAGAGAGACAGAGAGAAAGGTCTTCCTTTTTTGCCGTTGGTTCACCCCTCAAATGGCCACTACAGCCGGCACGCTGTGCCGAAGCCGTGAGACAGGTGCTTCAGCCTGGTCTCCCATGCAGGTGCAGGGCCCAAGCACCTGGGCCATCCTCCACTGCACTCCCGGGCCACAGCAAAGAGCTGGACTGGAAAAGGAGTAACCGGGACAGAATCCAGCGCCCCAACCGGGACTAGAACCCAGTGTGCCAGCACCACAGGCAGAGGATTAGCCTAGTGAGCCGCGGCACTGGCCCATAATGTATATATTCTTATCAACTTAAATATCACATTATATACTCATAATAGAATTTTTGTTAATTATATCCAGAGCTTTGATCTATCATAGAAAGGGCTGAATTTGGTCCTAGTTGAATAAAATAATCACATTTTACAATTATTAATAATGTTTTCACTGCTTAGAGACACTGAGGCCCCACAAATAAATATCGAACCCAGTGAAAAATTTCACTTAATGAATGAACAGTGAGGTTTTATATGAGGCTCAACTGCAAATGAATCTATGATGGCTTGATTTTTAAGCCTTACATTCTCAACAGTGTGAGAAATTTCACTGTGCGGGGCTGGTGCTGTGGCGTAGCAGATAAAGCTGCCACCTGTGGTGCTGGCATCCCATATAGGCACTGGTTTGAGTCCCAGCTGCTCCACTTCCGATCCAGCTCTCTGCTGTGGCCTCGGAAAGCTGTTGAAGACGGCCCAAGTCCTTGTGCCTCTGTACCCACGTGGGAGACCCAGAAGATCCTGGCTCATACCTTCAGATCGGCTCAGCTCCAGCCATTGTGGCCATTTGGGGATTGAACTAAAGGATGGAAGACCTCTCTCTCTCTCTCTCTCTCTCTCTCTCTCTCTCTGCCTCTCTGTAACTCTGTCTTTCAAACAGATAAATAAATCTTAAAAAATAAAGAAATTTTAGGCCGGCGCCGTGGCTCAACAGGCTAATCCTCCGCCTTGCGGCGCCGGCACACCGGGTTCTAGTCCCGGTCGGGGCACTGATCCTGTCCCGGTTGCCCCTCTTCCAGGCCAGCTCTCTGCTGTGGCCAGGGAGTGCAGTGGAGGATGGCCCAAGTCCTTGGGTCCTGCACCCCATGGGAGACCAGGAGAAGCACCTGGCTCCTGCCATCGGAACAAGCGCGGTGCGCCGGCCGCAGCGCGCCAGCCGCGGCGGCCATTGGAGGGTGAACCAACGGCAAAAGGAAGACCTTTCTCTCTGACTCTCTCTCTCACTGTCCACTCTGCCTGTCAAAAAAAAAAAAAAAAAAAAAAAGAAATTTTACTGTGAAAGTAAAATTATTACTGAATATAATTTAAAAGTGCAAATTATCAGAAAGCTGATCATTCTATCTGAGAAAAAAGAAACAATAGGGCCGGTGCCGCGGCTCAATAGGCTAATCCTCTGCCTTGTGGCGCCGGCACACCAGGTTCTAGTCCCAGTCAGGGCGCCGGATTCTGTTCCGGTTGCCCCTCTTCCAGGCCAGCTCTCTGCTGTGGCCAGGGAGTGCAGTGGAGGATGGCCCAAGTGCTTGGGCCCTGCACCCCATGGGAGACCAGGATAAGCACCTGGCTCCTGGCTTCAGATCAGCGCGGTGCGCCGGCCACAGTGTGCCAGCCACGGCGGCCATTGGAGGGTGAACCAATGGCAAAGGAAGACTTTTCTCTCTGTCTCTCTCACTGTCCACTCTGTCAAAAAAAAAAAAAAAAAAAAAGAAAAAAAAAAAAAGAAACAATTATAATACTTTTACTTAAACCTTTTTATTTCAAAAAGAAGCCTAGTATTTATTACATTTTAATAAAGAAACTCCAAACATTCACTGATTTAAAAAAAAACCTAGAAAAATGAAATCAAACATCTATTCTTGATTTAAAAAAACTTAAGAATATAAAATCAGGCCAGCGCCATGGCTCAATAGGTTAATCCTCCGCCATTTGGGGAATGAAGCAACAGAAGGAAGACCTTTCTCTCTGTCTATAACTCTACCTGTGAAAAAGAAAAAGAAAAAGAAAAAGAAAAGGAAAAGGAAAAAGAAAAAAGAAAGAAAGAAAGGAAGGAAGGAAGGAAGGAAAGAAAGAAGGAAAGAAAGAAAAAGATTTATGTATTTATTTGAAAGTCACAGTTACACAGAGAAGGAGAGGCAGAGAGAGAGAGAGAGAGGTCTTTCATCCGATGGTTCACTCCCCAATTGGCCACAATGGCCGGAGCTGTGCCGATCCGAAGCCAGGAGCCTGGAGCTTCTCCTGGGTCTCCCACGCAGGTGCAGGGGCCCAAGGACTTGGGTCATCTTGTACTTCTTTCCCAGGCCATAGCAGAGAGCTAGATCAGAAGTGCAGCAGCCAGGACGCTAACCGGCGCCCACATGGGATGCCAACACTGCGGGCAGCGGCCTTACCCACTATGCCACAGCGCCAGCCCTGTTATCCCCTTTTAAAAACTGAGTAGCCCAAAGCTCACAAAGGCTACTAAGCAGCCTGAGTAGCCTCACATAGCTATTTTACTTGAGAATCAGGCTTTGATTCCAGGTTTGCTTAAGCTCAAAAGCCTTACTCTAGAGGCTACATTGCTGCCTTTTTCTCCCTTAATGTGTCCCATTGCATTGCTACCTCCTTTTACCATAGAGTTTAGAACCTTTTTCTCTTCTGAACACACTGGTGTGGACATCTATGATCTGCCTGTTTGCTCAAGATGATCTATCCTTCTAATGTGGGGAATAAAACTTACTGTCCAACTGAAAATGAAGACCTAGCTTATAATTAGTCAACACTTATAAAAAACCCCTTATCATTTGACAGTCAATGTTAAATTAGTATATAATAAGAATTTCCTTAAAGGCATTTTGTTGCTAAAACCATGCCATAGGCTTCAACAGTTTTAAAAGCAAAATAAAGCTTCTTTGGAAATGCTATTCACTTACGCTGACAGCATTAATATCTGAAACGTGTCCTGTGAAAGACTGCCTACACATCCCATCTCGAATATCCCATAATTTGGAAGAGGCATCGCAAGCACCAGACACAAAAGTCCTCATGTCAGGACTCAGGGAAAGGCTCATCACGTCTCCAGAGTGCCCAGTGAATGTGGTGGTCTGCTGAGCAGTTTCGATGTCCCACAATGCACTGTAATACAAAATAAATAAAAATACTTAATGACAATTATCTCTTCTTACCTTAGCTCCTACTAGTACCCTTAGCTCCCAAAACAGCGTTCTGGAATAAACTCACCAAGTTGTATCTCCTGAACTTGTAACAATTTGGCTGTCATCTAAAAAACGACAGCAGGACAAGTAGCCTACATGAGAGAGAACAGGAATATTTAGGTTAACAGTGATCAGATAACTCAATTACCATTGAAATAGTAATACATCTGTTTAAAAATACAATGTCAGGGGCCAGCGCTGTGGCACAATGGGTTAAAGCCCTGGCCTGAAATGCCAGCATCCCATATGGGTGCCGGTTCTAGTCCCGGCTGCTCCTCTTCCCATCAAGCTCTCTGCTATGGCCTGGGAAGCAGCAGAAGATGGCCCAAGTCCTTGGGACCCTGCACCCACATGGGAGACCCAGAAGAAGCTCCTGGCTTCGTACTGGCACAGCTCCAGCTACTGTGGCCATCTGGGTGGTGAACCAGAGGATGGAAGACCTCTATGTCTCTACCTCTCTCTGTAACTCTTTCAAATAAATAAAATAAGTCTTCTTAAAAAAAAAAAAAGTCAAAGCAACAAGTGTTTGTCAGTGTAGTCTAAATTTTGCTGTTAATTACTTTAAGCTTGATGTGTCTGCAAATGCATTTGATCAACAAACCATTTTTAGGCATTTAGTGTGTCAGTGACACTGTCCTGGGACGACCCCTGACAGCTAAGACAATTACATAAGCAAAAGAGATTCCTTCTCAGAAATCACTATGATCCACAGCAGACTGTGTAAAGACCTGGAGGAATACTAAAATTAACTGTGAGAAATTACAAGAACATCAGTGAAGGCTTTGTGAAAGATGTATCATTTAAATATTTAGCAATCATCAATGTATCAAAACATGGGAATGACAAGAGAATATCATCCAAGACATTTTGGAAAAGCATGGTTAAACTGTACTGCCAAAAATTCACATTGCTGGAAATCAGATGAGTGGCAATAAACTCCCCATTAACACCAGTAACCAAACACTATACTGTAGAAGTAGGGTGGACACACAGGCAAAGAAAGCCAAATGTCTCACGTAGTGAAAAACACCTCATTAGTATCTTAATAGAATGCTTTCAATTATATAACTGAGCACAGATGCCACAATCTCCTACTACATGGCAGCAGAAAATAAGGAAAATTATATTTGCCTCCTTTTTTTTATTTTTTATTTTTTATTTTTTTAATTTTTGACAGGCAGAGTGGACAGTGAGAGAGAGAGACAGAGAGAAAGGTCTTCCCTTGCCGTTGGTTCACCCTCCAATGGCCGCCGCGGTAGCGCACTGCGGCCGGCGCACCGCGCCGATCCGATGGCAGGAGCCAGGTGCTTCTCCTGGTCTCCCATGGGGTGCAGGGCCCAAGCACTTAGGCCATCCTCCACTGCACTCCCCGGCCACAGCAGAGAGCTGGCCTGGAAGAGGGGCAACCGATATTTGCCTCCTTTTTGTACATTACTTGGATTTTTTTTTGCAGTTCTACCATTTTTACATAAACAATATTGCTATTTTGAAAAGTGTTTAAAAAATTTATTAGAGACAGGCAGAGGAGGAGAAGGGAGGAAGGGAGTGGGGAGAAAGGAGGGAAGGAGGGAATGAGGGAAGGAGGAGAATGCTCCCATCCGCTGATTCACTCCCAAAGGCCCACCACAACCAGGATCGGGCTGGGCTGAAGCATGGAGCCAGGAACTCAAATCAGGTCTCTCACATGAGGAGCAAGAACCCAGTTACCTGAGCCATGATTTTCACTGCCTTCCAGGGTCTGCATTGGCAGAGAGCTGGAATCAGAAGCTGAAGCCGAGACTGAAACCCAGGTACTCCAATGTGGGATGTGGAAATCTTAACTGTTAGGCTAAATTCTCACTCCAACAACACAGCCATTTTTCAAAGAAAAGTAAAATTATGATCAACACATATATGATTATTAAAACCAACTGTTTTCCTGATTCATAGTAATTTCTACTCTCCCCCAGTTGACTACTCATCTTTTGACCAGTAGAGCCTAATTTCTCACTCATTGTCCTTGATCACTGCACTCTATAGAAGGAGTCAGTGTGCTAGGAGAGTTAAGACCTAACGAAGCTCACCTGTGTGGCCCGGCAATTCTCGGCTCACTCTCACGTTTCCCTCTCTGGTTTTCAAGTTATATATAGAGCAGATGTTGTCCAAGCCTCCACAAGCCACATAATTACCAGAGGGAGCGTAGGCACATGTCATCACCCAGGAGGACCTCAAAGGAATGGCGTGCATCTGCAGAACACACACAACGCACACATGCTTAGTATAAGGAAAGGAACAAACAGGCATTCATTTTCAAAATCTATTTACAATGAAGTAAATATTACTAACAAATACATCTAAGAAAAACAAGCCAAATAAAAACAACGAAATGGCTTGAGAAAATGAGCAATGAAAAAGCCAGCGCCGTGGCTTAACAGGCTAATCCTCCGCCTTGTGGCGCTGGCACACCGGGTTCTAGTCCCGGTTGGGGTGCCGGATTCTATCCCGGTTGCCCCTCTTCCAGGCCAGCTCTCTGCTATGGCCCGGGAAGGCAATGGAGGATGGCCCAAGTCCTTGGGCCCTGCACCTGCATGGGAGACCAGGAGAGGCACCTGGCTCCTGGCTTCGGATCAGCACGATGCGCTGGCCGCAGCAGCCATTGGGGGGTGAACCAACGGCAAAAAAGGAAGACCTTTCTCTCTGTCTCTCTCTTTCACTATCCACTCTGCCTGTCAAAAAAAAATGAGCAATGAAAAATAAAATAGTAATCACATAAAAATGCCCATTACTTTTTTCATATTATTAAACCTTTTGGAACTATGAAGTGCTCTTTTTAGAAATAATTCTTGGCCGGCGCAGTGGCTCAACAGGCTAATCCTCTGCCTAGCAGTGCCGGCACACCGGGTTCTAGTCCCTGTTGGGGCGCCGGATTCTGTCCCAGTTGCCCCTCTTCCAGGCCAGCTCTCTGCTGTGGCCCAGGAGTGCAGTGGAGGATGGCCCAAGTCCTTGGGCCCTGTACACACATGGGAGACCAGGAGAAGCACCTGGCGCCTGGCTTTGGATAGTGCAGTGCGCCGGCCACAGCGGCCATTGGAGGGTGAACCAATGGCAAAGGAAGACCTTTCTCTCTGTCTCTCTCTCTCACTGTCCACTCTGCCTGTCAAAAATAAAATAATAATAATAATTCTTTTAAGAGAAGCAAGGACATAAAGAAGTTTGAATGTCAATGTAGCCATTTGGAAAATTAAGTGGAAAGTGTTAAAGATTTTACTAAAATTCCGTGTTTTTGCAATAGTGCTCAAAAGAGGAATTTCCCCCAGCAAACCACTGAACAATAAACAGGGAGAGGATGAACAGGTTCCACAGGGGATTAAAACGGTTCTCTGTGAAGGGAGGACACTAATATCCTTCTACTAACAGGCACACACTCTAGGATCTCATGAAAATAATGACGACAGTTTTGCACTGATCTGGTCAGGACTGTCTGTAGGCTGGTTACCCCAACAGCCCTCAACTGCAGGTCAGATGGAAAACCGTAAGGTGTGCAGGAAGACCAAGGGTGAGCAGTCCATACGCCAAACAGTGCCCCTGTTGATCATTTGTGTGATCTCACTTAAATCAGTATTTTAGAAGTACAATTATTTTTGTTTCAGGAAAATATAGTTGAGACATATTTAATGCTAATTAATATTCTAAAAACTGTCATATTACCTAGCTTTAAAATCTCAGACTAAGAGACTGTTTATTTCACAAACAGTATTTTCAAATATTTAATAAAAACACTGGTATGTTTATACAGAGTATAAGGGTGTTTGACTTATGAAAGTATTCTTGAACCCTTTTCACTACACTCAACAACTTTAAATCAGGGATTCCTTCCAGTGGACATATTAAGAGTCTCCACAATCTTTGCCACCAAGACTGTTTGCCTCCAGTCCACCCCATGAGCAGTCCACAAACACAACTCAATGCTTGTAGTGAGCCAAAGAAAAGCTTCACATTAGCCATGACTAGAAATAAAAGTCTCAGGGACGTTGTATTATTAGGAAATAAGAGGTTTTTAAAAAACTTTTCATTTATATGTAAAAATGGTACTCTCTTCTGTTGTTCAAGTATGCTGTAAAATTCATGCAAAACACACTGCATGTTCCCATAGTTTGTCCTTGGAAATAAAAAAATACCACATATTAAGAGTAATACTAAAGAGAGGATGTAGGTGAAAATAAATAGAATAAATTTATCCCAGAAGGTAACTAAATTTGTAGTAATAAAAGAATTGGTGGACAGTAAATTAAGAGTATATAAAGGAATGATTAAGAAATTCTACCTTATTTGTTGTATAGCTATCCCAAATAATTAATTTTCCATCTTGGGAAGCACTGACCAGTAGCCTAGAGGAACAAACACAAAAATTATTTGATAAACAGAGGGAAAAAGTAGCTTAGTTATGCATATATAATTTTCTAATTTAAATATTGATACCATAGATGTTCTTCCAACTTAAAAAAATTAATACTATACACCCCAAATTTTGAACATAAATTAAAAAATAAAACTTGGCAACTGATCAAAACTGTTCCTGGTTATAATCTTTTTCATAGTGACATTTTAGTTATTAGTCAAGATTTTGGTAGATAATAGTGGACTAGTTTACTGATTTGGTTAAATTTAATAACACAGTAAGTACATACAGGCCTGACAATCGTAGTTCAATAAGTCAATAAACATAGACCTTAAAAGTACAACATAAGATACACTCATGCTCTGGAGACCTCTACCATCTGCTGCAGATAAGACATTTATGCATATTTGTAAGAAATCAACTAAGTGAAAACTCTCAGAAGACTGGTATAAAATAAAATATCATAGGAGAGTAAAAAAACAAGGATGTGTCTTGAAAAATGGAATTTTGAAAGCTAAAGATAGAGAAAAGTGTGTATTCCAGGAGGAGGGTAAGAATGATCTATGACAGGAGATAGAAAAATACAACAGAGTTTCAGGAGTTCCAAGTCTTCCACTTGTACAGAGCCCTGAGAAGGAAAACAAGCAGAGAAAAGCAGACTGGGTTTACACTCCAGAGAGCTCTGTTTACAGACTAAGGACTACAAACTCTTGATTATGTAATTTATTAGTCACCAATTTTGCTTTTATAGCTTTAGTTTTCACGCTGGAGCAAAATTCAAGATCCACAAGAATACACAAGTGAAAAAATTACCCTCCTCTGCCTATCCCCAGCCCCTATTCCTTTCCCTACAGGTGAATAACATCACCAGGTTCTTCTGTAGCACTCACTGTTAAGTTTTTACCCAAGGTGACAGTGGCATAAGGGATGGAACTAAACATTCTTTAAAGATCTGTTGGCATCATCAGCATACGAGTTGAGAAGGACATAAAGTAATGAGCTGGCAATCAGAATGGGGGGAAGACAAGCTGAGAAGGTCCTAGGTCACACTTTTGTTTTTCTATGAAGATTAATAATTTTGAGAAAAATTTTAGGAAAGCAAGAACCACTGTTTCAAGTGATTCTACTTGAGTTAAAATTGCTATATCAACAGGCAAATTATTTTTATCTTAAAATTCTTTAAGAAAAAGATGAAATACTTCTCCTAGCTTTATAAGAGTTAATTTTAAAAAATGCATTCTCCTCTTAAGAGAAGCACATTCTGCATTCTGTACTCAAGTATCCTGTTTACATCTGAGGCTTCCACTACTTTACAATTTTGGTGTCTCCTGGAGAACAGACTCAATGTACAATTCTTACTAAAAAACAGTTTCTTGATTTGGACATTTCCCAATAAGATTAACCAACTCAAAGGAACAAGCAAAACACTGTGCAGCAGGCAGACCTGCTATTTCTAGACACTCTGTAAACATCACAGGCTGCACTGGAACCCCAAGAACACAGTAAATTGTGGTGCCCAAATCATCAAACTCCAAGCCAGGTGGCACCATGTCTGCACATGTACACTTGCAGACATTAGTACCTGCACATTTGAGCAGGTGCAATTATGGCTGTGGCTGCGGAAGTAAAAAGACATATTCAATGAAAATATCCTTGTTTCACATAATTCCATCCTTTTTGAATTTAAATAATAAATAACTGTAGCAACATCTAGTAACTTACACATAGAAAGTATTCAATCAGTATTTGGCTATTAACTAAATTTCAGGGTTAATAATAAAACTACTTTTGGTATAATAAAAAAAAAAAAAAACAGAATATACTACCCCAATGCAAAGAAAAGAATCTTCTTCTAAGAGTTTCTCCAGATCATTTGATAAGGATATTGAGAGATGAATTTATTTTCTATATTAAAGATTTTTAAATTTCTAAAGTGCTAATGAATACTCTTAGTGAAAACAAAATGGTCATATTGGATGCATTTTCTGAAAACACTACATATAGGTTGTTTTTAAATAAAAAATATAATTATACTCCTTAACAAAAATAATTCTGCTGGCAGTTTGAGAATGACAGGGACAAACCTTGAGTCATATCCCCAGTGCATTGCATAGATCTTAGCGAGGTGGCCCCTCAGTGTACGTCTTGTTCGCATTTGTACTCGGCCCACGGAGTCCATGTTGGATGTGATCTTTAGAAAGTGACAAAAGTTATTCTTTACCTTAGACACAGCTCAGAAGATAAACTGGAAACAATCAGTAGATTAAAAAAAATCCTTAATGAAAAACCAGCCATTAATAAAAATCTAGTACTGTGTGATATTCATAATTTTTCTATAAGAAAGATAGTTTTATAGTTGTACAGTGCATAAAATAGTCCATGTTGGATGTGATCTTTAGAAAGTGACAAAAGTTATTCTTTACCTTAGACACAGTTCAGAAGATAAACTGGAAACAATCAGTAGATTAAAAAAAATCCTTAATGAAAAACCAGCCATTAATAAAAATCTAGTACTGTGTGATATTCATAATTTTTCTATAAGAAAGATAGTTTTATAGTTGTACAGTGCATAAAATACTTCTTTAAAGTAATTAATATTAATTAAACTAATGAAATTTTACTAAGACCTTCTAAAAGAAAAAAATTTTTGAAAATCAATCAAGGTCTACGAAAAAAGATTCAGAAACTAAAAAAACTAAAAAAACTAAAAAAGCGTAAGAGTGAATGGGGGATGGATTCCTGGCTCCTGTCTCAGGTAGGCAGACCATGGGAAGCATGGTAATAGCTCAGGTAGTCAAGTTCCTGTCAGCCACATGGGAGACCTACATTGCTTTTCTGACTCCTGACTTCAGCCACAGCCCCTCCCCAGTCATGGCAGGAATTTAGGGAGTGACCCAGCAGATGGGAGCTCCTGCTCTCTCTCTCTAATAAATAAAAATACTTAAAACATTTTTAAAGGAATCATCAAGTATATGAATCTATATGTTTCATAGCATTTATCTCTTCCACATATATTTTAATGGTATGTTTTTTAAAAGTATGTGCTCTGTGAAGTATTTGACAAATTACAAAATGTTTTCATGTAGGTTCATTTATTAAATAAGCACTAATTAAAATAATCTGAATGTCACTTATCTCAGTGGCAAGTTGTTTCATGTGAATTACTAAAATGAATTAAGGAAAAAAATATTTTACCTGAATAAGTGTTGCATCATTACATGCTTTCCTAGCATCCTAAAGTAGAGAAAGACAGTTACAACACATTTAGATTTGGAACCTGCAGATATGATTAAAATATTTTCATTTAAAATGTAGACTTACAAATAAACATTTTACCATGCCATATAATCATTAAAATTTTATTGAAATAAAATTCCCATAACATAAAATTGACCATCGTAGGGCATATAACTCAGTGATTTTTAATATATTTATAATGGTGTACAATCAGCACCTTTATCTAATTTCAGAACATTCCCATCACCTTGAGAAATAAGCCATACACACCCCAAATTCTTCTTTCCTCTGCCTCCCACTGGCCCCATGCCCCAGCCTAGCAATCACTGATTCATGTTCTTTTCTGGGATTTGCACTTCATAAAAATGGAGTCACACAATGTGAGGTCTTTTAGGACCGCTTCTTTCACTATGCATGATCTTTCAAGGTCCAGTCCTGTTCCAGCATGTATCAGTGCCTCTTCATTCCCTTCTTATGACAAAATAATATTCCATTTTATGATACAGCATATCCTGTCTATCTATTCATCAAAACTGATGGACCTTTGAGTTAATCCATTGTTTGGCTATTATGAACATTTACACACAGTTTTGTGTATCTCTGTTTTCAATTCTTTTGGGTATCCTGGGTACTTCAAAAGGTTGTAGGAAAATGGAATTAAAAGTTAAAATCCACACATTGGTTTTTCACAAAAGCTTCCAGGAACTTCTGAAAGCTCCCTCACATGCACAGGAGCAGAACTAGGGGGTTGCATGGTAGCGCTGATCTGTCTGTTGCTCCATAGCAGCACCATTTTTCAGGGATATCAGCAAGATAGCAGGGTTCCAGCTCCTTTGCATCCTCACCAATACTCGTAATTGTCCTCTTGAATTATTATGAAAGCCATCACAGAGGAAGTAACACTTCATTACAGTTTCAACTTGTATGTATTTCCTTAATGATTAAATTGGGTACCTTTTCATGAGTCTGATGGTCATATACAAGCATTTCAAAAAACTTTACATGTAAATTATATGCGAATTATGTTTTTCCACAAACTTTCTAAGTACCCTCATAAATGTATCTTCTTTGGAGAAATGTCTACTCAAAGCCTATGACAACATTTAAGTTAAAATTGAGTTGTCTTTATTGTTCAATTGTAGGAGTTCCTTATATATTCTGGATTCTAGGTCCTTATTAGAAGTGTGATTTGCAAATATTTTCTCTTGTCCTGTGGGCTGTCTCTTCATTTTGTTAGTTTTAAATGTTTTAAATGATGGTGAAGTCCAATTTACTGATTTTTTTTTCTTTTATTGCTTGTACTTCTGGTCATATTTAACTTTTACCTAAGTCAAGGTCATGAAGATTTTCACCCATACTTGCTCCTGAGAATTTTACAGTTTAAAATGTAACATTTAGAACTTATTCCTATCTAAATCATTGACTTCCTTAAAATCTTGGCAACAGGTCTGGTTATGACTTCACTCTGCTCAGAACCAACAATTTCCTGGTGAGTATTCTTCATCCATGTGTTGTTTTTACTGTCTCCCCTTCACCTTTTTTTAACTGTAGTCTCTCTGCAAAGATTTTATTCTGCACTTAAACAAGTTCTTCTGAAAGAGCTCTTGTAAAAGGGTCACACTGGAAAGGGTCACAGCAGTCTTGAAAGTTATCAGAGATTCTCCCTGCTTTGTGCTAAGGTTCTTCATGTGTGTGTGTAAGTGTTTTTAGCTTTTACTTTTCCCTGCACAAAGAAGTAGACGGCTTCCAGGCTACCCACAATCCAGCCTCTTTCCTGCACCCTGCTCACCAAGAGGCTGCCTACAAGATGGCAAGTCTGTATCCTTCCACTCTTAGCACCGCCTTCTTCAGTGCCAACAGAGCCCAAGGAAGCATCTGTTCTGTGGTTCCAAAGAAGCGCTGGTTGGGCTTGGCCCTTCCGCAGAGCTCCCTACTTTGCAGCTGCAGGCACCTTCCCGCAGGCTGTTACATCAGTGTATTTGGCAGCTCTTCCCCACCCTGTTACGGTGTGAAGTTCTAAGTGACTTAATTTTGCTGCAGCTGGGGCTAGTATTTGTTTCCTATCCTCTTTACTATTTTGAGTTGATTTCCAAGGGTAAAACATGTCAGACACATCTTGATTTTGCCACTAATTTTAATGTTTCTGTAATTGAGCATTTTAGAGATTTGTACTTTCCTAGTATATAACAATAGAACATCTGCCTCGTTGTATTGCTCCCAAAATCTATGATTCTAGGGGAGTGAGTAGGGAAAGGATTGTTTGTATTTCAGCTGCGACTACAGATACTCCTAACTTTTCAGGAACACGGGAGCCAATCATCCATACAGGAATTCATTATGACTGATTTTTGGAGAGTTACTTAAAGCATAATAAAGACAAATGGACCTTTTCTGGCCTTAAAATTATTTATTATATGTACACTGATAAACTAAAAAGCAAATGTTGTACATTGCTGATAATAAATACAAGTGTAAACATTTCAAGATGAAAAAGTTCTTACCTGGATCTGATTCCGTAGCTGTTCTGCTTCCTGCCTCAACTGTTCCAGTTCACTCATCCTTGAATCTGTTACTTCACCACTAACAAGTGAAACTGAGTGAGAGAGAGAGGGAGACAGGGGGAGAGATTTTGATTCAGTTTTCCATTTACATCTTAATCTACTTTTTTTTTTTGACAGAGTGGATAGTGAGAGAGAGAGACAGAGAGAAAGGTCTTCCTTTTTGCTGTTGGTTCACCCTCCAATGGCTGCCATGGCCGGCACGCTGCGGCCGGCGCACCACGCTGATCCAAAGCCAGGAGCCAGGTGCTTCTCCTGATCTCCCATGGGGTGCAGGGCCCAAGAACTTGGGCCATCCTCCACTGCACTCCTGGGCCATAGCAGAGAGCTGGCCTGGAAGAGGGGCAACCAGGACAGAATCCGGCGCCCCGACCGGGACTAGAACCCGGTGTGCCGGCACCGCAAGGTGGAGGATTAGCCTATTGAGCCACGGCGCCCGCTTAATCTGCTTTTAAAAATACTGAAATACTACTTCTTTTTGAGTCCTTCTGAAAATCAAAATGAGATACCCAATTATGACTGGAAGTTCAAGTTGTTTAGTAAATGAAGATCTGGATTATTCACTGAAGGGTTTGGGTTTTTTTATTTGTTTTGTTTTCTTTTATTTGAAAGGCCGATTTACAGAGAGACAAAGAGAAATCTTCCATATGCTGGTTCACTCCCTAATGGCCACAACAGACAGGCCTAGGCAAGACAGAAACCAGGAGCCAGGAACTTCTTCAGGGTCTCCCACATGGGTACAGGGGTCCAAGCGCTTCAGCCATCTTCCACTGTTTTCCCAGGCCATTAGTAGGGAGCTGGATCAGAAGTGGAGTAGCCAGGACTTGAATCGGTGCCCATAGGGATGTCTGCGTCACAGGTGACAGCTTTACCCACTACACCACAGTGTTGGCCTCTAGGTGTCACCCTTAATTTCTATTTCTTTCATACCTTCCCCATCTAATCTACTGGCAAATCATGTCAATTATTCCTTAAAAGTGATTTAATGATTTGGCCGGCGCCGTGGCTTAACAGGCTAATCCTCCGCCTTGCGGCGCCGGCACACCGGGTTCTAGTCCCAGTTGGGGCGCCGGATTCTGTCCCGGTTGCCCCTCTTCCAGGCCAGCTCTCTGCTATGGCCCGGGAAGGCAGTGGAGGATGGCCCAAGTGCTTGGGCCCTGCACCCGCATGGGAGGCCAGGAGAAGCACCTGGCTCCTGGCTTCGGATCAGCGAGATGCGCCGGCCGCAGCGGCCATTGGAGGGTGAACCAATGGCAAAAAGGAAGACCTTTCTCTCTGTCTCTCTCTCTCACTATCCACTCTGCCTGTCAAAAAAAAAAAAAAAAGTGATTTAATGATTTAAGATCTAATTTTGATTAACTCCACTTCTACTACCTCAGTCCAAGCCAACATCATCTCTCACATGATGATGTGAGAGATGCCTCTGACCACTCTCAAGTCTAGCCTAACTACAGGAACTAGTGAGCCCTTTAAAGGTACATCTCTTCTGCTCCAAGTACTCCAATAAACTGAACTCTTTATCTTGACCTGTAGATACAATCTCTACCTCTCATAAACACACATGCACACACACACAGGTGGACCGTGGGGAGAGAGTCCCTTCATGCTTCTGACCTCATTTCCCTCCGGTGCTCACCTTGCCCCACCAGCCACTTGAAAGCTTTCTTGAAGTTCCTTGAATACACTGAACAGGCTCCAGCCCTGTGTCTTCAACACTTGACCTTCCCTCTGCCTGGACCATCATCACTTGCTCCCTTACATCTGCTCAGCTGTTCCCTTCTCAGAGAGCCCATCACTGCCAACACAAATGCACCCAACCATTCTCTTCTTCTTGGCCCCTAACCCTGTCTCATTTTTCACAATAAGACCCAATACCCAAAAAAGTCTGTATTGACTTTTTTGTGATCTATTTTCTCTTGGTAAAATCTAAGCTCCTTGAGGCAGAGTCTTTGTTTGCTTTATCCTTTGCTATATTCCTAGCATCCAAGATACTTTGGTCTCCAGTAAATAAACCTGAAATAGCTTGAAAAATAAAAGAAAATTCATTCCAAGGCTAGGATAAAACAGAGCCAAAAGCATAAGAGTGCTACCTCTGGGAGAGACCAGGAATGAGAAGCGACAGGACTCTCTAGCTAGCTCTTCCATATCTTTCTCTCTTCAAATCTGCTGTTTTTCCTTTCTAAGGAATGACTTTCTCTGCTTCTTCAAGCATCTGAACCAAATTTATGTTTCCTTGGATCAATGATGTATCCCAAAATGACCATTCCAAGTCCAACTCAAAAGAGAATCTGATTTCCCATAGAAAGAATTTGTTTCTGGCACCTATCTTCCACTCATATCAACTACAGTACAAAAAAATCTACTTACTCTTTCAGAACTAAGTTTAAACTTATTTTGTCAAATTAAAAAATAAATCTGTTGGGATTGACTGGAATGGCACCTAAGTATAAAGCAGTCTGAGAAGAACTGAAATCATTCTAACATTCCACTTCTAGTTTAATATTATGGCCTCTCTACAAATTGAAAATTTCTATCTTCCTATCTTTCTATTTTTTCATTCTGCCAAACTGACAATAAGCAGCATGCAGAATCTCTGGAGTCGCAACCCTATTGCCCTTGCTGAACCATACCTGGGATATCTTAGTTCCCCAGATCCTACAGACCCCGATTGGTTCTGATGCTTATTTTCCAGGTCAAAAAAAAAAAAAAATCCTGAGCAAGCAGGACTAGTTTAAAGTCTCTCCTGCTGAGTTGCCAATATACTAGAAAGGAGTATCAAAGGGGCTGACAGGGTCTCAGAACTTCAAAGCACATTCAAAACCATCTGTCACCCCACCTACCTCTGTCCCACCCCAAAACCACATCCATATATAGGTGACCCTCTAAAACAGGAGCTATCTGCTGCAAGTTACTTGAGACAGACAATGATCTGCAACAAATGAATGAAACTTTCCAGGCTGAGTGCCCCACAGAATGGAGCTTCCACGAATAGAAACCCCAAACAGAAAAAGCAGTTCCCTCGCCACTCCACCTGGTGGACGGGGGACTATTGAGAGAAACAATTTGCCAGGGAGCCTGAGCATTACTGCACATTCCTGCTGAGCACAACAATAATTCAAGGCCTTAGTCCCTTTCACTTGGCTCATCTCTCAAGGTTATATTTTTGACAAGTAACATTGAGGAATGAGACAATGTCTCCTCAAAAGACAAAGAGCAGGTTTCCTTCTGCTTACTACATTACCCAAACTCAGTATTTCCGGGCTGTGATGTAAACCCAATACTTGTACAGTATTCATCTATTCCCACCTGTGTCACCCCTGTGGCAACTGAGGAGCTGGAAGAATCAACACAAACCAGCAAGTGCCATGCTACTTGCTGTGTTCTAAGTCATAAAATCTTTTGTAAGGTGGGCATTGTGGTACAGTAGATTAAGCCACTGCTTGGGACACCCACATCCCATATCTGAATGCCTGATTCAAGTCCAAGCTACTTCACACTTCCAATCTGGCTTCCTGCAAATGAGCCTGGGAGGCAGGCCCAAGTACTTGGGGATCTTCCCACCCATATGGGAGACTGAGATGGAACTCCTGGGTCATAGCTTGGCCTAGTTGGTTGTGGGCATTTGGGGAGTGAACCAGCAGATGGAAGATCAATCTCTCTGCCTTTGAAATAAACAAACAAATCTTTTTAAAAAGTCCTTTGTCTCTGACCAAGGAGTCTCATGTCTTCTACCAGCATGTGTGAAACAGTAATAGGTTAATTTATTAGCCTGTAAGTAGGTAAAAGTTCCAGACCTTTTGCAGTTCTTGATGGGAATAAGGTTCATAAGAAAAAATGTGTGGGTTCCAACAGGAAAAAGAATCTATTTGTGGCAGGTTCCTTCCTATCTGGATTAGATTCCCAGTCTAGCACTTCACCAAGAATTTTCCTGGTACCCTAGTCTCCCATCCTTCTATCTTGTATGCTCAACAGACAAAACCACAGCTTCAGATGAACCAAATACCTACTTTCTTTCAGCCAGCACTGAAGTGGCCAAATGTTGACTGAGAAGTCAAACAATGGTGCATATTAGTTTTATTACACATGCACATCACCAATCTCATCCGGGCCCTCAAAACCAGCTGGCAATTTTAATGCAGTGTTTTTTGTTTTTTGTTTTTTGTTTTTTGTTTTTTTTTTACTCATCAATTTCACTCTTAGTATCAACTATTTCAATTCCTTTGCACTCTCTGCAAACTTTAACCTTCTCATGACCCCACTTGTGGTACACCTTGCCATTCACATCTTTGAGAAAGTAGAAGCCATCAGACATGAATTCTTCCCTTTTCCCAAACAGACATACAAAGCTGCACATACATGGACATGACCAACTCATGTTCTCCTCCTTCCCTTTTATTACAATAGAAGAGCTGACTTTTCTGATACTTGGGTCAATTCCTGCACTGGTTATTTAAACTCACAATCCTACTCCTCTAGCATATTCAATCTCTCCCCTTTTTATTTCTCCTTTGTTTTAGTCTTTTTTACTAGGAACATTTTCTAGTACAAAGATAGAGAAATCTGTATAATAAGCACCTGTATTACTCATCATGTATATAAAATGTTTACAGTTTTTGCCATATTTGCTTCATCTATGTTTGATTTTTGGTAAAGTACTTTAAAGTTAATTACAGATATCAAGACGTTTTACCACTAAACGCTCCAATATACAAGTGTACTTCAAATGTTTCATAGAAAATAAATTAGGGGTCAGTGTTGTAGCATACTGGGTTAAGCTGCCACCTGCAATGCCAACAGTCTAAATGAGCACCACGGGTTCAAGTCCAGGTTGCCCTATTTCTGATCCAGCTCCCAGCTAATGTGCTTGGGAAAGCAGCAGAAGATGGCCCAAGTGCCTGGACCCCTGCCATCCACGTGGAGACATATGAAGCTCCTGGCTCCTGGCTCCAGCTTGGCCCAGCCTCAACTGTTGCAGCCATTTGGGGAGCAAACCAACAGAATCTCACTCTTGCTCTCTCAGGCTCACTCTGTAACTCTGCCTTTCAAATAAATAAATATTTTAAAAAGTGAATTAAAAGGTAAATTTATTTTGGTACGCAGAGTTTTGAAACCCATGCATTGTTTCTTCATAATACACATTTTCCATGAACTTTTTGAATATTTTCTCATACACCTCTAAAAATACCAGGACATTTTTCTACCAAACCACAATTCCACAGTCACAGATGCTGAAACTAACAGTAAGCATTTATTACCCAGTTCATTTTCAAACTTCCCCCACTGTTCCACCAGTGTTTTTTTTTTTTTAACATCTGATATGTTCAAATCAGGATATAATTAAGGACTACATAATACATGTGGTCATGTCTGACCACTGCTAAGTCTCTCCATCTTTTTTCCTTATTAATTAATGGAGAGACTAGGCTACCTGTCTTGCAGAACATCCCTCATTCTCTTTCCTTCCTCCTGGTACTGTCCAACCTGATTCTCCATCCTCTGTGCAGCCTATAAACTGGAAAGACCTCAGATCCATAGACTAGATTATACCCAGGACCCTTGTACTCATATTTGGCAAGAATCCTTAATACTATAGTATACCACTATGAATTTTACATTTGAGCCCTTTTTACTGAAGCTAACATGGGTCAATCCCTCCATCTCGCCCACCAAAAAAATCTGTGAGGAGCCTTCCCATAGTGGTTAAACATGCCCAAGTCTCCCCCTTAAGAAAAATATAAAGAAAAGTCTTTGACTCGACATTTCACCATCATTATGGTCCTTTTTCTTCCTTTATTAATTAAAAGTCTCTAAAGAGAGTTGCCTGCACATGGCCCCATTTCCTCATGTAAGTTCTGAATTCCCAAACCTCATTCTTGGCCAGCAGACTCCTGCAGGCATGAGAGAATGGGAGCGAGCAGTCACAGGGCAAGGGGCCAGCTGAGACGTGCTCTTAAGCCACAAAGTCTGAACCCTTGGGATGCCTGCACCAGATAAATGCCAGCTTTCTTTGGATGTCTGAACAGAAATGTCAAGCTGCCTTTCCTTCATGCTTCTAAAAAGAGGAACTAACCCTTCACTCTTAAAAAAAATCAGATTTGTCACTTAAAGAACATTTTGAATACACAGAGTTCCTAAATTGATCTTTCCTTCCCATTCAACAATGTTTGAATTCCTGAAAATACCAATAAAGCATGAATTTAGCATAGACTAATTATAAATGACTCCCAGGCAAGCCAGAAGTCCACCTAGGGCAAAATGGGATGACGAGATGCCCCTGGTGAAATCTAATATGACTGTCTTCCTAAATAAATCATATTTTGAAGGTGAGGATTCAAAGTGGGTCAACTATGTATGGACACTATGTATACAAGAGAGCTTCAAAGAGTTAGTGGAAGGGCTGGAACTGTGGTGTAGTGGATTAAGGTGTCATCTGCAGTGCTGGCAACCCATATGGCCACTGGTTTGAGTCCTGGCTGCTTCACTTCCAATCCAGCTCCCTGCTAATGTGCCTGAGGAAGCAGTGGAAGATGGCCCAAGTGCTTGGGTCTCTGCACCTACTTTGG
Organism: Lepus europaeus; assembly: GCF_033115175.1. Classification (NCBI taxonomy): domain Eukaryota; kingdom Metazoa; phylum Chordata; class Mammalia; order Lagomorpha; family Leporidae; genus Lepus; species Lepus europaeus. The sequence goes on along the minus strand of NC_084828.1, from coordinate 100,492,087 downwards.
AGAACCTTGGCGCAGCCCTGGTCATTGTGGCCATTTGTGGAGTGAACCACCAGATGGAAGACTTCTCTCTCTGCCTCTGCCTTTCCCTCTCTGTAACTCCACCTTTCAAATAAATAAATCAATCTTTTAATAAAAAGTTAGTGGAACAAACAAGACAACAAGATACATTTATTTTGGTGTAAAAAAAGAAACACCTTGAAATAGTATATATAAGAAGTCTTCAAAAATGTTAGTGTAAAAATGAATGTTATGAAAAAATGATGTATGGATTTCAATTGTGTTGTACCAGGTACAGTTAAGTAGCTCCCTCTAACTCTCCACCTCAGGCAGGGTCAAATTCAGAGACACAAAGTCCTCTGGAGGCACTGATTGTGACTGGCAGAGAGCAAAGCCATTAACTGCTCATCCTCCTGCAGTTCCTTTACACCACAGTTTAATAAAGGACAGAAACCAGGGATGTGGTCAACTATTTTCTAAAACCCTGCAAACACTATATAGGGAAAAGGCAAATGTGGAAAGCAAGGTGAGGGGGGATAATCAGCAAGATGAGTCACCCACACCTGAAGATGGGCACAGGGTCCCTGCCAGGCTCACCAACTGTAGTGTAAATGGACTCCAAGCCCTCCTACTCAAAGCTCAGCACAATCAGGACTCCAGTCTAAGTGATGAAACCAAAAACGAACTATCCCTCACCAGACTGTCCCTAAATCATAGAGAAAAAAGGAAGAGACTACAGACAGAAAATAACATTTTCCATCTACTTGGGTCATGTGTATAACAGAAAGTTGAGGTCAGATTCCAAGATAGCAGAATAGGGAGGGAGCTTATTGTTCTAGTCTAAGGGAAGATAGTTTAAAAAAAAAAAAAGTGGAGGGGCCCGTGCTGTGGTGTGGTGGTAAAGCCTCTGCCTGCAGTGCCGGCATCCCATATGGGCACCGGTTCGAGACTCGGCTGCTCCACTTCCAAATCCAGCTCTCTGCTATGTCCTGGGAAAGCAGTGCAAGTTGGCCCAAGTCCTTGGGCCCCTGCACCCATGTGGGAAAACCCGGAGGTAGCTCCTAGCTCCTGGTTTTTGACTGGCTCATCTCTGGCCATTGTGGCCTATTGGGGAGTGAATCAGCAGATGGAAGACTTTCTCTCTCTCTCCTTCTTCCTTTCTATGTAACTCTGACTTTCAAGTAAATAAATATAATTTCTTAAAAAGTGGAGAGAGTCTAATTTCTGGGAAGAGTTAGGAAGAAAACTACAGAGGAAACTTCATGCAAATTATGAACGCTGTGGATCTACATGGAGGGTGTGGACATCAACAACTCAGGACCCCAGCAGCTGAGAGCCTCAGCACCAGCTTTGCAGTACAGTGAGATGAGACTGCAGAAGCCCAAGCCACTGGTGATAAAGCTGGGGGAAGAACCTGGTATAAGTCCAGCTTAGAGCCCAGTGGAGGGCAGTGTACCTGCCAACCTAGAAGAGAGAAAAAAAAAAAAAAAAAGAGTGGCATGTTTCTCTCCCCTTGACTACCAGGCACCAGTATCCTGTAACTAGTTGAGAGAGTGGAGACACCATTTTGGACATACATAACAGCTATACCAGCTTGTGTCTGTGCACCCAGCAACCACCTGAGAGGAGATGCCCGAATTTGGCTGGGAGAATTGACAGGGGGCTGGGCACTAGTGACTGTGAAAACACTGTGACTGAGAAGGAAGGCATGTGGTTTGCCTAGGTCTCTGAGCAGTCACTGTGGGTGGCACCACACGCTCAGGGCTTCCTGATTGCCTGATGAGAGTCACTGTGGCCAGATTCGTGCTCACACTGAGGATTGTACAGATCCTTTGTGTGGTTCTTGTGGCAGTGCAGATGAATACTGCACACACTGAGCTAGCCCTTGGGCATTTGTCTCCTTGGAGGAGAGGAGGTGAATGTAGGGCAATAGAGCTGATCAAACTTCCCCTCTGATAAAAAAAAATTTACCATGCCCAACTTGGGTGTCACCTTAAACACACCCCTCACCCTGGAGCACTGAACAGAGTTCCCAGGTGACACACAGCACATAGTTCTGAGTATTCACTGAAAGAGCAGACACTCCACTAAGCCACAGAAGCTTAATCCAAAGATAAAAGCCATAAAAGCCATTACAGGGAAAAAAAAAAAAAACAACTAGTATCTTCACAAATGCCAAAGATAAACACAGAAACTCAAGAAACAAGAATAAGGAGGACAATATGATGCCTCCAAAGGAACACAACAACACAACACTAGAATGTAAAAATGAAGAGACTGAAGAAATGCCAGAAGTGGCATTCAAAAAATTGATCATAGGACTATTTAGAAGTAATCAGAAGCAAATCCATGAAATAGAGATTTTAAAGAGAAATTAAATATTGGAAATGAATAATTCAATAAAACAAATAAAAAATATGGTGGAAAACCTTAACAACAAACTTGGTGAGGCAGAAGAAAGAATATATCAATTGGAAGATAAGTCTCTGGAAATTTTACAACCAGACCAAGAAAATTAGAAAACTAAAAAATTTATAGGATTTATAAAATTTATTTTCTTCTTTTTTTTTAAAATTTTTGACAGGCAGAATGGACAGTGAGAGAGAGAGAGACAGAGAGAAAGGTCTTCCTTTGCCGTTGGTTCACCCTCCAATGGCCGCCGCGCTGATCCAAAGCCAGGAGCCAGGTGCTTCTCCTGGTCTCCCATGGGGTGCAGGGCCCAAGCACTTGGGCCATCCTCCACTGCACTCCCTGGCCACAGCAGAGAGCTGGCCTGGAAGAGGGGCAACCGGGACAGAATCCGGTGCCCCGACCGGGACTAGAACCCTGTGTGCCGGCGCTGTAAGGCAGAGGATTAGCCTGTTGAGCCACGGCGCTGGCCAGATTTATAAAATTTCTATAGATTTATAGAATACTATCAAACAATCTAATATATGGGTCTTAGGAGTTCCTGAAGGTATGGAAAGAGAGAAAGGATTAGAAGGCCTTTTTAGTGAAATAATTACAGAAAACTTCCCTAATTTGGAGAAAGAAAGGGACATCCAAGTACAGGAAGTACACAGAACTCCTAATAGACATGACCAGAAGAGATCTTCTCCATGACACATTGTAATCAAACCCTCAACAGTAAAAGATTAAAAAAAAAATTCTAAAAGGGACATGAGAGAAATGCCAGATCACTTTCAGATTATCTGCAATAAGACTCACAGCTGACTTCTCATCAGAAATCCTACAGGCTAGGAGAGAACAGTGAGATATATTCCAAGTCTTAAGAGAAAAACACTGCCAACCCAGAATATTGTATCTGTCAAGCTCTCATTTATGAATGAAGGTGAAAATAAAGACATTCTATAACAAGCAGAAATGGAAAGAATTTGTCACCACCCATCCAGTCTTACAAAAGATGCTTACGGATGGATGTGCTATACACAGAAACATGGTCACCACTATGAAAGAAGGTGAAGGTAGAAAATCTCCCAGTAAAAGTACAAAGAAAATCCAAAGTAAATAATAAGAATATTTATGGAAAAATGGCAGGGCCAAGTCATTACTTACCAATAGTCACCTTGAATGTAAATGGCCTTAACTCTCCAGTTAAAAGCTACAGACTGGCTGAATAGATTAAAAAACAAAACTCGTTTGGTGCCGTGGCTTAACAGGCTAATCCTCCGCCTTGCGGCGCCGGCACACCAGGTTCTAGTCCCGGTTGGGGCGCCGGATTCTATCCCGGTTGCCCCTCTTCCAGGCCAGCTCTCTGCTGTGGCCCGAGAGTGCAGTGGAGGATGGCCCAAGTCTTTGGGCCCTGCACCCGCATGGGAGACCAGGAGAAGCATCTGGCTCCTGGCTTCGGATCAGCGAGATGCGCCGGCCGCAGCGGCCATTGGAGGGTGAACCAATGGCAAAAAGGAAGACCTTTCTCTCTGTCTCTCTCTCACTACCCACTCTGCCTGTCAAAAACAAAACAAAACAAAACAAAACAAACTCATCTATTCACTGCCTAATTAAACACATCTCACCAACACAGATGCATGCAGACTGAAAGTGAAAGGATGGAAAAAGATAATCCATGCTAGCAGAAATGAAAAAAGAACTGGTAACTCATCCTAGTATCAGACAAAATAGACTTTTACCACAAAAACTATTAAAAGAGACAAAGAAGGGCACTATGTAATGATCAAGGGATCAATTCAACAGAAAGATATCACTATAATAAACATATATGCACCTAATTACAGGGCACTTGGCTATTTAAAAGAAAAGTTAATGGACCTAAAGGGAGACATAATCTCCAATACAATAGCAATGGGGGATTTCAATACCCCACTTTCAGCAATGGACAGATCAACCAAACAGAAAATCAGCAAGGAAACAGAGTTAATCGATACTATAGACCAAATGGACCTAATGGATATCTACAGAACTTTTCATCCTACAGTTGCAGAATACACATTCTTCTCACCAGTGCATGGAACTTTCTCTAGGATTGATCACATGCTAGGTCATAAGGCAGGTCTCAGCAGATTAAAAAAAAAATAGAAATCTCCTCTGACCAATGGAATCAAGTTGGAAATCAATAACTTAAGAATCCCTAGAACCACATTGAAAGCCACTGCAGTGGACTGGCCTGTTGGGTCTCCTCGAGGGCAGATCACTGTACAGATCAGCCATTAATAGGCCTGCCACCCATTGCTTCTGATGCCTAGCTTTCTTTTCCTCCTGGTTTCTGTTAAAGCAGACCAGAGAATGCAAGTCAAGGGAGTGCCCAAGTCCCATCTCTAATCTTCGGTGGCCTGAACTACAAGTCTATAGTCACAGGCATGTTCTGTAGTAGTTTTTCTAAGGTAGACAATGCCCATGAGGAAAATTATATTCTCACTTTAAAACTTTCAATGTGGTAAGCCTGGGCTTCAGCAGAAGTCAGCTTGTGAAGAGCCCTGGCAGCTCTGCCAAGAGTTGGATCACTGGAAATGGACCTGCCCTGGAGTCGAAGGATGCCCAGGTCAGAGCCACAGATCTTATTGGCTCTAAGCTGAAAAGCCCTTCACTCAGCCCAACTTCCAAAGTGACCACTGCAGCTGAGGGTATGGCCAAGTAGGGTCAGCAACATTGCAGGCAGAACTGTAAATTTCTTGTTAGAGATGCCACCTGCCTTTACCTGGCCAGCTCTCCTCCCAGGCCAGCCAAGTAATGAAAGTCAACAGAGTGCCTTCCCCTAGGAGGTTCACACCTCCCTTAGGATGTACCCCATTTGAAGAGATGGATAGGTCTGGGCCTCTTAACTTACAAGGCCTAAAGCCCACCAGATTATTATCAAGCCCCTTTTGTCAGGTTCTATTTGCCTCTCAATCAGAAAACTTAATTGTAGCTTAGACAGCACCTTTCTTAGCTCCTCTAATAATGACTCTGTCCTTTGTTCTAGACCCTGTCTAGCGCACTTGGGCCTCATTCCTTTGTAATCATAACCTCTACTCTACCACCAATGGCTCTACTCCCAACCTGTGTGTACTGATGGTCCTCTTCCCCACTTAATGCTGTATAATTGTTCAAACCTGGTAAATGCCACTCTTAGGATCATTGGTTACTATCCTCACCCTGTCTTTTATGACCTTGTCTAAATATGATCAGAGTCGGCAAACTTGGAAGGCTTCCATAGCCTTGGCAACTCATGACAAGAGCCTAGGGTGGTTACTGGCATCATAAACTAGAGTGTCAATTTGTTGTGTCAACAACAGGAGCCACTGTGCAGTTGCTCCTCATGTGGGATCTCTGTCCTTAATGTGCTGTACATTTTGATTTAATACTATAACTAGTACTCAAACAGTATGTTTCACTTTGTGTTTCTATGTGGGTGCAAACTGTTGAAATCTTTATACTAAATTATCTTCTGTATATAAAGAGAATTGAAAATGAACCTTGATGTGAATGGAAGGGGAGAGGGATTGGGAGAGGGGAGGGTTGCGGGTGGGAGGGAAGTTGTGGGAGGGGGAAGCCATTGTAATCCATGAGCCGTACACTGGAAATTTATATTCATTAAATAAAAGTTAAAAAAAAAAGAAAACAAAAGAATCCCTAGAACATATGCAAAAACATGGAGACTGAACAACATGCTCTTGAATGAAGAGTGGGTCATTGAAGAAATCAAAAGAGAAATTAAAAAAAATTTCTGGAAACAAATGAAGACAACAATACAATATATCAAAACTTATGGGATACCACAAAAACAGTGTTAAGAGGAAAGTTTATAGCAACTGGTGCCTACATCAAGAAAACTGGAAAGGCACCAAATAAATGAGCTATCAATGCATCTCAAGAACCTAGGAAAACAGCAAACCAAACCCCAAACTAGTAGGAGAAAAGAAATAATTAAAAATAGAGAATAAACAAAATTGAAACAAAACAATACAGAAGATCAGCTGGTTTTTTTGAAAAAATAAACAAAATTGACATACCACTGACATAACTAACCAAAAAAAGGAGAAGACCAAAATCCACAAAATTATAGATGAAAAGGGAAATGTAACAAGACACCACAGAAATAAAAAGAATCACCAGAAATTACTACAAAGAGCTATATGTCAACAAATCAGGAAACCTAGAAGAGATACATAGATTCCTGGACACATACAACCTACCTAAATTAAGCTATGAAGACATAGAAAACCTAAACAGACCCATATCCAAGAAAGAAATTAATTCAGTAAGAAAGACTCTCCCAACAAAGAGAAGCCCAGGACCAGATGGCTTCCCTGCTGAATTCTATCAGACATTTAAAGAATTAACTCTAATTCTTCTCAAGCTATTCAAAAAATTGAAAGGGTAGAAAGCCTCCCAAACTCCTTCTAAGAAGCCAGCATCACCTTAATACCTAAAGCTGAAAAAGATACAACAGAGAACAAGAACTATACACCAATTTTCCTGATGAACAGACACAAAAATTCTCAACAAAACTCTAGCCAATTGAATCCAGCAACATATCAGAAAGATCATCCACCTAGACAAAGTGGGATTTATTATTGGTATGCAGGGATAGTTCACATTTGCAAATCAATCAATGTGATACATCACATTAACAAACTGAATAACAAAAATGATATGATTATCTCTAAAGATGATGCAGAGAAAGCATTTAGTAAAACACAATGTCCTTTCATGGTGTAAACTTTAAGCAAATTGTGTATAGTTGGAACATTCTTCAACACAATCAAAGCAATTTATGACAAACCCACAGCCAGCATCCTATTGAATGTGGAAAAGTTGGAAGCATTTCCACTGAGATCCGGAACCAGACCAGGATGCCCACTCTCACCATTGCTATTCAATATAGTCCTGGAAGTTTTAGCCATTGCCATTAGGCAAGAAAAAGAAATCAATGGATACAAATTAGGAAGGAGGAAGACAAACTATCCCTATTTGCAGATGACATGATTCTATATATAGGGGATCCAAAAGACTTCACTACTACTGGAACTCAAAGAAGAGTTTGGTAAAGTGGCAGGATATAATATCAACACACAAAAAATCAAGCCTTTGTATACACAATGACATGACTTATAAAAACCTTCTGAGATCAGTCCCATTCACAACAGCTACAAAAAAAAAAATCAAATATCTTGGAATAAACTTAACCACGGATGTCAAAGATCTCCACGATGAGAATTATAAAACATTAAATAAAGAAATAGAAGATACAAAAAATGGAAAAATCTTGCATGTTCATAGATTGGAAGAATCAATATTATCAAAATGTCTATGCTGCCAAAAGCAATTTACAGATTCAATGCTATACCAATCAAAATACCAAGGGCATTCTTCTCAAATACAGAAAAAATGATGCTGAAATTCATCTGGAAACACAGAAGACCCCAAATAGCTAAAATAATCTTGTACAACAGCAGATTTAAAGACATACTACAGGGAAGTAATAATCAAAACAGCCTGGTACTGATACAAAAACAGATGGATAGAACAATGGAACAGAACAAAAACTATAGAAATCAAACCACATATCTTCAACCAACTTATCTTTGACAGAGGAGCTAAAATCACTCCTTGGAGCAAGGACAGTCTCTTCAACAAATGGTGCTTGGAAAACTGGATCTCCACATGCAGAAAGAAGTATGAAGGAAGACCCCTACCTTATACCTTACACAAAAATCCACTAAAAATGGATCAAGGACTTAAATCTATGACCCAATACCACCAAATTATTAGAAAACACTGAGGAAACCCTGCAAGACATTGGCATATGCAAAGAGTTCTTAGAAAAGATCCCAGAGGCACAATCAAAGCCAAAATTGACAAATGGGATTACATCAAATTGAGTCACTGCTGCACTGCAAAAGAAACATTCAGCAAAGTGAAGAGGCAACCAACAGAATGAGAGAAAGTATCTGCAAACTATGCAACTGATAAAGGATGAATAACCAGAACATATAAAGAGATCAAGAAACTCAACAATAACAAAACAAACAACCCGGTCAAGAAATGGGCAAAGGACTTAAATGCTTAGGATCACTAGCCATCAGGGAAATGCAAATCAAAACCACATTGAGGTTTCACTTCACTCCCATTAAAATGGCTCTCATACAGAAATCAACAAAAAACAAATGCTGGTGAGGATGTAGGGAAAAAGGTAACCTAACCCACTGCTGCTGGGAATGTAAACTCGTACAGCCACTGTGGAAGACAGCATGGAGATACCTCAGAAATCTCAATACTGACCTACCATGTGACCCAGTCATCCCACTCCTGGGAATTTACCCAAAGGAAATGAAATCAGCATATGAAAGAGTTATCTAGGGGCTGGTGCCATGGTACAGTGGGTTAATCCTCCACCTGTGGTGCCGGTATTCCATTTGGGCACTGGTTCTAGTCCCAGCTGCTCCTCTTCCAATCCAGCTCTCTGCTATGGCCTGGGAAAGCAGTAGAAGATGGCCCAAGTGTTTGGGCTCCTGCACCTGCATTGGGGACCAGGAAGAGGCTCCTGGCTCCTGGCTTCAGATCAGTGCAGTTCCGGCTGTTGCAGCCATCTGGGGAGTGAACCAACAGAAGGAAGACCTTTCTCTCTGTCTCTCACTGTCTGTAACTCTACCTCTCAAATAAATAAATAAAACCTTTGAAAAAAAAAAGAAAAAGTTATCATCTATACCCCCATGTTTATTGCAAATCAATTCACCATAGCTAAGATATGGAGTCAACCCAAATGTCTGTCCACTGAAGACTGGATAAAGAAATTATGGGATATGTACACAATGGAATACTACCCAGTGGTAAAAAAAAAAAAAAATTGAAATCCTGTAGTTTGCAATAAAATGGATGTAACTAGAAAACATTATACTTAATGAAATAAGCTAGTTCCAAAAAGACAAATACCTATGTTCTCCTTGATCTGTGATAATACAACATCTAAATCTATAAATCTAGAGCATCTATAATCTATAAAAAGTGAAATTGACACTTTGAGATGTGACTTTTTTTTTTGGACAGGCAGAGTGGACAGTAGAGGGAGACAGAGAGAAAGGTCTTCCTTTTTGCCGTTGGTTCACCTTCCAATGGCCGCCGCGGTAGGCGCGCTGCGGCCGGCGCACCGCGCTGTTCTAATGGCAGGAGCCAGGTGCTTCTCCTGGTCTCCCATGCGGGTGCAGGGCCCAAGCACTTGGGCCATCCTCCACCGCACTCCCTGGCCACAGCAGAGAGCTGGCCTGGAAGAGGGGCAACTGGGACAGGATCGGTGCCCCGACCGGGACTAGAACCCGGTGTGCCGACGCCGCAAGGCGGAGGATTAGCCTGTTAAGCCACGGCGCCGGCCTGAGATGTGACTTTTAATAGCTCATCTCAACTGTTGAGGAACATTTTTTAAAATACTATTTGTTGAACTCTTTACTTAGTATAAAGTTAACCTTATATGTGTAAAGTTGCTTGAAAATAGATTTTAGTAAAAAAATTAGAGAACAGGAGAGGGAGGAAGAGGAAGGGTGACAGGGTGAGTAGGGCAGGAAGAATTATGATGTTCCTAAACTTGTAGGGGGCTGACGCCATGGCTCACTTGGTTAATCCTCTGCCTATGGCACCGGCATCCCATATGGGCACCAGGGTCTAGTCCTGGTTGCTCCTCTTCCAGTCCAGCTATCTGCTGTGGCCTGGGAAGGCAGTAGAGGATGGCCTCAGTGCTTGGACCTCTGCACCTGCATGGGAGACCAGAAGGAAGCACCTGGCTCCTGGCTTCGGATTGGTGTAGCTTCAGCCATAGCTGCCATTTGGGGGGTGAACCAACAGAAGGAAGACCTTTCTCTCTGTTTCTCTGTCAAATAAAAAAATAAACAAACTTGTATTTATACAATGCAATATGGGACCAGTGCTGTGGCATAGCAGGTAAAGCCACCGCCTGCAGTGCCGGCATCTCCTATCAGCACCAGTCTGAGTCCTGGCTACTCCACTTCTGATCCAACTCTCTGCTATGGCCTGGGAAAGCAATGAAAGATGGCCCAAGTCCTTGGGCTCCTGCACCCACATGGGAGACCCGGAGGAACCTCCCAGCTCCTAGCTTTGGATCAGTGCAGCTCCAGCCGTTGCAGCCAATTGAGGAGTGAACCAGTGGATGGAGGACCACACCCCCACCTCTCCCTCTCTCTCTGCCTCTCCTTCTCTCTCTGTATAACTCTTTCAAATAAATAAAATGTATTTTTTTTTAAAAAAGAGTGGGTTTCTTGTAGACCATTTTATAAAAAAAATGCATTATGTTTGTATACCTTAAATACAAGTTTTTTTAGATAGAAAAAAAGGTTGTGTTTTGTTTGTTTTATTTATTTATTTATTTATTTTTGACAGGCAGAGTGGACAGTGAGAGAGAGAGAGAGACAGACAGAGAGAAAGGTCTTCCTTTGCCGTTGGTTCACCCTCCAATGGCTGCCGCGGCCGGTGTGCTGCAGCCGGCGCACCGCGCTGATCCAATGGCAGGAGCCAGGTGCTTCTCCTGGTCTCCCATGGGGTGCAGGGCCCAAGCACTTGGGCCATCCTCCACTGCACTCCCTGGCCACAGCATAGAGCTGGCCTGGAAGAGGGGCAACCAGGGCAGAATCCGGCACCCCGACCAGGACTAGAACCCGGTGTGCCGGCGCCGCAAGGCGGAGGATTAGGCCATCAAAGAAGGAGGTACCTTTCTCTGAAGGGAGGAAAGAACTTCCACTTTGACTATGACCCTATCAGAATAAGATCAAAGTCAGCGAACCCTAAAGGCTTCCATAGCCCTGGCAACTCATGACTAGAGCCTAGGGAGATTACTGACGCCATGAACAGGAGTGTCAAATTGTTAACTCAGCAACAGGAGTCACTGTGTACTTACATCCCATGTGGGATCTGTCCTTAATGTGTTGTCTAATGTGCAGTGATGCTATAACTAGTACTGAAACAGTATTTTTACACTTTGTGTTTCTGTGTAGATACAAACTGATGAGATCTTTACTAACTATATACTGAATCGATCCTCTGTATATAAAGATAATTGAAAATGAAAAAAAAAAACCTGGTGTTAAATTGGAAATGGCATAGAAAATTAATTAATTTTTTTAAAAAATATTATGTAGGATCTCTGTCTTTAATGTGCTGTACAATGTTATTTAATGCTATAACTAGTACTCCACAGTATTTTTTTCACTTTGTGTTGTTATATAGGGGCAAACTGTTGCAATCTTTACCTAATATATACTAAACTGATCTTCTGTATATAAAGAGAATTGAAAATGAATCTTGATGTGATTGGAAGGGGAGAGGGAGCGGGAAAGGGGAGGGTTGCGGGTGGGAGGGAAGTTATGGGAGGGGGGAAGCCATTGTAACCCATAAGCCGTACTTTGGAAATTTATATTCATTAAATAAAAGTTTAATTAAAAAATTAAAAAAAAAAAGAAAAAGAAAAAGAAAAAAAAAAGTTGAGCGAGACTTCTCTCAAGGACCCAGATCTGACCAGGGGGCCCCAAAGCTGAAGACAGAGGCATCAAGCACCCTGTGCTTTTTAAGTTTCCAGCATGGAAGAGAGAATCTCTTTAAAAGCTCACCGGCAGCTCAAGGACTCTTTGAAACACCACCATCACCACACATACTTCTGCTGCTGCTGCTTTTCACAATTATCCCTAACTACCAGCAGGAGAAGACCACAAAGAGCAGCTTGGGCTGGGTGATACAATGTATCCCTGATGAGAAGAGAGTTCTCCTGTACCCCAAAGAGAAAGAAAGAAACCAAAGGCAAAAAAACAAAACAAAACAAAAAAAAAAAAAAAAACAGAAATCAACTCAGAATGGGAGAAGATGGCAGCACGTTAAAATTCAAGTAAAGCTTTAGGAACTAGAATTTTGAAAACAATTCCTTCAAACTGATAACAGAAAAGACTAACAATCCAACAGGAAAATGTGCTAAGATACAAATTAGCAAACAGCAGGAAAAACTGCAGAGGCCAATACACAAGTGAATAGATAGTCTCTGTAATCAGGGAAGCACAAATTAAAACAGGATACTGGGGCAGGCAATGTGGCACAGAGGGTTAAGCCACAGCCTGTGGTGCCAGCATCCATTGTGGTGCCAGTTCATTTTCCAGCTGCTTCACTTCCGATCCAGACCCAGCCATGGCTGCTGTAACCATTTCAGGAGTGAACCAGTGGATACAAGATCTACCTCTATCTCTATCTCTATCTCTATCTCTCTATCCCTCTATCTCTCTCTTCTCTCTCTCTCTCTGTAATTCTGCCTATCAAATAAGTAATTTTTTGAAAAGGTTACCATTTCACACATATTATAGGGACTACATTTTTTTTTTATCTCAATCAGAGGTTGGCAAGATTGTAGAAAAATGGTAACTTAATGCTATGACTAGTGCTCAAACAGTATTTTGCACTTTGTGTTCTGTGTGGGGGCCAACTGATGAAATCTTTACTTATATACTAAATTGATCTTCTGTATATAAAGATAATTGAAAATGAATCTTGATGTGAATGAGATGGGAGAGGGAGCGGGAGATGGGAAGATTGTGGGTGGGAGGGAAGTTATGGGGGTGGGGGGAAAGCCATTGTAATCCATAAACTGTACTTTGGAAATTTATATTTACTAAATAAAAGTTAAAAAAAAAAGAAAAATGGTAACTCATACTCTATTGAGACAATTCCTTAGAAAGCAATTTGGCAATATCTAACAAAGGTGATGATATGTGTATCTTTCACCCTGATGATTCAATTCACTTCTAGTTGTACTTGTACAAGCCCTAAAGAACACTGCACATATACTCAAGTGCAAGGTATAACAGTGTTATATGACATTATTGCAATGACAATAGAACATCAATGCCCACTGACAATTAATAGTGGCCATACTTTCACAGTGAATTACTACACAGCAGTGAACATAAATGACCTGCTATTACACACAACATAGATGAATCTTAAAACAATATAAACGGGGCCAGCGCTGTGGCATATGGGGTAAAGCCGCCACCTGCATTGCCAGCATCCAATATAGGCACCGGTTCAAGTATCAGCTGCTACACTTCCTATCCAGCTCCCTGCTAATGGTCTGGGAAAGCAGTAGAAAATGGCCCAAGTCCTTGGGCCTCTGAACCCACATGGGAGACCCAGAAGCAGCTCCTGGCTCCGGATTGGTGCAGCTCCAGCCATTGAGGCCATCTGGGGAGTGAACCAGTGGATGGAAGACCTCTCTCTCTCTGCCTCTCCTCTCTCTGTAATTCTTTCAAGTAAATAAATAAATCTTAAAAAAAAAAAAAAAGCAATATCGAGAGGAGGAAAAAAGTCCCAAAAGTCACATACTAGCAGAATACCACTTTTATGAAATTCAAAACAGCTAAACCAAACAAATAGTTTACGATACATATGTAATACAATTTTTTTTTCTAATGATTTGACAGATGAAATGACACAGGGGGGAGAGCTCTTCCATCAGCTGGTTCATTCCCCAAACGGCTGCAACATCTGGGACTGTGCAGGAGCCTGGAACTTCATCTGGGTCTCCCATGTGGATGGCAGTAGCCCACATACTTGGACCATCTTCTTAGGCTTTTCCCAGGTGCATTAGCAGTGAACTGGATCAGAAGCAGAGCAGCTGGGGCTTTAACTGGTGCTCTGAAATGGGATGCTGGTGTCTCAAGCAGCAGCTTAACCCGTTGCACCAAAACTCAGGCCCCTATAACTTTTTTTTTTTTAAGATGTATTTATTCTTTACTTAGTATATACTAAGTTGATCTTCTGTATATAAAGATAATTGAAAATGAATCGTGATGAAGAATGGGGTGGGAGATGGGATGGTTGTGGGTGAGAGGGAGGTTATAGGGAGAAAAGCCGCTATAATTCAAAAGTTGTACTTTGGAAATTTCTATTTATTAAATAAAAGTTAAAAAAAAGATGTATTTATTCAACTGAAAGGCAGAGTTGAGAGAGAGAAAGAAGGGAGAGGAGAAAAAAAAGGAGAGGGGAGGGGAAGGGAGGAGGGGAATATCTTCTATCTGCTGGTTCACTCTGCAAACAGCTGCAACGGTCGGACAGGACCTCTCTGAAACTAGGAGCTTCTTCCAGGTCTCCCACATGAGTGCAGGGCCAAGTACTTGGGCCATCTTCTGCTGCTTCCCCAGGTGCATTAGCAGGGAGCTGGATTCGAAATGGAGCAGCCTGGACACAAACGGGTGCCCATATGGGATGCTGGCGTCACAGGCAACAACTTTACCCATTATACCACAATAAGGGCCCCAGCTTTTTTTTTTTTTTTTTTTTTTTTTCCTTAAAACAAGGGAATGATAAAACAGTATTTGGCAGGCTGGTGCTGTGATGCAATGGGTTAAAGCTCTGGCCTGCAGTGCCGGCACCCCATATGGGCTCTGGTTCAAGTCCCAGTTGCTCCACCTCTGATCCAGCTAACGCTCCTGGAAATGCAGGGGAGCATGGCCCAAGGGCCCTTGCACCTCTGAGGGAGACCCAGAAGCAGCTCCTGGCTCTGGGTTTCTGATTGGCTCAGTTCCTGCCATTGTGGCGATTGGGGGAGTGAACCAGCAGATGGAAGACCTCTCTCTCTGTTTCTACCTCTCTCTGTAACTCTTTCAAATAAATAAATAAATATTTTAAAAAATATTTGGGAAGAATACATAGTAGTTGCAAATAATTGAAAATTTCATAATTCTTGAGTTGGGTATTTGCTTTACAGGTGTTTACATACTGTTAGTGAGCAAAATATAAATATATAAAAGTGGATCACATATGGATCAGAGATGACTGTAGTCTAATTAACCCAATGTTTGTGGAATCCATTGGGGACAATAAAATGAATGAAATGGAATAAAAATAAAGAAAAAAAATAGAAACTGAGACTTAGATTAAATAACTTGCTTCAGCTTAGGGTATAGTTAGGATTTGAATCCAAGTATCCATGATTCTGAAACCCAGTCTTTTCACTATTCAACTATGCTGCCTCTTTCTGTTGTTTCTTTCCTTCTTCCTCCCTCCCTCTTGTTCTCAAGAGTTCTTTGTTTAAAAGGCAGAGTTGGGGAGGGAGAGTGTGGGGAGAGGGGAGAAAGAATGAACCTTCCATTTGTTGGTTCACTCCCCAAATAGCCTCAGCAGAAGCCAAGAGCTCAGAGCTCCACCTGCACCTCCTATGTGGGAGGCAGGGGCCCAAGTACTTACGCCATCTTGTGCTGTTTTCCCAGGCATGTCAGCAGGGAGCCAGTTTAGAAGTGAAACAGCCAGGACTCAAAACCAGCGCTCATGTGAGATGTTGGTATTGCACCGCAGGTAGTAGCTTAACTCACTGTACCACAACACAGGCCCGGAATTTCACTGGTGGCGATTTTTGCTCAAGGTCGTATCGGAGCTGTTTATCACAGCTTTTGAAGTGAAACTACTGATTAAAGTAATTTTAAACTAACAGCTTAACCGACATGGTTTGATTAAAAAGCACAGTGCTCTTGTTTTCAGTTACCATAACTTGACTGAGTTCTTTTTCCACAGGAATATTTGATTCCTGGAACACGTTTTAAATGACGCTCTCATAGTGAAAACATTGTTAAACTGAGCAGAAAGCAGCCCATCAGTTACCTTCTGAAAGTTCAGCTGTACCAGTTACAAATACCAAGACACCAAGGAGTCATTGTAGCTCAGCCAATTTGGTTTTTAAAAAATGGGAAAAAATACAGTTGCATAATTCAGTGGCCTTCTTACTCCACATCTTAAAATGCCCACAGAGCTTTCACTAAGGCAAGGCATTATGTAGTCTGTACAATTATACTGCTGTATTAGTGAACAGCTGTTTTAATCTATGTGAGACAAGGAAATACAAGTTATTTCTTAGCTACTAATAATTTTCATGATCATAAAAGCTCATATAAGGCATGAAAGAATATTTTAAATTTTACTTTTAAATCTACTTTTCCCTTAAAAGTCTATTCATCGGGGTGAACATTCTGGTGCAGGGGGTTTTGCCACAGCTTGCAACTCCTGAATGCTATGTCCAATGCCAGTTCAAGTCCTGGCTCCTCCACTTCCAATCTAGTTTCCTGCTAATGTGCCTAGGAGACAATATATGAAGGCCCAACTGCTTGGGTTCCTGCCACACACATGGGAGACTTGGATGGAATTCGCAGCTCCTGCCTTTTGATATAACTAGGCAGTTAGTAAGTTTAAGTGAGCTGGAATTCTTGGAACCCTGCAAGGTAACCTTATGTCTTTAACTGTCAGCTTGATATGCCCACCTTCCCAGGATGCACCTCTGTCTCATCTGGGACCAAGATGCGTTTTAAGACCCAGCCTGCTTGTTTACCCAATTAAGGTACCACCCCCTACCTCACAGAAGAGGCTGAGACCAGGAAAAAGGGCTCTTTTCACCACAGACCACACTTGGAAGTACTGTTCTTTTCCTGTCTTTCATGAGCAACCCTCTGGCCCACTCATGATGGGGTGGTATTTCTCTGTGTGAGGTCGCCCAGGCTCATGCATGAATCTATGTTTATTCTCACTGTTAAATAAATCCTCTTCTCACTTGTGCACTATATATAAGGATGCCTCTGCTTTGAATGTTTTTCTTTGTGGGAGCAAGGACTAGAATAAAAATTAAGATAATCAGGCCCATATCACTTTGGTCTGGCCTAGCCAGGCTGTTGGCAAGCATTTATGGAGTGAACCAATGGATGAGGGTTGGGGGATGACGGGGGGTGTGTGTGTGTGTGTGTGTGTGTTTTTCCCAATCTATCATTCTGCCTTTCAAATAAATAAATAAATCTTTTTTTTTTTTTTTTTTTTTGACAGGCAGAGTGGACAGTGAGAGAGAGAGACAGAGAGAAAGGTCTTCCTTTTTGCCGTTGGTTCACCCTCCAATGGCCGCTGCGGACGATGCATCTCGCTGATCCGAAGCCAGGAGCCAGCTGCTTCTCCTGGTCTCCCATGGGGTGCAGGACCCAAGCACTTGGGCCATCCTCCACTGCACTCCCTGGCTACAGCAGAGAGCTGGCCTGGAAGAGGGGCAACCGGGACAGAATCGGTGCCCTGACCAGGACTAGAACCTGGTGTGCTGGTGCCACAAGGCAGAGGATTAGCCTATTGAGCCACGGCGCCGGCCGAAATAAATAAATAAATCTTAAAAACAAAAAAGCCTTTTCATCAGAGGGGGGTGTTTGACTTGGAGGTAAGACTCCTGTTAGGATGCTCCCACACTGGAGTACCTGGGTTTGTCACCTGCTGCTGGCTCCTGCTTCGAGCTCTGTGCCAATGCAGACCTGGGAGGCAGCTTTGATAGCTCACATAGCTGGGCCCTTGCCACCCATGTGGGAGACCTGAATTGAGTTCCAGGATCTGAGATTCAGTCAGACCCCTCAAACACTGAGGGCATTTTGGGAGTGAACCACCAGATGGGAACTCTGTTTACCTCTTTCTCTGCCTCTCAAATAAATAAAAAATTTTATATCTACTAATCGGAAAAGTCAACTTCAAATTTATTATATTTAAATTTTCTAACTTTTTCTCTTTTCAGTTCAGATTTATATTTTTTATACTTAAAAATAAGTTTTAAAAACCATAATTAATCAGGTAAGGCATTTAACACTTTTATGATCATTCTAACCAACAAATTTAAAAATACACATGCCCATGCACCCTAAGTATTCCATATACAAATATCTCCAGGTGGCTTTCTCAAGAAGTTAGCCAAAACCTACAACTGCGGCCGGCGCCGTGGCTCAACAGGCTAATCCTCCGCCTTGCGGCGCCGGCACACCGGGTTCTAGTCCCGGTCGGGGCACCGATCCTGTCCCGGTTGCCCCTCTTCCAGGCCAGCTCTCTGCTGTGGCCAGGGAGTGCAGTGGAGGATGGCCCAAGTGCTTGGGCCCTGCACCCCATGGGAGACCAGGAGAAGTACCTGGCTCCTGCCATCGGAACAGCGCGGTGCGCCGGCCGCAGCGCGCTACCGCGGCGGCCATTGGAGGGTGAACCAACGGCAAAAGGAAGACCTTTCTCTCTGTCTCTCTCTCTCTCACTGTCCACTCTGCCTGTCAAAAAAAAAAAAAAAAAAAAAAACCTACAACTGCATGTAGCAAGTGGATTAGAGAAGAAAGTAGAAGTTGGAGATGATGAAATTGTAGTATAGGGCATTAAGTTTTGATTTTGCTACCAAATTACTTCTGATATTGAACATTTAACCCCACAGTAAAAGAGTTCAGCCAGTCTCTTTGCCTTTACCTAATGGTTATGTTCTGGTAGGATTCATTCTCTCACTAACTATTTACCAAACAAGACAGAAACTCGGGCTACATACAAATAAGTCTTAGGTCTCAGGGGATTTGCTGTCTAAAAATGAAGCTAGACATATTAAATGCATATACATGAAGGCCCATAATCTGTCATCCCAAACTAGGGCCAGATGTGTACATTCATTGCATACGGCATTAACACCCCACCAGGACCCTGGGGCAGCATCCCACAAGTCAAGAAGTCACACTTCTACAGCACTGATCACATTTGACAGGTAAGAGGAGACTAGCAACAGTTTCATGTTAACTCAGGTCACATTGTGCCATCAAATGAGTGCAGGTCACACAAAGTTTTGCCACTAAATGATTTGGGGGAGGAGGAGAACTACGGTTTTCAGAGCACCTTGGATTTCTAAATCGTGGACAAGACGTGGCTGATCTTTAATACCTATCAGAATAATTACTTGGCACAGGAGCAGGATGACCCCTCAACTTAAAAGATACTAAGGAGGAGTTAGCCACCCAAAAGGTAACATTTGCTAAGCACTTACTATGTGCATGTGCTGTTCAAACTCAAACAACCTCAGGAGGTAGGCAGCAATATTATCCTCATTTAAATGAAGAGGAAACTTTGTACATGGAGGTTATGGACCTAACCCAAGTTCACACAACCCATGGCACCTGAAAGTGATTCTTCTTACAATGTGACCCCAGGAACTGTTTAACTTTTTGGGGCCTCAACTGCCTTGTCTGTGCAGCAGGGATACTAATAGCTACCTCATGGATTGCTTGGGAAATAATAACACATTTACTAAATGTCCTTGGGAACTTAAGTCAGAGCTCATTTGGCTTAGCAAAGGAAATACCTGAAGAAGCAACAATCATGAACATTACTCAATATTTCCCATAGCTGTTGATACATTAACAAAATACTTTACGCAGAGAAAGAAAATAGGGGCCAACACTGTGGGGCAGCAGGTTAACAGCCGCTGCGTGCAATCCCGGCATGCCTAAGGGCGTGCTGGTGGGAGTCCCACCTGCTCTGATTCCAATCCAGTTCCGCATTTATGCTCTTGAGAAGGCAGTCAAGGATGGCCCAAGTGCTTGGCCCCTGCACCCATGTGGGAGACCATATGGAGTTCCAGGATCCTGGTTTCAGCCTGGCCCAGCCATGGCCATTACAGCCATTTGGGGAGTGAACCAGTGGGTGAAAGCACTGGCTCTCTTTCTCTCTTTTTCTCCCCCAACCCCGTAACTCTATCTTTCAAATAAATTAATCTTTTTTTAAGAAGGGAAATGAAATTATTACCAGCAAGAATTCCTTTCATGGCCCCAGCCCCCAGCTTCCTGGCAGGGCAGCTACTGCTTTCTCTGCTGAACTTCTGGAGAAGCACTAAGGCAGCTGTTACCTCCTCCCTGCTGACTCCAGAGGCCATGTTCATTTTCTGGGCAAGGACATGAACTAACACATCAGCACTCTATCCTACAGAGCAGGGCTCTCATGTGTCTGTGGGGCAGGGGGGAGTGAGGGGAGAAGCTGGCGCAGAGAAGGTTAACAGGACAGGAGAAAAACACACCCAACCTCTTGAACAGCTTTCTCAAGGTACGTCTGTCCACCTACTGATGATCATAGCCCCACCCCTCTGGGCCAGGTGCTTTGACTCTGGAATGGAGACACTTCTATTAACATTTTAGCCTTCAGGTATGTGAGGGAAGAACATGACTGATAATCGCAAATATAAATCAGCAGTTTCTGGGGGCAGGTGTTGTGGCACAGGGGGTTAAGCCACTGCTTGGGACACCTGATCCATATAGGAATGCTTGGATTTCTGTCCCACCTCTGCTTCTGATCCAGCTTCCTGCTAGTATGCACCTGAGAGGCAGCAGAGGATAGTCCAGGTACCTGGGTCTCTGCTACCTGCATAGGAGATGTAGATGGAGTTCCAGACTCCTGAATTCAGCCTGGTCCAGCTGGGAAATGGACCAGTGGATGGAAGATTTCTCTCTCTCTCTCTCTCTCTGTCCCTCCTCCCCTTCCCTGTCCCTTCTCTGTCACTCTGCCTTTCCAATAAATAAAATATAAAAAACAAAACAAAACAAATAAAAAGTCGCATCTACTTCAGGCAGTTCATTTTTAAAAATAAATAATAGGGGCTGGCACCGTGGCTCACTTGGTTAATCCTCCACCTGCGGCTCCGGCACCCCATATGGGCGCTGGGTTCTAGTCCCAGTTGCTCCTCTTCCAGTCCAGCTCTCTGCTGTGGCCCAGGAGGGCAGTGGAGGATGGCCCAAGTGTTTGGGCCCTGCACCCGCATGGGAGGCCAGGAGGAAGCACCTGGCTCCTGGCTTCGGATCGGCACAGCGTGGGCCGTAGTGGTCATTTGGGGAGTGAGCCAACGGAAGGAAGACCTTTCTCTCTGTCTCTCTCTGTCTATAACTCTACCTGTCAAATTAAAAAAAAAAAAGAAAAAGAAATAATAAATCAGTGGTTCTTAAAGGGAGCAGATTGGCAGTACTGGCTTCACTTAGGAAATTATTAGGAATGCGGCCAGCACCGTGGCTTAACAGGCTAATCCTCCGCCTTGCGGCGCCAGCACACCGGGTTCTAGTCCCGGTTGGGGCGCCGGATTCTATCCCGGTTGCCCCTCTTCCAGGCCAGCTCTCTGCTATGGCCTGGGAAGGCAGTGGAGGATGGCCCAAGTGCTTGGGCCCTGCACCCGCATGGGAGACCAGGAGAAGCACCTGACTCCTGGCTTCGGATCAACGAGATGCGCCGGCCACAGCAGCCATTGGAGGGTGAACCAATGGCAAAAAGGAAGACCTTTCTCTCTGTCTCTCTCACTATCCACTCTGTCAAAAAAAAAAAAAAAAAAAAAAAAAGAAAGAAAGAAAAGGAAATTATTAGGAATGCGAAGAAGTCCCTTCCTAGGCCTAGAGAACCAGAAACCCTGAGGGCAAGCCCAGCAGTCAGTGTCTCAGCAAGCTTTCCAGGTGCTTCTGACACTCCCCAGAGTCAGAGAACCACGGGTCTAAACTCTCCTTAACAAGCAGTCTAAAGCTACGACTGGAGGAAAGTTCCATAACGTGTTCATACATTAAGAAGTTCCTAAAAACAACTCAAGTGGCACTCACAATGTTTTCCCGGTCAAACATAACAACAATACTGTTAAAAACATGAAGACACGAAAAATTATTCCTATTCTTAACAGGTGGTTTTTTTTTTTTTTTTTTTTTTTTGACAGGCAGAGTGGACAGTGAGAGAGAGACAGACAGAGAGAAAGGTCTTCCTTTTTGCCGTTGGTTCACCCTCCAATGGCCGCCGCGGTAGGCGCACCACGCTGATCCGATGGCAGGAGCCAGGTGCTTCTCCTGGTCTCCCATGGGGTGCAGGGCCCAAGCACTTGGGCCATCCTCCACTGCACTCCCTGGCCACAGCAGAGAGCTGGCCTGGAAGAGGGGCAACCGGGACAGGATCGGTGCCCCGACCGGGACTAGAACCCGGTGTGCCGGCGCTGCAAGGCGGAGGATTAGCCTGTTGAGCCACGGCGCCGGCCTCTTAACAGGTTTTAAAGTAGAATGAAATGATTTCCCATTCCTGGAACAAGGCTGTGATTTCATTTCTGAAGGATGGCTTCAGGAAGAAAGAGAAGTGGTATCAGCTGCACTTTCACCAGGTTTCTCCTTGACTCAAACATAAAAACCTCTCGCTAGGCTTTGCCTTTCTTCCTGCAAGCTTCCCCACTTTGTGCTTTAACAAGGAGTCTGGCCATAATGCCTCAGTCCCTGCTTTTTAGGATGTGGCCACACACACACAGATGGGTCCTAGAACACAGTCACACAACCCAGGCCCCAAGGAAGGAAAATCTAACTGGCAGGACCAAAGAGCCCACAGCAACACCAGAAGTTGGGTGCACTGAACCCATTTCAAACCAAGTGGTCCCTCAGACACAGAAATGCAGAATTAAAAGTCCACCTACCATGCTGGCCTGATTTCAAGCCTCTCCAACCAAGATGTGCCTTACTAGGCATTTCTGGGTCCAGCTTTCTCCTCTCTGATCCATAAGGCTTTGCCCCAGACCCCATTCGAGTTGGCAGATCTATTTCTCCTGCCTCTTTGTTTGGGAGTGGACCTAAAGCCTTTCTCGCCTCAAAGGATCAGCCCCATGGAGCCTGACTTGGCAGTGTAACAAGAAGCCCTGGAGAGGGGCCACATTGTAGCATGGTGGGTTAACCCACTGCTTGCAACATCAGCATCCCATATGGAGTGCCAGTTCCAGTCCTGGATGCTCTGCTTCTGATCCAGCTCCCTTCTAATATGCCTGGGAAAGCAGTGGAAGATGATCACCACTCACATGGGAAACCTGGATGGAGTTCTGGGCTCCTGGCTTTGGACTAGACCAGCCCCAGCTGTTGTGGCCATTTGGGAAGTGAACCATAGGATGGAGGATCTCTCTCTGCCTCTCCCCTCTCCCTGTAACTCTGCCAAATAAAATAAAATAAAATAAAATAAAATAAAATAAAACAAACCCTTAAAAAGAAAAAAAAAAGGCCCATAGATTAAAAAAGTTCTCATATAAACTTCACATTTCTCAATACTAACTTAGAAAGCTATTACAAAGAAATCATTAACAATTCTTTGACATACTACATATATTATTTTCTCTTTGCTCAAAAGGCAGGTATCAGTTCCTTTATAATAATATGCTTGTATTTGGTCTTGTTTTACTCATTATGAAATATAATAATAACACAAACACCAGAGTTGGGAAGGATAGTTAAGAACCAAGCTATTTTCGTTTTATCTTGAAATAATCATGCCACTTGAAAAAAATACTTGAAGAACAAACTTAAATTGGGCTGGCACTGTGACGTAGAAGGTTAAAGCCCCAGCCTGCAGCATCAGCATCCCTTATGGGCACGGGTTTGAGTCAAAGCTGCTCCACTTCCAACCCAGCTCCCTGCTAGTGCACCTGGGAAAGCAATGGAGCATGGCCCAAGTCCTTGAGCCCCTGCACCCATGTGGTAGACCCAGAAGAAGCTCCTGGCTCCTGACTTCAGCCTGGCCCAGCCTTGGTCATTGCAGCCATTTAGTTTGGGAAGTGAACCAGTGGATGGAAAACCTTTCTGTCTCTACCTCTCTAACTCTTCCTTTCAAATATATAAAATAAATATTTAAAAAAGTAGAAAAGTATATGAGAAAATACTCAACTATAAAACAGTGTCCAATGTATTTTTGGAATTAACTAAAATAAGAACTTGGATTTTGAAATGCCAGAAGTGATTGACAGAGGCAGGCATGGTGACACAGGAGGTTAAGCTTCCTCTTAGGACACCAGCATCCCATATCAGAATGCCTGGAATTGAGTCCTGCCTCTGCTTCCAATTCAGTTTCCTGATAAATGCACACTGCGAGTCAGTAGATGATGGCTCAAGTACTTAGGCCCCTGTCACCCCTGTGGGAGACCCGGATGAAGCTCCTGTCTTTGGCCTGGCCTAGCCCTGGCTGCTACAGCCATTTGGGGGGTGAACTAACAAATGGAAGATCTGTCACCCTGCTTTTTAAATAAATCTTTTTTTAAAAGGCTATTTACAAACAAGGGTACATCAAAAAGTTCATGAAAAATGGACTTAGAAGGTAAGTCTATTTTGGTGCAAAAAAATTTTTTTAAATCCATGAAGTTTTTCTTTTTTTTTTTAAGATTTATTTATGGCTGGTGCTGTGGCTCACTTGGCTAATCCTCCACCTGCGGCGCTGGTACCCCAGGTTCTAGTCCCGGTTGCTCCTCTTCCAGTCTAGCTCTGTTGTGGCCTGGGAAGGCAGTGGAGGATGGCCCAAGTGCTTGGGCCCTGCACCCACATGGGAGACCAGGAGGAAGCACCTGGCTCTTAGCTTCGGATCGGCACAGCACACTGGCTGTAGCAGCCATTTGGGGGGTGAACCAACAGAAGGAAGACCTTTCTCTCTCTCTCACTCTCTAACTCTGCCTGTCAAAATAAAAGAAAGAAAGAAAAGAAAAAAAAAGATTTATTTATTTGAAAGAATTACACAGGGAGAGAAGGAGAGGCAAAGAGACAGAGGTCTTCCACCTGCTGATTCACTACCCAGATGACTGCAACGGCCGGACCTTTGCCAACCCAAAGCCAGGAGCTTCTTCCGGGTTTCCCATGCAGGTGCAGGGGTCCAAGGACTTGGCCATCTTCTACTGCTTTCCCAAGCCACAGCAGAGAGCTGGATCAAAAGTGGAGCAGCCAGGACTCGAACCGGTGCCCATATGGGGTGCCAGTACTGCAGGTGATGGCTTTACCTACTGTGCCAAGCGCTGGCCCCACAGTTTTTCATAATATATATTTTTCATAAACTTTCTGAAAGCCCCATATATATAATATTTTTTAAAGAACCTGTGATTGTGGGGCCAGCGCTATGGCACAGCGGGTTAATACCCTGGCCTGAAGTGCCAGCATCCCTTATGGGCACCGGTTCGAGACTTGGCTGCTCCACTTCCAATCCAGCTCTCTGCTATGGCCTGGGAAAGCAGTAGAGAATGGCCCAAGTCCTTGGGCCCCTGCACCTGTGTGGGAACCCTGGCTTTGGATCAGCGCAGCTCTGGCCGTTGCGCCCAACTGGGGAGTGAACCAGCGGATGGAAGACCTCTCTCTCTCTCTCTCTCTCTCTCTATCTATCTATCTCTCTGAGCCTCTCCTCTCTCTGTGTAACTCTTAAAAAAAAAAAAAAAAGAACCTGTGATTGTTTTCTCAAAAAGCGATCAGTCCACAGTCATTAACTGATTAACAAGAACAACATTCTTATCCACATATAATAAATGGATCCACTTGAGATGAATCATGTGGATAGTAACTAGGTCTTTTATCATTGATGCAGAAATTTAAATGGGGATAAATTTCAAGATCTTATAAAATTCTATGAATAAAAGATGAATAGGCATCCATGGAGTAAGAACACAGTAAAGAATGCATGTTTTAAATGTAGCATTGATACATTTTTATTCTTTTGGTGTATTCTTTAAAATTCCTACATCTATACAGAAACTGAAACACAGTGAAAGCTTTAAATGAGTCAGTTTAGCTCTTTTCCAGTCAACATTTTGGGAAAGTTTCCAAGATTTTCCTGGAGCTGGCACTGTTGTGCAGTTGGTTAAGCTGCCGCCTGCCACACGGGCAGTCTATCTCAGAGCACTGGTTTGAGCCTCGGCTTCTCCACTCCTGATCCAACTCTCTATTAATCTGCTTGCAAAGCAGCAGAGGATGACCCAAGTCCTTGAGCCCTTGCCACCCAGAGAGGAGACCAGGATGGAGCTCCAGAATCCTGGCTTCAATATGGCCTAGCCCCAGCAGTTAGAGCCATCTGGGGAGCGAATCTCTTTGTCTTTCCCTCTCTCTGTCATTCTGCCTTTCAAACAAATAAATAATGATTTTTTTAAAAAAAAAAGATCTTCTTGTATTATTCCTACTATTTTTATCTATAGTAGTAAAGTACATAAGAACATGATTCTGACCTATTATCAAATCTAATCACCATGTGACTCATTCTTCCACTCAACACACACATATTTAACACCTACTTTGTTACACACAGGAACCCACATCATCAGAAAAGTTCAACATCTCATGAGAGAGACAAGTAGCAATAACATATCAGGGAGTAAGTACTATGATAGGACATATATTTAAAGTGTTATGACACCAAAACCAAGTGTTTATAAAAATGTGGCTGAACTCAACGTACTAAGGATTTCTCTTAAACTTTATACAATATATTTTGAAACTACTGTCCATGAATTTACTAAAACCATTTTTAGAAGGCTTATATTTCCATCAGTACTGCCCCTTAAAGTTACAAACACCTGCTCTGTAAAACAGCAGAACATTTCCTTTTAGTCCTAAAACTACCTTCTCTAACAGCCTCTAGCTTTAGTATGCAAAGATGATGTGAACCAAACATTAGGAATGTAAATTATAAGTATGTGATTTACAAATCATACCCTTGGCCTCTCTCTTCTCATAGAACTCAAGTATTTTCAACTCTTAGATTTTTAAATTTATTTACTTACTTGAGAGGCAGGGAGCTCCAATCACTGGCTCACTTCCTAGCTGCCCCCCAATGGCCTTGGACTGGGTTGGGCCTGGAACTCAAGCCATGTAGGTGGCAGGAATTTGACCACTTGAGCCAGCACAGATGCCTGGCAGGGTCCATTTTGGCAGGAAGCTGGAGTCAGGAGCCAATAGCAGGAATTGAATAGAGGCACTCTGATGCAGGATGTAAGCATCTCAACCACTATGCCAAATGCTTGCCTTTCTCAGATTTTTAGATAGGACCACATGTGATTTCCTCTGGATCACTAAACCATTAACTGATACAAGCCAGTCTTATCACTTAAGAGTCATATAATTTGCTTTTGTATTTACCAGAAACAACCCCTTAAATTTTTCAGACTTGGTTACATATTACTCTTGATTATATCTAAAATTTTTTTAAAAAATCAATTACATCGCTAAAAGAGTAAAATATGACAACTGGAGATATCAGAATTTCATCCAAAAAATATTTGAGTGCCTAATAAGCACCATCAGCTAGCTTCTTTGCTGACTTAAGTCACATTTTATCCTGTGAAGTCAACGCAATTAAAATACTCACGGAAAAGTGGCTAAAATTCTGCGCTCACAGTTCAAATAAAAAATGTCTTACCATATAATAAATACCTAGAATAAGCAGAAGTAGCATATAGCCATCAGCACTTCTCACTGCAGATCTTGAGAGGTTTTCATTAAAAAGTGAGCGTACCTAGGTGATGCTATTCTGAGATGAACAGAGATCTACCTCTGCTACTTCACAATCACACTTTATTTACTAACAGATCATATAATCGCTGTCTCAGGCTTGGATTAACAGCTAATTAGTGACTCGGACTAGTTAGTTGGGATTCTACCCTATTCTCATCTCCCTATGCCCACCAGCAATGCTCTCAGAATGCAAGAACCAGAGGGGGTTTACCATCTCTGGGTGGCTTGGACAGTGTGTGCATTATTACTTACAGTTTTGTTCTGCTGCCCTGGCACTCTCACCACCACACATGCCAGTCTGGAGAAACTCACGACACCCCTGGGGTTCTGGCATCCCTCAGAATCTCCCCCCAAATCTCTGTGCAGACGTTTCCCAGCTAAAAGGCTAGCACATGACATTAACTAAATTCCTATACCAACCTGTCACTGCTGTCTTTTTTTTTTTTTTTTTTTCAGATTTATTTATCTGAAAGGCAGAGTGACAGAGAGCAAAGGAGACACAGAAACATCTTCCATCCACTGGTTTACCCCTCAA
Organism: Lepus europaeus; assembly: GCF_033115175.1. NCBI lineage: Eukaryota > Metazoa > Chordata > Mammalia > Lagomorpha > Leporidae > Lepus > Lepus europaeus. The sequence goes on along the minus strand of NC_084828.1, from coordinate 100,464,034 downwards.
ATGGCTACAATAGTCAGGGCTGGGCCAAGCTGAAGCCAGGGGCCTGGAACTCCACCCGGGTCTCCCACATGAGTGAGAACACTTGGGCCATCCTCTGTTGCTTTCCCAGGTACATTAGCAGGGAGTTGATAGGAAGTAAACAGCCGAGACTCAACAGTGCTCCAATAGGGGATGCTGGTGTCTCAGACATTGGCATAACCCACTGTGCCACAACACCAGCCTCCTTCTTTACATCTCAAGGAAGGGTAGAGGTTTCCTAAATACAGGCTATGCAACTTATGTCCCATGTCAATTAGACAACAATAGGACCGTAGATATAATACATTCATACAATGGAGTATTGCACAGCTATCAAGAGAATATCAGAGCTCCCAGTACTGACTTGCAAAGATGCCACCACTAATGCTATTCCCCTGAACAAAGTCTCCCTTTGCAGGTTCCAAATGTAAGTAAGGTAAGCATGTTGGTGGGAGTTTGTCCTTACTAGGCAAGGCATACTAAATCTCCTTAGCAGTAACTACACAGTATAGAGCCAAAATCAGGAAAAAAAGAAAAACAAAAGAGAAACACCGTCAAGGTATATGCAATATTAAACACAGACATCAGAGGCCAGCATTTGGTTCAGTCACTAGTTAGATGCCCACATCTCACATCAGTACCCAAACTTGATTTGCAGGCCTGGTTCCTGACTCCAGCTTCCTGCTAGTAAGATCCCTGGGAACAGCAGTGATGGCTAAAAGTAACTGGGTTCCTGCTACCTACGTGGGAGAACTGTATTGAGTAACCAGCTTCTGTCTTGTCCTCAGACCTGTCTTGGTTCTTGTGGACATTTGGGGAGTAAACCAGTGGATGGGAACTCACTCTGTGTTTGTCAAATAGAACAGTGTTTTAAAGTTATATTATTTTAGCAAGTCAGTAGTACATGAGTATAGAAATGATTTCATATGATTCCTACTTCAAAACAATTTAAATAAGATAAAGGAGTATCTCTCAGCAATTAAAGCAACAGCTGTCCGTGATATATACTGGAAAACTAGTATTGCAGAACACATGCTGTGAAGGTACCAGGTATTTCTGTGCACAGCTCTGCTCCACAGGAAATTAAAAAAAAAAAAAAAGATTTTTTTGGAAGAGAGATTGAGGCATACACACACAGACACAGACAGACAGAGAAAATGAGAAAATGAATGAATCTTCCATCCACTGGTTTACCCCAAATGGTTATAACAGCCAGGGCTGGGCCAGGCTGAACCAGGCTGAACTCAGGAGCCTGGAACACCATTCAGCTCTTCAACATAGATACAAGGGCCCAAGGACTAGGGCCATCTTTTGCTGCTTTCCCAGGCACTTTAGCAGGAAACTGGATCAGAAGTAGAGCAGCCAGGACTCCAACTGATGTTTACACGGGATGCCAGCATCAAAGGCTGTGGCTTTACCCAGTGCACTACAACACTAGTCCAGGAAATCCTCAAGTACCTGTATGACCCACGGCACCTTAGCTAGGAGGCTGCAATGAAACCTACCCACTGAGAGCACTGCCTCCAGTGCCCAGCCCTGGGGTTTGCTCACTGGCTTCCTCACCTGCATGTTAACTGACACGGAAAAAGTTAATACAGGGCAACTGGAATGATCACCACAGTTGAGAACAAGAAGTCTTTGAAAATTAAAATATATTAAGGGAAAGAAGTATATTTAAGCCAGAACTGTTTTAGGTAATCAAAGCATTAGGGGTGAGCTAAATGGTTTCATTTCTTCATTCTAAGCAGATAACTCTTCAAATCTAACTATTGCCTGATTTTCTGATTTCACTTTCCAGTCTTATAATGATCAATTTGGAAGCTTACATAAAATTAAAATTTCCAAAATCTTTCTGATTTTTTACAAATTATCTAGTTTGTGGTCAAGGTTCTTGCATTTTTATTTCTTCTTACTGATCTCTTCTACTTGTGTTGCTGATTAGTATTACCTCCACCAGAGGGCAGACAAAGGTAAAAATCAGAAATACTGAACACAGATAAACTTGGTAGCTTCCAGAGAAGCTGTACCAGTATAACCCAAAAACCTTAAATAGCATTAATGCTACAAGGCTCTCTAGACACTATCCTCTCCAACTGAAATAGCACTAGCCAGAATACAGCAGCAACAGAGTCGGCAAATACTAATGCATACACATTCATTCAGATAACATCTGAGTCCTGCCCAAGTGCCAGGCATACCCCAAGCTCTCAGGTTTCGGTGGTAAACAAAACAAACCAGTTTCCATTGTCATCCCACTTTATTCCAGGAAGAAAATAATAAAGCTCAGAAATAAATACCATAACTTAAAGTACAAATCAGTACCAGGTAAGGGGGAAAAAAACCTGCAGATGTTAGAGGACTAGGGAAGCTACTTTTAAAGGACTTAATCTAAGTAAAGACCCACATGAAGTGAGGAAATGAGCCATGCATCAAATGCAGAAAAGCATTCCTGGCAGAAGAGTAAATGTGCAGGCCCTAAGGCAGACCTGGCTGTTTGATCAACAGAAGCTGGGGAGGCGTGAGGATGGTGAACAACGCAGAGAGGCAGAGCCAATGACCATAGGCAGGTGGGCAAGAGCCCAGCCACATGATCACACAGGCCTATGATCCTGAGGAAGACTGTAGATCTTACCTAACAGTAATGGATTTTGATGGCCGAGGTACAATCTGATTTGACTTACATCTCTAAAAGCTCATGCTGGCTGCTGGGGAACAAAGTGGAAGCTGAGAGACCAGTTGAGCAGTAGTCCAGGCCAGGAAGGAAGGTAGTCTGACAGAGTGGTGATGGTGACATTGCAGGTAACAACAGTCAAATGTGAAGTTCAAAAGAAGGTAGAGTCCATAATACTCGCTGCTAGGATTGTCTCCACCAAAATCCATGCTGAAATTTAATTTTCAGAGAGGTGGTGCTGGGAGGTGGGATTTTCAAGGGGTGAGTAGGTCATGAAGGGGGAGTAACGTCATTGTTGCAGGGCTGAATTGGTTACCATGAGAGCTGGTGGTCATAGAGTTGCCTCCCAGGTTTTGTCTCCTTCGCACAGGCCCATTTGCCCCTCCACTTCCCACATGCGCCAGGGCCACGCTGTTGGATGTCCCAGCATCGAGAACTGTAAGCTAAGATACACTTTTCTTTATAAATACCCAGTCTCAGGCATTCTGTTGTAACAGAAAAGGGACTAAGACACTTACTGATGGAAGAATAGGCTGAGGATGAGTAAAATAGGAAATTAAAGGTAACTCTTAGACTTTGTAGCCTAAGCATCTAGGGACATCATGGTACCATTTACTGGGACGGAGAAGAGCTAGAAATTGCAGCCAACCAGGCAGGATAAAACCCTGAAATAGTCGGCTTCCTAGACAAGGAGGGAAAATGTTTTAATAAGAATTACGTATCACCTGTGCCAAAGGTGATTGAAAGATCCTGTGTGGCACAACTGACATCCTAGTGACCTTGAGAAGAAGGGTTTCATGGAGGAGTAGGGATAAAGTCTCTCTCAAATGGGTTTAGAAGGAGGAAGATGAGACAGCCTACATGGAATCTTTTGAAGAATACTTTCTTAAGCAAAGCAATCTTATTGTTTTTCAAAGTCTTATTTTTAACTTTTCATTTAAAAAAAATTTTAAATTTCATTCAAAAATTTTAAACAGAGGCCGGCACCGTGGCTTAACAGGCTAATCCTCAGCCTTGCGGCGCCAGCACACCGGGTTCTAGTCCTGGTTGGGGCGCTGGATTCTATCCCGGTTGCCCCTCTTCCAGGCCAGCTCTCTGCTATGGCCCGGGAAGGCAGTGGAGGATGGCCCAAGTGCTTGGGCCCTGCACCGCATGGGAGGCCAGGAGAAGCACCTGGCTCCTGGCTTCGGATCAGCGAGATGCACCGGCCGCAGCGGCCATTGGAGGGTGAACCAACGGCAAAAAGGAAAACCTTTCTCTCTCTCTCTCTCTCTCACTATCCACTCTGCCTGTTAAAAAAAAAAAAAATTTTTTTTTTTTACACAGGGCCAGCACTGTGGCACAGGTTAAACTGACATCTGCAAAGCTGGCATCCCCTAAGTTCCAGATGCTCCATTTCCAACCCAGCTACGAGCTAATGTGCTTGAGAAAGCAGTGGAGGATAGTCCCAATGCTTGGGCCTGTGCAGTATGTGTGGGAGACCAGATGGAGTTCAGGCTCCTTGTTTCAGCCTGACCCACCCCTAGGTGTTGTCATCTGAGGAGTGAACCAGCAGATAAAAGATATCTCTGCCTCCCTCCCATCCCCCTCTATCTCTAACTCTGCTTTTCAAATAGCTTTTTTAAAAGATTTATTTATTTGAAATTCAGAGTTACACAAGAGGGAAGGAGAGGTAGAGAGAGAGAGGTCTTCCATCCGCTGGTGCACTCCCCAAATGGCCACAATGGCTTGAGCTGAGCCGATCTGAAGCAAGGAGCCAGCAGCTTCTTCCAGGTCTCCCATGCAGGTGCAGGAGCCCAAGGACTTGAGCCATCTTCTACTGCTTTCCCAGGCCATCGCAGAGAGCTGGACCAGAAGTGGAGCAGCTGGGACTTGAACTGGCACCCATACGGGATGCTGGCACTGCAGGCAGCAGCTTTACCCTCTACGCCACAGCGCCAGCCCCAAATAGTTTTCTAATGTTAAACATAACTTGAAAAAAGTAGTATTGTGATCACCCTCATACCCTCCACCTAGATTTACCAATTATTAACATGTGCCACATTTACTTTATCAGTCTCTATTTTCATAATTATCACTACTACCTATCCATTTAAGAAAAAGTTGAGGACATTTTGACCCTTTACTCTTAAAGAATTCACTGTTTTATCTTCTAAGAACAAAGGCACTCTGTTAGGTAACCCCAGTAAAATTATCAAATTAAGGAAATTTAACACTGATATAATACTATTATTTAATAATTCAGTACACTTTCAAATTCTGTCAATATCCCATGTGGCACTGTCCTGTCTCTTGAGTTCACTTTGAGCGGGAACTGTTCTCCAGCCTTTGTCTTTCACAACACTGACATATTTGAACAACATAGCCAGTTACTTTGGGAGAATGATTTTTCAATTATGGTTCCCTCATTGTTTCCTGGTAATTAGATTCTGGTTATGCACTTTAGAAATACCACAGAAAAATAATGAAGTTCCAGTTGGAGCACATCAAGAGGAACGTGCTGGTGATGCTAACTTTGATCGCTCACTTGGTTAAGATGATGTGTACCAGGTTTCCCTACCGTGAAATACTGCTTCCCCCAGTCACGACTTCAGAGAGATCATCTGAGACTGTGTAACACTCACCTGAATTAATATTACGATGACAGTTGCAAACTCCAGACTTTTTGTTCCTTCTGCATTTTTTTAAATGGCATTCTACTAGGAAGAACCTTCTCCTTATTTTATTCAATGGGTTATAATCCATTGCTATCATTATCCATTTGGATGCTCAACTTTTCCCAAATTTAGCCCTCAAGAACACCCTCAAGCTAGCTCCTTTGTCCTGATATGCCATCAGCTTTTTGAACACTTCCTTACTTTGACATTCAAGATGCCCAAGGCTCATCTTATACTTTCCCTACCCCAGCCCAGAAATCAGCAATTGATTCATGGGCATTAGTGGTGTTCAGTTACTTGGATGTCATTGCTTCCAAGCCCTTTTATCACACAGAGCTAGGAAATACTCATACATGAATATATATTTTAATCATGAGTTCATATTGACACTTAATTCTAATCCAACAACAAAGAGTTCTTCAGGAGAAGTAGTTAATATGCCACTTAGGATGTCAGATTCCGTATCAGAGTTGCCTGGGTTTGAGTTCCTGCTAGATCCAGTTTCCTGATAATGGACACCTGAGAGGCAGCCAGTGATGGCTCGAGTACTTGGGTCCCACTATTCACATGGGAGACCCACACAGAGTTCCAGGGTCCTGGCTTTGGCCTAGTCTGCACCCAGCTACTGGGGACACTTGGTGAGTGAATCAATCAGTGGATGGAACCATCTCTATCTTTGTCGCTCTGCTTTTTAAATAAATAACAGTAAATAAACAAAGCTGTTAAAAAATGTGTTCTTCATTGCCTTCTTCAGGTCCATGTTTTTAAAGTTGTATTTATTTATTTGGGAAGCACAGAGATAGAAAGAGGAAAAGAGAGAGTGAGCTCCTATCCATTAGTATACCTCCCAAATGCCTTCAATGGTCAGGACTGGGTCAGGTTAAAGCCAGGAGCTAGGGATTCCATCCATGTCTCTATGTGGGTGCAGGAGCCTGAGTACTTGGGCCATCAGCAGAGAGACGGCGCCGCGGCTCACTAGGCTAATCCTCCACCTTGCGGCGCCGGCACACCAGGTTCTAGTCCCGGTCGGGGTGCCGGATTCTGTCCCGGTTGCCCCTCTTCCAGGCCAGCTCTCTGCCGTGGCCAGGGAGTGCAGTGGAGGATGGCCCAAGTGCTTGGGCCCTGCACCCCATGGGAGACCAGGAGAAGCACCTGGCTCCTGGCTTCGGATCAGCGCGGTGCGCAGGCCACAGCGCGCCAGCCGCGGCGGCCATTGGAGGGTGAACTAACGGGTAAAAGGAAGATCTTTCTCTCTGTCTCTCTCACTGTCCACTCTGCCTGTCAAAAAAAAAAAAAAAAAAAAAAAGTGGAGCAGCCAGTACTCAAACTGGAGCTCCAAAATATGATGCCAACATCACAGGTGGCAGCTTAACCCACTGCACCACAACACTGGCCACTATATATTTTTAAAAAGATTTATTTGTTTAAAAGGCAGGACAGGGGCTGGCACTCTGGTGCAGTGGGTTAAAGCCCCAGCTGCTGCACCGGCATCCCATATGGGTGCCAATTTGAGTCCTAGCTGCTCCACTTCCGATCCAGCTACCTGTTAGTTTGCCTGGGAAAGCAGCAGAAGATGGCCCAAGTCCCTGGGCCCCTGCACCCATGTGGGAGATCTAGAAGAAAGTCCTGGCTCCTGGCTTAAGATAGGCTCAGCTCTGGCCATTGCGGGCATTTGGGGAGTGAACCAGTGGGTGAAAGACCTTTGTGTCTCTTTCTCTACCTCTCTCTGTAACTCTTTCAAATAAATAAAATAAACCTTTTTTAAAAAAAAAAAAAAGGCAGGGCAACAGAGAGACAAAGAGAGATATCTTCCATCTAGTGAGTCACTCCACAAATGACCACAACAGCCCAGGGATGGGCCAGGTTTAAGCCAGGAGCCAGGAACTCCATCAAGGTCTCCTACATGGGTGGCAAAAGTCCAAATACTTGGGTCGGCTTCTCTGGCTTCCCAGGCTTGTTAGTAGGAAACTGGATTGGAAGCAAAGGAGCCAGGAATTGAAACTAGTACTCTGATATGGAATGCTGGCATCTCAAGCTATGGCTTAACCAGCCCCTTATCTTTTTATTTCTCTTCCTCCCAAAGTAAAAATTCTAGCTCTCAAGATGATAGTGAACTTTCTCATTCACTAAATGGTGCAATCCACATAAAATAGTTTCATAATTTCTACACATTTACAAGTAAGAGCCTACTAGAGTTTAAGATTTTTTTGTTGTTGTTGTTCTTTTTCCCTCTACATTAAGGGCAAACCGTCAAAGTGCTCTGCTTGGTGCTGGCGCTGTAGTGCAGCGGGTTAAAGCCCTGGCTTGAAGCGCCAGCATCCCATATGGGCACCGGTTCTAGTCCCAGCTGCTCCTCTTCTGATCCAGCTCTCTGCTATGGCCTGGGAAAGTAGCAGAAAATGGCTGTTGCAGTCATCTGGGGAATGAACCAGCGATGGAAGACCTTTCTCTCTGTCTCTACCTCTCTCTGTAACTCTGTCATTCAAATAAATAAATCTTAACAAAAAAAAGTGCTCTGCTCAAAACTTACTTTAATTTTTCTTTTCTTCTGGAAATTTATGTTACTCATTGAAAATACAGACGGTTCATTTGTTGTTATTTGAATTCAACTGTTAAGTTTCTCCCCAATCTTGTTAATTTTAGCATATGAAAGATGTTTCCAAAACTCAAAACTATACAAAAAGGTATATTCAAAGCAACATCATTCCTTCTGCTATCTCACTTTATTCAATTCCCACTACCCCCTGTAGGTAATTATTAGTTTCTAGTTATCCCTCCTTTAATTATTTTTATTTTGTCAAAAATTAAGCTTTCTTAGAGTGAAACACAGAAATGAGGTAGTCACTAAATAAAACACTAGATCAAGAAAAAAATTTATATTAAGATGGAAGATACAATGTTTGTAAAATTGTATAATAGTGTAAATGATTCCACAGAAAGTGACAAATTGAAAATGAGGGATAAAGGGGAAAATTATTGATCAAAATATCTTCTGGGGGGGTCAGTGCTGTGGCATAGTATGTTAAGCCTCCACCTGCGGCACTGGCATCCCATATGGGTGCTGGTGCAAATCCCGGCTGCTCCTCTTCTTTTTCTTTTTCAATTTATTTGAAAGGCAGAGTTACAGAGAGGGAGATAGAGGCAGAGAGAGAGACAGTCTTTCATCCTCCGGTTCACTCCCCAAATGGCAGCAATAGCTGAAGCTGGGCTGATCTGAAGCCAGGAGCTTTTTCCGGGTCTCCCACGTGCAGGCAGGGGCCCAAGCACTTGGACCATCTTCGGCTGCTTTCCCAGGCGCATTAGCAGAGAGCTGCATTGGAAGTGGAGCAGCTGAGACTCAAACTGGTGCCCATAGGGATGCCAGCACTGTAGGCTGCAGCTTTACCTGCTATGCCACAGCGCCAACCCCCAGCTGCTCCTCTTCCAATCCAGCTTTCTGCTGTGGCCTGGGAAAGCAGTAAAAAATGGTCCAACTCCTCGGGCCCTGCACCCACATGGGAGACCTGGAAGAAGCTCTTGGCTCCTGGTTTCAGATCAGCCCAGCTTTGGCCATTTTGGCCCTTTGGGGAATGAACCAGTGGGTGGAAGAACTCTGTCTCTCCCTCTCTCTGTAACTCTACTTCTCAAATAAATAAACAAAACCTTAAAAAAATATCTTCTAGGGGGAGGCATTTGGTGTGGCAGTTAATTTGCTGCTTGGGATGCCCACATCCCATATCAGAGTGGCAGGATTCAAGTTTTGGCTCTGCTCTGGATTCCAGCTTCCTGCTAATGCACTCCTAGGGAGAGGCAGCAGGTGATGGCTCAAACCGCTGGGTCCCTGCCTCACACAAGAAAGACATACACTGAGTTGCTAGCCTTGGCTCTGGCCTGGCCCAGCCTTGGTTATTGCAGTTATCTAGGGAAGTAGAAAGTGAATGGGAGATCTCTTTCTGCCTTTCAAATAAATAAAAATTAGAAAATATATATTAGGAATTAGCAGGAGTATCAAAGGGTTCCTGTACCACAAAGTAGACCATCATCCTGTTTGTAACCTTCCAAATGAGTTACATCTGCCTCCAGAAAACGCACCTTAAACGGAGGCTCTTCCGGGAGAGTCAGTCAGTCATCACTTCCTACTAGTGTCAACAGGACAAGTTCTGTCCTGGCAAGACGGTGATGTGAATTGTGAACGAGACATTTAGCCAGGTGAGGGAGAGGCCAGGGCTGTGTGAGGATGTGTACAATAACACAGAAGGACAGCACTGACCGTGCCGGGAAAGCACACACAAGTCTCTGGCACGTCGTGGAAATCTTACGCATATGCTGGCGAGTAACTGCGGGTTACTCCTCTTGCCCTGACGTTACGTTAATGTGGCACCGAGGAAAGAACTCGGATTTCAGAGACAGAGGGGTCTTGCCTTGAGTCCTAGTTAAGTTACTTCACATCTTGTGTCATCTCGTGTCCTTACCCGTAGAAGTGGAAAATGTCTCCTCTGTCAGGTTACTAAGAAATAGAAATAGAATAATGTACAGCATTGCTTCTGGCTCAAGACAGACACTTAAATAATTCCTGGGGCCAGCACTGTGGTGCAGTGGGTTAAACTGATGCCTGTGATGCTGATGTCCCATCTGAGTACCAGAGCTCTACTGCCAAAACCCAGCTCTCTGCTTCTGCGCCTGAGAAAGCAGCAGAAGATGGCCCAAGTGTCTGGGCCCCGGTCAACCATGTGGGAGACTTCTATGGAGTCCATGGCTTCAGCCTGGCACAGCCCCAACCACTGCAGGCATTTGGTAGTGAACCAGTGGATAGAAGAGCTTTCTTTCTCCCTCCCTCCCTTCCACCCACCTCTCTCCTCTCCACAACTCTGCCTTTCAAATAAATACATCTTTAAAACTAAACAACTCATATAATAAACACAGATTAAATTAGTCAGCCAGGTAAAGCACAACACAGGCAGCTGACTTCAGTGACACACCTGAAAGAAATCAGAGGAATCCCATCCTCTCAGGCGGTTATCTGGTAAAGGGCAGAAAAACGCCCAACACTTCGTTCCAATTCTCAATTCTGAAATTGCCCCGGAGTCTATTTTTAAAGTGTAAAAATATGTGCTGACATACTTTAGCGTCAATGATGTGAAAGAAACAAACCTTACAGGTTAACAGAGACCAATGACTTGGAATAATGTCCTAAATAATGTCTGCAGGCTCACAGAGGGGGAAACCCAGGTGTATGGCTAGCGTTTTGGAATTTTGTACAAGTGCATACACAAAAAAAGGTTGCCAACATTCAATAAGATGGTATGTTTAAAGTTCCTATTTCAGTTTCAAATTTGTCTACAAAACACAACACGCAAATCTGAAGGTGATCTAGAACCAAACACTGGACTACTCCATCGACTTTCAGCCTCGCATCAGGGATCAACTGAAAGCCCCACACAGCAAGAGCGGGGAGAAGTGCCGTGGCAGAGACTCTCAGCACACGATTTTAAATGGACACAGTCCCTGGATTCCCTGCCAACTAGAAACGGCATCCCCGCATCTTGAACCCTAAGCCTCCCGAGCCTGGTCTCCCTCCCCGGAGACGTACTTAAAGGTCACCACCACTGAGAAGCACTGACGACGAAAGTTCGCATCCGCGATTACGTTTCCAAGGTCTTAAGAAAACTGCCCGGCAGGGTGCTGGTGCACACGCCCAGCGACTGGGGAGGAGAAAAATACACCCTCGCCCTTTACGGAACGAGAGGGGGAAGGAGTGGGAGAGGAGGCAGGAGAGGCAACAATCACAAAGCCTTTCTTTCTGCTCGCATCGACAATGAGAGCCTGGTCTTAAACTTCTGGAAGCTCAATCTTTCCTCACCGAATAGCAATAAACATCAAAGGATAAGGCGACCATTTGCGTTTTGAAGCAGAGACTGTAGAGACAAAAGACACTTTCTCCCCTCGTGAACTTGCAAATACAGCTAACCCATTAATCCCACCCAACCCTCACCGCTGGCCATCAGACGAGAAACCGCTGGACCCGTTTTCGCACTCAGTGGAGAACTTTTCAGCGCGTTCCCGGCGCTCTGCGCCCAGCACCTCTCCCGGGCGGCCCCGAATAACCGCTATTTTCGGGGCTAGCAGGAGCTCGAGCTGGGTCCCACCAAGGGGGAGGCCTAAGAGTCGTGGAGACGAACCCGGGGTCTGGAGGACTCCGACGGCAGCCCGCGCCCTGGCTCCCCGGAGCGAGCGTCCCGGCCGCCCAGGAAGTGCCCGAGACCGCGACCCCTCGAGGGCCGGTCCCGGCGCCGCAGCAGAGCGCAGCCGAGGCGCGCCCGTCCCGTCCCTCCGGGGCAGCGCCGGTCCCCGGAGCCTCCGTCCCCGAGCCCACCTGGGCCGGGTTGCGCCGAGGCAGCCCCACGGCGCCCCCCACGCCCTCTTGGGCAGCCTGGGATTCCCCTCACGGGGCGCGCTCGCCGCCCACCTGGAAGGAGCTCGGATCCGGGTCACCTGAGGCTGCCTGGGTCCTCCCGGCGTTCAGCCGCCCCTCGAGCACTGAGCCGGCGTGCCGAGCGCAGCGCACCGCCGATCTCAGCGCAGCCGGCCACACCCAGGTCCGCCAGCCGGGCAGCCAACTCCGCGGCGCGCCGGGGCCGGGGCGGGGACGTGGCGCGAGGCGCGAGGCTCTAGGCGCGAGGCACGAGGCGCGCGGGCCCGGCGGGGACGCGCCGCGAGCCTGCGCAAGCCCTGGAGCGCGCGGCCCGGGCAGGGGGCGGGGGGCCGCCTGGAGCGGGCGCCGCGCGCAGCTTCTGCTTCCTATTTTCTCTCTCGTTTCCTGCTAGAAGGAGAAGAAGGACTTTTTAATTCCCGGGCAGTTTCGTTTTCTTGTCGGTGCGGCGCCCGTCGAAGCGGTGGGGCCGCTTTCCTGCCCGGCACCGCGCAGACGTCGGTGTGCTCGTGGGCAGGAGCGCAGGGCCGAGCTGGGGCCCCCACCGTCCCGCTAGGACCAGCATGCTGTCATTCCACGCGCACGAAAGTGAACTACAGGCCAGAACCGCTCTCACATCGCTCGTGTGACCGTCTCGGGGCCCAGATGCCATCATCGACAAATAGGGAGTGACACCTGCCTCTTTGAAGGTGCCAAAAACGTGAAGTCGGGTTCGCCCGGAGCCCGCCTCCAAGTGAATGCCCAACACTTGGGAGTCATTGTTACACTACTGCCTCTCATGAAACTGGAAGGCCTTCCAGATGACCCTGCCAAGTCTCTCTTCTCTGCATGAATTAAACACCACATGCATCTCAATCCACTTTTCCCACATTTCTCTGGAGGTCTTTTATGTTTAAAATGTCATAAAATAAATGCATCTATCCAATTTGCTTCCTCTGAAGTCAGAACCGCCTGGGAGCATTTTTCCTCTCCCCACCCCCCTCTTCCTTTTGAGTTAATTCCAGTTTGACAGACGGTTGCTATAGCAGTCCTTCTCTGACGTCAAACGATTTAAAGAAACAGCCCTGGGTAACTTCACTGCACAGGAGTTCTCTGCGGAGTTTCTGTGCCGGAGAAAGGTTTGAACAGTATCAGAAGTGAACCTGCCACCCCCGCAGCTCTCCACTCCCTTCTTCGTTAACTGCTTCCCACTATCACCTGGAATAAATCTAGCCGTACCTTACCAGAGATGATGCCAAAGCACACGCACTCTGCTCGCAACTGTGGAAAGAATGTGACCGTCTTACCGAAAAGACAGACCGTGACAAAAACGAAACGCTCGTGGTACTAGGATGATGAAATTGTGTCTGTTTTTTTTTAACCCAGATTTTTATTTTCCCTAATGCTGGGTGCTTGCTTTCTGTAAGAAAGAAAAAGGGGAAATGCCAGATCTTCTGTGTATGTCAGAGTGTCAGCAGAGTCGGTTGGGGCCTGATTCCTTTGCATCTTCAACTGCTTACATGTTTAAGTGATTTTTATCCTGAATCCTGAATTTTATCCTCTAGGATAAATTGTATCATCCTAGGTAAAAGCCCTCTTGGAAGGGAAGGGAAGTTGGTAGTTAAGGAGTACCTATTACATAGTTGCTTTGCTTTCTGCTTTCAAATGTTGTGCTTGATATTCACAATGACTGCCAGTTGTGCATTTTGTCCCCAGTTCACAGGTAAGTAGACTGAAGCTGAGTAAGATTAAGTTACACGGGGTGTAGCAGAGCCTCACATGGCATCTGATTGGATCACCTCCAAAACCTATTTTAGGATTTTTTAAATTAATTTATTTGAAAAGCAGAGTTACAGAGAGGCAGAGGCAGAGAGAGAGGTTGAGAGTTCTTTCATCCGCTGGTTCACTCTCCAAATGGCCACCATGTCTGGAGTTGGGCCAATCCAAAGCCAGGAGTCAAGAGCCAGGAGCTTCTTCTAGGTTTCCCATGTGGATGCTTGGGCCCAAGCACTTGGGCCATCTTCCACTGCTTTCCCAGGCCACAGCAGAGAGCTGGTTCGGAAGAGAAGCAGCTGGGACATGAACTGGTGCCCATATGGGAATGCTGGCACTGCAGGTGGGGGCTTAACCTACTAATCACAGCGCCAGCCTCCCAAAACCCATTTTATTTCCTCTGTTTCTTTTCTGCTGTGTTCCCATACACTGGCACTTACCAGATATTGTAGGGTTTTGAGAGGTGGTTGGATCCAGATTACATGTTGAAAAACAAGTTGCTTGTATTTAGAAAAACCCAGTGGAAAGCACTGAGATATTCTAAGCCAGAAAAAGATTAGGGGAAATGGAAATCAACAGCTCTAAACACAAAATGCACAGCCTAAGAAACAAGAATTTACTAATTTATGATGACTTGAGAATTATATCAACCTGCCTGAAAATTTGAAATGGGCAGAGAAATTATTAGAAGAATAAAATCCCAGTACAAGAGAGGAAAGTTTAGATACTATCCAAACTAATGCACTTCCAAGAATATCATGTTTCTGTTTTGCTACATCTGCTGCATCTCTCTCTGAAAAGAACACTTGTTGAGGAAAAGCCTGTACTGCAAATCTGAAAGTGGAGCTGATGAAAGGAATTTCACTACTAGGGACAGTTTCCTAACAGTACGGTAATGTGCCTAAATGATTTAGCAATTCACAAATTTTCCAATAATAATGATATCAAGAGAGAGATTATTAACAGTTTTGATATCTGCTGTTTGTGGAGGCAGTTATAGTGATATGTCCCACTTCTGATGACTAAGCCCAGTGACCCCCTGTTTGGGTGTTTCTGCCCAATATTTAGATTTCTAACCCATTAGGCCCATGTTCTCAAATCCTACTGTGTTAAGGGAGGTTGGTGGGATTCCTGCTTTGAAAACAGAATCTGTATCTATTTTATCCTTGTATCTCCCGTGGTATTAACAGAATATTTTGTAGCACTAGGCACTCAGTGAACCAATATGTGAGTCAATGCTCTGGACCACTTGTTTTGCATAAATAACTTTCATACCTAATCCCACCTCCTTTACCTCCTCGGAACCATAGGAGAGGGAAAAACCATTATTGTTTTAGGGGGAGTTCACAGTTGCTCATGCATGGTATTTTCCTTCCCTGTGACCAAGCTCTATTCTCAGCTTCTCTACTGGATGAATCTGAATTCTGTTCTTAATGAGCCACCCTAGGCTCCAGAGTACCATAGGCTGTACCCCTACCATTAAATCATACTCTAGAAGTGGCCTGCTTTTTTTCTGAGCCTACCTTGCATTAGACAATGCCAAGTGCCCTCTGAAGAGTAGAAGGATCAAAGTATACCGTTTTTCAGTACTGTCCTAAATATGTTGTATGCATTCCAATTTTATAATGTTCTGGATGAGGCCAAGTTATATTTCCATAACACTGTAACTGAAGTAGTATGTTCCAGCTACAACAAAATAAGTTAAAAAATGGTAAATGGAAATTGTGTGATACAATCTGCAACAGTGATGTGAGAAGCAATTCCTTAGCAGACTCTGTAAGAAGTCGTGTTGTTGCAAGGAGACATCCATGACACAGAGCAGTCATGTGTGCAGCCTTCCCACTTGCTCATGCACGATGCATTTCTGGATCAGCTTGCATATACAGCTTACATTTTGAGCCCATCTTTGCTGAACCCTCTGGCACTCCTGATATATACCAGTTATAGGTCTAGAATCTTTCTCCTCAGGTTCTCATGAGCCATGTCAATATGGAATCTGTCCTCCACAAGCATTCCCATGACCTTAGAAGAGTGCTGTCCTTAGCAAAAGATACCTATTGGGCTGGTATTGTGGCGCAGTGGGTTAAGCAGCTGCCTGTGACACTGGCATCCCATGTGGGCAGCCGGTTTGTGTCCCAACTGCTCCACTTCTGATTCAGCTCCATGTTAATGGGCCTGGAAGGGTGGTGGAGGATAGCCTAAGTGCTTGGGCCCCTGCCACCACCCAGGAGACCTGGATGATGAAGCTCCTGGCTCCTGACTTTGGCCAGTCCTAGCCCCCACCATTGCAGCCACTTGGGGTGTGCACTAGTAGATGGAAGATCTCTTTCTCTCCTCCCTCCCTCTCTCTGTAACTCTGAGTTTCTAATAAATAAATCTTTTTTTTTAAGGTATCACAGGCATGGAAGCAGGAAGGAGAATCACCCAGGCGTATATTTGCTGCTTTATGTCTTGTGATTCAGGTGCCTGGAATGTTACTGGGAAGGGACATTGAAAAGTGAAAAGAAAACTAAACTGTGTGTCACAAGACCTTATTTAAAGCTGTTGATTTTCAGCAGATCACTACCTGCCTGCACTCTGTCTTACCCAATTATACAAAGTAAGAATCCTGTATTCTAATATGATTGGCAAGATGGATGGCACTGGTGCCATCACTTGGTACTATGTCCAACAGATTACTTTGCTAATCACTCACTCTTTTCTTCTAAACCTCATCTTAGTCCAAGAATTCTTCTGAAGGGCCAGTGTTGTGGTGCAGCATGTTAAGCCCATACCCGGGGGCCAGTTTGAGATTCAGCTATTCTGCTTCTGATCCAGCTCCCTGCTAATGTGCCTGGGAAGGCACTGGAAGATGACCTACATATATGAGTCCCTGAAACCCATGTGGGAGAATAGTATGCAGTTCCTGCCTCCTAGCTTTGGCCTGGCCCAGACCTGGCTGTTTTAGCCATTTGGAGAGTGAAACAGCAGATGGAAGACCTCTCTCTCTCTCGCTCTCGCTCTCGCTCTGTGTGTGTGTGTATGTGTGTGTCTCCCTGTCACTCTTCCTTTCAAATTAATAAATCTTTAAGAGAACAATACTTCTGAATATCACATTCTAGCAGGACACACTGATTTGTTGATAAGTGAGTAAAAATATATTACTTATCTCTTCCTCTGTCCAACCTACCCCAAAATATCCAATTTGGGTTGATCCTGGCTGACAGCGTTCTCTACTCCACACATAAAATGCTGGCTAAATTGACTCCATTTCTCAAGATGGTTCTCATACATGGCAAGCCAGTTAATCCTGACTAATGACTGGAAGATTAGCAGGTGTGGGGGCCAAGATCTCAGTTCCTCTTCCCATAAGAATGTCCATGGTTTGTTTAGAATTCATCACACTACAGGCCTGGGTTCCAGGAGCAAGTGTTCTAAGAGAATAAGAAGGAAGTACATAGTGTTTTTATGACTTAGCCTCAGTGATCACACAGTGTAGCTTTCACCATGCTTTTAGTCTCAGCGGTCACAATGTGTGATGGGGCATAGACCTTGTGTTAGTTCATTTTAGATTACTATACTGAAGGACCTCAGGCTAGGTTCTTTATGAAGAAAAAAGAAGTTCAGTTGGACTACAGTTTTGGAGATCAAAGTCTGAAATTGGGCAGTCCCATCAATTCATTCCCTGGCTCTATCACATCATGTCAGATGGCATCAAAATGGCAGGAATGTGTGCAAAGAGGGAGAGATCATATGATAAGATGGAAGCCAGAGAGGGCTTGTGGTCTTGTGAGAACTATGTTAATCCTGCCCAAGAACACGTAGTCAATGATCTTAATCACCTTTCACTAGGGCCCACCTCCAAAAAAACTCCCATTAGAGGACAGGTGTTTGGTGCAGAAGTTGAGAGCCGGGGCCAGTGCCATGGCTCACTTGGTTAATCCTCCGCCTGTGGCACTAGCATTACATGTAAGTGCCGGGTTCTAGTCCCAGTTGCTCCTCTTCCAGTCCAGCTCTCTGCTGTGGCCCGGGAGGGCAGTGGAGGATGGCCTGAGTGATTGGGCACCTGCACCTGCGTGGGAGACCAGGAAGAAGCACCTGGCTCCTGGCTTCGGATCGGCACAGTTCCAGCCGTGGAGGCCATTTGGGGAGTGAACCTGTGGAAGGAAGACTTTTCTCTGTCTCTCACTGTCAATAACTCTACCTGGCAAATAAATAAATAAATAAAATATTTTTTAAAAAAGAAGTTGAGAACCTACATCCCACATGGAAGTGCTGGTACTGCTCCCGATTCTTACTTCCTGCTAATGCTCACCTTGGGAAAGTGGCAGGTGACAGCTCAAATAATTGGGCCCCTGCTGCCCATGTGGGAGACTTAGGATAGAGTTCCCATCCCTTGCCTGACCCAGCCCCTATTGTTGCAGGCATTTGTGGAGTGAACCAGTGGATGGGAGATCTGCCTGCTCCCTTTCAAGTAAATAAAATAAGTAAAAGTTAAAATAAAGAAGGGTCCCTTCCCTCTTATATCACCACACAGGGGACCACGCTTGCAGCACATGAACCCTTAGAGGATAAGCCACATCAAAACCATTGCAGCCCTCTCGACAGAGGAATAGCAGGTTTTAGAAGAGCATAAAGCCTTGCACATATTGTTTCTGCCATCCTCAGAAATATAATCTTCCACCCGACTATTTGCTAACCCTGAATTAATCTGAGACTCTCACAGTCTAAGGTTCTGTCTGTCTTTTCCTTACTGCCATAGAGTATTGAGTTTATGTTGACATGTTGTGTCAGGTATTTCAAACAGTGGAAAATATCTTACTTTCCTTATTAGTTTGTTATTTTGGCTTTCTTTTTTAATTGTTATTTTAAATTTATCTGCAAAATTGACTCTTTTAAAATATTTATTTATTTATTTGAAAGTCAGAGTTACAGAAAGAGAGAGGGAGAGAAAGAGAGATCTTCCATCTGCTAGTTCACACCCCAAATGGCCACAACAGCCAGGGCTGGGACAGGCTGAAACCAGGAGCCAGGAGCCAGGAGCCTCTTCTGGGTCTGCTACATGGGCTCAGGGGCCTAAGCACTTGAGCCATCTTCTTCTGCTTTCCCAGGCACATTAGCAGGGAGCTGGATCAGAAGAGGAGCAGCTGAATCATGAACGGTACCCATAAGGGGTGTCAGCATCACAGGTGGCAGCTTAACCCTCTATGCCACAGCGCCAGCCCCTAAAATTGACACTTATTTGTGTATAGTTATGGTATTTTATTTTATTTTTTAAAGGCTTATTTATTTCTTTGAAAGCAGAGTTAGAGAGAAGGAGAAACAGAGATCTTTCATCCTTTGGTCCACTCCAAAAAAGGCTGCAATGGCCAGGCTGGGGCTGGCCAAAACCAGGAAACAGGAGCCTATTCTGGGTCTCCTATATGGGTGCAGGGGCCCAAGCACTTGGACCATCCTCCACTGCTTTCTCAGGTTCATTAGCAGGGAACTGGATCAGAAGTGGAGCAGCTAGGATGAGAACTGGTACCCATATGGGATGCTGGTATCACAGGCAGTGGTTTAACCCACCTATGCCACAGCACCAGTTCCTAGCTTTTTAAAAAAAGATTTATTTTATTTATTTGAAAGACAGCTACAGAGAGAGACAGTGAGAGAGGGAGAGGGAGAGAGAGAGAGAGAAATATCTTCCACCTGCTGGTTCACTCTGCAAATGGCTGCAAAGGCTATGGCTGGGCCAGGCTGAGCAAACTCCATCCAGGTTTCCCATTAGGGTAGCAGGGACCCAAGTACTTGGGTCATTATCTGCTGCCTTCCAAGGTGCATTAGCAAGGAGCTCGATCAGAAGTAGAGCAGCTGGGACTTGAGTCTGCACTCATATGGAATGCCAGCATTACAAGCTGCAGCTTAACCCACTGTGCCACAACACTGGCTTCAGTTCTATGATTTAAACACACATACAGATTCATATAAGCACTGCCACATCAGGCTACAAAACAGCTCCATCTTCCCTCAAGCTCCCTCATGTCCCTTGTGGTTGCCTTGCCACAATCCAAAACCTAATCTTATTGATCTGCCCTCCATTCCTATAGTTTTTCCTTTTGAGAATATAAATGGAATTGTATGGGATGCCACGTTTTGAGTCTGGCTTCTTTCACTTAGTACATTGCCTCGATTTCTTCTTTTACCAAGTGGTATTTCTTTTTTTTTTCTTATTGACAGGCAGAGTGGATAGTGAGAGAGAGAGAGAGACAGAGAGAAAGGTCTTCCTTTTTGCCATTGGTTCACCCTCCAATGGCCGCTGCGGCCGGTGCATCTCGCTGATCCGAAGCCAGGAGCCAGGTGCTTCTCCTGGTCTCCCATGTGGGTGCAGGGCCCAAGGACTTGGGCCATCCTCCACTGCCTTCCCGGGCCACAGCAGAGAGCTGGCATGGAAGAGGGGCAACCGGGATAGAATCCGGTGCCCCAACTGGGACTAGAACCTGGTGTGCCGGCACCGCAAGGCGGAGGATTAGCCTGTTGAGCCACAGTGGCGGCCTTACCAAGTGGTATTTCATGATATGCAAGTATCACAGTTTGTTCATCTATTTGGTAAGTGAATAAACCAAAGGACATTTTGGGTGTTTCCCAGGTTAAGGTAAATTATGAACAGTTCTATGAGCAGTCATATACAGATTTTTGTGTTAGCAAATGTTCTCATTTCTCTACCATAGTTAACACAGGAATGAGATTATTGGGTTATATGGGTAGTGTATACTTTCTAAGAAACTTCCAAGCCACATTTCACAGTAGCTGATCCATTTTTGCACCCTGAACAGCAATGAATAGGAGTCCCAGTTGCTGAGTCCTTGCCCATGCCTGGTTTTATCAGTATGTATTCTTTTAACTTTAGTCATTCAAATAGGTGTGTAGTGGTATTTTCTAGTGGTGGTTTGTCTTAGTATCTTCTTCAGCACCATGCATGCATATTATCCCCAGCCTTCCCTCCTCCAATCCAGTCCATACATTCTTTTCATATTAATTTTCCTAACACACAACACTGATTATACTTTTTCTTAGCTCCAAGAACATGCAGTGGTTTCCGGTTATTTACTGACACGTATGCATCTGCTTGCCCTTGCATGAAAGGCCTTGCCTAATCGGGTGTCAAGTTACCTTTCAAGGCTCATCTTTTACAAATTTCTTTTTCATTGCACCTAATCCTTTTTCTCTTCTAAGTGTAGGTTCTTTGCTTCCTACCTTTGTCAGGGCTGTTCCTCAAACTGTATCTTCTGTACCTCTCAAGGACAAAGAATTTGAGAATTTGAGGAGACTGTCCTTTCTCCTGTGTACCTGAGCTGCCACCATGCAATACCATGCAGTCTGTCCCAGCCACACGCCCCCAGGCTCTTAGAACAACCTCCTGGGCAAGTCCACAACTCCTGGGCCAGGCAGGAATCCAGCTGGTAAATGAGTATCATTTGCTGGCAGAGAGCAACAACTTTCCAAGGGGTTCTTTTGAGTCTTGGGGGAGGACTACAGGGAGGGGGATATTGTCTTTTCCGGAGCATCACATTGTACTCAGGGGACTTCCTCAAAACATCCCCTTCTATCCTCCATCTGAGCACCAGAAAGCAGAGTGCAAATGTTGTAAATATAGCATCTTATGCCTGCCCTGGCAGTTCTCTGAGTTTTGAGACTTTTTAAGAATTTAGTTTAATGATATGATAATTTTTCATATTCATATTTTCAAAATTTTATTTATTCGATAATTTTATCAGATTTCAAAGCATGGAGAGCTCTGATATCTGTCAACAATATATGATCTCCCTTCAGCAATAAAAGCAGAGAAAGAATAATTTAATAATGTTAATAGTTTCCTGGTGGAAACAGTTGTTTTGTTCCAAAACCAAAGTCATTTAACCTGGACTTCAGACTTATTTAGGAGGTAAGAAAAGATGGCAAGGAGAGACCTGTGGATCAACTATTTTTCTAAACATTTTTATTTGTTGGTAGAAACACTATTCTCAGTATCAGAAACATCAGACAAAGGTGGGCATTTAACCTACTGGTTAAGATGCCTGTGGCCCACATTGGGGTACCTGGGTTTGATTCTTGGTTCCAGCTCCTGACTTAAGCTTCTAGCTCCTGTGGACCCTGGAGGGCAGCAGCAATGGCTCAAGTAATTGGATCCCTGCCACCCAGGTGAGAGATTGGATTGAGTTTGGCCCTTGCCAGGTTTTAGGGATTGAATCAGCAGATGGAAGTTCTGTCTGTCTATTTCAGAATCTCTGCCTCTTCCAATAAATAAAATTTTAAAAAGAAGAAATAACAAATGTTAATGAACAGAATTGTGAGATTAAGGGAATGATTTTGAAAGCCTCTTTTTGCCCCAAGGCATGTGTAAGAGACAAAGGACTCATGAGTTTGGACTTCCTTAGTCATCGTCTCTGAATAGACAAGGATATCCAAATCACATTTCCAAAAGTCTAACTTAGAAGCCAAGTATGTCAAGTGAAATTGCTAATGGCAGCAAATTCAGGTAGGGTCAAGTGTGTGATGTATTAAAGTTTCATTCTACAGAGCTTCTCTCTTGTGTATTTTTTTTTCCATTTTATAGTCTAGAGCATATTATTTTGTGTGAGCTAGAGGTTTACTATTGAATGACTACTTAATGCCAAAATCTCACTCCTAGGGTACCCATGTCTGTTGTGCTATATCCACAGTCTTAGCAGGGCAGCTGCACATACTGGGCACTCATCAATGTTTGCTCAATGAACGGATAAATGAATGAATGCAGATCTCTAAGCCAAGATGCCTGAGAACTCGTTTATCCACTTATTTTTAAGTGCTTTATGCCCTCTCAGGCAAAAAGTACATTCAGCACTATTTAGGAATGAATCGAATCAGGCCCACAAAATGCTTGAGTCCACATTTATGCTTCTAGGACCAGAGTCTTCCAGTAGGTGAGGTAGCAAAGCTAGGACTAGGGTAGAAGAGGGGCGTGAGTTTGAAGACTTGGGGCCATGGCCACGCTCTTCCTTCCCTCAGAGGGACCCTGTGAGCACTGAGCTGCCTTCACAGCTTTACGTTCCCTTGTGTTGTTCTGGTTCTGATTGTGACGCTGGAGGGGACAAGGCTGCTCTTACTGCCATCCACATGATAGCACAAAAGGCTTTGAGAGCAATTTAGCCTCCTCAGGGAGCAGGGATGGGAGGAATCAGCTTCCTTTCTCATGGCGCAGGCAGAGTGCACTCATGGGTGTGATACCATCACCTGTTTTTAAGTGCTCTTTGGAAAAACCCAGTCCTTTGCATTTGAGCCACAGAATTAGCAGGGTAATGCTGGCTTATGCAAGAATTGCCTTTCTCTCCTTTAATGTGTCTTTGAGGAGAAAAAAAATCAATATTTAGGAATGAAGATGTGAAAATGAATACCTCAAATGCTTTAGGAACAGGACAGAATTAAGACATTTCCTGAGAAAATAATCTTTCAAATACATTTTCTACATAAGTGTCTTCCCTTCAATACTTTTCATGCTTAACATACATTGATAGGAGGCAGCATTTCACCTTACTTCCCTCCTTTACCATCTACAGCAGATATGTAAGCTCTTGTTACTCCCATTGTGCAGAGGGGGAGATTGAGGCCCAGAGAGCTGAGCATCTTGCTCAGGGTCCCCAGGCAGTGCCAGGGAGTGGCACCAGGGTTTATGTCCCCAGACTCCTTCACCCTCTCTGAACCTCCATCTCCATCAGCCCTCTAGGGTATACAACCCTCCCAGGAACTACACAACCTAAGGAAAAGAGAGTGCTTGCTATGCAAATGAAGCTCCTTCAGCAATGGCACATTCCCTGAGACTCTCCTGTAGCTAACCACTTACATGGTGGAACTGACAAATGGAGCCAGAACTTTCTCATCCACTGATTGAATTTGTTCCTCTCCCTGCTCTTAAACACCTGCCCTTCAACAGTTACACAATGGTTTTCACTTACGTTGCTTTAGGAATATTGTATTTCCTTCTAAATAAATCAGTTCATTAATGCATGTCCCAGAAGTTTGTCTCCGTTTCCAGGTAAAGTGAAGAATTTAACTACCCCACCCTCAGTCCACTTGGCCAACATTTACCCACATCTCAGAGACTTCACAAGTTCTTTCAATCTGGAAACTTAGATTTTTCTGCTACTCTTCCCGGCCCCTCCCTTATCAGGATTAGCTGCTTACTGTTCTTCCTGTTTTGCTTTTACTGAAACGAACTTGAATGCTTATCCCTTCTGTCGGGTGGATTTCCTAGCTTAAAAAGCTTCGACTGAGAATGACAGGAATCCTGCTTTTCTGCAATGTCGCATGACCACTGAGGACAGGTATTTGCACTGCTCCAACTGACTTGCTGAGAATTTCGCAGACTTTTTCATTACAAATGAGTCAGTGTTTTTGAATTTGTGTCCTCTCAAATAACAAATAGATCATCTCATTTAAAAAAATCTCATATTGGCAAAGAAAACTTCACTTAACAACTTTTATAAAATCTGACTTATTTACAATCAAAATCAGAATCCAATTAACATTTACATTATCAACATTTCATGAAAATAAGTAAATTTTCTGCAGAGATTAACCCCAGGGCAGCTGCACAAGTTTCAACGAGAAGGTTCCTCTTTGGTGACAGTGAGTCACATATGCATTAACATAAATGAATTTAAGAAGAAAAAAAAAAACAAAAACCTTGTCTTCTAATGAGTTACTCTTTCATCTTGACTTAGTTGATAAAGCAGTAACTCTAAAAATAAAACTTACTGTGAATTTGTTCTTTTTATTTTAAAAATCAAGCTCTGAACTTTGCCTTTCGGAATACCTAAATTCTATATATTTTTAAAATGCCTTCAAGCAGGAGGATACTTTTAAATTAATGGAAATAGAATTAAAAGAGGTCTATTTTGGTGCAAAAAAATGTTTGAAGTCCACACGTATGATGGGGTCTTTAAAAAATTCACAGAAAATTCATATTCTGAAAAAAATGCAAAGATTTCAAAATTTTTCTGCCAAGTAAACTTTTCATTCCGTTTTTTCATGATCTTTTTTTCTCCTACTTTTATTTGAAAGGTAGAGACAGAGAGACAGATAAAGATCTTCCATCTGCTGGTTTACTTCCCAAATTCCCACCACAGCCAGGGCTGCAGGCCAAAGCCAAGAGACAGGAACTCCTTCTGGACCTCCCTCTTGAACCATCACCTGCTTCCTCCCAGGGAATTAGCAGGAAGTTACATCAGCAACCAGAAATCAAGGACTTGCACTGAGCTCTCCAAAGTGGAATGCGGGCATCCTGAGCATTTTAACTGCTGTACCAAACACCCCTGCCCTATAAACTTTTTTGAAGCACTCCCATCATAGTATTTGGAAGGAGGTGCTTGGTTGGTGGCTGGGGAGCTAATTGCTTGGGTCTACATATCTATCTATGCGCTGAAATATAAATTTCAAAGAAGTCTATATGTCCCAGAGTTAAATATTTTCCATGAAATCAGACAGCTTTCTAAAATTTTCATGTTGACCGGGATTGCCCAATAAATTACCCTTCTAGACTAACTAAGCAGGTCTTTTTCTACTTCAACCTTCAGCTGCCATGGCATTGTGTACATTTTGATGACATTTATTAAATGTGTCTTTTATTGAAGTTATTTGTGTAAATATATAAAAGGTATGTAATAGCAGACTTAAAGGTACATACTAAATCTAAATCTGATGCATTTGTGTATCCTCTGTAGTGTTGTGGGGGGGGGTCCCCAAATTATGTTGTGGGGATTGAGAGCACTGGCTGGGCTGGGAGAGATCCCCAGCTAGACTTAATTCAGGTTCTTGTCTTCCAGAGTGTAAGAATAGAACCAGGAGTCATAGGTGGAGGTGAACAGAAGAGCATGATTTATGGAAAGGCAGGAAGATAGTACTCTCAGGCATGAGAGCAGACTAGCTGAAGGGAGAGAAAATTATCCGGCACCCAAGTTGGGGGCATCTTTTTATAGGGTAGGTGGTGGTGCCCAGAGCAGGGTCTGATTGAAGACCCAAAAGAGACGGGATTTGGATTTGGAGTGGGGCTACAGTGCACACCTGGTGTCTGGAGCATGATGGAAAGTGAGGCTTAGGTGCATGATGAAGAGTGTGCATAGTCTTCAGCCCTGTTGAGTCAGCACAGAAGATGGTAGGTTTGGGGTGGTACACATGGCTTGGAGGTTGCCAGTCTTTATTACCCCTCCTTGACGTACTGCCTCTCCCACATCAATAGCACCAAACATAGATTTGTTGTTTTCTCTGCCCCAGTTTATCCACTTCATCACAGTTGTCAAGTTGATTTTCTCCCAAATTCAACTAAGATTAAGACACTTCATGGGTAAAAACCATTTCTAGTTGTTTACTGAATTCTATGTTCCTGCCTCAGCTGGCTCCGACCTGTCCTGTTTAGCTTTCTCTCTGTGGTATTTTCCACTGAAACTTGTCTCTTCCTACTTCTGAGAAGAGGTCTTAGGATTTCTCATTTTTCCTCTGCTATTCCATGAATTAGAGTGTTTTTGTTTTTTTGACAGGCAGAGTGGACAGTAAGAGAGAGAGAGAAAGGTCTTCCTTTGCCGTTGGTTCACCCTCCAATGGCTGCCGTGGCCAGTGTGCTTCGGTTGGTGCGCCGTGCTGATCCAAAGCCAGGAGCCTGGTCCCCCATGGGTGCAGGGCCATCCTCCACTGCACTCCCGGGCCACAGCAGAGAGCTGGACTGGAAGAGGGGCAGCCGGGACAGAATCTGGTGCCCCCACCGGGACTAGAGCCCGGTGTGCCGGCGCTGCAGGTGGAGGATTAGCCTATTGAGCCGTGGTGCCGGTGATGAATTAGAGTGTTTCATACAGAGACCTATCTCAAAGCAAGCCCTCAGAAGTCATGTCTGCCCTGTCCACAGCACATCTTTCCTCCGTTCTGATCTCTGAAGCACTGGGCTTATACTACTCTCGTGTTCTTATGTCACTCCTGCCCATTTGAATTATAATAAGTTATGTGCTTGTTTTATCTTCCGCATTTGAAAATAAACATAGCATGCTTGGAAGAACATGAACCATGAGGTCAGAGAAATTTAGCTTCGTATCCTGCCTGTCACTTATGAGCTATGCGACTGGAAAAGTAACCTACCTTTCTTCTTTCTTTTTCTTTTAAAGAAAATCATTGGTTCACATCTCTCATATTTTAACTTATCACATAGGGGCAAGCATTGTGGTATAGCAGCATAAGCCACTGCTTGCAACACCAGCATCCCATATTGGAATGTTGGTTCAAGTTTCAGCTGCTCTGCTGCCATGCCAGCATCCTGCCAATGCACCTGGGAAGGCAGCAGAATATTTGGGTCCCTTCCACCCATGTTGGAGTCCAGGATGGAGTTCCTGCCTCCTGGCTTTGGCCTGGCCCAGACCTGGCTATTGCAACGACTTGGGGAGTGAACCAGCAGATGGAAGATATTACTCTCTGTCACTCTGTCTTTTAAGTAAATAATTACATCTTTTAAGAAATAAAGTATCAGGATATTATTGTAAGTAAAAAGATTCTTTCCACCCTACCCATTCCCATCTAATACATGCCAAAAATGTGATGAAGATGGAAGCCAACCAACAAGGGCTAATGAACAACAGTAGCAACAGCAGAAAGTTGGAACTAAAAGTCTAAGAAAGGTTGAAGAAAAATAACGTATATCATAGCTTCTTAACTGAGAAAGAGCAGAATAGTTTTGTTGTATTTTGTTCTGTTTCTTGAAGGAGCTTTATCAGCACATTTGCTGAGTCAGGGAACAACATCTGTTGTCACTCAAAACAACAAGCACCTGGGAATCAGGAAGACGTCAACTTGCTTCTCTCTGATTCAGTTCCTCCCCTCCTGTGTCTTTTGGAAATAAGACAGAAACAGTGCCATCCAGAAATATGTTGGGAAATTAGCTATCTTATCTCCCCAAACAGAAGAAACTTCTCAGATTGTTCAAAGAAAAGTTTCTGAAATAAACTTGCCATTGCTTCTGCAGGAAAGGAAGATTGTTACTATATACTAGATAACAACCCCAGACACTTGTTAAGTATTGGTTTCCAGCCAGGCACTGCCAAGCGTTGTGAATATTAGCATCCTCTCAATAGCGCTGTAAAGTTGGTTGTCTTCTATTCCTGCTACAGATGGTGACACAGAGGAGGTAAAGGGGCCTTCTGTGAGAGATTCGGGCCGGAATGTTGCATCCTAACACTCATGCTCTTTCTACTTCATTGTGTTGTCTCTCAGAAAAGCAGAACCAGATTACAAAATAGTGAGGACCTGCAGCTGATTTTCAAAATCAAGAAAATGTGGAATTCCATCAGCAGAAGAGCTGGGGAATCAGGCAGCCCTTGGGACTAACAGGAGTTATCTCTGTGATCACTTTCAGCCCTTCATGGAGCCTGTTAAAGTATTGGTAACTAAAACTGCTGTCTTTGTTGACAGTCAAATAACTATCCAAAGAACAGTCTGTGGAGTCTGTCAGAAAGTCACGCTCAAGGGTCATGCATTGTGGTACAGCGGGTTAAGCTGCTGCCTGTGATACCTGCTTCCAGCCTATGGAAGGCCTCTCTCTCTCTGCCTCCCTGTAACTCTGCCTTTCAAATAAATAAGTAAATGTCTTTTAAAAATCATCATGAGGTACACCTGAATACATATAGGTTATTTCTTTCAATTATGCCTCAATAAAGCTAGAAAAAATACACTTCATGTGGAAGAGTAAAGGGCAAACAAAACAAAACATATTTGAAATGAACACAGGCCGGCGTAGTGGCCCAATAGGCTAATCCTCCGCCTGCTGCGCCGGCACATGGGGTTCTAGTCCCAGTTGGGGCGCCGGATTCTGTCCCAGCTGTCCCTCTTCCAGTCCAGCTCTCTGCTGTGGCCCGGGAAGGCAGTGGAGGATGGCCCAAGTCCTTGGGCCCTGCACCCGCATGGGAGACCAGGAGAAGCACCTGGCTCCTGGCTTCGGATCAGCGTGGTGTGCCGGCCGCAGTGCGCCAGCTGCAGCGGCCATTGGAGGGTGAACCAACGGAAAAGGAAGACCTTTCTCTCTGTCTCTCACTGTCCATTTTGCCTGTCCAAAAAAAAAAAAAAATATGAAATGAACACAAATAGGAAGTGCTGGTACTTCAAATTAGGTAAACGTATTCTAAGAACATTCTTGTTACAGTATAGAAATAGATGGCTTAAGTTCTATTAGGCATGTTATGGGGTAGAGAAAAAAGCTCAGTACACACATGTTAATCAATCATACTCTAAAAATCAATACTTTTTAAAAAGTGAAGGGACCGGCATTGTGCACAGGTGGTTAAGCTGCCACCTCTGACACTGGCATCCCACATCAGAGCACCAGTTTGAGTCCTGGCTGCTCTGCTTCTGATTCAGCTCCCTGCTAATGTGCCAGGAGAGGCAGCAGAAGATGACCCAAGTACCTGGGCCCCTGCTGCCCACATGGGAGACAAGGATCAACTTCCCAGCTCCTGGCTTCAGCCTGGCTCAGTTCTGGCTATTTTGACTATTTGGGGAGTGAACCAGTGGATTTGGAGGGTCTCTCTCTCTTTCCACCTCCATCTTCCTCCCTACTTTCCTTTCTTTCTCTGTAATTCTGCTTTTCAAATAAATAAATATGTTTTTAAAAAAGGAGAATATCCCCAGGTAATTCATGGATGTGTTAAAGTTTGAGAAGCACTAATGATTAAGTTCCATTATATGAAGATTCTAAGAATCTTTTTTTTTTTTTTTTTGACAGGCAGAGTGGACAGTGAGAGAGAGAGACAGAGAGAAAGGTCTTCCTTTTGCCGTTGGTTCACCCTCCAATGGCCGCCGCGGTAGCGCGCTGTGGCCGGCGCACCGCACTGTTCCGATGGCAGGAGCCAGGTGCTTATCCTGGTCTCCCATGGGGTGCAGGGCCCAAGCACTTGGGCCATCCTCCACTGCACTCCCTGGCCACAGCAGAGAGCTGGCCTGGAAGAGGGGCAACCGGGACAGGATCGGTGCCCCGACCGGGACTAGAACCCGGTGTGCCGGCGCCGCAAGGCGGAGGATTAGCCTAGTGAACCGCGGCGCCAGCCGATTCTAAGAATCTTATATGAAGATTCTAAACTGGAGAGGCCATCACTAACAGAAATTTTTTTTTCAAAGATTTATTTGAAAGGTAGAGTGATAGAGGGAGAGAGAAAAAAAAGAGACCTATTTGTTCATTCCCCAAATGACCGAAATGGTCAGGGCTGGGCCAGACCAAATCCAAGAGCCCAGAGCTCCATTCATGGATTCTCTCCCATGTGGGTGAAGGGGCAACAAGAACTTGGGCCATCTTCCACTGCTTTCCTAGGCAACTAAGCAGGGAGCTGGACTGGAAGCAGAGCATCTGGGACTTGAACCCATGCTCTGATATGGGATGCTCTACCATAATCCGGCTCTGTCAACCGGATTTTAAATAGATATTTGTTTAGTACAGCCTTTCTGTAGGACAAATTTTCTATAGGACATGTTTTAGGAACAATAAAACTCTTTCAATGGGGTGGGTATTTGACCTGGTGTTTAAGTTGCTGGCTAGTGTGCCTGTGTCCCATGCTGGAGTGCCTGGGTTTGATACTCACCTCTGACTCCTGACCCCAGCTCCTGCCTCTAGAAAATCTGTAGCTGTAGATCAAGTAGTTGAGTTCCTGCCACACACATGGGAGACCTGGATTACATTCCCAACTCCTGGCTTGGCCCCTGTCTGGGGCCTCTGTGGGCTTTTGAGGAGTGAACTGACAGAAGATTTCTCTCTCTTTCTCTCTCTCTTTCTCCCCCTCCCTTCCTTCCCCCCTTTCTCTCCCCCCACCCCCGCCTTTCAAATGAATAAACAAAAAAAAAAATTTTAAAGATTTGTTTATTTGAAAGAGTTACACAGAGAGAGAAGGAGAGGCAGAGAGAGAGAGGTCTTCCATCCTTTGATTCACTCCCCAATTGGCCACAACAGCCAGAGCAGCGCTGATCTGAAGCCAGGAGCCAGGAGTTTCTTCCGGGTCTCTCTCGTGGGTGCAGGGGCCCAAGGATTTGGGCCATTCTCTACTGCTTTCCCAGGCCATAGCAGAGAGTTAGATCAGAAGTGAAGCAGCTGGGACTTGAACCAGTGCCCATGTGGGATTCCGGCACTGCAGGTGGTGGCTTTACCCACTACACTACAGCAATAGCCCGCAAAAATTTATTTTAAAAAACATGTCTAACAGGTGAAACACTTTTAAAAAAATTTTTTTCAGTAAGGACTTAATATTTTAGAAGAATTTGTCTTAAATAAGTAATCAAAGGTGCAACCAAATGTTAATGAATGAAAAATTTCAATATGCCATTGTTTATATTAATGAAGAGCTACAAACACAATGATAGTTAACTAGATTATGAAGTAGCCACATAATAGAATCGTATGAAGCCATTTACATTTTATTTTTGATTTGGAAAAAACTCATAATATGCTGAAAGTAAAGACAAACTCACCAAATAAAAATGGAGTATGGGAGCCGGCGCCGTGGCTTAACAGGCTAATCCTCAGCCTTGCGGCGCCAGCACACCGGGTTCTAGTCCCGGTTGGGGCGCCGGATTCTATCCCAGTTGCCCCTCTTCCAGGCCAGCTCTCTGCTATGGCCCGGGAAGGCAGTGGAGGATGGCCCAAGTGCTTGGGCCCTGCACCTGCATGGGAGACCAGGAGAAGCACCTGGCTCCTGGCTTTGGATCAGCGAGATGCGCCAGCCGCAGCGGCCATTGGAGGGTGAACCAACAAAAAAAAGGAAGACCTTTCTCTCTGTCTCTCTCTCTCACTATCCACTCTGCCTGTCAAAAAATAAATAAACAAATTTATAAAAAATTGGAGTATGGGGGCCAGCTCTATGGTGCAGTAAGTTAGACCTGCAGCACCATCATCCATTTTGGGCAACTGTTCTAGTCCCGGCTGCTCCACTTCTGATCCAGCTCCCTGCTAATGTGCCTGGGAAAGCAACAGAAAATGGCCCAGTGCTTGGGCCCCTGTACCACCTAGGAGAACTGGATGAAAGCTCCTGGCTTCTGGCTTCAGCATGGCCCAGCCCCCACCGATGAGGCCATTTGGGGAGTGAACCAGAAGAAGAAGATGTCTCTCCCTCCCTTTCAAATAAAATAAATAAATCTTTTTAAAAAATGGAGTATGAACTCAAGTTTATACAAATACTTATACCTAGAGAAAAAAAACCAGAAGAGATACACTACACTGTTGACAGTAGTGATTGCTCAATTCTTTATTGTATGAAAATTTATTTGCTTATGATACTCAGTATTTATCAAATATTCTGTAGTGAACATGTATTATTCCATACTCAAGGGGGAAAACTTAAGCCACACCAAAACATACAGTTGGTTTCTGCTTTGATTTCC
Organism: Lepus europaeus; assembly: GCF_033115175.1. NCBI lineage: Eukaryota > Metazoa > Chordata > Mammalia > Lagomorpha > Leporidae > Lepus > Lepus europaeus. Next base: position 100,432,140 of record NC_084828.1, on the reverse strand, counting down.
GGTTATGAGCTGAGCTGGTATGCCTTGGGTGGCACATTTTCTCACCGTTTCCTCACTCACTGCGTCTGATGTGGGAGAAGAAGTCCCCAAGGACACCAAATATCCTCTTTGAAAAAGACAAAAGTCTGACCACAGATATCCCTTCTTGTATTCTGCTAAATTCTATAAGACAAAAGTAATTCTTCCCAAGTTCAAAAGTCTATTGCCCATACCGAAGGAACTTTAAAAAAGAAAACTTTTTATTTTGGAATAATTATAGATTCACAGGAAGTTGCAAAAGATAATACCAAGAGGTCATTCGTACCCTTCACCCGGTTTCCTCTTGAAGCAATTTTTAAGCACAAATGCTTTCATGGGCTTAATTCTTTTATTTTTACAGTATGAAATGAGTGCTGACATGTGGTGTCAATTCTAAAGGCAAGTCCACAATCCTTCCTGTTTCTCTAATTTGAAGATATGAAAATATTTTTTTCTCTCCTGATACAGTTTACTCTGAATCACAGATGTCTTTAAAGAAATCCCAGCCTGTTATATTGTTCACTGCCACAGCAGCCTATGAATGGGAACACTTAGCAGTGTTCATACAAGAGTGCTTTTGTGCTACACATCTCTGGTTATATAGAAGTAGCAAGGGGCTGGCACAGTGGCACAGTGGGTTTAGCTGCTGACTGTGGTGCCGACATCCCATATGGGTGTCAGTTCAAATCCCAGCTACCCTACTTCTGATCTAGCTCCCTGCTAATCTCCTGCCTGGGAAAGCAGCAGAAGATGGCCCAAGTCCTTGGGTCTGTGTACACTCCTATCTGCTGATTCACTCCCTAAATGCCCCCAACAGCCTGAACTGGGTCAGGCTGAAACCAGGAGGCCAGAACTCAATCCAGTTCTCCCACATGGGTGACAAGTATTCAACCACTAGAGCCATCACCTTCTTTTTTTTTCTTTTTAACTTTTATTTAATGAATATGAATTTCCGAAGTACAGCTTATGGATTACAATGGCTTCCAACCTCATAACTTCCCTCCCACCCGCAACCCTCCCCTTTCCCGCTCCCTCTCCCCTTCCATTCACATCAAGATTCATTTTCAATTATCTTTATATACAGAAGACCAGTTTAGTATATATTAAGTAAAGATTTCAACAGTTTGCCCCCACATAGCAACACAAAGTGAAAAATACTGTTTGAGTACTAGTTCTAGCATTAAATCACAATGTATAGCACATTAAGGACAGAGATCCTACATGATATTTTTTAAAAATTGATTAATTTTCTATGTAATTTCCACTTTAACACCAAATTTTGTTATTTTTTTCGTTTTCAATTATCTTTATATACAGAAGATCGATTCAGTATATACTAAGTAAAGATTTCATCAGTTTGCACCCACACAGAAACACAAAGTGTAAAAATACTGTTTTAGTACTAGTTACAGCATTACTTCACATTGCCTTCCGCCTCCTAGATGTGCACTAGCTGCCATCTTTGATGTGTTGAGACTTCATCATCTTAAAACATTGAGGATGAAAGAATCAGGCTCTTTTAAATGACATCTACTCGCTGATTAGATTAAAAAACACATGTGGTTTAGAAAGACAGAGTCTACTTCTCCTGTCTAGGTGCTAAAGGGAAAAGCACAGTAGCACAGAGGCAACCGGAGGCTATGGTTAAGTGAACACTGCAGAGTTGCAGGGCACTGGGAGGTGGAGTTACGTTGCCTGCGTTTAAATCCTCAGGAACTTGGTAGTCCTGAGCAGCTTCCTATTACTAAATCTCTTCATCTGCCTGGCCCATAGTCAGTGACTAATGGTTACAAAGTCTTAGCTGTCACTCCTATTTCAGAAATTATGAAGAGCCAATTCACATATTTTGAGATTCTCAACCATCTTACATTGTACAGGAAATCTTTAAAACCAGTATAAAGTTGCATATGTACCATGAGAATGTTGGCTTCCAAGGCATCCAATTATACCTCTAACAAGGGACTCCATACACTCTCTGGTGCCCACTTGGCATATGTGGTGGGGATTCTCTTCTGCTAATGCATATTTCCAGGAATTGACTAAATTTCCTGTCTGCTTCTGAAATCTACCTTCCACCACACTTTGTAATTGTCTCTCATGGCTATTCAGACGATTTAACATTTCAATGTTCACTTCATTGTAGATGTTGAAGATTATTTCCGAGAAAATAAAGTGAGATTATTGATCATACAGGCTCTGCTAATCAGGCCAAGAGCCTGTAATGGAAATAACTTGGCTTTGTCTGTCCAAATGAAGGAGGAGTTTAATTGCAAATAGATAAATAAATACTAATCAATGTTATTTTGTGGAACTATTGTAGGAGCATTTCCCTAATTCACACAAAGGCAATGGATGAGCCAACTAATACGTTCAACTAAAAGTAGACATATTTAAGTGAAAAATGTGAAAGAGCGTGTTTTAAGGGGAGAAAATACTTGTCAACAGCTAAAGACTCATCTGAAATAGCAAATAGCAGGATTATTTTTCAAATGTTCCTGAGCATTCCAGCATCCCTTAGAAATGTTGCATATCTTCAGGTCACAGAATTATAGAATTCTTAAAACAAGGACTTCTAAGGACTGTGTAGGTCAAGCCTTCATTTTACAAAGGAATGGCATTCCCAATGCAAGAGACTTACTTAAAGTCATCTGATACATCTGCTCACTGAATCTAGATGATCTGATCCCTTGTGATAACGGCGATAACAGTTTACAATCACCTAGCTCCAAGCACCTTTTCATAAGCTGTCTCTTCCTGACCATACTGTTCTAACTTCTTCTTTCCATCATAAAACAACTTCTATCATCCCCAAGGTCCTGGCTTCCTCTAGGAGGAGTCTGGGAAACTCTTTGTCTTTTCACTCTTATAGCATGCACACCCTACCCAGTACTTGCTATTGTCATCAAGTACAGATTTCTGTTTCTTCTCCACATCCAATAATGGGGATGCAGCACAAACTGATTTCAAACTAAAGTTGTAAGTGTGTGAAATATACAAGAATTCCATGAGGTCCATGCATATAAAATTATTCCTGAGGTACAAAGTATCTTAATTTCCCATTCCTAGCTTTTCAAAGATGCCAAAATCATTGATAATGAGAATTAGGCAAAGATAAATTTTTTTTTAAAATTTATTTTATTTCATTTGAAAGGCAGAGTTACAGGGAGAGAGAGAGAGAGAGAGAGAGAGAGAGAGAGATCTTCTGTCTACTACTTCACTTCCCAAATGGCTGCAATGGTCTGGACTAAGCCAGGTCAAAGCCAGGGGCCAGGAGTTTTTTCCAGGTCTCCCATGTGGGTGCAGGGATCCAGGTACTTGGGCCATCTTCTGCTGCTTTCCCACACATATTAGCATGGAGCTGGATTAGAAGTGAAGCAGCAGGGACTCAACTCGGCATATGGGATGCCAGCGTTTTAGGTGGTGGCTTTACCCACTCCACCACAATGCTGCCCCAAAGTTAAAATCTTTTTTTTTTTTAAACAGGCAGAGTGGACAGTGAGAGAGAGAGACAGAGAGAAAGGTCTTCCTTTGCCGTTGGTTCACCCTCCAATGGCCGCCGCGGCTGGCGCACTGCGCTGATCCGATGGCAAGAGCCAGGTGCTTCGCAGGGCCCAAGCACTTGGGCCATCCTCCACTGCACTCCCTGGCCACAGCAGAGAGCTGGCCTGGAAGAGGGGCAACCGGGACAGAATCTGGCGCCCTGACCGGGACTAGAATCTGGTGTGCCAGCGCCGCTAGGCAGAGGATTAGCCTAGTGAGCCGTGGCGCCGGCCTCAAAGTTAAAATCTTTAAGAAGAAAAGCAGAGAGGGAGAGGGAGAGGGAGAGGGAGAGGGAGAGGGAGAGGGAGAGGGAGAGGGAGAGGGAGAGGGAGAGGGAGAGGGAGAGGGAGAGGGAGAGGGAGAGGGATCCTCCATCTACTGGTTCACTCCCAAAATGGCTGCAATGGCCAGAGTTGGGCCAGGCCAAAGCCTTGAGCCAGGAGCCCCATTCAGGTCTCCCATGTGAGTGCAGAGCCTAAGTTCTTGGATCACCTTCTGTTGCTTTCCTGGGTGGGAAACCTGGATCAAAAGTAGAGCAGCCAGGACTTGTACCAGCAGCCATTTGGGATGTGGGTGTTGCAGGCAGCAGCTTAGCCTGGTGTGCCCCAATGCCAGCCCCTACCTGGTGTTTTCATACTTCTTGTACCACATGCTGGTTGTACATCAGGTAAGTCAGTTGCTTCCACAAATTTATAGTATGACTTTATAGTAAAAGACCTTTAGGGCTGGCATTTGGCACAGCAAGTTAAGTCATCACTTGTGTTGCCAGCATCTCACATTAGAGTGCTGGTTTAGGTCCTGGCTCTTTCCTTCTTCTTCTTCCTCTTCTCCTCCTTCTTCTCCTCCTTCTCTTCTTTTTCTCCTCTCTCTCCCTCTCCCCCTCCCACTCCTCTTCTTCCTCCCCTTCTCCTTCCTCTTCTCTTCTCTTCTCTTCTCTTCTCTTCTCTTCTCTTCTCTTCTCTTCTCTTCTCTTCTCTTCTCTCCTCTCCTCTCCTCTCCTCTCCTCTCCTCTCCTCTCCTCCTCTCTTCTCTTCTCTTCTCTTCTCTTCTCTTCTCTTCTCTTCTCTTCTCTTCCACCTCCTCCTCCCCTTCCCCTCCCCTCCCCCTCCCGCTCTTTCTGGTTCATTTTATTTAATTGAGAAGCAGAGTGACAGAGAGAGGAAGAGATAGAGAAAGAAATATTCCATCCACTAAATTCACTCTCCAAATGGCCACAACAGAGCTGGACCAAGCTGAAGCTAGGTGCCTGGAACTCCATCTGGGTCTCCCATGAGGTTGGCAGGGACCCAAGCACTTTGGCCATCATCCACTGCTTTCCCAGGTGCACTAGTATGGAACTGGATCAAAAACAGAGAAACCAGCACTCCAACCAGCACTCCAACATGGGATGCTTGTGTCTCATGCAGTGGCTTGTCCCATTGTACCACAATGTCTGACCTGGCTACTGGCTGTTGTGACCGTTTGGGGTGTGAACCAGAAGGTGGAAGACCTCTCTCTCTCTCTCTCTCTCTCATTCTGCCTTTCAAAAAATAAAAATCATTAAAAAGAAAACTGGATCAGTATATCCTTTTGTTTATAACTTTGTGAAAATAGCCAAAACTAAGACAAAAGAAATAGTACATGTGAGAATATTTTTTTAAAAAAGTTTATGGAAAAATGGAATTAAAAGATACAACTTTTTGGTGCAAAAAGTGTTTAGGAGTAAAGTGTACTGATGTCTGCAATTTAATTTGAAGCACGTTCAAAAATAAGATGGCTAGATAGGAAAAAAGATGAGAACATACTTAAAGAAGATAGAGCAAAAATGTTAATTATATCATCTAGGTGGTGAATTTAAAAAAAAAAAAAAAAGATTCCTATCGGCAACTGCATAGTCCACCAGAGTATCCTGGTTATAAGTTGTCATTCAAAATCTTAACACCTCTACCTCCAAAAGTGAGCCTCTACTGTACTCAGAGTGGGCCTGTCAGTTGTTCGGTAACTGTGAAAGAAGGAGATCTTTGATTGTCTTTTGTATTTGCTTCTATTCTAAGACTCTTGTAATTAACACTGTTTGGAGCATGATGTCACAACACTCAGCGTTATCCAGTGCCAACAAGCGGCCTCAGACACAGGCTTCAGCCTTCATGATACATTGGCTCATTATCCAAACACAAGGATGCAAATCTGCATAGTTGCATCCAAAGGATTAAATTAAAGGGCAGTGCCTTGAAGTTGTGGAATGAATCACGAGCCGAACTTGTTCAATCTGTTTTTCATTTGCTCAAAGCCAAGGTTTGAAATACTACTCCCGAGGTTCTGCACTGGTTTCTTTTGCTCGTATAATTAATTATAGATAAGGCTGTGATGAACTAAACTGGGGAATGGCCCTGAGTTCTGAATTTCCCGGTTTTTTTTAAGTCTGGTTCCCCACCCCATTTATTATAGTTTCTAGGGGGAGGTGGGACAGTCACATTTTCATAACTGCTTTCCTTTGGTATCATATCTCTTTCATCCCTCTTAATCACAATTCTGAGCTTTCTAGTATTGCTTCCTTTCATAAGTCCATGTGGTCATATGTTTATGACATATGGTGGAATTTTTTGAATGCCTATCATTAACCAGGATTAAAGCTTTGTTTAATTTTTTTTTTTAGAGATACAATTTATATAAAGGGCCTGGAATTTTGGTGTAGCAGATTAAGCTGCTGCCTGCAATGTCAACATCCCATATGACCAGTGATTTCAGTCCCAGCTGCTCTGCTTTTGATCCACCCCCTTGCTAACGCAACTGGGGAAGCAGCAGAGGATGGCTCAAGTGTTTGGGCCCCTGCCACTCACATGGGAGACCCAGATGGAGTTCCAAGCTCCTGACTTTAGCCTGGCCCAGTGCTGGCCATTGTGGCTATCTGGGGAGTGAAACCAGTAGATGGAAGATCTCTCTCTCTCTCTCTCTCTCTCTCTCTCTCTCTCTCTCATTGTCGCTCCACTTCTCTGCAACTCTTCCTTTCAAATAAAACTAACCTTTGTTTAAAAAATGTTATGTCAGTGAAGATGCAGGCATGTAACCTAGCAGTTCACACACTGATTATGCCCACCACCCATACGGAATCTTCGAGTTGGATTCCCAGCTCCGGCTCCTGATTCCAGTTTCCTGCTAGTGTGGATCCTGGGAGGTAACAGTGGTGGCTCAAGTATCTGGGTTTCTGCTGCCCACATGGGCGACATGGACTGAGTTCTCTGTTCCTAGCTTTATCCTAGCCCAGCTCCAGCCATTGCAGGCATATGGAGACAGAACCAGTAGATGGGAGCCCTCTTTTGTCTGTCTTTCTCTTTGTGTGTCTCTCAAGTAAATAAATAAATCTCTAAAAATATGCTTGCAGTGAAACGTACAAATCTTAAATGCACCCTTTGGCAAGTTTTAACAAATGCATACACCTGGAAGACTGAGTTTTGCTCTCTGAATACAATGACCATATTCTGCTTTGAGGTCTGCATGTTCCACTTCATCAGAAGATTTTACCTAAGTCCAAAGTTTTTTTCAAACACTTGAATTTTGAAGACTACTAGAAGGATACCCTACAAATCACTGCTGCCTTTTCAATTTTCTCCTCCATCCATTAAATAAATATACCAGGAATAGCAAGCCAGAAAATCATGCATACATTATTCACAATGCACATTTTTTTTCTTAAATTTTTAAAAAAGATTTATTTATTCATTTACTTGAAAGATGGAGTTACAGAGAAGGAAAGGCAGAGGGAGAGAGACAAAGAGATAGATCTTCCATCTGCTGGTTCATTCCCCAGTTGGCCTCAACAGCCAGAGCTGCACCGATCTGAAGTCAGGAGCCAGGAGATTCTTCTAGGTTGCCCACACTGGTGCAGGGGCCCAAGGACTTAGGTTATCCTCTACTGCTTTCCCAGGCACATTAACAGGGAGCTGGATTGGAAGTAGAGCACCTGGGACTTGAACCAGTGCCCATATCAGTTGTCAGCGTTTCAGGCAACAGCTTAACCCACTATGCCACAGCACTGGCCCCCATAATACACCCACCTTCCTTCCTTCCTTCCTTCCCTCCCTCCCTCCCTCCTTTCTTTCTTTCTTGATTTATTTTATTTTATTTTATTTGAAAGAGTTACAGAGAGAGGTAGAGACAGAGACAGACAGGTCTTTCTCTCTGCTGGTTTACTCCCCAAATGGCTGCCAACAGCCAGAGCTGAGCCAATTTGAAGCCAAGAGCCAGGAACTTCTTCCAGGTCTCTCATGTGAGTGCAGGGGCCCAAGAACTTGGGCCATCCTCCACTGCTTTCCCAGGTGCATTGGCAGGAAGCTGGATTGGAAGTAGAGCAGCTGGGACTCGAATCAGTGCCCATATGGGATGCTGGCTCTGCAGGCTGTGGCTTTAACTTCCTGTGCCACAGCAACAGCCCCCACAAATGCACATTTCTATGAAATTATTGAAGATCCTTCTATGCACAGATTCCAGTTGTTTTGACATAAAAATAAATGCATGTTTCAATTAAAATTCCCATGAGCTTTTGAAATCCTCTGATATAATGACCTTTTCTTCCATTTCTATGACTTTTTAATTAAATTTTAATTTATTGGAAAAGTAGAAAGAGAGAAAACTACTGGTTCACTCTCCAAATGCCTACAACAGTAAGGGCTGGGCCAGGCCAAAACCAGGAACCCACAACTCAGAGTTTCCACATGGGTGGCAGGAACCCAAGTCCTTGAGTCATCACCTGTTGCCTTTCAGGGTATGCATGAGCAGGAGATTGGAGTTGGAAGCAGAGCTGGGACTCAAATCCAAGCACTCCACTTCAGGACACCAGCATCTTAACCACCATGCTAAACATTTGCCCTGTTCCTTTCCAGTGTTTTGAAAGAGTTCAAGAAACATTGGTATTAATTCTTTTAATGTTTAGTGGAAGTTACCAATGAAGCCATAGCTCTTGGACCTTTATTTGTTGGGAGATTTTCCATTACTGATTCAATGATTTTACTTCTTATTTGTCTGTTAGGATTTTCTATTTTTTCATGATACAGCATTGGGAGGTTCATGTTTCTGAGATTTTGTCCATTTCTTCTAAGCTATCCAGTTTGTTGCCATTCAGCTGTTCGTAGTCATCCCTTATGGTCCTTTGTTTTCGTTGATATGAGTTGCAATCTCCTTTTTCATTTCTGAGTTTATTTATTTGAGTCTTTTCTTTTTAGTCTGACTAAAAGTTTGTAAATTTTGTTTATCTTTTCCAAAAGCTAAATCCAATTTCATTGATCTACTGCTTTTCTAATATTTGTTTCATTTACTTCTGCTTTGATCTTTGTCATTTCCTTCTTTCTGCTAACTTTGGCCTGTTTGTTTTTTCTTTTTTCTAGTTTACTAAGATTATTTGAGGTCCTTCTTTTTTTTAATATAGGTGTTTATTGCTATAAACTTCCCTCTTAAAACTACTTTTGCTGTATCCCAGAAGTTTTAGGGTGTTGTTTCCAATTTTGCTTGTTTCAAGATATTTTTTGATTTCCATATTTATTTCATCTTTTATCCGTTTTTTATGATTGTGTTAATTTCCACATGCATGTATGTCTTTGTGGGTTGTGCAGTTTTCTTACTATTACTGATTTTATTTTTATGCAATTGTGATTAGAAAAGATACTTGATATAACCTCAATCTTGTTAAATTTGTTAAGACTTGTTTTGTGACATAATATATGATATATTCTGGAGAATGTCCCTTGTGAACTTAAAAGAATATATATTCTACCATTGTGGCATGGAATGTTCTGCATATGTCTTTTAGGTCCATCTGCTATAAAGTATAGTCCAAGTCCAATGTTTCCTTATGTTTCTGTCCATTGTTGAAAGTAGGGTATCAAAGCCTCCTGTTATTATTACTTTTCAGTCTATGTCTCCCTCTAATTAGTTAATATTTACTTGTCAATTTAGATGCTCTGCTGTTGGACAAATATATATTTACAACTGTTATATCCTTTTGGTGAATTAACCCCTTTATCATTGTATGGTCTCCTATGACTCTTGTTATAGCTCTTGATTATTTGAAAAGCAAAAAGGAGAGAGAGAGAGAGAAAGAGAACAAGATCTTCCATCCACTGTTTCATTCCTGAACAGCTAGTATTAGGCCCAGCCAAATTCAAGAGCCCAGAACTCATTTCACGCCTCCCATATTGGTCGCAGTGATCAAAATACTTGAGCCATTACCTGCTCCTCCCAGTGTTCATATCAGCAGGAAGCTAGAACAGACAGTGGAACCAGGACAGGAACCCAGGAACTCTGATATGGGATGCAGGCCTCCCGAGGGATGGCTTAACTGCTGGGCCAAATGCCCACCCATAGTTTTTCCTGAAATATTTTAAAGTTCTCCTTTATTATTTATTTATTTTCATTTTATTTGAAATCAAATGGACAACAAAGTTCTTTAAAAAAAAAAAAGACTTATTTATTTATTTGAGAGGCAGAGTTACAGAGAGAGGGAGAGAGAAAGGTCTTCCAGATGGAAGACAGCTGGAGCTGAGCCAATCTGAAGCCAGGAACCAGGAGCCAGAAGCTTCCTCTGGGTCTCCCATATGGGTGCAGGGGCCCAAGGATTTGGGCCATCTCCCACTGCATTTCCAGGCCATTAGTGGAGAGCTGGATCAGAAGAGGAGCAGTTGGGACTCAAATCGGTGCCCATATGGGATACCAGCACTGCAGGCAGCAGCTTTACCCATTACAGCACCAGCCCTCTATCCACTGTTTCATACTCTAAATGACTGCAACAACTGGAACTGGGGTGATCCAAAGTCAGGAGCCAGGAGCTTCTTCCGAGTCTCTCACGTGCCTCCCAGGATGCACAGTAGCAGGAAGCTAGAATCAAAAATGCAATCGAGATTCAAACCCAGGCACTCCATTATGGGACACATAAATCCCCAGTAGTCTCTCTCTCTCTCTCTCTCTCTCTCTCTCTCTCTCTCTCTCTTTCTCTCAGATTTATTTATTTATTTGGAAGTCAGAGTTACAAAGAGAGAGGCAGAAACAGAGGGAAAGACAGAGAGATCTTCCATCTGCTGGTTCATTCCCCAATTAGCTACAGCAGCCAGGGCTGGGCCAGCTGAAGCTAGGAGACAACAGTTTCTTCCAGGTCTCCCACATAGGTTGCAGGGGGCCCAAACATGTGAGCCATCTTCCCCTGCTTTTCCCAGGCCATTAGCAGGGAGCTGAATATGAAATGGAGTGCCTGGGACATGAACTGGCACCCATATGGTATGCCAGTGTAACAGGCATTGAATTAAATTGATACACCACAATGCCAGCACTCTTGGTGATGTCTTAACCACTCCACCAAACACATACCCCTCAGAGTTTTTGGTTTTTTTGTTTGTTTGTTTGTTTGTTTTGCCAGGCAGAGTTAGACAGTGAAAGAGAGAGACAGAGAGAAAGTTATAGACAGTGAGAGAGAGAGACAGAGAGAAAGGTCTTCCTTCCGTTGGTTCACCACCCCAAATGGCTGCTACAGCTGGCGCGCTGCGCCGATCCGAAGCCAAGAGCCAGGTGCTTCTCCTGGTCTCCCATGCGGGTGCAGGGCCCAAGCACTTGGGCCATCCTCCACTGCACTCCCGGGCTACAGCAGAGAGCTGGACTGGAAGAGGAGCAACTGGGACTAGAACCCCGGGGTGCCGGCGCCGCAGGTGGAAGATTAGCCTATTGAGCCACTGCAGCATCCCCTGATAGTTACTTTTAAAAACCTTTCTCTTTTGACTTTCATAGTAGAGTTTAAAATGGTTTACATACTGTAATGACAATTTTAGAGTATTCTGAATGTGACTATATATTTGTTTTTATCTGTCAATTTTATGCTTTTATATACTTTCATGTTACTGATATATCCCTTTGTTTCAGCTTTAATAAGCAGGTCCAGCGGTGACGAACTCCTTTAACTTTTGTCTGAGAGTCTTTAGTGTTCACTTTTTTCTTTTTCTTCTTTTTTAAAGATTTATTTTATTTATTTACAAGGCAAATAGAGAGGAAGAGAGAAATCTTCCATCCACTGGTTCACTTCTGAAGTGATTGCAACAGCCTGGGCTTGACTGGGTCGAAGCCAAAAGCCCAGAACTCTATCTGGGTCTCCCGTGTGGTGACAGGGGCCTAAGCACATGGACCATCTTCTACAGCATTAGCTGGGAGCGGGATTGGAAGTGGAGCAGCCAGGGCTTGAACCAGCACTCATGTGGGATGCCAGTGTTGCAAGTGGTGGCTTAAACAGCTGTACAACAGTGCCAGCCCCCTATTGCTTTGCTTCTTAAGGACAGATTTATTGGTAAAGTATTTCTAATTGGCACCTTTTTCTTTAAACATTCTAAATGTGTTATTTCATCCTTTTCTGGGAATAAGGTTTTAGCTGAGTCTGCTGATAATGTTAACAGAGGCTCCCCTGTATGTGAGGAGTCATTTTTCTCCTGCTGCTTCCAAAATTTTTTTATCTTTGTCTTTTAATGATCTAATTACAGTATCTTGGTGAATTCCTCTTTGTATGAATCTGTGCACTCATATCTCTCCCAAAATTTGGGGAGTTTTCTATCATTATATCTTTTTTTTTTTTTTTCTGAGAGGCAGAGTGGATAGTGAGAGAGAGAGATAGAGAGAAAGGTCTTCCTTTTTGCCGTTGGTTCACCCTCCAATGGCCGCTGCGGCTGGCGCATCTCGCTGATCCGAAGCCAGGAGTCAGGTGCTTCTCCTGGTCTCCCATGCGGGTGCAGGGCCCAAGCACTTGGGCCATCCTCCACTGCCTTCCCGGGCCATAGCAGAGAGCTGGCCTGGAAGAGGGGCAACTGGGATAGAATCTGGCGCCCCAGCTGGGACTAGAACCCGGTGTGCTGGCGCCGCAAGGCGGAGGATTAGCCTGTTAAGCCACAGCGCCGGCCCCATCATTATATCTTTAAACTTTCTGCTGCTCTCTTTCTTCTCACTCTGGGACACATAATTTGCACATTTGTTTAGTGGTGTCCCATAAGTCTTACGGGCTTTCCTCACTTTTTCCATTCTTTTTTCTCTTGGGATTAAATAATTTTAAAAAATCTGTCTTTGAGTTCACAGATTTCATTTTTAAAGAGCTTTTATTTATTTTGAAAGTCACATTTGCAGAGAAAGAGGGAAAGGTGGACACACAGAGAGAGATCTTCCACCCAGAACATCTTCACTCCCCAAGATGGCTGCAATGGCCAGTACTGGGCCAGGTTGAAGCCAGGAGCTTCATTTGGGCCTGCCATATCAGTAGCAGGGCATAAATTCTTGGACTATCTTCTGCTGCTTTCCCCAGGCCATTTAGCAGGGAACTGGATTGGAAGTGGAGCATCTGGGACATGAACCAATGCCCTCATGGGATGCCTACATCATAGGCAGCAGTTTAACCTGCTACGCCACAATGCCAGCCCTAGATATCTTCCTTAGCATGCTCAGGTCTGATTTTAAAAATCTGTATTGCATTCCATTCAATATACTCATCAGCTCTAGAATTTCTGTAGGTTCTCTTTTATGATTTCCATCTCTGTTGAATTTCTCATTTTGTTCATGTAATGGTGTTTCTGATTTTTCTTCAATTATCTATCTATCCACAAGGGTTGTTGGGGAGTTCAGTAGTGACAGCTACTGGAGGTTCTCTGTTCTTCTTTCCTTTGGGTGGAGGCCAGAAATCTGAGCTGAGGACCTGCTCTGTGCATCAGGTCTGGCATAGGGGCAACAAGGCAGCCATAGCAGTGGTGAGTTTGGGACACAAACACTTACAGTGGCTGTGGAGGTAGGATCCTAGGTACAGGGGCATTAATGTGGAACTAATGTTAAGCTGGGTCCTGAGTCACAAGCACACTCTACAGTGATGGTACTGGTGTCTTGGGCATGGCTTGTGCTGATTGCCCATAAGCTAGTTTCAGGTCTCTGGGTTTACTGCAGCTTCTAGGCTTTTGGGCATAGGACTCCGGGACATTTCAGGCCTCAAGGGTGGGCATAACTTAGCAGAATCTCTGACCTCACGGATAAAGTGATGCTACAGCAATTGAGGTCTTGGGGTAGGGATGCAGCTCCTTTCCCAAGGAAAACTGTTGTGAACTGTGGGCAGTTCTGTAAACTAGGTTCAGCATCAGGAAGTGAGGCTCCTTGGTGGTGAAGGTTGTGTGTGCAGTGTTTTTTTTTTTTTTTAGATTTATTTATTTATTTGAAGGGCAGAATTACAGAGAGGCAGAGGCAGAGCGAGAGAGGTCTCTCATCTGCTGGTTCACTCCCCAAATGGCCACAATGTCTGGCGCTGTGCCAATCTGAAACCAGAAGCTAGGAGCGGCCAGCGCCGTGGCTTAACAGGCTAATCCTCCGCCTTGCGGCGCCGGCACACTGGGTTCTAGTCCCGGTTGGGGCGCTGGATTCTATCCTGGTTGCTCCTCTTCCAGGCCAGCTCTCTGCTATGGCCCGGGAAGGCAGTGGAGGATGGCCCAAGTGCTTGGGCCCTGCACCACATGGGAGACCAGGAGAAGCACCTGGCTCCTGGCTTTGGATCAGCGAGATGCGCCGGCCGCAGCGGCCATTGGAGGGTGAACCAACAGCAAAAAGGAAGAACTTTCTCTCTATCTCTCTCCCTCACTATCCACTCTGCCTGTCAAAAAAAAAAAAAAAAAAAAAAAAAAAAAAAAAAGAAGCTAGGAGCTTCTTCCAGGTCTCCCACACAGGTGCAGGGGCCAAGGACTTGGGGCATCTTCTACTGCTTTCCCAGGCTATAGCAGAGAGCTGGATTGGAAGTGGAGCAGTCGAGACTCAAACCGGCACCCATATGGGGGTGCCAGTACCTCAGGCAGAGGCTTAATCTTCTTCTTCTTTTTTTTTTTTTTAAAGATTTTTTTATTTATTTGAAATCAGATTTACACAGAGAGAAGGAGAAGCAGAGAGAGAGAAAGGTCTCCCATCCACTGGTTCACTCCCCAGATGGCTGCAATAGCCGGAGCTACACCTATCTGAAGTCAGGAGCCAGGAGCTTCTTCCGGGTCTCCCACATGAGTACAGGGGCCTAGGGACTAGGACCATCTTCTGTTGCTTTCCCAGGCCACAGCAGAGGCCGGATTGGAAGTGGAGCAGCTGGGACTCAAACTGGCACCCATATGGGATGCCGGCACTGCAGGCAGCGGCTTTACCCGCTATGCCACAGCACTGGCCCCGAGGCTTAATCTTCTAAGCCACAGCGCTGGCCTCATTGTGCAGTGTTAATAATGGCTGCTGGATTTCCTTGGCCTCCTTTTCTACACCAGAGGAATCTCTTTTGGTGCCTGGCTACTCCTGACTGGGGCACAATAATGTGTGTGGAATGTTTCCTACACTCTTCTATGCAGCAGTCCTCGATTTTTGTGCATTTCTACTTTCTCATTTACTCCAGAACTCCCCCAGACATATTGTCATCGGTATGTATTGGTTTATTGATTGGTTTTGCTATTTCTGTGTGGGAGGTGAGTATTGGGACCTCCGGCTCCTCTGAACTGCTGATGTTACTCCAGAACTCCAGATATTAGATGGACATATGGCTGTCCAGGATGAAGCTCACATTTCACAATTTCCCTGAAATCTAAGTATGGTGATAGACCTCAGTTCTGGCTAATGATAGGTCAGTAGCTGCTTCGGGGAAATTGCCTTTAAAAACAAACAGCTGAGCAACACTTTGGCGCCTTCCTTTTGCTGCCTGCTTGAATCATGTCTGGGATGGCCAGAACGCCATCTCAGACCAGGACCTCCACCCTGGGGCCATTCGTTAGGGATGACAGAGCAGATGCTGCAACCATCCTGAGATGCAGGAGTTGGCAGAGCCTTGATGCTAGCTCTGGAGAGTGCTTCCATATGGACTTTTCCAAGGAAGAAAACAATTGATGGGATTTTGTGTCTGTCATTCTTGGACCAGCCTAAAACTAAATAATATAGCTACCCTAACTTCTCTCTATACCTTAGAGGTGGCCACTCTTTCTTTCTGGGTCTTCTGCTTTTTGTTCATGTCTGTGTTGCAGTACTTTGCATATGGTATTGCTAGGATTTACCTGCTGTTAGTGGGTGCTCTAAGTTTGTAGCAATCTATGAATGTATTTCAGATAGTTAGTTTGTAACTTTATTCTCTTACATATTATTGGAATTTTAAAATTTCTTCCCTTTCTTTTTTTAAAGATTTATTTATTTTACTTGAAAGCCAGAATTACAGAGAGGCAGAGGCAGAGGCAGAGAGAGAGAAAAGTCTTCCATCCACTGGTTCACTCCCGAAATGGCCACAATGGCTGGAGCTGAACCAATCTGAAGCCAGGAGTTAGGAGCTTTCTGTGGGTCTCCCACGCAGGTGCAGGGGTCCAAGGACTTGGGCCATCTTCTACTGCTTTCCCAGGCCATAGCAGAGAGCTGGATCTGTAATGCAGCAGCTAGACTAGAAATGGCGCCCATATGGATGCTGGCATTGCAGGCGGCGACTTTACCCGTTAGGCTACAGCACTGGCCCCTCTCCCCTTTCTAAATAGACGGCAAGCTTTTTGAGTACAGGGATCTTTTCCTATTCATTTTGAAAAATTTCCATTCATTTTATCTTTTTAGTCTATATTTCTTCGCTTAGAGTTTCTGCTTTTCTATTTGTTTCAAGGATGGCCACCCTTATTCTTAGACCACTTTTAAAATAGCTGCTTTAAAGACTGTGTCAGACAGTTCCAATGTGCATATCATTCTGGTGCTGGCATAGTTGCTTCTTTTCCCACGTGAGTTGAGTTTCTGCTTGTTCTCCCAGTGCTTAGTTGTTGTGGATTACATCTGGACAGTTTGAACTCTGTAAGACTCTGGGCCTTCTGGTTTTGGATGACATTTGGCTCTTGGCTCATACAGGACTTAGAACCTCAAAAGCTTAAGTTAATAGCAATAAGAGGTGAAAAGTTCAGTTACAGTGTTGAGGAGTTGGGCCTAGTAAAAGGTCCTAAGTCTGTGGGGACACGTCCTCAGAAGGTAGTGCTCATGGGAGCATTGGCTGCAAAAGCCTGAACTACACCCGCTCTTCTGTCTGCTTTCAGGCTTTCCACGTGGTCCTTTCTCCACCTGTTGCTTGACCACTGCTGCCCAATCTTGGACTTGAACTTCCGTAAACCTTTTCTCTTTCTAAAGTTAGTTTTCTTGGGTAAAAGATGACTAATACAGGACCTTTTGAAACCCTATCTAGAATAGTTTTGTTTTTTGTTCGTTTGTTTGTTTTTAGCAGATAGTGGACCTGGCTGGATTTATGTGATAAGTTTTGATCACACTTCTGGTTTGGAGCTGGCTTGAGTTTAATTGAGGGGATATTGGAGGAGGAAAATATAGGAAAATCTCTGCTAGTTCAATGATACTTCAAATTCTGAACTTCTTCTCTAATCCATGTCCTATATTTACTTTTCAGTGTGCTAAAATGGCTGTTCCTTGAATTCTGTCTCGCTCTTATATTTGTATTCAATGGTGAAACCAGTTAATTATGCTTACTCCATATTACCCAGTATTGAAACTTACTATTTTTTAAATTTATGTCCTCAATTTCCATAGAGGTTAAAATAGAAGAAATGATTATATAAAGAATAGTTCCAGGGCCAGCGCTGCAACACATGGATTAAGCTGCCTTTTGTGACACCAGCATCTCATTTCAGAACTCCAGTTCAAGTCCCAGCTGTTCCAATTCCAATCCAGCTCCTTGCTAATGCACCTGGGAAGGCAATGGAAGATGGCCAAGTGCTTGGGCCTGTGCCTCTCATGTAGGAGACCTGGATAGCGTTCCTGGTTTTGGCCTAGCCCAACTCCAGCCATTATGGCTATTTGGGAAATGAACCTGTGAATGCAAGATCTCTTTTTCTGTCTCTCCCTTTGTCTGTGTCACTCTGCTTTTCAAATAATTAATTAAATCTAAAAAAGAAAAAATAATAGTTCTAAGGGGCAAGCATTTAACTTATCAGTTAGGGCACTGTTGCACAGTAGGTTAATGCTCTGCCTGTGGCGCAGGCATCCCATATCGGCACTGATTCTAGTCCCGGCTGCTCCTCCTCTGATCCAGCTCTCTGCCATGACCTGGGAAGGCAGTAGAGGGTGGCCCAAGTGCTTGGACCCCTGCATCCACGTTGGAGACCTGGAAGAAGCTCCTGGCTCCTGGCTTCACATTGGCTCAGCTCCAGCCATTGCAGGCATTTGGGGTGTGAATCAGTGCATGGAAGACTTTTTTCTCTGTCTCTCCCTCTCACTGTCTGTAACTCTATCTCTCAAATAAATAAATAAAATCTTTTTTTTTTTTAAAAAGACATCAGTTAAGGCCTTTGTGCCCCATGTCAGTCTCTGGCTTCTGACTCAAACCTCCTGCTAATGTAGACCCTATCAGGTAGCAGTGATGGTTCAAGTATTTGTGTTCCTACCACCTACTTGGATTCAGTTCCCAATTCCCAGTTCCTAGCTTTGGTTCAGCCCAGTCCCGGTCTCAGTGCCAGGCATTTGGGAAGTAAACCAGCAGTTGCATTACATCTCTCTCTCTTTCTCCTTTACAAATAAGTAAGTAAATAAATATTAAAAGAGAGAGAGAGGCTGGCGCCATGGCGTACTAGGTTAATCCTATGCCTGTGGTACTGGCATTCCATATGGGCGCCGGGTTCTAGTCCCAGTTGCTCCTCTTCCAGTCCAGCTCTCTGCTGTGGCCTGGGAGTGCAGTGGAGGATGGCCCAAGTGCTTGGGCCCCTGCACCCGCATGGGAGACCAGGAGGAAGCACCTGGCTCCTGGCTTCAGATCAGGCCATAGTGGCCATTTGGGGAGTGAACCAATGGAACCAATGGAACCTTTCTCTCTGTCTCTCTCTCTCACTGTCAAAAAAATAAAAAAAATACCAGCTACCTGAGCCAGGCTCCACCCCTCATCCTAATGGGATTCGCAGCTCCTGCTTCCCTGCCCGCCCTCAGGCAAAGTTTTAAAAGGGCCTGTTCCTGAACACGTGCTCTATCAGCTCTTCCCTCCTGCTCTCCTGCTTCTTCTCTCTTGGCCCTTCTCTCCTGCGTTCTCTTGGCCTCTCTTGGCTCCTCTCATCTCTCTTCTCTCTCCTCTCTGCTCTCTCCTTTCTCTTAGCTCCTCTCCTCTCTGTTTCTCTCTTATACTCTCTTTCTCTCTCTGTCCCTTCGCCGCCCCTTCACTCCGGTCTGTTGGGTGTTCCCCAATAAACTCTTTCCCTTAAAAAAAAAAAAAAAAAAAAAAAGAGGGAGGTGCCTTTCTCTGAAGGGAGGAGAGAACTTCCACTTTGACTATGACCTTGTCTAAATATGATCAGAGTCGGCGAACTTGGAAGACTTCCATAGCCTTGGCAACTCATGACAGGAGCCTAGGATGGTTACTGGCGCCATAAACTTAGAGTGTCAATTTGTTGGGTCAACAACAGGAGTCACTGTGCATTTGCTCCTCATGTGGGATCTCTGTCCTTAATGTGCTATACATTGTGATTTAATGCTAGAACTAGTACTCAAACAGTATGTTTCACTTTGTGTTTCTGTGTGGGTGCAAACTGTTGAAATCCTTACTTAATATGTACTAAATTGATCTTCTGTATATAAAGAGAATTGAAAATGAATCTTGATGTGAATGGAAAGGGAGAGGGAGCAGGAGAGGGGAGGGTTGCGGGTGGGAGGGAAGTTATGGGAGGGAAGCCATTGTAATCCATAAGCTGTACTTTGGAAATTTATATTCATTAAATAAAAGTTAAAAAATAAAATAAAAAAAATCCATTTACTTTTAGAGTTTAGTATCAGGAAAAGATTGCAGAAATAGCATACTTTCATATAATAAAAAAATTATTTATATACTCTTCCTTTCTTTCTTTCTTTTTTTTTTTTTTTTTTTACTTAAGCTCGTCCAGCCCTGCCCGGGCTGTGGGTCCAGAGCCTGAGGTTGCGCCGCACCCGGCCCCTTCGCTTTGCTCAGGCTTCTCCCAGGAAAACAAAACAGCCTCAGGCCTTCAGACACCTGGATTAGGCAGCTCCGCCTCCCACCCCTATATACTATTTCTTTTTATGCTTTGGCTGACAGGAGGCTCAGAAGTAAGTGTAGCAAGCAATCAGTATGTTGAACTGTGGAATTGATATATTTGTCTCTATTCCACATAGTGCTTTATTTCCCACTTCTATTTCAATAGCTAACTTGCATAATGTGACCTTTATGATAAAATATCTTCAATTTTGACATAGATGGAGCATAACTACTAAAAAGCTAGTGTATTTTGTGCCTTTTCATTGGTGTGATGTTAGTTAACATCTTATCTTTATTAATTTAGAATTTGATGCTATTTTCTGATAAAGTAAATTGTTTCAAATTAGAATAAAGGTGGTTATTTCAGAATTGTGAACACTTGGTCACAAGAAAGTCTATAACTGAATCTCACATTTTACAGCTGGAGGTAGCATTTTAGACCTTATGTCCGGCGTTGTTCCTATATATTATTTATCTTATAATAATTAATACTAGGTGGCTATGACACTTGAGGATTTCCCTAACAAAATAAGATTACAAAACCCTGGTTGTATGACTGTAATCTTCCTTCAAATATTATTAGCATATTCATCACAGCAACAGTATGCCTTTCTTTGTTGAACACTGTGCAAATGAACTTATTAAATACTCGTATTTTGCTTTCCAAGTCTAAAGACATTCATAGTAAGCACATGTTGCATTAAATGACTCTTATTTAAAATAGATTTTGTTGGATTTTGAAATAATGAAGTGTCTCATGCTTTGGATGAAAGCGCTCTCTGTTTTCCAAATTTTCTTTAGAAAGAGCCATTTTTAAATAGAAATGTTTTCTAACTACAGGCCCAATTTTACCAGCTTGATTTATGCCAGTATGTTTTAAAAAGAGTTTTATGATTGTTTTGTGAGGGTAGATGTTTAAACAGTTTTTTTTTTTTTTAATTTGCAGGCACAAATTCACCTTTCACAGGGCAAGACAACTTCCTAATTATTGATTGAAAGCTGTTTCTTAGGCGTTATATTTTCGCTAGTAATTCAGTTCTTGGCAATGCAACAGTTTGCTTGTGCTCCCACATTACCAGATTTGAGGCAAATCTGTTTTAAAATGTGGTGGCCAATGTCAGCTTGCTCAAGTCTTCCCCTTTGGGCTTCACCGTGGCTGTGCTTTGTTAAACCCAGTGAGACAGGATTAAAACCTGTCCCATGGCATTGCACCTCCTCTGAAATTCCACTGGACTCCTAAGTCTCATTGTTCCCTTGCAGCAGACATCAGGGATATTGCTTTTCTCTTTATATTTGTTTATTCTGTGTATGTGGGAACTGGAAAGTTAGATTTAGAGTTCTTTAAATTAATAGAACAATTTTTTAAAGATGTATTTATTTATTCAAAAGGCAGAGTTACAGAGATGCAGAGGCAGAGAGAGAAGTCTTCTGGGCCAATAGGAAGCCAGGAGCCTGGAGCTTCTTCCAGGTCTCCCACGTGGGCACAGAGGTCCAAGCACTGGGTCATCCTCTGCTGCTTTCCCAGGCACATTAACAGAGAACTGGATCAGAAGTGGAGCAGCCAGGACTTGAACTGGTGCTCATATGTGATGCCAACACTGCAGGTGGCAGCTTTAGTCATTATGCCACAGTGCTGGCCCCTAATATAACAGTATTAAAATGGAGAACAACTCAAAATACATGAAGAACTAGCCACTTAATAGGAGATTTATTAAGTAAAGAAGCACATGATTATTTTTAAAAATGTAACGGAAGAATGACTTGGAGAATATTCACAATCAGTAGAGACAAGGCATATTACAGAATCCACATCCAAACCTACCCTTACCACTGCCCTCCATTCACCGAGCCTGAGACATTGCCTTCCAGATGAACCTTCTCACAGTCTGGTCTTTCTCTTGCCCCCTGATTTCTTCCAGCTTCAGCTTAAGCATCACTTTGCAATCCCAGGGACTAGATCACACCTTGTTTACATTATGTACCTCCAGGTGGTCCCCAAAATAACAGTGGGAGGTGAGCACCCTGGGTGATTATCAACTGCATTTCAGAGAGGAGAGAGAGAGATGAGGAAACTGAGGCACACAGCAGTTCAGTGATATTCTCAACACCATATCACCAGTGAGTGACAGAACTCAGGGAAGTATCTTCTGCTGCTACTACAGCTCGTATCCTTCACAACACGTCCTAAAGAAGGGCCTCTCGTGGCAGGAGTTGTAGCACAGTGAGTTGTCACATGGGACACCTGCATGCTGTTTCAGATAGCCTGTCCTAGTCCCAGCTGCTCGGCTTCCAAGCAAGCTCCCTCCTAATGTGCCTGGGAAAGCAGGGAAGATGGCCCAAGTGCTTGGGTCCCTGCTACCCATGTGGGAGACCAGAATGGAGTTCCCAGCTCCTGGCTTCAGCTTGGCCCAGACCCGGCTGTTGCAGGCATTTGGGGAGAGAACAAATCCATGGAAGATCCCTCTCCCTCTCCCTCTCCCTCTCCCTCTCCTTCTCCCTCTCCTCTTTTTTTGTCTTCCTGCCTTTCAAGTAGATGAAAACAAAACAAACAAACATTTTTAAAAAATCATGCCCACCCACAGTGGGAAGAATCACCATGTTCCTAAAGTTGTAATTATGAAGAGTATGAAGTTTGTAACTATAAAGCTATATAGTTTTTTTTTTTTTAACTTATTTGACAGGTAGAGTTAGACAGTGAGAGAGACAGAGAAAGGTCTTCCTTCCATTGGTTCACTCCCCAAATGGCCACTATGGCCTGATCCGAAGCCAGGAGCCAGGTGCTTCCTCCTGGTCTCCCACGCAGGTGCAGGTGCCCAATCACTTGAGCCATCCTCCACTGCACTCCTGGGCCACAGCAGAGAGCTGGACTGGAAGAGGAGCAACTGGGACTAGAACCTGGCACCCATATGGGACGCCAGCACCGCAGGCATAGGATTAACCTAGTATGCCATGGCGCCAGCCTCTCTCTCTCTCTCTCTCTTTTAATATTTATTTACTTACTTATTTGTAAAGGAGAAAGAGAGAGATGTAATGCTGCAGGCGGAGGATTAGCCAAGTGAGACACGCCGCCGGCCCTAAAGCTGTATAGTTCTGTATACATTCCTATGGACTTACTTCTAAGGGTACAGTTTAAAAGCTTGCCATGGGACCCCAAATCCCCTTAAGCTGGGTGCTAAAAATACCATCTTAAGTGTTAAAGTGATCATACAGATAGGATTAAGTGTCTGGTAATAATAATAGAATTAAAAAGGAGTGAATGCTTCAACAAGGGAAGCCGTCCACACAGCAGAGTCTGACCTCAGAATCAGCCCTTACGGCATTCTGGTCTTGCTGAAAAGCCAATTTGAGCATTTCAGGCATGGAAAGCCAAGATACTGTGTCCAAAAAATGTCCTACATGAAGGACCTCGGTGGATGAGAACCCAGTGGAAAGAAATGGTCATCAAAGAAGGAGGTACCTTTCTCTGAAGGGAGGCAAGAACTTCCACTTTGACTATGGCCTTTTCTAAATACTGACAGTTTCTGGATCCAAAAGGCTTCCATAGCCTAGGCGGTTCATGTCAAGAGCTTTGGGTGATCACTGACGTCAAACATAAGAGTGTTAATTGTTAAATTAACAACAGGAGTCACTGTGCACTAACTTCCCATGCAAGACCTCTGTCCTCAGAGTTGTTTCATAATTATGTCTAAGTGCTAGCAAAAGATGTATCATTTTTGGGTGCTTCTTTAAAGTTAATTAAGTTTCTAGGAGCAGTTCTGGCCATGCCAGTCATTTGGGGGGTGAACAACAGAAGGAAAACCTTTCTCTCTGTCTCTCTAAAAAAAAAATAAAAAGTGAAATTAACTTCAAGATGCAATGACTTTGAAAAGCCCTTATCTCAACTGTTGAGGAACAGTTTTTTTTTTTCTGTGCAAATTGTTGAACTCTTCACTTAGTATAGAGTTGGTCTTCTGTGTATAAAGTTAATCAAAAATGAAAAAAGAAAACAAACAAAACCCATGCCCTCCAAACTTCCAAAAATAAACAAATCTAAGGGAATTGTACTAGTTTAGACCACCATTTCACATTTGTTAGAAAAAAAATATGATATCACCACTGTATAATTGAAATACAAGTTTTCGAAAGAGTAGGAATAGCAGAGAGGCACACTTGCTTTATAGCAACTCACTCTTCAAAATGAAACCACACCTGTGAAAAAGGCATTCACCCCTCTTAACTAAGACCCCACCTTCCCCACCACCATGATGGCAATCAAATCTCAACATAGTGTCAGAGATGACAAACTATATTCAAACTATAGACGTTTACAAATAAATTCTAGTAAGTAGACACTTTTCCAGATAGAAAAAATCTTCAAATAATGAGGATTCACTGTATTGTCCAGCCAGTTGTAACACAATTTCTAGCCCATGAAACAGAATCCCAAGGGTAATGTGTGCAGCCCTGCTGGAGGGTTACCCAATTTTATGACTAGGGTAGAAATAATTAGATTACCTATATAATCTAGTTCTCAAGTGCTTTTTGAACTCACTTTAATATCCTATTTGTTCCCTCATTGATTGATTAAAATATTTGGTACACGTTCATTTTATGTTTGTCTGAAAGTCATGTTTCAGATTAAGACACAGAGAAAATATGCTCATAGCTACAAAATGAAAACATTGAACTAGAAAAGTTCTAACATCCTTTTCCTCAGCTCTAAATTTGCAATTTTAAGAGCCTAAACAGCTTTGAGAGGAAATAGGGGAAGGATAACTCAAAATTATTTAAGCTATATTGGTAATAATAAAATTTGTTAAATATTTTCACCTTAATTGACATTTTCTAACCCTAATCTTCACAAGGACAATATCAGAAAAGAAAAAACTCTCCTAAAAAAAAAAAGCCATTTAAATAATCTGGAGTAGCAAAAGATTAGGTACACCATTATTTGGTGAAAGGTAATTTTTTCAGTCTTAATAGAGATTATGTTTAGTGTCATGAGAAACAATTGCCTATTTGTCACAGGTTTTCTGTCTTTTGTGATGCTAATAATTGCTTCATCAAGCAAATCAACTATATGGCCATCTCTGAATAAGTGAAGGAGAATTAAATTACAATGATTTTTTTCTATACTTCAGCTTTTTCACCAGGTAGCTTAGAGTAAAATTTGAGGTGCAACTATAACAAGTTTTTCAAGACTGTGCTTTTATGGGTCTTTCCTCTTTCCTAATCTTATTTATAATTCATTTGACTTAAACTAATATAAATTTATTTGTAATACTATGTATAAGTTAATTGCAAATTTACTATTTATAGTTTTTTCAGTCCTGACTTCTACATCTTATTTCTTTTTTAAAAGATGTATTTACTTAGTTGAAAGGCAGAGTTACAAAAAGAGGGAGAGGGAGTGGGGGAGAGAGAATGGGGGTAGGGGAGAGAGAAAGAGTGAGAGAGAGAGAGGGAGAGACAGAGATCTTCCATCCACTGCTTCACTGCTCAAATGACTTAACTGCCAGAGCTAGGCCAAGAGCTGGTAACTCCATCCAAGTCTCCCACGGGGTGGCAGGGGCCCAAGTACTTGAGTCATCTGCTTCTGCTTTCCCAGGCACATTAGCGGCTTGCAGAATCAGAAGCGGAGCAGCTAGGACTGCAGTTGGTATGCAATGCTGACTTGCAAGCACCTGCTGATCCAGCTTTTAAGACCTGTTGCAGGCGCCGCAGCTCAACAGGCTAATCCTCCACCTTGCGGCGGCGCCGGCACCCCTGTTCTAGTCCCGCAGCGCCAGCCGCGGCGGCCATTGGAGGGTGAACCAACGGCAAAAGGAAGACCTTTCTCTCTGTCTCTCTCTCACTGTCCACTCTGCCTGACAAAAAACAAACAAACAAACAAAAAAATTTACTTGAGAGGCAGAGTTATAGACAGAGAGAGGAAGACACAGAGAGAAATATCTTCTACCCTCTGGTTAACTCCCCAAATGGCCAAAATGTCCAGAGTTGAAGTGATCCAAAGCCAGCAGCCAGGAATTTCTTTGGAGTCTCCCACGCAGGCGCAGGGACCCAAGCACTTACGCCATCATCCACTGCTTTTCTAGCTGTTTTGGAGTAGGAGCAGCCAGGACACAAAATGGGCCATCTTACACTGCTCACTGCTTTCCCAGCCCATAGGCAGAAAACTGGATCAGAAGAGGGGCAGCCAGGACATGAATAGGCACCCATAGGGATGCCAGCACCCCAGGCTTAGCATGTTAATCCACTGTGAAGGCCTCTAAAAGACACTTTTCTTTTCTCTTTTTTTTTTTTTTTTTTTTTTGACAGGCAGAGTGGATAGTGAGAGAGAGAGACAGAGAGAAAGGTCTTCCTTTTTGCCATTGGTTCACCCTCCAATGGCTGCTGCGGCCGGCGCATCTCGCTGATCCGAAGCCAGGAGCCAGGTGCTTCTCCTGGTCTCCCATGGGGTGCAGGGCCCAAGCACTTGGGCCATCCTCCACTGCACTCCCGGGCCACAGCAGAGAGCTGGCCTGGAAGAGGGGCAGCGGGGACAGAATCCGGCGCCCCGACTGGGACTAGAACCGGGGGTGCCGGCACCGCAAGGTGGAGGATTAGCCTGTTAAGCCACAGTGCCAGCCCTAAAAGACACTTTTCTAGGGGTGGCATTACACATTAGTGGGTAAAGTCACCGCCTGCAAAGCTGCCATCACATTTGGAATCCTGTTCATGTCTCTGCTGCTCCATTTTCCATCCAGCTCCCTGCTAATGGCCTGGGAGAAGCAGCGGCCATTGGAAGATGGTCCAATTGCTTGAACCCCTGCTACCCACTTGGGAGACCTGGAAGAAGCTCCTGGCTTCTGACTTCAGCCTGGCCTAGCCCTGGCCATGTGGCCATCTGGGGAGTGAATCAGTGGATGGCGGATCTCTCTGTCTGTTTCTCCATCTCTCTCTGTAACTCTGCCTTTCAAATAAATAATCTTTTTCTTTAAAAAAAAAAAAATCCAACCACAACAAAAAAAGGGACTTTTCTACAGCCTATAGATCAGAAAAGGAAACTGGAGGTAAGAATCACGTTGGAAACAGTTACAGGAACAATGGACATTGATTACTTCCTTTGCCACCCCTACCTTATGTGAGACAAGGAGTTGTAAGAGACCATTTCACAGAGCTTATCATATCTGTCTAGGTTTTTAGGGGACTTAGAGACTGGCTTGCCTCCTGATAAGTATACAGAGAAGGACTGCCCAGAGCTGGCTCTGGGTACAGAGTAAGGAGTGAAGGCGATAGTGGGAATAGCTGGCATTTTCAGAATTTGGTTGGGTTAGAGTGAGCATGACCAGCAGACCAGAGTGGACACCACAGTAGGTACCCACTGTGAGTTTTCTCAAGGAACCTTTATGCTCAGAGCCTATCTGCCTGAGAAGGTGTCCCTAAGAGGAAGAGTCATTATCCTGGGGTGTAAAGCAAGAAACAGGAGCTGTGAGAACAGGTGTGGGGTCTTCTGTAGGATGCTTGTCCACCTCAGGAAATAGTGCAGTGGAAAGTTTTGGCCTGGAATCTGCAAACAACCCACAAAAACACTCATGAGAGGGCAGCAGTGTGGCCCAGTAGGTTAAGCTGTCACCTGTGACGCCAGCATTCCATACGGGTGCTGATTTAAGTCCTGGCTGCTCCACTTCTGATCCAACTCCCTGCCAATGTGCCCTGGGAAAGCAGCAGAATATGACCCAAGGGCCCCTGCACCCACGTGGGAGACCCAGAAGAGCTCCTGACTTCTGGCTTCGGATTGGTCCAGCTCCAGCTGTTGCAGCCATTTGAGGAGTGAACCAGCAGATGGAAGATCTCTCTCTCTCTCTCTCTGTAACTCTGCATTTAAATAAATAAATAAATCTTTAAAAAAACTGAAAAAGTTATTCTTTTAGCTTATATGATATAAACCATGAAATATTTTAAAATGAAAAGAATAAATACACATAAATGAAAGAACAGGAAGAAAGCAAGATCTGTGGATAGCAAAGAGTATGAAAAGGAAAAGATGGTAAAAGAAACTCTGTTAGAGAAGAACTGAGGCACTGGAAACAGGAACAGGGAAGTTTGGAGGCAGAGTTCATTTGTGGAGAAGTCAGATGCTTTGGAATTGTATATATAATGAATTTTAACTGAAAGCATCCAAGTGGAGAAGACAAATACGGACATTTCCTTATGTAATCACAACACTCCTACCCACACAGATCCATGGCAAATGCACCACCGTGGGCACAGCTGACCCCTCACTGGAGTGGCAGCTCCTGGGGCAACTGAGGCTTTCTGTGTTATACAAGATGGGGACAGGGTTAAAATAGGTAGCTGTCTGCTTATTTTAGTGAAAAGAAACTGAAAAGATAAACCAGATTTTTTTCTGCTTATAGTCTTGAATTTTTTTTTTTAAATTTATTTGACAGGTAGAGGTTTTTTTTTTTTTTTTTTTTAGACAGTGAGAGAGAGACAGAGAGAAAGGTCTTCCTTCCATTGGTTCACTCTCCAAAATGGCAGCCACGGCCGGCGCTGTGCCAATCCGAAGCCAAGAGCCAGGTGCTTCTTTGTGATCTCCCATGTGGATGCAGGGCCCAAGCACTTGGGCCATCCTCCACTGCACTCCCGGGCCACAGCAGAGAACTGGATTGGAAGAGGAGCAACCAGGACTAGAACCCGGTGCCCATATGGGATGCCAGTGCCGCAGGCGGAGGATTAACCAAGTGAGCCACGGCGCCAGCCCTGAATCTTTTTTTTTTTTTTAAGATTTATTTTTATTTATTTGAAAGTTAGAGTTACACAGAGAGAGAAGGAGAAAGAGATGGAGAGGGAGGGAGAGGGGGAGGGGGAGGGGAAGGAGGAGCGGGGGAGAGGGAGGGGAGAGAGAGAGAGAGAGAGAGAGAGAGAGAGAGAGAGAGAGAGAGAGAGGTCTTCCATCCACTGGTTCACTCCCCAGATGACTGCAACAGCCAGAGCTGGGCTGATCCAAAGCCAAGAGCCAGAACATTCCTCCAGGTCTCCCACATGGTTGCAGGGGCCCAAGAGCTTGGGCTATGCTTTTCCAGGCCATAGCAGAGAGCTGGATTGGAAGTGGAGCAGCTGGGACTCAAATCGGCGGCCATATGGGATGCTGGCACTGCAGATGGCGGCTTTACCCACTACACCACAGCGCCGGCCCCAGATAAACCAAAATTTTAAACAAGATGGAACTGATTTTTCTAGAGTAGGTCTTACATAGTTTTAGGTCTGGTATCTTGGTAATATTTTACATAACCAAATTTTTTAAAATTTTTTTAAAAAAATTTTTTTAAAAAAGGAAATGAATGCTTCATTGTTTTTTAATTATATTGTTAGTGATATTGTTGCATAGAGAAAATAACACTTATAATTATTTATGGTATTTTGACTACATATCCTCAGTGTAAGATATGTATATTAAGTAAAGCAGCAAAGAAATGATAGGCTTCATGTATTAGTCTTATTATTAACAGTAATAGTAATACTATTTTGAAACTGTTTTATATATTACAGGAAAAAGCAAATAACTGTGTTAATAAGGAGTTAACATTTATCTATGCCTGTGCATCACACACAATAAACTTCAAAAACTTGTGGGAAGATGGACTTAAAAGATAAGTTTATTTGGTTTAACAATTTTGAAAATTGAGATTGTTACATAGTTTTTTCATAATAGGCATTTTCTGTGAACTTTTTAAGACCCTTGTATACACACACATACTCCTGTAATGTTAAATTTGAATTGGAAATATGTCTCAACCTGTGATTTTTAAGAAATTCCTGAAATAAGTATATCCTAGTTCTGTCCACTGAAAAGACTTAGAAGTAATGACAGCACAGACTGTGTCCTTTAAATGCCACATCCCACTCAAGAAACCATGGCTCTTTGGAGGAATGAATGATTCCAAGCCTATGGAGATACACACACACACACACACCACACCTTGCTTTCTCTCACCAGTATTATAAGACCATCATGGTGAAATTGAGTCACTACCATAGGTGATGAGGATCTGGGGACACACTGGACCTGAGCAAAAGAGGTCAATTTGTAAAATCAAAATGCCCATTTACCACTTTAGGAAGTTAAATAAAAGCACCAAATAAGCTGGATGTTCCTACTTGCATTTTCTATCTATGAGCAGTTCTTCAGAAGCAAATTATAAGCAGGAGTAGCTTCGTGAGGGGCTGATATTGTGGGGCAGTTAACACCATCACTGTCTGTGATGCTGAAATCCTATATTGGAACATAAGTTTGAGTCCTGGCTGCTCCACTTCCAATCCAGTTCCTTCCTACTATACCTAGGAAGGCAGCAGAAAATGGTCCAAGTGTTTGGGCCACTGCCACCCACGTGAGAGACCTGGATGGAGTTCCATGCTCTTGGCTCTGACCTGGCCCAGCTCTGGTCATTGTGGCCATATGGGGAGTAAGCTAGCTGATGGAAGATCTCTCTCTCCCTCTCTCTTTCCATCTCTCTCTTTCTCCCTCTCTCTAACTCTGCCTTTCAAATCAGTATATCTTTAAGGAAAAAAAAGAAAGAGAGAAAAAAGCAGTAACAGCAGCAGCAGCAGCTTGGTGAGCTCCAAGCCCAAGTAAGGAAAGAGAGCTGGATAACCTAGGGGCTGATGTTGTCAAGTCACAACCATGTGAGGCACACAGCTCCATAGGGATGACGCAGGTGCTGGGTGGAGTGGATTCTTGTGCTATCTCAGTTGGCCTTGAGATGTTGCAGATCCCCAGTGTCTGTTCACTCTCAGGCTTCTCTTTGTTGTGCTTTTCTGGTGCCTCTGATTGCCAGAGCAGCCTCCTTCTTTAGGTATGGTAAGACTGTCAAGTTTGTTGTATTGTACCACTTAGCACACAACATTGGTTGCCTAAATTTCACATGAAAATACAAATTCTAGGTCTAGCACTGTGGCACAGTGGGTTAAGCTATGGGACTAGGGTGCTGGCAATCCCTATGATGCTGGTTCAAGTCCTGGATGCTCCACTTCTGATCCAGCTCCCTGCTGATGGCCTGGGAAAGCAGAGGAGGATAGCTCAAGTCCTTGAGACACTGTACTCAAGTGGGGTACCTGGAGGAAGCTTCTGGCTCCTGGCTTCAGCCTGCTCCAGCCCTGGCCACTGCAGCCATTGGTGGATAGAATCTCTCTCTCTCTCTCTCTCTCTCTCTCTCTCTCTCTCTCTCTCTCCTCCCCCCATCCCCCTTTGTAATTTTGCTTTCAAAAAATAAATACATTTTTAAAAGAAAATAAAATACAAATTCTAAATTCTTTTTTGTAAAAACAATTTATTTGAGAGAGACAGGTAAACAGAGAGAAAGAGGTCCCATCTGCTAGTTCACTCCCCCAAATGCTCGCAATGGCCAGGACAGGGCTAGATCAAAGCTGGGAACTCAATCCAAGTCTCCCACATGGATGGCATGAACCCAACTACTTGAGCCATCACCTGCTGCCTCCTAGGATCTGCATTAGCAAGAAGCTGGAATGGGAGCTGGAGTCAGCAATTGAACCCGGGCACTCATATGGGATGCAGGCATCTTAACTGCTAGGCCAAATGCCAGTCCCTGACTTCTTTTTAAAAAAGAGGATAAAACTGAATCAGGCAACCATTAGCTGTACTAATAAAAGCAGCACTGAATTCCAATTATCATGGGCCTTGCTCGGCGCAGTGTATTTGTTTCTGTCACTGGTCTTACCTCTGTAGGTACTGGGTTTGCAACCCTGAGTTAAGCTGCTTCTGTAGGGTCAACCCTCTGCTGAGCACTGGCTCTGTTGAGTAGTTAACTCCCAGAAGAAAACCTTTCTTGCAACAATACAGGCTTAAGGCCAGTTCAAGGCCTGG
Source organism: Lepus europaeus (assembly GCF_033115175.1). Lineage (NCBI taxonomy): Eukaryota > Metazoa > Chordata > Mammalia > Lagomorpha > Leporidae > Lepus > Lepus europaeus. Next base: position 100,400,752 of record NC_084828.1, on the reverse strand, counting down.
TGGCCTCCTGTCTGCATTTGTGCCATTTATTGATAAACCAATGAAAGCCCTGAAATTGCAATGAATTTGATGAAGAGAAAGAAACGGGCCTGCGCCTTGAGGAAAACACAAGCAGAAAAGTGAAAGGGGAAAAGCAGCCCCTTCTAATGGGTTTCCTGTGGCTTTGTTTACTGCATTTCTTGAGCAAAATCTCTGTAGCCAGAAGCCCTGAAGCAAATCTCCGAGGTGAAGTTCCCTGCCTCAGGTCACTCTGTCTTTGCACACGTTCCCCTCATCACATGCTGGTGTTACTGACAGGCATGTGCATGACTGTCCTCTGTGTGCAAGCTCTGTACGGGCTGAAACTCAAATTGTTTTTGATCCCCATTACAGATGTTAGCCTGCATTCCATTTTTAACTCTGACGTAGGCACATTCACTGGTTGCCCAGGAGATTCAAGTCTGGGCAAACTAAGGAAAGGAGTGGCCTGAAGGATGGCAAATTTTGTCTCTCTGTGGTCCTGCTCACCAACACCTCCAGCCCACACTGGCCCTTGGTAAAGCCACTGCCCTGGGGGGTGAGGTACCTGTGCAGTTCTGACCTTGGACTGGGTGGCAGCAGCTGGGATGGTGAGGCTCTGTGACCTCCTCCTCTCAGAGCTGGCCATACTGCTTGAGTTCCACCTGCTGAAAAGCCTTTCCAAACACTCTTGGTACCCAAAGCCTATTCTTTGTCACTCCACTCCACAATGCAGTTTTCCACGTATGTGTGTTTTGTTAATGTCTCTTCTCACTGTGAGAGCAAGGCCCAAGTCTGCTTGGTACCTACCTCCAACTTCTAACAGAGCAGGCACTCAGTATCAACTATGAATGAATCCTGGATATTGGAAATGCAAAGGACCTTGAATGAAATCCAGTTCTTTTCCCAGTTTGACTCATGAATACAGTGATGAAGAAATTTCCCCAAATCACATGGATTTTCAGAGAGACAACATTGAATAATGGTTAAGACCATGGACTCTGGAGACAGAACGTATGGGTTCATAGTCTAACTCTACCATTTACTGGCTTCTTAAGTCACTTATGTTCTCTGTGTCTCAGTCTCCTTATCTGGAAAATGGGGATAATTGTAGCAGCTCTGGGACAGGCATTGGTTTAGCAGTTAAGACATCCATATCTGATATCAGAGGGCCTGGGTTTGAGTCCTGGCTCTGCTCTTGATTCCAGCTTTCTGCTAATGTGCTCCCTGGAAAGCAGGTGACGGCTCGAGTATTTGGGTCTTGGTCACCCACGTATGAGACCCAGATTGAGTTCCCTGTTCCTGGTTTTGGCCTGGCCCAGCCCTGGCTGATACAGGCTGGAACTGATCCAGAGGACGAGTGATTGCTATCTCTGTGTCTACCCATCAGATAAATAAAGTAAAACTTTAAAAAAAAATTGTAGTAGCTCTTTAGGATGATGAAGATTAAGTGGTATTTATAAAGTGCTTAAAATCGTACTTAGTATATAATAAACACTATGTGTGTACTTATTTAAAAAAATGGGGGAGGCCGGCGCCGCGGCTCACTAGGCTAATCCTCTGCCTTGCGGCGCCGGCACACCGGGTTCTAGTCCCGGTCGGGGCACCGATCCTGTCCCGGTTGCCCCTCTTCCAGGCCAGCTCTCTGCTGTGGCCAGGGAGTGCAGTGGAGGATGGCCCAAGTCCTTGGCCCTGCACCCCATGGGAGACCAGGATAAGCACCTGGCTCCTGCCATCGGATCAGCGTGGTGCGCCGGCCGCAGTGCGCTACCGCGGCGGCCATTGGAGGGTGAACCAACGGCAAAAGGAAGACCTTTCTCTCTGTCTCTCTCTCACTGTCCACTCTGCCTGTCAAAAAAAAAAAAAAAAAAAAAAGAATAAAAAAAAAAAAATGGGGGAGGCTGGAGTAGGACCAAAATCTGCCTCCTAACCCATTAATGCCGCAATGGTGGCCCCTAAAATCTCTCTCTTAACTCCCCATCCGGTGCTTTTTACAAAACTGTCTACTGCTGTCTTGTCATCGGTGTAGACCAGTGCTGCTCAGTAGAATGTCCTGTGAAGATGAAAGGCTCTGCACCGTCTGATGCAGCAGCCCACAGGCCGCATGTGACCGAGCACCTGATATGTGGCTAGTGTGATGAAAGAAATTCATTTTTTATTTTAACTAATTTTCATTTGAATTTAGTCAGGAGCAAGAATCATCACAGCAATGAAGCCATCATGGCTGGTAGAATCAGTGTCCTGCTTCCAAAGCCCAGGGAGATCCTTTCGAACATGAGCATCACAGTGTCCTGGAAGCCAAGGACTCCCCATGTCTTTATTTTGATCGGATCCCCCAGCCTGGACACCTGACTTGGAGGCAAGGCTGCTAGTCTATCAGGTAGCTGTGCAGGTTGGCACTTCCCCCTATAATTGATTGAATATGCCTATTAAGTGTCTTCCCTTTTTTTTTTTTTTTGAATATGCCATGAATTTTAAAGCAACAACAGTTTTCAGATAGACACAGTTTTCAAGGCTCTAGCTTGAACATTTTTTCCAGCTACTTTTTGAATTTTATATATTCTTCAAGAATGTTTAAAATGCTACATTTGGAGAGCTACTTTTCCATATGTATAACTATCTACTGCCATTTAAAAAAAAAGTCAATCCAAGAAAAAGGCAAGACCTCGACTGCTTGGTTTCCAAATTAAGCTACAGCTTGAGCTAAAAATAGCTTGCCAGTGTGGAGAATCTGTTCTCTGAATGTAAATGGCTTGCTTCTCTCCCAGAGGACAACACGCACTGTGTTCCATGGCAGGAGTGGACTCTGGGAAAGCACATTGCATGTTTTCTCTGGATTCATTTCTACTTTGAGTCAAAGCAGACACAGAGAAACCAACAAGAGGGTTTGGATTCTACACATATGCATTAAGTATAATGAGCATGAATCTAGCTTTGCTCATGGTGGAGGGGGAGAGAAAGAAACAGAGATAGATGTTGATAATTCTGCTTCTTCAGGTAATCCTGAAGGCATCTATAAGAGCCTTAAGGTATGTTCTGAAATAGATTCTGCCTTCCTTCCTCCCCTCCCGCAGCTATGCAACCATTTTTTAAAAATGTATTTATTTTCTTTATTTGAAAAGCAGAGTGATGGAGAAAGAGGTTACAAAGAGAGAGACAGAGAGAGACAGTGAGGGAGAAATTGTTCACCCCCAAAGGCCCACAACAGCTGAAAATGGGCAAGGCTAAAGCCAGGAGTCTGGAACTCCAATTGGATTTCCCATGTGGGTGGCATGGGCTTAAGTACTTGTGCTATCACCTGCTACCTCCAAGGGCGCACATTATCAGGAAGCTGGATAGAAAGCAGAGCTAGGACTAGAACCCAGGCGCTCTGGTATGGGATGCGGGTATCCTAAGCAGTGACTTAAACACTGCGCCAAATGACTGCTTTTGTGTTACCATTTACTCTACTAAAAGTTGTCTTTTCCTAGTCATGGAAAGATTTTATTATTTTTAATTTCAAAAACAATCCCTATTTTTCTGGTATCTTGTGGAACTCTGGGATTACTTTCTATCTGGTGACAAAGACCAGGAAAGGAAATAAGAGATGATAAGTTGTAAGCTCAGTATGTAGTAAATATGATATATTCAAATGGATTGTATTCCATATACTTAAAATTCCTTTCAATACAAAAAAAATAAAGGCACTTATCATGCATACCAATTTTAAAGGGCTTGTTTTCCTACATTATACATGCACATAGTTTAACTGATCAAATAGTTCTATACATCTTACAGCTACCTAAAAATCCCTCCTCCTTTAATTCTTTGACTACATGGACAACACATGTTAAGCACAAGAGCCATGCTTTCTAACAGTAGTCCCCTCCCTCCCACCTGCTTCATTTTTTCCTATTTTTAAAAAGTTATGTATTTATTTTTTATTTGAAAGGCAGTGAGATAGACAGAAGGACAAAAGCAGAAAGAGATTTCCCATCCACTGGCTCACTCCCCAAATGCCAGCAAGAGTCAGGGCTGGGTGAGGCCAATGCTGGTCTTCCACATAGATGGCAGGGATCCAACTACTTGAACCAGCACCTGCTGCCTACCAGGGTGCTCAATAGTAGGAAGCTGGAATGAAGAGCAGAGCCAGGACTGAAGCCAGGCATTCTGATATGGGATGCAGGTATCCCAATGGATGGCTAAATTACTGAACCAAATGCCTACATCCTTATCTGCCTCTCTTTAAAAGTGGTTGAGGTTGGGACTGGCACTCTCGCATAGCAGGTAAAGCTGGTGCCTGCAATGCTGGCATCCCATATGGGCGCTGTTCAAGTCCTGGCTGCTCCTTTTCCAATCCAGCTCTGCTATGGCTTGGGAAAACAGTAGAAGACGGCCCAAGTGTTTGGGCCACTGCACCCATGTGGGAGACCTGGAAGAAGCTCCCACCTTCAGGTAGATCATGCTCCAGCCATTTGTGGCCATTTGGGGAGTGAACCGGTGGATGGAAGACCTCTCTCTCTCTCTCTGCCTCTTCCTCTCTGTAACTCTGCCTTTCAAATAAATAAATAAATCTTTGTAAATAAATAAATAAGCAAAAGTGGCTGATATCTTCAATATTTTTCTTATATAAAGATTAATTTTGGGGCCGGCACTGTGGCACAGCAGGTTAACGCCCTGGCCTAAAGCACCAGCCTCCCATATGGGCGCCTGTTCAAGACCGGCTGCTCCACTTCCAATCCAGCTCTCTGCTGTGGCCTGGGAAAGCAGTGGAAAATGGTTCAAGTCCTTGGGCCCCTACACCCGCGTGGGAAACCCAGAAGCGGCTCCTGGGTCCTGGCTTCGGATCCACACAGCTCCGGTCATTGCGGCGAACTGGGGAGTGAACCATCAGATGGAAGACACACACTCTCTCTCTCTGCCTCTCCTCTTTTTGTGTAACTCTGACTTGCAAATAAATAAATAAATCTTTAAAAAAAGATTAATTTTATTTATTTGAAAGAGTTACAGAGAGAGAGAGAGAGAGAGAGAGAGAGAGAGAGGTCTTCCATCATCTGGTTCACTTCCCAAATGGCTGCAATGGCCACAGCAGAGCCAGGCCGAAGCCAGGAGCCAGGAGCTTCTTCTAGGTCTCTTACATGGGTACCAGGACCCAAGGACTTGGACCATCTTCTGCTGCTTTCCCAGGTGCATTAGCAAGGAGCTGGATTGGAAGTGGAGCAGCCAGGACTCTAACCAGCACCCATATGGGATACTGGCACTGAAGGCAGTGGCTTAACCCACTATGCCACCACGCATACCCCTATTTTTCTTATTTAAAAAGTTACACATACTTATAAAATTCAAATAATTCATAAATATAGAAAATATAAAATGAAAGCCCTTTGAAAGCTCAGGTCTCTATGGATAACAAGTCAAAGCTTGATATTTATCCTGCCTGATCCCTTATAACTTTTGTTGACCCCATGTGGTTATTATTGGCATGCAAACACAACTTCATTTTCTCACTCAACACATTTTTAAAATATTGATTTATTTTTGCTTATTTGAAAGGCAAAATTGACAAAGAGAGACAGAGACAGAGTGGAAGAAAGATCTTCCATCTGCTGGTTCACTCCCCAATGCCCGAAACAGCTGGGGCTAGGCTACAATGAAGGTGAGAGCATGGAACTACATCTGGCTCTCCCTTGTGGGTGGCAGAGACCCAAACACTTGAACCATCACCTGCTACCTCCAAGTGTGTGTATTAGCAGGAAACTGGGACTGCAACCAGGCTCTCCAGTATGGGATGCAGGCATCCTAAGCAGTGGCTTAACCCGTTGTGCCACAACACCTACTCCTCAACACAATTTTTTTGAGCATTTATGTGGACTAGAGTACTATGCTAGGGAAGAATCATAGCAATGACCAGGATGAATCAATACTCCTCCTAAGAGCTGATAGAGAAGTTGAGGCATGGACTGATTTAAAATGGAGAAACAGAAAGTGCTAAAAGGGACGCACTGACTTCGGAGCTCAACTGCACAGGGAGGGTTGGAACAGACTTCCTGGAGGAAGCTGCATTTAGGATGGATTCTGAGATGTAGGTGTGGTGTGGTGTAATGATGGGAATAGAATGAATACACAGAAAAATATACCTCCAACAAAATAGTTTAAGACACAAAGTGTGAAGTATGATAAGTAGCCTTTAATCTCATGATTTAGTTTGTACCTTCTTAGGGCAATGAGTACTTAAATTTTTCAACACAAGGACATGTGGCAGACAGAGGGTTGTGGATTTAAACTGTGACCCCTATCCCTCAAATTCACATGTTGAAGCCTTAATCCCTTAAGTGACTTATTTGGAGAAAGGACCTTTAAGAAGGTAATTAAGGTTAACTATGGGTGGGGCCTTAAAGAGAGGAAGGGACACTGGGAGCACACAAAGAAATGTAAGAAGGTAGCCACTTGCAAGCAAGGAAGGAAGCCTCACCAGAAACCAAACCCTGCCAGGACCGTGCTCTCAGACTTCTGGCCTCCACAACTGTGAAAAAATATATTTTTTGCTTTTTCAGCTTCTGAGTCTGTGGTATTCTGTTATGGCAGCCGCAGTACACTGATAGGCAGAGCATTCCTGCAGGGGCAGGAGCCTTTTTTCAGCCAAGGGCCATTTGGATATTTATATTGTTTGAGGGCCATACAAAATTATCAATTTAAAAATTAACCTGCTATAGATTTATTTTGAGTCCTGTCTGCGATTACCTTGGCAGGACCAGCCCATAATATTTTCACAGGGGCCTTATGCAGCCCCTGGGCTGGGCATTCCTCATCTCGATTATCTGTTCTTACTTTGAATGGTCACATCTTGAAATGATAGAATTAAGCTTTTTGCCAGTCCATTTAAAGAAGTGATATACACTCTTTTGTGATGTTTTGTTATTTAATTTGATGGCTTGATATTAAATACTCATTCATATTTATAATTTGTTAACCTCCACTTCCATATTTGGAAGTCAGAATCTTAGCACTTTGAGTGATTTTAGTGTAATGGCTTAATAATTAAAATAGTAGCAATAAAATTAACATAGCTGCTATCACAGAGTTTTATAATGTATTAAACCCTATTTTAAGTGCTTTGATTTTTAATTTATTAATTTAAGAGGCAAAATGACAGAGAGGGAGAGAGAGAGCTCCCATATTCTAGTTAACTCCCAAATGCCTGCAACAGCCAAGAGTGGACATGGCTGAAGCCAGGAGCCAAGAATTCAGTCCAGGTTCCCAGATGGACAACAGGGACCCAATGACTTGAGCCATCACCACTGCTTCCCAGAGTGTGCATTAGCAGGAAACTGATATTAGGAGCTGGAGGTGAGTTTCAAACCCAGGCACTTCCAAATGGGATGTGGCATCTTAACTGGTAAGCTAAACACCTGCCTCTCTAAGTGTCTTTAATGTATTGATTCAGTGAATCTTTACAACAGCCCTGTCACATGGTTACTAATAGTATCCTCGTCTCACAGATGAGGAAACCAGGCACAGGGAGGTGAAACAACTTGGCCCAGGTTTTGTAGCTAGAAAATGCAGAACTGAGATTGAAGCTGGAATTGACCCAGTTGACTTGACATTTGTTGTTATCATTACATTCTCAATAGGAAGTAGCACCATTTCACAATGTGTTGAGGACAATCTGTTTATTTTTAAAGTCGGCTCAAACTTTCAGTACCCTATGAATTCTGTGATGCAACTCCGTGCTCCATGTTATGTCATGAGTCAAAGGCAAAATATGAGTATTTGGCTTCAAATTCATATACAAACTTCAGCCATTCTTTGCCTCTTTCCATCCTCCTGTCACTAAAGATAAGATATACTACCCTTCAATTTACACACATCTGAGCAAACAACCCTCATGAGATTCTGCTGTCTAAACCAGAAATTGGAGGTTGTGGGCCCATAAAGCTGAGTGCCGCTCCATGGAACCTGCAAGGCCACCCTTCAAAGCTCTATTTGAGTGGTCTGCTACACACACACACACACACACACGCACACACGCACACATGTCTCTATTATATTCTAATTCAGCACTGTCTTTGTTATCTTTATTGCAAGAGTCTGAACTGGGCTTCAGTGCCAAGACTCTGTCCAGTTACACTCTAGATTGAGTTTTCTTAGTCTGGTTGTATAAACTCCAGAAAACAGGGAGCAAATTTTTCCTCTCGTTTTTTCATCAGCCAGTTCCTTAACTGAAAAATAAATCTCAGTGTTGCACACAGAGAAGATTCTCAATAAACAGTTCTGAGCTATAGAAAAACCCTTTTGGGCACCATTCCCAGAATTGACAACACCAGCAAAAATTAATTTTATACATGAATTCTACAAATGGACTTTGTACAATGCAGGAGGGGGCTTAAGGGAAAGGAACAAACATTCTGTGAAGACTTCTCCAACCTAGAGGCTAAGCCTATTGTGAGTAGGTGCATTGTGCCGGGGAAAGAGGCTTCAGCAATGAAATGGTTAAAGCTCCAGTGAATGCAAGCTGCAGCTGGAGAGAGTGTTTATAGTGCAAGGCAGGAAGTTTGGAGTCAAAAACTTCTGCTGGCAGGAAGAGGTAGAGGGGCAGGGGGAGGGAGAGGACCAGGGCGTGCTGGGAGGGAAGATTCTTAGTTGTTCTCAGCCTGCAAGACTTTTCTCTAGCATTTTGAAGCCAGATACTGGCCAGAAAACTTCTCCCTTTGCTGCGAAAAGGATGAAAAGGTACCGAGTGCAGAGGGAAGCCAAAGCTTAGAGTTACAGGCGCTGTGCCCAGAATACAGCTGGAGCGTCCAGCATTGGAACGGAGCTGCACAAAAGTGGGAATTGAGATGCTTAGACATCTAGACAGCGAGTAGATAAAGCTCTCTGAAGTAACAAAAGTAGAATTTCTAACATTTGTTTAGCAACTTTTACATGCCAGGAGCTGCATTAAATGTTTTATTTTCATCACTCCATTCAGTTCTCAAGAACTCTATGAGAAATGTCCCTGTTGTGAGAATGATTGCTCTTCTTACAAACAAGCAAGTTATGGTTTTGCAGGTTAAATAGTTTGCCCAACATATAAATTCAAGTTATTTGTTCCCACCAAATTTCAAAAATTTAGAAACATGAATTTCAGACAAATACATGGAGGGAAATGCCCAAGATTTATGAGAAATGAGGGGGAAGTGCCCTCATTTATGAGGGAACTAACTGGTTTAAAGATGAGAATGGGAGGCGTGTGTGTGCGCGCATGTGTGTGTGTGTGTGTGTACATATCACCAGTGGAAGGAAAGAATGCTAGATAAATTTGCAAACTTAGATAGAGAATAGCAAAGTGATGGATGTCCTACAGTACAATAAAACCAAAACCTTTAAAATTCTTTTCTGTTGGACATAAATCATTTGCCTTTCTATTGAACAAAAATAATTGGCAACTTACCAATCATCTGGATGTTCACATCTAATTTTAAGGACTTACAACCCTAGTCAGTAAGACAGAGTATATTGAAAAAAATCGCATCCTTAGACAATCAGTTGGACTCATTTAGACAGTAACTGCTATAGTATGAACATTTGTGTACCTCCTCCCCCATTCATATGTTGAAACCCAGTCACCAGTGCGATGATACCGGGAGGTGGAGGTGATTTGAGATTAGCGTCCTTATAAAAGGAGACTTCAGACACTGCCCTGCCCCTTTCCACGACAGGAGAGCACAGTGACAAGGTGTTTTCTGTGAATCAGAAAGCAGACAGGTGCTGCATCTGCTAGTGTGCCTTGATCTTGGACTTCCCAGCCTCGAGAACTGTGAAATGCAAAGTTGCTTACAAGTCACTGAGTCTAAGGTATTTTGCTATAGCAGCCTGCATGGACTGAGAGACTTGGTAGCCTCCGCTATCTGGTAGAACTTTCTGTGCTAATGGAGATGTTGTACAACTAGCTGGCGCCGCGGCTCAGTAGGCTAATCCTCCGCCTTGCGGCGCTGGCACACCAGGTTCTAGTCCCGGTCGGGGCACCGATCCTGTCCCTATTGCCCCTCTTCCAGGCCAGCTCTCTGCTGTGGCCAGGGAGTGCGGTGGAGGATGGCCCAAGTGCTTGGGCCCTGTACCCCATGGGAGACCAGGAGAAGCACCTGGCTCCTGTGGCCAGGGAGTGCGGTGGAGGATGGCCCAAGTGCTTGGGCCCTGTACCCCATGGGAGACCAGGAGAAGCACCTGGCTCCTGGCTTCGGATCAGCACGATGCACTGGCCACAGCGGCCATTGGAGGGTGAACCAACGGAAAAAGGAAGACCTTTCTCTCTGTCTCTCTCACTGTCCACTCTGCCTGTCAAAAAAAAAAAAAAAAGAAAAAAAAAGAGATGTTGTACAACTGCACTGTCAATGAGGCAGCCATCTGCCACATGTGACTGGTGTGATTAGTGTGACCAGTGTGACTGGTTATTGAATTTTAACTAGTTCTAATTTAAATAGACTGCAGTGTTGGACAGTGCAGCCCTGTGGTGTTGAAAGAGCACAGTCTGGGCCATCACTGTGGCTCACTAGGCTAATCCTCTGCCTGCCTGCGGCACCGGCACCCCGGGGTTCTAGTCCCGGTTGGGGCACCGGATTCTGTCCAGCTCTCTGCTGTGGCCCTGGAGGGCAGTGGAGGATGGCCCAAGTGCTTGGGCCCTGCACCCCATGGGAGACCAGGAGAAGCACCTGGCTCCTGTCTTCGGATCGGCACGGTACGCCAGCCACGGTGGCCATTGGAGGGTGAACCAACGGAAAAAGGAAGACCTTTCTCTCTGTCTCTCTCTCTCACTGTCCACTCTACCTGTCAAAAAATAAATAAATAAAGATAATTCTTTAAAAAAAAAACCTTAAACATCTGGAGGAGGGGGCAGTGTTGTGGTATAGCGTGCTAAGTGGTCACCTGCGATGCTGGTATCCCATATGGATGCCAATTTGTGTCCTGGCTGCTCCACTCCCTATCCAGCTCCCTGCTGATGTGCCTGGGAAAGAAGCAGAAGATGGCCTAAGTGCTTGGGTCCCTGTCACATAGGAGACTCAGAAGAAGCTCCTGGCTCCTAGCTTCAGCATGGCCCAGCCCTGGTCATTGTGACCATTTGGAGAATGAAACAGAGGATGGAAGATCTTTCTCTCTCTCTTTCTCTGTCTCTAACTTTGCCCTTCAACTAGATAAATAAATCTTTAAGAAAAAAAAGGCAAAGGTGATATTATCAATCCCATTTAATAGGTTAACAGCAGATCAAAATGATTAGTCACTGGTAACAGTGAGATTTGGGTCTGTCTGGTTGAAAAGCTGAAATCTCATATTCCTATACAAGTTAGTTGGTCAAGTAGATGGGTCAAGTGGACTGGTTATAAGACAAACTGAAACTGGCCAGTCAAGAGTCAGTTGATGACAGGCCAGTTGATGATAATCAGAATTACCATATCCTGTAATTTTTCAGGAAAATCCATGAATTTGATTTTTTATGTAAGATATTATTGATTTTTTTTTTTTGACAGGCAGAGTGGATAGTGAGAGAGAGAGACAGAGAGAAAGGTCTTCCTTTTTGCTGTTGGTTCACCCTCCAATGGCCGCTGCGGCCGGCACATCGTGCTGATCCGAAGCCAGGAGCCAGGTGCTTCTCCTGGTCTCCCATGCGGGTGCAGGGCCCAAGCACTTGGGCCATCCTCCACTGCCTTCCCAGGCCATAGCAGAGAGCTGGCCTGGAAGAGGGGCAACTGGGACAGAATCCGGCGCCCCAACCGGGACTAGAACCCGGTGTGCCGGCGCCGCAAGGCAGAGGATTAGCCTGTTAAGCCATGGCGCTGGCCAATATTATTAACTTTCAGAATTCTGTGTAGACCAAATAAAATGAGTTTGCAGACCTGATATAGTCCATGGGCCACCAGTTTTCAACTCTGGCCAGCTCAGTGTGTCAACACTTTCCTCTGTCATCTCTGGTAGGGAGTAAGGAGAGAACTTTCCAGAAAAAGTCAAGGTTTTCTCACAGTAGTTGTTATTAGGCTAATCCTCCACCTTGCGGCGCTGGCACACCGGGTTCTAGTCTTGGTCGGGGCACCAGATTCTGTCCTGGTTGCCCCTCTTCCAGGCCAGCTCTCTGCTGTGGCCCAGGAGTGCAGTGGAGGATGGCCCAAGTCCTTGGGCCCTGTACCCGCATGGGAGACCAGGAGAAGCACCTGGCTCCTGGCTTCGGATCAGCGCGGTGCGCCGGCAGCAGCGGCCATTAGGGGGTGAACCAATGGAAAAAGGAAGACCTTTCTCTCTGTTTCTCTCTCTCTCACTATCCACTCTGCCTGTCCAAAAAAAAAAAAAAAAAATATGGCTCTTTAAATGTTTGTTACATGGGACTGGCATTGTGGTGTAGAAAGTTAAACTGCCACCTGAAACACCAACATCCCCTACGGCCCTGGTTTGTGATCCAGATTGCTGCTAACGCACCAGGAAAGCAGTGGAAGATGGCCTGAATGTTTGGCACCTGCTAACCATGTTGGAGATATGGCTCAGTCTGATCCAGTTCTGGCTGTTGCTGCTGCCACGTGGGGAGTGGACTAGCAAACGGAATTTTCATTCTCATTATCTCTCTCTGTCTCTGTCTCTCTGTAATTCTGCTTTTCAAATAAATAAATAAATCTTTAAAAAAATTTATTAATCTCAAAGGCAAAGAGATAGAAAGAGAGAAAGATAGACAGATTAGATCTCCCATTCACTGGTTCACTTCCCAAATGCCTTCAACAGCTGAGGTCAGCAGCCAGGAACTCAATCTGGATCTCCCATGTGAGCAACAGGAGCCTAAGTAGTGGAGTCATCACCTGATATTTTCCAGGGTGCACATTAGCAAGAAGCTAGAATCAAGAGCAGAGCTGAGACTTGAATGCAGGTTCTCTGATATGGGTTGTGGCCATCCCAAATGGCATCATTACCACTAAGTAGATGTTCAGCCCTTATTAATAAAAGAAACTTAGAATTGATATAATGTAAACAAATATGTCCAGGTAGAAATATATCAACTAGCCATGCTGATGAATAACCCCAATTCCTTTCCTTCCTTCCTTCCTTTCCTTCCTTCCTTCCTTCCATTCCTTCCTTCTTTTCTTTTTCTTTTTCTTATAAAGATTTAACTATCTATTTGAGAGACACAGTTACAGAGAGAGAGGGAGAGACAGAGATTTTCCATTCACTGGTCCATTCCCCAAAGGGCTACAATGGCCAGGGCTGAGCCAGGAGCTTCTTCCAGTTCTCCCACGTGGGTAGCAAGGGCCCAAGTACTTTCCCAGGTGCACAATCAGGGAGCTGGATCAGAAGTGGAACAGCTGGGACCCTAACTAGAGTACACAAAGGATGCCAGCATTGCAGGTGGTGGCTTTACCTGCTAAGCCCCAACGTAAGCCCCAACTGTATTCCTTATTCCTTTTTTGAACAGATCAAATGTTTCCCATGCCTGCCTTTGAGGTAAATTAGATCTTTCTACCAAACTTATGTTATGAAATAGATCCAGCACCTCCTCTCATTATTTTCCCAGAAAAGAATTGTGGTGTGCATAAAAATCTATACACAGCTCTCGAAGAAATCTGATCATTAAAAGCAGAGCTGCAAAGACAAGGGTGGGGAGTTTTTTTCTGTCCTGTGAAGTCTGGTGCTCTGTGAAGTAGAATTTCATCAAACTGAATGTGTCATGAATTTTAAATACTGTATATTTGATGCTAAAAGGGAAAAATAAGTACGTTGTCCTTTCTTGTAGGCTTCTCTTTAGATGTGTGGTCATTACCTTGGCAACCCTTACAAATGGCAACTGACGTCAAGAAGAGAGGACAAACACTGCTGAGAGCACACACCCCATGCATTATAGATAATTCTCAGGATAGGCTCAGGCAGGCACTAAACAGCTTTAAGAAAGCAAAAGCAATGTTATGTTCTGCAAACATTCTTCTGAAACTTTTGGAGGACTTGGAGATCTGCAAAGAGCATCTTTGAATTTTTAATTTAAGCAAAATGACAGTTCAGATATTAGTTTCCATGTTCTGTTCCCCTGTAACTGCCAAGGCCATTTAAATGTTTGGCACAAGTAAATCTCAATAACAAGTGGAAGTTGCTCTTTTTTTAAAAAAAAAATTTATTTATTTGAAAGTCAGAGTTACACAGAGAGAAGAGGGAGAGAGAGAGAGAGAGAGAGAGACAGAGAGAGAGAGAGAGAGAGAGGTCTTCCATCCGATGGTTCACTCCCCAGTTGGCCGCAACGGCCGGAGCTGCGCCAATCTGAAGCCAGAAGCCAGGAGCTTCCTCCTGGTCTCCCACGTGGGTGCAGGGGCCCAAGGATTTGGACCATCCTCTACTGCCTTCCCAGGCTTCAGCAGAGAGCTGGATTGGAAATGGAGCAGCCAGGTCTCAAACATAGTTCCTTCCCAATATTTTATTATGAAAAAAATTCAGAAATGTGGGTATAGCAAATTGAAAGAATGTTATAATGAATTCTCATATACTCTTCCACCAGATTCTCTTCACATATCTTTCTGTCCATGTGTCCATCCATTCCCTTATACATCTAATTTTGATGCATTTCAAAATAAATTGCAGACATGCGTTCACTTCCCCCGAATAGTTCAGCATGCATATCATTAAATTCAATATTTTTTACGTTTTCTATGTGTACAACATTTCAATACAATGAAGTGTATTGATAATAAAATGTATTGATAATAAATTCTTTTTTGAAGTAGACTTTTTCTTAAAGCAATTTTAGGTTCACTGCAAGATTAAGTGGAAAGTACAAAGAGTTCCCATATGTCCCCTGCCCCCCAACATGTACAGCCTTCTCCCCATCAAAATCCTGCCTTAGAGTGATACATTTGTGATAATCAATAAACCTACAATATCACTCAAACATACTTTACATTAGGATTCACTTCTGGCTTTGCAATATTTATGAGTTTTGACAAATCTAAAATGACAAGTATCCATATTTATAGTGTCATACAGAATACTTTTTCTGCCCTAAAAAATCTGCTTTGCTTGTTTATTCCTCCTCCCACACAACTGCTGGAAACTACTGATCTTTTTAATGTATCCATAGTTTTAATTTTTCCAGAGTGTCATAGCTGGAATCATGCAATATTTTAATAATGGCTTCCTTCACTTAACAACTTGTATTTAAAGTTCCTACATATCTCTTCCTTGCTTGGTAGCTCATTTCTTTTTCGCGCTGAATAATATTCAGCGTCTGAATGTACCACAGTTTATTTACCCTTCTCCTACTGAAGGTCATCTGATTGCTTCCAAGTTTTGGCGATTAGGAGACTGCTGTAAACATCTGTGTGCAGATTTTTATGTGAACATGAGATTTTAACTCACTTGGGTAAATACCAAAGAGTACAACTACAGGTAAGAGTATGTTCAGTCTTGTAAGAAACTGCCAAGCTATATGCAAAGTGGCTGTATCATTTTGTGTTCCTGTTAGCAATGAATGATAGTTCTTGTTTATCCACGTCCTTGTCAACATTTGCTGTTGTCAGCATTTGGGGTTTTGGCTATATTAAGAGGTTTGTAGTTGTATCTCATTGTTGATTTAATGTCCATTTCCCTGATAACATATAATGTTGAGTATCTTTTCATGTGCTTATTGGCCATCTGTATCTTTGGTATCTTTTGTCTTTTTAAAAATTGTTTCCTTATGATTGAGTTTTATTTTACTTTATTTTATTTTATTTTTTATTTTTATTTTTTTGACAGGCAGAGTGGACAGTGAGAGAGAGAGACAGAGAGAAAGGTCTTCCATTGCCGTTGGTTCACCCTCCAATGGCCGCCGCGGTAGGCGCGTTGCGGCCGGCGCACCGCGCTGATCCGATGGCAGGAGCCAGGTGCTTATCCTGGTCTCCCATGGGGTGCAGGGCCCAATGACTTGGGCCATCCTCCACTGCACTCCCTGGCCACAGCAGAGAGCTGGCCTGGAAGAGGGGCAACCGGGACAGGATCGGTGCCCCGACCGGGACTAGAACCCGGTGTGCCGGCGCCGCAAGGCGGAGGATTAGCCTAGTGAGCCGCGGCGCCGGCCTTTTACTTGATTTTAAAGATTTATTTATTTGGAAGTCAAAGTTATAGACAAAGAGGGAGAGATGGAGATGGAGATAGAGATAGAGATAATGAGAGAGAGAGAGAGAGAATATCTTCCATCTGCTGGTTCATATCCCAGGTGGCCACAACAGCCAACACTGGGGCAGGCTAAAGCCAGGAGCCAGGAACTCAATCTTTGTCTCTCATGTGGGTGGCAGAGGTCCAAATATTTGGGCCATCTTCTGCTTTTCCCAGGCCATGAGTAGGAAGCTGGATCAGAAGTGGAGCAGCCAGGGCATGAACCAGCGTCCATATCAGGTGCAGGCATCACAGATGGTGGCTTTACCTGCTATGCCACAACACTGGCCCCTATTTTAATTTTTTAAGATTTATTTATTTATTTGAAAGTCAAAGTTACAGGGAGAGAGGGAAAGAGGTGGAGAAGGAGAGAGGGGGATAGGTGGAGAAGGAGAGAGAGGAATGGGGGAGAAGAAGAGAGAGGGAAAGAGGGGGAGAAGGAGAAAGGGAGAGAGAGAGAGAGAGAGAGAGAGAAATCTTCCATGTGCTGGTCACTCCCCAGATGGCTGCAACAGCAGGGGCCGGGCCAGGCTGAAGTCAGGAGCCAGGAGCTCCATCTGGATCTCCCACCTGGATGGGAAGGGTCCAAGCACTTTGGCCATTTTCCACAGGCTTCCCTGATGTATTCATTAGCAGGGACCTGGATCTGAGTTGGAGCAGCTAGAACTTGAACCAGCCCGTGTATGGGACACTGGTATTGCAGGCAGTGGTTTAAACTGCTCTGCCACAATGCCATCCCCCATAGTTGAGTTCTAAGAGTTCTTTATATATTTTGGATAACAGTCTTTTATCAGTTGTATCTTCTGCAAATATTTTCTCTCACTGTTTGGTTTGTCTTCTCATCCTCTTGTCAGTGTATTTCAAGAAGGTACTATACATTTTGTTTTTCATTCAACAAATAATCTATCCAAACTAGGGGGCAAGAAGATCTCTCTGTCATGGAATTTACATTTTAATGGGAGAAATGACAACAAACAAATGAATAAAGAAAAATACAGATTTTTTTTCTGGGAGGAAAACAGAGGAAGGGGTGAGAGTGTCTAGAGAAGGATCTCTCTGCTTCTGTGTAGACCTTGTGGGCCCAAGAATAGGAGTGGAGAGACCACTTAGGAGTCTACTATTGGCCGGTGCCGTGGCTTAACAGGCTAATCCTCCGCCTTGTGGCGCTGGCACACCAGGTTCTAGTCCCGGTTGGGGCGCCGGATTCTATCCCGGTTGCCCCTCTTCCAGTCCAGCTCTCTGCTATGGCCCGGGAAGGCAGTGGAGGATGGCCCAAGTGCTTGGGCCCTGCACCTGCATGGGAGACCAGGAGAAGCACCTGACTCCTGGCTTCGGATCAACGAGATGTGCTTGCCGCAGTGGCCATTGGAGGGTGAACCAACAGCAAAAAGGAAGACCTTTCTCTCTGTCTCTCTCTCTCTCTCACTGTCCACTCTGCCTGTCAAAAAAAAAAAAAAAAGGAGTCTACTGTAGCCATCAGGCGAGAGGTGATATGGGCATGGACTATGGAGGGTGCAGTGGAGGTGGTCCAAAGTAACCCGATTCTGGACATTTCTTCAAAGTCGACTGACTTGGTTATGGATTGGTTATAAAAGAAAGAATGCAGGGGCCGTCACTGTGGTGTAGTGGGTAAAAGCTGTTGCCTGCAGTGCCGGCATCTCATATGGATGCTAGTTCAAGTCCCAGCTGCTCCACTTCCAATCCAGCTCTCTGCAATGGCCTGGGAAAGCAGTAGAGGATGGCCCAGGTCTTTGGGCCCCTGCATCCACATGGGAGACCCAGAAGACGCTCCTGGTTCCTGGCTTTGGATCTGTGCATATCTGGCCATTGAGGCCAATTGGGGAGTGAACCAGCAGATGGAAGACCTCTCTCTCTTTCTCTCTCTTTCTCTCTCTCTCTGTGTAACTCTGACTTTCAAATATATAAATAAATCTTAAGAAAGGAAGAAAAGAAAGGAAGAAAGAAAGAAAGCATACAGGGATGAAAGGTAGGCTTGGACCTAAGAAACTGAGTAAGTGGTAGTAAAACTGAGAGGGGAGAGTGGAAGGAAGGGGATAGGGGACCAGGCTGGGAAATGGGGCAGTCAGGTGAAAATCCAGGTGGGGATGTCCAAGCAGGTGACTGTGATTCAACCGCAAAGGTAGGGTGGGAGACACACAAATTTGCAAGTCTTCAGCACATAGATAGTGTACTGTGTATTTTTGTAACATTCTATATTCTCTCTTCATGCCCTTCCACCCTGCTCTCAGCTTCCATACACACCAACCCTTGTGGATTCAGTTAATGGAATCCAGCCCTCTGGTTTCCAGTTAGATTTGGCTTGCCTGGTGGCAGATCAAAAGAAAGGAGAGTAGGTATAGTGGTTTATTCCCCCGCCCGCTCCCTGTAGTTTCCTCTTTGTTGCCTGAGTCCCTCAGTCAAAAAAGCTGCTATCAGGCAGATGTCCTAGTCCATTTACTGTTGCTATCACGGAATCCTTGAGATCAGGTAATTTAGAAAGACAATTTATTTGGCTCATGGTTCTGGAGGCTAGGGCAGCTGCATCTGGTCGGCTTTCGGTGAGGGCCTCAGGCTGCTTAAATGCAAGGCAGAAAGTGGAAGGACAAGTGAGCATGTGACAGAGATAAAATTAGAGAGGCAGCCTTTCTTTCTAACAACCCACTTTCAATGTAACTGATCCAGTCCTGCAGAGCAAGAAGTTCACCTCTTAAAGGCCCCGCATCCACCCCCTTCCACCTAAAGACAATAACATTTCCTTAGGGGCTTTGGAAGGGACAAATGCAGAGACCAAACCATATTCAAATCACAGCAGCAGGTGGTCACACATCTATCCTTTTCCAGATGTAGTACCTGCTCTGGACTGGCTGGATTGGATGAGATTGCCTGCGGAGTGGGAATAGATAGAAGAGAAGAGGATGCTTCCCAGGGCACTCTAATATTCAGAGGCCAAAAACAGGAGGAGGGGTCTGCCCAGGGGGAGTCAGTGCAGCAGAAGAAAACCAGAAGCGTGTGGTGTCTGTTGCCTGGGAGGAGGGTCTTGATTTTTTTGTTCCTCAGGAGTCTTGAAATTGCTTTGCCATTTGGTTTCTGACACTTTCAGATCTGCTGTGCATCTGTACGCTCATGGCGGTTATGGCTGAGCTCTCCTCAGAGGCCCTCGGCAGCGCAGATCTACAGGGCCATAGCATGGAAGGGGAAGAGACGCAGAGGAGCCACCAAGGAACACACAGTGCACACAGTGATTTTTTTAAAGATTTATTTATTTATTTATTTGAAAGGAAGAAATACAGAGAGAGAAGGAGAGAGACAGAGACAGAGGAGAGAGATCGATCTTCCATCTGCTGGTTCACTCCCCCAATGGCCTCAACAGCCAGGGCTGAGCTGGGCCGAAGCCAGGAGCTTCTTCTGGGTCTCCCGTGTGAGTGCAGGGGACCAAGGACTTGGGCCACCCTCTGTTGCTTTCCCAGGCACATTAGCAGAGAGCTGGATTGGAAGAGGAGAAGCCTGGACACAAACTGGTGCCCATATGGGATGCCCCCATGCGGCAAAGATTTAACCTTCTATGACACAGTGCTAGACCCAGCACACAATGATTTAAAAACCTTTTTCAGGGACTGTGTTGTGAATATGGCCAAGATATGAGCTATTTCATATTCACCATCAATGTTCAGTACCTAATCTAACACCTGGCACACAGTGATAGCTCAATATGCTGTTTTAAAATGAATAAGTGCTTTTTTAAAAAAATGACTTAACATGATATACTGTGCTTTGGGAGCAAGAAGGCCCCTTTAAAAACATGGTAGCTAATTCCTTGAATTGCCCTATTATACATTGCTAATTATGCTTTTGCATACTATGTAATGCCTGGGTGTCAATGGGGTTTGAAAAAAACACACAGAATTGTATTGAGAAGATGACAACATAAACTCTGCAGAAACAAAGGCTGTAGATTCAGGTCACTTGGGCTCTGGAGCCATTGGATAAATATATTAGTACTGTACTTCTGCAACAATCCTCTTTGTTTTAAAATGTGACACGGCTATTCATTAATATCTTGGTGTCATTCCCAGAAAGCATGCTTTGTGTAATTGGCAAGTTTTTGCGAAGGCTTTTTTGCCAAAGGTTTTCTATTCACAGCCTCCATGTTAGTGTGCCTGACTGATTTCCTCAACTCTCTTTATCCTAACCTGGTTTACTCAGTTTAGGTGGGAGAAAAATTCTATTTGTGGAATTTTAAAAAACTGTGTGTATGTGTGTGTGTGTGTGTGAGAGAGAGAGAGAGAGAGAGAGAGAGAGAGAGAGAATTGCACATTCAGTGCAACACTTTTGTTTTTCTAGAAAGTAGGAGGAGACAAAGAAACTGTTTCATTCAAGGAGCTGTGGTGTTCCAACGTTGACCAATGACCAAGGATAAACATGGGTTTCAGGGTCTTAGCTTCAGAATCACAGATTTATGTGGAAGAATGCTTTTGAGTAGGACAACTAAATAAACCAACTGGAGGAAGTAAGGATCTTTGGCAGTTTTATTAGGCTCTAGGGGAGGGGAGAAGAGATTCCTGAACATTACACATAGACAAGAAATGTTGCATTAATCAGGACTCTTTTGGTCACAAAATCTCACCCAAAACAGAAAAATCAAAAGGAGGAATTTGGGGCTCTTCTACAACTGGGCTTCAGGGACTCCTAGAAGGAGGAAATCTAACGTAATTAGCATTCCTGGTTCTGACCTCTTTCTCACACTGCATGGTGAACAACAAACCCATTTCCTCCAGGCTCACCCTTCCCAGCTTCATCATAGAGGGACAGTCAATAATGCTTTTGTTCCACTTTGAAGAATCCTGAAGAAGGAGCCAGATGAGTCTCACTTGGGTTGCTTGCTCAGCCCTGAGATCCGTGTTTGTCAGCCCCATGGGAAGCAAATGGCTGGAGTGAAGGCTGGAGCAGTTCTTCAGAAGAGGATAGGAAATGCTAGATAGATAAAGTGGATGACTCCCAAGCTGCTCAAACTCTAAACTGGATGGAGCTCTGGTGAAATGGGTTGCAACCTTCCAGAGCTGCCCTCCATTATAAGTGACTCTGGACCAGGATTGACCACAATTCTGAGTTGTTCACAAATGCTTTCCTTATCTACAATCCTCCCAAATGCATTGATATTGACATTTGGGGGAGTTCTGAGGGATAGAAAAAGAGATGACAAGAGAACATTTATGGAGGCATTGCTTTTTAGTGTTTGAGTTGTTAAGCTTTCCTTTTGCAAAACACCATGTGCATTTTTCAATGCCTTTCATCAAAATAAAGAAAGCAAATGCATTATCAAAAAAGCAGAAGGAAGCGTACAAAGAAACTATCTACCTTGTAATAAAATGCTGTTATGCTACTGAGACCCTGACCTGAACATCAAAGGCAGAGGTAGGGCTGGGGGTACTGGGTGGAACAAATATCTAAATACCTCCTAAGAGTAGGCACTTGGCATTGCAGTTAAGATGCCATTTAGGATTTCCACATCTCATACAGGACTGCCGGGGTTTGAGTTCCAGCTCCATTACTGATTCCAGATTCTTGCTAATGCATGCCCTGGGAGACAGCAATGATGACTCAAGTAATGGAGTTCCTATCACCCATGTGGGAAAACCAACACTGAGTTCCTGGCTCTTAGTTTCAGTGCAGCCCAACCCCAGATGCTGTGGACATTTAAGGAGTGAGTCAGCACATGGGAGACCTCTGTCTCTCTGCTTTTCAAGTAAGTAAAAAATAAATAAAGGTGGGCTGGCGCTGTGGTATAGTAGGCTTAGCCTCCATCTGTGGTGCCAGAGTCCCATATGGGTACCAGTTCGTGACTTGGCTGCTCCTTTTCTGATCCAGCTCTCTGCTTGGCCTGGGAAAGCAGCAGAAGATGGCTCAAGTGCTTGGGCCCCTGATGCATGGGAGACCCTGGAAGAAGCTCCTAGCTCCTGGTTTCCCTCTTGCCTAGCCCTGGCTGTTGTGGCCATTTGGGAGTGAACCAGCAGATGGAAGGCCTTTCTCTCTGTCTCTCCTTCTCTCTGTCTGCAACTCTACTTCTCAAATACATAAAAAAATCTTTAAAAAGTAATAAGCAAGTAAATATCTCCTAAATCAAGATTCTAGGGAAATGTGAGTTTGATCAAAGTAAATGGATATATTGCTTATACTTCCTCTTTGTATATTATTTATTTAGAGTACTGAGCTGATGCAGAGCCCACACCAAATTCATTCACACAAGCAGCTACTTAACCCACTGTGCCACAATGCCAGCCCCATATTTCAGCCATTTTTAAGGGTATGAATCACATTTTAAAGTATATTCACATTTTTTGTGCAACCATCACCATTTCTCAGTTTCTTTTAATTAGATTGCTTATTTCTTTCTTTCTTTCTTTCTTTTTTTTTTTTTTTTTTTTTTTAGTGTTTTAACAGGCAGAGTGGACAGTGAGAGAGAGAGAGACAGAGAGAAAGGTCTTCCTTTGCCGTTGGTTCACCCTCCAATGGCTGCCACAGCTGGTGCGCTGCGGCTAGCGCATCGCGCTGATCTGAAGCCAGGAGTAAGGTGCTTCTCCTGGTCTCCCATGCGGTGCAGGGCCCAAGCGTTTGGGCCATCCTCCACTGCACTCCCTGGCCACAGCAGAGAGCTGGCCTGGAAGAGGGACAACCGGGACAGAATCTGGTGTGCTGGTGCTGCAAGGTGGAGGATTAGCCTATTGAGCCGCGGCGCCGGCCCTCTGCTATTTTAAGCTTCAGGTTTGTGCTACTTTATCGTGGCCGTCCTGGAAACTGATACAGAAGATGCAGTGGGAGTAAGGGAGAAAACAACAAATGAGAAGAAATCAAAAGTATTAATTGGGAAAATTCAATATGTATAATGTGATAGCATTTATTCTCTATGTGAAATTATAATGTATGTATGTATGTATAAAGAAATTCTAATTTAAGAATGGAAAATGAAGAAAAACAATATTTTTCTCACATTTGCAGCCAAGTAGAGATTAATTCAGTTGAGTGCAAAGGCATCTATTTTAAAATACAAACATTCCTTGAGAGTGTCGGTTGGAAATCTTTTTTTTTTGGGGGGGGGGTGTTTGAAATCTTACACGCAATGTGCAGATCTGTGATTAGCAAACCAAAATGCCTTTTTCCTAATATTCAGCAGATATCAGCATAGAGTGCCTCTGAATTTCTGCTGAGCAAGGAGGGATGGCCTGTAGTATCTTAGTGTGATGAACTTATCACATGATTCCAGTATTTTCCACGACAATCCCCACTTTAAAAGCTTCACTACTAGGGCCGGCGCCACGGCTCAATAGGCTAATCCTCCGCCTGTGGCACCAGCACACCGGGTTCTAGTCCTGGTCAGGGCACCGGATTCTGTCCCGGTTGCTCCTCTTCCAGTCCAGCTCTCTGCTGTGGCTCAGGAGTGCAGTGGAGGATGGCCCAAGGGCTTGGGCCCTGTACCCACATGGGAGACCAGGAGAAGCACCTGGCTCCTGGCTTCGGATAGTGGCCATTTGGGGGAGTGAACCAACGGAAGGAAGACCTTTCTCTCTGTCTCTCTCTCTCTCTCTCACTGTCTAACTCTGCCTGTCAAAACAAACAAACAAACAAAAAAACCTTCACTACTAGCTTTGTTATAAACTGTATGCAACTTGCTAGGCCATGTTACTTGACTTGGTTGAAGGGCGTAAAGTTTGGAGAACTCTGAGTGGACAACAAACCTATCCAGAGTTCCTTAATAATAATAAAGCAGCAGCAGAAGGAGGTTTTCTATGGTAGTAGTGGTGCCCGCAGTAGGAGGGAGGTGGCTAAGAAACCAAGTGAGGAGAAAATTATTACACTAAGTCCCATCACTGTGGAAAAAGCTTCTTGATACCAATTGATATCATTCTGCTATTGCCTTTTCTGTTTACTTTCTAGGTGGTCATTGGCATCTGCATTATTAGTTAACAAACTGTTGCAAAAATGCAGCTACTGATATAACTGATTCTGAATCCCAATTATCTGGCCCAGGAGTGAATATTTTGTCAGTCTCATGCTTGGGTAGGTTGTAGTGTCCTTTTTTAATTTTATTTATTTTTGTTTATTGAACAATTACAATTTTCAAATCTTTTGACAAAATAACATTCTTCCCTCCTCTCCTTGAACCAGAGATGGGAGTTGACACATTGCAGCAATGGGTCACTGTCTGAAGACAAAGTTTGAGATGGCCTGAGGCAAGCAAAAAGATACCACCACCCCCCCCAAATCACTTGAATTTTGTGTTCTACCTTAGTGCTGTATCTGTTTGTTTTGGGGCCCGGAGTTGTGGTGCATTGGGTTAAACTGCCGTCTGATGCCAGTGTCCCATATGAGCATCAGGTTGAGTCCTAGCTGCTGTACTTCTGATCTGGCTTCCTGCTAATGGCCTGGGGAAAGCAGCAGAAGATGGCTCAAGAGCTGGGGTTTCTGTACCCATGTGGGAGACCCAGATGAAGCTCCTGGCTCCTGGCTTCGGACTGGTCCAGCCTTGGCCATTGCAACTATTTGGGGAGTGAACCAGCAAATGGAAGATTTCTCTCTCTCTCTCTCTCTCTCGCTCTCTCTCTCTCTCACTGTAGTTCTGCCTTTCAAATATAAATAATTCTTTTTTAAAAAAGATAGATTGATTTATTTATTTGAAGGGCAAAGAGACAGAGAGAGAGAGAGAGAGAGAGAGAGAGAGAGAGCTCTTCCATCTGCTGGTTCACTCCCCAGATGGCCACAACTGCCAGAGCTGGGCCAGTTGAAGCCAGAAGCCAGGTGCTTCTTCCAGGTCTCCCAGGTAGGTGCAGGGGCTCAAAAACTTGGCCATCTTCTACTGCTTTCCCAGGCCATAGCAGGAAGCTGGATTGGAAGTAGAGCAGCCGGGACTCGAACTAGCACCCATGTGTGATGCTGGCACTGCAGGCAGCGGCTTTACCCACTACGCCACAGCGCCGGCCCCAATAATTTTTTTTTAAAAAAACACAGAATTTGTCTCAATATTAAATGATGTGTTCACTTACTTACCTGTTAGCTTACTTAATTCTCTTTCTCCACATGCCTCTTCTGACCTTTGAGAAAAAAGAGAATCTCCAATACACATTCTGTGTAAGATATGACTTAGAGCACTCCTCTGCTTGTCCACCTTCTTTGTTGTACCCCACGAGGACACATACTCCAAGTTAGGGACATGGAGCCAGCATTAGATATAAGAGATAACCTCCAGGAGTAACTTAAGAAACATAGGATTTGGGAGTGGTAAGTCAAGACAAAACACCTTCCAGTGCCCTGCCACTGATGTCCAGTTCTCTTAAAGGCCTCAGGAGGAATTCTCAGAAGTGCTGTAAGTTCCAAGTATGTGAGCTCAAAGCGGCAGCTGTATGATTTTCTAGCCTAAACAAACTGCATGAGAAGGGCTGGTCTGCAGAAGAACAGTGAAGGAAGCTGCTTTGGTTCGGGTCTGGCTTGAGACAGTAATTGATGTCCATGTTCAAAAATTGCATAACTTGGAGTTTAAATTTTAGAAGAGTGAAATCATTTTGTTGTTGGACATGTCGAGTTTCAGTTCATGTCCAGTGGTGATCCACAAATGCAAAAGTTTAGCAAATCAAGCCTGCATGATACATGTTTGAGAGCTATTTTCATAAAAGTGACAGAGCTGAAGAAGTGGATAAGATCAACATTGGAAAGAGAATGGGATAGAAGCTATGAATAGTTGTTCTCAGGCTGTGAGAGGAGAAACAGGAGACTAAGGAGTGATCACACATGTGAGAGGAAAACCAGGACACAAAAGCCAACGGCAGGGATCAAGCCAAGAGACAACTGATTTGGTTGACTCTGGAAACAGATGGATAGATGAAAATACATAAGAATGGTGTTAAAGCTTTTGAAGTTCAAAGCAGAAGAATTTGATTATAAATAAGTGAAAAACTAACTCATCTTAGAAAGTAGAAAAGGAATTAAAGATAGTGGAAGAGGAAAACAATAGGTAGTAAATAAGGCTGAACAATGGATTGCTGATCCCAGTGGGAATTCATGTGATATTCCATAGTATAAAAGTATAAGGGAAAGTATTAAAGTTTCTTATGTTTATATCAATGCTTTACAGTTGGTTTAGTCAAGCCTTAACTTAAGTTGAAAGTGACAGAAACCCCAATTCAGATTAAAGAAAAAAATGTACTGGCTTATATAACAGGAAAGTCTGAAGAATATAATGATCTAGGCATGGCTAAATCTAGAGCCTCAAACAATGTAATTAAAAATGTTTCTTTCCATTGTTTGCCTGTGCTTTTCTAATCACACTCCAAACTGGTAGCTCCATGAATATAGTTAACTTGCTGTGGCAAATCCATTCCAAAAAGTTTTTCTAGCCCAAACCCCAGTATAGACCTTGATTGGTCAAGCTTGGGTAATGTGGACACCACTGGAGCTAAGAGCATGGAATAGTTTGCTTTGCTGCATTTGGTCCCATGCTCACTCCTGACGCCATGGATCACATGGACCCAAAGTGGGGAAAAGGTGATTTTTAAAAGGAATGCTGATGAGGAAAAACAACCAGTTTCACTATAACTTGAAAACAAGGTGGATCAGTATCTCATAACAGATTAGATCTTGCTGTCATAATAAACAACCCAGTAATCTCAAAGAGTTAAGACAACAAACTTTGTATTTATTCTGTTGGTACATGTCCCTTGTAGGCCAGTTGCATGGGTGGGGGTCACTGTTCTCATTAAGAGAATATGGCTGGTCACAGAGGAAAAATGGAAAAGAACATGGCATAGGAAGGTTTCTGTCTGAAAATGAGACTTTTCATGATTAGTTACATATTATTGGCCAAAGTGTGACAGTAAGACCCTGTGAGTACCTGGAGGAAACAGAACTCAAAGTTTTCTAACTTAGCAGAAAGAATATGGCAGTGAAACCAAGACATGCGAGGTTCCGAAATGATTGGGATGTCTAGGAGCATGGCAGGAAGGAAGCCATACAGAAAAGTAGAGGGGCTGTGGGGAAAGGAAGAGATTAAGGGACTGGAGAACACAGGGAAAAGGAAACTTCAGTGTGATAGCGGGGGTGGGGGGGCATTATTATATCTGATTTCACAGCCAGGCACAAAACAATTTACTGCCATGTGGTGGGTAGACTTAATTGTAACTGGACCAATCTACTTGGGTGAGCAGTTTCCAGGGATAGAGACCCAGGTGTTGGTAATGGGAGAATGTCCAGTCAAGCAGACTGAATGCTACAGTTAGGAAATAGGTGGACCTATAAAAGTTAGAGTCCAGGTGAATGATGAGCCTCAGGGTGAAGGTGGCTATTGACGAATCCAGATAACGTTAGTATTCAGAGAGCTGAAATGATACAAGGAAACAGGTCTCAGGCATAGGTACCAGAAAAGTTTGCCACAGATAAAGCCCTAGCCTTGAACTGAAGTCCTGAAAGAGAGAGGTCAGGGTGGATCTGTGGGGCCCAGGTGGATAGGACATTGTCATAGAGACGAAAGGAACAAGATACAAACTATGTTACTCCTTGGTAAACTCTTGACATCAAGTCAAAATCCAGTTTCTAGACTTGAACGAGTTAAGAGTTCAACTGCAAGTTTGCCTTTGAGCACCCTGAGTGGAGAAGCAGAACTGCTCAAAGAATTTTGATCATGAAAAGTTGGGGCTGATTCAGTGAATCAGGGTTAAATAGATCCAGCTTTCAAGGAGACAAGTGAAGGTGAGGGAATTATGCTGGTTCTAACAAGAATTGTGGTTGGACTGTTGGACAGTTCACATGTGGCCCTGTTGAAACTGATGGCAGCAGATGGAGTATAGAGATGGATGCTGATGTGCTCAAGGAAATTGGAGAGTATCCAAAGTACCTTAGGTGATAACAGTAAAGATGGAGCAAGGGAAGTATAAGTGAATGGAATGGGTTTCCTTCTCCCAAAAGACACAGTGCTGAAAGGATTGTGTGTTGGGGCGAGGGGCGGACAGTAGGGCTATAACAAAGCAGTGGAAGATGGCCCAAGCCCTTGGGCCCCTGCAACCATGTGGGAGACCTGGAAGAATCTCCTGGCTCCTGGCTTTGGATCTGCGCGGCTCTGGCCACTGTGGCCATTTGGGGAGTGAACCAGAGGATAGAAGACCTCTCTCTCTCTCTCTTTGCCTCTGCCTCTCTATAACTCTGCCTTTCAAATAAATAAATAAATCTTTAAAAAGAAATAAAAATACAACAATATCTCATTATCTCATGAGCAACAGAAAACATGATGAGAAGTGGAGGTGACAGGGGTGTGAGTGGAAAGCCAAATTTTAACCATAGAGAAACATGAACTATGTTTAAGAGTAACAGTGTGTTCAAGGTTATAAGAGAGCTTGTTGATCCCAGAATGGCAGTTCCTAAGACAAAAAAGGCGACACCAGTTAAAGGCAGAATGGTGGAGTCAAGTTATGAAAGAGGGAACTAACAGGGAGACATGTGGTTATATTACTATAGAGATAGATTTACTCCAATATCCTCTTTCATCTATTTTCATGGGCATAACTGCTGCCTTTATACTTTAGTAAGTTTTTTTAAAAATTATTTTATTTTATTTGAAATGCAAAGTCAGAGAGAGAGAGCGAGAGCGAGAGCGAGAGCGAGAGAGAGAGAGATCTTCCATCTGCTGGTTCACTCCCCAAATAGCTGCAACAGCCAGGGCTGGGTCAGGCTGAAGCCAGAAGCCAGGAGCTTCCTCTGATTCTCCCATATGGATACCAGGGCCTGAGGACTTGGGCCATCCTCTGCTGCTTTTCCTGACACAATAGCAGGGAGTTGGATCAGAAGTGGAGCAGCTGGGACTCCAACTAGTACCCATATGGGACGTCAGCATTGCAGGTGGTGGGTTAACCCACTGAACTACCATGACAGCCCCTATAGTTTTAAAGCCCAAAAATATTAGTAGTGTTTTCCTATTCATGTGTTAATCTAGGCAAAACTGTAAGTAGATGAAGTGGATGAGTAGATTAGGACTCCATCTATGGTAGACAAAATAATGGTACTCCCCAAAGATGTTGACCTAATCTCTGGATAGTCTCAGTGTATTATCTTCAACAGAAAAAGGGACTTTGAAGGTTCAAATTGGGGACCTTGGGGCTGGCACTGTGGCGTGGTGGGCTAAAGCCTCTGCCTGTGGTACTAGCATCCCACATGGGCACCAACAAGTCCCAGCTGCTCCTCTTCTGATCCAGCTCTCTGCTATGGCCTGGGGAAGCAGTGGAAGATGGCCCAAGTGCTTGGGCCTATGTACACATGTGGGAGACCTGGAGGAAGCTCCTGACCTCTGGCTTCAGATCGGCCTGGCTCTGGTCACTGCGGCCATTTAGGGAGTGAACCAGGAGATGGAAGACCTCTCTCTCTGTCTTTCCCTCTCTCTGTCTGTAACTCTACCTCCCAAAATAGATAAATAAAATATTTAAAACAACAGCAAAAAAATTAAGGACTTTGAGATTGGGAGATTATCTTGGTGAGCACAACATAATCACCAGGTTCCTTGTGAGTGGAGGTAGGAGAATGAGAGTCAGATGAGGTGTCAGAAGCAAATGACAGATGATTGGGACCACAGACCAAGGAATGCAAGGAGCCTTTAGAAACTGGAATAGGCAAGGAATGGATTCTTCCCTTGAATTTGAACCTCAGGAAGGCACAGTCCTGTTGACACCTTGATTTTATCCCTCTGGGACCCAATTTTGGACTTCTGACCTTCAGAAGCACTAGAGAATGAATCTGTGTGCTTATAAACCATTACATTCACTGTACTTTGCCTTAGCAGCAACAAGAAACTAACACATCATCTAAAGAGATGATTAAGGCAACACCAATTCTGACTCCCCAAGGTTAGGTGAAGACAGGAAAGTGAGGGCTGAAGTTTCACTGCAAAATAAGGAGACGTTGTCATTTGTTATGTATCAAAACTTAAAAGAAGTAGCAGTTAAGTTCTCTTTTAGAGCAAACATAATTGCCCTATACTTGTACACAAATTCCACTGTGTTTCCAAGGTATGTTTATCAGTCTACAAAGATAATTAGAAACTTCTTTTTGGAAAGAGTCAAGGAAAGAGAATTGTAAATGACAAAAGAGAGGGAGGAATAAAAGAAAATAATTACTGCAGCTTGTATTTTTTTTTTTTTAATATTCTCTCTTTCATTTGAGAGGTAGAGTTACAGATAGAGAGGGAGAGACAGAAAGAAATGTCTTCCATGCTCTGGTTCACTCTCTAAATGGCCACAACAGCTGGAGCTGGGCCAAAGCCAGAAGCCAGGAGCTTCTTTCAGGTCTCCCGTGTGGGTGCAGGAGCCCAAGCACCTGGGTCATCTTCCCCTGTTTTCCCAGGCCATAACCAGGGAGGTGGATCAGAAGAGGAGCAGCCAGGACATTAACTGGTGCCCATATGGGATGCTGGCACCACAGGAGGAGGCCTAGCCCACTGTGCCACAGCACCAGCCCCTGCAGTTTGTATTTTCTAAACACATGTGTGTTTAAAATAAATATTAAATTTTAGCTATTCTACATATTTATTTTGGTCAGGTATTCTGTATTTCATGAGAAAATGAATTTCTAGGAGGATCAGCAACTTTTGAGGATCATTCTCATAAACTTTAACAAAGAATTTTGTAAAGTTTATTGAAACTTTGATGGTATACCACGAATTGTTATCCAGTAGTACCCTCCTCTAGTATTCAGTCTGTTTATTTTTCACAAAAATAATTAATTTTTTTTGTTTTTAACAAAAGATAACTGTTAACAATTAATTTCTGGGGCCAGCATTGTGGCATAGCTGGTAAAGCCACCGCCTGCAGTGCCAGCACCCCAAGTGGGCAACAGTTCGAGTCTTGGCTGCTCCACTTCTGATCCAGCTCTCTGCTATGGCTTGAGAAAGCAGCAGAAGATGGCCCAAGTCCTTGGGCCCCTGCACCCATGTGGGAGACCCAGAAGAAGCTCCTGGCTCCTGGCTTCAGATCGGTGCAGCTCCAGCTATTGCAGCCATATGAGGAGTGAACCAGTGGATGGAAGACCTGTCTCTTTCTCTCTGCCTCTGCCTCTCTGAAACTCTGCCTTTTAAAATAATTAATTAAGAAAAAAGAGTTAATATCTGGGGCCAGTGCTGTGGTGTAGTGGGTAAAGCTGCTGCCTGCAGCTCTGGCATCCCTTACTTTTAGCCAGTTACCATACCATAAAAGGGAATATATTGAATTACACCATAAATGCAATGGGTATCATTTGTATTAACATATTAACATGAGAAAAAGGCAAGAAAAGAGGCTCATGAACATTCAAAGAAAGCAAAAAAGATGATTAGGTAAGTCCTACCATAAGCAGTGCCATGCTGAGAAAATACAAATGAAAAAGGCTGTTGAGGCCAGCTTTGTAGCTAGAGGATTAAGTCTGCAGTTTTGGAATCCTGGCTGCTCTACTTCTGATACAGCTCCCTGCTAATGACCTGGGAAAGCAGCAGAAGATGGCCCAAGTTGTTGGGCCCCTACACCCACATGGGAGACCTGGACAGAGCTCCTGGCTTACACCTGGTCCAGCTCCAGCCATTGGAGCTATTTGGGGTGTAAACCACCAGATGGAAGATGTCTCTCTGTCTCTGCCTCTCTTTCTAACTCTGAGTTTCAAATAAATAAATAAATCTTAAAAAAAAAAAAAGACTATCAAGATGCATGAAAAGAGAAACACCAAACCAAAAAAATGATGAAGAGACACACAAGAGATCAGTACCTGCCTATCTGCTGGACACAGAGGAACATTCCTAAGCTAAAGTACTTTACAATATGATTAAACAAAAACAAAAAGAGAGGGAACGGCGCCATGGCTCGCTTGGTTAATCCTCTGCCTGTGGCGCTGGCATCCCATATGGGCACCGGGTTCTAGTCCCCGTTGCTCCTCTTCCAGTCCAGCTCTCTGCTGTGGCCCGGGAAAGCAGTGGAGGATGGCCCAACTGTTTGGGCCCCTGCACCCGCATGGGAGACCAGGAGGAGGCACTTGGCTCCTGGCTTCAGATCGGCATAGCTCCAGCCATTGCGGCCGTTTGAGGGCTGAACCATCAGATGGAAGACCTCTCTCTGTCTCTCTCCCTCACTGTCTGTGACTCTACCTCTCAAATAAATAAATAAAGAATCTTTAAAAAAAATTGAAATGAGAAAGCGGAAGATGGGAAGTCCCTCTGCCTAAAGTTTATGCCCAGGGAGACACAGAAGTATTCAGTTATTGGAACAAAAAAGACGAAAAAGAAGGCATGGAAGAAGGTGCTTTGTTGGAGATGGCTTTCAAGAGAATCACCTATCTATGAAAGATTCATTACTGGAGGAGCGAAAAAAAAAAAAAAACGAATAAATAAGGGGAACCAGCATGAACACTAGCCTCTCTCTCCACACACCTTACAAAGCCGAGCAAGACAAAGAGCAGGCACCATTTTGGACATACTTAAGAAGCGCCCGCCATCAGCCAAGCAGAAAAACCTGACTCTGATGGGGAGAAATAACTGGGGGTTAGAACCTAGTGAAAGTGTGGAGCTAACGAACTGAGACTGTGAAAATCTAAGGGTGGGTGAGAGAACTCACCAAGTACACAAACTCGGTAACCTTGGCAACCCGGTGAGAGACTGCTGAGAAATTTGAGACCACACTGAGGGCTGCATAGACCCTTTGTGTGGTCCTTGGGGTGGAGCAGACTAATACCCACAGGGGCAAGATTTCATACATCAACTACCCTCAATTCCACTCGTCTGTGCGGAATTACTTCTCTTCTGAGTCAAAAAAGAGAGAGAGAGAGAGCAAGAGAACAAACTGGGTGAGTCACCTTTGGCACACCCTTAACCCTGAAGAACCAAACAGAGATCTCTGGCCACATCCATCACAGCCTCTAAGGATCCATCAAAAGCAGACAGTCCACTTAATCTAGAGTCATAGTATAATGAGAAAAAACACCACAGCGAAGAAACCAAAGAATATCTCCAATATGCCAAACAAATGCAGAAACCAAGGAAACAAGAACAAGGAAGACACTACAACGCCCCCAAATGATAAAGACACCCCAATTCAAGATTATGAAGATAATGAGATAGAAGAAATACAAGAAGCGGATCTCAAAAAAATTGATAAGAACATTAAGAAGTTCTCAAAAACAAATTCTTGAACTACAGAAATCCTTACTGGACAGGATAGAAAATCTCTCTCATGAAAATGAAATATTAAGGAGGAATCAAAATGAAATGAAGCAACTAGTAGAAAATGAAACTGTGATAGTGATGAGAAATCATAATGAAATGCAGAATTCAATAGATCAAATGACAAACACATTAGAGAGCCTTAAAAACAGAATGAGTGAAGCAGAAGAGAGAATATCGGAATTAGAAGACAGAGAACAGGAAAGTATACAGTCAAACCAAAGAAAAGAAGAGGAAATTAGAAATCTAAAAAATATTGTCGGGAATCTACAGGGTACTATTAAAAAACCCAACATTCAGGTTCTAGGAGTTCCTGAAAGCATGGAGCGGGAGAAAGGATTAGAAGGCCTTTTTAGTGAGATACTAGCAGAAAATTTCCCAGGTTTGGAGAAGGACAGAGACATCCTAGAACAGGAAGCTCATAGAACTCCTAATAAACATGACCAAAAGAGATCCTCATCATGACACGTTGTAATTAAACTCACCACAGTGCAACACAAAGAAAAGATCCTAAAATGTGCAAGAGAGAAACTCCAGATTACTCTCAGAGGATCTCCAATTAGACTCACAGCAGACTTCTCATCAGAAACCCTACAAGCTAGAAGGGAATGGTGAGACATAGCCCAGGTACTAAGAGAGAAAAACTGCCAGCC
Organism: Lepus europaeus; assembly: GCF_033115175.1. Lineage (NCBI taxonomy): Eukaryota > Metazoa > Chordata > Mammalia > Lagomorpha > Leporidae > Lepus > Lepus europaeus. The sequence continues at coordinate 100,366,795 of NC_084828.1, read as the reverse complement.
CAGAATATTATATCCTGCAAAGCTCTCATTTGTGAATGAAGGCGAAATAAAGACCTTTCACAGCAAACAGAAATTGAAAGAATTTGTCGCCACTTGTCCAGCCCTGCAAAAAATGCTTAAAGATGTGCTACACACAGAAACACAGAAACACGGCCATCAATATGAAAGAAGGTAAAGGAAGAAAACCTACCAGTAAAAGATCATAGGAAGCTTATATATTAGAAAATATCTTTGGGAAAATGGCAGGGCAAAGTCACTACTTATCAATAGTCACATTGAACATTAATGGACTTAATTCTCCAGTTAAAAGGCACAGACTGGCTGAATGGATTAAGGAACAAAACCCATCTATTTGCTGCCTATAAGAAACACATCTTTCCAACAAAGATGCATGCAGACTGAAAGTGAAAGGCTGGAAAAAGATATTCCATGCCAACAGATATGAGAAAAAAGCAGGTATAGCCATATTAATATCAGACAAAATAAACTTTAATGCAAAAACTGTTAAGAGAGACAAAGAGGGACACTATATAATGATTAAGGGTTCAATTCAACAGGAAGATATAACTATTATAAATGTATATGCACCTAATTACAGGGCACCGGTTTATTTAAAAGGTATGTTAAGGGACTTAAAGGGAGACTTAGATTCCAATGCAATAGTACTGGGGGACTTCAATACTCCACTCTCAGAAATAGATCATCCGGACAGAAGATCAACAAGGAAACAACAGATTTAATCGATACTATTTCCCAAATGGATCTAATAGATATCTACAGAACTTTCAATCCTACATTTGAAGATTTTACATTCTTCTCAGCAGTGCATGGAACCTTCTCTAGGATTGACCACATACTAGGCCATAAAGCAAGTCTCAGCAAATTTAAAAGAATTAGAATCATACCATGCAGCTTCTCAGACCACAGTGGAATGAAGGTGGAAATTAGCAACTCAGGAATCCCTAGAGAGTATGCAAACACATGGAAACTGAACCACATGCTCCTGAATGAACACTGGGTCATATAAGAAATCAAAAGAGAAATCAAAAACTTTCTGGAAGTAAATGAGGATAACAACACAACATATCAAAACTTACGGGATACTGCAAAAGCAGTGTTAAGAGGAAAATTTATAGCAATGGGTGCCTACATCAAGAGATTGGAAAGGCACCAAATAAATGAGCTTTCAACTCATCTTGAGGGTCTAGAAAAACTGCAGCAAACCAGACCCAAATCTAGTAGGAGAAGAGAAATAATTAAAATCAGAGAAGAAGTCAACAGGATTGAATAAAAAAAAATTACAAAAAAATCAGCCAAGCGAAGAGCTGGTTTTTTGAAAAAATGAATAAAATTGACACACCATTGGCTCAACTAACTAAAAAAAGAAGAGAAAAGACCCAAATCAATAAAATCAGAGATGAAAAAGGAAATGTAACAACAGACACCACAGAAATAAAAAGAATCATCAGAAATTACTACAAAGAGTTGCATGCCAGCAAACAGGAAAATCTATGAGAAATGGATAGATTCCTGGACACATGCAATCTACCTAAGTTGAACCATGAAGACATAGAAAACCTAAACAGACCCATAACTGAGAAAGAAATGGAAACAGTAATAAAGTCCCTCCCAACAAAGAAAAGCCCAGGACCAGATGGATTCACTGCTGAATTCTACCAGACATTTAAAGGAGAACTAACTCCATTTCTTCTCAAACTATTCAGAAAAATTGAAAAAGAGGGAATCCTCCCAAATTCTTTTTATGAAGCCAGCATCACCTTAATCCCTAAGCCAGAGAAAGATGCAGCATTGAAAGAAAATTACAGACCAATCTCCCTGATGAACATAGACGCAAAAATCCTCAATAAAATTCCACCAATAGAATACGACAACACATCAGAAAGATCATCCACCCAGACCAAGTGGGATTTATCCCTGGTATGCAGGGATGGTTCAATGTTCGCAAATCAATCAATGTGATACACCACATCAACAAACTGCAGAAGAAAAACCATATGATTCTCTCAATAGACGCAGAGAAAGCATTCGATAAAATTCAACACCCTTTCATGATGGAAACTCTAAGAAAATTGGGTATGGAAGGAACATTCCTCAATATAATCAAAGCAATTTATGAAAAACCCACGGCCTGCATCCTATTGAATGGGGAAAAGTTGGAAGCATTTCCACTGAGATCTGGTACCAGACAGGGATGCCCACTCTCACCACTGCTCTTCAACATAGTTCTGGAAGTCTTAGCCAGAGCCATCAGGCAAGAAAAAGAAATTAAAGGGATACAAATTGGGAAGGAAGAAGTCAAACTATCCCTCTTTGCAGATGATATGATTCTTTATTTAGAGGATCCAAAGAACTCTACTAAGAGAATATTGGAACTCATAGAAGAGTTTGGCAAAGTAGCAGGATATAAAATCAATGCACAAAAATCAACAGCCTTTGTATACACAGGCAATGTCACGGATGAGGAAGAACTTCTAAGATCAATCCCATTCACAATAGCTACAAAAACAATCAAATACCTTGGAATAAACTTAACCAAGGACGTTAAAGATCTCTACGATGAAAACTACAAAACCTTAAAGAAAGAAATAGAAGAGGATATCAAAAAATGGAGAAATCTTCCATGCTCATGGATTGGAAGAATCAATATCATCAAAATGTCTATTCTCCCAAAAGCAATTTATACATTCAATGCATTACCAATCAAGACACCAAACACATTCTTCTCAGATCTGGAAAAAATGATGCTGAAATTCATATGGAGACACAGAAGACCTCGAATAGCCAAAGCAATCTTGTACAACAAAAACAAAGCCGGAGGCATCACAATACCAGATTTCAGGACATACTACAGGGCAGTTGTTATCAAAACAGCATGGTACTGGTACAGAAACAGATGGATAGACCAATGGAACAAAATAGAAACACCAGAAATCAACCCAAACATCTACAGCCAATGTATATTTGATCAAGGATCCAAAACCAATCCCTGGAGTAAGGACAGTCTATTCAATAAATGGTGCTGGGAAAATTGGATTTCCACGTGCGGAAGCATGAAGCAAGACCCCTACCTTTCACCTTACACAAAAATCCACTCAACGTGGATTAAAGACTTAAATCTACGACCTGACACCATCAAATTACTAGAGAGCATTGGAGAAACCCTGCAAGATATAGGTACTGGCAAAGACTTCTTGGAAAATACCCCAGAAGCACAGGCAGTCAAAACCAAAATTAACATTTGGGATTGCATCAAATTGAGAAGTTTCTGTACTTCAAAAGATACAGTCATGAAAGTGAAGAGGCAACCGACAGAATGGGAAAAATATTTGCAAACTATACTACAGATAAAGGATTAATAACCAGAATCTATAAAGAGATCAAGAAACTCCATAACAACAAAACTAACAACCCACTTAAGAGATGGGCCAAGGACCTCAATAGACATTTTTCAAAAGAGGAAATCCAAATGGCCAACAGGCACATGAAAAAATGTTCAAGTTCACTAGCAATCAGGGAAATGCAAATCAAAACCACAATGAGGTTTCACCTCACCCCGGTGAGAATGGCTCACATTCAGAAATCTACCAACAATAGATGCTGGAGAGGATGTGGGGAGAAAGGAACACGAACCCACTGTTGGTGGGAATGCAAACTGGTTAAGCCACTATGGAAGTCAGTCTGGAGATTCCTCAGAAACCTGAATATAACCCTACCATTCAACCCAGCCATCCCACTTCTTGGAATTTACCCAAAGGAAATTAAATTGGCAAACAAAAAAGCAGTCTGCACCTTAGTGTTTATTGCAGCTCAATTCACATTAGCTAAGACCTGGAATCAACCTAAATGCCCATCAACAGTAGACTGGATAAAGAAATTATGGGACATGTACTCTATAGAATACTATACAGCAGTCAAAATCAATGAAATCTGGTCATTTGCAACAAAATGGAGGAATCTGGAAAACATCATGCTGAGTGAAATAAGCCAGTCCCAAAGGGACAAATATCATATGTTCTACCTGATTGGTGACAACTAACTCTGCACCAAAAAGGAAACCTGTTGAAGTGAAATGGACACTATGAGAAACGGTGACTTGATCAGCCCTTGCCCTGACTGTTGAACAACTTAATACTTTACCCCTCCTAGTATTTTTTTGTTTGTTCCACTTAATACTATTGGTTGAATTCTGTAATTAATGCACAGTTATTCTTAATTGTTGATACTTAACTGAAAAAATGATCCCTGTTAAATATAAGAGTGGGAATAAGAGAGGGAAGAGATGTACAATTTGGGACATGCTCAAGCTGACTTGCCCCAAACGGTAGAGTTAGAAACACACCAGGGGATTCCAATTCAATCTCATCAAGGTGGCATGTACCAACGCCATCTCACTAGTCCAAGTGATCAATTTCTGTTCACAATTGATCATAATGATAGGACTAAGAGTCAAAGGGATCACATAAACAAGACTAATGTCTGAAAATACTAACCTATAGAATAAAAAAGGGATAAAACGATTCAACATGGGAAGCGGGATACACAGCAGACTCATAGAATGGCAGATGTCCTAAACAGCACTCTGGCCTCAGAATCAGCCCTTAAGGCATTCAGATCCGACTGAAAAGCCCATGAGAGTATTTCAGGCATGGAAAGCCAAGACACTGTGTCAAAAAAAAAAAAATGACCTAAATGAAAGATCTCCACCAGTGATATCCCAGTGGAAAGAACAGGTCATCAAGGAAGGAGGAACCTTTCTCTGAAGGGAGGAGAGAACTTCCACTTTGACTATGACCTTGTCTAAATATGATCAGAGTCGGTGAACTCAAAAGGCTTCCATAGCCTTGGTGACTCATGACTAGAGCCTAGGGTGATTACTGATGCCATAAACAAGAGCGTCAATTTGTTAAGTCAACAACAGGAGTCACTGTGCACTTACTCCTCATGTAGGACCTCTGTCCTTAATGTGCTATACATTGTGATTAATGCTATAACTAGTACTCAAACAATATTTTTTCACTTTGTGTTTCTATGTGGGTGCCAACTGTTGAAGTCTTTACTTAATATATACTAAACTGATCTTCTGTATATAAAGGTAATTGAAAATGAATCTTGATGTGAATGGAAGGGGAGAGGGAGCGGGAAAGGGGAGGGTTGTGGGTGGGAGGGAAGTTATGGGGAGAAAGCCATTGTAATCCATAAGCTGTACTTTGGAAATTTATATTCATTAAATAAAAGTTAAAAAAAAAAAAGAAAGATTCATTAGCCCAATGGGCTGATGTTTCAAGAAGGCCCACATAATGCATCAAGAACCAAAAACCACCTCTGTCTGCCCCTACTTGGTGTAAAAAAGAATCCATCATCCCAATTATGTACAGCTTTGGGTGTAATTACCAAAGATACTATTGTTGAACTGAATGTGAGTGAGTGGACCTTGTGCCACAAGGAAGCAAAGTTACATGAGGGAAATATACCCAGATTTGCAGGCATGTTTTCTTTATTTATTAAAGGGAATTATGCAGCAGATGTAGTTTTTAATTTTAATTTATTTGAAAGGCAGAGGGAGGGAGAGAGACAGATACTGACACAGGTCTCCTATATGCTGGTTTACTCCCCAAATGCCCACAACAGCCAGAGCTGGGCTAAGTCAAACCCAGGGGTCCAGGTACTTAAGGCATCACTTGTTGCCTCCCAAGGTGCACATTAGCAGGAATCTGGATTGGAAATGGAGCCAGGATTCAAATCCAGGCACTTAGATATGGGATGTGGGCATCCGAATCAGTCTTAACTGCTATGCCAAACACCCGCCTCCAGGCTTGCTTTCTAACAGTCAGCTCTTGTAATAAATAACCCACTCTCTCAGGAACTACATTAATTCCTTCATGAAGGTAGAACTTCCATGATCTAATTACACTAATTACCTAATTCCACTTCTCAATACCATTGCATTGGAAATGAAGTGTCAACACAAGCTTTGGTGTGGACAAACCACATCCAAACCATAGCATGGGCCACATAGTCTTATTTGCACCTATTCAGTTCTGCAGGTGCAGCTCAAAAATATCCACAGACAACAGAAACAAAAGAATGCCACGTGTTCTGGTAAAACTTTACTTACAAAAATAAAGTGGCTAGTCCACACACAAGCCTTGGTTTGCTGGCCACTTAAAAACAATTAGATAAACATGCACATCATGTTGTGAAAATCTGTCTAAATTGTATTGTAGGGGTTGGTGCTGTGGTGCAGTGGATAAAGCCAGCAGTGCTGGCGGCATTCCATATGGGTGCAAGTTCAAGTCCCAGCTGCTCCACTTCCAATCCAGCTTTCTGCTATGGCCTGGGAAAGCAGTAGAAAATGGCCCAAATCCTTGGGACCCTGCACCTGAGTGGGAGACCCGAAAGAAGCTCCTGGCTCCTGGCTTCGGATCAGCGCAGCTCTGACCATTGTGGCCATCTGAGGAGTGAACCAGTGGATGGAAGACCTCTCGCTCTCTCTTGCTTTCTCTCGCTCTCTGCCTCTGCCTCTCTATAACTCTGCCTTTCAAATAAATAAATAAAACTTTAAAATAAATAAATTATATTGTGAAAAATGCCTGTTTCAGAACAGAACATGTATTTATATGGTGTGTTGTTCCTTTATTAAAGGGGTTATTTATCAAATTATATAAACAAAACTATATTCATATACTTTTATTACATAATTATATGTAACTATATGTCAACATATCTACATCTTTTAAAAAAAGATTATTTATTTATTAGAAGGGCAGAGTTACAGAGACAGACAAACAGAGAGACAGAGAGAAGTCTTCCATCTGTTGGTTCACTCCCCAAATGGTTGCAACAGCTGAAGCTGGGCCAATCCAGTCAGGAGCCAGGAGCTTCTTCCAGGTCTCCCAAGTGGATGTAGGATACGAAACACTTGGGCCATCTTCTGCTGTTGGATCAGAAGTAGAGTAGCCAGGACTCAAACTGGCGGCACAGGCATAGCCTTTAGCTGCTATGCCACACACCACAGCACCAGCCCTTGTCTATATCTTTATATAGATAAATAGTATAAGCAAAGAAAAAATCCCAATGTAATTTGCACCAAGATATTAACCTGTATTACTAAAATAAGGTTGCAAAATTCTTTCCTTAATGTAAAATGTTAAATGTTTTCTGAGAAGCCATCATGTTTAAAACAAATTTATGACACAAAGTGAAACGTGTACAAATAACTGTCAACTAGGTGCAACCACTTTCATGTTTCTTTTCCATCCTTAACTGCACTTGATGCTTGTAAAATTATATGTGTATATTTTCCTGGCTTTCTTTGCTTTATTCCTATCATATACTCAGGATCAGTGATTTATAATAAACCATAGTTCAATAAATATTACTTGGAAGTTGTGATTATGTTCATGGCATTGATGATGTGAAGTAGAGCAATTTTAGGTAAAGTTTTTTCTTTAATGAGTCGTCTTTGGGGAGAGCCAGTGGTTGGGATCACAAATGTTACTTCAAGTGTTACGCAAGAACCTTTGGGACAGAATATCATGTTGAATGCTTTAGAATCTCTTTGATCACATGTTTCTGGAGACAGACACCAAAAAGATTCTAGGAGCATTCCTAGCTCTGTGTTTCTTACCAAAGCCCAGGTTGACATGGTGGGAATGACTGATGCTTTTAATAGCTGTCAAAAGATACAGAATGATTACAAGTTCTGCTTGTAAGTTATTCTGCTTGCTTTTGTCATTCCGAGTATACAGTCCCCAAAATGTACTCCTGGAGCTGGTGTACTGCTGAGGGTGCACACAGCGTAATTAGAGGCTTTTGAATCCCTGTGTGAGTTTCTCAAAGTCTGACAGCTGATAACCAATGTGGGCAGCGTAAGGTGTAGGCTGCATGAGGAGTGGGAGGGGTGGTTGGAGAGGCTGCACTCAGAAAAAACTCATAGTATTAATTAGGCACAATAGGCTAATTATGGCCTGACTCAAATTCTTCAATGATTGGGGTTTTCCCTTTGGATTATGGGCATTTGGGGACAGTTTTTATTAGAAATCATACAAAATGGTAAACTACATATGGATTTTCTTCCAGCCAGTTTAGTAGAGCAATCAGTTAAATCATCTACAAAGACTGATGGGTTTGGTAATTAGTAATTAATCCCTAGGTTTCTCATTTTTTCTAAAAAAATACTTTAATATTTCCTACTTCCTCATCCCCAGCCAAACAAAGAGAACAAAGGAAACATCTTTTCCCTACCTTACAACAAAATGAAACACTCTACACCAGTTTCCTGGTTTAGACATAGTGTGTATACTACAATTAAAGCCCACATCGTAGGTGTGCCAAATACCTTTTCTTTTATTTGTAATATGTCAATCATGGACCAGGGTAAAGATAACAAGATTTGACATGGAAGAAATTGTGCAATCACCACTCATACCATCTAAAGTTTTGGTAGAAGCCTAAGCCCAAGTGAATATTTAGGATCTGCTCTCCAAGGAGCAAGTAGAATGTGTTAGCAGCCATTATCACCTTAATGGGGGAACTGTTAATAACTGTTGATCGACACCATGACTCATTTCTGCTCAGATCCCCAGTGTGTGGCCTGGAGCAGGAGTTCAATAGTTGCTTGATTCAAAGCTCAGCCTGGGGGTCAGCACTGTGCTGTAGCAGGTGAAACTGCTGCCTGTGATGCCAACATTCTGTATGGGTACCGGTTAGTATCCTGGCAGCTCCACTTCCAATTCAGCTCACTGCTAATGGCCTGGGAAGAACAGAAGATGGCCCAAGTGTTTGGGCCTCTGTCACCCACATGGCAGACCTGGATGAAGCTCCTGGCTCTTGGCCTTGGCCTGGCCCAGCCCTGGCTGTTGTAGCTAGGTGGCCATGCGTGCAGTGAACCAGCAGATGTAAGATTTCTCTCTCTCTAACTCTGGCTTTCAAAAAAATAAGTACATCTTTAACTAAAGAAAAAAAAACACCTCAGTTTGTAGGGTCATCAGTTGGCTCAGTAAGTTAAGACACTCCATTTTGGAATGCCTTGTTTGAGTTCTTGATTCCAGCTTCCTGCTAATGTACACCCGGAGAGACAGCAGGTGATAGCTCAGATACTTGGGTCCCTGCCACCTATGTGGGAGACCCAGACTGAGTTTTTAGCTCATGGCTTCAGCTTCATTCTTAGCTGTTGCAAGCATTTGGGGAGGGAACCAGCAGATATCTCTATATATTTAAGATTTATTTATTTATTTTAAAGTCATAGTTACAGAGAGGAAGAGGCAGAGGCAGAGAGAGATATTCCATCCACTGACTCACTCCCCAAATGGCCACAACAGCCAGGGCTGAACTTTTAAATTTTTTGTATTTATTTTTCTTTATTTGAGAGTCAGACAAAGACATAAGTAGAGATCTCGTGGCCAGTGCTGTGGTTCAGTGGGTAAAGCTGCTGTCTGCAGTGCCAGCATCCCATATAAGTTCTGGTTTGAGATCTGGCTGCTCCATTTCCAATCCAGCCCCCTGCTAAAGTGCCCTGGGAAAGCAACAAAAGATGACACAAGTTCTTGGGCCCCTGCACCCATGTAGGAGACCTGGAAGAAGCTCCTGGCTCCTTGTTTTGGTCTGGCCCAACCCCAGCCATTATGGCCATTTGGGGAGTGAACCAGCAGATGGAAGATCTCTGTCTCCTCTCTGTGTGTGTGTGTATGTGTAACTCTGCCTTTCAAATAAAAAAAAATATTTTTTAAGGGGCTGGCGCTGTGGTGCAGTGGGTTAACGCCCTGGCCTGAAGAGCCAGCATCCCATACGGGCGCCGGTTCTAGTCCCAGCTGCTCCACTTCCAATCCAGCTCTCTGCAATGGCCTGGGAAAGCAGTAGAAGATGGCTCAAGTCCTTGGGCCCCTGCACCTGCGTGGGAGACCTGGAAGAAGCCCCTGGCTCCTGGCTTTGGATTGGCGTAGCTCTGGCTGTTGCAGCCAATTAAGGAGTGAACCAGCAGATGGAAGACCTTTCTCTCCCTCTGCCTCTCCACTCTCTGTGTAACTCTGACTTTCAAATAAATAAATAAATCTTTATAAAATTTTTTTAAAAGTGGAATTATATGCTGATGTTAAAAATGAATAAAACAGAATTATACATAATCTTCCAGATAATATGGGTAATAAGTCAAATACAAAATGTAAGGTACAAAACAGTGTGTGTGGTATATAACTACTTATGTAAACAAATTAGGAAATGGGGGCTGGAAAGAATATAAACACACTTTTACTTGAAAAGATGCTCTGAAAGTTACATAAGAAACTGATAACAGTGCTTCAGTCTGGAAAGAGGAATTGAAGAGTTGTGAGGTCTGAAGAGGGGGGAAGCAGGTTTGCCTCTCACTTCTTTGTATTGTTTCCGTTTCTAGCCATGTATACGCTATACTAAAATTTTTTTGAAGATTTATTTATTGAAAGGCTAAGAGAGATATCTACCATCCATTGGTTTACTCCCCAAATGGCCACAACTGCCATGTCTGGGTCAGACCAAAGCCAGGGGGGCCAGAAATTCCCAGATGGCTGGCAGGGCCCAAGTACTTGGGTCAATTTCTGCTGTCTTTCTTTGTGCAGTGGTAGGAAGCTGGATCAAAAGCTGAGCATTGGCCGGCGCCGCGGCTCAATAGGCTAATCCTCCGCCTTGCGGCGCCAGCACACCGGGTTCTAGTCCCGGTTCGGGGCACTGATCCTGTCCCGGTTGCCCCTCTTCCAGGCCAGCTCTCTGCTGTGGCCCGGGAGTGCAGTGGAGGATGGCCCAAGTGCTTGGGCCCTGCACCCCATGGGAAACCAGGAGAAGCACCTGGCTCCTGCCATCGGTTCAGCACGGTGCGCTGGTAGCAGCGTGCCTACCGCGGCGGCCATTGGAGGGTGAACCAACGGCAAAAAGGAAGACCTTTCTCTCTATCTCTCTCTCACTGTCCACTCTGTCTGTCAAAAAAAAAAGCTGAGCATCTGGGAATGGAACTGGCACTCTGATATGGGATACTGGTGTCATAAGCAGCAGCTTAACCCACAGTGGCACAACACCAGCTCCCTAAAATTTTTTAATAATGTTCAAAGGCAGTATTTCAAGGGTAGGTATTTGGCCTACTGGTTAAGATGCTGGTTAGGGTACCCATATTCCATGTCAGAGTACCAGGGTTCAGTACCTGCTCTGGCTCCCAATCCAAGTTTCTTGCTAATGTGTATCCTGGGAGGCATCAGGAGATGGCCACGTGGTTTAGACCTGGATTATATTCCCAGCTCCCAGCTTTGGCCCTGGCTCAGCCTTGGCCCTTGCTGGCATTTGGGGAGTGACTCAGCAGATGGAGTTCTCTCTCTTTCTAAAAAATAAAATTTTGAAAGTATTATTTCAAAATTAGTTTCCACAGAGAATGCTTCTTAGTTTACTAGCACAGTGTGAATTACAATCAGTATCAGAAGAAATTGGGGGAGGGGAGGATATAGCTACAGGATTATTTATCTCTGAAGTTGATAATAGGGCACCTGAGACCATGAGGAGGAGGGAGACTTAGATTGTTTTGTAAATTTTTATTTATATATAATTACGTATGTGTATATAAATATAAAACATAAATACAGAACACATTATGTATAGTTAAATGGGCAGTGTGACAGAGAGTGTGTGTGTGCAAGAGATGGAGATGAGGAGAGAGAGAAAGATCTTCCATCCTCTGGCTCACTTCCCAAATGGCCACAACAGCAGGGTTGGACCAGGCTGAAGCTAGGAGTTAGGAACTCCATTCAGGCCTCCCACATGGGTGGCGGGGTCTCAGGTATTCAAAGCCATAATTTGCTGCTCCCGGGTGCATTAGCAGGGAGCTGGATCAGCATGGAGTAGGTGGGACTCCAACTGGCACCCAAGTAGGATGTGGGCATCCCAAGTGGCTGCTTAATCCCCTGTACCACAATGCCAGCACCTGTTACATTTTTTGGAACTTCAGTAAACAGGACATGATACTTACAATGGTTCCTTAACATGTGCGTATCCATACAAAACAGTATTCACTGAAATTTTTGATAATTACTAATTTCGTATATTTTCCAGCATGAAATAAATAATTCTAAATGTACATGAATTTTTGTGTCATTTCTTCTCTACAGATGGATGGTAATCCTGTGCATTTGTTTCCTAGCTTATGTGAATAACGTATGAAATGTTTAAACTCTGAATTCAATACAATCTGAGATGGAGGACAAGATCAGTAATATTTTGTAATAACTGCTGGAATTCCACAGTCTGGGTGCAGATGCAGCTGCTGTGAGACTGCAGCCATCACAGGTGTCCTGGCGCAGCCCTACAATTACAGAGGAGCAGCGACCCCGTGAGGCAAAGCCAAGTGGTGCACCTGGGCGCCTAGGATATTCTGGCAAGGATATTCCCACTAAGGACTTTTGAAAGGTCGCTTGTTTTTACAGATCTAGACTCAGGTCAATCGCTGAACACCCACTTTGGGCTAGTTAAATATATTTGCATGTTACTTCAATGTTTTGTCTGGGGGGTTGGCATATCTAATATGACAGTTCGAGGAGAAAAATGGCAAGCATTGACAGTTGTGGTTATGTTGTGCCTTTGAGAACTGAAGTAACAGATAGTAACTTTGAGTTGTTGCTGTTGGTTTTGTTTTTTTAGTCTGATTAGTTATTGGTAATATTAACAAATAGGTTGAGCAAAGACTTTAGATAAAATGTGTTAGATTATACAGGAGAAATATTAATGAAAAAAAAAACCAAAAAACTCAACCCTCAAATATTTTACATTCCATAGATTTTGTTGGATTAACATTTTATTTTAATGCACTTTCTACTAGTTTTGCTAATAATTAAGAATTAAGAGGCAGGTGCTGTGGCATAGTGGGTTAAGCTACCACCTTCAGCACTGGCATGCCACATAGGCACTGGTTCAAGTCCCAGCTGCTCCATTTCTGATCCAGCTCTCTGCTAATGCACCTGGGAAAGCAGCAGAAGATGGCCCAAGTGCCTGGGCTCCTGCACCCATACGAGAGAACCAGAAGCAGTTCCTGGCTCCTGGCTTCGGCCTGGCCCAGCTCTGGCCATTGCATCCATTTGGGGAGTGAACCTGTGCATGGAAGATCTCTCTCTCTTTCTCTCTCTCTCTGTAACTCTGCTTTTCAAATAAAATAAATAAAACTTTTTTAAAAGAACTAAAAAGAGAGGATTGAAGAAAACAAACTACCATACTCTGTCTTCTCTTAAAGGAGATAATGACACTATTACTGCGGTGGTGTACTTCCCCAATAGTGTTCTCCTAGGATACTGGATAGGTTTTTTCGTTTGTTTCTTTTTTTTTTTTTTTTTTACCAATAACCCTTTTTTTTAGCAATGAAATATTTTGGGGTAATAATCTCAGTGCTCTATTAAAAAAATTTTTTTTTACAGGCAGAGTAGACAGTGAGAGAGAGAGAGAGAGAGAGAAAGGTCTTCCTTTTCCGTTGGTTCACCCCTCAATGGCCGCTGCGGCTGGCATGCTGCAGCTGGCGCACCACGCTAATCCGAAGCCAGGAGCCAGGTGCTTCTCCTGGTCTCCCATGCGGGCACAGGGCCCAAGCACTTGGGCCATCTTCCACTGCACTCCTGGGCCACAGCAGAGAGCTGGACAGGAAGAGGAGCGACCAGGACAGAATCCGGCGCCCCAACCGGGATTAGAACCTGGGGCGCCTGCACCGCAGGCAGAGGATTAGCCTAGTGAGCCGCGGCATCGGCCTATTAAATTTTTGTTGATTAAAATTTTTCAAGTCTTAAGTGTGGGCTTTTATCTATGTTGACATATAATTAATCCCGAGATAGCAGATGTATTGCAGTGAAACTCATTTTCTCTGAAGTTCATTTCAATGATTTATTATTAAATAAAGCAATGATTCCATTGATACAAGAGATTAAGGTGATCAAAAATTATGGATAAATGAACAAATGAATGATTTGTTTTCCAATGCCCTATCTTTTTTCTTTTTTAAAGATTTATTTGAAATTTAGAGTTACACAGAGAGAGGAGAGGCAGAGCGAGAGAGGTCTTCTATCCACTGGTTCACTCCCCAATTGGCTACAGTGGTCGGAGCTGCGTCGATCGGAAGCCAGGAGCCAGGAGCTTCTTCCTAGTCTCCCCTCTGAGTGCAGGGGCACAAGGAGTTGGGCCATCTTCCACTGCTTTTCCAGACCATAGCAGAGAGCTGGACTGGAAATGGAGCAGCCAGGACTCAAACCAGTGCCCATATGGGATGCTGGCACTGCAGGCGGTGGCTTTACCTGCTACACCACAACGCTGGCCCCTCCAATACCCTTTCAAATGATCAAATGGAGTAAAAACTTTAAACAAAAACACCTAAGTATGATTTTCCAGTATTCTCTCAAACTGCCATTTTCTGTGCTCTTGTGGAGCAAAAGCCATAAATGAATGAAGCTTGGTTGTGTCCCAAATAAAACTTAGTTTAGGTCACAGAAATGTCAGTTTCATCAAATGTTCACATACCACAAAATAGTCTTAAAAATACTTTTTAAAAACCCATTTTAAAAAAATGGAATATGCATTCTTAGCTTGAAGGCCGCACAAAAATAGATGGCAGGTAGGATTTGGTCGTAGGGCCATAGCTTGCTGACCTCAGCATTACCTCACTGGGTTGATGGGAGTTTCCTGTTTGATCAGATACACTTGCAATTCTACTGTCAAGTGAACTGGAAAGAGTTTTCTCACAGGCCTTGCTTGGCACCCAACACTTTGTACCACCCCGCAGGCCTGGAGAGGAGGGAGTTCTATTCCATGTTCCTATGGCTAGGGGTAGCCCTTACATGCTTAGGCTGTAGACTTAAGAAGGGCTGTCACAGGCACAGGCAGCGACGTGAAGGGTTTGAGCCTCTTTATAGATGAAGCTGCTTGCAGGCCGTGAAGAGGCAGTGAGCAGTGGTTGCAGTAATCGAGGGGAGAACGACAGTGGGCTGGCGTGGGCTGGCCTGGGCTGGTGGAAATCCCCGACTAAGCAGAACAGACAGACTGGAGATGCATTTAGGCTTAGATGCTTGCCCGAATGAGCATCGATTAGCTCGTTCAATACCTGTCTCACCAGATAAAAGAAACGGATGACCTATCTAAGTGTAGTTGGTACAATGCATCACGTCTTAGTCATGAATAAGCATTTTAAAAAACTGCAGGATCCTTCCCCTGGTGGGAGTTCTGGCGTGCAGAAGCCCAGCTGTTTCGGCCTTTGCTGACGCCACTCAAGGACACGTCCCCGCCTCTCGCTGGACACCTGGGAAAGGCATTGGCCCGTTACCTCCCCGCTGAGTCAAGTGTTTCCTGGTTCAGAGAGGAAGTGGCGTCATTCAGGCCTCACTTCTGGCTTCCTGCTTTGATTTTGTAACCTCTGGCCTTTACTGATCATTGGAGTTTTATATCTAAGTCGGCTTATGACCTGGCGAGGTGGTCACGGGGCTCTCCTGTCTGCCCGCCTGCTGACTGCTTGCTTTATCAATATGGGGGTGCCCGGTTGTGAGGCAGTCGCCGAGGGTGGCGTCTGTGGGGAGAACCTGCGAGAGGCCTGCACACAGGCCCGAGTCTGCCGGTGAACCGCTCTCCCTGCTAAGCCAAACGCCGCTCCTCGGACTGGCGGCTGAGCCCTCAACTTGCCCTTGACCCCCACGAAGAACTGCGCGCCGTGAAGCTCCCTCCTGGCCGAAGTTCAGATATGAGTTCGTTTTCCTTTGCCAAGGAACCTGCTGGTGATTGGGAAATGCCTGTGTCTGGTGTTAACAATGGTTTCCAAGTGAATAAACGAGCCATTTAATTCTGTAACAAAAAAAAATTTTTTTTTAAATTGCAGGAGCCTATTAATTTGTTTGATTCACTGGTTGACTCTACACAAAGTGGAGTACAATTTTATTCAACAAATGTTGGTTGAAAATGCTTTTTTATGGAAAATCTTTAAAAATCCGTAAATTCACTGCAGTGCAAGGTCAGGAATTACTGCTCGTTGACACTTTACGCCATTTCCATACTTTATCCCATTTCCAGCTCTTTCCTGAACCCCTTCCCGCCCCAGGTTCCCACCGCGCCTCGGCGCCTGGCCACACCCCTGGGCCCGCCCCCCGACGCCTGGCTCTCCCGCTCCCTCCGCCCCACTCTCCAGCCCACCCTGCAAGCTCCGCCCCCTGGAGTCCCGCAACCCAACTCCTGCCCTCCTTCCGTCGCTTTCTGCCCAACCCCGCCCCCATGGCCACCTTCGATTGGCTAAACCAGCGGAGCCGCGGCGGGGATGCAGCGCAGCCGCATTATGATTGGCTGAAAGGTAGGCCTCCCTCCTCGTGATTGGCTGAGAAGGGGAGCCAGCAAGTGTGGCTGAGCTCTCGGGTGTGTGGACGCCGCTTTGTTGCCGGAGGGGGGTGGCGGTGGAAGTTAAGGGGGTCGGGGGCCAGCGCGTGTGGCGGCCGCTGTAGTCACTTCGCCCGGCGCCTTTTCGCCCAGGAATCAAGCCAACGGCAGCCATGAGCGGCGGCGTGTACGGGGGAGGTGAGTGAAGGCGGCCCGGCCAGAGAGCGCGCCTTTTTGGCGTGTGCGGTTTGTAACCGCCGCCCCCAGCCCTCCCCTGCCCGGCGGCCCCTTCCGGTCTCCCCCTCCCGGGACCCCGGCCTCCCCGCCCCATCCCCGCCCCCGGAGCCCACCCGGCTCAGCGTGCGCCTCGGGCGCCGGAGGAGCTGGGCTTTTGGGGTCGGGCGTGCTGCTTCCAGCGGGCCGGCCCGCGGCGCTCCGGCTGGAGTGGCTCGCCTCGGGGTGGCAGCCCCGCGTGTGTCTGCAAAATTCGCCCGTGTGGGGCTGGCGTCTGCGTTTAACCTGGGAGGCCCCCAGCAGTTGGCGAGCGCGGACGGAGGGTGTCCGCAACGTCCCATAGAAGGCAGAGCAGCCGCGAGAGGTGGACCGAGTGGAGAGGGGGCGGCCGCCTCGGTCTGCGCCCTGCGCCCAGCGCTCGCGCTGCCTCAAGTCCTGCCCATTCTTGACCGTGGAGTCTGCGGAGTTACTCGTGGGAGGGCCCGGTTGGGATGAATCTAGAGACACATGCAGTTTAAGGACGCCCGGAAGCTTTGCCTGAGGTCCCGGGCGTCTGTTCTCTGGCTTTTCTTGAGTAGACTGTGGTGCGGTACGCAGATTACCACGGGCTGTGGGACCCGTCAGACTTCTCAGCGCCTTGGCCTTGGCCAGTTTACTTTCCCCGACTTTGCGCTCCCTGCTTGTGGGATGGGAATTCCTTAGCCAACGAGGGTGGCTGCCAAGGTGGAACGACATGAAGCTACACCTGCTGCTCCAGTTGAAGTCCGTGGAGCGGCAACATCAGCATCACCTGCAAGCTGTTTAGAAAGAATCTCAAGGCCCACCCTCCGTTCTACAGAGTTAGGGCTTCCATTTTTGAAAGATGCCCCGGACTATTGGAGCACTCACTGTTGGATTCACATTTTGGGGTGTGTTTGATGAGTTAGAGACCCAGAAGACAAATCCGAAGTACAGTCAGCCTTGAGTATGTGTGGGCTCCACATCTGTGGATCCCACTAACTGTGGGCCAGAAGTATTCAGAAAAAACTGCATTCGTATTGAACATGTGCAGATTTTCTTTCTTGTTATTCCCTAAAATATAACAGCTGTTTACATAGTGTTACATTGTACTAGGGATTATAAGTAACATAGAGAAGACCCAAAGTATCCAGTAGTCTGTGCCACAGGTTATAGGCAAATGCTACATCAGTTTATATAGCCGACTTGAGTATCCAAGGATTTTGGTGTATGGGGGTAGGGTCCTGTAACCAATCCCCTGCAAACACTGAGGGACTATGTACTTGCTACTGCTACTGTTTTAGTAAGGATTCTCTTTCTGAAGAGGATGGCATTCCGCAGGTAAAGGGATAGGTAACTTTAAGTTCTTAGTATTTTTGGTGGTATAGTTTCAGAATCTTCTCTGAGGCAGCATGCTGATCCTGTTGCCTCCTCCTTCCTATTTTATGTCCTTGATTTTCTTATTTTTACTTTGAATCTTGTTAATTCACCTCTTCCCCATGAAGATTCAGTCTTGACTCCAGAGAAACTGAGTCTAGACTCTTAGGAGCTCCAGGTTCATTGAATCAGGGATCCGGAGGCTGTCCAGTATTCCTTACAAGGCATTGTTTAGTATGACTGGTAGGAATGGATAATACTAATGCTAGCAGCTAGCATTTATTAGTGCATACTGGAGATCAAGAGTATTCCAAAGGTTTTATGTGCATTTTTTTTTTTTTGACAGGCAGAGTGGACAGTGAGAGAGAGATAGAGAGAAAGGTCTTCCTTTTTGCCGTTGGTTCACCCTTCAATGGCCGCCGCAGTAGGCGCGCTGCGGCCGGCGCACCGCGCTGATCCGATGGCAGGAGCCAGGGGCTTCTCCTGGTCTCCCATGGGGTGCAGGGCCCAAGCACTTGGGCCATCCTCCACTGCACTCCCTGGCCACAGCAGAGAGCTGGCCTGGAAGAGGGGCAACCGGGACAGGATCGGTGCCCCAACCGGGACTAGAACCCGGTGTGCTGGCGCCGCAAGGCGGAGGATTAGCCTAGTGAGCCGCGGCGCCGGCCCTATGTGCATTATTTTTAATCCATGCATTAATTGCTATAATCCACAACCACCATGTAAGATGGTATTACTGTCCCTGTGTTACTGAAGAAAATGATATAAAGATAGAAAAGGTTAAAAATCAGCCCAAAGTCATATAATTATCTAGGGAGTTGTGAACAAAAATCTCTGAAATAAAGAAAAGGCATTTCAGCCAAGCCCTTCCCTACTCCTTTAAAAAAGCCATTTCTTTGGTTATTTCTCTGTGTGTCATGTCTCAGTTATACAACCATAGCATTACCATGTATGACTTAGGTATTCAGAATAAAACCACTTCTTGCCAGCTTATTCAGAGGAGTGTAAGGATTCTTCAGAAAGTTTATGGAAAATGTAGTTGAATGTTTATTTTAGTGTGAACATTTTTGAAATTTAATCAAGAAAGCTCATGAAAAAACATACATGGATTTCAAAAATTTTTGCACCAAAATAAACTTAGTTTTTAATTCATTTTTCCATGAACTTTTTGAAGTGCTCTGATGTTTTAAAGTCTTTCATGTAGAAAGTATTTAAAATTCACAAAAGTAAGTATGATTTTGTGTTTATAGTGGATCGCATTTTTCCAAGGAATTTAGTGTTAAAAGCAACCAAACCATTCACTTAAAAATGTTGAGTAATTGGGCCGGTGCTGTGGCATAGCGAGTAAAGCCACCGCCTGCGGTGCCGGCATCCCATATGGGTGCCAGTTTGAGTCCCAGCTGCTCCACTTCCGATCCAGCTTTCTGCTATTACCTGGGAAAGCAGGAGCTTCTTCCATGTCTCTGACAAGGGTGCAGGGGCCCAAGGACTTGGGCCAAATTCTACTGCTTTCTCAGGACATAGCAGAGAGCTGGATAGGAAGTGGAGCAGCCGCGTCTCAAACCGATGCCCATATGGGATGCTGGCACTTCAGGACAAGGCGTTAACCCGCTGCGCCACTGTGCTGGCCCCCTTTATAAATTTTAAAATTTATGCTTGCCTCTAATTCTAATAATTATTTCCAACCAAATCTAAAACTGACCTTCAGCTTTAGGTATAATGCATGATTCATCTGGATTTCCATCCTTTCTAAGTAGTTTCTGGGCCTACTTATTGCTCTTGCAATTATCTTCCATGGCACTTCTCTACTTTAAACTCTTTTACATAAAAAACATAAATGTGTACTACCAGACCAACTTTGATAAATTGTTAGTTTTATCACTCTTGTACTATCCATCTCTCTCCATCCCCTCCTACCCCACCAATCTCTAACCTTAAGAATTTCTCAAAGTTATCTTCCTTGTGAGTTGGCCACCAATCATGGGGCACTCTGATCCAAACAAAAATAAAACTACCTCCCCACCTCTTCCCAAAGCCATTTGCCTTCAAGATCACATTAGAATGTTTAAAGACCAGGCTAGAAAATTGCTATTCTGTTTTCTCAGAGAATTACATCATCTCCTAAACTTGGAAGCCATTTACTCTGGGGCAAAACAGAATCCTCAAGAACTACAAACTGCCCCCCCTCCATTATTCTTTTAGTAGAAAAGGGATCCACCCTTGAGCTGAACATTCCATCCTAGGTTTTAAGCATCTATGCTTCTGTGGTTAAGCTATCAAGTCCCTGGTCTTCCTTTACCACTCTAATATTGGTGCTTGATTTTTTTTAAAACAAAACATGGTACAAGAATTAGATGTGTCTTCCATCCTTGAAACTAAAATAAACTATTACAAAATCCCAAGAACTAAGATCCCTACTCAAAATTCCACTGTATCCAGTTTGATATATAAATTAGGAAAATTAACTGATTTATTAGATTTTTTTCATTTCACAAAACATTTTTTGAGTGCTTGGTATGTGCTAGGTATAGGCTGTGCCTTGTAGAAGCTCAGTCTTGAAAGGTGTGTCAGACCCCATATTTCATTGATTTTTAGTTATTTATTTTCCCCTAAATTTAAGCAATTGAGGCTTTGAAATCAGCTGGGTGGAACCACTTGAATGTCATTTTGTAGGTGACAAGAACTACTAAATTATTCACCCCCTTCTTTAAAATAACAAAACATTGAGAGTCTGAGAGACAGGAATATAGAAACAAGGAGAGAGAGAGAAGATTCCCATCCACTGATTCACTCTTCAAATGCCCATAACAGCTGGGACAAGTCAGGTCAGAACGAGGAGCCAGAGACTCAATCCATGTCTCCCAAATGGGTGGCAGGAGCCCAATTACCTGAGCCATCACTTGCGCCTCATAAGGTTCACATTAGCGGTAAACTGGAATCCAGAGCTGGAGCTGAAGCCAGGACTGAGATACAGACACTCTGACTTGGGAGACTTAGGTCAGCCACTAGGCCAAAGCCATGTCTCTTCCCCCCTGTTTTCAGTGAAGGACTTATGTACCAATATCATCAATTATGCTTCTGGAAGATAAGAGTGCAGCAGTTTGAAATATGAGTTGAGAAAAAGATGGAAGCATTAAACCTGTTGGGAATGTAGTTCCCTATTGAGATTAGAGCTTGATTGAAGGCAGCAGCAATGGCATTAAAGAGGAGGGCATCTGAGTAATATTTAGCAGAATATTTGGCAGAACTTGAAAGATGAAGATGTTCATAACAGCTCTCAGGTTTTTGCCTGTGATTCCTTGGGTCACAAACTTAGGCAGTGCTGAGATTACATTAGGCAGGTGGAAAAAACTTGAATCTGAGGCCACAGGAGACCTCATGTGGAATTGATGTTAATATACAGTAGAACGTTCTGCTTATGAATCTCTAACACTGGTTAGAGAATGAGAGATATTTGACATTGGAATTAACAGTATTTAATTAGAAGTTGTAGGAGTAGATTACCCAGAAAAGGGTAAATAAGGGAGGAGTGTTTCCACCATGAGGTTCCTGACCCTGAGTGTGCATTGATGGAACTATTTATAATTGTGTCTTTTTATAGTCTAAGAACATCATAAGAAGGAATTTGTTTCCTATGCTTGCTTTCTGTGTTAGTTTGCTAAGACTGCCATAACAAAGTACTACACTGTGGCTTACACAGTTTATTTTCCCACAATTCTGAAAGCTGGAGTCTGAGATCAGAGTGCCAGCAAAGGTGAGTTCCTCTGTGGCTTCTCCTTCGTTTGTAGATGACTGTCTCCTCCTTGTACACATCTGTGTCATCTTCTCTCTGTACACATCTTTCAAGATTTCCGGTCATACTCAATTAGGGCCCACCCTAATGATCTCCTTTGAACTGTATTTTTCAAAGAATTTATCAGTTGTTCTGAAATCTGGGGATTAGGACTTTAGCATATGACTTTAAGGAGACACAATTCAGTTCTTACACTGTCAAGACGGTCCTTTGTGCAGAACAAAAGCTGCACCCTTGAGCATGTATTCAGATTTTTGGTGAACCAGGCAATTAGTTAATTTACTTTGGATTTTTTTTCACCCAGCATTCTGGTTAACCAGGGTGTTAAAGCTCATCCTCTCATGTTCTTGCTATACTTTACTGTTTGTACTTGAGTTTAGGTAATGTGGTGAAAACCCATGAAGAACTCTTTTAAGAACTCCTTGTTTTGGATAAAATGATAATTATAAGATAAAATAATTGGCAGCAGAGAATTTTATACATAATAGTTAATTACCTTGGGAAATCTAACATATGCATAAACTTCCTTTCAAATTAGAAATTAGAATAAATGTCTCTTGTTAAACAAAAAAATATTTTGCAAAGCTACTGTCTCTCAACTGAATATTTGCAAAATAATTATTGTATTCTCCTTATTTTGAATTAAATTTTAAAATATGTCCAGTGTACTAAAAATCTAAATATATATGTGTGTGTACCTAATAATTTTGTAGTTAGCACTGAGAATAAATAGATGTTATGTTTTGCCATATTTTGCCTGTGATATTTTAAGAAATAAGATATTGGGGCAGATCCTCCTTTCTCTTCCTTCTTAGGAATAAGCCCTAAAACTGAAGTTTCCAGATCTCATGCATATTTTGATACTTTCTCTTCATGTGAATATAGCCATAATGAATTAAAGAATATGTGTGTGTGTAATTAGCCTTTATAATTCTTTTGAAATTGATCCATGTTGATAGATGTAGATCTAGACCATTCGTTGTAACTACTGTATGTATAGTAAACCACTGTGAGTAAACTATAGCTTGTCTGTTTCCCTATTGAGAGACTATTAGATTATTTCTGCCTTTTCCTGTGCTAGCAGTGTGACAATCATAATCATAGTAGCAGGTAACACTGTGTGTCAGGTACTATTAAACCATTTAATACATTTAGTGATTGCAGACTCTTATGAGACAGGAAATATTATACACATTTTATAAATTAGTAAACTGGGGCCGGCGCTGTGGCGCAGCGGGTTGACACCCTGGCCTGAAGTGCCAGCATCCCACATGGGCACCGGTTCAAGACCCAGCTGCTCCACTTCCGATCCAGCTCTCTGCTATGGCCTGAGAAAGCAGTGGAAGATGACCCAAGTCCTTGGGCCCCTGTACCCACATGGGAGACCTGGAAGAGGCTCTTGGCTTCTGGCTTTGGATCAGCGCAGCTCCGGCCATTGTGGCCAATTGGGGAGTGAACCAGCGAATGGAAGACCTCTCTCTCTCTCTCTCTGTGCCTTTCCTCTCTCTGTGTAACTCTGACTTTCAAATAAATAAATCTTTAAAAAAAAATTAGTAAGCTGAGTCACAGAGGTTAATAAATTGCCCAAGTTCACATAGCTAGAGAACATTCTTGTATCTGTTCTTGTGACATGTGACAGTTTCTCAAAAAATTTTTTAACACTCACCCTGGAACACATTTTTCTTTTTTTTAAGAATTATTTTATTTATTTGAAAGACAGAGTTACAGAGCAAAATAGAGAGATGTCTTCCATTCTATTGGTTCACTCCTCAAATGGCTGCAACAGCTAGAGCTGAGCTGATCAGGAGCCGGGAGCTTCTGGGTCTCCCACATAGGTGCAGGGGCCCAAGGACTTGGGCTATCTTCTGCTGTTATCCCAGGCCATAGCAGAGAGCATGGAAGAGGAGCAGTTGAGACTCGAACCACTGCCCTTATGGGATGCCTGTGCTGCAGGCTGGCTGGGGCTTTAACTTGCTGTCCCACAGCACTGGCCCCTCAAATAGATTTAAGTATAACCACTAGGTATGTAGTTTCTTAACTTTAGTGGATATAACTTAATAACATAGAGTGTTTTACCAGTTTATAGCTTATACTAGCAAATGTGTAAGAGCTCCTGTTTCCCTAGAGTCCTTGATAGTACTGGGTCTTATCAGACTTAACAATTTTTACCAATTTAATGAGGTAAATAATATTCATTATTTTTAAATACCTGAATCCTTTGAAAAGTCAGGACCTGAAAACCAAGGTGCTTTGTTTTAGGAGCCCTATTTTGGATGAAGTATTTTAAAAATATAATTAGCTTTTCTCTGATTTTGGAAATGGACAAATAGTTGCCAGTTTTCTTCTTCAGCATTAAACTTTATCTCCTAATAATCTTTGAAATATGCAGACTTTGATAATACTTTCATTTTGATGTTTTTTTTGGCTATTACATTAAACTCTTTATTCTCCAAGTCCCTATTTTTCCTGGAGTTTTGCTAAGTCTCTCCCCTAATTACATGAAGTATAATTGCTGTTAATTTATCATAAATTGATACTTACATGAACTTCACTCCTTCCCTTTGGGCCACTATATCTACTTTCCACCATTTCTGCCTCTGTGAAGACTGACACTTACAGTCCAGGTCATTGAGCCCTCTTGGCCTTTGGCTTTTCCTTGGATGTAGCCAATGGTAGAGTAATAATTATTAATGAGACCCCCTTTTGTGTTCAGAAGTAACTGCATCCCTCAACTGATGCTCACAGCTGCTGACAGGTAGCCCATCTTCTACAACTTTTTCAGCAGGTTCTGGTAGCAGTTCCTTCTCTTTGAACCTCTGCTAATACAAAACATATAAATTGTTATATTTTAAGTAAATGAATCTTTAAGATGCATTTAAAACTAGGTTCAAACTAATACGATTGTAATTAATTTTTATAGAGCTTTTACATATATTCTCCCTTTAAGCTCATTAAGTATTCCTTTAATTTTCATGATGCTTGCAAGTTGTTAATGTTAATTATTTTTAATCTTCTCAGATGAAGTTGGCGCACTTGTTTTTGACATTGGGTCCTATACTGTGAGAGCTGGTTATGCTGGTGAAGACTGCCCCAAGGTAATGTAATATTAGAGTCAAGTGATTATTTGTATAAGGGCCATTTGTGTAGCATTAAATTTATGAAGATATTTGATTCAACACAAAAATGGTTAAAGACATTAGCTGAAAAAAAAAAATTGGCTCCTTGATAAAAGCTGGTGAAACTTGCAAATCATGTTTTTGGCCCTTACAGGTGGATTTCCCAACGGCTATTGGTATGGTGATGGAAAGAGATGATGGAAGCACATTGATGGAAATAGACGGTGATAAAGGCAAACAAGGCGGGCCCACCTACTACATAGATACCAATGCCCTACGTGTTCCCAGGGAGAATATGGAGGCCATTTCACCGCTAAAAAATGGGATGGGTATGATATTTTTTTCATGGATTTGGTCAGAAAGTACAGGAAACATTCTAGACTTAGAGGAGTGGCTTCTTGTAAGTTGAACATAGTCTTTTGCAGAGGAAGTATTTATAGAGTATTCTATAAACTGATGTTCTAGATATGGAAAACAAAGATGCATAACAAATATACGTTTTCCTCAAGAAACTCTTACTTGGGAGGTGATACAGTTGTAAATATACAAATATAGTTCCCCACAGGATAAGTGCTGTAATATAGTTATGTTCATTATGAAATGGGAGCAAAGGAGAGGAATCTAATTTTGTATCACTGGGGAGTCAGGGATGGTTTTCACAAAGGATGTAACTTGTGCTGAATCTTGATCAGTGAATAAGAATTAGCCTAGCTGATGAGATTGGATAAAGCAGGGGAACCATCACAAATGAAACTGTGAAACAAACTGTTAAGAAATGTTAAACAGTTAAGTATGACTGTAATATTAAGAGCGTTGTGGTCAGTAGCAGGAAAGGTAAGCAGAGAAGAATCACAGAAGGACTTGGAGAGGTGAAAGTTGTATGCAGCAAGTTAAGGGATGCCTGAATTCCCATATGGAGAGTCTGCTTCAAGTCCTGGCTACTCCACTTTTTTTTTTTTTTTAAGCTTTTATTTATTTATTTGAGAGGTAGAGTTACAGACAGTGAGAGGGAGAGAGAGAGAAAGGCCTTCCTTCTATTGGTTCACTCCCCAGATGGCTGCAACGACTTGGAGCTGTGCTGATCTGAAGCCAGGAGCTGGGCGCTTCCTCCCTGTCTCCCATGTGGGTGCAGGGGCCCAAATGCATGTGCCATCCTCCACTGCTTTCCCAGGGCACGGCAGGGAGCTGGATTGGAAGAGGGGCAGCCGGGACTAGAACTGGTGCCCACATGGCATGCCAGTGCCACAGGTGGAGGATTAACCTACCGTGCCACGGTGCTTCTGATCCAGCTTCTTGCTAATGTACCTGGGGAGCAGTGGTTGAATGCTAATACTTGGGTTTCTGCCACCCACATGGGAAACCTGGATGGAGCTCTAGGCTCTTGGCTTTAGCATGTTATCTGTTGCAGATTATTTGAGGAAGTGAACCAGTAGATGGAAGGTCTCTGTCTCTTCCTCTTTTACTTTGTCTTTCAAATAATCTCTCTCTTTTTTTTTTTTTTAATTTCTTGTAAACCATCACAAGGGTTCATTAAGCTAGTAACTGAAGGGTAACCCCAGAAGGGTAACCCAGAAATGTGATATGCTCACGTTTGCCAGTTGGGAAGATTATTCTGAGTGATATTTAGGCTAAATTAGAGGGAGACACTAGACTAGAGACAGGAAAGTCAGTAAGGGAGATGAAAGGCCAAATGAGAAATGAACTCCTGGTTGCTCCACTTCCACTCCAGCTCCCTGCTGATGGCCTAAGTTCTCGGGCCCCTGTACCCACAGGAGAGACCCAGAAGAAGCTACTTGCTTCGGCTTGGTCCAGCCACAGCCAATGCAGCCATCTGGGGAGTAGAAAGACCTCTCTGTCTCTCCTTCTCTCTCTGTAACTCTGACTTTCAAATAAATAAAAATAAATCTTTTTTTTTTTTTTTGTTAAATTTTTTTTTTTAACTTTTATTTAATGGATATAAATTTCCAGTATACAGCTTATGGATTACAATGGCTTCCCCTTCCCATAATTTCCCTCCCACCCACAACCCTCCCCTCTCCCGCTCCCTCTCCCTTTCCATTCACATCAAGATTCATTTTCAATTCTATTTATATACAGAAGATCAATTTAGTATAAATACTTCAACAGTTTGCACCCACATAGAAACACAAAGTGAAACATACTGTTTGAGTACTAGTTATAGCATTAAATCAAAATGTACAGTACATTAAGGACAGAGATCCCACATCAGGAGCAAGCGCACAGTGGCTCCTGTTGTTGACCCAATAAATTGACACTCTAGTTTATGGCGCCAGTAACCACCCTAGGCTGTCGTCATGAGTTGCCAAGGCTATGGAAGCCTTCCAAGTTCCCCGACTCTGATCATATTTAGACAAGGTCATAAAAGACAGGTTGAGGATAGTAACCAATGATCCTAAGAGTGGCCTTAACCAGGTCTGAACAATTATACAGCATTAAGTGGGGAAGAGGACCATCAGTACACACAGGTTGGGAGTAGAGCCATTGGTGGTAGAGTAGAGGTTATGATTACAAAGGAATGAGGCCCAAGTGGACTAGACAGGGTCTAGAACAAAGGACAGAGTCATTATTAGAGGAGCTAAGAAAGGTGCTGTCTAAGCTACAATTAAGTTTTCTGATTGAGAGGCAAATAGAACCTGATAGAAGGGGCTTGATAATAATCTGTTGGGCTTTAGGCCTTGTAAGTTAAGAGGCCCAGACCTATCTATCTCTTCACATGGGGTATATCCTAAGGGAGGTGTGAACCTCCTAGGGGAAGGCACTCTGTTGACTTTCATTACTTGGCTGGCCTGGGAGGAGAGCTGGCCAGGTAAAGGCAGGGGGCATCTCTAACAAGAAATTTACAGTTCTGCCTGCAATGTTGCTGACCCTACTTGGCTGTCCCCTCAACTGCAGTGGTCACTTTGGAAGTTGGGCTGAGTGAAGGGCTTTTCAGCTTGGAGCCAATAAGATCTGTGGCTCTGACCTGGGCATCCTTCGATTCCAGGGCAGGTCCATTTCCAGTGATCCAACTCTTGGCAGAGCTGCCAGGGCTCTTCACAAGCTGACTTCTGCTGAAGCCCAGGCTTACCACATTGAAAGCCACTGCAGTGGACTGGCCTGTTGGGTCTCCTTGAGGGCAGATCACTGTACAGATCAGCCATTAATAGGCCTGCCACCCATTGCTTCTGATGCCTAGCTTTCTTTTCCTCCTGGTTTGTGTTAAAGCAGACCAGAGGATGCAAGTCAAGGGAGTGCCCGTGTCCCATCTCTAATCTTCGGTGGCCTGAACTACAAGTCTATAGTCACAGGCATGTTCTGTAGTAGTTTTTCTAAGGTAGACAATGCCCATGAGGAAAATTATATTCTCACTTTAAAACTTTCTTTCCCTTTGGTCTGAAAGGGAGGTTTTTTTTTTTACTTACTGTATACTTCGCTGATGGCGATGTGAATCTAGCTATGAGATTATTAGTTAAGTTCGTATTTTGGCTATGCTATTACAGAAAAATGTTAGCCATCTCTTATAAGGTCTAAAGATTAAATTGTGCATCCTACAGATTCCTTCATAATAGAATTAGTTCCCTACCTTGAAGAGAATAGAGAAGTGAAAGAACAAGTTGGGCTTAGAATAGAGAAATGAGGGAGCAAGTCCTAGATCACTTGCTGACAATAGCAATATTACATGAATACTTAGCAAACCGTTTCAACCCTTAGATAAGAACTTAATAAAACATTTACCGGAAGGTCCAATGCCTTCTATAAATTTTAAGAATCATGTATTTGAAAACACGTCTTAAATATCTAACATGGTGTAGTTTGTTTAACCAGTAAACTTAAGCACAACCATATAAAATGTTTTTAGTTTCTTTCTATAAATAAAAATAAATCTTAAAAAAAGTGGATTATACTTATTAAAATATTAATTGCTAAGTCAAAGAATCACTCTCAAAAGATACTTTATTCATCTTCAGCCAAGCATTTGTTTTCAAGCTCTTGCTCTTATATTCTAGTTGAAGACTGGGATAGTTTCCAGGCTATTTTGGACCATACCTATAAAATGCATGTCAAATCAGAAGCCAGCCTGCATCCTGTTCTCATGTCGGAAGCTCCGGTGAGACAAACACTTCCGTGTTTCTTTAGTTGTTCTTTTTTCCTTTAGTTTTCAGCTCATTTGAAGAATATTTACCTTTTTCCTCAAAGAAGTTTAAAAAGTTATATTTTGAGTTTGAAAATTAGGGAAGGGGGGATTAATTTCTAACTACTATCATAACTTTTATTATTTCAGTAAAAGATTCAGAGAACTATAATACACAATAATGGGTCCTAGTGGTTATCTACATTTCCATGGATTTAAAATTTATTTTCTTGAACTGCCTCCCATTCTGGATTATGTATCATCCTGTATGCCACAAGGTCATTGTATATCTGCTTTTATACTCAAGCTCCAAGAAGTCAGATGCTTAACAAGGGCTGATTGTTTCTATGAAGTCTCTTGTGAAATACATTTAGTACCTAGCCAGAAAGGGCCCAGAAGGCTAGCATAATAACCACCATGATCAATATCTTGTTGCTGTTTCTAATTATAGTTTCTTTGGGAGCACCAACTATAAAGGGAGAGTTTGGTGTTTTAAAATTAAATTTTTTTTTTTCTATTTTTTGACAGGCAGAGTGGACAGTGAGAGAGAGAGACAGAGAGAAAGGTCTTCCTTTTTGCCATTGGTTCACTCTCCAAAGGCTGCCGCGGCTGGCGCGCTGCGGCCGGCGCACCGCGCTGATCTGATGGCGGGAGCCAGGTGCTTCTCCTGGTCTCCCATGGCGTGCAGGGCCCAAGCACTTGGGCCATCCTCCACTGTACTCCCTGGCCACAGCAGAGAGCTGGCCTGGAAAAGGGGCAACCGGGACAGAATCAGTGCCCCAACCAGGACTAGAACCTGGTGTGCCGGTGCCGCAAGGCGGAGGATTAGCCTATTGAGCCGCGGCGCCAGCCTAAAATTAATATTTTGTTTTGATTACCAGATATGCTCTTAAGATTTAATAATACTTTATGTTTCTGAGAATCCTGATTTCCTTGTATTTTTGAGAAGCTTATACTTTCTGGAATTCATAGTAGTTTTACTAATTATAAATTTAATTTATATCTGATTTGTCATACTTGTTTACAACAAATGTAGATATTATAAAAGGTCATTTACTATATTTCATTGTTTTTAAATTTTGCTAAGATAGTACTATAATGTAGCTTGAGGTAAGTCAGCATTTTAATTATTAATAAGTAATTTGCATTTCTTTATTCTTTTTCAGTGGAATACTAGAGCAAAGAGAGAGAAATTAACAGAGTTAATGTTTGAACACTACAACATTCCTGCATTCTTCCTTTGTAAAACTGCAGTTCTGACAGCGTATCCTTGAAAGAATAATACTCAGCTTTTCTCTAGAACAATATATGATGCTGCCAAAGATACGAGACAGTCCTGGCAGAAGACATGAGCCAATTCTCACTCATTCAGAAGTTGCTTTTTTCTCTATACCTTTCCTTTTTAGCTGTCTGACTCATATTGAAACTGATGATATACCAGAAGATGTGAGAAGAAAATAGGAAAGTGACGTTCAGATCATATTTGCTTTTTTTTTTTTTTTAATATTTATTTTATTTGAAAGTCAGAGTTACACAGAGAGAGGAGAGGCAGAGAGAGAAGTCTTCCATCCAGTTGTTGATTCCTCAATTGGCCACAATGGCTGGAGTTGCGCGGATCCAAAGCCAGGAGCCAGGAGCTTCTTCCAGATCTCCCACATGAGTGCAGGGGCCCAAGGACTTGGACCATCTTCTGCTATTCCAGGCCATAGCAGAGAGCTGGATTGGAAGTAGAGCAGCCAGGTCTTGAACCGGTGCCCATATGGGATGCTGGCGCTTCAGGCCAGGGCATTAACTTGCTGTGCCACAGCACCATCCCTGAGATCATATTTGTCAACTTTTTTGTGTGTGTGTTTTTTAATAAAGGGAGTGTGGCTGTACAACAGTGTTTTAGCATATTAGCTAAAATGAATGCAAAGATTGCCATTTCCTCTCTCCCTTCTAATATCATACAAAATTGGAATTTGGCTATAAATTCATTTGAGATTTAAGCACTCATCAGATAGTTACTGCAAACACTTTAAAGATAAGGAAATATTATGTCTTGAATGCAAAGAATTTGTAATTTAAATATTCTTCTTAAAAGCTAAGTACTGTAACATATTTAAATAGTACTTCAAAACATTGGCAAAATTCTTAAAGAAGTACTTGATTAATCTGAATTTTTTGTATAGTAATTGTGATAATTCAGAGGAAGAATATAATAGCTTGGCAATCCCTTATAAAGATAATAGGATACAGTCATTTGATGTAGAAGAAAGAGCCCTGCACTTAAGGATCGACTGTTTACAGAAGTGTGGTCCTGAAACATGAGATTAATGTTTTACTCATATAACCTGTACACCTCCCTGGCTTGCTATAATATTCAAGTAAGTTTTTGTATACATTTGAGAATCACTGTGGTAACAGTTATCTAACATTTTTCTGTAGTGCTGTATCTCTGAGATGGCTTTAGCAAAAGTACAAGTACTCTCTTGACTCTTGGTTGTCCCATGGGCTCCTATTCTCACCCGTGTCATCCCCAGTTTACAGTTGGATGTCCCAGGAATAGCTTAGGTGGTCCCTCCTTTATACCCCCTGCCCCAGGGTATTCTAGACATTTTGCAACTTTAGTGATCTGTTTGACTAAATGAGATATCCTTCAGGGCAGACAATTTCTTTTCACCTTTATGTGTACTCTGTGCAACAGACTAAATAGGCACATAATAGATATTCAGTAAGTATTTGAAGAAATGAATGCCCCTGGTCCTAAACATGAGTTTAGGGTGTTCATGTGATATAGGCCTTCAGCAACACAGAGCTGTAAGAAATGGGATCCTGTCGTATTCACTGGATATCCAATACACCTGGAGTAGCTCTTCTACCCCAGTGAGTTGGAAGAATTGGGAATTGTCACTCAACTGCCAAACTGCTGAAATGATTCCTCAGTGCTACTTAAGAATGGGTGTAGTCCCTGGCTCAAATATCACACATCCTACTCGTTCTTACCAAGTTGCTATACATTTTGTTAAATGCTTTTCAATTTGTTTAAGTTCTTTTATCAAACTCAAGAGATTTTGGATGATTGTATTCATTTTGACAAGCTTAATAGATGTCTTTGGGACAAAGATTTCCCTGAGTTCCTCCCACCATCATTCTAGAAGTATTGCTGCCTGTCATTTGTTTTTAAGCTGGAGCTATTATTTGATACTAGATTTTATTCCTAGATTTACTTGAACATATGTTAAACTGTAATATATGTTTTAAAAATGGCTTCTGAAATACAAGCCTTGTCCTTAGGAACTTTGATACTTTCTTTTCCTTAATACTTTAAACTAGATTTGCTAATGGTCGATCTACTGGTCTGATTTTGGACAGTGGAGCCACTCATACCACTGCAATTCCAGTGCACGACGGCTATGTCCTTCAGCAAGGTAAATATATTTAACTGGGTATGTTCAGAAGATTTTAGATGTCAGGAGGGCACTAATGAATATTAAAGTATGTCAGTTTCCATATATCTTTTTTATATGAGCTTTAAAAAGTCTTCAGTGTGTGTGTATATATATATATATATATTCAGTATATATAATGTATATATATACTTTAGAGACTTATTTATTTATATTTATTTGAAATTCAGAGTGACAGGTTGGGGGAGACAAATCTTCCATCCACTAGTTAACTCCCAAAAAGACAACAGCTGGGGCTGGGCCAAGCCAAAGGCAGGAGCCTGGAACTTTATCCAGGTCTCCTATATGAGTGGCAGGGTTCCAGGAACTTGAGACATCAAATGCTGCTTTCCCAGCTGCATTAGGAGGAAGCTGGATTGGAAGTGGAGCAGCTGAGATTTGAACCAGCACTGTGATATGGGCTGTTGGTGTCTCAGGCAGCAGCTTAACCACTGAACCACAAAGTTGGTCCCATTTATGTCTACTTTAAAGAATAGTTCAGTTAATTCTACTTGAAAAAAATTGTTCATGTAGAAACATACAGAGGAAGTTTTTCCCAAGGAGTTAGTACTTAATACTCTCTTAGTCTTATTTTATCGATCTCACAGGCATTGTGAAATCTCCTCTGGCTGGAGACTTTATTACTATGCAATGCAGAGAACTCTTCCAGGAAATGAATATAGAATTGATTCCTCCATATATGATTGCATCAAAAGTAAGTAATAATTGTGGAATTTATCTCCAGCTCCCCATCCCTGTGTTGTGAACTCTGTTAACCTAGCACATCTTGGTATTCCCAGGAAGCTGTTCGTGAAGGATCTCCAGCAAACTGGAAAAGAAAAGAGAAGTTGCCACAGGTTACAAGGTCATGGCACAATTACATGTGTAATGTAAGTAATGTTAAATTTCCTTATAAAAGTGTTACAAGCTGAAATCCTTGAGTAGAATATGGGCACATTATATTTTTAATGATAGGGGCCGGTGTAGTGGCACACTTGGTTAATCCTCCGCCTGCGGCACCAGCATCCCATATGGGTGTTGGTTCTAGTCCCGGTTGTTCCTCTTTGAGTCCAGCTCTCTGCTGTGGCCTGGGAAAGCAGTAGAGGATGGCCCAGGAGGAGGCTCCTGGCTCCTGGCTTCGGATTGGTGCAGTGCCAACAGTTGTGGCCATTTGAGGAGTGAACCAACGGAAGGAAGACCTTTCTCTCTGTCTCTCTCACTGTCTGTAACTCTGTCAAATAAATAAATAAAATCTTAAAAAATAAAATATTTTAATGATAGTTACAAACAAAAGTAATAGTTTTTCAGAGATGGGGGTGCACTTTTCATGTTTTTCAAACATCTCTACAAACTACTACATTTTCATACAAATGAATACGTTGAGACCTGGAGGGAATTTTGGTTGTAGGGTAGAAAGAAGCATTATGTTATTCTTCACATATTTTGTCTAAGAAAATGGTTTTAATTTTAGTACAGACTTGATTTGTATTAATCTGATATTCTCCTAACACCGGCTACTCATGAAGAACAGAGGTTTATTTTGGCTTATGGTTTTGGAAGTTCACAGTCTAAGGTCAGTTAGGCCCCAATGCTTCAGCCTTCTGGAAAGGGTGGTGGGTGGCAGTGGCAGAGGGTTTGTGGAGGAATGATCGCATGGTGAGCCAGGAAGCAGTGTTGAGCTAGGCCCAACTCAGGCTTATATAACTAGCCTCCCCAGAACTGCTTTCTGAAGGCAAACCCTCAGTGATCTAAGGTCCTCCCTCCCACTGGGCCTAGCTCCTGAATTCCATAATTGGATTGTTTCTACCCTTACTGCCATTAACTTACAATTTTTGCAGTTTAAACATCTGCATGATTTGGAAGCCAATCATGTTGAAACTATAAGCTGCCAGTATGACTCAGTTATGTTGTTTCCCAACATCAGTCAGCCATATCAAAAGTGTGTGTTACTGTTCTTATCAAGGAACTGATGGAAGCTTCTCTTTACTAAAATTCTCTCTGAACATGTGGCTTGCTGACAGGAGAGACGTTAGTAAAACAATTTCTCTGGGCTGATGGTATGGCACAGCAGGTTAAAACCTCCACCTGCAGTGGGCATCTCATGTGGGCGCCGGTTCAAGTTCTGGCTGTTCCACTTCCAATCCAGCTCCCTGCTAATGTGCTTGGGAAAGCAGCAGAAGATGGCCCAAGTCCTTGGGTCCCTGCACCCATGTGGGAGACCTGGAAGAAGCTCCTGGCTTTAGATCAGCTCAGCTCCTGCTGTTGTGGCATTCTAGAGAATGAACCAGCAGATGGAAGACCGACCTCTCACTCTCTGTCTACCTCTCTGTAACTCCTTCAAATAAAAAAAAATTCTCATACCACAGATACATGTTAATTTTTTAATGATTTATTTATTTATTTGAAAGGCAGAGCAAGAGTGAGAGAGATGGGGCCAGCACTGTGGCATAGTAGGCTAAGCCTCCGCCTGCAGTGGGCACTGGTTCATGTCCTGGCTGCTTCTCTTCCAATCCAGCTCTGCTTATGGCCTTGGAAAGTAGTAGAAGATAGCCCAAGTGCTTAGGCCCCTGTACCCATGTGGGAGACCCGGAAGAAGCTCCTGGCTTTGGATTGTCCCAGCTCCAGCCGTTGTTGGCCATTTCAGGAGTGAACCAGAGGATGGAAAACCTTTCTGTCTCCCTCTCTCTGCCTGTATACTCTACCGCTCATGTAAATAAATAAAATCTTAAAAATAAATAAATAAAAATGTTTAAATCCACTATAGTTTTTTCGTAAGACATGTTTTCCACTGTGAGACTGATATCTGAGTTTTTTGTATCATATTTTTTTCAAGTATTAGTACAGGATAGATTACATGATCAATAATTTTCTTTAGATACTTTTCCTTAGCAACCCAGAATTCATGTATTTCACAACAAATTTTTATTTTTTAATATTTTTTAAAGATTTATTTTATTTATTTGAAAGAGTTACACAGAGAGAGGAGAGGCAGAGAGAGGGGTCTTCCATCCATTGGTTCACTCCCCACATGACTACAATGGCTGGAGCTGCACCGATCCGAAGCCAGGAGCCAGGAGCTTCTTCCAGGTCTCCCATGCGGATTCAGGGTCCCAAGGACTTGGGCCATCTTCTACTGCTTTCCCAGGCCATAGTAGAGAGCTGGATTGGAAGAGGAGCAGCCAGGACTAGAACCGGCGCCTATATGGGATGCCGGTGCTTCAGGCCAGAGCTTGAACCCACTGTACCACAGCACTGGCCCTCACAACAAATTTTTAAACTGCTTCATACTATGTGTAATTATTAAAAGTTGCATAAGATATAATTCTGTGTGTATATGTATGTACCTTTAAGTAATGAAATCCTACTTATTTTTTAAAGATTTATTCACTTACTGGAATGGTAGAGTTACACAAAGAGAGAAGGAGAGGTGGAGAGAGAGATCTTCCATCCGTGGGTTCACTCCCTAAATGGCTGCAATAGCCAGAGGCTGTGTTGAGCTAAAGTCAGGAGCCAGCGTGTGGGTGCTGGACTCAAGCAGTTGGGTCATCTTCCCCTGTTTTCCCAGGCGCATTAGCAGGGAGCCAGATCAGAAGTGAAGCAGCTGGCTCTGGAACCAGTGCCCATACGGAATGCCAGCACTGCAGGCTGTGGCTTAACCCTCTGTACCACAGCGCCAGCCCCAAAATCTTATTTCTAAATTTAAACTTATTGGAAAAAATGATGTTTGGGAACTCATTTTGTTATATGGAAATATGGTACAAGAGTTTCTACTTGTTACCTCTTGTTGTTTTTTTCTATAACTGTTGTAACTTTAATGTATATAATTTGACAGCTAATGTAAATGTTTAGAATTGGGTTTTTTGATACTCAGAGTCTTCATGGAGATTTAATATTCTTGAAAGTTACCCATCCAGAAATGTAGTCGTTTCATTCAGAAAAGTGCTTGAAATATAATGTTACAGAAGTGTAGATGGTAAAGATATATGTCAAACTTACTTCTTAAATGTTTTTTTTCCATCCATAGTGTGTTATCCAGGATTTTCAGGCTTCAGTACTTCAAGTGTCAGATTCAACTTACGACGAACAGTATGTTTTATTTAAACTATGCTTCTTCATAAGTGAAGAAATGATTTGCTTATATAAAAAATTATAGAATATTTAATTGGTATAGATATAAAGTTATGCCAAAATGTATTGATTAACATTTTTTAAATATTCTCATTCTGACTTATTACAAGTTGGTAATTCCTAAGTAGTTTATAATTTTGGAGAGGATTGTTCTTGCCTTTGGTGTAATAAATATTGTTTAATGTTTTCAGAGTCGCTGCACAGATGCCAACCGTTCATTACGAGTTCCCCAATGGCTACAACTGTGATTTTGGTGCCGAACGGCTAAAGATTCCTGAAGGATTATTTGACCCTTCCAATGTGAAAGTATGAAAGTTTCTTCATAATTAGCTTAGATTTTTCTTTATATGTAAACAGCTTGTATAGTTATAAAGTATAAATAAGACTGACTTTTTGGATATGTTTTACTGTACAAAGTTCTTCCATGTGACTGCTTATTTTCTTTTCTTGTAGGGGTTATCAGGAAATACAATGTTGGGAGTCAGTCATGTTGTTACTACAAGTGTTGGAATGTGTGATATTGATATCAGACCAGTAAGTACCCATCTCCTATTATGCTGTAAAAATGTCTTTTAGGGTAGCAAAATGTCCCAGAAATCACTGTTAGGGTGGCAGCTTTGGCCTTTGACTTTGAAGTTCATTTTATAACAGGACTGTTTATGTAAAAAGGTGAAGTACTACAAAAGGAAAAATGCAAAACTCTAGAGCTGTAGTGTCCGACGTGGTGGCTAATGGCTGCATGGATCAATGTGAATTAAAAGAAGAATTTAGGGGCTGGCACTGTGTAGTGGGTAAAGCTGCCTCCTGCAGTGCCAGCATCCCATATGGGTGCTGGTTCGAATGTGGCTACTCCACTTCCATCCAGCTCTCTGCTGTGGTCTGCTCTCTGCTGTGGCCTGGGAAAGCAGTGGGGGGTGGCCCAAGTCCTTGGGCCCCTGCACCCATGTGGGAGACCTGGGAGAAGCTCCAGGCTCCTGGCTTTGGATTGTCCCAGCTCCAGCCATTACGGCCTTATAGGAAGTGAATCAGTGGATAGAAAATCTCTCTTTCTCTGTCTCTCTCTGCCTCTGTCCCTGTAACTGCCTTTGAAATAAATTTAAAAATCTTTAAAAAGAAAAGTTTGAAAATTGAGGTCTTCAGTTGTACCAGCCTCATAAATATGGCTAGAGCTGTTATTGTGGACAGTGTAGATAATGGAGCATTTCCCTCATCACAGGAAGGTATGGTTTTAAATTAGCTTTCACATGGGGTTTATTTTAGGTGGTGGTCAAAATTTTTCTGTTTCGGCAAGTTTTAAACTCTTGTCAAGTTTTATATACTATATTCATTATTAGATGGATTATATCTTACTTAAACCCTAGGTTCCAACTTATAACCCACAGCCTTGATTTTCTTTGAGTTAGTTTGCTTTGAGTGTGGTGCTAATAGCATTGGATGTTTAAAAACCATGTTATTCCAAAGACTTTTGATTGTGCAAACCATTCTTTATTTCAACTAGTGACTTAACTGGGTATGTGCTGCTTCTAGGATAATAAATTTGGAATTTTTTAGAGCAAGTTCAAGGCCACTTTGGAAGAAAATTGAAGTATATTTATTGCAAGAGTGATAACTTCCTATTTTTGGTGAAATTTTTTCTTTTAATTAAACTAACATTGATTGCCAAGGAAATATTTTTCCATTTTATTTCAACATTTAGGTGATTTAGTGGGCAGGCTTTTGGCTTATTAGCCCTTGAGACACCCACATCCCATATCAGAGTGCCTGGGTTTGATGCCCAGTTCCACAGTTCCTGCTAATGTGGCACCTTGGGAGATAGCAAGTGATGGCTCAGTGGTTGGGTCCCTGCCACTCACCTGGGAGACCAAGATTGAATTCTCAGCTCTTGGTTTCAGCCCAGCCCAACACAGGCTGTTTTGGCATTTGGGGAGTGAACCAGCAGTGAACCTTACTCTTCTGTCTCTCTCTTACTCTCTCTTTCAAATAAATAAATTAAAAAAATTCTTTTAATTTAGGTAATTTTGACATTTGGAATGAGTTTTTGAAATAGGAACTTAGCTACCAGAAGAGAAGATTGACATTTAACTTTCCTATGCATATATGCAAATTAGAAGTAAATATACTTATAAATAGAAATTTATACTTGAGAAAGCCTCAGCATTTGTATTTTGAAAAAGCATACTGTGTGATTCTGATCCACACCCCTGCAAAAGAGAAGCATAGCGATCATTTTGGTCAGGAATATTTTCAGGGTATATTATTGTCCATCATGATCATAAAATAATCTTGGCTGGCACCGTGGCTCAACAGGCTAATCCTCTGCCTTGCGGCGCCGGCACACCGGGTTCTAGTCCCGGTCGGGGCGCCGGATTCTGTCCCGGTTGCCACTCTTCCAGGCCAGCTCTCTGCTGTGGCCAGGGAGTGCAGTGGAGGATAGCCCAAGTGGTTGGGTCCTGCACCCCATGGGAGACCAGGATAAGCAACTGGCTCCTGCCTTTGGAACAGTGCGGTGCGCCGGCTGCAGCGCGCCAGCCGCGGCAGCCATTGGAGGGTGAACCAATGGCAAAAGGAAGACCTTTCTCTCTGTCTCTCTCTCTTTCACTGTCCACTCTGCCTCTCAAAAAGTAAAAAAAAAAAAATAATAAAAATAAAAAATAAATAAATAAAATAATCTTCTTGTATAATTTTTATTTATTTAAATTTGAGAGGCAGAAGATAGATCCCCATCTGCTGGTTTGCTCCCAAATGCCTGCAGTGGAAAGGGCAGAGTAGGGTTGAATCTGGGAGTTGGAAATTCAGTCCAGGTCTCCCATATTGGGTGGCAGGAACCCCAGCTACCAGAGACGTCACCACTGCTTCCAAGGGTCTACATCACTGGGAAGCCGGATCTGGGCTTTGAATTCGGATACTCTGATGTGGGATGCAGGCATCTTAACTGCAAGGCTAAAATACCTGCCCCTTGTCTGATTTTAAGTACTTCCAAGTGAGCATTCTAGGGTGAAGTTATTATAAAATGTACCTCTAGTTAAATATCAGCTATCTGCCAGAAAATTAGGATTTTTAGAATAATTGCATTAAATGAATGATTCTTAAACTTTATTAGAATTATCTGGGGAGTTTCAAGCAATAAACAAAAACCTCTCCTGGATCTCATCCCTGGAGCTTTTTACTTAATTTTTCTCACAGATATATATTTTTCAATTTGTTTATTTGAATGGTAGAGATACAGAGAAGGAGAGAGAGAGGGAGAGAGATCTTCCATCTGCTAGTTCACTTCTCAGATGGCCATAATGATCAGGGCTGTGCCAGGCCGAAGCCAGGAGCTTCTTCCATGTCTCCCACGTGGGTGCAGGGGCCCAAGGACTTCAGCCATCTGCTGCTGCTTTCCTAGGCACATTAGCAGGGACCCGGATCACAAGTGGAGCAGCCGAGACTTGAACCAGTGCCTGTCCCCTGCAGGTGGAGGCTTAAGCTTCTATGCCACAGTGCTGGCCCCAGTGTTGATATTTTAAAAGCTCTCCAAGATGGGTTGAACATTTGGCCTAGTGATTAACATGTCAGATAGGATGCTTGCATACCCTAATGGAATAATAAGGTTCTGTTCCTGTCTCCAGCTCCTAATTCCAACTTCTTGCTAATTCAGACCCTGATAGATAGCAGTGATAACTCAAATAGTTGGATTCCTGCCATCCACATGGGAGATCTGGATTGATTTCCCAGCTCCCAGCTTTGGCCCAGCCCAGTCCTAGCCATTGCAGGCAAATGGGAAGTGGAAAGAACACACAGGAACTCACTCTTTATGTCTCTCTCGCTCTCCCACTTCCCCTCTCAAATAAAGATAAAAATTATAAATAAAAGCTTGCCAAGTTGAATGGGTAGCCAAGATTGAGAACCACTGTATTAAACTACTAGGTCTACACATATAGAAGTAAAAAAATTTCACTGTTGCATGCATTTGGGAGTGCCAGCAGATGAGAGTTCTGTCTCCATCTCTCTGTCCCTGTCTCTTTGCCTTTCAAGTAAATAACAATTTAAAAAGTAAAACATTTTCAAAAAAAGGAAAATTATTAGTAGAGAACAGTTTTATTGGTAGTTTTATTTAGCACTGTTGAAAATCGTTGGAACTAATTTGTTTTTCTTGTTTTTATTCTAGGGTCTCTATGGCAGCGTGATAGTGGCAGGAGGAAACACACTAATACAGAGTTTCACTGATAGGTTGAATAGGGAGCTTTCTCAGAAAACTCCCCCAGTAAGTTCTGTTTGCTCTTTAGTGATATTCTTCATTAAATGCCTTCACCAGTGGTATAGTTTTACAGATAAGCATTTTTTTCTCAGTAGATAGATTTTTTTGTGTGTGTTTTGTGTAGAATTACTTAAATTTGGGTAATATTTTTTATTATTAATCAGATTTCTTAAATGACAACTACTGGTTACCCTTACATGATGTGAATTTTATTTTGTTCATTAATTGTATACTTAAATGCCTATTATCTGCTTGACAGTAGGAATATAAAATATCCTGCACACTGAGGGCTAGGCAGGCTAGCCCTGTAAAAGCTGGCAGCTGTAATGTTGAGTGCTTCAGTATGTCATGAGCCAGATGTATCTTGTCACTCAGAAGCAAATGCTTAATTCTCAGGACTATCAGGAAGGCATCATGAATGGGTTAACTGGCTGCTGATTTTCTGAAGGACAGCTGGGTAGAGGAAATTGCATGTGCAGAAGTGTGATGGGAATAGTGTGTGTTCTAGTAATTCCGAGTAGTCTGCTTGTAGTCTGTGCAGACACAGGGAAAGCGGTATGGCTGGAAAGATGGCTGATGTGTAAGGCACTTCAGCT
Organism: Lepus europaeus; assembly: GCF_033115175.1. Lineage (NCBI taxonomy): Eukaryota > Metazoa > Chordata > Mammalia > Lagomorpha > Leporidae > Lepus > Lepus europaeus. Next base: position 100,325,398 of record NC_084828.1, on the reverse strand, counting down.
TGTGGAGAATGGAATTAGAAGAACTTATTTTTGGTGCAAAAACAAACTGAAATCCACACATGCCATGAATCTTCAAAAAGTTCATGAAAAATGCATACTAGATTTTTTTTAAAATTCCTGGATTTTAAAACATTTTTTCATCATAAATAAACTTACCTTTTAATCTCATTTAAGGACCTTTATATTAGTGCTGTGCTAATGAAGTACTCCAAATTGGTGGTTTAAAAACAGCAGAAATAATTGTCTCACAGTTCTGGACCATACTGTCTCTGAAATCTATGTGGAGACTATTCCTTCCCTCTTTGTACCATTTGGTGGTTTGCAGCAATCCTTGGCTTCAGTTGTGGTATGTCTGTTAAGGACATTAGTCATATAGGATTGGGGGACCACCTTACTCCTATGTGACCTCTTCTTATATCTTAATTACATCTGCAAAGATCCTCTTCCCAGATTAGGTCACATTCACAGGTACCAGCCAGGGATGAAGACTTTATCTTTCAGAGGGACAATTAAACTCCTAGCAGATGAGTAGAGGTTATGTCTAATTAAGGAGTACTTCGGATTTTTTTCAAAGGTAACAGCAAACTTATAGGGTAAAATCTGGCAGAGGGTTGATGAGGTCATATGTATGTTTTAAAAGGATCACTGTGTATGTCATGGTAACTTTTAAAAGGAGAACCTGATTTGAGGAGATCATTTACACAGAATAGCAGTCATGTTGAAATTTTAAGACTTCTTTCAAGGGAGTTTTTGTAAGGTATTTTTCACCAAATATTACATTTTTAAAATCTTAATAGGAGTTACATATACCCTAAAATATTTAATAATCTTTTAATTTCTCATATAAAGGACTATTTTACCGTAAGCCACATTTTTATAAAAATTGAAAGTGGTGTGTGAGTATTGATACAATATTGACATTTGCTTCATATTTACTACATTCTTGGAGATACTGTCTGATCTAAAGCACCCCTCAATTACAGTACCAATCATTTGATTTCATTAAAGTCTCTGAATAATGAGTATAGACATGGGTGATCTAAGGTTTATAAAGACCACTTAGAAACTCTTTGTCCTTTAGGAAGTAATTAAAAATCAGTGAAATGGGAAAAGAATTTGATTGTGATATTGATCTTTTATCCTCTTCAGAAACCCATGTTCACCCCTCCTGCCTTCAGCAACACCTGCATATCCCATACTTTAATAAATCCTGTCATACATTTTGCTGCAAATAAGACATTAAGTGTGTTCATATATATAGTAATTGGGAGTTATCTTTTATTTTTTTTATTTTTATTTTTATTTTTTTGACGGAGTTAGTGAGAGACAGAGAGAAAGGTCTTCCTTTTCTGTTGGTTCACCTCCCAAATGGCCGTTACGGCCGGCGCGCTGCTGTATCTGAAGCCAGGAGCCAGGTGCTTCCTCCTGGTATCCCATGCGGGTGCAGGGCCCAAGCACTTGGGCCATCCTCCACTGCACTCCCGGACCACAGCAGAGAGCTGGATTGGAAGAGGAGCAACCGGGACTAGTACCCGGCCCCCATATGGGATGCCGGCACTGCAGGCAGAGGGTTAGCCAAGTGAACCGCAGTGCCAGCTGGAAGGTGTCTTGAGAGCTATCCCCAGAGGTAGATTTCTAAGTGGGGGAAAAATCTTGATGTAGAAAGTGAGACGGGATAAGACCAAGCCCTAAGACTGTATGTGTCAGACAGAATACAAACTCACAGGGAAGGACTAGTTAGGAAGGAAAGCAGTCTAGTTATAAAGGAATGCATTTTGATTTGAAGGCCAAGAGTAAACTAAAATAGGGATGAGGATAACATTATAGCCTAAAAGAAAGCAGTAGGAGTCTGGGGAGGGCTATAGAAAAGGAGGCAGAGCAGGTTCATAATAAGTAACATAGGAAGCATGTGGTGAGTACCTGACTTACAGAATTAGATACATGCTTGCTATTATAGGATGTAAATCGTGGATGTTACACTTCGTAGTGTGCAGTTTTGTAATGTTTATATAATTTATCACATTTTGCATGTTAAAAGCTTTAATCAAAGTATAAACCTATATTTGAAAATTACCATGTTTAATATGTGTTCAAACGAGTAAGCCATTGGGAAGTCTTTGTCAAAACAATTTCCTGAGTTACCTGTTTCGTTTGATTGTACTAATGTTTATTCCTCTTTATTGTAGAGTATGCGGTTGAAATTGATTGCAAATAATACAACAGTTGAACGGAGGTTTAGTTCATGGATCGGTGGCTCCATTCTAGCCTCTTTGGTTAGTAGATAAGCTACTTTGCAAAAATATTTTACTGAATGAAATGTATAACTGAAAATATTAGATTTAGTAATGATGCTTAATTTACTAAATTATTAAATTTATTAATTTAATAAATGCTTCATTTATCTTTGCATTTTATACTTACCAAATGAATTATAGACCTTACCTAATAGCAATTTTATATGTTCTCCATATAACAAAATACTTTATTGCCTTTTTGGTGGACCTTTGTCAGCCTAATTCACTTTCCCCTCTCAGAGATGGAACTATGTTAACGTATTTATGTCTCTTTTAATAATGCCCCCATTGGCATTAGTTAGTACTTGTCTGTGGTGCACTTAAAATTAAACAATTCCTTCTCAGTTCTGATCATTCTCCACTATTTTAGTGTGAGGTATAGGAAGTCAGGAATTGGTTCTTGGGCCAAATAGTGATGGTGCTGGGTCTTAGGTGTGATGTGGACTGGTGTTTACTTTGAATCGAGAAAAAAAATCCTTGTAATTTTTTGCACCCTACTTTGGGAGCATTTCCCCTTTATCTGAAAGCAGCCAAAAAAGACACTGAGTACTTAAGCTTCTGACAGTTTCTGTTGTTGTCCTCAGAGCCAAGCTATCACAGCTCCAGTCTTCCTTGCCAGCTGTATTTTTTTAAAATTGATACAGTGTAACAGGTATTATAAAGACCTGATATTCTTTGTAACTTTCTAAGGTTAGGCTAAATAGTGTCTGGATGGTTTTTGGAGGAATGCAGAAATTAAAAGAATAACATAACTCTGTTAGAAAGGAGGGGATCTAAGAGGTCTGCAAAATTTAGGAGATGTTACAAAGATATTAAAAGTAAAAATGTTTAAACTGAGAATAAGGCATAATTCTATATCTTTCCATGTTACAGGGCACCTTTCAACAGATGTGGATTTCCAAGCAAGAATATGAAGAAGGAGGGAAGCAGTGTGTAGAAAGGAAATGCCCTTGAAAGAGTCCCAAGAGTCCGGTGTCACCTTACGTTTCATAGCTTTAGTCTACTCAGGAAAAGAATGACCATCTTTTGTAGAATGTTTATACATTTTTGCATATTTCAATTTCCACTTAAATTTTTTAAGGCTTTAACTGGCTCTATAAATTAAATGAGTTTGTGCTTTCCTTGAAATGCACTTATTCTTATTACAAGCATTTTATAATTTTGTATAAATGTCTATTTTCTCTAAATATTTTGCTTTTAGTAAAATGCTTTTCAACTCTGTTTAGTATATTAATTACCAGTGGATTGGTAGAATTGCTTTTTATTGATTAGTAAAAGTTACTGCCTATGCTTTTTACCTTAGGCTTACAAAATTCAATAAAAATTACTAGCCATTCCAGAATTTTTTTTGTACTGTTATGCATTGTGACTTGCTACTTTTTAAAATTTTTTAAATTTAATTTTACTTGAGAGACAGAAATATTTTCCATCTGCTGATTTATTCCCCAAATAAATGGACTGAGCCTGTATTGAGATCCAGGTCTCCCACATGAGTGGCAGAGACCCAAGTACATGTGTACCCTAGGGTACACATCAGTAGGAAGCTGGAAAGGAAAGTGGAGTTAGGCCTTGTACCCAGGCACACTGACGGGGGATGCTGGTATCCCAAGTGGTGTCAACTGCTGTACCAAATACCTGCCCCTGTAACTTGTTACTTTGAGTATCATTATTTTGAGTGAAAGTTCTTCCTGTTTGACAGGAATACCCACTTTTGCTTCATATTTTGTTAACAGTAGCTTTAAAAAATGTCCCTGAATTTCAAACACTACCCTGTTGTCTTTGCTATGGCAGTTAACATCATTTCCAGTCTTAAGGTAGAAGGTGATATCAGATTTATAAAAAGGAAACTGACCCTGGATTTAATACCTGATTTTTTGTTTTTTAGAGATTTATTTTTATTTGAAAGAGTTACAGAGATCTTGTCTGCTGGTTCAGTTTCCTAATAACAGCAATGACCAGGGCTGGGCCAGGCTGAAGCCAGGAGCCTGTAACTCTTACCTAGATCTCCAACATGGGTGCAGGGGCCCAAGGAATTGGGCCATCTCCCACTGCTGTCCCAGGAGCTTTAGCAGGGAGCTGGATGAGAAGTGCAGCAGCTACAACTCAAACTGGTGCTCATAAGGGGATGCCAGCCTTGCAGGAGGCAGCTTACTCCTCTGTGCCAAAATGCTGGCCCAGTATAACTGCTTTTTAAAAATTTCATAGCAGCATGACCACTTCCAGAATTAGTTTGTCATATTTACTTGACTGAAAACAGTTTATTTATGAACTTAAACATAGTTTTAATTCTTTATACACTGTTAACGCAAGAAAAATAAAATGGCAAATCAAGAGTTCACATCTTAGATAAGACTTGACTTCTGGACTTCAGAGTGTGGGAACTTTTTCTGAAGAAATTTTACATTCTTTTTCTCTAAATTTTTCTTCCTTACTGCGATGCGAATTTGTTTCTCAAGTCTCAATCTGGAATAATAAAAGCATAACAACAATTTATATAAAACAATTTCCCCATTAATACTATAAAAACATGTACAAATCAATTACATAAAACGTCTCAATCATGCCAGTTCTGTGTTTGGTATATTACACATAAAAGTTGAAAAACTGCTTTAAACCTACACAAATGACAATGAAATAAAAAAGCTGTTTTAAACCCCGACCACCTCTCCTTCCTGTTTCCAGATGGGAGAGAATGTTCAGATCTTTTTTCTTTTCTTTTTTTTTTTTTTAGGCAGAGTTAGAGATAGAAAGATCTTCCTTCCTTTGGTTCACTCCCCAAATGGCCGCTACGGCCAGCATGCTGCAGCGATCTGAAGCCAGGAGCTGAGTGCTTCTCCTGGTCTCCCATGCGGGTGCAGGGCCCAAGCACCTGGGCCATCCTCCACTGCCCTCCCAGGCCACAGCAGAGAGCTGGCCTGGAAGAGGAGCAACCGGGACAGAATCCGGAGCCCATATGGGATGCTGGCACTGCAGGCGGAGGATTAACCAAGTGAGCCACAGTGCCGGCCTCCAGATCTTGAGCTTTTTAACAGACTGGACCTGAAGTTTGATCTGATGTGATTGAGGTTATCTACATTATTTAAGAAACACTCTCTGGGGGTGGTGCTGTGGCGCAGCGGGTTAAGGCCCTGGCCTGAAGTGCCGGCATCCCACGTGGGCACTGGTTTGAAACCTGGCTGCTCCACTTCCCATCCAGCTCTGCTATGACCTGGAAAAGCAGTAGAAGATGGCCCAAATTCTTGGGCCCTTGCACCCATGTGGGACACCTGGAAGAAGCTCCTGGCTCCTGGCTTCGGATCGGCACAGCTCCAGCCACTGAAGCCAATTGGGAGTAAACAATTGGATGGAAGACCTCTCCCCCTCTCTTTCTCTCTCTCTGCCTTTCCTCTCTCTGTGTAACTGACTTTCAAATAAATAAATCTTTAAAATAAAAAAAAGAAAAACTCTTATTAAGTGTATTGGCTTTTTTACTTTTTTTTTTTTTTTTTTTTTTTGACAGGCAGAGTGGATAGTGAAAGAGAGAGAGAAAAGTCTTCCTTTTTGCCGTTGGTTCACCCTCCAATGGCCGCTGCGGCCGGCACATAGTGCTGATGTGAAGCCAGGAGCCAGGTGCTTCTCCTGGTCTCCCATGGGGTGCAGGGCCCAAGCACCTGGGCCATCCTCCACTGCACTCCCGGGCCATAGCAGAGAGCTGGCCTGGAAGAGGGGCAACCAGGAAAGAATCCGGCGCCCCAACCGGGACTAGAACCTGGTGTGCCGGCGCCGCAAGGCGGAGGATTAGCCTGTTAAGTCACGGAGCTGGCCAGGCTTTTTGACTTCTTGAAATACATCTTAACACTTAGCAGGGGTTCCCTGATTTCAAACAGCACTCAACCTAGCTTATGATTTTCCCTACACACACAGTAAGACTATGCTAAGAGGTGATGCACTGATTAGACTTACTACTTTTTATTTATTTTTTTAAATTTGAAAGAAAGAGGGAGAAAGGGAGTTTTTATCTGCTAGTTCACTTCCCAAATGGCAGCAATGGCCAGAGCTGGGCCAGTCCAAAGCCAGGAGTTTCTTTCCCATCTCCCACATGGGTACAGGGGCCCACGCACTTGGGCCATCTTCCACTGCTTTCCCAGGCCCATTAGCAGGGAGCTGGATTGGAAGAGGAGCAACCGGGACTTAAACCAGCACCAATGTGGGATATTGGCATCACAGACAAGGCCAGCCCCACTTAACTACTATCTAAATGAGTTTGTTCCATACACCAGCACCCTAGGATATAAGCAGTTGTGCCTCAGCTAAATTATGTTGAAGTGTAGAGTCCCTTGAATTATCAAAATTCAAAATGATAAATTCATGGATGCCAAGGTTCTATTGTATTTATGTTGGTATTTTATAGATTTGTAGGTCTAAGTTTATATAAAATATACAATTAAGAGACATGTACTTAATAATTACAATATGCAAGTGCTGTGGAGATCAGAGAAAAGACATCTGGGTGAAAACAGAATGCACATATTGGAAGGGAATATCATTATATCCTTAGAACTATCTATGAACTACATTGAATCTGTTCTCTATTAATATTACATTAACATGAAAAAATTTTAAGTACCAAGAAAATTATGTACATTTTCAGAAAAGTATAAAGTAAACAAAGTCAAAATGAGATTACTCTTTCCATTCATCAAATCTGCTCTAAATTTTGGCTCTTCACAAAAAATAAGCCCACCTGAAAATAAATATTTGCTATTAAGAATATTCAGAAGATTATTACATTCTGTGAAGGCAAGTCTAAAAAAGGTAGTTTCCAAAACAAAATCATTAGAATATATAAAGTCTACAAAAGTGACATAAAAATGACTAAGGGGCAAAAGATCAAATGGTACAATAACAGGCTTGGAGAAGTCATGGAGAAAAAAAATAGTCCATGCAGTCAGATTTCTTCAACTGCTTAGTACCTGAATGAGGTCCTAAATATGAACAGCTGGAAACAGCCCAAAACTGTTGAAACAGAAGAAGCAAAAGAGGGGAAAAGAACAAGACACATTAAGGAGACAAAGCAAAAATTCTGACTTTGATAAAGGGTAAGTAGCTTACGACTGAATTGTAGAATGCTGCTTGGGAGTTTGGATCTTATCAACAAGCTACTGTGTGTTTCTGAAGAACACTGACTTTAGGAAAGCTCGGAAGCAACATTTCAGTGGACAGGAGTGAGGACAGTGTTCAGTAATTCAATGTGATGAAAAGCGATGACTGCACAAGGCCAGAAACAGATGACATCCCGGACATTTTGCAGAAAGAATTAAATCAAGAACTGACCGAATCTGTTAACACTGCTGATGAAAGAGATTACTGATGCTTAGTGACAAGACAGAACAGGTTCACCACAGATAAATGGACTGTGAGCAGATGGCTGGTGCACTGGGGAAGATGAACATTTTAAACTGATTCTAAAGTATACTAACACTTCATAAAACTCAGTTGAAAGATTTCATTTCTGTTAAAGCTGTGTTTTTTTTTTTTAATTGTGGTTTTTTTGTATGGAAAACAGCTTTTGGAGAAGAAAAATTTCTGAAGATTGCTCAAAGTAGAATTATCAAAAGCAGTTGTTTAAAAAAAGTTGTGGTTGGAGCTGGCGCTATGGCATAGTGGGTAAAGCTGCTGCCTGCAGTGCCAGCATGCCATATGGGCACTGGTTCGAGGCCTGGCTGCTCCACTTCCAATCCAGCTCTCTACTATGGCCTGGGAAAGCAGTACAAGATGGCCCAAGTCCTTGAGCTCCTGCACCCATGTTGGGAGACCTGGAGGAAGCTCCTGGCTTCAGATTGGCGCAGCTCTCGCCGTTGCGGCCAATAGGGGAGTGGATGGAAGACCTCTCTCTCTCTGCCTCTCCTCCTCTCTCTGTGTGACTCTGACTTTTAAATAAATAAATAAATCTTTAAAAAAAAAAAAAGTTGTGGAAAAAAGCTGTGGTGATGGAGCTGGCACTGTGGCGTAGCGGGTAAAGCATCTGCCTGCAGTGCTGGCATCCCAGCTGCTCTATTTCCTATCCAGCTTCCTACTAATGCACCTGGGAAAGCAGCAGAGGATGGCCCACGTGCTTGGGCCCAGGCACACACCTGGGAGACCTAAAAGAAGCTCCTGGCTCCTAGCTTTGGATTGGCCCAGCCCTGACAACTGCGGGCATTTGGGGAGTGAACCAACAGATGGAAAATATCTGTCTCTCCCTCCCTCTCTCTGTAACTCTACCTTTCAAAAGCAATAAATAGATCTTGTGAAAAAAAAAAAAAAAAAAAAAAAAAGCTGTGGTGGCTATGCTGCCAATACTCCTATCTACTCCTATCTCCACTTTAACTTTCCAGCTCCTTTTCTCGCCCTGAATTCTGATTTCTATCACCTTTAGCCAGGAATCCTGCAGTTCCCCACCCATGTGTCTCTGTAGCCACAGTGATGGGAGTCGAGAAGCACCTTTGGCCCAGAAACTCAAATTCTTATCCCATCCAATTGCAGTTCTGATTAAACACTATGGCTTCTGTTTACATTTGGATGTGGATCCAGTATTTTAAAACAGCTTTTAAAACTCTCCCTTAGTTTTTATAATCATCACCTGGTGGTTCATAGGGCAAGTTGGATAAACTTCATGCAAGAGAAAATTTGCCATAGGAAATATGTGGAGATCAACATTCTGCAAGATAAGATGAATTCAGATATAATATAAAGGACTTCTCTTGGCCGGCGCTGTGGCTCACTTGGCTAATCCTCTGCCTGCGGCACCAGCACCCTGGGTTCTAGTCCTGGTTGGGGCGCCAGGTACTAGTTCCAGCTGCTCCTCTTCCAGTCCCACTCTCTGCTGTGGCCCGGGAAGGCAGTGGAGAATGGCCCAAGTGCCTGAGCGCTACACCCGCATGAGAGACCGGGAGGAAGTACCCAGCTCCTGGCTTCCAATCGGTGTAGCGCTCGCTGGCCGTAGCAGCCATTAGGGCAGTGAACCAACAGAAGGAAGACCTTTTTCTCTTTCTCTCACTGTCTAACTCTGCCTGGCAAAAAACAAAAAACAAAGGACTTCTCTCCTTAACCCCATTTTTATCAGCTTTGCAAAGACATGAGCTCTCATTTTATGGAACTGAGTTATTTGGACCTTCACTTTAACATTACAGGAAATATCTTTTTAAATGCAGATGGATAAGCAGCAAGGAAGACAAATTTGGAAGGCTATACACTAATGTTAGCACAGGTTTATAGATGACTTTTTTCTTTGTTACCTGATGTTTCATTTTTCCCTTAATGAATATGTATTATGTGTGCAATAATAGAAATTAAAACTATTTTAAAAGTTCAACATGTCATTTTACGTAAATATGATATGTTTCATTATTAAGGGAACTTGTGCTCACCTGACAAAACGGTCCACATAAGGCATTGCAAAGAAGCGTTTCCTATTGTATCTTTTGTTTAGGTACCATGGTATAGGCCACTGCTTGAACTTGTGCCTGCCAATAAAGAAAAAAGTTATTGTCTTGTAGAAATCATTTAATACATTTTCACTTTCCTAAATGAATTGATCCAAATAAGCATTAGCAGCGAATAAAATGCACTCAATTTTTTAGTGAAATGTTTTTCCAATTCTTTTCTGTATTGGATTAGATGGTTAGACAGCACTATGCTGTCCTAAATCTGGCTAGCTGGCTCAATACCACAAATTTCATTAAAAGGATGTAACAAAGAGAAAGTGCTAGTATATGGTACAACTACAAGAATACAAGGTCTAACTACCCAAAGTGCCTACTCCATTTTGCATACTGATGTTTAAAATTCTAATGATGCTTCCTTTTGGCTGTTCAAGCCAAATGTAAAAACAACATTCAGAAGAGAAATTTATTTACACTGAGCCTTCTCAATTATTTATACCTGTGTGAATTGATTATCAGAGCCTTTTCCAAAGTCTGACTCTTGGACTGGGTGTAGGAGAGACAAGGAGTAATAAAATATGTACTGTATCATAACTTGGCCTACGGGTTATCCTAGTGGTAATGGGGACAAATGGAAGCTGGTTCATACAACCAGAATCCTCAAGATTGCCTCTATGTAATAGAGCTGGGTTGTTTTTTTGTTTTTTTTTTTTTAATTTTATTTATTTATTTAGACAGGCAGAGTGGATAGTGAGAGAGAGAGACAGAGAGAAAGGTCTTCCTTTTTGCTGTTGGTTCACCCTCCAGTGGCCGCCGCGGCCGGTGCATCTCGCTGATCCGAAGCCAGGAGCCAGGTGCTTCTCCTGGTCTCCCATGCGGGTGCAGGGCCCAAGGACTTGGGCCATCCTCCACTGCCTTCCCGGGCCATAGCAGAGAGCTGGCCTGGAAGAGGGGGAACCGGGATAGAATCTGGTGCCCCGACCGGGACTAGAACCCGGTGTGCCGGCGCCGCAAGGCGGAGGATTAGCCTGTTAAGCCACGGCGCCGGCTAGATCTGGGTTTTTTTTTTTAATGTTGCTACTCTTTGAAATATTTATTTTTAAATCCATTTTTAACTACTTTCAACTACTTGAAAGGCAGAGTGAGAGTGAGAGTGACAGAGAAAGAGAAAGATGTTTCATCTGCTGGTTTACTCCTGGACTGGAAGAGGAGCAGCCGGGACTAGAACCCGGTGGCAATATGAGATGCCGGAGCCGCAGGCGGAGGATTAACCAAGTGAGCCACGGCGCTGGCCCAGGTGTCATGTTCTGAAACTAGCTTCATGGTTGTCTTTTTTAAAGATATTTATTTTAGGTCAGCGCCACAGCTCAATAGGCTAATCCTCTGCCTGTGATGCCGGGACACCGGGTTCTAGTCCCGGTCGGGGCACCGGATTCTGTCCCGGTTGCCCCTCTTCCTGTCCAGTTCTCTGCTGTGGCCCAGGAGTGCAGTGGAGGATGGCCCAAGTCCTTGGGCCCTGCACCCACATGGGAGACCAGGAGAAGCATCTGGCTTCTGGCTTCTGATCCAGCTCCCTGCTAATGTGCCTGGAAAACCAGAAGACAGCGCAAATAGTTGGGCCCCTGCCACCCACATGGAGCATTTGGAGTTCTGGGCTCCTGGCTTCATTCTGGACTGTTGTGGCCATTTGGGGAGTAAACCAGCAGATGGATGATCTCTAACACTCTGCTTTTCAAATAAATACATCTTTTTTTTTTTTTGTAAAGATGCTTATTTTGGTGCAAAATTTTTGAAATCTATACATACAAGTAACTTCAAAAAGTTCATGAAATATGCATATTATGAAAAAACCATGTGTGGATTTCAAAATATTTTTGCGCCAAAATAAGCTTACCTTTTAATTCCATTTTTCCATGAATTCTCTGATGTACCTTTATACATATCTACCGTATCTCAGATGGTAAGAGTTTCCTTAAAAGATATTGGGCAGGGAATGAGGCATGGTCTCAGCACTCTGATTTTAAGAGTCACAGTGTAATCTGTGTACCAGATGATTCTTCCAAAGATGTCTCTTCTCCAGGCACCAGGTCGAGCTTTTTCTTGACCAGTCTGAAGAAGCCTTAGGGCATCTTCTCTTTCCTGGACTACTTTATCTAAAGCATCCATGGACTCCACGACCTGAGAATAGAAGGATACAATTTCAACAACTGCCCACAACATTCCAAAGAGAGAGAACATACAGACTTACGTGACAGAAAATTCTATCATGAATATTTTTGTGAAGGAGGCACTCTGTTGACTGTTTTCTAAAAATCCTCTAGGCACAGGTATGAACACATGGGTGTTTATAATGCTGCTTTCTATATTTTTTAAAAAGGTGATAGTTTCATTTAAAAAGACATCTAGTTCTGATATCCATATATTAGTTTGTTTGGAGTGGGATACACTTAGATTGCTTTTGGAGAATCAGCTTGACTCAATCTATGTATTTCAAAACTCAGTGAGCTAGTACAAAGAAATAACAGGAGCCAACATTATGGGGTAGTGGGTAAAGCCGCCACCTGGGATGCCTGCATCCCATATGGGCGGCAGTTTCTGTCCTGGCTGCACCAAGTGCATGCCCCAAAAAGATACTATTAGAACTTCCACCCATTTTCATCAAACTTTCCATAAAGATAAAAAATATATACATATTTGTTTATAAAGAAATATTTATTTATGAACATTCATAAGTTACATATTGTAATGTCAGTTAGGTCAGACTTTGTTATTGCTGTGAATAGTGGGTCGGTTTTAGGCAGGCATGTGGGTATGTGTTATCCTTGAGCATCAAACACTGCATATCCTTATTAGTTTCTGAAAAGAACCCTCAAACAGGGCAGATTAAGTTAAAAAATATCTCCCCTATGCCTACTGCAGGTAGCTGAGACATGAAATAGATGTGAAAGTTACAATTTAGGTAAATTACCTCATAACCTATTTATTCAGTGTGCTCTCAGCACTTCTATTCTCAATTTCACTCAATGCTTTATTGCAGATGAATTCACATTTTTCCTCTAACTATATAAAATCCTTGAGAAATAAGAGATGGTAAGGTAAATCTTATCTTGACAGACAAACTTAGGAGAGTGAAGAGACCACTCTGGTAAGGGCCTCATAAAATTCTTTCACTTTTAGGAATTTTTAGTAAATCTGGCTATTGGCTGACTATTTTAGAGGGCTTGTCCAAGCAAGGGCAGGGCTTGAGACCTGTAACCAAATGTAATGTAATAGAAAGTAAATGGCCACCAAATCCAGAGTTAACATTCTAATGTTACTGCCAACAGACAAGAAGGCAAACCGAGAGGTAAGTTCAGTATCCCTGTAAACTCAACAACTCAAGAAGCTGCAGATTTTTAAGCTTTTCACATTTTGGATTTTTATATTAGGGATGCTCCTCAACCAATAAAGTCTATGCAAATATACCAAAACCAGAACTCTCAATTTTGCAACTTTTCTGGTCCCACACGTTTTGGATAAGAGGTTCACAACCTGTAACAATTAGATATACATTATTCATATCAATCTCAAGCCTTTTTTTCTATCTTATGTTTCTCAGAGCAAGTGTGACAGCCAAGAGAATACAAATTAATGGGACTATGTTCCAAAGTGACAGCATACACTTTTATTTGGAACCAGGAAAGAATTAAAGTAGCCTTACACTCCATTTTTGGAAAAAGAAAAAAAAGACTAAAAAATATACTTATAAAAATTATAATCCGTATTTTATCATTTCCCTTGTTCCTGTATTACAAACATGGAGGGAATAACATAATATCAAGTACAAGTATTTGTAGGTTTAGGAGAGGCAGAGGATAACGCAAATGTGCTAACACTCACAGGAGGAATCCAGGTGAAGGGATATGAGAATTCTTTGTATTATCTCATAATTTTTCCCTAGCTCCAATATTATGTTAAAGTAAAGTTAAAAATGTTATGTTACTCAACTTTTCCTGAGTCAGAATAACTTTTCCCATAATTAGGGCAAATAACTGAAATTTTATTCCATACGTTCTCTGACCATCTCTAGGGATCTTCCGTCCCTCCCCCCTAAAGGCAGTTGTCAGTAATGGCTGTGACTGTGGCAGAGAAAGGAGACCGGAGTAGCTGAGGTTGGGCAGCAGGACTGAAGCTATTACAAAAACTGAGTTTTCTTCGCACTGTCTACTTACTGTGGCACAGAAAAATCAATAAAGATTTGACCCCAAAGGAAAAAGTATACCTAAATTTGTATAAATAATTCATCGTGCTTCCACATGTGTAGAAAAGTTCTGAAGTTCTGGTGGATCGATAAATAAGAAACATGTAAGAAGGATTACCTCTGGAAGTGGGAACAGAAAAGCAAAATGATTTTTTTCCCCCCATTCTTTCTTTGAGAGGCAGAGGGACAAAGAGAGATAGTCCCCAAACGCCCGACATAGGTAGGCTGAAGCCAGAAGCTGGGAGCTCAATCCCGGTCCCCCACATTGGTGTCAGGAACCTAATCACCTAAATGATCACCACTGCCTTCCACGGTCTGCACTAGCAGGAAGCTAGGGCTGGCAGCTAGAGCCAGGTATTGAACACAGGCAATCTTATATGGATCTGGGCACCTTAGCTGGCATCTTCTAGGTTTTTCTTTTAATGATGAAGAAAAACTAATTTAAATAGCTGACCTTTTCACAACAATGTGAATATACTTTACTGAACTATACACTTAAAAATAGTTAAGATGGTAAATTTCATGTTGTTTTTAAAAAATGCTTATGTGTTAATTTTTATTTATTTGAAAGGAAGAGGGACAGAGAGGTAAAGAAACATCTTCTATCTGATAGTTTGTTCCCCAAATGCTGGCAACAGCCAGTGCTGTACCAGGTCAAAGCCAGAAGCCTGGAATTCCATCTGGCTCTCCCACATGGGTGGCAGGTACCCATGTACTTGAACTAGCATCTGCTGCCTCCCAGGATGCAAAAAAGTAGGAAGCTGGAAACAGAAGAGCCAAAATTTGAACCAGGCCCTCTGAGAGGGGATGTGGGCACCCCAAGCAGTGATTTAACTGCTGTACCACAACATCTGCTCCTTTGTTGTCTTTTACCTCAGTAAATTAAAAAAACAAAACACTTATCTGGTTGGTGAGAAACTAGCCAAAGTGGAACTACAACTGTAAAGTGGTGCAGCTCCTTTAGAAAACAGTTTGGCAGTTTCTTGATAAACACAAACTCAGAGGCCTACATCATAGCATAGCAGGTAAAGCTCCTGCCTGTAATACTGGCATCCCATATGGGTACCGGTTTGCATCCCCGGCTGTTCCACTTTCAATCTAGCTCCTGGTTAACAGTCTGGGAAAAGCATTGGGGAGATGGCCCAAGTGCTTGGGCCCCTGCACCATATGAGAGACCTGGAAGAAGCTCCTGGCTCCTGGCTTTAGCCTGACCTAGCCTTGGCCATTGCAGCCATCTGTAGCATGAACCAGCAGATGGAATATCTCTGTTTATCTCTCTCCCTCCCTCCCTATAGCTCTGATTTTTAAATACATTAATCTTAAATTAAACAAAACAGGAGCCTGAGATACTAGCATCTCATATGGGCACTGGTTCGAGTCCTACCTACTCAACTTCAGATCCAGCTCTTTACTAATGTGCTTGGGAAAGCAGCAGATGATGACCCTAGTGCTTGGGCCCCTGCACCCACATGGGAGACCTGGAAGAGGCTCCTGGCTCCTGGCTTTATCCTGGCCCAGCTCTAGCTGTTGCAGACATTTGGGAAGTTCACCAGTGGATGGAAGATCTAGCTCTCTCTGTCTGTCCCTGTCTCTGTAACTCTGATTTTCAAATAATTAAACAAATCTTAAAAACAAACAAGGGGCTGGCACTGTGGCGCAGCAGGTTAAAACCTCCACCTGCAGTGCTGGCATCCCTATGGGTGCTGGTTCAAGACCCGGCTGCTCCACTTCCGATCCAGCTCTCTGCTATGGCCTGGGAAAGCAGTGGAGGATGGCCAAAGTCCTTGGGGCCCTGCACCCAAGTGGGAGACCCAGAAGAATAATCTCCTGGCTCCTGGCTTTGGATTGGTGCAGCTACAGCCATTATGGCCAACTGGGGAGTGAACCAACAGGTGGAGGATCTCTCTCTCTCTCTCTCTCTCTCTCTCTCTCCTCTCTGTGTAAGTCTGACTTTCAAATAAATAAATAAATCTTAAAAAATAAAAATTTAAAAACAAACAAAACACAGACTTACCTTATAACCCAGCAATTTCAAACCTAGGTGTTTACTTGAGATGAAAACATGTGTCCCCACATAGAATGTTGGGGGCAGTGGTAAGAGTAGGGGTGGGGGTGGGGCTACAGATGAGTATGGGATTTCTCTCTGGGGTGGTAGAAATATCCTAGAATGAGACCACTGTGACATCTGCACAACCCTGCAAATTTACTAAAAATCAAACAAAAATAGAAGAAAGAAACCTATTTGCCAAGGAATGCAGGAGCCTCATACTCACTCCCTCCAGCTTTAATCCCGCGCCTCCCACAGGCCTTACCTTTTCTAACCGCTCGGGACTTGGCATTGGCAATCTCTGCCGCTTGGCCTCCTGCTCTAGAGTCAGCAGCATGTTTCTTTCTTTCAGAAGGACATACCTGTACCAAAACACAAGTGTGAGGTGATGTCCTGTGCTAGAGCTGTGATTTCTGACGTCAAAACGTATGATCTGCACTCAGAACTTCTTCAGAAATCTCAACATACAGAAAATCATTACAGAGAAGAACCCTTTATACAGAGCTCTAGCTGTGCTTATTCGTCTGTTCCATAAAGTTCCCATGGCACACAAATTGTAGTAAATGCTAGGAGAGTTACAGAACAGCATAAAGCACAGTCCTTACATTCCAAGTGGAGAGAAAAGGAGGAAGATAATAACATTTACTGACTACCAACCACACAACAGGCAGTGTGCTGAGCATTTTATATACATTATTTCATTTAATTCTCACAATCTTTTGAGGTTGGCACTATTTTCACTCTTTAAAAGAAGAAACTAAGGCTGAGAGAAGTAAGGTATTCTGGATCACAGTTAATTCAGCATTCAAATCCCTAACTCCCCGTGTGCAAAACCCCATTCTACTTTGTTTCCCCACCATGCTGCTGCCAAAACTGTAATACGCTGTGGCATACTAAGTGGGACAGATACGTCAACTCCAGAATTAAGTTGGAGAGATGAGACATCTCTTCTGAGATGATGTCTTCATAGAGGAAATGGGATCATTAGGAGGCGGAGGAGAGCAAAGTAAACCGAGGAATAAAGCAACACAGCTGAAGTGGGGTAGGTTTTGTGCATGCATGTTTGGGGTGGAATAAAGGAAATAAATGTAGAGTGCTTTGAAAATCAGACAGAGGCACAGGGGTACTCTACGGTGGAAAAAGTCAATTTGGGAGCAAGCAGTGGAGGAAGATTCATTAGTTTTGGCTACCATGAAGGCTGAAACAGCTCTAGCTAGACTTTTACTGATAATCCACAGTAACACTGCTTTCATAAAAAATTTTTCTATAATGAATAACCATGTAACATTAGTGGTTTTCACTACACTTGATCTTAGCCAAAAGGCCAAGAAGCGATATTAGTGGTTTGTATAAGCACTTTATTGTTCCTTAACCTGCCACAAAAGATAAATAACCCTTCAAATCAGGAGGTAAAAATAGAAATACCTTCTAAAGTGCCTAAGCAGATAAAAGCTGTGAGAAAGTGGGCTTGGTGAAAAACCAGCATGGGTAAGCAGAAGTGGTGTGCACTGCTCCGTCTAGAAGGGGCAGTTGCTACACAGACCAGCCAGTCACTGCCAAGAAGGTGTTTGCCAGATCACAATTCTGATTATTCAAGAGAAGCCAGAAATCCATCTTTTGTTCTATGAAACGTTCCAATTTAAAAAACAACTTAAAGGGACGGGCATGGGGGCTGGTGCTGTGGCATAGCAGGTTAAAGCAGCTGCCTGTGGCGCTGGCACCCCATATGGGTGCTAGTTGGAGTCCCAGCTGCTCTACTTCCGATCCAGCTCTCTGCTATGGCCTGGGGAAGCAGCAAAAGATGGCCGAAGAGCTTGGGCCCCTGCACCCACATGGGAGACCCAGAAGAAGCTCCTGGCTTTGGATCGGCCCAGCTCTGGTTGTTGCAGCCATTTGGGGAGTGTACAAGCAGATGGAAGATCTTTCTCTCTATCTCACCCTCTCTCTGTAGCTCTCTCAAATAAATAAATCAATTTTAAAAATAAAAATACAACTGCCTTAAATTCTCAACTATTTATCAGGAAAATCTGCCAGAAAAACCTACCTAAATTCCCTATTAAATGCACCCTTCGACACACACCCTCAAAGAAAACAGCCTAACCTTATATATATCACTCACCATACTATAACACAAATCACTTTATTCAGTTTCTTATATCAGACAGACATGAAGTTGTTAGTGCTCACTGTTAGTATTACTGTTTCAAACACCTTGATGTTAATGTACTTAGTACACGTACCAAAGTTTATGTAAATCTTCATTGCTTTTGTTCCTTAACTGCTGACAAGTCCACGGAGCACCTATAACATGATAAATTCATAACATGAAATAATGTTTTTAGCTTTGTGCCCTTGGCAAAGTACTTCACCTGTCTAAACCTGTTTTTTTATCTGTAAAATACATAATAGCTTCACTATATAGTGTATAATTAGGATTAAATCAGATAACATATGAAAATATTAGTAACATGACTGGTAATAGCATTCAAAAAATATGAACATTAGTACAGAATGTATTTTCATACCCTAATATCAAAATATTTCATATCATCATAAACTAATTTTCAATTATCAGTAAAAAAATGACATCTAAAATAAAGCTAAACTTCACTTTAGTTAGTAATTTCAACTTACTCCTCTTCTAAGCCTTTTTGCCAACCTGCCAAGGAACAATTGACTCTACTATCATACAGTCCTTTTCAATTTTCTCTAGTACACAATTCCAAAGGAAATTCAAAAAGGACATTCTTAAATAATTCCCAAACTCGATAACTAATTCTAGAATGACAGAGTTCTATGGATAGTTTTAACGTTAACCAATCCAGGTATCTCACCAGATTTCACTTTTTCTTCCCCCCAGTTCTTTGGGTCATCAAAAAATTCTTCCAGTCCTTTTCTTGACAATGTGGTATGAAGTGATCTACACTGGTTAAAGGATGTGGCATTTTGTGTATTCCTAGGCAACAAACTAAGTGAAAACCTGCAACTGAACACATATGAACAAGTTAATTCAGTGATTCCTGATGTAGAAATTTCAAATAAAGAAGTTATCATAAAAGGGAACTTATAAATTAAGATGTCTATTAAATAAAGCATTATATATGACATCAAAAAGCTAGTAATTACATAAATGTATAGGTTGTCTTTCCCTTTCATAAGGAACATCACGGCATGGGCGTTCCTTTCTCACTGCTGCGGGACAACTCTCCGTTCTGTGGCTACTTTGATGACTTAATCGGCACTTACTGAACAATGTCTTTGAGACACTTGCTTAAGTACAGACACCCCTCATCTTTCCCAGACCCTGTTTCTAACACAGCCTAGAAAAAGCTCTTCAGTAAACTTTCTCAAACCTCCCAGCCCTAGAGGATATTTCTCTATCTCTGACTTAATGCAACAAATACTGGGAATCTACGAATCCCATACACTGCCTGGTCCACAGGAGGCTGCAACAAACCGTCTCAGGGCGAATTAGGAACGCGGGGAGTGGGCGAATTCTCCAAGGTCACTCATTACCCACGCAGACGGTTTGCGCTCTGCCATCGGGCTGTCTTTCCATGCTGGCTGGAGCGATTCTCAGTATCTGGGCAACCAAACAAGTGCCCAAAGGGGCGAGGTGGACAAACCTACTCCTCATATCACTTACCCTGGGCTAGCAGCGGCCTCAGGAATCAATGAGCACCTGAAAGACTTTAACGCAGCCGAGACTCTCCTGCAAAGAAGCCCCAAACTGGCCGCTGCCATTTTTTCGCGTAACTAAGGAAACTGCGTTTCCGCCGGCCGTGGCGTCACTTCCGGCGCCACCGGCGCAGGCTCTTGCCCTCACTCAATATGGCCGTCTTCTACCTTTGCTCCCATTGGTGAATTGGCTCTCTCGGCTTCCGTTGGTCTCCCGGCTTCCGTCTTTTGCCCGTCGTAACCATGGCGGCGATGAGTTTGTTGCAGAGGGCTTCGGTCACCGCGGTCGCGGCTCTGCGTGGCCGCTGTCTTGGCCCTCGACTCGCGTGTGGAGGCTTCCTCACTCGTGGCTTGCCGAAGGCTGTCGGTGGGTGCTGGCCTCAGGAGAAAGTGCGCGCAGGGGTTGCGGGGCGGGGAGGACTTCCCGGGTGACCTTGGTGGGATTCGGGGAGGCAGGGAAGAATTGTGGGCTTGGGGCTTGCGGCTTGCAAGGAGAGAGGGAGCTTTGTAAGGGGTTCCTGAGGTAATCACACCGACTGCGCTTATATTATTAGCTAGCATTTGTAAAACGCCTTTGGCATTCACCATTCCGCTCGGTGCTAGTTTGCGGATGAAGAATGGCGCAGGGGTGAGACCTGGCCGGGGCACCAGGTTGGTTCCTTGCGGGTTCTGTCTGCGCTGTTTTCTAGACGGACGGGAAGCGATGTTGCTGAGAAGCCGGCCGATTATCTAATATGTGACTGGCCAGAGAAGCTTGCTGACATCCCTTGTGGACAGCAGATATGGTGCCTGGAGAGGCCATGGTAGTCTTAGGGGGTCCACGAAACTTTTAATTTAAAAGAATATAATGTTAATGAATATATGATAAGGATTCCGGCTTGGATGATATGTGTGTTTTATATCAATGCAATCATAAAATATATTTTTTAATATCTTAGAGAAGAAGGGTGCAAGAAGGCAGAAGTGCCTAGATCCCAGGGAATTTTTGCTGTAGCCCAGGACTGAATTGGCCCCTTGTAGGAAATGTGGGTTGCATCAGGAATATGAATTATAACAGTACAGAAGCAAATGCTTAATATTCAGTTGGTCTCATTCTCTCCAGGACTTTGCAAAGTTAAGAGTGTTATTATCCTCATTCTACAGATGAGGAAACTGAATCAATTATTACAGAAATAATGTACCAGTGTACTAAGTAATAATGGCACTCACCGTTTATTGAGTACCTATTATCTGTCAGCATTCTAAGGCTTTAAAGTATTAATTACTTTAATTCTCTTGATCAAAAATACCCTTTAAAGTATCTGTCCTGTGTGTAAAAGTAGGCAGAAAGAAGTGAAATGTTTGCCCTAAACCCAAAAAGATTTCTAACCTCAAAATATCTTGTTCTTTTTTACCTTTTTTCTCCTAATTTGAGTTGTGCCACTTCACATGATGAGGTATTGTACGTAGGGACTTGTTAGAAACATAATGGAAAGGACCAGTGGTATTCAAAAGATTCCTAGCAGAAATTTGAACTTGTTACAAAACTACATGATCTTGATCAAAATTCTCTTCAAAGCCATTTCTGATTACAGCTATCCTCAAATGTTCAAATACAAATACTGCACATGTTCTCTCAGATAGTGTTTATTGAAGTCTGGCTGAAAATAAACTGAGGTAAAATCTTAGCGCCAGTTCCTCTTTCGACATTAGTCCCTGTTCTTGGAGTTCTGGAAGAAGGATCATTATGGAGAGTCTGTGCCCTTTCCAATGGGACCAGGGAAGGATCTAATAATAGCTGCCTATAGAGCTGTATTTCACCTGTGTACCTGCTTTCAGAGGTATTTTGTAATGATTATTGCTGACATTGTTTTATTTCTCACTCTTAGGTTATTTTTTATTAGAGAGAGAGTGAGAGAGCAAGCACTAGCTGCCATCTACTGGTTCACTCCCCAGATGCCTACAGTGGCCAGGGCTGGACCAGACTGAACCAGGAGCCAGGAACCCAATCCAAGTCTGTCATGTAGGTGGCAGAATTGAAGCCATCACTTGCAGCCTCTGGGGTCTGTATTAGCAAGAAGTGGGAATCAGAAGCGGAGCTGGGACTGCTGCATCCTTGGCACTCCAGTATGGTATATGGGTATCCAAGGGGGCTTCTTTACCAGTGTCTTAACTGCTAGGTCAAATAGCTGTCCCACATCCTTGAAACCGATAATTTTAATCTGTTAAAGTTATGAAGAATAAGTGGGAAAAGATCTGCAGCACCTGGCATTGACCTTTTAAAAATTTGTGGCACAGTACACATAACATAAAATTTACCATCTTAACCATTTTTAAATGTACAGGTCAGTGGTATTAGCTACATCCCTAAAGCTGTACAGCCATCACCATCATCCATCTCCGTAAACTTTTCATCCTGTAAAACTGAAACAGCATACCCATTAACCAAGAACTCCCCATTCACTCCTCCACTCAGCCATGTCCACCACCTTTTTCTGTCTGTCTTTAGGATATTGCCTACTCTAAGTATTTCTTTTTTTTTTTTTTTTTTTTTTGACAGGCAGAGTGGACAGTGAGAGAGAGAGACAGAGAGAAAGGTCTTCCTTTTTTTGTTGGTTCACCCCCCAATGGCCGCTGTGGCTGGCACTCTGTGGCCAGCGCACTGTGCTGATCCGAAGCCAGGAGCCAGGTGTTTATCCTGGTCTCCCATGCGGGTGCAGGGCCCAAGCACTTGGGCCATCCTCCACTGCACTCCCTGGCCACAGCAGAGAGCTGGCCTGGAAGAGGAGCAACCGGGACAGAATCCGGTGCCCTGGCTGGGACTAGAACCCGGTGTGCCAGCGCCGCAGTTGGAGGATTAGCCTATTGAACTGTGGCGCCGGCCCTATGTATTTCATATAAGTAAAATCTTATAGTATTTGACTTTTTGTGACTGGCTTATTATCAGTCAGCCTAACATCCACAGGTTTCATCCATGTAGCATATGTGAGAATTTCCTTCCTTTTTAAAGCTGAATAATACTCCATTGTATGTATCATCTCTTGGTATCCTCAGAGGCTTGGTTCTGGAATCCCCTGTAAATAACCAAAATCTATGGATGCCTAAGTCCTTTATATTCGTTGGCATAATAGGAAATGAGTATTTGGTGTAGCAATTAAAATGCTACTTGGAATACCTGCCTCCCATGTTGAGGTGCCTATTAAATTTTGGTTCTGCTCCCATTTTTCTCTTTATGCTAATGTGCACCTTGGGAGGCAGCACTTGATGGCTTAACCTGCCACCCATATGGTTGACCCAGAATGAATTCCAGGCTTCTGGCTTTGGCTTGGCCCCTAACTGTTGTGGGCATTGGAAGAGTGAACCTGCAGGTGGAAGATCTCTTTCTTTCTCCTTCTGTCTTTCAAATACATTAAAAGAAAAAGCATAGTACTCTATTTCATGTTTGCATATAGCCTATGAGCGTCTTCCTGTATCTTTAAATCCTCCCTTGCTTTTTTTTGTAACACCTAATAACATTGCAAATAGTATATAAGTTGTTATACTGTATTGTTTAGGGGATAATGAAAAGAAAAACAGTCTGTACATGTTTAGTATAGTCACAGCCATCATAGACCTACCTCACTGCATATCTCTTGTCAACAATCACATGGCTTTTTTTTCTTTCTGAGGTTGCAGGACATGTGCGCGCAGAGGGCCAACCATACATTTTGCTTATCTCTTCATCTTACAGTGCACATTTGTGTTGCTTCCACGTTTTAGCTAGTGTGAGTAATGCTGTGAAAATGCCTGTACAGATAGCACTTTGAGACCCAGTTGGTTTGTATTTACCTCCTGTTGAGGTGTTGATCATGTTTTCAGGTGCTTCTTGGCCATTTGTATGTCTTCTCTGGAGAAATTTCTGTTCAAACCATTTGTCTATTATTTAAAATTGGGTTTATTTTTTGTTTAGTTTTAAGAGTTCTCTATATGTTCTGGTTATCAATCCATTATCACATACATAATGATAATATCTTCTCCCATTCTGTTGCCTTTTTTAACTCTGTTGATAGTATCTTTTAAAATTTTTTTGAAATTAAAAATTTGAAAGGTAGAGATAGCTTGAGATCTTCAATCTGTTGATTTGCTCTCTGAATGCCTGCATCAGCCAGGGCTAGGCCAGGAGCCTAGAAATCAGCCTGAATCTCCTGCTTGAGTGGCAAGGAATTCTAGAGGGAGCTTTAGTTCTCGCCTTAGTTATAAGGAGCAATGGCTTAAAGTTGAACACTGGGGCAGGTATTTGGTCCATTGATTAGGCTGCTGCTTGGAATGCCTGTATCTTAGAGTACCTGGGCTCCAGTTCCAGCTCTGCTCCCTATTCCAGCTTTCTGCTAATGTGTACCCTGCGAGGCAGCAGGTAATGGCTCAGGTAGTTGGATTTCTGCCACCCAAACGGGAGACTTGAATTGAGTTCCCAGCTCCCAACTTCAGAGTAATAGACATTTAGGGAGTGAAGCAGTGGAGGGGAGCTCTCTCTCTATTTCTCCCCCTGTCTCTTAAAAAAAATATAATAATGTTGAAGAGTGATGTGGGGCAGGCACTGTGGTGTAGCGGGTAAAGCCACCACCTGCAGTGCTGACATCCCATATGGGCACCAGTTCAAGTCCCGGCTTCTCCACTTCCAATCCAGCTCACTGCTATGGCCTAGGAAAGCAGTAGAAGATGGCCCAAGTCCTTGGATCCCTGCACCCATGTGGGACAACCAAAGGAGGCTCCTGGCTCCTGGCTTCAGCACAACTCTGGCCATTGCGGCCATCTGGGGAGTGAACCAGCAGGTAGAGGACCTACCTCTCTCCTTCTCTCTCTCTCTGCCTCTGCCTCTCTGTAACTCTGCCTTTCAAATAAATAAATAAATCTTTAAAATAAAGTCTATTAAAGTGCCATAGAGTTAATTCAGACATGGACTCTGCAGTGTTTTAACTGAGTTCTCTAATAAGTCTCTTGCTATGGGGGCTCTTGGGATAGGTGGGTTTTGGGAAAGAAGGATAAGAAACAGAAAGTTGGGACCTAACTGGAGGTGGTAGAGGGTAGTGGGGGTGGGGGGTGATGAATGCAAAGCCAAAGTATCTTTGCTTTATTTTATAGGCAAAGGCACTCTTCATAACAGAAGGGTTAAACACCTCTCTCAGGAGTGTGTTTAGAAAGATGTATCTGAATATTGGATGATTACTGGGAATCTTGACCACTTAGACAAGTAAGATAAAGAAGACATGGAAAGAAATGGACAGGATCGAAGAACAAAAGAGGCCTTGACAAATAATGAGCGAGGGGTAGGTGCAAAGAAGACGATTGAGATTTTTAGCCTGGATAATTGAGATGGTGGTGCCTTTAACTGGGAATGAAGGAAAGAAAATGACCAATTTTTGATTTTTAATCTTTGAGACACAGAATGATCCTACATTATGTTTTCAGTCCTTAAAAAACCATAGTTGTTAGAGTAAATGATTTTCCTGAGGCTATTTGCAATTTCAAAAAGTGGTTATTGAAGCCTTACCCCTAAGTAGTAAAATATCTGAGAAATTCCAGTCTCCAGAGACTGGTGGAAGTTGGATCTGAGTTCCAGAAATCTCAGCAGTCACGTGATGGTAAGTGATGTTAACCTTAAAGAGGATGACAGCTCAGAACATTTAAGAAGAGTTTTGTCTGTGAAATATACTTTAGAACAGTTAATAGTAAGAACCGTTATCTAGTACTTTTAACGACATGAATAATTGTTTAATAATTGATAATTACATCTAAAGAAAAAGCAAGCAGATCACATTTCCAGCTGCATTATCATCACTAGAATGTAGCTAGACTAACCTTTCTTCCATAATTCTTTTTTTTATGAAGAATTTATTTATTTATTTGAAAGAGTTACACAGAGAGAGAAGGAGACTCAGAGAGAGAGGTCTTCCATCCACTGGTTCACTCCCCAACTGGCCGCAGTGGCCATAGCTGCACCAATCCAAAGCCAGGAGCCAGGAGTTTCCTCCAGGTCTTCCACGTTGATGCAGGGATCCAAGGACTTGGGCCTTCTTCCAGTGCTTTCCCAGGCCATACCAGAGGTTGGATCAGAAGTGGAACAGCTTGGTCTCGAACTGGCACCCATATGGGATGCCAGCACTTCATGCAGAAGCTTAACTTGCTATGCCACAGTGCCAGCCCCTCATAATTCTTTGTGTTTGTTACATTTTCCATATTAATAGTGTTATCTGAAAGGCTGAGAGAGAGGGAGAGACAGAGATCATCCATCTGCTGGTTTACTCTCCAGATGTCTCCAAAGGCCAAGGCTGGGCCTTGCTAAAGCCAGGAGCCTGTGACTGCATGTAGACCTTCCACATAGGTGGCAGGGCCCAAGCACTTGTGCTGCTTCCCAAGTGTATTAGCAGGGAGCTGGATCAGCAGCCGAGTAGCTGGGACTCTCAACAGGTTCTTCCATGTAAGATGGTGACCTTGCAAGCAGTGGCTTAACCCATAGGGCCACAACACCATCCCCAATGTTGTCATTTGTAACCAATGTTCCTTAAAATACACATAGTTTACTCCTCCCCCATTCCCTCCTCTGCTGTGTCTGTGTGTGTGTCTGATTGAAAGGGAGAGATAGAGATAGATATATAGTCTCTGGAGTAAATGTAGCATACTTTCAGGGACTAAGGAGAGATCTTCTACCAACATGTAACTTAAGAGCTGTAAATTAATAACACTTAGCACCTACCGTGTCTCAGACACTGCAGTGTACTGGAGATAGAGCTGGATAAGAATCCCTGACCTGATGGACTTTCACAAAATAACTAATTAATCCTCCTTACTCTAACAGAAATTACCAATTGATTCTAATAAGTGAGGAGTGAGTTTTGAATAAGGAAGTCAATGAAGGCCATTCTGAAGAGGTGACATTTGACCTTGGCCCTATGGGCTGAGAAGTGGAGGCTGCCCTGCAAACAGCCTGGGGAAAAGCTCTGCTGGTGGAGGGGAAAACAAGTAGAAAATCTGGGCGGCAGGAAACATTTCTTGGAATTGGAAGAAAACCACTAGGGGAGTTGGAAAGATCTGCCTTGTTATTCTAAGAGAGGACAGGAATGCAGATTCCTGGAGGGGAAGAACCTTAGGAATCCTCTAGGCTAACCTCCTATATTAAGTTAATCCTATTATATCCTGCTGTTTATTGATTAACTCCATAGTGGGGGATCAGTGAGGCAGTCTGGTTTGATTTTCAGTCACTCAAGTTTTAGATGCTTTTTGTTTCAAGCTGAACATTACTTTTTCATACGTTCATCCTAGTTCTCCCCTTCATCTAGCCACAGAGTGTCATGCGCCCTCTTTCTTGGGGCAACTCTTTTTTTTTTTTTTTTTAATTTTTGACAGGTAGAGTTAGAGACAGAGAGAGACAGAGAGAAAGTTCTTCCTTACGTTGGTTCACTCCCCTAAATTAGGCCGCAGCGGCCGGCGCACCGCACTGATCCGAAGCCAGGAGCCGGGTGCTTCTTCCCAGTCTCCCATGCGGGTGCAGGGCCCAAGCATTTGGGCCATTCATTCTCCACTGCCCTCCTGGGCCACAGCAGAAAGCTGGACTGGAACAGGAGCAACCGGGACTAGAACCTGGGGTGCCGGCGCCATAGGCGGAGGATTAGCCAAGTGAGCCATGGCGCTGGCCCAGGGCAACACTTAAAACTATCTGAAGATGCATTATCTCGTCCCCACCTAGACTTCTTTTATGGGGGCCAGTTTCCATATGTTTGTTGGTCGTCCTGGTTGCTTTATTTGGGGCAAGCTCATGACTGTCCCTCTAAGAGTATACTCTGGAATAGACACGACTCCATAGGTGTAGTGAGAGGGTTGGTGGCAGGAGGGTTTTCCTCTGGTACATCAGAGTAAGGCTGAAATGGCATTTGGTTTTTGTCAGTGAGTCCAGGCAGCACTTTCTACCTACTTTCCTGTATTTGATTCTTTTAAATTCAGTCTTTTTTGAATGTGTTTGAAGGCCTTTGGAGGATCCCATGTTATCATCAGTGTATTAACCTGAATTCATTGCAAGCTGCTGCACCAGGTGATAGCAAAATTATGAAGATGGTTCCTGCCTTTAAGACATTCATTGTTAGAAGTGGCAGCAGTGAAAGCAAATGTACACATCACTAGAATTTATAGCAGTTCAGGCATTGGAGAGATCTGGGAAAAAGCATGGCTTTTTGGAAGATAAGATGTCATCTGGGTCTAAAGAATACATTTCAGGGAGGGGAGGGCAGTAAGCAGGAACAAAAGCTACACTGGAAATTAAAGTTTTTCATTCCACAGTGAGTCAGATGCAGAACTTCCTTCTGAGCAAATGGAAACAGGAATCCTGGGTTTCTTACAAGCAGCCTTTCCTGCTCCCTGTGGAAGGAGCCTAGAATGCCTGTGCCGCTTCCAAACCCCCAAGAACAGGAATAGGGAAAGAGGGTCCAGGAATGAAATTTGCCATTTATCTACAGCAAGGCTTGATTACATTCCATCTGGGGGAGGATTTGAAGAGGATATATGTAAGCAGAAATGGCTTACAAAAGGGTGTTATCAAGATACTTGAGAATGTGTAGTTCTGTAGCAAGTTCACATTTCTGTTGGATAAATACTGCTGGTCTCTTCCATTTATTTTTCAGCAAGTCTATAATTTCTATTACCTCCTCATCTATAATGGCATAATTTAAATTAAATTTATTTCTTTTACAGCAATAGCAAATATTTATGGCAGGAGAAACAAAGAGGAGCAGCTCACCAGGAACATCTGGCCTTCCTGCCTGCTATTGAGACAAATAGAAATGATTACTTAGGTATCTCTGTAGCGTTGAATTAAAGTGAAGAGAGCTACAGTTTAAAACAGTACATCAGTCTATTTAAAGGTATCCTGTCTGCCCTGGCCTTAGTATGCAAAAAAAGTATTTTGTTAATTTTATATTAGACCTTTATACATTTATTCATGTGTATTTTCTTAAAATTTGATTTTATCTCAGAATGTAACAATATGCATGTATGAGTTTTGTATAAAACAGAGTAATTTACTATCTTTAGCTCCTGTTCGGCACAGTGGAGACCATGGGAAAAGATTGTTTGTCATCAAATCTTCTAGTTTCTATGACAGACGTTTTTTGAAGTTATTGGTGAGTTCAGTGTTTTTGTTGTTGAATGAAGCTCTTTGCATACACATAGAAAAAAAAACTTTGGCATCTTTAGAAGACATTTATTTTATAAAGGATTGTATTTTATAAATTTGAATTTCTTTCCTCAGAAGATACTGATTGTAAAGTATGACTTGTTATTGCTCTCCTTTTAAATTAGTAACCTTTTTCTTCTTCAGCAAGGTGATTTATGCTAATCAGAAGTAAAACGTGAGCCATTTCTTTCTTAAAATTATAGGATTTTTGAAATATGATGTGTTCCTTGCATCGAGTCAAAAAAATCATTAATTACAGAACTCTGAAAATTGATTCATGCAGTATGATTATTTGATTAGCAAAATATTATTGAAAGATATTTGTAAATAAAGGAGCTTATTTATTTTGGGCTATGATTTTTTTTAATTCATATTGTCTGGGAACATTGATTTCAGAGTAACATAAATCTATAGTGTGATTTTAATTTAGCAGTAATAAAATGATATAGCTTATTTAGGATGCTGAGTGTATTTGTATACCTTATGGCTATCTAAAAACACCAGTGGAGGCTTAGCAAATGGAAGGTTATCTGGACCCTGCCAAAGCCCTGATTCAATTTGGGTACTAGCTAGCTTCTCCCTTCGTTCGTTCGTTCATTTGTTCGTTCGTTCGTTCCTTCCTTCCTCCCTCCCTCTCTCCTTCTCTCTCTCCCCCCCCCCCCCCCAATCTTTCTTCCTTCCTTCCTTCCTTTCTTTTTATTTATTTATTTAATTGAGAGGCAGAGTTACAGACAGCAAGGGAAAGACATAGGGAGGTCTTCCATCTGCTGGTTCACTCCCCAAATGGCCGCAATGGCTGGAGCTGCACCGATCCAAAGCCGGGAGCCAGGAGCTTCTTCCAGGTCTCCCACATGGGTGCAGTAGCCCACGCATTTGGGCCATCTTCCACTGCTTTCCCAGGCCATATGAACCACTGCCTATATGGCTGCCTGCAGAGGCTTAGCATACTATGTCACAGTGCCGGCCCCTCTCTGCTTGTTGTTCTAAACACTCATCTTGACCTTGACCTAGTGAGCCCCCACTTTTTTGTCATGATATCCCTTTAACTGAAAAGTGAAAAAGTCAAATTTCTCAGGCTGGCACTGTCGCGCAGTGGGTTAATGTCCTAGCCTGAAGTGCTAGCATCCCATATGGGAGCCAGTTCTAGTCCCAGCTGCTCCTCTTCCAATCCAGCTCTTTGCTATGGCCTGGGATAGCAGTAGAAGATGGCCCAAGTCCTTGGGCCCCTGCTCCCACGTGGGAGACCTGGAAGAAGCCCCTGGCTCCTGGCTTCCGATGGGCGCAGCTCTGGCCATTGCGGCCAATTGGGGAGTGAGCCAACAGATGGAAGACCTCTCTCTCTCTCTCTCTCTCTACCTCTTTCTGTAACTCTTTCAAACAAACAAACAAAAAAGTCAAATTTCTACTGAATGATACTTATATAATTACTCCATTTTTCTTTATAAATTAACAATCTCCATCTGAGAAATGTCTCCTCAAATTTATGCCTCTCTATACAACTGTAATGGCTAAACCACATAAAGCCTGGATTTTATTTAAATTTATTAATAGTTCAAGACCATCATATTTAGCACTATCATGAGCAGAATTTAAGCATTTTACTTGGTCATGGTACCTGGTTGACTGCAAAGTCCATTGTGCAGTTTTTAAAATGTATTTGTTAGTCCTTTTTTCTTTTACTCTTGGTGCTAAGTATGGGCATCTAAAACCTAAAACAAAAAATTACAGAAGTCAATGATTTGATACTGGATCTCGAATGTGGAGAGTTTATTTTGGAAGAGGTATAAACAAATCATGTAATGAGGATGATTTGAAAGTAGAGATAGGAAATAGTCATGCGAAACCTTTTTTATTTTTTATCTTGCCAGAAATTCTACGTTTTATTGACTGGGATTCCAGTAGCAATTGGCATAACTCTGGTGAATATATTCATTGGTAAGTCCCTTTCCCTACCCTACCTGGTACAATAAAATTGATAAATTTAAAAATATATTTATACTAATTTTTAAATTATGGCTATTGTACCAAAACGGTCTTTTATAAAATAAGCATAAGCATGGACATTTATTTTAGAAATAATAAACTTTAATTGAAAATAGTGTACACTTATTTTTGTAAATATCTTTTTTTTTTTTCCTTGAAAATCCTTTAAGGTTACCAATTTGTAAAGGCCACATTGGAGACTTATGAAAGCCTCTTTCTCTTTCTCCTCATTTCCCAAATCAGCTTTTACAATTCTGAATAGGTTAGTGGGAAGAGGCAAGAGGCAGGTTTGTTTATTTGTTTTTATCCATTCAGATAAGACTATAATCCTTTTTTTTTTTTTTTTTTTTAAGATTTATTGGGGCCAGTGCTGTGGTGCAGCAGGTTAAAACCCTGGCCTGAAGTGCCAGCATCCCATATGGGCGCCGGTTCTAGTCCCGGCTGCTCTTCTGATCCACCTCTCTGCTATGGCCTGGGACAGCAATAGAAGATGGCCCAAGTCCTTGGGCCCCTGCATCTACATGGGAGACCCAGAAGAAACTCCTGGCTCCTGGCTCCGGATCAGCGCAGTTCTGGCCATTGCAGCCATCTGGGGAGTGAACCAGTGGATGGAAGACCTTTCTCTCTGTTTCTACCTCTCTCTCTGTAACTCTGTCTTTCAAATAAATAAAATAAATCCTTTTAAAAAAAAAAAGAAGCAGAGAGAGAGAGAGATCTTCCATCTGCTGGCTCACTCCCCAGATGGCCACAACAGCTGGAGCTGTGCCAATCCAGAGCCAGGAGCTTCTCCCGGGTGCGGAGACCCAAGGACTTGGGCCATCTTCTACTGCTTTCCCAGGCCGTATCAGAGAGCTAGATCGGAAGTGGAGCAGCCGGGTCTCGAACTGGTGCCATATGGGATACAAGCACTGCAGGCAGCAGCCTTACCCACTACACCACAGCACCGGCCCTGAGACTATAATCCTTTAAAAAAGGATGAAAATCTGAATGAAAGTGAGCTTTAGATTTTCATGGGAAATTCTGTTCAAACTATTTCTAGCTCCTTGAATCCTAAAGTATTTCGTCTAGTAGATCTAGGAAAGCCCAGGAAGAATAATGTCTTTTATGATATCGTATATAATAGCAGAATAGGAAATTCTCATATAATGCCTATAAGTGATGCTGAACAAACAGAAAATGTCTAAAATATGCCCAGTGAATGAATTGATTTTCAGCCAGATTAAGTGAATTTAAAATACTGGATATCCTTATTGGTATAAATACAAGAAAAAGTGCTTTAAAACCACAGTAAATTGGTTTCTTACTGTAAAGGCAAAAGATTAATGTTATAAACTACATGTGATACAGTTGAATATCACAATTTTCTTTTATCAGGTGAAGCTGAGTTAGCAGAAATTCCAGAAGGCTATATCCCAGAACATTGGGAATATTATAAGGTTTGTATAAGCCACTGAAAAATACTTTGTTAGGTATCTTCTCAGTGCAGTGGTTAATATCTTAATTCAGGGGCTGGCTCCATGGCTCACTTGGTTAATCCTCCGCCTATGGCGCCGGCATCCCATATGGCGCCGGGTTCTAGTCCTGGTTGCTCCTCTTCCAGTCCAGCTCTCTGCTGTGGCCCGGGAGGGCAGTAGAGGATGGCCCAAGTACTTGGGCTCTTGCACCTACATGGGAGACCAGGAAGAAGCACCTGACTCCTGGCTTCGGATCGGCGTAGCTCTGGCCAAAACGGCCATTTGGGGGGTGAACCAATGGAAGGAAGACCTTTTTCTCTGTCTCTCTCTCTCACTGTCTATAACTCTACCTGTCCAAAAAAAAAAAAAAATCTTAGTTTAGCAACTATGATAGAGTTTTCTATTCAACTTGTGATAGCAAATAGATGACTTTGTTCTTATATATAACTATTTTTTGTAGTTCGTTTCATTTTCTTTTGTTATTTTAAACTTTACAGTTTTTTAAAGAATGACTGCAGTGTATATGAACTTACCCCAAGATCAATGGAGTTGGAAAGATTTTACCAATACCAATGCTGGACATTATTTTTTGGGCACCTAGTGTGCAACAGGCACTATGCTGAATGTTTTGCAAATATTATCCCATGTGAAAGATACTGTTAGTATTGCCACTTTAGATTTAGGGAAACTGAAACTTAAAACTGGTAAGTGACCTGTGCCAAAGATAGGGCCAGTATTTCAACGCAGGTAATCTTGACTCCAGAGCCTGCCCTGTTAGTCCTGACACCATACTGTCACTGCTACCAAAACCAAAAACTGTTTCTTGTCTTTTCAAGTATTTTAGTGACGTGACCTTAAACATATACCCATTATGTCTTATTATCTAAGTGAATCACATTTTAGAGAAGAAATGCTTCCTTACTAAATCGTAAGATAAACAATACAGGGGCTGATATTGTGGCACAGCATCCAGCATCTGACATTGGAGTTCTGGTTTGAGTCCTGGCTGCTCCATTACTGATCCAGCTTCCTGGTAATGCACCTGGGAAAGCAGCATATGATGGCCCAAGTACTTGGGCCCGTGCCATCCATGTCGGAGACCAGGATGGAGTTCCTAGCCCCTGGCTTCAGCCTTGCCCATCCCTAGTCGACGTGTCCATTTGGGGAATGAACTGACAGATGGAAGATTTCTTTTTCTCCCTCTCACATTCTGTTTCTCTCTGCCTCTTTACTGTGCCTTTCAAATATAATTAATTAACTAATTTAAAAAAAAAAAAAGATGAACCATACAGTTGTTTACTCTTGCTGACTGGTGGGAAGAGCTCCGCTCTGGGATCCCTGAAGACGGGGTTTGGCTCCTAAGCCTACCACTTCAGATACTCAGCATCGTGCAAGGCAAAAGAGCACAGGCTTTGGGGTCCAACCTGATTTGAGTTCAGATGCTGCCATTTAGCTGAATTCCTTTGTGCAATTTACTCATCTCTAATATGGGAACAGAAATAGTAATTTCCTGATGATTTCAAATTATTTTAAAAATAGATAAAATAATTGGCACATAGGAGATGCCATTGATTTTCTAGCTGAGATGATCATTTTCAAAAATAGTCAACTTGAAAAGCAAAGTACTGTTCAGGAACTGATTTTAAACAAACTTTCTCTTATAGCATCCTATATCAAGGTGGATTGCCCGTACGTTCTTTGATTGTCCTGAGAAGAATTATGAACGAACAATGGCCATCCTTCAAATTGAAGCTGAAAAGGCTGATTTACGGTAGGCAACGTGGTTGTGTGGGGTAGGGAAGAAAAGCCTTTCCTTGGGTTGCAAATCACAAGAGAAAAATGAATAAAACTGTAGGCTGCTCTGTGTGAAAGGATGAACACAGGAGTTTCTACTAGCTCTAGATATAGGAGATTCTGAGTTGGTTACTAGGTAACAATAATAGATAATATATGTCAGATTAAAAGGAACCTTTGTAAATATTCTGTTTTTTATATACAAGGTATCCCTTTCCTCGCCTATTTTCTTTTACACCTAGCCTCCCTAGAAACGACCTTGATTTAATCAGATCGTATGCACAAGTATGTTCCTCAAGGAAACTTTATTCATTAAGAATATATTTCATAATGTTTAAAAAGTATGTTAACGGCCAGCGCCAAGGCTCAGTTGGGTAATCCTCCGCCTGCAGTGTTGGCACCCCAGGCTCTAGTCCCTGTTGGGGCGCCAGATTCTGTCCCAGTTGCTCCTCTTCCAGTCCAGCTCTCTGCTGTGGCCCGGGAAGGCAGTGGAGGATGGCCCGAGTGCTTGGGCGCTGCACCCGCATGGGAGACCAGGAATAAGCACCTGACTCCTGGCTTCGGATTGACGCAGCGTGCCGGCCGTAATGGCCATTTGGGGGGTGAACCAATGGAAGGAAGACCTTTCTCTCTATCTGTCTCTCTCACTGTCTAACTCTGCCTGTAAAAAAAAAAAAAGTATATAACGTAAATAAAATCCTCTTGTAAACACTGTTCTTGGTGATCTTTTTGTGATAGCATATACAGCATTCTTTTAATGCATTATACATTTAATTAGATGGATATGTCTTAATTGTTTTTAAACAGTCTTCCATTGTTGGTACTAGTTTCTTCCATTTTTTTTTTTTTTTTTTTGCAGTTTACATAATGCTGTAGTGAATGGTGAATATCCTCATAAATGTATTTTGCATTCTTACACAGCCTATTTGGAAAATAAATTCCTAGTAATAGCACTGATAAGCCAAATAGTGCATGCTTTTAGAGGCCAGTGTGGTACCATGAGTTAAGTTGCCAGTTGTTAGCATCTCATATAGGAGTGCCATTTGAGTCCCAGCTTGCTCCACTTCCAATCCAGCTCCCTGCTAATGTGCCTGGGAAAGCAGCAGCAAATGGCCCAGGTATTTGGATCTCTGCTGCTCATGAGAGAGAACCTGAATGAAGTTTTGTACTCTTGGCTTTGGCCTGGACCAGCTCTGGCCATTGCAACTGTTTGGGAGTAAACCAACACAAACCTCCCTCTCTGTCCCTCTCTCTCTCTCTCGCTTTCTCACTTCTCTCTCTCCCTCATCCCCTCCCCCTCTCCCTCTCCCACTCGTACTCCCTCTCTCCTCACTCTCTTTCTCTCTTTCTCCCTTTTTCCCTCTCCTCCCTTTCCCTCTTCCTCTCTTCCCCTCTCTCTCTTTCCCTCTTTAATTCTACTGTTCAAATAAATAAATAAGTAAAACTTTAAAAAAATAGAATATACTTTTAAGTTTTGGATAGATATGACCAAACTCTTCTCCAGAAAGTTGCACCACTTGTTTTTTTCTGGCAGTAATACATGTTAATTTCTGCTTTTCAGGAATTTATCGAACTTTTTTAAAAAAAAGATTGATTTATTTTTTTGAAAGAGTTACATAGAGATAGAGACAGAAAGAGAAGTCTTCCATCCGATGGTTCACTCCCCAGTTGGCCACAATGGCCAGAGCTGAGCTGACCCGAAGCCAGGAGCTAGAATCTTCTTCCAGGTCTCCCACATGGGTACAGGGGCACAAGGATTTGGGGCCATCTTCTACTACTTTCCCAGGCCATAGCAGAGTGCTGGATTGGAAGTGGAGCAGCCAGGACTAGAACCAGTGCCCATATATATTGCCGGCGCTTCAGGCCAGGATGTTAACCCACTGCGCCACAGTGCTGGCCCCAGAATTTATCAAACTTAAACATTTTTACAGATACAGTTATTGAAAAATGTTATTTTAATTTTGTGTTTTCTTTATAAGAGTTTCTAAATAGTACTTGCCACCCATGTGGGAGACCTGGCTGCTGGCTTTGATCTTGCCTAGCCCTGACTTTTGCAGCCACCTGGGAAGTGTACTAGTTGGAAGATCTCTCTGTGTCTCCCCCTCTCTCTCTGTAACTCTGCCTTTCAAATAAATGAATAAATCTTTAAAAATTATATAAAATAGAGATTCTTTGCCATAATTGTTTCCTCCAGAGATAACTATTATTTTTAGTTTTCCATATTTCTTTATACTCTGTGCATGTGTACCAATACATATTTACAAGTAGTTACTGTTTTTAATGAAATGGGAAGGTGCTAAAAGTGCTACTTTAAGCCTTGCTTTTTTCTAATTTAACTGTGTATATTCATCTCCTTCACATTACAAGGTATAGACTGTCCTCTTCTTCTTCTTTTTTTTTTTTTTTTTATTTGAAAGACAAAGTGACAGAGGGAGAGGCAGAGAGACAGATCTTCCATATGCTGATTCACTCCCTAGATGACTGCAAAGACTCTAGTGAAGTCAAGCTGAAGCCTGGAGCCCAGAATCCCATCTGGATCTCTGAAGCACTTGGGCCATCTTCCACTGCTTTCCTGGGTACATTAGCAGGAAGCTGGGTTGGAAGTAGAACAGCTAGGACTTAAACCAGTGCTGTGATATGGGGTGCTGGCGTTGCAAGTGGTGGCTTCACTTGCTGTGCCACAATGCCGGTTCCTCATTCTTTCTAGCAGGTGCATGGTAGTAGTCGTTTTCATGGGTGAATCATAATTTATTTCACCAAGTAATGGCTTGTTGATGAATATTTTATTTACTTGCATTTTTTATAAGTACATTTGAAAAGAGTAGAAAAGAAGGGATGATATTTAATCCTTTAAAAAAAAGATAAATAGGGGCCAGCATTGGGGTACAGAGGGTTAAGCTGCTGTTTGCAATGCCAGCATCACATGTTGGAGAGCCAGTTGCTCTGATTCTGATCCAGCTCCCTGATAATGTACCTGGGAGGCAGCAGAAGATAGCCCAAGTATTTGGGCCCCTGCAATCCACATGGGAGGCCCAGATGGAATTCCTGGCTCCTGGCTTTGGCCTGTCCCAGACTTGGCTGTTGCGGCTGTCTGGGGAGCGAATTGGTGCATAGAAGGTCTCTCCCTTTCTCTCTGTCCCTCAGCCTTTCAAATAAATAAATAAACTCTTCAAACAAACACATACTTTCTTAAAGTGAATAAATTTCCAGTCATATGAACAAATTCTCAGTGTTCCATTAAAGAAAGTAAAAAGCTTGATGGAGAAGGGGCTGCTACAGGAATGTGTGGTAGTTTGTGCATAGTGTGGACGTGGAAGAAAGAAAGCATTTTTATTGAATAGAGGTTACTCAGTTTGTGAAGAAGGCTGAGGACACTAAGTAGATTTTGAGGTAGGGAATGTTTTTCTTTATCATGATTGTTTTTCTTTATAAATACTATCTCTAGTTGACCAAGCGCAGAGTAATGCAGATGCCATTTCTGCTCTTGAGTTTTCTGTGTTAGGTGATAGGCTGCCAACGTAGGATGTGATCTCCTCCAGCAGTGCTTATTCATCCTTCTTTCCAAGCACTTGGCCCAGCGTGTTTGATAGGCAGTCCATAAATGGTTCTCCCAGCATCTAAAAGGTAGAAGATAGGTAAAGCACTGTCACACATTAGGTGGAAATGATCTGTCTACACAAAAAGCAGGGACAGTGGAGGAGAGAGTTGATTATCAATCTAAGTGCTATTTTGCTGATTAAAAGTACTAAAGGACTAACTATGATAGCAAGATAATGAAAGTAAAAACCAAATCCCAAAGTTTGCTTGTCTGTATATAAGATAAATACTTACATATAAGTTTGTTTACGGAAGAGACTCTTGGGGTAGGTATTTGGCCTAGCACTTAAGACTCCAGTGGTATAGTGGGTTAAGCTGCTACACTGGTATTCTATATGGGTGCCAGTTTGATTCCCAGCTACTCCAAGTCTGATCCAGCTCCCTGCTAATGTATCCAGGAGGGCAGCAGAAGATGGTCCAAGTGCTTGGGACCCTGCACCTACATGGGAGACCCAGATGAAGCTCCTAGCTCCTGGCTTCGATCTGGCTCAGGCCCGGCTGTTGTGGCCATTTGGAGAGTGAACCAACAGATAGAAGATCTCTTTCTGTCTCTCTCTTTCTCTTCCCTCTTTTTCTATAACTCTAACTTTACAAAAATCTTTAAAAAAAAAAATTCCTGTTTCCCATTTTGGAATGCCTGGGATCAAATCCCAGCTCCGTTTTCTGGATCCCAGCTTCCTGTTAATGTGGACCCTGGAAGGCAGTGGTAATAGTTGAAGTAGTTTGGTTCCTGCCACCTGTGTGGGAGACATGGATTGAGTTCCCAACCTCAGTGGTTGTGGGGGTTTGGAAAGTGTCTCTGTCTCTTTGCCTCTCTAATTAATTAATTTAAAACTCTGGTGGTTGTTCTTTATGGAGATAATTCATTAAATTTGTAATTAGAAGTGCTGAAATCACAACATTGCTGTTCTATTTATTACAGGTTAAAGGAGATGGAAGTTCGAAGATTGATGCGTGAGAGAGGTGATGGACCCTGGTATCAGTACGTGACCATCGATAAGGCACTTATTGATCATTCACCAAAAGCAACTCCTGACAACTGATGATTTATTTCTCCAAAATATGTTCTCTTTAGTGGAAAATAAATTAATAAATATCTTCCGTATTTTTGTTTTGTGATGAAAAAGAAGAACATTTTCCATCACTGTTTCTCAATGTTGGTTCAGATTGAAGCTTTTGATTTTGGGCTTTCAGCCTCCTCTTGGTTTAAAATGTAATAAAGCTGAAGAAATAGGAATCTATGAAGTCCTAAAGTTGTGATGACTTTAAAAGGTTAGTGTTTTATTAATCTGGTAAATGGAAGTTATAGAAGAGAGATTGAATGTTAAGTATCAGAAAATATGATAGTTTATACATGTGTCTGTAATAGATCTGTATTATTCAGGAATGACTCAAGATTTTAAGTTGCACAGGAAGTATTGAACCAACTAATAAAATATTAACACTTTAACAAACAAACCTTAAAATTTAATTTTTTAGCCGTATGTTGTTTCTTTAAAAACTATACACACATGCACCTGCATTTTTCTTTGATGGAATATCTAGGTTTTATAGTGTCTTTTTTTTTTTTTTTTTTTTGTAAACGCTGAGAGCTGATTGCAAAAGGTAAGATGATCACTATAAAGATTATGAAATCTAAGTGAAAGCTAAGAATAATGGCTGTTATTTATTAAGCATTTACTGCCTACTAAGTATTGTGCCAAATAACTATTTTCACATTATTTTCCAAAATGACCTTACTCTCTGCATGAAACCTGAGACTTGGATTTTAAGCACATTCTCAATATTTATAAAAATAAACATTTAAAACATTTATACTTCAACTTCCAAAATAGCCTTTTAGTTTGAAGCAATCATATTTTTAAACCTGTTAAACAGTATATGAGTTCATCTACTTTTTTTAAAAGATTTATTTATTTGTTTTCTTAAAGATTTATTTTTATTTATTTGAAAGACAGAGTTACAGAGAGAGGTAGAAACAGAGAGAGAGGTCTTCCATCTACTTGTTCCCTTCCCCAAATGGCTGCAGCAGCTGGAGCTGAGCCAATCTGAAGTCAGGAGCTAAGAGCTTCTTCTGGGTCTTCTACACAGGTGCATGAGCCCAAGGACTTGGGCCATCTTCAACTACTTTCCCAGGCCATAGCAGAGAACTGTATCGGATTAGGAGCAGCCGGGACTAGAACTGACACCCATATGGGATGCCGGCGCTTCAGGCCAAGGCTTTAACCTGCTGTGTCACAGTGTGGGCCCCAAGATTTATTTATTTATTTGAAAGGCAGAGTTACAGAAAGGCAGAGGCAGAGAGAGAGAGAGGTCTTCCATCCACTGGTTCACTCCCCAGATGGCTGCAACAGCCGAAGCTGAGCCAATCCAAAGCCAGGAGCCAGGAGCTTCTTCCAGATCTCCCACATGAGTGCAGGGGCTCAAGAACTTGGCCAACTTCTACATAGCAGAGAGCTGGATCGGAAGTGGAGCAGCCGGGACTCAAACCAGTGGCCACATCGGATGGCAGTACAGCAGGCAGCAGCGTTACCTGCTATGCCACAGTGCTGGCCCCATCAGATCATCTACTTTTACAAGTATGTTCTTAAGTTTTTCATGAAGAAACCTTACTCTTCTTTGTACAAAGCACAGATATATGAATACAGTACCTCTGTGATATTAAAATATCAAGGCCAGCATTGCATCACAGTGGGTTAAGCCACTGGGAGCATCCTATATCAGAGTCTCAGTTTGAGTCCTGGCTACTTGACTTCCAATCCAGCTTCCTGCTAACAAGCCTGGGAGGGCAGTAGAAGATGGCCCAAGTGCTTGGGTCCCTGCCAACTATGTAGCAGACCACAATAGAGCACCTGGCTTCTGTTTTGCCTGGCCCAACCCTGGCTGTTTGTATCCATTTGGGGAGTAAACAGTAGATAGAAGATCTCTGTCTCTTTTTCTCCATCACTCTGCCTTTCAGAAAAAAAAATTTTTTTTAATACAGATATTGAGTCTTGGGACTCTGATCCCTGGCACATCATGAGATTCTTCCTCTGCAAATTTAATGCTGTCCATCACCAGCCCCAGATGTCCAACCAATGGGCCCACCTGATCTTGGGGTTCAACCTCCAAAGCTAAGTAAGCCTTTTCTATTTATAAAGTTAGTTGCCTCGGGTATTTTTTCATTGTAATAACGAAAAGCTGTCTAAAACAAAATTGATACAGCGGAATGGGTCCATTGCTATAACTATACCTGAAGATGTTGAAGTGTCTGTGGAATTGGTTAATGAGAAGAGGTTAGAAGAGTCTGGAGCAGCAGGCCAGAGAGTGCTATGAGCTGAGCATTAAGGGTAGTGTGGTAAGGGCTCAGACAACCAGAATGCTGGTAGACATGTGGACGGTAAGGACCATGCTGATGAGGTTTCCCTTAGAAATGAGGAGTCTATAAGCAAGTTCAGAGTTGGTGAACTCAAGGGGCTTCCATAGCCTAGACAGCTCATGGCAAGAGCCTCGGGTGATTGCTGACGTCATAAATAAGAGTGCCAATTGTTAAATCAACAACGGGAGTCACTGGGTACATGCTCCCCATGTAGGATCTCTGTCCTTAATGTGTTTTACTATGAAACTTAAAAACAACACTACTAGTCAAACAATACCCTATACCTTGTGTGGTTGTGTGAGGGCAGCCTGTTGAAATCCTTGCTTAGTATATGCTAAGTTGATCTTCTGTATATGAAGGTAATTGAAAATGAAACTCGATGAAGGGCGGGATGGGAGAGGGAGTGGGAGAGGGGAGGGACGCGGGAGGGAGGGAGGTTTGGGGGGGAAAGCCACAACAGTACAAAAGTTGCACTTTGTAAATTCACAGTTATTAAAGAAAAAAAAAGAAATGAGGAGTCTAATAGCAATAAGACTGAAGGCCTCCCTTTTTACTCCATGGCCAAGAACCTGGCTTTGTTGTGTTCATGCTGCAGACTTTGTGAAAGGCTGAACCTAAAGCTCATGGACTATGGGTCTGGTGTTGTGGTGTAGTGGGTTAAACCACTGTCCGCTGTGGCAGCATCCCGTATGGGCCCTGGTTCGAGCCCAGCTGCTCCATTTCTGATCCAGCTCCCTGCTAATGTGCCTTGGGCCCCTACACCCATGTGGGAGACCCAGATGAAGCTCCTGGCTCTTGGCCTCAGCCTGACCCAGCCTTGGCCATTACAGCCATTTGGGGAGTGAATTTGTGGATGGAAGATCTGTGTGTGTGTGTGTGTGTGTGCGTCTTTCTCTCTCTCTGTGATTCTGTCTTACAAATAAATAAATAGATCTTTAAGAAAAGATGATGGACTAGTTTATTTGGTGAAAGAGATTTTATTTAAGGCAGCAGAGTGTTCAGGCTGCACTATGGGTGTTATTGGCTGCTTTGGGTCAGTTTTACAGTGAAAATCAGGAGAAAGGAACAGAGCAGTGCAAGTTGGAAATTTTGCCACTTGCCTAGAGAAGGACTGAAGGGAAAGCATGTTGCAGACGGAAGAGTACAGTAGAAAAATCCTTTTCAAAAGAGATGAGTGCAAATAAGAGGGATCCATGTGCTAACCAGCAAAAAAAAAAAAAAAAAAAAAAAAAAAAGACTTTCAGGGCATCTCAGAGATCTTCCAAGCTGCCCCTCCCATCACAGGCACAGGGGCCTAGAAGGGCAGAATAATTTGTTGGAATGCCCAT
Organism: Lepus europaeus; assembly: GCF_033115175.1. Lineage (NCBI taxonomy): Eukaryota > Metazoa > Chordata > Mammalia > Lagomorpha > Leporidae > Lepus > Lepus europaeus. Next base: position 100,283,041 of record NC_084828.1, on the reverse strand, counting down.
CGTACTGTCTGCAGGCTTGCCAAAGACCCGTTGGGATTCATTTCCCTGCATTCAGCCAGCAAAGTACTCGGCAGCTGCAGCCAAGCTTTGGCTGGGTAGAGGTTCAGCTTGTGCTGGGGACAAACTTGGCATCATCCAGGTGATGCTAATTTTGCAGATGAGCAGAATGTGAATTACAGGGTCATGGTGGCTTACACTGAGATTTCAAAGGAAATCCTGGGGAGCCAGGAAGCCTGAAGTGGGATGGGATCCCCGGCATAGAGCCACTAACGGAGTGATGCTCAGTAGAGCTATCAGAGCCAAGCTGAAGCATGAAGTGGAGACCCCAGAAAGTAAAGGGGCCAGCGATTTGCCATGCCAATCTTGGAAAGCTGCAAATGTCTGTGTGTAGCCCAAGAAAGCATCCATGTGGGCTGCAGCCAGCAAAGCATAGGAACAGGGCTACCCAAGCCCTTGGGAGCCCATCCCTGGCCACATTATGTTATGTGGACGTAGAGGAGTTTTTTAAAATTAATTAATTTATTTGAAAGGCAGAGTGACACAGGAAGAGGGGGAGAGAGAGGGATCTTCCATCAGCAGGTTCACTCCCCAAATGCCTGCAACACCTGGAGCTAGGCCAGACCAGAGCCAGAAGCCATAAACTCCATCAGGGTCTCCCATGTGGGCAGCAGAAACCCAAGTACTTGGGCCATTAACTGCTGCCTCCCAGGAGTATTTGCAGGAAGCTGGGTTGGAAGTGCTGAGTTGCCAGGACTCAAACCAGATACTCCAGCATAGGTGTGGGCATCCCAAGCAGTGGTTTGAGCTACTGTGTCACAATGCCTGCCCCATGAACATGGAACTTTAGGATTGGTATTTGCCCTGCTTGGTTCAGATCTTGTTTATTCTGATTATTCCTGTCTGTTTCCCTGCTACCACCCTTTTGGAATGTAATTGTGTACCCTGTACCTGTCCCATCACTGTGTTTTGGTAATGTGTAACTTGCATTTGATTTTATAATGATTCACAGCTAAAGGAGTCTGCCAGGAGTCTAGGCTTTTGAACAGTGCTAGAATATTAACATGTTGAACTGTTGAAGATGGGATGATCGTATGTTGTATGAATTCATACAGATATTAAACTCCAAAGGCATAGGTTAATGATACTGGGAGAGTGGAAACATAATCCAGTTATGATGTTTAGGAGAACCACTGAGACTCATTGGGAGTGTGCCCCCAGATGATAATTCCTATGAGGTGGTTGGTACGGAAGTCCGAGTTGGGCCTACTCACTCTCTCTCTGCTTCCTGGCTTGCTACTACCCTCACCAGATGCCCAATCAATGGGGCCACTTGATCTTGGACTTGAACCTCCAAAACTGTGAGCTAAAATAAACATTTCCTCTTTATTTCAAAATAATTTTTCCATGGGGCAGAATAAGGAGGGGACAGTTAAGGGGAAAAAGTCTAAAATGCTCCTTAAGGAACAATAGTGAAAAGATGATTGAGTAAATGTGGTCTAAATGTAGGGAAAGCCAGTAGGAAGATTGTTAGGGTCATTCAAGTGAAAGATGGAGATCAATTGCAATGATCACAAGAAAATGCAGGTGTTTGAATGATTGTGACGTGATAGAATTAAAAGACTTGGCAAATCAACTAAGGTTTGGGAATAGGAGAAAAAGAGCAGAGAATAGATCTCAACTTTCTCGCAGTATGGCTGTTGTTGCTAGCTGCTGAGACAGGGAACACTGGTAGAAGGAGCAGCTTTGATGAGGAAGATGAGTTCAGTTTGGGGCTTTTCGAATTTTGAGGTTCCTGAGACAGTGAAGTTGGAGGTTTGGATTTGTACCTGGAATCCACACCTCTGCAGACCTGCATGTGACTAGCAGGAAGATAAGAGGACCCAAGAGAGAGCCTTGAGTGACAGCAGTATTTACAGCAGAAGAAAATGTAAAAGGGCACATTATACTCTAGGAATTATTGGGACAATAGACACTAAGACATAAACTTGTTAAATGATTACATCTTAAGGCTTAAAGTAAGGGTAACAGAGATTTCCAGGAACAGTTATAAAATGACGTGTAAAGCAGATAAATGAAGCTGGTTTCAAATATCATGTGTTCCTATTTTTTGAAATTATTTCTTTTTAGTCATTCATCCATCCACTTTTCTATCTATAGACATTCATACAAAGGCATCTGGAGTGAAGTTCATGTGTTATCAACAGTGGTAATTCTGAGCGGAAGAATTTCGGATAATTCGTGTTCTTTTTTCCCCTCATAATTTTGTTTTGCTTCAATGTTTTTATATTGTTTCTGTTGTTAAGACTAATTAGGGTGAAGAATTTTGAGAATCATTTCTATTTGAAATGAAAATCAGTTCACAGAAACATTTTTGGCTATATTCTTCAAAACAAGGAAGTAAGGGGGATGGACTAAAAATAATTTTAAAAGATGTTCCTTTTTTTCTGGGCAATAACAGAAAAAGAATAAAGTTTAGTAGGAAACCTGACTGCCTGTAGCAGCACTGTGTGCTTCAGGCTGGGTTAATTAGCTTCTGCTATGGAAACAATCCCAGCATCCCAGTGCTTACCATAACGGACCATCACTTCTTGACCTTAAGGGTTGAAGCTAAGCTGTGGATGTGGGGGGCTCTGCTGGAACCATGTGTTTTCACTTTCCAAAAATCCAGACTGAAGGAGTGCTCTCAGTAGCCCAGGGGTGGAGAAAATACTCCACCCACAGGTAAGCAGGAGAAGAGTAAGGCCGGGATAAATGAGTTTGAGCAAACACTGTAGTATATAGCACGTGGACCTTGATTCCAAAGTCCTTATCTGGTTTCTTCATATGTGTCACGTAGTTATCTCCTGCCCTTCTACCAAACTATAGCTTTCTTCAGAGCAGCCATTAGGCCATTTGGTTCCAGCTCTTTTACTTTCTACCTGTGTTATGTTGGGCCAGTGTTTTGATTTATATAATTTTCATTTCTAAATATGCAAAGGAGAATAATAAAAGAGGTCCCACTTTTAGGGTTTTTGTGTGGATTGAATGAGAAAATACATTAAGTAGTCACTGGTATACTCAGAGTCTCATCAAATTGCCATTTTCCTATTATTCTCCCCTCCTTTCTTCTTCTCTTCCTTTTCCTTTAATGGTCCTTTGCCTCTTTCTTCTCTTGTCAGTTTCATAGGACAGGTGTTTTTCTTGGGGAAATTCAGATATTTAAATTGTTCTTGCAAACTTCTTCCATGACATGGGACTTTCCAGTAATACAACACATTTCATAGTTAGTGGCACCGCATGTACGTGCCAGAAGCTTCATTAGCACATCTTGATTTCCTCATAGACTGCAGTTTGTCTCCTAGCGTGGGCTTTTATCATTTCATTGTTTCAGGAGGGTTTAGAAGATGTCTGATTTTAAAATGAAAATAGAGTAGGTGATGAGAATGAGAAGAAAGAGAAGGGAAGTGAAATTATTGTATAATCTTTTTTATCCATGTGAAGTTTTTTTATAGATTATTTATTTGAAAGTCATAATTAGGGGCCAGCACTGTGGTGCAGTAGGTTAATCCTCCACCAGCAGCACTGGCATCCCATATAGCGCTGGTTCTAGTCCTGGCTGCTCCTCTTCCAGTCCAGCTCTCTGCTATGGCCTGAGAAAACAGTACAAGATGGCCCTAGTGTGTGGGCCCCTGCACCCACGTGGGAGACTGGGAAGAAGCACCTGGCTTCTGGCTTCAGCACAGCTCTGGCCATTGAGGCCATTTGGGGAGTGAACCAACTGAAGGAAGACCTTTCTCTCTGTCTCTCCCTCTCACTGTCTGTTTCTCTACATCTTAAATAAATAGATAAATCTTTAAAAAAGTAATAGTTACAGACAAGGAGAGACAGAGAAAGAGAGAAATCTTCCATCTGCTGGTTCATTCCCTAAGTGGCCAAATGGCCAGGGCTGAGCCAGGCCAATGCTAGGAGCCAGGAGTTTCATCCAGGTTTCCTACATGGGCTGCAGGAGCCCAAACACTTGAATCATTTTCTGCTAATTTTCCCAGGCCATTAGCAGGGAGCTGTTTTGGGAGTTGAGCAGCCAGGACTCAAACCACCGCCTATGTGGGATGCCAGCATCACGGGAGGTGACTTTACCTGCTGCACCACAATGTTGACTCCAGGAAGTATTTTTTTTTTTTTTATCTTCTTAACATTTTACAGATGAAGGAATGCTGTGGAGCAGCTATGTAATCATCTTGGGTTGTAGAACTGGGACGTAGAAGCTGGAAGAACCACATTGTGTTGATTGTAACTTGCCAACTTTTCTCACAAACTGTGTTCTCTGCTGCCTCCTCCCTGGTTCGTCCATTTCTAGCCACCTGCGTGGTTGCAATGCCCTCTTTCAGGCTCCTTCAACAGCAGCCATCCCCCTGAAACCTGTGCCACACAGTGCCACCAGCCTCACCTTCCTCAAAAGCTTGTTTCATGGCTGTCACATTCCTGCTCAACAACTTCCCACAGCTCTCCATTGCCTGTGGGGAGAAAGCACATGTCCTTGCCGCTCTCCAGTCTGCCTGCGGCGTTGTATTCTTTCCAGTGATATACTTCCTGGGCCCCTGATTCTGGCCAAACCAGTTTGTTCCTTAAATTTGTTTTGTACATTCCCCAGTGTCACGCAGTTGTTTGTGGAGCATCGTGTCTTAGGTAGACGCAGGTAAAGTGCATAGACATGTACACTTACCAAATACATTTTGAAAATGTGTGATTGGTCACATATGACACATCGGGAGGTTGGAGTTGGGAAGCCTCCAGGCAGTTTGTAGCAGTGGTGTTCTTAAGAGAGATGCAGAATGGTGATTTTGTATTAGTTTCCAAAGGCTGCTAACAAATTGCCACAAACGTGGTGGTTTAAGACAACAGGAATGCATTCTCTGACAGCCCTGGGGGCCAAGTCGGAGAGCAGCACCACTGAATCAAAAACAAGGTGCAGCAGGGCTGCTCCCTCCTCGGGCTCTAGGAAGAATCTGTTCCTGCCTCTTTCAAGTCCTTGCCTTGTGGCCACGTCACTCTAGTCTCTGCCTCTGTGCTCACACTGCCATTTCCTACTCTGTCTGTGTCCAGTCTCTCAGTCTCTCTCTTCCAAGGATACCTGTGATTGCATTGTGGGCCCCCCCACCCAGACACTCTAGGAAAATCTCCCCATTCCATGGAACATGGGGTCTTCAATCATGCCTGCAAGACACAGGCATTTCTTGCCAAATGAGGTAGCATTCACAGGGTCCAAGAGTACAGATAGGATATAGATAGCTTTTGCGGGCCACTATTCAGCCTACTATACAAGTTAGGAGGTCCTAAGAGCTTTTTAGGGTTTTTATATAGGAGAATTAGAAATAAGTAGTACAGATACTCCTGCATGTCACTTTCACAGGAATGTCAGGGAAACAAATTGTTAATCAAATCATCCTAAATCAGCATCTATCTGTCCTTAACTGTCCCTAGTATTAAGTAACAAGTGAAAAAATTATTTTAAACCACTTGTAACACTGTGTCTCCCATTAACCACACCCCCCCCCCTTCAAAAATTAGGACTTAGGTAAGATAGAATTTTATTTTTATTTCATGTAAGGCTATTTTTCTTTCATACAGCAGTAGAGAGGCCAAGGCTGATAAGTGTGTGGCTCTAAGAAATCATCAGGGATTTCCATTTTCAGCTCTGACACACCTGGGTTCCTTAGAGTCACTTTATGGTCTAAGATGACTGCTGGAACTCCAGGCATTACCATCCAGCTGCCAACAAAGGCATAATACCTTCTGTTTACAATTTATTTATTTATTTTTGTTTTTTTGACAGGCAAAGTGGACAGTGAGAGAGAGAGACAGAGAGAAAGGTCTTCCTTTGCCGTTGGTTCACCCTCCAGTGGCCACTGCGGCGGGTGCGCTGCAACCAGTGCACCTTGCTGATCCGAAGCCAGGAAGCCAGGTGCTTCTCCTGGTCTCCCATGCGGGTTCAGGGCCCAAGCACTTGGGCCATCCTCCACTGCACTCCTGGGCCACAGCAGAGAGCTGTCCTGGAAGAGGGGCAACCGGGACAGAATCCAGTGCCCCGACTGGGACTAGAACCTGGTGTGCTAGCACCGCAAGGCGGAGGATTAGCCTATTGAGCCACGGTGCCAGCCTCTGTTTACAATTTAATGTTTAGACTATTAAGATGCTTCTAGATGGAAAATTGGGAAATTTAGTTTGCTACCTTGCATGATTTCTTTTACCTTGCATGAACATTGCATGATTTCTTTTTCAAATGGAAAAAGGGGAGAATGGATATTAGAAAGCAATTAGCAATCTTTTTCTCAGTATAAAACTAAACAGTTGTTTTTGAGTATGTTGCAGTATGGCTTAGGCCTGGGTATACAAAAAATGTTGTAGTCTCTTCCTTTAAGAGAAGGAAAGATAAAAAAAAAAAAAAAGATTGATTTATTTTTGAGAGGCTGAGTTACAGACACAGAGAGGGAGAGACAGAGAAGACTTCCATCAGCTGGTTCACTCCCCAAATGGCCACAATGACTGGAGCTGGGCGTTTCTGAAGCCAGGAGCCAGGAGCTTCTTCCAGGTTTCCCATGTGGGTACAGGGGTTCAAGCACTTGGGCCATCTTCTGCTGCTTTTCCCAGGCACATTAGTAGGGAGCTGGATGTGAAGTGGAGCAGCCGGGACTCAAGCCAGCATCCATACAGGATGTCCAGGCAGAGACTTAGCCTACTGCGCCACAGCACTGGCCCCAGTAAAATATTTTTAAAAATCCATGACATTGTGGCTCAGTGGGTTATGCTGCCTTTGATACCGGCATCCCATATAAGGGGCAGTTCAGGTCCTCACGGCTGCACTTCACATCCAGCACTCTGCTAACACTCCTGGGAAAACAGCGGATGATGGCCCAAGTGCTTGGGTCCCTGCCACCCATATGGATCAACTTCCAAGCTTTTGGCTTTGACCTGGCCCAACACTGGCCACTTTGGGGAGTGAACCAGCAGATGGAAGATCTCTCTCTGTCACTCTCTCTCTCTGTATCTCTGCCTTTCCAACAAATAAATAAATATTTTAAAATATATATTTTTAGTATGGGGAGGGCCTTGTGGCACAGTGACTTAAGCTGCCACTTAGGATGCTCACATCCCATATCAGTGTGCCTGGGTTCAAGTCCTGGATACTCCACTTCCAGTCCAGCTCCCTGTTAATATGCTTGGCAAACAGCAGATGATGGCTCAAGTACTTGAGTCCATGCCACCCATGTGGGAGACCTGAATGAAATTCTGGGCTTCTGGCTTCAGTTTGGCCCAGCCATCCAGCCTAGGCTGTTGCAGCCATTTGGAGAAGTGAACCAATAGATAGAAGATCTCTCTCTCTCTCTCTCTCTCTCTGTCTCAGCCTTTTAAATAAGCAATTTGCTGTTTAAAAAATATACATTATTATCTAATGAATAATACAGAGAATAAGTATATTTTAGACTGGAAAATGTGGGGAAGCAGAATTTAGAAAAATTGAGTAAGGGGCTGGTGTATTGAGTATTGTGGTGTATTGAGTATTGTGTATTGAGTATTGTGGTGTATTGAGTATTGTGTATTGAGTATAGGGGTGCTGGTTTCTGTCCTATCTGCACCACTTCTGATCCAACTCTGCTAATGGCCTGGGAAAAGCAGTGGAAGATGGCCCAGTGTTTGAGCCCCTGCCACCCACATGGGAGACCTAGATGAAGCTCCTGGCTCCTAGCTTGGCCTGGCCCAGTGCTGGCTATTGTGGCCATCTGGGGAGTGAACGAGCAGAAGGAAGATCTCTCTGTCTCTCCTGTGTCTGTAACTCTGACTTTCAAAATAATAAGTAAATCTGAAAAAACAATAAAGAAAAGTTGAGTGAGTGAGGGAGTGTTCCAACCTGGGTTCATCATCAGCAAAAATATGAAAGCAAGAATGCTCATTAAGTGATTGATGCACTTTGCATAAACTCATTTGGTTAGAAATGTATGCACAGAGGGAAACAGTTCCCCTAAGTTCACCTGCAGTCAGTCTCCTGGGGTGGACAGAGGGGTCAGATTTGTGGACAATGAGGGACATAATAAGAACACTTAGAACATTCCAGGCAAATCTGCTAAGTGCTTTACAAACATTCCCTATCCTTGTAACAGTTCTGCAAGGTTGGAGTGCTACTCGTTTATCGCTGTTTATAATCACATCAGTGGTCCCTCTTTGCAGAATGGCCTCTTCCCAATCACAGGACTCAGCCAAATAGATTGGCTCCCAGGGATCTGGATCCCAAGTCACATATCGGTGGGATGAAATTACTGCTGCATCACTGGTGCCAGTATATGGAAAGAAAGTCTGTGAGTCTTGTGCTTCTGTGATTCTTGGAACTTTGGTTCCTGATGGTGCAGCCTATCCTTAAAACTGGAAAGTCATCCAGGCCTCTTCTCAGACACCCCTTCTTATTAGTTATCGTTGAGTTAGATTTTATTGCTTAAAACAGAAGAATCCTAACCTTTTTAGTTTCAGAGAATGTTGCAAGCAATAGATCCTCAAGGATCCTAGGGATATTTGGAATTACTTCTCAGTTTAAAATGGGATAGAGGCCGGCGCAGTGGCTCACTCGCCTAATCCTCTGCCTGCAGCGCGGGCACCCCGGGGTTCTAGCCCCAGTTGGGGCGCTGGGTACTAGTCTCGGTTGTTCCTCTTGTAGTCCAGCTCTCTGCTGTGGCCCGGGAGGGCAGCAGAGGATGGCCCAAGTGCTTGGGTCCCTGCACCCGCATAAAAGACTGGGAGGAAGTACCCGGCTCCTGGTTTCGGATCGGTGCAACGCCGGCCGTGGCTGCCATTAGGGGAGTGAACCAACGGAAGAAAGACCTTTCTCTCTGTCTCTCTCTCTCACTGTCTATAACTCTCTCTCTGTCTCTCTCTCACTGTCTAACTCTGCCTGGCAAAAAAAAAAAAAAAAAAAAAAACAGACTTCCAGGGGCCGGCGCTGTGGCACAGTGGGTTAATGCCCTGGCCTGAAGCGCCAGCATCCCATATGGGCACCGGTTCAAGAACCAGCTGCTCCACTTCCTGTCCAGCTCTCTGCTTTGGCCCAGGAAAGCAGTAGAAGATGGCCCAAGTCCTTGGGCCCCTGCACCCACGTGGGAGACCCAGAAGGAGCTCCTGGCTCCTGGCTTTGGATTGGCGCAGCTCTGGCCGTTCCAGCCATCTGGGGAGTGAACCATCTATCAAATAAATCAATAAATCTTTAAAAAAGAAAAAGAAAACAGACTTCTCCTTAAATTTCAAGATAGAAAGTAGCAGGCCATAATACAATGCAATCAAGTTACCCTCTATGTAGTTTGGGACTATATGCCCCGAGCCATAATGCTCTGGGGAAAGATATCGACAGCTACACCCTGGAGGGTGGAGGGACAGGGATCGTCAATGTCAATCCTCTCTTTTGAAAGACATTGGAGAGACAAGTGTCTGGTACAATGGTAAAGATGCGGCTTGGGATGCCCTATCCCATATCGTAGTATCTAGCTTCACATCCAGGCTCTACTCCTAATACAAACTTCCTGCCAGGACTCACCCTGGGAGGGAACAGACAATGGCTTAAGGAGTTGGGTCCTTGCCACCTACCTGGAAGACTAAGATTGACTTCCTGGCTCCCTGCTTTGAGCTGGCCCAGTCTAGACTGTTGCTGGCATTTGGAGAGTGAACTAGTGGATGGCAAGTCTATCTGTATGTCTTTCTCTCTGCCTTTCAAATAAATAAGATGAATAGAAACATAAGTAAAATACATTGTACGGTTTGATGCAAGGGGTGGACAATCTCAAATCTTTAAATTCTTCAAAGAGTAGAATGAATCTCAGACTATTTATGTGACTATGCTAAAAAAGCTTTTTGCTTGTAGCTGTACGGTGAAATTCCCATAAATCAAATCTTACCAATAAATATACTATTTGTATAAATACTTTTTTTTGTATAAATACTTTTATGTTCAGTTTATAGCATGGATGAGAAAAGAGTAGGACTGCATAACCAAAAAAGAGAGATTAAGAAACTCGTTTGAACTTGAATCCCTAATGCCCTCCCAGGAGCAAGTTAGCATTTCTTCCCATTTTTGTCCAAACCTTCAGAGTTTTCTACTGATAGCCATTGTCCTCTGTTAATTCAATGTGGTGTCCGAGGGCAAATGGTCAAATCAGAGTGGAAAAAGTTCAGCATTTATACTGAAAGGAATCACAAGAATCAGCAAAATCTACAAAATGGGGCAATATGTGGGAATAACTTTTGAGGATGTTTGACCAGGAGGGCAAAATAGGAACTTGAATCAGGTCAAATTGACAGACAGGGATTTACCTAGCAGATACCGCATGTAGAGTGTATTAGCATGGGCTGTGATCTTAATGTATACGTGAGTCACCCAGTCAAACCTGGAACAAAAGCTGGCTCCTGTTAAATGATGACAAAGGTTTAGAAATCCCTTGGCATTGGATAGAGGATGGGATTGAAGAGACAAGAGATGCTGAATTTGATCTATCAAATATGTTTCTAATAGGCCCCAGAATCTTTTAAAGGCAATTTACTAATTGTCCCAACTGACTCAGAATGCTAGTGACAGGAGTTGCCCATCACGTGGGCTTTCTGATCCCTGTGGGGAAGACAGGAGTCCTGGGGGATGTCCTGGGTGGTAGTGGCTCACTGCCAGGAGCAAAGCTGGTGTGGTCATGAAATTGGGCAGCAGTCCAAATGTGATGAATAGATCTCAGGGGTGGCTCATTCACAGACAACTCTAGCTGTGGTTCTTCCTGGGGTTCCGAGGAGTGTAAGCAGTGGGCATTCCACTAAGATATCATGTCTCACTCTTCCAACTCCAAGTTTAGCCAGCAGAGGCCTGAATCAAGCCACCAGACTAGAGAGTTGCGGTCAGAGACAGAAATGCATTGGAATACCAAGAACTCCTTGGTTAAAGAGGAGGCTGGTGGGGCCGGCATTGTGGCACAGCTGGAAAGCTGCCTGCCACCTGTGATGCAGGCATGACAGACGAGTACCGGGTCCTGTCCCGGCTGCTCCATTTCTGATCCAGCTCCCTGATAATGGCCTGGGAAAAGCAGCAGAAGATGGCCAAGTGTTTGGACTCCTGCCACCCACAATGGAACCTGGATGAAGTTTCTGGGTCTAGGCTTTGGCCTGGCCCAGCCCTGACCATTGAGGCTATCTGGAGAGTGAAACAGTGGATGGAAGATCTTTCTCTCTCTGTCTCTTCTTGTCTCCCTATAACTTTGATTTTCAAATACACATACATACATACATAAATTTTTTAAAAAAAGGAGGAGACTAGGTTCCTTGAGAAAAAGATGAGATAGTATTATCAAATATGGATGCTGTGACCCTTTCTCCTAAGCTTCTCTACAGCTGCTCCTCTAGTGACTTGCTCACCAAACACTTTAGAGACTATTGGAAACAGTCTCTGGATAAATGTGGAGCCCACTGAGGCCAGCATGGTGGCGTAGCAGGTTAAGTACTGTCTGCCATGCCAGTATCCCATATGGGCACTGGTTTGAATCCCAGCTGCTCCACTTCCAATCCAGCTCCCTGCTAATGTGCCTGGGAAAACAGCAGAAGATGGCCCAAGTGCTTGGGTCCCCATACCCACATGAGAGACCCAGGTGACACTGCTGGCTCTTGGCTTCGGACTGGCCCAGGCTTGGATGTTGCAGCCATTTGGGGAGTGAACTAGCAGATGGAAGCTTTCTCTCTCTGCTGCTGCTGCCTTTCCCTCTCTGTAACTATGCCTTTCAAATAAATAAGTAAAATCTTTTAAAAAATAAATAAAAAGTGGAGCCCATTAGGGTACCACTGCATTGGCCAGAATGAGGCTGATTGGGAGCTACACATTACACGGGGTGATATTTGGTGGGCTAAGGCTCACAGGACAATCATGACTGGTTAGCAGCAATTTATTGCAAAGTTTTACTTCCTGGAGAAAGGGCTGTGCCTCAAGAAGCAAGAGTTCCAAGAGGGCTCAGAGGAGGCGTCTATATATATATTCTGGGCTTTGTGGTTGCATGAGCTCAAGCTAATAGCACTGTTCTGTTCTTGTGGCTGCATGAAGAGAACTCTGTGCCAGCCAAGGTAGATGTTCTCATAGTTGGGGTACAGGTGAAGCAGGAGGCTTTGTTCCCAGGAAGTCTCCAAGATTGCCAGGTATGAGGAGCTCCTGTTAAAGAGCTCTCAAAAATACATTAGTTGAATGTACCTATTGTTTTAAATTATTCCCTAACTGGGCTCAGACCTGAGGCCATCTCTTGGGAGGCCTAGTGGGGCCCTAAGCTCTTTCTCTGGCTTGTACCCCATATCCAAAGTATTACTGGAATATCCAGCCTTAGTAAGCTCCAGAATCTCCATCTTGCCTCCCTGACCTGAAGACTGACAATCACCCTGGAAGGAAGGGCCAAGAGGATGAACTGGTATTCTCCCTCTCTATATTCATAGAAATATGAAGCGAAACTGCAATCCTAGTGGGACTGTAGAAATTTATGCCATTATTAAAGATGAAGAAGAAATCAACTTGCTGGTTCTCACCCTACTCTCATGCTACTTCCTGGCTTCAAATCAAACGAAGAATGATGGACCATGGTACTTAACAAGGTAGTGATTTCAAGTAGGTGAGATTCCAGAGATTATCTGCTTATTGAAGCAATTGAACAGACAAGTAGTTTTCAAAAACTTGATGGAAATGGAATTAAAGGATACTGCATATTTTCTGTGAACTTTTTTTTTGAAGAACACATATATTTCTTGGTATTTGGTTTGTAACTGTGATCTGCTGAAAGCATTTTCTCCATCAGGACAAGTGATTTGCCATCAGCTGAGATAGGTAACACAATTTTACTCCCTTACTCAAGGGCATATCTATTCTCTGATTTTGTATCACAACTTATTAGCCTGAAATGATCTTTTTTTCATTGTATTTATTTTTATCTTATTTGAAAGGCAGAGAGACAAAGACACAGAGAGATCTTCCATCTGCTGATTTACTCTCTAAATGCTTCCAACAGCTGAGGCTGGGCCATACCAAAGATAGGAACCAGGAACTCCATCTAGGTCTCTCACGTGGGTGGTAGGGGCCCAAGTACTTGTTCTAGCTTCTATTGCTTCTCAGGGTGTGCCATAGCAGGAAGCTGGATTATAAGCAGAGGTGGGACTCGACCTCAGGCAATCTGTTATGTGAGCATCTCCAGCAGTAGCTTAACTTGCTATGCTACAATACATATTTGGTGCAGGCTAGTGTGCATTGAACTGCAATGAACATGGGGGTGTAGATAACTCTTTTATTTGCTGATTTAATTTTCCTTGGGTAAATTCCAAGGAGTGGGATGGCTGGATTGTATGGTAGGGCTATATTCAGATTTCTGAGGTATCTCCATACTGTCTTCCACAATGGCTGTACCAGTTTATATTCCCACCAACAGTGTATTAGGGTACCTTTTCCCCTACATCCTCACCAGCATTTGTTGTTTGTTGATTTCTGTATGAAAGCCATTCTATCAGGGGTGAGGTGAAACCTTATTGTTGTTTTGATTTGCATTTCCCTGTTGGCTAGTGATCCTGATCATTTTTTCAAGTGTGTGTTGGCCATTTGGATTACCTGTTCTTGAAAAATGCCTGTTGTGTAACTCTGCTCTTCAAATAAAATAAAATAAATCTTAAAAAAAAAAAAGAACCTCACACTGATTCCTATAGTGGTGAAAATGTGCAGTAGGATCTAGAGAGGAGGAAGCGGCTGATGTCCTATGTCAGAGGTGGGAGGAGATACATTCTGAGAAAATACAGGGACCTGCCATCTCAGTCAAATTTCCGGTGGTGGGGGGGGTGTGTAATCTAGAAAAGTGAAGGTTATCTAGGAAACTGAAGGTTAAGTCCTTCCTTGTCAGCTCTTCACCACTAAGGATGAGGTATAATTTTTGGTGAGCATCTTTGGATTTTGGAGGCAATCTGTATCATATTTAAACAGCTATTTGCTCATTTACTGGGAAATCAGAAAAGTAGCCTTTGGCCCTGGACTAGTATTTTATTGCTGTATTTATATTGAGCTTCTCTATACCTGAGTGGAGGACATTTTCTTGGGGTGTGTATGAGAATAAATGGTAGTGAGTGTGAGAAACAACTTCCCAGGTGCACTTCAATGATGGACTTAGAAAGTGCAGTGAAAGTGAAACTTTATTAATGAACTTTCAAGATTGCATGTATGGTGGGCCAGCACACCTGGTGCAATTTCATCAAGCAATTTATCCTCTGGTACACAGATCCCTCCCCTAGTTCCTCATTGGCTGAGTACTATAGGCTTACAATCTTCCTGGCATTTGCGTTAGCTGTTTTTGGTTACTAGTAACATCCTGTTTGCCTAAGAACTTTCTGGGTACATGTAACCTGTTAATGCTACCTAGCTACTTACAACTTTCCACACATCTGCAAGCTGTTATGCTAGCTAGTTGTCTACTCACAGCTAAACACCTTATTTTGAAAATGAGCCAAATGTTTACTTCTCACAGTGGGCCTGAGGAGTGATAGTATTGTTAAAGTGACTGCAAGATGGCCTGCCTACCCCTGGGAGTAGCTTAGTCAGGCTCCTGGAAGGGCTGTGGGGAGTATTACACATCATGAAGCCTGAAAAGGTGAACAAGCCTCTCAGATTTCTTCTTAAGCTGAGTAACAGCTTACCTCATCCTGATATTAAGTGCTGCTCTAGGAGTTTGCTCATTCAAATGGGAACTTGTCTTGTAGTTAGGTAGACTGTCTACAAACCTAACAACAGAAACCTACTTACTTTTATATGAGAGGTGAATGGGTGAGCAGGTATGAAAGAGAAGATGGAAGGGAAAATGAACATGACCAGTGGTAGCACAGAAGTGAACATTTCCTCCTTGTTCACAAAAAGAAATGGATGCTTAGTGAAAAAGATTTAGATAACACAGAAATAAAGAAGAAAAATGATTTTATCATCCACAGGTAGCCACTGTGAAAAAAATATATAAACTACTCCAATCTAGTCTTTTGTCAATGCTAGGGATATGCATATGTGTATATGTACCTAAACCAAGTATTAGTGCCTGTGCTCATTGGTAGCCTGATTTTGAAGTTTGCATTATACTGATACTTCTCCCATGTCAATGAATATTCTTATACCACATGATTTTTATGGCTACATAGAATTCTCTCAAGCAGAAAATACGATACATTTTTTTACCCCATGCCTATTGTTCCACATTTAGTAACTAGTGCTTCTTGCAGAGGTTACCTAGCATAATAGAAACATTTATGGCTGTACCTCTACAACAAGTTCTCACCACATACAGCTTTATGGAATTATTGCACATTCCTGGAAGATGTTTGAGGTCAAGAGTTACTCCATTAATTGAAATAATTTAGGTATCTATTTTTCTCTGTAAATTTCCCTAATTCCCCTTCTTGGCATTAGTCATACTAACTAATATTCACATGATATTTTATTGTAACCTCTGTTAGTTCTTGGAATAACATTTGTGCAGCAATGAATTTTACCTAAAAGATACAAAGCAGACGGCAGAACGTATTTGCTACAACGTCGCTGGTGTGAGTCATTAATTTGGTAGGTGCTTATTGTGCACCTAAAATAAAACCTTCCAAAGAAGGCAATAGTTGCAAATGCTGAGTTTCCATAAGGATACTAAGAAATAAATGTAGTTCCTTAGAAAGGGTTTGCTTTCTTTATAGAGGTGTAAGACATGGAACCAAGACAAAGAGTACAAAAGATGTCATAAGGCAGTTTCCAATAATGGGTCCAGGCAAAAGGGGCTGTCATTTTTAAAGACTGGTCCCTGAGGATTGAAACATTCAGAAGAGGATTCATGGAAAAAACACTAAGCCTTGAAAGGATTGAGAAGATAGAAATGAGCGGTCAGAGCTTTCAACTAAGGCAGGGAAGCAAGTTCATTTCTCCTAAGGGAACAATAAGTTGATGTTACCGGAAGTGTAGGAGAGGGAAAAAAAAGTCTGAAAGATGATGAGTGCCATATAGCAGAGGCCATCAGAGCCCAGACTCCACCCTGAGCATCCAGGGAGGCAGCTTGTGAGCCCTGGTGACATGGCAGTCCAAATGACTTGATGTGACAAAGTCAGTTCTTAGCCATCACATGCTCCGAGATACCTCTGTGGCAAGGCTTTGAATTTATGCTGGAAGTTAAAATTGTTTACTCATCACCACTCTTTTTTTTTAAGGCCTATTTTATTTATTAGAGAGAGAGAGAGAGAGAGAGGTTGAGATATCATGTATCTGCTGGTTCACCCCTCAAATGGCTGCAACAGCTTGGACTGGGCCAGGCTAAAGCCAACAATTAATAACTCTAGCCAGGTCTTGCACATGGGTGGCAGGGACCCAAGCACTTGAGCCATCTTCTGTTGCTTTCCCAGGCACATTATCAGGGAGTTGGATTAGAAGTGGAGCAGCCAGGACTCAAACTGGTGCCCTTATGGGGTGCTGGCTTAACCTGTTGTGCTGCAACACTGGTCTTCATCACGTTACTCTTGTTGATCAATGGAGATTTATATGTAGAAACTGGCCTAGCAGTATAGTAGTCCAGACAAACATTCATATGTAGAATTTGCACAATTAAGTCTAAAAGCTCTAGTAACTAGAATTTTTTCCCCCTAAAACATCACGATTAAGATAGTATCTTCAATCAGTAAAGTTTCTTCTACTAACATTTTTGTCTTGGTAATTTTTTAGATTGTAAAACTAAGGCAAAATCATTGGCGACATTTTGAAAATAAAATTAAGTCCTGTGACCCAGACCCAAGCATAACTTTTTAAATTTTACATGTCTTTTCAGTCTTATTCAAATGCATGCCTATTTTTACCCTGTTGCAATAATATTGTATAATTATTATATATTATATGTTATACTATACACATATTAAAATAAGCACTTTCATAATGATCATTATGAGTTATTTAAGCATCTTCCAGTAGATGTACCTAATTTAATCGCTGCTCCTTGTTTATATGTTTTCCATTTTTTCCATTTTGACTAGAACTTTCCATCCGGCACACAATTGGCATTCTGGTGTGCAGAGATAGCCTTCAGGTGTGGTTATTTCCTCAGCCCTGTGGGGGGCCACAGATGGGGCCTGTGGTGACTGAAGTCCCCAGACCAACAGCCTCTGGCTACAGAAACAATCCTTGCTGATTACTTCAGTGAGCGGTACAAATGTCATTGTCCATGTATGCTAGTATATGAAAAAGCTGGGATGCTGCATTATAGTGATGTAGCAATTGTCTCCAACTTCTACTACTGTTACTCGTGACTGAACTTGTGGTGTTTTAGGCCGGTGCCGTGGCTCAACAGGCTAATCCTCTGCCTTGCGGCCCTGGCACACCGGGTTCTAGTCCCGGTTGGGGAGCCGGATTCTATCCCAGTTGCCCCTCTTCCAGGCCAGCTCCCTGCTGTGGCCCCGGGAAGGCAGTGGAGGATGGCCCAAGTGCTTGGGCCCTGCACCCCATGGGAGACCAGGGTAAGCACCTGGCTCCTGCCTTTGGATCGGCGTGGTGCACCGGCCACGGCAGCCATTGGAGGGTGAACCAACGGCAAAGGAAGGCCTTTCTCTCTGTCTCTCTCTCACTGTCCACTCTGCCTGTCAAAAAAAAAAAAAAAAAGAGAGACCTTGTGGTGTTTTTTTTTAATTTTTTTTTTAATTTTTATTTTTGACAGGCAGAGTGGACAGTGAGAGAGAGACAGAGAGAAAGGCCTTCCTTTGCCATTGGTTCACCCTCCAATGGCTGCCGCGGCCGGTGTACCACGCAGGAGCCAGGTGCTTCTCCTGGTCTCCCATGGGGTGCAGGGCTCAAGCACTTGGGCCATCCTCCACTGCACTCTCGGGCCACAGCAGAGAGCTGGCCTGGAAGAGGGGCAACCAGGACAGAATCGGTGCCCCGACCAGGACTAGAACCTGATGTGCCGGTGCCGCTAGGCGGAGGATTAGCCTGTTGAGCCATGGCGCCGGCCTTACCTTGTGGTGTTTTTACAATCGAGTTTTAATTAATCTTTAAAGCAATACTTGCACATATTAAAAATTTAATGGGGCTGGCACTGTGGCGTAGTGGGTAAAGCCACCGCCTGTGGTGCCGGCATCCCACATGCTCCACTTCTGATCCAGCTCTCTGCTATGGCTTGGGAAGGCAGTGGAGGATGGCCCAAGTCCTTGGGCCCTGCACCCGCATGGGAGACCCGGAAGAAGCTCCTGGCTCCTGGCTTTGGATTGGCGCAGCTCCTGCCGTTGTGGCCAACTGGGGAGTAAACCAGCGGATGGAAGACTGCTGGTTCTCTCTCTCTGCCTCTCCTCTCTCTTTGAGTAACTCTGACTTTCAAATAAATAAATCTTTAAAAAAATTTTTGACTAGTGCAGAAAGGTAGAGTAGAAGTTAGTACCCCACTAACCTCAGGCTTTCTTTTCTTCTTCACATGTCCTGGGAGTTTCTCTGGTATTCCTCCAAGGACATCTGAAAGCCAAACAAGTGTGCACACATACATATGCATATACATGCATATCTTGAGAAGCATCATTAAACATGTTTACCACGGGCACCAACAGTTGGAAGGTGGGCAGCATACAGGGTGTGCCAGGGTGCCTGCTGCACATTATCAGCCTTGCATGTATTTCTGACTTTTAAATGTTGATCCGCTCACCACTCACTGCTCTTTTCATCTGGTAATGTGACTTAGAGACTGTTCCACACCACCACTCAGAGAGCAACTTTGTTCTTTCCTGTGGCACTGTATTTTAATTAATTCCTATAGATGGGTCTTTAGCTTCTTAAAATGTATTTTCATGTGTGTGTGTGTGTGTGTGTCGAGGGGGAGGAGAGAGAGAGAGAAATTGTTCAGTCTGCTGGTTCACTTCCCAAATGTCCACAACAGCTGGGACTGGGCCTTGCTGAGGCCAGGATCCAGGAACTCTATCCAAGTCTCTACTATGTGTGGCAGGGAGCCAAGTACAGGTGTGCACTAGCAGGAAGCTGGATTTTGAAGCAGAACTGAGACTAACCCAAGCACACTGATAAAAGATGTGGATAGGCCGGCGCTGCGGCTCAATAGGCTAATCCTCTGCCTGTGGCGCCGGCACCTCGGGTTCTAGTCCCAGTCGGGGCACCGGATTCTGTCCTGGTTGCTCCTCTTCCAGTCCAGTTCTCTGCTGTGGCCCGGGAAGGTAGTGGAGGATGGCCCAAGTGCTTGGGCCATGCACCCGAATGGGAGACCAGGAGAAGCACCTGGCTCCTGGCTTCGGATCAGTGCAGTGCGCTGGCCACAGCGGCCATTGGAGGGTGAACCAACGGAAAAAGAAAGACCTTTCTTTCTGTCTCTCTCACTGTCCACTCCACCTGTCAAAAAAAAATAATAACAGCCGGCGCCGTGGCTCAATAGGCTAATCCTCCGCCTTGCGGCGCCGGCACACCGGGTTCTAGTCCCGGTTGGGGCGCCAGATTCTGTCCTGGTTGCCCCTCTTCCAGGCCAGCTCTCTGCTGTGGCCAGGGAGTGCAGTGGAGGATGGCCCAAGTGCTTGGGCCCTGCACCCCATGGGAGACCAGGAGAAGCACCTGGCTCCTGCCATCGGATCAGTGCGGTGCGCCGGCCGCAGCGCGCCTGCCGCGGCGGCCATTGGAGGGTGAACCAACGGCAAAAAGGAAGACCTTTCTCTCTGTCTCTCTCTCACTGTCCACTCTGCCTGTCAAAAAATAATAAATAAATAAATTAATTAATTAAATTAAATAAAATTAAAAAAAAAAAAGATGTGGATATCCTAAGCATCTCTTAGCCAGTGTGCCAGTATTGTGTTTCAGAGGGTCAAGCCACTGCTTGTGATGCAGGCATCCTATATCTGAGCTCTAGTTCAAGTCTCTGCTGCTCTGCTTCTAACCCAGCTCCCTGCTAATATACTTTGGAAAGAAGTGGGTAATGGCCTAATTGCTTGGGCCCCTGCCACTCACAGGAGAGACCCGGATGGATTCCAGGCTCCTGACTTTAGCCTGACCCAGCTCCTGTCAAATGCTGACATCTGGGAGGTGAACCAGCAGTTGGAAGATCTCCCTGTCTCTGTGACAGTATATCTTTCAAATAAATAAAATAAAACTTTAAGACAACAACACTGTGCTGAAATGCCAGCCCACAGATGGTTGTTCCTGGCCTCTTGTTACTATAAATAGGGCCTTGGGAAGGCAGTGGAGGATAGCCTAGGTCATTGGGCCCTGTAACCGCATGGGAGACCAGGAGAAGCACCTGGCTCCAGGCTTTGGATCAGTGCGGTGCACTGGCCACAGCGGCCATTGGGGGCTGAACCAATGGAAAAGGAAGACCTTTCTCTCTGTCTCTCTCTCTCACTGTCTAACTCTGCCTGTCAAAAAAAAAAAAAAAAAAAAAAAAAAAAAAAAAAAAGGGGCCTCAACAAATATCTGAATGCAGTCTGAATTTATCTGTGGCATAAATCTCTAAATGAGGAATTAACAGAAAAAAACAACATGCATGTAAAATTATGGTTGGTGTTAGTAAATTTCCTTCGAAAGAGACATATTGTCTTTATTCCCCTCAATAATGTATGTTGAGGGTCTATTTCTCAAACCCAGATCAACTCAATTTATCTTTATTAGCCTGAAAGCTGAAAAATGGTGTCGTGTTGATTTATTCAGCATTTATTTTAAAATTAAATTTTTTAGAGTTTTGAACATTTTGAATCAGGTTTTTTTCTGTAATTGGAGCAAGCACACATACTCCCAGAAGATGCTAAGCTGCTGAGAAGGAATTCATAGTAAGAATTGGGAGTAGCTGCCCAATCAGGAGCCAAGCAGCAGTGTTTAAGGATTTGACACCAACCTCTCCTCCTCCAGTGCCATCAGGCAGTGGGAGTCAGGGTGCCAAGAATGTGTGGCATACCAGAAGCTTGCTGGACAGCATGGAATCCAGGGAGAGGTCGGGAGACTCCCTGGAGAACCCAGGAGGGTAACAGGGCGGTCATTTAGGAAAATGAGACTTTGAGGACTAGGTGATCCGTGAGAGGCTTACAGAATCAGCGCTTGCCTTCACTGTTTCTTGGTTCCACTAACCGGCAGGGATCACTGGGAACCCTAACCTGGAAGTATCTTGGGTGCAGTTAGGGAACCTAAATGGCTCGGAACCCATCTTGTACAAGTCTTTGGAGAAAATGCGAGTACGCTGTGAGGCATGCCATGCTTGTAAATTATTAACTTCCCAACCCAACCCCATTCATTATTTATTTTGAGGAACTTGATGAACACGTATGTCTGCACGTAAGATTCTCAAATCAGGACACTGAATGCTTGACTCTGGGACCTTGAATCACACCGAAGATGTTAAGAAGATAGGAATAGAAGTCTTCCTTTTACCCGGACAAAAAGCCTGACATCTCCCCGCCCCCAACTAAGAAAACCCTGTATTGTTGTCCCCTCCCCCCCAGACCTCTCTCCTTGCTGGATCCCAGTCTAATCGCTTTTTACTGGGATCTAGATGTTAAAAAAGTGGGGAACAAGGCTTATGGAGATAACACCGAAACGCATGGCGCCAACTGAGATCTGGGCCCCGCGTTAGGTGCCAGATCCCCCCCTGGGCCGATCCAGGGAAGTCGTGGCTCCTGTCTACGGCTGCTTTCAAAACAAGCGGTTTTGACCACCCCTGCTCCCGTTCTTTGTGTGCGCCTCCTAGGAGCTGCCCCTGGGCAGGCTGGCGATTTGGGATGGAAAACAGCGCGGCGGGCCCCGCGGCAGCCGCCCGCCGCCTGGGCGAGCAGCGCCCCCTCGTAGCCCGCTCCGTTCTGGCTCCCAGCCGGCTCGGGGCTCCCGCGCCGACGCCCCGGGGCTGCCCTCCGCCCCCGCCGCTGAGCCGGCCCTGGGCGCGGGCCCCCCTCCGGCGCCCCCTCCCCGGCGCGCTGCGGCTGGCGCTCCCCGGCGCCCCGCCTGACGCTGCAGCTGGGCCGGCGACTCGCCATTGGATTAAAAATAGCAGCGTTCCCCCCGCCCCAGGCCCCGGGGGCCCGCTCCCGCCCCGCGGCCCGCTCTCGCCGCCCGCCCGCTCGGCTCGGCTCCCGTCGCCCGCGCAGCCCGCGCGTCCGCCTGCCCTGCCGCCCGCTCGCTAGCTGGCGCCGCCGCCGCCGCGGGCAGACCCGCGCTCGGGCTCCGGCTCGGCTCGGCTCGGTGCGCGCTGCGGCCATGCAGCGCCGGGGCGCCCTGTTCGGCATGCCGGGCGGCAGCGGTGGCAGGAAGATGGCTGCAGGAGACATCGGCGAGCTGCTTGTACCGCTCATGCCCACGATCCGCGTGCCCCGCTCCGGGGACCGCGTCTACAAGAACGAGTGCGCCTTCTCCTACGACTCCCCAGTAAGTGAGGCGCCTCGGGGGGGAGGGTCGCGGAGCCGGCGGCCTGCGGCAGCCGCCGACCCACTGCGCACGTGAAGCTGGCGGTAGACGATGCGCAGTGGCCGCGGGGACCTCCTCCTTCTCCTCCGGGCGAAGGAGTTGGCTTAGGGGCGCTGCAGTTGGGTGCACACTTGGTGCGCTCCCCAAGGCTGCTGCAAGCCTCTGTCTGCCCCGCCAGCCTCCTGGGCTGCAAGGGCCGGGTTCCGAGCAGCCTGCCCGCAGCCCCATCAGCGTCTCCAAGGTGCCTGGAGCCGAGGAGCTCCCGGTAGTGAACCGCAGGCTGTGGACTGCTGGCGTCCTCCCGGGTCGAGGGCCGAGGGCGGGAGGGTAGCCGGGCTCGGTCCCCACTTTGCCACACACGCAGCCGTTCCGTTTCTGGGGCCGTTGCTTTGCCCAGGGGTTCCCACTTCCCCTGAGCTTTCTTGCCTGCACTTCCCATTTCTTTCCACTCCCTCGTTTGCCATTAGGATGTCAGAGGAAACCTTGAAGGTGCAGAAATGGGGGGGGGGGGGGAGTGTTTCTACTAGATTATGATGGCTTTCCCAAGCCGTCCCGCGTTTCCCTCCCAAGTGAGTCACTGGGGCTGACGTTCACTGGCATAAATTATTAAAAGTTCAGTCCTGAGTCGTGACCTCAGAGACTGGAGGGGGAAGTGAGGACGCCTCCCCGCCCTCCTCCAGGG
Organism: Lepus europaeus; assembly: GCF_033115175.1. Lineage (NCBI taxonomy): Eukaryota > Metazoa > Chordata > Mammalia > Lagomorpha > Leporidae > Lepus > Lepus europaeus. The sequence continues at coordinate 100,259,933 of NC_084828.1, read as the reverse complement.
GCGGATGGCGCCTGCGTTCACCTGGTTGTGCGTGAAAGTGGGAGAGGCAGGAGGAGAGTGAACGTCCCTTTCAGGAGTCCACATGGGCTTCAAAGTGACTCAGCTGTCTGGCGTTTCTCATGTCTTTTTGAGGACCAGGTTATTTTTATCCACCCACTTTAGAGCTCATGTGTCATCGGGCAGATCCGGGTGCATGGCGAGGTGCATAGGTTGGAGGGGCCCGAGTAGGTCTCAGAACAATGGTCTAACACATGCAGTAAACAGCGTGGAGAGGGTTGGTTGGAGGGAAGAAACCCCAAATGTATGGCATATTTCCCAAAGTTTCCTTTATTATCTTCTGCGTTAATTTTGATGTTTTTGTTTGGTATACATTAGAGTTTCAGAATTGGCATCCTCTCTAACATTTAGGGTATGTGAGTGTGTGTGTGTGTTAATTCCAGATAATATGGGGAACAAAAATCTAACCTATTTGTTGATGACTTTTTTTCTTTAAAAAAAATTCATGTCCAGTGGATTGAAATCGTGTCCTCAATGCTTAGCATTGTTGAAGGAGACCATCGGCAGTACCGCTACTGTTATCTGCAAAATATTAGGAAATGCCATTTTCAGACTTTGTAGCCAATGTCAGGCAGGTTCCCACTCTTAGCTCTTTAGGGTGGAGGGGGACAGTGGTCTTAACTTCAGCAATTGACAGATGGGGGATTCCAGGAACAAGAAAGTAACGGAAGTCTTTTAGGGTAGCACAGCAGGTAAAATGGGCAACACGACTTTCTCCATGTTTGATCTGGAGTGCACTTGGAGTTTGCTTACAATTTGAAATGCTCACCACATTGTTTACTATATGGCAGGTGTGAAAGGAAGCTGGTTATGTTAATTCACTTCCACACACAGCTAACAGGAGCTTCCTGTGTGTCACGCACTATTCTGGTAGCATCCTGGCCAGTGTAAAATGATGATTTCGTCTGTATCACAGTAGTTCCCTGGGGAGACTCGGACTATTTACAAGGCTGATGGAGCAGTGTGTCATTATCTGTGTTTCAGGGAGGAAGAGAAATACTTTTTTTTTTTTTTTTTACAGGCAGAGTGGATAGAGAGAGAGACAGAGAGAAAGGTCTTCCTTTTTGCTGTTGGTTCACCCTCCAATGGCCGCTGCGGCCGGCGCATTGTGCTGATCTGAAGGCAGGAGCCAGGTGCTTCTCCTGGTCTCCCATGCGGGTGCAGGGCCCAAGGACTTGGGCCATCCTCCACTGCCTTCCCGGGCCATAGCAGAGAGCTGGCCTGGAAGAGGGGCAACCGGGATAGAATCTGGCGCCCCAACCGGGACTAGAACCCGGTGTGACTGCGCCACAAGGTGGAGGATTAGCCTGTTAAGCCATGACGCCGGCCAGAAAGACGGTTTTGTAACAGGTTATCTTTTTTTAAGAATTTTTTAAAAAAGATTTATTTGTTTGAAAGACAGAGTTACAGAGAGTGGTAGAGCCAGAAAGAGAGAGAGAGAAAGGTCTTCTGTCCACTGGTTTACTCCCCAGATGACCACAACTGTCAGAACTGAGCTGATTTGAAGCCAGGAGCTTCTGGGGCTTCTTCTGGGTTTTCCACTGCAGGGACCCAAGCACTTGGGCCATCTTCTGCTTTCTCAGGCCATAGCAGAAAGCTGGATTGGAAGTGGAGCAGCTGGGACTCAAACTGGTACCCATATTGGATGCTGACTCTGCAAGCCAAGGGCTTTAACCCTCTGTGCCACAACACTGACCCCAGTAACAAGTTATCTTAAAGCACAGTGCCTTATAGTGAAGTCTTCCATTGTGGTTCTTACCCAACATTTCATTGTGCCAACTCTATGCCAATTCATACATGAATGGCTTACAAACCATATGGAGTAAAATTCATTGGTGCTAAACATGCCAGAAACTTTAATTCACAGTGCTATGGAGATGTGGTAGAGAAAAGGTTAAAACCAGTTAGATGAAAAAAAAAAAAATCTTTGCACTGGCTAGTTTTGAAAAGGCTCATAAAGATGGGTAGAAAATAAAGGAAAAAAATTAAAAAAAGAAAAAGAAAGTAAAAGAGGCCAACATTCTGGACAAGAGAATTTATTTGTGCAAGCACATAAAGTGTGAATTTTTTTTTACACCTGCCTTAATGTACTTGTAAGAAAAAGCATGATGTGGTAAGGAACAGGTAGTGAGGTCAGAACTAATAGAGAGTAGATGATGGTGACCTTGAATCCTGGAAACACATTTGCTCTTGATTTTTTTATTATTCTTATTATTTTTTTAAATTTAAGACAGAGTTACAGAGAGAGGTAGAGATAGAGAGGTCTTCCATCTGCTGGTTCACTCCCCAGATGGCCACAATGGCTGGAGCTGCACTGATCTGAAGGCAGGAGCCAGGAGCCTTCTCCGGGACTCCCGCGTGGGTGCAGGGGCCCAAGCATCCGGGCCATCCTATACCGCCCTCCCAGGCCACAACGGAGAGCTGGATCAGAAGAGGAGCAGCTGGGATCAGAACCAGTGCCTATATGGGATGCCAGCGCCTCAGGCCAGGGCTTTAACCTGCTGTGCCACATCGCTGACCCCTGCTCTTGATTTTTTTAAAGCACATTAATTAATTAGAGAGTTAAAGAGAGCCAGAGGGAGAGAGAGGAGATAGAGCGAGTGCTCCCACCTACTGGTTTACTCCCCAAATGCCTGCAATGGCTGGGACTCACTTGGCTGGAGCCAGGAGCTGTGAACTCAATGTGACTCTCCCACGTGGGTGTCGGGAACCCAATTACTGCAGCCATCACTGCTGCCTCCAACGGGCTGCACTAGCAGGAAGCTGGAGTCAGGAGCCAGAGCTGAGTATTGAACACAGTAATTCTGTGTTGGATGAGGGAGTGTTAACTACTAGGCGGAAGGAATGTCTGTATTCTTGATTTTATATGGTCTGTTATGGAGAGCTACTTAAATCATGTGATTTGAAGAGGTGTTGGAGGAAGTCTATGGATTGACAAATTTTTATTATGTTCCTCCCTTGTCTCAGGCTGGGTGTGAGGACTTCTGCTGTTCTTTACCTTTATGGGATGTGAATGTTGAGTGGACAGCACAGAACTCTTTCATTATCCTCTCTTTCCTTTTGTCCCACCTTCAAGGGCTTAGTAGCACATAGCAGGTGTTTAGGGATAAGTGAAAATTTATATTTTCACCTGCCTCTGTGTTTTCATCCAAGGCCTAGCCTCCCACCTCCATGTGTAGGCTTACCTTTCTCTGACTTGGTCCATCTTACAAGGTCTGTAACGCACCTTCCCAGTGGAGCTTCCTTTCAAGACTCAATTCAATTGGTTCTTCCTCTGAGGCATCTCCGGATTTATCCCCACCTCCGCTAGATCCCATAAGCATCTCCATGGAACCCAGCAACACATTCATATGCCCCTCTGCCTTTGAGTGTGATCTTCCTGAAGGTTGGAATCTATACCAGGAACTCAGTGAATGTTTAGGAAACACGTGAATTACGTGGGGTTGTACACTCTGCAGATGGTGAGAATACACCAAATGGGAAGCAACGGGAAAAGAATCATATGGGCTTATCATGTAGAATGTGGGGACTTCATTGATTGTGGGGGACAAATGTGAAAGAGAGAACCAGATTGGCAGGGTTTGTATCCAGGCTATATCACCCAGCTATGTAACTTCTTCTGCCCCAATTTCTCTGTTGTAAAATGAAGACAGTAACAGAACCTATCTCAAGTGATTTTGTGGATGAAGTACATTAATATATAAACTGTGCCTCACTAGTTAGTAATCATTATACTTTTTTTTTTTTTAAAGATTTCTTTATTTATCTGAAAGGTGGAGTTAGAGAGAGGGAGAGGTGGAGTCAGGGGGAGAGAGAGAGAGATAGAGATAGAGAGAGAGAGAGAGATCTTCCATCTGCTAATTCACTCTCCAGATGGCTGCAATGGCCAGGGCTGGGCCAGACCAAAGTCAGGAGCCAGGAGCTTCATCTAGATCTCCTGCAAGGGTGCAGGGGCCCATGTACTTGGGTCATCCTCTGCTGCTTTACCAGGCGCATTAGCAGGGAGCTGAATCAGAAGTAGAGCAGCTGGGACTGGAACCAGCGCCCCTATGGGATTCTGGTGCTGCAGGTGGCACCGCTACACGACAGCATTGGCCTCACATTTGCCTTTAAGAAGCTCCTGGCTCCTGGCTGCCACCTAGCCTAGTCCCAGCTGTTATAGCCGTCTAGGGAGTGAACCAGCAGATGGAAGATCTCTCTCTGTCTCTCCCTCTCTCTCTGTATCTCTGACTTTGAAATAAATAAATAAATCTTAAAAAAATAAATGGGAAAAAGAAGGGAGGAAGGAAAAAGAGCCAAGCACTAGTTGTAAGCCTGAGTTTGGTTGTCAGGTGTTATGTAGAAAGTTCTGTGTGGAGGAACTGTCTTCGTGCACACTTTTGCTTACAAGCCTTGATGGACCACCATGCAATCTTCTGCCATCTCCTTGGCTGTCGAGCACCTCCTTCACCTGGGTGTGCTTTGTCCTGCTGCTCTCCAGTTTCTAGGTTGAGGCCAGGCTCTGGCTCTTCCATATGTAAGTCTCCCTCTCTCTTTGGTTATTTATGCGGAGGCTAACAAGGCTTTGAGACAGGCACTTTATTTTGGAAAGGTATCCCGGGGAACAGAGGTAGAATAGTGACCCAGGGAGTGGTGGCAGAAGGAAGGGAAAGCCCATCCAAGAGTAAGCTAGAAGCTGGCTTCCACACTGGGCAGCTGGTGCTAAATCCCAGGGACGGCGTGGGGACCGGTGGAATGCGTCAGAGTCCTCACTTGACACACGGCAGAGGGCGGTATTTCTCACCGGCTTTTGTCCCCCACTGGTCAAGTGTGGCTCCAGTGGTGGGAACACCCTCACTCTTCCAGGCTTATATTTATGCCCAAAGGCTCAGCAGGCTTCCCTTGGCCAGCGGCAGCTGAGAAACAAGGGCTCTTCGATGCAGTGGAAGCTAGGACTGTCTGGCTGTACGCCTGGTGTGGCGATCAGCTGCTCACAGCAGCTAAACCTCTCCACATCAGAACAATCTTGGAAGAAGGGGCTTTCCCCCTTTCTCTAAAGAACTGAGATGGCTTGGTGATGTTGAGCTGAAACGCTTGGTGCTCTGTCTTCCTGGGAGCCTGCACGAACTCTGGTGGATAGGTGGCCCACCTGGTGGTTGTGGCTGTGTTTGATACGATCCAGGAAAGTTTGGAGATCTCCCACTACTCGTGGGAAAACTTCATGTTGGAGGTTCAGTGGATCCTCTGTCTTTCTGTCTTTCCTTACACAAGTGTTCTATCAATGTGCTGGTCCTGTCTCCAATGCTGTCCATCATACAAATGGCAGCTAGCAGGTGGCTAGAGCAGTGATTCTCACCATGTGCTCTCTGGGGCAGCGGCACCAGCAGATCCTGGGACCTGTTAGAAAGGTCAAGTCATGGGTCCCACCAGGTCTCTGAAGTAGAATTGCCGGAGGTGGGACCCCCACAGTGTGTGTTTTAATGTACCCTCCAGGTGATTCTGAAGCGGGCCACAGTTTGAGACCCAGTGTTAGGGCACTTCCCAGGTGCTGACTGCCATTCTGTTTCTTTATTTGAATTCATCTAATTCTCACAAGAATCTGATGTTGTAAATGATTTTGACCGTTTCAGAGCTGAGGACACTGAAGTATGAAGGTCACGCAGGTAGAACTGGGATTTGAATTGAAATCTTCCACGCCCCTCTGCCAACTATTTTTATCTTTTGCACTGGTACAACTCAGGGTCGTTAAGCACATTCACTGTTTTGTGCAAACATCACTATTCTCCATCTCTAGTTTTTCACCTCCCAAATGTGTACACCTGTTAGACAAATACTCCCCATTTTCCCCTCCTCAACCCCTTGTAACAGTAACCACCTTTCTACATTTCCTGTCATTATACATTTGCTTATTTTTGGCACCTCATATAAATGGAATCACACAATATTTGTCCTTTTGTGTCTGGCTTTTTTCATGTAGCATAAGGTTTTCAAGGTTCATCCATGGTGTAGCAAGTGTCAGAATTTCTTTCCTTTTGAAAGCTGAATAATATTCCCTCCTGTATCTGTGCTACATTTTATGTATCCATTCATCTGCTGATGGACATGTGGGTTGGCTCCTCCTTTTGGCTATTGGGAAGCAAGCTGCTGTGGTCATTAGTGTGCATGGTCGAGTGCCTATTATAGGTTTTGTGCTTTTTACCATGGTGCAGTCAGGTTGCCATCCAGGCAAAGAGACTTCCCATCATGGTGCTTACTTACTAGATGAGGAAAACTTAGGATCTGTGTGGAAAAATCCGCCTCCTAATGAGTACACTGACGTACAATAGTAAAGCAAAATTTAGGAGCTTGCAAACTTCTCCTGACCCTTTGAAATGTAAACTTAAAGTAAAACGAATCAGTTTCCCATGTCAAAAGTTCCCTGCTCCTAGCATCTAGCTGAAAAATTGTTCCAGAGCAATGATTCTCAAGCCTTTTGGCCTCTTTAGGCTCTTAATATTTTTGAGGACCCCAAGAGCTTTTGTGCAGTTTCTACTTGCTGGTAATTAGCAATTACCAATATTAGAAATTAAAACTGAGACAAAATTAAAATAGTTTGTACAGTTGTGTTCCTTTAGCTATTGGGGTGATGATGTCATCAGATGGTATGTGGCCTCTGAAAAATGCAAGTGAGTTCTGTGAGAGAATTGGTGAGGGGGGCTGAGAGGTGAATAGTTTCATGTTATGAACATAGTCTGAGCTCCCAAATCCCTTGGAGGGTCTTTGGGGCACCATGGGGTTCCAGGCCATAGTCTGAATGTCCAAGTTCTAGCAGGCAAAAGAAGTACACCTGCTTGCTGCAACCATGTTCTTCACCTGATCAGTGCTGCTGTGGCCTCGTGTTGTGATTGTCTTACTGCTAGCCCAGCCATGGATGTCATATATCACATGCACATTCTTTTTTTTTTTTTTTTTGACAGGCAGAGTGGACAGTGAGAGAGAGAGAGACAGGGAGAAAGGTCTTCCTTTGCTGTTGGTTCACCCTCCAATGGCCGCCGCGGCCGGTGTGCTGCGGCCGGCACACCATGCTTCGGCCGGCGCACCGCGCTGATCCGAAGGCAGGAGCCAGGTGCTTCTCCTGGTCTCCCATACACATGCACATTCTTTTTGAAGGAAACTAAAAGTTGGGGAGTTTGACTCCTTTTGAAAACATTGGAGCTACTTGGGCTGGGAATTGTTGGCTGTTTCAGAGGTTGGAATTTTTTCTTCTGTTGCCTTTGAGCTTCACTGTAGGGTGATCTGGCTGGACTGATCCTTTGGGGAATGTTAGTACAGTAGTCCCCTCTTGTCTGTGGTTTCTCTCTTCATAGTCACCAGCAGTCTGAAAACATTAAATGGAAACTTCTAGAAATAAAAATTTATGTTATTAACTTTGGTGATGGCATGTTATTATAACTGTTGTATTTGATTATTGGTTGTTGTGGTTAATCTCTTACTATATGTAAGTTAGACTTTATCATATGTATGTATGCATAGGAAACACTTGTACAGATAGGCTGTGGTGGTCGTTGGAGTTTTAGCATCACTGCAGGTGTTGGGACATAATATGCCTTGTGGATAACGGGGTGCTACTGTGTCTCATTCACCAGTTAGGGGACTTTTCTAGTTTAATCTCTTACTTGTAAAGTGAAGGCCTACCTGTCAGTGTTAGGGAGATGAGTAGCACAAGAGGCCTCGGGGGACTCAGCATGAGGGTATCGGATGCTGGCCACATATTGCTTGTTAGTTCTCAACCCTGTCTTGCGTTGCTAAGCTTTATTCCACATAACAGGGCTGTGCACCTGGACGCCGCACTTCCCAGAATCCTTTGATGGCAGGATTCTGGAAGGCAAAGGAAAAGGAGAAGCTGCTACTTCATGTATGTCCCATGGCATAGGTGAAATTTTTCTGGGAGCTTCTGAGAGTCCTCCTGGCACTCGGGCCACCTCAGTGGTAGAGACCTGAGGTCATCTATGCAGTTTTTTTGTTTGTTTGTTTGTTTGTTTGTTTTTGTGAAGCGTGCACATTCTGAGTTCCTGAAAATGACTGGTGGTTTCTTTGACCCTGGCTCTCACACTGCTTCTGAGATTCTGTAAGCCTCTAGTTGCAACATTAAATCCTTTCCTGCCAGAGATACTTAGAATGGTGTCTATTTTCTGACCAGTTCTACATGTACACATACATTCTTTAATCCTGGTATGTTCCAGATGGTACTTGAATTATGTTTCAATTATTGTTTGTTTTTATCAATTTATTAGAGAGAGAGAGAGAGAGAGAGTGCGAGTGAGCTCCTATCCATTGGTTTACTCTCCAAATGCCCACAACATCTGGGACTGTGCTGGGCTGAAGTTGGGAGCCAAGAACTTAATCCAGGTCTCCCACATTGTAGCAGGAACCCAATCACTTGCGCCAGCACCTGCTGTCTCTCAGGGTCTGCATTAGCAGGAAGGTGGAGTTAGGAGCCTGAGCTGGGAATCCAACCCAGATACTCTGATAGGGGACGGGGCCTCTTAACCACTAGGCTAAAAGGCGACTCGGTACCCCTGTTCTTTTTTTTTTCTTTTCGACAGGCAGAGTTAGACAGTGAGAGAGACAGACAGAGAGAAAGGTCTTCCTTCCATTGGTTCACCCCCAAAATGGCTGCTATGGCTGGCGTTGCGCCGATCCGAAGCCAGGAGCCAGGTGTTTCCTCCTGGTCTCCCATGCGGGTGCAGGGCCCAAGCTTGGGCCATCCTCCACTGCACTTCCGGGCCACAGCAGAGAGCTGGACTGGAAGAGGAGCAACCGGGACAGAATCCGGCACCCCGACCGGGACTAGAACCCGGGGTGCCGGTGCTGCAGGCGGAGGATTAGCCAGTGAGCTGTGGTGCCGGCCGGTACCCCTGTTCTTAACTGAGCCCATTCTTCCTGTCCTGAGAGCTTTGTACGTGCTTAAAAGAATAACTGTCCAGTGGTTTGCCAGGTAGGTGAGGGACCTCTTGGGGTGGAGGCGGGCTCAGGGGCTTTGTTATCCAGACAGATTTTCAGCCATTCCTCTGTGTTTTCGCCCTGGTTCCACCCCAACTTCCAGAGTTTCCAGGAGCTGCCAGTTCTAGAGTCCTTTGGAAATTCTGGGGGTATCATTAGGTTGGATCTTGGCTTTCTGTGCTGCTGGTCTAGGATTCAGCTCTGTCAGCTCTTCGGAGTCCTGCAGCACTTGCCCATCTGCATTCCAGCTTTCCAGATTATTCTGGAGTTTATGGCTTTAAAGAAAAATCCCTTTATTGTCCTTCCTTGGGGTTTCAGAAAGGAGTGAAATTGTCTGTGTGCCATCTGCCCTGTGCAACCTGAAGTCCTGTTTTTCTAAAATCATAATCCAGAAGTCACTTGCTGTCTCTTCTTGGCAATGGTTTAATTACCTTTAAAGCAGGGCCATCTTAAAAGCTTTTTTGAATACAAGAGAGGATGCAGACTCCTGTCCGGGGGCCTCCTGGGAGGTGTGTGTTCTCTGCTTTATTGAATCTGGACATCTGTGGCACTCACACCTCTCTTTTCTCCCCAGCACTCCCTGTCTTGTGGATTGGAGCTCAGTTAAAGGCACCATCACGCATTTGACTGCCCAGCTTGGGAGATGTGTAGTATTGTCCCCTCTACCTCCCGCTTCCTCTCTCTCAGATTTCTTAAAATTGTGGTAAAATACGCATAACAAAAGCCGTACCATTCTAACCAGTGGCATGAAGTACATTCACATTGTTGTGCCATTACTGCCGCCATCTGTCCCCAGAACTGTCTTCATCTTGCAGAACTGAAACTCTATACCCATTAGATAATAACTCCCTGTTCTTCCCTCCCCTAGCCCCAGGCAGCCACTGTTCTGCTTTCTGTGTCTGAGATTCTGAGTCCTGAAGGCACCTCATGCAAGTGGAATCATAAAGTATTTACTGTTTGTGCCTGGCATTGGCGCATATCAGAATTTGCTTCCTGTTTTATTTTCTTTTTAAAAGGTTTATTTATTTATTTATTATTTATATTTATTGAAAGGCAGAGTGATGGATTAGGGGAGAGAGAGAGATAGAGATATCTTTTATCTGTTGGTTTGTTCCCCAAATGGGCTGCAACAGCTGGGGCTGGGTCAGGCTGAAGCCAGGAGCCCAGTGCTCTATCCTGGTCTCCCATGAGGGTGGCAGGGACCACCAAGTACTCGAGCCCTCTTTTGTTGCTTTCAGAGACATACTAGCTGGAAGCTGGATCAGAAGCAGAACTGCCGGGACTCCCCTTTAGGATGCCAGTGCTGCAAGTGGTGACTTAACCTGCGGCGCCATACACCAACCTCAGAGTCTCTTTTGTCTTTAAGGCTGAATACTATTTCACTGTATTAGTAGCCCACATTTTGTTTATCCATGCATCTGTTGCTGAACACTTGGGTCGCTTGCACCTTTTGGTTGCGGTGAACAGTGCTGCTGTGGACACGAGTATATCTCCATCTTTGCCCATCACAGCCCATTACTCACGATTCTGGCACAGCTTCCTGTCTCCCTCACTCCACTCAGGCTCTCCTTATTTCTTTTTTTTTTTTTTTTTTCTCTTTTTTTTTTTTTTTATTTTTGACAGGCAGAGTGGACAGTGAGAGAGAGAGACAGAGAGAAAGGTCTTCCTTTGCCGTTGGTTCACCCTCTAATGGCCGCCGCGGTAGCGCGCTGCGGCCGGCGCACCGCGCTGTTCCGATGGCAGGAGCCAGGTGCTTCTCCTGGTCTCCCATGGGGTGCAGAGCCCAAACACTTGGGCCATCCTCCACTGCACTCCCTGGCCACAGCAGAGAGCTGGCCTGGAAGAGGGGCAACCGGGACAGGATCGGTGCCCCGACCGGGACTAGAACCCGGTGTGCCGGCACCGCAAGGCGGAGGATTAGCCTGTTGAGCCACGGCGCCGGCCGGCTCTCCTTATTTCTTACCTGGACTCCGGCAGAAGCCGCCTAACCAGCCACCTTGCTTTCCCTTCATTCCATCACACTGTACTGTTGTTTTCCTACAGTGTGCCTGTCTGGCCATGGTATTTGAATGCTGAGAGCATCTCACTGTGCCATTCAGACCTTTCCAGCAGAGCACAGCCAGTCCTTGCCCCTGTGGCTCCACCTTTCCTTGCCAGTGTTGTCACTACCCTCTGCCTTTGCTGTGCACTTTCCCTGCTGTAGTGCTCCTCGCCCTGCCCCTGCCTGTGCTTACCCTTGCCCTGCCCTTGCCCTGTTCTCCCAAACCCTCCTCCCCTGGCAATACCCCACTGATCTCTTGTAAAGCCAGCTCCAGGGTCCTTTGCCAGGTCCCCCCTTACCTCAAGTTGGGTTAGACACTGCCTGTGGTTTTCAGAACACTTTTTTTTTTCCCCCCAAAAGGTTTATTTATATATTTGAAAGGCAGAGTTACAGAGAGGCAGAGAGAGAGAGGTCTTTCATCCACTGGTTCACTCCTCAGATGGCCGCGACAGCTGGAGCTGCGCCAGTCTGAAGCCAGGAGCCAGGAGCTTCCTCCAGGTCTCCCAAGTGGGTGCAGGAGCCCAAGGACTTGGGCCATCTTCTATTGCTTTCCCAGGCCATAGCAGAGAGCTGGATCGGAAGTGGGGCAGCCAGGACTCGAACCGACACCCATATGGGATGCCGGCACTGCAGGTGGCGGCTTTACCTGCTACACCACAGTGTCGGCCCCCAGAACACTTTGTACTTCTTTGTCATGGGTGGGGTGGATGCAGGTTGTAATATGTGGAAGGGCTGCAGTCTTGGAGAATTGAAGAGAAAGGAGTAGAGGACTAACAGTTGTGCTCCTTGTGAACCTGTGCTACATATCTTTGCAGATTTTCTGCTTTTTAAAGATCGTGAGCATTTGTTTTAGAATAAAAATCAAATTAGATCCAGTGCGGTATTGACATTTTGTCATATCATCTGGAAAGTCATGTTTGACCCTTGAAAAGCCAGGGAAAGGTGTGTTGGGTGATTGTTTTGTGTGCTGAGATTCTCTGTATTTGTCTGCAGGGCAGCTCATGCTCAGTACCGTGAGCACTCGAGGGCTCCCCTTGTCCCCGTGCACACGGAGCATGTGAATAAGAGCACTATTTTTAGGGCTGGAACATCAGGGCAGTGCAACAATGACAAGAATTTAATGAATCAGAACACGCCTCCGGACTAGAGATGTTGCCTCAGGTGCAGGGATAGTATTTTCTTCCTGTGATCAGATTAAAAATGAGAATTTTTTTTTTTTTTTTAAAGAGACTGGTTTTTTATTTGAAAGGCAGAGTTACAGAGAGGGAGGAAGAGAGAGAGAGAGAGCCGGAGATAGAGAGAGCTATCTTACATCCCGTGCTTCACTCCCCACTCCTTCACTGTGGTGGCTGGGGCTGGGCCAGGCCAAAGCCAGGAGGCCGAAACTCCATCCAGTCTCCCACATGAGTGCAGGGGCCCAAGCTCTTGCGCCATCTTCTGCTGCTTTCCCAGGCACATTAGCAAGGAGTTGGATTGGAAGTGGAGCAGCTGAGACTCAAACTGGCGCCCATGGGAGATGTCGGCATTATAAGTGATGAGCTCTCAAAATGAAAAGTTTAAAAATTATTTTCATTTATTTGGTAGGCAAAGAGAGAGGGTGGAGGGAAAGTGGGGGAAAGAGAGGGAGAGGGGAGGGAGAGGAGAAGAGGTAGGGGAGGAGGAGAGAGCAGAGTGAGGAAGGAGTTAGGAACAGAAAATTCAGATCCGCTGGGTCCACAATGGCACAGAGTGGGCTGGGCCAAAGCTGGGAGCCAAGAACTCCATCCAGGTCTCCCAGATCAGTGGTAGGGACCCAGCCACTTGAGCCTTCACTGCTTTCTCCCAGGGTCCGCATTAGCAGGAATTGGAATTAGAAGCCAAAGCTGGAAATCAAACCCAGGCTCTCGGATATGAGATGTACATGTCGTCACTGCTAGGCTAAACACCTGTCCCTAAAAAGGACCCATTCTGTGTTTTGTTGATTAGCAAGTACATGGGCACTTCAAAGTGCAGATGGTGAAATTAAAAGGTAACTTTAGTTTGGCACAGAATTCTTTTGAAATCCATGCATATGATGGGTCTTCAGAAAGTTCAAGGCAAATGTGTCTTAGGAAAATACTTTATGGTTTGTGGGAGTAGATGGCAATAAACCCAGTAGAGTTTGATGAAAGATATGATCTGCTTAATGAGAGAATCTAAGTGGGGAAGGAGGGAGGCATTAAGGAGGACCTCATGGCTTGTAGCCTTGGCAATGGAGGAAGCCGGGGCCCTCACAGCAAGTGGGCAGAGAGGGCATGCCCCCTGGGAAATGTGGGACCTCAGCAGAGCTCAAAGGTCAAGGCCAGGATTTCGGTGCCTTGCAAGCCCTGGCTTAGTTAGAGACTGCGTTTGTGACTAGCTCTTCCCTTTGAAGAGCCTCGGAGCCCACTTCCGGGCTCCTGAGTTTTGGAAGAAGCAGTGATTGGTACATACTCCCTACCGTCCCTTGGATTGGCTCAAGTTCTAGAGAAACTCAGGAGCCAGGGGCAGTATATCCTCCAGGGTAACGCATTTGGACAGATCGTCACGTTGCATGAGCCATTATAGACCAGCTACATGCAGACTTAACTGCTGTATGAAGTAAAATCCCTCTGGAATAAACCTGCTCCAAAGACTACATGCATGATTGGCCAAGAGTCTGGCAGTTCTTTTGAGTTGCAAATATGAAAACTTTCTGCCTTTACATGTGGCTGCAGAAGTTGTGGCCTGGACATAGATGTCTCTGTCCCACCAATTCTTAGAAACAGCATTGGTAGTCTATTAGTGGTATCTGGGGGTTGACTGGCCAGGAGGCAGAGAGCGTAATGGTTTGCAGATGGATAGTGGGTACAGGAAGCAGGGATGCAGCAATTTCCGTGTAATAGCCTTTGGGGAGAACTGGTGCATTGCTGCTTTGAACACGCCATTTAGGTGGTCCCGCCATTGAATGTACAGCTTGAGGCTTTGGAAAGAGCCCGAGCTGGTGTGAGCTCTCCTCAAGTCCCTCACCCTGCAGAGCACCAACAGACGCAGTTTAGTGGCTGGACACAGCTGATGAGGGCGGGTGGGCTGGGGGGACCACTAAGCCTTGCAGCTACTTCACTGGTGACTCGGAGCCCAGTACCTGTAGTCTTGGCTGTGAGTCTCGAGTGGCCACCTCCCAGGGCCTCCAACTCTCCTTTTGAGTTTGGGAACCGAAGCCGGCCTGGCCTGCTCTCCCCTCCCCTCCGGAAAGCCTGGCAGGGTTCCTGGTGGGGGCTGCTCGCTTGAGTGGGGCAGCTCTGCTTTGCCTGCTCCGCTTGCTTTTCTTGAATGAAGCAGCCTAGAAAAAAGTAGGAAACTGCTCTTTTCCCCAAACCCCCACAACGACGGCTGTGCTTGCTGACAGCCGCCCACCTGGCTCCTGCCTCCAGAATGACATCTGCTTCTCAGCTGCACCAGGCAGCCTGTTGGGGGCCAGACTGGCGGGGGTTCAAATCCAAACCCCCCTCTTCCTACTTAGTAGCCACGTGACGTGGGCAAGTGCTTTAATTTCACTGGGTTTCTCCGACTGTGAGGTTTCCCCTGTCGTTCCTACCTTGCAGGGTTTTACAATCTTGGCTTCCCATTGCCCATTGCTTCCTGCTTTCCCTCTGCAACTCTCCTTGCTCCTGCTCTCACTTCCTAGCCAGAGGTTCCGTGGCAGAAGGTGCTTGCTCTTTTCTTGGGGGTGAAATGCATTTATAGGGTCTTGGGGTTGCCAAAGAGGGACACCTGTGACGTGGTAATTCTGCACAAGGCCTTGTGGTGGAAGTTAGGGGTTCACATATTTGCTGGCCTCTGTGAGGGAAACTCTGGAGCTATCTTCATACTCACATTCAGCTCAGAGTGAGAGACTTTTATGTGGTAGACAGGAAACCCAATCATCATTTCAAAAACTTATTTATTTATTTAATTTTTCACTTCATTTGAAAGGCAGAGAGACAGAGATCTTCCATCCACTGGCTCACTCCCCAACTACCCACAACAGCCAGCACTGAGCCAGCCTGAAGCTAGGAGCCAGGAACTCTATCTGGGTCTTCCATGTGGGTGGCAGGGATGCCCAAGAACTTGAGCCACCATCTGCTGTCTCCCAGAGTGCACATTAGCACAGGAAGCTGGATTGGAAGCAGAGGAACCAGGAGTTGAACCAAGCACTCATATGTAAGATATCTGTGTCCCAAGAAGTGGTTTAGCATTTGTGCCAAATGCATGCCCCCTCCTCCTCCTTTTTTAACAGTATCAAGGGAAATGCATCTTGAAGAAAACATCTCTTTTTGAAAATAAAATAAAAATAAGAAAATCTTAAAAGGTTTTAGTATTTCTTGTTAACCCTCAGGCTGGGAACTGCTCTTGTGGGTCATGGCTTCGTTTGAGCCCTGCTCCACTTGGAAACTTCATCCGTTGATGGTCTTCTCTGTGCCCCTTTGTCCTGAGTGTGTCGCTGTAGCTGCCCCATCGCTTCCCCAGCTGGTGCAGATGACAGAGTCCTCATTGCTCACAATAACCAGAGTGAGGAAGAGTTCATAAGTGACATTTCAGTGGAGCAGTGAGTTTGTAGGGCTTGGACTCTGCCTGTGGCAGGCCCAGGCTGTGCAGCTCCAGGCGGAGGTGACTTTACAGGGAGGGTGTTGGGGAGCTCCAAAGTCAGACCAGGCAGCAAGGGTCAGGACTGCATTGCCATTTTGTATTTTCCTTCCTCCCTTCCTCCCTCGCTCCCTCCTTCCCTCCCTTCCTCTCTCTCTTCTTTCCTTCCTTTTTAGATTTATTTGTTTATTTGAAAGTCAGAGTTAGAAAGAGAGAGGAGAGGCAGAGAGAGAGAGAGAGAGGTCTTCCATCTGCTGGTTCACTCCTCAATTGGCTGCAATGGCCAGAGCTATGCAGATCTGAAGCCAGGAGCCAGGAGCTTCTGGGTCTCACACGCGGGTGCAGGGGCCCAAGGACTTGGGCCATCTTCTACTGCTTTCCCAGGTCATAGCAGAGAGCTGGGTTGGAAGTGGAGCAGCCGGGACTTGAACTGGCACCCATATGGGATGCTGGCACTGCAGGAGGTGGCTTTACCTGCTACGCCACAGCGCCAGCCCTTGTATTTTTCTTAATACTTCATGGCCCTATGCAGACTTTATCAGTGTTTATCAGGGAGGCCTACACCTTCTTGGGATTATATACATTTCTTTTTCCCATGTCGCTCATGTGGACAGATTTCTTTCAATGGATTTGCTGCTGAAAGCCAGGTTTTGGATTTTGCAAGTACTGTATTCTGGTAATTCCCTGTTAGTGGTGACCTAGGGGTCATTCCCTGCTGTGCAGCCTATTTTCCAATGATGACACCTTTCCTCTGTCACCTTTTCCCTTGCTGTGTGTTGCAGGCTTTTTGCAGTTGATTAGGAGCCTTATTTTACTTTCATATTGCTTATTTGCTTCTCTTATGCAAACACTTCATTTTCACTTTTTGCGTTTTAAAACTCTTGAGTGGTTCACTCTAGAATCCTGAAGGTACTGGAGATCTGTGCTCTGGTTATTGCAGCATTCACATCTGCCATTTAGAGATGGAAGAACCGCAGAGGGCGAATTCATAGGTAGGGAGTTGCTTGGTGAAAGCAAGAGAGGAACATGGTCTTGGGGAGCAGTGCGTCAGGGCAGGCAGGAGTTGTCCTTGACCTGTTCTTTCCCATGTGGCCCTGTATCTCTGTCATCTTCTATGCTAGCGTGCACCAGCCTGAAATTATATCCTGAGTCTGCCCCAGTTTCCCCATCTCTGCGGGTGAGCCCGCTTCCCTCTTCTCCCTGCCTCTTTCAGCACTCCCTGAGAGGATCCGCCGTGATGATGGACTTGATTTGTGCTTGCACTGACTGGTAGGGTAGTCACTCTCTGCCCCTGGCTGTGGAGCCCTTGAGTTGGGGCCACTGTGACTGAGGAACTGAGCTTTTTTTTTTTTTTAATTAAAGATTTATTTATTCATTTGAAAGAATAAGTTTAAATGGCGAGAGAATGTTGCCGTTCACGGGCGTACTATAAATTATTAAACAGATCTGTCTTGGGCACTCAGGTCACTTCTTTCATGATTACAAGCAGCTGTTTTAGTTAGCATCTTTTTCTTTCTATTTTCCCTCCCTTTTTCTCCCAAATCCGTGTTCTAGAAAATTCTATCCTCTCATCCCTTTGTCTTCCCCTTAAGGTGAGTGAGTCATGCTCTTCTCCTGCGGTAGCACGTCATTTGTCCTGGTCGTGGATTTGTTGTGACTCCAGCTACCTACATCATGTTTCTCTTTGTGGCAATGACCACTTGTTTTCCACAGGAGACACCGTCCTGGAGTTTTCAAAACAAGGGTTACGCAGCGACTGTTTCCTGAGCGTCGCGTTCATGCAGTCTCTCTCTCCCTTCCTGCCTTCCAGCTGGAGGCTGGTCTCCAAGAAAACACCCTGGTAAACAAAGTTCTCTGAACACCTACTGATTGACAATGTCATGTATTTTTATTCAAAATGACAGTTCGCTTACTTCACCAAAACATCTTGTAACCTTGACCTTTATATTCGCCAGTGTTTTAGAATTGTTTTAATTGGCAGGCAAGAGAAAGTGACTTTGTCCTTGATGTTACTTCTGGATTGTATGTAGGGTAATACAATGAAAATAATACATGGATGTGTGTGTATATATTGAGACGCTGGGGTAAAACGACGTGAGGTCATCAATGAATGACTATGTATCTGCCATGTGTATGTTGAAATGTTGGAGTAATACCATGTGAGGTCATAAATGAATTGACTACAGCTACAGATTCCAAAGGACTCAGTACTAACGATTGTGAGATGAAAGCAGATTTGGGGGCTAGACTGTCAGAATGGGGACTGAACGGGCAGATGTGGCAGGGTTTGGGATCTGGGAAACCTCTAGCCCTGCAGGCTTTGACATGTGTGACCTGTACCCAGAAGGTGCTTTATGAGACTCCTGCCTGATGGTGAGCCAATCTCAGCATTGGACAGAGTTCACCTGACAGATTGGTGCTACTCAAAGTGTGGTTGGCTGACTGGTGCCCCCACTGAGACCTGACATTGCACCACGTCCAGATGCATGGTTAGTGGCTTAGTTTGCACAGGGAACAGACCCGTTTGGGTTTTGGGGCACTTCCACGTGTAAGTCAGTCTGCATCTGGCTCCAGCTGTAAACTAATGGTGTGCAGTGGGACCTCATGTCTTTCCTTGAGGAATAGAAACAAAACAAAACAAAACAAAAAAACCTGCAATGCAACAACCTCATCCTTCCTGAGGATAGTTTGAGAAGGACCACTCTAGGCCAAGCAAGAATGTAGTGGGAGGGGAGTCTGTGCACCCTAAAGTCCAGAGCTGAAATCAATCAAAAGCCATTTGATCACATTCTTGTTTTTCTTGAAGTCTTTGTTGAAAGTGCAGACTTCCTTTCCCCTTATCCCTTCCCCATCTGTTATCTGCATAGGTTCTTTTTTTTAAAATTAATGATATTTTTCTTTTCAGCATTATTTTTCTATATATGCTTTCTATACATGTCACACACAATTTATAAATTTGTCACTTAAAGTAATGTGATAGCACGAGTGTGATGTTTCAGGGGGTTAAGCTGCCACCTGTAATACTGAAATCCTACATGAGTGCTGGTTTGGGTCCTCGCTGCTTGGCTTCTGATCCAACTCCCTGCCAGGGTGCCAGGGAAGGCAGCAGATTATGGTCCAAATGCTTGGCCCCTGCCACCCTTGTGGAAGAGAGGATGGAATTCCAGGCTCCTGGCTTCAGCTTGACCTAGCCCTCACTGTTACAGCCATCTGGGGAGTGAACCAGTGGCTAGAAGATTCTCTCTGTCCACGCACCCCCATTTCTCTACATTGCAAATAAATAAATCTTTTAAAAAAAGTGATAGCATTTTACTGTTTATGTGCCAGTTTTTTTAGCTCCTCTATTTGGGACCATTGTAACTTTTGCCTAAAATAGTGCATCTGTGAATATTTTTGTACAAATTCAATTTTTTCTCTGTTTGGGTTCCTAAATTCTGTATGCAAAGGGGAAATATCAAGTCAAAGGGTCACAGTTTCATTGCTCTCTAGAAAGACTGAACAGATTTATAGTGTGGGAATGGAGATATGGGTTTTCTCTGTGGCTTTAGGCTATGCAGTTTTAGTAATTTTTGCTTGTTCAGTAAGCATATACAGATGCCTGAAAATTGCTCTAATTGCTTACTTCAAGAAACAATGAGGATGTCAAGATTTGATTTTAATATTATCACATGTTTAAAACCAAATGATCTGGGATGGATGTTTGGCACAGAGTTTAAGTTGCTCTTTGGGATGCCCACATTCCATATCAGGATGCCTAAGGTTGAGTCCTGGATACTCTGCTTTCTATACAATGTGCTAATGCATACCTCGGGGGGCAGCAGGTGATGACTCAAGTACTTGGGTTCCTGCCATCCCTGCAGGAGACCTGTATGGAGTTTAGACTCCTGACTTTGGCCTGGCCTAGCCCTGGCTGTTGCAGGCATTTAGGGAGTGAACCAGTGGATGGACCATCTCTCTGTCACTAAGAAAATAAAATTAAAAAAAAAAAAAAACAAATAAAATGATCTTAAAAAACCTCTTATGGAGTTGAGCTTGTATGTTGATGTCTTGTAATTTTATCAGATTATAAATAGTTTCTATATAACCTTTTATTCATTATACTTTACATCTTCCCCTTTCTGTTGTGGTTTTCTTGTTTGTTTTTATTACATTTTGTGATGTGAAACTTGTTCATGAGTGTTTACATTTTTAGACTCAACTACATTTTCTCTCATGATGCTGTTTATTTTCTTGGCTAAAAATTGTTGTCCCTTTCACAAACAGAGTAAATATACTATTGTGGCCTTTTCTAGTTTTAAAAAAATTTCTTATTTCTTGGCTCTGTCTGGACTGTATTATGGAGTTAAGTATAAGATGTATAACTAAGTTAATTTTCTTTTATACTGATGTCTAATTGTCCCAGAAACTTTTATTAGTAATTCTTTTCTTCATTTTTGTTTTTCTTGTAGTTTGACATGTATTAAGCAATTATCATAGAGCAAATATATTTCTGAATCTCCTTTCTTATGCTACCATATATATATATATATATATATAATTTTTAAAGATTGTATTTATTCATTTGAGAGGTAGAGTTATAGACAGAGAGAAGGAGAGACAGAGAACAATGTCTTCCATCCTCTGGTTCACTCCCCAAATGGCTACAACAGCTGGAGCTGGGCTGAGCCAAAGCCAGGGGCCGGGAGCTTCTTCTATGTCTCCCATGTGGGTGCAGGGGTCCAGGGACTTAGGCCATCTTCTACAGATTTATTTATTTATTTGAAAGTCAGAGTTACACAGAGAGAGGAGAGGCAGAGAGAGAGAGAGAGAGAGAGAGAGAGGTCCTCCATCTGCTGGTTCACTCCCCAATTGGCTGCAATGGCCAGAGCTGTGCCGATCTGAGGCTAGGAGCCAGGAACCAGGAGCCTCTTTGGGTCGTCCATTTGAATGCAGTGGCCCAAGGACTTGGGCCATCCTCCACTGCTTTCCCAGGCCACAGCAGAGAGCTGGATTGGAAGTGGAGCAGCCAGGTCTCAAACTGGCGCCCATATGGGGTGCTGGCGCTTCAGGCCAAGGTGTTAATCCGCTGCACCACAGCGCTGGCCCCTACCATGTAGTTTTTTTTTTTTTTAGACAGGCAGAGTGGATAGTGAGAGAGAGAGACAGAGAGAAAGGTCTTCCTTTTGCCGTTGGTTCACCCTCCAATGGCCGCCGCGTAGGCGCGCTGCGGCCAGCGCAGCGCGCTGATCCGAAGTCAGGAGCCAGGTGCTTTTCCTGGTCTCCCATGGGGTGCAGGGCCCAAGCACTTGGGCCATCCTCCACTGCACTCCTGGGCTATAGCAGAGAGCTGGCTTGGAAGAGGGGCAACCGGGACAGAATCTGGCACCCCGACCGGGACTAGAACCTGATGTGCCGGCACCGCTAGGCGGAGGATTAGCCTATTGAGCCACAGCGCCGGCCCCTTCCATATAGTTTTAAAAAGTAACTCAACACGATTTGAATTTCATTTTGCTATCTGTTTTAATGGAGTGACTCATCCTCCATTACCTTAAACAGGTATTGTTTAGTATTGTGTCTTCTTAAACTTCTAGTTACATTCATTCACTGTCAACTGGTCTAGTTCTCTAAGTCGTCTGATTTCTCAGCTGCATTTTTGGCCTTATGGAGGCGGATGTTTTGCTATGTTTTCTGCGGTAGTCATCTTAATGTGAAGGTGGTTGGGTAATGAGAAGACACAGTGGAGGGTTTGAAACTCTGCAGAGTCTATTAGCTCAGCTCTCCTTCCCGGCTCTGCACCATTCTCTGTGCTTTGGTCCTAAGGGAGCTGGGGAGCTCTATCAGCAAGCACTTGTCATTGTCACTGAGAGAAGCTGTTCAGAGCACATGCCGTGGAGTGCTGACTTTGTGTGTGTGAAAGAAAGTGCATTAGGGGACTAATATTAATAAGGCAAGAGAGAAGAAAGCATCGATCATTGGACTGAAGTGTGTGTTTGTTCTATGTGGGGTAGCCTTTCTTTCTTAGTGTATCCTGAATTTTTGGGATGACTGGCAAGTCTTTTGGGCCATGCCTTCAGCTCAGCACACCAGTGAGAAAGAGCGAGCCCTTCTTCAGGGGCCAGTCTGTGTGTCTGCCAGAAAATGCCCATGGATGCTTATAGCTTCCTTCCCCAGGTGGCCATTCCTCCTTGAGTATCAAAGAATTTTTCTCTTTGATTATGGATTTTGTGACAATATCATGTGACTCCAGAAATTGAGACTGAATGCTTGGCATCTTAAATTTCTATCAAGTTCCCTAATAAGTTAAAAAAAACTCTTGGTAGTGAAGTGAGCAAAGACTTTAGGATTATCATAGACATAATGAACTCTTGCATCATAGAGCAATTCTGTGTTTTTCTTCAGAACAATGCTGTACTTGAACACTGGTTCTTCTTTTGATTACTAATTCTTTTTTTTTTTTAAATAAGATTTATTTATTTATTTATTTGAAAGGCAGAGAGAGAGAGAGAGAGAGAGAGAGAGAGAGAGAGAGAAGTCTTCCATTCACTGGTTCACTCCCCAATTGGCCGCAACGGCTGGAGCTGCGCCAATCCGAAGCCAGAACCAGGAGCTTCTTCCAGGTCTCCCACACAGGTACAGGGGCCCAAGGACCTTGGGCCATCTTCTACTGCTTTCCCAGGCCATAGCAGAGAGCAAGATCAGAAGTGGAACAACAGGACTCGCACCTGTGCCCAAATGGGATGTCGGCACTGCAGGCGGTGGCTTTACCCGTTGTCGCAGTGCTGGTCCTTTGATCATTAATTCTTGGTTTTTCTGTGAGTTGCCTACATTTTTTTCCTGCGAGATTAATATTTGTGACTTCCAGCTTGAATGGCTGTCAGACTCACTTTTTTTCCTTCTGCCAATTTTTCCCAATTAAATAAGAACTATAAAATGATTGTGATAATGGGATAATGATGATTAGCCCATGCTAAGTAATAGACAACATTTTTGTGATGCTTTATGGCTCAGAAAGACCTTTTGTATGTTTCATTCCCTTTGAACTTCATGCAACCCTGTGAGGTAGGAGTTATTGCTAGAGTCATGTTTATGGAGGAGGACTGTGAAGCCCACACTCATACTGTACCTACCTGAGGCCACGTAGTTAGCAGGAGACAAGATCTCTGTTACAAACCCTATACTTATTCCTGTATGTCTTAATGGTTTGAAGGTTTCTAAAGATTTTAATTAATAAATTTGAAAGAGTCACAGCAAGAGAGAGAGAGAGAGAGAGAGATGTTCCATCTGTTAGCTTGCTCCCCAAATGGCCACAACAACAGACTTCTGTTGCCTTTCCATGCACATTTCTGGAGTAGTTAGAACTCAAATGGAATGCCAACATTGCTTAATGTGTCAAATCACAACACTAGCCGCTGGTTTGAATTTTTTGATCAAATTACACTTTATTGGAAGAAAACAGAGCAATTATATATTTTGATTACAATACATAGTTTTCAGTTGAATGAGCTCGAGGAATAACTGACCTTTATAATGATGCAGTATTAAGTTTTGTCTTAAGAGCTATAA
Organism: Lepus europaeus; assembly: GCF_033115175.1. Classification (NCBI taxonomy): domain Eukaryota; kingdom Metazoa; phylum Chordata; class Mammalia; order Lagomorpha; family Leporidae; genus Lepus; species Lepus europaeus. The sequence goes on along the minus strand of NC_084828.1, from coordinate 100,236,730 downwards.
CTGTTAGAATGAAAGTTTATTTAAAAAAATTTTGGGGGCTGGCGCTGTGGCACAGTGGGTTAAGCCCATTGCCTATAACAATGGCATCCCATACGGGCACCGATTTTGAGTCCTATCTGCTATACTCCCAATCTGGCTCCCTGCTATGGCCTAGGAAGGCAGTGGAGGATGGCCCAAATCCTTGGGCTCCCGCACCCATGTGGGAGACCTGGAGGAAGCTCCTGGCTCCTTGCTTCAGCCTGGCCCAACCCTGGCTGTTGCAGCCATTTGGGGAGTGAACCAGTGGATGCAAGATGTCTTTCTGTCTTTCCTTGTAACTGTGCCTTTCAAAAAAATAAATACATCTTTAGAAGATTTTTGGAAATGTGTAATCTATTGATCAAGTAAATATAATGCATTGTCTCTAGTTGAAGAACTTTTCCAGTTTTATTCAAAGGATCTCATTTAAAGGGAAAAAAACTCCTGAAGCACACTTGTATACTGTAAGTATGGAGATTTTGTAGGCTGTTTTGCAGTTAGATTTTAACAATTTCTTTCTTTTTTTTTTAAGATTTATTTATTTATTTGAAAGACAGAGTGGACAGAGGTAAAGGCAGAGAGAGAGAGAGAGAGAGAGAGAGAGATCTTCCATCCACTGGTTAATTACACAATGGCTGCAATGGCTCAATGGCTGAAGCTGGGCCTATCTGAAGCCAGGAGCCAGGAGCTTCTTCTGGGTCTCCCATGTGGGTTCAGGGGCCCAAGGACTTGGGCCATCCTTCACTACTTTCCCAGGCCATAGCAGAGAGGTGGATTGGAAGTGGAGCAGCTGGGACTTGAACCGGTGTCCATATGGGATGGCAGAACTTCAGGCAGCAGCTTTACCTGCTATACCACAGTGCGGGCCCCAGATTTTAACAATTTCATTTGCAGGTTTTTTTTTTTTTTTTTTTTTTTAGTTTACAAAATTGGAGTTGACTTTTGTCTGTTAACTTGTAGCCTACAGCATTGCTAAGAAGAAATAAAAATGGACACTAGGCCGGCGCCGCGGCTCACTAGGCTAATCCTCCGCCTTGCGCCGCCGGCACACCAGGTTCTAGTCCCGGTCGGGGTGCCGGATTCTGTCCCGGTTGCCCCTCTTCAGGCCAGCTCTCTGCTGTGGCCAGGGAGTGCAGTGGAGGATGGCCCAAGTGCTTGGGCCCTGCACCCCATGGGAGACCAGGAGAAGCACCTGGCTCCTGACTTCGGATCAGCACGGTGCGCCGGCCGCAGCGCGCTGGCCGCGGCGGCCATTGGAGGGTGAACCAACAGCAAAGGAAGACCTTTCTCTCTGTCTCTCTCTCTCTCTCTCACTGTCCACTCTGCCTGTCAAATAAAAAAAAAATAAAAATGGACACTAAACATGTGAAAAAATGCTCATTCTCACTAACCATCAGGGAAATGCAAATCAAAACCACAATGTGATATCACCTCACCCCTATTAGAGTGGCTAGCATCAAAAAGACATTAACAAATGCTGATGAGGATGTGGGGAAAAGGGAAACTCTTATATACTGTTGGTGGGGATGTAGATTATATCACCATTATGGAAAACGGTGTGGGGATTTCCCCCTCCCTCCCTCCTTCCTTGCTTCCCTCCTCCCTCCCCTTGCTGCAATGAATATGCTACACAGAGAAGATATTTTTGGTGTATTTATAATGGGCCTCAATGTCTCTTTTGGTATTGTAATGTGTGTTCTACTGAAGTTCAGTATAGAAATTTTGATAGATGTTTTTGGCAATTTTTGCAGATGCTTCAGTTTTTTTTTAATTTGCAGGGCAATACTAACTGAAGCTTAATCAAGTCCATTTCCTTTGAGGAAAGCATGACTAATTTGCAGCTTAAGCTTACAGAGAAGCATGATAGGCAAGTGAGGGAGTGGGGGAGATGAAACTGGGATAGAGTCAGGTGTCTACAATGTACAGGACATCGTTGACTGCTTATTGTGACAACAGGTCTTTGAATAATGTTCTGTACTTCAAAATCTAGCATGGAGGGATAAGATGAGAAATAGATTCAAGTCTAACTCTGATACTTCCAAGCTGTGTGCACTTGGGCAGGTGACTTACCCTTAGTTTTTAGAAAAGTATATAAAATGGAAATAATACTAAGCGGTTTGCAATGGTAAGCATTACAGATAATATGCTGCCTACAGTAAGTGGCATATATCAGGATGCAATTATAATAGGACTCCATCCTTTATTATTTACTCATTAAGATAATATGCATTTATTTGTTATCATTTATTCATGTGTCAGTAAATGAGGGAACATTGTAGAACCCTGTCCCGTTAAAAGGATCTAAAGCTGATGCTCCTAGGGACTTGCATCGATGAATGAGGAAAGAACGATGGTGAAATATCACAGTGATGCTATGATGGATCCCTTGCCAATTTTCTTCTATCCCTTATCTTTCCTTATCTCCTTTTGGAGGCTTAGACAAGCAGGTTTGTTTTCCAGGGCCCCTGACTGTGAATGTAGCCAGTGTTTGGTAAACTGAGTCCTTGGGCATCCGGAACCCAGAACTGGGGTGGGAGCTGCCACTGTGGGTGAAGAGTCGCTGCAGGTGACAAGAGCCATGGTGGCTTTTGTCAGGCGTTGTCAGCACTGTTGCCTTCCTTCGCCTTCCCTTTTTCCTGTGTTCACTCTACTTGGCCAGGTGACCTAGGCTAATGCTGTACCTGTCTCTTTTTTCTAGAATTCTGAAGGTGGACTCTATGTATGCATGAATACATTTTTGGCCTTTGGAAGGGAACACGTTGAAAGACATTTTCGAAAAACTGGACAGAGTGTATACATGCACCTGAAAAGACACGTGAGAGAGGTGAGAAACACTTTTGGAGAACTGGCCTTGGTGGCATTGACATTGACATTGTTTAGTGGCTTTGTCACATGGGGCTTCTACTGAGCCCACATGATTTTCGATTTCTAGTCAATGGTGGAAAACAGAAGTCGCACTGTGAGCAGAAATTCCTAGATTTCCTCCCAACCCTTTCTTAACCAATTTTATTTTTCTTTCTTTAAATCCCTGATTGGAATTAAGAAAGCATGGGTTGACTTATTGGGAAAACGTGTAAGTATAAAAAGACAAAAAAATACAGAAAACAATGTCAGAGACACTCATGGGTACCAAAATCAGTAATAAAAAATTTTGGGGTAGTTTTGCTTCAGACTTAAACATTGTTTTTTGGGAGTTCAAGTCCTGTTTGTCCCCTTCTCTTTCCAGAAGTAACCACTGCTATGAATTTCTCATTCTTATGAACATCATTATATTTTATTTGCAAATATGTGTATTCATGAGCAATATATAGTATGACTATATGTGTTTTAAAGATGTAGATAAATGCTATAATACTGTTACATGTAATTCTGTGTAGAGTTTTCCCCCACTGAACCTTGAGTTTGGAATCTCTACGCTGAGATGCATCTGGATATATTTTAATTCATTTTAATCATTTAATCTATTTTATGAGCACCCTATAATTTATTTTTCTCCCACTGAGGAACATTTAGATTGTTTCTAATTTTTGCTACTACACACAATGCAACAATTAGCATTTTTATACATTCCTCCTGGGGGTACAGTGGGCAAAATTTCTTTAGGAAATATATCTAGAAGTGGTATTGCTGGCTCCTGGTTGAACTTATCTGCATTTTTACCAGATGAAGATAAATGCCTCCCCAGAGTGATGGCACCAGCATACACTCCTCTCTGCAGTGGTTGTGAAGTCCTAGTTTCCCACGCCCTCTCCGTCCCTTGGCCAGGCTTTTGACTTTTGCCAACCTCATGGTTATGAAGCAGCCTCTAAATGTTCGGCATTTTCTTGTGTGAGGGTTGATCATCTTTTTATATGTTTATTGTCCATCTAAGTTATTTCTTCTATGATTTGCCTATTTCTATTTTTGGCCTGTTTCTCAGTGAGCCTTTTTTTTTTTTTTTTTCATATGTTTAATGAGTTCTTTTTATATTCTGGATTCCAAACTTTTGTCTGTTACATACAAAATTTTCTTACAGTCCTTTGCTTGTCTTTTTACTTTGTTTATGAATGGCTTTGCAGAATAAAATTTTAAGTTTTGTTGTCATTAGATTTACTAAACTTTTTTATGTAGGAGTTTTACTTTTTGTATCTTGGCTAAAAAATTGTTTCCCAACTCAAGTTCATAAAGTTATTTCTTTAAATAAGTATGCGTGTGTGTGAGTGCATTTTAATACTGTCTTTAATCCATTTATACTTTAGTTTTGTGTTTGTATGAAGAACAGAAATTGATTTTTTCCCATATTGATTGTTAATTGTCCAACTACTAGTAGAACTACTACAACCTTTTGTGGTGATTTATAGCATCATCTTATATGTATGTATTATATGTATATTATAGCATCACCTTGTATGTATGTATTTTATATATATACATATATATGTATGTATGTACTTTACATATACATATATATGTGTGTGTACATATATATATATATATATATATACATATATATATATTTGAAAATCAGAGTTACACAGAGAGAGACAGAATGAGATCTTCCATCTGTTGGTTCACTCCTCATATGGCTGCAATGATTGGGGCTCGGCCAGGCTAAAACCAGGAGCTAAGCACTTCTTTTCAGGTCTCCCGTGTAGGTGAAGGGGTGCAAACACTTGGACCATCTTCCATTGCTTTCCTAGGCCATTAGCAGGAAACTGGGTTGGAAATGGAGCAGCCGGGAACTGAATTGGTGCCCATATGGGATGCTGGCATCGCTGGCAGCTGCTTTATCTGCCTTGCCACAATGCCGGCCCCTGTTTATTTTGTATTTTAACTTGCCTTTTACATGGGCCTGTTTTGGGCATCTCACTTGTGTGCTGTGTTTGTCTCTGCATTGGTGTGGCAAGCCTTCATATCTGGTGTTAGAAACACTTTTTGCATGTTCATTTTATTCCCCTGTTACTTTCCTGGGCATTTTTAGAGATTTTTTTTTTTAATGGATGTTCTAGTCAGTTCATCAAGTTAAAAAAAATCCTGTTGATATTTTGATCACAGTCACATTGTATTTATAGATTCATCTGTAATCACCTCATTGTGTAATTTCCAAGAGGGTCAGGAACTTCCATCTGTTTTGCTTTGCTCTGTCTTGAGCACCTAATCGTGACTAGCATATAGTGGGTACTTCATAAATATTTATTGAATAACCATTCAACATAGCATACTTCCATATTTATTCTGGTTTCTTTTATATTATTCAATGATATTTTGTAATTTTCTGTAAAGAACTCATACTTTTTTTTTTAGCTTTTAAGATTTTTTTTTATTTTTAGGATTATGTATTTGAAAAAGTTACAGAGAGAGAGAGAGAAGAGACAGACCTCCCATCCACTGGTTCACTCCTTAAATAGCCTCAGTGGCTGGGGTTGGACCAGGCTGAAGCCAGGAGCTTTGTCTGGGTCTCCCATGTGGGGGCCTGGGCCCCAGGACTTGGGCCATCTTCTGCTGCTTTCCCAGGCACATTAGCAGGGAGCTGGATTGGAAGTGGAGCAGCTGGGACTTGCACTGGTGTCCAATAATGAATGCCAGCACCATAGGCAGTGGCTTAACCTGCTGCACCACAGTGCCAGCCCCTTTTATTGGCTTTTTTAAAAGGTACCCTATAATTCTTGTTACTAATGTTATCCCTCTTTGATTGATTTTTGACATTTATTTCATCTTTGATGGTGTTTGGGGATATTAGTAATTTTCAAATGTTGATGTTACATTGTCTCACTAGTTTGTAAGCTATCCAGGGTCTTCTGAGCAGTTGATGTTGATGTGAATTTCTTCTGATCGCTCGCCCTAGCCCACCTAGTATGTTTGGGTTCATTTCTATCAAAGGAGAGATTCCGATACTGGACAGTGATGAGAGCAGGAAAAAGTGGAGGAAGAAAGGCCAGGAGGTCAGGAAGCTTATAAACTCAACACTTAGCTTCAGAACAATTTAATTTTGACCTTTACATTTATTTACATTCACTACTTGTGTTAAGTGGTGTATAGTAATTAATCTGAAATCCTGTATGTCTTAGTGTAAAGCGATGCAATTTTTAGGAAACTTTTTTTTTGAAAAAGGAACAACTCAGGTCCAGAGACTTAGATTACTTTTCTCAGGGTCACAAGAACTGTGGCGTGCTGGCGATCTTGTGTGACAAGGCCTGCCTCTGAAACTGTCAAATATTTCACTCCATAGCCACCGTCCCACTCATTTTTGCTCATTTATTTCTATTTCAATCTATTGTTGCTCTACTTTCTTGGCACTTCCATGCCTCTGAGTTGTTAAGTCTCCTTTTCACACTGGGACACTTTGAACATCCTGTTATCAACAATAGCCTCACCTGAGCCCTATCCTTGCAAGCTTAATTCCTGAATTATCTCTTGCAATGCCAACCTGTGCATACACAGATGTCTCGCTCCATTTCCATGCACAGATCGCTGGAAGGCCCACAGACCCTGTCAAATTCCTGGTCTCCTCTCTTCAGATGAGCTCTCTCACTGCCCAGCAAACTGCCAGTCTCTGTCCTTTCCCAATCCCTTGAGTGGCCACTGTAAACTTAAGATGCTTTCTTCAAGCCTTTAGCAGATCCCTATTCTCAGAAAATTATTTTGACTTGTGCTTTAACAAAGAATACAAGGACCTAGGATGAGAACTAGGTAACTTCTTTGGTGTGTCTCAAAAGTTCACCTGCGTTTTGTTCCATTTTAGTTTTCCTCCTGCAGAAAGGTCTTTTCTCTCTCTCCTCACAGTTGGTTCTGGGTCTTCCTCCCTTGAGAAACCTGCTCCTTCAATAACTCCACTCCTTTTTTAAAATTTTTTATTTTATTTATTTTTTATTATTTTTTTTGACAGGCAGAGTGGATAGTGAGAGAGAGAGAGACAGAGAGAAAGGTCTTCCTTTTTGCCGTTGGTTCACCCTCCAATGGCCGCTGCAGCCGGCGCATCATGCTGATCTGATGGCAGGAGCCAGGTGCTTCTCCTGGCCTCCCATGCGGGTGCAGGGCCCAAGCACTTGGGCCATCCTCCACTGCACTCCCGGGCCATAGCAGAGAGCTGGCCTGGAAGAGGGGCAACCGGGATAGAATCTGGCGCCCCAACCGGGACTAGAACCCGGTGTGCCAGCGCCGCAAGGCAGAGGATTAGCCTGTTGAGCCACGGCGCCGGCCTTCCACTCCTTCTTATAGCTGTAACTTCTCCCTTGCCTTTTTCACTTTCTGCCACCTGAAAAAAGAACACATCATGGAACTCTTTTTGTCCTCCCTGAGTCATTCCATCCTTCAGTTAAGGCTTCTGTTCTGGTCTCTGCTGCATGTCCCTTTAGGGCTCGACCTTGCAGTCTGTCTGACCTTGGTCAGCCACTGGAACCGCCCCAGGTGTCAGTGAGCTGTTAGCTGCTACACTTGGCGGGGACATTTTAGCCCTGATGTCACTGTATTTGAATGTTTGTGTTGTTTTCCTTTGGCACTGTTGCCCTCCCCCTGTTTTCTTCAGCACCATTGTTTCTTGACATCTCTCTGCCTTTTCAGTTTCTTTACCAGTGTCTCTTCTTTTGTTCACCCCTTAATTGTCAGCATTTCCAAGGATGCCATTTGGCCATTCTGTCTTCTTTATCTGAAAGATGCTTTTCTTCATCAGTGTTTTTCATGCACACGTATATCCTTGGTTAACCGCTCTCTAGGCTGATGACTTCCAAATTAATATCTGTCCAGAGCTGAATGTCTGACCATCTGACTCCATCCTGGATTTTTCTTCTCCCACAAATACCTGCAGTTCAGGGTGCCCAGGCTGAACAAATTATCCTTTCCTAACAGTGGTTCTTCTTAGATTCCAAAGGACATCCTTTGGGTTGCTTTTCTTCTGTGTTTTGTACGCAACAAGTTTTACCTGGGCTTTCCAAATAGCTCTGAAATCCATCCTGTCCCCTCCATCCCTACTGTTTTTGTCTGAGTGCTCAGTATCCCTTAAAAGGACTAGTTTTGTGGCCTCCTGAGCAATCTCCTAACCTTTAGTCCCAACCAGTCTGCATAACTCCTCCAGGATGATCTTTCCAAGTGCATTTACCTATGCATTTGTGGCACAATGAAGCTTAAATCCCTGATGTGTCTCCCTGGGGGGAGGAGAAGTGCAGACTGTCTTTTATGTGATTATAAGGTGCTCACGATGTGACTCCACAGTACTTATGACCCACTTTTTTTTTATTATTTATTTGAAAGAGTTACAGAGAGAGATAGAGACAGAGAGGTTGGTCTTCTGCTGGTTCACTCCCCAGATGGCTGCAATGGCTGGAGCTGCGCCGATCCGAAGCCAGGAGCCGGGAGCTTCTTCCAGTCTCCCATGTGGATGTAGGGGCCCAAGGACTTGGGCCGTCTTCTACTGCTATCCCAGGCCATAGAGGAGCAGCTGGGACTAGAAGCAGTGCCCATGTGGGATGCCAGCGCTTCAGGCCAGGGCGTTAACCTGCTGTGCCACTGCGCCGGCCCCAACCCCTACTCTTACACCACCACCTTTGTGCTACAGACTCAGCAAACTATGTCTCCTTTATGAAACACACTGTGATTTCATGCCTTTGTCCATGCTGTTTTCTCTGTCTAGAATGTCTTATTTCTCCCTTTCTTTTACCTGTTGTATTCCCTGTGGCCAGAATAGCCATCTATCCATCCATCCATCCATCCACTCATCCACTCACTTATACAAATCATCCATCCATCCATCCATCCATCCACACACACATGCATTCACATAACCATACATCCATCTATCCATGAACTAATCCATCCATCCACCTGTCCATGTATCTATCCATCCACCTACCCACCCACCCACCCACCCACCAACCCACCAAACATTTACAAATAGCTGCTATATGCCAAGACTGTTGCTTGTGTTACCTGACCAGATGAACGTGTCATTTCCTCCTTAGAAACTGATAGTATTTTTTTGTACAGAGTTAGACAGTGAGAGAGAGAGAAACAGAGAGAAAGGTCTTCCTTCTGTTGGTTCACCCTCCAAATGGCCGCCACAGCCAGTGCGCTGCACCGATCTGAAGCCAGGAGCCAGGTGCTTCCTCCTGGTCTCGCATGTGGGTGCAGGGCCCAAGCACCTGGGCCATCCTCCACTGCCCTCCTGGGCCACAACAGAGAGCTGGACTGGAAGAAGAGCAACCAAGACAGAACCGGCACCCTAACCGGGATTAGAACCTGGAGTGCCGGCGCCACAGGTGGAGGATTAGCCTAGTGAGCCACGGCGCTGGCCCGAATCTCTCTTAATACTCATCAGAACCTGTTGTGGCTTGCTTTCATATATATTGCCTTACTATGCTGCCGAGCTCTTCAAGGGAGGGAATATATCTTCATTCGGTTTGTACCCCAAGCTCCAGCACAGAACCTGACATATGGCACATTTTTTCTGGACAAAAAAAGTTTTAGTTTCTGTAACCCTGTTGATTTCTTTAGTGTTGACTGCTGTGGGAGGAGAGTGATGGCATTGGGAGGGAAGTCTTTTTTTTACCCCTTCTATCCGAGAGGAAGTGGATCTCACTCAAGTCTGAGGTGTGAAGGTGTGTGAAATCCCGTGATAAGAGAGAGCCTCATGTTCTAGCAAATCTTTATGCAGTCCCTCTCCCTCAGGGATGGAGGGGGCAGTGAGATTGGAACACTTACAGGGCACTGTCAAGTTCTGTAGAGCGATCTCAGGTGACCTGTAAGACTGTTAAATGTGCCTTTGGCACAGGCTTCATTTCATCTCTTTTTGAGGCAAACGAATGCAGAGGAGAGGACAGAGAAGACCAGGGAAGAACTGTGTTCTTTTAGGTTCATGTGGTCAATAATTTTGAGATTCCTAAGTTGTGGACTGTAAACCTAAAGTAGCGGCTTTAAAAACTTAAGCTGAGAATCACAAAGATGAATCAACCTTCAATATCAAATAATAAAATGTAGGAGACTTAGGACTGATGAGAAGACAAGTTAGAGACGAGGCAAGTGCACGGCACGGCCTTGACGCATGTGGCTGCTTGGAAGGGTGCTAGGGTTGGACCTGCACACCCTGCTCTCTTGGAAACAACTTCTCATGACTTAAAAAAACTGATTCACCATGGAAATCCTGTTGGCCATTTCAAACAAAAATTATCATCATTCTATTTGAGAATAAAATTACTGAAGTGAGCATCAGATGGATGCTCTCTCGCATAAGCACTGATAGGCATTTGTTTCACTGCTGAGGATTCTACTATTGGCAGAAATACACAATACGAAAGGTGGCGATCATGGCCACCTGTTGGTGCTCTCCAGTGTTTCGAGAAGTTGCAGTGAGGTTTCACATGACCAGGATATCGGTGACTATCAAAGTATTTATTAAATCTTTCAACAAAGTTGCTGAGCATGCCCAGGACCAAGTACTTGGAAGCCTTTGGGTAAGGAGAAACATAGGGCTCTCAGTCTTTGGAGCCACCATCATTTTTTCCTGAGTCCTTCATTGTCAGGCATGGACCCCAGCCTTTTGGAGAGCATTTGCTGATGGAAGTTCAAGCATCCACTTCACCCTGGCCCCTGGTTTCTACTTCCCTTTCCAGAAGTGCTTTCTTTATGACTCGGTGGAAATAATCAGGTGGAGTAATAGCACCGCCCTTCCTTCACCCTCCTGCTTCACGTTCGTGTTTATCCTGGACTTTCTAGTCCAGGTTGAATGTTTCTTTTGGCTTTTTATAAACACTGGGAACCTCTGAGATGTCCTCATCCCTCCCCATTGCTTATTCTTTAGGCTGCATTTTAATCATTTCTCATTTTCTTTTCAGAAGGTAAGAGGGGCCTCTGGTGGTGCTTTACCAAAAAGGAGGAATTCCAAGATATTTTTAGGTAATGTAAATAGTTATCAAGAGTGTGCCCACATTTTGTGTGTGTCTGTATTTGTGTATGCCCATATGCATGTTTGATTTGGCGAAAGCTTGTTTATTGCTCTACAATGTAAAGGTAAGAGGCACAATTTAAATTGAGAGGCGCTGACTCCACTTTGCATTTTCCTAGTGGTGAAAGATGCTTTTAACTCTCTTAGTTGGAGTTAGTGCTTTGAAGCAATTATAGATACAGTGACTAGAAAGTAATTGTTGGCTGGCGCTGTGGCTCAACAGGCTAATCCTCCACCTAGTGGCGCCGGCACACCGGGTTCTAGTCCCGGTCGGGGCACCGGATTCTGTCCTGGTTGCTCCTCTTCCAGGCCAGCTCTCTGCTGTGGCCCGGGAGTGCAGTGGAGGATGGCCCAAGTGCTTGGGCCCTGCACCCCATGGGAGACCAGGAGAAGCACCTGACTCCAGCCATTGGATCAGCGCGGTGCGCTGGCCGCAGCACGCCGGCCACGGCGGCCAGTGGAGGGTGAACCAACGGCAAAGGAAGACCTTTCTCTCTGTCTCTCTCTCTCACTGTCCACTCTGCCTGTCAAAAATAAATAAAAAAAAATTAAAAAAAAAAGAAAGTAATTGTGATCTTGCTTTTGATCTGTTTTTCTGCTGATTTCAAATAAGAGCCAGTTTGTTTTTTCTTTTTAAGGATTAGCCAAACTACAGACTTTATTCAATGTTCCCCATTTTTTTTCCCCATTGATGTCTCCTTTGAGTTACAGAATATAATCTGGGATCTAATTGTTTTTTGCTCAGAAGAAAGCTTTATTTACTTGTGACAAGTTAAGTAGATGGTGGGAAGGTTGAGTTCCCTAAAATAACGGCCTCCCTACAATCAGTTTCCTAGGACTTTTATAGCAATGGTTGGGGGAGTATCCAGGGTGTAGAAGATGGGGGACAGGAGCATGTTCCTGCTTGCCGTATACATCTTTATACACTATGTGTTCAAGATGTTCAAAATTCTGATTCATACTGGTTTCTTTTCTTTTCTTTCTTTCTTTTTTTTTTTTTTTAAGATTTTATTTATTTAATTAATTGAAGGTCAGTTACAGAAAGAGAGAGAGATTTTCCATTCACTGGTTCACTCCTCCTCAAATGGCCACAATGGCTGGGCTGAAGCCAGGAGCTTCTTCTGGGTCTCCCACATGGGTGCAGAGGTCCAAGCACCTGGACCATTCTCCATTGCTTTCCTAGGCTCATCAGCAGAGAGCTGGAGAAGTGGAGCAGTTGGGACTCACACCTGTGCCCATATGGGATGTCAACATTGCAGGCAGTGGCTTAACTCCCTGCACTACAACACCAGTCCTCACACTGGTTTCTTGCAGCCCTCCTTGTTTGTGGCAGTCTGGCTGCTGCTTAGTACTATGTTGCAAGATAAGCTTCTTGCAACATAATCTGGGAAACAAGCTCATGAGAGTCAACAGTTTCCCAGAGCTTTCCTCTTGCCTAAATCCTGCACTCTTGCTTACACTGCCACATTCGGTCTCTGCCATCTCCAACATGAGACATTTAGGGACAGACTGGGGACTGACTCTATCCTAAGCAACAGGAAGCAGAAAAGAGCATCCAGGTTTCCATGCTGCAGGTAACACACAGCACGCAGAAGTGCTGCAGGTACCACTGTCAAGAACTGGGTTCCACAAAGACTTCTGGCAGCTCGGGAGACTTGGAAATGTGTGATGTGTTGTACGTTCCAGCTGAAGAAGATGTGGGTTGGCTGAGTGAGAGTTGGGATCCCAAATTGTGTTCATTTGTCATGTTTTCTTAATCTTGTCCAATCTGTGATAGTTCCTTAGTTTCTCTTTATCTTAACATTGTGACACTTTTGAAAAGTGTTTGTCAGTTTTCTTGTAAGATGTACTTCTATTTGGGATGGTCTTCTGTTGGCTCGTGAAAAACTTGACGTTATAAATTTTTGTTAATATACTACAGAGGTACAATTAATGTTTCCTTCTTTGTACAGGATATCAGGGATATGATGCTGATTTACAATTCATACTGGTGATGTTGAACTTTTAAAAAAATATTTATTTATTTATTTATTTGAAAGTCAGAGTTAGAGAGAGAGAGAGAGAATGAGAATATATCTTGCATCCACTGGTTCACTCCGCAAATGTCTACAACAGCCAGGGCTAAGGCCAGGCAAAGCCAGAAGCCAGGAGCTTCTTCCAGGTCTTCCACGTGGGTGCAGTGGCCCAGGCACTTGGGACATCCTCCGCTGCTTTCCTCAGGCACATTAACAGGGAACTGGATTGGAAGTGAAGCAGCTGGGTCTTGAACTGGTGCCCACATGGGATGCTGGCATTGTAGGCGGTAGCCTAACACACTACACCACAACGCCAGCCCTGATGTTGAAAGTTTTCACTTGTTCAGGTAGTGTTTGGGGAGTACCTCCATAGTAAATTTATAGTGTAATTAATGACACTCTTGGGGGTGATAGTTTAAAAAAATAAAGAATATATTTTTGAGAAAGAGAGAGAAAGAGCCAGGTGTTATTTCCTGGTTCATTCCCCAAATACTCTCAATGGTCAGGACTGGTCTGAGCTGAAGCCTATACTGGAAATTCAACTCAGGTCTCTCATGTGGGTGGCAGGGATTCAACTACTTGAGCCATCACCTGCTGCTTCCTAGAATCTACATTGTTAGGAAGCTGGAATCAGGAGCTGGAACCGGGAATTGAAGCCAGGCATATCAGTATGGGATGCAGGTATCTTAACTGGCCTCTAGGCAGAATACCTGCCCCAGCCATGACACTTTGAGAGTCTGCTAATATCTCATTTCTGCTAAATTTAGTATTTAGTATTTAGTCATTGAATTTTACCTGCAGAAATTATTACTGTAGTGTTGACTAATGGTAGATTTACAAAATTTCCTTAATTATGTCATATTTTATATTATGCTTCTAATAATGACTTTCTCAGGAGAAAAAGTACTTTGATAATGTTTGACCAAGAAGGTTTATATCCCTAAATGCCTGAGATGATTGTTTGAAAAGAATAAAAATTGTTTGTACAGTATTTCATTTTAATAAAATTCTGTATACACACACATACATTTATATGCATGCAAGAGCATGTATACACATATATGCATGTATGCATATGCACATAAATATACAAATAAATACACATGTACATGGATAATCAAGAGTCTGGAAGAGTCTGGAAGACCACTGCACTTCAAGTTGTTAGTAGTAGCTCTTTCTGGTGTTGAGATGGAAGTGACTCTGATTTCTTTCTTTTTGCATATTTGTGTTTACACTTTTTTTGTAACAGACATGTATGTTACTGTTGAAATAAAGACACATGAATTATTTGCAAATTAAACCATTGAAATAGTCATGGGCTGAGTTTCCTTCTGAACCTGTTCCAGCCACCCTGATGGGGCCTGGCCTGGCTGGCTGCTCTTGCTTTTCAGCTCATGGTTTTCTTTATGAGGCTCATCTGCAAGTGGTCTCTTCCCTGAACAATCATGCTTGCTTCTCACTGTGCCTCCTTAGCACAACCCAAATCAGCCAACCAAACCCACAGTGCTTCGGATGAGCACTAATGCTACAGACTGAGTATGTTGTGAAGTTTATTACTGTTCTACCCATAAAGATAATGTGACTTTTGAATTAAATGATACCATGCAGACCTTGAAAATTTCTGGATGATAGATCAAGTGCCTGGGTCCTGTAGGAGACCTGGATTGAGTTCTCTGCTCCTGGCTTTGGCCTGGCCCAGTCTCAGTTATTGAAGGCATTTGAGGAATGAACCAGTGGGTGGGAGACCTCTTTGTCTTTGTGTCTCAAATAAATAAACAAATAAATAAATAAAACTAACACTGAACAAAAACAAAAACAAAAATTACAGACCTGCAAAAGTGTTATATTGTACTAGTTTTCTAAAAAAATTAAATTTGGATGCTACCAGCATTCTGGGACATGCCCCAGGTCCCATTTCTCTCTATTGTTTTATATCCAGGTACTTTACAAATTAGTTAGCTCCTTCCTCCCATTGGTTTTGCAAGCCCTGATTCATAGCCCTCAACCAGTGCTGCTTCTCTCCTAGGAGCAGGCACTTTCCTCTTGCCACATGATCACAGCTTTGTGTTCAAGTTGATGTGGCTGCAAAATTAATTTCAGGGATAGGCTGTATTAGGATTCCATCTGGCTTGCAGAACAGGAAACCTAAGACATTGGTAACTTTAAACACAACAGACAGTTATTTCTCCTGTAGGGGATGTTGGGAATTGGCAAGTCCAGGCTGATGTGATGGCCTCAGGTTTGACAGAGGCCCAGACTCTTCCATGTCTGCTGTGGCCCCCATCCTGGTCTGCCAGGATGTGTGTGTGTGTGTGTATGTGTATATGAGAGAGACCGACCTCTTGGTCACTTCATGGTTCACAATGGCAGTGGGGACTCTGGCCATTACATCTGAAATGCAGGAAAGAGGAAGGGGGAAGGGACTTACAAAGCCTAATGTTCCAGCAGAGTCGCCTTCCTGTGGTTGGGCTTCTCTTAGGTCCTCCTTTAGTGTATACCTCTCTGGCCAGAGCTTGATCACATGACCACATCCTTGCGCACAGGAGACTGGAAGATAAAGTGGACGCATGGGCTTCACTGAGTAGGCCAGGGTTCTGTTAGCAAGGAAGAAGGCTATTGGGAGGCAGCTAATAGCCCCTGACATCAACTCCTTTCCTCAAAGGGACATTGGGCCAACTTTTCATGGAGAGGAAGGGAATGCCAAACCCTCTTGCAGTCCCTCTTTGTTTCTTTGAGCAGAAAAAACACTTCACTGGTGCTGAAATGTCATGGTGCCCCATGTTCTCCCTTAAAGGAGACGGAGATGGCTAGTGCTTTATCTGGGATAGCTTTTTTTTCCCCACTCACTTTAGGACTTTGTGAATAACTCCTTTTTCAGTGGCTCAAGAGTGACATTGAAACCACTGAATCCTTTGGGTGTGACCTGCAGTACTGATTGATAAGGGAAGCTGAGGCTTTAGCTGGGGCTCAGTGTCTTGCTCAAGTCTCCTGAGCACCAAACCTGCCCCATGATCAAGTCACCCTTCTTTGCAATTACTGTGATGTACAGCTGTAGCTTTTGTTGGTTGTTTTTTCCCTAACAAATGTCACACTTTTGTGTGTGTTTGTTTAAGATTTTCAAACCATTTTTTGAATACCTAACACTTGTATTGCTTAATTTTCCCCACTCTGAGTGAACATTTTGGTGATAGCCAAACAGTGGCTGAGAAAATGATGTGCCACAGTTCCTGCACTGGTGAGGGTGCTGCCGAGGGCCCCTGGGATGGCGGCTTCTTTAGGAGTTGTGAGCGCCTCGGAGCTGTATAGGAATCAGACGATTCTTGACCTGTTCAAGTGCCCCTTTTTTGGAAAATATGTAGCAGCTCCGCAAGACAGATGATACTGACCTTTTAAGATGTTTATAAGATTCAATACTCCTGAAAATACACTCACATTTTCCTCAGATTCTAGATTTTTTTTTTTTTTAAATAGGCAGAGTGGACAGTGAGAGAGAGAGACAGAGAGGAAGGTCTTCCTTTTACTGTCGGTTCACCCTCCAATGGCCGCCGCGTCCGGCGTGCTGCGGCCGGCACACCACGCTTCGGCCGGCGCACCGCACTGATCCGAAGCCAGGAGCCAGGTGCTTCTCCTCGTCTCCAATGCGGGTGCAGGGCCCAAGGACTTGGGCCATCCTCCACTGCACTCCCAGGCCACAGCAGAGAGCTGGCCTGGAAGAGGGGCAACCGGGACAGAATCCGGCGCCCCGACTGGGACTAGAACCCGGTGTACCGGCCCCGCAGGTGGAGAATTAGCCTATTGAGCCGCGACGCCGGCCCAGATTTTTAAAAGTGGGTTAAAGCAAACCACATTTTAATAATATACAATTAATGTAAAAGTATTGGCTGATGTAGACCAAAAGATTAAAATCTCTTCTTTGTGAAATACCAAAAATACAATATGCTCTGTAGTGGGTCCGATGTTGTGGCATAGTGGGCTAAGCCTCTTCCTGTAGTGCTGGCATCCCATATGGGCACTGGTTTGTGTCACGGCTGCTCCACTTCCTCTGCTAATGGCCTAGGAAAACAGTGGAAGAGGCCCAAGTGCTTGGGCCCCTGCATCTGCCTGGGGAACCCAGAAGAAGCTCCTGGCTCCTGGCTTCCAATTGGCTCAACTCCAACCATTGTGACCATTTGGAGAGTGAACCAGCGGATAGATCTTTCTGTCTTTCTGTCTGTGACTCTGCCTCTCAAGTAAATAAAATAAATCTTTTTTAAAAGCATTCTGCACTGAACAGTAAGTTTCTCTGCCTCCCCTCTCAAGTACTATTTTCTGTTTGTACATCCTTGTGTGAAGATATTCTCCCAGTGATAGTTTATTGGAAGCTAGAGTTACACACATGTAGGGAAAGAGAGAGAGAGAGAAAGAGAGAGAGAGAGAGAGAATATAAATCAGAATCAGAATCTTCTGTCTTCTGCTTTACTCCCAAATGGCTGCAACTGTCAGAGCTGCACCGATCTGAAGCCAGGAGCCAGGAGCTTCTTCCGGGTCTCCCATGAAGGTGCAGGGGCCCAGGCACTTGAGCCATCTTCCACATCTTCCACTCCTTTCCCAGGTGCATTAGCAGGGAGCTGGATCAGAAGTGGAGCAGCTGGGACTCAAAATGGGATGATGGGATGCCAGAGCCTCAGCAATGGGCCCTAGAATTTTTTCCTATGGGCAGTGGGGAGCTGTTAACACTTTGGTTTCCAAATTGTGCTCTGAGGCACACTGGTGTGCTGCAGCGAATTCAAAGAGATACTGAGGGATCCTTTAAGTCTTAGTGGGAGTCCAGTGATGCTCAAACATTGCATGAACTAAGATTTCCTTCCAATGACTTCATCTTTTTGTGAAGTTCCTTTTTTTGATGATTTCTGTAGCAGAGGGCAAGGAGCATGTAAAAATCAGTGTGGAACAGGAAATTATGGTGGCAGGACCCAGTCTGATTCCAAGCACTAAACACACAAACATGATCTGGGGTGCTGGCATGGCCACAAATGTGAGGCTGAAAGGTCCATGGAAATATTGTGACAAGATGTTTCCTTGAGCCTTCACCTAGCCTTTTGGAGAGATTAGCCAAGCAGAGAGGTGGTGACTGAGTAGATACCAAGCTGGAGGAGCTCATCTTTCTCGCAGCCTGAAGACCACAGAGCCATTCACACGGGAGGGTTTCCCCCTCGGGTTTTTACGGGAGTGCAGTGGCCTGGCAGTTCCTACTGAGAGGAAGGCAGAGGGAGATGGGGAGAGACAGAGAGTGACACTCATTTGTTTATTTAATAATTTTATACAGTTTTTACCAACTTGAATTATAAATACATTTTATTTATTTATTTATCTATTTATTTATTTGAGAGGCAGAGTTACAGACAGAGAGAGGGAGAGACAGAGAGAGGGGTCTTCCATTTGCTGGTTCACTCCCCAAATGGCTGCAATGGCCAGAGCTGGGCCAATCTGCAGCCAGGAGCCAGGAGCTTTTTCTGGGTCTCCCACGTGGATGCAGGGTCCCAAGTACTTGGGCCATCTTCTACTGCTTTCCATTAGCAGGGAGCTGGATTGGAAGTGGAGCAGCTGGGTTTTGAGCTGGTGTGCATATGGGAAGCTGGCACCACAGGTGGAGACTTACCCACTACACCACACGTTGCTGGCCCTGACATTTTATTTTTAAACCATTTATTGATGGCCTATTATGTGCCACATCTTCTGTGTCCAATTCCTTTTTTATGTGCTCTGTAAACTTCAAGGTAAGTTTTATTATCTCCATGTTACAGATGAGGAAGATGCAGCTTAGAGTTTGTATCTTGCTCAAAGTAACTAGGTTTTGGAGCTAGAATTGAATGAAGGCTTATCTATCCTCAAACCCATGCATTTTCTTCCAGAATACAGTGTTGTAAAAAAAAAAAAAAATTCCAGCTCATTCTGGTAAAATCAGGAGCCACGCACCTGACAAATCGTAATTGACCACTTATTGTTAGAACATCTCTAAGAATTCAGAACCTGGCGCGTGCATAACTGAAAAGCTTTATTGCATGGCTCAGCCTTCTTCATATGTGTGTCACTGATAAATAAGTGTCTGTGACTTAGGGAAGAAGGAAAGGCCTGCCATTCCCGGGGAGCCGAGAGATGGTCGTGGGAGGAGGGAGTGGTAAGCATCTGTCCTTGACTTTGGCATTGCGTCCCTGTGGGTTCCTGGCTCCTCCAGGGAGTGCTCCCTTTGTGTGGGGTGCTGTCTTCCTCATTTCCTGTTCTTTGTCTTTGTTTCCTCCTCAGATCTAGATACTGACGACGATTTAAATAGCGACGATTATGAATATGAAGATGAAGCCAAACTTGTCATATTCCCAGACCACTATGAAATAGCACTGCCCAATATTGAGGAGTTGCCAGCCCTGGTCAGTGAGTGTGCACGGCTGCTAGCTAGATGCGCATGACTCTCTGTGTCAGGTGTGTGTGCGTGTGCTGTGTGTGTGTGTGCTCTGGGGGACCGGGAGGGTAGCAAGTGAGAGAAGAGGGGAAGGTGAGCATGTGACTTCTGTGACAAGGGTCCTGCAGCATTGGGCCTTGCACACCCATAGCTGCCTGCGACTCCTGGCGCTGTGTGAGTCTTGTTGTCCATGACGCTGGACTCCTCTAGGGAGCTTCTTGTGTCCCGAGGAGTTGCAGTTTGGGACTTATCTTCACCTGTGTCCACAAATGCACGGGGACCGCCGGAGAGTGGGATGATGATGTTTTTATCATGTGTCTCATGTTGTCCTTCCATGCAGCTTGTTTTTGGAAAAATTAACAGCACGCCACTGCTAAAACAATGGTTAAGAAAAAGAATGAAACCTTCACACCTCGCTTTCGGTGGGGTTCTGGGATCACACTCCCTATGAGAACTAAGGCTTCAGGTTTTAGATACTGCTAGGGGTGAGCCTCCCTCCTCCTTTCACTCTTCTTTTCTTCCTTTTCCCTTCTTTCGAATACAGTTTTGTGGAGCAACCTGCGTTTTCCCAAATGACCTGGAGCCCTCGTGGTGGTGATGCAATGGGCAAGCCAGGTGTTTCCCTTGGACACCTGAACCCTGCAGTGGTGGGGAAACTTTCTTCCTCCTCTTCTTCTCCTCTTTCTTCCTCTTCCTCTTCTATCTCTCCGTCTTTCTCCTCTTCCTCTCCTTCTTCCTCCTTTTCCTCTTCCTCCTCTTTATTCTTCTCCTTTTCCTTTTTCTTCTCCTTTTTCTCCTCCTCCTCTTCCTTCTTCTCCCTCTTCTTTTTCCCCCTCCTCCTCCTTCTTCCTCTTCTCCTTTAAAAGATTTATTTATTTGGAAGATAGAGTTACAGAAAGAGGGAGAGGGAGAGATAGAGAGAGGGCTCTTCCATCTGCTGGTTCACTCCCCAAATGGCTGCAAGGGCCAGACTTGAGCTGGTCTGAAGCCAGGAGCCAGGAGCTTCTGGGTCTCCCACACGGATGCAGGGACGCAAGCACTTGGGTTCATCTTCTATTGCTTTCCCAGGTGCATTAGCAGGGAGCCAGATCAGAAGTGGAGGAGCCATGACTTGAACTGGCACCCATATGTGATGCCAGCACTATAGACTATGCCTTAACCCCCTACGCCATAGCACCGGCCCGGAAACTTTTTTTCTAACAAGGGCCATTTGGATATTTATAACATCATTCGAAGGCCGTACAAAATTATTAACTTAAAAACTAGCCTGCTGTAGATTTATTGAATTTTGAGTCATGCCTGTGATTGCCTTACCAGGGCCAGACTAAGTGATTTTGTGCACCTTATTTGGCCCGAGGGCTGGGCGTTCCCCACTCCTGCACTGCAGGGACCCTCCCTGTTTCTCCTGCACTTTCTTCCTTTCCTGTATTGCCTCTGTCACTCCAGCCCCTTTCCTTTTTTTCTCTTCCACTCCGTGCCCACCTTGACCTCCCAGAGCCAGACCACAGATGGCAGTGGGATGTGGGTGGGTGGAGTATAGAGGGGTTAGTTCATATTTTCCCTCCTGATACTCGGCCAGAACCACAACCAGGTCTTCAGATCCCAGAGTCTTCTGGGCATGGTGTGGCTCAGTTTGTAGCCATCTGCTCACCTGCTACTGCCAAGAGGGGACATTTGTGGCTGCGTTTCCACCATGTAATTTATTTGCCCTGATCTACTCTGTCTCTAAATATGAGACTGTAGAAATGAGAAATTTGTGTATTTGTTGTCACTGTTCTAATGATTGGACTGTGACACATCCTTTCGGCACTAAGTGCATGGTGTTCAGTAAGCCATGCAGAATTAAATTACCTTGGCTTTCTCCAGTTCCCTGTGTTGACTCATGTGGCTGTTACCAAGGATGAAATATGTTAGTGGACAAAATGGTCTTACCTCGTCCCGTTACCTGAAATCATATACTATAGCTTATGTCTCTATAATACTGAGAGTTCTTACTGTCCTTGTTTGATATTACTCTTATTTCTGTTGCCAGAAAAGGTGTAAAGAAACCTATTGTGGCTGAATGTCATTAAAAAGTGATCTTTCATTTGCTCATGAAGCAGTCTTGTGAAAAAAAAGTTGATAAAAATATCTTTTAAATTATTCCTATATTCAAAATACTTTTACTTCAAAGAAAGGGGTCGTACAAACCCAAATCCAGTGAGATGTATCATGATTTTTATAGGATTTTTAAGAATTAAGAAACAGTTTTGGAATGAAAAAAAAAAAAAAAAGGATTATTTGGAAGTGCAGGTGGGGAGAATGCCTGCCAAGCCTCCTCTGATGGTCACCCATGGGATTTGTCTGCATAAAAGATGTTGGCCGCTGTGTTTTCCTCCCATGCTTTTGCTACGTTTTTTGTTTTTGATGACTCTCTTTTTGAAACTTTTAAATCGCAAAAATGATTGCACTGCAAAACACCTGAACAAGTGACTTTTCCTTCATCTCTTGAATGTCTCAGGCCCGAACAGCTTTATTATTCAGAGACTTTATAGGTATTGCCAGGAAGTAAAATCACCTGTGAAAGATCCGGGGTTCCCAGAGGCACAGCCTGGTGGAAGCAGCAGAGATCTTGGGGTCTGACATCCAATGCCTTCATTTTAGACATCAGGAAGCCCAGCAGGGCTGTGCTTTTCAGTGTGTTGACAGTGGGCTCCCTGGTTTGGTAGTGTGTGCTGATTCCCCTGGTGTAAATACTCCCATCTTGGCGTCGCTGGGTGCTGTGCTGGGATGAGATGTACAATAGAAATTCCCCTATGTGGAATTTCCACCGCTCAACCACACAGACACAAATAATCTCAAGGGCCCAAGACTATTTGGACTTGAGGAAGTTTTGAATTTATGTTACCTTTTTAAAAGTATATTTTATAATTGTGACTTTATATGCAACTTAATTTTTAAAAAATATTTATTTATATTCTTGAGAGGCAGAGTTACAGAGAGAGAGAAGGAGAGACAGAGAGAGAGGTCTTCCATCCACTGGTTCACTCCCCAAGTAGCCACAATGGCTGGAGCTGTGCCAGCCTGAAGCCAGGTGCCAGGAGCTTCTTCCAGATCCCTCACGTGGAGGCAGGAGCTCAAGCACTTGGGCCATCCTGTGCTGCCTTCCCAGGACATCAGCAGGGAGTTGGATCAGAAGTGGAGCAGCCAGGCCTCAAACTGGGCCCATATGGGATGCCGGTGATGCAGGCAGATACTTAACCTGCTATATCACAGCGCCAGCTGCACAATTTAATTTTTAATATTGGCTATGTTTAGTGACCTTCTTGCAAATTTTTTTTAACAGTTTATCAGTCAACTCTTAGGAGGCAGTTTTGGTTATTTCTGCTGTAGCACGGTGCATGAGGTTGGCAGAGACTGGGATGAACCCAGGACTAGTGCCAGTGTCACTTTACTCTCCATAACAAATCCAAGGAAAACTAATCCACAGTGTGTGCTAGGATGATGTCTCCTGACCTCAGCTATACCCCCTAAAAAGGGCTTTTAAGTGATTTTAGATAATATGCTGAAAACAGTAGGTCAATGGCCTAGAAGTGTAAGGACATTTGTTGAATGTCTCCAGGAAGGATAGTCAAAGAAAGGAGAGATGATCACATCTGAATCTTGTTCAGAACCACTGTGCATTGCAAACCAGACCGCTAATAAGAGATCTCAAAGGAGTGGAGAAAATCCAGAGGAGTACGGGGAAATGATCGAGGGAGTCTGTGAAGTAACCAGGGCGGTTATAACAGGCAAGACTGAAAAGCTAGGATGCTGTGGCCAGAGCTAGGGTGGCTGGAGCTGGTGGTGAGCTTGGCCCTGTTTTCTGTGGGCATCTCTGCACGAAGGGGCTGAATGTTCGCCATTGAAAAGAAAGGTTGATTGCACAACAGCACTTGTGGTAAGCAATGAATGGGAAATATCTAGGTCTGAAATTGATTCTTTTTTTTTAAATTATTATTTTTTTGACAGGCAGAGTGGATAGTGAGAGAGAGAGAGAGAGACAGAGAGAAAGGTCTTCCTTTTTGCCATTGGTTCACCCTCCAATGGCCGCTGCGGCCGGCGCATCTCGCTGATCCGAAGCCAGGAGCCAGGTGCTTCTCCTGGTCTCCCATGCGGGTGCAGGGCCCAAGGACTTGGGCCATCCTCCACTGCCTTCCCGGGCCATAGCAGAGAGCTGGCCTGGAAGAGGGGCAACCGGGATAGAATCCGGTGCCCCAACCGGGACTAGAACCCGGTGTGCCGGCACCTCAAGGCGGAGGATTAGTCTGTTGAGCCACAGAGCCAGCCTGAAATGGATTCTAAGAGTTTTAAGGTCAGGGACCTCTTCCTTATTTCCATCTGTGCCTAGCCTAGTTCCATCCGTAGTGTTCAGCATCACCATGGAGAGCTTTAAGCTGGGGAGGGATAGGATCTAATTTTCATAGCAGATCACTCTCACTGGGTAAGAAGAGTGGGCAGGAGTAGAGGGGAGAGATTGTAAGGGGGCTATCAGGTGGCCATGGGGGTGAGCCTTGATGGTGGCTGGGATGAGGAAGGATGTGATGGAAATGGGGACTCATACAAATTGTTCATGGACTGGATGGAGATGGGATGGTGGCTATGAGAACTTCCTCCTTGGCTTGGTTGAGGCATCACTTGTCAGTGCTATTTAGGGGAAAATAGCCAACAAGTGATATAAAATATTAGTGACAGAATATGAAACCAATTCATTGGCTTTTATTGTATTCAGAGTAGAGCATCCATCACCACTAATTTTAGAATATATTTATTGCCCTACCAAACCACCCCACACTCTAACTATTGCCCTCTAGCCTCCGGCAATCACTAATCCACTTTCTGTATGTATAGGTTTGCTTTTTCTGGACATTTCATGTAAATGGAATCATAGAATATGTCACTCTTGTAGCATGTATTTTTCAAGTTATCAATGTTGTAGTATGTATCAGTATTCATTTCTTTTTATTGTTGAATAACATTCTGTTATAGAAACATACAGTTTATTTTATGTTCTATTTATCATTGGTAAGGCATTTTTGACTATTATAAACACTACTGCTGTGAGCATTTCTGCACAAGCCTTTGTGAGGACATGGATTCTCATTTCCTTTGGGTGCACACCTAGGAGTGAAATTGCTGGGTCATATGGTAACTCTGTTAAACCATTTGAGGAAGGGCCACACTTTCCCAAAATGCTGCACCATGTTACTTCCTAATGGAACATCAGTTTTTAAAGTCAGCCAGAAATAGCTTCCTGCGTTAAGCAAACAGCAAATGGGATAAGAGGCGTATGGCGAGGATCTGTTGTGTTTGGGAGAAGGCAGAGGCCTGAGGTCAGTTGGTGCCAAGCAGGACATCACAGATTTGTTCATGAGGTGAACTAATCTGGCACAAAGACACCTGGGCCTGTCCCCATCCAGGGTCATATTTGCACCAGATTAAGAAATGGAGCCATGCTGCTTACATTCCAATCAAGTGCCCTGAGCACATGCCATTGTGTGATGAGTGGAGGATATTGGATATCTGGGTGTTCATTTGTTAGTAGGAAAACACACCACCCGGGTAAATCCTGGGCATTTATGGACCTAATTTCTTCCTTGTAAACTGTTCACCTCAGACTTTTCACCCTGTTGACTAAGTGGTAGAAATTGTGAAGTCTGATCCAGACTGTGAAGTCTGATCCCTTGTTATCTTGTGTCCTGGTCAGTGCCACAATTGTGGCTAGATTCACATGAAAGTGCAAGAAATTAGAATCTAACTTTCGTAGCTATGCTGTTTGAATTTCTTCAGTTAAACTGGATTTATTAAGAAGGTTTTAATTTCACTTTCTGAAAGTTCCTCCTCACAAACTGTTTTTATATGTGCATTTGGGTTTGTCTTATAGGTAACAATTGCTTGTGATGCTGTTCTCAGCTCAAAATCGCCATACAGAAAGCAGGACCCAGACACATGGGAAAATGAGTTGCCAGTATCTAAATATGCCAATAACCTTACCCAACTGGACAATGGAGTCAGGATTCCTCCAAGGTGAGAGTCAAGCAGTAAAATGGACTTTACCCCTTGAACGAGTCAGAGGGATCTTTGTCTTCCGACCTCTTCTCAAAATTAACAGTTATATAGCTTACCAGGTGCCTTTTATGAAAGACAAACTCAAAATTGTTCTCTACCTTTGTAGTAGATGCTGAACATTCTCGGCCCATATACCTAATCCCCATTGCACCTGCCACTCTTTGCTTTCGGGCTTTCTCTGCCTGCTGAAGCCTACTGTGTTGGTGCATGGGCAGGCAGAATTAGAGCCAGAGTTAGAAGTGCCTCTTGTTCTCCTGTGACTGTGGAGTGGGTGGGTGAATACCTTGGTTGCCTGCCCCTCCAGGTGGGATATCTGTCCCAATGGTTCTCCAGCTGGTCTGAGCCACACCTGCCCATAGTGGTCATGGGCTTATACTCTGTACTGTCTTCCAACTCTTGGCTGGCTCTCTCCACTCCCCTGGAATCACCTCTCAAACAAGCATTTAGATTTGAATCTTTGTCTCAGACTCCGTTCTAGGGGAACTCAACTTACAACTGTCTTTGCTTGCCACATTTTGGCTGGAATGCTTTTTGGGCCACATTAGCGTCTGTTACTGGGTGCAGGTGTGCTTACAGAGGCTGGTACTGGAGGGAAATTGCAGATGGATTAGGGCTGTGTCCAATCTTGTTGAACTCTGACCTTACTGCATTCATGTTCTGGGTGATCTTAGGAAAACAGCATTATTTGTGGTCCTCAGTTTATCCTTCTGTAAAGATGGGGATGGTAATGCTGGTGCTGAGAGGTGTTTGTTAGATTCAGGTTTGTCTTTTTTTGTAAGGCACCTGACACATAGCTGGCATTTAATTCAGTGTGGTTGGTTTCCTTTCTAATTATTTTAGGTTTATAGTGCAGTAGGAGTTTGTTTAAACTAATTTTACTCTCTATATGGTTAATGCTTTCAAACTAAACATGTATTTTTTTTTTTAAGATTTGTGTATTTATTTGAAAGGCAGTTGTAAGAGAGAAAGACACACAGATCTTTCATCTGCTGGTTCACTCTCCAAATGGCTATATCTGTGTGGGGCTTGGCCAGGCTGAAGTCAGAAGCTAGGAGCTTCTTCTGGGTCTCCCACGTGGGTGTAGGGGTCCAAGGACTTGGGCCATCCTCTGCTGCTTTCCCAGGCCATTAGCAGGAAGCTGGATTGGAAGAGGAGCAGCTGAGACATGAACTGGCATCCATATGGGGTGCTGGAGCTTCAGGCAGCAGTTTACCCAGCTGAGCCACAGTGCTGTCCCCTTTAAACACGTATTTTAAATTTGTTCAAGCCCTAGTCCCTTCTATGTAGGAATCGTGAAGAAATTGCTTCCCCACCTACCTCCAACTTGTGCATCCCTTTTCTGAAGTAAAAGCAACCCTGGAGATTCTGGGAGGGGCTGTTCCCTCTGGGAGGCAGGCAGGAGCTGAGTGGGCCTGCTGCTCAGGGAGAGAGCAGATGAGGAAGCACCACTCTCGATCGCCGCGTGGAGCCTTTCCTATGACTGCCAGCTTGGTAGGCGCTGTTGCTCCGTGTTGCTTCGTGATTACGCTCCGGCTGTTCTGACTGCTCTCCAACAACTTTCCAGTGGTTGGAAGTGTGCCAGGTGTGACCTGCGAGAAAACCTCTGGTTGAATCTGACCGATGGCTCCATCCTGTGTGGAAAGTGGTTCTTTGACAGCTCCGGGGGTAACGGGCATGCGCTGGAGCATTACAGAGACATGGGCTACCCACTGGCCGTGAAGCTGGGCACCATCACTCCCGATGGAGCAGGTGAGTGTGCCTTTACTGCATGTGGGGATGTGCAGTGGCCTCTTCTCAGATTTAACTAGGTCCCAAGTCCTTACAATTGGAGGACCCAGGTTTGATGCCTGATGCTGCCTCTAATTTGCTGTGAGGCCTGGGGTAAGTTTCCTTTAAAAATTTTTTTTTGCTTAATTTATTTGAAAGACATACGTGTGTGTGTGTGTGTGTTGGGGGTGGGTGGGGGAGAAAGAAATCTCCCACATGCTGGTCTACTATCTCAATGCCCATAACATCTGGGGCTGGCCCAGAAGCTGGGAACTCAATCCAGGTCTCTCTGGATTGCATGGCAGGGACTCATGTACGTGAGCCATCGTCTGCTGCCTCCCAGAGTATGCATTAGCAGGAAGATGGAATCAGGAGCTGAGCCAGGATTAAAGCGCAGGCACTCTTACATGGAGTGCAGGTGTCATAAACAGCATCTTAATTGCTACGTCAAATGCCTGCCCCACTGAGTAACGTTTCAGATTCTCTTGAAGATGCCGACAGTACCTCCCTCATATATTGTTAATGTGCATAAAGTGTTTAGCACATGCACGTGGCAAGGTCTAAATAAAAGTCATTATCCTTCTGTGAGTCTCTTGGCTGAAGGGACAGAGCAGGACACAGGATTTTGAAGTGATGTGCGCAATCTAGCCTGCCACTCGAGTCCTGGGAGGAGCCTAGAATTCATTATGGAGATTAGTATCACTTTAGGAACAGATGGATTCATCCTGGAGAAGAGTCCCTGGCATCATCCGGCTGTGGTGGCGCTCACACTCTGACGGGTCAGAATGGTTTCCTACTTGAACTGTCAGCTGCAGAATCGGTCTGGTTCTTTTTGCTTTCACACAGTCCGTTCTAGTTTTGATCATGCTTATCCAGTTAATTCCGTCCCTCTTTTTCTGAGGGAGATGATGAGAAACTTAAGTATTGGGCAGCGGCTGTAAGAACCCTTTATTGTATCATCACTGGGAGCATTCAGTAAACACTGATCTGGGCCAACATCCAGCCCAGTCTTCTCTATTTTTCCAGGCTTTAGTCTTTGTTTCTTTTGTTTCTTGCTTTAAGGTAAGATGATGTTTTTAGGAGAAATGTAAAGACATCTGTCTTTTCTCTGCCATCTTTTTTTTTTTTTTTTTTAAGGATCTATTTATTTATTTGAGAAGCAGAGTTACAGAGAGAGAGAGAGAGACAGACAGACAGACAAAAAGGTCTTCTGTCTGCTGGTTCACTCCCCAAATGGTTGAAATGGCTGGAGCTGGAGCTGGGCCAGACCAAAGCCAGGAGCTTCTTTAGGGTCTCCCACGTGGGTGCAGTGGCCCAAGCATTTGGGCCATCTTCCGCTAGCTTTCCCAGGCCGTCAGTAGGGAGCTGGACTGGAAGTGGAGCAGCTGGGACTCGAACTGATGCCAGTATGGGATGCCGGTGCTGCAGGCAGATGCTTAACGTACTATGCCATAGCGCCGGCCCTTCTCTGCTATCTTTCTGTGTCTGAATTAGTCTGCCTCAGGGTTAACAAACCAAGATATTTTCCCTCAGTGTGGGACATTCTCACTAAACACTGCTCTTCCATTGAACTGGTTTAATTTCTCATTTGTTTTATAATTGAGAACTGAGAGGTCACGCCAAGATTCCCTTGGGGGCCGGTGCTGTTGTGTAGTGGGTAAAGCCGCCACCTGTAGTGCCGGCATCCCATTTGGGTGCTGATTCAAGTCCCAGCAGCTCCACTTCTGATCCAGATCTCTGCTATGGCCTGGGAAAGCAATAGAAGATGGCCCAAGTCCTTGGGCCCCTGCACCCGCATGGGAAGACCTGGAGGAAGCTCTTGGCTCCTGGCTTTGGATCAGCACAGCTCCGGCCATTGCGGCCAATTGGGGAGTGAACCAGCAGATGGAAGACACCTCTCTCTGCCATTCCTTCTTTCTCTGTGTAACTCTTTCAAATAAATAAAAATAAACCTTAAAAAAAATTCCTTTGTTTCACAAATTGGAATTTTCCTGTTTCCAAATTTCATGGAATTATTTTAATTCATTAGAGTAGCTAAGAAGGTCCCAGGTGCTGATACCAGACATAGCAACAGACAGAGTGAGTGAGCTAGCTTTGATCTGATGGTTCACTCTCCATGTGCCCATCAACTGCTGATGCTGGGCTGGACTGAAGCCAGGATCCGGGAACTAAATCCAGGTCTCCCGCGTGGGTGACAGGGATCTAACTGCTGAGCCATCACCTGTTGCCTCTCAAGGTGTGCATTAACAGGAAGCTGGAATCGGGAGCGGAGCTGCTTCTGAAGCCCAGGCACTCTGGCATGGGACGTGAATGACTTAAGTAGCCTCTTAACTGCTAGGCCAAATGTCTGCCTCCCCCTCCTCCTTAAAAGTTTTATTTGTTCATTGCTTATTGTGAATGTCTTAGGCTGACTTTCTAGTAGGTGTTCTTGTTGGTTTATAAGATCTCTTTAGCTGTTAGAGTATTAACCCATTGTCAGCCATAGTTGTTAGGTTTCTTTGCTTCTTCTTGTGAAAGAAGAAGAGCTTTAAGGGTTTATCTTATCATATAATTGAGAGAATTTGAATCCATATCACAGTTAAGTCATCAGCGGTACAAAACTTTACAACAACTATGCAGATCATACACTCTGTGATGTGGCTCTTGAATTCATTCAACTGAAATAATGGTAAATATTTTGAACAAAATTCAGTTTTCATTCCTGTGCATTTTATGTTAAGAGTTGGTTTTGATAGAAATGATTATTTTCAGACTAATTGTCATTTCATGTTAGTTTATGGGGTGCATCAATTCTGTTTTGATATCCTTTAAATTTGTGTACTAGATTGATAACTGCAAATTATTGTTTATTTGAAAACCAAATAAATTAACAAAAACATGCATAAAGTTTCCTGAACTGTCTGATGATGAGCCTTGTGTATGCTGGGCAGAGGGCAGGGTGTCCCTGTCTGGGGGTGGGTGGCTGTCTCCTGGTGGGGTCGCCTTTGCCGAGGGTCCCGCCTTCCACACTTGCTAGGCTCCCCATGCTGACTCAATCAAGGAGACAGGGTCTCAAAGTCAGGGCATTTGTTTTTCAGTTCATAATGAGAACCACAACTGCCAGTGAGTGGGATGTTTATGTCAGCTTGACCAGTACATTCCTTCCCTGTGGGAAGTTGAATTATATTTAGAAGATTGCTTAGTGAACATGGAATCCAAGAAGGTTGTGGACTCATAGATTGAATGCTGGTGTGATCTGGCAGTCCTGGTTTTCTTCCCCACAATGAGGAGTTACCTGTTCAGAGAGAAACTCCTGCTCATCCGGGAGGTCTCAGATTTTAGTTCTCCCAGGAAGCCCTGATCCCCCCCGGCTCTGCCAGGGTGGTGGCGGCTCTGCCAGGGTGGTGGCGTTTGTAGTGAAAGTGGGCCCTTATCACATTCCATGCTGGGTCCCCATGGGTACAGCAACAAACAAAGAAACTGATCACCACACAAACAAAGAGCTGTCTAGGTGAAGGCAGAGTGAGGTTCTTTTTTCTTTTTAAGATTTATTTTTATTTGAAAGGCAGGGTAACAGAGAGAGAAAGAGAGAGAGAGAGAGAGAGAGAGAGAGAGGATCTTCCATCTACTGGTTCACTTTTCAAATGGCTACAACCACCAGATCTGGGACAGGCTCATCTCTTCTCACTCTGGGTCTCCTGTGTAGGTGGCAGGGACCCAAGCACTTGGGCCATCTTCTGCTGCCTTCCCAGGTGCATGAGCAGGAAGCAGAATTGGAAGTGGAACAGCTGGGTCTCGAACTGGCACTTGGCCATGGGATGCTGGCTTGGCAGGTGGCAGCTGAACTCCATGCCACAGCACCAGCCCCAAGGGCACTGTCACATGGGATATGAGCGACTTAACTGCTAGGCCAAATGTCTGTACCCACCCCCTTTTTTATTTATTTGTTTCTTTTTGTGATTCCTTTAGGGAAGGGAGTTGGGTAGGACGGCGCCTGGACAGGGGTGTGGTTTTCTTCCAGTGGGGGAATTAGTTATTTACCTAGGATGATGCCTCAGTGTCTTGGGTGATTGTAGCTCAGTTTCCAGGGTTGCCCCAGACAGTGGCTGCACCGGCTCCATAGCTTCTCCAGTTGGTCTTTCTCCCTGGTCATCTTCACCCTGACCCGGGCACATACTCCTGCGAATTCCTCACAACCTGAGCCTTTGGAGTCAACGCTCTGACCCAGCTGGTGTGTGCTCAGTAGCATCTCCTGCTCTTCCATTGTAGCACTTTTCATGGGATCCTGTGACTCTGTCTAACGGTGGTCACCAAGACAGCATGGCTGGGGGGCCAGGCTATGTCTCTAGCATCTGGTATGGCCCCCATGCACACAGTAGGTGCCCAGTGAATACTTGTGGGACAAACAAACGGAGGAAGACACCTGCACACTTTCCTCCTCTGGTTCACCTTTTTCTTTCTTTTTTTCCTGTTTTATTGATGTCTTTGTGCTCTGTTTTCTTTTCCTGACTGCATTGTAGGTTTTTTTTCTGGGCTGGGAGTTGTATTCCTTCTTTAAAGTGATCACCCAGGCCTCTGACTCCATTCTCTGTTTATTTTTCAATGTAATTGCTGGGGCATTCTCAGTTTCCCCTCCTTTCCTGTTGCGGCAGATGCACTTCAGGTGCAGAAGTACAAACGCCTGGCGGACCGATCCTAGTGGATGAGCGCTGCATCTGGCGGAACCCTTCTTCCTCCTCATTTCTCTTCCTCAGTGTTTGGCGAGAAGTCCTCTTTCTCGCCACTTGAATTGTCAGCAGGGCAGCAAAGCCGGCCTCCCAGTATTCATTTCTCTTTCTAACCACAAGAACTCTTCTCTCTCTCTCTTAAAGATTTATTTATTTATTTGAAAGGCAGAGCTACAGAGAGGCAGAGAGAGAGAGAGAGAGAGAGAGAGAGAGAGAGAGAGAGAGAGGCGTCCTCCATTCGGTGGTTCACTCCCCAAATGGCCACA
Source organism: Lepus europaeus (assembly GCF_033115175.1). Taxonomy (NCBI): domain Eukaryota; kingdom Metazoa; phylum Chordata; class Mammalia; order Lagomorpha; family Leporidae; genus Lepus; species Lepus europaeus. Next base: position 100,204,523 of record NC_084828.1, on the reverse strand, counting down.
ATGGTCAGAGCTGGGCCAGTCTGAAGCCAGGAGCCAGGAACCTCCCCTGGGTCTCCCACGCGGGTGCAGGGGATTCAAGGACCCAGGCCATCCTCCACTGCCTTCCCAGGCCACAGCAGAGAGCTGGATTGGAAGCGGAGCAGCCAGGACTTGAATTGGTGTCTCCATGGAATGCCAGTGCCACAGACTGGGGCCCAAACCTGCTGCACCACAGTGCCAGCCCCGAGAACTCTTCTCTTAAAAAAAAAAAAAAAAAGATTTATTTAATTTATTTGAAAGGCAGTGTGACAGTGAGAGCGAGAGAGAGAGAGAGAGAGAAGTCTTCCATCTGCAAGTTCACTCGCCAAATAACCACAAAGGCAGGGCTGGGCCAGGCTGAAGCTAGGATCTTTGAACTCTATCTGGGTCCCCCTCATGGGTGGCAGGGATCTGAGTACTTGGGGCATCTTCCACTGCTTTCCCAAGCACATTAGCAGGGAACTGGATTAGAAGCAGAGCAGCTGGGATTTGAACCCATGTTGTGATGTGGGATGCTGGTGTTGTAGGCAGTGGCTCAGCTCACTGTGCTACAGTGCCAACCCCTAAACATAAGAACTTGAGGTGCATTATAAAAAATTTTTAATTTGTTATTTGGGAGGCAGAGAAAGAGGTAGAAAGATAGGGAGAACCAGAGAGAGAGAGAGAGAGAGAGAGAGAGAGAGAGAGAGAGAGAGAACGACTATCACTACTTTCCAAATGCCCACAATGGCTGGGGCTGGGTGGGGCTGGGTTGTGCTGAAGATGGGAATTTGTTAACTCAATCTGGGTCTCCCACATGGTTGCTAGGAACCCAAGTTCTTGGGCCATTATCTCCTGGATCTGGTTAGTAGGAAGCTGGAGTCGGAATTTGGAGTTGCAAGCAGGAAATGACCCCAGGTACTCTGATATGGGACACGGGTGTCTTAACTGCCTGGCTAAACCCCTGTCCCTGTTGAGGTAGATTGTTACCTTTTGAACCTGAGGGGAAGATTTGAACTTCTCTGATTTCTGGAGTTTAGGAAACTAGCCTAAAGTTACAGCACAGAACCGCAGCCAGGTATCTGCTGAGCACCCTCACGCCAAAACCGCATTTCTTTCTGAGACTGTTTGGAATATTAAACTTGGGCAGGGACCCTGCTTATCTTAGTTAACATTCTATCCTCAGGCTCTGGGTATGTTTGGTGTTCAGTAAATGTTTGTTGACTGTGATGCATTAATGAATGAATGAGTGAGCAAGTTAATCTGTGTGGCTGAAACAACTCTAGTCCTAACCATGTGATAGAATCATACTAACCTTTGGGGGAAAACATTTTTCAGTCGCTTATTGTATTAAGTCTAGAAAACACAGGGAACCAAGAAAAAAATAAATCTCTTCATTCAGAGGTCACAGATGCTCAGCATTTTGACTCCTACAGATTCTCAGTGCTGGTTCCTGCCTTAGCCTCATCTCTGTCCTTTTTCCTGAATTCACTGTTGAATGTCCTGCATGTACATGCCCATCACATGGATGGACTATTTCTGTTATTAAACTTTTATCTTTTCTGTCTCATTTCAAGTTAAATAACAAACTGAACCACAGAGAGCATGAGGCAGCATCTTCTGGTTTGCTCCCCAAATACCTAGCCCAGCCGGGGCTGGGCCAGGTCAGAGCCAGGACACAGGAGCTCCATGCAGTTCTCCCACATGGGTGGCAGGAACCCAAGTACCTGAGCCATCCCCTGGTCTTCCCAGAGTGCATTAGCAGGAGGCTGCATTGGAAATGGAGGTGGGACTCAATACTAGGCCCTCTGATGTGGGATGCTGGCACCCCAAGTGGCTCTTCACCCACTTACCACAGTGCCTGCTCCTGCATGAGTAGAAGGCAGCATTTTCAGCTGTGGAGTCCACTCAAAATATTTCTCTGACTATGTGTCATTTATAAATGCTTCATGATTGCTCTGTTTAAGGATCACAGTTCACTTTTAGATTTCTTGCATGTTACTCACTAAACTGCTTTTGTCATTGGGGTAACAAATAACTCTAGTCTGACCAAATCATGTTGTCTTTGGAGTAGGAAGAAAGTGTTAATTTCTCAATGTGACAAGAGCCTCATGAGTTGAGAACCACAAAAGACAGTGAGATTTTCACTTATTTCAAAATTCTAGGCCAGTACAAATGGTTCAGTTCTAGCAATTTTATTCATTTCTTTTTTAAATGAGCCCACAGATTTAAAAAATTACATTTATTTATTTTTTCACTTTATTTGAAAGGCAGAGTGAGAGAGAGAAAGATAAGATCTTCCATCTGTTGGTTCACATTTCAAATGGCTGCAACAGCCAAGGCTGGGCCAGGCCAAAACCAGAAGCCAGGAATTCTATCCAAGTCTCCCACATGGCTGGCCAGGACTAAAGTATCCGAGCCATCACCTGCTGCCTCCCAGAGTGTACATTAGCAAGGAACTGGATCAGAAGGGAAGGAGTCAGGACTTGAACCAGGTGTTCTGACATGGGATATGATTGTCTCAAGCAGAGTCCTTCACTATGCATCAAACACTTGTCCCAGTTTGGTTATTTTACAATAGAGCTCTGATAATTAGAGACTTAAATTCTTTTTTTTAAAAGTTTTTTTTTTTTTTTTTTTTTTTTTTTTTTTTTAAATTTAAAGGCAGAGAGAGAGAGAGACATCTTCCATCTGCTGGGTTACTCCCCAAATAGCTGCAATGGCCAGGTCTGGGCCAGACTGAAGCCAGGATCCAGAGGCTTCATTCAGGTTTCCCATGCAGGTGCAGGGTCCCAAGGACTTGGACCATGTTGCACTACTTTCCCAAGTGCATTACCAGGGGGCTGGATCAGATGTGGAGCAGCCAGGACTTAAACTGATGCCCATATGGGATGCTGGCACTGTAGGCGGAGACTTAACCTTCTGTACCACAGTGCCAACCTCATGCTTAAAGTCTTGAGTTTTCAAGACTGTGTCCCTAGTTAATAGTAATCAAAATTAAAGTGCCTGGAGAATGCTGTTTTCACTTTCCTGCCAAGAATATTGACAATGCATTTGTTTCAAGTTATTAGTTTACATGCCTTCTTTTTTTTTTTTTAAGCCTTTTTAGTATTTAAACTTTTTGGAAACGTTTCTTATTTGGATTGGAGTTTGTCTATTTTGGTTTTGAGAGCACTGAATTATATTAAAAAACATAACTGATTGCTGCTATCCCAGTTAAAATGGTCCTTGTTGGAAGAGGAGTAGAAAAGAAAACTGGGCAATGTTTAACTTACAAATAATAGGAAGACAATTTCCTTTGGAGGGCACTACATCTCCACATATGTGGGTATGGTCTGTGGGTACCCATGTACCTGTGTAAAGCTGACTAGCCCCAATAGTGTCTGTACATTACTTATTCTCTTGGTAATGTTCTCAGGAGGAGGGACCTCACTGGACAGGGTTTCATTTATTGTCTTGGGGATATCTTTATCTATTTTCCTTGGAATAAATTTTGTTTTTCAAATCTAGGAGTGAAGAAATTTCGATTCTTGAGTCTGTCTTCTACAAATGATTCTTCACCAAGGCTACTGGTATCCTGAGATACCTAAAGGAATATTCTCATATAGAGTGAAGGGGACTGGGCAGGAGTCAGATACCTGGGGTTTGGGACTACCTGCAGGATATGAGGACAAGATAATTTAGCGTTTATAAGCCTATTTTCCTCACCTGTGAGATGGGCTTGAGACTGTTCTTTGCTCTCTCTCATTGTATTGCGTTAGAGGACAGAGAAGGCAGGGGTGGGATAGCTTTGAAAACTCTGAGCTGCTTCGAGGTTGCTGTGCACCTGTGGATCTTGTTAAAACAAAGATTCTCATTCAGAGGTTGGGATGGGGCCCCGGATCCTGCATTCCTAATGAGCTCCCAGGTGATCCTGCAGCTTCAGAGCCATGCTCCCTCATATGAAAAGCCAGGTTCAGTTGAAAGCAGTGTGCTGAAAGGTGGAATACTATTAACCCAAGGAGAGGAACTGCCCCCCTCAGTACAGAGCTTCCTGACACAGATGGGTTTCCGGTCTGGCCAAGGCACAGATCCCTCAGGCTCTGGGGCTGTCAGACAGGGTCTGGGTATCTGGAGCCCCCTAAGTCCCCTGGAGCCCAGACACATACTCATTTTGTGTGAGCCATGGGGTGAACATGTTTGATTGCCCCACACATTCTGCAGAATTCTCTGAGGCGTGGACCCTGAAGTTGGAAGGAAGGGGTGAAGTTGTGGTGGGGGTGGCAGCTGGGGAGGTGGAAGGTCTAAGAATACAAAGGATTTCACCTGCAGAGTTTGGTTTTGTCCTGGATCCGGCACCCCCATCCAGCCATTCACCTGCTTGGTAAGGGACCGCGTATCCTCCCTGTCCCCTCATGGGCTCTCCCTGCTATGGCCACCACCCTCCTCCTTCACCTTCCTCTTCCTAAACTTAAGAGCTATGCCACTGTGCTCCTGGTTAGAAAAAAAAATCAAGTGTTAGGGACTTATATTTTAACTTCAGATAGCCTTTATTTTCTTGATTGAGATGTTTCATTTCCTGAAAGTGTCAAAAGAGTTGGTATGTGTATTTTTATACAGTATACCCATTTGTTATGTTTCTTGTTTATCATCTGTCTTTCCCCTAGTTGAACATCACAAGGTTTTTGTTCATTTTGCCCATTGATATATCTCAAGCCTGGTGCATAGTAGCTTAGTCAATATATGTTGGATATTAAATGACTTGCTTGCATTTCTCAGTGACTGTTTTCTGTTCCCCCTCCAGATGTTTATTCCTTTCAAGAAGAGGAACCTGTTTTGGATCCTCATTTGGCCAAGCACTTAGCACATTTTGGAATTGATATGCTCCACATGCATGGGGTGAGAAGGTCTACTTTTGTCTCTAATCCCATTTTGTGGGGTGGGTGGGAGAGGCAGCTGTTTGGTTTATTTAATGTACAGTTCCAGTAACACAGATCTTTATTTTATAGATTTTATGTTTTAATGGTTGCATTCACTTCTTGAATTTAATTCATTAGCATTTGTTTCGGTTAACAGCCTAGATTTTTTTTTGTGTTGTAAGCAAAAGGCCAACTGGTCCAGTACCATTTTGTTTAGTTGGAGTGTAGTTGCAGGATTTCTGTCCCCTGTGATAGACAATTGCATGAATCACTTTGTTCACCACAGGGAGAAGTTATGGGGAGATGACCTTTAAAATGATCTGTGACCAGCACCACTTTAATTAACTTCAGGAAGGGAAGCCGAGTTCCTAGGCGTGGAAAGAATAAGCCAGCACCATATTGTTGATGGAAAAGCTTTGCTTCTCTTAATACCATGTTTTCCAGTGGAGACTGTGACTGTGGAATAGTTTTCCCTCTGAGGCACCATTTAAATATGCATTTTGTGGTGTTGGCCCTTTCCTCCCCGGCTGTCTCTGTCTCCTCATGTTTTTATTTTCTGTTTCCTCTTTTTCTCTCATACCCACCTTTGCTTTTTTATTTTTTTCTTTTCCCTTCTATGGATGTCCTTTCTTTTTCAAGGCACTCCCAAGTCACGTAGCTTTAGCCCACATTCCTGTCCAAATGCCCTGCCCTTTTGTTTGCTGTGTTGCGTCTTTATTTGATAATGGTCTACTTGCTTCTTTTTGCCAATCCGCTTCATGTTTCATTTTCCTTCCATCTCTTTCTCCCTTTTATAGCCATCCTTCTCATGTGCTTGCTTTTTTATTGTAGTAGAACATACACAGCATGAAATCTACCATTTTAGCCACTTTTTAAAAAAGATTGATTTATTTGGAAGAGTTACAGAGAGAGAGAGAGAGAGAGGAGAGATCTTTGATCTGCTGGTTCATTCCCCAAATGGCTACAGTGGCCAGGCCTGAGCCTGGCTGAAGCCAGGAGCCAGAAGCTTCATTCAGGTCTCCCACTTGGATGGCAGGGGCCCAAGAATTATCTTCTGCTGCTTTCCAAAGTGCATTAGCATGGAGCTGGGTAGGAAGTGGAGCAGCCAGGACTTGAGCCAGTGCCCATACGGGATGCTGGTGTCCCAAGCAGCTACTTAACCCACTGTGCCACAATGCCAGCCCCATATTTCAGCCATTTTTAAGGGTATGAATCACATTTTAAAGTATATTCACATTTTTGTGCAACCATCACCATTTCTCAGTTTCTTTTAATTAGATTGCTTATTTCTTTACTTGATTGGGGGAAAATGGCAGAAAGAGCTGTTGCTATCAGAAGTAGCTCATGGGACGTGATCTTTGTTGGGAGCACTTTTTTTTTTTTTTTAACTTTTATTAAATGAATATAAATTTCCAGTGTACAGCTTATGGATTACAATGGCTTCCCCCCCCCATAACTTCCCTCCCACCCGCAACCCTCCCCTCTCCCGCTCCCTCTCCCCCTCCATTTGCATCAAGATTCATTTTCAATTCTCTTTATATACAGAAGATCAATTTAGTATAAAGATTTCAACAGTTTGCACCCACATAGAAACACAAAGTGAAACATACTGTTTGAGTACTAGTTATAGCATTAAATCACAATGTACAGCACATTAAGGACAGAGATCCCACATGAGGAGCAAATTTTAAAATGGTTTTTCTGCCATGATTTTGCCTCAGACAGAGAATGGGCTCCGGGACAATGACATCAAGCCGCGGGTCAGTGAGTGGGAAGTGATCCAGGAGTCGGGAACGAAGCTGAAGCCCATGTACGGCCCCGGGTACACGGGTCTGAAGAACCTGGGCAACAGCTGCTATCTCAGCTCTGTCATGCAGGCCATCTTCAGCATCCCGGAGTTCCAGAGAGCGTAAGTCCCCCGGCCCCTGCAGACAGGGCACCCAGGAACACCCTCCATCCCTCGTTGGGAAGCCCGTCTCCATCACCCACCACATCCTGGGTGCCCTCTCTTCCTTATGGGATCAGGGAGATAAGCAGAGTTTTGTAAACGAAAAAAACCCTAGGGGTTTGTTATATTCATAACGGCTCTGCTTTTAGCACATCACCCGATGTACCAAGAATATATTAATTGTGAATCTTGACAGCCAAACTGCCAAACAATCCTTTAGATGCAGCAGGAGGGACCCAAGGACACGTCTGGCTAGAGTCTGCGTTCAGGAGGAGGAGTTTCCTAGGGCATTTAGTATTTTCTTTTCTGTTACTCAGAGAGTGTTCACAGACTGGACTAGTGGGTATGGGTCTGCAATGAGATAGGTAGTGAAACTGGGAGTGAACATGTAGAAATTTTTGGTTGAGTTTGACATTGCTTTGTCTTCCAAGTGGCATTTCCTTTTTCTGATAATTTCTTTTTATTGCGTTTTTAAAAGGTCTCACCTGTCTGAGTTGAACTAAATGAACAAGCTGGCCTTTCCCTCTAGATACAACAGAAGGCACTGATGTAGGGCACTTTCCAAACTGCCTTCCCTGTTCCATGCCCAGTGCCACAATTGCTTTGTCTGTGGCCGTTTGTTTCCTTAGGTTGTACTTGAGACAGGGAGCCTGAGTTCAGTTGCTGCGGCTGGTGTTTAGCTGCTGAGTTTAGAAAATAATCTCTGGTGTGTCTGGAGTGAGCAGGTTTCTTTCACTTTGTTTGAGGATGGAGGAGCACAGACATGCACCATGACAGATTAGGAACAGCGCAGGCCAACATTTTACCTACATGCAGTTCAAATCCTCAAGGCTTTGATAGTGGCTGTTCAAAAGGATGTCAGATAACCTTTCATTTCCTGTCTCGGTATTTGAAGAATTCCCTCTTCTTGCTGTTTTCTGGCTTTGAAAATGGATGGTTAATTTTCCATGTCTAATTTTATTTTTTCACGCAGCCAATAAAGAGTGAATTCTGCTCTGCTCTTGAGAGTGCAGGGTGTATCTGTGGGTCAGTGGGTCACAAAAACATGAGCTATACCACCCACCCCGGGACATACAACTACTTGGAGAAACAGACATTGAGTAAAAACTGTGTTGTCACAAACATGGTACGTTCCATGAAGGAAAAGGGAACAAGGTGGTCAGAGAGGACCCTGTGAAGAGGGGAGGACATGCACCTGATGGGCGGGCGGGAGGACTGGGGAGAGGCCTTGGACAGGGGAAGAGCAAGTGTGTCTCCTTTGCAAAGGTTTGTGTGCCGCATTGTAGTATTTTTTTTTTTTTATTTTAAGATTTATGTATTCATTTGAGAGGTGGAGTTATAGAAATAGAGAGAGAGAGAGAGAGAGACAGAGGCCTTACATCCTATGTTCCACTTCCCAAATGGCCACAATGGCTGGAACTGGGCTGATCTGAAGCCAGGAGCCAGGAGCTTCTTCCAGGTCTCCCATGTGGGTGCAGGGGCCCAAGCACTTGGGCCATTCTCCACTGCTTTCCCTGGGCCATAAGTAGAGAACTGGATTGGAAGAGGAGCAACCGGGACTAGAACCGGCGCCCATATGGGATGCCAGCTCTGCAGGCAGAGACTTAGCCTACTATACAACAGTGCTGGCCCTGCATTGTAGTATTTTTATACTCATGTTATTACCGTTTGATTGGGGAACAATGAGGCTTCATATAATATGACTCATGCTCTAAGATCTTTTTTGAAAATGTTGAAGGAATATCCTTCCAGTAGGTGTTGTATAATTATTATTTCCTTTGATCTACAGCAGAATATGTTCTTTTTTAATAGAAAGCTTTTATTTAATAAATATAAATTTCAAAAGTACACCTTTTGGATGATAGCGGTTTTTCAGAATATGTTCTTGTCTTAACAGAGTCCAATAATTGGGTCATTGCTTTATAATCTACAATTTAAAAAATCCTTCCTAGACTCCAAAGTTTGGCGAATCTTTTCTTTAATGAAAGATGTATCTCACATCTGTGGTTTGAATTTGAGATTTGAAGTTCTCCTTGGCTTGCTTCAACAGTCTTAGAAATTTATGTGATATTATTGAATATATTGTATTTTCTTTTTTTTCCCTTTTTTTTGACAGGCAGAGTGGATAGTGAGAGAGAGACAGAGAGAAAGGTCTTCCTTTTTGCTGTTGGTTCACCCTCCAATGGCCGCTGCGGCCGGCGCATCTCGCTGACCCGAAGCCAGCAGCCAGGTGCTTCTCCTGGTCTCCCATGCGGGTACAGGGCCCAAGGACTTGGGCCATCCTCCACTGCCTTCCCGGGCCATAGCAGAGAGCTGGCCTGGAAGAGGGGCAACCGGGATAGAATCCGGCGCCCCAACCAGGACTAGAACCTGTGTGCCGGCGCTGCAAGGCGGAGGATTAGCCTGTTAAGCCATGGCGCCGGTCCGAATATATTGTATTTTCTAAACATTTGTTGTACATATTAGAATGTGAGCAGCTTACTATTGATGCTCATTCTTATTCTTTTTTTTTTTAAACTTTTATTTAATGAATATAAATTTCCAGTGTACAGCTTATGGATTACAATGGCTTCCCCCTCCCATAACTTCCCTCCCACCCACAACCCTCCCCTCTCCCACTCCCTCTCCCCTTCCATTTGCATCAAGATTCATTTTCAATTCTCTTTATATACAGAAGATCAATTTAGTATAAAGATTTCAACAGTTTGCACCCACATAGAAACACAAAGTGAAACATACTGTTTGAGTACTAGTTAAAGCATTAAATCAAAATGTAAAGCACATTAAGGTCAGAGATCCCACATGAGGAGCAAGTGCACAGTGGCTCTTGTTGTTGACCCAACAAATTGACACTCTAGTTTATGGCGCCAGTAACCACCCTTGGCTGTAGTCATGAGTTGCCAAGGCTATGGAAGCCTTCCAAGTTTGCCGACTCTGATCATATTTAGACAAGGTCAAAAAAGACAGGGTGAGGATAGTAACCAATGATCCTAAGAGTGGCATTTACCAGGTTTGAACAATTATACAGCATTAAGTGGGGAAGAGGACCATCAGTACACACAGGTTGGGAGTAGAGCCATTGGTGGTAGAGTAGAGGTTATGATTACAAAGGAATGAGGCCCAAGTGCGCTAGACAGGGTCTAGCACAAAGGACAGAGTCATTATTAGAGGAGCTAAGAAAGGTGCTGTCTAAGCTACAATTAGGTTTTCTGATTGAGAGGCAAATAGAACCTGATAGAAGGGGCTTGATAATAATCTGTTGGGCTTTAGGCCTTGTAAGTTAAGAGGCCCAGACCTATCTATCTCTTCACATGGGGTATATCCTAAGGGAGGTGTGAACCTCCTAGGGGAAGGCACTCTGTTGACTCTCATTACTTGGCTGGCCTGGGAGGAGAGCTGGCCAGGTAAAGGCAGGTGGCATCTCTAACAAGAAATTTACAGTTCTGCCTGCAATGTTGCTGACCCTACTTGACCATCCCCTCAGCTGCAGTGCTCACTTTGGAAGTTGGGCTGAGTGAAGGGCTTTTCAGCTTAGAGCCAATAAGATCTGTGGCTCTGACCTGGGCATCCTTCAACTCCAGGGCAGGTCCATTTCCAGTGATCCAACTCTTGGCAGAGCTGCCAGGGCTCTTCACAAGTTGACTTCTGCTGAAGCCCAGGCTTACCACATTGAAAGCCACTGCAGTGGACTGGCCTGTTGAGTCTCCTTGAGGGCAGATCACTGTACAGATCAGCCATTAATAGGCCTGCCACCCATTGCTTCTGATGCCTAGCTTTCTTTTCCTCCTGGTTTTTGTTAAAGCAGACCAGAGGATGCAAGTCAAGGGAGTGCCCGTGTCCCATCTCTAATCTTCGGTGGCCTGAACTACAAGTCTATAGTCACAGGCATGTTCTGTAGTAGTTTTTCTAAGGTAGACAATGCCCATGAGGAAAATTATATTCTCACTTTAAAACTTTCTTTCCCTTTGGTCTGAAAGGGAGGTTTTTTCTACTTCCTGTATACTTCGCTGATGGCGAAGTGAATCTAGCTATGAGATTGTTATTTAAGTTCTTATTTTGGCTATGCTATTACAAAAAAAGTTAGCCATCTCTTTTATAAGGTCTAAAGATTAAATTGTGCATCCTACAGATTCCTTTATAATAGAATTAGTTTCCTACCTTGAAGAGAATAGAGAAATGAAAGAACAAGTTGGGCTTAGAATAGAGAAATGAGGGAGCAAGTCCTAGATCGCTTGCTGACAATAGCAATATTACATGAATACTTAGCAAACCGTTTCAACCATTAGATAACAACTTAAGAAAACATTTACCAGAAGGTCCAATGCCTTCTATAAATTTTAAGAATCATGTATTTGAAAACACCTCTTAAATATCTAACATGGTGTAGTTTGTTTAGCCAGTAAGCTTAAGCACAACCATCTAAAATGTTTTTAGTTTCTTTCTACCAACAAGTTTAAAACATATGATACACAGATTCAGGTCCCACAAATTAAAATGTATCTTTGATTGATTTTAGCAGCTTAAATTTATGGACAATCTTATCTATAAGCCATTTAAATAAAACTCTTAATAAAATTTCCCCATGTGGACATACAATATGTACACACATATAACATAGCATAATAGACCAATATAGCAATTTTAATAATAGCTTTTAAAATCTTTAACTCTTTTTGTCGATTGCCAATTGATTTGAATTGCTTTTTCTTTTTAGTAACCTCAGTTAACCATACTTTCTCTCAGTTGGTACTGTTAATACATTATTGGCTTCATCTGTTTACAGAGCCATCCCAAAGTACTGAATACAATAGAAGTGGCTGGAAAAAGTCCATAGGAACCTATAGGAGGACAGCTAAACACAGAACCAACAACGCTTTAGTTTTATGAGCAGCACATCATATATAACTATGGATGACAAAAGACTTGAAGTCGCCATGTTTAGAATTATAAACTCATCAACCAACAAGAGGCACTTGCTTACTTCACAGTATTTTTGAAAGCACCTGTAGGATTTTACAAGTATTTAACCCTTTAGGCCTCTGGGGCTTTCTCATTAAGATAACTATCATGTCTAGTAACACAAGACCCTTCAACTTTTTAATTCTCAAACATTTGTATTAATAGCATTTTCCATTATAGAAACTTAAAGTTTGGTACCACATCACATCTTGACAGTACTTCTAATATAATCCAAATAGCCTGATTAGTTGGTGTCTCTATAAGATGAGAGACATAGGTCCTTCGATTTTTTCAGTTGGGCCCAAACTGGAAAAACCAAAGTCCAGGATTTACTGGAAATTTTAGAGACCAGATTGTTTGAAACTTTGATTTTTTGAATGCCTGTCAAGAATGCCAAGAAGGCTCAAAATCCAAAATATCTGGTTGAAATAAGATTCCTTAAAATCATGACATAACATAGACCAAATTTGATCATTGTTACAAGGTGATTATTCAAATCTTTGAAAATAAGCACATATTTAAATAACCCATGGCTCTTAATAAAAATTCAGCTGTTTTTGAACAATTAGAATTTAACAGACATCAAGAGAACATAATAGATTACTTTAACACATTGATTTAACAGAGCATCAGAGTTTAATTCTATGTCAAAGAGAAATTGAGCTTCCTGTGATCTTTTGCTGTGAGGTTTCCTTCCTTTACCTTCTTTCATATTGGTGACCCTGTTTCTGTGTTTCTGTGTGTAACACATCTTTAAGCATCTTTTGCAGGGCAGGATGAGTGGCAACAAATTCTTTCAGTTTCTGTTTGCTATGAAAAGTCTTAATTTCACCTTCATTCACAAATGAGAGCTTTGCAGGATATAATATTCTGGGCTGGCAGTTTTTCTCTCTTAGTACCTGGGCTATGTCTCGCCATTCCCTTCTAGCTTGTAGGGTTTCTGATGAGAAGTCTGCTGTAAGTCTAATTGGAGATCCTCTAAGAGTAATCTGACGTTTCTCTCTTGCACATTTTAGGATCTTTTCTTTCTGTTTCACTGTGGTGAGTTTGATTACAACATGTCGTGGTGAGGATCTCTTTTGGTCATGTTTATTAGGGGTTCTATAAGCTTCCTGTACTAAGATTCCTCTGTCCTTCTCCAAACCTGGGAAATTTTCTGCTAGTATCTCACTGAAAATGCCTTCTAATCCTTTCTCCCTCTCCATGCCTTCAGGAACTCCTAGAACCAAATGTTGGGTTTTTAATAGTATCCTGTAGATTCCCGACAATATTTTTTAGATTTCTAATTTCTTCTTCTTTTCTTTGGTTTGCCTGTTTCCTTTCCTGTTCTCTGTCTTCTAAGTCTGATATTCTCTCGTCTGCTTTGCCCATTCTGTTTTTAAGGCTCTCTAATGTGTTTGTCATTTGATCTATTGAACTCTTCATTTCATTATGATTTCTCGTCACTATCACAGTTTCTTGTTCCACTAGTTGTTTCATTTCATTTTGATTCCTCCTTAATATTTCATTTTCACGAGAGAGATTTTCTATCTTGTCCATTAAGGATTTCTGTAGTTCAAGAATTTGTTTTTGAGAACTTCTTAATATTCTTACCAATTTTTTGAGATCCGCTTCTTGCATTTCTTCTATCTCATCATCTTCATAATCTTGAATTGGGGTGTCTTTTTCATTTGGGGGCGTCATAGTGTCTTCCTTGTTCTTGTTATCTCGGTTTTTGCGTTTGTTGTTTGGCATGTTGGAGATATTTGGTTTCTTCACTGTGGTGTTTTTTCTTGTTACACAATGGCTCTATATTAAGTGGACTGTCTGCTTTCGGTGGAGCCTTAGAGGCTTGAGATGAGTGTGGACTGAGAGCTGTGTTTGGTTCCTCAGGGTTGAGGGTGTGTCAAAGATGACACTCCCAGGTTAGGTGTGGTAAATCTCTCTTTCTTTCTTTTTTTGATTCAAAAGGGAAGTAATTCCACACAGCTCGCGTTCCAGCGCTGGTAGTCATTCATGGAAATTGGTTATGTGGTTATATGATATGAATATATTCATTCAACAGATATTTACTGAGTGCCTTTTACATGTCAGATGCTGGTCTAGTGCTGGAGATGCCGTTTTTAGGTAGAGAAAGTCTCTGCCTTCATGGAGTTTATATCCTAGCATGTAATCTCTAGAGAGGTAGATAGTAAACAAGAAAAATAGGAAAGTGAAGCCATCCACAGGGAAGGAGGAGGGTGTCCTGGAAGCCACGAGAAGCAATTTTTTCAAAGTGGAGAGAGCTCCTGAAGCTTTCAAAGCCCCCGAGAATTCAGGTCACACAGGCACATCTGGCTCATGGGGTACCTGGGTTGGCCTGAACCAATATGTGAATTCACCTGTGGAAGATGCCATCGTTGGTAGCACGAGCTTTGAAGCAACTATGAGTTCTGTCCTACAGTTTTTAGCCCACGATGCACAGTACATGGACTATCCGCGACAACCCCAAGGCACAGAGACACATGGAAAAGGCTTCCTCCAAAACTCAAGTCCTACCCAACATTCAGATCCTGCCATGCAAAAGCAACCAGCTACATCTTGGGATCTAAATCCAGAGCAGTCACATAGGGATCACGGTGAAGACAGAAGGCAGAGAAAGCAGAACAGGAGAGGAGGAGGAGCAGGAAAAGGAGAAGAGAAAGTGGAAAAGGAGCTTCAAGGGAGCTGCAAAAAGACGAGAAAGGGGGAAATGAGGTGCTGTGTCCACCATCAAGATTAGTCAGCAAATCCCTCATGACCAGTGTCTGGGCAAAGTTTAAATTAAACAAGTTTCCCCCAGAACAAGACATTCTGTCCCTGTCATTTCTATTCAGCATGACAGATAAACAGATGATTAAATGGTTTTATGAAAAGAGGAGGAAATACAACAAAGAAACGTGCAAACAGAAGCCAATCAAATGATGCGAGAAAGACCATCCTGCATTTCAATGGAAATTGTTCTGGATTGAATGTATATTCATATTTTAAATATAAGGACTATGTTCTGAAACATTTTATATGACACCATTCTCATGTATACATGGACTTCTGGAAGATAAACAAAAAAATTAACAATTGTTAAAAAATAAAAAGAAAGTGAGTAAATTATTGTAATTGCAAATTGTGGTGCGTGTTGAGAAGAAATTCAGCCGAAGGCAGGTGGTAGGGAGTTAGGAATGGTAGTTGTGGCTACTCCTGTTTTGGCCCGGAGTCTGAGAGGTGACTTTTCAACAGACGTGAGAAGGAGCCACCCAGCAAGGGTCTGTGGAGAGTGTCCCAGGAAACAGGCAGCAGATGGCCTGGCTTGGAAGCAGCGGCAAGCTGGGAGTGCCCAGTGCAGCAGGAGGGGCAGGTGGCGAGACTGGTGGCAGATGAGGTCAGAGAAGAGGGCAGAGTAGGGCACATGAAGGGCCAGAGAAAGGGAGCTGCTTCTGGAGTCTTCTTCCTAGAGCTTTCAGGCTTAGAGAATCAAAGACTGAAGAGGCAAAGAACAGCACAGAGCAGAGAGTGTAAAATGAGAAACGAACTGAAGAAGAAAAAAGAATGATTGTGCTAACATTTGAGACCCGTTAAGGTCAACACTGCTCTATCAGGGCTACTAGTCAGAAGGGAGTACTTGGGACCACTCAGGGGACAGGGAACAGGCAGGTGCAGCCGGCAGAGTGGTTCAGAGCCTGGCTCTGAAGCCAGGTCACTCCAGCCTACTCTAGGCTTCATCACTCACTCTCTGGGCTTGGGAAGCTGCCTAATGAATTTGTGTCTCAATTTCTCATCCCTCAAATGGAGAAAATAATAAAAACAGTCCCTTCTTTGCATGGTGGTAAATGAAGACTCAGCTAGATAATGTAGGAGACTCTCAAGAAGTGGTGGTTGTTTTTGCCAGTATGATTCACTTTGAAATTATTGGAACAATTCCTAATGTTACAGAGAAAAATGACTCGAACACTTGTTAAGATGGTGAGGCAGACGTTATTCAAGGGAGACCAAGTGGGTAGGCATGGGGATCATTACAGCCGGTCTTACAGTGGATGACACACGGGGCTCTGCTCGGATTCCAACAAGGATGAGCAGGGATTCGTGACCAATGAGCAGGTTGGGCTCAGAGGATGGAAAATTACAAAGAGGAGTCCTCATGGATAAGGGGTTTCTGGCTAAACTGACTTGGTAGAATTACTGCTGAAGGCAGGTCTGGCTGGTCAGAGACCAAGAGTGAAGGGTTTTCATTAAACTGACCTAGCAAGATCCTTGCCCTGACTAGATAACAAGGGCAAACACGGTGGCCCAAAGTTGGGCCTAGACAAACATAGGACTTAGAGGAGCCTGACCAGAGCTTTGGTTAAATGAGTTTTTTTTAAGATTTATTTTATTTTTTGGAAAGGCAGAGGGGGCCGGTGCTGTAGTTCACTAGACTAATCCTCCGCCTGTGGCGCCAGTACCCCGGATTCTAGTCCCGGTTGGGGCGCCGGATTCTGTCCCGGTTGCTCTTATTCCAGTCCAGCTCTCTGCTATGGCCCGGGAGGGCAGTGGAGGATGGCCCAAGTCCTTGGGCTCTGCACCCGCATGGGAGACCAGGAGGAAGCCTGGCTCCTGGCTTTGGATCGGCACAGTGCGCCAGCCCGGACAGCCAGTTGGAGGGTGAACCAACGGAAGGAAGACCTTTCTCTCTGTCTCTCTCTCTCACTAACTCTGCCTGTCAAAAAAAAAAAAAAGAAAGGCAGAGGGACAGAGAGGGAGAGATCTGGTTCACTCCCCAAATGGCCTCATTGGCTAGAGCTGGGCCAATCTGAAGCCAGGAGCCTTGAACTTCATCTAGGTCTCAGACATGGGTGCAGGGGCCCAAGGACTTGGGCCATCTTCTTTTCCCAGGAATACTAGCAGGGAGCTGGGCTGGAAGTGGAGCTGTGAAACCTGTGCTGATAAGCATGGCTGGCATTGCAGGTGGTGGCTTATCTTGCTGTGCCACATCAGCCCCAAGAAGGGTCTTAGAGTGACCTTCATTTGTTTTTGAGGTAGTGGTCATGATGGCACAAGCCAGGCTCGTATGTTAGAACCACGTGTGGAATTTGTGAAAGGATACCAAATTCCAGGCCTCAAATCAGAACATCTCAGGTTGCTCTGGTGGGGACCTTGCCACCTGGGCTTGCACCCACTGATGGAAGCATAATCCCTTCCAGCAGGGTCGTGAGCATGGCTGTAGAGGAAGTGTGTTTCTTTGGGTGGGGGGTTTAATTTCTACAGAAAGGCTGGATGGACTTAGTGAGAGAATGGTGGCTTGTTTGGGTGGTGTTCTTGTCTCAGGTGCTTTGTTTTGACTTTTCCTTCTTGTTTTCTAGGTATGTAGGAAACCTTCCCAGAATATTCGACTACTCTCCTTTGGACCCAACACAAGATTTCAATACACAGATGTAAGTGCCAGGAAGCAGTTTCTAAGTAAAAGTACTCAATAAAGATCACAGTGGTTAGCTCTGGGTTGCAAAATGAAAGAAAAGTTATTTTTTTCGCCTTCATTTTCTGTATTTTTTTTAAAATGCTCTAAGATGAACCTGTGTTACTTTTATAAGAAAGAAATTAATACAGTTATACTGAGGAAAATTTGAAAATGGAATTTTCATCAAACAGAATCAAATCATTGTGTTTGTGAGTAATCAAGATAAAATACTTCACCTAAAAGCCCATGTGTTTACTGAAATTCACAGGTAATTTTAACGTCTCTGTGGGAAAACAACAATGACCTTTTGCTTTTGTCTCTCCCTCTGGCCAGGACTAAGTTAGGACACGGCCTTCTCTCAGGCCAGTATTCAAAGCCTCCCGTGAAATCCGAGCTCATTGAGCAGGTGATGAAGGAGGAACAGAAGGTATGTGCCCTGGTTGGGCGGGGCGGGCGTGCGGGAGGAGGGGCGTTTCCCAGCCAGAGAGCGGGTTTCCTGTGGTTTGGCACATGGTGGCTGCACGTTGAGGAAGCTTCATTTCAGAGTGGCAGGGGACTGTTTGCATGCTCTTAAAAATCGCTGTAAGAATTTGCCAGGTTGGGGTTTGTGGTGGCAGTGGCTTCCTAGTTTATATATGTGCCATCGTGACCAGTCTTTCGCAGCACCCTTCTTCACAAAGTAGAGCTGAGCTAGAAGGAGTAAGCCTCAGGAAAGTGTAAAGGTGTTCCCCTCGGTGACCTCATATTGCCCTCACAATATGTTTCTCGGAGGCTGGGATTTCTCAAGAGGCTGCTTGTTAAGAAACAGCCCTGGCCGGCGCCGCGGCTCACTAGGTTAATCCTCCGCCTGCGGCTATGGCACCCTGGGTTCTAGTCCTGGTTGCTCGTCTTCCAGTCCAGCTCTCTGCTGTGGCCTGGTAAGGCAGTAGAGGATGGCCCGAGTGCTTGGGCCCTGCACCCGCATGGGAGACCAAGAGGAAGCACCTGACTCCTGGCTTTGGATCGGTGCAGCGTGCCGGCTGTAGCGGCCATTTGGGGAGTGAACCAATGGAAGGAAGACCTTTCTCTCTGTCTCTCTCTCTCACTGTCTAACTCTGCCTGTAAGAAAAAAGAAACAGCCCTTGAATTCCTTGGCCCTTCCCTGGAGCTGAGGAGTGGGGACCTCTGGGGAGGGCTGGGCAGTCCTCATGGTGGGGAGGTGGCCAGGTGGTTTCTAAGCACCTTCACGGCCAGTCACTTCTAATTGTTAGAATGACGGCGCTGGCTTGATCTCCTAACCTGCATTTCCCTGTGCCTGCCCCAAGGGCTGCTGGATCCTCCCTATTGGTTGCGTAATTCCAGAGGACAGGACTTGTAATCTGCTGCACCCTTGGAATTCTGCAGTGCCCAGCCTCTGCAGCTGTGTTGGGCAGCCCCTGCTCCTTTTTCTGGCTGTGGCCTGAAGGATATTTGTACTTCACTGTCCCCTGCTCTCCCTTTGGAATATCCTGTCTTGACTTAGTGGGCAAGCTCGTTCAACGTGTTTGACTCCTGTGGTTGCCTTGTAGTCATTTATCCTTTACTCACACCTGTTCACTGAGAGTGAGAATGGGAAGTCAGTGAAGGCAGCTAGTTGTGGAACTGGAGCAAGCAGAAGAAGGGAACCCATGAGGGGAGCATATAGAGGCAGAGTTCGGTGAGTGGGAAGAAGCAAGAGAGTTGTGAAGAGGGCCCAGAGGGGAACAGAGCTTCTGAATGGCTAGCATGGTGGAGCAGAGCAGGAGAGGGAGGACGTAGGTCCTCAAGGTGCGTTGGTACCCAGCACCATAAGGCGAGAGGTGCCTATCCACCTCCACCAGTGACAGAAGAACCTTGTCTGGGAGGTGGCGGGGGAAATGCTGGCTTCAGAGCTGTAGGAAGGGGCTGTCCAGCTTTCTTCTACCTCTGAGATGTTCAAATGGCAGAATTGGCCTTGGTGGTGACTGGGACCGTTTTATTTCAGCCTCTCTGTAATGGTAATAACATTTGTGTATGTTCCATGATTGTACTTGTGCTTTTGGAATCTCCTCATTGGAGAAAATGTGAAATCAGAAATCGTCAAGTTAGTGATGTTCGGAAGTTACATTTGGTTTTGTTGCTATGACAAGGTTCTTTTATGATAGGAAAGAAAGTGGTTTTTTTTTTTGTTTGTGTACAAAAAACATGTTACATGTTCAGTCTTCGAATCTTGATTGCCTGGGGCTTTGTCCCTCTTTCCCCATTGGATGCAGTGGTCTTTGTGTGACAGATCTGAAAACCTCCAGGGTCCAAGGCTAGCAGGGGGAACCAATGCTCTATTTCCAGCTGTGTAAGCTATGTAGCTTGTGCCACATTGCCACATCTGGTGTATAAGCCGTGCTTTGGTGGGTCCCCACATAGTATCTGAATTTTCAGCTTCTCTCTTTTTTTAAAAGATTTATTTATTTCACTTGAAAGTCGGAGTTACAGAGAGAGAGAGAGAGAGAGAGAGAGAGATCTTCCATTCGATGGTTCACTCCCCAATTGGCCGCAATGGCCGAAGCTGCGCCAATCCAAAGCCAGGAGCCAGGAGCCAGGAGCTTCTTCCAAGTCTCCCATGCGGGTGCAGGGGCCCAAGGACTTGGGTCATCTTCTGCTGCTTTCCCAGGCCACAGCAGAGAGCTGGATCAGAAGTGTAGCAGCCGGGTCTCGAATCAGTGCCCATATGGGATGCTGGCGCTTCATGCTAGGGTGTTAACCTGCTGCGCCACAGCACCGGCCCTTCCAGCTTCTCTTTAACAGTCAGAAGCCCTGGTGGTCCCGGGCCCATGATGGCAGCTGGAGCTGAGCAGCAACGCTTCCTTTACATGGGACATGCATGTGACTTGTGACCGCCCAGCACTCTATTTGGGTTTGTGACCCTAGATCTGGATCATTGTAAAATTCTTTCCGGCTCTGGGGTAGCGTGGTCTAGTTCCACAGAGGGAGAACCCTGACTGTCATCCATGTACAATGCATGTCTTGGTAGGGGTGGGGAGGGCCTATTCTGCCGGGTGGGAAATGTGCAGATCTCTGATCCAATCCTTACTGAAGGTTCTCTAAAATTCAAAGTCGGGCTCAAGTTGACCATCTGATTTTCCTTGTGGTCATGGGGATATCCATTGCAAGCTACCACTTGAGCAAACAACTCATAGCAAAAGTCTCTGCTCCCCTGGGTGGCACGGGAGCCACTTCTGGAAACACTGGGATTTTCACCTACAGTTGGTGTAAAGGAACCTGTTTGTGGGACTCTTCTTCCCTCAGGTATCAGGTGGCCCCTCCCAGACTGCTGGTGTTTGTGACTCACAGATGAAGCTGAAATGCTCCAAGAGAGGAGAGTGGGGGTGCTGAAGCAGAAGGGGCTAGATTATGAGAGGAGCGAGTGACGGAGGGGAGCATGAAGGATGAGTTGGCATCAGGTGACAGAAATGCGTCTTTGCAGGCCCGCCTTCACAAATGATCGCATCATAGCATCACATAAGGCCTGCAAAGGGCCAGTCTCTGCCTGTGTGGCCACTTGGGTAGAGGAGTCTAGCGTCATGAGCCAGAGCCCAGCGGTGCAGATCTGGGAGTGGCACAGGCAGTGTGCCCTCGTGGCTGTGCTTTGAGCCACCAGCCTATCCTGCTGCCCTAAACAGTTGTTACAGGACTTGTTTCAGGTTCCCAGTGCCTCTGCGAGGATGTTGATGGGTGGGTGACAAAACAGAGTAGTTAAAGTTTGAATAATTACTAGATATACATGTAACATGGATTTCTCACCAGTGTCTCGTATCTTGGGTCATTTATAGACTATGCTACTACATTGGTTTGCCACAGAACAAGGTGAAATTTGTTTTTTAATATATGCATGCTTAATTTTTCATCTGTAGAAAGTTTTAGGTACTGCCATTTCTACTTAGATTTATTGAATGACTTTTAATATTAAATTGCATTTGCAGTAGATAAAACATTCTCACTATATAATAGACCCTCTTTTTTAAAAGATTTACTTATTGATTTGAAAGTCAGAATTACATAGAGAGAGGAAGAGACAGAGAGAGAGAGAGAGATCTCCCATTTGCTGGCTTACTCCCCAAATGGCCACAATGGCTGGGGCTAGGCCAGGCCAAAGCTGGGAGTCAGGAGCTTTTTCTGAATTTCTCACATGGTTGCAGGGACACAAACACTTGGGCCATCTTCTAGTGCTCTTCCCAGGCACATTAGCAGGGAGCTGGATGGGAAGTGGAGAAGCTGGGTCTTGTACTGGCACCCATATGTGCTGCCGGTGTCACAGACAGTGGCTTTACCTACTATGCCACAAGGCCAGCCCCTATATAATAGACCCTTTTTCTCTTTCTAAAAATATATTCCTGTGGCACAATGGGTTAAACCATTGCCTGTGACACATCCCTTATTTGGGTTCAAGTCTCTGCTATATGACTTCTGAGCCAGCTCCCTGCTAATGTGCCTAGGAAAGCAGTGGAAGATGGCCCAAGTACTTGGACTCCTGCCACCCACAAGGGAAGCCTGGATGGAATTCCAGGCTTCCAGTTGCATCCTGGCCCAGCCCTGGTCATTGTGGCCATTTAGGGAGTGAAGCAGCAGTCGAAGCATGCTCTTTCTCTCCCTCTCCCTCTTCCTCTCTCTCTCTCTCTTCCTTTTTCTCACTCTGCTTTTCAAATAAATAAATAAATAAGTAAATCTTTAGAAAAAAGATTACTGATCATTACGCATTCTAAGACAGTGCTTTCAAACATTTTAAAGGTGAATACTAAATAATAATATTATTTATAATTAATAAAATAATTCTGTTTTCCAAAGAGTATTTCTTTTTTTAAAAAATTCTATTTATTTTATTTTATTCTATTTATTTTATTATTGAAGGGAAGAGATTGAGAGAGAAATGTCCTCCATCTGCTGTTTCATTTCCCAAACGTCCACAACAGCTAGGGCTGGGGCAGCCTGAAGCCAGGAGGCTGGAACTCAGTCTGGGTATCCCATGTGTGTCGCAGGGACTCAACTGCTTGAGCCGTCATCTGCCTCCTCAGCCCCTTCTCCGGGTTTACATTAGGAGGAAGCTAGGGTTGGGAGAAGAGCTAGGGATTGAAGCTAGGCACCTGACGTGGGACGTGGGAATTCCAGGTGGCGTCTTAACTGCCACACCAAATGTCCTCCAAAACTGCATTTCTTAAGTGACTTTTTAATGTGATTTCCCATCTTCATGATGTTTGATGCATAGTTGTCAGTCTCATCTTTTTATTAGCATGAGATAACCAGTGTTCTGCTTTGAGATGATATAATTGTAGCTCTGAACATCAGACTTTTGTTTTCTTTTCTTTTTAAGTTTTTATTTAATGAATGCATTTTTCATAGGTACAACTTTAGGAATATAATGGTTCTTTCCCCCATACCCACCCTCCAACCCCTACTCCTATCCCACCTCCCTCTCCCTCTCCCATCCCCTTCTTCATAATGGTTCATTTTTTATTTGATTTTATATACTGAGGACCAACTCCATGTTAAGCACTGATTTCAACAGTTTGCACCCACACACGCACAACATATAGAGCACAGTTTGAGAATAAGATTTGCAGTCGATTCTCATAGTACAACTCATTAAGGACGGAGGTCCTACATGGGGAGTTAGTGCACAGTGACTTCTGTTGTTCCTTTGATAATTAACACTCTTATTTATGATGTCAGTGATCACCTGAGGTGGCCATAAGCAAAGTGAATGTTCTCTCCTCCTTCAGAGAAATTTTTGTTTTCTATAACCTCTGTTTTGCTAGGTTGAACAAATGCAACTTTTCAGATTTTTGAAACTGGAGTAATAGTTTGAAATCTGAGTAGTAGTTCAGGAATGTCTCTTGCCCATTTCACTGGCTTAGGAGATTTGACGTTTGGACCAGGGCAGAAACTACTGTTCCAAGGTTTATAGTTTAAGGTTAAAAGTTTAAATCAATGGACTTTGCACTTCTGTGTTTTAGGAACAGGCTGAGATGTGTTCTCCCTTTTCTCCTATGTTCTTATAAGTATCTGTGCAAGTGTTGCTCTAGTGTGAAAATGGCCTCAATCTTATTAATTAAAAGTTTAGGTCCTGGGGACTGTGAGTGGACAGTGTCTGGCTGTCTGCCCGGAGCGCTGTGTTAAACAGAAAGTCCAGTGTAAGCATTTGGGAGAGATTCTGAACACCGTTAGTCCTCTCTCTAATTTTAGCTGATCTGTTTTGCAACTGCTGATGGAGAGAGTAAGTACTGTATCCTATTAATACAGCAGGTTCCCTAGGTGGTTGGTATTTTGGAGGCTCTTTGGGCCTTCCTGTTACAAAGTTAGTGGTCAGGGCTAGCCATGGCTGCAGGTGTCTGAGAGGCAGCCCCTGAGGAGAGTGTGTGCTTCCTGAAAGAAGGGTTTGACTTGTGGTCAGTTTGTGAGATTTTTAGGCCCATAGGGGACATAACAGGTGATGGCACTGACCCATGGTCAAGAAGGAAATGTACTTTATTTGAGTTCTTTGTCTTTTTTTTTTTTAAACCATGATTGTGGTGTCTCTCCTGTCAGGTAAGTATTGGATTTTTTTTCTTTTTAGGAACTATGTTAAGAGTCTGGCTTTTTTTTTTTTTTTTAAGAAAAATAATTTAAATATGTGTATATAGTATTAGGAATCTCCATGTTTCTGTTGTTTAGCTTTCATAATGACCATTCTGCCAGTCTGGTTCCATCCATCAATCCCCTTAAACTCAATCCTTCCCTTTCTTTTCCTTCAGTATTTTAACACAAGTTCCTTTTACTATGCAACTCTGCTACCTGTTTTTTTCATTTAACATCAATATTATGTTAAAAGTTGTTTAACGTGTTAAAAGCACACTGGCAAATTAGCAACCATTTGTTAGTATCACCTATTTTTCAGTTCATATTGAGGTTTTGTTAAAAGTTGTTTAAAGTGTTAAAAGCACACTGCCAATTAACAACCATTTCTTAGTATCATCCAATTCCCAGTCTGTATTCAGATTTTTTTCCTGCTGTATCAACGATATCTTTCTTGAATCCCCCTCAATTTTTATTTTTTTGGCAAGCTATTGACCTGTTGAAGAGCAGGATCATTTGTTCTAAGACTGCTCTAAGGATTGCCTCCCGGAGGTATAGTTTAATTTGTGTTTTTTGGGAGCTGGTAGTTAGATTTGGAGTTATTTTTTAAATTTAAGGTAAACAAATTTCATGTATTTCATATATATAGGTTTAGGAATATAGTGATACTTCCTACCCTCCCTCCTGCTCCTGCTCCACCCTTCCTCCTCCTCCTTCTCTTATTCCCTCTCTTAATTTTTACAATGATCTCCTTTCAGTTTACTTTATACACATAAGTAAAGAGTTCAAGAAATAGTAAGAAAACAAACGAAAAAACACCAGTGTTCCTCAACAGAAGAGACAAGGGCTGTAAACACTCATTGAATATTAAAATGTCAATTTCACTCCTATACATTGCAGTTTTGGTACTCTATTAGTTACCACAGGTCAGATCTGGAGTCTTGATTCCACTTACTCACCTGTTTCAGAACCCGCCTTTCTAGTTAGAAATGATATAACCGTAGCAGTAGTTGAGCATGAGAATTCATAAGACCACCCTCTGAAATCAGAGCTAGAATGGATGTAGGCAGATAGCCAGCTGAAGAACAAGGCATTAGTGTGGCGTGGCTGAGTCTGAGATAAAATGTTCAAACCCAGGACTGGGCTGCAGCCTGGTGTAGAGAGGGACACATAGGTAGAGAGGGAGAGGCAGCATTTCTCTGGTTAGGAAGCTTTTTCAGATGACTTCCAAATGACCAACAGTTCTCAAGAAATAACTTGACTGTTGAACAAAGGATTGAGAAAGGTCAGACAAGGAAAAACAAAGATATGGAATAGATACAGAAGGGGAGAGGTATGGGAAGGAGATGAATGAGAGTGGGCCACAGCCCAAGCGGGGGTTGGTCTTTTTGATGTTTGTCACCAGGATCTGTATTGAAGCTTCCCATCTTGGTTGTTGGGCCACATGGTGCCATGGAGCAGCAGCCAACTCTTCAGAGTTTACTGACTTGTGGAACTTTCTAGAGCAGCTGCTTTCTGTGGACTGTGTTGGGTACTGGCAGCCACATCAACTTTGGCTTGCAGCTTGAAAGAAATCACACATCAGCAGCAGGCAGTGGATGTTGCCATATGTTACTGCCTAAACAGAACATGCACAAAAATGAAAAGATTTACTCCATGTGGTGCCTCCATGATGCTGAGAATGGAGGAATATTTGCTTGGCTGTCCTGTAACATTGACTTCTGAAGTCTTACTCAGAGTAAGACATGTTATCTTCCCTTTTCTGCAACCAGAAGAATGGGATCAGGTGAGAATCAAGCATGTAAACCAGAAGTAGTGTTGGGACTCTAGAGAGTGGGTGTAGGGACTTTTCTAGCTATGCAACCCTGGATCAGTCACTTAAAAACCCTGTGCCTCATTTTCACCATCTGCCAAGTGGAGAGAATTGCCATCACCTTACAGGATTGTGTGAGTTAAGAAAAAATACATGTATAAAATGTTAAGAATTGTGCCTAGCACCTAGTAAGTATTCATCCAAGCACCTGGAATGGTGTCTGACATTTTATCACACTCAATAAATATCCTGCATTCAATGCATGTAGCCATTATGCAAAGATAAGGTATTATTATTGCATGCCTATGTCAGCAGATACCATGTGGATATACATCAGCATTGTGCATAAAGGAGGTTATGACTTCTAAATAGTGTCCAAGAGGTATATGTACGGGCAGTAAATTAATTGTAGGTATAAACTGATCTTTACCTAGGACAGGAAGCACATTTGAAGCTGTGTATGTGTGTAAGCTTGTTGTTTATGGCAGGATCCAAGTCTCACCTGCCTAAATGCCATCACTTTGGGGAATTTTCTAAGAGCGGCTAGCCCTGTAGTGTTCCTTCTGGTCTGAAGCGCCAGCATCCCATATGGGCACCGGTTCTAGTCCCGGCTGCTCCTCTTCCGATCCAGCTCTCTGCCGTGGCCTGGGAAAGCAGTAGAAGATGGTCCAAGTCCTTGGGTCCCTGCACCCACAAGGGAGACCTGGAGAAAGCTCCTGGCTCCTGGCTTCGGATCGGGGTAGCTCCGGCTGTTTCGGCCAGTTGGGGAGTGAACCATCGGATGGAAGATCTCTTTCTCTTTCTCTGCCTCTGCCTCTCCTCTCTCTCTGTAACTCTGATTTTCAAATAAATAAATAAATCTTTTAAAAAAATATAGCTAAGTGTATGTGTCCCTCGTATATGAGTGTAAGCTCCTAGAAGGCTGCATCCCCAGCTGTGCTCTGCATGCAGTCAGCAGTCATTAAATGACTAAACTAGAATGTTGATAGCAAGACGAGAAAGTGCGTCAGAGTTTCATAAGAAAACTTAGTTTAGAACATACGTGTTGGAGAGGTTTCATATGTAGAGCCACCCCGTTGGCTGCAGCGAGATACATAAAGGAGTTTTCTCATTGTTTGTTGTGTCTGACTGTGCAATTCTGCAAACCCACTGTGGTCTTCGGACTGTGGATACTGTCCTTAATGTCCAAGAGAGCTCAGAGGCCTGAGGCACAGCCTCCTCCTGCTAAGGATGAAAATTAAAGAAAATTGAAGGCATTCATGGTGAGCCCAGCTGGTGGCCCCAATGTCAGGTTCTGTGGACTTCAGAGGGGGAGAATGGGGCCTGGAAGCTGAGCGAGGGGAGATTTATGGCCAAGTGAAAGGGCAGAAGCCACAGTGTTTGCAAGGAGGGCATCACTTTTGCCTCTAGGCTGACGTGGTGAGGTTCATTTTCTGAGACCTGGTGTGTGCAACAGGGCCCACTTCTTCCTATTTGCCGTAAACAGAGCTGATCCTGGAGTCCCTTGTGGTTCTGTTTTATTAGCTACATGACAGTCTGGTTGCTAATACCACTTGGAGTTGAAAGACCTATGTGGCATTTCTCTGCCAGACACAGTTTCCCTAGCACTGCGTGTAGTGACAAGGTAGCAGGCATTGGAGTTATTAGATGAGTCACACTTGGAGGGAGTGCTCAGCAAATACCTTTATCAGGTGCCCAGCTCTCTCACTGGGCCCTCTCGGCTTCCCACACTGCCTCTTTGGAGTGTCTTAGGCAGATCTAGATTTCCAGTGATTTCTGATAGATTGTCAGTATTTGAAAGTCCAGTTCACATTGGAGCCAGTTTGAAGCTTCTTTCCTAGCCTGAGCTTGGGAGTCTAAGGAAACAGTCGTGCAGAAGGGTTAGTGCCAGCATCCTCTGGTTCTCTTGTTCCTGCCCCACCCCTTTGCCTCCTCTCCTCTTCTGGCTGCTCCAGAGCTGAGGATCAAGCAGTGGAGCGATTACAAGCAGGGAGAGCCTTGTCTCATGGCTGGTGCAGTTTGGCCCCCTGGTGGCTGTCCCATGTCTTCTGTTGAGGCTAGTCTTGCTGGGGACATGAGAGTAGTTCTTGAGAGATGTCCCGTGGCCTCCCCTTTATAAGGACCTTTGCCAAGTGTCTTCCCCGAGCCTTCTCTGTAAACGGACATGTTATGCAGGGTCCTTTCTAGGGGAGTGTGACCACCTTCTGCACTATCCTTTCAGTCCCTGGAGAAACTGACGACAGTGTCCTAACAGAGTACAAAGTGGAATCACAAGCTGCGCCATTGGGTGCTGGTTGCACCTGTTGTGCACACTCTCACATTGTGGGGGTTCTCTGCAGCACTCCCCTGACCTTGGACTGCCTTCAGAGGCCCCTCCTCCCTGACACCTCTCTAGCCTGGGCTGTGATGGACGAGTTTGGCCACCATTAACAAGGCCTGTGAGAATGGGCCAAGTGTGTGTCTTTTGAAGGTGGGATATTCATCAGGCCTTGTCCTTAGTTTTGAGTCAACAAGAAGGGTCCCATTGTACTCTTACATATGGTGGATAGCACAGGCCTGGTCCTTGCTAAATGGCCAGTGAATGTTGGCTGTGACCATTTAACTTCAATGGGCTTCAGTTTTCTCATCAGAAGCACAGGGTTTATGCTAAGCCCTGCTCTGCTTGCCACCCAGGGCTGTTACCGTGGACGGAAGTATTCTAAGTCCATGTTATTTTTCTCCTCTAGCCTCACCAGAATGGGATCTCTCCACGCATGTTTAAGGCCTTTGTGAGCAAGAGCCACCCGGAATTCTCCTCGAACAGACAGCAAGATGCCCAGGAGTTTTTCTTGCACCTGGTGAATCTTGTGGAGGTGAGTGAGTCACTCTGCAAAGGGTCGTGAGCATTGTCCACCGTGGCTGGGTCATGGTGCCTCTGCCCATTGGGCCAGAACACCCCAGTCCTCCCCTGTCCGAGCTGCTTCAGAACCAGCCTCTCGGAGGCCTTCCTGCTCAGCCCACTTGATATGACCTCCCCGCATGCCCTGCTTTCCACACTCTGGTCTCTCTGTGCTCCTTTCAGTCTGTGTGTCATAGGAGCATTTGTCATTCGCCATATATATACGTGCGCATCAAATCTGTTCTCTGTGACAAAGCCCCTTGAGAGCCTTGCGTGGCATTTGGCGTTCTCCCTGCCACCACTCAGAGATGGTCACTCTTTGCTCACAGCAGAGCTGAATCATATTAAACAGCTTGAAAGGCACTGAGCACTTTTTCCTCCCTTAAAAAAACTTTTTATGGAAAATACGGAAAACAGAAAGGAGAAATAAAAATGCCCCCTAATACCAACCCCTGCCAATGGCCAGTGCTAACATTTTGTCCATGGACCATTCTAGCCACTTCCCATGTCACAGGCCGAGGAACCCTTTTCTGCAAGGTTTGGGACCAGAAGTGTATCAGGGTTTGGATATGTTGGGATTTTGGAATATTTGCGTAAATTTTATCTATTGAACATCCCTAATCCAAAAATTCTAAATCTGAAACTTAAAAAAAAAATTGTTTATTTGAGAGGCAGACAGAAAGAGAGGGAAATAGACACAGATAGAGTGAGTTCCCAACCACTGGTTCACTCACCAAATGCCTATAATAGCTAAGGCTGGGCCAGTCTGAAGCTGGGAGAAGATGATTTCTTTTTTGTATAGAATTTTCTTGTGTTTAGATAGCCTGCAAGCCTTCATTTTCCCAGAGCAGTCCTTTATTTTTTCCCCTTTCTCTACCCTTTGGCTCTTTCACCCTGCCCTTTCTTCTATCTGCCAGTCCTTCTCCTGTGATTTTTTTTTAAAATTTATTATTTATTTGAAAGTCAGAGTTAGAGAGAGAGACAGAGACTGAGAAAGAGAGAAAAAGGTCTTCCAGCTGCTAGTTCCATCTGCAGATAGCTGCAACCAAGGTTGTTGCAGGAACCGAGGTCTCCTGGAGCCAGGATACAGGAGCTTCTTCCAGGTCTCCCACATTGGTGCAGGGGCCCAAGCCTTTGGGCCATCCTCCACTGCTTTCCCAGGTGCATTCACAAGGAGCTGGATCAGAAATAGAGTATCAAGGACACGAACTGGTGCCCACATGAGATGTTGGCATTGCAGGTTGGCATTGCATGGTGGCCTCACCCACTATGCCACAATGCCTGCCCCTCCTCTGGTTTTAATGGCTGCATGGTATTAATTCACATGATGATCTGGTGTTTACTTAATCAAATCTCCACTTTCAGACTTGATACATCCCATTGCTTTGTGATTTAAGCTCTCTGGTGAACTGTCATGCCTAGAAAACATGTTTAAAAGTCAGATCTTTACAGTAGATTTACAATTGATGTTATAACTTTTATTTGTGACTTAATATTCATAAATTTACTAACTGGAGGAAATCTGATCTGCAGAGGAACCGCATCGGCTCAGAAAACCCAAGTGATGTTTTTCGGTTCCTGGTGGAAGAACGCATCCAGTGCTGTCAGACTCGGAAAGTCCGCTACACAGAGAGGGTGGACTACCTCATGCAGCTACCAGTGGCCATGGAGGCAGCAACCAACAAGGGTAATAGACATGGGCCTGTGTGTGTCTTCCTGGGGGAGACCCATGTCTCGGGTAATATGGCGTAGGCACTGAAACGTCCCCTCAGCAGGACACGGTTGATGTCTGTGGCCCGTCTCCTTCCAGGTTTCCCTTAGTCCCCATGGGACTTTCTTTTGGGAAGACTCACATGCAGCACAGGTTCTACAGAGGCACTATGGATGAAACCAACTTAACTTTGGCCAACTAGTTGGCTTGAAGTCAATATAATTTCAGGGGAAATGATCAACAATGATCTGTGTAGAAGATTCTTTAAGTCATCCCTCATAAATTGTGCTATAAGTCTGAGGGAAATGACCAGATGTGCATTTCTTTTCTTTTCTTTTTTAAAGATTTATTTATTTATTTTAAAAGGCAGAGTTAAAAAGCAAAGCAAACAAACAAAAACAAAAGGCAGAGTTGTAGAGAGAGAGGGAGAGACAGATTTTCCATCTGCTGGTTCACTTCCCAGATGGTTGCAGCAGCTGGTAGCTGTGCCAGGCCAAAGCCAGGAGCCAGGAGCTTCTTCCAGGTCTCCCACGTGGGTGCAGGGGCTCAAGGACTTGGGCCATCTTCTTCTTTTTGTTATAGAAAGCTTTTATTTAATAAATATAAATTTCATAAGTACAACTTTTGAATTATAGCGGTTTTCCCCCCCAACCTGCCCTCCCACCCCCAAATTGTCCCACCTCCTACTCCCTCTCCCATCCCATTCTTCATTAAGATTTATTTTTAATTATCTTTATATACAGAAGATCAACTCTATACTAAGTAAATATTTCAACAGTTTGCACCCACCCAGACACACACGTTGGACCATCTTCTGCTGCCTTCCCAGGCACATCAGCAGGGAGCTGGATTGAAAGTAGGGCAGCTGGGACTTGAACCGGCACCCATAGAGGAAGCTGGATTCGCAGGTGGTGGCTTAACCTGCTATACCACAGTGCTGGCCCCAGAAGTACTTTTCTGATGTTAGACATTCAAGCAGAGATCTTGAGATAATCAAGTGTAAGCATCTGAAATACAGATGCCTCTCACCATAGACAAATTGCAGAGGCCCATTAGAAGGCTGTCTGGAAATTGGCAGAGAGGACTGGAGAGGCACAGCAGTGTGTAGGGCTCTCTTGGGGAGGTTCCTTCTCTTTCCATCAGTCTAATTTGGTTCTTCCCAGGCAGAATACTTAAAAGGTATTTCTTGGAATAAACACCTCAGAGCAGAAAAGAGCAAAATAGCTGCTGGATTGCTTGTTTCTGCTATTTTTGTAAAGTTCATCAGCTCCCTCGTCGCTTTTTTCCTGTTTCTTGGGAGAAGGAGTCAATGTATTATGTGAGTTAGAAAGTGATTATGATAATGATTTTAAGATGAAATGGTTTCCATTTTTTAAAAAAATTATTTTTTATTTATTTGCATGGCAGAGTTACAGAGAGAGAGGGAGAGAGATTGATTCAGACAGATGGAGAGAGATCTTCCATCCACTGGCTTACTTCCCAAATGTCCACAACAGCCAGGACCGAGCCAAGCTAGACCTGGGAGTCCAGAACTCAGTCTGGGTCTCTCATGAGTGTGACAGGAACCCAGATATTTGAGCCATCATCTGTTGCCTCCTCGAGTGTACATTAGCAGGAAGTTGGATTGAAACCAGAGCAGCTAGATTGGGAACCAGGCATGTGACATAGGACGTGGGTGTCCTGAGGGCTGACTTAATTGCTGTGCCAAAGGGCTGCCCCTCTTTGTAGTTTTTTGCTTTTCCTAATGGCTATTGATTTTGAAGGCTTTTTATAAATTTGTTGATCACCTGAATTTCTTCTGAGGAGAATCTCTTATTATTTGCCCATGTTTTAATAGGATTTTTTGGTGGGTGTTACTGAGTTTTTTTTTTAATAACATTTTTTTTTTAAGATTTTTTTTTTTTTTTTGAAAGAGTTACAGAGAGGCAGAGGCAGAGGGAAAAAGAGAGGTCTTCTATCCGCTGGTTCACTCCCCAAATGGCTGCAATTGCTAGAGCTACGCCGATCCAAAGCCAGGAGCCAGGAGCCTCCTCCAGGTCTCCCACATGGATTCAGGGGCCCAAGGACTTGGGCCATCTTCCACTGCTTTCCCAGGCCATAGCAGAGAGCTGGATCAGAAGTGGAGCAGCCAGGACTCAAACCGGTGCCCATATGGGATAATGGCACTGCAGGCTGGGGCTTTAACTCACTGCGCTACAGCGCTGGTCCCATCATCTTCTTTTGTTTTGTAACATAAAGGAGTTGACCAGAAAGGACCTTCAAGGTCTTCATAAAATGTTGACTACAGTTTAGTTTCCAGGAGCAGATCTGCAGAATCTTGGGAGGTTCATGGTGTGCGCCTCGTTTTCCCTTAGCATTTACTCATTTGAGTAAGGATAGCACAGAGAGCCCTCCAGACTCATTCCTGTGATATCTGAGCTTTGTGCTCACAGTGTTGGTTGGTGTCATGGATGCGACTGTGGATAACTAAAGTCCTCACAGTCATGAGCTTCTCTGGCCCATACGTGCTCTAAGGACCCTTGCCTGTAATCACAGCTGCTGGAGGATCTGAACCAGACAACACAGAACACTGGGTCTCCTCCTTGTTGGGAACTCAGTGGTAGTTCTTTCTTTTTCTCCCTCCCTTGGTCATTTTATTTTAGACCAGCTGAGAGTTAGAAGGAATTTTTTTTTTTTTTTTACTTTTTTCTTGTGTATGTATTTGTGTCTGTGTTCCCTTGGCACAATTTTTTTTTTCAAATATTTATTTATTTATTTGAAAGTCAGAATTACACAGAGAGAGGAGAGTCAGAGAGAGAGAGAGAGAGAGAGAGAGGTCTCCCATTCTCTGGTTCACTCCCCAATTGGCCGAAACAGCTGGAGCTACCCCGATCTGAAGCCAGGAGCCAGAAGCTTCCTCCAGGTCTCCCATGTGGGTGCAGGGACCCAAGGACTTGGATCACCTTCTACTGCTTTTCCAGGCCATAGAAGAGAGCTGGATTGGAAGTGGAGCAGCTGGGACTCAAACTGGTGTCTGCTTTACCCGCTATGCCAGTGCACTAGCCCCTCCCTTGGCACAATTTAACATGCCATTCTGGCCTCTTCCACAGGGCAGTGGAAGGAGTGCTGGTTGGGGTTTGATGTCCAGCTTTGCCAGTGATTGGCTGGTTTTGACCTTGGGCCTCAGTTTCTTCAGCAGGGTGGTGAAGGGCTTGGGAAGAGGTGAGCCCCGGGTCACTCTTAGCTGTACACCCCTCTGCTATGAAGGCTTTGTGTTTGGAGGATGACATTTGGGTAATCCCAGGCTTGACCCCTGGACTAATGAAATCCCAAGTTTATGTGCCATTTACATCACACACATGATCTGAACCAATCTCATGGTTCTCTCCTGTCAGTCTCTGAAGGTGAGCAACAAAACAAACAAACCAAAACTGTGAATGGCTCAGTGCAGCCTATTCAGGCTACTCCAAAGACAGCCTTCCTGCAGGTTCATCCAGAGCTGTGATGGGCTGGCAGCAAGTGGGACACCATGGCCCAGCCCAGAAGCCTTCAGGGAACATTGTCCACAGAGAGTGTTTTCATTTCAAGACCAGAGTGATTGTAAGTTCATTCTTTTGCTCTTTTACTCAGATGAACTGATTGCCTATGAATTAACAAGAAGGGAGGCAGAAGCCAACAGAAGGCCCCTTCCTGAGCTGGTGCGAGCCAAAATACCATTTAGTGCCTGCCTTCAGGCCTTCTCTGAACCAGACAATGTGGATGATTTCTGGAGCAGCGCCCTACAAGCCAAGTCTGCTGGTGTGAAGTAAGTGTGTGTGTGTGTGTATGTGTGTGTACTTGAGCATGTGCACATGATGGTAGTGGGGTGGAGGTTTGAGAAAGGACTGGGGGCCAGGCAGAGGGGCCGAGTGTTCTGTGAATCTATGCGTGCTTGTTCTGTGTGGTGGGATGGATTTAAGATTCATAGACCCCAGTTGTCATAGATTTCATTTATGTAGGACTTGTCCAGTAAGAGAGGCTTATAATTTATATAATGTACTGAGTGTTCTTTTTTTTTTTTTTAAACAAAATGCAAAGTTGTGATTTATCCTCTGTTAGGAGTTTGTTCTTTTTCAACAGAGAGATACAGCCAGGAGATACCCTGACCCCAAAATGGCAAGAATGATATTAATGAAGCAATTATAAAATTACTCATGACAGGCTTCAGTATTTCAATTCCATTGTGATCTATTTTAATTCTGTAATTAAAGATTTCTTTAGAACTTTGCTGATTGTGTTCCTGTTGGAGACCAGGAGCCTCAGGGCATCTCCAAGTGGACAGATGTCAGGGCTCCTGGACATTGTCAGGAGATGCCCTATGTGGGGAAATCAAAAAGGTCATGGAAAATGCAATTAAAAGATAAATTTATTTTGGTGCAAAATTTTTTTTAAAGATTTATTTATTTACTTGGCCGGCACCGCAGCTCACTAGGCTAATCCTCTGCCTGCGACGCCGGCACTCCGGGTTCTAGTCCCAGTCGGGGCGCCGGATTCTGTCCCGGTTGTTCCTCTTCCAGTCCAGCTCTCTGCTGTGGCCTGGGAGTGCAGTGGAAGGTGGCCCGGGAGTGCAGTGGAAGATGGCCCAAGTGCTTGGGCCCTGCACCCGCATGGGAGACCAGGAGAAGTACCTGGCTCCTGGCTTTGGATTGGTGCAGCGCGCCGGCCGTAGTGGCCACTTGGGTGGGGTGAACCGATGGAAAAAGGAAGACCTTTCTCTCTGTCTCTGTCTCTGTCTCTCTCTCTCTCTCTGTGTAACTCTGCCTGTCCAAAAAAAAAAAAAAAAAAAAAAAAGATTTATTTATTTATTTGAAAGGCAGAGTTACAGAGAGGAAGAGGCAGAGAGAAACAGGGAAGTCTTCCATCTGCTGGTTCATTCCCCAAATGGCCGCAATGGCTGGAACTGGGACAATCTGAAGCCAGGAGCCAGGAGCTTCTTCCAGGTCTTCCACGTGGGTGCAGGGACCCAGACACTTTGGCCATCTTCCACTGCTTTCTTAAGCAATTAGCAGAGAGCTGGATCAGAAGTGGAGCAGCCAACACTCAAACTGGCACCTATATGAGGTGCCGGCACTGCAGGTGGCAGCTTTACCCACCAAGCCACAGCGCTGGAACCGCAAATATTTTTTTTTTTTAATTTACTTGTGGTTTTTCATAATACACATTCTCATGAACTTTTTGAAGATCCCTTGTATTTTTTGCTTTCTTGTAAGGCTGGTTATCAGATACAAAACATTTTTGTTTTTCACTTGACACTTTGGTCTACGTGCTTCCCAGCATCCTTCATATGGCTGCACTTAATTGGAGAAGTGCTGATAGTGTCATGAAATGAGGGGAGATCTGAAAGTCTGGCTCTGGGAATTTCACTGCTTGTAGATATTCTTTGGCCTTCTTTCTCCAAGGTTAAGGCTGAGCTCTCAGGTAAAGGGGAGTCTATGATGGAGAGAGACTGCTGGGTATTTTTACCATGACCTTGAGTAGCAGTGCCACCCAAGTCGTTTATTCTCCATGAAACCCATCCCACAGGATTCTGCTTTGTTGCAGATGATAGGCTTCACATATTAACAAAGGAAAAGCATAACCAATTTATTTCAAAGACTAAACAAAAGCTATATGTTCTTAAAATAATTTTTGAAAAACTCGATATTCAAATGGGGATTGATAGTAGTTGATTCAGTCATCAGCTGCCCCTCGTTGGGGAAGTTTTCAGCCCAGAACTGCTCAGGTGTGTGTGTGTGTGTGTGTGTGTGGCCTTGCAGGTAGCAGTCAGTTAGCTGGCATGTTAATTGTGAGAAATGTATTTCATTGAGATTTTTTTCTTTTTTTAAACTTTTTTAAAAAAGTTTATTTATTTATTTGAAAGACAGGGTTACAGAGAGGCAGAGAGAAAGAGAGAGAGAGAGAGAGAGAGAGAGAGAGAGGAGAGAGAGAGAGAGAGAGAGAGAGAGAGAGAGGTCTTTCATATACTGGTTCACTCCCCAATTGGCCACAATGGCTGGAGCAGCGCCAATCCAAAGCCAGGAGCCAGGAGCTTCTTCTGGGTCTCCCACATGGGTGCAGGGGCCCAAGGACTTGGGCCATCTTCTGATGCTTTCCCAGGCCATAGCAGAGAGCTGGATCAGAAGTGGAGTGGCTGGGTCTCCAACCGGTGCCCATGTGAGATGCCAGTGGTGCAGGTGGCGGCTTTACCCGCTGTGCCACAGTCCTGGCTCCACTTCATTGCAGTTGAGACACGTCTTTGGGCAGTAAGAAATGAACACAGTATACCAGTGGTGGAAACAGTCTCTGTCGTCACTGACAGTGAGACGTTTGCACTGATGCCGACTCTCTGTGGGAGTAGAAAGCGATCACAGGGTCTGGCAGACCAGGGAGCACCCGCATGGCGTGTCAGCTGCAAGTGGGCGTGTTCTGCATTTGCTCAGCCCTGCCCCCTTGCTGCTCTTCGGAAAGTGACATGGTGGTTTAGAGGTGCAAGGTGTGATGTGCTGTCCGGGCCTGCCTCCTCCTGTGTGTGCCCTGCCAGGAAGGAGCCTACTCCACGTTTGGAAAAGTCCCATTTTTAAAGTGGACCTGGGAGGTATTCACTTTCCACAGATAGGCAGATTTTCTGCACCCTGGGGTAGTGGTCAGGAGATGTGGATTCTTCCCCGAGTCCACCTCCCTGCCCATCTTCTATCCTGGGCCACAGTCACCGCCCAGTGCCCTTCCTGTGCTGATCTGTGTTTCCCCTCAAATGCTAACAAGTATGTGGCTGGAGGCAGGGCTGGCATCACTGTCTGTAATTCTGAAGACCGGCTTCTGCTGTCTATGGCCCTTAAAGTAGACGTTGAAGGTGTTTTTTCCTCCATCTCTGCAGACACACACACCCTTGCATTTGCTTTTTATGTACACGAAAATAATTCGTATAATTGTTAATAATTGAACACCAACCCTTGTGGGAAGGAAAAAAATTAGAGATAATACAGCAACTGTCATTTATTGCTCATTTATTATTGCCTGGCAATATGTTAAGCATTTCCTATCAATTACCATTTTTCATCCTCTTAGTAGGGGGTGGGTACAGTTATTCCCCCTTTTCCAGATGAGTAAATCAAAGAAGGGACTGATCGGGAAGCGGCAGACTTGGGATTCATTCAGGTTTTGTTGAATTCAAAGTTTAAAGTAGGAACCCCTGTGTTGCTTGTTTGTTATCATGCATTCTCATGTCTCACGTATTAGTTTTGGGGAAGCCATTTGAGCGGATTCCTAAAAGAGCTTTATTTTCTCATTCCCAGCAGCGTAGGAATGAGCCAGCCTACATTCTATTAAATTGGTGCCTTGGTCTTTTCTTTTGTTGGACCGAGAACCTGAAAGGCCAGAGGAGGCACGAGGTGTCCTCATCTTGGTGGATCTTGGGTCAGTGTGGACCTGAGATGTAAAGAGACGTGAAGACCTTTTCCTTCAGTGGCTCTGAGCAGGCTGCGTCTGGGAAGGGTATCAGTGTTTGGAATGTCCCTTCACCCAGAGAGTAGTGTATTCCAGACGATGAGTTGAACAGGATCTAATTCCTGCCCTGAGCAGCTCACAGTTTTGGGGTGGAGAGGCAGAGATTTGTGTCTGCCCTTTGTAAGGAGAAAGGCATGGAGTGGGATTCTAGCATAGCATTCAGTACCCAGTTTAGAGCTCACTACTGTGTGACCTTGGCCAGTGCCCTCTCCTCCGTGCAGTTTCCTTTTGTCTATGACCTTGGGATAGCACTCTACCTTCTCTACAGGACTGAGGTGAGGACTGGGAAAGATAAGCTAGGGAAGGTGCTCTGTGCAATGCCTGGCACAGAGTAAACACAGGATGAAATTCTGTTGTCTTTGTTTTTCCTCTTTTTCTTTTTTTGGCCTTGGATTATATGATTTGAATGTTGTTGATTAATTATCATATTTTCAACACATTTAGTAGAAAGGGTAAAATTTGTGTTTTTTTAGCAGCTAGATTTTGAATACAAAGAGGAACAGCCTATATATGTGTGTATATATATATATATATATATATTAAGATTTATTTATTTATTTGAAAGTCAGAGTTACACCCAGAGAGAAGGAGAGGCAGAGAGAGAGAGGGAGAAAGGTCTTTCATCCACTGTTTCACTCTCCAATTGGCCACAACGCCTGGAGCTCTGCCAATCAGGAGCCAGGAGCTTCTTCCAGGTCTCCCATGTGGGTACAGGGGACCAAGTGTCTGGACCATCTTTTACTGCTTTCCCAGGCCACAGCAGAGATCTGTTTTGGAAGTGGAGCAGCTGGACTCGAACTGGCGCCTATATGGGATGCTGGCACTGCAGGTGGCAGCTCTACCCACTATGCCACAGAGCTGGCCTCTATATATGTTTTCTTAATAAAGTCTTCATAATTTTTTTTTTTGCCTTAGTTGTGATTAGTGACCACTTGACACATTTAAAAAAATACTAATAGGTTATGAACAGACAACACAATGGTGTTGTCAGGATCTGTTCTAAGCACTTTATGTGTCTTACCTCATTTAATTCCTGTCACTGCTCTTTGAAGGGAGTTTGTTATGGACCTACCTAGACCTATGATTTGCATTCTGATGGCCTTTATTAAAAATATATAGCTTTCCAAAGAACATTTTAATTGTATGAATTAATTTTAGGAATAAAAGAGTCAACAGAGCATAATTTATAACTTTGCTGAATTTTACTAATAAATTTGATGTGTCCTGAACTGCAATTAACTAATACAATGTACTACTGTTGGGATTGATTTGAGCAGATGGATAGTGAGCAGTTAATACACGTGTGATCCATCTTGATACCACATAGAGGTGACGAGAATGAATAAAGAATGCTTACCTCACTGACAGACATAAAGTAGGCATGCATACCCTGCTTTCTGGCACTCTTAGGTTGGTAGCTACCCATAATAAAATTTTGTGTTGAGTTTTCCCCTCCACCGCATCCCAAACTCAGGTTCCTACTTACCCCCACCACAGGATCACCAGCTGATACCCAGCTACAAACCAGAGAGCAACTGCAGGAGCCTCTGGCCCCTTGAGTCACATCTGGAAAACATTCATTTATCGATGACTTTTAGTTGATTTTACTGACATGTATTTCCCAGATCTTAATGTAAGAGAAGTTCGGAAAGGTAACATAGTAAAATATCATAACTCCAGATGGAGTTTGTTGGGTTTTGGTGAAATTGAGGATTTGGTCATATTTAAAAAACAAAGATGTTTATTATTGCTTTTCAGAAGATGGACAAAATCTAATCAGAGATAATGTATGTTTTTTGGTGTGTGGGCTAGGGTGATAATAATTCAGTTGCTCAGGAAGATGAAGCTGCTGTTTTCTTTCAGCTTCTTCATGTCACTGCCTACATGCCCTTCTGCCATCCTTGTGGTGGGGAATTTGAAATACAGAAAGGTTATGTAACGGACCTGGAGTAAAATACAGTAATAGACCAATTCAGTGTCTAAGGCGTCATGGATCCTTGCTGTTTCACGACAAAATAGACATGGCAATTCCTTAGCTATATACAGTACTTTCTAGCGTGCCAAGTGAATTCACATTATTTCATGCACATTTCACAGCCTTGGTGGTGCATTACTAGGAAATATATTTTTTAGACGCGAAGACAGAACCTAAGGAGGATAATTGATATTCCCAGATTTTGAGTGAGTGAGTTGCCCATCCAAGACCCCAATCCTCATCTTCCCCCTTTTTGTGTTCAAGGCTCTGTCCCTGTACTACGCTTCTTCTCTTTTACACTAGGGGGCAGCAAGCACTTGCATTTGTTTCCTGGATTCTGGGACGAAGGGTTCCAAATAAAAGACAGTCATTTAGATTTGGAAAGTGGGGTCTAGGGAACCGTGTTCCAGAATTGCTTGTTTTTAAAAGGCACCTGTAGTGCCTGTCTGCAGCTCATTTAACAACTTAGGTTTACCTGTCAAACCTACATCGGCAATCAGACACAAATGTTTGTTAAAAAACATCACGGCAAATATGGGGCCAGTGATCTGGAACTGGATCAAGAATTTGGCATACAAATTGAATAGTCTATGCATGTGATTGTGAAACCCTAGTCCAGAGAATTTAGCCTTCCTGAAGATTTAAAGAGGACTCAAGGTATTTCCCATCAATATCAATTTTTAGAACTTAAGGCCTGGATTTAGATATTTTAGATACTTACCACATAATCTGTCTACCATTAGGATCCATCCACGTGACTCTGGATTTCAGTGCAGTAGTATTTAGTTAATGAGGCCCTGGCATTTCGGTCAGTGAACATCAAAGTTCCCATAAACCCTCCTTATGTCAACTCTGTGCTGTAAGATAGTGGGAGTGTTTCAGGACTTGGGGAGCTTTTTCAAACATAAAGGCACTTAATGAATGCATGCCCAGAAATATGTACTGTATATTGACTAAATTCCAGCAAGGATTTTAGAAAACCAAATGGTTGAAAAATACTTTCAGAAATATAAAATGTTGCAGCAATGTACAATTAGTAATTTTGAACCGGACCCCAGGTTATTTTCGAGGGACAGCATTCTTCTAGGGTTCTCATTCTTTTCCTGTGAAGAGGCCAGGATGAATGAGCAGGAGCGAGTGAGTGTGTGCACACTGTATGTCTGTGTTTGCGTGCTCCTCCTCTTGCGTCCATCAAGTGCGGTTGTCAGTTGTGCCTCAGATAAGCTTGTGGTGCTTCATGAACTGTGTTCACAATTCTTATTGCTTTGTTTCATTGATATAATCCCCTTGTGTTTCCCAGAACATCTCGCTTTGCCTCATTCCCCGAGTACTTGGTAGTGCAGATAAAGAAGTTCACTTTTGGTCTTGACTGGGTTCCCAAAAAATTTGGTAGGTATCTTTTGCATGCTTTTGCTTAAATATCAAATTAGCCATTTAAAACACATGGCATGTGAAAGAGCTCGTGTATTTGGCTGCTACGGACAGTTCCATTTCATTCTTTTTCCATATTCCACTTTTCTCTTTTGAATCAGAACATAGGATCAGCATTGACAACAAAACTTACCACATGCTAACCTCCTTCCCCAGTAATGGGCTTGGGAATAATGAGGTTCTAGGAGTGAAAGTAGGATCCTCACATTATCTAATAAACAGTGCTTCCTAAACTTGACTGTTCATGTATGTGACCTGGGACCTCCACCAAAGGCAGCTACTAATGCACCAGGTGTGGAGTGGCCTGATATTCTGCATTTCTAACAAGCTCCTGGCTGATGCTGGTGCTGCCAGTCCAAAGAACCCCCTCCCTCCCACTCCTCATTGGCAAATCATTGGAGACACACTCTCCTCTCTCTGCCACTGAGGCAGGCAGATGTGGTTGATGACTTTCACTTAAATCATTCAGATTTTAGGGACAGTAAAACAAATAGTGGGGTGCATTGAGCAGTTGGAAAAGAGATGTGATTTTGGGCTTTCTTCTTGCTAACATTAAAAGCCCTTGAACATGGTTAGATATGCATAAGATATGCATGAGAACATTTTCCTTGCCATTGTCAGTCAATAGAAGGGTTTTATTAGGCTGTCTTCAGTGCTAGGAAAGGAAGTACAGTTTCAGGGGGCAGAGCTGAGGGCAAGATGCTGATCGCTTGGCTTCCTGGCCGTGAACGTTGAGAAGGACCTCAGGGAAAGCCAACTTATTCAAGGCTTTGAATGGCTTTGGGAACAGTTTCCATAGTTATTGGAATTTCTGCAAAGTAACAACAATTTGAGTCAGATTTCATTGACTTGCTGAAGTTAATGGAGTCCCAAAGC
This sequence comes from Lepus europaeus, assembly GCF_033115175.1. Classification (NCBI taxonomy): domain Eukaryota; kingdom Metazoa; phylum Chordata; class Mammalia; order Lagomorpha; family Leporidae; genus Lepus; species Lepus europaeus. The sequence goes on along the minus strand of NC_084828.1, from coordinate 100,162,530 downwards.
TTTCTTTAGTGAACCTGTAATTTTTCTTTCTAGGAACAGTTGTACTGATTTTGTTGGTCAGATTTTCTGTTTGGTTTTGCTGCCCCCTAGAATGAAAATTTTTTTAACCAAACATTGTTCTTTGGGTTGTTTTAAAATAGGATTTATATACCAAGAATCACAAGTGGTTTGGGGACAGTATTTTTCAAGTTCTGTTTTCTAGCTCATTATCTTGCACCAGTGTTTGAATCCATTTTTCGTTATTATCATATTCGAGTAAGTGCAATACCAGATCCAGTGCTATTAGACTGATGCATTTTGTCTTTGAATAAGTCAACACAATAACAACTGTACATACCCAAAGACTAATACATTCGAGATACAACTTAATTTTTTTTTAAAAAAAGTCATTGTTGCTTTATTACATTAGTAAGAATAACCTCAGTACCTATGATGATCTGAGAAAACACATAAACTACAACCCAGATGCCTCACAACACATCCAGGCTGATACACTAAAGAAAAGAAGTAGGCTAGGTGTAAGAACATGTGGCTTGCTCTCTTGGTCTTGCTTGAGTAGTCCCACTTTGGCCAGACAAGGGTTAGAAAACAGTTCTCTGCCATCAGAAAATCACAGTAGCACAGCTATGACACTCAGGGGGCATCGGGCACTAGGGAATGTGAGAGCTGTGGCAAACTCCTACAGAGGTCATCGCTGTCCAGAGTAGAAGCTAAGGATCAGCTCCTGACTGTGGCTACCGTGTAAGAGTGTACCACAGATGTATGTTCTTCAAAATAAGCTGGGAATGTGAATTTTAAAATTAAATTTCCTGATTTAAAATTTAGAATTTGTTGCCAACATTTAAAGAAATGAATCAGAACAAATGTGGACCACAAATGGTCTGTAGGCTACAGTTTGTGATCTTTGGCTTTGTTCTTGTCCTGGGTAAAATTCTTGGTACTTTCCCCAGGTTCTCCATTAACATCAAAACAGTCTCCATGAAGCTACCTGTCCACTGGGCTATTCCAGGGAACTGCAAAGCGTCCGCTGGCTCTATCTAGGGTGCATGTAGACTTAGCAGCGCTGGGTTTTTGATAAGTGGTGGTTGGTGTTTGGAGAGCTCAGTGAATATAACCCCTGTCATTTTGCAGATGTTTCCATTGATATGCCAGACCTACTTGATATCAACCATCTCCGAGCCAGGGGGCTGCAGCCAGGAGAGGAAGAACTTCCAGACATCAGCCCCCCCATAGTCATCCCTGATGACTCAAAAGGTACCATCTATGCCAGGAGAATGTTCTCAACCTGCCCACCTCCTGTAGAGGGATCATCAGGGTCCCTTGGCTGCCTTCCTGTGATGTTAACCCACCATAGAGACACAGAATTGAGGCAAGGCTGCGTCTCTGAACTTTAAGTGGACTTCATGAGAGGCACAGGCCCATCAGGAATGTTTGCAATGGACAGTTTTTAGGAGAGAAGAGAGGGGCTGTGTATAGCCTCAGTTGGGAAGAGGAGGTGTGTGTTTCAGTAGGTTCTCAGTCTAGGGGAGATGTGTCCTTCCAGGGAGCACTTTTAGGCAATCAGAAAGGGAAATTCAATAGTGGTGTTAGTTAGAAAAACCTTAACCACATCTCACCTGCCTAATTTTGTCACTGCTCTATAGTAAGGGAGTATTTTGAGTTTCTCTTTCACTCGGTGACTGCTAAAATGGTCATTGTTTAAAATATATACATTCCTTTTTTTAAACTTTTATTTAATAAATATAAATTTCGAAAGTACAACTTTTGGATTATAGCAGTTTTTCCCCCCATAACCACCCTCCCACCCACAAACCATCCCATCTTCTACCCCCTCTCCCATCCCATTCTTCATTAAGATTCATTTTCAATTATCTTTATATACAGAAGATCAACTTAATATATACTAAGTAAAGATTTCAACAGATTGCACTCACACATACAAAGTATAAAGTACTGTTTGAATAGTAGTTTTACCTTTAATTCACATAGTACAACACATTAAGGACAGAGATCCTACATGGGGAATAAGTGTACATTGACTCCCGTTGTTGATTTAACAATTGACACTCTTATTTATGACGTCATTGATCACCTGAGGCTCTTGTCATGAGCTGCCAAGGCTATGGAAGCCTCTTGAGTTCATAAACTCTGACCTTATTTAGACAAGGCCATAGTCAAAGTGGAAGTTCTCTCCTCCCTTCAGAGAAAGGTACCTCCTTCTTTAATCAGAGAAAGGTACCTCTTTCTTTAATGGCCTGTTCTTTCCGCTGGAAAATATATACATTCTTAAGGAAATGTATAGTCCTCCCAGAAAAAACAAAAACAATTGCCTCACCATAATTGAGCCCCGAAACAATGTCAGAGAAAAATAGGTTTAATGATTGGTTCAGTTATTCTGATGCTGTAAGTTTCATTTGCTCGCATGTTTGCTTTTCATCTCCTACTGAGTTAATTAAATGAATGAACTGATAATGATATAGGACTCTAGGCCCCTCTACCAAAGGTTTTCATGTCAGTTGAGTGGTGAGTGTTATGGGTGACTCTATTCAGGTACAAAAGAAGGGTGAGGGGAGTCCAGGAGGTGTCAGGTAGGATTCAAGAAGTTGTCTGCATTATGTTGTTATCTAATGCTGGGTCAAATGCTAAATTACAGAGAAGGGAGCTGTGCACGAGACATTCTGGGTCCTGTAGTACGGTGGGCTCAATGAAGAAGCTAAAGGAAGAAGAGAGCTAATAAGCATCCGAGAAATTCAGGCTGCTTTATGAACGCTGCTCTTGCTCTCTCGGATGTTCCTGACTGGAGCCTTAGTTTGTAATAACCAGAGTTCTTAGAAATTCAAGGAGAGGGATTATTTAGTCCATTAAGTTGCTAATCAGAACATCATTTTTATCAGTTCTAAATGCCTTAGGTTTGTTGTTTCCCCTCATTGTTGTTTGTGTTAAGTGGGCTGATGTGAGATCTGTGTGTGGGTCACGCGGTTGGTGACAGTGTGGGGTGGGGGAGTTTCAGGGGTACTTTGGATGGATAGTTTTTCTTTCTCTGAAACTCTTGGATGTGGGTCGGTCTCATTTTCTGTTCCTTCTCTTACTTTTCAGATCGCCTGATGAACCAATTGATAGACCGTATGTATCTTTTGAAATGTTTCTTGGTATCCTACAGTTGTGATTAGCGTGACACACTTTTCTGTGGGGTTCTATTGTTCTATTCCTGTGTACGGGCAGCTTTTCCCGGGGAGGAGGGGGCAGAAGTGATGCTTTGTCTGCAGGTTGAGTAAGCAGCAAATGTAAATGAATCCTTGATGATTAGGTGGCCCCTGTGGCTCAGGAGAGTGACCTCCTGAGAGTCGCCCAACCTTGTGTTGAAAACTTGGCTCTGCCATTTTTGACTACCTGACCTACAGTGATTTGCTTTCCACTTGTGTGAATGGGCTAATGATGCCCTTTCTTCCCTCACTGGCCGCATGTGTAGGCCTCTTTTTTATTTTTTAAAGATTTAATTATTTGTTTGAAAGGCAGAGTTACAGAGAGACAGAGGCAGAGAGAGAGAGAGAGAGAGGTCTTCCATCTGCTGGTTCACTCCCCCCAAATGGCCGCAACGGCAGAGGCTGGGCCGATCCGAAGCCAGAAGCCAGGAGCTTCTTCTGGGTCTCCCATGCAGGTGCAGGGGCCCAAGGATTTGGGCCATCGTCTACTGCTTTCTGAGGCCATAGCAGAGAGCTGGATTGGAAGTGGACCATCTGGGACTTGAACCAGCGCCCATATGTGATCCTGGTACTTCAGGTGGCGGTTTTTCCTGCTACACCATAATGCCCGCCCCTGTAGGCCTCTTTTTACAGTGATGGTGCAGTAATTAGAGACTTTTTCCATTCTTGCTGTCAGACTCATCATGAAAATGCACAGAAGTGGTAGCATTAATGACCACTGTCAAGGACGTAGTTTGATAGGACTGTTAATTTTGTAGCCTTTTAGCTCCTTATGCCATCATGGAAGTTGATGGTTTTCTCAGAATAACGTTAAAAAGATGCTTTATAATGAGTATGTAGATGTTCATTAGGAGGAAAAGGTAGTGTTTAATACTATATACTCTGAATCTTTTTTGTCTACAAAGTCTTTCAAGAGACCACATATTGTTAACATAGGAGTTTGACTACCCTGCATTGCCAATGATGGATATTATAGTTTAGGCCTTCACATTGCCTTTCTTGGGCCAGTTGTGATTTGCTGATTATTAGAAGAGCTGTTAGAGTCAATACGGATCCTGGTTGTTGCAGTCTGCCATGACCTTCTGCTGTGACCTAGGTTAAGGGAATCTGACCAACCTTTGATACTATATAATGGATGCAAATATTTTTGAATGTTTACCTTGGTCACTTTGTGTTTATTATTCTGTAAATTCTTTCAGTCTTATATAACTTGATTCTTCATACAAGGTCCCAGATCTCATTTGCTGACACAGTAAAAAAGAGTAGGACAAATGATATCACAGATGATATTTGAGCTGTAGGAAGATTCAGAGACCTAAGAGCTGGGAACAGAACCAGGGCCGAGAGTAAGCATTCACCAGACCCTTCCTGGTGTGTGAAAAGTTTGCTGATTGCCCCTGATCCTGTGGAGCACTGGTCTGCAGGTCACACAGGGAGGTGATGGCTGGCTGGAACTGAGGGTGCTAAGCAGTCTGCCTCTGACTCTGAGAGGGTGGCCATTTTCTAGGGTTACTGGTATGGCCATTTATTTCTCATGGATCTAAACATGCTTCTTCTCTTATCAACACTTACCTGTGCCTAACAGAAGAAAATAGAACTATCTGGGGATAATTGACCTTTTCATCCTGTTTTTCTTGGATTTTTCAAAAGAATAACTTGGATTGATTTTTGATTACTAAACTAAAAAGACATTTAGAAACTATGGATTAACAATAAGAATCACTACAACCTGTGTTAATGTTTGAGGTGCATCCTAGTTTTCTTTTTTGATGCCTGGCTCACTTTATTTTTAGAATTATACATTTCCAATATATTATTATTTACATACATCTTTCTTATTTAAGTACATTCTAGGAAGTAGTAAAGTCTCACAGGATATTGAAAGGTTTGCTACATGAAGAATTTCATAGTTTATTTATTGTGGGATTCGTTATGACAGGGCTTTTGACTCTTCACTATGCTAAGGCACATTACAAATTTCTAAGGGGAAAATAGAGAATGTAGATTTAAAAATTATTTGACCCTGGAGACACTATTTTGTGATTCAACAATTTATCTCATAGAATATGCCACAGAGCACAAATTGGAATCATTGTTGTTCTATGTCTCTGTGTTTTAAAAATTTGACCTTGATAGGATGTATCTTTCTTTAAGAGGGAACTTGGGTAAATGCATTTTCAATATGTTTGTAGAACAGATATCTCTATTCCTTAATTCTACTGATTTCCAAGAAATTGGGAGAATTTTCAGTAGAGACCTTAGGACATGGAAAATATAAAGGTTATATTTTGTGTTCCTGCTTTTTGTCCTTTTTAGGTGTAGTTTAAGAGCACTGTATATGTATAGTTGTACACATCTACATGTACAAATATATAGTCACTGAACATATATTTACACACATATGTATACACATAGCTCTATCAAAATCTATATGATACCAGGAAAAGAAAATGAAATCCTCCGTGTTTGGCTCAAGTTGGGTTTATAAAGCTATCTCAGTTATGTCTTAAGTGTATAGGATTTTTTTAAAAATATTTATTTATTTATTTAAAAGTCAGAGTTACACAGGAGAGGCAGAGAGAGAGAGAGAAAGAGAGAGAGAGAGAGAGAGAGAGAGAGAGAGATCTTCCATCTGATGGTTCACTCCCCAAATGGCCACAATGACCGGAGTTGCGCCAATCCAAAGCCAGGAGCCAGGAGCTTCTTCCAGGTCTCCCACGTGGGTGCAGGGGCCCAAGGACTTGGGCCATCTTCTACTGCTTTCCCAGGCCATAGCAGAGAGCTGGATCAGAACTGGAGCAGCCGGGACTCGAACCAGCACCCATATGGGATGCTGGCGCTTCAGGCCAGGGCATTAACCTGCTGCGCCACAGCACCGGCCCCAGAGTATAGAATTTTAAAATGTGCTTTTTCCCTTCTATACTTAACATTTGGGCTGTACATTTCCAAGAACTGAATGCTCTCCTGTGATTGCTGGTTGTATTTAAAGGCCTTGCTGCAACTTCCTATGAAATTTAAGAAACAGCTTTTTGGCCTGTAGACAATGCTTTTCTCTTCAAATTTCCATCTCAGGTGAGGCTACTGTAGAGATTTTGAGAATGACCTGAGGCCGAAATGATTCTGGATATACAGTATATCTCCCCCTAGGACCTTGGAGAATTGTTTTTCAGTGTTCGTATTATGCAGGTAATCTCCAGGATTCCTGTTTCCAGCAAGGATATAAACCCAGCTCAAACGGCTTAACATTTAAAATGGCTCAAAACAAAACAAACTAAAACCATTATTTGTACTTCCAACATAATAGCACTTTCTTTGGGTGGCAGGTGGATAAGTGGTGGGGGTGAAGAGCAGCTAAGGCAAGAAGAGACATAGAGTTTCCTTTTTACACCAGAATATCCTGTTGTGCTCTGCAGCATCAGACATCGATGAGTCGTCGGTGATGCAGCTGGCCGAGATGGGCTTCCCTCTAGAAGCGTGTCGGAAGGCTGTGTACTTCACTGGAAATATGGGAGCTGAGGTGGCCTTCAACTGGATCATTGTTCACATGGAAGAGCCAGGTAGGGGGGGACAATGGAATGCTTTGGGGTCTGAGGTGATCTCAATGATTTAAGCCTTGGTCCTTTATGTCCCTTGTGGAAGTGTCTCCAGAAAATGACTTTTCAGCTCAAATTGTGCTGTATAGCAAAGTTACAATCTCTGTCTTTTTTTTTTTATTGAGATATAATTCATCTCCTTTCAAGTATATTTTTCAGTGAATAAAAGACCATTAGAAAGATGTGGGATATATTGCCAGTTAAGAGATGATGAGGATCTAAAATAGAAACATGTGTGTGTATGGAGAAATGGAGATGGTTTAGTTAGCTTTTTCTTTCTTTCTTTTTTTTAAAGATTTGATTTATTTATTTGAGAGGTAGAGTTACGGATGGAGAGAGGGAGAGACAGAGAGAAAGATCTTTCATCCGCTGGCTCACTCCCCAAATGGCCACAACGGCCAGAGCTGCGCCAATCTGAAGCCAGGAGCTAGGAGCCAGGAGCTTCTTTGGGGTCTCCCATGTTGGTGCAGGTGCCCAAGGACTTGGGCTGTCTTTTACTGCTTTCCCAGGCTATAAGCAGAGAGCTGAATCAGGAGAGGAGCAGCTGGGGCATGAACTGGCAACCATATGGGATGCTGGCGCCACAGACAGAAAGCTTAGCCTACTATGCCACAGAGCCAACCCTGTTAGTTTTTTCTTTTGTTCACTTCATTGAAGAATATCTCATTTACAGTACCATATAAGCCAGCTATATTTTTAAGGGTATATATCAGTGGTTTTTAGCAAATCCACTGCATTGTGCAACCATCATCACTGTCTAGTTTTACATTTCTGTCCACCCAAATGAAGTGCTGTACCCATCAGCAGTCAGTCAGCAATGTCCCGCTCTCCATAGCCCCTGGCAACTACTAATTTCCTAATTGGATTTGTGGATTTGCCTATTTTAGACATCTCATGTAAATGGAATTATACAACATAAGATTTTTTATGTCTGGTTTCTGTCACTTAGGGTCATGCTTTCAAGGCTCGTCTGTGTTATGGGATAAATCAGTTCTCCATTCCTTTTCATGGCTAAATAATATTCCATTGTGTGGATGTACTATATTTTATTCATCCTTTCATCAGTTGATGGACATTTGGGATGTTTTTGCTTTTATGAATAATGCTGCTATAAATATTTCCATACAAACTTTTGTGTGGACTTCCATTTTCATTTCTCTTGAGTTGAATTGTTATACCCTATGTTAACTCTGTCTTTAACTTCCAGAGGAACTGCCAAACTGTTTTGTTTTAGTTTTTCCAAAGATTTACTTGAAAGGCAGAATGACAGAGAGGGAGACAGAGAGAAAGAGAGAGAGGGAGAGAGAGAGACAGAGAAATCTTCCATTCTTTGGTTCACTCCCCTTATGGTCTGGGCCAGGCTGAATCCAGGAGCCAGGAACTGTATATGGTCCCTCATATAGTTGGCATGGGGCATCATATAGTCATTGGGGCATCTTGCACTGGCTTTCCAGGCATATTAGCTGGATTGGAAGTGGAGCAGCCAGGACTTGAACCAGCACTCTGAGATGGGATGCCAGCATCAGTTAGCAGCTTAACTCACTGCACCACAATATTGACCTCTTGCCAAACTGTTTTTACAGAGTCAGTGAGCCATGTTGCATTCTGGCCAGTAGTGAATGAGAGTTTCAACTTCTCCCCGTCCTCACTGACTCTTATTATCATCTTTTTTATTTATCCTTTCCAGTGGGTGTGAAGTGATATCTCATGGGGCTTTGATTTGCATTTTTCCAGTGCCTAATGATGTTGAATGTCTTTTCATATGTTTATTGACCATTTGTGTATCTTCCTTGGAAGAATGTCCATTTAGATTCTTTGCCCATTTTTAATGAGGTTATTTATCTTTTTATGGTTGAGTTCCAAGAATTCTTTTTATATTCTGGTTAAAAGTCTTTTATTAGATGTCTGATTTTCAGATTTTTTCCCATTATATTGTCTTATCACATTGTTGGTGGTGAAGCACAAAAGTTTTTAATTTTGATGAAGTCCAATTTATCTATTTTTTCCTTTTATCACTTGTGTTTTTGTGTTGTATCTGTGAAACCATTGCTTGGCCTAATGCCATAAAAATTTACTCCTGGGGCCAATGTCGTGGCATGGAGAGTATGCTGGTGTCATGGTGTAGGGGGTGTCCTGACTGCGCCACACCTAATCCAGCTTCCTGCTAAAAGCCTGGGAAAAGCAACGGAAAGATGGCCCATGTACTTGGGCCTCAGCTACCTATGTAGCTTCTGGGGTTTTGGCTTTGGTTTGTTTCAGCCCTGGTCATTACGGCCATTTAGGAAGTGAACCAGTGGATGGAAGGTCTCTCTCTTTAAAAAAAAAAAAAATTTACTCTTGTGTTTTTCTTCTTAAGAGTGTTATAGTTTTGGTTCCCACACTTAGATCAGTGATCCATTGTGAGTTAATTTTGGGTATGGTGTGGAGTAGAGGTCCCTCCTCATTATTTGTGTATGGATATTCAGTTGTCTTGGTTGCATTTGTTAAAAGATTATACTTTCCCCACTGAGTGGTCTTCAAGAAATCAGTTGACCATTGACTTGGGTTTATTTTTGAGCTCCCAATTCTTTTACTTGATCTGTATGCCTGTCCTTGTGCCACTGCCAGACTGTGTTGATTATTTTAACTTTGTGGATATGTTTTTTCTTCTTAGCCTTAAGATATTGTTTATTTCAAAAAGAAAGAAAAGGAAAAGTCCTGAGTATGATTATTTTCTTCAGATTTTGCTGAGCCACTGACAATGCCTGGTTATGGAGGAGCAGCTTCTGCTGGAGCCTCTATTTTTGGTGCTACTGGGTTGGATAACCAACCACCAGAGGAGATTGTAGCTATCATCACCTCTATGGGATTCCAGCGAAATCAGGCTGTTCAGGCACTACGAGCAACGGTGAGCATGAGAGACTCCGTGTGTGTGTGAATACCCTCCTCTTACCGGAGATGGTTTGCATTTCTGTCAGGAGCAGTTGAGAACTTCCAGTGAGTTTTGATCCATTTTGGATCATGTGCACCTAACTCTTAACCTCATCTTGGTCCATAAAGAGCCAGGAACTGGAGCCGGATATCTAACTCAGGTGATCTGATAGCGTGTATGGGACCATAACTGATGTCTTAATGACTAGACAAAGTAAACAGAAATCTTTTTGCAATGGAGATCTGGTTATTGCAGGACAGTACCTTTTTTTTTTTTCAACCTACCCATCCTTGCCACAACATAATCCACTCAAAAGATGTCTGCCACTGGTTCCTTCCTGCATGTCCTGCCTGGATACCTACTAGGGTCTGTTGCTAGGTCACAGTGGCCCTTGACTGGCTAATGGGAATGTGGCTGGAATGATCTGTTTCCTTTAAAATTTGCTCAGAATATCTCAACCAGAGTTTGTTTTACATGGTGAACGTTCATATGCCTCACTTATTATTATTATTATTTTAAAAAGATTTACTTTTTATTTATTTGAAAGAGTTACAGAAAGGTAGAGACAGAGAGAGAGGTCTTTCATCTGCTGGTTCACTCCCCAAATGGCCACAACTATCAGAGCTGAACTGATCCGAAACCAGGAGCCAGGAACCCAAGCACTTGGACCATCTTCCACTGCTTTCCCAGGCACATTATCAGGGAGCTGGATCGGAAATGGAACAGCCAGGACTTGAACTAGCGCCCATATGGGAATCTGGCACTTCAGGCAGGGGCTTTAATCCACTGTGCCACAGTGCTGGCCCCTTATTGTTTTTTGTCTGACTGCTTTGTTGGGAGTTTCTGACTATACCTAAGCAAATCCCGTAACCCATCAGTGAAATCAGAAACAGGAAAAGACAGAAATGTTTTTATGTTCCATGGTTTGAACTGCATTGGGTTCAATTTTAAAAAGTTGTGTTTAAGTAACCAATGTTGGCATCATTAATCCAGGCATTCATTAACCTTGCTTCTTTTGCAATTCAGCTACTTTACCAACATTTAGGGAGAGGAGGGCCTCTAACATAGTACTCACATTGGCATCTCTGCATCTTGCGGAGTCATCTGCAGAAATACAGTTGGTAGAGAGGGTTGTGTGTGCAATCACTGTGGCTCTAGAAAAGGTTACACCTAAATAAATGCCATACCCTTTGGCATTCTGCACCCATCGTTATCAGCACCAGGCTCCGGAAATGCTGAGCTAAGAGTGATAAGGGTTTTGGAATGATGATCTGCTGCTCAGAACTATTTCCCACTGAATCCAATTACGGACGTTAGCTGGAGGACTTGCAGAATGTCAGGCTGAACATACATATCACATGTGGAGTCACTTCTTACATAGAGCACTTAAGACTAATGAACTCAAGCCTCCTCCCTTATCTGCTTAATGTCTGGTTCAAGTGGTCAGGCTCTAATGAAGCCTGAGGACTGTGTGCATTGTAAAACTGTTTTATTTTATTAGAGTAATAACTTGGAAAGAGCATTGGATTGGATCTTCAGCCACCCAGAGTTTGAAGAAGACAGTGACTTTGTGATTGAGATGGAGAATAATGCCAATGCAAACATTATTTCTGAGGCCAAACCTGAAGGACCTAGAGTCAAGGATGGATCTGGAAGTAAGTTTCAGCCCGAGAGGCTTCCTGAGCGGTTGTGACTTTCCATTCAGCTCCTGCTCTTCCCTCCCTCCCCGTCATTCAGAAGTTAGTGAGGTCCCATCCTCTCATGCCTGGTGCATTTTGTCACTTTGCACTGGGGAGCTGATAAAGCCTCGTCAGCTGAGACTCCTGCTGCCTAGCAGAGTGTATGTTTAAGTTTAGCACCAGCTTTGACTTCCTTCTATTTGAGGTCAGATTTATTCATGGACTATGGAAATGTTTATGAAAAAGAGAATATTTATATTCCTGTTGTTGTGGAACAGTTGAGAATTGATCTTCTCATGATCAATTCCAACTGCTTGATGATTTTCCCAGGGGCTGTCTCAGGATGACAGGAAGAGGTACCCCAGGCCCATGCCCTGCTTTTCAGTAGCAGACACATTCATAACACTGTGTGCCAGTCAGTGTTCTAAGCACTTAGCAGATAAATAGTCTCCACACGAAACTCTCACCATAGACATTCAGTGAAAAGTAGAGGCACAGAAGGATTAAACACTTTGCTGCAGGTCACACAGCTCTTAAAAAGCGGAGGCAAGATTCAGATCACCATTGTGATCTCCTGCCTCTTTGGCTGTCATAGCCTGCAGGATGCTGTTCCGGCTCTTTGGCCTGGCGGTTGACACCTCCTGCCATTCTATCCCAACCTACTTCATCTTCTCACCACCATCATTCCAGCTCAGATGCCCGGAACTGTAGCCACACCACCAGTCTACACAGCCATCCCCCGCTTGTCTCTCCTACCTCCAGGCCATTGCTTAGATCAGTTCCTACTTTAAATTGCCCTTTTTGCCATCACCACACACAAAAATCCATTGTTCAGAACTTGGCCATGGATTCCATTTCTCTGGACTGCTTGTCATAATCAGCCTATGCCTACCTCGAATGATAAAAATAAATATACCAGTGTTGGAGTACTTCCATTTGTGCCATGTTGAAGCCTTACCATAGTTGTATGAGGTGGATGCCATTGTTCTCCCCTTTTTACAGATGAAGAAACTGAGATAAAGAAGGCTAGGAGCTTGCCAGGCTCACATTGGTAGGGGTGGGCAGAACAAGGATGCCCCTCTAGACAGTCTGCCTTCAGAGGCTAGGCCTACAGCCACTGTAATGTGTTGTGTCTCAGAGGTGTCAAATTGAACTTGCAATTCAATTATTGTATGTTGACATTTGTGCCTTCTATTTGGGAACTTGTAAAGGACAGATACCATTTTACATTTGTTTAAGAGCATGGTAGGCAGCATCATTATGGGGCCATAGAAGTTTTTTTTTTTTTTTTTTTTTTTTTTTTTGATTATTTATTTGAGAGGCCAGTGCGGTGGCATAAGTAGGTAAAGCCACTGCTGCAGTGCTGGCATCCCATATGGGCACTGGTTCATGTCCCGGCTGTACCTCTTCTGATCCAGCTCTCTGCTATGGCCTGGGAAAGCAATGGAAGATGGTCCATGTGCTTGGACCCCTGAACCCATGTGGGAGACCCAGAAGAAGCTCCTGGCTCCTGGCTTTGGATCAGCCCAGCTCTGACCATTGTAGCCATTTGGGGAGTGAACCAGCGGATGGAAGACCTCTCTATGTCTCTGTCTCACTTCCTCTGCCTCTGCCTCTCTGTAACTCTACCTTTCAAATAAATAAATAAATCTTTTTTAAAAAAAGATTACTTATTTGAGAGTTAGAGTCACAGACAGATCGAGGTAGAGACACAAAGAAAGAAAGGTCTTCCATCTGTTGGTTCACTCCCTAAATGGCCCAATGGCCAGAGCTGGACCAATCAGAAGCTAGGAGCTAGGAGCTTCTTCTGGGTCTCCCACATGGGTGCAGGGGTCCAAGCACATGGGCCATCTTCCACTGCTTTCCCAGGCCACAGCAGAGAGCTGGATCAGAAGAGGAGCAGCTGGGACATGAACCAGTGCCCATATGGGATGCCTTAGCCTTCTATGCCACAGTGCCGGCTCAGAGGCCAGTTTACTTTTATGAAGCTCATTGTGTGTAGCACATAAAAAGTACTGAGTAAATAACAATTGGATTTAAGTAAATCTGTTTTGGCAGCACATGTTTCATAATCATCTATTTGTGCCTCTCTTTGTTAATGGTCTCATCAGAGTATATGTGCTTGAATTGTTTTAGAGCTGGGAGAGGGAAACTTTCTTCTTTTTTGAAAAAAATGTAAAACAGAGATTTTGGAAACTCTTTTAATCCTAACTGGATAAGAAAAGGGTGAGGTGTAGTTCTGTTAGTGTCCATACTAGCACGAGTGGGGAGTGTCCAGCCTGTGGGTCATATAAGCCCACAAAGTCATTTGGTCTGGCTCTGCTAAGGCAACTGCAGGCAGGACTCAAAATTCAATAAATCTATATCAGGCTAATTTTTAAAAAGCTTTCATTTATTTATTTGAGAGGTAGAGTTACAGGCAGAGATAGGGAGAGACAGAGAGAGGGCTCTTTGATCCACTGGTTCACTGTCCAAGTGACCGCAATGGCTGGAGCTGAGCCGATCCGAAGCCAGGAGCCAGGGGCTTCTTCCAGGTCTCCCGTGTGAGTGCAGGGGCCTAAGGACTTGGGCCATCCTTCACTGCTTTCCCAGGCCAAAGCAGAGAGCCGGATCGGAAGAGGAGCAGCAGGGACACGAACCGGCACCCTTAGGGATACTAGTGCCACTACACCATAGTGCTGGCCCCCGAACTAATTTTTAAGTTGATAATTTTGCATGGCCTGTGGGTGATGTTATAAGTATCTAAATGGCCCTTGGCAAAAAAAAAAAAAAAAAAAAAAAAAAGCTTCCCCATCCCTGCAAGCCTCTTATATTACATTTCAGAACTGGACAAGTTGTTCCATCATTCATGAGCAGCATTTATGATGTGTTATAAGTGTGGCAGTTCACTTCTTCTTTGGTTTTCTAAAATGTACTTTTCTTTGGAGGTGATGCATCCTTCTCGGAGAAGGAGTAAACACAGCGAGGCTGTGGGCCAGCTGCCGGGGCATCTGGCCTTGGAATGGAGATGGGTCTGACCAGTAGGGCTTCCTTTCTTTGGACGGAGCTTGATGGCACCGCCCGCTCTCTGCTCATGGTCAGTAGTGTTAAAGAATAGCCAGCTCCTCTTTCAGGCTTGGGTGTGCTCCTCAGGGTGACCTGCAGGTGTTCCAGGCACGGCTGGATTTTCAGCTGCATCCTTGAATGCACTGTTAGGCTGTTAGGATGAGGGCTCCTTTTTTCCTTTTTTTTTTTTTTTTGGTAGATTGAAAAGTAAATTATTTCAGAGAGAGAAACACACACACACACACAGACAGAGGGAGAGTGCTGTCAGCCATTGGTTCACTCTTCAGATGATTGCAGTGAACTGGGAGAGCTGAAGCTGGGAGCTAGGAACTTAATCTAGGTCTCCCACATGGGTGATAGAGATCCAATTGTTTGAGCCATCACTGCTACTTCCCAAGGTCTGTGTTAGCAGGAAACTGGAGTCAGGAACCTGACGTATTTTAGTAAATGAAGCAAACTTCCTGTGCTTATGATGCTCCATTTTAGCCTGGGGTGAAAGGAGATAGATAGTAAATAAATGCCCCAGGAAGTGTGTGCCATGCAGGTGTTACTTCATGCCACATGGGCAGTAAAGCAGGATGGGGGAATGGAGGAGCCACAAGAGTGAGGGTGGCGGTGACAAGGAGCATTGCTGTTTTATTAGGGTGCTGCAGGAAGCCCTCTCTGATGAGGGACGTTGACCTGAGACCTCAGCAAAGTGAGGGATGAGTCCTGGAGCCTCTGAGAAAGGAGTTTCAGGCAGGAGGGGCACGTGGTGTGAAGGCTTGGAGGCTAGAGCATCCCAGGTATGTTCAGGAGCAGCCAGGGTGGCTGGAGTGGAGTAAGAGGCAGAATGAGAGTAGGTGAGGGGACTCACAGACCACAGCCAGAGTCAGCTTTTGCTCTGAGATACAGGAAGCCACTGTACGCTTTTAGGGCAGAATAATGACCCCCATTTGACTTCCATTTTTAGAAAAACCCATCTGGCAGCCATCAGAGAATAGTCACTAGGGATGAGGGAGGAAGTGGGGGTCCAGTTAAAGCTCGGTGGCCATAATTCAGACAACAGATATGACTTGGATGAGGGGTTATTAATGGAAGAGGTAAGAAGTAGTTGAATTCTGGGTATGTTTTGAAGGAAATATTGATAGATTTTGCTAATGGAATGGATGGGTCTAAAGAGTGTGAGAGAGGTCAAGATTTTGTCTTGAGTTACTGAGGACTGAATTATTGTAGATTGAGCTAGGTTAGGCTGAAGGGAGACTGCTCAACAAACTAGGAATGGACAAGAACTTCCTCAGTCTGATAAAGGACATCTGCAAAAACCTACGGCTCACATCACACATAGTATGAAAGACTGAATGCTTTCTCCTTAGTCCAGGAGCAAAGCAAGAGTGTCCCCTCGCCATTTTTGCTTAACATTGCACAGAAGGTTCTAACCATTGCAAGTAGGCAAGAAAAGGAAGTAAAAGGCAGCCTCTAGATGATCAAAGGAGAGGCAAAACCATCTCTCTTTGCACATGATTTTGTATAAAGAAAACCCTAAAGAATCTGTTAAGAAACTATTAGAATTAACAAGTGGGTTCAGCAAGGTGGCAGGAGCAGTGAACATTAAGAAAACAGTGGAATTTGCTGCCATGAAACTGGATGGGAATACTGAGAAGGGGAGTCTGCAGAGAGGGGAAGATGTGAGGTCATAGAAGAAAGGAGACAGCAAAGGGAGCCGAGGTGGAGCATACAGCGAGGCAGCTGGACAGCCAAGAGAGATATATCCTGGGAATAAATGTTTGAGGAAAAGGAGGTGATCAACAGTGTGTCATGCTGCCGAAGGGTAGGGTGAGGACTGAGAATTGACGGCTGAGTGAGAGAAAATGTAATAATCAGCTTTGGGATAAGGTAATAAAATACAATAAAAATTGAGTACTAGAAAAATGATTATGCATGCCATTTTTCTTATTAAATTCAATATTTGAATATTATCATATTACTGTAAAAGGTTGTAAATGCTTACTGTTTCTGTTCTATCTCATGGTAGTCTGTAACAGCTTACTGAGCAGACTGGGGGCTCGTATATGGTGCCCACTTTGTGCTGTGTGGTCTAAATTAGTTGAAGGAACATGAACTGAAATAGGTTCCACATGGATTTGATACAGAATGCTACGCTTAATGGCAGGAGGCACTTGTCAGCGAATGAACGCTGGTCTCACCTTCTGTCTGGAGTTCATTATCTCCTTGTTCAGAACGCTGAAGCCTCAAGTTCGGTGCCACTTAGATTATTCTCAGGAACAAGTCAGAAATATTATGTGGAGCATTATCCCTTCCTATAACTGATCACAAGTATCAGCTTTTTCTCGTAGTTCTGACATTTGTATGGTGTTCTGGTCTGAATTGCTTGTTGAAGTCTGAAACAGCTCTGTGAAGCAGATAGATTTTTTTTGTTTGTTTAAATCTCCATGAAGAGGCAAGCTCAGGGAGATAAAGCAATTTTTACTTTCATGCTGTGAGGGGTGAAGCGCCAAGACTACTACCATTTTAGACCCACAAATTTGCTGCCAGACTTTGGATGTGGAATTTTTAATCCCCTTCCATGTTTGAATTTAATAGCAGTTGTACTTTGATGATTTATGTCCTGCCTCTGTTACAAGTTTGCAGGTTGAATTTGGTGTCAGTATGTGTATGTGTGCGTGTGCGTGTGTGGTCAGCATAGCAAAGCAAATCTAAGCAGTTGCTACATTACACTATTATTATTGGTTTTAATTTCTGGTCAGTAGTACTCTTGATCCTAGGAATGCTGCTTTGTAACTGCATTGTTTCCTTTTTCATAGTGTATGAGTTATTCGCATTCATCAGTCACATGGGAACATCTACAATGAGTGGTCATTACGTTTGCCATATCAAAAAGGAAGGAAGGTAAGTCTTCTTTCAGAAGGTAATGATATCTGTGATTTATTTAGCACCTACTCTATTACATGCCAGCACCCTGCTGGGTGCTTCTCATTTGGTTCTTGCATTGGTCTTGTAGGAGGGTACTCTTTTTAAAAATTTTATTTATAGGGGCCGGCGCCGTGGATCACTTGGTTAATCCTCTGCCTGCAGCACCAGCATCCCATATGGGTGCCGGGTTCTAGTCCCAGCTGCTCCTCTTCCAGTCCAGCTCTCTGCTGTAGCCTGGGAAGGCAATGGAGGATGGCCCAAGTGCTTGGTCTCTTGCACCCGCATGGGAGACCAGAAAGAAGCACCTGGCTCCTAACTTTAGAGCAGAGCGGCGTGGCGCGGCGCCATCAGTTGTGGCCATTTGGGGAATGAACCAACGGATATAAGACCTTTCTCTTTGTCTCTCTCTCTCTCACTGTCTACAACTCTACCTGTCAAATAAAAAAAAGAAATATTTTTAAAAAATTTTATTTATATATTTACTTAAAGATTTATTTATTTATTTGAAAGAGTTTTAGAGAGGGAGAATGAGAGAGAAATCCATCTTCCATGTGTTGATTCACTCCTCAGATGGCTGCAATGGCCAGGGCTGGGCCAAGCTGAAGCTAGGAACCAGGAGCTTTGTCCAGGTCTAGTGTGTGGGTAGCAGGGGCTAACACTTGGGCCATCTTCTGATGTTTAGCAGGGAGCTGCATTGGCAGCAGAGCAGCCAGGACACAAACTGACACTCATATGGGATACCTGTGTTGTAGGAGGTGGCTTTACCAGCTAAACCATCATGTTGGCCCCAGGAGCGTACTCGCAAGGCCACTTTATACATCAAGACACTGAAATTCAGGGAAGCTGACTAGCTTGGCCTTTCCTAATAAGTAGCCATGTCAAAGCTTATATTTAATGTCACCCTTAACCATCATAACACGGTGACTTCAAAAAATTATAGGTCTTCAGGAGAAAGTGTATGTTATTTGGAGCCTCCACTAGATTCCCATATTTAGCCAACAAAATAAAAGAAAACCAGGATGGCCTACGCCGCGGCTCAATAGGCTAATCCTCCACCTTGCGGCACTGGCACACGGGGTTCTAGTCCCAGTCGGGGCGCCAGATTCTGTTCCGGTTGCCCCTCTTCCAGGCCAGCTCTCTGCTGTGGCCCCAGAGTGCAGTGGAGGATGGCCCAAGTGCTTGGGCCCTGCACCTGCATGGGAGACCAGGAGAAGCACCTGGCTCCAGGCTTCAGGTCAGTGCGATGTGCCGGCCGCAGCGGCCATTGGAGGGTGAACCAACGGCAAAGGAAGACCTTTCTCTCTTTCTCTCACTGTTCACTCTGCCTGTCAAAAAAATAAAAATAAAAATAAAAAAAAATAGAAAAGAAAACCAGGATGCACTCTTGAATGGAAATTTCAGATAAATAATGAATGATATTTCAGATAAAGAATAAAATAAAATAAACATTTTTCAATTACTGCTTGGGACACACTTCTGCTAAACATTTTTTTGTTTATAGACGTTCAACTTTAGCTGGATAACCTTTGTTTTATCTGGCAACCCTAAACGTCAGTGCTGTGCCTCTTCTACAGCCTAGCTTTCCTGCTTCTTCAGTGGGATGTTAATTTTGTGTTTGAGAATGAGATCGTTACGGGAAGGAAGACCATTGCCGTCTTCAGAACCTTCTCCCTTGGCACCCTTCCTGCAGCTCCCTGCTGAGCTGCCGTGGGTCAGTCCTCCAGCTTGAGAGCAGTGCTCAGGCCGCGTGGAGGCTGGAGAAACACACAACTTGGCCTTTTCTGGTAGATGTTGGCCTGGCCCTCCATGCTCCCTGTTGCAGAAGTGGTCGGTTCCCACAGATTCCGTTGGGTTCTTTTATGGTGTGTCTTTTAGTTTTGTCTTCTCAACTTGATGAGTGAAATTAGTGGAGCACAGTGACTGTATTTACAGTGAATTCTTTTCATTGCCAAGCTTGATAACTATTTTAAAAATACTTTTTGAGTAGGATGGGAAGAATCACTATGTTCCTAAATTTGGATATATGAAGTGCATGAAGTTTGTATACCTTCAATGAAAGGTTTCTAGGTTAAAAAAAAGATTAATAGTCTGCATATTATTGAACAGAAATTCAAAATAAAAAATGTACTTTTTGGGGTAGGCGTTTGGCCTGGCAGTTAAAATGCCTACTGACACGCCCACGTTAGAGTACCTAAGTCTGACCTGGCTCCGCCTCCTGACTTCAGCACATCCAGGGAGGCAGCAGCGATGGATCAAGTAATTGGATTCCCTTGTATAGGGTGCTTGGATTTAGTTCCTACTTCTGGCTTTGGCCCCAGCCTAGCCCTGGCCATTGCACTGCTGGCATTTGGCGAGTGAACCAGCAAATGCGAGCATACTCTCTCTGTCTCTCAAATATATAAATAATTAAAAATATTTTTTTAAAGAGGAAAATAGGTTCATTATGATTAAAAAGCTTCAAAATTCATGGTGATGGATTTTTTTAAAATACAAAGACAAAGAATATGTACTTTAGAAATCTTAAGACAACAATTATCTACATTTTGGTATATTTTTCTTTGTTTTGATCCCATTGGAGGAGGGTGTGTATATTTCTATATATACGCATACTATATATATATATTAAAATACGCATATGTATTAACAAAAGCTTTAAGTATCTATAGAGCACATAGAATTTTGTATCCTGCTTTTCATATTATGTTGTGATCCATATTTTATCTTCATATTTTATTGTGGTTACTTTCTCACTTCACCAAATATTCTTTGAAGAAATTTTAATAGTTGTATAATAATTCACTGCATAGTTTCTTTTAAAGAGTCATAGTTTAAATTTTTTTAAAAGAAATTAATTAATTTGCCTAGGAGACACACAGAGTGAGAGCGCCCACTTGCTGGTTCACTCCCAGAACTGAGTGTGAGAGCTCTTTCCAGGTCTTCTCCACGAGTGGTGGGACCCACTTCCTTGAGCCATCACTGCTGCCTGGTTATATCAGCGTGAAGCTGGAGTCAGGAGCAGAGCTGGGTGTTGAAGCCAGGCACTCTGACACTGGATATGGCATCTTAACTGGCTACTTAACCACTTGGCCAAATGCCTAACCCTGCAGACATGTTAGTTCTGACTTTTAGCTAGTTTTTTTTTTTTTACCTAAGACTGAAATAAACATTGTCGTAGACATAATCTTTGCCTCGGTTTCTCAGGCCACTATGAATTTGTACAAAGGAAATTTTGAGATAAAGACTTCAACATGTTTAGAGACTCCTATTACATTTCGGTGGCTCAAACATCAAAAAGCACATGTGATTTCCCACCAAGATTCTGTTATTTTTATACCACACACTCGAGTTTGGTGATCTGAAAACATTTTGGTTATTTTAAGTATTGTACACCATATGATGCCATAACTACTTTCTAGTGTCCTGGCACTGACTTAAATCCTTTCAATGCTTCTGTCTTTCATTTGCAGGTGGGTGATCTACAATGACCACAAAGTTTGTGCCTCTGAAAGACCCCCTAAAGACCTGGGCTACATGTACTTTTACCGCAGGATACCCAGCTAAACCTCAGACAGACGAATTGGCGAGAAGAAGCCATACACTTTTTAATTTGCCAAAAAAAAAAAAAAAAAAAAAAAAGGGATAGCCAGACATGAATGAATACATGGGGGTATTTATAGTTTATTTAAAGAGCAAGATCATTTGACGCCTTCTGAAATAGAACTGGGAAGAAATTTGTATCAGTGATGAAACACTATTGTAGATAGTTTTTATAAATGTTCAAGGAGAGGAGGTTATTAAAAAAAAAAAAAAGGTATTCTTGTTGCTGGTGAGGCATCTCCCATTGACAAATTCAAAGTGGCCATGTGACCCCAGTCCTCTAGTTCTCTTGGGGCCCAGTGGTAGTGGCTTCCAGAGAAATCAATCTATGTGGCCAGTGGTGTGGCCTCAGCTACAATACATGAAAAGCCCACTCTGTTTCATCAGGAGAATCAGCAACTGGGCTGAGCTTTTTTGTGACATATTTTTTTTCCATTGCGCACAATAATTTCTGACCTATCCTTGTATAATAGAGCACCTGCAATGAGAGGTATTTTTAATTTAAATCATATCAAACCTCATAATAAAATTGTGTGAATGCATATGAGAGTGAGTGTGTGTGAGTGTGTGAGACCTTTGTAGTCCCCTAGAAAATCTGTAAGGGGCTGGCTTGTAAAGGCTACATAGTTTGGTATTTAGCATATGTAGAAAAGGCAAGTAAATATTTTAACGAAACTATAACTCAGGAAAAGTTTAACAAATTAGTTCCCCACCTAGATTTTAAGGATTGAAGAGGGCTGTGTTATGCCTTGCGAAGCTATCAAGAATTCACCTGGCTTGGACACTGATGGTGCAAGGCCAGATGCCCACAGCAGTGCAGTGTTGTACTTTGCCAAAGGTCAATGAACTGTTTTTTTCAGCAGCCCTTTCTCAAAAGTAGAGTGTTTATTTTCAGTTAAAATAGCTAATCTGTTCTCGCGATCCCACATGAGGACTGCCTGGAATCATGTTAAGTGCCCCAGATTTGTAGCTTTCCCATCTCAGGCTCTTTGCTGCCTTGACTTTTAGATCTTTGTTGGTGTATCACCTCCTGACTTGCCTTTTTTGCTTCTCTGCCTATGGCCAACAGTGAGATCTTGGGCACTGTAAGGATTTCAGCTGCAAAGAAACTCATGACCTTGTGAAAGACCATCCTTTGCATTCTAGTTATCTTAGTCTTTTAGTTACAACCTGGGATTAGATCAGAGTTTCAAATGCAGTGAGAAGGGAACCATAGCATTCTCTAGATTTCCTACTGCTCTGCTTCAAATTTCAGAGTCTGGAATTTCTGTTTCAGATTATTCAGACAAATGCAAAAGGATTTATTTTTGTCTACTTGTCTAATGTGTTTGGTTGAAAGGATCTTTCTAGAAGCCGTAGGAAATAAGACAGAGCCAATGGATGAATTAATGCAAGAGACATTAGATTAACATGTGGTGAGTTGTGAAAATCAGGGCTCTCATTATGATCTGGGCCCCTGTCTCACGAGACATCACTTATACCAGGCTAGTGAGGGTTGTAAAGCCCGAGGCTGTGGCCTAGAGACCTGGGTGCTGCTCCTACCTGGCTGTGGACCTTGGGCAAGTCCCACATCCTCCCTGTGCCTCCCTCTTCTTATCTGTACAATGGTGTGATGACACCTGCCCTCTCTTTCCAATTGTGCTTTGAGGCTACAGTGAGATTCGATCCGATGAACCCTTAAGGAAGAAGGTGTTGTGCCCTGGTGGGTCCCAGTAGAGCATGTTCCCTGCCTTCTCCCATCTGAAGTTTTCTTCCATTGGAAACAAATGAGATGGGCAAAAGGAGGGAGCTCATGGTGCAGGAATTCTCTACTCCGCTGTGCCCACGGTGTCACCTTCTCGTGTTGACGTGGAGATCCCGTAGCAGCCCCACTCTCTTACGTGAGTCTCTGACTCCCGTGGAAATCCCCACATTAAGTAGCCTTACAAATTCCAGTCCCTTTCGGGCTGAGTATTGTAGAATAAAGACTCTAAACACACATCAGAAATGGCTTGTTTTCAATGATCTTACAAAGCAAAGACCTTTTTAGGGGGTGGGGGTGGTTGGGGATTTGGATTGAAATGTGGAAAAAGATAGCATGTGTATTTTGAACAAAAATTTTATAATAAAACTTAGCAAAATCTATGGTGTAAAATCAGTACTTAAAACTATAGACTACAAATTATTTAATTTCAATAAGTAGAAAAGGAAATCTAGCCCTTCAGATGCCTAAACATATTGTAAGAAAGTGGATTATGGCTGCTTTTTTTCTGCCTCACAAAACAAAGGGCTATTTCTACAAGGCTAAGTTTTGTCTGTGTGAGATTCTTTATTTCAGATTGAGAGATGGGGAAAACTGGAGCAAACAACGGATTTCTTTCTTGCTTAAAAATGTGTTTATATGTGTATCGTAATATATATAAGGCACATTTTGCTGGAATAAAAGTCTGGAATGTATTGTTAATTTTACACATGTGTATAGTTGAGATTATTTGTGATTGGAAACTGGATTACTATGTGGATTGTGTCACCTGATTATAAGCCTGTTAGGAGTCCTCGGTGAGAGGCACGGTGGTATAATTGTGAAGTCCTCACTGTATGTAGGTGTCTGCGTGAGAGGTAGCACTTTCTTCCTGTAAATATCTTTTGATATCCATTTGTGTAGAATCCCATTGAATGTGTCTTTGGAAAATGTGATGTATCAAGGTTTTTACTTTGTCAGTTGATCTAAATGCCCATGTAACTAATCCGAAGTCCTCTTTGGTTCAGATTGGGATTTTCTCCTAAGGGAAAGTATGCAGAAAAGACTACTGGAAGAACCGGGGCTGAAAGATGTTTTATGTCAACATCGCTTCAGTGCTTTGGAACTGACGAGGCTGCCTGCTGGCCCCCACAAGAGAATGTGCCTGCCTGTCCCTGTTGTTCAGCTTGGGTTGTGGGAAATGCAGGGGTGAATAACTGGAGCCTGTCCCTTCTCGCGTCATTTCTGTCCTCCACCTGAGCTGGAGCCTTACCTGCAGCTCACAGGGTGCGCTCCTGGGTTTGTACACCGACTCCACCTGTGCAGGTGATGGGGGCTCAGGTGTTTTCTCTCTCTGGGCGTTTTTCTTTAGAACGAGTGGGTTAGACCAAATAAGCTCAGAAATCCCTTCCTGTGCTACCATTTTATTCTGTTTTCACTTCCCTGAGGTTAATAGCAGGATCAGGCCTGTGAGATACGAGGGATCACTCAGAGGTTTCAGTGTTGTTTTTGGATCCCTAGAGTTTATACACCGCAGTGTTGGACCTGAGACCTTTTAGTGTCCCCACCCACTTTCTATCCCTGTTTCGCTTATCTTTATTGGCTTTGGTAATCATCCCATTTTTCTCCCCTTCTTACAACTCACAGCTTTCCACTTCATGAGGTACGTAGCTATTGGCTCCCTCAAGAACAAAAAAAAATCCACTTAAAGTACCTCCTAGAAAAGCCTCAGAACTACCTTCAGGTACATCCGTAGCTTTTATAAGGATATTTAAGCATTCTAATTCAGTGGCAGCATGAAATGCTGACAGAGCTGTCTGTTACAGAAAGGATGTGCTGTGCATCTCAGAGGCATAACTGTTGCAAAGTCACGTCATCAGTACAGGCTGTCTGGAGATGGCACCGGCCAGGGCGGGACCTGGGGATGGAATTCTGTTCTTCCGGTGAGGTCAAAAACCCTAGGTTATATAACAAGGTTCTGTACTCTTCCGTTGGCACATAAGGTTCACGTAGCGTCAAGAAATGTCCCACTTGTAACTCATCCTGCAAAGTTTGCCTACGAGTCTCTAGACCTGTGCTATTCAGTATGGAGGTAGGCACATGTGGCCAGTGACCTGCCAACATGGAGCCTGTCCCAACTGAGATTTTGGTGTACATGAAAAATACACACCAGACCTTGGAGACTTGGCACCCTAAAAAAAAATTTCACAGTATTTTATCTTGATTACATGCTGCAATGATGCTATTTTGGACTTATTAATTAGATAAAATATGAATACATTTGATATTAAAATTATTTTCACCTACTGTATCTTTTAAATATTGCTACTCAAAATTATAAAATTGGACATGTGGCTAATGTTGCACTTCTATTGGATGGTGCTGCTCTTGGCTCACGCTTTGTGGATAGGCAGTGGGTGGGAGTGGGAATTCCGTGATGCATCCAAGCAACACAAATATTTTTGCAGGAGTGAGGACTGTGAGGCACAGAACATCTCCCAGAAAAGCCAGAGATTCTTCTACCTAAAAGCCAACATACAAGATCCCAATTAAAAAGCCAAAAGTCAGCCCTGAGCTGCCTTCTTTCAGCTTTTTCTAAGAGCTCGCCCCTTTGCACTTACTTTTCTAGCTCCTCCAGGTGCCAAGGATGTTCGCCGCAGGAGGGTGCTGGGCGTACTGGCCTCATTCTAGGCAACATTCTCTTGTGGTCTCCCCTCCCCAGGTATTGTCTGCTCTGTGCAAAGCCGAGTGTGCTGACATCTCGTGCAGATCTCCACACTCTCGTGCTGCGTCTCTCAGCCTCTGCCGAGGCCGAATCTGTTGCTGTGCCCGCCTGCCCAGTGGGCTGTGTGGTGCTGGCTCCTGAAAGAGTTTGTGTTTGTATGATTTTGCACTAGTCACAGTTGTTGTTTAAACTATCTCAGTTGTTTTGGGAGACTATTTGCCTGTGTTGGAAAGAGAGATGGGTGACTTATTGCTTCGATTGTTTTAAATTAAAAGCTATTCTCACAATCACATGTCCCTTTATGACTCCTTTTTTTTTTTTTTTTTTCTTTCAAAAAATACCACTGACAGTTCTCATCCATCATTGGACAAGTAACTTAAGGTGATGACTAATTTTATTTTTAGGGCTTCTTGGTGGCTACGTGGTCCCTGTCAACAGTGGCTTCTCAGTGATGGCAGAGTGTTACCTCTGGGCAGGAGGGTGTGGCCAGGGCAGGGGAAGACTGATGTCTTTTAGACTTTCTCTAGGATGGTAAGGCACATAGTGGGGTAAACTGAGACCTTTCTGTGACTCCCTGGCCCTTAGCCTGCTGGTGGCTTCCTTCACCCAGGGAACAGCAGAATGGACACGTTGTACCGAGAGGCCTCAGCATTTCCAGATGCCGTGTTTCTAGAGCGTGGAGTTCCTGTTACTGCTTTGACAAACAAACTCAGTGTCTTCACATAATATGGTACTAATAAGGTCACAAGTCTGAAAATGTGTCTTATGGGTCAAAATCAAAGGGTTGGCAGGAAACCTGCAGAGGAGAATCCATTCCAGGCTTTTGCAGCTCCTGGAGGTGGTCACAGTCCTTGGCTTTTGACCTCCTAACAGCACTGGCCTCACTACAGCTTCTGTTTCCATCCTCTTGTCTCCCTGGATGGAGTCTCTTGCCTTCCTCTTATAAGGAGCAAGATTATATTGGGTCCATCCAGACAGTCCAGAATATCCTTCCGTCTCAAGCTCCTTAACTTAATTACATCAGCAAAGTCCCTTTTATGAGGTAAGGCAACATGCTCACAGGTTTTGGGGATTAGAATGTGGATATCTTTGGGGAGCATTATTTTGCCTATCACATAGGATCATTAATTGCTTTCAAAAACGTACCCATTTAATGCTTAAAGTTTTTTTTTTAAAATGAAGCTATATGTATTTAAAAATCCAGGTAAATGATTGACTTCAGTGCTGTGTCATGTTTTGGTGAGAGGGATGTGAAGGGAAGGAAATGATTCAGGCAATGAAGGATTGTTTACTGTTCAGAGAACTGTGATCGTTTTAGGACAATGTTTGCAAGGCAGTTGCTACCTACATGGTATATCCCATTGTGTCTGCTCTACTGGGAGAGTGTGAGTATGTTCTGATGAAATGTCGGTCCTGCTTTTCAATGTAGTCAGTGACAAACTTCGGTTAGTGGGGAACCTTAATATAAAACTGAACTATTCTCATCCCTCATGTAACTAGTTGTAAAAATCTATCAGAAAAACATCATTGTGATCAAGAGGCAGGGTGGTGTAATGAAAAGAGTGGAGACAGAGCTGAAGTCAAATTGTGTTTCCTATGTGACTTTAGTCAACAATATACTGAGATTCAGTCTTAGCTGCACAGTGGGCATAATAGTACCTGACAATCCAGTGGGCATAGACGTCCAAATCTCACCTCCAAATGATGCCTCCCACAAGGACCCTTTCTCTCTCTTTTTTTTTTTTGGACAGGCAGAGTTAGAGAGACAGAGAGAAAGGTCTTCCTTCCATTGGTTCACCCCCCAAATGGCTGCTACGGTCCGCGTGCTACACCAATCTGAAGCCAGGAGCCAGGTGCTTCCTCCTGGTCTCCCATAAGGATGCAGGGGCCAAGCACCTGGGCCATCCTCCACTGCACTCCCGGGCCACAGCAGAGAGCTGGACTGGAAGAGGAGCAACCGGGACAGAACCGGCACCCCAACCGGGACTAGAACCCCGTGTGCCAGCGCCGCAGGCAGAGGATTAGCCAAGTGAGCTGTGGCGCCGGCCAGGACATCTTTACATCACCATTTAGCTCATACTAAATTTTGATCCTATGGAGGTATTGACCCTTTGTTTCAATTTAAAAGTTTTTTTAAAAAGAATTTACCAGTATTAATGACTTTTTCCAAAAGTATTTTTTCTGGAGATAATTCCATGTAGCCAATTTATTTTTCACTCTCTATATACTATTCATCATTTAATAAATATTAGGATCTGTGTGCTATCTTCATTTTCCTAAGAATATGTTTGTAGGCTTAGTAGGTAAGGTCCCTGACCTTGCTGGGTTTATTTTCCAGCAGAGAGACACATGCTGAACATAGTCAGTAGACTATATGTTCTGGTTAGGAGATGCTGAGTGCTATGGAAAAAAGAAATTGTAGAGCATGGGTGGAGGACAGATTACAAGAGAAAGGGTCCTGCTGGTGCCACAGCTCAATAGGCTAATCCTCCGCCTGCAGTGCCGGCACACCGGGTTCTAGTCCCGGTCGGGGCACCGGATTCTGTCCCGGTTGGCCCTCTTCCAGGCCAGCTCTCTGCTGTGGCCTGGGAGTGCAGTGGAGGATGGCCCAAGTGCTTGGGCCCTGCACTCGCATGGGAGACCAGGAGAAGCACCTGGCTCCTGACTCCTGGCTTCGGATCAGCGTGATGCACCGGCCGAGGCGGCCATTGGAGGGTGAACCAACGGCAAAAGGAAGACCTTTCTCTCTGTCTCTCTCTCACTGTCCACTCTGCCTGTCAAAAAAAAAAAAAAAAAAAAAAAAGAGAGAGAGAGAGAAAGGGTCCTTGTGGGAGGCATCATTTGGAGGTGAGATTTGGACGTAGATTTGAAGGGAGTGAAGGAGTCAGACAGGTAGATGTTTGGGGAAAGAATGTGCTTGGCAGAGAGATGACCTGGAGCAGAGACTTCACAGTGGTGGCATGTCTGGTATGTCAGAGGAGTAATGAAGGGACCAGCATGGCTCCAGAGAGTGGAGTGAGGGAGAGAGTGGTGGGAGAAAGGGTCAAAGAGGAGCCAGAGCACCCAGGCCCGGAGGGCTATTGGAAGAGCTTGACTCCAGAGTTCAGTGGGGAGTTGTTCTAGGGTCTGGAGAGAGTGATGACCTGATTTAAGTTCTTTGGATGAGGTGGCTGGAGGACAAGGATAGAAGTAGGACACCGTGGTAAGCAAGGTCAGAGGATGAGGAATCAGATAGGGTGGTAGCAGTGAGGGTGGTCAGATATTCTGGATATATTTTAGGCTAAGACCAGTGGGGTTTTCTGAAGTTGTAGGATGTAGAGTGTGAAAGAATGAGGCTGACCCTCACATATTTGCCCTGAGCAACTGAAGAATGTAATTGCAGTTAATTAAGGTAGGGAAGGTTTGGAAGGGTTGGGGTGCTAGTGGTGGAGTGAGATGATTGGAAGTCCAGTTTGGGACATGCAGGATTGAGATGTCTATTAGGTGTTCAATAGGAAGCCAGATATACAAATCTGTATTTTGGGAGAGAGTTCTGGACTGAAGATAGAAATTTGGGAGTTGGTGTTGGTTAGATGAATATTTGAAGCAATGGGGCTGTTTACAATCACCAGTGGAGGGAGACAGGAGATAGAAGGAAT
This sequence comes from Lepus europaeus, assembly GCF_033115175.1. Classification (NCBI taxonomy): domain Eukaryota; kingdom Metazoa; phylum Chordata; class Mammalia; order Lagomorpha; family Leporidae; genus Lepus; species Lepus europaeus. The sequence goes on along the minus strand of NC_084828.1, from coordinate 100,133,506 downwards.
CCACAAAATGAACCCTGAGGCACTTCAACATAAGAAGTCAGCAAGCAGATGAGCCTCCAAAGGAGACTGAGAGGTGTGACTGCCAGGGAGGAGGAAAACCAGGAGAATGGTGCCTGGCGTGGAAGCCAAGTGAAGATGTGTCGTGCAGAACTGAGACTGATTGTCGGTTAACTCCGACAGGTGAAGTAAGATGAGCACTGAGAATTGACCATGAGATTGATCCATTTGGAGCTCATGGGTGACTTCCATGGGAAGTGGGTTCAGGAGACCATGGGAGGAGAGAAGTTGCCAATGATGAAGGCAGAAGCGGGTGGTTGCTGGTTGAGGAGGAGGAATGGGTCCATGTGATTTTTGCTTCTAAATGTGAGAAATAAGATGGTCAAATAGAAAAAGGAAAAACTGACACTGTAGGAGAGAGAATTGCTGGTCCCAGGTCCCCTTGAGCACTCAAAGGTGTGAGGGACCTGGTGCCAAAGAGGGGAGTTGATTGAGGCAGGGGTGTGGAGAGATCTCTTACAGCAGAGTGAAGAAGGCAGGCAAAGACCAGGAGCGCCCGCCTGCCCGGTTAATTTCCCTAGTGAAGCAGGAAGCCCGACCATCAGCTGAGAGGGAGGAAGGGCAGTTGGGGATTTGAGGAGAGAGAAGATGTGAAATAGTTATTTAACTACACATGCATTTCCAAGCTTTTAGAGTTTCCTATTTTTTTTAAATGAAATCTGTGTAATTGATATTAATTGTGTCAATTTTATGACACTTTTCAGTTAGTTTTTAGCTCTTATTGAATCTTCCTTATTATCGTTGGCTGTTTGCAAATTCCTTATTGCAGCCATTATTTCTATTGGGTGCAGCTTTCCTAGGTCAAATTTTGCAAATCTAAGTGTTGTCAAACATATTTTGTTATTTTGTCAAGTTTTAATCAACAGTGGATTTTTTTACCCTGAGCCATGTTAGCTCTCTTGTTGGTTACTGCCGTCAAGCCTACTTCTTCCTGGGCCAGATTTCCCAACTTTTAGTGTTAGATGTATTCATTGTGAGTTTTTTAAATTTAGATGAGATGTTTCCCCTCACTGTGCATTTTTTTGCTATTACACTCATTATTTGTGGTAATATTACTTACAAACTGCATAAAATTATCAGTAAGGCAAAAACAGTGGACATGGGTGCCCACTGGGGTTAAACAGCAGGAAACAAGCAGCCTCAGAATCTGGCACGTGGTAGGTTTGGGTAAACATTAGCTTCCTTTCCGTGTCCACTTCAAAGAGCTTGGGCCGAGGAAGCTGCACTGCCTGCTCTTCACCCATCTGGACTCATGCAAGCAAGCTCAAGAACTACGCACATGGAGGACCAGTAGTTTAACTCAGTAAAAAATACTCAGATTAGACCAGTTCTGATTTACTGAGATGCTTACCAGGCAACATTATTTAATAGGGAATGTATGTGAGAAAGCAAGGAAATGTGAGCTCTCAAGGGTTGGGTAAGGAAGATGTTATTTTAAGGAGCCTTGTAAACAAATATAAAGAATGCTCCATTCGAGCTGGCGCTGTGGCATAGTGGGTAAAGCTGCCGCCTGCATCCCATATGGGAGCTGGTTCCAGTCCCGGCTGCTCCACTTCTGATCCAGCTCTCTGCTATGGCCTGGGAAAGCAGTAGAAGATGGCCCAAGTCCTTAGGCCCCTGCACCCTTGTGGGAGACCTGGAAGAAGCTCCTGGCTCCTGGCTTTGGATTGGCTTAGCTCTGTCCATTGTGGCCATCTGGGGAGTAAACCAGCAGATGGAAGACACCTCTCTCTCTCTCTCTTTCTCTCTCTCTCTGCCTCTGCTTCTCTGTAGCTCTGCCTTTCAAATAAAATAAATAAATATTTACATAAATATTTTTAAAAAAAGATTGCTCTAAAAAAAGAATGCTTGGGTTGCTTTTATATACACAGAAGAGAAGCAGTTATTTCAGAAAATCAATATACACATTTAAGAAGAGGAGGTAGGAGACATAAAAAGACTGGAGTTCTCCCGGGGGTGAGGGAAGGCATGGATGGACTTTGACCTCGTATGGCATAGCAGGGAAGCCAGAAAGATGTGTGCTGGATTTTAAAGAGGAAGAAACAGACTCCATCAAGGCTCAGTGCTGCCTCAGGTCAGAGGAGGGGCTGAAGAGTGAGAAGGGGGTGCCTTCATTGCTGCCTTCATCTCAGTCTGCCCATCCCTCTGTCACCAATCAGCTCCTCAAGATCTGTGTTTGGGGAATGTTTTAGGAACTGCAGCTTCCTGTCCTTAGGGCACCTCTGTCCTTTGCCCCCACCAGCTCCCACTCACCCCGCTGCTCTCAGCCCTGGCCACCTGCCGAGCTCATTCCAACCTTGGAATCTCACACCAGGCCTCCAGGAATGTCCTCCCAACTCTCCCTGGCTGGCTGCTTCTTGGCATTCAAATCTCTGCCCCTATGTCACTAAAGAATTCCCTTTCCTGACCACCTGTAGGTAAAGGAGCCCTCACTCATTCTTGGAATACATTATTTACCTGTTTTTCCACTCTGCAGCACAGAGAGTTCGTATTGGCTAAAATAGTTCTAAGTCTCCTTTCACAGAAATCTACATTCTTCAAGGACAAGTTTATTTTTCCTTTACTTGAAATTGCATCTCACACCCAGCACAGTGCCTGCACATAGTTGATATTCAAATGCCTATTGATTGACTGGTCCTCTGCCCCCTAACAATACCCTAAAGCGAAATGTATTTTAATATGTTTATTTTAGAAAAATCACAAATTTCAATTTCAGGTTAGATAATATTTTATTCTTAAAAATTAACCAAGGAGGGAGATTTTAAAGTTGTGCAGTGGCAGACTCATAGAATGGCAGATGTCCTAAACAGCACTCTGGCCTCAGAATCGGCCTTTAAGGCATTCAGATCTGGCTAAAAAGCTCATGAAAGTTTCTCAGACATGGAAAGCCAAGACACTCTGGCAAAAAAAATGACCTAAATGAAAGAGCTCTGTGAGTGAGATCCCAGTGGAAAGAATGGGCCATCAAAGAAGGAGGTACCTTTCTCTGAAGGGAGGAGAGAACTTCCACTTTGATTATGGCCTTGTCTAAATTGTCTAAATAAGGTCAGAGTTTGTGAAAAGAGGCTTCCATAGCCTTGGCAGCTCATGACAAGAGCCTCAGGTGATTACTGACATCATAAATAAGGGTGTCAATTGTTAAATCAACAACGGGAGTCAATGTGCACTTATTCCCCATGTAGGATCTCTGTCCTTAATGTGTTGTACTATGCGAATTAAAGGTAAAACTACTATTCAAACAGTACTTTATACTTTGTATGTGTGAGTGCGATCTGTTGAAATCTTTACTTAGTATATATTAAGTTGATCTTCTGTATATAAAAATAATTGAAAATGAATCTTGATAAAGAATGGGATGGGAGAGGGGGTAGAAGATGGGATGGTTTGTGGGTGGGAGGGTGGTTATGGGGGGAAAAACTGCTATAATCCAAAAGTTGTACTTTGGAAATTTATATTTATTAAATAAAAGTTGAAAAAAAAGTTGTGCTGTGTATGTAAAAATGCATTCCTGATTTCAAGATAACTTACGCAAGATCATGTGTCATGATATTCCATAAAAGGAGCTTTTGGGCCTGGTGTTGTGGTGTAGAGGGTAAAGCTGCCGTCTGCAATGCTGGCATCCCATATGTCCAGTTTGTGTCCTGGGTGCTCTACTTCCAATCCAACTCCCTGCTAATGGCTTGGGAAAAGCAGCAGAAGATGGCTCAAGTGTTTGGGTCCTTGCCACTCATGTGGGAGATCGCAAGAAGCTCTTGGCTCCTGGCTTTGGCCTGGCCCAGCCGTGGCCACTGCGGCCATCTGTGGCATGAACCAGCTGATGGAAGATCTGTCTCCCTCTCTCTCTGTAACTGACTTTCAATTAAATAAGTAAATATTTTAAACAAGGAACTTTTATACAGTAGTACAGATTGTCTTCTATTGGATTTGAAGTAGTTTTGACCCCCAAATTCCATTCTGAAATATTCTTGAAAAGACCTTGAAGCCACAGACAAAGTTTATTTGAAAACATAGTTTAAAATTGCACAAATATAAATACAATTTAATAAGGTGAAAAAGGGAAGGCATGCTTCCAATAATAGTACAAAAATACTACCTTAATCTTGGTACTTTGCAAATTATAAGCCATCTGATTAAATTAAACACATCAATATGATCAGGGGTTATTTTTATAATAGCAATTTTATTTCAAAGAGCAATGCAGGGAAATGCTAGGATGAAGACTTAATACCCAACAGAGTTGTGCTATGATACATATTTCACTAAGTCACAGATACAGTATCACATAGTATACCAATAACTTTAAAATCCATCCCCTATTGCCATTAATTTACTGTAAGTTACTTAATTTGGGTTGGTACTGATTTAGAATTTCATAAACATTTACTGTTAAATTTTTTCTCTGTTATCTGTTTTAGCTTGAATATGAAATCTCAAGATTTCAAAGGAGCATGATGAGAGAGAATTACAGAATTAGTTTCAAAGCAACATTTGTAGATTAGATATGCAATATTCATATATAAAATATATAGAAATGTCTTTTCTAAATAGTTAATAAATGCTTATCATAGCTTGTAAAAAGTTCACTAAATTAATCAGGTATTTTTTAACCAATGTAAACAAATCTGGGCAATGAAAATTGAGAAGGGAAGATATATGGGGAAAATGAAAGGAAATTAGTAAAAATTCAGGTTTGTCTATTTCCTTTAGCTGCTGGTAACACAGGCATGAACAGTTTCTCACATGGCACACTCTTTTTATAGTCTCCATGCAAAAATGTTACATATCTCAGAGAAAATGCCACATGCCTAGTTTAGTGTGGACACCTCTTAGTCCTTTTTATATCATACCATTTCCCTGCCCAGGAAATTAACAAATAAATCCCAAACTACACACATTTTATTGTTGAGCAAAGAAATACCTCATCTTTTTTTTTAAAATCTTAATATTATTTTCAGTGCAGGTTTCTAAAGTGACCCCTGGAATCAGTCATGGTTTAGCTGTGACACTGTGACATTGCAAGTTAGTTTTTTCTTTCAGCGAAGGCCCTGAGAAAACAGCTCTGAGGTTGGGGCACTTGTTTCCAGAGCAGGTTATTTTTGTATTTCTGCAGAGGTTGCAGGTAGTGGAAACCTTGCTCAAGGCAAAGGATCACATGAGAAGTTATTAAACCTCACACTTCAATTTTCTGGTTTTTCTCCTCTTAACTGTTCAGTGCCCCCACACAAGGGCCCTTGCTATGTTTGGGGAATTCTGACTTTGAGATCACGTATATGTGTGGGGAACTGTAGGGGTGTGTGAAGGAAGTAACAATGCTATCATTAACATCAGACTCCACTGTCTTACTGAACTTTGCTCTTTCCATTTCTGGTCACCTCATAAAATAGTGGCTACAAAAAAAAAAAAAATGCAGTGAGAGCACTTCTGAGTTTGTTCTGAGTGACATGAAACCACCTCATCACCCCTGAATTTCATTTTAGATCCATGGTCAAGTCCAGTTTCTCAAGGGACATGGGCCCAAGTCCACTGACCATACAAATTGGGCAGTGTCAAAACAATGCTGTGATATCCCTAGACCTCTATGTAACATTGTGTCATCCCTGTATGTCATTTTTAGAAATTAAGGCACCATTTACACTTTGCCTTATGAGGGTCTTTATGTGCCTGAAATTACCCCAACCTCCTCCTTTTATTTAGCATGTCAGTTTTTCTAGTTTATTCCTAAACTTTTAGAAAAAATCTGAAATGCATTACTGAGAAATTAGAAGCACAAACCTTTATGTTCTGAGGCAACCAACACAATTCAGTTTAGTAACATTTACACAGATGGATTTGTTTTAGATTTGGATCTGTTGTGACTCAACTGGTGTTTAAAAAATTAATTTGGCACTGGCTGCAACACTGTCCAACCAGACGTGTGAATATCTGTAAAGTTCAGTGTGATAGCATGAAAACAATCTCAACAGTAGAGTAATAAAAGCAAATAGAAAAACTATAACACAAAATTCGTGAAAATGTTCCCTTGTTCAGGAAGAAGGAAAAATAAGCTAACCTATGAGAATCAATCATGCACTGTGTAAATTTACATTCAGTAAAGTTATCTTGCATGCTTTGGTTAATATTTAAGTAAGCTGATTTGCAAGTACTGATGCATGCAGTATTTTTGTACCTGAGGTTATATATGTAGGTTTTTAAAAATTGCCATTTTTTTTAAAAACTAACTTTATGCCAGAGTTCATCTATGAACACTCCTTAAAAATATATATGTATCTACTTCTTTGTTCAAAACAGTTTAATTTCAACCAGTTCTATAAATACTGAGATGACAGGAAATTGTGCAGTAAAATCTGGATAGGGGATGAATTTGAAATTATTTTATAAAGTTGAACTAATGTGTGTGCATGTAAAATAATTTCTAGAATAAGAGGGCTCAGAAAGATGGCACATGAATCACACCCTCCAACTCCAAATACCCTGTTCTAGATTGCTTTTAGAAGTGTTTCATGGTATCAAATAATAACCATTACTGTGACATCTAACTTAAAATACAGTCTAGCCTTATGAAACAGATTCAGGAGCAAATGAAGAAGGGACACCAATATTCCCAATGAGCTTGCAGACAGTTATGGTAAAGAGTTTGGGATGCCTGTCCTACATGGGACTGGCAATAATTGTGTTCAAGTCTTGCTGTTATGACTTAACCCTACAAGTCTTTAGTCCCAAGACTCGACATAATAGCTCTCTTCAAATAAAAGAATGAAGAACGAGGCATAAAATGTTGAAAGTGAATGTGTCCTGGACATTCCTACCCGGTTGGGTATCACTAATTTGCTATTCTGATGGGAATCCAGATTGGCTAGGAAAGCACAGTTCATAGTTTCTAGTGAAGTTGCCTCGTGGACAACATCTGCCTTTGAGGAGTCAAGGACAATGACCTTGGAAGGAGGTCCAGGGAAGGAATAGCCAATATGATTGGCTCAGGAAGAGGGCCCTTTACTTCTCTTCCTTTACTCTAGCCCTCCTCTTCCTTAGCAGCACAGAAATGGTTGTACTTTGAACATTCAGCAATGATCCCTGGGTTTCTCTGCATTTTCTACGCAACTGCATGGCTCTTCTAGTACAAGACAACCATCCTCTAAAAGTTTAGGCTCTTATTCTTACACACACACACACACACACATACAAAGGAACTCAAAGCATGCCCAGAGTGCCTTCTAAGGGAACCAAGGACAGCTTCCCTTTCAAATGGTAAGAGCAAATTAAATGACAATTTCATGCCATGAAGATGAGATGCATGCACAAAGCAGTTCTGCCTTAAAAACGTGTCTACACTTTTAAAAAAGATGTACGTGCTGTTCACAGTAAACACTGTCCTAAGTTTTGCTACCTAATCTTTGATGGTGCTGTATTTCTATAAACTTTGACTCACTTTTTAGTACTGGTTTTTACTTAGCAGCAACCAAGTTAAATCCAGCTATTTCTTATTTACACTACATTCCGACTTTAAACTGTTACTGACCTCATGTATGTGGTACCAGCAAGGCCAACACAACGTCTTGTTGTCATTACTGCAAATCCAGTTGCTGCTGGAGGAATAGAATGACGTCACACAGAGGACACCTGTAGGCTCCTTTGAGTCATTTGTTCAGAGGTTCCTAATGGACTAGATTCAAGTCAAGTAACTGGCCATTCGGGGAAAACACAAAGGCTGTGAAGAACAGAGGCAGGCAGAGACGGGATTCTGATCTACCAGGAGTAACAGTCAGCTACTGTGGCCTCGAGGCTGGCCTCGGAAGACCTTCTCAGTCTGGGTTTCTAGAATTCTAAAATGTGAAAGACACCATTCTTGAAAATATTGTTGAGCCTTACTTTGCATCTAAGGGAAGTTTGGGCCCAGCCTGGATGGCTGCCATTGCCCCATGGTGAATGCTTAGTGACTGCTCTCTGCTGCTCACCTGGGGCCGTCACCTTGCCCCGTGAGCATTCACAATGAGTATCAACCTGGTACCCAACATTTACAGGGCCTCAACTCTTTATCTTTACAAATTAGAGTCTGTTATAATATATAGAAGCCTCAAGGACTTGTGGCTTTATGTTAACTTGAAGCTCTTCACGACCTGGAGACTTCAAAGCAGGAGAGGAGGGGATTTATACCTGCACTTAACATTGAGTTTCTCAGCACATGTGCATATTTCACCCTTAGTAGAAGCTAATTCTCCAAACTGCTACGATCAGATTCTGTGTGTGTGTGTGCGCATAATTATGACCATTAGTGAAATGAGCAACTATTAACCAAAGAACATGATGAAAAAGTTGGGATTAGACTACCCTGTGAAAGGTTCTGGAACAAGGAAGGAGACAAGGTAGGAAATGAGAACAAACACTGGTGAAATTTGGTTAGCATTTTGCAAACAATTTTTTTCTAATTCTTTAAAAAATGTATCTTTCAACATCATTAAGCCCCAAATACACACACCATTCTAAAAAAAATAAGTGAAAAGTTGCCAATGAAACAAAACACCACTGCCAACAGAAAATTCCTGATACTTGCTAAATGTTTAAGATAATAAGACCCAAATGGGCATGCATCTTTCCTATTAAACCACTGACATTCAATGAGATTCAGTTAGAAAATGTTAATCTTCTATCACTTAGAATGCAAGAAGGTGAACAGTGCAGATTTTTATGAAGCTAAGAAAACACATAATTTTTAGGAAAATGTATTTATCACTTTTAAGAAACATCATTTAAAATATTAACAGTTTAAAAGGAATATTGTTGTGCAGGGCAGTTAGAAAGCCAGTAAAATATGACACTTAAGCAAGTTAATGCAAACTCAACAGAAATCATGGTCTCTTCAAACTTTCTCCCGGCAAGACAGACAGTACCTTGTCTCTAACTTAAGTTCATAGAGTCCCAGAAAGCATGTGCATAAGAAGATCTGTTTTAAATATATATACACCCTGTGTCGTACCAGTTTTAAGAAAACACTCTTTCAAAACCCTACACTATGAAAAACGATTTCAGGAATTTTTATTTGGTCCATTGATCTAACAAGGTTGAATTCTCAAATCTTTCACCCCCAAGGTAAAAATTGGAGCAACAAAACAAAACTCCAGCAAGGCATACATAAGATATTAAAGTGCATATATACACTCCCAGAAAAGTTTTGAATGGGAACAGCAAAAATTTCTAGTGCAAAAACTGCTTTTGCCAGCAAAGCTTTCTCTTTCTCTCTCTCTCTGGAATCAAAGGGCTACAGAAAAGTTAAAATTGGAAAAGGTTTAAGCAATGCCTGTCTTTAGTCAAGAGTTAATATATGTGCATGCACCAATGGCCCAAACTATGTTCAGTCTCGCAAAAGGGGGTTTCAGGGAACAGTTCTGAAACAGCCAGGATTCCCTCATCTGAGGCAATGCTTATTCCATGTGTTCTGAGAGCAAGTTCCTCAGATAAGTCATCAGATGCAACTGTGGACAAAACACCCAATGAACGGTTTTGCAAAATGCTTGCTACTTGTGACGAGTATTCACGAGTCTCTCAGTTCTTCTTTTGAACCTGACCTCAACTCTACATACAACATTTTGTGCTTTTGGGTCTGAACAGAGACTCGGCATTGTCTGTAGGAATTAATCCCCTTGGGTTATATGACCTTGGCCTTTTGAATATCTGATTTATCCTTTTCGAAATTCTTAATAAAATAATTTTTAATTTCTCAGTACAGTTACACAGAAGAGGGATTATTATTTTTTATTTGTTTCTTCTCCTTCAAGGATCCAAGTTGAAAGCTCTTAGGAGGACATCCAGGTCACCAAGATTAGCCGCCTGGAAGAGTTCCGGTTGGTCCATCAGAGACAGTGCGATTCTGAGGGCAGCCCAGATATTCCCAGAGATTGCAGGATGAGGAACTTGCTGTTGATTCCTGCTCTTTCTTTGCAAACTGAGGGCGGTGAGAAAGTTGCTGACTGCTTCTCTAAGAGGGTAGAAAAACACATTTTAAAATTGCAACAAATTACAGACAGACACTTAAACCCAACAGGTGAAATTATTTTAGTGTAAAATAATAAATCATCTCTCCATGGCACTTTGGATGGTCAGATGAACAACGCTCTGATTTATTATTCTTTTGTGAACAATCATTGTTAAATGGAGTGAAATCAGAAAGAAAAAAGCTGAAAGCAAATTTTATTTTGAGAATTTCACGTGGGAGAGAAAAGAATAATAGCAAAATCACTAACTCATTAATGCATTTGGTTTCCCCAGCACCAGGAATGATTAGAAGACTTCATCCATTTGCAGATGTGATTTCTACATGTAGAGCTTAGGAGAAAGGCTATAGCACTGCTCAGAAACAAAGCAGTCTGTTTTTCTTATTAGTGACAGAAATTCAGAATGCAGCTAGAGTGAGATTGACTTATTATCAGAGCATCTGGGCTAGAATCCCAATTATTTAGTCTTAGCAAATTTCTTATAACAGGAGTCATATTAAAACCTTGTGAGTGAGGCCAGTGCTGTGGTGTAGCTGGTTAAGCTACTCCCTGTGACATGGCTCCACTACCAGTCCAGCTCCCCAGTAAAGGACTAGGAAAAGCAGTTTAAGATGCCCTTTATGTTAGTATGTAGTAGGTTTTATTAATTTTAAATTAATCTTTTTAAGTGTTTTCAGTTTAATTTCTAGTATCATAAACAGGAGAGTATTTTTAAAATTTGTGGAAAAATAGAATTAAAAGAAATTTATTTTGGTCCAAATATTTTTGAATCTATGCATGTTTTTTCATAAGTATTTCCATGAACTTTCTGAAGACCCCTGTTTGCAATGAATTTCAACATTTTTAGCACATAATAAATTTATCTTTCAATTCCATTTTCCACAACCTTTTTGAAGTACCTTCAGAAAGCCCACGTAAACAAAGCCCTTGTGTTTCCTAATACTCATTAAAAGCAGAAAAGGATTCTAAGAACACAAGGTTTGAGAAGAGTTGAGTTGGATCCTTCCAACTCCCATAGTTCAAGGCTGCTCAGGCACAGGTGCACTTGCTGGGTCTGCTCTCTTCAGCACCTCCATGAAACCCCAACATCATATTCTGTGTCTGACAAACTAATCCTGGCTCAATTTAATCACACCACTTATTTTATATCTGCTTTACTTTTTTCATACAGTTGACCTCTCTTATCATGCAAGGTAGTTATTAAGCATGTGGTAAGAAACCTCGAAAGAGAGGCTAGATTTCTAATTTCAGTGCACATGATCTAGGCATTTGCTTATCTACAGTGCTAGATCTTCCTGACAGCAAATGGCAGCTGGGAAGGGTGCTGTCTGTAGCAACGTGAGTAATGGAGTGAACTGGGTGCTCTAATCATCCTCTATTCTGGTTTTCTTGTGATCATGCAAGAGAGGAGTTATAAGAAAATGACCACAGGAGTCTACTGTGCAGACCCTTTCTGCTCCCTCCTCACAGGGCGGCAGCTCTAATGAGACTCTCCCTCACTTTTTTCTCCTAATCCTAGACTGTGGGGCAAGGATGATCTTGGAACCCCCTCATTCACCAGCTGCTCCCAGCCCCTGGATTGTGGCAGTGGTCTCAGAGAGACTGGAAAGTAACAGAAGAGTCTAACTTGTTGGCCTTGTCAAACAACTCCAGGTTTTTGCATGATATTTGAAACCTCTTCCCAAACTTGTGAACTCAGAGTCTTTTGGGGAGCCCTGATGATTATACATGCGTATGTGTGAACGGCTTACAAATATTTAACACGTGTATGTATGAACAGTTTCCTTATTAAAATTTTTTTTTGACAGAGACAGATGGATAGAACTCCAGTCCACTGGTTCATTCACATGACCACAACGGCTAGAGCTGAGCCAGGCAATTGTTCAGATGCCAAAAGAATGCCAACTACTTATGTAGCTCTCTGGGAACTTAAGTAAATAAAGCCATAGCAATAAGGATACTAGTGACAATGGTAACAATAATCATAATAAGAATGAGTAAGAATTGCTGTCTAAGCAGTGAGCATCTGCTCTGTTAGGCAATACATTTACCCTGTACAGCAGTCCTGCAAGGGAGTCATTATTCTCTGTCTCTCCTTCTCTCTGTCTTTACAAGTGAATAAATTGAGGCTCCACGTTGTATACCCAGAGTCATAAAATCAATAAATGGCAGAGCTGTGATGTGAACCGAAGCTTAGTTGACTACTAGAGCATTGCTCTTTCTGAGAATTAGAAAGGGATTACCTTGTTTTTGGTAGGGTTTAAAACTAACCTTTAGTTCTCATTTTTCCAATTATGAAAGCAATACTTGTTTACTTAGGAAATAAAAAAAGTAGAAAAGGAAGATAAAAAAATCATACTTTCATTACCCAAAGAAATAAACCTCATACAGAGCCCCTGTTAGTGGGAGAAAGAAAAGATGTGTACCTGCATGATATCGATAAATGGTGAGATTTGAATGAGAAAGACAGTTTAAACCATGAACCTACCAGTTTCCCCAGCCCCAATTCTATTAATACACTAGATTTAGAAACCTGGACTGCTGCCTTTGCTTTTCCAAACACTGGTTCTGGGACCTTCCTAAGTCCTTTTGTAGTGTCCCTCATTCATGCCCAGGGATCCTTTTATTCTTAACTTAAAAATGAAAGATTGGACTGTGCATGCTTCTCAAAGAGCTGCCTGTGACGATGTCAAAAACTCAGATTGGCTGGCGCCATGGCTTAACAGGCTAATCCTCCGCCTTGCGGCGCCGGCACACCGGGTTCTAGTCCCAGTTGGGGCGCCGGATTCTATCCCGGTTGCCCCTCTTCCAGGCCAGCTCTCTACTGTGGCCCGGGAGTGCAGTGGAGGATGGCCCAAGTGCTTGGGCCCTGCGCCCGCATGGGAGACCAGGAGAAGCACCTGGCTCCTGGCTTTGGATCGGTGAGATGCGCCAGCCGCAGCGGCCATTGGAGGGTGACCAATGGCAAAAGGGAGGACCTTTCTCTTTGTCTCTCTCTCTCACTATCCACTCTGCCTGTCCAAAAAAAACAAAACAAAACAAAACAAAACAAAAAAAACCCAAAACCAAAAACAAACAAACAAACAAACAAACAAAAAACTCAGATAACTCATCCTCACCCCAGACTGATCAAATCAGAATCCCCAGGGGAGGGATGTGGGCGCCCAGACTTCCCAAGAGCTCTGTTTATTGCTGCTCTCTAAAGCTAGAGACCCAGATGGGGCCCGGCGCTGTGGCTCACTTGGTTAATCCTCTGCTTCAGTGCCGGCATCCCATATGGGCGCCGGGTTCTAGTCCCGGTTGCTCCTCTTCCAGTCCAGCTCTCTGCTTTGGCCTGGGAGGGCAGTGGAGGATGGCCCTAGTGCTTGAGCCCCTGCACCCGCATGGGAGACCAGGAGAAGCACCTGGCTCCTGGCTTCGGATCGGTGCAGCGCCGCCCATAGCAGCCATTTGGGGAGTGAACCAACAGAAGGAAGACCTTTCTATCTGTCTCTCTCTCTCACTGTCTAACTCTGCCTGTCAAATAAATAAATATTAAAAAAAAAAAATGCTAGAGGCCCAGAGATGCAGGTGTTTATGCTGACACAGGCCTCAGGGTCTCAAAGTCTGGTGTTTACCCTCGAGGGAAGGAGGGGGAATACTCCTACAACCGGAGGAATTTTTACTTGGAAACACTCTTTCCATTCATTCAACATCAACCCGGAGTGAGGCTTTCAGTTCTCAGCCTGTCGCCACATTTCACCTGTAGGCTCCCAGGTTGATGCAGCTGATTCCAAGGTTGTATCTGGACCGGATGAAGCCTGGCTGAATCTCCAATGCTCGCGTGTAGGCCTCCACCGCTTCCTCGCTGCGGTCTCCATTGGCCAAGGTCGCCCCGAGACGGTTCCATAATGAATAGTCCTGAAGACAAAATGAAAACTCTCTAGCAACCTGTACAGAGTATTGCCATCTATCTCCGCAGAGAGAAGACAGCTGGAAACCGAGCCAGTGCTCATGGACAGGGACCATGTGAGGTGAATTACTCAAAACTTCTTATAGAAAACTTTGTGAAACGACTCTCATTCATTAGAGTAGTGACCATTTGATGCTGTCATTAATTGATGTTGCTAATGCAGGCATTTCACTATTAATGGCCAAAGCGGCCTGTCATTAGCACTGATCACTTTAAACCACTAGAGTTGGAAATAAATAGTAGAGGCAATGTGGAGAGTGTGGCCTGTGTGAACATGCTACGGAGAATCATGGGGTGTTTTGCTGCTCTTGCTTCCTTACCTCTGGCCGAACAGTTAAGGCAGCGTTAAATGCATCGATTGCTCTATTAAATTCTCCACTCAGGTGGAACAGAACCCCCAGCCCTGTCTGTAGATCCGGGTCGATCATATCTCCGTTTTGGTGGGCAGCTTCCAGATACAGTTCTTTCACTCCTTCCAGAACGGAGCTACCAAGAAAAAAAATTAGATTTGCAATTCAAATAGCCTGGGCATAAAAGATTTACTATTAAATCTCTTGACACTATTTCAAGAAGTCTCTCTTCATACAAGTTGGAAAATTTTGCTTAAAATATCTTTGCTTAATGGAAGAACTATGAATACTGAATATTAAAAAATAGATGATTTTCATGAAATATTTTGTCACGCACAGATTCAGACTGTTCTAAGGTCTTCACAAAGACAGTTCAGCTGACCCTACAAGCACCAAAGTGAAAAGCTCCACAGCTGCTGCTCAAGGCCTTCATGAGAAACAACGTAACAGGATTTACTGTGATAGAGCATACAATTCCTAGAAGAAAGGACTTTCGTTTTTCCTCATTCCTAATCCGTTGGCTTTCTAAAATTTGAAGCATCACTTCAGGTGAGTTATATGTCTAAAGCATTTGGCTTTCACATATGGGACTCAGATACATGTTTGTTAAGTGCCCACTATGTGGATCATGCGTCCAGAGATCGGATCTGGTCTCAGCATCACTGTTTCTGATCAGCGCTGCTCTGCTAGCAGAATGGGGTCCTCTAAACCCCTGGGAGCGCGTAGTGGCGGGATCTGAGGCTGATTAGTTACCCTTACGGCGATGAATTCTGCATATGGGAGTTCACTGCTCTCTGTAATACAGTGGAAAGGATACCTATCAACCGGGGACTTGGACAACCGTCGGGTGAGACCCGGAGATCCTTTCTTGCTCTTCACAAGGTATTTGTACTTTGGATTTTGCTTAATCCAGTTCTTGAGAGCGTCACAGGCATCCTGCTGATGGCCAGTGTTGGTATAACTCACAGCCAGAGCCATCAGAGCTTTCAAATTGTTAGGCTGTAATTCTAAGCACCTGAAAGAAGGCAAAAACAGACTGAGACAGGAGAAACAGAAATCAGCTTCAGATTCTTTTGAGCCAACATCTAGCAGTTCTACAGAAAATTTGAAGATTTTATTAATTAAAGATCACAGGATTGTTAAGTTTGTTTATGTCAAGTCCCTGGAGAGCACCCTGTTTGTCCATATGACAATTGTGACCTAAACATAGTTTTGAAAATGTTACACCTAATCCTGATGATTGACAAGTTTGGTAACTTTAATAAATGATTTTAAAACTACAGGAGCTGTGCCTAATTCTTGCACAAAATGTATTAGTAGTTAATCTAAGGAGTTATAGGGGATATCATTTTTTTAAATACTTCTGTTCTACTACTAATATATTAAATGCCCTTATCCCCAAAGAAAACTGACTTGAACCACATTTGGACATCCTAAAATGAAAGATTGTACAGTGTTTTGCAAAGGAGAGGGAAAGGTCTGTGTTTCCAGACTACTGGGTTACTGAAGGAGGCGAGGACTGCTCGGCCTCATTCCATTCTACAGGGGCTTTCTGAACTTTGAAGTGCATGCAAATCATCTGGGGACCATGCAAAATTCAGACTCTGGTTCAGTAGTCCTGAGGGAGGGTCCGAAGTTGTGCAGGTCTGACAACCTTCCACATAACGGTGACCTGGTTGTTCCAGGATAAGACTTTGAGTAGCAAGCCCTAGGCAGTACCTAACACCTCAGTGCAGGTCCCAGCCTCCCAGAAACTACCCGACAGGGCAGAGAAGTTCTTGACTCTGAATGTACATTGGAAACACTTGGGAGGGGGGATTTTCCATCTACTAACTCTTGGTCCCCAGCCCCAGTCAATGAAATCATAATCTCTGCTATGTGCTTGGGAATCTTTTTTCATTTTTTTTTTTTTAATTCTACTGCGCTTTTTAATGCAGGATTAAGAACCACTGGCCCAGAGAGTTCCGGACTTGAAGACAGGAGCTGAGAGTCTAAGTTATGACTCTGTTACATACTATTTGTTTGACCTTGACCTTCCCTGTTCCCAAATTCTCTCTGTATGAAAAGATTCTCAAAGCACCAGCAGGAGCCATTATACCACCAGATATCAATGGAGTCTTGAAATCTAGGATTCTAGGATTGCAAAGCTCTAGAATTCTGAGGATATAGAATTCTTACATTCGAAGTTGCAAAACTCTAGGATTTATACCATACACACACACACACACAGAGAGAGAGAGATACATATATGGAACATAAGCATTATACACATGCACACACATACCCACATACACTTTTCCTACAGCACTGCATTAGAAGTGCTTACAGGAAAGGGGGAGGGAAAACAGAGGTATATTTGGTAGAGGCTGTTTTCCAAGGTTTAATAGGGACTCTGATCAAGTAAGGTGTGCTGCTATACCTACCCACTGTTCCCACCTCCCCACCCCCAAAGTAGTCGAACTTTTAGTCAGTATTTTGAGTACATTTTTCTTTAAGAAGATTTTCAGGGGCTGCAGAAGACTAAAAAGCTAGTAAGAACTCTTTATAGCCATTTTTAACTGTTGTTAACGTAGGCTTTCTTTGGTGGTAGTAAACATTAATTCATTTGCATTCAGCAAACTCTGCTTTAGGAACATTATTTTATCATAAGTTCTTATTTTCCAGAGCTAAGGGTAGCAATAGATATAGGCCATCTCAGTGCTTATTCTGGCCAAATTGTCTCTTTCATTTTTTTTAAAATAAGAATTTTATTATTTATTTGAAAGTGGCAGAGAGAGAGAGAGAGAGAGAGAGAGATCTTCCACCTCACTCCTTAAATGCCTGGCTGAAGCCAGGAGCCAGAAACTCCACTTTGGACACTCATTGGGTCCTTGCCTGGGATCTATTAGTTACCAAGGACCCTGATTTTCTCATTGTGAATTGTATATAGTAACCTACCAGGGTTAGTATATCAAGTGATATAATATACACGAAAACACCTCATAAAACACAGCATTTACAAATCTAAGATGACCACTGTGACATTATTTTGGGGGAGTGGACTGTAGTTTTATATTAATGTAATGATTCTTTTCTGTAATGACTCCTATATCGTTAAAAAATTCCAATATTTTAGTTCAGAATTTCAGGTCAAAGTTCAATTTCATTTCACCCTAGTCATTTTGACAGGGGCACAGGTACCTGGGCCGTCTTCTGTTGCCTTACCAGGTACATTAGAAGGGAGCTAGATTGGAAGCAGAATATATGGGACTTGAATCAGCTCTCTGATATGGGATGACAGCATTGCAGATGGTGGCTTAACCTGCTGCAGGTTAACTCTACCCTCTTGGCCAAAATCTTTACATTGTACTTCAACAAGGTTCAAAAGACAAATCTAAAACACAGCACATCTATTAGCAAGTATCCACCAGACCCAAGATTTTGCACTTAGCTTCATCTACCTCTGGAGGGCGACAATGGCTGCTTGTTCATTTTCATTCTCTGCTTGGGTTATCCCCAGGAACTGCCATGCCTATGAAAACAACTGATGTTAGTACTACACGACAAAGCAGGATTACTGAAGGGCTTTAGGTGGTGTGTTTACCTGTGACAGATTCCCCAAGAAGAGCGGCCTGACTCAGAGGTGAGAACTATAAAAAGGGAAAATATCACATGCATTGCTCCCTTCAAACTCTCTTATGGCATATAAATCAAGATTCTCCATCATTATTTCCAAGCTCTTTCAGTATTTTTCTTTCCTGTAACCAAGTGCTATGGAAACCTCTGAATTACTGAGATTTTATGATATTAGGTATCTTGAAATCTAAATCTAAATATTAAAAATTATACAACTGTGAGGAAAAGGGGTAGAAAAATAACCCCAAAATGTAGCTGAATAAAGTTTACAATTGACATCTTAGGATGTACAACATGAAATTAGCTTGTAGGAATGAAAATCTAGCAGTTATTAGAAAAGGTCACCAAAAATTTAGGAACCAAGAAAAGCAAAACTCTCCACAGTGAGTTCACTCCTCTAATGTAATCACCATTAAAATGTGTAAAGTACATATAAAACATAATCAAAATGTATATGTAATTTTATAGTCTTCACTTATATTTTGTATTGTGTATTAAGCACTTTTTTCAAATTAAAAAATCCTTATCTTTTTAAATTGAAATTTTGTTGGATTAATATCCTGTTACTTAACTAATTTCCATATTGTGCTAAGGTTGTTTCCTGTCCTTTGCTATTGTAAAAACTAGGAAGAACACCTTCAAGCAGATAACCGTTTTTCACATCTAGAATGGAACTTTTTAATATGGCTAATTCTGTCTATACACTTAGGAGAGCAATATGACTTACACCATTAGAAAAGTAATATACATGGGAAAAACCTCATTATAAAAAGGATTTCACAAAGTTCTGGAAAAGTGGAATTAAAAGATGACATACATTTTCCCTGAACTTTTTGAAGCCCCCTTGAACACACCATCCTCAAATTTGCTGGGGGTAGGGATGTATTAGCGTCTTAGGAATTTCAAAATGTTTGGGGTGGGTAGGATTCTCCTATTCTAGAAATCAAAGTTACAGGCATTTTAAAACAAAGCTATAGGAAGGCACATAGAGTCATTAAAGTTGTATTAGCTTTTCCCCTCCTGGGTTATTATTATGCATACAATATTGACTCATAAAATACTGATCATTTCCTCCCGGAATATCAGATTCTTTTTAATCTTTCAAGCACACATAGAGCAGCCTTTCTTTTGATTTCACCTTCCATACAGCTTAGAGTGCTGCTTAAGAAGAGCTTGAAGAGACGCTCTTTTTTCCGGGGGCTTCTTTCCAGCCCTAGGCCACGGTGTCATCTTCACTACCCACAGAGCATTCATTATCTTGCCCTGGGGTCTCTATGGATTCAGGAGTCCTGGGCCCCTGCCTGGGATCCATTAGTTACCAAGGACCCTGATTTTCTCAGTTATGAATCAGGGATAGTAATGTATACTTTACCCTCCCAGGGTTAAAGTATCAAGTGATGCACTATACATGAAAACATTTCATAAAGCACAAATCCAAGATGACAGCTGTGACATTATTTTAGGGGAGTGGACTATAGTTTTATATTAATGTAATGCTTTTTCTCTGTACCAGTTCATATATCTTTTAAAAATTCCAACATTTTAGTTCAGAATTTCAGGTCAAAGTTCAATTTCATTTCGCCCTAGTCATTTTGACAGACAAGACATTAGGGCTTTAACTAGTAATTAATTTACTTATGATTCATACGCAAACTCAATAAACCAATAACAATGAAGCCTAACCATTGATGTGCCAGACATTGAGCTGAGCACTTTATTTGTTTGAACTAATTTATCCTTACAACACCCATTGAGATTGTTACCATTCCGATTTCCACATTGCAGATGAGGAACAAGCATGAAGAGTTTCAGTGATTTGTCCCAGGTTACACTGCTAATGGGCAGGACAGGGATTTTAGTCTACTCAGGGTAGCAAAGCCTAGAAGTGTAATTAACCCTGGTCTACATTGTCTTCTCAGGGTCATTTATACCTGTCCCTAACATTTCTGCAAGATCCTCTGGGAGTATCCCATATTGGATGATTCCTTAAGATTGCAAACAAACAAGAAGCCTTTACATCCCTGCCACTATCTTATCACAGGCCTGCAGAGGTCTGGAAATTGAGTAGACTAAGACAGAGCTACAGAACCTCTTTGGGAGCCTTGAAAACCTCTGCCTCCAGTCACCCTTTCTATCTCAAGAAAGAGGTTTTTCTAAGGTGCAATCCGACCGGATGCCTCTCTTGACAACAATCACTGTGTGATTTCTCATGACCTTCAGATGACATGCAGCTCTTGCCTATTTCTTCTCATCTCCCTCTACTGCTCTGCTTTCTACCTGACAGGAGGCTTCCTGCCCCTCTGCCTACCCATGCACCACTCTCTCTTAACAACCCGGCTCGCCTGTTGTCTTTGATCTTCCCCACTGCAAAACTCAGCTTTGGACTCACAGCACAGAAGACTGGGACTTTCTGCTCTGCTGGCCAGTGCACCCTGGGACATGGCATTTATTACATTTCATTGACTTGGCTACCTTTTCCCCCAGACAGACCATAAATGTGTCTTTTCAACTGTTATATTTTCCCAGCTCCTCAATATCTTAAGACAGGACCTGGCACAATATTTTGGGATATGGTGTATGCTCTGGAAATGTTGAATGAGTAAACGGAGGATGATTTTTGGTGTGACCTGAGACCAGACAAAGCTACACGTTGCCCCCGAAAGCAACTTGCTAGCTTTCAGGTTGGCAGTTTTGATTTTTCATTTCCTGCCCTCAACCTTTATCTTTGGACCCTGTAGGCACTGTAGGTAAAAGACTTCCTTAGAAAACAAGTGACTATTTATAACTTTCAAACAAGTATACTAAGCCCAGTTAACCCCTTTGGAAGCCTTTTCTCCGTGAAAACGCCTCCCAACACAACCCTGGCCCACCGAGTCTCCCTGATTGACACATGCAGGAGGGAGAAGGGGGAATGGCACCTCAGCATCTCCAGGGTCCTGCAGAATTGCTGCCTCCATGAACAGGATGGTGACTGGCAGGTCTCCTTCCTTTAGTCTCTTCAGACCTTCTTCAAACGCTCCCGGCCAGTCCTTGAAGGGGTTCTCAGTGTGAAAGTAATATCCCTGCAACACAGAGCGGGGGCCTTACACAACCCATTGCTTCATTTTGTCTTTCTCACCTTCAGTAAGTTCTCTTCAACTTTTATCTCACTTATTTAATGATTTTATACAATTTAAACTTAAATGAGTACTTTTGCTTTTAAAAAATTATTAGTTTCTTTTTTTAAAAAGATTTTTATTTATTTATTTGACATGTAGAGTTACAGACAGTGAGAGAGACAAAGAGAAAGGTCTTCCTTCCGTTGGTTCAGCCCCCAAATGGCCGCCACGGCCGGAGCTACGCTGTTCCGAAGCCAGGAGCCAGGAGCTTCTTTCCTGGTCTCTCACGTGGTTGCAGGGGCCCAAGTACTTGGGCCATCCTCCACTGCCTTCTCGGGCCACAGCAGAGAGCTGGACTGGAAGAGGAGCAACCGGGACTAGAACCCAGCACCCTTATGGGATGCTGGCACCGCAGGCAGTGCGCCACCGCACTGGCCCCCAAAATTATTAGTTTCTAATTATGAATGTAGTAAATTTTAATGGTATAAATTTTATTACCTTGTATAAATTTTTAAAATGTTTTTAAAAGATTTTATTTATTTATTTGAGAAGCAGAGTCACAGACAGTGAGGGAGAGAGAAAGGTCTTCCCTTTGCTGGTTCACTCCCCAAATGGCCACAACAGCCGGAGCTGTGTTGATCTGAAGCCAGGAGCCAGGAGTCAGAAGCCTCCTCCAGGTCTCCCATGCGGGTGCAGGGCCTAAGGACTTGGGCCATACTCCATTGCTTTCCCAGGCCACAGCAGGGAGCTGGATTGGAAGAGGAGTGGCCGGGACTAGAACCGGCACCCATATGGGATGCCGGCACTGCAGGCAGAGGATTAACCTACTGTGCCACGGCGCTGGCCCCTAACCTTGTATAAATTCTAGATGATACCAAATACTAGTCAGCTATGGAAAGGGAAAGTAACACCGGTTGATCCTGCTCTCTGTGCCAAATACTGTGCTGGGAAAAAGCGGACCCAAAGAGTTATCATGCCAAAGCCAGGATTCACAGGATCCACACTGAACAGCTTATGGCAACTTTGACCTCTTGGTGCTAAAGAATGAAGAACCCTGGCTTTGGGTGTGAACTTGACTGATTCCTCTCCAAGACCTTTTCTATGGCAGAATGATCTTTTGAAAGCTATGACTTTGTGGCTACAAAAAAAAACACAAAAAATTACCCATAATGCCACAACCTAATTATAACCACTGTTAATAATTTGAAATCTGTTTTTCTACTTTCCTACTTTCTTTATTATTTTCATTTTAACCATTTCCCCCTAATATTTTAAAAATACTGACTCTTTATAGAAATATTTTTGTAAAGTGCTGCCTACCTACTCCCTAGAAACATATCACCTACTGTATGTGGGTACTTCAGTAAGTTTGTGGAAAAATGGAATTAAAAGATGTTTATTTTAATGTAAAACATTGAAATCATGCACAGTTTTTTCATAATATGCATTTTCCATGAAACTTCTGAAATCCCCTTGTTCATCTTTTTATTACTATGCTCTTTGGAGAACTACCAACCATTGTAGAGCCACTGGGACTTGCTGCATAACACAGCCAATTGCTCACTGCACTGGACCTTTTCTGGGGCTCCTATCAGGAGAGAATCGTTGAGAAATCCCCTCAGGACTTAACCTGGCAGTGGGAACAGCACCTTTTCCATTAGGTTTCTTTAAGGCTGTGCAATGATGGCCTGTGAAATAGCAGCTGTAAACCCCATTCTCTTCCTTGCCACTGACATCACTTCTGTTGCTAACACAAGGACAGGACTCACATGACTGGCAATGTGGGATAAGCCCCATTCTTGTTCCAACCCTAAATGCCAGTTCAGCAACTGGCCAGCAGTCAGGATCCAAGCTGCAGTTGGCTGCCAAACTGTCTGAACGCTGATAAAAATAAGAGTGTTTCCTTCCAGCTTGGCTGCCTCCACACATCGGATTATTCTGTTTCCATGTATTAGAATTTCCTCTAGGTCAGATTGACATTAAGTTGTGTTTTCAATTTTTGGATTTTTGACAAAGTAATTATTGACTATAAAATGTGATCTGAAGAGGTTGAGAAAATAGGTGAGCTTTTGTAAGAACAGATTCTTACCTTCTCACTGGCTGAGATTGTCACTTGAGTCTGGGATTCTTGGTTCTCAGATATCCAGTTTCTCCTGGCCATTTCTTCCCATTCTGCTTGCATCTTATCCCAAAACTCTGTATCTGACTAGGAGACAGGAAAAGTGAAGAGAGGTGAGTTTAAGAATATGCTACGTTATATGGTCCCTTCTCAGAGAAATATTTTTCCTTGCAGATCAAAGTGAGTGCAGAGGAGAAGGGAAGTGTCCAGAGTAGCCACATCCTTGGATCCTCGTGGTTGAAGAGCTTCTGGAGGGAGCAGAGTGCTCAAGGCGTTGAAGTGGACTGGTCCTGACTTTCTCACATCGGAAAGTAACTACGACGGAAGACTCAGGATCACACATACAATTCAGCTAAAAATCCGCTGTAGAAGCTCCTAGACTTATGATAGCATTACCCATCATAAACTGAAAACATTGTAAGTTGGAAATGCATTTAATGCACCTACCCTACCAAACGTTGCAGTTTAGCAACACAGGGCACAAGGATATCGGTTGCTTCTCTTTCAGATTGAGGACTGATTGGGAGCGGAGGCTTCTGCTTGCTGCCCAGTATCATAAGACAGCCTTGTATCTCCTATCACTAATCTGAGAACAAAGCAAAACTCAGAATTTGAAGCACTGTTCCCACTAAATGAGTATTTTTATGGCACCACCCCAAAGTTGAAAATTTGTTAAGTAGAACCACATTAAATAGGGCACCATCTATACTTGTGCAGTTTCAAGTGTGGGCCCCAGGCATACATTGGGAAGGGTGCTCCTAAGGAATGAGCAATGAACACGACTGCTTTGAGACTGTCTGGGCAGTGATCTGGAAAGCCAGTCAGCTATGGAAAGGGAAAGTAACACCGGTTGATCCTGCTCTCTGTGCCAAATACTGTGCTGGGAAAAAGCGGACCCAAAGAGTTATCATGCCAAAGCCAGGATTCACAGGATCCACACTGAACAGCTTATGGCAACTTTGACCTCTTGGTGCTAAAGAATGAAGAACCCTGGCTTTGGGTGTGAACTTGACTG
This sequence comes from Lepus europaeus, assembly GCF_033115175.1. Classification (NCBI taxonomy): domain Eukaryota; kingdom Metazoa; phylum Chordata; class Mammalia; order Lagomorpha; family Leporidae; genus Lepus; species Lepus europaeus. The sequence continues at coordinate 100,109,314 of NC_084828.1, read as the reverse complement.
ATTCCTCTCCAAGACCTTTTCTATGGCAGAATGATCTTTTGAAAGCTATGACTTTGTGGCCCCTCCCCCATTACATCATCCATAGGGGAAACAGGCTATTTTTTTACTTCCTGGGAGGTACACGTTTCTAGACTGAAGCAGAATTCTTCTACAAGAGCCGTCGCTGGTTCCTTCTCAGTTAAGCCTGAAGAGAGTAAGTTAGGTGGCCCAGAGGGAGAAAGTAGGAATGAGTAGTTTACAGAATTTAAGAGAGCTAGGGAACAGTGCCACAGATAGGGAAAGAGATGGAGGGTGGTGGGATCTGCTGAGTGGTACTTTCAGGTGGTTCCCAGGCCAGCTGGCCTGACCTCAGAGAAGGATGGATGATGGAGGGCATATCTGTGGAGGGGCAATTTGGGACCCCCACATGGCAGGGAAATAGAAACTGAATTCCAATGAACCACTTTGGCTTGGATGGCAGTTAGCAGTGCCAGTGCAGACAAGAGGGTCGACCCTGCCCTTGTTTTCTGGTGCTCCAAGAGTCTCCTGGAGTCCATGCCAGAGTCTAAGTTACCTACCAGTTTGCTGAGAGGCATGCTTGGAAACAACTTTGTTAGTATTTTTTAAAGAAAAAGCAACAACAACAACAAAGAGATATCCCTTGCATATCTGAGTCTAGGACTGGGTTTCACACTTTTAACTTGGGAATCTCTATTTCTATGATTCTAAGTCCTGTGACAACCCCATCAACGTGACCTTTTAATCCTCCTGGTCTGCTCTAGGATGGATGACCTGAAACAAGAACTCTGCCTTCCAGATTGCTCTGAATGATAACCATGGCCTTATTTCTCACGGATACCAATGTGCAGTGAATATGAACCACGCTGGAGTGATTTAATCCCAAGCTACTAAATAAATAGTCAGTCTCCATTTCCTCCTTTTCTATGCCCAGATTGTTCACTGCTAGCCTCGAAGTAGGTTCTGTTCCTTTGGTGGGAGCCTTCCCTCCATGAAGGCTCAGGGCAGCAAAGGCCTTGACAACTCGTAACTGAGACGCTGGAAACACAGGAATGACTGATGGCAGTCTCGTGAAGGTCAGCAATAAAATCCCAGATTTCTTTTTGCATGAATCTTGCCAGTAGAATGTCAAATTGTGCAGACAGACTGATCTCAAATATATAAAAGCAAAGGCTAGATAAAAGATGCGGAGACAACACTCTCCCACGTTAATAATACTCTGAAGAGATGAAAGGAAATGATGGGAGATGTTTTTCTTGGTTCTTTTAACTTTTTCATGCTTTCTGATTTTTCTATATCTTCTTAAAGTTGGGAGTACAACTTACCTGCCTTAGAAATGAAGAAAAATCTATTTGGGGAACTTCACATTGTTTATTAATTTCCTATATTCCCCCTGGGGGATGTAGAGGCAGAGGACTTTGCATACTTCCTAAGACAGATCCTTTCCCCTGTTAGGAATCCTTGAAATTCAGAGCAGTGATGGTTAAGACTCAGCTTGAGACACTGGCATCCCATATCAGTTCAGGTTCAGGCTCCACTTCTGATTTCAGCTTGCAGCACAGTTTAAAGCGCTATCATCTGCAGTGCTGGCATCCCATATGGACACCAATTCAGGCTCCACTTCCCATCCAGCCCTCTGCTATGGCCTGGGAAAGCAGTAGAAGATGGTCCAAGTCCTTGGGTCCCTGCACCCACATGAAAGACCTAGAGGAAGCTCCTAGCTCTTGGCTTGGGATCGGTGCAGCTCTGGCCATTATGGCCATCTGCAGAGTGAACCAGTGGATGGAAGACCTCTCTCTCTCTACCTCTACCTCTACCTCTGCCTCTCGGTAACTCTGCCTTTCAAATAAATAAATTAATCTTCAAAAATTATGCCTTCTGAATGAAGGAATGAGAAGTATTTATATTGTACACACCTGAGTTATAAAATATTATGTCTTCTTACCTAAAGTTTCATACTGGAGCAGTGGCTGGAAAACAGAGCCTCAGCTGAGGTGTGGCTGCTGGGCTCCCATTAAATGAGATACCCTAGGACTCACTGTTACTACTCAAAAAAGTTACTGCTGACTAATTAAAGTGCATGGCACAGCGTTCACTTAATTACAGAAGACTACTTTTAGCATAATCAATTTTCACCCAGTCTCAGAATCTAGATTTCCTTCAGGTAGCTGCAATTAACACTGTGTTTTTTTCTATTTTAAATCAATTTTAGAGAACCTTGAAAACACACTTGAATTTTAAACATTAAAGACATGACTGAGGGGTTTTTATTTTTTAATGATTTTCCAATTTTCCTGGGATTTTGGTAGATTATTTTTATACTCAACATGTAACAAGCTTAGGTGTTACATCAGAAATGAGTGCTTGCAATTCTTTCCCATTTTTCAGAACAGCTTGCAGATAACAATAGCATATACTCACAAAAAACATGAAGTACACAGTATGAAGGTTGGAGAAGGTTTCTTTCCAGACAGACCTGGGATCAAGTTATCTGAGTCCCGTTTTGCTTACTTTTAAAGTGAAGACATAAATAACGACTTTTTATTATGATAACCGAATGAGAAAATGTATCTATCAAACACAGGGGAGATGCTCAGGAAGAACAGATGTTCTTACTGGTGTTCTTGTACCATTGAGAAAAACATGAAGAATGAACATAAAGTTATCCATAATCCTAAAGGTCAAATGTACATGCTGTGAATATCTTGGTGTTTTAATTTGCTGTCAATACATTTTCTTCTAGAAACTCTCCCTGTCTTCCTTTATATCTTCCCTTACACCTAATTATTCAAAAATAGGAGCAAGGTTAAGAAAATTGTGTCAAAGCCTCTCTAAGTACTGTTATCTGGCAAATAAAATGGTTTTTATTAGAGGCTGGCATTGTGGCACAGTGGGTAAAGCTTACGTATGCGAGCATATAGGATAAACTTGACTAGGTTTGTGAGCTGGACGACCATGCCTTCACCACTCCCCTGTGTGATCTCATGCCTCTACCTGATCACACCTATGTGCCACCTGCCAATCAGGCTACATGACCACTCCCCTTTGGAAGTGGATAAAAGGCCTGAAACACGGTGGGCCTGGCCCTTTTCCCCTTTTGGCCTTTTTTACCATTATGGACCTTTGATGCCCTGTTGCCCCACGCTTTTGGGGCCTGTGGCCTTCAGGCTGCCCATGCTCTCTGCCTTGACTTTGTTGCCTGTGATAAGCTGCTTGCAACTGCTCTTAACCAAGCGCTAGCTGCACATGGCTCTTGACCTGCTGTCTGCTTGGTATGGCCCAAACTTAATTTCCAGACTTTGCTTTCTCCCTTAAAGCCCTCACTCTCTTATGTATTTCTCTCACTGAATAAAAAGCTTAAAAACGTATCATGCTACCTGGTCTATTTGAACCAGTATTCAGAATTCTTCTCAGAATACGTGGCAAGAACCCACAAAGCTTATTAATATGGGAAACACTGATAAGAAAATCGGTATCAAAGCTGCTACCTGTGACAGCAGCATCCTATACGGGCACTGGTTCATGTCCTGACTGCTCTACTTCTGATCCAGCTCCCTGCTAGTAGGCTAGAAAAAGCAGTGGAAGATGGTTCAAGTATTTGTACTCCTGCCACCCATGTGGGAGACTCAGATGAAGGTCCTGACTCCTGGCTTCAGCCTGGCCCAGCACTGGCCGTTGCGGCCCTTTGGGAAGTGAACCAGCAGATGAAGATTTCTCTCTCTCTCTCTCTCTCTCTCTCTCTGTAACTCTGACTTTCAAATAAATAAATCTTTAAAAAAAAAAAAAACCAGTATTTATGAAGAGTCCATTATCACATAAAGTAGTCCTTGAGTTACAGTGGCTTTTGATAAATAGCTTGATGTCAATTATAGAAAAACAACACTGGGGAAAAGGTTGTAGAGAAATGCACCAACAGCCCTGCATTTAAGGGCTGGGAACTTCCCTCGCCCTCCTTGTACTTTACAACATTTCCCAAAGTTTCCATTGTTAGGATGTGTTATTTTGGTGGGAAAGTAAGACTTGGTTAAAATGGGAAGCTTCCTTCCAATTTCAGTTCTTCCTGATGTCTTTCTTAATGACCCCTTATTAGCTCAATTGCTGCCTCGGAATGCTTTCAACTCTGACATTCTGTACCAATGCCGTGGAAGAAGAGAGGTATGTAATGGGAGCTGCCATTATCCTGTGAACTTGGGCAAGTCATTTTAGCCCCTGGGTGCTTTATCGTTCCTCCCTTGTAAAGTGAGAAGACTGGGTTTCCTACCTCAAGATTCTTTTATTACTCATAGATGGACTCAGATTAAAATAAGGGAGAGGGAAGATTTTAGCATAAGATCACTTTTTACAAGGGAGCCTCTTGCCTATTCACTGAGTTTCGAAAATTGTAGTTCAAATTATTTCCCCAAAGCATATTTGATGTTTAAAAATTTCTATGAAAGGCAGAGTGACGGAGAAAGAGGGATAGACAGAGAAAGAGATCTTCAATCTGCTAGTTCATTCCCCAAGAACCCAGGGTCCTGGAATTCCAAACGGGTCTCCCATGTGGGTCACAGGGGCCCAAGTATTAGGGTCATCATCTGCTGCTCTCCCAGGCTCATTAGCAGGGAGCTGGATCAGAAGTAGAGCAGCCAGGACACGGACCAATGCTCCCTTGTGGGATGCTGGTGCTGCAGGTGGAGGCTTACCTGGTGGAGGTGGAGGTGCAGCTTACCTGCTGCAGGTGGAGGCTACAATGCCAGCTCCCATATTTGACATTTCCTTCACTTTTTTGATTATAATACTGGAAAATAAAATACTCTAAGAACAGTGAAAAATTAAATATTAGTTAAATTAAAATATAAATTTTCTTATTTTTTTATTTGACAGGTAGCGTTATAGACAGTGAGAAAGAGACAGAGAGAAAGGTCCTCCCTCCGCTGGTTCACTCTCCCAATGGCCGCTACGGCCGGTGCTGCGCCGATCTGCAGCCAGGAGCCAGGTGCTTCCTCCTGGTCTCCCACGCCGGTGCAGGCTCCCAAGCACTTGGGCATCCTCCACTGCACTCCCGGGCCACAGCAGAGAGCTGGACTGGAAGAGGAGTAACCGGGACTAGAACTGGCGCCCCAACTGGGACTAGAACCCGGGGTGCCGGCGCCGCAGGTGGAGGATTAGCCAAGTGAGCCATGCCGCCAGCCGCCTAAATTAAAATATAAAGAACAATTAAACAGCAATTTGTTTTAGAACAAGGGAATTTTTATGAAATGAAACATGTTATTAGTTTTAATTTGCCAGTTTAGTTTAGTTACCCTTGAGTTACAATAGAGGAAATTTTCGATTTTGTGTTCAGCCATAATTATTTATTAGAAAGTTCCTGGGGTTTTGTTATAAAAGAATTGATCAATGTGAGATTACATGCCAATTCTGCCTGTGAGGAGTTTGCCTTTCTTTTTGCCTCTTTAGAGTTCTATTGATTAACTGTCATGGTATCAAAACTGAAAAAGAAAGGAAGGAAGGAAGGAAGGAAGGAAGGAAGGAAGAAAAGCCAACCAATTCTGCATATGCAGAAGACAGTCCCTCTGTTATATAGCAGGAATGAAAACCAGCACACAAGTTCCAATAAAGTATTTACCACAACAAATATATTTTGTTGAAATGAAATTATGTGTACATTAGTTTTGAGCCTCATTGTCCTTTGGGGCCTGTAGCCCAGGCTGGCCTGGAGTGGCCAGCTCCTGTTGGATCCTGAAAGATCCCATGTGGCTGTCCAAAGAACACATCCTACTTGGGGCTGCATCCTGACCGAGGATGGGTCAGAATGAGTCTGAGCCCTGTGTGCAGTCCTCCGTGGCCTGCGTAGTGACAGTCATTGACAAACTGGAGTTTATTCAGTCAGGCAAGAGTGACCATGAGCAGGTGTAGTCCCGCTGATGAAGAATGAGTAGGGGAGCAATTTGCCTGCTGGAGCAAAGCTCGGGAGGCTGGTGAGAGCTGGGCATGCCAGCTCAGCCTTGTTTTTCAGACAGCAAAATCAGATGAATGAATGGCATTTCCAGGGGACAGATTTTTATCAAATGCACTATAATACTTCCTTAAAATGGAATGGGCTCCCTCCTTCTCAGAAGGTTGGATTACAATATCTTCAAACAAGGGCGCAAGGAGCCATGTGAGGAGTGCTGAAAAGACCATTCTCAGATCAGATGGAAATTTGATGGATCCTATGGTTCCTGACAACTCTTAGTATCTCCAGTTGCACTGTTATTAATGAACTGATTTACTGAGTCAAACAGGATGGCTCAAAATTAATAAATTTCCCACTGGATAAGAAATGGATGTGTCATGCATTTCCCTTTCTCCGTCTAAACAGTAAAGAGAGGGAAATACATGGGCTTTGTCCTCAGCAGAATGGGATGGAATCCTGGCTATGCCCAAGTCCTGTTACCTTAGGCAACTGGGTTCATCTCTACAGTTATCTGTAAAATGCAAAAAATCTCCTGTTATGGTCCTAAGGATTAAGCGAAGCAATGTACATGAAGTGGTTAGAACTTATAACAAATGAAGGCTAAGGAATCTGGCAGTTAATGGTATCTTATTAGTAGTAAATGAAAAAGAGCATGTCCCAGGATGGAGAGAGGAAACCATGAGATCCAGAGTGTCGAAAAAATAAAAATCCTGTCCCTAGTACTCAACACAGATTTTTCTGCTTGCCTCTGTGATGCACTTCTTTGTTTAAATAGTTGGCTATGATGGCAGATGTCGGCTGGTTCTTGGACAGCAAGCCTGAGGCTCTCACCAAGCAATGCACCAACAGGGTCACTGCACAAACACGGGGAAGAAAAACTAGAAATGATGGGAAGGCAGGAGAGTGCACAGGAGGCTGAAGATAATGCAAAGCAAGGCTTGAGCAGGATGTTGGAAATAAATCAGAAATATTTCTAACAGAATTTAAGGTCATTCTCTGTTCTTTGCTTCCTCTTCTTCCTCACCTTGCAAGGGGATAAAGAGGCATGGAGGTTAAAGGACAAACAGCAAAACCTGTTGTCCAAATGGGAAGGGATCACTTTTGAAAGGCGTTCAGCATGCTCTGTAGCTAATGAATGCCTTTGCAGAATGGCGTCGTGCCTGATTACATCTTTGGTCTTGGCTCCAATGGCATCTACATTCACACAACAGAACTGCTGCTGATGTGCACTGGGCTATGCCCAGGGTTTCCTGCTGCTTTGGGACTAAGGTTTTGTGGGGCTAATTTCTCAGAGGCTGGTTATTTTCTGCAGGCCTCCTGGCTGCTGTCTGGGAAAGGAGGGCAGGTGACTCTTGCTACTTTACCACAGGCTTGAAGAGATGAGGAGACGGTGCTTGGGTTTGAGCCTAGTCTCAGGCTCCCTGTAATGACAAGTCACGTGACAAAGGAAGCCAGCATGTGGACAGTGAACTCCAGCAGTGTGACTCAGTTCCAGAAGGGGTATCTTTTCAAGAAAAAGCCACATGGAAATTCCCTATTTGTTTTTGAAAATAAGGTGTTAGACATATCCATTAAATCCAGTGTTTGTCATTGTGCTTTGTATTATGAGACTATTAAGTAAAACAAGATAAAAACATCTAGATGTTGATGCTCCCCTCAAGAAGTTCACTCTCTGATGATGAAATAAAAATAGTGATAATTGGGGCCAGCACTGTGGCATAGTGGGTAAAGCAATTGCCTGCAACACCAGCATTCCATATAGGTGCCAGATCATGTCCCTGCTACTCCACTTCCATTCTAGCTCTATTCTAATGGCTGTGGAAGATGGCCCAAGTGTTTGGGCCCCTGTTATCCACACTGGAAACCCGGAAGAAGCTCCTGGCTCCTTCAGCCTTGTCAGGCCCTGGCTGTTGCCACCTAGGGAGTGAACCAGTGGATGGAAGATCTCTCTTTCTCAGTCTCTCATGTTCTTTTTTGTGTAAATCTGAATTTCAAATAAATAAATAAATCTTTAAAAAGTTGATAACTGTAATTCAGGATAGAGTGAAAAATATAATGTAAAAGAGATGAAATTGCTGCTCCATGTTACACTTTTAGTGGTAAATGATGGAGCCAGAATTCAAAATAGTTTATTCTTTGTGTCTTCCCCAAAATGACTTCAGCAGCATTTCTTCACACCTTGCCACACCCTGTGAAGAGCTGGAATCTGCAGCCCTGTCTTTGAGCACCTGCCCTGACAAACAGACGCAGTGGAAGTGACCTGGTGTGACTTTTGAGGGTAGGCACCAGAGGGTGATAGAGTCTTTGGTTGCCTCCTCCTCTTTCTTTGGGGGAACTTTTCCTTGGAATCTAGCTAATATGTTGTGTGGAAGCTCAAGCCCCAAACAAAGGCCTCATGTAGGTTTCCTGGCTGTCAACCCCAGGTCATCTCAGGTGACCACCAGCATAACAGTCTGACGGGTGAGTGAGCGTCTCTTCAAGTGACTCCAGTCTCACCTTGACCCCAGGTTTCAAGCCACTCTGACACCTTGTGGAACAACATGAGCCATCCTCTCTAAGCTCTTCCTGGAGTACATACTTTTAAGTAAAGTAAATATTGCTGTTAGAACCAGCAGGTGTTGGAGTACAGTAGCACCCCCTTATACATGGGGTTATGTTCCAAGACCCCCAGGGGATGCCTGAAACCATGGATAGTACCAAAGCTCAAGATCTACTGTGTTTTTTCCTATAGTTAGAAACCTATCATGAAAGTTGATGTTGTAAATGGGGCCCAGCAAAAGCTTCTCAACAATAACTCACCACAAAATAGAATCATTATAATAATATACTGCAACAAAAGTTTTGTAAATGTGCTCTCTGTCTCTTCAAAGAGCCAAGATGAATACTAACATTTTGGGGTCATAGTTGATTGCAAGTTACTGAAGCAGGGGGATTGGTAATTTATCCCGCCTCCATAGTAACTGAATGAATTATGACTACTTTACAGTCAGAAGACTGGAGCAGAAGAGAAAGACAGGACTTAGAGAAGGGACCCTAAGACTGGGGGGGGGGGGGGGCTTCCTGAGAGTCTGGCAGACTAATGAAGTCTGTGTGAGCATTTTCCAAAGGAGTCTTCTAGGAACAAAAAGTTCTGCGGTCAACTGAGTTTGAGATACTCTGGGTTGAGTTAGAGGCTGCCAGACCTGGCACAGCCTCTCCTTGACCAAACACCAGTCAGTCTCCTCCAGCCCTCTTCTCAACTAATCTCAAACGTGGGCTTCCATGTGTTTCAGAGTCCAGTTTCAGCAAGAGTCCTCCTCAAGCAGTGTAGACAAAAGTCTCCATCTCTGTATCTGATCATCCTCATGTCTGATCAGGTTCGTCGTTCCCTGCCATCACCCAGCCTTTCTTCAGCAAGACTCCCGTCAAGGCAGTTTAATCAGAATCCCTCCTATCCTGGACGTTTCCTTTGAGTCATTTCCACCCACTGATGCCCCAACCCTGCTTTTGGCAATCCGTCTGTATTTGTCTCTGCTATATTTGGAGCTGAGCCCTGCTCTACACTGAGGTCTTTTTTTCTTTTTTTTCTATTGCAATAGTTCCTGAATAAAATCTGTGTCCACTATTTTAACAACTCTCCAGTTCTGTTTTCATTAGCAGAAATAGTCAAGAGTCACTTTTTCTCCATTATCATCCTAGGTGCCAAATTTTACAAAGAAATCCAGATTTCAGAGGCAGGTGTTGTGGCATAGAAGGTTAAGCCTCTGCTTGCAATGCCGCCATCCCCTAGGAGTGCTGGATGGGGACATGGCTGCTCAAGTTCTAATCCAGCTCCCTGCTATTGAGCTTGGGAACGCAGTGGAAGATAGCCCAAGTGCTTGGGCCCCTGCACCCACATGGGAGACCAGGAAGAAGCTCCAGGCCCCTGGCTTAGGCCTGGCCCAGGCCCAGATGTTGCAGCCATTTGGTGAGTGAACCAGCAGGTGGAAGCTCTCTCTCTCTCTGTGTCTTTCCTCCTCTGTTTGTAACTCTGTCTTTCAAATAAATAAAAAATAAATCTTTAAAAAATGCAGATTTCAGACATTTTATGAAGATCTGCTACCACATTTCTAGATACAGCAACGTTTGTGGTACATGTGATCTCCACTTTATCCAATCACTACCAGGTCTTTATCTTTACATGGCTTGGCCCTGGCAGTAACAGAATTTGTAACTTCCCCTCAGAAGTAAACAAGCTGCTCACTTGTGAATTCCCAGGACCTTAGCAAGGAACATGTAAGGGGTGGATGTAAGCAGTAGTGCTAAGTATATTTTGCCTTGAACCGTGTGTGTGTGTATGCATATGTGTGTGTATGTATGCTCTCGTGTGTGTGTGTGTGTGTGTACAGGGTTCTGTAGAATATGGCTTGGGAAATGCTGATATAGAGACCCAGGATGTGAGCATTTAAAATTTCGCAAGAACAGAGAACTTGGTAGAATACATTTTGTGTATGCTGAAACCGGCTCACAGGGATAGGAGTTTACAACACTGTTTTTATGTGATTGTTTTCAGTGAAACATCTCCAATTAAGCAGCAGGTTTTCTCATCCTCACATCTGCTGTGTGAATCAGAATTCTTCAAGATTTTGTTGTTTTTATTGGTCCGGAAAGGGAAATGAAACCCAGAATGTGAAGGGAAGAATTAAAATAAATCTTTGTTTGTTTGAAAAGACAACTCAATTGAAATATTTATCTTTCCAATACTAACTAGTCACTCATAATGGCCTTGAAACTATATATAATTGTGTATAGAGAGTGGAAAAAGACCAGAGCAAACATAAAAAAGTGAAAACAGTTAATTTATCAGTGTGGTGGGATTTCTGGGTAGTTCCTGACCTTTCTTCCCCAACTTTTTGATTTGCCATATTGTTGCTTCTAGAATGACTCAAATAAGAGAAAATTTCTGATGAAGAAATTATTTTCTGTTGACCAGCAAATTTTAAGTTCTATGGTTGTTTCAGGACTTGCAAAACTAATAGCATCTAAACATTGCCACGTATTGGGAATAGTGCTTAAAAGCAGGTTTTTGGAGTTAGACAATGTTTGAAACCCAGCTCTGACATTTGAAAGCCCTGTGACCTTGAACAAATTACTGAATCTGTGTCCCAGTTTCCTCTCCTTAAGTTGCCTGATGGGGCTGTTGTGAGCACTGAGTGAAATGATGAATATAAAACACTTGGCTTTGCCGGTGCTGTGGTGTAGTGGGTGAAGCTGCCGCCTGCAGTACAGGCATCCCATATGGGCACCAGTTTGAGTCCTGGCTGTCCCACTTCTAATCCAGCTCTCTGCTATGGCCTGGGAAAGCAGTAGAAGATGACCCAAGTCCTTGGGCCCCTGCACCCTCATGGGAGACCTGCAAGAAGCTCCTGGCTTCGGATTGGTGCAGATCCGGCCGTTGCGGCCAATTGGGGAGTGAACCAGCGGATGGAAGACCTCTCTCTCTTGCTCTGCCTCTCATTCTCTCTCTGTGTAACTCTGCCTTTCAAATAAATACATAAATCTTTAAAAAACAGCACTTGGCTTAGGGATCAGCGTTGTGGTACAGTGGGTTAAGCTGTGGCTGCATGTCAGCATCCTTGAGTCCTGGCTGCTCTGCTTCAGATCCTGCTCTCTGCTAACGCTAAAACAGCTGAAGGCTGAAGATGGTCCAAGTACCTGGACACTTGTCACTCAATAGGAAACCTGGGTATAGTTTTGGACTCCTGTCTTTGACCTGGCCCAGCTCTTGCTGTTGTGGCCATTTGGTGAGTGAACCAGTGGGTGGAAGATCTCTTTGTTTCTCTCCCTCTCTGTCATTCTGCCTTTCAAACACAAAATCAGAAAAACACTTGGCTTAGAAGGCAGAAAGTGCCACCTATGGGGAGCATTCACAGCTACAAGGAATGCAACTTTAGAATGTTTAGGAATAAAATATTTCTTTCCTCCTTCCTCTTCCTTTGAAGCTGGCTGAGATTGCCAGAGGGATTAGTTTTGATGTGGTCTCCTTTGTAATAAAAAGAATTAAACTGGCTATATCTAATGCTCATATAAGTACTAGCTTCCACTTAGTGGAAACAGTTTTTTTCCCCTTCGGTCCTTATGGAATATTTAAAGAAAAAAACGGGGTCAGTAATTTTGCCAGGAAAAATTCAATGCCTAGCTCACTCTGCACTGATACTTCGACTGCCTCCTTTTTCTCTGTGACTGTCTGATTGTCACAATGATTGACCAGATGTGAAGATACAGCATGGAACCGATTTCTTATCCTGAGGCTACTGGGTTAGGAAAATGGTTGAAGCTGTTTCTTTGACACCGAAATCAAACTGGGTGACTCAGCAGCAGGGCAGGATTCTGAAAAGCTGCCAGGAATTCCCCAGCCCTGGATCTAGTAGTGTCGGTATCGTGTGGAAGGTGAACATGTGTATGCTACTTGAGCTAACATCCAGCTGCTCATGACTATGTGGAGCTAGACAATTTCTGTTATCCCCACCAATGTCTTAAAAAAATTTCCAGATGGCCAAATCATCCCACATTCCGCTCCTTGTGTATTGATTTATTGGTCTGTGAGGACTAATTTGGACAGAAGTAGAGAAATATTTTCTCTGCCAAAGATACCAGGCGTTGCATCTAGCTTATTGGCAGCCATTGCCTCATTCCCAGCATCAAAACACAGATGAAGAGAGGCCCAATAAAATGCCAGGCCAGAGATTCTAATGGCCCAGGAAAAAATTCACTGTCTGAGCCCAGTTTTCTGCAGAACCTGACAAACAAAGGAGAGGAAGCTATGTGTAACTGAAAGTCTTCTATTTTCAGTTACTCGACAGTATTGGCAAGATTTGCTGGACTTCAACAACATGACATATACCTGTATTGGTCTCAAGAGCTATTAAGTGATTAAAAAATTTTGAAATGCCACATAGAACACTTTTAAAAAGAAATACTTATATGTACAAGATAGTAATGCTTTTCTAATGTCTTTATAAAATGGGTTTTTTCATATAGAACTTTCTTGACTGGGGTAATTTATGAAGTTTAAAGGTTAATACCTTCTGAGATGGGAGAGGGAATGGGAGGTGGGATAGGAGCAGGGTGGGGGGCTTGGGGGAAAGAACCACTGTATTCCTAAAGTTGTATCTATGTAAAAATGTACTCATTAAATAAAAAAATCAATAAAAATGTTAATACCTTCTTAAAGTATTACATATATTCTTACATTTAATCCCACTTATTCTGTAAACATTGCTGACAAGTTTTCTAAGTGGCAAGCAATGTTCTAGTCAGCAGGGTGTAGCAATAGAACAGATGCTGGTCCTGTCACTGGAGTGTGTAGTCTGGTGGGATAGAGACAAACGTAATGGAGTTTTCCAAGGGCTGGCAGTAAAAGTGCAAGTAAGGGTGCTTTGGGAGCAGAGGAGAGAAGCCAAACTAATTTTGGGAGTTCAGGATCTTCTTGGAAGCAGTAAGAACCAACTGAGACTCAAAGGATCAGCATTAGTTAGGTAATGAGGTGAGGCGAGGACTTTCCTAGTAAGAGGAGCGGCGTGTGCAAAAGCCATGAAGAAGATTACATGAGCTATTCAGGGAGTTGATAATTTGTTATTATGCCAGTGTAGACATCAAGGCAGAAGGTGTCAGAGCTGAAGATGCAGAGGCAAGAATAATCCAGATCATGAAGGATTCATAAGGTTAGGTCAATGAGTTTGGACATTATTCTAAACACAAGTGGAAAATCAGTGTTCATTTCTCCATGTCAGAAAGATTACTTTGGCCAAAGCCAGCCATTTCATCCTATTCTCCATGCTGAGGGCAGAGAGAGCAGGTACAAAGAGTTATGTCTGTGTTTGTAAGAGGTGATGGTGACTACAGTAGGTTGTTGGCAGTGGAGATGGAGAGAAATGGGTAGATTTGAGATATATTTGATAGAATCAACAGGACTTGGGGTTTAATTAGATGTGTGCATACTGGGGATTGCGGAGAATGAACGAGGAGGCTCCTCACAGAGGACACACACTCTTAGAGGTAGGAACAAAAAGGGTGAAACAGGGTTGTGAGCAGGAGCTCAAAAGTAGATGTGTTCATGAGTGTCTTTGGTATGTTCAAACATTGAGAAGGTTGTGAGCTATAATAAGAGCCAGGGATGTGGATTTTGGAATCATCAGCAAGTAGCTGGTATCATGAAAGGGATGCACTTCACCCATGAGATAAGGTCAGATAGGAAGAGGAGATATCCTCATGCTGTACTCCAAGAATACCAGCAATGAGGAACAGGCAGAGTGACAAGAAATCAGAGGGCGGGGAGAAGAGTGTACAGGCAGAAAACTCTATGGAAGAGAATCATTGAGAGAAGAAAGTACTGAACAGTGTCAAATGCCAAGAAGCTAAATTAGGCAGAAGCATGTCTATGAGAATTCACAGTAATGGAGATACGATCATCCTGTCTAAAGCAACATATATGGAATAGGAGTGGAAGCTACATTAATGTTGTATTTATGAGATACATACAAGTAAATCAATAAAAAAAGAAAGAATAAAAAGAGCAAATGAGAATAAAAAGATGGCATACACCATTGTAGCAGTAAATTACATCTTTGCAGGGCTTGTGGAGTAACTGAAACTATCTATGAGGTAGCTCAAAAGGCCCCTGTATTCACTCAACTGACTTTGTTTCTCATTCAAGTTTGTATATGTGTATCTACCTAACTACTTGTCTATATACATAATCTTTAATGTTAAACCAATCGCCTTATTTAAATGATAGCTAAAATTAAGTATGGGAGAGAAATGGGGAAAGGGCTGGCCATGTTTTCTCTTCCTATTAATTGTCTCATAGAATTGGATATCATGGAAGGAAGGAAGGAATACAGGATCGAAGGAAGGAAAGAAGGAAGGAAGAAAGAGCTCTTAGGAGAATGTAGTCCAATCCCTCCTTATGGGGGTGAACTGTGGGAAGTGGAGCAGAAGAGTGTGGTAGTATATGGCTCATACCAGGTGGTTGCAGTGGGAATAGAGAGGAAAGGGTGAATATGAGAGGTTTGCTAAATGAAGAAATAAGATGACTTAGGACAAAACTGCATTACTCCTTACTAGGATTGCTATCTTAAAGTTGTAGAGTTTTTAAAGAGCTATCAAGTATATTGAGGTGTTTGAGTTTCATAAGTGACATGTCCCAGGTCACTAACTAGTTAATAATAGAACCAGGGCCAGAACCCTTATTTTCTAATTCCTATTGTTGTACTCTTCTCATTAATGCAGCCTTGTTTCCCCTCATCCCTCCCTGCATTACTAACCTGTTCTGAGCTTTAAGGATCAATCAATGTTGTTACTTGGCAAACATTATCCTGGTTGAGCCAAAAGAGCAGAACAGAGCCCTTCTGTTTGCCTCTTGTCACTTAATTTTCTCAGACAAACCAGGTTCATTCTGTTCAGAAATACAAGGTCACTGATACTGCTCTCAGTCCCTTTTCTATCAGGATTGAAGGAAACTATAATGGAATGTTAAAATGGGACTCTTTCAGTCTAAGTTTTGGCTGAAGTTCCAAAAGAACGAAAGAAAAAAGAATGAAACAATGGGTGCCCAACTCTCTATGCGGGGCTTGTTAAAGGAATGGAAAAACATTTATATGAGTGACACATATGTACATATAAGTTTTTCAACATTTTACCTACAACCCTTATAAAAGGCCTAGAGTTGAGGAGGCCATGAGACAACCTCTCTATGAAGAGAATGGTAAAAGCTATGTGTTTCTCACGGACCAGATTTCGGTCAGCAAGGCATAAGGTGACCTTGGTCTATCCTGGATTCTACCTCCAATGCCTTCCTGGGAGGAAGACTGATGACAGACTCACTGGATTTGCAATTGGATACTCCCAGCAGGGACCTCTGGAGAGACCCACAAAAGCAGAA
This sequence comes from Lepus europaeus, assembly GCF_033115175.1. Taxonomy (NCBI): domain Eukaryota; kingdom Metazoa; phylum Chordata; class Mammalia; order Lagomorpha; family Leporidae; genus Lepus; species Lepus europaeus. The sequence continues at coordinate 100,093,481 of NC_084828.1, read as the reverse complement.
TGAGAGATATGCTTGTTAAACATTCACAACCACAATGGGCTTATGCCACATCATATATGTACCTACCACACAATGGTGGACTCCTTGCCCTGCACACTACTGCTCTGGATGCCCCTGGCGGGCTTACAGCAGAAGTGGGGAGTGAAGCCAGGAGAGAGAAGGCTCACTGGGCAGCTTCCCTACCACGCAGGATCAGGCCTAATGGAGCTCCTAGCGTGGAGAGGCAGGAAACTCTAAATAGTGGATATGGAATTGAGAGTCATGTAATTATCTCAGAGGGCTGGATATCTTGATTATTGAAACAATACTGTTCTTGAGACCAGAAGTGTCTTTATCATCTTACAGTGACTGGAGGAGCTTGGGACTGTTTTGGGTTGAATTGTGTTCCCCCAAGTCCTAACCTTTGGAATGTATGAATGTGGCCTTATTTGGAAAGAGGGCCTTTGTGGATGTCATCAAGTTCAGATGAGGTACTTAGGTCAGCCCTTAATCCAATATGATTTCTATCCTTATAAGGAAAAGGAAACTTGGACACAGGGAGGAGAGGCCATGCGAAGACACAGAAGGAAGACGGACCTGTGAAAACGGAGGCAGAGACTGCAGTGACCCCACCACAAGCCAGGGATTGCCGAGGGCTACGGAAGCTGCACGAAGCAAGGAAGGATCCTCCTCCAGAAGCTCTAATGAGAACCTGACCCTGCAACCACCTTGATTCCTGATTTTCAGCCTCCAGAACTGTGAAGCAACATGTTTATTTTGTTTGTGATGCTTTGTTGTAGCTGAACAGGAAACAAATGAAGGAGTGAACCTATGATCTCAGTCAGAGGGCTAGGGTAAGACTATGCTCACGTTTGGGGTCTGACTGCGTTGTCTATGGTAAAACAAAGCTTCTGCTCTCAAAGGTTTCTGGGAAAAAAAGTCAGATGACAAAGGAACTTAAGAAATATAGTTTTCTGGGGCTGGCACTGTGGCGCAGCAGGTTAACATCCTGGCCTGAAGCGTCAGCATCCATTATAGGCACCAGTTCGCGACCCGGCTGCTCCTCTTCTGATCCAGCTCTCTGCTATGGCCTGGGAAAGCAGTAGAAGATGGCCCAAGTCCTTGGGCCCCTGCACCCATGTGGGAGACCCAGAAGAAGCTCCTGGCTTCTGGCTCCGGATTGGCTCGGCTCCGGATTGGCTCGGCTCCGGCCATTGCAGCCATCTGGGGAGTGAACTAGCAGATGGAAGATCTCTCTCTCTCTCTCTCTCTCTCTCTCTCTCTGTTTCTGTAACTCTTTCAAATGAATAAAATAAATCTTCAAAAAAAATATAGTTTTCTATGAGAAGAAAAAAAAACAGGAGAGGAGTGGCTATGGATGTGACAGCAAACTGGAAAGTAATACACAAATAAACCCCTGTTAGCAGCCAAAAAAAAAACAAAAAACAAAAAACAAAAAACAAAAAACTTCATCCTATCCAGTTCTGCCCTAAGTGAACTAATAGCCAAAAAACACAGTGCCTGACAAGTACTCAGCAAATGCTTGTTTAATGAATGGTTTCTTGATATTGCTGAAATGTGCCCTTTCTTGAGTTCTTTCAGTTCTTTCTCATTTAATTCCTCAAATGGGCTTACCTGCATGACTTCCCTTTTTATAAATGTGAAAGCTGATGTCACATCTATTAAATAGTTTGTCCAATGAAAATGGCTTATGAGTGCAGAACTGAGATTTGAACATGGGTCTGCCTGGTTTCCAGTCTATGCTTTTCCACTCACCATCATCAGAGAAGTCCATGAAGCACTGGATAGGCATCCAATGACCCATGGCCTCACTTGAGTTCAGGTTCAGAGAACTATGTCTCATTTGAAATGATTTCTATGAATTTGGATGCAAGAGTACATTTTCTTGGTAATTTTGGTTCTTAAGAAAGGTAGTTGGAAAATTTATCTATAGAAAATCAGGCCAAGAATATCTATGTATCTGATATAAATCTCATATGCCTTAGACCCTAGACTCTGTGCTATGTTCTTGGGCTACAAAGCTAAAAAAGACAGATCCTGATCCCAAGGAGCTCAGAGTCATGTGGAAAGTAGTGCCTGGGGTATTGAAAAGATGTGAACACTTGTCTTGCAGCTATCATTCTCTGGCAGGTGATCTCAGCCAAATCAAATGACCTTTTCTCATTTCCAATTGTTTGGAGGGGATTTTCCAATTGTTTGAAGTGTGAAGCATTACACGCATGTGAGGTGGTGTCATTACCTTTTTAAATAAAAACATTTTTCTTATATGATTCGTATGTCCCCAGAGATGTGTGACAATTAAGTCGATAATGGTTGTTGCTAACTAGCCAAGCACAAAGTACGGCTGCTTAACTTCCGTGAGGATGAAACAGCTTCAGCAGCTTTTCCTTCTTCTCTTGGAGACAGAGCTTGTGATTTATTTTTAAAAGGATGTTTAGAATCTGAAGAACATTGCTGACTCAAGAGAAATGTAAAGGTCAATTGTTGCACTGAAACGATGCTCTCACAATATTTGAATAATTAAAAGGTTGTTTTCAGAGATAATTGTAGTCCCACACTTTAACTAAGTATTTAATTAAAATAAACTATAAACATGCTCTGTTTTCACATAGAGAACTCCCTAGAGCCTATTAACTGTCCAGATGGCAGGGAATAGGAGGATCAAAGCAGATTTAAATTAGGGATCACCTAAATTCTCAAAACTAGATCTAAGTAGGTTTTAAGAGACTATCTTAAGGGCCAATCCTATAGTGCAGTGGCACAGTGAGTAAAAGCTCCAGTCTGTAGTGCCAGTCTTCCATACAGTCCCCGGTTCAAGTCCCAGCTGCTCCACTTCCAATCCAGCTCCCTGCTCATGTGCGTGGGGAAGCAGCGGGAGATGGCTCAAGTGCTTGGGCCCCTGCACCCATGTGGGAGACCCAGAAGAAGCTCCTGGATCCTGGCTTCAGCCTGGCCTAGTCCCCGTGGTTGTGGCCACATGAGTGAACCAGTCGATTCACTCTCTATTTCTACCTCTCTCTCTAATTCTGCCTTTCAAATAAATAAAACAAATCTTTAAAACAAAAAAAGAGTCTATTTTACAGACTTCCTAAAACTCATTCAAAATATGAGAGAACAAGGACTTTTATTTCATTTGAGTTGGTATTTCTTGATAAAATGCTAATTTTTAAATATATATATATATATATATATATATATATATATATATATATATTTGACAGGCAGAGTGGACAGTGAGAGAGAGAGACAGAGAGAAAGGCCTTCCTTTGCCGTTGGTTCACCCTCCAATGGCCGCTGCGGCCAGCGCACCGCGCTGATCCAATGGCAGGAGCCAGGTGCTTCTCCTGGTCTCCCATGGGGTGCAGGGCCCAAGCACTTGGGCCATCCTCCACTGCACTCCTGGGCCACAGCAGAGAGCTAGCCTGGAAGAGGGGCAACCGGGACAGAATCTGATGCCCCGACCAGGACTAGAACCCGGGGTGCCGGTGCTGCAGGTGGAGGATTAGCCTATTGAGCCGCGGTGCTGGCCTAAAAATATATTTTTAAAAATATGACTATGGTATAGTGCTCCTTGTAGACAACTTAGAAAAAAATACATGAACAAAAAGAAAAAATAAGCCTACTGTTTTGCTATTTAGATAAAACCACTGGGAGTACTTTGGCAGATCTTAGTTTAGATTTTTCACCTGGGTTTACATGTAAAACCATTGCTTATGCACTCCAAGTCCAAGGGCCAGCTTTTTCTTTTCTAAACTCCAGTTTTCTCATTTATAAAAAGGAATTAAAATATATACACAAAAGAATTAAATGTGATGAGTACATTTTCTATACTTATAAAATATTTAGTAGAGGGCTTAGAACATAATAAATGCTCAATAAATGTTAGCTATTATCATTATTTTATTTTTAATTTGTGAAAATGGAAACCTGTGCATGTGAGCTCATAACTTCTTATTAGGGACATATTTACATGTCAAAAATATGCAATTATGACATTATTTTAATGATCACAGAGTATCCCATTGTCTAGATTTATCTTAACAGATTCTACCTTCTCCTATTATTGCTATTATAAAAACCTGCATCAAATATCCTTGGTCATGTATCTCAATGCATGTGGGTGATTATTTCTTTGAGATTATTAGGGAATTCCTAAGTCAAAAGGCACAAACATTTTGAAGGTTTTGATATTTATTATGAAATTGCCTTTTAGAAATATAGTATACATTTATTCTTCCACCAGTGTTGAGCATTATCATTTAAAAAATGTATTTGCCAACATGGCCAATAATGAAATTGAATTTCTCTTTAATGCTATGCAAGTATTACTGGTTGTTAAAAAGTTGGTAAACTGGTTGTTAAAAGTTTGTGGGAGAATTTTAATTAATTGAATATATTAAATGCTGGTAAATAAAATTGATAGGAGGCCATTGACTTGGACTGAGTTCTTCCGTTAGGTCCCATGAGACCAAGCCAAAATGGAGTCACTCATGTTAACCTTCCATAATTCCAAACCAAAACTAAGTTGTTTATATGACTTGCCAAGAAATCAAGAGCGAGATTACCAGATTTCCAAATAGGCCAGTTCAACCAGTATGATAAGGAAGTGTTCTGATATAGTTTCCTCTCCATAATAGGATTTCAAGGCAAAAACGTTTTCAACACAGGCTGTTAAACATATTGGTTGTTATGGAGACTATGGTCTCTAAACTAATCAGCTAATGTACTCTCTGATAATCTTATTGCGGGAAGAAGCTTTCTCATCTGAGAAGGGAAAATCGACTCTCTTTGGTGGAAGCAGGAGGGATATATTATTATGATGCAGTATTATTGATTTTCCTATCCCTTTGGCCTTGAGGTAAGGAAACATAAGAATTTGACTCTAAAAAAAGATTCAGGAAAAATTCCAGTTCCAAGAAGATTAGTAAGATTAGTTTACAAAATCAGCCATAGAGTGAAAAGCACTCGACATAATTTAGAGGTGGGTATTTTGCACAGTGGCTAAGCTACTGCTTGGGATATCTGCATTACGTATCAAAGTGCCTGGGATCAACCTACTTCTAATTCCAGCTTTTTGTTAATGCACACCCACGGGGACAGCAGGTGATGGCTCAAGTAGCTGATTCCCTTCTACCGATGTGGGAGACACACCTGGAGTTTCAGGCTTCTAGTTTTGGTCTGGCTCATTCCTGGCTGTTGTGGGCATTTGGGAGATGGAAGGTCTCTTTATGTCTCCCTCTGTCTCTCTGCTTCTTTGCCTTTCAAATAAATTAAAAAAAAAAACAAACCAACCCAGCTTGTTAGTCAAGCTTTTGCAAACTTAACTGTTAGATCACAAATTAAGAAGCATTGTTACTTAGTTATTGTCTGCCAAAGAAAATAGGATAGAAATGTCCAAAATGAATGCTAGACGACTAACTCAATAACCAAATGTATAACCAAATATAACTGGACTAATATCTTACACCGAAAAGGGAAAATATAATTCTTTGGGAACATCCATAGAGGACTGAATTCTACCTTTCGATGTGGCAGAAACTTGCATGACTTCTGCCCTTGTCCTTCCTTGGCAGTGAACACAGTTTGTGGTTATATATACCTGTGCACCATTCTTGGGAGTGTAAATATGCAGCATACCAGACATTCACCCTTGTTGTTGTAGTTTCTGGTCTAGGGAAATGATGTAACAATACAAAAGAATAATATAATTTCAAGTGGTTATCCCCATTGTAAAGAAATAATTATGAATAATTTCTATTAGAAAAGGTAATCAAGCAAGACCTCTGGAAAGAGGTGACATTTGAGCTAAGACCCAAATAACTCAGAAAAGAGAAGTCTAGGTAAGGAATACAGAATGGAAATGAGTCTGGAGGGATGAAGGGGCAGACAGGCCAGTGTGTCTGGAACAATCCGGGGGGTAGTAAGGAAGAACAAGAGGGTATGACAACAGGGATAGAACCATGTCCCAGGGGCTTTAAGTAAATATTTTGGATATTATTTTGTCATGAAAATTACTGCAGATTTTCATCAGGGAACTAATAAGATTTTAGGTAACCCTTTCAGATAACTTGGAGTGTTGTGGGAGTAGACCCTAAGGGAGAAAGGCTGGACACTGGGAGACCAAGCAGGAGGCTGTGGCAGCAGCAGTTCCAGCCTGCCTGAGGCTGCTGTGGAGTAAGGTTTGAGCAGTGGACACGACTGATGGGGTTGGATTCCTTTAGTCTGGAGGTTGGTCCAAATGACCTCTTGCTGGGTTGACTGTGACACAGCAAAGAAGGCAAAAGCGTCACTCGGGATTTTGATGTGACCAGACTGTGGGCTATTGCTGACTGGGGATAGGGACTGTTTTGGGGGATGACATCAAGAGTTCAATTTTAGGGGCAGGTGTTGGCACAGTGGTTGATTGCTGCTCGGGATACCAGTATTCCGTAACAGAGTGCCTGGTTGAGTCTTGGCTCCTCTGCTTCTGGTCAAGCTTCCTGGGAATGCACACCCTGTGAGGCAGCAGGTGATGACTGAAGCAGTTGGGTCCCTGCCATCCACAGGGGAAACCAGGATGGAGTTCCCAGCTCTTGATTTTAGCCTACCCCAAACTTGGATGTCGCAGGTATTTGAGAAGTGAATCACAGATGGAAGATCTCTCTCTTTCTCTGTTTTTTGTCTCTCTGTTTTTCAAATTAAAAATAAAAAATTAAAACACTGTTAGCTTTGTTAAGTACAACATGGATATTGGACACTGAAGTGTCAGCATCAATAGGCAAATGGAAATTCAATTGGGGATCTCTGAGGAGAGATCAAGCTTGAAAAATTCTATTAAGAGTCATCAGGGAGGCCGGCGCTATGGCTCAACAGGCTAATCCTCCGCCTGCAGCACTGGCACCCCGGGTTCTAGTCCCGGTCGGGGCGCTGGATTCTGTCCCAGTTGCCCCTCTTCCAGGCCAGCTCTCTGCTATGGCCTGGGGAGTGCAGTGGAGGATGGCCCAAGTGCTTGGACCCTGCACCCCATGGGAGACCAGGAGAAGTACCTGGCTCCTGGCTTCAGATCAGCGCGGTGCGCCGGCCGTGGCGGCCATAGGAGGGTGAACCAATGGCAAAGGAAGACCTTTCTCTCTTTCTCTCTCTCTCTCTCTGTCAACTCTGCCTGTCAAAAAAAAAAAAAAAAAAAGGAGTCATCAGGGATTAGGTGGTGTTTATATCCACAGGACTGAAAGGGAAGACTAAGGAGGAAATGTAGATGGAGAAGAGTTGACACAAGTGGAGGAGACAGAGAAGGAGACTGGGGAGGACTGACCAGTGAGGCTGGAAAAAAGCCAGTGTTTACAAAAGCCAATTGCTTAGCACACAGTCCATGCTCCGGACAGATCTGCTGAAGGAAAGCGTGCCTGGTCTGGCTTCCACCTCCTGTTGCGGGCCTCTGTTTCATTTCCCCCAACACTTCCATCCCATCCTGCACTCCGGCCACACGTTCATCTGTGCCTCTGCACATTTGCACATATCCTTCAAATGCCTTCTCTCCCTTCTGCTCCCACTCCCTCTTCCAAGTACGTGTGTGATGCTGGCTCTTCCTTCAAGTACTGGCTCCTAAGAGAAACCTCTCTGTCCCTGCCAGGCTGGGTGAATCCCCCTCTTACATGTGCTCAGAGGACCGGGGCTTACATGTGTTACAAGTACTTAATGTGTTGTATTAGTATTAAGGTTCTTATTTTCTACCAGATTTTGAGCAAGTTGAGGGTAGGAATGGTGTTTTCAATTCCATGTCTCTTATGCCTAACCTGGGATCTGACAGATAACAGCCAATTAACAAGCATAACAATATTTAAACAAATACACGAACGCCTGACTCAATTAGCAGGGAATAATTCGACTTCCTACACTACTTGAAGTTGTCCTGCCTTGGTTATGTGTTACCCCCAAATTCTCTGAGCCAGTGTCTAGGAGGTTTACCAAACCCAGAACAAGGTGGCACAATGCACTGAGAGCTTCCTATTGAGCATCTACTGCTGAAACAGAAGACGCCTCTGTACATATCACACACATATTTTATAGAAGAGAAACTTCCTTCAGCAGGGCTTTAGGGATGTAACCATTTCCCCACAGAAACAAGTAGCTGTTACTGGTGGAGAGGAGACAAATAGCCTACGGCATGGCTCAATGCACGTCATCAATGTTCCTCGGCAGTCAGAACAGTTTAGTGGATTTACGTAAAATGCTCCTGCTCTTTTAAACATGCGCCAAAGATCCTGTGAAAAATGTGAAGAGGCCCAATGAGCTGGGATAATTCTCCTGAGTCATGGTGCTGCTTAGGTGGCCTCAGTCTTTATGGTGGGGCAACATTACACATGTGCCATTAAGTTCTCAAAGCTGCGGCAAAAAAACAGGTGTGACAGAGCCATGACGTGGAATCAAGCCCTTCCAGCCTTCCGATTGAGTCAGGGCTGTCATCAGAGTTCTACAACCAGAACGAGTAACTGTTTCTAATTTCATTTGCAAATAACTGGGCATTGCAAGAGGTCACAAGGGTTCACATTGAATGGTCACACACACAAGGAACAAATTGAGCCTTGGCGTTAGTGTTAAGAGATAAAACAGGAATCTATTTAATGTACAATTAAGAGGAGGGTTCGTGCTTACATCATTCATCCTTCCTGAATATGGGTCAATTGTAAAAAATACCACACCATGTTTTTCAACAGGAGAAATAACTGCTTTGTAAGTAGCACAGTATTTCCAGTAATTTTAGTTGAACCTTGAGCATCTATCTAGAACACGTCTTGTCCTTTGTAATTAGTTTTGTTAAAATCTGCTAACTTCAAAAATGATAGTAATGATACAATGAAAAAGGGAAGATCACTGACGAGTAGTATAAAAAAATCTGGGGAAGAATCAAAATGAAGCAACACCAAAAACAAAAATTAGAGCATTGAAATTATCCTAGCCTTAAGAACTTCACAGTTCTAGGAATGATTTTGGCAGAAACTGGAAATATACTATGGAACAATGCAACAGTGCAAATGTGCATTTGTCCCCTCACTACTGAGCCCTGGAAAGGGATCTGTTAGGTAAGAATGTGGGAATGAGAGAATTCAGTTAGGAGTCTAAACGACTGAAGCTGGTGAAGTCGATTCATGTGACTAGCTTAACATCAAATCCAATTGTACTAGATGCTCTCTTTTCCCATCATGCCTTAAATTGCTGCAGCAGGAATTTAGATTCTACATCAAGAAAATATATTCTGATTGAAATGGCTGTGAGACATTGAAATGGGTCATCTAGGACATTCTGGAATTTTTTCTTTTCTTAGCAATTGATAAAAATAGAACCGATACACAGGAATGGCTCTAGGCGATCCTGAGGAATCATAGATGCACAGACCATCATAGAGGAAGCCAGCCAGAGAAATCTCATTCAGAGATTTCAATTCTGTCTGCACATCAAATCACCTAGGGATCTTTTCAGACTTCCAAAACCTAGGCCATGTGGCCAGGACCAATTAGATCACAGGTAGTTCCAATAGCAGGCAAATTAAGGTGCCATTAATATAATCTCATGGTCTCACGATGCATTTGAAGAAACTAGGGCACAAAGAAAGGTGACTTCTAAGACTGCTGGCACAGGAGTGGTGGAGGACTAGAACCCAAGTCTTCTGACTCTGATCTAATACATATGGTATGTATTAGAAGTAACACACTGAGAGTAGGGACTCCATTTTGGAGCACCTAAGGCTCAATCTTGAGAGAAAGCACCCCCCACCATGAGAATCTGGTCTGGAACTCCACTGTGAGACTCTGGTCTGAAACTATGATCTAAAACACTCAGACCATAGCAGTCCACTATAGCACAGTTGGCAAAGCAGAGAAACCCTCAAGCATGATCGCTCAAGCTTAAAACAGATAGTTTACACCTCGGTTAATGATAAGATTGTAATTTGTCTATGTCCCACATATGATTTAGGCCAATACCTGGATTAATGTCAAGATTGTAACTGGAACTGTTAAGATTGTAACTGGTATTGTTAAGATTATAGTTGAAATTAGTTTTGCATAGGCTTTAGGTTACCTTGACCCCAGTAACCATGTATTCCCCCCTAGTCCTAGCAACCATGTATTCCCCCTCCCAGTTTTGTAGTTTTTGTCTTTATAAACTTTGTTGCTTTGGGCTTCAGGATCAAAAGTTCTTTGGGGCATGAGCCTACTCTTGGCCATCAAAAATAAAGGAATCCAAAATTTATCAGTGTGCGGCGCTTCTCTCTCAGCACTTTCTCAGACACAACATATTAAGCAAACAGCATATTTTTGCAATATTAATACATCATTGTATATGATTAAAACACTATTGAAATTGCAAAAAAAGTCGCTCAATCTCACCATCCAGAGGTAAGTAGTTAATCATTATTGTTGGTTTACATTTCCTTCTACTCTTCTCTCAAGAGTCCTGATGAATTTTATAATGTTTGTTAAATCAACAACGGGAGTCACTGGGTACATGCTTCCCACGTAGGATCTCTGTCCTTAATGTGTTTTACTATGAAACTTAAAAACACTACTAGTGGAACAATACCCTATACCTTGTGCAGTTGTGTGAGTGAAGCCTGTTGAAATCCTTGCTTAGTATATACTAAGTTGATCTTCAGTATATGAAGGTAATTGAAAATGAAACTCGATAAAGGGCGGGATGGGAGAGGGAGAGGGGAGGGCCACGGGAGGGAGGGAGTTTGTGGGGGGGGGGAAGCTACAACAATACAAAGTTGCACTTTGTAAATTCACATTTATGAAATAAAAAAAAAAACTGTGGATCACCTCTTATGAAAATGACAGTAGGCTTTTTCGGAAGCTGGAGAGCTAAGGTGCAGATAGTGTTTGGGGATACTGGGTCATATGTCTGCTTTTTAATGGAAACATGCAGGAGGGTCCATTTTTCCTGATACTTTATTTCAGCTTGAGAACAAAATGGGTACAGGATAGACTATATAAGTTATTCCTGGATAATGAGGCTGTGCCCAAGTGTGAAAGGTCTATCTTGTGAGGTTTGTGTCACCAACAGGTGTGCACCTGGAGAACTCTGTGACTAGACTGAGAAGTTGCATCTGCTTCTGCTCATGTGGTCGCCTCACTTCTACTATGCTTAGGTCCTTGCCTGAATAAATTAGGAACTTGCTCTAACTTTACAGGGGTCTCTGTATATTTGAATGTGCATGTGTATACATTTGTAGGAGTGTCCTTACTCTTTCAAGGCAATCTGAAAGATGCAAAACTGTTATTTTGAATGGGGTAGATCTTTATTATTTAATCCAAAAAAAAAATCACTGTGATTTGGTGGACTCATAAAATTAAACTTCACTGATGAGAAAAAGGATTCTAATTTTGAAGACCATATTGCATCATCGTACCTAGCTAATTAAAACTACCATTCAATATATGAGGTGCTATTTCAGACTGATTCTCACATTTCAATGTGCGTTCATGATATGTACAGAACAAATGCTTTAGTATCAAAAAATAGCTCATTTTGGAAAGGAAGACTATAGAAGACCAAGTTGGTCATAGACACAGAAGTGGTTAACTGTGGTTAACTTTAACGAAGCTTTCTCAAGTGTACTCTTTATTTACTCTTGGGGCTACACCACTGAGTTCAAAAAATGCCCTGCTATGGTTCCAGAAACACACCTGAATTTACTTGGTGGAAAGAACTCAGATGGGTTTCACTTGTTCTGTGAAAATGAAAACGTTTTCCACTTTGAAGCTGAAGGATAGTGTGATCGACCTACTTTCCTTCTGTAGTCAGATTAGGTGGCCTATCCTATACTCAAATCTGCATATTTACAAGAGACATGAAGAACCAAGAAACAGCATATTTGACCAACCAGGGTTGGGCTAAGGCAGTATCCAGGAGCCAGAAACAAAATCCTGCACCCACGTGGGTGCAGGAATGCAAAGACTTGAGCCATCACGGTCTCCCAGGGTCTGTATGGCAGTGAGCTGGAGTCAGCAGCCAGAGACAGGAAACGAACCCAGACATTCCCAGGTAGGACATGGGCATTTTAACTGCTAGGCTAAATGTCCACTTCCTACACTAATTCTTCTTCATTTTACAAGAGCTATTTATTTACTTATTTTGAAAGGCAGAGTCATAGAGAGATGGAGAGAGAGGAGGGTTGGGGGAGAGAATCTCCTCCATCTGCCGCTTTACTCCCAAATGTCTGGGCTAGGCCAAAATCAGGAGCTAGGAACTCCATCCTGGTCTCCCATACAGGTACAGGGATCCAATTACTTGGCCCATCTTCCACTGCCTTTCCAGGTGCATTAGCAGGAATCTGGATAGGAAGTGAAGCAGCCAGGACTTGAACAAGCATCACCAGTGTTGTAAGGTTGTGCCACAATACTGGCCCCTTCTATAATAGTCCTTCCATCACTTATTTTTTTTTTTAAGATTTTGTTTATTTTATTTGATAGGTAGAGTTTCAGACAGTGAGTGGGAGAGACAGAGAGAAAGGTCTTCCTTCTGTTGGTTCACTCTCCAAATGGCTGCAATGGCTGGAGCTGCGCCAATCTGAAGCCAGGAGCCAGGTGCTTCTTCCTGGTCTCCCACATGGGTGCAGAGGCCCAAGGACTTGGGCCATGTTCTACTGCTTTCCTGGGCCATAGCAGAGAGCTGGATTGGAAGCGGAGCAACCAGGACTAGAACCGGCATCCATATGGGATGCCAGCGCTGCAGGCAGAGGATTAACCTACTGTGCCACTGCGCCGGCCCATCACTTATGTTTTTGGAAGTCAAATTTTGTCTGTTCAAAATGGGAGAAAATCTAATTGATGTGGAGCAAGGAACTTTGTGTTTTCCCATGAACCCATAATACATCCAACCTTTAGGTGAGTTATCCACATTTGAAATGGGAAGCATGTTAGCTAACCATAAGCTAAGCTTTAGGAAATTTGTATCTCAAGTAGCTAATCTCACATTCCTTCAATATCACCCAAAGAATATGCTCATGTATTTTCAGAGAGTTTTCTCTCTTTTGGATATTGAATCTAAGTCAGAATGATTTAAATAGTGTTTAATCCTTTAATCCCTTCCACCTGCCTGCAGGAGGTAATGCTGTCATAGACCGGAAAAGGAAATGTGAGGCGGGGCAGGAGGCAGATAATCTTCCTGGCGGGGGGGGGGGGGGGGGGCATCTTGTCCGCAGTTTCTTACCCAATCCTGTATTAAGGAAAGCAGTTTGAGAACAGTCTCCAACTTCATCAGTTAATATTTCTAAGGTGCCTGGCAGATCCATGGTATACACATGGGAACTAGCTTCAGGAGAAAGCAGAATTTCCATATGGAAAGCATCTGTAAGTTTATGTCCCTGGAGCTGGTGTAGCTGTGGTGTTGTTTTGAATATGGCATCTCCTGGTTAAGGAGTAACAAAGAAGGTCACTGTCAGCCTGTCTGGGCTGCTATCACAAAATACACAAAATATGCAAACTGGGTGATTCAGAAACAACAAATTTTGTATCACAGTTCTGGAGGCAGGGAAGTCCACGATGGAGGTGCAGGCAGATTCAGTGTCTGGTCAGTTCCTCACTGGTGGTGTCTTCTAGCTTCGTCCTCACATGAAGGATGTCAAGAGGCTAAGCCTCCCTTGTAGGGCACTGCTTCCATTAAGGAGGCTTCACCCTTATGACCTGGTCACTCCCAAAGGCCCATCTTCTTATCCCGCATGGTAATCACCTCATTTCTATGATTTTTCACAAAATGTGGAGAAAGCTGAAGCCTGCAAAATGTTATCTTGAGGGCTGTGCCCTTGGCCAAGCGGACAGAAAGTAGCTTTGAAAGCTGCTGTCCTGAAGAGAGGTCTAGGGACTGTGCAGAAGGAAAGGCAAGTTCCAGATCTATTTTATATATGTTGGGGATGGAAATGGGCAGAGAGTAGTGGAGCAGAATGAGGCCAGGGACTGTACAGAGTACAGCAATGCAATGGTTATCTGTTGCTGCTTAACAAGTTACACCAACTAGTAGCAATCAAACAGCAAACGTATCTCAGGCAGTTTGTGAGCTTTAGGAATTTGGGAGGGGCTTAGCTGGAGGATTTTGACCTCATAAGGTCTCTCAGGAGGCTGGAATTAAGCACTGGGTGGAGCTGTGGTCACCTGTAGATTCCACAGGATCTGGAGAATCCACTTACAAGATGGCTCACTCATGTGGTGTGGACAGGAGGCCCGGTGTCCTGTCCCCACACGGGCGGCTTAGAGTCTGCACCACACGGCAGCTGGGTCTCTCCCAGAGGGGGTGATCCAGGGTAAGAGCAGGCAGGAGGCAAGAGGACCTTTGATGACCTAATCTTTAAAATCACCCACGATAACTTCCACTTCAAGCTGTTTATTAGAAGTCACCGAGTGCAGCCCATACCCAAGAGGAGGGAAGTTAAGGCCCACATTTCGAAGGGTGGGTCAAAGAGCCTGTGGATGTTTATATTAGCACAAGTGACACCCCAAGTGAAGCTCAAAGGGAAGGGAACGGGGGCCAGGAGGACAGCAAAGCCCTGGAATCAGCCTCAGCACATCAGCCCAAAGCATTTACAGCTGTGCTTCCTGCGCTTGCCTCTGGCAACTGTGCTTCTCCTTCTCTGTCCCTCCCCGTTCTTCCTCATTTACATATTTCCTTCCTTCTTTTAAAAATATGCTCACAAAAATACTTGCTCAGGGTAAAAGTGGAGCTGCGAAAGCATTGCTTAAAATGCACAAAACAAGCATTGTTAATAACATGGGAACGAGGTGGAAGTCGTTTTCTATCAGTCAGTACATCTTAAGCACCCACTAAGAGATGCTGAGACAAAATGCATCAGAGGAATACATTGTTCATTTGTTCACTTATTTATCCAGCAACAATCTGTGGGGCTCTGCTCTGCACCAGCCTCTCTGACATTGCTGAGAACATTAAGGAGGATGAGCCATGGTCCCACCTGTCTCACAATCTGGTGTGAGACGAGGGTGTGAACCATTAACAACCATACCATGGGAAAAGCTGGAGTGATCTCCTAGTCTGCATTTATCTGTGATCCTCTTTCAATACAACTGTTTATTTATTTTCATTTAATTGAAAGGCAGAGTGAGACAGGGGAGAGAGGGAGAGAGACAAATAAAGAAGAGGAAAGAAACAGAGAGAGAATCAGAGAGAGAGAGAGAGACCGCGAGAGAGTGTGCAAGCAAGAGAGAGCAAGCTCTTCACTAGTGATTCAGGTTTACTCCCTAAATGCCTGCAACAGCAATAGCTGTGCAAGGCTGAAGACAGGAGCTAGGAACTCCATCTAGGTCTCCCATATGGGGGACAGCAGGAGCCCGAGCAATTGATCCATCACCTGCTGCCTCCTAGGACATGCATGAGCAGTGAGCTGGATTGGAAGTGGAATGGCCAGGACTCAACCAGCGCTCAACCCACTGCACTGCAACATTTGCCCCTATCTGCGATTCTTTTCTTTAATTTGGCCTTAAGGAAAGAGATGGTCCTGTTTAGTTTTTATTATTGCTGGTACCATGCACAGTTTAATTGCATATCTATTGAATTTGTTACCAAATCATGTATTCTAAAGGTTGAAACACATAGACTGGCAGCTAAACGTTGGCTCTTTCCCAGTGTATACGGGTGATGAAGGAAGTATTTTTGGTTTGTGGTTGCAGGTGTACTGAATCCCTGTGTGACCTTCTCTCTCCTCTGCAGATGAAGCACAGTTCTCTCTAGGGATCGCCTTCTGGGAGGCAGCTTGGGGCCTTTCTGAGCTCCGGATTTCCTTCTCAGCTTCTCCTGTCTGTATTTTCCTGTGCACCCTTCCTGGGGATTCGCTGTAGCTGACAGTGCATTCAGGATGCTGACTGTGAAGAAAACCAGGAGAAGCTCCTCTCCCTTTTGTTCAGGGGAGCTGCATTTTTTTTTAAGACCTCTGAGTATCCACCTCTGTGTTCTAAAATTGCAGTATCTTGGGCAGGGATGAATTTACAGTGGTTTTTCAGAAAATATAAATTATGAAGGCAAAATCCCTCACTCCTGCAGAGTCCCTTAGACCCAACAGTTCAATATGGGTCTGAACAATGTCAGTCTTTGCACACACACAGGTTCCAAGGTCATTTACTATATGTAATAAATGGGCACTTGGTTTTAATCATATTTTCTTCAGTAATAGATATTGTATTTTAGGGCATTTCAGCTCAAAAATTAGTGGAACTGCATATTGTCAGGTATGTTTCTGTATAAGTAAAACTAACTTCATACCATATCAAATACAAAGCATGCCCCATGCTTCTTCACAGCAAGATTGGTGGTGCTACCTGCATTTTCATGGGTGTCTGACATGGAACCAAGACAACCAGGGGCCACTTTGGCACAATCCTAGGAAGAAATCTGTATGCCATAGACTGAAATGTTTGTCCACATCAGCTCTCAAAATGAAGATACTTGTATGTTATATTAGAAGGTTGTATGGTATTCTATGTACAGCGAGATAAATGGAAAAAAATGTTATTCAAAGCAAGCGATTAACATCCATCCATCCATTCACTCACCAAATATCTATCTAGTAGGTATTAGATATTGTTCTAGATATTGGGGTCGAGACAGTGCCCTTTTCTCAGGGAGGTTACATTTTAAAGTGGAAAGACAGACAACAAATAGATAAACAAGAAAGTACCCAGTGATGAAAAGCAAACCTCTGAGTTATGTGTTGGGAATTGAATGGTTGGGTGCAACTTTTCTGAGGTGTTGATGCCAACTAAAAATTTTTTTTTTGACAGGCAGAGTGGACAGTGAGAGAGAGAGAGACAGAGAGAAAGGTCTTCCTTTACTGTTGGTTCACCCTCCAATGGCCGCTGCGGCCCTCGCTCTGCTGCCGGTGCACTGCGCTGATCCGAAGCCAGGAGCCAGGTGCTTCTCCTGGTCTCCCATGCGGGTGCAGGGCCCAAGGACTTGGGGCATCCTCTACTGCACTCCTGGGCCACAGCAGAGAGCTGGACTGCAAGAGGGGCAACCAGGACAGAATCCAGGGCCCCGACTGGGACTAGAACCCGGTGTGCCGGCGCCGCAAGGCGGAGGATTAGCCTAGTGAGCTGCGGCGCCAGCCGCCAACTAAAATTTTAACACCAGAAGATCTCGGGTGATGAAAGTGAAGGTGGGGACAGTGGACAATGAACTTGGGAGGCAGTGCACCTGGACCTCAATGAGAGGACTGAGGAGCAGGATATGGAGAGACTGAACCTCGAGTCAGGGTGACAACAAAAAGAAAAATTGGAATGGAATGTGACACAGAAAGAACACTGAAGGCATTGGAACTAGGTGGTGTAAACTATATGGAGATATTGGAAAAAACTTGTTCCAGGCCTGATCTTAGTTGTACCTAGAACTGCCTCTGGTGAGGGCCATCTGCAGTACCTCTCTGTATTTTGAAATAAATCCTAAGACATTTACATCTCAACATAATACCATAACTTCCCCTATTATCAACATAACACATGTTTATGACAGAACATTTGGAAAATACAGATTAGCTGAAGGAAGAAAAAAATCACTCCAAATGCAATCACACAGTTATTGCTAATATTTGGCCATCAATACTTCTACGGCTTTAATATGTGTTTTCTCCAAGATTTGAGTGTTAAAACCTAACCCTTAAGGTGATGGCATGGAGATGGTATCAAATTACCTTGGGGAGGTGATTAAGTCTTGAGGATGGAGCATTGGAGAATAGGTCAGAGCTTATATACTGGAGACCCAAGGGAGCCTGTGAGCCCATTTTTTTCTCCCAGCATATGAGGAGGACATGGCAAGAAGGTACCGTCTGGAAGTTCACCAGACACAAAACCTGCTGCCGTTTTGATCTTGGATGGTCCATTCTCAAAACTGTGAACAGTCAATTACCCAGACTCACATATATTGTTAAATGAGTCTGGATGGATTATTTGTATAGTTCTATAGTGCAGTGGTTCAGAATACAGGTTCTGGAGTCCGATTATGAATCATGTCTTCTTAACTGTGATTACTTTTTTTAAAAAAAATTATTAATATAAAAAGAATAGATTTCATGTATTTCATAGGTATAATTCTAAGAAGATAATCAGGTCACTTCACTTTTTAATCTATTTTAATTGCTTATAAAATGTCACAATATGTCTGTAACCTATTTAAGTCTCAGTTTTCTCATTGACAAAATGGGGGTAGCAATAATACCTTCCTCGTAGGATTTCTGTGAGGATTAAGTGGAATAGTCCATGTGATGCTTATGACTTAATGCCTAATACGTTAGCTACCATGCTATTATTCTACATAGTGGTGATTATATTGTAAAACTGTCAGTATATAAGCTATTATGCCAACTCATCACTAAGCATTTTCATAAGATCAAAAATATTTACCTACAATATCATTTTTAAGGATTACATAGCATTTGACTTCAACTTAATATAATTTAGTTAAGTTCTCTATGGGGGTAGGTTTTGTGGTGTAGCAGGTTAAACTGCCACTTGGGATTCCTATACCCCCTATCAGAATGCTAATTGAAGTCTCAGCTACTTTGTGCTTCCAATTCAGTTTTCTGCCACTTCACCTGGGAGGCAGCAGATGATAGGGCAAGTTACTTGGATTTCTGCCACATGGGAGACCTGACTGGAATTCTTGGCCCTGGCTTTGGCCTGGCCCTAGCCCTGGCTGTTGTTGGCATTTGGGGAACAAACCAGCTAATGGATTATCTCTCTCTCTCTTAATCTCTCCCTGTCACTCTTTCAAATAAATAAATAAACCTTAAAAATTCTCTATTATGGATTTGAGCAAGATGGCGGAATAGGAAGGGAGCACACTGATAGTCCGGGAAGAGACAGTTTAATAAAAGTGGAGATACTGTAGGTTCAAGGAAGAGTAGGGGAAGAAACAGCAGAGGATTCACAGCGGACCTGCGTGGAGAACGTGGGAGCCCACGGTTCGGGACACCAGTGGCAGAAGCAATACACCAGCGCTGGAATGCGAGGTGAGCCGAACCTCAATAGCCTGAGACACTGGCGGGAAAATGGAAAGAGGAGACTAGAGGGAATGAGGCTTGAAACCAGGTGGGGAAAAGTTCACCAGGCTATCTAGTCGAGAGAGGGAAAAAAAAAAGTGACCGATATGGACACGAGTTTCTCTCTCTCCACTCACCTTTCAAAGGCGAGCAAGACAAAGAGCAGGCACCATTTTGGACATACGTCATAAGCGGGGCGACCTCAGGTCTGCACCTGCCCTCAGCCAAGGAGAAAAACCTGACTCTGGAGGGGTGTGTGTGTGAAATAACAGGAGATTAGGACCTAGTGAATGTGTGGTGCTAATGAACTGAGACTCTGAAAAAAGAGATGGTGGGGGAGAGAACTCACAGAATTCACGTGAGTACTCTCCAGAGACACTACAATTCGATAACCTTGGCAACCCAGTGGAAGACTGCAGGAGAATTTGAACCCACACTGAGGGCAGCATAGATTCCCTGTGTGGTCCTTGGGAAAGAGCTTCTGATCTCTGGCTCCTGGGGCTATATCATTCACCTGCTAACTACTTCCAATTCCACTCAGCAGTGCGGAATTAATTCCCTTTTAAATCAAAGAAAGAAAGAGAGAGAGATTTACCATGCCTAACCTGGGAGTGTCACCTTTGGCACACCCTTAACCCTGAGGAACCAAACAGAGCTCTCAGGCCACACCCATCTCAAGCCTCTAAAGCTCCATCAAAAGCAGACAGTCCACTTAATACAGTCATAGTATAACAAGTAAAAACACCATAGTGAGGGAAGAAGAATCCAAAAAATATCACTACAATGCCAAGGAACAAACGCAGAAACCAAGGAAACAAGAACAAGGAAGACATTATGACACCCCCAAATGAACAAGACACCCCAAGCCAAGATTATGAAGATGATGAGATGGAAGAAACACATCTTTCCAACCAAGACGCATACAGACTGAAAGTGAAAGGCTGGAAAAAGATATACCATGCCAACAGAAATGGTGTAGCCATCTTAATATTGGACAACATTAACTTTAACACAAAAACTGTTAAGAGAGACAAAGAGGGGCACTACATAATGATTAAGGGATCAATTCAACAGGAAGATATAACGATTATCAATGTATATGCACCTAATTACAGGGCACCAGTTTACTTAAAAGATTTGTTAAGGGACTTAAAGGGAGACTTAGACTCCAATACAATAGTACTGGAGGACTTCAATGCTCCAATCTCAGAAATAGACAGACAGATCAACAGGACAGAAGATCAACAAGGAGACAGTAGATTTAAACGACACTATTGCCCAAATGGATCTAATAGATATCTACAGAACTTTCAATCATACATTTAAAGATTTTACATTCTTCTCAGCAGTGCATGGAACCTTCTCTAGGATTGACCACATACTAGGCCATAAGGCAAATCTCAGCAAATTCAAAAGAATTAGAATCATACGATGCAGCTTCTCAGACCACAGTGGAATGAAGTTGGAAATTAGCAACTCAGGAATCCCTGGAGCATATGCAAACACATGGAGATTGAACAATATGCTCCTGAATGAATACTGGGTCATAGAAGAAATCAAAAGAGAAATCAAAAATTTTCTGGAAGTAAACGAGGATAATAGCACAACATACCAAAACTTATGGGATACAGCAAAAGCAGTGTTAAGAGGAAAGTTTATATCAATAGGTGCCTACATCAAGAAATTGGAAAGGCACCAAATAAATGAGCTTTCAATTCATCTCAAGGATCTAGAAAATCTGCAGCAAACCAGACCCAAATCTAGTAGGAGAAGAGAAATAATTAAAATCAGAGAAGAAATCAACAGGATTGAATCCAAAAAAACATTACAAAAAATCAGCCAAATGAGGAGCTGGTTTTTTGAAAAATAAACAGAATTGACATCCCATTGGTCCAACTAACTAAAAAAAGAAGAGAAAAGACCCAAATCAATAAAATCAGAGATGAAAAAGGAAACATAACAACAGACACCACAGAAATAAAAAGAATCATCAGAAATTACTACAAGGACTTGTATGCCAGCAAACAGGGAAATCTATCAGAAATAGATAGATTTGTGGACACATGAAACCTACCTAAATTGAACCAGGAAGACATAGAAAACCTAAACAGACCCATAACTGAGACAGAAATTGAAACAATAATAAAGGCCCTCCCAACAAAGAAAAGCCCAGGACCAGATGGATTCACTGTTGAGTTCTACCAGACATTTAGAGAAGAACTAACTCCAATTCTTCTCAAACTATTCAGAGCAATCGAAAAAGAGGGAATCCTCCAAAATTCTTTTTATGAACCCAGCATCACCTTAATTCCTAAGCCAGAAAAAGATGCAGCATTGAAAGAGAATTACACACCAATATCCCTTATGAACATAGATGCAAAAATACTCAATAAAATTCTGGCCAATAGAATGCAACAACACATCAGAAAGATCATCTACCCAGACCAAGTGGGATTTATCCCAGGTATGCAGGGATGGTTCAGTGTTCGCAAAACAATCAATGTGATACACCACATTAACAGACTGCAGAAGAAAAACCATATGATTCTCTCAATAGACGCAGAGAAAGCATTTGATAAAATACAACACCCTTTCATGATGAAAACTCTAAGCAAACTGGGTATGGCAGGAACATTCCTCAATATAATCAAAGCAATATATGAAAAGCCCACGGCCAACATCCTATTGAATGGGGAAAAGTTGGAAGCATTTCCACTGAGACCTGGTACCAGACAGGGATGCCCACTCTCACCACTGCTATTCAATATAGTTCTGGAAGTTTTAGCCAGAGCTATTAAGCAAGAAAAAGAAATTAAAGGGATACAAATTGGGAAGGAAGAACTCAAACTACCCCTCTTTGCAGATGATATGATTTTTATTTTGGGGACCCAAAGAACTCTACTAAGAGACTACTGGAACTCATCGAAGAGTTTGGCAAAGTAGCAGGATATAAAATCAATGCACAAAAATCAACAGCCTTTGTATACACAGGCAATGCCTCGACTGAGGAAGAAAGTGAAAGCTGGAAAAAGATATACCATGCCAACAGAAATGAAAAAAGCTCAGGATAAAATTTGTGTTATCTGATTTAAAACGTTATCCTAATTTGGAGATTTTTAACAGTTTATTTCAAAATGTAAATCAAGGACATTGGCAGATGGAAAATGTTACAAGTATACTAATCTATCTCTCTTTGACATAGAATTAAAATCTGATTCTCTGTTAAAGCAATGTGTTAAAGTAATCTATTATGTTCTCTTAATGTCTGTTAAATTCTAATTGTTCAAAAACAGCTGAATTTTTATTAAGAGCTATGGGTTATTTAAACATGTGCTTATTTTCAAAGATTTGAATAATCACCTTGTAACAATGATCAAATTTGGTCTATATTATGTCATGATTTTAAGGAATCTTATTTCAACCAGATATTTTGGATTTTGAGCCTTCTTGGCATTCTTGACAGGCATTCAAAAAATCAAAGTTTCAAACAATCTGGACTCTAAAATTTCCAGTAAATCTTGGACTTTGGTTTTTCCAGTTTGGGCCCAACTGAAAAAATCGAAGGACCTATGTCTCTCATCTTATAGAGACACCAACTAATCAGGCTATTTGGATTATATTAGAAGTACTGTCAAGATGTGATGTGGTACTAAATTTTAAGTTTCTATAATGGAAAATGCTATTAATACAAATGTTTGAGAATTAAAAAGTCTAATGATCTTGTGTTACTAGACATGATAGTTATCTTAATGAGAAGGCCCCAGAGGCCTAAAGGGTTAAATACTTGTAAAATCCTACAGGTGCTTTCAAAAATACTGTGAAGTAAGCAAGTGCCTCTTGTTGATTGATGAATTTATAATTTTAAACATGGCAACTTAAAGTCTCTTGTCATCCACAGTTATATATGATTTGCTGCTCATAAAACTAAAGTGTTGTTGGTTTTGTGTTTAACTGTGCTCCTATAGGTTCCTATGGACTTTTTCCAGCCACTTCTATTGTATTCAGTACTTTGGGATGGCTCTGTAAACAGATGAAGCCAATGATGTATTAACAGTACCACCTGAGAGGAAGTATGGTTAACTGAGGTTACTAAAAACAAAAAGCAATTCAAATCAATTGGCAATTTACAAAAAGAGTTAAAGATTTTAAAAGCTATTATTAAAATTATATTGGTCTATTATGTTATGTTATATGTGTGTACATATTGTATGTCCACATGGGAAAATTTTATTAAGAGTTTTATTTTAAATGGCTTATAGATAAGATTGTCCATAAATTTAAGCTGCTAAAATCAATGAAAGATACATTTTAATTTGTGTGACCTGAATCTGTGTATCATATGTTTTAAACGTGTTGGTAGAAAGAAACTAAAAACATTTTATATGCTTGTGCTTAAGTTTACTGGTTAAACAAACTATACCATGTTAGATATTTAAGAGGTGTTTCCAAATACATGATTCTTAAAACTTATAGAAGGCATTGGACCTTCTGGTAAACATTTTCTTAAGTTGTTATCTAATGGTTGAAACTTTTTGCTAAGTATTCATGTAATATTGCTATTGTCAGCAAGCGATCTAGGACTTGCTCCCTCATTTCTCTATTCTAAGCCCAACTTGTTCTTTCATTTCTCTATTCTCTTCAAGGTAGGAAACTAATTCTATTATGAAGGAATCTGTAGGACACACAATTTAATCTTTAGACCTTATAAAAGAGATGGCTAACATTTTTCTGTAACAGCATAGCCAAAATAAGAGCTTAAATTGTAATTTCATAGCTAGATTTACTTCACCATCAGCGAAATAAACAGTAAGTAGAAAAAACCTCCCTTTCAGACCAAACGGAAAGAAAGTTTTAAAGTGAGAATACAATTTTCCTCATGGGCGTTGTCTACCTTAGAAAAACTACTACAGAACATGCCTGTGACTATAGACTTGTAGTTCAGGCCACCGCAGATTAGAGATGGGACTTGGGCACTCCCTTGACTTGCATCCTCTGGTCTGCTTTAACACAAACCAGGAGGAAAAGAAAGCTAGGCATCAGAAGCAATGGGTGGCAGGCCTATTAATGGCTGATCTGTATAGTGATCTGCCCTCAAGGAGACCCAACAGGCCAGTCTACTTCAGTGGCTTTCAATGTGGTAAGCCTGGGCTTCAGCAGAAGTCAGCTTGTGAAGAGCCCTGGCAGCTCTGCCAAGAGTTGGATCACTGGAAATGGACCTGCCCTGGAGTCGAAGGGTGCCCAGGTCAGAGCCACAGATCTTATTGGCTCTAAGCTGAAAAGACCTTCACTCAGCCCAGCTTCCACAGTGACCACCGCAGCTGAGGGGACTGCCAAGTAGGGTCAGCAACATTGCAGGCAGAACTTAAATTTCTTGTTAGAGATGCCACCTGCCTTTACCTGGCCAGCTCTCCTCCCAGGCCAGCTAAGTAATGAAAGTCAACAGGGTGCCTTCCCCTAGAGGTTCACACCTCCCTTAGGATATACCCCATGTGAAGAGATAGATAGGTCTGGGCCTCTTAACTTACAAGGCCTAAAGCCCACCAGATTATTATCAAGCCCCTTCTGTCAGGTTCTATTTGCCTCTCAATCAGAAAACCTAATTGTAGCTTAGACAGCACCTTTCTTAGCTCCTCTAATAATGACTCTGTCCTTTGTTCTAGGCCCTGTCTAGCGCACTTGGGCCTCATTCCTTTGTAATCATAACCTCTACTCTACCACCAATGGCTCTACTCCCAACCTGTGTGTACTGATGGTCCTCTTCCCCACTTAATGCTGTATAATTGTTCAGACCTGGTTAATGCCACTCTTAGGACCATTGGTTACTATCCTCACCCTGTCTTTTATTACCTTATCTAAATATGATCAGAGTTGGCGAACTTGGAAGGCTTCCATAGCCTTGGCAACTCATGACGGGAGCCTAGGGTGGTTATTGGCACCATAAACTAGAGTGTCAATTTGTTGTGTCAACAACAGGAGTCACTGTGCACTTGCTCCTCATGTGGGATCTCTGTCCTTAATGTGTTATACATTGTGATTTAATGCTATAACTAGTACTCAAACAGTATGTTTCACTTTGTGTTTCTATGTGGGTGCAAACTGTTGAAATCTTTACTTAATATATACTAAATTGATCTTCTGTATATAAAGAGAATTGAAAATGAATCTTGATGTGAATGGAAGGGGAGAGGGAGCGGGAGAGGGGTGGGTTGCGGGTGGGAGGGAAGTTATGGGGGGGAAGCCATTGTAATCCATAAGCTGTACATTGGAAATTTATATTCATTAAATAAAAGTAAAAAAAAAAAAGAAATTATGGGACACGTACTCTATAGAATATTATACAGCAGTCAAAAACAATGAAATCTGGTCATTTGCAACAAGATGGAGGAATCTGGAAAACATTATGCTGAGTGAATTAAGCCAGTCTTAAAGTGACAAATGTCATATGTTCTCCCTGATCAGCAACAACTAACTGAGCACCAAAGGGGAAACCTGTTGAAGTGAAATGGACACTATGAGAAACAGTGACTTGATCAGCTCTTGTGCTGACTGTTGATGTACAATGTAATACTTTATCCATTTTAGTATTTTTTCTTTGTTTTGTTCTAGTACTATTGATTGAACCCTTTAATTAACACACAGTTACTTTTAGGTGTTGAAATTTTAACTGAAAAGTGATCCCTTTTAAATATAAGAGTGGGAATAAGAGAGGGAGGAGATGTACAATTTGGGACATGCTCAATCCGACTTGCCCCAAATGGTGGAGTTAGAAACGTGCCAGGGGATTCCAATACAATCCCATCAAGGTGGCATGACCAATGCCATCTCACTAGTCCAAGTGATCATCTTCAGTTCACAATTGATCACACTGATAGGTCTAAGAGTCAAAGGGATCACACAAACAAGACTAGTGTCTGCTAATACTAACTGATAGAATCAAAAAGGGAGGGAACGATCCAACATGGGAAGCGGGAGACACAGCAGACCCGTAGAAGGGCAGATGTCCTAAATAGCACTCTGGCCTCAGAATCAGCCCTTAAGGCATTTGGATCTGGCTGAAGAGCCCATGAGAGTATTTTAGGCATGGAAAGCCAAGATACTGTGGAAAAAAAAAAAGAAGACCTAAATGAAAGATCTCTGTGAGTGAGATCCTAGTGGAAAGAACGGGCCATCAAAGAAGGAGGTACCTTTCTCTGAAGGGAGGAGAGAACTTCCACTTTGATTATGACCCTGTTGGAATAAGATCGAAGTTGGTGAACGCAAAAGGCTTCCATAGCCCTGGCAACTCATGACTAGAGCCTAGGGAGATTACTGACGCCATGAACAATAGTGTCAAATTGTTAAGTCAACAGGAGTTACTGTGTACTTTCATCTCATGTGGGATCTCTCCTTAATGTGTTGTCCAATGTGAAATACTGCTATAACTAGTACTGAAACAGTATTTTACACTTTGTGTTTCTGTGTGGGTGCAAACTGTTGAAAGCTTACTTAATATATGCTAAATTGATCTTCTGTATATAAAGATAATTGAAAATGAATCTTGATGTGAATGGAATGGGAGAGGGAGCGGGAGATGGGGGCCGTTCGAGTGGGATGGAAATTATGGGTGGGGGGAAGCCAATGTAATTCATAAACTGTATTTTGGAAATTTATATTTACTAAATAAAAAAAATTATGCATTATGGAACACATGCATTTTCTTTTCAAATTTCAACTATTTAAAACAATTATGCAGATAAAATCTTGCAAATGTTTATAATTACATCTGTAGGATAAATTCCAAGAAGTGGTTGAGTCAATAGGTATGTATGTTTCCAAGACCTTTTGACGCATATTATTATATTTTCTTCTGTGAATGTAGATGATAGTCTGGGTAGGTATGATGTATGGAGGTACACTACTGACATATGTGAGAAGGTTTGTGGGCATGACTTATCATCAGCTTAGTGTAAATATTTTACCTTTCCGGCAACTCTCTTTTTCTTCACACTTGTCCACACCTTCTGGTAGGCATCATCTCTCCTCTTTTTTAGGGAGCCTTCTCAGTACCAGGCATCCAGCTGAGCAAGTTTGCTTATGGATTTATGATTTGCTAGGAATTTTGTATTTGCCATTCTTTTCAGTTGAAGCCATGAAATCATAGTGGTTTAATATATGAGAAATCCAAGCCCTTCATCTTATAGATGACATGAAACCAAAGTAAAGCTTACTGGTGACTTGTCCAAGTTGGTCCTCTGGTCCCTCCTATTGTCAGACAGCTAATTAAGGCTGGTTCATTTCATTGTCTGTAGTTCAGCAGCCATTACGGGTGAGCAGCCAACAATGTATGCTGAGTGAATTGCAATCTCAAATAATTTACAGCCTCCTAGGGTTTTGTGGCTAGAGAGGACCAGAGAGGTGTGGATACTGGGACCTAGCTTGGCTAATGATGTCATGTAGCTTTTAGAGTCAAGTTGGAATAACCACTCGGGCCCCGAGAGTGACAAGAAGACAAGGCTTGGTGGGCTGAGGTAGGGATCCTGTAGAGAAAGGCTGAAACCAATTTTGCTTTGCTCCAGGGAGGGCAAAACCAAGACCAGGCAAAATTAGAAGTCATGGTAAGCCAATTTCAGTACTATATAAAGAAGAGCTTTTTGAAATTAGTACTATCCAAAACTGGAATGATTTTCTTGAAAAGAAATGGGTTGTCCCTAATTGGGTATTTAAGTAGCAACAGGGTAATAAAATTTCGAATGTTTGAAAAGAAACTTTTTTTTAACTTTATGTGCCTGGCAGGGATAGATGACTTATAAGGGTTCTACCAAAATTAAGATTAAATGAGTTTGTGAATATCTGTATATTTGTATCTTGATAGAGATATAGGTATTTTTTCCTTGCTGATCTATTACTTCCTAATTCAGTATGTTGGGTGTGAATCCATTATCTTTCTTATTACAAACAAGGATACATAAATTCTAATGTCTTTCCTGACCCAAGATTCTGTTTCTAAATAATCTTTTTAGTGCTGTTCAATGTGCTACACACAATAGGAGTTCAAAAAATACATTTAAATTAGCTTTTAAGTCTGGAAAATCCACATTTAAAATAAATTGAGCTACAAGTTCCTTGCATTTAAATCATTTGATTGAACTCAGCTGGTCTCATCCGAATTTACTAGTGGATCATGCTCAAGAGTACTAAATATTCATTAGCTTTTTTAATTAAAAAAGGTTAAAAATAATAGAAAAAATTGGAATCAATTTCACTGTGGTGGCATAACAGTGTTCTCTTATTGGATTTCTGAATGGCGATATGAAATTATGACCGGAATTCTTTCCTCGTAAAGAATCCTTTTAATATTAAACTGCAAATATGAGTCTGACTTTATTGCACCTCAAGCATAGAATTATTTAAAGACCACCCATAGTATAACCATTTCATACAAATCCCAGCGATAAGATAGCCATGTAAATGAATCATATTCCAAGAGTGCTTTCAATTTTCAAGATTTTGCATCAATAACAGACATGACGTTTCCAACAAGCGCACCCTTGAGCTGAGAGGAACGCTCTGCTCTCAGATAGCAATCTAGCAAGCTCTGATGAGTGTTGGTGGAGGCAGCTGTGATGCACTCCCCATTCCAACCAGGAAGGAACTGGATAAAAAACAAACAGCAGAGGTTGCTCTTTGTTTGGCTTATCTTCCTTTCTCCTTTCCTCTCTCTCTCTAATGCATTGTGGCATTGTGGCTGAGTGGGTAAAGCTGATGCTTGCAATGCCGGCATCCCATATGGACACTGGTTTTATTCCTGGCTGCTCCATTTCTGATCCAGCTCCCTGCTAATGTGCCTGGAAAAGCAAGGGGAAGATAGCCCAAGTGCTTAGGCCTCTGCACCCACATGGGAGACCTGGAGGAAGCTCCTGGCTCCTGGCTTTGGCCTGGCCCAGCCCTGGCTGTTGTAGCCATTTGGGAAATGAACCAGTGGATGGAAGATCTCTTTCTCTCTTGGTCTCCCCCGCCACTCTCTGTAACTGTGTCTTTCAAATAAATAAAAATAAATCTTTAAAAAAAGATGGCAAAATATGAAAATTGAAATCAAATATTTTATTTGATTTACCAATTATGTTCTGGACATTCTTAATAAATAAAAAAGTATGCTCAAGTCAAGAGAGGCTAACCTTTTGCTAGAATGTTCCAGCCATGCCCCCTTCCCACTCAGTTAGGAAAATACGCAATATCTCAGGAGCAGCAAGACTTTCTGTATTTCACCTTGTGCTAGATACTAGAGAGGTAAAAATGACAGGCATGGACTCTGGCCTCACAGGGGCACAGCAAATGCATGGCATTGATTCACCCCAGAACCTGAGTCTGTCTGACCCATGACTCCAGACAATCATTGTTAATCTACCACATAATTGGAGAAAGAGATGACATCCAATTTTTATCCCTGGTGGGAAATCAAAGGTTCTCATTCTGACAATCACGGTTACTTCACATCTATAAAGTAAGACTCATTATATAATACACTAGCGTTTGATTTTTTTTTTTTTTGAATGCCACTCTCAGAAAACACCAGCTTTTTTTTTTTTAAAGTTACCTCCACTGCTGCTTTTGCCCTTTCAAATTCCTCCTCCAAGGAGTGGTTTCTAGAAAGTAATGCACTTCCCCAGCGATGTTCTTTTGTCAGTCGAGCCTGAAATAAACCAAATACATAATGTGTAATATTAGAATTGTATGACATTAACATTGAAGTACTTTTCCTTTTCTCATCTCAGTTCCCTAGAGTTCAAGAAGCAACTGTGATTGGTGTCAGTTTTGGAGTACTTGGCAGCCATGGGGTTGCCCAAACTGGGGTGGTGTCAAATCGTGTGAGCCTGCATGCCAGATTCTTTCAGCAAGGGCTCCCAGGCCCTCTCGTGTTAAAGCCAGGCCTCATCTCCCAAAGAGCCCACTTGAAGTGTCCAGATTCCAGCAATAATATTTTAGTAGGCTCTCCAAATAATTCTGATACGCAGGTAGGAGGGAGGCTCTGCATGGGAAAGCTTGATGTAGAAATTGATATGTGAGCCTTCAGCTTGTTAGAACAGCCTCAGGCAAACATGAGAGCTGTTGGGGCGGAAGGGCAGCTTCCAGGCCCTTCTCCTAATGCATCCGGCAGATTCCCAAGCACAGGACTCTGCCTTTCCTCTCTTCTGCCCCCTTTCTCAGGCTACTTCTCTCTGTTTCATAATGAGTTACTTAGAGAAAGTAATTTCTGATAAGAGCCAACAGGCAATGTGATACACAACTTAGCTAAATGCAGACATTTCAGGAAGAACTTCTCCTGATAGTCTGTTGTAAAAAAAAAAAGGGATTAATTCTAATTTCACAAAACAGATGTCTTTAAAAAATCATGAAAAATAAGAGGTTTACTTCTAGGTTCTTTTATTTGCAATTACCCATCTATTTACATATTGTTCTCAGTAATGAGAATATTAGTAATGTGTTTCAAAAATGTTTTGAAATGTACATGGAATTCCATTGTGCAGCTTCTCTCCACTCAGCAAGTCTGTGCCTTTAGTATTTAGAGATCTACCTTGTCCTTTCCCCCAGGATTTCCCATTAAGGAAAATCCAACTGTTCTCTGTGGAATTTTCTCCCACTCCACTGTGGAACCCATGAGGCTGAGGATTCTTTCTGGTGAGTTTTGTACCCCTGTACCTAGCACAGGGTCCTATGAGCGAGGCCTGGGGGAGCAGGAGGAGAGGGATTGAATCCTTCACACCGTTTTATTGCAAAGCCAGCATGCGCTGGGGTGGGTGGGTGACTTCACGGCCACCAGGTGTTAGCCTGCCCCACAGCAGGGATGTCCATGTTGGCTTCAGTGGGAATTACTTGAACAGGCCCAGGCCCCTCCCCAGACACACTCAGTAACTGCAGGGGGCCTGGGGCATCAGAAGTTTGCCAAGCTCCTCAGTGACTGCAAAGCAGTCGTGCTTGAAAATCGCTGTTCTATAGCAAAACACGGCCCTTTCCAAAGCAGCTACACAGCTCAGCGGCTTTCTACCCAGCCTCCACCTTCATGGTCCTCAAAGCACAACAGTAGGCCCTGGGCTCACTACAGACCAGATCCTGCTCTCTCCTGCGATTCATCTTGTCTTTTTCATAAACCTATGAGATAGGCATTATCATCTGCTCCATTTTCAT
This sequence comes from Lepus europaeus, assembly GCF_033115175.1. NCBI lineage: Eukaryota > Metazoa > Chordata > Mammalia > Lagomorpha > Leporidae > Lepus > Lepus europaeus. Next base: position 100,062,307 of record NC_084828.1, on the reverse strand, counting down.
GATGATGACCCTGAGGCACAGCGAGCTTAGTTAACTGCCACAATCAGAGTGCTTGGGTTCCAATCCTTGCTTCACTTCCAGTTCCAGCTCCCTGCTACTGTGCACCCTGGGAAGCAGCAGATGAGGTCTCCAGTAGTCGGATCCCTAACACCCATGAGGAACACTTGGATTGAGTTCCAGGCTCCTGGTGTCACCCTGGCGTATCTCTGTTGTTGATGGTATTTAGGAACTCAACCAGCAGATAGGAGATCGTTATCTGTCTGTATCTGTCTCAGTCTCTCTGCCTTTGGAATAAATAAAAATAAAGAAAACGAAAGTGAGACTGACCAACACACCATCCTGGCAATCAGGGTTTTAGAGCCAGATTAATACAAGATAATAAAAATTATTTTTTGTACTCCAGTTTGTGGCAGCAAATTAATATTCATTGGAGAAGTAAAAGAAGCTGAATTAACCTTGACATAGTCCAAAAAATTAAATTTCTTTGAAACCAGGAATACCATATTTAGTTTCAGAGTAAATAATTAATTCAAAATCTTCCTGAATTAGATTGAATTAAATTGAATTGAACAATACTAAATAGATTTCTGTTCAATAGGATGGAAAGATAAATGTCAACAGGTTGCTATAAATCATAAGGAAAAATTATGAGAGGCATATTTTGTAAATGGTGCTATATGCCTTCATATGGTTAGCAATAGTATGAATTAATGCAACTGTTGGATTGTGGCTAATATTTTTTTGTTTGGAAATTATATAGTACCTGAGATTTACAAGTGGAATCTAGGAAAACTGAACTCACATAAGCAGAAAGGAGAATGGTAGTTACAAGGAGCCGGGAGGTTGGGGGGGGATGTTTTTCAAATGATGTTAAATTTCATTTGGAAAGGAAGAATAAGTCCAAGAGGTGTACTGTATGACATGGTGACTAGAGTTAACAGCAATGTAACTAACCTAACTGACAATCACTCAGAGTAGATTTTTAAGTGTGGTTGCCACAAAAATACACGTGAGGCAATGCATATGTTAACTGGCTAAGATTGAGCCATTCCACTAGTAGGGTAAACATAATTCAAAATGTCACATTGTTAAATCAACAACAGGAGTCACTGTGCACTTACTCCCCATGTAGGATCTCTATCCTTCATGTGTTGTACTATGTGAATTAACGGTAAAACTAGTATTCAAACAGTACTTGGTGTGTCTGTGCAGGTACAATCTGTTGAAATCTTTACTTAGTATATACTAAGTTGATCTTCTGTATGTAAAGGTAATTAAAAATGAATCTTACTGAAGAATGGGATGGGAGAGGGAGTAGGAGATGGGATGATTTGTGGGTGGGTGGGAGGTTATGGGGGAAAAAACTGCTATAATCCAAAATTTGTACTTTCAAAATTTATTTATAAAAGTTTTCTTTAAAAAATAAAGTAAAAAATAAAACAAAAACATCATATTGTACATGATAAGTACATACAATTTCTACCTGCCCATTAAAAACAATAAAAAAAGAGAAGTAAACATTGTGCATTTATATTATGTTATGAGTGACCCATGAATGGCATTAGAAAAAGAGGAAGCACTAAAATATTTCTGGCCCAGGGCACTTCCTTATTTCAGCAGGCACATGTCACCAGTGCAATACGATCTGCCTTTCTTATGAAGCTTGACCTAACAGAATTCCATTACTGTCTCTGGCTTCTTCCCTTCATCAAAGTTTCACGACCCTTTAGGATTATGAATCACGGGGTAGAAAGGGCACCATATATCAGGCAGAAGAGGCAGACGCTCGCTCACTCAGGATTCTAGGCTTATGGTTCATTTCCTCTTTACACTTGACACAGCAAGTGCAAATAGAATCTTACTGTGCAAATGAAATTTTATTTTGATAGTACAATTACTATTTAGGGAAATGCTATTTTCCACATTGCTAGAAAGACCTTAGGTTATTACTAAGACAAGTGTTATCTCACATTTTGAAACTGTTGATTTGCCCAAGGAGGCAAAAGATAAATGCTATAAAATATAGGTAAATACTGAATGTAAACAGAGGCAGTTTTCAAACTGAGATTAGTGTGCAATCAAAAATTCGGAAACTTTTCTGCACTTTTGCGATGTGCCTCAACATGCTGGTTGTGAACTGAGAATGAAATATAGGTTATATAATATCTGGTAAAGATCAGCCTATCTTTCACCCAGGATGTATAATTTTTGGCTCACCTAACTTCATTATGGGAAAAACTGTAATACAAGAAAACATGTAAATAATGCTTGTAAACTGTCGATATTGCTTAGCATTTAAATAGTTGTATTTAAGTAGGTGTAAATAGGTGTAGGATTTAAATAGGTGTGAACAGAGCAATCACACCCATATGTTTGAATTGTAGTTGTTTAGATAGCACATGGTCCAAAAGTCAGGGGCATCAGAATCACCTGAGCTTGCTAAAAATGAAGATCATTGGGCCTCCCCTGAAGGGTTTTGAATCAGCAGGTCTGGGGTGAGGCCTCAGCAGCTGCATATCTGACAGGTTCTCAAGTGCTACTGACTCTGTGGTGCCTCTCAGGACCACACACAGAACCCCTGATCTGGATCCTGGCATTCTGTGCAGGCAGGCAAAACGCTGGAGTGCACACACGTCCTCTAAGGAGGACATTTCTTTTCTCGCTTACATGATTTGGAAAATGCTCCATAGCTACAGCAACCTTCTGGAAATACCTTGGTTTTAAAAGTGGCACTTTAATGGATTCAAGCTAATTGGATTTTGGAGTATTACATTCTCCAAAGAAGAAAGCAGTTAGCTTCCCCAGCTGTTGATTGTTGAGGATGACAAGCACTAGGGAATGAGAAAGAAGAAAGACTTTAATAACTCTTTAAAAGGAATGTTGTGTTCTATTCTCTTTATCCAAGATTATGATTGTGATCAAAATTCTGATTTGAAAATTACTGTATTTATGTCTGTGGTTGTCCTGCACAGCTCTGTTAGCTAACCACTGGGTCAGTCATTCACAGCTTCTTATACAAGTCCCTTTATGTTATTGTTGGAGAGCTCCCACCAAAATACATTTAAAAAGGCCAGTGTTCTTTAAAAGAAATATGCTTACCCATAAAAAAAGACGTTGGGTGACGGTATAACATGGTTGTTAAAAGCACAGTAACTGGGGAAGGGGGATGGCACTGTGGCCTAGTGGGTAAAGCCACTGTCTGTAATGCCAGCAACCTATATGGGCAACAGTTCGAGTCCCGGTTGCTCTACTTCTGATCTAGCTCTCTACTATGGCTTGGGAAAACAGTAGAGGATGGCCCAAGTCCTTGGGCACCTGCATCCACATGGGAGAACTGGAAGGGGCTCCAGGTTCTTGGCTTTGGATTGGCCCAGCTCTGGCCTTTGTGGCCATTTGGGGAATGAACCAGCAGATGGAAGACCTCTTTCTGTCTCTCTGCCTTTCTCTAACTCTGCCTTTCGTATATTCACTAGTAGAGTCCCTATAAGAACTAAGTACAATAATGAATGCCAACACATGTGCCTGGTACATAGTAAATGTGCAATAAAACTTGACTTTGGTTAATATTGTCTGTTAGTGTTTCCTAGATGTGTTTAGCAATCACTAACAAATCTCTGTGTTTAGAATTTTTTGCTTCATAGTTGATGAACCAGATTATTTAAATACTTAAACAGATAATTTAAATTTTTATCTCATGAGATGCTCAGAATTTTTTTTTTCTTAGTCAAAAGACGTGTAAAGATGGAAAGGATACAATAAAAGCTGTCCCTCATGTGTTAGGAGCAAATTCCTAGAGCTTTGCATAAGGTGTGGCAACACAGGATCCTTGTCTCCATTCAACTACAAAATTCTACATTGCAGAAGATCAAGGTAAATAAGTACTTGTTTCAAAAAAGCAATGGATAATCTACTATCAGTCATAACTAAAAGCTACTATTGAGAAACTAGCTTAGACTTGCCAAAAATAAAATTTCTCCTATTTCCCCTTCCCTTTATGAATCATCAGCTGTTACTTCAAACTGTTAAATTTGACAAATGTTGTTATTTTCTCCTCTGGTCAGCATTCCATTACTTTTCTTTTTTATTCAACAAATGTTTGTTGAGGACGTACTATGTCCAGATTTTCTGCTATGCTGAGAATGATCTTCCAGATTTCTTCCTGTCCTTACTGCCGTCTTTTCTTTGTCCTTTCTTTCTGCCTTTGTTTCCTTCTGTTCTCACTGAGAGTGCAACGTGTGTGTGTGTGTGTGTGTGTGTTTGAGGGAGGGGACTGGAGAGGAAAGGGGTGTTGATATGGTTCCTGGACGACTGTCTTCCAACAAACAAAACAACTAATACTAATAGTGTATCTCATTGTCTCTTTTAGACATAAAGATCTTGATACTTATAATCTAACTCATCTTTCTTTTTCACTGTCTTCCTTGTGATTTTACCCATAGTAGACATATAACCCATTTGCTGAGCTGAAATGGAATGAAAGGGAAGACATCAGCATTTCTAAAAGTAAGGAATGGTGAATGACCTTGGGAGGGGAAGGCATAACATTGTGACTCGCCTCATAATAATAGATAATAGATAATAATCATAATTTGTTTTACAAAGTTTCTGGAAGAAAATGACAAATATTCTTTAAAATTGCTTGACTCATACCAGCACTATTCAAGGTAGTAATAACCAGAGTTTGCAATGAGCAGAGAAATAGTTTGTGACTCATTCCAGGTGGCTAAGCAAGATGCGGCTGATAGGAGCTGGTCTGTGGTTAAGAACCAGGCCTTTAGAGCTGAGAGGTGTGGTTTGAATCCTGGCCGCTCCTCTCCAGTTGCATCACCTTGGGGACATTATTTCTGCTAAGATGCATTTTTCACTGATGGAATGGGGGATATTATTAGCTCCCAAGGTTATTGTAAGTATTTCAAATAATACATGAGAAATATCATCTCATATTACACACATAAAGTGTGTAATAGATGACAGCTAACAACATGCATTGCCTTTAACATTACTCACTAAACAACATAGAAGGCATATGTACATAAAACTTATTTTTTTCTGATTTGAGCTGAAGTTTCAATTGTTCTGGCTTGGAATTATGACTATATGAAAGGAAGCTTTGGCTGTGCCAAAGTCAGCAAAATCAGCAAATTATATAATTGTGACTAAGCATTTGGAGAGCCTGGCTGCAGCACCTTCTGGTGAAATCTAACTTAGATTTGCAAGAGATATCTTGGAGCAACTCTTCCAGTGTCCAGACTTGAAAAAGAAATGTTGAACTATCATGCTCCAGCAGGAGCTGGATTCTTTTGTCCCCATCAGTCACTATCTTAACCTACTTATGGAAAAATCTAATTTTACATGATTCCTTCTGTGTTTTTCTTGAATTCTTCAAATACATTCTAATTTTTCAGATTGCATGGTTTCCTTAAACATTTAACCACAGAGAACAGTGATCACAAAGTCTACATGCGTCAAGAAAGCTTATTCTTAAGTATATAGAGATTAAAATATTTATTATAATTTCCTGCCACTGAATTGTTTCTTCAAAACTCTATTTGAAAGAGACTGTATTTATGTTTTTCTCTTTTCCTATCTTGAAAATGAAAATGAAAAAAATAAGAATTCTTCATATGGTAATCTTCTGGTTTTCCTTGTGATTCTGAAGTATTATTTGTTTTTTTTTTAAAGATTTATTTATTTATTTGAAAGTCGGAGTTACACAGAGAGAGAAGGAGAGGCAGAGAGAGAGAGAGAGAGAGAAAGAGAGATAGAGAGAGAAAGGGGTCTTCCAGCCGCTGGTTCACTCCCCAATTGGCTGCAACAGAGCTGCGCTGATCCAAAGCCAGGAGCCACCCCAAAGCCAGGAGTCAGGAGCTTCTTCCCAGTCTCCCACATGGGTGCAGGGACCCAAGGACTTGGGCCATCTTCTACTGTTTTCCCAGGCCATAGCAGAGAGCTGGATTGGGAGTGGGGCAGCCGGGACTCGAACCAGTGCCCACATGGGATGCTGGCACAGCAGGCGGCAGCTTTACCCACTACGCCACAGCGCCGGCCCCTGAAGTATTATTTTTAAATGGGGCTTGTAAGTAGCCTATCATCTGTTGAGCCACCACCTAGGATAATTGGTGTTGACTTGAAAGAGAAGAAAACATTTCCTTTATTTTCCAGTGAACCATCTGAGTGTTAGTGGAGCAGTGCTGGTGAGCTGAATTGGTTTATTTGAATGGTGTGTGAGTCAGTTTTAAGTTGAATTTTTATATCACCTTCATCATCATAATCCTGTACCAAAATAAAGAGATCATGTACCATATCTCAAAGTAGCATGCTTCTAAAAGTAAATATATCCTTTTCTCTCTTATTACAAGGAGATTAATCAGCCTGTGTTCTTGCTGCTCCGCTGGAGTTACTTGATCTTCCAGATGAAGTATTAAATCCCCAATTCATGCAATTTTGCTAATTTGATCACTGGGTGGAATCAAAACTAGGAGACTGTGAGTTTCCACAGTTGAGGCAAATCTAGATATACATTCAATATTTCTTTAAAATGATTAAATTAAATGATAAATGCCTTGCAAATAAACGACAACCCTCTAAAAGTATTCACTAAGATGTATCTTGACAGAGAACGCTCATGATGCTTCTTCAGCTATGTTTTGGAAGACAAGGAGTCTCATGGAGATTTTCCAGAGTACTTTGTGTTTGCTCAAAGCAAGGCACGCTGGGGGTGTGCGGCAGGACAGTGTGGTGGGATGGACTCAGACAACCAGCAGGAGAGTAGCAGTCACTGGAATAATAAGATAAATGCACTGTGGGTTTCCATGGCAACCAGGGACCCCAGCTGTTCCTCTGCCCCACCCCAGCTCAGGGTAGAACAACCCACCGGTGCCAAGTCCCACTCTGCTTTAGAAATCAAGGTGTTATTGCTACATTAAATTGTTCCAAGGATTCCAGTTTATGAAACAGTACCACTTACTTTACCCGAGTCTATGTCTCTAATGCACTTATCAAGAAATGTTTTTCTAATAAAGACTATGCATTTTCTTTTGAGAAGTTACATTTAAAAATAGCATAAGGGAAGAAAATACGCTCTCATGCTACATTTACAATTCATTAAGGTTTGCTGGGCCATTTGTTCAGGAAGTTAGCTGACTTATTTTCCAGCTGAATTCTGGGAAGAGTAAGGCCCTCTCCTGTGGAGAGCGAAGGGTTTGTCAGGGTCGCTGTTGGCAGCCTGAAGAGCTCCAGAGACTTTCCGTTTCCTCCCTGCTACCCACTGGTTGTGAGGCCATGGTGAAGTCTCACCATCTCATGGTGCCTTAGTGTCCCCCTCTGTAAATGGCAATAATAATAGAACTCACCTCTTCAACTCTGGGTCAAGATCAAGGGAGGTAACACACATTAGAGGCTCTAATCACAGCAGTCAACAACATTCGCTATACCTATTCCTCCATTTCAGCTCAGGTAAGATATTTCTCCTCTGAGTTTTCTCGTTTCACCCAGGGACCTCAAGAGACTTTCTCTTGTTCACTTCCTCACTTACTTTCCTGAAACACTTGGTCTCACCTCATATAGACTGCAGAATACACAAACAATAGAATACACTTTGTAAGAGATCCTTGTGGCTTTACATCAAGGCTGTGGCCTTGAAAAATGTTTGAGGAAATGAAAAAAGACTGCGCCTGACTTTTGCCTTCTTCTAACTATAGGAGCTGTGGTCTTATCATAGGACAGAACCAGTTAGAGACAGACTAGTTATTTTGGAATTGAGGGTCATGTGGGAGGACAGACAAGCCGGCTTCACAACCTGCGATGATTCGCATGCCCCAGGAAAATGTCTTTGACTTCATGGCTCTAGGGAGTATCTTGAAGGATCTTTAAGGTGAGGCTAATAATAACTCACAGGACTATTTAAGTATTACGTATAAAACAAGAAGCATACAGCAAAGACCCTAACACTTGGTGAGCACTCACGAACACTACCTATTATTATTATCATTGTTACTGCTAGTACTATAATAATACACTTAGCATGAAATTGACCTTTGTATTACAAGATGCTGATGTGTATGTAGTCTCTTGTTCCACAGGGTATAGATGTGAATGAATACTGAAGATGTGATTTCCTCTTCTTTGTGTTCTGTTACATAAAGAGTGCTAATATTGGAGCAGAACAGATTTTATATTTCAAAATAATGGTACAGTAAATGGTAGAACAAGGAGAAAGTGCTAAGTACACTGGGATTTCATTAACACATTTTCTAGGCAGATGTATATTTTTAAGCATTGAGACAGCCATGAGGTGAGAAAGCACATGAAATGCAAAGTTCAGAAAAATACTTCATTTTTGTGAAAAATTTAAAGAAAATATTTATGATGCATACAACATATTAGAACAGGAATTCCTTGAATAGTTCGTTTCATCAGTTTTCTTACCTGGGTTGGAGCCACTAATTCCGACTCTGAAGCTGAGTCTGAGTTGAGGGCGCTTTTCCCACCACTCAGTTCTGGCTGAGATCTGTGCTCTGAGGACCTGGAATGGAGGCACAGAGGAAATTAATGTACAACAAGAGGCAAATTCAGCCAGAAATCCAGCTAAGACAATTGATTAATTTGGGTTATTGAAAGACATCATAACAAAGCTCTCATCAGAATCCTGATGAAAAAGAGGTGCTATATTTGCTCATGTAACACTGATCACATTTGGAATTTAAGTAGCCAACAATATGCTAGGTGTTATTGTCTCTGAGAATTCAGTTACGTGCAAAAGAAAATAAATGTAATACCATTTTTTATTACAGAACATTTTGCTTTATTAAAAACACTATGCAGCTGGTACTGTGACGCAGTGGGTTAAAGCTCCGGTCTGCAGTTTTGGCATCTCTTATGTTCTCCAGTTCAAATCCCGGCTGCTCCACTTTCAATCCAACTCCCTGTTAACGTGCCTGGGAAAGCAGCAAAAGATAGCCCAAGTGCTTGGGGCCCTGGGCCCGCGTGGGAGACCCAAAAGAAGCTCTTGGCTCCTGGCTTTGGATCAGCCCAGCTCTGGCTGTTGTGGACATTTGGGGAGTGAACCAGCAGATGGAAAATATTCTCTCTCTCTCTCTCCGCCTCTGCTTCTCTGTAACTCTGCCTTTCAAATAAGTAAATAAATCTTTAAAAAATATTGTGTTTTTTGGGGGGAGTGGAACCTACATACTCAGGTGCAATTTCATCTTTATATAGAATTTGAAAATGAGGGAGATAGGTGAGGGCAATAGGAGATTGAAATAGGACCTTGCCCTTTAGCAAGTTTCAATAATAAGAGGGGCCAGATTTTCTTATGGGCATCCACAGATAGTTTTAAACTATTCCATTACTTGATGCTGAATGGTTGAGAAAACCAGAAAAGGTTACGTGTAAAGCCAGAGATTTTAAGTTAACTATCATCTGCATAATATATTGAATACATTGACATTCAAGGGTACTTCAAAAAGTTCTTTGAAAATGTACATTATTTTATTTTATTTTTTTGCAAAGAAACCTTTTATTTAAGGAATGCAAACTTCATGCATTTCATAAGTACAACCTTAAGAATATAGTGATTCTTCCTACCATACCTGCCCTCCCACCCCTCCTCCTCCTCTCTCTCCCATTTCCAGTCCCATTTTCTACTAAGATACATTTTTTTTTTTAACTTTTATTTAATGAATATAAATTTCCAGTGTACAGCTTATGGATTACAATGGCTTCCCCCCCCCAATAACTTCCCTCCCACCCGCAACCCTCCCCCCTCCCGCTCCCTCTCCCCTTCCATTTGCATCAAGATTCATTTTCAATTCTCTTTATATACAGAAGATCAATTTAGTATAAAGATTTCAACAGTTTGCACCCACATAGAAACACAAAGTGAAACATACTGTTTGAGTACTAGTTATAGCATTAAATCACAATGTACAGCACATTAAGGACAGAGATCCCACATGAGGAGCAAGTGCACAGTGGCTCCTGTTGTTGACCCAACAAATTGACACTCTAGTTTATGGCGCCAGTAACCATCCTAGGCTGTCGTCATGAGTTGCCAAGGCTATGGAAGACTTCCAAGTTTGCCGACTCTGATCATATTTAGACAAGGTCATAAAAGACAGAGTGAGGATAGTAACCAATGATCCTAAGAGTGGCATTTACCAGGTTTGAACAATTATACAGCATTAAGTGGGGAAGAGGACCATCAGTACACACATGTTGGGAGTAGAGCCATTGGTGGTAGAGTAGAGGTTATGATTACAAAGGAATGAGGCCCAAGTGCACTAGACAGGGCCTAGAACAAAGGACAGAGTCATTATTAGAGGAGCTAAGAAAGGTGCTGTCTAAGCTACAATTAAGTTTTCTGATTGAGAGGCAAATAGAACCTGATAGAAGGGGCTTGATAATAATCTGGTGGGCTTTAGGCCTTGTAAATTCAGAGGCCCAGACCTATCTATCTCTTCACATGGGGTATATCCTAAGGGAGGTATGAACCTCCTAGGGGAAGGCACTCTGTTGACTTTCATTACTTGGCTGGCCTGGGAGGAGAGCTGGCCAGGTAAAGGCAGGTGGCATCTCTAACAAGAAATTTACAGTTCTGCCTGCAATGTTGCTGACCCTACTTGACCATCCCCTCAGCTGCAGTGGTCACTTTGGAAGTTGGGCTGAGTGAAGGGCTTTTCAGCTTAGAGCCAATAAGATCTGTGGCTCTGACCTGGGCATCCTTCGACTCCAGGGCAGGTCCATTACCAGTGATCCAACTCTTGGCAGAGCTGCCAGGGCTCTTCACAAGCTGACTTCTGCTGAAGCCCAGGCTTACCACATTGAAAGCCACTGCAGTGGACTGGCCTGTTGGGTCTCCTTGAGGGCAGATCACTGTACAGATCAGCCATTAATAGGCCTGCCACCCATTGCTTCTGATGCCGAGCTTTCTTTTCCTCCTGGTTTGTGTTAAAGCAGACCAGAGGATGCAAGTCAAGGGAGTGCCCGTTTCCCATCTCTAATCTTCGGTGGCCTGAACTACAAGTCTATAGTCACAGGCATGTTCTGTAGTAGTTTTTCTAAGGTAGACAATGCCCATGAGGAAAATTATATTCTCACTTTAAAACTTCCTTTTCCCTTTGGTCTGAAAGGGAGGTTTTTTCTACTTACTGTATACTTCGCTGATGGCGAAGTGAATCTAGCTATGAGATTATTATTTGAGTTCTTATTTTGGCTATGCTATTGCAGAAAAATGTTAGCCATCTCTTTTATAAGGTCTAAAGATTAAATTGTGCATCCTACAGATTCCTTCATAATAGAATTAGTTTCCTACCTTGAAGAGAATAGAGAAATGAAAGAACAAGTTGGGCTTCGAATAGAGAAATGAGGGAGCAAGTCCTAGATCGCTTGCTGACAATAGCAATATCACATGAATACTTAGCAAACCGTTTCAACCATTAGATAACAACTTAAGAAAACATTTACCAGAAGGTCCAATGCCTTCTATAAATTTTAAGAATCATGCATTTGAAAACACCTCTTAAATATCTAACATGGTGTAGTTTGTTTAGCCAGTAAACTTAAGCACAACCATCTAAAATGTTTTTAGTTTCTTTCTACCAACAAGTCTAAAACATATGATACACAGATTCAGGTCCCACAAATTAAAATATATCTTTGATTGATTTTAGCAGCTTAAATTTATGGACAATCTTATCTATAAGCCATTTAAAATAAAACTCTTAATAAAATTTCCCCATGTGGACATACAATATGTACACACATATAATATAGTATAATAGACCAATACATCAATTTTAATAATAGCTTTTAAAATCTTTAACTCTTTTTGTCGATTGCCAATTGATTTGAATTGCTTTTTGTTTTTAGTAACCTCAGTTAACCATACTTTCTCTCAGTTGGTACTGTTAATACATTATTGGCTTCATCTGTTTACAGAGCCATCCCAAAGTACTGAATACAATAAAAGTGGCTGGAAAAAGTCCATAGGAACCTATAGGAGGACAGCTAAACACAGAACCAACAACGCTTTAGTTTTATGAGCAGCAGATATTCAAATTTTTGAAAAAAGCACATATTTAAATAACCCATTGCTCTTAATAAAAATTCAGCTGTTTTTGAACAATTAGAATTTAACAGACATCAAGAGAACATAATAGATTACTTTAACACATTGCTTTAACAGAGCATCAGAGTTTAATTCTATGTCAAAGAGAAATTGAGCTTCCTGTGATCTTTTGCTGTGAGGTTTCCTTCCTTTACCTTCTTTCATATTGGTGACCATGTTTCTGTGTTTCTGTGTGTAACACATCTTTAAGCATCTTTTGCAGGGCAGGATGAGTGGCAACAAATTCTTTCAGTTTCTGTTTGCTGTGAAAAGTCTTAATTTCACCTTCATTCACAAATGAGAGCTTTGCAGGATATAGTATTCTGGGCTGGCAGTTTTTCTCTCTTAGTACCTGGGCTATGTCTCGCCATTCCCTTCTAGCTTGTAGGGTTTCTGATGAGAAGTCTGTTGTGAGTCTAATTGGAGATCCTCTAAGAGTGATCCGACGTTTCTCTCTTGCACCTTTTAGGATCTTTTCTTTATGTTTCACTGTGGTGAGTTTGATTACAACATGTCGTGGTGAGGATCTCTTTTGGTCATGTTTATTAGGGGTTCTATAAGCTTCCTGTACTAAGATGCCTCTGTCCTTCTCCAAACCTGGGAAATTTTCTGCTAGTATCTCACTGAAAATGCCTTCTAATCCTTTCTCCCTCTCCATGCCTTCAGGAACTCCTAGAACCCGAATGTTGGGTTTTTTAATAGTATCCTGTAAATTCCTGACAATATTTTTTAGATTTCTAATTTCTTCTTCTTTTCTTTGGTTTGCCTGTTTCCTTTCCTGTTCTCTGTCTTCTAAGTCTGATATTCTCTCTTCTGCTTCGCCCATTCTGTTTTTAAGGCTCTCTAATGTGTTTGTCATTTGATCTATTGAACTCTTCATTTCATTATGATTTCTAGTCACTATCAGAGTTTCTTGTTCCACTAGTTGTTTCATTTCATTTTGATTCCTCCTTAATATTTCACTTTCACGAGAGAGATTTTCTATCTTGTCCATTAAGGATTTCTGTAGTTCAAGAATTTGTTTTTGAGAACTTCTTAATGTTCTTATCAATTTTTTGAGATCTGCTTCTTGCATTTCTTCGATCTTATCATCTTCATAATCTTGAATTGGGGTGTCTTTTTCATTTGGGGGTGTCTTAGTTTCTTCCTTGTTCTTGTTAGCTTGGTTTTTGCGTTTGTTGTTTGGCATGTTGGAGATATTTGGTTTCTTCACTGTGGTGTTTTTTCTTGTTACACTATGGCTCTATATTAAGTGGACTGTCTGCTTTCAGTGGAGCCTTAGAGGCTTGAGATGAGTGTGGACTGAGAGCTGTGTTTGGTTCCTCAGGGTTGAGGGTGTGTCAAGGATGACACTCCCAGGTTAGGTGTGGTAAATCTCTCTTTCTTTTTTTGATTTAAAAGGGAAGTAATTCCGCACAGCTGAACGTAATTGGAGGTAGTTAGCAGGCAAATGATATACCCACAGGAGCCAGAGATCGGAAGCTCTTTCCCAAGGACCACACAGGGAATCTCTGCTGCCCTCAGTGTGGGCTCCAATTCTCCTGCAGTCTCCCACTGGGTTGCCAAGTTAGATGCTAATCTCCAGTTATTTCACCCCTCCCCCCAGAGTCAGGTTTTTCTGCTAAGCTCAGGGCCAGTGCAGACCTGAGGTCGCCCTGCTTATGACGTATGTCCAAAATGGCGCCTGCTCTGTCTTGCTCGCCTGTGAGAGGTGAGCGGAGAGAGAGAAACTTGTGTCCGTATCAGTCACTTTTTTTATTTTTTTTTTCTCTCTCTTCTAGTTAGCCTGGTGAACTTTTCCCCACGGAGTTTCAAGCCTCGTTCCCTCTAGCCTCCTCTTTCCGCTTGCCTGCTGGTATCTCGGGCTATGGAGGTTCGGCTCACCTCGCGTTCCAGCGCTGGCGCGTTGAGTCTGCCGCTGGTGTCCCGAACTTGGGCTCCCACGCTCTCCACGCAGGTCCACTGTGAATCACTAGTTCCGGAAGAGTTTCCTCTGCTGTTTCATCCCCTACTCTTCCTTGACACTGCCGTATCTCCACTTATATTAAACTTTCTCTCCCCCCGGACTAAGTGTGCTTCCTGCCTATTCCGCCATCTTGCCGCCTCCAATCCCACATTTTCAATTAACTTTATACGCAGAAGACCAACTCTATACTAAGTAAAGAGTTCAATAATTGGCACGAAAATAAAAATAAAAACTTCCTCAACAGTCGAGACAAGTGTTGTTCAAAGTCATTGCATCTTGAAGTTACTTTCACTTTATTATTTTTGAGAAACTTAATTAACTTTAAAGTAACACCCACATCTTTTGTGAGCACTTAGACATAACTATACCTTATGAGATATAAGAATATCCTACATCTAATACATTAAAAGAAAGTAAGTCCTTGAGAATAAGTTTTATCATTAATTAAGGAAGCAGCTATGAAAACATGCAACAGAGTTAGACACTTAGGCATAACTAAAACTTATGAGACATACCAATATCCTTCACTTGATACACTAAAATGAAATAAACCTTGGAGAACAAGTTTTACTGTTAACTCTCATAATACAACTGTTTGAGGACATGGGTCCTGCATAAGAATTTAGTGCACAGTGACTCCTGTTGTGATCATCTGAGGCTCTTGACATGAGCTGCCTAGGCTATGGAAGCCTTTCGAATCCACAAACTCTGTCAGTATTTAGAAAAGGCCATAAGGAAAGAAGTTCTCTCATCCCTTCAGAGAAAAGTACCTCCTTCTTTGATGACCACTTCTTTCCACTGGGGTCTTACCCACTGAGATCTTTCATGTAGGACATTTTTTGCCTAAGTGTCTCAGCTTTCCATGCCTGAAATGCTCTTCTGGGCTTTTCAGGCAGACCAGAAAAGTGATTGTTATTCTATGAGTCTGCTGTATAATGTACATTATCTTTTAATCACATTCTCCATGAACTTTTGAAGTTTACTTGTACATCTCTATGAATACACATGTGTACCTATTTTGACACATCAGCTTGGTTACACATTCAGAAAATTATCAACAAATGTTAAATCATGGACCTCCTCAAATCCTTCTCAACTACATTTGCTTAATTTCTGATAATCCAGTTGAAACAATTTAGAATTTATAGAGGTCACAATAATTAATATTGCTAAATAGAGAATTATACTTGACACCAAGTATTTGGACCGACTGAACTCACTGGCTCTTTCAGGATATGGAGAGGAATACCCATAAAACAGGCACATTTCCAGGTATCACAATGTCTCACCATAAGAGCTCTTTTGATCCAGTTCTGGATGAGCATGACTTTCTCTCTGCCATTGGATGACCCTTGCTATTTCGATCTCCATGAAACTTCACATCATCCCACTTTTCCAGTTGAGTTTGAATGTCTGCTAAGGAGGAATGGGCACAGGGTTCAGGGAGAGCATGAGGTGCAGAGAGAAAAGAGACATTTATTGACTGAGAAGTTTTCTCCAAGTGAACTTTACTCAAACGAAGTCTTCAAACTCCCAGTCCAATTTTTATCTTTTCAGTGTAGGCTGAAAATTAATTAACGTCTGTGCAGCTAAATAAAAATGGGATTTGTTAAGATAAATCAGGCTGCTTTTACAGTTAAAGCATCAACTTGTTTATTTTAATTTATTTGTATAGCTATGGGATCTGATGTAGAATGTGCACGTGGAGTACTCTCCTCTCAGTCTCCATGAAGCACATAGCTTCTTAAGGGGGAAACTTCTGGCACATGTCAACCGGAAACTCTTGTTTAAAAATATGAGCTCTGATGTTAAAATGAGGTGGGAAGAAACCAGAACATTTTCACAGCTTTTTAACAGACTACTTCACTTTTCACCAAAGGAGGGAATTTATAATGGGGAATAGAGAGAAAGGAAGCTACGAAGAAAGCCAAGAGAATGGCAGAACCGCTTTCTCCCTGAGGCTTAAATCTTACAGATAAGGAATTGGCTAGGTTTTCTCTCATTAACAGGTGTGTAACTGTGAAGAAATCACTTATACAATCTTGCGGTCCACATTGTTTTCATTAGTGTAAAGGTAGGTCTGCAGTTGGTATCCTCCAAGGTCTTTTTCTCCCTTCTTTTAAAACACTGTGCTAAATTTTATATGTATAAGTCTGTATCTATATCTATATAACAAATTTTACCATTTTAGCCATTTAAAAGTGCATGATGCAGTGGCAATTTATACCTTCAACTGTCACCACCATGTGTCTCCAAAACTTTCTCAACTTCTTACACTGAAATTCTGTACCCATCAAACAATAACTCTCTATCCTGTGTCCTAAATCCCTTTAGTTTCTACTCTACTTTCTTCTATCTATGAACTTGACTGCTCTAATTACCTCATAGGAGTGACTGCACATAATATTCATTCTTTTGCATCTGGCTTATTTTACTTAGCATAATATCCCCCAAATTAATCCATGTTATAGCAAGTATCAGGAATTGTTTATTTTTAAACAATAAATAATAACATTTCATTATATGTGTAAATAATAACAATTCATTATACGTGTAAACCACATTTTGTCTATCCATTCATTGTTGTTTCTACCTCTGACTGTTATGAATGACACTGCTGTTCTCCAAGGTGCTTTTAAACTAAGTATTTTTACAACCTCTTCAAATGCATCTCAGAAGCAGAGAAAAAAAATGTTCATTCATATGCTCATTGTGGTACATTGTAATATTTTGAGTAAAATATCCTTAAATAATCATGTACATTTCATTTACTCATTTGTAAAATTGAATGAAGTGAGAGCACACGAATGGTGAGGAAATAGTAGAGTTAGGTATAAAATCTTCCTCCAAATAAAGACCTCAAAGAGGGAGACGGCAGGGTAGGGAGGATCCTGTGTTTCCAACTGTTCTGAACAACGGTTTGTTCTCTTCCCTTTCTCTGCCTCTGTTATACGATGGTCTCATGCATATCTCATGATTGCAATATACATTCAGAGGCTTCTGACTCCTAAATTTCCATGTCCTGCTCAGCTGCTTCTCCTCAGTTCTAGGCCTACATACCCAACTGTCTGTTGGATGAATCCGCAGTAAAGTCTCACAGTTTTCTCAACTACAACAGGTGCAAAGTGGAACTCAATGGTTTCTACCTTGGCTTTCTGCTTCACTCTTTCCTCTCTTGTATCCTCCATCACAGAGGTAGATGCATTATTTATGTCACTCATGCCCACATACACACATTCATTCATTGCCCAAGTCTTAATTTTTTTCTGAATCTGACTCTACCTGGTGATCCCATTTATCACTACTGGATTTCTGTATTGGTTTCTCTGCCTTAATTCCTTCTTCACACATCCACCAGAAAAGGATTTTTGCAAAACAGAATCTGTTGTTGTAATTTCTTGGAGTTAAACCCTTCAAACTTCACCCTTTCTCCCCCAATCCTGAGTACATGCTATCCAAGGAGTCCCATTATCTAACTACTGGTCAGATCACTATGCCACCGACCTTTGATACCACTGCAGCACTTGCATTTACTTGGGAAGACATCTTCCTGTGTTTAACAGTCTATTTGTGTGTGACTCCCTTTTCCTTCTACATCAGGAATGCCCTGCTCCGTCATCCCCACATCTCTCTTGGTCCATCTTTTTTTTCATCTGACAAATTCCTACCCATCCCTTAAGACTGTTCATGCAGTAACTTCTATGAGACACCTTTTCCATCTCTCTGGCTGGGTAGTAACAGTATAGGATTCCATTTTCTGCAGCATAGAGTTGATATTTTATTATAATCATTTAGTAATTTTTATATCTCCCCAGTAGACTGTAAGTTAGTTAAGGGGCAGAGAGCTTATATTGTTTATCTTTGTATTCTTAACAGATAGTATTTACCTGCAGCACAGTAAGCACTCAGAGGAACATTTACTGTACAAATGAATAAATTAATTTATGACCATGTAATACATATATATCACAATGGTAAGTGATTTTTCATATATATAGTCTATTTATTCTTCACAAGCTCATGGGCAGGTTACTAATATGCTCATTTTATGGACATATCTATTCCCACATAAACACACACACACCAGTGAGTCATAGCCAGGATATTCGCCTTGGCTTTCTGAAATACTTGGCTCCTTACTGTCTTCAGAGGAAGGAGATCTTTATTTGACTGGTTCTGTGAGCTGATGTGTAAGCTTTCCTTTCTCAGGAGGGTGTAGAGGATAAGCTTGGAAGTAAACTAGAGCTAGACTCAAATTCCAAACTGTGAGAGTTTGGGCAAGTTATTAAATTTTAAAGCCTGGTTCACCACACATGTATATTAAAGAGTTGTGATGATTTAATGGGGTGATCTATGCAAACCATGGAGCAGAGCCCCTGGAAATTGTGACAGTACTAACGGCTGTTATCATTGTGTTGCCTGTCTTCCCAATCGTGTTGTGAACTATTGCTTGGTCTCGTGTCCTCAGGCCTTGCATCACAGTTGTTTACTCACACATTTTTCTCTCCTGCACTAGAATGAGTGCCCCTAGAAAGCAAAGTTCACATTTTATTTGTATTTGTGACCCCAGTGACTAACAAGGTGCCTGGTATCTATCGAGCTCAACAGGTGTCAGTTGAATCAGTAAGTGAACAAATCAACATGAGTTATACAAACTTGAGCTCCCCAATGGCTATGCAATCAAAGCACAGAATAAGCTATGTCCTGCCCAGGTTCCTACATGTAATTCATCTTTTGTACTCCTTTGTTCACTGTTTTAATGCCATTTGCAGAAAGTCCCTGTTATTTCAACCCCAGCAGGGCAAGGTTGAGCAGCAGCAGTGCAAGCTATTGCCTTACCTAAATCTAAGGATGA
This sequence comes from Lepus europaeus, assembly GCF_033115175.1. NCBI lineage: Eukaryota > Metazoa > Chordata > Mammalia > Lagomorpha > Leporidae > Lepus > Lepus europaeus. The sequence continues at coordinate 100,043,380 of NC_084828.1, read as the reverse complement.
CGTCTCGGGAGCCCGGAGAGGTTGGCCTCTTTGCTCAGCATCTGCACTGATGAGGTCAGGTCCGTCAGCCTTTTTCTTGAGGGATGAAGTTTTTGATGAAGGCTCTGACTTCTTGCCTTTGGTTTGGGTTTGAGAGACTGGTTCACTCAGGTCAAGGAGATCTAAGCCTGTGGTCAATACTATCAGAAATGGAAAAGGTTAAGATAAGCCCTTTTTCTGCTTTGCAATTATTTTTCAAAAATTGATTTTAGTTGAGTACAGAAGGATTTTGTGTTTGTAGGACAGGATAGAAACACCTACTTAACTCATCATTGATTTATAGAGGCAGTTTCTTAAGGATGGGCATTTTATAGAGAAGATGGTACTTGGGATGCCCACATCTGTATATTGAAGTGCCTAGGTTCAGGTCCTGGCTCTGCTTCTGATACCAGCTTCCTGATAATGAGCACTGTGGGAGGCAGCAAGTGATTGCTCAAGTATTTGCTCCCTGCCACCCATATGGGAGACCCAGATTGAGTTCCCAGCTCCTGGTTTAGGCCTGGTCTAGTCCTTGGCTATTGTTGGCATTTGGGCAGTGAATCAGCACATGGGAGAGCTCTGTCTCACTCTGTTTTTCAAATAAATAAATAAAAAATTTTGAAGAAGTAAATTAAAAAAAATGACACTAGTTAAAATGCTTGGGTCCATTATTGGAGTGCCTAGATTTGACATCTGGCTTTGGTTCCTGATTGCAGCTTCCTATCAGTGCATGGGAGACAACAGCAATGGCTGAAGTGATGGAGTGCCTGCTACCCACTTGGGAGACCTAGATTGAATGCCTGACCCCCTTATTCTGGATCCCATGGCCGTTGTGGGCATTTCAAGAGTGAACATGTAGATAGAACATATCTCCCTCTGTCTCTATGCTGCTGAAATAAATAAATGAATAAATAATTTTAAAAAGATAGTGTGTTAGACTGAGAAGCTTGCTGCATGCTTCCATATATTTGGTAAGAAGCAAACCAGGAAAAAGGGACTTAGATCAGCCTCAGCAGTGATGAAGCTTGGATAAAATGAAAATAAAATTGAATCTGAGTTCATGTACTGTGTACTGTTTTGCTTGAAAATTTATTTTGGATTGTGATTTTCCAAAGGATGGTCAATCTATCATATTCAGGGATTTAGTGACATTTCTGAATGTCTTTGTGTTTTGGTTTTAAGTGATCAAGTATATGAGGCATAAAGGAATGCTGTTAATAATCTTTTATTTAATTAAGTAATTCAATCAGAGAATGACATGCTGTTTGGTCTCACACTGGAGAAGTATTTTATAACCCATAGTTGATGAATAGGTGTACACGTTACTGCCTTTGCTGTTTAATAAGCAAACTTAAATTTCAATATAACAAAGTATAAAACAGTTACATTTTTGCTTCCTAGCAGATTGCTTATAGTGTACTAAATATTCTAACTAAGGCACAAATAATAAATAATTCGTTCAAATGCAAACTAGGAAAATGAGATTAAAAAGGCAAGCTTTGCAATCTTCAAGGTTGCTTTTACTGTGCAAGTAAAAGTGACTAGCTCATTGTGAGAGGTAGAGCATTCACATGAGACAAGGTCCCTCCAACCCCACCTGTCCACCAACCCCTGCTGGTTCCTCTGGTTTCTGAGCAGGCCTTGAGGCTCCCTGACCTAGGCTCTCTTCACCTCCGTAGCTTAGGGAAGCTGAAGAAGGAACAGACAAAGAAACTCCTTGCAGTAACCTTCTCTGGTATAGTCTAAGCAGTAATTGCATCACTTTTTTTCAAGGACCCACTTTTTCTGCAGGTGGGGAACCGATTTTTGTTGATGTCTCACCACTCTTCCATCTATTTCTGCCTTGCACTCAAGGCAGGGTCAGGGCTCAGCGGTACTTGCAATCAGGATTTCTCTAGTACTGCACTGCCTGAACGGCTGGATGGCCCTTCTGGGAGCGTTAGTGCTGCATCAGACTTTAATCTTTTAAGATTATGAATGTATTTATTTATTCTCTAGAAAGGCATAGAGGAAGATAAGGTCAGATTGAGAGAGGGAGAAAGAGAAAAAAATGGGGGGTGGGGAAGAGATGAGAGAGAGAGAGAGAGAGAGAGAGAGAGAGAGATTTTTTTCCATTTTTTGGTTCACTCCCCAAGTGCTCACAACAACCAGGGATGGGCCAGGACCCCAGTAGCTTGTAATTCAGTCTCAGTCTCCCACATGAGTGGCAGGGATCCAAGCACTTGGTCCATAATCCGATGCTTCCTGGGCTATTCATTAGCAAGAAGTTGTATCAGATAAAGAACTAGGACTTGAAACTAGCACTCTGTTATGGGCTGCAGGTGTCTCAGAGTCTTAACCGCTGCACCTAACAACCACCCTAGGCTTTAGTCTTAATAAACATTTTACTTTCTGATTGCAATTCCAAGTCACAGTGTCAGACATTGTTGGTGAAGTAGGAACATCTGGTTCTACCTCTGCTTAGCTGTGTGACTTAAGGAAAGTTTCTTAGCCTTTCTGAGCTTCAGCTTCCTCATTTGAAAAATGGAGAATTCATAGCCTGTCTTTTAGATGTAAGATAAGGATTAAATGATCTGACAAGTGTAAAATGCTGGGCATAAAATAGGAACTCAGTAGACATTATTTCTATTCTTTACTGCCCACTCTGTGAAGTTAATCTTTCCTTTTCTTTATATTGGTCTTCAATTTTCCCCATTCCTTTCTATCTTGGTCAAGAATCAGATGAACACACTGACAGAAAGAGAAGGCACTAATGGGAACACACAAAGACACTGATTCTCAGCGGATCCTACGGGGCAAAAGTATCATAAACAGCCTGGGATCTTCTGTGGCTCTCAGCTGAGTCTCGCAGAGGAGTGAGAGCCACTTGCCAAGGTGCTCCGAGGCGTGAGAGGCACTTTGTGGCCGGCAGGCGCTGGAGAAGTGGCTTTCAGAACCAAGTCACTCGGCTTTCTGTCTACAATTTTAGGATGGCAGGCAGCCAAGACAGGCTAGGATGCCACACACTTCATATCCCTTGAAAGTTTAAATAGAAATTTCCAGACCACTGTTCTGTTGGCAAGGATTCCTGGCCCAATATGATTTCCTTGCAGCAGAATGAAGGAGGTGGATGACGGTCTCTGGAATGCCATATATGATTTTTTACTAATTGTACAAACGCTTAAGAATCAACCACTTGCCCTGGACTTCTTTTGGAAACAAATGATATGGGAATTGTCTGCTTGTATATAATAAGTGCATTTCTTACAGAGCAATAACTGCTAAGTGCTAATTTAATTCTGCATGTGCTTCACAGTATTCAGAATAAAGGAATTTCTGAAAGAGTGAATTGTGAGTTCAAACTTGGCTCAGTAATGGTTCTTCCCCCTGCAAAGAGTCCCGGACGGACGCTGCCTGTGTTTGTTTTGAGCTCTCTATCCCTTTGTACTTTTCTCTGCAAATGTAAAGCGAATGCTTGGCACACACAAGAGGCATTGGTTTTTACCCAGCTGATGAAGGAGGAGGCTTGGAGGGCGAACGGAAAGCTTTGAAGCTGAGACAGTCCCTGGGGACCCAAATTTCAAAAGCAGAGAGGGAGTAAGGCAGCTTTTCCGTCTTCAAGGAAGACAAATTTCATTTTAGCATGTGTGTGCATGCACAAATGTGTATAAGTACATGTAGGGTCGATAAAATATCTTTCAGTTATAATCTCATTTTCACCATGCAGACCTCTCTACCTGGACCACATGTCAGTCATCGGCTGTGGGATCCCATTGCCTAGAGGGTTCCGTTTACTTCTGGGTGCTGTAACAGCTTGACTCCCAGCTCTGTGGCGGCTCAACAGATCTGTTTCCCAGTCACCCATTGTAGCGCTTTGTTCTATCTTAGTCACTTTAGTGTCTCTGATCCACTTTAGTGTCTTTATGCTATGGAGCTGCTGTGCATAAAATAAGGCAGCACCCATCAGTGGTTAAGATAGTCTGGATTCAAACCCTGACCTTGTCATGTATTGGCTGTGTGACTTTGGGAAAGCTACTTAGTCTCTCTCTAAGCCTGTTTCTCCTTGTCCAAAAAAAGGGCACAACTCGAGTTCCCAGAGTGAAGCATTGAATGAGGTGTTTAACTAAAGCCCTTCCAACAGTGTTAGGAGCATAATAATAATTCAAATAATTATTCATTATTACTAGGGTACTCTACTGAAGGCATTCATGTTCGAGGCAGTCCTAGACACACGAGAATGGAAATGAGTCCAAAAATTATTTATTGAGCATATACAATATTCTAAGTGTTTATGAATGCCTCGTTTAACCCATATAACATCTCTGTGAAAAAGATTCTAATACTCTAATTTGACATGTGAGAAATGGGGGACTTGGAGATATTAAGTAACATGTCCACAGCCATGCAGCAGGAGTGGTAGAATAATGCCCCCTCCCCTGGATGCTAGTGGATATGTGACCGTGACATGTCACACAGCAAAAAGGATTTTGCAGATGTAATTAAGCTAAGGATTTTGAGATGGGGAAATTAATCTGGATTATCCTTGTGGGCCAAATATAATTATAAGTATTCTTGTAAGAGGGAGTCAGGAGGGTCAGAGTCACAGAAGGGGACGTGAGGATGGAAATTGAGGGGAGAAAAGGAGACGGGGGGGGGGATAGGGAGAGAGAGAGAGAGAGAGAGAGAGAGAGAGAGAGAGAGAGAGAGAGAGAGGCTGGTTCTGAGGATGAAGGCTTGGAGATGGCTTTAGAGATGGAGGAAGGACCTATAAGCCAATGAACTATGGCTGCTCTCTTCATTTTAGGATTTGTGACTTCCAGAACTTGAGGCTAGTGAATTTGTGCTGTTAAAAGCCAGTGAATTTGTGATAATTTGTTTCAGCTGAGGCAGCTGGTGTTATAGTGTCCATGCAAGGCTTCAAATAGAGGTCCTTCCTGCCAAAGCCTGTGTTCTCTGCTCCTCTCTGGACCTTGTGTGAACCTGAGGCAGTGAGCTGATTCCACACGGTGTTCACGCTTAGCTCCTGATTATTGGGCACGCTGGGTAGGCTGAGGCATGATTTACATCACTGGCAACCTCAGCACCACTGTTTTTGTTGACCTAATTCTATTGGGTGGAATTTCCTCAAGAGGGAAGATAATACATCACCAAAGCATTTGTTTCCAACTATTCAAGAACACCTGACTGAGACTGCAGCCTACTGAGCTGGAAGGCTCCCACAGGGCGCTGGAAATGTATATACATAGTTGATGACCTGGGCCCTGGGAAGTGAGGCTGCTTGAATCAGGTAGAGTAAAGCGCAACTGTTAGGAAGGCCTGTCTTGGCCCTTTGGTTGCAAGCACAGTACCGTTAATGCCACTACAGGTTAAGGTGCATCAGGTTTGAGTGACTTTCTCTTCACAGACTGGTCGTTGGGGCAACCTTGACTAGTACAGGCAGTGAATATAGCCTCAGGGAGCTGCTGGGGCCTCTGTTCTGCTTTGTACTCTACCCTGGCATCTCAGGAGGTTTAGTCGGCATTCTCTAACATAGTGGCTACAAAGCTAAGTCCTTTAGGTACAATTTTGCTAGGGTGTCAAATAGGTAAATTAGATGTAACTGATTCAATCAACCTTCCAGTTTTATTGGGAATATGCAATTAAAACTATTTCTCAAATTTCTATCTCTCTCAAGAGGCATGCTATTAAGCTCATGGCCACTTGGATTTCATAAAAGATAAATTTTGCAAATATGCTAATTTTATAGCTACGATGTTTCATTAGCTGGCAGTGGCAGGATTGTGAATGTTGTTAAGTATAGCTTTTTCTGTATAGGTACATATTTTCTAATATAGATTCATATTATCTGCATTTGAAGGAATGAGATTACATGTTTTTGAAACTGTGAAAAGTGTTTCTTCTATAGTAACTGTTCATTATGGCTGAATCTTGTGGATAAAATGTTTTTAGATGATGCATGATAAATGAAAACCAAGGACCCTCTGCTTTTTTGCTCCTTAGAAAAGAATCCATCCTGATTTAGACATTTATTAGATTTACTGGGACATCACAGAGCAATGAGTTGTTGCTACACATTTTATAGTATTGCTGGTGCCATAATAGTCACTGTCTTAAAATATCTATTGACTAGTTTCAGGGCATTTGTTATATAAAGTTGCATAATCCAGATTTATTTGCCATTTTGAAATCAGTAATATTAACTATTAGCTTACCTGCCACCTAGGGATTAAGTTTAAGAAGGCTAAGGAATTAGTTGACTACCTGAACTATAGATGAATTAAAGAGAATTTAGGATGTTAATGGAGAAAAAGGGAAACATCTTTACTGATCAGTTTGAATCTATTTATTTATAATTATTGCATGACAAAAATTCATCTTAATGGAGAAACATGGAGAGTGCAATAAAGATCACTGATACACTGAAGAAAAAAGATAACTTAGAACTTCTATGAGGCAAAATATACAAACTTTTAGAGTTTTTAGGGAAAAAATCCCATTATATAACTGGCTTTAAGAAAAGATAATACTTGTAGTTCCTATATTGTTTATTATGTGCTGATTTGCAAAGGGTCTTCAAAAAGTTCATGGAAAGCATCTTATGAAAAAACTGCATGGATTTCAAATTTTTTTGCAACAAAATAAACTTGTCTTTGAATTCTATTTTTCTATGAACTCTTGAAGTACTCATACATAGGAACTGTATTCCTTAAAAATGTAAAAAATGTTTCTGCCTTGAGATATGCTTTTTTTAAAAAGAGAGAGAGTGAGAGAGGGAGAGAGAGAGGGCACTCCCATCCACTGGTCCACTACCCAAATGCTTGCAGTGACTGAGGGGCCAGGCCAAAGCTGGGAGCCAAGAACTCAATACAGGCCTTCCATCCTGATGACTGGGACCCAACCACTTGAGCCAACACCTGATGCCTCCCAGGGTCTGCATTAGCAGGAATCCAGAATCAGGAGTTGGAGCCAGCATTTGAACACAGGTACTCTGTTGGCATCTTAACTGCTACACCAAATACCTGCCCTGAGAAATATTTTTAAGATGAAACAAAAAAAGATTAAACAAGAGTCTTTAGGATTAAAATTCATGTGAATTAGATGCAGTGAATACTAAGGCTGAGAACAATAAGTCTACTCTCAGCACACCATTTTCCCAGACCCCCTACTTTGGAGGGTTCTTTTTGTTTTTGTTTTAAAGATTTTTAAAAAAATATTTAAAAAATTATTTATTTATTTGAAAGTCAGAGTTAAAGAGAAAGGAAAGACAAAGAGAGAGAGAGAAAGATTTTGTATTCACTGATTCATTCCCCAAAAAGCCACAATGGCCAGGGTTGGACCAGGCCAAAGTCAGGAGCCAGGAGATTCTTTTGGGTCTCCCACGTGGGTGCAGAAGCCCAGGGACTTGGGCCTTCTTCCACTGCTTTCCCAGGCACATTAGCAGAGAGCTGGATTGGAAATGGAGCAACCAGGACTCAAACCAGTGCGCATATAGGATGCCAGTGCTGCATGTGGCAGCTTAACCTGCTGCACCACAGTGCCGGCCCCCAGAGGGTTCTTTAGGGTGATTTTTGAACCCCTTCCCTGCTCTTAAATTTTCATATGGAAGTCCTAATTCCCAGTACCTCACAACATGGCCTTACTTGGAAATAGCAGCATTGTAGGTGTAATTAAAGATGAGGTCATACTGGAGATCTCCACTCTGACTAGTGGCCTCCCAGAAAGGAGAAGTTTGGACACAGACATGCTCATAGGGTGATGCACACAGAGCAAACCCTCAGAGAAGATTGGGTTTTGCTGCCAGAAGCTAACAAACTACCAGAGATCATGTCAGAGGCCTGAAACAGGTCTCCCCAAGCACTGTCAGAGTGAAACTGGCCCTGCTGACACCTTGATATTGGGTTTGCAGCCTCCAGAACTGTGTGACAATAAATTTCTGTGTTTAATCTACATTGTCACAGCAGCCGTAGGTACTGGGATTGCAAGAACTTACACATTCCTTTTTTTTTCCTCCAGATATTTCATAAGTTTCTTTTTATTTGTTAGAAAATCACAGTGACAAGTAGCTTTGCAGTCAAACCTCATGCTGCTCTCTCAGTGTGGGCCTGCACTTTAGTGACTTAGTTTTTCCATCAGTGAGAATTGGAAAGTGAAGCCCAGCTCCTCAGCGCATCCCAATCTCTTAGATTTGCCTGCGGATAGAAACACAAGGCTCTGTTTCCTGGGGCAGCTCTGCAGTTTTCCAAGGCTGAGCTCAGTTTCATGGATCAGGAGTATGTGTCTGACCTGATTGTATCTGAACTTGTTCACTGTTCTGCTTAGAATGTACAACCTTGATTACTCAACGTGAGAGTAAAATATAGAGAATGATTGCTTTGGTGTGATATGAAAAAAATTGGAACAGTTGAAAAGGAAAGTGTAAAGAATATGGTTTTTACCTGAAATATCCAATGGAAACAGTCACATCAGTTACAATTTATGTGTACTAAGCACTTTCATAAATTGCTTCATTTAATCTTTGTAGGTAACTAATAGATATAGATGTTGACATTAGTAGGCAGATGGAGAAACTGGAGCTTAAACAACTTGCTCATAGACACAAGCTTGCATTTGAACTACTGGAGTTTGACCCCAGAATTCAGACTGTACTCCCACATAAAGTGCCTCTATCTCATGCTAGTTACTCTTGTTGTAATTTTCAGCACTGTGGAAAAGTCACAATTGCCTTCTCTTTGTGATTTTTGTCACTTACTTAGAAGTAAAATGAAAATTTGCAAGCCCACAGCAAGATGAGGTCATGATGGCATAAGGGAATGAACTGAACAAGACAGTATGTGATTACCTTCTTTTTCCATTAAATTCTAGTCTGCACATCCAATATAACCTTTGTTCTTTGTTTCTGAACATCATTTTAGAAATTCTTATTTGAAAAACATGCTTTTGAATGTGAATGTTGACTAAGTGAAATCAATGGATAAAGGCAGCCTGTGCTGGAGAAGTGTCATGCACGCCAGTGGCGTCCTGCACTCGCTCACTGGGTTGATCCTGCTTGAGGGCCTTCCTGCATGGGCCATGGCACTGAGCAGCTGATCATCACCATAGGAGTATTTTTACCTCTAGAAGAATGTTCAAGTCAGCAGTAAGATGGAGAAAGTAACACATTTACATGGCAGAATAAAACTGACCCTGTCTATCTTTAAGCTGTAGGACATTGTCATTTAAATCCACTTGAAAAAACAGATACATTTTTATTTTACTGAACTTCTTTTATATAGCATATTTCCTGAAATAACTTAGCCATCAGCCAGAACTCGAACAACCTTACTCTGAAATAGGTGCTTTTGTGTTAAAGATTTCTTAATGTGATATGGCTTGAGATATTAACAAGTAAATATGAAAATATGCATGGAAAAGTGATTCATTGCTCATAGTCATATTCTTACGTTCAGCAGAATTGATTTGGTAATATGCATGGCAATTTCTTATATAAGGAAAAATTATTTATAGGTGTACGCAGAATAGTATGTTTTCTAAAGTTTCAATTGGTTGCAAAAATCATTCTCCACTTAAAATGCCTTAAGGAGAAACATGTGCTTTGACGTCAACTCTCCTTGAGGAACAGTTAGAAGTGAAGGAATTACCGGCTGTATTGGATGTTACTGGTCTTGCTATTGCCTCCGATTTGGTTTCACACAGAAAGTCATCGATGGAGGGGCTCAGGAGGGGCCTGCTCTCTTGCTGCTCATTCACCAGCTGAGAACAAATGAACACAGGTGTCAGAGGGTTTTGTTAACCTGCAGAATCAGATGGGTTAAAATGCAGCCTTGCAACAAAATGAGAATAGCAAGCCTATCAAAATAAACACATACATAAATAAATCATGGGGAGGGGCAAGAAAGAAAAAAGTACCAAGGAGTGGGAATGAGCCTTTTAGCACTGTCAACATATTTGTGATGCAGCCAACCTCAATTCTTAAAGCCCAAGCCTTTCCCTCCCCTCCTGGAATTTATAATTACCTTGTAATTCCATTATGTAGAAAATGATACCTACTGAATTATAGTCGCTAAGGGCCAATCTCATTCCTCACTTGGCCAAAAAACTCCTAAGACCCAGAACAGTGACTTCAGACTCTGAGGTGGCAGGTTCTGGTAAAGACTGCTCAGGCATTGTTTATGTGGTGAGCCGGTGCAAGCACATGGATCTATCTGTGGTTTAACACTTGCCTTTTCTTGCTCTCTCAGAAAACTCAAGTCACCTAAAACCCACCCTCTACGTTTCTTGGAATGCTTTTGTAGTGCATAACATCTATTATCTTGGAAGAGTAGAAAACATCATTACATGAACTCTGCAGGTACCTAGTAAATACGTCTGTGGAAACCTATGTGTGAAATAGATTCCTGTAAATTCAATCTTATTTTCCCTAAGCTTACTCTCTAATTTCAGCAAGCTTTCAGATTCATTTTTAGTGGGTCTCTGATTTCCAGTGGCAGCCAACTATTTAGTTATTCTGTACTTCTTTGAATCCAGATTTGTTCAAATTACGTTTCTATGGTTAAGAGAGAAAATTTGTTTTTGATACACAATTGGTTTATTCCTAAGTTAATTGTCTTAATTCTTTGGGAGTTTCTATATTGACCTTACTTAAGATAGACATAGCCATCCAGTTTTCTATGTGTTCTAAGAAAAGGATGCGCCTCAAAATCTCCAGATTTTTAAGTACCCATTTTTAAAGTTTTATTTTAGGAGACATATAACATAACAAATGAAGTTATTTGGAGTATTGCCAAATCAAAATAATTATATAACTCTACTCACTTTCACTTCATTGTTTCTTTGGCACAGGGTCAGTGATGTAATAGGTTAGAGCTGATAGAAGATGGTAAGGAACCTAATGTTAAGTATGGAAAGACAAAATGTAATTCTATGATTTCCAGAAGAGTAACATTGAAGCATTTGGTGGGCATTCAAAAACTGGAAACCAAGAAACACACTTGGTACTTTAAGATACCCATGCTATTATTTAAACATGGATAAATGTGCGATCTCCATCAGAGTTTAAGATTTTGACATAAGTTGGCAATTTGATTTTCATTCATTCTTGCTTATAGATATTATTGAGGGATAAGTATCCTCAGTGTTCAGTGTTCAAGTTACATTGATAGATATTTCTTCAATTAGTATGAATCAAATGTTATTATATATCAAGACTCAAAGATTTTTAAGAAGAAAATCATCTAAAGTCTATTTTAGTTTTAACCTTTTTAAAGGCTATTCCCTTAACCTACAAGTAAAACTCTGAGTTCTTTTGCATTTTGTTTTGAATTTGACCACTGTTGGGTGCCACCAATTCTATTTATAATGAAATATTTTCAAATGTTGGGGGACTTTGAATCTTCCATGATTCTGAGATAAAATATAAATTCTTGTAAATGTCATGGTCTATTTGAGTTTAGTGATATTTTCTGGCATAAAAGTCACTTTTATTATCTAGAAATGTTAGTTGAAAGTGCTGATAAAGAATATGATATTCCAGAAAATGAAGAAATAGCTAAATATGAGTGAGTCTGAGTTCTTCCAAAAAAATCAGTATTTCAGAATCTTTATTTCACTGATAATTAGTTTATATACAGACTATGGACATGTAATAGTTTCCAAAGGAACTATACATTAATGTGTATTTACTGGTAAAACTTGTTCTTTTAATCACATGTGTTTACTGTAATAGCCCTTCTAATGCAGTATCTCTATGGTGACGTGATTCTAATTTCACAAACAGTACCTACATCCAGGCTGTGGCACTCTCTTGGCACTGAAGGGAGACCTCAATTTTGCCATGTTACAAGCATTCAATGAGGATGAAGGTCACCATCAAATATGGTACCACGTGATACTCACAGAATTTTATACAGGCTGTTTGCCTTTACCAAGCAGTGCCTTCTGATTACTGGCTTCTGCCTATGGGTCTTATGTTGACCCCAATGGCTAAAAGTGTCTGAGGCTCTAAACTCAAAATCACACAAAACAATGGCATCTTGAAAAGTGAATACGTATGTATTACATACTAACTATCTCTTTGATAAGCATTATTTCTCTGAGGAAAAAAATCTAATTTCATTGACAGATAACCAAGAATTTCTGAGTTCTCTTAGCTATCCCTTATCTGAGATACTTGGGGTCAGAAGTCTTTCTGATTTTGGAATTTTTTGAATTCTGGGATATTTACACACCCTTAATGAGATATTTTGGGCATGAGTCCCAAGTCTATACACAAGATTCATTTATATTTCACATATACTTTATTTTTATTTTTGACAGGCAGAGTGGACAGTGAGAGAGAGAGAGAGACAGAGAGAAAGGTCTTCCTTTGCCATTGGTTCACCCTCCAATGGCTGCCGCGGCCGGCGCACCGTGCTGATCCGAAGCCAGGAGCCAGGTGCTTCTCCTGGTCTCCCATGGGGTGCAGGGCCCAAGCACTTGGGCCATCCTCCACTGCACTCCCGGGCCATAGCAGAGAGCTGGCCTGGAAGAGGGGCAACTGGGACAGAAACCGGCTCCCCGACCGGGACTAGAACCTGGTGTGCTGGCGCCGCAAGGTGGAGGATTAGCCTGTTAAGTCACGGTGCCGGCCTCACATATACTTTTTATACATAGTTGAAAGGTAATTTTATACAATACTTGTATATTTAGTGTACTTGTGTTTTAACTATGACTTGGAACATGAGATCAGGTGTGGAATTTTATACATGTGGCTTTATCTCAGCACTCAACAAGTTTCAAATTTTGGAGCATTTCAGATTTCAGATTTTTAGATTAGGGATGCTCAACCTATGTCAATTGTTATATAGATAAATCCAAATTATATTCTGTAAGTTTTCTTACACTCTTTCTTTACTTTGGATACAGATATATATATTTCTTTAAAAAGAAAGGACTAAGAATGTATCCCTAAATCCCAACTCTGTATACTTACGAAAAGTCTTTAAGAAATTCACAGAAAATTTGCATTGTGAAAAAAACTATATATATTTTTCTCATTTTTTTTTAAATGAACTTATCTTTCAGCTCCATTTTTCCATGAACATTTTGAAGCTGCCTTGTGTGTGTATTTAGGTTAGGGTGTTAGACTGTTGTAGACACTTTTAGTTGTGAACCTTGAAAAAACTAAATTTGATCAAAGAATTCGAGACAGACAGACTTCTGTCCCCATTAATATTAAAATGGGAAAACAAAAGATAAGACATGGTTCAATGAGAGGCCTGTCTCATTTTAGGCAAGTCTGCTTGGTCAAAGATAATGGGATTTTTTTTTTTTTTTAATGTCTCCTCATTTAACCTTTAGTTGTAGTTTCTGGAGAAAGCATCGGGCGCACTCTCAGATTTACTCAGTAAGCACAGGACGAATAGCAAAGGGGAGCATATTCCAAGAGACCTTGAGGTGCTCATGACACAGGCACAGCCCCTCCTACCAGCTCCTAGTCCTCTGAGGTCTGTGTCTCTCCCACGACTGTCTTATTTTGGACCCTAGAGTTGGTACCTGGACTGACGGAATTGTCATGGCTGTCCAATTTCTCTGTCTAAGATGCTCCAGTGACTTCCTTCCACAAGTCACAGGGTAATCAACCACTTTTGGAACCATTGTGTTTTGAGCTGGAGCACAGTTTAGCATTGGGAGAGTGGCAGGGCTCACCAGTTAAGAGGAGGAAATGCCAGATGATGGTTAGTGTGGAAAGGTTACTGACACTAGACTGAAAGTTTTTTGGCTTTGATGAAGATATGGAAGATGAAATAGGAGATATGGTGAAGAAAAAGAAATTTCCTCTTATAAGCTGTGAGTTCAGAGATTATATCTTATTTATATTTATTTTCTTCACAATGTCTCAAGCACAATGTCCACATCTAAAAAGGGTTCAATACCTGACTACTGAATGAGACGATGATGGCTAAAATCGCAAACAAAAAATCTGTCTTGAGCAGTCCAATTTTAAATCGTGTCTCTGGTTGGATGAATTTAGATATGAGTATTTTAGTCAGTGGAAGTCCCATTTTAATTTTACTTGTACAGATTAGAATAGCTTTTCTTATGCTCCCTCATTTTTAAATAAGTTTGTGATTTTTTTCCTTTGGTTACATGAGAATAAATTAATCTTTAAGGTCATAAAGGAAAAATTTAAACAAAGCTCCCAAATTGCATGTCCTTTCTTCTATCCTGATTCATTAGTGGATAAGGTTTGTTGGCCTTCTCTGAGAATTACTTCCTTCAATTTGAAAGTCCTTTATGGACTTCCTTCACTTCATCCTTTGAGCACAGAGTACACTGATGCTGTAAATATAATGAAAGGTGAGTCAAAGTCTTCCAATTTTGCTTTTGGAATAACAGTTGGAGCAATTGCAATTTTGGCCTAATCAGATTATCATAGCTCAGCTAAAATAAGTCACTTCATTAATTACAAAGGTCTTTGTATCAGTTAATTTACACTTAATTTTTTTTTTTTAATTTTTTAGCCTCTTCTGCCCTCTTCTCCATCTTTGGATCAATTCAAAGACCCTTCTAATTTTGACAGATTCTTATTTCTCTTTTTTGGGACCCCATTGCAAACAGCACATTGTCTGGGATCAGTCTTCAGTGCCAGGAGGTGAGTGCTTTTTTTTTTTAATAGCACCTCCATCCCCATGCTCTAGCCAGTATCAGAATCTTTTTTTTTTTTTTTTTTTTTTTTGACAGGCAGAGTGGACAGTGAGAGAGAGACAGAGAGAAAGGTCTTCCTTTTGCCGTTGGTTCACCCTCCAATGGCCGCCGCGGTAGCGCGCTGCGGCCAGCGCACCGCGCTGATCCGATGGCAGGAGCCAGGTGCTTCTCCTGGTCTCCCATGGGGTGCAGGGCCCAAGCACTTGGGCCATCCTCCACTGCACTCCCTGGCCACAGCAGAGAGCTGGCCTGGAAGAGGGGCAACCGGGACAGGATCGGTGCCCCAACCGGGACTAGAACCCGGTGTGCCGGCGCCGCAAGGCGGAGGATTAGCCTAGTGAGCCGCGGCGCCGGCCAGTATCAGAATCTTAGTTTTATCTGCTTTTCCCTTTGCTAGACTATGATCCAATTATTTTTTTGTATCCCACAGTAACAGGATAGTTAGACATATAAGATGTGAATGCATTCATGGGGAAATAAATGGATTACCATTGTTTGCAGCATAAGTAGTACTAACCCTAAGGCAGTTGTTCTAAACAGTAATAGAAATTCAAAGAAGGCCATATTTAGTAGCCTTGAGAATGTTTTTCTCATCAAGGACATTGCTCTTTTTGATCTTCATCAGACACAAAAATTAAATAAATATTGATGTGGAAGGGATGGGAATACATTAAAAAAAAACAAAGGCCGAATTTGAAAAGTAATAAAGTCCCTTATCAGAAAGAGATCTGGAATACAGTTTTAAGACACCATGCACTAAAGGCAAAATGAATGGGACATACTTTACTAAAAAAAAAAAAAAAAAAAAAAAGAAAAGTACCCTGGAGATAGCATCAAAATGAAAATATCTGAAGTTTCTTTATGAGAAAATAATATTCCCCAAAGTCATTTCATTCTCATAATGATAATACACTTTTCCTACGATATAGGCAATGTTTTGGGACATAGTTTTCCCTTCTGTTCTCAAGCTGGACTTGTACATTTTATTGCATTTTACAGCAGTGCTGTCAATATAAGAGCCTCGTAATTTAGAATTTTCTGATAGTCATTTGTAAAAATGTGAAAAGAAACAAGTGAAATTAATTGTAATAATAATATATTTTAACTCAATATATCCAAAATATTATTGCTTCAACATGTGATCTATACAAAAAGTATTAATGTGATTAATTTACACCCAAATTTTCTTTGATTAGATCTTCTGACTCTAGTGTGTATTTTATGCTTACAACACATCTCAGTTTGGAGTTGCCACAAACGCTCCACTACAGGACACCAAATTGGACGGCACAGGCCTAGAGCAACTTTTTTCCTCAAAGATGTGATTATTCACTTATTTTTTCTTTAGCTTTTTCCTCAATGCACACTTGTTCATGTACTGTTTATGTGTTATTCTTAAGGCAGCATGAACTTGAGCTTCTATGAAGTGCTTGACTTACTCTTTCTCAGCACATTCTTTGTTCAGAATTAATAATTATGTGAAGCAGCCAGGACAACTCTGAGGGGTCCACCAATTTCTGAGTTCAGGTTATCTGGCCAACTTTTCTGCCTTGTTCAATTTGTTCGGTGTACTACAGATGACCTCAAGGGAGTATGTTTGATTTAGATCCCTCTAAAAGTTGAGCAATGTACCATGATATTCACATAATACAGAAATGCTGGAAAAAGACTAACCTGTACTTATAATCTGTGAGTGAACAGTTATTAAATAAGGGAAGGGCTCCATGTTTCAGAGATTTTTCCTGTATTTTATCTTTTATCATTTTCCCAAAGACACTACTGAGAGAGCAGCAATTAGCTTCAAACATATCTGGACTCTATGGCCTGAGCAGCTGGCATCGACATACCCATGATGAAGATGAGCATTATGTAGTACCATGTCATAAGGGCCTTTACAGGAGACACTGGACATACACTAATACACTCACACAGGAGAACGAGCAGGAATGTGGTATGGTACATGGACCAGATGCTGTGGTTGCCATGGGAAGTACTCACTTTTCAGATCATTCTGCTTCTTTTTGGCTTGTGCACGCCACTGGTGCATAGTAGGGAAGAAGCCACTTGTGTATAGTGGAAAAAGTTTATCAACTAATAAAACTGCATTTGACTGACAAATAATTGTATCACAATTGTCATTGAATTTTGTAAAATGACCAACACAACAGGTGCATTACATTTTTATGAATCTGCTCGCTGATTCATAAACTAGCCAGTATGCAACAAGAATATGATGCATCAAAGAAAGCATTATCTAATCTTCATGCAGTATTGTAACTAGTATTTCAAAACAGTTAATGCGACATTAGACAGGGATTAAAGTAGGAACTTGGTATACACAAATGTTCTGAATGTGAGAAAATGGTAATATCACAACTTCTTTTCTGAATTAAAAGATGAAAAATATCATTTTGCCTTAAATTTTAAATTCAAGCATAGATTTTCATGGTTAATTTTGATATTTGAAATGGATTACTTCAATGTACGTAGCAATGCATGGTTTTGAGGAAAATGAATTTTCAGACTGGAGCCTGTCCTAAATTGTAATATCCTGAGATGATAATGTTGGAGCACAACTGTGCCAACTGTAAATTAGGAAGGGACTTCTAAACTGATGTATATGGCTATGTGGTGAGCTCAGAACTCCAAGCAGTTCTCACCTCCCTTAGCATTCACCTGAGGGAGTGTGGACTGAATATTCCGCACATGGGATTCTGTCTCTAACTCTGTCTAACTCTGATAGGCAGAAGGTCAGTGTAAAACTGTGTATGTTTTACTGTGTAAACTGCATAAAGAATGGAGCATTTGGTAAATATCAAGCAAAAATTTTTTAAACTACAACTGTGTGTCATTGGGAAGAAGCATCTCTTCTTTATGCATTAAAAAACCCAACAATATAAAATTTATCTCAAAGTTCTGGGAATCCATAATAACTTTAAAATTATTCAATTTGATATTATATGTTATAATTGTTGTTACTTATAACATAGTATTTAGAATAAAATAAAACCACACATGTTGGCAGCAGCTGGGGATGAGATTTGCTGATATTCTAAAAATAAGTTGCTATAATTTAGCTTTTGATATAAATGCCTTTCATGAGGACTGTAAATGGACATTTTTCTAATTCTAGCTGTGTTCATATAATTGGGACTGAATCACTGCATTTACTATTGCATTATGGAAAAATGAAATGTTTAAAATAACAATCTAATCTAAATTATAAGATAAATGCAAGTAAAATATTTTCCATTTAAGAATTTAAAACTGGTAGTTCCACAGAGTGGTGATGAGTATATTATACATATTTATGTAGATTTTACAGGGTGTTTCAGAAGTCCCTGAGGACATACAGGAGTCACAGTCTCAGTGTGTCTTTGCATATAAGTGCAAATTTTTTCTGTATTTGTTACAATAAATGCTGAAAATGGCCCTTATGTGCTTGTAATAGCGATGATATTTTTGTTGTCAAGGTCACTAAGTATGAGAGAGGTCAAAATGCCATTTTCTGCATGAGGATCAGGGACTTCTGGCTCATCCCTGTAAATTAGTCATCCCCATAAATATGTATAGACATATATGTAGTATGCATAGTCACAACATAAATATATTTAACATTTAAGAAAATTTAGATACTCTACTGGCAAACTGACATATGTATACAATAAAACTTGGATTTATTCATAGTAATTTGTCTTTTGGATTGTTTCTGTTCAAATGCACCATTAGCTTAATTGTTATTTCTTTCCCAAAGTTGTTAATAAGACTCCTTTATAAAGAAGCAACATCTTTTATTTACAAGTACATGTACACTTTCTTTTTTAACTAAAGTTGAGTAATGGAAATTAATATCCAAACGAATGACTAAATGAATTTTCTTCTTTTTTTTTTTTTTAGCAATTTTGGTTTTCATTTATATTTGTATAATCATTTCATTAACACTATCTTTTAAAAAATTGGTTCCAGAGTTAATGTTTTTTTCTAGTTAAAATTCACAATGTCTGATATATTAACATATGTCAGCTTCCTACAGGAACCCTATGGGTCTGCCCACCTGTGATGTCATAGTAAGGAGGGGCTTTTCTTCAGCAGACTCCTCCCTCGGTATCTCCTTCATCACCATGGCAACAGCCTTATCTGCCGCCCTAGAGCCTTTTCCCTATAACAGTGAAATCAACAATGACT
Source organism: Lepus europaeus (assembly GCF_033115175.1). Lineage (NCBI taxonomy): Eukaryota > Metazoa > Chordata > Mammalia > Lagomorpha > Leporidae > Lepus > Lepus europaeus. The sequence continues at coordinate 100,024,516 of NC_084828.1, read as the reverse complement.
TGTGTCAGGAGAAATCTTTAACTTATTATTTATTACAAGATATTCTAATGTTTAAAGAGCAATCCAACATAAATGAAGAAGTAGGCTGCTGCAAGTGAATCTTGAGGCTTTTGGCTGAGGAGAAAACACACAAAATCTGAAAAAAGATTACTTGTGAACTTTTAGTTAGCTTCTTTTTCATCTTTACGGCTGACATATTAATTTTAACATAGTATTTTATATGTATAATATGTTTGAAGGCAATTAACATGACATGAACATACTTTTTATGAATATCAATTTAAAAACACTGTGGGTGGTCTGTTATATTCTTTTACAAATGATTACTATATAAATAATTCCTAACTTTTTTGAGTGGCAGTGAGGAGTTTGGGATAGGCACAGCGGGTTTTTGCTGGGAGTCTTTGTTGTTTTGAGTGGGTTGGGCATAAAAGAATAAAAATGTCCTAAATCTCTAAAAATTTTTCAATTGCTTGACATATCAAGTATTCACCCTGCTTGTTTTGTGGAGAGATTACAGCTTTGGTGAAAAAGGTGTGCAACTCTCACTGTTTTGGAGATTAAGGAATTTTAATAGAATTGCAGAATTATCTTTAATTGGAGCACCTCATAAATCCAGATGTAAGTAAAGGATGACAAATATTGCTGCACTGAGATATTTATTATATACATAATAAATATGAATTATATATATAATTTCAATCCAAATTTTTAAATATACCATTTATTTGAAATGCTGTAAACCCATAAACTACATTGAGATATTTTTTCTATGCACACCTATGTGCATTGTGCGTGTGTGTATGTGTATATGTGTTCCTCCATCATCTCATCCAATCTGAATTATAAATTCATCCAATCTGAATCATGGGTTGTAAAGCAGTACATTGGCTCTCTGTCTTTTGAGTTCACCAGATTTTTAAATTTGGGTAGATATAGCATAATGGGAAAAACAAAAACAAAATATCACCTTCCCAATCCAACTAGAAATATCTCTTTCTATGTAAAAATTAAATCATCTTTTAAATTCTTTAAAAACAAAAAAATCCTTCCATCTTCTTAGGTCTCTGGGTAGTGTCTCTATAGAGCAATAATTTTATTCTAAGAGGACAAATGAATATTTGCCTTGTAAATCTACTTAAAACACACATGTAGCATACAGAGAAATTTTAGGCAAAGAGACAAAAATGAGCATGTGGGGAATCTCTTTGTCTGAAAAGGAAATTAATAGATGGGGTCAAAATTAATTCCAGAGCCTAATGAATACTGAGTTTCTTTGCAATAAAAAGGATAACATTGCATCATTATTTTGGACTTTCCTAGGGCTTTTATTCTTTAGAAAATAGGGTTACCTTGTCCATTTTCTCAGGTGTTAACTTTCTAAAATGTAGTCAGTGGCAGCTTTTATTTATCAGAACAGAGAAAAATTTTTCATACAGTTAATAGATTTTAAAATTTGTGAATGTTTTACAATGCTGAAAGTTTGTTTCTTTGTGTTCTTTAGACTTTAAACTAGCATGCTAAATGATTATGTGCTATTTCCAAGAAATGAAATACTGGAGATTTCTTCACTAGGTCTATCAGGTAGTGATTTCCATATGTACTCTGTGAAGTTTACGTGGTCACACTGCTTGGAATAGCTGTCTTCTTAAAAAATAAAGGGAAATTAATTATTCCTTGCATAAAAAGCGGGGATGCATAATGATGCTGTTTTTTTTTTTAATATAGCAAGTGGACTTCCTAAAATATGGATGCATACAACTTGAATCCTTAGAGAAAAAGATTTGCTATGGTACTGTTAAACTGCTTAGCATCTTATCAAAAAAATTTTTTTGGATAAAACATTATACGTTATAAGATCAGTACACCTTTAAAATCTATACTCATTTATAGGCTAAATATGGTTTGTAATAAATATTCTTGCAGCTTATTTTTTTCAAAAGAGCAAAATCATTTGTGAGGAATTCTTTCCATGCTCCAAGTGGTTCTAATAATATAGCAATAAACAAAGTGGCATGCTTATATTCAAATTCCTACTATATTTAAAAGAACAAACCTAATGTTAAATATATAATTAAAATTAATTCAAACTCTTTTTTTTGGGCTAAGAAGAAAATGTTAATTGATAAGCATCTCAAAAAAATTCAGGCCAAATTTTCAATATATCATTTATTTGAAATGCTACCAATCCATAAACTACATAGAGATATATGTTTTTACAGGTGCAACTATAATAGCTAGAATTAGCAACGGACATGCCATTTCACTAAAACAGAAACAAAAACAAAATAAAAATTAGTCCTTTCATGCTGAACTCTAGAACAAAGCAGTGGTCAGCTAGAAAGGATGTATAATAAACACATGCGGTGCTTTTTATTTCTTGCAGAAAAACCCACCAAAGCCAGGGTCAGGTCACTTTTTTGAAGACAGTGCCACTTTTTCTTCAAGGTTACACCTACTACCTGAAAAGAGTCATGACACCCATGTTAGTGCCCGCTAGCAACTTCTTTCTTTACAGCCTTTTGGCTTTGAGATAATACCCCACGAGCCTCACCGTTTCACAAGTGTGGTACAGGGAACAAAAAGGAAGTCTGCCACCATGACGTCTCCATGGTTCCAGGCAGCACCTCTGAAACCACCGCCAGATCAAGTGAACACACTCACATATCAAAGCAGAATTTTCCCCAGGTCACATTGTCACCTCTACCCGTATCTTCTAATCACTTTTTTTTTTTAAAAATTCCTGGTCCATTTATCTTCCGGGATAACCTTCTAGAATTCAGTACCTGGCTGCTAATTGATTCAGCAATTCCTGAGACTACAGTTTTACTTAGCAGCAGTGCAACAGAGCTGAAAGTAATACAACCATGCAGGTTTCTTTCTTCTTTGAAGTCACTGGCTTAAGATATTGTAAGAAATACATATTCAGAATTGTTCAGATTCCAAACTCAATTATCTAAATATAACCCCACTAATGGGTCAGTATTTTTTTTTTTTTTTGTTTTTTTCTTTTTTTCTTTTTTTTTTTTTTTTGACAGGCAGAGTGGACAGTGAGAGACAGAGACAGAGAGAAAGGTCTTCCTTTTTGCCGTTGGTTCACCCTCCAATGGCCGCCGCGGTAGCGTGCTGCGGCCGGCGCACCGCGCTGATCCGATGGCAGGAGCCAGGTGCTTCTCCTGGTCTCCCATGGGGTGCAGGGCCCAAGCACTTGGGCCATCCTCCACTGCACTCCCTGGCCACAGCAGAGAGCTGGCCTGGAAGAGGGGCAACCGGGACAGGATCGGTGCCCCGACCGGGACTAGAACCCGGTGTGCCGGCGCCGCTAGGCGGAGGATTAGCCTATTGAGCCGCGGCACCGGCCATGGGTCAGTATTGATCTACTATTTCAAACAACATGAAGACAGCAAAAAAAAAAAAAAAAAAAAAAAAAAAACAACTCAAGAGTCTAAGTGGTTTATATACTTTTGATTATATTAATTAAACCTATACATTTCTAAATCATTCTTAGCAACAACCGAAGAACAAAACATTAGAAGCTTACTATTGCAATATAACATATGCCAGAAATTATTTCAGCCTATTTATTTTCACATCAATATTCCAATCCCCCACTTCCTTGCTGAATTTCTTGAGGCATTTTTTGCTATTTGAAAAACAGCATCAATATTAGGGGGGAATTTCTATCTGTCTTGGTGCATTACTGTGGAAAATTCTTTAATATTTTTCCGTTTATCATTTGTTTCCTCACCAATGAAATGCTTAACACAATAGGTTTTTATGCAAATAATCCTTGAGAATAACTTTTTATTAAGTTCTGTTATCAGAGCAGGCATAAGTGGATGAATAGGAAATGTTTTTGTATTATTAACATTAAATAAGAAAACTCTGTTCACTTGTTTTCTCTTTGTTAACACAGAATGCAGGAAACAGAGAATGACATATTGGACATCACAGGATTCTCTCAGGCTGGCTATCAGGCTGTGGAATCACCGGCTGTCTTCAGATGTGATGCTGGCTCCAGGCTCACCTCAGAGGGAAGGGAATTACATTCTTCTGAGAAGCTACCATGTGCTAGGCATGCTGTGAGCTGTTTGATGTAACTTTACTTTTTGATCGTATAATGACTCTGTGTATGCAGATGTTACCTTCCACTGGCAGTTGAGGACACTGAAGCTCAGATTGGGTGCGATTTGCCTGGCACCCCATCGTTATCTGCTTTTCTGCCTTAGGGAGGCTGGAGACTTGAGAGTTCCCTCGCCACCCTCACTGACTGCCTTAAACGTGGGTTGTTTATGACATCATTCGGGTTTCCAGAGGCAGCTATTTGTCAGTATAATCACACAGAGCGGCGCTACGCAAACGTTTTTTGAGAAAAGTTTTTTCCTGAGGTCTGCAATCATCAGCAAGCACTGCCACTCATAACTTTGCTCATGAGTGCATTTCTAATAAAATGTTTTTGTCTCTTTTGTTGTCACAGAAAACGAACTTAAGCATTTCATGTTTGGCAACTTTTTTATTTTACGGGTCTTTTTAGGTTTATACGCTCTAACATCTGTCTAATTCTTATTAAATGCCATGCCATCATTACTCAGATTTTTCTCAGCTCTATTTTGGTCTCATGAAATACTTAAAGTATGCAATTTCACAGCCATACAAGTCCATTTGTAAGCAATTTCCTACTTGCAGATTTTATTACTATTACCATGGAGTTTGTAATTTAAAAATTATTTCTATACTTAATCTATCAACAATGATCTAGTCTCTTTATTAGATATTGATAGAAGAAATGGAAACATATTAAATGGCTATGAAAGTAGATATCTCTGCAAACCCAAAACTGTATAACATGACTTTAAAAAGTAATCTTCCTTTTGTTTTCATTATAAAAATTGAAAAACATTGTCAAAATTCAAAAAAATAAGAAAATTCAAAAATCTTGATTTTTCATGAATTTCCCCCAAAATTTATGTTTATGTTTTATGTTTCATTTTTGCAATACTGGTGATTAAGCAGTTTTTAGTATGAATATTTTAAGGCTAGGCATACTACCACCAAACTCCAAAGTGTCAATCTATCACATATATTCCTTTATATATACATACGTGCAAACAGATATCTTCCATTTACATAATTTTAACAATGCTGTTTTATATGAAATTTTATTCAGTTTTGCATATAAAAATTATGTATCACAAAAAGTACACTGGACTTAAGCACCTGTGGGAAATTGGCCACAAAAAGACTAATTTCTGATGGCTGTTATTGTCTCCCATATGCACAACCAAGATATCTTTCTTTCACTTGGGAAAGTAAATGTCACAGAAAGTGGGGTGTTCTCTTCAAACTCACAACATGGGAAAATGTCAGGGCAATGTTTTAAGTAGCCTCTGATTGCTGGCAATCTCTGCCTACCATCTTGTGTCCTTTTCCTTTTAAGGGTACTCATGTAGATTTCTTCCAATGTGAACTAGGTGGGTTCAGGCCATGCTAATTCTTTCTTTCTTTCTCTTTTTTTTTTTTTTTTTTTTTTGGACAGGCAGAGTTAGACAGTGAGAGAGAGACAGAGAGAAAGGTTTTCCTTTTTCCATTGGCTCACCCCTCAAGTGGCCGCTATGACCTGTGCGGTGCAGCCGGCGCGCTGCGCCGATCCGAAGCCAGGAGCCAGGTGCCTCCTTCTGGTCTCCCACATGGGTGCAGGACCCAAGGACTTGGGCCATCCTCCACTGCACTCCTGGGCCACAGCAGAGAGCTGGACTGGAAGAGGAGCAACAGGGACAGAATCCAGCTCCCCGACCGGGACTAGAACCCGGGGTGCTGGCGCTGCAGGCGGAGGATTGGCCTAGTAAGCCACAGCATTCCCCCTCCCACAGAATGTTTTAAAGTGTTTAAAGTGGTATACCGCTCAATTCTTGTTTCTGAGTTTCTAAGTGATCTGAAGGAAGCACAGATCCAGGTGTAAATGGGAAGAATGGATAGTATCCCCTCTTTTAAGCAGAGATTCATACGTGGAATTCAATGACCTGTCTACAGAGGGAAATTATGTGATTTCTGATTCCTTAATAAGGGCAATCAAGTTGCAGCCAAGAGATTGGTGCCCATCTATCTAAACTAACAATACAGGGCATTTAAAAGGCAGATTTCAACCTGGCCCTCCACATGCTTCTCTGTTACTATTTTTATTCTTGCAGCGTTGCTTTTCTAGATGACAGGTGCACACTTCTTCAAGCCATCACCTTTGCTAGAAATTTTCTGTGATTAATGAGGATGGCTCAAATTACATTCTATTATCCAACTCCTGTGATTTCAGTTTGTGTATGTGCCAATTGGCAATTTCTGGTGCACCCTGCCATGCTGTGAATGGGTGACACGGGAGTGGGTGGGAGAAAGTCATGGAGAGCAATCTCCATGGTCTTTGACTCTCAGTCCCCACCCAAGAAAGACACTGGGATCCCAAGCCCACGAAACTACCTTTTGTTGGCCTGGTTGGTGCAAGGTGACATCATGACTTTTGCGGGCCCATTCTGCTGTTTAGAAAAGGAGTCATAATTAATGACCATTTTGATAGAAAGAGAAAAGTAATCAAGACTGCACTTGATATTACACATTCATTATTGCCAAATAGTTATTTTGAAGGGATAGGTTCTGACTTTAAGACAGATTAATATGAAAACATTTTCCTGGGTCCTTGAAAGTACTGTCTCCTCTGTGCCTGATGGGTCAACTGGTCTTTCTTCTCTTGTGTTCTCAAGTCCATGTGGCACACCTGCCGCTGCTGTGCTGTCCCTGGAACTCTGTCTCTGTCACCTTAGGTGCGATATTTTGGTGGTGGCTGCATCATGGCTGCTCTCCCCCAGCAGATCCCTGGGTCTGTGCTGCTCATCTCACTATTTGTTTGTTAAGGATTCAGGGAGTCTTTCCTATCAGTATTCACAGATCTTATTGGGTGCTCAACTGGCAGCATCTTATAATCCCTAAAGCACCCTGTCACAAACTTAGAGCATCTGGTCCAGAGGCAGAAAGCACTGGTGTGTGTGTCCATGACTGGTCTTAAGATGTGACCTCTGCGCCAGAGGACAGGCCTCAGCAACTCCTTCCTTTCTGCCTTACAGTTCTTTACTGACCGTCAAGGAGCACTTCTGAGGAAGCTGAGTCATTCCAAGTCTCCACTTTTATGAAAAAAATCATCTCTAATGATTAGAATTGCAGCTTTGTTCCAGAGCATTCTTGCCCATGTGTCCTGATTTACCCAGTGGATCACTTGAGGACTGGAACCATCCAGAATCCGCGAATGAAGAACAAACTCCTCCCTGGAACCTTGTTCAATCTTTTATTTTGTAAAATGTTCATGGGTTATGTCTTATTAATGAACTGCCTTGTGACAGCACAGATCCTATTTATTTCTGTTGAACCATTTTGCATTATTTCATATATCATAGTTCTCTGTGCCACATGGCAGACACCCAAGTGCACTCATTATGTATATTTATTGGGTATATTTTAAAAATTATCTACATTACTGATATCACATAGTATGGCCAAGATTCACATAAGGTTATTCTGAATTAAACAAAAGGTTTAATTATACTTTTAAAGGAATGAAATAATTTCAAGCATCTAAGTAAAAATTCATTAAAATCAAGAAAGCATTGCCTGGAAAAGATGCCTAAAATTGGCTTTGAAGGATAGATGAAGACATTCTTTTGATTCACAGTTCCATTTGCTCACAAACAATTTACTATGTGTATGCTCTTCTGAGAAGACCAAACACTTATTCTCACCATGTCCTAAGTCTTATTTGTCTAGTTTACTTAGCAATGATTTCATCACAGATGGTCAAGGTAATAGCATTCAGTCCCCATTCATTTACAACCAGTTCTGGTTTGGGGAAGTTTTACTATCAGGCTAATTTTTTTTTTAAACTCTTATTTAATGAATATAAATTTCCAATGTACAGCTTATGGATTACAATGGCTCCTGCCCCCATAACTTCGCTCCCACCTGCAACCCTCCCCTCTCCCGCTCCCTCTCCCCTTCCTTTCACATCAATATTCATTTTCAATTCTCTTTATATACAGAAGATCAATTTAGTATATATTAAGTAAAGATTTCAACAGTTTGCACCCACACAGAAACACAAAGTGAAACATACTGTTTGAGTACTAGTTATAGCATTAAATCACAATGTATAGCACATTAAGGACAGAGATCCCACATGAGGAGCAAGTGCACAGTGACTCCTGTTGTTGACCCAACAAATTAACACTCTAGTTTATGGCGCCAGTAACCACCCTAGGCTCCCGTCATGAGTTGTCAGGCTGAATTTGATCAGTGTGGCTCTAAACTACTTGCCTCTCTTTATTTTTATTTCAAGGATGAGCTTCTCTATTATGCAGATGCAAACAACTTTTTCTTTCTAGGGTGGCCTAGCTTAAAAAATATATGTATATATATGATTTATTTATTTACTTGAGAGGCAGAGTTACAGAGAGAGGGAGAGACAGAGAGAGAGGTCTTGTATCTGTTGGTTCACTCCCCAAATGGCCTCAACTGCTGGAGTTGGGCCAATCTGAAGTCAGAGCCAGAAACTTCTTTCAGGTTTCCCACATGAGTGCAGAGCCCCAAACATTTGAGCCATCTTCTACTGCTTTCTCAGGCCATCAGCAGGGAGCTAGATAGGAAGTATAGCAGCCGGGACTCAAACTAGTGACCAAATGGGATGCCGGCGCTGCAGGTGGATGCTTAACCTACTACGCCACGGCACCAGCCCCTAAATATATTTTTTCTTTTGACTTGGGGCTTACACTGAGGATAGCATAAACAGCACTTGATATGAAGTAAATATAGAATGAGCTTTTTCTTTTGTATTGTAAATTCTAAATGTTACAATTTTAGAAGCCTTTGATAATTCCATAAAATATGTCATCAAAAATATGGCCTCAATGAAAGAGTTACTGGCAAATAATTCATTGTCAAAAATTTCAGATCACTTTACAAATAGATACCTTTTTTTTTACATAGATAAGAGATTTATTAAGTGAAAGAAAAGGTTTTTAAACTGCAGTAATATTTTTTTCTACAAATATAATTCCTAATTCAACCCGAGCTGCCACTAAGACAAACCACAGGGATTTTTCTTTTGCAGTCTAGTGCAGAGCAAATAGATATCTTTTTATGATTTATTTTTAAGAAAAGGAAAATGAGTAAAAAGACAAAGACCCAAATATTAATGTTTTTTCTTTTCAAGGAATTCCCTGCCCAACACTCCTTGTTGCTTGTATTTTACTTGCACAGATGGGTCCATAACCCAATTCTCAAGGAAAAGTAAAGTGTGAGATCAGCCTGGAGAGCTGCTTAATGTATGGTGTTTTGAGGATACAAGGAAGTGAGACAAGCTCGCTCTCTAGAAGGAAGTAGAAGAGACCAGGGGACCTTTAAATGTTGAAGGTCATTCTCTTGGATCAAGGAGATTGTGTTCCTATTTTAAAAAGATATGGAAAGACCATATGCTTAATATGTTACCAAATGATTGAATATGAGACAGCCATTAAGGTCATAAGGTAGAATTACATTGTGTTTGTTTTCATTGTAGAGGAAGATTATTAGCTAGCGAATTGGAACCCAACCTCTTTATGAATATTTCAAGCAAATTCTGTTTCTAATTGATAAGCCTGAATTGTAGTTTTGGAGCCTGACTCTTCAGCAGCCTTCCTTGTGGCCTTCCCCACTTTCTGGCAGGTGCAAGTGTTTATCCCTGCTATTCCTCCATCACCAAATGCTCCAGTTTTGTCGACAGAACTTAGGAAAAGTAAATTACAGAAACTAGGCCAAATTCACAGGTATTAGCCAAGAAAGTCTGAAGCTAAGGTATGCCATCTGCCTGACTCCCCCAAAACAGCTCCAAGAGAGACACAGAGGCCTAGGGAATTCCTATTCTAGAATTCTGGATCTGACGTCATCATCTCTGATTATCTTGGCATTCTCCTGGGGTGTCACTGGCAATGTAAGGGTTGGTTCTCCTAATGCCTCTGGGTTCCTTGGGAGCTGATGAATAGTTTCACCTTGTAAGCTGCAGTCAGGGTGTAGTCAGGTATGACCAAGGTATTACCAGCTAATGGAGCCAGTACAGCCTCGATATTCAGTGGAGGAAAAAGAAGAACGGCCATGTGGCATGTTGGCACAGAGACTAAAATTAAGACAGAAGTTTCGATCCTAGCTTTTACTTTTGTAAATTATTCTAAGACTCCATTTTACTCCCCCTGGAAATAGGATAGACACTTCTTCAATTTATGAGAATGAAATAAGATATACTATATGAAAGTACTCTCTGAAACATCTAGCACATAGTAAGTACCCAATAAACACTGACTATGAACTGTGACTACTGCGTTCCAGGGGTCTACTGGCCTAATGGGCCTTATGAGGTAGGTAGAGTCTAATATTACGCTCATTCCTCCACTGAGTAAGTAGCGATAGTTACATTCTTTTTTTTTTTTTTTTGACAGGCAGAGTGGACAGTGAGAGAGAGAGACAGAGGGAAAGGTCTTCCTTTTTGCCGTTGGTACACCCTCCAATGGCCGCTGTGGCCAGCGCATCTCGCTGATCTGAAGCCAGGAGCCAGGTGCTTCTCCTGGTCTCCCATGCAGGTGCAGGGCCCTAGCACTTGGGCCATCCTCCACTGCCTTCCCGGGCCACAGCAGAGAGCTAGCCTGGAAGAGGGGCAACCGGGACAGAATCCGGCGCCCCAACCGGGACTAGAACCCGGTGTGCTGGCGCCGCAAAGTGGAGGATTAGCCTGTTAAGCCACGGCGCCGGCCGATAGTTACATTCTTACTGTTGTGTAGTATTCCACCATCAGAACACACCACAGTGTACTCATGCAGACATGGATGGGTATTTGGGTAGTTCCAGTTTTTGACTCTTCTAGAGAACAATGCAATGAATTTGCACTTAGAAGTCAAGGGAACATCAGAGGGACAAATAAGGGAAACTGAAAAATAGATGTAAAAAGGGCAGTGAGACTTCAACACCAGTAACAGAGACAGAGAATCATCACAGTATAGGTGAAAGATGTGATCCCTGAGTAAATTAGGAGGAAGTCTGAATCTCTGCAACCAATAAGCAAAGACAGCTTTGGGAAGACTTAAATCTAAAGGCACTAACAGGGCACAGAAATTAAGGATCAGAAGCAAGGCCAGGATGTTGAGTCTAGCCACCAGGAGAAGCCAATTTCCAATGTGTTTTGACTGACAACTGTTATGGGCTGAGTTGTGGTCTGCTAAAACTCTTATGTCACGATCCTGAGCCCCAGTACTTCAGAATGTGAGTATTCACACACAGGTTCATTAAACAGGTAATTACGTTAAAAGGAAGTCACTGTGGAGGATCCTAATTCAGTATGACCAGAATTAAGAAGAGGAAATTGGGACATAGATATATGCCAAGAGATGACTGTGAGGGCACAGGGACAAGATGTTCATTGACAAGTCAAGGAGACAAGCCTCACAAAAAAACAACTCTGTTGACATCTTAATCTCAGACTCCCAGCCTCTATGAGAAAATACAATCTAAGCCACCCAGTTGTGGCTCTTTGTTATAAAAGCTCAGCAAACCAATACAGGAACCAATCACCTATAAATGACTGCAAAGTCATCTCTGACAGTTGTATTTCAGTAAACAGGTTAGAAAAATCCAGACAATCCACTGACAAAATTGTATTTTGAGTCTTCTCAGCTAATTCCTTCTGTAGTTTCCAATCTGATTGAAAGGATGTCACAGACAATGAAAACAAGACATTTTGAGCCCTTTGCTACCTGTAATGGACCATAACTTGATTGTCAGGGAGAGTGCCCCAAAGAAATTCAAATGAAGACTGAGCCTGGAGTGGTTGGCCAGTGATCCCAGGAACTGTGCTTTCCCAAACTGAACTGAGGTTGTAGCTCCATGACTTCAAATGAGAGTCTGGAGCTCCTTAGAAAGAATTTTTCATGAAAATTCTTTTTTTTAGTTTCCAAATCCAAATGTCCCAAGGAAGTTAGTGCAAATTAAAAGTTTATTAAATTACATATTTTAGAGACTTCAAATAGTTAATATAGAAATCAGTCAAATGGGTACACACACACAGAATGATTAAAAATAAAAATATTTTGAAATTAATCATGTACCATAGTGTTTTGTTTAATTAAAAAAACTCTTCATAATATGTCTGCGGGATATTTTGGGGCAGGGCTTACATGTTGTCTCTGGCCATCCAACACAGTCTCAGCTATTTTGATTTATGTATGAAGATGTAATTTAGGATGATGTCCATAGAGGAGTTTAAATGAATTAGAACACTAGAGTGGATGAATGTTTTAAATGCAGACAATTTCTCTTTTCCTAATTACCACAAATCTAAAACTCACATTTCTACTGGTATTCAGATGATGTACCAACTTATTTTACTTTTCTATCAAACTTTATGGCTATAATCACAGCCTTGATTAGTTCCAAATGTGGGACCTTGTTATAAATACCAACAGATGTAGGAAATTTGCTTTGGGCGCTACCATTTAAGTGCTTATTAAACAAACAGATTCCAAGATGGCTGAATAGAGACAAGAAGTGATGCTTTAGATGAGGGGAAAGTAGAAGAAAAGTGGAGGAAGTATACTCCCACGGGAGAGTTAGAGAAAAGACTGCAGTGGGAATTCTACAGAAGGAAGAGGGAGCTGTAGAGCAGTGTGGAAGGTGTGGATGGATGCAAAGCAATGAGTGGAGAAATCACACATGACCGGAGGAGATGCCCTATTTGGAGAGCTAGATGAGAGCAGACTGTGGCAGCCTGTGTCATTGGTGATATTGCCTAAGGGAGAGCCTTGTGAACACAATGTCTTTTAAGTCTTTTTTGGAACCCTAGCAGGGGCAGGGTATTTGCCTAATCCATTGAAAGTAAAGCACATTTCTTTCTCCCTATCCTCCTCACCAGGACACCTGGCAGCTGGTTGGAGAAGATACCATTTTGACACAGGTAGAGGCTGTGATGGACCTTGTGCATGCATGTAACCAGGGGATTTTACCACAGAGAAAAATTTGCATTCCCCACTGACTTTCAGTCTGGCTGGGAGGTTTGAAGGGTATCTGGATACCTGTGTAGGACTGTGAGGTGCCCCCATCCTCTCAACATATTACAGGTTCTGGGGCCCAAACTGCTGAGGTAGAGCATTCACAGACAAGCTGGCACTAGGAGCGTCTCTGCTCTCTCTATGGAAAGGGCAGGCTAGAAGGGTGGGGCAGATCCTCTGCACCCCATGACCATGGGAATCCTTTATCTCTGCGACTGTGGGAATTCTGTGACTGCATGATAGGGCTTAGGATGTAGTGGGGTCTCTGAGCAATCACTGTGTCTGGTGCCAGAGGCTCATAGCTCCTTGACTGCCAGGGGTGGGTCAGTTCAGAGGGTTCCATGCTAACACTGATAACTGCACAGATCCTTTGTGTGATTCATGTGGCAGCGTGGTGAGGCTGTACCCACTGTGGACTAATCCTGGGCATTGATCACTTTGGAAGAGAGGAGGTGAAGGTGTGATTACACCACCAGAGGTGATAATACTCTCTCCCTGTTGACAAAAAGAGGAAATTTATCATGCCCAACTTGGGTGTCACTCTGGATACTCACCATACCCTGAAGTATTGACCGGAGATCTCTGGCCACATCCAGCACATGCTTTGGGGTATTCACTGAAAGAGCAGGCACTCCACTAAACCACAGAGGCATAGTTTAAAGATAAAATCCTCCAGAGGAGAAAACCAACAAATATTTCCACAAATACCTAAATAATGCAGAAATTCAAGAAACAAGATTAAGGAAGACAACATGACTCCCTCAAAGGAACACAACAACACTTCAATATTGGAATGTGAAGACAAAGAGATTGATAAGTGCCTGAAAAGGAATTCAAAAGAATGATCATAGGATTACTCAGAAACAAGAAGCAGCAAATTCATGATTTAAAGAAACCCATAAATGACATGGGAGAAAATTTTTCCCATGAGACTGATTTTGAAGGGAAATCAGATGGAAATAATTGAAATGCAGAACTCAATATGTCAAATAAAAATACAGTGAAGATTCTTAAAAACAGATTTGGTGATGCAGAAGAAAGACTATCTGAGCTATAAGACAAATATTTGGAAATTTCTCAGACCAAAAAAAAAAAAAGAAATTAGAAAAATTAAAAAGAATGCTTGAGATTTATGGGATACTAGCGAATGACCTGACATACAGGTGATAGGTGTTCCTGAAGGTGTGGAAAGAGAGAATGGATTAGAAGACCTATTCAGTGAAATAATTACAGAAAAATTCCCCCATTTGGAGAAAAAAAGGAATGCCCAAGTACAGGAAGCACATAGGACTCCTAATAGACATGACCAGAAAAGATCTTCACCATGACACATTGTAGTCAAGAAGCACAGGCAATCAAAGCAAAAATAGACAAATGGGATTACATCAAGCCTTTAAGAGGCTTCTCTGCTGCAAAGGAAACACTCAGCAAAGTGAAGAAGCAACCTACAGAATGCTAGAAAATATGCAAACTATACAACTGGTAAAGGATTAATATCCAGAATCTATAACAAACTCAAGGAGCTCAAGAACAACAAAAGAGATAATCCAGTTAAGAAATGGGCAAAGGATCTGAACAGGCATTTTTCAAAAATGGAAATTCCTATGACCAACAGACACATGAAACAATGTTCATGTTCTCTAGCCATCACAGAAATGCAAATCAAAATCACAATGAGGTTTCACCTCCCCTCAATTAGAATGGCTCTCATACAGAAATCAAAAGTAAGTGCTGGTAAGAATGTGGGTAAAATGGTACCCTAATCCATGGTTGGTGGGAATGTAAACTAGTAGAGCCACTGTGAAATACACTATGGAGATATCTCAGAAAGCTGAAAATAGATATACCATATGACCCAGCCATCTTACTCCAGGAAATTTACTCAAGGGAAATTAAATCTGCATATGGAAGAGTTTTCTGTACCCCCATGTTTACTGCAGTTCAATTCACAATAGCTAAGATATGGAATCAACCCAGATGTCTAGCAACTGATGACTGGATAAAGTAATTGTTGTGTGTGTGTGTGTGTGTATATATACCATATACCATATATACCATATTTATATCATATATATATATATATATATATATATATATATATAAAATACAGAATACTGCTCAGACACAAAAAACAAAATTCTGTCTTTTGCAACAAAATAGATGCAACCGGAAACCGTTATACTTGTGGAAATAAGCCAGTCCTACAAAGAAAAATACCATATTTTTCCCTGTTGTGTGGTAATTAATAGAGTACAAATAATATAATATATATTAATGAAATTGACATTTTGAGATTCAATGATTACATTCTTTGTCTCTATTGTTCATGAAGTGATTTTTCTTCTTACTCTTTGTTGAACTCTTTACTTTTTGCAGGGTTAATCTCATGAGTATAAAATAAACCAAAAGTAGATCATTGTAAAAATTAAGATAAAGAATAAGCAATGAAGGAGGGGGAAGTGTGGGAGTGTGGGAGGGATGGAGGGTAGAGCGGGAAGTATCACTATGCTCCTAAATGTGTATATATGAAATACATGAAATTTGTTCACCTTAAAGAGAATTAAAAATAAATAAATAATAAGAGAAAAAAGAGAGTTAAAAAAAACCAGTAAAGGTGAATTAAAACCACATTCTAATTTTAATTTAACAATTTTCTATAGTTATACTATCCTTGAACACAAATAAATTGTAAGTAAAACAAGAACCTAAAACACCTCCCAATTCTCTCCTCCACCATATTTAAGACACCCATGAAGACGAGAGGCTAGTCTACAAAAGTAGGTAGATTATTGAGAATTTTCCATCTACTTTAACTGGAACTGAGCCAGACTGAACCCAGGATCTGGGAACTCAATCCAGATTTCCCAAGTGGGTACTGGGGACCCACCTACTTGAGTCATCATCAGCTGACTCCCTCTGTGCACACTGGCAGGAAGCTAGAGTTGAAATGGAGCCCGGATTCAAACCCAGTTACCCTGTTATGGAATGTATGCATCTCAAGCAGTATCTTAACCATTTTGCCAAATGCTCACCCCAATGTTCCAAATATTTTTTTTCTTAGATGCTCTCCTTCAGCAGACAAACCAGAAGGGGAATAAAATGCTAAGTTTCTGCCTTTTCCCAAGTATTATTGTTACATATGCTTATCAATGCTGAATTGCTGAGGGATGCCCTAAGCCAGCTATGTGTGACAATACAGCTTTATGTGGATATGGTTACTGTGGCTACGTGGGGTCTGTGTTGACAGAGCATGGGACACAGAGTTAGGGAATTTAAGATGCAGAGATAACACTTTCCTTTCTGTGTGATTTTGGGTGGAGAACTGGATTTTCTTTAAGCTGGAGAATGGGAATGTTACCTATAACTATCTCATTGACTTTGCAGGTTTTTTGTGAGGATCAAATAAATCATATATGTAAAAATGGGCATTTAATATGTCCTAATAATGTTATGAACCAGCAAAAACCTTATTAGCAGAGCAAATTATTTTCTATACATATATTTTGGAGTCTGTAGTATCTGAAAGATCTATTTATTATTTAAAAATAATAATTTGATAACACTACACTACAAGGAAATGAAAAAGTTAATGGACTTCTAACAATAGAAATCCAGGGCAAGATTGGATATGGCCCCTTGTCATTGCAGTTTCAGACTTCCAAGTTACCCTAGGACTGTTAATGAATTCACAGACTGTTTTATGTACTTGAGGAGTCATGAATATAGATCCATATTAATAAATATATCCAACTAAAGTTAAATAATCACAATAAAACGATGACTTTCAATTTTCAAAGTCTAAGAACAAATTCAACATAGATTTGAGATTATTGAAACATGTTCATCAGATCCAAAAGTACACATTTCTACTAACTTGCAGATCTGTTTGATGAATTATAAACAGGCAGCACATTCATATCTTGTGTCCCACTCTGAAGAACTAAGACAGTTTGGTGGACCATTTCATCATGGAGGTACTGGGTCATTTCTACTCTACTGATAATCACACATGATTGCTTATATCTCCCATTCTGGAACTATGTCCACACTCTGTGTTCCCTGCCACTTAAATAGGTTGAAGAGTAATTTGATAATGTCAATTTTAAATGGTCTATGAGGTTCACATATTATATATAATTCTTACATATATTTTCTTATGTGATTAGGTTAACATTTTAAAGAGATGTGGGCTTAATTCGGTTCAATTTGCTAAACAATGTGTTATGGCTATTTAAGTCCAATGGCAAAGGCAACTTACAAGATACAGATATTAGAGTGAAATGAACACACTGATTTAGAAAAAATTAATTACTTTTATTTAAAAATTCTAATTTTAAGGCTACTTTTCATTAAATGTTTAAAAGGTTCTCAGTAGAAATTTTAGATATTCCATTTGTTATTTATTTATTTTTTTTGACAGGCAGAGTGGATAGTGAGAGAGAGAGACAGAGAGAAAGGTCTTCCTTTTTGCCGTTGGTTCACCCTCCAATGGCCACTGTGGCCAGCTCATCTCGCTGATCCGAAGCCAGGAGTCAGGTGCTTCTCCTGGTCTCCCATGGAGACTTGGGCCATCCTCCACTGCCTTCCCGGGCCATAGCAGAGAGCTGGCCTGGAAGAGGGGCAACAGGGATAGAATCCGGCACCCTGACCGGGACTAGAACCCGGTGTGCCGGCGCCGCAAGGCGGAGGATTAGCCTGTTAAGCCATAGCGCCGGCCTCCACTTGTTATTTTTATAAATACTGAATTCACTATGGTTTCAGCCTATAGAAATTTGTCTGAAATTCATAATTATTTCAATTCCCCCACCCCTATTAATAATATCACCATATTTCTCTTGAGCCACTTTTTAAAAAAAATTCATTTATTTATTTTGAAAGTCAGAGTTACATAGACAGAGGGAGAGACAGAAAGAGATCATCTGTACACCGGGTCACTCCCCAGATGGCCTCAAAGGTAGGGCTGGGCCAGGCTGAAGCCAGGAGCCAGGAGCTTCATCTGCATTTCCCACATGGGTAGCAGGGGCTCAAGTACTCAAGCCATCTTCTGCTGCTTTCCCAGGCCATCAGCAGGGAGCTAGATGGAAAGTGGAACAGCTGTACATGAACCAGTGCCCATTTGGGATGCTGGTGTTGCAGGCAGTGGCTTTACCTGCTATGCTTTGTGGTCCCAAGCCACTTCTAACATGTTTAGTTACAATAAGACCAAAAAGAACTCATATTTAGAAGAACAAAATTTAAACACACATCCATCTGAAGGGCTGCAAAGATTTCAAGTTACATCCCTCAGTTAATATGTTTTCAGCTCCATCTTTGACTGCTGTATCTGGGAAATGACTGAATAAGGAAAGGTGCACTGAATGATGTCCTTGAGGCCTATAAAATCCCAGGTTTTCAAAGAAAATACTGTCAACACATGTTAGAAAGAGCTACCATTAAAATGAGGTTTCCCCCTCTTTAGTCCATCTTGAGATAAAGAAACATTTGAATGCATTAAAAAATGCAGGAGAGCCAGAACAGGTGGCAGCTTGAAGATGGAGGTGAGACCGGATTGCAGCAACCCTCAATGACATAGTCGGAGGGAGAGCGTGGTGTGAGTCTGGACTGGAGCCCTGGGGCTAGCGGTTGTCCACGGACCCAGTGGAAGTAGAGGAGGCACATTTATCTCACCCCAGCTTCTCCACAACAGCACCTGCTGCCCAGCTGAGAAAGAGTGGGTGCCTTTTTTTTTTTTTGAGTAGGAGCTGCAGAAGGCTTTGTGCATGTGCACAGCACTGGCTGAGACAAGATGCCATCTTCCCATCAACACTGTGGCAGTGGCTGGGAGAAAACAACATTTGGACAGTGGCTCTTGTGTATGCATGTGATCCAGAGATTCCAGCTGGGGGAACAACCCACAGCCCCCACTGACTTTGAGCCTGGCTGGGAGGGGACTGGGTAACCATGTAAGATAGCGAGGCTCCCACAGCCTCTAGGATCAAGATGCCAAGGCATACACGTCTTGGGGAACATGTTCCTCTGTTGACTGGACAGGCTGGCAGGGAAGAGAGAAATCTCTGCACCCAGCAACTTTGGGAGCCTTGTGTGCTGAGACCGTGGGGGTTCGGTGGCTACATCAGTAGGTGCAGGGTGTAGCTGCATCTCTGGGCAATCACTGGGTGCAGCTCCAAATGCTCAGAGCTCATTGGTTGCCTAAAGCAGGTCATTGCAGAAGGAACTGTGTTCACAGTGAAGACTACGAAGATCATTGGTAAAGTTCATATAGTGGCACGGAACATACTGGGTGCTAACACCTGGGCATTGAGATCTACTATGCGCAACTTGGGTGGATCTTGAATACTCGCCCCACCCTGGAGCACTGACCAGAGCTCCCTGGCCACACCCACCACCCACCTCTTGGTATTTACTGGAAGTACTCATATCCCACCAAGCCACAGAGGCATCACTCTAAGATAAAAGGTATCAGAGGTAAAAAACTAAAATCAACTCCACAAATGCCTAAAAACAAATGCAGAAATTCAAGGAACAAGAATAAGGAAGACACCATAATCCCCCAAAGGAACACAACAACGTTTCAAGATTAGAATGTGGGCCGGCGCCGTGGCTCAACAGGCTAATCCTCCACCTTGCGGCGCCGGCACACCGGGTTCTAGTCCCGGTCGGGGCACCGATCCTGTCCCGGTTGCCCCTCTTCCAGGCCAGCTCTCTGCTGTGGCCAGGGAGTGCAGTGGAGGATGGCCCAAGTGTTTGGGCTCTGCATCCCATGGGAGACCAGGATAAGCACCTGGCTCCTGCCATCGGAACAGCGCGGTGCGCCAGCCGCAGCGCGCTACCGTGGCGGCCATTGGAGGGTGAACCAACGGCAAAAGGAAGACCTTTCTCTCTGTCTCTCTCTCTCACTGTCCACTCTGCCTGTCAAAAATTAAAAAAAAAAAAAAAAGATTAGAATGTGAAAATGAAGAGATTGAGGAAATGCTGGGAACAGAATTCAAAAAAATAATCATAGGATTACTCAAAAGCAATTAAAAGCAAATCCATGGACTAAAGAGAATCATACATGAAATGATTGAAAATTTCTCCTATGGAATTGAGATTTTAAAGAGAAATCAAAATGAAATATTAGAAATGAAAAATTCAATAGATCAAATAAAAATGCAGGGGAAGGGCAGGCACTGTGGCGCAGTGGCTGAATCCTCTGCCTGAGGCGCTGGTATCCCATGTGGGTGCTGGTTATGGTCCCAGCTGCTCCTCTTTAGATCCAGCTCTCTGCTGTGGCCTGGGTAAGCAGTGGGAGGATGGCTCAGGTCCTTGGGCCCCTGCACCCGTGTGGGAGACTGGAGGAGGCTTCTGGCTCCAGCTTTGGATCGGTGCAGCTCCAGCCATTGCAGCCATTTAGGGAGTGAACTGGCAGATGGAAGACCTTTCTCTCTGTCTCTCCATCTCACTGTCTGTAACTCTGACTTTCAAATAAATAAATAAATAAATAAATAAATAAATAAATAAAATCTTTTTAAAAAATGCAATGGAAGGCCTTAAAAGTAGGCTTAGCAAGGCAGAAGGAAGAATATCTGAACTAGAAGACTAGTCTTTGGAAATTTTACAGTCAGACAAAAAATAAACAAACAAAAAGAAGATAGAAAACTTAAAAACAGAGTTGGAAATTTATGGGGTACCATTAAATGACCCAACGTACAGGTCTTAGGAGTTTCTGAAGGTGTGGAAAGAGAATGGACTAGAAGGCCTATTTAGTGAAATAATTATAGAAAATTTCCCCAATTTGGAGAAAGAAAGAGACGTTCAAATAGAGGAAGCATATAGAACTCCTAATAGACATGACCAGAAAGATCTTCACCATGACACATTGTCGTCAAACTCCATGGTAAAACCAAACGAAATGATTCTAAAAATGCCAGATTATTTTCTGAGGATCCCCAATTACACTCACAGCTGTCTTCTCATCAAAAACCTTACAGGCTAGAAGGGAATGGAGAGATATAGTCCAAGTCTTAAAAGAAAAAAAGTCAATCCAGAATACTTTACCTTGCAAAGATCTCATTTATAAATGAAGGTGAAGTAAAGACCTTCCACAACAAACAGAAATTGAATTACTCAACACCTGTGCAGCCTTATAGAGATGCTTAAGGATGTGCTACACACATAAACACAGAAAGATATCCATCATTGCACAAGAATGTGAAGGCAGGAAATCCCCCAGTAGAAGTACAAAGGAAATCCATAGAAAACAATAGGAATATTTATGGAAAAATGTCAGGGCCAAGCCGTTACTTATTAATAGTCTCCTTGAATGTAAATGGCCTCAACATTCTAGTTAAAAGATAGATTGGCTGAATGGATGGAAAAAACAAGACCCATCTATTTGCTGCCTAAAAGAAACACATCTCACCAACAAAGATACACACAGACTGAAAGTGGATGGAAAAAGATATTCCATGCCAATGGAAAGCCAAAAAGGGCAGGTGTTTCCATTGTAATATCATACAGAAATAACATGAAGACTGTTAAAAGAGATGAAGAAAGATACTTCATGTAATGATTAAGAGATCAATTAAACAGGAAGATGTGAGTATAATAAATGTATATACACCCAATGCCAAGACACCTGGCTATTTAAAAGAAATGTTAATGGATCTAAAGGGAGACATAGATCTCAATACAATAGTAATGGGGGATTTCAACATCCCACTTTCATCAATGGACAGATCAACCAGACCAAAAAAAAAAAAAATCAAAAAGTAAACAACAGAACTAATCAATACTATAGACCATATGGACGTACCTGAAATCTACAGAACTTTTTACTCCACAGTTGGAGAATACATATTCTTCTCATCAGTGCATGGAAATTTCTCTAAGATAGACTATATGCTAGGCCATAAAGCAAGAAAAAGAAATCAAAGGGATACAAATTGTAAATGAGGAAATCAAACTATCCTTATTTGCAGATGACATGATTCTATATATAGGGGATCCAAAAGACACCACTGAGAGACTATTGGAACTCATAAAGGAGTTTGGTAAAGTGGCAGGGTATAAAATCAACATGGAAAAATAAATAGCCTTTGTATACACAAAAAATATCATGGCTGGGACAGAACTTCAAGATGAATCCCATAGATTAATTAAATACATTGGAATAAACTTAACTAAGAATGTCAAAGAATTCTATTATGAAAATTACAAAACATTAAAGAAACAAATAGAAGTAGACATTAAAAAAATTGAAAATTCTTCCATGTTCATGGATTAGAAGAATCAATTCATTAAAATGTCCTTATTGCCAAAAGCAATTTACAGATTCAACGTGATCCCAATCAAAATTTCGATGACATTCTTTACAAATCTAGGAAAAAACTGATGCTAAAATTCATATGGAAACATAAAAGACCACAAATAGCTAATACAGTCTTATATAACAAATACAAAGCCAGAGGCATCATAATACCAGATCTCAAGACATACTACAGGACATTTATAATCATTTATAATCAAAACAGCCTGGTACTGGCACAAAAACAGTCTTGTAGATCAACGGAGCAGAACAGAAATTCCAGGGGGCCAGCGCCGTGGTTCACTTGGCTAATCCTCCGCCTGCAGCACTGGCATCCCATATGTACGCCGGGTTCTAGTCCCAGTTTCTCCTCTTCCAGTCCAGCTCTCTGCTGTGGCCCAGGAGGGCAGTGGAGGTTGGCCCAAGTGCTTGGGCCCTGCACCTGCATGGGAGACCAGGAAGAAGCACCTGGCTCCTGGCTTCTGATCGGTGTAGCTCTGGCCAGAGCGGACATTTGGGGAGTGAACCAACAGAAGGAAGACCTTTCTCTCTGTCTCTCTCTCACTGTCTATAACTCTACCTGTCAAAATAAAAATAATAAAAAAAATAAAAGAATAGAAACTTCAGTAATAAATTCATGCATCTACAACTAACTTAACTTTGACAAAGGAGCTAAAATTAATCCCTGGAGCAAGAATAGTCTCTTTAACAAATGGTGCTGGGGAAATTGGATCTCCACATGCAGAAGTATGAAACTAGACTTCTACCTTACACCTTCCACAAAAATCCACTCAAAATGGATCAAAGACCTACATCTAGGACAGAATACCATCCAATTACTGGAGAAACTCTGCAAGACATTGGCATAGGTAAAGAATGCCATCAAATTACTGGAGAACACTGGGGAAACTCTGGAAGACACTGGCATAGGTAGACTTCTGGGAAAAGACCAAGAAGCAAAAGCAATCAAAGCTGAAATTGATACATGGGATTACATCAAATTGAGAAACTTCTGCACTGCAAAAGAAACACCCAGCAAAGTGAAGAGGCAACCAACAGAATCGGAGAAAATATTTGCAAACTAAACAACTGATGAAGGGTTAACATATAGTATCTGTAAAGAGCCCAAGAAATTCAACAACAGGGGCTTGCACTGTAGTGAAGCCACTACCTGCAGTGCCAGCATTCCATATGGGAGCCAGTTCAAGTCCCGGCTGCTCCACTTCCTATCCAGCTCTCTGCTTTGGCCTGGAAAGGCAGTAAAAGATGGTCCAAATCCTTGGGCCCCTGCACCAACATGGGAGATCTGGAAGAAGCTCCTGGCTCTTGGCTTCGGATTGGCACAGCTCTGGCCATTGTGGCCAATTGGGGAGTGACCAGCAGATAGAAGATCTCTCTCTCTCTGCCTCTGCTTCTCTTTCTTTGTAACTCTTTCAAATAAATAAATAAATCTTTTAAAAACAGGAATTCAACAACAAAAAATAAACAATTCAGTTAAGAAATGGGCAAAGGACTTGAACAGGCATTTTTCAAGAGAGGTAATTAAAAAATCCAACAGACACTTGAGAAAATGCTCAGGATCATTAGCTATCAGAAAAATGCAAATCAAAACCATGGTGAGACTTCACCTCACCCCAGTTAGAAAGGCTCTCATATAGAAATCAATAAATGACAAATGTTGGCAATGGTGTGGGGAGAAAGGTACCCTGTCTGTCGTTGATGGGAATGTAAACTGGTGCAGACATTGTGGAAGGCAATATCCAGAAATCTGAATATAGACCTACATTATGATCCAGCCATCCTTCTCCTGGGAATTTACCCAGACCCAAAGAAATCAGCATCTGAAAGAGTTATCTTTACCTCCATGTTCATTGCAGCACAATTCACAATAGCTTAGATATCGAATAAACCCAGATGCCTACCAACTGTTGACTGGACAAAGAAATTATGGTATATATACACTATGGAGTACTACTCAGCTGTAATAAACAAATGAAATCCTATCTTTTTCAACAAGATGGATGCAGCTGTAAACCATTATACTTAGAGTAATAAGCCAGTCCCCAAAAGACAGATATCATATGTTTTCCCTGATCCAAGGTAACTAGTAGCGTACCTGAAGTGTAATGTATTGGACATTTTGAGATGTGATGATTGTTAGAGCCCTTGTCTTTTACATATAGGAAAAATTTTTTTCTCCCAGTACTGTTTTTTGTACTCTTTAACTTAGTGTAGGGTTAACCATACTATAATTAAGTAAACTGAAAGTAGATCTTTGTAAAAATTAAGAGTGGTAATGTGATAGGGAGGAGGAGGAAGGGTTGGAGTATGGGCAGGAGGGAGGGTAGGGGAAGAAGTATCACTACTATGTTCCTAAATCTGTATATATGAAATACATGAAACTTGTATAACTTTAAATAAAATTTTTTAAAAAATTTAAAAAACATGCAAATTCTAGTTAATTGAAACGTTATAGTATTTCACTAAACCTAAAACACAAGAACACAAGGACTTCTTTTTAGTTTCTTATACTTAAAGGCTTTTTTTCTAAAATGTTACCACCAAGGTCACAGAAGTATCAATTATTTTGAAGTTTATTTATTTATTTATTTTTATTTGAGAGAGGGAGAGAGAGAGAGAGATATCTTTCATCTGCCAATTCACTCACCGAATGCCTACACAGCTGAGGATTAAGGGGTTTAGAAGCTGAAATTAGGAGTTTAGAATTCCAGCTGATTCTCCCATGTGACCAGCAGGGACCCAAGTACTTGAGCCACCACTGCTGCCTCCCAGGATGCACAAAGTAGGAAACCAGAATAGGAAGCAGAGTAAGGATTTGAAACCAGACACTCTGATATGAAATGTGGGTGCCCAAGTGTCATCTTAACTACTGCTCCAAATGCTTGTCCTGTTATTTTTAAAGGTTACATTCTGCTTTTTACCTTGGACCATCACAGTTGCTTTAGTTATAACTTATAAATGTTTAACGTGTAATTAATTAAAAAACACAAAGTTGTCTGTTTTCCATTTATAATAAATATGTTTAAAGGCCTCATTGCAAATTATTTTTAGAAATTTAAAATTTTTAAAATGCCCAAGATATTATGTTGTAGAGCTTTTTGTTTTTTGATTTATTTTTATTTGCTTGAAAGTCAGAGTTACACAGAGAGAGGAGAGGCACAGAGAGAGAGAGAGAGAGAGAGAGAGGTCCCCCATCCAATGGTTCACTCCCCAATTAGCCACAATGGCCGGAGCTGCACTGATCTGAAGCCAGGAGCCAGGTGCTTCTTCCTGGTCTCCCATGTGGGTGCAGGGGCCCAAGGACTTGGGCCATAATCCACTGCTTTCCTAGGCCATAGCAGAAAGCTGGATAGGAAGTGGAGCAGCTGGGATTCGAACCGGCACTCATACAGGATGCCGGTGCTTCAGGTCAGGGAGTTAAACCGCTGCACCACATTGCTGGCACTGTAGAGCTTTTTTAAAGCCAAGATTTAGATATTTCAGGAATTATTTTTTCTGCCTATCTTTTCTAAGAACTTAAAATACAATTTGTTCAGTAGTCTTAGAGTTTGACCTTGCCTTTGAAAAGTGAAAATGAAGTTGTTAGTATTTTTCCTCATTTAAAAATCTTATTTTCTTACTGAAGATTTAATTGGAAATAGAAATATATTTCTCAAGTTTAGATATTTTATTCCATTAAGCTCTCATTTGTAATAATAAAACAGAAGCCTTTTTCATAGTAAACAATCTGACAGTTTTTGGAGCAATTTAACTTGTATTCTATCACAAAATTGAGTACCTTTTTAGGTCTTTTAAAATTAACATTGTAGAATTTTACCCATGTATCTGTTCTTAGTTTAAATCCTATGAAGCCTTATGATTTTTATATTTTAGTCACATCATCAACATTTTTTATCTTTATCCTCTTACACAAAATCAATAATGAAATTCAGTTCTTTAGAACTCTGGGATCTTTTATAAATATGATTTCTCTACATCTGGTAACGTGACTACAGAGGCAAGAGCAAGGACTGACAAATACACATGGACAGGATCTTTCCTTTGATGAACTGAAAGCTGATCTCCTTAAATGCAGAATGGTTGTTAGAATATCAACCCTCCTACGGGTCACCAAACTTCTATAGAGGGCAGTACACACTGCAACAGCTGCAGGGCACCATGGAATGTTCATGGAGGAAGGGGCACTTGGTCCTCTTCTCCTGGCTGAGCCACACAGCTGCTTCTCTGCCTTTTCCCATGCAGCTCCTTGATTGCACATTTACTGCACCACTCATCATACTGATTATAGATCCAGGTTGCTGGGTCTTTCTCTGCAGAGTGTTTTCTTCACTTGGGATTTCCTACTCACTGTTATCTGGTGAATTCCATTTCTTCCAGATTTGCTCCTTCACCACCTTTTCTTATTGAAGTCTAGACCACCATTTTCTTGAAGTGGACATTGGATTGTTTTGTGTTGTCATAAACACAGGGTCTTGAGGGTACAGAGTTGTTAAATGGGGGTGTGTTGACTGAATGAGTGAAAGTATGGAAGAATGAATGAATGGCTGGCTGGCTGGCTGGATGGTTAGCTAGATATGTAGCCCTGCATAATGTTTCTTTTTTCAAACCTATCTTACAGAAGGCTAAAATGAGCACTTTCCCGAACCTCTCCAGCAGTGAACTAGACACAGACCAGGGATGGTGATGGCGCCTGGCTAAGAATTTAGTGGGATACTTGCCAGTGATTTTTTTTTATTTAATGAATATAAAATTCCAAAGTACAGCTTCTGGATTACAAAGGCTTCCCTCCCCCACAACTTCCCCCCCACCCGCAACCCTCCCCTTTCCCACTCGCTCTCCCCTTCCATTCCCATCAAGATTCATTTTCAATTCTCTTTATATACAGAAGATCAGTTTAGTATATATAAAGATTTCAACAGTTTGCCCTCACATAGCAACACAAAGTGAAAAAATACTGTTGGAGTACTAGTTATAGCATTAAATAACAGTGTACAGCACATTAAAGACAGAGATCCTGCATGCTATTTTTTAAAAAAGATTGATTACTTTTCTATGTAATTTGCAATTTAACACCAAGGGGTTTCTTTTTTTTTTCATTTTCAATTATCTTTATATACAGAAGATTGCTTCAGTATATACTAAGTAAAGATTTCATCAGTTTGCACCCACACATAACCACAAAGTGTAAAAATACTGTTTCAGTACTAGCTATATCATTACTTCACCTTTGACAACCTATTAAGGACAGATCCCACATGGGACGCAAGTACACAGTGACTCCTGATGTTGATTTAACAATTTAACACTCTTGTTTATGGCATCAGTAATCTCCCTAGGCTCTAGCCATGAGTTGCCGAGGCTATGGAAGCCTTTAGGGTTCGCCGACTTCGATCCTATTCCGACAGGGCCATAGTCAAAGTGGAAGTTCTCTCCTCCCTTCAGAGAAAGGTACCTCCTACCTTGATGGCCCCGTTCTTTCCACTGGGATCATGCCAGTGATCTTTTGATCTCATTTCTGTAGATAAGGGAAAGGCTTTTATGAGCTTATGGCTTAGGCATAGCATATATTTTTTGTAAAGCTTTTGTGAGCATGGCAGAAATCACATATACTTTGGATTAAAATAACAGTAGCAATATAGAAAGGGAGAAATGAGAGAAAAAGGATTAGTTCAACAACCTCTATAGAATTAAAAGGTGTTTGTGTGTGTGTGTGTGTATGTGACAATTTGATCTTCTGTCCAATTCCCTCTTTTCTGCTCTTAATTGCCTGCCCATACTTGCAGTGATGTCTTCAGTCAGATGCAGCTTTTTTGGCTGTAAGTGAGAAATGGAACCAAATTCCACATCCAAATTGACAGGGTGTGGAAAGAAGAGAAGAGAAGTGACTACTTTCAATGTTTTGCGCCATACCATACACGCAATGCCCAGGAAAGTGCCTGGTGTAGAGTAGGCACTCAGATAATCATTGAATGAATTTTTCAAAATCCACAAACAATTTTGATAAAGTGAAGCAGGAGTCCATGAAGTGTGTATGACCCAGAATCCACAGGAATCTTGTGAAGTAGATTGAAGAAGGGAAGGTGTTGAAAGTCATGGTGCAGGAGTGCTTATGGTCAATCTTATCTGATCCTAAGATTGAAGGAGACCCAGGTGGCATGGTTAAATAAAAGAAAAAGAAGAAACTATAACTTTAATAAAAGATTTCTTAAGGAAGGGCTAGTACATTTATGTTCAGTGATATTGAGACTAACACAAGTTAACTTAAGGATGAGAGATGTGCAGAAAAGTCATACAACTTTTGAAGATCACTGGGAAAAGTTGAAAATTGCAGTGATGTTTTATGTGCAAATGTAGTGTGATTATGTGTTCTGCCTAGAGGAAGGCAGAGAATATTAGCTGACTTTCCAAGTTAAACAATCTTTTGAACAATATATAAGAATAAGGGAGGTGCAGGGAGAGTGTTGATAGTGTCACCCCTGGAGAAAATGGCTCTACTTTGAAGCCTCTCAGAATACAGAATTTTTTGTTTGATGTGTAACAATGAATATAACAATTTCTACTTCTAAGGAAACTACCCAGAGCTGTAAACTTATCTGAAAAGTGTCATAGTCCAAGGAAGAGGTGAGCATCAGAGCATTGAGTTGATAAAAGTAGCTATCAAAACAGAACTAAGTACGTGACCAACAATTTCCAGTTGAATTTCACAAACACTTCCTTGAATTGGATGTAATTATGTACCTATTTTAAAGAAGAAGCATTTGCAATCCAGAAAGAATAATCTTCTCAAAGACAGGTGCAAGTTATAGGAGTAAAATTAATGCAGCCCCTTTCTCAGTGTCCATGGGTTGTCGGACCCACTGCAGATACCAAAATCCACAAGTTCTAAGTGCTTCATAAACAATGGTAAGGTATGTGTACATAATGTCCTGTATACTTTAAGTCATCTCTAGATTACTTACAGTACCAAATACAATATGGACATTATGTAAAGAGTTACAGTGCTGCATTGTTTAGGGAACAAAGTCCAAAATATCTACACATACGCAGCACTAATGCAATTTACTTTTCATATATCTTCCTGTGGATGGCTGAATAGAATGTGCAAATTGTGAATACACACAATTCAGAGGGCTGACTATAATTTTTTTAAAAAGATTTATTAATTTATTTGAAAGGCAGAGTTACAGAAAGGCAGAGGTAGAGAGAGAGAGAAAGAGGTCTTCCATCCACTGGTTCACTCCCCAGATGGCTGCAATGGCTGGAGCTGTGTTAATCTGAAGCTAGGAGGCAGAATGTTCCCAAGGAGTTGGGCCATCCTCTACTGCTTTCTCAGGCCATAGCAGAGAGCTGGATTGGAAGTGGAGCAGCCAGGACTCAAACCTGCACCCATATGAGATGCTGGCACTACAGGCTATACCACAGTGCCGGCCCCTATAATTGCTTCTTGAACATATAAAATGTATCAATTATTCTACTGAATGCTTTACATGTATTTTGATAGTACCTAGATATCAGCTTTTCAAGGTGTATAATTTTATCAACACCATTTTATACATGGAGAAAATAGGAAGAATTAGTGCTATGATTTGAACATAGTTTGGCTCTGAACTCACATGGGAGTAAATTAATGGTATTGAGAGGGTGAAAATTAATCCTATCATGGTGTTTAAGAGGGGATCAAGTGGGAAGTCCTTAGGTCATTGGGGGTATATCCTTGGAAGGTGGTCCTCACTGGAAGGTTAATTATAAGAGCCAAGGAAGGCCCAGACACTCTGCTTCCTGACTTACCCTCTAGGCTGCTCACATGTCAAGGCTTCGGGGCCTGCATTTAGCTGGCTGTTTATTTTCTCTTGGGTAAGTTGTATAAAACAGGTCAGGCTGCCCTGGGTGAGCAGTAGCTGTGCCTTGAGCAGGAGTTCACGGCCAAGACATACATGTATCATATTCCTGTGATGAATGGGAAAGGCTCTTTCACTCAACTGTATTACCTTTGAAATGAACAAAAAACCCTCCCCCAATAAACAAATAATTTCCTTAAAATGGATAAGTGTTGGAAGTGTTTGCTTCTTAACTCTCCTGAGAGATCTGACAAAATGTCCGTCAGAAAAAAGGAGGAACTATCCTCCTTATTCCTTCCTTGCAAATTTATTCCCTGGAAGCAAAAACAAAATGGGTGGGAACAGACTGAAGGCTCTGATCTGGGGGGAGTCTGGTGCTCATCTGCGGGCTTTTTCTTCCCTGTCAGAATCAGCTCTTTGTTTTCCAGACGGCTTCTTATTTCTTAATCCTTCTTTTTTTGCCCTCTTATTCTCTTCTTAAACTTCTTTTGATTTTGTCAGGTTTGACCTTATACAAAATGAAATCTGTTTTTAAGCATCCATTTTCCCTAGATTTGATGGTAGATCTGATGCCTCTATTTTCCTGAGGCAGAGTTTAAATTAGAGGCATCTCAACAAAACATATTATGATCTTAAGCGGTAAAAGGGGTGGGCATTAACAAAGATCATGTTATGTGACATGCATACGCTACTATATGTTTGACCTATTTTAACTGTCACAAAAACCTTACAAAATGAATGTATTATTCTGTCCAAATTTAATAGAAAGGACATAAGCTTACAGAGGTTAAGCTGTTTGCCCAAGATCGTTGGCAGAATACATATCTATCCTCTAGATGTCTTAATAAACTTTTCATGTATTCATAGCTTGAGTTCCATAAACATAGGAACCACATTAGGTTTTTTTCTTCATGGAGTTTCATCACTTAGAAGAGTTCCTGGCACTTAGTAGATGCTGAGAAAGTATTTTTGAATGAACTTACTTGCTATTAAAATGGGTAAAATTTAGACTTCAAAATTAATAATATAGAGAAGGCAAACACGTAATATATTTACATAGAATCAAAGGAGAAAACAAGGTAGTATAATACAAAACCAAAAGTCTTGAAAAAGAACACCATAATTTCTATTTTCCTAAGTTCTTTAGTACCACTAAGAACACAATTGTAACCAGTTATATAATTTTTAGCTTCTTTTTTTTTTTTATTAAACTTTTATTTAATGAATATAAATTTCCAAAGTATAGCTTATGGGTTACAATGGCTTCCCCCCTCCCATAACTTCCCTCCCGCCCGCAACCCTCCCCCCTCCCGCTCCCTTTCCCCTTCCATTCGTGTAAAGATTCATTTTCAATTCTTTTTGTATACAGAAGATCAGTTTAGTATATATTAGGTAAAGATTTCAACATTTTGCCCATATAGCAACATCAAGTGAAAAAACTACCATTGGATTACTAATTATAGCATAAGATAGCAATGTACAGCACATTAAAGACAGAGATCCTACATAATTTTTTTTTTCAAAATAATTAATTTTCTATGCCATTTCCATTTTAACACCAGGTTGTTTTTTTTTTTTTCATTTCCAATTCTCTTTATATATAGAAGATCACTTCAGTATATAATTAGCAAAGACCTCATCAGTCTGCGCCCACACAGAAACGCAAGGTATAAAAATACTGTTTCAGTACCAGTCGTAGCATCACTTGGCTTTAGACGACACATTGGGGACAGATCCCGCATGGGGTGTAAGTACACAGTGACTCCTGTTGCTGACTTAACAATTTGACACTCCTGTTCATGGCGTCAGTAATCTCCCTGGGCTCTAGTCATGAGTTGCAAGGGCTATGGAAGCCTTTAGGGTTCGCTGACTTTGATCTTATTCCGATAGGGTCATAGTCAAAGTGGATGTTCTCTCCTCCCTTCGGAGAAGGGTACCTCCTTCTTTGATGGCCCCGTTCTTTCCACTGGGATCTCACTCACAGAGATCATTCACTTAGGTCTTTTTTTTTTTTTTTTTCCCATGGTATCTTGGCTTTCCATGCCTGCTATACTCTCATGGGCTCTTCAGCCAGATCTTAATGCCTTGAGGGCTGATTCTGAGGCCAGAGTGTTGTTTAGGACATCTGCCATCCTATGAGTCTGCTGTGTATCCCACTTCCCATGTTGGATCTTTCTCTCCCTTTTTGATTCTATCAGTTAGTATTAGCAGATACTTGTCTTGTTTGTGTGATCTCTTTGACTCTTAGACCTATCAGAGCTATCAATTGTGAGCTGAAATTGATCACTTGGACTAGTGCGATGGCATTGGTACATGCCATCTTGATGGGATTGTGTTGGAATCCCCTGGCACATTTCTAACTCCACCATTTGCGGCCAGTCCGATTGAGCATGTTCCAAATTGTTCATCTCCTCCCTCTCTTTTTCCACTCTTAGATTTAACAGGGATCACTTTTCAGTTAAAATTTAAACACCTAAGAATAATTGTGTGTTAATTACTGAGTTCAACCAATAGTACTAGAACAACAACAACAACAACAAATACTAAAAAGGATAGAGTATTACATTGTACATCTAAAGTCAGGACAGGAGCTGATCAGTTCATTGTTGCTTATAGTGTCCATTTCACTTAACAGGTTTTCTCTTTGGCGCTCAGTTGTCACCGATCAGGGAAAACAAATGATATTTTTCTCTTTGGGACTGGCTTAATTCACTGAGCATGATGTTTTCCAGATTGCTCCATCTTGTTGCAAATGACTGGGTTTCATTGTTTCTTACTGCTGTATAGTATTCTATGGAGTACATGTCCCATAATTTCTTTATCCAGTCTACTGTTGATGGGCATTTGGGTTGGTTCCAGGTCTTAGCTATTGTGAATTGAGCTGCAATAAACATTAATGTGCAGATGGCTTTTTTATTTGCCAAATTAAATTCCTTTGGGTAAATTCCAAGGAGTGGGATGGCTGGGTTGTATGGTAGGGTTATGTTCAGGTTTCTGAGGAATCTCCAGACAGACTTCCATAGTGGCTTAACCAGTTTGCATTCCCACCAACAGTGGGTTAGTGTCCCTTTTTCCCCACATCCTCTCCAGCATCTGTTGTTGGTAGGTTTCTGAATGTGAGCTATTCTCACCGGGGTGAGATGGAACCTCATTGTGGTTTTGATTTGCATTTCTCTGATTGCTAGTGATCTTGAACATTTTTTCATGTGTCTGTTGGCCATTTGGATTTCCTCTTTCGAAAAATGTCTATTGAGGTCCTTGGCCCATCTCTTAAGTGGGTTGTTTGTTTTGTTGTTGTGGTTTTTCTTGATTTCTTTGTAGATTCTGGTTATCAATCCTTTATCTGTAGTATAGTTTGCGAATATTTTTTCCCATTCTGTTGGTTGCCTCTTCACTTTCCTGACTGTTTCTTTCAAGGTACAGAAGCTTCTCAATTTGATGCAATCCCAAATGTTAATTTTGGTTTTGACTGCCTGTGCTTTTGGAGTATTTTCCAGGAAGTCTTTGCCTGTGCCTATATCTTGCAGGGTTTCTCCAATGCTCTCTAATAATTTGATGGTTTCGGGTCGTAGATTTAAGTCTTTAATCCATGTTGAGTGAATTTTTGTGTAAGGTGATAGGTATGGGTCTTGCTTCAAGCTTCTGCATGTGGAAATCCAATTTTTCCAGCACCATTTATTGAATAGACTGTCCTTATTCCAGGGATTAGATTTGGATCTTTGGTCAAATATAAGTTGGCTATAGATGTTTGGATTGATTTCTGGTGTTTCTATTCTGTTCCATTGGTCTATCCATCTGTTTCTGTACCAGTACCATGCTGTTTTGATAACAACTGCCCTGTAGTATGTCCTAAAATCAGGTATTGTGATGCCTCCGGCTTTGTTTTTGTTGTACAGGATTGCTTTGGCTATTCGAGGTCTTCTGTGTCTCCATATGAATTTCAGCATCATTTTTTCTAGATCTGTGAAGAAGGTCTTCGGGATCTTGATGGGTATTGCATTGAATGTATAAATTGCTTTTGGGAGGATAGACATTTTGATGATATTGATTCTTCCAATCCATGAGCATGGAAGATTTCTCCATTTTTTGGTATCCTCTTCTATTTCTTTCTGTAAGGTTTTGTAGTTTTCATCGTAGAGATCTTTAACGTCTTTGGTTAAGTTTATTCCAAGGTATTTGATTGTTTTTGTAGCTATTGTGAATGGGATTGATTTTAGAAGTTCTTCCTCAGCCGTGGCATTGCCTGTGTATACAAAGGCTGTTGATTTTTGTGCATTGATTTTATATCCTGCTACTTTGCCAAACTCTTCGATGAGTTCCAGCAGTCTCTTAGTAGAGTTCTTTGGGTCCCCTAAATAATCATATCATCTGCAAAGAGGGATAGTTTGAGTTCGTCCTTCCCGATTTGTATCCCTTTAATTTCTTTTTCTTGCCTAATAGCTCTGGCCAAAACTTCCAGAACTATATTGAATAGCAGTGGTGAGAGAGGGCATCCCTGTCTGGTACCAGATTTCAGTGGAAATGCTTCCAACCTTTCCCCATTCAATAGGATGTTGGCCGTGGGTTTTTCATATATTGCTTTGATTGTATTAAGGAATGTTCCTTCCATACCCAGTTTGCTTAGAGTTTTCATCATGAAAGGGTGTTGTATTTTATCAAATGCTTTCTCTGCGTCTATTGAGAGAATCATATGGTTTTTCTTCTGCAGTCTGTTAATGTAGTGTATTACGTTGATTGTTTTGCGAATGTTGAACCATCCCTGCATACCGGGGATGAATCCCACTTGGTCTGGGTGGATGATCTTTCTGATGTGTTGTTGCATTCTATTGGCCAGAATTTTATTGAGAATTTTTGCATCTATGTTCATCAGGGATATTGGTCTGTAATTCTCTTTCAGTGTTGCGTCTCTTTCTGGCTTAGGAATTAAGGTGATGGTGGCTTCATAGAAGGAATTTGGGAGGATTCCCTCTTTTTCGATTGCTCTGAATAGTTTGAGAAGAATTGGAGTTAGTTCTTCTCTAAATGTCTGGTAGAACTCAGCAGTGAATCCATCTGGCCCTGGGCTTTTCTTTGTTGGGAGGGCCTTTATTACTGTTTCAATTTCTGTGTCAGTTATTGGTCTGTTTAGGTTTTCTATGTCTTCCTGGCTCAATTTAGGGAGGTTGTATGTGTCCAAGAATCTGTCCATTTCTGATAGATTTCCCTGTTTGCTGGCATACAAGTCCTTGTAGTAATTTCTGATGATTCTTTTTATTTCTGTGGCGTCTGTTGTTACGTTTCCCATTTCATCTCTGATCCTATTGATTTGGGTCTTTTCTCTTCTTTTTTTAGTTAGTTGGGCCAATGGGGTGTCAATTTTGTTTATTTTTTCAAAAAACCAGCTCCTCGTTTGGCTGATTTTTTGTAATGTTTTTTTGGATTCAATCTTGTTGATTTCTTCTCGGATTTTAATTATTTCTCTTCTCCTACTAGGTTTGGGTTTGGTTTGCTGCAGATTTTCTAGATCCTTGAGATGACTTGAAAGCTCATCTATTTGGTGCCTTTCCAATTTCTTGATGTAGGCACCTATTGATATAAACTTTCCTCTTAACACTGCTTTTGTTGTATCCCATAGGTTTTGGTATGTTGTGCTGTTATCCTCATTTACTTCCAGAAAATTTTTGATTTCTCTTTTAATTTCTTCTATGACCCATTGTTCATTCAGGAGCATGTTGTTCAATCTCCATGTGTTTGCACGTGCTCTAGGGATTCCTGAGTTGCCAATTTCCAATTTCATTCCTTTGTGGTCTGAGAAGCTGCATGGTATGATTCTAATTCTTTTGAATTTGCTGAGACTTGCTTTATGGCCTAGTATGTGGTCAATCCTAGAGAGGGTTCCATGTACTGCTGAGAAGAATGTAAAGTCCTTAGATGTAGGATGAAATGTTCTGTAGATGTCTGTTAGATCCATTTGGGCTATAGTGTCATTTAAATCTACTGTCTCCTTGTTGATCTTCTGTCCTGTTGATCTGTCTATCTCTGAGAGTGGAGTATTGAAGTCCCCCAGTACTATTGTATTGGGGTCTAAGTCTCCCTTTAAGTCCCTTAACAAGTCTTTTAAATAGGCTGGTGCCCTGTAATTAGGTGCATATACGTTGATAATTGTTATATCTTCCTGTTGAATGGATCCCTTAATCATTATATAGTGCCCCTCTTTGTCTCTCCTAACAGTTTTTGTGGTAAAGTTTATGTTGTCCGATATTAAGATGGCTACGCCCGCTCTCTTTTCATTTCTGTTGGCGTGGTATATCTTTTTCCAGCCTTTCACTCTCAGCTTGTATGGATCATTGTTGGATAGATGGGTTTCTTGTAAGCAGCAAAAGGATGGGTTTTGGTCCTTAACCCAATCGGCCAATCGGTGTCTTTTAACTGGACAGTTCAAGCCATTAACATTCAATGTGACTATTGAGAAGGAGTAACTTTGCCCTGCCATTTGCCAAAGATATTTTCTAATTTCTGGTTTGAGCTTCCTGTGATCTTTTGCTCTGAGGTTTCCTTCCTTTACCTTCTTTCATATTGGTGACCGTGTTTCTGTGTTTCTGTATGTAACACATCTTTAAGCATCTTTTGCAGGGCTGGACGAGTGGCGACAAATTCTTTCAATTTCTGTTTGCTGTGAAAGGTCTTAATTTCACCTTCATTCACAAATGAGAGCTTTGCAGGATATAATATTCTGGGCTGGCAGTTTTTCTCTCTTAGTACCTGGGCTATATCTCGCCATTCTCTCCTGGCTTGTAGGGTTTCTGATGAGAAATCAGCTGTAAGTCTAATTGGAGATCCTCTGAGAGTAATCTGGCGTTTCTCTCTTGCACATTTTAGGATCTTTTCTTTGTGTTTCACTGTGGTGAGTTTGATTACGACGTGTCTTGGTGAGGATCTCTTTTGATCATGTTTATTAGGGGTTCTCTGAGCTTCCTGTACTAGGATGTCTCTGTCCTTCTCCAAACCTGGGAAATTTTCTGCTAGTATCTCACTAAAAAGGCCTTCTAATCCTTTCTCCCTTTCCATGCCTTCAGGAACTCCCAGAACCCGAATGTTGGGTTTTTTAATAGTATCCTGTAGATTCCTGACAGTATTTTTTAGATTACTGATTTCTTCTTCTTTTTTTTGATTTGACTGTTTCCTTTCCTGTTCTCTGTCTTCTAATTCCGATATTCTCTCTTCTGCTTCATCCATTCTGTTTTTAAGGCTCTCTAATGTGTTTGCCATTTGATCTATTGAGTTCTTCATTTCATTGAGATTTTTTGCCAGTACTGCAGTTTCCTGTTCCACTAATTTTTTCATTTCATTTTGATTCCTCCTTAATATTTCATTTTCACGGGAGAGATTTTCTATCTTGTCCATTAAGGATTTCTGTAGTTCAAGAATTTGTTTTTGAGAACTTCTTAATGTTCTTATGAAATTTTTGCAATCTGCTTCGTGCATTTGCTCTAACTCTTCATCTTCATAATCTTGCATTGGCGTGTCTTGTTCACTTGGGGGCGTCATAGTGCTATCCTTATCTTTGGTACCTCCGCTTCTATGTTTCTTGCTTGGCATGTTAGAGATAATTTGTGGTGTTTTTGTTTTTGTTTTTGTTTTTGTTTTTTTTTCTCTCGTTATACTGTGCCTCTGAGTGAGCTGTTTTGTTGGAGCCTTAGGGGCTGTGATGGGTGTGGCTAGAGAGCTATGCTTGTTTCTTGAGGTTTAAGGCTGTGTAAAGAGCGACTCTCCCGGATTACTTGCTCCTTGCTGGGACGCTCTCTCTCTCTCTCTCTCTTTTTTTTTTTTTTTTTCTTTTGACTCAGTTGGGAGTGGAGTTGAGGGTAGTTGAAATCTAGCCTCTGTGGGTATTCGTTTGATTTATGCCTCCGTTCCCGCGCTGGCGAGATTCTGTGGCTCTGGCTCCTCTCCCGCTGCTGCCGCTCGGCTCGTCTCGGTTGGTTTTCCACGCGGTGGGTTCCCTGTAAGTCCTCTGTGTCTCATCCACAGGATCCGGAAGCGTTTCCTCTGCAGTTTTTTTTTTTTGAGTCTTTTCCTGAGGCTACAGTAATTCCACTTTTATGAAAGTTTATTTTCCCAAACTAAGGCACACGTCCTCACTATCCGCCATCTTGGCTCCGCCCCCCTTTAGCTTCTTTAAGATAGGAAAAAAACCAAATTTCTCAGGACATGTACAGCTCTTCTAGATTCTGCCTTAAAAGAGAGATACTATAACAAATAAGGCCTGAAGAATAAATTTAAGGGAGACATGAGAATAAGTGAGTCTTCTCAGGCTCTTAGTGTGTCTTTCCTCATTAGCCAATAGCACCACACAAGAGCATCACACAAGTATTATTATTATTATGTCAATCAGATATGAACTGAAGGAACTTCCAGAATTAAGACATTTCTTAAGATATCAGTCGGCATAGGTGGTACTGAATTATCTGATGCTGGCAACTTGCAACATATTCTGTTCAATAACCTGCCTGGGGGGGCCGGTGCCGTGGTGCAGTAGGTTAGTCCTCTGCCTTAGGCACCAGCATCCCATATGGGCACCAGTTCTAGTCCCGGCTGCTTCTCTTCCAATCCAGCTCTCTGCTGTGGCCTGGGAAAGCAGTAGAAGATGGTCTGCACCCACATGGGAGACCAGGAAGAAGCACCTGGCTCCTGGCTTCGGATGGGTGCAGCTCCGGCCATTGGGGCCACTTGGGGAGTGAACCAAAGGACAGAAGACCTTTCTCTCAGTCTCTCCCTCTCACTGTCTGTAACTCTGCCTGCCAAATAAATAAATAAAATCTTTTAAAAAATTAACCTGCCTGAGGTTCTTCTGAAATTTTAGTATCCATGCCCTTAATCATTATGGATATTCTCCCAGTACTTTCCAATCCACCAAGTGTCATCACAACAGCAACAAGAGTGAAGACAGACACATGTGAAATTAGAATTTGTGAGAGTTGACTCAGAATCCTCTCCCTTGGTGTACAGGGATAGGGCTGGCTATTGTGTCACCTGGAGCATGACAAAGAGAACAGTCATTGCTTATTCCCGACACAGCCTACAACCCATCTGGGTCTCTAAATGTTCATTCACATTCACATTCATGCACATCTCCTATGACTCCAGCTCCCACACCTTTTGGCACAAAATACCCACACAGCTGGATTGGATTCATAGGATTTTAAAAAAAAAATTTGGCTTGTTAAATTCTAGTTTCCCTTAAGCAATGTGTGTTTTCTTTATAGTCCAGTCCAGGATTCATTTAACAGGAAGAAAGCATCTTAAAAAAGTGCTTCAGAAAAAGACTTAGGAACAGGTAACAAAAGCCTGCTGCTTCTGTCTTATGGTGCATTCGCACAATTCTCCCTGCTTTGCTTCCCACAATGTGAATTCTATAAAAAGTTGTCTCTGGAACTAGCTAGTCAGAATTGTGACTACTATTATGAATTATTGCCTGTAAGATGATGGATTACAGATCAGCAAGTTAGCTGAATACTGTACAAGGCAGGGGAGATCATGGGCAATAGGACAGCTAGACATGGTCCTCATGGAGCTTAAAATTTGAGAGGATCGAGAGATATCACACCCATGATTTCAAGTGTGGGAAATGGCATCAAGCAGAAGCACAGGTGCTAAGGGAAGGGGCAGGATGTAAGGTAAGTACTTCTTTAAGATGTGCCCGGAAGGAGATCCAAGATGGTGAAATAGGGAACATTGATCTGTGCTAGGTTAGGGATAAATAGTTAAAAAAAAAAAAAGTGTAGGAACTGCAATACCACAGAAGGAAGTGGAGCACCATGGACCTTGTGGAAGGTGTGAACATACAGCACAAACATGGACACAACATGCGACTCCAGCAGCTGAGAACAGGAGCAGCAGCATCTTAGAGATGGAGATGAGACCAGACTGCAGCAACCTGTGGTAATATAGCTGGAGCGGGAGGGTAGTCCAGCCTGGATCCCTAGTGGTTAGCCTAGTGCTAGTGAGTACACACAGACCCAGTGGAAACAAAAGGGACATGTTTCTCTTACCCTATCCTCCCCACAATGGCCCCAGCACCTGGCTGAGAGAGGGTGGGAGCCATTTTGGGCTTGGGCAGCAGCTACAGAAGTCCTTGTACATGCACACAGTAACTGGCTGGGACAGGACACCATCATCTCAGCAGTACTGGCAGCAGTGATGGGGAGAGCGCAACATTTGGCCAGTGGCTCTTGTGTACATGTGTGACCCAGAGATTCTAGTGGAGGGAAATATCTGTGGTCCCCACAATATCTAAGATATGGAATCAACCCAGATGTCCATCAACAGAAAACTGGATACAGAAATGATGATATATACACAGTATTGAGTACTACTCAGCTATTAAAAAAAAGAAAATGAAATCCTGTCTTTTGCAACAAAATGGATGCAACTGGAAACCACTATACTTAGTGAAATAAGCCAGTCCCAAAAGACAGATATCATGTTTTCCCTGATCTGGGGTAACTAATGGAGTACCTAAAATGTGATGTATTGGAGTGAAATAGACATTTCAAAATTCAGTAATTGTTACAGCCTCTGTCTCTTCTGTTGAAGAACAGTGTTTTTTTTTCTTCACACTATTTGTTGAACTTTTACTTAGTGTAGGGTTAACCTTATAATAAGTAAACTGAAAATAGATCTTTGTAAAAATTAAGAGTGGGAATGGGAGAGGGAGGAGAAAGAAGGGTTGGAACATGGCAGGATGGAGGTTAGGATGGGAAATAGCATTATGTTCCTCAATCTGTATATATGAAATACCTGAAAGTTGTATAACTTAAATAAACTTTAAAACAAAGATGTGTCAGGAAAGTACCTTCTCATCTTGATTGTCCGGTGCTGCTTTTAGAATTTGAGAGTTTCCCTGCCTTTAGCTCTTATGCCATATGTCTGTTGGAAGGACAAAATATTCACTGAAACTATTCTATACTGCTGATCAGAATGCTATTCAGCTAATTTAAAAATATCTTCATAATTCATGTAGGTAGATCAGCCTTGTCCTTAATGAAAAAGAACTGCATATTCATTTCATAGAAAGTAAATTATATAATGAGGAAGTTTAATATATTGGTTATTTGCTTTAAATTCTCAGTGAATTAGTCTGTTCAAGGACTTCAAGTGAATTTTTGAATATTCCAATAAAGGAGGAATTAGCATCAGCATTTATCCAATGAAATTGGATTCAAATTCCTCCAGTGAACACTGGGAAAGCGACCATTGGTAGTAGTGTAGCAGTACCTGCTCCAGCAACATCAGCATTATCATTTGGGGACTTGTTACAAATGCAGATTCTTGGGCTACAGCCTCAACCCACTGAGTCAGAAACTCTGTGGGTAGTTATCAAGCTGTATTTTAACAAGCTCTCTGGGTGACTCAGGTAAACAACAAAGACACAAAACATTTGGCATAGGCACTTGCATGGTGGTTAAGATCACATATTTGGAATTGGAGAGACGTAGATGCAACTCCTAGCTTTACCACTTATTATCTGTGTAACTATATATAACCTCTTTCTATCTTTTAAAGGTTTATTTATTTGAAATCCAGAGTTACAGAAAGAGAGAGAGAGAGAGAGAGAGAGAGAGAGAGAGAGAGAGAGAGAGAGAGAAACTTCCATCTGCTGATTCACTCCCCAAATGCCTGCAATGACAGGGCCAGGGCTGAGCCAGGCTGGAGGCAGGAGCTAGGCACTCCATCCAGGACTTCCACATGAGTGTCAGAGAACCAAGCACTTAGGCCATCTCCTTCTGCTTTCCCAGGCCATTAGGGGGAACTAGATTAGCAGTGGAGCAACTAGGACATGAACTTGTGCCCATGTGGGATGCTGGTATCACAGACAGCAACTCCGATACATCACAACACTGAACCCACAAAAAATCTCTTTAATCTTCCATTTCCTGAGATGTATAATGGGCACATTAATAACCATCTATCTTATAAATCTGATGTCAGGATTAAATGAAGCAATGCTTCTAAAAGAAAGTAAGCATAGAGAGTTTTGAAAAGTGCTGTTATTTTTAATGTGATTTGGTTGTTTTTCATCTACGTGATTGAACTAATGGGGGTTATTAGTTCAGTTTACTTGCAGGGCAAAGTAGAGCTATATTTATTTCTAATCAGATGAAATCATGTTCAAGGCAGCAAAGCCTACACAGGCACCAGGCCTATCAATGTATTTCAAAGACACATTCAAGAAATATCCTCTGGATATGATACTGGGAACACTGGGTACAGAAGCAGCTTTCAAAATACGTGGTTCTCACAGGCTTAAAGTCTTCCTGGGCTAGGTCTGCCCTAGACCATATCAGTGACCTCCACCTGGAACCCAGACGAGACCTTCCTTGTTGCTTTGCCAGCTTCTATTTCTTTAGGACTCCTTATCTGAACCTTTCCTAAGGCACTGATCATTTTAGTTATTTATGAGCATGTCATTACTTTCCAACTAAAGGGTACCTTCTTAGTCCAAATCTGAGCCACCTTCATATTTCTATCAGCTCCAACCATCAATACCTAGCCCCTGGGATAAAGAAATGAGTAAATGAATGTTTTCAAAGTTGAGTGCAAAGCTAAAAAGTGCATTTCATACTTTTACTACAGTAGACAAGCATTCACTGTAGGAAGAGAGACAAACTGTTTTATCTTCTCCAGAAGTGAAAATGAGCTTTATCATTACTGACAAAAAGCAATGGAAGCAAGTGGATTTCCTCTCCTGGATGTGACTGGCACATGCACATGCTGTTCCTATTAAGCCCTGTGTGACTTTCCATCGGCAAAGAGGATGGTAGTTCCTTGCCTCTTATGCTTTAAAAATATCAAGATGATAAATAGAAAATTAGGTTAAGATTTATATTTTAGGATACGGGGCAGTACATCGCACTTAAGAGATGCTCAATCAATATTTGTTGAATAAATGAATGAAAGAACAGCACTTAAGAGGGTAAAGCAAGAAGAAAGCAATCAAGCAAATATAATAAGATGACTTATTTATCACTTTCGTCCTGGAAGCTAGACATGCTAGCTCTCTTTCTTACTCAGATTGAAAGGTTGTATGCAGAATCTGAGACATAAGGTCAGGGAAATCCAGCAGAGGGAAGAGTTCGCTGTAGAAACTCTTTCTCCTTTTATCCAGGGAGGATGCTTAGATGCTAGGAAGGGGCTTGCTTTGAAAAGTTTTCATTGGCAGCATAATGTGTTTTCAGTAACAATTGTATCATTCATTCATTCATTCATTCAACTTGGCCTAATATTCTTTTACTTAAGATATCTTTTTGAAAGGCCTTGCAGTGAATGCTTCAGAAATAAAAAATATACCAAGTGGAAAATCTCCATCACACCCCCATTCCACATCTGCCTAGCTCACCCATCCTTCCTGCTCAATCCACAAGAAACCACTATGATTGATTTGTACAGGAGGACACTTCAAAAAGCTAGTGGAAAACAGAATGGAAGTCTATTTTGATGCAAAAAATTTTGGAATCTATGCATATCAAGGGTCTTTAAAAGGTCCATGGAAATGCCTATTATGAAAAAACTGTGGGTTACAAAATTTCTTGCACCACAATAAACTTATTTTTCAAATCCAATTTCCATGAACTTTTGAAGTCCCTGTGTCTATCCTTTTAGAGCTTCCTTATGTAAGCAAATACATTTAATATATATATATATATATATTTATTCTCTCACCCAGTAGTGACAAGGGACAACACAGTATATCAAGTTTTTTGCACTTTACCTTTACCATTTAATGCATTTTAAACAAGATTTATTTATTTATTTATGCAAAAGGCACTTACCGAGAGTGAGAGAGAGAGAAAGAGAGAGAGAGAGAGAGAGAATTCTTTAACCTACTAGTTTACTCTCCAAAGGCTAAAATAGCCAGAACTGAGCCACGCTGAAGTCAGGAGCCTGGAATTCCATCTGGGTCTCCCATGTAGGTGCAGGGGCTCAAGTACTCGGGTCATCTTCCACTGCTTTCCTAGGTGCATTAGCAGGGAGTTGGACTGGAAGTGGAGCAGCCAGGACTTGAATTGGTGCTCATATGAGACGTTGGCATTGCAAGAAATGGTTTAATATGCTACGCCACAATGCTGGCCCCAACCTAATACATCCTAAAGGTTTTCCTATGACAGTGCATAGAGAATTTCTTTATTTTTATTATTTCTACATAATATTCAGTTGTAGGGACATATCTTTAGTATTTTATTATGATTTAAATTATTTTCTATTTTCTGCCATTAGAATCATTGCTATATTAAGTAACCTTGTATCTGTTGCTACATCTTTTCAAGGAGAGATTCATAACTCACTATCCTTAAATTTAGGAAAATTATTTTGATTTTAGGAAAAATAGAAACAAAATCCTCAAATTATACC
Organism: Lepus europaeus; assembly: GCF_033115175.1. NCBI lineage: Eukaryota > Metazoa > Chordata > Mammalia > Lagomorpha > Leporidae > Lepus > Lepus europaeus. Next base: position 99,979,880 of record NC_084828.1, on the reverse strand, counting down.
AATATTCTATGAGTACTAATGTTTCTGTGATTTAATTTATTCTATTACACTGATTTATTTGCACTTAATTTATTCTATTACACTCAAAATCTTCTTTTATGCATGTAATAGTTAAACTGTAACATATCTACACAGATGAAATTATCTATAAAATGTCAGCATTGTGAGGTTTATGATGGATTATATTGACTTTTTTTCTATGATATAATCTTTTTTAAAGATGTATTTATTTATTTGAAGGTCAGAGTTACACAGAGAAAGGAGAGACAGAGAGAGAAAGAGAGGTCTTCCATCTACTGGTTCACCCCCCAGTTGGCTGCAATGGCCGCAGCTGCACTGATCCGAATCCAGGAGCCAAGAGCTTCCTCCGGGTCTCCCATGTGGGGCAAGTCCATCTTCTACTGCTTTCCAGGCCATAGCAGAGAGCTGGATAGGAATTGGAGCAGCCGGGACTTGAACCAGTACCCATATGGGATGCTGGCGTTTCAGGCGGGGGCGTTAACCTGCTGCGCCACAGCACCAGCCCCTCTATGGTATAATCTGTATCATTTACTCCACACATGGTCTTACACATTTTCAAGCCAACCAAATGCTCCTCTGGAATCTTCCAATATTTCTACTCAAGGCACTAGTGTTCACTCAGCTTCTCAAGCCCAAAATCTATAACTACATTGAAGTGATCTCTTTCCCTTACTTTCAGTATCCAACACATCAGTAGATTCAATACATCTTGAATCTGACCACTTACCACCACCACTGCTACACTCTGCTCGCGTCTTTCCCCTGGACTACTGAAGTTGTTCAGTTGAAATGTCCTCTCTATCTCTGGCCCCACAGTACTCTCCAGAACAACATGGTCTTCTGAAAAAGCCAATTAGATAACATCAGTGTTCTCATCCCATCCTCAAATGACTGGCTCTTACTTTCCTTTCCAAACTGGAGTCAGACCCTCCTCCTGTCCATTCACTGTAGCTGTTCTTGGAAGATAACCAGTCTTGTTGCCACCTCAAAGCTGTACAATTGTTGTCCCTTCTGTTTTTTTTTTTTTTCCAGACCTTTGTGACTCCTTTTCATATTGGGTCACAACTCAAAAATCAGCTCAGACTGGACTCCTGACCACATCAAAAGTAGTGCCTCCAATACTCCAACATTCTCTATCCCTTTGTCTTGTGCTTATTCTGTCTGTAAAACTTTTCATCAATTATGAATATTTCCCTAAATGTTTGCTTGATAATGAGCCTCTGTTCTCAGAGCCTGGGCTTTCTCCTAAACTGCCATATCCATATCACTTAGGGTGGTGCTTGACAGTAAATGTTTGCGGAACAAATAAATGGATTATAAATACAATCTTGTTCAATTGTGCAAACTTCTTGGATAGTGTGGAAATAACTTCAATTCATAGAACTGTTTATCATGCAAGACAGCTTTCATAATGTCTGTGTAATGTTCCATTATAGTGTGTATAACAAAAAAGCAGTGGTTGGAATTTGTAAGATCTGGATTTTAGTTTTGAATATACATGTCATTGGAAATTTTGGGAAAACTGCTTAAGCTCTCTATAGGTCAGTCTTTTCATTTGTAAAACAAGAGTTTGAATTATAAACTCCTGTTTTTTTATTTGAAAGTTTTGATTAACATGCAATACTTGTGCAGTTTTACAGAGCACAGTGCAATACTTCAGTACACATACACATAATACAATGAAGCTAGGCAGTCAGTCTTTCCATTTCCTTATCCTTTCCCTGTGTTTGGAGCCTACCAGCCTTTTCTTCAGTTCTTTATATAATATACAATTTACACCAACTATACCATTCTTTATACAGTATATAATACATTGATAGTCACCCAACTATGCTGTGGAACAGTTGAACTTGTTTGTCTGCTGCCTGAACAAGTATTTATTGGAATTGTAGAAAGTCCTAGGCATGTGGGATCACTGATGATGGCAGCATAAATACTAGCACTCTACCTTTAGAGCTTCCAGCTTAGTGAGGGTGTCAGATTCTTCCAAATGGTGAGATATGTGCTAAGGAAAGGTGCACGGTGCAATGAGACACAGAGCAGGGGTCCTGATCAAGATTAGGATGTCAGAACAGAGGAACATGTGGCTTAAGATATGAAGAATGGTTTGTTAATTTGGCACAGCAGGGTTGGGAAACCATCCAGGCAGAATGGACAGAACTTTCAGTGTACAGACGGTAACATGTTCTAAGAAGAAGAAATGTGGTTGCTGGTAGGAAGTGATGTGGAGAGGTAGGCAGGGGCTGACTGTGCTGCTCAGAGTGTGGTATGTGGATTGTGAAATGTTTTTGATCATGCTGTGGATAAAGCAAATATAGACACTGAAAGTGAATGTTGCAAAAATTTTATAGCAATTTCGCAAAGCAGTTTTGTGTTTGTTGAATCTAACAATAAACCACCTGGGCTTACATTTTGTATGGTTCTTTTGTTTTAATTTCATTTATTTAAGTAATGGATCTTTCTTGTATTTATAAAATTATTGACTTGCAAGAAATAGGGTGTTTACTGCTCCCCCCCCCCGAAAAAAAACCACCCTGGACCTTTAGCATAGATAGTTTGTGTGGTTCTTGTGTGGTTTGTGTGGTTCTAGGCTAGGTCTTGTGAACAAGTTAAAGATTTTGGTCTTCATCTTGTGAGATCAATTTGTAAATTGCAGGAAATGCTCATGTAGCTGGCTAGCATGCAAAGGCTAAAAATTTTGTGGAAATGGCATTAAAAGATAAGTTTACTTAGGTGCAAACAGTTTGAGTGCATTCTCATACTAGTTGATGGATTTGAATGGGAAGAAAAAATTTTAGGGGCCGGCGCTGTGGTGCAGTGGGTTAACGCCATGGCCTGAAGCGCTGGCATCCCATATGGGCACCAGTTCGAGTCCCGGCTGCTCCTCTTCTGATCCAGCTCTCTGCTATGGCCTGGGAAAGCAGTGGAGGATAACCCATATCCTTGGGCCCCTGCACCCACGTGGGAGACCTAGAAGAAGCTCCTGGCTCCTGGCTTCCAATTGGCACAGCTCTGGCCATTGTGGCCAATTGGGGAGTGAACCAGCGGATGGAGGACCTCTCTTTCTCTCTCTGCCTCTCCTCTCTCTGTGTAACTCTGACTTTCAAATAAATAAATAAATAAATAAATCTTTAAAAAAATTTAGCTAAGAATTTCCTTTATTTCAGTAATAGCCAGGAAAAACCAACCTATATGTCCTTATAAGAAACTGGATTGAGAGCCTTTGGGTAGCTTTATGTATTCATGTGTTTTCCAAGCCTGCTTTATTAGAGAGATGCTCAATAATATTTGCTAAGTGAAATTGCAAGTACAATTTAGAAAACCATTCTCAAAGTTTTTAGCAGTGAACCAACTGGGAGCATCTGACCATTCCCTTTTGGACCTTTGGTTTTTCCAAGGCACACTGTTTCAGGATAAAGAAGCACTATCAACAAACTGGTGACCCTGGGGTAAGGCGCAGGGACCTTGCCTCATGGTTCACATGCCCTCCCCACCTCAAGCTTCAAACAGTTGAGAGTGACTTTTTAAAACACTGAAGAACAAATGGTAGGTGGCAAGGCAATGGCATTTGAACAGTTGTGTATTTGAGTTACAATCGCTGCTTTCCAACTGATTCTGGGTTAAATTTTAAGTACTTTCCTTCAATCCCCACAAGCAACCATCATTTACCCCCAGCAGCACACAATTCTGCATTAGCTCTAAAACGCAGTGATTCTTATAAAAACCCAGCATTCCATTTTGATGCGACAGAGAAAAATTGAGGGCAAAGGACTAGAGTCAGCTTACACTTGCTCTATTTTATCACACAGAGAATAAAACCACCAGAGCACAAACCCCAGTTTCTATTGAACGTAATTAAATGCTCACTCACGCCAGCAAAATCACCAAGATCCAGACTTGAAGTCCCTTTATTCTATTACCTTTCAGTATATTAGCCTGAAGACTGAAATATGTAAGCAGTTGTCCCTGTCATTAGTGTGAGTTACTGAGAGTCCAATTGTAATTCCATCCCTTTCTAACTCTTAAGTTACATCCAAAGGGAGGCCTGTCATGCCAGTAGGGCTCATGCGATAATGACTTATCCCATCAAGGCTCAATAAGCTTCTAATGGAGGAAATCAGCAGCAAGGATTACTCGAAACAAGGGATAATCCTAAATGACATGTTTAGAAATCCTGAATTTTATTTTTAAAGAATAGCTCTAGCCTCCTAAACGCAGTTAAAATCAAATCACTTCCCTAGCTGACAGCAGGGGGCAGCAGATCAGCCAGTTTTGTGAAAGTGTTTCAGAGATGGAAATTTTGAGATGGAAAAATCCTCAAAGTACTTAAATCTAAATATGGAAAACCTAAGAGTTGACGCCTCATTTTAAATTTATTTTTTTACAAAAGAAGAGAGCTGGGTTTGGTATAAGGAACTTTACATTTATTTTTAATTCATATCCTATATTGTATTTATCCATGAGCTCATACTGTATTAGGTTGTACCTACTAAAACAGCCATTTTTTTATGAGTCAAAACCTTTGAGCATGGGCAGTTTCACAGGGTTAAACTCAGTAGTTTGGTGCAGAGTGCAGGCAGAACTTCAATTATACATAAAGGACAAGCACAAGTTTGCACGCAGCAACAGCCCTAGCTTCAGTAGAGCAGTGATAAATCCTTATCTAAACCCCTTGGCCCTGCCACTCCCTGGTCTCCACAAGTGGGATCATAGATAACTTTCAATCCACATCCTGTCTGTTCCCAAACTAATTGTATCTCCTGCTTCACTCACCCCATTGCCATGTTTTTATTGTGTCCTTGGTTTCCTGTGAGTACCTGTCTTGCTGTTCCTGTCCTCTTACTGCTCATCAGTAAGAACACAGCTGGGGTAAAATCATGGGCTTCCCCAGTCCTTCCCTTCCTTTGCAGAACTCACATTTAGAATACAAGGCTTCTTTTTTTTAAAAAACATTTTTTAAGATAAACATATTTCATGCATTTCATATGTACAGATTTGGGAACATATTGATACTTCCCACCCTACCATCTCTCCCATCCTTCCTTCTCCTCCTCTCTTATTACCTCTCTTATTTTTTACAATGATTTCAGTTTACTTTACACTCATAGGATTGTATGAAGAATTCTGCAACAGTGGAGACAAGGGTTGTAAACAATCATAGAATCTCAGAATGTTAATTTCACTCCTATACATTTCTATGTCTGGAGTTCCCAACTCTGTATGGGTTTGCAGTCTGTTGGTTCTTTTTTTTTTAAAAGAATTATTTTATTTATTTGAAAGACAGAGTTGCAGAGAGAGGTAGAGCCAGAGAGAGAGAGAGAGAGAGAGAGAATCTTCCATTCCATTGGTTCACTCCCCAAGTGACCGCAAATGGCCAGAGCTGAGCTGATCCAAAGTCTGGAGCCAGAGCTTCCTCCAGCTCTCCCATGAGAGTGCAGGGTCCAAGGACTTGGGCCATCTTCTACTGCTTTCCCAGGCCATAGAAGAGAGCTGGATTGGAAGAGTTGCAGCCGGGACAAGAACCAGCGCCCATATGGGATGCTGATGCTTCAGGCCAGGGTGTTAACCTGCTGCGCCATAGCACCGGCCCCTCCCCACTAACTTTGAGTCTGGCTGGGAGGTTTGATAAGTGGCTGGGCACCCTTGTAGGACTGTGAGGTGCACCCATCCTCTCAACATATTACAGGCTCTGGGGCTCAAACTGCTGAGGTAGAGCATTCACAGGCAAGCTGGCTCTGGGAGTGTCTCTGCTCTCTCAAGGACAGGGCAGGCTAGAAGGGTGGGGCAGATCCTCTGCATCCCAGGCCTGTGGGAGCCTTTTTCTCTGTGAGAGTAGGAACTCTGTGACTTCATGCTAGGGCTTAGGGTGTAGTGGTTCTTAAAGTGTGGTCCCTGGACCAGAAATATCACCATCACCTGGAAACCTGAAAGAAAGTCAGATCTTTAGTTGCCACTAAAACCTATTGAATCAGTCACTTTTGGCATGGGGTCCAGCAAGCCTTCCTGCTGATTCTGATGCATCCTGAAATTTGAGAGTCATCGGATACACTCATAAAATCTATTTCCTACTTTGATTTTTTTTCTTTAGAAAATATGTTGTAAGAAACGGAGAGAGGGAAAGAGAGAGAGAGAGAAAGAGAGCGAGAGTGTGAGCTCATATCTGCTGACTTATTCTCCAAATGCCTGCAAAGGCTAGAGCTGAAGCTGGGGCTCAATCCCGGTCTTCCATGTGTGTGAGAGTGACCCGATTACTTGAGCCATCACGGATGCCTCCAGGGTCTGCACTGGTGGGCAACTGGAACTGGGAGCTGGAGCTGGAGGTTGAACCTAGGTACTCCAACATGGGACCTAAGTTTCTTAACTACTAGAGTAAATGCCTGCCCCTTTCCTTTGATTTTTATTTTGTTACTAACTGCCTTGTAGAACCTTCATTTTCGGAATAGCTTCTCATTTCTTTTCCAGCAGTTTAAAATTCTGCTAAATGTCAGATTTTAGCGGGGTCTCTGCTATGTAGGGAATGACTTCCCAGTTACCAAATTCTAACTTCCTTGGATACTAATTTCAGCCACTCTGGGTTCTGAAATGTTAGCTTCTATCCACCTGTTAGAACCCATGAAGCTGGCCCTTGGTATCGACTGCACTTGGAGGTGGTGCCCTGTGAACTTGGTGCTTTACCTACATACATGAACCCCTGTTAATTGGCTTTACCCTCAAGACTTGTCCTACACTACAAATGGTCCTTCTTTGCTTTTGAAACATGCTGCATGCTTTCCAGGTTGTTGAAAATTATATTTGAGAAGTTAAAACAAGAGGAAATTTTAGATTCTGTCATTCAAAATGTATAATTTTACTCTAAAAATGGCCCAACTTTTTTCATTTTTTTTTGGAAAGACATTTAGTACTTGCTCAAATCTTTCATCATTTTCATCTGTGTAGTGAAATGGAAGAATAGGGAAATGCCATCTCATACAAATGTGAATGTTGAGAAAGAAATGGCACCTACTTGCTTATTTGTCCATTTTCCCACTAAAGGTTGAACTCAAGGAAGTAAATTTTATATTTTCACTATTAGCACTTAAGTGGGCAGATGCTCAATCAGTGTTTGAGAAATGAATTAATGCAAAAAGTTAGCCCCTCCAACCTACTCACACACAAAAATAAAAGATACATTGCTCCAGCTGGTCTAGATTATTAAATATTACTAAAATAAAATGTATTACTTATATCTGACCAGAATTTATTCTAATTATCTATTTGTATCTTCAAGATGAGGAGCTGGAGTTAATTAACGTCAGGGTTGGGATCTTTGTCAAGAAAGGGCCTATTGCAACTGTGTCCTAGAATGCAGACCGTCATCACTCTTAGGCTGCAAAGACCTCAAAGAACATCTATTCAAGCGCTTTCAGTTTTTGGCAGAGAAAACTGAGGATTACAGGGGTGACGTCAATTTTATAAGGTCACTGAGTTGGTTGGCGGTAGACCTAGAACAGAGAGCCCAGGCTTCCTGACTTTCCATCTTCTCACAGTCTGCTTTTGAAATAGCTTTTGGCAATTACTTATAATGATAGAACTGCATTGGAAAGGATGACTTTTTCCCAAATACTTTTTTCAAGATTATAAATATCTTTAAAAAATGACAAGATGCCTAAAGCCGTATGCTCTGATGTATTTAAATTATTCCTATCTGTTTCCTTTAGGAGGAACTTGCTATTTTTTTTCTGAAGAAGTTCAAAGATGCAATGTTTCTGAGCTTATAAATGAAAAATTCTTTGGATTCAGCACAGTCCAATTAACTCAAATGTTAACCAGAGGGTTTCTGAGATGATCAATTAAGTTCACAAGTATCCTAAACTCAACTTTCTGTAACTTCAGTGGTAATGAAAAAAGCAGAAATAAACAATACAAATTTTTGTCTATCAGATTGGCAAACATTACAAAAAGGGATAATGTTTTTGGAGGAAGTTTGCTGAGGGAAACAAAGTTCTACACTTGATTTTAGCCAAAAGGCTGAAAAGTGATGGGAATCAAACCTTTAAATGCATATCACCTTCCTTCACCAATTCACTGCTAGTTATTTCTGCAAATGATAAGATTAGAAGAGTGCAAAGATGCTCATATACAATGACTTTTATTCCAATCTTATTTAGAGTTCTGAAAAACTGAACCTGGGCCAGTGCTTGGAGTAGATGGTTAAGGCTCTACCTGCAGTGCTGGCAACCCATATGGGCATCAGATTGAGTGTCAGCTGCTCTACTTCAGATCCAGCTCTCTGCTAATGCACCTGGGAAAGCAGCAGAGGATGACCTAAGTACTTGTGGCCTGCACCCATATGGGAGACTGGGAAGGAGCTCCTGGCTCATGGCTTTGGCCTGGCCCAGCCCCAGTGTTGTGGTCATTTGGGGAGTGAACCAATAGAAAATCTCTCTCTCTCTCTTTCTCTCTCTGTATTTCTAACTTTCAAATAAATAAATAAATCTTTTAAAAAAAACCTGAAACCAACCCAAATATTTACAAGTAAGGAATTAATCATATACATTATAATCTATAAAACTAAATGCTATGTAGCTACTCAAAAAGATAAATAATATCTATTGAGATTGGAAGATCTCCAGAATATAGGGAGGAGAGGAAAAATACGCAGCTCAAAATCTCTGGTATAGTATGATCCTACTTATATAAAATCATGTGTGTGTGTTTGTGATTCTAGAAATACATGTGTAAAAATGCCCCTTAAAATGGTAACAAGTGGGGCTGGCGCTGTAGCAGGTAAGGCTTCTGCCTGCAGTGCTAGCATCCCATATGGGTTCTGGTTTGAGTCCCATTTGTTCCACTTTTGATCCAGCTCTCTGCTATGGCCTGGGAAAGCAGTGGAAGATGGCCCAAGTCCTTGAGCCCCTGCACCCATGTGAGAGACCCAGAAGAAGCTTCTGGCTCCTGGCTCCTGGCTCCTGGCTTTGGATCAGCCCAGCTCTGGCCATTGTGGCCATTTGGGGAGTGAACCAGCAGATGGAAAACTTCTTTCTCTCTCTCTCTGTGGATCTGCCTTTCAAATAAATACATAAATCTTTTTAAAAAATGGCAACAAGTACTTAGTTATGACAGTGAACCTAGGCTACTTTTTATTTTGTTCTGTATGTCTTCTCGATTTTATACATGAGCAAGCATAAACCTTATAATTAAGAAAAACTCCTAGGGGCTGGCAATGTGTTGCAGCAGGTTAAGCCATCACTTGTGACAATGGTGACCCATATTGCAGCAAACGTTTGCGTATTGGCTACACTGCTTCTAATCTAGCTTCCTGCAAATGTGCCTGGGAAGGCAGTGAATGATGGGTCCCTGCCACCATGGGCCCTGGCTTCAACCTGTCCTATCTCCAACTGTTGCCAGCATTCAGGTAGTGAACCAGCAGATGGAAGATCTCTCTGTCTCCCACCCCTCTTCTGTTGATCCGCATTTTAAACAAATAACCCTTTTTTTTTTGGTCAGGCAGAGTGGACAGTGAGAGAGAGACAGAGAGAAAGGTCTTCCTTTTTGCCGTTGGTTCACCCTCCAATGGCCGCTGTGGCCAGCACATCTCGCTGATCCGAAGCCAGGAGCCAGGTGCTTCTCCTGGTCTCCCATGCCAGTGCAGGGCTCAAGCTGTTGGGCCATTCTCCACTGCACTCCCGGGCCATAGCAGAGAGCTGGCCTGGAAGAGGGGCAACCGGGATAGAATCCGGCGCCCCGACCGGGACTAGAACCCGGTGTGCCGGCGCCGCAAGGTGGAGGATTAGCCTGTTAAGCCACGGCACCGGCCTAAACAAATAACCTTTTAAAGTAAAAAACTTAAATGATCTATCTTCATGTTTTAAATAAAATGAATCCAAATAACACAAAGGAACTCCAAAATTTCAAGGAAATTTCACATTATATTGGAATCCATTTTCCCCTGGACTTTTTTTAAAAAAAGATTTATTTATTTATTTATTTGAGATGTAGAGTTACAGATAGAGAGAGGGACAGTGAGAAAGGTCTTCTATTTGCTGGTTCACTCCCCAGATGACTGCAATGCCTGGAGCTGGGCTGATCCGAAGCCAGGAGCCAAGAGCCAGGAGCTTTTTCCACGTCTCCCACATGCGTGCAGGGGCCCAAGCACTTGGGCCATCCTTTGCTGCTTTCCCAGGCCATTGCAGAGAGCTTGATCAGAAGAGGAGCAGCCAGGATATGAACTGGTGCCCACATGGAATTCCACCGCCACAGGCAGCAGCTTTACCTGCTATGCCACAGCGCCAGCCCCTCCCCGTGGACTTTTGAAGCCCCCGTGTATGGTTAGTATTGCCAAATTCTGCTTTATGCTATTCTGAGGAATGAGTCCTAGGTAAATGCATTCAAGTATATTTCAAAAGCCACAAAAGAAAAGGATTTCAAATATCAATTGATTTGATTTGTATTCCAAGCTGGAAAAACAAAGGATAAATGAGGCTCCGTTTACATCCTTAACATTCTAAAAGATACCATTGATGAAATAACTCATGAAACCACACTTTTTCTTAGCTATTTTTTGAAATTCACAAATAAAATTGTGGGCAATATGTACAACATGATATTTTGATGCTTATATACATTGTAGAGTGAGCTAGTCAACAATGCATTATTATTATACGTACAATTTTCTGTGGTGAGAACACATAAAATCTAGTCTCGTCACAGTTTCCAAGAGTACAATACATAGTTATTAACCAGAGCCATCATGCTTTTCAGTATGCAGCTTGAACTTACTCTCCCATCTACTGAAATTTTATCTCCTTTAACTTCTATCTTCTCATCTATCCCAATCGGTAGTCCCTCATGACCCCCATTCTACTTTCTGCTTCTGTGAGAGAAACTTTTAGATTCCACATATAAATGAGATCATATTGTATTTGTCTTTCTGTGCCTGGCTTATGAAGGACCCCAGACTTTTCTCCACCTTCATCTTGTCTTTGTTTTCAGCAGTGATGGCTGTTCTGGGCCAAGTGTGTTCTTGCTCACATACCCAGTGACTCTTGTTACCAGATAATCTATGGCTAGTCATGGAAATGACTTTGGCTACCTGCTGCATAACTGCTATGTGCACATGTGCCTTCTACGCAGGAGCTGTCACCCACTGCATCAGCTGTTGTTGTTAATGCTGGTGCTGCAGAGAGCTTGCCCTAGATTAAGTGGCTGCAGGCACTGGAGCAATGCACAATTCCCTTTCTTGAGAAACCTAATTTCAACACTAGTGGAAGATGTATTATCAAAAAAGCAAGCACTTCAAATGAATGATCAAAATGGGAAAGTAGTCTGAAAATTGGAACGAAGGACACTGATAAAATATAAATGGAATCTTAGTTTTAGTTAATTATGTTGAAAAAGTCTTTGCTTTTCACTCTTGTGCTTCAAGGTAAAGCAAGAAGGCCAGTGTGTCTGCTGTTAGTGAGGCGTGTAGAGAGCAGGAGCTTGAAAGACATTTGCTGAGTGAATGCAGTTTCACTTTTTGTTAAAGTTTTGTGTCAGGCTTGCCTGAAGAGCTGCACACCCACAGAACCTGTTTCAGTAGGCTTTCTTGGGGTCCCTGACTTTGCTCATAGGAGGTTCTGATTTACTGGTCGTAGTTGCACCGTCAGTTACTTTGCTTTACATTTCAGCCTGTTCCTGATCTTCTCTAAAATGTGAGAGTTTGAATTGTGGCCCACTCTGATGTGCAGCGGACGCGGAGAACTGCTCTATCTGGGAAGGTTGTTCAAGAACTCAGAAGGACCCAATGGGACACAACAGAAGAAGGGGATGTCCTCTCAGATCAGCAAGGCAGATCCGCCAAATCCAGCCTGGCAACCAGTGAGCATAGCAGATGCCCTGGCCAGTCTGCACCAACTCTACCCAGATCGAGCAGACTGGCATACAAGTCACACATACGAACAACTGCCACTCTGGAGGTTATCCTACATGTGTTTGCAACAGAATCACTTTTACATTTACATATAGTATATTTCCGTGCAAGGAGGTATGGCAAGGTCTATGTGTAGATATGGAGGAAGATTGGAAAGATTGTGTATATTGAACCAGGGACTTAAGAAAGATGTCTTTTGGGTAAACCATGCTATTTAAGGCAAAGAAATGGTTGTGCTGATTAGTAGTTATGAAGATTCCTGTATGTTCCACGAATTGTTAAAAACCTTCATGCATATTGTCTCAGTTAATCATTAGCACAAATGACACATGAGGTAGAGTTTATAATCCTTATTTTTTGGATTAGTTCTCTGAGTCTCAGAGGTTAAGCCATTTGCCTCATGAAAATGAAATTACTTAATGGATGACCTGGAATTTCCACTCTGATACATCTGTCTTTAAAGTCTATATTCTCTTCACTTTATTACCATTGATATAGTATGGAACAAGTAAAAATTATTTAACCAAAAATATTATTATGAATTTAATAACAAATCGTATTCTCTAGACCATTTGCTACTATGATTATATGGTTGCTGAGTGCACAAAAGAGCTCAGTAGTAATACTTTATGGTTTGGAAACTATCATTTCTAAAGCATTGATTGCCCTAGGTAGTAGCATTGGATTGTACTAATGTACTTTTAAAAAATAGTGTTTTTTGGGGCTGGCACTGTGGTGCAGTGGGTTCACACCCTGGCCTGAAGCGCTGGCATCCCATATGGGTGTCAGTTCTAGTCCCAACTGTTCCACTTCTGATCCAGCTCTCTGCTATGGCCTGGGAAAGCAGTAGAGAATGGTCCAAGGGCTTGTGCCCCTGCACCCATGTGGGAGACCCGGAGGCAGTTCCTGGCTCCTGGCTTCGGATCGGCGCAGCTCCGGCCATTGTGGCCAATTGGGGAGTGAACCATCGGATGGAAGACCTCTCTCTTTCTCTCTCTCTGTCTCCCCTCTCTATGTGTAACTCTGACTTTCAAGTAAATAAATAAATCTTTAAAAAAAGTAGTGTTTTTTTATCCATGTGATTTTATAAGTTAAAGCATCTCCATGTTCATGTGCTTATCTATTATAATGATCAGATGTCTATTTTAAATGATTTTGGATAACAGAGGGCCAGAGGTTGGCAGAAGTAACTTGGCCATGAATCAAACTCAAAAGGGAAGCCAAGCTGATGAAAGTGCTCTATCTTGTTACTAAGTGGTTATTAAAAATAAAAATGATTGTGAATGGTAGTGGAGGATCTGAGTGATCTACTGAGGTGAGGAGAGGAGATTTACTTGAACTCTAATTTACAATGTGATACGTATCACAAACGATACTTTTGAAGAATTTATGATATAGAAAAAAGATCATTTATAATGGTGTGTGAAAAAATGTCAGAATCAAACTATATATACTGTGTAATTTCAGTTAAGAAAAACAACATATATGTGTACATAGAAAAAGGATTTGGAGGAACTACAACAAAATGGCAGTGATGACTATTTGGGATTTGCTTATGTATCATTTTTGTTTTATTTTAGCATTCTGAATGTATTTATCACTTATTTTATACTATGAGCACATATTTTAGTAACAAGAAATACATATATATTAGTTAGCCTATTAATTCTTTCCTTACCTATCAACATTTGCAAACTATCTATCCAAATTATTTATTCTAAATTGCAGTAATATTATTTTTGTAGCCATCATGGTATTCCAACTTCCACGGTATGTATGTTTGTATCTGTGTGAATAAAAGAGTGGAAGAAGGGCCAGGAAATGAGGATGGTAGAGATGGGCCATTAGTTCCTTATTGCTGACATTTTCCTCTTGTCATTATTTTCAAGGGTCCTGAGACTAGGTTCATACATTGGCAAAGTACTTCACCATATTTCAAAGATGAAAGATGCTAATACATTTCATCTGGGATTCATCTACTCATTTGAACATATCTTAGAGCAAGTTTCTGTGTAAGAAGGAATTTACTTCTTGGATTCTTGTAGGATAAAATGAGTTAATAAATCAAACAAAACAGTCCCAGGTAGTCAGGAAATGTTAACTATTATTATGGAATCCAAAGAAGCTACTTCTTTTTTCTAACTTAAGCTTTGGCTCTAATGATTTTCCCCTTTTTGTCCTTTCCAGGGAATCGAATTTGCCCTGTTAACTTTCAAGAAAATCTGCAATTTGCAAAATAAGCTGAGCTCCCAAGGAATTAGGTCTTTCCTAGAAGGACTGGACACAATTATGTGTAGGTGCACTTGGAAAGAGAAGGGACAGGATGTTATATGCTTTTCCAAGAGCTTGATGACCAAGAAAAACAATCAAGAAGAACAGGGATTTATATAGTTCTGAACTGGCAGCCTTTTGCTGTGTGTTCTCTCTGACATCATCTTGAAAGGCCTAGCTCTTCCACCACGGCTGTTAGCACTGTCCTCAGCTCTGAAACATGGGCAGGCCTTTCTGAAACAAAGGTAATTGGAACACACTTGATGTTAGCCCATTATCTACTTATCTTCCAGGCATGTAAAACTATCACTGGACTGAGTAAGGTTGGTGAATTATATTTGATATATATATATACACATGCATATTATATGTAATTTATAAATAGTGCTGAAAGGATATAAACAAATGTGTAATAGTAAACCCTACCCTCAAGGAACTGCAAACAATCCTGTGTGATAGAGTTTACTGAGTTGCAAAAGTAAAAAGTTCATATTGCTTCTTATTTAGAGAGACTCTAATCAAATGCAAAGAAAATATGCAGACTACTTAATAGTAAAGCACAAAGGACCAGTACGGGGTCACTGCCCCCCCCCCCCCTTTTCTTATTAATATAAAGAGAACAGACTTCATGTAGGTCACAGGTGATATTCTCTTCCTCCCCCTCCCTCCCTCCTTTCCTTCCTTCCTTCCTTCTTTTTTCTCTTCTTTTCTTCTTTCATTCCTTCCTCCCTTCCTTCCTTCTTTCCCTTCTTTTTAAATTCTTGTGATAAATTTTTAATTTCCTTTAATCACAGGCTTAATGCTCCACTAAATAAAAAGTTCAACAAGTAAAAAGTAGAATGATCACAGTTCAGCAGAAATATAGACAAAGGCTATAAACAATAATCAAATCTCAAGTGCTAATTTCACTCATGTAATTTTTTGTATTCTATATATTAGCTACCACAAACCAGAGAAAGTGTGGTATTTGTCCTTTTGGGTCTGACTTATTTCCCCAAGCATAATGTTAGCTCTCCAGTTTTCATCTATTTTGTTACAGAATATAAGATTCTTCTTTTTTATGGCTGAGTAGTATTCCATCATTTATAGCTACCATATTTTCATTATCCAGTCATCAGTTGATGGAAATTTACTTTGATTTCACATCTTAGCTTTTATGAATTGAGCTTATATAAACATGGGGGTACAGGTAATTCTTTCATATGCTGATTTCACTCCCTTGGATATATTTCCAGGAGCGATATAGCTGGGCCACATGGTACAAAAGTACTCTAGTCATGTAAGATGTTAACAGTAGAGAAACTGAATACAAGATGCCCTTGACATTTCTGAGTATCTGGTTCTAAGAATTTGGTAATAATGGGATTTTAGTTAAACAATTTTGGTATTAATTCCCAAAAATACTCAATATTCACCAGGGTTTGTGCATTTGGAATAGGAAGAGGCAGGAAACTGTGGTTTCTCCTGTGTTAAATGATGCAGCTGTCTCCTCTCTGGGCTTCAAATTTTCTTATTTAGAAAGGTAATGGTATCTACTAGTTCTAGCATTGCTTGGTTCCTACTGATTATGTCCAAGACAGAGCCAGCACTACCTGCACCTGCACTTGCACCTCCACTTCCAACTCCATCCAACTTCCATCAACTCCATCCCCCACACCTCCAACATCCCTATGATCTCCTTTATCTCTACCTTCACCACCACCTCTGCTGCCACCACCATGAAACAACTGTCCCAACACCTCCACCAATTTCAACATCATCTTCATTGCTGCCACCACCACTACCATACCCATCAACACACAACTATAAAAACAGAAGGCTTACTAGATATTATAAAGATTGATTCTGAAGACATAAACACCTTTATGATGAACTCTGTAAAAGTGAGCAGAAAAAGTGAGGCAATCTCTCTTAAATAAAGAATAAAGAAAATGAAATTGCTCCTACTATTCATGTAAGAAATCTCTTCTTTCACTTTTTAAAATGTGGGCAAGCTGATCTCCACTTTTTCCCACTATGTTTAGTGGAGTTTAGATGCTAAAAGATGCACTGTGCCTATTCCTATGTGGATGGATGGGAGGTTAGAAGGCATTTAATCTACTAATTTCTAAAATTGTGCATCTCCCCAGAAGGCCTTCAAATCTGGTTACTCTTGAGATTCAACAAGAGCTGTTTAGTGTAATTAGGTCAACAGGATGAATCCAAACCTCTAAATCATCATTTAATGCTTTGGTGGGTAAGGGAAATAGAAGTTTTAATAAAACTGTCTGTATCAATTGGTATTGGAATTAACATACCCACACAAAATAGGAGTTTATGGGGAAAGTGTCATACAGAAAGACAATAAAAAAGGTGAATGCTTAAGCCAGAGTAAAGAAATTTTCAATATAGTCATGCCTCAAGGAGAGGATGTGGGTATGATCTGTAAATTCCTTTCCTAGAGTGTTTCAAATTCACAGAAAACATCTCTCCACTTCAAAAACTGACTCAAGAGCCATGCTGCGTTTTGTAAGAGCTCTAGGATCTGCAGGGTATGATGCCAGTGCCGGACTGTCTTAAACCATTAGACCTGTCTTAAATCTCTTCTGCACTTCAGCGTACAGTTGTCTGTTTATTGCAGTAGAGGCTAAGTTCCAAGATAGTGATTGTCAGAACTAGTTTCTTCATCCTAGCCTTAAAGCATGAGCCCTGAAAGGTCTGGACTGGTCTAGTGAATGGTTTTAGGATTGGGGGAAAACACTGCTTTGTGCTCCTGAAATTGGGCCTCATTTGAATTGTGCCATTTGAATTCCCTTGGGAAATAAACTACACCTAAAAATTACACTCGAGTTTCCTTGTCCTGAAAATTGGGCTTTCTAGATGGCCTTCTTTTGGTGCAGGTGGGAGTTCTAGGATAATATTCTTTGATTGAATAGATGTATTTTAAAATGAGGATACTTACAAAAGAAATCAGGAGTGCTAATCTCTCTGAGGAGTAATATATCTCATAAAAAACTTTGGAACAGGTTTCTCAGTTCAGTGATTATGAAAATGTGGTCCTTGGATCAGAGGCACCTGCATCCCTAAGAACTTGTCAGAAATACAAATTATCTATTGGTCAGAAACTCTGGGAGGAAGTCCTGTAATTTTTGCTCATGGACATCCTTGAGAAGTAAGGTTTCAGAAGAGAGGAAATAAAATACTTAGGTCTTAGAAATACAAGTTGCAAAGGAAACATGAAAGAAGGGGAGCTTAGGGATGCAAGTGTGACTGCATATGCCTTTTTGTGTTAACCACAGCACGTGGGCTTTTAGTACTGGAAGAAACTTAGAACATACAAGCCTAGTTAAGCCCCTCATTTATGTAGTGGCATAGCAGTCACATAGGTTGACAATTCACATTCATAGTCTTCTGCTACCCAGAGTCATGCATCTCAACTAACTGGTTCCTAAGCCATAAAGAGAATACAGCTGTGCCATGAGTGGTCCTTGATCTTCACTGGGTGACCAGGCAGGTCTGGGTGGTCATATCTTCTCATGGTGGTCTGAGAAGAGCAGAGTCTGGTGGTGCACATCATTTGAGCAATGTGGGAGACAGTGTGCACATATAATTTCTACCAACTCACAATTCTATATATGAGCATGGATTAAAAGTAAAGTGAGAGTGGTAAAATGATAGCCAAACAGTTCTCCAGGATTGCATTCCAGAAAGTCTTAACCTTGGGGCTCCTCAGGTTTTCACAAGGTGCAAAGTTCTAATTTTTTTTCACAAGAATTTTAGAGATGGATGAAATACATGTTGTTCCTGTTGGTTGTTCATAGGGCAGGGGGCCTGATTTTGCTTCCAGGGGCTGTGTGCAGAGGGGACCACCATGCACAAAGAGCCTGGACTTTGGAAATGGAGTGTGCATGAGGAAGAGATGGATGAACAGAGAGCATGTGGGAGGCAGATGGGCAGAGAAAGAGAGAAGGTTGGAAGTAGAAGTGGGGGGAGGGGGATTGACGTTACAGTGAGTGGGAAAGTTTAATGAGAGTGAACAAGATTGACAGCAGGCTTTTGAGAGGTCTCCTGAGTGAGGTGCTTTGGGAGCCCTCCATCCCCAGTCACTACTGTCAGGAAGCTGCATTAATGATCTGCAATATTCTTCAAAGCAGATGGCATCTGCCAGCGTTTCCTTGAAATGATACTGAACATAGACTGGATTGAGGCTCCAGTTATACCCTGGCTAAGGAATAAATAGTAGTCATTTCCCTTTAAAGGAACAGCAACCTTATGCTCCATTCCTGCTATGGCTGTATTTTTAGAGCAAGATATAATTCCTGAAGAACAACATGGATTCAACCACTAGAGACCTCATTTAGAGAAATTTCCCCCTCATTTATTGAAGCTGGAAGAATCTAATAACATCTACTACCATAGCATGGGCTCATTATTTGGCTAACATCAGAATAACGATCTTCTAGCACCCAAGGAGGAATAAGTGACCTATTATAACATTTAGAGATTTCCAGACATGAAAAATAGGATGGGGAAGGGTATTTAGCAACATTCTCTCTTCCTCCAAATGATTTAATGAGTATTTACCTTGTGCTAGACACTGATGGGTTGGAGGTGGGAAAAATAATTCATACAACATCCCTGAACCTTTACTTTCAAGTAGATTGAAGTATAATAGTAGTGGTAGACACCTTAGATCAAAAACAGTGTGAAAAGAGACATGTTAGATGGATGCAAAGGGTGGGACACAGGATTAGAAGAGTCATTTATTTATTACTTACTGCATGCCCAAGTACTATGCTAAATGTTTGAAAATTTATCTATTTTACTATGGAAAATACATAGAAAACATTAGTATTTTATTTTTAAGGGTACAGCTCAGTGGCATTAATGCATTGCCATTGTTGTGCTAAAGTCACCACTATCCGGTTCTACACCTCTTTTATCTTCCTGAACTGGAACTATATAGCCATTAAACAAGAACTCCCATGGCCTTCCTTCCTCAGCCCCCAACTCTCTGTGAATCTGCCTTCTCGAGGCCCCTCACCTAGGTGGCTTCATACTGTCTTTTTCCTTATGTGCATGGCTTATTTCACTTGGCAGGATGCTCTGTCAAGAATTGGCCATGCGGCACTTCACATAATCCTCACAACTCAATCAGGCTGACAACATTTCCTGCAGGTGACAGAGGATGCAGCTCAGGAGCGGCGAAGTAATTTGCTCAAAAATCACAGTGAATAAAAAGCATAGTCTGGATTTGCACCCTAGTACCTATAGCACCAATGCACCAGCTCTTGTGCTCAATACAAATCTGACAGGGAAAAGTGAGGAGTCGGGAGTAGTTTAAAAAATGGAATGGAAAACTTTGGTGTTGCTCACACTTGCTAAAAGAATAGGAACTTTCTCCTTTTAAAATAACAGGATCGTTAGTCAGCAATCTGAAAGAGAAACTGTCAGGAGGAAGAGGGTCTGGATCTGGGGTTCACTGTGCTTTGCTCAGGGAGAGGAAAACCGCTGCTTTTGTGGGCCGTCTTTTAGTGGACTGAACCCTCCACAGCCAGGCTGCCCCACCGGAAAGGACTGTGCCAGCCTTTCCTGCGTCTGCTCCGAACAAACAAGGGCTCCTTTCCAGGCCGCTGCTTCTGAAGTGTTGATTGTTTCAGAGCCCTTTGCACCTGCAGCTGCGCCGCTCGGGCGCGCCCCTCCTGGTCCTTCTCAAGCGAGCTGTGACCGCAGCCACCGGAGCCAGCGTTGATGGCGCGACAGGGACCGCGCAGGTGGAGGGGCGGGGCCGGAGCCGCTGCTGCCTCCTTGCGCATGCCTAAAGCTCCCAGCCCGTGTGCAAGGCAGCTGAACCCGCCGCCTCCGAGGCACCGATTCTCTTCCCTCTTGAATTCTCTTGAGTAGCCTGCCAAACACCGCGCCCAGATTCTCCTTCTATACCTAGGCACGTGAGATGGACACTTTCCTCCCAACACTCTGCCTACCCTGGGGCTCACAAAATGCAGGCAATGGACGAGGACAAAAGCTCTCTCTCAACTAAGTCTTCCAGCTACCACACCCTCCACCAGCCTCCTGAAGCCAGCTGCCTCTTGATGAGAACAGGGAGAGAACTTATGTGATCACATAAGCTAGAGCAAACAAAGGACACAGCCTTAGGCTGACTTTTTCTTTCTCTCTCTAATATGTCCTTTTATCTGAATTATAGCAGATATGATGGGAAGAGAATAATGTTTTGGCCTCAGGAGGCCTGGGTTCCAATTCTTGCTCTGCTGTTTATGAGCTGTGTCCTTGAGCCATGTGCTAATATCACCTTCATCTCAGTTTTGTCATCTGTAAAATTAGGATAGTGATCATACTGTCACCCAGGGTTTCTACTAGGCAATCAAGTGATGTAACATACACCAAAGCACTTACAAAATTAAAGCTCTGCACATGAGTTGCTTGTGTTTTACTATGTTCAGAAAAACACACGCCTGCTTTAGAACCACGCTGGATTTTCTACTTTTGGTACATAAGGTCTGCTCTGAATCTCCAACTGTCACTCATGGAGTGCCTTGTGGTCATCCTGGCGTTGGGAAAACAAATCATTCCATCTCTCAGCACAAGGGTAGCCAAGTCAATACTCATTGGTTGCATAAATGAGTGAATTGCTCATTTGTGGCACAGTGAATCACATCTACTTCCCTGTTTTCTAAAATGAAATCATCTGATGAACTGGGTGAATGGAGATGAAAACTGGCTTTTAATTCATTTATTCAAAGTATTTAAATGTGTAACAATTAGCCTGCAGTGAATTATTGTGAGGAGAACAAAAACTCATGTTCAATTAGTCAAATTCTTTGCTATAATGTTTAGATATGAAAACTCAGTTTCTGCTCATTGGAAACCAACTCTCTTGGAAGCTGAATGCTGCCTGAATTGGATGAGCAATGCTTTTCCTACTATGTGGAAAATCACAATAAGACAGACGAGGTGGCGAGTGCTAAGCATGCGACATCGGTGGCCAACTGCCGTCATCCTACACCAGAGAGAAAAACAAGGCTTGAATTCTTAGATGCTAAGTCAGACAAAGGTCTCTTGCAGGGCTCAGTCACAATCCTCAACACAATGCTTAATTCTACCAATTGTGCTCCATCTCCCTTTTCCTTTCCACACCAACTATTCAAATTCCTATGCAAAGCAGAAGGAAATAGGACCAGAAAAAGGCTCCTGATAAAACTGGGTAGCTCCAATATTTAGGGCAGGGGATACTCACTTTAAATGGGACTCTCTGAACAAGCTCATCAAAGGAATATGCCCTCCCAAAGCAATGGTAAGAGGGAAACAGCTCAAATTGCAGTGGGAACCATATATGTTTTCATATAAAAAACAGGGGCTTATAACGTCAGTGTATTTTTACCAGGAGACATTCCAAATATTAGGGAGTGGAGGGGATACCTCAGAAATGTTAGAAATATGTATGCACACAGGTCTCTACTGGAAGAGGAACTAATAATAACTCCTTGAGTTAACTAATAACTCACTGCTACCTTCAGAGATGTATCAAGGTTGGATGATTTATACTCAAAGCAGCCTTCTAAGAAGAAAGGTTTATTCAATGGCAATCAGGAAGCACTAGGTTTTTACTAGAAAGGTCCAAGCACTCTAGGGACTTGAGTTCAAATTCAGTGTTAGACACTCAGTCTTATGGTTCATTATTTACACAAGTAGAGATAAAAGTGGCCATCACACAGAGATATTATGAGGATTAAATAAAATGTCTGGGGCATATACTAGGAGCTTAATAAATGTCAACTGCTTTCCTATTCTTCTCCAATAAAATTTAAATTAAAAAAAAAACTGTATTTCTTAAGATGATCTTATCATGTTACTTCTATATTGAACTTAGAAACCGATTCTTGTAAATCTTAAGTTTCCAATTCCTGCCCATTTTAAGACACTTTTAGCAGTTTTCCATTATTCAAAAAGAAATGTAAACATTTGCTGAGCACCTATGACACATAAAGTGCTTCCTGTGTGAGCCCCATGTGTACACAGAAACAGAAACTCACCATCATGAAGTGAAATGTGAGATTACAAAAGTAGTAAGCACAGAATCAGGACTGGGACTGAGGGCTCCGCAGCTCTGCCTCTGTGATTTCTGTGCAAGGTTGGCTCTCAGCTTGTTTATTTCTTGATATCTAATTTTAATGCTGTAAGCTATGCAATTCTTACACACAGAACATTTACTGCTGTACGATCTGCTTTGTACATACAGAGTGGAAAAACAAGCCAGTTTGCAGCCGGTCCCTTCATGAAAAATTGATGGATGGAGTCAAGTTAACAGCAGCCCTTAAGTCACATCTTCCTAACTGGGATGGGGCTGGTAGAATGGAAATTCTCCACTGACCCTCTACTGGTTTGGTTGGGATAGTGTGTAATGGCCTGAAGCTTGAGCATGCTTACACCAGGGCTGGGGCAGACACCCTGAGTGATGGCTTAGGTTTCTGTGCTGGTGCCCACATTGAGGGAGAATATTTGGAATAGTCATTTAAGAGAATAGAGTTTAAATTCCTGGTTGAAGTCCATTTTCTGTCATTTAATATCTTGTGACCTTGAACAACTTTCTCAATCTCTCCAACTGTCAATTTCCTCCTCACTTAACTGAGGTTAATGGCACCAACCACACAAGGTTATGATAAGGGTTAAAGAAGTGGTGTGCATGAACTTCTAAGCATGATGCCAGGCATCACACAGGACTACACACTGCACAACTCCCGCAGAGGCCAGGATAGTGCATGGCACACACTGGGGGCTCAGGAAATGTCAGACAGACTTCTCCCTTCTATCCAGGAGAAGAAACTTCCCTCAGAAGGGCTGAGAGTCATTTGGTCCATGCCTTCCTGGCAGCTCAGAAAGTCTATGAAACATAGGAGATCAGAATTCCCTTCTTGTCCCATTGGTCTCACTTAAGCCATTCCGTGGCACACAGTATATTTTCTGCCTCTTCTTTGTGGTTGCAGAATGAACTTCCATGATTTATTTTTCAAAGTTGGGGAAAAATGGCTAAAAGTGAGTGGCATGCAAGCTAAATTCAGTGTAGAAGTAGATGTGTTTTGATGGCCTGTAGTGTTGAACATTTTTTTTTTTTTTGCTTTTGAATGCTCTAGGGACATGGATTCTATGTTTGCCACTGTCCATATTTCTCTTTCCTGCTATTTGTGCACAGGCCAGTTTCACTCTGCTGCGTGACCACCACTAGCACCTCGTAGCCTCATTGAGTGCCTCAGATTTCATGATTCACAGACAGTGGAAAGAGACAAACATTCTGAAGTCAGGAAAATCTGAACTTGAATCCAGGTGCTCTCTGGCTGTATAATACAGGGTGAGTGAACTAACCAATTCCACGAATCAGTTTCCTTAGTGGCAGGTGGGTGCCACCACCTATCTTCCAAAATTGCTGCAAATATTATATGAAATCAAAAGCCTAGAATAGTGTAGGGCACAGGGCAGGGACTTCAGGAACCTTAATTCACTGAATAACAGCCCTTATTTCCCAATTAAAATTCCTTGTGTGCAGGTTGTACGTGGAGAGTGAAGAAAAATATAAGTGATAGAAAAGTTCAATGAAGAGCTGTGTTAAGAGTGATGAGAAGGAGAAGCAGCTAAAACAACCAACCCATGAAGCACACATGCACTCACCTCTGTTAAGTCAGTAATTAGGTTTCAATGGCTACTTACAAGGCAAAGCTTGGCGTGATGTGAGCTGGGGCTGAGCTCCAGAGCAATTAAGTCAGAGTCCCTGGAGTTGGGGCCCAGGCATGACTATTAGAGAAAGATGTTCATATTATTCCAGTGTGCATTTACAAATTAGAACCCAGGAACTGGGGGCTGCTCCATTCATATAGCACACAGCTGCACAGCCAGAAACACTCTCAATTCGTGGAGGCAGCTCTCCTGAACACCAAGAACCCACCTCTAAATGCTGTCAGGTAGAACTGCAATATACATGGATTTTTGCCTTCACATAACAGAAAAATCAATGAACAATATCTAATGTGTATTATTAACTCTGTGGGCAATGCCAGTAGCAGTGGGTATGTATTGAGCAGTGTGGCTACCTGGGGCTTCACAGTGTATGAGACATGGACTCCCTTGCAAGTTGGGCAATTTTAAGCTTAATGGAGGCTCTAATACTTAAATGAACAGGCAGAGGTGTAGACACCTTACAGAGGCCCTGAGAGCCTGTGCTCATGTTAGGAATGCTGTGACCTCCTTCCTTTCTACACTATGTTCCTTCATCTCTCAGAAGCAGCTCTGAGATTCTTAAAGCGTTAAAAAACGCTACCAAAGACTTTAATCAGATACTTAAAAGATAGGAAGCGTAATAATTATTATAGTTACCTTAGCTGAAATAATTATTAATATTACCGTTAATTGAATACCAATTATTTATCAAAGATACATTATTTCAAATTCAACACTGCAAAGGCATATTTATGTCTTACTTTTTAGTTCAACAAAAGAGTTTTAGGGAGGTTAAAAAGCTTGTTCATAATCACAGCTAAGAAGTGAAAGAGCTGGAATTAAAATCCAGGTCTTTATATATATAAAATAGTAATATTGCAACACAAGCTTCTTCTGCTTTGTAACTTGACACTCCAAAACAAAGCAGGAAAGAAATGATGACCGTACTGATAAAAAGCACACAACATTTTTTGTGTGGGTTTGCAATTTGTTTTTTATAATAGCCATATTTTAAATGCTATGATTAAAAGTTATTTTTAAAGGAGAAAAGGGTGAATGGTAAGAACGGGAATCAGATCTACTATTTAGAACATTGTTATTCATCAAATACATTTTCTTAATTCAAAATATAATGAGGCCAGTGTTGTGGCACAGTTGGTTAAGCTGCCACTTGTAACCCCAGCATCCTGTATCAGAGTGCTGGCTTGAGTCCTGACAGTTCCACTTCTGATCTGGTTTACCGCTAACATGTCTGGAAAGGCAGCAGAAGATGGACCAAGTGCCTGGGTCCCTGACACCCATGTGGGAGGCAGGATGGAGTTCCTAGTTCCTGGCTTCAGCCTTACTAAGACCTGGCTATTGTGGCCATTAGGTGGAGTGAACCCATGGATGGAAGATTCTATCTGTCTCTCCCTCTGTTGTTCTGCTTTTTAAATAAATATGTAAATCTTTTTAAAAAGTTTTAGCATTCAATAATCAGTAAAATATATTTCACTTTCTATAACTATAAATAAATTTCATGAACTTAGAGTTAACAGTTCTGAACCTTGAGGTGTGGTCCACATTTTTATATTGTTGTCTTCCCATTTGAGGCAGGCATCTCCTAAAGTAATTGAAGGGTTTCAACCTTCACCAAAGAAGCAACAAACGAACACACGGGTGCAATCCTTGCTTAGCAAACTGCCTTCCTTCCTGTATGATTTTAGCATCTATCTGGAATTTATCTAAAGATTCTGCCAAAGCCAGCCTTGCTTTCTTTCTCGTTTGACTGTGGTCAGCAAGGTGAGAAGTTATGATGGGGCATTAGAATTGGAAATGCATCCTAACAGAGTTGTCATCTGACTGGAGAAGATGAATGGGCAGATAAACAGGAAAGCAGCATGGAAGCACACAATTAGATGTGTGGCGCCAAGGAGGGGATCACGGCTCAGCAAAATTTCCTCCTTGCAGAAGCTACCAATTGAATCCTGTAAAATTATAAATGAGACTATCACTTTTAAAACTGGGCAGGTGCATACTGCATTTCTGCTCTTCTACCCAATCCCCAGTCCCTATCAGCTGCTGAGAAAACAAAGCACTGGATAAACAAAAAGAATGCCTACCTCAGATTTTCCTTCTGTGGAAGCCCTGGACTTGTTTATTAATCTGAAGTCTTTAATGCTACAGATGCTCGTTGTTAAAATGCAATTTTAACACAATTACATAAATGGGCAATGAAGACTTTTTTAGAGCATTTTTGCTGTTGTTTATTTTTTTTATTTATTTATTTTTTTAACAGGCAGAGTGGACAGTGAGAGAGAGACAAAGAGAAAGGTCTTCCTTTGCCATTGGTTCACCCTCCAATGGCCGCCGCGGTTGGTGCGCTGCGGCCGGCGCACTGCGCTGATCCGATGGCAGGAGCCAGGTGCTGATCCTGGTCTCCCATGGGGTGCAGGGCCCAAGTACTTGGGCCATCCTCCACTGCACTCCCGGGCCACAGCAGAGAGCTGGCCTGGAAGAGGGGCATCCGGGACAGGACGGTGCCCCGACCGGGACTAGAACCCTGTGTGCCGGCGCCGCAAGGCGGAGGATTAGCCTAGTGAGCCGCGGCGCCGGCCTGTTTATTTTCAATACAGGCACTGAGTACATTGACACTCATGGAAAGGTCTTAAATAATATTTAATTAAAGACCACATAACAGTAAGCAAATCCCATGACAAACTTTCCTGGTTGTAATTTCACTGTCTCTTCTGTGTAGATGAAACACATGCTGTATTTGTAGCTGATTTATGAAATACCATTATTTCTAAACTGATAAATTGCGCATGTCTTATTTTTTACTTTTAGTCAGTTTTGCAATATTTTATTTTTTAAAAATTGATTTTGGTGAGGCTGGCACTGTGGCATAGTGGGTAAAGCCACGGCCTACAGTGCTGGCATCTCATATGGGTGTTGGTTCGAGTCCTGGCTGCTCCACTTCCAATCCAGCTTCCTGCTAATGTGCCTGGGAATGCAGCAGAGGATGGTCCAAGTGCTTGGGCCCCTGAACCCATGCGGGAGACCTGGAAGAAGCTCCTGGCTCCTGGCTTCATATTAACCCAGCTCTGGCCGTTGAGGCCATTTGGGGAATGAAAGGGCAGATGGAAGATCTCTCTCTCTCTCTCTCTTCACCTCTCTGTTTCTGTCTAACTCCGCTTTTAAAATAAATAAATAAATAAATAAATCTTTTAAAACAAGAAATAAATAAAAAAGAAAAATTGCTTTTGGGAAAATTAATGATTGTTAAAGTACAGAATGGTAAAAGAAGTAAATTTAAAAATCACTTATTATTTAAGCATCCATAGATAATAACTGCTAGCATTCTGAAATGTTTCCTTAGTCTTTTTGGCTAACCATATTTTTAACACAGTTGGATCTTTCCAAAATTTCATCTTGCCTTTTTTTTTTTCACTTAATATATTGTAAGTACTTTTTTAAAATTTTTTTTATTTTAAATCTTTTTTTAAATTTTTTTATTTTTATTTTTGACAGGCAGAGTGGACAGTGAGAGAGAGAGACAGACAGAGAAAGGTCTTCCTTTTGCCGTTGGTTCACCCTCCAATGGCTGCCGCGGCTGGCGCTGCGGCCGGCACACCGCGCTGTTCCGATGGCAGGAGCCAGGTGCTTCTCCTGGTCTCCCATGGGGTGCAGGGCCCAAGCACTTGGGCCATCCTTCACTGACTTCCCAGGCCACAGCAGAGAGCTGGCCTGGAAGAGGGGCAACCGGGACAGAATCCAGTGCCCCGACCGGGACTAGAACCCGGTGTGCTGGCTCCGCAAGGCGGAGGATTAGCCTAGTGAGCCGTGGCGCCGGCTGTAAGTACTTTTAAAATGTCAATATAAATTCTGGCAGCATGATTTTAAGCTGTACCTAGCATTCTGAAGTATGTATTCATTAGAAATCATTTCCCTTTAAAAAATTAAAAGACAAACCCATTGTTACTTTTTAAGTGTAGAGCCCATTAAATATTATTTTTATAAAAAAAAGTCTGGTAGAAATGCACACAAAATTGCCTGTGTCAACACTGAATTGTTGAGCAGAGCTTGGAGTATCATACTCTATTTCCAAGCACAAAGAACCAAACCAAAATGGTCCCACTCCAAGCTACCACTTTCCTCATGCAATGTGAGACCAAACAAATTCTCAAAGGCAGGAGGAATCCGAGAAGCAGGTAGAATCTGAACAGTCATGTGATCATGGATAAGTTATCTAAAGGGACAAACATCTATTAAAAACCTGTAATAAAAGAAGCCAGCCAGGACACACACAAAAAAGGGACATTCCTTGCTCTTGAATTGTGAGACTCACTATCATTAAAACGTCTATACCTAAAGCAATCTACACAGTTTCAAAGCAATCCCAACCAAAATACCAATTACATTCTTTACAGAATTAAGAACAATCCTAAGACTCATATGGAATCACAAAAGACAGAATAACCAAAGTGGTCCTGAGCATGAAAAATCAAGCTGGAGGCATCACAATACCTGATTTCAAAGCGTACTGCATGGAGAACCTTCATTTAAAACTTCCTGGGGCCACTGTATCAAGGAGAATAGCAAGGCCTATAGTTGCTAATGCTCTTCATCTCAGTTTCTTTTCTACACAATTCTGTCAATTCAGTGTGATCTGATGTCAAGTAACAATACTCTACTGAGATCTCGTTGGATCACTAACAGGAGCCTACATGGGTTGCAGGGTCCCTACTGTTTGATCCATTGCCTGCTGCCTCCCAGGGTACACATTACTAGGAAAGTAGTATTGGAGCAGAGCCAGGACTGGAACCAGGCACTCGGATGTGGTTGCAGGTGTCCCATCCACGGTCTTAAGCACTAAGCCAAATATGTACCCTGCCCTCCATGTATTTTTGATACGTAATGTTGTAACTCTGGAATTTATGCCTCTAGAATTGCACACATGTTTTCTAGAAGGAGTGTTTTAGTCAATGTTATGGGGAGCAGAATTCATTTCTGAATCCACAAAGTTAATTAAAGCATGATATCAAATAATCCATAAAAGGATATTAAGATTTATAAGTGTATTGACCAATTTTGTAAAATGGGTCCAAGGACTTTTCTGTAAATAAACACCTAACAATTTCAATTATAAATATATCATTATGTCTTTAAACATATTTCTCGATGCATAGCTTCTTGTCATTCCAGGTTCTTTGAAGCTGAGTAAGATTTAACAATTCTAGCTAAGTAATTTCAATTTTAAAGTGCTTATCTTGTGTTTCTATTGTTCTTTATAAAGATTTATTCATTTGTTTGAAAGGCAGAGTTACTAAGGAGAGGGAGAGATGGAGGGAGGTCTTCTATCCAGTGGATCTCTTCCCAAATGGCCACAATGGCCAGGGATGGGCCAGGTCAAGACCAGGAGCCTGGAACTCTGCATCTCCCACATGGGTAGTATGGGCCCATGACCTTGGCTATCTGGCACTGCTTTCCCAGGTACATTAACAGGAAACTGTATAGGAAGAGGAGCAGCCAGGATGAACACCAGTGCTTGTATGGGATGCCAGTGTTGCAGCTGGCAATTTAATCTGCTATACCACAAGGCCAGCCTCTCAAGTCCATTTTTATACAAACCACTTATTCACTGACATTTCTTCAAGTTACATACATACATAGAAGTATTAAAGCCAATTCTAGCGGTGGACATTTGATGCAGCAGTTAAGTCACTGCTGGGAATGTCTACATCCCATATTGGATAACCTGGTTCTGCTTCTCATCCAGAACTATTGCTACTGTGTACTCTTGGGGGCAGTTAATAATGGCTCAAGTATTTGGATTCCTGCTCCCACATGAGAGACACAGAGTGAGTTCCTAGATACTGGCTTCGGCCTGACTAAGTTCAGGCAGGCCCTTGTTGGGGGTGGACCAGGGTATGGAAAATATTTCTCTGTTTCTCTCTCTCTTTCTCTCTGTCTCTCTGCAATTCAAATATAATTAAAAATAAATAATGAATACATAAATTCTAATTCCAAAGCTCTAAGAAGTTTGGACTAAATACAACTGACAATAAGTGAGCATGACATTGAATTAAATAGGATCAAAATTATTCAGAAAATCTAGTCAGTAGCCCGCTAACAAAAAGAGTTTATTGCACTAGAGAAATAATTTACCATATTATATTAAATAAATGGAAAGTGTTTGTTAATACAGGAGGTTGATTAAATAGGGATTAATGAAAAGCTGTCTCTGTTTTGTTTGATGGTTCCTATAACTAAAACTGTTTGTTTCTATAACAAACAAACACAAATACATAAATGCGAGGGAAGCAGTAAATATCATTGAGAAGTTCTATAGACCTGCTACTACTTCTATGTAACATGGAAGTAAATAATCTGGCAAAATGAACCACATCATTGAAATACTGCATACTTACTTCATATTCAAAACTCCCCCTTTTGATCAACCAAAATTTAGGAACATTTGTGGAAGAAAAACCAGAAACAAACACAATTCTTTGGTAACTCGAATTATGGGTAGCTAATTTTTTTAAAAAAATGTAAATTTTATCAAAATACGGGGAAAGAACATTAAAATCTATTTATTTGGAGATTCATTTAAAGTAAATATAAGGTATTTATTGTCAGATTATACCCATAAAACCTCTTAGGTAATCTAAAATTATCCATCTTAGGTAATTACCTATCTTAGGTAATCTAAAATTAAAATGTTAATTTTTACTTATAGGAAAGCTCTGCCTTTATTATGATAGTAAAATGAAGATAAAAGCTTAATAAAGCATTAAAAAGTATACTGCAAAGTTATAGTAATTAAAACAGCATGTGTACTGGCATAAAAACTAATACATGTATAAATGGAACAGAATAGAAATCCCAGAAATTAATCCACATACATACAGTCAACTGATTTTTGACAAAAGTGCTCAGACCACACAGTGGTTTAAGGATAATCTCTTCAACAAATGGTGCTGGCAAAACTAAACACACACACACACACGAATGAAATTAGATCCACACCATATGTGAAAATTAACTCAAG
This sequence comes from Lepus europaeus, assembly GCF_033115175.1. NCBI lineage: Eukaryota > Metazoa > Chordata > Mammalia > Lagomorpha > Leporidae > Lepus > Lepus europaeus. Next base: position 99,948,960 of record NC_084828.1, on the reverse strand, counting down.
ATAGGTCAAAAACCTAAATTCAAGACTTGAGATTATAAAGTTTCTGGAAGGAAATGTAGGGAAACACTCCAAGACATTGGTGTAGGGGATGACTTATTGGACAAGAACCCCAGGACACAGGCAACAAAAGTAAAACCAAATAAATGGAATGGTTTAAAACTCAGAAGCTTCTGTACAACAAAAGGAACTATCAACAGAGTGAAGAGACACCCAAGAGAATGCGAACAAATAATTGTAAGCTATTTATCCAACGGAGGATCAACATCCCAAATATATCAGCAACTTAAAAAACTCAGCAACAAAACCACAACCAACCCAGTTAATAAATGGGTAAAGGACATTAATAAACAGTTTTCAAAAGAAGAAATACAAATGGCCAACAAATATATGAAAAAATGATCACTGTCATTAGCCATTAGGGAAATGCATATCAAGACTACAATGAGATTTTACCTCACCCCTGTCAGAACAGCTAAAATCCATTTTATTACTGTTTATAGAACTTGCCTATATTCTTGCTAAACTAGGGTCTTTTTGTTTTTCACTTGTTGAACTCTTTACTTGTGGAGCTTTTAGCCCTGTCTGTAATGAAAATTAAAAATATGTTATCTCAAAAAGGAAAAAATACATCAAAAGAGAAAGAAAAAAAGAAAGAAGGGAGGAAGAAGGGTGTAAGAGAGGGAGGCCATATCATTATATTCTTTAGAATTATATCTAAAAACTATATTGAATCTGTTAAAAACTTGAAAATTACAATAAATAAATGTAAAGGTGATTTAAAAATATCTACTATGAGGAGGAAAATGCTAGGTACTTGGAATTCAAAAATGAACTATGACAAGGGCTGGCAATATTGGCCTGGTGTGCACCACTGGGTTCACCTCAGTCGCTCTGAAGCTCTGTTCTCATCTTGGCTGAGATTCTCACACCTCACCTACCACTTGTCAGCCTCAGTGGACTGGTAGCCCTGTCCAGTGGCTGAAGGACAGCACACTGCCCGAAATCCACAGTCACCTGAACTTTCCTGGTCAGTGCGAATGGCATTGCAGGGACAGCCTCTTGATGGTTAGGCTCAACTCAGTCCCTTCCCACGACCATGTGGTGCTGGGTGCCGGCATGCCTCCTAGTAAAATGTGCTGGACATTAGGGAAGCCTTATTGGAACAACCCTTCTTTCCTGACTTCTCCCATGTTTTGTCTGATGTGACAGCGTTGACTGAAGGCTTGCTGCCCGCAGTAGCCCCAGTGAGCACTGTGAGGCTAATACTCAGTAAACACTGGAATGATGTGGAGGCACCCACAGTCTAGCTCAAAAAACACAATAAAGGTATTGGAAACAAAAGTCTGATCATGATAACACTGCTTGCAAATCCTGGGACATCAAAGCAGGGGAGGCTATTGTGCAGGGGAGATTATTTAAAGGACTCTTGGCTAAGTGAATGATGGATATGAAAGGCTGACAGGGAGCTGGTGAGAGTGGAAAGGGCTTGGAACAAAGTGTGTGTGGGAGGCGTATGTGTGGTACCCAGTGGAAGAGTACCAGACTGTACAGAAACTATTAACCCCACAAAATGTAAGTCCTGCTGTCCTTTTCTTTTAGAAAATGCATGGTCTATTCCCCTTGCTCAGCTAAATGCTGAAGATTATTACAACAGAGACTTTGCATATCGCCCTCAAACATTTCTTCCTGACCCCTATCCCCTCCTTTACCTTAATGAAACAACACTGGGCTTTGTGACTCTGTAAAATAAAATTGTTAAGAAAAACCTGGAACATTCGTGATGTACAGTTATTTTCCTTTGTGGCTGAATTTATAAGATAAATTAATTTTCAATAGTTTGAGAGTGACAATTAAGGCTGAGATTGCTAGACTTCTACCCTAGTCTTTCCTCTTTAGTGAAATACTTTTTTGGGTGGATACAGTACCAGGCAGAATCAATGATTCTGTTCACCAAGAGCAACCCCTTTCTAGTAATCAGCTTTGAATATGCAACTAAATTATGACAAGGAAATAAAAAAAAAAGATTCCTATGGACTTTTAGGAAGTTTCCTAAAAAAACTGGAAGGGTAGATGTTCCTTGGCCCTTTTCTTCCTTTCTCACCTTTCTTATTCTGCTGCCTTGGTCCCAGAGATGATGGCTGAAGATGTGACAGCTATTTTGGAACATGAAGACTAGGATAACTTCTAAAGTACAGCAGAGCAAAGAGCTGGAAGAGGCTCACACATCTGACAGATGGCTTTGGGGGTTTCTGTAGCAGCCCTGAATGGTTTAATACCAGATTTCTTTTAAGTGACAGAAATAACCTGTTGTCTTGTTTAAGCTACTTTGAATAGGCATTAGTTTCATAAATATATAGAGTATACACTCTTCTAGAGTGGGAACAATGCTTATGCCGCGTGGTACATAGTGGGCGTTTAACATTGATGTTGATAATGACAATGACTATGATGAAATGAAAAGCAAGAAACCAAAGTGCTTTAAATGCTATGCATAGTTATTTTTATTTAATAATTCTGTTGCTGAAGCTATATTCAATTGATTTGTATGCTGATACAACTACTGAGATTTATATTGCTTAATAAAATTCTTGGTCAACTTAACATTAAAAGATTATTATTATGCTTTTATTTTTTTTGAGAATCAGGAAGGCTGGATCAGTCATGAATATCACTAAGTGAGCTCCCATGGTGCTGTGAAGCACGTCTGTGAATGACCCATCCTCAGTGAAGGAGCCACCTTGAAGTGTGGGTGTTAGCCTTGCCATGACTTAGCATGGAAATGGTGGAATGCTGTTAGGAAAGCAGTCCCACAAAAAAAAAAAAAAATGAGGGGAAAGCAGCCTCTCTTGCCAGATAGAACAGCAGAGGCACAGGATTGCATGTGGGTGAATCACAATGTAAGTGGAAGAGCTGAAAAGAGAGACCATGATCAACCACACAAATATAGTGAGGAAAAAAATGTTTAGTAACAAATGCCACTGAAAGTTGGTAAGGAAATCAAAATGTCCCCAAAGGTAAAATGTTTTGCTCAGGTTCCCCTCTATATCTACCTTAGTCCTCTGGAAAAATTCGAGCAGGTTTTAACTCTTAAAGCTGTCAACAGTGTTCTTTCTGTGCATCCAGGAAGGGAGGAGAAGTTGAGCTTATCTGACGACCACAAATGGCTGCTTCTCAAGTTCCAAAGAGATGCCTTTTGTCTTCTCTGCCGCTGGCTTGGATACCTTTACTGTTCATGTGTTATGAAACAAGCCCAGGAATGAACCGCTAGTGAAGAAACTGCCATGAATAAAGGAGAATTTTGCCCCCTTAGGATGGGGGAAAGGCATTTTGTTTTTCATGGAATCTGTCTCTAGGCCAATTATGAGTGAAATACAGTCACATTTATGTGCAAAATAGGAAACAAGACAATGAATTCTTCATTTTTATTTGCTTCTATGTTTCAAGAGAACCCTCTGCCTGCCCTGTTCCATTATTCAGCACTTGGTTTCTTCCAGAGTCACCAGGAAGGAACCGGCAAGTGGCAGCAGGTGACAGGTTTGTTTCAACCCACTGTCACCTTTCTATTTGCTTTCTGTGACTTTCTTGTTTTTTGAGTTAAAGAAGGCCCTTTTATTTAAACTCCCATGGGTGTTGGGCATTGATCAGTAGCTAGTGACTGTATTTCAAATGATACAAAATGCAGTTCAGTTTAATTTTCCTGATGGTTTGTTGGAGGGCAGATGACAGAGGAGAACATGGGCTTTGGAGGAAGACAAACTCAATTTCAATGTGTTTTGCTGATTTACTCATTATGGGATTCTTTTTTTTTTTTTTTTGACAGGCAGAGTGGACAGTGAGAGAGAGAGACAGAGAGAAAGGTCTTCCTTTTTGCCGTTGGTTCACCCTCCAATGGCCGCTGCGGTCGGCGCGCTGCGGCCGGCGCACCGCGCTGATCCGATGGCAGGAGCCAGGTGCTTCTCCTGGTCTCCCATGGGGTGCAGGACCCAAGCACTTGGGCCATCCTCCACTGCACTCCTGGCCACAGCAGAGAGCTGGCCTGGAAGAGGGGCAACCGGGACAGGATCGGTGCCCCGACCGGGACTAGAACCTGGTGTGCCGGCGCCGCAAGGCAGAGGATTAGCCTATTGAGCCGCGGCGCTGGCCTCATTATGGGATTCTTTTCAGGTTTCTGAATCCTTCTGAGGTTTCTTTCTTCCTTCTTTCCTTCCTTCCTTCCCAACATTCTTTCTCTCCTCCCCTCCCCTCCCCTCCCCTCTCTTCCCCTTCCCTTCCCTTCCCTTCTCCTCCCCTCCCCTCCCTTCCCTTCCCTCCCCTTCCCTCCCTTCCCTTCCCTTCCCTTCCCTTCCCTTCCCTACCCTTCTCTTTTTCCCACTCTGAAAAACCGGCACACTGATAAAGTCTCCCAGGTTGGTGTCTGATGCACAGTAGATACTCAAAATGTGAATTCCCTCTACAGTAGCCCCTCCATTACCCTTGAAGGATATGTTCCAAGACCCCAAGCGGATACCCCAAACCACAGATAGTGCTGATACTTATATATGCTACGTTTTTCTCCTACACATACACACCTTATGGTAAATTTTCACCATTTCTCTTGAGGGAAGTACTTTATGATTTCTCTTTAGAATATCCAAATTGCCACCATCACTATGGTGGCATTATTGAATAGAATAGGGTTACTTGAATGGAAGTCCTGCCCTATTGTGACAGTCCATCTGATAACCTACATGGCTACTAAGTGGCTAACGTGCAGGTAGTGCATGCATTGTGGATACACTGGGCAAAGAGATGATTCATGTTCAGGGAAGGATGATGTAAGATTTCATCATGTTACTCAGTAGGATGAGTAACATAAAACTTATGAATTTCTTATTTATAGAACTTTCAATTGAACATTTTTGGATCATGGTTGACCATGGATAACTGAAACCATGAAAAACTCACCATCTCCCACCCCTCTTATAAAATGACTAAACTGGACAGTTGGATCATTGAAGTTTGACTGATTCAACCCAAGATTTTGTCTACGATGTTTATGTATGTGTTTAAAATAACCTATACATTCCCCACCCCTCCACGTTCCCTGTTCTATCATCTGGCCCCATCGTGAACTTTAGTAGTTAAATTGGGATTATTTCTCCTTCCTAATAGGCTGGAGGTTCTGAGAAAGTTGGGTGCAAGCCTCCCTGCACTGTCACAGAAGCAGATTTCTAAGTAGGGAAGAATAATGAGGACTCATTTACCGTTACAAACTTTTGGGACAAGTGCAGCCTGAAATAATTTCTCTGAAGGAAGCTTATTGATAGAGGGCCTAATTCCTTTTAAAAACTATACAGAGTGGTTGTAAATGTCAACTCACTTTGTGAGAAAAGCTTCTTTTCTTTGGCACCTTGCTGAAGCTAATTGAGTTTCTTTGTGCTTGGAGAGATGTTTTGTGACTTTGCTAAAGGCTCTATAAATTCTACACGCTTTTCAATTTTTTTCAAAAAGACTCAGGTGTTAAGAAAAATTAATCTGTGAGGCATTTTTCTAGTCTTGGGGGACAAATACGTTGTTTTTATTTGAACTACACAATTTTCTGTCTGTTAAATATGGTCTAGGAACCTCAACATATATTTCACTTTTCCAGAAAAAATTTTGCCCATAAAGAATAGAATCGTTACGGGAGGGGGGAAGCCATTGTGACCCATAAGCTGTACTTTGGAAATTTATATTCATTAAATAAAAGTTTAATAAACATTAAAAAAAAAAGAATAGAATCAATAGTGAAGAAATTATGACTATTATTTCTTTAGAACTATGCATTATAATCTTTTTGAGGCCATTAAATTACAAATAGAAGTACTTAGTGACTATTTTTCCCATTATGATTAGGAAGTTATCTAAACAACCTCTCAAAAAAAGAAATCCAATGTCACTCTATCACTTATAAATTCATAAACTCATGTCATACTTTGTCCCTTTCCCCAAGTAACGCTGACATCAAAGTAACCATTGTGGATGTGTTCATTTTTCTATAGGGGATTGCATTTTTAAATTCCTCTTCCATACAAGTAGATGTTTGTAACCCCAGGGCATTGGTGGTTTCCTTACAGATGATACCATCGTGGGTTTATTTGCAGGAAGTAATCTTATCGAGTGGCTCAAAAGATTTTTACAGTTTTCTTTACAAAATTCTTCCAGAATTCTTGTGAGATAGGCATAGGCAAACTATCATCACTTTGCTGATAGGGAAGTCAAGGCTTAGAGATTTGCTCAAGGTCAGATAGAAAGTCATTGGAGAGTCAGGAACTTGGATCCTACCAGCCTCACTTGCATTTTAGCTCTGTCTTATGGAACTTAATAACTCCCTGTACCCTTGCTTCTGTATTTAAGAGTTTTCCACTTTGGGACCCTAGGGATACTTAAAATCTAGAATAGTTATAAAACTATATATTCTAAAATACATTCAAATTTATTTCTTTTTACCAATGCTTCTTATATGTAAAGGGAAGCTTAGTTCTATGGCTCTTTTTGTGGCACTTACATCATGTAAGTTGCTTAAACTTCAATATTTTAGAGTTCATTTTTTTCACATGAGAATACTCTAGTTGATCTGCATCATCCTTGTACATGGTAGCAAAGCAAATTATCTCCTAAGTTATTCGTGGCCCTAACAATATTTAGTCAGTTTCCTCTCTGGGCAAACTTAAAAATTCATGCAAACTGAGTTTATTCAAATCCATGTTTGTGGTTTGGCTGTGATCAGCCTTGGGAAGCAGAATGCCTCGTGGAATGTGGTTTAAACCAGAGGTTTTATGGAGCAAAGCAATATGCATGGTGCCATCTCCAGTGATGCTTAAAGGTGCGGCACGTATCTGAAAAGATGACACGGTGCAAATTCCCATAAAGATCATGCATAATTCATGGACAATCAGCATATGTCTAATCAAAGTAATGGACATGATTTTCCTGCAATTCTTTCTTTTCCTTTTTAATCTGGTAGCTTGCATCCTAAAAGAATGGAAAGATTTCAATGGTCACTGTCAGGGAAAATCACTGGGAAAAAATGCCTGAAGATCACCTTGATTTAGTATAAAGCAATCATTAAAATGAAATTTATGAAAACTAAACTGTAATGTGGAAAAATGAGCCTGCCATAATGTTACACAAAGAAATATATATAAAATTGAATAATATTGACCGCAACTAGGCAAAAAATTTAAGATTATCTGTGCAATTATACAAAAATGAGAGATTATGCAAAAAGGAAGAGTCCTTGGGATCATAGGTTATACTTTTTCTCTTGTCCAGGATTTCTGCGGGAGGACTTTGTAAAATCATAAGCATAATGTATCCAATGAGACGGGGCCTCAAGGATGACTGTCAGCCCTCTAGCACTAACAGGGAAATAGAGGAAGGCTGGAGCACTGCTTTGGGGAGTGTCTCAAAAGGAGTGCCCAGCTGCTTTGGGGGTGGGAGTCGGGGCAGAGTTATGTCAGGAGAAAGTCTAAAGAGGAGGCTGAATATCAATTCTCAGATCAGTTTTCTAGATGAGCATGAGTGACACTGGAGATCCACCAGTGACGTGGGATGTACTATCTTTGTGAGCAGTTCAGGTGGGACTTCAGCCTGAAATGAAAGGTCAGCCCCTGTAGGGCACTGGTGGAGTGACATTTTCAGAGCACAGTGATCTACTCCCATAACAGAAGGCTGCTTGACAAATGCTGAAGAGGTGGACTTCCTGATTTTGTGCCAGGTGTGGGAATTTTCAATGATGGGTACAGAGGAAATTCTAGTGCAAAGTAAGGATTTAACTTACTGTAAGTAGCACCTCAAATGTGAGGTCTCAAAACACACAGAACAACCCCAATGAAATGCTGATCACCTTATAGGGCTGTCTGGCTGCCTGGTCTTGGTTGTTTAGTGTTTGTAGTGTCCCACAGACTCAAGGACTTAGAAACTGCCCTTTTGTGCAGGTTTGCTTTTGGTATATGTTTATGGCTATTTAGTTTGGTTATGCTCTCTCTCTCTATCTCTCTCCCCCTCCCTCCTTCCCCCTCCCCCCCCCCCCCTCACACACACACACACACAAACACACAGGCATTCAAAAAAATTTAAGGAAACCTACTTCCCAGTTCACCCATCTCAGTTTTTGCTCCTCTTATTAAGCTTGCATATATTTTCTATACAGATGGGGAGTCTTTCTCAGACTTTACTATATTCCATTATTTCTTAGCATAGTCAAGGGTGTAACAGATCTCTCTGATAGTTCAGGGAAATATAATGAAAGGATGCTCCCTTGACCCAGAGCTGCTGTGTCCTGCCACAAAGGCTGTGCATAGCACCCAGGGTTGCCTGCAAAAAAGTTTCCTATGCTTTGGTGTGTATTGTAAAAGGGGATGAAAAGTACCTATGTTATGGAGGCACAGATGAGCAATAGATAACAAAAAGCCTTTGGAATGAGATATGGCAAATAGCATACGCTAAATACATGTGTGTCATCATAGTCATTTAGTAAAACAGGTCTTAAGATTAGAAAAGCTTAAGACAAAGATAGAGTTAGTAAGTTTTCCTATTGGTCTCCATCATTTATACTTTCTTTCTGAACACTCTGGATTGATTATTGTGCAAGTTCACTTTAATGAATGTGGCTGGGTGGGAATATTTGCGATCAGAGATATTCAGATAACAGATTTAAGATATTTACCTCAACTCCCTTTCTTTTGTAGGCCTAAAAAACAAAAGGTTAATGTCTTTACCAAAGTCATAGAATGATCCTCTCCTGACACTGAAAATTGGAATAATCCAAAATCGTGCTTCTCCAGAGGCACCAAGTGTGGTGTGTTCCCCTGCAGGGCTTGTTAAAGTTGATTCCTGGGCTTTGGCCCTGAGTCTGCAGCTGGGAGCTGGACTTTCTCCTAAGTTCCAGGTGATGGGGATGCTGCCAGCCCAGGAGGCACTCATGGAATAGGCAAGGCCCTAACGAACAGTTTTGGAATATGTTCCCAATGCCACGTCTCCTCCTGGGAATACTCTGTGTGCTAGGAGGATCCTATAGCTTTGTTGGGACTGTGACCAGCAGACGAAATGATGCACGACTTAGAGATCTTAGAGTTTGGAGATCCTGATGGCACCAGCAGCATAGCTGTCCGCTAACAGCAGGTTCACACCCTGCTGTGGGCTTACGAAGGGCCTTGACTGTGGTTATGGCATCTCTGTGTGCCTGCATCTAGCAAACACCTTTCCAAGCACTAGGTGGTAAATAAGTTGTGTGTAAAATAAATGAAAGGAACTGGTTATATCACTTCCATCAAAACTATGTTCTTTTTCTTCAAAAGCAGTGTCTTATCTTCCCCTTGAAGTACTTTAAGTTACTTAAGAATAAAGAAAAGTAAGACAAAATTTAATCCTGTTCACACAGTTTCTCTTAGAACCAGTTTCTAAAAATATGATTCCCTGTTTAGTTCTCTAGTTGAAAACTGAAAGTCGAATGTCGCCAGCGTCCCCTGAACTGCTCTGCGGTCTCACCACTGCTTTCCCTAGCTTGCCACACGGGAAGAAAGACTTGCGGAACAGGGCAGAATGCAGCCCATTTTTTGTTGAGAACTGCAAAAAGCATTACTGTATGAAATATAATTATATTCTCCAAACATGCCCCAGAATACACATAGCAAAATTTTGTTTATGTATCAAATTTCTGTAGATAATAGGTTATCAGGTTTTTTTTTTTTTTAATGTATCTCCATTTGCTCTCTCTTTAGGAGCAGGTTTTGTTTGTTTCTTCCTTCTGATTTCCACCTACACTTGGAAGGTTTAAGAAGTCTACTCATCTGCAGAGCCAAGGGGAATCGCTCTTTCCCTCTTACTTCCTCACCCCTGGATTCTCAGCAGGTGCCGTTCCAATCAGAACTGTGGAGAGGCCTCCTTCCCTTCACTCTAGGGCTTTCCACTCCCAGTGGATACACCAAAATCTCTGTGATGCATTTTTCTATATGTAAGCCCAGAAGGAGAAAAAGGACAAAGGCATGACGGGGGGAAGAACATCACCCCCTTGGGTACTGCATGCTGAGCAGGAATGGACATGGAGTTGAGACAGTATGACCTGAGGATGATGGGGTAGGCAGGGGCTAGATAACCATGCATGACCTCTCAGCCCATCCATTGAGTTTGCATTTTATTTGGGGAACAGTGACAACTGTCCGTTCATGTCTTAGGTGCTCACCACTAAGCCAAGAAGTGTTGATTCATGGGGTCTGGACACTGCTGTTAATAAAAGTCCTGAATGCAAGGGTATGGTATGAGTTTAAACTAAGTGCTGTGGAGTTTGAATGGAAGGGTCAAATTTCTCATTCATTTATATACAGATAGCTTCCTTTTTAAATCATTATGCTGTGGCCGGTGCTGTGGCGTAGCAGGTATGGGCAACAGTTTGAGTCCCAGCTGCTCCACTTCCAATCTAGCTCTCTGATAAGGCCTGAGAAAACAGTGGAAGATGGCTTAAGTGCTTGGGCCCCTGCACCTGCGTGGGAGACCCGGAAGAAACTCCTGGCTCCTGGCCATTGCGGCCATCTGGGGAGTGAAACAGTGGATGGAAGACCTCTCTCTCTCTCTCTCTCTGCCTCAGCGTCTCTGTAACTCTTTCAGGTAAAATAAATAAATCTTAAAAAAGAAACAAACCATTATGCTTAGTGAAATGAACCAGTCCACAAAAGACAAATATCACATGTTTTCTCTGAGAAATTAATACAGAATACAAAAAAAAAAATGTATAGGAGCAAAACGGCCACCTTGAATTTTGATTGTTGTTTTCAGCTCTTGTTTATACTCTGATGGAACTATGGTGTCTCTCTTTTTTCACTTGTTGAATATTATGGGTAGTCGTGCATGAAGCCTATGATTATAGAGTGGACTGAAATAATATTTTTGCAAAAATTAAGAAATAAAAAGGAAGGAAGGAGGTGGGTTGAGAGAGGAAAAGAAAGAGGGAGGGGGGTATGATTATCTTTTTAGAATGTATATATGAAATTCATGAAATCTGTTCTCTTTGTATTAATAAAAGTTTATAAAAGTAAAAAACAAATAAAACAGCCTCCCAAAAGTTAAATTTTCCAAGGTTTGACACCTTTAGCTGAAGAATTTAGGATATCTAACCATGTTTGTGAGTTTGATTTGTTTTATCCTGAATTGATTAATAAAATTCATCAACAGATGCACCAGCACTTGTTTGTTTCTGGAAGTACCCTCAGAGTTCACAAAAATTAACATGTCAATTTTGCGGGCATTTTTAGAATTTAAAAACAGAATCTGAGAATGAAGAGATAATTGGACAACCCTTGATTGGAAGAAAACCACTTCTATGATTACTGTTTTTCTACAACAAAAATCATTAATTATTCACAAATTACACAAATGAGATAATTTTGTTAGAAACAAGACATGAATGAATGTTTTTTTCTATTCAGAACACCCAGCACAAAGCCGAGATGGTACATTCTCTCACCATTTCTTTAATAAGTCACTTATTCATATATTTCAAGAATGAGATCATTTGGCAAAAAAAAAATACTATGATGAGGAATAAATAGCAAATTGTACTGAATGATCACTTGTGTGTGTGTGTTTTTCCTAGATCACAAGATAGGAAGGAAGTGTTACCCATTCTGATTGGGGGTAGACCATGTGAAATATTAATGACTAAAAATGGAAATGACAGAATTACTGAGTTGTTTTAGAGGAAGACAAGGGAAGCAATGAAGCATTTTTTAAAAAGTAGGTTTGCAAGAACTGCATTTCTGTCAAACCTTATATATGCAGTGTCAGAATAAGAGACATTCCAGAGGCAGGGATCAGAGAGTGGTGCTGAGCAGGGAAGAAAAGACATGACTGCAAAGTGTGGATGGGAGGGAAACAAAGAAGAACCACAGAAATGACAAGGTCAAGGCAATGGCAGGACAGGTTCCCAGGTACAGAGACAGAAGAGAAGGAACAAAGTTTACTCTCTCAACTCTCCCTGCTGCTTAAGTAGAAAAATGAGAAAGAAATTTAGTGCGACCTGCCTGTTCCTTTTGTTATCTTTTCCAGGTTTTGAAGTTGTAACATAAATCATCCTAGTACAAACATTTCCACTTACAACTGGCTTTCAAAGCCTTTATCACAATAGGCATTGATTCGATCAGTCATCAGCGAGGTCACCTGCGGGGTTCATTTGATGAAGACTTCACAATGGATGGACTAGAGCCAGACGTGGAATGGGGGGACACAGCTCACAGTCTACAGGGAAGATGAGAAACCCTCCCAGGTGGAGAAGCCCCAGGAGGTGAACTGCAGAAAACCTGCCTTCGTCAACACGCAGGAAGCCTTTGCTAATCTCACTGGAGGTAATTCAGGAGATTTCAAAGTCACCTTTTAAACTCTTTAATAACTGCATCCTCATGTATACTGGGAAACTGTGAGGTTTGTGGGAACCTTTTAATGAAGACTTAGGAAGTATTCACATACACATTCTTTTAGTAAAAATCTACTGACAAAATGTGTGGGAATGCAACTTACATCTTATGATTTGTTTATTTTTAATCCTTGTCTATATTCCTGTTGAAGAGTGGTCTTTCTGCTTTTTACTCCTTGACCATTATGGTTATGTGGCACTAAGCTTGTGATTATAAAGTAAGTTGAAATTATGTTTTTTCAAAAATTCAAGAAAACAAAGAAAGGAAGGAAGAGGGGCATTGAGGGAGGGAGGGAAGAAAGGAGGAAATGATGGTTATCTTAGAATTATATCTATGAAACACATGAGATCTATTTTCTTCATATTAATGACATTTAAAAAAATCTATCAGACAAATCGACTTTCAGTTTGCACTTGAAATTCTCAAGTGAATATTCTGGCTTGATTGCTAAATGTAATGTATATTTAATAATACTGGATACTTCAGAAGAAAGGAAAAGAGCATTGTAGTTTAGGAAGCCAATTACAGGGGTGGACGAATGAACCCAAGACTATAGCCCTTACACCCACATTTTAATAAACAAGGATTTAATAACTTGGTGTGCACATTTAAGCTACTTCTCTATTGCTAGTATTATGTGTTTAGTTCCCTATTCTATTACTTACTTAGCTTATTTTTACTGAACTAGAATCAATGTAATTAAACTTAGAAGAAACACCCTTTTATCTAACAAAACTTGCCTGCACTCCTGAGTTGCTCCTTGAAGGGTGGTATCATAAACTTGTATATAAACACCTCTTCCTCATTTAAGGTAGATGGGGAAGGGTTTCATAGAGCATGATTTTTAAAATCTCTGGATTAGATTACCTTCTAAAGTTCCTTCCAGCTCTAATGTCTATGGTTTCCATATTGATCAGCTGAAGCAACTTCAAACAAGAAAAAATAAAAAGTTAAAACAGTGCAACCCAATGAACAGTTGAGAGGGTTTCTTTTCACACTGCATTCCAAATGGCTAAGTCTACTTTTAAGCACTACTGTCTCTGCCTGTTACTTTCATCTCTCACATCATTTTTACACTCAGTGTGTCAGCTCACGTCATTTCAATTATGCATTCACTTTCTCACTGACTAAACATGCTGCCATCACTTTGCCTTACTAGATTAAAAAGAAAAAAAACCCACTGGATGTTTGAAAATGACTTAACTTCCACACATTTTTCCAACTTGAAAGTCCACCTTTTACTTTTGTGCTGCATGTAATGAACATAGGCTTCTCATTAATATCTTGAAGCTGTATAGTGATATTTCAGATATCTGTTGAACTTCAGGTAACTCATGGTCTCTCTCTTGGAAATTAATTTTCTACTGAGTCCTGTAAGTTGTAGCACTGTCTGGAAAACGGGAAAAGAAGGACTGCTACAGGAAAGTCAGGTGCATGCTTGCTAGTCAACAATGTGGCCGCTTTGTTTATTTACTGAGGAGATGCTGGTTTGGCAGGAGTAGAAGCTGGAAAATAAAAGTCCTAAACTGATAGGGGAACATCAGACGTATCTCATGCTCATAAGTATCTGCCCAGCTCATTTCATAAAATGGGGATTTTTTTTTTTTTTACACTTTGGTAAATACTGTTTAATACCAGCTGACTTAATACCAATTCCACATTAATGTCAATTATTTTAATTAGATCAACTGTGTTAGTTTCATTTTCAAAGTGGAAAATATGACACAGGAGAGAAACCAGGGGAGAGCGGAGACTGCCTATGCCCATGTCAACACCCTGCTCTCCTTAGGTCTTAGCCTCTCATGAGCATAACAGGTCACAAACTGGAACCCTAAGACTGTACACAGACCCACACTGTTTAGATTATATGCTGTTTCAACATTTTAAATTGAATGTAAACAGTTAAAGAGCATCAGATTAATCACTTTCTTGAAAAGTGAGTATGTACTGTGATGTGAGCCCACTGTCAGGAAGAGGGCCACCAGCTGGAGCTGGGAGGTGCAGCCCCTCCGATGGGAGCAGCTCTCGGGAACCAGTCACTTTCCCTCATTCTCCCTCACCCCGTTTTTCTCACATATAATCTACTTCCCTCATTTCAGTATCTGGCTAATTGTAGGAGGTGGTTGCCACTATGTCCCCAGGACAGACTTTACTGTTTAGAATCATTATAGTGTAGTCCCCACAAATCCAAGGGGTGGTGGGTTACACTAAGAAATCTAAGGGCATTACTGTCTACTCTCAGCACCCGTTCACCTTAGCACCTGCCATGTAGGAAGCTCTTATCGCATGCCATGCATTTGGCTAAGCATCTGTATAAAGATGGGAGTACCTGAAAGTGTCCCACAGAAGGTATTCAGAGGACTGAACTGTAAGGCAGTGGAAATACCCAAAGCAGAAGCATTATGAAGAGACCATCTCCAACTCACCATTGAGGAGGCAAGCGATGCCAGTGGGAAGAGCCACAGGCAAAGCAGCAGTGGCCTTGGAATCTGCTCCTGACACTGACCAAAGCAGACTGAGCGGGGCATTTGGCTCTCCAAGGAGACATCCCCACTTGAGCCACACCACAGCTATCAGAGCCAGATGGTACAACTCCACGGCACCGACGAGGAAGCAGAAACTTAGAAGAGTTAAATGACTTCTCCAAAATCTCCTGTTTAGTAAGTGGCAAAGCTAAAACTAGAAACCGGGACAACGACTTCCACCTTCAGTTCTTTCGCCCACCTCTGAGTCAGTCTATGAATAGTAACCCTCCAGATTTTCTGACCTTTGACCTTCAGACCTTAGCGACCTGTCATAAGATTCTGAAATTAAGATATTAGATCTGGGGGCTGGTGCTGTAACGCAGTGGGCTAAGCCTCCGCCTGAGGCACTGGCATCCCAAATGGGCACCAGTTCGAGTCCCCGCTGCTTCTCTTCTGATGCAGCCTCTGCTATGGCCTGGGAAATCAGTACAAGATGGCCCAAGTGCTTGGGCCCCTGCATCCATGTGGAGACTCAGAAAAAGCTCCTGGCTCCTGGCTTCGGATTGGCCCAATTGTGGTCATTTGGGGAGTGAACCAGCAGATGGAAGACCGCTCTCTTTGTCCCTCTCTTGGTCTGTAATTCTACCTTGCAAATTAAAAAAAAAATATTAGATCTTCCCAGGGTCATGTGATGCTTAGAGGAGTCATACACTAAGTTGAAATATATGAAGTTAAAAAAAAATTTGCACCATTGTGAGTTTACAAGGAAAATACAAAGTAAGATATTTTGCATTACTGTTTGTTTTCCCCCTAAAGTATTAGTAACAGTTATTTTCATATTACTCGATATGAATAGTGAATATTTAGCAATAAAATACAGAATGATCACGCTTTCATTTCAGTAGTTTTTAAATTTAACCTAGTGAAATACTTTCCCCTTTGCTTGTTCAATATTTATTGATGATAAAAAGCTTCACAGATAAGATGGAATTGATTGAACTACAATAGTAAATCTGTTTATTTTAATGCTGATTTTAGATAACAAATTTGAATAGCTTTGATCTTGTCTCAAATAAATCTGGCTCCTTTTCATCGAACCATTTCTCAACTGTGTCTTTCTCCAGGAAAACACTAATGAGCCTACATCTGTTTCGAGAATGACCAGGGCAACCGTGGCTGCATATCCTGCTTTCTCCTCTGAGAGTCTGAGTGCCCTGCCTCAGAATGTCCAGGCGGCGCAGGCCGTCTCTTTCCTGCAACTCTAGAAGGGGTTTCTGTTCTTGCTGACCAAGTACAGAGTTCCAAGAAGGTGCCCAGGGGGAGCGCTGAGAGACAGGCTCTCATACCTTATAAATCTCAGAGGTAAATGGGATCTGAATTATATTTACATGAAGTCACCACATTGTTACAGCTGAGACAGCAGTGGCCAGCAGTGGCCAGATGGTGCTGAGTACAAGGCAGTGACACGTACTGCCCTCATCTTTTTTGCCATTTCTGAGTCTGAGACTCACGTCAGCTGCCTAGATGGTGGTAGGACTGCCCTGTCTGTCAATACCAGAAGGAAGCTGAGTATCTTTCACATTGATCTGTTTTCTTGTTTTTCCAGTTTTATTTGATGTTGGCCTATAATTTCCTCTTTAGATACACTCCCACAAAGACCACCAGGACAGATCTGCCATCCTACGCAACTGCTTATGCACTACTGCAGGTCCAAAGGGTTCTCTACTTTGTCTCTTTGTTTTCTTTATAAAAAAGATCACAGAAAGTCTAGATACTGCTGCTTTCTGCTCAAGATATTCATACAAGTTTGAAGAGAGACTCTCAGGAAGTTTATAGGCTGAGAAAAATGTTGTCATTCTCCATGGTGTTTCGCATACCTGGAAGGGGTTCTCATTGTGGAGGTTGTGAGAAAGGCCAGCGGGTGTCAACAGTCATCTTTTAGGTCTAATTTTGTACACATTTGTTTGGAAAGGCACCTCTCTCTTGAGAAAGTCATGGGGGCAAAGAGGGAGGTAAACAGTTATGGGATATTTATGAAAAAGTTTATCCTCATGGAAGTTCAGGAAGTGAATATTGGAAATTATGATAATTTCCAGTGGGAGGTTATTTTATCTAATGAGAGCATGGAGACTAAATAGATTCTTAACCCATTTATAGGATCACCAATGGGCAAAGGGGTGACAGAGAGAGTATTGGCCTGAATGTCAGGAGAGGGCTGGCTTCCAGTGCTCTCTCTATACCTAAGCAGGGATGCAGACAACTCCATTTGCCTTTCTAGATCTCAAAGTTCCTGCTTGCTAAATTGGGTATGGGAGAGGTGGAAGGCAGCATGAGCACGAATACTAGCTAATTAAAATGGACAAATTTGATTTATACTTTATAAAGCACTTGTACATATTTTATCTCAAAGAAACTCTAGGATATGGGAAGAACAGATTATTATTTTACAAATAAGGAAACTGAGCTTAGACAGATTCGAGATCACAAGGCTGCCTTGTGGAATTCAGCCACCTGCAAACATGGGACCTTTAAAGGCACCTTTGCTTGTAAGTGGCTGTGGCTCTGTTTCAGCAGTATCACATTAAGTGTCTAAGAATTCTAGCTTTTAGATTACTGGGTAATGCCAAGTTGTAGAATATCAAATGGGCCACAACTCACTTGTTCTTCACCCCCGGTTCCCTTCAAATTGCATTAGTTATCTTCCTGACCCAGTGATTCTCAAAGTGTGGTCTGGAACCAGCTGCAGCAGCTGTGGACTTCCCAATGCACATTTTCTTTCTTTTTTTTTTTGACAGGCAGAGTGGACAGTGAGAGAGAGACAGAGAGAAAGGTCTTCCTTTTGCCGTTGGTTCACCCTCCAATGGCCGCCGCGGTAGTGCGCTGCAGCCACTTTCTAACTCTGCCCCAGTCAACAGACTGAGAAACCTCGAGGTCAGGGCCCAGCCACTGGCGTCCCAGCAAGCCCTGGAGGCAGCTAACACCGGAAAACTATTGCTCTTACCTAACAGACATGTTTTCCTGATAACTGCCTCACATTCGGCATTTTCTCATCTGATTGCACTGAAGGATACACAGGTGCAACCTGGAGTCCTGTGACCAACAACATCCAGGATGTATGCTAAACTCATTTTTGCAGTGCTTGAAGCTGTAACTGTATCCTGCATATAATCATAGTATCCTGTAATTTTGTGTGTTAGTCTTTGTTATTGCATTTAAGCCTACTTGGAATTTGAAGTATTTTAGGAAAAAACTAAACCCAGCATACCATAAGCCTTGAGTTGACTCTAGTTAAAATTAGCAATTTAAAATAGAACAAGTTTATTATTTATTCAAAGTGTTAATGTTTTTAATCCCTTACTTAAGGTACTTGACTATTCCCCTGCTCTGACCCTGAAATACCAGTAACTTCAGAAGGAAACTCACATATACACGAAACCTAGTCCTAAACAGATCTTCACTTCCTCCAAACAAGAATACTCTCATAAATAACAAAAATGATCCAAATGTGTATTTAAAATTTTGTCTCTCAATATTTGTCCTAGAAAGCCAAAGTATTCACTAATTACAGATTTTTTTTTTATGTCAAGTGCCTGGGTTTTAGAGGCATTAAGATTTTAATCCAATACTTTACCTTTAATTTCCTGTGTTTGAAGTTTTAAAAATCCTGGGGAGATTTGGTGAAAAATGTGGACTTTTGTCCCAATGTGATCCATTTGTACTTAAATGACTATACATGATGTGCGTATATAAATGTGTGTTTGATTATATATATATATATGGTATTTATAATCAGAAAATCCAAAATCTGAAACTTTTTGAGCACCAACATGATGATAAATGAAAATTTGCATACCCAGCCTCATGTGACAGACTGCATTCAAGATGCAAGTGCCCTAAAAATATTGTATAAAATTATAATCAAGCTAATGTGTATGAAATATAAGTGAATTTAGTGTTTAGAGTTCATTGTCCAAGATATTTCCCTATGTGTATGCAAATGTTCCAAAATTTGAAAAAATCCAAAGTCTGAAACATTGCTAGTTGCAAGTATTTCAGATAGGGAATACTCAACCTGTAAATATATTTATATGGCACCTACTATTTTAAGAATCAATGCTAATTTAAGAATTCTCTAGGATATTTTAATACACCATTCAGATAAATTTTGAAAAACAAAATTTCAGAAATATAGAAGCACAATACTGCCATTAAAGAAGGAAGGAGGGCAGAAGGAGGGAGGGAGAGTGAGAGGGAAGTGTGGTTTTTTTTTTAGAATTTTATCTACGAAATACATGAAGTCTATTCTCTTTATATTAATAAAATTAAAAAATAAAACATTACACATTTCCAAACTTCTTGTAGTCTGCATGTAGAAATAACACAGAAATCAGATATTACCCCATTAAATGGGGCAGCCAAGAAGAACAAAATCTACAAACTTGGCGCTACTGTTCTCTTAATGTGCGTATACAAGCAGGATGGCGGGCTTTCTATGGAAGTACAAGACTTGATAGTCACATGACTGATAAACAGGCATGTAGCCTGCTTTTGTAGAGGGACAGTTTCTGAATGACAAATTTAACGAGATTCGTCAGACTTCTGCCCATCCCATCATTCCAATTATTTTATTTATCTTCTTCAGAATTTCTTTTGGCATTGCTTACTGAAAGAGCTGTTTGCTATTATATGCAGATTGACTAACAGATTTCTACCATGTTTCTGAAAAGATATAGGGAGAATAAACTGAACATATAGATTCTTGAAAGAATAGCAAGGAAGTTTCCTAAAGACCATGTTTTATAAAGACTACAGCGTTTTCCCAAATATTTGACTCTTCTTGAAGTATCAATACTTCGTTTCAACTAGGATTTGCTCACATCAACACCAAATCAACCTTTCGAAACAGGAAGGACTCTGTAAGGAAAACAGCAAACATAAAAACCAACTTGTCTTCATAATTACTCATCACTTGAAACAAAAAGTTTTGGCATGGATGACTCAGCAAAGCTGGGTCACTGCGACAGGGTAGCAATGTGGGCAATGGGAGTGGAAGCAATGTGCAGCTACAGAGGAAACCATGACTGGAGAAAACTGAACCCACCCTCATTTGGTAGGCATAATGAAAGCGCTATGCATGATGTTTCCTGAAGATGCAGGAAAGTTGGTTTACTTTTTTTTTCAAGATTCCTTAGCAGTTAATAAAATTCATGTAGTCAGAACAATATAAATTTTGGGGAAAGTATGAGAAAAAAAGAACAATAACTTCCTTGGGCTGCCTACCCTGAAGATCTCAATAGACAATTTTATACACCTCTGAACACCAGCATGTACTTAAAACACAAACACTGAATAAGAAAAGTAATAAAATAAAAACTTTGTGATAAGAAGATAGTAAGGACGAATAAAGAGTAAAAAAAATTACGTTATATGATTAAGGAGGAAATAAAGAAATAACGCATTTTTCACCTTAATAGAGAAATGTGTTCAGATGTGTGTTCCTATAATATACTCAATTATATAGGACTAGTTTATTTCACCAGGTGGGAACAGTCCTGTAATCAGAATACCAGTTGATAGGTAGGGTTAATGGGAGACATGGATTGCATGCCCTAGGAAATCTGGCATTATTAAAGTGATAATTAATAGTCCAGCAGTGCACTTGGGATCCAGCCCCACTTACCTCATTAACTAACCTGAAAATTTGGCTCTAAGTAGCAGAAATAGGGGGGCAAATCCATGTATCCCCACCCTGTTCTACTCAGAAGCATGAGAGTGATTAGGAGACAAGAAATACTCAGAGGCAGTGTGTGTGAACCCCAAAAGATCAATATATTCTGCCCTTCCACAGAGGTGTTGTGTTTGGCAGTTTGTACAGAAGATCCCTTCAGTTATCTCAGTTACTCCAGGCCTAAAAAGCAAGTCTCTCAGTCAGTTATTTCTGGTTGCTGCCTTCTGATGGCCATTTCCTTTCTGTCAGAAATGGACACAATGCAATCACTATGATGCAAAACAAACCGCGTGATTAGGGGATCATCCAAATTTAGGCTGCCTTTCTGTAAATGAACGCCTGCTTTTTTTCTACTCTCTTTTATTTCTCTATGTACACCTGAGTTTACATCACTCTCAGATTCAGCGCCACTTATGCACTAAATAGATGTGCAGTTATTTTGTCTTCTTTACAATTAACAAGGATGTTAAGGGCTAATGCCATTTCAATGGTGTAGTTTGGACACCTTCCATTACCTGGAATGTCATTGTTCATGGTCTATTAAGCAGGTTTCATTTCACCTTATGAGCCCATATAACATCCAAGCTGGTGGCTTCTCAAATTACGGGCAGTATTACAGACTATTACATAGCCTTTCTGTTTTGTTTTCAAAATGGCAATATGAGAAATGAAATTGGACAATATGTATGTTTTAAAGTTCACAATTTTTCAATCTCTTACATCCTTCCATCTAAATCATACTCATATAGTTTTACATGATGCATTAATTTTAGTGTTTCTCATTTTCAAAATAATATACTATCTTATTCTTTAAATCTTTATTTCAATCAAATTATCATTGCTGTTTTGACCAATTTTATCAAGTTGAGCTTCCATTTTTTCCAGAAACTCTCTTATCCTGTTCCAGCATTATTTTATACCATTCTTACATACAGAACATATATGTTGGCATCATGCAGAAGTCAGTGGATCACAGGCATCATCATACGTGGAGGCTTAACTGCTCTTAAAAAAAAAAATCTGTCTTGTTGTACAGGCTCAGTTAGCCAGGCCAGGATAGTTGCCAGGGAAAGGCTGAACACCCCTGAGGGCTTCAGTTGTCAAAACTGTACAGTGCAATAATAGAAAATGTATGTAAGTGTTCACTTACCTGTTTTTGATCAACAATTATTTCGAGGTCTTCATCACTGCTTAGCTTTCCATATCCTTGTTCTTTACTTTTCTTGTGAAAGAATAATTTTAAATGATCATTTAGTTTCTTTTCATTATACATAGCCTTAATTCCCACTTAATGCCTTTTAAAGATACCATTATTTACTTAGCCTTGTTCATGAGTCTTGATGCATCAGTCTTTACATCAGTCTCTCATGTACACCAGTCAAATGCATTTATTGTTAAACTGCTGGCTTGTAATTTTCATTCAGTATTTCTACTTAGCCTCTCCCATTTGAATTATGCCTTTAATTCTTTTTTCCATATTCTTATGTTTCTTTTTTTATTCTGAAGTTTCAGAAAAGATTTTTAATACTTTGATATAAATAAGCAATTCCTTGAAAAGTCCTAGCACATTTTTCTCAAAGACTGAAACTTCATTTTGTATTATGCTATGCTTACATTCCCAGCTATTAAATGTTTTATTTTAGTGCCTTGCTATATATTTTAAGACAGAATTATTACACAGCAAATCTTCAAATTTTCAACATTTGCTTAGAAGCCAGATGAATACAAATGTTGGAAAATAGAACCTAGAAATAACTTTAAAAAGACAAGTAATTTTAAAATTAGATAGTTGGAGAAGTTGGAAGAGTACAGAACATCTTTGCAAATGGACTTGCTGCCATTTTGTCATATTTGTTCCTATGACCATTCTCCATCTATGTCTCCCACAGCAAAATCTATAAGACCCAACGTTAGATAAGGACACAGATCATGATAATCATTTTTGAGCTGTGCTACAGGAGAAATATAACATATCTTTTTTTTTAACCTCCCAATGCAATGGCTGATGGGAATACTAGTAATGTCAGATTGCTTCTTCATATCACTATCAAAGGGAAAATAAAATTTCCTATATATTTTAATCCAAAATAACTTATTATAAAAGTCCTTGTTTTAGATATTAGCTACATCAACTAGAGTTAAGATAGTTCAAATTATTTCTTATGCTTGTATCTGCAGTCTCATATTAGTATCCCCATCTTAGTGGGGGAAGCAGTACATCCTTCAGTGAACATGAGATAAATTGTCTTTTCCCTGCAGGACATGAGCCTTATCTGTTATTCCCCTTATAACATTTTAAAGCTGGATATACATATTTCCTCCCCAACAAACAGACTTCTTGTTTTTATGCTTTTAACTGTATTAAAGAGATTTCTGAATCTGTATTGGGATGCATAAGTAAAATCCAAGTTCTCATTCATACATTAATGAACTTAGCCACTCAGAAGAGAACAGATGGCCACAGCATTTTTCTCTCTACTATTATTCTTGTCCTCATTTGAGATTCCATTTCAGGATTGATAGAAAACAAAAAGAACAAGGTTGGCTTCAATCAAGCTGACTTCCTTCCCATCACTTTGCTTTTGTATCCTTTTAGTCCATTGGTTGCCATAAGATATTTTCCACAGACCCTCTAATGCAACACATTTAGAAATACTTTTCCAAATATTGATCTGTATACGTACCAAGTAGCTCATTTGCATGACTCGATTTCTGGACAAAAGGACAGTAAGCAGAGATGGAATGTGAGTCCTTCCATCCATTTCACTGTCAGACATCCCAGAATTCTTTGCACCGGCGGCAGTGGCTTTATTGCCAGAACTTGCTGACCAGATAACCACAGATCTTGCCCAGCAACAGTATTAATAATGTACAACAATAATTGAAGTATTCCTGAATCATTGTTTTGACTTTGTAAACACTGTGAATTTTTTTTTGGCTGCCACAGAAAGTACTGAAATGAAAATTTCTTTTTCTAATTTTTGTCTATGCCCTTTTAGTCTTCCTAAATTCTGTACTTATGTAATTTTTTTTTAAAAAATCTATTATTAATTACATAATTTTTGTATTTAACCCCATGCATATATACTACTCAGTCTCCTTGTCATAAAAGCTCTGATTTTTCCCTTTTTAATCCCCCACTTCAGACCTTCTTGAACGTCATTGCTAATAGATATGTCAGCACTCACAGAACATAATTTAATATTACAATTTCTGCCAATGCCCAAATCAGTGACTCCAATTTAAGCGCAACTCCTGATCCTGTTTGGCTGTGAATTTTCTGGGTAAGGGGTTAGGTCAGGGAAGGAGACTTTTGTTCCCAACTATTCTAAACAGAAGTTGGCATTTTCCAAGACTGGGAGAACTATTTAGAGCTCTTGTTTTGTACTCGAAGCCCCTAGTCTCCAAGTAGCACAGACAGACACAGAGCAAGAAGCCTTACAGTTTTCCTCTAGAATCAAGCAATATTTCCCAGTTCACCCCATAACCCCGGGGGGATTAATCCTTTTCTAAGTCATAATGGCATTCACTCACTTACTGCTTATTTCTAGTGCGGGCATAATCCTCTTTCAAGCACTCAGCTTCCCACTTGGACTGCTTAGCTCAGCCAACCCAGGCAGGAATCTTCAGCTCTCCTCCCTCCTCCCAGCCGGGAAGCCCTGTCTTCTATCTATGCACTTTTCTCAAGCACAAAAAAGCAAGTCCATAGCTTCTGCGTGGTCTTTTCTATTAGCCAAAGGACCGAACTAGAAGGAGAAAGCAAGCCAGTCTTTTCACTGTCCAAGTGTGAGGGGGCAGGGCTTCTGTGGGAGGAGAAGCCAGAGGGTAACCACTTCCTGTGCTCCTCCCACCTCCGCTGGCCAGACACTGGAGCTGAGGATTTGAACTGAGGCAACAGGATTAGGCCCCTCTCCACCCCAGCCCTAGCGTGCTGGTGCTAATCGCTGATTCTGTGCACTGTACACCTGTGTGCAACAGAGGAGGGAGTATTAGTGCAATGGGCTTAAACTGGTGAGGGCTTTAAAGTGGGAGAAATGAGGGAAGACAGAATGGAAATTGTTACCATTTACTGACAGTATCTCTCTCCTTGGAAGAAGCTTTTGTCTCTGGGTATTGTGTCCTATCTTTGAAACTCTAAACGCAGCATCTTCTATCCTCCTGCACCATTCTGAATCCTTTCTGACCAACCTGAGAGAGAACTATCCAGTTCTTTGTTAGTGCTGATATTTTTTTAAATTATAAGTCTGAAATGCTGAAGTAAATCTGTAGTTTCCTTAAAAGCATTGAGCCTTGGCAGTAATGTTTCCTCACTGAAGATTTGACCATCTCTCCTTAACCCTATCTTCTTCCTGTCTTCTCCCCTTTCATTCTGTCCTCCACAGAAGTAGAACAGAAAGTTGAGTTTATTCGCTTGAATTAAGCCATGAAACTTTAAAATTGTATGGGAAAACAGTATATGGCTATAGAGCCACAGATATAAAATGCATTATTGGAGAGTTTTGCAAGTAAGAAAAACAATGACAAAAATCTGATGGGATAGATATCTGAAAAATGAAGCAACTTAAGTTCATTTCAGAATCTTAGTTTATTAAGATAGTTCTATTGAATTCAATTAAAAGATTTCTTCTCACTCATTAGTAATGGAATTTATAAAGGGAGTATTGAAACGAAAAGGAAGACTTGATTTATTTAATTGTACAAATTAGCACCAATTGCAATTTTTGCCTAACTAAAGATGTCAAAATAAATGTAAAGGTTAACTATTGCATATAAATATTGCTAGTGATTTTTAATGATTTATTCAATGCTTCCATGAATGATACATTGTAGACATGAATATATTAAAGCAAATGTCACATACAGAATATATAATTTAGGTTCTGGAAGAAAAGATCTTCCTACTGTCTTCATAGTTGTCAGAATTCAATTGCTATCTTCTTATTTTTCCTATCTTAAATCTTAAATTTCTTCTCCATTATGCAGCTTCCCAGAGCTTGCAAAATTTCCCTGGTTTTCCTGACATAAAGGTGACTTATTCATTTCATTTCCGCAATGACTTTGTTAGGTAGGAAGTCAGATATGAGCTTATGTGTGTGTAACAGGCCTAAAGAGAAGATGTCTATGTCCAGCATGTGCATCTGCATCTCAAAGTCATCCTGATAATATTTCAGGGGCAGCCCAGTATTAGCATCCTGCCCTGCCCCCTTCTACCTGATAACCTGCCAGGTGGGGGTCCCTGCCCCTTCTGCCTGACAAATCTTCCACAATCTCCCAGATGCAGCCCAGTATCTGCATTTCAAACACCCTGCTCCCGATCCCGATTCTCTAGGGGGTCCTGTTCACCCTTCCTCTGAACCCAGGATGGCGCCAGCTAGGCTTCCTCCTGTCTGATACCTTCAAGGGAAAACTCAGGAGCTTCTTAATATTTACATCCATAAAATCCTTTGTTTCAGGAGGAAATGTGTGAAGACAGAGACCCATCTCCTTAAAAACCCCCGGCCTAAATGTAGACTGGGCACTCTCCCTCAGGTCCTGTCTGGAGAGGTGCCCATCCGGATGTCCCTACCCTAATAAACTTTGCTACTTTTTACTTTCCACTACTCTGTCTCACGCCTGAATTCTTTCTTGCACGAAGACAAGAACCCTGCCATTCACTGGTAACAACTTCAATCCCTCTATTACCTCTTCATTGTTAAACTTGAAAGAAAGGGTCTACAGTCATAGGCAACAGTTTCTTATTTTTTCTCTTCCCTTCTAAACCATTCACAATCAAATTGCTTTCCTAATAGTCACCAACGAATTCTCAATTACCAAAGTCTCTAGCAATCCTTTCTTAGAAGGAATTAAATACAGTAGCAATAAGGAGAATTGAGAAGGAAGATATTGTGCTGAGAAGACACTTTCTGAGTGTGGAAAGTTCATCCAAGTGTAAAGATGAGTCAGCCATTCGGATATATGGATTTATAAGAAAAATGCAATACGGTTCATATAGATTGCTGGGATAATTAAAATTGCAGGAGTGGATGAGCTCGTGAAAGAAGAAAAGTAGAGATAGAAGAGGTGAAAGGTAAGGCTAGATTCCTGGAGAATGTTTACATTTGAAGAAACATATAAAAGAACTCAGTCAAGGAAGATGGTAGGAGTGAATGCCAGAGCAGGAGGAGAACCAATGGAAACAGCCAAAGGAGAGAAAGTTTCAGACAGGGTCAGAGACTGATGAGAAGCTAAACAATAACGTGAACAGCAAACTTTCATTGTATGGGCTATTCTAGAAATCATCACTGATGACGTTAGGAGCAGAAGTGTGAAGCTGGGAGTCAGAGTAAATCATGAAATTCACTGGT
This sequence comes from Lepus europaeus, assembly GCF_033115175.1. NCBI lineage: Eukaryota > Metazoa > Chordata > Mammalia > Lagomorpha > Leporidae > Lepus > Lepus europaeus. The sequence goes on along the minus strand of NC_084828.1, from coordinate 99,921,995 downwards.
GGTTAGGAGTGAATATAGTGAGAAAAGACTAACTTTCCTTAGGAAACCTGGAATGAAAAGGGAAACAAAACAATTCAGGGCAACACAATTGGAACATTGTAGTTTGTTCCCTCTTGCCCTTATGTAAAGGTATCGAGTAGGTTTATAGTTCAAGAAGGCACTCATAAAAGAAAAACCAAAAACAAGGGCAGTGAAAATGTAGATACCAGAGAGTGAGGGAAGATAATTCATGAATGAAGAAAGTAAGACCAAAGGCCCTTTGAAAAAAAATGTGCTTCTCTTTTAAGATTTGAAATTATGTGCTATATATTCATAGCAAAACATCTGCAAGAATACATATCAAATACTAAAGGCTTTTTTTCCCCCTGGCAGAGGGAATTATGCATGGTCTATGCTTTTCTCTTTATACTTAGCAGTACTTTTTGAAATAAAAATGAATTTCTTTTATAATTAAAAACAAAGTAAATAAAGTGTGATTGCTTTAGAGAGCTACAAAATTGCCACTAAAATGACTCATTGGAAGACTACTTTGCAGGAAAAGGACTGGGTCAGGGCTTTATTCCTTTATTATGATTCTGGGAATAAAGTTGTATTTCTTTAAAAAGTAGAGATTCAACCTACAGCTATTACTTTTGTCCCTTGTGGGAAGAGTGGTCGGGTAGTGGAATGAATGTATCGTTTACTTCATTTAATATGCCCCTTTTAATATTAACCTTCTCAGTTGTTTGACAACATTTTGGTCCCGTAGCTCTTCTTTTCTTAAAAATCCACTATGTCAGCACAGCCACAGATACCACTGCGGTGGAAGCCAAAGGGGCAATGAGAAGAGAAAGCAGGAACTGAAGGAGAAGCACGAGTGTCTCCCAAATGGCCTGGAAGGGCACCTTGCGTGTTTCCCTCTTTTTAGGACAGAACTCTGAACAGACATTTTAAATATAGTGTAATTGTCTTACCGTTAAAAGGGCAATTTTCAAGTGTTCCACTCTCTTTCTCTTATGTACAGGGGAAATCAGCTTCCGGAAGGGACAATGTTGTCGTTAACAAAAATTCTCTTCTGACTTTAGCTTCACTGATACTACACTTGATCTTAGCCAAAAGGCCGAGAAATGACAGCTTAACTGAAAAATGAACACCAGCCCTTGTATGAGCTCAGGTGCATGCAGTATCTGCCAAAGGCCTGCCTGTCCTGCTCACCAGTGCCCACTGACTTTAGTGGGAATTCCCTGATCTAGCTTTCTATGAGGATAAATAGTGAATATCTTTTACTATTAAACAAGGGCTACCATAATTTGAAATGGTGATTTTACTCCTTACCCTGAAAAATATTATGAGAAAAAAGATTCTTTCTATCACTTTCTAGTTTCAAACTAAACACTAGAGATTATTTTTATAGTATATAAGTAATACATATTACATATTTAATAAGTGTCCATACCATATGTTAAATATGTTGTATACATTTGAAAATTTTCAAAAGTTCTAACTGTTCATTAAAAAAAACACAATATATTTGTAATAATTGTAACTCAAATGTTTTGTTACTAAAGTCTTGTTATTGTTTTTTCATGAGTGGGTGTTCTGGTTAGAGTAGATGAAGGATACTGTCATAAGACCAGTTATGTCATGGTAAGAGTTGCCACAATTCTATTTTCTTCTAAGAAAATACCAGCTTAAAACTTGGAGTTCTCTACTCTTTTGTCAAAAGTAACCCTGAACAATTGACCTTCCCAAAATTCAAAATACATCTAACATTATCTATCATTACTTACTCTCTAATTAACAACAAAAAAGTATACATTAACTCTTTGTGACCACAAAAGCAAAAATAAAAAATGATACTTTCAGGAAAAATCATTTGTAGAAGGACTTGATCATATCACCTGATATTTTTGAGAACTTTTTAAAAAGACATTCACAGGATTTCCTCCCCTTTCAGCCATGATTATGTTACAGTAAAACAGTAGCCAGAGAGTTCCCTTTTGTAGTTTTGGGCCAAGCATGAGCAAACAATACATGTGGGGATCACACTCAGTTTGAAAGTTATATTGTTGCTGGCGCCGCGGCTCAACAGACTAATCCTCCACCTAGTGGCGCCAGCACACCGGGTTCTAGTCCTGGTCGGGGCACCAGATTCTGTCCCGGTTGCCCCTCTTCCAGGCCAGCTCTCTGCTGTGGCCAGGGAGTGCAGTGGAGGATGGCCCAGATCCTTGGGCCCTGCACCGGCATGGGAGACCAGGAGAAGCACCTGGCTCCTGCCTTCGGATCAGCGTGATGCGCCGGCCACAGCGTGCCAGCCGCGGCGGCCATTGGAGGGTGAACCAATGGCAAAGGAAGACCTCTCTCTCTCTCTCTCTCTCTCTCACTGTCCACTCTGCCTGTCAAAAAAAAAAAAAAAAGTTATATTGGGTGAGAAAAGAAATTGAAAGAAAAAAATGTGTTGTGTTATTTTAACTACATGATATGTCATATGCATGACCCCTGGTATTTAGGAGTTTTTTTATTTTAAGGTTAAACCTAATTGAGAACCTAGTTACTTCCTAGTTTGGTAAGAAATGGCAAGGATGCACAGTATAATTTTAGCCTGGCAGTCCCTCCTCATGCTGATATTTCTATCTTTGGAGTGACTCTTGGTCTGTAAGGTAATAACCTGAAGAATTTACAAGGTTTCTTAAAAATATTTTCTATTTTCCAAACTTTCAAAAAATAAGAATTCCCAACATCAAAATCCATTACGATTAGTTAATAACATGTCATCGTGCAACAACATTTTCTTACGCACACAAATACAATTTTAGTTATGAAACTTCTTATGTATCTTTTCTAGAATTTTATCACAAAACTCTATTTGAAAAAAAATCACAAAGTTAAGGGAATTTTACAGTAAACCCCTGTATATCTACTACCTAGATTCCACCACTAAAGTGTTATTATGCTTGCTTTTTTTCTTACCTATTTAAAGTTTATTTAATTGACAGTCAAAGTGACAGAGAGGGAGGGAGAGACAGATTCCCAGACAGATTCCATCTGCTGGGTCATTCCCCAGATGGCCACAGTGGCTGGGGCTGGTCTGGGCCAAATCCTGGAGCTTGGAACTCCATCTGAGTCTCCCATGTGGGTGGCCAGGACCCAGGTACTTGGGCTATTTTCTGCAGCTTTCCCAAGTGCTTTAACAAGAAGCTGGATTGGAAGTGGAGCAGCCAGGACTTGAACTAGTGGTACAATAAGAGATGACAGAGTCAGAGGCAACACCTTCACCCACTGGGCCACGAGGCCAGTCCCTGCTGTGATAGTTTTTTAAAGGATAGTGCACACTGTGACTTTTCCACACATCCTTTCCTCCAAGGTTTATTTTATTTGATTTACTTTAGAAACTCAGAATAGCAAAGCCACTGTTTCAATAAGCTTCCAAAATAAGAGTACTAAAAGTTCAGGATTTGTTTTCCTACAGCAAATTGTTGTTTTTGTTTGAAAAAGAAATCAGTGAGCTATATTTGCAGCATTAAGTGCTAGCGATCAGTCCTATCCCTAGGATTAGGGAGGAGGATTTCTGATCAAAGGGCTGGGATTTTTATAGTTCTGAATCAAAAGCAAGTGATCAAACAACTCAACTTTCTGAGACAAATCCATGGTATGACAGGGAGTTGAAGTTAATGTTAATTACTCCATCTTACAATTTTATATGCTTTGATCATCAATGTTTCCTGCATATATGAAAAACAGGAAACAACTGCACTTTAGGCTGCCTATGAAGTATTCAGCTCTGGTTTATGCAAGAAAGGTAGCCCAAGAACAGGCAGGGCTAGGATGGCTGGTGGCCTCCCAGAGAGGTTAAAGAACAGTGCTTATATTTGGGTGGCATATAGAGATCAAGTAGGCAGAAAACAAAAATAACTTGAAACGTCAATTTTGACAGATTCAGCAATGTTCCACATTACTTTGAGGACAATAAACAAACCCTTCTTAAGCCTTCTGTGTCCTCAGAACTAAACAAGACCACATACCAATAAAAAAAAAAGCCAAAAAATGATCTTTTCAGTGGAAAATTTAGAGTACAATTTTTCCTTTTAACTGGAAGTTTCTTTTATCTACAAAAATCAACCTCTCATTTCTCCTAGACTTGGTTCCAGAAACTGTAAAATGTACAAGTATAGTGTGCAATGACTGGTATACAAGTTGTTTTCTGCCTTCTGAAAACACTAATGGTTGAAAAATTGTATATTTTCTAACCGGGGTGAGGTGAAACCTCATTGTGGTTTTGATTTGCATTTCTCTGATTGCTAGTGATCTTGAACATATTTTCACGTGTCTGTTGGCCATTTGGATTTCCTCTTTTGAAAAATGTCTATTGAGGTCCTTGGCCCATCTCTTAAGTGGGTTGTTTGTTTTGTTGTTGTGGAGTTTCTTGATTTCTTTGTAGATTCTGGTTATCAACCCTTTATCTGTAGCATAGTTTGTAAATATTTTTTCCCATTCTGTCGGTTGCCTATTCACTCTCCTGATTGTTTCTTTTGAAGTACAGAAACTTCTCAATTTGATGCAATCCCAAATGTTAATTTTGGTTTTGACTGCCTGTGCTGCTGGAGTATTTTCCAAGAAGTCTTTGCCTGTACCTATATCTTGCAGGGTTTCTCCAATGCTCTCTAATAATTTGATGGTGTCTGGTCATAGATTTAAGTCTTTAATCCATGTTGAGTGAATTTTTGTGTAAGGTGAAAGGTAGGGATCTTGCTTCATGCTTCTGCACGTGGAAATCCAATTTTCCCAGCACCATTTATTGAATAGGCTGTCCTTATTCCAGGGATTGGTTTTGGATCTTTGATCAAATATAAGTTGGCTGTAGATGTTTGGGTTGATTTCTGATGTTTCTATTCTGTTTCATTGGTCTATCCATCTGTTTCTGTACCAGTACCATGCTGTTTTGATAACAACTGCCCTGTAGTATGTCCTGAAATCTGGTATTACGATGCCTCCGGCTTTGTTTTTGTTGTACAAGATTGCTTTAGCTATTCGAGGTCTCCTGTGTCTCCATATGAATTTCAGCATCATTTTTTCCAGATCTGATAAGAATGTCTTCGGTATCTTGATTGGTATTGCATTGAATCTGTATATTGCTTTTGGGAGAATAGACATTTTGATGATATTGATTCTTCCAATTTCACCTCACCCCGGTTAGAATGGCTCACATTCAGAAATCTACCAACAATAGATGCTGGAGAGGATGTGGGGAAAAAGGGACACTAACCCACTGTTGGTGGGAATGCAAACTGGTTAAGCCACTATGGAAGTCAGTCTGGAGATTCCTCAGAAACCTGAATATAACCCTACCATACAACCCAGCCATCCCACTCCTTGGAATTTACCCAAAGGAAATTAATTTGGCAATCAAAAAAGCCATCTGCACATCAATGTTTATTGCAGCTCAATTCACAATAGCTAAGACCTGGAACCAACCCAAATGCCCATCAACAGTAGACTGGATAAAGAAACTATGGGACATGTACTCCATAGAATACTATACAGCAGTCAAAAACAATGAAACCTGGTTATTTGCAACAAGATGGAGGAATCTGGAAAACATCATGCTGAGTGAATTAAGCCAATCCCAAAGAGACAAATATCATTTGTTTTCCCTGATCAGTGACAACTAACTGAGCACCAAAGGGGAAACCTGTGGAAGTGAAATGGACACTATAAGAAACAATGACCTGATCAGCTCTTGTCCTGACTGTTGATGTACAGTGCAATACTTTATCTTTTTTAGTATTTTTTTTTTTTGACAGGCAGAGTGGACAGTGAGAGAGAGAGAGAAAGGTCTTCCTTTGCCTTTGGTTCACCCTCCAATGGCCGCCGTGGTAGGTGCGCTGCGGCCGGCGCACCGCGCTGATCTGATGGCAGGTGCTTCTCCTGGTCTCCCATGGGGTGCAGGGCCCAAGGACCTGGGCCATCCTCCACTGCACTCCCTGGCCACAGCAGAGAGCTGGCCTGGAAGAGGGGCAACCGGGACAGGATCGGTGCCCCGACCGGGACTAGAACCCGGTGTGCCGGCGCCGCAAGGCAGAGGATTAGCCTAGTGAGCCGCGGCGCCGGCCTTTTTTTAGTATTTTTGTTGTTGTTGTTGTTGTTCTAGTACTAGTGGTTGAACTCTGTAATTAACACACAATTATTCTTAGGTGTTTAAATTTTAACTGAAAAGTGATCCCTGTTAAATGTAAGAGTGGGAAAAAGAGAGGGAGGATATGTACAATTTGGGGCATGCGCAATCAGACTTGCCCCAAATGGTGGAGTTAGAAATGTGCCAGGGGATTTCAATACAATCCCATCAAGGTTGCTGTACCAATGCCATCTCACTAGTCCAAGTGATCAATCTCAGTTCACAATTGATGACTCTGATAGGTCTAAGAGTCAAAGGGTCACACAAACAAGACTAGTGTCTGCGAATACTAACTGATAGAATCAAAAAGGGAGAGAAGGATCCAACATGGGAAGCGGGAGACACAGCAGACTCATAGAATGGCAGATGTCCTAAATAGCACTCTGGCCTCAGAATCAGCCCTTAAGGCATTCAGATCTGGCTCAAGAGCCCATGAGAGTATTGTAGGCATGGAAAGCCAAGACACCATGGAAAAGAAAAAAAAGAAGACCTAACTGAAAGATCTCTGTGAATGAGATCCCAGTGGAAAGAATGGGTCCAACAAAGAAGGAGGTACCTTTCTCTGAAGGGAGGAGAGAACTTCCACTTTGACTATGACCCTATCGGAATAAGATCAAAGTCGGCGAACCCTAAAGGCTTCCATAGCCTTGGCAACTCATGACTAGAGCCTAGGGAGATTACTGACGCCATAAACAAGAGTGTCAAATTGTTAAGTCAACAGCAGGAGTCACTGTGTACTTACATCTCATGTGGGATCTGTGTTGTCTAATGTGAAGTGATGCTATATCTAGTACTAAAACAGTATTTATACACTTTGTGTTTCTGTGTGGGTGCAAACTGATGAAATCTTTACTTAGTATATACTGAAGCAATCTTCTGTATATAAAGATAATTGAAAATGAAAAAAAAACCTGGTGTTAAATTGGAAATTGCATAGAAAATTAATTAATTTTTAAAAAATATCATGTAGGATCTCGGTCTTTAATGTGCTGTACACTGTTATTTAATTCTATAAGTAGTACTCCAACAGTATTTTTTCACTTTGTGTTGCTATGTGGGGGCAAACTGTTGATATCTTTACTTAATATATACTAAACTGATCTTCTGTATATAAAGAGAATTGAAAATGAATCTTGATGTGAATGGAATTGGAGAGGGAGCGGGAAAGGGAAGGGTTGCGGGCTGGAGGGAAGTTATGGGAGGGGGGAAGCCATTGTAACCCATAAGCTGTACTTTGGAAATTTATATTCATTAAATAAAAGTTAAAAAAACTGAAAAATTGTATATTTTCATCTGCTGATCTCACAGCATCATGGAGTCTTGGAGCAATTTCCAAGACAAATGAAACAGCACACACTCCCATTGGTGGCTTTACTCCTATCATTACACACGCATAACAGGAATGAAGTAGTTGTTGCAGTAAGATAGGAAGGATTGTAAGACAACTGATTTACAGTTTTGGACACTATTTTCACATAAATACTCACTCCATTCCTTAAGGAGCTTAAAAAAAAGGATAAACTGTGTATTCTGTACCCTTACAGCTGGAAAAAAATAAAAAATAATGTATTTAAAGTTAAAACTTAATGCCGTATGCTCTGTTTCTGATCCCTGTTGATATTATTTCTTATTTTGCTAAGTTTTATCCCTGTCAGACAGGGGTGAAGCTTTGTCATACAAGTCTCAAACACAGGTGCACTTATGGTTGGCTTCTCCAGTGGCTCCTTTTCCTTCTAGCTGGCAGTCAGCACAGCTGGTATCCCACACCTGCTACTGACATTTTAAACAACTGATCAGGACAGCATAATTTTATGACCTTGTGAAATAAAATTGACATTTTTTTCTTGAATAAAACAGAAACTAGCTATTTCTATAAGCATTTTGTTTATCAAATATACTATTCTACTATTTTCATATCTTCTTAGAGCAAGCCCTTTTTTGACATTTTGAGACGTGCTTAAAAAATTGCCTATGAAATCTTGTTTCTGATGAGCATCAATCAAATTTTGTAACTCAGCAATAAAATTCATGGGGAAAGTTAAAGTTGTTTACTTCTAAGCTCTACCTATGTGACAGAGTGTCTTTTAATCAGTATTTCCATTATGACTCAAATGATTTTTGAAGATGATTGTTATTATTATTTTAAAATTTCATTTGGACCTAGACATAACCATGACATCTTGCAATAAATCTTGCCTGTTCCTGAGGATGAAAATATTTCCTGGTGTTATAACCTAACCCTCATTACTCTCCCCTATGTCCTGTCCCATCCCACCCTCCCCCAACCACTATCGCCATGGCCTCCCGGGCTTCCTATCATGGCATCACCATTCTTATAGTTTCTCCGCCTGAGTTTCCATGATTCTTTTCTACATCCTTTTTCTCCAATGGCTAAGAAATTCATGACGACAATGTTATAGATTAGACATGATAATTCTTGGAAGATTAGCACGTCTGGGGTTCCTATTCATTGTCAACATAAACAAGGGTTTCTAGGGAGCTCTTATAAGCCAAAGGATGTATAGGGACAAGGAAGTCTGGGGCCACAGACAGCTTGCTTATCCACTGGACAATAAGTTAAAAACTGAAACAACAGAGTCCAGCCAAATCCACATCACATACACTATTTTTTCACAAACACCAACTAACACTTTGTTTGATATTACTGTTAACATTAATGTTAAACAAAATAACATAAAGGCAAAATTTAAATAAATTCACTTATATAAAGTATTGCCATCAACTGATTGAGTTAAATAAAAAGGAGTTTGTTTGATGCCTTGAAATTGTGCTTTTGAATCATGAAGGTATGAATAATCTGAGAAGATGCAAAGTGTATCACAGCATCAGATGTTCAAGTACCTCATGAATTTGTTTAGGCAAAGTTACATTAAAATGGAATAAGGGTTGCTTCCTGCTCATACATGATCACTCAGATTCAGTATGATTATGTGTTAGTATCATAAAAAGTGTAATTCGTGGGTTTCCTCTGAACTTTTGAGCAAATGTAGCACCCATTACTAAAAAACAATGAACACTAGTGCATTTGAATATACATGGTGTTCTGGTACTTTGCTGATGTTTATAGGAAATTCCATAGGATTTAATAAGCACAAAATTATCTTAAACAAACAAATGGAAACCCTCTTTTTAGTGGTGATCAGAAAAAGAGATAAGAGGAACTTCTTAAACATAGTAACTACATCTTTTCCTTTGGCATGAATATGGATTATATTTATTTCATTCTTGTACTTTAAGCATTTTATATATTTCTATTTTACAGTGAACATGAATTACCAAACCTTTATTTGTTTTTTTTTTAATGCATCCTATAGATTGAAAATAGCTGTTTTCTCCCCATAGAAGAGACTTAGGTGCCATGTATAAGGTGATAATGAAACAGATTTTGCCCTACTTTTGGTATATTGTATGTCTTTATTGTAAGGTTTAGATCAGAGACTGATTATTTAGTCTATAAATGTTTTTGATCACCACTATAAAAGTGATAAATCTTGGGGCTCTAAACTTTATTTTAAAGATTTTATTTACTTATTTGAGAGGCAGTTAGAGACAATGAGAAGGAGAGACAGAGAGAAAGGTCTTTCATCTGCTGGTTCACCCTCCAAATGGCTGCAACGGCTAGAGCTGAGTGGATCCGAAGCCAGGAGCCAGGAGCGTCCTCCAGGTCTCCCACACGGGTGTACGGTCCCAAGTGGTTGGGCCATCTTCTGCTGCTTTCCTCAAGCCACAGCAGAGAAATAGTTCGGAAGAGCAACTGGGACTAGAACCAGTGCCCATATGGGATGCAAGTGCCACAGGAGGAAGATTAATCTAGTGCACCATAGCGTTGGCCCCGGGGGCCCTACACTTTAAAAGGCAGGCATGGTCCTAGCCCTCAGAAAGCTCAATGCTTCCTGGGAAAGGCATGTAATTAAATGAACAATTACAAAAGCATAAGGGACCCATGAGAAAGGAATAGGAATGTGAAGAATGCGCTGGCCTTTGTCAGGAGAAGCTTCACTGAGGAGACACTGGCAAGTGAATGGAGAGTAGAAGCTAGTCTGTGTGTGGATTTGGGAGGTAGGTGTGGAGGAAAGCCATACAGAAGAAAGACCTTAAGGTGAGAGATGGCAGGGCCTTGTGGCATCGGAAATGATGGTACGGCTGCAGCAGAGCTAGGGTTGGGAGAATTGAGGCCAAATGAGGATCTTGAAAATCAGGTTAAAGAGTTTGTTTTTGTTGTTAAGGGCAATGTGGAGCCATTGCAGGGTTTTAAGCAGGAGAAGTGCCATTATTAAATCTGTGCTGTAGGAAGCTCATTCTGGCTAAAGGGTGGGAAATGGATTGGAGGACAGAAGGCTGGAGGCAAGGCGAGCAGCTGGGAATTACTGAAGTGGTCATTGCTTGACAGCCAGGGCCTGCTAATGCACCAGTTGACAGAGATAGCTGCTCACACACCAATGCTATGGTGACACATTTAATTCATCACTTGTGTATTGTGAAACGACTTTTTCAGTACTGGCTACTCTAAGTGGTAAAAGCGTCCATATTTTCTATAGTCAGGGATTAAATGAGCAGTGAACAGGCTGGCAAAGGACACAACCTAAGCACTCACTTAACATAATAACATTTAGGATAAAGTCAATGAAAGGAGAGAGAGAAAGAGAGAAAGAGAGTGAGAGGGAGAGAAAGAGAAGAGAGAGAGACAGAGGGATTTTGACTAACAGGAAACATTTTGTATTTATGAAAGAATACATATTTTTGCATTCTGTAAAAATCTTAAAGCAGTATCTAAAATTTTCTTTTGTTTCCTGCCATTTGACCAAACAAAGGGAATCTGTTTAAAAGATACAATGTGGAGTTGTTCACTGCTATCGAATGTGTGAAAGGATTTATTGTGTTTTTTTGGACACCAACAACAGGAATTCTTTATGCAAATCTAAGAACTGAACAGCTCAGGGGGTATAAAATATTGAAATGTATTTACTTAAGTGTATTTGGGATATCATTAAATCTAATGTGTTCGTAAAAGAACTGAGATGGCAGATCTAGGGCTTGGTTTAAAATATAAGTTGCTTCTATTCCATTTTACTTGTTTTTAATTTGTCAGAGAATAAAACTTTACAATGGGGGAAAAGTTTGAGTAAGATAAGGTAGAGTAAGGGAGATTTGATCATTATATTTATCACATTACTCAAAGTTTGGGATTCTTGGTCTTTGGTGAAACATTTGTCTTATTCAAATTAAAAAATAATCACATAATCACATCTTAGATGCAGAATTTTGGAAGATTTTAGAATCATGCAAACACAAGTCGGAGGTATAGGATAGACTTATTTCTTCAAGACCACAGCATCCTATTGAGTACAGATGACTACCGACAGTCTCCTTCTACCTGCAATTCTAATCCATGCATTATTTCCTTTTTAAGAATAAAATCCCAAATTGTAGATCTTCCATTAGGGAGGCTGTCACAAAATTATAGACAATGAAAACAATTTTTGAACAATACAGAGAGTTTTCAGTGATGAAGAACATGAAGCTCCTATTAAGTCAAGAACACTACGAGGGCTCCTTTGAAGGCTACTTCCTGTCTCTGATTAGTACCCCACATTATTGAAGACATAGTATGGACAGAGAGAAGAATGGCTGAGGCACTGAATTACTTCAAATACATCCTTGGGAAGTACATGCAGACTTTAACAGAAACTCTTTCCAGAACTCAGCATTCCTGTAAAATTGTCCTGGGTAGGCGAGTGTGGGGGTTTTATAGAGATATGAAGAAAGGCGTTCATAAAGAACAACTAAGTTGCCATGGATAGAACCATGCCCAAATGGAGAAAACATTTCAAAATTACAAAAGTAGCAGCTTCTCCTTATAAGAAACACTAAAATTTCTCTTTTAAAATACAAAAATGTGCCTTTCATATCATGGTTTTTTTTTAAGATTTATTTATTTATTTGTGAAGGCAGAGTTACAGAGAGGCAGAGAGAGAGAGAGAGAGTGAGACAGAGACAGTCTTCCATCCACTGGCTCATTCCCCAGATGGCAGCGACGGCCAGAGCTGTGCTGATCCGAAGCCAGGAGCCAGGAACTTCCTCTGGGTCTCCCACGCTGGTGCAGGGGCCCAAAGACTCGGGCCATCCATCTCTACTGTTTTCCCAAGTCATAGCAGAGAGCTGGACTGGAAGTGGAGCAGCTGGGACTCAAACTGGTGCCCATATGGGATGCCAGCACTGCAGGCGATGGTTTTACCTGCTACATCACAGCACTGGCCCCGGTAGGTGTTTTGCTTTATAACACAAAGGAAAATATTACCCCTAGTCCCCCTATCTGTTTTTTGTTTGTGCCATTACCAACAAATAAGCTTGATAACACATTTCAAACTATTGTGCTTATATGCAGATCCATGAGTATGTATTTATATTTATACATAAATATACCCATGCATATATGTTTTAAATACCTGTGATTGTAGTGTAAGTACTAAACTATTCTTTTTACTCAATAATAGATTTTGAATATCTTTTCATCTTAATACATGCCCAGATTGCCTTCATACGTCTAAGCCCACCTTACATTAGCGTTTTTATTAAGAAAGTGTAAGAGATCTTGGAAACCATCAGAATGAAGAATCCATTTAACATGTAAGAGACAACAGTAGCACACAAAAGTTGGCAGAAACCTGGCAGGTCTGGACAATCTTTCAGGGGGCCTCTGAAGTGAAGGCTGTTTTTATAATAGTACTAAGTTGTTACTGTCTTTTTCACTGTGATGACATTTGTATTGATGGCATAAAAGCAATGCTGGTCAAACTGTGAACATGTTAGCACAAATCCAGGTGGTGGCATCAACTGTACTAGTTGGAAACTGAACTGACTAACCACTTAGAAAAATATAACACTGCAGCACTTGTTATGGTGCAGCAGGTTAAAAGCTACCATGTGAGATACCTGCATCCCATATTGGATTACCTGTTTTGAGTCCTGGCTACTCCACTTCTGATCCAGCTTCCTGCTAATGGGATCCTTGGAGGCAACAGGTGATATAGCCAAAGTGGTTGGGTCCCTGCCATCCACATGGGCTCCTTGCTTCAACTTGGCTGGACTGTCTCTCTGGCTCTGTCTCTCTCTTTCTCTCACTCTCCCTCACCTGTTATTGTGCCTTTTATGTACATTCTTTTTTAGAAACAGTACAATACCATTTTTCAACCTGGAAGTATAACTGACAGATATTTGAGTAAGACTTTGGAATCTGGCATTTTTTTTTTGCTCCTGAAAATGAAAGTTATTTATTTCAAAGAAAACAATCAGCTTTTTTTTTTTTTTGCCAAAATTCAAGATTTCAATGAAAATTAGTGATTCAGAAAACTTTATCTGCCACTGCGAGTTTGATAGCTTCTGTGTAGTTAAAGGCATTTCTGATGACAGCAGTGGTAATATTTATGATAGTTTTTTTATTATTATCTAATGAAATAGGGCAACATTGGAAGATATGAATCAATTCGCCAATTCCTCAATGAACCAATATTTTCCAAATGAACAATATTTGACAGGCTACCAAAATCAGGCATGAGTTAAATATTCAGTCAAAGTGTAAGGCAGAACAACATACTGTGAAAAGTATACTAAGTTCATTGAAATGATTTCAGATTTCACATAGCTACCAAACATTTAGAAATCACATTTGCCAAGCTTTGGTATATTGTCAAAAAATATCCATAATTATCTAAGATTGTTAAAATATTCTTTCCTTCTCAAGCATATATTTGTGTAAAGATAGATTTTTCTTCTATTTCAATGAGAAAAAGCATACTGCAAGACATTAAGTGCAGAAATAGATGAGAATCTAATTTTCTTTTATTAAGCTTTTTATTAAATTGGTTTGCAAAATGTAAAACAATGCCAAATTTCTCATTGGAATTCTTTTTTTAAGATGTAAATTTCTTAAAATTGAATACTGTATTTGTGTTATATAATGAATTCATTATTGGTATTTTCCATGCATTAATATATAATAGTTAAATTTTTCCTTAATTTTCTTTTCTAATATATTGAATATATTATGATCCAGGAAAATGATCTACACAAAGGTAAGCTCCTGGACATCATCAATATTTCTAAAGAGAATACAGAGGCACTGAGATGTATACTTAAAACCATTACACTAGAAAGAATGCAAACTTTTTCTGAGGTAGTAGCACAATTTGCATTTGGAAAATTTGTTTTGCTTTTTCATCTTTGTAATAAACATAAAGTCAATTTTTTATATTATGATGGAACATTCCATAATGTCAAAATTTATATAATTATCTTATGATAAATAGCTTTGTTACTCAGTATATATCTAAATTATATTTAATGAATTATATTTAATGGTTTAAGCTTTAGAGTCTACAAACATTTATACTTGAATTACATCATTTGTCTCTGGCAATCCTATGAAGGTAGGTATTATTTTCCTCATTTATAGCTGAAGAAATAGCTCCTAAGAGAGGAAAAGTGCTTTGTCCATCTATAAAGAGATAGAACATAGAATCAAATTCAGGTCTGCTGACCTTGTGTTTCTGTTCTTGTTTTTAACTTTAGATGAAAAAAAAATTAGCCTTTTGGTTATCATCAACATAGACAATGCACTTCAGCTCTTGTGCAATAGAACAGCTGATTATTGAGATACTTTTTGGAGTTATGCACAGCTCTTGATTTCTTCCAGACTTCTTTCCTCTGTTTTACATGGACTGTGGGAAATAATGTATTCCAAGGCATCTAGAACAATGCTTGGTATATAGTAGTCTCTATTATTATTATTTTTCCTACGTAGCATAAAAACATAATCCTATATAAGGCTAGAAGAGCTTTGGTTTTACCCAACTCTTAGGTCAAATATGAAAGGGCTTAGTCAATAAACCAGAAATAGCTGAATGGCATATGCAAAAGCTTTGGGACAGTTGAAGGTCTGAACAACATAACTGCAGTCTTTTCCAAGCTGGAAGCCAAAGTTCATTCTATATAAGCTATTGACCTACACCTCAACTGAGAGTTCAAATTTAGAGGTGACCAGATGGGTCAATACATCACTCTTCTGCTTGCCCAGCACTGGCCCAAAATGGCTCAGCTTGTCATCACCAACTTTAATGGCATCTTCTGTCTCCATCTGAAGTTGGTGGAGCCATTTAAAAAGCTTGAGAATTCTCAGGTCTTAGCTCAAAACCTGATTTTCTGCTCATTTTCTTAGTTTGGGACTTGTTGGCTTCCTACTTTGAACTTCCCTCTGCCCAGTCCCATCAGAATTAGGTGCCATTTGGATGATATCCTCCCTCCCTACCCTGGGATTTTGATTATTGCCACTCTGAGGCACTTTGTCTTACCTCAGTCCCACTTTGGTTCCACATAAAGCTTCCTACTTCTGACCCAGGCTTTTAGGTCTTACTAGGAAAGGAAGAAGACTCAGCACTAGGGCCAAAAGGAGGCCCACGGTGTGAAAGCAGGGAGCCAGACTTCCTGATGGTCAGGCAAGGCCCTTCCACTATCTAACATTAAGGGTCTACACTGGTAAAATTTGGCTCGGGAGTTGACATAGAAGATGAACCAAGTTCTAAGAGCCAAGAAGTTAAGAGTTTCTGAAGGAAACAGTTGATCAACCAAGGAATTCTAATGTGTTCATTTAAGTCTCATTACAAATTGATCCCAACATAAAACTCATATTCATGGGTATTAAATAAGATAATAATAACAACAATAACACTCATTGAAATGATCCCAGGGTTTGTTTTCTATATAGCTCTGTATAGTTTTATGTTACAGTCATAAAATGAGAATGAGCCATTAATATTTGGGTTTATTAGAGTAAGTCATCCTCCTTGGGGACGATGATTTGCCTGGGTTGGAATAAAGATTTTACATATTTTATCACATTTAATTCTTACAATAATACTGTGATAGTTTGTTTATATTTTCCCTGGTTGACAAATGAGGAAATGAAAAGTCTTAAGATTTTAGTCACACAACCTGTAAGTGGCAGAGAAGAATGGGAATCTGAGATCTTCTGACCCCAAAGGTTGGATTCCTTTCAGCTCAATTTCCTGCCTCTAGCCACATTTCCATTTTCTAGAAAACTGGGATGACATAACGCAAAATTGCATGTTTGACTAATTAATAAAAGGGGAGAAATTAAAAAAGCCAACATTCCTTTAGCAATTGTTCAAACGAACATCCAGTTTGGAGATGTAGTGAGTTGATAAAAGGTCAGTCTCTGAAATCAAAGATTGCTGGGTTCAAAGCAAACACTGCAGTTTTATCAGCTGTATGGCTCTATGCAAGTTACTTAACCCTTCCTAGCCTAATTAGTATGTGTGCTTATAATAGTACTCACCATATTCAGTAATAATAAATACATGCTATTAGTTGGTATTAGTTGGTTCCATTTCCCCTTCCTCCTTTTCCTCATTCCGTGCCTTTTCCTAACAGGTTGAGCAGACAGTGTGTAACCATTCAACAATCTCTCTAACAAGATGGCCAGATTCACCAACGATGGCTCAGACACTCAATCTTGAAGCTAAAACAAATTTTTTTTGAGTGGGATTTAAAAATAGAGCCTGGTGAGAAGCAATCTTGCTGTGTCAACTTTTAGAAAGCTGTTCTGAGAAAACCCAGCAGAGCTTTATTTTAAGAAGACCCTGAATGGCTTAGCTGCAGTTCATGGCTACATCTGAGCATCCCCTAGATGGCTGGCTTTCTTGTGAACTAACACTGAACCACAGTAAGAGTTCTGGCCTGGTCAGCCCCACACCCCCAACCTTACAAAAGCCAATCAAACCAAATTCAGGTGCTGCTGTCAACCAACTGGAGCAGAACCCCAACAGTGAGCCTCTGTCGCTAGCCCTTCTGAAGTTCACCTCTTTGTTAAATCTTTTTTTTTTAACACAAACTGGATTTTTTTATATTATGTTTCAGAGATGGTGCCAAATATTAAGGATACAGAAAAAGAATGACCACAGATGGCACATTTGGAAAGTAGGTAGGGAGGACTTTGGTTTGTGTCAACATCTGGTTTTTATCACAGCTTCTTATAGGACATGTCATTTCAACTTTTTTTTTTTTTGAGCTTAGTTTAGTTTTTTCATTTTCAAAGGTTTGTACTAGGTGATCTTTGACATTGCTAAATTCTGTGATGTCTTTTTTTAACCATTGGGAAGTCAGTCAATGAGTAATGTGATAGTGATTAAGAGAAAAACCACTGGGACTAGTGTTATGATGCAGTGGGTAAGTTACCATTTGTAATGCCATTGTCCTACTGGGGACCAGTTCAAGTCTAGGATGCCCCAATTTTGAACCAGTTCCCTGCTAATAGACTCAGAAAGCAATGGAAAATGGCCCAAGTTCTTGGGCCCTGCACCAGCAGGGGAGACCTGAATGGATTTCCTGGCTCTTTGGCCATTGTTGCCATTTTGGGGATGAACTAGTGGAGGGAAGATCTCCCTCCCTCGCTGTAACTTTGCCTTTCAAATAAATAAATAAATCTTTAAAAAAAGAAAGAGGACCATTGTTCATTAAAGCAAGAAGCTAACTGATTTATGCATATTTATCATTAAAGAAAATACTGAAGAGAATTAGTGTCTTCCACAAGCTTCTATGTATACTTTCCCTATATACATTAAACATAATATTTCTTAAAAACCAACTCAAGTGGCTACAATAAACTTAAGTCTTCATGCTAATGCAACGGTTAAAAGTAGTTGAAATTTAGTGTGAAAATGTATTTCTCAGGAAGGAATATACTGATGCTCATTTGTCTTAAAGTGAATGTGCAAATACCTGCTCCATGAAAACTAATCAGGAATTCAAAGATGGCTGAATAGGGAAAAGATATGTTGCTTTCGAACATGGGAAAATAGCAGAAGAAAAGCAAAGGAAGCGCATTCCCAGGGGAGAGTGGGAGAGAAATTTGCAGTGCAAATTCTACAGAACAAGAGGGACATCACGGAGCAGCATGGAAGCTGTGGACATGGAGCAACAAGCAAGGACGCCACCCATGACCCCCACAGCCAGGAACTGGAGGAGACACCAGCTTTGGAAGGTGGTGTCAGAGTAGACTGAGGCAGCCATTGCCATTGGTGATATTGCAGGAGGGAGAGTCTAGTGGATCACACTGTCTTTGAGTCTGGCCTGGGGCCCTAGTGGAGAAACAGGGTATACCCAACTAATCCAGTGACAGAAAAGCATGTTTCTTTCTCCCCATTTCCCTACAAGGGTGCCCAGCAACTGGTGGGAAGAAGGTGACATTTTGACACAAGTAGAGACTGCAGCAGCTATTGTGCCCATATATAAACAGAGGATTTTACCAGAAGGAAAAAGTCACAATCTCCACTGACTGAATCTGTTTGGGAGGGTTGACAGGGGGCTGGGCACCCTTATAGGACTGTGAGGTGCCCCCATCATCTTAATATGTCACAGGCTCTGGGGCTCAAACTGCCAAGTCAGAGCATCCTTAGGCAGCTGGCTCTGGGAACGTCTTTGCTCTTTCTGTGGATGGGGCAGGCTCACAGGGCTGGGTGGGTCATCTGCACCCCAAAACTGTGGCAGCTTTGCATGCTCTGATTGTGGGAATTCTGAGACTGCACAATAGGGTGTGGGGTGTAGCTAGGTCTCTGGGGAATTACTGTGTCTGGCATCAGAGGCTCAGAGCTCCTTGATGGAATTGGGTGAGTCATTCTACAGGGTTCTTTGCTCACATTGAGGGCCAGACAGACCCTTTGTGTGGTCCATGTGCCAGAATGGATGGGAGTTGTACCCACTGTGGGCTAACCCCAGTCATTGATCTGGGGTTATACATCTCTTCTCACCCCCACCCCCCCGCCAAATACTGTATGTTTTCCCTGATCTGTGGCAACTAACAGAGTACAAAAAAATGTAATGTATAGGGGTGAAATGACATTTTGATATTCGATGATTGTCACAACCCTTGTCTCTACTGTTGAGGACCAGTGTTTCCTTCTTCTTACTATTTGTTGAACTCTTTACTTAGTGTAGGGTTAATTCTATGAGTATAAAACAAGAAATGGAAAAGTAAGGAAGAGGGAGGGTAGAAGCATGGGTGGGAGGGAGAGTAGAATGGAAAGTATCACTGTGATCTTAAATCTGCATGTCTATATGAAATATATGAAATTTATTTACTCTAAACAATTAAAAAATAGACAAAAGAAATCTGTTTGGACCACAAGGGGTAGATTTTACCAAAAACAGTGGAGACCCCAATGTAGTTAGGGGTCAAATCACAGTAACAAACCTAAAAGAAGGCATCAGCAAAAAGAACAGAATTGCCAGTTTGGTGAGTTGGTGATTCTTCTGAAATAAACATGGGTAAATATTCTTTATACTATTTTGGAAGATTCTTTACTGAAAAAACAATAAAATACCATTATCAAGATAAAACATTAAGTCACAAATATACATTTTATGTCACAGCGAATGGGAGATAGACTTGGAATGTTTTTTTCTTGAATTGGGCTTGGAATTGGTTGAATCCATGAGTAATTTCTTACATAAGCCTTCAAAGAAAGCAACAGAAATCAGTGCTCAGAATAATTTTGAACCATGGAATGGAAGTAAGGTGCCTGGCTGTAGGTATTAAGTGTGGTAAAAGACCAAGGCTACTACTTGCCTAATCTGTCCAACCAGGACTCATGGCAGTTTTGGCACAAAGCAGTTGCTCAATAAATCATTTAAGTTAATTATTTGATCATTTGGTATCAGCACCCTCCATCCCAGCTGAACTAACCCTGTGGTATTTGATGAAAAGCAACAAAATTAAATGAAATCAGTCTAGCCTCCAGTTTGATGCTATCTCCTACTATTTAAACTTAAAAAATACATTCAAATTCATTAAATCAAGTAGAACAACTGTACTAATTCATATACTGATGTTAACATTAAGAGGGAAGTATTCAAATCACATAAGTTAACTCATTCAAAATCAGTGTTAATAAAAGTGGAAACTATATGTACTTAAGCACAAATCTCTAAATTTTCCTTTTGGGTGCATGGGCTAACTGATCTACACCTACTCTGTCCTCATCTCCCAATTCCTTCTTTCTATTTATTGAATTCCTAATATGTCCTAGTCACTCTACTCAGGAAACATAGAAGTGAATCAACCCACTACCCTCCCAGATCTCACTATCTAGATGTAGCTATTTGCACAGATTTACCATTCCTATATATTGTTCAGAGACTGTCAACAGTCTTTATAAAATTACTTCTGGTGGTCATAATCCTTTTAAATGCACCCACATCAATTTTAAATTGTTACTAAGCAGATATTTTCTGCTTGTCATGATAATCATGCAAGGTTTAAATAAATCCTAATTTCTGTAATATTCAGACATAGATACAAAACAAAATATCACAAATACTTTGCATTTGAATGGCAAATTTATATTTACAAAATTCCTTTATTCATCTGTTTAATGCTTATTGAGTACTTATAGTCATTTTATTCTCATAATGACTCTGTAATAATTATAGCTAACATTTATTGAGTATGAAGGAGCAGGCACATTCTAAATGTTTTATATATAACACTCATTTATTTTCTATTATAAAAATATGAAAACTTTATTATTCTCACCGTATAGGTGAGGAAACTAAGGAAAAACAGGTTGAGCAACTTTCCCAAGGAAGATCTAGGGTTGGAATATATACAAATTTCAGGTCTCACTCCTAGAAAGTCTAATACAATTGATCTGGGGTGGGCTCAGACATCAGTACTACTTTAAATATGTGATTAGCTCAAAAATTCCTCAGGTTATTTGCTAAAAGTTGAAAATTACAAGATCAAAACTAGTGCCCCCAATTGAGTAGAAAATGATTAAATTTAGGTAAATCTATAAGATCATGTCAGAGACCTCATTTAATCCAGGAGTCTACTATATAAGTCTACTATGTTATGAATTACAGAGATTGGCTAATACCTATGGTAAAGAGTTGAAGAACTGGGAAAAGGGAGTGCATAGTCCCTTTAGCATTTGAAATCCTTAGGTCCAACTGCTCCCTATATCATAGCAGTCCAAAAAATTATAAGTTGACAAACTAAATTATTCTTGACACATATTCCTAACTTTGGGGATGTGCAACTTGAGGGTGCTCCTATCTGTTGTGACATAGGATGTTGTCAAGGATAACTGTTGGGGCCGATGCTATGGCATAGCTGGTAAAGCTGCTGCCTGTAACACTGGCATCCCATGTGGGGTGAGATCCAGTTGCTCTACTTCCAATCCAGCTACCTGCTAATGGCCTGGGAAATTAGCAGAAGATGGCCTAACTACTTGAGCACGTGCACTCAGCTGGGAGACCCGGGGAGAATCTCCTGTTCCTGGCTTAAGCCTGGCCTATCTCCAGCCATTGCCACTATTTGGAGAGTGAACCAGAAGATGGAATCTCTCTCTCTATTTGTGTCCTCTCTCTCTGTCTCTCTCTCTCTATCTCTCTAACTCTGTCTTTGAACTAAATAAATAAATATTTTAAAAAAATAAGAATAACTGTCAGAGTGAGTGTTTGACTTAGCAGTTAGGCTATTGTTTAGGATAATCATGTCTCATATGGAAGTGCCTAGGTTTGAGTCCTAGCTCCTCTTCCAATTCCAGCTTCCTGCTGCTGTCCACACTGAGAGATAATGGATGATGACCCAAGTGATTGGGTCCCTGCTACTCATGTAGGAGTCTTTGACTGAGTTCCAGGCTCCTGGCTTCCACCTGGCCAGCCCTGGCTGTCACAGAATATAGGGAGTGAACCAGTAGATAGAAACAAAAATCTTCTTTTATGAAAATAAGGCACTGTCATGGTAGGTCAGAGAAGGGGGGAACCAAATCAAATGTGGAGATCAGAGTGTTCATCTCTGGAAATCTGAGTGGAATGCCAGATTTGGGTTGCCTGCACACAGAGGCAAACAATGACATAAGCAAACAGTCTCAGCTGGGGGACCTAGGATTCAGACACAGAGGCAGCCCAAATTTCCTAGGTCTAACATGATTCATACATATTTCCCATTTGAAGGACTGTGTTAACATTGAAACCCCTAGTAATTCTTACATCCAAGGTCTTCAGTTTTCTTCATTATTTAGGTTAGAAGGAGGAACAATCCTAAATTATAAATTGCAGTAGAATATTTGGCCAAACCAAAGTACCAGAAACCAGATTAGTCCACAGAGGGCTAAGTGATATTTTCAGATGTCTTTACCTTGGATTGTATGAATGAACCCCTTCCTACACTCCAGAGCAATACAATGGCATCCCAGTATGAGGGAGCCATGAGCATCTAGGTGTGGATTATAATTTAATTATCAAATGAAAGCTTAGTGGTACCACAGATACCATTGCCCATTGTCCCTCACCTATCTTACTCTACAAAAATGATGTGCCCCCACATAATAAAAAATGAAATTTTTTGAATTTTTAAGTGTCATTGTTCTAATGCTATGTCATCATGCTATGAATTGAACCCAAGAATCTTCATGTAAATACAATTTTTATCCAATAATCTTAGCAAAGAAGAACCATATATGGTGTCTGGTATCTTATTTGCATATCCAGGAAAGTATAGGTGTTTTATAGAGTTATATAAATAATCACTACAATCTGCTAGGTGAGCATGATATCATTTTAAAATGAGACTATAGCTAATCCTTATTTGAACAGAGCTGCTATATTTATGTCTAACTTTTCCAAAAAAATACTCCCCATGCTGTTTATATATTCAAAATTCTACTTACAAATTTCTCATTAAGTAGATATGAGGAGGAACATATATTCTTTATTTTTAGTAGAAACAATTAAAACATAAATATCATACAACTAGTACACCGAATCAAACTACAAAACACAGTATTCCTATCAAAGTAACTATATTATGACATACATCATAGGAAGTTCCAAGATGGCAGAGCAGGGAGGAAGCTTACTGCTCTAGCCCAGGAGAAGATAGTTTAAAAAAAATGGAGATAGTGTAGTCTCGGACAAGAGTTAGGTAGAAAAATGGCATAGGAAACTCTACCGAAATTAGAGGGACATGGTGGACCTACATGGAGGGCATGGGTGCCCATAGCTCGGAACTCCAACAGCTGAGGGCCTACGCACCAGCACTGGAAAATGAGGTGGACCAGACTGCAGCAGCCCCAAGCCACTGGCAAAAACGTGGCAGAAGAGCATAGAGGGAACGAGGCTAAACTAGAGGAGTTGACAGAGCGGGTGCCGTTTTGGACATATGTAACAGCTGCACCAGCTCATGTCTGCAACTGACAACCAGCTGAGTGGAGATGCCTGTCTCTGATGGAGAGAACTAACAGGGGGCCAGAAGCTTGTGACTTTGTGAAGCTTCTGTACCGGGACTGTGAAAAAAACTGAGGATGTGTGGGAGAACTCACGATGTGGCTGGGAGTTTGAGCAGTCTCAGTGAGAGACTCCACAAGCTCAAGGGTTCCTGGTTGCTTGGTAGACATTGCTGGGGAGTCTGAACTTAGACTGACAATTGCACAGACTCTTTGTGTGGTTCTTGGGACAGAGTGGATGAATATTATACCCACTGGGGCTAACACTCTGGCACTGGTCTCCATTAAGGAGAGGCACTCAGCTGAGCAGAATAAACCTCCCTTCTGATTAAAAAAAAAAAAAAAAAGGAAATAGAAAAGATTCACCATGCCAGACCTGGGTCTGTAACCTTAGGCATGCCCTTAACCCTGGAGAACTGAACAGAGCTCTCTGGCCACAGTCACTACAAGCCTCTAGAGATTCACTGAAAACAGACATTCCACTTACCTACAGAGTCATAGTACAATGATAAATGATGCCACAGTGAAAAAAAAAAAAGCCAACGAATATCTCCACAAATGTTGAACAACAAACACACAATCCAAGAAATAAGAATAAGGAAGACAACATGATGCCTCCAATAGAACACGGCACTTCAATACTAGGTTGTAAAGGCAATGAGACAGAAGAAATGCAAGAAATGGAATTCAAAAAATTGATCATAAGATTACACAGAAGTAATCAAAAGCAAATGCATGAACTACTGAAATCCATACAGGACATGAAAGAAAATTTCTCCCATGAAATTGAGATCTTAAAGAAGAATCAAAATGAAATGAAGAATTCAATAGAACAAATAAAAAATGCAGTGGAGAGCCTTAAAAACAGAATTGGTGAAGCAGAAGAAAGAATATTGGGCTTAGAAGACAAAGCACAGGAAAGTATACAGTCAAACCAAAAACAAAAGGAAATTAGAAATCTAAAAAACACTGTTGGGAACCTATAGGATACTATAAAAACACCCAACATATGGGTTCTAGGAGTTCCTGAAGGCATGGAGAGAAAGAAAGGATTAGAAGGCCTTTTTAGTGAAATAATTGTAGAAAATTTCCCAGGTTTGGAGAAAGAAAAGGGACATCCAAGCACACAGAACTCCTAATAGGCATGACCAGAAAAGATCCTTGCCACGACACATTGTAATCAAACTCATCACGGTAAAATATAAAGAAAAGATTCTAAAATGTGCACGAGAGTAACACCAGATTACTTTCAGAGGATCTGCAATTAGACTCACAGCTGACTTCTCATCAGAAACCCTGCAGACTAGGAGGGAATGGTGAGCTAGAGTCCACGTCTTGAGAGAAAAGAACTGTCAGCCCAGAATACTGTACCCTGCAAAGTTCTCATTGATGAATGAAGGTGAAAAAATGACCTTCCATAACAAACAGAAGTTGAAAGAATTTGTCACCATTCATCCGGCTCTAAAAGATGCTTAAGGATGTGTCCCACACAGAAACACAGAAACAGGGTCATCACTACAAAAGAAGGTAAGGGAAGAAAATCTCCCAGTAAAAGTACAACGGAAATCCAAAGTTAAAAATAGGAATATTTATGGAAAAATGGCTGGGAAAAGTCATGGTTTATCAATAGTCACCCTGAATATAAATGGCTTCAACTCTTCAGTTAAAAGACACAGAATGGCTATTCTGTGACCCTGTATGTATTCTGTTTGTAGTATCTTGTAGATTCCCAACAGTGTTTTTTAGTTTTCTAATTTCTTCTTATTTTTTGCTTGACTGTATAATTTCCTGTGCTTTGTCTTCTATTCAGATGTTCTTTCTTCTGCTTTACCGATTCTGTTGTTAAGGCTTCCACTGCATTTTTTATTTGTTCTATTGAATTCTTCATTTCCAAAATTTCATTTTGCATTAAGATATCAATTTAGTGGTAGAAATTGTCTTTGATGTCATTAGTTTGTGCTTTTGTTTCTGATTACTTTAAGTAATCTTATGATCAGTTTTTTGAGTTCCATTTCTGGTATTTCTTCAAACTCTTCTTCACAATCTTGTATCCAAGTGTTTTGTTCTGTTGGAGGTGTCATGCTTGCTGTGTTCATTATTCTTGTTTCTTGAATTGGTGCATTTAGTATTCTGCTTTTGTGTAGATACTCGTTTTTTTCGTGGTTTTTTTTTTTTTTTTTTTTTTTTTTTTTTTTTTTTTTTTTTTTTTTTTTGCTGTGGTGGTTTCATCTTTGGACTATGTGTGGATTAGTAGAGTGTCTGCTTTCAGTAAATACCTAGAGGCATGTAGTGGGTAAACATTCTGTTCAGTGCTGCAGGGTGAAGGGAGTGTGAAGGTGACAACCAGGTTGGGTGTGGTAAATGTTCTTTTTTTTTTTTTTTTTCATCAGAGGGGAGGTTTGTTCTGTTCTGTTGGTGTAGACTCATCCTATTTCCTCTCCTCAAAGGACACCAGTGCCTGGGCGCTAGCCCCAGTGGGTATAATATTTGCCCACACTTTCACAAAGACCACACAAAGGATCTGTGCAGTCCTCAATATTAGCAGATTCCCCTACAATGTCCTTCACCAGGGAACCAGGGAGTCCTGAGTGTGTGGAGCCTCCCACAAGGACTGCCTGAAGTCCCAGTCATACCCTGAGTCATCCCATGCAGCCTTGGTGTTTTCATAGTCCTGCAGCTTCAGTGTTTTCACAGTTCTGGCACACGAGCCTCCTCGATTCATGAGCACCCAGACCCCTGGGAGTTCTCCCTGCCAGTTTGAGGAGTCTCTGCTCAGCTGATTGCTGGCCATGGACATGAGCTGGTGCAGCTGTTACCTATGTCCAAAATGGTGCGGGCTCTCTATTGGCTTGTTACAGGATGCCATTGCAGGGTGATCAGGGAGAGAGAAACTTGTCCTCCCGTTTTTTTTTCTCCTCTAGTTTGGCAGGTACACTATCCCCCACAGGACTCCAAGCCAGATTCCCTCCAGGCTCTTCCTGTAGCTCTATTGCCGGTGGCTTGGTCTGGTCTCACCTCACTGTCCAAAGCTGGTGGGGGACTCTCAGCTGCTGGGGTCCTGATTTCTGCATGTCCACAGTCTCCACATAGGTCTGCTGTGTCTCTCTAATTTGCATGGAGTTTCCTCCGCCATTTTCTCCCTAACTCTTCCCTGTTATTGCATTCTTTCCACTTTTAAACTATTTTGTCCTAGAATAGAGCGGTAAGCTCTCTCCCAACCATGCCATCTTAATCCTACCCAGGAACGTTTCTTTAATTGCATTTAGAAATCTCATGCAGGTTTTACTATCCAATTATTTTCAACAGAGAAAAAGATCTTGTCCTCCTTCTTACATATTTTCCTTATATTTTAAAGTAATACTAAACTTGATATAATAATTGTTTTAATTTTAATTAATTTAGTTACTTGAGAGGGAGGAAGAGAGGAAGGGGAGAGGTAAGCAGGGAGGTAGGGTGAGAGAGAGGACTACAATGGCCAGGCGTGCCACAGATCTGAGCCAGGAGTTGGAAACTCAATTAGGTTCTTCCACATGGGTGGCAGGAATCAAACTACTTAAGCGACCGCTGCTTCCTTCCAGGATCTGCACTTGCAGGAAGCTGCAGTCAGGAACTGAAGCCAGGAATTGAACCCAGGCACACCAGTGTGAGACATGCGCATCCTAATGGGCATTTTAACTGTTAGCTAAATGTCCAATCTCAATCTTTTATCATTCCCACAGTTCCTATTTCTCATCACATTCTATGATTCTGGTATTTTCACTGCTGTGATAACAATAATTTATTGAGTGCTTATCTTGGACTAAAAGCATTGCTAAGCATTTTTGCTTACATTATTTTATTCAATGTTCATAACCTCCCAAGATAAACACTTTTGTTATTTCTATTTTACTGATGAGGAAACTACCACACAAAGTTACTGGGTATATTTCCACCAGTATACTTGGTTAGTCAGTTTTGCATCCATAATGCAAAGCCATTTATACAATTTCTGTCCCCTTGTATTCACAGCTTTATAATAGTCCTAATGGACAGAGGACCTGTAGTTCCGGATTCTGGAACAAAATCTGGGTTCTGGGGAAAACTGGTTCCTGGAATCCTCAGTGCAATCCCAGGTGGATCTGCGAACAGTGAGAACTCCTGCCTGCATTCTCCTCCATCATAACAGCTTGGGCTTCGGCCAGCCTGTTTCTTTGCATCCACTGAAGCAGCACCAAACTGACTCTGTCTTTAATCAGACATGGAGCCTTGGACATGGCCATTTAACCTCTGGCATCTCTTAGTATAGCATCAGTGATGCCCGTAAGTCATTGCAATGATAAGCTTACTGCATCCTGGATGCATTGCAACTTCCAGATCATCAAATTTTACAAGCACAGTCACCATGACAATGTGATTGTATCCACAGCCAACCTATGCTACTGTGTAATAGCTCGGTCCTCATAGTCGCTGGGCTGTTTCTTACCACAAAGAATGAGATCCTCTTCCAACTGGAATTTTTTCGGAAAGCTCTGGCTGTTTTGCTGAGATCCTCAAGGACTTAGCAATCTCTCTTCCCCCTTCTATTCATCTACTTGTCTTCATTCTCTGGTTTTTCCTTTTAGCCAGATTTTTAGGAGGAAACCTTATATGGGAGGAGGAAACTTTTGACCTGCATTTGGATCTCATTTCTCCTTCACACTGTGTTTGCTACTTTGCCTCGCTAATTACTCACTCACCAGCATCTCCCGTCTGTCCCTTTCCCTCAGTTCTTGTCCTTGTACATACACAGGTGCAGCTCCTCTCTTGCCTAAATACCTCCTATGACTATTCCATCCTATCCTATTTCTTTCTCCTCCTTCCTCTAAAACAGTATTTTCTTTTTAAAGAAGTGTTCACCATCCTCCATCATACCAAAAACATGAAAATAATACTTTATTTACCTTTTAAAATATTTTAAAATATTTTTGTTTATTTGAGAGGCAAAATTACACAGAGAGGGAGAGAAAGAGAAATTTTCCATCTATTGATTCACTTTCCAATGTCCACAATAGCTGGGGCTGGGCCAGACATAAACCAGTATCCAGGAATTCCATTTGGATCTCACCCATGGGTGGCAGGGGCTCAAGTACTGGGGCCACACTCCCCTGCTTTCCCAGGCACAATTGGCAGGGAACTGGACTGGCAACAGAGCAGCCAGGACTCAAACTGGCACTTCATTATAGGATGCTGGTGGCTTTCTTTTCGTTATTAAAAATGTATATTTATTTGGGAGGGGAGAGAGAGAGGGAGGGAAGGAGAGAGGGAGAAATGGAGAGAGGGAGAGAGGGAGAGAGGGAAAGAAGAGAGGGAGAGACAGAAAGGGAGAGAGAGAGAGAGAATCTTCCACCTACTGGTTCACTCTCCAAATGCCTATATCTGCGATTCTGAGCCACACCAAGGCTAGGAACCTGGAACTCCATCTGGGTTTCCCACATGGTGGGTGAAAGGGGCACAAATACTTGATCAATCATCTGCTGCTTCCCAGGATACATTAGTAGGAAGTTGAATTGGAAGCTAGGGAGCTGGGACTTGAATCAGGCACTCTGATATGGGATGTAAGCATCCCAAGCGATGTAATCTACTGCACCACAACACTTGCTCCTCTTTAATTTGTGTTTGGCACAACAAAACAATGCTAGGCTTTATTCTGATTGCTATCTAATTATCAGTTCTGTATATTTTTAAAAATAAAAGTAGTATATGAGGATACTTCAAAAAGTTCATGGAAGGTGGGATTTAAATAGTTTATTTTGGTGCAAAATTTTGAAATCCATGCATATAGTGGGTCTCCAAAACACTTACAAAAATGTATATTATGAAAAAATTGTCATAATTTTGAAATTCTTTGTATGAGTAAAACCTCCATTTCCATTTTTCATGGACATTTTAAGAATATAAATATATATTGGAATATATAATGTGGAATATAAATTTTATAGCTCACTTTTAAATTTGATATATTACTCTTTGTCTTCCTGTAAATATGTGTACATCCACAACAACATTTTCACCATCTGTGTAGTGTTAACTAGTTGTTTGCTAATTGTGGACATTTAGGTTTTTAGAGAATTTCGTTGTCCAGCTTGCCAACTGCCACATAAGTGAGTACAGCCTTCAAAGACCATCAGGCTACAGGACAAGCTACAAGATAAGCTTATCCAGATGAGAAGAACTAATGACTCAATCACAAAATATAAGGGAAACAATTTTGGATGGGTTGTTACTCAGCAAGAATTTTATTGCTGCAAATTCTGACCCTCTATGAGGCCTTTGCTAGCTTCTAGCATCTAAAGTCTTCAGGCTGTGGGAATCCACTCCATTACATCTAGGGAAGTATGTGAAGACATTCTTATGATCTGTCACTTCTCTATTGTCATCCAGAACCATCTTCTCTCTGGTGAGAATTAGCCTGGTCAGTAAACTATTCATAATTCTGCAAAAAGAAATTTTGTTGTCATTGCCCATAAAACAAAGCTTCAGGTCCTGTCTTTCTACCTAAACCTTATGTACATATCATATAATTGGAATCACTGACTTTTAATAATTTTGATTAAATATTTTATGCATATATTTTACACATATATTCAACTTGACATAAATACTGTAATGTGCTAATATCCTGTGAGTCTTCCATTGTTGCCTACCTCTTCTGCTTCTCAATAAATTCATATGATTAAATACACATTCTATCCACTCATGCATAATTATGAATGTAATGTACATTTTCTCCATTTTATACATAGTCATACACACATATTTCTAGGCAAATGCATTTAACCATATACATTACATTATTTTATAAATAGTAAGATCTATGCTTGCTTCTTTGTCTTGTTTTTCTCTCTCAACTATTCTTCGTAAACAACCACCTCAGTCAACCTTCATAGCTCTATTTAATTCTTTTTAGTTCCTACACATTATTCTAGGCATGGATATACCATGACATTTCCAACCATTTTTCAAAAGGATATACCCTTGGCTTCTGTTTTCTCCTAACTCTGAACAATGCTACAGTGAACCAACTAGTGCATGCTTCCTTAAGTTCTGGTGTTTGAGTTTCCCTGGATAGAGTCCTAGGGGTGAGATTACTGATTAATGGAGTATACACACTTTTCATTTTAAATTGATGTACGATGCTGTTGGGCAATATATAGCTATGCCTTTCCTCAATCCTTCACAGCCAACAATTAATTTTGTTTTAATTGTTAGTTTTTTCTTTTTGGTTTTTCATTGTGTTGCCTTTTAGTTAATTTGAACAACTTTTTGTATGTTTGGTGATGGTTTGGAATTTGCCCCAAGCAAACTCCCACTTGTATCTCTTCCCCAGTTTTTAATTGGGTTGTTGGTCTGGTTATTGGAAATTTGTGAGGACAATTAACCCCTAGTCAGCTACGTTGGGAAGATCTTTCCAAATGTATATTTGTCTATGAATATAATTCTTTGGGGGCACATTCTTGAGATTTCCATCAAGAAATACACTTTCTTCAGCTTCTACTGCTACTAGAAATTTGTCACTGCCAGAAATATGGAGAGACCCCTAGTAAAGATATTTTACAAAGGATGATTGAAGTAATGGCAAACTTAATCTCCTTTTTTCAGACAAATTTGATAAGTGTAGTTAATAATCTCACTAAATTAGGAAACAATTGCAATAGCAGTACAGAATATCCCACAGAAATCAAAATTATGCTTTCATAGCAGGTTCAATCTGGAAGGGAGCTTAAGTATTATCTCTAGATAAATTCTCATTTCACAGGCAAGGAAACTGATAGATGACAGCAAAGAGGCTCTCTTTTCAAATGGAGAAACGTGATACAAATCAAATCCATTTTGGATTATTAATGGAGATGTAAACTGACACAATTCAGGTGAGGATTTGGGACTTGGCATCAAATACCCTATTGAGACTTTTTAAAATGAAGCCAGAAGTCCTAACAGCTCTGTAAACAAGCTGGTTCAGAAAACTTAGTCTCTAAGGGAGCTCAGCTTACTCCATTCTATCATGAGAAGCATAGAAATCATCTGAGTTTTAATCAATTGTTTGAACAATCTGAATTATTGTCCTTTGCTTATGTAGTAGTAAATGAAAATGTGTTAAATTTTTTTTTCAAAAAACTGTCTGCTTTATGTGGCCTGGAACCTTAATAAAGAAGAAAGAAAAGGAAAAAGAAACTGGCCACATATTTTAATAGCAAACTGCAGAGAATCAAAATATAATCATTTAAACAAATTTTTATTACTGATATTTTAATCCCTTTAATCCCTTAAATAAGGGATTAAAGTTTGCAAATCATAGGTGTAGTTCTTTCTTATTTAAAAATCTTTAATAAGTTGCCAGCACTGTGGCATGGTGGGCTAAGCCACTGCCTGCAGTGCTGGCATCCCATATGGGCACTGGTTTTTGTCCCGGCTGCTCTACTTCTGATCCAGCTCTCTGCTATGGCCTGGGAAGGCAGTAGAGGACAACTCAAGCCCTTGGGGCCCTGCATCCATGTGGGAGACCTGGAAGAAGCTCCTGGCTCCTGGCTTCAGATCAGTTCAGCTCCGGCCAATGTGGCCATCTGGGGAGTGAACCAGTGGATGGAAGATTTCTCTCTCTCTCTCTCTCTCTCTGCTTCTCTGTAACTCTGCCTTTCAAATAAATAAATAATTCTTTAAAAAAATAAAAAATAAAAGACATTAATAAAGTGAAAGTAGCCTTCGCCTCACATATCTAAAAGCTCAGAGTCATTTTTGATTCAAGTTTAATTATGATGTAACTGTTCTTCAATTTGGAAAATATTTTTACTTATTTTAAATGAAAAGATTACAACTTTAAACTGGAAAATTCCAAGAAGAATAAAAGCAACTAAATAATAATTACACCTTACCTAATGCTCCTTAAAGGGCAATCTAATCTTGGCTTCCTTGGCTATCAAGTAATTTCTATATTTTATGTAGCTATAAGATTATATACATCATATATAATATATATAAGGTTATATATATATATATATATATATAAGAGTTATTTATCTATTTGACAGAGTTACAGAGAATGAGAGGCAGAGGCAGAAAGAGAGAGATTTTCAATCTTTCGGTTCACTCTCCAAAGGCCACAAGGGTCAGGACTGAGCCATGTTGAAGCCAGGAGCCAGGAGCTTCATCCAGGTCTGCCAAATAGGTGCAGGGGCCCAAGCACTTGGGATGTCCTGGGTGCATTAGCAGGGAGCTGGATCAGAATTTGAGCAGCTGGGACTTGAACTGGTGCCCTTAATGGATGCCAGCATGGTAGTAGGTGGCTTTATCTGCTACACCATAGCACCGGCCCCAACTACTAAGTGGTATTAACAGAGTGTTTAAACTTCTAAAATCCAGCAGAAATCTGTAAGACAAATTAATGAAGAGAATTTGCACAATAGTTATTTTTACTTATGAATGAGGCATAAATATTACAGTTGACTATTTATACAGGACATTTTTCCCTTTCCCAAGAGATCTGACAATTTCAGTTAAGAAGAGAGAGTGATATCTGGAATACCCTTTTCCTAAACAGAAGCAATATTATTTGCATAGTAGGAGTTTAGAAAGGTCATCCTATAAATTTGTCTTTTGCTCTTTAGCTGGCTAAAAGAAACCTTGACTGGAAAATTAAATCCTGAATATTTTACCAGTAGGAGTCTATGGTCCTCATATTTAATGTTTAGAGACCTCTGCTGCTAGCTACTTCAATGTGGTCAAAGTTAGTAAGCATTTCAGATTATATTTTTGCAGTTTTATATTCATGACAGGCAATCCAAATTTCTTTTTGGTTGTTAAGAATATTTATCATTCTTAAAATATGCCTGGTGTAACAGTTTTGTTGCAAATATAATTTGTCAAATTTTATATTTTTGTCAAACAAAAAATGATGCACTACTATAGTTTTTTTGACTTATTTATTTATTTGATAGAGTTACAGAGGCAGAGAGAGAGAGAGAGAGAGACAGAGAGATGCCTTCCATCTGCTGGTTCACTCCCCCAAATGGCCTCAATGTCTGGAGCTGGGCCAGTCTGAAGCCAACAGCTTCTTCCAGGTATCCCACATTGGTGCAGGGGCCCAAGGACTTTGGCCATCTTCCACTGCTTTCCCAGGCCATAGCAGAGAGCTGGACAGGAAATGGAGCAGCCAGGACTTGAACCGGAGCCCATATGGGATGCCAGCACTGAAGGCAGCAGCATTACCCGCTACACCACAGTGCCTACCCCATTACTATAGTTTTAAACTGATTATTTAAAAATTTACTGAATTTGAATGAAATCAACATATTTTTATTCGATTGCTGTTTATAGTTCTTGCCTATATTCCTGCTTAACTATGGTCTTTTTACTTTTTA
This sequence comes from Lepus europaeus, assembly GCF_033115175.1. Taxonomy (NCBI): domain Eukaryota; kingdom Metazoa; phylum Chordata; class Mammalia; order Lagomorpha; family Leporidae; genus Lepus; species Lepus europaeus. Next base: position 99,888,150 of record NC_084828.1, on the reverse strand, counting down.
TTTGTCAAACTCTTTATTTAGTAGAGCATTAAGCCTTTGATTATAATGCAAATTAAAAATAAGCTACCTCAAAAATAAAAAAAAATATTTACTTTATCGTTACAATTTAGTAAAGTTTGGAAACAAAGTGGAAAGCAGATTCAAACTGTAGATAAAGCTTCTTGATCAAGCTAATAATGGAAGCTGAATCTCTTTCTCAATATATTGAACTGATGTCTGAACAGCTGAGAATATTAATATGAATAAAATGGCATCAGTTCTACACTGGGACCCAAACATGTACCAAACAAAATGAGAGAGGGTCTTGGTACTCAGCTAGCTAATGTGCTGATTTCACACAGGTTCAGAGTCTTGCTGTACCAGAACTACCTGTTACAACATCCCTATCTTCATCCAAGATGGATTGAAACTGAGCCTCCAGGATGGGGCCCCAGGAGCAACACCATCAAAAGCCTCTGCAGTGAAATTCACTCATGCAGTGAAATTTGAACATTCCTGATCTAGACACAGCAGAAAATCTAGTTGCTTTCTTCAGCTGTTTGAGCTGAATCACACTATAAGAATTTGAATTAAAAAAAGGTGAAATACAGGCTAGAGTTAAAAATTGGGTATTTCTTATTTTTTTAAAGATTTATTTTATTTATTTGAAAGACAGAGTTATAGAGAGAGGTAGAGACAGAGAGAGAGATAAAGTCTTCCATCCGCTGGTTCACTCCCCAGATGGTCGTGACGGCCGGAGCTGTGCCAATCCGAAGCCAGGAGATTTTTCTGAGTCTCTCACGTGGGTGCAGGGGTCCAAGGACCTGGGCCATCTTCTACTGCTTTCCCAGGCCATAGCAGAGAGCTGGATCAGAAGGGGAGCAACCAGGACTAGCACTGGCGCCCATATGGGATGCCAACGCTTCAGGCCAGGGCTTTAACCCTCTGCACCACAGCTCCAGCCCTAGTATTTCTTATTAATCTAACAAGTTAAAAGTTTGCTTTGGAGATGGCATTGTGGCACAGCAGATTAAGCCATGGCTTGCAACATCAGCATGTCATATCCTAGTGCTGCTTGGGGTCCTGGATGCTTCACTTCTGATCTACCTCCCTGCTAATACTTCTGGGAAATCATTGGATGATGGCTCAAGTACTAGGGTCCCTGCCACTCATGTTGGAAACTAGAAAAAAGAAGTTCTGGGCTTCTGGCTTCCGCTTGGCACAGCCTTGGCTATTGCAGCATTTGGGCGATGAAACTACAGATGGAAGATTTTTCTCTCTCTCTCTCTCTCTTTCTCTCTCTCTGTCCTTCTCTGTCACTCTGCCTTTCAAGTAAATAAATAAGCCTTTCACAAAATTTTGTTTAAAAGTTTTGTTAATGTGGTATGTACAATACATTGTTTTAAAATAATTTCGGAAAATTTGCCAGAGGTTTTTAAAAATATTTTTAAAATAAAAGTTTAGTTCATGAATAGTTTATCTATCATAATATTAATGTTTAAGAATAAGACAGTAATATGATTTCATAATATATTGCAGGAGTAATCTATCTGACTGGAATCTCCCTGGTTGGAAGAGAAATAATGTTAAAATAGCATAGAGAATGGTGAAATGAAAATAAATTATTTTGCATTAAAGTATTATTCCTTAGAACAGAAATATAAAATTGAGAACAGCTAACTCTAAACAAGTTGATGAGTCTTAATTTACTTCTCACACAAGTATGCTTTCCTTTCTTATCTGATCAAAGTTTAAAGTTTTACTAATGTGGTATGTCACTACAGGACATGAAATATCTAGGCATATGAGCATCTATCTTACCATGTTTAAAATTTAGAAGCTGCCAGCTGTTATCAGTACAACCTCAATCAAGTGACACAAAAATACTCAGTTTTCCACTGAAACAATACTTTTTTCGTTGCTCCCAAATTACTCTGTGTGTCAACCTTGAGTAATTAACAAAACTTCTGTGCTTTAATTGCTGATCCTTCCCACGACAGCAGTCTGTGACATTTTTTATTAATTGCTTCAGCAACCTCATTTCCATTCATTCCAAGGTCTTCTATTGCCTTCATCACTACCTTTCTTACTTATCAATTATTTTTGTTACAAATGTAGATAAACCCAAGCCATGCAATAGTTAGGAAATATTACATGAGGTCAAAATTATGCCCTAAACCTGTGCAAAACAAACATATCTATTTCTGAAATTGGGTAGGAGTGTGAAATTGTGACCTTCCATTGCACAATAAAGGGACTATAGATAATGATAATGCACTATTTTTCTTAAAAAAAAAAAGGATTTTGAATGTCTTTGTAGCAAAGAAATATTAAGTGTTCAAAGAGCTAGGTATGTTTACCCTGACTGGATAATACATAATGTACACATGAATTGAAATATTATACATAAATCTGTACAATTTTTATGTGTCAACTAAAAATTAAAGTGTTAAAGAAGATGGGGTGAGAGCCACTGGGAAGGAGAATATGGGAAGGAGAAATGACCCTTCAAGTCACGTTCACCAATGGGTAGTTTCTTTTGAAACCATTCTCTGCTTTTTCTTCACTCAAATGATTGACAAGTAGAAGAATTGTTTTGATTAATATGTTTATATACTTCAGATTAATCAAATTGCCAAAGCTTAACCTCATTTCATTTTGCACAAACATAGTGTTGATGGGTAAATGATAATTTTACTCATCATTCTGATTTCCAGTTGGTTAAGAGCCAATATTTATATAATTTATTTTTCTCACCCACCGGGGCTTAACCTTCACATATTATGCTCACTTTTTCATGATATTCTTGGTCACAAGAGTTGAGGTGGTCTGCATTTCATTATGGGTTTATTTACTAAACTGATAATAAGAAATTACAATGTTTTAGATGTAGAGGGTTGTTTTCTAATCACATTCCTTCTCATCTATCTTTCAATGTTTGGTTGTATCTTCTCATATGTTCTCACAAAGAGTAATAGCCTACTTAATTCTTGTCTTCCAATCACTAATTAATGGAAATTATGCTTATATAGTGTCTTGCCATGTATTACATTAAATTCAGACTGCCTCCAAAAAGGATGTGAGTTTCACAAATTTAATCAATTAAAATTTAGAAAATGAAAAGAGTGGAAATCAATTAAATGGATCACAGAAGTAGATTGTGGAAAAGCAGCATAAGTAATTCAGCTGAGGTTCTTATTAGATTTATGTATGATCTCTTAAAACAAAAAGAAGCTTCCTGGATTTTCTATTTTTTACTGTCATTTTAATGCTTGGAAGATGATTATCTCTCCTTTGCTCAAAACTATCTGATGATTTTCTGTCCCATGTCATTATGGTCACGTGCTCACCACATGTATCTAAGTATACTCACAAATTATACATACAAAGTCAATAAAATTAAAAGTTCTAGTTTTCAGTCATTATAGTTACACTTCAAGTGCTCAGTAGCCAGGTGTGGCTAATGGCTATTGTTTTGGGCAGTACAATATTATACAACATATTCATTGTGGCTGAAAGTTCTATTGGGCAGAGCTGACTTACATGTCTCTGTGTCATCTCACCTGTATCTCCCTCCAGCACCTCCTTTTTCATCATTCTCAATCAGCTGTCACAAGGACTGTCCCCTTACTGTGGTCAGAACTTCCAAAGTGGTCCTGCATCAGGGCCCTCACCTACTTGCTGTTCCGTCCACCTGAAACATTGATGCTCTTTGTGTGTGTGTGTTTCACTGCAGATCTCTGCTCAAAAGACACCTCTTTCAAAAGAGCATATTTAAATGTTTTCCACAGTATTCTTTTTGTACTCCCTTTGTCTTATTTTTCTTTTCAACAGTAATGACTGCATTGCATAGTATTTTTTTCTTTTTTTCTGCCTCTCTTATTAAGAAAGAAATTCTATGAATGCACAGACTTGTTTAGTTCAGTTCTAAGTGCCTATCCCATAGTAAGTGGTCAATAATCACTCCAAACAGGAGTGATTTTTGCCCCGGGAACATCTGGCAATGTCTAGAGATATTTCTAACTGTCTTAGTAAGTGTGATGATATTGGCATCGTGTGGGTGGACACCAGGGATGCTGCTAAACAACCTGCAATGCCCAGGACAGCCCCTCACGACAGAGAAATATCTGTCCTACGGTGTGAAGAATGCTGAGACAGAGAACCCTGTTTTATCATCTGCTTACATTACTGAACTGAGAAAATGCAACAAATTAGTCTCATGAGGCCAAACTGAATTACAGTGTTTGCTTCAAGTTCACTTACTTTTACAGTACGTGAAATTAAAAGAAGTCTAAAACCTATTTTCTTTAGGATCTTGTTTTTGGAAAGAAATGTATTCAGCATCATGATCAGACTATTACATTTAGCAATCAACAGCATGGGTGCTCTGAAAGGAAAAAAAAACTGCATTAAGACCCTTTGTTGGAATGCTTTCCACTCTCCACAGAACAGAAACTAAAATAACCTATATACAAGTAGGCACAAACACAGTCCTTGAGTGTTTTTTGCCCACATATGGGTATTGTTTAAAACATGTCTTCTTTGTAACAGCTGGGCCTTGCTACTACTGTGCTTGGCTGAGTTCACAAGTCTGTTGTGACCTGTAACTTCCTTGTTAATTCTCTCTCTCTCCTCTCCTGCTAAGCTTTGTTTCTTGGCAGTTACCAAAACCTTCTGTCATTGCCATAGCTACTGCTGCTGAAAGAACCGCCATAGCCACCTTGATTTCCTGGTTTGGAAAAATTAGCTGCCACCAGCTTAAGGGCCAGAGCTTCTGCCTCCAAAATTTCTTTGCTTCATGGGTTCAAAATTTGAAGACTGGCTGTTGTAATTGCCCAAATCATTGCAGTTTCTACTGCTTCCCAAATTGCTTGCATCATTGGTGAATCTATTGTAACCATCCCCACTGCCACCATAAGGACCACCCCTCAGCTGCCGCCATGACCGCTAAGGTTTCTTCCATGACCGAAGTCATCATTGCCACCAAAACCACCTCCCCGACTACGACTAATGTTTCCAGAACCTCTTTGACCTCTTGGGTGAATGAAATGCTAGCCATCTCCTGCTTCAACAAGGCCTTCCTTACTTTACAGCCGTGACCATTCACGGTATGGTATCTGTGAATGACAATCTTATCCATAGAGTCATGGTTCTCAATGGTCACATAAGAAAAACTCCTCCTCTTTCTACTGCCTCAGTCGTTGTCTGTCACGTCAATTTTCTCATACGGTTCAAAATAGTCTCTAAGCACTAATGGTGATTTAGCTATTCAGAACAGGTAGCTTCAGTATCTGAAGATGCGCCAAATTATGCTAATTAACAAAAAGGGCAGGGTAAGCTATGTTGTAAGAAAACAGTAGCATCCTCCTCTTGGAAAGAGGACTGGGGAACACATGTAACTTTGGTTACTAATATACTTAATTATTCAGGGATTGCCTGACATGTTTATAAGGTGACCTCCTTCTTCCCATCTTTTACTATTATAGAGAATTATAAAGAGCATTGTTGAGTAGATCTTTGCCACAATTTGCTTAAGTGACTTTAAAGGAAACAGGATGTTTGGTTTTGAATACAGATAATACATAGTTTTCCAATGCACTCTTCTCCCCCAGGACTAGTTAGGGAGCTCTCCCTCACTCGTTTTGTCTCTTCCTCCCTCCTCTTTTTATATTTTTCAAAGAAATGACAACACACCACATTTAGAGTGCTATTTTTTAAACTCTAGAAGGCTGGAAAAAAGCAAGACTTTTTCAAAGACAGAAAACAACCAGGCACTGATCATTGAAAGGGAAGAATGACGATGAATCCAGCTTTTTAGCACTGCCTGTGTAAGAAGAAACTCTAACATTCAATATCTAACTTGGCAGTTGGAATCCTTAAAGAAGGAGAGCAAACTTGCCCCTTAATTTTATTTTCCCTTCTTATCATCTCATGGCAATTTTCCTAGTAAAAGGGACTCATGGGGCCTAAAATAACTTACTCCTTAAATGATTTTATATCATCCTTACCCCATCTGCCCCTGGTTTGGTAAATCGCCCTTCACTGAGTAGTGATACAATCTGTAATTAGGCTTTGAAAAACTACTCTGAGATGATCAAGAAGGAACAGGTTTCCAAGTTAATTTATTTGTTAATATTATTATAATGGATAGATATTTTGCCTTCTCTATGCTTATGCTCACATTTGTCACACAGTCCATTTAGGGTTATCTGAACACTAATATAAAATAATATTCCAAGAAGCAGAGTACTTTTGTACATTCTCTTTTTATGGGAAAGTGACAAAGAACTATCCCTCCCCCATCTTATGGCAGTGAACTGATAGTAGAGATTTCATTGAGAAAGAAAATAAAGCAGCAGCTTTCAACTGGCAGACTTCTCTGGTAATCAGTACAACTGAGACCCAATATTTCTTTAGAAGAATTATATGATTATAACACTCAGCAAGAAAAGCTGATGTCTACAATATTGATCTTGGTTCAGGTATTACAAAAATGTGGTTGAATTATGTTTAATCTTATGTTAAATTTATGTAAATGTGAGAAATTTTATGTTAAATTTATGTAAATGTGAGAGCCCCTCCCACAAGACCAGGCACAGCACTTTCTCTTCCTGTCCATTAAATTATGTTTAATTTTATCTTGAACATAATTCACCTAATAGGGCATTGGAATAAGGTAATAGACAAAGGATTTCAAAAATAAGGAGGAAATACAAAGGTTAATGATACTTATTTTATGGAATATATATTACAGAAGAGAAAGATAACTTCTAGTATATAGACTATATAGCATATGGAAAAAATAAAGTAGACTACCTATAACAATTATTTTTAGTGCTTTTATTGTACTAACTATTTCCTAACTTTATGTAATCACACTATTCTTCAGGATTCAGAATTAATTTAAAAAGTATCTATGGGAGACCAGGAGAAGCACCTGGCTCCTGCCATCGGATCAGCGTGGTGCGCCGGTCGCAGCATGCCGGCCGCGGTGGCCATTGGAGGGTGAACCAACGGCAAAGGAAGACCTTTCTCTCTGTCTCTCTCTCTCTCTCACTGTCCACTCTGCCTGTCAAAAAAAAAAAAGTATCTGTTTTTCCATGATATCTTGGCTTTCCATGCCTGCTATACTCTCATGGGCTCTTCCGCCAGATCTGAATGCCTTGAGGGCTGATTCTGAGGCCAGAGTGTTGTTTAGGACATCTGCCATTCTATGAGTCTGCTGTGTATCCCACTTCCCATGTTGGATCTTTCTCTCCCTTTTTGATTCTATCAGTTAGTATTAGCAGATACTTGTCTTGTTTGTGTGATCCCTTTGACTCTTAGACCTATCAGAGCTATCAATTGTGAGCTGAAATTGATCACTTGGACTAGTGCGATGGCATTGGTACATGTCATCTTGGTGGGATTGTGTTGGAATCCCCTGGCACATTTCTAACTCCACCATTTGCGGCCAGTCCGATTGAGCATGTTCCAAATTGTTCATCTCCTCCCTCAAGATGTCATGGAAAAAAGAAAAAAAGACCTAAATGAATGATCTCTGTGAGTGAGATCCTAGTGGAAAGAACGGGGCCATCAAAGAAGGAGGTACCCTTCTCCGAAGGGAGGAGAGAACTTCCACTTTGACTATGACCCTATCGGAATAAGATCAAAGTCAGCGAACTCTAAAGGCTTCCATAGCCCTGGCAACTCATGACTAGAGCCTAGGGAGATTACTGACGCCATGAACAGGAGTGTCAAATTGTTAAATCAGCAACAGGAGTCACTGTGTACTTACACCCCATGTGGGATCTGTCCCTAATGTGTCGTCTAAAGTGAAGTGATGCTATAACTAGTACTGAAACAGTATCTTTATACTTTGTGTTTCTGTGTGGGCACAAACTGATGAGGTCTTTACTAATTATATACTGAATTGATCTTCTGTATATAAAGAGAATTGGAAATGAAAAAAAATAACCTGGAGTTAAAAAGGAAATGGCATAGAAAATTAATTAATTTGAAAAAAAATTATGTAGGATCTCTGTCTTTAATGTGCTGTACATTGCTATTTAATGCTATAATTAGTAATCCAATGGTAGTTTTTTCACTTTGTGTTGCTATATGGGCAAAATGTTGAAATCTTTACCTAATATATACTAAACTGATCTTCTGTATATAAAGAGAATTGAAAATGAATCTTAACATGAATGGAAGGGGTAAGGGAGCGGGAAGGGGGAGGGTTGCGGGTGGGAGGGAAGTTATGGGAGGGGGGAAGCCATTGTAACCCATAAGCTATACTTTGGAAATTTATATTCATTAAATAAAAGTTTAATAAAAAATAGTATCTGTATCACTGCAAACACAAGTATTCACTTAGAGAACTAAAAAGAATAGAATTGTATTCACAATTATGTTACAAAGAGATTTTTTCTTTCAATAGTTCATCTTCAGTGAAAAACTGCAAATGGTTCTCAACTGAGCTTTCTGTAGATTTCATAGCAATACTTTTTCTATACTGTTTTCATTTTAGGAAAAATGATTAGTCTTGTTCTTTAGAGAAAATTAGTGTTTATTTTTTATTAAATTAAACATGTATGAATTATTTTATACAAGTGCTGAACTACAAACAATTGGTTTTCAATGAAGCAAATGCAACAGCACTGACTGTTCATGATATATTTAATAATGTTAAAGTGTTATATACAATACATATACGTGTATGCATGCCTGTGTGCATTTTAACCTTCACTATTTTATTTTTTCTCACACCCAGATTAAGTCTCAGTAAATCAAAATCATGTCAAAGAATACATTTGGGTAACAATAATATGTTTACTATGCTTAGAATTCCTACTTTTATTACAAAACAGTTCCATTAAATCAACATTTCAATGACTAATTTACTACTTGAATGTTTATTTTCCATAATATTTGGATCACTTGTGACTAAGGATCCCATTAGTCTTCACTCTACCTGATATGCTCAACCATATCTTTAGAATTGATGTCATTTTCAGAAAGCATTTATGTTCAATAATGAATGTGAAATGCTTAGTAGAGTGCCTGGTAGGTGATTTTTTAAAAATGTTTCTGGGAAAATGCAGTTAAAAGAAACTTTTTTCAGTGCAGAAAATGTTGAAATCTATAATTTTTTTCATAATATGCATTTCCATGAATCTTTTGAAAAGTGCCTATGGTAAGAATTCAATAAAATTTAGCTATTATGATCATTATGAATATAATAGAATAAAATATAATTTGTAGTTCATGCTTCCCTGAGGATATATACCTCCATTTTTAGAAAAAAAATCCCAGGAAAATCTACTGTAGGAAAATATTAATGATTATCATATTATGGATGGTTTTAAAACTTTTTTCCACCATTCTTATTGTTTAAATTTTCTACAAAGAACACAGGTGACTTTAATAATCAAAAGAAAACTAAATTTAAATTTTTTCATTGTGTTTGAAATTTTATTTAACTTTTTCAGCAGTTCTGTTTGCCATATTCTATCATAAGCTGTCGGAATTACCCTGTGGGTGCATGGCACTGAGGAATCTGCACTATCAGATGGGAACTGGGATAAATGCATCCAAGCTCACGCCCTTGAAGAGTGTCAGGGCAGAGTGAAAATTAACGAAATGTATTTTACGTTTCCTGTGACATGGCAGCAGGTCTCTCTTAAGAAACTATTAGTTGAGGAAGGAACCACCCTCCTAAATTCTGTGCTTCAAATAAGAGACAGTGTGTGGTGCATTTGACTCTAGTGCTAAGAAAAGACAAAGAATTCAGACACAAAATTCCCAAATTAGTGGCAAGGAGAGCTATTACTTTAATTAAAACTTTAAAAGCAAATTTAGAGGTTCATAGTTTCCAGAAAGTATGTCTAAGATTTGAATCTGAGAGTTTGTTTCAAGCAAACAAAATAAAATAGAAAGTAGTTTGGCTTAATAGAGGCAAAACTCTTTAGGACTAACTGAGCACCTAAAAGGAAATCTGTTGAAGTTAAATGGGCACTATGAGAAACAATGACTTGATCAGCCCTTGTCCTGACTGTTGAGAAACAACTTACTACTTTATTCTTCTTAGTATTTTATTCTTGTATTTAATACCATTGGTTGAACTCTTTTATTAACACACAATTATTACTAGGTGTTTAAATTTAACTGAAAAGTGATCCCTGATAAATATAAGAGTGGGAATAAGAGAGGGAGGAGATGTACAGTTCAGCACATGCTCAATCTGACTTGTCCCTAATGGCAGAGTTAGAAATGTGCCACGAGATTCTAATTCAATCCCATCAAGGTGGCATGTACCAATGCCATCTCACTAGTCCAAGTGATCAGTTTCAGTTCATAACTGATCATAATGACAGGATTAAGTGTCAAAGGGATCACATAAACAAGACTAGTGTCTGCTAATACTAACTGATAGAATTAAAAAGGAGAGAACGATCCAACATGGGAAATGGGATACACAGCAGACTCATAGAATGGCAGATGTCCTAAACAACACTCTGGCCTCAGAATCAGCCCTTAAGGCATTCAGATCTGGCTGAAGAGCCCATGAGAGAGAGTATTTCAGGCATGGAAACCCAAGACACTGTGCCCCAGAAAAAAAAAATGACCTAAATGAAAGATCTCTGTGAATGAGATCCCAGCGGAAAGAAAGGGCCATCAAAGAAGGAGGTACCTTTCTCTGAAGGGAGGAGAGATTTTCCACTTTCATTATGGCTTTGTCTAAATAAGGTCAGCGTTTGTGAACTCAAGAGGCTTCTGTAGCCTTGGCAGCTCATGACAAGAGTCTCAGGAGATTACTGACTTCATCAATAAGAGTGTCAATTGTTAAATCAACAACAGGAGTCACTGTGCACTTACTCCCCATGTAGGATCTCTGTCCTTAATGTGTTGTACTATATGAATTAACAGTACAACTACTACTCAAACAGTACTTTATACTTTGTGTGTCTGTGTGGGTGGAAACTGTTGAAATCTTAGTATATACTAAGTTGATCTGTATATAAAGATAATTGAAAATGAATCTTGATGAAGAATGAGATGGGAAAGGGAGTGGGAGATAGGATGGTTGTGGGTGGGACGGAGGTTATGGGGGGAAAAGCCACCATAATCCAAAAGTTGTACTTCGGAAACATATTTATTAAATAAAAGTTAAAAAATTCTTAACAAAAAATGTGCCCTATTTTATATGCACTTATTGAAGAATTCTTTTTTCTTATGATAGAGGGAAAAAAAATAAACACCAAGAAGCCCTGAAATCAGAATTGGTTTTGTTAAGGTGATTTTGAGCCTGCAGCTGCAGCTATTATACCTTGCACTGTACTTACCATAAGATGTTTGCTACATGCAAGCATCAGGGCTTTATTTCAACCATTTTAAAACCATTTTATTCAGTACCAACATAAAATAGAAACCCGAGAAAGGTATATCCCTGTTAAGAACGAGATGTGAGAAGTGATCACCAATGGAAATACCACGCATGGGAATTCCAAGCAGAAAGGGCTCTGCTTTCTTCCTCAGCAAATCCTGATAGACTTGCTTTGCTGAAAGATGAGTGGGCACTGTTAGATCCCCTGAAGACAGGGACCATACCTTATTCACTTTGCATCCTGTCCAGTCAACCTTTGATAAATACTTAAAACACACACATTTAAAAAAATAGTATTGTGCACAAATGAGTGAATTCTAGAAACAATTTTTGGAGTTTAAATCTCATGTTTGAAATCTTAGGGAATGTTAATGCTTTTATTGGCTTTATGTTAAGGAATTTTATTGGCTTATGTTAGGGAATGAGCTATTTCAATTCAATATTTTAATTACAATGGATAGGAAACTTGTTTTCTCCAAAATGAAGTACTGAAATATGAATGTGTGAGAATTGTGATATCATGTTCTCAGTTTAACAGAAGGAAACAAGTTTTCTACTGAGGATTCCAGTCATGGTAGGAACTTCCATAATTGTCTCATATGATGAGATATTCTTTAAAATGATCATCCTGGGGCCGGCGCTGTGGCGTAGCGGGTGAAGCCGCTGCTTGCAGTGCTGGTACCCCATCTGGAGACGCTGGTTTGAGTCCCAGCTACTTCACTTCCGATCCAGCTCTCTGCTATGGCCTGGGAAAGCAGTAGCAGATGGCCCAAGTTCTTGAGCCCCTGCGCCAATGTGGGAGACCCAGAAGAAGCTCCTGGCTCCTGGCTTTAGATTGGTGCAGCTCTGGCCATTGCAGCCAATTGGGGAGTAAACCAACTGGGGAGAGGATGGAAGACTTTCTCTCTCTCTCTCTCTCTCTTTCTCTCTCTTTCTCTCTCTGCCTCTCCTTCTCTCTCTGTGTGTAACTCTGACTTTCAAATAAATCAATAAATCTTAAAATGATCATCCTGTGTTCTTAAAAGCCAAAATACATGAATATCCCTGATGCCTAATCATGGCAAATTGTTCTCACTGTCCTCAAGGACTTCTGTGTGTTCCCAAAATACATAAACTAAGGTGGCAACGATTATTCATGAAGTAGAATTTCATAGATAGAAGAACTCTCAGTCCATTCTGTAGGTTATTCTCTTCACTGCTGGAGAGGAGGGCAAGTTGTAAGGAGGATCTGATCAAAAGAGAGGAAGTTGATGAGGAAGGAGATTCTTAACTAATTTGTCTGGACCTCCATCAACACCTAGTAAGTACTCAACTAATGTATAACAAATAAATAAAAGAAAAAAATGTAGATTGAACAATCAACGTATGAAATTATAGAAAGGTGTGATAGGATATTTGGGCTTATACTTACAGAGATGGTAAAATAATAGCTGAGAGTGATTTAGGCCACAACAAATTGGCATGAGAAATTTGAGAAAAAAACAATACCTTCTGTATAAAGCAAGGAAGTACTGTAACAAACACTAGTGCTGTTAACAGCACACAATATCCCATTTTTTGTCTTTAACTGTATCCTTTATTTTATTCTACTGTGTCAATCTCCTCCCCAGGAAAATGTGGTCAGATCATACCATGGAGAAGAATGATTCTGATGGATGGTTAGTTTATAGCACTGAAAGTTTGATAGAAATCCTCATTGCTATCTTTAATGTTTAAGCTAACTTCCTACTAACTAGTGTGAGATCGGTGCTATGAAATATTTTTATATATCTATATCTGTCTTTCTCTAGTCGAATTTTTAAGATCCTGCTCCAGTTTTTAAGGAACTTTTAAAATAGATGAGATTCACAAGATACTATCACAGAGCTACTATCCTCAAATGACCTTTATTTTCTCTGCTTTGTCCTTGAGTATACCTCAGTGGATTATCATGCAGGAAAGAAAAGTGCAGAAAATTCTTGTTGATCTTTGTCCCTAAAGAAAGTAGTGTACCACGAGAGTAGTAGTTGGGTACAGAGTTAGATCGAAGGTGACAATGTTTTCAGTAAGCACGTGGCCTTGATCAACTATGAAGTGAACAATGCTGAGCTTCCAAAGACTCAGCCACAAGGTTACTGGTGGATTTCATTATTTTCTGATGTAAAAACTGTATTTAATTATAAAGTATTATTCTTAAATGTTGCTGTTATTTTAGTTAACTTATTTGCATCCATGTCTGAACATTTTTTATAAATATAAATCCTTTTTCCATTTTTGCTCTGGGACATTTGTTTTGTTAACAAACACAGCTAAGTCCATGGAGATCTTGAAAAAGGAAGCATTACTGATTTATGAAGTCAAATGTCTAGGCTACAGTTTTATTATGAAATCTTTTTTGTAAAATGTGTGAGTAATGTTCATTAACATGGCATATTTGTACATGAAGTTACAAAATTTTAGACTAGATTAACATCTATAAAAGATTTTCTCTGCTGGGTAAATTGCTATGTCATGATAAAAGGAAAAATGATCTGTTTATGGATTTGAGGCAAAATTTTTTTGGCATGAAGGAAATTGGGAGAATCACTATACCACTATATTTTTGACTTATGAATAGCTTCAAATGGCTGTTTAGCAAACTTAAATGTTTACCCGTCCCTAGACGGAAATATCTTTTATTATTTTCTCTCTGCTGTTTTGGGAAAGGGATATTTTCTCACATAATATCTAGGCTATGAAATGACACTGTAAAAAGGAATATATGGATTACTGATTGAAGCCCCAGGATGCCTTTGCAAGTTTCTTTCCTTTTATACATTCCTAAAATGTATTTTAAACCTAAGGTCAGTTTGAACTACGAGAAAAGCTGGCATTTTCAATATAGGAAAATTAAAAATATATTCTACTTGATTGGGACTGTTTTTCACCATTTAATTCAAAACATTGTATGTATGATCTATATATTTACTCTCAAACTGAGTAGCCTATAATCCATGTGCAACTGATACATTTTTAAATGTTTTTCCATACATTTTACTTTAATTACTTTATCTTATGAAAATTTTATTTAAATTTTATCTTCTTATATAGGCTTGCTTGTGTCTTTTCAACTAAAATTTAAATTTCCTGTTGAGGGGAATAGCCATAAAGTCTTGTTTATAGTACTAAATAAATGAATATTTATTTCTATAAACGTGATTTGTATAAGCACTTTTCAGCTTCAGAGAAAGGCATCAGGTTTTAAAATAAAAAAAAAAGATGAAGAATGAAAACTCAGGCAGGGCTGATACCAGATACATTGAAGAGACCTATTTTTGAAAATCATTTATTTGAGATTAGGGTGAGGAGAGAGAGAGAGAAAAAGAGAAAGTGTACCCGTTCTCATTAGGGGTTTACTCCCCAAATGGATTGCAATGGCCAGGGGCTGAGCTATGGAGCTGGGATCCCAGAATTCAGTTTGGGTCTGCTATGTGGATGGTGGGAACCCAATTACTTGGGTCATCATTGCAGCCTCTCAGCGTCTGCATTAGCAGGAAGCAGGAAGCAGGAGCTGTAGCTGGAATTGAACCCAGGCACTCTGACTAGGATGTGGGTGTCTTAACTGCTAGGCCAATTGCCCACTCCCTGAAGAGATCTACTTCTTATTCTGCTCTGTGTTTCTCAGATTTTATTTTAGCACTCACAGTTTGGAAATCAGATAAGCTTTCCTGGGAGTGTGGCCAGAAAACAAATTGGATTTCAGTGATTTATATTTATTACGGTTGTATAGTGTGTCAGGCATTGTATAGAACATAGACATTACGTTAGAATGCCCTTTCCCTCCAAAGACAGCGTTCTGATTCCTCACCTGTGCACCACAGACCTCATATGAGTAAAAGCAAAGCATGTACGTTACGCTGCTTCATGTTACATTATTACACATATGGGTTGTCTTATGATTAGTTTCATGCTTGCAATTTTTCCAGCATTTGTTTGGTCTGTGTTTATATTACTAGAGTGTGGGCTGAACCCATTTTGGCCAGTGTGTACCTTCTGTACAGATATTCTAAAAGAACTAACGCCAAATGTGGCAGTGGAGGCTAGTCCTGTTTTACTCTTAATCAGTTGTAACTGGTATTAACTACTTAGGAACTACTGAGTAACTAGCAGTCTATGCCTTGGTTGGTTGATAAGGCCTGTCCTTCTGACTTGATATTATATCATGAATATAAACTACAAATTAAATAAAATATGATTATTTTGAAGTGAGAAGTTTGGATGAAAGAGAATGCCGGTATTTGCAGCTGTGCAACCGTTTCCAAACTGCCTGTTATTTGGCCTGATTTTGGAGAGGAGGAAAGCTTCTGGGGGCCTGGGAACCTTGGCCACTCTAACGAGGAAGGCGCTGCTGCTCTGCGGAGAGGCACATGGAGTCGCAGAAGGCTTGAAGCACAGCACTTGACAGCTCCCAGGAAGCCTGCCATCCACCCCTGCCTGTCTGCCTAGTGACATCTAATTGCTAAGCTTCTCAAAGGGCTCCCCCTGCCTCTGGGATGGCTCTCAAAGGTTGCTGCAGATTCAGCTCACTCTGGTATTCTTTGCTGTCCAGGAGAGGAGCAATTGAGTTTTTGGGCAACTCTGTTAGGCACCTTGGAGCCACACAGATCATTTCAAACAGCTACACTTCATAGACAGGTGTGAAAGGTCAATTTGTAGAAAGCCATTCCTCCTTGCTCTATATGTTGATGTCTATTTTAATTGTGTGCATAAAAGAGTGAGGAGGGAGAAGGAAGAGAGACAATCTTTTCCATTACTAAGCTGGGTAGCATCTGACAGGCAGTGGATGAATGAATCAAATAGGAAATTTAAGGTCTTATGGGGTAACAACTGAGAATAATGTCAATAATTTGAACTTCAAGTCTCTATGATTTTAGTTTTTTATATACATTGTGATTCACACATAATCTTGCTTTCTTAAAAATACATGAATAGGGGTTTGCACTGTGGCACAGTAGATTAATCCTCCACCCGCATGCTGGCACCCCATGTGGGCGCCGGTTCTAGTCCTGGATACTCCTTTTCCTATCCAGCTCTCTGCTGTGGCTTGGGAAAGCAGCAGAGGATGGCCCAAGTGCTTGGGTTCCTGCACTCGAGTGGGAGATCTGGAAGAAGCTCCTAGCTCCTGGCTTCAGATCGACTCAGCTCTGGCTGTTGTGGCCATTTGGAGAGTAAACCAGAGGATGGAAGACCTTTCTCTCTGTCTCTCCTCACTGTCTGTAACTCTACCTCTCAAACAAATAAATACAACCTTAAAAAATGCATGAATAAATGCATAAACATTCCTCCCTACCCTGATGGAATTCTTGTTTTCTAGTAATTCAATGTTAGTAATTCAACTTCCACTGCCCCTAAGATATTAAATTTTCTAGTATGCAATAAGAAGGTTCTCTTGACTTTGGTTAGAATTTTAGTTTCTGGTCTTTACTTTGACTTATGAGCCACCTAATTTTAAATCTAACTTAAACTCTCAACCAGGAAATGTTAGAGATTTAGGAAGAAATATCACTTTAGGTTCAAGTTTACCATTTTCATTGATCATCTCCCTTTGATTCTACATGGATATACAAAGAGCCTGTATCTGATACTGATTTCTATGAGAATATCTATCTGTATTTCCTTGAAATGAAGGAAATCAGATAGATATAAAGAAATGGAAATGCTTTCTATCACAACTAATTTATTTAATTAGCTTAAAGATATTATCTCCATTATGAACACCTTATTATATAATGTTAAACAATGGGCAGTGTTTTAATGATATAATCTTTATTAACTGAATAATGGTTACCCTATATAACCCTACAGATACTTCTTTTTTTTTATTTGAGAAATAGCAAAAAAGAGAGAGCTAGAGAAAGAACAAGTATACTCCTTTCTTCTGGTTTATTTTCCAAAAACATTCCAATGGCTGGGCCCAAAGCCAAAAACTCAATCCAGGCCTCCCACGTGGGCGACAGGAACATAATTACTTTGAGCATCACGGTTGCTTCTCAGGGATCATTAGCAGGAAGTTGGAGTCGAGAGCTGGAAGCCAGGAATTGAACACAAGTACTCTGATGTGGAATGTGCGTGTCTTAACAGCTAAGCTACTGTCCACCTGTTATAAAGGTGTTTTTTAAGCAGAGAATCCAGTATTAAAATTTGGCAATAGGGGCTGGAGTTGTGGCACAATGGATTAAGCTATCATTTGAGTTGCCAATGTTCCTGGCTTTGGCCTGGCCCAGGCCCAGTCATTGTGTTCATTTGGGTAGTGAACCAGTGAATGGAAGATCTCTCTTTTTCTGTTTTTCCCTTTCAGCCACTCTGCCTTTCAAATAAATATATCTTTTGTAAAAAATTGGCAACTAATCTGTGTTCTTATTTTCGCAATTCAGAAATTCATTTAAAGCACTGGAATTAATTGCTGGTATTTTAATTTTCTAACTTGAGTTGCTCAGAGAGGCTAAAAATCTTGTCTGAGGACATACAGGTAGGAAGTGCCACAATTTGGCTTAATCTTTCATCCTCATTTTTTTCCTCATGTCTTTCAAAGCCAGAATAAAAGTGTGAAGACCATCTTCTCAAATAACTCCATGACATTAATTTCACTTATAAGAATATAATTCATGATGATGAATGACAGATGATTATCATTTCATGTAATAAGCAAATCATGCAATCAACTGCTAAAAGAAAAATCCAAACTCATACAACAAAATAGTACAGCTGAGTAGAAAACATTAGAATAAATAAAATGTTTCTTCAATGTTATAGTAAAGTTGGATGAACAGTTTGTCCTCCAAAATCCAATTATTTATGTTTATAATATTTATAAATATGGAGGCCGGTGCTATGGCCTAGTGGGCTATGACCCCGCCTGCAGTGCCTGCATCCCATATGGGTGCTGGGTTGAGTCTCAGCTGCTCCACTTCCTTTCCAGCTCTCTGCTATGGCCTGGGAAAGCAGTGGAAGACGGGCCAAGTGCTTGGGCCCCTGCACCCATGTGGGAGACCCAGAGGAAGCTCCTAGCTCCTGGTTTTGGATGGGTCCATCTCCAGCTGTTATGGCCATTTGGGGAGTGAACTGGCAGATGGAAGACCTTTCTCTCTGTCTCTCCCTCTCTTTCTCTGTAACTCTACCTGTCAAATAAATAAATAAAATCTTTTAAAAAAATTGTAAACATGATAAATGCTAGATAGCATTTATTAAAACTGCTTTTTAAATATCTCAAAATGCGAATTCACAAAATTTTAGTTTGATATAATTAAATTATCCTGCCAGGGAAAGAGTAGGATTTTCTCTAGTCATTTTGTAGGTGAGAAAATCAGGACCACAGAGATTAATTACGTGGTGCTCCCTGTGTCACACACCAGTTAGGGCGGAAACCAACTTGGGATTCAAGTCTCCCACCTGCTGGCTCATGTTCTTTGTTTGGTCACTCATATAGCCTTTTTTTTTAAACCAGACAGAAATATGAATGCATTTCTTAGGAAAATTTTATTTTTAAAGGGAGTGGTAATTATTTGTGATAATTTAATTTTATATTCAAAGATCCTAGATAAAATGCTCAATTTATACTGGTTTATGGGAATCTTCAGAAGTTTAAATCAACTGAGAAGGTTAATTAAGGCTAATTAAAAGATGAAGTAGTTCAGCGATTCATGATTTTATCCAATACATATTGCTCACCCACCAGGAGCAGACCCTGTGCTCGGCACCAGAGTGAGCAAGTACAGGCATGGAAACCACCTCTGTGGAGAATGAAGGAGCAGCTGCAGCTGAGCTCTGCCTGGGTTCTGTGCCCTAGGAGAGTGTGAAGAAAGGTGGCTAACCCAGTCTTCTGAAGGCTAAGCAGGGATCATCCAGGAGGTTGTGAGGATGAGTGTTCTGGTCAGAGGCATGGAAGGACTGGTTCCATCTGGAGGACAATTCAAAATTTAGTAAGGCTGGAGTCCCACTGCACACATGAGGACACTGGAGATGAGAAAGCCACCTAGGGAAACCTTTGAAATCCTATCTCATTCTGGAGGCAGCGTTTTCCACACTTCAGTGTGCATTGAGTTCACTGGAAAAGTGTTAAAATGTAGAGGCCTGGTCCTCGGGAAGCCCAGTTCAACAGAGCTGCAGTGGGGCCCAGGAATCTGCATTTTAACAAGCTTTATCTGGATAACTATTCTAAGCATTGCACCTAATTTTTTTAATAGATGATGGTGTATCATGAAAGGATTTTAAATAGAAGAGTGATATGATCAACTTAATATTCTAGCAAGGAAGGTGATGAGATCCACATGATCCCTGCATCGAAAGAACTGGGAACTTAGAGTGACTTTTCAGGGAAAGATGCTAAAGTGATCTACAAAGGTAGCTATGAGATTGGAGACAGAGGGCAGAGCAGGAGTGAATTAGAAAGCAAGTGGCAGAGTAATGAGATTTGATGCAGGAAGTGAGGGAGAGAGAGGGAAGGATGGTTCAGTGAGTGTTGGTGCTGTTGAATCATCCAAGAGAGAAGGTTGGTGATGGTGCTAAGGAGTCCATATTTGAACATGCTGACTTTGTGTGGGAACAAGTAGAAGTGGTCAGTTAGTGACAGTCATGGTTAGCTGGGGAGATTGTAACTGGTTTGTAGATAAATACTGAGAATGAGCATAAGTGCTAGATTATATTGCCAGTTTAATTACTTCAACATTTCTTTACCTGCAAACAAGTTAATTATATATTTTTTAAAACATTTATTTATTTTGAAAGTTAGAATTACAAAGAGAGAGGGAAAGAGAGAGAGAGTGAGAAAAAGATCTTCCATCCAGTGGTCCATTCCCCAGATGGCTCCAACAGCCCATGCTGTGCCAGACTGAAGCCACTAGCCATGAGCTTCATCTGGGTCTTTTACATGGGTGACAGGGACCCAAGCACACAGGACCATCTTCCACTGTTTTTCTTAGGCCATTAACCAGGAGCTGGATTGAAAGTGGAGCAGCTGAGACACGAATTGGCGCCCATATAGAATACCAGTGTCACGGGCAGTGGCTTTACCCTCTGTGGCACAATACTGGCCCCAGGTTGACTATCTATTTAAACATTTATGAGAACAGAACTATTTACAGTACAAATCACAGCTAAAATTATAAGTTTTGACAAATGATGTGCAGAATATTTGTATCTTAGTTCTTAGTATAGAAGAATAGAGTAATGCTTCTTTGACGTAATATAGAACATTTTAGTTCTATTATTCATTGATTCTGAAACCAGGACATAAACTGATAAATGTGGTAGAAATTGATACCTAAAATGTTAATTTTAAGAAAGTTGGTTATGAAAGAAAACATTTATTTTGGTATTTAAAATTTTATATTGGGTTAGCTGGCCCATCTGTCACATTCTGATATTTATACTGCTATTTCTTGGTTCTTTAATTCTTAAATTAATTGAAAGTTTAAATTAAAAATTATTGAAAAGTTGTTCAATTTAAACAGATATTTTAATATGAATTGATATTAGCTAGAGCTATGCATATTTTCACCACAGTAAACCTGATTCTACCATTGATAAGTTGTTCATTTTCAGCAAAGTTTGTGTATTCTCGTTTCTTGCATAAAGGGGATGTTCAAAGCATAAGAAGTTAAGAGAATCCCTTCAGATAACTATCAAATAATTTTTCAATGGGAAAGTCAGATATTTAAAAATAGATTTAACAGAAGCTAAATGTTAAAGTAAACATGAAATAGTTGATTCAGCACCTTATTATTTTTGAATGCTTTCTAACAGTAGAAGAAGTACACAATAAAATAGAAAATTAAAATATTCATGTAAGTGACAGAATTTGGGACTGATCATATTTTGGCTTAGTTGATACATAATACTCACAACTCTCTTTCTTTATACACAACATAGAGTGACTCTACTGTGGGCACATGAGCTTTGGTTAACTCTCCAGCTTCAATATTGTTCTGACCTCTTGGGCATTTCTGATTCCAGGAAGGTTTTCTTTTTTTTAGAAAAGATGAATGTTTCATTGCTTTTCAGTACTCCACTAAAATACACAGAAAGGTACTCTGAAGATACTAAATAGACAGATGGTGAGTTCGGAGAATTGACAAAGCTGCATGGGTTTCACATCTGTCTTGAGCAAATGGTAGAAAGAATGCATCAGAGATTTCTACCCTCCAAGGGTACTACAATGTGTCAGAAAACTTGCAAAATCTCTTGTCCCTGTTAGTTGAGTCATTTTGCAGTAGCTAAGGTACTGGCATGGGGATGTGGCCTGAATTTGCTGTAAGCTCAAGTGATAGAGAAAAAAAATCAGACCCAGATTCTGGTCCTCAGTCCAAAACAGACTTGACAAGGAACTTTGGTGACACAAACTCTGTGTGCTATATTCTATCAGCAAGACAGAGGTAAAATATCTATCCTTTGTTAACCTCACTAAAGAAGTGTAAAGATGAACTTTTATGGGTCTCTACCAGAAATGACTGTTACAGCAATGATATCTGTATTTTGTTAGAACCGAGGATCTGCTATAGGAGGCATAGCTATAGAGATAGGAAAGTACCTTTTGTTATTTGCAGAATTCGGGTGGTGATGGGATGAGGGAGAGAAGAACAACAGGATCCTTCCAACCAGAGTATCGTTTGAAGAATTAGGAGTGATTGAGCTTTGACTTCAGTAGAAATAGCATGTGTTTCAATATTAGCAAAGTTTCAACATTTATATTCCATAATATGATTAGTAGTAAACTTGGGAACTCTGCCCTGATCATACATCCCCAAATGTATTATATCACTAATTAAGGGCTTGAAAATAACAGAATCCTAGAGCTAGAAGGAAAGCCAGTAATCCTTTAAACCGATCATCTTCCATAAAGACCTTAGCAAATATGTCTACTCTGTAGTCCGTAAAACAGAACTGATTTCATTGAGTTTAGCCACACATGGGCTAGATCCTTAGTAGAGGAGATTCCCTTCAGAGTCCTACATATGGCTATGAAGACAGGTTGTGCAAGGGTTAGGTCTGAACTCCAATCCCCTAGGCCACTTGCCCTATCTGTCAGCCTGGGGGACTGTGTCCTCCTGGGAAAACAGCAATCCTTGTGTATTTGGTTACCCAGAGAGGGTGCTGTTTCATCATCTGACCAGAGATGGTTCACATCACTGTCATGGTTATTTCTTCTTTCCTGTCAGAGAGACTTCTGCTTTGACGAGTGGTTTTCAAATCATTTTAACCTGTATCTGGGTGGGAAGAACTCCTCCTCTGTATCATAGACTCACATAGAGAAACTGTGGTAGCCTAAGGAGAAGACCTCCAGATTTAGACCCACAAATGGGCAAATCCACTGGATGTCACTTATGAGTGCAGCTCCTTCCTTAGATCCTTGGAAAACAGTGTGTGTGTGTGTATTTGTGTGTGTGTGTAGAAGTCAGGATTGGAGGTGTAAGAAACCTGTATAATTGGGTGTAAAGAAATGGTTCCTCTTAGAGCAGATCCAACTGATATTTTGCTGCAGTCTCAAGAACCTCCTGTTAGCATTCTTATCAAATTATTAGTGACCATTAGCTGAAGTGATGAGGAAATGCCTAGAACTTTAGAGGGACACATTCTCATTCTAAATGGCTTTGCTTAGAAATATAGTTAGAAACTATTGGAATTATCTATTATATTTCTAAATTTGCAGAAATACCAGGCTGTCCTCAGGTATTACAGAGGTTGAACTTATTAAACTGTGTAGACTGTTTCATAGTGGAGTGTTGGTTAATTACAGTGGCAATCTGATTATAAGGTTTCCCTTTTAATTGATTCCTTTTAAAGTGTGGGGAAACTTCACTTGATATGAACTTACTCCCAAAATTCATGAGAGTAGACCAGATCCTGGGTCTGTGTGAGTCTTAGGACCAGGAATACCACCCTAACTGTACTTTGAAATCTTCATTCTTAAGGCACTCTTAGTATTTCACTAATTCATTCACTCTTTAATTCTTTCTTTCATCCATTTATTCATTTATTCATATATTCAAAAATACTGCATCAATATAATGCTCCTAGTACTCCTAGACTTTAAATGTGTAAAACAAATCTATTTGAATATAATTCTTGTCATAGAGACGTAGTTGGGGATTCTGACAAAGATAATCAATTAAATTTCTATGTTAATTAAGGTATTAGCATTGCATATAAAGTGTTAGTATCCTAACACTGAGAAAGACATCCTTAATTATGCATTGCTGGGCAAGGGGTGGTGGCGGTCCAGGGAAACACTCACTGAGTAGGTAATATTTGAGTGGAATAATTAGTGTGTGTAGAGGCAAAGGCTTGAGGATGAGGAAATGAGAAAAAAATCCAAAACTACAAGAGAACAAGAAAAGTAAGGCTCTGCCACCATCCTGGTATAACAGGCATTACTGTGACTAAACTTCCTCTTCCACACATGACATATAGGGAATAATTTACCAACTCTATAAAAACATCAGAGTTAGCATCAAGTGGGAAATCATTATTATATGCTTTTTCATGATCCCATTTAATCCTTACCATGCCATTACAGTGTGTGAGTTCCTTTATTATCTCCATGTCATAGGCAGGGGAAGTGAGGGTTAGAGAGGACAAGCTATTGGAGCAAGGGGTAGGCATTATGGTTCAATGGGTTAAACTGCCACTTTAGATGCCTGCATTCTATACTGAATGCATTGGACCCAGTCATGCCTCTGCTTCTGATTCAGCTTCCTGTTATATACACCCTGGGAGACTACAGGTAATGGTTCAAGTACTTAAGTCACTGCCACCCATGTAGGATACCTTGTTGGAGTTTCTGGATCTTGGCTTTAGCCTGGCCCAGCCCTGACTTTTAGAGGCATTGGGGAGTAAAACAATGGATACTTTCTCTTTCTTTCACTCAACCCTGTCTCTCTGTTGTTCTGGGTTTCAAATGAAAATATAAGCTAAAATAAGTTTATTAGGCCAATATCACACAGATACTCTGTGGTGATGCCAGGACTTGAACTTAGAACTTTCTGAGCTTGGAGCAGAAATTATTAACCAATGTGATTTGCTGTTGTTCAAATGTAAGGAATTATTAAGTGATATGTGGTGACTATCATCAAAATCCTATCAACTTCTTTTTACTTTATTTTTTCATTTTAGGAAGAGGCAATTAATTCAAGAATTCTGGGCCATCAAAGCTTAGCCCTCAATTTCCTCATATGTCAAATGACAAAGCTGTGCTATGTGAACTCTAAAGACCTTTATGCCTCCAAGATTCTATTTTAATTTAATTTTCCCCCAAGCTTAAGAACACTATTTTGCTTTACATAAGTCTTCTGAAGACTTATATAAGTAATTTCATATCAATATTAATGACTCAAAAGCACAGGGCATCTTGATTATAATCAAGTTTCAGATGAATATGAAACACTAATGTGTCCAGTTTTCCACATTAAATTCCTGCACAAGGAGGAAAAAGATGTTCTTATCACTGAGGTACATGATATATATTTTAATTCCTTGATTAATTACTGAATTTTTCACAAGGCTCTCTCCAATTTCTCAAAAAGAATAGGAGTGAGCAATAGATGGACATTGATGAATGATAGAAGGGTTCATTTGGCTCTTCTTTGTTGCATAATTTAATAAGCCAATAACTCTAGTTTTACCACATTCTCCTAGAGGCCTTTATGTAAGGTCAAGTAGTACTAAATAAGCATAGGCTCAAGAGAATTATTTATTTTAACTCATATTCTTCTGGGCAGACTAGACTCTAGTCAACACAGATAACTAAGTATCTTACTATATAACATGGTACAGTGGACATTTAGCTTTTTTTAAAAAAACCTTTTCCAAATATAATATCATTTTGAAAATCTGGCAAATTATCGACTTTTTGAGTTTTATTGGAAGTAGATACACACTTTCGCAGCTAAGGAATGGATCCCACTAACTGCACACATCTGTGTCTTAGAAACAGATATGGCAGAGAATCTATCCCGCCAGAGAGGGGCATCAGCTGAAGCTCCAATATGGGCTTTCCATGGGTAACAGCAGTAGTGGTGTTGTGGCTGAACCAGTGTCTAAGTCTATGTTGCTATGGACAAGTTCTGATATTTCTTCTTTTGTAAGAGCAATAGAGAGGTCCACATTGGCTTGGTTCAGGGTTTGACTTGGTGAGACCCCTGCCTGATGTGTGGTTCTTCTATCCCCAGCCTTTTTAGAAATCTATTAGTTTTCTAACGTACTTTTTAAAATTAATTTTTCTTAATTCAAAAGGCAGACAGACAGGGTGAAAGAGAGCTATCATTCACTGATTCACTACCAAATGCTCTAAGTGACTCGGACTGGGCCAAGCTGAAGACAGGAGCCAGGAGTTCTTGATCTACCACGTCTATGGTAGGGATCCAATCACTTGTGCTATCACTACTGTCTCCCAGGGTCTGCTAGAATCAGGAGCCTGAGTTGGGAGTTTGAACTCAGGTATTATTTTGTGGGATCAGGGCATCTTTACTGGTGGGTCCAATGATTGCCCCTCCTTTTCACATTTAAATAATTATGTTTTTTGAAATAATCTCTGGATACTACAGAAAAACTTAGAACAATGGCTCTCCCATAAACCCTTTACCCTGGTTTTTAACATTTTGCTGTGTTTGCTTTATCATTCTCTTCCTATTTTTACTCTTTCCCTTGCCTCTTTCTTTCTTTGCACACATTCTTCTTATAACTACTTCTAAATCATTTGAGAGTAGTTTACACAGTCTATACCCTTTTATCCTTTCATATTGCCACATGTATGTCCTATCAACAAGGATGTTCTTCTCCAGAGCCATAATATAGTTACTCAATTCAGGACATTTCACACTGAAATAAATAATGCTCTTCGAATCTCCAATCCCTATTCAAATTTATTAGTAAATTCAAATTTTATTAGTAGAGTGTGTCAATGGTGTCCTTTGCAGCAATATTCTTTCCTAGTCCAGAATCCAGTCTAGAATAGTGTATTACATTTAGCTGCTATATCTCTTTAGTGTCCTTTTAAATCTATAACAGCTTCTCAGCTTTTTCATGTTTTTCATGACATTGATTATTTGTAAAAACACAATCTGCTGATTTTATAGAATACTCTTCATTTTGCACTTGTCTGTGGTTTTCTCATAATTAGATTAAGGTTGTGCATTTTGGGCATGAAAATTATCCAAATGATGCCACATCATCATGTTATCCTTCTGTCCCTTATTGGTGACGTTGCTTTTGATTACTTAGTTTCAATGTTGTTCAATTTACCCTTGAAAAGTTATTGTTTTTTTCTCTTTTAACTTAAGAATGATATTTTGGGCCGGTGCCGTGGCTCAACAGGCTAATCCTCCGCCTTGCGGCGCCGGCACACCGGGTTCTAGTCCCGGTCGGGGCACCGATCCTGTCCCGGTTGCCCCTCTTCCAGGCCAGCTCTCTGCTGTGGCCAGGGAGTGCAGTGGAGGATGGCCCAACTGCTTGGGCCCTGCACCCCATGGGAGACCAGGAGAAGCACCTGGCTCCTGCCATCGGATCGGCACGGTGCGCAGGCCGCAGCGCGCCTACCGCGGCGGCCATTGGAGGGTAAACCAATGGCAAAAGGAAGACCTTTCTCTCTGTCTCTCTCTCACTGTCCACTCTGCCTGTCAAAAAACATAAAAAAAAAAAAATAAAATAAATAAAAATAAAATAAAAAAAAGAATGATATTTTGACACTGTAAAAGCATCCTCTTCCTAGTCAAACTGCCTCCATCCTCAAATTTAGCTTCCATTTATAATTTGTATTTGAATCAATTTTTACTATGATGATTATAAAATCATTTTTCTATCTTTATAACTCCTTCTTTGCATATTAATTGTTCAAATATACTTTTGATAAATCTCCTTTTTGCTTATATGTGCCGGAGTTGGTTTCTGTTATCCACTGCTAGGAATTACCGATCAATTTGTTTGTACATTTAAGCAATTGCTTCCAAGAATCTGTCAACTCAGTTCACCCAAATGGTCAGTCTTGCCAGTGGTGAACATTGTTAAGAAAAGAAATGATGCAACTTTTCATAGCACTTCATTGCACTCTTCAAAACATTCCCACTGTGCGTGAATAGATTATATAAAATATTAAATAGTTACAGCACAACCAAAAGGTAGAAAAATATGATTCCTAGTGACTAAATACCAGACACCTGGATATTTGGAAACATCTAGTGGTAATACAATGTTTATTTTTCGCTTAGATTATTGAATATAAATAAACTCAAAATAAAGGGTAAAAGGATAATGGAAATAGTAAACAAGGAAAAAGTAGATTTCATTTCTATGCTAGATGCACGGATTAATAAGTGTGGACTTTGTGACAAAGTCTCTTAACTTTTTCAAGCCTCAGTGTTTCATCTGTGAAGTTAGCTAGTTGAACAAAACTTTCTCAAGCATCTTTTAAACTAAAACTTCCATTATCTCAAAACTGAACATTATGGGGCAATTGTATGTCCTAGTGTTTAAGATGCCACTTGGGATGCACACATTCCATACTGAAGTGCCTGACCCAGCTTCCAATTCCAGTTTCTTGCTAATGTGCACCCAGGGAGGCAGCAGGTGATGGCTCAAATGGCTGGGTCTCTGACACCTATGTGAGAGACCCAGATAACATTGCTGGCTCTTGACAATGGCCTGGACAAGTCCCAGACATTGTGAGCATTTAGAGTGAACCAGTAGATATGGCTCTCTCTCTCTCTGCCTCTCAAATAAAAGAATAATTTTATTTTTATTTTTGACAGGCAGAGTGGACAGTGAAAGAGAGAGAGAGAGAGAAAGGTCTTCCTTTGCCGTTGGCTCATCCTCCAATGGCCGCTGCGGCCAGTGCACTGCGGCCAGTGCACCGCGCTGATCCAAAGCCGGGGGCCAGGTGCTTCTCCTGGTCTCCCATGGGGTGCAGGGCCCAAGCAGTTGGGCCATCCTCCACTGCCTTCCCGGGCCATAGCAGAGAGCTGGCCTGGAAGAGGGGCAACCGGGACAGAATCCGGCACCCCGACCGGGACTAGAACCTGGTGTGCCGGCGCTGCAGGCGGAGGATTAGCCTGTTGAGCCACGGCGCCGGCCAAAAGAATAATTTTAAAAACCCAAACATTAGCATGATTGTTGGAGACATAAGGAACTGTTAACCTAGACTATTCTAATCAGCACATTTGTATCCAACATTATTTTGGTATAAAAACCAAACACCTGTGAAATAACTCTCAAGTGATTCAGAGAATAGAAACAGCAGAACAATTTAGAGGACAATTTAGCATAAACAGGCTAACATAGTTTTAGGCTATCTGAGAAGATGTCTTCCCCAAGAGAGAATCATCTCATACTACTTGGCACTGGTCAGATCTTTTTTTTTATCTTTTATTTAATGAATATAAATTTCCAAAGTACAGCTTATGGATTACAATGCCCCCCCCCCAACTTCCCTCCCACCAGCAACCTCCCCTTTCCCGCTCGCTCTCCCCTTCCATTCACATCAAGATTCATTTTCAATTCTCTTCATATACAGAAAATCAGTTTAGTATATATAAAGTAAAGATTTCAACAGTTTGCTCTCACATAGCAACACAAAGTGAAAAATACTGTTGGAGTACTAGTTATAGCATTAAATAACAGTGTACAGCACATTAATGACAGAGATCCTACATGATATTTTTTTAAAAAAATTGATTAATTTTCTATGCAATTTCCAATTTAACACTGGTCAGATCTTGAGCAGCGTATCTTGTTTGGAGGATGATACTCTCATGGAGCCATTAAAGCATCAGAAATGTCATAATGAGAAATTACTGCATTAACGGGGCTGTTTACCTTGCAGGAGAAAAGATTTAAGGGGATGAAGACAATAATAGCTCTCCAAATATTTGAAAGTTTGTTTTATTTAGGTGGAACTTAACATGTTTGCTGTGCATCTACCCAGAAGGAAAACCTACAACAAACTGAATGTCAATATAACAAGAATATTTTATTCAAGAGCACTTGTGATAGTTCAGTGTTCTTTTCAGTTCCTGTTTCAAGTACCCCATCATGCCTCTGTGATGTCAGGCAGCTACCCAAGAATCACGGTTTTTGTGAAAGCAGCTGCTCAATATATTTTTGCTGTTTTCTATGCAGAGGTTTTTCAGACCTATGTTTCTTAAATGTTAATGTGCATGTAAATCAATGGGTACTTTGAAAAAATTCAGTTTCTGCTCCAGTGGGTCAAGGGTGGATCTGAGATTCTGCATTTCCAAAAAATGCCTAGGTTTTTCATATGTATACAATACCCTGTTGAAATGTTACATCCCTCCATGATCAGAGCATATTTTTGGGTACCAGCAGGCTTGTGACAGTTAATACTCACGTGAACTTTAGTTACTTCAGTTTCTCACAGTATAATTTTTACCTCTTTCTTATTTCCTTAAAGAGGTTCCATATTTTCTGACCTACTGTTTCTGTTCACTTTTAATCATGATACTGGCAGGGCTCTGTCTGATGCCCACCCCTATATTGTCAAGTAACCAAGAAATATTTCTTTAAGAAAGTTTGGATTTTACTTCTTTTAGGTCATTGTTTCAATCAACTACAATCATTTTATGTACACAGACATACAGTGACACATTCACATATACCTAGTGCTCAGGGTTTTTCTCATGGTGCTTTTCACTGGATTTTTTCCATGAGATATTATGATCTGAGAATAGGGGCCTGTAGGTGCACAGGAAAGCATGCTTTGCTCTCAGCCAACAGCTCTCCCTTCATCCCAAGCTTCTTTCATCTCCATGTGGGCATCATGCCAAAACTGGAGAAAGAGGCAAGAAGAGTGGGAAGGAGGGAGGGAGGGAGGGGGAGAGAGAGAGAGAGAGAGAGAGAGAGAGAGATCCACTGCTTCATTTCTCAAAAGCTGGGAGCTGGAAACTTAGTCCAGGTCTTTCATGTGTGAGGCAGCAACCCACCATTGAGTCTTTACCCCTGCCTCCCTGGGTCTTCATTAGCAGGCGGTTGGAAACAGGAGTGGAACTGGGTATTGAAGCCAGGTACTCTGAAATGCGATATGGGCATTTCAGCCACTAGCTGCATATCCACCCCTCAGGACACTTTTACCTGACTCTGATCATATGATTCCAGGTTTAACCCTCAGGTTGTACAGAACAGTTCTATCCCTTTCCTAAACAGCAGCCCTTCAAATACTTATATGGATGAGTCATCAAAGTTTGAGCTTTTGCATTCTAAGACAAATATCCTCTGCTCTTTTAATCATTACTCATATAACACAGTTATGCATTCCTCTTCCATACTTTGAACATGATATTTAAGAGGGTGGTTGGGAGTGGGAATATTGTAACTCCCAAGGTAGGTTTCTGGCATCACAACAGTACCAATCCTCTCTTAGAATCTCCATGATTCATAGATCACCATATGGCATTCTGTTTGGCGGGAGGGGGGAATGTTGCTACACCAAGTCTCATTTACAAGGTTTGTCTGGTTTTCCAGTGGTATCTGCACATGAGCAGGGACTTGAGGGAGATGCATATGCACCTGCAATGCAAACTATTCCACTCAGCTTGGGCTTATCCCATTTCAGAGCTGCTGGCAGAGTTCTGTGTGTTTCTTGTGAGTGAAATGGTGGATAAACAGTCTCTTCCTATCTAAATTAGCTCATTATTTTTCATCTGTGCAATTTCTAACAGTGACTGTCTAAGAAAACAATGCAAATGATTAATTTAATGGAACCTCATGTGGAGTATGATATGGGTTATTTATTTAATGAATTTTTAATAGGAGAAGCGGTACACTGGTTAACAATAAGGATCAGTCAAAAATGACATTATAAAGCAATATTGGCATTTGTTGTATTATACTTTCAACTATCAACTATCAGCAGTTGACTTGATATTTAGCCAGTAGAGCTATCTTCCTATATTGATATAACATATTTATAAGATATAATAATGTTTCTTAGAGACTGGGAAAGGAAGTATTCTCTTACTAAAAGGAATAGCTTCTTTGAGGTGGGGAATCAATAAGGTGGGGAAAATGAAAGGAGTTACTAGAAGTTTAGCCTAAATTGAGAGCACTGTGGTCTCTACATCTGTGGGTCCCATGCTCAAGTTCAAAATAAAAAGTTGATGAATGCTTCAGAAACTTGCCAGCTCTTTTTCTCTATCAGCATGTTTGAAATTAAATCTTTTTTTAGGTGCCCCACACAGATTGGATGTAAGTATCTTAAGGAAACACTAGGCTGGAGTTTATCTTCACTTTTGGTAAAGGAAATACATACTGGTTATTCTATAAGCCTATCAAGAAATTAATTCTAAAATATAAAACCTAGCTTATGCCTGTGTTGGAAACATGTGATTGCAATGAAAAGCATAACAAAGCAGCATGCCAGATGTTGTGACTATACGGTACAGCACATCTTCTCATTTCCAATGTTGGCAGTAATGATACTAGAGATTCAAGATTTTAAAATTAACAAGTTCTATTTTAACTTTTCTTATTTCTTACTTTAAAATGTTTTATAGTCAAAATAGTTATATGTTGGAATTTTTACTTTCAAATGCAAGTTTTTAGGAAGAATGTTTATAAGCTATAAATAAAAATCTATAAAATCCATGTTATGTTTCTTTTGTTAAGTATGTAATATAATCTACTGGGCAGCTTGGCTGGGGAAGGAAATTTTCAGGTTAAATAAATATTCTGTAATATTATATCATGGTTGTTGTAATTTATAAATGATAACAGCTCAATATCATACCCATGCTAACTAAACATGATTTCCTTGTATATATATAGTAAGACCCACCAAGTCTTGTTCAAGCTTCTTTTTTGAAAAAAAGTTTTATTTATTGATTTGAAAGGCACAATTACAGATGAAGAGAAAGATGGAGAGATAGAAATAGGGATAGATAGATAGATAGCTACTCCATCTGTTGATTCACTTCCCAAATGGCCACAACAACAACGGGGTCAGGCACCTGGAACTCCATCCAGGTTTCCCATGTGGATGGCTGGGGCCAAAGTACTTGGGCTATCCTCCACTGCTTTCCCAGACCCAAAGGAGCTGGATCAGAAGAGGAGCAGCAGGACTCAAACCAGCACCTTTGTGGGATGCCAGAGTCTGAGGTGGTAGCTTAACCCACTATGCCACAATGCTGGCCCCTTGAAGCTTCTTTGAACACTAATTTAATTGTACATTAGTATCCTCCAAGAGAGTTCTAGGCAATCATTTGAGAAATATATTCGTTGTACTACTAGTTCTCATGATTATTCATAGGAAATTTTTTAAAGGGGTGCCATGTGACCTGAGGGGCAGAGGGAGAGGCAGCAGGTACCCTTGATCAAAACAATGCAGCAAACCCCAGCATTTTTCATTCTCCTAAATGTCTCCCCCCAGCTTCAAACTAGTCTCAAATATTCTCCTTTGAGAATGTAAATACCACTCTGGTATGTGTGTGTGTTTGTGTATGTGTGTGTATGTGTGCACACATGATGTAATGGTATTAGCTATATCTTTGTTTGCAGTTAACACATTTCCAGAGTTAATAAAGAATTACACAGGATAGAAAAGTGTGGAGGGGAAAATGCACCTTTTAGAGAGATGGAAGTACCGGGTGTAACTATCATCTCCATTACGACAGGCTGTTGTTAACAACTCTGAAAACAACATTCTGTAATCATACCTTGGGCTGGTTTCTTCTACGTGTTGTGTCTAGTGAATCTGAATGAATTCCCTGTGGACAGATCTAATGCATTAACATAATTTATATTACTAAAGCTGTTCCCCTTTGTGAAAAGTTTTAACTAAAAGCTTATGTAAAGTTATTAAAACCAAATACAAACACAAAATCCATTTGGGGGGAAATACAATAAAATGACTAGTTTTTAGAGCTGTTAAATAATATAATTTTTGTCACTTAAACATTTTTTATTTTCTCTCTTGTGAAACTGAAAGGTATCAAATAATCCTCAGATAGCTTGAAAAAGTAAAAAAAGAAGTCTGTATGAAGGCCTAAAATAAAGATCAGTTACAATTCTAAATGGATTCTTATTTGATAGCATTATGAAATAACTCTTCTTGTATAACAAAAATTACTGTGGACTTCTCATTAACAATAAAAAAATCTTAGTTTAAAATTGAAATTATATTTCTCTGACTTTATACCACCCCAGAAATAATAGTTCAGTTAAGATAGCATTCAGTGATACGCAATAAGCTTGCTCTATCAGGCAGTGTTATCTCAGGCTCACGTACAGAGCATACAGAGGTGTTGGTGGGATTAAGGTCACAGTCATCCTTGAGTACTAGGGTTTTGTAAGAATTGATGATAAAGTCTATGTAATCATTAACAGCACCCTTGGTCAAAAGGGGAAGAGGACTATATCTAAAACAGTCTCTAAATAAATAACCTCTGCTTTAGTTGCTCATGTGATTAATTCCCCTTGGAAACAACTGATGAGGCAGTTGGAAAACAACACAGTACCAGGACTTTGCTTGTAAGAAATATACCTGTGGCATTTACTATGAAGCCAAGAAGTAAATGTGGCTACTCTATGTTATATCTGTAAGAGATGCCAATTTTTATCTTCTGATGACCTAGCAGAGTAAAGCAAATGTGTGTTTTCAAAAAGTTTATGGCTTCTAAAATTAATTTAAATTCTACCATAAAATATTTGGATTATCTATGTGTATAAAGATTAATATATTTTATTTACAAAATCATTAAGTTGTAAGAAAAAAAGGCACCACAGGCCTTTTACATTAGACTATTTTAGAGGCTTCATCTGAACACTTTCCCCTACTCCAGATTGCTTATTTACAAAGCACTTTCTCTTAAATTATCTTGGATACAGAAAAGAGAAGAATTAGAAGGCATAGCAAATGATTGAAAATATTTTCTATTTCATTCCTCTTTTAAGGTATTAGCCAAATAACACCAGTCTTCCACATAACTCCAAAGTTGGCAGAAATGTTACAAAATATGCTCATCTCTGGTCCACCAAATATGCGTTACAATTTTAACCACAAACATTTTGGAGTGTTTGGACTATGTTTCTTCTGGTCTGATTAGTCAGGTACACATCAGAGATGATGATGCTATCTCTGATGGGAAAACATTCTTTATCTAATCTAACTAGACCAACATAGTGGCATTTTGTTTACAGGCTTAATAATATTATTTGGGAAAGATACTGGAGTTCAAAAACATAAGCAAACATGCATATTATAAATCTAGTTTCTTTGTGGGGATGAGACTTCCCATTCAGGTGGTCATATCATGGAATGTTTACTAAACATACCGACTAAAGCCTTGGGAGCTTTAAGTTTAACATTAATGGTCAATAATATATAGGAAAAAAGTATTGTGCTCTGAAATCTTGGCAAGCATATTGATTGGAGTCTTTATTTAGCAACGTTTTCAAGTTAAGCTTGGCAGCAAAGATTTGTGAGTTTTACTGCAAGCATCATATTTGCTGTTATAGCAGTGCACAAGCAAAAAACATTAAGTTGGGAGCATATGCAGAGTCTTGATTTTGTCTCTTTTCTCAAAATGAAATTAAGCCCTCAGACATTGTCTAGACGATTCAAATTTTCATAACACCCTCCTTTGAAATACTCAGAAAATTGAGTTAAATTGGTTGGGGGGACATAAGTTTACCAGATTGTTGCTTCAACTCTTCATTCACAATAACATGTTTTTCAAGCAAAAATATTTGGGCAAAGTTTTCGTAAATGTCCTTAAGTAATTAATTATAAATTTTGTGTGAATGAGCAATTTTCTGAGAATTGACTCTCTCAAAACCTTTCTGTGAAGAAACTGCTTAGGGCTAATAAATAGATAATATAAAAAATTTAAATATCACTCTTGGTGAAATTGAAGCATAAAACTCCAGCAATAATCTTTTGTTAATTTTTGTGCATTGTTTAAGTGCTTCTTTTTTGTTACTAAACTGTCCAAGGAGTGTAAATTTTATATGAATAAGGCAGATCTTTTTTATATATACATTTAAAAATATACTTCAGTCACTAATTATTGCCAATCAAATGTGATTTAATACCATTAATAATTTTCAAGACATTATACCAGTAATGTGGGAAATGCTTTTGAAAATCTGGTAGTACTCATTCAGAATTCTTACAAAACTTAGGGATGTGATACAATATTTTGTTTTTTATAAAAACAATAATCCAAAAGAATTTCTCCAGGACCTGGAAAGTAAATATTGAGTGATACTAAATCATGAACACAACAACAAATTTATCTATTTTCAGTGGCCCTTAATGACACACAAGCAACATTCTTAGTATTTACACATTACACTCTAGGGTGAAGGTACCACATGGTGTTGGCTGCATTTGGTTATCTTTGGAATGGAAAGAAAGCCCTAACATCAAACTTGATGACCAAAGCGTTTAGGGACAACAAGAAAGAGCTCCTTTCTTACTTTAGGAAGCTAAGTTAGGGTTTCATTTGTCTCCCAAAACATATACCACTGCCTTTGTAAGGAAGAATCAATCATGTGAATGAGAACTGTAATCAAGGTTAAAGAAATCTTGTCCAGAAGAGTCGGGTGTTTGCATCGGACTCATTGCGGCTCAGCTCAGACGAACCAGGGGCACAACCAGGGAAAGAACCTCCCCCCAAAAAACATTAGAGCCCCTGAGACCTGTGTTTGAAATCCATTCCTCAAATCCACCCTGTGACTGTTAAGATAGATAACCAAGTCCCATCAACCGAAGGGGGTAAGTATAGCAAAAACCATTAAGAAAAAAAAAAGTAGCACTTTAAAAAATAGCACTAAATGACAAAGTGTTCTGTTAAGAGACCTTTGCTGTTAGGTAGAGGCAGAGCTTTGTCTCTCCCGTTATTGTCTGCCCTTCAGCTGACATACATGCCCAGATGCATCAATAAGATTACAAGGAAACCCGCTCGGCTCAGGGTTTCCTCTGCTGGGGCTCCTTGAGCCTGTTTAAAGAAACAGGCGCAGGGAAGGCATAGACGCCAAACTTCCCCAGTGCAAGTTCCCAAGGCTGCTCTCCACTCTCTCGCTCCCTCTCCCACCCCCCTCGGAAGCCCATCTAGTGTCACAGAGAGCAGCGGACGGAAACGCCGGGGTCATGGTGCACCACTTCACTTGTTGAGTTGTAGAAGGCAGCGCCTGACCACCCTCACTTGGAAGCCTGCCTGGCTTTTGAACTAGCCCCCAGCTCCCGGGCGATCCTTACCTGCATGTGTCCCTGGTACATTCTGCTTCGACTTCTTCAGGCCGCCAGATGCTTCCCCCGGCGCTCACCAGCGCACCTACAGAAGGAGAGGGCGGTGTGCTCGCCGGGTTCGCTGGGGGCCCGAGCCCCCGGAAGGCGGCAGGTGCCGGCGGCGGCCCTGGGCAGCTCTGTAGGCTGCCGGGAACTGTTCTCCGCTCCGGTGCTGAAAGCGGACACGCGGAGCGCGCGGCGGAGGCGAGGAGCCCGGCCACGCTCTCTGCAAGCGCAGGTCCTGCTCGCCGAGCGTCTCTAAAACTCACTCCTCTGCCCAACTCTTCCTCGCTTCCTGCTAGGCTGCCTCATGTCTCTCTCCCCCACTCGCTGAGAACCCCCTCCTCCTCCTAGCCCTGACGTGAGCGCCCACACCAAGCCGCCGCCGCAGCCGCCGAGCGGAGTGCGCGCCGCCCTGCCCGCCGCGTCCCAGCCCAGAGACGGCGCGGCCGGGCACGCGCGCGCGTTCACGCCGGGCCCGGGAGCGGGCCTCGGGCGGCCTCGGGCGGCGCGTGCCCCGCCTCCACCACGCGTGTGCCCGGCGGCGCGCGCTCGCCGGACTAGGCGAAGAGCCCACGGGCGGTGGTCGTGCGGCTGTGGAACGCTTGGCGCGTCCGAGTGCATTGGTGCCAGCTGAGGGGACGCTCAATGGGAAGAAAAGTGGAAGGCAAGACACGGTCTCTCGGGGAGCCATTCACACCGGCCCGGAGCTGGGATTTTGCAAGGATCCCTGGCACGCCGCGCTGGGGGGTGGGGGATCCGGAGAGTTTACTTCGGTTCTGATCCAGCTCTCCCAAGTTACCTCTGTGTCTCCCGCTCAGTAAGGACTTTGTTCACCCCACCTCAGTTCATCACTGAGCATTTTATTCAAAATTGCAACCCACAGTACCTAATCTAAGGTCCTTCCATGCTTTGTTCGTGTCTCTACCACTTACCTAACGTGCTGTGTATTTCCCATGTGTATTGTATATATTGTCCTCTCCTCCTATAGGATGCCATGAGATTAGGGACTTTTTTATTTTTTATTTTTTTGGTCAGAGGAGGGGGTATTGTGTCTGTTTTTGCAGTGATGTATCCCAGTACAGTATAGTGCTTCCTCGCCATGACAGGCACTCAATAAATATTTGTTGAATGAATAGGCCTTTGCTACATAATATATAGGCAGAGTGCTCTTAATTATGTCTGAAGTTGATGAGGCTGGATAGTTTGATGTAGTCTGGACATTAAAATCTTCTAAATATTGCATAATGTACTTTTCATAAACTTGAAAAATGATACACTCCTTAGACATATAAATAAGCATTCAAATAGTCATATAGATTGATCTGTATGAAAAAGAAAAAGAAAGCAGTGGGCCAGTGAATATGGTAGAATGTCAGTGACACTGGGTGAGGAAAGGCCAGGGAGAGGAATGGGGAAGACTTTTACATGAAGGTGTATTGTCAAAGGCTTAGACTTGGTGATGATTAGTAGGACAACATATTGATGGTATTGCACAACAAAATACAACAGAATCATGCGTGGTACAGTGAGAATGTGAAACAAATATTTAATTCAATGACAAATAAACACAAAAAGACTAAGACTTGCAGGCAGGAGAAATGAATACGCATAAGATTTCATCAGGTGTTAACCATGAACAATTGTCTTTGGCTTTTGTGGACTTCGGTTTTCTCATGTTTAAACCCAGCATGATAAACTCATTGTTTTGTACTGAAAATCAGACATGCTCATAGGCACTGTAAACTGTAGAGTAGCATCCAGTTCTGTTTTCTCCATCCTCTCTAAACAGTGCACCGACAGAGTCACCCAGTAGAGATGCTGGTTCCATCTCACTACCTCACTGATTCTATCCTCACTTTTGAAGTAGGAGGATATCTGCCCAGTCTTCTGCCCAGGGAAGATGCATGCAAAGGGAGCTGTAAATTATAAGCCACCA
This sequence comes from Lepus europaeus, assembly GCF_033115175.1. NCBI lineage: Eukaryota > Metazoa > Chordata > Mammalia > Lagomorpha > Leporidae > Lepus > Lepus europaeus. The sequence goes on along the minus strand of NC_084828.1, from coordinate 99,849,624 downwards.
TATAGGAATAGGTAGACAGACTTGTTTTTCAGTATAGAAAACATGAGTACTCAAGCACTGAAATTTTTAAAGGAAGCTATTTATTCTAAAACTCTAGCATGTTGGTATAAAAACTTTGAAGAAATTATCATGTTTTGATTTGAAACTACTTTGAAGTAACAGTGGGGCCAAACTTTTAAAAATATTACATGCTTATTATTATCTAGTGACAGACTCAAGGAGACAACAGTCAAATAGGTATATTTGTACTAGTAGGGCAACCACTTGGTGTTGAAGCTAGAACTCAATGTACCTTATTTACTCAATATATCTTATTTACAAGTAACTCACTTAGTTTTTACATCCACAAGAACCTCGCCTCTGTGAAGGCATTTCTTTCCTGGTTCATTCAGTTCAAAGTTAAACTGAGGCACATTAGAATTTTAAAAAGATTGAAAAAACAGCTATTCATGAGTCAGGCAGCAGCAGAGGTAAGTGGTGGGGGACTCTGCCAGAGGTGGTTGGAGGGAAAACTTTTATAGGGTAACTGTGGAAGAAGAACAAAAAATGATGTGATTTCTTAAAGTGGAACAGTGTCGTTATTCGGATTATTCCAATGGAAAGTCCATATGTAGTTAGATTTGGTTGGTTTCTGATTGGTTAAGCTTGTATTTACTTTCCTAGAATAGGACTGTGTATGGTGAGTCAGGTGTTGATTTGCTTGTGTAGGTTCCTAGTGCATTAGAGCTGCCTCAGTTTAATTACTTTAATCATTCATTCACTAACATTTATTGAGAACTTAGTATATGTGAGTGCTGTGCTAGGTGATAAAATACACTGATGAATAAGGCAGATGTGGTCTCTACCCCCATGAAACCCACAATTTGGCTTCCTGACAGGAGGATATTTTATTTTTCCCAGGGGAAAACAAATAACCTCTACAGTGATTTCACAATTCCCCTATCTTAGAGTTTGCATCCAACCACTTATTGATAAACATTCTCCCCTCAGTTCTGAACTTTAATCTTGGCTGTGGTACAAATACATATGGCAAAGCCTATAAATATGAGCTTTGTGAGCAAAGTCACTTTGCTGATTATCAATTCCAGGGTCAGTATACCAATATTGTTGATTCAGAAAACCACCACAAAACTTACACATCTCATTTACTTATGCTGAAAATATTCTTTCAAATCTCAAGGAAGTTGGTGTTTGGGTGCAAAAAAGAAGCCTCACATTAAAATAGATATACCAAAGGGAAAAATTATTAGGTGTGAACTGGGTTCTGGTGAATCCTGTGATTTTTATGGTATACAGAATAAAAAAGCTGTTCAAATTCTATCATGCACATAAAACGCATGAGAATTTTGTTGAAATGCAGATTCTGCTTCAATAGGTCAATATATTTATTGGTTGATATAATTATGTTGGTCATAATCCTTTTTGCAAATTAGATTGTAACAGCTCTTGAAAAGAAAACAATATGCATAACTTTCTTTATCCTATGCCTGCAGTAATGATAGAAAAACACCTTTTGTGTAATTTCTGTCCGCCCTTCCCCCTATTTCCGGAATCCTTTTGCTAAACTAACAGAAAGCAGGCAAACTAACTGGAGACAAAAAAGTTAGGAAAAGGTGTGATTCATTTGGAACAAAGACAAGTGACAGCAGCTATATGTCTGCTTTTTTTGCACCAGAAATATTTGAATAAAAAGAGAAATCTATGCCAAATATCTAACTACTTTATTTGACCTTTCATAGAATTTTCTGATTTTTATATTAATAATTTGAATCACATAAAAACAACTTTGAAGATTAATTTGTAATATGTGCCAAACTTCAACAATTGCAGCTGTCATGAGAAGCAAGAAAAGAATGTCACCACATACATTATGGAAGGAAAAGTTGCTAATGAATTTTTAAAAATTATACCTGTGCATAGCTTTGTATCTCACTGGCAGTAATGTGGCCATCAGATTTAAAAGTGGCTGGGTTATAATTGCAAAGCTAAACATAGAGTAATTCATATTATTAAGGCATATATTATTTGGCAAATAAATTTATATCTCATTTATTTTATGTTGTTGTTTTGCAGCCTAGAGTGGATATGATATAGATACAGGTGTTTGGCATGGCAGTAAGGCACTGCTTGGGATGTCTGCATCCCATATTGGAGTCCCCAGCTGTTGGGGACATTGTAGAGTGAACCAGAGTATGAGAGATCTCTCTCTGTCTTTTTTTATTTGTCTGCCTTTTAAATATGTAAATAGATAGGTTAAAAAAAAACAGATTTAGAATGGACATGATTTAATTCCAGATCCCAAGTCCATAAAATATTTCTCATTTTGTAATTAAATTTAAAGATCCTTGTTACTTCGCGCTGGCGTCTCCTAAGAGAAATCCACACTCTTTGGCCTCCTTCTGCCTGCTTCTTGACCTACTGCATCAGAATCTGCATTTCAACAAGATTCTCTCTCTCTCTTTTTTTTTTTTTTTTTGACAGGCAGAGTGGACAGTAGAGGGAGACAGAGAGAAAGGTCTTCCTTTTTGCCGTTGGTTCACCCTCCAATGGCCACCGAGGTAGGCGCGCTGCGGCCGGCGCACCGTGCTGATCCGATGGCAGGAGCCAGGTGCTTATCCTGGTCTCCCATGGGGTGCAGGGCCCAAGCACTTGGGCCATCCTCCACTGCACTCCCTGGCCACAGCAGAGAGCTGGCCTGGAAGAGGGGTAACCGGGACAGGATCGGTGCCCCGACCGGGACTAGAACCTGGTGTGCCAGCGCTGCAAGGCGGAGGATTAGCCTGTTAAGCCACAGCGCCGGCTCTTCAACAAGATTCTCATGTATTTTGTATACACAATAGAATTTGAGCAGAGTTATAGTCTATAACATTTATTCATTTATAGAAAGATATAGCAAAGCTAGCTTTTGCTTTTGTAGTGTTAGTACCTGGGCAACAACAGTAACAGAATAGCAGAATGCATCTCTTGGTCCATTTATAAAATAATCTTACTGTTTTTGAGTTGCCAGTGGACTTGACATAAAATAACAGAACACCAAGATTTCTTGCAGTAATGTGCTAATACCACTGCAATTTTAATCACTGTAATAAAATTAAAGGGTTGGAAAGTAGCAATAGAATCTATTTGGTATTGACCAAATTAAATTTTGCTTATTAGTGAATCTTCCTGCATATTAAATGATATTAAATGGGTATTGAAAATTCAGGATTTATTAAATATTTGAAAAAGCTGAATAATAATGAGGTTAGTGTTCTTGAGGTCTTAAAAAAAATCAGGGATAATAGTCTTTTGGTGATTCAACCATTCTTTTATAATCTGTACAATTCAAACCCTGCTGCCGAAAGATGGTGTGGGAGAGAATAAAAGTCAAAATAACTGTAGACCCAAATTAAAATGACTAATTGGTTTTTATTGTTCAGTCAGAGGGAGGAACATTTTGTTAGAGTTTGCCTGCTTGCCCTTTTTGTCTCTGGCACATTGAATGGGGTTAGCTGGTATTCAGAGCATTAGGTCTGGAAAGAATTTGGAAGCCCACACAACAGACCCCAGGCTGCCAGAGGGGATTGTGAATGAAGAAAAATCTGTGGATTCTAGTGACTAGGAGGTGGCAGCAGTGTCCTCCAAATGAACAAACAAGCTGGGTGCTTCAGAGTTTAGCCTCCTGTTAAACCAATTTGAGAAATTACAGCAAAATAATTGGCTTTTCTTTATTCTTTATGACAGTGTTCTTTCAGCAACCAAATATTGCTTTTTAATATTAAATGTACTTTCCAGAGTTTCTTAGTCCTGGTGAGAAGACATTTGCAAACAAAAATTTCTCTTGCTTTTTACTCCTCCCTTCTACTCTCACCACCGCTATCATAGCACAGATTCCCTAAATCTCTTACCACATCCAAAGCTAGTTTTATCACCTCCATCCATCCCATACTCCAACCTATTATATACACAACAGCCAGATTAATTTCATGAAGTCTATTATTAATTATATTGGTGTCCAACTCGAAAGTCTTTAATGGATACCTATTGCCTACTAACATCCATACACTTTGGCTTTTTATTTATAGCTGTGGAATTTAGTTTTCTACTCAAAGCGATGTCCTCTTCCGTTGGCAGGAGGCCTTTTTCCCTCAGAGCCTCTTTGCTTTGAGAAGTGATTCTGGTTGTTTACTTGATGGGAAAAATTCTGCTACCAGGCTTTGTAAATGGAGCATAGGAGCATATGACCGGTTTGCTCATACCCCATTGGTCACAGTTGGGGATAGGCACATGATCCAAGTCAGCTAATCAGGGTAAAGGGCTTCAGCCCCAGGACTGTCTGGGAGCAGACTGGTTCCCCTTCTGCCCTGGGTTATGTAATGATGGAATCTTGAAGCTGCCAGCATCTAGCACTCCAAATTGAAAAGGAAACCAGCCTGGGGAGGATGAGTCTGGACAGGCTCCAGGGGACAAAATTTTTTGAACCATTAAATAAATCACACCTAAAGCTAAGCCTAAAGTAATCTTTTATTAATTTTAGCTGAACTTTTTTTTTTTCTGGCTGAGTTGTAGTTTTCATCCCTTAAAACCAAAGGAACGTTTGTGAATACAATGCTCTTCCACAAAGTGATTCCTGTCTTTTTTCATTTCTGTGAATTCCCAAACTTTTACAATAACTCTACTTTGATAGTGTTTACCCCAACTCCAGCCCAAGAATACACATGCTCTTTATTCTTAAGATGGATTATCTTTTCCCACTCCTTTTGAATGAGAGAGCATTCATTTTTCAAATTTGTTCTCAAATTGCATTTCATTTATGAAGATTTTCTTGATCCTTGCTGAGAAGTCTTTATTCTATGACTTTCTCTTCATTAGTACTTTTTCCTTTGTTAATGATTTTTGTGCTTTTTCTTTTTTCTTTTTTTTTTTTTGGACATGCAGAGTGGAGAGAGGGAGAGAGAGAGAGAGAGAGAAAGGGAGAGAGAGAGAGAAAGGTCTTCCTTTTTGCTGTTGGTTCACTCTCCAATGGCCGCTGCGGCCGGCGCATCTCGCTGATCCGAAGCCAGGAGCCAGGTGCTTCTCCTGGTCTCCCATGTGGGTGCAGGAGCCCAAGCACTTGGGCCATCCTCCACTGCCTTCCCGGGCCATAGCAGAGAGCTGGCCTGGAAGGGGGGCAACCGGGATAGAATCCGGCGCCCCAACCAGGACTAGAACCCGGTGTGCCGGCGCCGCAAGGTGGAGGATTAGCCTGTTAAGCCACGGCGCTGGCCTTCTGTGCTTTTTCACTACCTGTAAGATGGAGAAAGAACATTGTTTTGTTCTCGTTCTCTTTTTCCCCTTAAGTGACTTGTAATATCTTATATGTAGAAAATTCTCAGTAATAATTGAGAACATATGTGATTTAGCAGTATTTGTAACAATATGAAAACTTTGAAAATAAATACTCTGGAGACAAATTTCAGATATAATTCTTTTAATAAAACATTAATGAAGCTATTGCTGATTATACGTAGAGTCACAAAATGTTCATTCTTTGGTAAATAAAGAATGTGAGTACCAGTGAAGACAGGTACCTTGGGTCCTTGCCACCCCTGTAGGAGACCCAGATGGATTTCCTGGCTCCTGGTTTCAGCCTGACTCAGGCCTGGCTATTGCAGGCATTTGGGGTAGTGAACCAACAGATGGAAGATTGAGCTCTCTCTCATCTTCCTGTATTTCAAATTAGTAAAAATAAACACTTAAAATAGAATATGCACACTTAAAATGCGTATTTAAAATAAATCAATCTTTCACCAGTGGCAGGAGGATGTAATTTACACTTTTTTCCCAGGACAGTCAAAGCCCTTCACTGTTTTTCCTTCCAAACTTCTCTTTCCAGAAATCCCCAAGTATCATCCAGGATTATTCAGCTGATCGCGGTCTCAGGCACGTTCCACACTGGGTCACAATGCCACATCTTTGGGTGTTGTACTTTCTGTCCTTCCGCTTTCCTCCTTACTGCTTCTTCAGGTGTTAGGGGATCTATTTGTCTGCTTCAGCCTTGGCTCAAGTGTCAGCTGCACTGTGAAATTGTCCTTTATTCTGTGTGCTGTGTTCGTGATTGCATAGTGGTTTTAAGCGTGTGTCATCAGCATTACCTCACAAGAGTATAATTTACTTCAACCTGCCTCTTCCTCTAGGCTGTGGTGTTCTAGCAAGCAAAGATTTTTTTCCTATAGACGATTGTTCCTCAGGGATAGGCACAGTATCTGGCACACTGAGGGTGTGTATCTTGTGTGAGTAACAGCCATGATTCCATATGTCTGCCATTCTCCAGTGATACAGTCAATTTTTAGGGAGAAAATATGGAAGAAACATGTTAACTATAAAAAAAAAAGACATAATGATTTTATCCACTTAAAAAAAATAGGAAATTCATCATTCAAAATCAGTGCAATCTTTTAAATTCTAATGAAGAGCTATTTTCCAGGCATGTGCACTATTAACTCAGAGACCCTTAGAAAGATTTCCCAGAAAGGATGTTGGAAATCACTCAGATCTTGCACTTTGCCTTACAGAGTGAAGTATCTGAGGCATAGATAATTCAGGCAACTAACTTGATGAGGGCCTTGTTTCTGGCCAACGTTCCTTGTCCAACTGGAAAGAGTTGGAATTCCAGAGCTTGTGTACTGCAGGAAAAGGAGTGAGAAACACTTGGGGCCAGCACTGTGGCGGAGCGGGTAAGGCCACCACCTGCAGTGCCTGCATTCCATATGGGCGCCAGTTCCAGTCCTGGCTGTTCCATTTCCAATCCAGCTCTCTGCTATAGCCTGGGATAGCAGTAGAACATGGCCCAAGTCTTTGGGCCCCTGCACTCTCATGGGAGACCTGGAAGAAGCTCTTGGCTCCTGGCTTTGGACCCGTGCAGCTCTGGCTGTTGAGGCCATCTGGGGAATGAACCAGCGGATGGAAGAGCTCCCTCCCTCCCTCTCTCTCTCTCTCTCTCTCACTCTCTCTCTCTCTCTGCCTCTCCTTCTCTCTCTGTGTAACTTTGACTTTCAAGTAAATAAATAAATCTTTAAAAAAAAAAAAGAAAGAAACACCTGACCACCCTGTTGGACTTTCCTTTCCAGCTTCCTGGAGAAGCCTAGATCCCTGTGGAAGATGGAGTTTTCTTACCCAATGTGAAGAAGAGAAGATTTGAGGTGGTATGGGATAGATGAAAATTCGATAGGGAAAGGGGGAGGGAGAAAAAGGGAGAGAAACTCCATCTGTTGGTTCACTCCCCAAGTAGTCCCAGTGGCTTTGGCTGGGCCAGGCTGAAGTCAAGAGTGTGGAACTCCATTTGGGTCTCCCACATGGCTGTCAGGGGTCCAAGCAGTTGAGCCATTCTTTGCTGCCTTCCTAGGCACATTAGCAGGGAGCTGTATTGGAAGCAGAGCATCCGATACAGGATACCAGCATTGTAGGCAGGAGTTTAGCTTACTATGCCACAATGTCAGCCCCTCAAATATTTTTCACATAAATGACAGGCATTGAGCAATTATTCTTAATATAGAAATAACTTTTATGAATAAAACTTTAAAAGATAAACAATCCAGCAGGAACATAGGTAAAGTGTGAACAGTAAATTCATAAAACAAAGAAGAAGTATACATGGATAATAAATATAAAAGATTAATTAAATTAAGAAGTTAGCAAACTAATGAGATAACAAATGGTTATTAAACAAAAGAATATCATTGTCACTTGTCAAGTTGGCAAAGTCTGTTGAAAGAAAATGCTCTGTTTTGGAAAGGCTTTTGAGACATACCCTTTCTGACATTTTAGGGGCATATTTTCATTAATGCAAATTTTCTGGAGGATGGTTTGGCAATAAGGAATCAAGAGCTTCAAGCATGCTTATGCCTAGTATTTCCATTTTTAAGAATTTAAAAATAATCACAGGCTTCACTAAGATTTGTATACAAACCCTGATTTATAATAAAGGATAATATGAAGCAACTTAAATGACCAACCAGAGGGAAATGATAATTTATTAATTTGGAATAATGAGACACTACTTATTATTAAAAATAATGATTTGGAAACTAATGCATGGAAAATGTGTTTGTAAATAATTTAAAAGCTTCTATTAAAATATGAACAGAAGTGTGTATACATTTATGAATTGGATGTGTACTATGTATTTATCTACATATATATGTGTGTGTGTATATATACATATATATTTTCTCTGATTCTCCCTATATCTCACTAATCACTGGTAAAAGAGATCACTGAAAACTGACTACCAATTTAACTATTCAATTAAAAATATGAGGAATTTGCAACCTTGCTAGAGAAAACTTTTTAAGTTGCCCCTGAACTCTGGCAAGAGGATGAATAGAACACTGTAGTCTTATTTCACCTGTTCTGTTTAAGAGTCAAAACATGTGTACATTATCACTGTCATCTTCCTCATGTGTTCCCTGAGGTTGTAGACTTTCAAGGGTACCAGAGATTTCTTTTGTAAGCTACCTAAGTGTTCTACCAGCCTAGGTTTAACTCAGATGTTATTTTTATTATGTGATTCATTCCTTTATTGTTTGCATTACCGTGTATATTTCCTGTGCTGTAGAGGGAAAAAGTAATTTGTATTTTCCAGTGTATAGTCTGCATGTGTACTGAATGCAAATGTGCATGCTAATGAATTCATTAAAATCTAATAATTAGGTAATTAGTGTTTTAAATGCTTTGCAATATGCAGAAGTTTTTGAAGGCAGGTTACATTGATGTTTAAGAGTAATTTAGTGATAGTTGAGGTAATTATTTTCAAGGGTTTTGATGGGCTAAGAAATTTCATTCAATTTTTTTTCTTAGAGCAATGGAATATAGGCTCTAGTTAACTGAAAATTTGCTAGTCAACATCTTTTCAAAAGAAGATCAGTTAGAAACATGCCAGGGGATTCCAATTCAATCCCATCAAGGTGGCATGTACCAATGCCATCTCACTTGTCCAAGTGATCAATTTCAGTTCACAGATGATCACACTGATAGGTCTAAGAGTCAAAGGGATCACATAATCAAGACTAGTGTCTGCTAATACTAACTGATAGAATCAAAAAGGGAGAGAAGGATCCAACATGGGAAGCAGGATACACAGCAGACTCATAGAATGGCAGATGTCCTAAAAAGCACTCTGGCCTCAGAATCAGCCCTTAAGGCATTCGGATCTGGCTGAAGAGCCCATGAGAGTATTGTAGGCATGGAAAGCCAAGACACTCTGGAAAAAAAAAAAAAAGAGGACCTAAATGAAAGATCTCTGCAAGTGAGATCCCAGTTGAAAGAACGGGCCATTAAACAAGGAGGTACCTTTCTCTGAAGGGAGGAGATAACTTCCACTTTGACTATGACCTTGTCTAAATAAGATCAGAGTTGGAGAACTCAAAAGTCTTCCATAGCCTTGGCAACTCATGACTAGAGCCTAGGGAGATTTCTGATACCATAAACAAGAGTGTCAATTGTTAAGTCAACAACAGGAGTCACTGTGCACTTACTCCTCATGTAGGATCTCTGTCCTTAATGTGTCGTTCAATGTAAATTAATGCTATAACTAATACTCAAACAGTATTTTACACTTTATGTTTCTGTGTGGGTGCAAACTGTTGAAATCTTTACTTAATATATGCAAAATTGATCTCCTGTATATAAAGAGAATTGAAAATGAATCTTGATGTGAATGGAATGGGAGAGGGAGTGGGAGATGGGAGGATTGCGGGTGGGAAGGAAGTTATGGGGGGAGTCATTGTAATCCATAAGCTGTACTTTGGAAATTTATATTTATTAAATAAAAGTTAAAAAATAGAAAAAAAAAACAAAAGCAGATCATATACACATAATAATGAAAGGTGCTTCTGTGTGTGAGAGAGTATTTGTGGTTGATTTTTCTTGTGGAGTTAAGCATCTGTGGAATGTTACCAGTGTCTTCTCTGTGACACTATGATTTTATGTCTAGTTTTACATTGTGTTACCCTATCCCCCAATTTGATAAAATGAGGCTTGTCATAAAATTTCCCAATAAAATAAGTGAGGAGAGAGATAAATGAAGGCCTCAGAAATTTATTTCAGTGATGTTAGGATATGAGAAGTTGAGGCATATTTTTTAAGGGATGTTGGAAGGTTTTTTTTTTTCAGAAAATTATCATGGTAAAAACCTAGAGTATATGAGATGAGTTCTGAGAAAGGAGTTTGTTAATAACTATGTAAAAAGACCCTTTTTTCTCATCTTAAGCATTCATGTCACTTGTGTCTTTACAGTGGCATTGTAAGACAGAGAATAGGATCTAGAAGTTCTAGGTAACAAACTTTCACAAAGACATTTAACTTTAGGATGAATGTCCTACATTTGTGTTATTTGTAAGGGCCAGATACAAATATTGGCAAATATCATTAAAACCGCTTAGTAGAGAAATACAGTTTTGTAATTCATTCATCCCCGATTCCCAGCTTTCAGTTCTCTGCCTATAGGAACAGCAGTGGAGGTTTCTTATCTTACTTGATCAGTAGGTAGTCCTGCTTGTTACTTCTTCTTTTTGAGGTTCTCCATGTAATACTCACCATCTCCTCTTCATCTGGAAGGCTTCTTGCTCTCTCAAAACTAGTTCTTCAGGCTTCTGTAGAAATTACACAACACTTTGCCCTACACGTGGACAGTTTTCATTCTAAATCCCCCAAACCTTGAAGACAAGGCTGTAATATTTATCTTGTAAAAATATTTATTTGAAAGGTAGAAAGGGAGAGACACACAGAAAGAGCCAAATTTCTTTTTGTTCACTCACCTAAATGCCTATGACTAGATCAGGCCAAAACTAGGTGTCTGGAACTTGATCGATGTCTCCTACAAGGGTAGTTAGCACCCTAACACCTGCTGCCTCCTAGGGTCTGCATTAACAGGAAGTTGGAATTGGGAGTAGAGCCAAGGCTCAAATCAGGCATTCTAAAATGGGTTATAGGCATCCCAGGCAGCAGCATAATCACTATGAGAGATACCCTCCTCCAGGTTGAGGCTTTTAATTAAAGCTTATCCAAGGCTTGAGGTTAAAGGGATTGAGTTCATGAAGTTCATAAAGTGGGGAAGGAAAACACAGGTGGTGGTTAGATGTTACTATTTCTAACTGAGCATTCTTCCTTTTTCCTTTTTAATACCAGGGTAGAAGGTACTGTTCTTCCCCATCATTTAGGGGTGACTTTGACCAGCTGTTTTCTGTTCTGGAGCCCGGAGTCCCTAAATCTAGACACATTATGGCTTCCAGAAATGGTACTCAATGAGGAGGGCCTTTTATTTGTTATACTGAGCAGTATAGTTCCTTGTAGCCTATTTAAATCAGGATCTTGTTCTAATCATTGTCTAGCCAAAGGCCCATTGAATTATTTTTTTTTTCTCAAACCAGATTCCTGAGCCTTAAGGATAAAATCAAAACCCCATCCACCAATGAGTAACGAATTTCTGAAACTGAGTTTATGAGATCTTTCAAAAGTTTTAAAACTCATAGAATAATTTGGGTTAACTCAAGTTTAAATAATCTGGTCATGGGCCGTCGTCGTGGCGCACTTGGTTAATCCTCTGCCTGCAGCGCCGGCATCCCATATAGGAGCTGGTTTTAGTTTCGGTTGCTCCTTTTCTGATCCAGCTCTCTGCTGTGGCCTGGGAAAGCAGTAGAAGACGGCTCAAGTGCTTGGGCCCCTGCACCCACGTGGGAGACCAGGAATAAGTACCTGGCTCCTGCTTTGGATCGGCATAGCTCCAGCCATTGTGGCCATTTGGGGAGTGAACCAACGGAAGGAAGACTTTTCTCTGTCTCTCTCTCTCTCACTGTCTGTAACTTTACCTGTCAAATAAATAAATAAAAATCTTAAAAAAAGAATCTGGTCATTCACTCTATTCTGTTCTTCTCATTCTCTCAAAAGTTATGTGAAGAGGAAACTTTGCCTAAACATGTGAATTAGTATGTCCATAACACTCCTAATGTTGGTTGGTTGGGGTAGGTACATATGGGGTGATATTTTCCAAAGCAGACTCCAGCAGTCATGTTTTCCCTTTCCCCTATTATGATTCTAATTTCTAAGTTTTAATTTCTAATGTGCCTTGGATGAGGAATTAAAATCGATACTATTATTATCGTTATTGCTAACTTAATATACAAAAATATTGCTTGCTAGATCTTACACATACTAAACATAATCTTGTTGGGCCTTAGTTTCCTCATCTGTAAAATGGAGATAACTATGTCTAACATTGAGATTTGTTGCAAAGATTATAGGAAAATTGTATAAAGTACTGATCATAGTGTCTTGTATGTCATAGATGACAGATAAATTATGACTATTGTGATTATAATTATGATGATGAAGATTAGACCTGTAACTCCCCTGATCTTCTATTCCTCTGTCATAATCATTTGGCAAAAATACATCTCTAGTTTCAAACTTTTACTATTTTCATACCTGTAAGACATTGCCAGACTCATGTTAAATTCAAGACCACCAATTGCAAATATATTGTTGATGTCGCTCTTAGCAAATCCTCTATATTACCTTAGTCAATCCATTGTCTTACTCTACTGACCTAAGCACTCTTTCTTTTTCTTATTCTTAATGAGTTACTTCATTTCCAAATTCACTGGGTAATTGAAAAAAGCAAGAAGATATTTCCCATGCCCTCCTACCACTGCATTCATTAATATATTCATATCCATGCCTGAAGGTTTTCCTTTTCTTATGTCAAAAGACAAACTTCTTCCTCCAGAGGTCAACCCTTCCTCCTGTGAACTATATCCCATCCCTCTTATCTCCTGAAGCATTTCATACCTACTCATTTCCCATTCTCTTCTGCCTTATAATTTGTTCCCTCTCTACTGTTCATCTCCATTAGCCTAATCACATGTATAATATCTCCCACCTTAAAACACCACACCACATTCCCCTCCTCTTTCATTGTCCTCCATCTACCAATCATTTTCTTTGATAACTTACAGTTAAACTCTTTGAGAGATTTGAGTATGCTATTTCTATTTTCTCTGATTTCTCTGGAATATAATCTATTCAGGCTTCTGTCCTCCTATTGACCTCCTGATCTGCTTTTGTCAAGGTCACTAGTGACTTCTGTGTCACCAAATCTGATGATCAAGTCTCAGTCCCCAAATTACTCAACCCATTGGTAGCTTTTTTTTTTTTTAATTAAAAAAAAATTTTTTTTGACAGGCAGAGTGGACAGTGAGAGAGAGAGACAGACAGAAAAGTTTTCCTTTTGCCGTTGGTTCACCCTCCAATGGCCACCGCGGCTGGCGTGCTGCGGCCGGCGCACCACGTTGATCCGATGGCAGGAGCCAGGTGCTTCTCCTGGTCCCCCATGGGGTGCAGGGCCCAAGCACCTGGGCCATCCTCCAGTGCCTTCCCAGGCCACAGCGGAGAGCTGGCCTGGAAGAGGGGCAACCGGGACAGAATCCAGCGCCCCGACCGGGACTAGTGTGTGCCGGCGCCTGACCGGGACCTGGTGTGCCGGCACCGCAGGCGGAGGATTAGCCTATTGAGCCACGGCACCGGCCTCCCATTGGTAGCTTTTGATACACATTGCCCTGTATTCTTCTTCTTCTTTTTCTAAAAAAAAGATTTATTTATTTATTTGAAAGAGTTACACAGAGAGATAAGGAGAGGAAGAAAGAGAGAGAGAGGAAGAGAGAGAGAGAGCTGGTTCGCTTCCCAATTGACCGCAACAGCCAGAGCTGTGATGATCTGAAGCCAGGAGCCAGGAGCCTTCTCCTGGTCTCCCATGCAGGTGTAGGAACCCAAGGACCTTGGCCATCTTCTACTGCTTTTCCAGGCCATAGCAGAGAGCTGGATCGGAAGTGGAGCAGCTGGGACTCGAACTGGCACCTGTATGGGATGCCAGCACTGCAGGCAGCAGCTTTACCTGCTACACCACAGCACCGGCCCCCTGTATTTCTTCTAAAAATACTTCTTTCATCCCACTCCCAGGACAAGGCCCTCTTTTGGCTTCCTCCTATTTCACTGTCAGAGTTGATCCTATTATATGAATCATCTTGTGAGAACTAACCAAAAGGTTCCCAAGAGCTATTTTAGTTTCTTCTGAAGGCAGCATCCTTGACCCAAGACCTCCCACTAAGTCCCACCTCTTAAAGAGTCACATCACCTCCTTTCATTGCACACCAAGGACCAAAGCTTCAACACATGAACCTTGGGGGACCCTTCAAAAGATCCCAACCATAGCACCTTAGAAACAGCTGTAAATTCCATCTGACTTACCAGGAACTCTTACTATTTAGGGTTCTTCTTTTTTTCCTCACAGTATATGGGAAGGTCCTAATCATCTGATTTACCTGGAATATTTATAGCATTTCCTTGACTTGCAGGGATAGGGAATATCCAACCCATAGGCTGTATAAGGCCTGGGAAATTAATTTGTCTGGCCCTACTATGGTAACTGCAGGCAAGAATTAAAATTCAGTAAACCTCTAATTTTTAAGTTGATAATTTTCTAGGGCCAATGAATGATGTTATAAATATCCAAATGGCCCTTGGCCACCCTGGCTTAAAGGATTATCTTTAGCAGGGCCATAGTTAAGAGAAACTCTGACAGGACAGATACCATAGAATCTGAGGGTCATTTAATTTATCTACACTTTTGTACACATTACCTTATCTTTCTAGGAACCTGGTAAAGAGACAGCGCTGCAGATTAGAAATGGTGTCTCAGTTCTTTTGGACTGCTACAGGGCAGAAATCTGTTCATTACTATTGTGGGTGCAGGGAAACCCAAGAGCAGGCACTGGCAGAGTCAGTGTCTGCTGAGGGCCTACTCTCTGCTTCATAGCTGGTGCCTTATTGCTTTGTCCTCATTGGTGTGAGCAGAAAACAAGCTCCCTTGTGAGCCTTTTTAAAGGGCCCTGATCTCATTCATGATGGTCTTACCTTCATGGCCAAATACCCCTCCCCAAAGTCCCACATCCTGATGCTACCACCTTGGGGGTTAGGGTTTTAATGACTTTTGATGGGACAGAAACATTCATATCATAGATGACTGCACTTTTCTTATTTTCTTTCTTTCTTTTTTTTTGACAGGCAGAGTGGATAGTGAGAGAGAGAGAGAGAGACAGAAAGGGAGAAAGGTCTTCCTTTGCCGTTGGTTCACTCTCCAATGGCCGCTGCGGCCAGCGCATCTCGCTGATCTGAAGCCAGGAGCCAGGTGCTGCCTCCTGGTCTCCCATATGGGTGCAGGGCCCAAGGACTTGGGCCATCCTCCACTGCCTTTCCGGGCCATAGCAGAGAGCTGGCCTGGAAGAGGGGCAACCGGGACAGGATCGGTGCCCTGACCGGGACTAGAACCCGGTGTGCTGGCACCGCAAGGCGGAGGATTAGCCTGTTAAGCCACGGCGCCGGCCTCTTATTTTCTTTAGTAGTGCTTCTTTGAGAGGTGGCATGATCTCTGTCCTTTCTTCTTTAGTCTAGATTGTCCTTGTGATAGTTTTAACCACTAAGACATGGAGGAGATAGTGCTGCATCCATTTTTAGGCCCAGGCCTTAACAATGAACAGTTTTCTTTTCTTGTCCCTTGGGACAATCTCTCTGAGGCCACTGGAGTGTCATTTTAGAAATCCAGGTGCTCTGAGACTTTCGGCCACAGTATCAGCTGAGCCTGGTCTTCTCTACAACACTGCTAAGGACAGATACGAATGGTGGCATCTTTGCATCTTCAGACTATCTAATTCCCAAGCTGAAGGCCACTCTGTGACCTCCGTCAATGCCACAAGAACTCAAGCCTGCCTAATCTCCTGATCTGCCTAGTCAATGAGTTATAATGAAATGCTTGTTATTTTAAGCCACTAATTTGTATAGGTAAATAACTGGAACAGGCAATAATAATTCTGTTTTGTAGATGAACTATGAACTGAGCTTCAGAGAGCTATTGTGGCTTGGCTCAGGACTTGAATCCAAACATTCTTACTAGAATATTGTCTATGTACCACAAACCTTTATAGTAGCAATGTTTTCTCTCTAAGGAATAGTCTTTTTAATCCAGAAATTTATGCAGTTTATTATAACTTGTCACAGTTTCAGAAGCCTTAGGGCAAAATTTAACACATAAGTACATTAATCATAGATTTTATTTGTTCATGATTTTCTATTTCTAATTTGCTAGCCTATTTTATGTCTTTTCATGCAAGTTGTTATAAATCTTTTATGAAGGAAAGTGGGACATTAATAAATTCATCAAAATATACTTTATTGCAAATTAAACTTATGGCTTTGTATTAGATTTGGCAGATAATATACAGGGTATAAGTATCAGACATACACTAAAATTTATTAACTGTTTATCTGAAATTCAGATTAATTTGACATTCTGTGTTTTTGTTTGCTAAATTGTGCAACTACTTTCTATGCTAACCTTTCAACACTGTTCCCATCTATTAATTTTGGAACTTGTTTAGAGACTTTCAACAAACACTTGTAACTCAGATCTACCTGGGGTGGGGGAGGTGGGGGAAAGTAAGCATGTAACCAGAGTTCAAGAAGATTTATGTACACAATGAGGGAGTGCCTTCACTGATTATAAGCCCTGAGCTGAATGCCAGCAAAACAAAATCAATTTATTTCTTGCCTCCTGTTTCCAGCATCCTTGACTTTCTCTTTCTCCAATCCTGAGATCTTTTTCTGTAAGGCGTTGCTCAAACTTGCTCCCAGGGCCTAATAATTTACATGTTAAATATCTATGGAGCATCTACTAAGTGGCAGACAGAGTAATCAAAGCTACTAGGGGATTGTATCAAGAGATGAAAGGCCATAGGGCAGAAGGGGAAGGAATTATCATATACACTAAAGCAACATGATACACTTTACATTTTACAGTGTATAATGAAGTCCTGCGTGAATGTCTTATAAAGAAGATTCAATATGAACCAAGAGTTGACAGATAAATAGAGTTTTCCAGATGAAGGGGTCTTGAGGGGAAGAGCATTTCAGTCATAGGGAACACAAGTAAAAACTTCTGGTGTGTTCATTGTGGCTATGGTGGGAAGGGAGAGCATGTAGGTTATGAAGGTCTTAATGGTAATCTAGGGTAATATAAGTTTTTAATGTAGACAATGTAAGTGTTGAATATATTTAAACCAAATAGTTGCATGATTTAATTCTTAGAATATTTCTGGGAGTGGAGTAGAGAAATGATGGGGACAGAAAGACTTGTCCCCAAGACTAGACTTGGGGAGTTACAATGAGATAATCACTCAGAGTAGGGACAATGGAAGTGGAGAGAGCTGTGTGTGAGAAACACTAATTTCATGACATAACCTGATAAATGCAGTTTTACAAAAGGTTCTTGAAAAGTAGGAAGCCTTCAAGATAGAGATAATGCTTAGGCTCTTTAAAAATGGAAATGACAATTAAATGTCTCTAAAACAAATTAGGGATTTGATTTTCTCTGTCTGGTCTTTTTTTTTTTTTTAAGGATTTATTTATTTTACTTGAAAGTCACAGTTACACAGAGGGAGGAGAGGCAGAGAGAGAGAGAGAGAGAGAGGTCTTCTATCTGCTGGTTCACTCCCCAATTGGCCGCAATGGCCAGAGCTGCGCCGATCCGAAGCCAGGAGCCAGGAGCTTCTTCCAGGCCTCCCATGTGGGTGCAGGGGCCCAAGGACTTGGGCCATCTTGCACTGCTTTCCCAGGCCACAGCAGAGAGCTAGATTGTAAGTGCAGAAGCTGGGTCTTGAACCGGTGCCCATATGGGATGCCGGCACTGCAGGTGGTGGCTTTACCCACTATGCCACAGCGCCAGCCCCCCTCTGTCTAGTCCTAAGGATTTTCTCACTACCCTCCTAATGAAAAACATTTTTCTGAAAATAATTTTTAAACTATTTTTTTACTAGTTCTAAATTAGGTTTAGCCAAAGTAAAATTGATCTGGAAAACTGTGTCTAGGAAATTGAAGCAAACTTTCTGCTACTTAAGGTAAAGGAGCAGGGAAGAAGGTAGAACCACTTCAGAGTCAGAAGACCTAAGGTTCCTATCTTGACTGCCATTTATTGGGTGTGTGATGATGGTCAATGCTCTTAGACCCTTTGAACCTTTTCTCATCTGCAAAATGAGGACATTAAGTTCTGATTTGTTTGATGGAGTCATCATGAACATCAATTAACATAATGATTGTATCATACAATCATCATTGAGTATTTTATACTACTAACATAAACATGGTCAACATTACTTGACTGTTTAAAATGTACCAGACTCTTTACAAAGGATTTACATATATTTGTTTATTTGGATTTTGTAAATGCCTTTTTTACTTTTACTTTTTAAAAACAATATTTATTTTATTTATTTGAATGAGTTACAGAGAGAAATAGAGACACACAGAGAGAGGACTTCCATCCACTGACTCACTCCCCAAATGGCCGCCATGGCCAGAGATGAGCTGATCTGAAACCAGGAGCCAGAAGTTTTATCTGAATCTCCCACATAGGTGCAAGTGCTCAAGGACTTGGGCCATCCTTGACTGTTTTCCCAGGCACATTAGCAGAGAGCTGGATCAGAAGTGGAGCTGGGATTTGAACTAGTGCCCATATGGGATGCTGGTGCTACAGACCAAGGCCTTCACCCATTGTACCACAGCATTGGCCCAAGATAGTTATTTTTATGATACCCATTTTACAAATGAGAAAACTGAGGCTTAGAAAGGTTGAGGCTTACCTAGCATAATTTGGATAACATGTTTTCAGAGCTGGAACTCTATTGCTAGTTTGTCATGCATTCATGCTAATTCTGACTCCACACACTATATCTCACATGTGTTTATGTGAGAATTCGTTGAGTAAGACTTGTCCAGTGTGTACTGAATTTCAGGAATTGAGTTTGATATTCATTTAATCCTCCTGTTAGTTTTTTTAAGATTTTATTTATTTATTTGAGAGGTAGAGTTACAGACAGAGGGAGCAACAGAGAGAGAGGTCTTCCTTCCGTTGGGTCACTCCCCAAATGGCACAATGGCTGGAGCTGCAGTGATCCTGAACCAGGAGACAGGTGCTTCTTCCTGGTCTCCCATGTGGGTGCAGGGGCCCAAGCTCTTGGACCATCTTCTACTGCTTCCCCAGGCCATAGCAGACAGCTGGATTGGAAGAGGAGTAGTGGGACTAGAACTGGCACCCATATGGGATGCTGGTGCTGCAGGTGGAGGTTTAACCTACTGCGCCATGGTGCCAGCCCCTCCCTTTATTTGTGAAGTGATTTCTATGAATCCCTGCATCTCTAGTGAGGAAAATAAGGTTTATATATTTAAATTATCACATAGAAAAGACTTAGGACTGGAGGCAGTAAGGAATGATGTAACCAAACATTAAGTACTGAATCTGAGATTTAAAGTCAAATATTCTAATGACTCCACATTATTTTTCACTACCTCATGGAGCCTTATACATAAATAGATGTGTGTACCTCCACATGTACTCCAAAAGGAGAGTTATACTACAAAGGAATCTATGAGTTTTACTGGAATGCATTGTTACTAACATCAGGATGTGATGTTAATAGTCAAGCTCTTCAGGGAGTATCTGAGCAAAGTAATGATGACAAAGAAGAGGTTGACTTGAAGAATGTTAGGAAAATTTTATGTCCTGTGCTCATAATGCTTCCTGCTTATTATACCAGTAGTCCAAGTGCTGTTTGAAGCCCAGTTTCATGGAGTTAATTCTGATAATATTGTTATGGCAGAGATGTTCAAACTTGGCATGCATAATAACCACTGAGGGAAATTAACAGAAATCTAGATTTACTGCCTTAGTCTGCAGAGATTCTCACTATGAAGGTCCAGGTGGGGCATTTCAAGTGATATAATACAGGAGTTTTTTGATTCATATTTTGAGAAACACTGACCATACTCTTTTCTGTTCTCTGTCAACATAATAATACACATCTGACGTATTAGAAGGTTTTGGGATGGTTGGAATAAGCAATAATGTAAATATGATCTTTGCTACAAATTCAGAAATGTTTGCATTTGGGATTTTGGTCTGATAGTCTTATCTTTTCTAGTGAGTTTTAGGTGACTTGTGACATACAGCATATATTAATAGCTCTGATAATGTCACTATGTAAACCTAGGTGGTCCCAACATCTTATTACCATGTGGCTTAGTTGCATGTACTAGATCAATAGGTAATATGAATGTCAAATTATCTAAAAATCCACAAATAAAGTGGAAAAATGGGAAAGCATTTACTATCTGGAAAAAGCAGACTGTTAGTAACTGGACCTCGGCTTAAATAAGGAAGTACAGGTTGTTAAGTGTAAACTCGTGAAGCGCAAAAACAAACCACTGAAGGTATGAAATATGTGCATGTATGTGTAGACACACACACACACACATATATACACACACCACATTTTCTTCATCTAGTCATCACTTGATGGACATGTGGGTTGCCTCTATATTTTATTTTTTATTTTATTTATATTTTATTTTATTTTAGGTAGAATTACAGACAGTGAGAGAAAGAGACAGAGGGACAGGTCTTCCTTCCATTGGTTAACTCCCCAAATGGCTGCAACAGCTGGTGCCATGCCAATCCAAAGCCAGGAGCCAGGAGTTTCTTCCCAGTCTTCCCATGTGGTTGCAGGGGCCCAAGGACTTGGGCCATCTTCTACTGTTTTCTCAGGCCATAGCAGAGAGTTGGACTAGAAGAGGAGCAGCAAGGACTAGAAGGTACAGATAACTCTTTCATATGCTGATTGCATTTACTTTGGGAAAATTCCCAGAAATGGGATTGCTGGGTCATATTGTAGATCTATTTTCATATTTCTGAGGTATTCCACACTGTTTTCCACAATGACTGTGCTAGTTTACATACCCCTGCCCTCAGAAATGGATCAAAACACCCTTTTCCTCATATACTCACCAACATTTATTGTCTTTCAATTTTCAGATTACAGCCATTCTAACTGGCTGAAACATTGTGGTTTTGATTTGCATTTACCTGAAGGCTAGTGATCCTCAGCATTTTTTTCATGTGTCTGTTGGTCATTTGAATTTCATCTTTTGAAAAATGCCTGTTTATCAGGCCATCGAAGAAAGAGGTGCCTTTCTCTGGAGGGAGGAGAGAACTTCCACTTTGATTATGGCCTTGTCTAAATAAGGTCAGAGTTTGTGAACGCAAGAGGCTTCCATAGCCTTGGCAGCTCATGACAAGAGCCTTGGGTTATTACTGACATTATAAATAAGAGTGTCAATTGTTAAATCAACAACAGGAGTCACTGTGCACTTACTTCTCATTTAGGATCTTTATCCTTAATGTATTGTACTATGAGAATTAATGGTAAAAATAGTCTTCAAACAATACTTTATACTTTGTGTGTCTGTGTGGGTACAAACTATTGAAATCTTTACTTAGTATATACTAAGTTGATCTTCTGTATATAAATATAATTAAAAATGAATTTTAATGAAGAATGTGATGGAGAGGGAATAGGAGAATGGATTGTTTGCAGGTGAGAGGGTGGTTATGGGGGGAAAGACTGCTATAATCCAAAATTTGTATTTTCAAAATTTATACTTATTAAATGAAATTTTTCTAAAAAAAAGAGTGTTGTAGAAATTATGGTTATCCAGAAGTGAAAGAAAATATACATGGGTAAAAAAAAAAAAAAAACCAAAAAACAAGAAAAATGCCTGTTCATGACTTTTGTCCATTTCTTAATTGGATTGTTTGCTTTGTTATTGTTGAATTTCTAGAGCTCTTTATAGATCCTGGATATTAATTCTTTTTTTTTTTTGACAGACAGAGTGGATAGTGAGAGAGAGACAGAGAGAAAGGTCTTCCTTTTTGCCGTTGGTTCACCCTCCAATGGCAGTTGTGGCCGGCGCACTGCTGCCGGTACACCGCGTGGATCCAAAGGCAGGAGCCAGGTGCTTCTCCTGGTCTCCCATGCGGGTGCAGGGTCCAAGCACTTGGGCCATCCTCCACTGCCTTCCTGGGCCATAGCAGAGAGCTGGCCTGGAAGAGGAGCAACCGGGACAGAATCCGGCGCCCCGACCGGGACTAGAATCCGGTGTGCCGGTGCCGCAAGGTGGAGGATTAGTCTGTTAATCCGTGGTGCCAGCCGGATATTAATTCTTTACCAGTTGTATAGTTTGCAGATATTTTCTCCCATTCTATTGGTTGCCTCTTCACTTTACTGAGTTTTCTTTTGTGGTGCACATGCTTCTTAGCTTGATGTAATTTCATTTGTCTATTTGCTTTTATTGTCTAAGCTTCTGGGGTGTTTTCCAATGCATCTTTGCCTATGGCAATGTCTTGCAGAATTTTCCCCAATGTTTCCCTTTAGTAATTTGATAGTATCAGGTCATAGATTTAGATCTATATTCTATTTTGATTTGATTTTTGTATAAGGTATAAGGTAAGGGTTTTGTCTCATATTTCTGGGTTCATAGATCCAATTTTCCAGCACAATTTTTTATGTAGACTGTCCTTTCTCCAGGGATGATTTTAGCTCTTTGTCAAAGATTAGTTGCGGTCAGTTTTCAAGATGGTAGAATAGGGATAGAGCTTATTGCTCTAGTCCAGGAGAAGATACTTTAAAAAAGTAGAGAGAGTACAGTTTCAGGAAAGAGTTAGGGGAAAAATGGCAGAAGAAACTATGCAAATTAGAGGGACATGTGGATGGCATGGATGCCAACAACTCAGGACTCTAGCAGCTGAGAGCCTATGCACCAGCATTGGAAAGCAAGGTGAGACCTGATCATAGCAGCCCAAGCCACTGGCTTTAAGGTTGCAGGATGAGCCTAGAGGCAATCCAGCTTGGAGCCTGGTGGGGATAGTGTGCCTGCCATACTAGAGGAGAAATAAAAAAGGAGGGATATGTTTCATTCTCCCCGATCATTTTAGAATAGTATCCTATAGGGCCAGTGCTGTGGCTCACTTGGCTAATCCTCCGCCTGTGGCACCGGTACCCTGGATTCTAGTCCCGGTTGGGGCACTGGATTCTGTCCCGGTTGTTCCTCTTCCAGTCCAGCTCTCTGCTGTGGCCCAGGAAGGCAGTGGAGGATGGCCCAAGTGCTTGGGCCCTGCACCCCATAGGAGACCAGGAGGAAGCACCTGGCTCCTGGCTTCAGATTGGCGCAGTGTGCTGGCTGTAGCGACCATTTGGGGAGTGAACCAATGGAAGGAAGACCTTTCTCTTTGTCTCTCTCACTGTCTAACTCTGCCTGTCAAAAATAAAATAAAATAAAATAAAAGAATAGCATCCTATAATAAGCCAATAGAGTGTGTGATATTTTGGACATACACAACAGCTGTGCCAACCTGTGTCCATGCCAACCAACCAGCCAAGTGGAGATGCCTGACTCTGGTGGGGCGAACTAAGAGGTGGCTGTGAGCTGTGACTGTGGGAGGCTTCTGCTCCAGGACTGTGAAATACTGAAGTTGTGTGGGAGAACTCATGGTGTGACTTGGACTTTGGACAGTCACTGTGGGAGATTCCACATACTCAGGGATTCCTGATTACCTGGTGAGAGACATTGTTGGGGAATTTGGACTTAAACTGAAGACTGCACAGATCCTTTGTGTGATCCTTGGGACAGAGCAGATGAATATTAAACATACTGTGGCTAGTGCTCAGGCACTGGTATCCTTTGAGGAGAGGAGCTCAGCTGAGCAGAATAAACTTCAATTCCTATTGAAAAAAAAGGAGTTTACCACACCAAACCTGGGTTTGACACCTTTGACACACCCTTCACCCTGGAGAATGGAACAGAGCTCCATGGCCACACCCAGTACAAGCCTCTAGAGATTCATTGAATGCATACACTCCCTTTATCTACAGAGGCATAGTACAAAGAGAAAAGCTGTCACAGCAAAAAACCAAAAAACAAACAAACCAAAACCAAAACAAAAACAAAGCAGTAACCCACAAGTATCTCCACAAATGCCAAATAAATGCACCAATTCAAGAAACAAGAATAAGGAAGACAACATGACACCCCTAAAAGAAAATGACACTTCAATAATAGATTGTGAGGATGATGAGATGGAAGAAATGTAAGAAATGGAATTCAAGGAATTGATCATAATATTACATAGAAGTAATCAGAAGCAAATGTATGAACTGCTGAAATCCTTACAGGACATGAAAAAAATTTCTCCCATGAAATTGAGATATTAAAGAGAAATCAAAATGTAATGAAGAATTCAGTAGAACAAATAAAAAATGCAGTGGAAAGCCTTAACAACAGAATCACTGAAGGATGGAAAAAAATACCCCATGCTAACAAAACCCAAAAGAAGCTGGTTTAGACATCCTAATATAAGACAAAATAGACTTGGACACAAAAACTTTGAAAAGAGACAAAGAATGACCCTGTGTAATGATTAAGGAATTAATTCAACTGGAAGATGTAACTATTATAAATGTATATGCAACTAATTACAGGGCTCCTGGCTATTTGAAAGAAATGTTAAGAGATCAAAAGGGAGACATAGAGTCCAATACAATAGTAATGAGGGACTTCAATACCCCACTTTCAGCAATGGACAGATTAACCAGACTGAAAATCAGTGAGGAAGTAGCAGATTTAATTGACACTATAGACCAAATGGACCATCATATATCTACAGAACGTTTCATCCTAGAGTTGCAGAACACACATTCTTTTCACCAGTGCATGGAACTTTGTCTAGGATTGACCACAAACAAATATGTCTTAGCATATTCAAAAAAGTTGAAATCATGTTATGCATCTTCTCAGACCACAATGGAGTGAAGCTGGAAATCAGCAACTCAGGAATCTCGAGAACATATGCCAACACATGGAGGCTGAAGAACATGCTCCTGAATTAACAGTGAGTCATAGAAGAAATCAAAAGAGAAATAAAAAAATTCTGGAAACAAATGAAGATGACAACACAACATATCAAAACTTATGGGATACAGCAAAAGCAGTGTGAAGAGGAAAGTTTATAATAACTGGTGCCTATATCAAGAAATTGGAAAGACACCAAATAAATGAGCTATCTATATATCTCAAGGATCTAGAAAAACAACAGCAAACCAAACCCAAAACTAGTAGCAGAAAAGAAATAATTAAAATTAAAGAAATCAACAAAATTAAATCCAAAAAGATTACAAAAGATCAGCAAGACGAAGAGCTGTGTTTTTGAAAAAAATAAATAAAATTGACACACCATTGGCTCATTTAGCCAAAAAAAGTAAAGAGAGACCCAAATCAATAAAATTAGGTATGAAAAAGGGAATGACACCACAGAACTAAAAAGAATAATCAGAAATTGCTACAAAGAGCTCTCTGCAAAAAAACTGGGAAGCCTAGCAGAAATGAATAGATTCTGGGCACACACAGCCTACCTAAATTGAGCCATTAAGACATTGAAAACATAAATAGACCAATAATCAAGATGGAAATTGAATCAGTAATAAAGGTCCTCACCACCGGATGGCTTCACTGTCGAATTCTGCCAGACATTTAAAGAAAAACTAACTCTAATTCTTCTCAAGTCATTCAAAGCAATTAAAAGGGAGGGAAATCCTCCCAATTTTTTTCTATGAACTCAGCATAACCTTAATTCCTAAATCTGAAGAAGATGCAACAGAGAAAGAGAAATACAGATCAATTTCCCTGATGAACATAGATGCTAAAATTCTCAACAAAATTCTAGCCAATCAAAAACAACAACACATCAGAAAGATCATCCATCCAGACCAAGTGGGATTTATCCCTGGAATGCAGGGACAAGTCAACATTCACAAATCAATCAATGCGATACATAAAATTTAAAAACTGCAGAAGAAAAACCATATTATCTTCTCAATAGATGCAGAGAAATCATTTGATAAAATATAACACCCAGCCATGATGAAAACTCTAACCAAATTGGGTACAGAAGAAACGTTTCTCAACACAATCAAGGCAATTTATAACAAACCCACTGCCAGTGTCCTACTGAGTGGGGAAAAGTTGGAAGCATTCCCATTGAGATCCAATACCAGGCAGTGATGCCAACTTTCACTGCTGCTATTTAATATATTCTAGAAGTTTTAGCCAGAGCCATTAGGCAAGAAAAAGAAATCAAAGGGATACACATTGGATAGGAGGAAGTCAAATTATCGCTATTTGCAGATCACATGATTCTCTATATATGGGATCCAAAAGATTCCACTAAGAGACGATTGGAACTCATAAAAGAGTTTGGTAAAGTAGCAGGATATAAAATCAATACACAAAAATCGACAGCCTTTGTATACACCAACAATGCCAAGGCTGAGATTGAGCTTCTAAGATCATTCCCATTCACAATAGCTATAAAATAAAATCAGATATCTTGGAATAAATTTAACCAAGGATGTCAAAGATCTCTATGATGATAATTACAAAGCATTAAAGAAAAAAATAGAAAATACAAAAAATGGAAAAATCTTCCATGTTTGTTGATTGGAAGAATCAATATCATCTAAATGTCCATACTACTGAACACAATTTACAGATACAATGTGATACCAATGAAAATACCAAAGACTTTCTTCTCATAACTGAAAAAATGATTATGACATTTAAATGGAGGCACAGGAGACCTCAAATAGCTAAGCAATCTTATGCAACAAAAAGCTAGAGGCATCACAATACCAAATTTCAAAAGTTACTACAAGGCAGTTATAATCAAAACAGCCTGGTACTAGTACAAAAACAGTTATGTAGATCAATGGAACAGAATATAAATACCAGAAATGAAACCAAACCTCTACAATCAACTTTTCTTTGACCAAGGAGCTAAAACAAATCCCTGGAGCAAGGACAGTCTCTTCAACAAATGGTGCTGGGAAACCTGGATTTCCACATGCAGAAGTATGTAGTAAAACCCCTACCTAACACCTTACACAAAAATCCACTCAACATGGATTAAAGATCTAAATCTACAACCCAACACCATCAAATTATTAGAGAACTTTGGGGAAACCCTGCAAGACATTAGCACATTAGTTCTTGGAAAAGACTCCAGAGACACAGGCAGTCAAAGGGAACATTAACAACTGGGATTACATCATATTGAGAAGTTTCTATACTGCAAAAGAAACACTCAAGAAGCTGAAGAGGCAAGCAACAGAATGGGAGAAGCTATTTGCAAACTATGCAACTGATAAAGGATTAATAACCAGAATATACAAAGAGTTCAAAAAAACTCCACAACAGCAAAACAAACAAGTTACCTGTACCCCCATGTTTACTGAATCTCATCTCACAATAGCTAACATATGAAATCAACCCAGATGTCAATCATTTGATCACTGGATAAAGAAATTATGGTGTATATATACATGAACTACTTATACCATAAAAGGAATGAAACCCTGTCTTTCACAAAGAAATAGATATAATTGGAGACCATTCTACTTAGTAAAGTAAGCCAGTCCCAAAAAGAGCAATAGCATATGTTTCCCCTGGTTTGTGGTAACTAACTTACAGAAGACAAAAAATGTAATGTATATCAGTGAAATTGACATTTTGAGATTTATTTATAGCCCTTGTCTTTACTCTAGAGGAACAATGGTCTTTCTATTTAGTGCTTGTTGAATGCTGTATTTAGTAGAGGGTTAAGCTTGTGATCATAAAGAAAATTGAAAGTATGTCATTGTAAAAAATAAAAGAAATATAAGAAAAAAAAGAGGGAGGGTTGGAGTGAGTGTGGGGGGGTAGGGTAGAATGTATCATATTCTTAAAACTGTATATATTTAATAAATATAGTTTGCTTCTTTTTTATAAAACAAAAAATTTAAACAAATATATATATAATCTGAATACAAAACATATACAAGAATATTCATAGTGGAATTATTTTTAGTTATGTCAAATTGGTGGTATATTCATCTCTTTGAGACTGAATGAATTATAACTCTATAGAACAATATGAATACATATCATAAGCTCCCATGTTCTCTCTACTTAATTAATTTATATATATATATATATGTATGTACATATTTATTGGAAAGATTTCTGAGTTGTAGATAGTTTACTATTTCTTGATCTTAGATCTTGGTTTTTGTTACAAGGTGATTTTTGTGAAAATTCACTGCTCTAAATACATATGATCATTGAAATTTCCTTTGTACGTCTATGTAATTAAAAAATTGCAATAAGGAAAAAAGTTAATACTGTTTCTTTATAGTGGAATATGGGAAAATTTTTGATTATTATTATTAAACCTTTTGTTATTTTCCAGATTTTATATCATGAGCATATAATACTTCTTTAATTAGAAAATAGTGAAATGATGCTTTTCCTAAACACTTTCTCTTGAGGTGTTGATAATAACAACAATAATATACTTTAATACCCATGAAAATAATTCAAAAGGAAAAGAAATATTTTACATTTATTATTTCATAGTCCAATGAAATGATCAAAGGAGCTATAATCTACTTGATTAGACTCTATTTGGTTCAAATTCAGGAATCAGAATTTTTTTCAATATTCCTAGATGATTCTTATTCACAATTAATTTTTAGAACTGGGCATGCATAGTTTTGCAAAGGGGAATGACCTACAAAAGATGAGCAAAATGGGGAGATTTTTGTTTTCTCTGCTATCCAGTCATTTCCCTGGCCAAAGGTGATATTATATAAAAATCTGAAATATTTCCACTTAATGAATTATGATATGTCAGAAAGGTTTGCATTTGAACAAAAGCCTACGGGAAAATTCATTACAACATTGAAAATATAAATGTTGATATAAGCTAATTGCCCAAGCTTGCACAATTTGTGACTTATATATAAATATTGATACTACTAACTCCACTGTGCTCAAAGAACAGATTATTAGTAATAAAACATTCATTTTAATCTGAATTTTCATTAACAATATTCTTGATCAGGATTTGAACATTCATTGTAGAGTAAGTATTTGAAAGACAGAATAGAATTTCAAATAGCACAGCTATTTACCTCTTGTAAATTTCAATGCTTGGAAGATAGTATATACCAATTGAGGAGGAATTCAACTGCAAGAATATCTAACCATGTACTCCAGTGTATAGGATGATGTGATTAGGCTGCTATTTTTTTCATCATAAATGCTTTATGATTACAAAGCTCAGAAAAATTTGTGTTATTTTCCTATAGTCGTTTCCACTCTAGATTAATCCATAGCACGTAATTATAAAATTATTTCCAAGGATTGTCATCTTTTAATGTTTTCTTTTAATCAATGCCATCTGCTTTTCTATTAATAACCATGGTTGCTTATAATTTTTCCCATTTTGTGCTGATGTAAAATTCCCTTCACTTCAGGAGTAGGAGAAAATAATTAGAAAGGATCTTTAAGAATCTACCAAAGGACCTTTCTGAACTTTTTGTTATAATGATTTATTCCCCAAACAATATTAATCATGAATATCTTGACTCTATTTTTGAATAAAAACACAGTTCTCCTTCAAAATCCATTTAAATAGAAGTTTTTCAAAAAAGATAAACCTTTTATCTGAGTGTAATTTTGAAATCTCTTCTAGGTTCTGCTTGAAGAGACTTGAATGTGTTCAATTAGGTTTTCCCAATTACTTTTCTTATAGTTGATTGTGATGTCATGGATGCCAAAATTCTGAAGAGAGGAGCTTGGCAGGATAGAAATACGTTTTCTGCCAGAATATGTCTTCACCTAAAAGAAAAAGTCATTTGTCCACATTTGTACATAAATAAATGCATCCTGAAGTAATTCTAGAAGAGAGAGAGCATCTCTTATTTGACATTTTCAGCAAATGAGCTCCAGATATGTTAGGGGGTCACATTTGAGCACACATTGTGAGATAGCAATGATATAACAGTAACTGTTTCCAGGCTAAAGTGAAAAAAAGTTCCCATGATTCTTTCACCTTTGCTTCTGTGTATTCTCATAAAAAAGAGTCCTATTGGGACCGTCACTGTGGCATAGTAGGTTAAACTTCCACTTGGGGCACTAGCATCCTGTATTGGCACCGGTTCAAGTCTCAGCTACTCCACTTCTGATCAGCTCCCTGCTAATGACCTGGAAAAGCAATGGAAGATGGTCCAAGTACTTGGGCCTCTGCATGTGGGAGACCCAGAAGAAGTTCCTGGCTCTTGGCTTCAGATTGGCCCAGCTCTGACTGTTGCAACCATTTGGGGAGTGAACCAATGGATTGAAATCTTTCTCTCTCTTCCCCTCCCTCTCTCTATGTGTAACTTTGTCTTTGTGGGGCAAATGGGTTAAAACACAGTGAGACCTTTGAAGTCAAATTAGGAGTGTTTATTAGCCAGCTGGCGACTGCCCTCTCATAGAGCAATTCTGGAGAAGACAGCCCCGAGTTTCAGTGGCGGGGAGGGGGCTTAAAGGCAGAAATTACATTTTGGTGGCCTTGACCATTATCAAGCAAGCAGAAGTACAGAAGCCAGAAATATGCTGGTTATAGCTGGAGGAGCAGACTGATATTTATAACTTGTTTCTCTCAGAGAAATAGTCCCTGCTCTGAAACAACCAACCAAGATAACCCATAACCACTCAGGCAGGCTACGTCCTATGGGAAAACCTCAAACTTAAAGACACCCTGTCACAACCTTGCCTCTAAAATAAATAAAGAATTCTTAAAAAATGTTCTATTTTTGCCAAATGTAATGTCCTATAATAAATGAACAATAAAATGCCTGATAATATTGATATTATTTTTGCTTATAATTCCTTCTTATAAGGTGCTAAGAAGTAAATTTGGGGGCTGGCTCTGTGGTGTAATAGATAAAGCTGCTGCCTGCAGAGCCAGCATCCCATAGGGGCAACAGTTTGAGTCAAGGCTGCTTCACTTCCCATCCAGCTCTCTGCTATGGCCTGGGAAAGCAATAGAAGATGGCCCAAGTCCTTAGGCCCCTGCACCCACATGGGAGATCCAGAAGAAGCTCCTGACTTCTGGCTTCACATTGACACAGCTCCAGCCTTTGCAGCCATTTGGGGAGTAAACCAGTGAATTGAAGACCTCACTGTGTTTCTCTCATTGCCTCTGCCTCTATGTAACTCTTTCAGATAAAACAAATAAATCTTTAAAATAAAAGAAGTAAATATGATGTACTTAGATGTAATGTATGTATTAGTGGAACCAAATATCTTGAGTCCTCCTTAGTGTCTTTGGCTGCTTCCCCTGGTTGGACATAAGGAAACTTGTTCTTTCTCCAGAGAACAGGAGAGGAGCAGATCTAGTGGAAAAAGTATATTACACCACTATTTTAATCTCCTAGATGGGTTTTTTAATAGGAATCTGGTGCACAATTGGAGACAAGTTTAAGCCTAAACAGAGATAATAAGTAATGTTTCTTGGTAGGAGGAAGGAGTAGATTTGTGGCTACTTAGTGAACTCTGTAAAAGATTGGTTAGGGTATCCAAACTGGGAGAATACCTGAACACAAGAAAGTATTTCTTTAGAATTTTAAGAGCTCCCTTAGCAAGGTCATGAAAAAATTCTTGCAGAAGTAGGTAAATGCAGTTTCCCCAGCTTTCTCTTCACATGGTCTCTAGCAACTGATTGACAAGTTAAGGACTGTGGGCTTAAATGCTAGATTTCCAGTTCAAAGTGTGAGGGGGAATAAATAAACCACAGATTCTTATTGAAGTTCAATAATAACAAATAGGAAGTCCTTTGGTAAGATTGGCTGCAATAAGACATTTATCATGAAGGAAAAGTCGGTATGACCTAAGTCTTAGACTTATTGGAAGTTGTAAGATAATAGGACAACATTAAAAATGTCTGTGGAAAACAGATATTGTTACTCATTAAGGAAGTAAATAAAGGCTTCTCTTCATTACTTCTTCCACTCCAGCAGAAAGGATAATTGACCTTGATTAGTCAGATAAACATCAAGTAACCAAGCCCTACTAATGAGAAGAGTCCTTGTGCACTGCGAGTTAAAAGATCATTGGAGTGGAATATATGGCTAGTAAATGTTTAAAGTTAGAAAGTAATTCATGGCCTCTGTTCAAGATAATATGAGTGCCACCCTAGTGGTATGTTAACAATAGATTAACCTTAAAATAAAAAATAGAATGGAAACAAGTGACCAACTGAATGATTATCCATGCGTCTAAAATTCCAAGGGGAAACTCCAAATAGTAGACTGTAGACTGTTGGGTTTTGGCATAAAAAAACTGGGATAGAGCAACAAGGACTAAACTTGGCTCTTGTAAGACAGGAGATTAGGGCAAGACTTATGGCTTATAAACAGAGGATGATCAGCTCTTGTCCTGACTGTTGATATACAATGTAATACTTTATCCATTTTTTAAAGTATTACTTTTGTTCTAGTACTATGGGTTGAACTCTGTAATTAACACACAATTATTCTTAGATGTTTAAATTTAACTGAAAAGTGATCCCTGTTAAATATAAGAGTGGGAATAAGAGAGGGAGGAGATGTACAATTTGGGACATGTTCAAGCTGACTTGCCTCAAATGGTGGAGTTAGAAACGTGCCAGGGGATTCCAATTCAATCCCATCAAGGTGGCATGTACCAATGCCATCTCTCTAGTCCAAGTGATCAATTTCAGTTCATAATTGATCACACTGATAGGTCTAAGAGTCAAAGGGATCACACAAACAGGACTAGTGTCTGCTAATACTAACTGATAGAATCAAAAAGGGAGATAATGATCCATCATGGGAAGTGGGATACACAACAGACTCATAGAATAGCAGATGTCCTAAATAGCACTCTGGCCTCAGAATCAGCCCTTAAGGCATTTCGATCTGGCTGAAGAGCCCATGAGAGTATTTTAGGCATGGAAAGCCAAGACACTCTGGAAAAAAGAAGAAGACCTAAATGAAAGATCTCTGTTAGTGAGATCCCAGTTGAAAGAACGGGGCCATCAAAGAAGGAGGTACCTTCTGTTTTTGGTATTTAAGTCTTTCAAGAATACCCAACACTGGGAGACTGGTAAACTAAGAAATTGTTTGTCTTCTCTTTTCTAATTTCTTTCTATGATTTACAGAGCTCCAACACATCCTCTGTTTTTTTTTTGAATAAATTTTTTTCTTTAGTAAATATAAATTTCCAAAGTACAGTTTATGGGTTACAATGGCTCCCCTCCCCCATAATTTCCCTCCCACTCGCACCCCCCCATCTCCTACTTTCTCTCCCATTCCATTCACATCAAGATTCATTTTCAATTATCTTTATATAAAGAAGATCGATTTAGTATATATTAAGTAAAGATTTCATCAGTTTGAACCCACACAGAAACACAAAGTGTAAAATACTGTTTCAGTACTAGTTGTAGCATTACTTCACATTAGACAACACATTAAGGATAGATCCCACATGAGAAGTAAGTACACAGTGACTCCTGTTGTTGATTTAACAATTTGACACTCCTGTTTATGGTGTCAGTAATCTCCCTAGGCTCTAGTCATGAGTTGACAAGGCTATGGAAGCTTTTTGAGTTTGCCAACTTTGATCTTATTCCAACAGGGTCATAGTCAAAGTGGAAGTTCTCTCCTCCCTTCAGAGAAAGGTACCTGTATTTGAGAGGTTAGAAAAGCTGAATCACTTTGGAGTTTGTTAGAGAGATTGATAGAAAAATGCACATGACAAAAGTATACCCGATAAATATAGGCAAAAAGATAGTATGGAGTAATTACACTAATATCAAACAAAACTTATTCCTTGGTGGTAATAATGAGAAAATAGTAATATTACAAGCATTACAAATTTATAAATCAATAGAAAAGAATGAGATCCATAAAAACAGGTATAATGGACAATGGTCACATAGGTGATCAATAGAAGATATGCATTATTAAGATGCATTAAGTATTAAGTATTAAGATGAGAGTAGAGAGGGAGCTTACTGCTCTAGTCTGGAAGATAGTTTAAAAAAAGTGGAGAGTGTGCAGTCTCAGGGTAGTGTTAGGGAGAAAATCACAGAAGAAACTCCATGCAAATTAGGAGGCATTGTGGATCTACTTGAAGGGTGTGGCCATGCACAACTCAAGACCCCAGCAGCCAACCACCTCCATCCAGCTTTAGAGAGCGAGGTGAAACCAATCTGCAGCAGCCCAAGCCACTGGTGATAAAGCTGCAGGAAAAGCCTGGAGGGAATCTGATGAGAGCCCTGAGGGGAATAGTGTACCTTCCAAACCAGAAGAGGAAAACAAAGGCAGGGGACACCTTTCTCTCTCCTGAATCTCCCTGTAATCACATCCTGTAACAAGTGGATACAGAGTGGGTGCCATTTTGGACATACGTAAGAAATGTACTAGCTTGTGTCTGCTCCCAGCAACAACCCGAGTGGAGACACCTGACTCTGATAGGGAGTACTGACAGGGGGCTGGATGAGCATGACTGTGGGAGGCTTGTGTTCCCAAATGGTGAAAACACTGGGGCTGAAGGACTCTGAAACCACTGAGGCTGCATGGGAGGCCTCAGGGTGTGGCTGTTACTTTGAGAAGTCACTGTGAGAGGCTCCACATGCTCAGAGTTCCCTGGTTCCCGGTGAGGGACATTACTGTGGAAGCTGTGCTTACACTGAGGACTGCACAGATCCTTTGTGTGGTTATTGTGGCAGTGCAGATGAATATTATACCCACAGGGGCTCGCACCCAGGCACTAGTCTCCTTTGAGAAGAGGTGAGCTGAATATAGAACAACAGAGCAGAACAAACCTCCATCTGATAAAAAAAAATAGGAGATTTACCACTCCCAACCTGGTGTCACCTTGAACACTCCCTTCACCCTGGAGCACTGAACAGAGCTCCCTGGTCACACCCACCGCATGCCTTTAGGTATTCACTGAAACAGTAGGCACTCCATTAATCTACAGAGGCATAGTCCAAAGATAAAAGCTGCTACAGCAAAAACCAAAGAAACCAATGAGTAGTTCCACAAATGCTGAATGATAAACACACCAATTCAAGAAACAAGAATTACGAACACAACATGATGCCCCCAAAAGAACATAACACTTCAATACTAGATGTGAAGATGAAGAGATTGAAAAAATGCCAGAAATGGAATTCAAAATTTGATAATGGATTACTTAGAAATGCATGAACTAGAGAAATCCATACGTGATATGAAAGAAAATTTATACCACAAAATTGAGATCTTAGAGAAATCAAAATTAAATCTTGTAAGTGAAGAATTAAATAGAACAAAAGAAAAAATGCAGTGGAAAGCCTTAACAGGATTGGTGAAGCAGAAGAAAGAATATCTGATTTAGAAGACAAATCATAGAAAATTATATAGTCAGACAAAAAACAAGAAGAAGAAATTAGAAAGCTAAAAAAGCACAGTTGGGAATCTACATGATATTATCAAATGACCCAACATACAGGTTATAGAAGTCCTGAAGGTGTGGGAAGAGAGAAAGACTTATTAAGGTCTTTTTAGTAAAATAAAACAGAAAGCTTCCCTACTTTGGAGAAAGAAAGAGACAATAAACTACAGGAATCACATAGAACTTCTAACAGACATGATGAGAAAATATCTTCACCACAACACATTGTAATCAAACTGTTCAGAGTAAAACATAAAGAAAAGATTCTAAAATGTGCATGAGAGAAAAGCCAGATTACTTTCAGAGGATCTTCAAATAGACTCACAGCAGACTTCTCATCAGAAACCCTATAGGCTAGGTGAGAATGGTGAGATATATTCCAAGTCTTAAGAGAAAAAAATGGTGAATGCAACATAAAGTACCCTGCAAAGCTCTCATTTGTGAATGAAGGTGAAATAAAGACCATCCATAACAATCAGAAATTGAAAGAATTTGTTACCACCCATCCAGGTTTGCAAAAGATGCTTAAGGATGTGTTGCACACAGAAAAACAGAAACAAGGTCATCACTATGGAACAAAGTGAAAGCAGAAACTCTCCCAGTAAAAATTCAAAGGAAATACAAAATAAAAAATAGGAATATTTATGGAAAAATGGCAGGGAAAAGTCATTTATCAATAGTCACCCTGAAGGTAAATGGCCTCGACTCTCCACTTAAAAGACATAGAATGAGACACAGAAGACCTCGAATAGCCAAAGCAATCTTGTACAACAAAAACAAAGCTGGAGGCATCATAATACAAGATTTCAGGACATACTACAGGGCAGTTGTTATCAAAACAGCATGGTATGGTACAGAAACAGAAGGATAGACCAATGGAACAGAATTGAAACATCAGAAATAAATCCAAACATCTACAGCCAACTCATATTGGATCAAAGATTCAAAACTAATCCCTGGAATAAGGACAGCCTATTCAATAAATGGTGCTGGGAAAATTGGATTTCCACGTGCAGATGCTTGAAGCAAGACCCCTACCTTTCACCTTACACAAAAATTCACTCAACATGGATTAAAGACTTAAATCTATGACCCGAAACCATCAAATTATTAGAGAGCATTGGAGAAACCCTGCAAGATATAGGTACAGGCAAAGACTTCTTGGAAAAGACCCCAGAAGCACAGGCAGTCAAAACCAAAATTAACATTTGGGATTGCCTCAAATTGAGAAGTTTCTGTACTTCAAAAGAAACAGTCAGGAAAGTGAAGAGGCAACTGACAGAATGGGAAAAAATTTTTGCAAACTATACTACAGATAAAGGGTTGATAACCAGAATCTACAAAGAAATCAAGAAAATCCACAACAACAGAACAAACAACGCATTAAGAGATGGGCCAAGAACCTCAACAGACATTTTTCGAAAGAGGAAATCCAAATGGCCAACAGACACATGAAAAAATGTTCAAGATCACTAGCCATCAGAGAAATGCAAGTCAAAACCACAATGAGGTTTCACCTCACCCCGGAGAGAATGGCTCACATAAAGAAATCTACCAACAACAGATGCTGGAGAGGATGTGGGGAAAAAGGGACACTAGCCCACTGTTGGTGGGAATGCAAACTGGTTAAGCCACTATGGAAGTCAGTCTGGAGATTCCTCAGAAACCTGAACATAACCCTACCATACAACCCAGCCATCCCACTCCTTGGAATTTACCCAAAGGAACTTAATTTGGCAAATAAAAAAGCCATCTGCACATTAATGTTTATTGCAGCTCAATTCACAATAGCTAAGACCTGGAACCAACCCAAATGCCCATCAACAGTAGACTGGATAAAGAAATTATGGGACATGTACTCCATAGAATACTATACAGCAGTAAGAAACAATGAAACCCAGTCATTTGCAACAAGATGGAGGAATCTGGAAAACATCATGCTGAGTGAATTAAGTCAGTCCCAAAGAGACAAATGTCATTTGTTTTCCCTGATCGGCGACAATGAGTACCAAAGGGGAAACCTGTGGAAGTGAAATGGACACTATAAGAAACTATGACATGATCAGCTCTTGTCCTGGCTCTAGATGTACAATGTAATACTTTATCCTTTTTAGTATTTGTTGTTGTTGTTGTTCTAGTACTAGTGGTTGAACTCTGTAATTAACACACAATTATTCTTAGGTGTTTAAAGTTTAACTGAAAAGTGATCCCTGTTAAATTTAAGAGTGGAAAAAGAGAGGGAGGAGATGTACAATTTTGGACATGCACAATCTGACTTGCCGCAAATGATGGAGTTAGAAACGTGCCAGGGGATTCCAATACAATCCCATCAAGGTGGCATGTACCAATGCCATCTCACTAGTCCAAGTGATTAATTTCAGTTCACAATTGATGGCTCTGATAGGTCTAAGAATCAAAGGGATCACACAAACAAGACAAGTGTCTGCTAATTCTAACTGATAGAATCAAAAAGGGAGAGAAAGATCCTACATGGGAAATGAGATACACAGCAGACTCATAGAATGGCAGGCATCCTAAACAACACTCTGGCCTCAGAATCAGCCCTTAAGGCAGTCAGATCTGGCGGAAGAGCCCATGAGAGTATTGTAGGCATGGAAAGCCAAGACACCATGGAAAAGAAAAAAAAAAAGAAGAAGGCCTAAATGAAAGATCTCTGTGAGTGAGATCCCAGTGGAAAGAACAGGGCCATCAAAGAAGGAAGTACCTTTCTCTGAAGGGTGGAGAGAACTTCCACTTTGACTGTGACCCTATCGGAATAAGATCAAAGTCAGCGAACTCTAAAGGCTTCCATAGCCCTGGAAACTCATGACTAGAGCCTAGGGAGATTACTGACACCATGAACAGGAGTGTCAAATTGTTAAGTCAGCAACAGGAGTCACTGTGTACTTACATCCCATGTGGGATCTGTCCTTAATGTCTTATCTAATGTGCAGTGATGCTATAACTAGTACTGAAACAGTATTTTTACACTTTCTGTTTCTGCGTGGGTACAAACTGATGTGATCTTTACTAATTATATACTGAATCGATCTTCTGTATAGAAAGATAATTGGAAATGAAAAAAAAAAAACAAACAAACCCTGATGTTAAAATGGAAATGGCATATAAAATTAATTTATTTTGTTAAAAAAATATTATGTAGGATCTCTGTACACTCTTATTTAATGCTATAACTAGTACTCCAACAGTATTTTTTTTCACTATGTGTTGCTATATGGCCGCAAACTGTTGAAATCGTTACCTAATATATACTAAACTGATCTTCTGTATATAAAGAGAATTGAAAATGAATCATGATGTGATTGGAAGGGGAGAGGGAGCGGGAAAGGGGAGGGTTGTGGGTGGGAGGGAAGTTTTGGGAGGGGGAAGCCATTGTAACCCATAAGCTGTACTTCGGAAATTTATATTCATTAAATAAAAGTTTAATTAAAAAAAGACATAGAATGGCTAAATAGATTAAAAAACAAAACCCATCTATTTGCTGCCTACAAGAAACACATCTTACCAACAAACATAATTGCTGACATAAAGTGAAAGGATGGAAAAAGATATTTCATGCTAACAAAAGCAAAAAAAGAACTGGTGTAGCCCTCCTAATACCAGACAAAATAGACTTTAGCACAAAAACTGTTAAAAGAGAAAAAGAAGGACACGATGTCATGATTAATGGATCACTTCAACAGGCTGATGTAACTATTATAATTGTATATGCACCTAATTACAGGGCACCTGGCTATTTAAAAGAAATGTTAAGGGATATAAAAGGAGACATAGAGTCCAATTTAATAGTAATGATGGACTTCAATACCCCACAATCAGAAGTGGTCAGATCAATCAGATAGAAAATCAGCAAGGAAGCAACAAAGTTAATCAACACAATAAACCAAATGGACCTAACAGAGATATACAGAACTTTTCATCCTATGGTTGCTGAATACAAATTCTTCCCACCAGTACATGGGACTTTCTCTAAGAATGACCACATGCTAGGCCATAAAGCAAATCTCTTCTGGAACGAGTGATTCACAGTGGACCTGTGTGGAGAGCGTGGGAGCCCAAATTCGGGACACCAGCGGCAGACTCAACACACCAGCGCTGGAACGCGAGGTGAGCCGAACCTTAATAGCCCGAGACACCAGCGGGCAAGCTGAAAGAGGAGATAAGAGGGAATGAGGCTTGAAACTCCATGGGGAAAATTTCACCAGGCTAACTAGAAGAGAGAGAGGAAAAAAAAAGTGACCGTTACAGACACGAGTTTCTCTCTCTCCACTCACCCCTCAAAGGCTAGCAAAGAACAGGCGCCATTTTGGACATACGTCATAAGCAGGGCGACCTCAGGTCTGCACCGGCCCTGAGCCTAGCAGAAAAACCTGACTCTGGGGGGAGGGGTGAAATAACAGGAGATTAGGATCTAACATGGCAACCCAGTGGGAGACTGCAGGAGAATTGGAGCCCACACTGAAGGCAGCACAGATTCCCTGTGTGGTCCTTGGGAAAGCTTCCGATCTCTGGCTCCTGTGGGTATATCATTCACCTGCTAACTACCTCCAATTCCGTTCAGCTGTGCGGAATTACTTCCCTTTTGAATCAAAAAAAAAAAAAAAAGAATGAAAGAAAGAAAGAGAGATTTACCACGCCTAACCTGGGAGTGTCATCTTTGACACACCCTCAACCCTGAGGAACCAAACACAGCTCTCAGTCCACACTCATCTCAAGCCTCTAAGGCTCCACCAAAAGCAGACAGTCCACTTAATTTAGAGCCATAGTGTAACAAGAAAAAACACCACAGTGAAGAAACCAAATATCTCCAACATGCCAAACAACAAACGCAAAAACCAAGCTAACAAGAACAAGGAAGACACTATGACGCCCCCAAATGAAAAAGACACCCCAATTCAAGATTATGAAGATGATGAGATAGAAGAAATGCAAGAAGTGGATCTCAAAAAATTGATAAGAACATTAAGAAGTTCTCAAAAACAAATTCTTGAACTACAGAAATCCTTCATGGACAAGATAGAAAATCTCTCTCATGAAAATGAAATCTTAAGGAGGAATCAAAATGAAATGAAACAACTAGTAGAACAAGAAACTGTGATAGTGACGAGAAATCATAATGAAATGAAGAATTCAATAGATCAAATGACAAACACATTAGAGAGCCTTAAAAACAGAATGGGCGAAGCAGAAGAGAGAATATCAGACTTAGAAGACAGAGAACAGGAAAGGAAACAGGCAAACCAAAGAAAAGAAGAGGAAATTAGAAATCTAAAAAATATTGTTGGGAATCTACAGGATACTTTTAAAAAACCTAACATTCGGGTTCTAGGAGTTCCTGAAGGCATGGAGAGGGAGAAAGGATTAGAAGGCATTTTCAGTGAGATACTAGCAGAAAATTTCCCAGGTTTGGAGAAGGAAAGAGGCATCTTAGTACAGGAAGCTCATAGAACCCCTAATAAACATGGCCAAAAGAGATCCTCACCACGACACGTTGTAATCAAACTCACCACAGTGAAACATAAAGAAAAGATCCTAAAATGTGCAATAGAGAAACGCCAGATTACTCTCAGAGGACCTCCAATTAGACTCACAGCAGACTTCTCATCAGAAACCCTACAAGCTAGAAGGGAATGGCGAGACATAGCCCAGGTACTAAGAGAGAAAAACTGCCAGCCCAGAATATTATATCGTGCAAAGCTCTCATTTGTGAATGAAGGTGAAATAAAGACTTTTATAGCAAACAGAAATTGAAAGAATTTGTTGCCACTCGCCCTGCCCTGCAAAAGATGCTTAAAGATGTGTTACACACAGAAACACAGACACATGGTCACCAATATGAAAGAAGGTAAAGGAAGGAAACCTCACAGCAAAAGATCACAGGAAGCTCAATTTCTCTTTGACATAGAATTAAACTCTGATGCTCTGTTAAATCAATGTGTTAAAGTAATCTATTATGTTCTCTTGATGTCTGTTAAATTCTAATTGTTCAAAAACAGCTGAATTTTTATTAAGAGCTATGGGTTATTTAAATATGTGCTTATTTTCAAAGATTTGAATAATCACCTTGTAACAATGATCAAATTTGGTCTGTGTTATGTCATGATTTTAAGGAATCTTATTTCAACCAGATATTTTGGATTTTGAGCCTTCTTGGTGTTCTTGACAGGCATTCAAAAAATCAAAGTTTCAAACAATCTGGTCTCTAAAATTTCCAGTAAATCTTGGACTTTGGTTTTTCCAGTTTGGGCCCAACTGAAAAAATCGAAGGACCTATGTCTCTCATAGAGACTCCAACTAATCAGGCTATTTGGATTATATTAGAAGTACTGTCAAGATGTGACGTGGTACCAAATTTTAAGTTTCTATAATGGAAAATGCTATTAATACAAATGTTTGAGAATTAAAAAGTCTAATGATCTTGTGTTACTAGACATGATAGTTATCGTAATGAGAAAGCCCCAGAGGCCTAAAGGGTTAAATACTTGTAAAATCCTACAGGTGCTTTCAAAAATACTGTGAGGTAAGCAAGTGCCTCTTGTTGGTTGATGAGTTTATAATTTTAAACATGGCGACTTAAAGTCTTTAGTCATCCAAAGTTATATATGATGTGCTGCTCATAAAACTAAAGCGTTGTTGGTTCTGTGTTTAGCTGTCCTCCTATAGGTTCCTATGCACTTTTTCCAGCCACTTCTATTGTATTCAGTACTTTGGGATGGCTCTGTAAACAGATGAAGCCAATAATGTATTAACAGTACCAACCGAGAGAAAGTATGGTTAACTGAGGCTACTAAAAACAAAAAGCAATTCAAATCAATTGGCAATCTACGAAAAGAATTAAAGATTTTAAAAGCTATTATTAAAATTACTATATTGGTCTATTATGCTATGTTATATGTGTGTACATATTGTATGTCCACATGGGAAAATTTTATTAAGAGTTTTATTTTAATTGGCTTATAGATAAGATTGTCCATAAATTTAAGCTGCTAAAATCAATCAAAGATACATTTTAATTTGTGTGACCTGAATCTGTGTATCATATGTTTTAAACGTGTTGGTAGAAAGAAACTAAAAACATTTTAGATGGTTGTGCTTAGGTTTACTGGTTAAACAAACTATACCATGTTAGATATTTAAGAGGTGTTTCCAAATACATGATTCTTAAAATTTATAGAAGGCATTGGACCTTCTGGTAAATGTTTTCTTAAGTTGTTATCTAATGGTTGAAACGGTTTGCTAAGTATTCATGTAATATTGCTATTGTCAGCAAGCGATCTAGGACTTGCTCCTTCATTTCTCTATTCTAAGCCCAACTTGTTCTTTCATTTTTCTATTCTCCTCAAGGTAGGAAACTCATTATATTATGAAAGAATCTGTAGGATGCACAATTTAATCTTTAGACCTTATAAAAGAGATGGCTAACATTTTTCTGTAATAGCATAGCCAAAATAAGAACTTAAATAATAATCTCATAGCTAGATTTACTTCGCCATCAGCGAAGTATACAGTAAGTAGAGAAAACCTCCCTTTCAGACCAAAGGGAAAGAAAGTTTTAAAGTGAGAATATAATTTTCCTCATGGGCATTGTCTACCTTAGAAAAACTACTACAGAACATGCCTGTGACTATAGACTTGTAGTTCAGGCCACCGAAGATTAGAGATGGGACACGGCACTCCCTTGACTTGCATCCTCTGGTCTGCTTTAACACAAATCAGGAGGAAAAGAAAGCTAGGCATCAGAAGCAATGCTGGCAGGCCTATTAGTGGCTGATCTGTACAGTGATCTGCCCTCAAGGAGACCCAACAGGCCAGTCCACTGCAGTGGCTTTCAATGTGGTAAGCCTGGGCTTCATCAGAAGTCAGCTTGTGAAGAGCCCTGGCTGCTCTACCAAGAGTTGGATCACTGGAAATGGACCTGCCCTGGAGTCGAAGGATGCCCAGGTCAGAGCCACAGATCTTATTGGCTCTAAGCTGAAAAGCCCTTCCCTCAGCCCAACTTCCAAAGTGACCACTGCAGCTGAGGGGATGGTCAAGTAGGGTCAGCAACATTGCAGGCAGAACTGTCAATTTCTTGTTAGAGATGCCCCCTGCCTTTACCTGGCCAGCTCTCCTCCCAGGCCAGCCAAGTAATGAAAGTCAACAGAGTGCCTTCCCCTAGGAGGTTCACACCTCCCTTAGGATGTACCCCATGTGAAGAGATAGATAGGTCTGGGCCTCTTAACTTAGAAGGCCTAAAGCCCACCAGATTATTATCAAGCCTCATCTGTCAGGTTCTATTTGCCTCTCAATCAGAAAACCTAATTGTAGCTTAGACAGCACCTTTCTTAGCTCCTCTAATAATGACTCTGTCCTTTGTTCTAGACCCTGTCTAGTGCACTTGGGCCTCATTCCTTTGTAATCATAACCTCTACTCTACCACCAATGGCTCTACTC
Source organism: Lepus europaeus (assembly GCF_033115175.1). NCBI lineage: Eukaryota > Metazoa > Chordata > Mammalia > Lagomorpha > Leporidae > Lepus > Lepus europaeus. Next base: position 99,805,893 of record NC_084828.1, on the reverse strand, counting down.
CCAACCTGTGTGTACTGATGGTCCTCTTCCCCACTTAATGCTGTATAATTGTTCAGACCTGGTTAATGCCACTCTTAGGATCATTGGTTACTACCTCACCCTGTCTTTTATGACCTTATCTAAATATGATCAGAGTCGGCGAACTTGGAAGGCTTCCATAGCCTTGGCAACTCATGACGACAGCCTAGGGTGGTTACTGGCGCCATAAACTAGAGTGTCAATTTGTTGTGTCAACAACAGGAGCCACTGTGCACTTGCTCCTCATGTGGGATCTCTGTCCTTAATGTGCTGTACATTGTGATTTAATGCTATAACTAGTACTCAAACAGTATGTTTCACTTTGTGTTTCTATGTGGGTGCAAACTGTTGAAATCTTTATACTAAATTGATCTTCTGTATATAAAGAGAACTGAAAATGAATCTTGATGTGAATGGAAGGCGAGAGGGAGCGGGAGAGGGGTGGTTTGCAGGTTGGAGGGAAGTTATAGGAGGGGAAGCCATTGTAATCCATAAGCTGTACACTGGAAATTTATATTCATTAAATAAAAGTTAAAAAATATATTTCTTGGCAGACATCCTCTATCACATCAGCTCATTAAGATGCTTGTAGGACCACTACTATAGCATAGCAGGTCCTGGCTGCTTCAGTCCTGGCTGCTCCATTTCCATACAGCTTCCTGCTAATGCCCTTTGGGGAACAGTGGAAAATTGCCCAAGTACTTGGGCGCCTGCACCTATGTGGGAGATCTGGAAGAAGCTCTTGGCTTCTGATTTCAGACCAACCTAGCTCTGGCTGTTGTGACCATTTGGGGAGTGAACCAATTGATGGGAGATTCTCTCTCTCACCCTCTCTCTCTCTCTCTCTCTCTGCCTGCTTCTCCCTGTCCCTCTCCCTCTGTAACTCTACCTTTCAAATAAATACACAAATCTTTAGAGAAAAGGACAACTGTAGCTAACTTATGCTGAAATTTCACTAGATAATTCAATTTTATGGAATCGTTCTAATATCTTATCTGAAAATGTCTAGGCTTTAGCCTTAAGTCTTAAGCCTAGTCTTGTAGTGGAGTCACAAATAGCTGTATTTGACTGTTAGAGAAGTGAGGTAATGAATAGAATAGCCTGGATGGAAAATGTAGACAGCTGGGGAGCATAGACCACATTCTAAGAGCACTGATAATCAATAGACTCAATGGTGTTAAGCCTCCATATTGTTCAAGGACATATGTTTGTGTGTGTGTATGTGTGTGCGTTAGGGTACCTAATTTTTAAATGTTGGCCTTAAGTTTAAAAAGGTGTTTTACAGGTTAACAGAACCATGACCATAAGTCATATTGGTCAATTGACTATATTTTCTTTCATCCCTGGTGGAAAAAGTTGCCTTGGTTACCAACTAGTTTTTCAGTCTTGTAGCTATACCAGAACTTTGCCAAGGAAATTTTTAGTTTACTGTTTTCACTCTTTCCCCTACTTAGCTCATCCTTCCCTTTGTCCCAACACAATGAATTTCTAAGGTTAGTACTTTCTTAACCCATTTTTGACTCTTATCTAATGTAACTAGGTGTTCTTTTATTAAGAGGAAATCAACTCTATATTCTGCTTTGATGATTAGAAATGGTAAAAATTAAGTCTTACCTGAGATTTTGACTGTCTGTACTCGACGTCTTGTGAAAGACAAAATCCTCACCTCTTATTTTCCCCCAAAACTTTAGACTCTATCAGAATAGAAAACTACTTATTATTATGTAATCTTCTGCAATAAAGTATTTAGCTTTAGCACCTTATCAGAGACTTTTCTGCCTTCCTCTGACACTTGGTTGATGATGTGATTTGTATATCCTGAGGTTTGTAGCACTCCTATATGTTACTAGGCCTGAAATCTGTTTGCCTTGAGGCACAGAAACCTTTTGTTTCCAGGTGTTTAAGGTTGCCAATGAAATCTTTTATTTCACATTTCTACCACCCAATCTTGCAGCAGCAAAATGTTGTGCTATAGGCAATATTCAAGTTATTTTTTTCTTAATGTAGAAGCAGAATTACTGGGAATAGTCTTTTTTTTTAGCAGTTAGGAAATATAGTAGCAGTTTCTCTAATTGTTACTCAATGAATGGATCCAGACTTCTAGAGGATTCAGTGGTGTGGGCAGTGAAAACTACTGGGTTGAGATGCCCAATTAAGTGTTCTATATTGCCAAGTTTCTTGTTTCTTTAAATGAAAGCAGACACCTTTTTTTCAGAAATACTGTTAGTTGAAATTACCTTGCAACTTTCCAGGGCTTTGTTCCCCAGCTATTTCCCACAGAAGTTGTATTGTAGTGTATGTGCCCAGGCCACCACATAAGATTGTACACAACCTGCTGACCAGCCCAGAATAGTACCTTCCTTACAAGATCTGGGCCAGCCTGGGAAGTACATTCCTTCCACATCTATCCTCTTCAAGAATCAGCATTGTGCAGAATGAGTAACTTTCGTTTCCTATCATTATCTTTTCTGTAGTTAAAGGGCCATTTTCATTGAATTTGTGGAGAAAGATAAAACTGGTTCAATCCTGGTTCACAGGGACTAATTTGTGGTGTAGACTAGGAGTACATCAGAACTAATATAGTGCCCAACAAAAACAACAACAACAAAGCTATATTTTTGGAGTTGACAGAAACTGAGTTGTTCAGTTTTTCTGATCCCAAAACTGCTTGTCTCTCCCTGTCCCTATCTCAATGGAGTAGAATTATCAGTGATTGTAGTTCTTAAATCAAAACAGAAGTGTGTCCTTGACTCCTTCTCAACTATGTCTCTGCTAACAATTCACCACGTCCTGTCAATTTTACCTCCTCAATTGGCTCTAATTACTGACCCTAACTAAAGATATAATCATATGAAAAGATCAATTATCCTTTCCCAGTCCCTCCTTGCCTTTTATTTTCTACCCTGAAGCCAGAGTGGTCATCTCTATCATGTAAACATGATCATCTCCCTTCACCACTTAAATTGTTTCTATTATTTCCAAATAAAAGACCCAAATACTTTGTCACAGAATAAAGCATCCTTTAGATGATACCTTTCAATTTAATTTATCATCACTTTCCTTTGGTAATCTCACCATTCTGAACTATTCTCAGTTTTTGGAATAATGTATTTCCTCGCATCATGTTTCTTCTGAAATTTTTTTCTATCTGCTCTTCACCTGGCTAATTTTTAAGAATATTCCTGCTTTCACTGTAATATCATTTGTAGAATGACTTCTTTGATCCCAATTCAGATTTATGTGTCCACTGTGGCATAATTACCTCACAGTGCTTATTATTCATATGGTAATTAACTGTTTACTCTCTATATGCTAAAACCCAGCCCCACTGCTCTACAAATTATAGAAGTCCAAGATTATCTTTATTTATTTTCCTAGCATTCAACACAATGCTAGCCAAATAAAATACCTAAATATTCACTAAATGCTGAATACTCCTCGAATGAATAAATGAAGAATAGATCTTATCTAGGGATATTTACTAGGAATGAACTTTGTCTAGCACCAGACAATGCTACACGAGGATTATTTTGGTCTAATACATACATATATATTCTTATAACTATATATATAGTGTAAACAATAGAATATTTTTAGCATTTAGGATTTCTAAGTATTATGTAGCTAATAGAAAGAAATACTAATGGCAAATTCCTTTTATTAAACAGATGCCATTCATATTGTTATAAACACTTACTGAGTGCTAGCAATGTGTGAACCTCTAGGCAGAATGTTGTGTTAGACGAAGTTTCTGCTTGGAAACTAAATTTGACAGACAATGTGCAAACATAGCACAGGCTTGGAATATACTCAACAGAAGGAGGAGTTATGAGGCTCTCCAACTTTCATGTAAGATTTTTCTCAATAGGATGTTAAATCTAATACTATAGAGAAGAATGGTTAGGGATATGTTTTATTTGGAGATGTGGAGGTTACCAGCTTGGGTTTAGGAATCTGATTAATAAATCTAACAATGGCTCTTCCCCTTAACACTTAGAAGGTATCCTAAACAACACTGAACCTCAGTTGTCAAGTACAGAATGAGATAATAATAATATTTATTTTATAAGTTATTATGAAGGTTACATGACACTAAAATATTCTTTATGATACCTGATATTTAGAAAGTGTTCAATAAATGTTAGATGCTATTTTTCTTTACACTGACACCATCAAAATTTTATAATTGATGTAACTAAGACACCGAAGAAGTTCAGTGAAACCGTCTATGGTCTTACAGCAAAAGACGGAAAACTAGAATAAGATGTTTGGATTCTTTGTTCTCTCCTATACCTTAAGCTCTTTCCCAGCTTATTGAATGCAGATAGTATTGGCTGAGAACCGAGGAGGCATCATAACCCAGAAGAAAAAAAGAGGAAGATCATCCCATGGTAACCATGTTCTTATGACATGTAAGTATTGTTTAAATTTTTGTCATTATTCCCATCTTATCTGTTAGTTCTTAGTAGTATAGTAAATAATAGGGAATTATGTAGGCGAAGAAGATACCATCATTTGAGGAAAAGTGAGATGAGATTGGAAGAAATATTATCTGAGTAGTCTTGTTCATAAGTGCAGTACTAATATGGTGAGTATAGGTTATATTAAGCATTATCCAATATAGATAAGGGACATAGCAAAATAGAAGGTAGGGGGATTCCATGATGGCAGAATAGGGAAAGATGTACTGTTTTAGGCTAGGGGAAAATAGTAGCAAAAAAGTGTAGACAGTGCATTCTTAGGGGAGAGTTGGAGAGAAATATGCATGCCGAAATTCTACAGAAAGAAGAGGGACACTGTGGATCAGCATGGAAGGTGCAGACATATAGAAGTGTGCATGGAGACAACACATGATCCCCATAGCTGAGAGCCAGAGGAAGTGCCGGCTTTGGAGAGCGAGGTGAGAGCAGACTGCAGTAGTCTTTGCCACTGGTGATATTGATGGAGGGAGAGTCTGGTAGACTACCCTGTCATTGAGTACAGGTTAGAGTGCTAAGGGGGAGAGAGTACTCACCTAATTCACTGAAAAAGGGGCACATCCCTCTCTCCCATTTCCCCCATAATCCAGCTGGCTACCAGCTGGAAGAGGGTTCCATCTTAACACCGGTACTGGCAACAGCAGATTTTGTGCTGTGTCCAGCAACTGGTGGGGACAAGGTGCCATCTTGATACCAGTAGTGGCTGTGGCGGCTCTTGTGCACATGCATGTGATACAGGAATTTTACTAGAGGGAAAAATCCACATTCCCTACTAATTTGAGTATGTCTTGGAGGATTGACAGGCTTCTGGGCAACCATGAAGGACTGTGAGGTGACCCAGCCTCTCAACATATCATAGGCTCTGGGACCTTGGGGCTCAATCAACCTAGGCAGAGCACTCACAGGCAGCAGGCTCTGGAAACCTCTCAGCCTCTTTGTGGACAGGACAGGCTAGCAGGGCAGAGTGGATAATACCACCATGTGACTGTGGGAGCCCTGAGTGGTGAGACTTTGGGAACATTGTGACTACATGAGAGGGCAGAGGGTGTAGCTGGGTCTCTCAGCAATAACTGTGAGCAGCTCCACATCTTCAGAGTTCCCTATTTTCTTGGGTTGGGTCACCACGGGGGATCTGGGTTCACACTGAGGACTGCACAATCCTTTCTGAAGTTCATTTGGGAGTGCAGATGAGTATTATACCCACTGAGGGCTAACACCTGGGTATTAATCACCTGTGATGAATGTGAACAGACTTGACCATTTTCACCATTCTGTTAACAAAAGGCAATCTACCATGCCTAGCTTGGGTGTCACTCTGGATAATCTTCCCATTCTGGAGCACTGACCAGAACTCCCTTGCCACACTCAGAACACATTGCCACACTCAGAACATATTGATATTCAAGGAAAGAGAAGACATTCCACTAAGCCATGGAGAACAGAACAGAAAAAAAGGCATCAGGGTAAAAAATCAGCCAGTATCCCCACAGTTGCCTAAAAATAAATGCAGAAAATGCAAAAATTCAAGAAAAAAGATTAAAGAAGACAATATGACCCCTCCAAAAAGAACACAACATTTCAACAATAGAATGTGAAGATGAAAAGATTGAAAAAATGCCTGAAATGGATTCAAAAGATTAATCACAGGATTATCCAAAAGCAATCAGAAGCAAATCCACAAATTAAAGAAATCCATACAAGACATGAGAGAAAATATTTCTCATGGAATTTGGATTTTAAAGAGAAATAAAAATGAAATATTAGAAATAAAACATTCAATTGATCAAATAAAAATGTGTTGGAAATCCTTAATAGTAGATTTGGTGAGGCAGAAGAAAGAATATCTGACCTAGAAGAAAAATCTTGGGAAATTTTTTAATCAGGCAAAAAAGTCAGAATCAATTAAAAAATTAAAAACAGTGTTGGAGATTTATGTGATTCTATAAATTAATGGAATAGAATAATAACTCCAGAGGTGCATCCACACCATTTGTAATGAACTAATCTTTGACAAAGGAGCTAAAAACTATTTCTGAAGAAAGGGAAGTCTCTTCAACAAATGGTACTGGGAAAATTGTATCTCCACATTCAGAAGTATGAACCAATATTCCAGCTTTACACCTTATACAATGATCAACTCAAAATGTATCAAGAATCTGAATCTATGACCTGATACTATCAAAGTATTAGAGGCAAAAATTTGGGAAACCCTGCTTGACATTGGCATAAGCAAAGACTTCTTGGAAAAAAAACCCAGAAGCACTGTCAATCAAAGGCAAAATAGAGAAATGACATTACATCAACCTAAGAAGCTTATGCACCACAAAATAAATACTCAGTGAAGTGAAGAGACAACTGACAGAATGTGAGCAAATATTTGTGAACTATTCAACTCATAAATGATTAATATACAGAATCTATAGAACTCAAGAAATTCAACAACAAGAACACAAGCAATCCAGTTAGTGGATGGACAAAGGACTTGAACAGAAATTTTTCAAAAGAGGAAATTCAATTGGTCAACAGACACATGAAGGGTTGCTCAATATCACTAGCCATCATGGATATGCAAATAAAAACTACAATGAAGTTTCACCTCACCTCATTTAGAATAGCTCTCATACAGAAAGCAATAAATAATAAATGCTGTTGAGGATGTGGTGGAATAGGTAACCTAATGCACTGTTGGTGGAATGTCACCTAGTATAGCCTTTATAGAAGAAAGTATTGGGATACCATAGAAAGCTGAAAATAGATATACAATATGACCCAGCAATCCCACTACTGGGAATTTACCCAAAGGAAATGAAATCAGCATATGAAACAGTTATTTGTACCCCCATGTTTAAAGCAGTTCAATTAACAATAGCTAAAATAAGGAATCAACTCAGATGTCCACAATCTGATGACTGGATAAAGAAATTATAGTATATATTCATTGTGGAATATTATACAGTGGTAAAAATGAAATTCTGCCTTTTGTAACAAAATGGATGCATTGAAAACATTCAATAATTATTCAATGAGATAAGCCAGTACCAAAAAGACAAATACCAAATGTTTTCCCTGATCTTGGAAACTAATAGAGTGCTGAAATATAATGTATTGAAGTGAAATTGACATTTTGAGATTCAATGATTATTTATAGCCCTTGTCTCTACAGTTGAGGAACAGTGTATTATCCTTATCATTATTTACTAAACTCTTTAGTTACTGTAGGGTAAATCTTATTAGTAAAAAGTAAACTGAAATTAGATCATTATGAAAATGATAAAAGAGGAAGGAAAGAAAGGCTGGAAGCATGGACAAGAGAGCCAGTAGGGTGGGAAGTAGCACTATGTTCCTAAATCTGTAATATGAAGTTCATGAAGATTGTATGCCTTAATTAAAATGTAAAAATAGAGAGTAATTTGAGGATCAAATGGGCCATTTTTTGTACATTGGTTTGTTATCAGTACACAAATGAACAATGAAAGTTTAAATATTTATTTATATATACCATTGGTGGGAATGTAAATAAGTGCAACCACTGTGGAAAGCAATATGGATATTTCTTTTTTTCACATTTATTTAGTAAATATAAATTTCCAAAGTACAACTTTTGGATTATGGTGGCTTTCCCCCCATAACTTCCTTCCCACCCACAACCATCCCATCTCCCACTCCCATTCCCATCCCATTCTTCATTAAGATTCATTTTCAATTATCTTTATATACAGAAGATCAACTTAGTATATACTAAGTAAAGAATTCAACAGTTTGCACCCACACAATCACACAAAGTATAAAGTACTGTTTTAGCAGTAATTTTACCGTTAATTCATATAGTACAACACATTAAGCACAGAGATCCTACATGGGGAATAGGTGCACAGTGACTCCTGTTATTAATTAATAAATGACACTCTTATTTATGATGTCAGAAATCACCAGATGCTCTTATCATTATCTGCCAAGGCTATGGAAGCCTCTTGAGTTTGCCAATCCTGATCTTAATTAGACAAGGCCATAGTCAAAATGGAATTTGTCTCCTCCCTTCAGAGAAAGGTACCTCCTTCTTTGATGGCCCCTTCTTTCCGCTGGGATCTCACTCACAGAGATCTTTCATTTAAGTCTTTTTTTTTTTTTTGTCAGAGTGTCTTGGCTTTCCATGCCTGAGAAACTCTCTTGGGCCTTTTAGAGAGATTCGAATGCCTTAAGGGCTGATTTTGAGACCAAGGTGCTGTTTAGGGCATCTGCCATTCCATGTGTTTGCTGTGTATCCCACTTCCCATGTTGGATCATTCTCTCCTTTTAATTGATCAGTTAGTATAGCAGACACTAATCTTGTTTATGTGATCCCTTTGACACTTAATCCTATAATTATGATCACTTATGAAATGAAACTGATCACGTTGACTAGTAAGATGGCATTGGTACATGCCACCTTGATGGGATTGAATTGGAATCCCCAGACACGTTTCTAGCTCTATCATTAAGGGTAAGTCCGACTGAGCATGTGCCGAACTGTACATCTCCTCCCTCTCTTATTCCCATTCTTATATTTAACAGGTATCACTTCTCAGTTAAATTTAAACACCTAAGAATAAATGTGTTAATTAAAGAATTCAACCAATGGTATTAAGTAGAACAAAAAATACTAAAATTAATAAAATAGTTAATTGTTCCTTTACAATCAGGACAAGGGCTGATCAAGTCATTGTTTCTCATAGTGTCATCTCATTTGACTACTACAAGTTTCCTTTTAGGTGCTCAGTTGTCACAGATCAAGAAGAACATGTGATATTTGTCCATTTGGGACTGGCTTATTTCACTCAGCATGAGGTATTCCAGATTCCTCCATTTTGCTGCAAATGACCGGATTTCATTGTTTTTTTTTTTTTTACTGCTGTGTAGTATTCTATAGAGTTCATGTCCCATAATTTCTTTATCCAGTCTATGTTGATGGGCATTTAGCTTGATTCCAGGTCTTAGCTATTGTGAATCGAGCTGCAATAAACATTAAGGTGCAGGCAGCTTTTTTGTTTGCCAATTTAATTTCCTTTGGGTAAATTCCAAGGAGTGGGATGGCTAGGTTGTATGGTAGGGTTATATTCAGGTTTCTGAGGAATCTCCAGACTGACTTCCATAGTGGCTTAACCAGTTTGCATTCCCACCAACAGTGGGTTAGTGTCCGATTTCCCCCACATCCTCCCCAGCATCTGTTGTTGGTAGATTTCTTTATGTGAGCCATTCTAACTGTGGTGAGGTGAAACCTCATTGTGGTTTTGATTTGCATTTCTCTGATGGCTAGTGATCCTGAACATTTTTTCATGTGTCTGTTGGCCATTTGGATTTCCTCTTTTGAAAAATGTCTATTGAGGTCCTTGGTCCATCTCTTAAGTGGGTTGTTTGTTTTGTTGTTGTGGAGTTTCTTGATCTCTTTGTAGTGTTCATTCAGGAGCATGTTGTTCAGTCTCCATGTGTTTGCATATGCTCTAGGGATTCCTGAGTTGCTAATTTCCAACTTCATTCCACTGTGGTCTGAGAAGCTGCATCATATGATTCTAATTCTTTTGAATTTGCTTAGACTTGCTTTATGGCCTAGTATATGGTCAATCCTAGAGTAGGTTCCATGCACTGCTGAGAATATAAATTCTTTATGTGTAGGATGAAAAGTTCTGTAGATATCTGTTGGATACATTTGGGCTATAGTGTCATTTAAATCTACTGTTTCCTTGTTGATCTTCTGTCCAGTTGATCTGTCTATTTCTGAGAGTGGAGTATTGAAGTCCCACAGTACTATTGTATTGGGGTCTACATCTCCCTTTAAGTCCCTTAGCATATCTTTGAAATAAACCAGTGCCCTGTAATTAGGTGCATACACATTGATAATCATTATATCTTCCTGTTGAATGGATCCCTTAATCATTATATAGTGCCCCTCTTTGTATTTCTTAACAGATTTTATATTAAAGTTTATTTTGTCTGATATTAAGATGGCTACACCCACTCTTTTTTTCATCTCTGTTGGCATGGTATATATTTTCCAGCCTTTCACTTTCAGTCTGCATGCATCTTTATTGGAAAGATGTGTTTCTTGTAAGCAGCAAATAGATGGGTTTTGGTTTTTGATCGATTCATCAGTCTGTGTCATTTAACTGGAATATTGAGTCCATTAACGTTCAATGTGACTATTGTTATTAGTAACTTTGCCCTGCCATTTTCTCGAAGATATTTTATAATATATGCTTTGAAGTTCATGTGATCTTTTACTGGGAGGTTTCTTTCCTTTACCATCTTTCATATTGATGCCCGTGTTTCTGTGTGTAACACATCTTTAAGCATCTTTTGCAGGGCTGGATGAGTGGCAACAAATTCTTTCAATTTCTGTTTGCTATGCAAGGTTTTTATTTCACCTTCATTCACAAATGAGAGCTTTGCAGGATATAATATTCTGGGCTGGCAGTTTTCCTTTCTTAGTACCTGGGCTATGTCTCACCATTCCCTCCTAGCCTGTAGAGTTTCTGATGAGAAGTCTGCTGTGAGTATCATTGGGTATCCCCTCTGAGAGTAATCTGGCGTTTCTCTCTTGCACCTTTTAGAATCTTTTCTTTATGTTTCACTGTGGTGAGTTTGGTTACAACGTGTCGTGGTGAGGATCTCTTTTGGTCATGTTTATTAGGGGTCCTATGAGCTTCCTGTACTAGGATGTCTCTGTCCTTCTCCAGACCTGGGAAGTTCTTTGCAAGTATCTCACTAAAAAGGCCTTCTAATCCTTTTTCCCTCTCCATGCCTTTAGGAACTCCTAGAAACTGAGTTTGGGTTTTTAATAGTATCCTGTAGATTCTCAACAATATTTTTTAGATTTCTAATTTCCTCTTCTTTTCTTTGGTTTGACTGTATACTTTTCTGTCCTCTGTTTCTAAGTCCGATATTCTCTCTTCTGCCTCACTGATTCTGTTTTTAAGGCTCTCAAATGTGTTTTTCATTTGATCTATTGAATTCTTCAATTCATTTTGATTTCTATTCACTATCACAATTTCATGTTCTACTAGTTTTTGCATTTCATTTTGATTTCTCTTATGATTTATTTTCACAAGAGAGATTTTTCTATCCTGTCCAGTAAGGATTTCTGTAGTTGAAGAATTTGTTTTTGAGAACTTCTTAATGTTCTTATCAATATTTTGAGGTCCACTTCTTGCATTTCTTCTATGTCATCATCTTTCTAATATTTTTTTTTTTTGACAGGCAGAGTGGACAGTGAGAGAGAGAGAGAGACAGAGAGAAAGGTCTTCCTTTGCCATTGGTTCACCCTCCAATGGCCGCCGCGGTAGCGCGCTGCGGCCAGCGCACCGCGCTGATCCGATGGCAGGAGCCAGGTTCTTATCCTGGTCTCCCATGGGGTGCAGGGCCCAAACACTTGGGCCATCCTCCACTGCACTCCCTGGCCACAGCAGAGAGCTGGCCTGGAAGAGGGGCAACCGGGACAGGATCGGTGCCCCAACCGGGACTAGAACCCGGTGTGCCGGCGCCGCTAGGCGGAGGATTAGCCTAGTGAGCCGCGGCGCCGGCCTCTTTCTAATATTGAATTGGGGTGTCTTGTTCATTTGGGTTGTCATAATATCTTCCTTGTACTTGTTTCCTCAGTTTCTGCATTTGTGGAAATATTCTTTGGTTTCTTCGCTGTGGTGTTTTTTTCTCGTTATACTATGACTCTAGATTAAGTGGACTGTTTCCTTTAGTGGATCCTTAGAGGCTGTGATGGGTGTGGCCAGAGAGCTCTGTTTGGTTCTTTAGGGTTAAAGTTGTGCCTAAAGTGACACACCCAGGTTATGAGTGGTAAATTCTCTCTCTCTCTCTCTCTCTTAATTCAGAGGGAAGTAATTCCGCACAGCTGAGTGGAATTGAAGGTAGTCAGTGTCTGAAATCTGGCCCCTGTGAGTATCTCTGCAGTCTCCCACTGAGTTGCCAAGGTTACCAAGTTTGTCCCAAGTTTGTGTACTCTTGGGAGAGTACTCATGACTCTGTGAGTTCTCTCCTGCACCTTCAGTTTTTCACAGTCTCAGTTCATTAGCCCCACACATTCACTATTTCCTAACTTCCTGTTATTTCTCCCCAACAGAGTCATGTTTTTCTGCTTGGGTGATGGTGGGTGCCACTTTTATGTATGTCCAAAATGGCGCCTGCTCTTTATCTTACTAACTTTTGTAAGGTGAGTATATAGAGAGAATCATGTCTGTGCTGGTCCCTTTTATTTATTTATTTTTTTCACTCCTCTAGTTAGCCTGGTGAACATTCCCCAGTGGGGCTTCAAGCCTCATCCCGTCTAGGCTCTTCCTGTCATTTCCCTGCCAATGTCTCGGGCTACTGAGGTTTCGCCTCACCTCCCTTTCCAGCACTGGTGCATAGTCTCTGCGGCTGGGCTCCTGAGTCATGGGAGCCCTTGGCTTCCATGTAGATCCACCATGCCCCTCTAGTTCCAGAAGAGTTTCCTCTGCAGTTTTTTTCCCCAAATCTTTCCCTGAAACTACAGTATCTCCACTTTTATTAAACTATCTTTTCCCGGACTATCAGTGCACGCCCTCACTATTCCACCATCTTGGCTCCTCGATTCTTGACAAATTCAATAAGTTTATACATTGTATAAAAGGTTGTGTCTTCAATAAATGGTGCCATGAAAATCAGTTATCTATATACAGAAGAAAGAAACTAGATCTCTATCTATTACCATATAAGATAAATCAATTCAAAATGTATAAAAATAAATTGTAAGACCTGAAACTTTGAAATACTAGTGAAAATATAAGATAAATACTTCAGGACATTGGTTTGCAAAATCATTTTTTAGATGTGACCACTAAAGACTAGGCAACAAAAGCAAAGTTGGCAAATGAGACACATCAAACTAAAAGGAATTTGTACTGTAAAGGAAGTAATCAACAGAGTTAAGGGACAACTTACAGAATGGGAGATAATTTCATAAGATATTCATCTGACAAAGTATTAATTTCCAGAATACATAAGGGACTTACAGTGTTCAGTAGCAAAAAACAAATATATGGATTGGCTGATTGGGTTAAGGAACAAAACCCATCTTTTTGCTGCTTACAAGAAACTCATCTTTCCAACAATGATGCATAAAGACTGAAAGTGAAAGGCTGGAAAATATATACCATGCCAACAGAAATGAAAAAAAGAGTGGGTGTAGCCATCTTAATATCGGACAACATAAACTTTACCACAAAAACTGTTAGGAGAGACAAAGAGGAGCACTATTTAATGATTAAGGGATCCATTCAACAGGAATTTATAACGATTATCAATGTATATGCACCTAATTACAGGGCACCGGTTTATTTAAAAGACTTGTTAAGGGAATTAAAGGGAGACATAGACCCCAATACAATAGTACTGTGGGACTTCAATACTCCACTCTCAGAGATAGACAGATCAACAGGACAGAAGATCAACAAGGAGACAGTAGATTTAAATGACACTATAGCTCAAATGGATCTAACAGATATCTACAGAACATTTCACCCTACATCTAAGGACTTTACATTCTTCTCAGCAGAACATGGAACCTACTCTAGGATTGACCACATACTAGGCCATAAAGCAAGTCTCAGCAAATTCAAAAGAATTAGAATCATACCATGCAGCTTCTCAGACCACAGTGGAATGAAGTTGGAAATTAGCAACTCGGGAATCCCTAGAGCACAACACATGGAGACTGAACAATATGCTCCTTAATGAACAATGGGTCATAGAAGAAATTAAAAGAGAAATCAAAAATTTTCTGGAAGTAAATGAGGATAACAGCACAACATACCAAAACCTATGGGATACAGCAAAAGCAGTGTTAAGAGGAAAGTTTATATCAATAGGTGCCTACATCAAGAAATTGGAAAGGCACCAAATAGATGAGCTTTCAGTTCATCTCAAGGATCTAGAAAATCTGCAGCAAACCAAACCCAAACACAGTAGGAGAAGAGAAATAATTAAAATCAGAGAAGAAATCAACAGGATTGAATCCAAAAAAACATTACAAAAAATCAGCCAAACGAGGAGCTGGTTTTTTGAAAAAATAAACAAAATTGACACCCCATTGGCCCAACTAACTAAAAAAAGAAGAGAAAAGACCCAAATCAATAGGATCAGAGATGAAAAGGGAAACGTAACAATAAACACCACAGAAATAAAAAGAATCATTAGAAATTACTACAAGGACTTGTATTCCAGCAAACAGGGAAATCTATCAGAAATGGACAGATTGTTGGACACATACAACCTACCTAAATTGAGCCAGGAAGACATAGAAAGCATAAACAGACCCATAACTGAGACAGAAATTGAAACAGTAATAAAGGCCCTCCCAACAAAGAAAAGCCCAGGACCAGATGGATTCACTGCTGAATTCTACCAGACATTCAAAGAAGAATTAACTCCAATTCTTCTCAAACTATTCAAAACTATTCAAAAAGATGGAATCCTCCCAAATTCTTTCTATGAAGCCACCATCACCTTAATTCCTAAGCCGGAAAAAGAAGCAGCATTGAAAGAGAATTACAGACCAATATCCCTGATGAACATAGATGCAAAAATCCTCAATAAAATTCTTGCCAATAGAATGCAACATCACATCAGAAAGATCATCCACCCAGACCAAGTGGGATTTATCCCTGGTATGCAGGGATGGTTCAACGTTCGCAGAACAATCAACATAATACACTACATTAACAGATTGCAGAAGAAAAACCATATGATTCTCTCAATAGACGCAGAGAAAGCATTTGATAAAATACAACACCCTTTCATGATGAAAACTCTAAGCAAACTGGATATAGAAGGAACATTCCTCAATACAATCAAAGCAATATATGAAAAGCCCACGGCCAACATCCTATTGAATGGGGAAAAGTTAGAAGCATTTACGCTGAGATCTGGTACCAGACAGGGATGCTTACTCTCACCACTGCTATTCAACATAGTTCTGTAAGTTTTAGCCAGAGCTATTAGGCAAGAAAAAGAAATTAAAGGGATACAAATTGGGAAGGAAGAACTCAAACTATCCCTCTTTGCAGATTATATGATTCTTTATTTAGGGGAGACAAAGAACTCTACTAAGAGACTACTGAAACTCATCGAAGAGTTTGGCAAAGTAGCAGGATATAAAATCAATGCACAAAAATCAACAGCCTTTGTATACACAGGCTGAGGAAGAACTTCTAAGGCCAATCCCATTCTCAATAGCTACAAAAACAATCAAATATCTTGGAATAAACTTAACCAAGGACGTTAAAGATCTCTACGATGAAAATTACAAAACATTAAAGAAAGAAATAGAAGAGGATACCAAAAAATAGAGAAATCTTCCATGCTCATGTATTGGAAGAATCAATATCATCAAAATGTCTATTCTCCCAAAAGGAATTTATACATTCAATGCTATACCAATCAAGATACTGAAGACCTTCTTCTCAGATCTGGAAAAAATGATGCTGAAATTCATATGGAGACACAGGAGACCTCAAATAGCCAAAGCAATCTTGTACAACATAAAGAAATCCGGAGGCATCACAATACCAGATTTCAGGACATACTACAGGGCAGTTGTTATCAAAACAGCATGGTACTGGTACAGAAACAGATGGATAGACCAATGGAACAGAATAGAAACATCAGAAATCAATCCAAACATCTACAGCCAACTCATATTGGATCAAGGATCCAAAACGAATCCCTGGAATAAGGACAGTCTATTCAATAAATGGTGCTGGGAAAATTGGATTTCCACATGCAGAAGCTTGAAGCAAGACCCCTACCTTTCACCTTACACAAAAATTCACTCAACATGGATTAAAGACTTAAATCTATGACCAGACACCATCAAATTATTAGAGAGCATTGGAGAAACCCTGCAAGATACAGGTACAGGCAAAGACTTCTTGGAAAAGACCCCAGAAGCACAGGCAGTCAAAACCAAAATTAACATTTGGGATTGCCTCAAATTGAGAAGTTTCTGTACTTCAAAAGAAACAGTCAGGAAAGTGAAGAGGCAACCGACAGAATGGGAAAAAAATATTTGCAAACTATACTACAGATAAAGGGTTGATAACCAGAATCTACAAAGAAATCAAGAAACAACATAAAAAATAACCCCCTTAAGAGATGGGCAAGGACCTCAATAGACATTTTTCCAAAGAGGAAATCCAAATTGCGAACAGACACATGAAAAAATGTTCAAGATCACTAGCCATCAGAGAAATGCAAATCAAAAACACAATGAGGTTTCACCTCACCCCGGTGAGAATGGCTCACATCCAGAAATCTACCAACAATAGATGCTGGAGAGGATGTGGGGAAAAAGGGACACTAGCCCACTGTTGGTGGGAATGCAAACTGGTTAAGCCACTATGGAAGTCAGTCTGGAGATTCCTCAGAAACCTGAATATAACCCTACCATACAACCCAGCTATCCCACTCCTTGGAATTTACCCAAAGGAACTTAATTTGGCAAATATAAAAGCCATCTACAGGCCGGCGCCGTGGCTTAATAGGGTAATCCTCCGCCTTGCGGCGCCGGCACACCGGGTTCTAGTCCCGGTCGGGGCACCGATCCTGTCCCGGTTGCCCCTCTTCCAGGCCAGCTCTCTGCTGTGGCCAGGGAGTGCAGTGGAGGATAGCCCAAGTGTTTGGGCTCTGCACCCCATGGGAGACCAGGAGAAGCACCTGGCTCCTGCCATCGGAGCAGCGCGGTGCGCCGGCCGCAGCGCGCTACCGCGGCGGCCATTGGAGGGTGAACCAACGGCAGAAGGAAGACCTTTCTCTCTGTCTCTCTCTCTCACTGTCCACTCTGCCTGTCAAAAAAAAAAAAAGCCATCTACACATTAATGTTTATTGCAGCTCAATTCACAATAGCTAAGACCTGGAACCAACCCAAATGCCCATCAACAGTAGACTGGATAAAGAAATTATGGGACATGTACTCCATAGAATACTATACAGCAGTAAGAAACAGTGAAACCCAGTCATTTTCAACAAGATGGAGGAATCTGGAAAACATCATGCTGAGTGAATTAAGCCAATCCCAAAGAGAAAAATATCATTTGTTTTCCCTGACTGGCGACAACTGAGCCCTAAAGGGGAAACCTGTTGAAGTGAAATGGACACTATGAGAAACAATGACCTGATCAGCTCTTGTCCTGGCTCTAGATGTACAATGTAATACTTTATCCTTTTTAGTATTTGTTGTTGTTGTTGTTGTTGTTCTAGTACTAGTGGTTGAACTCTGTAATTAACACACAATTATTCTTAGGTGTTTAAAGTTTAACTGAAAAGTGATCCCTGTTAAATTTAAGAGTGGAAAAAGAGAGGGAGGAGATGTACAATTTGGGACATGCTCAATCTGACTTGCCCCAAATGGTGGGGTTAGAAATGTGCCAGGGGATTCCAATACAATCCCATCAAGGTGGCATGTACCAATGCCATCTCACTAGTCCAAGTGATCAATTTCAGTTCAAAATTGATGGCTCTGATAGGTCTAAGAATCAAAGGGATCACACAAACAAGACAAGTGTCTGCTGATACTAACTGATAGATTCAAAAAGGGAGAGAAAGATCCAACATGGGAAGTGGGATACACAGCAGACTCATAGAATGGCAGACGTCCTAAACAGCACTCTGGCCTCAGAATCAGCCCTTAAGGCATTCGGATCTGGCTGAAGAGCCCATGAGAGTATTGTAGGCATGGAAAGCCAAGATACCATGAAAAGAAAAAAAAGGAGACCTAAATGAAAGATCTCTGTGAGTGAGATCCCAGTGGAAAGAACGGGGCCATCAAAGAAGGAGGTACCTTTCTCTGAAGGGAGGAGAGAACTTCCACTTTGACTATGACCCTATCAGAATAAGATCAAAGTCAGCGAACTCTAAAGGCTTCCATAGCCCTGGCAACTCATGACTAGAGCCTAGGGAGATTACTGACACCATGAACAGGAGTGTCAAATTGTTAAGTTAGCAACAGATGTCACTGTGTACTTATATCCCATGTGGGATCTGTCCTTAATGTGTTGTCTAATGTGCAGTGATGGTATAACTAGTACTGAAACAGTATTTTTACACTTTGTGTTTCTGCATGGGTACAAACTGATGAGATCTTTACTAATTATATACTGAATCGATCTTCTGTATATAAAGAGAATTGGAAATGAAAAAAAAAACCTGGTGTTAAATTGGAAATGGCATAGAAAATTAATTAATTTTTTTAAAAAAATATTATGTAGGATCTCTGTCTTTAATGTGCTGTACACTCTTATTTAATGCTACAACTAGTACTCCAACATTATTTTTATTCACTTTGCTATATGGGGGCAAACTGTTGAAATCATTACCTAATGTATACTAATCTGATCTTCATTTCATTATAGTTTCTTGTCACTATCACAGTTTCATGTTCTACTAGTTGTTTCATTTCATTTTGATTCCTCCTCAATATTTCATTTTTGCGCTAGAGATTTTCTATCTTGTCCATTAAGGATTTCTGTTGTTCAAGAATTTGTTTTTGAGAACTTCTTAATGTTATTATCAACTTTTTGAGGTTCGCTTCTTGCATTTCCTCTATTTCTTCATCTTCATAATCTTGAATTGGGGTGTCTTGTTCATTTGGGGGCATCATAGTGACTTCCTTGCTCTTGTTATCTCAGTTTCTGCGTTTCTTGTTTGGCATATTGGAGATAATTTATTTTTTTTTTGCTGTGGTGTTTTTTTTCTCATTATACTATGCCTCTAGATTAAGTGGGCTGTCTGCTTTGATGGATCCTTAAAGGCTGTGATGGGTGTGGCCAGAGAGCTCTGTGTGATTCTTCAGGTTTAAGGGTGTGCCAAAGGTGACTCACCCAGATTGTTCTCTCCCTTGCTCGCTCTCTCTTTTTTCTTTTTTTTTTATTTTTGACTCAGTTGGGAAGTAACTCTGCACAGCTGAGTGGAATTGAGGGTCGTTGAAATCTGGCCTCTGTGGGTATTCGTTTGATCTACCCCTGGTACCACACAAAGAGTTTATGCAGCTCTCAATGTGTTCTCAAATTTCTCCACAGTCCCAAGGTTACCGAGTTTGTGTACTTGGTGATTCTCTCACCCCCCCTCGGATTTTCACAGTCTCAGATCGTTAGCTCCACCTACTTTCACTAGATTCTAACCTCCTGTTATTTCTCCCGACCAGAGTCAAGTTTTTCTGCTTGGCTACTCGCAGTTGCCGCTTTACATATGTAAAATGGCATCTGCTGTTTGTCTTGCTCGGCTTTGTAAGGTGAGTGGAGAGAGAGAGGTTAGTGTCCATGCTGGTTCCCCTTACTTATTCTTTTTTTTCTCTCCTCCAGTCAGCCTGGTGATCTTTCCCCAGTGGGGCCTCAGGTCTCGTTCTGCCTTTCCCCACCAATGTCTTGGGTTTCTGAGGTTTTTGTCTTACCTCCCCTTCCAGTGCTGGCAAAATTCTGCGGCTCGGCTCCCGCAGCTGGGCTTCCATGCGGTGGGCTCCCTGTAGGTCCTCTGTGTCACATCCACTAGATCCGGAAGCATTTCCTCTGCAGATTTTTTCTTGAGTCTTTTCCTGAGGCTACAGTAACTCCACTTTTATTAAACTATCTTTTCCCGGACTATTGGTGCACACCCTCACTATCTGCCATCTTGGTTCCACCCCAGAGATTGGTATCCGAAATATAAAGTTTAAATATTCAATGTTAGTACAGTTTTGATAAAAGTGTACTTACACATTTCAACAATTTTATTTTTTAGAATTTAAGGAAATAATTTAAAAGAAGGTTAAATCTTCAGCCATGAGATGTTTATTATGATGTTATTTATAATATTAATGAAAGGTAATCTCATATTAAGAATTAAGAGCAGATTTAATAAAATATGGAATAGTTATCAAAATATTATATAGGCATCACAATTATAATTAGGAATATTAAATAGCAGTGAGGAAACAAAACATGCTATGTGTAAAAATAAGAATTTGAAATTCTATCTAAATTTCAGTCAGACTAAGATAATACATGAATGAACAATGGAAAGACATAAGACTAAATCAAATCATTCTTGTTTGGATTATGAGTATTTTTCATGGAGTTAATATTATGAACAGAAATTTATTTTTGGTTAGTGCTGTGTCCACTAACCAAAAATTAGTCAGATTCTTGTCACTATATAGAAATACTTGAGGTACATAACTAATAAAGAGAAATATTTATTTTGGTTCATGTTTGTGAGGTTCACAGTAGAAGATCAAGCAGTCTGCATGGGTTTGGTCCCTGGTGATGGTGCTCTTTCTATCAGAGCCTCATGGTGACATGGGGTCCACATCAGTAACCTAATCCAATCTCAAAATTTTCTAAAGGACGCACTTTTAAACACCAAAATTAAAATTTCACTCTTGTAGTATCACTAGCTTACAACTTTAAATTTTAATTTTAAATTAAAGTTTAAATTTCTGTGTGAGTTCATGGGTCAAAAATCAAGGCATAGAAACACTGTCATGATGCTTGCTTAATAGATACATATGCTTTAAGGGCTGATTCTGAGGCCAGAGTGCTGTTTAGGACATCCACCATTCTATGAGTCTGCTGTGTATCCCACTTCCTATGTTGGATCGTTCTCTCCCTTTTTTTTATTCTATCAGTTAGTATTTTCAGACACTAGTCTTGTTTATGTGATTCCTTTGACTAATTGTGAACAGAAATTGATCACTTGGACTAGTGAGAGGGCATTGGTACATGCCACCTTGATGGGATTGGATTGGAATCCCCTGGTATGTTTCTAACTCTACCATTTGGGGCAGTCAGCTTGAGCATGTCCCAAATTGTACATCTCTTCCCTCTCTTATTCCCACTCTTATATTTATCAGGGATCACTTTTCAGTTAAGGCATTCAGATCCAGCTGAAAAGCCCATGAGAGTATTTCAGGCATGGAAAGCCAAGACACTCTGTCAAAAAAAAAAAAAAAAAAAACAAACCCTAAATGAAAGATCTCTGTGAGTGAGATCCCAGTAGAAAGAATGGGCCATCAAAGAAGGAGGTACCTTTCTCTGAAGGGAGGAGAGAACTTCCACTTTGACTATGACATTGTCTAAATAAGATCGAAGTCGGCGAACTGAAAAGCCTTCCATAGCCTTGGAAACTCATAACAAGAGCCTAGGGTGATTACTGACGCCATATGCAAGATTGTCAGTTTGTTAAGTCAACAACAGGAGTCACTGTGCTCTTACTCCTAAAGTAGGATATCCGTGTTAAATGTGCTATTCATTGTGATTTAATGCTATAACTAGTACTCACAGAATATTTTACATTTTATGTTTCTGTGTGGGTGCAAACAGTTGAAAGCTTTACTTAATATATGCTAAATCGATCTTCTGTATATAAAGAGAATTGAAAATGAATCTTGATATGAATGGAAGGGGAGAGGAAGCGGGAAAGGGGAGGATTGTGGGTGGGAGGGAAGTTATGTGGGGCGGAAAGCCATTGTAATCCATAAGCTGTACTTTGGAAATTTATATTCATTAAATAAAAGTTAAAAAAATACATATGCAATGAGAAGTCAAAAATTCTAAGGATATATGAATTACTCTATAATATAAACCATCATAACATAGTGAATCAAAGATGACCATAAAGGGTAAAAGGAATTGAGAACTGATTATTTGATTATTTAGTCTGAGTTTTTTTGTTTACATTTACTTCCTAGAATTTCTCTTCATTGTGCTACCTCTGTCTTTTTGTAACAATGTATTACAAAAATTATAATTATTTTTATTTAATGTATATAAATTTCCAAAGTACAGCATACGGATTACAATGGCTCCCCCCCATAACTTCCATAACTTCCCTCCCACCCGCAACCCTCCCCTTTCCCACTCGCTCTCCCCTTCCATTCACATCAAGATTCATTTTCAATTCTCTTTATATACAGAAAATCAGTTTAGTATATATAAAGATTTCAACAGTTTGCCCTCACATAGCAACACAAAGTGAAAAATACTGTTGGAGTACTAGTTATAGCATTAAATAACAGTGTACAGCACATTAAAGACAGAGATCCTACATGATATTTTTTTAAAAAAGATTGATTAATTTTTTATGTAATTTCCAATTTAACAACAAGGTTTTTTTTTCATTTTCAATTATCTTTATATACAGAAGATCGATTCAGTATATACTAAGCAAAGATTTCATCAGTTTGCACCCACACATAAACACAAAGGGTAAAAATACTGTTTTAGTACTAGCTATATCATTACTTCACATTGGACAACCCATTAAGGACAGATCCCACATGGGACATAAGTACACAGTGGCTCAGATGTTGATTTACCAATTTAACACTCTTGTTAATGGCGTCAGTAATCTCCCTAGGCTCTAGTCATGAGTTGCCGAGGCTATGGAAGCCTTTAGGGTTCGTTGACTTCGATTTTATTTCGACAGGGTCAGAGTCAAAGTGAAAGTTCTCTTGTCCCTTCAGAGAAAGGTACCTCCTACCTTGATGGCCCCATTCTTTCACTGGGATCACACTCGCTGAGATCCTTCATTTAGGTCTTCTGCTTCTTCTTTTTTTTTCCAGAGTTTCTGGGCTTTCCATGCCTAAAATACTCTCATAGACTCTTCAGCCAGATCCAAATGCCTTAAGGGCTGATTCTGAGGCCAGAGTGCTATTTAGGACATCTGCTATTTAGGACATCTCCTCCCTCTCTTTTTCTCATTCTTATATTTAAATGGGATCACTTTTCAGTTAAGATTTAAATACCTAAGAATAATTGTGTGTTAATTACAGAGTTCAACCAATAGTACTAGAACAAAAAAAATACTAAAATGAATAAAGTATTACATTGTACGTCAACAGTCAGCACAAGAGCTGATCAAGTCACTATTTCTCATAGTGTCCATTTCACTTCAACAGGTTTCCCCTTTGGGGCTCAGTTAGTTGTCACTGATCAGGGAAAACAAATGATATTTTTCTCTTTGGGATTGGCTTAATTCACTCAGCATGATGTTTTCCAGATTCCTTCATCTTGTTGCAAATGACAGGGTTTCATTGTTTTTCACTGCTGTATAGTATTCTATGGAGTACATGCCCCATAGTTTCTTTATCCAATCTACTGTTGATGGGCATTTGGGTTGGTTCCAGGTCTTAGCTATTGTGAATTGAGCTGCAATAAACATTGATGTGTAGATGGCTTTTTTATTAGCCAATTTAATTTCCTTAGGGTAAATTCCAAGGAGTGGGATGGCTGGTTTGAATGGTAGGGATATATTCAGGTTTCTGAGGAATCTCCAGACTGACTTCCATAGTGGCTTAACCAGTTTGCATTCCCACCAACAGTGGGCTAGTGTCCCTTTTTCCCCACATCCTCTCCAGCATCTATTGTTGGTAGATTTCTGGATGTGAGCCATTCTAACTGTGGTGAAGTGAAACCTCATTGTGTTTTTGATTTGCATTTTTCTGATTGCTAGTGATCCTGAACATTTTTTCATGTGTCTATTGGCCATTTGGATTTCCTCTTTGGAAAGATGTCTGTTGAGGTCTTTTGCCCATCTCTTAAGTAGGTTGTTGTTTTGATGTGGAGTTTTTTGATTTCTTTGTAGATTCTGGTTATCAACCCTTTATCTGTTGCATAGTTTGCAAAAATTTTTTCCCATTCTGTCAGTTTCCTATTCACTTTCCTGACTGTTTCTTTTGCAGTACAGAAACGTCTCAATTTGATGCATTCCCAAATGTTAATTTTGGTTTTGACTGCCTGTGCTTCTGGGGTCTTTTCCAAGAAGTCTTTGCCAGTGCCTATATCTTGCAGGGTTTCTCCAATGCTCTCTAATAATTTGATGGTGTCTGGTCATAGATTTAAGTCTTTAATCCATGTTGAGTGAATTTTTGTGTAAGGTGAAAGGCAGGGATCTTGCTTCTAGCTTCTGCATGTGGAAATCCAATTTTCCCAGCACCATTTATTGAATAGGCTGTCCTTATTCCAGGGATTCGTTTTGGATCCTTGATCCAATATGAGTTGGCTGTAGATGTTTGGATTGATTTCTGATGTTTCTATTCTGTTCCATTGGTCTATCCATCTGTTTCTGTACCAGTACCATGCTGTTTTGATAACAACTGCCCTGTAGTATGTCCTGAAATCTGGTATTGTGATGCCTCCGGATTTCTTTATGTTGTACAAGATTGCTTTGGCTATTTGAGGTCTTCTGTGTCTCCATATGAATTTCAGCATTATTTTTTCGAGATCTGAGAAGAAGGTCTTCAGTATCTTGATTGGTATAGCATTGAATGTATAAATTCCTTTTGGGAGAATGGACATTTTGATGATATTCATTCTTCCAATCCATGAACATGGTAGATTTCTCCATTTTTTGGTATCCTCTTCTATTTCTTTCTTTAATGTTTTGTAATTTTCATCATAGAGATCTTTAACGTCCTTGGTTAAGTTTATTCCAAGATATTTGATTGTTTTTGTAGCTATTGAGAATGGGATTGAACTTAGAAGTTCTTCCTCAGCTGTGGCATTGCCTGTGTATACAAAGGCTGTTGATTTTTGTGCATTGATTTTATATCCTGCTACTTTGCCAAACTCTTCGATGAGTTTCAGTAGTCTCTTAGTAGAGTTCTTTGTCTCCCCTAAATAAAGAATCATATAATCTGCAAAGAGGGATAGTTTGAGTTCTTCCTTCCCAATTTGTATCCCTTTAATTCTTTTTCTTGCCTAATAGCTCTGGCTAAAACTTTCAGAACTATATTGAATAGCAGTGGTGAGAGTGGGCATCCCTGTCTGGTACCAGATCTCAGCGTAAATGCTTCTAACTTTTCCCCATTCAATAGGATGTTGGCCGTGGGCTTTTCATATATTGCTTTGATTGTATTGAGGAATGTTCCTTCTATATCCAGTTTGCTTAGGGTTTTCATCATGAAAGGGTGTTGTATTTTATCAAATGCTTTCTCTGCGTCTATTGAGAGAATCATATGGTTTTTCTTCTGCAGTCTGTTAATGTGGTGTATCACGTTGATTGTTTTTTGAACATTATGCATCCCTGCATACCAGGGATAAATCCCACTTGGTCTGGGTGGATGATCTTTCTAATGTGATGTTGCATTCTATTGGCAAGAATTTTATTGAGTATTTTTGCATCTATGTTCATCAGGGATATTGGTCTGTAATTCTCTTTCAATGCTGCATCTTTTTCTGCCTTAAGAATTAAGGTGATGCTGGCTTCATGGGGAAAATTTGGGAGGATCCCTCTTTTTCGATTGCTCTGTATAGTTTGAGAAGAATTGGAGTTAATTCTTCTTTAAATGTCTGGTAGAATTCAGCAGTGAATCCATCTGGTCCTGGGCTTTTCTTTGTTGGGAGAGCCTTTATTACTGTTTCAATTTCTGTCTCAGTTATGGGTCTGTTTATGCTTTCTATGTCTTCCTGGCTCAATTTAGGCAGGTTGTATGTGTCCAAGAATGTGTCCATTTCTGATAGATTTCCCTGTTTGCTGGAATACAAGTCCTTGTAGTAATTTCTGATGATTCTTTTTATTTCTGTGGTGTCTATTGTTATGTTTCCCTTTTCATCTCTGATCCTATTGATTTGGGTCTTTTCTCTTCTTTTTTTAGTTAGTTGGGCCAATGGGGTGTCAATTTTGTTTATTTTTTCAAAAAACCAGCTCCTCGTTTGGCTGATTTTTTGTAATGTTTTTTTTGATTCAATCCTGTTGATTTCTTCTCTGATTTTAATTATTTCTCTTCTCCTACTAGATTTGGTTCTGGTTTGCTGCTGATTTTCTAGATCCTTGAGATGAACTGAAAGCTCATCTATTTGGTGCCTTTCCAATTTCTTGATGTAGGCACCTATTGATATAAACTTTCCTCTTAACACTGCTTTTGCTGTATCCCATAGGTTTTGGTATGTTGTGCTGTTATCCTCATTTACTTCCAGAAAATTTTTTATTTCTCTTTTAATTTCTTCTATGACCCATTGTTCATTAAGGAGCATGTTATTCAGTCTCCATGTGTTTGCATATGCTCTAGGGATTCCCGAGTTGCAAATTTCCAACTTCATTCCTTTGTGGTCTGAGAAGCTGCATGGTATGATTCTAATTCTTTTGAATTTGCTGAGACTTGCTTTATGGCCTAGTATGTGGGCAATCCTAGAGAAGGTTCCATGTACTGCTGAGAAGAATGTAAATGCTTTGTGTGTAGGATGAAAAGTTCTGTAGATATCTATTAGGTTTATTTGAGCTATAGTGTCATTTAAAGCTACTGTCTCCTTGTTGATCTTCTGTCCTGTTGATCTGTCTATCTCTGAGAGTGGAGTATTGAAGTCCCACAGTACTATTGTATTGGGGTCTATGTCTCCCTTTAATTCCCTTAACAAGTCTTTTAAATAAACCGGTGCCTTGTAATTAGGTGCATATACATTGAGAATCGTTATATCTTCCTGTTGAATGGATCCCTTAATCATTGTATAGTGCCCCTCTTTGTCTCTCCTAACAGTTTTTGTGGTAAAATTTATGTTATCTGATATTACATTGGCTACACCAGCTCTTTTTTCATTTCTGTTGGCATGGTATATCTTTTTCCAGCCTTTCACTTTCAGTCTGTGTGCATCTTTGTTAGTAAGATGTGTTTCTTGTAAGTAGCAAAAAGATGGGTTTTGTTCCTTAACCCAATCAGCCACTCGGTGTTTTTAACTGGATTGTTCATGCCTTTAACGTTTACTGTGACTATCGATAAGTAGTAACTTTGCTTTACCATTTTTGGGTTTCCTTTGATCCTTTTTGTGAGGTTTCCTTCCTTTACCTTCTTTCATATTGGTGACCATGTTTCTGTGTTTCTGTGTGTAACACAGCTTTAAGCATCTTTTGCAGGGCTGGATGAGTGGCAACAAATTCTTTCAATTTCCATTTGCTGTGAAAGGTCTTTATTTCACCTTCATTCACAAATGAGAGCTTTGCACGATATAATATTCTGGGCTGGCAGTTTTTCTCTCTCGGTACCTGGGCTATGTCTCGCCATTCCCTCCTAGCTTGTAGGGTTTCTTGTGAGATGTCAGCTGAGAGTAATTGGGGATCCTCTGAGAATAATCTTGCGTTTCTCTCTTGCACTTTTTAGGATCTTTTCTTTATGTTTCACTGTGGTGAGTTTGGTTACAACGTGTCGTGGTGAGGATCTCTTTTGGTCATGTTTATTAGGGGTTCTATGAGCTTCCTGTACTAAGATGTCTCTATCCTTCTCCAAACCTGGGAAATTTTCTGCTAGTATCTCACTAAAAAGGCCTTCTAATCCTTTTTCCTTCTCCATGCCTTCAGGAACTCCTAATATCTTACATCTCATCATCTTCATAATCTTGAAATAGGTGTCTTTTTCATTTGGGGGCATCATAGTGTCATCCTTGCTCTTGTTACCTTGGTTTCTACGTTTGTTTGGCATCTTGGAGGTGTGGCTAAAGAGCTCTGTTTGGTTCTTCAGCGTTGTTCTCTGGCTTGCTCTTTTTTTTTTTTTTTTTTTTTTTTTGACTCAGTTGGGAAGAAATTCCACACAGCTCACCGGGTTGCTTAGGTTATGGAGTTTGTTTTACATATGTAAAATGGTGCCTGCTCTTTGTCTTGCTCAGCTTTGTAAGGTGAGTGGAGAGAGAGGCTAGTGACCCTGCCGGTTCCCCTTAGGTTCCCCTTATTTATTCGCTTTTTTTTCTCTCCTCCAGTCCGCCTGGTGCAGTTTCCCCCCGTGGGACCTCAGCTCACGCTCTAACCTTCCTGGCCAATGTCTCGGGTTACCTTTCCTTCCAGCGCTGGGGCTTAAATTCTGCCGCTGGGCTCCTGTGGCTGGGCTCTCTGGGTTCCCCGCTCTCGCGGCTCCTGTGGCTCCCGAGGCTCCCGCGGCTCCTGCGGCGTGGCGTGGCAGTGGGCCACCTTGCTCTCCCCATAGGTCTTCTGCGTCACATCCACTAGATCCGGAAGAGTTTCCTCTGCAGTTTTTTTTTCTGAGTCTCTTCCTGAGGGTACAGTAACTCCACTTTTGTTAAACTATCTTTTCCCGGACTATTGGTGTGTGCCCTCCCTCTTCCGCCATCTTGGCTCTGCCCACAAAAATTATTTTTTAATTAAATCCACTCTCTATGGTTTGTTTTTGCTTTCATCTAGTCCAGTGGGATAATTATTATTTTGGATGTGCATGATGGTAGAGGCACAGTTTTCCCTTCACCTGATGAGAACATCAACCACAGTATTTAGATTTTCATTGAAAATAAAGGGATTAGATTGAGCTTGAGCAATTGTTATGGTATCCATTAAGTCTGTAGCACGTAGTCTGTGTGTGACCCAAGCACAGCCAAATATTTTTGTAAAAACTTATGTGGATACTGGGAAGAGAGGATCAATTTCTTTTTGAGATCTTATACAAGCATAACATAAGCTGGAGCAGCCTTCTTTGCCTTTATTTGGAGGGAGTCTCTGGTGACTGGAGTAGCATAGAGGAAAGTAATCTTGAGATACACACACACACACACACACACAGAGAGACAGAGAGAGAAAGAGAGAGAAAGATACATAAACTTTATTTACATGAACTATTAAATAGTTCCTACTCTCATGTATTTATTTATTTTTTACATAATCTAGTTTGAGAGGTTTCTACAATTTGCAAGCAAAGAATACCTGACTAATAAAGTTGGCCTGGGCTGCTGTTTTAAGAAGCTTTGCAGCCAGAACTTTAGGAGGAGCCTGTAGGAGGTATTCAATGACCTTACAAAACAGTAGGGGTTTGATTGACTTTTGGAAGAATGAAAAACTTAACATTATTATTCTTATCCTCAAGTCTATTGGGGAAAAGCAGATGGATCTAGCAATCTCCTATAATTGCTTACTTGGATAATTCACTAAGGACTAGAAGGATTTGGTTTTTTTATGAAATTAAAAGAAGGAACAACATGGGCTATTACCTAATTTCTGAAAAAGAAGAATGACTGCAGGTTCTTAGGGCCCAGCAGGAAAGAGGTCATAATCAGTCCATTAGTCTTGTGGTAGTTAAAATTTGCATGCTTCGTGCCTTGCTATGTGCAGCATCAGCTATTTTCTTTCTTTCACACAGGGAGATTTTTCCCACATTCTTTGGGAAAAGAGTTTAGGAACCCAAATGTTCATTTTTAAAATTAGGTTTCTACAAGAAAGAAAATAGTGGTTTTATAATATTCACCCTGAAGAAATGTTAATTCTGAAGTGTCAGATTTGAGAGGCATAAAAAGATTACATGTCATATGGGAAGGGCAATGGTTATAGAAGGACATCATGCAAGGAATTCCTTATATTTGGCCATCATATTTCTTAGTTTTAACGAGATAGCCCTCAGATTTATGTGGGCTACACAGTGATTTGGAAGCATATTGAGTTTAGAAGGGGCATGGTAGAAGGCTATGGATACTGGAGGGCCTCAGAGGGGCCCCAAAGGGAAATTTAGTAGTGTCTCTTTACCTATCACTCACTATTTGGTCTTTGAAGACACACACGCATACACATACCCATGCATATACCCCTTAATATATGAATCAGAAAATTTGGAAAATAAGGAAGATGATGCCCGTGGGTTAATAAAATCATTCTTGGTCATATGTTGTCACAACCTTCTGAGTATTTCTACCTTGACATATATTCTTTACATACTTGTAGTCATTATATGCACATGGTTTAGCATTGTATTCTTCAATATTATACATATTTATGCATTTTAAACCAATATGGATTTATTTATTTGAATAGCAGAAATAGGAAGAGGGAGAGGGAGAGGGAAGGAGAGGAGGAGAGAGATAGAGACAGAGAGCTATTTTCCAGATGCTGATGTGTTTCCAAATAACTACAACTGATGGCTGGGCCAGGCAGCATCCAGGAGCTACAAACTGGACCTAGATTGCCTGTGTGGGTGGAAGACATCCCACTACCTTCTACTTCCTTGGTTACATAATAATAGGAAACTGGATTGGAAGCAGAGATTACCTCAACAAGAATGCCCTATGGGGCTGGTGCTGTGGCACAGCAGGAGAAAGTCCCATCCTGCAGTGCCAGCATTCCATATGGACTCTGGTTCAAATCCTGGCTGCTCCACTTCCTATCCAGCTTTCTACTATGGCCTGGGAAAGCAATGGAGGATGGCCCAATTCCTTGGGCCCCTGTACCAGCATGGGAGAACTGGAGGAGGATCCTGGCTCCTGGCTTCTGATCAGCTCAGTTCTGGCTATTATGGTCATTTGGGGAGTGAACCAGTGGAACAGAAAACCCCTCTCTCTCTCTGGCTCTACCTCTCTCTATAATTCTGTCTTTCAAATAATATAATATAAAAATAATTTCAAAAACTCCTTTAGAAAAAAGAGTGTCCCAAGCAGTGTCTCAAGTACTGCACCAAAACCCTTACTGCATATATTTATATAATATTAGTAACAAGATTTTTAAAAATTTTTAAGAGATATATTTATTTATTTGAAAGTCAGAGATACACAGAGAGAGTAGAGGCAGAGAGAGAGAGAGGTCTCCCATCTGCTGGTTCACTCCTCAGTTGGCTACAATGGCCAGAGCTGCACTGATCTGAAGCTAGCAGTCAGCAGCTTCTTACAGGTCTCCCATGTGGGGGTAGGGGCCCAAGGACTTGGGATATTTTCTACTGCTTTCCCAGACCATAGCAGAGAGCTGGATCCAAAGTGGAGCAGCCAGATCTCAAACTGGCGCCTATATGGGATGATGGCATTGCAGGCTGTGGCTTTACCAGCTACACCACAGTGCCAGCCCCACAACATTTTTAAAAAACATATATTTATTAGAAACGCAGAGTATCAGAGAGAGAGAGAGAGAGACAGAGAGAGAGAGACAGAGAGAGCAAGAGAAAGATATTTCATCTGTTAGTTCATTCCCCAAATGAGCAGCCTAATCAGAGTCAGGCTGAAACCAGAAGTCAAGAACTCCATTCAGGGCTCCCATGTGGGTGGCAAGGGCCAAAGTACTCTGGCCATCCCCCACTGCCTTTCTAGGTGCATTAGCAGGAAGCTGGAATGGAAGCTGAGTAGCCAGCACTTTAATAGGCATTCCTATGTGGGATGTTGATGTCACTTTTCTGGTTGCAGTGCCATAGCCCAGATACCTGTTAAAAAGCTTTTTAATAATTTTGTTTGATTTTAGCTTAATAAAACAATTCTTGTATTTTAGATAAAAATCCCTTTGGGAATGTGTATATGTGAAGAATTTTGTTCGTTGTTTAAAGAAATGGTACAAAGGAGACATGATGATTTTTTTTTTCATTTTCACAATACATTTATTTATTTATTTATTTTTTCCTAGCAATCTTTTTCTTAAGGTAACAAACTTCATGTATTTCTTTTTTTAACTTTTATTTTATTTTTTAAAACTTTTATTTAGTAAATATAAATTTCCAAAGTACAGTTTATGGATTACAATGGTTTTCCCACCCATAACTTCCCTCCTACCCGCACCCCTCCCATCTCCCGCTCCCTCTACCATTCCATTCACATCAAGATTCATTTTCAATTATCTTTATACACAGAAGATCAATTTCGTATATATTACGTAGAGATTTCAACAGTTTTCACCAACACAGAACATACAGTGTAAAATACTCTTTGAGTATGCGTTATAGCATTAATTCACATTGAACAACACATTAAGGACAGAGATCTCACATGAGGAGCAAGTACAAAGTGACTCCTGTTGTTGACTTAACAATTGGACACTCTTCTTTATGGCTTCACTAATCCCCCTAGGCTCTTATCACGAGTTTCCAAGGCTATGGAAGCCTTTTGAGTTCGCCAACTTCGATCTTATTTAGACAAGGTCATAGTCAAAGTGGAAGTTCTCTCCTCCCTTCAAAGAAAGGTGCCTCCTTCTTTGATGGCCCGTTGTTTCTATTGGGATCTCATTCATAGAGATCTTTCATTTAGGTCCTCTTTTTTTTTTTTTTCCAGAGTGTCTTGGCTTTCCATGCTTAAAATACTCTCATGGGCTCTTCAGCCAGATCTGAATGCCTTAAGGGCTGATTCTGAGGCGAGAGAGCTGTTTAGGACATCTGCCATTCTACGAGTTTGCTGTGTATCCTTCTTCCCATGTTGGATCTTTCTCTCCCTTTTTGATTCTATCAGTTAGTATTAGCAGACACTAGTCTTGATTATGTGATCCCTTTGACTTTTAGACCTATCACTGTGATCAATTGTGAACTGAAATTGATCACTTGGACTAGTGAGATGGTATTGGTACAGCAACCTTGATGGGATTGTATTGGAATCGCCTGGCACCTTTCTAACTCTACTATTTGGGGCAAGTCCAATTGAGGATGTCCCAAATTGTACATCTCCTCCCTCTTTTATTCCCACTCTTATATTTAACAGGGATCATTTTTCAGTTAAATTTGAACACCTAAGAATAATTGTGTGTTAATTACAGAGTTCAACCAATAGTGTTAACTATGGCAAAAAAATACTAAAAGGGCTAAAGATTAAATATAAATTTCCAAAGTACAGCTTATGGATTACAATGGCTTTCCGCCCCCCATAACTTCCCTCCCACCTGCAACCCACCCCTCTCCTTTTCCCTCTCCCATTCCATTCACATCAAGATTCATTTTCAATTATCTTTATATACAGGAGATCAATTTAGTATATAATAAGTAAAGATTTCAACAGTTTGCTCCCACACAGAAACACAAGATGTAAAAATACTGTTTCAGTATTAGTTATAGTATTACTTCACATTGAACAACACATTAAGGACAGAGATCCTAGATGAGGAGCAAGTACACAGTGACTCCTGTTGTTGACTTAACAAATTGACAATCTTGCATATGGCATCAGTAATCACCCTAGGCTCTTGTCATGTGTTGACAAGGCTATGGAAGGCTTTTGAGTTCGCTGCTTCTGATCTTATTTAGACAAGGTCATAGTCAAAGTGGAAGTTCTCTCCACCCTTCAGAGAAAGGTACCTCCTTTCATGGCCCCGCTCTTTCCACTGGGATCTCACTCACAGAGATCTTTCATTTAGGTCCTCTTTTTTTTTTTTTGCCAGAGTGTCTTGGCTTTCCATGGCTGAGAAACTCTCATGGACTTTTTAGCCAGATCCAAAACTCCTGTTGTTGACTTAACAAACTGACAATCTTGCATATGGCGTCAGTAATCACCCTAGGCTCTTGTCATGAGTTTCCAAGGCTATGGAAGGCTTTTCAGTTCGCCGACTTCGATCTTATTTAGACAATGTCATAGTCAAAGTGGAAGTTCTCTTCTCCCTTCAGAGAAAGGTACCTCCTTCTTTGATGGCCCATTCTTTCTACTGGGATCTCACTCACAGAGATCTTTAATTTAGGTTTTTTTTTTTTTTTTTTTTTTTTTTTTTTGACAGTGTCTTGGCTTTCCATGCCTAAAATACTCTCATGGGCTCTTGAGCCAGATCTGAATGCATTAAGGGCTGATTCTGAGGCCAGAGGGCTATTTAGGACATCTGCCATTCTACAAGTCTGCTGTGTTTCCTGATTCCCATGTTGGATCGTTCTCTCCCTTTTTAGTTCTGTCAGTTAGTATTAGCAGACACTAGTCTTGATTATGTGATCCTTTTGACTTTTAAACCTTTCAGTGTGATCAATTATGAACTGAAGATGATCATTTAGACTAGTGAGATGGTATTGGTACATGCCACCTTGATGGGATTGTATTTGAATCCCCTGGCACGTTTCTAACTCTACCATTATGGGTAAGTCTGATTGAATATGTGCCTAACTGCACATCTCCCTCTCTTATTCCCACTCTTATATTTAACAGGGATCACTTTTCAGTTAAATTTAAACACCTAAGAATAAATGTGTGTTAATTAAAGAGTGCAACCAGTAGTATTAAGTAGAACAAAAATATACCAAAAAGTGATAAAGTAGTAAGCTGTTCCTCGACAGTTAGGACAAGGGGCGATCAAGTCACTGTTTCTCATACTGTCCATTTCACTTCAACAGGTTTCCTTTTTGGTGTTCGATTAGTTGTCACTGATCAGGAAGAACATATGAAATTTGTTCGTTTGGGACTGGCTTATTTCAATCAGCATGAGGTGTTCCAGATTCCTCCATTTTGTTGCAAATGACTGGATTTCATTGTTTTTTTTACTGCTGTACAGTATTCTATAGAGTTAATGTCCCATAACTTCTTTACCCAGTCTACTGGTGATGGGCATTTGGGTTGGTTCCAGGTCTTAGCTATTGTGAATTGAGCTGCAATAAACATTAATGTGCAGACAGCTTTTTTGTTTGCCAATTTAATTTCCTTTGGGTAAATTCCAAGGAGTGGGATGGCTGGGTTGTATGGTAGGATTATATTCAGGTTTCTAAGGAATCTCCAGACTGACTTACATAGTGGCTTTACCAGTTTGCATTCCCGCCAACAGTGGGCTAGTGTCCCTTTTCCCCACATCCTCCCCAGCATCTATTGTTGGTAGATTTCTTTATGTGAGCCATTCTAACTGTGGTGAGGTGAAACCTCAATGTGGTTTTGATTTGCATTTCCCTGATTGCTAGTGATCTTGAACATTTTTTCATGTGTCTGTTTGCCATATGGATTTCCTCTTTCGAAAAATGTCTATTGAGGTCCTTGGCCCATCTCTTGAGCGGGTTGTTTGTTTTGTTGTTGTTGAGTTTCTTGATTTCTTGTAGATGTTGGTTATCATCCCTTTATCTGTTGCATAGTTTGCAAAAATTTTTTCCCATTCTGTCGGTTGCCTCTTCACTCTCCTGCCTGTTTCTTTTGAATTACAGAAACTTCTCAATATGATGCAATCCCAAATGTTAATTTTGGCTTTGACTGCCTGTGCTTCTGGGGTCTTTTCCAAGAAGTCTTTGCCGGTACCTATATCTTGCAGGGTTTCTCCAATGTTCTCTAATAATTTGATGATGTCGGGTCATATATTTAAGTCTTTAATCCCTGTTGAGTGGATTTTTGTGTAAAGTGAAAGGTAGGCGTCTTTTTTAATGCTTCTGTACATGAAAATCCAGTTTTCCCAGCACCATTTATTGAATAGGCTGTCCTTATTCCAGGGATTGGTTTTGGATCTTTGATCAAATATAAGTTACCTGTAGATGTTTGGGTTGATTTCTAGTGTTTCTATTCTGTTCCATTGGTCTATCCATCTGTTTCTGTACCAGTACTATACTGTTTTGATAACTACTGCCCTGTAGTATGTCCTGAAATCTGGTATTGTGATGCCTCCGGCTTTGTTTTTGTTGTACAAGATTGCTTTGGCTATTCGAGGTCTCCTGTATCTCCTTATGAATTTCAGCATCATTTTTTCCAGATCTGAGAAGAATGTCTTTGGTATTTTGATTGGTATTGCCTTGAATCTATAAATTGCTTTGAGAGAATGGACATTTTGATGATATTAATTCTTCCAATCCATGAGCATGGAAGATTTTTCCATTTTTTGGTATCCTCTTCTATGTTTTTCTCTAAGATTTTGTATTGTCATAGTAGAAAACTTTAACATACTTTGTTAAGTTTATTCCACATAGTAACACAAAGTGAAAAATACTGTTGGAGTACTAGTTATAGCATTAAATCACAATGTACAGCACATTAAGGACAGAGATCCTACATGATATTTTAAAAAAATTGATTAATTTTCTATGCAATTACCAATTTAAAACCAAGTTTTTTTTTATTTTCAATTATCTTTATATACAGCAGATCGATTCAGTATATACTAAGTAAAGATTTCATCAGTTTGCACCCACACAGAAACACAAAGTGTAAAAATACAGTTATAGTTATAGCATTCCTTCACATTGGGCAACATTAATGTTTATTGCAGCTCAATTCACAATAGCTAAGACCTGAAACCAACCCAAATGCCCATCAACAGTAGACTGGATAAAGAAACTATGGGGCATGTACTCTGTAGAATACTATACAGCAGTCAAAAACAGTGAAATCTGATCATTTGCAACAAGATGGAGGAATCTGGAAAACATCATGCTGAGTGAATTAAGCCAGTCCCAAAGAGACAAATATCATTTGTTTTCCCTGATTGGGGACAACTAACTGAGCCCCAAAGGGGAAACCTGTTGAAGTGAAATGGACACTGTGAGAAACAGTGACTTGATCAGCTCTTGTCCTGATTGTTGATATACAATGTAATACTTTATCCTTGTTAGTATCTTTTTGTTCTAGTTAACACTATTGGTTGAACTCTGTAATTAACACACAATTATTCTTAGGTGTTTAAATTTTAACTGAAAAGTGATCCCTTTTAAATATAAGAGTGGGAATAAGAGAGGGAGGAGATGTACAATTTGGGACATGCTCAATCGGACTTGCCCCAAATGGTGGAGTTAGAAATGTGCAAGGGGATTCCAATACAATCCCATCAAGGTGGCATGTACCAATGCCATCTCACTAGTCCAAGTGATCATCTTCAGTTCATAATTGATCACACTGATAGGTCTAGGAGTCAAAGGGATCACACAAACAAAACTAGTGTCTGCTAATACTAACTGATAGAATCAAAAAGGGAGAGAACAATCCAACATGGGAAGCGGGAGCACAGCAGACCCATAGAATAGCAGATGTCCTAAATAGCCCTCTGGCCTCAGAATCAGCCCTTAATGCATTCAGATCTGGCTCAAGAGCCCATGAGAGTATTTTAGGCATGCAAAGCCAAGACACTCTGTCAAAAAAAAAAAAAAAAGAGGACCTAAATGAAAGATCTCTGGGAGTGAGATCCCAGTGGAAAGAACAGGGCCATCAAAGAAGGAGGTACCTTTCTCTGAAGGGAGGAGAGAACTTACACTTTGACTATGACCTTGTCTGAATAAGATCGAAGTTGGCGAACCCTTGTCAACTTATGACTAGAGCCTAGGGAGATTACTGACGCCATAAACAAGAGTGTCAAATTGTTAAATCAACAACAGGAGTCACTGTGTACTTTTGTCTCATGTGGGAGCTGTCTTTAATGTGTTGTCCATTCTCATTTTTTACTAAGATCTATTTTCAATTAAATTTATACACATTAAATTAATCCTAAAGTATGTAAAAAGTTCAAAAAATAGTTTGAGAAAGAATCTTGTACTTTAACAGGATCTACTATTGAAGTGTGTTGTTTTCCTTTGTGTGTGAGGAGGTTCATGTTGACTTCTTTATTCTTGTTTCTTGAATTTCTACATATATTTTTAGGAACTTACAAATATACTTGTTGTTTTTTTCTTCTGGTGGTTTTTATCTTTGGGCTATAGCTCTGACTTAGTAGAATTTCTACTCTTTCAGTGAATACCTAGAGATGTGTGCTGGGTATGACCAGGGAATCTCTGGTCAGTGCTCCAAGGTGAGGTGAGTATCCAGGATGACACCCAAGTTCGGCATGGTAGATCTCTTTTTTTGTTTTAAGGGAGGCTTTGATCACCTCTGTTGGCATAGTAGCCTCTCTCCTTCAAGGTGATCAATGCCCGGGTGTTAGTCCACAGTGGGTGCAATACTATTTAATGCTGTCGTAAGAACCACATTAAGAATCTGTGCAGTCCCCAGCGTGAGCATTGTTTCATTTGCAGTGACCCATCACTGGCAATCAGGGAGCTATGAACATTTGGAGATGCTCACAGTGATTGCCCAGAGACTCAAGTACACCCTGCACCCCCTCCTGCAGTCACAGTGCTC
Source organism: Lepus europaeus (assembly GCF_033115175.1). Taxonomy (NCBI): domain Eukaryota; kingdom Metazoa; phylum Chordata; class Mammalia; order Lagomorpha; family Leporidae; genus Lepus; species Lepus europaeus. The sequence continues at coordinate 99,767,723 of NC_084828.1, read as the reverse complement.
CCAATTTCAGCACACAAGGTTTTCATAGTCATGGTGTGTGGAGTATCTGCTCCACCTTCCTAGTCTGTCCAGTCCACAGAGAGGCAGAAACGCTACCAGAACCAGCTGCCTGTGGGTGGTCCTCCTAGGCAGTTTGAGTTCCAGAGCCCGAGATGTATCGGGAGCTTGGGGGCACTTCACAGAACTACATCGGTGCCCAGCCTCTTGTCCCTTCTTCCAGCCAGACTCAGATGTCTCCTCCCAGCTGGTTGTTGGAGTGTGGACACAAGCTGGTGCCCATCCTTTTGGGTGAAACACAAGGACAGGGAGAGCAAAATAGGACCTTTTTCCCTCTCAGTTGGCCAGTACCCTATCTCCCACAGGGTGCCAGGCAAGAGTTATGCCAGGCTCTCCCTGAGACTATAACCCTAGTGACTTGGGCTGCTGCAGTATGGTCTCACCTCATTCTTCAAAGCTGGCTCTCAGGTTCTCAGCTGCTGGGCTACTGTGTTGCGTCAATGCTTGTGCTGAGCATCTACAACTTCCATGTAGATCCAAAGAATTGCTCTTCCTTGTGTGGAATTTCCAATAAAGTGTTTGCTTAACTGTTCCATTAGATTGAACTCCCTCCACTTTTTTAAAAAAACTATCTTTCCCTAGCCTTGAGCAATAAGGTCCCTGTCTATGAAGTCATCTTGGAATCTCTGATGAATCTTCGACTGCAGTGATTCTCATCCACCCTCCCTACAGTGTGCTTCTGAAAAACACAGTCTTTAAAAAGGCGACTACACAGGCCTGAACTTCAGGAATACAGATCCTGTTAGACAAGAATGAGGCTCCAGCATCAACATTAAAAAATAAAACCCCCAAAATTCTAATGTATGCAAGATTCAGGACCACTGATATACCCCCCAAATATGTATGTATGTATGTATATATATATGTATATATATATATATATATATATATATATATATATATGCAAGATTCAGGACCACTGATATACCCCCCAAATATGTATGTGTGTATATATATATATATATATATATATATATATATACTCTTAAAATGTACTGTTAAGTAGTAGGGTTCATGGATTCTCTAGATTCAATGACCCAGGTTGTAATGCAGTGTATGACACATGTTACATGATTATGACCTAATTTTTAGACTTTTAGTGTTTCCCTCTTGTAAGTAGAGTAGCTCTGGATATATGAATGCATAGAACATTTTTTCAGAAGTAAGATTCCTGGGTCAATATATATAACAATTGAATGACTTTCTACACATTTTGAACACTTCTGATTGAGTCTCATTATTGTTCTTATTCCTCTCTTACACGTGCATATGAGTACTCAGGCAGAGACTCAGTGGAATTCTATGTAGGCCTTTAGTTTTCTCTTGTCTTTTGTCGAGCTCTCTATTCCACAGTATTTTTCCCCATAATTTCTCGCTACTGTTTCCTCTCTATACTTCAACCTCTTTCTGCCCACTCATTAGAATAAAGGGCTCTGGTTGGACTGCCTCTCCTTGTGCAATGTACAGTATAGAAAGTACCTTAAGCAGTAATCTGGTGCAGAAGTGTTCGCTTTCTTTCTCCCTGAATCAGAGTCCTAGTCTGCTTCTTGTCCAATATCTAAAAACCACAGTTCCATGTATTATTTTTTCTGTTTTCTGGTCATTTAATGTGAGTAAAATAAACCTGGTTTCTATCTTACTCCATTTTGACTGGAATCAGAAATGAGTTCATTTATATTCAATGTAATTACTAATAAGAAAATGGTTAGATTTACTTCTACTAAATAATTCTGTGCTAGTTTTCCTCTTTGATCACTTTCTGTCATTGTATTTTCCTTCTCGACAGTGGTTTTCAGACTGTTTTCCAGGAAGCCATAAAGATCCGTGATGTCAGTTTTGCCATGTAGAGAGAATGTGGATACACGTAGGTGGTTCCAAGAGGTATATTTGTAAAAAGTTCATTGCAAATAAAAATTTGAAAACCAATTAACCAAGATGATTTGTGATGATTCATATAGTTAATTAGGCAGTCAATTCTGTTTATCCATTTAATATTTACTCAACATATGGATATCAGAGACTATGCCAATTTTTATTCTTTCATGAGCCCGTCTCTTAAATAGGCTGCAAGGACTTATTCTAACTATTGAAAATTTCAGTCATCTTCCTTAGTCTATTATAATTTATGTTTTAGTAAATATAATTATTCTTGAATTGAAGTTATTTATATAAATTGGTGTTAATTTTTCTTACTAGAATTCACAGAAGAGAGAATTTAGGTATCAGCATGTGTTAGCTGCCAGAGAGGTTTATAATTAACTTCGCATAACTATTTAAGTAAAACTATAGAAATATTGTCAAAAAAGTGAAAGGTCATGGTTTCTCCTCAAGTTTTCCAGGCAAAAAAACTTGGTCTTACCTTTTATTAATCAAGGTAGTCCTTTTAAATATAGGGCTTCATAGATATTAATGATTGCTTCATATCATATTTGCTGAATATATTTCTGTATTATTTAAATGAATGTTAACTTTCTTTTTATAGATTTGACCTCTGCTTATATAGTGCAACTCAAATATCTATATCAGAATAAACTGCAGTGCTTATTAGAGGCATGAAATATGTAATTAAAATCTTTAGGAATGGGTGTCTAGAATTTACATTTTTAAATCGTAATCTAGCTGGTTTCCAGGATTGGTAAACATTCTGATATGTCAAGGAAAAATCAACCATGTTCAATGTTATTTTGTTTTGGCTGTGAAGGAGATTCTTAGCAACTTTATTTATGACTTGGTCTCCCACTCCGGCCATGCAGATGGGTAGAAGGTTGTCCTAGGATACTAATAGTTTATCTGTTTATGAATAAGATAATTTTAGAACTTATTTCCATATTTAGAGACTACTAGCAAATCATTCTTAATTAAAAATATCAAATGACAATGATATGCAGTTGTGGGATCAGCTGCTAAGTGCATTTCTTGCTAATGAGGATAAACTCTTAGCTGCTTTAAAGCAGATCTCTTTAGAACAAAAGTATGTTTGCCACCACAGTATCTCAGCTAAGCCTCAGAGTTTAGACATAATGCAACCAAGAAGTGAAGAGCCAAACTGGACTCCTCCACGGGTTAAGCCACAGGTCCAAAGTCTGAGCCAGCCCTGAATGAAAATGAAGATTGGTTGTGTGTGAAGCTGGGGTTGGCATTAGATTCACAACCTTACCAGGTCTGGTACAGGGACCTTGAACTGTCATGATTACTTGGATTTTAGCTCTTCTGGAAAATAGATACTATCATATTCTACCTATTTCATCAGGCTGTTTTGAAGATCCATAAGATAATACCTTATCATGGTTCCTGGCATCTGAGCATCCAGCAGATTGAATTTATTTATAAGAACCTGACTTCTTTCTATCTTCCCTGCTCTCTATATTATCATGTGTGAGTTGAAGGTAGGAAAAAAAAGCCAATGATTTGATAAGGCATATGAATACATGATTATGTGTTATTCAGCTTATAAAGCTAAATGCTTTAAGCCAAAAATGCTTCATTTATGCATTTCTGCATTTGGTAAAGATTTATTGATCACATACAAGTAAATATATTTATCTGTATATGTATATATGTGTAGATAGATAGATGTTTGATATGAGTGAATAAAGAAGTGATTCAGTATAGATACTATACATTGGGGCCATTGCTGTAGCATAGTGGATAAAGAAGCCACTTGCAATGCCAGCATCCCATATGGGTGATCCTGTGCCTGGCTGGGAGACTGCCTGTCTAGCCCATGCAGGAGGTTAAGAGGGCATGGCACACCATGCCTCCCAGGAAGGACCCTATGCCCTGACTACTTGCAGGCGGCAGGAACCCCGGGTGCATTTCTACCCTCATTCCCTGTTGAAGGGCCTTGTAATTACCAAACAGGTAAATGGCTCTTGGGTGTTGCCCAGACCCATCAGGACCACCTGGTAGCCTACATAGATTGTATGACCTTCAAGCTGATTGGAGAAGCATAGTGGTGCCAATATTGGTTTGATCCTATAGAATTAGTGTTGCCCTGAATTAGCTAAGCCCCTTCTGCCTACACTTTCAAAGGTCTGATTGATTGCTAATAAATGGACATGTTCACTGAAACTTGTCTCTGGTGCCTCTTGTCAAAGAACACTGTCACCCCACCATCCTGGAATTGCAGGCCTCACAAGATGAGTCCGCAGGTGCCAGTTCAAGTCCTGGTTGCTCCATTTCCGATTCAACTTTGCTATGTGCTGGGAAAGCAGTAGAAGATGGCCCAGGTCCTAGGGTCCCTGCACTCATGTGGAATACCAGAAGAAGCTCCTGGCTCCTGACTTCAGGTCAGCCCAGCTCAAGCCATTGTGGCCATCTGGGACATGTACCAGTGGAGGGAAGACCTCTCTCACTCTCTCTCTCTCTCTCTCTCTCTCTCCTCTCTCTCTCTCTGCCTCTGCCTCTCTGTAACTTTGCCTTTCAAATAAATAAGTAAATCTTTTTAAAAAAGATAGCATGAATCAGGAGTCCAGGTATTATAGCTGTGACTACAGGAGAACATGTTTTATAGATGTTGGCCTAAGGAAAGGTTATGTACACCAAGACTCTGTCTGACAAGAAGGCATTTATGAAATTGAAGTCATACTCAAGGGGAAATCAGGCCAGAGTGATGAATGACAGCCTATCAATCAAAGTAACTTCCAATGTCCAGTGTATGGAGGAGAGAAATTTTTAGCTTTTTCTCTCCACATTAGCCCACCTCTTATATGTATCGTCTTCTTAGCTAATATACTTGCTTTCCCCCTGAAAGATGAAGAGTTGTAATCTGACTGATTTAAGGGACAAACCTGTGTTCTACTTCCCGTTTTCTGCTTGGAAATGACAAGCAGGTTTAAACAAAATCTGACTCTTTGAGGCTAGCTAAGCAAACTAAACACTCTCTTTTTTCATCTTCATCAGATTAACTTTCTTCTTTTCCCAGGTCTGCTAGGTGTCGGGAGATCCAACTTTGATTTGTTTGAATTCACACTTTGCAATCTTTATGCCTAAGTAGTGTGAAAACTCTCTTACATCAGTGCTTGTACAAATTCAGATTTATAGTTTAATAGGAAGCCTTACTAACAACTAGAGCCAAATACAAAGAAAAGCTAGTGTGAGAAGAATCCAATAAGAAAATTTTTGAGAGGCTCTATACTGAAGCATAGTTGCCCAATTATTCCTTTCTTTCATTTGGTTTATCTACACAAATTGAACATTTCTGGTCCAAAATCTTTAGTTAATCCCAACTTAACTAAGTCCTAAAAATGATTATATTAGTTTGAGGGTAAATGTAAAGTCATAATAGCCAATATAAATATGAGAAAAGCCAGAATTAAAATTTTAAAAAGTAAAAATTCATGTTAATAAAAGTAAGAAAACCATGCAATTTACAAGAATAAAAGACAAACACCATATATTTTCCCTGGTCTGAGGTAACGAATAAAGTACCAAAAATGTGTTGTAAAGGAGTGAAATTGACCTTCTGAGATTTGCTGGGTTTATAGCCCTTGTCTCTATTGTTGAAGAACAGTGTTTTTTCCTTCTTACTATTTGTTGAAATCTTTATTTGGTATAGGATTAATCTTATAAGTATAAAGTAAACTGAAAGTAGATCATTGTAAAAATTAAGAGAGGGAATAAGAGAGGAAGGAGGAGGAAAGGCGAGAGCATGGGCAGGAGGAAGGGTAGGTGTTCTTGAATCTGTATTATGAATTACATGAAATTTGTTTACCTTGAATAAAACTTTTAAAAATAATGCATTTAACAGACTGTAATATATTTTATAAGACTTTATTTTGAGGAAATAAATATATTTATGATGCACTCATTTTTGTTTTAAAGATTTATTTATTTATTTGCTTTTCCATGGTATCTTGGCTTTCCATGCCTACAATACTCTCACGGGCTCTTCAGCTAGATCCGAATGCCTTAAGGGCTGATTCTGAGGCCAGAGTGTTGTTTAGGACATCTGCCATTCTATGAGTCTGCTGTGTATCCCACTTCCCATGTTAGATCCTTCTCTTCCTTTTTGATTCTATCAGTTAGTATTAGCAGACACTTGTCTTGTTTGTGTGATCCCTTTGATTCTTAGACCTATCAGAGCCATCAATTGTGAACTGAAATTGATCACTTGGACTAGTGAGATGGCATTGGTACATGCCACGTTGATGGGATTGTATTGGAATCCCCTGGCACATTTCTAACTCCATCATTTGGGGCAAGTCCGATTGAGCATGTCCCAAATTGTTCATCTCCCTCTCTTTTTCCATTCTTATATTTAACAGGGATCACTTTTCAGTTAAAATTTAAACACCTAAGAATAATTGTGTGTTAATTACAGAGTTCAACCACTAGTACTAGAACAACAACAACAACAACAACAACAAATACTAAAAAGGATAAAGTGTTACATTGTACATGTAGAGTCAGAACAAGAGCTGATCAGGTCATTGTTTCTCATAGTGTCCATTTCACTTCAACAGGTTTCCCCTTTGGGGCTCAGTTAGTTGTCGCCGATCAGGGAAAACAAATGATATTTATCTCTTTGGGACTGGCTTAATTCACTCAGCATGATGTTTTCCAGATTCCTCCATCTTGTTGCAAATGACTGGGTTTCATTGTTTCTTACTGCTGTATAGTATTCTATGGAGTACATGTCCCATAATTTCTTTATCCAGTTTACTGTTGATGGGCATTTGGGTTGGTTCCAGGTCTTAGCTATTGTGAATTGAGCTGCAAGATACCATGGAAAAGAAAAAAAAGAAGAAGACCTAAATGAAAGATTTCTGTGAGTGAGATCCCAGTGGAAAGAACGGGGCCATCAAAGAAGGAGGTACCTTTCTCTGAAGGGAGGAGAGAACTTCCACTTTGACTATGACCCTATCAGAATAAGATCAAAGTCAGCGAACTCTAAAGGCTTCCATAGCCCTGGCAACTCATGACTAGAGCCTAGGGAGATTACTGACGCCATGAACAGGAGTGTCAAATTGTTAAGTCAGCAACAGGAGTCACTGTGTACTTACGTCTCATGTGGGATCTGTCCTTAATGTGTTGTCTAATGTGCAGTGATGGTATAACTAGTACTGAAGCAGTATTTTTACACTTTGTGTTTCTGCATGGGTACAAACTGATGAGATCTTTACTAATTATATACTGAATCGATCTTCTGTATATAAAGATAATTGGAAATGAAAAAAAAAAACCTGGTGTTAAATTGGAAATGGCATAGAAAATTAATTAATTTAAAAAAATATTATGTAGGGTCTCTGTCTTTAATGTGCTGTACACTGTTATTTAATGCTATAACTAGTACTCCAACAGTATTTTTTTCACTTTGTGTTGCTATATGGGGGCAAACTGTTGAAATCTTTACTTAATATATACTAAACTGATCTTCTATATATAAAGATAATTGAAAATGAATCTTGATGTGAATGGAAGGGGAGAGGGAGCGGGAAAGGGGAGGGTTGTGGGTGGGAGGGAAGTTATGGGAAGGGGGAAGCCATTGTAACCCATAAGCTGTACTTTGGAAATTTATATTCATTAAATAAAAGTTTAATAAATGAAAAAAAAGATTTATTTATTTATTTAAAAGGCAGACGTATATACATACACACACACATAAATAGAGAGAGTGAGAGAGAGAGAGAGAGAAATCTTGTATCCATTGGTTCACTCCCTAAATGGCCACAATGGCTGTAGCTGGACCAGAGTGAAGCCAGGAGCCAGGAATTTCTTCCAAGTCTTCCACATGGGTACAGGGGCCTCAGTACTTGGACTATCCTCCACTGTTTTTCCAGACATGTTAGCAGAGACCTGGATAGGAAGCAGAGCAGTGAAGACTAGAACCACTGCCCAAATGGGATGTCAACATCACAAGCAGCCCCATCCATTTTATTTAAGATACATTAAGGGGGGCCTGGCGCCATGGCTCTCTTGGTTAATCTTCTGCCTGCTGTACCGCCATCCCATATGGGCACTGGGTTCTAGTCCTGGTTGCTCCTCTTCCAGTCCAGCTCTCTGCTGTGGCCCAGGAAGGCAGTGGAGGATGGCCCAAGTGCTTGGGCCCCTGCACCCAGATGGGAGTTCGAGAATAAGCACCTGACTCCTGGCTTCAGATCGGCACAGCGCCGGCCGTAGTGGCCATTTAGGGGGTGAACCAACGGAAGGAAGATCTTTCTCTCTGTCTCTCTCTCTCTGTCTGTAACTCTGCCTGTCAAATAAATAAATAAATAAAATCTTTTAAAAAAAGATACATTTAGTCTAATTGCAATGAAATTTCATTAGAATTTTTCATAGAGCTTAGAATTCAGTTCCTGAAATGAATATAGAATAGAGAGAGGAGCCAAGAGTGAATTAAATAATTTAAAAACAAAATATGGGGATGTGCTTAATCAGAGACAATTTTTACTGTGTAACCCCATTTTTCCTAAAAGAGAAACACTGCATTTTTTAAGACTTATTTATTTATTTGAAAGTCAGAGTCAGAGTTACACAGAGTTGGCTGCAAGGGCCAGAGATTCGAAGCCAGGAGTGAGGAAATTCCTCTGGGTCTCCCATGTGGGTGCAGGGGCTCGAGGACTTGGGCCATATCTCACTGTTTTCCCAGGCCACAACAGAGATTGGGATTGGAAGTGGAGAAGCCGGCACCAAACCTGTGCCCAAATGGGAATGCCGGCACCATAGGCTTTACCCGCTATGCCATAGCACTGGTCCCCAGAAGAACACTGTTAAAGAAAAAAATTCTTAATACTATCACATATGGGATATAAAAATGCTGAATTAGAAAGAGGAATTACTAATTATACATTAATTTACAGTGTTTGAGTTGTCAAAATTCTTGGATATCACATTTTCTGTTTTAAACCTTTAGGTCCTTGATCCCCTCAAAAATCTCATGAAGGCTATACCTACAAATTTTTTCATGCACTGTCACTTACCTTTCAAAAATACAAGGATAGACCTGTGAATGCACTCCAATTATTCTAACTGCATTATTTTGTGAATATTGAAGCATCCAAGGTCATCCATTCACAAATATTTATTGGTTGAAATATACTCAAAAATTTTTTTAGTTGCAGAGGATTGATTTATACCTACAGGCTAAATGTTTACAGTTTTATTTCCTCAAAAATTTCTCCAAAATTTAAGTGAATTCTCTACGGTGGTAAAGGCAGTAAGTGTCCATTTTCACATTTAAAATTTGAAAACAAATCTTAGAGATAATACAAGTTCAGAATTACTTTGGAGAGTTCTAGAAGAGAACAGTTTATTTATTTTAAATTATTTTTATTAATATAAAGAATGAATTTAATGTATTTCATAGATGCAATCCTATGCATCTATGCATCTAAAATTAATTTAATTTTTATACTAAGATATTTTTTAATTTACTTTATAATCACAGCTTAATCCTCCATTTAAGTGTTCATCAAAGAAAAAGTGCAGAAACTACTATTTCATACAAGTATAAACAATATCAAATAAATAATAATCAAATCCCAAAATGTTAATTTTACTCATACACATTAAATTTTTTGTACTCTCTTTATTAGCAGCTACAAATAGAAGAAATCATTTTTGACTTTAGAGGTCTGGCTAATTTCTCCAAGTTATAATGGCCTCCAGTTGCATCCACTTTTTGCATCAGACAGGATTTCATTCTTTCTAATGGCTGAATTGTGCTCTCTGGTTTATATTACTTGCACTTCTGGGGTCTTATTCAACATCTCTTATTTATCTTATTCATGACAATATCTTGAAGCATTTCCTCATTGGTTTCCTCTAGTAATTTGGTGGTTTCATGTCTTGGGTATAGATCCTTGATGACCCACTGTCAACTAACTTTTGTATATGTTATAATGTAAGGGGTCTTGTTTCGTACTTCTGCATGCAGAGATCCAATTTACCAAACACAATTTGTAGAAGAAAATGTTCTTTCTACAGGGAGCAATTCTAGGTCATTTGTCAAAGATTAGTTGATTGTAGGTACATGGATTAATTTAAGGGATTTCTGTTTTGTTCCATTGCTCCACATAACTATTTTTTGTCAATAATAACTGTTTTGATTATAATGACTTTGTAGTATGTTTTTGCAAATTGGTGTTGTGATGCCTTTGGGTTTATTTTTTATTCTTTAAAATTTCTTCAGCTCTTTGGGTTCCCTTGTGTTTATATATGAGTTTTAGGTCAGTTTTTCTATAACACAGAGGAATGTCCTTGGGATTTTGATTGGTATCACATAAATCTGTAAATTACTTTTGATATTATAGATATTTTGATGACATTAATGCCTCCAGTCCATGAACATGGATGTTTTTTCCTTTTTTGTGTATGGCTTCTATTTTTTCTTAATGTTTTATAATTTTAATTGTATATCATTTACATCCTTGACTAAGTTTATTCCAAGCTATTTAAATTTGTTTGTAGCTACTGTCATTGAAATTGATCTTACAAGTTCTTTCTCAGCCAATGAATTATTAGTGTATATAAGTACTACTGATTTTAATGTGTTGATTTTATATCCTGCAACTTTGATGAATTATCTGACAAGTTCCAATAGTCTTTTAGTGGTGTATAAAAGACCATATCATCTGCAAACTGGGATAATTGGGTTTCCTCCTTTCCAATTTGTATCCCATTGGTTTCTTTTTCTTGCCTAATGGTTATGACTAAAACTTTCAGAACTATATTGAGTAGTAATGGTAAGAGTGGGCACCCTTATCTTGTTGCAGATTTTAGTGGATATGCATCCCTGTTTTCCCCAGTCAATATGATGCTGACTGTGGGTTTGTCATATATTGCTTTTAGTATGTTGTGGTATGTTCCCTTTATACACAATTTGCTTAAGGTTTTTTTTTTAAATACAGTTTTATTCTTTAGTTTGTTAATGTGATGAATCACATTTATTGATATTTGTATCTTGAGCCATCCCTGTATCCCAAGGAAAAATCTCTTACTCTGGGTACATAATATTTCTGATGTGTTGTTAGATTCAATTAGTTAGTATTTTGATGAGGAATTTTGAATTTTCATTTCATCAGGGATATTGATTTCTTCTTCTTCTTCTTTGTAGAATCTTTTCTTGTTTTGGGAGGATTCCCTCCATTTTATTTGTTTTGAATAGTTTAAGTATTGGGATTCATTCCTTAAAAGTTTGACAGAATTCAGCAGGTAAGCCTCCAGTTCTGGGCTTTTCATTGTTGGGAGGGTCTTTATTATTGATTCAATGCTTGTCTTGGTTATTGGTCTATTTATGTTTTCTATGTCTTTGTGCCTCAATTTTCATAAATTGCATGTGGCCAGAGGTCTATTTATTCTATATTTTCTCTTTAAAAATTTTTATTAATATGAAGAGAACTGATTTCATGGATTTCAATCAGTACAGTTCCAAGAAGACAACCACACTTCCTTCACTCACCTGTTCCTCCCCAATCCCCCTTCCTACCTCCCCTCTTTTCATCAGTTTTTGCAAAGACATAACGTTAATTCACCCTATATTCAAAGTCTGAATTTACCACTAACCAAAATATTCAACAAATAAAAAACAGGCATACCACAGTTCCAAAAAAGTATAAACAGGGGGGTAAAAGAGATAATCATATTCCAAAATCCCATTTCATTCCTATACATTTCTTTGTATTCCATATTAACTGCCATATATCAGAGAAAGAAAATATTTGCCTTTTTGAGTCTGGCTTATTTTGCTCAGGATAATGATTTCCAATTGCACCCATGTTGTTGCAAAAGATAAGATTTCTTTCTTTTTTGTAGCTGAATTATATTCCATAGGATGTATATATATATATATATATATGTGTGTGTGTGTGTGTGTGTATATATATATATATATTATATAGTGTGTGTATATATATAGTGTATATATATATATATATATATATATACACATACCACTGTCTTTATCCAATCATGAGTCCATGGACATATTCCATATTATAGCTAGTGTGAATTGAGCTGCAAAAAACATGGAGGTACAGAAAACTCTTTCATATGCTGATTTTACTTCATTTGGGTAAATTCCTAGAAGTAGGATGATTTGGTCATATGGCAGTTCTATTTTTAGATCTCTAAGGAATGTTCATATTATCTTCCATAATAGTTGTACTAGTTTACATTCTCAACAGTGGATTAGAGTACCTTTTCCCCCACACCTTAAGGAGCATTTATTGTTTTTTGAGTTTTGGATCATAGCCATTCTAACTGGGGTGAGGTGAAACCTCATTGTAGTTTCTCTTTGCATTTCCCTGCTGACTAGTGATCTTGAGCATTTTTTCACATCTATTGGCAATTTGTATTTTATCCTTTGAAAAATGCCTGCTCATGTTCTTTGCCCATTTCTTAACTGGATTGTTTTTTCATTGTTGAAGTTTCTTGAGTGCCTTATATATTCTGGATATTAACCCTTAATGAGATGCATAGTTTGCAATTAAGTTTTCCTATACTGTTTGTTGCCTCTTTACTTTGTTGAGAGTTTCTTTGCTGCGCAGAAGCTTCTTAAGTTGATGTAATCTTATTTGTCTACTTTTGCTTTGATTGCTGGTGCTCCTGGGGTCTTTTCTAAAAAATCTTTGCCTATGGTAGTGTCTTGCAGAGTTTCCTTGATGTTTACTCTAGTACTTTGATGGTATCATGACATAGAATTACATCCACGATCCATTTTGGGTTGATTTTTATATAAAGTTTGAGTCTTGTTCATTCTACTTTATTTGAAGATCCAATTTTCCCAGAACAATTTATTGCAGAGAATGTCCTTTCTTCAAGGATTGATTTTAGCTAATTATCAAAGATTATTTGGTTAGATGCATGGATTCATTTCTGGGGTTTCTATTCTGTTCCATTGGTCTACATGTCTATTTTTATGCCAGTACCAGGCTATTTTGATAATAACTTCCATGTAGTATATCTTGATTTTCAGTATTGTGATACCTCTGGCTTTTTTTCTGTTGTTTAAGATTTCTTTGGCTATTCAGGACCTTTTGTGTTTTCAATGAATCTTAGTATCATTTTTACTAGATCTTAGAAGAATGACATTGGTATTTTGAGAGGGAACACATTGAGCCTGTACATTTTTTGTAGTATGGAGATTTTGAAGATATTATTTCTTTAAGTCCATGAACATGGCAGTTTCTTCCATTTTTTGTGTCTTCTATGTCTTTCTTCAGTGTTTTAAAATTTTCACTGTAGAGATGTTTCACATCCTTGGTTAAATTTATTCAAAAGTATTTCAATTTTTGTAGTTATTGTTAATAGAACTCATTTCCACAAGTTCTTTCTCAGACATAGCATTGTTTGTGTATACAAAAGCTATTGGTTTTTGTGTGTTGGTTTTATGTTCTGCAACTTTACCAAACTCTCTTTGTGAGGTCAATAGTCTCCTAGAGATATCTTTTGCTTCCCCTGTATAGGATCATGTCATCTGCAAACAGAGATAGTTTGAGTTTCTTCTTTCCAATTTGTATCCCTTTGATTTCTTTTTCTTGCCTAATGGCTCTGGCTTAAATTTACAGAACTATATTGCATAGAAATGGTGAAAGTGTGTATTCTTGTGTGGTTCCAGATCTTTGTGGAAATGTTTCCAACTTTTCCCCGTTCAATATGGTGCAGACTGTGAGTTTGTTATGTATTGCCTTGATTATATTGAGAAATGTTCCTTCTATACCAAATTTGTTTAAAATTTTTGTTGTGAAAGAGTATTGTATTTTATTAAGTGCTTCCCCTGCATCTATTGAGATATTATATGGTTTTTTTTCTTCAGTTTGTTAATGTGGTGCATCACATTTATTGAGTTGCAAATGTTGAATCATCCCTACATACGATGGATAAATACCACTTGCTCTGGGAGAATGATCTTTCAGTGATGTTGTTAGATTCGATTAGCTAGTATTATTCTTAGGATATTTGCATCAATGTTTATAAGGGATATTGGTCTATAGTTCTCCTGCTTTGTTGTATCTTTTTTTGGTTTTGGAATTAAGGTGATGCTGATCTCATATAGAGATTGGGAGGATTCCCTCCTTTTCAATTGTTTTGAACAATTTGAGAAGAATTGGAATTTGTTCTTTAAATATTTGACAGAATTCAGAAATGAAGCCATCAGGTCCTGAGCTTTTCTTTGTTGGGATTAACTTTATTACTCATTGAATGTCTATCTTGGTTATTGGTATATTTAGGCTTTCTGTGGCTTCATTACTCAATTTCAGTAGATTGTATGTGTCCAGAAATCTATCCATTTCTTCTGGATATTTCAATTTGTTGGTGTGTAGCTGTTTGTAATAATACCTAATGATTCTTTTTATTTCTGTGGTATCTATTCTAATATCTACTTTTTCATCTCTGAATTTATTAACTTGGGGTCTTTTCCCCCTTTCTTTGTTTAGTTGGGCCAATGGTGTATCAATGTTGTTTACTTTTTCAAAAAGCCACCACTTCATTTACTGATCTTTTTTGTGTTCTATTTTATCACTTTATTGCTTTCTTTCTACTAATTTGGGATTTGTTCTTTTTGTGGTTTTTCTAGGTTCTTGAGATACTTTGGTAGATCATTTATTTGATGCCTTTCCAGTTTCTTGATGCAGGCACTAACTTTTTTAAACTTCCCACTTAAAACTTCTTTTGCTGTATCTCATATATTTGATACATTGTGTTTTCACCTTCATTTATTTTTCAGAATTTTTTGATTTCCCTTTTATTTTTTCTGTGACTCTCCATTCAGAAGCAAGTTGTTTAGTCACTAAGTGTTAGCCTATCTTCTTTTTGGTCAGAAAAGATACACCGTATGACTGCATTTTTTTTTTTTAATTTGTTGAGGCTTGTTTTCTGGCCTAGTATATGGTGTATCCTAGAGAAAGTTCCATGCACCAATGAAAAGAATAGCTTTCTTTGTCTATTTTAACTGTTTTTGCCTTAATATATATTTTGCCTGATATTAGGATAGATACTCTGGATCATTTTTGTTTTCTGTTAGCATGGAATACCTTTCCCCATTCTTTCTCTTTAAATCTTGTCTGTTGGTGAAGTGTGCTTTTTTATAGATAGCATATTGATAGGTTTTGTTTTTTAACCCATTCATAATTTGTGTGTTTTAATTAGAGAATTTTGTTTATTTACATTCAAGGTTATTATTAATAAGTAATGACTTGGTGCTGACATTTTCTTTAAATCATCCTATTGTTTGTTTTTGTTCTCATTTATATTTTTACTATAAGGCTTTCTACTTTCACACTATTTCATGAGGATGATTATCTTTCTCAATTTCCGTGTGTAGTACATCTTTAAATATCATTTGTAAGGTAGTCTGTATAGTGACAAATTAATTTTTTTTCTCTCAGGAGGTTTTTTTTTTCACCTAAATTTATAAGTGAGAAGTTCTAGAAGTATTAGTATTCTGGGTTGACTTTTTTTTTTAGGATTTGAACAATATCTCTCCATTGTCTCCTGACCTGTAAGGCTTCTCATGCAAAAAAAAAATCTGAAGTCAACCTAATCAGAGATCCTTTAAAAGTAATCCAGAATTTCTTTCTTGCTCATTTTAAGATATTTTCTTTTGAATGTTTTGTTATAATGTGCAATGGTAAAGATCTTCTCTGATCAAGTCTATTTGGGGATCTATGAAATTCCTGTACTTGGATGTTTATATATTCCTCCAAATTGGGGGGATTTTTTTGCTATTATTTTAGTGAATACATTTTAAGCCATTCTCTTTTTCCATTACTTCATGACCTTCTTAGGCATATATACTTGTTCACTTTATGATACCCCATGAGTTCTGAACACTGTTTTCAGTTTTTCTAACTTTTTCATTTTTTTTTGTTTGAGATATTTCCAAAAATTTGTCTTCTAGGTCAGATATTCTTTCTTCTGCCTCATGAGAATGTTTTTGTGGCTTTCCAGCTTATATTTATTTGTCTTATTGAATTCTTCATTTATAATAGTTCAGTTTGATTTTTCTTTAATATCTTTATCTCATTGTATAATTTTTCAAATATGTCATATATAGTTATTTCATGCAACTGCTTCTCTGTGCTTCTGAGTAATATTTCAGCCATTACTTTGAATTCCTTTTCAGGGATTTTATCAGTCTCCACATCTTCACAGTCTAATATTGATGTATAATTGTGTACCTTTTGGGGAGTCATCTTATCTTCCTGGTTCATGTTTCTTGCATTCCTATGTTAATTTTTATGCATCTTGGGGAATCACTTGTTGTATCTCCTCTGATGGCTTTGTCTTCAGAATTGTCCCTCTGTGATTTGGTGGAATGTCTGTGATTTATAGAAGAATTCCAGAGGTGTGTGCTGTGTGGTGTCAGGGAGCTATGGTCAGCATTTTTGGTTGGAGAAAATGTCAAGATTTACACCAAAATTGGCAAGAAAGATATATGAGTGCCATCAGTAGGTGGAGAGGATGGTCATGTTGGCTACAGGTTCACAGCTTCAACCTTTCTCTGTGCCAAGGTGAACGAACTGGCTCACTGTGTAGGGTGAGCTAGCACTGCCTGAGCACCCCATTCACTCAGGTGCAAGAACCATATAGAGCACCTTTGCATTCTAGTGTGAGCACTGAGCCCTACATGAGATCTTTCCACAGAACTCAGGAGTTCTGGACTTCTGGAGTTGGGTTGGGAAAGTCCCAATGGACCCAACTAAACCACCACCCTTTTCAGTTTCTTGACCCATGCATAATATGCACAGTCACAGAATATAGGACTGCCAGTAACCTGGTGCAGCAGATTCATTGTAGAGAACTTTCACTTCTTTGGCTAAATTTAACCACAGGATTTTTTTAGTTATTGGAAATGGAATTTTTTCTTCATTTTTTTTCCAGGTGATTCTGTACAGATATATAACAACCTTACTGATTTTTATAGATTGCCTTTTGTATACTGTGAGCTTTTTGAATTTATTAGTTCTGACAGATTTTTGGTGGAGCCTTTGGGCATGTGTGTGTGTGTGTGCATCATGATCACATGATTATGTTATCTGAAAACAGTGACAAAGTAGTGGCAGCCTGACATCCTTTTTTCCAATTTGAATTTATACTCCTTATTTCTTTCTCTTGCTTAAATGCTCTTGCTAGAACTTTCAGTATTATGTTGAGTAAAGGTAGTGAGTGTTGGCATCTTTGCCTTGTTCCATATCTGACAGAGAAAGCATTTAATTTCTTCCCATTCAATACAATATTAGCTGTTCTGTATAGCCTTTGTTATGTTGAGATATGTTCCTTTGATAACAAATTTGGTCAGAGAGGTTTTTTGTTTTAACCACTAATAGATGTTAAATATTGTCAAATACCTTTTCTGCATTTATTGAAGATATCTTTCAATTTTTATTCTTCATCTGTTGACCTAGTGTCATACTTTATTGATTTGTTTATGTTGAACTAACTTGCATCACTGAGATGAATCCCATTTGTTAATTGTGCATGATCTTTTGAAATGTAGTATTGGATTCAACTTGCTTGCATTTTATGGAGGATTTTTGAATCTCTTCATCAATGATATTGGCCTGTAGCTTTCTTTTCTTGTTGAGTCTTTGTCTGGTTTTGGTATGAAGGCAATGCTGTCACATATAAAGAATTTGGAAGAATTCCATCCTCCATATCCATTTAATCACTATATTTTTTAATTGGAGAATTTAATTCATTGACATTTAAGGGAATTGTTGATAGATAGTCTCACTACAGCCATTTTGTTATTTCTCCATATTTTTGCTGTAGTTAGTTTTCTTTTTTCCCTGTCTTTCAATCTTCAGTTGTAGATAAATGGTTTTTTCTAGTATGAAACTTGATTCTTTGTAAATTATTTTTGACAAATCTGGTATATGTTCTTGTTTGTAGATTCTATGAGGTTTACCAAAAACTTTTGGTATAACAAGATATCTTGAAATGATAAACGCTTAACATTGATTATAAAGCTAGAGAAATAGAAAAACAAAAAAATAGATAAGAAATCCTAATGAAAAATTTTACATTTTTGCTTCATTACTCCATACATTTTGATTGTTTGATATTACATTTGCTTTTTCTTCTTTTTTTAAAGAAAACTTATATTTAATAAATATAAATTTTGAAAGTACAATTTTGGATTATTGCAGTTTTTTTCCCTCATAAACACCCTCCCACCTGCAAACTATCCCATTCCTACCCCTCTGCCATCCCATTCTTCATTAAGATTCATTTTTAAATTATCTTTATATAGAGAAGATCAACTTAGTATATATTAAGTAAAGATTTCAACAGTTTGCACCTACACAGGAACACAAAATATAAAGTGCTGTTTGAAGACTAGTTTTATCATTGATTCTCATAGTACAACACATTAAGGACAGAGCTCCTACATGGGGAATAACTGCACAGTGACTCCTGTTGTTGATTTAACAATTGGCACTCTTATTTATGACATCAGTAATCACCCAGGGCTCTTGTCATGAGTGCCAAGGCTATGGAAGCCTCTTGAGTTTGCCAACTCTAACCTTATATAGACAAGGGCATAATCAAAGTGGAAATTCTTGCCTCAGTTCAGAGAAAATTACTTCCTTCTTTGATGGTCTGTTCTTTCCACTGGGATCTCACTCACGGAGATCTTTCATTTAGATCATTTTTTGCCACAGTGTCTTGGCTGAGAAACTCTCATGGACTTTTTTTTTCTTTTGGGAGGTAAAATAGCAAGGTTTATTAGGGAAGGGACATCTGTAAGGATGGATGGGCACCTCTCCAGACAGAGCCTGAGAGACTGGGGAGGAGGAAGGAGGGAGGTTACATGTTGAGTGGAGAGATTACACCTGACCAGGCCAGGCGGGCAGCTCAGCAAAGATGCAGAGAGTTGAGCCTCTCATAGACTTTTTAGCCAGATCCAAATGCCATACAGGCTGATTCTGAGGCCAGAGTGCTGTTTAGGACATCTGCCTTTCCGTGAGTCTGCTGTGTATCCCACTTCCCATGTTGGATTGTTCTCTCCTTTTTAATTCTATCAGTTATTATTAGCAGACTCTGTTCTTATTAATGTGATCCCTTTGACACTTAATCCTATCTTTATGATCAGTTATGAACTTAAACTGATCACTATAACTAGTAAGATGGCATTGGTACCTGCCAACTAAATGGGATTTGGGGTCCCATGGCACATTTCCAGCTTTACCCTTAAGGGTTAGTCTGAGTGAGCATGTGCTGAACTGTATATCTCCTCTCTCTTTTATTCCCACTCTTATTTTTAAATATAATTTTAAATACAATTTTATTTAAACTCCCAAGAATAATTGTGGGTTAATTAAAGCATTCAACCGATGGTATTAAGTAGACCAAGAAAATACTAAAAAAATAAAATAGTAAGTTGTTCCTCAACAGGACAAGGGCCAATCTCCCTCGTATCTGAAAGATGACTTTGCTAAATACAGTATTCTTATCTGGCAACACTCCTTACTGGCCTGTAAAGTTTCTGCTGAGAAATTTGAGATATTCCTTTCCTTTCACGGCTTTGAGAATCTTCTCTTTATCTGTAGAGATCTTGACTCTAATAGGTCTTGGGGTTGACTTGGCTGGGTTGAATCTGACTAGTGATCTCTGACCTTCCTGTACCTGGATGGTTATATCTTTCTTTAAGTTTGGGAAGTTTTATGTAATTATTTCTTTACATATACTTTCTATCCCTTTGGCATTCTTGAGTTCCACTTGAATCCTAATAGTGAATATTTGTTCTTTTCATGAGACGTCATATTTCCCATAAACTTCTTCATTCTTCTTGGTCTTTTTTCTGTTTTCTCCTCCAACCGTATGTATTCAAATAAGTTGTCTCTGAGCTCACTGGTTCTATCTCTTGTTCTACCTATTCAGCTCTTGATGCTGTCTATTGTGTTTTTAATTTCACTTACTGTATTTTTCAGTTGAAGAATTTCTGCTTGATTTTGTTTAATTGCTCCTGTTTTTTTAGTTAAAATCTATTAGAATACTGAATCATTTCTTTTGTCTTCTTGAATTTCATTGAGTCTCCTTCAAACAGCTATTTAGAAATCTTCATCCAAGAATCTGAAAATTTCAATTCCTAGATGTTTGGCTTCTGGCACTATATTTTGCTGTTTAAGTGAGATCGAGGTCACCTGAATTTTTTGATGCCTGTTGGTAT
This sequence comes from Lepus europaeus, assembly GCF_033115175.1. Taxonomy (NCBI): domain Eukaryota; kingdom Metazoa; phylum Chordata; class Mammalia; order Lagomorpha; family Leporidae; genus Lepus; species Lepus europaeus. The sequence goes on along the minus strand of NC_084828.1, from coordinate 99,747,550 downwards.
ACATAGTCAATTGTGCATTGAAACGTTCATTTTAGTAATCTGGCTTTATCTGTGGCTTTCCTGGATATTCTAAGTAGTCTGTTTCTCCCAGAACCTATAGACACTTCTATTTCAGTACTAGACAGCACCCCTAAATTGCAGTTTGCTCCAGTTCTGCTGTTAGTGTTTTTATTGATTCTGTCCTAAAATACCCTTCAAACTCAAATGTGTCCCAAATCGTAGTTGATATGTTGTTTATTACACATTGGGGAAGGGCCTGAATAGAGGTAACCTATCCCTGCAAGCCTTTCTACTGGCCATGATAGGCTTAGGATTCTTGATCCATGTCCACAAATGCTACACAGCTATATCACATCCAGAGACCTCAGCACACCAAAACCAGTTCAGCCTGAAAATAGGACCAAATCTCACTATAATATGGCTTTTCTGCTACTAATATGGCCTCAGCTCTTGGTACTTGCTCCTACCAATCAATGGTGACAATGGCTGAGGAGTAAGATTGCTCAACCAGGATCATAAAACTCCTTTGAACACTAAAGCAAGTACAGCGTATCTCTACACTTACTGACCTAGGTTTCAGGGACTGTTGGGACCTGATCAGTGCTTACACTAAATCCCCAAACATTCCCATAATTCCTTGTAGTCTGCCAAGGCACTAGGTTGATAGGGAAGCCCTTGCTACTCAGGCAAGTCCTATAGTCACCAGGCCCTGTAGGGTGCACATTAATCCTGCAAAAGCCCGGTGGTGAAGTATGCACAAGAAAGTCTGTACCACCAAGGTATTGCCCTCTCTCTGTCTGATACTGGAGGAAATCCAGAGATTTGGTCCACAGGCACTTGGCTCTGGACAGCAATCACTACGATCTTCACATTGTTGGGCTGTACCAGCCCAGCTCTCAGTCCCAAGACATAGTCCTGTGGTTCCTTTCTGTATACAAAAGGTTGAAGGAGAGTGAAAAAATGTAGCCCTCTGGTCACAACTGGCAAAGAAAGATAAAAAGATTTCAATAGTCCTATATGCATTGGGAAATTAAATTCATTTTAAAAATCTTATCTCAGAGGTAACTAAAACCATAAGTAGTTTTTCTGGTAAATTCTACTAAACATTTTTTATTAGTTAATTAATTAATTAAGGAATAAAAACTTCATATGTACAACTTTAAGAGTAGTTATTCTCACCATACCCACTCTCCCACCCACACTTCCACCCCTCCTTCTACTCCCTCTACCCTTCCCAGTCCCATTCTCCATTAAGATTCATTTTCAATTCACTTTGTACACAGAAGACCAACACTATACTAAGTAAGGATTTCAACAATTTACATACACACACACACACACACAACTGTTTGAGAATAAGTATCACTGTTAACTCTCATAATGCAACCATTTGAGGACAGATGTCCTGCATGGGGAGTTAGTGCACAGTGATACCTGTAGTTAATTTAACAATTAACACTCTTATGTATGATATCAGTGACCAGCTGAGGCTCTTGACATAAGTACATCCTTCTTTGATGGCCACTTCTTTCTGTTGGGATCTCACTCACAGAGATCCATCATGTAGAATATTTTTGCCCCATTGTCTTGGCTTTCCATACCATGAAATGTTCTCATGGGCTTTTCAGCCAGACCAGGAAGCCTTAAGCGCTGATTCATGAGGTAAGAGTGTTACTTAAAGCAATTGTCATTCTATCAGCCTGCTGTGTGAACTGTTTCCCATGTTGGAACATTCACTCATTTTTAATTCTATTATAATTTCTCAACATTTGATAATATTTATATGGTCATTTCTTTTTATAATATTCTTGGGTGGAAAATTCTTTCTTTAAGAACATTGAATATTTTGTCCCATTTTCACCTGGCCTATAATGTTTCAGTTCAGAAGTCTGCCATTAATCTAATAGGAATTTCTTTATAAGTGATTTGACGTTTTTAAAATTATCTGTCATATTTTTGACTATTGTAAGCCCCAGGGAGAATCTATTTTAATCAGATCTATTAAGGGCCCTTTCAGTTTCCTGGAGCTGAATGTCCATACCTTTCCCCAAATATCAATAGCTTTCAGCAATTATTTTCTTGAACAGGTTTTTTCTCTTTTACACCTAGATCACCCATATTGTAAATGTTTGCTCACTCAGTGATATCTCATAGGTCTTGGAGGTATTCTTCATCTTTTTAATTTTGTTTTTCTCTTTTTTGTCTGACTGGTAAATTTTAAAAGACTTGTATTCATGCTCAGAAATTCTTTGTTCTACCTGCTCAGTTCTACTGTTGAGAATTTCTACTATATTTTTAAATTTATTTATTGTGTTCCTTAGCTTTAAGTTTTCTAATTGGTTCATTTTTTATGATTTTTAATCTCTTTGCAGAATTTCTCATTCATATTATGAATTGTTTTCTTAATGTAATCAAATATCTCATTAAGTTTCCACAAAACTATTCTTTTGAATTCCTCGTAGGACAACAGTGACTTTTGGAAAATATGTCAGTGAATTGAGACTACAGGGAAAACTGCCATTTCAAAATCTAGAGAAACTGATAAACACAGTGAATCATAGCACCTGAAGGAAACTATTAAATATATAAATAAGTCAGAATACTTACATGGTGATTTTCATGACTTTCTAGAGACTGCTGGGCTATCTTGAGAATGAAAAACTCCTAAAGGCCTAGCATTAGGGAGAGCTCCATATTTTCCTAAACTCACCTCCAGAAAGCTTACCAAGTTCTGACATTGAATATCAGGGGAAAAAGTCCTTTCTGGGTGTAGAGCAGATGGATATGGGAAGGCATCATTTTGAAATATGACCAGACATTATCCACAACAAAAAAGATATCAATGAAATGGAAACTGCATTACAAGAATCTTATCTGAACTAGTGTAGGGAAAATTGACCAGCTATAGCCTCTTCTATCTTCCTTGCTGCAGTTAAGTGATGGGTATGAAAAGACTAATAACAACTGATGAAAGTCACAGCTCACAGATTTAGGGAAACAAACCAAAGTAGAGTTTTATTATAAGAGAACAGAAAAGTCCTCTTCCACTGCATCTTATCATCACATCAGCAGGGCTTCAGGATAATATCAATGGATTAATTCAGAAAGAACTATAATATACAGTTTCATTTTAATAAGTTCTTAGGCAAACACAAAGACAAGCAGAAATACAAGAAAGCTAGAAGTCAAAACTTTTGCATTAGTCACAGTAAACATGAGAAACAGCTGAGCTGTTTGTTGTACAGATTATCACAATACCTCACACCAGAAATGTAACTAATGTTGTTCCGATTACTCAATACATTATGTCCAGCTTTCAACAAAAAGTTACAAGGCATGATAAAAATAAGAAAAATTACAATTTGTAGAGACAAAGTAGGTATCAGAACAAACTCACATATTGCACAGGTTTTGGAATTTAAAAAGACTATTATGACCATATTAAAGACTCTAATGGGAATGTAGACAACAAGCAAGAACCAAGAAATAATCTCAGAAAAGGGATGGGAATTAAGAAAGAATAAAAAGTAAATGCTAGATGTCAAAATATTTGTAAAAGAAATGAAGAATGCACTTAATGGCCTCATCAGTAGGTTATAAATGGACAAGAAAATATCCATGAGCTTGATATATGTCCATGAAAATTTCCCAAACTTAAACACAAAGTTAAAAAGGGAAAGGAGAAGAAAAAGATGTGCAAAATGTGCTCAATAAACTAGGAATAAAAGGGAATATCCTCAACTTTACAAAAAAAACCCGCAAAATAAGCAGCTAATATACCAAATGGTGAGAAACTTGGAACAAAGAAACATTTTCTCCCTTACCATTGCTTTTCATCATTGTGTTGGAAGGTCTGCCTAATGCATTAAGAAAAGGAAAGAAGTGCTTGCTTCGGCAGCACATATACAAAAATTGGAACGATACAGAGAAGATTAGCATGGCCCCTGCGCAAGGATGACATGCAAATTCGTGAAGCGTTCATATTTTTACACATAAAGAATTTACATACTTCTCAGCAGTACATGGAACCTTCTCTAGGATTGACCACATACTACGCCATAAAGCAAGTCTCAGCAAATTCAAAAGAATTAGAATCATACCATGCAGCTTCTCAGACCACAGTGGAATGAAGTTGGAAATTAGCAATTCAGGTAGCTCTAGAGCATAGGCAAACGCATGGAGATTGAACAATATGCTCCTGAATGAACAATGGGTCATAGAAGAAATTAAAAGAGAAATCAAAAATTTTCTAGAAGTAAATGAGGATAACAGCACAACATACCAAAACTTATGGGATACAGCAAAAGCAGTGTTAAGAGGAAAGTTTATATCAATAGGTGCCTACATCAAGAAATTGGAAAGGCACCAAATAGATGAGCTTTCAGTTCATCTCAAGGATCTAGAAAATCAGCAGCGAACCAGACCCAAAGCTAGCAGGAGAAGAGAAATAATTAAAATCAGAGAAGAAATCAACAGGATTGAATCCAAAAAACATTACAAAAAATCAGCCAAACGAGGAGCTGGTTTTTTGAAAAAATAAACAAAATTGACACCCCATTGGCCCAACTAACTAAAAAAAGAAGAGAAAAGACCCAAATCAATACAATCAGAGCTGAAAATGGAAACGTTAACAACAGACACCACAGAAATAAAAAGAATCATCAGAAATTACTACAAGGACTTGTATGCCAGCAAACAGGGAAATCTATCAGAAATGGACAGATTCTTGGACACATACAACCTGCCTAAATTGAGCCAGGAAGACATAGAAAACCTAAACAGACCCATAACTGAGACAGAAATTGAAACAGTAATAAAGGCCCTCCCAACAAAGAAAAGCCCAGGACCAGATGGATTCACTGCTGAATTCAATAAGACATTTAAAGAAGAACTAACTCCAATTCTTCTCAAACTATTCAGAACAATCGAAAAAGAGGGAATCATCCCAAATTCTTCCCATGAAGCCAGCATCCCCTTAATTCCTAAGCCAGAAAAAGATGCAGCATTGAAAGAGAATTACAGACCAATATCCCTGATGAACATAGATGCAAAAATCCTCAATAAAATTCTTGCCAATAGGATGCAACAACACATTAGAAAGATCATCCACCCAGACCAAGTGAGATTTATCCCTGGTATGCAGGGATGGTTCAATGTTCACAAAACAATGAATGTGATAGACCACAGTAACAAACTGCAGAAGAAAAACCATATGATCCTCTCAATAGATGCAGAGAAAGCATTTGATAATATACAACACCTTTTCATGATGAAAATTCTAAGCAAACTGGGTATGGAAGGAACATTCCTCAATACAATCAAAGCAATTTATGACAAACCCACGGCCAACATCCTATTGAATGGGGAAAAGTTAGAAGCATTTCCACTGAGATCTGGTAACAGACAGGGATGCCCACTCTCACCACTGCTATTCAATATAGTTCTGGAAGTTTTATCCAGAGCTATTATGCAAGAAAAGGAAATTAAAGGGATACAAACTGGGAAGGAAGAACTCAAACTTTCCCTCTTTGCAGATGACATGCCTCTTTATTTAGGGGACCCAAAGAACTCTACTAAGAGACTACTGGAACTCATCGAAGAGTTTGGCAAAGTAGCAGGATATAAAATCCATGCACAAAAATCAACAGCCTTTGTATACACAGAAAATGCCACAGCTGAGGAAGAACTTCTAATATCAATCTGATTCACAATAGCTACAAAAACAATCAAATACCTTGGAATAAACTTAACCAAGGACGTTAAATATCTCTACAATGAAAATTACAAAACCTTAAAGAAAGAAATAGAAGAGGATACCAAAAAATGGAAAAATCTTCCATGTTCATGGATTGGAAGAATGAATATCATCAAAATGTCCATTCTCCCAAAAGCAATTTACAGATCAATGCAATACCAATCAAAATACTGAAGACATACTTCTCAGATCTGGAAAAATGATGCTGAAATTCATATGGAGACATAGGAGACCTCGAATAGCCAAAGCAATCTTGTACAACAAAAACAAAGCCGGAGGCATCACAATACCAGATTTCAGGACATACTACAGGGCAGTAGTTATCAAAACAGCATAGTACCGGTACAGGAACAGATGGATAGACCAATGGAACAGAATAGAAACACCAGAAATCAATCCAAACATCTACAGGTAACTTATATTTGATCAAAGATCCAAAACCAATCCCTGGAGTAAGGACAGTCTATTCAATAAATGGTGCTCGGAAAACTGGATTTCCATGTGCAGAAGCATGAAAAAAGACGCCTACCTTTTACCTTACACAAAAATTCACTCAACAGGGATTAAAGACTTAAATATATGATCCGACATCATCAAATTATTAGAGAACATTGGAGAAAGCCTGCAATATATAGGTACCGGCAAAGACTTCTTGGAAAAGACCCCAGAAGCACAGGCAGTTAAAACCCAAATTAACATTTGGGATTGCATGAAATTAAGAAGTTTCTGTACTTCAAAAGAAACAGTCAGGAGATTGAAGAGGCAACCGACAGAATGGGAAAAAATATTTGCACACTATGCAACAGATAAAGGGTTGATAACCAGAATCTACAAAGAAATCAAGAAACTCCACAACATCAAAACAAACAACCCATTAAGAGATGGGTCAAGGACCTCAATAGACATTTTTCCAAAGAGGAAATCCAAATGCCCAACAGACACATGAAGAAATGTTCAAGATCACTAGCAATCAGGGAAATGCAAATCAAAACCACAATGAGGTTTCACCTCACCCTGGTTAGAATGGCTCACATAAAGAAATCTACCAACAATAGATGCCATAGAGGATGTGGGGGAAAAGGGACACTAACCCACTGCTGGTGGGAAGGCAAACTGGTAAAGCCACTATGGAAGTCAGTCTGGAGATTCCTCAGAAACCTGAATATATCCCTTTCATACAACCCAGCCATCCCACATCTTGGAATTTACCCAAAGGAAATTAATTTGGCAAACAAAAAAGCTGTCTGCACATTAATGTTTATTGCAGCTCAATTCACTATAGCTAAGACCTGGAACCAACCCAAATGCCCATCAACAGTAGACTGGATAAAGAAATTATGGGACATGTACTCTATAGAATACTATACAGCAGTCAAAAACAATGAAACCCGGTCATTTGCAACATGGAGGAATTTGGAAAACATCATGCTGATTGAATTAAGCCAGTCCCAAAGAGACAAATATCATACGTTCTCCTTGATTAGAGACAACTAACTGAGCACCAAAGTGGAAACCTGTTGAAGTGAAATGGACACTATGCGAAACAGTGACTTGATCAGCTCTTGTCCTGACTGTTGATGTACAATATAATACTTTATCCATTTTAGTATTTTTTTTTGTTTTGTTCTAGTACTATTGGTTGAACTCTGTAATTAACACACAATTATTCTTAGGTGCTGAAATTTTAACTGAAAAGTGATTCCTGTTAAATATAAGAGTGGGAATAAGAGAGGAAGGAGATGTACAATTTGGGACATGCTCAATCGGACTTGCCCCAAATGGTGAAGTTAGAAACGTGCCAGGGGATTCCAATACAATCCCATCAAGGTTGCTCTACCAATGCCATCTCAATAGTTCAAGTGATCAACTTCAGTTTACAATTGATCACACTGATAGGTCTAAGAGTCAAAGGGATCACACAAACAAGACTAGTGTCTGCTTATACTAACTGATAGAATCAAAAAGGGAGAGAAGGATCCAACATGGGAAGTGGGATACACAGCAGACTCATAGAATGGCAGATGTCCTAAACAGCACTCTGGCCTCAGAATCAGCCCTTAAGGCATTCAGATGTGGCTGAAGAGCCCATGAGAGTATTTTAGGCATGGAAAGCCAAGACACTCTGGAAAAAAATTAAAAAATAAGACCTAAATGAAAGATCTCTGCGAGTGAGATCCCAGTGGAAAGAACGGGGCCAGCAAAGAAGGAAGTACCTTTCTCTGAAGGGAGGAGAGAACTTCCACTTCTTCTTCTTCGGAAGAAGATCTAAGTTGGCCAACTCAAAAGGCTTCCATAGCCTCGGCAACTCATGACTAGAGTCTAGGGAGATTATTGACGCCATAAACAAGAGTGTCAAATTATTAAGTCAACAACAGGAGTCACTGTGTACTTACTTCTCATGTGGGATCTGTCCTTAATGTGTTGTCCAATGTGAAGTAATGCTATAACTAGTACTGAAACAGTATTTTTTCACCTTGTGTTTTTGAGTGGGTGCAAACTGTTGAAATCTTTACTTAATATATACTGAATCGATCTTCTGTATATAAAGATAATTGAAAATGAATCTTGATGTGAATGGAATGAGAGAGGGAGCAGGAGATGGGAGGGGTGCATGTGGGAGGGATGTTAAGGGGAGTAGAAAAAGTCATTGTAATCCATAAACTGTACTTTGGAAATTTATATTTACAAAATAAAAGTTAAAAAAGGAAAGGAAAGAAAAGATATACATATTAACTATGAATAAATAAAACTGCCTTTTTTCCTCAGCTGATATGTTGATCTGTCTAGAAAGGAACTAAAATGCTGACAACTCCTGGAAACACGTCATTATAACAAGGCTGCTGGATACAAGGTTACCACACAAAATTGAAATAGAAACATACCATTTATATTAGAACCCTTTAAAATGAAATACTGAAATGTAAACCTAAAAAATATGTATCATATCTACATGAAGGGAAAAAAACTACAAAATGCTGGTGAAAAAAATTTGAAGAACTAAATAAATGGAGAGATATTCTATGTTACTGACTAGGAAGATTCAATACCAGCAAGAGACCAGTTGTTTCCATCTTGGTTTACAGACACAAGGAAATGCCAATGAAAATCTTAGAAAATTAATTTTTTGAATATTGACAAAGTGGTTCTAAAGTTTATATGGAAAAGGAAAAGATCCAGAGTTGATGGCACAACTTTAAAGGAAAAGAAGAAAATTAAAGGATTGGCATGTTATTTTAAGACTTAATATAAAGTTACAGTCATCAAGAGAGTTACAGCATTGGGGAAATAATGGAAACATAGATTAATGTATCAGAAAAGCGAGCCCAAGAGTAGAGCCCCATAAGTATAGCCAACAGGTCATTGACCCGCATTGACCCTTACCCACACAAAATGGTCAAATGATCTTCAACAAAGGTACAAAGGTAGTATAATGAAGAAAAAATAGTCTTTTCAATGAAAGGTGTTGGAATAATCGGATATTCAAATGCTAAAAGGGGGAAAGGACCTAGATATAGACCTTAAATACTTCACAAAAATTTATTCAACATGGCAATATACCTAAACTTGAGCACAAAACCATAAAATTCATAGAAGACAACATTGGAGAAAATCATGATAAAGCTAGGTTTGATGATGATTGTGCAGACATAACACCAAAAGAATGACTCATGAATGAAAAATTAAGAAGATGGACTTCATTCAAAGTGAGAATTTCTTTCCTGAAAGAGACACTGTCAAGAGAATAAGAAGCCAAACGACCAACTGGGAGAATGTATTTACAAAATATGTCTCAGATGAAGACTCATTCAAATTATACAAAGACTTAATACTCCACAACAAGACAAACAACTTATTTAAAAAATGAAGGTCTTGGCCGGCGCCGTGGCTCAATAGGCTAATCCTCCGCCTTGCGGCGCTGGCACACCAGGTTCTAGTCCCAGTAGGGGTGCCGGATTCTGTCCCGGTTGCCCCTCTTCCAGGCCAGCTCTCTGCCATGGCCCGGGAAGGCAGTGGAGAATGACCCAAGTCCTTGGGCCCTGCACCTGCATGGGAGACCAGGAGAAGCACCTGGCTCCTGGCTTCGGATCAGGGTGATGCACTGGCTGCAGCAGCCATTGGAGGGTGAACCAACGGCAAAAAGGAAGACCTTTCTCTCTGTCTCTCTCTCTCACTACTCACTCTGCCTGGCAAAAAAAAAAAAAAGAAAAAAGAAAAAAAAAGTCTTAACAGAAACCTCATCAAAGAAGATGCTCAGATGAAAATAAGCACATGAAAAGATACTCCACATCATATTTCATCAATCAAATAAAACTTGAAATGGTAATGAGATAACTACTAAACACTGACTACAATAGCCAAAATCCAGAGTATTTGCAATACCACATGCTGTTGATTAAGTAAAACAACAATAGGTACTTTCATTCATTCTTAGTAGGAATGCATATTATTATAATCACTTTGGAAGACAGTTTAGTATTTTATTGCAAAACTGAACATATTCTTACCATATGATCTGGCAAAAATGTTCCGTTGTTTGCCCAAAGGAGCTGAAAATGTACGTCCACATAAAAAACAATTTGAATATTCATAGCAGTTTTATTCATAACTGCAAAAACCTGAGAGCAATCACAATCTCCTTTGTAGCTGAACAGATAAATGTACTGTGTTCAATTCAGACAAAGGGATTATTCAGTGCAAAAAAAGAAATATTCAGGCTGGCACTGTAGTGTAGCAGGTAAAGCTGCTGCCTGCAATGCCAGCATCCCATACCAGCACTGGTTCATGACCTAGCTGCTCCATTTCCAATCCAGCTCACTGCTAATGGCCCAGGAAAGCAGCGGAAGATGGCCCAAGTGCTTGGGCCCCTGCTACCCACATAGGAGACCTGGAAGAAGCTCCTGGCTCAGGCTTTGGCTTAGCCCAGCCCTGAACTTTGTGGACATCTGGGGAGTGAACCAGTGGGTGGAAGATCTCTGTCTCTGTTTCTCTCTAACTCTGACTTTCAAGTAAACAAACAAATCTTTGCAAAAAGAAATGAACCATGAAACCATGAAATGACAAAGAGGGATGTCTAATTACTAAGTGAAAGTAATAATGACTCTGTCCTTTGTTCTAGGTGTGGGGAAATTAGTTACATGATGGACCCCAGGGGAAGTAAGGTGGGCGGAATCCAAAGTTGTTTACCACTAAAACTGATTGGTTGCGCAACATCAGGGGAGGTAACAAAACTAGTAACAAGTGTATAGACATATGGCTAGTCCTATAGAAAGCCCCCCGTAAGGTGAATTTTTAAGTGATTGGTTGGTCCTTAGCCCTGCCCCAATGACTCTGCAGTTTTGTACTATAAAAGGTTCTGTTTCTCAGGAAGTAAATGAGTCCTTGCTAGACTTGGCTCCCCGCTGCGTCTGATTGTCTCCGGGATCGGGAGGCTGGGGAACGGGCGAGCTGCGCACTCACCTTTCCTCGGACCCAGTCCATCCTTGTACGGGTGGACTAAGACCCAGCACTAGGCCCTGTCTAGTGCACTTGGGCCTCATTCCTTTGTAATCATAACCTCTACTCTACCACCAATGACTCTACTCCCAACCTGTGTGTACTGATGGTCCTCTTCCCCACTTAATGCTGTATAATTGTTCAAACCTGGTAAATGCCACTCTTAGGATCATTGGTTACTATCCTCACTCTGTCTTTTATGACCTTGTCTAAATATGATCAGAGTCGGTAAACTTGGAAGGCTTCCATAGCCTTGGCAACTCATGACGACAGCCTAGGATGGTTACTGGTGCCATAAACTAGAGTGTCAATTTGTTGGGTCAACAACAGGAGCCACTGTGCACTTGCTCCTCATGTGGGATCTCTGTCCTTAATGTGCTGTACATTGTGATTTAATGCTATAACTAGTACTCAAACAGTATATTTCACTTTGTGTTTCTATGTGGGTGCAAACTGTTGAAGTATTTTATACTAAATTGATCTTCTGTATATAAAGAGAATTGAAAATGAATCTTGATGCAAATGGAAGGGGAGAGGGAGCAGGAGAGGGGAGGGTTTCGGGTGGGAGGGAAGTTATGGGAGGGGGAAGCCATTGTAATCCATAAGCTGTACACTGGAAATTTATATTCATTAAATAAAAGTTAAAAAAAAAGACAGTAAACAAAGTATACAAAAATATACAAAAGTACACAAAGTATGAAAATAAGCTGAAGAGATATTTAAAGGTATGATGGCTGAAAACTCTCCAAAAATAATGATAGATTTTAAAAAGCCACAGATTCAGGTAGCTTATAAAATGCCAAGCAAGATAAATAACAAAGCAAAAAAGAGCCAACCTGAAAATTCTGCATGGTATATGAGACTCTGGAAAAAGCAGAACTATGGCAAAAATGAAGATCAGTGTTTTCCAGGGATTGGCGGGGTTGGGGAAGAGAAGACTGGTGGGACACAGAGGAACTTTAGAGCAGTGAAACTACTCTTTTCTGATACTATAATGGTGAATATACCTCATTTTAATGTCATCAAGACATATAAAGTATTAATACCAAGAATGAACCCAGTGAAAACTTTGGAATCTGCATTGATAATGATGATCAATGTAGGTTCATCAATTGTTGCAGCTACTACTTCGATAGGAAATGTTGGGAATGGGGGAGGCTGCACATGTGTAGGTACAAAGGTTCCATGGACAATCTCTATTTCTTTCTTTCAATTTTACTGTTTAGATATTGTAACTGCTCTGAAAAATAAAGTCCAATAAAAATTAGAAGAGCCTTGCTAAGAATTGTGGGAAAATGGCCAACAGCGTAAAATATGTCTAAAGAAAATATAAAAAGGAGAAGAAAGAGGTAAAAAAATAGAATAAATATTTGAAGTGATAATGGTTGAAAGTTTTTCCCAGCTAATTATGACAACAAACCACTGATCCAGTAAGATCATAGAATTCCAAGTAAGATAAATACCCAAAGAGGAAGAGGAAGAAGGTGAAGGATGAGGAGAAGAAAAAGAAAATTAAAATTTAGGTATATAATATTCACAATTCAGAAAACAAGAAAATCTTAAGAGTAACTTGAGCAAAAATAAAATCTTATTTTTAGATGAATAGGTATAAGAATTATATCAGATTTCTTTCAGGACAAGCAAGCAGAATGAAAGTGGAGTGAAATATTTAGTGCTGACAGAAAATAAAAAAGAGTTATCATTCTAGAAATCTGTATACAGAAACATCATCTCTCAAAAATGAAGAAGGAATCAATAGTTTCTTAGACACATGAAAACTAATTGAATTCACCAGAACATCTTTCCAGTAAGAATTATTAAAGAAAGTTTTTTACAGAAAGTAAAATGATAAAAAGCAAAAGTATACCATTTCACTTGGGTAAATTTCCTAGGAGCAGGATAGCTGGGTCATACGGTAGATGTATTTTCAAATTTCTGAGGAATCTTCATGCTGTCTTCCATAATGGTTCTACTAGCTTGCATTCCCACCAACAGTGTAGTGGATACCTTTTTCCCCCACATCCTTGCCAGTATTTCTTATATTTTGATTTTTGGATGGTAGTAGCTATAACTGGGGCAAGTTGAGGCTTTTATTTGCATTTCTCTGCATGTTAGTGATCCTGAGCATCTTATTCATGTGTCTGTTTTCATTTGTATTTCATCCTTTGAAAAATGCTTGTTCATGACCTTTGCCCATTTCTTAACTGGATTGTTTGCTTTGTTGCTGTTGAATTTCTTGAGCACTTTTTTGATTCTAGATATTAATCATTTATAAGTTGCAAAGCTGGCAAATATTTTCTCCCATTTTGCTTGTTGCCTCTTTACATTGTTGAGTGTTTTCTTTTCATTGTAGAAGCTTCTAAGCTTGAGGTAATTCCATTTTTCTTTTTTTTTTTTTTTGCTTTTATTTCTTGTGTTTCTTGAGTTTTTTTCCAAATCTCTTTGCCTAAGCCACTCTCTTGCAATGTCTTCCCAATGGTCTTCTCTAGTAATGATGTTATCAGTTCATATATTTATATCCTTGATCCATTCTGAGTTAATTTTTATAGGGTGTAAGGTAGGGGTCTCATTTGCTACTTCTGTATGCATAGATCCAGTTTTCTAAACACCATATGTTAAAGAGACTGTCCTTTATACAGAAATTGATTTTAGCTTTTTTTTTTGTCAAAGATAAGTTGGTGTGGATATGTGAAATAATTTCTGAGGTCTCTATTCTATTCCATTATTCTACATGTCTATTTTTGTGCCAGTGCCAGGGTGTTTTAATTATAACTGTCATGTAGTATGTAATGAAATCTGTTTTTTGTATCTCCATGTACAAGAAGTTATCACAATCCTTGATGTGTATGCATGTAACAGAATATCAAAATACATTCAGTAAAAATTACAAGAAGAAATAGATAGTGAACTGTTGTAGTTGGAGACTTCAACACTCATCTCTCAGCAATTGAGAGATACTGCAGGCAGAAAATCAGTGAGAATATATTTGGACTGGATGGCATTATCAATCCACAGAATCACATTGACATTTATAAGACGACTTCATACAATAATAGCAGATTACATATTCTTCTCAAGCTCACACAGAACATTCCTTAAGATGGGCAACATTCTGAGCCATGAAACATAGCTTGACAATTTAAAAGAGTATAAGTCATATGTAGTATGCTCCCAGATCCAAATGGAATTAAACTAGGAATCAATGACAGAAAGACAGTTGTTGGAAAACCCCCAAATAATTGGAGATTTAGCAACATATTCTAAATAGTCAGTACATGAAAGAAGTTTCAGCAAAAAAAATTTAAAAAGTTTAAAACTATCAAAATTTGTCAGATACAGCAAAAACAATGCTTATGGCAAAATTTATAGCACAGATTGCATATTTTATGAAAGAATTGTCTGAACAATATAAGTTTCCACCTTAGAAAACTAAATTAAGAAGAACAGTTCAGTCAAAAACAAGCAGAAGACAAGAAATAGTGAAAACAAGAGATGGAATAACAAAACCAGAAGTCAAGAGAGTAAATCAAAGAAACCAAAGTGGTTCTTTGGAAAGATCAACAAAATTGATATATCTATATACAGTCTAACTAAGGAAAAGAGGAAAGTTACAAGCATGTGAAAAGATGTTCCATATCATATAATATCAGGGAATTGCAAATGATAGCAGTGATGAGATAGCACTACAGTTTATCTCAATAGCCAAATTTTGAAACATTGACACCAGCAAATGCTGGTCAGTATTTGCTGGTGAGAATATAAAATGTTACTTTGGAAGAGAGTTTGGCAGATACCTAAAAAGCTAATCATAGCCTTACTATATGATCCAGTCATTGTGCACCCAGGTATTTATCCAAATGAATTAGAAAGTAACAATCACACCAATCCATAGAAATAAACATTTATAGCAGCTTGACTCTTAATCACCTTGAATTAGAAGCCAACAAGTTATCCTTCAATGAAAGAATAGACCGTAGTATATCCACACAATGGAATATTATCTTGTGATAACAAGAAATGAACTATCAAGCCTCAAAAACACATCAAAGAACCATAAGTGTTTCTTGCTAAGTGAAAGAAGCCAGTCTGAAAACTGTATACACCGTGTTGATTTTTCCCATGAGTCCATGGAATAGATCTGGAGAGTATCTGTTATATCTTGAGATTTGACAGGCATTAAGATAGATCATAGTGTCTGAGGACAAAAGAGCGAAGTTTGAGATGAAATTGCCAATATGGGGGCTGGGATATCTTTATATGTTTGGCCTTGGAGAAGTGACAAATGATAACATGAACAAGCAGGTTTACAAGGAACCAGACTACATCTAGCAGGTGTGAAATTGGAAACTCTGTGGTGGTTTGAAAATGATTCTCCAGAAATTTCTTCAATACTCCCTTCCTTAACAGGTAAAACCCAATCTTCCTCGCTTTGATTATGGACTAGATTTTCCCTTGTAAGTAATAGAATATGGTGAATGTATCAAATGTGACTTCTGAGACCAGATTATAAATAGTATGGTGCTCTCCTCTTTGCTCTCTCCATTGAATCCAAGCACGAGATTCTTGTGCTGAGGAGGGAAGTCAGGTGCTATGTAAAAGGACACTCAAGCAGTACTAGAGAGAGTGCCATATGACAAGGAATTAAGTCTTCCTGTCAACAACCATGTGAGAGAGGTTCATTGGATGTCGACTCCCCAACTTCAAGCAAACCTTAAGATGACAGCACCTTTGGCCACCATCTTGACTTCAACATCATAACAGACTTCAGCTAATCCATCCAGCTAGTCTGCTGCCAAACTTACGACATTCTAAATCTGCCAGATTTGAGGATTTTTTCATTACACAGTAATAGCTGAAGAATACAATGCTTCATATATAGAGGTTCAGGATTTAAGATAGATTTGGGGACTGGAAAAGTGTGGATTTCTTTTTTTTTTTTTTAAATATTTTTATTTATTTATTTGACAGGTAGAGTTACAGACAGTGAGAGAGAAAGAGACAGAGAAAGGTCTTCCTTCTGTTGGTTCACCTCTCAAATGGCCACAACGGCCGGAGCTATGCAGATCTGAAGCCAGGAGCCAGGTGCTTCTTCCTGGTCTCCCATGAGGATGCAGGGGCCCAAGCACCTAGGCCATCCTCCACTGCCTTCCCAGGCTACAGCAGAGAGCCGGACTGGAAGAGGAGCAACCAGGACTAGAACCTGGTGCCCATATGGGATGGCAGCACTGCAGGAGGAGGATTAACCAAGTGAGCCACAGTGCCGGGCCCCAAAGTGTGGATTTCTAGGAAAATATCCAGTCCTTATCTGAACTCAATTCTGATGCCAGAATGGTCTTTCTGAAACCAAACAAATCAAAACAAAAGACAACGAAAATAGTACTAATCTCCATCATTCTATTCTCTTGCTAAACATCTTGAAGTAATTGTCCGTTAACAATACAGAAATTCTCAGAACACGTTTCTTCATCAAAATTACCTAGTATACTTAAAACACACACACAGATGAATATATGTTTTGTGTGTATACACACATATGTATATGTGTGTTTATTTATCTTGGCTCAACTCTAATCTTTAGTAATTCCAAATTTTGTAGAGTCGTTCTATGGAATCTATATTCTTTAAAAGATATGCAAATGCTTTGGGATATTTTGGAAGTCTGGAAAACACTTGCCCTGCAGATAAAGTCCAAATTCCTAGAAAGGGAAACCAAAGTCTTCATGATCTGAGTTGTATTCTCTTACCTCTTGGCTTTCGTCCTCATGCAGTCTCTTCCCAGTTTTACCAACCTGCTTCCACTTCTCTCACCAAACCACGTTTTCCTCACACCTGGCATATGCTGTCTTCTGTTTGTGGGTATCTACTTGTCTTGCTTTAACTCTGTCCATCTGGTAAACTCTTATTATTTATGCCTCCACTCAACTGTTGTTCAATCTGTGAAATTCTTTTCTTATTTCCTTGGAAAATTTTAAGGGATCTTTCTTCATGCTTTCAGGGATCCTTGTTCATACACCTGTCATAATACTCAACATGTTGTAAACATATATATATGCCTTCATCTCTCCTTCAGACAACAGTGCAGAGACTAATGTGTCTTTTTTTTTCTTCTTTTTTGTTTTGACTCTTGCCACCCAAAAAAGCAAATATAAGAAAACATAAGTTCCAACTTAATTGCTCTACCATTCATTCAAATTTAACTAAATGAGTACTTTCTACATGCCATACACATCACTTGATATTTTTCTCTATCGTACCTTATTAAAGCTTATAAAATACATAGGAAGACATAGGTATTATCATGCTCACCTAACCTTCTAGTTTATGTAGAAACAGAACTCAAGATAAGTAGAGTTCAGATCTCCTGTCTCCAAGGATTCTACCTCCACACTCCCATAGCCTTACTTCAGGGACTTAACAGCATGCGTTAGGGCTATCTCCCTTTATATTCTGGAAGAATATTTTTTTGGGATTTGTTTTTTTAAGAATTTCAATAAACACTTCATGCTAAGCAATCCTTAATAAACGTTCATGTCGTGACCACACAGTTTCCTGTGTCTTGGGAACTTTAGTTATAAAGGCAAGAGACATGAAAGAAAAACAGCAGAGCACTTTATGACAACCACACTGGTGAGCTGGCAACTCAAAGAAAGGTAATTATTAGAATCATCAGAAAGTATTCTCAGCCTTAATGAAATCTCTTCCTTGGGGACACTCAGTGGTAGTTATTCACACAAATTATTTCTCAGGAGCCAACAGCACATTGACTAGACAATTTTCAATTAAACTGCAGTGTTTTCTGAGTCAGAAGAGTGAAAGACAGTTTTTTAAAGAGAACTGTTTCTTACCTAATAAATAACTACCTGCCATGGTATGAGATTTAATAGTTGTGGCATTGTATATCAAAAAGTAAATTGCAGAGTATGGAGTTAACCAATTTTTGTTGTAAATGCTGCCAACTTACTCTTTTTAAAAAGCATCAAGCAGCAGCAGATCATAAGGAAAGCAGTACCTCAGCTGTTGATTTCATTTCAGATTGTAGAGACATCTAACATGAGGCTGGTCATCACAGCAAGAATTGTGAGTGAAGTTTCTGCTTTAGTTTTCTGTTCAACATCTGCTACTGGTGGCATTAATGTGAATCTTAACTATAAAACCACGGCCCAGGTTTCTGGAAATTTAATTGATACCCTTAGTTTGTGTTTCCATATCTTATTTTGTTTGTATGTCTTTAACCTAATATATCACAAAAAGATTTTGGTAAGATTATTTGAACAGGCTGTGACTGCATTAAGGGTAAGGATTGTGCTTTAATGTTTTTTGCTTTCTTAATATTTGAACAAATGAAACAATGGAATGTGTGTCTGTGTGTCACTGTATTACTGATCCTGCATAATAAACATTCACTTTTGCCAGCCTGCCATCCTTTCCCCTTTCTGGTAATTGAACTTCCATTATCCCATTAGAAGAGCTACCCCTTCTCTACTCTCAATTCATGTATTTTATATCATGGGGTGTGGTAGGGTCAAAGTTGACTTCAACCATAACCCCAAGAACTGGTCAAACTCGTATTTCCTTCTATTGGCCCAGTGATTCACAATTAGACATATCTTTAAAAAAATTGGTTCAATTAGAAGGAATCTTATTAGAAGGAATTTGCTGGAGTTATTCTATTTATTTTGTGATTGGTAGGATAATAAATCTAATCTTGTAGTTTCTGGCAGCAACACAGCCACATAGGAGGAAAGTTTATTGGCTATTATTATGAAACAAGTACAGAAGGAAGTATTAATCAATTCTGGCTGCTGTAACAAGATACCATCAGTTGGGCAGCTTAAACATTGGAACTGTATTTGTTACAGCTCTAGAGGCTGGAAAATGTGAGCTCAGGGTGCCAGCATGGTTGGACTCTCAGGGAACTCTCTTTTTGATTTACTGATGACTACTTTCTTGCTCTTATTCCCATGGCAGAGAAGAGAGAGGGAAGCAAGCTCTCTCATATTAGTTCTTATAAGGGCACTAATCCTATTATTCACTTCTCAAAGATCCCACATCCAAGAACCATCACACTGGGGATTAGTGCTTCAATTTATGGATTTTGGAAAGACACAAATATGTAGTACATAACAAAGGAGAAACAAGACTGAAAAAGATTCCATATGAATTAAGTTGGATACCTATTCCAGCTCTGTTTTGGACTTATTTATGCGAGCTAATGGATACCTAATTAATCGATCAGTTTGAGTTGAGTTTGCAAATTTGACTCCTGTACTGTTTCCCTCAATTTTTTTTGTAAAAAATATTCATTTATTTATTTGAAAGTCAGAGTAACAGAGAGAGTGAGAGAGGAAGAGAGAGAGATTTTAATTCCACTGACACTCTTTTCCAATAGCCACAATGGCCAGGGCTTTGCCAGGCCAAATGCAGTAGCCAAGAATTTCATCTGGGTCTTCCATGTGGTTGGTAGGGGTTCAGGCACTTGGGCCACCTTCCACTGATTTTCCAAGGCCATTAACAGGGAGCTAAATCAGAAGTAGAGCAGATGTGACATGAACTGCTGCCCATATGGGATGCCAGCATTAGAGTTGGCAGCTTTACCTGCTACACCAAAATGTTGACCCCATGTTTCCTTCAATGCTTTTTGAAAAATTAGTTCAGAGTATATTCTGGCAAATCTCCATGCCATTTTCTCTTAGAGAAGTTAGGATGTATAAACAAATTAATCAGTAGGTAAATAAGTAGAGATACAGATAATCTGCAGAGACCTAAATAATGGGCCCTAAAAAGGAGTGAGTCCTTTAACCATATGCTACTGTACCCATCCTTCCACAAGGAGCCCTAAGAGGCCAGGTCATCTTGTGCTCAGCATGGCACTGAAAGAGTTAATCAGCCTCTTGAACTTCTTCAGAGGGTTATATGAGCCCAGATATGGTAGGTCAACAAGTCAAGTTAATTGTTCTACTGTCTAGAAAATGCAACACTGACGTTACTAAAACTTTGAGAAATTAGTCATTTTTGATGCTGGGTTCCTTCATCTGGAAAAAAGATAGATTTATTAGTTGCAGGTATAGCTAAGAATAAAAAGCTGAGTAAGGTACTCCTTTTGGTGTTAAAACTCCAGTTGTGATTTCATTTTTATTAATTTTTTGCAAGTAACTAGAACAAGAAATGAAATACCAAAGACTTTGGTAGAAAGCCTCGGGGTTTTGTTTCAAAATTAACTGCATGTTCTAGGATACAATTATAACTAATGGTATTTGTTTTACTATTTGAAGGGGTTGATTTAGGAGATATAATAAAGTGTTGAAGTAAAGGAATACATGTCAGCTTCAAATGTGACAATAAGTTTTGGGCCAGTAAAGTCAGTCAATGTTACCCAGAGAAGAAATCAATAGAAAGAGGCACATAGAGAAGAAGGAAGATCTCTACATTGGGCAGTATTAACTTAGAAAACATTATATAATTTTAGGATCTAGAGCTACAAATTAGTTAGCTTCATGGGATTACATTGAAAACAGTCTGAATTTCACCTTGCTTCTTGGAACAGTCTAACAATGGAAATTGGGAGACATAAAATGTTACTTTTGAAAAATGGGAATAAAAACAATTTTTAGATCATGTAAATGCTAAGCAGTTACAATAAATGATCTGAGGATCATCATTATAGTTAACAGTAACTTTATGTAGTATGTAATATGCACCTAGGATGGTCTTTAGTGTCCAGTGTATGACCTCATTTAGTCCTCAGGACAAGTGATGAAGTAGAACTACTATTATTTACGTATTATGGGTAGGAAAAGTAGAGGAGAAGGGTTTCACATGCAGAGTTTATGCACCTTGCTATATGGCACAGCTAGAAAGAATACAGAAAAACTTTTCACAGAGATGTTTTTATTTAGGATTTTCAAGTTTTTTTTGAAAGATTTATTTATTTATTTGAAAGTCAGAGTTACACACAGAGAGAAGGAGAGAGAGAGAGAGAGAGAGAGAGAGAGAGAGAGAGAGAGAGAGAGAGAAAGTTTTCATCCACTGGTTCACTCCCCACCCAATAGGCTGCAATGGCTGGAGCTGTACCTATCCAAAGCCAGGAATCAGGAGCTTCCTCCAGATCTTCACATGCAGGAGCAGGGGCCGAAGGACTAGGAACATCTTCCACTGCTTTCCCAGGCCATAGCAGAGAGCAACTGAGACTTGAACCAGCACCCATATGGGATGCCAGCACTGCAGGCAGTGGCTTTACCTGCTATGCCACAGCACCGGCCCCTCAAGGTTTTTAAATAATTTTTCTCTATTGATTTTTTCCTCAGAACAGAGAGTAAAGACTTTACCTATCAAAGCTGAAATTGTTTCATTCACACACTCAAATTGGGTTCTTGAGACCCACATGGGAAACCTGTGTTGAATTCTGAACTCCTGGCTTGAGTTGGCACAGCCTTGGCTGTTGTAGGCATTTGGGGAATGAACCAGAAGGTGGAAGATCTCTGTTTGTTTGTGTTTCTCTTGCTCTAAAATGAAAGAAAAGTTTTTTTAACAGGAGTCACTGTGCACTTACTCCTATGTAGGATCTCTGTCCTTAATGTGTTGTTCAATGTGAATTAATGCTGTAACTAGTACCTAAACAGTATTTTACACTTTGTGTTTCGGTGTGGGTCCAAACTGTCGAAATCTTTACTTGAAATATACTAAATTGATCTTCTGTATATAAAGATAATTGAAAATGAATCTTGATGTGAATGGAATGGGAGAGGGAGCAGGAGATGGGAGGATTGTGGGTGAGAGGGGAGTTATGGGGGGGGGGTGGGAAGCCACTGCAATCCATAAGCTGTACTTTGGAAATTTACATTTATTAAATAAAAGTTTAAAAAAAATTTAAAACTAGGGGCCCGCATTGTGGAGCAGTGGGTTAAACTGCCACCTGTGATGCTGGTATCCAGATGAGTGCCAGTTCCAGTCCTGGGTGCTCCACTTCTGATCATCTCCCTGCTAATGTACCTGGAAAGGCAGCAGAAGATGAGCCAAATGCTTGGGTTCCTTCCCACGCCCAGATGGAGTTCCATGTTTCTGGTTTAGTCCTGGCTCTGCCTGGCTGTTGTGGCCATTTGGAGAGTGAACCAGCAGAAGGAAGATTTCTCCCTTCCTCCCCCACCTCTGTAACTCTGTCTTTCAATGAACAGATAAATCTTCTAAAAAACTTAAAAGAAAAACTATCTGGAAAGATACCAACATGGATTCAGACAAAAACTGCCACTTAGCGGACATCCAGTATATGAGGGAGCTTTCCTTAGAGATTCTATCCATTATTTATTCTGGATATGACAATTTCAGTAAAGGCCACGGGTTTGGTTCCTTTTGTTACCTGGATGGTTTGATCTCCAAACTGAGTTGATATCAATATATATATTTTTCTGAATTTTATGCCATTTATCTAGAAGCAAAGACTCTCTGGAATTTCTGAATTAAATTTAACTATTACTTGACTATTTTGTAACAATAGACAGAAAACTTCCAATTTATGGATCAGCAAAGAATGAAAATTATAGGGGCCAGCGCCGTGGCTTAACAGGCTAATCCTCTGCCTTGTGGCGCCGGCACACTGGGTTCTAGTCCCAGTTGGGGCGCCGGGTTCTGTCCCGGTTGCCCCTCTTCCAGGCCAGCTCTCTGCTATGACCCGGGAAGGCAGTGGAGGATGGCCCAAGTGCTTGGGCCCTGCACCCACATGGGAGACCAGGAGAAGCACCTGGCTCCTGCTTTCGGATCAGCAAGATGCGCCGGCCGCAGCAGCCATTGGAGGGTGAACCAACGGCAAAAAGGAAGACCTTTCTCTCTGTCTCTCTCTCACTATCCACTCTGCCTGTCAAAAAAAAAAAAAAGAAAAGAAAATTATAGGACTTACAAGAAAATTCTACACCTGAAGACATCATGTTTTTACTGGAAAGTTGGAGGTGACTCCCTCTGCAGTCATCAGTTCACTAACGAAGTATATACGGTTGTTTGTCTTCTGTTTGCTTCATCCCACCATTCAACGTTTTGCTGTATATTGTAGGAGACAAGAGCCCAACAACATTTCATACACTTCTTGGCCAGCATGGTCCTCTGGTTAGGTTCCGTTGATGGGAAGTGCTGTAGAGACTAGACAGAGACAGGAGGAAGAGAAGTCACGTTTTCTTCCTATTTTTGGTTTTGGGTGGCTCCTTCAGCAGTGACAGATGCACAGGGAAGATGCTGGCTCTGGGGTTATGCAGTTACAGCAGGAGTGCCAAAGAGAGTGCTCTGCTGTGCCCATCAGCCCAGTGCTCCAGTGCCCTGGCTCCCACAGCAGCAGTGACAGAACTCTTCTAAGCTACTGCAGCACTGGAGGAAAAGCACGTTTCTGGCTTTTCGTAATGGTGGCAGCAGCAAGGGTTCCCATGGTGATAGCAGGAGTTCCAGTAGCCTTAGTAATAAAGTCACTGTGAGCACTGCACACCATCTTTCCTCTTTTGTCCTTCAGCCAATGTGGGTAGTGGCTTCCTAGAGTTCCTAATATCTTCCTCTTTTTACTTTAGGCCTCCTATGAACTGAAACAATGTTCTATATTAAATTTCTATTGATTGAAAAACCTGGCATGGCTTTTTTTCCTTATTGATTTTCACAAAGCAAAATTTTAAGGAGATTCATGATTTATGGACTTAAGATTTAAGATTTAAGAGAAAATTCCTTTCTAAAATCAGAGCATGATATCATAGAAAAGGAACAGTGTAAGATAAAGGAGGTAAAAGGACATATTGCTATTTTTTAAACCACTGTGGAAATCCATCAGAAAAGAAAAAAGAGCCTCAACTCATTATTCTGGAAGGATATAAGTAAAGGTAAAGAAAAGCATCTATTCTTCCTTTCCTCTATGAACTGTGTTTCAGGATTCACCAAATACTTGTTGAAGGAAAATCATTCTTCAATAAAAGAATCACAGCTAACACATGCAGGACAAATGACAGAATTAGAAAAATCTCAATTTTTTAAACCTAATGAAATAACGGATCTAAGTAACAAACAAGTGTGACTGCAAAAACAATTACATGAATGGTTAATTAAAAATTACAATGGATGAATCTGCAGATACCACCTGAGCCCTCTAATTAACCTTAATGTTATCATAAGTAGACCAAAATAGGTATTATGTGTCTTGTGATAGGAAGCAATAGAAGTCACATAGCATCCTTGAAAAGATATTCCTAAGAAAATGCATACAGGTTCATTAAATTACTTTTGTATGAAATTTTTCTAATAAGCAATTTAACTTTATCATGTTTGTTTCTTTTAAATTTTAAGCATCTAATTCCCATACTTTTTTTTTTTTTGACAGGCAGAGTGGACAGTGAGAGAGAGAGAGAGAGAGAGAGAAAGGTCTTCCTTTGCCATTGTTTCACCCTCCAATGGCCGCCGCGGCTGGCGCGCTGTGGCCGGCGCACTGCGCTGATCCGATGGCAGGAGCCAGGTGCTTCTCCTGGTCTCCCATGGGGTGCAGGGCTCAAGCACTTGGGCCATCCTCCACTGCACTCCCTGGCCACAGCAGAGAGCTGGCCTGGAAGAGGGGCAACCGGGACAGAATCCGGCGCCCCAACCAGGAATAGAACCCAGTGTGCCGGCGCCGCAAGGCGGAGGATTAGCCTAGTGAGCTGCGGCGCCGGCCTCCAATAATTCCCATACTTAAAAATATTTAAAGGCATAAAAATATTAAGACATCTTTTCCTATTTAGAATGGTTTCAAGTTCAAGCTGAGAAGACATGCACTGCCCCAACCACGCAACATGTTAGGTAATTTATAAAGAACATTTAAAAGATATGGTTGCTTCAAAACAGGATAAATACTGCAATGTACCAGTAGAGGAACATAGCACAGGACAATGTGAGAGCTGTTAAAGCTGTAGATCTTTTGAAACTTGAGTTATTTCAGCAGACTCATAGAATGGTAGATGTCCTAAACTGCACTCTGGCCTCAGAATCAGCACTTAAGGCATTCAGATCTGGCTGAAGAGCCCAAGAAAGCCAAGACACTCTGTCAAAAAAAAAAAAAAAAAAAAGAAGAAGAAGACCTAAATGAAAGATCTCTGCGAGTGAGATCCCAGTGGAAAGAACATGGCCATCAAAGAAGGAGGTACCTTTCTCTGAAGGGAGGAGAGAATTTTCTTTCTTTCTTTTTTTTTTTTTTTTTTTGACAAGCAGAGTGGACAGTGAGAGAGAGAGAGACAGAGTTGGTTCACCCTCCAATGGCCGTCGCGGCCTGCGCACTGCGACCAGCGCACCGCGGAGCCAGGTGCTTCCTCCTGGTCTCCCATGGGGTGCAGGGCCCAAGCACTTGGACCATCCTCCACTGCACTCCTGGGCCACAGCAGAGAGTTGGCCTGGAAGAGGGGCAACCAGGACAGAATCTGGCACCCCAACTGGGACTAGAATCCGGTGTGCTGGCGCCGCAAGGCAGAGGATTAGCCTGTTGAGCCGCGGCGCCGGCCAAGGAGAGAACTTTCACTTTGACTATGACCTTGTCTAAATAAGATTGGAGTCGGCGAACTCAAAAGGCTTCCATAGCCTTGGCAACTCATGACTAGAGCCTAGGGAAATTACTGACGCTATAAACAAGAGTGTCAAATTGTTATGTCAACAACAGGAGTCACTGTGTACTTACTTCCCATGTAGGATCTTGTCCTTAATGTGTTGTCCAATGTGAATTAATGCTATAACTAGTACTGAAACAGTATTTTACACTTTATGTTCTGTGTGGGTGCAAACTGTTGAAATCTTAATTTAATATATACTAAATTGATCTTCTGTATATAAAGAGAATTGAAAATGAATCTTGATGTGAATGGAACGTGAGAGGGAGCAGGAGATGGAAAGGGTGCGGGTGGGAGGGAAGTTATGGGGGGTAGAAAAAGTCATTGTAATCCATAAACTGTACTTTGGAAATTTATATTTACTAAATAAAAGTTAAAAAAAGAAACTTGAGTTATTTGTCAACACACACACACAGAGAAGTATTTGTTTACCAACTCATCACTATTATAAGAAAATGAGGTGTTTAAAGACAGGAGTCATGTGTCTTATTTTAATACTCCTAGAGAATGCCTGGAACATATTAGGCAATAATTGAATAAATAATGAGCAATAAAAATGATCACGGGGAAGAATGGTAAATAATATTGGAATGATGCTTAGTCAAAAGAAAAATGCAACCTCAAATGTGCACAAGCACTGAGAGGACGTATGTGATTATTCTTCCATTAATAGAAGACAGTGGAAAAACCTTCTCTGTGGGACTCAAGATCGATTTCTTTTTTCTCATAGGAAGAAGATGGATAGATAGACTGTTGGCAATGATTTACTGCCTTAAAGTAAAGCCAGGCAATATATCCTTTTCAAAAGAAAGACTGTCTCTCTAATGGGGAAGGAAAAGGTATAATGCCGCAGACACCTGCTTTAAACCTTGCTTGCTTGTAGTTGTGATACACATACAAACATACACACATATATGTGCAAATAAATCAGAGAGGAATTCATCCCTTTATGTTCCAGATAAAGAAAAAGTGGATATTATTGGATGGCACATGGACACCCACTTTCTTTCATAATAAAGGTATAAAAAAAATCAAGGTTTCTTCCTCCTATCCTGGAACTTTCTTACAGTTTTTCTTACAAGGGTTTGTCTGGCCATAGCTGGCAAAGTCCTTTGCTTTCCTCTTTTACTACACTGACAATGTCATTTCCAGGCTGCAGGACAGTTTGGACCACAAGACAGGGATTTTTAATAGACTAAAATCACTGTAGAAAATGCCACTGTAGGAAACTGCTTGCATGATATATGACACTGAGTAAAGATGGAGAATTTTTTTCTACCTAATTTTCAGTCATAAGAGTGAAATTAAGGTGTAACTAAAGATGAGGGTAAGCCTAGGAATGATAGGCCTTAACAAACCACCTCAAAATGAAATATTGAGATATTCATGTATAAATCTGGGTTAAGATTCAGCTTTCACACTGCATATGAATGATGAGTTGCTGGGTGACTTGTGCAGTAAATCATAATCCCAAAAACACAACCCCTGACGCCATAATCTCAAATTTTAAATTCCCTAGAGTTCTTGAAGAATCCTCAAAATTACAATTCCAAATACAGTTTAAAAATGAGTCATTCTCCTGGCTTTGGCCTGGACCAGCTCTGGCTGTTGCAGCTAATTGGGGAGCAAACCAGCCGGTGGAAGATATAACTCTCCCTGTATCTCCCTCTCACACTGTCACTCTGCCTTTCAAATAAATAAATTTTAAAAATTGCATCACTTGGCATTCCTCAAGGAATACCAATGGACCATGGGCCATATAAGACCTGTGAAGTCATTTGGTCTGGATTTGTCATGGCAACTGTAGGTGAGACTTGAATTTCAATAAATCTATATAGCAGGCTGATTTTTAGGTTGATAATTTTGTATGGCTTGCAAATAATGTTACAAATATACAAATGGCTTGTGGCAGTAAGAAGATTTTCCCACCCCTGCTAGCTGATGAAATTTCAGGAGCCTCTAATGAATTTGCCTGAAGAATTCAATGTAGTTACTGACTGAATTTTTGAAAATAATTTTGTGCATGGTAGGATGTGAAGACATGCAATGATGTGCCTGATCATTCACTAGCATCATTTACACAAAATTATGGTCTGTGTGAAGGGTTTCAACAAATTCATGGGTAAGTGGAATTTAGAGGTAACAATTTCCACAAACTTTTTTTTTTAATATTTATTTATTTGAGAGGTAGATATACAGAGAGAGGGAGAGACAGAGAGAAAGGTCTTCCATCTGCTGGTGCGCTCCCCAAACAGCAGTGATGGCCAGAACTGAGCCAGTCTGAAGTCAGGAGCCAGGAGCTTCTTCCAGGTCTCAAGGACTTGGGCCATCTTCCACTGCTTTCCCAGGCCATCAGCAGAGTGCTGGATTGAAAAGGAGCAGCCAGGACAAAAACCAGCTCCCATAAGGGATGCCAGCCCCTTAAGCAGAGGCTTAGCTTACTATGCCACAGCACCAACCCCCACAAACATTTTGAAGCCCCATAGAAGATTCATGCTTGTGAAATGGATTACTGAGTATCCAAGACAACACAGAAATGTGGCAGAAAATATGATAAACTGAAAACGGAGTGCTTAAGTTGATGTATACTGAGTCAAAAAAGAGTTTCAAGTAGAGTAGTGCTACATAAAAACCAATATGAATATAGATCATTGTGAAAATTAAGAGAGGGTATAGAGAGAAAGGAGGAGGAAGGGTGGGAGCATGGGCAGGAGGAAAAGTAGGGTGGAACGTATCACTGTGTTCCTAAACATTTATATATTAAATACATGAGTTTCTTTTACCTTAATTTAAAAATAATCAATAGAATATTAATGAAAAATCTATAATGGACAGAAAATGAATTATAATTTTTAAGTATTGTCTATGAAGTGCTAAGGTCTTCTAAACATAAGATACAAGTAACCTAATCTTAAGTTTTTAAAGTCATAGTTGCCAGTGCTATGGCAACTCCCACCAGCAGTGCTTGCATCCCATATGGACACTGGTTTAAGTCCTGGCTGCACCACTTCCTATCTAGCTCCCTGCTACTGAGCCTGGAAATGCAACAAAAGACGGCCCCAGTACTTGATCCCCTGCACCCATCTCAGAGATCTGAAAGAAGCTCCTGGCTCCTTGCCCCTGGCTCTGGCCTGGCCCAGCCCTAGCCGTTGTGGCCATTTTAAGAGTGACCCAGAAGATGGAAGATCTCTCTCCCTCCCTTCCTTCCATTTTTCTTTATCTCTGCCTTTCAAATAAACAGACAAATAAGTAAATAAATCTTTAAAAAATAATTTAAAAGTCATTTTGCCATCATGAACTTCTCTGAACATTAATAAGCACATTACAAGCCGCTAATATATTTGTAACCAATAGTTATTATTTTCTTTATACAGTTTGTAGCCACATTAGTTTGTTGTCACCAAAACTAATTGAAATCATATGTGATTGTGCTTTTGTGTATGTGTATGTATGTGCATGTTGTGGACATGTATTCTTGAGTACAAAGTTATATTTCATCAATCAAGAAAGCAAGTACCACAAATCCAGATACTGTAGATAACATATGGTCTTTATTTTTTATAGATTTATTTATTTATTTGAAAGGCAGTTACAAAAAGGCAGAGGCAGAGAGAGAGAAAGGTCTTCCATCTGCTGGTTCACTCCCCAGTTGGCTACAACAGCCAGAGCTGAGCAGACCCTGAAGCCAGGAACCAGGAGCTTCTTCCAGGTCTCCTATGTGGGTGCAGGGGCCCAAGATGACTTGGGCCATCTTCTACTGCTTTCCCAGGCCATAGCAGAGAGCTGGATCGGCAGTGGAACAGCCAGGGATTCAAACCTGTGCCCATATGGGATGCTGGCACTGCAGGCAGTGGCTTTCCCTGCTACATTGCAGCTCTGGTCCCAACATATGGTCTTAAGAAACTGCTATTCAGAATCTCTAGAGTCTGCAGATACTGTCTTGAGATGTGAGCAAATGAAACCCATTTATAGTCTACTACCTCCTTTTGATACTACATAATTCCACCTTCAAAGTCTAGTGACATGGATTACTATATTTTCAGTCCCTACAAAGTTGTGCAATTAAAGTGGGAGTGGTACCAGCAAAAAAGGGAGACACAGTGATTGACATGGCATGCAATTTCTTTAGGTATCAAGACTTTTGAATGTTTGTGAAAAATTTTATCTTGTTGGGAATGCATCAAGGGATGTCTTGATGAAATTGTACTAAAGCAATTGGTGTCCCAAGGGCAATCAAATAGATTTTTTTTTTTTTTTATTTTTGACAGGCAGAGTGGATAGTGAGAGAGAGAGACAGAGAGAAAGGTCTTCCTTTTGCCGGTGGTTCACCCTCCAATGGCCGCCGCGGTAGCGCGCTGCGGCCGGCGCACCGCGCTGTTCCGATGGCAGGAGCCAGGTGCCTACCCTGGTCTCCCATGGGGTGCAGGGCCCAAGGACTTGGGCCATCCTCCACTGCACTCCCTGGCCACAGCAGAGAGCTGGCCTGGAAGAGGGGCAACCGGGACAGGATCGGTGCCCCAACCGGGACTAGAACCCGGTGTGCCGGCGCCGCAAGGCGGAGGATTAGCCTAGTGAGCCGCGGCGCCGGCTCAAATAGATTTTTTTAAAAAATGATTTTTAGTCTTCTGCTTGCAGCATCTGAATCACAATTGTTCTCAGTGAAGTCACTTCCAGATGTTGGCTTCTGTTCCCTCCACCTACAACAACATAATGGCCAAACCAACAAACGTGACAGCTCCCATGTATTCACCTCTTAACTTGTGGAACATTCATGTATTTTATGAACTAATAGTGCTGATGGTATTTTTCACCTTTTGCAGATGAAGAAACTGTGGCTTACAGGGGCAAGTAACTTACTCCAGGATATACAGTAACCGGTGTAACTAAGAACTGAATTCAGCGCCACCCAATAGCAAAATTTGTGTGGGTTTAACTACTACGGAATCTCTTGCTCCCATATACCTTTTTGTGCTTCCTATAGTTACATATTTTTTTTCTGTCTAAGCCACTCAGGCTCAAATCAACTTATTATAACCTGGGCGTATGATGTCCTCTGGTATTTTGTAAAACATCTTCACAGCAGCCAGGATGTGCCTGGTGACTGTGATTTTGCCTGTCAGCATTAAAAACAAAATCCTTATATGATTCTATCAACTTGGAGAAGCTTGATGTGTTCTGTAAATCCCTGTTGCTTTCTTTAATGCAAACATAGCCTCCTGGGGGCAGGAGGGACAAAACTCCATATTCCATAACTTTTCATTGAAAGATTAACTACATGAGGGATTTAATAAGGGCAACACATTTCTCAGATTTTCCACTTCAAAGGATATTTCTTAGTCAGCACAGTAGGTTTCCCACATGTATTGCCACAAATAGTAATCGTTCCCCAGAGTTCAGGAAGATTTGTGGAAACAAATATTTCCAAATTAAACCTTATTTGCAGTTCCTGTTCAGCATAAACCAGCCTAACTTGTTGAGTACCTTTGACATGTTGGGGAATAATTAAATTTAATGTTCATTTACAGAATAGAAATAAAGAGCATTTCTGCTGCCCAGTGCTAGTTGATACTATGCTATTGCTTGCCTTCCTATTCTCAAGAGGGAAAGGAAGTGGAATTCCAAGAGAATATTATATTCCATTATTATATGGAGAAGATATTCTAGAAAATACTTGGCAGCTCTTACTTTAGACCTTAAATATGAAAATGGGAATTTCCTCCATGGAAATTTATTTTCTTTTGAAAAGTTAGAAAGTTATTTTTAAAAATTTTTCATTTATTTGACAGAGTTAGACAGTGAGAGAGTGAGAGTGAGAGACAGAGACAAAGATCTTCCATTGGTTCACACCCCAAATGGCTGCTACGGCCGGAGCTACGCAGATTCGAAGCCTGGAGCCAGGTGCTTTCTCCTGGTCACCCATGCCATTCCCCACTGCCCTCCCAGGCCACAGCAGAGAGCTGACCTGGAAGAGGAGCAGCTGGGACTAGAACTGGCACCCATATGGGATGCCGGTGCCTCAGGCAGAGGATTAACCAAGTGAGCCACCGCACCAGCCCCAGAAAGGTAATTTTAACCTATTTATCATTGAAATGTTCTTCAAAAATTCACTAGCCTTTAAAGGTCACACCTGAGATGAAAATTAGTGTCATAAGTTCCAAATTGTCATGAGCTACTGGAATTGAGCAGACTATTCACGATTAATGGTTTCTTCAATATCATTAAGAAAAGTTAGGATGATAGCTTCAACATAATGAGAATCCCCTGTGACTTAGAATCTGTACTAAACTGTTCCCAAACTTCCAGATTATCCTATAAGGCTGTCTTTTTATATCTATTTACAGTTCAGGGAACTAAGCTTCAGAGGACTGAAGAAATTTTCCTGATATCACAGAGCTATTAAAGACCCACCTGGGCTTTGACCAAAAGATCTAGATTACTCTAAAGATTGCCATATTATAATTCAGGGCACAGGTTCAAAAGGCAGATTGGGCTGTTAAACAGAGGCACTACCACTTACTGGCTGTCTAAATTCTACATTTCTGAAGCTCAATTTCCTTAAAATAATTAAGTGGCATTCAGTAGGGCCATTGTGGGGATGAAATGATTGCTACTCCTGGTCCTTATAGTTCCATTTCACAGAGAACGCTTCAGTCTCTGTCTGACCCATCAACAGCACTCGATGAGTCTGAACTGTCTTTAATTTTACCATGCCTCATAGACCCTCTTTACGGTGGTGATACAGAGAGAGTTGGGGAATCAATAAGGATATCTACTTAATACATAATGGAAATGGTTTGGAGGTAAAGGGCACTGATAACTTCAAAGAAAGGCGGAGAAATGAAACTGTAAGGACCAGGAGTATTTGACATGTAGACTAAACCTGGGTTACCAAATGCTTGTCAATTTGAACACAAGCGATAACGATGGAAGGACACTCATTCAACAGATTCATGTATTCCATCTGCTTTTTCCTCTCCTGTAAGAGTTGTCCCAGTCTCTGTCAGAAACACTAACAAAGAGCCAAACGTTAGAGAATTGGAGACACTGCTCTCATTTGTACACTAGTCTTTAATTTAGAGAGGTGTTTATTGCGGAGGGGTGGGGGATGCTTGGCAGAGTAGTTAAGATGCTGCTTGGGACCTCATATGGGAGCACCTGGGTTCGAGTCCTGGCTCCATTCCCAGTTCCAGTTTCCTATTAACACACACCCTTGGAGGCAACAGGTGATGGTCCAAGTAGTTGGATTCCTGCCATCCACATGGGAGGCACAGATGGAGTTTCCACCTTCTGGCTTTGGCTTGGCCCAGCTCTGGCTATTGTGGATTTGGACCATGAATCAGGAGATGGGACATTTCTCTTCTCTTCTCTCTCTCTCTCTCTCTCTCTCTCTCTCTCTCTCTCTCTCTCGGAATAGTGTCCAGGCTCAAAAGTCCCTCCTGGGGCTCAGATCTGTTCCCCTATAACAGTTTTGCTCTTACACAGAGATGTGTAAATTACCCTGATTTCAAAGAAACAAAACACCTTTTGTGTGTGTCTTCCTCTGAGTTGTTTTCATCCACACCAGAATTACATCTCTGTAAGAATAATAGGAAATATTTGTTTTGTTCTCAGCACTGAAAGTGGGGATTAGGGAGAAAGGAGGAATTTGATACTGATTTTTTTCCCTTTATCACGTAGTAGGCTGAGATTCCCTCCAGTGTGATAAAAAATAAAGTAAGGCCAGATGGTAGGAGTTGTTTATGGGCTTGGAAATAAAAGTATTAAGTCATTCAAATGTGGAGGTTTCGCTCATTTATTCCAGTTTCTTCTCATTAA
Source organism: Lepus europaeus (assembly GCF_033115175.1). Classification (NCBI taxonomy): domain Eukaryota; kingdom Metazoa; phylum Chordata; class Mammalia; order Lagomorpha; family Leporidae; genus Lepus; species Lepus europaeus. The sequence goes on along the minus strand of NC_084828.1, from coordinate 99,713,899 downwards.
ATCTGTACTTTATATAGTTCGAGGAGCAGGCGAGGATGTCTGGGCAGCAGACATGAATGCTTCTTTGCACTGGGCTCTGGCAAAGTGTGTCTTTGCTTTTCTCAGATCTGTAGCCCAAAGCAAGTGGAAAGCAATGTGCTTTCCTGATAGCAGTCTGGAATGGTGCCAGACAGTCACAGTGCTGCTGACTTCCTTGTTGGTGAGAGGAAAAACTTATCTGCCCCAAATTGGAAGGCATTTCAAATCTGAACACACTTGGAGACTCACTTTCAGGCATAGAATTTCTGAAGGTTCCTTTGAGAAGATCTTATCTCCACTGATGGCTGTAACAGGGATATTAGCAATGTAATGAATCATGAACAAAAATATCCAGGTCTGGTTTTAAAACTGCTGACTGGCATTACTTGTAAAAAAAAAAAAAGGAATAATAATATTGTTATTGTCCCATGGGCAGTTTTTAGAAAATAAAATTGAGGGCAGGTGTTTGTGGGACACTATGACATTGCTTAGGACACTGACATTCCATATGGGAGTGCCTGGGTTTGAGTTCCACCTCTGCTTCTGATTCTAGCTTCTTGCTTATGCACACTCTGGAAGAGAGTAGATGAAGGCTCAACTACTTCTGTCTTTGATAGCCACATGGAAGACTAGGATTGCATTCTTGGCTCCTGGCTTTGCTTTTAGCCCGACCCAGCCCCAGTTATTGAAGAGTGAATCAGTAGATGGAAGATCTCTTTTGCTCTCTCTCAAATAAATGAAAATAAAATAAATTTTTTAAAAGAAGGTGACATTGGTAATGTTCATGTATACTTTTGGGAGCAATGTCCACAAGTTTGGAACTAATCCTGCTATTTCATGTAGCCTGTGTCATGTAAATTTCTCACAATTCAATAAACAACTTGCATTAAAAAGTTCTAAGGCATAGGTCACATTGTCTCAAAGTGACAGTTTTCTTGTTGATCCCACACTAGTTCTTGTTGAGTAGTTAAATATACAGGGTTAGGAAGGAACTAGACACAATTGAGTTTAAATATGAGATTAAATCCTAACTCTGCTACTTGCTAATCAAATGAACTGGACAATCAGTCAACAATTCTAAGCTATCATTCACTCATATGTAAAATGGGGGCTTTAGTAGCTCTCACCTCACAGTTAAGTTCAAAGTTAGATTGAGCAAATGTACGTAAGTGGACCATTTCTGACTGCAGGTTCTTAGCCCTTGATAAGAATTGTCCACGGGCTGGGACTGTGGCTCAGTGGGTTAACACCCTGGTCGGAAGTGCCAGCATCCCATATGGGCACCAATTTGAGTCCCAGCTGCTCCACTTCTGATCCAGCTCTCTGCTATGGCCTGGGAAAGCAGTAGAAGATGGCCCAAGTCCTTGGGCCCCTGCACCCATGTGGGAGACCCGGAAGAAGCTCCTGGCTCCTGGCTTCAGATCGGCTCAGCTCCGTCCGGTGCAGCCAGCTGGGGAGTGAACCAGCAGATGGAAGACATCTCTCTCTCTCCCGCTCTGCCTCTTGTCTCTCTGTGTAACTTTGACTTTCAAATAAATAAATAAATATTTTTTTTAAAAAAGAATTGTCCATCCTAAAGGATGATGTTTATCTAAACTATCTAAACTTCATAGCTCCTGAGAATTGTTTACAGAAAAGCTTACGAAAATAGGTCTGGCCTCAGGAGTCACACAGAGGAGGGAGAGTCTCCCTGGGGACCCCTGGTGATGAGCTGCTTTTTATACATTCTGTACATAGGAGGGTCCATGCCAAGCTGTGGAGTTCTCTACCAACACTGTGTGGAGGCTGCAGGGTGAAGGACTGCTGTGCTTCGATGCTAAGGAGAGCTTGGTGGGAGGGGAGGAGCAGGAATTCCCATTGGAAGAGCTGTGGGAGATTTTCCCTGCATTGTAGTAACCCCTCCTGGGCCCATCTTACACTTTTTTTTCCCAACAATAAACTATATTATGAATTTACTTAAAAAGGAATGCATGAAATCCTTAATAAGATGAAAATTAAATCTATTTTATAGCACACAAAAATATTAATAAATGAGATACACATCTTATGTTGGTGAGACACCTATGTACCAGCTACAAACATAAAAGAGATATAGTACAGCAATAAGGACAGCTCTTTTAAAACCGTGTTGATTATAAAATGGAAATGATTTACTTCTATAATGTAATTCTATCCATTAATAATATAAATAGAACTTCTCCACCCAATACAGTCCAATTCTAAGTGGTAGAGAATTAATCATTATTTGGAAGAGATGATACAGGGGAAAATAGAGTACAGAATAAAACAAGATTTTTTGGCCAGGATGGAGTGATTATGACTGAGCTTGTTCTTCTGTTACTAACAACTAGAAAATTGGACATGGTATGTACAGTAACTATTTTCAAATCTGGATGACAAGTAGCACTGGATTGTGATTCCCAAGAGAAGAGAAACCACGTAAGCGAGTCCTCAACTGTCTTAAACATCTGTTCTGAGGCACTTTCGGAAACATGGAAGGAAGGGGAAGGCTAGCTGAGTATTGCAAGTATTGTTAAGTTGAGGAAATGCACATTAGATTTAGGGAGTCAGGAAACCTGAACACTTTTAGAGAAGTGTATTAGAGAAAAGAGATAGAAGGATAGAGGGAGGGAGGACAGGAGAGAGGGAGAGAGAGAAAGAGAGAGTGAAAGAGAAAGCCCAGACATGGATATGGAGTCTTCTTGAGTCTATGTCCTCATACTGGGAGGTATAGAGAGGGTAAAGATCTATGAGTGTGAACAAGAAGGACTGAGAATTTGTGGGCTGAAAAATCCCAGAACACACAACACTGAAAGACAAGTGGGCACTATGAGAAACAGTGATTGATCAGCTCTTGTCCTGACTGTTGATGTACCATGTAAATATTCAACCATTTTATTATTTTTTTGGTTCTAGTACTAGTGGTTGAACTCTGTAATTAACACACAATTATTCTTAGGTGTTTAAATTTTAACTGAAAAGTGATCCCTGTTAAATATAAGAGTGGGAAAGAGAGAGGGAGGAGATGTACAATTTGGGGCATGCTCAATCGGACTTGCCCCAAATGGTGAAGTTAGAAACGTGCCAGGGGATTCCAACACAATCCCATCAAGGTGGCATGTACCAATGCCATCTCACTAGTCCATGTGATCAATTTCAGTTCACAATTGATCACACTGATAGGTCTGAGAGTCAAAGGGATCACACAAATAAGACTAATGTCTGCTAATACTAACTGATAGAATCAAAAAGGGAGAGAATGATCCAACATGGGAAGTGGGAGACACAGCAGACTCATAGAATGGTAGATGTGCTAAATAATACTCTAGCCTCAGAATCAGCCCTTAAGGCATTGAGGTCTGGCTCCAGAGCCCATGAGAGTATTTTAGGCATGGAAAGCCAAGACACTCTGGAAAAAAAAAAAGACCTAAATGAAAGATCTCTGTGAGTGAGATCCCAGTGGAAAGAAAGGGTCACCAAAGAAGGAGGTACCTTTCTCTGAAGGGAGGAGAGAACTTCCACTTTGACTACGACCCTGTCAGAATAAGATCGAAGTCGGCGACCCCTAAAGGCTTCCATAGCCTTGGCAGCTCATGACTAGAGCCTAGGGCGATTACTGACGCCATAAACAAGAGTGTCAAATTGTTAAATCAACAACTGGAGTCACTGTGTACTTACGTCTCATGTAGGATCTGTCCTTAATGTATTGTCCAATGTGAAGTAATGCTATAACTAATACTGAAACAGTATTTTTACACCTTGTGTTTCTGTGTGGGTGCAAACTGATGAAATCTTTACTTAGTATATACTGAATCGATCTTCTGTATATAAAGATAATTGAAAATGAAAAAAAAGATGTTAAATTGGAAATTGCATAGAAAATTAATCAATTCTTAACAAAATATCATGTAGGATCTCTGTCCTTAATGTGCTATACATTGTGATTTAATGCTATAACTAGTACTCCAACAGTATTTTTCACTTGGTGTTGCTATGTGAGGGCAAACTGTTGACATCTTTACTTAATATATACTAAACTGATCTTCTGTATATAAAGAGAATTGAAAATGAATCTTGATGTGAATGAAAGGGGAGAGGGAGCAGGAAAGGGGAGGGTTGTGGGTGGGAGGGAAGTTATGGGAGGGGGGAAGCCATTGTAATCCATAAGCTGTACTTTGGAAATTTATATTCATTAAATAAAAGTTAAAAAACAAAGAAACTAAAAGAAAAAAAAAGAAAAGTGAGTTCTGGCTAGGCTTATTGGAGAGTCATTTTGAAGGTTAGCAGGCAAGACCCTTGAAGTTCAGACAGAAGGCTTTACCTGAACAAATCCAGAAAGCAAGTGTTTAAAAATACCAGTCTCATCCATAGGTAACCAACATGTCCACTGCAAGAGATATGAATTGTGAATCCCTTTGAAAGCAAGAAAACAAAATTAGGCATTCACCTGCCCGATGTTCACAATGGATGGCATCCTTTAAATATTATTAGAAATGCAAACAATCAAACTAATAAAATGGAACCCATAACCAGGGGAAAATCAATAAGTAGAAACAAATAAAAGTGACTGGGATTGTGGCATTCATTACAAGGCCTTTAAAATTGCTATTACCCATCTGCTAAAATATTGAAGAAAAATATCAACACAATGACAGAAGTGGAGGATGTAATAAAGAATTAAACAAAATTTCTGTAGGTGAAAAAGCCATGAAATTGGACATTGATGATAAAAAAAATTAACCTGAAGATATTTCAGTACAAATATCCATGATGAAACAGAAAAAGGCAACAAATTTGCACAGTGCCTCAGTGACCTGTGGACAAACAAGTTTTTAAATTTAAGTTCCTGGAGTAAGAACAAGTGGTGGAGGAATATAAATATTTAAAGAATGAATGGATGAACTATTTTGAAATATGGTGAAAATTATAAAGCCATAAAGCAAGTAAGTTCAATATACACCAAGCAGCATGCACATAAAGAAATCCATACCAAAAATACATCATAATAAAATTGCAGGAAGCCAGAAAAATGAGCAGCTTGAGGGAAATGAAGGGATCATGTACAGAACAACACTGGGGCTACAGAGCACTGGAGCTACAGAGGCAGATGAGAGGCCCCGGTGCTAACCTCCACAGAGTCCGAGCAGGACTGGTGGCAAGAAGTTGGGGCAATGGCCAAGGAACAATAATGACCTCCTAAACCTTTTTTTCTTTTTTTAAATTTTTTATTAATATAAAGAGAACAGATTTCACCTATTTCATGGGTACAGTTCTCTAAGATAATCATAGTTCACACTCTCCCTTTCTCTTCTTCAATCCCATTCCTTTTTTCATTCCTTTTTTTCTTTAATTATTGCAAAAACATAATTTCAGTCAATTCCATAATTACAAGTTTAATGTACCACTACTTTAATATAATTTAAAAATATATTGTATATGTTTACTTATTCAGCTTTATTATCATTCTTAAATAGGTTATATGTGTATACAGTAAGTATTAAATAGGTGATATGTGTATACAGTAAGTATTAAATAGGTGATATGTGTATACAGTAAGTATTTCAAGCAGATTTGATGTTTTGTTTCAAATTAGGGATAATTCTCTGTCCCTTTTACCCACGCTACCCAGTTTTTCATTTACTAATCCAAGAGATAACAACACTGTGACTTTGTTCTAAATTCTTCCAGAAACACAAGCATTAATTTCTCATCCTCTAACAATTTTTTGCATAAATAGTAGCATGTAGATATGACTATACATCTTTTTTAGAAAACTTTCACTTAATAAATTTTGAAAGTACAACTTTTGGATTATAGTGGTTTTTCTCTCCATTACCACCTCCCACCCACAATCCATTCCATCTCCTACTCTCCTTCCCATCCCATTCTTCATTAAGATTCATTTTTAATTATCTTTATATACAGAAGATCAATTTAGTAAATACTAAGTAAAGATTTCAACAGTTTGCTCCCACACAGACACATAAAGTATAAAGTACTGCTTGAAGACTATTTTTATCATTAATTCTCATAGTACAACACATTAAGGACAGAGATCCTACATGGGGAGTAAGTGCACAGTGACTCCTGTTTTTGATTTAACAATTGACACTCTTATTTATGATGTCAGTAATCACCCTAGGCTCTTGGCATGAGCTTCCAAGTCTATGGAAGCCTCTTGAGTTCACAAACTACAATCTTATTTAGACAAGGCGATAATCAAAGTGGAATTTCTCTCTTCCCTTCAGAGAAAGGTACTTCCTTCTTTGATGGCCTGTTCTTTCCACTGGGATCTCACTCACAGAGATCTTTCATTTATAACCTTAATATTAAACAAGTACAAAAGTAGAAAGGCCACAGTTCTGTAGACTATAAACAAGGATTAAAAAGTGTCAATTTGTTAAGTCAACAACAGGAGTCACTGTGCACTTACTCCTCATGTAGGATTTCTGTCCTTAATGTGTTGTCCAATGTGAATTAATGCTATAACTAGTACTCAAATATTATTTTACACTTTATATTCTGTGTGGGTGCAAACTGTTGAAATCTTTACTTAATATATACTAAATTGATCTTCTGTATATAAAGAGAATTGAAAATGAATCTTGATGTGAATGGAATGGGAGAGGGAGTGGGAGTTGGGAGGGTTGCGGGCGGGAGGGAGGTTATGACGGGGAAAAAGCCATTGCAATCCAAAAACTGTACTTTGGAAATTTATATTTGCTAAATAAAAGTTAAAAAAAAACAACAATCAAATCTCAAGATTTCCTTCTCATTCCTACACATTTTTAAATTGTATATTAACTGCTACATATAAGAGAAAATGTGATATTTGCCTTTTTTGGGATTGGCTTATTTCACAAAGCACAATGATTTCCAGTTGCATCCATTTTCTTCAAAAGACAGAATTTTAGTCTTTTATATGACTGAGTAGTATTACATAGTGTATATATGCCACATTTTCTTTACCCAGTCATCAGTTAATGGACATCTGGGTTGATTCCATATCTTAGCTATTGTGAATTAAACTGCAATAAACATGGGGGTTCAAAAACTTTCATGCGCTGATTTCATTCTGCTTTGGTAAATTACCAGGAGTGGGATGACTGGGTCATATGGTAGATATTTTCAAACTTGTAAGGAATCTCAATTACTGTATTTTTTTATTTGAAAGGCAAGGTTATAGAGAGGCAGATGCAGAGATAGAGAGAGGTTTTCGTCTGCTGGTTCACTCCCCAGGTGACCACAACAGCCAGAGGTGTCCTGATCTGAAGCCAGGATCCAGGAGCTTCTTCTGGATCTCCCATGTGGGTGCAGGGGCCCAATGATTTGTGCCATCTTCTGCTGCTTTCTCAGGCATAGCAGAGAGCTGGATCAGAAGTGGAGCAGCCGGGACTTGAACAGATGCCCTTATGGGGGTGTCGGCCCTGCAGGCAGTAGCTTTACCAACTATGCCACAGCGCTGGCCCCATACTGTATTCCATAATGATTATACCAGTTTATATTACCAATAGTGTATTGGGGTACATTTTCCCCCATATCTTCACTAACATCTATTATTCTTTGATTTTTGGATGATAACCACTCTAACTGGGATGAGGCACAGTTTTTATTAGCATTTCTCTAATGATTAGTGATCCTGAGCTCTTTTTTTCATGTGTCTCTAGGCCATTTGTAATCAACTTCGAAACATGCCTGTGCCTGCGCTTTGCCCATTGCTTAACTAGATTATTTGTTTCGTTGTTGTTGAGTTTCTTAGTATCTTAATAGATTCTGAATATTAATCCTTTTACAGTTTCATGGTTTTCTAAGATTTCCTCCCATTCTGCTGGTTGATGCTTCCTCACTGTTGTATTTCCTTTGTAGAGCAGAAGCTTCTTAGCTTATGTAATCCCATTTTTCTATTTTTGTTTTTATTTCCTGTTTCTGGGTTCTTTTCCAAAAAGTCTTTGCCTATGTAAGCGTCTTGCAGAGTTTCCCCGATATTTTCCTCTGGTAATTTGATGAAATTTTGTCTTTGATTTAGATCCTTACTCCACTATGAGTTGATTTTTGTTTAATGCTTATTTCATATTTCTCATGCAGAGATTCAATTTTCCCAACATCTTTTTAGAAGAGACTGTCCTTTTTCAAGGGTTTGACTTCAGCTCCTTTGTCAAGATTAGTTGGCAGTAGCTGTGTGGACTAATCTCTGGTGTTTCCATTCTGTTCCATTGGTTCACATGCCTTTTTTTGTGCCTGTACCAGGCTGTTTGGATAATAACAGCCCTGTAATATGTCTTGAAATCTGATACTGTGATGCCTCCAGCTTCATTTTTGTTGTTTGATATTTATGTAGCTATTTGGGGTCTCTTTTGTTTCCATATGAATTTTAGAATTATTTTTTTCTAGCTCTGAGAAGAATGTCCTTGGGATTTTCATTAGGATCACATTGAATCATTAAATTGCTTTCAGTGGTATGAATATATTGATGATATTAATTCTTCCAATCCATGAACATGAATGATTCTTCCATATTTTGTGTCCTTTTATTTCTTTGTTTAATATTTTTTAATTTTCATTGTAGAGACCTTCAACATCCTTGATTAAATTTATTCCAATGCATTCAAAAATTTTTTGTAGCTATTATTGTGTTGTGGAGCAATAAGGGAGTGGGGGTTGGGTGGGGGAGGAAGTCATTCAAGCCTTGAGGTGAGGAGAGGCTGTGGACAAACTTCCAATTGCAATTTTACTGGATCCTTCCTTCAGGTCTTTGTTGGTCAAAAGTACTTATTTAAATTATGAACTTTGAGAGCTGCTATACCTTTGTTTACTTATTATAAATTTTAATAATGAAAACATTTAAGTTATGACCGGCGCCATGGCTTAACAGGCTAATCCTCTGCCTTGTGGCGCCAGCACACCGGGTTCTGGTCCCAGTTGGGGCGCCGGATTCTATCCCGGTTGCCCCTCTTCCAGGCCAGCTCTCTGCTATGGCCCGGGAAGGCAGTGGAGGATGGCCCAGGTGTTTGGGCCCTGCACCTGCATGGGAGACCAGGAGAAGCACCTGGCTCCTGGCTTCGAATCAGTGAGATGCGCCGGCCGCAGCTGCCATTGCAGGGTGAACCAATGGCAAAAAGGAAGACCTTTCTCTCTGTCTCTCTCTCTCTCTCACTGTCCACTCTGCCTGTAAAAAAAACAAAACAAAACAAAAAACATTTAACTTATTGCGAATATTCCATTTATTTAAGGTAAAATACAAATGTATATGTGTATATATATATATATATATATATATATATATAGTTGGGAAAAAAATCACATATGTTAGTGAAAGCGTTCCTTAATTACCAACCATAAACAAGCTATACACAAGCATCTTCAAAACGTTCATGGAAAACATACATTGTAATAAACCTTATACATGGATTTCACCTTTTTTCACCAAAATAAATTTATTTTTTATTTCTATACCATACATGTATTTTTGTTTCTTAAGTATTCCTTCTTAATTTAGTAATGCAATGATCTAGGCTCAGTTTCTTTTTTGAAAGGGTCTAGTGATGAATTACATTTCTTTAGTACATATGAGGCAATTCAGACTTTCTATTTATTCTTGCATGAGTATTGGCAGTCATGTATTTCAAGAAATTGGTTCATATAGTTCAATTTTTGAATTTATTAACAGTTTTTAATTTATTTTTAATGTCTGTGTGGTTTACTGTTAGAATTTCTCTTTTGTTAATGATAGTAGTGATGTGAAATCTTTTTGTTCTTTTTCAAGTTTATCAGTTTTATTGTTCCTTCCAAAGAATTGTTAGTTTTGTTTTTATTCATTTTCTATACTGATAATTCTGTCTTCAATTTAATATGCTTCTGCTATGATCTTTATTTCAATCATTTTGCTTACTTTGTATTTAATTATACTTTTCGTTTTCTAATTCTAAAGAGGAAGTTTAAATTATTCACTTGAGATTTTCTTCTTCTCTAAAGCAAGCATTTAATACTATAAATTTCCCTCCAAGCACTGAGTTAGTTGCATACCACACCTTGGATATGTTGTATTTTCATTTGCTTTCAGTTCAAAATATTCTTAAACTTCCATTAAGACATCCATTGAGACATCCTTTTTTCCTCCATGGCTTATTTAGATGTGTAACGTTTATTTTCAAATACTTGTCAAGCAGTGAGAAGTATTTTCCTTTAGTTATTGACTTCCAGTTTATTTCCTTTAGGCTCGTAGAATATCCTTTGTAGATTTCCATTCTTTTGAAATTGTTAAGGATTGCTTAATGCCCTAGGATAAGGGCTATATTGTTGAATGTTTTCTGATATTTTTCATATTACTATTTCCACAGATGCTAGTTATAACTGGTTGGTTGATAGTGCTTGATAAGATCTTTATCTTTGCTAATTTTCTATTGAAGTCTCCAACCATAACTGTCAATGTTGATTTTTCTTTTTGTTTCTATCAGTTTTTGCCCTGAGCATGCTTTATGACACCATCCCAGCTCCCATATGATTTACCATTTGTACCTTTAGTATTTTTAATGATTGCCATAGCTTTCAGAATATATTTCTTTAATCAATCAGGATCAACATTCAGATAATATTAGTACCACTTCATATGTAATTATAAGAACCTAAAACTTAAAGTTTCAATCCTCCTTTTTGTTTCTTTGTATTATTGTCATTTTTGTTATTACTTTTACCTATGCTTTATCCACATAATACATTACTGTTATTACTCAGACATTATTTTCGAGTAATTAAACTTTGGGAGGGTGACATTGTGGTGTAGCAGGTTAAGCCTCTGCCTATGATACCAGTATCCTATATTGGAAAGCCCATTTGAGTCCTGCCTGTCCCACTTCTGATACAGATCCCTGCAAATGTGCTTGGTAAAGCAGCAGATGAGCCCCTGCCACTCATGTGGGAGATCAGAATATAGTTCTGGGCTTCTAGCTTTGACTTGGTCTTTTGTAGAGTGAATCAGTTGATTGGAGATCTACCCCTCCCCCAATAGCCTTTCAAATAAATAACTAAGTAAACAAATAAACAAATCTTGTTTTTTTAAAATCACATTTTTAAAAGAAAGCAAATTTGGGCCAGGATTGTGATGAAGTGAATACAGCTACAGCCTGTGATACCAGCATCCTGTATGTGCTCCAGTTAAGACCCAACTATTCCACTTCTGATCCAGTTCCCTACTGATGCACTTGGGGAAAGCAAAGGAAAATGGTCCAAACGCTTGGGTCTGTACACATACGTGGGAGACCCAGAGCATGCTCCTGGATCCTGGCTTTGGCTTTACCCATCCCTAGCCTTTGCAGACATTTGGGGAATGAACCAGCAGATGGAAGATTCTCTCTCTCTCTCTCTCTCTCTCTCTCTCTCTCTCTTCTAACTCTGCTTTTCAAATTAATTTTATCTTCACTTACTCCACTTCTAGTATTCCTTATGTTTATGTGCATTTCCACATTTCAGTCTGCTTCATAGTCTTTCTGCTTTAAGAACTTTTTTAAACATTTCTTGTAGAAAAGTTCTGTTGTTAATATTCTTTGTGTTATGTTTGTTTGATAATATCTTTATTTCTCCTTATTTCGAAAGAGATTTTTATGAGGTGTAGAATTCCAAGTTGACTACTACTTCTTTCAGTGTATCAAAGAAGCCACATCTTTGTCTTTTGAATTGTTTGGTTGTTGATGAGAAATTGTTATCATGAACAAAACATTTTTAATAAGTACAGGCTGTGGTTTTATCCACTGCATCACTATCGGCCCAAATTAGCTTTCTTTTAAAAATGTAATTTTAAAAAATATTTATTTATTTATTTATGTATTTATTTATTTGAAGGGCTGTTGGGTAGGGGTAGATCTCCCATCAGCTGATTCACTCCACAAATGAACCAAGCCAAAGCTAGCATAAGAATTAGAGAAATGTCTAAGAGCCAACTATTGTTATGTTTTAAGTTGTGGGGCAGGAAAAGAGTCTGAGTGAAAGAAAAATTTGATAAGTGACACAGATTACTGAGTATTGCACCCGAGGAAGTTATATAAGAGAAAGTCATAAGTGTATGACTTTACATATAAAGTTCTATATATTCAGAAAGTCATAAGTACTTCAGAGAAAGGAATCTGTCTCTCCATCAACGAACCTCACAAAGTTCCTGTTTAACAATAGCTGCTTGATAAATTGTGGTTGTTATTATAATAGACTATTACAGAATTTGAAGACTGAATGAAGGAAGGAATAGCATACTAAATTTAATCTGGGTATATCTTACTTAGAAAAGTTGCTGGCCGGCGCCGTGGCTTAACAGGCTAATCCTCTGCCTTGAGGCGCTGGCACACCAGGTTCTAGTCCCGGTTGGGGCTCCGGATTCTATCCTGGTTGCCCCTCTTCCAGGCCAGCTCTCTGCTATGGCTCGGGAGGGCAGTGGAGGATGGCCCAACAGCTTGGGCCCTGCACCCGCATGGGAGACCAGGAGAAGCACCTGGCTCCTGGCTTCGGATCAGCATGATGCGCCGGCCGCAGCGGCCATTGGAGGGTGAACCAACGGCAAAGAGGAAGACCTTTCTCTCTGTTTCTCTCTCTCACTATCCACTCTGCCTGTCCAAAAAAATAAAATAAAATAAAATAAAATAAAATAAAGAAAAGTTGCTCTACTGTCTTAGTTTTGTATTGCTACAATTGAAAACAAAAGAGTGGGTAATCTATAAATTATAGAGGATTTTTTGTCTCAGGACTTTGGATGCTGGGAAACCCAAGATGGGGATGCTGTATGTGGTGAGGACTTTCTTGCTGTACATAATATGGTGGACTGTATCATATGACAACAGATGGAGATGGCTGATCTCACACTTTTGTCAGGAGCCCAATCCTGTGACAACTAACCCACTCCCAAAATAATGACATTAATCACCTCTTAGAAGTTTCACCTCTCAGCATTATTCCACTGGGGATTAAGTCTCTAACACAATAATTTATTAGTTCCTTTAATGGTCAAGTTATTCACTCATTCACTTATCCTTCATTTATTGAGTTCCTTAAAATGTCTTTTGAGGGGCTGCTGCTATGGCGTAGCAGATAAAGCTGCAGCCAGGCCAGCAGTGCCTGAATCCCATGTGGGTGCTGACTCGAATCCCAGCAGCTCCAAATCTGATCCAGCTTTCTGCTATGGCCTGGGAAAGCAGTGGAAGATGGTCCAAGTTCTTGGGCCCCTGCACCTGTGTGGGAGACAGGGGGAAGTGAAGAAGTTCCTGGTTCCTGGCTTAGGATCTGCCCAGCTCTGGCTGTTTGACCATTTGGGAAATGAACCAGAGGATAGAAAACCTTCTCTCTCTCTCTCTCTCTCTCTCTCTCTCTCTCTCTCTCTCTCTGTGTGTGTGTGTGTGTCTTTAACTGTGCCTTTCAAATAAATAACAAATCTTAAAAAAATGTCTATTGGGGGGCCGGTGCCGTGGCTCATTTGGCTAATCCTCTGCCTGCGGCGCCAGCATCCCATATGGGCACCGGGTTCTTCCAGTCCAGCTCTCTGCTGTGGCCCCGGGAGGGCAGTAGAGGATGGCCCAAGTGCTTGAGCCCCTGCATCTGCATGGGAGACCAGGAGGAAGTACCTGTCTCCTGGCTTCGGATCGGTGTTGTTTCGGCCATAGTGGCCGTTGGGGAGTGAACCAATGGAAGGAAGACCTTTCTCTCTCTCACTGTCTAACTCTGTCAAAAAAAAAATTAAAAAGTCTTTTTGGATGAATTAATGACTGGTAGTAGGAATATGCAGATTGAAAATCTGAGCCATTTATCCCTGAAGTAGCTCACAGTCTAATAAGACCTAATGTGATATATGTAATGAGACATTGCCAACCATGCTCCCAACAGATATAAATGATTTGTGTGGATGGAGATAACCACCTCTTTTAGCCTTGTTAACTAGTCTAGTGAGAGTTCAGCCTTAGAAGTCAAGGAATACTACCAAGAGTTAATAGTGGAAGCTATGCTCCAAAAATTTTATACTTCATAGGAATTTGACAAGCATAGAATTGAGCAGATGGAAAGTGGGTAGGATACCCAGGGACTGACTTGAGCAAAGGTCTGCAGGAATGAAATGCTTTTGAAGAATGTCAAACAGCTCAGTTGATTGGAACGTAAGAGTATGAAAGGAGCATCTGGAAAGGACAGACACTAGAAGAGCTTGTGAGGCCAGAGGTGAAGAATTTTTCCTAAGTAACTAATGGCCAACTTTAAATCTGATTTAAAATTGTGTTATATTATATTATATAAAATTATATTATATAGTGATGGTGGAGGAAAGGAGATTCTTCTCTATGTCTTTTAGTCCATATATGAGCAATTCTCTATTTACGTTGATTCCATTAACTACACATTTACATTGAATTATGCTTTTATTTTTAGATATGAAAATTTCACATTATTAAATCAGCAACTATGTGCATATTTTATAATTCCTCATCAAGCTGTCCACAATTGTCCTTAATAGGAATTAAATCTGTTATCTCGATTTACAAATATATCAGGAGCTTAATTGCAAATCACATTAGTGTTAGAAACAATGTGGCAATTCAAACTTGCACTCTACAGAAATGTGACTTTGAGAAAGAGGAGAGGAAGAAAGAGGCCCAGAAATCACACATCAGAGTGACTAAACATTGGCATAGCTTATTACTTCCTAGTAATGTCTCATAGACAGATTTTTCAACTATCCTCTGTAATATTTGCAGTGAATTTATAGTCTTTCTGGGAGAATAAAAGTTAGTTTGGAGTGATGCCTCCTCTAAAGAGGCAAACCCCATGGGACAATGCAGTAGCATATTAAGTTAAGCCTCTACCCGCTGCACTGGCATCCCATAAGGTTCGTGTCTCACCTGTTTCTCTTCTGATCCAGCTCTCTGCTAAACATCCTGGGAAGGCAGTCAAAGATGGCTCAAGTACTTGGGACCCTGCATCCATGTAGGAGACCATAAGACCCTAGCTCCTGGCTCCTGGCTCCTGGCTTCAGAAGCAAATCTCAAATCCATGAAGGCATGAAACAAGGTAACATTCACTAGGATTAAATGTTTGGAGAGCATACAATGGATAATCAAAGAATTAGATGGGATAAAATGGATACAGTGGATTCACAGACCCTTCTTAAATACCTATTGTGTCCCACAAATACTGTTCTGGGAGCCTAGGATATACTTGTTTGTCAAAAAATTCATTTTATCATGAAGTTTACATTCCAGAAAAATATTTATGGCATATGATTATCTAAACATAAATTGTCAGTTTGACTTAAAATTATCCTCTGGCTCAAGTCTTCCCAAACTTGAATATGCAAAGAATGACGGAATCTTGCGGATGCTGATTCAGAATGTCCTGTCGGGACCTGAGGTTCATCATTTCTAATACAGTAGGTGATGTCCATGCTGCCGATTCATGTGCCATATCTGGGTAGAAATGTATCCCATGAACTCTGTTTGCTAACCAGAAAACTAGTCAAAGAAGATTCTATTTGAAAAGGGAAAAATAAAAAGAATAGTTTTAATCAGGTAAGCTTGAGAAGGGCTGTATACTACCTTCTCTCAGAGATTCATAATGCACATTACCATATGAAAAGCCCTGAGACAAGAGGTGAATATGGACGGTTATATCTTTTTTTTTTTTTTTTTGACAGGCAGAGTGGACAGCAGAGGGAGACAGAGAGAAAGGTCTTCCTTTTTGCCGTTGGTTCACCCTCCAATGGCCGCCGCGGTAGGCGCGCTGCGGCCGGTGCACCGCGTCGTTCCGATGGCAGGAGCCAGGTACTTATCCTGGTCTCCCATGGGGTGCAGGGCCCAAGAACCTGGGCCATCCTCCACTGCACTCCCCGGCCACAGCAGAGAGCTGGCCTGGAAGAGGGGCAACCGGGACAGGATCAGTGCCCCGACCAGGACTAGAACCCGGTGTGCCGGCGCCGCAAGGCGGAGGATTAGCCTGTTAAGCCACGGCGCCGGCCGGACGGTTATATCTTCATTTCACCTACAGTAACCCAATATTTTGCTTCTTCTTTCAGAGTCCTTGGGTTTTTCTATGTGCCATCTGTCTAAATATGTATTTGCTAATTTCTCCTAATCTTCCTAACTTCTGAATGCTGAAATGCCTAAAGGCTTCTAAATCTTTCAGTGTCTTCCCTCCTGTAGTCATATTCAATCTCATTTAGTCATATGGTTTTAAATATCTCCTAAATGTGATCATTTATGCATAATATTTTTAGCCATGTTAACTAGACCTCTTTTGAGCTCTAGCCTTTTATATCTAACTGCCCATTGGCATTCTATATATATTGTCATGTCAATCTTAACATATTTAAAGTTCAGTCTTTAATTCATTATCTCTCTAGACACTACCTCTCCAGTTGGGGGCATACCTGTTCATCCTTTTTCTCATAAAAATCTGGGATCTGGGGCTGGCATTATGGTGATGCTGGCGTTGCATATCAGAGTGCTGGTTCAAATTTTGGTCGCTCCACTTCCAATCCAGCTCCCTGCCAATGTTCCTGGAAAAGTAGCAGCAGGTGGTTCAAGTGCTTGGGTACCTGCCACACATGTGGGAGACCGGGATACAGTTCCAGATTCCTGGCTTGGGCCTGACCAAGCCCCAGCCTTTGCAGCTGCTTGGGGAGTGAACCATTGGAGGGAAGATTTCTCTCTCTCTCTCTCTCTCTCTCTCTCTCTCTCCCACCCCAATCCCATCACTCTACGGTTCAGTAAATGAAATATTTTGAAAAATCTGAGAGTTGTTGTTGACTCATTTCTTCTCCTCATACTTTCCATATAATTGAGCATGCCATGTTCTATCATGAAAATATATCTTAAGAATGGCAGATGTCCTAAACAACACTCTGGCCTCAGAATCAGCCCTTAAGGCATTCGGATCTGGCTGAAGAGCCCATGAGAGTATTGTAGGCATAGAAAGCCAAGACACCATGGAAAAGAAAAAAAAGAAGAAGACCTAAATGAAAGATCTCTGTGAGTGAGATTCCAGTGGAAAGAACAGGGCCATCAAAGATGTAGGTACCTTTCTCCGAAGGGAGGAGAGAACTTCCACTTTGACTATGACCCTATTGGAATAAGATCAAAGTCAGCGAACACAAAAGGCTTCCATAGCCTTGTCAACTCATGACTAGAGCCTAGGGAGATTACTGACGCCCTAAACAAGAGTGTCAAATTGTTAAGTCAGCAACAGGAGTCACTGTGTACTTACATCTCATGTGGGATCTGTCCTTAATGTGTTGTCTAATGTGAAGTGATGCTATAACTAGTACTGAAACAGTATTTTTGCACCTTGTGTTTCTGTGTGGGTGCAAACTGATGAAATCTTTACTTAGTATATACTGAATCGATCTTCTGTATATAAAGATAATTGAAAATGAAAAATAACTTGGTGTTAAATTGCAAATGGCATAGAAAATTAATTATTTTTTTAAAAAAATATCATGTAGGATCTCTGTCTTTAATGTGCTGTACACTGTTATTTAATGCTATAACTAGTACTCCAACAGTATTTTTTCACTTTGTGTTGCTATATGGGGGCAAACTGTTGAAATCTTTACTTAATATATACTAAACTGATCTTCTGTATATAAAGAGAATTGAAAATGAATCTTGATGTGAATGGAAGGGGAGTGGGAGCGGGAAAGGGGAGGGTTGTGGGTGGGAGGGAAGTTATGGGAGGGGGGAAGCCATTGTAATCCATAAGCTATACTTTGGAAATTTATGTTCATTAAATAAAAGTTTAATAAAAAAAGAAAATATATCTTAAATGCAACATTTAAAATATTTGTATTTAAAAATTTATTTTAATAACAAAAAGCTGTATATGGCATGTTAAATGATATTTTGATATATGTGTATGTTGTGGAATGGTTAAATCAACTAATTAACATATAAATTATCTCTCATAGTTATCTTACTATTCACGATGATAAACTTAAATCTCTTAGCAAATTTTATGTGTACAGTAGATTATTATAAACTATAGACACCATGATGTATAATTGATCTCCAAACTTATTCCTCCCATGTAACTGAAAATTTGGATCCTTTGAAATATATTTCCCCAATTCCTCTATGTATTTCCATCTGATGACCACCACTGTATTTTGTTTCTATGAATTGAACATTTTTAGATACCACATGTAAGTAAAATTATGCAGTATTTGTCTTCCTGTGCCTGGATTATTTTACCTAACATAAGTGATAGCAATTACTTCATTTTAAATTCTTTGAATAGTATTCCATTGTGTATGTATATCACATTTTCTTTATCCATTCATAATTGCCAATCGATGAACTTGTTTCCGTACCTTGACTATTGTGAATAGTGTTGAAATGAAGATGGGAGTACAGATTTCTCATCAACATACTTATTTTATTTCTTTTGGATTTATATCCTGTAGCAGACTTGCTATATCATGTGGTAGTTGTATTTTTAGTTTTTTTGAGCAACCTCCACACTGTTTTCCATAATGACTATAATGATTTACATTCCCACTAACAATGTACAAGGGCTCCCTTATCTCAACAAGGAAATCCACACTTGCTATCTGCTGACTTTTTGACAATAACAAGTGTGAGGTGATATCTCATTGTGGTTTGATTGTTACCTTCCTGATAATAAGTGATATTGAGTATTTTATAAATATACATGTTAGCAATTTGTATGTCTTCTTTGGAGAACTGTCCATTCATGTTCTTCACCCATTTTTATTTGGGGTATTGTTTCCTTATTATTGAGTTGTCTAAATTCCTAAATATTTTTCATGTTAACCTCTTAACATATAATATGGATTATAAATATTTTCTCAAATTATGTATGTTTATTTATTCTGTTGATTATTTCATTTTCTGTTCAGAAGCATTTTGGTTTGTTGTAAATCTTAACTTTTTTTTTGGACAGGTAGAGTTAGAGAGAGAGAGAGAGAGAGAGAGAGAGAGAGAGAGAAAGGTCTTCCTTTTCCGTTGGTTCACCCCCCAAATGGCCACTATGGTCAGTGTGCTGTGTCTGGTGCGCTGCGCTGATCTGAAGCCAGGAGCCAGGTGCTTTTTCCTGGTCTCCCATGTGGGTGCAGGGCTCAAGGACTTGGGTCATCCTACACTGCCTTCCTGGGCCACAGCAGAGAGCTGGACTGGAAGAGGAGCAACCAGGACAGAATCTGGCGCCCCAACTGGGACTAGAACCCGGGGTGCTGGAGCCGCAGGTGGAGGATTAGCCAAATGAGCCACGGCGCCTGCCAATCTTAACTTTTTAAAACTATTTTCTTACAACTGACTGCAGAACACTCTTCCTTCTTTATAAATGAAAAAAATTGTCCAGAAGACCCTGAAATGGCAGATACTTTTTTTTTTAAAGATTTATTTATTTGAAGGTAAGACTTAAACACCCAGATGCACAGACACATACATAGAATCTTCCATCTGCTGGTTCACTCCCCAGATGTCTGTAATGATCAGGGCTGGGCCAGGACAAAGCCAGGAGCTAGGAAGAACCTCCAGGTCTCCCATGTGGGTGGCAAGGTCACAAACACTTTGGACATCTTCCACTGCTTTTCCCAGGCCAATAACAGGAAGCTAGAATGGAAGTAGAGCAGCCAGGTATGAATCAGTGCCCACATGGGATGCTGGCATTATGCCACAACACCAGTTCTGGCAGATACATTTAAATGTTCTATTTTAAAATACATTTTTAAAAAATTCTTAAATTTTATTTAACATATACAAATTTCATGCATATCATATACACAGATTCAGGAAGTTAGTAATATTTTCTACCCTAACCTCTCTCCCACCCACACTCCCCCTCTTCTTCCACCTCCCTCTGCTATTCCCATTCTAATTTTTACAAAGATCTATGTGGTGGAATGAGGTGAAAAGGTCATATCAAAATGGCTGCTGAGGTGAAAAGTTCATGCCAAGATGGCCACTGAGGTGAAAAGGTCATGCTAAGATGGTCGCTGACAACAGAAACTGCCTGGCAACAGGCCATGATTTGATGGCTTCAGAAACCACATGACAACAGAGGAAACCACATGACAACAGAGCCTGACTGACGGCAGGCCGTGATTGGATGGTTTCAGAAACTGCCTGGCAACAAGAGCCTGACTGGCAACAGGCTGTGATTGGATGGCTTTGGAAACTGCCTGGCAACAGGTTGTGATTGGTTGGGGCATAGACAGCCCCTTGATCGGATTGGCTGGTCTTGGCTATATAAACTGTTGTACTAACTCAAATAAGCGAGTCTGCGGGCTACTCGCCTCAAGACTGCTTTCACCCGACTCCCGGAGTCTGTGTGGTGACTCTGCTCCTCTTGCCCCCACCACGCTGCTCCTCTCAGAAACGAACCCACTGGAACATTGTTGAGAAATCAACGGCAACAGATCTATTTTCAGTTAACTTAGTACTCATATATTAACCCTACACTAAATAAAGAGTTAAAAAAAACAGTATGAAAAAAACTATTCCTTAGTAGTTGAGAAAAGGGCTGTTCAAAGTCATTGCATCTCAAAGTATCAAGTTCACTTCTATTGATTACCATTTAGGTACTCAATTAGTTAACAAAGATCAGGGAGAACATATGGTATTTGTCTTTTTTGGTTATTTCACTAAATTTAATGGATTCTAATTGCATCCATTTTGTTGCAAACAACAGGATTTCGTTTCATTTTTTTTTTACCACTATGTTGTATTCCATAGTATATATATCCATCATAATTTATGTATCCTGTCTTCAATTGATTGACATCTGGCTAGATTCCATATCTTAGCTATTGTGAATTGAGCTACAATAAACGTGGGGAACAGATAACTCTTTCATATTCTGATTTCTTTTCTTTTGGGTAAAATTCCAGGAGTGGAATTGCTGGACCACAGGGTAGGTCTATATTCAATTTTCTGAGGTATCTCTGTACTGTCCTCTACAGTGGTTGTACCAGTTTACATTTCACCATCAGTGGATTAGGATATCTTTCCCTTCACATCTTCGCCAGAATTCATTACTTGTTAATTTCTGTATGAGAGGCATTCTAACTGGGGTGAGGTAAAACCTCATTGTGGTTTTGATTTGCATTTCCCTGATGGCTAGTGATCATGAGCATTTTTGCATGTGTATGTTGGCCATTTGAATTTCGTCTCTTGAAAAATTCCTGTTCTACTCCTTTGCCCATTTGTTAACTGGATTTTTTGTTGTTGTTGTTGTTGAATTTCAGGAGCTCTTTATATATTCTGGATGTTAACCCTTTATAAGTTGCATTGTTTGCAAAAATTCTCTCCCTTTCTGTTAGTTGTTACTTCACTTTGTTGAGCGTTTCTTTTCTAGTATGGAAGTTTCTCAGCTTGATGTAATCCCACTTGTCAATTTGGCTTTGATTGCCTGTGCTTCTTGGGTCTTTTTCAACAAGTTTTTGCCTATGCCAATGATTTGCAATTTCCCCAATGTTTTTCAGTAATTTCATGGTATCGGGTTGTACATTTATGTTTTTGATCCATTTTGAGTAGATTTTTGCGTAAGGTGTAAGATAGAGTCTTGTTTCATACTTCTTCATGTGGAGATTCAGATTTCCTAGCACCATTTGTTGAAAAGATTATCTTTGCTCCAGGGATTGATTTTGGCTCCTTTGTCAAAGAGAATTGGTTATAGATGCATGGATTGATTTCTGCAGTTTCTATTCTGTTCCATTGCTCTACACATCTAAGGATACACATACAAGGATGCTCTACACATCCAAAGATGTTGGATTTTATCAAATTTTTTGCCAGCACCAGAATATTTTGATTATAACTATCCTGTTGTATACCTTGAAATCTGGTATTGTGTCTCTCCAGATTTGTTTTTGTTGTATAAGATTATTTTTGCTATTTGTGGTCTCTTGTATTTCCATAGGAATTTTAGCATCTTTTTTTTTCTAGATCTACAAAGAATGTCATTGGTAGCTTGGTTGGGATCACTTTGAATCTGTAAATTGCTTCAGGTAGTATGGACATTTTGATGATATTAGTTCTTCCAATCCATGAATATGGAAGGTTTTTCAATTTTTTGTGTCTTTTTTATGTCTTTTTCTTTAATGTTTTATAATTTTCATAATAAAGGTCTTTGACATTCTTGGTTAAATATATTCCAAGGTGTTTAAATTTTTTGTAGGTATTGTGAATGGAATTGATCTTAAAAGTTCTTTTCAGCCATGGCATTATTTGTGTATACAAAGACTACAGATTTCTGAGTGTTAATTTTTTATCATGACTTTACCAAACTCTTTTGTGGATTTCAATAGTCTCTGAGTGGATTCTTTTGGATCTCTTACATATAGAATCATGTCATCTATAAATATTGACAATTTGGCTTCCTCCTTTACAATTTGTATCTATTTGATTTCATTTTCTTGCCTAATGGTTCTGGCGAAAACTTTCAGGACTATATTGAATAGCAATTGTGAGAGTTCACATCCTTGTCAGTTCTGAACTTCAGTGAGAATGCTTTCAACTTTTCCCTATTTAATAAGATGTGGCTGTGATTCTCTCATAAATTGTCTTGATTGTGTTGAGGATTGTAGCTGCTATACCCCATTTGCTTAAGGTTTTCATTACACAAGCATGTTGTATTTTATCAAGTGCTTTTCCTGCATCTATTGAGTTAATAATATTGTTCTTGTTCCTCAGTTTGTTAATGTGATGGATCACATTTGTCAATTTGCAAATGTTGAATCATCCCTGCATACAAGGGTTAAATCACTCTTGGTACAGGTTAATTGTCTTCCTGATGTGTTATTGCATTTGATTAGGTATTATTTTATAGCAGATTTTTGCATCTAAGTTTATCAAGGATATTGGTCTATAGATCTGACTCCATGTTGTATTTTTTGCTTGTTTAGGAACTAAGGCATGCTAGCTTCCTAGCAGGATTTTGGTAGGACTATCTTCTTTTTTTGTTTTTTTCAACTCTTATTTAATAAATATAAATTTCCAAAGTACAACTTTGGCTTATAGCGACTTTTCCCCACATAACCTTCCTCCCACATGCAACCATCCCTTCTGCCACTCCCTCTCCCATCCCATTCACATCAAGATTCATTTTCAGTTATCTTTATATACAGAAGATCAATTTAGTACATACTGAGTAAATATTTCAACAGACTGCACCCACAGAGTATAGAGTACTGTTTGAGTACTAGTTTTACAGTTTTACCATTAATTTGCATAGTACAACACATTAAGGACAGAGGTCCTACATGGGGAGTAAGTGCACAGTGACTCTTGTTGTTGACTTAACAAATTAACACTCTTATTTACGATGTCAGTAATCATCCTAGGCTCTTCTCATGAGCTGTCAAGGCTATAGTTCCATAAGCCTCTTGAGTTCGCCAACTCCGATGTTATTTAGACAAGGGCATACTCAAAGTGGAAG
This sequence comes from Lepus europaeus, assembly GCF_033115175.1. Classification (NCBI taxonomy): domain Eukaryota; kingdom Metazoa; phylum Chordata; class Mammalia; order Lagomorpha; family Leporidae; genus Lepus; species Lepus europaeus. The sequence continues at coordinate 99,690,469 of NC_084828.1, read as the reverse complement.
TTCTCTCCTCCCTTCAGAGAAAGGTACCTCCTTCTTTGATGGCCCATTCTTTCTGCTGGGATCTCACTCACAGAGATCTTTCATTTAGGTCATTTTTTTGCCAGAGTGTTTTGGCTTTCCATGTCTGAGAAACTCTCATGGGCTTTTTAGCTAGATTCAAATGCCTTAAGGGCTGATTCTGAGGCCAGAGTGCTGTTTAGGACATCTGCCATTCTATGAATCTGCTATGTATCCTGCTTCCCATGTTGGATCATTCTCTCCTTTTCAATTCTATCAGTTGGTATTAACAGACACTAATGTTGTTTATGTGATCCCTTTTACACTTAATCATATCATTACGATCAATTATGAATTTAAACTGATCACTTTGACTACTAAGATGTCATTGGTACATGCCACCTTGATGGGATTGAATTGGAAACCCTTGGCATGTTTCTAGCTCTACCATTAGGGGTAAGTCCAAGTGAGCATGTGCAGAACTGTATATCTCATCCCTCTCTGATTCCCACTCTTATATAAAATAGGGATCAGTTTTCAGTTATATTTAAACACCTAAGAATAATTGTGTGTTAATTAAAGAGTTCAACCAATGGTATTAAGCAGAAAAAGAAAAAAACTAAAAGGGATAAAGTAGTAAGTCGTTCCTCGGCAGTCAGGACAAGGGCTGATCAAGTCATTGTTTCTCATAGTGTCATCTCATTTCAGTTCTACAGGTTTCCTTTTAGGTGCTCAGTTAGTTGTCACAGATCAGGGAGAACATGTGATATTTTTTCCGTTTGGGATTGGTTTATTCCACTCAGCATGATGTTTTCCAGATTCCTCCATTTTATTGCAAATGACTGGATTTCATATTTTTTTTTATTTTTTTATTTTTTATTTATTTATTTTTTTGATAGGCAGAGTGGACAGTGAGAGAGAGAGACAGAGAGAAAGGTCTTCCTTTTGCCGTTGGTTCACCCTCCAATGGCTGCCGCGGTAGCGCGCTGCGGCTGGCGCACCGCCCTGTTCTGATGGCAGGAGCCAGGTGCTTATCCTGGTCTCCCATGGGGTGCAGAGCCCAAACACTTGGGCTATCCTCCACTGCACTCCCTGGCCACAGCAGAGAGCTGACCTGGAAGAGGGGCAACCGGGACAGGATCGGTGCCCCGACCGGGACTAGAACCCAGTGTGCCGGTGCCGCAAGGCGGAGGATTAGCCTGTTGAGCCACGGCGCCGGCGGATTTCATATTTTTTAATGCTGTATAGTATTCTATAGAGTACATATCCCATAATTTTTTTATCTAGTCTTCTGTTGATGGACATTTAAGTTGATTCCATGTCTTAGCTATTGTGAGTTAAGCTGCAATAAACATTGAGGTGCAGACAGCCCTTTTATTTACCAATTTAATTTCCTTTGGGCAAATTCAAAAAAGTGGGATGGCTGGGTCATGTGGTAGGGCTATATTCAGGTTTCTGAGGAATCTCCAAACTGTCTTCCACAGTGGCTTTACAGGTTTGCATTCCCACCAATAGCAGATTAGTGAGCCTTTTTCCTGACATCCTCGCCAGCATCTGTTGTTGGCTGATTTCTGTATATAAGCCATTTTAGCAGGGGTGAAGTGAAACTTCATTGTTTTGATTTGCATTTCTCTGATGGCTAGTGATCCTGAACATTTTTTCTTGTGTCTATTGGCTGTTTGGATTTCCTCTTTTAAAAAATGTCTAGGTCCTTGGGCCATCTGTTATGTGGGTTTTTTGTTTTGTTGTTGTGGAGTTTCTTGATCTCTTTGTAGATTCTGGTTATTAAACCTTTATTGGTTGCATTGTTTGCAAATATTTTTTCCCATTCTGTGGTTGCCTGTTCACTTTCCTGGCTGTTTCTTTTGCTGTACAGAAGTTTCTCAATTTGATATAATCCCAATTGTTAATTCTGGCTTTGACTGCCTATACCTCTGGCGTCTGTTCCAAGAAATCTTTGCCTGTGCCTATATCTTGCAGGGTTTCTCTGATGTTCTCTAATAATTTGATGGTGTTGGGTCATAGATTTAGATCTCATTTGTCTGGTGCCTTTCCAATTTTCTGATGTAGGAACCCATTGCTATAAACTTTCCCTTTAACACTGCTTTTGCTGTATCCCATAAGTTTTGATATGTTGTGTTGTTATCTTCATTTACTTCCAGAAAGTTTTTGATTTCTATTTTGATTTCTTCTATGACCCACTGTTCATTCAGAAGCATGTTTTTCAGTCTCCATGTGTTTGTGTATGCTCTAGGGATTCCTGAGTTGCTAATTTCCAGCTCATTCCATTGTTGTCTTAGTAGATGCATGGTATGATTTTGATTCTTTTGAATTTGCTGAGACTTGCTTTATGGCCTAGTATGTGGTCAATCCTAGAGTAAGTTCCATGAACTTCTGAGAAGAATGTAAATTCCATAGATATCTGTTAGATCCATTTGGGCTATAGTGTCAATTAAATCTGTTGTTTCCCTGTTGATCTTCTGTCTGGTTGTTTGTCTGTTGCTGAAAGTGTAGTATTGAAGTCTCCAATACTATTGTACTGGAGTCTAAGTCTCCCTTTAAGTTCCTTAACATGTCTTTTAAATAACCCAGTGCCCTGTAATTAGGTGTATATACGTTTATAATAGTTACACCTTCCTGTTGAATTGATCCCTTAATCATTATATAGTGCCCCTCTTTTCTCTTAACAGTTTTTGTGTTAAAGTTTATTTTGTCTGATATTAAAATGGCTATGCCAGCTCTTTTTTGGTTTCTGTTGGCATGGAATATCTTTTTCCAACCTTTCCCTTTCAGTCTGCATGCACCTTTGTTGGAAAGATGTGTTTCTTATAAGATTTTCTTGATGGCAGTTTTTCTGCATTTCTGTGTGTTACACATCTTTAAGCATCTTTTGCAGGGCTGGACGAGTGACGACAAATTCTTTCAATTTCTGTTTGCTGTGATACGTCTTTATTTCACCTTCATTCACAAATGAGAGTTTTGCAGGATATAATATTCTGGGCTGGCAGTTTTTCTCTCTTAGTATCTGGGCTGTATCTCGCCATTCTCTCCTAGCCTGTAGGGTTTCTGATGAGAAGTCTGCTGTGAGTCTAATTGGAGATCCTCTGAGAGTAATCTGATGTTTCTCTCTTGCATATTTTAGAATCTTTTCTTTATGTTTCACTCTGGTGAGATTGATTACAATGTGTCATGGCGAGGATCCCTTCTGGTCATGTTTATTGGGAGTTTTGTGTGCTTCCTGTACTTGAATGTCTCTTTCCTTCTCCAAACCTGGGAAGTTTTCTGCAAGTATCTCACTAAAAAGGCCTTCTAATACTTTCTCTCTCTCTCTGTGCCTTCGGGAACTCCTAGAACCCGAATATTAGGTTTTTTAATAGTATCCTGTAGATTCCAAACAATATTTTTTAGATTTCTAATTTCCTCTTCTTTTCTTTGGTTTGACTGTATACTTTCCTGGGCTCTGTCTTCTAAGTCCGATATTCTCTCTTCTATTTCACTGATTCTGTTTTTAAGGCTCTCAAATTTTTTTTTTTATTTGTTCTATCGAATTTTCATTTCTTTTTGATTTCTCTTCAATTTCATGTTCTACTAAATTCCTCATTACATTTTGATTCCTCCTTAAGATTTCATGTTTATGAGAGAGATTTTCTGTCCTATCCTGCATGGATTTCAGCAGTTCATGCATTTGTTTTGGATTACTTCTAAATATTCTTATCATAAATTTTTTCAGTTCCATTTCTTGCATTTCTTCTATCTCCTCATCTTCATAATCTTGTATTGGAGTGTCATGTTCTTTTGGGAGCTCCTGTTGTCTTTCTTGTTCTTGTTTCCTTGGTTTTTGCATTTGCTGTTTGGCATTGTGGATATATTCTTTGGTTCTTCTTCTTCTTCTTCTTCTTCTTCTTCTTCTTCTTCTTCTTCTTCTTCTTCTTCTTCTTCTTCTCCTCCTCCTCCTCCTCCTCCTCCTCCTCCTCCTCCTCCTCCTTCTTCTTCTTCTTCTTCTTCTTCTTCTTCTTCTTCTTTTTTTGCTGTGGCAGATTTTCTCATTATACTGTGATTCTATTTTTTTTAATTAAACTTTTATTTAATGAATATAAATTTCCAAAGTACAGCTTATGGGTTAGAATGGCTTCCCCCTCCCAAAACTTCCCTCCCACCCGCAACCCTCCCCTTTCCCGCTCCCTCTCCCTTTCCAATCACATCATGATTCATTTTCAATTCTCTTTATATACAGAAGATCAGTTTAGTATATATTAGGTAACAATTTCAACAGTTTGCCGCCATATAGCAACACATAGTGAGAAAAAAAAATACTGTTGGAGTACTAGTTATAGCATTAAATAACAGTGTACAGCACATTGAAGACAGAGATCCTACATAATATTTTTTTTAAAAAAATTAATTAATTTTCTATGCCATTTCCAATTTAACACCAGGGTTTTTTTTCATTTCCAATTATCTTTATATACAGAAGATCGATTCAGTATATAATTAGTAAAGATCTCATCAGTTTGTACCCTCGCAGAGACACAAAGTGTAAAAATACTGTTTCAGTACTAGTTATAGCATCACTGCACATTAGATAACACATTAAGGACAAATCCCACATGGGATGTAAGTACACAGTGACTCCTGTTGCTGACTTAACAATTTGACACTCCTGTTCATGGCGTCAGTAATCTCCCTAGGCTCTAGTCATGAGTTGCCAGGGCTATGGAAGCCTTTAGAGTTCGCTGACTTTGATCTTATTCCGATAGGGTCATAGTCAAAGTGGAAGTTCTCTCCTCCCTTCAGAGAAAGGTACTTCCTTCTTTGATGGCCCCGTTCTTTCCACTGGGATCTCACTCACAGAGATCTTTCATTTAGGTCTTCTTTTTTTTTTTTCAGAGTGTCTTGGCTTTCCATGCCTACAATACTCTCATGGGCTCTTCCGCCAGATCCGAATGCCTTAAGGGCTGATTCTGAGGCCAGAGTGTTGTTTAGGACATCTGCCATTCTATGAGTCTGCTGTGTATCCCACTTCCCATGTTGGATCTTTCTCTCCCTTTTTGATTCTATCAGTTAGTATTAGCAGACACTTGTCTTGTTTGTGTGATCCCTTTGATTCTTAGACCTATCAGAGCCATTGGTTGTGAACTGAAATTGATCACTTGGACTAGTGAGATGGCATTGGTACATGCCACTTTGATGGGATTGTATTGGAATCCCCTGGTACATTTCTAACTCCAATATACTGTGATTCTAGATTAAGTTGTCTGTCTGCTTTTGGTGAATCTCTAGAGGCTTGTGTGGGTGTGGCCAGAGAGCTCTGTTTCATTCTTCAGGGTTAAGGTTATGCCAAAGGTGACACACCCAGGTAAGGCTGGATGAGTGGTTACAAATTCTTTCAATTTCTGTTTGCTGTGAAAGGTCTTTATTTCATCTTTATTCACAAATGAGGGTTTGCAGGGTAATATTCTGTATTGACAGTTTTTCCTCTTAAGACTTGGGCTATGTCTTGCCATTCTCTCCTAGCCTATAGAGTTTCTGATGAGAAGTCAGCTGTGAGTCTAATTGGAGATCCTCTGAAAGCAATCTGGTGTTTCTCTTTGCACATTTTAGAATCTTTTCTTTATGTTTTACTGTGGAGAGTTTTACTACAATGTGTCATGGTGAAGGTCTTTTCTGGGTATGTCTAGTAGGAGGCTTATGTGCTTTCTGCACTTGGACATTCCTTTCTTTCTCCAAATTGGGGAAATTTTCTGTAATTACTTTACTAAAAAGGCCTTCTAATCCATTCTCTCTTTCCATACCTTCAGGAATTCCTAAGACCTGTGTGTTGGATCCTTTGATAGTATCCTATAAATCTCCAACACTGTTTTTAATTTTTCTAATTTCTCTTGCTGTTTTGGTGTGATTGCCTCACCAAGTCTGCTGTTAGCACTTTCCCCTGCATTTTTTATTTGATCTATTGAATTTTTTATTTCTAATATTTTATTTTTATTTCTCTTTAAAATCTCAATTTCATGGGAAAATTTAATTAATTTCATGTGTGGATTTCTTTAATTTGTGGATCTGTTTCTGATTGCATTTCATCAGTATCTCCATCTTCACATTCTTTTATTTTAAATGTATTTATTTGACAGATAGAGTTAGAAAATGAGAGAGAGAGACAGAGAAAGGTCTTCCTTCCATTGGTTCACCCCCAAATGGCTCCCAAGGCCAGAGCTATGCTGAACCGAAGCCAGGAGCCAGGTGCTTCCTCTTGGTCTCCCATGCAGGTGCAGGGGCCCAAGCACTTGGGCCATCCTCCACTGTCCTCCTGGGCCACAGAAGAGAGCTGGATTGGAAGAGGAGCAACCGGGACTGGAACCCGGCATCTATATGAGATGCTAGCACTGCAGGCGGAAGATTAACCAAGTGAGCCACAGCACTGGCCCCCATCTTCACATTCTAATATTGAAGTGTGTTTTGTGTTCCTTTGAGGAGGTCATGTTGTCTTCTTTAGACTTATTTCTTGAATTTCTGTGTTTACTTTAGGCATTTGTGGGCATACTTGTTGGTTTTTTTTTTTCCTCTGATGCCTTTTATCTTTGAAATATGCTTCTGTGGCTTAGTGGAATGTCTGCTCTTTCAGCGAATACTCAGAGGTGTGTTCTGGATGTGGCCAAGGATTTCTGGTCATTGCTCTAGGTTGGAGCTAGTATCCAGGGAGACACCCAAAGTTCTTCATGGAAGATTTCCTCTTGTTATTAGAAGGGGAGACTATGGTCTTGTCTGTTTCCTTAATCGTACCCTCACCTCCTCTATTCCAAGGTGTTTAATGGCCAGGTGTTAGCCCTCAGTGAGTGTAATGCTCATCTGTGCTTCCACATTAGCTGCCCAAAGATCTGTGCAGTCCTCAGTGTGAGCCTAGATCCTTCTATGGTGACCTACCTCAGGCAACCATGGAGCTCTGAGTATGTGTAGCTTCTGACAGTCATTGCCCAGAGACCCAGCTATACCTTGTGCCCTCCATGCAGTCACAGTATTCCTACAGTCTCAGCACTCAGGCCTCCCAATCATAATGTGATGAGGAACCACTCTGCCTTGCTAGTCTGTCCTATCCACAGAAAGGCTGACAGATTTCCAGAGCCCATTGTCTCTGTGTGCTCTGCCTAGGTTGATTGAGCCCCTGTACCCTGGGGCCTATGATATGCCCCTATTAGGTTGGTGGCACCTCACTGTTTTATGTGGGTCTCCAATTCCCTTTCAGTCTCTCAGGTAGACTCAAATTAGTGAGGAAATGCAGATTTTCCCCCTCCAGTAAAATCCCTGGATCACACACATGCACAACACCCACTGGTTGCAGCCCTACTTGTTTCACAATTGTGCTGGGTGAGTACCAGGGTCTCTGCAGGTGTTACTAATGCTGGAATGGCTCCTTGTCCCCACCCATTGCTGGGAGGGTGCAGCAGAGCTGCTGCAGTTGCCTCTGCTCACAAGATGGAGACTGGCCCTGCCAGTTGCCGGGTGCTCACATAAGACCTGCAGCACCTGTACCTACTTATGTCCAAAATGGCAGCTACCCGCTCAGAGCCAGTTGCTGAGCACCATTGTGGAGAGGAATGGGGAGAGACATGCCCTTTTTCTTTTTACCTGTTCCTGTAAGGGCTCTGGGCTGGACTCAAAGACATGTATTCTATCTGTTCTGCTTCCCACTATATTAGCACTGGCATGGGCTGCTGAAGACTGATCTCATCTTGCTCTCCAAAGCTGATGTTTTCTCTGGCTCAGGGCTCATAGGGTCATTGGTTGTGCTCTTGCCCGTTGCTGCATGTCTATACCTTCCACAAAATTCAGTGTGTCTCTCCTCCTTACACAGAATTTCCACTGCAGTTTTCATTCCAATTCTCTTGAGAATGCATTTTCTCCTTTTTTTTTTTACTCTTTTAGCCTAGCCTAGAGCAGTCAGCCCTGTCACTATGCCACCATCTTGGAATGCCCCCAGATACATTTAAATTTTTACCTGCAAAACTCTATGTGTTTCCTTTTAGCTACAGTGGGGGCAGGAAGATATGATGTGCTTCTCAACCATCATAAGGGTGGTGCTCAACACTAATACGACAGGTTAGCGCAGGAAAAACATAACAAATTTATTAAAGTTCTGCATGATGTGAGAACATTTAGAAATTAAGAGCTAAAAACTCAGGGGAAAGTACATTTTTAATGTGCAAGTTTGATGAAAATGAACAGCTGTATAGAAATGTGATTAAATAAGGGGATACTACTGAAGTGGGAAAGGAAGCAAGCCCTCTTTATTCAGATTCTTTTTTCTTAATTTTAAATGTTTTACTTATGTAAGGTGCACAAATTTCGTGTTTTCATATGTACAGATTTAATAGCATAATGATACTTCCCTACTTAGCTTCCCTCCTGCGCACACTCCTACTCAATCTCCTCCTTCCTTTATTATTTGTTCTTTTAATGTTTACAATGGCATACTTTCAGTTTATTTTATAATAACACGATTAAACCTCCTTTTACATTCTTCTTGATCTCTGTATGTAGTGTTCCTTTCTCTAAGGTAAGGGGCAGGACTCCTCTGGAATGATGTTCTTTTGGAGAGAAGTGAGAAGGGAGAGAGTGATTCCTCTAGGTTTTGCAGCAACCAGAGGGCAGAGGAACTATAGTTCCTAAGATCTGCTTTGGAGTTATGCTTTTTATGACTTGCTTTAGGGGAGAAAATGTGGCAAGAGATAAGAGGATGGACTATGGTCAGAATCTGCTTGCTTATAGGGCCTTCAATCTTTGGTTCAAAGTGTTCAACACACCAAAGCACCACTCTTTGGGATGCTGCGTTCGGAGCCTCAGGGCCTGGAATAGATTTTTCTTTTACTTAACTGCTATTCAATAACTTTCCATTTTGGAATCAAAATTGTAAACCTAAAATTGGAATTAAGTTTGGTTAAGATTAAACACTTATTATAATGACACTTGATGAGAAATCATTGGGGAATATAAACTTGACAAAAAGGCAATTCTGATAATTCCAGAACTGTGGTGCTTATCATCATTTGTAGCAAAATAAAAATTATAGGAAAAATGAATATTAGTATTCCAGGGACCATAAACCTACAATGATTGAAGAGCTTGTTAGAAACTAGATAATTATGGTAAATATCTTACATGATTTTAGAACTATTCATAGTGTTTCTTGTGATCATGAACACAGTTTCTCTTTTTTTTATACTCAAAGAATTAAAAAGAAACAGCTCTCTGGATACTCAGTTGTTTAACTAAAAGTCAACATCTCTTGAGAAGAAACAATTGTGAGACTGAGATAACCATAATCTTTCACAACATACTTATTCACATAAGCTCTAGGTGAATTCTTGTATCTTTAATTTTAGCCCACCCTTGTAAATAAAATCCTCAAAGTGTGTGTAAACTAGCTCCCTCCATTATCTATCTTATGGATACTTCTTCCCTCCAGGCCTGACAGAAATCAAAGTGAATCTAACAGCTTCTGATTGAATCACATGAGAAGCTACCTCCTTCCACCCTCTGTAGTCCACCGTTTTATGGATAAATACATATTTTATGTAGAAGCAACACATGTAGTAGTGTGACTTCTGTAGCAGCACTCACCTCACCTCTCCATGGAGAGGTTGTCTGTATAGAGAAATAAAGCTTCATCATTAACAGATTGGAGGGGGCAGGGCTGGACACACAGACAAATTTGAGTCTCTTTCAAAGTTTTTGTTTGTGAACAACTCAGAGTAGGTGGAAGAAGGGAAAATTAATTTCCACTCTACTATGTACAATTATTATTTGGGATGGGCCTCTGTAACAAAATAGAAACAAACAGAAGTATAGTCACATCTAAACCTCATATGCATGAGACTATTTCAGAAAGTTCCTAGAAAAAAACAGAATCAAAAGTGCTATGGTTTGAATACTTGTCCACTCAGACTCAAGCCTTTGGCTCCCAAGATCTGTGTAATGGTACTCAGAGACTGGACATTTAATCCAGTTATAGTGTTCAAAGGTAGGGTCTTAGGGATGTGATTGCATTGGATTGCATTATTAGGGTGGAGCACTTATAATAAAATATTGGTGGCTTTAAAATACACTATATAGAGATTTAAAGACACACATGCACAGTCTTTGCTTTTCGCCATGTGAGGTTCTATGCCACTTTGGGACTCTTTTGGCAGGAACATCCCCAACAGAGGGCAAATTTGTAGGGCTTGCTCAATCTTTGACTGTGAACCTCCAAGACTCTAACCAAAATATATCTCTTTCCTTATAAAGGTAGCCTGCCTTGGGAATCTCATTGTAGTAACAAGAAAATTGACTAATATCAAAAGATATGTCTATTTTTGGTACAAAACATTTTGCAATCCATATATAGTTTTTACATAATATGCATTCCTATGAACTTTATGAAGTTACCTTGTAGCTGAGATATGCAGAAAAACGATTAAATGTCAAAGAGATGGCTCAGAGCTCAGCCTAAATTACTATACTCTGATAAAATGAAGAAAGAAGGATGTGGTGAAGGCTACATTGTGGGAAGATGGCCAAGAAAAGCAATGCAAACATGGTAATGTCAGTTACATGGATTTATATTGGGGTATTCTCTACTGAATGTAGTCTGTAATGATTTACAGTTATCCTCTTCCAGGTAATAATGGGAGACACCCTTACAAAGGGAGATTCTCTTTATTTATGAGAATTTGTAACTCCTACTCTTTGCAGCTTCTCTTGTGTCCACAGTTTCTCAAAATAATTGGCTCAAAATAATTTCTATGCCAAAGAGGTATATTTTGAGCTGGGATATTCTGGTCTCCTATATAGACATTAGGATGGTTTTGTTTTTTGGCAGAGTTTGGTTGTGTTCCTCATTCCTTACTTTCTTCTAAGTATCTGGACAACTGTGCCTAATACCATATACCTTCATCTCATTTGAATGGAACAATTTCTGCAGATTTTGTTGAATTTAGTAAAAGAGTTTCTCTTCAGGAATGTGAGTTTAGTTTGTAATATTTCTGAAAATTGTGTTTCTGTTGAGAAGAAAGTGATTTTATTTTCACTTTAAAAACAGCTTTAATATTTTACCTTCACAATATTTTAATTAACATGATAATTGTGTGTATCTGATGTACGTTGTGATATTTCCAAGACATTTATGCAGTGTGTGGTGATCAAATAACTGCAATTAGTGTTTCCATCTCTTTATAATTTCTTTGTGCTTGGAGATTTTAAGCTTCTCTCTTGTAGTTACTCATGGAATATATAATGGTATTGTGGATTATAGTTGCCTCCACTGTACTGTGAAAGGCTATAACAGATTCCTTAACTGTGTTCATGTTTTCTATGTCTTCATATTTCAGTTTTGATAAGTTACATGTATCTATATTATTTTCAAGCTCCATGTCTCTATATTATCCATTTCTTCTAGGTTTTAATTTGTTGGTATTTAGTTGTTTGTAATAGTCCCCAATGATTCTTTGTATTCTGTGATGTTGTTGATTATAATAGTGCATCCTGTTCATTTCAGATTGTGTTTACTTGTATCTTCTTTCTTTTTTCTTGATTAGTTTTGTTAGAGAATTGTCTGTTTTGTTTATATTTTAAAGGAATCAATTCTTTCTCTTTTATATAGCATTTTAATTTTATTTAATTGTGTTTGTATTGCATTTTAATTTAATGTAATTAATTTAATTGTATTGCTATTTCATTTATTTCAGTTCTGATCTTTGCTATTTCTTTTTTCTATAAATTTTGTAGTTGGTTTGTTATTGCTTTTCTAGATGTTTAAGATACAGCTTTAGACAGGTTTTGGAGGTATTTCTCTTTGTTTTGATGTAGATTGCTATTGCTATGAAGTTCCCTGTTAGTATTGCTTTTGTTGTATTCTGTAAGTTTTTGTACATTTTGCTTTAGTTTAAAGTTGTTTAAAGAAATTTTTAAACTCCTATTTTGATCTTTTAAGATTTATTCATTTATTTAAAAGGCAAAGTTACAGAGGCAGAGACAAAGAGAGAGAGAGAGAGAGGTCCTCTATCCACTAGGTCACTCCCCAAATGGCCCAAAAGCTGGAGCTGGGCCAATGTGAAGCCAGAAGCCAGGTCTCTCACACAGTTGGAGGGGCCCAAGGACTTGGGCCATCTTCCACTGCTTTCCCAGGGCATAACAGAGAGCTGGATTGGAAATGGAGCAACTGGGTCTTAAATCAGTGCTCATATGGGAGGCTGGCACTACGGGTGGCGGTTCTACTTGTTATGCCACAGCACCAACCACTTTTTTGATTTTTTCAATGACCCATTTTTTGTCTTTACTGCTAAAGTGAGTTCTTGTAGGCATCATATCACTGGATCTTTTTTTATTATTATTCAGTTATCCCAGTCTATTAATTGGGGAATTTACATTCAAAGTTATTATTGGTAAGTAAAGACTATAATGTTTTAAAAATTTTGTTCTGTTTGTTTTGAATAATCCTTTTTTTCCCCTTTTGGTTCATCTTTGTGGTTTGAATGTTTAATGTATTGATAAGGTTTTATTTTTTTCTATTTCTCTTTTGTGTATCTAATCTAGTGGGTTTTATACTTTGATGTTTTCCTTATTAGTCATCTTTCTTTTGTTCTGGAAATGGGACTTCATTAAGCATCTTTTGTAAGACAGACCTGATGGTGATGAATTCACTGAGGTTTTGCTTGTATTAAAAACCTTTATTTTACCTTCATTTGTGAAGGATTGCTTTGCTGTATATTTCATTCTTGGTTGACAGATGTTTTCTTTCAGAGCTTGAAAAATGTCATCCCACCCTCTGCTGATCTGTAAGGTTTGTGCTGAGAAATCTACCTTTAGTCTAATAGTGGATTCCTTAAATGTGACTTAACTTTTGTTTTTTTTTTTTAATAGGAAAAACTCCTAATTTTATTCATTTTATCACATTTTAAAAGAATGTTTTGGAACTTGTGACTGATAAGTATGTATAATTTTTTTTGCATGGTGACATTTTATTGTTGTGAATATAATTTAACATAGATTTTTGAATGTCATACCGCATATTCTCCATTCATTCTTTCTTCCCTTTGTTCTAATAAAGAGTTAATTGCAGTGTTTTGAATTCTCTCTTTGTGTTGCCCTTTTGACCATTTCACTACAACATGATGCAATGAGGATCTTTTCTTGTTACATCTATTTGGGAACTTTTGGGCCTCCTATGCCTCAATATCCATAAATTTCCCAAGATTGGGAATTTTCCAGTTATTATTTCATTGAGTAAGTTTTATATGCTTTTGACCTTTTCTTAATCTATGATAATGCCATGAATTTGAATATTTTTTTCATGTAATTGTATCCCAAAGGTTTCAAACTAACTTCATTCTTCCACATTTTTCTTTTTGTCTGACTAGGATATTTCATAAAATCTGTTTTCAATTTCAAATATACTTTCTTCTACTTGACCTAGTTTGTTACTGAGGCTTTAAGCTGTATTTTAAAATTTGACTAATTGAATTCTTAAATTCTAATAATTGTGCTTGATTTTTCAAAATCTCTATCTCTTCATTTAATTTATATATATATGTACACACACACACACACACACACACACACACATATATATATATATATAAAATCATGAACGGTTTTCCTAATTTTGATTACACTGTTGTCAGAATATTCTTGCATCTCAGTGAATTTTCTTATAACGTTTCATTTGAAGTCTTTTAATGGAGACATTTCATCTCTTTCCTTTTTTGGCATCTATTATGAGAGTTCTGTTTTTTGTTTGGAGGCATAATGTTACTTTATTTTTGAAGGATTTTTTCCCTTACATTAAGATGGGAACATCTGGTGGGTCAGTTGTTTCTATCACTTTTATAAGGGTTTTTTTTTTTTTTTTTTTTTGGTAATTAACTTCTTCTCTAAGACATATCTTAGGGTATTTTGTTGAAAGACTATGTTGGCTTTGATTTCATTTGAACATTTTACTGTCACCATTTCTATAGTTTCTTTGGCCATAATAAATTATTTTGAACATGGTATGTGCAGTATCAGTGTTGGAGAGCCCTCTTATTCTGGGAGCCACATGGGAGATGGGGTATTCCTCTAGTGCTCCATACTGGTGACGTGTGCACAACAGTGGTGGTGAGGCCCCCACTATTGTGCAACTCAGCCAATGTTAATGGTTGTGCTGAAAACTTGTAGTAGATTTTCCCCAATAATAATGGAGGCAGTTTTGTTGTGTGTACTTGGGTTGAGGGAAGATATGGGCATTGGTGGGCTGGAGATGGTGGTTGGGGATGTGTAGCATAAGACACATGTCCTCTGGCCTAGCGCAAGGTCAGTCTGACTCCAAGCTACTCAGCAATGTGTCTGGAGAGAATGTGTATCATGGATCACAAGCCACTAGGTGTGGCAGGACTTTAGGCTGACCGTGTATCATCCGTAGTAGTGATGCTTGAGGGTATGTAGTGTGGAATACATTCCGCTGAGCTTAGCAGTGGCTTGGGCCAATCCTGGAACACGTGTTCCATAGAACACATTTCCTACAGTTCAGCATCAGCTGGGGCTGACTTGGGCAGGAAATAGCTATGGCTATGGGAAGTATATATTATGGAACACAAATCTTTTAAAGTAGCATCTGCTGGAAGTGTGTGGTATGGAACAAAATGTTTGCACACAGCAGAACTCATGCTAACTGTGTATCAGCTGTGGTTGTAGAGGCAGGTAGCGTGTGGTAGAATGCAAGCCTTTGGAGCACACTCATGGCTACAGAGAGTGTGTGGTTTGCCAGCTTCTAGGACTGACTGCAAGCTGGCCACTTGTGCATCTGCAGTGGTCTGTAACTTGGGCCTAGAATGCTCAAGTCCAACAGTAGTGCAGGTTAATGATTGGCATTAATATGCCTCTAGTAGGTCACCACACTTCAGTAGCTGGGCTTTGAAGACTAGAGGATGCAACATGAGAAACTTCCCTGAAGCAAAGCTGTAATGCACCATCTAAGTAGCTTCTCTAACTGGGCTTCAAGCTAGTGACTTCTGTTGAGCTCTCCTATTCTTAGGTTTGCCATCCTCCACAGTGATAGGTCTTGCTGCCATCTCCCATTCACCGTTAGTAATAGGCAGTCCCCTACCTGGAAAATCTGGGCTGCAATTATCTGGTATGCTTTAGTGCTGTCTCTGTGCTGCTTCTCAGATCTTCATGTCTTACAGTGTTCCTGTCTTTCTCTCTCTGTGTTCTAGTACCACTTATCTCAAAATACAGTTAATTATTTGTCTTTTTTTTCTGTTGCTTCTTTGAAGAGAAGACAATCTCTGGATACCTCTATTTGGTCATTCTTTCCTTATTTCTCTGAAAATTATTCATTCCTTAAGTATTATGTGTGGTGTCTGTGCACTTTGAGGTGATTTTTTCTAATAAAAAATTACACCCTGAAGAACAGAAATTGCATATGGAATTAAAGGGAATTAGAGGGGAAATATTACATTACACATTAATGAACATGTCAATAAGAGAACCAAAGACTAAGCACCAAACATTAAATTCTTCCAGGCCAGGAATTCCAAAGCCCACCTGTATTGTTTCATCCCACCTCTACCTCTCACCCATACAACATTCCCCATGCTCCATGGAGTTATTATGGATAGCACTTTTCATATTTATTCTACGTTGTAAACACCTGGGAAAGTTAAAAATACTCATCCTAAGAGGCCATTCCAGAAATCCTGAGATGATGAGGAATGATCAAAGAAAGTAGTCTTATCTGAAACACTTTTACTTAGGTTGGGTTGACTAAACTTGTCTTCAAACTGTACTTTATACTTTGTGTGTCTGTGTGGGTGCAAGCAGTTGAAATTTCTACTTAGTATAGAGTTAGTCTTCTATATATAAAATCAGTTAAAAATGAATCTTAAGGAAAAATGGAATGGGAGAGGGAATAGGAGGTAAGATGGAAGTGGGGATGGGAGGGGTGGGTATGGGGAAAGAAACATTCTATCACTAAAAGCTGTACATATGAAATTTGTATTCATTAAATAAAAACCTTCAAAAAAAGAATATTATTTATGTAGCAGGATGGAGAGTTCAGGAAGACAGGAGTCAAATCCTCTCTCTCTTCCTCATGGGCTAGAGGAAATTGACCATTTAAGTTTCCTTGAAGATAGGGAGAATGATACTGGGTTATCACTTTAGCCATCTGGACTCATGAAATGTTTTGCAAATCTCCATTGCAGGAAGACTTTATTTTCATTGTTTCTGATTAGAGAGTTGATGAGGTTCCAGAGCAGTAAAACTGTAAGTGATGGTTTGCAGTTTTAGGTCTTACCCAAAGGAAGCAAATGAAAACTGCACTTGCAATTGTCAATGAACTTGTATCTCTCAAGATTAAAGATGATTTAATTTATTTTTCCAACTCCAGCACCTGTAACACAATGCACATTACATGATTCCTATACCTTGACTGTCAATGTAAATGAGATGTTCAAAAGTAGTTGTGGAATTTGGTGTTTTTCTATTATTCTGGGTTTTTGTAGAGTGTTTGTGGACTGTCATGATTTATGGTAGGACTTGTACAAAGATGTTCTTGCCCAAGTAAATGACCACTCTAAAAGCTTGCATACAGAACCAGATATGCCATTTAAAAAAAATCACTCATAGGCCGGCGCTGCGGCTCACTAGGCTAATCCTCCGCCATGCGGCGCTGGCACACCGGGTTCTAGTCCCAGTCGGGGCACCGATCCTGTCCCGGTTGCCCCTCTTTCAGGCCAGCTCTCTGCTGTGGCCAGGGAGTGCAGTGGAGGATGGCCCAAGTGCTTGGGCCCTGCACCCCATGGGAGACCAGGAGAAGCACCTGGCTCCTGCCATTGGATCAGCGCGGTGCGCCGGCCGCAGCGTGCTAACACGGCGGCCATTGGAGGGTGAACCAACGGCAAAAAGGAAGACCTTTCTCTCTGTCTCTCTCTCACTGTCCACTCTGCCTGTCAAAAATAAATAAATAAATAAAATAAAATAAAATAAATCACTCATTTGATGAATAATCGGGCTAAGTAAATCTTTTCAATCATTTTTAATAAGGAGGAATCAATCAGTAATCTCCTTTTTTTAAATTTTTTTTAACTTTTATTTAATGAATATAAATTTCCAGTGTACAGTTATGGATTACAATGGCTTCCCCCTCCCATAACTTCCCTCCCACCCGAAACCCTCCGCTCTCCCGCTCCCTCTCCCCTTCCATTTGCATCAAGATTCATTTTCAATTCTCTTTATATACAGAAGATCAATTTAGTATAAAGATTTCAACAGTTTGCACCCACATAGAAACACAAAGTGAAACATACTGTTTGAGTACTAGTTATAGCATTAAATCACAATGTACAGCACATTAAGGACAGAGATCCCACATGAGGAGCAAGTGCACAGTGACTCCTGTTGTTGACACAACAAATTGACACTCTAGTTTATGGCGCCAGTAACCATCCTAGGCTGTCGTCATGAGTTGCCAAGGCTATGGAAGCCTTCCAAGTTTGCCGACTCTGATCATATTTAGACAAGGTCATAAAAGACAGGGTGAGGATAGTACCCAATGATCCTAAGAGTGGCATTAACCAGGTCTAAACAATTATACAGCATTAAGTGGGGAAGAGGACCATCAGTACACACAGGTTGGGAGTAGAGCCATTGGTGGTAGAGTAGAGGATATGATTACAAAGGAATGAGGCCCAAGTGCACTAGACAGGGCCTAGAACAAAGGACAGAGTCATTATTAGAGGAGCTAAGAAAGGTGCTGTCTAAGCTACAATTAGGTTTTCTGATTGAGAGGCAAATAGAACCTGATGGAAGGGGCTTGATAATAATCTGGTGGGCTTTAGGCCTTGTAAGTTAAGAGGCCCAGACCTACGTATCTCTTCACATGGGGTATATCCTAAGGGAGGTGTGAACCTCCTAGAGGAAGGCACTCTGTTGACTTTCATTACTTGGCTGGCCTGGGAGGAGAGCTGGCCAGGTAAAGGCAGGGGGCATCTCTAACAAGAAATTTACAGTTCTGCCTGCAATGTTGCTGACCCTACTTGACCATCCCCTCAGCTGCAGTGGTCACTTTGGAAGTTGGGCTGAGTGAAGGTCTTTTCAGCTTAGAGCCAGTAAGATCTGTGGCTCTGACCTGGGCATCCTTCGACTCCAGGGCAGGTCCATTTCCAGTGATCCAACTCTTGGCAGAGCTGCCAGGGCTCTTCACAAGCTGACTTCTGCTGAAGCCCAGGCTTACCACATTGAAAGCCACTGCAGTGGACTGGCCTGTTGGGTCTCCTTGAGGGCAGATCACTGTACAGATCAGCCACTAATAGGCCTGCCACCATTGCTTCTGATGCCGAGCTTTCTTTTCCTCCTGGTTTGTGTTAAAGCAGACCAGAGGATGCAAGTCAAGGGAGTGCCCGTTTCCCATCTCTAATCTTCTGTGGCCTGAACTACAAGTCTATAGTCACAGGCACGTTCTGTAGTAGTTTTTCTAAGGTAGACAATGCCCATGAGGAAAATTATATTCTCACTTTAAAACTTTCTTTCCCTTTGGTCTGAAAGGGAGGTTTTTTCTACTTACTGTATACTTCACTGATGGCGAAGTGAATCTAGCTATGAGATTATTATTTAAGTTCTTATTTTGGCTATGCTATTATACAAAAATGTTAGCCATCTCTTTTATAAGGTCTAAAGATTAAATTGTGCATCCTACAGATTCCTTTATAATAGAATTAGTTTCCTACCTTGAAGAGAATAGAGAAATGAAAGAACAAGTTGGGCTTAGAATAGAAAAATGAGGGAGCAAGTCCTAGATCGCTTGCTGACAATAGCAATATCACATGAATACTTAGCAAACCGTTTCAACCATTAGATAACAACTTAAGAAAACATTTACCAGAAGGTCCAATGCCTTCTATAATTTTTAAGAATCATGTATTTGAAAACACCTCTTAAATATCTAACATGGTGTAGTTTGTTTAGCCAGTAAACTTAAGCACAACCATCTAAAATGTTTTTAGTTTCTTTCTACCAACACGTTTAAAACATATGATACACAGATTCAGGTCCCACAAATTAAAATGTATCTTTTATTGATTTTAGCAGCTTAAATTTATGGACAATCTTATCTATAAGCCATTTAAAATAAAACTCTTAATAAAATTTCCCCATGTGGACATACAATACGTACACACATATAACATAGCATAATAGACCAATACAGCAATTTTAATAATAGCTTTTAAAATCTTTAACTCTTTTTTGTAGATTGCCAATTGATTTGAATTGCTTTTTGTTTTTAGTAACCTCAGTTAACCATACTTTCTCTCAGTTGGTACTGTTAATACATTATTGGCTGCATCTGTTTATAGAGCCATCCCAAAGTACTGAATACAATAGAAGTGGCTGGAAAAAGTCCATAGGAACCTATAGGAGGAAGGCTAAACACAGAACCAACAACGCTTTAGTTTTATGAGCAGCACATCATATATAACTATGGATGACAAAAGACTTTAAGTCGCCATGTTTAAAATTATAAATTCATCAACCAACAAGAGGCACTTGCTTACTTCACAGTATTTTTGAAAGCACCTGTAGGATTTTACAAGTATTTAACCCTTTAGGCCTCTGGGGCTTTCTCATTAAGATAACTATCATGTCTAGTAACACAAGATCATTAGACTTTTTAATTCTCCAACATTTGTATTAATAGCATTTTCCATTATAGAAACTTAAAGTCTGGTACCACATCACATCTTGACAGTCCTTCTAATATAATCCAAATAGACTGATTAGTTGGTGTCTCTATAAGATGAGAGACATAGGTCCTTCGATTTTTTCAGTTGGGCCAAACTGGAAAAACCAAAGTCCAGGATTTACTGGAAATTTTAGAGACCATATTGTTTGAAACTTTGATTTTTTGAATGCCTGTCAAGAACACCAAGAAGGCTCAAAATCCAAAATATCTGGTTGAAATAAGATTCCTTAAAATCATGACATAACATAGACCAAATTTGATCATTGTTACCAGGTGATTATTCAAATCTTTGAAAATAAGCACATATTTAAATAACCCAAAGCTCTTAATAAAAATTCAGCTGTTTTTGAACAATTAGAATTTAACAGACATCAAGAGAACATAATAGATTACTTTAACACATTGATTTAACAGAGCATCAGAGTTTAATTCTATGTCAAAGAGAAATTGAGCTTCCTGTGATCTTTTGCTGTGAGGTTTCCTTCCTTTACCTTCTTTCATATTGGTGACCATGTTTCTGTGTTTCTGTGTGTAACACATCTTTAAGCATCTTTTGCAGGGCAGGATGAGTGGCAACAAATTCTTTCAGTTTCTGTTTGCTATGAAAAGTCTTAATTTCACCTTCATTCACAAATGAGAGCTTTGCAGGATATAATACTCTGGGCTGGCAGTTTTTCTCTCTTAGTACCTGGGCTATGTCTCGCCATTCCCTTCTAGCTTGTAGGGTTTCTGATGAGAAGTCTGCTGTGAGTCTAATTGGAGATCCTCTAAGAGTAATCTGACGGTTCTCTCTTGCACATTTTAGGATCTTTTCTTTATGTTTCACTGTGGTGAGTTTGATTACAACATGTCGTGGTGAGGATCTCTTTTGGTCATGTTTATTAGGGGTTCTATAAACTTCCTGTACTAAGATGCCTCTGTCCTTCTCCAAACCTGGGAAATTTTCCGCTAGTATCTCACTGAAAATGCCTTCTAATCCTTTCTCCCTCTCCATGCCTTCAGGAACTCCGAGAACCCGATTGTTAGGTTTTTTAATAGTATCCTGTAGATTCCCGACAATATTTTTTAGATTTCTGATTTCTTCTTCTTTTCTTTGGTTTGCCTGTTTCCTTTCCTGTTCTCTGTCTTCTAAGTCTGATATTCTCTCTTCTGCTTCGCCCATTCTGTTTTTAAGGCTCTCTAATGTGTTTGTCATTTGATCTATTGAATTCTTCATTTCATTATGATTTCTCGTCACTATCACAGTTTCTTGTTCCACTAGTTGTTTCATTTCATTTTGATTCCTCCTTAATATTTCATTTTCATGAGAGAGATTTTCTATCTTGTCCATTAAGGATTTCTCTAGTTCAAGAATTTGTTTCTGAGAACTTCTTAATGTTCTTATCAATTTTTTGAGATCCGCTTCTTGCATTTCTTCTATCTCATCATCTTCATAATCTTGCATTGGGGTGTCTTTTTCATTTGGGGGCGTCATAGTGTCTTCCTTGTTCTTGTTAGCTTGGTTTTTGCATTTGTTGTTTGGCATGTTGGAGATATTTGGTTTCTTCACTGTGGTGTTTTTTCTTGTTACCCTATGGCTCTATATTAAGTGGACTGTCTGCTTTCAGTGGAGTCTTAGAGGCTTGAGATGAGTGTGGACTGAGAGCTGTGTTTGGTTCCTCAGGGTTGAGGGTGTGTCAAAGATGACACTCCCAGGTTAGGTGTGGTAAATCTCTCTTTCTTTTTTGATTTAAAAGGGAAGTAATTCCGCACAGCTGAACGTAATTGGAGGTAGTTAGCAGGCAAATGATATACCCACAGGAGCCAGAGATCAGAAGCTCTTTCCCAAGGACCACACAGGGAATCTCTGCTGCCCTCAGTGTGGGCTCCAATTCTCCTGCAGTCTCCCACTGGGTTGCCAAGTTAGATGCTAATCTCCTGTTATTTCACCCCCCCCCCCAGAGTCAGGTTTTTCTGCTAGGCTCAGGGCTGGTGCAGACCTGAGGTCACCCTGCTTATGACGTGTGTCCAAAATGGCGCCTGCTCTGTCTTGCTCGCCTTTGAGAGGTGAGCGGAGAGAGAGAAACTTGTGTCCGTATCGGTCACTTTTTAAATTTTTTTCCTCTCTCTCTTCTAGTTAGCCTGGTGAATTTTTCCCCACGGAGTTTCAAGCCTCGTTCCCTCTAGCCTCCTCTTTCCGCTTGCCCGCTGGTGTCTCAGGCTATTGAGGTTCGGCTCACCTCGCGTTCCAGTGCTGGTGTGTTGAGTCTGCCGCTGGTGTCCCGAACTTGGGCTCCCACGCTCTCCACGCAGGTCCACTGTGAATCACTAGTTCCGGAAGAGTTTCCTCTGCTGTTTCATCCCCTACTCTTCCTTGACCCTGCAGTATCTCCACTTATATTAAACTGTCTCTCCCCCGGACTAATAGTGTGCTCCCTGCCTATTCCGCCATCTTGCCGCTCTCCTCTCAACTAACTCAGTAATCTCCTATATTTTAAGTACATTTGTGGACTGGCTTTTCATATCTAAAAGTCTTTCTTCAGAAAGTAAAAATTTTATACAGTGAATGTCCATTATGTTAAAATTACGTGTCTTTTTCCAAGTGTTATTTCTAAAGGTAATATCTCAAAAGTCACTTTGAGGATAATTATCTTGAAAATGCCTTATTCAATGCCCCCTTTTCTGGTCCTGAAAAACATGAAGGAATGAGGTTAATACCCACTCTCCTCAACCCACCCCCTTTGAAAAGGCATAAACTTCAGCAGCCACCTGTCATTATAAGAAACAAGTGTGCCTGCTGTGATTCTATGGTGAAGACTTGAATTGTGAAGCAAATAATTAGGCCTCACAATATCATTTAACAAGAATGGGCTATCTTTGGGAATGTAATTTGTGTAAACTAAGTAGAAAATCTTTAACTTTTCCCATGGGTGAACAGTTCCAAATAAATATTAAATTGAGGAACAAAAAATCTTGTTCAGACATCCTCTTGTAGTCTGTTATTAAATGTACCATCTACATTTTATTTTACTCCTTGTAAAATTGTAGCTCAAGAGGATGCATTCATTTTTATATGGTATTTTCTTAAAGTTCAAATATTCAGAGTCTTTATACTGTAGAAATTGAGGAAGTCATATGGTTAGCCAATCACTTTAGCCACCTTGACTCATGAAATACTTGTTATTTTTCATTTGTTGAGCTGCCATAATTTTGATTTGTTTCTTTATTTCCTTTTATTATGAAGTTAATTTGTTCCCAACTTTGTATTTGTCAACTCTTAGCTTTTCCTGGATATAATATTTTTTTTAAATTATTTTTATTTACTTGAAAGGCAAAACAAACTGGATCATTTTTTATTTATATTTATTCATTTATTTGTAAGACTTGAATGGGGACAGAGAGACACATTTTAGGAAGTCAGTACTGAGAAAGTATCTGGTGTAATTGACATTTTTTCTCCCTAATTGTTGTTTCATACATACCAGTGTTTGAAAACTCAGAAAAGGTGATTTTATACAGAATCTTTATCTTGTTCTTTGTGATTTCTTTCTCATTATTTTCTAAAAGAACCACAATAAATGGAAGAATTTAAAATACAGAGGGTCAATGCAACAGGAACTTCTATCTGTACTAGTAAGTCTCCTTCATCCAAAGGGATCTCGTTTTAATTCACAACTGTGTCAAAATAAGAGATGTTTTAATGCAAAATGACCCTGCATGCTAGAGCCGCAAACTTGGGACTGAAGAATCAAAGGGGTACATGTGAAGCAAAACAAAACGTTTTTCTAATAAAGGATAGGGAAGTGACCAGAGTTGGATGGAGACCAACTAACTGCATTTGAGCTTCTCTGAGAAAAGTGCCAATAAAGGGAACTTGTTATTTAGATGCCACCCACAAATCCCAAAGGGATTGCATTGTTGAATGTGAATACTTGTAATAAAAATGAAGCTGGAGAGTATCAATGGAATGGACTGAGTCAATCAAGCAGCAAATATCTATTGATAATTGTGTCAGTTCTGAATGTTGTCGGGGCAAGTAAAGAAAGCCACAATAGCACTGGCCTGGGCACCAGAGAAGCCAAGCTAGAGCTGGCTGGTAACCAGTATCAGCAAAGAACAAAGATCTTTCTGTCTTTCTAGTCTGAGAGACACTTTTTCTAGAATTAAAAAAAAAATAGGTTTTTTTTTGGTGCAAAAACTATTGAAGAATGCATAACTTTTGTTAAGTTTATTCAAGTTATACAAGTTTTATGTATTTCACATGAGTTAGTAACATAGTGACATTTTCCCTCCTACCTTCCCTCTCACCCACCTTTAACCCATCCTCATCCTCCCTCTCACATTCTCCCTCCAATTTTTACAAAGATCTATTTTCAGTTTACTTAATGATCATATAGTTAACCCTACATTAAATAAAAGACTTAAACTAACAGTATAAAAATAAACTTCCTTAGTGGAACAGCCAAGGACTATAAACAATCATTGAATCTCGAAATATCTATTTCGCTCAAATACATTACATTTCAGTTACTCTATTAGTTATTTCAGATCAGGAAAAACACGGTATCTGCCTTTTTGATTGGTTCAATTCACTAAATATAATGGTTTTCAGTTGTGTCCTTTTTTTTTTTTTCAAAACGAAGGATTTTTTTTTACAGCTGAGTGGTACTCCATAGTGTATATGTACCATAATTTCTTTATGCAGTCAACAGTTGATAGACATCTGTGTTGATTTCATACCTTTGCTCCATCACTGCCTCAGCCAGTTGCTGTGCATGTGTACAGGGCTTGCACAGCTGCTGCCCAGACCCAAATGGCACCTGCTCTTTCTCAGCCAGGCAGTGGGTACTGTTGTGGGGGTGTTGGTGTGAGACTAATGTGCCCCCTCTACTTCCACTAGGTCTGCAGGCAACCACTAGCAACTGATAGCCCCCAGGGCTCCAGTGCAAACTTAGGCCATACTCTCCCTCCAGTTATATCACCATGGATTACCACAGTCTGATCTCACCTCTGTCTCCAAGCTGCAACCCCCTCTAGCTCTCGGCCACGCAGTCTTGCGTTGTGCCTGTGTTCATGCTGCACATCTGCACCCTTCACACAGGTTCATGTGGGTTCTCCTTCTCTTGTAGGATCTCCAGTGTGATTTTCTCTCCAATTCTTGCCTGAATGTGCATTGACTACACCCTCTTCTTTCACTGTTTATCCCTAGTTTAGTGTATCACTTCACTCCGCCACCTTGGAATTCCTCATAACTTTTTCATAATACAAATTTCCCATAAACTATCTTTTTTAAAAATTATTTATTTGAAAGGCAGAGGAACAGAGATGTGGAGAAAAAAAGAGAAAGAGGAGACAGAGAGAGAGAGAGATCTTTTTTTAAAAAAGATTTATTTATTTATTTGAAAGGCAGAGTTACAGAGAGGGAGAGGCAGAGATGGAGAGAGGACTTCCATCCACTGGTTCACTCCCAAGATGGCCACAATGGCTGGAGCTGCGCTGATCCAAAGCCAAGAATCAGGAGCTTCCTCTGGGTCTCCCATGCGGGTACAGGGCCCAAGAATTTGTTCATCTTCTACTGCTTATCCAGGCCATAGCGGAGAGCTGGATCAGAACTGGAGCAGCCAGGACCATATAGGATGCCAGCACTGCAGGCAGCAGCTATACCTGCTATGCCACAGTGCCAGCCCCAGAGAGAGAGAGAGAGAGAGATAGCTTAAGAGTTCTCTTAGACTTCTAAGTCTTGTGTCCACATCTAGTCATAAAAAGGACAAAAAAGCATAAAAGCAAAAAAAGTGCTTTTTTCATATGTTCCAATTACGTATTGCTGAATAACAAATTACCTTTTTATGTTGTGGTTTTAAACACCAAAATTTAAATATTGTGTGTCTTAGTTCTTTGGTTCAGGGAGCTGATTTAGCAGGGGGTTGGATGGTAATCTTTTTTTTTTATTTGACAGGTAGAGTTACAGACAGTGAGAGAAAGACAGAGAAAGGTCCTCCCTCCACCGGTTCATCCCCCAATGGCCTCCATGGCCGGTGCTGCGCCAATCTGAAGCCAGGAGCCAGGTGCCTCCTCTCAGTCTCCCACGCAGGTGCAGGAACCCAAGCACTTGGGCCATCCTCTGCTGCCCTCCCGGGCCATACCAGAGAGCTGGACTGGAAGAGGAGCAACTGGGACAGAACCGGCGCCCCAACCAGTACTAGAACCTGGGGTGCTGGTGCCACAGGCAGAGGATCAGCCAAGTGAGCCATGGCACCAGCCGGATGGTAATCTTTTTTTCACCCTTTTATACAGTCATTCTACATGGCTTTTTGGGCTTCCTCATAGCATAGTCTCCTGGGGTACCAGATTTCTTTTACGTGGCTCAGGGTTCCAAAAGAAAGGAAGAAGAGAATTCTGGGCATCATCAAGGCTAAGCATGGAAGTGGCGTGGCGCTACTTCTACTGTGTTCTATTTGTTAAAACCAGATTCCAGGGAAAATGTAAAGCTCTCTCCCTCATCAAAGTCTCAACAGAAGGAATGTCAAAGAATTAACCTCCAACTTTACCACAGTCTGCCCTCTTGTCATAAATTATTTACATTTCCTCCACATTAAAAAAATACATTATCTCCTCTATGTACCCAACAATTCTCATTCTATTATGAAATCAGGCTCAAGTTCAAGGCCTAGGATCTCATAATATATATTATATCCAGATGAAGATAAGGCGTCTACAGTTCCTGCCAAATTGAAGATCTGTGAGCTACAGAGAAATTCTCTGTTCCCCATAACCCAACATACAATGGTGAGACAGCCATAGGATAACTACAATAAAGATTCTCATTAGAATGAAAGACTCATTGCTTCTATCATATAGTATTTTCAAAACCATCTCAAGTTATCTAAGATTTAAGTGGTGAGGGTACTAGAACCCATCTTTTGATCCGAGAAATGTCAAAAGATATGTAGTGATTTCTAAATTGTCCAAATTTATTTAAACTATTTTTATTTCAGGGTAGAAGCTAATAATAGGAACTTATACCTACATCTGATTGACCAATGTTCATCTTTAGCTGCTATGGAATTTGAAAATTGAATATAATAAGGGAAAATGATTATGAAGAACTGTTAGCAAAGCCAAACAACATTGCTTGAAAAACTATGTGCCAGGCATTAATCATAGGAACAAATTATTCCTTGCTTTCAGAGACTGCAAATAGACAGATGTAAATAAATTGTAACTTTAATGTATTGTGAACTATAGCAGGTGCATTCACAGGAAATCTGATAGATGTTTCTCATTCAAGAAAAGCCAGGCAACAAAATTACCCCAGAGAATGTGGTGCCTTAACTGAGTCCTGTGAAATGAATTGCATTATGAGACTAAGATGTGTATAACTGGGGAGAAAAAGTAGTGATGGAGGAGGGCATTTTAGGCAAAGAAAGAATGAGCAAAGGTTCAGAATCAAAGAGATATATATTTAGGGAGCACAAGTATTCATGTTGACTAGAATAAAACTTGAGAGGGTGGTAAAGTAGAGAGGTGACAATGCCTTTATATTTTGGATATAATAAAAAATGCTCTAGGGGAGGATGCTGAGGCACAGTGGGTTAAGCTGCCACTTGGAATACCTGCATCCCATATCAGAGTGTCTAGGTTCAAGTCTTGGCTCCACTTCCCACCCAGGTTTCTGCTAATGCTTACCCACAATAGCAGCAGGTGATGATTCAAGTAACTGAGTCCCTGTCACTCATGTGGGATGCCTAGGTAGAGTCTTTGGTGCCTTGTTTTAGCCTGACTCAGCCATGGCAGTTGATAGTATTTGGGAAGTAGAGTAGCTATCTCTGTCTCCCCTCATTCTTCTCACACCTGTGCCTTTAAAAAAACCAAACTCACAAAAACCTCTCCTGAGTCACGTCACAGAGTAAAACCCCAGAAGAAATAATTCACAATCAAATTAGAAATGAAAAGTGTATTATTAAAAATTTCTATATTAAAATTTAAAATTCAAGGCACTTGGCACTAACTTTTTCATCACATGGTGATTGTACATTATGATAGCCAGGCATTCACTTATACATTCCAGTTTACACTGTTCCCATTTAAGCCTTTCAATCACTACATAAGAGTTCAGGCTTCTATTGTATAGTACTCTATTTATAACTGCAATAGACCATTTAATAAAAATAACATTTTTGCGGATTATTACTTTCAGAACAACCCCTTTATAATTACAAAATACAGTTGTCCTAAAACTTTGGATAAGCTTGTCTAGGGAAAATTTACTCTGCTTCTTTTTTACTTGTCTTTTCTACTCCTCTGGTTCCTCCACTCAGCTCCCTCTCTTGCCCTGTCCGTGCTCTTTCTCATTTCCTGCCTTGCTTCCTTCATTCTCTCCTTCTTTCATTTCCTCTTTTACTTACTCACTTTCCCTCTTACACCATCCCTTAATCCTTTACTATCTTAGTTGTAGTTTCCACTCTACATTCTTCTTCCTGATTCTTTCATAGCTAAAACATTTTTTCTTATAGGTCTGAGAATTCTGAGTATTACCATGTCAAATAGCATAGACAAATGTTTAGCAAAGTAGAAATATTAAATCCCCAAAGTTAGTCAAGTCATTTGTCACTTTTCTCTTTTTATTTCTTAATTCTAGTCAATTCATTTTAGTTTGCCTTGTCACTCAAAGAGCCAAGAAAATGTTCTTAACATAAAAGGAGCCAATTTCTTCCTTATAGCAGTCAAGTTAACTTATCCATATTCATTGACTATTGTGCAAGATAGTTTATGTATTGACATTTTAAAAATACCTTTCTGGTTGAAATCCAGTATACTTTATGGCCTCTGTTTGTTTAAAACTATTAAAATATTCTGAAGTGATAGAATTTTATGAATAAAAGACCATCTGGCTTTCCAGAGTGTGTGAATTTTTTTCAGTTCTTTGAATGGGGCTTTATTTTCAGTAACAAGCTACATTTAAAAAATGGATTTGTGATGAATAAACCAGTGAGGCCTTGTAAAGGGCCAATTTTGTTTCTTAGGGGAGCCTTTTAAAATATCCTGTTTCCATCTCTATCTTTCTACATTCACAGGAAATGGAGTTGGTCTGGATCCATATTGCCCACTTTCTTCTGGTCTTGAGTCTTCCCCCAAGAATCTGGGAAGCATACTGGGGCAAGGTAATCAGTACCATTGAAGATGGAAGCCTTGTATGTAAAATGTAGACGGCAGCATGTTTCTCTCCCATTCACTAAGATTTCAATGGACATAATCCATTAAGAAAAATGCAGAGATACATCTGCATCTGTTCTGGAAATGAGAAGTGGTGTCATTCACATTCTAGAAGCCTCAGTAATTTTCTATTAATAGCCATGCAAATGAGATAGGAAAGAGGGTTGACTCAAAATTTTTCTCTAGGAAAAATAAATCATGTTAGGGCATTACGTGATGTGCATCATAAGATCCAACAATTGCACTTATGAGTATATACCCAGAAGAACTGAAACCAGTATTTTTAGGATATACTTGTATACCCATTTCATATCAGCATTATTCACAATATCTAAAATGTGTAAGCAGTCCAAGTGCCCATCAATGAATGAGTGGTTAAACAAAATGTGGTATACAATGGAATATTGTTCAGTGTTAAAATGGAAGATATTCTCACATATACTACAACATGGATGAAACTTGAGGACATTGTGCTAAATAAACCAAGCAAGCCATAAAAGAAAAGAGTTGTAAATATTGTATGAGTCCACATGTATCAAGTACTTAAAGTAGTCAAAATTATAGAGACAGAGAGTACAATAGTGGTTACCAAAGCTTGGGGAAGAGGGAAATGGAGTCATTGTATAACAGGTAGGAAGTTTCAGTTTTAAAGGATGAAAACAGTTCTGGAGTCAGCAGGTGTGATGCTTATACAACATTGTGAATGTATGTAGTGTCATTGAACTGTACACTTAAAGTGGTTTGCATAGTAAATTTTATGCCTCAGGTATTTTATCACAATAAAAACTGAAAAAAAGAGAACAATAAGCAATTTGAGTCACTGGCAAAAAATATTGCCACAACAAATTTTTCAAAATACCCTAAGGAGTATATATTCAAAATATTCAAAATATCCTAAGGAGTGTTATGCCTCTGTTGAGAACAACTATACTAAAAGAACTAAAGGCAATACATATAATATAATACATAAAACTAAAAATGGAAAATAATAAAACTATCAAGGAAGAGGAAATAAAGGAAGCAGAAAGAAAGTATTAAAGCTGAAGGAACCGTTAGAGAGCGCTTTTTAAAAAAGTTTTATTTCTACCTAGGATGTAGAGAATTATAGTGTTATTCCTATTCTTATAACATGAAAAAAAACCAATAAATTGTAAAATAATATTTCTCCTGAATTGGACAGAAATTGGAATTTTAGGTCACTCAAATAGCCTGCAATCTAAGGAAATTCAGGTTTCTCCAAGGAGATGGGACGTGAACACTGATTCTCCTTTGGCAGAGCACAGGAGTAAGAGATGTCAGCTAGCAATAATTCAGTAAAACTTTCCGACAAATAGCTAATGTTCAAATATAGGCTAGCATGAAGAAATGGAATTCCTGGAGTCACAAATGGAAGGGGATTTTACACCAGCTTATAGTGTCTTCTCACATGCCTATTGCAGGCACTTATGAGCAAGCCTGAGTGAGAGATAAGAGAAAGTTTCTGTGGGCACTGCAGTCCTAGGGGACAAATGAATGTCTTTCCCTGTAGGGGAGACAGAGGCTCTGGGGTCTACATGACCTCAGTAAAAAGTCTCATGCCTCTGAGAAAAGGGAAGAAAATCCTTTGGCCACTACAATGCAGGTGATGACTCAGTGCATCTGGATAAATGGTGGAAGCAAGCAAAACAAAATTTTCCTGTCCCAAATCATTAGAACTGTTCTGCTATTGGTAAAAGAGCAGGCATTTCACTCTCTCACAAGACCTAACCATATGAAGCAGAATCTGGGTGCTATGAAAGGGGGAGGTCAAGATCACTAAAAAGCCACACATTTAAAAAAAAAAAAAGGTTGATAACCACTCTAACCAGAGGAGAGTGAAAGGAATAAAATTTTATCTGTTTTTGAACTCCCTTATATGAATAAAGACATTCCTATCTTATATTACCTCTCTCTTTGATCATTTTTTCTTCTTAAGTCCCACAACTCATTTTCATTGGCATTTTTTGAGAATTTGCTATTCCATAATATTTATTTTATTCCATTCTATTATGTCCACAACATCATGATTTTTACATTATGGAATTTAATTTCCACAATATAATGACTACTTTGTACTACTTTGTTACTGATATGTATAAGAGGATTCAGACTTTGTTGCCAATTTCTTTTCTTACTGTTTCTTCTCCATTTGTGAGTTAATTAGTTGATTTATTTTTAAACAAGTTGGATTGTATCTTAAAGCAGATTTTTCAGAAAAATGTTAGGCATTTCTGAGTTTTTGAGGCAATCTTTCATTTTCCTTTATTTGTCAATGAGTGTCTAGTTGTGTAAAGGAATTTATTAATAAATTAGATTTTCAGGGCCATAGCAAAGGCATAATAATTAGTACAACACCATTCTCATCAATTCTCATGTTAATGTGATATTGATATAAAGAGAATAGATTCGATGTATACCATAGAGAAAATTCTAATATAATGATACTTTCCTTCTTTTCCTCAATTCACATCACTTGTTCCCCTGCTCTGGAGGCATAATTTCTTTTTTATTTTTTACTTTAAAATATTTTAAGAGAGTGTAATTTAGCAAAAATGTCCTTAGTTCTGTAATGATTTGTTAAGATACTCAAGGCCCATTTGACAAAACTGTAGGAACCCTAGACTCTTAGTCTTTTCCCTTGCTTTACTTTTTTTGAGTGTTTTAATTTTTCACAGCTCAATAGCAATGGTGACTGTCTGTTGGTGCTACTGTAGTCAGCACTTCGGGCTTCACTTGCATTTCTGTCATCATCTTGTCTTTAGTTATCTGACTTGCTGTATCTAGACAAGTGTAGCTTCTTCCTGATGTTTTACCTGAAGTGTGTACCCAAGCCATTCTTTTAAATTTTCACAGTATAACTAATACCTGCCCATAACATGATAGAAACAAACAAAATACATGTGTAGTAACAAATAAACTCATGAAAAAATTCACTAATTAAAAGAACGATCCTGAGATCTGAGAAAAAAGGTAAATTAGTATCCATGTATCTGATATTTCAAAGAGGCAGCACATTTACATTATAATAATATAAAAAAATTTAACATATCATGCTCTGGAAGGTTTTTTTTTTTTTTGTTAAATCCTATCAAGGTTAGTTTTCCTCATGCTTACCTGCAAATTGCATGCAATTCCATCAATAAAAGTCTCATTTGGAAATTTACCCAGAAGTGGAAAGGCCAAGACTCTCAACATAATTCTAGAAAAAAAACATTGAAAAGAATAAAAATGTGTGAATGAACTGTCTCTAGCAGGAAAACTTGAATTTAAAATAAGTATAACTGTCAGAAAGAAATAATGCATATGTATATATGAAATTTGTTTAGTTTAAAAAATTAAAACTTGATTAAATAGTTGACTTAAAATATATAGTGTAATATGTTAGATAAGCTTTCAAAACACAAAGTTATATATGTATCTATTATTTTTGCATGTTAATATAGTACATGACAAGATATATAGACTGAAGAAATACAGTAAATTCATTCTTGTAATCAGGGGGAGAAAGAAGAGAGATTAAATGAACTGCAAATTTATTGTACTTTATTTGAATAGAGAAAATAAAATAAATGCTTTTATTTTTTACAACATGCAGAAAATATGATAAATATTATTAAATGTTCTTTCTGGGTCTGCATAGGCAATATGAAATATTACTCTTAGTCCTATGTTAATATTTTACCAATTAAAATGGAATGCATGGGAGAATAAATAAAACACTACTGTAGAGTCAGAATTTTTTAGATATCACTTAATCACTGACAGAACAAGCTAGCAAAAATTAAAGAAAGGTTTAAATTCTTTGAATATACTACTAACAAACCTGAATATATACGCATACATAATATTCATGAAATATTTATTAAAATATTTATTAAAATAATCATATAAATCACAAATTGTATCTCAATTTATTTCCAAAGTAAAAATTGCAAAGGTAACATTCCTTCACATCAATGAAATCAAATAGCAGTTAATGAGGAAAGTTAAATTCACACATCCACATCAAAAGTTATCAACAAATGATGGTTAATTTAAAAAAAATCAATTCCATATAAATGAGGAAATCCAATTTACATAAATATATTAAATATAAATGACAACATAAGAATCAACAAATACAAGAAAATGCTATACAATGATAGAAGGAAACCAAGAGCTTAAAGTGGAAACACTGTATCTAGCGAACACAGAAGTAAGTTACAGAGAAGAAGAGAACTTCAGAAAGAAAATTCAATTAGTTTCCTCAGGAAGATTAGGGATTATATCACATGCATAAAAATAGTACTGTCTTCTGTGGGAAAGGAGGATAAAGCCCCAGGAATTAAATATATGATTGATGTAGTTAAGAGATAATGTATGGTTGAAAGATAAAGAACTAACGTAGGATGTGAAATAAAAAGAGAAGCATATAAAATGTGAACAAAGATAGGATACAAGGATGGTCAATTCTAGGAGTCCAACATCCAATTACTAGACTTTCCAAAAAAGAGAAGCCTGAAAAGAACTGGAAAGAAAGTTATTAAATTATAAATGCAAATGTTATCATTATCAACTTATCCTAGAATTGAACAAGTAAGATTCATCAAGCACTGTCAACTTGGATGAATAAAAAGCCTCACATTTAGATTTATCTGTTTGGAGCATTAGAAGATCAAGCAGAGGAAGCTAGTCCTAAAACTTCCATAGAGAAGGAAAGATAATCAACAAAGGGATGAGAATCCAACAGAAATCAAGCTTCACAGAAAGCTGGATGTTTTCTTGTTTTCTTTCTTTTTTGACAGGCAGAGTGGATAGTGAGAGAGAGAGACAGAGAGAAAGGTCTTCCTTTGCCGTTGGTTCACCCTCCAATAGCCGCCGCGGCTGGCACACTGTGCTGATCCGAAGGCAGGAGCCAGGTGCTTCTCCTGGTCTCCCATGGGGTGCAGGGCCCAAGCACTTGGGCCATCCTCCACTGCACTCTCTGGCCATAGCAGAGAGCTGGCCTGGAAGAGGGGCAACCGAGACAGAATCCGGCGCCCTGACCAGGACTAGAACCCGGTGTGCCAGTGCCGCAAGGTGGAGGATTAGCCTGTTGAGCCACGACACCAGCCTGGATGTTTTCAAGATGTAGTTGGTGCCAGTGTTGTGGCACAGTGGGTAAAGACCCTGCTTGCAAACCCAGCAATCTATATTGGAGTGCCAGTTCAAGTTCCAGCTCCTCCGATTCCTATATGTTCCTTGCTAATATGTCTGGGAAGGCAGAGGAAAATGACCTGAACTCTTGGGTTCCTGCCACCCATGTGAGAGACGTGGATGGAGTTCTAGGCTGCTGTCATCTGCGTGGAGCAGTCCTGGCCATTGTGGTCATTTCCATCAGCAGATGGAAGATCTCTCTCTCCTTTCCTCTCTGTCACTCTGCCTGTTAAATAAACAAATTAGTTAAAATTCTTATTATAAGAATATGTCTTTTTTTTAAATTAAGGCAATGAACTGTTAGAGAACAACAGAGAGCAAAGAGGAGGAAGTGATTCAGAAAGTGCAGGGAAATGTGTGCTATGAAAAAACTCAT
The DNA here is from genome assembly GCF_033115175.1 of Lepus europaeus. Lineage (NCBI taxonomy): Eukaryota > Metazoa > Chordata > Mammalia > Lagomorpha > Leporidae > Lepus > Lepus europaeus. The sequence goes on along the minus strand of NC_084828.1, from coordinate 99,655,967 downwards.
GGTTTTCAAATTTTTTGGTCCAAAGCAAGCATATGTTTTCATTCCACTTTTCCATGAACTTTCTGAAATACCTTCATGTGTACTATTAGGATACTACAGATTGAAGAGTTGGAGGACACAGGCCTCTGGGAAACAGCAGAACAATTTGTAACGTGATGAGACATGTACTGTGATGTAGAGCTTGGGAATCTCTAATATGATAAAAGTGCATATATATATACAGAGATTTCATGGAAGCAAAACAAATAAAAGAAAACTATATAAGAAAGGCATGATCAAAAGAGGCAGACATCTAAATTGGGGTGTGACTTAGATCACTTGGTTGACTGTAAATAAGTTTGAACTTTGCCTAGGAATATTTTCCTTTGAGTAGCACAGGGGATTTGACTTGAAACTGTTCAGAAAATCAATTGAAAAATTTGCCTAGTCATTGGAATGTAATCACTATTTATTGATTTTCAACTTTTAGGATCTTATTGTTTAAAGGTACAGTGTAGAAGAAGTAAGGTTACAGAAGAAAATAAAAATGTTATAAGAAATGACAGCATGAAACCAAGGTAAAGTCTTGGAATTTGGAAGGACAAAGAAAGATGGATACTAATGCTAATATCAAACAAAAAGAATCATTAAAAACCAGTGCTTATTGTTTTGGGGAAAAAGTGTGGTGGTTTAAGAATGTTGCTGTAAATGGAATTTGAGAATAATGGCATAAACACTAGTGGGAAAAGAGGAAGGAAGGTGGAGTGATAGAAATGTGTTAAGTCTTTATTAAGATAGGAAGTTAATAGATGATACCTAAATTATATAAATAGTGAAAAATAAAGTATAATGATCCTAATTAAATGAACATAAGTGGCATTTGAGTGAAGAGTGATAGGGTATTAGTTGTTGATTTTCTTTTTCTTTTTCTCTTTTTTCTCTTTCTTTTTTACAGGCAGAGTGGACAGTGAGAGAGAGAGAGAGAGAGAGAGAGAGAGAAAGGTCTGCCTTTGCCATTGGTTCACCCTCCAATGGCCCCCGCGGCCAGCGTGCTGCGGCCGGTGCACCGCACTGATCCGAAAGCAGGAGCCAGGTGCTTCTCCTGGTCTCCCATGGGGTGCAGGACCCAAGCACTTGGGCCATCCTCCACTGCACTCCCAGGCCATAGCAGAGAGCTGGCCTGGAAGAGGGGCAACCGGGACAGAATCCAGCGCCCCGGCCAGGACTAGAACCTGGTGTGCCAGCGCCGCTAGGCTGAGGATTAGCCTATTGAGCCGTGGCACTGGTCACAGTTGTTGATTTTCTTAGGGAGGGAGGGATGAAGGGAATATCATTATGTTCTTAGAATTGTGTATATACATCACATTGAATCTATTAAAAGTAATTAACAATTAAAAGAAAACAGTATATATTTTTATGATATTAGTATCTGACCTTGTGCATGTTTCACAGTGAAAAAACCTTCAATTCAAAAGCTATGTATAGTATAGTGACAGTGAGAAAAATACACAGAAATATCTAGAATCTGATCAAAAATAAATTCAGTGAGAGATTCAGTTTTATAGGCTATCAAAAGAAAGAACTAAAATAAAAGAAGTAAGCATCCACTGCAAGTTACATAAACATGGAAAGGAAATGAGAAACAGTAAAGACACAAGACACAATGCACTATTATTTTTTAAGATTTATTTTTATTTTTGGTAAGAGTTACCGAGAGAGGTAGAGGCAGAGAGGGAGAGAGATCGGTCTTCCATCTGCTGGTTCACTCCCCAAATGGCTGCAAAGGCCAGAGCTGAGCTGAGCTGATCTAAAGCCAGGAACCAGAAGCTTCTTCCAGGTCTCCCATGTGGGTGCAGGGGCCCAAGGACTTGGGCCATCTTCCACTGCCTTCCCAGGCCACAGCAGAGAGCAGGATAGGAAGAGGAACAGCCAGGACTACCATCAGTGCCCATATGGAATGCTGGTGCTTCAGGCTGGGGTTTTAACCCACTGCAACATGGTGCTGGCCCCCACAACGCACTGTTTAAAATGATTTATGCATTTCTTTAAAAATCAGAAGGAATAATTGGACATATTTCTGGACTACATGGGAATATGACAAACAATGTGTATTGATGAAATCAAAATAATCAACATTTCCACCTCATGACATTACTATGATTGAAGACTGAGAGCTTCTTCCAATTGTTAATACAATATCTATACAATATAACTTATTTGGTAAATGTTTGGTAGCCACTAATCTCAGATGTCCTACCAGGAACTACAAATAAAATAGGGAAGAGGTGGGGCGAGATGGTGTCTGAGTAAGATACTCTACCAATCAGCTCCCCACAGAAACAGGAAGTTGAACAGTTGTTCATGTGACAATATACCTTCACAAGACCCAGGGGAGCCAGGTGGGAGACTACAATGCCTAACTTTAGTATAATAAGAAAAGATACTGTGAAGAAAGCTGGAAGGAAATAGTTGTCTATGTTACCCCTGCCCCAACTCCAGGGATAAGGTGGAGATAGCTCCAGCTTGGGAGAAGAGGAAATTAAGTCAGGCCTTAAAAAAGGTCCAGAACCACATCCACAATAGTGAAACCTAGTGCAGGCACAATGCCATGGGCCTGTGTCCCCAAGCCAGCACCTGTGGAATGAGCATATGGAACTGTGTTGGCCACCCATTCACCACACTTGGCAGCACAGTGTAGGGGAGGAGCCCCTTCACTGGGAAGTGAGGCTGGAAAGTGAGCACAGGATTAGGTACTGTAGGGGAAGGAGATATATGATGGCCTTATAAACAAGGGAGCAAGTACCTAGCATCTGCCATTCTCTCTCAAGATCAATCCTGACTCCAGTTTTGAAAACTGCTGGGTTACCAAGACAGAGCCCAGCTCATCTTGCATTCTCTCCCATGGAAGCTCTTGCTGCACAGAGCCATCTTGACCCCTCTTACCTAGGGTCCTATAAGTAGCTGCTCCCAGCAGCTCCACAGACTCAGCCCTGTGAGGCAGGAAGGAGACCTTCCTTATGCCTCCCCGGTCCCTGGAAAAATCTGGGAAGCACACCCTGAGCAGCATAGCCAGAAGAGATCCCCAGAAAATGTGCAAATGTGCCTGGAAATGCAGTGGAAGATGGTCTAAATGCTAGGGCCCCTGCCACCCATGTGGGAGACCTAGCTGGAGTTTCAGGCTCCTAGTTTCAGACTGGCCCAGCCCCAGCCATTGAGGCCAGTGGGAGTGAGCCAGTGGATGGAAGATTTCCTTCTCTCTCTCTCTCTCCCTTTCTCAATCTCTCTCTCTCTCTCTCTCTCTCTGTATGTATCTCCCCATCTTTCTCTCTCTGTAACTCTGCCTTTCAAATAAATTTTATAAGAAGAAAAAAAGACGTTCCACAACAAGCAAAAAACTAAAGGAATTCTTCATCATCTGACTGATCTTAAGAAATGCTTAAGGGTGTCCTACATTATAAATGAGGTAGTTTATATCAGCCACATTCAGGAAATTGAATTTTATTCTAAGTGCAATAGATATCCAATGAAGTCTTTAGGTGGTGGAGGTGGGATGTGTGGAGAGGAATGTTACATATCAGTTTTGAATTTCACAAAGTTTATTTGAATGGCAGTGTGGTAATGGATTGGAGGGGCTCAGTACTGGTGGCAGAGAGTTAAAACTTTATGTGACTTAGGAGACAGGATGACAACATGGACTAAGACAGTGGAGGTCAAGAGGAAAGAAAGGCAGATTCAAACTAGGACAGGTAAAGGGAAGAGTGAAGAATTCATTGACTGGCAGCAGGGATATTTACTAAAAGAATCCTCAGTACCGTGTTATGATTTTCTTGCTAGGATAAAAGTTATTTATTTGAAACTGACAGGCACTTTTATTCTCAAAAACATTACCGTAAAAACTATAACAAGAAAATAATAGCCATTGTCATCCCCATTACTAAGGTTAACTCTCAAGTTGTAGATATGTAATGTAATAAGATAGGAAAAATGAATAAAAACAATATTTGGAAGCCAAACAGTTATTATCATTATTTGCAGATAGTACTACTTATTATTAGAAAGCCTAAGGCACTCAAAAAGAATTCTACTAGAAAAAAATCAGCAAAATTTAAATTTCAAGTTATGAAAATAATGTTATGAAACAAATTTTATCTACAACAAAAAATTCACTCACCCCCTGGAAATGCTACTAAAATAGCAGTAAAAGAATTTTAAAGGGGCATAGAACTATGAGTATAAATGGATTAGGAAAGAAAACAAAGACAGACAAAAGATGATACATTTTTTGAAAGACAGAGTGCAAATGGAGGAATAGAAATTAATTTGGCAGCAGCAGGGAGGAAGGCATAATCCAGGGGACACTGATGTGAAGTCCAGACACAGTGGATGGGGGATAAGGTTGAAAACTGAAGGAGTAGAAGATGCCTAGATCCTAAGTCATGCATCCCCTCCAACTCCCTTCCTCTAACAACAGACAGTCCTTTACCTGCCCCAGGCTGAGGGCAAGAGGATTATTTTCCTGAGAAACTGAGAAGGTCCTCCCATGTCAAGTACATTTGGTTCTCCTATTTAAAAAGCCAATTTCCTGCTTGATGACTCTAAAATGAAGACTAACAATTTAAAAGTGCATCTTCCCTCCCTGTTTCCCTAGGAAAGTTCTAACCTGCTCTTTGCAGTCTTTCTCTTAATGTCTGTGGCACAGCAGGATTACTGGCAAATAGAGAAAAATGTCCAACTCAAAACAAAGAGGCCAAAGCAAACAGAAAATAAACAAATAAAATCCTCAGGAAAGGAATTGGGTGTTTGTTAAAACAGAGGGCCTGGGTTGACTTTTCAGCTGTGGCTCCCTACTCCAGCTTTCTGCAGACCACAGAACCTGGGAGACCATGGTGATGGCTCAAGTAAGTAATTGGGTTCCTGCCATCCATGAGGGAGACCTGGAATGAGTTCCTAAATTTCGAATGTTGTAGGCATTTGGGCAGTGAACCAGAGAATGGAAGCTCTCACCTTCTCTGTCTGCCTCACCCTCTTTCTCTCTGTCTCTCAAAAAAAAAAAAAAAATTAAAAACAATTTCTTTAAATCTTCAGAGGAAAGAGAAACAAAAATTTGAAAAATTCAACTCTTTGGGGCAACTGTTGGGGTGCAGTGTGTTAAATGCCTTTTCGGACACCAACATTTTATATCAGATTGAGTACCTGGATTGAGACCATTTCTGCTTCCAACTGAACTTCGTACCAATGTACGTGAAAGGCAACAGATGATGGGTCAGATATTTGTGTCCCTGTCATCCACATAAGAGATAAGGATAAAGTTCCTGGCTCGCCTGGCCTAGCCCCAGCTTTGAAAGACATTGGGGAATGAGCTAGCATATGGAAGATCTCTGTTTACCTGTCTATTTCTGTCTAACTCTCTGTCACTCTGCCTTTCAAATAAATAAAAATGATTAAAAAGTCAAAAATACAACTCATAAAATGTATATTCTCAAAGGGATAAGAAAAGATAATTATCTGAATATAATAATGGCAGTATATATAATATATAAAAGATAAAATCTGAGCAGGAGAGAATTCTTCAAAACAAAAATTGAGAACCAGAGAACAAGAACAACAAAATCAATGAAAAGATATGAAGATAAAGTTAAGGAAATATTGCAAATGTACAAATGCAAAAAGTCATATGTAATATATAAAAGTATAGAAAAAAATTAAGATCAATCCAGGAAAAATAACATTGACTTAGTGAATTCTAGAAAAGGAGAATAAATAGGGGAGGAAGGAGTAGGTTAGCTAATAATGTATAAACAAAAATTCCTCACCACTGAAGAGCTAAGTGGTTTGATTAAGAAAGCCAACTGACTACCAGCAACTCCCAACACTTCTGGTCAATAGCAATACTGGTGGACACCTGCTTACCATCACTTTGGGATACTCTCATGGTTACGAAAGACTCTAATTCTATAACTGTCTTTCCTGTAATCAGTACTGCCTTAGAGGTGACAGACCCCACTAAATTCAGTGGCAGATTTCTAATGGCCTTTGTGGATAATGCGTTCTCATCAGAACACAGTCTGTTGATAGATATTCTGCACTTTCCTAGTGTACTGTTGCAGTTTGTCCATTTCTCTCAGCTTCCTTCTCCTTTTTCTGTCACCCACTAGGACAACTCAGATATCCACCGTCCCTAGAGATTGGTCATCATTTTCCTATATGTTCAATAGCCACCCTAGCAGTGATTTTGCCATATTTCCTGTGGTCCTTGACAGGGTGATAAAGTCCAAGCTTCAGGAATGTTCCTCATAGCCAATAAATGGTTGCAATAGTATTACTTTTCATCAGTGAGATGGTCATCAATTGAGCTTCCAATTTGTGCTGGGGATTATCCATGACTAACCATGCCCCATCTACCAAATGGAGTGTTGTCTTCTATTCCCATCAGGAAATGAGAGAGCCAGTTTCAATTCACCTTCTGTTTTCTAAGGCCATTCTCAGTACAACTTGCATTAGTTCTCTGAGGAGCAGATTGGATTGGACTAGATGTCTAAGAGGAATAACAGGGAGGGATTTTGAGGAGGCTTGGAGTGTCCTTAGACCATAATGTCAGTGCTTCTCTAAAGAAGAAAGGGAAGGAAAGAAGAAAAGTCTTAGACTGAAGTACATTTTTTTTTATTTGACAGGGTAGACTTATAGACAGTGAGAGAGACAGAGAGAAAGGTCTTCCTTCCATTGATTCACCCCCCAAAATGGCCACCACGGCCAGCGCTGTGCCGATCCGAACCCAGGAGCCAGGTGCTTCCTCCTGGTTTCCCATGCGGGTGCAGGCCCAAGGACTTGGGCCATCCTCCACTGCCTTCCCAGGCCACAGCAGAGAGCTGGACTGGAAGAGGAGCAACCAGGACTAGTACCTAGCACCCATATGGGATGCCAGTGCTACAGGTGGAGGAATAACCACATGAGCCACGGCTCCGGCCCCCCGACTTAAGTACAATTCTGAGGCAGTGTGGTAAGACTGACGGGGTTCCTGATTCAAACTCACCTACCAAAGGAATCTCACGACTAGCAGGAATGGGCCTGCTAAAGACTTGGAACAGCTTGTGTTGAACGTGGTCTTTGTGTAAATGCAGCAATGGAATCAATTTTGTCTTCTACAGAAGATGTGAGAAACAGTTATGATCACCACATGGGCAATGGTGGATTTGGTGTGGTGTGTGTATGTGCACATTTGTGTGTGTGTGTACAAATTCCACAGAAGAACAGAAGATGAGAAGATTAGCATGTAAGAGAGAGTTTGGAAGTTTCAAGAAACTTGAGTTTCTTGTGGATCTCTTAGATGCTATAAATTATTACAGGAATATTTGGGGCCATCAGAAGAAACAAATATCAAGGATGCATTCATTAGGAAAACAAGCATTCTCTTCTCAACTTTTCCAGGGAAAATAAAAGATGGTGTTGTGTTTGAGAGAGAAATCTGGGATACAGTTATCCACTGAGAAATATTCTTTCACTTTATTTTTGTAATACTCATCTTCCCCTCCTTCACCCTTGCCTTGGGCTCTGTCACACTTTGGCTGAAGCTGCTTTGCTTTTCTCTTTGTCACTGTGTCCCTGCACAGCAGCGTGAGAAAATGCATGTGTTTCAGCGTCACAAAGACCTGAGGATATGACTCAGTTCTTTTACTTACTTGATGGTGTTCCAATTTGAAACAGCAATTTGGACAGAATTTTGCAGGGACAGCTTGTCTCTGCTCCACTTATGATCAGCTGCTGTGGCTCAAAGACTCGAGTCATCTGAAGCAAGCTTTCTCAACCTCAGAGCTGTTGGCATTATGAGCTGAATGTCCTTTGTGGTGAGGGGCTGTGCACTCTAGGATATTTAGCAGTAGCTGGATCTCTACCCACCAGATACCAGGAAACACTCTCTCTCTTTTGATTGTTTAGTAACAGCCAGAAATTTCTCCAGAAATTGCTACATGTCCTCTCCTGGGGGTAAATGGGTAGAAAGCTGTCCATGGGAGAGAACTGAAGTCTATTCCCTCATATGTGTGGTAGTTGATGCTGACTTGATTGGTACTTTGAGACAATTGTGTAATCTGGAGTATCTACACATGGTCTCTCCTAAATGATGCAATTTCTCATGACCTGGAGGCTATGTCCAGGGCGAGCTTTAAGGTGATGGTGGCTGGGAAAACCACATTGCTTTTTATCACTTAGTGCTTCTGTCACCTCTGTTCATTGAGGACACCAACAAGGCCATATTTTCACATTTCAAGGGAGAATGAAATTAGACTGCATCTTTTGATGAGATACTGACAATGTTCTGGAAGAGAATGTAGAACCAGGAATTCTGCTGTAGACATTTTAGAAAATACAGTGTACTACCACAAATGGTAATATTTGACCTCATGTAATTTAGTAATCTGTAGATAAAAAAATAAAACCGTTTTGTAGGTTTTTTGGGAGAATTAAGTGCCTACCAAGTAATTTTAATGCTGTAAATGATTTTTATATAATTGTTAATTATATACTTGTAATTATATGTAATTGTTAATTACATACACACTCTTTCTAATTCTGTAAGTATTATTTGACTGGTAACTTAATTAAAGTATTTTCCTAATCATTCTTGGGGTTTTCTCCAGAGGGTTTAAGGAAGAATTAGATTATTGTTTCTGGAGAATGATTGGAGGCCTAGGACAAGAGAACAGATGGTAGCTTGGTGGCAGTACAGGTATCCCCAGTGGATTTTATGTGTAGAAAGCTCTCATGGGGGATGGGGTGGAGAAAGACAAAGAGGAGAGCCTGTGGAGAGATGATTCAAGTAAGGCTAGTGTCAAACAGTGTTGTTGCCACATGCCTTTGGTACCCAAAACATCAGGATGAGTATTCAACACCTACCTTTATACAGACTATTAGAGTTTTCCCATTTTATAATCTTTACTAAGCAATCATTTCTGATCTAGGTATATTGTGATATAGATGTATTCAGCTGGTGACATATATTATTGTATCATGAAAACTCTACTTCCTAAGATTCCAAATATGGTGCTCCACCTCAATTATTTCCAAATCATAATCCTTTCAGAGAACGAATTAAGGGAGCTGTTTTAAGGATGCCGTTATTACATTTAAAGTATCAACCATCCAGAGGAAAGTAACAACCACAATATAAAAAGGTGAATATTTTATCTTGAACTACATCAAGATAGAGTTCATATGGTTCAAGATACACCTTGTTCCAAAACAAAGTGCAGCTTCCCTGAGGCCATTCAATTTTTATCATGTCTTGCTTCTGCAAAAGGCAGCCTTGGCTGAGCAACTTCATTGCCTTCTGGGGAAAGATGTTCTACAGCATTGTCCTCACCAACCAGACAATGCTTTCTGGAATAGCAAGTAGTTATTGATGTGCGAGTTTGTGTGCTGGCACATTAGGATAAAAACAAGGCGTTGTCCTGCCACCTTGCTTCCCCTTACTGTGTTGGAGTTTAGTTTAGCCACAAAATTTGAGATGGCAGAAACATTGTTTATTAAATTGTCCATTTTAAAACCCAAGTCACTTAGGCAAAGGTGATAAGGGGAAAATTGATAAACAAGACTTTGCTCTTGCTATTTGTGGAGACTTCTTGGCAGTAGGAGACTTTGGCAGCAGAAGATAAGATCAAAATAGGGTCTTGCTCTTGTCAGTAGCATTCTTCCATTTGCTAGAATTCTTAATCTTCCACCTGAAAATCTCATCCCAGGGTTGTAATTGATAATTTTTTTGAAAATGAAGAAATTAAGCACTCTATTTCTTAAAAAGGATATATATCACAACATTATTAGTAGTGCAAATGTGATAACAATGTAGAAGTCCTACATTAGGGTACTATTGTATAAAGTGTCACAATCATTAGGTGAACAAAACATTAGGTGAAACTAAAATATTATTAAATGTGAATGGGATGGGGGAGGGAGTGGGAGAAGGGATGGTTGTGGATGGGAGGGAGGTTATGGGGGAAAAAACTACTATAATCCAAAAGTTATACTTTGGAAATTTATATTTATTAAATAAAAGTTAAAAAATTAAAAATAAAACAGGGAAGATGATTATCAATTTTGAATGAAGTGGATAATATTTAAAACTACATGAATAATATAATTTGTTTTAACATTAAAATATGACAAATATAGACATAGTCATTTATAAAATGCAAATACACATGCTATCTTATTACTGACATTTTTAAAAACTCAGCACTGTTATTTCCAGGTATAATAGTTGTTAATGCTTTGGTATGCTTCCCTTGTCACCTTCCATATACATCCTCATGTGTCATTTTCTTCATAAGGAGACTATATTAAATTTAGTGCTCTACAACATGTTTTATTGTTTAATGACATGTATTGGAAATCTTTTCCCTGACACTGCTATCATTAATGTTTCATATATTTAAACAATACTGTATTTCCCAGTATGAATATGTTGTAATTTAGCTAGGTATTTTTCTATGGATGCAAATTTAAATGGCTTCTGTTTCTTAAAACTCTACAAAGAATTACTCAATATTCACATAAGCTCATAAAAATGTATCTGCACTGTTGCAGATGAAAGCTAAAATTAGAATTTTAATAGGTATTGCCAAATTGTCCCCCAGAGTCTTCTTCCACTGTATTCTCCAACAAGTGGAATATACAAGTGCTTGTACCCAAAAGGGAATACTTTAAATATGTTTAGTTATTGCTAATAAATAATGTATCATTATTTTAATTTTAATTTTCTTGATTACCAGTGAAGTATGCTTATTGGCCACTTATATTTGCATTGATACAAATTGCTCACTTCTATCTTTTATGGCAATTTATTATTTCAATAAAGCAAAAGCAAAAACATGAAAAGCACACAAAGATTTTAAAGTAGTTTCTTCAGAGAGCAGAATCCCAGGTGATATTTTTTTCTCTTCTGTAATATGGAAATTTTAATGTGGCAACATTGAAAGCATTTTTTATTTTAACCTAGAGCCACCAGTACCTCTATGGCTATTCACTGGTTGTTTCTACTTTCTCACAGTCTTTTGAAGATTGTTTACTAAAATGAAGCCTAGACCCTTAATGGGTTCTGGGAAGACGGAGTGGTTTGTGTACTGCGAGGCTGCATGCTTTTCTGTAAGCTTGCGAGAACAATGCCGAAGGGTGGTTCTGAACCTGCTGCTGCAGCAGAGCCCGAATCCCGTGTGTCATCTCCATTGACAATTTGGTGTCAGCATGCTTCTCCTATCCTCCCTTTCCACTGGTAACATTACTTAATAAATCACATGAGAAACTCCTGAAGAATCAGTTTTAAGATATCACATGGTACCGCATAAATATATGCAGCTTTCATTTATCAAGTATTTTTTCAAAGTAAAAAATTAAAAATAAATCACATAAGAAATATATTTTATGGAGCAAAATGATTCATAATTTCATAAAATGCTCATTTTTCCCTCCTCCATACTGTGTAAAATGATCCGAGGACCTCAGCTCCCTTTAGTGCTCTTGAGCAAATCCTGATACAGGAAAGAATGTAAAGGAATGAAACAATCATGGACACTCAACAGAGGATTTCCAGAACCTGTGTTAATTTCAGTACTTTCATTACTGATCCACGCTTACACAGATGCCCAGAAGGAGGCTCCAAGCCTCTCTAGAGGGTATATGGCTGTGACTGGAGTGGGGAGAGACAAAGATCCCAGTTGCAAAAATCTGGTCATGAGGTAGAAATCAAACATGAAGAGGATTCAATGCCTGGAGTTGTGCTTTAGAGTTGGGCAAACTTGGATTCAAATTTTTACTTGGCTTGTTTCTAGTTGTAAGAATTTGGGGAAGAGGGGCAGAGTTGGCGCTGTGGTGTAGCAGGTAAAGCTGCAGCCTGCAGTGCTGGCATCCCATATGGGTACTGGTTCAAGTCCTGCCTGCTCCACTTCCAATCCAGCTCTCTGTTATGGCCTGGGAAAGCAGTGTAAGATGGCCCAAGTCCTTGGATCCCTGCAACCACATGGAAGACCCAGAAGAAGTTATTGGCTCCTGGCCTCAGATCAGCACAGTTCTGGCCATTGTGGTCATATGGGGAGAAAACCAGCAGAGCGAAGATCTCTCTCTCTCTCTCTCTCTCTCTCTCTTTCTCTCTGCCTCTGCCTCTCTGTAACTATGCCTTTCAAATAAATCAATCAGTCTTTAAAAAAAGATAATTTTTTCAACTTAAAATGAAAATAATGATACAATTGGCCTATGAGAGGTATTCTGAAAATTAAATGAGAAAATGCAAATCAAGTGCTTTGTACAGTTTGTAGCAGCTTGTATTTATTTGTATTTATTTGGGAGGTAGAGATACAGAGAGAGAAAGAGACAGAAAAAGGCCTTCCATCCACTGAGCCTTCTATGTGGGTGCAGGGGCCCAAGCACTTGGGCCATCCTCCACTATTTTTCTAAATCATAACCAGGCAGCTGGATCAGAAAAGTAGCAGCTAGAACATGAACTGGTACACATATGGAATTCTGGGGCCATAGTCAGAGGCTTAGCTTACCATGGCACCAACCCCAGTTTTTACTTTGTTTGTGTGTTTATTTAGTAAATATAAATTTCCAAAGTACAGTTTATGGATTACAATGGCTCCCTCCCCCATAATTTCCCTCCCACTCACACTGCTCCCATCTCCCACTCCCTCTCCCATTCCACTCACATCAAGATTCATTTTCAATTATCTTTATATACAGAAGATCAATTTAGTATATATTAAATAAAAGTTTCATCAGTTTGAACCCACACAGAAACACAAAATGTAAAGTACTGTTTGAGTACTAGTTATAGCATTACTTCACATTGGACAACACATTAAAGACAGATCCCACATGAAAAGTAAGTACACAGTGACTCCTGTTGTTGATTTAACAATTTGACACTCTTGTTTATGGTGTCAGTAATCTCCCTAGGCTCTAGTCATGAGTTGACAAGGCTATGGAAGCCTTTAGGATTTGCCAACTTTGATCTTATTCCGACAGGGTCATAGTCAAAGTGGAAGTTCTCTCCTCCCTTCAGAGAAAGGTACCTCCTTCTTTGATGGCCCCATTCTTTCCACTGGGATCTCACTCACAGAGATCTTTCATTTAGGTTTTTTTTTTTTTTTTTTTCAGAGTGTCTTGGCTTTCTATGCCCACAATACTCTCATGGGCTCCGAATGCCTTAAGGGCTGATTCTGAGGCCAGAGTGCTATTTAGGACATCTGCCATTCTATGAGTCTGCTGTGTATCCCGCTTCCCATGTTGAATCGTTCTCTCCCTTTTTGATTCTATCAGTTAGTATTAGCAGACACTAGTCTTGTTTATGTGATCCCTTTGACTCTTAGATGTATCAGTGAGATCAATTGTGAACTGAAATTGATCACTTGGACTAGAGAGATGGCATTGGTATATGCCACCTTGATGGAATTGTATTGGAATCCCCCGGCACATTTCTTACTTTTTTTAAAAATTTTTTTGACAGGCAGAGTGGACAGTGAGAGAGAGAGAGAGAGAGAGAGAGAGACAGAGAGAAAGGTCTTCCTTTCCCGTTGGTTCACCCTCCAATGGCCACTGCGGCCAGCGCACTGCGGCCTGCACACCACGATGATCAGATGGCAGGAGCCAGGTGCTTCTCCTGGTCTCCATGGGGTGCAGGTCGCAAGCACTTGGGCCATCCTCCACTGCACTCCCTGGCCACAGCAGAGAGCTGGCCTGGAAGAGGGGCAACCGGGACAGAATCCGGTGCCCCGACCGGGACTAGAACCCCGTGTGCTGGCGCTGCAAGGTGGAGGATTAGCTTATTGAGCCACGGCGCTGGCCTAACCCCTGGCCCATTTCTAACTCCACCATTTGGTGCAAGTCAGCTTGAACATGTCCCAAATTATACATCTCCTCCCTCTCTTATTCCCACTCTTATATTTAACAGGGATCACTTTTCCGTTAAAATTTAAAATTGTGTGTTAATTACAGAGTTCAACCAATAGTACTAGAACAAAAAAATACTATAATGGATAAAGTATTACATTGTACATCAACAGTCAGGACAAGAGCTGATCAAGTCACTGTTTCTCACAGTGTCCATTTCACTTTAACAGGTTTCCCTTTTGGTACTCAGTTAGTTGTTGCCGATCAGGGAGATCATATGATATTTGTCCCTTTGGGACTGGCTTAATTCACTCAGCATAATGTTTTCCAGATTCCTCCATCTTGTTTCATTGTTTTTGACTGCTGTATAGTATTCTATAGAGTACATGTCCCATAATTTCTTTATCCAGTTTACTGTTGATGGGCATTTGGGTTGGTTCCAGGTCTTAGCTATTTTGAATTGAGCTGCAATAAACATTAATGTGTAGATGGCTTTTTTGTTTGCCAGTTTAATTTCCTTTGGGTAAATTCCAAGGAGTGGGATGGCTGGGTTGTATGGTAGGGTTATATTCAGGTTTCTGAGGAATCTCCAGACTGACTTCCATAGTGGCTTAACCAGTTTGCATTCCCAAATGCAATGATGCTGAAATTCATATGGAGACATAGGAGACCTCGAATCGCTAAAGCAATCTTGTACAACAAAAACAAAGCTGGAGGCATCACAATACCAGATTTCAGGACCTACTACAGGGCAGTAGTTATCAAAACAGCATGGTACTGGTACAGAAACAGATGGATAGACCAATGGAACAGAATAGAAACAGAATAGAAACAACCCAAACATCTACAGCCAACTTATATTTGATCAAGGATCCAAAACCAATACTTGGAGTAAGGACAGTCTATTCAATAAATGGTGCTGGGAAAATTGGATTTCCACGTGCAGAATCATGAAGCAAGACCCTTACCTTTCACCTTACACAAAAATTCACTCAACATGGATTAAAAACTTAAATCTATGACCAGACACCATCAAATTATTAGAGAGCATTGGAGAAGCCCTGCAAGATGTAAGTACTGGCAAAGACTTCCTACAAAAGACCCTGGAGGCACAGGCAGTCAAAGCCAAAATTAACATTTGGGATTGCATCAAATTGAGAAGTTTCTCAAAAGAAACAGTCAGGAAAGTGAAGAGGCAACCTACAGAATGGGAAAAAATATTTGCAAACTATGCAACAGATAAAGGGTTGATAACCAGAATCTACAAAGAAATCAAGAAACCCACAACATCAAAACAAACAACCAACTTAAGATATGGGCCGAGGACCTCAATAGACATTTTTCCAAAGAGGAAAATAAATGACAAACAGACACATGAAAAAATGTTCAAGATCACTGGCCATCAGGGAAATGCAAATCAAAACCACTTTGAGGTTTCACCTCACCCCGGTTAGAATAGCTCACATAAAGAAATCTACCAACAATAGATGGTGGAGAGGATGTGGGGAAAATGGACACTAACCCGATTTTTACTTTTTAAAATTTTATTTATTTATTTGAAATGCAAGGAAGCTGAAAAAGAGAAAGACAGAAAAACATAGAGGCAGAGATTTTCCATCTGATGCTTCACTCCCAAAATGTCCACAACAGTCAAGTTCCAGCCAGGCTGAAACCAGAAGCCTAGAACTCAATGTCATGCTGCTGCCATTTGAGTGGCAGGCATCCAAGAACTTGGCCATGATGTGCTGCCTCCCAGGGCATGCATTAGCAGGAAGCTGGAAGCAGGATGTGAATCCAAAAGTCAAATCCAGGCACTCCTATATATGATGCTGGTGTCCCAAGTGGCCTCTTAACTGCTACACTGAACCTTTTCCCCCTCCTTTTTCTCCTATATTTTATTTTTTGAATTCAGCGAAGCTAGATTAAGTAGCAGAGCTTCAGTCATGGAGACCGCACTTTGATTTTGGATTTCTTGCCCTGGAAGACTTGAGAAAGGAAGTCTTGTGTTCTCATATTTCCTTCATTCCATACCTGTTCCTTCATTCCTGCTAATTTTCTTGTTTCCTTAAGGATGTAGAACCAGCACAGGCTCAGCTGAGGATGAAAATTTAAACTTTTGGGTTTATGCCTATTTAACACCCCTTCCCCAGTCTAAGGGCAGGATTGTCTTCAGATTGTATACTGCAGATAAAGTGGACCTCTGTGGGCACTCTAGAAGTGAGGCCAGGGACCAAGTACTGACAAGAGATGGTCTGAGAATCATTTGAAGAGGAAAAGGGAGGGAGGGAGGAAGTGAAGGAAGGAAGGAAGGAAGGGAAGAAGAGAGGGAGGGAGGGAGGGGGAAGGTGGGAGGGAGGGAGGGAGGGAGGGAGGGAGAAAGTGAAGGAATTCTTCCTGTCAGCTCCAAGGTGTAACTGAAGGAAAAAGAAGAGTCAAATATACAGGGACATTTGTCAGCCCGAAGGAAGTGGAGCAGTAGAGGACAGGAGTCTCATTACAGCCCTCCTTTTCTATTTTGCCTCTGATAGAATTGGACTAGCAGTCAAAGTGACTCTTAACCCACTGCACATAGCTCCCATACCACTTTTCTTAACACTTCAGCTCTCCATTTGACTACCTCTGCTTTTTTTTTTCATAAAGACCTCTTTCAGCTTCTCATCATTTATTTATAGTGCATTTACATAAAAGGACTCTCATGGCATCTGTGATTGCCATTAACAGCAGCCAACAACTTTCAAAATTGTCTCTACACAAAATGCTTTCAGAAACATCTTGTGTCTTTCTTTTACCATGAACTTATTTTTCAGAAAAGTTCCCTGGGAACAACTTGATTGTACAAGATATCTCCAAATGACTCAAATTTCTGATACAGCAAATCATGTGCTGCATCTACTGATAAAAATAACCCACAGCAGTTGACAAATTAGAATTATCTGTTAGGATGTTGATAAGCACAGTCCTAAGAACTTTATGTGCTTTATTTCACAACAACTTTATAAGGATGACAACTTCATTCCCATTTTATAGATGAAATTTAAAGTTTAGAGCCTTGAGATAACCTGCAGCTGATTTAGAGCAGAGACGGGGTAAAACTCAGGTTGTTAACTTGTACTTGGATCATGCATCTCAAGCAGGGTCATGAGGATTCTTAGCAAAGTGACAGAAACTCCTTAGGGTCACATGCTGCATATTACTGGAATGTAAATTTTACTACACTCTTTAGAGGAAAACATACTGTATTAGACAAACACACATCATGCGAAAGTCCAAATTCATCAACTTGGAATAGAAACAATGTCAACGCATCCATAATTCCAGGGTGTGACAACTCGGAGACTTCTGCCTGCCCACTTTAGAAGGATGCTCATACTTCTCTAGTGGCATTTCCGATACATTTCAGAGTTCCAAGAGAGCTCATTTTGGTCCAGAGGGTTAAGGGTTGGTCTTGTTTGCTCTTACTTCCTCAAGTTGATTCAGATCTGATATTCCTGAATGACAGAGGTGGTTGAGTGTCCCAGAACTTGGCCACTTTTGTGCTGCTGCTGCTGCTGCTGCTATCTAGCCTTAGCATATATGCTGAGTGTGGCTGTTGCTTTCTATCTGCCTGTCTGAGCCATCTTCTTCTGCAGCCCTGGCAATTTACAGATGTCCCATTGGCTCTGGATGCCTTTCCTTGCTCTGTACTCAATAGACAGATCCCCCTCTCTTGATCTGTACTAATTATCCCCCAAATTCCCAGTTTTTCCTCTGGGTCCAAGGCCTATCACCTTGTGTAAGAGAAATGTTTGACTTCTTCCCAAGCAGATCTCATCTCACTTCCAGACTGCATCCATGTGATTGTGGGCTACTTACCTCCTATGACTGGAGTTCTCCCAGGTTCTCTACAACTAACAGACATGAACTACCTTACCAAATGACATGGCAAATATAGATACAGATGCATTTTACAAACAGGTACTTTTTATTTTTCAAATAAATTGTGCATCTTTTCTCTGTTTCATTTAAGAAGAGTTCTAGGGTCTACTCTTATCCACAGAAACCAGTTCTTCTCCAAATGGCATACAAAGAAAAATAGGAAGTCTTTTGGACTACTGGCATCATTGGCTTGAACACTACCATAATACGTTGTTGTGGGACTCTAATTTCAAAGGTTCTTGTCCAGGTATAATGTCACTGTTCCTTGCACAGTGTACAATGGCTCCCAAGCCTGGCCTCCAAGGTTACTAACATCTTAGTTTATGCACCTGAAGTCAGCCATTACTCTCCAAAACATGACTCTATGACTGGTAGATTTTTTGATTGTTTGTTTTTAGAGATTTATTTGTTTACTAGAAAGTCTAAGTTAAAGCGAGAGAGGAAGCAATTGAGAGAGCGGGAGAAGAAAGAAGAGAGAGAGAAGAGAGAAGAGAGAGAGAAGAGAGAAGAGAGAAGACAGAAGAGAGAAGACAGAAGAGAGAAGAGAGAGAGAGGAGAGAGGAGAGAGGAGAGAGGAGAGAGGAGAGAAATCTTTCATTCACTGATTCACTCCCCAAATGGCCACAACGGCCAGGTCTGAGCCAGGCTGAAGCCAGGTGCCAGGAGCTTCATCCAGGTCTCCCATGTGAGGGCAGGAGCCCAAGCACTTGGGCTACCCTCTGCTTTTCCAGGCTCATTAACAGGGAGATGGATCAGAAGTGGAGCAGACAGGACATGAACTGGCACCCATATGGGCTGCTGATGCTGCAGACAGCGGCTTAACTTGCTATGCCACAGTGCTGGCTCCTATGCCTGGTAGCTGAATCTATATAATCTTCCATGCCTTAGCCAAATAGTACTGAAGCCAACACTAGCCTACAAGCTTCTGGACCCGATCTACCTTCCTTTTTCCTCATAGCGAGGTATTCTTGGATAACGTGGCCTTTGGTGGGTGGTGGGATTCCCAATTAACAGATTTTTTTGAGAGGCTAACCAAGCCGTGAGGATTTTCTTTTCTTTGCAATATATTTGAACTCCCAAACCAGAAAGGGTTCATTGATTTTCTTCAGGAAGTCTTTTAACTTTTATTTAAATTGATTCACTTTCCCAACAAAGTTTTGCATATCAAAGGATAAAGGATATTGTTGTGACAGAGAACCCTTATGAAGCATCTGTCACCACTGATTCCCAGGAGGAAAGCACAGCTCCCATTGGGTGTGCCTGTGGAAGGACAGCTTTGAGGTTCAAGAGCAGTACTTCATGCTCTACTAACCTTAGTATAATAGAGGGAGAATATTCTTTTTTTCCAGGAAAAATCTTATACCTAATCTATATTATTCCTAAATTCTCAGTTAATCTGTTTTATCCATGGTTATCTGGTTACACACAAATGTCTTATGGATTGTATTACAAAATTGATATTTTTTTAGACTTATGACAAGATATTGTAAACTTGAGGTGAGCAGTTTTGGGCCAAACCCCTAGTCTCATGGCATTTGGATGTGCTTTGGAATAAAAAGTTAGAACTGCTCTAGAGTCTCAAGTGTAAAACATTGTACTTTGTGGACCTTATATCAGACATCAAGAATTACTTCATGCTGAACAACATATAAACAGAACATGCAATAGTACTTCACTGTAAGAGTGGCTGGGTGTAGTCTGTTTGCTTGTGTATGTACAAGATTATCAGACATTACAAAGACGTCAAAGTGAAACAAATTGAACCAACTAGTCAGACATTCATCAATTGTCTTATCACAATATACTCCATTCAAGGAGTTTTGTTCAAAATGTGGTAGGAAAAGTGCAGCAATTGTCCACAAACCCATAGATCAATTTTAAGAGGAATCTGTGTTCAATGACTAATTAAAAACTAACATTCCAATCCGAATTAAAACGTTGATGATTAGGGGAATACTATAAAATAGGCAACTCTTACTCAAATGTTTATCACCATGACAAAGTAGCTAGATTTGGAGGAACATATCATGTCTCCCATATACCACAATCTTCATTGCTAGAGACCATTTGGCATCTGACTCACAATCTGGAATCCTGCTGACTGGCATATTTTCTTTCAGTAGCACAGTGTTGTCAACCTCTTGAACACATTGTTATTATTTAAAACATTGTGATATTAATAAAAGAGAAGTTTCTAAGTTTTTCAGAAAAAGAGAACTGGGAACAATCATGTGTGATATCTGAGTCCCTGTGAAGACCAACATTCTGTGCGGCACCAGGAGATACCATCCACACTGACCGAAAGGAAACAATGATTCCTAGAGTTACACAGTATTCTGGTCTTTGACTCGAATCTAGCTGGAGTCACTCCTTTATGTTACCTAGGAAACCCATATTTAAGTATATCAAGTATACCCGCACTTAAGTACACCATATTCAGTATACCAAGAACCGTGTACAAACAATCATTATTCCTGTTCTTTCTTTGGAAAGAAAAAAGCTGCATAATGGAGAATCAGAACGAGTGAGTCACCACGGAGATGTTTTAGGCTTGGTCAGACAGGAAGCATGGAGGAAATTCATTTGGCTGGCAGAGGATGACAACTAGAAAGTCTCAAATAAGAATGGGTCCTGGAAGCAAACAGCAAAGGTCTATAAGGTTGTTTTTTCATAATAGGAAGATGAGGAATGACCACAGATGTCTAGAAGCAAACATAATTCTTGATTCTGGATTCAAGAAAACAGCTGAATTTTAGGAAACTTGTGCAGAAAGGGAACCAACAGGAGGACAGCACTGAGTGAAGTCTCTGATTCTAGAAAAAGCAGGTTCTGGGGGCCGGCACTGTGGCATAGTGGATGAAGCCTCTGCCTGCACTGCTGGTATCTCATATGGGTGCCGGTTCGTGTCCCGGCTGCTCTACTTCCAATCAAGCTCTCTGCTGTGGCCTGGGAAAGCAGAAAATGGTCCATGTCCTTGGGCCCTTGCACCCACGTGGGAGACCTGGAAGAAGCTCCAGGCTCCTCCCTTCAGATCGGCACAGCTCCGGGGAGTGAACCAGTGGATGGAAGACCTCACTCTCTCTGCCTCTCCTTCTCTTTCTGTGTAACATTTTCAAATAAATAAATAAATCTTTGAAAAAAATAACAGTGATTTTATTATATTTACCATGATCTAGATTTTCTGTCAATTTACATTGTTTAAGTTGGATTGTTTGTCATTCAGTTGACATGCAGTCCCGTGGGGGACCCAGAGGAGGCTGCTGGCTCCTGGCTTCGGATCCGCGCAGCTCTGGCCATTGCAGTCAATTGGGGAGTGAAGTGGATGGAAGACCTCTCTCTCTCTATCTCTCTGCCTTTCTTCTCTTTCTGCATAACTCTGACTTTCAAATAAATAAATAAATCTTAAAAATAAAAGCAGGTTCTGTCATCCTTTTGGAAGTCAGGAATAAAGTAGGCAGCAAAATTTTGGAATTTGCTAATGTTGATGTGATGTTGAAAATGCACTAGGCAGAATCTAGTGCTGATGTTCAACCTGGAAATCTCGAGTTCATTGAATTATGCGCCTGATTTAGAATAGGACTGGTAAATTCACGAGGGTGGGTCATACACATGCAGCTTCAGCTGGTGATTAAGTGTGCACTCAGTCATGGAGGGGGCTGATAAGAGAGAAAGGGTCTAAAATTCTATTAGAGTCAGACTAAAAGTAAAGTCCTAATGCTTTTAAATGCCCTGAAATAAATTGTTGGAGAAGAATGGCCAACATTCTCTAATGCAATTCAGAGAGTTGAGTGGTCTCTTATCACTTAACACATTTCTTCACATCCACTTGAATCAATCCTCTTGAAATATTCTAGAGCTATGGGTCAAGAATTTTCTTGAGGGTCCAGCGCTGTGGCACAGTGAGTAAAACTGCTGCCTGCAGCACTGGCATCTCATATGGGTACCAGTTTGAGTCCCCGGCTGCTCCTCTCCCGAACCAGCTCTCTGCTATGGCCTGGGAACGTAGTGGAAGATGGCTCAAGTGCTTGTTTCCCTGGACCTGCATGGGAGACCCGGAGGAAGCTCCTGGCTCCTGGCTTCAGATCAACTCAGCTCTGGCCGTTGTGGCCATTTGGGGAGTAAACCATTGGATGGGAGACCTCTCTCTCTCTATCTCTCTCTCTCCCTCTGCCCCTCTGTAACTCTGCTTTCAAATAAATAAATAAATCTTCAAGGGAAAAAAAAAGAATTATCTTGAATCTTTTCAATCCAGATAGAACCTGTAGGTACCCACACTTTGATAGGAATCATAGAGCTGCATTCTGGGCCACACAAATATGATAAGAGGGAGCCACCTGGCAGCATTCTACTGACCAATTGAGAATGCAGTCTTCCCCAGACAAGTGCATAGTGCAGTCTTTGCAGTAGCTCCTCCATCTGGCACTGATTTCATAGTACATTTCCCAAAGACACAGCAAAATCCAAAATGGATGAGTCAATGATTCTTTCCTTGCCATGCTGGTTTCTTAAGCAAGTTACCAGTTATTTCTGTATTCATCCATATGATACTTCAGGACACTGCATGATGACATAGAAGGGATGGCCTAATAGTCCTGAAACTATAGTAAACCATGAAAATAAGTCAGAGTCTGAAGAACCAGTTCTCTTTGCTAATTTTTATTTAAAATAATAAAAATAGTGGCATCTATTATTAATTTTATTTATTTATGACCACAAACCTAATGTGTTCTAGGCATTAAATATTTCTTCTGAACAGCAATGTCTCCAGATTACCCTTGAACTATTGCCTGGATTGGTGGGGATTTGTCCTAAACCCCAGTTGCATAATGAGAACACTCTCGTTTTCTCTTTTTTTGTTCAAAAGCATTATCCAGACATTGAAAATGAGGCAAAATGTAGCATGGCGCATTTTTTCACTGTCTTACGAAGAAACGGTTTAACAGATTCACCCAAGGAAATTTAGGGGACTGTACACTTTGATTTAGTGAAGATATATATTGTGTAATAAGTTATAGATTTATAACAAGTAGGAATGCAAACAATTTCATTTCAGTTGAAAAGATAGCATCAAAATTAAGGTTTTCTGCTACGTGGGATGCTAATCAAATTTGTATCTATTAGCAAATTTATCTCATCAACTTTTTATGAAATTCATTCTGTAGATATTCATATTTCAAAGGTTTTTTTTTTTTAACTAGCATTAGGTACGTATTAGTTCTTCTATTTCTTAAGTTGAATATACTATTTGGTCAGGTTCATTCTCAACTTTTCAAAATGTATAGCAGATGTACTGGAGGCAAGGATGCTACTGCTGTTGCTTGGGAGCAAACAACTTCTGCTGGCCGAGCTTGCAGTCCTGCTGAATTCTACAGAAACTGCCATGGGTTCTCTTGCAGCCCAGAACTGACAGCTACTGCTGCTCCGTACACCACCAGAAATGTAAAGATAATAACTCTTGTCTTCCTCCCACCTTCCAAGCCCTAAGCAGAACCACTGGAGACTCCTCTTGTGCAAAATAACTCAAAGTAGGTTGGCAAGTGAGTCTAGAAAATGAAGTTCATATGCTTTTTGCTAACTCAGATATTAGGAAGAGCACAGAAGATGGAGCTAAGAGCTAAAAGACAAATAATTTGTACAAGGAACAAAAGCAAGTGAAATGGGGCATCAAAAATTTCCCTTCTATCATCTTTGAGGAATGTATGATTATACATCTGATATTATAGGAAATGTGAGTGCAGAAATCCCACAGCTATCATGTTGCAGAATTGGGATTTGGATGCAGGCCTCATTCTAGAATTGGTTATTTACCTATTATACTATATTCCCTCCGTGAGGTGGGTGACAGACAGAGTAGCTGGCAGTGTATACTGAGACCAAACAGAACTGATAGGATCCCTGGACCAGAAATATTTTGAAATCTGAACAAGCAGGTAAAAATCTGTGGCCCCTAACATGTTACCATTCATCAAACTACAATTTCAGTTCCCAACCTTGGAATTAAGGGAAAGAAATGAGGTATGAAGCAAGTTTCTAGAAAGAAATTTAGGCACAGGAAAACAAGCAGAGAACTCTTTATTATATGAGCATAAGGTCAAGGTTAGAAAGTCACTAGGGCATAGGTTTAAAAGTCTAGCTAACTAATTGAAGTCCAGGTTGAATATTCCAGGGGATATTATAATTTAATTTTCGCTTTTTTTCTCCTTGCTGTTGTCATTCTACAGGGATTAAGCACAAGATGAACTCAGATTAGAATTTGCTATCCCAGAATATTTGGAACTTGTTTGGTTCCTAATACAAAATAAACTCTGAGAGAATAAGCTAACATTAAAAAAACAATGAAATTTCTGCATGGCTGTTTTGTAATTCAACTAGAACAGGAAAACCCTTATCAATGAGATCTCTTATCACGTATTAATCACTCATTCATGGGGTAAATTAAAATGTAAATTAAGAAATTGGCAAATAAAAAAGCATTCTGCCCCTTAATGTTTATTGCAGCTCAATTCACAATGGCTAAGACCTGGAATCAACCCAAATGCCCATCAACAGTGGACTGGATAAAGAAATTATGGGACATGTACTCCATAGAATACTATACAGCAGTAAAAAATGAAATCCGGTCATTTGCAACAAAATGGAGCAATCTGGAAAACATCATGCTGAGTGAATTAAAGCAGTCCAAAAGGGACAAGTATCATATGTTCTCCCTGATCTGTGACAACTAATCGAAAACCAAAAAGGAAACCTGTTGAAGTGAAATGGGCAGTATGAGAAACAGTGACTTGATCAGCCCTTGTCCTGACTGTCGATGAACAACTCAATACTTTATCCTTTTTAGTACTTTGTTTTATTCTACTTAATGCTATTGGTTGAACTCTGTAATTAACACACGATTATTCTTAGGTGTTTAAATTTAACTGAAAAGTGATCCCTGTTAAATATAAGAGTGGGAATAAGAGAGGAGGAGATGTACAGTTTGGGACATGCTCAATAGGGCTTGCCCCACATGGTAGAGTTAGAAATGTGCCAGGGGATTCCAATACAATCCCATCAAGGTGCATGTACCAATGCCATCTCACTAGTCCAAGTGATCAGTTTCAGTTCACAATTGATCATAATGAAAGGATTAAGAGTCAAAGGGATCACATAAACAAGACTAATGTCTGCTAATACTAACTGATATAATTACAAAGGGAGAGAACGATCCAACATGGGATGTGGGATACACAGCAGACTCATGGAATGGCAGATGTCCTAAACAGCTCTCTGGCCTCAGAATCAGCCCTTAAGGCATTCAGATCTGGCTGAAGAGCCCATGAGACTATTTTAGGCATGGAAAGCCAAGACACTCTGGAAAAAAAAAAAAGACATAAATGAAAGATCTCTGTGAGTGAGTTCCAAGTGGAAAGAACGGGCCACCAAAGAAGGAGGTACCTTTCTGTGAAGGGAGGAGAGAACTTCCACTTTGACTATGGCCTTGTCGAAATAAGATCAGAGTTGGTGAACTCAAAAGGCTTCCATAGCCTTGGCAACCCATGACAAGAACCTAGGGTGATTACTGATGCCATAAACAAAAGTGTCAATTTGTTAAGTCAACAACAGGAGTCACTGTGCACTTACTCCCCATGTAGGATCTTTATCCTTAATGTGTTGTACAATGTGAATTAATACTATAACTAGTACTCAAACAGTACTTTACATTTTGTGTTTCTGTGTGGGTGCAAACTGTTGAAATCTTTACTTAATATATACTAAACTGATCTTCTGTATATGAAGATAATTGAAAATGAATCTTGATGTGAATGGAATGGGAGAGCGAGTGGGAGATGGAAGGGTTGCGGGTGGGATGGAAGTTATGGGGGGAAAAGCCATTGTAATCCAAAAACTGTACTTTGGAAATTTATATTTATTAAATAAAAGTTAAAAAATGTAAATTAAGCACTGATTAAATCCTAGGAACACAGAGATGAATCCAAGTCATTCCTTGCATTGTTCAGAAACTAGTCAAAAATGTCTAGGTGACTCTCTACAATGTGAAACAATGAAATAAGTAAAGAATTGTAATATATGATAAAACAGTATTTCGCATTCTCAAACAATGGTGGGCAGAGTTTAAAGGTGAGGTGGTGAATTTAATTAAAATTTATTTATATGAAATACATCTATTTTTAAGAGCTTATGATATTTTATGGACACTAGTGGATATACCTCCTCTCACAGTTGTGTTAGTGCTTTTAACATTTAGTTCTTATTCAACACACACATAAACAGACACATTTTTGTATTTGAGCTTAAAATCTCTGGATCTACCCACAGGCTAAATCATAAAATGAGATAAAATAGAAAAGGGGATTAATATATATATATTATATATTATATATAGTAGTTTTGCTTCATTTATTAATATTTTGATTGATATTTTAAGACAAAGATGACGTAACTTAATATTAAACTATATCTTATAAATAATACCCACCTTTCCTAGATAAAATGTGATTCTGGATGGGCAGAATATGGAAGAACCGAGGGCTGATGACAGGAAATGTTCGCAAGCAGTGTGTTGTTTTGGAGAAAAGGGTCATGGAACTTGAGATCATTGTACTGAATCTTGAATACCAGAGTGATCAGAAATCTTTTGCTGAAAGCAATAGAAAACTGGACTTAATTTGGCTTAAGAATAAAGGTAATTTATATTCCAAAGTGATTGAAATGCTCAATGTGTTTCAATAGTAACACTGGAAGTATTTCTCTGCTCATCTCTTGTCTCCACTCTTTTCTAGCTGGACTATATTTTCAAGCATCAAAATGGCCACTGCATTCTCAAGCTAACGTCCCATCCAGCTCCCTTTGACCTCACTTTAGCTCTGCACCTACCCTAAAGAATCAGTGATTCCAGGAGATTGACGCCTATGATTAACCATGTCTGCCTGCCCTTCCCCCACTGCTCTCAGCCCAGAGCACCTTCTCTGAGAATGGAACAGGAGCAGAAAGTGTAAGAAACTTGCCAAAGGCTGCTGTCGGCAGGAGATGAGATGAATAATGGGCAGGAAAATGGAACAGAAAAGTTATGCTAAGAGATGTGGAGGTGTGAGGCATGGAGGCATGAATTCTTTTTTAAAGTTCTTAGCATGAATGAGAAATGAGAGTCTAGCTAATGACACACACCAACAGTGTGAGGAATGGTTCACTCCCTGCATATGTGGCAAAAAAGACCTCAGAGAGCAGAGTGGATGATGTGTTATTTGTAAGAAAATGCTGCTTTTGTTATTTTTAGAAGACTGAAAAAATTCTATATTGTGAGATGTGGATTCATATTCCCTCAGTGGATAATTTTCTCACAAGGAGATCCTTCAGCACTGGGAGAGGAACAGAAGGACATGTTCTCATTTGTGTATGCAGATGACCCAAGACCACTGTCATTAGAGTAGCTTTTTTTGTAATTAAAATTAATCAGAATGTACTGTTTGTCTATGAGCTGCAGCTTACCTTTCAACAAATTTGTCTTTCTTTAGCTTCCTCTCACTTATCCATTCTACTTCTCCTTTCTGTTATTGATTTACTAGTGTGACATTATTTTTGCTATACAATGCAGGCGCTTGCTTAGCGAGTGAGTGTCTGCTCCATTTGTCATCTGTCTTACTTGGCTGATTTTGGATCTGCGTCTCCAGCATCTTGGTTTCAATTTTAAATGCCTTTCTTCTCCCCTTCTTAATGTTGGTTTTAGGACTGAGAGCTGCTGAAATGCTGAAGCATTTCTGAGAAGTGTATGTGTGTGTCAGGTGCAATACTGAAAGTTACGAGAACAACCACCGTGGAACAGATCGGAGCTCTCCCACTTCTTGCCATCTCCTCACACTCACCACCACTACCACATCATCAGACACTGATTATGGATCATTAGGAGATGGCATATTTTAACTACTTATTATACTACTCATTAAAGTTCAGGGTATATAAAACATAATGTATGACCTAAAGTAATCAGATTATATATTTTCATTCTTCATTTAAATAGTTTTCTTTCTGGACACCTGCTCTGGAGGGGATATAAGATTCAATGAAATGAATTTTGAGTAAGCATTTTTAACATGGAAATTCCAATGTAACTGTGATTCTGTGAATTCACAATAAAAGCTAGCTTCGTTTTTGTTCCTCAGTGAATATCTGCAACAGCCTTTGGCATTCTTCTGGTTACTGTTGTTTTAAAAATACATCAGAGAAGGTTTGCTGGAGTGACATGAGTAATAAGAGATAAAATAGACTTGTCCAAGTAGACACATTTTGTCTTGTGAACTAGTGTATGTTACTTTCTAAACATCTCAATATGATATATTACAAACACCCTAATATACAGTAATGTTCCTTGTATTCACAATAAACGGCAAATAGATGTCATCTAGCATGTTGTATGCTGTTATATTTTGACTTCATTTCTGGTTCCAGCCTCGCTTTACCAGAGAGACAGTTTTGGACAAGTACTAAACACTATAAGCCTCATTTCCCCATGTGAAAAAGTGTAGCTACCAATATTTCCCAGCAAGTGTGACAGAACTGTTCTGAAGATTTATTGTGGAAATGTAGATTAAAATATTTTTGATACACTACAAACTGGATGTAATTTTGAATTATAAAGTATATGCAGCTATAGGATATGGTTTGAATATAGCACATTAGCTTCTTAAGGGCAGGAACTTGGTCTATTTTGTTTATCATATTGCCTGACATAGTAGACTTCTAATAAATACTTGAAAATGAATAGATTCATGGACACTATGAGAAACAATGACTTGATCAGCCCTTATCATCACTGTTGATGTACAATTTAATACTATATCCCTTTTAGTATTTTTGTTTCTTCTACTTAATACCATTGGTTGAGCTATGTAATTAACACACAATTATTCTTAGGTGTTTAAAGTTAACTGAAAAGTGGACTCTGTTAAATATAAGAATGGGAATAAGAGAGGGAGGGGATGTACAGTTTGGGACATGCTTAATAGGGCTTGCCCACACAGTAGAGTTAGAAATGTTCCTGGAGATTCCAATTCAATCCCATCAAGGTTGCATGTACCAATGCCATCTCACTAGTCCAAGTGATCAATTTCAGGTCACAGTAGACCATAATGATAGGTCTAAGAGTCAAAGGGATCACATAAACAAGATTAGTGTCTGCTAATCCTAACTGATAGAATTACAAAGGGAGAGAACAATCCAACATGGGAAGCGGGATACACAGCAGACTCATGGAATGACAGTTGTCCTAAACAGCTCTCTGGCCTCAGAATCAGCCCTTAAGGCATTCAGATCTGGCTGAAGAGCCCATGAGACTATTTTAGGCATGGAAAGCCAAGACACTCTGGAAAAAAAAAAAAAAAACCTAAATGGAAGATCTCTGTGAGTGAGTTCCAAGTGGAAAGAACGGGCCACCAAAGAAAGAGGTACCTTTCTGTGAAGGGAGGAGAAAACTTCCACTTTGACTATGGCCTTGTCGAAATAAGATCAAAGTCGGTGAGCTCAGGGGGCTTCCATGGCCTTGGCAACTCATGACTAGAGCCTGGGGAGATTGCTGACGCCTTAAACAAGAGTGTCAATTTGTTAAGTCAACAACAGGAGTCACTGTGTACTTACTCCTCATGTAGGATCTCTGTCCTTAATGTGTAGTTCAATGTGAATTAATGATATGACTAGTGCTTAAACAGTATTTGGCACTCTGTGTTCTGTGTGGGTGCAAACTGTTGAAATCTTTACTTAATATATACTAAACTGATCTTCTGTGTATAAAGACAACTGAAAATGAATCTTGATGTGAATGGAATGGGAGAGGGAGTGGGAGATGGGATGGTTGCAGGTGGGAGGGAAGTTATGGGTGGGGGGAAGCCATTGTAATCTATAAACTGTACTTTAGAAATTTATATCTACTAAATAAAAGTTAAAAAAAAAGAAAATGAATAGATTCTTCCTGGTGTAATTAGCAGTAGACCAGTGTTATAGGTTGAATTGTGTCCTCTAGGAACACATGCTGAAGTTCTATCTGCTATCTCAAAATGTGACCATATTTGGAAATAGAATCTTTGTAGATGTAATCCAATTAAGACAAGGCTTGATGCATTACAGTAGATGCTAATCTGATGACTGCTGCCTTGTAAGGAAGAGGAAAATTTGGACATAGAGGCAGACAGCAAGGGACCACGTCAAGAAAGCAGGAGAGGTTAGACAAAAGCATGTACAAGCCAAGGAACATCAAGGGCTCTTAGCCAACAGCAAAAGCAGGAAGAGCCAACAAAGGAGTCCCCCCCTGCCCCAGTCTTTGGAAGGAGCATAGCCTGACCAGACAACTTGATTTCAGACTTCCAGCTTCCCGTTCTGTGACAGAATAAATTTCTTTTATTGTAAACCACTAATTTGTTATGCCAATCCTAGTTCACTAATACAGCCTGGGTCTCAAGCAGTGTGGGACATGTCTGGGATGATATATGGGATCACTGTTTGAGCTTAGTCTTTTTGTATAGAAATTTTATTTTAGAGAGAAATTGATTTACCTTGACTTAATATGAATGATTGGAAAATTAACTCTGTTATAGTAGAGGCTTCTTTACTGTCATAAAGGGAAACAATAATATCTATTTAGAGTTATTAGCGATTATTATGTCTTAGATAATATGATTTAAATTAAAAATTATTTTAATTTTATTAGATAGGTGGAGAAAGGAAGAGATACAGAGACAGAAAAAGAGGAATTTCATTGGCTGGTTTACTCTCCAGATGCCCACAACAGCTAGGGTGGAGCCAGATTGAAGCCAGGATCCCAGAACTCAATCTCCCATATGGTGGCGGGGACAAATGCTGGAGTCATCATTTGCTGCTTCCCAGAGTATGCATTACCTGGAACTTGGAATTGGAAATGCAGCTGGAAGTTGAACCCTGGCAGTCTGATAAGGGATGTGGATGTCCCAAGCAGCATCTTAAATGACTGACTATTCCAAATGCCCACCCAGACAACGTAATTTCAACCCTACATAACTGTCTAAATCTTCTTCTGCTTTCTGTCAATCACTTTCATCTAAATCACTTCTCAACATATGCAACTTACGGCATTAGGCCTATAACATTACATAATTCTTGAGAGATAAATGGTGTCATTGCACAAATCACATTTTCAGACATTAGACCTCACTAAAAATAAATTCTTATTTACCATTTGCAATTTTCTGGCTCCAGTCTGTCATTTGCATTACTTGGATAGTTAACTGCTTGCCTATAGGCTTTAAACTGGATATGCGATTGGACTATGGTGTAAATCTATCCAAAACACCTAGTGAGCTCACGGAGATTTGAAGACTGGAATAGCTTTGGAAGAGAGAGATTAGTTTGGTCCAGAGATTTTGTTGGCGACAGGGAGGGGGAACGTGACGTTGTAGAAATTGAATAATGAATGACAGTATTTTAATGTTGTTAACTTTTAGCCCCATATCAAGAATTTTGCTGGCATTATTCAGATGCAAGTTTTCCTTTTTTTTCTCAATTGTAAAAAGTATACCTGTGAAGGACAAGTGATCCCTATCAGGCACTTCCAACTTTTCAATTCAATCTCTCTATTAAGAGAACATACTTGACATTAGAAAATCACCAACGAGGTTTTGTCTTTGCCAGAGGCACTTCTGAATTATTGTATAAATATGAAAAGTTCTCTGTAGATTCATCCTAGAACAGAATTTATAGAGACTTCTGCTATTTGAGTACCTAATTAATATTCAAGGACATTTCAAATATGCCAAGATTTTCCATGAATAATGCATTGTTTTAGATTTCTATAATCTCTTACTTTGAAATATGTGCTATAAATCTTGCCTTGATTCCACTAGTTTTTGATATATTTTCATTTGAATTATCTTTGTGCCCTAGTTTTCTCTATAAACAAAGCATGATGATTTAGAAAACAGAATGAAGCATTAAAAAAAAAAAAAAAACCTCAAAATGTCAAGTCATACCAAGTTGTTTTTGTTGCTTTTCTTTATAAGTGTAAGCACCAGTATCATGTAATGGCATTTTTTTTTTTTTTGCCCAGAATTGTCACTGGTCTGCTCAAATATATTAGGTTTCATTTTATGGAACTCATATGCTCAGAAAAAATAATCATCAACATGCCAATATCCAGGCTGACCCATATAAATCTCAATATTTAAAATACTACATAAATTGCATTTTTGTTTGAACAAATATCAAATAATAATCAGGCTTACTTTGCTTTTCCCATGTTATTTTGGAATCATCTGTTACTTACGCCTGGAACTCTAGATAGTATAAATTTGTAAGATATTCTAACAAAAAGGGTGGGAAAACACAAATCAAATATAGTAGGAGGAGTATTTTATAATTTTTTGTTGTGTTAATTCTCATTACAAAGTACTACTTAATTATATTTTCTGCAATCTATACTCAAGTAAATATCTAAAACATCCATATTTTTGACAAGAAGATTATTAAAAAAACCGTGTCTGGGAAACTATACCAATAATATCTCCAATAAAATAAGATTCACCATTTGTCTAATCAATGCTAAAATAGGTGAAATACGCTTCATTCCTTTATTTTTGAAATCAGACCACTATATCAAAGAAATTAGCTACATTTTGATTAAATCATTATTTGACAGAAAAATATAATATCCTTGATAAATTAAAAAAAA
Source organism: Lepus europaeus (assembly GCF_033115175.1). Taxonomy (NCBI): domain Eukaryota; kingdom Metazoa; phylum Chordata; class Mammalia; order Lagomorpha; family Leporidae; genus Lepus; species Lepus europaeus. The sequence continues at coordinate 99,623,515 of NC_084828.1, read as the reverse complement.
CACATTTTAAAAAATTATAGCCTTGGAGATAGAAAAAAAGCCTAACCCACTTGATCACAAGAGTAATTGTGAGAGATATCTCAGGCAGATATATTTTGTAGACATTTCTTGTTTTGCTTTGCTTGTAAGAACTTTTCCATTAAATTGATTGTCTATCCCTACATCACCTCTGTTTCACCAGTTCTTTTGTTTTCCTACAGTATATCACTGTTTATCCAAAATTTTTACTGCTTAAAGGCAAATGGCGATAGTAAAGCCAAAGCCAAAATTTATCTCATTTATTTCCCAAATGTCAACCAAATCTTACAAGTAGATACTTTTAGAAACAGGTGAAGGAACATAAACAACTTTGTTCTACTTCATTCTGGCTAACCCCATGTCAAGATCCATTTCCCTCTCTAATATTTCTTTCTCTCTCTCTTTTTTCTGTCTTAGTGTTTCTCTTGGCTGCCACTCTGCCTGCCCCCTTCACTTATACAGATGAAGGCTCCCAGACATAGAGAGTTGAATAACTTGTTCAAAGTCACACAACTAGTAAGTATTAGCATCATTTCACCTAATACCCAAACTCTTACTCTTTCTATTATCTCAAAAGCTTTTCCAGCAAGAGTCATTTCATGTATACTTGTGTGTGGAACACTAAAAATATGTACATTAGAATAGTGCTTCTCAAACTATAACACATATATACAAATGACCTAAGAAGTTGTTATACTGCAGATTCTGGTCAGGAGGTCTAAGGGAGAACTTGAGATTCTGTATATTATAAACTCCATTAGATTTCCAAGGCTATCATACTTTCAGTAGCAAGGCCTTATAAAACCTAGCATAGACTGAATGTTGTTTGTAACTCTGCTACCGCAATTCATTCACTACTTTTCCTACAAGCTCTGCAGCTTTTAGTGTATATTATCTCATTGTTTCTTAAATATTTTAAATTGATGATCATAGCGAATCTTGTATTTTGGATTTATTGTTAGAGTGAAAAAATGATACTAAAATAAAGAAATTAATATTGAGGATTACTGGCTCATGTGCCAGTTATTTATTTATTTATTTAAAATAAATGAAATGAATATAATTTATAGGACATTTTGCCAAAAAAAAAACAGTGAGCACCAAGCAAACAATTTTGAATATGTGCCATCTCCTGCCCTTTCCAACATTTTTATCCAGATGAAAACAGATTACAAGGATATAATGAGCATCCTTTATGGAGATAAAAATCCCCCAGGGTGGATGGAAGAGCAGGCATGCATATATGGAAAAGGCTGATCTTAAAGAAGCTTGAAGTGGGGAAAGTCATGACTGAGGAAAACAGCTTTCATAGGGGCTGGCACTGAGGTTCAGCCTCCTCCTGAGGTGCTGGCATCCCATATGGGTGCTGGTTTAAGACCCTGCACTTAGGATTCACTTCCCTGCTAATGTGCTTGGGAAACAATGGGGACCCCTGAATCCACATGGGAGACATGAAAGAAATTCCTGGCTCATGGCTATGGCTTGGCCCAGCCCCAGACAGTGTGGCCACTTGGGGAGTGAACCAGCTGATGGAAGATTCTCTCTATTTCCTTCTCTCCCTGCATCCCTGCCTTCAAGAGAAATAAATAAATCCTAAAAAAAAGAGCTGTAAAGACCAGACAGATCTAAGCTTTGTCACCCACACTGGGCATATGACTTTGGACAAACCACTTATCCTCACTGAATGTAGTTTTTTGATCAGCAAGTATCTATCTTGCAGTGTTACTCTTAAGACTAACAGAATGGTGGATGTCAGGGAACCTTAAGGCAAATTGACGTGCCTTTTTCTATCTCTGCTTTAAGAGGATAAGCTGTGTCTCAGTTTTAGGCACATGACCTTGAGGGGTTCTTCCAACCTGTTTATTTCTTATCCCCTTTCTGTAGTTTCTGTCCAGCTGTCAACAATAAACACTATCAAAGAATCTGGTCTACAGCACTTAATCCAATCATACAGAAGGCATTCTCAGTTGGTATCTGGGTCACCTAACACAACATTTAAATTTGTACATACATTATGATTATAAATATTTTACCAGTTAATGCAGTTGGGACTGGGAATGTCCCTGTAGTCATTAAATCATGTTGGTTTGGTTTGGTCACAAATCATTCCTTGACTTACTTGTGCAAATAAATTTTACATATGTTTGTGATGCAGAGAGATGCCAGAATTTTAATTAATAAGTAACCAACAGTCTGAAAATAATGAATTCTACTAGTTATAAACCAGACTATTTGATGAATTTCTGTTGGTTTTTAACATCTATAGTCCTACTTAACATGTGCAAGGTTTCTAGGTCCCAACCTCCTTTTCCTTGAATCTATGAGAAACAAAGGTAGTCCTTTAGAGGTATTTTGATGTAATTTTAACTGATAATTAATAAAGAGGAGAATGGAGGTAGAAAATGGAGTGTAGGGGTCATGCTAACAAAAATAAGAAAGTAATTTGAATTTTCCTGTTCAGAGATTATTTGGGAAAATAACGGGGACGTATTTCAGCATCTTGACTAAGGGATATACAGCAGAATAACTTTTCCTGATAAGTATTTCTATATCCATTTTAGAAATGACGCTGGGGTTCATCACAATTTACTGTCTCTGAAAAATGCCAAGTGATTTTGAGTGTCCAATAACCTAGGAAATACAATATCACTAAATGAAATTTCCTACCTGTAATTCATTTGTCCATCTTCTTCCTCTATGTCCATCATTCCTTATCTTACTTCACCACCTCCTTATCTTGCTTATATTCCACAGACTCCCTGATCAAACTCCATCCTGAATGAACCCAACAGCCATTTTCACTGAACCTTCCTCAGGGCAGCCAAGTGGATGGAAGAGAAAGACTACACTTGCTTGCAGGCTTATGTTATTCAGTTACCTCAGTCAAATCTTTTACATCACTCAAAGATCTGTTTACCAACAGGGTTTATGTTCCATCCATAGAAAATAATGGCTCATATCTTCTCTATTCTTCTCTGAATTACCCTCCTGTCTTCCCATGACTGCCATTTTCCACCAATGACAGGACCAATGACATTGCAGACAAAATAGAAGCTATCAGATTGGAGTCTTTATACTTTGTTATCCAACTCTAAATATACTTCTCTATATCACTTCCAAGTCTTTTTTCCTGAATGATCCCTGTTACTGGCTGAATTCTGCCCCTCTAAAATTCATATACTGAAATTCTAACCTCAAGTATCTCAGAGTGTGACTCTAGCTGGGGATTAGGATCTTTAAAGTGGTAACTACAGTAAAATCAGGTTACATGAATGGGCTCTAATCCAATGTGACTGGTGACCTTATAAGAAGAAGAGATTAGGACAAAGATAACCTACAGACCAAAGAGGTTTACAGGTCTGGACAAAGTGAAAAAATAGTTACCTTCATGAAGGAAGAGAGGCCTCAGGGGAAACCAAATTTACTAACATCTTGATCTTAGACTTCCAGCTTCCGTAGCTGAGAGAAAATAAATTTCTGTTGTTTAAGCCATCTAGTATGTGGTATTTTGTCATGGCGGCCCTAGAAAATGAATATAGCCTCATTCAAGATCCAATTTAAATGTCTCTTTTAAAAAAGAAAGACATCCCAATCTAAATTAAGCTTCATTATTATATTTAGAATGTTCTGTATTTTTTCTTCATAGCATTATCACAATTGGCAATGATATATGTATTTGTTAATTGTCTGTCTCCCTCAGAGAATTTTAAGGTCTGGGGGAAGAAGGGGTGAGGATAGGGTCAATATCAACATCAAGGGATGGGGAGGTACTTATCTCCCTCTAATATTCCACATGTTCATTAATGCTGTGTCACATGTAAGACAAAACAATATTCAAGACTAGTTTCCTGAGCTCCTTCAACCAGATTTTACCTGTAACTCTCTTGTATACAGTAAGTATAAATCTTATTATTACCTAGACAATGTCTGTGATTCACTGCTGTATTCCTGGTACCTAGTACCTGACCAGGTAAATAGCATTTGATCAATAAAATCAATAAATTTTTATGGAATGAAAGAAGCAAGTAAGGAACAAAGGAAGGAAGAAGAAAGGAAGGAAGTAGGGAGGGAAGAAAGATGAAGTCATTGTGATTGTAAGGAAAACAAATTACCTGACATAGAAATGTCTCAGATATAGTAGCTTGTTGTGAGGTGAGCGGGCAGCTTTCCACTCAGAGGGTTTTAACTTAGTGTTTACAGGTTCAAGTCATTGTGGATCTACTAAATTTTTTGTGACCATGGATTAACTAAGGTACCTGAACTTTCATTAAGAGATTTATCTGGTTCTTCCTATTGCTTCTGCTTCTGGATATATTATGATTTACTAGGCACTGTGATAATTGACTTTATATGCCAACTTGACTGGAACACAGAATGTCTATATATCTGATTAAGCATTATTCTTGTTCTGTTTGTGAGGGTATTTTTGGATGAGATTAATATTCAAATTTTGGTAGATTGAGTGAAGAAGATTGCTATTCCCCAATAGGAGTGGGTCTCATTCAGCCAATGAAGGCCTGAATAGAAAAAAACGTGGGATAAGAAAGAATTTTTTTTCTGTTTTTGAGCTAAGATAGCACTTGCATCTGCTTTTGGACTCAGACTAGAACTTACATCATTGGATCTTCTGGGTCTCAGGCCTTTGAGCCAGAACTGGAACTATAACATAATCTTCCCTTGATCTATAGCTTGCCAACTATAGATCCTGATACATTTCAATCTCCATAGCTACATGAGAAAATTCTTTATAATGAATAAACATTTTATAAATATGCACCTTATGGAAATCATATTCACATATTCATGCCTTTTAGAGATGATAGAGAATTTAGAAACCATTTTAGTTTTTTAACAAATTCTAAGAACGTGATCAGACATTTGATTTGTTTCCTAAAATTTGAGACAGATCAAATAGAAACAGTGTTTGCCAATGCAACAAAGGCCCTAGGGAACATTTTGTGGAATGTTCCATATATGCAATTTTATATAGGCATGTATCCATTTTTTCATACCAAGGATGCTAAATTTCCATAAGTTTCCTTTTGCTTTTTCTACATGGAAGGTTTAAAATAAACAATTGTAGAGAAAGTAAATTATAAACCACTGTTTTCCCATCATTCAGCTTCAACAATTATCAACTCATAACCAATCTTATTTAATCTTCACCCTCCTCCATTATTTTGAAACAAATCCAAGACATAATGTCATTTCATGGATAAATGCCAAATAACTAATTTACAAATACATTTTTAGAACACAATCCTCTACTGATTTGAAGATTGCCTGTTTTTCCACATCAAATTGAATAATTGACATTAATTTTCTACTCTCACTTCCTTATGTATATTCTTTTGTGTATGGGAAAGAAATAAATCACTCTGCCTACTCCATAACCACATTTTTCTAGTTACATAGACTATTCTGAGTAGAAAGTAAAATTTTGATTCTGTGACTCTAGGCGAGGTTCTTGCTCTCTCTGTCTCAGTTTCTTCATCTATAAAAGAGAAAATATATGAGAATTAAACCTGTGACATGGCACTTAATACTGCTAGCAATTATTTTTTTTTACTAAATTTGAGAACTAGAGCTAGACTATGCAGGTAAAAATGATGATTCATCTATAATTCAATTCTTGTAGTAACACCAACAGCTGAGTACATAGCAGGTGCTGAGAAAAATGCTACCAAAAAGTAAAGAAGTCATCCTTTCCTCTTACCATCTAAACAATGCCAGGTGTCCTCGTGTGCCCTTATAATTGCCTTCTCCTGTGTCAAGGGAATAATGAGGCAGATTGATCCCCTCTCTAATGGCACACAGTTAGAATCTCAGCTTACGTCTGATGATAAATAATGAAGCAAGCTAACAGATCCTTCCTGAAGTCAATTATTCCAGTCCACAATTCTTAGTATTTCAAGGGTCCCTCAGTAGGGATGGTGTAGCTGCAGAAATGAGAGCAAAATGGAGAAATAAAGAAAAAAAAAAACAATTCCATCTGTCAAACTGATGATGGATGCTGTCCAAACCTGTGAACAAAACCTGAAGTGCTAATTCTATGCACTGCTGATGCCTTTAATTATGCGACTTTGACAGATGGAAATATCATTATGCGGTTTTTATTTAAGAAGCTCATGCAACTGTAGTTTTTGTGCCAAGGGTAATCAGTCACATTAAAGAATTTGCCAGAAAGTATAACTCTACCTTATTTATAGCTTACTAGGTCCTCATTATGCTTCATAAATGGACAGTCAAATAATCAAGCAAACACAAAATATACAGGACTGCAAATTACTACCCAGTGGTTACATGTCAGAACAGGCAGCGATTTTTAATCCACACAATGCTTTCCTGGCAGGCATTATGCAGTAAGCACTCTGCAGATAATTCCATGTTGAGGTAGGATTCCAAAGGTGTGAAATTTTTTCCACAGTCTGAGTTTCAGGTCTTCAAACCGTTACAAAACAATTTTTGGTTGCCCTAAATCCACTCCTCTTCATCCAGCTCGTAGTTATGGGGTTAGCCTGATTCTAAAGACGTTCATCATCTCCTCATGATAGTTCCCTGAAATACTGCCTTGACTATCACCTACATCAGTGTCTCATTTAGCAGTGAAATATCTCATCTAAGAATATTTTAGCTGCTTTGCTTTGGCGTCTCTAACTTGGTGATAGGCTACTCTACTCATCTCTCCAAACCCATACTGTGGATTTTTTTTTTTTTTAACAGAGGAGATCTAAGACCCAGAACTTGGGTACGTACCTCTGGGTAGTGAGTGGCCAGAGGAACCTTATCTTGCTCTCGTGACTTCCTCTCAGTCAAAGGCTTCATAATCATGAGGCTACTGAAGTTTCATGGCCACAGCTTCCTTTCCTTGCTCCTCTTGCCTCTGACTCACAAGCATACTCATTCCAGATTTTAGAACACGATTCACACATTTTCTCTACTTACAGATCTTCAGTGTATCCCTCCTCTCTAGAATAAAGCCTGAAGGTTAACATTGAAATTCCTCAGGACCTGACCCAAGTCAACCTTTCTTCTCCTCTTCCTCTACTTATTAACAAATTATGAGATCTAGCTGTAATGGACAATTAACTATTACCTGACTTCTATTTCTAATCTCCTTTTCCTTTGCACATTTCTATTTCTCTGCCTCAAACATCTAGGGTTCTTCAAACCTGGACTTCCTTTACAATGAAGGCAGGGAGACTCTTCTAATGGGGTCAACTTCAGTGCAGTTTCAAATGCTAGTCATGTGTAAGGATGTTATGCTCATTTGGCAAGAAGAATGTTTTAAATTGTTGCTCTTTCTATGTTTATTTTCCAAACAGACTGTCACTTTTACACATATAGCCAAATTGTGAGGTACCTGGGTTTGGGACTCTGAGACAAAGGAGCCAAATGTAAGGAACACAAGGAATAGCCTTTAACGGATTAAAGCTCTGATTCTGCCACTTGTGAGCTATGTGCTACTGGATAAGTGACTGAAACTCTGTGAACCCCACAGTTCCTTCATTCATAAAATATGGATGACAGTCTTCCATCTTACAAGTCTGCTGTAAGAACAAAATGGCATAATGAAGTAAATGTATCCAGAAAGTATAGATATTAGGATATTAAGTCTATCTTGTATCTTCAATGCTGAGCAAAGTGACTGGTAAGTATTTGGCATTTAATAATTTTTAATTAAATTAAGCTGTATTTATCTTCTCAATATTTAGCTTTGCCTATTAGCACTTCTGATGTTAGATAATGAATCTTTCATACTTAGTTCCTTAAAATTAAGAATAGGGATGTTTAGAACTTGCTGATACAAAAGATAACATTGTAAATCTGTATATCATTTAGCAATTAAAATGTCTGCAGTTGTGAACATGTGAATTTCAGTTGCATGCAGGCTTTTATGCAGTTTAAGTGACAGAGAACCCAGTTCTTGACAACCCAGTTAAGACATATCTGCCAATGTTATGACTGGAAACAATAGAAATAAGTGTCACCTAAATTTCAGTTCAAGAAACAATTCACCAATATAAAAGCATGTTTTAGAGAGGAAAGAAGATGGAGAAAAACAGCTTCAGAACTTGGGGAGGGAGATGAGTGTAGTGAAGACAACAATGATAATGGAAAGATGGACTCTAGGTCAACGTTTTGCCACAAAGTAGCTCTTCATTTTGGGCTCTTATTTGTAAATTCTGATATTGGAATAGATAATAATGTCACAAACTTTAGTGATCTGCAAATCATCTGGATGAATTTTGCCATAAATAAATACTGTGCACATTATTACTTACTAAATATTTCCTTTAAATTTAGTCATTTCTGTTTTACTCAAGCAAAATTGTTATAAATTGTTATAAAAATAAGCTAGAGGTCATTGCCATAGTAGAACACTGGAATCTGTTACCATAAATAGAGAATAACTGTGAAAATAAACAAAAATAGAGTTTTTTAACTTTTATTTAGTAAATATAAATTTCCAAAGTACAGTTTATGGATTACAATGGCTTCCCCCCCATAACTTCCCTCCCACTCGCACCCCTCCCATCTCCCGCTCCCTCTTCCATTCCATTCACATCAAGATTCATTTTCAATTCTCTTTATATACAGAAGATCAATTTAATATATATTAAGTAAAGATTTCATCAGTTTGCAACCACACAGAACATACAGTGTAAAATACTGTTTGAGTACTAGTTATAGCATGTAGTCACATTGGACAACACATTAAGGACAGAGATCCCACATGAGGAGTAAGTACACAGTGACTCCTGTTGTTGACTTAACAATTTGGCACTCTTGTTTATGGCGTCAGTAATCTCCCTAGGCTCTAGTCATGAGTTGCCAAGGCTATGGAAGCCTTTTGAGTTCACCGACTTCGATCTTATTCTAACAGGGTCATAGTCAAAGTGGAAGTTCTCTCCTCCCTTCAGAGAAAGGTACCTCCTCTTTCTTCGATGGCCCCGTTCTTTCTACTGGGATCTCACTCACAGAGACCTTTCATTTAGGTCCTTTTTTTTTTTCTTTCCCCAGAGTGTCTTGGCTTTCCATGCCTAAAATACCCTCATGGGCTCTTCAGCCAGATCCAAATAGAGCTATCTTATAAAAGCTTTTATCTAGATAAGGATTCCTGTTTAAAGACCTGAGCCTGAATCTGCTCTTTCTTTGATAAAAACAGGTTATCAAGAACTAAGGAGATGTTAAAGAAAAATAGCATGGCACTAATATTTTCTCCTTGATGTAGTCCAGATGTATTGAAAGAAAATTGAAAAGAAAATGACTTCCTCACTCCATTACCACTTATCAGTTATTGTCACATGCCACACTACCAGATACCATTGGATTCTCAGCGATGGTACAGACCCCCACCAGGCAATGTACATCAGCTTCCTTACATTTAATCCCACCTGACGTGTGACAAGCAGAGCAGAAATTAAAAGTTTATATACTAAGATCTACAGGTCAGGTTATAGGATAACGAAATACTTGTGGTTCCCTAATACTTTTGTTTATCTAGATGATTTCATCTGATAATCTTAGGAACTCACAATGGGTTTTCTGAATCTCTGAGTAATATTGTTAATTAGACAAAAGTCAAAATACTTCAACTTTGGGGACTATTTCCTCCACTTCCAAAACAATAGAGCACTTCATCTCATTTGGTAATCTCTGGAGTGAGAAGCACAAATCTGAGTAAATTCCAATCCAAACTCTTCATTCTCTGGATCTGTAGCCTTAAGAAAAAATGTTTAATTTCATTTGCTTCTATTTTATCATTTGAAAGATGAGACAAATAAGTCTTACTTTCCAGGATTGGTGTGAGAATTGAAGATAACACATGTAACTTATATAACATCTAATGGGATTTTTTAACTGATAGACTCTGCTCCTCCCGTTTGACAGACAACTGCTTCTTCTCCTGCAATGTCATCTGAATTTCTGAGACACAATCGTTATGATCAGAATAAATAGATTTGGCTGTGTTGGTTCTGGTTACAAAGGATATTGCTAACTAGGGCAAACTGGATACTATTGGTATTAATGATCCCTTTATTAACTTTATTTAGAATGCCTAAATGTTCCAATAGAATCCTATCCATGACAAGTTCAACAGGATGGGCAAGCCTGAGAACAGAATCTTGTCTTCAATGGAAAACCCATCTCCACCTTCCAGAAAAAATCCTAGCAATTTCAAATGAGGTGATGCTGGTCCTGAACACGTTGCATTGTCTTTAATATTTTTTATTAACCTGGAAAAGGGTGAGATTTTTGGTGGATGGAGCCAGAAACATCATCATTTCTACCTCTTCTGATGTCTTCCTGTTTCTGATGAGTGTGAACCATAAGTGTGACATTCCCTTACAGTTGCCAGAAATGCCTCCTGCACCACCAACTGCTTAGCTCTTCTGGCCAAGGGACTCATGACTACAGTTCACACCATCATTTATACCTAATGTTGGTCCATCTGGGAAATTGTGATGTGTAGGCTATAGGGATGCCCAAAACACCATACCTGTATCTATTGGTGCTGCAAAGACCATGAACAAGAACATGAATGAAGAGTACACTGTCATGGCCTTCAAGCCTCCATGAATGTGACCTGTCAAATATGGTGACATTAAGAAGGTGGTAAAGCACACATTGGAGAACCCAATAAAGGGCACCCTGGGAACACTGAGAATCACATTAATACATACACTTGTCTCCTACAACCTTAATAGTGATACTCACTTTCCCACCTTCAATATTAGGGCTCTCACTGCCCTCAATGACCCCTTTGTCAAGTTCATTTCCTGGTACATCAATGAATTTTGGTACAGTAACATGACTGTATAGTATATGTGGTCTCATGGAGTAAGCCCCCTAGTCCACCAGCCCAAGCAAGAGAACTAGGAAAAACAAGAAGCCCTTAACTACTGGAGAGTCCTTGCCCCAACTCAATTACCAAACCTAAGAAGAATGTTTACATTCTACTACTAGTTAATTATTTTAAAAAATGAAACTCAGAAAAAGCCAGATGGACGAGATGTTGAGGACACAGTATGGGCAAGTTGTGTGGATCTACATGACCTCTCATGTGTTCACCACTCCACAAGCTGTTTGATCCTATCCTTTGGGATCAGATGGAGACATCATTATTTAGGCATGACTGATTAAATCATTAGATATCAGTGATCAGTTCAAATTTCAGCCCTTCCACCATCTCTCTGATAAGCCAAGGGGATGGGATTGAAAGTTGCAATCTTCATTCACAGGTTGAGGCTATCCAAAGGCCCCAGTCATAAGTACTCTTATTAGCATATATAAATATGTATTATTTTGGTGATTCCAGAAAAAAGGGGAGTTGGCAAAGAAATTAAATCTATATTTCTTATTATGTCACACTCTGTAAAGTAAAACATAGCCAAATAACCTGAGAAAAAAACCCAAGGTCTCAAATTGAAGGTCCCTTTTTCCTCTAGTTTCTTCTTTTCTCTGTGTTATGTAGCTTTAAAATGATTCTAAACACTTACCTCATTTTCTATATGAGTGGTGTTTGTTGTGACACAAGCATGGAGGGTGAATCCCCTCCCGATGAGAATGTTATGTCACACATTACCAGACGACACAGATGAGTCATTGGTCTCAGCTACTGGACTCCAAGGCATAATAAGTACAGTCCAAGATTCAGACAGACACTTCAAGAGATTATGTTGTGGTGGGGCAACTCTCTGTTAGTCTTCCATCTATTATTTGAACTCTTGTCAGATCTCTGCTGTGTAGGTCAAGCCATCTCTTCCAAGAACGTTTCAAAGAAAAGTAAGCCTCAAAAATTCCATGATACTTTGCATGCACAGAGGCCTGTTTGTATGCTAATTGAGCAACTAGAGTTTAGTAGCTGGACTCTAAATGAAATTAGAAATCATTCACTATGTGGTTAATGTATATCACATGATGAGTGTATTCCCTGTGAGATTTGTTCTTTTTATTCTTCCCCTCTTTGAGCATTATGAAATCATTAAAAATCTTTATATAGGAATTAACTTTATGATTTCTGAAATCATACTTTCATCATCTCCTTGACCATGCAAAACACCCTTCCAGACAGAAGGCATTGCTCCCTCATTTGTGTCTTCTTTGCATTTGTACTTACATTATTCTAACATTTTGGAATAGTTTACCAAAATGCATATCTTTGTCAATGTCCTCCCTGTGAGCTCCTTAAAAGAACTATGTGCATACCACTTTTGTAATCAGTGTCTAGCAGGTCATCTAGTAGTACCTTGAATGGTTTCCATAAAGATAGCTTAACCTGAATTCGATTGAATTTGTTCTTCTGAAAGCAATGAAAGAAATGTAGCTTGCTTATATATAGTATAATTAGAGACACCAACAAAACTGTTTAGCATAACACTGCAAACTGAAGAGTTGTAATGCTGTTGCTGCATCTTTGTTTGCAAATGGAATTATATATATATATATAAATTCAAACATCTATTAAATTATAAATAATATAATACACATAGCAATGGAGAGACTACAGACTACGCTGCTTGAAATTTCCTTTGCATTTTGAGCTTTATGAAGAAAGTAAGAGCTATATTAAGAATGCTACACTGAAATTGCCAACATACTTAGTTATTGGGAGAATTCGCTAAGATGTAGAATTATGCAAATAATACATGAAATTGATCAAACATAAAGAATAAACAAAATAGAATTAACCCAAACTTGCCACCCCAAAATCCATCAAGGGCCTTGCTTTGCTTCCCTGGGGATTTTTTTTTTTTTTTTGTCTCTGCAAGATACTTGGGACCAAGTAAGAGATAATTCATTTCAAAATGAGATGTCCTATTTTTGGAGTACTGCCCTAAATTTCTCTTTTGCCTATAATAATCTATTGTCCTTGATACCAAAAATAGTATTGGTCTGGAATTATTTAAAACTCTTTAGCAGAAGGCAGTAATGCAGCCTGCTGAACTTCTTAGAATAAAAGAAGTTATGTTTTATTTAAAGAGAACTTTGAAACTATCTATAGCAATAGGTTAAACAATAGTTTTGTTCTTTCATTTTTATTTTCTCAGAATTAACAGGGGCCCCAAGTACTAAATTTCAGGGCATAAAACTGACTTGATAAAAAGTAACTGATAGGTCTATGTTGGAAGACTCACTTCAAAAATAGCAGACCCATAAGCAATCATTTTAGAACACTGATGATCATTTAAATTGGATGATGCCAGGATACCAGAAGGGGCCACTTATTTTTGTTCAAGTTTGGCTTAATGGCAGACCCAATTCTGGGTAACTTGACTTCTTTACTGTGATGCTCTTCAATTATTTAAAGGGTGTATTAACTTTCTGTCGCTACTATAAAAACTTAGCACAAATATTTAGTGGCTTAAAACAACACAATTTTACATTCTTCGAATTCTGAAGAAGTCTTGTAAGATTCACTGGGCTAAGGTTAAGGTGTAGGACAGAGAGACTCCTACTACAGGCTCTAAAGAAAGTTTCCATTGTCTTGCCTTTTTGAACTTTTAGTGGCAACTGGCGCAACCTGTAGCTCCTTCCTCCATCATTCAAGCATATAATCCCAGGCTTTGCATTATCATATTACCTCTTCTATTCTGTGCAGATCGACCTCTGAGTCCTCTTGAAAGGATACACATGATTACATTTAAGACCTACTTGCTTGGGGCCAGTGCTGTGGCATAGCAGGTAAAGCTGCCTCCTGCAGTGCCGGCATCCAATATGGTACCTGTTTGAGTCCTAGCTACTCCACTTCCAATCCAGCTCTCTGCTATGGCCTGGGAAAGGCCTTGGGCCCCTGCATCCATGTGTGAAACCCGGAAGAAGCTCCTGGCTCCTGGTTTTGGATAGGCTCAGCTCCGGCCATTGCAGCCATTTGAGGAGTGAACCAGAGGATGGAAGACTCTCTCTCTTCTCTCTCTCTCTCTCTCTCTCTCTCTGCCTCTCCTTTCTCTGCATAACTGTGACTTTCAAGTAAAATAAATAAATCTTTTAAAAAAAGAACCACTTGCATTATCCAGGATATCTCCCTATCTCAAGATTTTAATCAGATCTGCAAAGTTATTTTTTTCCATATACAGTAATCATGGGTTCTGAGGATTAGGACAGGGAATTTTTTTTTTTTGACAGGCAGAGTGGACAGTAGAGGGAGACAGAAAGAAAGGTCTTCCTTTTTGCCGTTGGTTCACCCTCCAATGGCCGCTGCAGTAGGCGCGCTGCAGCCGGCGCACCGCGCTGTTCCGATGGTAGGAGCCAGGTGCTTCTCCTGGTCTCCCATGAGGTGCAGGGCCCAAGAACTTGGGCCATCCTCCACTGCACTCCCTGGCCACAGCAGAGAGCTGGCCTGGAAGAGGGGCAACCGGGACAGGATCGGTGCCCCGACCGGGACTAGAACCTGGTGTGCCGGCGCCGCAAGGCAGAGGATTAGCCTACTGAGCCGCGGCGCCGGCCCAAAGGACAGAGAAATCTTTAGGGAGGTGGGATAATGCACATTATTCAGCCTGCCACAAAATACTAGCAAGTAGAAGAGAAGTAATCTTATTTTTTGTGAACATGATTAATAGTGGCAAGATGGAGTCTTGAATTTTGAAAAAGAGTGCTTTAGATTATCAGCACTTTCCAAAAGTAGAGATGACTCCCTTGGGTCTGTGAGACGATGTTAAACAGTAGTTATAACCATGGCAGCATAATAAAACATTTGGGACATTCTAAATTGAAGTGCTAGGCAGAAAACTAGTTTTAAAAGAAAAATAGCCCCACAAGGAAACTGGGAATGGTTAAGAAGTTGAGGAAGGAGGAGGACTTAGGAAAATATTTCCTTAGAGTGGACTTTTATCCTCTCTCTGCCTAGAAAGAAAGGAGTAGAGGGTGTACATGCATTTACAATCAGCCTAGTGGGAATGGGCTTCAACAAGATCTCTAAAAGTACAGAGGTGCCTTAGACAGGTATGTGACACATACAGCAAGAGGTTATCAATCTTCATGGGTTATGTAGAATGAAACAGCTGTGGAGTTGGTGTTGTGGCATAGTGGGTAAAGCCACTGCCTGAGACACTGACATCCAATATGGGTGCCAGTTCCTGTCCTGACTGCTCCACTTCTGATCCAGCTCCCTGCTAAGGTTCCTGAGAAAGTAGTGGAAGATGTTCCAAATGTTTGGGCCCCTGCACTCTCATTGGAAACTCAGAAGAAACTCCTAGCTCCTCCTGCCTTCATCCTGGCCCAGTCCCAGCTTTTTGGCCATTTGGGGAGTGAACCAGCAGATGGAAGAGCTCTCTCTCTCTCTCCTCTCTCTGGAACTCTTCCTTTCAAATAAATAAAATAATCTTTTTTTTAAAAAAAAAAAGAAAGAGCTGCTCTGTGTCAGATGCACCTGCTCTTTCTCTAATGGTGACTGAAATGTGTCTGAAGCTCAGAGAACATTTGTGGAATCTTCAACATGGATCTTCCTAAAAAGTGAGGGGAGCACAGTGAGGTTCAGGACTGGGGGGAATCACTGGAAAATCTATAACCGAGGAAGGAGGTAGAACAGCCAGCAAAAGTATGGGGCTGCTGACAGCCTGTGTGTCACCTCAGAAAGGTCTGGCCAAACTGCCTCTAAAGAACCCGTTAGGTCTGTCTGCTTGGGGACTGCTAATGTTAATCATTAGTGAGAACCATGGACTGTGGAACCACCCTAAGGCAGTGCTTGTGAAACATGGGCAGATCCACATTCTGTGAGGTTTTATGCTTAAAGAATTTGAGACGTTCTCTTTAAGAAAAGAATAAAGCATTACAAATATAGTCAGTAGAAGGTCTTGGAAATGGTCTTTTCAAAGACTCTGACTTGAGTAGATGGATAGTAAGTCCTGAAGTACAAATGCTATGCTCAGTTTCCCATTTTTTCTTTCTTCTTGTATTCCAACTCCAGAAGGATCTAAGACCAAAGCTAAGTAGGTGGATCAGGAAGATAGAGACAGTTCACCCACTGCAGGGCATTGTTGAAGTGGGGTAAGTGGAAAAGAGTCTCGCTTTTGCACACATATTGAAATGTGGTCTAATATATTTAATTGGATATTTAATTACAGGATTGAGAATGTCATTTAGACACCTAAAAAGACTATCTCATTGTACATAACCTACACATGACCAGAAACATCATGGGTTCTGCCATAGTTTCTGTTCAGGGGCCAAAGAAAGCTTCCCCTATTGAATACATTATAAAGTATCAGTGGGATCTAAGACATGAAATTTTGTTTTGATTACATTCTATGAGCAGTATTGGTCCACATATACAGTACAGGTCGTGGTTAGTTCTTCACCACTACCATGAGCAGGGAATGGAGTTGGTGATAGCTTGTCACTCACATTGTAGGAGAATTTTAAGTAGTTGATGTGTAGTTACACAAGGTGATCTTTCAAGTTGTTCCTAGCTCTGATGCTTTCTTGTTCTACAATATTTGAGTGCTGATTTGAGAAACTTTTCTAAGAAGAGTTTTGACAGAAAGAATAAAAAAGCAAGCAAAAGGATGTGGAATGCTCCCTCCCTCCCCGTCTCTCCAATAAATAAATGATAAGGTAAGTAAGTACATAAGTAAATTAAATAAATTCAAAGATAAAGACTAAATTCTAAAAGAAGCCATATGAACAAAATCAATTTCCTATGGAAGAGCAAAGCAAAGAGTGACAAAAGACTTCTCCCTAGAAAACATGAAAGCAAGAAGAGAATGAAATGAAATAGTTCAAGTGTAGAGGAGGAAAAAAAAACCTCACAGCCTAGAATCATTTACCCTGCAAAATTATCCCTTAAAAGCAAAGGAGAAATGAAGTTTTCTCTAATGTGCAAATATGAGCAACCTTCAAAAAGTTTGTGGAAATGTATACTATCAATTAATTTCATTTTCTATAAGCTTTTTGAAGTCCTTTCATATTTCCACATTGCAGCAAGTATTAAAAGAAGTTATTTAGAAAGGTGGAATGTGATACAGGTCAGAAAGCTGAACCTATATAAAGAAAATATGAGCATCAGAAAAGGAGTAACAGAAGTTAAAAAATGTTCTTTCTTCTTACTTATAATTGAACTAACAATTTGTTCAAAATAATAAAAGCGACAATAAATCCAATTGTGTGTGTGTGTGTGTGTGTCTGGTTATATAGAAGTGAAATGAATGTAAGCAATGATATAAAGGATGGGTGAATTTAGAGTTATTTTGTAATTAAAATTAGAATGGTGTGATTTCAAAGTGAACTTGGATTGGTTATAAGTGTATATCTCAAACTAAAGGACAAACACTACAAAAAGCAGAAAAAGAAGTATAACCAATAATCTTAAAACAGGAGAGAAAATAGAATCACAAAGAGTATTCAATTAAGATTATAAAAGGAAAAAAAGAGTGGAATAAAAAATCCTAACAAAGAAAAAATACTAACAAAGAATAAAGGCAACAAATTTAAGACAGAGACAAACATGTTGTATAGGATTCCTATTTTATCAAAAATAAGTTTAAACATCATTGATTCTAGCACACCTATTGAAAGAGACTGTCAGGTTTAAAAAATAATACCCAAATATATGTTGTGCACAAGGAACTTTCTTTAAATATAAAGATACACTTATATTAGAAGTAAGTGGAGGAGTTGGGTGTTTGGCTTAGCAGTTAAGATGTCTGTGTCCCATACTGAAGTACATGGCTTGATACCTGGCTCTGGCTCCTAATTCTAGTTCCTGCTATTGCAGACCCTGGAAAGCAGCAGTGATGGCTCAAGTAGTTGGATTCCTGCCATCTATATGGGAGCCCTGGATCCAGTTCTTAGATTCTACCTTCAACTCAGCCCGGCCCCAGCTGTTGCGGGCAGCTTGAGAGTAAAACAGCAGATAGGAACACTTTTTCTGTCTCTGTTTCTCTCTATCTGTCTGATTCTCAAACAATTACACTTTTTTTGAAAATAATGCTCCTAAATCTGTGTATATGAAATACATGATATATATTCACTTTATGAAAAACTTTTATAAATAAAAATTATAAAATTTTATGAATAAAAATTATAAAATAAGTAAAAGAATGTGCAAATAAATATAATAATAAAAAAGTGAATGGATCAGCAAAGACATGCCATGCTGATATTCTTCAAAAAGATAGTGATAGTATCAATATTTTTAGATGAAAGAAAGTTATAAGTTTAAAAAGGTGGTTCTAGTGAAGCAATATATATAATAAATAACTAATACTATAAGTAAAATCACTTCACTGAATCATATAATGGAAACGATAATGTATTCTTTCCTCATTGCCATGAATTCCCTACTTTGTGATACTAAAAATTCTGTTTTTAAGAAAAACTAATATAAATGTGTATGCATATAATGTCTACATTTGAAATGAATGTGGCAAAATTTTAAAAATCTGTTACATTTTAAAACTAAAAAAAAACTTATTTCACTTTCCCCTCAAAAAAGATGATTACATAATAGTGAAGAGGTCAAATCTGTAAGAAGACACAACAATCTTTAATGAGTAATGCATAAAAGTATGGCATCAAATTACATGAGCAAAACCTGAGAGAAATAGAAGCAAAAAGAAGAAATAGGTGAATCTATTATCATAGTTGGAGACTTAACATTTCTTTATCAGAAATGGAAGATCCAGCAGCCACAAAATCAGAAGAAAATAATTGAACTCAACAAAACATCAATCATCTGAATATAATTGAAACTGATAGAGTTTTTCACTCCATAATAGCAGCACATTCATTCTTCTAAGCACACATGGAACATTCAAGACAGACCACATTCTGGGCCATAAAGCATATGTCAGCAAGTCTAAAAGAAAATAAATCAACAATGCTCTCAGACTGTTGTGAACTTAAACTAGAAATTGATTACAGAAAGCTAACTGGAAAATCACACTTCTTAATAACATGACTCAAAGAAGAAATATCAGAGGGATTTTAAAATATCTTGACCTGGAAAAAAATGAAAACATGACTTACAAAACTTTGTGGGGTGCAACAAAAACAGTATTTATAGAGAAATTTATGATACTGAACTCATATAGCAGAAAAAAAGAAAGATCTAAAATAAATTATCTAAGTTTACTCCTTAGAAAACTAGAAAAAGAACAAAATAAATCCAAAATAAGCCAAAGAAAAGAAGTAACAAAAATCTGAGCAGAAATCAATGAAATTAAAAACAGGAAAACAATATAATACATCAGTGAAACCAAATGCTGGTTCTTTGAAAACATTAATAAAAGCACTAAGGCTCTTTCCAGGCTAAGAAAAAGAGAGGACATAATATACTAAATATGTAAATATACTAAATATGTAAAGGGACATCACTGCATACTTTGTTGAAATAAAGAGAAGTACACAATGAATCCCTCTATATCCACTCATTTGAAAACCTAAAGAAAACAAAACAAAACAAAAATCAATCCATTGTGATACAATGTGCAATTCTCACACAAGAATAAACAGAAAGTATGGACAGACATATATCTATTAAAGAAACTAAATCAGTCATTCAAGTTATGGACTGGATATCTCTGTCCACCCAAAACTCAAGGTGTTAAAAGCCTAGGGTTACCTTTACAACCATTAAGTAAACTGAAAATAGATCTTTGCAAAAATGGAGTGGGAATGGGAGAGAGAGGGAAAAGAAGGGTTGGAGCATGGGCAGGAGGGAGGTAGAGTGGGAAGTATCACTATGTTGCTAAATTTGTATATATGAAATACATGAAATGTACATAACTTAAATAAAATAAAATAAACCCTAATCCTGGTGCTGTGGTGGACTAGGTTAAGCCTCCACCTCTTGAGCTGGCAGCCCATGTGGGTGCTAGTTCAAGCCTAGGCTGCTCCACTTTCAATCCAGGTATCTTCTAATGGTCTGGGAAACAGTGGAGGATGGCCCAAGTGCTTCAGACCCTGCACACATGTGGAGGCCCCGAAGAAACTCCTGGCTCCTGGTTTTGGATCAGCTCAGCTCCTGCCTTTGTGGCCATTTGCAGAGTGGACCAGGGAATGGAAGACCTCTCTGTCTATCTCTACCTCTCTCTCTCTTTTTTTTTTTTCCTGTAACTTTGGCTCTACGATAACTAAATAAATCTTAAAACAAAGAAACAAACAAAACCTTAATCCTTTAATGTGATGATATTAAGAAGTGGGACATTTGAGGAGCAGTTAGGTCATGAAGGGATAATCCTCAAAAATGAGATTAGTGCCAATATAAAGGAGATTACAGGGGCTCTCCTGTCCCTTTCTGTGAAGGCACAATAAGAAGGTAGTGATCTTCAACCTGGGAGAGGGCCTTCATTGGAAACTGACCATGCCAATAATGTTACCTGGAACTTCTAGTCTCCAGACTCTGAGAAATCAATTCTTGTTGTTTATAGATATATGATCTGAAGTAATTTGTTATAGAAACCTGAATTGACTAAGAAAATTAACAACCTTCCAAATCAGAAAGTTCAAAACCCAGATGGATTCACTTGTGAATTCTACCAAACATTTTAGGAAGAAATTATACCACTATCTTCAACCTCTTTAGGAAAATGGAAACAAAAAGACTACTTTCAAAGTGACCTTATGAGGCCAACATAGTATACAAAGACATTATAAGAAAAGAATACTTCAGATCAATATTTCCCCTGAACGTTGACACAAATGTCCTTAAAATATTAGCAAATCAAATCAAACAATACATAAAAGAATTATACACTATGGTCAGGTGAGAGTCAATCCAGATGTGCAAAGATGAGTCAACACTTGAAAATAATAATGTAATCTCAAACATCAATAGGCCAAAAAGAAAAAACCCACATAATCATAAAATAGATGCTGACAAATCATTTAACAAAATCTTGCTTTCATCATGATTAAAAACTCTCAGTACATCTTTTTAATTTGATAAACATCTACCAAAAAGTAAAAAAAAAAAAGCTAACATCACACTTACTGTGAGAAACTAGGAGCTTTCCCACTAATTATAACAAGCAATGCCAGGAGGTCTCCTCTCTCCACAGCTTTTCAACAACATACTGGAATTCCTAACTAAGGCAATAAGAAAAGTAAATGAAAGGCATATAAATTGGAAAGCAATAAATAAAATTTAAAAGATGACAAGATTTTCTGTGTATAATGTCCAAAAAATGGTCAAAAAATCTTTCCTGGAACTAATAATCAATTATAGGAAGGGGTAGGATATAAAATTAATATATACAAGCCTATCAATTTTCCACTTAACACAAATGGAAATTGTAAATATAATACCATTTTCATTTATACCCTTAGAGTAAGATAGTTAGACACAATTGTAACAAAATATATGCATGATCTATATGAAGAATGTTAAGGAACTGATAAAAGATATTAAAATAAATAAATGGAGAGATATTCTGTACTCAAGGATAGGATGACTCTATACTGTCAAGATGTCAGTTCTTCCCAACTGGATTTATAGATTTAGTGCAATTCCAATCAAAATCCCAGCAAGGTATTTCATAGATATTGAGGAGCTAATTTTAAAGTTTATATGGAGAGGTAAAAGACCCAGAATAGCCAACAGAGAACTGAAGAAGAACAAAGTTAGAGAACCCACAACATGTGACCTCAAGATTTACTATAAAATCATGGTCACCAAGCCAGTGTGGTATTGGTGAAAGAAGAGAACTGATACCATGTAATAAAGAACCCAAAACTAGACCCACATAAATATGCTCAACTGATCTCTGACAAAGGAGCAAAGTTAATACAATGAAGATGGTCTCTCAAAAAATGGTATTAAAGCAGGTGCACATTCACAAGCCAAAAAGAAAAATAAAAAGTGACTCCAGACACACATCTTATATCCTTCACAAAATGAATCTAGACTGCAATGTAAAATGCAAATATATAAATCACCTAGAAGATAACAAAGGGAAATTTCTAGATGACCTTGGGTTTGGTGATGACTTTTTAGATACAACACCAAAGGCATAATCCATGGAAGAAAGAATTTATGGCTTGGACTTCATTAATGCTAAACAATTTCCCTTTGCAAATGACACCATCAAGAGAATGAGAATATAAGGCACACACAGATTGTGGGAAAATATTTATTAAAAAGGCTGTTATTCAAAATAATTTGAGGATTTTAAAAACTCAACAATATGATTTATGGTTCCCTCTCATTCTATAGGCTATGGTTTCATCTTGTTGATGAAGTTTTTTAGTTTGAAGTAGTTCCACATTTATTTTTTATTTTGTCGTAAGATATGGTGTGATTTTCAAGGCCAGCACCGCGGCTCACTAGGCTAATCCTCCACCTGTGGCACCGGCACACCAGGTTCTAGTCCTGGTCCAGGTGCCAGATTCTGTCCCGGTTGCCCCTCTTCCAGTCCAGCTCTCTGCTGTGGCCTGGGAGTGCAGTGGAGGATGGCCAAAGTCCTTGGGCCCTGCA
Source organism: Lepus europaeus (assembly GCF_033115175.1). NCBI lineage: Eukaryota > Metazoa > Chordata > Mammalia > Lagomorpha > Leporidae > Lepus > Lepus europaeus. Next base: position 99,601,080 of record NC_084828.1, on the reverse strand, counting down.
CCCGCATGGGAGACCAGAAGCACCTGGCTCCTGGCTTCAGATCAACGTGGTGAGCCGGCTGCAGCGCACCGGCTGCAGCAGCCATTGGAGGGTGAACCAATGGTAAAGGAAGACCTTTCTCTTTGTCTCTACCTCTCTCACTATCCACTCTGCGTGTCAAAAAATAAATAAATAAATAAGAGGAAAAAAAAGATATTATGGTGTGATTTTTAAAAAATTTACTGACAAGGCCAAGATAAAGCAGCTTCCCCCTATATTTTCTTCTAGGAGTTTATGATTTCTAATTTATAGTTAAGTTTTTAATCCATTTGAGTATACTTTTATGGAAGGTATGAGATAAGGTTCTAATTTATTACTTTTTTGTGTGGATATTCAATTTTTTCAATACCATTTATGAAGAGACTTTCTATGTATCTTCTTGGATGTCTTACTGATAATTAGTTGACTGTATATGCTTGGGTTTATTTCTGGGCTTTCTGACTGTTCTTTTGTCCTATGTGCTTGTTGTTGTACCAGTGCTATGCTGTTTTGATCTCTGTATTTTTGCAATACACTTTAAAGTCAGGATATGTCTACAACATTATTGTTCTTCCTCCAGATGATTTTTGATATTCAAGGTCTTTTGTGGTTCCATATATATATATTTTTTAATTTTTGACAGGCAGAGTGGACAGTGAGAGAGAGACAGAGAGAAAGGTCTTCCTTTTGCCGTTGGTTCACCCTCCAATGGCCGCCGCGGTAGCGCGCTGCAGCCGGCGCACCGCGCTGTTCCGATGGCAGGAGCCAGGTGCTTATCCTGGTCTCCCATGGGGTGCAGAGCCCAAACACTTGGGCCATCCTCCACTGCACTCCCTGGCCACAGCAGAGAGCTGGCCTGGAAGAGGGGCAACCGGGACAGGATTGGTGCCCCGACCGGGACTAGAACCCGGTGTGCCGGCGCCGCAAGGCAGAGGATTAGCCTGTTGAGCCACGGCGCCGGCCATGGTTTCATATATATTTTAAAATTATGTTTTCTATTTGTGTGAAAAATGTCATTAGAGTTTTGATAGAAATTGAGCCCAATCTTTATATTGTTTTGGGAAGTATGAACATTTTAACACTATTGTCTTCCATTCCATGAAGACAAAATATCTTTCCATGTGTTTGTGTCTTCAAGTTCTATCAAAAATATTTTAAAGTTTTAAATGTACAGATCTTTCATTCATTAGTTAAATTGATTCCTAAGTGATTTTTTGTTTGTTGTTATTGTTAATGGGATAATTTTCTTTATTTCTTTTCTGGATGAATCAATATTGGTATAAATAAATGCATACAAAGATTTTATATGTTAATTTTGAATCATTCAACTTTTCTGAATTTATGATTTCTAACAGCCATTTAGAATTTTGTAATAACATGTGATACTTCTACATTTATAAGGAGTACAATGCACATTTTAACACATGTAGATAACTTTAACTGGCTTTCATAAGGCAGCTCAGGCTTTCCATTTCCTTATCCGTTCCTATGGTTCAGAGCCCACAGGCTACCGTGTTCTAGTTCTTCATGCAGAATCGAGTATGTCATTGTCATCATGAGCTGTAGTCACCTCACTGTGCTAGCAGTTTTTGTGTAGAGTCTTTACAGTGTTCTGTATATAGGATTGTGTCATATGCTTCATCCTTTCCAATTTGGATAAGCTTTATTTCTATTTCTTTTCTGATTGATCTTACCAGTATTTCTAATAGGACACTGGATATAAATGGTGATAATGAGCATCTTTGGATGGAAAGCAGGGGGAAAAAAAGCTTGTGGTGTCTCCCTATTGATTATAGTTTACACTATGGACATTCATAAATGGTCTTTATTATGTTGAATAAATTTCCCTATATACTTAGATTTTTGAGAGTTATATCAAGAATGTATATTGCATTTTATGAAATGTTTTTCTACATCTGTCAAGATGATCATGTGGGTTTTACCTTCACTTTTGTTAATTTTGTGTACCACATTTAGTAATTTGCCTATATGTAACAAATTTTGCACCCTTATAGGAATAAATTTCACTTGGGTATGATGTTTAATCTCTCTTTGAGCTGTTCAATTCATTTGGTGTTATTTTTTTCTTTTTAAATTTTATTTAAGGTATACAAACTTCATGTATTTCCTACATACAGATTCAGGAACACAGTAATACTTCCCACCTTACCCTTACTCCTGCCTATCCTTCTTTCTCCTACCTCTCCTGCTCCCACTTCTAAGTTTTACAAAAGTCTTTTTTCAGATTACATTATACCCATAAGATTAACCCTACACTAAGTAAAAGGTTCAAAAGAGTATGAAGAAAAAAAAAAAAAACACTGTTCCTCAACAGTTGAGACCAGGGGTGGAAACAATCACCGAACCTCAAAATGACAATTTTATTAAAGACTTTTGCATCTGTGTTTGTCAGTGATATTGAGACATAGTTTTCTTTTCTTTTGGCTGCTTCACCCAGCTTTGACATAGGATGATTGTGGCCTTCTAAAATGACTTTAGAAGCTTTCCCTGCACTTCCAGATTTTGGAAGAGTTTAGATAGTGTTGGTATTAGTTCTACTCTCAAGATTCAGTGGAATTCTGCCATGAAGTCATGTGGTCATGGACTTTTCTTTTTAGGAGATATTTACTTCAAACTAACATAGAGAGAGAAATAGTACCACAGTAATACTAGAAGACCTCAGTACTCCAATGAATAATGGATAGATAACCCATAAAAAAGTACAGAAATATTGCACTTGAGATATAGTTTAAACAAAATATTCCTAACAAGCAAATACAAAGCATATTATCCAACAGCAGCACAATATATATTCTTGTTAAGTGCATCTATCTACATGATATATTAGGTCACAAGTCTTAATAATTTTTTTAGACTTTTATTTAATTAATATAAATTTCCAAAGTACAGCTTATGGATTACAATGGCTTCCCCCCCTCCATAACTTCCCTCCCAACGGCAACCCTTCCCTTTCCCACTACCTCTCCCCTTCCATTCACATCAAGATTCATTTTCAATTCTCTTTATATACAGAAGATCGACTGAGTATATATTAAGTAAAGATTTCAACAGTTTGCACCCACATAGAAACATAAAGTGAAAAATACTGTTGGAGTACTAGTTATAGCATTAAATCACAATGTACAGCACATTAAGGACAGAGATACTACAAAAAAAAAAACAAGTTTTTTTTTTCATTTTCAATTATCTTTATATACAGAAGATTGATTCAGTACATACTAAGTAAAGATTTCATCAGTTTGCACCCACACAGACACACAAAGTGTAAAAATACTGTTTCAGTACTAGTTATAGCATTACTTCACATTGGACAACACATTAAGGACAGATCCCACATGAGACGTAAGTACATAGTGACTCCTGTTGTTGACTTAACAATTTGACACTCTTGTTTACAGCGTCAGTAATCTCCCTAGGCTCTAGTCATGAGTTGCCAAGGCTATGGAAGCCTTTAGGATTCGCCGACTTCGATCTTATTCTGACAGGGTCATAGTCAAAGTGGAAGTTCTCTCCTCCCTTCAGAGAAAGGTACCTCCTTCTTTGATGGCCCCGTTCTTTCCACTGGGATCTCACTCGCAGAGATCTTTCATTTAGGTCTTCTTCTTTTTTTTTTTTTTTCCAGAGTGTCTTGGCTTTCCATGCCTAAAATACTCTCATGGGCTCTTCAGCCAGATCTGAATGCCTTAAGGGCTGATTCTGAGGCCAGAGTGCTATTTAGGACATCTGCCATTCTATGAGTCTGCTGTGTATCCCACTTCCCATGTTGGATCGTTCTCTCCCTTTTTGATTCTATCAGTTAGTATAAGCAGACACTAGTCTTGTTTGTGTGATCCCTTTGACTCTTAGACCTATCAGTGTGATCAATTGTGAACTGAAGTTGATCACTTGGACTAGTGAGATGGCATTGGTACATGCCACCTTGATGGGTTTGTATTGGAATCCCCTGGCACATTTCTAACTCCACCATTTGAGGCAAGTCAGCTTGAACATGTCCCAAATTGTACATCTCCTCCTCTCTTATTCCCACTCTTATATTTAACAGGGATCACTTTTCTGTTAAAATTTAAACACCTAAGAATAATTGTGTGTTAATTACAGAGTTCAACCACTAGTACTAGAACAAAAAAAAATACTATAATGGATGAAGTATTTCATTGCATTGTACATCAACAGTCAGGACAAGAGCGCATCAAGTCACTGTTTCTCATAGTGTCTAATTCATTTCAACAGGTTTCCCCTTTGGTGCTCAGTTAGTTGTCACCGATCAGGGAGAACATATGATATTTGTCCCTTTGGGACTGGCTTAATTCACTCAGCATAATGTTTTCCAGATTCCTCCATCTTGTTGCAAATGACCGGGTTTCATTGTTTTTTACTGCTGTATAGTATTCTATAGAGTACATGTCCCATAATTTCTTTATCCAGTCTACTGTTGATGGGCATTTGGGTTGGTTCCAGGTCTTAGCTATTGTGAATTGAGCTGCAATAAACATTGATGTGCAGATGGCTTTTTTGCTTGCCAAATTAATTTCCTTTGGGTAAATTCCAAGGAGTGGGATGGCTGGGTTGTATGGTAGGGTTATGTTCAGGTTTCTGAGGAATCTCCAGACTGACTTCCATAGTGGCTTAACCAGTTTGCATTCCCACCAACAGTGGGTTAGTGTCCCTTTTTCCCCACATCCTCTCCAGCATCTATTGTTGGTAAATTTCTGAATGTGAGCATTCTCACCGGGGTGAGGTGAAACCTCATTGTGGTTTTGATTTGCATTTCCCTGATTGCTAGTGATCCTGAACATTTTTTCATGTGTCTGTTGGCCATTTGGATTTCCTCTTTCTAAAAATGTCTATTCAGGTCCATCTCTTAAGTTGGTTGTTTGTTTTGATGTTGTGGAGTTTCTTGATTTCTTTGTAGATTCTGGTTACCAACCCTTTATCTGTTGCATAGTTTGCAACTATTTTTCCCATTCTGTCGTTTTCCTATTCACTTTCCTGACTGTTTCTTTCGAAGTACAGAAACTTCTCAATTTGATGCAATCCCAAATGTTAATTTTGGCTTTGACTGCCTGTGCTTCTGGGGTCTTTTCCAAGAAGTCTTTGCCTGTACCTATATCTTGCAGGGTTTCTCCAATGCTTTCTAATAATTTGATGGTGTCTGGTCATAGATTTAAATCTTTAATCCATGTTGAGTGAATTTTTGTGTAAGGTGTAAGGTAGGGGTCTTGCTTCATGATTCTGCATGTGGAAATCCAGTTTTCCCAGCACCATTTATTGAATAGACTGTCTTTATTCAAGGGATTGGTTTTGGATCCTTGATCAAATATAGGTTGGCTGTAGATGTTTGGATTGATTTCTGGTGTTTCTATTCTGTTCCATTGGTCTATCCATCTGTTTCTGTACCAGTACACAATTTTTTTTGAAAGACAGAGTTAGACAGAGAGAGAGACAGAGAGAAAGGTCTTTGGTCTCCCATGCTTGTGCAAGGGCCAAGCACTTGGGCCATCCTCCACTGCCTTCCCGGGTCACAGCAGAAAGCTGGACTGGAAGAGGAGATACAGGGACATAATCCGGCACCCCAACTGGGACTAGAACCGGGGGTGCTGGCACCACAGGCGGAGGATTATCCTAGTGAGCCGCAGTGCTGGCCTAGTCTTAACAAATTTAAGACTGAAATCATATAAATTATGTTTTCTGACTACAATTTTATAACATTAGATTAATGACAGGAGAAAAACCAGATATTTCAAAATATGTTGCAATTAAGCAGCAAAAAGCTCATGAGAGTATTTTGGGCATGGAAAATCAAGACACTCTGGCAACAACTACAATGACAACAACAACAACAACTAAACTAAATGAAAGATCTCTGTGAGTGAGATCCCAGTGGAAAGAATGTGCTATCAAAGAAGGAGGTACATTTCTTTGAAGGGAGGAGAGAACTTCCACTTTGACTATGGCCTTGTCTAAATAAGATCAGAGTTTGCGAGCTCAAAAGGCTTCCATAGCCTTGGCAGCTCATGACAAAAGCCTCAGGTGATTACTGACATCATAAATAAGAGTGTCAATTGTTAAATCAACAACAGGAGTCACTGTGCACTTACTCCTCATGCAGGGTCTTTGTCCTTAATGTGTTTTACTATGTGAATTAATGGTATAACTAGTACTCAAACAGTACTTTACACTTTGTGTTTCTGTGTGGGTGCAAACTGTTGAAATCTTTACTTAGTATATACTAAATTTATCTTCTTCTGTATGTAAAGAGAATTGAAAATGAATCTTGATGTGAATGGGATGGGAGAGGAAGTGGGAGATGGGATGGTTGTGGGTAGGTGGGAGGTTATGGGGGCGAAAAGCTGCTATAATTCAAAAGTTGTACTTTGGAAATTTATATTTATTAAATAAAAGTTTAAAAAAAAAGAAATTAAGCAGCCATCCTGAACAACCAATGAGCCAAAGAAGAAATAAAAAAGAAAGCAAAAAATTATCTTGTGATAAGCTAAGATAGAAACAAAACATATCAAAACTTATAGGATGAATGAGAAGCATTTCTAAGAGGTAAGTTCAGAGTGATAGATGCATATATTAATAAAGAAGAAAATTTTGAACAAACAAGCTAACATTTCACCTAAAGGCATTAAAAAGGAACAAACTAAACTCAAAGGTAGTAGAAGAAAGTAAATAATAAAGATCAAAGCAAAAACAAATCAAATAAAGAATAGGAAAACTATAGAAAAATGAAACTAAACAAAATGAAGAAATGATTTTTTTGTTGAAAAATAAGCAAAATTGACACTTTGCTAGACATACTCAGAAAAAAGAAAAAGAGTTAAATAAATAAAGTTAAAAACTAAAAACCAACCCTGAGACATTGCAATGAGTACCTCAGAACTAAAAAGGGTCATAAGTAACTGTTATGAATAGCATTATGCCAAAAAAATTGAATAATGTAGAAGAAACAGATAACTTCCTAATGAATAAATTGCTACCTTTTTCTCCCTTCAGGTCTGTTTTAAGTAATAAATAAAGACCTCTAACAAAGAAAGTGCAGGACCATATGACTTTATAATGGGATTCTCCCAAACATTCAAAGAAGAATTATTACCAATCCTTCTCAAACTCTTCCAAAATAGTAGAAGTAGTAATAAACTCAATGATAAGAAAATGAAAAACTCAATTACAAATGGACCAAGACCTTAACATAAAACTTACAAAATTTATATAATTATAAAGATATTTATATTTATCTATTTTATATAAACATGAAAATTAGATTTTGAATAAACTTGAATATAAGATCCACATTACACGTAACCAGAGAAATGTAAATTAAAACAAAGGTGACTATCTGATGGAACAAGGGCATATGCCTCAGCCATTCTACTCTTGACCTGAAAGTTGATAAAATCCCATTTTACTCCTTCCCCCTGCCTTCTTTCAAGAGACCAGCTCAGCCCCATACCCTGTACTGTTCCCTACCCTACCCCTGCATTCTTTTCCAGGTTTGAAACCTGAAAAGACTCTATGGAGAAATTAACCTCCATCTAGTGCCCCTACCCATTCTGGACTCTTAGCCCACCACCATAAGATATACAAGGCCTGGCCCACTGGAAGATTATGCCCTTTGCCAAGTGTTCAGTCTGTGTGCATGCTGACAGTTGGCCACCTCTACAAATTTATTTTTTCTGGAATATATTTGTTTTGGCTATGAGTTCATACCCTGTCTCCTCTTTGTTCTGTGCCCCTTTTCCTAACAATATCACTTTATACCTGTTACAATGACCAAAATCCAAAATACTGACAACACCAAATGCTGGTGAGGATGTGGAGCAACAGGAGCTGTCATTGCTTGTTAGGAAGAAAGCAAAAAACGGCACAGCTACTTTGGAAGACTGATGGTTTCTTACAAAAGTAAACATATTCTTGCCATATGATCCAACAATCATGCTCCTTATTATTTATCCAAAGGAGCTTAAAAATGCATCCACACAAAAACTTGCACATGAATGTTTATAGTAGCTTTATTCATGATTACCAAAAACTTGGAAACAATCAAATTATCCTTCAGTGTCTGAATGGATAAATAAACCTGTATATCCAGACAATAGCTTATTCAGTGCTAAAAAGAAATGAGTTTTCAAGCCATGAATAGGCATGGAGGAACTGTAAATGCATATTACTAAGTGAAATAAGCTAATCCAAAAAAGTTACAGGCTATGTGATTCCAACTTTATGATATAAAAGGCAGAACTATGAAGGGAACAGAAAGTTCAGTGGTTTTGCCAGAGGCTTGGTGGGGGCAGTGATGAGTAAGCAAAATAAATTTGATGCTTAAGGCAGTGAAATCATTTTGTGTGATAGACAATGCTGCATAGATGTATTCAAACTCATGGAATACATGGCACAAGAGTGAACTCTAATTTAAAAAACAGACTCTGTGTGATCATGATGTGCTAATACAGAATCGTTAGTTATAAAGAATGTACCATTCCAACAGGGGATGTTGAAAATGGGGTGGCTATGCATGCAGGGGTGGGGTGGGGCAGAGGTTACATCGAAAATCTCTGTACATTTTATTCAGTTTTCTTTAAATCTAAATCTGCTCTAAAAAAGTTTTCTATTAAAGAAAATTCTACTGCCTACATTCAAACATTTGCATGCCACTGTAAGGGCCCCTGTTCAAACTCTATGATAATGTGAAAAAATAATTTTACAGCCAAAACTCATTTTTAAAGCTAGTTTATCACCAAATGTATGACTGTTTTAGTACTGTTATTATAAATGCCCTTTAATGTAAGCTTTCTCATTTATTATCATGGAGAGTTTCAGAGTGAAATGAAAAACAACAGTTTCTTGACAAGCTCACAGAGTTGAAAGCCAGTAGAGTGGGTGGAAGAAATGAGTGCAGCTAAACTTTCTAGACATTGATAGGATTGCTTTCTCCTGAAATGATGACATAAATAAGCCTCTTCAAAAGCTTCCTTAAATGGATCAGGGAAACTGCCATGTCAGTTTTGGGAACTTCATAACTCTTGGACTTTGGGTATAAATAATGCATTACCAAGCAAAACTTGAGCCAATGCTTTCATTTGCAAGTTCGCAAGTTTTTAACACTTCACTATGATAATTACTGAAATGGCAATCCTTAAGCCAGCATTTTTGTATGCATATTATTGCCTAATTTAAACTGAGAAAATGCATTTTTTTCCTTAAGAAAGCAAGAAAGAAACTGATATTCAATTTTTACTACATGGTAGGAACTTAACATTAAAAAAAGTTCTCATTTAGTCTATCCTGATGACAAATCTGTGAGATCTGTATCGCTATCTCTGTGTTAAATATAAGGAAACTAACACATGGAGAATAACAGTTGCTAAGGTTTACATATTTTTCAGGCAATGTTTCCAATACTTTTTCTACATATTGAAAGATTCGATTTTTCATAACAACCTTAAAAAGGTGGGTGTCAATATACTCATTTTGTAGAAGAGAAAACCAAAAAAGGGAAAAAACGATTTGTTCAAGTTAAGTGACAGAAGCCAGAAATCAGACACGGGATTTCTGGCTTGAGTCTGTGCACTTTAATTATGCAGCATGCAGCCGAAATGCCTTCCAGCAAGCAAATGGCTGGTGCACTTTTTTCTATTCTTTCTAACCTTTGGAATCTTTCTCATCTTCAAGTTCAAGGTTCCACTAAGATAGGAGTCATTATGACTCCTATTATGAGTCCCAGCATAGTTAGGATAAATTGGTTCTCTGAACTGTCATGGCCATATTATTTGTAGTTCTAATTAGCAAAGTCATTAACTGATTTAGTTGTTTACATGTAAGTTCTTTGAAGACATAGACTAACTTCTTACTTGCAACTCTAAGCAGCCATCCTTGGTATCGTATTATGTGTTCAGGAAATTTTGAAATGAACAAGGGTGCTGTCTAGTTCAGTTTTCAATTGATTTTTGTTGTTGCTCACTGCTAAAGGAACAAATGTAATATGAATGAGAACAATTATAAGTGATGTTATCAACATAGAAGACAGAGCAGTTTAAGCCTTAAATGATAACATTCAAAGGAAAGAATGTCAACTGAATGATAAACAATCCAACATAAACAATGTAAATTCACAGAAAATCTAAACATAATAAAATAATCTAAACATAATAAAATCACTGTCATTTTTTAAAAGATTTATTTATTTATTTGAAATTCAGAGTTACACAGAGAGATGGAGAGGCAGAGAGATCGAGGTCTTCCATCCACTGGTTCACTCCCCGGAGCTGTGCCGATCCGAAATGAGGAGTCTGGAATTTCTTCCAGGTTTCCCACATGGGTGCAGGGGCCCAAGGACTTGGGTCAGCTTCTACTGCTTTCCAGGCCATAGCAGAGAGTGGATCGGAAGTGAAGCAGCCGGGACTCGAACTGGAGCCCATATGGGTTGCTGGCACTGAAGGTGGTGGCTTTAACTGCTAAGCTACAGCGCCAGCCTCTACTGTCTCATTTATAGGAATGTAGCTCTTCTCTACAAAAAGTTAACAGAAAGTTATAATGTGTGATGGAAACCATGTTATTTAATATATGACCCTCCACCTGGAGTCCTGGGGCTTCTACTCCCTAGACATGGAGAAGACGTTGTCTTTGTCATCCAGAGGTTCCAATTCAGGTGCTCAAAAAACTTAGAAGCAAAGCCCCTGTTCCTTGAAACAGAAACACACACCTTCTGCTCCAAATAATATGGCTTAGGTGGGTTGGTCTGGGCAGGGGTGTTATACTGAAAGTAGCATCGAACCTAGAGTTGTAAGACCTGGCTTTAAATCTGAGTCCTGGCCGGCACCGTGGCTCAACAGGCTAATCCTCTGCCTTGCGGCACCGGCACACCAGGTTCTAGTCCCGGTCAGGGCACCGATCCTGTCCCGGTTGCCCCTCTTCCAGGCCAGCTCTCTGCTGTGGCCAGGGAGTGTAGATGGAGGATGGCCCAAGTCCTTGGGCCCTGCACCCCATGGGAGACCAGGAGAAGCACCTGGCTCCTGCCATCGGATCAGCGCGGTGCACTGGCCGTAGCACGCTGGCTGCGGCGGCCATTGGAGGGTGAACCGATGGCAAAAGGAAGACCTTCCTCTCTGTCTCTCTCTCTCACTGTCCACTCTGCCTGTCCAAAAAAAAAAAAAAAAAAAAAAGGAAAAAAAAAATCTGAGTCCTGACTCTCTGCTCATGTATTATTGCAGGTTTCTGAGCTTCCATTTCTTCATCTCTAAAACGTGTCTAACAATGCTGCAAAGGGTTGTGTGAAGGGTTGATTGAGATTATGTTTGTGGAAGTCCCTGGTACAATGATTCTCCAAGTTAGTGTTTGAGAGTGTGAATTCCATCCATTCCTGTGAAGTTAATTCCACTGGGCCATGGCCACCTCCAACCTATATTTCCACTCTTATAGCTGATGCCTACACTCCTGTCTGAATTCCTGAGGTCCTCTGTCCACTCCATGCTGGCTTCGACTCTCCAAACCACCACAGGAACCTCCAGCTCTGGCAGTCTGGCTCGAATACTGTGCAGCATTGCTGCTGCCACTGGTCCCCTCCAAGCCTCTAGCAGGCATCTCATCACAGATTCATTTAGAGTTTCCTTGAGGTCCCACCAGCTGTCATCATCAGGCCTGTCTCCAGCAGGTTGGTATCTTATTTCCTCTTAGTTCTTGTTCGATGTCCACAAATATTTACTGAGGACCTTCTAAGTACCAGGTCAGAACACTGGAGTTAGAGATCCTTGGTCTCAAGCAGCTAAAAATTTAGAAGGGAGAATAAACAAATAAGCCAACTATCACAATAAGGAGAGAAGCAAAGAGCAGGACCAGGCAAGACTCTGTGCAGATCTGCCCCCTCCAGTATTCCAGATTTGCATCTCCGCAGACAGAGAGTTTTCCTGTTTCAGGTTTTGGAAGCACAAGAAAATGACCACAGATTCCAAAGGCCTTGCTGGGCTGGTTTAATATCTCCCCCTGTGCTCAGGGCTAGGCCCAGGGCTAGGGCCAGGTGCCGGTACTTGTTTTCTCTGAAACTAGAGCTCACTAGCTCTGTTTCACTAGATCTCACACTGAAACAACCACCTATGTAGTGTCCACACATAATGACTTCTCTTGCCCTGATGCAGACAGGCCTTCCATGCCCCATATGCACATCATGGCACAGACTCTGGATAGCTTTCTTCATCCAGAAAACATTGACTGTGTAACATAAAACCTGTGAGGGCTGCCTCGTGGTTAAAAGTGATTCTTCTGACTGTTGGACCTGAGCTTTGGCTCATTTTGTCACCAGTGGGGATGGATTTGGAACATTGCTCTGGGTCTCTCATTTGCTTCCTTGTAACATGGAGATTATTTGCAAATATCTGACTAGATCAGGGTGTGAGGTCTTCTAACTTGCCTGCAAGAGGACTGAACTCAGAACCTCGACTTTGTTAGAGCTACATTCAAACTCTTGGCCTAAAAATATGTAATCAGAACACAGGGAGACAACCTGCAGCCCCAGAGCTACAGATACATTCATGATAAGGAGTTTGAATCAACGGTAAGATGAGTCTGTTCATGTTTTCACCATAGTTTTTGTCCAGTGACAGATTAACAGAATGAAATAAATGCAAAACAGATAAAGGTTATGAACAGGAGATGCCATGATTAAGAAAAACAAACTCTTGCAAACGACTATTTCAAAACTTGGTCCACAAAACATGAAATATAGGGACAGTACTCTCAGAACCCAGATGATAGGTTCTTGCACCTTTCAAGAGTTTTAGAAATATTATTTAAAGAAATCCAGAGTGACTTGCCAAATCTCTCGAATAGTAAAGATATGAAAAACCAATTAGTTGGGATAACATGTACTTAATACTGAAGACCAAATACAGAACAGAATATAAATCATCTGATAAAGTGTATTTAAATGTATCCGACAAGCTAAATGTAAATCAAGAAGATAAAGGATATGAATTAAGAATTTTTAAGGAGAAGAAACCTACAAATGTTTTAAAGTTGTGGAAAACATCTACCAGTTAAACTCATATGAGGATACTTCAAAAAATCATGGACGAATACAATTAAAACATAACTTGATTTGGTGACAAAAACCAAACCCATGGATTATTTTTCATAAAATGAACTTTACATGAACTCTTGCAATACCCCTCACATAATCTGTGACTATAAAGGCAACACAAAAAATTAAAAGAAGGGATGAGGAAGAAGAGTATAAGTTTTGGTGAAAATATTTTCTCCAATCTGTCTACTGTGAATTTCTCACTCCCAAAGACACTTCTTATTTTTAATTTTCCCACATAGTCAGTAGAAAATACATGTAAAGTGGGCTTTCAGAATAGCAACACCATTAAAAATTATTGTCATTGTTGTTCTCAAAACCATCCATTTCCAGAAGCTTAAAATACTGTTAGCTACTGAACGAAAATATTCATAAATACATCATTTTGGTCATTGAAATGAATTCTTTCCCTGCCCAAGAATTAAATAGTCATTTAAACACAACACATTGTTTCCTTGCAAAAAAGGAATAGCAAAAAGCTTAAGAACTAACATTTTAAAATAGCTAAATAGTAAAGTTCTCTATAAGAAGAATGGGATGAGAGAGGGAGCAGGAGGTGGAATGGGAGTGGGGATGGGAGGGCGGGTATGGGGGGAAGAACTGCTATATTCCAAAAGCTGTACCTGTGAAATTTATATTTATTAAATAAAAGCTTCTTTAAAAAAAAAGCTACCTGCTTCTTACAGGACACTTGCCCATTATGTCTTTTTTTATTTTTCCTTTTTCTCTTAAGATTTATTTATTTATTTGAAAGGCAGAGCTGGAGAGAGGCAGAGGCAGAGAGAGAGAGGTCTTCCATCTGCTGGTTTACTCCCCAGATGACCACAACAGCCAGAGCTGTGCCTATCCAAAACCAGGAGCTAGGAGTTTCTTCTGGGTCTCCCATGTGGGTGAAGGGGCTCAAGCACTTGAGCCATCTTCTGCTGCCTTCTCAGGCCATAGCAGAGAGCTGGGTTGGAAGTAGAACAACTGGGACTTGAACGGGTACCCAGATGAGATTATGGCATTGCTGGTGGTAGCTTTACCCACTATGCCACAGTGCAGACTCCCATTCTGTCTTACACATTGTGGTTCCTCTGAGGTCTACAGAGGTTAGACATAAATTATCCTAAAAGACCCATAGTGCAGAGTTCTCATCCAGCCATGAATCCCTTCTGCCTAGCACTGAAACACTTGGATGGTAAATGACATGTTCTCTACCTTCTAACCCTTCTAACTGAGTATAGGTGTTGATTAAATTAAATGTCTGTAGTCCTTTAGCTCTCCAGAACTAAATGGAAGGAAACAGTTAATGGTCAATGGGTAGATCCATTCCCTCACTTAGTGCTCAGTCCCAGAATAAAAAGGCTGGATTTAGAAACAAAGGTGGGTTTTAGGCAAGCATGGAAAGGAACTATCTTTCCAAAGCTAAGTAAAGACCCTGGACATATGCTAGAGAAGAAGGGAGGAAGGACAAAGGGGTGTATGAATGCTTATTTTGGGATCTCAAACATTACACATCATTTGGTTACTTTGCTCTTATTTTCTTCAGTCTATAATATTATCTTGTTGGGGACTAAAATCAAACATAATTTGTCTCCAGGATGGATTCGAAATAATATGGCACCAAACCTGATTTCATATCAACCTTTTTTTTCCAGGCAGAGTTAGACAGTGAGAGAGAGAGAGACAGAGAGAAAGGTCTTCCTTCCGTTGGTTCACCCCCAAAATGGCTGCTACGGCTGGCGCCCTTTGCTGATCCGAAGCCAGGAGCCAGGTGCTTTCTCCTGGTCTCCCATGCGGGTGCAGGGCCCAAGGACTTGGGTCATCCTCCATCTGCACTCCCTGGCCACAGCAGAGAGCTGGACTGGAAGAGGAGCAACCGGGACAGAATCTGGTACCCCAACCGGGACTAGAACCCGGAGTACCAGCACTGCAGGCGGAGGATTAGCCTATTGAGCCGCGGCGCCAGCCATCATATCAATCTTAATAATGAAAATAAAAACCAAAGCAATGGTTTTCTTCAAATAAGAAACATTTTGCGTGTTAAAAAATAATCTGGCCGGTGCCGTGGCTCAATAGGCTAATCCTCCGCCTGCAGCACCAGTACTCCAGGTTCTAGTCCCGGTTGGGGTGCCAGATTCTGTCCCGGTTGCTCCTCTTCCAGGCCAGCTCACTGCTGTGGCCCGGGAGTGCAGTGGAGGATGGCCCAAGTCCTTGTGCTCTGCACCCGCATGGGAGACCAGGAGAAGCACCTGGCTCCTGGTTTCGGATCAGCACGGTGCGCCAGCCGCGGAGGCCATTGGAGGATGAACCAACAATAAAGGAAGACCTTTCTCTCTGTCTCTCTCACTGTCCACTCTGCTTTCAAAAAAAAAAAAAATTTCTGAACATGTATGTTATGATTTGCCCATGTTTGTCATTCGGTGTCCATGAACACTCACAGCAGTCCCATAGCACTCAGAAGAGCAGTGCAATGGCAACAGCTTAAAGAATTTAAGAAACTTAGTCAAGTATTTACCTATAAAATTGAATTTCTGTCTTACCCAAGTATTTATCTAAAGAGTTAAAGTTCTGTCTCAGACAGTAAAGCCTCAAAAAACAAGATGGTGGACAAAAACACTTAGCACTTTGCCTAGTGGAGAGTTAGCGTACTATCATGGGAGCCAGGATTTCCCCTTTGGTAGTTATAAGAAGGAGCATGGGGAAGGGAAAGTATTTTGCAAACAATGAAGTGCTAAGCTCAAGTGAGGACCTCTCTAATGGATGCTGCAACTCTCCCTGGAGAGACAAGCAAAATCATGGAACTGAATGTAGACCTTGAAGGAGCAAGCAGAACTGGGCTGTGGGAGCCACTGCATGATGTGATGTGAGTTGCTGAGTAATTTGATTCATTAGCAGAGCAGCTATACATTTCTTCTCCATACAAATGACAAATTACCACTGAGGTTCTATTAGCACAGAGTGTCTTTTGCTATTAACGTCTGGCCTAAGCAATGCACTGAATTGGAGTTGCTGATGTTCCTTGAATATGACAGAAAGTCTCCGTGCGGAGAAAGCAAGTGCCAATGAACCTGATCTATGCCTTGTGGGGGAAGCAAGATCTTTCAGCTTTAGAATGGTTCAATTTCCATTTCAAAACAAGGAGAAGGAAAAAAATGTCTTTATTCTACAAAACTGTAAAAAAATGCTTCTAAGACACTAGTTTGTTGGAGTAACTAATCATTCAATCCTTTTTCATTCACTCAGGGAGCAGTTATTGAGAAGCTTAAGTGAAGCGGGCCCTGTGGTAACTTAGTACATAGTTTCTATTTTTCTGGAATGCTGTAGAAATTCCAATGAGAAGCATTATGGGAAAAAGAAATAGCAGAATGGTTAGCTTTACTCAGCCACAAAAGAGGTTTAACTAGCTATTTCCATATCTGGTATGAAAATTAAAAATTAAGTACATTGCATTAGGTTGTTGGATGCAATTACCCCAATAACAACCCTAGCTGGGCACACTGCTCTCCAGTACTGAAAGGAAATATGTGTATCTGTCACAGTATATTTGCTTCTGCTACCATCCACAAAGCTCTAGAGTGACATAAGGTTTGAATATTTAAATAGCTACTTTGAAACAATAGTGCACTTTCTCCATTTCCAATCTGATTTCCAACTGCCATTAGTAGGCTGGCATTTTAACATATTTTCAGCAAACCTAGGGAAGAGTAATAAAAAGATCACATTTCTGAAGTCACTATACCAGTAGAAGCCATGCTTATCCAGTTATTTGTAAGGTTATTATTATTAATAATATTATTTTAGCAGTCATAAGTCTTCTCTTGTGCAAAAGTGGTTTTCTTGGAAGGAATATGATGAATTTAATTCAGACTGAATATGATTTTACAATGGTAAGTATATGTTTCAGAATATGCTAAACCTGGGGCCAGTGCTTTGGCTTAGTAGGTTAGGCCTCCACTTTCTGGCACCAATTTGAGTTCCAGC
Organism: Lepus europaeus; assembly: GCF_033115175.1. Taxonomy (NCBI): domain Eukaryota; kingdom Metazoa; phylum Chordata; class Mammalia; order Lagomorpha; family Leporidae; genus Lepus; species Lepus europaeus. The sequence continues at coordinate 99,584,000 of NC_084828.1, read as the reverse complement.
TTCTCCACTTCTGCTCCAGCTCCCTGCTAATGCAACTGGGAGAGCAGCAAAGGATGGCCTGAGTGCGTGGGATCCTGCGCCCGTGTGGGAGATGGAAGAAGCTCCTGGCTTCAGAATGGCCCAGATCTGGCTGTTGTGGCCATTTGGGTAGTGAACCAGCTGATGGAAGACCTCTCGTTCTGTCCCTCCCTCTCTCTCTGCAACTCTGCCTCTCAAATAAATAATAAATCAATATTTAAAAAAAGAATACACCAAAACTAAGATTAAGTAAGGTGTTAATAGCAGAGCAGTGCATATATATATATATATGTGTGTATATATATGTGTGTGTATATATATATATGTGTGTGTGTGTGTGTATATATATATATATAAAATCTGGCTAACTCTTTGGTGCAAAAATTTAAAAAAATCATAAAACTTCCAAAAGTGATACTACACATTTTATAGTTTGCAAATCAGTCCACAGGACAAGTAAGGAAGGTTATACACCAGTCTGATGACCATATAGTTCTGTGATGAGTATCTCAAAGAGGAGATCCAAGCGGAGATGAGAATCTAGCAGGGTTAGTTTAAGCAGAATATGACTAATGAACAAAATGACAATGACTTATTCTTTAATATTGGGGCAGCCCAGAGGTAGACAGTACCTGATGATTCTATGTAGACCAGCTCCTTTCAGCATTCTTCTTTGTCATCCTGAGGATGTGATCCCTATTCTCATAGCCTAATATGAGCACTGGAGTGCCACTCAGCACTTCTGAGTTGCAGGGAACAAGGTGGAAAAACAGAAAAAATAAATTAAAAAGAACCCATCACAAGTGTCAGCTGTGTTTCAAGACAATTTCCTAGATGCTGTCATATTACATTTTCCATCTGCAATTTACTGGCTTGAATTAAGTCAGGTGACAAATTTTAATTGCCAGTGAGTCTGGGAAGTGTTTTCACTATTTTGTCTGCCCACATTTCTGATTAATATGAGAAGTTTCATTATTACTGAGGCAGAAGAGAAAACTGGACATTGGGCAGACACCTGAGACCTTTTGCCACTGTTATCCGACGTATTTTGCCTTACCTGTAATGTTTTACTCTTTTGCAAAGGCAATTAATTTATGTATTATTTGTGTAACTAAAAATCATTTTGAAGCTTAAGAAATGTGGTAACTTTGAAATAGTACTTCATTGGAAAGTGTTTATGATATTTTTGATTTGTTTCTAATTGACTTGCAGACTATAAATTTCACACAAGAAGTAACCAGAGTATTCCTCTTGAGCCCACTGTGCTAAGGAGGAATGCAAACAGCTTCAAAGACTTCAGTGAGGATTAGCTTTGGGATGCAGGGTTATAAACTCCTAAGCTGTATCCTACCCTGCTTTGACAATCAAACCAAGTTCTCTTCTGTGTTATGTTTGTTCAAAACTGTGGTCAAATACATGTAATGTAAAACTTATCATCTTAATCATTTCTGAAGTATGCAGTTCAGTAATGTTAAGTACGTTCACATTATTGTGGAACTCCAATTACTGACACTACGTCATTGTGTATAACTAAAATTCTATACCCATTAAACAGCAATTTTGTGTTCTCACTCACAGCTCCTGGCAATCACTATTCAACTTACTGTCCCTATGAATTTGGCAGTTGTTTTTAAGATTTATGTATTTATTCAGAAGGCATTGTGAGAGGGTTTACTCCCCAAATGGCCACAATTTGGAGCTCAAGTCATTTGTACAACTAAGTAAGTGTTATTTTTTTTTTCATTGTTGAGTTGTAGAAGTTGTTTAAATATTCCAGATGCTATCAAATAAATAATTTGCAAATACTTTTCCCCTTCTGTGAGTAGCCTTTTTGTTCACTATTGACTATATCTTTTTTTTTAAAAGAAAATATTTATTTACTTGACAGTCACAATTAGACACAGAGGAGAGACAGAAGGAAAGCCCTGGGAGGTGGGGGGGAGGGGGTCATCCATCCAGTGGGTCACTCCTCAAATGGCTGAAATGAAACCAGGAACCAGAAGCTTCATCTAGGTCTCCCATGTGGTTGCAAGGGCCCAAATACTTGGATTATCCTGCGCTGTTTCACAGAGAAAGGGATGGGGGAGGGAGAGATTGATTTTTCCATCTGCTGGTTCACTCTCCAAAGGCAGGAATGACAGGGCTGGCCTATGTTGAAGACAAGAGCAAGGAGTTTCATGCAGATCTCCCACAGGGGCCCAAGGGCTTGGGCCATCCTATATTATCTTCACCAGCACCTTGGCAAGGAGTGAATCAGAAGTGGAGCAGCCAGGACTCTAACTAGCTTTGGAGGCAGAGGCAGAGGCCTAACCCACTACACCACAACACTGGCCACGACAGTGTCCTTTGATGCCTGCTGCCTTGTGTATTACTCCCATGATTGGTTTCAGCATTTTCTTGAGTCCTGTAACTATAATCCATAGTTTTTTGCTGCATATTGATTCTCACTTTGGAGTTTGCCACAATGAGCTAAAGCTTCTAAAAGGTTACCTTACCTTTCTGTATGATTCTACTCTCCCATCTCCCACCTCCAGTCCATCTTCCAACAATGGACTTGAGGCTCACCTCAGAACTTGCTTTGTTTTTGAAAATCTGTAGAAATTTGCTGCTATAAAAATCCCTGGCAATTCAGTTAATTCTGAAATGGTGGAGAAAATTTGACTCTTTGTTTGTAAAGACAAAATAAGATTGATAAAAATGACAATCAAGAGCTGTGTTTCAGGAGAGTGAATCACACTGAAATCCTAGGTTACGGATTTTTGCTACTTACTAGTGTTCACGCTCGTTAAGAGTCAGATCTAACCTTCTCACTAGTGAATAATTAACGTGCCATATTTTCATGGATGCTGGAAGATTCACTATACTCTTGGGTCAGAGGGCAAAGCAGTAGCTGGAATGTCTATATCTTCTCACACTGATTGCCTGAGCCCCAGGTGTTGCAGACTTATACATAAAAGGCCAGGTCATACTTACACAGACCATGGACTACATTGCAAAGAACTATTCACTGAAGTAATCTTTTAGAACAGGCACTGGCATGCCTTTACTTTGCTCTAGATGATACTATCTTTATTTTTCAAGGCTGCTTTCTGTAAAAAGCTCCTTGGAAAGATAATCCAGACAAGTAATGAGGGATGCCTCACTTGAAGACACGTAGAAACATGGCAGAGTCATGGAATCATCTCCCACAAATGAGCAATGCCTTTCATTTTACTGTTTTGAGCTTCTGGGCTACTGACAGCAGAAGGCACACCATTCCTCCTAATAAATACATAGATCTCCTTCCAAACAGAGCATGACAATTAAGATTAGCTTCTTTCTTGTAGTCCTAAATGATAAGATTGGCACTGGAATCTTACATAGAACATAAATTAGACAGTGTATAATATATAATATGCCCAGATTTTTTACACATTTGGGGAATTTATATGATCATTTTTAATACTATAAAAATGATGTGAAAAATCAAAGGAAGAATTAAATAAAATCTCTGAAAAGATACTTATATGAAAACATTCGATGTATTTTCAAAATAATAGTCTTAAATGTCTGATTTTCAAAGTTAATATTTACAAGGTATATACAAATAGCTAGAGCTTAATCTTTTGGATAAGATGAAAACTCAGGCAATTACATATTTTTTTAAATTTATATAATTGCTTTCCGATTGTATGGCACAATGCCTTGGACAGGGCCCATTCCCAAGTATGACTCAGCTTTTCCTACCATTCTCAGTTGCCTGCTGCATAAGAGACTTACATTTTATTTACGACTTTCAGAGGCAATTGAAATGTGGATAGCTGTATATACGGCCCTTCTGTAGATGGAATAGAGTCAGGAGTTTCCTGTTTCTCCACATTGCTATTGCTATTGTCCCTTCATATATGCCTTTGAGGATAAGGCTATGCAGCACAGTAGGTTGGACCTCTGCTTAGGGCACCTGCCTCACATAGCATAGTGCCAGTGGCTTCTCATCCAGCCTCCTGCTGATGTATTCTGGGAGGCAACATGTGATGGACCATGTACTTGGACTCCTGCCACCCGTGTGGGAGACCTGGATAGGGTTCCAGGCTCTTGTTTCAGGCTGACCAGGGCTTTTGGAGACTGAATAAGTGGATGGAAGATATCTCTCTGTCTCTCTACCTTTTTAGTTGATGAAAACAAACTGACATTTAAATAATTTAAAAAATAATATCAATGTCTGAACTTGTTTCTCATTTGATAAACAGAAGCATGTATGCAAAATATTAGAAATACACATTATTTTACCACGTAGTCTTTCTGTATATTTTGCAATTTTCTTTTTTACAAAGAAGAATAACACACAGCCCTCACCTACAAGAAGTGGTTCTAAGCATCACAAATAGCTTGTGTTTAAGTTCCCCCCATTTTTTCCTTTCTATTAACCCATGTGGAGGGCTCAATTCTACAAAGGGAAGAGAAGTTCAGGTTATTCATGTGAAAGAAATTGGTAAGGAAAGGAGGCGCCCTCATTTGGATTGTATTTCATCACTGTCATTTCATGATCTTTCTTATTTTAGAGCTGGGCTGCTTAATGTAATAGTGAACAGACAAATCTGACTATTTAAGTTCTAATTTAAATACACTAAGATGAAGTAAAGTTAAAAATCAGTCCCACTGTCACACCAACCACATTTTATGTGCTTGAAAGCCACATGTAGCAGTGGCTAGTGTGTTGGACAATGCAGATATAGACTCTTTCCAGTATCACAGAACCTCCTACTACACAGAACTGTATCAGTGTGGCTTTGCTTGTTAAGGTGTGGTCTTTGATTATAAACTGGATTTGATCTAGAGTTGGTACTCAAAATATCAGATTAAAGCCCCAGATGTGTGTGTATGTGTGTGTATCTGTGTGTTGAGAAAGAATAGATAAAATCATGCATATTTACTCTACACAAGTATTCAACTCCTCGCATTTATTCTCTAGGAGGGAAAAGATCTGTCTGTCAGTATTAGCACAGTCAGCCTTCTGAGCTTTATGTCTGAGTAGGTGATAGTTTCAGTAATTCTTTGTGGCTTTTCCACTGTGATCAAAATTTTCCTGGCTTGCTGTTGTATTCTCAATGGTGATTTTGTTGGAAAGTATAAATCTGTAATTACCACATTAGCTCACAGAAGAATTAGACAGGGTATGTGCTTTGTAAATGTCATTTGATATTTGCATATGGCATTTTAATTCCTCCTGGTGTCAATATACCACAGAGATCTTTGCACTGTTTCTGAGTTGTTTCTTTTGTTGAGTTTTGATTTCGTTTGAAGTAGGCATTTTAAGAATTAGTGGAAAAGTTAGATTTCCTGTGTTTTATAACGCCATTGGCACTCAGTAAGCCTAATAAAGAAATAAGACTCCAAAAACTATGTGATGAAGTTTTAGTCACCATTCTACAGTTTCCTGGAATTAATTACTGGAAAAAATAGACTGAACTACCAAGATCTGATCCTCAGGGTTCAAGAAAGAGGTGAAACAAAAGTTCAGATGCACATAGTGAGCTGCACTATGCACTCATTAAATGTCATACTGAATATATTTCCCATGCAATCTTTACATTCCACAATTAGTTTCTATGGTTTCTATTAGTGGTGCACCTAGGCTGGCTAACTTCCTCAGACTAAGAAGTGGAAGCATGCAGAGCGCACACAGTTTTCACTTATGTGTGGAATCTTCCTCAAATCTGTGTGTCATTCATTTTGGCTCTTGTCACCATTTCCTGCTGGTATCATCAGTGATCTAGTGTCCACAATTTTCATCCTTGTCACAGCTGTTTATTTCTGTGAATGGAGAAGTTTGGCCATCATGCAAACCATAGCTGACTTTACATAGTTTTAAATGATGTAACTGCTCTGAATCTGCTTGCTTTTGTCATATGAGCAGAATCTTGCCTACAGTGATTCTTTAGCCAAATTTGGCCCTTCTTTTCTTTGCAAAACCTTCCCTAGGGGTTTGATCAAGTTCTCATGTGCACATGTTCCCCTCATATTCCCTTCTAACTAATAATACAACATAATGTGACAGGATGCATTAGAATTTTATGACTTGCTTGGACTACTTCAAAGCTTAGAATTGTATAAAAACTGCAATTTAAATCAAAATTAAAGAACATAGATAAGCAAACATTTTTTATTTCCTTACAGTAAATGTTTATAATCTCTCACCCCAGACATAGAAATATACACCCATTAACAATAGGGTTAGAATTGTTTTTATATATATATATACATATATATGTATGTATGTATATATATATACACACACACACGTATATATACACACACACATTTTATAAATTCAAGGTCATATGTTACACATTTCTAAAATATTTTATTTATTTATTTGAAAGGTGGAGTTACAGACAGAGAGAGGGAGAGACAGAGAGAAAAGTCTTTCTCTGGTTCACTCCCCAAATGGTCACAACGGCCAGAGCTGGGCTGACCCAAAGCTAAGAACCAAGAACTTTTTCCGGGTCTACCACGTGGGTGCAGGAACCCAAGCACTTGGGTCATCTTCCACTGCTTTTCCAGGCTATAGCAGAGAACTGGATAGCAAGAGGAGCGGTCAGGACTAGAACCAGAGCCCATATGGGATGCCGATACCACAGGCAGAGGCTTAGCCCACTACGCCACAGTGCTGGCCCCACACATTATTTTATAATCTGAAATTTTACACTAAATTTGATTTGTTCATTCTAGTACATATTTACTTCTAAATTTTATAAAAACTTCTGAGGGCCGGTGCTGTGGTACAGCTGATTAAGCCACGGCCTGCAGTGCCGGAATCCCATATGGGCACCAGTTGGAGTCCCAGCTGCTCCACTTCCCATCCAGCTCCCTGCTAAAGCACCTGGGAAAGCAGTGGAAGAAGGCCAAGTCCCTCGACTCCTGAACCCATATGGGAGACCCAGGCAAATCTGGCTCCTGGCCTTGACTTGGTACAGCCCTGGCAACTGTGGCCATTTGGGGAGTGAATCAGCAGATAGAAGATCTTTCGCTCTTCCTCTCTCTGTCTCTCCTTCTCTCTCTCTGTAACACTGTCTTTCAAATAAATAACTGTAAAAAAAACCTTCTGAAAATTCATAGAAGTAGTCAATTTTTAATATTTTTCTACCTTACATAAAAATTCACCTTAATTTTGCTCATTCAAAACCATAATTCATAACTTTGATTTCAGAAGTGTGGAATCAATTTTTCCAGTATTCAATTCTTTAATATTCTACCTAATTATTAATAACTCTCACCTACATACCCTCTTGATCCCATCTTTTGTCTTTCTAAAAACCTACTCCTAGGTATTTCATTGATAAGAAGGCATAATCAACCAAAAACAATTTAATGTTTTCCTCTCCAGAGTTATTTGTCTTTGAAGTGGGATCAAAGTCTTATCCTCACGAATTGAGTCTATAATAGATAAATTATAGGTATCTATCAGAAGGTTGAGAAGCCCCCCAAAACAAATCATATAATGTACCATTTATTCCTCTTATTTTAAGGTGTTGGGGATGCAAATTGCCAGCTATCTATTCATCCCTCAGTTGAGTTGCAAATATGTCTGATATAATTCCTTCATATGGGTCAAGGTGGCTTCTATATTTTGAATATGGTTTGTTTGCTTCAAAACTCATGTTGGGATTTCATCCCCATTATGTGACATTATGAGGTGAGGCCTTTAAGAAAGGAGTTAGTGCTCTGCCCTCATGAATGGATTAGTCCATTCATGTAATTAGTGGATTAATGAACAAATGGGTTACCTTGGGGGTGGGTCTGCTATTGAAGCCAGTTTGATTGGATCTCTCGCACATTCCCTGTCTCTCACTATGTGATGCCTGGTGCTGTATGGAAACTCTGGCAACAAGAAGGCCTTTACCCGATGTGGTTCTTCAACACTAGACCAGAGCTATGTATGAACCAAAATATTCCTTTTTCTTTACAATTAATTCTTTTTGTGGTATTGTGTTTTTGGCAACATAAATTGAACAAAACGGGAGCACACTAGAGACTGAGCAAGTTCAAGCAGAGAGACCATCTATTATTGTTGTAGTCTTAAGATACCTGGCACAGTGCCAAGCACACAGACACGCAGTAAATTCCTGTTTAATTGATCAACTACCAGGAAACTGGGTGGTGGCCATCATTTCTAGATTGCTGACTTTATTTTCTTTGGCTGCCAATAATTGCAATTCCATTACAGATAATTTGCACGATATATCCTGAAGAAATGTTTGTGACCCCTTCATGGATAGGATAAAGAGTGATCCTACAAAATCAGCACAAAAAATGTGTGTTGAGTCAACAGGGGAAAAATGAGAAGTAGTAGTAGTCAGGAAAAACTCCATTCTCATAATGTAAAACATATGAACTAGATGTGGCTGAACCAACATTCCAGTAAGGGACATAGTTGTTTAAAGTATTCTTTATTGCGAATGCAATAATAGAGTAGTATACATAGTAAAATAAAATTGGAAGAATCAGCCATGAACTCTACCTAGAGAGGTCAGGAAAATCTTCATCCAAAAGTTGTTGTTCAAGGTCTTGATGGATGGAAAGGTTTTTTTTTTTATTTTTTATTTTATTTTATTTTTGTTTTTATTTGACAGGCAGAGTTAGACAGTGAGAGAGAGAGACAGGAGAAAGGTCTTCCTTCCATTGGTTCACCCCCCAAAAGGCCGCTACAGCTGGCGCACTGTGCCCATCCAAAGCCAGGAGCCAGGCGCCTCTTCCTGGTCTCCCATGCCTGTGCAGGGGCCCAAGCACCTGGGCCATTCTCCATTGCCTTCCCAGGCCACAACAGAGAGCTGGACTGGAAGAGGAGCAACCTGGACCAGAACCCAGAGACCATATGGGATGCCAGCACCACAGGCAGAGGGTTAACCAAGTGATCCATGGTGCCGGCCCCCGGAAAGTTATTTGTTAATATATGGGAAGAGAGAAAGAGCATGACATGCAAAAGGATGAAAGAATACATGAAGTTCAATAAACTCTAAGTATTATTATCCTGAAATGCAGTGTCAGACATAGAGTAGCTGGGAATAAGATTTGAGAAATGGACCTGAAATTATCAAATTATCACAAAGACTTTTTGTGCTATATGAAGGAACTAAACTTTCATCATTCAGTCTAGGGTTTCACAATCTTATTTTCACATTAGTACTACCTAGGTTTTTTTTTTTTAATATAAATACCTAGAACTCAGCTTTATGTATTTGATGGGATAATAGAGATATTAGTTCAGTTTTGACTGTGATGAGTTGTAGATAGCTGTGGGATGTCCAAAGTGTATGTAGTGATATTCCATTAGTGATTGGGTCCATGAGTCCGCAGCTTCAAAGAATCTGTGAGTCTTATATTTTTGAGAGTGTGGCAATGACACTGTTTATTAGCCTAAGTTTAAGTAACGTTGTGCTTGAGTCCAAATCTGACAACATACTAGCTCTGTGACCTGGCACAAGTGACTTCTCTTTGAGCCTCAGTTTCCAACTTTGGAAATGAAGGTGTTGTGGGAACCAAATTAGATCAGAAATCAGAAAGTATTTCAAAAAGTACTATGTGGCTATGCAGTTTTATTACTATTGCCATTAATGACTTGTGTATGCAATGTAAACTTTTTTCACATACATGGTGCAAAATATATATGTTAGTATTGAGTTGTCTGTCTTCAAATCTTTTAGGCACCTGACATAATGCCTTTTATTTCAATATTCACAACACTAGGATTTGAAATTTTCTTCAATGGAGCCTGAGCAATGTTCAGTGAGATATCTCAAGGACTCCCTAGATGGAGGAATGGGATATGGGAAGACTGCAAAAGTCCTACTTTTAGTTAACTTACTGTCTTAGTGAAGTTGAGCTGCCATAACAAAGTACCATCGGCTGGGTGCCTTACAAAACCAGAAATGTGTTTGTCACAACTTTGGAGGCTGGAAGTGTAAGCCTGGTTGGTTTGAGTGGGGGCTCTCCTCGGTTTGAAGACTGACAACTTCTTGTATTCTCACTAGGTGGGAAGACAGCAAGAGCCTTCTGGGGTCCTTCTCACTAAAGCTCCAGTCCTATTTGAGAGTTTCACCTCCATGAGCTAATCACATCTGAATGGCCCCACCTCCTATTACAATCACATTGGTGATAAGGAATTTAACATATGAATCTGGGAGAGACAAAAACATTCAGTCCATTGCAACTACATACTAGAATTATTAATAAGGTTTTTTAAAAGAGGGTGTTATAGAGGGTTTTTTTTTAACTAAAAAATATGGGCAGGAATTGTACATTTTTCTTGACTGTGGCGCAATTTTTCAATACTTGTAAACAATGTGTACTGATCAAATACGAATAATCAGAATTTCCCCTTCTTTGATGTTACTTTATGACTGGAGTTTCAGAGTACCTTTCTTCTATTTGTTTATAAAATATATGATGTTATTGTGAACAATAGATACCCCACTATGCTGTGTGACACCAGCAAGTTATTTGTTGGATCTAACTCTGATTCAGTACCTGTTATTCAAGCTCCCTTTATCCCCATACTCCTCCCAACCTGAATTAATCACTGTTCTGTGCTTGGATTGAGTTTTTTTTGTTTTGTTTTGTTTTGTTTTGTTTTTTAATCTTCCACATATGAGGGAGAATGTGGTAACTGTTTTTCTGTGTCTGGCTCATTACACTTAATGTCCTCCAGTTTCATCATCCTGCTGCAAATGACAGCATTTCATCCTTTTTGTAGCAGAATAATATCCTGTTGTGTTTATATGCCACATTTTCCTTATGCATTTATCTAGTGATGGACATTTTGGTTGATTCTATATTTTAGCTATTTTGAATAGTGCTGCAAGTAACATGGTGGAACAGGTATCTCTTTGATACCATGAGTTTATATCTTTTGAATATACACCCAGGAGTGGGTTTGCTAGATCATATGGCAATTCTGTTTCTAGTTCTTAAAGAAATCTCCTTACTATTTTCTATAATGGCTGCACTGATGTACATTCCCACAAATGCTGTATAAGAGTTCTCCTTTCTTCTCATCCTTTCCAGCATTTGTTAATCTCCATATTTTTCTAAAGATTTATTTGAAAGGCAGAGTCACAGAGAGAGGGAGAGACAGAGAGACGAAGAGAGAGAGAGAGAGAGAGAGAGAGAGAGAGAGAGAGAGAATCTTTCATCCAGAGCTTTATGCAGGTCTCCTGTGTGGGTGGCAGAAGCACAAGCAGTGGGGCCATCTTCTGCTGCTTTCTCCAGCCCATTAGCGGGGAAATAGATCAGAAGTGGAACAGTTGGAATAAGAACCGGATCCCTTTTGGGATGCTGGTGTCACATGCAGCAGCCTTATCTGTTACACCACAATGCTGGCCCTGTTTAGCTGTTATATATTGCTGATATCCATCATTTTCGACAGAAAAGTAGCTTGCAAATACTGCTGTCTCTTTCCTTTCACATTTTTTGTCCTGACTGATTTTTTATCAGTTTTCATAATTTTCATTGTAGAAATCTTTCACTTGTATGTTTTAGTGTATTTCTAGATATTTTTGTGGCTATCGTGAATGGAATTACTTTCCTGATTTCCTTTTCAGCAACATCATTACTGGTGTGTAAAAATGATACTGCTTTGGTAGGTTGATTTTGTATCCTGCAACTTTATGGAATCGCTTTATCAGTTCTAACAGCTTTTTCAAGATTTGTGTATTTAATTGAAAAGCAGCATGATAGAGACAGGAAGAGAGAGTGTGTGTTCTTCCATTTGCTGATTCACTCCTCAAACACCTGCAACAGCCTGGCCAGGCCAAAACCAGGAGCCAAAAACAGCATCTGCGTCTCCCATTTGGGTGGCAGAAACCTAAGTATTTGTGTTATGTGCTGGCTCCCAGGTGCATTAGCAGGAAGCTAGATCAGAAGCATAGATTAGCAGGGACTCAAACCAGGCATTCTGATACTGGAAGCAGGCATCAAAAGTGGTGGCTTAACCTACTGTGCCATAACACCTACCACTCAAACAGCTTTTTGATGGGTGTTTAGATTTTTCCAAGTATAAAATCATGTCATTTGCAAATATGGATATTCACTTCCTCCATTCCAACTTGGGTGCCGTTTCTTTCTTTCTCTTCTTGTTTGCTCATGATAAGACTTTGGCTACTATACTGCACAAGAATGGTGAAAGCACTTTTCTTGTTTTGTTTCAGATCTGAGGGGGAAAACTCAGCATTCTGTATTCAGTATGATATTGACAGATTGTGAGTTTCTCATACACACACACATAATATATGTAGTCTTTACTATTTTGAAGTATGTTCCTTCTATATCTAATTTCTTGGGACTTTTTATCATGATGACATGTCAAATTTTATCAAATGCTTTTTTCTGCATCTATTGAGATGATTATATTGCTTTTATTCGTCATTCTGTTATAATTTATTGTGTTTATTGATGTGCAGCTGTTGAACCATAAAAAGTAAAAGGGGAAAACTCTAGAGTTACATCGTTTCAAAAGAACCTTCCTTCTTGACTATTCTTCAGTATAGCAGTGCTGTAAAGGATAAATCCAAATCCCTGTCCTGGAGGACTAGTTATGAAAAAGTTCCTGAAAATAGGCTGGCGCCGCAGCTCAATAGGCTAAATCTGCCTGCGGCACCGGCACACCAGGTTCTAGTCCCGGTCGGGGCGCTGGATTCTCTCCCAGTTGCCCCTGTTCCAGTCCAGCTCTCTGCTGTGGCCCAGGAGTGCAGTGGAGGATGGCCCAAGTGCTTGGGCCCTGCACCCGCATAGGAGATCAGGAGGAAGCACCTGGCTCCTGGCTTCGGATCAGTGTGGTATGCCAGCCACAGCGCGGCAGCCGCGGTGGCCATTTGAGGGTGAACCAACGGCAAAGGAAGACATTTCTGTATTTCTCTCTCTCTCTCTCACTGTCTACTCTGTCTGTCAAAAAAAAAAAAAAAAGTTCCTGAAAATTGATTCACTACAGTTGCTTACTGACCATATCCAGATACCAGGTGTTTATATGAGCATTTGTATTCTGTCACAAAATGGATACTCTTTTCTTTCTTTTTTTTTGGAAAATATTCATCATACATGCCAACTCTAGTGGCTTCCTGGATCCTGTGATGAGCCAGTTTCTATGTATGCATTTGCATTCCGTGGGAAACAATGTTGTGATCAACTGTTAGTTACTGCCATAAACACAGAAAGAATTCACTCATCCACATCATATTTGTTTTTTCTCTTAGAAGCAAAATCTGCTTCCAGCATGGGCAGTAGAATTTGGTTCACAAATATCCCTCCAACTTTTATTTTGTCACATATGGATTCTGTGCCTGTAGGGAAAACTAAAAGTCACAGTTGAGCTCTTTCTTTTGATACCAAAGGAATTCTGTCCTAGGAAAAAGAAGTCTTCTTTAAAATAAATGTAAGGGGCCAGCGCTGTGGCTCACTGGGCTAATCCTCCACCTGCGGTGCCGGCATCCCGGGTTCTAGTCCTGGTTGGGGTGCCGGATTCTGTCCCGTTTGCTTCTCTTCCAGTCCAGCTCTCTGCTATGGCCCGGGAAGGCAGTGGAGGATGGCCCAAGTGCTTGGGCCCTGCACCTGCGTGGGAGACCAGGAGGAAGCACCTGGCTCCTGGCTTCGGATTGGCGCAGTGCACTAGCCGTAGTGGCCATTTTGGGGGTGAACCAACGGAAGGAAGACCTTTCTCTCTGTCTCTCTCTCTCTCTCACTGTCTAACTCTGCTTGTCAAAAAGAAAAATAAATAAATAAATAAATAAATAAAATAAATGTAAGGGAACTGCTTTAGCTTAATAAAAATTATCTCCCTGGTGGTAAAGAGTCCTACGTTAAGGAGTAAGGTAAGGATGTCTTATCTCACCACTTCTAGTCAATAATGTGCTGGGTGTTCTTGAAAGCAAGAAACACTGCTCACAAAGGACTTTTATACATTATACATAAATTTCAGGTATACATTTAAGGGCATACTTACAAGTCAGTAATAAGATAACATTATCTGAAAATGGGTAAATTATTTAACAGGCAGTTAATCCAAGAAGATATGTAGATGGCAAATACGTACATGAAAATATATTCTGTTCATTAGTCATTTGAAATGTAAGTAAAAACCACAATGCAGAGTATTGTTGAAGACATGGAGGAACTGGAACTCTCATACACTGCTTGTGGAAATATAAATTGGTGCACTAATTTTGAAATTAAAATTAGCACCCATTATTCAACTGTTCCCCATTTCTTTCCTGCATCCTTCTCAGCTTCTAGTAATTACTTTTAAGTTCACATGTATATGTATGTGTGTGCATATACCTGCCATATTACTGCACCATTTCACTCACTGCTGGGTCTTTACCTAAAACAAAATAAAGTGCCACTCAAAGACATTTACATTATGCTTATAGCCCCAAAATAGGAAACAAAAAAAATCACAAATATTTACTAACATTGCCTGTCCACCACATGAATGAATAAATTGTGGTATAGCCCTAATATGAAATATTCTTCAGCAATATTTTAATATTCTTCACAATTTTTTAAAATTATGTTACAGAAACTTTTTTTAAAAATTTTTTTGACAGAGTGGACAGTGAGAGAGAGAGACAGTGAGAAAGGTCTTCCTTTGCCGTTGGTTCACCCTCCAATGGCCGCCACAGCCGGCGCGCTGTGGCCGGCGTACCGCGCTGATCCGAAGCCAGGAGCCAGGTGCTTCCTCCTGATCTCCCATGTGGGTGCGGGGCCCAAAGACTTGGACCATCCTCCACTGCACTCCCGGGCCACAGCAGAGAGCTGGACTGGAACAGGGGCAACCGGAACAGAATCCGGTGCCCCCACTGGGACTAGAATCTGGTGTGCCGGCGCCACAGGTAGAGCATTAGTCTATTGAGCCATGGTGCTGGCCACAGAAACTTTTTTCAAATGTATATGAACAATGTTTTCTGGAATGTGCAGCTGCTGGTAAAGGGAAAAATAAGGATATATCACAAAATAATGTTTGAAGAGAAAGAGATACAAAAAACGGGTATAGTAAGTACTTATATTCAAAAACATGATAGAAAAAGCAAATTAAACTGGGAATAGAAAGTAGCCTAGTAATTGCCTTGGAATGACAGCAGGGGTTGGCAGATCAGAAAACAAGGAGGAGCAGGAGGGAAGAATTACAAAGAAGCATGAAAACTTCTTTGGATGATCACTATGTTCATTATTTTTATTGTGGTGATGATTTCATTAGTGCATGCATATGAAGGAGCTTCAAACAGATCATAGAAAATGCACATTATTAAAAAGATATTCCTGGATTTCAATTTCTTTTGTACCAAAATAAACTCCTGATAACTTGTTATAACACATCTGAACAGGATATAGTTTGAACACTAAGATGGATAAGACATCAATTTGAAAAGAGCCCTCAACAGAACAAGATGAAATTGAAGCAGTGAGAGACAGCAAATTGATGGCAAAGTTTGGGTGGAAAAATGGTGAAACTACTGATGCTTTATGAAAAATTTATTGGCACAATACACCAAAGAAATCAGCAGTTTACAGAAGATAAGTCATTTTGAGAAGAGATGAAAGGGTGTTGAAAATGAAGCTACAGTGGTGGATCATCCATATCAACTTCAAAGGAAAACATTAATCTTATCCATGCTCTCTTTGAACAGGACCCATGATTAACAGCAGAAACAGTAGTCAACACCACAGACATCTTAATTGGTTCAGCTCCCATGATTCTGACTGAGAAATTCAAGCGGAACAAACTTGCTTCTGAGTGGGAGGTAAAGCTGTTGGACTGAGATTAGGTGCAGACAGAAGCAAAGCTTTGTAGGAGAAGATCCTGAAACTTTTCTTCTGAGAACAAACAGGGTTTTACCAGTATGATTTGCAAGAAAAAGCACAATCAGAGCAATGGCTACAAGAGATGGAAGTGGTCCCATCAAAGCAAAAATAGTACAGTCAAGAACAAAAGTCAGGGCTGTCGCTGTGGCCTAGTAGGCTAAACCTCCGCTTGTGGCGCCAGCATCCCATATGGGCACCGGTTCTTGTCCTGGCTGCTCCTCTCCTGATCCAGCTCTCCACTAATAGCCCGGGAAAGCTGTGGAAGACAGCCTTAAGTGCTTGGGCCCCTGCACTCACTTGGGAGACGCAGAAGAAGCTCCTGGCTCCTGGCTTCAGATCAGCCCAGCTCTGGCCAATGTGATCACTTGGGGAGTGATTCCACAGATGGAAGATCTCTCTCTCTCTCTCTCTGCCTTTCCCTCTCTCTGTCTTTAACTGCTTCTCAAATAAATAAACAAATCTTTAAAAAGAAAAGGACAAAAGTCATGACAATTTTTGTGTATTTAAGACATTTTACTTGACTTTCTGGAGGGCCAAAAAATGATAACATCTGCCTATTAGCAGAGCTTTTTGAGAATGTTACCCAGACCTTTAGCAGAAAAATGGATGGGAAGGCTTCAATAGACATCGTTTCTATACCACAATAATGTTCTTGCTTATTTTTCTCATCCAACATGTGTAACTTTGGAGAGTTTTAATGAGAGATCATGGGGTACCCAACTCCAACTTACAGTCCTTTTTGGGCTCCTTCTGACTTGTCTTTGTTTCCTATCCTTAAAAAGCTTTGAAAGGATATTCAGGTTCTGGTGCTGTGGCGTAATGGGAAAAGCCACGGCTTGCAGTGCTGAAATCCCATTTGGGTGCCGGCTCGAGTCCCCTAGCTGCTCTACTTCCGATCCAGCTCTCTGCTAAGGCTATGGCCTGGGAAAGCAGTAGAAGATAGCCCAAATCCTTGAGCCCTTGAACCTGAGTGGCAGACCCAGGAAAAGCTCCTGGGTCCTGGCTTTGGATTGGTACAGCTCCAGCTGTGGCCATCTGGGAAGTGAACCAGCGGATGGAAGATCACCCCACCCTTACCTCTGCTCTCTGTAACTCTGCCTTTCAAGCAAATAAATCTTAAAAAAAAAAAAAAAAGAAAGGACACTCAGTTTTCTTCAGCTACTAATGTCAATGATTGCATTGACAAGATTAAATTCCTGGGACCACATTTCTTTGGGGATAAACTAAATGCCTACACAAGACAAGTATCTTTACTTACACAAGTGCCTTGAACTTGATGGAATTTATTTTAAGAAACAAAGTTTACATTTTTATTTTTTATCTTTTAATTCCATTTTTCATAAAACTTTTGAATATGTAAAAATCTATCAAAATACAATCTTTATCTGCTGTTTAATGTCTTTCCATTTTATTTCAGTAGCATTGTAACAAAAATTAATTATCTGTCATTTTTGGTGACCTTGTTAACCTTTTTATTTAATTACATAGAAGTTCATAACTTGAAGTGGATCTTCAGCAAGTCACTGACATCCCTGGAATCCAATTAGGGTTGCTTTCAGCCTTGATAAAAGGTTTCTTTTATCATTGCTAATCTATAATATATATAAATCACACTCAAAAAGACAAAGTCCTAGATTCTGCTACTTAAATCTTATGATAAAATTTAAAACAATACTGGGATAAGGTGGAATGGTAACATTATATTTTTGATATACTGTATTATAATTTGATAGACTATGTGACTGAATTTTATATCATTAATTGCTATTGTTTTATTGATTTCCCAGTTTGTGAGGCAGCCATGGAAGATTACGATTGATCCAAGGTCAACTGGGTGCCTTGATGATCAACTCTCAAGATGATTCAAGGAGTAGAAGACTCTGGGTCACTTGAGATTTCCCCTTAGGAGCTTGTACAGGTAGTATGAATTGATAGTGTCCATGCTATTGAAATTGCTGTGGGTTGGTAAATCACAATATTTTGAAAATCTGTTACAGCAATTCTTCTCAGATGTATACAGACAATGTTTTCTGGAATAATAGGAATTGCTGTGGTTCGAATATCAGTTTGGATGTCTTCCAAAGGCCCATGTGTTAAAGTCTTATTCTCCAAAGTCTTATGGTAATGGTTAATGGATTCAAATGAATGGTTAATGAATTAAGATTGGAAATTTAATTAAATTATGGGATCTGAATTGGGACCTTATTATAAGTGACTGAATTAGATTAAGCCATTGGGCTGGGTCCCATGATTGCATCATGTGGCTTTGTAAAGAGACCCTGTAAACACAGTCAGTGGGCATGCTTCCTGTCTCTGCTTCCTGCTGCACTATGTGATAATTTCTTGGCGCATGCTCTGCTGGCCTTGACAGATGGTCAAACCAATGAGGACTGCCTGACTTTAGACTGTGAACCTCCAAAACTGTAAAATAACAATCCCTCCTTTCTACAAAATAGCTCCTCTTCGTAAAAATGAAAAGCTGACTAGAATTGAAGGGAATATGAATAATTTTACTGTTAGTAATCCTTATGCTTCAAATAATAAAGAACAAGTAAAAAACTGCAGTATTTATTGAATGTGTACTTGGTTTCAGTCATCCTTAATGACTTTCAAATAGTGTACCATTTAATTGTCAAAGCCACCTAGTATTTATTTTCACAGAAAAATTACAGAGGTACAATAATACTGAGATACTTGCTCAATGTCACACAGCTAATGAAGAGCCAGGTATTAACTATTCTCATGGCAGTGTTTACAAATCATTTATTGAAATTGAGTAATGAATTCTGAATTCTATTTTATTCCACTTCTAAGCTGGTCTTCAAAAAGTCACAACCATCTTCATATCCCAGATATGCCTTCTTGATAAGATAATCTAATTCACACACATACAGAGGAGGTAAGATACACCCTATAATCAGTTGACAAAGAAACTATGTTTATATTAGTAGTATTATCTTTCATTTTTATAAACATTTAGAGGATGACTTTTTAAAAAAGATTTGTCTTATTTATTTGAGAGGCTGAGTTACAGAGACAGAGAGGGAAAGATAGAGAGAGAGAGAGAAAGAGAGAGAGAGATCTTCTATCCACTGGTTCACTCCTCAAATGGCTAATACAGCTAGGGCTGGGCCAGCCAGGAGCCAGGAGTCTCATTCAGATCTCCTGCTTTGGTGCAGGGGCCCAAGGACTTGGACCACCTTCTACTGTTTCTCAGGCACATTAGCAGGGAGCTAGATTGGAGTGGAAAACAGGGATTTGAACTGGCACCCATGTGAGATGCCATGTCCCAGGTGGTGACTCTACCAGTCACACCACAATGCCAGCACCATAAAGAATAACGTTTATGAGTTTTGTATGAATCATTCATAATTATATCAAAATGTCAACAAAATTGACCCTTATTTTCTAAGATTATCATAAATTGACTAAATCTTCCTATGCTTCAGGAACTGTGGTCTTCTTAATTTTTACTAGTTGAATTAGACCATGTGAATACAGGGTGGATTAAAATTATTGCTTTTCAGAAACTTATCAAAGAGGAGAGGCAAGGAGGAGGACTGGGTGGGATCAGGACAATGAGGGAAGTGTTGTTGTCTTCTTAGAACTGTACCTATGTAATTCATTAAATGTGTTCTTTTTATATTAATACAAAATTCTTTTAAAAAAGAAAGTGAAGGGGTCGGCGCTGTGGCACAATGGGTTAAAGCCCTGGCCTGAGGGGCCGGCATCCCATATGGATGCCAGTTCTAGTCCTGGCTGCTCTGCCTCCGATCCAGCTCTCTGCTATGGTTTGGGTTAGCAGTAGAAGATGGCCAAAGTCCTTGGCCCCTGCTCTCGCGTGGGAGACCTGAAAGAAGATCCTGGCTCCTGGCTTTGGATCGGCACAGCTCCAGCCGTTGTGGCCATCTAGGGAGTGAACCAGTGGATGGAAGACTCTCTCTCTCTCTCTGCCTCTCCTTCTCTCTCTCTTTGTGACTCTTTCAAATAAATAAACAAATCTTTTTTTTTTAAAAAAAGTAGAATTATGTCAATGCTACTTTTATCAAATGAAGTCATATTACATAATGACATGCAAAACACTTTAAAATATATGAAAAAAAAGTGATATATTCATATGTTAGACTATATAAAACCATCCTGCATTCCAAGAATAAACACAGATTTGTCAGGTATATCACTCTTTTGTGTTTAATTTTTTTGAAGATTTTGCCTTCTGAGTCACGATGTGTATTGGATTAAAGTTTTCTTTTGTAAATTTGATCCACTGAATCTTTTTAACATTATTATTCTTCTTTTCTTGCTATCTTGGGTTTGGAATAAGTAGGATGCTTATCTCAGGAGTTGGGAAGCTTTTTTCCTCCTATTTTTTTTTTTTTTTGTAGAATTTCTTTTACAAAAAATTTGATGTTCAATAGAACTCACCAAAGAAATTATCTGAGGCAGGTGCTGTGGCGTAGAAGGCTAAGCTTTCTCCTGCTGTGCCGTCATTCCACATGGGCACCGATTCTTGTTCCAGCTGCTCCTCTTCCAAACCAGCTCTTTGTTTATGTCTTGGAAAAGCAGTGGAAGATGGCCCAAGTACTTGGGCCCCTGCAGCCATGTAGGAGACCTGGAAGAAGCTCCTGGCTCCTGGCTTCAGATCAGCCTAGCTCTAGCCATCATGGCCATTTAGTGAGTGAGCCAGCAGATGGAAGACCTTTCTCTCTGCCTCTCCCGCTCTCTGTAACTCTAACTTTCAAATAAATAATAAAAATAAATAAAATATTTTAAAAATTACCTGCTTTTAAAGAATCTCTTTTTAAAAGGTTTGTAATGATGATTTTAACCTTGGTAACATTTGGCAATGGCTGTAGATATTTTTGGTCATCACCAACAGCTAGCTGCTATTGGTATGCAGTAGAGTTAGGGATGTTTTCAGACACCCTAAAGTGCACAAGACACCTCTCACAACAAAGAATGATCTGATCCAAACTATCAGTAATGATGATGATATATGTTGGTTTACAAGGATGAATATATATTTTCAAAAAATATTGGGATATTGAAATTTCTTTTTATCTTGGATGGATTTCAGCAACTCATGTCCTTTGAAGAAGATGTTTCTTTCATTTAATATGCTTAATTTACATGCACAGTTGTTCATGACATTCTATAAGTTGGAATGCTTACAAAGTAAATGGTGATACCCCATCTTTTATCCTGAATTGATAGTTCTGCCTAATTTTTAAAGGAAGAATAAAAATTTACAATTACTCACCCACATAAAATTTTTTTTATCAACATCTCACAGACTGAGAGACAGATATAAAACATGGTTTCATGAGGACCAATAGTTCTCATTTCCTACTGTCACTGAACTTTCAGACTTACTTTCATTCCATCTCCAATGATTAATCTTCTTGTTCTATCTTGACACATGCTGGGGAAAAGACTATACTTCGATGTCCCCCAAATGATGTCAATCATGTGTGTAGTGGCTTCTTTGAAGTTTTAAGACAATGAAAGTGGAGAGGAAAGTAACAGTAGAGAATTACATAGAAAATGCCTTAAAATTTAATCTTAGATGATCCATTGTCTTGAAACATCTGCAATAGCCTTGCTACCAGGAATTATTCAATGACTTCTTCTCTTAAGACTTCAGTTTTCTGCTATATTATTTGGCCACTTCTCTCTGATTAAGCCTTCTTCGATTTTTCTCCTCCTGAAAAATGAAACTCCCAAATTTGTGGTAGTTTCCTAGCTGAACAGTTTAGCTAATGCTGCCTTATATTTCCTTCTCCATTTTCCTTAGAACTTATCTTTCACATCACCAGGTAGTTTCTTTACCAAAAACACTTGTGTCTGAGAGAAAATTGGATATCAACCATGAACACACACTTTTTAGAATGCTCATTTCATATCTAATGCACTAATATCTTGCTAAATGGAAGTTACTCTTTTGGTGACTTTAACACAAACTAGTAAGTAAGCTTAAATGGTCCTTCAGAAGCTTAAGAGAGCATCTCAGGTAACTTATTTACAAAAATAGAATGTATGGGAAACTCCAATAATGACCAAAAAGACATTGGAAACAAAAGATTTATCTTAAAGAAAAAAACTATCAAAAGCCAAAATTCCTTTAGTAAAATACTTTCTTTCATTGTTGAAAAACATGAGTTGCAATAAAGAAGTAGAAGAATAGCTCCTGCATATGACAGATATGATTATGATATTTCACTGGGTTAATTTATATAAGTTGAATCCTTACAAAGTAACAACCATGGTAAAATAAGCTACACACATAAAGATGAGCTTACTTTTATTGCTGCAGAAAGTAATGGGAAAGAAAGACATTACAGAAAGAAAGCAACAACTGATAAACAAAATATTGGAGTGGAGGAGCCTGGATTTCTCTACCGTTTATGGAGTAAACTTTAAGACGGAGATGCCAATGAGCAGGACTTTGAAAGAAGAGAAGTAGTTGTTCAATTTAGATCCATGGGCATTCCAGGTGTATAAAGTACGCAATAACGAGCAAATGTGCCAAATACTTGTTACTCCATCAGAAGAGCACAATGCTTAATTTAGGTTAAAATAAGCACTTCTCAGGAGTACTGGTAGAATGGAGAAAAGGTCTTGAATTTTTTGTTTGTTTTTGGAGAGAGTCTTGGGTTTTAGAGAAGATGATTCCACCTTGACACTTGAGGCAAGTTGCTAGCACAAATATGTACATTTAGTTTAAACAAATTTACAGGTTAATCCTGTGATATGACTAAATCAATTATCTTCATAAACATATCAGGAACACACTTTCTCCAAGCATTTCTATTTTTATAGTGTTTATTATTTATCTATTACCTGACTGTTACTTATCCAGTAACCATCAATACTTGGATATTATGCAAGAAAATAAATAGCATCCTTGAGCAGTGTCAAGTGCTCATTCCTGCAAACAGTGTATTCACTCTACCCTCCAAATCACAGCCTATTTTTCTGCTCTCTTTAAACTCAAAGATCTTGTCTAGCCATAGTGTTTAAACCTAAAATGAACCTCACATGTTTTCTTGGCTATTGGTAATAGGCTAATATTTGAAAATTGAAGATTTCTAAGTAACAATATTCTACAAGTGACCACTAGTACATACCATATTAGGGATTGCTTGAATTTACTCTAGATTCCATGAATGCTAACGTCAAGTCGTAGCAAGATAGGAATCAGTATGTTCTGAGAAGTACTGGGATCTACCTTTCAGTATTTCAAGGGTGCATTTCTTTCTCTCATGAATTCAAATGCTGTACTTTCTGAGCTTAATCTTCATCTCAAACTCTCAAGATGATAAGCATCTGTTTGACAGGTAATTGTTTCTTTTTATTATGTTTGACACATTTTTAATTGTTTCTACTGATTTATTCTTCTTAGTAGTTTCATGTAGCAATCAGATTATTTAATACACGACTTTTTCACTTTCAAGAAGATGATGTAAGTCATGTTAACTTTTATTTACTTACTTGTGAGACAGAAAGTGAGAAAGAGAGAGAGAGAGAGAATGCACATCTCTATCCACTGGTTCACTTCCCAAATGCCCACAAGGGCCAGGAATGAACCAGGACAAAGCTAGGAGCCAGAAGCCCAGTCCAGGTCTTCCAGTCAGGTGGCAGGAATCCAATACTGCTGCCCTCACTGTTGTCTCCCAGGATCTGCATTAGCAGGAAGCTAGAGTCAGGAGCCAAGCCTAGGAGTCGATCCCAGAAACTCAAATATACGATGTTGCAAATTGTATTTTTAACCACTAGGCCAAATGCCCATTCCCTCAAAACTGTGTTTTTACAAATCCTTACAGAGACAGTTTTATCAACTCTGTATATGAAAACAGAATATTAGGCAAATTGATTTATGATCCCATAAAAGAAATTTTGAAAATTATATTTAAAATACATAGTAAGGTAATCTTTAAAAAAATCAATTAAGCAATGTTTAAGGAAAAAAATAGAAATGTTAGCACCACCAAGGGTTTCCATAGTAAGTTCAGAAAAATTTAGGATGACTTTGCTGAATTAATCCAATAAGGCAATGAAGGATTTTCCATATTGATTGTCACACCCAACACTCCAACTCTTTCCCTTTCATGGCCTGGAAGGGGTCAGTACTGGAAATAATTCAACATTGTACAAATTGCCCAATCACTATTCAGAAGTCACGGAGTCCTAACCATGATCAGGGCTTAACAGGATTTAGAATCAGATTTATCCAAATTTTGTCTGGTTGCCAATTGTGGTTAAAAAAGAAAGATAATTTTCTGTCTTTCTGAACTATACAACACAATATTTTATACTAGAAAAATGTATCCTAGTCCAGGTTATTGTCTAGAACCTTCCTTCAAGAAAAAGTATTCTCATTTCTTCTGCACTTGTTTCTGCAATGCTGTGACATTCATTAATACCCCATCTTCTGCATTTAAAGACAATCTTCTTTAACCTCCAACACAGTTGTGCCAACAGGTACTAGATGGGCTGTTCCTGAACAACCAGTTATCTTGCGCAGTGACTCCTCAAATTTTGCTCCAAGATGCCAAGAGAATCCGCCTGGGCAGATGTGTCCTATACCTTTAGGTGAAAGAGACAAATGACCTCTTTAGAGTGCACTATGAATTTGAAGATTGAAATTGAGAAGCAAAATCAGAGTCCTCAATCTTTTTTTTCACTAAAAACCAGAAAAAAATAGTGTGCATGCTTACCTGATGACAGTGAGCAACTCTTGCTTTCTGTGCCAATGAATTGATCTTGAAGCTGATGTGAGATGTGTCTGATTTCAGAACATTGACTCCTTCTGCCACTGTCTGACAGCACCACTCCTTCTGAGATGCTTCCAGCTTTGTTCTGTGGACATTCGCTTCCTGCAAAAATAGTTGCTTGGATCTTTTGGTTTTGTAAAGGACGTGTGAATCTAATAATATTATTTTCTCATAAGAGTTACATGCATGTGAAATTGAAATTGAAGCTTATTACAATGAGTCTTTTCTATTTTCCCTGTGCATTTTCTCACAAGTGCATGTATCTCAGGATTAGGAAATCTATATTTTAAGTCATTTTGGATGCCTAAGTAAATTCTGGGTGAGCACAGAGGGTGGATGAGTCAACAAGAATTGCAGAATTGGCCAAACTTACTTTGGAGCAAAGACTTGCAGCTGGCAACTGGGCAGTGATTCAGGAGAGAGCTGATGAAAAAAGAAAAAAGAAAGTACAAGACTTACTGCCTATAATCAGCTCTTAACCTTTAAAAAAAGCCCTCAATTTCCCTTACGGTGGTTTCTTTTTCCATCCAAAAGGTTTTGGATCTTAATTTTAATCTGATCTCATCAGGACCGCAATGCAGGAGAAGTGAAGGGCAAGGCAGAGTAGCAGCAGTGGGGGGTTAGCCGAGCCTCAGTCACTCACAGGCACTCTGGTTGAAAACATAAGAAAAACTAAAGAGATAGAGACAGCTAAGAGCAAATTTAAGAAGAGAAACTGGGGTGCTCAAGTTTAAAGACAGTTGTTAGTGAAAGCAGAAACTCAGAAATCAGTGAGTGTAACTTGTGAAGGGGGAATGAGAGGGAGCCTGGTGGCAGAGGGAGAAGGGAAGGAAGCCAGAAGGGGAAAAGCAATGAACATCAGCACCTGACCAGCACGGGCTCCTAGAAAGCCCACTGTGCCTGGAAGCTTAGTGCAACCACCTCCTGCTGCTGTCTATCCTTGGTCAATCGCCTCTGGACAGCGGTTCATGTCTGTGCTGTAAGATTCATGCTAACGGAGAGGCCTTCATGGGTGTTTCAGAGGGAAAAGAGCACGGAAAGCACAAGACAGCCGCTGGGCTCAGAAGGCACTCACTTCACTTCTGCTCGACTTCCACTTTGTCAAAGCAAGTCACGCAGACAAGCCCCGCCTCGATGACAGGGGAATGTACATTCTGAACAGGCAACAGAACGTAGTTATGGGGTAACTGTAGTCTTCACAGCAAGGAAAACACTGTTCTCACCACATGATATCAAGCGCATATGCTATCAACATGCCTCACTGCTACTGGTGTTAACCTTGGGGAAGGGTTTGCCAGTTTTCTCCATTGTCACATTACTTTCTACCACTCCTACTCCCTTTCTATACTTTATTCTTTGTAAGGAAGTTACTCTGCGTATTTCACACGTAACAGTATAGATTCCTTCACTTGCACTTTCATGGGGGCATTTCCCCAATTTATAGGTGAGAAATCTGAGGTTTAAGAGTTTAAGCCTTGGAGCCAGTGCTGTGGCATAGTAGATAAAGCCCTTTGCCTGTGGTGCTGGCATTCCATATAGGCGCTGGTTTTTGTCCCAGATGCTCATCTTCCGATCCAGCTCTTTGCAATTGCCTGGGAAAGCATTAGAACATGGCCCAACTGCTTGGGCCCCTGAACCTGTGTAGGAGAGTAGGAAGAAGTCCCTGGCTCTGGGCTTCAGATCAGCCCACCTCTGGCCATTGCAGTCATTTGGGGAGTGAACCAGTGGATCTCTCTGTCTCTCCCTCTCTCTGTATGCAAGTCTACCTCTCAAATAAATACATAAAATCTTTTTTTTTTTTTGACAGGCACAGTTAGACAGTGAGAGACAGAGAAAGGTCTTCCTTTCCATTGGTTCACCCCCCAGTGGCCACTACGGCCAGGTGCTTCTCCTGGTCTTCCATGCTGGTGCAGGGCCTGAGACTTGGGCCATCCTCCACTGCCTTCCCAGGCCACAGCAGAGAGCTGGACTGGAAGAGGAGCAACTGGGACAGAACCCGGCACCCCAACCAGGACTGGAACCCGGGGTGCTGGCACCACAGGCAGTGGACTAGCCAATTGAGCCGCGGCGCTAGCCTTTTATTTATTTATTTATTTTGACAAATACATAAAATCTTAAAAAAAAAAAGAGGTTTAGGCCCCAAACAGTATAGTTAATAAGTAGAATCAAGATTAAAACTTGAGTCCTCTGACTTATGAACTATTTATTTTATTATTTTATTATTTTACAAAAGAAGCATAGCTTCAAGAAACGTTTAGAAAATAATAGAAGGTTATATCTCTTAGTTGTTTTACAGAAGTGTGTTGGATTGCATACCCCTTGATACCTGATTCCTTAAGTTGTTACAGAAGTGTGTCTGCAAAGTTGGAATGCTCCTTCCTGCTTATAATACTATCCAGTAATTGTGGAGATGACCTAATTACAAATATGCCCTGACTTCATTCTAATGTCATGTTTCAAAGGGGAAACCAAGTCCTTGGAGCACTGTACGTGGGGAGAAGAGGATGGAAATGTGTCTGTCCACATTTTTATGAGTAGGAGACGCTTCTTAGCAGTGATTTTCATGTAGGCTTATCAGCCCAAATCTGCCTCATCAGGAAAAGGTGTGTTCCTACCACAGGAAAAGTTCTGTAAAAAATAGAAAACTCACCAATGTTGAAAAGCAGAGGAACAGAATGGTATTTGTCTAGTGGGTGAACATTTTGCAAGGTTTTTCTTTCTTATCATGGAAATATATAATTCAATGGTGACATTTTAAAGTATGTGATATGTCTCATACCTAGTTTTCTTTTGAAGTGTTATTGGCAATGCAGTTCAAAGACAGAAATGACCATGCAACACCACTGAGTTAGATTTTCTGAAGGAGGATCTAATCTCTCTTCTGATGAAAACCAAGTAACAAAGAATGTATAAAGGTAAAACAGAATTTAGGAACATTCTAATATTTCCTATAAAGAAATCTTAATCCATTTTCATAGAGAGAATAGAGGCTTCTTGTTTGCTGAGTCACATGTGCATGCCATATGCTTAATTGTAATCACATTATTATAGTGAATATTAGACATTATTGGTTTAATACAACATGACATTTAATTAGACAGCTCTTAACTGGCAGTCAGGAAGTTTGTTTTTCGCCCCTATTTTTCATACTATGGAGACATTTATGTTTTCAGAAATCATTTTCTCCATCAATTGCTGAGATTATCTGGGCTTCCCATAGTTGCCATATAAATGAGCCTTCAGGATAGGGACTGTTTCTGTTTTGTTCACCACCGTGTCGCAGCAGGTAGTACATCCTGGAACACTGTGTACCTCATGAAGTGCTTATCAAATGATACATTTTGGAATGCTGCATACATGCAATGAATATTAAGTGAATTTTAAATAAGTGATTTTAAGAAAGAAATATTGCATAAATATGAGTCATAAAATATACAACTGCATCTATAATGAAAGATCATGTATAAAACTTATACTCATTATTTTCCTTCAATGAAGTTTTTTTTTTTTTTAAATAGAAGACCAGATGCCATCAAGCCTACATCATGCAACTTGAGTGATGTCACATTTCTTTTCCCAAAAATCCTGATGGAAGGCAAGAACCCTAAGGTTCTCTGTGATTGATTTCTATACCGTGTGTTCAAGAGCTCATTAACATTTGTTTACATTTGTATGAAGAGAAACAAATTTTATTTTGATGATTCAATAAGATTATGTTTTCTCTTGGTATTAAATAACAAAATGGATTGAAAATGAATACTTTCTTCTTGTGAAAGTGTGTAAGGAGAATTACTGTCCTCTACTACTGATGTGAAAGCATTTGATACAACTCTTCTGAAAAGTAATTTAGGAAAACATACAAAAAAATTTTGAATACTTTACAGCTCAAAAAAAGATAAGCAGGGGACCAGCACTATGGTTCAGTGGGTTAATGCCCTGGCCCTCAGTGCCAGCATCTCATATGTGCACCAGTTTGAGTCCTGGCTGTTACACTTCCAATCCAGCCTCCTGCTGATGCGCCTAGGAAAGCAGTAGAGGATGGCCAAAATCCTTGGGCCCCTGCACCCACATGGGAGGCTTAGAGGAAGGTCCTGGCCCCTGTTTTCAGATCGGCTCAGCTCCAGCTGTTGCAGCCTTTTTGGTAGTGAACCAGTGGATGGAAAACCTTTCTCTCTGCCTCTACCTCTCTCTGTAAATCTGACTTTAAAACAAAACAAAAAAATCTTAAAAAAAAAAAAAAAAACCAGAAGAGGTTCTACTTTGAGATATTTATCTAAAATAAATCTGTGTTTAGCTGTCCTCCTATAGGTTCCTATGGACTTTTTCCAGCCACTTTTATTGTATTCAGTACTTTGGGATGGCTCTGTAAACAGATGAAGCCAATAATGTATTAACAGTACCAACTGAGAGAAAGTATGGTTAACTGAGGTTACTAAAAAGAAAAAGCAATTCAAATCAATTGGCAATCTACAAAAAGAGTTAAAGATTTTAAAAGCTATTATTAAAATTGCTATATTGGTCTATTATGCTATATTATATGTGTGTACATATTGTATGTCCACATGGGGAAATTTTATTAAGAGTTTTATTTTAAATGGCTTATAGATAAGATTGTCCATAAATTTAAGCTGCTAAAATCAATCAAAGATACATTTTAATTTGTGGGACCTGAATCTGTGTATCATATGTTTTAAACGTGTTGGTAGAAAGAAACTAAAAACATTTTAGATGGTTGTGCTTAAGTTTACTGGCTAAACAAACTACACCATGTTAGATATTTAAGACGTGTTTTCAAATACATGATTCTTAAAACTTATAGAAGGCATTGGACCTTCTGGTAAATGTTTTCTTAAGTTGTTATCTAATGGTTGAAACTGTTTGCTAAGTATTCATGTGATATTGCTATTGTCAGCAAGCTATCTAGGACTTGCTCCCTCATTTCTCTATTCTAAGTCCAACTTGTTCTTTCATTTCTCTATTCTCTTCAAGGTAGGAAACTAATTCTATTATGAAGGAATCTGTAGGATGCACAATTTAATCTTTAGACCTTATAAAAGAGATGGCTAACATTTTTCTGCAATAGCATAGCCAAAATAAGAACTTAAATAATAATCTCATAGCTAGATTCACTTCGCCATCAGCGAAGTATACAGTAAGTAGAAAAAACCTCCCTTTCAGACCAAAGGGAAAGAAAGTTTTAAAGTGAGAATATAATTTCCTCATGGGCATTGTCTACCTTAGAAAAACTACTACAGAACATGCCTGTGACTATAGACTTGTAGTTCAGGCCACCGAAGGTTAGAGATGGGACACGGGCACTCCCTTGACTTGCATCCTCTGGTCTGCTTTAACAAAAACCAGGAGGAAAAGAAAGCTCGGCATCAGAAGCAATGGGTGGCAGGCCTATTAATGGCTGATCTGTACAGTGATCTGCCCTCAAGGAGACCCAACAGGCCAGTCCACTGCAGTGGCTTTCAATGTGGTATGCCTGGGCTTCAGCAGAAGTCAGCTTGTGAAGAGCCCTGGCAGCTCTGCCAAGAGTTGGATCACTGGAAATGGACCTGCCCTGGAGTCGAAGGATGCCCAGGTCAGAGCCACAGATCTTATTGGCTCTAAGCTGAAAAGCCCTTCACTCAGCCCAACTTCCAAAGTGACCACTGCAGCTGAGGGGATGGTCAAGTAGGGTCAGCAACATTGCAGGCAGAACTGTCAATTTCTTGTTAGAGATGCCCCCTGCCTTTACCTGGCCAGCTCTCCTCCCAGCCCAGCCAAGTAATGAAAGTCAACAGAGTGCCTTCCCCTAGGAGGTTCACACCTCCCTTAGGATATACCCCATGAGAAGAGATAGATAGGTCTGGGCCTCTGAATTTACAAGGCCTAAAGCCCACCAGATTATTATCAAGCCCCTTCTATCAGGTTCTATTTGCCTCTCAATCAGAAAAATTACTTGTAGCTTAGACAACACCTTTCTTAGCTCCTCTAATAATGCCTCTGTCCTTTGTTCTAGGCCCTGTCTAGTGCACTTGGGCCTCATTCCTTTGTAATCATAACCTCTACTCTACCACCAAAGGCTCTACTCCCAACCTGTGTGTACTGATGGTCCTTTTCCCCACTTAATGCTGTATAATTGTTCAAACCTGGTAAATGCCACTCTTAGGATCATTGGTTACTATCCTCACTCTGTCTTTTATGACCTTGTCTAAATATGATCAGAGTCGGCAAACTTGGAAGGCTTCCATAGCCTTGGCAACTCATGACGACAGCCTAGGATGGTTACTGGCGCCATAAACTAGAGTGTCAATTTGTTGGGTCAACAACAGGAGCCACTGTGCACTTGCTCCTCATGTGGGATCTCTGTCCTTAATGTGCTATACATTGTGATTTAATGCTATAACTAGTACTCAAACAGTCTGTTTCACTTTGTGTTTCTATGTGGGTGCAAACTGTTGAAATCTTTATACTAAATTGATCTTCTGTATATAAAGAGAATTGAAAATGAATCTTGATGCAAATGGAAGGGGAGAGGGAGCGGGAGAGGGGAGGGTTGCAGGTGGGAGGGAAGTTATGGGAGGGGGAAGCCATTATAAACCATAAGCTGTACACTGGAAATTTATATTCATTAAATAAAAGTTAAAAATAAAATAAAATAAAATAAAATAAATAATCAGAGATTTTGTCATATATTAGAGTTTGAGGATATTAAGATATTGGTAAAGTAATACTGAAACTTTTGAAGCAACTTTAATGATTAATAATAGAAATTTGGGCCGGTGCCGTGGCTTAACAGGCTAATCCTCCGCCTTGCGGCGCCAGCACACTGGATTCTAGTCCCAGTCGGGGTGCCGGATTCTGTCCCAGTTGCCCCTCTTCCAGGCCAGCTCTCTGCTATGGCCCGGGAAGGCAGTGGAGGATGGCCCAAGTCCTTGGGCCCTGCACCCGCATGGGAAACCAGGAGAAGCACCTGGCTTCTGGCTTCGGATCAGCGAGATGCGCCGGCCGCAGCGGCCATTGGAGGGTGAACCAAAGGCAAAAAGGAAGTCCTTTCTCTCTGTCTCTCTCTCTCACTATCCACTCTGCCTGTCAAAAAAAAAAATTTTTAAAAAAATAATAGAAATTTGTCTAAATAATCTAAGAAATATTCACTCAATAGAACATTATTCATCTCTTTTAAAATGTATTATCCAATGTATGTAGAAGCTGAGTGTTATGTTATTTATTGTGCTCTAATTTTAATGTAAAATTTATGTTAGAATTGAAAAATAAATTTCATCTTAAATTTTTATGAATGTTGCACATGGTCCCAATTTAGAGAGTCAAATACTTGTGCAATGTTTATTTCAAAAAACAACAGGATTCTGACTACTACTTTCCAATTTCTGTTTGCCATTCCAATAGCAGTAAACAGAGACAAACAAAGAAGCGTGATTTTCAGTTTTAGGCATTATCTTTTGACTACCTGGCACAGAAAATTATAATTTAGCTTTCTTTGCTGCCGCTATCCCCAGAACACACAGATGCACCTTTGCTCTTTCTTGTTTCTTCCCAGCACAATTGTATTGTAATTGTGGTTATATAAGGACACTGTTTATGGTATTAGGGTCATTTGTATGTCTGATACTATTTTTATTTTGCATTTTCTAAACAAATTTTGGTCTTCATTAATTGTTTTTAAGGACTTTTTCCTTTCAAAAGTGTTACTGTTTAATCTTAGCTTAATTATTTGTCATTCTTGTATTCAAGAATAGTTCCCCATTTATGCAAATCTTCTTATACACTAATATATATTAAGCATCCATTTCAGTTTCCTAAGGGAAGTCTCCCAGGAATCTTCTGACCTGTCCACATCAGAACTGGCTGAAGACTGACCATTCTTCAGGATTCTTTTTCCGACATTACCCTCATGATCTTTTCATGTTCTGCATAAGAATTATTTTATCTGGATTCCGTATCCTTCTCTCCGCAGGTTTTCTTTTTATTTTGACAGAACACAGCTTTCTGAGAAAGTATAACTTGGAGGTGTGTGTGTGTGTGTGTGTGGTGGGGGTTGAGACTGTATATATTTGAAATATTTTTACTTCATCTATGGCCATACCACCCTGAACGTGCCCGATCTCGTCTGAAATATTTTTACTTCAATCTAGCACTTAATGGATATTTGGATAGAGATAGAATTCCAGACTTGAAATTGTGTATTCTCAGAATTTTGAAGGCTTTTATTTATTGCCTTCTAGCTTCTAGAGTTGCCAATAAAAAGTTCAATAACTAGGGCTAACATTTCCTCAGCGCTGACTGTGTATTAGTTACATTCCGATATGTGTTGATGTTTATTATTTCATCTTCTCAATATCCCTGTGAGTTTCAGATGAAGAAGGAATGGCCCAAGATTGCAATTACTTTCCCAAGCTTGTGGGCTGGTAATTATAGAGTCTAGATTTGGAATCCAGGTGAACTGGATTGACAGCTCTTGCTTTTAATCTCCAGGCCTTGCTACCATGTTGATTGCTGATACTTTCAATAGAAGGTGAACTTTTTATCTGGATATTTTTGTTACTGTTTTTATTATGTGGTATTTAGAATTCAGAAACTTCACAATGTCATGTCTTACAGTCAAATCTTTTCTTATCCATTATCACATACACAAAGAGGGCCATTTCAGGCCGGAAATTCAGTGCTTCAGTTCTGGAAAAAGTTCTTCAATTATTTATGTGGCAATTCTCTCCTTTCCATTTTCTCATTTCCTTGTTTTTGGAATTCATGGTCTGGCCCTACTTACTTTCTATATTATAGCTTTACCTTCTTGTTCTACTTTCTATGACTTTCTTCAACATCGTTTGCTAAATTTTCCATTGAATTTTTAAATCTCTGTTATATTTTAAGATCTAAGAGCTCTTCCTTTTCCTTCTATACATTTCTCTTAAAAACATTTGCGTTTTCCTCTCATAGGTTTATTTTCTCACAGCTTTTACTTCACAAATATATCTTAGATTCATATTCACATCAATCAGAATATTTTGCTTTTTTTTAAAAAAAATTCATCCAAGTTGTTTTGTTTTCCCTCTGATTTTATCTGTGCAGTGTATGGTAGTCAGAAGGTATTTGGATTAGAAAGCTGACTTCAAGCTTTGTGCAGTTGGGTGGAGTTTGTTGATCGGCCTTTGTGTAGTGAAATGCTTGGGTTGTTTCAGTGGGCAATACGTGATGTCAGTTACTTTTAGTTTGCTTTCTGGGATAGGGCTGATTCCTGAAAGATAAGTATTCCAGTCTCTGGTATGAAGATGAAGAGTCTGGCCACCCGCACTTTGGAAGTATAGTAGGTCTTCAGAGTGAGCAGTCAGTGTTCACAGGAAGCATAATTTTCCTGTTTTTGACTCATGCCATTAAGTGCACTGGTATCTCTCATATGAAGAACCCCTTTGTCAACCACCACCCCCAACTACACCTCCCTGTCTTGCTGTGGCAGGCCAGACTGGGCTGGAATAGGACACAGGCAGGGGAGGGAGAAATAAAGGGAGGAAAAGGTCTCTCCCTGTGTGGAACAGGTTTCCAGATCTGGGGTTTGACCTGCAACTTCAACAACTAGTAGACTTATCTCCAGTTTGTGGTCACACCTGCCCCTTAATTCCTGGCTTCATTTCAAAGTTTTAAAATTAGTTGCAAAGTCAACATGTGTTGTTTTTTTATTCATTTTCCCACTAGAACCCAACTTTCTTAGATTTATTCAATTATATTTATCCACCGCATTTTACTGCTCTTAAATTCTTGGTTGTAGTTTGTATATGCCTGTTCAAAAACCTCTCTTTTTGTATTTGTTTAAGGAGGTGACAAAAGCCAAAAAGCATACGTATTCCAGTAAGGGAGGGAGAGGGTGGGAAATTGTCATTCCTAATTAGTATTTTCTGCCTTAGTTCTCAAAGATTCACTTTGCCCTATGTAAGGCTGAGATAATAATACTTACCTCTTAGGGTTGATATAAAGACAAAAAGACATTCAGTGAGGTAAATGAACATTGAATGTTTGGAATGATGTCCTGCACATAGGAAGTTAACTGTTATAAAACACAGTAACATGATACCTTAAGAACAGAAGCATACACAAATTAACTGAGATTAAAGAATGTGTTAGAAGACAGATACAGAGAAAAAAATTTGAATCTCATTGGAGAGAAAACAGACAGATCTTCCTGCACTAAGAAATACCACCAGTGCTTCTTCCTGCCCTCTCTCTGTGTCTTTTCCCTGTACACAGGCTGGGCCAGTTTCTTGCCTATTTCTTTCACTGTGTCTTTGCCACTCTCTTGCTTCTCTACTGCTTGGACTCTACTTACCAACTTTGCCACGGACTGAAAATGGCCCCATGCTCCAGCTCAGACCCCTCTCTGCTGGCTCCTTTTCTGTTCCTTGATTCCACTTTCTCAGGCAAGATTGGCCCTGCTTGGCAGAGTTCACTGTTCTTCTAGTTGGGCAGGAGGGAACACGTGGTCCTAGTCCTGGCCCTTGCAGGCTGTGGGTGATGGGGCCATGAGGGCACCTCCGTAGTTCACAGGAGGTCCTGCTCATCATTAAATCTTAAGAGAAAAGGAAAGGGTTTAAAGTAGTATGAATGGGACATGACAAAGTTTCTTACATATAAAGATAAATAGCAAATATATACATACATATATTCTATATACATGTATGCATGTGTGTATAAAGGTGTGCACACACAGGGTGTTGAAATAGTTAAATGGTAAATACATATATTTAGCTTAGTTGGTGGTACATGATGATTTCAATAAACATTTTGTGTTATCATAGTAGAGATATGCAAAAAAATGTGCTAGAGAGAAAATATTACTATTCACCAAAATAGTAATTGTGGTTTTTTTCCTAGGAAATGTAGTTATGGATTTTTTTTCCATTTATAGTTCTCAGAGCTTTCCAATTGTTTTTTATTTTACAATGAACATGTATTTATTATATAAGAATAAAATAATTTTATAATTCTATTGTTCAGAAAAAGAAACGGAAGTATAAAAGTTGCCTTTAATTTATCTTCCAGCTAATGGATCCTCTATTTATTTGACAGCTTGAAAAAATTCCAGATAACTCATTCCTTATTATGCTGTTAGAGCTTCTAGTTGCCTTACTGTTATGGTAAGGTGAGGGAATCTGAGGGTGCCTGGGCCTTGTGATGCATGAGAGAATTTGAAAAGTTTGATGTTTCATCCACTTGTGTCTGTAAGTTTTCCAACATAAAAAGCTTAGGGAAAGCATTTAAAAATGAAGAGTTGCAATACAGGAAAAAAATACCTAAAATCTTTATATCAAAATTAGGTACAATCAAACCTTGTAGATTTAATCCATAAATGCACTAATAAGTCATCTTTATGACTTATTGCTATGACATGCTCTATTTTCTCTGGCACTCTGTACTCTATCATCTTGAGTGTGCTGTTGTCCTTTTTCAAGATAAGCTACCTTGTTTACATGATTCCAGAATATTATTGCATGCTCAGATTCTCACAGCTAGAAAAGGCAGAATAAATGTTACCTATTTCAAAATTGAACTTTATTTTCAGGTGAAACAAAAAGTAGGCTAATGAACTATCCTTGGCATGAGTAATACAGCTGGTGGAAAGCGACCGTGTCAGATTTAAAACCACAGTTTGAGAGTTGAACCTGACATCTTCTCCACTGCAGGACTCCCCTCGTCTCATGCATTTTGTTCACCATAGATTTACCTACTTTGTCAAATTAGATTGCACTTAGAAGAGCCTATGAAGTCACAGGTGATCTCTGGCACTAGCAGATTGCATGGGTTTGAATACTTATTATCAAGTATATCTTAATTTAAATACTTATTATCCAGTGCATAATTCAGCATTTTTAGTATAAAAAAGAAATGGTGTGCTTAGACCATTCCAGTTATATCTACTTGCACAAATTTGTCTGTTTGGGGGAAAGAAAAAACAAAACAAAGGCATCTCCCACACTGCAACAAATTGCTTTGCTTTTATAAAGTTGACACTGCTATTCATAATGCATATTTCCCTTTTTTAAAGGTTTATTTACTTATTATTTTAAAGGCAGAGTTACAGAGAGGCAGAGAAAGGGAGAGGTCTTCCATCCTCTGGTTTCTTCCCCAAATGGCTACAATGGCCACAGCTAGGCTGATCCCAAGCCAGGATCCAGGAGCTTGCTTCAGGTCTCCCATTCAGGTGCGGGGGCCTAAGAACTTGGTTTATCTCCCACTACTTCCCCAGGCCAGAGCAGAGAGCTGGATTGGAAGGGGAGCAGCCAGGACTTGAACCAGGGCCCATATAGGATGCCTGTACTGCAGGCCAGGGCTTTAACCTGCTGTGCCACAGTGCTGGCTCCTCATGTTTCCTTTTGTGCTGGGCCTTCTAGGAAGTTCAGAACCAGATCCTGAGCAATCCCTAGGAAGTGTCTTTCAGCTTTGCTTTTTTTTTTTAAGCAACAGCACTTCTTGGCTTCTTGTTCTTTGCCTCTCTTCATTTTCTCTTTAAATAGCTTTCATTTAACTGAAAATGTTTCAAATATCATTTCTGTTTTTTTAGAAATAAGGTATTAAGTAAACAAAAAATAATTTTCATATTCTTTTTCAATGTACCTGCTAGTACAGGTACATACTGTTTTCTGAAAACTTGGTCACTTGAGTGACAAGTTAGTTCTCATTTTTCAGTTGGAGTCTGTTGTAAAAAGGCTCTATACCATCAGTTTGAGTCCTGGCAGCTCCACTCCCAATCCAGCTCTCTGCTATGGCCTGGGGAAGCAGCAGAAAATGGCCCAAGTCCTTGATCCCCTGCATCCACATGGGAAACTCGGAAGAAGCTCCTGGTTCCTGGCTTCGGATCGGCGCAGCTCCAGCCATTGCAGCCATTTGGGGAGTGAACCAGCAGATGGAAGACTCTAGCTCTCTATCTGCCTCTGCTTCTCTGTAACTCTGCCTTTAAAATAAATATATAAATCTTAAAAAAAAGAAAAGGCTCCATATTACCCTAATAAGGCTGTGATATAAAATTTAAGACTTAAAAATTTCCTTAACTGTATAAATAAGTTAGCACTGTTCTTAAATCTCTTTTCAGTTCAAATTTATTCATACAGTATATAATTCTATAGTTTTTCACAGATATTTAGAATTCAAAACACAATATATTTAGATAAATATGTATATATCTCTCTATATATAGATATATATCGATATATACCTATATATTTATAGTTCTATAAGATAGTCCTTAACGTATTTCCATATTATCTTAAGAAATCCCCAAAATAGTCCTATCACCTTTGCAGTGTGGACCCTACTTCAAACGTGTGGAACATGAATTCCTTGGAGGTCCTAAGCAGTGAAGTGACCATGACTGGACTGTAAGACAGGTCCCTTCCATCTCAGCACAGAGTATTTTTATTGCAAGTCACTGCAGCTTCTAAGTTTCTAAAAATCAATATGTTCTCTCCTCCTACTGACTCAGAGCTTCTTCTGAAGCTGACCTCATCCTGTTCTGCCTCTTATTAACATTAACCATCAGCAGTTGAGAGAGTGGAGCGAGGCTCACGCATCCACCTATTACTAACAGTGTTTCTGCACTGCATTTACACTGGGAGAAGACTGGCTCCCTTTTCAAGTTTTAAGTACTGGGTTTTTCTTTGCATTGTCTCTGTCTTGTATAGTGCATAGGTATTTTCAGTCTGTATGAAGAGATTTTTTTTCAGAAAACTTCCTTTTGTATATAAAGAGAATTGAAAATGAATCATGATGTGATTGGAAGGGGAGAGGGAGCGGGAAAAGGGAGGGTTGTGGGTGGGAGGGAAGTTTTGGGAGGGGGAAGCCATTGTAACCCATAAGCTGTACTTTGGAAATTTATATTCATTAAATAAAAGTTAAATTAAAAAAAAAGAAAACTTCCTTTATACTTCAAAACATTATTTATTACAATAGAGTATTGCACATGACTTTAAAGGATACAGTTCTTCCGAATTAAGGTAGATTTAAGCAAAGTGAAAAATACTAAGTGCACACATTCAGAAAGGAAAAACACATAATGTTAATTGTGATCTTCCTTTCAGTTATAACACTAAGAATGCAACTTAAATTTTTTTTCATTGTTCTGAATTTTCTAAGTCCAGCATCTCAAACACATTTAATCAGACTCTTGAATCTCTTCCCTACCAACTACACAAGGCAGATTAGGTGTACACCGAAACTTCCACAAATCATTAATGGCTTCTCCATTTTCCTTTTGCTCAGGCCAAAAACACAGGAGTCATTCTTATTTAAATATTTTATTTAAATTTTTAATAAAATATAATACTTGCTAATATTCTTATGGGGTACTGTGCAATTTTTCGACACATAGCCATAGCATAAACTGGTCAACCAGCCTTTCATTTCTTTATTTTTACTTTGTTTGTGGACATAAGCAACTCCTTCCAATTCTTTATACAATACATTATTATGAATTATAGTCACCCCACTGTTACGTATAACATTGGAACTTATTATTTGTTTCTGACCAAGCCATGGCACCCATTATCTAACCTTTCCAAGTCCACCATTCCCCACCTTTCTCAGCCTCTAGTAATTGCTATTCTATGTTCAGATCCAGGTTTTTTGAACTTCCACCTATAAGAGAGAACACATGATATTCGTGTTTCTGTGTCTGTCCTATTTAACTTAACATAATAATCTCCAATTCTATCCATCTTGCTGCATTTCTCCCTGTATATGGCTGAATAATGTTCAATCATGTATACACATCATAGTTTTATTATCCATTCATCCATAGATGGGCACCTATATTGATTCCATATCTTGGCTATCACAAATAGTGTTGCAAGAAACGTGGAAGTACAGGGATCTCTCTCATAGGCTGATTTTATTTCCTTTCAGTACTTGGACTATATTATTCTATTTTTTTCTGGCCTATAAGGTTCATGTTGAAAAATCTATTTATTTTAGTGAGTATTCCTGTAACAGTGATTTAGTGCTTTTCTCATGTAGATTTTAAAATTCTTCCTTTGTCCACATTTTTGAGAGTTTGACAATGATATGTTACAATGAAGTATTTTTTTCTTTTGACAGGCAGAGTTAGACAGTGAGAGAGAGGGACAGAGAGAAAAGTCTTCCTTTCCGTTGGTTTACCCCCCAAAAGGCCGCTACAGCTGGTGCTCTGTGCTGATCCGAAGCCAGGAGCCAGGTGCTTCTTCCTGGTCTCCCATGAGGGTGCAGGGCCCAAGCACTTGGGCCATCCTCCACTGCCTTCCTGGGCCACAGCAGAGAGCTGGATTGGAAGAGGAGCAACCAGGACAGAACCCGGCGCCTCAACCAGGACTAGATCCCGGGAGCAATGAAGTATTTTCTAGTTTCATATATGTGGAGTCTTGTGGGTCTTTTGTACTGAGATATCCATATATTTCTACAGATTGGGGAAATTACCAGCTGTTGTATAATTGAATGTGTTTTCTATACCTTTTACTCTTCTCTTCTCCAGGAGTTCCCATTATGTGACTATTACTTCTTTAAAAGGTGCCCTAAAGGTCTTGAAGACTGTCTTTATTCTTTTTCTTTGTGTGTTTGTGTGTGTAATAGAAATTTTTCAAAAGACCCATCTTCAACTTCATGTATTCTTTTCTTCTGCTTGATATAGTCTGCTACTGAGGCTTTTGACTGAATTTTGACTGTGTTCTGTTCTTCATTTCTAAGATTTCTGTTTGTTTCTTTTTCAAAATCACTGCCTTTGCTGATTTTCTCATCCATATCATGCACTGATGTCCTAATTTCATTTAACTGTTTAAGTATATTCTCTTGTTTCTAAGTATGCTTATAATCATTATTTTGATTTCTTTATCAGATATTTCATCAATCTCCCTTTCTATGTAGTCTATCACTAAGTCTAACTAGATTCCTTGTGGGGTATTATATTGCCTTCATTTTCAAACTTGTGTCCCTGAGTTGATATCTGTGCCTCAGGAGGGTCAGGTATCTCTACCACTTTTAATGCATGGCATTTGTGAATTGAAGACTTTTCCTGAAAATGTGTCTTTGTGTGCTGTTTTGGTAGGCTTCCTTGGCTTTAGTTCCAGGTGGACACTAAAGTGTAGTCTTCCAATGTTAATGATGGCAATGGAAGCAGGGGTATGGGAGACTCTTTTCAGGCTTGGAAGGGGTGCATACATCTTGGTGGTGGATAGTGTCATGGCAGTTCTGGGCTCAGTTCCAGGGCACGTGTGTTGTCCCACCTCCTTTACCAAAGTTGGGCTGAGTTCTGGTTTCAGTGGGATTGTAGTCCGGGGCACTCATCAAAGCTTTGATGGACTAGATAAGGGAACTCTGCAGTGCAGGTAGCTGTGCATGACTAACTTCATCTACAAAATCTGGGGAAGCCAAGTCACAGCAGGGCTGGAGACTGGGGAATTCATAAAAGTTAGAGAAGAGAGTTGCAACCAACTACACCATCTAGAACCACAGTGGCCTTGGGCTACGATGTGGTTGATGTCCTGAACAGTTGCCCAAACTGAGACTTGCTGAAGAACGGAGCTATACAGTCCCCGCAGTCCCCAAAGGTGGAATGGGCTTGAGATGTCCTGCAGCTGGTGTCTGTGGTACTTACTAAAGCTAGGAAGGGCAGAAGTTAGATGCAGTACCCAGGTGGCTGAGTACAACTAAACCCTCCAAGAAGAGCTGAGCTGGGCTGAAGAAAGGATCCCCAGCAGGAATGGTGCCCAGTTGTGTCTGGTCTGATGTGCACAGCTCTCAAGTTGGGGAGGAGGGAGTTCAGGAGGATATCTCAACGTCTGCAGAAGCTTATGCCTCAACTTCTGGGGTTCTGGAAGTACAACCTGCCCTGCTGTGCTAAACTACATGTCCTGTGTCATGCAGGCACTGCTTAGACTAAGGTGATGACATCACTATTGCTGCTGTGTCCAATTCAAGTTGTGAGGCTACAGTCCATTTTTGCTACTGTGATGGAATGTCTATGGGATTCCAGGAAAGGAGTATACAGGGTCTGCTGTCCTCTAGGGCAATGTATATTCTGTCAATGACTTCTGTATCAAGATAGCATCATACTGCTGCAGTTTGTATCCTGATGGTTCTAGGGAAACAAACTGAGTTCCTTCTCTGAAGCAAAGCTATTGTGTGTGTTGCAGGTAACTCCACTTACTGGGCTCCAAGCCATTGAGACTGTGAATCCATTTGTAGCTAATGTTCCTGATGTTCAGTGTCCCTGGAGATGAGCTCTGCTCTGGGACTCTTTCATTTACATTTTCCCTAGCAATTTATATTGCTATGGGATGTGGAGCCAAGGTCTCAGCCCCCAGTGTACTTTGTTCTTTCTTTATACTGCAGACCCAGGTTTCTGTGCCCTATGGGGTTAATGTATCTTCCTCGCTAAGTTCCAGTGCTCTCCTTTGAGAAATCACCTTGAAATGCAGTTATTTACTTGTATGTTCTGTGTGGAGGTGGAGACAATGCTGGGCACCTGCATCCAACCATTTTTTGAATTCCCTAGTAATTTTATTTATTTGAAGGGCAGTTACTGAGAGGCAGAGGCAGAGAGAGTTCCTACATCCGTTGCTTCTCTCCCCCAATAGCTGCAATAGCCAGAACTGGGCCAATCCAAAGGCAAGGGTCAGGAGCTTCCTTTGGGTCTCCCACGTAGGTGCAGGGGCCCAAGGACCTGAGCCATCTTCTACTGCTTTCTCAGGCCAATAGCAGACTTGGATCAGAAGTGGAGCAGCCAGGACTTGAATGGATGTCCTTATGGGATGCTGGCCTTACCCACTAATCCACAGTGCCAGCCCCCAGAATAATCTTTAGTACAGCATTCAGACCATGCCATTTTGTGCTTCTTCCATGGTTTCCCCAAGTCTTTACTTTGGTTGGTGTGAGATCTGTCACTGACCTACTTCTATAGCTTTCTATCTTCCCCCTCTTGCTTGTTTTTTCAGGTCACTGAAGTCTTCTTCATTTCGAGAATGCTTGTTCCCAGCTGAGACCTCTGCATTTATTCCCACCTAGTCCCTCTTTTCACACATATTTCTTCCACATCTCTGCAAAGTCTCTTCCTCAATTCATTCCCATCTGCTCAACATAAACCTCACAGCAGTTATGCTGACTCTACCAAATGGATTCTCCCCTTTAGCTCTCATGTTCTTTGTGTCTCCCATCCTTATTATTTTTCCACAAAACACTACCACAACCTCATTTCTATTGAAAATATTTTTATTTATAAAATAAATCATCCTCTCTAGAATGTCAGTTCAGTTGAGGACAGGGACAATGTTGTTCAATGCTCCATTCTTATTTTTTTTAAAAAAGAGTTACTGTATTTATTTGAAAAGCAGGATGACAGAGAGAAAGGAGAGACAGGGAGAAAGCATTTTCTATCAGCTCATTCACTTCCCATATTTGTCTGGCAATAAGGCTGGGCCAGGCCAAAGCCAGGAACTCCATCAGGTCTCCAAAATGGGTGGCTAGGGTCCAAGTTCGTGGGCCATGTTCTGCTCCCTTCCCAGGCACATTAGTAGATAGCTGGGTCAGAAGCAGAGCAGTAGGAGTGGAAAACATATTCTAATATGGGATGCCAGCATTGCAGGAGAAGGCTTAACCCCCTATGCTACAACACTTGCCCCCCCTCCTTAATTCTTATAGCAGTCCCTGCACAATGGGTATTTTTGCATCAAATTATAGAGTACTACTTTGTAATTACAAATAAAATACATATTTTCCTAAGTATGAACTCAAACTCTTTTTACAAATTGAGAACATTCTGTAAAGAGCAGCTTTAACAGAGAAAAAGATGAGCTGTCAGGAGAATTGAGAAGCTAAATGAAGGAAGTCAAAGTTGAGCTGATCTTGACCTGAAATAGGGCATTACAGAGGCTAAAGAGAAGAATAGAAATAATGGGAGAGGGAAAATAAGACTGAAATTAAAAATGGGAAGGTCCCTGAAGGGCAGCTTCCGTGTTCCTGGTGATGGAGTACCTAAGAGGACCAGATCCTGTAAATAGCCAAGGAGAGGGATTTGGCACCAGGCACAGTGCTGTCAAGGTTATTGCTCTCTAGCAGAGCTTTGGGGACCCTTTGATGATGATAGCAGGCACTCTCTTGAAAGGTTAGCTTCAGAGGGCACCTGAGACGGAAAGTGAACAGCAAAGTGCATGAGATGTATGGCTTTTATTCGGTAATTGTATTAGTAGATGAATGAAGTGTGCACTGTGCAGAGATTGCAAATAAAAAAGGTACCTGGAACAGAGGCCCAAGCTGTTTCCAAAGATCAGATTTACTGGAATCTAAGTGAGTTTAATTCTAGGATTCCACAGAAAAGGAAACATTCAAAGAGAGAAAAACAAGTAAAGGCAGGATAATAAGACAGGAGGCTAGTATGCATGTGTGTTTGGAGTTGGCCATCCCTCTCTATGCACTACCATTCTTTCCTCTCCCCATACCCTTTAAGCAGTTCCCACTTCCACCCTGATTCTGACTTTCACTCTCTTTTTAATCAAACACAGCCCTTTCCACCTTGGCCTGACAAACAGAATTCTGGAGATCGATTTAGAGTTCTGACTTCTCCCCAGAACGGGAGGCAAGTGAGTGGCCCAGCTAGCTGGGTCAAGCTCTTGTACAACAGAACTGAGAACTGCATAGATGGAGCAGAGCTTCCACCTCCCTGGGCTTTCCACTTGTA
Organism: Lepus europaeus; assembly: GCF_033115175.1. Classification (NCBI taxonomy): domain Eukaryota; kingdom Metazoa; phylum Chordata; class Mammalia; order Lagomorpha; family Leporidae; genus Lepus; species Lepus europaeus. The sequence continues at coordinate 99,539,687 of NC_084828.1, read as the reverse complement.
CATAAAATATTCCAAGGGAGGTCTGAGAGGCTGGTATCCTCTCTCCATGTTTGTTTCTTTCATCTGTATATTCCAGATATTCACAAAGAGTTTTGTGAAGCTTAAATGAGATGGTGAATATGAGATGGCACAATGTCTGACACACCAAAATGCTTAAAACGTGGATGTAGTTGTTCACATGTCTGCTCTTGCATAATGAATGTACACATATATGGTGAATGATCATATCTGAGGCCATGACCATGCTATAGCTGGTAGGGTAAGAGGAGAGGACAGCCTTCCTGAGGCATTATCTCCACACAGAGTGAAGCTGTGGTACCTTCATTGCTGTGCTCTAAAACTGTCTCCATCCCCTGGTGATGCCAAGATCTCCACTACAGTCCCTAAGGTCTTCTCAGCTCTATGGAGTGGTAAAAAATAATCAAGCATCCCATTCCACCTTCCTTTACATGAAAGACAACTGTGAAAACAAAAAGCTCTTTGAAAAGTTCAGATGGCACCAACTATAATCAAATATACAAGTAAGATGTCACTAACTTGCAAAATCTAGTGATTATATATTTTATTTGCTATTTATTGATTATATACTCCACATTGAGAACTGTGTAATTTATAAGCATTCCTTTAATTCATTTGCCTTATAATCCAGTGAAAAAGAGAAATGTATACTTAGAGAAGTCATGTAACTGTCCTGAGGTCACAATAGTCAGTCATAGATTTACTGTTTATACAACATTCGTAAAACTAAGATATTTTAACAAAGATCAACCAATACTGTGTTCTCTTTCCAGTTCGACTTTCTCCCCATCACACTCACTATCATAGCATTCAAGTGGCCTTGGACTTTTTGGGTGATGGCTAAGGGCAAGTTGAGTTGGAAATACATTGAGTTTGGATTTAGTGGCACACTCATGTTTTGTTAAGTTATTGCTAAACATTTCTGTGTAGGAACTAATTCAACATCGTAACAAAGAGTATAGAACCTGAAGTTGCATCACAGTATTAAACTGACCTGAAGCACCCAGCACTTGGCATACATAGAGAATAGAAGAAAGATAAGGTTCAAACTGTGTGGAGTCAAAAGTTTGTCTATGGAAGATGCTTTCAAATCTTAAAATTCACATTTGAATGGAGTTTACTATATATTTTCCCAAAAATGACAAGTTCAAAAATCTATATGGCATTACTAATATTGACTTATGTAGCCAAAAGACATTTTTCATAACTATCATTAAAAAAAGAGTAGGCCAACCATCCTGTATCTGAGACTGAGTTATCATTTTACAGTTACAAGAAAACATTATTTTGCAAAATCATTGTCATGTGAAATGGTGACTAATGATTTGCTACAAAATGAGTAGGAAAATTCATATAAAAACTTTGCAGAATGAATAATATCCAGATAGTTAATAAATATATTATTCTTATGAATATGGGGTGTTTTGGTATTCATTAGTTTTTAACAATTCTAGAAATTTTTTCTGATTTACTTATCATCTTAAAGTAATGAAATGTTTGTTCCTCACTTTATTTTCATATTCTGTGTTGCTTTTCTTATAAAAATTTTTCTAAAGTCATAACCCCTGTAGCTAGTCAGTGGCAGGGCTGTGATTTAAACACAGTTGTCTGACTTCAAAGCTTCTTCTGGCCATAATTTTTCCCCCTTCTCATTGGTTTATAGCATAACGCTAACCCTCTGTTCTCTGTTCTATGATCATCTATTGCCATTTTCTATAGAAATTACTTCCCTGTTGTCAGAAAACTTTATTAGATTTTTTTTAACTTCCCACCGAAACGAAGTGTTTTTTTTTTTTCTTGCTAGCAATTCGATTTCCCTGATAATTCTCTCTTCAGGAGGCCATTCCTTATGCCATCTGTCAAAATTCTCAAAACAAAGACAGTGAGCTCCTTGGTACCTGCCCCACCCCCAAGCACAAGTTAACTTCCAGAACAATATCATATCTTCTTCAAATATTTTACTACTTGTCTCACAATGTTCTTTTCGGCTGTGTTCCTTTTTTATTATTTTTTCATTGTCTGCTCTGGTCTCACCATTCTTTGACCTTCTTAATACATGCATCCTTTCTATTCCATGGGAGCCACCTGTAGACATGAGCACACCCTGCAAGTTGGCATCCTTCAGAGTAGCTCTGCAACTAAGATCTACGAAACTAAAAGTTTCCTTCTCCCACCCTAGACTCTCTTTCATTCTTTCATTGTCCTTAAGCTATTGATTTCAGTCTTAGGTGAGGAGATAAACTGATTCCTTTTGTTCCAGGGTGGGTTCTTGATACCTCAAATATATTCAGTTGTCTACATTCATCTACTCACGGCATTCTTCAAAGAACATTTTCTCAATCTCCTCAAAATTGCCCTATTGTTATTCACTTCTGAATAAATGCTTAGGTTTTATTTTACAGGAAAAGTTGAAGACAACTCCCGTTTGATCATCTTTCTTCTTCTCAACAATTTCGCATCACAAACTCTTTTGTCTTTTCTCTCTAGACTGATAACTGTTCAAGGCATCCCTTTAAGGGTGACTCTATCTCTCTGGATCACTCCACCCTTTCTGACAACATGCCCCATTTATTTTTGTATTTTCTGTTGGTATTTTTCCCTGAATCCTTCTCCTATGTCCAGATTATACTTTTTATAATTTGCTTGCAACAATTAACCAAATTTCAGTGGTGTCTCTGAGAACTGAAGGTACACCTTGTATCTCAATGATGTTAATTTCGTCTGTGCTACTTAAAGATCAGAGATGATGGCAAGATGTTAGAGGACACTTCAACAAGTTCCAGAGTGCAGAGAAAGACAAGGGTCTACCCAAATTATCTATGCATGGTAAGTCACAGAAATTTCTCCAAAGTGAGGGTAGTTATTCCTAACAACTTTTAGGGTCCAGGGACGTATACATGGGTCATTTTTAAAGTGTTCCAAAGCTGCTGCACAACTATTTCACTGACGAAGATTACTGATTACTGTTTCAGACCTAAGCTATGATACATGAACAACCATGGCAAAGAAAGCAGGAGCAGGAACCGGCAGCATAATACAAGTGTCCCAGTTTTTGAATACTTCCATCTAAGTATAGCATGTTTAAAAGTAATAACTGAAGGGCCATTTGAGACTTATCTATTCGAGAAGTGACCAAAAACCTTTGGACTTTATTCTTCTCATGTTGATAAGCTTTCTTTAGCCTGTGGCTCCTTTCTCTTTCAAAATAATAATTTAAAAATGCTTTCACCTCACTTAGTTTTCATATTTTGTGTCACTTTTCTAATAAAAAGCCTTCCAAAGTTGAATCAACCCCTGCAGCTAGTCAATGGCATTGCATATTCAAACCCAGTTCTGTCTGATTTCAAAACTGCTTCTTGCCATAATTTTTTTTCTTTTTTTCTCATTTGTTTATAGCTTAACTCTAATCCCATCTTCTATGATGGCCTGCTGTCCTTTTCTATGGAAATGACTGCACTGTGTTTCAGATAACTGTCTGATCTTGGTTCTCAAGAAATATAGGGAGACTTGACAACTCAAATTTCAATTTGACAACCATTAGGTGGTTTTCTGAGTAATGGCTGTCCTTTAGATAGGGTGTGTGTTCTTGAGTTAATTATCATTCATTAGGGATTGATAGCTGAGTTTGTAGCTTCTGATTTACTCCGATTTCCTAATATTACAAATTTTGAAATTGAGACCCAGGAAGTTTCCACGGTGACTCCAAGGTCACATAGGCAGCAAGAGGTAATGTTGGACTTGGTTGCTATTGTAGTGTCCACATGCCACACTGCTTCTCAAAGCTACATGGTCCTGACATTTCACATGCAGAATCAATGAGCCTAACCCTAATAGAAGGACCAAATTCAGGTAACACTTTTTGCCACTGTTAGCTTTGGAACTATCCTTTTGGAATAATGCAATTCACTCAGGAAGTCTTGTCACTGGACAGATCAATAGCTCTGACCTACTTGATTATGTAACTTGCAATTGTGTTTCCGTTATAAAACTCATTACCTAGTACAGCAAAAAAAAAATCTTCACCTGTCTTATTCAGAATCTTTTATCAAAGTACACATGCTTTGCTTCTGAACTTCTTACCATTCTCCTAGTAATATTTTTGGCTTTTTATCTGGTATAGAAAAATAAGAAACTGATTCTGCAGTGCATTTTCATATTAAATATATGGAATTAACATTTAGAAAGTCTTATGTAAGCCATCTTGGGTATTCTTTATTTCTTTAGTATCTACATACATTTTATTTGTTCCTTCTTTCAAAGATAAAAAGAAAGGAAACTTGTCCATTCTGAATCATAGTGTAGGTCCCATCCTTTCCTTCCCCTCCTTCCCCTTCCTTTTGTCTCCTTTCGCTATCTTCTCACTCTCCTTTCTCTCAGGCTTCCCTCCTTTCAAGCATTTCTTTCTTTCTTTCTTTCTTTCTTTCTTTCTTTCTTTCTTTCTTTCTTTCTTTCTTTCTTTCTTTCTTTCTTTCTTTCTGACAGGCAGAGTGGACAGTGAGAGAGAGAGAGACAGAGAGAAAGGTCTTCCTTTTTGCCGTTGGTTCACCCTCCAATGGTCGCCGCAGCCGGCGCGCTGCAGCCAGCGCACTGCGCTGATCCAAAGCCAGGAGCCAGGTGCTTCTCCTGGTCTCCCATGCGGTGCAGGGCCCAAGGACTTGGGCCATCCTCCACTGCACTCCCTGGCCATAGCAGAGAGCCGGCCTGGAAGAGGGGCAACCAGGACAGAATCCGGCGCCCCAACCGGGACTAGAACCCGGTGTGCTGGCGCCACAGGCAGAGGATTAGCCTATTGAGCCACGGCACCGGCCTCAAGCATTTCTCATCCTTTCCTTTCTCCTCTTTTCCCTTTGGTCCCCTCATTTCTCTTTTCTTCTCTTCTCTCTCCTTTCCTTCTTTCCGGAATCAACTACGGTCCACACACTGTTTGCTAGTCTGTGTGTAACTGGAGTCCAGGCAAAAGGAGACTGATAAACATCCAGGGCCAATGAGTGAATGCATTAAAGCCTGACAGGAAGAGTGCAGATCTGCCAGTGTGGACCCCTGCATTCTCTCAGATCCCCTTGCCAAACACCAAACTGACCCTCAAAGGAACCACCAGCACCTCTGCTAGAGCATTGCTTTTAGGTTTCAAGAACCCACTATGCTTTTGTGCAGCACAAACCAGAAATGCTGAACACGTACAGGAATAGCTCATAACCAAGGACTAATCAGGGGTATATATATCCAGATTCTGTATTCTTGAATGAGATAATCCTGAGTACTCAGTTTTGCAACTTCCTAGAGTTTATCTACAGGATAGTAGATATCGATTACCCACTATAGTAGTAGACTTAATAACAAAGCTCCCAATGGCTGCCTTCTCTTTTTGATTGTCTCCTCTTTTATCCACTCATGATCTTTGCACCTCTCAAAAGACTGCTTGACTCAAATTCTTGGCTCAGAGTCTGCTTTGGAGAGAATTCAGCTAAGACAGCACAATTTATGCCTTCCAGAATCTCTTGTCTAATAGGGAACAGATACGTAAATGATTATAAGTCTTAGGGAACATGGAAGACAATGATTCCATCTGTCGTAGCTGGTTAAGGTGTCAATTTAGGAGATGATACTTGAACTAGATGTTAATAAGTTAGAGTTTGCCAAGTAAAGGTTGTAAGATGCAGTAATATTAGCAGCTAAACATTTTATACCTGCTTTCTTTAATTCCCATGAAAGTTCTATGGAATAGAATATGGAATAATGGTTTGCCAATATCCTAATTTTTACAAATGAGAAAATTAGAATTTGAAAAAATGGATCAATCTGTATAAGGCTATTATGTGTGCAAATGGCAGAGCTGAGATTTAAACCCAGAGTCTAGTTCTTTGTGACATTGTGCAATATAGAAGAACAGAAATAGGCTTCTGAGACACATCTGAGCTTGAATCCTTGACTGTATTAACTGTGTGTCCTTGAGTGGAAATTAATCTCTAAATTTGTTCTCTCAACTGAAATTGGAGAAAATTACTCTGTGGAAGACTTGTTTTAAGGTGAGACTAAGATATAATATGCACTGGGCCTGATGCTGTGGTGCAGTGGGTTAATGCCCTGGCCTGAAGCGCCAGCATCCCATATGGGCACCGGTTCTAGTCCAGGCTGCTCCACTTCCAATCCAGCTCTCTGCTATGGCCTGGGAAAGCAGTAGAAGATGGCCCAAGTCCTTGGGCCCTTGCACCCATGTGGGAGACCTGGAGGAAGCTCCTGGCTCCTGGCTTCGGATCGGTGCAGCTCTGGCGGTTGCAGCCATCTGGGGAGTGAACCATCGGATGGAAGACCTCTCTCTCTGTCTCTACCTCTCTCTGTAACTCTGCATTTCAAATAAATAAAATAAATCTTTAAAAAAAGATATAATATGTAAAATATCTAGTTCAATGCTTGTTACAGGGTTGGGACTCAAAAAATAGAGCAGTTATTGTGACTATAACTATTCCAGGCATGTCAAAGTTTTGTGTGTGCACCTGAAGACCAGGGACCAACATGGCACTTCCTTCAACATGGGAGTTTAGTGTCCATAGAGTGGAGTAATCGTGATGTCAATTAGTGACAATGGAGCTGTTAGAGAACTTTAGGAGCTGCTATTTAAAAATGTGTCTGTCAGTCTGAGACTATTTTTATTCAGGAGAAAAACATGGAAGGTATTTATGCAGAAATGAAAATGATAGGGTTAGAGGTACATTTGAGGGTCAAGTGAGGATGGCATTTATGTGTTCAAACATGGGATCTTTTGGGATAGAGCAAACAGCAACCTGGAGTTGCTAAGAATGGTAGATTAGAGGACTATGACCCTGAGGGCCAGGAAGATCTTTCAGGAAGAATTTTGGGGTCAGCTGGAGGATTTTTTCCATTCTCCTTGCTTCCCAACATTTTCAAAACACAGAAAAAATATTAAAATTATTAAGTGTGATTGAATTCACAGATGTGTGTGTGTGAGAGAGAGAGAGAGGGAGAGAGAGAAAGAGAGAGGAGGAGGAGGAGAAGAAGGAGGAGGGAGGGAGGGGGAGGAGGAGGAGGAAGTGGAGAAGGAGAAGGGAGAGGAAGGGGAAGAAGGAGGGGGAGTGGAAAGAAGGAGGGAGAGAGGGGGAGGAGGGTAGGGGAGTAAGGACGAGAAGAAGGGGGAGAGGAGGGGAGGGAAGAGGAGGAAGAATAGCAACTTTTCTTCTTCAGTCAGTGCCACTCAGATTTAATGCCCTGTCTTGCTATGTACACTGAAGAGCTAAAAACCAGAAATAGATCCTCCAGACCCTCAAGGGGTCTAGACCCCTTTCTTTCACCTACAGATATCTGCCCTTGAATTGTTTCGTGGACTGTGATCCTTTTGACTGTGTGACCCTTTACTTCTAACATCACTGAGTCTGTGATCTGGCCCAGTTTGGAGTGTTCTCCTGAGACTCAATTTGTTCATCTGAAAATTGGCAGTACAAAACTGCTGTTCTACCCAACCAAAAGAGTCTCCTTCTACTTAAAAATAATTACTTTTGTGAGATGAAATATTTGTTCACAAAAGTGATATCACTCTGTCTTTAATGTGCTGTACACTCTTATTTAATGCTATAACTAGTACTCCAACAGTATTTTTCTTTCACTTTGTGTTGCTATATGGGGGCAAACTGTTGAAATCGTTACCTAATATATACTAAACTGATCTTTTGTATATAAAGAGAATTGAAAATGAATCTTGATGTGATTGGAAGGGGAGAGGGAGCGGGAAAGGGGAGGGTTGTGGGTGGGAGGGAAGTTTTGGGAGCGGGAAGCCATTGTAGCCCATAAGCTGTACTTTGGAAATTTATATTCATTAAATAAAAGTAAAAAAAAAGTGATATCACTATTAAATTGAATCTTTTCTTAAATTTATAAACACTACTTTCCTATTTAATCTCATGGTAGAAACCTTATAAAGGTCATAAAATTCAACTTTATTGTAATTGTATTAGAAAACATGTCATTCAGCATTGGCTCTTTTGGACCATGAAATTGTCAAATTGTTTACCCATCCTTACCTCATTTTATTATTTTCTTAAAATGATTTTTCTAATAATAACAATTATTTCTTTTCACAACCAATATAAGTAGAACAACTATATCATCAGATTCAATTAGTACTCTGGTTTATATTGTTCTAAATATCTCCTTGAATGTTGAATTCTGCCACTTGCAAGTTACTGAAGGAAATTAATTCCTGGTCCAAATTAGAACTTTCGTTTGCATGATTTCATCTTTACCCATCAAAATCCTTTATATCTTTCAAGGCACTGCCTAAAGTAACAGAGGAAACTGGGTGGGAAATGTGAGGACTTTCTGTTCTCTCTTCTCAAAAGCTACTATAATTTTTTAAAAATTTTATCTCCAAGAAGATGTTATTCCAATTTGAAAGATAGTTTATTCAAAATTTAGAGAGAAAGAAACAAGAAAGATCCTTGATGGATCTTCCATCCATCAAGGGAGGCAGGTTGGGGTAGGCTGGGCTTGACTATCCTACAAAGGAATACATCAAGGTGAAATTGAAAAGTAACTCACTTGAGTGTAGACAAGGTGGTCAGTGTTTTCTCTAAGAAAACCAATGTCTGCCTGTGGTAGTCAGCCTCCAAGATGCACTTCAGAGGTCCACATCTCTTAGAATTTTTACTTTTAAATTAAATCAGGGATGTCCCTTGTGTAGCCAACAGAATGTGATAGAAATAGTACTGTATAACTAGTTTTTACCTTGGTGAGTTTATTGGATCAACTGTTCAAGGGAAAGCCAGTCATAAGACAACAAGTGTACTCAAGGAACTTTGTGGAAAACTCTGCTAGTGATGCAAGTGAACAACCTTGGAAGTGGGACTTCCATTCTTTAGATGACTTCAACCCTAGTTGACAATTGACTGCAACTTCCTGAGAGACTCTAAGCAAGGCAAGACCAGAGAGGCCCTCTTAACTTGTTAATTCACAGAATTCCTGATACATGAAATGTTATCACAGTTATTAAATGAATTATTTATTTAGTGGAGGGTTAATATTGTGATTATATAGTAAATTGAAAGTAAAGTATGTTACTGCAAAAATTAGATGAAAAATAAGAGTGGAAGGAGGAGGGTGGGTGGGAGCAAGGGAGGGCAGGAAAGTAGGGTGGGATGAATCATTGTTTTCCCCTTTTTTAAAGATTTATTTATTTATTTTAAAGGCAGAGGTATAGAGAGAGAAGGAAAGAGAGAGAGAGAAAGAGAGATCTTCCATCCACTGGTTCACTCCCAAGATGGCTGCAACAGTTGAGACAGGGCCGGGCCGAAGCCAGAAGCTAGGAGTTTCTTCTGGGTCTCCTACATGGGTGCAAGAGCCCAAATACTTGGGCCATCTTCCACTGCTTTACCAGGTGCATCAGCAGGGAGCTTTAGAAGAGTGGAACAGCTGGGACTTGAATTGGTGCCCATATGGAATACTGGTATTGCAGGTGGAAGATTAACCTTCTATGTTACAGCACTTGGCCCCTATGCCCTTAAACCTGTATATGTGAAATACATGAAATCTGTTCCCTTTATATAAATTTAAAAATAAAAAAAATAATTTGGAAGGTGGTGTGACAGAGAGAGGGGGTGGGGGTAGGGAAAAAGATATTCATCTACCATCTGCTGGTTCATTTCCTAGATGCCTGCAATAGCAAGGTTGGGGCCATTCCAAGGATACAAGCTCTATTACATTCTTCCACATGAGTGACAGGGGCCATCTTCCACCACCGTCTTTCAAGATGCATTAGCATGAAGCTGGATCAGAAGTGGAGCAGCTGGTATTTGAACCAGTGCTCTGTATGGGATGCTGACATCACAAGTGATGGCTTAACCAACTGAGCCACAACACAAGCCTCTATCATGGTTATTTAAAACTGTTAAGTTTTGGGGTGGTTTACATACAACAAAAACTAAGACACTAATACTTATGAAGTTCTCACTATGTAAAGGAAGTATGTGCAAGGAATTCTATTAGAAGTTATTGGGGTGGTTTACAAGCAACAAAAAATGAAATAAATTATTAATATGTCATTGAGTGACCATTAGGTGTCAGGAACTCTATTAGGTGATTTTGCAAATATTATATATTTTTTGCTATGGGTATGTTTATATTCATTTTACAGATTTTAAAATATTCAAAGCCAAAATAACTGAGGATATCTACTTTTAGTGACAAAATTTTGGGAACAGTGATCCTGGAATCCACCAGGTAAGCTTTGATTGAGCAAACAGCAGGAGGAGAGGCCTGAAGGGAAGAACTGGTTATAACACCATGACAAAGACTGCATTAACTATTATCCTTTTAGGATGTAAGGTATGGGGAGCTAGGGGCAGATTAGAACTAGGAGAGTTGAAACAAAGCAGAGTAAAGGAAGAAAAACTGCACTTGCATGAAATCCGTGACGGATTTGAAGCTAAAAAAGGGTTTGGCACAAGAGGCAGTTTGGAACTCCATGCCAAATGATAATTTTACTGAGAGCTCTCAAATGCTCACTTTCATTTTGTCAGCATTGGGAACACTAAAGAAAACAGTACTGTGTTAGCATCATATGTATGACTGGATTTATCCAGAGAGAAAGCATAGTTAATAATGAATCTTGGCCAGCGCCGTGGCTCAATAGGCTAATCCTCTGCCTGCGGCACCGGCACACTGGGTTCTAGTCCCGGTCGGGGCGCTGGATTCTGTCCTGGTTGTTCCTCTTCCAGGCCAGCTCTCTGATGTGGCCCGGGAGGGCAGTGGAGGATGTCCCAAGTGCTTGGGCCCTGCACCTGCATGGGAGACCAGGAGAAGCACCTGGCTCCTGGCTTCGGATCAGCGTGGTGCGCGCCGGCTGCAGCGCACTGGCCGCAGCGGCCATTGGAGGGTGAACCAGCGGAAACGGAAGACCTTTCTCTCTGTCTCTCTCACTGTCCACTCTGCCTGTCAAAAAAAAAAAAAAATGAATCTGTTGGTTAAAAAATATTTTGAACAGAGTTTTATGATCTCTGTTCCATGCAAAGTTGTCTGTCACATTTAAGAGTTTAGTCCTTCCTCAAATTTTTGCTAAAGAGACCTTCTTTGACTTTCTTACTGAGAATTCTCATTTATGTTACTTAAACCACTAGGGGTACATAAATATTCACATACACAAATTGAACATGGATGGAGTGATATAACTGCATGCGTGAGTCAACACCTTGGAATTCATTTCCATAACTTTCAATCTGTAAACCAGAAAACAGTTTGTTTTTTCATCTACACAGCATAGTTTTTAAAATATGATTGATTAACTCCTTAAGAAGAGAATTTTGGTTTGGAACCAATAACAAAATATGTCCAGCTTAAAAGAAAATTATACAGGAGAAGAATGAAAGTCTCTTATGCTGAGAGTTGTGCCTTATTGTATTTATGGATTATACCATCCATAAATTGTACTATCATTGTATTTATGGATAGAACTTATTTTTTATATATTTTCTTCCTTTAGTAAGTGGATATATGAAGATATCAATCTATGCGGTCATGGAAAGTTACCTACATACATTTTCACATTTGGGGGACTGACCATGTGTCCCTTTCATGGTTGTTGTTAAAATATCTATTTAATATCTGATTGAAAGTGATGACCTGTGAACTGATTTCAGAACTGTATTTTTGGAAAGTGTTTATTTTGATATGTCATTTGGGGATAATAATTGTAAACCTTAGCAAATGTAACCTATCCTTATGTCCTTTATACTATATGCCCACAGTTCTGAACCATGTAAGTATTCAACTTTCATTGTTATCTAACTGGCCTAAAAAGTCATCATTTCACAAATATGTATGACTAAGAAAAAGTTCAGTTAGGAAGCTCTCAGCTTGCTTACCGATTATGGAATGCACAATATCAGTGGAAACAGAATTTTCCCAATTGGAAATTACAGTTAGAAAGAGACAAAGAGAGTGATAAAATATGATGATGAGCTAGATCATATTTTTAAATTCTCAGTGATTTTAATGAAAATCTTGTGACAAAACAAATAGGATATCTAAGCAAAACGTGTAATCAGCTGTACTTGTTAAGGTAATGCTAGTTAATATCAGTGGTGAGTCCCCATATTCAGAGGCTTAACATAAGATAGGTTTATTTCTCATTTATGTTAAATCCTGGGTGAGAAATGATTCAGAGACCTAGGTTCTCCTTTCTGTGTCTCTTAACAACATCAATATCAGGCTTCTGGGGTCATTGTGCCAAAAGGGAACAGGGAAATGAAAATACACATTGGAGGGTCTATAAACCAGACCCAAAAGGCAACATATCACAGTTGCTCTTATTCTACTGGCCAAAATTCAGTCTCATGAATACATCTAACTGTGAAGGAGGCTGGGAAAAACAAAGTCTGCTTGGATATCCACAAATAAGAGGACATACGTCAGCTGGAAATTTCTGCCACAACAGCCAACTGCTTTACACTTTAACATCAAGGTAAAAGTTTAAAAGAATAGAAACTTTCTGTTCACCAATAATTAGTGGAAAGAAATAGAAAGCCATCAGCACTAATATTACTAAGGATCATGATTTGTCATTTTCTATCTCAGGGGAATGGCAGTGAGAATGTTTTCAATCACTATTGACAAAATTATCTGCATTTTTTATTTGTCTAAGCCATATAAACATGAGATTTTTTTTTATCTGTAAAGTGATTTAGTGTATCCCACTTTATCATCATTGACCTAAGTAGTACTCAAGAACTGGTTGATGATAACTAAGTATGTCATAGATAGACTGCCCAGAATCTCCCCCTCAATTACCGAAACTCCAAAGCATGATGAACTCATTCTCATACTTCTTCCTTAGTAAAATTATCTATCATCTGTACAGTTTGGGACATGCTCAATCGGACTTGCCCCAAATGGTGGAGTTAGAAATGTGCCAAGGGATTCCAATACAATCCCATCAAGGTGGCATGTACCAATGCCATCTCACTAGTCCAAGTGATCATCTTCAGTTCACAATTGATCACACTGATAGATCTAAGAGTCAAAGGGATCACACAAACAAGACTAGTGTCTGCTAATACTAACTGATAGAATCAAAAAGGGAGAGAACGATTCAACATGGGAAGTGGGATACACAGCAGACTCATAGAATGGCAGATGTCCTAAATAGCACTCTGGCCTCAGAATCAGAACTTAAGGATTCGGATCTGGCTTAAGAGCCCATGAGAGTATTATAGGCATGGAAAGCCAAGACATTCTGGCCAGAAAAAAAAAAAAAAACCTAAATGAAAGATCTCTGTGAGTGAGATCCCAGTGGAAAGAACAGGGCCATCAAAGAAGGAGGTACCTTTCTCTGAAGGGAGGAGAGAACTTCCACTTTGACTATGACTCTGTCGGAATAAGATCGAAGTCAGCGAACCCTAAAGGCTTCCATAGCCTTGTCAACTCATGACTAGAGCCTAGGGAGATTACTGACGCCATAAACAAGAGTGTCAAATTGTTAAATCAACAACAGGAGTCACTGTGTACTTACTTCTCATGTGGGATCTGTCCTTAATGTGTTGTCTAATGTGAAGTAATGCTATAACTAGTACTGAAACAGTATTTTTACACTTTGTGTGTCTGTGTGGGTGCAAACGGATGAAATCTTTACATAGTATATACTGAATCGATCTTCTGTATATAAAGATAATTGAAAATGAAAAAAAAAACTTGGTGTTAAATTGGAAATTGCATAGAAAATTAATTAATTTTTAAAAAAATATCATGTAGGATCTCTGTCCTTAATATGCTGTACATTGTGATTTAATGCTATAACTACTACTCCAACAATATTTTTCACTTTTTGTTGCTATGTGCGGTCAAACTGTTGAAATCTTTAATTAATATATACTAGACTGATCTTCTGTATATAAAGAAAATTGAAAATGAATCGATGTGAATGGAAGGGGAGAGGGAGCGGGAAAGGGGAGGGTTGCAGGTGGGAGGGAAATTATGGGGGGGAAGCTATTGTAATAAGCTGTACTTTGGAAATTTATATTCATTAAATAAAAGTTTAAAAAAAGAAATACAAAAAATTTATCTATTATCTATCTATCTGTCTATCTATCTATCTATTCTGATAGCTTTTTTTTCTTTTTGTCTCAAAATATCACTCTGAAAAATCTGTGCTATAATTAAAAGTAGCATTCTCTGGAATCATGGGAATGTTCTCAGACCAATTTTTTTCTTAGCTCAAATTTACCATAAGAGCTGTTTTCAGTTTGGGGATTCTCAAGGGAAATCAAGAAACTTGCTCAGAATTTCCAGGTTAAGTGGAATGGGGAGACTGTGACAAGTGGCTATACTATCCGCAGTTCAATAAGTAGCCTGAGGCCCCTAAATCAAATGTACTTACCTCGTTATCTGCTAATTACCCCAACACACACTAACATACATACACATACACACACACTCACACAACACATCTTATTTCAGCTCAGTCCACCAAAGAATCAGAATTTTAAAAGCTGTATTTCATGAAGTTGTTGACATCATTCTAACTTTAAAGCTTCCTGGACTATTGGGGAATTAAAAAAATCCATTATTTGCAAAGTCAAATGGTTTTTGTCTACTAAGTGACTTGAGTAACAGAAGTTAGTCTTTTCAGTTCACTCTGGTCATAAAATATTTCTTTGAGTTCCTGTGGGACATTTTACCATTACTCAACAATTTTCATGAATTGCTCTGTATTAAGGTGTTGTACTGCATTTTCCTTCCCACATTTTAATAATAATTAAATATTTTCAAAAAGAAAAACAGACAATCTTGCTATCTTAATAAATGAGCTATCTCCAATTTATTATAGTTATTTTCCTTCCTTATCTTTATGCATTCGGGTTTTGTTGTATTGTTACTGATGGTCTTGTCAGTATCTTTTAACATTTGTTTTACTTCTTTTAGTGCACAAAACAGCCCAGTTTTGAGTATAGCTAGTATTTAATAAATGTTTATTGGTAAATAATTATTGAGCTGTTATTATGTGTTAGGCACTGTTCTGGAATCTTGCAGAAAGTGATAACTGAGATATAAATTCTGCCTCAAGTGACTTAGATTCTAAGAGTGGAGTCAGAAAGATGGATAATAAATTGCAAAGATATAGATTAGGTAATGAGATGAGTGTGAGGAGTTGACACTTGAATGAAAGAAGGTTGCAGCTGTGTGAAGACCCAGGGGAAAGAATGATCCAAGCAGGAAAATAGCATTTGCAAAGTGTGTAGGTTTGGGGGTTCTAGGTCAAGTGCAAAGGCCATTGAGGCCAAAGTGAAGTGAGTGAAGGGACAAATAAAAGAGATAATATGGCAGAAGTCAAAAGGACTTCAGGGTTCTTGTAGATGGTAATGAAGAATTTGTTGAGAAACCACAAGAAGCTAGTAAGCATAGGTAGGGTAAACATGTATTTTGCACTTTGATGATCCCAATTGCTGTGTAGCAAGCATAGAGAATGACAAGAAAAAGAGTTCAGTTGGATAGGTAAGAGTCTGGTCTTGGGCTAGGCATGTAGCAAGCTGAGAAATGCTTGGACTGTAGAAATATTTTGGAGACAGAGGTAACAGGATTGATTACACATGGATTGAATGTAGGCTTTGGAGAGAACAAATGAAATCAAGGAGAACTAACCTAGGAGGATTATAGCACCTTTATTGTGATAGATAGAGTTTGAATCATATTAAATGATTATTTTGTGTCTGACACTATGCCCAACACTGTAGTCAGGGAGAATTCCCTAAGGGATTATTTTTTAAAAATTAATAATTTATTTGAGATGGAGAGAGAGAGAGAGAGGCTGAGAGAGACAATTATACAGAGACAGAGACAGAGCTCCCATCTGCTGGTTCACTTTCCAAATGCCCACAATGCTTCAGAGAGGGTCAGGCTGAAGCTAGAAACTGAGGACTTAATCCAGGTCTCCCACATGGGTAGTAGGATCTCAATCATCTTGGCCATTGTAGGTGCCTCCTAGGGCCTGCATTAGTGGGAAGCTGAAGTATTAAAGCCAAGATCTCTGGTATGGGATGTAGATGTTTTAGCCAGCAACTTAACTGTTAGGCCAAACACCCACCCCACAAATTCCAATCTTAGCAAGAGACAGTGAGGACTGGTATTAAGGCCATGGGAGAAGAATGAAGAGAAAATGACAAATTCAAGAAATGTGTAGGAGTTGCATTTGGCAGAATATGGTGCCTGATTTTGGCAGTGAGAAAAATTCTGGGATGATTTGAAAATTTATGATGCAAGTGTGTAGACTACAGTGCCATTAACAAAGGTGGGGAGTGCATGATATGATACTAGTTCGTGAAAGAAGTCATTGTACAACAATGATGGCAGCTAATGATTACTGCTCATTTCCTATATACTAGGCACTGGCCTCAATGCTTAAAACAAAGAACCTCATTTAGTTCTCAAAGCAACTTGTATTGATGATACCACTATTATATTTGTTTTTATAGAAAAATAATTTGGGACTTTTAGAGGCTAAACAACTTGCTAACTTGCTCAGTGTCACATATGCAGGAATTAACAGAGCCAGGCCTTGAATATAGCAATATTTGTAGACGTTGTGTTTGAAGTGTCATAGATTCCTTTAGGGACATTTAGCATTTAGTAGATTCATGAGGTTAGTACTTGGGATATGATCTGGAGATAAAGATTTGAGAATCATCAGTATAAAAAGATTGCCTGATTACACATTTCACCCTACTCTTAATGGATTTCCTAGGAATATCATCCAAGAAAGTTACTTGCATTTGAACCCAAACCAAGATAGAAATTGAGAAGTAAATAGAAGGTGATGAAGAAAGGATGACAAACTTTCTCTTAGGATTTTGGCCTTGAAAGGAGGGAAACAAACATGTAAATAAACTCAAAAGGATTTAGTAAGCAATTTTGTTTATATGCTAGGGAGAAATACCTACGAAAAAAGGGAAACATTAAAAACATTCTGATTATTAAAAATCTCTAGTATTTTGTGTGATGTTAAAGTAACTTATCTGCTCAGTGGGATGAGTGAGAGAGTGAAAGTGGAGTGGCTTTTAATGTGGTTGGGAAATGGTTGGAGAGCATAGATTTTTGGTGGTATCAGGCCAAGTGACTACATGATTTTTGCCATGAGAGCTCAGAAATCAAAAAACAGACATGGAGAAGATGACTAGAGTAATCAGGGACTGGGTTCAAATTTCCCTAATTGACTTATTTGATAAATAAGAGTCCAGGGGAGATATAACAAATGCCAGATATAAGTGCAAAGAGCCCATACCTCATTGCCCTCTGCTGAGCCTTGCAGATCTGATCAAAAACTATTTGATGGGAGCTCCAAGTCCTCAACCATTTCTACCTTGTCTTCTTATTTTCCTTTTCAGACCAATTTATTTATTTGAAAGACAGAGTTATAGAGAGAGAAGAGGAGAAAAGACAGAGGTCTTCCTCCCACTGGTGCACTCCCCAGATGGCTACAATGATCAGTACGGGATCAAGCTGAAGCTGGGAGCCTGGAACTCTCTCACATGGATGACCCAAGAACTCTGGCCATCATCAACCATTTTCTCAGGAGAATTAGCAGGGAGCTGCATAGGAAGTGGAAGAGTTGGGACTTGAGCCAGTTTTCATTTTGGAGATGCTGGCATCCCAGGTGTTGGCTTAACCTACTGTGCCATATCATGAGCTTCTTTTGCTTTACCAGTTTCTGATCTACAATTGCCCTGGCCTTGAGACATCATGGATATTCTTTTGGTCTCCATTTTTCCATAATATTAAAGGAGTTATGGAGTCACTGAGTTCATGAAGTTTTAGAGTTGGAAATGTTTTACATACAAAGAAAGAGTCTCAGAGATGTGCTCACTCTCCAAGGTTATAAAAAAGTCAGTGAGAAAGTCAAGGAACTGTTTTTCTCCTAAACACAAATGCCTGCCACTAAGATTGAAACAAAGAGGTGAAAGTAGAGAGGGAGATGCCGGCGCCGTGGCTCAATAGGCTAATCCTTCGCCTGCGGCGCAGGCACCCCGGGTTCTAGTCCCGGTCGGGGCGCCGGATTTTGTCCCGGTTGCTCCTTTTCCAGTCCAGCTCTCTGCTGTGGCCCGGGAAGGCAATGGAGGATGTCCCAAGTCCTTGGGCCCTGCATCTGCATGGGAGACCAGGAGAAGCACCTGGCTCCTGGCTTTGGATCAGCGCGGTGCGTGGGCCACAACGCAGTGGCCATAGCGGCCACTTGGGGGATGAACCAACGGTAAAGGAAGACCTTTCTCTCTGTCTCTCTTTCTCTCACTGTCTAACTCTGCTTGTCAAAAAATAAAAAAATAAAAAGAAAAAGAAAAAAAAGGGTACTTCAAAAGTTTGTGGAAGAAAGGAATTAAAAATGTTTATTTGCTGCAGAATCACTTGCATATTTTTAAATGTTTGTCATGTACTTTTTGAAAATTTCCTGTATAATGACCTAATAATTCTGCTTCTCTCATTGGAATCATTATTACCTTGTGTTTCCAGGAATGCCCTTCCTTCAACTTAAGAGGATGGAGTAAAGAGATGGATGAGATTGCTGAGGTCGGAAGAAGACACCAGCTTTCATTACTGAGGATCCCTCCCTTTCCTCCAAGGCACTACCTCTGTACTCAGCTGTATCCCAAGAGGTACAAAGAGCAAAAGACCAGGCAGCCTAATGAACTACAATCTCTCCCTTTGGCCATGAAAATCATTAATCATAGAACCACCACATGGTAACTGGTCTTTTAACAATGATTTTAATTTGCATACTAAGCAAACAGTTTCATGAATGTTGCTTTGTGTAGAATTTGTGAGCCATGCCTAGGCAGGTTATTTCAAAGTCAATTGCACTTTAATACTCTTTTTCTGAAAAGTCACTCTTTCATTTTGACATCTTTATGTTATAAATACTGTCATTGAGCTGTCATTTGCTTGGTCCTGGGTAAATTAATCCTAACCAAGCATTTATGAGTTTGAACAAAAGGGAAAAAAAACACAGAAAAAATTCCTTTAAAAGTGTAGTAGTTGTGAAATTGTATGGATTATATCTACTCCAAGAGATTTGTAAATAAAATTAAAATCTAGAAGTGTTAAATGACTTGCCAGAGGTCATAGAGCAACAGAATCAAGCAGCTGAACTGGATCAAAAGTCTGGTACTTTTCCTTGAAACTATTAAAGAAATAAAACACATTAAGACACCAGAGTGGTTCAAAAAATGTAGTTTTTCCAGAATCAATTAAATCCTACGCAGCTGAGTGTTCTTGCATTCCAAATCAGATGGACTGGCTCTCACATTACTGCTGTCAAATGCCTTTGTCATCTCAACCTAATTTTCTTAATTTGAAAAGCAAAGTCCATTTACTTGTTTTTCATTAAGTAATAATACTTGTCTTGAGGTGATATGGCCAAAAAAATTTGCAGTCCTGAAATGAAACAGTTTAATTGCACTCAGAACAGTACTTAAAGAAACAATTATATTTCAAAGACTTCCAAACATCATGCTTAGGGAATAAAATAGCCTTCCATAGAAATGAAGGGCAGCACACTTAAAGTGACTTACAGTTTTACAGTGATTTCACATTTGCTCACATGGAGTCTTTAATATGAAGTGTTTAGTTGTCATCACTGTCTTACATGACTTCAGACATCAGGTTTCAGGATGAAGTGTTTAGAAACACACAGATGGTTGGTGATCTTGCTTAGATTAGGTTCTCGTGCTTGGTCCCCTAGGTTTCAATTCAGAGTTTCTTCCACACCATATCAATGGCCCCCTTCGGACCCATGTGTGATACAGTAACTCTGTGTTCTTGGTGGATGCTAGCTGACAGGCCTGCTACTCAACCAGTGTGTATAAAGAACAGCACTAAATGCCTCAGTTGAGGTCCTGTCCCTGAGGGAACTGGGACAGGAAGTGTCATTCAATACTTTCTTAGAGCCTGACTCTAGCCTATGGTCTCTCACTTACCAAACCTCCTCCCCTACCCACCACAGGGCCATGTCTATCAAGGACTACCACATCCATCCTTGGAAAATGCCCTCTCTTCATACTCCATGGCAACACCACTGTGCTGAAAGCATGGCCACTTAGGATGTACAGAGTGTGGAATAAAATCTTTTAAATATGGTTACTTATATAAGATAAGGAGATATGAGGCTGGAAACCAGTGATGCACACAGCTATGAAGCCCACAGCTTGAGGAGGCCAGAAATGAGTAGGGAGGGGCCACAACAAGGCTTTTACACACAAGAATCAGTACTCCCCATGCCCTAGGGCACTCCTCGATTACCTGCCCATCCAAAACCAAGATAAAGTTAAAAAGTTTGTTGTAACTCTCTATCCCAGGCACTCAAGAGAAGCAAGTGCATTTCAAACTCTCAGCAGTCTGGTCGATGAAAGATAATCCCAAGGACCTTCAAACTGTGGCACTACTCTAAGTGCTTCTATGAGGGAACATCAAAATTGTCATGGAAAAATGGAATTACAAGATGCTATTTTGGTGCAAAACTCCATAAAACACATGCATACTTTTTTTTCATAATATACATTTTCTACAAACTTTTTGCAGAACCCTTGTACTAATCGTTCTCCTTGCTTTTAAAACCTGATTGCACCCAACATTCATTCTAACAGCATTGGACTAATGATAAAAAAGAAAAAGGGTAATGTAATTAGAGTAAATTTTCAGTATTTGGCTTTGTTTACATAGAGTTTTCTCATACTCAGATAACCATACATTCCAATGTTGCTCCCATTTGATTAAAATAATATCATCTCTTTCTCTCAAAATGTCCATCTGTAATAATTCATTATGTGGTAACAATAGTTATACTATCACAAATTTGTAACTTACTTGAACACATTGTATAGTTTCATTGCTTTTCCTATGTTGTACCTTCCACCCCCCACAAATAAAAAAACATTTATTGAGTAATTGCTATACAAAAAACCTTATTGTACAAGCTATGAGGAAGGCTAAGGGAGAAACACAGTTTCTGTTGTTGGGAAGTTCATTATCATGATAAAAAGATAGACAACGAAAGAAAAAAACACTCTATAATACACATAAGTTAGAAAAAAGTTAGAATAGTACACTGTGGGACAATGAGAAAGAGAGTGGGTTCTAGACTTGAGGAGTTTTAAAGAACAATCAAGAGTTTAGCAAGCAGCCCAGGCAGAGATAATAAGCAATAATAGCACTAAAAATGAAAAAGAGTAGTTATGACTTATGCCTATTTTTTTCAGGAACTGTGCAAGAAGCTTTAGATATTTTGTTTCTAATTATACCTATTTTAATAAAATCTAATCAAATGCTTATTTATAATAAGCCTAATCTAGAGTACTGATATTAGGATCCAAGAAGAGCATGGACCGGGAAGATTGGGAGATGTCTCCCTATAAACAAAGTAATTGAGATTTCAATCTATAGACAGCAGAAATCATCTCCGTTGTGGTTAGGGGAGAATTGTGATCAGATGGCATCTGTGGAAGGATGATGAGAGGAGAAGGAGGTAGGCTATAGCAGTGGTGCAGACACTGAAGACTGAACTGGGTAAGGGACAATGGAAACTGGTGGGGGAAGGAAGGGATTTGGGATAGTTAGAAAAAATAATATTAATGTGATTTTTCATTATAATAAGATATGAGAGTTTGTTGATTGTCTTATAAATTCTACAATATTTGTAATTCTTGGATAAGCCAGCTGTGAATGAAAGATGGGTTGTTTTATTTAAAATTAATTTGCATGTTTCTCCTCTTCTCACCTCATTTTTGTTTCTCACATTGCATTTTAAATTATCTTTAATTCCCCAGAAAATTAAAATAACTTTCTGGCAAAGAAATGTTCTTTTTGTAAATTTCTTATCTCCTATTTTTTTTTAAAAAATCACCTTTAAATTTTGTGCAGTATCATGTACATATAATGGGGGGATAAGCTGTTAATAAATTTGTTCACTGAGAAATTCTTTAAAATAAAAACAGAGGAAAGAGAATGCAGCTTTAGAGTACATCTGTGTGTGGTAAGGTGGTATTAATGAATCATCATCAGTAGGATATTCATTTTGAGATGTTTTTCTAGTTATGGTGTTGGCTTTTGAAAACCCATTCATATTCTTCTAACTGGCCCCTTGATTAGAATGTAACTGTGATCAAACTCTGAGTTCAAACTCTACTTCAATCTCTTGTTTCAGTCAGCAAGAACCGTGGATTCAGCTGAAATAAGTTCAAGCTCAAGAACTGACATAATATGAGCCAATTAATTAAGTCATTAGCATGCCACTTTTTCTGTTAATGCTGGAATAGAAAAATTAACTGTTGCACTTCTCAAAATGTATATTCTCTCTTAAAATTTTCAAGTACCAATTTGAAGGTGACATCCAAGTTTATGCTAGTAGTGCAGCCACTCATTCTGTGCTTTCTTAAATGAATTTATAACTAAATAAAAGATGTTCTTAAAGAATGCCTCTAATTTCCTTTATTAACTGCACACAGATTCTAAACACTAATGATTTATGATGAACCCTTGTGAATTATAGGTTTTTCTCAAGTCAAAAATAGAACCTCAAATCATTTCATGTAAAAGTAGATATTTCCTACCAGAGTATATCAAAATGTATTATCTATCACTTCAAGGATCATTGAACATTTTCTACAAAGTTCACATTCATTAGACCATCTCTCTAATGTTGTTCACTGAAAAATGCCCACACAAGGACCTTCTCTATGCTTTCCCTTTCAGTGCTTCTCTCTTAACCCTATTGTCTCTGCTCCTCACTAGAAGAAAACAAATGCTGCTTTCAGTGAAATGAAAATGAATTTGCTCTGGAATATATTTGACTAATATCCCCAAGGAGCCTTTATTCTCAAAATTTTTTTCTCATTGCCCTTACAAATCGATGGCAAAAGCAAGAAAGGATACAACTCACTCAAATTTTTATAATTTTTTACACTTCAAAATATACCTCCACCTATATTATTTCACATGATTCTTGAAAGAATCTATAAAGAAGTATTATTGTTATACCTATTTAAACATGAGAATACAGAGGTGGTGGAAGAACTGTTATTTGCACCTAGGATAGACTCTATATCTAGTGAACTTGACATTGTATCCCAAATACAATGTTTATTCCACTGACAAGGAAGAATAAAATATTGGCATCTGGGCTACAGGACTTCCCTGCCAAATGAACATTATACAAAACGGGAGATAATTCTTACTTTGCTAATGACTACTGACTATTCTAGCATAGCCCTCCCTGATACTTAACACATATAGTGAGATTTGCACCTTGTCAGGGTGAGAGCTCTAATACATCAGCAGAGAAACAATGGAACAGGGTGGCAGGACTGAGGGTTAAGTGAGAGTAGCTCATTTGTAAGGATCCCACAGGGGAGTTGCATATTACCATATTTAGTAAGATGCTACATGCAGACCACATCTTCTCACCAGGGCTCACATACTCTCATGTTTCCATAACATGACATTACTTTATATCTGACTCAGAACCTATGCTCCCTCCTATCTTCCAGGTCCATTCTGAGTTGAGCAAAGAAAACTCAAATCCCTTTTCTCCTAACGGGACATCCATACCATATGGCACTCTGAATTCCTTTGAGCCAACTCTTCTAGGAGGCAAAGTGTAAATGCCTCATTTTCCTATGTCAGTGGTTGATGGAAATACCCAGATGAGAGGATCGCAATTCAGCCATATCTAATTTCTACCTTGGCTCAACTGAGACATGCTTGACATTTAGAGTCAGCAATACAAATAATACTAAATAAATAATCTGACACAAGGGCAATATATACTGTTTTTAAAATTTGTACAAGATACATAAATGTGTTTAAGAATTAGTGCCAAGATTTATGGGATGAAATTTTT
Source organism: Lepus europaeus (assembly GCF_033115175.1). Lineage (NCBI taxonomy): Eukaryota > Metazoa > Chordata > Mammalia > Lagomorpha > Leporidae > Lepus > Lepus europaeus. Next base: position 99,515,791 of record NC_084828.1, on the reverse strand, counting down.
GTAAAGTATATATGGGTTTGGAGCCAGTGAGAATCAAATATTTGCCTTCATATGTTTGTAGGGAGAAATATGGCAAAGAAATACTTCCTTCCTCCACAATAAAGCTCTCTGCTTGCTTTCCTAGGAGAATTCAAGAGCATGGATTGTGTTTTACAGTTCTTATTATTTATACCCTAGGTCTTCAAGTCCTTAGTACAATAGGGATTTATTTTATAAATGAATTATTTTTTTCTTATTATAGGCATTTTCATTTTATCAATGTTATTGATCTGAAATAGAAGAAGCTGAAGTACTACATATAGATTTTAAATCATAGGAGTACCTCATAATAAATAAATCCTTTTAAAAAGCATACCTAAAATTCATGGAAAATGGAGTTAAAATGGGTTTATTTTGGTGTAAAAACATCTAGAAATCTATGGTTTTTTCACAGTGCACATTTTTCATGAACTTTGAAGTTCCCACATATTTCCTCATCTTGAATTTATTCAAAATAACAGATTCTCAGATATAAAGGAGTCCGACATTAACAATGATGCTCCCTCCTGACAAACTGTGTAATTGTAGTCTAGTTCTATACAAGTTGATGGTAGAGACATCTAGCTGTTTAATAAAAGTTGGACTCTCCCTTACTGGAGATGATGATTGAGAAGCAGCTGCAGGCCCCTTGGCCATAAGAAAAGGTATTGCTGTGGATGTTGTGACTTAGCAGGTTAAACAGCCATTTTGGATACTTGCATCCCATACCAAAGTGCCAGTTTAAGTTCTGGCTACTCTGTTTGAGATCCAGTTCCATGCTACTGCACCTAGTAAGACAATAAATGATGGCCCAAGTGCTTAGACTTCTGCTACCTACATGTGAGAGCTGAATGCAATTCCTGAATCCTGGATTTGGCCTGGCCAAGCCCAGCCTATTGCGGCCATCTGGGGAATGAACCAACAGATGGGAGATGTCTTTCCTTCCCCTGCCCTTCCCCAACCCATCACTCTGCTTTTCAAATAAAAATAAATAAATAAATAAATAAATAAATAAAATTTTTGATGTGGGGAAAGGTATTGTCAATGGAAAGGGAGCAGAAATATGACTCAATTCGAGGCAAAGCTTTCAAGGAAAAAGAAAAGTGCTCTGCACTTGAGAGCATCATAGTGGGCTTTTGTGATGGAACAAGCCTGAGTTCTTAAATCATCCAACAGAAGAAACACTCTTCAGCCAGGAACACGAACAGTAAATGAGCATCAAAGAAACATATACTGTTAGGCTACTGAAGTTTTGGAATTTATTTGTTTAGCAGCTATAAATTACCTAACTAGATACATGCATTTGCAGACGATGCAATCAAAAATCTGAAAAACTACCATGTAGCAATTTCAGGGATCCTTGAAGGCAGCACTGAAAGAATCCCAGAGACAACAGGGAGAACATATAAACAGGCTGGGGCAGCAGGGATAGCAGAATTGCAAAGTACCTAAAGGAGTCTGAACAACTGTGAAGGAACAGAAGACAGATAATTAGATATTAAAAGAATATTCAACCGGTGCCGCGGCTCACTAGGCTAATCCTCCGCCTTGCGGCACCGGCACACCGGGTTCTAGTCCCGGTCAGGGCACCGATCCTGTCCCGGTTGCCCCTCTTCCAGGCCAGCTCTCTGCTGTGGCCAGGGAGTGCAGTGGAGGATGGCCCAAGTCCTTGGGCCCTGCACCCCATGGGAGACCAGGAGAAGCACCTGGCTCCTGCCATCGGAACAGCGCGGTGCGCCGGCCGCAGCGCGCCTACTGCGGTGGCCACTGGAGGGTGAACCAATGGCAAAAGGAAGACCTTTCTCTCTGTCTCTCTCTCACTGTCCACTCTGCCTGTCAAAAATTAAAAAAAAAAAAAGAATATGAGTGCATTGCTAATTAAGAAGTGTATCTCTCCATAGATCTTTACTATTTTTTAAAACATAATGGATTGTCTGGCATAGACTTTGGCATTAGATTTCATTTTTTTTTGTCAAAAATAAGTCTTCTTGGACATTTTATTTCCCTCCAAAAGGAAATTTATTCTAATTTTAAGGAAACAGTGGAAACGATTCTTTCTATAAATATTTAACCTGATCTTGTTCAAACTCAACCATCTTATAAAGTAGGGATTATTTATTATTACTGCATATTTAATAGATTAAAATAATTATTAATATATAACATAATCATTGATATCTAATGTGGATCTTTAACATATAATGTATATGATATGAGTGACTTACAGTGATTTATAGTTTAAGTAGCCATATTAGTTATTCTGTTGTCTAGTAGAAGAAAATCACTCCTAGATTCCTTCCAAAGGGTGTACTACTACTAAATTTTTCACGCTAGGAAAACTTAAAACATTTCTTGTGACTCTGTGATTTATTACAAGAAGGTGTTCATGACGCCAGTTCAAAGATACAATGATCTCCATGGAACAGACATCCTTGTTTCCATGTGATAGCAATATCTGTTTAAAATCCTGAAGATATTCTTCTTCCTAACTTTACTTGTGATAGAACCATCCTTTCTCTCTGACCCAATACAGTCAGAACTAGTTTGGTGAAAATACATTTTTAAAATTCTGGCCATAAATTTTAGTAACAAATTGACACCTCTCAGATTTTGCTCAAGTTTAAAAGTGCGTATCTTTGATTTTGCTTTCCCTCCAGTTACAATAGTTTCCTGAGGTCTAATAAATGTGGACTTGGGTGCTGGATGTCAGTTCAGCTGTTGAAAGTTTTTGGCAATTCACTTCTTAAAATATTATACATCATTTTTCACATCTAGAATACTGAGTGGGCCTAAATCCTTTTTATTCTTCTTGCTGTTAGATAAAGGCTGATAAAGGAACATATTACTAAGTTTAAAATGACAGCATGTAGAGTGGCATTTTGTCATTGAATACAATGGATAATGCACATAGGAGGATTCCTCAAAAAGTTCATGAAAAACTGTGGATACATTTCAAATTTTTTGCACCAAAACAAACTACTTTTAATTTTATTTTTCTAGAAACTTTTTGACATGCCCTCATATTTAATCTGAGTGTGAGGATTTTCATTTCTGTTAAGCTATCAGTAGTGTTTTATTATAATTTAATAGTAGTTAATAAAATTGTTGTTACTTTCACTTTAAATTTCAATTCTGTGGTATTTGGTAACAAAGATATTTTTATTCAGCATCTTTTTTATAATAGTGCTTAATATACAGTAGATGGCAATAAAAATTTTGGCTTTCTTAATCTTTAAATGAAGCAGAATAGAAAGGTAAGGTAATTATTTTATTGTTGATTTAGTTGAGGATTCTGAATTTTGTACTGAATCAAGATGTACCCTGCAGAGATGTGATATATTCTATTGGGAATTGCGCTCATTCCTTTCAGGCCTGCAGGCAGAAACACCTACACAGAAAGAGCTCAGCCCTCAGCTCACCATGCAATTTCCCTCTGGGCATTGCACATGGGTTTCTGTCTTCTCCCTATTTCTGCACTTCTCCTACAACTTAGACTCAGTTAGAAATATCTTAACAGGCATGCCAGCCACACAACTGCTGAGGACATCAGTCTTTAAGAAGGGCTAAGGCAGCAACAGAATAAATTAGAAAACAGGTGCCGATTAACTCAGGTTTCCACCTGCACTTGACTGGCAAAATACAAACTGGTGGTGCTCTGCCAAGAGGAAATAAAAACAACCCTGCTTGATGGTGCCTGTCTGTTCTGTTGAAATCCTGGAGTCTGAAATCAGCAATCATGGGTAACATCTGAAATGAAAGGATGCATAACACAAAGCTATTTAGACTGAAAACTTGATATATTTTATTAGCCAATTATTAAATCCTTAAATATAGTTCATAAAAAGTTTATGGTTCAAAAAATTGAGAGTGAAGAGAGAGTAAAAGAGGAAAGCTAGAGGGAGAGGGAGAGTGGGAGGAAAGAGAGGAAACACCAGAATATGCATTTCTCATTTTTATTTTCAGAAGATTAAATCTGCTTCAGTGGGGAGAAGTGTTAAGTATGTTACCTCTTTTTGGTATGTAAGTTGTATTTAAAGGAAATCAGTATCCCTTTATTTTTAATAAATAAATGTTGATTACTTAAAGGGGAACAATCTTTTTCTGAGTGCAGTCCTGAACCATTTCTGGAAACTATATGTCCATTTTTATGGGAACCACTGCCATGCAAACCTGAATCATTATGTTCTCTTATTCCAGACTAGATACACCTTGCATCTGCAGAATACTTACTTAGGTGACTGGTCTTTTCTACTGTATGTTGTAAAGCTACATGTTTTTAATAACATGAGCAAGAAGAACATCATCAGGACTGTTATGCTGGATACCTGATGTCCAGCAGAGGGAATAGGTAAGCTCAGAAGAGACAGACACAGATACCATGCTCAGATGGACATGCAGAAATGGTGCCATCCAACACAAGGTGGTAAGGCATTTTGCGAGTCTTTTAAGGAGAGGATGACTAAATAGGATATGTGAGCATTACTATTGGGTCTCATTGCAAATTAAAAAAAGTTAACTAACATTACAAAATAAACAAATAGGAACATATTTTTGTTACATACCAAGAAATATGGAGCCAGTCAGTTTTTACACAGCTTTAACTACTCACCAATTATACTAGGCAACCAGGATTATGTTTGGGGTGTGAATCTGTCACTGAAGGGTGATGTACTATCCCTGTTAAATAATCTGGATATGGAGCTCACACCTGTGGATAATGGGAGGGAGCAAGATGGAGCCCACCTAAACCATACAAAAAGAAAGAAGCTCCCAAAGAAGATAACAAAAGAAAGGAAAATAGTAACATCAAAGATAGATGTTTGCTCATAGTGCAAATCACTATTTCGTAAACACTAAGACTTAAAAATATAAAGACATTATCATTACCGATCTTGAAGAGAAAATAATTGTTATTATATTAGGAAGTACTAGAAGGCCTAGAAGACATAGTATGCTCCAGGTAGTCTCTACTATGTAACAGAGCTAAATGGGTGATGCAGTCTCAACCTCTGCAAACTAGGCTGTTAACAGCTGAAGAAGCTACAGGGACACTGCACTGAGGTGAGCACCCGAAACAAAGCCAACACAGCATATAGAATAAACAGCCTAGGACACCCCATCAAAATATAGTTAAGAGCAAAAAGAGGCAGCTTGGCCAAATATTTTAATAGGCTTACTATTTTTTAAAAATGTAATCCATATGGGGTTCACAGAGGTTAAGTTGATTAGAGTCACACGGTTTACCTGTGACAGAACTCTTCTGATTTTAAAGCATAGCTGTTTACAGTAAGATTCATTATCATTAACTGGCTGAAATCTGCTCATGTCATCAAGATGTTCTGAAACATTTTGAAATTCTGTTTTCAAGGATATAAGCTAACAGCTAGAAAGTTTACTTAGCACAAGTCTTTGGGATCTCTTTTTATTCTATAAATTGTATTTTAAAAATTGAATAAATATATAACTGACAATTACTACATGAGTTCATTTCTTCTAAATTAATATTAAAGAAGGCAGAGCAAGGCAATGGCTAAGATCCTCTACTAATCCTTTCCCAACAGACACCAAGTTGAACAGCTCTTCCCAGTCCAATCATCTTGACAAGTGCTGGGGAGGTCAGATGAGAGACTACAGTGCTTGGTTTCGGTATAATAATAAGAAAAGATGCATTGAAAAAGGTAGGGAGAAAAGGTGCCCCTGCCATCCTTCCACCAATTCAAAGCAGCACAGCATGGCAGAGATCCCTCCTACTTGAAAAAGGGAGAAAGAATTAAGTCTCGGCCAAAGTATTAGGCCCAGTCCAGGGCCTGCCATGATGAAACCTGGTGCCAGACCCCATAGGCTTTTGTGTCAGGTAACCAAGGTACTACTGCCAGCACCTGCCCCCAACACTGGGCAGCACAGCATGGAAGGAATTCTGCCGACTGTGAAGTAGGACAGGAAAGTGAGCACAAGACTGCATATTGCAGAACACATAGGTACATGATGGCTTTATAAAGAAGGTAAATAAGAACACAACATCTGCTATTCTGTCATCTGTGCTCAACTCTGAACAAAAAGTCCGTAGTAAGCAGATGATAACTGAAGCCAGGAGGTGCCAAAGGCTGTTATTTGGTACAGGAAATGACTGAAACTGGGGAAAGAAAGTTATGGTAACAGGAATGAAAATTACAGGGAGCAGTTGATAAAAATTCTGACCAATGGTGCCAGATAACTCCTTCACTAGGTTTTCTTTAGGAGGCCCCAAAACCCATCAAGGCTGTTTTATCTGATAAAAAGGCATAGAAAACACACATACTTGGCTACCAATGTGGAGAATGGCTACCAACTACAGTCAGGCACTTCCTTATGGTCGAACAATGTTCTGCTTAAGACTAGAACAAGAAAAGGCATAGATATCTTAGATACCTTAGCCTTCTACTCTGTGACACGGAATAGTGTCAGTAGCTCTGAAATGCTATTGCTGATAATTTATAATGAAGATGTAAAAAAGATAGACTCATATATTTTCTGTTCTTACCTAGAGGAATACAATGCTGATGCCTTCATTAAAAATATTTATTTATTTATTTATTTAAAACTCAGAGAGAGAGAGAGAGAAAGAGAGAGAGAGAGAACCTCCCATCTGCTGGTTCACTCCCCACCTTGTTCTAATTTCAGTGCTAAAGACAGGATCCAGGAGCTACATCCAGGTTTTCCATGTGGGTAGCAGGAGCCCAACACCTGGTTTATCCTCCATTGCTTTTCGCAAGCCATTAGCAGTGAACTGAATAGGAAATGGAGCAGCCAAGACACAAACTGGCTCCCATATACGATGCCAGCATCACAGGTGGTAGTTTACCCACTATACCACAAGGTCATCCCTATGCTGATGCCCTCTTGATATAAATAGAACTCTCATAAATATGCTTTTTCTTATTAATGGGAGATTGTAGAAGAGAATCATGAGTTTTAAGATTACATTCATACTAAGGAAAGCCTTAATAACTGAGTTGATAAGGAAAGATAAATAAAAAATACTGTACCCAACAAAGCTCTGATTTATAAATAAAAGTAAAATAACAACCTTCTATAAAAAATAAACAGACATTGAAAGAATTTGTTACCACTCAGCCAGCCTTACAAATGATATTTAAGGATGTACACAGAGAAACAGATAGAGATAACCAGCATCATGAAAGAATGTAGAAGCAGAAAACCTAGAAAAGGAAAAGGAGATTCACAAAAACAGTGGAATATTTATGGAAAAAATGTCAGGACTGGGGCTGGCACTGTTGTGTAGCTGGTAAAGCCACTGTCTGCAATGCTGGCATCCCATATGGGTGCCTGTTCAATTCTCAACTGCTCCATTTCTAATCCAGATCCCTACTGATGTGCTTGGGAAAGCAGCAGAAGAGGAACCAAGCACTTAGGCCCCTGCATCCACATGGGGGACCAGAAAAAACTCCTTTCTCCTGGCTGTTGAAGCAATTTGGGACTCTACCAGTGGATGGAAGATTCTCTCTCTCTCATCTCTCTCTCTCTCTCTCTCTTTTCCCCACCCTCTCTCACTCTCTGTAACTGCCTTTCAAATCAAAAGATCAAAAGTTAATGAATTAATCAAAAAAGGGAAAATGCCAGAACCATATAATTACTTTTTATTTATTTAATTTTTTTAAAGATTTATTTATTTATTTGAGAAGGTAGAGTTACAGAGAGTAGGAAAAAGAGTGAGAAAGGTCTTCCATTCACTCATTCACTTCCAAAATGGCCACAACGGCAAATTACTAGGCAGACCAAAGCCAGAAGGCAGGAGCTAGGAGCTTCTTCTGGGTCTGTTACATGGGTGCCAGGACCCAAGCACATGGGCCATCTTCTACTGCTTTCCCAGGACACTAGTAGAGAGCTAGATTAAATATGGAGAAGCCAGGACTAGAACTGGTATCCTTATAGGATACCAGCACCCAAGCAGAGGCTTAATTTATTATACCATAATGCTGGTCTCCCATGTCATTACTTATCAATAATAATCTTGAATGTAAATGGACTATATTCTCCAATTAAAAGATACAGGCTGTGTGAATAGATAAAAAAAAGACCCATATATATGCTACCTACAAAAAACACATCTTACTAACAAAGTTACACACAGACTGAAAGTGAAAGGATGGATAAAGATATCCTATGCAAATAGAAATTAAAAAATGAGGAGTAGCTATCTTAATATCAGACAAAATAGGCTTTAAGACAGAAACTTTAAAAGAGACAAAGATTATTGTATGATGTTTAAGCAATCAGGAAGATATGACTTTAGTAAATGTATATCCACCCAATGCTAGGGCATCTAGCTACATAAAACAAATGTTAATGGATCTAAAAAGAGATATTTATACTACCATAAAATAATAAGAAGAAACTTTAAACCCCACTTTCATCAGACTTACTAGATAAAAAATTAACAAAGAAACAACAGAGCTATTCTACACTATTGAACAAATGTATCTAATTGATATCTATAGAATATTTCATCACTCAACCACAGAATACACATTTTTATTAGTGCTTGAAGCATTCTCGAGGATAGACCATAAGTTAGTCCATAAAACAAATCTCAGCAAATTGAAATAACTATAAATCATATCATGTATCTTTTCTGACTACAATGAAGATGGAATGAAGATGGAAATTAACAACATAAGAAACACAGGAAAAGATACAACTACATGGAGATTGACCAGCATGCTCCTAAATGAACAGTGAGTCATAGAAGAAACCAAAAGGGAAATAAAAAAAAAATTTGAAAAATTAATACAACCAAACAATATAATAAAACTTAGGTGATACAGCAAAAGCAATGTTAAGAATAGTTTATAGCAATTAGTGCCAACATCAAGAAATTAGAAAGATATCAAATAAAGAATCTAATAATGCATCTCAAGGACCTAGAACAATAAGAACAAACCCAACCAAGATTAGTAAAAGAAATAATTAAAATTAGAGAAAAGCATAAAAATTGAGATAAAAACATACTAAAGACCAGTAAATTATAACATTTTAAAAATAAAAAAAATTGATACAGCATAGACATCACTAACAAAAAAGGGAGAAGATCCAAATTAATAAACTCAGAGATGAAACTCAGACATTATATCTGATACCACAGAAATGGAAAGAATCACCAGGAATTATCACAAACAACTATAGGACAACAAACTGAAAAATACGGTAGAAATGGATGACTTTATAGACATTATAATGTTTATCAAAATTGAGGCATTTTGAAATTGAAAATATTGAAGATATTGAAAAATATAAATAGACCAATAACCAAGACAGATTGAATTACCAATATTCTCCTCCACTCCCAAACAAAGACTAAATGCCCTCACCACTGAATTCTAAAAACTTTTAAAGAAAAACTATTCCAAATTCTTAAACTATTCAAAATAATTGAAAGGGAGGAAGTCCTCTCAAATTCGTTCTATGAGGCCAGCGTCACCTTCATTTCAAATTCAGAAAAAGATCCAACAAAGAAACACGACTATAGATCAAGAGCCCGGGTGAACATGGATGCAAAAATACTCAACAAAATACTAGCTAATTAAATGTAACAACACACACAAAAAGATCATCCACTCAAAGAGGAATTGATTTCTTCTATGTAGGGATAGTTAAACATATGCAAATCAATGTGACACATTACATTAACAAATTAAAGAATACAAACCATATGGTCGGCCAGAGCCGTGGCTCACTAGGCTAATCCTCCACATGCGGTGCAGGCACCCCAGGTTCTAGTCCTGGTTGGGGCGCCGGATTCTGTCCCAGTCACTTCTCTTCCAGTCCAGCTCTCTGCTGTGGCCAGGGAGTGCAGTGGAGGATGGCCCAAGTGCTTGGGCCCTGTACCCGCATGGGAGACCAGGAGAAGCACCTGGCTCCTGGCTTTGGATCAGTGCGGTGCGCCGGCCTCAGCACGCTGGCCGCAGCAGCCATTGAGGGGGTGAACCAATGGAAAAAGGACAACCTTTCTCTCTGTCTCTCTCACTGTCTACTCTTCCTGTAAGAAAAACAAACAAACAAACAAACAAACAAAAGCAAACAACAAAAAAACCTTATGGTCATCTCAATAGATGCAGACAGAGCATTATGAAATACATCATCGATTCATGATAAAACCTTTAAGCAAATTTGGTATAGAAGGAACATATCTCAACATAATCAAGGTGATAAATAACAAACTCACAGCCAGCATTACATTGAGTGGGGGAGAGGCTGGAAGCATTTCAACTAAGATTCAGAACCAAACAAGGATGCCCATTCTTACCATTACTATTCAATGTAGTTCTGGAAGTTTTAGCCAGAGCCATTAGGTAACAAAAAGAAATCAAAGGATACAAATTGGAAAGGAGGAAGTCAAATTATCCCTGTTTGCAGATAACATGATCCTGTATATAGGGGAACAAAAAGATTCTACTAAGAGACCATTGGAACCCAAAGAGAGTTTGGCAAAATTGCAGTTTATAAAATCTATGAACAAAAATCAATAGCATTTGTACACATAAACAATATCATGGCTGAGTAAGGACTATAAAATCAGTCTCATTCAGAATAGCTACAAAAATTTAAATATCTTGGTATAAATTTTTTAATATTAATTTTTATTTATTTGAAATTCAGAGTTCCAGAGAAACAGAAAAAAAGAGTTCTTCCATCTGCTGGGTTGCCCCTAAATGGCCTCAATGGCCCAAGAGGTTCTTCTAAGTCTCCCACATGTATGACAGGGCCCAAGCACTTGAGCCATCTTCCACTGGTTTTCAGGTGATTAGCATGGAGCTGGATTGGAAGTGAAGCATCTGGGACTTGAGCCAATGCCCATAAGAGATGCTGGCATCTGAGGCAGTGGCTTTACTCACTACGCCACAACACTGGCACCACCTTGGTATAAATTTAACCAAGGATGTGAAAGATCTCTACAATGAAAATTTAAAAACGTCAAGAAAAGAAATAGAAGGGGCTGGTGCTATGGCACAATGGGTTAAAGCCCTGTCCTGCAGAGCTGGCATCAGATATGGATGCCGGTTCAAGACCTGGCTGCTCCACTTCTAATCCAGCTCTCTGCTATGGTCTGGGAAAGCAGTAGAAGATGACCTAGGTTCTTTGGCCCCTGCACCTTTGTAGGAGACCAGGAAGAAGCTCCTGGCTCCTGGATTCAGATGGGCTCAACTCCGGCCATTGCAGCCATTTGGGGAGTAAACCAGAGGATGAAAGACTCTCTCTCTCTCTCTCTCTCTCTCTCTCTCTCTGTGTGTGTGTGTCTACCTCTCTCTGTAACTCTGTCAAATAAATAAAATAAATCTTTCAAATAAAAAAATAGAAGACACACACCAAAAAATGGAAAAATCTCCTATGTTCATGGATTGGAAGAATTAGTATAATCAAAATGTCCATGCTATTTAAAGCAGTTTACAGATTAATGTGATTCTATTCCAAATACCAAGGGTGTTCTTCTCAGATCTAGAAAAAAAATCCTAAAATTCATATGGAAGCACAAGAGACTTCAAATAGCTAAAGTAACCATAAATAATTAAAATTAAACTGGAGGCATCACAACTCCAGATTTCAAGACACACTGTAGAGCAGTTATAATCCAGACAGCCTGGTACTGGCACAAGAATAGACATGTGTATCAAACAGAACAGAACTGAAACCACAGAAGTTAATCCATGCATCTACAACCCAATAATCTTTGATAAATAAGGTAAAATCAATCCCTGGAGAAAAAGCAGGTTCTTCAACAAATGATGTTAGAATAACTAGATCTCCAATGCAAAAGTATGACCCAAGATTCCTAACTTACACATTATACAAAAAAATCAACTCGCAATGGCTAAAGGACCTAAATCTATGACCTATTACTGTCAAATTTCTAGAGGAAAACATAGGGAAACACTGCAAGACATCATCATAGACAAAGACTTCTTTGATAAAACTGCTGAAGCATGGGCAATAAAAACAAAAATAGACAAATGGGATTACATCAACAAGTATAAACTTCTGTACAGCAAAGGAAAGACTCAATAAAGTAGAGAAGCAATTGACAGAATGGGAGAAAATATTTGCAAACTACACATCTGATAAAGGATTAATACCCAGGATATGAAGGATATTATATATATGTTATATTATAGATAAGTATAGATTATGTTTATTATAATTATATATTAATTATATAATTACTTATATATTATTTTATATTATATACATATACTTGAAATAACAATCAAGTAAACAACCAGTTAATAAATAGGCAAAGAACATGAATAGGCATTTTTCAAAGAATGAAATACAAATGGCCAAAAGATACATGGAAAAAAAAAATGCTCAGGATTCCTAACAAGGGAAATTCAAATAAATACTACAATGAAGTTTCATCTTTCCACAGTTGGAATGATTATCACCTAAAACTCAAGAATAACAAATTCTGGGAAGTATATGGATTAAAAGTTATCCTTATAAAATGTTTATGGAATGCAAATTGGTACAAACATTATGTAAGACAGTATGCATTGTGCTTGCTTTGGCAGCACATATACTAAAATTGGAAGACAGTATGGATTTTCCTCAAAAATCTGTAAACTATCATTTATACAATCATTCCACTCCTGGGGATTATCCAAATGAAATGAAATCAGCATATGAAAGAGTTATCTGTTCCTCCATGTTAACAGCAGCTCAATTCACATAGCTAAGAAATGAAATTGACCCAGATCTTCATCAACTGATGACTGGATAAAGAAAATATGCACAACTGAATATTCCTCAATCTAAATAATAATGACATCCAGTCTTTTACAAGAAAATAAATGCATCTGGCACAATTATTTTTAATGAAATAAGCCAGAATCAAAAAGGCAAATATCATGTTTTCTTTGATTTGTGGTAGTTAATATTTAGCATATAAAAATCATAAGTTTAATGTATATGACTAAAATTGATGTCTTGTGATTTAATTATTATTTATATTCCTTGTCTATATTCCTACAGAACAGTGGTTTTTCTACTTTTTACTTGTAGAACTCTTTATATAGAGGAGCATTAAACCTGGGGTTATAAAGTAAATTTAAAGTATGTTATTAAAAATAGAAGAAAAAAGACATAAAGAAAGAGGAGGTAGTAAAGGAGGAATGTATCATTATATTCTTAGAATCATACATATGGAATACATGATATCTGTTTATATAAACAAATAAAAATATAAAATACAGTAAAATGAAATTGTGACAAATTTATAATAACACAGATATAATAGACTAATTTTACGTTGGAAGGAGGGAAAACATACAAAACAATAATACTAAAATAATCCAAAATAAAAACAGCAATATATTTTTAATATTTAAGATTTATTTATGATTAAATTTCTCAATTAAACAGGGAAATAACATAATTTGAATGACTGTATTACAGAGACAGAGAGAAGATTTTTTTTCTTTCAGAAACCTTATATTTAAAGTATACAAACTTCATGCATTTCATAAGTACAACTTTAGGAACATAGTGATTCTTCCCACCCTGCCCACCCTCCCACCTGCATTCCCACCCTTCTTCCTCCTCCCTCTCCTATTCCCATTCTTTTTCTTTTTTTTTTTACTAAGATCTATTTTAAATTGACTTTATACACATAAGGTTATACTAAGTAAGAGTTCAACGAATAGTATTAAAAAAACCTTGTTTTTCAACAATTGAGACAAGGGCTATTCAAAGCCATTGCATTCCAAAGTGTCAATGTCACTTCTTTCAGGTGATCTATTAGTTACCACAGTTCAGTAAGGATATATAGTAATTGTTCTTTGGAGATTGGCTTATTTCACTAGGTATAATGTTTTCCAGTTGCAATCCATTTTGTTGTGAGTGACAGGACTTCATTTTGTTTTTAACACTGTGTAGTATTCCACAGTGAAATGTCCCATAATTTCTTTATCCAACCTTCAGTTAATGGGCGTTTGGGTTGATTCCATATCATAGCTATTGTGAATTGAGCTACAATAAACATGGAGGTCCAGATAACTTTCATATGCTGATTTCATTCCCATGGATAAATTCTCAGGAGTGAGATGGCTGGGTCATATGGTAGGCCTATTCAGATTTCTGAGGTATTAAATATTGCCTTCCATTGGCCATTTGGGTTTCTTCTTTTGAAAAATGTGCAAATCCCTTGCCCATTTCTTTTTTAGTGAATTATTTATTTTTCAACTTTTATTTAATAAATATAAATTCCCAAAGTACAACTTTTGAATTATAGCAGCTCCCCCCCATAACCTCCCTCCCACCCACAACCATCCCATCTCCCACTCCCTCCCCCATCCCATTCTTCAGCAAGATTCATTTTCAGTTATCTTTATAAAGAGAAGATCAACTTAGTATATACTAAGTAAAGAGTTCAACAGACTGCACAGACACAGACACATAAAATATAGAGTACTGTTTGAGTAGTAGTTTTACTGTTAATTCGCATAGTACAGCACATTAAAGACAGAGGTCCTACATGGGGAGCAGGTGCACAGTGACTCCCGTTGTTGATTTATCAATTGATACTCTTATTTATGACATCAGTAATCACCCAAGGCTCTTGTCATGAGCTGCCAAGGCTATGGAAGCCTCTTGAGTTCGTCAGCTCCGATCTTATTTAGACAAGGTCATAGTCAAAGTGGAAGTTCTCTCCTCCCTTCAGAGAAGGTACCTCCTTCTTTGATGCCTGTTCTTTCCACTGGGATCTCACTCACAGAGATCTTTCATTTAGGTCATTTTTTTTGCCACAGTGTCTTGGTTTTCCATGCCTTTGAAACTCTCATGGGCTTTTTAGCCAGATCTGAATGCCTTAAGGGCTTATTCTGAGGCCAGAGTGTTGTTTATGGCATTTGCTTTCTATGAGTCTGCTGTGTATCCTGCTTCCCACGTAGGATCATTCTCTCCTTTTTTTTTTATTTGACAGCTAGAGTTGTAGAAAATGAGAGAGAGAGACAAGGAGAGAAGTCTTATTTCTGTTGGTTCACCCTCCATATGGTCACTATGGCTGGCACTGCGCTGATCCAAAGCCAGGAGCCAGGTGCTTGCTTCCTCCTGGTCTCCCATGTGGGTACAGGGGCCCGAGCACTTGGGCCATCCTCCACTGCCATCCCGGGCCACAGCAGAGAGCTGGAATGGAAGAGGAGCAACCGGGACTAGAATCCAGCGCTCATATGGGATGCCAGCGCCACAGGTGGAGGATTAACCTAGTGAGCCATGGCACCGGCCTCTCTTCTTTTAATTCTATCAATTATTATTTGCAGACACTGATCTTATTTATGTAATCCCTTTGACACTTAATCCTGTCTTTTTGATCAATTATGAACTTAAACTAATCACTTTAACAAGTAAGATGACATTGGTACATGCCACCTTGATGCCTTGCCCATTTCTTAACTGTATTGTTCATTGTTGTTAGATTTGTTGAGTTCTTCATTGATTTTGGATGTTAACTCTTTATCAATTGCATAGTTTGCAAATATTTTCTCCCATTCTGTCAGCTGCCTCTTCATTTTGCTGTGTTTCTTATGCAAGGCAGAAGCTTCTCAGCTTGAGGTAATCCCATTTGTTAATTTTGGATTTGATTGCCTGTGCTTCTGGGGTCTTTTCCAAGACCTATGCCTATGCCTATGCCAAAGTCTTGCAGAGTTTCTCCAATGTTCTTTAGTAATTTGATAATTTGATGGTATTGGTTCATAGGTTTAGGTCTTTGATCCATTTTGATTTGATTTTGTGTAAGGTATAAGGTATGGGTCTTGTTTCACATTTTTGCAGGTAGAGATCCAATTTTCCCAGCACCATTTGTTGAAGAGGTGGTCTTTGATCCAGGACTTGATTTTGGTTCCTTTCTTAATAATAAGTTGGTTGTAAATGCTTGGATTGATTTCTGGAGTTCCTATTCTGTTCCATTGGCCTACATATCTGTTTTTGTGCCAATTCCAGGCCGTTTTGATTATAAATACTTATAGTATGTCTTGAAATCAAGTATGGTGATGCCACTTGCTTTGATTATGTTGTGTAGATTGCTTTAGCTATTCAGGGTCTCTTGTGTTACCATATGAATTTTAGTATCATTTTTTAGATCTGTGATGAATGTTGTTGGCATTTTGATTGGGATCATATTGAATCTGTTAATCACTTTTGGTAGTATGGATATTTTGATGATGTTTATTCTTCTAATCTATAAACACTAAAGATTCTTCAATTTTTTTATGTTTTCTTCTTTTTTTAGTGTTTTATAATTTTCATCATAGAGATCTTTGACATGCTTAGTTAAATTTATTACAAGATATTTAATTCTTCTTGGAGCTATTGTGAAGGCAACTGATCTTAAAAGTTCCTTTTCAGCCATGGCATTGTTTGTGTATATAAAAGCTATTGATTATTCTGTGTTGATTTTATATCTTGCAACTTAACCAAATTCTTTCATGTTGGTTCACTACCCAAATACCTCAAAACGCCAGGTTGGTCCAGGCTGGAGTCAGGAAGTTCTTCCAGTTCCCCCATGTGGGTTCAGGTACCCAAGCACTTGGGCCATCCTCCACTACTTTCCTTGGCCATTAGCAGAACAGATCAGAAGTGTAGCAGTTGGGACTTGAACTGGAACCCATATGGAATGCTAGCACCCCAGGTGGCAGCTTCAATAGCTATGCCATGGTGCCAGATCCAGGAACATAACATATTTTCTATGTGTGAGTAGAATTGGAATTTATTTCCAACCAACAGCCAAAATCATTGTTGATGGTAAGATACTGAAGAGAGAATCAAAAATATTTATCACCATTGAATAGGAAATTTGAGGATGGAAGAATGGTAATCTAGGATGATAAAAATAAGAATTGTGTCTACCTGTCGGTAGAGAAAGATGGCAGTAAGTTGGAAATGGGAATCAGAGAAAGTGAGGCTTTGAAATGGTGCAGGTAATATTTTCTTTTGTGACCTGAGTGGTGGTTACCTGGAGTGCTTATTTTATAACTCACCTAATTATATATTTACAAAAATTTTTATTTTCTACATACATGTTGTACCTCTGTTAAAAAGAATATTTTTAAAGAAGTGCTTGGAAGTAACTTGACTTCAGTTTCTACTTAAACAGTTCCCTACACTTTAGCCACCTGAAGCTCACCTATCAAATACAGTTGTATTTGCAGTGTTGATATAATTACAGAAAGAGAGAGGATTCCCTTCATGGTTTGACCTGAGACCCTTTGGGACTCCTTGACTTTTAGGATAAAGGTGATGTTAAGCTACCAAATTAACATCTATGCTTTCAACGCTTAGCATAGAAAAAGGGTTGTATGGTTTCATTGCATCCCTAAATCAAAGGGCATGCAATGGCTTGGTAAGGGACCAAAAACAAAAAAACAAACAACAACAACAAAAAGGATGCAGAATCTATGTGAAGTGAAAATTGCTTTACAGTATTAAAATACAAATAATTTTGCTGTGGCATGAAAAATGTCACAGTTTCCCAGAACTAAGTAGATAAAAGATGTGTGTGATATCAGGAAAATAATTGGGCCCTAGTGGGATTGAGCTATGGACAAGGCAATCAGTCTGCTTCCTAAAATAACATTCATGTCTCCAAGGTAACGTCACATAATCAGTGCTGGTTTTTCCATAACATGTTTAGCATAGCAAAAGTATAAACAGATTGTTCTGGCTTACAGATGGGACATTTAAAAAGCTCAGATTGCCATCTACCTATTTAGCCATGAAATTAGAAATTATTAGATAAAGGCTAACTCCAGGAGCAATGTACACATCACCATCAGGGTCAAGTCACACTGCTCAGCATAAAATACATCTGGATCTTGCAAACTTTTTCCTCTTCCCATCCCCATCTCTTTCTACTCCTTCCACTCCTAACCCATTTTATAGTCTGGCAGCCATTAACTACTTCTCATCCCTGTGTATTTGTTTCTCTAAACATCCAGGATTTCCACATGTCCTTAACTTTCCTTAATTATCTGTCTAGAAACTCCCATTTTTTCTTTTAGGACTTCCAGAGGCTCAAAGACTAATCACAACTTTCTCTCTCTGTTTCCATTGTGAAGCTTATGGCACTGTATTTTTCCTTTTCTCCTTTGATGCTTTGATTATGTTGTGTAGGTTGCTTTAGCTATTCAGGGTCTCTTGTGTTACCATATGAATTTTAGTATCATTTTTTAGATCTGTGATGAATGTTGTTGGCATTTTGATTTGTTGGTCAAATTCTCTTCAGAGCCATAAATTACTTTATCATATTAGGAAAACAATGCTTTGAGAAATATTTCTAAATGAGAAAAGGGGGAGAACCTATTTTGAGCTCCTGTTGTACACTGGGCACTGTACACACATTATTGCATTTGGAATTAGAAAACCCTGGTGAGATAGGCATCCCTTCTCTCACATTGCCAGTGAAGAAATTGAGCCACTAAGTATTAAAGCAATCACTCAAAGACTCATACTGATAACAAGTTAGCAGGGTTTCTAAGGTATTTCTTGGCTTTAGGATGCATTCTCTGTCCTGTCTCTGACTTGCTCTGTGTTAGGGGAGCTACAATTCCCAGGTTCCTCTATCGTGACTTCCAAGGGATGGGAAGGTAGCAACTTACTGGAGACTGGGGAACTAAGAGACTGGATACCCTCTCCCTTTAGCTTTTCCTGAGTTAACCTTTCCAGAAGCAGCTCCATCTCCCCACTGGCTCCAGGTCTAATGGATCTGGTTTTGATGACCTCAGTTCTGGGGCTCTGATAATCCACCTTCTTCTTGCTGCATATGTCTAGGATTTGTAGTTGTTTTGTTTTGTTTTCTTTTTGCTAATCCATGAATTACCCACCCCTGCCCTCTTGCCATAAGCTTCTCAGCCTTGTCATCAACTGAGTAAACAATTTTTTGCATTGAAACCCTCTACAAATATACATAAAGAAGAAAAAAAGAAAATACCTGGATTGATTCCTCTGTTCCTGACTAATAAACATTCAAATGTAAGTGTGGTTCCCATCCCAAGTTCCTTTTGTAGATTTATAATAGCACATTACAACAAAAGGAGAGCAGATATTTTATCAACGGATGAATGACTACATGTTAATATAAAATAATTTCTATTTCTGACTCTATTTCATGTCACCTGATGATTTGATATCTTATCACATTCATGTATGTCATATAACCATGAATTTTAATGCTTTATTAAGACTTATTTTCCTTTGACCACCAGTCCTATAATTTGTCGTCTTGTCAGTTGCTGAACCTGAAACTTTGTTATATGTTATCAAAGGGAAGGAGACTCAACAATCATAATTGTCGAACCAAGAAGCAGCCTAAGACCATTTTCTTCAGGCTTTAGAAAGCTTTCAGCTATTTTAAGGTGCTTCATCTTGTAAAACATATGGATAGTTCTAATCAATACATGGGAATGAGCTGGACTCAGTAGGGTGCCAGGAGAAACCATTTTCCCCCCTTCAAACCCTTTCAGTAACCTGTTTGGTTCTCATTCTTGAGATGATACATCCTATAGCTTTGATATTATGTAATATTTTGTTACATGTATACATTGTATAATATACAATCAGGGTAAATATATTTATCCTTTCAAGTGTTTAACATTTTTTATAGTGAAAGCATCCAAAGTCTTACCTTTAATTTTTTTAAGTAGAGAAATACCAAAAATGTAATGTTATAGGAATGAAATTGACATTCAATGATTGTTTACAGCCCTTGTTTCTATGGCTGAAGAACCATATATTTTCTTCTTATTATTTGTTAAGCTCTTTACTTAGTATAGTGTTAATCTTGTGAATATAAAGTAGACTGAGAGTAGATCATTGCAAAAATTAAGAGTTGGGATAAGAGAGGAAGGAAGAGGAAGGGTGGGGGCGCAGATGGGAGGTATCACTATGTTCATAAATCTTTATATATGAAATTTGTATACCTTAAATAAAATAAAGAAAAAAAAACAAAAAAAATGGATATAATTCTTTTATAACCTAAAAATAATATATGGTATATTATCTATAACCATCCTATTTTTCAATAGAAGCTCAGAAATTCTTGCCCTTATCTAGCTATAACCTAGTACCAGTCAATAAACTTTTCCCCATCCCCCCATACTACCTACCTTCTCAGCCTCTGATAATCATCATAGCATTTTAACATCTATGCTATTACCTATTTTTAGACTCCACATGAGTGAGATCAAGTGATATTTGTCTTTCTGTGCTTGGCTTATTTCCTTTAACCTAATGACCTCCAATTCCATCCATGTTGCTGCAAATGACAAATTTCAATCTTTTTATGACTATTATTCTATTGTGTGTATGTAACACTTTTTTTAACATCCATTCATTCATTTCTTGGTTATGGTCAATTGTGTTGCACTAGACATGAGAGTGTAGATGTCTCTTTGACATCTATAAATTCTATCAGACACATGCATAAGTGAGTTTGCTGGATTATATGGTAGTTCTATTTTTAGCTTCCTAAAATTATTTATTTAAAAGGCATATTAACAGAGAATTGAAGAGACAGAGACAGAGGAAGATCTTCCATCCACTGGTCTACTTCCTAAATACCCATAGCAGTAAGGACTGGCCAGGCCAAAGCCAAGATACAGAAACTCCATCTGGGTTTCCAAAAAGTAACCCACGTACTTGGACCATCATCTTCTGCCTCTCAGGCACATTGGCAAGAAGTTAGATCAGAAGTGTGTAGGTGAGTCTTCTGCCAGCACTCCAATATATGATGTGAGCCTCACAAGTGGCGGCTTACAATGCAATGCCACAAGACCAGCTTCTATTTCTAGTTTTTTGAGCAGTATGCATACTTTTTTTCTAATAATGGCTACACTAATTGACAATCTCAACAACAATTGTCAAGGGTTCCCTTTTCTCCACATCCTGGCTAGCTCTTGTTTTGTCTTTTTTTATAATAGCCAATTTTGCTGGAAGGAGATGATATAACATTGTGGTTTTGATTGCATTTCCCTGGTGATAAGTGATGTTGAGCATTTTTTAAATGTACTTGTTGGTTATTTCTATGTCTTCCTTTGAGAAACAACTGCTTATAGTCATTGCTAATTTTTAAATTGAGTTATGCTTTTCTTGTTGAGTTTTTTTGCATTCCTGAAATTATCCTGGATATTAATCACTTACCAGATGTGTAGCTTCCAAATATTTTCTTTCATTCTGTAGGTTTTCTCTTTATTTTATTGACTGTTTCTTTTGCTGTGAAGAAGTTCTTTTGTTTGATGAAATTCCGTTTGTGTAGTGTTGCTTTAATTTTCTATGTTTTCTGAGATTTGACCTACAAAATCCTTACCCATTCCAATGTCCTTAAGTGTTTTCCCTATGCTCTTTTCTAATAGTTTCAAAGTTTCATGCTCCAGACTCCCTTATATGACAAGACAGACACTGTTTTTGAATTAAAAAGCCCAATCTGCCCTATTCTAATAATCACAAACTGCTTCCATTAATTATCTTAATAAAAATTACTTGGTAGTATTCTAGGTTCTGGTATTAATAAATCATACATAAAACTTTATTCTCAGGGGGCCCATATTATGGTGGGGAGATAGAAAAACTATGACAAGTAAACAAAATAAGTGTTTTAGTGGTGAAAAGAAGGCTGAGTTTTAGACAGAGTGATGAGGAAAGACCTCATTCGAATGGAGTCTTTGAAGATTTCCAATGTCCTCTCAAGTGATGAACTTGCTCTCTCTCTTTCTCTCTCTCTGTCTCTCTCTCTGTCTCTCTGTCTTTGAAAAAAGTGAGGAAATCATAACAGAACTTCCATAAACCTACATCTATTGATATTTGTGCTGTATACCCTGCCCACTCTCCTGTGAACTTAGAAGAACTCTCCATGCACTTAGATAAATCCAAACTTTCCACTTAGGCACCACATCCAATTTCTTCTTGCTTACTCAAGAACATTACTTTAGTCACTTTCCTGTGTCATCAATTTTCTCTTGCTCAGTGGTATGTAAACATACCACATCTTAAAAATCTTCTTAGAGTCCACTTCTGCCTCCAGCAAATACTCCCTTTCTCTGCTTCCTTTTAGGACGAAATGCCTATACAGCATGCCTAGACTCTAAACCCCCATGCTTCGCCCTCAATTTTCTCTAAGCCCCTGTAAATCTGTTTTTTGCCCTTACCGCTCTACTGAAATTGAAAGATTACCAATAACCTCCATGTTACTAAGTACAACAGTTAATTCTGATTTCTCACCTTGCTTCCTTTTCACCACCATGTCTCTTGACTTCCAGGGCAACACACTGGTCTGGATTTCCTTCCACCTCTTTGGAAGCTCCTTCTCTATCACTTCTGTTTTTTCCCTTCAAATTCCCACTCTCTAAATTTTGAGAGATCCTGAGTCTCAGTCTTTGATCTTCTCCTTTTTTCTAACTATGCTCTTATCCAATCTTACAATTTCTGGTATCAGCAATATCTTGATGACTTCCATATACATATGTCCAGCCTTAAATTAGATTCACGAATTCAACTACCTACTCAACATCTCCATACAGATCCCAATATATATCTTAAATGCATCATATCAATATAAGAACTCCCTCCTGTATCCCAAAATGTTCCAGGTCTGCTCCTACTTGAGCAGGACAGGTCTGCTCCTACTTGAGTAGGACGGGGAGGAGGGGGAAGGCAGCACAAATGATTTTTCTTGACTGTAATATGTTTATTGCTTTGTATTCTGAAAATTTGGTGCAACATCTCATGATAAATTATCAAAAAGAAACTTTAATTTGACAAATATAAGAAACAGGAATGAACCAAAAGGTCATTTCTGTAACTCATATGAGAAATAATAGTGGCCTAACTTAAGGAATAGTAGTAAGAATAGATAAAAGTAGACAGGGTAGAAAATTAGGTAAGATTTGGTGATAAATTGGATATAAAGAATGAAGGTATAAGAAAAGTCAAGATGATTTCAAGCCTAACTTATAAGGTTGGGTGGATACAGTTGATAGTGAGTTAGGGAATATACATAATTTTGGAGAAGGAGAAATAAAGAGTTTTAATTTGAGTCACACTACAAGTTCATGTCTGCTAAACATTAAGAGGTAATTGGAGGAAATGTTCAAGTTATTAAATACAGATGATGACAAGTTTTTTAAATATTAAAGAGTATGTAGTTATGAGAAAATTAGTCCATAAAATATTATGGCTCTAAGGCCTGAATTTTCCACTGAACTAAATCAAGGATCATCATATATAGGATCCCTTTGTTCCCTATTGCTGATGTAATGAAGCACCCTTAAAACAAAACAACACATGCCATTCTCACCATTTTGCTTTTATATAGGTGGTGGAAAAGGCACTGAGTTTGTTGGTACATATTTTATTATAAAAATAAAGATATGGGACTGGTGTTGTGGCATAGTAGATTAGGCCGCCACCTACAGTGCTGGCATCTCACATGGGCATCGGTTGGAGTCCCAGCTCCTCCAATTTTGATCCAGCTCCCTGCTAATGTGACTGGGAGAGCCGCAGAGGATGGCCCAAGTGCTTGGGCCCTTGTACCCATGATGTAGATCTGTCTGAAGCTCCTGGGTCCTGAATTCAGCTTGGCCCAGTCCCGATTGTTGTGGCCATTTGGGAAGTAAACCAGTGGATGGAGGAATTCTCTTTCTCTCTGACTCTCCATCTCTCTTTCTCTATGATTGCCTTTCAAATAAATACAATAAATCTAAAAACAAACAACAACAACAAAAATATAAAATAGGGGCTGATTCTGTGGCAGTAAAAGGTTAAGCCTCTGCCTACAGTGCCAGCATCCCATATGGGTGCCATATGGGCACCGGTTCAACTCCCGGCTGTTCCACTTCTGATCCAGCTCCCTGTTAATGTGCCTCTGAAAGAATCAGAGGATTGCCAAAGTACTTGGGTCCCTGCACTCATGTGGGATACCTGGAAGAAGCTCTTGTCTCCTGGCTTCAGCCTTACCCAGCCTGGCCATTGCAGCCATTTGGGGAGTCAAGCAGTGGATAAAGATCTCTTCGTCTGTCTCTCTCTCTCACTTACTCTCGCTCTCTCTCCTTTTCTCTCTCTGTATCTCTGCCTTTCAAATAAATCTAAAAAAATCGAAAAAACCGAAAACAAAAATGTGGTGTAGTCTGCTCACAGTTATAAGCTTTGAACCATCAACAGAAGGGTTTCATGCCCTTCTGTAATCCAAATGTTTGTATAAACTTGATCCATTCTTCTTATAAATCCCACCAGCCCACCCCATTCCCCACAACTAACTTCCAAAGAAAACAGTGAGTATTTAGGGCATACAGTGAATAATAACTAAAGTAATATGAGTGTGTCTTCCTGACAGCAGCAGTTTTGAGGGCTTTAGGGCCAGTGAAGCCACAGGGAAGCTGAGTTGGAGATGGCTTTGTATCATGAATCATTACCAAAACAGTGAGCTAAATTCTGACTGCAAAATCTTTATTACTGTGATGTTACAATAATCCAAAAAGAACACAGCTGGATTTTCAGATGACAGGTGGAGCATACAATTGCTGGCTGAAGATAATATAATTTTGCAGTAATAAATTGTACAAATTTGATGTGGGCATCACAGTAGGAGGATATGCATGGAACCCCACCGATTTTTATTATTACAGTAACTTTTTCTGGCAGGAAGACCCATTTTTGGTTAATTTGCAGCATGTACAGATTTCTTACAAGGAGTCCTCCACACAGGAACATTTAGAAGTTTGATGGCTTAAGTTTCTTGAAAGTTTGTTTTTAGCTTTATGGTTAACAAATAACAGAAGCATCAAAATCTGCATTTTGGCCACAGCCTGTATTTCATAACTCTCTACTTAACTTTCCTCAAATTCACATTTCAACAAAAGAGTTCTTGTGGACTTCTGAGCCTGGGCTGCATTTTTCTCAACCTGCTCTGCCTTCTCTCCTCTCCTGGACCCTGTGAAATTCAATCCCACTTTCACACTCTCGCAAAAACATTTCTCAACTGCTACAGCTTAAAGTGATTCTTGCCCCTTCTGAGTTCCCATAATAGATAAAGTAAATTATGGGAAAGTTTTATAAATGCTAAATGCTAAAGAACTGTTTAAGATATTATTATGACACTTGGTATCTCTTGATTCAATTGGAAAATTCTTTGTAATGAACTTTATCCACTTAGTGCTCCTCCCAGGTCAGCTAAGTAATGAAAGTCAACAAGGTGCTTTCCCCCAGGAGGTTCACACCTCCCTTAGGATGTACCGCATGTGAAGAGATAGATAGGTCTGGGCCTCTTAACTTACAAGGCCTAAAGCCCACCAGATTATTATCAAGCCCCTTCTATCAGGTTCTAATTGCCTCTCAATCAGAAAACTTAATTGTAGCTTAGACAGCACCTTTCTTAGCTCCTCTAATAATGACTCTGTCCTTTGTTCTAGACCCTGTCTAGCGTACTTGGGCCTCATTCCTTTGTAATCATAACCTCTACTCTACCACCAATGGCTCTACTCCCAATCTGTGTGTACTGATGGTCCTCTTCCCCACTTAATGCTGTATAATTGTTCAGACCTGGTTAATGCCACTCTTAGGATCATTGGTTACTATCCTCACTCTCTTTTATGACCTTGTCTAAATATGATCAGAGTTGGCGAACTTGGAAGGCTTCCATAGCCTTGGCAACTCATGCCGAGAGCCCTGGGTGGTTACTGGTGCCATAAACTAGAGTGTCAATTGTTAAATCAACAACAGGAGTCACTGTGCACTTGCTCCTCATGTGAGATCTCTGTCCTTAATGTGCTGTACATTGTGACTTAATGCTATAACTAGTACTCAAACATTATGTTTCACTTTGTGTTTCTATGTGGGTGCAAACTGTTGAAATCTTTACTTAATATATACTAAATTGATCTTCTGTATATAAAGAGAATTGAAAATGAATCTTGATGTGAGTGGAAGGGGAAAGGGAGCGGGAGAGGGGAGGGTTGTGGGTGGGAGGGAAGTTATGGGAGGGGGAAGCCATTGTAATCCATAAGCTGTACTTTTGAAATTTATATTCATTAAATAAAAGTAAAAAAAAAGAAATCAGCAAGAACAAAAGACACATAAAATAGAGTTCAGGAGAATCAATGAGTCAATTTCTAGCTATTCTGTACTAATGGAATGGCATGGACAACACTTAATTCTTCCAGCAGCAGTGTATAATATACAATGTCAGAGAAATTTACTAGAGAGAACCTTGGTGTCCAGGGTTTCTGCTGAGGGCTGAACACATAGGACTGAGTCACCGACATATTTGACTCCAACTATTTAGTATCTAATTTTCCCTCACCTGAATTCTCAGAGATCAAACTGATATAGCATAGTGCAAGGTTCCTGCAGAAATAAAACAACAACAACAACGACAACAAAACCCCCCATAAAAATAGATATTCACCATGAGTTTCATTATAAGAATAAACTGCTTGATGTGTTTCAGCTTGTTCTGTACAAAGACACCCTAATCAGACGGGATATTCTAAGGTGTCTGTGGTTATCTTACAGGAGCCAGTGTAGGGTCAATCTTTTCTTTGGGATGTCAAAGCTTAAGCATACCATGCCTGCTGAGTGAATCCTTTACACACAGCTTGATTTGTAATATTTAGCTGCCCAATCATATTTTATTATTCTTGGATATTATGGAACACAGTGCACATCATGTCCTTTTGATGTAACTTTTGCTCAATAAATATTTAAATTTGTTGCAACATTATACATCTTCTATTCATTATATTTTAAATGTTAAATACATTGTTTAGCTTTTTGCAATAGCATTTTTCACAAAGGATGTCAATTCTTGGCCAAATTCTCATATTTACTACAAAGGCATTTCTGTGGATCGTTTACCCAAGATTGTGCAGCTAGAGGCATAAAGTGACATTTTTCACTGTGCACTTACTCCTCATGTAGGATCTCTATCCTTAATGTTCTGTACATTGTGATTTAATGCTATAACTAGTACTCAAACAGTATTTTGCACTTTGTGTTTCTGTGTGGGTGCAAACTGTTGAAAGCTTTACTTAATATATGCTAAATTGATCTTCTTATATAAAGATAATTGAAAATGAATCTTGATGTGAACGGAAGGGGAGAGGGAACGAGAGAGGGGAGTGTTGCAGGTGAGAGGGAAGTTATGGGGGGGGGGGGGAAGTCATTGTAATCCATAAGCTGTACTTTTGAAATTTATATTCTTTAAATAACAGATAAAAAAATTAAAATTTTTAAAAAAGAAAGTAGGAATATGAAATGTGTGAAGTACACATTTACATTGTAAACCAAGATGAATCAATGTGAAACCTCTGTTACTTCTATAAGGCCTGATGAGTTCCCCATCTACTTTGAATGGGGGCTCATTATTTTGAGTTTTTCATATATATTTTGTTGTTTCATGTCAAGTAGAAATTTGTATAAAAGCAACTCATCCCCTTCATAAGAACTCTCAGTTAATAAAGAAAAAGCCCAGCACAAGTAGTTTTATGGACACAAATATGATTCAGCTAAAGATGTTATTATTGAAGAACATCAAGCTAACTTCAAAGCTGAAGAGTATCTGGGATGAGAAGCAGACTAGTGTCATGATAAGAGTATAACACTGGGTATCACACTCCTGCTATCACAGGGACAAAGTTGTGTGTTTGCCTTATCTGTAGAAAGACTGTATCTTCCCAGGCATCCCAGCAGTTAGGTTGAGGTCATTTGATTAATTCTCTCTCCTGGAATCTAATGCGTCACTTCCAGACTGAGGCAGTTCAAAGTGAGTAGAGGATACATGTTCCGCAGAGTGGGACTGCCTGACTGCTACTGGAGTTTATCAAAGAAACAAACCTTTGTTGTATTAAAGCCACTGAGATTTCAAGCTATTTGTCATGACAGCCTAGCTTAGCCTAACCTGTTTATTGTAACTGGGTCATGATTCCAACTGCAATTAACAGTACAACCAAAGATAGGACACCTCAGTTTTTTAGCTCTTAGTTTACTGGAATAAAAATATTTATGGTTTAAACTAGTTCTCTAAAAGATTCCTCTTAAATATAAATGCTCATGGGGTTGTTACGAGCAGAAGCCTGGTGGGTCCAATTCCTTGATATGTCACTTATTGTTTGTGAAGTTAGCTGGTTTTTCTTACCTATGAAATGTTTATATTAATTGATGATTCAGAATACCATTTTTTAATTATACATATAAAACACTGTGCCCAGCATGGACAAAGAGTTCTAAAAGTAAGTAATTAATAGTTATACCCATGGTAATAATAATGTGTACTTTGTTTAAAGAAGTTAATAAATCAACAATAAATTTTGTTTCCTAAATATCCTGGAGGTGTGGGTGTTGAGATTCAGTGGGTTAACATTCACAATAGCTAAAAAAGCAATGAAATACCATGGAATAAACTTAACCAAGAATGTCAAAGATCTCTACAATGAGAATTACAAAACTTCAAAGAAAGAAATAGAAGAGGATAGCAAAAATTGGAAAAATCTTCCATGTTCATGAATTGGAAGAATCAATATCATCAAATTGTCCATTCTCCCAAAAGCAATTTATAGATTCAATGTAATACCAATCAAAATACCAAAGACATTCTTCTCAGATCTGGAAAAAATGATGCTGAATTTCAAATGGTGGCCCAGGAGACCTCAAATAGCTAAAGCAATCTTGTACAACAAAAACAAAGCTGGAGGCATCACAATACCAGATTTCAAGACATACTACAGGCAGTTATAATCAAAACATCATGGTAATTATACAGAAACGGATAGACCAATGGAACAAAATAGAAACACCAGATATCAATCCAAATATCTACAATCAACTATATTTGATCAAGGAGCTAAAACCAATTCCTGGAGCAAGGACAGTCTATTCAACAAATGGTGATGGGAAAACTGGATTCCCACATGCAGAAGCATGAAGCAAGATCCCTACCTTACACTTTAAACAAAAAAACCACTAAACATGGATTAAAGATCTAAATGACCCAACACCATCAAATTATTAGAGAACATTGGAGAAACCCTGCAAGATATAGGCACAGGCAAAGACTTCTTGGAAAAGACCCAAGTGGCATAGGCAGTCAAAGCCAAAATTAACAATTGGAATCAAAGTAGGAGGTACCTTTCTCTGAAGGGAGGAGAGAACTTCCACTTTGACGATGGCCTTGTCTAAATAAGATCAGAGTTGGTGAACACAAGAGGCTTCCACAGCCTTGGCAGCTCATGACAAGAGCCTCGGGTGATTACTGACATCATAAATAAGAGTGTCAATTGTTAAATCAACAGCAGGAGTCACTGTGCACTTTCTCCCCATGTAGGATCTCTGTCCTTAAAGTGTTGTGCTATGTGAATTAACAGTAAAACTAGTATTCAAACATTACTTTATACTTTGTGTGTCTGTGTGGGTACAAACTGTTGAACTCCTTACTTAATATATACTAAGTTGATCTTCTGTATATAAAGGTAATTGAAAATGAATCTTGATGAAGAATTGGGTGGGAGAGGAGTGGGAGATGGGATGGTTTGCAGGCAGGAGTGTGGTTATGGGGGCGGGGGAACCGCTATAATCCAAAATTTGTACTTTGAAATTTATATTTATTAAATAAAAGTTTAAAAAAAATCAGTGGGTTAAGCCTCTGCTTGGGAGGTTCCCGTACAATATCAGAGTACATGGTTCAAGTCCCAGGTACTCAGCGCTTTGTATCCAGGCTCTCTGAGACAGGGGGTGATGGCCCCAATACATGGACTTGTGCTATGCATGAGGAAGACCTGGAAGGAGTTCCAGGTGCGTGGCTTTGCCCCTACTTCACCTTGGACGTTTTGAACATTTGGAGAGTGAACCAGTGAATGGGAGACATCTGTCTGTCTCTCTTCTCTCTCTGTCACTCTACCCCAATAAATAAATAAATCCTCTTTAAAAAGTCTTAGATATCCTTCAACGGAGTTATAAATTAAAGTAAGTACCTATATATGCCCCTCATTTGCAAGATTTTCCCCACAAAAGAAAAGGTAACAAAGTTGGACACTCCATAATTGTACTGCAGTCATGTTTGCGACACTAAAAATAAAACATAGTTCATGAAACCAAAGAAATAATGTTCTACCAGGTGTTCTACAGTATCAGTACTGGCTTTTATGACAAAGAGAATTAACAAAAACTTTTCCCTAGAGTGCTTAAGTGAGACTTAAAATCAACTTTAATTTTCTTGACTATATATCTAAAATATGCCTCTTTTCTATCTGAGGATAATTTTCATGACACTTGAGGTGAGTATATGAATATACAAGTTGTTAGAACTGCTTTTTTGAATATTTCAATGCTGAACACCCCCATGTACAAGGTGATCTATGGTCTCCTGGTTTTTGTGGCCTATTGTCTTTCAATAACCCTTCTGCATCACAGGTAAGAAGTCAGACTATGCTTTTAAGAATCGTTAGCCATCTATCTGAGTCAGATCTTGATAAGAGACACAACAGATGGATTTGCAAGGTGAGAGAGAAGAAGCCAGTAGTCCTTGGTACAGTGTGGGCA
Source organism: Lepus europaeus (assembly GCF_033115175.1). Taxonomy (NCBI): domain Eukaryota; kingdom Metazoa; phylum Chordata; class Mammalia; order Lagomorpha; family Leporidae; genus Lepus; species Lepus europaeus. The sequence continues at coordinate 99,485,209 of NC_084828.1, read as the reverse complement.
AAGGCAGAGGCCTCTGTCCAAACTCCTAAGTAGCATCCACTTTGAGATCCATTCCCAATACTTTTAGTATAAAGACTATTTTCCAAGTTGAAATCTGACTCATAAGGGGGTACTTCAAAAAGTTACAGAAAACATGAATTATGAAACAACTGCATGTGTACAAAATTTTTTGAAGTACAATAAACTTCTCTTTTAATGCAGTTTTTCCACAAACTTTTGGAAGTACTCTCACAGGAGCAATATTTGTAATGTTACTTAAGAACAGAGCTTTTCTTGGAACTACTTACAATAGATTAGGGATAAAAATCAAAACCTATTCAAAGATTGGCAGGTTTTTCAAACCTTTCTCTTGGAATCTATTTTAAATTATACTCAAGAACTATTATTTGATTGCAGTTTAATGGTTTTCCAATAGTGTATGAAGTTCTTTCTTTATCTTTCTTTTGCTTTAAACCTAATGTTATTTTTGAACTACTGTAGAATCTCTTAAAATGAAGTTTGAAATAATTTATACCCACCAATAACAAAACATTAATTATCTTTTAGAAATTGTATTGGCCCATATTTATAGACTTAAAAGATGCTTTAGCAGAGATGGGTTGCCACAGAATTAATTTTTCAAATATCTTCACAAGGTCACTTAGATCTGGAAATTAAATCAAGTAACATGTATTGAGCATTATACTGTTTATATGTGTTTGAAACTTAAAATTCAATTTGTAAGACAAATATAAGCAGGACAATGTAGAAAACAATATGATGTCTTTAAGTAATACTTAGAGACAACAATATATTGCCCAGCACAGTGGTACAGTGGGTTGAAGCCCCAGCCTACAGTGCCAGCACCTCATATAGGCGCCAGTTCGAGTCCCGGCTGCTCCACTTCCAATTCATCTCTCTGCTATGGCCTGGGAAAGCAGTAGAGGATGGTCCAACTCCTTGGGCCCCTGAAGCAGCTTGGGAAACCCGGAAGAAGCTCCTGGCTTCCAGCTTTGGATCAGCTCAGCTCTGGCCATTGCAGTGATTTGGGGAGTGAGCCAACGGAATGGGATACCTCTCTCTCTGGCTCTGCCTCGGTAACTCTGTCTTTAAAATAAATAAAATAATCTTTTAAAAATCAATATATATATATATATATATATATATATATATATAATGCTGCAGCGGAGATGATTCATTGCTTACATTATTTGTTAAGTCTCAGAGAAGCAGTAGGGTTTTCCACACACACTTCCCCTGCTTCATGTCAGCAGCTCTGAATATCCCTTGGCCCATTGTTAATTAGCTCTGCTCAAAGTTTTGTTACTGAGAACCAAAGCCCATTGTGCTGGGGATGTAGCATTAGCCAGGCTCATTGCAATATCTCTTGGATAAGGATGGAATCAATGTTTGCTTGTCTAACTTCCTCCTTTCTCTACCTCTTTCACTAAGGTATATTGAAGGATCTCCAATTCATATTTATTAACTGCAAGCAAAGCCTGACAGGAAGGAAAGCCTAATGGTAAAAATAGAAGGACCATGATCACTTTATGAACTATTTCTAGCTGATGTGAGATGTTGCTAGGAGAGACCTCTAGGCTTGACAATGGCCTTGTATCAATAATAAATTAAGTGGAGCCTGCTCAGGACCGAGAAACCAACTAGCTATTAATAGCTCCTTCTGTAGTTAAGTCCTCTTTTACTTGAATGCTTCTACTTGGGACTTCAGGTGAATAAGGCTTGACTTTATTGGCAGAACTTCACTCATTATTGAATTGCAGAAGTTATTGTCATTATATCACAAGCAGAGAGAAACTGTTAAATTTTCAAAAAGGAAGCCAAGAATGTCACAAAGCCTGTTGCAGTTACTCCAGTTTACCTGATCTCCCCTTTCCCAGATACCCTTTTCTCAAGGTACTGTTTATCTAGTATGTCTATTTAATTCCTTATAAACCTTAATGATATGAAATATATTTATTGACTAATTGAATATACCATAAGTATATGTTTGGTTTTTTTTTTGTTTGTTTCTCCAGTTCTATATTCCTCCCACTTGCTAGTTCTGCCCTTAAGTCAAGTTCCAAAAGTAATCCAAATGTCAGGAAAGAGTGAATTTGTTCAATTCCAACCACTGGTAAATAGTTAAATAGACAGTTTGCAATTCATTCTCTCTTACTGACAGAGAAACCTCCAGGAAAGAAAAAAAAGATGATGCATCCAACATCTTTATAAGCATGCTAAGGATAACACTTCCTAAAAACAAGCTCATAGTGCTTGCTTGCATGAGGGTACTCGTCTATAGCAGGATATACCTGTTAGGTTTTTTGTGGTAAACATACTTGGAATCTATGAATTTATAGGCATGGATTCCTAGAAAATGTCATATAAATATCTGATTATTAAATGGACATGCATGACATCATAGTTATTCTCTAGTTTTCTCTAGGAGTTAAAGCAAGTGGAGAATTTAAACAAATTAGTGCAGTGAATTCAACAGAAACAAGCAATGACTTGATTTGGGGAATGAAAAGAGCAAAGGCTCTTGGAATTGAGCTGCAGCAGAGGAAGGAAAAAGTGTGTGACAAAATAATTTTGTATTAATTCCTTTCCCACAATTTAAATTTCTTGTGAAAAAAATCTCACCAATATTCAAACTACTTTGTTTCTTCTTTACTGCTTTCTAATACACACTGAAACATGTAATTTAATCACTGGCCCCATGGTTTTCATTTAGTCCAAATTAGATGTCATATAACTCTAGATCCACCTTAAAAATTATTTACACCACAACCCCTCAATAATGGATTTTCACACTCACGTTCAGAAACTAATTCATAGGCGTTTCAAGTGAGAAACTTCACTTTTACATTTAACCACTGAAGACAGAGCCAAATTGGCAGCATTATCTTTTAAAATGAACATGAAAATGTACTGATCATTAGTCAAACAAGAACATCTGTCTTTTATAGCAGTTAAATGGAGAAACACATCTGCTCAAGTACTTTTCAGGTCTGGAGCAACCTCACTTGATTCCTTATGTCACCAGACAATATGTTTTTTCAGTAGACATTAATAACCTGAATGATCTCTATATTTCAGTGTCCAGGAGATATACAGTATAAGCTTAATAAATGTTTCTTAACAGATATTTGCCAACTTAAAATAATATCTTCTGTGGAAGAGTCAGAGCTGCAAGAAAGATAATGAATAATCACTTATAATGTGCCCTTTCCTTATTGAATAGAGCAAGATGGCTACTGACTAAGATTCTCCATTGATTGTCTACCAAAGAGCAGCAATGTAAATAGTTATTCATGCTCTAAAATACCTTAGAAGATGTGAGGAAGCCAGTTGAAATACAACACCTGAATTTAGTATGATAATAAGAAAAGATACACTGAATAAAGTCTAAGGCTGAATATGTTACTCCTTCACCAACTACACACAATGCAGCAAGAAGAAAGACATTTGCTAGAATAGGCATTAATACTGGTGGTTAAAATGCTCACATCCTACCTTGAAGAACTCTTGTTCTATACCCAGCTCTAGTTCTTGACTTAAGCATCCCGATAAACTCTGGGAGGCAATGGTGTTGATTCAGGTAATTGGTTTCCAATCATACATGCTGGAGACCTAATTAGGTTCCTGGTTTCTGGCTTTGGCTCTTGCCCAGTCATTGCAAGAATTTGAGGAGTTAGACTGTCTGTAAGCCACTCCCCAACTCAAATAAGTAGAATTAAGAGCAAAAGAGAGATGTTACATGCTTAGGGGAAGAAGAGGGAATCAAATCCTGCCTATAGAACTGAAATCCCATAGGAGGCCTACTATGGTGAAACCCAGTGGTAAGTAGAGCCCCATTGCCCTTGACCCTAGACTAGTACTTAAAGACAGAGCCTCTCAAGCTGCATTAGCCAGGCAGTCAAAGAACTGTCTCCACCTCGCACCTCCGACCACAGGCAGCATTAAGGGAGAGTCTATCGGCTGAGAAGTGGAGAAGGAAATTTAATACAGTACTAACTACCACATTAATTCCCTTCATAAAAAAGGAATAACACACAGTATCTGTTATTCTGTCTCTTGAGAACAATGCTAAACCAAGAGAGACTTGGCGTGGTAGGGAAAGACCAATCCCCTGAGGCACCACACATATTGCCAATATTGGTTGTGATTAAAGAACCCACACAAATACTACACTAAAGTACCCACTTGGAACCGAAATCAATATAGCACTTCTAACCAAAAACACTCTGGAAGCCTTCACCAGCAGAAATTCATGTACTGTGATGCATGCTATAAAATTGGTAGATTCAATTGACCCATCAAATGCACAAAAACAAAAAAAAAAAAAAAAAGGAAATCCTGCCATTTGCAACAAAGTGGATAAAAGTAGAAAATATCATACTTAGTGAAATAAGCCAGTCCCAAAAGGACAAATAACATATATTCTCCCTGATCTGTATTAATTAATAGAGCACCTAAAAAGTAATCTATAGAAGTGAAATCGACACTTTGAGATACAATAACTGCACAGCCTTTGTGTCAACTGTTGAGGAACAATTTGTTTATGCTCATACTATTTGTTGAGCTATTTATTTAGTATAATCATCTGTGTGTAAAGTTAATTGAAAATAGATCTGAGTAAAAAATAAGAATGGGAAAAGGAAAAGAAGGAGGAAGAAGGTTGGGATTGTGGTTGGAAGGGCATGTACAGTGGGAAGAATCATAATGTTCTTAAAGTTGTACTTAAAAAAAGAAAAAGAAAATGCTTGACAGTTAAGTAGTAACAAATAAAATCTCTGTATGCTTCTGGGACTCTAAAAAAACAAAACAAACAAACAATGCAGGAAGACAACAAGCATGAAAAGAAAACACAGTAACATGATACCTCCAAAGAACCCCGATAACTCTAGCAGCAGATCACAAAGAAAATAAAACTGATAAATGTCTTACGAAAATAATTCAAAAGAATGACTTTAAGGAAATTAAATAAGATAGAAGAGCATACAAATAGACAGCCAGCAACATTAGAAAGACAATTTATGCTATGAATGAGAAAAACAAAGAAATTTAGATGATAAAAATAGTCATTTGGGAATCTTGGCAATAATGAACACACCAAAGTATACTAAAAACACTGTACAGGAGTAGGCATTTGACCTAGTGATTAGGACATTGGTTAAGACACGTACATGCCGTAACAGAGTACCTGGATTCAACTCATGGCTTCTGCCCCTGATTCCAAGTTTCTGCTAATGCAGACTCTGAGAGACAGCAGGTAATGGCTCAGATAGTTGGATCTTTGCTGTCCACCTGGATTCAGCTCCCAGCCTCGCACAGTACCAGCTGCTGCCGGTATTTGGGAGTGAATCAGCAGATGGAAGATTCTCTCTCACTCACTCTCTCTCTCTTATTTTCTCTGTCTATATGTCTCTTATATAAACAAATTTAAAAAGTTGAATATCAGTAACAGAATTGAGAAAAAAGAGAACCTGAATTTGAAGACAGGTCTTTTGAAATAACCTAGCCAGATTAAAAAGAGGAAGAAAAATAAGAAAAATGAAGAAAGCTTTTAGGAGTTGTGGGACACCACTAAACAAGGAAACATTAATGTAATGAGAATTCTATTCCAAAAGGAAACAAGAAAGACAAGGGCAGTAGAAAACTGATTCAATGAAATATTGCTGGAAACTTTCTAAATCTTGGAAAAGAAATGGACATTCAGGTCCAGGAAGTACAAAGGACCCCTAATATATTTGACAAAAGAGGTATGCTATAGTCAAACTGTCAAAAAAAAAAAAAGATGAAGGGAGAATCCTAAAAACATCAATAGAAAAATATCAAGTCTTTTATAATGGAATTCTCATTAGATTAAAGGCAGACTTTTCCATAGAAACCCTACAGATCAGGAGATAATGAGATGAAGTAGTCAAGGTCTTAGAGAAAAAAAAAAATCCAGCCAAGATGCTCTAGTCAGCAAAGTTGTCCTTTAGAAATGATGGAAAAATGAGTACTTTCTATGACAAGGAAAAACTGGAGGAATTCATCACTATTAGGATAGCCCTATAAGAAATATTTAAGAATATATTTTAGAAATGAAAGATGATAACTACACACAAAATTACAAATCTTTTTTTAAGATATATTTATTTGAAAGGCAAAGTTACAGAGAGGCAGAAGCAGAGAGAGAGAGAGGCCTTCCATCTGCTGGTTTACTCCCCGAATCACCGCAGCTGCTGGAGCTGGGCTGATCCAAAGCCAGGAGCCAGGAGCTTCCTCCGGGTCTCCCACGTGGGTGCAGGGGCCCAAGGAATTGGGCCATCTTCTGCTGCTTTCTCAGGCACATTAGCAGGGAGCTAGATCAGAAGTGGAAATTGGGACTCAAACCAGTGCCCATTTGGGATGTTGGCACTCCCTGGGGCAGCTTTAACTGCTATACCACAGTGTTGGCCCCCAAAGTACAAATCTTAATGGTAGAGCAGAAATACACACAAAAAAGAAAAGAATCAAAGCCTTTCAATACAGTAAGTCACCAAACCACAAAGGTGAACAGAGATGAAGAAAGGAACAAAGAATATACAAAACAACCAAAACATTTAACAGAGTGACAAGAGGATGTTTAATTTATCAATGATAACCTTGACTTTAAACTGATTAAATTCTTCAGTGGAAATATGTAGATCAACTGGGTAGATTTTTTTTAATAGGCAATGATATGCTGCCTAGGGAAAAAAAAAAACTTACTTCATCGGTAAAGATGCACATAGACTGAAAGTGGTGGAATGAGAAAAGTTATGACATCTAAACAGAAACTATAAGACAGCAGAAGAAGCTATACTTGTATTAGATAAAATGGACTTCTACCCAAAACTGTAAAAAGAAACAAAGAAATCACTATACAATGCTAAAGGGATCAATTCAATAAGAAGAAATAATATTGTAAATATACATGTATCCAACGCCGGAGCACTCAATCATAATAAAACAAACATTTCTAGATTTAAAAGTGAAGACTGATTATATACAATAACTGCTGGGGACTTAAACATCTCACTTTCATTAGTCAATAGATCATACAGACAAAACAGTAAAAAAAAAAGGAAATGTCACAGTTAAAATACACATGTACTACAGAACAGATGGACTTAACAACCATGGAGAACGCTTTATCCAACAGCTGCAAAATATACATTTTTATCATCAGCACATGGAACATTTTCCAGTGTAGCTCATGTATTAGGCAAAAAACCAATTCTAAATAAACACAAAAATACAGAAATTATATGTACCTTTTTTGACCACAATGGAATAAAACTAGAAATCAACAAGAGGAACCTTTGAAATTGGACAAATACACGAAAGTTAAGCAACATTCTCTTGGAGGACCAATAAGGCAATGAAAAAATCAAAAGGAAAGTTACTAAAGTTCTTAAAACAAGTGAAAATGAGAATAAGAATGCAGTGTCCCCCAAACTATGGGATATGATATAAACAGTAGTAAGAGGACATTTATAGCAAAAAGTGAATAAATCAAAAAATGTAAACAATTCAAATAAATAATGCAATAATGTAACTCAACTCTAGGGATTAGAAAAACAAGAAAAAACCAAACTCAAAATTAGGAGAAAGACAAATGACAAAGATCAGGACAGAAATAAATGAAATAGAAACGGAAGGATAAAAACCACACAATCATCTCAATGCACCTAGATAAAGCATTTGATAAAATTGAACATACATGATAAAAATTTTCAAAAAAATTTGGTATAGAAAAAATGCACCTGCACACAACAAGGACTGTATATGTCATAACCTACAGTCTGTATCATATTGAATGGGAAAAAGCTAAAATCACTTCAAGATTAGGAATGAGGCAAGAATGTCTAACATTCTTTGTTAATACTGATTCAGAAGTTTTAGCTACAACAAGCAGATAAGAGACAGAAATAAAGGATATCTAAATTCAAAAGTAAGAGGTAATATTTTCCCTGTTTGTAGATGACATGATTTTATTCACAGAAAAAGCTATACACATAACAAAAAATAAGAAAAACAAATTCAGCAAAAATTTAGGTTACAAAATAAATAAAGCCAGTAGCTTTTTAATACTATAACAATTATGCTGAGAAAAAAAATCAAGAAAGGAATCCCATTCACAATAGCTACAAAATCTAGAAATAAATTTATCCAAAGAAGTGAAAGTTTTGGCCATGAAAATTATAAAACATTGATGAAAGAAATCAGAGACATACACATAAAAATTGAAATGTATCCTGTGTTCATGAATTGGAAGAATTCATATTTTTAGGTGTCCATATTACCCGAAGTAATCTGTGGATTTAATGCAATTCCTATCAAAATACCAATGAAATTCTTCACAGAACTAAAAAAAAAAAAATCACAAAATTCATATAAACCATCCTGAGCAAGAAGAGAAAAGTTAGGTGCATCACAATACCTGACTACAAAACATACTAAAAATCTATAGTATCCTATAGTTTGGTGTTGAAATAAAAACAGATACATAGACCAACAGGAGAGAAAAGAGAACCCAGGAATAAATCTGCATATTCTCAGTGAATTGATTTTTCACAAAGGCAGGAAATATAGATTGGAGAAAGGAAAAATCTCTTTAATAAATAGTCTGAGACAACTTGGTATCCACATGAGGAGAAACTAAACTGCTTTCACTGAATACAAAAGTCAACTCCAAATGAGTTAAAGAAAAATGTAAGCACTCAACTGTTAAAACTAGTGATAGAAAACATAGATGGCAGGCGCCACGGCTCACTTGGCTAATCCTTTGCCTGAGGCGCCGGCACCCCGGGTTCTAGTCCTGGTTGGGGCGCTGTTCTGTCCCGGTTGCTCCTCTTCCAGTCCAGCTCTCTGCTGTGGCCTGGGAAGGCAGTGGAGGATGGCCCAAGTGCTTGGGCCCTGCACTCGCATGGGAGACCAGGAGGAAACAGCTGGCTCCTGGCTTCGGACCGGCGCAGCGCACTGGCCAAGCAGCCATTTGGGGGGTGAACCAGCAGAAGGAAGACCTTTCTCTCTGTCTTTCTCTCTGTCTGACTCTGCCTGTCAAATAAAAAAAAAGAAAAGAAAAAGAAAGAAAGAAAGAAAAAAGAAAACAAAGAAGGAACACTTCTATGGTCTGGAGAAGCTATTTTGGATGCAGCCCCAAAAGCACAGACATCAAAGGCCAAAAATTGACAAATGTGATTACATAGGATTAAAATTCTTCTGCACAACAAAAGAATCAGTGAACAGAGTAAAGTGGCAAAAATAGAGCAGGTGAATAAGTTTATAAACTATTCATCCTAAAAGGATCTAATTTTCATAATATACAAGGAACACAGCATAATAGCAAAAACAAAACAAAAAAAGCAAATAATCTAATTTTTAAAATGGGCAAAAGATCTGTAACATTTCTCAAGAGAATATATAAACATTTAATGAGGATTTAAAAAATTATCAGCATCACAAGTCATCAGGGAAATAAAAATCAAAACCATGAGATATCATCTCACCTCAATTTGAATGGCCAGTACTAAAAAGACAAAAAAAATCTGGTAAGGATGTGGAAAAGGGAATTCTTGCACACTGTTGGTGAGAGTGTAAATTAGTACAGCCATCATGGAAAACAGTATGAAAGCTTCTCAAAAAACCCTCCAGATTGGGTATGGAGAGGTGGTTCATGTATGGCTCCATATCTAATCACTAATCTGCTATTTTTATATGGTCATTTCTCTTTACAGCAATGTTCTAGTACAGGATTTAATTTTCAAAATAACCAAATGGTTGCTTGTACAGCATATTCTTAGTTAGACCTTCTGTTCTGTTTAACCAAAATCCAGCTGTGCTCTTAGTTCATTCTTGTGATGGCAAGAATACTGCAGTTTACATTTCATTCTCCACATTTTATATGCTGTTAGCAATATTTCCAACTCATTTACTTTTCCTTGAGTTTATTTTGGACTTGTCAAACCTCAAAATATTTTTTTCTTTTTTTAAGATTTATTTATTTATTTGAAATTCAGAGTTGAGAGAGAGAGAGAGAGAGAGAGAGAGAGAGAGAAACTTCTATCCACTGGTTCAGTCCCCAAAGGCCTCAATTGCCTCAGGAACTGGGCCAGTCCAAAGCTAAAAGCCAGAAGCTTCTTCCAGGTCACTCACAGTGGTGGCAGGGGTCCAAGGACTTGGGTTATTTTCTGTTGCTTTCCCAGGAAAATTAGTAGGAAGCTGGACTAAAAATGGAGCATCCGGGACTTGAACTTGCACCCATATGGGATGCCTGAATCACAGGCACTGGCTTTGTCTGCTATGCCATAATACTAGAGCCAAATTACTTTTCTTCAACATAAGAAATTCCTTTTCTTATTAATTCTTTTAACTTACAAATAATGCCAAAATTGTATTTTTTAATGTCTTCTAAACATAGATAGTAAAATTATAGTTAAATGTTACTCTATAAAGACAATTTGATATTACTTAGTTTTGGGGCCTCTTAAGAGTGCCTAGAGTCTATGAATGTATTTATCTGGCCCTAAATCCAAGGAATAGTCCACAGAGACCAGACACTCATTCAACAATCAGTTTAGAGCCTATTTGGGCCAAACCTCTATTATCTGCGAATGACTTTAAAACATTATTTCTATCTCTTATGAACTAACAGTATAGCTGAGGAATGTGGGAGGGACTAATTATTATCATATCTCTTTCTCATATTCCTTGGCTCTCTACTAAGCTAAAATCAGAGTTCCCCTATAGTTATGTCCTAGGCCATGGTACTGAGTTTGGCCAGGGGACTACAGGCAGAATCCACACCATCTCCATTCTTGGCCACTATTACATCCTAACAACATCCTTACTTGTTTTTCCTTAAACTGTTGATTGGATGTGGAGGATCCAGAAACCTGAGGGACAATGGTTACAATAAATGGAATAAGTGGATCTCTGAGTGACTGTATGGAACAGACTCCTCCAACTCTCATGCCTATATAATGTAAGAAGAGCAATAACTATATTATTTATATCACTGAGATTTAGACATAATTTGTTAACACAATTAGCATTCCCTGAAGAAGATAAGAATAAACTTAATTACTCAAAACTTCAGGTTTTTTTTTTAAACTGCTCTTTAAATAATATATAAATTCAGACATGGTTTGAATGATTTCAATTTGGAAAGATAAATAAGAGATGATCTTTGTAACACTGAAAACAGAACCAGAGGCAATTGCTTATGGAATGCATGGCCCCTACACGTAACAATTTTCCTCTTTCTTTTCCACTTATCTTGTACTTTTATTAGATGAGTACATTCTCATTTAATATTTCTCTATAACCTTCGTTTCACAACTGTCTGAAACTCAACTCCATATCCTACACATTCTTATACTCTTCTAGGTTTAGATTTCCTAGATTTAAAATCATATTTTTTGCATAGTACATCTACTAATTATGTATCATTCCTGTCTGTATCAACTGTAAAAGCAAGTTATCTGGGCCCAAGAAAACATTGTTCACTGTATTGTATTGGTTATTTTATGTATTTTTAAAACAATTTTTTGAACATTGATTTTCTACCACGTTCCATTATAGAAGAGAGACAAATTACAGGCATTAGCTTAACAATTAAGTATATGAGCTTTGAAGGTAATATTTATTTTGGGTTTAATACTCTGCTGTATGACTTACTACATGGTCATAGATAAATTAGTCCTTTTTTTTTTTTTTTTTTTTTTGACAGGCAGAGTGGACAGTGAGAGAGAGAGACAGAGAGAAAGGTCTTCCTTTTTGCCGTTGGTTCACCCTCCAATGGCCGCCGCGGTAGGCGCGCTGCAGCCGGCGCACCACGCTGATCCGAAGGCAGGAGCCAGGTACTTCTTCTGGTCTCCCATGGGGTGCAGGGCCCAAGGACTTGGGCCATCCTCCACTGCACTCCCTGGCCACAGCAGAGAGCTGGCCTGGAAGAGGGGCAACCGGGACAGGATCGGTGCCCCGACCGGGACTAGAACCCGGTGTGCCGGCGCCGCAAGGCGGAGGATTAGCCTAGTGAGCCACGGCGCCGGCTAGTCCTTATTTTTTATCTCTAAAGTGAGAAAAATAATGCCTACATTATAGAATTTGTGTGGAATGAGCATCTCTAACCTAAAAGTCCAAAATCCAAAATGTTCCAAAATCTGAAGCTGTTTGAGCATCAGCATAACACCACATGTCAGAAAATTTCACACATGAAATTGGGACAGGTCAGGGTCAAACTGCATGCATACTAAACACATTGCAGAAAATTGCCTTCAGTCTATGAATATAAGGTGCATGTATAACACAAATTAATTTCATGTTTAGAGCTTGGTTTCATCTCCAAGATATTTCATTATGTATGTATAGATATCAAAGTGTGAAAAAAGCTGAAATCCAAAAATCTATTCCCGAGCATTTCAGTTAAGGGATGTTAAATCTGTATATGTGCATGGTTTAAATGAGATAATATACAGGAAACATCAAGTTTATAGCAGGTACTTCAACCAATGGTGGTCACCAATAAAGTTATTATTACTATTATTGCAATTAGTATTATTAAAAGAACTGAATATTTTTAAAAATCTGCCCATAAAGAGCTAGCATCTAGTTATGCCCCTATAATTGGCCATAATCATTCATCATTACTCTTAGGTTTTAACTATGAAATATACGTAATCCTTCTAATCCTTTGGAAATTCTCTGTAATCTCCAAGCATATCAATCAAGTTGAATAATTTAGTTTTATAACCATTCAATTTCCTTTAAGTCAGCAATTCTGCAATATTTTTGTAGATCTGATCAATTGTGCTATTTTTCTTTATGGTGACATCGTGATTTCAAGTGAGAAACTGCAATAGAATGACATTTTAAGCCATTGTCCTTATTTTTTTGTAAATAATAAATATGGTAGGCACACATAGATAAATATTAGAGTACTTATCTAACTATATCAATCACTCTAATGTGGCCTAAATTTTAGAAAACTATTGGTTGTGAATACTAATTAAAGGCTTAAATTTCAATAGTGTTTCCTCAATGGTATTCCTGTCCCTGTCCAACCTGTCCTGCACTCTGCCTTTTTTAGTGATTTTTAAAAAAGCGAATCTGGTTAAGTGACTCCCCTGATTAACCTTTCCCTCCTCATTATTATGAAGTCCCCAAGGCTTTACTTGTCATAGAGGTCCCTCATTAGACAACCTCACTCATTCTCGCAGTTTTATTTTTTGCATCTCTTCTTTATTTACACTCTGTCTCAACAGAGGGAACTATCATCAGTTCTCAGAATATACAATGCTTTTCCTCAAAAATGTTTCCCCTGTTTAGAAGACCTTTTTTCTTTTGCTTGTCAACTGTCTATATGGATTGTGGGACTCAACCCTTTTCTTTTTGAATTGTTTCTCTATACTTCCACCCTTTTAATAATAGAATTGAGTTTCACTCATTTGTGCCTAATTGCTCCCTATAATACTTTCTTACAAACATATGTGTTTCTAGCTGTCTCACCAACTGGACTACTATGATGGCAAGGTAGAGATTCCTCCAATGCACAAGCCCTATACAGCCTACCTAAGTGGCCATTTCCCGGATCTAAACCACCACTTCCGGCTTCTTATATCAGCATTCAAAATTCATTATTGTTTACTGCTGTTATAGCTATATAATTTGTTTTAGAAAAGGAATATAATGGATAATTTTTAGAAAAAGTGACAAGGATGGGTATTTAACAAAGAACTTCAGGATGCCTCTTGGGACACCGGCATCCTATATTGGATTACCTGGTTTCAAGCTCTGGCTGTTTTCCTGATTCCAGCATCTAACTAATGCACATGCAGAGAGGCAGCACATGATGGCTCAAATATGTGAGCGCTTACTACCCACATGGGAAACTCAGATTCAGTTCCCAGCTACTAGCTTTGATTTGACCAAGTCCTGGCTATTGCAGGTATGTGGGTGTGTGAACAAGAGGATGGGAGGTATCCCTTTGTCTGTCTGTCTTTATGCCTTCAAATAAGTACAATTAGTTAATTCATTTTTAAAAGTAACATGTAAGTCCAAATGTAAACCATTTATTGAGCTCTTGTTAGTTTCTGCCAAATTCTTAGTCTAAGGATCAGTTTCCTTCCATGATTCTAGGTTCCTTCCATGTTGCTGCCAATGCGTATTAAATACTTTCTGGTGTTAAAGATAAAGTCAATACAAAATTGACACTGGGAGAGTAGAAGTTCTAGACTCCAAATGTATGGAAAGTTTTTGAGAACAAAAGTACCAGCATTTTTGAGTATGTAGCCAGACTGATCAATGTTAACTACTTACACTATTCTCACAACAGAGATTTTGCATACTTTTGGAATGTTTCTCAATGGATATATTGATCCATTGATCCACTGATATTTTACATATACAGATACTTTTTATCTGATATATATATATATATGTATTTTTAACTTATTTATTTCACCCAACAATGCACAAAACCATTGCATAGCACTAATTTTTAGATTTTATTGTGCTTCAGAAGCATCTGAAAGGCTTGTTGAAACAAATTCCTGAGATCAACCCCAGAGATTCTGTTTCAGTATGTTTGGAATGAAACTCAATAATTTGTCTTTCTAGCCAGTCCATATGATGCTGACATTGCTATTCTGGGGCAAACGTCTTGAGAATCAGAGCTATAGAGTATGCCTTATGTGAATATACAATGTACATGTCTGTCCTACTACTGATGGGAATTTGGTAACTGAGAGCATTTTTTAGTTTTATTTATTATTTACTTTTTATTATACCTATTTATTCTAATAAACTCACTGACATCTGTATTGAAAATCAACATACTAGGTACTTAGCATATGAAGACTATGGCCCTGTCTCAATGAATATGATCTAATTATAGACATTTTCTATTTGAAACAACAGAACATAAAGTTATGTATCCAGAAATGCATGACGTAACTATAGCCACTTGATTTTATACTACTAGTCAAGATTTGGAATCCTGAGTATGAGATTAGCAAGGAATAAAGCCACGGTCCCAATAGAAAATGTATCTGTAATCAGTAATTTCCAGAGAACAGGTTTTGTGAGGGAAAATACAGGGGAGCTCATGAACAAGGGCATCATGGTAAAATAAGATGCCAGAAGGAGGCGAAAGGGCATGGAAGGAATTCTTCTACTTCACAACACTGCATGAGGCTTTTTTGGATATGATTGTATTAATGTTCCACAAACTCAAAAGACAACTTATTTTGGAAGCCGTAAACATCGATAGCCATTTGCATGTGACAGAAGCCTATTACAGCAATCTGAAGTCTGACATCTTTGCCGAGATCGCCATTCCCCTTAAAGACTAAAAGACGTTATAGCTGTGAGAATTAAGAAGACAGTAGTATCTTTCTCTTTGTTAGTATCTTCGGGTGTAAGGTAGAGGGAAACTATATTCAATTTTTAGGATTCTAGAAATGTAAAATGCATTAACGTTAGGAACTATATATTCTTCTGTTTTGCAGTTAAGACTGTCAGTATATCACAGAGCTTTTCAGAAAAGACATGTGACAGAACAAATAATACCTATATTTTCACTTTAGTATAATTCAGATATTATCACTAAGTCCTGTAGTTTAGAAGCATTCCTTCTATTATCCCATGAGAATGCACTTTCCAACAACATAACTCAATTGTATCTTTCTTGATTGATATTATCATTATCTAGAATCAGTGGTCCATATTGCAAACAGAATTGTTCTTTTATAATACTGTCCATTGGCACGAGCAAGATATAGACACACACAATTTCATGTATTCTAAACACTGAACAACCAAATAAATTTATACCAGTTGTTCTAAAAAATTCAATGTCACGATTCATGTGTTTTCATTCTATGGAGGTAAGGTATTAGAATTGCACCAAATGCATGAAATTCTGTGAAAAAGAACTTATGAGTAAAATAAAATTCTGTTTGTCTCAATTTACATGATGAAGAATATTTATTCTCCTTTAGTAAAAAATCTAAAACTCTTTGAAATACTAATCCGCATGGTGTTTTTGCAATGCCTGTTTTATGTTGATTAATTCAAAAACTCTCCAAGGTCTTTTGTGCATCTAATGAAAAACGTATAATTATTTGTAATTTAGTTAATGTTCAATTTATTAAAATCATGTATCTAATAAACAAAATTTGAAAACCAATTTTTCCTTGAGCATTTAAATATTGATTACAAATTTTATTGTTTCTGTGCAAAGTTGCAATTATAATTCACCATGACTGATTCTTTTGAATACATCAAATCCCTGCACATCAGGCAAAACACAAACAGATGTAATTACAAAATGTGCTACTAAGCAGACACTTAAATTATTATAAAATATCAACACTGGGTTAATTCATTTCTTCACCTGATATTTTTCTATGTTTCTAGGATTAGAGCTATACTTGCATAATATCTTCTCAGGATTTTTGCTATTTTGATACCATCTATGGTTTGTTAAAATGATTCAATTTCAGGCTACAAAATCCATATCTTTAATTCAGACTTTACTTTTATGTGATTTGTTTTTTCCAAAAAACAAAAACAGAATAAAAATATTGGTAATGAAGTCTTCCAAACAAAAACATAGCAAAGCATAATAACCTTTCATGTATGAATCACCTCCCTTCAGCACACATTGATATTTTGCCATAATTATTATATTGTTACAATTTCCTTTTTTCTTGAATATTTTAAAACAAATCTAAATAATCTTGTCATTTCAAATTTAAATAATGCAATATATATCTAAAAGTGGGAGGCTATATATATAATCTCAATATCATTATCACAGCTAACAATATTAATAATTCTTTGCTATGATCAATTCTTGGCCCATATTCAAATTATCATTACTATTGTTTACAAAATGTCTTCTTTAAAGCAAAGAATCTATCAGATGGATGGCATTGCCAAAAAATGTAGAAGCCCACATTAAAAGCTTCCATTTTTCAAAATTAAGATTGCTGATGATTATGATATATTGAACATTAAAACATATTGAACATTGGGGCTGGCACTGTGGCTTAGCAGGTAAAGCCACTGCCTGCAGTGGCGGCATCCCATTTGGGCACTGGTTCGAGTCCTGGCTGCTCCACTTTCAATCAAGCTCTCTGCTATGGCCTGGGAAAGCAGTAGAAGATGCCCAAGTCCTTGGGACCCTACCCCCCGCCCAACGTGGGAGACCCAAAAGAAGCTCCTGGCTCCTGGCTTCGGATGGGAGCAGCTCCAGTGCTGTGGCCAATTGAGGAGCGAACATGTGTATGGAAGATCTTTCTCTCTGCCTCTCCTACTCTCCTTGTGTAACTCTGATTTTCAAATAAATAAATAAATTGTTAAAAAATATTGAACATTAAAAGCTTAAGAAAGAAGAAGAGGAGGAAGAATGAAGAGGAGAGAGTGAAAATATAACAAGCTTGTGAGAAACCTTTAGAAGTTATAAGCAGATCAACTCATTACTATAAATTTTATCAATTAAAAAGAAAGAACTAAGAATTTATCCTACTTTTCTTTATGGATATTATATAAGGGTAATCATATAGTCCTAGTGAACAGATATTCAAGGAAATTCCAACTAATTAACATAGAAGGATAAAATAATTACAGAACTACCCTTTTGCAAACACCGATGAAATAAACTGAATGCTAGAACTATTAGGTGAAATGTTGATAGAGAACTTAAATAAAAAAAATTAAGCTGGTCAGCCCCTGAATCTATTACTTAAAGTGAGGCAGCTTAACTAGTGGATTCAGCTTTAGAAATAGGTATTTTTGTTGTAACAATAAGAGTAGAAAAAATAATGAGTTCTGCCACATATTTCTGATTTAAATTTAAAGTCACAATGTTTTTATTTGACATCTTTGATTTTCTTTCTGTCTCATGCTTTCTCTGAAAATGTTGATTCCTAACAATATTCAATGCTGCTTTATCCTATTGTATACACATACAGGTATATGTATATATTCAAAAGGCCAATGATAATATTACTTTAGCAATAAAAAAAATGTGGTCTGTAAGTTATGGTTTCTTTGTACTTTAGGATCTGTAGTCAAATTGTAGTAATTGTATTAATTGTAATAATTACGTTTTTCATATGGTTATGTTATACAATGTACTTTTAAATTATGACAAGATTACAAAAATCCATCATATGTCCTAAGATATTGGCCATGTTATTAGTTATTTGCTTTTTATATATTTTTCATTACTAATTTATTAATAGAGCCACTAGAGGTTATACATTAGTCTACCTTTCATTACTTTGACTAAAATTCTCAAAAGAGCTTCTTGGAAAAGAAAGAGTTCATTTTGGAGGTTACAGTTTAGGGTTGGGCAGCCCCATGGCCTGTCATGTGTGGAAGCTGCTCTTGGTGGGCACAGAGGAGCAATCACAAGGTGAGCAGAGAGAGAGCAGTGAGGCCATGCTTGAATTCAAATAATAATCAACCTTCTCATGAGATCCACCCTCAAAGGGCATACACTCAATTACCTTAAAACCTCCCACCAGATCCACCTCTCAGACACCATAATTAGATCAAGTCTTTACTATCAATCCATCAAGCTTTACCATTAAGATATCAGAATTTAAATATTTCCATGAGTCTTGGGGTTGTGTCTTCCTGGAGTTGGGAATGACTGAGTTTCGACGGTTGGTTCTCTTTAGCTCATTTGACTAATTTGTCGCCTTGAACATACCATTAGATCGCTTTCCTTTTTTTTTTTTTTTTTTTGACAGGCAGAGTTAGTGAGAGAGAGAAAGACAGAGAGAAAGGTCTTCCTTTTTCCGTTGGTTCACCCCCCAAGTGGCCGCTATGGTCAGTGTGTTGTGGCCGGCATGCTGCGCCGATCCGAAGCCAGGAGCCGGGTGCTTCCTCCTGGTCTCCCATGCAGGTGCAAGGCCTAAGGTCCTGGGCCGTCCTCCACTGCCCTCCCGGGCCACAGCAGAGAGCTGGACTGGAAGAGGAGCAACCAGGGCAGAATCCAGCACCCCATCCGGGACTACAACCCAGGGTGCCGGCGCCTCAGGCGGAGGATTAGCCTAGTGAGCCACGTCTCCAGCCCCCTTTCCTTCTTATTTGTGGTGTGCGCTCACTGATTCTGATTCACAGTTCAATTTTCTTCCTGTTTGGTTATGTGTGACCAACAGGGCTGATTAGTCCTTCATGTTATCACTATTTTTACCAGATCCACATCATAATTCCCAGAGTTTTAATAGAAATAAGTACCTATGCATATTTCCCAAACATATGTACATTAAATTACACACCTAAATAGATTAGTGTTCCCTTATCTATTAAAATAAATGAGATCAAGCATACCTTAGTCTATTAATTTTGGATGTTAAAACAATTTTTGTGTACTTTAGAGTAGCATGAAGTAATAGACTTGAACAGACTCCACACATTCCAATCAACCATGACTATCATCATTATAATTTTGATGGTTGAAATACCACAATTTTTTTCCTGTTAGCAGTATCTAGTATACTTGACAATTTCCCTATTTTATGTCAATAATTTTTTTTCAAAACTATGAATTTTTCTGATTCCAGGACTTGGGATAAGCTATTCTACAGTGTTGGATTCCTTTTGGAGGAGAATAATATTTGTGTCAGATACAAATCTCTGACGCACCTTTTCCCATTTTCCTTACTATTTCAGTTCACATCAATACTATTTCCAAATGCATGCTTCCCTTTGAGAGATTTTTCTGGTGGTTGGGTTCCACTTTCTGATTGGCAGATTGGAAGGTTCTGGAAATTGACTTCTGCATTCATCCTTCAACCAATGATTCAAGGAAGTTAAGTATAAGTACCCCAACCTCTAACCCACTCAGAGTGGGATAGCTCAGAGGTATACATTTCCCAGAGCTCCAAGTTAGCAACAGTGTAAGTTACAAAATAATGGACTCAACTTCCTTCCATTCCCTTTTTCTCCTCCTTTCTTTGCTTTGGAATCCTTGCCTTCGCGGATGCCTCTGGAGCAATGTCGATTACATGTCAGAGATTAAAATCTGGGTAGCAGAAATCCTACCACTTCTGTAGGAACAGAGTCTGAAAAATGCATGTCCTTTTCATCAACCTTGTTTATTTTCCAGTTTAAGTTTTTACATTGCAAGACCCTGTATTACGTGGTTTCCCAGACAAGATTTTCTTCTACTTTGACAGAGATTGTTAAAATAAATTCCGACATTGGCAGTGAAAATGGATCTCTGACCTAAAGGAAGGAACTTTTTCAGAGAACTCATTTAAACTCAACTAGCACTTTTTACACACTTATGTGTCAAGGTTAAGAGCTAGGAACAGCACAAAAGTAAAAAAGCTGACAGTAAATAAATTAGACATTTTCCTGTCAGAAAGTTGGAGGATTAAAAGGCCATATTTTGACATTTATAATCCTATAAAGGTCACATTTTCACACAAGAATGGTTCTTTTATATATATATATAAAAGATGCCTATTTGAGACAAAGAAAATGGTGGATTTTTTGGCAATATTTAAGGATAAATTATAGTGTGGGACTTTATTATTCTCCCTCAAATTGCTTAAGTTCCTCATTAACCTTAGAAAAATGTTTTAGACTACATGCTAAATTGAATTCATAATCATTAGCAATATATTAATTTTATTAGTATTTCAAAAACATTGACTCTTGTAGATATTTTCTCTACCTGAGGGTTCTGTGAGTATTCAGAGACAACTGAGAAGCAAGTTTTAGCTGTAGACTGTACTAAACTGACTAATGTGAAAGTTAATTGTAAATTCAACATCAGGCTGCTTTAAAAATGTATTTGTTGTTTGGGGACTTCAAGATGGCTGAATAGAGAAAAGATACACTGATTTTGATAACAGGAAGATACCAGAAAAATAGGGGAGAAGGTGCATTCCTGGAAGATACTTGGAGGGAAGCTATCAGTGAAAAGTCTAAAAAAGAAGAGAGACTCCATGGAACAGCAAAGATTGCACACACAGCAGCTCGTAAGACACCACCACTGACTCCTGCATCTGGCAGTTTATGGGGAATCCGTCATCCCAAAGCGAAGTAAGAGGAGTCTACAGAACCTATGCTCCATTAGTAATTGTGTCTGGGAGAGAATCCGTGATTCTTACTGACTTTGAGTCCAGGCAGACCAGTTGCTGGTGAGCAAGGTGCACGCTTACGTCTGTGAACAGAGGGCACATTGTGTACCTACCTTCCTCACCACCAGGATGCCCTGTGATGAACAGGGAAGTTCCATATTCCCAGAATAAGGCAAGAGGACTTCACAGTGCCCCATGCACTTCTGGTGGATTTTGTCAGAGTGAGAAATCTGTGATCCCCACTCACTTTGAGCCTGGGCAGATGAGCTGGTAAGGGACAGAGTGCCCACTTCACCATGTAAATGGGAGGCACATTGCTTCCCTATTCTCTCCTCACCAAGGCACCCAAAAAAAGAAGCATCATCTTCCCAGAACAAGGCAAGTGGAGCCTGGCCTGGAGAGTTCACAGGGTGCCTACTTGGAATGTTGTTTCTTCCCTTCCTCCCACAAAAGAGTTGGACTCAGTTTGCTGGGGTGGAGCACTGTCCTAACTCTGTCAGGCAGGTGGCTGGCTCCAAGTATAGGGAGGCTCTCTCTTCGGATGGAGAGGCTAATAGGCAGAGAGCAGATCCCCTGTAACCTGTGACTATGATAACCCTGAACTCTGTGACCGTGGGAATCCTGTGAGTGTATGATAGGCCAGGAAACTGATAATGGCATAGGTATGGCTGAGTCTATAGGTTATTACTAAGCTCAGAATTTCCTGAGTGCTGGGAACAGGTATCACGGAAGGTCCCATGCTTATACTACAGAATATATAGATTCTTTGTGAGTTTCAAGTGCATGAGTGAATGGGGGGTGCAGGCACAGAGGGGCTCACTTTGGCACAGAGGAGGGCTTAAGCCAGCCACAGTGATCATCTCCTCTTACCTACTGACAACAGAGAACTACCATGAGTAACTCAAGCATTAGCCTAGCTGTTCCACCCCAAATGCGGGCCTGAGCTCTCTGGCACCACAAGACACAGAGTTCTGGAATTCCACTGAAAGTGCAGGTATTCTGCTATGCCTAGAAGCACATTTTCAAGAACAAAGACTTCAGAGGATATACCAACAAGTGTTTCTCCAGATGAATAAAAATAACCACAGAAATACAAGAAACATGAACAAGAAAGACAAAACAACCTCCCAAAATGAATACAGTAATACTTCAGTACTGGACTGAAGATGAAAATATTGATGAAATGCCTGAAAAGTAATTCAAGAGAATAATTCTAAAGTTATTTAAAAACACAGAAAAGCAAATAAATTAGTTAAAGAAACCTGTGATTAACATGGATGAAAAACTCTGTTGGGATATAGAAATATTAATGAAAAATATATATTGGAAATCCTACATAACAGAATTCATAAGCTAGAAGCAATAATATCCAGGCTAGAAGACAAGCTTTTGAAATATATCAGTTCAACAAAAAGAAAAGAAAAAAAAATTAGTAGAACTGAAAACAGGGTTCAGGATCTATAGGATACCACCAAACAATCAAATATATATGTTTTAGGCATTCCTGAAGCAGTTGAAAAACAGAATGACTTAGAAAGATTATTAAGTAAAATAATAGCAGAAAATTTCCGCCAATTTGGACAAAGATATAGACATCCAAGTACAAGAAGCACATAGAAACAGAAATAGACATGATCAAAAAAATCTTCACCATAATACATTATGTTGAACTCTCAAAACTAAAACACAAAGATCTTAAAATGTGCAAGGGAGAAATGCAATAAATTTGACTGGCAGAACATTTATCAGAAACCCGATAGGTTAGAAAGAATTGGAGAGATATAGTCCAAGTCCTTAATTTGGAACATGCTCAATTGGACTGGCCGCAAATGGTGGAGTTAGAAATGTGCCAGGGGATTCCAACACAATCCCATCAAGATGGCATGTACCAATGCCATCGCACTAGTCCAAGTGATCAATTTCAGCTCACAATTGATAGCTCTGATAGGTCTAAGAGTCAAAGAGATCACACAAACAAGACAAGTATCTGCTAATACTAACTGATAGAATCAAAAAGGGAGAGAAAGATCCAACATGGGAAGTGGGATACACAGCAGACTCATAGGATGGCAGATGTCCTAAACAACACTCTGGCCTCAGAATCAGCCCTCAAGGCATTCAGATCTGGCTGAAGAGCCCATGAGAGTATAGCAGGCATGGAAAGCCAAGATATCATGGAAAAAAAAAAAAAAAGACCTAAATGAATGATCTCGGTGAGTGAGATCCCAGTGGAATGAACGGGGCCATCAAAGAAGGAGGTACCCTTCTCCGAAGGGAGGAGAGAACTTCCACTATGACTATGACCCTATTGGAATAAGATCAAAGTCAGCGAACTCTAAAGGCTTCCATAGCCATGGCAACTCATGACTAGAGCCTAGGGAGATTACTGACGCCATGAACAGGAGTGTCAAATTGTTAAATCAGCAACAGGAGTCACTGTGTACTTACACCCCATGTGGGATCTGTCCCTAATGTGTCGTCTAAAGCCAAGTGATGCTATAACTAGTACTGAAACAGTATTTTTATACTTTGCGTTTCTGTGTGGGCACAAACTGATGAGGTCTTTACTAATTATATACTGAAGTGATCTTCTGTATATAAAGAGAATTGGAAATGAAAAAAAAAAAACAACCTGGTGTTAAAATGGAAATGTCATAGAAAATTAATTAATTTAAAAAAAATTATGTAGGATCTCTGTCTTTAATGTGCTGTACATTGCTATTTAATGCTATAATTAGTAATCCAATGGTAGTTTTTTCACTTTATGTTGCTATATGGGCAAAATGTTGAAATCTTTACCTAATATATACTAAACTGATCTTCTGTATACAAAGAGAATTGAAAATGAATCTTTACATGAATGGAAGGGGAAAGGGAGCGGGAAAGGGGAGGGTTGCAGGTGGGAGGGAAGTTATGGGAGGGGGGAAGCCATTGTAACCCATAAGCTGTACTTTGGAAACTTATATTCATTAAATAAAAGTTTAATAAAAAAAAACAAAAAAACAAAAACTGTAAGACCAGAATGCATGCACAGCAAGGCTGTCATTTATAAATGAAGGTGAAATTTTAAAAATCCAAAACAAGCAATAATTGAAAGAACTAATCACCATTTAGCCAGCCTTACAAATGATACTTAAGGATGTGCTACACATAGAACCAGAAAAAGATGAACAGTATTATGATTGAATGTGAAGGCAGAAAACCTCCGAGTAATAGTACAAAGGATATCCAAAACAAAAAAAAAATTAGAAAAGTTTAAATAAAATTAGCAAGAAAATGTCATTAGTTATTAACAATAACCCAAAATATAAGTGAACTAAACTTCCAAATTAAAAGAGGCATCTGGGTGAATGGATTAAAAGGCAAGACCCATCCACAAGCTTCCTACAAAAAACTCATCTCACCAACAAAGATACAAACAGACTGAAAGTGAAGGGATAGAAAAAAATATTCCATGCAAATGTAAATAAACATGAGAAAAAATAGACTTTAACAATAGACTTTAATATCAGACAAAATATGCTTAAACACAAAGACTGTTAAAAGCAACAAAGAAGGTCATTATGTAATGATTAAGGGATCAACTCAACAGGAGTATGTGACTACATAAATACATATGCACCCAATGCTAGAGAACTAAGTTATTTAAAGCAAATATTAAGGGATCTTGAAGGGAGACATTTGCTCCAATACAATAATAAGGGAAGACTTCAACACTGCACTTTCATTAATGGATAGATCCACTAGGCAAAAACAACAAAGTAACAGTGCTAATCTACACTATCATCTAAATGGATCTAATTTATGTCTGCAAAACATTTCATTCCCCAGCTGCAGAATCCACATTCTTTACCTCAGAGCATGGAAAATTCTCTAGGAAAGACCATATTGTATCTTTTCTGAACACAAAGGAATAAAGCTGGAAATCAACAACCTAAGAAACTATAGAAAATATACAAACACATGGAGACTGAAAAACATGCTCCTGAAAGAACAGTGTGCCATAGGAAAAAAAAAACAAAAGGGAAATCAAACAATTCATGGAAACAAATGAAGGTAAGTATATAACATACCAAAACGTATGGGATACAGCAAAAACAGTGTTAAGAAGAGAGTTCATTGCAATTAGTGCCTAAATCAAGAAATTGGTAAGGTATCAAATAAATGATCTTAACAATGCATATCAATTACCTAGAAGAAAAAGAACACAAAAGCCCAAGTTAGTAGGAAGAAAGAAATAATAAAACTTAGAGCATAAATAAACAAAATGATTCTCTCTCTCTCTCTCTCACTGTCCACTCTGCCTGTCAAAATAAATAAATAAATAAATAAATAAATAAATATGAAATTAAAAGTGATACAAAAGATCAGTAAAAAGGAGAGTTTTTTTTTAAATAAACAACATTGATAAGCAACTGACTCAACTAATAACCAAAAGGGGCGAACATCCAAATTCATAAAATAAAAGATGAAAAGGGAGATGTTACCACTGATACCACTAAAATGAAAAGAATCATCAGGGATTATTACAATTAGCTATTTGTCAACAAATGGGAAAATCAAGAAGTAGATTTCTGGACACATAAAAATTACCAGAATTGAGACACAAAGACATAGAAAACTAAATAGACTAATAACCAAGAGATTGAATCAGTAACAAGATGCAACCAACAAAGCAGTGATGGATGTCTTCACTGCTGAATTCTACAAAAAATTTAAAGAACTAATGAAAATAATTCTGAAACTATTCAAAACAATTGAAAAGGAGGAACTCCTTCCAACTCTTTCTATGAGGACAGCATCACCCTAATTTCAGAACCTGATGAAGATACAACAAAGAGAATTAAAGAACAATATCTCTGAAGAACACTGATGGAAAAATCCTCAACAAGATACTAGCTAATCAAATCCAACAACACATCTAAAAGATCATGCACCTGGACCAAGTAGGATTCATCCTCTAGATGAAGGAATGATTCAGTTTAGGCAAATCAATAAATGTGATAGATCACAATAACAAATTGAAGAATAAAAGCCATGTTATTAACTCAACCAATGCAGAGAAAGCATTTGATAAAATATAACATCATTTCATGATAAAAAAACTTTAAGCAAATTGGGTATAGAAGGAAAGTATCTCAACACAATCAAGGCAATATATGACAACCCACAATCAGCATCATATTGAGTAGGGAAAAGCTGGAAGCATTTACACTATCTGGAACCAGACGAGGATGCCCACTCTCATCATTTCTATTGAAAGTTCTGGAAGTTTGAACCAGAGCCATTATGCCAGAAAAAGAAATCAGAGGAATACAAATTGGAAAGGAGGAAGTCAAATCTTCTGTGTTTTCAGATGACATCATCCAATATATAGGGGAAACAAAAGACTCCATTAAGATGCTTTTGGAACTAATAAGACAGTTTGGCATGGCTGCAGGTTATAAAATCAACACACAGAAACCAACAGCCTTTGTGTACACAAAAAAATGCCCTGGCTGAGAAATAACTTGTAAGAACAGTTCCATTCACAATAGCTACAAAAAAATTTAAATAGCTAGAATAAACTTAATCAAGGAAGTAATAATTCTCTACAATGAAAATTATAAAACATTAATGAAATAAATAGAAAACACAAAGAATGGATAAATCTTCAATGTTTCTGAATTGGAAGAATTATTATAAAAATGTTCATACTACACAAAACAATTTACTGATTCACTGCAATCCTAATCTAAATACCAAGTATGTTCTTCCCAGATCCAGAAAAAAAAATCTTAAAATTGATTATAGAAACACAAGAGATCCCAAATAACTAAAGCAATCTTAAACAACAAAAAAAATCAGAGTCATCACAATACCAGATTTCAAGACATATTATAGGGCAGTTATAATCAAAACAGTCTGGTTCTGGCACAAAAATAGACATGTAGGCCAATGGATAGAAACCCAAGCAATTAATCCACATAGCTACAACCAATTAATCTTTGACAAATGAGCTAAAATCACTCCCTGGAGAAATAGCTCTTCAAAAAATGGTGTGGGGGATAATTGGATCTCCTCATGCAGAAGTATGAAACAAAACCCCTACCTTACACCCTACACAAAAGTCAATTCACAGTGAATCAAGGATCTCAATCTATGATCTGCTACCATAATCACTAGAGGAAAACATTGGGGAAACTGCAAAACATTGGAATAGGCAGACTTCTTGGATAAGACCCCTATAACACAGGCAATAAAAGCAAAAATAAATCAATGGCATAACATCAAGCTGAGAGTGCTCACTTTGGCAGCACATATACATCAAGTTGAGAAGCTTCTGTATGGTAAAGGAAACACTCAACAAAAAGAAGAGGCAACCAACAGAATGAAAGAAAATATTTGCAAACTGTGACTTTGATAAAAGATTAATACCTGGGATATATAAGAGCTCAAGAAATAAAACAATCCATTTAAGACATGAAAAGGTATTTTTCAAAGGATGAAATACAGGTGCCCAATGGACACATGGAAAAATGTTCAGGATCACTAGTCATCAAAAAATGCAAATAAAAACCACAATGAATTTTTACCTCACCCCAGTTAGAATGGTTATTATCCAAAAATTAAAATGGAAGAAATGATGGTGGGTATATGAGGGAAAAGGTACCCTAAAACACTGCTGGGATTGTACACTATTACATTATGGAAGACAGTACAGAGATTCCTAAGAAATCTAAAAATACATCTACCATATGGCCCAGTCATCCCAATCGTGGGAATTTACCCAAAGGAATGAAATCAGTGTATGAAAGATGTATTTGTACCCCCCATGTTTATAGCAGCTAAACTCACAATAGTTAAGAAATGGAATCCACCCAGATGCCCATCAACTGATGACTAGATAAAAATGTGGTATATATACATGATGGAATAGTACTCAGCCAGAAAAAAGAATAAAATTTTGTCTTTTTGCAACAAAATGGGTGCAACTTGAGACTATTATGCTTAATGCAATAAGTCAGTCACAAAAGATAAGTATGTTTTATCTGACATGCAATTACTTAATATAGAATACAAAACATGTATAGAAACAAAACTGACATCTTATGTTGTGATTATTGCTTATATCCCTTGTCTAAATTCCTGTGGAACAGTAGTCTTTCTACTTTTTACTTGTTGAACATTATGTTTGGTGGTGTATTAAACACATGATGATAAAGTATGTTGAAGGTATTTTATTGCAAAACATTAAAAAATAAAAGGAGTGAGTACTAAGGGAAGAAGTGAGGGAGGAAAATAAGTCCTCTTCTTAGAATTTTATCTATTAAATGCAAGAAATCTGTTATCTTTAAATTAATGTTTTTTTAAAAAATAGAAAAAATATATTTGCACTGTTTATTTAATTACAAGGAAGAAAGTATACATTTCTTCTAGCTTGCTTCCAGTTGTGGAAATATACAATCTTACACAATTAACTAAAAAACACATTTAGAATGAAATTTCTATATAGGAGAGAGTCCTGCTTTCTCTATCCTGACTTAAACACTGAGCTTCTCAAATTTAAAATTAATTCTTGTAATTATGAGAATATCCATGGTGTTTACTTTACCTGTTGCTGAAACACTGCTAGTCCCTGCCTATTTCTGTTCCCAAGGGATACTCTTCTTCTTGATTGATTCCCATTATCATTTCAAGACTTTGGGAAATAGTTTGTGCTGGTAATTTAGAAACATCTTTTATCCTTCCTTCCTTAAAATGATGTTTAGACATGTCTGTTTACAGTAGGTAATATTTGACTGACTTATTTTACAGTAGTAACAAGTTCACAAGCTAATACATGGACTGATTTCACTAGAAAATAATGTCTTTCTGTTTTCATGCTGTTAATCAGCATTTAAAAGTGATAAGCTTTTGTCTTGCTTGTTCTCATTTTTCACAACGACAGCCTTGGACCTATATCTAGTTTTCTGGTAAATATATATGAGTTTGTATTATATGTTCAATACAGAAATTCAGAGAGTAGAGGCACTTTATCATTTATCAAGATATGCATACTACTGCCTCATTTTTTATATTTATACTTGTTTTCTTTTTTTGCAATTTTTTTCTATCATCTTTCAATTCCAATTGTAAATCCTGCTTCCAATTTCAGTTCCTATTTAGAAAGTCTAAAGATCAATTTGGCAAGGAAGCCATGGAATTTTTTTAGACCCTTGATTTATGGGAAGTGAAATCTAAAATTTCATTTTGGGTCTGAAATATTTTGAATATATGATTGTCCAAAAATATTTCCAATACCATATTAAATAGAGATTTAAACTGCAACATAATAATAGCAAAAAACAGTAAGTATGATACATGCAAGTCATGATTTGTTGAATACAACCATGAATCCAGAGTTTTAGACACAGTAAATATTTAGTACACAGGCTGTCACTTCTTGATTCTGAACTTCTGAACTTCTGACAGACACTGACAGACATTGCTCTTACCTGCTGAGTTTAGATAAGCGTACTTTGCAATATTCCTGGGAGTACTACCCCTAAGCCAATGTTGGCTCATTAAATGAAATTACTTACCATTCTTTTAGTATAGTACACATAGTTTACAAAAGAAATTTCTGCTTCTTAAAAAAAGAGAGAAAATCTGTTTGGGGTGGGCATGACAAGGATGTCCATATCTCATAACAGAGTGCTTGGGTTCAAGTTCCAGCTCTAATTCCAATTATAATTTCTTGCTCATGTGCACTTTAGGTGACTGATGACTATGGCTCAAGAGGTTGGGTTCCTGCCACTCATGTGGAAGATCCAGATGGAGTTCTCAGGTCCTGGCTTTGGCCTGGTCCAATCCCAGATACAGGCATTTGAGGAGTGAATTAACAGACAGGAGATCCTATCTATCTATATGCCTCAGCCACTCTCTGTGTATCTCTTGTCAAATTAAATAAATAAATAAATATCTCTAAAAACTTTAAAAACAGCTTTATTGAAATGTAATATATACAAAATCCTGTACATATTTAATGTGCACTTTGATGAGTCTAAACATATGCAAGTGGCCATGACACCATAACTGTAATCAAAGTAACAGACATGTCTGGCACATCCCCAAGTTTCCATCTGTCCCTTTGTTTTTGTTTTTGTAGTAAGAACACTTGACATAAGATTACACTTTCAAGTGCACAACAGTATATTGTCAATTATAGGCATTATATTTTATAGCTATTTCTAGAATTTATTCATCCAGCATAATTGACACTTCATACCCATTGCACACAACAGCTTCCCATTTCATTTCCCCCACTCCTCAAGTCCTAGAAAACACTATTACATTCTCTGTTTATATTATCTGTAGGATTTTGGCTATTATAAATACCTCATATAAGGGACGTCATGCAATGTTTGTCCTTTTGTGGCTAACTTATTTCATGTAGCATATTGTCTTACAGGTTCACCATATTGTCACAAATGACAGAAACCCATTCTTTTTAAAGATTGAGTATGTATAAACGTTTCCCTTTTTTGGTTCATTTGTCGATCAGCACTTGGGTTGTTTCTCTATCTTGGGTATTCTGAATAATGCTGCAAGGAATATTGGAGAGTATAAAATTCTTTGGGATCATGATTTCAATTTTGGATGTACTCATATAAGAGTAAGACAACTAGGTAATATGATACCTCTATTTTTAAGTTATTGAGGCTTCTCCATAGTGTTTTCCATAGATGCTGCATCATTTTATACTCAAATCAAGAGTGTATAGGGGTTCCAAATTCTCTTGATCTTCACTAACCCTTATATTTTTTTTAAGCTTTTAAAAATTTATTTGAAAAGCAGAATGACAGAAAGAGAGAGAGCTAGAGAGGGGGTTGGGGAGACAGGGAGAGAGAGATCTTCCATCTGTTGAGTAACTCCCAAATGGCTGAGATGGCCACGTCAATGCCAGGAGCTATCTGGGTTTCCCACATGAATGACAAGGACCCAAGTTCTTGCCTTATCCCAGTGGTTTCCTAGGCGCATTGGCATGGAGCTGGATTGAAAGTGGAGCAGCTGAGATTGAAACTGACACTCAGATATGGAATAATGGCATCTCAGGCTACAGCTTAACCCTCTGTGGTACAATGCCAGCCTCTCCAGTGGTTTTTTGATAGAAGCCATTGTAGCAGGTGAGCAATGATACACATTCTACTTTTTACTTGCATTTCCTTGATAATTAGTGACATCGAGTATCTTTTCATATAATTATTGACAATATTTGCCTTTGTTGGAGAAATGTCTGTTCAAGTTCTTTGCTTAGTTTTTTTCTTAACTATCCATGTAATGACTTTGGATAATAGTATCTCAAGCCAAGTTTAAATCCCTGGGTGCTGTAGATCATCCTGAGCACAGCCATTTATTTTTGCCTTCAGGTTTCTATGGAAACACCTTTGGGGCAGGCCTTTGCTAGAAGAGAATATTTTACTTTGTTTTAAAATAGGATGATAATGAATTCTCTTTAGCTATGAAAAATTAGTGTTTGATAAATTTCTGAACATGGGCTAAAGTCAAAGTCTTTATAGTCAATGTTTTCAAGGGCTTGCATGTGGACATTTGAGAAGGCAAAAGGTTGAGGCACAATCTGCTAAACTTCTTAGTACTATAGTGGTTTTAAAGTACATGAAACACAATTGGTTTGTAAAAATATTAAGGCCTATTTAAAATGGGAGGGGGCTGTGTGGAGATTCCTTTGCTCTATTTCTGTCTACATAGACTGAAATATTTGAATATGTGTCAATTCACCATGATATTCAATTCATAAACAATACAGGATCAAAAGCAAAATGGATATTGACAACCCCCTCCTCCTTTCAGTTAATTTTTTTATTTCTTAACTTAAAATTTGCATAAAACAACTATCCTTAAGAAGAAGCCTTATATCCTTTGCCTATGAAGAAAGGTATTCGTCTGTATTTCTGTCTTTGGATTTCTGTTCCATTTCTCCAACCATGCATGAACTTCAGTGTTTACCCTCTAAGTCTTCAATAACTCATTTTCCATAAATTGTGTTTAGGCATAATTACTCCTCATAGATAGATTTATTTAATGTCTAATTTCTTCTTCTTGCTAAATTTACTAAAGTTTATTTAGTAAATAAACTTGTTGAATTCTTTATTTAGTGGGGAGTTAAGCTTGTGATTATAAAATGAATCAAAATTATGGAATTGTGAAAATTAAAAGAAAAATAGGGGCCAGCACTGTGGCGTAGCAGGTAAAGCCACCGACTACAGTGCCAGCATTCCATATGGGTGCCAGTTCAAGTCCTGGCTGCTCCACTTCCAATCCAGCTCTCTGCTATGGCCTAGGAAAGCAGTGGAAAATGGTGCAAATCTTTGGTCCCCCCTGCACCTGTGCTGGAGACCTGGAAGAAGCTCCTGGCTCCTGGCTTCATATCGATGCAGCTCCAGCCATTGTGGCCACCTGGGGAGTGAACCAGCAGATGGAAGCCTTCTGTCTCTCTCTCTCTGCCTCTACCTCTCTGTAACTCAGTTTTTCAAATAAATACATAAATCTTTAAAAAAAAATGAAAACTAAGAAGAGATGTAGGAGGGACGGTGAAAATGAGGGAGAAATAGAAGTATAATGCTCTTAAGAATATATATAAATATATGAAATATAAGAAATACATTTCCTTTATATAAAGTTATATAAGTTATTGAAATACATATTTAATATTTTTGCTGAGTTGACATTATTTACTTGAATATTTATAAACCTATCCTGTGAACCCAGCCATCTTGCTGCATGAGCACCACCTATCTCCCTCAGCAGTTTGGGCTAGCAAGGTTGCTTTCTTGAGTTTTCCTCTCATTTTCCTTATTATACTATCCCTCACCGGTTTGCTCACTGCACAGGCAGACCTTGTCTGGCCCAGTTCTGTGGCATGTTCTCAAAGCCTCTGGACTCAGAGTACTCAGGTACTGTGACTGTTTCTTTAGTCCTCTGCTGAGGATTGTGCCTCTGTATAATGTAAATTGTCACCCACCTCAATTGGTAGCAATGAAGAATCAAAATAAATTAACCTCATCCTCTATGTGATGTAGTACATTGTCCAGAAGTTTTTCTAACTTCTTTTCTACAAACATTAATGACAGCATGACACTAGGCAAAACAAGCCACTTCACCTTTGTCCCTGAAGTTAAACATGCATACCCCAAATATTAGTATAAAATTAATAAAATGGACTTTCGTTCAGCTGGAATAGTTGACACTTTTAGATGTAATAACTAGTTCTGAGAGAGAGAGGTTTCAACAAGATATGGGAGGGTAAAATCCTTCACAGAATACTAATTTTTATTATGGAAAACATCAGTTTACGCTCTCAAAACACATTACATGAAAAGTTAAATTCACAAAAAAATTAGTCGCTCTTCTGAAGTACAATTTTTGTTATCTGAAAATCTTTATTTAAGAATCATTTTATGGGGGACTGGCATTGTCGGACAGCAGTTTAAGCCTCTGCCTGTGATTCTGGCATGCCATATGGGTGCTAGTTTGCGTCTCAGCTGCCGTACATCCAATACAACTGCCTGCTAATGCTCCCAGGAAAGCAGTGGCAGTGGAGCGTCACCCAAGAGTTTGGGACCCTGCACACATGTGAGAAACCTGGAAGAAGCTCTGGGCTTCTGACTTCAGCCTGACCCAGCCCCAGCAGTTGCAGCCATTTGGGGAGTGAACCAGAGGATGGAAGATTCTCTCTCTCTTTCTCCCTCTCTCTCCCTGCCTCCCTGCCTCCCTCTTTCCCTCTCTGTCTCCTTCTCCTTCTCCTCTCTGTAACTGTGCTTTTCAAATTAAAAAAAAATCTTTAAAAAAATCATTTTAAAAGACCATATCCCAATATACTTGAGATTTTCCTCTCCCTGGAACACTGACCACTCTAATTTGCTTGACTAGGAGCATAAAGGATGAAAAACTGTTAATAGAGTTTCTTGCAAAGAATTACTACTTGAAAGCATTAAAAATAATTTTAAATGCCAGAAGTTAATTTTTATAAACTTTCAGAAATACAGGGCATCATATAAAGCAGAGACCACAAACTTTTCTAAAAACTGAAAAATTAGTGTTTTTTCCTCTCAGTAATGTTATTTTATTTTTGAGGCAATGCTTAAAATTTCAGAGAGATCATACAAAAATCTGCATTCTTAGCTTCTCAGAAAAATCACAGGGCCTAGTAATTCACATTTCCAGCTTCTAGAGTAGCATAGCTGAGTTGCTCATGTGTAGTACATGTGCCCCAGATCTCTAGAGTCCTCTTCATATACTTTATATGCCAGATCCAGCTAAATGAACTTACTCAAATTTCCTGCTTAATGGCTATAAGCATTTATTTGATTTTATGAACACTAGTTTCCTAAATACACAAGTAAACATATTCATTAGTTAGCTAATTAAGATACGCATAGGGCAATGATCTTATAGCTATAGAAGGTCTTCACCATTACATGGAATCCTATCAAAGGCTGGTTACTTTTGACCAATTGATAGTAATCTTATATGTAAACTAAACATTGATCAGAAAGCATCTGATGTAAAGTAAAAATAAAGAATATATTCAACATTTCCATGATTCAATTGAAAATTGCAATTTGCCAGTCTTTTTCCTGGTTTTATTGATAATTTGATAAACTTTATGCTAGTCTCCAAGACCTGCCATAACAAATTACCCCAACATAGCTGCTGAAGTCAACAGAAACCTATTTTGTCAGAGCTCTTGAGGTAACTAGTCTGAAACTGAGGAGCCAACAGGACTATCTGCTCTCTGAAGACTCTGAAGGACAACACTTGCACACTCCTCCCTGCTTCTGCCTCGGTTTGTAGGAATAAACTTCAACCTCCACCTTTCTTTTCACATGCCTTTTTCTGCTCTGTGGCTATGTTTCATTGTCCTTTCCCTTCTAAAGACACTTTTCATTGCATTTAGGACTCATCTTAAATCTATATCCTTTTATCCTAAGATCCTTAACTTCACTACACATGCAAAGACCCTATTTCACATTCCAAAGGACGGAAAATGGGGGAAGGAGATAGCATTAGGACATGCCATTTTTTTAAGATTTATTTTTTATTTATTTGAAAGGCAGTTACACAGCGAGATATGGAGAGAGAGAGAGACAGAGACAGAGACAGAGACAGAGAGAGAGAGAGCATCCATCCACTGGTTCATTCCCCACTGGCTGTAACTGCCAGGCCCAAAGCAACAGCCAGGAGCTACTTCCAGATCTCCCACATGGGTACAGGGACCCAAGCATCAGGACCATCTGCTGCTTTCCCAGGAGCATTAGCAGAGAGCTAGATTGGAAGTGGAGCACCCACTACTTGAACTAGGACCCATAAGGGATTCTGGCATCACAGACAGAGGCTTAACCTGCTCTGCCACAACACTGGACCCAGGACATCTTATTTCAAAGGTTGTAGCTCAAACCAACTACGTAGTGATTTTTTACAGATCTGAAGAAATATATGGTGTATTTTGTTTTAAGTATGTAAGCTCCAGTCACTTTCCAATTTAAATTTACATGTTTAATAAAGTCAGTCTATAAATGTAAAGTTTTCCTTTA
The DNA here is from genome assembly GCF_033115175.1 of Lepus europaeus. NCBI lineage: Eukaryota > Metazoa > Chordata > Mammalia > Lagomorpha > Leporidae > Lepus > Lepus europaeus. Next base: position 99,449,532 of record NC_084828.1, on the reverse strand, counting down.
GTTCCAAAACTGGGACCTCTGCTGATTTATAATCAGTTGTATCTAATAAGCCAGCTCAGTCACAAGACTAAAGTAAATGAGGTCTCACAATTTAGGCCACACTTAAATAGGGGAAACTCCAACTATATTCCTTTTGAAAGAGGCTGTCAGAAATGAGATGCATGGCCCCCTGCAATGATACTCTGGCTTTGACTATGTGAGAATCAACTGTGAAGAAGTTAGCAATTTTTGAAGGCTAGTAGTAGCTTAGATTTGGCCATATTGGAAGTATTTATACCACAAAAATTTTTTTTTTAGAGTTACATGTGTTCTTTACTTAAAAGTGAGCATCCACTGCCATTATTACAGAGAGAATGACTGTAGACAGTGGAAGAACAGACAGGTGACCTTTCAAAGTACATCTATATTTTCTTTTTTTTTTAACTTTTATTTAATGAATATAAATTTCCAGTATACAGCTTATTATACCACAAAATTTTGAAAATGATATAAACCAAGGGTTGTCTTCCAGAAAGAGTTAGTTGTTAAATAATTATCAACACACCACTGCTTACAAATTATCATTTGGCAGCTTCAGAGGTAAAAGTAGTAAATTTTCCCCCTGTTTCATAAAAGCAAAATGTAGGATAAACTCTTCCCATAATATTTGCTTCTTTAAAACATTATTTTATGTTATTTTTATGTGGAAAAATTGGAAGTATTCCCACTAAGATACAGAACAAGAGAAGGATGCCCATTCTCACCATTACTATTCAATATAGTCTGGAGGTTTCAGCTAGAGCCGTTAGGCAAGAAAAAGAATTCAAAGGAATACAAATTGGGATGGAGGTCAAGCTATCCCTATTTGCTAATAATATGATTCTAGATTTGGAGTATCCAAAAGACTCCACTGAGAGACTATTGGAACTCTTAAAAGAGCCTGTTGAAGTGGCAGGATATAAAATTAGCCCACAAAACTTAATAGCCTTTATATATGCAAACAATTCCATGGCTGAGAAAGAACTTCTAAGATCAATACTATTCACAATAGGATAAAAAAGTTAAACAAGTTGGAATAAATTTAACCATAAAGGTCAAAGATGTATATTATGAAAATCATACAACATTAAAGAATTAAATTGAAGAAGACATTAAAAAATGGAAAAATCATTCCATGAATTTGATGCAATCCCAAATGTTAATTTTGGTTTTGACTGCCTGTGCTCCTGGGGTCTTTTCCAAGAAGTCTTTGCCTGTACCTATTTCTTGCAGGGTTTCTCCAATGCTCTCTAATACTTTGATGGTTTCGGGTCGTAGATTTAAGTCTTTAATCCATGTTGAGTGAATTTTTGTGTAAGGTGAAAGGTAGGGGTCTCGCTTCAGGCTTCTGCATGTGGAAATCCAATTTTCCCAGCACCATTTATTGAATAGACTGTCCTTACTCCAGGGATTGGTTTTGGATCTTTGGTCAAATATAAGTTGGCTGTAGATGTCTGGATTGATTTCTGGTGTTTCTATTCTGTTCCATTGGTCTACCCATCTGTTTCTGTACCAGTACCATGCTGTTTTGATAACAACTGCCCTGTAGTATGTCCTGAAATCAGGTATTGTGATGCCTCTGGCTTTGTTTTTGTTGTACAGGATTGCTTTGGCTATTCGAGGTCTTCTGTGTCTCCATATGAATTTCAGCATCATTTTTTCCAGATCTGAGAAGAATGTCTTCGGTATCTTGATTGCTATTGCATTGAATGTATAAATTGCTTTTGGGAGAATAGACATTTTGAAGATATTGATTCTTCCAATCCATGAGCATGGAAGATTTTTCCATTTTTTGGTATCCTCTTCTATTTCTTTCTTTAAGGTTTTGTAGTTTTCATTGTAGAGATCTTTAACATCCTTGGTTAAGTTTATTCCAAGGTATTTGATTGTTTTTGTAGCTATTGTGAATGGGATTGATCTTAGAAGTTCTTCCTCAGCCATGGCATTGCCTGTGTATACAAAGGCTGTTGATTTTTGTGCATTGATTTTATATCCTGCTACTTTGCCAAACTCTTCGATGAGTTCCAATAGTCTCTTAGTAGAGTTCTTTGGGTCTCCTAAATAAAGAATCATATCATCTGCAAAGAGGGATAGTTTGAGTTCTTCCTTCCCAATTTGTATCCTTTAATTTCTTTTTCTTGCCTAATAGCTCTGGCTAAAACTTCCAGAACTATATTGAATAGCAGTGGTGAGAGTGGGCATCCCTGTCTGGTACCAGATCTCAGCGGAAATGCTTCCAACTTTTCCCCATTCAATAGGATGTTGGCCGAGGGTTTTTCATATATTGCTTTGATTGTATTGAGGAATGTTCCTTCCATACCCAGTTTGCTTAGAGTTTTCATCATGAAAGGGTGTTGTATTTTATCAAATGCTTTCTCTGTGTCTATTGAGAGAATCATATGGTTTTTCTTCTGTAGTCTCTTAATGTAGTGTATTACGTTGATTGTTTTGCGAACGTTGAACCATCCTTGCATACCAGGAATAAATTGCACTTGGTCTGGGTGGATGATCTTTCTGATGTGCTGTTGTATTCTATTGGCCAGAATTTTATTGAGGATTTTTGCATCTATGTTCATCAGGGATATTGGTCTGTAATTCTCTTTCAATGCTGCATCTTTTTCTGGCTTGGGAATTAAGGTGATGGTGGCTTCATAGAAAGAATTTGGGAGGATTCCCTCTTTTTCGATTGCTCTGAATAGTTTGAGAAGGATTGGAGTTAGTTCTTCTCTAAATGTCTGGTAGAACGCAGCAGTGAATCCATCTGGTCCTGGGCTTTTCTTTGTTGGGAGGGCCTTTATTACTGTTTCAATTTCTGTGTCAGTTATGGGTCTGTTTAGGTTTTCTATGTCTTCCTGGCTCAATTTAGGTAGGTTGAATGTGTCCAAGAATCTGTCCATTTCTGATAGATTTCCCTGTTTGCTGGCATACAAGTCCTTGTAGTAATTTCTGATGATTCTTTTTATTTCTGTGGTGTCTGTTGTTACATTTCCCTTTTCATCTCTGATCCTATTGATTTGGGTCTTTTCTTTTTTTTAGTGAGTTGGGCCAATGGGGTGTCAATTTTGTTTATTTTTTCAAAAAATCAGCTCCTTGTTTGGCTGATTTTTTGTAATGTTTTTTTGGATTCAATCCTATTGATTTCTTCTTTGATTTTAATTATTTCTCTTCTCCTACTGGGTTTGGGTTTGGCTTGCTGCAGATTTTCTAGATCCTTGAGATGACTTGAAAGCTCATCTATTTGGTGCCTTTCCAATTTCTTGATGTAGGCACCTATTGATATAAACTTTCCTCTTAACACTGCTTTTGTTGTATCCCATAGGTTTTGGTATGTTGTGTTTTTATCCTCATTTACTTCCAGAAAATTTTTGATTTCTCTTTGATTTCTTCTATGACCCATTGTTCATTCAGGAGCATGTTGTTCAATCTCCATGTGTTTGCACGTGTTCTAGGGATTCCCGAGTTGCTAATTTCCAATTTCATTCCTTTGTGGTCTGAGAAGCTGCATGGTATGATTCTAATTCTTTTGAATTTGCTGAAACTTGCTTTATGGCCTAGTATGTGGTCAATCCTAGAGAAGGTTCCATGTATTGCTGAGAAGAATGTAAAGTCCTTAGATGTGGGGTGAAATGTTCTGTAGATATCTGTTAGATCCATTTGAGCTATAGTGTCATTTAAAGCTACTGTCTCCTTGTTGATCTTCTGTCCTGTTGATCTGTCTGTCTCTGAGAGTGGAGTATTGAAGTCCCCCAGTACTATTGTATTGGTGTCTAAGTCTCCCTTTAAGTCCCTTAACAAGTCTTTTAAATAAGCTGGTGCCCTGTAATTAGGTGCATATACATTGATAATTGTTATATCTTCCTGTTGAATGGATCCCTTAATCATTAAATAGTGCCCCTCTTTGTCTCTCCTAACAGTTTTTGTGGTAAAGTTTATGTTGTCCGATATTAAGATGGCTATGCCCGCTCTTTTTTCATTTCTGTTGGCATGGTATATCTTTTTCCAGCCTTTCACTTTCAGCCTGTATGCATCATTGTTGGAAAGATGAGTTTCTTGTAAGCAGCAAAAAGATGGGTTTTGTTCCTTAACCCAATCACCCAATCGGTGTCTTTTAACTGGACAGTTCAAGCCATTAACATTCAATGTGACCATTGAGAAGGAGTAACTTTGCCCTGCCATTTGCCAAAGATTTTCTAATATATGGTTTGAGATTCCTGTGATCTTTTGGTGTGAGGTTTCCTTCCTTTATCTTCTTTCATATTGGTGACCGTGTTTCTGTGTTTCTGTATGTAACACATCTTTAAGCATCTTTTGCAGGGCTGGACGAGTGGCGACAAATTCTTTCAATTTCTGTTTGCTGTGAAAGGTCTTTATTTCACCTTCATTCACAAATGAGAGCTTTGCAGGATATAATATTCTGGGCTGGCAGTTTTTCTCTCTTATTACCTGGACTATATCTCGCCATTCTCTCCTAGCTTGTAGGGTTTCTGATGAGAAGTCAGCTGTGAGTCTAATTGGAGATCCTCTGAGAGTAATTTGGCGTTTCTCTCTTGCACATTTTAGGATCTTTTCTTTATGTTTCACTGTGGTGAGTTTGATTACGACGTGTTGTGGTGAGGATCTCTTTTGATCATGTTTATTAGGGGTTCTATGAGCTTCCTGTACTAGGATGTCTCTTTCCTTCTCCAAACCTGGGAAATTTTCTGCTAGTATCTCACTAAAAGGGCCTTCTAATCCTTTCTCCCTCTCCATGCCTTCAGGAACTCCTAGAACCTGAATGTTGGGTTTTTTAATAGTATCCTGTAGATTCCTGACAGTATTTTTTAGATTTCTGATTTCTTCTTCTTTTCTTTGATTTGCCTGTTTCCTTTCCTGTTCTCTGTCTTCTAATTCCGATATTCTCTCTTCTGCTTCACCCATTCTGTTTTTAAGGCTCTGTAATGTGTTTGTCATTTGATCTATTGAGTTCTTCATTTCATTGTGGTTTTTTGTCACTATCACAGTTTCATGTTCTACTAGTTGTTTCATTTCATTTTGATTCCTCCTTAATATTTCATTTTCATGAGAGAGATTTTCTATCTTGTCCATTAAGGATTTCTGTAGTTCAAGAATTTGTTTTTGAGAACTTCTTAATGTTCTTATCAATTTTTTGAGATCTGATTCTTGCATTTCCTCTATCTCTTCATCTTCATAATCTTGCATTGGGGTGTCTTGTTCATTTGGAGGCATCATAGTGTCTTCCTTGCTCTTGCTACTTCAGCTTCTACGTTTGTTGTTTGGCACGTTGAAGATAATTTATGTTTTTTTGTTTTGTTTTGTTTTTTGTGTTTTCTTTTCTTTTTTTTTTTTTTTTGCTGTGGTGTTTTTTTCTCGTTATACTATGCCTCTAAGTGGGCTGTCTGCTTTGATGGATCCTTAGGGGCTGTGATGGGTGTGGCCAGAGAGCTCTGCTTGATTCTTCAGGTTTAAGGCTGTGCAAAAAGCAACTCACCCAGATTGTTCACTCCCTTGCTCCTTGCTGGATTGCTCGCTCTCTCTCTCTCTCTCTTTTTTTTTTTTTGACTCAGTCGGGAAGTAATTAGGCACCAGTGAGTGGAATTGAGGGTAGTTGAAATCTGGCCTCTGTTAGTATTCGTTTGATCTACCCCTGGGACCACACAAAGAATTTATGCAGCCCTCAATGTGTTCTTAAGTTTCACCAAAATTCCAAAGTTACTGAGTTTGTGGTGGTGCTTTAGATATGTAAAATGCCGACTGCTCTTTGTTTTGCACAGTGAGTGAATAGAGAGAGGCCTCTACTTTCCCCCCCAGTGTCTCGGGTTTCTGACGCCTTTGTCTTACCTCCCATTTATTCCGCGCTGGCGAGATTCTGCGGCTCATCTCCCGCGATTGGGTTTCCACACGGTGGGCTCCCTGTAGGTCCTCTGTGTCACATCCACTAGATCCGGAAGCGTTTCCTCTGCAGTTTTTTTCTTGAGTCTTTTCCTGAGGCTACAGTAATTCCACTTTTATGAAACTTTATTTTCCCAAACTACGGCACACGTCCTCACTATCTGCCATCTTGGCTCCGCCCCTCCGAGACTCAGGGTATCAAGATTTCTTAAGCAGGCCAGCGCTGCGGCTCAATGGGCTAATCCTCTGACTGCGGCACCAGCACCCTGGGTTCTAGTCCCTGTCGGGGCGCCGGATTCTGTCCCGGTTGCCCCTCTTTCAGGCCAGCTCTCTGCTGTGACCCGGGAGTACAGTGGAGGATGGCCCAAGTGCTTGGGCCCTGCACCAGCATGGGAGACCAGGAGGAAGCACCTGGCTCCTGGCTTCGGATCAGCACAGTGCACCGGCCACAGTGCACTGGCTGCAGCGGACATTGGAAGGTGAACCAACGGTAAAGGAAGACCTTTCTCTCTGTCTCTCTTTCACTGTCCACTCTGCCTGTCAAAAAAAACAATAACAAAAAAAAAAAGATTTCTTAAGCAGATGAGGCACTGGGACAAGCAACTGGACTGACAAGGGTTTGTCTCTTTTCCAATGCTTATCATAAACAGAAATTGCGCTTGTCTTTAAACTAGACCCAAATCCTGTAACAGAATATAGGTTAGTTCTTTAAAAGATGACTACCACATAAAGTGTGGATTCGAAACCATTGGCCATGTATCCTCAGCAGTAGCATTCAGTGTCGATATATGTTAACTCTGCATTTTTAGAATGTTCAAAGTAGACTTCAATGGAAAATTTCTGCATAATTCATGATCCACATTTAGTCTGAAAATCTAGAACTATCTGACAGAGGTAAAAGACACTTACTGCCATCTCTAAGAGCCTACAGTTATGACAGAAAACTTTCAAATGTAGTAGAAATAAGGACAAAAAATGGACTTAACTGCATATCAAAGTAGACTAGGGCTTCAGCCTTCAAATTAAATACAGACACTCAAGTGAAGCATTGCAAACAACATTACTAATCTGATATATGATAGGAGGAGCAGCATAGTGTCTGGTTAAATCAGAATTTGAATTTCAGTCCAAGCTGGGCCATTTCACTAGACATGCAGCCTTGAATAAGTCATTTAACTTTTCTGTTTCAGTTTTCATCTGGGAATAGTCCCAAGATCAACCTCATAACACTAATGTGGCTATCACTTGGGTTAATAAATGTAAAAATCTTATATTAACTATAAACAATAGATATGTTTGGAGACAAAAGAAAAACAATGAGATGTTCCATTTATATGCAAAACTGAATTACAGCTTGATGATTATTTGCATCCTTCAGTCTAGTACATCAACTACCTCTAAAGCATAATGAAATTAGTCAATCCTAAAGAAAGAAAGGGGTCAAATAAAATAAAAGTAAAATAAAGAGCTTGCTCTGCTCTGTTCCTTACATACTCCTTTTCACCCTTGTGTATACATCTCATTCCCTGAATAAGGCTGTCCCTTTGTCAAATCCTTGAATGTTTCCAAACCACAAACTTCTGAAATCGAAGTTTAGACTTATTTATCAAGTGTTCAGCTAGATCTTTAAAGCATTATGGATGTTCAAATAAGTTTTCCTAACAAGGTGTTATGATCTGAATGCCCCAAAAATTTATATATTGAAGCATAATTGCTAGGGTGTTGAAAGGTGGAGCTTTCAAAGATGATTAAGTCACAGGAGGCAGCCTTCATGAGTAGGATCAAAGTGACTTTACACAGGGCTTCACAGAGCTCCTCTCTTCTTCCTCTTCCACTTTTTGGAGATATACCATCCATCTCCTCTGGAGGGCACTGCAACAAGTCACCATCTTGGAAATGGAGATGGTGCCTTCATCAGACACCAAACTTGCTAGCATCCAGATCATGAATTTTCAGCTTTTTGGACTATAAGAAATAAATTTCTCTTTTTCATTAGCTTTCCATTCTGTGGCACTTTATTACAGTTGCACAGACTAAGAAATTCATGCTAATAATTAAAGTCTGGTGTTGCTTTCATTTAGTCATACATGTCTAGAAGTTTTTGCTTTAGTTAACAAAATCTTAGGCATGGAATGCAGTGAGGTATAGGAGAGAAAACAAGAATGAAGCAACCTCATCTGATCTCTCTGTTCTGAACTTTAGACCTCAGTGGATTTGGGCAAATCAATGAAGCCCTCAGTGCTGCCCTATCCATATTGAGAAAGTAAGGGTAAAATTTTGAAAAACAAATGTGGAAATATTTTGTAAATTGAAAATGCTATGCAAAGATTCATGTACACATCAAAGTTTTGTGAGGCTATTCTAAGTCTGTGGCCCTCTATTAGAATAGAATATAGAATTATGAACATAAAATCAGACACAGAAGTGTATGTCTATTTAGAATAAGAAAATAAACCATGACAAATTATAAATGTTAAGATACTGACATATACCACTAATATCATGAAATCCAGCACATAATGAGCTCCCTAAACCCATAGCTTTCACTAGAATTCACTATTTGTGAATTCTAGTTTGGGCAATTGTATAACATGTACTCAGTGTTAAAGTATATACAATAGTTTTGGGAACTGCCCTAAAAAATCCTGTTTTCTGAATGCCCAGCCCTTCCTCATAGCCACTCCAAAACTCTGGCAGCCACTGATCTTCTTACTGTCTCCAGAGGTTGCCCTTTTCCAGGATGTCATACAGTTGGAATTATACAAATAAAACATTTTCAGATTGGTTTCTTTCAATTAGCAATATATATTAAATATTCATCAATGTCTTCTCATTGCTTAATAGCTCATTTATTCTTAGCACCAAATACTGCTCTATTGACTGGATCTATCAAAGTTTATTTTTCCATTCAGCTAGCAAAGGACATCTTGATTGCTTCCAAGTTTCAGCATCTGTAAATAAAGCTGCTATAAACACCTGTGTGCAGGTTGTTGTATGAACTTAAGCTTTCTACTCCTTATTAGATATCATTGACCAAATGGTAAGAGTATGTTTAATTCTATAAAAGCTGCTGAACTGGAGTCAAAAGTGGCTGTACTATTTTTTCATCCCCAACAGCACTGTAATTGAGTTCCTGTTACTGCACACTTTCACCAGGATTTAGTATTGCTAGCATTCTAAATTTTGGCTTTTCTAATAGGTATATGGGTATCTACCTATATCTGTAGTGCAGTGGGATCTCATTTCTACCTTAATTTATATTTCCATGATTATAAATGATATGGAACATCATTTATACATTCCTTTAATATCTGTACATCATCTATGGTGAGATATCTGTTAAGGGATTTGACACACTTTTAAAATCAGGTTTCTCCTTCTCTTATTGTTGACCAAAACATTCCTTTTGTATATTGGATAACAACCCTGTATCAGATGCATTTTTGGCACATGTTCTATCACAGTCTGTGGCATGTCTTCACATTCCATTGATGGTGTCTTTTGCAGAGTTTTTAATTTTAATGAAGTCCAGTTTATCAATTCTTTATATCATGAATCATGCCTTTGGTGTTGTATCTGTAAGGTCATTGTCATAAACAAGGTCATCTAGTTTTTCCACTTTGTTACCGTTTACAAGTTATATGATTCTCCATTTAGATCTATAATGCATTCTGAGTAATTTTTGTGAACAGTGTCAGATCTATGTCCAGATTCTTTTAATTCCTGCAGCTGCTCAGTTGTTTAAACACAATTTGTTTGGAAAAACTTTATTTCTTTATTTTTATTATTTTTCTCTTTTGTCAAAGATCACTTTATTATATTTACGTGGGTTTACTTTAGGGTTCTCTAGTATACTTCATTGATCTATTTGTGTATTCTTTTACTGGTAGCATGTTTTGGTTACTGTAGCTTTATATATTAGTAGGGTCAGTCCTCCTCCTTTGTTCTCCTCCCTCAAAATTGCATTGGCATTTTGCATACTTCATCTCTCCATACAAACTTATAATGAACTTGCCAATATCCACAAAAAAATTTGCTGAGATTTGATTTGAATTACATTTAATCTGTAGATCAAGTTGGATCTTCCTATTGATTAACTTGAAATATCTCTCCTTTTTTGTTTTCCTCTATTTCTTCCATCAGAGCTTTGTAGCTATCTGCATATATATTCTGTAACTATTTTGCTACGTTAGTACATAAGCATTTTATTTTTGAGGTGTTAATGTAAATGGTAGTGTGTTTTTAATTTAATTTCAAATTCCACTTGTTCGTTGCTGGTACATAGGAACATGATTGACATTTATTTATTGACCTTGTATCCTATAATTCTGCTATAACTGCTTGGTAGTTCCAAGAATTTTTGTCAGTTCTATCAGATTTTATGCAAAAATGATTAAATAATTTACAAACAAAAATAGCTTTAATTCTTCCTTTCTCATTGGTGTACATTTTACTTCTTTTCCTTGTTGTATTACCTAGGACTTCTACTATAACATCAAAAAGGAGTGATATGAGAAGACACCCTTGTCATGTTCCCAATCTAAATTGGAAAGCTTCTAGGTTTTTTTTACTGTGAAGTATGATGTTAGCTTATAATTATTACAGATATTATTTATCAGCTTGAGGAGTATAACACTATTACTAATTTACAAAGATTTTTCTTGTTATGAAAGTTGGATTTTTTTCAAATATTTTTCTGCATCTATTACAAGATCATGTTATTTTTACTTTTTAGTTTGTTGATGTGATCTATCACATTGATTGTAACATGGTTAACCAGTCTTGCATAACTAGGATAAACCCTGTGTGTTTCTGGTATATAATTATTTTTATACATGATTGGATTAGATTTGCTAAAATTTTGGTGAGGATCTTTTCTTAAGAGTTATTTATTTATTTGAAAGTCGAAGTTACAAAGAGGGGAGAGATGGAGAGGGAGAGACAGAGAAATTTTATATCACTGGTTCACTCTCCAAATGCCCCCATTGCCAGGGCTGGGCCAGAAGGATGCCAGAAGGCAGAGTCTTCATCCAGGTTCCCAACATGGGTGGCAGGGACCCAAGCATTTTGTCCATCTTCTGCTCCTTTCCTAGCTGAATTAGTAGGGAAATGATTCAGAAATGGAGCAGCTGGGACTCAAACCAACACTCTAGTGAGATACTAGTTTCACAGTTAGTGGCTTAATCTGCTGCACCACAGCAGAAACCTCTTTTGAGGATCTTAGCACCTATATTTGTGAGAGATATTGGTTGCAATTTTCTTTTCTTGTAATGTCTTTATCTAGTTTGGTATTAAGATAATGTTGGACTCTGGCCTCAGAATCAGCCCTTAAGGCATTAGGATCTGGCTGAAGAGCCCATGAGAGTATTGTAGGCATGGAAAGCCAAGATACCATGGAAAAAAAAAAGACCTAAATGAAAGATCTCTGTGAGTGAGATCCCAGTGGAAAGAACGGGGCCATCAAAGAAGGAGGTACCTTTCTCCGAAGGGAGGAGAGAACTTCCACTTTGACTATGACCCTATCGGAATAAGATCAAAGTCAGCGAACTCTAAAGGCTTCCATAGCCCTGACAACTCATGACTAGAGCCTAGTGAGATTACTGACGCCATGAACAGGAGTGTCAAATTGTTAAATCAACAACAGGACTCACTGTGTACTTACATCTCACGTGGGATCTGTCCTTAATGTGTTGTCTAATGTGAAGTGATGCTATAACTAGTACTGAAACAGTATTTTTACACTTTGTGTTTTTGTGTGGGTACAAACTGATGAGGTCTTTACTAATTATATACTGAATTGATCTTCTGTCTATAAAGATAATTGGAAATGAAAAAAAACAACCTGGTGTTAAATTGGAAATGGCATAGAAAATTAATTAATTAAAAAAAATATTATGTAGGATCTCTGTCTTTAATGTGCTGTACACTGTTATTTAATGCTATAACTAGTACTCCAACGGTAGTTTTTTCACTTTGTGTTGCTATATGGGGCAAACTGTTGAAATCTTTACCTAATATATACTAAACTGATCTTCTGTATATAAAGAGAATTGAAAATGAATCTTGATGTGAATGGAAGGGGAGAGGGAGTGGGAAAGGGGAGGGTTGCGGGTGGGAGGGAAGTTATGGGAGGGGGGAAGCCATTGTAACCCATAAGCTGTACTTTGGAAATTTATATTCATTAAATAAAAGTTTAATAAATGAAAAAAAAAGATAATGTTGGGTTCTAGAATGAGTTAAGTAATCCTTATCTACTATTCTCAAAGAGATTGTAAAGAATTGTTATAATTTCTTCATTAGACATTGGGTGAGATTCACCAGTGAACCTATTTTGGTTCAGTGCTTTCTGGTTTGGAAGTTATTAATTATTAATTAAATTTCTTTAGTATATGCAGACTTATTCTGCTTGTCTTTCTTCTTGTGGGAATTTTGTCAGATTTCTTTCAAGAAATTGGCCTGTTTCATTTAGGATATCAAATCTGTGGTCATTAAATAGTTCATATTAATGTCCATTAGATCTGTAGTGATGCTCCTTTTCTCATTTCTAGTATCAGTGATGTGTGTCCTCTCCTTTTCTTTGCCTGGCAAAAGTCTTATTAATTTTTTTCAAAAAACTAGCTCTTTGGTTTTTTTAAATTTTATCTAATGATCTCCTATTAATCTTATTGATTTCTTCTGTCATTTGTATTATTCCTTATTTTAAAAAAAACACTTTATTTATTTGCTAGGCAGCCAGAAAGATAAAGGCCATACCACCCTGAACATGCCCGATCTCGTCTGATCTCGGAAGTTTAAACATTTTCATGGATAAAATATAAACCTCCACAAACTAGGCACAGAAAGAAAATATCTCAGAATTATAAAGGCTATTTATGACAAACCAATGACCAATATTATATGGAATGGGGAAAGCTGAAAGCATTTCCCTTCTGATCTGGAATAAGACAAAGATGTTCACTTTCCCTACTTTTAATCATAGAATACTGGAAAAATCAACAAGAGAAATTAGGGAGGAACAATAAGGGGCATCAAAAATGGAAAAGAGGAAGTCAAAATATGGAAAAGCCCAAACACTTCACAAAAAGCTGTCAGAACTAATAAACCAAATCAGTAAAGTTGTAGTATAGGTATAACAGCAGCTATTTTAATATGATAATGATGAATTCACTAAAATACAAATCAAGAAAGAAATCCCTTTCATAGTGACCTCAAAAAACACAAATATTTAGGAATCAGTTTAACCAAAAAAAACAGAAGATCTCTATAATGAAAATTACAAAATATTTATAAAAGAAATCATCAAAGACACAAAAAATGGAAAGATATTCTTTTTTCATGGGTTGGAAAAATCAGTATCATTAAAATATCTATAATTCTTAAAGCAAGCTACAGATTTAATGCAATCCCTAACAAAATACCAATGACATTTTTTACAGAACTAGAAACACAATCCTAAAATTCATATAGAATCACAAAAGACACAGAATAGGCAAAGTGATCCTGAGGGGGACAAAAAAAATCAAGCCAGAGGCATCACAATACCTGATTTCAAAGCATACTATCAAACTATAATAATTAAAACAGCATAATATTGTCATAAAAATTGACATAGACCAGATGCCCAGAAATTAATTGGAATACATACAGCCTAATGATTTCTGACAAAAGTGTTCAGACCTTACATTGGAATAAGGATAATCTCTTCAAAAAATGGTTGACAAAACTGGATATACATTTGTAGAAAAATGAAATTAGATCCAAATTTCTCACCATATAAAAAAATCCAGATGGATTAAAGAAGTAAATTGAAGATCTGAGACTCTGAAGTTTCTGAAGGAATATGTAGAGGAAACATTATAAGACATTGGTGTATGTAACAATGACTTCTTTTTTTTTTTTTTTTTTTTGACAGGCAGAGTGGACAGTGAGAGAGAGACAGAGAGAAAGGTCTTCCTTTTGCCGTTGGTTCACCCTCCAATGGCCGCCGCGGTAGGCGCGCTGCAGCCGGCGCACCGCGCTGATCCGATGGCAGGAGCCAGGTGCTTCTCCTGGTCTCCCATGGGGTGCAGGGCCCAAGAACTTGGGCCATCCTCCACTGCACTCCCTGGCCACAGCAGAGAGCTGGCCTGGAAGAGGGGCAACCGGGACAGGATCGGTGCCCTGACCGGGACTAGAACCCGGTGTGCCGGCGCCGCAAGGTGGAGGATTAGCCTAGTGAGCCGCAGCGCCGGCTTAACAATGACTTCTTGAATAAGATTCTCGAAGTATAGGCAACAAAGGCAAAACTAAACAAATGGTATTGTATCAAACTCAGAAGCCTCTGCCCAGCAAAGAAAATGATCAGCAGAATGAAGAAACATCTAACAAGATGGGAGAAAATATTTGCAAGCTACCTACAGGAAAACATGTTCAACACCACTTGCCATCAGGGAAATGCAGATCACAGACACAATGAGCTATCAATTCACACTAGTCGGGATGGTTAAAACTCTGTCAAGGATGTGGAGAAAGAAGAAAACTTATACACTGTTGGTGGGAATATAAAGTAGTGTAACCACTGTGGAAAATGGCATAGGGATTTCTTAAAACTACTAGAAATACACTTGCTGTATGATCCAGCAATCCCACTACTGGGTATATATAAGTTGTTTCAAAGAGATACCTGCACCACCATGTTTATAGCAGCACTGTTCATAGTAGCCAAAATACAGACTCAACAGAGGTGTCTACTATCATATGAATGGATAAAGAAAATATGCTATATATACACAATGAAATATTAATTAGCTATAAAAAGGAATGAAATTCTACAATTTTCAGCAAAATGAATGCTATGGGGGGGTCATCATATTGAGTGAAATGAGCCAGATATCTCATGTTCCTCCTTATATTTTGGAGCTAAATTTAAAAAGAATAAATATTTAAAAAAACAACAACAAAAAGAAATAAATGTGTGTGCCTGTATTGCTGTAAATATAGTTTTGTCACACTTTGTTTTATACATTTGTTAAACCAATGGTTAAGAATGTTATACTACTATAGTGATATTGATCTGTGATTACTTTAAAATGTAATGTATACAGGTGAAAGATTTTGGTGGAGCATTAAGCCCATGACTGTAATGTAATTTAAAAAAATTTTTTTATTTTTATTTTTTTTGACAGGCAGAGTGGACAGTGAGAGAGAGAGAGACAGAGAGAAAGGTCTTCCTTTTGCCGTTGGTTCACCTTCCAATGGCCACCGCGGCTGGCGCACCGCACTGATCTGAAGCCAGGAGCCAGGTGCTTCTCCTGGTCTCCCATGGGGTACAGGGCCCAAGCACTTGGGCCATCCTCCACTGCACTCCCGGGCCACAGCAGAGAGCTGGCCTGGAAGAGGAGCAACTGGGACAGAATCTGGTGCCCCGACCGGGACTAGAACCCGGTGTGCTGGCGCCACAGGTGGAGGATTAGCCTATTGAGCTGCGGTGCCGGCCTGTAATGTAAATTAAGAATATGTTATCTGACAGAGAGAGAGAGGGAGTGAGGGAGAGAGAGAGACCAAGGAAAGAACGGAGGAAGGGAGGGAGGGAGAGAAGAAGGGAAGGAGGGGAGAGATAGAGAGAAGGAAGGAAGAACAGAAAGAAAGAGAGAGAGAGGAAAGAGAGGGAGAGGAAAGAAAGAAAGAAAGAAAGAAAGAAAGAAAGAAAGAAAGAAAGAAAGAAAGAAAGAAAGAAAGAAAGAAAGAAAGAAAACAGAAAAAGGGAGGGAGGGAGGGAGGGAGGGAGGGAAGGAAGGAAGGAAGGAAGGAAGGAAGGAAGGAAGGAAGGAAGGAAGGAAGGAAAGAAAAACAAAGACTGGCTCTGTGGTGTAGCAGGTAAAGCTATCGCCTACCATATGGATGTCGTTTCAAGTGACAGCTACTCCACTTCCAATCCAGCTATCTACTATTGTCTGGGAAAGCAGCGGAATATGGCCCAAGTGCTTGGGCCCCTGCACCCGCATGGGAGACCTGGAAGAGGCTCCTGACTTTGGATCAGCCCAGCTCCGGCTGTGGTAGGCATTTGGAGAGTGAACAAGTGGACAGAAGATTCCTTTCTCTCTCTCTCTCTCGCTCTCGCTCTCGCTCTCGCTCTCTCTCTCTCTCTCCCCCTTTGCCTCTCTTTAACTCTGCCTTTCAAATAAATACATAAACAGATCTAAAAAAAGAAAGGAAGAAAGAAAGAAAAACAGAAAAGTAAAAGAAGTTTAGCAAGGGTGGGAGAGAAAGACACTTCTTTATATTCTTTGAACTGGAATTGTACTTATAAACTATATTGACTTTGTTAAAAAATTTTAAAATTAAATTTAAATAGTTTGTGGGAAAATGTAATTCAAAGATAAGTTTATTTTGGTGAAAAAATTTTGATATCCATGCATGCATAATTTTTTCATACTATGCATTTTCATAACTTTTTGCAGATTCTTAGCCTTTTATTGCTGGATGAATTTGTCTACAGATGTCAATTCAATCCAGTTGACTGAGGGTGTTTTTGAACTCAACTACATCCTCAGTGATTTTCTGCCTTCACTTTAGAAGGTACAGGGCACAGAATTTCAGGTTGATGGTTTTGTTCTTTGAACACTTTATAAATATTTCACTTCACACTCCTCTTATTTTCATAACATCTGGAAAGAAGTTGGTTGTAATTCTTAACTTTGTTTTGTTGGACCTCTCAGTTGCAGAGATGCCCACTTGCTCGGGAGGATGCCCAAAGATCCAGACTCCAGACCAGTTGATGCAAAAAGCACGAGGTTTTTATTGAACGTTTGTGCAAACGGGCCCCCACCTCAGGTAGTGAGGAGCCCTGAGCGGCAGTTTCACAAAGGTTTATATAGGCAACGAATTAGCATATTCCTAATGCGCATGCGTAGGATTGGTCAGTTCAGAGGGACCATTAGCATATGGGAGAATGCTGGTGAAGAATGCTGGTGGAGAGTGCTGGTGGAAAATGCAGAGGTGGCACGGGATTGGCTGGTTCGGAGGGACAATTAGCATACCGGAGAATGCTGAGGGAGAGTGCTGAGGTGTTACAGGATTGGCCGGTCGCAGTGACATCATAAGTGCGCACCTAGAGACTCTCCGAAGGGGAGGGGCAGCTCTGCTTTGGGCGCGCCCAGAGGTTTCCCGGAGGGGAGGGGCAGTTCTGCTCTGGGCATGCCTAGAGGTTCTTTGAAGGGGATTGACTTTTCCTTCCCAGAGAATGTCCTGCCCGCTAGACTCTGGGGAACATCTAACCTCTTAAGAAGCCCCTGATATTTGCCCAGGCCTAGTTTCTTGTCCCTCTCCCCCATAAGGGTCCTTCAGTTTTTCTCAGGTAATGTGCCTTTTCCCTCTGGTTTGTTTCAGGATTTTCTTTTTATCTTTGATCTTCTGTAGTTTGAAGATGATTTGCTATATATCCAGGGCTCTCTAGTTGACCGACTTTTCCAGGAATCGTTTCTCCATTTTGGGCCAACTGGCATCAAATATGAGACTCAGACACTGTGTTATGCTCAAACAATTCATCCTCATAGATCTCTTAAAAAAATAAAAAGCAGGATCAGGTTGGGGACATAGGGCAAAGGGTTGCCAATCTGGAGATCATTATTAGAGTTTAGGAGATTATTTCTCCTTTTATATCTATATTTAATCTGGATCAGCTACCATGTGTTTCTTTTATAAAGGCAATTAAATATATTCTCATAAGGGTAAACTTTGCTTTAAGGTTCATGCAAGTTGCATCAGTATGGTGGTGATCTTGTCTCTAGGGCAACCAGTGTTTTTAGTTCCTGTTGTCATAGAGACCTAGTAATCTCCAGATTTGGTTGCTATGAGGGTCTGGGGAGTCTCATCCTGGTGGGGACGCTGCAAAATCCCCAGTTCTGGTTGTCATGGATATCTATAAAGTCCCCTGGGTAGCATTACTAACTATCATTAAGTGACATGTAGTAATGACCTTGTAAGATGCTTAATTAGATATTTTTGCTCTCAAGACTCATATAACCATGAAATGTCACTTAGAACATCCCACGTATGCCTAGGTGCAGTTTTGTAGATTATTTCTCTTCCTCTTTATTTCTTGTGTGTGTGTGTGTGTGCATGTATGGCATTTATTCTGATTGCTGTTCTCTGAGTTTCCTGACTCCAGTTGGTTTCTGACATTAATCTGGGGAAAATTCTCAGTAATTGTTGTTACAACTAATTTTTGTTCCTTTTTCTCTTCTTCTCTCATGATATTCTTGTTATGCACATGTTAGATCTTTTGTATTATCTCATGCTTCTTGTGTGTTCTGTTATTTTTTTCTTTTGAAGCTTTATTCTCTTTTTGTTTAAATCTGAGGTTTTTGTTGATATCTCCTTAAGCTAACTCATTCTTCAAACATGTCCAATATACTAATAAGCCTACAGAAAACATTCTTCATTTCTGTAACAATGCTTGCTTATCTCTAGCATTTCTTTCTTGTTCTTTTTCAGAGTTTTTATCTCTGTAATGTTGCATGCATCTCTGTTCTGTTTACTTTATTCATTAGATCTCTCAGTACTCTGATTATTTTGTTTTATCTCTCAGTACACTGATTATTTTGTTTTAAATTTCTGGTCTCATTATTCCAGTATTTCTTTCCTGTTTGCTTCTGAAACATGATTTGTCTCTTCAAAATGTGTCTTTTACCTTTTAATATGCCTCATAATTTTTATTACAGTAGGATATGTTTAACAGGTAAAATGCACCATGTAAAAATAACTGCAACAAATAGACCTGTAATAACACAGTAAAAAGGTGTGGGGGAAGGAAGCATTCGAAAGCTTTATGGTTAGGTCTTGGTATTTTAGTGAGCCTATACCTCTGGACTGTGAACTTCACAAGCCCTCTCAGGCTCTTCGCACCCTCTACCTATATGGCTAGAATGGGCTAGATTTGTGTCTTTCTCTTTTCCGGTATGAAAGGCTAGAATTGGCTGATTTGGGTATTTCCCTTACCCAAGACAGTCAGGCACTGGTAAAATACCAACCAATTTGGTTGAGATTAAGCAGTTTCTCCTGAGAGGCAGCCTAAGAAGAGAGTAGCATTATGTCTTTATTAATTAACAAACTAACACATGAATATAATGTTTTCCTTATACTTTTGGCTCATAATTTTTTTAAAGATTCTATTTATTCACCTGAGAGGTAGAGTTAAAAATAGAGACAGGAAGAAACATAGACAGAGATCTTCCCTCCACTGAGTTCACTCCCCAAATGGCTACAACAGCCAGAGCTGGGCCAATCCGAAGGCAGGAGCCAGGACCTTCCTCCAGGTCTGCCATGTGAGTGTGGGGGCCCAAGCACTTGGGCCATCCTCTACTGCTTTCCCAGGCCATAGCAGAGAGATGGATTGGAAGAGGACCAACCGGAACTTGAATGGGTACCCGTATAGAATGTCGGCACCATAGGTGGAGGCTTAGCCTACTACACCAGAGCACTGTGGCTCATATTCTTAAATATCCCTTCATATGAAAATTTTATAATAAAATTTTAACAAAAAAATGTAGAAAAATTGCTCATACTTCCCCCTAACATTTATTTTCAAAGCTTTATTGAGCTTCAAATTTTATTTTAGGCACTATCCTATACATTTTTCAAATTTTCATATTTGGGAAAACGTATTTTTTATCTTTTGTATGTGATTAAAATTTCATAAGATTTTGCCAATGAACTAACCTAAAATATCCTTTGACTTACTGAAATCCATTAATTAATGTGGCCTAGATTCAGGTCATCTTCATCAATTTTGGTGGCACTCATATCAAATTAGCAAGAATGCAAAATATGTCTCAATCTGTCCACATGATGAACCATTCTTTATTAATTGGGTTATTAAATAATCCAAAAGCCTAATACATTATTTCTACTAAAATTTTATGCTAGAAATTATTCTATGATGGGATGGTAGCAATAACTTCATTATGTAAGAGCATGATCACAAGTAATATAAATACAAAGATCAAAAGATCCATACAACTAGTCCAAGTAATCATCTTCAGTTCACAACTGATCACACTGATAGGTCTAAGAGTCAAAGGGATCACACAAACAAGACTAGTGTCTGCTAATACTAACTGATAGAATCAAAAAGGGAGAGAATGATCCAACATGGGAAGTGGGATACACAGCAGACCCATAGAATAGCAGATGTCCTAAATAGCACTCTGGCCTCAGAATCAGCCCTTAAGGCATTCAGATATGGTTGAAGAGCCCATGAGAGTATTGTAGGCATGGAAAGCCAAGACACTCTGGAAAAAAAAAAAACTAAATAAAAGATCTCTGTGAGTGAGATCCCAGTGGAAAGAACGGGGCCATCAAAGAAGGAGGTACCTTTCTCTGAAGGGAGGAGAGAACTTCCACTTTGACTATGACCCTGTCAGAATAAGATCGAAGTCAGCGAACTCAAAAGGCTTCCATAGCCTTCTCAACTCATGACTAGAGCCTAGGGAGATTACTGACGCCATAAACAAGAGTGTCAAATTGTTAAGTCAACAACAGGAGTCACTGTGTACTTTTGTCTCATGTGGGATCTGTCCTTAATGTATTGTCCAATGTGAAGTAATGCTATAACTAGTACTAAAACAGTATTTTTACACTTTGTGTTTCTGTGTGGGTGCAAACTGATGAAATCCTTACTTAGTATATACTGAATCAATCTTCCATATATAAAGATAATTGAAAATGAAAAAAAAAAACTTGATTTTAAATTGGAAATTGCATAGAAAATTAATCAATTTTTAAAAAATATCCTGTGGGATCTCTGTCCTTAGTGTGCTGTACATTGTGATTTAATGCTATAACTAGTACTCCAACAGTATTTTTTTACTTTGTGTTGCTATATGGGGGCAAACTGTTGAAATCTTTACCTAATATATACTAAACTGATCTTCTGTATATAAAGAGAATTGAAAAATGAATCTTGATGTGAATGGAAGGGGAGAGGGAGTGGGAAAGGGGAGGGTTGCGGGTGGGAGAGAAGTTTGGCAGGGCAGGGGGAAAGCCATTGTAATCCATAAGCTATACTTTGGAAATTTATATTCATTAAATAAAAGTTTAAAAAAAGATCCATACAAAATGGAATTAAATGATGTTTATTTTCATGAAAAATACTTTTGAAGTGCATGCATAATTATTTTGTAACACACAATTCCCATAAACTTTTTGAAGTCCCTTTCTATATTTCACAGAAGTCAAACCAAATTCACTCCTAACTCAATTTCTCTTTAGTAAGATCCCAAAAATATGCCTGACAACTCAATGCCACCTGACATGACAAATATGAGAGTGGAGGTTGGAGCAGAAGGAAATGGGAGTCTTCATGAATTGAAGTTAGATTACTTGTTTTTCAAAAATTACCAAAACTTTTTGAGTACATGAATATGTGCTAGAGACACTCCCAGGATCTTGAAGGCTCCATTACAGGTGAAGTTCATCCTTCATTTGCTTCCTAGAGGATCATCTGTAAAGATTTGCCTAATCTTGCTAATTTGCCTGATTAATCCACTAGAGAAATGTTGGTTTTTCACCTTAATAATCCCAGCTGCCTTAGAAACAATTAATAGTAAGCTCTTGATAAATATTGAATGGTTAAAATGAATTATACTCTAAACTAAAATAAGATGCAGTAATACAATCAGTGATTCTTCAATTAGTCATGTGACAAAAATATAGAGAAAAAATTTTAAATACATAAGTAATATAATATAAAGATAGGTCATATTCTTTTGAGCCAGGGTATCTTGCCCAATATGGTAAAAACTGTGTGTCTCAATTATTTCTGTGCCTCAGTTTCATCTTCTGAAAATGAGATGGTATGCTACTAATACTACAAATTTACCATGTAAGGTTGTGATGATTATATGTACTAATACATATAAAATGCTCCAACAATTTAAATAATATTAATCATTTGTTATGTGTACAATCTTTAGTTTTCAATACTCTCCCTGTTTCTAAAAATATTTTAAGATTGCACGAATAAAATACCCCTTCAAATGTTAAAACACAATTAATATCTGGATAATCAAAATGATGTGTGAACTAAGGAAAAGAAAAATAATAACAGCCATGGTTTAAATTAGTAAATGAAATAAAAAGATGTTATGGGAAAGGTCCCTCATTCTTGGTAGAAGCAGGAAGTAAATCTGGTTTTATGGATCCTACAGAGCAGACCAATTCAGTTGAAGAATATTTTGCAGATACTGCATAAGCAGAAAAGTACAAGGAAAAATATCTGTACTTGAGTCTCAAAAACTTGTCCATCTTTTTAATCCCCTTCAGATCTTTCATCATGGAGAAGTGTTTAGATTAATCAAGTGTTCTCAGCAGAACTCTGCCCAGTGATTGGCAAAAATCTGTCAGTCAGGTGCTGACAGTGATTGGGAAGCTCCTTATGATTCTGTGGTGTTAACAGGAGGGAAGGCAGAAAAATTGGCATCGAAACCTAATGATGAGCAAACTTTAAAGTTATTTTGTATGCTTCACTGGTATCAATAAAGATGAAAAATTTTATAAAACTGGATATTTTCATTGTACTATCCCAAAGGATCTTCAAAAGCTACAATATATTTACTACCAGAATTGTAATTATTTATTCTGAAAAAGAAATTGAAGAAATTCCTGTTATCCTTTTACTATTGTTGTTGCAAATTTTCTTTTTTAATTTTTGACAGTTTTTTGTATATTTCTTTTTTTATTAAACTTTTATTTAATGAATATAAATTTCCAAAGTACAGCTTATGGATTACAATGGCTTTCCCCCTCCCATAACTTCCCTCCCACCCGCAACCCTCCCCTTTCCCATTCCCTCTCCCCTTCCATTCACATCAAGATTCATTTTCAATTCTCTTTATATACAGAAGATCAGTTTAGTATATATTAAGTAAAGATTTCAACAGTTTGCCCCCATATAGCAACACAAAGTGAAAAAATACTGTTGGAGTACTAGTTATAGCATTAAATAACAGTGTACAGCACATTAAAGACAGAGATCCTACATGATATTTTTTGAAAATTGATTAATTTTCTATGCCATTTCCAATTTAAAACCAAGTTTTTTTTTTCCATTTCCAATTATCTTTATATACAGAAGATCGATTCTGTATATAATTAGTAAAGATTTCATCAGTTTGCAACCACACAGAACATAAAGTGTAAAATACTGTTTTAGTACTAGTTATAGCATCACTGCACATTAGACCACACATTAAGGACAGATCCCACATGAGATGTAAGTACACAGTGAGTCCTGTTGCTGATTTAACAATTGACACTCTTGTTTATGGCGTCAGTAATCTCACTAGGCTCTAGTCATGAGTTGCCAAGGCTATGGAAGCCTTTAGAGTTCGCTGACTTTGATCTTATTCCGATAGGGTCATAGTCAATAACTTTTGACAAAGGAGCCAAATAAAGCCCTGGAACAAAAAGTAACTCTTCAACAAATGATGCTGGGTAAATGGGAGCTCTGCTTGCAGAAATATGAAACAAGACCCCTACCTTATACCTTACACAAAATCCACTCTTAATTAATCAAAAACCTAAATCTATGACTTGTTACCATCTAATTACTAGAGAACACTGAGGGAAACTCTGTAAGGCATTAGCATAGGCAAATACTTCTTCGAAAAGATGCTGGAAGCACAGAAAATCAAAGGCAAAATTGACAAATGGGATTCCATCAAGCTGAGAAGCTTCTGCCCTGCATGAGAAATCAGCGAAGTAAAGAGGCAACTTACAGAATGGGAGAATATATTTGCAAACTATGCAACTGTATTAGAATTAACATAAAAAATCTATAAAGAACTCAAGAAATTTTTTTTTTGACAGGCAGAGTGGATAGTGAGAGAGAGAGACAGAGAGAAAGGTCTTCCTTTTTGCCATCGGTTCACCCTCCAATGGCCGCTGCGGCCGGCGCATCGTGCTGATCCGAAGCCAGGAGCCAGGTGCTTCTCCTGGTCTCCCTTACGGGTGCAGGGCCCAAGGACTTGGGCCATCCTCCACTGCCTTCCTGGGCCATAGCAGAGAGCTGGCCTGGAAGAGGGGCAACTGGGATAGAATCCGGCACCCGACCAGGACTCAAACTCGGTGTGCCGGCGCTGCAAGGCGTAGGATTAGCCTGTTAAGCCACGGTGCCGGCCCCAAACTATTTTATGAGTTCCAATAGTTTCTCAGTGGAAGTAGAGTCTTTTGGATCCCCTATATATAGGATCATGTCATCTGCAAATAAAGATAGTTTGATTTCCTCCTTCCAATTTGTATCCCTTTGATTTCTTCTTTTTTTTTTTTTGCCTAATGGCTCTGGCTAAAAATTCCAGGACTATATTAAATAGCAACGGCAAAAGTGGGCATCATTGTCTGGTTCCAGATCTTATGAGGAATACTTCCAGCTTTTTCCTATTCAATAGGATGTTGGCTGTAGGTTTGTCATAAATTGCTTTGATTCTGATGAGGAATGTTTCTTCTATACCCAATTTGTTTAAGATTTTCATCGTGGAGGAAAGGATGTAGTATTTTTCAAATACTTTCTCTGCATCCATTGACATAACCCTATGGTTTTTGTTCTTCAGTTTGTTAAAGTGATGTATCACATTTATTGATTTGCAGATGTTGAACCATCCCTGCATACCAGGGATAAATCCCATTTGGTCTGGGTGAATTGTCTTTCTGATATGTTGTTGGATTCAATTGGCTCATATTTTTGAGGACTTTTGCAACTATATTCATTAGGGATATTGGTCTATAGTTCTCTTTTTCTGTTGTGTCTTTTTTTCAGTTTAGAAATTAAAGTTATGCAGGCTTCATGGAAGGAGTTTGAGAGGATTCCTCCCTTTCCATTATTCTGAATAGCTTAAGAAGAATATGAGTAGTTCTTAAATATCTGGTAGAACTCACCAGTGAAGTCAGCCAGTCCTGAGCTTTTCATTGCTGGAAGGGTCTTTAATACTGATCATTTTAGATCTTGATTATTGGTCTCTTTAGATTTTCTATGTCTTCATGATTCATTTTGGTACACTGTATGTATCCAGAAATCTAATCATTTCTTCTAGATTTCCCAATTTGTTGGCATACAGTATCTGTTTGAGTACATGTTTTCAGTTCTTTAGGCTATATACTAAGGAGTAGAATTTTTGAGTCATATGGTAACTCTATGTTGACCATTTTCATTTATTCATTTTTAAAATTATATAGACTTAAGGACAGAGAGAAAGGGAGAGACAGACAGAGAGATCTACCATTTGGTGGCTCACCCCTAAAATGCTACAACTGCTCAACCTGGACCAGACCAAAGCCAGGAGCCAGGAGCTTCCTCCAGGTGTCCCATGTAGATGCAGGGTCCCACACCCTTGGGCCATTTTGCCCTCCTTTTTCAGGCACATTAGCATGGAGCTGGATTATAAGCAGAGCAGCCAGGAGTAGATCTACTACCATTATGGGATGAGGCTATTGCAGGTGGCAGCTTAAACTGCTATGCCACAATGCTGGCACCTATGTTGAACTGTTGCAGGTGGCAGCTTAAACTGCTATTCCACAGTGCTGGCACTTATGTTGAACTTTCTGAAGAACCACCAAATTGTCCTCTATGGCCTGAGCATTTTGCATTCTCACCAGCAATGCACAAGTGTTCCACATCCTCACAATATTTATCTTCTGTATTTCTTTTTAAACAAAAACCATAGCCATTCTAGTAGATGTAATGTAGTACATAATTGTGATTTTGATTTGCATTTCCCTACTGACTAAGAATAGAACATCTTTTTTTGTGTTTATTAGCATTTGTTTTTCTTCTTAGGACAAATGACTATTCAAATCCCTTGCCCACCATAAAACAATTTTGTTTTGTTTTGTTTTAGTGTTAAGTTTTTAGAGCACTTTCTATTTCCTGGGATATTCAATCTTTATCATATATATGTATGTATATACATATATGATTTATGGTATTTTCTTCCATTTGTAAGTTGTCTTAATTTCTTGGTGATGTAACTTTGGCTTTTGAAGAATAGCACTTATATTTTTCTCTTTTGGATAAATACTAATCATGTCAGTAATTGAAAATGCTATAACAGGAATAGATTTTCCTCTCAACTAATTCATTATTCTTAATGTATAAAACATTAATTAACCTTGTTTCTGGAATATATAAATAAAAGCTGGTTTTAATGAGAATTATCTCTGTAATAAAATTTTTTCGATCAAAAAGATGAGAGCAGAGAAACACAGAACATTTGTTTCCCTTACAGAAAGCTTTTCTCACCTAGGCAATCATTGACACTATTGGAATTAAGAGTGATGCATTGAAGAGGGTGTATTTTATTGGAAAAAGGAATCATAAGCTTAATGAAAAGTAAAGGTATTACATCAGCAAATTCAAGGGAATATGCACTAGTTCATAATATATAAGAGTACTTCAAAAAGTTTGTGGAACAAGAGTTAAAATTATAAGTTTAAAGCTAGAAATAGGGTTACTATATGATCCACCAATCCTACTACTGGGGAGACATCCAAAGAAATGAACACATTGTTTCAAACAGATATCTGTATCACCATCTTTATAGCATCATTGTCCTCAATAATCAAAATATTGAACCAACCAAGTTGTCCATCATCATATGAATGAATAAAGAAAATAGATAAAATGTAATGACTTGATCAGCCCTTGTCCTGACTGTCAAGGAACAACTTACTACTTTATTCCTTTTAGTATTTTTTTGTTCTACTTAATACTATTGGTTGAACTCTTTAATTAACACACAATTATTCTTAGGTGTTTAAATTTAACTGAAAAGTGATCCCTGTTAAATATAAGAGTGGGAATAAGAGAGGGAGGAGATGTGCAGTTAGGCACATGCTCAATCAGACTTAACCTTAATGGTAGAGTTAGAAATGTGCCAGGGGATTCCAATTCAATTCCATCAAGGTGGCATGTACCAATGCCATCTCATTAGTCAAAGTGATCAATGTCAATTCATAATTGATCATAATGATAGGATTAAGAGTCAGAGAGATCACATAAACAAGACTAGTGTCTGCTAATACTAACCGATAGAATTAAAAAGGAGAGAACAATCCAACATGGGAAGCGGGATACACAGCAGACTCATAGAATGGCAGATGTCTTAAACAGCACTTTGGCCTCAGAATCAGCCCTTAAGGCATTTGGATCTGGCTAAAAATCCCATGAGAGTATTTCAGGCATGGAAAACCAAGACACTCTGGCAAAAAAAATAAATAAATAAAATAAATAAAATAAATAAAAAATAAAAAATAAAAAAAAAACCTAAATGAAAGATCTCTGTGAGTAGATCCCAGCAGAAAGAACGGGCCATCAAAGAAGGAGGTACCTTTCTCTGAAGGGAGGAGAGAACTTCCACTTTGACTATGGCCTTTTCTAAATAAGATTGAAGTCGGCAAATTCAAAAGGCTTCTATAGCCTTGGCAACCCATGACAAGAGCCTAGGGAGATTACTGACGTCATAAACAAGAGTGTCAATTGTTAAATCAACAGCAGGAGTCACTGTGCACTTTCTCCCCACATAGGATCTCTGTCCTTAATGTGATGTACTATATGAAGTAACAGTATAACTAGTACTGAAATAGTACTTTATACTTTATGTTCTGTGTGGGTGCAAACTGTTGAAATCTTTACTTAGTATATACTAAATTGATCTTCTGTATATAAAGATAATTGAAAATGTATTTTTATGAAGAATGGATGGGAGAGGGAGTGAGCGATGGGATTGTTGTGGGTGGGAGGGAGGTTATGGGGGGAAAAAGTAGCTATTATCCAAAAGTTGCAGTTTGGAAATATATATTTATTAAATAAAAGTTAAAAATGCAATGTAATATTATTCAGCTATAAAACAGTAAAGTTCTATCATTTTCAGCAAAGCAGTTGGAATTGGAGGACATCGTGTTCAGTAAATTAAGCCAGATACAGAAAGACAAATACCAGGTGTTCTCTTTTATATGTGAGAGCTGAACTTTAAGAGCGAAGAGCAGGAGGAGAAGGAGGGAGGAGGAGAAAAATAAGAAGGAAGAGGAAGAGGAGGAGGAGGAGGGGAGGAGGACAGAGAGAGAGAGATAGTTTATAGGAAATATATAGTTTAGGTGATGTTGTGACTTTTTGTTTTAAAGGCAGTGTTAGACAGTGAGAGAGAGAGAGAGAAAGGTCTTCCTTTTCCGTTGGTTCACCCCCCAAGTGGCTGCTATGGCTAGTGCATTGCAGCTGGCACTGCGCCGATCCGAAGCCAGGAGCTAGGTGCTTCCTCCTGACCTCCCATGCGGGTACAAGGGCCCAAGCAATTGGGCTATCCTCCACTGCCTTCCCGGGCCACAGCAGAGAGACGAACTGGAAGAGAAGAAACAGGGACCGAACTGGCGCCCCAACTGGGACTAGAACCCAGTTCTAGCGGAGGATTAACCTAGTGAGCCACGGTGCCGGCTGATGTGCCTTTTAAAATTTATTTTATATGAATGAAATTGTACCTCTTTTCCTTTGATTATTGTATATAGCCCTTGCCTATTTTTCTGCTGGATTCAGGTTATTTTAATCTCCTTTTTTTTTAGATTTATTTGTTTTTTTTTTATTTAATGAATATAAATTTCCAATGTAAAGCTTATGGATTACAAAGGCTTCCCCCTCCACAACTTCCCCCCCACCCACAACCCTCCCCTTTCCAACTCGCTCTCCCCTTCCATTCCCATCAAGATTCATTTTCAATTCTCTTTATGTACAGAAAATCAATTTAGTATATATAAAGATTTCAACAGTTTGCCCTCACATAGCAACACAAAGTGAAAAAATACTGTTGGAGTACTAGTTATAGCATTAAATAACAGTGTACATCACATTAATGACAGAGATTCTGCAAGATATTTTTTTTAAAAAGATTGATTATTTTTCTATGTAATTTCCAATTTAAAACAAAGGTTTTTTTTTCATTTTCAATTATCTTTATATAAAGAAGATCGATTTAGTATATACTAAGTAAAGATTTCATCAGTTTGCACCCACACAGAAACACAAAGTGTAAAAATACTGTTTTAGTACTGGCTATATCATTACTTCACCTTGGACCACCTATTAAGGACAGATCCCACATGGGACGTAAGTACACAGTGACTCCTGATGTTGATTTAACAATTTGACACTCTTGTTTATGGCGTCAGTAATCTCCCTAGGCTCTAGCCATGAGTTGCCGAGGCTATGGAAGCCTTTAGGGTTCACCGACTTCGATCCTATTCCGACAAGGCCATAGTCAAAGTGGAAGTTCTCTCCTCCCTTCAGAGAAAGGTACCTCCTACTTTGATGGCCCCATTCTTTCCACTGGGATGACACTCGCTGAGATCCTTCATTTAGGTCTTCTTCTTCATCTTCCTTTTTTTCCCCCAGCGTGTCTTGGCTTTCCATGCCTAAAATACTCTCATAGGCTCTTCAGCCAGATTCAAACATTAAAGATCTCTATGATGAAAATGAAAAAACCTTAAAGAAAGAAATAGAAGAGGATACCAAAAAATGGAAAAATCTTCCATGCTCATGGATTGGAAGAATCAACATCATCAAAATGTCCATTCTCCCAAAAGCAATTTACAGATTCAATGCAATACCGATCAAAATACCAAAGGCATTCTTCTCAGATCTGGAAAAATGATGCTGAAATTCATATGGAGACACAGGAGACCTCGAATCGCTAAAGCAATCTTGTACAACAAAAACAAAGCCAGAGGCATCACAATACCAGATTTCAGGACATACTACAGGGCAGTAGTTATCAAAACAGTATGGTACTGGTACAGAAACAGATGGGTAGACCAATGGAACAGAATAGAAACACCAGAAATCAACCCAAACATCTACAGCCAACTCATATTTGATCAAGGATCCAAAACCAATCCCTGGAGTAAGGACAGTCTATTCAATAAATGGTGCTGGGAAAATTGGATTTCCACGTGCAGAATCATGAAGCAAGATCCCTACCTGTCACCTTACACAAAAATTCACTCAACATGGATCAAAAACTTAAATCTACAACCAGACACCATCAAATTATTAGAGAGCATTGGAGAAACCCTGCAAGATATAGGCACAAGTAAAGACTTCTTGGAAAATACCCCAGGAGCACAGGCAGTCAAAGCCAAAATTAACTGTTAGGATTGCATCAAACTGAGAAGTTTCTGTACTGCAAAAGAAACAGTCAGGAAAGTGAAGAGGCAACCGACAGAATGGGAAAAAATATTTGCAAACTACGCAACAGATAAAGGGTTGATAACCAGAATCTACAAAGAAATCAAGAAACTCCACAACATCAAAACAAACAATCCACTTAAGAGATGGGCCAAAGACCTCAACAGACATCTTTCCAAAGAGGAAATCCAAATGGCCAACAGACACATGAAAAAATGTTTAAGATCACTAGCAATCAGGGAAATGCAAATCAAAACCACAATGAGGTTTCACCTCACCCCGGTTAGAATGGCCCACATTCAGAAATCAACCAACAATAGATGCTGGAGAGGATGTGGGGAAAAAAGGACACTAACCCACTGTTAGTGGGAATGCAAACTGGTTATGTCGCTATGGAAGTCTGTCTGGAGATTCCTCAGAAACCTGAATATAACCCTACCATTCAACCCAGCCATCCCACTCCTTGGAATTTACCCAAAGGAAATTAATTTGGCAAACAAAAAAGCCATCTGCACATTAATGTTTATTGCAGCTCAATTCACAATAGCTAAGACCTAGAACCAACCCAAATGCCCATCAACAGTAGACTGGATAAAGAAACTATGGGACATGTACTCCATAGAATACTATACAGCAGTCAAAAACAATGAAACCCAGTCATTTGCAATAAGATGGAGCAATCTGGAAAGCATCATGCTAAGTGAATTAAGCCAGTCCCAAAGAGACAAATATCATTTGTTTTCCCTGATCGGCGACAACTAACTGAGCACCAAAGGGTAACCTGTTGAAGTGTAATGGACACTACAAGAAATAGTGACTTGATCAGCTATGGTGCTGACTGTTGATGTACAATGTAATACTTTATCCATTTTAGTATTTTTTTGTGAGCTCTGTAAATAACACACAATTATTCTTAGGTGTTTAAATTTTAACTGAAAAGGGATCCCGTTTAAATATAAGAATGAGAAAAAGAGAGGGAGGAGATGTACAATAGGGGACATGCTCAATTGGATTTGCCCCAAATGATGGAGTTAGAAAAGTTCCAGGGGATTCCAATACAATCCCATCAAGGTGGCATGTACCAATGCCATCTCATCAGCCCAGGTGATCAATTTCAGTTCACAACTGATCACACTGATAGATCTAAGAGTAAGGGGGAGACACAGCAGACTCATAAAATGACAGATGTCCTAAATAGCACTCTGGCCTCAGAATCAGCCCTTAAGGTATTTGTTTGTTTTAAAAGCAGAGTTCCAGAAAGGCAGAGAGGAGAGACAGACAGAGAGAGAGAGAGAGAGAGAGAGAGAGAGAGAGAGAGAGAAGCAAGAGAGAGACAGAGGTTTTCCATCCACTGGTTCACTCCCCAGATGGTTGCTGATCTGAAGCCAGGAGCTAGGAGCTTCTTTCCAGTCTCCCATGCAGGTGTAGGGGCCCAAGGAATTGGGCCATATTCCACTGCTTTCCCATGTTATAGAAGAGAGCTGGATCATAAGTGGAGCAGGTAAGACTCAAACCGGTGTCCATATGTGATGCTGGCACTGAAGGTGGCAGCTTTATCCACTACACCACAATACCATCCCCTACCCCTTACTTGTTGAACTCTTATTCGGTTAAGCCAGCAAACCTCAACAGCAGATGCTGGAGAGGATGTGGGGAAAAAGGGACACTAACCCACTGTTAGTGGGAATGCAAACTGGTTAAGCCACAATGGAAGTCTGTCTGGAGATTCCTCAGAAACCTGAACATAACCCTACCATACAACCCAGCCATCCCACTCCTTGGAATTTACCCAAAGGAAATTAATTTGGCAAACAAAAAAGCCATCTGCACATTAATGTTTATTGCAGCTCAATTCACAATAGCTAAGACCTGGAACCAACCCAAATGCCCATCAACAGTAGACTGGATAAAGAAATTATGGGACATGTACTCCATAGAATACTATACAGCAGTAAGAAACAACGAAACCCAGTCATTTGCAACAAGATGGAGGAATCTGGAAAATATCATACTGAGTGAATTAAGCCAGTCCCAAAGAGACAAATATCATTTGTTTTCCCTGATCGGCGACAACTAACTGAGCACCAAAGGGGAAACCTGTTGAAGTGAAATGGACACTATAAGAAACAATGACCTGATCAGCTCTTGTCCTGAATCTAGATGTACAATGTAATACTTTATCCTTTTTAATATTTGTTGTTGTTGTTGTTGTTCTAGTACTAGTGGTTGAACTCTGTAATTAACACACAATTATTCTTAGGTGTTTAAATTTTAACTGAAAAGTGATCCCTGTTAAATTTAAGAGAGGGAGGAGATGTACAATTTGGGACATGCTCAATCGGACTTGCCGCAAATGGTGGAGTTAGAAATGTGCCAGGGGATTCCAACACAATCCCATCAAGGTGGCATGTACCAATGCCATCTCACTAGTCCAAGTGATCAATTTCAGCTCACAACTGATGGCTCTGATAGGTCTAAGAATCAAAGGGATCACACAAACAAGACTAGTTTCTGCTAATACTAACTGATAGAATTAAAAAGGAAGAGAAGGATCCAACATGGGAAGCGGGATACACAGCAGAGTCATAGAATGGCAGATGTCCTAAACAACACTCTGGCCTCAGAATCAGCCCTTAAGGCACTCGGATCTGGCTGAAGAGCCCATGAGAGTATTGTAGGCATGGAAAGCCAAGATACCATGGAAAAAAAAAAAAAAGACCTAAATGAAAGATCTCTGTGAGTGCGATCCCAGTGGAAAGAACGGGGCCATCAAAGAAGGAGGTACCTTTCTCTGAAGGGAGGAGAGAATTTCCACTTTGACTATGACCCTATCAGAATAAGATCAAAGTCAGCGAACTCTAAAGGCTTCCATAGCCCTGACAACTCATGACTAGAGCCTAGTGAGATTACTGACGCCATGAACAGGAGTGTCAAATTGTTAAATCAACAACAGGACTCACTGTGTACTTACATCTCATGTGGGATCTGTCCTTAATGTGTTGTCTAATGTGAAGTGATGCTATAACTAGTACTGAAACAGTATTTTTACACTTTGTGTTTTTGTGTGGGTACAAACTGATGAGGTCTTTACTAATTATATACTGAACTGATCTTCTGTCTATAAAGATAATTGGAAATGAAAAAAAACAACCTGGTGTTAAATTGGAAATGGCATAGAAAATTAATTAATTAAAAAAAATATTATGTAGGATCTCTGTCTTTAATGTGCTGTACACTGTTATTTAATGCTATAACTAGTACTCCAACGGTAGTTTTTTCACTTTGTGTTGCTATATGGGGCAAACTGTTGAAATCTTTACCTAATATATACTAAACTGATCTTCTGTATATAAAGAGAATTGAAAATGAATCTTGATGTGAATGGAAGGGGAGAGGGAGTGGGAAAGGGGAGGGTTGCGGGTGGGAGGGAAGTTATGGGAGGGGGGAAGCCATTGTAACCCATAAGCTGTACTTTGGAAATTTATATTCATTAAATAAAAGTTTAATAAATGAAAAAAAAGAAAGAAAAAAATACTTTATCTCAAAAATTAATAAAATTTTTTAAAAAGATATGCAAATAGTGTTATTTGCAGAGAAATTACAAATGGTTTCATGCATGCCATCTGATTACTATCTCCTTGAAGCTTTTGCTTTTAAATAATACCGATTGTTTAGTGAAATACCAACAAAATAGTAATTAAGTTAATTTTGGTACAAAACAATTCTGAAAGCCACATATTTTTTCAGAATATACTTCTATTTATATTAAAAATTTTGCAGACAAACTTTTAGAGGTACACTTTTAAGAAGAAAAATAAATGTCATTGAAGAGTATCTTAATTCTTAGGACCAGGAAAGCTAAATGAGCCAGGAATATGGCTAGAATTTTTTTTACTTTTATTTAATGAATATAAATTTCCAAAGTACAGCTTATGGATTACAATGGCTTCCCCCCCTCCATAACTTCCCTCCCACCCGCAACCCTCCCCTTTCCCGCTCCCTCTCCCCTTCCATTCACATCAAGATTCATTTTCAGATCTCTTTATAAACAGAAGATCAGTTCAGTATATATTAAGCAAAGATTTCAACAGTTTGCCCCCACATAGCAACACAAAGTGAAAAAACTACCGTTGGAGTACTAGTTATAGCATTAAATAACAGTGTACAGCACATTAAAGACAGAGATCCTACATGATATTTTTTAAAAAATTGATTAATTTTCTATGCCATTTCCAATTTAAAACCAAGTTTTTTTTCCATTTCCAATTATCCTTATATACAGAAGATCAATTCTGTATATAATTAGTAAAGATTTCATCAGTTTGCAACCACACAGAAACACAAAGTGTAAAAATACTGTTTTAGTACTAGTTATAACATCACTGCACATTAGACAACACATTAAGGACAGATCCCACATGAGATGTAAGTACACAGTGAGTCCTGTTGTTGATTTAACAATTTGACACTCCTGTTCATGGCGTCAGTAATCTCACTAGGCTCTAGTCATGAGTTGCCAAGGCTATGGACGCCTTTAGGCTTCGTATGGCTAGAATTTATCCAATAATAAGCATTATAACTGAGATCAAATGTTATAAGTTCCATGTCTGGTTTCCTTGCTATGAAACTTTCTCCTCATGTTAAAGATAAATGAGAGTGGATCCAAGATGGTGGAATAAGGAATAACATACTGAACCAGGCTAGGGATAAATAGTAAAAAAAAAAAAAATGTAGTAAGTGCATTCTCAGGGGACAATTGGAGAGAAAACCACACTGGAAATACTACAAGAAGAAGATTAATGCCATGGACCTGTGTGGAAGGTGTGGATGCACAACATGAACACAGACACAACACAGAACTACAGCAGCAGAGAGCCAGAGCAGGCGGTAATTTGGAGACAGAGGTGAGACTGACTGCAGCAACCCATGGTGATACAGCTAGAGGAAGAGCATGATATGAGTCCATATGGGAGCTAGTGGTTGCCTGCAGACCCAATAGAAGTTTATCCCACTCCAACCACCCCACAACAGTACCCACTGCCTGGCTAAGAAAGGGCAGGCACCATTTTGGGTTTAGATGGCAGTTTCAGAAGTTTTTGTGCATGGACACAGCAACTGGCTATAATAGGACATCATCTTCTCAACAGTACTGGTGACAGTGGCGAGAAAAGAGCAACATTCAGCCAGTGTTTCTTGTGTATGCATGTGATCCAGAGATTCCAGCAGAGGGAAAAAATCTGTAGTCCCCACTGACTTTGAGTCTGGCTGGGAGGAGTGACAGGTGGCTGGACAACCATGTAGGACTGTGAGGCTCCCCCAGCCTCACAACATACCACAGGCTCCTGGGATCAAGACACCCAGGTGGAGCTGGCTCAGGGAATATCTATATCTCTATTGATTGGACAGGCTAGCAAAAGCAGAACAAAACCTCTGCACCCAGTAACTGTGGGAGCCTTGTAGGATAAGAAGGTGGGGACTTAGTGGTTACATGAGTTTGTGCAGTGTATAGCTGGCTTTCTGGGCAATCAGTGAGTGCAGCTCCACATGCTCAGAGCTACTTGTTGCCTGTGGTGGGTCACTGCAGTGGGTACCATGCTCACAGTGAGGACTGTGCAGATCATTTGTACAGTTCATAGGGTAGCATGGATGAGTGCTGAACACAGTTGGAGCTAATACCCAGGCATTAGTCAGCTTGTAGGGGAGCAGGAGAGGGAGTGCTCACACTGATGGAGGTAACCTTTCCCCTCTTCTGTTAACAAAAGATCTACCATGTACAACTTGGGTGTTACTTTAGATACTCACCCCACCCTGGAGTGCTGACCAGAGATCCCTGGTCACACCCATCACACATTACTTGGTATTCACTGAAAGTGTAGAAATTCCACTAAGCCACAAAGGCTTCACTCAATGATAAAAACCATCAGAGGAAAAAATAAATAAATAAAGACAACAATTAACTCCACAAATACCTAAAAATGAACACAGAAATTTAAGAATTAATAATAAAGAAGACACCATGACTCCCCCCACTGACAAAGGAGCTCAACAACATTTCAATATTAGAATGGGAAGATGAAGAGATTGATGAAATGCAAGAAACAGAATCCAAAAAATTAATCATAGGATTACTCAAAAGCAATCAAAAACAAATACACAAACCAAAGACAACCACACACTTCATGAAGGAAAATTTTTCCGATGAAATTGAGATTTCAAAGAAAAATTAAAATGAAATATTAAAAATAAACTGATTATTCTAATACAATCCCATCAACATTGCATGTACCAATGCCATCTCACTAGTCCAAGTGATCAATTTCAATTCACAATTGATCACACTGATAGGTCTAAGAGTCAAAGGGATCACACAAACAAGACTAGTGTCTGTGAACACTAACTGATAGAATAAAAAAGGGAGAGAACGATCCAACATGGGAAGTGGGATACACAGCAGACTTATAGAATGGCAGATGTCCTAAACAGCACTCTGGCCTCAGAATCAGCCCTTAAGGCACTCGGATCTGGCTGAAGAGCCCATGAGAGTATTGTAGGCATGGAAAGCCAAGATACCATGGAAAAAAAAAAAGACCTAAATGAAAGGTCTCTGCAAGTGAGATCCCAGTGGAAAGAACGGGCCATCAAAGAAGGAGGTACGTTTCTCTGAAGGGAGGAGAGAACTTCCACTTTGACTATGACCCTGTCAGAAAAAGATCGAAGTCGGCGAACTCAAGAGGCTTCCATAGCCTTGGCAACTCATGACTAGAGCCTGGGGAGATTTCTGACGCCATAAACAAGAGTGTCAAATTGTTAAGTCAACAACAGGAGTCACTGTGTACTTACTCCTTATGTGGGATCTCTGTCCTTAATGTGTTGCCCAATGTGAATTAATGCTATAACTAGTACTCAAACAGTATTTTACACTTTATGTTCTGTGTGGTTGCAAACTGATGAAATCTTTACTTAATATATACTAAATCAATCGTGAAAATGAATCTTGATGTGAATGGAATGGGAGAGGGAGCGGGAGATGGGAGGGGTGCAGGTGGGAGGGAAGTTATGGGGGGGAAAAAGCCATTGTAATCCATAAACTGTACTTTGGAAAATTATATTTACTAAATAAAAGTTTAAAAATAAATAAATAAATATTGTTATTGAAAGCCAAACAAATGACTTGGTGAGGCAGAAGGAAGAATATGTGATAGAAGGCAAATCTCTGGAAATGTGTCAGTCAAGCCAAAAAAAAAAAAAGAAAAAAAAAAAGAAATTGGAAAACTTAAAAACAGTGCTGGAGATTTATGGGATACTACCAAATGACCCTAATATAGATGCT
Organism: Lepus europaeus; assembly: GCF_033115175.1. Taxonomy (NCBI): domain Eukaryota; kingdom Metazoa; phylum Chordata; class Mammalia; order Lagomorpha; family Leporidae; genus Lepus; species Lepus europaeus. Next base: position 99,412,093 of record NC_084828.1, on the reverse strand, counting down.
AGTAGTTCCTGAAGATGTGCATAGAGAGAATGGATCAGAGGCCTTTTTAGAGAAATAATTAGAAAAAACATTCCCAGTCTGGAGAAAGTACATCCAAGTACATTGAAGTACAGGAAGCACATTAAACCCCTAACAGACATGACCAGAAAAGATCTACACTATGATACATTGTAGTCAAACTTTCCACGGTAAAACATAAAGAAAAGATAATAAAATGTGCACAAGAGAAATGCCAAATTACTTTAAGAGGATATCCAATTAGACTCACAGCTGACTTCTCATGAGAAATCCTACAGGCTAGAAAAGATTGGACAGACATAACACAAGTCTTAAGGGAAAAAAAAAAAAAAAAAAAACCTGTCAACCCAGAATACTGTAACCTGCAAAGTTCTCATTTATAAATGAAGGTGAAATAAAGGACTTCCATAACAAACAGAAATTGAAAGAATTTGTCATCACTCGTCCAGCCTTACAAAAGATGCTTAAGGATGTGCGACACAGTAACAAAGAAAGATGGCCATCATTTTAAAAGAATGAGAAGGCAGAAAATCCTGAAGGAAAAGTACAAAAAAATTTCAGAGTAAACAATAGGAATATTTATGGAAAAATGACAGTTCCAAACCATTACTTCAATAGTTCCTTTGAATGTAAATGGCCTCAACTCTTCATTTAAAAGATACAGAATGGGGGACAGTGCTGTAGTACAGTGGGTTAAAGCCCTGGCTTGAAGTGCTGGCATACCATTTGGACACGGGTTCGAGTCCCAGCTGCTCCTCTAATGATCCAGCTCTCTGCTATGGCCCGAGAAATCAGTACAAAATGGCCCAAGTCCTTGGGCCCCTACACCCACGTGGGAAGACCCAGAGGAAGTTCCTGGCTTCAGACTAGTGCAGCTCTGGTAGTTGTGGCCTATTTGGAGAGTGAACCAGGGGATGGAAGACCTCTCTCTCTCTCTCTCTCTCTCTCTCTCTCTCTCTGCCTTTCCTTCTCCCTGTGTGTAACTCTAACTTTAAAATAAATAAATAAATAAATTGTTTTTAAAAATACAGACTAGCCAAATGGGTTAAAAAACAAGACCCAACTATTTGCTGCCTACAAGAAACACATTTCACCAATAAGCATAGACACCGACTGAAAGTAAAAGGATGAAAATAGTTATTCTATGCTATTGGAAAGCAAAAAAAGGCAGGTGTTGCCATCCTACTATCAGATAAAGTAGACTTTAACACAGAAAATATTAAAAGAGATGAAGAAGGGCGCAATGTAAAGATTAAGGGAAAAATTCAACAGGAAGGTATGACTATAATAAATGTAAATGCATTCAATTACAGGGTGCCTGGCTATTTAAAAGAAATGTTAGGCTGGTGCCATGGCTCACTAGGCTAATCCTCCACCTGTGGTGCTGCCATTCCAGGTTCTAGTCCTGGTTGGGGTGCTGGATTTCTCCCGGTTGCTCCTCTTCCAGTCCAGCTCTCTGCTGTGGCCCGGGAAGGCAGTGGAGGATGACCCAAGTCCTTGGGCCCTGCACCCGCATGGGAGATCAGGAGGAAACACCTGGCTCCTGGCTTCGGATTGGCACAGTGTGGCCGTGGCGGCCATTTGGGGAGTGAACCAACGGAAAATGAAGATCTTTCTCTCTGTCTCTCTCTCTCTCATTGTCTAACTCTGCCTGTCCAAAAATAAATAAATAAATAAAAAGAAATGTTAATGGATCTAAAGATAGACATAGACACAAATACAATAGTAACAGGGGACTTCAACAGCACACTCTCATTAATGGGCATATCAGTTAGACAGAAAATCAACAAAGAGCATGTCCCAAAATGTACACCTCCTCCCTCTCTGATTCCCAATCTTATATTTAACAGAGATCACTTTACAGTTAAATTTAAACACCTAAGAATAATTGTGTGTTAATTAAAGAGTTCAATCAATAGTATTAAGTAGAACAAAAAAATACTAAAAGGGATAAAGTATTAAGTTGTTTCTCAACAGTCAGGACAAGGGCTGATCAAGTCATTCTTCTCATAGTGTCTGTTTCACTTCAAGAGGTTTCCTTTTTGGTGCTTGGTTAGTTGTCACTGATCAGGGAGAACGTATGATATTTGTCCCTTTGAAACTGGCTTAATTCACTCATCATGATATTTTCCAGATTCCTCCATTTTGTTGCAAATGACAGGATTTCATTTTTTTCTTACTGCTGCATAGTATTCTATAGAGTACATATCCCATAATTTCTTAATCCAGTCTACTGTTGATGGGCATTTAGGTTGATTCCAGGTCTTAGCTATAGTGCATTGAGCTGCAATAAACATTAAAGTGCAGACAGCTCTATTATTTGCCAATTTAATTTCCTTTGGGTAAATTCCAAGGAGTTGTATGGCTGGGTCATGTTTTAGGGCTACATTCAGGTTTGTGAGGAATCTCCAAACTGACTTCCACAGTGGCTTTACAAGTTTGCATTCCCACCAAGAGTGGGTTAGTGTCTCTTTTTACCTACATCTTTGCCAGCATCTGTTGTTGGTAGATTTCTGTATGCGAGCCATTCCAACCGGGGTGAGGTGAAACCTCATTGTGGTTTTGATTTGCATTTCCCTGATTTCTAGTGATCCTGAATATTTTTTCATGTGTCTGTTGGCCATTTGGATTTCCTCTTTGGAAAGATGTCTGTTGAGGTCTTTGGCCCATCTCTTGAGTGGGTTGTTTGTGGGTTTGCCCATTTTTTTAACTGGGTTGTTTGTTTTGTTGTTGTGGAGTTTCTTAACCTCTTTGTAGAATCTGGTTATTAATCCTTTATCAGTTGCATAGTTTGAAAATATTTTTCCCATTCTGTTGGTTGCCTCTTCACTTTCCTGACTGTTTCTTTTGCAGTACAGAAACTTCTCAATTTGATGTAATCCCAACTGTTAATTTTGGCTTAATAGTTTCTTTTGAAAAAACATTTTTACATATTTGAAAGACAGAGTTAACAGAGATTTGTATCTGAAGAGGAACATCCTGGACATGAACTAGAGCCCATATGGGATGCTGGCGCCACAGACAGAGGCTTAGCCCACCATACCACAGTGCTGGCCCCAGGATGACAGTTTCAACAAATGCCTCTTCACTTTCCTGACTGTTTCTTTTGCAGTACAGAAACATCTCAATTTGATACAATCCCAATTGTTAATTTTGGCTATGACTGCCTGTGCCTCTGGGGTCTTTTCTAACAAGTCTTTGCCTATGCCTATATCTTGCAGGGTCTCTCTAATGTTCTCCAATAATTTGATGGTGTCAAGTCATAGATTTAGATCTTTAATCCATGTTGAGTGGATTTTTGTATAAGGTGTAAGAGGTGGCATGTACCTATGCCATCTCATTAGTCAAAGTGATCAGTTTCAGTTCATAATTGGTCATAATGATAGGATTAAATGTCAAAGGGATCACATAAACAAGACTAGTGTCTGCTAATACTAACTGATAGAATTAAAAAGGAGAGAACAATCCAACATGGGAAGCGGGATACACAGCAGACTCATAGTATAGCAGATGTCTTAAACAGCACTCTGGCCTCAGAATCAGCCCTTAAGGCATTCAGATCTGGTTAAAAATCCCTTGAGAGTATTTCAGGCATGGAAAACCAAGACACTCTGGCAAAAAAAAAAAATGACCTAAATGAAAGTTCTCTGTGAGTGAGATCCCAGTAGAAAGAATGGGCCATCAAAGAAGGAGGTACCTTTCTCTGAAGGGAGGAGAGAACTTCCACTTTGACTATGGCCTTGTCTAAATAAGATCAGAGTTGGCGAACTCAAGAGGCTTCCATAGCCTTGGCAGCTCATGACAAGAGCCTCGGGTGATTACTGACGCCAAAAACAAGAGTGTCAATTGTTAAATCAGCAACAGGAGTCACTGTGCACTTTCTCCCCATATAGGATCTCTGTCCTTAATGTGATGTACAATGTGAATTAATGCTATAACTAGTACTCAAACAGTACTCTATACTTTGTGTGTCTGTGTGGGTGGAAACTGTTGAAATCTTTACTTAGTATATATTAAATTTATCTTCTGTATATGAAGATAATTGAAAATTAATCTTGATGTAAATGAGATGGGAGAGGGAGTGGGAGATGGGAGGGTTGCAGGTGGGAGGGACGTGATGGCAGGGGGAAGCCACTGTAATCCAAAATCTGTACTTTGGAAATACATATTTATTAAATAAAAGTTCAAAAAATACCAATGACATTCTTCATAGATCTAGAAAGAATGATTCCAAAATTTGTAAGGAAAAGCAAGAGACCCCGAATAGCCAAATCAATCTTATACAACAAAATCAAAACATTAGGCATCACGATATCTGGTTTGCAGACATACTGAAGGGCATTTATAATCAGAACAGCCTGGTACTTGCAAAAAGAGAGATATGAAAACCAATAGAAGAGAATAGAAACTCGAGAAGCCAATCCACACATCCACATTCAACTTTCACACTATTTGTTGAACTCCTTTACTTACTGTAGTGTTAACTTTACAATCATTAAGTAAACTGAAAAGAGATCTTTGTAAAAATTAAGAGTGGGAATGGGAGAAGAAGGAAGAAGGGTTGGAGTGTGGGAAAGAGGGAAGGTACAGTGGGAAGTATCACTGTGTTCCTAAATCTGTAGGTATGAAATACATAAAATTTGTATAACTTAAATAAAATTTAAAAATATATAAGTTAAATATACTCCAAATATGTGATGTGCACAGAATCAGGGATTGGGATAGCTCTACCTCAGGATAAGGAACGCATAGGAACTGAAGGAGATATGAGGGATATCACCAAAACTGAGGCTGTTGGTTGTGAACAGAACAGAATTTTCCAAGTCTTCATGCTCAAGAGCTTCATATTCATTTTAAAATCTTCAATGAAATCTCTTGAAAATATAAGGAAGAGAAGTAGCAGTAAGTGTTTCAAACTATATTAAGAAAACAAGTCCATGAAGCAGAGCTGATGGAGTATTATGAATGCTTTCATACTATTCTATAATCAAAGTCTTTGCTCAGTGAGCTTTGAGAAGGTAGCAATATAACAAGACTTGACAGAAACATGGATACCTACAGTTTTCACTCATCCCCAAAGGCAGTGTACCACTGAAGAGCACACAGATTGATCATATCCCCATAGTACTGACACTTGAAAAATGAATGAAGCAGAACCTGACAATTTTTCTGGTATTTAAAGTTGGAGAAGTGCTTTCCAGAGAATTATCCTTTAAAATGTTCTTTTCTATATCAACTAAAGGAACTATCTCTCTTAAATAATTCTCAAAATATTCATAAAGCATCTGTCAAACAATGCTCCACCAAATGATAGGATAAGAAATAATAACTGCATAACATTTATTCTTAGGTATCCTAAGGGCTAAAAAGCATGCACACTGAAGATAAATTTACTTATGTCCAAGTGCTTTGTATGATTAAAATACTTGCCTAACTCAAGTCAGTAGGAAGATGATGTTATCCTTACCACCTGGATATGAACCCAGCTAACCCAGTGAAATTTTTTTCTTTACAAATTATGTGTATAATCAATATGCATTTCATCTTCATAACAAATCTCAACATATTGCAGAATATATTACTTTTCAAGATTTGTTCTGTGAAAGGAAGGTCTTTTCATATGTTATCTAGTCACCAATAAAACCTGGCATACACCTAGCACCCTAACTGTCATGTCTGCTTATGTGTATGTTCCTGTGATTATATGCCTCTCATTCTCTCCAATCCATCCATGACTGCAAAGTGTGTCTAGACCCAGTGCTCATTTTGTGCTTGCTGGTGTGTGTTCCAATAATGGTGGTACTCTGAGAAGACAGGAAAGGACAACATCCCTGTGAGCAGTTCTTGAGACCCTCCTCTTGCAGGAAGCAGAGGGGCTTACCCAGAGGCAAGAAGCTCATTTTTCAGAAAACATTTCTCTGAATTCCATGATCTTCTTGTCTGGACTTGAAGAAGGCAAGCCAAGATTAAGGACACTCCTAGATATTAGAGAACAGAATCTTATGACACGATGAGACAAAAATCAGGTGAGAACATTCTGGTGTAGCTCATAGCCTGAGGAGAGATAGGAAATCAAATTTATGAGCCATATTATGAAGTTAAACATTATCAGCTCTAACCCTCTTCTTTGTGTTTTCCCAGTGTTTGATACACCTGTTTTTACTTCCTGGTCTATACCAGAATGCAAGCTCTATGTGGATAGAGATGTGTGTTTATTACTGGTGCTTCTCCTGTTATGTCTAGAATAGAAATTGGGGCACACTAGGCAATTAATAAATATTTAATCATGAATGACTGGGATCACTATGTTATTGGAATATTAGGGAAATTTCCTATAAGTCATACTTAGGTATGTCATAGTTGATCCATATTTTAGGGAAATAGTGTTCCTAAGGCCAGAGGATGCAAACAGCACTATTGACGATAAATTCTTTAAGAGAAAGGAATTGTAGATGAAAGATAAATTCCTCCATCTTTGGGGGTTGTCCTTCCACTGCCAATCTTTAGGAATCTGGCTTTGATTTGCCACAGTGGTTTTCTATTTGGAGGCAGGGTGATTAGAGAAAATCAGCCGATCCTTACAGTTGCACTGTATAAGCACTATTAATGGTGAGGAAAAAAGAACTGGAGAGGAGAATGGTGAGCATTTAAATATAGTCCCTGGGGGACTCAGGAAGCCTTGGATCTTTCTCCTGCCATGATCTAGATTCTGAGGCAAGAAAGATGTCCTGTGCCAGGCTGTCTTCAATTGTGCCGTCTTCACTGAATCTCACAGCAACTCTTAACTTACTGAAGAATACACTGATGCTGAGAATAATTAAATGGATCATTTTGCATAGCCAAGTTAGATAATGATTGATCCTGAATTCAAAGCTCAATCTGTTTAATTTCAGGTCCACTTTTGCTATTCCAGTTCTCAGTATCTTCTGCCTAACTCCCAATTTTTGTATCCTTAACATTTTAACCAATTATTGTACTGAAAATAACAAAATAAATGTTTAATCACACGAATATTCTGTTCCTGAACTTTTATTTTGTGTTTATGTGAGGGATATGGGTATGAACCACTGTACTGAAGAAAATGTCTATTCATCATGAAAGATTGGAAAACAAAACTAAATATAGACTCTTCTGAGAAGTGAATAGCTTGCTTTTAGTGTCAAGTTTAGTTAGAAGTGATAACTTCATTAACAAATTGTTCCTTTTTTGTGAGGTTTATAAAAGGCTTTTCTGTAAGCTTAGCCTTAGAAAAAAATTTGAGAGATTTTTCTATGTGCCTTTACATGTATTTGCTAGCCTGCAAATAATATATTCTGTGTTCATCAAAGATTTATTTTAGGTAGAGGATATATATTGGGGCTATCTGCTTCTTCATATTATTATATTCCTGGAATACCGTCAATTAATACAAAGGAATTCTACCATTAGAATAATTAAAATGGAGAAGATGTTTTATAGTCTTCCTGTGGGTTTCTTTTTCACAGTTCATTTGTTTTCATCCAATCTGTTTCATTCCTGTGCCCAAGTGCTCTAAGCACATGGGCTTTTATAACCAGAGAAAGTTTCTGAGGCATTAGATTTTGGTACATTGGAAGATAAGACAATTTGATATGTAATAAAAATGGGATGAGTGATTGTTGCTGTAGAATGAAAGATGAGTTCCAGGAAAGCTGAGTGGGAAAGGCACCACATAGTATATGTTTGAAGAATCTAATTTTGATTATGTATTCTATCTCTATTTTCTTAATACCCATGGGAATACATTTTTGGATGTGAGCTTGTAGATATCTCTATTGAGGATATATTGTGTGCCAGATGATAGACTAGGAAGTTCTTTACATATGTTGAATCATTAATCCTTACATTCATTATGTCTGCAAAGTAGTTGCTTTTATTCCCATTTTACAGTTAATGACACTAAACACTCCTCAACTGAGAGATTAAATAATCTTCCCAATATCATACTACTGGAATTTCGCAGAAGGAAGACATGAACCCTGATGAGACAGGCTTTATATTCACACTTTTTTCCCATAGAAAATGATACTATTTTAACTAAGGCATCTTTCTTTTTAAAAAGGAAGAGAAACAAAAGAAAAAGACAGACAGGAACAAAGAGAGAGTTTTGATCTCATTCACTCTCAAATGCTGACAACGTCTGAGGTTAGGCCAAGCTGAAGGGAAGATTTGGGAACTTTCAATCCATATCCCCTACATGGAAGGCAGGACCCAACTACATGAACCATCACCTATTATTCTCAGGGTCGCACAATGAAGACTTAAACCCAGGCACTCCATAGGAGATGCTGGTATCTTAACAACTAGGACAAATGCACAATTTAATTAATTGTTTCTTTGACTTATCATCAATAACTATTTGATGAGCAAGATACTGTCTGAAAATACTACATTAATCTTCCTATGGTAGATAGCTAGATGTTATTTTCTAGTATCTTATTCCTTATAGGTTCTTTTATGCAGACTTTTTCCATTGTAAAATATATTAAGCACACAGATACACAACAGTGCATGTAAAATTAGTATGCAAAGTTTAAAGAATAATAAAATAAACAAAAATTGTTCTTCAAAAAATTCATGGAAAAATATGTACTATCAAAAACTGTATTTTGAAAATTTTTGCACTGAAATAAACATATCTTTTATGTTTATGTTTTATTTTATGTTTATATCTTAACTCTACTTTCTATGAACTTTTGGAAGAACTTTTGTATAACCAGATTAAGCAAAAGCACATTCCTGGTACCTTAGGAGTCCTTGCATGTCCCTGTTTTATCATAATCTTCTCTTTTCCCTACTAAGGTCATCACTCTACTCTCTTCTCTGTTAGTCATTTTTTGGTGTTTCTTTATAGTTTTGGCACCCATGCATACATCCTTAAACACATTTATTCTACTTTGAACCAACTAACTGCAAAAATAAATCTGGTTCTATAAGAAAAATCAATATTGCCACTATTAGAGCAAGGTTCCCAAGAGAAGATAAACTGAACAGAATTTCTGGGGCATAGCCTGACTTCAGCTCCTCCAAAAGTTTACAGGAACCCCTGGGGAAATTAGTAGGCAAGGTGATAGATGAATGTGGAAAACACAGAGTTCATTATGGTTGGACATCTGGCAGAGCTGAAGCATAACCAAGGAGAGGACAAATGCAGTGTGTTAACTCTGTTAGCTCTACTTCAGTCCCACCACGGCCTACCCATAGCTCTCTGGAACACATCAAGGAAAAACACTTGAGCAACTCAAGTTATCACACTTGAACCAAGTAGCAGTTTTTAAGGGGAAGTATACATTTCATTAGCATGTGGTTTAGACAAGACAAGTAGAGAACATGCATTAGGATAGTTTGCCTTAGGTTTAAAGCATCAAAGCAAATGTTTCACTTTCTGCCATTACAGATAAGACAGAGTTCGAAGTTTAAGTTAGAATTTTTTAGTAAAATTCTTAAGCTTTCCATTGATATCCCAGAATGGTCACATTTTAGGAATACAAACTAAATTCCAGACCTAAAATATTTGCTCTAGGATTAAGGGAAAAATCTAAATAGACCCTCCTGGTTAAAGCATAAGGTCAAATCTACATTCATCTAGTTAATTGTTCTAAAAATTGTTTTAAGGAAGTCCAACACTTTCCAGAGGGAGACATTAAAATCCAGTAAGTACTTATTCAGTAATGCTATTACAACATATAAAACTGGTATAAAAAACTAGACAAATGAATAAATAGAAATATGAAACACAGAGAACAAAGAAAAATAAGCCAGTGAAAAAAACCCACAGAAGAATCCAAAGTTGTTATTAACATATAAGTACTTTTATTCAGGTCAAAATACATCCATTTTATTTTTTAAGTTTTTTAAATTTTATTTAAGTAATACAAGTTTCACATATTTCATATATACAGATTTGGGAACACAGTGATACTTCCCCCCCCCAACCCTCCCTCCTGTCCACACTCCAACCCTTCTTCCTCCTCCTTCCCCTATTCCCGATATTAATTTTTATCAGGATCTATTTTCAGTTTACTTACTGATTGTATAGTTAACCCTACACTAGGTAAAGGAGTTCAACAATTAGTATGGAGAAAAAGCAAAACAAAACACTGTTCCTCAAAAGAAAAGACAGGGCTGAAAATAATCTTCAAAGCTCAAAATGTCCTTTTTCACTCCAATACATTACATTTTAGGTACTCTATTACTTACTTCAGATCAGGGGAAATATAAATATTTTACAATAAACACATTGAATATGCTAACACATGTAAATGAAAAAATAGACCTAGAGGGAGAATAACTAGGGAATTTCAGAAGAAATTTAGAAACTGCATAAAATAGTGAGATGAAATTTCTAGGGCTGAAAAACACCATATATAAAATCAAAATTTATCGGACAAGAATAATGACTGATTGGGCACAACAGAAAAAAATTCAGTGAACCTCAGTCTTGGTCAACAGCAATAGCTCATCCAAACTAAAACACAGACAAAAAAATAGAAGCATATGCGGCATCATCAAACCATGCAAAATATATGAAATTAGAGTCTCCATGAAGATAAGGAGAATGAGAATTGGCAGAAACACACTTGGAGAATATTGACTGAAAACATTCCAAGTTTTATCAAAAATAGCAAATAATTAATACAAAAAACATGAACTCTCAAGTAAGGCACTTATCCATTTAGATTTCTATATTGTTGGCAGATATTTTATAAGATATATGGACCATTGCTACCCAATATCTTTAGCATATAGATATATGGTAGATAGTTGTAAAATTTATTGACAGGAAAAGCTGATATATATTTTACTTATCTGATGAAGAGGATTTCCAGCTCAAACAGGTTCATATTTTGTACTTTGTTCAAGAATCTTGGAGCCAGATATAGTGGGGTACTTGTAGCAATGAAGTCATTGCTGTCTATAGCTTCCTTCTAAAACCTTTCCTTCTGATTCTCAGCATCTCCACCCCAATCCCCATATTTATGTTTGGGAGAATCCATAGCAGGTTTGAAGATCACAGGTCTGGATAAGAGATTTGTCCTTACATTCATCACTGTGTGATATCATTTCTCTGTACATAGTTTTCTTAATCTGTCAAATGAGTATAATAAGAACACTTAAATTACCCATCTCGGGCATTGCTGGATGATTAAGTTATAAAATACCTGTAAAACAAATACAATTCATGTTATGGTTTGCATATTAGTTAGAGTGCCTTAAAGGCCCATATGTTAGATTCTTGATCTGCAAAGCCTTATGTTAATGATAGTAAAAGGGTGGAAATTTAATTGAATTATGTTGTGCACAGGTTGGGCCTTTTGGAAATGACTGGATTTCATGAGGTTGTTAGAGTGGATTGCCTATGATTGCTTCATGTGACTTTATAATGAGAGACATAGACAGGGACATGTGCTCATTCTTGACCTGTGATGCTCTGTGCAACCTCCGAACTCTGTTGGCAAGAACATATCAACAGGTGCCAAGCCAATAGCACTGCTCATTTGGACTATGAGTCTCCAAAACTGTGAGCCAAAATAAACCTCTTTCCTTCAAGCTTGTCTTGAGTATTTCATTGTAGTAACAAAAAATATGATCTCAGCTAATTCAGGTAACAGCTATTATTTATTCATCAAATACTGTTTGGATATTTGTTATATAAACTATAAATTAATGGTAATGTTAATTTCAGTCCAAAACAAATATTATCTGAAGATAGAATAATATAGGGAATTATGAAATTTATATGATATTCTCAATACTTGTCTCTGGAATAAATAATGGAGCAAAATATGCGATGGCTTGAAATGTTTCACTAGATTTCTAGACAATAGGAGCAGTACACAAAGTGGGAACAGTGTTTGCTGATGGGGTAATTATTATATAAATATAAACTTCTAATTAGATAACATTGGTTCAACCCTTTCATTTTATAGCTAGAGAGATACGCCATTTAAAAATATCTTTATGCTTCATAATTCTTGTCATTTCCTGGAATTCTATCATACTTCTTGTAGGCCATCATCTCCAGTCTCCAACTCACTAGTTTTGGAAATGGCTATGTCTGAAGGACATTGAGCATCTATAAAGTGGAGATAATAGCAGCTTCCATGCTTACTTCACAGGCTGTGGGTAATTAAACTGAGAAATGTCTTAGGAAAAATACATGCAAATTAAAAACTATAATTTTCATTATTTGTCTCTGTAACAATTATTTTCATCAGCAAACAAAATCCTAGTATTGACCTTCCTAGCAAGTGAGAGAGTTCCTAATGCTATTCTATAAAATGTAAAGTATTTACTTGGTTTTATTTTAAAAAAAAAATGGGGGGAAGATTATCATGTGGTATCTTTTCTGTTTGCATTTTGAAAATAATATTAATTTGAATCAACTATTTCAAGTCTGGGTGTGAAGAGGAGTGCTCTAGTGCACTCAGCATTGACCTTTTAGTAGGATAAAGGTACATTTTCTGCCAGAAAAGCCAGAAAATAATAACAGCTCCATTATGAAAAAAAAAGAAAAGAAACAGTTTTGGGGGTGGGAGGGTGGGTTTGGGGGGGAAGAACCCCTATGATCCAAAAGTTGTACCTATGAAATTTATATGCATTAAATAAAAGCTTTCTATAAAATAAAAGAGAAAAAAAGAAAAAAAAAAAAAGAAACCAAGCAAACAACAATGATTGCATTGTGCTGAGAGTAAAAGGCTCTAAAACTAAAAGCTTTCCGTTCTGCATTTAATGGGTTCCTTCTTGGTCCATATGCTTGCTTTATGCCTTTCAAACAGCTTCTTGCACCCCCCATTGAACAACACCATGTGATATTAGAAGAGGTGGATCTGCCAACTTTCAGACAGGCATCACTGAGGTGAGAGTTTGCCAACACAAAGATAAATCATCTCTTTCTGAGTACGAATAGTTATAACTTATTTATTAGATTTTAGAGGTGCCCTTTATGATTCCTATTACTTCATAGAAAAAGGTATTTTTAAAAAAGAACATGAAGTTATGTTGATAACTTCTATTTTTGTATGTATGGAATTTAAAATTGATATCTCTAGCTCAGGTCACAGTTCTGAAAGCCAATCCCCCAGTGCTGTTTTGAATTCAGCATATACAATATGAAAGTGATCATCTCTACCACCCATCCAAATCAAATCAGCTTTTTCTTTTAAATTTCTTATCTTGGAGCATTCCCACTATTGTTGCTTTACTATTCTTTTAATGGAATTGCTACAATTGCCTTTCAATGGGTCTTCCTTTCTCCTCATCCCAATACATCATCCATAATGTTTCAAGACCTGTCCTTTCTAAAACATTAACCAAATATATGCAGTAGAGGATGGCCTAAATGTTTGGGCTTCTGCCACCCACGTGGGAGACCTGAAAGGAGTTCCTGGCTCCTGGCTTTGGCCTGGCCCAGACCCAGGCATTTTGGCCTTCTGAGGAGCAATCGAGTGGATGGAAGTCCTCTTTCTCTGTCTCCCTCTCACTCTGACTTTAAAATAAACAAATCTTTTTTAAAAAGTCAACATTAAAAAACAGTCATGTACTGTAGTCATAACAGGGTGTTATTAAAATGCTATAACTAAGAAGAAATAAAGAACCTGAAAAAGAAAACTAAAAATTATATTGGAATCCAATACAGTACCTATTTCAGCACTAATTCCATGTTCCCTTCTATGCAGCCACTATATTTGTCTTATCTATTCCCTTAGTAAAAGACACAGGACACCCTATTCTTTCCTTACCCATCTCTAAATTTATGTAATGACTTCAGATATGACACAAGTCACATTCAATTTACTGGGAAAATAATAGTTTACATAATAGATTCTGTTTACCTAACTGGCTATTCATCTGGAAGGAGTCAAAGCTAAATTCCTAATTTTCTTTAATATTTAAATGTAAAAAATAAAATAATAAAAATACAAGGAAAAACAGAAGATCATATGCATAAATTAGAATATGGGGAGAAATTTGAAATAGAAATAAGAAGTATAAAAATCCATAAAGGAATAAATATACATAACTAAGTTTATAAAAATATCAAACATTTTAGGGTAAAGATATTATAATTAATGAAAGAGAATAAGCAAGAAATAGAGAGGAATATGAATTATATATCTAACAGTCAAAAGGTAATATAGGGGCTGTGGCTGTGGGGCAGTAGGTTAATGCCCTGGCCTGAAATGCCAGCATCCCATATGGGCGCCAGTTTGAGACCCAGCTGCTCCATTTCTGATACAACTCTCTGCTGTGGCATGGGAAAGTAGTAGAAGAAGGCCCAAGTCCTTGAGCCCCTGCACCCACATGGGAGACCTGGAAGAAGCTCCTGGCTCCTGGCTTCAGATCAGCATAGCTCCAGCCATTGCAGTCAAAAGGGGAGTGAACCAGAGGCTTGAAGACCTCTCCCTCCCTCTCCTTCTCCCTCTCCCTCTCCCTCTCCCTCTCCCTCTCCCTTTCCCTCTCTCTCTCTCTCTCTCTCTCTCTCTTCCTTTCCTTTCTCTGTGTAACTCTGACTTTCAAATAAATAGATAAATCTTAAAAAAAGGTAATATAAAAAAAACTCCTAAAATTATCATTAAAAAGCTAAAATTAATGAAAATGGGTAAAGGATAAGATTATGTAATTCAAAAATATGAAATTCAACTGAGCAATAAACAATAAAATATGCTTAACTTTGTGTTACACCATCTCGTTATTAAAGCTAACATTACAAATATCATGTGACCAAGCTATTTAACTCTTGGTAATCTCTTCTATATAAATACCCATAAAATCAATAGTACCTAAATAGACTAGAATGTTAATTGAACCATTGTGGATAGTGAGAAAAATGTAATTGGAAACAGCATGACTTTTACCAACAGAGGAATGATTGAATAAATAGCAGTATCTCCAATTTGTGACATCTTATTTGCTTTTTTTTAAGAGAGAGGAGAGGCAGAGAGAGAGAGAGAGAGAGGTCTTCCATCCAATGGTTCACTCCCCAATTGGCCGCAATGGCCATAGCTTCGCCCATCTGAAGCCAGGAGCCAGGAGCCTCCCCCAGGTTCCCACGTGGGCTCAGGAGCCCAAAGACTTGGGCCATCTTCTTACTGCTTTCCCAGGCCACAGCAGAGAGCTGGATTGGAAGTGGAGCAGCCAGGTCTCGAACCGGTGTCCATATGGGATGCCAGTGCTTCAGGCCAGGGCATTAACCTGTTGCGCCACAGTGTCAGCTTGTTTGCTTCTTAAACAAGAAGTTGGAAACCATGATGGCCAAATAGGGAAAAGATGTGCTGATGTTGACCATGGGAAGATCACAGAATAAAGCAGAGTAACTGAACTTCCAAGGGAGAGTTGGAGTGAAACTTGCAGTGGAAATTCTAAAGGAGGTAGATGGCATGGAGCAGTGTGGACAGTATGAATATGCAGCAGCGAGTAAGGACACCACCAACTACTCCCACAGCTGGGGGCTGGAGGAAATGCCATCTTAAAAGCAAGGTGACAGGAATCTACAGCAGTCCATGTTACTGCTGATATTACTGGAGGGAGAACCTTGTGAACCAAACTAACTTTAAGTATGGTGTGTTAGCAGGGGTTAGGGTGCCCACCTAACCCCATGAAGGAACAGCATATTGCCTGCTTCCCATCCCCCTAGCAGCGCTCCCAGCTACCAGCAGAGAGGAAACACCATTTTAATAAGGCGAGTACAGGCTGCTGCTGCTCATACGTGACTAGGTGATTTTATCCAAGGGGTAAATCCATGGTCCCCACTGACGTTGACTCTGGCCTTGAGGGTAGGAAAGGAGCAGGGTGCCCACTTAACCCTATGAGGCATTCATCTTCCCCTCACTTTATCGCAGTTGCCCTTACTCAAACTGCCAAAATGGAACACCAACAGGCAGCCCTGCTCTGGAAGAGCCTTGGCTTTCTCTGTGGACAGGGTAGGCCCGCAGGACTGAGAGTGTATCTCCTGCTCCCTGTGACTACATGATAGATCATAGGGTGTATCTGGGTGTTTGGGCAATCACTGTGTCTGGCTTCAGAGGTTCATAGTTCCCTGATTACCTGGAGTGGGTTACTGCAGAGGATTCTGTCTCACACTGAGGACTGCATAAATCCTTTGTGCAGTTTATGTGGCCTGCATAGGTGGTATATAGCCATTGTGAGCTTACCTCAGGCATTAATCATCTTGGCAGAGAACAGATGAGGCAGGGGTCACAGCAGTTGACATGATTATACCCTCTCCTCTGCTAACAATAGATAGCTACCACATCCAACTCCCGTGTCATTCCTGGACTCTTGTAACACACCGAGGCACTATCAGAGCTCCCTGATCACACCAAGCACATGCATCTGAATATCCACAGAAGGAGCAGAAACTCCACTATGCCACAGAGGCATATTTCAAATATAAATGCTATCAGAGGAGAAAACCAACAAGTGTTTCCACAAATGCCTAAAAATAAATATACAAGAACATGAATAAGGAAGATGATATAACTCCACAAAAGGGACACAATAACATAAATATTAGAATGTGAAGACAAAAAAAGATAGAAGAAATGCTTGAAAATGAATTCAAAGAATAATCGTAAAACTATTCAAAAACAATGTGAAACAAATTCATGAAATAAATAAATCCATAAACAACATGGATGAAAATTATTGACAGGAGATAGAGATGCTACAGAGATAAAAACTGAAATATTAGAAATGAAGAATTTTATGTCAAGTAAAGCATTTGGCAAAGTCTTAACAAACTTGGTGAGTCAGAAGAAAGAACATCTGAGTTAGAAGACAAATTCCTGGAAATACTTCAGACAAAAAAAAAAGAAAAAATTAAAAACTGAAAATGTTCAAGAATATGGGATATTATCAAATGACCTAACATATGTGTCTTAGGAGTTCCTGAGGGTATAGAAGGAAAAAAATGTATTAGTAGGCCTCTTCAGTGAAATAATAGCAGAAAACTTCCCTAATTTGGAGAAAAAAAGGAACATCTGAGTACGGGAAGCTCATAGAACTTCCAATGGACATGTCCAGAAAATCTTCTGCACCATGACAAATTATGGTCAAACTTTCAACAATAAAAAAGATTCTAACAATTCCACAAGAGAAATCCCATATTACTTACAGGGGATTTACAATTAGAATGACAGCTGATATCTCATCAGAATCTCTACAGTCTAGGAGAGAATGGAGAGACATAGTCCAACTCCTAAACCAAAAGAATGATGACCCCAGAAAACTGTGCCCTGCCAAACTCTCACATACAAATGAAGGTGGCACAAAGACCTTCCAAAAACATTCAGAAATTTGGAAGAATTTGACACCACTCATCCAGTCCTACAAAGGATACTTAAGGATGTGCTACACGGAGAAACACAGAGAGATAGTCATCATTATGAAAGAATGTGAAGGCATAAAAATCTCCTGGTAAAATTATAAATGAAATCATGAGCAAACAACAGGAATATTTACAGAAAAATGGCAGGGTCAAGTTGTTACTTATCAATAGTAACTTTGAATATAAATGACCTAAATTCTTCAGTTAAAAGAAATAGTCTTTCTGAATGGATTAAAAAACAAGACCCATCTATTTGTTGCCAGCAAGAAACACACCTCCCCAACAAAGATGCACACAATGTGAAAGTAAAAGCATGGAAAAAGATGCTCCATGCTAATGGAAAGCAAAAAGAGCAGAGGAAGCCATCATATTATCAGACAAGATAGACTTTAACACAAAAACTATGAAAAGAGACAATGAAGGGTGTTATGTAATGATTAAGGGATCAATGCAACAGGAAGATGTGTTTATAGTAAATGTATATGAATTCAATGCCAGGACAACTATTTTAAAGAAATGTTAATGGTTATAAAGGGTGACATAGAATCCAACACAATAATAACGGGAGATCTTCAACACCCCACTTTTACCAATGGACAAATCAACTAGACAATCAACAAGAAAACAACAGAGCTAATCTAAACTATGGACTAAATGGAACTAATTGATAGCTATAGAACGTTTCATCCTACAACTGAAGAATATACATTCTTTTCATCAGTGCATGGAACCTTCTCTAGAATAGTCTAGACCACATGACAAAACTCAACAAATCAAAAAAATTGAAATCACATCATGTATCTCTTCTGATTAGAATGGAATGAGGCTGGAAATTAACAACATAAGGAACTGTAGAATATATGCAAAAGTGAGACTGAAAAGCCTGATCCTTAATTAATGGTAGAGGACAGAAGAAATCAAAAGTGAAATAAAAAAATTTCTGGAAACAAAGGAGATGACAACACAACATATCAAAACTTATAATACACAGCAAAAATGAGTATTAAGGGGGGAATTTTAAAGCTATTACTGAAAAAATTTCTGGCTCCTGGCTTTGGATTGGCTCAGCTCCGGCCATTGAGGCCATTTGCAGAGTAAACCAGTGGATGAAAGTCCTTTCTCTCTGTCTTTTCCTATCTCTGTCTGCAATTCTGCAGCTCAAATAAATAAATAAACCTTTTTTAAAAAGTAATTAGTGTCTACATCAAGAAATTGGAAAAACATTAAATAAATGAACTAACAATGCATCTCAAGGACCCAGAAAAACAAGAACAAACCAACCCAAAATTTTTTTTTAACTTTTATTTAATGAATATAAATTTCCAGTATACAGCTTATGGATTACAATGGCTTCCCCTTCCCATAATTTCCCTCCCACCCGCAACCCTCCCCTCTCCCGCTCCCTCTCCCTTTCCATTCACATCAAGATTCATTTTCAATTCTATTTATATACAGAAGATCAATTTAGTATAAATACTTCAACAGTTTGCACCCACATAGAAACACAAAGTGAAACATACTGTTTGAGTACTAGTTATAGCATTAAATCAAAATGTACAGTACATTAAGGACAGAGATCCCACATGAGGAGCAAGTGCACAGTGGCTCCTGTTGTTGACCCAACAAATTGACACTCTAGTTTATGGCGCCAGTAACCACCCTAGGCTGTCGTCATGAGTTGCCAAGGCTATGGAAGCCTTCCAAGTTCCCCGACTCTGATCATATTTAGACAAGGTCATAAAAGACAGGTTGAGGATAGTAACCAACCAACCCAAAATTAATAGGAAAAAAGAGATAATTTAAAAAAATAGAGAAGAATTAATGAAAATCAATCCAGATATCCATCAAATGATGACTGGATAAAGAAAATGTGGTATATATACACTTTGGAATATACTCAGCCATAAAAAAGAACAAAATCCTGTTTTGCAACAAATGGATACAACTGGAAAATATTATGTTTAGTGAAATAATCCAGTCTCAAAAAGACAAATATCATATGTTTTCCCTGAATTCTGGTAATATATATAGAGTACAAAAAATGTAATGTATATGAGTGAAGTTGACATTTTAGGATTTGCTTTTTGTTTACATCCCTTATCTATCCTCTTGAGGAAGAGTGGTTTTTCTACTTACTACTTGTTGACTTCTTTATTTAGTGGAGGGTAAAACTTGTGATTATAAACTAAACTGAAGGTATGTCATTGTAAAAATTAAAAGAAAATGTAAGACAAGCATTAGGAGGGAGAGTTGGAACACAGGCAGGAGAGAGGATAGGGTGGGAAGTATCATGATGCTCTTACATCTGTATTTATGAAATACATGAAATTTGTTCACTTTATATAATGTAAACTTTTTTAAATAGAATAAGTTAGATCTCTAACTATTAACAGGAAAAATATTGACAATAGGTTATTTACAAAAAATTTCAACATTTATATATGATTCCATTAACAGCAAAGAAATATATATATATATATATATATATATATATATATATATATATTAGGCAGAGTGTCTTGGCTTTCCATGCCTAAAACACTCTCATGGGCTCTTCAGTCAGATCTGAATGCCTTAAGGGCTGATTCTGAGGGCAGAGTGCTGTTTAGGACATCTGCCATTCTATGAGTCTGCTGTGTATCCCACTTCCCATGTTGGATCGTTCTCTCCCTTTTTTATTCTATCAGCTGGTATTAGCAGACACTAGTCTTGTTTATGTGATCCCTTTGACTCTTAAACCTATCAGCATGATCAATTGTGAACTGAAATTGATCAGTTTGACTAGTGAGATGGCATTGGTACATGCCACTTATGGGATTGTATTGGAATCCCCTGGCACATTTCTAATTCTACCATTTGTGGCCAGTCAGCTTGAGCATGTCCCAAATTGTAGATCTCCTCCCTCTCTTATTCCCACTCTTATATTTAACAGAGAACACTTTTCAGTTAAATTTAAACACCTAGAATAATTGTGTGTTATTTACAGAGTTCAACCAATACTATTAAGTAAAACAAAACAAAACAAAAATAGTAAAAGGGATAAAGTATTAAGTTGTACATCAACAGTCAGGACAAGGGCCAATCAAGTCATCCCACTCCTTGGAATTTACCCAAAGGAAATTAAATTGGCAAAGAAATATATTTTAAACCTATTTTGTATATCCTTATATAAACAGGAGAAAAGTTGGAGAAATGTACAACAGGCTCTAAACACTGATTGATACACATGAAAAGAAAGAGTATTGATGAAAGTGGGAGCCAGGAGGCATGTATGTGAGGATTATTAATTTTTACTTTTTACATCTTGGATTGTTTCCCTATTTGAAATCAGTATGTATTTTTTAGTTAAGAAAAATAATCATGTGAAAGGAAATATGGGAACAGGCATTATTTTGGGTTCTGTATAGGATACTCCAATAAATATAGATTTAAAAGGGACTTATAAATCTCCCATAACAATCCCAAAACTTTCAGTCAAATGAGCAATCTAAAATACAAACAACTTTCTGTTGAAAAATATTTGCATTTAAGTTAATTTAATTGTAAAAAAAAAAAAGTTAGGCAAAAGTAAAGTTGGGAGCACTGGTTCAGTGATTAAGATGTCTCCTAGGAATCCCACATCCCATATTACAGCACCTGAGTTCAACTCCTATGTTTGCTTCTGATTCCAGTTGCCTGCTAATGCACACCATTGGAGGCAGTAGGTAATGGCTCAAATACATGGGTACCTGTCACCCATGTGGAAGACTTATAAATCCAAGGATTTTTGCTTCAGCAAGGTCCAGCCCTAGATGTTGTACATCTTCTGAAAGGAGATTTCACTTTTTCACTTTTAATACTTATTTATTTATTTTTAAACTCTTTGAATTATTATAATTTTGCACATGTGTAAATGGAGTATGGGATGGATAAATTCACACAAAATCATAAAACTAATATTTTCCTGAGAAAAGATTTGATCCTAGGAATGATAACTTTTGTGTTTCAACTAATTTTGTGTTTAATAAACATTAACTGAGATAGATCTAGGGGGGAAAAAGAGTTCAGGAAATATATAATTAATTCTGTCATATAGAAAAATGGAGACAGTGCTATTGAAGAGGAAATAACAAACAATTAAAAACGTAGATAAAATTCAAGAGAGACTGGCTGTGGAATAATATATTTAAAATAAATTATATCTTATGCTAATTCAAGGATAAATGAAATAGACATTTATATTTTATTAAAATAGAAATAAACCTGGAAAGAAAGGGAGCAGGGAAATCATTATTTAAAGAGAGAATCAAAGAATATGCAGTTGAGTACGAAGCCAGAGGAGGAAAGTTTTAATAAATGAGGATGTGATTGAAGATGCTGAATGTTGCAGGAAAGCAAAATAGGATGAGAAATTTAATGTGGTTATTGGATAAATAACTATGTCCTTGTTGATTTCTGTCAGAGTAATTTCTGTCAAGTGACAGGAACATAGGCCATATTTCAATCAGTAAAAGAGTAAATGGGTTGAGAAGGAAAAGAGACAGGATATTTAGATGGCTGTTCAATGCCATGAGTGGATAAGAGAATATTAAGATAGCAAGTGAGTTAAGAGGAAAACAGAAGCAAGGTGTGTTTTGCCCTTGCTTTTAGGGTGGGTGGGAAAAACTTGAGCATACTTGAAAACAAAAGGGAGAAACAGGTAAAGATGATTCAAAATTAGCCCAGAAGCAGAGGTGGAGCAGCCCCTCCCCAAAAACACAAAGGAAAAGGGGAATATTGGGTGAAGAACTGGAGTTTGCCATTGAGGGAAAAAAAATAGAGACTGTTTACTTATTATTAAAAATAATCACCTATGCTTAATGTTTCTGTAACTTAAACAGAATATTTTTTCTTGAGAAATATATTTTGAGTTTTAAAATAAGAGGTGTTTTTATCAGTAGATTAGAATAGCAAATTCTTAGGAAAACTTCACAGCGTGGAGAACAGCAAGCAGTATTAGTGGAAGGAGAACGTCAGACCGAAAAAAAAAAATGGGGAGATGAGTTTTGTGTATGAGAGCCAAGAACTTGTGAATGCTAAGATAATAATTACTCTGACATTCATTATGATTTTGGAACAATTCCTTAATTTCTCCACCCCTTGGAGTTTAGAGCCTAATTATTAGCTTTCTCAACTATAAAACTACGGGGCATGTCAAATACTGTAAAGCTAATAGTGGAATGATAATATTTGCCTACCCTTCTCAAGAGTAAGATACAAGAATTAATTGCTCAAAGTCTGTAGACACATACAGTGATGAATCCAAAAGAAACAGGGAAGACAAAGAAATACATAGAGAAACACTACCTGAATATTTTAGTGTTTTTTAAAATATATATTGTGGGGGCCAGTGTTGTGGCATAGAGTAAAGCTGCTGCCTGCAGTGCCAGCATCCCATATGGGCACCACTTCAAGACCCCGCTGCTTCACTTCTGATCTAGCTCTCTGCTATGGCCTGGGAAAGCAGAGGAAGATGGCCCAAATCCTTGGGCCCCTGCGCACATGTGAGAGACCCAGAAGAATCTCCTGGCTCCTGGCTTCAGATCAGCCCAGCTCCAGCTGTGGCAGCCATTCGGGGAGTGAACTGTGAATGCAAGACCTCTCTCTCTCTCTGTCTCTCTCTCTCTCTCTTCCTGTGCCTCTGCCTTCATTTTAGGTACTTTTATTCAGCTGTCTGTGTTTCACAACAAAAGAGAAGAGAGATTTTTCCAAAATATTCTTTGCAATTTGATTTTACAATTTTATTGAAGTTAATTTTTTAAAAATCCATGAACCAAAGAATTCATCAATTAAAGCTTTCAGATAAAAGCAAGATTGTATTCATAAATGACCTAAAAGCACTAATAAATAGTAATCCACTACTGTTGAAAAGGAGCTAGAAATGTGCAAATAATTTGCAGATAAACTGATTCAAAGTTAATTACATGCCCTGAACATCATCCAAACTGTAAATGAGTGCAAACAATTTCATTTAAATGAGAATTCTTTGTGAGATTTAATTCAAGAGAAAACAGAAAAATAAGAGGAAAAGTATCACTTGATTTATGTATAGTTTATTAGAATTTTAAAATACCTTCAGTTGTAATAATTTCCTTTTTTGAAGATTTATTTATTTATTTATTCATTTGAGAGAAAGAGCAACAGTGAGAGAGTGAGAGATGGAAAGAGTTAAAGAGAGAACTTTCATCTGCTGATTGACTCCCCAGAAGGCCTCAACAGCTCACAGGTGTAAAAGGCCAAGGTACTGGGCCTTTGCCTTCTGCTTTCCAGGAACATTGACAGGGAGCTGGACTGGAAGAAGAGCAATTGAGACTCAAACCAGTACTCTGTAATTGGATGCATGCAAGTGGTAGCTAATCCCACTGTGCCACAAGCACTAGCCTATGCCTTGATTTTACAGCATATTGTATGTTGTTTGTTTGTTATATAAGTGTAGACAATATAAAGAGGCAAATCATAAAGGTAACATTTTAAAAGGCTCACTCATAAATTTCAGAAATGATTTGGTGTAATGTTACTGAATTGGCAGTAGTTGTCTGTATCTGATACTTTGTGGTTGAAAATATTGGATGACAGATTGCCAGGTGCTCAGATGATTAAATCTTTGTGAGACAGACTAAATTATCAACTTATCTGTTCCTTTAAATGACAATTTTAGCTAAAAATAAGACACAGCCATATAGCAAAATGTAGCTTATAATAGTGCTTTGTTGAAGAATAAAAAATTATCTCTTAAAGCAGCTAAATTCAATATAGAATTACTAAGGAAAGAGATATAATTCCATCAACAGGGGGTATATATGATGCTCATGTCAATGATTACTCATGTGCTGGCCTTCAGTGAGTTATATTAACTTATTAAAGAAAATATAGCAGGCATTCTTGGGTAATGGAGACCTGGAGGCCTGGTTACCAGTCAGAGCTGGTTTCTGTGAAAGCAGAAAGAAATCATTAACATTCCTAATTTACTACAGTGAACATCGTGTAGTTCTTTTTAAACAATTTCTGAAAAAGCTGTATAATGTGGGATTCCTGAAAAATAGGAATTGAAATTGAGATAAATAGATTATGACAATGTAAAATGTAACTATAAATTACATTTACAACATCTGTCAAAAAATTTGAGATTTATAGTTATCTAATTCTTAACTCACTTATCCTTCACTAATTTCTATGGTATTAATAAAGCTCCAAGTCACAAGAAGTTATGGACATTTCTGTACCCAGGCTCAGGTCCTGATCCTGAAACTAGTTCTCCCTCTTATTCTTCTTATTTATTTTATTCTCCCCTCTATCCATTAGCTATCACAAATATTTGATATTTATTGTTTGTATATCTAGGTCTGGCTTATTACACTTAATATAGTGATCTCCAGTTGCATCTATTTTATTACAAATCTCAGGATTGAATTCTTTTTATACCTGAGTAATATTTCATTGTGTACACATACTACATTTTCTTTTTCTACTCGTCAGTTGATGGGCATCCAGTTTTTCATATCTAGCTATTGTGAACTGAGCTGCTATAAATGTGGGGGTGTAGCTATCTCATTTAAATGCTTATGTCATATCTTTTGGATATATTCCCAGGAGTGAGGTAGCTAGGTCATATGACACATATATTTTTAGTTTCATAAGGAATCTCCATATTGTTTCCTATAATGGTTGTACCAATTTGCATTGCCATCAACAGTATATTAGGGACCTTTTCCTCCAAAATCTCAGCACCATTTATTTTTTGATATTTGGATAATAACCATTCTAACTAGAATTGGATGGTACCTCATTGTGGTTTTTATTTGTGGTTCTCTAATTGCCTAGTGATCCTGAGCATTTTTCATGTCACAAGACACTTGCAGTTCATCATTCAAAAATGCCTATTTATATCCTTTGCCTATTTTTAACTGGATAGTTTGTGTGTTGTCATTGTATATCTTGAGCTCCCTAAATATTCTGGGTATTAATCTCTTACTGGTTGCATAGTGTGTAAAGTTTCCACCAATTCAGTTGGTTGCCTCTTGACTTAGTTAATAGTTTCCTTTGCTGTGCACAATCTTAGCTTTACGTAACCCCATTTGCTATTTTTGCTTTTATCTATTGTGCTTCTGTGGTCTTATCCAAGAAGTCTTTGCCTAGGCCAGTGTCTTGAAGTGTTTCTCCTATGTGATTTGATGGTTTCATGTTTAAGTTTAGATCCTTAACACAAGGTGAGTTGATTTTTGTATAATGTGTAAGCTAGTGGCCTTGTTTCAAACCCTGAGATTTGGAAATTTAATTTTCCCAACACCAGTTGTTGAAGAGTCTGCTCTTTCTCTGGGGACTGATTTTAGCTTATTTGTCAAAGATTAGTTGGCTGTGGATGTGTAGATTAATTGATTAATTTCTGTGGTTTCTATTCTGTTGCATTGATCCACAAGTCTATTTTCGTGCCAGTGCCAGGCTATTTGGATAATAAATGCCTTTAAGATGTCTTGAAACATTGTGTTGTAAGGCTTATGTATCTGCTTTTATGACTAATATTGCATTGGTTATTCATGGTCTTTTGTGTTTCCATATGTATTTTAGGTTTTTCTAGTTTGTGAAGAATGTATTTTTATTAGGATTACATTAAATCTATAAATTTCTTTGGGTAGCATGGACATTTTGATGATATTAATTTGCACAATCCTTGAACACAGAATATTTTTCCATTTTTTTGTGTCTTCTATCTCTTTAATATTTTGTGTTTTTCATAGTAGAGATCTTTCACATCCTTGGTTAAATTCATCCCAATATATTTAATTATATATTTAATTTTATAGCTCTTGTGTCTGGGGTTGATCTTATAAGTTTTTTCTCAGAGCATTATTGGTCTAAGAATGCTATTGACTTCATGTTGATTTTATGCCCTACTAGTTTGCTGAATTCTCTTATGAGTTCTAATGGTTTCTTAGTGGAGTCTTTTGAATCTCCTATTTTAAGGATCATGTCATCAGCAAAAAGGGATAATTGGACTTCTGCCTTTCCAATTTGTATCCTGTTGATTTGTTTTTCTTGCCTAGTGGGTCTGGTTGAACCTTCTGTAAGTATATGGACAAACAATGGTGAGGGTGGATATCCTTTTGTGGTTCCAGATTTAGTAGAAATACTTCCAGCCTTTTCCCATTCAATATAATGCTATTTGTGGGTTTGTCATATATTGCCATAATTGTGTTTAGGTATGTAGCTTCTATAACCAATTTTAAAAGATTTTTATCATGAAAAGATTCTGTGTGTTATCAAATGCTTTCTCTGAATCTGCTGAGATGATACCGCACTTTAGCCTTCATTTTGTAAATGTGATGTATCGCATTTATTGATTTGAATATATTGGAGCATCCTTGAACTCCTTGATCAGGGTGGATTATCTTCTTGATGTTAGAATAGATATGCTAGTATTTTGTTGAAAATTTTTTATATTTGTGTTCATTAAGGATATTTGTTTATCAATTTCTTTTTTTGTTGTATCTTTGGCTTAGGAATTAAGGTAATTCTGGCCTCACAGAATGACTTTGGAAGGGTTCCCACCTTTCCAATAGTTTTTGAGTAGTTTAAGAATGAGTATTAGTTCTTCCTAGAAGTTCAGTATATTCAACATGAAGCCACCTAGTCATGGGCTTTTCTTTACTGGGAAGCACTGTGTTACTGATACAATCTCAGCCTTGGTTATTGGTCTATTCAGTTTTTCTACGTCTTCCTGCCTAAATTTTGGTAAATTATTTCTGTCTGGAAACCTACCTATATCTTCTAGATTTTCCAATATGTTGGTATATAGCTATTTATAATAATTCTAAATGATTTTTTTGTATTTCTGTGGTATCCATTATTGCATCTCCTTTTTCATTTCTGATTTTATTTGGATCTTCTACCTTTTTTTGATTAGTTAGACCAATGGTTTATCAATTTTGCTTATTTTTTTTTTCAAAAAAAAAAACAGCTCTTAATTTCACTGGTCATTTGTATTGACCTTTATTTCAGTTTTGCTTATTTATTCTCTTATTTTTATTATATACTTCCTTCTATTGATTTTGAGTTTGATTTATTTTTGTTTTTCTAGGTCCTTGAAATATATTTTAGGTCATTTATTTGATATCTTTCTAATTTTTTTATGTAGGCACTTATCACTATAAACTTTTCTTTTATAACTGCTTTTCCTGGGGCCGGCACCATGGCTCACTTGGTTAATCCTCCACCTGCAGTGCCGGCATCCCATATGGGCATCGGGTTCTCGTCCTGGTGGCTCCTCTTTCAGTCCAGCTCTCTTCTGTGGCCCGGGAAGGCAGTGGAGGATGGCCCTGGTACTTGGGCCCCTGTGTCTGCATGGGAGACCAGGTGGAAGCACCTGGCTCCTGGCTTCAGATCAGCACAGCGCTGGTCATAGCGACCATTTGGGGAGTGAACCAATGGAAGGAAGACCTTTCTCTCTGTCTCTCTCTCTCACTGTCTATAACTCTACCTGTCAAATAAATTTTAAAATTGCTCAACAGGCTAATTCTCTGCCTTGCGGCACCGGCACACTGGGTTCTAGTCCCGGTCGGGGTGCCGGATTCTGTCCCAGTTGCCCCTCTTCCAGGCCAGCTCTCTGCTATGGCCCGGGAGTGCAGTGGAGGATGGCCCAAGTGCTTGGGTCCTGCACCCGCATGGGAGACCAGGACAAGCACCTGGCTCCTGGCTTCGGATCAGCGCAGTGCCAGCCATAGTGACCATATGGGGGGTGAACCAACAGAAATAAGACTTCTCTCCTTGGATCAGTGCGGTGCGCCGGCTGCAGCGTGCCGGCCGCGGCGGCCATTGAAGGGTGAACCAACGGCAAAAAGGAACACCTTTCTCTCTGTCTCTCTCTCACTGTCCACTCTGCCTGTCAAAAAAAATAAAAATAAAAATAAAAAATTTTTAAAAATTTAAAAAATAACTGCTTTTCCTGTATCCTGTAAGTTTTTATATGAGCTTTTTCATCTTCACTCATTTCATGAAATTTTTTATTCTCCTTTTGATTTCTTCTATGACTCACTGTTCATTCAGGAGCAGGTTGTTTAGTTGCCATGTGATTGTATATTTTCTAGAGTTTCTGGTGTTGGTAATTTACAGCATCATTCCATTGTGGTCAGAAAAGATATATGATACAATTTCATTTTAAAAAAAATTCTTGACACTTGTTTTATGGCCTGTCCTAGAAATTGTCCCATATACTGATGAAAATAATGTATATTCTTCAACTGTAGGATGAATGTTCACAGATATAATAGGCCCAACTGGTCTATAGATTATCTCTGTTGTTTCTTTGATAATTTTTTGTCTGGTTGAGATGTAAATGGACAAAAATGAGGTATTGAAATCTTCCATTTTTAATGCATTTAGGCTTATGTATGTCTCCTTTTAGATCCATTAATATTTGTTTCTTAAAACTGGGTGCCATATCATTAGGTATATATACAATTACTATAGTCTCATCTTGTTGAGATAAGATTACATAATGACTATCTTTGTCTCTTAATAGTTTTTGTCTTAAAGCCTATTTTTTCTGACGAGTATTGCTGTTCATGCTTGTTTTTAATGTCCATTGAATATCTTTTTCCATACTTTCTCTTTCAGTTGTCAGTATCTTTATTGTTGAAGAATGCTTCCTGTAGGAAGTATATAGACTGGTTTTGACTTTTTACCATTCAGTCATTTTACCCTCTTCCTTCAGGAGCTCCTAACACTCATATATTTGGTTATTTGATAATATACTACAGACTCTAAATTTTGCGTTGCCTTTCTATATTTTTTCTTTTTTAAATTTTCTTTTCTTTTTTTTTCTTTTTTTTTGGGGGGGGCATTGTCTGAGATATTTCAAAAGACCTTTTTTTCTATATTGGCCATCTTTTCTTCTGTCTAAGTCTATTGTTACTTTTAATTAGTACATTCAAGTTTATTATTGATAAGTAAGGACTTGGTTCTGACATTTTTCATAATTATTCAGTTATTTGTCCTGAATCGCCTATATTCTTTTACTAGGTTTTCTGCTTTCATATTTCTTCTTGATGCTGATTAACTCTCCCAGCTTATCTGTGTTGTACATCCTTAAATATCATTTGTAAGGCTGACTGTATGGTGATAAATTATTTCAATTTTTGCTTTTTTGAACAGTCTTTATTTCACCTTCATTTTTGAATCAGAGTTTTGCTGGGTATTGTATTCTGAGTTGCCAGGTCTTTTTTTTTTCTTTTAGAACTCACCTATATGTCTCCATTGTATCCTGACCTATAAGTTTTCTGTTAAGAAATCTTTTGTCAAACTGATGGGAGCTCCTAAAGGTGATCTACCATTTTGTTCTTGCAAATTTTAGGATATTTCTTTACGTTTTGCTTTTAAAGGTTTGGCTATAATGTATGGTAGTGATTCATGGTTTTATGTACTTCCTGTACTTCGATATCCATCTTTCTCCAAATTTGGGAAATTTTCCACCATTATTTCACTGAACATATTTTCTAAGCCACTTTTCCCTCTTCTTTCAGTATCCCCTAAGACTCATATATTTGGTTATTTGATTGTATATCATAGACCCCAAACTGTGTTGTGTTTTTCTGATTTTTTCGTTTCATACTTTTTTTCTTTTTTGTTGTTTTGTTTTGTTTTGCTTTGCTTTGGTCTAACTGAGACATTTAAAAAGAACATTATTCCATATTGGACATCCTTTTGTCTGCTTCACCAAGTCTATTGTTAAGGTTTTCCAATAAGTTTTTCATTGTACTTATTAAATACTACATTTCCAATATGATTGCTTATTTTTCAATATCTTTATCTCTCTGCACAATTTCTCATACATGTGCTGATTTCTTAATATCTTTTCATAGTTTTTCTGTATTTTTAGTAACCTTACAATCATTCTTTTGAATTATTTTTCAGGCATTTCTTCATTCTTCCCTTCTTCACAATCCACCATTAATGAATGATTGCTTTTTACATAGTCATGTTGCCTTCCTTGTTCAAGTGTCTTGCGTTTCTATGCTGATTTTTGTACATATAGAGGATCTGTTGCTTCTATAACTTCTGCGGGATATTAAGCTTTATTTATTTATTTGAAAGTGAGAGTTACATTGATAAAGAGGGAGGGATGGAGAGAGGGAAAGAGAGAGAGAGAGCGAGAGAGCGCTAGAGAGAATAGCCCATCCATTTGTTCATTCCCCAGACAGCCACAACATCCAGGCTGAAACCAGGAGCCAGCAGCTTCATCCAGGTCTCCTATGTGATGGCCAGGGCCCAAAACACTGGGACTACCTTCTGCTGATTTTCTCAGGCCATTAACAGGAAGTTGAATTGGAAGTAGAGCAACTGGGACATAAATTGATGCCCCTATGGGACGCTGGCATCACAAGTTGTGACTTTCCCCAGTGTGCCACCATGCCAGCCACCTGCGGGATTTTTTTTTTTAATTGAAGGATTTATTCCTGGAGATTTGCCCCTGGGACTCAGTGAAGTGCCTAAAGCTTACACTTGATCTCAGAGGCCTGTGCTGGATGAAGCCAAGGGGCTCTTGCTACTATTTGTTGTACAGCAAGAGTCCAGAGTGACACCTTAAATGGGCATGGTGGAGCATCTCTGGTTACAGTCAGTGAGGGGAGTGGATGTTGAAGCCCGCTGGTTTGTTCACAGTTTCAGTTTTTCTCTTTGCCCTTGGAAACTAGCTAATTCATAGCTTATGATGAGTTCAGTGTCAGAGTCAGCATACTTCATGCATCCTGGCATGCACACTGTGCAGGGCACCAACTCACTCTATAGTGTGTCCCTTAATTCCACAGTGATATCTGTCCCCACTGCTCAGGGAACTCTGGGTCTCTGCATTCAGGCTGGTCAGGGGCATGGGAACCCAACTTCAACCTGTGATTTTCTACCTTTGTGGCTTATGCCAGAACTCTCAAAGTCACAAAATGCAGGGGTTCGGCTGTCCTCTCTGTAAGTTGCCGTATCTCTGGTTCTATTGACTTCTGATAGCAGTGAGGATTCTTGCTGTCCTGAGTTGGAATAAGTTCAACAGCAATTCTACCAGAGAAAACTAAGTCTGGTGTTTTAGTTGGGGGAGGAGGGTGCATTGGGGAGCAATGTTGCTTCCCTTTACCAAACAAAGAAGTTGCTCAGATCCCTGTCACCTCCCCAGGCTGGAGTTGGAGTCAGTAGAGATTGTGCAAGTCTCCCAGTTACAGCTGCCTATGGCAAGAGTGACTGCAGTTTCTTCCCACCTTGTCTTGGCAAGATGACATTTCCCAACTGCAAGCCACTCATGGAGATGCAGGTGGAATAGTCAATGGTGGCAATTCAGCTTCTCTCCTCACTGTCCCAATGAGTCTTTGCTCTGTTCGATCAGTTCTCCACTGAAAATTTATTTCAATCAGTTTTTTGTTTTTCTGAGGTTGTAGCTGAAGTCGGTGCAGTTTCTCACTATTCAGCCATCTTAGATCTCTTCTTCTCTTATTCTTAACTTAAATTGTACTTTACTCAAAATTCAAGAATACTGAGCTAGTACTTCCTGAGCAGCTGACATGCAGTAGGCTCTGTGATGTCTTTGAATTATAGTGAATTGTAGTTTACCTAGCTTCTTGATCTACAGTACCATTCATATCAGACTCATGTTCTTTCTGTGCCATTTTGGCAACAACTGGCAACTCTTTATCACTCTGCAAATACTCTACGTTGAGGTGATAAATATAAATATGGAAGGATGTTATTTCCTTGTGTGTGTGTGTGTGTGTCAATTTTATTTGTAAGAGCACAACATCAGTTAATCTTTTCATTTTCCTTTTTATTAATGCTACCTTTTCATTGCTCCCCAGTCCTGGTGCCAATATTTTCATCCAGCTACTCTGCTTCTCTCTAATGTTCACCACACTTTCCCCATTTTATATCCCACATTCATTCTCATATTCCTGATAGATGGGTCCAGTGACTCTAGGCCAGGCCCTCTCACCTTGCCTCAGGAAAGATCAAAGAGCATTAGGCTACCATTGATCCAAGTTCTTATTTAAGGAGGCAGTATTATTTCCTCATAACTAGTATGAATGGGATATACTTGATAGGTTTAAAATATCAAATCAAGGCAGTTTTCTCAGAGAATGGTAATTAACTCAAACTTTCTCCTTAACTGAAACTCTTACAATGGCCTGAAGCCCATGGCACTAGATAGAAAACTAAGAAGAGCCAAGGATGATAAAATCTGCAAATTTAGCAGATAAAATGGATTATAATGAAGCTGTGCCAAATGTCTATTCAATATGTGTTACAAATTAGAAGGGAGCTGATTCCAATAAAGTCATACTGAGTAGGTTGGGAATAATGAAGAAAAATAAGGAAAGGAACATTTGACTGGAAATAAATGTTCATCCCTGAGTAGTTTGCTTTTGTTAAAACATTCTTCTTTTTAAAAATGCTTAAATATAGGTTAGCAATATTTGACATGAAGTAATCACTGATTCTAGTGATTATTCTGTTGTCCAGAAACACAGCCTCACTTAGTCTTTTGCTCAAAACTTTCACTGAACATTTTATCAATCCCCATGATAGGACACAGAGATAAAATGAGGCAGCAGATGCTGAATATTTTCTCCCTGGGTAGAGTCCATCTTTTGAGATTTGGTGCACAAAGGAAATGGTGGGGGAAATCACTGGAGCAGGCACTCAACCCAACCTTGTGACTTTACTATATTTCCAAGAAGAGATAGTGTCTAAGCTAAATTTGGAAAGATAAGAAAGAAAGTAATCCTATTTTTAGCTCCTTGAGATTCCTCAACCTTGAAAATATTTCTTAAACTTTATATATAGCAAGGAAGGGGGTAACTAAAACATTTTTTCTGTTCTCAACATCATCATTTTTTCTTCTTTCAAAAGTAGGAGCAAGAAAATTAAGGTAAATTAGGGAGGAAGACTGGAAGTTCATTGAACAGCATTCTGGAGCAGACTATAACTATCTACAGAGGAGTTTTGTATTATAACACAAACACACACACACACGCACGCACACACATCTTATCAATAGTCAAATGTCCAGAAACTGACAAAACTAATATAAAAAGGAGGAACTGAAAATGTACATTGAACACTAGACTGTGTGAAAAAAAAATGGGTAATTTTATGTATCACCTTGACTGTGTACCCAGATATTAGGTAAAACATTATTCTGGTGTGTAAGTGGGTGTGTTTTTAGATGACAGAATGGAATTAACATTTGAATAGTTGACTCCGTAAAGCACATTGTCCTTCCTAACGTCAGTGACCCTCATCCAATTGGCTGAAACTTGAGTAGAACCAAAGGTTCAGCAACAGAGATTTCACTGTCTCTGCCTGTCTGTCTTCCAGGTGGGACATTGGTTGTCTCCTGCTTTCAGATGTGGACTCAGACTGAAACTTACCCCATTGGTTCTCCTGGTTCTCAGATCTTGTCACTGGGACTGGAATTATAGCACTGGCCCTCCTATGACCACAGCTTGATTACAGCAGACCTTGGGCCCTCTCAGCTTCCTTAATTATAACCACATGAGCCAATTCCTACTAACATCTCTCTCTCTCTCTCTCTCTCTCTCTCTCTCTCTCTCTCTCCACACACACACACACACACACACGTATGGGGACTTCAGAGAATTCATGAAAGTTCAATTAAAAGATGTCTATTTCTGTGAAAAAAATGCTTAAATATGTGCAAATGAGAAGTTTTCAAAAAGTGCAAGGAGAGATCAGCACTATGGTACAGCAGGTTAAGCTGCTGCCTGTATGCCAACACCTCATGAGCAACAGTTTGAGTACCAGCTGCTCCACTTCTGATCCGGTTCTCTGCTAATGCACCTAGGAAATCAGTGGAAGATGTTCTAAGTGCCTGGGTACCTTCTACCCATTTGGGAGAACAGGATGGAAGTACCTGGCTCTTGGCATTGACCTGAACCAGTCCTGGCCATTGGGGTCATTAGGGGAGTGAAACAGTGGATGAAAAATCTTCCTGTCTCCTCCATCTCTCTTTGTAATGCTATCAAACAATAAATAAATCTTTTTTAAAAAAATGTTCACAGAAAAAATATTATGAAAAGATACATATATTTCAAAATTTTTGCAACAAAATAAACTTGTCCTTTAGTTTTATTTTCCAACAAACTTAAAAGAGTCTTCATATGTACTGTCAGCTCAGTTTCTCTAGAGAATCCAAACTATTGCAGATTTTGGTATCAAGAGTGTTCTACAGAGTTTATAAATTGGTTTTGGGATATCCAGTATTGGCTCTCCCATTGACTAGATTTTGAGACACTAATAACTTTATTTCCAGTATTAAAGAGAGCACTGATCTCCTATGGTGTGACCTGGCTATAGACATGTGCAAGGTATATCCATTAAGTACTCCTAATTAAGAAGCAAAGAAGTAGGTGACAGTTTATACAATACTTTCAAATACGTTGGGAAAACTGACAAATATGAGATTGATGGGTTGCTGATAATATTGCTGGACAATGGTGAAAACCCAGCTATCCCCCATGTCAATTCTCTCCTTTTGTGAACCAACTCTTGGTCTACAGTTGGGCTTTAGTGAAGACTGAATACTTAATCATGGGCTACCAAGTTACCATGCCACCTGAGCTGTCTACTATTTACTTGGTATTATCTGACCCCTCAAGCTATAAATCTGGGCAAGCACATCAACCCTCCATCATCAAATGTTTTATATATGAAAAAGCCAGAGCAGGCTCTAAAGGCACATGTTAGTTACATGAAGAAGTGGCCCAATTGTCCCATGGTCTCCACTATACTGCCATCTCTCTCCCAGCCTGCACATATGACACGATATGGGTCATATAATCAGTTGACTGCTGAAGAAAAGACCCATCTTGGTTTACAGATAGTCTTGCATGATATTCAAGATCTACCCAAAAGTATGTGCTGCAGCACTACAGCCACTCTCTGGGATATCCCTGAAAGACAGTGGTGAAGAGAGATCTGTGAATAGACTTCTGAGCAGTTTACCTAGTTTTTCATTTTCCATAGGAAAAACAGATACCAGAGCCAAGTGGAAGAACAAGATGATAACAACACTCTCCTATGAAAATGCCTATGTACCAACAGTACTTTATACTTCGTGTTTCTTTGTGGGTGCAAGCTGTGGAAATCTTTACTTAGTATATACTATTTGATCTTCTGTATATAAAGATAATTGAAAATGAATCTTGATGTGAATGGGATGGGAAAGGAAGTGGGAGATGGGATGGTTGTGGGTGGGAGGGTGGTTATGGGTGGGGGGAAAGCCGCTATAATCCAAAATTTGTACTTTGGAAATTTATATTTACTAAATAAAAGTTTTTAAAAAGTTCAAATATCATATGTTCTCCCTGATCTGTGACAACTAACTGAGCACCTAAAAGGAAACCTGTTGAAGTGAAATGAACACTGTGAGATACAAGGATTGATCAGCCCTTGTCCTGACTGTTGAAATAAGATTTTTTATGCAGTCTTTTTGCAATAACATGCAATCAGAGATATGAATGAAATGAAGGATCCAAACAAGTTAACAGCTAAGGTCAGAGAGCCATGAGAAGAAGAAATATCAAAGGTAAAAGACACAGAAGAGAGTATGTTTTGGGATATTCAAGGAAAAACAAAGATGCTGCTAACAGAGTAGGTGCAGTAGAGAATGGTAGAAGGTGAGACTAGAGAAGTAGCTAGGAGGCTGGCGGCTTTCCACAAGCTATTTCACTTAACTGAGCATTTACTTTCTGAACTTTGAGATAAATATGATAACATTTACCCCACAAACATTATTGAAGATTAAATGTTATAACTTGGTGAAGCAAACAGAACAGAACAGATACAGCACAGAGACCCTTTCTACTCCCTTCCTTTCCTAACAACAAGTTGAGGGCCAGTGTGGCAATTTTTTGGCAGAGTAGTGGGAATAATACATTTATATTTCTCTAAATAACTTTAGATTTTAATTTCCAAGCTTTTAATATAAATTCTCATCTATGTTGTTTCCTATTAACTCACAAAGGCTGTACTTAAAATCTTCTGGGCTTTTTTTCTCTCAGTTTATTCTTTGGCACTCTCTAAGTGGCAAACTAAATAAAGTTCCATATTATTATCAAAGAGGAAGCACTCACCTTATTTTTTTACATTTACTATATATGTAAACTTGACAGGAGGAGAACAAGGAGATGGGTGAGGAACAGATTACGAAATCTTGAAAAGGCTCTCCTATTTCTGTTTAAAATGGTGTTTCCATCTTTCCCAGCTAATTTTATTTCTCTGCTAAGAAAGTTTTGGTACTAAAACCCAACCTTCTAGCCAAGAATAATATGAATCACATGAAACTGAAACTTCAGTCAGTGACCTGTGTAGTTAAATGAACTTGGTGCCTTTTTCTCTGAGATATTCAGTCTGATTTCAAGCAATGGGTCCCCTTCCAGTCTTAACTTGCTTAAATCATTTTCAGGGCTACAAATTTTTCAGACATCCATCAGGCCTAACATAAGTACTAACATATAAGAACTGCCCAGTTCACTACTTTTTTAAAGTAGTTTTGTTTCCTTGAAAACCAATGTTTTCATAAAAAATGTCTACAAAGGGACCCTATATGGTCATTTGCTCACTCATTCATTACACTATTCATTAAAAAACACATATAAAATATTTACAGTACAAAAGGGATAAAAACACAAAACAAGACTACTACCTACAAGAAAATAGTAATATAGCATCCATTCAATAAAATTTAGGAATAAATTCTGAATAAAACACAATAGCTAATTTCAAATGGTTCACAGCTAAATGGAAAAACATTTAACAGTTATAATGCAATTTTATTTATACAGGTTGAATATATAAAACAAATGGGGATAAAAAGGATACTGTATGTTGAGCTCTATACTTAAAACTGTGATTTAATTTATTAAAAACTCTCATAAGCATAATCATAAGATAACTTTAACTGAAATAAAAATAAAATGGTGAAATAATTTCATAGACTTCCTTCTGTATTTCTCGTGACTGAGGTGATTAAACTGAAAATCATTGAATCTCAATCCCACAAGAAGCAAGAAATGAAAAATGCTGTAATGTTCAGAGGCTGGGAGTCAAGAAGCTCAGGACCCCAGTGTGAATCAGCAAGATTCCAAAAACTGCTTATCCCCTGCTAAGCTGCCTAACCCCTTAACTTCTGCTTCTGTGAAACAAGGGAGATAGACTGAATGATATCTAAAGTTCTTTCCATTTTCAATATTTTCTGACTTTTAGTTCCCAAACATTGTCTTAGTGCTAAGAATGTTGAGTAGAGGAAGGCTTCAGTGTCCTATCACTATATCAACAAAATGATTTTAAGTTGTGCATAAAAGATGAAGGATGCACATCTCTACATATAGATGTTCTATTTTATAAAAGAACCCTATAATTCGCTGTACTAATCTGCTTTGCTTAAGTTTTTTTATGAAGAGCTGGAGACATCAGGATATGTAGGAAACCCTGTATTCAGTAAGTCCTTAATATAAGTTATCTATTAGGAAAATTTTCAACTCAACCTGTATTCCAGGCAAAACATCAAATTCAAGTTCAACAACCTTACTGCCTTCTGACATGGCTGACCATAAATTGTGAGTAATTTTTAAATCAATTTAGACATCAAGTTGAAAGACCTTTTGACTGACTTTGCCTAAAAATGAGTGTTAAAGATTTATGTTCTAAGTGATCACAGATTCAATTTATATTCTTATGGCATGCCAGATTTATTTCAGGCATAGACATTTTATTTTGCTAAAGAAACCATCTGATTATGATGGTCTAATAAAAAGATCAAAAGTCTTATTTAATTCCATTCATAAGCTCTATTCTTAGTTCTCATTTACTGAAATTATTCCTTTGGGAAACCGGATTTTAAAACATTACTCTTGCTGACCTTTGCCCAACAAACTAAATTACTCAACATTTATATGAGGTGCATTTATAGATGTGTTTATAAACAAAATTAACATCTAGGAAAAGCCAATTGCTAATAGGTTCTGTGTTTTAGGATGGACCTCTAAAACTTGAGACCCTTATAAAAAGAAAAAAATACTGGCATTTATTGAGTTTTCATATTTAACTTTGGTTTTAGACCAAAACTACAATATTATAATTTAGTTAACTGGGCTAAAAGAAAGAACTCAAATTCTCATCCTAATAGTGCCCTAAATTAAATGATTGAAGAGTTAGTTTCATTACATCATTTTACAGTCTTTGAAAACACAGTCCATAGCAAAGTATATATGTACATTAATTTTAAATGACTCATCAATTTAATCCCAAACTATTTTCATGATATGCTGAATGGACCAGAAGATTTGATTTCTATTTCTTACTTTAACATGGTCAACTGCAGAATGATTGTCTTGGCAATGAAAAGAAAATGATTTCAAACAATGTAAAATATCAAAGGGTAAAATAATATGTAGTAGGAAAAATAAAGTGGGATAGTTTAACCAGAGAAAATATGAAAAATGAAGTGACTGAAACAAAGTTCACTATTTGTTCCTTCATTTACTCATTTCTTGATTCTGGTCTCCAACCATAATTAAGCAAAAGCATTAATAGCCCTGAAAAGAAGAGAAATAAAAAAAATTCTTATTTTTGGATGTTGAATTTCAAAACTTGGAATCAGAGGCTTATTATGAGGAAACAATCTATAAAAGCTAAAAGGTTAAAAACTAAGCTATAGAATAAGAGTTCCTAGGGTTAGAGTGTTCAGAGGTAGAAGATCATGCCTTTTATTTTGTTTATTTAATATTTATTTTACTTACTCTAAAGGCAGAGCTACATGGAGAGAGGGACACACACACACACACAGAGAGAGAGAGAGAGAGAGAGAGATTCCATCTGCTGGTTCATTCCCCAAATAGCTGAAATGGCCAGGGATGCTGGTATCACAGGCAGACCTTAACCCACTGTTTCATAACACCAGCCCTGAGACTTGGCCTTTTAAACACCCAGATCTGTGGGGCATGAGCACGGCCATGGCGCAGCCAGGCCAGGCCCAGGGGCTCCGCATGCGCAGCTGCCCCTGGGTGCCCCCGCCCGAGCTGCGCAGAACGGAGCCGCGCGGAGCCGAGTAAGATGGTGCTCAGAGGAAGTAAGATGGGCGGAATCCAAAGTTGTTTACCACTAAAACTAAATGGCTGCGCAACATCAGGGGAGGTAACAAAACCAATAACGAGTGTATAGACATATGGCTAGTCCTATAGAAATCCCCCTGTAAGGTGATCTTTTGAGTGATTGGTTGGTCCTTAGCCCTGCCCCAATGATTCTGCAGTTTTGTGCTATAAAAGGTACTGTTACGCACAAAGTAAATGAGTCCTTGCTACTAGACTTGGCTCCCTGCTGCATCTGACTGTCTCCGGGATCGGGAGGCTGGGGAACGGGCGAGCGGCGCACTCACCTTTCCTCGGACCCAGTCCATCCTGTATGGGTGGACTAAGACCCTGCACAGATCCAGGAGAGTTTGGGTAGAATCTATGCCCCAATTATTGGGAAAACCCTGGAAAAGTAGTAAAGCTCCAATGTTTCCACATTGTTCTTGATGATGTACAAGTAGAAAAGATGGCTGTGTGGGACAGGAGTTCCCGGTGTCATTACTGGGCTCAGGAGCATAGAGTATTTCCTTTGTTCCCATGAACAAAAACATCCCAGCATGGAGTGAGAATAAGAAAAAACCCAGTAGTTACCACTAAGACCAAAGGAGAATGGGGTTATTCCAAGCGGTGCTAATGCCGCTAATTGACACCATACAAGAACAGATGTGCTCTCCCAGGGATGTGGTTTATGTAAGTCTGCAGATTATATACAGTCACAGTGAAAGCCTGCTGTTGAGCAGGAAAGTCACATTGACTGATAGTGTGTTTCTACTTTTCCATTACATGAAGTCTTAAATTATTAAATGTAATTCTCTATTAAAATAAAGTTAATGTTTTTTGTAAAATTGGAGTTTTTAAATAATTTTTATTTATATAAGGTGTTTTGTATATACAGATTTAGGAGCACAGTGACACTTCCCTTCTTACCCTCTCTCCTGCTCACAATCCTACTCTGACTCCTCCTTCCTTTCTTATTCTTTCTTTTAACTTTTACAATGACAATTTTCAGCTTATTTTTATTCTCATAAGCTTAACAATCCAGTAAGTAAAAAATTCAACAATTTATAAGAGGAAAAAATAAGAACAAAATATACTTTTCTGAATGGTACAGTCAAGGACAGAAAAAAATAAGTAAATCTCAAAATGTCATTTTCTCTTACATATTACATTCCTTGTACTCTGTTATCACAGAACAGAGAAAACAAATATTTGTCTTCTGGGGACTGGCTTATTTCATTAAGAATAATGGTTTTGTGGCTGGTGCTGTGGCACAGTGGGTTAAAGCCCCAGCCTGCAGTGTCTGAACCCATATGGGAGACCCAGAAGAAGCTCCTGGCTCCTGGCTTTGGATCAGCTCAGCTCTGGCCATTGGAGTCATTTGGGGAGTGAACCAGCTGCAGTAGTTTACATTCCCACCAACAGTGGGTTAGGGTACCTTTTTCCCAGTTCCTTGCCAGCATTTGTTGTTAGTTGATTTCTTTTTGAGAGCCATTCTAACTGCAGTGAGGTGAAACCACATTGTGGTTTTTATTTGCATTTCCCTAATGGCTAATGATTCTGAGCATTTTTCATGTATCTGTTGGCCATTTGAATTTCAGCCTTTGAAAAATGCCTGCTCAAGTCCTTTGCCTATTTCTTAAATATATTGTTTCATTGTTGTAGAATTTCTTCAGCTCTTTATAGATTCTGGTTATTAATCCATTATCAGTTGCAGGGTTTGCAACTCTCTGTTTCCAGAAATCCACCCATTTCTTCTAGATTTTCCATTCTGTTGGCATATAGCTCTTTTAGTAATTTATGATGATTCTTTTTACTTCTGAGATATTGATTTTAGCATCTCCTTTTCATCTCTTATTTTAATAATTTTGGTCTTCTCTCTTCTTGGTTAGTTGGGTAAATAGTGTGTCAATTTTGTTTATTTTTTTCAAAAAACAGTTCTTCACTGATTCTTTGTATCATTTTTGGTTCAATTTTGTTTATTTCTTCTCTAATATTAATTATTTCTTTCTTCCGACTAATTCTGGGTTTGGCTTGTTCTTGTTTGTCCTGCCCTTGATATGCATTGTCAAGTCATTTATTTGATGCTTTTCCAATTTCTTAATGTAGACTCTGATAGCTATAAACTTCTCTCTTAATACTGCTTTTGCTGTATCCTATAGGTATTGATGTACTGTATTGCCATCTTCCTTCATTTCCAGGAATTTTCTGATTTCTTCTATGATTCAGGAATGTGTTGTTCAGACTTCATGTGTTTTCACATTTTCTAGAGTTTCCAAAGTTGTTAATTTAAAGCTTCATTCCTTTGATGTCAGAAAAGATAAATGGTATGATTTCAGTTTTCTTGAATTTGTTGAGACTTGCTTTATGGCTTAGAGAATGTTCCATGCACTGATGAAAAGAATTTGTATTCTGCAACATGGTATGAAATGTTCTGTAGTTAACAATTAGCTCCATTTGGTCCATAGTGTAGATCAGCTACATTGTTTCTTTTTTTAATTTCCTGTCTAGTTGATCTGTCCACTAACGAAAGTGGGGTGTTGAGGGGCTAGCATTGTGCTATAGTAGGTTAAGTCTCTACCTGCAGTACTAGCATCCCATATGAGCACTTATTCATGTTCTGGCTGCTCCACTTATGATCTAGCTCCCTGCTAATGGCCTGGGAAAGCAGTGGAAGATGAACCATGTCCTTGGGCCCCTGCACCCACGTGGGAGACCTGGAAGAAGCTCCTGGCTCCTGGCTTAGGGTTAGCCCAGCTCCAGGTGTT
Source organism: Lepus europaeus (assembly GCF_033115175.1). Taxonomy (NCBI): domain Eukaryota; kingdom Metazoa; phylum Chordata; class Mammalia; order Lagomorpha; family Leporidae; genus Lepus; species Lepus europaeus. The sequence goes on along the minus strand of NC_084828.1, from coordinate 99,369,824 downwards.
GCAGCCATTTGGAAAGTGAACCGGTGAATGTAAGACCTTTCTCTCTGTCTGTAACTCTGTCTCTCAAATAAATAAATCTTAAAAAAATTTAATACAGAAAGTGGGGTGCTTAAGTCCATTATTATTATTGGATTGGAGTCTATGTCTCCCTTTAGATCAATTAACACTTAAATAGCAAGGTATTGAGTGCACATACATTTACTGTAGTTACAACTTCCTGTTTAATTGATCCCTTAATCATGACATAATGCCCTTCTTTTTCTCTTTTAACAGTTTTTGTGTTAAAGTCTATTTTGTCTGATATTAGGATGGCTATTCCTGCTCTTTATTGCTGCTTTGTTAGCATGTAATATCTTTTTTCCATCATTTCACTTTCAGTCTGTGTGTATCTTCATTTTATGAGGTGTGTTTCTTGAAGGCAGCAAATAACAGGGTCTTGTTTCTTAATCCTTCACTCAGTCTGCATATTTTAAATTGAAGAATTTAGGCCATTTACATTCAAGGTTATTACTGATAAGTAATGACTTGGTCCTACCATTTTTCCATAAATATTCCTATTGTTTGCTTTGGATTTCCTATTTATTTATTTATTTATAAGACAGATTTTCAGAGAGAGGGAAAGGCAGAGAGAGAGAGAGAAAGAGAGAGATTCATCTTCCATCCAGGGGTTCATGCTCCATATAGCTGCAATGGCCTAGTGCTGGGCCAGGCTTAAGCCAGGAGCCAGGAACTTATTCCAGGTCCATGTGAGTGAAGGGGCCCAAGCACTCCGGCCATTCTCCACTGCCTTCCCAGGCTTATTAGCAAGGAGATGGATAGGAAGTTGAGCAGCTAGGACTCAAATCCATGTTTACACAGGTATCTGGCATCTCAGGCTGTGGCTATACCCACTAGTCCACAATATTGGCTTCTTCCTTTGTACATTTATTAGCAAATGTTTTACCTTCACATTCTTTCATAATGATGACTATCACTCTGTGTTTCTGTATGTAGCATATACTTAGGAATCATTTGTAAGCCTGGATAAGTGGTTATGGATTAATTTCTATTTGTTTTGGAAGGTTTATTTCAACTTCATTCATAAATGGGTTGACAGTTTCTTTTAGTACTTGGACAATGTCTCTCCATTATCTCCTAGCCTATAGGGTTTCCAGTGAGAAATCAGCTGATATTCCAATGAGCAGTCCTCTGATAGTATGCTTTTGTTTCTTTCATGCACATTTTAAAATCTTTTCTTTATATTTTTTGTTGAATGTTTGACTATAAAATGTCTTGGTGAAGGTCTTTTCTGATCATGTCTATTAGGTGTTTCATGTGCTTTCATACTTGGATGGTCCTTTGATTCTCCAAATTAGGGAAGTTTTCTGCTATTATTGCTGAATAGGCTTTCTAATCCATTCTCTCTTTTCACACCTTCAGGAACTCCTAGGACATGTATGTTTGGTCATTAGATAGGGTTCCATAAATCTAAACTCTGTTTTCACTATTACCATTTTTTCTTCTTTTTCTTTGTCTGACTGAGATATTGCCAAGTTGTCTTCTAGCTTGAATACTCTTCTACCTCACCAAATCTGTTTTTGAGGATCTCCACTGTATTTTCTACTTGACATGTTGAATTCATCATTTCTAATATTTCAGCTTGGTTTCTCTTCAATATCTATCTCTTGGCAAAATTTTTCACCCATATCGTGTTTGGATATCCTTACCTCATTAGTTTGTTTCAATGTGCTTTTTAGTAATCCCATGAACATTCTTTTAAATTGTTTTCAGACATTTTATAAATCTCTTCATCTTCACATTCTAATTTTGAAGTGTTGTATTCCTTTTGAGAGTCAAATTGCCTTCTTGTTCTTATTCTTATATTTCTGTGTTTATTTGTAGGCATTTGTGGAGATACTTGTTGGCTTTATCTTCTGATGGCTTTTATCTTTGAAATATGCCTCTGTGGTTTAGTGTAGTGTCTCCTCCTTCAGTGGATTTCCAGTGGCATATGGTAGGTAGCGCCAGGGAGCTTTGGTTAGTGCTCAAGGATGGGGTGAGAGTCCAGGGTGACACACAATTTGGGAATGGTAGATATTCTCTATTGTCATCATGGGGGAAGATATGATTATATCTTCTGGCATAATCACAGCCGCACTTTCTCTCTTCCAAAGTGATCAATGCCCAGGGCTCACCACAGTGGCTACAAACCCCACCCTTGGAGGCACATGAACCACACAAAGGATTTGCGCTGTCCTCAATATAAGCACAAAACCATTTACAGTGACCTACCTCAGGCAACCAGGAATCTAGAGCCTCTGAAGCCAGACATAGTAATTGCTCAGAGACCCAGCTATATACCACATGGTATCATGCAGTTATGGAATTCCCACAGTCATAGCATGCAAGGCTCCCAAAATCACAGGGTTCAGGGATTCCACTCACCCTCCATGTCTGCCCTGCTCATGAATAGAGCAGAGGTATTCCCAGAGCTAACAGCCTGTGGGTTCTCAACTTTGGCAATTTAGCCCTGGAGCCTGTGCTAGGTTTGGAAGATGGGACTGCTTACAATCCTAAGGGGGTGTCCAGTCCCCTTCAATCCTCCAGGCCAGACTCAGAGTCAATGGGGAATGCAGATTTATCTCTCATAAAATCCCCAAGACATGTGCACTTGCAAGAGCTGCCACAGCCTCTACTAATTTTTAGATGGCTCTTTCTCCCTGATAGTTGCCAGGGAGATGGAGAGAAAGAAATGTCTTTCTCCTTCATGAGCTTATGTGGTGCCTTGCTCCTCACTAGGGCCCCAGGCCAAATTCAAAGTAAATGCAGTCTGCAAGGTTCTCCCTCAGGAAATACCACCAGTGATACAGGTTGCAACAGGCTGCTCTCACCTCACTCTCAGAAGCTGGATTTTGTCCCCACTTGCTGCTTTGTGTTTGTACTGTTCACATTGATCCATAGCATCTCTCTTCTTTCTGTAGAATTTACTGCAAACCTATCTCCAGCTCTCCTCTGGGAATGCACTTCCTGCTTTTCTTCCGTTATCTTCCCCTGGTCAAAATCAGCATTTCCCTATTCAGCCATCTTGGAAACCCCTTCCATGAAGACCTTCATAGGCACAGATTTCAAAACTTTTGGCACATAATAGCTGCCTTTTAAATCAGTTTTCATAAACTTTTTAAGGCCCCCTCATGTATTTCAGCTGCTACTAACTTGCTTACCAGACAATGATGCTGAAGCACGTAGTCTTTAGCATATGTTCCAGGCCTTTTCCTGTATGCCTTACTTCCCTCTTCCATCCGGCTACACTCTACTACATCCCATCTCCTGCAACTTTTTGTGCTTATTCTTACTGCCAACCATGTACTTTTTAACCTTCTACATAGTGCTGTCTGGAAATGTTTCTCAAAAGCTAACTCAACTGGGAAATTTTTCAGGTTCTTCTCTTTGCTTGTACAGTCAATAATTCTTTCTCTGATTCCAGAAAGCAATTACCTCACACATCAGCCAAAACACTTATCATGTTTGTTATGTAAAATGGGTAATAATCATCAGAGAGAGGATCAGGGGAAATCCATGACATTGGAAGAATAAAATGTATCAGCATGAGGTGAAATGTAATGTGTAAAGTCAGTGAATTTAGAGAAATATTGATAGATCAGCAACACTTAATGAAAGAACACATAAAAAACTTAAAGAGAGAGGCTGAAGAATATTTACAGACATATGACCAAAAGGTGTCCTGAAGTCCCCAAAAATACTGTTGGACCTCATGGAGCACCTGGGACTGAATTCTCAGTCTTCTTAGTAATACACCCCTTCACCTTGTCTCTGTCATTATAATGGGGAACACCAGAAGCAAACGTACTGTAATCAGAGATAAACCTATGCATGGTCTAGTTACTTTCACCTCTTTGTGTTGTATAGAGAGAGATTTGAAAAAGGTTTATACAAAAAACAGCAATTGGATCTTGAAGGATGAAATTTGGATTATACTTTATGAAAGGGTCTCATTTCAGTTTTTAAACTCAAGATATTTTAAGGAAATAGCACATAATTTCTCCATATATAGTTTTTGGTGTGGATAATAAGTCATATATTTCTTCCAATCAATTATGTCTTACCTCCTCTACTCCTCAACCCTACTATCTAGAAAAGACTATACCAATTTATGTTATAACCACTTAATATGCATTATTTCTTTCCTTATCCCAATTGGGAAATAGTTCATTTTGTCTTCCAGTGACCTAAGTTAAGTTGACAACTAGAAAAGTTGTGTCAAGTTACCATTTGACTTTCTAAAGTTGACAATAAATTGCCACATGGCCATGCTATGAACTGGTCTCTGCAAAGACATTAGTCATACAACTTGACCTGCACTGAGGGAAATGTAGGGAAAGTAGAACAATGCCTATTACAAAAAAATATGGATAGACTAATCCTCATGATGCAGGGTCGGAAAGAGTTGCAACATCTAAGCCAGTAAACATTCACTTATTATATTGATGGATGCAAAATTTAAAGATCCCTTCAAAGCCCAGAAAGAATCAGTGAATAATAGCATGAATTAGGGGCTGGCTTTGTGGTGTAGTGGGTTAAGTCCCCACCTGAAAAGCCAGCATCTCATATAGATGCCAGTTTGAAACAGAGGTGCTCCACTTCCAACACAGTTCCCTGCTAAGGCATCTGGGAAAGCAGCAGAAAATTGCCCAAGTGATTGATCCTGCACCCACATGAGAGACCTGGAAGATGCTCTGAACTCCTGGTTTGGGCCTGGCTCAACCATGGCTATTATGATCACTTGAAGATTAAGCCAGAGGATAGAATCAATTTCTCTCTCTCTCTCTTTCTCTCTTTCTCTCTTTCTCTCTTCTTTCCTCTGCTCTCTTCCTCTCTTTCTGTAAGGCTGCCATTCAAACAAAAAATAAACCCCTTTTTAAAAGCATGGATTAATAAAATTGGAGTCATTTGCAGAAGTAAAGGGAAGGGTAAAGACAGCCAAGGGCTAAGATCAGTGGGTACATAAGCAGGGTTGTTCAAGATGATTAATGAATCCAAAAGGACCAAGAGAGAAAAGAAAGCTTGCATAGATATAATAGATTGTTGCAGTTTATTTCTCAACAATGTTGCAGTGGATTCGTTTCTGAGAGGAGGAGCGTGGTGGGGGCAAGAGGCAAGGAGTCACCACACAGACCTCGGGAGTTGGGTGAAAGCAGGCTTGAGGCAAGCAGCCCGCAGACTCGTTTATTTCAGTTGGTACAACATCTTATATAGCCAAGACCAGCCAATCTGGTCAAGTGGTGGTCTATGCCCCAACCAATCACAGCCTGTTGCCAGGCAGTTTCCAAAGCCATCCAATCACAGCCTGTTGCCAGGCAGTTTCAAAGCCATCCAATCACAGTCTGTTGCCAGGCAGTTTCCAAAGCCATCCAATCACAGCCTTTTGCCAGGCAGGCTCTGTTGCCAGGTGGGTTTCAAAGCCATTCCTGAGTAACTGACGCTCGCTTGCCAGTGGCCACCTTGGCATGGCTTTCTCATTCCACCACAATAGATCATTAATGCAAACTACACGCAGGTAATTTTAGTACTGAACGTAACAGAAAAGCAGCTAATATAGAAAAAAAATGGTAGTCATATGTCAAAATGAGACTTTCAAGCACAAAACAAGGAAAGGGCTTTCCTTTTCTCTTACTAGTCCTCAGGAAGCAAAGTGGATGTAAATAGTGATATACCAACAGGAAAATAGATACCCATGTGTCTATGCCATGGCTGTCTCTGTGGATACCATCATAACCCAAGGATGATATATCAAAGATGATGGCCAGACTATCTACAAATGACCTGGATCCTACCTCTGGATCACTGTACTGCCCTCATAAAGGGCATAAAAATGTGGGGGTGGTTAAAGCAATAAAAGACTTTTCTGATGATAACCTACCTATTTTGTTGAGAGACCTACCATCAGAAGAACTAGAAGGAATCTCTGGGAATTGTCAGCAATAAAAAGATTTGAAAACAAGGGAAATTGGATGAACACCAAAGGCTTAAGAAGTGAGAGTGGGAAAATGCTGCTATTTTATTGATCCTCCATGATGGAACAACCTAAAAAAAGGTTGATGTCAAGTAAAATGTTTGTCAAAAAAGCTTTTGTAAAAAGTTTTGAAACTCTAAGTGCAGTGTTAGTTACAAGACAAACTTTTAAACTCTGAGTAACTCTTTTTTATATTTTGTTAATACATGTAACTTAAATCTCTCTTTAAAGAGACAAGTCTTAGCCTTTAAGGCTTTCTAAATATTCAAAAGAATGAGGGCCAGGGCTAGCACTGTGGTTCACTTGGTTAATCCTCCGCCTGCAGTGCTGGCATCCCATATGGGTGCTGGTTCTAGTCCCAGTCACTCCTCTTCCAGTCCAGCTCTCTGCTGTCCCCGGGGAGGGCAGTGGAGGATGGCCCAAGTCCTTGGGCCCCTACACCTGCATGGGAGACCAGGAAGAAGCACCTGACTCCTGGCTTCAGATCAGTGCATGCACCGACTGTAGCAGCCATTTGGAGAGTGAACCCAATGGAAGGAAGACCTTTTTCTTTGTCTCTCTCTCTCTCACTGTCTACAACTCTACCTGTAAAAAAAAAAAAAAAAAAAAAAAAAAACTTAAAAAAATAAGAATGAGGGCCAAGTGCAATAAAATTTATAAGATTTTGTTGTTGTTCTAAATGGAAAAACAGAATTTCCATTGTTAAAACTAATGTCGAAGTACTTCTGAAACTTCTCTGTAATACAAAGAAGAAATACTTGTGTTTGGGCTATATTTATATGAACTGCTACAGTTACACTTCTTTTTTTCTTTTTCAAGAACCATTGCTACCAACAATACGGAACTGAGGTTATATTAAAGAATTGCTCTGTTGTTGTAAATTGAGGTGTTTTAAGCCATAGCTTTTCATATGTTTGAATTAAGTTTGGTCTAAAAGGTAATTTGGATTATAGAAGAGTGAAAAATGGGTAAAAGAAGAAAATCACTGCATGGGTTTATGTACTCATTACTAGTTATCCAAGAATTATTTTTCAAGGCCAATGTTTTAGGGGAAAATTTATGGATTTTTGGGGGAGTAAAGAGAATCTTGGTTCGAAGCTGTAGAATTTGTGATTTCTTGCCGAAAAATGGTCCCGGCATCCTCCTCATCTTCTCTAATAAAATAGTAGTATAATTATTTAGGGATTTACAACTAAAAAATTGATAGATCCTTTACTTTGAAAGTGTAAACTATTAAAAATTTAAAATCTCTAAAATTAAAGAATTTAAAAGTTGTAGAAATGTATGATACAATACAATTATATAGGTTAGATTTTTTTTTTTAATTTGAAAATTCATTTGGCTAATCTAATTAATTTGGCTAAGAATTGAATTGTGTGGGTGACCCTGTGTCTGGGTGGGAAACTGTTTGCCTAGCACATGCTGGAGGTTAGAAGGGCATGGCAAACTGTGCCTCCAGGGATGGCCTGACTGCTGGCAGGCAGCAGGAGCCCCAGACACATTTCCCCTAACGCCCTAACACGGATTCCTGTTGAAGGGCCTTGTAATTACCAATCAGGTAAACAGCTCCCGATTGTGGACCCCACCCACTAGGACCACCTGGGAGGCTACTAGGCTACGTGAACTTCAAGCTGATTGGAGAAGCATAGCGCACCAATATTGGATTTATCCTATAGAATTAGTGTTGCCCTGAATTAGCTATGCCCCTTCTGCCTGCCCTTTAACAGGTGTGCTTGATTGTTAATAAACAGACATGTTCACCAAAACTTGTTTCTGGTGCTTCTTGTTGAAGTATGCTGTCACCCCACCATCCTGACAGTGCAAGGGCCTCGCAGGTCAAGTCTGCAGAATTGATATTTCAGAAAGGCTGTAATAGATTTATTTGTAATAGATTTATTTCAATTTTTAAAGGAGGTTACTTAATGTATTTAACTAACATGTAAAGCAGACTTAAAATAATATATATGTCCACTCTGCCTGTCAAAAAAAAAAAATCTTAAAAAAAAAGAAAATTTTTTAAATAATATAGACTGAATAATGCTGTACTGTATAACAACTTTGAATATAGAATATTCAATATAAAGTTAATATTCTCTGGCCAGGTTACTTAAGATCAATTCATTCCCATCTTATTCCATTCTCCAGGGAAAAAATAAGAATAGCATAATAAAAATTGCATTAAGAAATAATGATGGTATTTTTTTCTAATCTGCAAATCAGATTAGTACAAACAATAATTCAACTACTGCAATGTTTGCATGGGAAAATCTGACTTTAAGTGACCACAGAAACTCACTCTGTTTTACAGTGACCTTGGATTCTTTCATTTTCCTAGCAGGCAGGGCTACATGTGAACCCAACTCTTTAAATCTGTGACTTGTCCAACTGTAGAAGGGTCTTTAACTTTCCACAAGCTCCAACCTGCTGAGATGCTGGGTCAATGAATTTCACAGAAATCCGAAAATAGGTGCCACCTAAACTCAGACACTCTGGCATCTGAATAGTCGGTTCCTCTCCCCTGCCCACTCCCAACTTAGATTGCTCTTAGGAGTCCCTCTCCTCAAGTATAAGCATTCTACAACTTACCCTTGTCCCCAAGTAGATTCTCTTTAAGAAAAAAAGGATTATTTTCCATCAAAGAGAGCTCTCAGGTCCTAAGTTTCTCAAAAAAATCCTCTCCCTTCATGTATATTAAGTGATGTTGAAAATTTGATCTTTGATGCTTTGCACAACAATCCACTAAGGACTGTTTGTATACAATGAATGATGGGACAACTGTGGCAAATGATCCTATTCAATAACCACAATGGCATGGAAAGAATATACATTATTTTCCTTTCGAAGATTCTACTTTTACAGATTCACCTACTTGCTAAAATTTAATTATTATCTCACAATCAATGCTTGAGGCTCTGTCAATGGTCTTTCATAGGCATGAGCTGAATGCTTAAAAATTTGAGTCAGTTGAGGTTTATTTATCCAGCTGAGGCAGAACAGAAAGATTGTCTATCTTCTTGTTTCAGCTCTCATTCTATAAACAAATATCATTTTTGCAGTCCATTTAGTATCACATTTTCGTGGTTTTTGTTGGTGATTTTGCTGCTCAAAACAGCCCCCAAGCATAGTATTAATTGCTGTCTACTATTCCTAAGCATAAGAAGACAGTGATGTGCTTTGTGGAGAAAATGCATGTGTTATGTAAGCCACATTTAGGCATGAGTTAGAGCACATTGGCCATGAATTCAATGTTAATGAGTCAAAAAGATGTTTATCCAAAACATGAAGCCACAGGAACATCTATAGTGCATTATAAAGATGTAGAAAATATGGGAAAATAGCCAAATGTGTGGATTCATGACATGACAACTGATTCTAGAAAGCACAGTGGACAGCATTTTGTGATAATAAAAGTCAAAGAAATTTATGATCATTGTACCTAGAATCAGTATAACATAAACCCTCCTTACCTAGTAGGGGAGGGTTCACATATTTTTTAAAGAAGGATAGAGTGAAAAAAATTGTTAAGTTTGTTGGTGATGCAAGAGCTCTATAGATCAATATCTCTGATGAACATAGATGCAAAAATCCTCAACAAAATACTTGCTAATTGAATCCAACACATCAAAAGGATCATTCACCCAGTCCAAGGTATTTATTCCAAAGAAGCAAGGATGATTAAACATATGTAAATTAATAAATGTGATGCATCATATTAACAAATTAAAGAATAAAAAGCATATAACTATTTCAATAGATACACAGAAAACATTTGATAAAACACAACATTCTTTCATGATAAAAAAAATTTAAGCAAAATTCGGTATAGAAGGAACATTCCTCAAATAAATCATGACAATATATGATAAACCCACAGCCAACATCATCATATTGAATGCAAAAAGTTGCAAGCATTTCCACTAAGATGTGGAAGCAGACAATGATGCCCACTTTCACCAGTGCCATTCAATATTATTCTGAAAGTTTTAGCCAGAGGAATTCAGCAGGAAAAAGTAAATCAAAGGTATACAAATTGGAAAGGATGAAGTTAAATTATACCTGTTTGAAGATGACATGATCCTGTATATAGGAAAACTAAAGGATCCACCAAGAGACTTTTGGAATATGTAAGAGTTTGGCACAGCTGCAGGATATATAATCAACACACAAAAATCAATAGCCTTTGTGTACACAGACAATAGCATAACTGAGAAAGCACTTTTAAATTTGTCCCATTCATAATAGCTACAAAAAATTTAAATACCATGGAATAAATTTAGCCAAACAGATTGAAGATCTCAATGGTGAAAATTCCAAAACATTAAAGAAATAAATAGGAGAAGACACACAAAAAGGAAAAATCTTTCATGTTCACTGATTGGAAGAATTAATATCATCAAAATGCCCATACTACTGAAAGCTGTTTACGGGTTCAATGTGATTCCAGTCAAACTATCAATGACATTCTTCTCACATCTAGAAAAAACAATGCTAAAATTCATATGGAAACACAAGAGACCCCAAATAGCTAAAGCAGTCTTAAACAACAAAACCAAAGCTGGAGGCATCAGAATACCAATTTCAAGACATACTACAGGCAGTAATAATCAAAACAGCCTTGTACTGGAATAAAAAGACAGGTAGGCCAATGGAGCAGAATAGAAACTCCAGAAATCAATCCACACATATACAACCAACTAATCTTTGACAAATGAGCTAAAAAAAATCCATGGAGAAAGGATAGTCTCTTCAACAAATGGTGTTGGGAAAATTGGATCTCCTCATGCAGAAGTATGAAACAAGATCCTTACCTTATACCTTATGCAAAAATCAACTCAAAATGGATCAAATTTATGATTCTTTGACATGATAGCAACAAATTTCTAGTGAAGAATATTGGGGAAACTCTGCAAGCCATTGGCATGGGCAAAGACTTCTTGAAAAAGAATAGAAGAACAGAAAATAAAAGCAAAAATAGACTAATGGGATTACATCAAGCTAACATGTTTCTGCACTGCAAAGGAAATATCCAGCAATTTTCTTAATACCATTAAGAACAATTAAGCAAACATTCATTTTACAACAAAATTTTAAAGATATTACATTAAAGCCAGGAATAAGATAATGACACTGTCATTCCACAATATAACACTATAATATAAGTTAAGACAGTAGACTGCAACAGGGAAAAGTGAATAAATAAATGAATAGGTTGAAGAGATAGAAAGATTGGAAGTAAAGATAAAAATCTCAAATTTATATCCAATTTAATAAATAAAATAAGAAATACAAGAGAAACAAAAGACAAACCTACTCACAATAACCACAGAAACCATTAAGTTCCTAGGAATATACCTAATAGGAAAAGCACAAGCATTTGTTGAAAAAACTGGAAAACTTTTATGAAATACATAAAGGATGGATTTGATAAGTAGAAATTTAACACATTCATAGATAGCAATATTTTTATTGGAATGACATCAGTAATCTCAAGTTTAATTTATGAATTTAACAAAACACAATCAGCTCACCAGAACTGTTAGTTTTAAACTTGTGAATTATTTATTTATGGAATTTTCCATCTCATATTTTTGGATAGTGGTTAAGCTGTAGGCAACTGAATCAATGAAATGCAAAACCATTAATAAGAAGGAACTACTATAAAAGGACAGTTACTGAATAAGGAGCAATGCTTACTTATACCTATCATCCACCAGCCTCGTGGCTCATTTTTTTATGTTAAAAATCTCACAATGATGTAACTTTCAAAACTGAAGTTTCCTGATTGTTTACAACCCTTGTCTTGGCTATTGAGGAACAGTGTTTTTTTCTTCATATTATTTATTGAACTCTTTACTTAGTGAAGGGTTATTAAATTTTTTCAAAAAGAAAATTTTAACAGATATATGAACATTATGCATATTTATGGGATATTATGCGATGTGTCATTACATCTATTAATTGTGTGATATTCAGTCAAGGATTTAATATTCCAAAGTCCTATCTTAAAGGTTTTTTGAATAAAAATAAATGGTACACTAACATTATGTATAGTCATCTGACTATACAATAGAACCTGAACTTCTTATCCTTACCTAGCTGTAACCTAGTATCCATCAATCAACCTCCATCCTCACTTATCTCCCCAGCCTCTGGTAACCATTATTATATTTTTAACTTCTATGGAATCATCTATTTTTTTATATTCTACATATGAGTGAGATTATGTGACATTTGTCTTTTTGTTCTAAGCCTATTTCACTTAACATAATGACTTCCAGTTCCAGCCATGTTGTTGCAAATGACAAAATTTAATCATTCTCTTATGACTGAGTAATATTCAATTGTGTATTTGTACCATATTTCACTGGATTTTTAAATTCAAAATTAATGAAAAAAGTCATCATCATCTTAAATGTAAATAGGGGAGATATCTGCAAATTAAGTTTCAAGATAAGTTCTAACGCTAAAATAAAAATAATATAAAATATATTATACTAATGATAGGATTTATATATCATGATATTTTAATATAGAAACATTTACTAAAGAATAAGTCAGTGGAGCAAAACAGGTCATCCTGAAGTAGAAACATGTATATAAAGGAGAAAATACAGGATTTTACAAAGTTAGTACTTCAAATCATATTTAATCCCCAACCTTTTAACAATCTTCCAAATATAAAATATATAAGAAAAATATAAGTAAATATCTTTCTGACTTTGCATTAAGAATAAACTTCTTCAACATAATATAAGAAGAAAAGACCTAAAGTTTTAAAAAAATTGTATTGTTAAAGATGGTGTAAACTGTTTGATAGCCTAAGGATTAGTATTCTGAGTACATACAGGACTTCTAAATCAATAAGAAAATGACACATAGAACCCCTCTAAAATATGAGTAAAGTTCAGGGAACAGGAAACACAAATGGTAATGTTCCTGAAGAAAAATGAGTCCTAACCTTACAGGTAATCATTGAAATGCCTATCAAAAATATGGCAACCTAGCAAAAATTAAAATTGTCATTAATTATAGTTGAGGATGTGTGAAATGAGTAGTAGTATATGCTGCTAGTTTGAAATTACATCCTGTTCAAAAGAAATTTTTTGGCATTTGTTCAAATATCAAATAATATATATCTACATCCAAATAACTGTCAGTATCTCACCCATAAAATTATACTTGCCCTAGAAGATGTGTTCAATGCTGCTCATAACAATTTGTGATAAGAATATTGGAAATTACAAAAGAGTCTAAAAATAAGGGTATATAGACAACAAACCAGGGTTTCTCTATATTATGTATACTTATGTCATAGTTAAAATAAATTATAGATTAATAAGTATGAATTCAAAAATTTCTTTCCTAAGACATACTGTGAAATCAAAGCAAGATTCGGGTTCATACAAAAAATACAAACTACATGTTCCTGTGGATATGTGAAGAAACCCTCAATATCACTAGCCATCAGGGAAATGCAAATCACAATGAGATAACACCTCACCCTGTCAGAATAGCTAAAATACAAAACACAAAGAGTAACAAATGCTGTCAAGGATGTAGATGTGGGGGGGGGGGCATTTATACACTGCTGGTAGGAATGAAATTAGTGCAGCCACTGTGGAAAACAGTGGGGAGATTTCTTCAAAAAACAATAAATAAAATTGCCATATTTTGCTTTTCTTCAAACTCATCCAATTCTTAGAAGTAAATTTTATTATCCCTTTGGTATACTCCTTCCAGATCTTTTCTTTGAGGTTATGAAAATATATACATGTCAGATGAGATTGGGCGCATTCAGGGTAGTGAAATAAGCCAGTTCCAAAGGGAAAAATATCATATGTTCTCCCTGATCGGTGACAACTAACCAAGAACCAAAAAGGAAACCTGTTGAAGTGAAATGGACACTATGAGAAACAATGACTTGATCGGCCCTTGTCTTTACTGTTCATGTACAACTTAATACTTTATCCCTTTTAGTATTTTTTTTTGTTCTACTTAATACTATTGGTTGAACTCTGTAAATTAACACACAATTATTCTTAGGTGTTTAAATTTAACTGAAAAGTGATCTCTGTGAAATATAAGAGTGGGAATAAGAGAGGGAGGAAATGTACAATCTGGGACAAGCTCAAGCTGACTTGCCCCAAATGGTAGAGTTAGAAAAATGCCCGGGAATTCCAATTCAATCCCATCAGGGTGGCATGTACCAATGCCATCTCACTAGTCAAAGTGATCAGTTTCAGTTCATAATTGATCATAATGATAAGAATAAGTGTCAAAGGGATCACATAAACAAGACTAGTGTCTGCTAATACTAACTGATAGAATTAAAAAGGAGAGAACATTCCAACATGGGAAGCAGGATACACAGCAGACTCATAGAATGGCAGATGTCCTAAACAGCACTCTGGCCTCAGAATCAGCCCTTAAGGCATTCGGATCCAGCTGAAAAGCCCATGAGAGTATATTTCAGGCATAGAAAGCCAAGACACTCTGGCAAAAAAAAAAAAATGACCTAAATGAAAGATCTCTGTGAGTGAGATCCCAGTGGAAAGAATGGGCCATCAAAGAAGGAGGTACCTTTCTCTGAAGGGAGGAGAGAACTTCCACTTTGACTATGGCCTTGTCTAAATAAGATCAGAGTTGGTGAACTCAAGAGGCGTCCACAGACTTGGAAACTCATGACAAGAGCCTCAGGTGATTACTGACGCCATAAATAAGAGTGTCAATTTTTTAAGTCAACAACAGGAGTCACTGTGCACTTTCTCCCTATATAGGATCTCTGTCCTTAATGTGATGTACTATGTGAATTAACGGTATAACTAGTACTCAAACAGTACTTAACACTTTGTGTTTCTGTGTGGGTGCAAACTGTTGAAATCTTTACTTAATATTTACTAAATTGATCTTCTGTATATAAAGATAATTGAAAATGAATCTTGATGAAGAATGGGATGGGAGAGGGAGCAGGAGATGGGATGGTTGCGGGTGGGAGGGAGGTTATGGGGGGGAAAAGCCAGAATAATCCAAAATTTGTACTTTGGAAATTTATATTTATTAAATAAAAGTTTAAAAAAGGAGGGGGAAAGGACAGAAGAGAGAATCAGAGAGCTTGCAGAATGAGAAGCACTTGGCTCCCTGTTATAGGCTTTGAATACGGAGGAAGGTGGCCACAAGTCATGGAATATTAGCAGCTTCTGTAAAGGAGGAAATGCAAGGAAATGGATTTTCCTTTAGAGCCTACAAAAGGCACACAGTCCAAACTTTGGCTTTACTCCCTTGATACTCATTTTATACTTCTGATCTCTAGATCTGTAACATTGTAAATTCCTAATGTTTAAGTCTCTAAGTTTGTGGCAATTTGGTATAGCAGCAAGAGGAAACTAATACAAGTGGTACAATAATTTTAAGGAACTTTCATTATGCTTATAACAAATCTATTTTAAAAAATAGAAAACAGTTTCAAATTACTAAAATATGGGAAGAGAAATGATGGAGATTAGATGTCAACTAGCACTCTTCCTTTTGCTGCTATTTCATGCTTGTTTGTTCATTTATTGCAGCATAACAGAAACCAGTACTAATAATCATGAAAGAGGAATGTCAGCCAAGCCTCTGAACGAGATCTGAGTTTCACCCATCAGCAGCTCCCCAGACACTGCAGCTACCCACTGCCACCGTGAACACACCAATTGTAAGCTCCCAAACTCAGTATCTGCTAGATAGAGTGCATGAGGAATGAACTAGTATTATATATATTTGTTCCTTTGTGGGCAAAACAAATTACTAGGACTCTTTTTTCAAAAAAGAAAACTATGGGCAGTTTCAGAGCATGCAAGCATTTTGACTCATTTACCTTTTCTCTATACTAGGATTTTAAGCAAGAAACAAACAAATCCAGAAGCAAGTGCTTTGATGATGTTTTTAGCATCGATGTGATCTTCCCCACAATGATGCTTTAACTTGGGTAGCTGCTGTGCTTTGTGAAGCTGCAACCCAATTCATTTGATAACTACAATTACCAAATCTGAGCTTTGCTGACTACACAGTTCAAAAGAACAGCATGAGAAGCTTAGGATCTATCAATAAGCTCTTGAAGTGCTTTAAAGCAAAAACAAAAATATAAAAACAAACAAAAAACATTCAACTGAAAATGCCTTGCACTATTTGTCATTTGTATCTGTATATTAGATTTATATTCCCCTTATTTTCAAAAAAAAAAAAAACTTCATAAAGACTAAAACTCTGCAGTTAGAAGCCAGATATGTTACTAGTGTTGGAGGGTGAATGATGTTGCTGTACCATTTAATAGCAGTTAATTCATAAAATTGGGGCCGTATATTTACTCTGGATTTCCTGAAAGTTAAAATTAAAAAGGAATCTATAATGACAGCATTAAAAATGTTCATTTTGGGGGCAGACATTGTGGTGTAGCAGGTAAAGCCACGGCTTATGATGTTGGCAACCGATATTGGTGCTAGTTCAAGTCCTGGCTACTCTACTTCTTTTTTTTTTTAACTTTTATTTAATGAATATAAATTTCCAGTGTACAGCTTATGGATTACAATGGCTTCCCCCCCATAACTTCCCTCCCACCCGCATTCCTCCCCTTTCCCGCTCCCTCTCCCTTTCCATTCACATCAAGATTCATTTTCAATTCTCTTTATATACAGAAGATCCGTTTAGTATATATTAAGCAAAAATTTCAACAGTTTGCCCGCACATAGCAACACAAAGTGAAAAAAATACTGTTGGCGTACTAGTTATAGCATTAAATAACAGTGTATAGCACATTAAAGACAGAGATCCTACATGATATTTTTTAAAAAATTGATTAATTTTGTATGCAATTTCAAATTTAACACCAGGGTTTTTTTTTTTCATTTTCAATTATCTTTATATACAGAAGATCGATTCAGTATATACTAAGTAAAGATTTCATCAGTTTGCACGCACACAGAAACACAAAGTGTAAAAATACTGTTTTAGTACTAGTTATAGCATCACTTCATATTGGACAACACATTAAGGACAGATCCCACATGAGACATAAGTACACAGTGACTCCTGTTGTTGACTTAACAATTTGACACTCTTGTTTATGGTGTCAGTAATCTCCCTAGGCTCTAGTCATGAGTTGCCAAGGCAATGGAAGCCTTTAGGGTTCGCCGATTTTGATCTTATTCCAATAGGGTCATAGTCAAAGTGGAAGTTCTCTCCTCCCTTCAGAGAAAAGTACCTCCTTCTTTGATGGCCCTGTTCTTTCCACTGGGATCTCACTCACCGAGATAGGTCTTCTTCTTTTTTTTTTTCTCCAGAGTGTCTTGGCTTTCCATGCCTACAATACTCTCATGGGCTCTTCAGCCAGATTTGAATGCCTTAAGGGCTGATTCTGAGGCCAGAGTGCTATTTAGGACATCTGCCATTCTATGAGTCTGCCTTGCTAACATCAAGTCTTGTTTCCATGAAATTATATCTCCAGATATCTGTAGTAATAACATTTAGCTATATTGCCTTCTGATGACCTAATTTTAATTTACATAAGATAGAAATCTAGAGGAATAGAGAACTAGCTTATTCAATAAAAAGTTTCTTTGAAGTATAAGACACACAAATTGGTATTGAAAAATTATGGCAAAATTTTCTAATTAGTACTGTAAGTACCCATATTCTGTCTTGTGAACTCAATAAGGCTCCAGATGCTTTAAAGAACAAGTATGACAGACATAGAGTTCTTACTCATCTGTGGAAATTTATGGGCATGACTGATAGTAACTTCAACATGAGCATACTCTACATTAGAGGTAGTTACAATAATCATTAATCATTAATAATTTTCTTTGAAAATATATTTGAAACTCCCTAGGTAACTATAATAAGTATACAAATATTGTAGTATATATGGAAGAAATGGGTAATGGACAATCTTCCTTTCCCAATGATCCTGGATATCCATGTTAAGGACCCTTGTAGCTCTAAACATGCTTATGTTGCCAATTCTTACTGATTTGGTAGGCCAATTCATGCCATCCATTTGCTTCATAATTTTTCAGAATTGAGTGAACCTTAAAATTTTGCAGACATTACTGGAACTAATACAATCTTTTCAAATTGAAAGTGTGGCATATGATTGTGAAACTTTAAGTTTTACTGTCAGAAAGAACATAGTCTTAGAGTAGAATTGTCATAAGGAGGAGAGCGGAATCAAAAGAATTACAGAAAAAATGGTTCTGGAGATCTGATAATAGATATGATCATAGACTTCTGGATCAAACCATTCCAAACCAAGCAGACTTTTCAGGTCATGAGCCAGTGTAATACCTTATTTAATATGTTGAGTTATATTACCATTGTTTGCAAACAAATCATTCTGTTGGTTTTTATTTGTATAAAAGAACCCAAACAATCCATCAGAAAACATTTTTAAGCATTTTATGACCTATTTCTAAAATGAATTATATTCCGATTGGTCCACAAGGATAGGTTAGGAAGAAAAAGTATTCTCTAATAACTTCATGATGAAACATGCTAGGTTGGAATTTTTTAGAATTGCCCATTTAGATGTGAAAATATGCATGGCAAAATCAAGGGATTTATTTGTAATGTAGTTAAAGTTTCTTGCACTGTTCTAACAATAGCCAATAAATTCAGTTTCTTAGGAATTTAGAATAGTAAACTACAGGATGGGTGTTGCGGAACTGATTAAGATGCTCACATCCCATATTGGAGTGTTAATTTGAATCTCCAATACTCTGCTTCCAATACAGCCTTATACTGATGTACCTGGAAGAGAGTGAATTATGTCTCAAATATTTGAGACCCTGCCACTTTTGTAGAAGACCCAGTTGAAGTTACAGGCTCCTGACTTCAGCAGATGGATGATATCTTTGCCTGTCTGCATTTCAAGTGAATAAATAAATCTTTTAAAAAGAAGCTTAAAGCCACATCTCCAATATAGAGAAGGCTGCTTATCCCTTTTTTTAAATTGAAGAACATATGGGTTCCTTTACCCCTCATAAATGAAACAAAGATAACACTTAAAGGATTCATGACAGTGTTACTAAGAAATTGCCTTTCTCCCAGATTCTCCATTGAGAGGAGGCTGGGTTGTGTTCCAGACAAAAGCTAATGGAATACTGAAGACACTGATCTCCATACCCCACATTCTGTAATTCAAAGCTTCCATCTGAACAGACTCAACAATAATGAGATATTTGGAGGTACTTAAAGTCTCTGTGGATACTAATGACCAATGCAGACGTAGTAGAATATTCAAGGAAGAAATTCATAATTATTACAAATATAATGCATAACAGATTGGACAAGGCAAAAACTCAAAATGAAATTTAAGATTAACTTCAGGAAAAAGGCAAGGATAAAAAGAGGGAGGCCGGTGCCATGGCTCACTTGGCTAATCCTCCGCCTGCGGCACCAGCACCCGGGGTTCTAGTCCCAGTTGGGGCGCCGGGTACTAGTCCCGGTTGCTCCTCTTCCATTCCAGCTCTCTGCTGTGGCCCAGGAGGGCTGTGGAAGGTGGCCCAAGTGCTTGAGTCCCTGCACTCACAAGGGAGACCGGGAGGAAGCACCTGGCTCCTGGCTTCGGATCAGCGCAGCGCCAGCCATGGCGGCCATTAGGGGAGTGAACCAATGGAAGGAAGACCTTTCTGTCTGTCTCTCTCTCACTGTCTATAACTCTCTTTCTGTCTCTCTCTCTCTCACTGTCTGTCTGCCTGTCAAAAAAATAAAATTAAGGGGGGGGGGGGAGATTCCAAGTTACTGAATAGGGAAAGGACATGCTGATTTTACCTGATGAAAATAGCAGAAGAAAAATAAGGAAAGTGTATTCCTAGAGGAGAATTGGACAGAAATTTTCAGTGGAAATTCTACAGAAAGAAGAGGGATGCCAAGGAAAGGTGTAAAGAATGTACATGCAACAGTGAGTGAGGATACCACCCACGATTTCTGTAGCCAAGGGGATGGAGAAGCCAGAATCTGAGAGCAAGGTTAGAGCAGACTGGAGCCCATGACACTGGTGATATTGCCTGAGAGAAAACCTTGAATACCACTTTGAGTCCAGCCTGGAGCCCTATTGAGGGGCGTGGTACCCACCTAATCTGGTGAATGAAAAGTACATTTATTTTTCTTCATCCCCCCACAAGGATACCTGGCAACCAGTGGAGAGAAGGCACCATCTTGACACCAGTAGAAGCTTTGGTGGCTCTCACATAAGCGACCTGGAGATTTTACCAGTGGGAAAAATCTGCATTTCCCTTTGACTTTCAGTTTGACTGGGAGGGTTGACAGGGGGCCGGGCACCCAGTTAGGACTGTGAGATGCCCCCACCCTCTCAACCTATCACATATTCCAGGCTCAAACTGCCAAGGCAGAACACCCACAGGCAGCTGACTCTGGAAATGTCTCTGCTCCCTCAAAAATGAGACAGGCTCACAGGACTGAGAGGGTATTCTCTGAACCCATTACTGTGAGAGCCTTGCACACTGTTACAGTTGGAACTCTGTGACTGCACAAGAGGGGATGAGGTATAGCTGGATCTCTGGGCAATCACTATGTCTGGCATCAGAGGCTCAGAGCTCCCTGGCTGTCTGGGATGGGTCATTCCATAGGGTTCTGTGCTCACACTGAAGACTGCATAGTTCTTTGTGCATTTCATGCACCAGCATGAGTGAGGGTTGTACCCACTGTGGGCTAACACTTATCACTTTGGAAGAGAGGAAGTGAAGCTGTGATTCTGCTAACTGACATGATCATACCCTCCCTTGATGACAATAGACAAGATCTACCACACCTAACTTGGGTGACACATTGAATTCTGGCAACACACTGGAGGACTGACTAGACCAGAGCATCCTGACCCACCCAGCACACATCCCTGGGTATTCACTGAAGGAGCAAATACTCCACTAAGCCACAGAGCCACAATTCAAATTAAAAATAAAATAAAATAAAAATAAAAATAAAAAAAAAAACCTCTCAGTAGAGAAAACCAATAAGGGTTTCCACAAATGCCTAAAAATAAATGCAGAAACAGAAAGAAGCAAGAACAAGGAAGACAACATGACTCCCCATAAGGAATACAACACTTCAGTACTAGAATGTGAAGATAAAATGATTGACGAACTGCCTGAAAAAAATCAACAGAATGTCATAGGATTACTTAGAAGCAATGAGAACCAAACTCACAAGTTAAAGGAATCCATACATGACATGTCAGAAAAAATTTTCCATGAAATAGATTTTGAAGAGAAATCCAGATGAAAAATTTGAAATGAAGAATGCAAAGTGTCAAATAAAAAATATGGTGGAAAGCATCAACAACAGACTTGGTAAGGAAGAAGAAAGAATAGCTGAGCTAGAAGACAAATGTCTGGAAATATTTCAATCATACCAAAAAGAAAAAAGAAATTACAAAAATTAAAAAAAGGTGTTGGAGATTTGGAGATTTAAGGATTCTATCAAACTACCCAACATACAGATCTTAAGAGTTCCTAAAGGTCTGGAAAAAAGAGAATGGATTGGAAGGCCTATTCGGTGAAATAATAACAGAAAACTTCCCTAACATGGGAGAAAAAAGGAACAACCAAGAGCAGGAAGCCCATGGAACTCTTAATAACCAGGGCCAGAAAAGCTCTTCACCATTACACATTGTAGTAAACTTTCAACAGTAAAACATAGAAAAGGTTCTAAAATGTGCACAAGAGAAATGCCACATTGCCTAAATAGGATATCTAATTAGATTCAAAGCTGATATCTCATCAGAAACCTTACAGCCTAAAAGAGAATGGAGAGACATAGTACAAGTCTTAAGGAAAAAAACACTGTCAACTCAGAATACTACATCCATTTTATTAAAAAGATAGGATTTAATTTGTTTATGGCTGAATATTACTCCATAGTGTATATATACCACATATTCTTTATCCAGTCACAATTGGTGGACATCTGACTTTATCCCATATCTTAGCTATTGCGGATTGAGCTGCAATAATCATGGGGGTAAAAATAACTTTCATGTGCTGATTGCATTTCGCTTGGGGAAATCCCAGCAGTGAGATGGCTGAGTCATATGGAGGATCTATTTTCAGATTTCTGAGGAATCTCCATATTGTATTCCATATTGGTTGTACTAGTTTACATTCCAAGAAGAGAGGATTAGAGTACAATTCCCCACATACACACTTCTCAAAGGATTTATTTTTTTTATCTGTATAAGAGCCATTCTAACTGGGGTGAGGTGAAACATCATTGTGGTTTGGCTTCTCATTTCCCTGATGGCTAGTGATCCTAAGTATTTTTCCATGTGTCTGTTAACCATTTGAAGTTCATCATTTGAGAAGTGCCTATTCAAGTCCTTTGCCCATTTCTTAACAGTATTATTTGTTTTGTTGTTGTTGAGTTTCTTGAGCCCTTTATAGAATCTAAATAGTAATTCTTTATCAGTTGCATAGTTTAAAAATAATTTCTCCCAATTACCATTATCAAACAATTGAGATATAAAAATTAAATAAAGGGTAATATTCAGTATGGTGGCACTTGTGGAAATATTGCCATGTACTGCTGGTGGAATAGAAGTTAGTAAAACCTTCCACAAGGCATTTTCTAAGTATAAATCAATAAATTTCAAAACATGAATAATGTGAATACTTCCTGGCTCAAATACCCCAGTGTATAACATAAAATTATAAAACTTTGAGAAGAAAACACAAGAAAATAACTGTGTGACCTTCTGTTAGGTATGTTTTTGGATATAACTTGAAAATCATACTCTATAAAGAAAAAATTAACAAGTTGTGATGTATCTAAATAAAAAAACTTGTTCAGTAAAAGACATTATTAATGGAATGAAAACTGAAACCAAAGGCCTGGATTCTATAAATGTTAAACAGAAAAATAGGGTAATATTTTCAACAATTTTATTCCAGCATGTCAAATCCAATAATTTGACAACCTAGATGAAATGAATAAACTCCTTGAAATATATAAAATACCCAACCTCATTCAAGAAGAAACACATGATCTGAATAACTGTATGTCTGTTTAAAAATTATCTTTGTAGTTAAAAATATTCTTTAAAAAACAAAAACAAAAACTCATTATGTCTAAAAGATTTCACTATTAAACTCAAGGAAATATTTAAAGAATAAATAGGGCCGACATTGTGGAGTAGCAAGTAAAGCTGCCACCTGTAACTCCAGAATTCCACATGGACATTGGTTCATGTCCTAGCTGCTCCACTTCCAACCCAGCTCACTGCTAATGGCCTGAGAAAAGCAGCAGAAAATGGCCTAAGTGCTTGGGCCCCTGTCACCCATGTGGAAGTCCCAGAAGGAGCTCCTGGCTCCCGGCTTTGGCCTGGCTCAGCCCTGGCTGTTGAGACCAAATGCGGAGTGAACCAGCAGATGGAAGATATCTCTCATCTGTCTCTCTCCCTCTCCCTCTCTGTAACGCTGATTTCCAAATAAACAAATAAATATATAAATAAATATTTTTAGAAAGAAATAATACGAACTTATACAATCTTTTCCAGAATTTGAAGAAGAGATAACATTTTCCAATTTATTTTATGGGTGAATCTTACCTTGACATCACAGCTGGAGACATGGTAAGAAAATAAAACTATAGAGATTACTGACGCCATAAACAAGAGTGTCAAATTGTTAAATCAACAACAGGGGTCACTGTGTACTTACATCTCATGTGGGATCTGTCCTTAATGTGTTGTCTAATGTGAAGTGATGCTATAACTAGTACTAAAACAGTATTTTTACACTTTGTGTATCTGTGTGGGTGCAAACTGATGAAATCCTTACTTAGTATATACTGAATTGATCTTCTGTATATAAAGATAATTGAAAATGAAAAAAAAAAACCTGGTGTTAAATTAGAAATTGCATAGAAAATTAATTAATGTTTTAAAAATACCATGTAGGATCTCTGTCTTTAATGTGCTGTACACTGTTATTTAATGCTATAACTAGTACTCCAACAGTATTTTTCACTTTGTGTTGCTATGTGGGGGCAAACTGTTGAAATTTTTGCTTAATATATACTAAACTGATCTTCTGTATATAAAGAGAATTGAAAATGAATCTTGATGTGAATGGAAGGGGAGAGGGAGCGGGAAAGGGGAGGGTTGTGGGTGGGAGGGAAATTATGGGGGGGGAGGGAGCCATTGTAATCCATAAGCTGTACACTGGAAATTTATATTCATTAAATAAAAGTTAAAAAAAAAGAAAGAAAATAAAACTATAGACTGATACTCACCCTGAATATAGGTGTAAACATTTTGTATAGATGTAAAACCTTACCAATCAAATCCAACATCAAAAATATATTAAAAGTATAAATATATAATGCTCACTTTGTGTTTGTCCCAATAATGCAAGGTTGGCTTAGTGTTAAAAGATAAATTCATGAAGTTCATCATATTAACAGGCTAAAAAAATGTAATAGCATACATAAATGAGAAATACAGAAAACTCTCAGTTAAGTAGAAATAAAAAGAGATTTTCTCAATCTGATAAAGAGCAACTGCATAATTGAGGTAGTGAGGGAAGTATGGTTATCTTCTTGGAACTGTATCTATGAAATACATGAAATCTGATCCTTTTATATTAATAAAAATTTAAAAATTAAAACATTATAAAACAAAAACTACAGACAATTGTATCCTTAATGGTGATACACTGGTTATTTTTCACCTAAGAATAGAAGCAAGGCAAAGGTGTTCACTCACATGACTTCTGCTGAACATTTGACTGGCAGTTCTAACTAGAGCAATAAGGGATGAAAAAGAACATACAAATTGAAAATAAGAAAGTTAGACTATTGTCTATGTAGAAATTACTATATATTCCATAAAAAATCTGCTAGAATCAATGAGTTTAGTAAACTTCCAAATACAACATCAATATGCAATAATCAACTGTATTTCCATGTACTAGCAGTAAAATTAAAAACCAATACCATTTAACTATTTATAATAGCATAAAATATATAATATCTAAGAATGTGTCTGACAGAATGTGTGCAAGACTTTTACATTAAAAATCAGCAACCATGCTGAGGGAAATAAAGAATATATATAAATAAAAGGAGAAAGTTACTGTGTTTATGAATTAGATGACTTGATATTAACATGCTAATTCTCCTTAAACTGATCTACAGATTCAGCCCAATTTTATTCAAAATACCAACAGGCCAAAATTTCAAAAGTGAAGAATAAAGTTGGAAAACTAATATTATTTTATTTCAAGAATTATTAAGGTTCTGAAGATGTGGTGTAGTGGGCTAAGCCTCTGACTATGGCACCAGCATCCCATTTGGGCACTGGTTCTAGTCCCGGCTGCTCCTCTTCCAATCCAGTTTTCTTCTATGACCTGGGAGGGCAAGAGAGGATGGCCCAAATGCTTAGGCCCCTGCACCTACATGGGAGACCTGGAGAAAGCTCCTAGATCCTGGCTTCAGATCAGCCCAGCTCTAACTGTTGTAGCCATTGAGGGGAGTTCACTCCCAAACAGCAGATGGAAGATCTTTTCTGTTTCTCCTCTCTTTTTGTAATTCTACCTCTCAAATAAATAAGTAAATAAAATCTTTAAAAGAATATTCATAATGGAGTTACATCAAATAGAACAAATGGAATAGAACAGAAGTTACAGAAATAGAACTATATACACATGAGAAAGAGAGAGAGAGAGAATTGATTGCCAATTGATTTTCACCAAACACCCAAGGTAATAGAAAGAAGAAAGGATAATAGTTCCTTTTGGAAAGAAAAGATTTTTGGCCAGCACCATGGCTCAACAGGCTAATCCTCCGCCTTGCGGCACCGGCACACCGGGTTCTAGTCCCGGTCGGGGCACCGGATTCTGTCCCGGTTGCCCCTCTTCCAGGCCAGCTCTCTGCTGTGGCCAGGGAGTGCAGTGGAGGATGGCCCAAGTCCTTGGGCCCTGCACCCGCTTGGGAGACCAGGAGAAGCACCTGGCTCCTGCCATCGGATCAGCGCAGTGCGCCAGCCGCAGCGTGCCGGCCATGGCGGCCATTGAAGGGTGAACCAACGGCAAAAAGGAACACCTTTCTCTCTGTCTCTCTCTCTCTCACTGTCCACTCTGCCTGTCAAAAAAAAAAAAAAGAAAGAAAAAAAGATTGTTATATATTTGAGAGGCAGAGTTGGCAGAGAGTTGTATCTGAAGAGGAACAACCGGGACATGAACCAGAGCCCATATGGGATGCTGGCGCCACAGGCAGAGGCTTAGCCCACTCTGGATATAACAACCGAGAAAATGTCAAACAAATTCGAAAGAGCAGAGAACAGCAAAACTAAGCCTCACGTTCTCATCACCAGCTCCCACAATTATTAAATTTATGATTGATAATTATGGTTTCATCAATATTGCTACCTATACCTCCAACACACACAAGATGATTTTGAAGCCAATCCTTGGCATCACATCATCTTATCTTCAAATATCTAAAGATAATTCCTTTTTAAAATTTGCAATTTCACCTCAAAAGATTGAATATGTTCCTTAATACCACCAAATATATAATCAGTTCTTCAATTTTCCAAATTACATCATAAATATTTCTTTTACAATATGTTGCTTATTAAAATTTTCTCTTTAAATCTTCTTATCATATACTACAAATGTGGTGACTTTATAATTTATTCCCAAATTGGGACATATGTGAGAGCAAAAGGGGGCACTATTAATAATTATGCTAAAAAACAAGCACAAAGCAGCATCACAATTCGAGAGGCACAATCAGCATCTTCCTAAATCTGTTTTAATCTCAGTGACTCCCCTACCTCTTTCCCTTCTCCCTTTGTCCCACACTTATCCCTGTGGCAATGTATTTGTTGAAGAAAAAAGTTTCTTTGCTCTGTCAAGTTTCACACAGTCTGGATTTTGCTGAATACATCTCATGCTTTTCCTCTATTACATGCCTTTCCTAAAAACTGTTATATTGATCCAGAAACTAGATCTGTTTCAAGTTCTTTTTGTTTGCTTGATGACACTTCATTGGTGATCCTTTCTGTCTTCAACTCACAGAGAATAGTCTTTTTCTTAAACAAAACTGTTTTTTAAAAAATGAATTATTTATATATTTGAAAGCCAGAGATACAGAGGGAGAGGGAGAGAGAAAGACAGAGAGAAAGAGAGAGAGGGAAGGAAAAAGAGAGAGAGAGAGAGAGAGAGAGAGAGAACTCTTTCATTTGCTGGTTCACTTCCTACATAGCTGCAACAGCCAGGGCTAAGTCTGGCTGAAGCCAGGAACCAAAAGCTTCATCCAGGTCTCCCATGTGGGTACAGGGGATCAAGTGCTTATGTCATTGATGTTCTTCTGCTTTCCCAGGCACATTGGCAGGGAGCTGGATCAGAAGTGGAGCAGTCACATCTCAAACAGATGCCCATATGGGATGCCAATACTGCAGGCCATGGCTTTAATGCACTGGCCTACAGCACCGGCCCCAACAAAACTGCTCCTGTAAAGGGACCCTTAACTCCTTGACACTATTGCTAAACCTAATTTTCTTGACTTGTTTCTGATAAATGTCATTTTTTCACTTTGTTACCCCATTTATCAATACAGTATTGGAAATATTAACAAGAGCAGTTAGGGGAAATACAGAAACAAGGACAACAAAATTGGAAAGGAGGAACTCAAAATATATGTGTGCAGATGATATGATATTGTATATGCAAAAATTTAAACACTCCTCCAAAACACTCCACCAAAAGGCTGTTGGAACAAATGAATTAATTCATTAAAGTCACAGGATACAAAATCAATATACAGAAACAGAAACAGTAGGTTTTTTTTTTTTACATATCTATAATGATCTTGCTGAAAGAGAAATCAAGAAAACAACATTTACAATAGCTACTTTCAAATTTTAAATATTTAGGAATAAATTTAAACCACGAAGTGAAAAACCTCTACAATGAAACTCAAGAGGATATATTTGCAAAATATATCCAAAATCTAACCTTACACCACCTCTCTCATAACCACTCTGTTCTAAACTTCCATCATCTCTCACTCAAAATGTACTTTAAAAATATTTATGATGATAGACTGGATGAGGAAGTGGAAGGTAGGAGGAGGGAAACAATCAAGAACAATCCTTGGGTTTTTGGATAATCAAGTGGCTGTCTGGTGGGACAATGAGATCAAGAGAGGGAGAAAAATAGATTAAGGGTAGACCAAAAGTCCGTATTGAGTGGTAAATTTGATATACTGTAAGCAATTGAAAACTAATTTCAATCAAATCATAAGATAGGATAGTAAAATTAAAGTTCCTTATAAGTAGTAAATTAGAAATTTTTGGAATTATTAATATACAAATAGCATGTAATCGACAATAAAGGGTAGGTGATCATGTCTTCAAGTGGATATTGTTCTGGTTCTTGGATCAGGGTAAAGGATATTAAGGAGTGGTTAGTAAAATGGTAGAAACTCAAGAAGAAATACCAGGAAAGAAGGAAGAGGAAGAGTCAAGAGACAAAAATGTTTTTAAGATGTTGTCAAGTATGTTTGCTTTTAGCAACACAAACATCATTCATGGCATCATTGGTGGAGGCAATCTCAGCAGAGTAGTAGAGATGGAAACCAAATTATGTTCCAGAATATGACTATGTCTCCTTATAATTTTATTATAGCAGAAAGCAAAATTCTCATAATTTTGCTACTAAACACCACTTCACCACTCAAGAGTAGCAAACTACCTGAAATTGTGTACAATAGCATGGAATGTAGATCCAAAACTGCTGTTTGAATCTAGAGAGCAGGGTAGACATGTTGGGTGAATAGTAGGGCCGAATACTACTTACCATCATAGAATCTAAGAGAGAATAATGAAAGGATATCCCAGGGAGAAAAAAATGAATAGCATGTCCATCTTTCAATTCAATTATAGCACTCCTTGCTTCTGAATTTGGATAGTTTCAGAAGCTCACAAAACTCCAGGCAACTCCTACAACTTGATAACACTTGTACAGGAATTGAACCCACTCACCATCCTTATCCCATGTTCTTCTCAAGTACCATAGTCTGATCTAATCCCCTCCACTTGAGCTCTCCAATAGTACAAGCAGTTATTTAGTTTCACTTTAGTAAGGTAAGGAACTTCCAACTTCTTTAAGTTGAGTCAAAAGCTGATTGCTATCACCTCTGACTCCTGAGACAGGAACTTCAAGAGCCACAACAATGCTTTTTTGTTCCAGATGTCAATCTTTCACATGTTTGAAGACAGTTATTATGTTCCCTGTAGAATGCTTTCCTCTCCAGTAGAAGCAACCTCTCTCTCTCTCTCTCTCTCTCTCTCTCTCTCTCTATATATATATATATATATATATATATATATCTCAAAGTTACCCAATAATTATATAGTGTGTAGTTCCATACTACCTCATTCAACTTTACTGACACTCCCATTTACCTGAACAACTTAGAAACCTCTACTGCCACCTCTACAACCATACCTTACATGCCGAGACCAAATTAGAAAACTGTAGTGCTGGTCCTAACAAACAGAGGAAATCATCTACTTCTAAGTTACATGTAGTCTTAGCTTCCAGATGCCAGAAGTTTCCCCCAAAGGACAGTTGGGGAATGAGAACAACTCTAAAGGGCTCTGTGGGGATAAAGTGAGATCATGCAAAGTAGGCCCACGTTCCAGCTGTTGGAACTTTAGCAGCCTAACTGCAGAGCAGAACAGACGATATATTCCCAGGGTGCTTTTCCCTTGGGCCATGTGAATTTTAAGATTGAAATATCTAGCAGAATAAAAATAGGTTCTGAATAAAATTACAGCATATTGAAGATGAATAAATTTGGCTCTAATAGCATGATAAAACATACTGCATTATCCTTTAGCCAATTTTTATATAAAGGAAACACTATTATCAATCCCCCTTAAGCATTTTAAAGGAAAAAGCTTTCCTGATTTTTCAGGTTTCTTATGAATTGCTTTCTTAGAGCAATAGGGGTAATTGATTTAAAAAGCATTATATTTTATAGCCAAATAGACTTTAAACTCCTTAATGGCAAGGTCACTTTTTTCCATTGTATTTTATCCAGTGATTGAAATATACAAGATAGTCAAATTATGTAGTCATTCACATAAAGTAATTAATTATTTTAATTAAAATTACAAGTATAGGAAGTATCTTAAGCTTTTTATTAGTATTCAGTGTGTTTATTGTTGGGTCTGCAGATATAACCAAAGTTTCAAACTATTCTTTGCAAATTTCAAAACTATCTCCCTCTCTGCCTATATCCCTCTCTCTCTCTGCCAATCTCTCTCTCTCACTCTCTGTCTCTCTCTCTCTCTCTCTCTCTCTCTGCCTATCTCTATCTCTATCTCTCTCTCATGTAGATTCTACTGATACCACAAGAAGCCTACATGAATCATATTGAAAAATATGGAGGCATCCACTTGTACAAGACAAATGAAGATTTTATTTCTTTTCTGGTCTTTGTTGGCTTTCCTATCTTTGTGGGTAGCTTTTTATATTCATCTGCATTGTCTTTTAAATAATGTTCTGTTACTCAGAAACCTCAACTGTAGCCATGTCTTTATAAACTTCATTAATGCTTTTGTTGGTTTAGGCTGAGTGTTTCCCAATCTTGCTTTTTAAATTTTCTCTTTGTTTGTTTCATTGTTGACCCAATTGTCTGAGTTTTCAGTAAATCTTGCCACTTCCAGCAATAACAATGGTGTCACATCACTTTAAATACCACACATCAAGAGCACAAGTCTGCTGGGCACACCTAAAACTTTACTTAAGAAGTTTTTGCATAAGAAATTGCCAAAATAACATCAGTAGTTGCTGATCAATTTGAAAAAATTAATTAAAATACTTCCTAAGGGTGGATTTAGAGAGTCCTAAAATATATTGTTCTTCAATAAATACTAATCAAATTGTAAAAATCCATAGGAAAAAGGCATTTTAAAACCATAGGACAGAAATTAGGGAATGTTTTGTTATATTCTTTATTTTATTTTTTAGGCAGAGAGAAAGAGAGCTCACATTCACTGGTTTACTCCTCCCCCCACCCCCCACCCCCCGCCAAATGCCCACTGGTTTACTCACCTACTTTCCCATAATGGCTGGTCTTGGGCTGGGTCAAAGCTGGGAGCCAGCAACCCAATCTAAGTAGGTGGCAGTGTCCAAATCATTTGAGCCATTACAGGCTTCTTCCCAGGGTGTTTGTAAGCAAGAAGTTTGACTCAGAAGTGGAGACAGGACTCAAACCCAAACACTCTAACACATACAGGTGTCCCCAGAGGAATCTTAACTGCTATGCCACATGCTTGCCTCTTTTTATGTTGTTAAAGCAAAGGATGCTCTTAGTCTCTGAGTTTATAGAGTTTGAACTTTACTTAGATGAATTGCCGTATCATCTCACCTTTTATCAGAACACTTTCTTTATATAAGCATCTATATTATTAGGTTCTTTCATGTTGCAGAGACAAAAATAGGTTTTACAGTTGGGTATCTCTTCAATTTTATGTCACTCACTCCACTTTTGTCAGTATTTTTCATGATAATCTTTATAGTACTACATATGGGTGCATGAACATAAGCACGCAGCTATCCATCTGCATCCACCCTTGCAAGATGTGAGTTTCTCTCTTTTGATTTTTTCTTGAAGCAAAGAGGGTCATGTCTTTTCCTTAAAAGTAAGCCAAAGAGAATAAGAAAATTTGGGTACCACAAAGTTCCCTAGAGATCATATAGTTCAACATCTTTATTTTACAGATGAAGTAACTGAGGCCCAGAATTTAAATGACTAGGCAACAAATACAGAGTGCAACTTAAATGGCTTTGCAAACTTTAAAGCAGCTCATTCACTGGCCTGCAATGACCTTAGCCCTCACCCACCTGGTCTAAAATGCCCATCAGTTAGATGGCAATTGGCACTTAAAGTGCTTATGTTAATTAATCAATAGGGATTATGTGAGTGGAATCATTGTTCTCTTCTGGGCATTGTTAAAATTGGGACTGGAATGAAAAACAAATTATGAACTAAGAACATTTTGTCTTTGATATTCCCTTCCACCTCTTTTTCATCCTCTTGCTTGTTTCTTTTGCTGCCTCACAGGCATCCTTAGCTTCTGAAGTCTCTTCCTAGCCTCATTTATACTGAGGTCTTTTATTCCCAGCAGTGACCCAGATATTTCTGCATTACTTCATTGACTAGCCAAGCTTATTTAACTCATGTCTATCCATCTAGAGTACCAAGGCCCTACTGCAGTAAACTACAGTGTAAAGACCAGCACTATTTCCCTAAGTCTTTAAAAATACTCTCTTATCTATAATTTTGTAGCATCGCAAACATTGAGGTATGAATAGATTGAGATACAAAGTCCTTCAAATCCTATACCTTTAAAAGTTGACATTTTGATTGGAGTAGCTTTAGAATAGAAATGACACATGGCTAGCTATGTACCTTCACCAAATTCAGCCCCTCAATAGTGTACCATCATTATTATAATGATTTCCTATGTTTTACAACTATGCCCAGGTCTCCCACTAGTAACTATAAATGCCCCTTTTTTTTTAAATTATTTATTTATTTGAGAGGCAGAGTTACAGACAGAGAGAAGGAGAGACAGAGAGAGGTCTTCCATCTGTTGGTTCACTCCCCAAATGGAGTGCAACAGCCAGAGCTGGGCTGACCTAAGCCAGGAGCCAGGAGTTTCCTCCAGGTTTCCCATAGGGGTGAAGGGACCCAAGCACTTGGGCCATCATTCACTGTCTTCACAGGCCATTAGCAGAGACTTGGATCAGCAGAGGAGCAGCCAGGACACAAATAGGCACCCAGATGGGATGACAGTACTTCAGGCAGAGGATTAACCTACTATGTCACAGCACCGTCCCCCATCAATCCCCTTTTATCCTTGACATTTTTCTTGTCAATGACAAAGTTTCAAGTAAGAGATATTTCAGCTTTAGATACAGAAATAACTCATAAATTGCTTTCCAGCTAATCTAAAGTCTCTATTTAGAATACTAACATGTCATTCATTCTTCCCAATATTATGCTTTGTTTTGTTTTTAAGGTCAGCTAAAGCTTCTTTATAATGTAGATATCTTTATATGTTATATTAATTATATATAAACTATATTATATGTAAATATATTTATAGGGTAATTATATGTTATATTAATGATATATTTTCATTGTGACTTCATAAAATTTTACTCATCTTGTAATAAACATTTCCTAAATACTTCCTACATACAAGACAGTTTTCTAAGCAAACATGTTGTTTCATGTAATCATTTCAACAATGTTTGATCGATATACTAGTAACATCTATTGATTTCTTGATGAGGAAATTGCTGGGTATGTGATCTTGGCCAAATTATTTAGCTTTCTGGGTCTTTATAAAAGTAAAATGAAAATAATACCTACCTCACTGAGGATTCTGTGAAATAATCCACGTAAGATGTTTATCACTATGCCTAACTTGTAGTAGATGCTCCACAAATTTTGGCACTTACCGAACAACTTGTCTAAGTCACCCAACTTATAGTGGGGGAATTGGGGATCAAGGTAGATAGCCTCCAAAAACACTGTGCTCTCTCTAAAATACTACTCAAAAAGAACTTACAAATAATGTTAGTATTGAATATTATTAGCTTTGAAAAGCAAATGTTCAATTAAAGTGGGAAATTTAAAAGTAGGTGAATCATCTTAATTGGGTCTTCAGAAAAACTGGCCATTCTTGAGTTCTTAGTTAATGGTAAGAAGGCAGACAGTACAGGGGATTCCAATTCAATCCCATCAAGGTGGCATGTACCATTGCCATCTCACTAGTCCAAGTGATTAATTTCAGCTCACAATTGATGGCTCTGATAGGTCTAAGAATCAAAGGAATCATAAACAACACTAGTGTCTGCTAATACTAACTGATAGAATCAAAAAGGGAGAGAACGATCCAACATGGCTGCGGGATACACAGCAGACTCCTAGAATGGCAGATGTCCTAAATAGCACTCTGGCCTCAGAATCAGCCCTTAAGGCATTCAGATCTGGCTAAAGAGCCCATGAGACTATTTTAGGCATGGAAAGCCAAGACACTCTGGAAAAAAAAAAATGACCTAAATGAAAGATCTCTGTTAGTGAGATCCCAGTGGAAAGAACGGGCCATCAAAGAAGTAGGTACCTTTCTCTGAAGGGAGGAGAGAACTTCCATTTTGACTATGACTTTGTCTAAATAAGATCGGAGTAGGCGAACTCAAAAGGCTTCCATAGCCTTGGCATCTCATGACAAGAGCCTAGGGAGATTACTGACGCCATAAACAAGAGTGTCAATTGTTAAATCAACAACAGGAGTCACTGTGCACTTACTCCCCAAGTAGGATCTCTGTCCTTAATGTGATGTACTATGTGAATTAAAGGTATAACTAGTACTCAAACAGTACTTTATACTTTGTATTTCTGTGTGGTTGCAAACTGTTGAAATCTTTACTTAGTATAGAGTTGGTCTTCTGTATATTAATATACCAAAAAAATGAATCTTAATGAAGAATGAGATGGGAGAGAGAGTAGGAGGTAGGATAGGAGTTGAGGTTGGAAGGCAATATGGGTGGGAAGAACTGCTATATTCTTAAAGCTGTACCTATGCAATTTACATTTATTAAATGAAAGCCTTTAAAAAGATAAAAGAAAAAAAACACTGTGAGGAAGGCTGGGAAGACCTTTTTACCCCCTTCACTGCTGGTGAAAAAGTAGTTGCTCTTGAATTAAAGTTTCCTAACACCACAGAGTTATTCAAGTGAAGAACCTGGGCTAGAATCTAGATTTTCTCATTCCCTGTCTTATTCGTTCTACCATGTTACATTGATTCCATAGCTCTTTTGCCAATTTTGAATGTTTTAAGTAAAAGAAAACTATCAACAATCTTTTATGTGATACAAAATCAAAAGATATTTTCATCTAGTACTGGAGAAATTATTTGGCAATTGATTTAACCCTACTAACCATTAGAAGGGAATTTACTTTCAGGACAAGAAAAAAAAGACATGCAGTAACATATAAAGAATTTATCCTGTTGACATTCTGGAAGAAAGATTGCTAATCTGAATGATCTTTTGCCTCCTCTAAATGTCTCTTACAAACATGTACAAACTGTTAGCACTATACATTTCATACATAAATGCATTTTTGTATAATATATATTATTTTCTCATCTTTAACATTTTGAAAGCCTTACTCTGTGCTTCTTACTTCTTCATTGACAGTTAATGCTACTGAGGAGAAACCTTTCTTGTAACTGGTAGCATGGTCAGCTAAACACAAAGGAATTTTTCTCCTACATGCAATCTCTTTTTGCTTTTTTTGTGAAGGCTAGCCTCAAGCAATTTCTTCTTGCTCAAAAATACTGTGACATCATGCAGAGCCAACAGTGGATTGAGGTCATTTCAGTGCCTGAGTGCCTGAGCAACAGAGCAAGTGCCAGGCGACTTGCATAACTCGTTTTAGTGAATTTCTTAAGTACATATTTTCAGAGTTCATATTCTAAAATGATTTGTAAGTGGCAGACAATTAACCTTAGTAACTGTGAAAGAAAACGCAGTGCTTGCACTACTGCAATCTCCATTACTTTATCCTCTTTCTCTCCTACCTCCAGCCTCACCAGCATGAAGATTATTGATGTTGGCAAGTGAATTAAAAGAATTAAAGTTAGCTTTCCCAAGAAAATTATATCCATTTTCATTGCTAAAATTAGTGGTAATTACTATAATCCATCTTTAGTAATTTAAGTACTTTATAGAAATTGCAAATAAACTGCAGATTAGGGTTTAAATTAAAAATCTACAATGAAATGTTAGTACGAACTCTGAGGGTTGTTTTCAATTGAGCTTATTTCCTTAGAAAGAAATATGCTTACAGTTTGCTCTTAGTATACCTCAAAGAAAAGTGAAAAGGAAATCCTAAAGTCACAAGACAACAAAGTTTAACTGAATGTTTTCTCTGATGCGTGTGTATAGTCTGGGAAGGAAAAGAAAAAGGACCATGAGCTGCTGTTCTCGAGGGAGTTTCTAGCTGCCTATTGAAAGAAGCAAGCCAGACAATGAAGCCCAGACATCCCAAACACATCACATGCCAGGAAGTGCTTTGATGACACACTTCAGTTTCTTTGGGTTGAAAGAAACCAAGAGGAGATGTAGTGTTAAGTCAATGACTTGTACCTTAAGCATGTATCTATTCCTATACTTTTCTCCCTCTAAATTATTATCTTTCAAACATGGGTGGTTTAACATTATTTGAGCTCAACTGTTTAAAATCTATTACTTTGTATCAGATAAAAACATCCAGAAAAAATGATGATCAAATCAGGAAGGTGCACATGTACACAAACACCCATACACTCAAACTATAACTTAGAAATCCTAGAGTGCAGTTCTATAATTGAAGCCTTTCTTTTCAGAACTAACAGCAATAGCATCTATTGTCACCTGGTGGCAGAGTATCAAGGTAGCAGAATAAACTTTATGAGAAATGATATTAATTTCTTAAATAAAGACTCTAAAAGTAAAGACATAAACAGATATCTAGTGAATTGTCAAGGCATATATTTTTGGTCTGGAGTTGAATGATGATATAGTTGTCTGAGATTTCCCTTCATTTACTCCTCAAGCCCCAAATTAGTTAAATTTGAGAGAAGCATTTAATAACGTAGCCTAAAACTTTTTTAAAGATTGTTTATTTATTTCAAAGGTAGAGTTACAGACAGTGAAAGGGAGAGAGAGAGAGAAAGGTCTTCCTTCCGTTGGTTCACTCCCCAGATGGCCACAACAGCTAGAGTTACACTAATCCAAAGCCAGGAACCAGGTGCTTCTTCCAGGTCTCCCATGGGAGTCCAGGGGCCCAAGAACTTCAGCCATCTTCCACTGCTTTCCTTGGCCATAGCAGAGAGCTGGGTTGGAAGAGGAGTAGCCGGGACTAGAACCAGTACCCATATGAGATGCTGGCGCCACACCTAGCCTAAAACTTTAACTGTGTTTACTTTACTTGGGTGAAAACTATAAAATTATTTGTGGGTCTACAAAATTATTTGTAAAGCAATAAGTTAGATCATTAAATAAACAAGTAAATTAATTATTATGAAAGCACAATTAACAGGGCTATGAAATGGATAATTGGATGATTTCATTCTTTTTGCAACTAAACTGGATAGAACATGTGGCCAGCATATTTATTGCTTAGTGATTGGCAGTTAAAACAGGCAAGAAAATAATGAATATTGGACCCACCAGTGAAGACAAAAGGGAATATTAACTAGAAGGGTTTTCAATAGTGACAAAAATAGAAGTCTCAGGGTTTTCTCTTTCTTCTATATTACTTTTTCCATACCACACAACTTCCAAATTACAAGTTAGGATGGAACTGCTAGAAGTCTAAAATTAAGTCTAAGTTTCTGACTTTTAATTTTGGCCTATTCTTTCCAATAGGAAATCCAAAGCCAAGCATAAGGAAAATAAAACTATACACACTTAAGTCCTACTATGGCAGGAATCTTTATTGATTACATTAATTTAACCTTCACAAGCATTCAGCAGAGTTTCATACCCATTGTCTGGTTGAGGAACTTCAGTCTCAGGAAGTTAAGGAATTAGTGAAAAACATAGGAATATTAAGTTACACAGGTGAGTCCTTTCCAATCACACTCTTCTTAATGGTTTTAAAGATCTATTTATTTATTATAAAGGCAGAGTTACAGAGAGGCAGAGGAAGAGAGAGAGAGAGAGAAGGAAAGAGAGAGAGAGAGAGAGAGAGAGAGAGAGAGAGAGAGAATCTTTCATCCATTGGCTTACTCTCCAAATGGCCGCAACAGCTGGAGGTGGACCAGTCCAAAGCCAGGAGTCAGGCAGCACTCATATGGCAAGTCAGTGTCACAAGCAGTGGCTTTATCTGCTGTTCCACTGTGGCACAATGCCAGCCCCTGAGAAATTTTTATTGTGGAATTGGCTAACATGACACCAAGAAGTCTCATGATTTGCCTTCAGTAACTTAGAGACCCAGTAAGGCCAGATTCATTCTCAACCTGAAGGTATGAGAACTAGAAGCACTGAGGTCAAGGACAAAAGAAGATGGATATCCCATAGCAAAAGAGAGAGAGGGAGAGAGAATTTACTTTTCTCTGCCTTTTTGTTTTAACTGGGGCCTCAACAGATTGGATGATATTGGTACACATTGATGAAAGTGATCTTTATAAAGTCTATTTATTCAAATGTTAAACTCTTTCAGAAATAGCCTTACACCTATACCTTGAAGCAGTGTTTTACCAGCTATCTGGGCATCACTTAGGCCAGTCAAAGTGACATATGAAGTTAATGAGCACATGCACTTTAGAGTTTTTCTTTAGATTTACTATGCACAGTTTCTCCAAAGATTTCTTATATGACTGGCTTTACAACTATCCCATTTTTAGTATCCAGGATGATATCATAGAATTGAACACATTATTCCAGATCTAGACTGATCAGACTAATTAATAACAGAATAATTCTCTTAATTTGGACACTTCAATTTTAAAGTGTTTTCTTGAGTTTATCACCTGGAACCTAAATCTGCATACACTTTCAAGGATATTGCTATCTAATGACTTTCTACTAATGAGTTTTCAGAAATTTAAAACTCCTAAACAGTTTTGCAGATCTTTTTCTTCCATATTGGAACTCTTGTTTACTTTTATTTTGTATTATATTAATTCCCATCATATTCTAAATATTTTGGCTATGATCCAAATGTGTATTATCAAAAATTCAAGTTTCTTGAATCAATTCTATTACCAAGTATATTGTCTGTTCCTTCCATGTTATGTCAATTCAGATTTAACATACTGTCCTCCTATGTCTATAGGTTACTAATGTCTACAGGTTTCAACCTGTAGATTGAGCTCAGTTTATTTAAGTTAGAACAATAAGTTGATTTAAAGAAAATGTTTAGTACATGAAAGTACAAATGGTGTATGAATGCATCCCAAAAATATAAAGGTGTTAAGCAAATGACTGAAATTAGGGCAATTTTTTTTCAGGCAGAGTGGACAGTGAGAGAGAGACAGAGAGAAAGGTCTTCCTTTGCCGTTGGTTCACCCTCCATTGGCTGCCACGGCCGGCGCGCTGTGGCTGGCGCACCACACTGATCCGAAGCCAGGAGCCAAGTGCTTATCCTGGTCTCCCATGCAGGTGCAGGGCCCAAGGAATTGGGCCATCCTCCACTGCACTCCCGGGCCACAGCAGAGAGCTGGCCTGGAAGAGGGGCAACCGGGACAGAATCCAGCACCCCGGCCGGGACTAGAACCCGGTGTGCCGGCGCCGCAAGGCGAAGGATTAGCCTATTGAGCCGTGGTGCCGGCCAGAAATTAGGACAAAATATATAGAGTTTTATACTTTTCAAAATACAAATCGCTGGCCCACAAAACATAAAACCACAACAGGAAGTATATGACAAACATCATATACTGTCTTACATACATCTGCCATACAGAATAGACAGCCACTATTCTCATTCAGCAAGTTTCAAGAAAATCAAGCTTAAAAAGTTTTACCTAATTTTACTTCTCCTAAGTAAACCTTTACAAACTCCTAGTAATTAACATCTTCATAGTAGGCAGAGCTATAATATAACAATGGAAATGTAATTTTCAGTATTTTTTCCTAAAGTACTCACAAGCCATCTGTTTAATAATATGTTCTATATTTGTGTATGGCTTCAACCTGGGTCATAGAAGAAATCAAAAGAGAAATCAAAAATCTTTTGGAAGTAAATGAGGATAACAACACAACATATCAAATCTTATGGGGTACAGCAAAAGCAATGTTAAGAGGAAAGTTTATAGCAATAGGTGCCTACATCAAGAAATTGGAAAGGCACCGAATAATTAAGCTTTCATTGCATCTAATGGATCTAGAAAAACTGCAGCAAACCAGACCCAAATCTAGTAGGAGAAGAGAAATAATTAAAATTAGAGAAGAAATCAACATAATTGAATCCAAAAAAAAATTACAAAATATCAGCCAAACAAAGAGATTTTTTTTTGAAAAAATAAACAAAATTGACACACCATTAGTCCAACTAACTAAAAAAAAGAGAGAAAAGACCAAAATCAATAAAAATCAGAGGTGAAAAAGGCAATGTAACAACAGACACCACAGACATAAAAAGAATCATCAGAAATTACTACAAGGACTTGTATGCCAGAAAACAGGGAAATCTGCCAGAAATGGATAGATTCCTGGACACATGCAACCTACCTAAATTGAACCATGAATACATAGAAACCCTAAACAGATCCATAACTGAGACAGAAATTGAAACAGTAATAAAGGCCCTCCCAACAAAGAAAAGCCCAGGACCAGATGGATTCACTGCTGAATTCTACCAGACATTTAAAGAAGAACTAACTCCAATTCTTCTCAAACTACTCAGAACAACTGAAAAAGAGGGAATCCTCCCAAATTGTTACTATGAAGCCAGCATCACCTTAATCCCTAAGCCAGAAAAAGATGTAGCATTGAAAGAAAATTACAGACCAATATCCCTGATGAACATAGATGCAAAAATCCTCAATAAAATTCTGGCCAATAGAATGCAAAAACACATCAGAAAGATCATCCACCCAGACAAAGTGGGATTCATTCTTGGTATGCAGGGATGCTTCAGTGTTTGCAAATCAATCAATGTGATACACCACATTAACAAACTGCAGAAGAAAAACCATATGATTATCTCAATAGATGCAGAGAAAGCATTTGATAAAATACAACACCCTTTCATGATGAAAACTCTAACAAACTGGGTATAGAAGGAACATTCCTCAATACAATCAAAGCAATTTATGAAAAACCCACAGCCAGCATCCTATTGAATGGGGAAAAGTTGGAAGCATTTCCGCTGAGATCTGGTACCAGACAGGGATGCCCACTCTCACCACTGCTATTCAATATAGTTCTGGAAGTCTTAGCCAGAGCCATTAGGGAAGAAAAAGAAATTAAAGGAATACAGATTGGGAAGGAAGAAGTCAAACTATCCCTCTTTGCGGATGATATGATTCTTTATTTAGGGGATCCAAAGAACTCTACTAAGAGACTATTGGAACTCATTGAAGAGTTTGGCAAAGTAGCAGGATATAAAATCAATCCACAAAAATCAACAGCCTCTGTATACACAGGCAATGCCATGGCTGAGAAAGAACTTCTAACATCAATCCCATTCACAATAGCTACAAAAACAATCAAAAACCTTCAAATAAACTTAACCAAGGACGTTAAAGATCTCTATGATGAAAATTTCAAAAATCTTTAAGAAAGAAATAGAAGAGGATACAAAAAGATGAAAAAATCTTCCATGCTCATGGATTGG
This sequence comes from Lepus europaeus, assembly GCF_033115175.1. Classification (NCBI taxonomy): domain Eukaryota; kingdom Metazoa; phylum Chordata; class Mammalia; order Lagomorpha; family Leporidae; genus Lepus; species Lepus europaeus. The sequence continues at coordinate 99,328,408 of NC_084828.1, read as the reverse complement.
AAGAATCAATATAATCAAAATGTCCATTCTCTCAAAAGCAATTTATATATTCAATGTGATACCAATCAAAAACCAAAGACATTCTACTCAAATCTAGAAAAAAATGATGCTGAAATTCCTATGGAGGCACAGGAGACCACGAATAGCTAACGCAATCTTGTACAAAAAAACAAAGCTGGAGGCATCACAATACCAGATTCCAGGACATACTACAGGGAAGTTAAAATCAAAAGAGCATGGTACTGATACAGAAACAGATGGATAGACCAAAGTAACAGAACAGAAAACCAGAAATCAATCCAAACATCTACAGCCAACTTTAATTTGAACAAGGATCTAAAACCAATTCCTGGAGCAAGGACAGTCTATTCAACAAATGGTGCTGGGAAAACTGGATTTCCACATGCAGAAGCATGAAGCAAGACCCCTAGCTTACACCTTACACAAAAATACACTCAACATGGATTAAAGATCTAAATCTATGACCTGACACCATTAAACTATTAGAGAACATTGGAGAAAAACATATATATATATATATATATATATATATATATATCCATAGGCAAAGAGTTCTTGGAAAAGACCCCAAAGACACAGGCAGTCAAAGCCAATTACAACAACTGGGATTACATCAAATTGAGAAGTTTCTGTACTGCAAAAAGAAACAATCAGGAGTGAAGAGGTAACCGACAGAATGGGAAAAATATTTGCAAACTATGCAACTGATAAAGGATTAATAACCAGAATCTACAAAGAGATCAAGAAACTCCACAACAACAAAACAAACAACCCAGTTAAAAAATGGGCAAGGGACTTAAACAGACATCTCTCAAAAAGGAAATCCAAATGGCCAACAGACACATGAAAAAATGTTCAGGATCACTAGCCATCAGGAAAATGCAAATGAAAACCACTATGTGGTTTCACCTCACCCTGGTTAGAATGGGTCACGTACAGAAATCTACCAACAACAGATGCTGGCGAGGATGTAGGGAAAAAGAGACACTAACCCACTCTTGGTGGGAATGCAAACTGGTAAAGCCACTATGGAAGTCAGTTTGGAGATTCCTCACAAACCTGAATGTAGCCCTACTACATGACCCAGCCATCCCACTCCTTGGAATTTACCCAAAGAAAATTAAATTGGCAAATAAAAAAGCTGTCTTCACTTTAATGTTTATTGCAGCTCAATTCACAATAGCTAAGACCTGGAATCAACTCAATGCACATCAACAGTAGACTGGATAAAGAAATTATGGGATATGTACTCTATAGGATACTATACAGCAATAATAAAAAAAATGAAATCTGGTCATTTGCAACAAAATGGAGGAATCTGGAAAATATTGTGCTGAGTGAAATAAGCCAGTCCCAAAGGGACAAATGTTATATGTTCTCCCTGATCGGTGATAATTAACCGAGCACCTAAAAGGAAACCTGTTGAAGTGAAATGGACACTATGAGAAACAATGACTTGAACAGCCCTTGTCCTGACTGTCAAAAAACAACTTAATATTTTATCCCTTTTTGATATATTTTATTGTTCTGCTTAATACTATTACTTGAATCTTTAATTAACACACAATTATTCTTAGGTGTTTAAATTTAACTGAAAAGTGATCTCTGTTAAATATAAGAGTTAGAATAAGAGAAGGAAGAGAGGTACAGTCCGGCACATGCTCAATCGGACTTACCCCTAATGGTAGAGTTAGAAAAAATGCCTGGGGATTCCAATTCAATCCCATCAGGGTGGCATGTACCAATGCCATCTCACTAATCAAAGTGATCAGTTTCAGTTCATATTTGATCATAATGATAGGGTTAAGTGTCAAAGGGATCACATAAACAAGACTAGTGTCTGTTAATACTAACTGATAGAATAAAAAAGGAGAGAACGATCCAACATGGGAAGCGGATACACAGCAGACTCATAGAATGGCAGATGTCCTAAACAGCACTCTGGCCTCAGAATCAGCCCTTAAGGCATTCGGATCCAGCTGAAAAGCCCATGAGAGTATTTCAGGCATGGAAATCCAAGACACTGTGGCAAAAAAAAAAAAAGAAAGAAACTACATGGAGTATCATTGTGAGGGAGATCTCAGTAGATCTCCCTCCATCAAAGAATGAGGTAACTTTCTCTGAAGGGAGGAGAGAACTTCCACTTTGACTATGGCCTTTTCTAAATAAGATTGGAGTTGGTGAACTCAAAAGGCTTCCATAGCCTCGGCAGCTCATGACAAGAGCCTTGGGTGATTACTGACGCCATAAACAAGAGTGTCAATTGTTAAATCAACAACAAGTAGGATCTCTGTCCTTAATGTGTTGGACTATGTGAATTAGCGGTATAAATAGTACTCAAATAGTACTTTACACTTTGTGTTTCTGTGTGATTGCAGACTGTTGAAATCTTTACTTGGTATATACTAAATTGATCTTCTGCATATAAAGATAATGGAAAATGAATCTTGATGTGAATGGGATGGGAGAGGGAGTGGGAGATGGGAGGGTTGCCGGTGGGAGGGAAGTTATGGGGTGGGGGGGGGGAAGCCACTGTAATCCAAAAGCTGTACTTTGGAAATTTATATTTATTAAATGAATTTTGTTTCTGCGTGGGTACAAACTGATGTGATCTTTACTAATTATATACTGAATCGATCTTCTGTATATAAAGAGAATTGAAAATGAATCATGATGTGATTGGAAGGGGAGAGGGAGCGGGAAAGGGGAGGGTTGCGGGTGGGAGGGAAGTTTTGGGAGGGGGAAGCCATTGTAACCCATAAGCTGTACTTTAGAAATTTATATTCATTAAATAAAAGTTTAATTTAAAAAAAAGAAAAGAAAATGGACCTAGTTTAGTAGGAATACAGACAAGATGTATTAATAATATTTGAATGGAAAAATGACCAATTAACCCACATACAATGAATGTTATAGTCGTCACAGATCATTAAAACTACAGTAATATTATATTAGAGAGAGAGAGAAGGAAAGCAAGCAAGAAAGAAAAGAAGGTATGAGGGAAAGAAAGAAAGAGAGAAACAAAGAGAAAAAGAAAAAGAAAAAGAAGGAATATAGGAGAGAAGGAAGGGGAGGAGAGAAGAATGGAATATCATTAAATATCATTACAGTCTTAGATTTGTATCTACAAACTTTATTAAATCTGTTAAGAATTAATTAAAATTAACAAATCCTTAACAGATAAGTAAATAAAAGTCATACACACACACACACACAAAGTTGTATTTACCAGATTGGAGAGTGAACATACATATCAAGCAGCAAGAAGAATTTTGAAGGGTGCAGAGAGAATGCAAATAGTAAATAATGAGTGCCACAGCCAAGATACCGCTGTATGATGGCCTTCAATTCTTCATCAACATTATCTGCTTCTAGTTTAATAATTATTTTGATGAAGGAGATGAAAAAACAGAGAATTACTTCTACAATTTCTCTATCACATTTTAGTGTTAGATTGTTTCCCAAATGAGAACTATCACTTTCTTGTTTTTCATATTATTTTCAATTACACAAAATATTTTAAAGATTAAAAAGCTATGTTGGGGCTGTCACTGTGGCACAGTGGGTTAAAGCCCTGCCATATGGATGCCAGTTCAAGTCTTGGCTGCCCAATCCAGCTCACTGCTAATGTGCCTGGGAAGTAGTAGAGAATGGCCCAAATCCCTGGGTCCCTGCATCCATGTGGGATACCTGGAAGAAGCTCCTGGCTCCTGGCTTCGTATTGGCATAGCTCACCTTTGCAGCCATTTGGGGAGTGAACCAGTGAATGAAAGACATCTCTCTCTCTCTCTCTCTACCTCTCTCTGTAATTTTGTCTTTCAAATAAATAAAAATAAATCTTAAAAAAAGCTATGGTTTTGTAGCATCTTTCATAAATTTCAGAATATTCTGAATTTTATCTTTCCTGACACTATTTTTACAGGTTTCTGTTACCATTTTTATATGAATTTTGTTATATTCCTATGTCAAAATTTTCTAGACGTCTCCAAGTATATGGTTGCTTCCTCCTATTTATTTACCTATAGAATTCTCAAATTTTAGGTAGAAACACAAATATTTAAAATGCACTTTACTTTTCCCGTTCTTCATTATAGCTAGGTATTGCTATCTAACTAAATATGTCCAAGGGAAGTAAGAGGAACTTCTATGTGCAATGTAAGAGTATCTTTAAGGGAAAAAGGCATACACTTTTTCCCCTTCCTCCTTTTTTGTGGCTGTAATATAGAAGTGGTGGGTGGTACATAAACAGTCATACTGGGTCATGAGGTGACCTCCAGGATTGTGTCCTCAGGAAGCAAAGCCATAAAGAAACCTGAGTCCACAAGAACTTTTTGGAGCATTGGTACTGTACCTGTCTTGGACTACTCACCTTCAGATGTTAATAAAAGAAATTAATTTCTGTCCTGTTTGAACTACTGTTGTTACTTTAGGTTCTTAGCCATCAAACCTAATCCTGACATGATATCCGTTTTAAATTTTAAAGTCTTCCTCCTTCTCTTCAAAAATCATAAAGTTCAAGTAGAATAAGTAAAGATAGTATTGGCACCCCACTTCCATTTGACCAATTCTTATGTTACTGCATAAGTTTACTTGGAGCTTTCTTCTTCTCCCTCATTGTAGCAATCTCGGATTGTAAAGACAACTTGTCATGTGAAGGGCACTAGTGAGTTTTAAAGTCAATAGTCAATAGAGACCACCTGGGTTTCCTAAAAACTTTTAGTAGAGAAGCAGGTCTAAAATCAGGCTGCCTGAATTAATTTAGACCATCTGCATGCTCTCTTAAACCCATGAATATTTTAAATATTCACTATATTTAAATAACTGCCTAAATTAAACTCTAGCCCTACCAATATTTTCTATGTGATATTGGGCAAACGTCTTAACCATTCTGAGTGTCATTTCTATAAATTTAGAATTATACTTGCTATGATGGCTCAGTGCAAAACACTTGGTATAATGCCATTTGTGTGGTAACTACTCACTAAATATGAGCGTTTATTATTTGGCATGACTTACTAATCCAGAAATTTCCTCATTCTCTTCCTCTGGTTTTACAGACGCCAATATGAAGTTGTCACTATTGATCATGATCTCTAACACTTTCACATCTCCAAGCAATTATTTCTCATTGATCAGATTAAGCTTGGACAGGAAATTTACTTCACTGCATCCTCAACCTTTTGAAGGAAAAAAAAATTCAGAAGTCCATTGCCATTCTTTGGGTACTTTGTTTTATTTTTAATAAGATGTCTCTTTATATTATTCTATTACTCAATTTTATTGTCAAACACCATCCCACCATGATCCTAAGACAATTATTGCATCCTTGTCTTAACATGTTGAATTCACTTTCTTCATTACTTATAGTCTGTCTTGGTGTTGGAGGTATGTAAGTTAAGAATGTTACTAATGTACTCATCCTTATTTTCTCCAGTGAAAATTCATTTTTTCCACTTTTTGACCTTTCAGTGTTAGACTTGCTGTCTTATATATAAGTTAGTTTTAAAGTTTTTTTTTTTCATTTTCAATTCTATTTATATACAGAAGATCAATTTAGTATAAAATACTTCAACAGTTTGCACCCACATAGCAACACAAAGTGAAACATACTGTTTGAGTACTAGTTATAGCATTAAATCAAAATGTACAGTACATCAAGGACAGAGATCCCACATCAGGAGCAAGCGCACAGTGGCTCCTGTTGTTGACCCAACAAATTGACACTCTAGTTTATGGCGCCAGTAATCACCCTAGGCTGTCGTCATGAGTTGCCAAGGCTATGGAAGCCTTCCAAGTTCCCGACTCTGATCATATTTAGACAAGGTCATAAAAGACAGGGTGAGGATAGTAACCAATGATCCTAAGAGTGGCCTTAACCAGGTCTGAACAATTATACAGCATTAAGTGGGGAAGAGGACCATCAGTACACACAGGTTGGGAGTAGAGCCATTGGTGGTAGAGTAGAGGTTATGATTACAAAGGAATGAGGCTCAAGTGCACTAGACAGGGTCTAGAACAAAGGACAGAGTCATTATTAGAGGAGCTAAGAAAGGTGCTGTCTAAGCTACAAGTAATTTTTCTGATTGAGAGGCAAATAGAACCTGATAGAAGGGGCTTGATAATAATCTGTTGGGTTTTAGGCCTTGTAAGTTAAGAGGCTCAGACCTATCTATCTCTTCACATGGGGTATATCCTAAGGGAGGTGTGAACCTCCTAGGGGAAGGCACTCTGTTGACTTTCATTACTTGGCTGGCCTGGGAGGAGAGCTGGCCAGGTAAAGGCAGGTGGCATCTCTAACAAGAAATTGACAGTTCTGCCTGCAATGTTGCTGACCCTACTTGACCATCCCCTCAGCTGCAGTGGTCACTTTGGAAGTTGGGCTGAGTGAAGGGCTTTTCAGCTTGGAGCCAATAAGATCTGTGGCTCTGACCTGGGCATCCTTCGATTCCAGGGCAGGTCCATTTCCAGTGATCCAACTCTTGGCAGAGCTGCCAGGGCTCTTCACAAGCTGACTTCTGCTGAAGCCCAGGCTTACCACATTGAAAGCCACTGCAGTGGACTGGCCTGTTGGGTCTCCTTGAGGGCAGATCACTGCCCAGATCAGCCATTGATAGGCCTGCCACCCATTGCTTCTGATGCCTAGCTTTCTTTTCCTCCTGGTTTGTGTTCAAGCAGACCAGAGGATGCAAGTCAAGGGAGTGCCCGTGTCCCATCTTTAATCTTCGGTGGCCTGAACTACAAGTCTATAGTCACAGGCATGTTCTGTAGTAGTTTTTCTAAGGTAGACAATGCCCATGAGGAAAATTATATTCTCACTTTAAAACTTTCTTTCCCTTTGGTCTGAAAGGGAGGCTTTTTTTTTTCTACTTACTGTATACTTCGCTGATGGCGATGTGAATCTCGCTATGAGGTTATTAGTTAAGTTCTTATTTTGGCTATGCTATTACAGAAAAATGTCAGCCATCTCTTATAAGGTCTAAAGATTAAATTGTGCGTCCCACAGATTCCTTCATAATAGAATTAGTTCCCTACCTTGAAGAGAATAGAGAAGTGAAAGAACAAGTTGGGCTTAGAATAGAGAAATGAGGGAGCAAGTCCTAGATCACTTGCTGACAATAGCAATATTACATGAATACTTAGCAAACCGTTTCAACCCTTAGATAAGAACTTAATAAAACATTTACCGGAAGGTCCAATGCCTTCTATAAATTTTAAGAATCATGTATTTGAAAACACCTCTTAAATATCTAACATGGTGTAGTTTGTTTAACCAGTAAACTTAAGCACAACCATCTAAAATGTTTTTAGTTTCTTTCTACTAACAAGTTTAAAATATATGATACACAGATTCAGGTCATACAAATTAAAATGTATCTTTGATTGATTTTAGCAGCTTAAATTTATGGACAATCTTATCTAAAAGCCATTTAAAATAAAACTCTTAATAAAATTTCCCCCTGTGGACATACAATGTGCACGCACATATACATAGCATAATAGACCAATATCAAAATCCAAAATATCTGGTTGAAATAAGATTCCTTAAAATCATGACATAACATAGACCAAATCTGATCATTGTTACAAGGTGATTATTCAAGTCTTTGAAAATAAGCACATAGTTAAATAACCCATAGCTCTTCATCTCCTCCCTCTCTTTTTCCACTCTTAGATTTAACAGGGATCACTTTTCAGTTAAAATTTAAACACCTAAGAATAATTGTGTGTTAATTACTGAGTTCAACCAATAGTACTAGAACCACAACAACAACAACAAATACTAAAAAGGATAAAGTATTACATTGTACATCTAAAGTCAGGACAGGAGCTGATCAGTTCATTGTTGCTTATAGTCCATTTCACTTAACAGGTTTCCCCTTTGGCACTCAGTTGTCACCGATCAGGGAAAACAAATGATATTTTTCTCTTTGGGACTGGCTTAATTCACTCAGCATGATGTTTTCCAGATTGCTCCATCTTGTTGCAAATGACTGGGTTTCGTTGTTTCTTACTGCTGTATAGTATTCTATGGAGTACATGTCCCATAATTTCTTTATCCAGTCTACTGTTGATGGGCATTTAGGTTGGTTCCAGGTCTTAGCTATTGTGAATTGAGCTGCAATAAACATTAATGTGCAGATGGCTTTTTTATTTGCCAAATTAATTTCCTTTGGGTAAATTCCAAGGAGTGGGATGGCTGGGTTGTATGGTAGGGTTATGTTCAGGTTTCTGAGGAATCTCCAGACAGACTTCCATAGTGGCTTAACCAGTTTGCATTCCCACCAACAGTGAGTTAGTGTCCCTTTTTCCCCACATCCTCTCCAGCATCTATTGTTGGTAGATTTCTGAATGTGAGCCATTCTCACCGGGGTGAGATGGAACCTCATTGTGGTTTTGATTTGCATTTCTCTGATTGCTAGTGATCTTGAACATTTTTTCATGTGTCTGTTGGCCATTTGGATTTCCTCTTTCGAAAAATGTCTATTGAGGTCCTTGGCCCATCTCTTAAGTGGGTTGTTTGTTTTGTTGTTGTGGATTTTCTTGATTTCTTTGTAGATTCTGGTTATCAATCCTTTATCTGTAGTATAGTTTGCGAATATTTTTTCCCATTCTGTTGGTTGCCTCTTCACTTTCCTGACTGTTTCTTTTGAAGTACAGAAACTTCTCAATTTGATACAATCCCATTGTTAATTTTGGTTTTGACTGCCTGTGCTTCTGGGGTCTTTTCCAAGAAGTCTTTGCCTGTACCTATATCTTGCAGGGTTTCTCCAATGCTCTCTAATAATTTGATGGTTTCGGGTCGTAGATTTAAGTCTTTAATCCATGTTGAGTGAATTTTTGTGTAAGGTGATAGGTATGGGTCTTGCTTCAAGCTTCTGCACGTGGAAATCCAATTTTCCCAGCACCATTTATTGAATAGACTGTCCTTATTCCAGGGATTAGATTTGGATCTTTGGTCAAATATAAGTTGGCTGTAGATGTTTGGATTGATTTCTGGTGTTTCTATTCTGTTCCATTGGTCTATCCATCTGTTTCTGTACCAGTACCATGCTGTTTTGATAACAACTGCCTTGTAGTATGTCCTGAAATCAGGTATTGTGATGCCTCCGGCTTTGTTTTTGTTGTACAGGATTGCTTTGGCTATTCGAGGTCTTCTGTGTCTCCATATGAATTTCAGCATCATTTTTTCCAGATCTGAGAAGAAGGTCTTCGGGATCTTGATGGGTATTGCATTGAATGTATAAATTGCTTTTGGGAGAATAGACATTTTGATTATATTGATTCTTCCAATCCATGAGCATGGAAGATTACTCCATTTTTTGGTATCCTCTTCTATTTCGTTCTTTAATATTTTGTAATTCTCATCATAGAGATCTTTAACGTCTTTGGTTAAGTTTATTCCAAGGTATTTGATTGTTTTTGTAGCTATTGTGAATGGGATTGATTTTAGAAGTTCTTCCTCAGCCGTGGCATTGCCTGTGTATACAAAGGCTGTTGATTTTTGTGCATTGATTTTATATCCTGCTACTTTGCCAAACTCTTCGATGAGTTCCAGCAGTCTCTTAGTAGAGTTCTTTGGGTCCCCTAAATAAAGAATCATATCATCTGCAAAGAGGGATAGTTTGAGTTCGTCCTTCCCAATTTGTATCCCTTTAATTTCTTTTTCTTGCCTAATAGCTCTGGCCAAAACTTCCAGAACTATATTGAATAGCAGTGGTGAGAGAGGGCATCCCTGTCTGGTACCTGATTTCAGTGGAAATGCTTCCAACTTTTCCCCATTCAATAGGATGTTGGCCGTGGGTTTTTCATATATTGCTTTGATTGTATTGAGGAATATTCCTTCCATACCCAGTTTGCTTAGAGTTTTCATCATGAAAGGGTGTTGTATTTTATCAAATGCTTTCTCTGCGTCTATTGAGAGAATCATATGGTTTTTCTTCTGCAGTCTGTTAATGTAGTGTATTACGTTGATTGTTTTGCGAATGTTGAACCATCCCTGCATACCGGGGATGAATCCCACTTGGTCTGGGTGGATGATCTTTCTGATGTGTTGTTGCATTCTATTGGCCAGAATTTTATTGAGTATTTTTGCATCTATGTTCATCAGGGATATTGGTCTGTAATTCTCTTTCAATGTTGCGTCTCTTTCTGGCTTAGGAATTAAGGTGATGGTGGCTTCATAGAAAGAATTTGGGAGGATTCCCTCTTTTTCGATTGCTCTGAATAGTTTGAGAAGGATTGGAGTTAGTTCTTCTCTAAATGTCTGGTAGAACTCAGCAGTGAATCCATCTGGCCCTGGGCTTTTCTTTGTTGGGAGGGCCTTTATTACTGTTTCAATTTCTGTGTCAGTTATTGGTCTGTTTAGGTTTTCTATGTCTTCCTGGCTCAATTTAGGGAGGTTGTATGTGTCTAAGAATCTGTCCATTTCTGATAGATTTCCCTGTTTGCTGGCATACAAGTCCTTGTAGTAATTTCTGATGATTCTTTTTATTTCTGTGGCGTCTGTTGTTACGTTTCCCATTTCATCTCTGATCCTATTGATTTGGGTCTTTTCTCTTCTTTTTTTAGTTAGTTGGGCCAATGGGGTGTCAATTTTGTTTATTTTTTCAAAAAACCAGCTCCTCGTTTGGCTGATTTTTTGTAATGTTTTTTTGGATTCAATCCTGTTGATTTCTTCTCTGATTTTAATTATTTCTCTTCTCCTACTGGGTTTGGGTTTGGTTTGCTGCAGATTTTCTAGATCCTTGAGATGACTTGAAAGCTCATCTATTTGGTGCCTCTCCAATTTCTTGATGTAGGCACCTATTGATATAAACTTTCCTCTTAACACTGCTTTTGTTGTATCCCATAAGTTTTGGTATGTTGTGCTGTTATCCTCATTTACTTCCAGAAAATTTTTGATTTCTCTTTTAATTTCTTCTATGACCCATTGTTCATTCAGGAGCATGTTGTCCAATCTCCATGTGTTTGCACGTGCTCTAGGGATTCCTGAGTTGCCAATTTCCAATTTCATTCCTTTGTGGTCTGAGAAGCTGCATGGTATGATTCTAATTCTTTTGAATTTGCTGAGACTTGCTTTATGGCCTAGTATGTGGTCAATCCTAGAGAGGGTTCCATGTACTGCTGAGAAGAATGTAAAGTCCTTAGATGTAGGATGAAATGTTCTGTAGATATCTGTTAGATCCATTTGGGCTATAGTGTCGTTTAAATCTACTGTCTCCTTGTTGATCTTCTGTCCTGTTGATCTGTCTATCTCTGAGAGTGGAGTATTGAAGTCCCCCAGTACTATTGTATTGGGGTCTATGTCTCCCTTTAAGTCCCTTAACAAGTCTTTTAAATAAGCTGGTGCCCTGTAATTAGGTGCATATACGTTGATAATCGTTATATCTTCCTGTTGAATGGATCCCTTAATCATTAAATAGTGCCCCTCTTTGTCTCTCCTAACAGTTTTTGTGGTAAAGTTTATGTTGTCCGATATTAAGATGGCTACGCCCGCTCTCTTTTCATTTCTGTTGGCGTGGTATATCTTTTTCCAGCCTTTCACTCTCAGCCTGTATGGATCATTGTTGGATAGATGGGTTTCTTGTAAGCAGCAAAAGGATGGGTTTTGTTCCTTAACCCAATCAGCCAATCGGTGTCTTTTAACTGGACAGTTCAAGCCATTAACATTCAATGTGACTATTGAGAAGGAGTAACTTTGCCCTGCCATTAGCCAAAGATACTTTCTAATATATGGTTTGAGATTCCTGTGATCTTTTGGTGTGAGGTTTCCTACCTTTACCTTCTTTCATATTGGTGACCGTGTTTCTGTGTTTCTGTATGTAACACATCTTTAAGCATGTTTTGCAGGGCTGGACGAGTGGCGACAAATTCTTTCAATTTCTGTTTGCTGTGAAAGGTCTTAATTTCACCTTCATTCACAAATGAGAGCTTTGCAGGATATAATATTCTGGGCTGGCAGTTTTTCTCTCTTAGCACCTGGGCTATGTCTCGCCATTCCCTTCTAGCTTGTAGGGTTTCTGAAGAGAAGTCAGCTGTGAGTCTAATTGGAGATCCTCTGAGAGTAATCTGGCGTTTCTCTCTTGCACATTTTAGGATCTTTTCTTTGTGTTTCACTGTGGTGAGTTTGATTACGACGTGTCGTGGTGAGGATCTCTTTTGGTCATGTTTATTAGGGGTTCTATGAGCTTCCTGTATTAGGATGTCTCTGTCTTTCTCCAAACCTGGGAAATTTTCTGCTAGTATCTCACTGAAAAGGCCTTCTAATCCTTTTTCTCTCTCCATGCCTTCAGGTACTCCTAGAACTCGAATGTTGGGTTTTTTAAGAGTATCCTGTAGATTCCTGACAGTATTTTTTAGATTTCTGATTTCTTCTTCTTTTCTGTGATTTGATTGTTTCCTTTCCTGTTCTCTGTCTTCTAAGTCTGATATTCTCTCTTCTGCTTCGCCCATTCTGTTTTTAAGACTCTCTAATGTGTTTGTCATTTGATCTATTGAATTCTTCATTTCATTATGATTTCTCGTCACTATCACCATTTCTTGTTCCACTAGTTGTTTCATTTCATTTTGATTCCTCCTTAATATTTCATTTTCACGAGAGAGATTTTCTACCTTGTCCATTAGGGATTTCTGTAGTTCAAGAATTTGTTTTTGAGAACTTCTTAATGTTCTTATCAATTTTTTGAGATCTGTTTCTTGTATTTCTTCAATCTCCTCATCTTCATAATCTTGAATTGGGGTGTCTTTTTCATTTGGGGGTGTCATAGTGTCTTCCTTGTTCTTGTTAGCTTGGTTTTTGCGTTTGTTGTTTGGCATGTTGGAGATATTTGGTTTCTTCACTGTGGTGTTTTTTCTTGTTACACTATGGCTCTATATTAAGTGGACTGTCTGCTTTCAGTGGTGCCTTAGAGGCTTGAGATGAGCTTGGACTGAGAGCTGTGTTTGGTTTCTCAGGGCTGAGGGTGTGTCAAAGATGACACTCCCAGGTTAGGTGTGGTAAATCTCTCTCTTTTTTGATTCAAAAGGGAAGTAATTCCGCACAGCTGAACGTAATTGGAGGTAGTTAGCAGGCAAATGATATACCCACAGGAGCCAGAGATCGGAAGCTCTTTCCCAAGGACCACACAGGCAATCTCTGCTGCCCTCAGTGTGGGCTCCAATTTTCCTGAAATCTCCCACTGGGTTGCCAAGTTAGATGCTAATCTCCTGTTATTTCACCCCTCCCCCCAGAGTCAGGTTTTTCTGCTAGGCTCAGGGCTGGTGCAGACCTGAGGTCGCCCTGCTTATGACGTATGTCCAAAATGGCGCCTGCTCTGTTTTGCTCGCCTTTGAGAGGTGAGCGGAGAGAGAGAAACTTGTGTCCGTATCGGTCGCTTTTTTTATTTTTTTCCTCTCTCTCTTCTAGTTAGCCTGGTGAACTTTTCCCCACGGAGTTTCAAGCCTCGTTCCCTCTAGCCTCCTCTTTCCGCTTGCCCGCTGGTGTCTCGGGCTATTGTGGTTCGGCTCACCTCGCGTTCCAGCGCTGGTGCGTTGAGTCTGCTGCTGGTGTCCCGAACTTGGGCTCCCACGCTCTCCACGCAGGTACACTGTGAATTACTAGTTCCGGAAGAGTTTCCTCTGCTGTTTCATCCCCTACTCTTCCTTGACTCTGCAGTATCTCCACTTATATTCACCTGTCTCTGTCTCCGGACTAATAGTTAAACATTATCTCTAAAGTCCTTTTAAATTGAGATTAAAATCCTTGGACACCCCTCAGGTTCTTCCCAAGTTTTGCAAGATAAATTCCAACTCTTTATGAGTGCCCACATAGTCTGCAAAACTGATTTGAGTCATGTTACTACCAGTACCTCCCTTTTTTTCATCATTTGTGTACCCAGGACTCCACAGTCACTTAAAAACTATTTTATGTTCTCTTGATAGTTCCCTTTATCGCCAAAAGTGGTAGTGGTCAGAAATTTCAGCATTGTTCAGATTCTCCAACTCTCCCAAAAGTCTCTATGCAGCCACATTCAACGTCCTTTTCAACACAGAATAAACAGCCACTATTCAGATTGTTTTTAGCCATTGTATACTTCCTTGAATATATTAATTCCTCTGAATTTACAACGTCAATTTTTAAATGTGAAAATAATTTCAATGAGGCTACAAATCATAGTTAATGAGTAATGTAGTTATAATGAACAGCCATTGTTATTTCTGCTGCACCACACTATCATAGAATTCAAATCACTCCTAACCTCAAACTTTCAAAATCTACTTAGGAAACAATAGTACACGTATGGAGTAAATAAAATACAAAAGACTGTATTGTGTATTATGCTAATTTGTAAAATTCATTATGAGCTAAATAAGGTCAGCTCAAAATCATGGGTACAATACCATAGGAAATGAGATTCACAGTAATTGAGATTAGAATGATTCATGATGAAGGTAGAATTTAACTTAACTGAGACTTGAAGAACAGTATTACACAGGCAGCCCCTTGATGGGGGTTATTCTGGGAATTTAGTGCACATACTAGGAACACCCATGTAATTTTCCCAAGACAAGGAACACCAAGCTAACGAAAACAAAAGGCATGTGCTATCACCAGGGGAAAGAATTTACAACATGGCAGACCTTGAGGTCAGCCCTCAGAGTGAGCCCAGCACAGCAATATTTCCCAAGTGAAATCACAGGCTTAACTTTTGAAGTCTACACGTTTTCTATAAAAATTTTTAATTTTTTCCATTGATTTATTTAAGCACACACACATAGTATGGCAAAGATTTATCCAGAATAGCACTTTAATGCCGAGTACCAATAAAATAATTCTGTGCCCACTTTTGAGTATATGTGGGATTATATTGGTGTCAACTACTTTAATTAGTAAGGGCTTCTGAGAACAAAGTAGAGGTTATCCCAAAGCATAATATATTTCCTACCAAACAAGGTCTAGATGACATCATATAGTGATGTATGGATAAGGGATCTGAAGCAACTTAAATGGAAAAAATGACATCAGCATAACAAATGCAAAAAATGTGTCTAATGTGTCTATAAAATCAATATTCACATGGTGAACAGATATTTGATTTCAGCAAAACATTATCTGTATCAATAAATTTATGCTAACTGAAAGTTTATTAAATTTCAAGTTTGATTTATATTAAAATTATATTTTTTCTATATTTTATAAGAAGTACAAAACAAATTTATATGTAGTTTTCTATTTGCTTATTTTAACTTAAAAATAATTTAAGTCAGGTCTGGCCGTTAATGAGAAATTTTATTGTCCTTTAAAAGTAAAGTGTCTTAGACACTGGAAATGTTCTGTATCTTGGCCTACATGGTAGTTACCCAGATGAACATATATTTAACATATTAATTGAGCTAAACACAGTATTTGTGTACTTTACATATATTATGTTTCAATGGAGAAAATGAAATCCAAACAAAAAATAAACAAAAGTGTCTGTACAGTTCTTGAGTTTGAAGAAACAATGGAACAGCAGGTTTGGAACAGATAGACTTAGTTCCCAGTTGCAGTTTTGACATAGATAGCTGAATAAGGCTACTTAACTAACATAAGGCCCATTTTTCTCCTCTGTAAAGCAAGAATAACAAAGCCTTGCAAGATGTTGAGAGGGTGTTACAGGAATATTTTGTAGGTACAATACCTAAAAGATACCTACAATATCATGGTGCTCATGAAATGATGGCGAAAAAAGAGGTAAGCAAGGAAGGAGGGAGGGAGGCAGAAGAGGGGAGAAGAAGGGAGAGAGGATGGAAGAATGAATGGAGCAAACAAGCCTTGGATTAATAAGATACACACAGCATACATGTGTACATAGATGCAACCACATATACATGACTTTGAATGTTTCAAGAAAACAGGGAAAGTGATAAACACAGTTATTTTTCAAAAGTTCAACAGAATTTTCTATAACCAAACCACATAAATCAAAAAATTACTCATCTTGCAGTGAGCTTTACAGAACTTCAAAAACTATTCAGCCTATCTGGATTTTCCTCCAGGCTTCAAAAAACTTTTAAGTACCTATTTGCTGTGGAACTAATTTTAAGGGTTATGATCCTGCCTTCCCTAGAACATATGAGCTAAATGGATGAATGGATATATTAATCTTATCAGTGAAGTGAAAAAAATCATATTTGTGTTAGATTCAACTAAAATCATGGCTGCAACTTTAAAACTCAATATATTTACTGTCAGCACTGACCAGTTGCCAGAACTGGAAAACTGTTTCAGAGTGTGGTCTGCAATGACCTCTCTGAGAAAGTGATGTCTGAATGGAAGCAAATCAAAGAGCCAAATGGATCTCTGGTTAAGTATATGGAAAGAAGCGTGCCTTGTGTGTTCAAGGAAAAGCATGGAGCAGAATGAATGAAAGTAATAGAACAGCAGAAAATGGGGCCAGAGAAATAATGAGATGCCAATCAAGGCAGAGTATGGACCATGATAAGAACTTTCAATTTAATTTTGAGTGAAAGGAGAAACCATCGGAGAATTCTGAGCAAAGAAGTGACCTAAAGTGACTTGAGTTTTTAAAAGGATTATTCTGGTTGTTGTTTTAGAAAGGGATTTTAGAGAGGAAAGGACAGAAGAATAAAGGTCATTTGATTTACAGAAATAAACAACATACTGGCTTCTCCTCTTCTCCCAGTGGGGGCAAAATAAACTTCTAGAGAACCACTTTTGAAGACTGAGAGAAACTTCAAGAACATAAATCAAATCTCACTTCTAGGGATGGAACCACAAAACCAAGAGGTCCATCTTGGTGTGACCACCAAGGTTGGAACTCAGAAATAGTTCTTGGAAGAATCTGGTATTTGGGAATAGAAGGTACATGCAAAAACTAGAGTCCGCAATAGCATAAAGATGGAAGAAGGCAAAGCGGACAGCCTACCCTTCCCAAAACAGAAAGGTTACAACATGAGCTTTTGTGTGCCAGTGAGAGGTCATAGAAAGTAACATGGCTCAAGTTACCCCATATAACCTAATTTCCACAGAAATGAACAAAATACTAACTTCTCCTCTTTGCCCAAGGAGGGCAAAATAAACTTCTGGAGAACTACTTTTGAAGACTGAGAGAAACCCACAAGAAAGAGAGTGTCCCTCTAGGGATAAGGACTGAGTTTGGGTCATAAGAGGTCAACCTGGAGACACTGGTTGTATAATACCTTCCATACTAGAGGCTTTTATAGTCTCTTTTATTAGAAGGCTCTTAAATTCAGATGACCTGTGAAATCCTTCCTGCTTGTCCTTTACACTCCCTTTTCTCACCATCTACCATGAAAGAAACAGAAAACACAGGAAAGGAGTAAAAAATGTAAAAAAGTTCTGCTCCACCTGCCTTACTTCTAAAAACTTTACCTTGCTATTCTGCTCCAAAAGCATGTTAGAAAAATTCAAACCCAGAGGACAGCTTGTCACAGGGCCATTACTACTCATTTCTCATTATAACCTAACTTGCATTATAAAGACTCATGGTAGTTTGCATAATATTTATAGACAACACCATTGCCAATTATGGAAATGAGGCTTTTTCTAAACAGAACATACAGAAAGAAGGTCATTCCTGTCTTCCGTCTAAATCTGCTGTCTGTATTTGATCTTGACAGAAATTCATCTGTGGTTGTTTGCATAAGGTAACAGGGATCTCTTTAAATCAATGGGAAGGGCCAGCGCCACAGCTCAATAAGCTGATCCTCCACCTGCGGTGCCAGTACACTGGGTTCTAGTCCCAGTCAGGGCGCCGGATTCTGTCCCTGTTGCCCCTCTTCCAGTCCAGCTCTCTGCTGTGGCCTGGGAGTGCAGTGAAGGATGGCCCAAGTCCTTGGGCCCTGCACCTGCATGGGAGACCAGGAGAAGCACCTGGCTACTGGTTTCAGATCAGTGTGGTGTGCTGGCCATAGCGGCCATTGGAGGGTGAACCAACAGTAAAGGAAGACCTTTCTCTCTGTGTCTCTCTCTCTCTCACTGTCCACTCTGCCTGTCAAAAATAATAATAATAATAATAAATCAATGGGAAAAGCAGAAATGAGGCTTTAGAGATCCACCCATTTAGTACCTAATGCATAAATAATCATGTAGGTAAATGATAGATAAATGATATTAAAAAACAACTGATAAGAGTGTGTGAATGATTATCATGTAGATTAATGTATGCGACTCAAATGAATGTAGACTCATTCTTTCAACAAGCATTTATTGAGCATTTATTACATATTAGAAACTAATTAGTGAACAGATTTCTTACAATTCAATAGAAATCTTTACATTATTCAAAACCAATTGCTATGAAGCAGAGGAAAATAGGTAGTGATGGAGAGTTTGGACATTTAAGAGTTAGGAGAAACTTCTCTGAGTAAGTGGTATTCAACATGACAACTGAAGGATAATAAGGATCAGCAGGTGAATTGGAGCAAAGGCTCTTATGGGGAAGAGCTTGGTGTTTGCCAGAAATGTAAGAGAGTTATAACAACTGGAGCTTACAGTGGAAAATGGGGAATAGTGTAAGATAAAGCTAGATGGAAGGTAGAGCACTGCCTCATAGACATCCATGGCCTTGTCAACTTTCAAGGAAGATGTTCAGATCTTACTCCAAGCATAATGAGAAAAATAAATGTTTTAAACTTCAACAGTCCAGATTTAAAAAGACCCCTTTGGCTAGCAGCTAGGCAGGAGAATAGATTGACTAGAAGCCAAAATAGGTAACAGTACAAAGACAATTACAGATCAAAGAAGTTGATCTTGCTGGCATTGTGGCATAGTAGGCTACATCTCCACCTGCATTGCCAGCATCCAATATGGGTGCCGTTCTAGTCCTGGCTATTCCTCTTCTGATCAGCTCTCTGCCATGGCCTGGGTAAACATCAGAAGACGGCCCAAGCACTTGAGCCCCTGCTTCCTTATAGGAGACCCAGAAGAAGATCCTGGCTCCTGGCTTTGGATCAGCACAGTTCCAGCCATTGCAGCCATTTGGGGAGTGAACCAGTGGATGGAAAGCCTTTCTCTCTGTCTCTCCCTCTCTCTGTCTGTAACTCTGCCTCTCCAATAAATAAATAAAATTGTTTTAAAAATAAAATAAAATAAAAATAAAGAAGTAAAAATGAGGAAAACCAAGTCCCTTTTCCTTCTGATTCTACATGCTTGACAACTCATCTACCAAAAGTTTCAATTACCACTTCTTTGCTTATGACTTCCAAATCTCTGTAGGTGTGGTTTCTTTTCTAAAAAATTCCATACTCCCTGAGCTCATCCCTGCCCCAATCCAATTGCTTAAAGGACTCTTCCTTTCACATTCAAGTGAAACTCTTCATCTTCCCCTCAAAATGTGGTGCCTTTATAAATTATCATCCTCCCCATCACTTGGAATTGAAAACTTAATCATATTTGATGTTTTCCTTTCTGTCCAACTCCATGCCCAAGATAGTAAAGTTGTAAAAGCATTCAATCTAGCTTCAGAATATCTGAATAGTATATAAGAACAGTGTAATAGGACTTTACCTGCTACATGCTTGTCACTGCCAGCTCTGGATTGCACATTACATCTCAAACCCGTGCACGTTCTGGAAAGTGTGGTTGTAACAGCTAATGACACCAGAAGTTTCAGGCACAATTCTGACCAATTAAAACTAACATAGTGGCACTGAATTGAAGAATGGATATGATCTGATTCTCCTCAGGGGGAAAATAAATTTCTTTAGTTGACTAATTTTCTCAATGAATAGAATGCAGATTGTCACAGTCTGTATACTGCAAAGTACAGTCATAATAAGCAGTGAGCCCTGAAGGAAGACAAATCTATGAGTTTTGATTTTTCAAGAAAATC
The DNA here is from genome assembly GCF_033115175.1 of Lepus europaeus. NCBI lineage: Eukaryota > Metazoa > Chordata > Mammalia > Lagomorpha > Leporidae > Lepus > Lepus europaeus. The sequence continues at coordinate 99,308,552 of NC_084828.1, read as the reverse complement.
TGAAAGCCATCCCAGCTAGAGATAAACTTGAAGTTTCAGAAAATACTGACAGAGATTCGGTAGTCATGAGAAAGTTCAAGGCAGTAAGATCCCCAGGGAAAAGTAATTTGAGTAAGAAAAGTCAGTAGTGAAAGATGGGCAAAGGAGAGGCCATGGGAACCATAAAAAGATTCAGAGAATCATATGTCAGAGCGAATGCTTATATTCCCTATCCCCTTCAAATCCACTATCCACAGGCTCTCTGGTAAGAAAAGGGGTGTGTGTATATATATATATATATATATATATATATATATATATACACACACACACACATACCTGAATGGAATTCTTATTCTTTTACTTCCCGCTGGGTGTGATCAATGGAAAGTGCACCAGCAAATGGAAGAGAAGGAAGGCTTGGATATTTATTCCTCTGACTCCCTCCATCTTCTTGGTTTCCATGGCCTAGACTGTGACCCTAACCTAAAGACCACAGCTCTTGTTTGCAATAGGTCATTGTTAATGCACAAAGATTACTGCATTACCTTTTGTATTTTCACCACATTACGCACCTATAACTTTGCAAATTGTTGCCTCATTAAGCTGTACTCAAAAAAAAAAAACATAAATTTGCATATGCCATCTGTTTCTTGCCAGGATCTTTACTGAGAAGAAGTAAAGGAGTAGAATTAGAGGTTATGAGAGTATTTATGACAAAAAGGAAGATTATTGAGTTACGAGCTTAAAACGCCAGCTTTTCTTTGTTGGCTGTGAAATGAAGATTTCAGTGGACACCTTCACTTCCACCTTGGTTTCTTTTCAAGAGCTGGTTAAACAATGGTTATACCGATTTGAGCTGAGTCCAAGGAAATAAGCAAATGCCTAACTATAATTTTCATTTAACTTTGATGATCTCAGGAAAGCAAACTACTAATATAGAAAATAATATAGAAAATAATTATGGGATGAGGAGTAGAGTGAGTGAGTGGCAGGGAAATACCAGGGGAGCAAGACTTCCTTTATTATCTTGAGAAACAGGAGATTTTCAAGCTCACAAGCTTCCCATTCTGCAGTGAATCTAATTAAAGTAAACAGAATTTTAAAATGAACCAAACACAATTAGGCAGCAGGAGCTAACATTTTTCTTCAATTATTATTATGTGAGGTCACATCTCACAGATGTGTGCTGAACACCCCCTCCTTTTATTCAATTTGCCTTCCCCTCTACTGTCCTTTCCAGGGAGTCCAGGAATGTAGACCCAAGTCCATGAGATGACCTGGGCCAGCCCAAACCTGCCTGCTTCATTCCTCTTCACTTATAAACAAACAGATGTTATACCACTCGAGCACCTCAAAATGTGGAACTCAGGGACATCAAAGGTGGCACAGAGAGAGGGTCAAGCATTTTTCTCCTGCTAATCCTGTAGCAAGGGGAGTGATATTCCTGTTCATCTTATAAATCTTTGACACTGTTTCCCAAATCATTCCACCTTCTGAATTGTTACTAATTTCATGACAAGAAAAGACAGATTACATTACTGTTAATACTCTCGTGTCTGTCTTAAAAAAAATTCAGGGCTGTGGGTGAAGATTGAGGGATATCAGATTGTTTCATCAGGCAAATTAAGTATGATCTATTAATTATGCCAATGCTGCTAAGGAAAATGAACAGTAGAATTATAGTACAAACCAAACAATGACATCATAGTACTTGTCAGTTCAAAATTTTACAGTTCCAGGTAAGGATGAGAAAGTTTAAGAAAAAAAGTCTTTCTTGTATAACACCACATTCAAGAAATACATTTAAACCCTGAGGAATCTATATTTGCTTTTACTCATGTATATTTATAGTATATATACACAATATCAATAAACTACTTTCAGAATTAGATTTTGTAATAAAGGTAATGACATGGTGGACTTGGATATAAGAGTGAATCAGTGGATGGAAGATCTTTCTCTCTCTCTTGCTCTGTGTCTCTCCCTCTCTGTAACTCTCCCTTTCAAAAAATGTACAAAAATCGGCCGGCGCCGCGGCTCACTAGGCTAATCCTCCGCCTTGCGGAGCCGGCACACCGGGTTCTAGTCCCGGTTGGGGCACCGATCCTGTCCCGGTTGCCCCTCTTCCAGGCCAGTCTCTGCTGTGGCCTGGGAGTGCAGTGGAGGATGGCCCAAGTGCTTGGGCCCTGCACCCGCATGGGAGACCAGGAGAAGCACCTGGCTCCTGCCATCGGATCAGCGTGGTGCGCCGGCCACAGCGCACTACCGCGGCGGCCATTGGAGGGTGAACCAACAGCAAAAGGAAGACCTTTCTCTCTGTCTCTCTCTCTCTCACTGTCCACTCTGCCTGTCAAAAATTTAAAAAAAAAATGTACAAAAATCTAAAAATAAATACATACGTAAATATATATAAAACTTTTCACTTCTCAATAGTACTTTTTTGTTATATTCTGTTCACTTATAAAGAAAAATCTACCATGTAGTTAACTACAAGTTCCTAAAATTAGTGTCTATATTGAATCAACAAAAATGCAAACATATAATTAAAAATTGTCCAGAATTAAACATTAATTACTTAGAGAATAATATTTATGATAAACTATCCAGAGAGCATGGAAGATGAACATGCCACACCATTGATTCTTTTAGCCAATGAACAGTCATACCTGCGATGAATGGCAATGAAAGCACTTTGCCAGGCACTTGGGGCTGTGGAGACAGATTGGCTCAGTCCTGCTTTTAATTTGAGGGAGTCACATGTAATCCTTCAATGTATTTGTAAGGATTACATAAGATAATGATTGTGAATTACTTGGGCAATGCCAGAGCATGTAGTAAATGCACAAAGTGTGGGCAGCATTATTGGTGCTCATAACATGAGAAGATTCCTTTCTCTCCTCTGTTGCCCTGACATTTCTGAGCAAGGTGCTATGTTTTTGTACTTTTATACTGCACAGCCATTGCTTCCTGCTTTTAGTGAAGGTTAGTAGAAAGGTCAAAACCAGGGGTAGGTGAATAGAAAGTTTAAAATGGCTTTAATTTTCAGCGTCTGTTTCCAAGTAATTAAATGTTTAAGCAAGCAATAGAATATGCTGACCATCTCACAGTCTCACTTTGTTAATAAAGCAAAAAAAAAAAAAAAAAAAGGATCCTGTGATTAACAGTAACTGTACTATCAGGTTGCCTACTGACTTCTCTAAAGTCATTCTTTTCCCGAGAAAGTTGTTTTAGGGAGCTCATAATTTACCCATGCCAAGAATGTGGTCAATCAAGCTACACCACATCTTGGAGGAATTAGGTCAGTAGATTCCTATCAGTGCCTGCAGAATCCTAACTTTTAAAGGAACAGTGTTTGAAGTTTCTTTTATACTCAAAATATTATAGACTATACTGAAGATTTACTGAAAATTCCCAATTGGAATGAGGCAAGTGTGAAAACTAAATGTAAAACCTCTGGTTCACTAATTCTCCTCCCAGATTTATTAAGATTGCTTGTAAGATATTTGAGTTTTGGAGGATAGGTTACCTCCTTCTCAAAGATTAAAAACTTCTTTTCAAAAATCTTCATAATTTAACTTTGGAAGACGTAAAGATGGGATCTTGATTATCAGAGTTAGTTCTGAATTTCTTGTTACCTATAACAAAATTTTACTAATAATTTCTAGTCTGGATCCAGTTCTACAATCTGACACATCCAGAACTTCTCAACAAGTGTATTGTACATTTCCATAGTAATTTGATAACTATATGATTAATGAACATTTTTGGAAGCTCAGAAATTACAATAAGTAATGGACAGATCTAAAATATTCTACAAAAATTCCATGCTACACTATCAGGATTAGGAATATTACTTCCCTGTGATCTCTGTACATCTCTCTCCATTACTTTAAAATTGTAATTTAACACTATTAAATGGGAAGGAACTAAGAAAGTTAAAAAATATAGCATTTCCAGAAGATTCCAAGATGGCTGAAGAGGGCAAATATATGCTGCTTTCAAACAGGGGAAAACATCGGAGAAAAAGCAGAGGAAGTTCATTCCCAGGGGAGAGATGGAAAGAAGAGTGCAGTGGAAATTCTACAGAAAGAAGGGGGACACCTTGGAGCAGTGTAGAAGCTGCAAATGTATAGCAACAAGCACAAACACCACACATGACCAACACAGCCAGGAGCTGATGGAGATGCCAGCTTTGGAGAGTAAGATGACAGTAGACTGTGGCAGCCCATGCCCCTGGTGATAGTGCCTGAAGGAGAGCCTTGCAGGCCACGCTGTCTATGAGTCAGGCCTGGTGCCCTAGCAGAAGACAAGGTACCCATCTAATCCAGCAAAAGAAAAGCACATCTCTTTCCTCATCCCCCCATTAGGGTATCTGACAATTGGTTTTGATCCCCAGTAAAAGCTGGGGCTGCACTTGTATGTACCTGTAACCAGGGGATTTTGCCAGAGGGAAAAAGCTGCATTCCTCACTGATGTTAAGTTTGTCTGGGAGTGTTGAGAGGGGGCTAGACACCAATTGGTGCCCCCATCTTCTCAAAAAATCACAGGCTCTGGGGCTCAAACTGCCAAGGTGGAATACCCACAGGCAGCCATATCCGGCAATAACTCTGCTCTCTCCATGGAAGGGGAAAGCTCATGTGGATAAGTGGATCTTCTGTACCCCATAATGGTAGAAGCCTTGTGTGCTGTGACTGTGGCAATTCTGTAACTGCAAAAAGGGTGTGGGGTATAGCTGGGTCTCTGGGCAATTAATGTGTCTGGCATCAGAGGCTCAGAGATCCTTTGTGGCCTGGAGTGAGTCATTGCAGAGGGTTCTTTACTCACACAGACGATCACACAGAATTTTATGAAATTCATGTGTAAGCATGGATTGTACCCACTGGGGGCTAACCACTGACATTGATCACCTTGGAAGAGAGGAGGTGAAGTTGAATTTATGCCAACAGGTGTGATCATATCCTCTGCCTGCTGACAATAGAGATCTACCATGCCCAACTTAGGTGTCATCCTACATACTCATTCTACACTGGAGCACTGACCAGAGCTCCTTGCCAATACCCAGCATATGCCTTTGGGTATTCACTGAAACAGCAGATACTCGACTAAGCCATAGAAGAATAGTACAAAGACAATCCATCAGAGGGGAAAACCAACAAGTATTTACACAAATACCTAAAAATAAATGCAAAAATTCAAGAAACAAGAATAAAGAAGAAAACATGACTCCCACAAAGAAACACAATAACAAATAAATATCAAAATTTGAAGATGAAGAGATTGGTGAAATCCCTGAGAAGGAATTCAAAAGTTTTACCATGAGATTGAGATTTGAAAAAGAAATCAAACTGAAATACTAGAAATGAGAATTCAATATGTCAAATAAAACATACAGTGCAAAGCATTAAGAAACATATGTGGTGAGGGAGAAGAAAGAATATTCAAGCTAAAAGACAAATCTTTGGAAATTGTCATGCCAAAAAAGGATGTAATTAGAAAAATTAAAAATGATATTCAAAATTTGTGGGATGCTATCAAATGACCCAACATACAGGTCTTGGGAGTTCCTAAAGGTATGAAAATACAGAATGGATTAAGGACTATTCAGTGAAATAATAACAGAAAACAACCCTAATTTGAAGAAAAAAAGGGGCTTCCAAGTACAGGGAGCACATAAAACTCCTAACAGACATGTCAAGAAAAGATCTTCACCATGATACTTTGTAGTCCAACTTTCAACAGTAATCATAAAGGAACGATTCTAAAATGTGAACTGGAGAAATGCCAGAATACTTTCAAAAGATATCCAATTTGAATCACAGATGATTTCTCATCATAAACCCTACAAGCTAGGAAAAAATGGAGAGACAAAGTGCAGTCTTTGGCCAGCGCCGTGGCTCAAGAGGCTAATCCTCCACCTAGCGGCGCCGGCACACCAGGTTCTAGTCCCGGTCGGGGCACCAGATTCTATCCGGGTTTCCCCTCTTCCAGGCCAGCTCTCTGCTATGGCCCAGGAGTGCAGTGGAGGATGGCCCAAGTGCTTGGGCCCTGCACCCCATGGGAGACTAGGATAAGCACCTCGTTCCTGCCTTTGGATCAGTGCGGTGCACCGGCAGCAGCGCGCCGGGCACGGCGGCCATTGGAGGGTGAACCAACAGCAAAAGGAAGATCTTTCTCTCTGTCTCTGTCTCTCTCTCTGTCCACTCTGCCTGTCAAAAATAAAAAAAAAAATAAAAAAATAAAAACAAACAAAGTGTAGTCTTAAAAGAAAAAAAAACTCTTCAACCCAGAATACTGTACCTGAAAAGTTCTCATTTATAGTTCTCATTTATGAATGAATGGGAAATAAAGACCTCCCATAACAAACAAATCGAAAGAATTTTTCACTATTCAATAAGCCTTATAAATTATACTTAAAGATGTGCTACATACAGAAACAGAAAGATAGTCATCATTATGAAAGAATCTGAAGGCCGAAAATCTCTTAGTAAAAGTACAAAGAAAATCCAAAGCAAACAAAAGGAATATTTATGAGAAAATGACAGGGCTAAGCTGTTACTTATCAATAGTAACCTTGAATGTAAACAGCCTAATTTCTCCAATTGAAAGTTAGAGACAGAAGACCGGTACTGTGCTGCAGTGGGTTAACACCCTGGCTTGAAGTGCCGGCATCCCATATAGGCACCAGTTCGAGACCTGGCTGCTCCACTTCCAATCCAGCTCTCTGATATGGCCTGGGAAAGCAATAGAAGATGGTCCAAGTCCTAGGGCCCCTGCACTCAAGTGGGAGACCCAGAAGAAGCTCCTCATTCCTGGCTTTGGATCCACGCAGCTCCAGCCATTGTGGCCAACTGGGGAGTGAACCATCAGATGGAAGACCTCTCTCTCTCTCTCTGACTCTCCTCTCTCTCTGTGTAACTCTGATTTTCAAATAAATAAATAAATAAATAAATAAATCTTTTTAAAAAAAAGATACAGACAGGTTGAATGGATTAAATAAGAAGACCCATATATTTGCTGCCTACAAGAAACATAATCACCAACAAATATACATGCAGACTGAAACTGAAAGGATAGAAAAAGATATTCCATGCTAATGGAAACCAAAAATGAGTAGGTGTAGCCATCCTGATACCAGAAAAAAACAGGCTTTAACACAAAAACTGGTAAAAGAGACAAAGAGTAGCATTATGTAATGATAAAGAGACAAATTAAACAGGAAGATGTGACTATAATAAATGTATATGTACCCAATGCCAGGGCACCTGGCACTTTAAAACAAATGTTAATAGATCCAAAGGGAGACACAGACTCCAATACAATAGTAATGGGGACTTCAAAACCACACTTCCATCAATGAACATGTCAACTTGACAGAAAATTAGCAAAGAAACAACAGAGCTAACTACACTATGGATTAAATGGACCTAACTGATATCTACAGAACATTTCACCTCATAATTGAAGAATACACATTCTTTTCATCAGTTCACGGAGCTTTCTCTTGGATAGGTCATATGTTAGTATATAAAGTAAGTCTTAGCAAACTCAAATAAAGTGAAATCACACCATGTATTTTACTGAACACAATGTAATGAAGCTGGAAATTAACAATTGAAGACTCTCTAAAAAATGTGCAAACACATGGAAGCTGAACAACATGCTCCTGAATGAAGAGTGATCATAAAAGAAATCAAAAGGCAAATCAAAAAATTCCTGGAAATGAATGAAGATGACAAAACAACATATCAAAACTTAAGAAATACAGTAAAATTAGTATTGGAGGGAAGATTATGCAATTAGAGCCTAAATCAAGAAATTGGAAAGGCTTCAAATAAATGAACTATCAATGGATCTCAAAGACCTAGAAAAACCATAACAAACCAAACCCAAAATTAGTAGACAGAAAGAGATATTAAAATTAGAGAGGAAATAAATAAAATAGAAGGTAAAAAAGATAAAAAGATCAAAGAAATGAAGGACTCTTTTTATAAATAAAATTGACGCACCATTAGTACAACTAACCAATAAATGGTGGGAGGGGAGAGTCTCATATTAATAAAATCAGAGATGAAAAAGGAGATGCAGCATCAGATACCTCATAAAAAAAGAATCATCCGAAATTGCCAAAAATGACTAAATGCCAACAAATATCAAATCTAGATGAAATGGATAGATTCCTGGAAACATACAATCTACCAAAGAGACCAATAATCAATACAGAGACTGAATCATTAAGCAACCCTCCCAACAAAGAAAAGCCTAAGAACAGATAGTTTCTTTTTTTTTAACTTTTATTTAATGACTATAAATTTCCAGTGTACAGCTATGGATTACAATGGCTTCCCCCTCCCATAACTTCCCTCCCACCCGCAACCCTCCCCTCTCCCGCTCCCTCTACCCTTCCACTTGCATCAAGATTCATTTTCAATTCTCTTTATATACAGAAGATCAATTTAGTATAAAGATTTCAACAGTTTGCACCCACATAGAAACACAAAGTGAAACATACTGTTTGAGTACTAGTTATAGCATTTAATCACAATGTACAGCACATTAAGGACAGAGATCCCACATGAGGAGCAAGTGCACAGTGGCTCCTGTTGTTGACCCAACAAATTGACACTCTAGTTTATGGCACCAGTAACCACCCTAGGCTGTCGTCATGAGTTGCCAAGGCTATGGAAGCCTTCCAAGTTTGCCGACTCTGAACATATTTAGACAAGGTCATAAAAGACAGCATGAGGATAGTAACCAATGATCCTAAGAGTGGCATTAACCAGGTTTGAATAATTATACAGCATTAAGTGGGGAAAAGGACCATCAGTACACACAGGTTGGGAGTAGAGCCATTGGTGGTAGAGTAGAGGTTATGATTACAAAGGAATGAGGCTCAAGTGCGCTAGACAGGGTCTAGAAAAAAGGACAGAGTCTTTATTAGAGGAGCTAAGAAAGGTGCTGTCTAAGCTACAAGTAATTTTTCTGATTGAGAAGCAAATAGAACCTGATAGAAGGGGCTTGATAATAATCTGGTGGGCTTTAGGCCTTGTAAGTTAAGAGGCCCAGACCTACCTATCTCTTCACATGGGGTATATCCTAAGGGAGGTGTGAACCTCCTAGGGGAAGGCACTCTGTTGACTTTCATTACTTGGCTGGCCTGGGAGGAGAGCTGGCCAGGTAAAGGCAGGGGGCATCTCTAACAAGAAATTGACAGTTCTGCCTGCAATGTTGCTGACCCTACTTGACCATACCCTCAGCTACAGTGGTCACTTTGGAAGTTGGGATGAGTGAAGGGCTTTTCAGCTTAGAGCCAATAAGATCTGTGGCTCTGACCTGGGCATCCTTCGACTCCAGGGCAGGTCCATTTCCAGTGATCCAACTCTTGGCAGAGCTGCCAGGGCTCTTCACAAGCTGACTTCTGCTGAAGCCCAGGCTTACCACATTGAAAGCCACTGCAGTGGACTGGCCTGTTGGGTCTCCTTGAGGGCAGATCACTGTCCAGATCAGCTATTAATAGGCCTGCCACCCATTGCTTCTGATGCCTAGCTTTCTTTTCCTCCTGGTTTGTGTTCAAGCAGACCAGAGGATGCAAGTCAAGGGAGTGCCCAAGTCCCATCTCTAAGCTTCGGTGGCCTGAACTACAAGTCTATAGTCACAGGCATGTTCTGTAGTAGTTTTTCTAAGGTAGACAATGCCCATGAGGAAAATTATATTCTCACTTTAAAACTTTCTTTCCCTTTGGTCTGAAAGGGAGGTTTTTTCTACTTAGTGTATACTTCGCTGATGGCGAAGTGAATCTAGCTATGAGATTATTATTTAAGTTCTTATTTTGGCTATGCTATTACAGAAAAATGTTAGGCAACTCTTTTATAAGGTCTAAAGATTAAATTGTGCATCCTACAGATTCCTTCATAATAGAATTAGTTTCCTACCTTGAAGAGAATAGAGAAATGAAAGAACAAGTTGGGCTTAGAATAGAGAAATGAGGGAGCAAGTCCTAGATCGCTTGCTGACAATAGCAATATCACATGAATACTTAGCAAACCGTTTCAACCATTAGATAACAACTTAAGAAAACATTTACCAGAAGGTCCAATGCCTTCTATAAATTTTAAGAATCATGTATTTGGAAACACCTCTTAAATATCTAACATGGTGTAGTTTGTTTAACCAGTAAACCTAAGCACAACCATATAAAATGTTTTTAGTTTCTTTCTACCAACATAAAGTTTAAAACATATGATACACAGATTCAGGTCACACAAATTAAAATATCTTTGATTGATTTTAGCAGCTTAAATTTATGGACAATCTTATCTATAAGCCATTTAAAATAAAACTCTTAATAAAATTTCCCCATGTGGACATACAATATGTACACACATATAACATAGCATAGTAGACCAATATAGCAATTTTAATAATAGCTTTTAAAATCTTTAACTCTTTTTGTAGATTGCCAAATGATTTGAATTGCTTTTTGTTTTTAGTAATCTCAGTTAACGATACTTTTTCTCAGTTGGTACTGTTAATACATTATTGGCTTCATCTGTTTACAGAGCCATCCCAAAATACTGAATACAATAGAAGTGGCTGGAAAAAGTCCATAGGAACCTATAGGAGGACAGCTAAACACAGAACCAACAATGCATTAGTTTTATGAGCAGCAAATCACATATAACTGTGGATGACAAAAGACTTTAAGTCGCCATGTTTAAAATTATAAACTCATCAACCAACAAGAGGCACTTGCTTACTTCACAGTGTTTTTGAAAGCACCTGTAGGATTTTACAAGTATTTAACCCTTTAAGCCTCTGGGGCTTTCTCATTAAGATAACTATCATGTCTAGTAACACAAGATCATTAGACTTTTTAATTCTCAAACATTTGTATTAATAGCATTTTCCATTATAGAAACTTAAAGTTTGGTACCACATCACATCTTGACAGTACTTCTAATATAATCCAAATAGCCTGATTAGTTGGTGTCTCTATAAGATGAGAGACATAGGTCCTTCGATTTTTTCAGTTGGGCCCAAACTGGAAAAACCAAAGGCCAGGGTTTACTGGAAATTTTAGAGACCAGATTGTTTGAAACTTTGAGTTTTTGAATGCCTGTCAAGAATGCTAAGAAGGCTCAAAATCCAAAATATCTGGTTGAAATAAGATTCCTTAAAATCATGACATAACATAGACCAAATTTGATCATTGTTACAAGGTGATTATTCAAATCTTTGAAAATAAGCACATATTTAAATAACCCATAGCTCTTAATAAAAATTCAGCTGTTTTTGAACAATTAGAATTTAACAGACATCAAGAGAACATAGTAGATTACTTTAACACATTGCTTTAACAGAGCATCAGAGTTTAATTCTATGTCAAAGAGAAATTGAGCTTCCTGTGATCTTTTGCTGTGAGGTTTCCTTCCTTTACCTTCTTTCATATTAGTGACCATGTTTCTGTATTTCTGTGTGTAACACATCTTTAAGCATCATTTGCAGGGCAGGATGAGTGGCAACAAATTCTTTCAGTTTCTGTTTGCTATGAAAAGTCATAATTTCACCTTCATTCACAAATGAGAGCTTTGCAGGATATAATATTCTGGGCTGGCAGTTTTTCTCTCTTAGTACCTGGGCTATATCTCGCCATTCCCTTCTAGCTTGTAGGGTTTCTGAAGAGAAGTCAACTGTGAGTCTAATTGGAGATCCTCTGAGAGTGATCTGGCGTTTCTCTCTTGCACATTTTAGGATCTTTTCTTTGTGTTTCACTGTGGTGAGTTTGATTACAACATGTCGTGGTGAGGATCTCTTTTGGTCATGTTTATTAGGGGTTCTGTAAGTTTCCTGTACTAAGATGCCTCTGTCCTTCTCCAAACATGGGAAATTTTCTGCTAGTATCTCACTGCAAATGCCTTCTAATCCTTTCTCCCTCTCCATGCCTTCAGGAACTCCTAGAACCCGAATGTTGGGTTTTTTAATAGTATCCTGTAGATTCCCGACACTATTTTTTAGATTTCTAATTTCTTCTTCTTTTCTTTGGTTTGCCTGTTTCCTTTCCTGTTCTCTGTCTTCTAAGTCTGATATTCTCTCTTCTGCTTCGCCCATTCTGTTTTTAAGGCTCTCTAATGTGTTTGTCATTTGATCTATTGAATTCTTCATTTCATTATGATTTCTCATCACTATCACAGTTTCTTGTTCTACTAGTTGTTTCATTTCATTTTGATTCCTCCTTAATATTTCATTTTCACAAGAGAGATTTTCTATCTTGTCCAATAGGGATTTCCGTAGTTCAAGAATTTGTTTTTGAGAACTTCTTAATGTTCTTATCAATTTTTTGAGATCTGCTTCTTGCATTTTTTCTATCTCATCATCTTCATAATCATGAATTGGGGTGTCTTTTTCATTTGGGGGCGTCATAGTGTCTTCCTTGTTCTTGTTAGCTTGGTTTTTGCGTTTGTTGTTTGGCATGTTGGCGATATTTGGTTTCTTCACTGTGGTGTTTTTTCTTGTTACACTATGGCTCTATATTAAGTGAACTGTCTGCTTTCAGTGGAGCCTTAGAGGCTTGAGATGAGTGTGGACTGAGAGCTGTGTTTGGTTCCTCAGGGTTGAGGGTGTGTCAAAGATGACACTCCAGGTTAGGTGTGGTAAATCTCTCTTTCTTTCTTTTTTTGATTCAAAAGGGAAGTAATTCCGCACAGCTGAACGTAATTGGAGGTAGTTAAGCAAATGATATACCCACAGGAGCCAGAGATTGGAAGCTCTTTCCCAAGGACCACACAGGGAATCTCTGCTGCCCTCAGTGTGGGCTCCAATTCTCCTGCAGTCTCCCACTGGGTTGCCAAGTCAGATGCTAATCTCCTGTTATTTCACCCCTCCCCCCAGAGTCAGGTTTTTCTTCTAGGCTCAGGGCCGGTGCAGACCTGAGGTCGCCCTGCTTATGACGTATGTCCAAAATGGCGCCTGTTCTTTGTCTTGCTCGCCTTTGAGAGGTGAGCGGAGAGAGAGAAACTCGTGTCCATATCGGTCACTTTTTTTTTCCTCTCTCTCTTCTAGTTAGCCTGGTGAACTTTTCCCCACGGAGTTTCAAGCCTCGTTCCCTCTAGCCTCCTCTTTCTGCTTGCCCGCTGGTGTCTCGGGCTATGGAGGTTCGGCTCACCTCGTGTTCTAGCGCTGGTGTGTTGAGTCTGCCGCTGGTGTCCCGAACTTGGGCTCCAACGCTCTCCACGCAGGTCCACTGTGAATCACTAGTTCTGGAAGAGTTTACTCTGCTGTTTCTTCCCCTACTCTTCCTTGACCCTGCAGTATCTCCACTTTTATTAACCTGTCTCTCCCCCGGACTAAATGTGTGCTCCCTTCCTATTCCACCCTCTTGCCGCTCTCCTAAGAACAGATAGTTTCACTGATGAATACTACAAGACTTTTAAAGAAGAATTAATTCCAATCCTTCTCAAACTATTCAAACTGAGAAGGAATGAATCTTTCCAAACTCTTTCTAAGATGCCAGCATCACCTTAATTCCTAAACTAGAAAAAAAGATGTAACAAAGAAAGAGAACTATAGACCAACATCCCTGATGAAGATAGATGAAAAAATCCTGAGCAAAGCACAACCTAATCGAATCCAACAACATATCAGAAAGATCACTAACCAGACCAAGTGGGATTTATCCCTGTTATGCAGGGATGGTTCAACATATGCAAATCAATGAATGTTATAAGTCACAATAAGAAATTGAAGAATAAAAACCATATTATTTTCTCAATAGATGTGGATAAATCATCTAATAAAATACAACATACTTCCACGGTAAAAACTTAAAGCGAAGTGGCTATAGAAGGAACATTCCGCAACACAATCAAGGCAAATTATGACAAACTCACAGCCAACACCATATTTAATGGGTAAAAGTTGGAAACCTTTCCACCAAGATCCAGAACCAGACAAAGATGCCCAATTTCACCATCATTATTTAAGATAGTCTAGGAAGTTTCAGAGTCATAGGGCAAGAAAAAAAATCAAAGATAAACAAATTGGAAAGGAGGAAGTCAAATTATCCCTGATTGCAGATGACAGGATTATATACAGAGAGAAACCAAAAGACTTTACTAAAAGACTATTGAAACTCAAAAATGAGTATGGTAAAGTCGCAGGATATAAAATTAACACACAAAAAGCAATAGATTTTGTATACATATAGCCAGGGCTGAGAAAGAACTTGTAAGATCAGTCCCACTCACAATACCTACAAAAACATTTAAATACCTTGGAATTAACTTAACCAAGGACATGAAATATCACTATGAGGAAAATTATATAACATATTAAAGAAATAAATAAGACATAATAAAATTGAAAAATTGTTCCATGATTGTGGATTAGAACAATTAATATCATCAAATTGTCCATGCTATCAAAAGCCATTCACAGATCAGTGCTATCCCAATCAAAACCAAAAAAAGACATTCTTGTCAGATCTAGAAAGAATGATGCTAAAATTCATTTGGAAACACAAGAATCCCTGAATAGCTAAAGAAATCTTATACAACAAAAACAAAGCCAGAACCATCCCAATATCAGATTTCAATATAGAGGGCAGTTATAATCAAAACTGCCTTCTACTGGCACACACACACACACACAAAATACCTGTAGACCAATGGTACAGAATAGAAACTCCAGAAATAAATCCACACATCTACCACCAACTAATCTTTGACAAAGGAGCTAAAATCAGTCCCTGAAGAAAGGACAGTCTATTTAACAAAGGATGCTGGGAAAATTGATCTCCACATGTATGAAACAAGCTTGACCCGTACACTACACCTTACAGAAAAATCAACTTAAAATGGATCAAAGATCTAAATCTATGACTTGATACTATCAAATTATTTGAGGAGAATAGTGGGGAAATTCTACAAAACACTGGCACAGGCAAAGACTTCTTGGAAAAGACTCCAGAAGCACAGGCAATCAAAGCAAAAATAGCCAAATGAGAAGACATCAAGCTAAGAAGCTTCTGCTCTGAAAAGAAAACACTCAGCAAAGTGAAGAGGCAACCTACTAATGGGAGAAAATGTTTGCACACTATGCAACTGATAAAGGATTCATATCCAGAATCCATAAGGAGCTAAAGAGAGCTCAAAAACAACAAAACAAATAAACCAGTTAGGAAATGGACAAAGGACTTGTAGAGGCATTTTTCAAAAGAGGAAATTCAAATGGCCAACAGACACATGAAGAAATGCTCAGGATCACTAGTCATCAGGAAATGCAAAGAAAAACCACAATGAAGTTTTACCTCACCCCAGTTAAAATGGCTCAAACATGTCTAACTATTTAAAGAGCTGTATCAAATACAAAAATTGTTAGAAGGAGGTTAGAAACTCTTTCACTTTCTACAGGGGGAGTTATCAATAACTGTACAGACTGAAATATGTGCTGAGTGCTGACTGTCCTGTGAAACTGGAGGTTATGCTTTATATGGCTGGCTTTGGCAAAGTTTGCTGGAAGTGAAATAAAGCCAACACTATACACATAAATTGGAAGAATCTGCAGAGAAATGCTTTGTGTTTCAGTCCTATTGTAAATAATTTATTTCTTTAGAAATGTGGGCTACTATATGCTTTGGTAGAGATCCCTACACAATAAATGTAGATAAAATTCAGTACCTCAGTATTTTGAACAAAGTAGAGGTAAAACATTATTCCACAGATAACAATGTGTTCTGTTTTCTCTTGGTTGCATAACTCAGTGATATTTACCCTACACTTTTTTAGTCATACAATCAGTAGTGAAATTTTGACCTTTCCAATGCAGTTTTGTTGGTGCTCATAAGAATCAAAAGTTTTAATTATATTGATTATGGTAATAACTATGACCAGGCTATAATTTAAAATCAGTATGAGGTCATTACCAATCCCCCAAAAATTTTTCTTGTAACAAAATTCATTTTTGGCATGACTTTTTAAAAATATTGGCTGTAATGTTAAGATACTGACATATATTTTTTTCTGAAAGTTTGTTGGCAATTTTTATTTTCTGTATAAAATATTTATTCATTTCTTTGCAAGAGCCTCTTTTTTAATTAATTAGTTTTAAAACAATAATGGTAAGAATGCTCAGGGCTTTTTTTAAACATCAAGTCATAAAGAAAGATTTTAAAAATTAATAAAAATCCTTTTTCCCTTCCTCTAACAATTCTTCCACTTCAGATACCTCTTTCTGGAAATTTTCTGTGCAAGAACAAGCTTATATATTCACATATAGTATTTTAAATAAATTTAAACCTATGTGTATTCTACAACTTGTCATTTATCACTTACCATTGGCTTGGAGAGATATTCTCCCAAGTATTTAACCCACAAATTTTACCCACAATTTATTAATGAGTGATAAATCTGTTTCTTTTTTTTTTTGTTTTGTTTTTTACTATTACAATCTACAGCACATAAAATTTGCTTTAGTATTGAGTTTCAATGACAATACAGATGAAATTTCACAGATGTTAATTGTATTGATGTTCTATTTCCTGAGCATTTCCAAATTATTCTAACAGCTATTCTGTAGTTCTTATAACTCTTAATAGTAGGCATGCCAAACTTACATTGTAATAAAGAAAATATAAAGATGATCATTAAAGCAATATCACAATAGATGACTGCACATATTAAATTTACCCTGTGAATATTTTATTTTACAAAAATGGAATAAGGTTTAAGATTTAAAGATAATCTCACAGATCATTTTAAAGTCAAAGAAATTACTGTATATATATATATATATATATATATATATATATATATTTGTCAGTATGACAGGCATATATAAATCCCCATGAAAAACCCTGGTAATATTTTAGACAACTTTTCTTAGACAAAGAGTCATAGTCTTTTATTAACAAAGATAAAGACAATTATTTAATTAATGAAAAGTTAGTTTATATTTAACAGCCTTTGAAACAGAATAAAAATGATCATTACAGTCATGATTTGATATAAAATGAGCATTGTGGTCTTGACACCCAAGAGTTAATGATGTTTAAATTACATTTTTGCATTTCTTTCTTTATATGAAAGTCTGAGTTACACAGAGAAAGAGAGGCAGACACAGAGACAGAGAGAGAGGTCTTCCATCCTTTGGTTATTTCCTCAGATGGCCGCAATGGCCAGAGCTGTGCTGATCCAAAACCAGAAGCCAGGAGCTTCCTCTGGGTCCTGCACGCAGGTGTAGGGGTTCAAGGACTTGGCCCATCTTCTGCTGCTTTCTCAGATCATAGCAGAGAGCTCAATAGGAAGAAGAACAGCTAGGACTAGAACAAGCGCACATACCGGATGCTGGAGCTTCAGGCCGGGGCTTCAACCTGCTGTGCCACAGCGCCAGCCCATATACCAAACTTCTAAGGAAGAACTAATATCAAGTCTCCTTAAACTATTTAAAACTATTGAAACTGAGGGAATGTGGCCAGTGCCGTGGCTCACTTAGCTAATCCTCTGCCTACGGCACCGGCACCCCGGGTTCTAGTCCTGGTTGGGGCACTGGGTTCTAGTCCCAGTTTCTCTTCTTCCAGTCCAGCTCTCTGCTGTGGCCCAGGAAGGCAGTGGAAATGGCCCAAGTGCTTGGGTCCCTGCACCCACATGGGAAACCAGGAGAAAGCACCCAGCTCCTGGCCAGCCGTGGCAGCCATTAGGGGAGTGAACCAACAGAAGGAAGACCTTTCTCTCTGTCTCTCTCTCTCTAGCATTGTCTAACTTTGCCTGTCAAAAAATAAAAAATAAATAAATAAATAAAAATAAAAAAAGAAATTGAGGGAATGATTCTTAACTCAATCTATGAGTCCAACATTACCTTAATTTTAAAAAAAGACAAAAATATAGCAAAAAAGAGAACTTTAGACAAATATCCCTGATGAACATAGATGCAAATATCTTACAAAATACTAGCAAATCTAATCCAACAACACATCAAGATCAATCATCCTGATAAAGTAGGATTGCATGCCAGAAATGCAGGAATGATTCAATACATCCAAATCAATAAACATTAATACATCATATCAAAACAATGAAGGACAAAAACCACATGAGGGGACTGGTGCTGTGGCATAATAGACTAATTTCTTGCCTGCAGCAATGGCATCCTATATGGGCACTGGTTCATATCCCAGCTGCTCATCTTGCAATCCAGCTCTCTGCTATAATTTGGGAAAACAGAAGTTGGTCTAAGTGCCTGGGACCCTGCACCCTGTGGGAGACCCCAAATAAGCTTCCTGCTCCTGATTCAGATCATAATGGCTACAGCCATTGTGGCCATTTTGGCAGTGAACCAGTGGATGAAAGATCTTTATCTCTATCTCTCTCTCTCTTTGGCTGTTACTCTACCTCTCAAATACATAAATAAATTAAAAAAATATATGAGGGGCCAGAATTGTGGCATAGAGACACATCGCTGCTGCCTGCAATGCCAGTTCATGTCCTGGCTATTGTACTTCCAAACCAATGCCCAATTAATGCTCCTGGTTAGGCAGTAGAAGATGGCCCAAGTGCTTGGGCCCTTGCCACCCACTTGGGCAACCGGATGAAGCCCTGGCTCCAGGCTCCAGGTTGCAGTAATTTCGGAATTGAACCAACAGAAGGATGACCTTCCTTTCCCCCCATCTCTCTGTAACTCTTTCAAAATAAATCTGTTAAAAATTAAAAAAAAACATATGATTACCCAAATAGATGTAGATTAAGCATTTGATAAAATACAACATATTTTCATGATAAAAACCTTAAAAATTTTGAGTATAATGGGAGACATAGTAAACACATTTAAGGCAATAGATGACAAATCTACAGGTAGTATTATATTAATTAGAAGAAAGCAGGAAGCATTTCCACTAAGATCCAGAAGCAGACAACAATGTACACTCTCACCACTATTTATAAATACAGTTCTAAAAGTTTTAGCCAGAGCCATCAGGCAAGACAATGAAATTAAGGGGATATAAATTTGAAAGGAAGAAGACAAACTATCTCTGTTTGCAGATGACATTCTCCTTTATGTAGGGGATCCAAAAGATTCCTCTAAGAAACCAACAGAACTCATAGGAGAATGCAGCAAAGTTGCAGAACATAAAATAAACACACAAAAATCAATAGCATTCTTATATACCAACAATGCTCTAAGAAAGAACTTCTAAAATCAGTCACATTCACAACAGCTACTAAAAAATTAAATATATTGGGATGAATTTAATAAAGGATGTGAAAGAATTCTACAATGAGGGGCCAACTCTGTGGTGTAGCTGGTTCAGCTACCACCTGCAGTGCAGACATCCCATGTGAGTGCCAGTTCAAGTCTTAGATGGTCCACTTCTGATCCAGCCCCCTGCTAATGTGCCTGGGAAAGCAGAGAGAGATGGCCCAAGTACTTGGTCACCTGCACCTACATGGGAGACCCAGTAGAAGTTCCTGGATCCTGGCCTCGGATAGGCCCATCTCTTGCCATTGCAGTCATTTGAGGAGTGAACTAGCAGATAGAAGATTCTCTCCCTCCTCTCTCTCTCGAACTCTGCCTTTCAAGTAAATAAATAAGTCTTTTTTAAAAAAGAAGAAATCTACAATGAAAATTGCAAAAAATTAAGGAAAGTAACAGAAGAAATCAAAAAAGGAGAAATCTCCCATGTTCATATATTAGAAGAAAAGCATTAAAATATCTATACTATTAAAAGAAAATTACAGATTCAATGTGGTTCCAAACAAAATTCAAAGGACATTCTCCACAGAACCAAGAAAATCAATCCTAAAACTCATACCAAAACACAAAAGAACCTGGATAATAATTTCAATATTAAACAATAAAAGCAAAGCTGGACGCATCACAACTCCAGATTTCAAGACATACTACAGGGCAGATATAATCAAAATAGCCTGGTACTGGCACAAAAATAGATAAATCAATGAAACAGATTAGAAACTCTATAAATTAACCCAAATATCTACAATGAAGTACTCTTTCACAAACAAGCTAAAATAACTCCCTGGAGAAAAGAAAATCTCTTCAACAAATGGTTGAGAACATTGAATTAGCACATGCAGAAGTTTGAAAGAAAACCTTTATCTTACACCCTCTCCAAAATGAACACACGATTGATCAAGGATCTAAACTTAAGATCTGAATCCATCAAATTATTAGAGGAAAGCATAGGAGAAATTATGCAGGACATTGGCCTATGCAAAAACTTCTTAGATAAAATCCCAGAAGTACAGGAAATAAAAGCAAAAATGGACAAATGGAATTACATCGAGTTAAGATGCTTCTGCACAGCATAGGAAGCAATTAACAAAGTGAAAAGGCAGCTGACAGAATGGGAGAAGATTTTGGTAACTATGTATAAATAAAGGATTAATATTCAGCATATATAAGGAGCTCAAAAAACACAACAACAAAACAAATAATCCAGTTAAATCAGCTCAGGATTTGTATTTCAAAGGATGAAATACAAATGGTCAACAAACATACCAAAAATGCTGAGGATCACTATCAAACAGGGAAATTTTAATAAATAAAAAATGAGGTATCACCTCAGCCTAGTTAGAAGGGCTATTATCCAAAAATGAAAACTAACACTGGTAAGAATGTGGAGAAAAAGGATGTAGAAATGCAAACTGATACAACCTTTATTGGAGACTCCTCAGAAAACTAAAAATAGATCTGTCATATGACCCAGCTATCCCATTCTTAGAAATACATTCAAAGAAAATGAAATCAACATATGAGTTATTTGCACTCCCATGTTTATAGCAGCTCAATTGACAACGACCAAAATATGAAAACAACTAAATGTCCCTGAACTGAAAACTGAAGAAAGAAAATGTGATATATATGCATATATACAAATATATATATATATACATATATATATACATACACACAAAAAATAGAATAGTACTCAGCCATAAAAAAAGAATGAAATCCTGACTTTTGCAACAAAATGGATGGAAGAAGAGATCATTATGCTAAATGAAATTAACTAAACCCAGAAAGACAAATATCACATAGTTCCTCTTATTTGTGAATGTTAACATAGAGAGTATAAAAATAGGTAAATGTCATAAAATTTGTTATTTAGTTATAAATACTGTTTCATTGAATCATAACATGTAAATGACAATATATTCTTTTCCCATGTTATGATTATTCTCATGGATTCCTCACTGTTATTAATTTTTGTTTTAAAAATAATAGAATATAGGTATATAATATCTGCATTTGAAGTGCATTAACAAAATATTAAAAAAGTAAAATAACAGTTTTAATGTCAAAAAAGGATATAAAATAAAGGTACAAATTTGAATATGATCCTTTCTGTTATAACAACAAGATTTTCTTAGAATATTGGCCTATTCTCTTAGTAATCAATAATGAAAGGCCATTATTTACACTTAGGCTTAATTGTATTTTATGAAAATAATTTCTAGTGCTTCATATTGTCTTTATTAGGATTTTGATTGCTTAAAAACTGAGACATTGGTTATGCAATCTAAGTTTTTTTTTCTTTCAATTATGCTACTTTCTGAATTTGTGTTTAAAATTTTTGGCCTTTTTGTTAACTAGGTAACTATTATTTCACAGTGAGAGAAAGAAACAACGAAGAAAATGAAAGAGAGAAAGAAGGAAGGAAGAAAGGAAGGGAGGGAGGAAGGAAAGAAGGAAGGAAGGAAGGAAGGAAGGAAGGAAGGAAGGAAGGAAGGAAGGAAGGAAGGAAGGAAAGAAGGAAAAAACGTATATATGGGAGGGAGTTATAAGTGGGTGTGTTTCTGTGTGCATAAACAGTATTTTCTCTTCAAATTAAAACTATCAAAAATTATTTCAGAAGCAGTGTGAACAAATGTTAAATTCATCAGCTCAACATCACTCAAGTAGCTAAAATAGAATAGAAATGACAAAAACATAAATAATTTTGCTAATGTTTTAATAATGACAATGATTCTGTTTGCCTGACATTTATGAAGTTATCTATATTAATATGAAATTTTGTAATTAGTTATATTCTCATGATAAAGTTTCAGAGTTATAGAAGAACATTTTGTTTTATCAAAACAGATGATATTTGATTATAAATGAAGGTATTATCTATGAATAGCACAATAGCTCCTTGTATAATGAGGGAAAGAGGACATGTTACATTTTACATTGAGATGTTTTGATGGGGGTAGGGTAGTTCTGTTCATTTTTCTTCACTGCTAGTGGAAGCAATGTACAGAAGACACCCTCACTAGGATACGGTATTGCTTCTCATTAGGACACATTTGATTAACCAAGATAAGTAGGGAGTAAATATTTTATTTGCAGTAAGTTTAAACTCTGTTCTGATTAATGGTGAATCTTAAACTTCCAAAAACCATTACTCTGATTTACTCATTGAATGCATTTCCCTTCAAATAGACTCAAACTTAGTATTTTAACAAATCTGTCAATGTCCTGAATATCCCTTGACTAATCTTACCCCAACTTTTGCCTCTGTAAGTTGCATGTCTGAGTTTCTGCTAAAGACTGAATGTTTGCTCCCTGAAATCCACATTTTGAACCATTAATACAATGGGGACTAGGAGGTAGGACTTGTAAGAGGTAATTGGTTCACGTGAGAATATGAAATGGCCATGTACCAACCAGGAAGAGTACACTCGCCAGACCCCAGAGCTGCTGGCCTTTTGATCTTGTCACATTATCCAGAGCTGTGAGAAGACAAAATTCTGTTGTTTAAGCTACCTAATCTATGGTACTCTGTTATAGCAGCCCAAATAAAGGCAGTCTTTCCCAATCTAATCTACAGTATCAGTGGGGAGATTATGTGGACTGGTTTGCCCAGGGTTTATATGTAATGTTGCTGCATAATTGAGAGCCTCCTCTTCTTTACTTTTGAAATAGTCCCAGTTTAAAAGAATTATATGGTTTCCTTTGTATAAAGAGCATGAGAGCGTCAGGTACAGTCACTAATATTTACCACTGTCAAATTTCCTGATCTAAAAGAGAAACTTTCTAAGAAATATTTAGGGCTTTCTTTTGAACACATGTCTGATTTTAGTTACTTGCAGAATTCATCTATGAGCACTACTTAAATTTCACTCCTTTGGATAAAAACCCCAGGTTTTTAATGCACCTTCAATGCCTCTACCAAAAAAGCCCTTTAAAACAATAGCCCCCGCCGCCTGGTTGCCCCTCTTCCAGGCCAGCTCTCTGCTATGGCCCAGGAAGGCAGTGGAGGATGGCCCAAGTCCTTGGGCCCTGCACCCGCATGGGATACCAGGAGAAGCACCTGGCTCCTGGCTTCGGATCAGCGAGATGCGCCGGCCGCAGCGGCCATTGGAGGGTGAACCAACGGCAAAAAAGGAAGACCTTTCTCTCTGTCTCTCTCTCTCTCACTATCCACTCTGCCTGTCAAAAAAAAAAAAGTAGCCCCCTGGAAAGAATAAAACAACTTTGCTTTGGAGCTCACATATTTTCTGTGAAATTAGTTGAACTTTTTCTTGTCAAATCATGTAAGAATATCAACAACCTCATGCATGTTTCTTTCATTTAACAAATTTTGAGGATCAATACGTGTCAATTACTCTGCTAGGCATGGGGGTGTGAGTTTGGTGGGGAGGGGGCTATAACAAAATAACATAGACCAGGTAGCTTAAATGACAGAAAGTCATTTCTCACAGTTCTGGAGAAAGAGGGAAATCCAACAGAGAAATAGTGCCTGGCTAAATAACTAAACACACTGGAATCTCAGTGGCTACATGGCTGTATAACAAGAAATAAGCCAATTTCCCTAAGTAGATGTCCACAATGAGGGAACAGAAAACTATTAGGCAATGTGTTTCAGTGACATAAGGATTCAAATAAAGCAAAAATAGGAAGAAATGGAAACCTAGAAAATAGGGAACAGAAGCAGGAGAGCAACACAGAGAAATCTCAGGATGAAAGTTTACACCAGGCCCAAAGAAACCTGCTCAGGATGCCACAATGGCCAGACACCTAAAAGGGAGAGCTCTGCAGGACTGGAAAGACAAAGGAATTGAGTATAAGGAATTGTGTTTAAACATTTGGAAAAATTATTAATCAACTTCACATATCTGATGAAGCATTTAAAAATTAGTAAATGCCACATGAAAAATAATTGTCATTAAAATGACAATAAAGTTGTGGCTAGAGGGCAACCATAATTAAACCCATTATAAGGGCTCTGGAGTGAAAAAGGTTGTTAGGGAACAACTTGGACTAAAAAATAATGTAAATGCTAATCAGGGTGTAAAAATATAAACTGAATCCAATCAAGTGATGAAGAAAATTAACTGCAACCCAGATGAGGGTTGATTTCCAGCCACCCAAATTGGTGGATTAAACATGAAACAAAGCTACAAGAGAGCTGAGTAGAGTTGCAAGACTAACACCCGATTAGAGTTTAGAATTCCAGGCCCTTAAGGACAGAGACTGTAAGAATCATTCCAAGGAAATTATTGATTATTTCAGCAGAATCACAAAATTTGAGAAGTTTATAGTCCTTAGGTCCTAATACCCAGTCTCTAATGTCTGACCTCTGAATAAACATAATCAAATAACAAATATTACAGCCTTTTAACTCAGTTAAGTAACTTACAACTCTGGGAACCTTCAGTACAGAAGTCACGAATATGATAAGCTCTTAACAGTAAGATGGTGGGGCCGGCACTGTGGCACAGTGGGTGAAAGCCCTGGCCTGAACCGCAGCCATCCCATATGGGCGCCGGTTCTAGTCCCGGCTGCTCCTCTTCCAATCCAGCTCCCTGCTATAGCCTGGAAAAGCAGTAGAAGATGGCCCAAGTCCTTGGGCCACTGCATCCACGTGGGAGACCCAGGAGAAGCTCCTGACTCCTTGCTTCAGATTGGTGTAGCTCTGGTTGTTGCGGGCATCTGGGGAGTGAACCAGCAGATGGAAGACCTCTCTCTATGTCTCTACCTCTCCCTGTAACTCTTTCAAATAAACAAAATAAATCTTAAAAAAAACAGTAATATTTTTGTATTCAACTTAAGTTGATCTGTGTGATTATTAAATGTTAGTAATACGTAATAAAAACAACACAGTAAGTTGTCATTTAGGGATTTCAGATACAGGAGAATTTTTTCAATTTTGTAAATAATATTGGAATATTTAGGACATAACTGCCCATATTTGTAATTTCTTAGGTTTATAAGAATTGCTCAAATGCTTAGAAAATTTTGTTTGCTATATTGTCTTAGACAATTTAAGGGCTAAATGACCAAATAAACTAAATCTATGAATGAAGGTTTAATGCTTAAATCAATACAATGAACTTTATAATAATGAAACAAGTTGTTTAAAGGAATTTAATATCTTGAAATTGAGTTAACTAAATTTTAATATAAAACTTTTATTAAACTGTTATATAAAAATTATTGACTTTAAATATAATATTAACAGATGTAAATTGAACTTAAAGGCTTAAGGTTTTACCATTTGTATCTTTAGAAGGTCTCACATTAGTTTAAAACTCAAAGTTACAAAAGATTATTTCAATATCTAAACCCCTGCTAAACTCAGAAGAAAAAAATCACCATAATAATACCAAAAAATAGAGAACAGCCAAGACAGCTGAGTAGGGAAAAGATGTGCTGATTTTGGTGAGTGGAAGA
Source organism: Lepus europaeus (assembly GCF_033115175.1). Lineage (NCBI taxonomy): Eukaryota > Metazoa > Chordata > Mammalia > Lagomorpha > Leporidae > Lepus > Lepus europaeus. The sequence continues at coordinate 99,282,905 of NC_084828.1, read as the reverse complement.
TAATAGAAGAAAAGCAGAGGAAGTATATTCACAGAGAAGAGTTGGAGAGAAGTTTGCAGTGGAAATTCTACAGAAAAAAAAAAAAGAGGGGCACTTCAGAGCAGCCTGAAAAGAATAGACAAGTAGCAGTGAGTAAGGAAACCAGACCTAAGTCCCACAGTAGGGGGCTAGAGGAGACACTACCTTCTGAGAGCTAGGTGAGGGCAGATTGTGGTAGCCTGTGCCACTGGTGATATTGCATGAGGGAGATCCTTGCAGACCACACTGAGTTTTTGTCCAGCCTGGAGCACTAGCAAGGAGCAGGGTACCCACCTAATCCAGTGAAGGAAAAGCACATTTCTTATTCTGCATGCCCCAACCAGAGCACTCAGCAACTGGAGGGGAGAAGGCAGCATCATGACACCGGTATAAGCTGTGGCAGCTTTCACCCACATAACTAGGGTATTTTACCAGAGGGAAAAATCTGTGTTTCCTACTGACTTTCAGTTTGACTGGGTGGGTTAACAGGGGCTGGGCACCCACTTAGGACTGCGAGATGTCCACATCCTCTCAACTTATCACAGACTCTGGGGCTCAAACTCCCAAGGTGGAACACTCACAGGCAGCTGACCCCAGAAATGACTCTGCTCTCGCCGTGGATGGGACAGGCTCACAAGGCAGAGAAGGGGTCCCATACATCCTGTGAATGTGGTAGCCCTGTGTGCTGTGAATGTGCAAATTCTGTGACTGGAAGATTGAGCGTGGGGTGTAGATGAGTCACTAGGCAACCACTGTTTCTGGCATCAGAGGCTCAGAACTACCTGGTCACCTGGCGTGGATCATTGCCAAGTATTCGGTGCTCACATTGAGGACTGAACAGATCCTTTGTGTAGTTAATGCACTAGTATGGATGAGAGTTATATCCACTGTGGGCTAACCCTGGTTATTGACCACTTTGGGAGACAGAGGTGAATGAGGTTGTGATTACACCAACAAGTGTGGTCACATCCTCTCTGTTGATGACAATAGAGGAGATCTACCATGCCCACCTTTGGTGGCAACCTAGATTCTAGCCCCACCCTTGAGGCTGACAAGAACATCCTGATCCCTCCCAGCACATGCCTCTGGGTATTCACTGAAGGGCCAGAAACTCCACTAAGCAAAAGAGAGATAGTCCAAAGATAAAACCTATCAGAGGACAAAACCAACAAATATTTCCACAAATGCCTAAAAATAAATGCAGAAATTCAAGAAACATGAACAAGGAAGACAACATGACTCCCCCAAAAGAATACAACACATTTATGTTAGAATGTGAAGACAAAGAAATTGATGAAATCCCTGAAAAATAATTCAAAAAAAATCATAGGATTCCTCAGAAACAAATCGAAGCAAATTCATGAGTTAAATAAATCTATACATGACACAGATGAAAAAATTTCCTGTGAGATAAGAGATTTTGAATAAAATCAAGTTGAAATATTAGAAATAAAGAATTCACCCTAGGCTCTTATCACGAGTTGCCAAGGCTATGGAAGCCTTTTGAGTTCACCAACTCTGATCATATTTAGACAAGGTTGTAGTCAAAATGGAAGTTCTCTCCTCCCTTCAGAGAAAGGTACCTCCTTCTTTGATGACCTGTTCTTTCCACTGGGATCTCTCTCGTGGAGATCTTTCATTTAGGTCACTTTTTTTTCTTTTTTTGCCAGAGTGTCTTGGTTTTCAATGCCTGAATACTCTCATGGGCTATTCAGCCAGATCCGCATGCCTTAAGGGCTGATTCTGAGGCCAGAGTGCTGTTTAGGACATCTGCCATTCTATGAGTCTGCTGTGTATCCCACTTCCCATATTGATCATTCTCTCCCTTTTTTATTCTATCAGTTAGTATTTGCAGCCACTAGTCTTGTTTATGTGATCCCTTTGGCTCTTAGTCCTATCATTATGAACAATTGTGAACAGAAATTGATCACTTGGACTAGTGAGATGGCATTGGTACATGCCACCTTGATGGGATTGAATTGGAATCCCCTGGTATGTTTCTTTTTTTTAACTTTTATTTAATGAATATAAATTTCCAAAGTACAGCTTATGGATTACAATGGCTTCCCCCCCCCCATAACTTCCCTCCCCCACCCCCACAACCCTCGCTCCCGGGTAAGTTTCTAACTCTACCGTTTGGGGCAAGTCAGCTTGAGCATGTCCCAAATTGCACATCTCTTCCCTCTCTTATTCCCACTCTTAAATTTAACAGCGGTCACTTTTCAGTTAAGTTTCAACACTTAATAATAACTGTGTATTGATTACAGTATTCAACCAAAAGTATTAACTAGCACAAACAAACAAACAAACAAACAACAAAAAAAACTAAGAGGGATAACGTATTAAGTTGTTCATCAACAGTCAGGGCAAGGGCTGATCAAGTCACCGTTTCTCATAGTGTTCATTTCACTTTAACAGGTTTCCTTTTTGGTGCTTGGTTAGTTGTCACTGATCAGGGAGAACATATGATATTTGTCCCTTTGGGACTGGCTTATTTGATTACTTATGCCATAAACAAGAGTGTCAATTTGTTAAGTCAACAACAGGAGTCACTGTGCACTTACACCAAATGTAGGATCTCTGTCCTTAATGTACTGTACATTGTGATTTAATGCTATAACTAGTACTCAAACAGTATGTTTCACTTTCTGTTTCTATGTGGGTGCAAACTGTTGAAATCTTTACTTAATATATGCTAAACTGATCTTCTGTGTATAAAGAGAATTGAAAATGAATCTTGATGTGAGTGGAAGGGGAGAGGGAGCAGGAAAGGGGAGGGTTGTGGGTGGTAGGGAAGTTATGGGGTGGGGGAGCCATTGTAATCCATAAGCTGTACTTTGGAAATTTATATTCATTAAATAAAAGTTAAAAAAAATAAAGAATTCAATATGTCAAACAGAAAATACAGCGGAAAGCTTTAACAATAGACTTTGTGAGGAAGAAGAAAGAATATCTAAGCTAGAAGATAAATATTTGGAAATATCTTATTCAGACCAAAAAAAAAAAAAGAAATTAGAAAACTAAAGACAGTGTTTGAGATTTACGGGATGCTATCAAATGACCCAACATATGTGTTTTAGAAGTTTCTGAAGGTGTGGAAAGAAAATGGATTAGAAGGCCCATTCAGAAAATAATAACAGAAAATGACCATAATCTGAAAAAAAGAAACATATCCAAGTACAGAAAGCACACAGATCTCTTAATATATATGACCAGAAAAAAACTTCATCAAGAAACATTGTAGTCAAACAGTAATACATAAAAAAAAACAGATTCTGAAATGTGCACAAGAGAAATGCCAGAATATTTTCAGAGGATCTCCAATTAGATTAACCACTGATTTCTCATCCAAAACTCAACAGGCTAGGAAAGAATGGAGAGACATACTCCAAGTCTTAAAAGAAAAAACTATTAACCCATAATACTACCCACTGCAAAGCTTTCATTTATGAATGAAGGTGAAATGAAAACCCGCCATAAAATGAACAGAAATTGAAAGAATTTCTCACCACTCATTCAGTGTCACAAAAAGTATCTGTCACACACAGAAACACAAAAAGATAGTCATAATTGTGAAAGCATGTGAAGGCAGACAATGCCTAAGTAAAAGTATAAACAAAATCCAAAGCAAACAATAGCAATATTACAGAAAAATTGCAGGACCAAGTCATTACTTATCAATAGTAACCTTGAATGTAAATGGCATAAATTCTCAAATTGAAAGACATACATTGGCTAAATGCATTAAAATACATGACCCATCTACTTCCTGCCTAAAAGAAACATTCTCAGCAACAAAGATACAAGCAGACTGAATGTGAAAGGATGGAGAAAGATATTCGATATCCTATACTAAAGAAAAGCAAAAATGAGCAGGTATAGCCTTCCTACTATCAGACAGAAAAAGAATTTAATGAAAACCATAGCAAGAGACAAAGAAGGGAATTATGTAATGATTAAATGATCAATTCAACAGGAAAATGTGACTTTAATAAATGTATATGTACCCAATTCCAGGATACTTGGCTCTTTAAAACAAACGTTAATGAATTTAAAGGGAGACATAGATTCTAGTACATTGTAATGTAGCTCTTCAACACTGCAATTTTATCAATGGACAGATCAACTAGACAGAAAATCAACAAAGAAACAACAGAGCTCATCTACACAATGGACCAAATGGACCTAACTGATATCTACAAAACATTTCATCCCACGGTTGTTATACATTCTTTCCCCCAGTTTATGAAATTTTCTCTAGGATACACCATATGCTGGGCCATAAAGGAAGTCTCAGCAAATTAAAAAAAAATTGAAATCATATCAAAATCATACCATGTTCTTTTTAGATAACAACAGAATAAAGCTGAAAATCAACAACCTAAGAACCTTTAGCAAATATGCAAACACACTGAAACTGAACAACACACAACTGAATGAGAGTCTGTCATAAAATAAAGCAAGAGGGTATGGTATTCAAAACATTCCTGGAAATGAGTGGAGTTGTCAATGCAACTTATCAAACTTATGGGATACAGCAAAAATAGTGTTAAGAGGGAAATTTATAGCAATTGGTGCCTACATCAAGAATTTGGGAAGACATCAAATAAATGAGCTATAAATGCATCTTAAGGACCTAGAAAAACAACAACAAACCAATGGCCATAATGGCCAGAGATGGGCCGATCCAAAGCCAGGAGCCAGGAGCATCTTCTGAGTCTCCCACATGGGTACAGAGGCCCAAGAACTTGGGCCATATTCTACCACCTTCCCAGGCCCTAAGCAGAGAGCTAAATCAGAAGAGGAGCAGCCGGGACACAAATCAGCATCCATAAAGGATGCCCGTGCTGCAGGTGGAGGCTTAGCCTACTAGGCCATAGAACTGTCCCCAAAAACACTATTTTAAAAAATGAGAAAAATAATTACTAACTCTAGAATTACAAAAAGTTTTATGATAAAATATATAGGATTAGTGGACCACTCAGTTCATCAGCATGTCACTTTACATAAAATACCAACCATTTATTTAAGCAGTACAATAAATAACACTGTTCAAATGATGATAATCTTTCAATTATTCTAACAGGAAGTTAGTACCTATTGTCTAAAATTGCTAGGCCAAGAAGTGGAAATATAAATATTTTTATAAATATGAAGGATGAAACTCCTCTAATGTTTGTAAATAATCCCATCTGAAGTAGAAAACAGGATGAGTCAGGAACTTTATACTACAAATTCACTGTTTAAACTATCAGCATGTATCACTTGGGTAGAAAATTTAATTTTAAAATGAAATTAGTATTGTGTAATTGATACTATTAGCACAACACTTATGATTATATATATATATGTCCATCTACATTTATATTCATATGCATACATAACTATACTATGTAAAATTATTTTTATTTTTAAATTAATGTTTTAAAAATTAATCTTATTATCTTATAGTTGCATTTCTCTAAGCTCCAGTTTCCTTGTCTTTGTGAATAATATTCCCTAATAAAGGACAGAATAGAGATATTTATGAGAAAATGTTTTCTATTCAAAAGTAGAAATATCACACATGTATAGATGTTTTTCCAACCTTATAACTATATAGTCAAACTATGTGAGGACCTTAAAAGATTTTATTTAAATTAGAACTAAAAAAATTGAGGATTATTTGTTTGCCTGAAAAACAAAGATAATAAAGAGTTCACATTGTATACACAGATGATGGATTTTTATGCATAATATATTATGATTTTTGGGTACAGTGTTTTAGGAGTTTTAAAAGCCAATTACTTGGGCTACCACTATGGCATAGCTGGTAAAGCTGCCCCCTGCAATGCTGGAATCCTATACAGGTGCCTGTTCAAGTGTTAGCTGCTGTACTTCCAATCTAGCTCCCTGCTAATGTGCCAGGGAAAACAACAGAAGATGGCCCATGTACCTGGCCCCTGCACCCACATGGGAGACCCAGAAGAAACTCTGGCTTCGAATCAGACCATCTCTGGCCATTGAGGCCATTTGGGGAATGAACCAACCAGCATATGAAATATCTCTCTCTCTCTCTCTCTCTCTCTCTCTGTGTGTGTGTGTGTGTGTCTGCAAATCTGTCTTTCAAATAAATAAATCTTTTTTTTTTTTTTTTGACAGGCAGAGTGAACAGTGAGAGAGAGAGAGAGACAAAGAGAAAGGTCTTCCTTTTGTTGTTGGTTCACCCTCCAATGGCCACCGCGGCTGGTGTGCTGAGGCCGGTGCACTGCGCTGATCCGATGGCAGGAGCCAGGTGCTTATCCTGGTCCCCCATGGGGTGCAGGGCCCAAGCACCTGGGCCATCCTCCACTGCACTCCCTGGCCACAGCAGAGAGCTGGCCTGGAAGAGGGGCAACTGGGACAGAATCCGGCGCCCCGACCGGGACTAGAACCCGGTGTGCTGGTGCCGCAAGGCGGAGGATTAGCCTGTTAAGCTGCGGCGCCGGCCCAAATAAATAAATCTTTTTAAAAAATGTTAAAAAAAAAATCAATTACTATGCCTCTCCCCTCTTGACCCTGTCCACATTAATAAGATTAGGAGTTGTCAGGGTTCAGGTTTTTACCTCCAGAAAGCTCCATAATAAAGAAAATAGGCTTCAATAGCAAGGTTTTCAGTTGTAAGAGCTGGGCTCTTAGGGAAAAGAAAAGTGGTTTATGAGACCCAAAAGACTAATAGCCTGGTGGGTTCAGGTTAGCATTCCCATAATCAATCACAGAGTGTGGAATAATGAATGATGGTGCAAAATCACAGTTTTCCCACACATGTAAACAATTAAAAAAAAAAGACTTTGAACTAGAGGAAAATGAGTCGAGAGAGATACACACACACACACAGAGAGAGAGAAGAGAGAGAGAGAGAGAGAATGAGAGAGGGAACTTGTGCTCAGAATAAGAAACCTCAGAAAGGTGGGGCTCTTCTGCAAAGAGAAATCCCTACCAAGTTGGGGGAATAAAAAACAAAATAACTAGCAGAGTGCAGCCAGGCAGGCTGTGGGACTTTTAGAGAAATTGCACATGCTGCGTAGGGTAGTATGGAACATCTAGGTCTCAAGCAAAAAGGTCTGAGGACACCTCCCCAGGCCAGATCTGGAATCAGAGAATACCCATTCCTTAGGAACAGGTGGCACAAGAGGTCTGTGGAGAATGCCTGAGCCAAAGTGAAGAGAATGGTTTTGGTAAGAGGACTCTGTCAGTGAGCATACAAGTGAGGGGCACCCAAAGCAGAGATTATGGCAGAGCCTGGACAGCAGATGTGCCAGGTTAGAGGAAGTCAGAGGCAGGAAGGAGAACAGCTGCTTACAAAGAACCTTAAGGCCAATGCCAGGGTGACCAGTAGAGCACCACCCACTCCACCCATACTGCCTAAGGCTGAACTCTAATTCCCCTGCAGGAGAAGGAAAGAGAGGGAAGGGAGATGAGTCTTAACTGATTAAGCATTTATATATTTAAGGGAAAAAAAAATGAGACAAAGTCCCCTAGAGTCTGTGTTATGTTGACCTCTAAGTGACTAAATTAAATTTTCCAACAATATCAAGGATGGTATCTCAAGACCTGAGTTCAATTATAAATACATAAATTATGATTTTTGCACAGGCAAGTTCATATCTATGAAATGTGTGCCCACTATTGTGGCATGATGTGTCCATCTCCACTGAAACAGAAAAATGAGAAGAAAAATTATACTGATTTTCTGATTCTTTGATATTTTCAGTTATCTACATATTCCTCTACTCTAATATAAACACTTTTGTGTTGATTGTATTGGAAATTTGTTTGCTATTTCATTCCATGATGAATGTTCATGTTCATATAGTCATAATACATCACAGATAATTCCAGACAATATTTCCTTAAGGGCATGGAATACATGCTACTGGAAATAGGCCAGTAAGTATATATTTTTATATTAGCATGTAGTACTGAAAAAATATTACTTGCACAACAAAATGTTATTTCAGAGATGAAATTTCATTTAAGACAAGGCAAGGCAAAATTATGTCTTTCAGCCTAATAATTTAACTCTAGTAAAGTATATAAATATTGTGAAAATAAAGAAGGCTATATATGGGAGGCTAAGTTCATTGTACCAATGCAATGGATTGATTAAACAATTTTTAAAATGGAAAATGTAGTTCAGTGGAATAAAACTAAATTGGGATTTAGGACACTTGGATTGCTCTGTAGATTAACTATATGTCTGTAGTACCTTGCGCTGGTCAATCTTTCTGGTCCTCAGGTTTTTTGTTTTGGTTTTTTTTTTCTTGAAAGTCACAGTTACACAGAGAGAGAAGGAGAGGCAGAGAGAGAGAGAGAGAGACAGAGAGACAGAGAAAGAGAGACAGACAGAGAGAGAAAGGTCTTCCATCCGCTGGTTCACTCTCCAAATGGCCGCAACAGCTGGAGCTGTGCTGATCTGAAGCCAGAAGCCAGGAGCTTCTTCAGGGTCTCCCATGTGGGTGCAGAGGCCCTAGGACTTAGGCCATCCTCTACTGCTTTCCCAGGCCATAGCAGAGGGCTGGATAGGAAGTGGAGCAGCCAGAACTCGAACCAGCGCTCATATGGGATGCTGGCACTGCAGGCAGCGGCTTTACCTGCTATGCCACAGTGCTGGCCCTGCCATTTTTAAATCTGTAGTGTTGAGTGAGTTTCAGAAGCATCGGAGAACAAAACAGATGAACATCACTGCCTTAATAGAGCTCATATTTTGGCTCATATTCTGTGGAGCAAATATTCTTTCTTTTATATATAGGGAGAGTTTTAAGGGCTAGGGAGGCAGAAATTGCCCCAGATAAGTCAGTAGAAGCAGAGTTGGAATTCAGTCTCAGGGCTTCTGATCCACAGATTGTACTCTTTCCACATTCCACACACTGTGAAGGACATAGCTCAACGGGGAAACAACATGAGGGAAAATAGAAGCTGCTGCTAACTACGATGGCTATTAGATAATGTCATCATATGCTCTTATTTAGGGTTTTTGATGATGCTGATCATTTATTTAAGAAACCAAAACCCCAATGGCACTAAATAAGGAATAGGTCTTAGGAAACAGATGTCCTAGCAGATGGTAGATTGCTCCTTTTCTTCTTGGCACCTCCTGGTGAAAGAACATGATATGCATGATGGTTAGGTATATTTGACTTCTTGGGTCTTAACTAGTAGATATTTCTGGAACAGATGCTGCTTCCTTATCCTCAGCTCAACAAACTCACAAGTACAATCTGTGGCATTTCCTTTTCTGCCACTCTTCTCATACTGTGTCCAGTTTTATCAACTCCATTTGAATATTTTACATTGAAATATAACCTAAAATTCATCAGGAATTTCAGGAAAAATGACTCAAAGAATTCCTGCAAGTAAGAGGTATGGCAATCATAAGTTCTGGGCAAGTCATTTTGTGTTAAAGACATCTTCCAAGAAACAATTTTATTAGGCAACAACAATGGATAGACCACTTCATAGGTGCTATGGAAGATAAGAGGATGCTAAGATATGGTCTTGGTCTTTGTAGATTTCACAGTATAGGAGAGACTTAACTGAGAATGCAAATCATTATGATGCAAGGCAGAAAGTGGTAACTTCAATAAAGGTCACTGAAAGGAAGAGTTTAGATTTTCAGAGAAAGGATAATTTATTCCCTTTTTACTAGATTGAAAGGGAATGGTGCATGCTACAGCATGGGTAAAAAGCACTTGTTAAGATCAGACTCTGCAGGATAATTAGGATAGCACAGCTAGAAATAATAGGGAGGTCTTTCCAGATTACACATGCTTAAATGAGGAGGTAAGAAGGTTTACAGGGAAATTGTGAATTTTGACTAGAATATGAGTTATATGAAGGAAATGACTTGTGATGCCCTTGCACATCAAGAAAAGCTATCTGATCTAAGATCACATTGCAATAGGGTATTCCTAAAGAATTTTGTGTAAAAAGATGGACATAATCCATGATTCTTTGAGGAAAATTATAGTCTTGAGTATGGTTGGATTACACAGGACAGAAATTGAACACAGTGAAAGCAATTAGAAGGTTCATATTACAGACCCCCCAAAAATGAGAGTGAAATAAATCTGGGGCACTTACTAGAGAAAGAAGGTAATGAGTAAGAGAAATAGTAAGCAGGTATTCACTATTATTTCCCAGTTAAGAGGTAAAAATTTTATACTTTTTTAAATAATTACAAACAGGGAGATCACGATTGCTGGAGACACTGAGGAACAAATCACTAAATTCTTAGGAACGTTAAGGTTTATCAGCTTTGTTTTCCTGTCATAAATTTCTCCAAAAACCTATCTCTTTTATATTTATTTACATTTCACATTATACAGACACACACATAAAATATATGTGTTATTTTATACATACATTCATATATATGTATATGTATGTATATGTATATTATATGTGTATATGTATGTATATATGTATATGTATGTACATATATGTATATATTATATGTATATGTATATTATATGTGTATATGTATATGTATATATGTACATATATGTATGTATATGTGTATATACATATATGTGTATATATTTATGTCTTGTATATGCATGTATATATGTATATGTATGTATGTGCATATATTTGTATATGTATGTATATGTAAGCCTCCAACTTATAATGGTTCTGTTATTTTTTTGCCTTTACACTGGCACAAATGCAAAACACATTCAGTAGAAACCACATTTCAATATCTGCTAGAATACTCTCCTGCTATGCTGGGAGGCAGCAGCAAGCAGCAGCTCCATTAGCCTGGTAATGTCAATAGCCATGTCAACAGCCAATATTTTACAGTGCAGTCTACAGAGGTCAGTGAAGTACATGAGATATCAACACCTTCTTAGAAAATAGGCTTTATGTTAGATTATTTGTCCCAACTGCAAGTTAATGGTAGTTTTCTGAGCACCTTTAAATTAGGCTACAAAACTTTGATATTTGTTAGGATATGTGTATTAAATGTGTTTTTGCCTTACAATGTTTTTCATTTAAGAAGAGGTTATCAGGATGTAATTTCATCATAAGTAGAAGAGTATCTGTGTCTCCAGTTTGAGGGTCTCTTACACATTGAATTATAATTTAAGCAGTATCTGAAAGGTAAAAACCTAAGGCAAAATTTAAGAGTAACTTTCTTTAAAATATTTCATATAATCAGGGATCCTCTGATTTTTCACTGTAATTATATACATGTATGTGTGTATGTACAGTGTCATAAAAAGCCAATGTTATTAACTTTTGATATAAAAATATTTCAAAATAAACTGAATTTCTTTTAATATATATCACTCAATGTTTTTTTCATTTCTTTTTTATTTATTTAAGGTATACAAATTACATGAATTTCTTATGCACAGATTCAGGAACATAGCAACTTTTCTCAGAGGAGAAGCAAAGAGAGAGAGAGAGAGGTCCTACATCTGCTGGTTCACCCCCCAACTGGCCACAACAGCTGGAGCTGCGTCAATCTGAAGCCAGGAGCCAGGAGCTTCCTCTGGGTCTCCCACACAGGTGCAGGGGCCCAAGGACTTGGGCCATCCTCTACAGCTTTCCCAGGCCATAGCAGAGAGCTGGATCAGAAGTGGAGCAGCCAGGATATGAACTGGCGCCGTTATGAGATGCTGGCACTGCAGGCAGCAGCTTTACCCACTATGCCACAGTGCCCCCATGGCTTTTTTTAAAAAGCAAATCTCTACCTTTTACAACTAATTTCTAAGTAAAAGCAAATACATAAATAAAAGCTATGAGTGGAATAACATGGAGTGTAATTCAATAAAAGGAGTCCATGCCTCTGAGTCCTAATGCAGCACTGTGAAATGCATCTAGGTTAAGTTCCCCCCGGAAAGGTAAAACGGTGGGTAGTGGTTGACAGTGACAGTTTATAAGAAGGTTGAATCAGGCTTATATGTTTTTAAGTCACCTCCAGTGCATCCCCCCAAAATGCCCGTCCACCACAGAGAACACACCATTTTGCAACTCTAAATGTCAACCACCACAAATTCTGTCATATCATACCCAAGTTTCTAGAAAAATACAATTTTTCACTGTTCTTGGAACATTGCCTACTGAATTCCCCAGATATCCTTCTTACATGTGCGATGATACATGTAATCTTGCCACATCAGACTCTCCATAGGAATCTATCTTAAGTTTTATCATTTTCCACCTTTTTTTACCTGTGTATGTACAGATCATGACCCTATAGAACTAAATTTCCCAAGGACAGATTAAGTCTTGTTTCTACAGCCTCAGGTAATCAAGCACTGGGCCCTTCCAAGAGAAATCACATAGCCAAGCTGGTGCAAAACCAGCTAAACACCCACATTGTAAACAGTATTCTTGTTTTTAAGATTTTATTTATTTATTTATTTATTTATTTGAGAAGTATAGTTACAGACAGAGAAAGGTGCAGGGGCCCAAGCACTTGGGCCATCTTCTGCTGCTCTCCCATGCCACACCACAGAGCTGGATAAGAAGAGGGCTAGCCAAGACATAAACAAGTGCCAATATGGGATACTCATGCCACAGGCGGAGGCTTAGCTACTAAGCCACAGCTGCACCTCCTGTAAATAGTATTCTATTGGTGCCTTAAAAACTTTTTTAAAGAATATTTTTTTAAAACTTACTAATCTTCTTCGATAAAATTGGATGAAATCTCCTGGGTCTTATTATCAACTACCTGTAACCCAGAACTATTAAGCAGGATCAATGTTTTTCCATGTTATTCCTCCCACTATTCTAACATCTTTTTCCTCTCAAGGCCCATCATTATAATTTTTAAACAAATAATAGAACACAGGCCAAGTATATTTTTCACAAATTTGTAAATTTTGATGGTCTTTGCTTTGTTTTGTTTTTTCGTTTTTGGTTTGCTTTTATCACAATAATCATTCCATTTTGCAAAGATCTCTTCCCTTCTGGGAAGCAACACCCTCTTTTAAACTGTAAGTGGAAACTAATGTTATTATATTGCATTGTGGAGCTTCTGCACAAATTGTTGGTTTTTGGAGGGCAACTGAACATACACTGGGACTCTTTCTGCTTCTTCAGAGTGGCTATTGTGTTGATGCCAGCAAAGTACCATATAGGCTTCCATCTTACCTGCTTTAAATCTGTGTAACATGTTATAGTTAGTATCTAGAGCCTAGGGTAACTGCACTGAAATTACCAGACTGTGGGTGATGGATGAACTGTCACCATTCAGTTCCCTATACACTCTGATCCAGTGCTTTTAATTTGGTTGCCTATTCCTCTCTGACTCCTGCCTTTGGCCACACTAGGATCAATATCAAGGAGACTATCCTAAGCCCTGTTTATATGACGAATTTTGGGTGCACAGGTGACATGCTAAAACAATAAATTGAAAATAAATTTCTTTAAAGTATGGCTAAGGTGAAGGGGTCATCCAGCCCAGAATCTATTTTTCCCCATAGCACTTTTCATCACTAAGAAAATATTCAAGGTATAACAAATATCCTTCAAATTTTGAATTATTTGTAGTTTCACTTTTCAACTCAACTCTTTTTTTTTTTGGCATGAAGGGTATGATACTTTATTTAAAAAAAAAAAAATCTGTCCCACACTGATCACCCTGACCAGCACTCACATGATAATGGCTTTTCTCTTGGATATTAACATTACAGTATTTTTATATACTGAAATGTTTCAATAGGACCAAGAACATTCAAGGTATAACAAATATCCTTCAAATTTTGAATTATTTGTAGTTTCCACTTTTCAACTCAACTCTTTGTAGCATTATTCAGTTTCACTGGACCATTATGTAATGGCTCACTTTATGTTTGTATTTATACTGACTGTATAATATTTATACGACTCCTTCCTTTACATTGCTAAAGTAATTCAATTATTTATTCATTTTTTCTTAAAAGTTTCCTATGAAAGGCATCAAAGTTAGGCATTGTTCTCATTTAAAGTTGAAGAAACAAAGCATTAAATATCTCACAGCAGTTTCATTATCAGCAGTGTGGACTCCAAAACTGGGTTGTTCTTACTTGCTGACCTACCCTTCTTTTTTTAAAAATTATTAGGATAGTTTCACCTTCTTGAGTGCTTTAGAGTTTTGAATATGCTGACAAAGTATGCTAATGCAGAATATGTATAACTGTTAACAACATGGCCCCTGAAACCAAACTAGCCAGGTTCAAATCCTAGCCCTGCTATTTACTGCCTCTGGAAGTGTAGGCAACTTACTAATGTCTCCAAGTCTGAGTTTCCCTTATGCCAAATTAGAATAACAAGCCACTGGGGTGGACATTGGCTCAGCAGTTAAGAAACTGTTGAGCTACCTCATCCCATAATAGAGTGCCTGGTTTAAGTCCTGGCTCCTCCACTTCAGACACTGCTTTCTGCTAATAATATCCACTATCAGAGGAAGCAGGTGATGGCTCAAGCATTTCAGAGAACCAGATTGAGGCTCCAGGCTAATATCTCACCCATACCTGGCTATTGTGGGCATTTGGGGACAAAACCAATGGATGGATTCTCTCTCTCTCTCTCTCTCTCGTATATATATATATACATATATACACATATACATATATATATATATCTTCCTTTTCAATATAATATATATATCTTCCTTTTCAAATAATAATAATTATTCTATATTTTCCTTATTGCTAAGCTTTAGTATCTATCAAAGAACAAAATTTCAGAAAATTGAGTTTAAAGATCTAATTGGGTTTTATTAGCAATTCATGAACTAAACAGCATCCCATCTATAAAAAAAGATGCTCAAATGAACTGAGCAGAGAAGGTGGACTTCAAAGATAGAAAAATGCTGAAGAAAGTGGATATAAGGAACTAATGGTGGACTTGTGGCTACAAGGTTACTTTCCTTATGAGATTAAAACAGAAGGATATCCTTATTGTGCTGGTGCAGATAAACTGGATTCCTTCTGATTCACTTTTGTGAATCTATTGATTTTTGGCCAGATTGAAAGTTCACTTTATGGGGCTGGAACCATGGCTCACTTGGCTAATCCTCCGCCTGCGGTGCTGGCATCCCATATGGGCACTGGTTCTAGTCCCAGTTGCTCCTCTTCCAGTCCGGCTCTCGGCTGTGGCCTGGGAGGGCAGTGGAGGATGGTCCAAGTGCTTGGGCTCCTGCACCCGCATGGGAGACCAGGAAGAAGTACCTGGCTCCTGGCTTCGGATCAGCGTAGTTCCGGCTGTGGTGGCCATTTGGGGGGTGAACCAACGGAAGGAAGACCTTTCTCTCTGTCTCTCTCACTCTCTCTCTCTCACTCTCTATAACTTTACCTGTCAAAAAAACAAAAACAAAATGAAAGTTCAGTTTAATTATTTAACAACTATGAGTAACTTGATCCTGTTTTTCTGGTCTGTGAGGACCTAGTGCAAGAGCTCAATCCAAAACAATGCTCTCTCATCATAAATTTTATAGATAGATGGATGAATAGGTAGGTAGGTAGGTAGGTAGGTAGGTAGGTAGATAGATAGATAGATAGATTCCATATATGATGTATGTAAGGTCTTAAACAGTACCAGATACATAGTACATAGTATATTCACTTTGATCTAATAGTGCTAGTTTATCATGAAGCAACTAATTTAAATATTCATGATATTACAGGTTAAGTGACTTTGTAACTTTCAGGCCCTTATTGAATTTCTAGCAGTTGACAAAAAATCAGATTTCCTATTATAAGGAGATGAAGACTGAAGGATCTATGTCTGATAATCTCAGCCACACCTGTTTAACCTAGGCATTATCTGAGTTCATAGCACGTTTGAGTTGTAAGTAAAATTAAAAGACTACCTCTTATTCTAAGTATTATATGATGTCCAAGAACTTCTAATTCTCACAGATAGCAATGACTTCAAAATACATTTTTGTCTCAGTTCCTATGGCTATCCTTTTAATTCTGTTCAGTACCAACATGAATAGGGTAGTTAGCCCAATTTTCTTGTTTACTGTTTCTCCAAACCACCTACCTAGGTGTGGCATCCTTGAATAAAGGTTGGGATAATGGTGGCAAGTTCAAAATCATTGTGTTCTTTATCCTCAGTGGCCCATGCTCCGTGGGAGTTTATATAAATCAACATAATTTTAACCAAAACAGTTGTCATGTATGTTTTGAATTATTAGTTTCCCCAAAGCTGGAACTTCTCACTTACTTGAGTCTGCAGCCTCCTGCCATGAGATTTGGTAGCCTCTCCCTCCAACACAGATCCATTTTCTATCTCCCCACTTCCCTTATTTCTCTCATCTACACTCAAAATTCCATGTTATTTTAGTCAAGATGCTTTCCCAAGGGAATCACCTTTCACCTGACAAAGCAGTTTATCAAAGTTTTCTTTATGCAAGACAGTTCTTTACTAAAAGTTTAATAAAAAAAAATATTATGTCTTCTCTATCACACTTATAAAATAATTTTACCACCAAATAATGTGAATTCAAAGATATACTTAGTTTAACTTATTTCACAAATATTTATCCAGCTCTATGTGGAGGTTTTCTAGAAATTCAAAAGACTCAATTAGGGATCCAGCCCTTAAGAAAGTTAGTTCTTGTTAGCCATTACAAAGACTGTTAATCATCTGACTATGGAAACAAAGGCCAAAAGGGATAAATAATGTAAAGGAGTCAAGACTAAGTTCTATGAATGTAAATATTTAGATGAATTTTATTTAAAAGGGTCTAGAAAATGTTTTTATGAATTGCTAATTCTATGTTCAATTTTGAAATTACCTTTTTAAGGCAATGAAATCAAGTAGACCATTCAGCAATACAAGGTGAGAGTACCAATGTTTACATTTTATTCAGGGCTGGACAAATTATTATAACTTTGAGATTTACACTAAGAGTAATGGATAATATATAAATAACTAAAATTTTGCAATATAAAAATTCCATATCATTAGTAGGCCACTCTTACCATTTAAATAATGCAAAATAATGATGATTATTTATGCCAAATGCACATATTAAGGAAAAAGGCAAATATGCTTGCAAAGAAGTTAACATATAAAGTGACAAAATATTTGTAATTTAAAAATATAAAATAATCTGGGAAAAAAGGAATATGCTAAAAAATATAAAGTAATTTGATTTTTTCTTATTTTGGCAGAAGGATGACCATAATGAAATGATTCTGCCAAATTAAGAAGACACAGAGAAGGAAAAAAATCTCTTTCTGTAATCAGCATTAAGTAGAGAACAACTGCCTGCGATTATAGGGTAGAAAAGATAGAGCCATGGGAAGCACTGCTAAAACAAATTAGGTCATTAATCATCTGACTACAGAAACAAACAACAAATCTAAGTGAGTTATCTATCTAACTTGCTATCATTAATGGTAATGGTTCAATACAGATGTCAAAAAGAAGATTTTAGATATTGGATTCAATTTCTGGTCCATGTTATCAGATGGCACATTTATTTCATGCTATGTAAAGCAAGTATTTTATGTTTATTTAACTGATGTTTACACAAGTGTATGTAATTATATGAAGACTTTCACAAAATAGAATATTAAGTAGGAAAAAAAAGATTAATGCTATATTGAACACATGAGTTCACCTCCATTCCCTCCCAAAATTCCTTTGCAAAGTCAGTAATTTTTAGTTACAAAACCAAAAGGAAAAAGAATATGCTAACAAAGAAGACTGCAGACAAACAATGATAAAATTGAATTTAGAATTTGGAAAATAACCAGTTTAACAAAACAAAACAAAAAAATGTTCCTGAGAGAGTCAAAATGTCAACTGATTTACACTGTATAATCCCAGAAAGACTCAGAAACTGAAGATAGTAAGGAGCACAGATGACACTGAAAACAGGATTAGTTGGAATTTATAAATATATTCTGTATGTGCTCATATGCATATGTACATATTTCCTTTTATTCACTTCTATTTTAAAAGATAAAGGAATAAATCAATACACACAAAAAAATTGAGAAATGCCTTCAAAATCGAGAGGCAAAAATATTCCCTATCTAGACTTCTATGCCTGGAAACTAACAATTATGAATTGAAGGTAAAATAAGGACATTTTCAGATATATGAAACTTCAAAATTGTATTTCCATGAATTATTTCTCAGGGAGCTACAGAAGAATATGTTCCATCAAAACAAGAGAATAAAATTAGAAATAGGAAAACATGAAATAAGAGAGGGGAGGCAATTCAGGACAAATGTAATCCCTAGGACAGCTGTGAGGAGAAAGGAGCCTAGGAACCATGCTCGAGCTGCAAGCTCAGAGAAGTTTGCCCAAATGGGAATCTTAGATCAGCCAGGCACATCACAGAGAAGATAATGAATCTGACGGACTTGTTTGTGTGTTTGAATGAACTGATAAACCATTTACTTAAAGGAAAGTATGCTAAAAATGAGGCAATAAATATTAACTCCATGGAAAACAAAAAGATTTACAAGAAGAGAAACATGATCATAGAACATTAAAGAGCTGTGTGTGGAAGGAGGTAATATGATTCATAGAAACATCATAAAAATATAGACTGGGAATATTTAACAAAAAAGTGTACAGAATATGGGAGAAAATAAAGTGCGGGTATGTCTATACATTTAGGATATGTGCACAGTAATTTTGGAGCATGAGAGCAAATTCTCATCTTTTACCATAGGAAGATAATAGACCTGGGGAAAAAATCATGCAATTAGAGTAAAATCTGTTATTTATAAATAACACAGTAAATTCCACAAGAAACAGTTTAAAAAGCCAAAACTAGTTACTTCTTGGGTTGAAAGAGATAGGACAACGAACTTTTAATTTTCTTTGCAAGCCCTGAAGAACTATTTGACAAAATCCCTTTAAACCAAATAATATAGTGTAGGTACTTAGCCTGCATCTACATTCTATATCAGAGTGGGTGGGTACAAGTTCTGGCTCTACTACCAGTTCTAGGTAGTTCTGCTAATATGCACCCTAGCAGGCAGCAGATGATGGCTAAAGTAGTTCAGTCCCTTCCATCCACAGAAACCTCAATGGAATTCCTGACTCCAAACTTTGGCCTGGTCCAGCCTGGGTACTGCAGGCTGCAGGGAAGTGAACCAGTGATGGGAGATCTCTGTATGTCTGTCTGTCTGCCTCTAAAATAAAAACAAATAAACAAATAAAACAATTAACCTCCTTTAAAAGATATTATTTTTATTTTTTGTATTTAATAAAAATTACACATAACAATTACCTCTAAATACATTACACAACATAGAAGACTCAAAAGATGACCTGGAAATACACAAAATCTTTGAGTGTCCCTTTTCCAAAATGCTTGGGACCAGATGTGTTTCAAGTTTTGGATTTCTGGGTAATTCAGGATATGTACATATACATAAAGAATTATCTTGGGGATGAAAACCAAGTCTGAACACAAAATTTATTTGTTCCATATATATGTTACATATACAAGCCTATAGGTAATTTTAAACAATGCCTCAGATGTACCTGTGTTTTAACAGCAAACCTGTCACATAAGGTTAGATTTGGAATTTTGCACTTAGGGTATAATGTTGGTACTCAAAAAGTTCCAGATTTGGAAGTAATTTGGATTTCAGATTTTTATTAGGGATATATTTAAATTGTTTCTTTACACCTTTCTGAGTGACTCAATAGCCTTTGATTAACATATATTACTGGTATAATGAAAAATTTTCCATTTTATATTTTCTTTTAGTTTTAAAAGCTAGCAATTTTTAAATTTAGCCACATTCACTTTGTGTGTAGACATTACATACATACACATATATACTATTTTTTTCTTGATAACAGAGATTAATATCACAGAATGAAGGATTTATAACACAGGGAAAGAAGGGTAATTGTCATATACATGGTATGACTCAGTGAAGCAATATTTATAACTATGTACCAAATGATATGACATCCAAATAATTTTAATACTTTCTGTATATTAAATTCCACAAATAAGAAAAAAAATATGATATCTCTCTTTCTGGGTCTGGTTTATTTCACTTAGGATAATGATTTCTAGTTCTATCCATTTTATTGCAAATGTCAGAACTCTTTATAATTATTGTTAAATTCATCATTCTAACCCTAGAAAATATACCCCTACCCACATCCAGTGCACATGCAGACTGACACACACACAAAATCATTGCCAACTGATAAACTGTCATCCATCTCTGCATTCTGTTCATCCCCATTCTGCACTGCACTTCAAAGATCACAAATGATCAGCCTGTGACCATAACCATTAAATTTAATGAAGATCGAACATCTGAACTTAAAATAGTCCAGGCCTAAGTTAGTTAAATTTTCATAGTTTTTTTTTTAATGTATATTCTTCCTGAAGATTCAGTTTTTCCACAAGTATATTAGGAGGTGGATATTCATGTATTTTATTATGATTAAACATGTAAATTTCAGCAAGATTTGAATTGTTCTCTTCAATTTTAGTTTGGATTACTAGCAACTGTTTATGAAGAGGTAAAATTTCATTTTTAAAATGGTTACTATCTAAGGCAATAAAATATCAAATACATCTACCTATGGCTATTCATAGGCATCCCCTTATTTCTCCTCCCACCATTGTTTGAGCTCAGAGTCTTATCAAAGCTCCTTTGGATCACTGAAATGGCCCTAAACTGGTCTCCTAGATGCCAAGATTTCTTTTTTGAAACATTTACCTGGCATTGGATCCCTGCTCAAATGGTTTTGAGTTTCTTGGCCTTACAAATCTTCATTATGAGGCTCAAATTGTTTTGATGCTTGGAAACCTCTCCTCAACTGCTATATCTGTTTAGTCAAGATACTGGATCACTTTTGTTGCCCAGTTTGAATACTCAAATTCCAGTTGCGTGAACCGTAACCAGCTCTTATCATTTGCTATTACTCTCAGCCTTTAGTACTCTTACCTCTAAAAAAGACAGAAAGAAAGGGGGGCTGGGGGAGTGAAGGGAGGGAGAATGAAAGGAAGGAAGGAAGAAAGGAAGGAAGGAAAGAAAGGAGGAAGGAAGGAGGGAGGGAAGGAAACACCAATTTTTAAACCATATCACGCTATCATGTTTCTTTATCAGTCTGTTTCAAGTTGCAAATAATCTCTGGTCACCCAAAACATCTAGAATTATACTTTACTCATCGCAGGGCCATAATAAATGCTAAATTAAATATTATTGCAAATGGCATGATGTTGAATCAAGTCAAAAATTACCTGGTAACATCAAAAAGTCTTACTTATGAAGATCCCAAATGTGTGTGTGTGTGTGTATCCACTAGAACAATTTTTCTGAACTCTGATTGACATATAATAATTAACATATTGAAGATGTTCTGAATATGTTATCACAAGCATTTAGAAAAATACTATTAAAATTATAGTCTATTATTTATGGAAAAGAAAAAATACACCCTAGCTACAATAAAAGCTTAATTACACTTATGGAAAACTTCCAATTAAAAATTTACTTCTTTTTTTTTTCTTTTTTTTTTTTAATTTTTGACAGGCAGAGTGGACAGTGAGAGAGAGATAGAGAGAAAGGTCTTCCTTTGCCGTTGGTTCACCCTCCAATGGCTGCCGTGGTAGGCGCGCTGCGGCCGGCGCACCGCGCCGGTCCGATGGCAGGAGCCAGGTGCTTCTCCTGGTCTCCCATGGGGTGCAGGGCCCAAGAACTTGGGCCATCCTCCACTGCACTCCCTGGCCACAGCAGAGAGCTGGCCTGGAAGAGGGGCAACCGGGATAGGATCGGTGCCCCAACCGGGACTAGAACCCGGTGTGCCTGCACCGCAAGGGGGAGGATTAGCCTATTGAGCCGCAGCGCCGGCCAAAAATTTACTTCTTAAAATTATATGCATAGATTCGAGATGGCCAAATAAGGAAAAGATGTACTGCTTTAGATGATGGAAAAATACCAGAATAAAAGCTGAGGAAGTACATCCCCAGAGGAGAGTTGGAGTGAATTTTGCTGTGGAAATTCTATAGAACAAGGAGGGATACCATAAAGCAGCACAGAAGGTGTTGAAGCACAGCAATAAGCATGGACACCACACATGATCCCAGCAGCCAGACACTGGAGGATATGTCAGCATTGGAGAGCGAGGTGAGAGCACACTGCAGCTGTCTGTGCTGCTGGTCATATTGCCAGAAGAAGAACTGTGAAGACCACACTGCCTGAGTCCAGCCTGGGGCCTAACAGGAGGCAGGGTACCTGCCTAATCCAGTGAAGAAAAAGCACCTTCCTTTCTTCCCATGAGCCCACAAGGATAAACAGAAACAGGTGGAGAGAAGGTGCCATTTTGACAAAAGTAGAGGCTACAACAGCTCTGGTACATCCACGTGATGGGGGATTTTACCAACGGCAAAAATCTGCATTCCCCATTGAATTTGACTCTGGCTGGGAGGGTTGACAGAAGGCTAGGTACCAACTTAGGACTGTGTGGTGCCCCTATCCTCTCAACATATCATAGGCTCTGTGGCTCAAACTGCCAAAGCAGACCACCCACTGGCAGCTGGCTCTGAGAACATCTCTGTTCTATCCATGAATGGGACAGGCTAGACAGGTGGAGGAGATCTTCTGCACCTGTGACTGTAGGATCCATGTGTGCTGTGACTTTGAGATTCCTGTGACTGCCTGATAGGGCTTGGGGTACAGCTGGGTCTCTGGGCAGTCACTGTATCTGGACTCAGAGTTCAGGATGGGTCATTGCTGAGGGTTTGTGCTCACAATGAGTACTGCAGGGTTCCTTTGCACAAACAGGTGTCATCATACCTTCCTTACTACTGCTGACAATAGAGGAAATCTACCACATCCAATTGGGTGCCATCCTATGTACTCACTGCACACTAGAGCACTGACCAGAACTCCCTCACCACACCCAGCACATGCCACTGGGTATTCACTGGAAAGGAAACACTCCACTAAACCACAGAGGTTTAGTTCAAAGACAAACAAAATACATCAGAAGAGAAAAATCAACAAGTATTTCCACAAATACCTAAAAATAAACAAAAAAATTTAAGAACAAGAGTAAGAACAATATGACTCCCCCACAGGAATACAACAACACATAATTTCAGTATTAGGATGTGAAAATGAAGAGATTGATGAAATTCCTGAAAAGGAATTCAAAATAATAATCATAGAATTCCACAAAAGCCAAGAGAAGCATATTCATGAATTAAAGAAACCCATAGATAACATAGAAGAAAATAATTTTCTCAGGAGATTGAGATTTTGAAGAGAAATCAAACAAAAATATAGGCAATGAGAATTCAATATGCCAAACAAAAATACAGTGGAAAGCATTAACAACAATTGGTGAGACAAAAGAAATATTTGCACTAGAAGACATATATTGGGAAATACCTTAGTCAAACCAAAAAAAAAAAGAAAGAAAGAAAGAAAAGAAAAAGAAATTAGGAAAATTAAAAAGCACATTTGGAGATTTATGGGATAGTATTAAACAATCCAACATATGGGTCATAGACATAGCTGAAGGTATGGAAAGAGAGAATGTATAAGAAGCCCTAGTTAGTGAAATAATTACAGAAAACTTCCCTAAATTGGAGAAAGAAAGGGACATTAAAATACTTGACACCCATAGAACTCCTAATAGACATGACCACGACACACTGTAATCAAACTTTCAACAGTAAAACATAAGAAAAAGTTCTGAAATGTGCATTAGAGAAACACAAGATTACTTTCAAAGGATCTCCAATTAGACACAGAACTGACTTCTCATCAGAAAATCTATAGGCCAGGAGAGAATGGAGAGACATACTCAGGTCTTAAAAGAAAAAGAAAAAAAAAAAAAAAACTGTGAACCCAGAATACTATACACTGCAAAACTCACATTCATGAATGAAAAAGAAATAAAGACCTTCCACAACAAACAGAAATTGAAAGAATTTCTCACAAATCCTCATGCCTTACAAAAGATGCATAAAGATGTGCTACACACAGAAACACAGTTAGTCATCATTCTAAAAGAATGTGAAGGCAGAAAAATCTCACAGTACATGTAGAAAGCAAATCCAAAGCAAAAAATAAGAATATTTATGGAAAAATGGCAGGGCCAAGTCATTATTTATCAATAGTCACCTTGCATTTAAATGGCCTCAACTCTCCAGTTAAAAAGATATAGACTGCTGGGGCCAGCACCGAGGCTCACTTGGTTATTCCTCCACCTGTGGAGCCAGCATCCCATAAGGGCACCAGGTTCTAGACCCTGTTGCTCCTCTTCCAATCCAGCTCTCTGCTGTGGCCAGGAGGGCAGTGAGGGTGGCCCAAGTGCTTGGGTCCCTGCACCCGCATGGGAGACCAAGAGGAAGCACCTGGCTCCTGGCTTTGGATCAGCATAACTCCGACCGTGGCAACCATTTAGGGAGTGAACCAATAGAAAGAAGACCTTTCTCTCTCTCTCTCTCTTTCTCTCTCTCTCTCTCTCTCTCTCTCTCTCTCTCTCTCACTAACTCTGTCAAATAAATTAAAAAAAGATACAGAATGCAAATGAATTTTTTTAAAAAGACCCATCTATTTGTTGCCTAAAAAAACGCACCTCACCAACAAGATACACACAGACTGAAAGTGAAAGGAAGAAAAAGATAGTCTATGTTAATGGAAAGCAGAAATGAGCAGGTGTAGCCATCTTAAAAGCAGACAAAATTGACTTTAACAGAAAAACTACTGAAAGAGGCAAAGAAGGGCACTATGTAATGATTAAGGGATCAGTTCAACAGGAAGATGTGACTATAATAAATGTATATGCACTCTTGTATAATTTAATGAAAGAAACAAAAAATCACTGTTGGTGATCCTGCTAAGGACATACAGTTTTGAGTTGGCACTGGGGTCGTATGTGCCCTACACTGTCCAGGGTTTGTGAAACCCTTTCATTCTGTTACAAGAGTTGGGGGGTATAACTTTTATACTTGAATCTACCTACCAAGTTTACATTTCTCAATTCCTTTTTGTAAGGTGCTATTTCTGTATTTAAATTAACTTTTTTTTGTTTTTTTTGTTTTTTTTGTTTTTTTTTTTTTTTTTGACAGGCAGAGTGGACAGTGAGAGAGAGAGACAGAGAGAAAAGTCTTCCTTTTCCGTTGTTTCACCTCGCAATGGCTGCTGCAGCTGGCCCATTGTGACCGGCGCACTGCGTTGATCCAAAGCCAGGAGCCAGGTGCCTCTTCTGGTCTCCCACATGGGTGCAGGGCCAAAGCATTTGGGCCATCATCCACTGCACTCCTGGGCCACAGCATTGAGCTGAACTGGAAGAGGGGCAACCAGGACAGAATCCGGCGCCCCAACCGGGACTAGAACCCAGTGTGCCGGTGCCGCAGGCGGAGGATTAGCCTAGTGAGCCGCGGCACCGGCTTAAATTAACTTTTTTTAAATTGTAAAGCTGCTTCCTGCTTATCTTATTGCAGTGCTACTTTTATGTAGGTATTAATTTTATTGCTGCTTACTGTTTTTGTTATCATATTATTTAGCTCTGCTTTTTTTTCTAATGGCTATATTATCTAAAGCTATCTATTCATAACTTTACTACATGTAAACTGATTTTTTTCATATTAAGCTTTATAAAACAATAAAAATTAGTTCATTTAATAAGAAAAATGTATATGCACCCAACGTCAGGATGCATGGTTAAAATAAATATTAATGGACCAAAAGGGAGACATAGATCCAATAAAATAGTAATGTGGTACTTCAACACTCCATTTTCATCCATTTATAGATCAACTAGACAGAAAATCAACAAAGAAACAACAGAGCTAATCAATATTATGGACAAAACAGACCTGATATCTACAGAATTTTGAATCCCACAATTGCAGAGTACACATTTTTTCATCAGTGTAAGGAACTTTCTCTAGAATAGGCCAAATGCTGGGCCACAAAGCAAGTCTCAGCAAATTCAAAAAATTGAAATCATAGTTATGTATCTTCTTGGACCACCATGGAATAAGCTAGAAAATAACAACTCAAGAATCTCTAGAAAATATGCAAACACATGAGACGAAAGAATATGCTCCTGAAGGTACAGTGGGTCATAAAAGGAATCCAAAGGGAAATCAAAAAATTTATGGAAACAAATGAAGATGGAAATGCAACATATCACAGCTTATGAGATACACTGAAAGCAGTGTTAAGAGAAAACTTTGTAGCAATTGGTGCCAACAGCAAGAAATTGGAAAGATACTGAATAAAGGAGCTTTCAGTGCATCTCAAAGATCTAGAATAACAACACATACCAACCCAAAAATTGGGAGGAAAAAATAGTTAAAACTAGAGAAGAAATAAAGAAAATTGAAATTAAAACAATACAAAAGATCAGTGAGATGAACAGCTGGCTTTTTGAAAAAAACAAAATTGAAATGCTATTGGAACAACTAAACAAAAACAAGAGAGAAAAGCTCCAAATCAATAAAAATCAGAGATGAGAAAAGAAATGTAGAACAGATACCGAAGAAATAAATAAAATCATCAGGAATTACTATAAATAGCAGTAGGCCAACAAATTGGAAATCCTAGAAGAAATGGGTAGACTTCTGGGCAGATACAGTCTACCAAAATTTAGTAATGAATACATAGAAAACCTAAATAGACCAATAAGCAAGATCAGTAATAAAGACCACTTCCCCCATAAAAAGACAAGGAATGGATAGCTTCATGGAAAATTCTTCCAGACATTAAAGAAAACCTAATTCCAATTTTTCTCAAGCTATTCAAAACAATTGAAAGGGAAGAAAACCTCGCAAACTCCTTCTATGAAGCCAGCATCATCTGAGTTCCTAAACCAGAAAGAGTCACAACAGAGAAAGAGAACTATAGATCAATATCTCTAATGAACATAGATGCAAAATACCTCAACAAAAATACTAGCTAATTGAAGCCAACAATATATCAGAAAGTAGAAGACACAAAATGGAAAAATTTTCCATGTTCATGGATTGGAAGAATCAATATAATCAATATATCCATACTGCCAAAAGCAATTAGCGGATTCAATGCAATTCTAATCAAAATACCAAGGATATTCTACTCAGATTTAGAAAAATATAGTGCTAAAATTCATATGGAAATACAAGAATCCTGAAGCTAAAGCAATATTGTACAAAGACAAATCAGAGGTATCCCAATATCAGATTTCATTACATATTACAGGGCAGTTATAATCAAAACAGCCTTGTACTGGCAAAAACATATGGGTAGACCAACGGAATAGAAACTCCAGAAATCAATCCATGCATCTACAACCAACTTATCTTTGACAAAAGAGCTAAAATCTATCCCTGGAGCAAGGACAGTCAGCTGGAAATTAACCACCTAAGAATCTCTACAAAATACACAAACACAGGAAGACTGAAAAATACACTCCTGTATGAACAGTGGGTCATGGAAAAAATAAATAAGCAAATCAAAAAATTTGTAGAAATGAATGAAGATAACAATGCAACTTATCAGAACTTATGGAGGGGCCGGGATTGTGGCATAGTGGCTAAGTCTCCACCTGCAGTGCCAGAATTCTATATGGGCACAGCTTTGAGTCCTGGCTGCTCCTCTTCCAATCCAGCTCTCTGCTATGGACTGGGAAAGCAGAAAAAGATGGCCCAAGTCTTTGGGCCCCTGCACACATGTGAGAGACCCAGAAGAAGTTCCTGGCTCCTGGCTTCAGATCAGCCCAGCTCCAGCTACTGCAGCAATTTGGAGAGTTAAACAGCAGATGAAAGACTGACCTCCCCACCCCCAATATATATATAAATCCTTTAAAAAAATATGGGATAAAGCAAAAGCAGTGTAAGAGGAAAGTTTATAGCAATAGGTGCCTATGTCAAGAAATTGGAAAGGCACCAAATAAAAGAGCTTTCAATGCATCTAGAAAAACTGCAGCAAACAAGACCCAAAACTAGTAGGAAAAGAGAAATAACTTAAACCAAATAAGAAATTAACAGATTTGAATCCAAAATAACATTACAAAAGATCAGCCAAACAAAGAGTGGTTTTTTGAAAAAAAAATAATAATAATAACACACCATAAGTCCAACTAACTAAAAAAAGAAAAGACCCAAATCAATAAAATCAGAGATGAAAAAGGAAATGTAACAACAGACACCACAGAAATAAAAAGAATCATCAGAAATAATGACAAGGAGTTGTATGCAAGCAAACAGGGAAATCTATCAGAAATGCATAGATGCCTGGACACATACAACCTACCTAAATTGAAACATGAAGACATAGAAAAACTAAACAGACCCATAACTGACACAGAAATTGAAACAGTAATAAAGGCCCTCCCAACAAAGAAAAGCCCAGGACCGGCTGGATTCACTACTGAATTCTACCAGACATTTAAAGAAGAACTAACTCCAATTCTTCTCAAACTATTCAGAACAATCGAAAAAGAGGGAATCCTCCCAAATTCTTTCTATGAAGGCAGATTCACCATAATCCCTAGGCCTGAAAAAGATCCAAATTGAAAGAAAATTACAGACCAATATCCCTGATGAACATAGATGCAAAAATCCTCAATAAAATTCTGGCTAATAGAATGCAACAACATATCAGAAAGATCATCCACCCAGACCAAGTGGGATATATTCCTGGTATGCAGGGATGCTTCAATGTTCACAAATCAATCAATGTGATACGACATTAACAAACTGCAGAAAAAACCCATATGATTATCTCAAAGGATGCAGAGAAAGCATTCAAAAAATACAACAACCTTAATGATGAAAACTCTAAGCAAATTTGGTATAGAAGGAACATTCCTCAATACAATCAAAGCAATATATGAAAAACCCACAGCCAGCATCCTATTGAATGGGGAAAAGTTGGAAGCATTTCCACTGAGATCTGGTACCAGACAGGGATGCCCACTCTCACCACTGCTATTCAATATAGTTCTGGAAGTTTTGGCCAGAGCCATCAGGCAAGAAAAAGAAATTAAAGGGATACAAATTGGGAAGGAAGAACTCAAACTATCCCTCTTTGCAGATGATATGATTCTTTATTTAGGGGACCCAAAGAACTCTACTAAGAGACTCTGGAACTCATCGAAGAGTTTGGCAAAGTAGCAGGATATAAAATCAATGCACAAAAATCAACAGCCTTTGTATACACAAGCAATGCTAGAGCTGAGGAAGAACTTCTAAGATCAATCCCATTCACAATAGCTACAAAAACAATCCAATACCTTGGAATAAACATAACCAAAGACGTTAAAGATCACTATGATAATTACAAAATCTTAAAGAAAGAAATAGGAGAGGATACCAAAAGATGGAAAAATCTTCCATGTTCATGGATTGGAAGAATCAATATCATCAAAATGTCCATTCTCCCAAAAGCAATTTATAGATTCAATGTGATACCAATGAAAATACCATAGACATTCTTCTCAGATCTGGAAAAAAAAATGTTGTGGAAATTCATATGGAGATACAGGAGACCTCAAATAGCTAAAGCAATACTATACAACAAAAACAAAGCCAGAGGCATCACAATACCAGATTTCAGGACATACTACAGGGAAGTTATAATCAAAAGAGCATGGTGCTGGTACAGAAACAGATGAATAGACCAATAGAACATAATAGAAACACTAGCAATCAATCCAAACATCTACAGCCAACTTATATTTGAACAAGGATCTAAAACCAATTCCTGGAGTAAGGACAGTCTATTCAATAAATGGTGCTGGGAAAATTGGATTTTCACGTGCAGAAGCTTGAAGCAAGACCCATACCTTTCACCTTACACAAAAATTCACTCAACCTGGATTAAAGACTTAAATCTACGACCCGAAACCATCAAATTATTAGAGAACATTAGAGAAACTCTGCAAGGTATAGGCACTGGCAAAGACTTCTTGGAAAAGACCCTGAGACACAGGCAGTCAAAGCCAAAATTAACAACTGGGATTACATCAAATTGAGAAGTTTCTGTACTTCAAAAGAAACAGTCAGGAAAGTGAAGAGGCAACCGAAAGAATGGAAAAAATATTTGCAAACTATACTACAGATAAAGGATTAATAACCAGAATCTACAAAGAGATCAAGAAACTCCACAACAACAAAACAAACAACCCAATCAAGAGATGGGCCAAGGACCTCAATAGACATTTTTCCAAAGAGGAAATCCAAATGGCCAACAGACACATGAAAAAAATGTTCAAGATCACTAGCAATCAGGAAAATGCAAATCAAAACCACAATGAGGTTTCACCTCGCCTCGGTTAGAATGGGTCACATACAGAAATCTACCAACAACAGATGCTCGTGAGGATGTGGGGAAAAAGGGACACTAACCCACTGTTGGTGGGAATGCAAACTGGTAAAGCCACTATGGAAGTCAGTCTGGAGATTCCTCAGAAACCTGAATATAACCCTACCATACAACCCAGCCATCCCACTCCTTGGAATTTACCCAAATGAAATTAAATTGGCAAACACAAAAGCTGTCTGCACCTTAATGTTTATTGCAGCTCAACTGACAATAGCTAAGACCTGGAAACAACCCAAATGTCTATCAACAGGAGACTGGATAAAGAAATTATGGTATATGTACTCTATGAAATCCAGTCATTTGCAACAAAATGGAGGAATCTGGAAAACATCATGCTGAGTGAAATAAGCCAGTGTCCCTGATTGGTGACAGCTAACCAAACACCAAAAAAGAAACCTGTTAAAGTGAAATGGACACCATGAGATACAATGACTTGATCAGCCCTTGTCCTGACTGTCGAGGAACAACTTAATACTTTATCCCTTTCAATATTTTTTGTTCTACTTAATACTATTGGTTTAACTCTTTAATTAACACACAATTATTCTTGGGTGTTTAAATTTAACTGAAAAGTGATCCCTGTTAAATATAAGAGTTGGAATAAGAGAGGGAAGAGATATACCGTTTGGGACATGCTCAATCAGACTTGCCCCTAACAGTAGAGTTAGAAACGTGCCAGGGGATTCCAATTCAGTCCCATCAAGGTAGCATGTACCAATGCCATCTCACTAGTCCAAGTGATCAGTTTCAGTCCACAATTGATCATAATTAAAGGATTAAGAGTCAAAGGGATCACATAAACCAGACTAGTGTCTGCTAGTACTAACTGATAGAATTAAAAAGGAGAGAATGATCCAACATGGGAAGCGGATACACAGCAGACTCAGAATGGTAGATGTCCTAAACAGCACTCTGGCCTCAGAATCAGCCCTTAAGGCATTCAGATCCAGCTGAAAAGCCCATGAGAGTATTTCAGGCATGGAAAGCCAAGACACTCTGGCAAAAAAAAAAAAAAAACTAAATAAAAGATCTCTGCGAGTGAGATCCCAGTGGAAAGAACAGGCCATCAAAGAAGGAGGTACCTTTCTCTGAAGGGAGGAGAGAACTTCCACTTTGACTATGACCCTATCGGAATAAGATCAAAGTCGGGGAATTCAAAAGGCTTCCATAGCCTTGGCAACCCAGGAAAAGAGCCTAGGGTGATTACTGACGCCATAAACAAGAGTGTCAATTGTTAAATCAACAACAAGAGTCACTGTGCACTTACTCCCCATGTAGGATCTCTGTTCTTAATGTGTTTTACAATGTAAATTAATACTATAACTAGTACTCAAACAGTACTTTATACTTTATGTTTCTGTGTGGGTGCAACCTGTTTAAATCTTTACTTAATTTATACTAAATTAATCTTCCGTATATAAAGATAATTGAAAATGAATCTTGATGTGTATGGAATTGGAGAGGGAGTGGGAGATGGGTGGGCTGCTGGTGGGAGGGAAGTTATGTGAGAGAAAATGCCACTGTAATCCAAAAGCTGTACTTTGCAAATTTATATTTATTAAATAAAAGTTAAAAAAAGAAAGTATTAGAAAGGTATGAATTATTGTAGCTTCAAAGTTGTTGGGTCAAGTTAAAATTATCTAATAATAACAAAAGTAAGACCTTGAATTCCATTCTCCATTAGCTTTTTGCAGTAACCTCATATATGAGTGAAGCACCAAGAGGTAGAATGTATGGGAGGAGGGGGTAAAGAGAGAAAAAGAGAGAGAGAAAGAGAAAGAGAGAGAGAGAGAAAGGA
Organism: Lepus europaeus; assembly: GCF_033115175.1. Taxonomy (NCBI): domain Eukaryota; kingdom Metazoa; phylum Chordata; class Mammalia; order Lagomorpha; family Leporidae; genus Lepus; species Lepus europaeus. The sequence goes on along the minus strand of NC_084828.1, from coordinate 99,250,804 downwards.
GAGATTTTAAAGAATTAGATTACATGACTAGGAACACTGGAAGTCTGAAATCCAGCTGGATACTTAGGCAAGAGTTTCAGTCTTTTTTTTTTTTTTTTTTTGGACAGGCAGAGTTAGTCAGAGAGAGAGACAGGGGTCTTCCTTCCGTTGGTTCACCCCACAAATGGCTGCCACAGCCAGGAGCTAGGTGCCTCCTCCTGGTCTCCCATGTGGATGTAGGGCCCAAACACTTGGGGCATCCTCCACTGCCTTCCCGGGTCACAGCAGAGAGCTGGACTGGAAGAGGAGCAACTGGAACAGAACCGGCACCCTATCCGGGACTAGAACCCAAAAGTGCTGGCGCCACAGGCAGAGGATTAGTCTAGTGAGCCACGGCACCAGCCAAGAGTTTAAGTCTTAATATTGAGCCTGAAATCTGTATAACAGGCCAGAAAGATTCAAGAAGAATGTCTATGTTATAGTCTTGAAGCAAAATAACTTCTTCAGGTACCTCTGTTTCACTCTTAAAACTCAGTTGATTGGATAAGGCCAACAGACATCATAAAGGAGAATCTGTGTTATTCAATATGTCCCATAATCTTCTATAAGGATATGTATAAAGACTTATACAGGATTCTGGGGAGAAAGCTGAGCTGAAGAAATAGTCAGATGCTAGAACACAACAGGCTTAATGTGCCAAGCCATAACATCTGAATTGCTTCGTGAAGGTTATCAGAATTCATCTAAAAGAAGTTTCATAATCAATTAGCATATTAGAATGTTAACCTTGCCTTCTGAGTTCAAACTGCGGGGAGAGTTAGAGTGTGGAGTAACATAAAGCGAGAGACCAGTTTGGAGAGTGACAATAGACAGTTGTGAAGAATTGTGAAGACATGTAGTAGTGAGTCAAAAAGGAATATATAGATTAGGAGATTTTAGGAAGTAGAATCAACAGGACAAAGTGATTACTTATAAAGTGACTACTAATGTGTGCTGAGGGAGACAGAGGCATTTGTGGTAACTTCAGGTTTGTGGTCTGGATTAATAAGAGCATCATGGTGCCATATGCTAAGTGTTGGTTAAAGAGGTAAGCATGATGAGAAAGAAAGAATAAAGTGAAAGAGGAGAAAAGTGAAAAATATCACAGGGGGCAATGTTGTGTCATAGCAGGTCAAGTTGCTGACTAACAACGTTGGCATCCCATATGGGAGCTGGTTTGAGTCCTGGCTCCTCTACTTCCCATCCAGCTCTCTGCTGATAGCCTAAAAAAAGCATCAGAGTATTTCCCAGGTTCTTGGGCCCCTGCCATCTATGTGGGAGTCCCGGCTGAATCTCCTAGCATAAACCTAGCCCAGTACTGGCCATTGCCACCATCTGTGGAGTCAACCAACAGATAGAAGATCTCTCCCCCTCTTTCTGTGACTCTGACTTTCAAATAAATAAATAAACAAATAGTAAAAGAAAATCCCAGAAGTTTCTATGATACGTTTCTACATCAAGAGGAAACGGTGAGAACATGGATTGCTCCCTAATCTAAATTTCCTTATATATAGCCAAACCAAGTTTTGTGCAGAATACAGCTTGTTGTCTAATAATAAAAGCAACACTTCATGGTAAATTTGGTACTTAAGAACGTATTTGCAAATGAAATTGCTGAAGTTACTTTTGTCACCTCAAAAAAGTACAAAACACTCCAAAATTATGAATAGATTAGGCGATAAATAGGACAAAATGAGCTTCTTCCTGCCCAGAAACTAAAATCAAACATTTTCTTCTGATAATGAAACAATGAAATCTAATGCAACATAGCAAAATAATCTTAAAGAAACAAAATGTAAACTGTATTTATGAATCTAAGCAATGTGTCCATTCAGACTTAGTACAAAAAGAAAGTAGTATTACAGATATAAACACAGGTAGAGACCATTCAAGTATTACCCAAGGAGAAAGATGTCCAGTGAAAATCAGCATCAGAGCCCTTCCTGGAATGTACATCCCTACTCCTGAGATTCATGAAATAAATTGCTAAACCATGATACAATCAAAAATTCAAATTCTTTTCCCTCTCATTACAGACTCTTTACCATGTTACATGTTTAAAATTTAACTTCTGGAGTAGACATCAATTTTTAGTCTGTCCCAAACTCATCTCTTCTTCTGACCAGAACTCCATATTCCTTAAACCTTCTTCTTTAAGGAACCGTTTACCTTACCCCAATCACATGCTCATAGTAACTACCATATTTTTAAACACTCATTCACTAGTTGCAGTAGAAAACTATCGAAGACAGAGTAAAAGAATGGAGAAAATTAGTCCTGATAACATCATATGAGTCCTTGGAATAAGCTTTACCTGAAAAACAGTCGTGCCTCTTGGAGTTTTTAGTTATCTGAGGTATTTAATACCCTGTTTTGCTTATATCAATCTGAGCTTCATTTTGTGAGGCTTGTAATCTGAGTCTTAATGGATACAAGGCATCAATATGTAAAGTATAGGGGCTATACCATCTCTAAGCTATTTATAACAAAGAAACAATGAATTGCTTCTGACTTAAAAAAATTAATCTAAACATAACCAACACAGGACTCCAGTTAATAAAGCAATAAAGTTTAATCCTCAAGTCCATCAATGTCTACAATCGTCAAATGAAAAGAACACATTCCTTTCAAACAATGATCTTTGTTTTTATAAACTGTGAATTATTACTAGAGAAAACTCTTATCTGTTTAATTTACTAAGTTAGAGAAAGTGGAGGTGACTTTCATTTTATCTTATCTTAATTTACATAGTGATATAATAGTTTGGCTTCCATCAAATAAGCCTATGAAAAGTCTTTGAATTTGACTGATGGGCAACCATCCTGTAACTCAAGGTGGCTTCCAGAATAGCTGAAAGATCCTAAGTGTTGTCTTCAAAATACCTCTAGGCAATTAGAAAAGCAAACATTTCTGAAATTCAAGAATATTTCATTCCCTTTCCCACAAGACATTCCTCTTTTGCTGTTTTACTTTATAAGAAATTGACTCAAATTTCTCATTACTGAGTTACTTAAGCATTCATAAATGCAAGTCAGAGATAGAATAGATGATATTCAAAATTGGAATAAAATAAGCCAAATGAAATTTAGCTTAATTATGCATTAAAATGTGCTTATGAAGGCACAGTTCAAAAACAAAATAAATTATGTATGGAATTACTGCTTTGATGTCAAAACTAAAATGTCATATAGAGTCCACATATACAAAATCGTTAGAAAACACAGAAAAAAGAAAACAAGTTTGACTATTTTGACAAGGAGTATATTTTAAAATGTATAACTTTTATGAAATTTTGTCCAATGGCAATTGTTTCATTTGCCCACTTTCCTACTACAACTTGACTATTTAAGTCATTAACTACATAAATTGATTATTTGAGGTGACATATCATGATTTTAAATCACTATTCTATAAACCTTGGGGAACAGGAAATGTTTATATAATCCTTTAAAAAATCCTGTGCATAATAAAACATAATAATATAAATAACAGGTCATACTAAAAATTTTATATAATGTAACAATCCACCTGATACAGATAGGAATAGAAATATTTGGAGAAGTCTATAGCAAAATAATGTGCACTTACAGTGTTCCTCAGTCAAGGTATCAGTGGATGTAACATTTTATCTATATCATAAGAGATCATGAGGCAAACCTGATGGATAAATGTCTTTAAGCAGTTGTTCTCAATGGAGGAAATGATCTCCACTGGGAACACTTGTCCATGTCTGGAGATAAGTTTGGTTGTCACAATTGGGAGATTACCATTGACATATAGTAGGTAGAAGACAAGGATACTGCTAAACATCCTGCAATGTATAAGACAGCCCCACAAAACAAGAAATACCTGGGCCAAAAGGTCAATAAGGGTAAAGCTCAGAAACCCGGGGCTACAGAAAACATAGGGAGAAATAAATGAATATTTTTAAGGAATCAATAATCTGCTAGTTACCTATTAGTTATCTACTAATTACAATAAATTTAGCAGCTTAAAGCAACATGTATCTCAGTGAATTTCAGCGGATCAGGAATCCAGACACAGACTACCTAGGTCTTCTGCTTAGGGATTACAATTGAGTCACAGGGCTGTCAGCATACCCTCCCTTCCAGGAAAGCAAAAAGCAATTTAATTCATGAAAAGTATTCTTATTCATAAACTTCACTTAATATCTCTAGAAATTGTACTATGAATATACAGAAAATGATGAAACATTCAATTAGGAAAATCTACCAAATCTCATTGAGAAATGCAAAATCTGTAGTATTTGAGTCATGATTTATTCCACTTCCTCCACACTACCTCTATATTATAGAAGCTCTATTCCAAGTACTATATTCCAGATAGGTGCAGCCAAAAAGATGGAAATTCTGTCTTCTCCAACACCTAGTCAGAGAATAGAGGGATAGGCTCCAGTGTTCTTCTCCACTTGACTCATCAGTACAGCTTTATCCAGGAGTGTGTCAAAGAGTGGCATATCTCCATGCCCCTAAACACAGAGTGGAAGCTCTATTCTAGGCATGGCAGACTCAGATGACCCTCAACCCAGCCTGCTCAAAGAGCAGAGATTCCACAAAGGAAGGGCAAGTTAAGAAGACCTAGACTATGACTTTTGCCTTGTGCCCATTCAAAGAGTAGATGTGTCATTTTATTAAGTGCAGGCTCCAAGCCACAGTACAATGGAGCAAGGGGTTTTGCCCAAATGGAAAGGCAGGCCTTAAAGATAAAAAGCACTAGCACTCTGCCTAAAAGGACTTATAAATAACATATTTTTAAAAGCTTGTGAAAAATACATGTGGCTTTCAACTCAGTCTAGAAAGCTGAAAAGGGTCTGAGTGACTGCTTTACTCAAAAAAAGGAACCCAGAATGCCTTATACTTCCCTCAAAGTCCCAAACCCAAGCCGCTATGGCATAGCAATTGCCAAACTCCATTCATAACCAAGCATTACAAGGCAGGCTGGACTGGGAGGACAAAAGACAGCAGAGATTGTACAAATGCAACCAATTGGCTAATCTTCTTTGCAAGATTTTTCTTATTCACACTGTTTTCGTTTTCATTTGTTGCCAAAATTTTAAAATATTTTATATATAATTCTGGATTCCAAGCTTTTATTTATATATAACATGGCTATGCTATGTAAATAATCAGCCACATCTGTACAGCCTTTCCTTTATGTACATACTTTCCTTTATGCTACTTGCTATATTCCCTGTGATGCATTGTATGTTATATTTTGTAACCTAATCATGCTTCCTACTTTTCCCATGAATCAGTTGACTTTGTGGCTTTTGACCAACTTCTAATAAAAGTTATACTATCATCAAGCTGACTGTTGCTAAGCAAGTCAGTAAATCTTTTTTGGACTTAGTGTCTTCATTTGACTTTACAGGAAAGGAGCTAAAGACACAGCCTTACCTCTGGGTCCTTCTAACTTTAATTTGGTTATGATATTTAGAAGTGGACTGTCTGCTAAAGCTTTTATTATCAGCAAAATCTTGACTATCATCATTAAATTACATTTTTAAATAATTTTATTTGTGTACCTTGTGACAAGAAAAGAATTCACTAATCTAGGAGCACTGAAAAGAAATAGACTTCAATCTTAGGGACCTCAGAAGGGCTTATCTCAGGAAAGACTTGACTTGGAAACATTTTACTGAATGAGCAGCATCTCTGAATACCTGGGGACTGTTGACTTTAATTAGATTACAACAGGTATTGGCCATTATCTATTTAAAGCCTAAAAACGAAAAGAGAAAGGTGGGGGCACACTCCTTTTCTTCAATTAAATCTTCTATACAACTGATTTAGGAAGTGATTTTCCCAGGAGTCACTCCAACCCTCTTTGCCATTACTGCTCTTCCACATTTTGTAACCTGGGTTTTTTTAAACAGTTATTTCAAAAAAAGGTTACTGGAAAAGCACTGAGTAATTTTCTTGCTAGTATCTGCTACTTTACATCATGTTCCCAAGGTAAGCTCTTTGCTTTCTGGATCATATTAGTATCTGCTGGAATTGTATAGAAAACAAAGTTAAGATTTTACAAAAACTAAAATACTGAATGAGCAAATTGATCAGTATAATAATTTTTCTACCTTCACTTGTCATCACAGAAGTACCTTTTTATTTCTCCAAGTTTGAAGTCTGAAGGCCTTGCCACTCGGTGCAGTTTGTGAGCCAGCAATTTCTACTTTGCCCAAGAATCTGTGAAAAGCAGAATTTGAGACACTACCCCAGACATCCTGCAGTAGAAACCAAAGTTTAACAAACCCCCTAGGTGATTTATGTGCAGAATACACTTTGAGAATGCTATGGTTTGAATGTGTCTCCCAAACTCACATGTTAATCCCCAATGCAACAGTGTTGGGAATTAGGAACTCATGAGAAGTAATTAGGCCACAGGCTCTGCCTCATAAATGCATTAATGCTATTACACTAACAGTGGGTTCCTTACTAAAAGAGCTTGGCCTCTTTCTTTCTCTCTCTCTTTCTCTCTTCCACCTTCCACCATTGGACAATGCAGAAGGAAGGCCTTCACCAGATACTGGCTTCTAATCTTGGACATCTCAGTCCCTAAAATTAAAGCCAATATGTGCCTGTACATTATAAATCACTCGGTCTTGGGTGTTATATTATAGCAACACAAATTGGATTAACACAGCAAAGTACTGGGCTGGGGAACAACAGGAGAAGAATATATAGATCTGAGCTCTAACCCTGATTCTGCTCATTATTATTATTATGCATCTTAGATTTCCCCTCCATTTCTTATCTATGAAGTAAGATTAAACAATTTTTAAAAATCAAGAATGTTCTGCAATTCTGATTACTTATTAACATCTGAAAACCCTGGCACAGAGTAAACCTTCAAAAGCATTTGTCAAGTCCAGTTTTAAAAAAAAATAGATCCATTTAGTAACCCCTAAAAAATTTTGACTCTACTTTAAAATTACTGAAATATTGTTTTACAAATTGATTTTTTACCATGAGCAGAATCTGTTCATTCTGATTAAGAAATGGAACTATTTTATTTAATGTCTTTTCTTAAATTCTCAAATGGAGATTAAGGAAAAAATTATTTCCTTCAGTTCCCTAATTCCTTCTTTTTTTTTTTTTTCTTGCCAGGCAGAGTTAGACAGTGAGAGAGACAGAGAGAGAGTTATAGACAATGAGAGAGAGACAGAGAGAAAGGTCTTTCTTCCATTGGTTCACTCCCCTAATGGCCGCTACAGCCTCTGCTGTGCCGATCCGAAGCCAGGAGCCAGGTACTTCCTCCTGGTCTCCCATGCGGGTACAGGGACCCAAGCACTTGGACCATCCTCTGCTGCCCTCCCAGGCCACAGAGAGCTGGACTGGAAGAGGAGCCACCGGGACTAGTACCCAGAGCCCCAACCTGGACTAGAACCTTGGGTGCCAGTGCTGCAGGAGGAGGATTAGCCTACTGAGCCGCAGCGTCAGCTCCTAACTCCTTCTAACACCCTTCCTCCAAACATAAACAAGGGAGAGCCCTAAAGAGAGCAAAATTTAATGAACACTGCAGTGATTTTTCAGGATTTCCTATTGAATGTAAATAAACTCCTTCAAAGTTCCACAACTGGTCTCAAGGAGACCCCACTAGCAAATGGTTAAATGACAGTAAGTCACATAGAGCAAACTGTCCATAGCCCAGGTGGAATGTCTGTATAAAACCATTGAGCTGTTCAAAGAGAGATGGCAGTAAAATTACCAGGGGGCAAGAAGCTCACTAAATTAGTCTAGGCAGAGAGCAGTAATAAATGACATTGCAAAGAAACCTTGGAATTAAATGGCTAGAGTATGAGATGTAGGCGATCAGCAACCCCAAGGAGTATCTGATGTGAAATCCTTTGACTAAACGGGTACTTCCAGTTTTAAAGCATGGACCAAAGCTATAAGCTATAAAATAGTGAATCATACTTGTAATGTGAAAGAAATTGCTCTTCCAATTTTGGTTAACAATAGATTTTTATATAAATCATGATTTTTACAAGATTAGGATTTTTAAAATTCTTTTTATAAGTTATAGTTTAACTCAACTGACTCCATAGTTCTCAATTGCTTGTGGCAACATGGTGGAAATACAGCCACTTCAATGCTTTTTCACAGTCCTAGATTAATAGCCACTATCATCCAAAAAGTATGGATTTCAAGCTTTCCAGTGTCTCATATATCTCAAGGTGGATAGGGACTATCTCCCAACGAATTTGCACAGCCTCCTGTGCGTGTATTGAACATATGCTCAGGCTCTTATTATTCCTCTTGGCTAATTCTGCTTGGCATGAAACCACTATGTGGTAATGGCCCTTAACATCCCTTAGAGTGTATAGTTCTTCAAATTCTGCTGCTTGGGAAGACATCCTACCTGTTGCCAATTTCCTGTCATAAATACCCTGCAACTCTATTCTGGTCACCAACACATTGGTATTAATCCCATCCTTGAAACCCTCAGTCCTCACCTTTCTCTGACTGGTGGAGAAATGACTTCTACTTTTTCATTCTTTTCATTAAAGGCAAAGGGATTCCCACAGCAGAAATATTTGGATTCACAGTGATAAAGCAGTCTCAACTTTTGTATTCGACCCTCTCTTCTCCAAGGTCATAAGCGCCAATAGGAGTCTGCGCTGGGTAAACTTGAAAACAGCTTCATATTTGTATCATACACTAATTGTCTCTTTTCATTGTGACCTTCTTTCATTAACTATAATAATTCTCTTCTCTTAGGAGTGCTTTGATCTCTTATCTCACTATGGTTTCCTTCAAAGACCCCTAATGAAGCCATTTTTCATCCTTCATAAATGTCAGTCTGACCCAAATCCTAGGCAAAGATGAGGATGGGATTGGAAGACTGGGAGCAAAGCAATACCTCCACATGCTCAAGTCTTGAGTTTGCGAACCTGAATTTTAAAACTAATTAATAGCACATTTTGAAATATTAGAGACATAACTTTATATTAACAATAATTTAGTCAGCATTTTGTATGCAAATATTTACTTAAATACTGAGAGGGCTTGTCCAGGATAAATCTCAATATTATTTGGTAAAAATGTGAAGGTAAGATACAAACTCAGTAACCACAGATTACAAAGTTCATATCAACCATTAAATCTACTTTCAAATTAATATAATGTAGTCACTAGTCTTAAAATTTAAACAGTATACATTTTTAAATGAAGGTATATTGGAGAATACAAGGCCAACTACTTTATTTCAGAGATAAAGAAATTAAGACTCAAAGGTAAAATGACTTCCAAATTCATCAGGAATGAGCTCAAACTAAAAGTTGATTCTCCATTATGTTCTCTTTCCTTTACATCCATTATCTTATAAGGATAAACTTGTGATGTTAAAGTATTTTGTCACAATTATTCATTCATTTAGTCAGCAATTATTAAACATCTACAGCATTCCAGGTAATGTGAAAAAGCTATCTATCAAGAGAAGAAACCATAGTTCAAAACTCCAATCTCCAAAACTGATGTGTACTCTTATGCAAATGTCACCATCTTCATTTTAAAAAGAAGGGTTATGTTAAGTCATTTACAAGATCTCCCTCAGTTCTCAGCTTCCATAATTCAATTAAGCAATTAAAACAAATAATGAGTGAAGATTTAAAATTTCATACATACCTTACCTGAAATCAAATGTAAGATGTTCACTTGGCAGATTTAGGTCAAAGGATAACATCTGGTGAATAACTGTTTTGTAAAAGAAGAGACCATGATGGATCACTACGTGTCACTATGGCCAAACACATCAAACTACTAACAACTTAGGTTAAAAGTATAACGCATGACTTATATATTTAATACTATATTCTTAGTATCTTGGAAAATACAGTGATTTTATCTATGTTTTTCTTTTTAAAAAAGTTGTTTGATAAACTTAAACATTTAGAATTAAGTCCCCAATACATTTTATAAAGAATCTCCAAGGAACATCATAAATTAAATTTGGCACTTCATTTGAAGGGGGTTCATTTAATAGACAATCTCTAAAGGCAATTCAGTTTTTATTTCTTATCCAAGTAGAGTTGAATGGGGGGGGGGGGCGCAGAGTATAGAATTCATTAATATTTCAAGAAATATTGGAAGTTTAGGTTTTTAAAATAAGTCCAAATATGTTACTAATCAGTCCCTATAGATAAATAAAATGGGTTGCCTTCTTAAAATTATTATAGTTAAATAAAACAGTAACCAGGATTTTTTTACAAAATCATTGTGGTTCTTGGCTAACCAAATCTTTTTTGTTACAAATGGAAAAGCATGTCTCAGGGAGCTATGTCTCAGACACTTCAGAGCAAGTGCTCAGATTACGAATTCAATTTTCCAGCACAGGCAGTCAAAACCAAAATTAACATTTGGGATTGCATCAAATTGAGAAGTTTCTGTACTTCAAAAGAAACAGTCAGGAAAGTGAAGAGGCAACCAACAGAATGGGAAAAAATATTCGCAAACTATACTACAGATAAAGGATTAATAACCAGAATCTACAAAGAAATCAAGAAAATCCACAACAACAAAACAAACAACCCAATCAAGAGATGGGCCAAGGACCTCAATAGACATTTTTCGAAAGAGGAAATCCAAATGGCAAACAGACACATGAAAAAATGTTCAAGATCACTAGCAATCAGAGAAATGCAAATCAAAACCACAATGAGGTTCCATCTCACCCCGGTGAGAATGGCTCACATTCAGAAATCTACCAACAACAGATGCTCGTGAGGATGTGGGGAAAAAGGGACACTAACCCACTCTTGGTGGGAATGCAAACTGATTAAGCCACTATGGAAGTCTGTCTGGAGATTCCTGAGAAACCTGAACATAACCCTACCATACAACCCAGCCATCCCACTCCTTGGAATTTACCCAAAGGAAATTAATTTGGCAAATAAAAAAGCCATCTGCACATTAATGTTTATTGCAGCTCAATTCACAATAGCTAAGACCTGGAACCAACCCAAATGCCCATCAACAGTAGACTGGATAAAGAAATTATGGGACATGTACTCCATAGAATACTATACAGCAGTAAGAAACAACGAAACCCAGTCATTTGCAACAAGATGGAGCAGTCTGGAAAACATCATGCTGAGTGAATTAAGCCAGTCCCAAAGAGAAAAATATCATTTGTTTTCCCTGATTGGTGACAACTGAGCGCCAAAGGGGAAACCTGTTAAGTGAAATGGACACTATAAGCAACAATGAACTGATCAGCTCCTGTCCTGACTTTAGATGTACAATGTAATACTTTATCCTTTTTAGTATTTGTTGTTGGTGTTGTTGTTCTAGTACTAGTGGTTGAACTCAGTAATTAACACACAATTATTCTTAGGTGTTTAAATTTTAACTGAAAAGTGATCCCTGTTAAATCTAAGAGTGGAAAAAGAGAGGGAGGAGATGAACAATTTGGAACATGCTCAATCGGACTGGCCGCAAATGGTGGAGTTAGAAATGTGCCAGGGGATTCCAACACAATCCCATCAAGATGGCATGTACCAATGCCATCGCACTAGTCCAAGTGATCAATTTCAGCTCACAATTGATAGCTCTGATAGGTCTAAGAGTCAAAGAGATCACACAAACAAGACAAGTATCTGCTAATACTAACTGATAGAATCAAAAAGGGAGAGAAAGATCCAACATGGGAAGTGGGATACACAGCAGACTCATAGGATGGCAGATGTCCTAAACAACACTCTGGCCTCAGAATCAGCCCTCAAGGCATTCAGATCTGGCTGAAGAGCCCATGAGAGTATAGCAGGCATGGAAAGCCAAGATATCATGGAAAAAAAAAGACCTAAATGAATGATCTCTGTGAGTGAGATCCCAGTGGAAAGAACGGGGCCATCAAAGAAGGAGGTACCCTTCTCCGAAGGGAGGAGAGAACTTCCACTTTGACTATGACCCTATCGGAATAAGATCAAAGTCAGCGAACTCTAAAGGCTTCCATAGCCCTGGCAACTCATGACTAGAGCCTAGGGAGATTACTGACGCCATGAATAGGAGTGTCAAATTGTTAAATCAGCAACAGGAGTCACTGTGTACTTACACCCCATGTGGGATCTGTCCCTAATGTGTCGTCTAAAGCCAAGTGATGCTATGACTGGTACTGAAACAGTATTTTTATACTTTGCGTTTCTGTGTGGGCACAAACTGATGAGGTCTTTACTAATTACATACTGAAGTGATCTTCTGTATATAAAGAGAATTGGAAATGAAAAAAAAAAAAAACAACCTGGTGTTAAAATGGAAATGGCATAGAAAATTAATTAATTTGAAAAAAAAATTATGTAGGATCTCTGTCTTTAATGTGCTGTACATTGCTATTTAATGCTATAATTAGTAATCCAATGGTAGTTTTTTCACTTTATGTTGCTATATGGGCAAAATGTTGAAATCTTTACCTAATATATACTAAACTGATCTTCTGTATACAAAGAGAATTGAAAATGAATCTTTACATGAATGGAAGGGGAAAGGGAGCGGGAAAGGGGAGGGTTGCGGGCGGGAGGGAAGTTATGGGAGGGGGGAAGCCATTGTAACCCATAAGCTATACTTTGGAAATTTATATTCATTAAATAAAAGTTTAATAAAAAAAAAAGAATTCAATTTTCCTCTATCTCTAATGTTTTTCTAAAAATTTAAATTTGAAACACAATAAAATAAACTACCAATTTATAGTATACAATTTGATCAGTTTTAACATGTATATGTTCATTATCACAATCAAGACATTTTCTATCACCTAAAAATGTTTCATCAAGATTTTTATTCTATCCCTTCCTCTATCCTATCCTCAGACTGCCACTGATTTGTTTTGTCACTGTAGATTATTTTGCACCTTCTAGAATTTTGTATAAATGAAGTCATGCAGTATTTGGTACCCTTTTTGGCCTAAATGCACTCCACATAATAGTTTTGAGACTAAGCTATATTTTTATATGTATCAATGTTCATTTCTTTTTATTATTGAGCAGTATTGCACCATATGGATATATCACATGCTGTTTATTCAGTTACCCACTGATGGTCTTTTACATTATTTTCAGTTCTAGGATACCATAAGTAAAGTTGCTATAAACATTAATATGCAGATTTTTGAGTATTTGTTTTTGTTCTGATAAGTAAATATCTAGTAACAGAATGAGTCAAATAATGGATATATATTCAACTTGAAAACCGTCAATTTTCCAAAATGGATAGACCTTTTTACATTTCCATCATCATGACAGTCTAGTTATTCTACTAAAACTTAGCAAAACTTGCCATGGTGCATTTTTTTTATTTTTGTTATTGTTTTTTATTTGATTTTAATCATTTTAAGGATATGCCATTCCAATAATTATTATATTATTTTAACCTCTTGGATTTTCTTTCTTTAAATATTTTGCTTAAGAATAATTCTAAATTTTCTTCTGGTTTTTTGAAGATTTATTTATTTATTTGGAAGTCAGAGTTACAGAAAGAGAGAGGGAAAGAGAAAGGGAGATATTTTCCATTCACTGATCTGTTCCACAGATAGTTGCCACAGCCAGCACTGGGCAAGGCCAACACCAGAAGCCAGGAGCTACATATGGATCTCCCACACAGGTGGAAGAGGCCAAAGCACTTGGGCTATCCTCTGCTGCTTTCCAGGGTGCATTAGCAGACAGCTGGGTAGAAAGTGGAGCAGCTGGACAGGAACTGGCACCCAAATGGAATGCCGGGGTCACAGGTGGTGGCTTTACCCATTACAGCACAACACCAGCCACCAAAACTTTCAAAATAAAAATTGTGAAGTAGTAACATAAAGAATTCCCATATACCACTCACACCCTTCCCCTATTATTAACATCTCATATTAGTTTATTTGTCACAATTAATGAACCACTTCCCAGGTTTCCCTATTTTTTCATCTTGGATTGTCTTGATAAAGTTTGGTTACTCTGCAAATTGGGAGAAAAGAATTGACATATAAGGATGTCATATATGACTGAAGAACAAGGACAATGGTGTTTTCTCACAAGTCATTATCACCACAATGGGTAATACTTTACTATCTGTACTTGATTAAAAAAAAAAGTGGCTTATGGGCCGGCACCACGGCTCAATAGGCTAATCCTCCGCCTTGCGGCGCTGGCACACCGGGTTCTAATCCCGGTTGGGGCGCCGGATTCTGTCCCGGTTGCCCCTCTTCCAGGCCAGCTCTCTGCTGTGGCCCGGGAGTGCAGTGGAGGATGGCCCAAGTCCTTGGGCCCTGCACCCACATGGGAGACCAGGAGAAGCACCTGGCTCCTGCCTTCAGATCAGTGCGGTGCACCGGCCGCAGCGCGCCGGCCGCAGTGGCCATTGGAGGGTGAACCAACAGTAAAGAGAGACCTTTCTCTCTCTCTCTCTCTCTCTCTCTCTCTCTCTTACTATCCACTCTGCCTGTCAAAAAAAAAAAATGGCTTATGATGTATGCTACTTCAATATCCTCACTCTTTTTCAAAAGTGTATTTTAAGTTTATTTTCCTTTAACCATTTTAACTTTTCTTTTACTAAAAAGAGTAGTCAAATGGTTGTAAACACAACTGTCTCAAGAACAAAAGCAGAATAAAAATAGTAGTAATCATTAAATAAATATAAGATAAGAAGACATTTCTTTCATCCCAATTTGTAAAGGTTATGGAAACCATAATGTCTAGGCATGGCAAGGGGTGGGTAAAATCTGCTCATTTAATACTCATGAAACAGATTTTTTAGAAAGTAATTTGACCTGAATCGTGTTCATATTATGTAACATAGTAATATCACTGCTAAAAATGTTAAAATAAATTAGCAGAACATGAACAAGTATTTATCTTGGAGGAGTTCACCATTACTTATAATACTAGGAAATTGGAGATGGCCTAATTTCAAAGAAAAAATGGAGTAACGACGAAATCAATTTGATACACCCATGTGATATTATGTTGCCAATAAAACCCATGGTTATGATGAATATTTACCCACATGAATAAGTGTTACTTATATAATGTTTAAGAATAAGACAAAAATATTCACAGCAGACTCATAGAATGGCAAATGCCCAAAACAGTACTCCTGCCTCAGAATCAACCCTTGGGACATTCGGATCTGGCTAAAAGGTCCAGGAGAGTCTCACAGGCATGGAAAGCCATGACACGATGGCAAAAAACAATCTAAATGAAAGACCCTGGTGAACAAGACCCCAGCAGAAGGAACAGGCCATCAAGGAGAGAGGCGCCTTTCTCTGAAGGGAGGAAGGAACCTCCACTGTGACACGGCCTTGACTAAACAAGTTCAGAGTCGGTGAACTCAAGGGACTTCCATAGCCTAGACAGCTCATAGCAAGAGTCTCGGGTGATTGCTGACGTCACAAATAAGAGTGCCAATTGTTAAATCAACAACGGGAGTCACTGGGTACATGCTCCCCACGTAGGATCTCTGTCCTTAATGTGTTGTACTATGAAACTTAAAAACACTACTAGTCGAACAATACCCTATACCTTGTGCGGTTGTGTGAATGCAGCCTGTTGAAATCCTTGCTTAGTATATACTAAGTTGATCTTCAGTATATGAAGGTAATTGAAAATGAAACTCGATAAAGGGCGGGATGGGAGAGGGAGAGGGGAGGGCCACGGGAGGGAGGGAGGTTGGGGGGAGGAAGCCACAACAATACAAAAGTTGCACTTTGTAAATTCACATTTATGAAATAAAAAATAAAAATAAAAAAGAATAAGACAAATATATTATCACAGTTAAATATTAGAAAATAGTATACATTAGAAAGTAAGAAGGAAAGATATTAAAATGTTCACATTGGTAACTGTGCAGTTTACTCTGAGTTGGTAGATACCTGAATATTACTTAAGTATTTACTTATCAGTATTTACAAATTTAGTATTAGTACTTAGTAATCTGCAAGAAATACACCATGTATAGGTACTATATTAAAGCACACAGGTTTTATCAACTAATTATCTCTGATCAGGGAATATCCCTTAAATTAAATATGCAAGAATGAATAATATTCCAGATGGAAAATAAGAAGAAAGATATTGTTGGAGGAAGAAGTAACATAATAATATGTGCAGAGCCATGGAATTCAGTATTTAGTTCAATTAATGTTTGTTGAATAGAGTAATGAATGAACTGAAAAGAAATGTACTTTTTTTCACTCTGAATGCCCTTTGCCTTCTATATGTAAGTTACTAAAAGACTATTAATTCAACATAATGATATATTTCTGTCTTCATTCAGGCTGCTTTAATAAACTGCCTTACTTCACTGCTTAATTCTACCAAACTTTTAAAGAAAAACTAATTACATTTCTTCTCAAACGATTCAAAATATTTGAAAGGGAGAGAATCCTCCCAAATTCTTTCTATGAAGCCAGTGTCAACTTAATTAAAGACCAGAAAAAAATACAGTGAACTATAGATCAATATTTCCATATATATGAAATACATGAAATTTATTCACCTTACATAAATAAAAGAATAAAATAAATAAACTGCCTTAGAATGTGTAATTTATAAATAATGCCAATTTATTTCCATTAGATTTAGAGGCTGTCAAGTCTAAGACCAAGACACTAACAGGTTCGGTGTCTGGAGAAATCTTACTCTCCACTTTGTATATATCACCTTTGCCATATTCTTACATGGCAGAAGGAACAGGGGCCTTTCCCTCAACCTATTTTATACATGACCTCATCCATGAGCTCAAAGCCCTAACTCTTTCATCACTTCCCAAAAGGCCCCACCTCTAAACATCATCACGTTAGGTATTGGGTTGAGACAGGAATTGCAGGGGACACCAACTTTCAGATCACAGGAGTTGAGGATTTCCAAATCGATTAATGTCATGTTGCATTTTTATGACTTGGCTTTTTAAAATCATCTGATTCTTTAACCTCATCAGTACTTGAACTCCACATGGTTGATGCAGAATCAGTTAATCTTGGAAGACCTCATAGAGAGTCAATGATTGTAGAGTATTAATTCTAATTTCTTAGCATATATTTTAAGGAATAGCAAACATTCAGGGGGCAGGCGCTGTGGCACAGTGGGTTAAAGCCCTGACCTGAGACATCAGCATCCCATATGGGTGCTGGTTCTAGTCCTGGCTGCTCCTCTTCCGATCCAGCTCTCTGCTATGGCCTGGGAAAGCAGTAGAAGATGGCCCAAGTCCTTAGGCCCCTGCACCCACATGGAAGACCCGGAGGAAGCTCCTGGCTCCAGATCAGCGCAGCTCTGGCTTTTGCGGCCATCTGGGGACTGAACCAGCAGATGGAAGACCTCTCTTTCTATCTCTACCTCTCTCTGTAACTCTGTCTTTCAAATAAATAAAATAAATCTTTAAAAAAAAGATTTATTTAAAAAAAAATTTAGGCACAAACCCCTCCTTCTATTTCCCAGTTATAAATTTTAAAAGTAAATTAAATTAATATGTGATACTTTTTCTTAAAAAAATAAAATTCCTATCACAAGAGATCTTTGAGGCCAGTGCCGCGGCTCACTAGACTAATCCTCCGCCTAGAGCGCCGGCATCCTGGGTTCTAGTCCCGGTTAGGGTGCCAGTTCTGTCCCGGTTGCCCCTCTTCCAGTCCAGCTCTCTGCTGTGGCCCAGGAAGGCTGTGGAGGATGGCCCAAGTGCTTGGGCCCTGCACCCGCATGGGAGACCAGGAAGAAGCCACCTGGCTCCTGGCTTCGGTTCGGCGCAGCGCACCAGTAGCAACACACCAGCCATGGCGGCCACTTGGGGGGTGAACCAACGGAAAAAGGAAGACCTCTCTCTCTCTCTCTCTCTCTCTCTCTCTCTTTCTCTCTCTCTCACTGTCTAACTCTGCCTGTTTAAAAAAAAAAAAAGAGAGAGAGATCTTTGATATACTTCAGGCTTCTTTCAAAAAGATTTCTTTGCTGTTCTTTATTCTTCTTAAAATAATAATGTGGGGGCTGGAACTGTGCATAAAAGGTTGAGCTGCTGCCTGCCGTGCCCAGCATCTCATATGAGTGTGCTGGTTTGTTTCCCAGCTGCTCCATTTCAGATCCAGCTCCTTGTTAATGAGCCTGGAAAGGCAGCAGAAAATAGCCCAAGTCCTTAAGCGCCTGCTCCCAATGTGGGAGACACAGAAGAAGCTCCTGGCTCCTGTTTTTGGTCTAGCCCAGCCCAGGCCATTACAGCCATTTGAGGAGCAAGCCAGCAGATGAAAGATCTCTCTCTCTCTCTCTCTCTCACTCTCTCTCTCTCACTCTCCCCTACTCCCTCTCCATCTTCTTTTCCCTCTCCCTCTTCTTGTCTCTCTGTAACTTTCCCTTTCAAAAAAGTAAATAAATCCTTGAAATAATAATAATAAAGGGATATATTGGCAATGTCTATTGCAAATTGATATTAAAATCTATAGTTATTTAATTCTTGAGTCATTATGTAATTTTTTATAGCTATAAAGATAGAAGTCCATCATCTTTTGTCAGCAACTATGAAATGGAATGTTTGGATAGAAGCTTGGTATTATTATCATCTAATGAAATTTAACAGGAAAAATGTCCATTGAAGGAAAAACAGAAAGATGTAATCTCATCATGGGCAAGATTTAAACTGAAACATTGATTTATTACTAAAATAATAGCAACTAAAAACTTCCTTTTCTAGCCATTTTACCCATTAGATATCCTAACATAGCTCTCCATATCAAGACAAGCAAACTTGTAAATAAAGCATACCCTTCCCTGTATGGAAGTTCCCCCAAAAAAACTGTGTTCCCAAAGATCTACCCTCTGAGATATTAGAGTGTGGAGAAATAAGGAGGTATTTCTGTTAGTTTTGGGGATGATTCTGGAACCAAAGAATATCTTTTAATAGTGTAAGTTATTTGCAGTTGTGGAATATTCAACCTCTGTCCAAAACAGCAGAGGTAGTCTTAGAGTTTGAATGACACGTCCATGCCAAGGGAAAACAGGATGGCTTTCTCCTCCATGCTATGGAAATGAAACTTTCGCAGTAGTCATGAGTGTGGAGAAAACTGAATGATCACATTCATGTGGCCAGTTACCCATGCAGACTTGAAGACTCACTACCAATGAAGTCAGCACTACATCAATAATTCAGATAGTAACTCAGAAAGAGCATAAATAAACAAACCTGTCATATTAAATCAATTAGACTCATTTAAATTTTATTGGTTTTGTCCTTCTGTTTGTATTTCATTTAGGGGTGTTTTTGTTTGTTATTTGCTTTATTGTTACATAAAATATTTATATCTGAAGAGTTTCTATTTAATTTTGTATTTGTGAAAGTTGTCAGAATCCTAATGGAATCTCCATTGTCATATCTGCCTAAACATAGCTAGCAGGTCATGAAAGGAAGGTCCTCATGCAGGATTATCCTGATCACAGGAACTAAGGCAATTTCACCAATCTCAGCTCTCTTAGAGAGTCACAAGGACTGCTAGCTAGAGACACAAAAACACTTGCCTGATACACTACACCCATTGATGACCTAACATCAATTCCTGCCCTATATAAGTCCCTTACTGCCAAAAAAAAACACCTTTTCTTAGGAAAGTCTGTCTCTTTAGATTTTGTTTTAGGTTGATGTTTCAACATATTGTAATGGTATTTTTAATTTTAAAAATTTTCTTTCTCCTTCAAAAGAAATATATGCATTCTGCAGCTTTGACAAGGACTGGCTTACCAGTTGGTTTCTTGTGTAGATCCACCCATAGGGCAGATCCGTAACCCTGGCCCGAGTATACTAACAGCTGTCTGCCACAGCAGTTGCTATGGCCATCACAAATTATTCTGGTTTCAACACAGATGTCTATCAACCTGATTTAAATGGTTCTGCCTTGAGGCAGGATTCTATTCTGATGAATAAAGTTTAATTACATATTACCAATCTTAAGATCAAAAGCATTAAAATATTAGCATTTTACTTTTTTGATTTAATTTTTTTACATTTTATTTGAATTGCAGAGAGACAGAGATCTTCCATCCACTGATTCACTTTTCCAATGCCTACAACAGCCAGGGCTTGACCAGGCTGAAGCCACAAGGCAGGAACATCATCCAGGTCTCCCATGTGGGCAACATGAATAAAACACTTGAGCCTCCCAGGATGCACATTAGTAGGAAGCTGGATAGGAAGCGAAATTGGCAGGCTCAAACAAGGCATTCTGCTATGGGATATGGGCATCCCCACAAGCTACTTAACTAGCACCAAATGCCGCTCCCAAATAACAGCATTTTCTGATTGTGTAACTTGCTACATTCTCAGACTTCTTTTCTTTCAAGAAGAGCCTGATGTAAATCAAAATGAATGCATCAAGACACGCTTCTTTTGAAGGTAACTAATCTTCTTCAGTGATATCCTGCCTTGAACCAATGCCATCTAGTCAATTTAGAATTGAAAAGTAAAGGACTGTTTAAAAATAAATTAATGTGATGGAAAAAAGCAACTATTGGAATAAATGTTAATATAGTATAAATTAATGAAGAAATCCAGAAGGAATATGAAATTGGACAATAAAAGTGAGACACTTTCTTGGGGAACAACTTAACCATTGACCATGGAGACCTTCTTCTTGATAGATGGGAAATTAATCAATTAATATTTTGTATGAGGCACTGCAAGAAAGATTCAGAGCTCCCAGACACAAACATCACTCAGAACAGTTTTTCAATAAAGCCCCTTTCACTTTTCATTCAGTACAGTATTAAGAAGTGATCAAATGTAACCTACAAGGTGGGCATTGTGTTGCAGTGGGATAACCGCTGCTTGTGACACCAACATCCATTAAAGGAGTGTCAGTTTGAGTCCTGGCTACACAGCTTCTAATCCAGCCCCTTGATAATGTGTTTGGGAAGGCAATGAAGACAACCCAAATGCTTGGGCATTTGACACCCACATGGGAGACCAGGATGAAGTTCCTGGCTCCTGGCTTCAGCCTAGCCCAATGGACATTTTTTTTTTTTTTTGACAGGCAAATTGGACAGTGAGAGAGAGAGAGACAGAGAGAAAGGTCTTCCTTTTTTGCCGTTGGTTCACCCTCCCAATGGCCGCTGTGGCCGGCGTGCTGTGGCAGGCACACCGCGCTGATTCGAAGCCAGGAGCCAGGTGCTTCTCCTGGTCTCCCATGCGGGTGCAGGGCCCATGGACTCTGGCCATCCTCCACTGCACTCCCAGGCCACAGCAGAGAGCTGAAGTGGAAGAGGAGCAACCGGGACAGAATCCGGCACCCTGACCCGGACTAGAACCCGGGGTGATGGCATCGCAGGCGGAGGATTAACCTAGTGAGCCACGGCGCCGGCCACCCAATGGACATTTGAGCTCCAGGGTATATTGAGGATAAAAAATGTGTATGTTTGTGTGCATGTGTGTGTGTTCTTGTGTCTCATCTCTCCCATCACTCTGCCTTTCAAATAAATAAACAAATGTTGTAGAAAATAATACACTGCTTCCACAGCCCTTTCTTGTGAGATCCCCTTTCCTGTATTGTTTAAAATGTCCCAACAGTGATGACCCCTACACCCAGCACACACATCTAATTGTAAGAGAGGCAGAAAGACAAGGATTTGTCGATGGTCATTGCTTCCTCGGGGCTGAGGTGATCTGTCTCCCTCTCTCATTTGGAACACAATATCCCAACGCTACTTTTCCAGTCTGATTTCAGGCCCTAAAATGTCCATTCCACTTTCCTCTGATAAAAATATCTCAAAGTAGCAAAGACAAGAAAATCCTCACAATGTAAGGCAAGATATGAGTAGTATGAAGGACACTTCATGTTCTTGTTTCTTCCCAGGTTTAGTGTTTACAATTTATCTCAAGATGATGGGAACCCCCCAAACTCTGAGGGCAGTAACTCATTGTCCACTTCGTTTTTAGAAGAAGGAAGGAGAATCCCTAAAGAGCCAACTGCAGCATGTTCTGAGAAACAAAATATTCTAAGACTTCCCTGGCATGACACTAAAGAGCTGAGGCTTAAAAAGAAGATACATATCCACAAGAGAGAAGATATGATACCTTGTTCTACGGAAAACAGCTGACTAAAATTATAGTAAATGGTAAAATATTCCCGAGGTCCTGCGACACTAAAGTTATACATTTTTTCATCCATTCAATAACAATTCATGAGTCTGGTGTTGTGGTGCTGTAGGTTAAGCAACCACTTGTGATGCTGGCATCCCAGTTTGGATTTTAGGTTTGAAGTAGTTTGTCTACTTCCAGTCCAGCTCCCTGCTAATGCGTCTGCGAAAGCATCAGAAGATGGTCCAAATACTTGGGACCCTACTACCTACATGGGAGACCCAGATGGATTTCCTGGCTCTGGGCTTCAACCTAGCTCAGCTATGACTGTTGTGGGCATCTGGGAAGTAAACCAGTGGATGGGAGATATCTCTCTCCTCTCTTTTTCAAGTAAATAAAAGTATGAATCTTTTGAAAAATAATAAAAAGTATAAGAAATTATTATATGAAGTAACTACATTAATATAAATAATATTCATTGAACACTTTTCATATGCCAGATATTACACTAGATATTTTACACATTATCTCAAAGATATTATGAATTAAGTATTGTTTTACACTCTATATGAAAAAAACACAGGAAGCTAAGGAGGTTAAGTAACTTCTTCAAGTTCAGAGTTGGCAGTGCTGGGATTTGAATTTACATCTGAATCTATTTTCTTTCTATTACACCACAAGAACCACTTAAAAGCATTTGAAGATTGAAAGGATGTAAATATTTAGAATCCATAACAATGTACAAATCAATACTCTGTTAAAGTAAATATGAATCATTTTTAAGTTAGTCATCTAAATTTCATTTGAGGTCAAAAGCATAAATATTAAAGTATTTTTGCTGTTGACAGCAACATTTCCCAATCTCATGTGCAGCTCTTGCCAACAGCTAACATCATGATAGATTTTATAGGAGTAACAGAAAAACTATCAATGCTTTGGTCACTGTGGAAATTTTCCTGCTGGCTCCACTTTGGCAAGTTTTGAAATTGGAGTTCCTTCTCTAAAAAATTCTGAAGCCTACACAATACTCACAATGGAATTCTTTTCTATATGTTTGCCAAATAACAGCCAGGAGTTGTACCGACTCAGTTTTCCTATTTTGATTTCCATGGTAGTGGACTTGTACACAATCATTTCAAAAAACATTTGATTATGAGGGCAGACATATAGACAAGAGGTAAGGGTATCAGAAAAGAGCCTTAGTCACATATCAGGGAGCCTGGGCTCAATGCCCAGCTTCAGCTCCTGATTTCAACTTTGTGGTAATGTGGACCCCCAGAGTCAGGGGTAATGACTCAGGTAATTGGACTCCTGTCATTCATGTGGGAAAGCTGGATTGAGTCCCCACTTCAGTCCCAGTTGCTGGAGATCTTTAGACAATGAACCAACAAGTGGAAAACCCTCTCTCCCTTCTCTGTCTCAAATAATTTTTTAAATTTGGTTATTAATCTATTTATATAATAAACTTGCATTGAGTCTCTGTTAATATAATCCACATGACAGAGAATTTTGTTCATTTCTTTTAAAATGATCTCATATATCTGAAGAAAATATAACCAGTAGTAGTTGCATGTCTACCTTGAGCAACTACAGCATATTTAGCACCATCTCTATAACTCAGTTTCCATCAGTGCTATAAGGAACACATGCAAACAGAATCTCTAACTATTCCCAGGTTGTCTGGGTAACTCAGACCTTACCAGGAGGTTTTTTTTCCATTGTTTTTTTAACTCCGGCCTCGTGTATATACCTTGCATACAGCCTGTGTTACAGTAACAAGTTAATTGGGTAATTGAGCTCTCTGTTGTTTCAATTCCTTCAGGAGCTTCCTTTAAAAAAAATGCAGCCTGTGGATCGCAGGCCCTGATTCTACTCTTGATAATACATCAAACCCGCCATCTGATTTTTCAAACAAGCTATAGTAACTGACTGCTTCCCTGGGCATTGGCGGAGCTGAATGGATCCCTGAGGTGTTAAGGGATGGCACCAGATGTTCCTTAGTATAGCACTAGTGGCTTTCAGCTCATTTCTAAAAACAATGGAAAACAGAACAAGCCCTATAGACCCAGCTTCCCACCAGGCAGCACATGATGAGCAAACAACCGCTGAGAGGCAGTGCTGGGATGTTCTGCAAAACTAGAAACTATGGAGAAGGTAAAAAAAAAAAAAAAAAAGAAGAAGAAGAAGAAGAAAAAGAAAAAGAAGAAAAAGAACCAGAGCCCTACTGCCACAATGGATTCAGAGTTTCCAGCAAGCATAGCAGAGTCCAGGGATTAGATGAGCCATCTAGTGGGCAGACTGGTAGACAAAGCTGACTTTGGGCAGTGAAAGGAAATACCACCATCACAATGCACCTGGTATCCTAGAAAGCCCGACAGATGAAGAGTGAAGGCAAGTGGTGCAGGTGGAGGCTGCAGTTAGCCTCACCCTCTTCTGTGAACAGGTGGATCATACTTACAGAGAGACTGATGGCAGTGGACTTCATGGAAGTCTGCAGCCAAGTAAAGTCTTACTCTGGGTTTGAGAAAAGAATACCAGACACTAGAGGCAGTAACCACAAATAGCACACAAGGTCAGAGCAGGACACAGCAAGGTTAGACCAATGTTGAGTCTGATAGTCACGGAATTTCCCAGAAAGAGCTCTTAAAATCACCCTGCTGCTCATTCCTTATACCAGTCCTCAGATTCTGTGAAACTGATGACTGCCTTTTGCTCAGAGAAAATCCATTATATTCTATTTTAAACTCTTTCCCTTAACTCCTAAGCTATCTGTAGCCAATATTTTTCAAACTGTTCTACAGATGACTCCTTTGAATAAGACTGAATGGACACAATGAAGCTTAGTGACAAGATCACTTAAAACTTACCTCAGTAGTCCAGTGATCAGTATAGACCCTTAGATCATTTGGCCCCTCCTCTGTTTTACACACTAAGCACCAGGTGAAGGGAGAATGAGTGACTTCCTTGTCACAGCACAACTAGGCAGAGGCAGCAATCGGACTAGACTGTATGCCATGAACTCACGAGCAATTCAATGTCATTGCCCTGCACAGTGCTGATTCTATTATAATATGAACATATTTTGCTTTTCTTTATTACAGTTTCCTATGTTCATGAATTAATATTCAATAATAATAATATTCATGAAATATTTTCCCAGGGTGTATTTTCCAAATAACTTGCTTATTGAATCTGTCACTGAAGTGACTATCTTATTTGTTGGACTTCTGAGTTTGGTTTGTCAAAACAATAATACAAATAAAAACAAAAATTCCATGCCTAATAAATTTATATATTACTGAGACTGTCTCAAAAAATGTCAGTACAATTTGTGTATGATAATCACCGTCAATGATGAACAATAGCACTACAAAAATTTTTAAGTGCCATATTGATTGGGATACGAAATTTGATAGGATACAGAAAACAAAAAATTCATATTAAAATAAAGATCCAAGGGCAGGTCCTTAGCCTAGCAGTGAAGACAATGGTTAAGATGTCAATGTGGCTTCCATAGCCTTGGCAGCTCATGACAAGAGCATCGGGTGATTACTGATGTCATAAGTAAGAGTGTCAGTTGTTAAATCAACAACTGGAGTCACTGTACACTTACTCCCCATGTAGGATCTCTGTCCTTAATGTGTTGTACTATGAGAATTAATGGTAAAACTACTTCTTCAAACAGTACTTTATACCTTGTGTGTCTGTGTGGGTGCAAACTGTTGAAATCTTTACTTAGTATATATTAAGTGGATCTTCTGTATATAAAGATAATTAAAAATGAATCTTAATGAAGAATGGGATGGGAGAGGGAGTAGGAGATGGAATGGTTTGTGGGTGGGAAGGTGGTTATGGGGTACTTTCGAAATTTATATTTATTAAATAAAAATTTTTTTTTAAAAAAAAGATGTCAATATCCCACATCAAAGTGCCTGGGTTTAATTCCTGGTTGTGGTTCCCAATTCCCACCAATATAGACCTTTGGAGGTGATGGTTCAAGGAATTGATTTTCTGCCACCCTCATGGGAGACCTGATTGAGTTCCCAGCACCAATTGGGGTAGGCATTTGGAAAGTGAACTAGTGGATGGAAGCTCACTCATTCTCTCTTGCTCTCTTGCTCTCTCTCCCTTTTCCCAATCCTCCTGTCTCCCTCTAAAAAATAAAAAAATGCAGACATAAATATGAAAAACGCAATAAAATTATCCAAGTAGGCATATTATTTCCATAACTTCAGTCAACTCAATTAACCTCTCTGTGGTCTAGATTCTACATCTGTTAAAAAAATTTTTAAATAAGTAGTAACTGTGAAAACTAAATAGTCTGAAAGACTCTTGTATTTAAATGAAGCTTTCAGAAGTCCATATAAACTGTACTCCTATTATTGGCAATAAAAATAGAGTCTAAGACATAAGCCTAGTTTATGGGTAAACATAAGCCTGTGTGATGGTATTAACAGCTAATTTTTAGAGAACAATATGCCCATATGCCACATTTTTCTTAGAGCTATATGTGAATTCATGTAATAACTGCCATACAAACTCAACATGATAAGCACCATTTTTTTTCTCCACTTTCCAGATAGGAAACAATGGAAGCACAGATATGTTAAGTAACTCACTAAGGTCACTAATAATAGGAAATGCCATAACAAGGGTTTGAACTCAGTCTGGCTCCAGAGGCTAGCACTTATAGCACTATGCCCCTCTGATGATGAATAACTTGACTGACTTGGTGGCTGTTGATGAAAGACATTAAGATAACTTGACTGTTGTTAGGGCAAAATGATTAATTACTTACAATTTTAACATCTGTCCTGGGATTAGTGTCTTAGTTTGTAGTAGGGAGGCACAAATATTTACCTTATTTTTCAAGTTCAAAAATCAAGGAATTTTTTTTTTTTGACAGGCAGAGTGGACAGTGGGAGAGAGAGACAGAGAGAAAGGTCTTCCTTTGCCGTTGGTTCACCCTCCAATGGCCGCTGTGGTTGGCGCATCTCGCTGATCCAAAGCCAGGAGCCAGGTGCTTCTCCTGGTCTCCCATGGGGTGCAGGGCCCAAGCACCTGGGCCATCCTGCACTGCACTCCCTGGCCACAGCAGAGAGCTGGCCTGGAAGAGGGGCAACCGGGACAGAATCCCGTGCCCCGACCGGGGCTAGAACCCGGTGTACTGGTGCCGTAAGGCAGAGGATTAGCCTAGTGAGCCGCGGCGCCGGCAGGGAATTATTTTTTATTTTTGTCTTTCCCTTAGCCTATCACAAGTCTTATTAGGTCTACCAGAAGACTAGATTCAGAATCCAACAATTTCTTACCATTCTACTGCTACCATCTTCATATAATAAAGGAATCACCTTCTATAGTCTAATCTCCATATAGCATACTGAGTAATTATTTTAAAAACATGGAACAAATCACATCACCCCACTCCTACTTAACACCATCTAATGACTTTCCCCATAACTAACATAAAATCCAAAGTCTAATACTCCTGAGCCTACGTCTCCCAGTTTATTCTCACTCACCCTCCCTAACTTGCTCCACTAACTTTCTGGCTATTTTTCAAATACATGAACTCACCCTGATTTCAGGCCCTCTGTGTTTTCATTTCTCCTTGCCTAGAATGGTATTCCCAAAGACACTGTTATGTTTGAAACTTTCATACTATTCAGATTCCTGATTAAGTATCTTCCACCAAGAGCAATTCCTGTCCACGCTATTAGAACAATTCGATCGTTTTTTTACTATCCCCACACTCTGTCTTCATTTCTCGTTATAGGATCTGCCACTACCTGAAATCACATGATTGCATCTTTCCTTCCAAATAGGGTAGATGTTCCACCTTTGGTATACTCCTCTTGCTTCCTCCTTCCTAGTGATGATGTGACAGGCTTCCACTTTTTCTTTTTTCCTTTGAGGTAGACACATTTCCTCATGCCTCCTTATCCACTCTTTTTTGGTTTTTCTTGGAATGTATTTTGTTATGTGATAGAACTTCCTGAAGTCTTCAAACTTCTGTATTTTTCCTACCAAAATATAACTGCTATGTGTTTGTTGGATGAGAGTTAAATTCATTAGCATTAAACACTAAGGTAATTACTGCATTAAAATCCCATACCACTTGAAGATACAGAAATGAATGCTGCCCCCTGCTTCCCTTGCTCACTGAAATCTGAAAACTTTCTAGGCTGCCTGAGAATTCTTGTTGTTTTTTTTTTTTTTCTTTTATGTGATAAAGGCTATCTGCACAGCAGTCTTCTATTCTTAGTATTGTCTATTCATCATTACAAAGAATAAATTGCTGCCTAAGACTGAGGTACATTAGCTCAGATAGAAATTTTAGAGTGATTACTGATAACCTTTCATGTTAAAACCTGTGGCTATTTAGGTGGCATGCATACATAATATATGGAAAGGAAAGGCTACTGTTTCTAGGAACTTTACTTCCTCACAATGGAAAATCAAATAGATCAAATCTAGCCAGTAAACAGGCACTGAGAAAGAAGCCCTTATTTCCAAAGACAGTTCAGGAAAGACCTGGAAGGTTCCATGTTCATGTCTTGAAAAAATTAATTCCTCACTTTAAAAATCTATGGAAGTAATGATGATCTAGTAAAAAGTAGTATGAGGGTACTTCAAAAACATTATGGAAAGTGGAATAAAAAGATAACTTTATTTTGGTGCAAAACAACCCTGAAATCCATGTGTAGTTTTCACAAAATACACATTTTCTATGAACTTTTTGAAAACTACTCATATACTATATATATCTTGTTTTCATTGAATATTCAACTTCAATATCTATGATTTCACATCCATATGCTTGAATAATGAAAAAAATAAAATTCTATACTGGCTGATTTCTCAGTTCAACCATAGGAGTCAACACTCAATTTCCAAAATAGTATTAAGAGAAATATAGACTTGAGTTTAAAAAAGTGGAGAGAGTGAAATCTCAGGGAAGAATTAGGAAGAAAACTGCAGAGGAAACTCCACGCAAAATAGAGGGACATTGTGGATCCACATGGAGGGTGTGGACACACACAGCTCAGGACACCAGCAGCTGAGAAACTCAGCACCAGCTTCAGAGAGTAAGGTGAGACCAGACTGCAGCAGCCCAAGCCACTGGTGATAAAGCTGTGGGAGAGCCTGGTGTGAGTCCAGCTTGGAGCCCTGTGCAGGCATAGTGTACCTGCCAACCTACAGGGGAAAAAATGGGGTATGTTTCTCAATCCCCAACCACCTTGTACTGGCATCCTATAATAAGCAGAGAGGGCAGGTGCCATTCTGGACATACTTAACAGCTGTGCCAGCTTGTGTTTCCACACCCAGCAATCAGCCAAGAGAAGATGCCTGAATCTGGCTGGGAGAATTGACAGGGTGCTTGTGACTTTGGGAGCCTTGTGTGCTGGGACTGCATAAACACTGTGGCTACATAGGGG
Source organism: Lepus europaeus (assembly GCF_033115175.1). Lineage (NCBI taxonomy): Eukaryota > Metazoa > Chordata > Mammalia > Lagomorpha > Leporidae > Lepus > Lepus europaeus. Next base: position 99,221,319 of record NC_084828.1, on the reverse strand, counting down.
GCTCAGGGTGTTTGCTGCATCTGTGGACAATTCCACATGCTCGGGGCTCCCGAATTCCCTGGTAAGAGTCATTGTTGCAGGATCTGTGGTTCTTGTGGCAGCACAAATGAATATTGTACTCACTGGTGCTAGCACCCAGGCCTTCATCACCTTGGAGGAGAGGTTAGCATGAGACTACACCAACAGAGCTGATCAAACCACCCTTCTGATTAAAAAAAAAAAAAAAAAAAAAGGAGTAGATTTCACACTCAATTTGGGTGTCATCTTGGATAATCCCCTCACCTTGGAGCACTGAAGAGAGCTCCCTGGCCACACGTAGCACACACCTCTGGGTACTCACTGAAAGAGGGGATACTCCACTAAACCGCAAAGATAAAAGATATAAGTCCTAAGATAAATGGCATCACAGGAGGAAAAAACCAATAAGTATCTCCACAATGGCCTAAAAATAAACACAGCAATTCAAGAAATAAGAAAAAGGAAAACAACATAATGCCCCCAAAAGAACACAACAATACTTCTTCAATACTGGAATGTGAAGATGAAGAGATTGAAGAAATTCCAGAAACAGAATTCAAAAAAATTGATCATAGAATTACTTAGAAGTAATCAGTAGCAGGGGCCGGCACTGTGGCATAGTATGTTAATCCTCTGCCTATGGCACTGGCATCCCATATGGGCACCAGTTCTAGTCTTGGCTGCTCCTCTCCCAATCCAGGTCTCTACTATGGCCTGGAAAAGCAGTGGAATATGGCCCAAACACTTGGACCCTTGCACCCACGTGGGAGACCCAGAAGAAGCTCCTGGCTCCTGGCTTCGGATTGGCACAGCTCTGGACACTGAGGTTATCTGGGAAGTGTACCAGAGGATTGAAGACCTCACTGTTTCTCCCTCTCTCTGTCTGTAACTCTAGCTCTCCCTTTCCCTATCTGTAACTCTAACTCTCAAATAAATAAATAAATAAATCTTTTTAAAAAGTAGTCAGAAGCAAATTCATGAATTAAAGAAATCCATACATGGCATGAAAGAAAATTTTTTCCCATGAAATTGAGATTTTATAGAGAAACCAAATGAAATATTGTAAATTAAGAATTCAATAGATCAAATAACAAGTATAGTGGAAAGCCTTAAAAACAAACTTGGTGAGGCAGAAGAAAGAATATCTGAGTTAGAAGACAAACCTCTGGAAATTTTACAGTCAGACCAAAAATAAGAACAAATTAGAGAACTAAAAAACAGTGCTGGAGTTTTTGGGATACTATCAAATAAACCAACATAGGAGTTCCTGAAGGTGTAGAAACAGAGAATGGATTAGAAGGCCTTTTTAATGAAATAATTATATAAAACTTCCCTAATTTGGAGAAAGAAAGGATGTCCAAATACAGGAAGCACATAGAACTCTTAATAAACATGACAAGAAAAGATTTTTACCACAACACATTGTAATCAAACTCTCCACAATAAAACATAAAGATTCTAAAATGTGCATGAGAGAAATGCCAGATGACTTTCAGAGGAGCTCAAATTAGACTCACAGTGGACTTCACATTAGAAACCATACAGTCTAGGAGAGAATGGGGAGATATATTTAAAGCCTTATGAGAAAAAAACTGTCAACCCAGAATACTGTACACAGCAAAGCTCTCATTTATGAATGAAGATGAAATAAAGATTCTGCAGCAACCAGAATTACAAAAGGTGCTTAGATGAGCAAACACAGAAACATGGAAATATGGTCATCAATATGAAAGGTGAAAGCCCAAAATATCCCAGTGAAAGTACAAAGGAAATCCAAAATAAACAATAGGAATATTTATGGCAAATGAAAGGGACAAGTTGTGACTTATTAATAATCACCTTGAATTTAAATAACCTCAACTCTCAAGTTCAAAGATACAGACTTCCTGAATGCATTAAAAAACAAGAATCATCTATGTGCTGCCTACAAGAAACACATCTCACCAACAAATATACACTCAGACTGAAAGTGAAAGGATGGAAAGAGATATTCCAGGTTAATGGAAACCAAAAAGAGCTGGTGTGGCCATCCTAATATCAGATAAAAATAGAATTTAACATAAAAACAGTTAAAAGAGACAAGAAGAGCTCCATGTAATGATTAAGGGATCAATTCAACAGAAAGATGTGACTAAAATAAATGCATATGCACCTAATTACAAGGCACCTGGTTATTTTAAAAAAATGTTAATGGATCTAAAGGGAGAAATAGACTCCAGTGCAATAGCAATGGTGGACTTCAATACCCTTCTTTCAGCAATGTACAGATCAATCAGACAGAAAACCAGCAAGGAAACAACAGAATTAATCAACACTATACAACAGATGGATCTAATGGATATTTACAGAACTTTTCATCCTACAGTTGCAGAATACACATTCTTCTCACCAGTACATGAAACTTACTCTAGCATAGAACTAATGCTAGCCCATAAAGCAAGTCTGAGCAAATTCAAAAAAATCAAATCATACCATGCATCTTCTCAGACCACAATGGAATTAAGCTAGAAATCAACAACTCAAGAATCTCTAGAATATATGCAAATACATAGAAACTGAACACCATTCTCCTGAATGAACAGTGAGTCATTATAGAATTCAAAAAACTTCTGGAAACAAATGAAGATGACAATACAAAAACAGTGTTAAGAGGGAAGTTTATACCAAATGGTGCCTACATCAAGAAATTAGAAAGGCACCAAATAAATGACCTATCAATGCAACTCAAGGACCTAGAAAAACAACAGCAAACCAAACCAAAAACTGGTAATTAAAATTAGAGAATAAATAAAATTGAAACCAAAAAATACAAAACATCAGTAAAACAAAGAGCTGGGTTTCTTTAAAAAAAAAAATAAACAAAATTGACACACCATTGGCCCAACTAATCAAAAAGAGAAAGAGAGGACCCAAATCAATAATATTAGAAGTGAAAAAAGGAAATCTAACAACAGATCACAGAAATAAAAAGAATCATCAGAAATTACTAAAAAGAGCTATATGCCAACAAGTCAAGAAACCAAGAAGAAATGAACAGATTCCTGGAGACATACAACCTACCTAAATAGAGCCATGAAAATACAGAAAACCTAAACAGACCAATAACCAAGACGGAAATTGAATCAGTAATGAAGAGACAAGATAGCTTTACTGCTCAATTATACCAGACATTTAAAGAAGAACAAATTCCAATTCTTCTCAAGATATTTAAAATAATTGAAAGGGAGGGAATTCGTCCAAACTCCTTCTATGAAGCCAGCATCACCTTAATACTTAAACCTGAAAAAGATACAAGAAGAGAAAGAGAACTACAGACCAATTTCCCTGATGAACATAGATGCAAAAATCCTCAACAAAATACTAGCCAATTAAATCCAACAACACATCAGAAATATCATCTGCCCAAACCAATTGGGATTTATCCCTGGTATGCAAGGATGGTTCAACATTTGCAAATCGATCAATCTGATACATCGCAATAACAAAACCATATGATTATCTCAATAGATGCAGAGAAAAATATTGATAAAATACAACACCATTTCATGATGAAAACTAAGCAAATTGGGTATCGAAGTAATATACCTCAACACAATCAAGGCAATTTATGACAAATCCAGACCCAGCATCCTATTGAGTGGGGAAAAACTGGATGCATTCTCACTAAGATCTGGAACCAGACAAGGATGCCCACCTTCTGCATTGCCATTCAACATAGTCCTGGAAGTTTCAGCTAGAGCCTTTAGGCAAGAAAAAAGAAATCAAAGGAATACAAATTGGAAAGGAGAAAGTCAAAATATCCCTATTTGAAGATGAAATAATACCTATATAGGGGATCCAAAAGACTCCACTGAGAGACTATTGGTTTGGTAAAGACTGAGAGCTTGGTAAAGTGGCTAGATATAAAATCAACAGAGAGAAATCAATGGTCTTTATATTCACAGAAAATGTCATGGTGAGAAAGAACTTCTAAGATCAATCCCATTCAAAATAGCTACAAAAAAGGAAAATACCTTGGAATAAATTTAATCAAGGATATCAAAAATCTCTATGGTGATAATTATAAGACATTAAAGAAAGGGAGGCGGCAAGATGGCGGAATAGGCAGGGCGCACACTATCAGTCCAGGGGGAGAGAAAGTTTAATGTAAGTGGAGATACTGCAGGGTCAAGGAAGAGTAGGGGATGAAACAGCAGAGGAAACTCTTCCGGAACTAGTGATTCACAGTGGACCTGCGTGGAGAGCGTGGGAGCCCAAGTTCGGGACACCAGCGGCAGACTCAACACACCAGCGCTGGAACGCGAGGTGAGCCGAACCTCCATAGCCCGAGATACCAGCGGGCAAGCGGAAAGAGGAGGCTAGAGGGAACGAGGCTTGAAACTCCGTGGGGAAAAGTTCACCAGGCTAACTAGAAGAGAGAGAGGAAAAAAATTTAAAAAGTGACCGATACAGACACAAGTTTCTCTCTCTCCGCTCACCTCTCAAAGGCGAGCAAGACAGAGCAGGCGCCATTTTGGACATACGTCATAAGCAGGGCGACCTCAGGTCTGCACCAGCCCTGAGCCTAGCAGAAAAACCTGACTCTGGGGGGAGGGGTGAAATAACAGGAGATTAGCATCTAACTTGACAACCCAGTGGGAGACTGCAGGAGAATTGGAGCCCACACTGAGGGCAGCACAGATTCCCTGTGTGGTCCTTGGGAAAGAGCTTCCGATCTCTGGCTCCTGTGGGTATATCATTTGCCTGCTAACTACCTCCAATTACGTTCAGCTGTGCGGAATTACTTCCCTTTTGAATCAAAAAAAGAAAGAGAGATTTACCACACCTAACCTGGGAGTGTCATCTTTGACACACCCTCAACCCTGAGGAACCAAACACAGCTCTCAGTCCACACTCATCTCAAGCCTCTAAGGCTCCACTGAAAGCAGACAGTCCACTTAATATAGAGCCATAGTGTAACAAGAAAAAACACCACAGTGAAGAAACCAAATATCTCCAACATGCCAAACAACAAACGCAAAAACCAAGCTAACAAGAACAAGGAAGACACTATGACGCCCCCAAATGAAAAAGACACCCCAATTCAACATTATGAAGATGATGAGATCGAAGAAATGCAAGAAGCAGATCTCAAAAAATTGATAAGAACATTAAGAAGTTCTCAAAAACAAATTCTTGCACTACAGAAATCCTTAATGAACAAGATAGAAAATCTCTCTCGTGAAAGTGAAATATTAAGGAGGAATCAAAATGAAATGAAACAACTAGTGGAACAAGAAACTCTGATAGTGACGAGAAATCATAATGAAATGAAGAATTCAATAGATCAAATGACAAACACATTAGAGAGCCTTAAAAACAGAATGGGCGAAGCAGAAGAGAGAATATCAGACTTAGAAGACAGAGAACAGGAAAGGAAACAGGCAAATCAAAGAAAAGAAGAAGAAATTAGAAATCTAAAAAATAGTGTCGGGAATCTACAGGATACTATTAAAAAACCCAACATTCGGGTTCTAGGAGTTCCTGAAGGCATGGAGAGGGAGAAAGGATTAGAAGGCATTTTCAGTGAGATACTAGCAGAAAATTTTCCAGGTTTGGAGAAGGACAGAGGCATCTTTGTACAGGAAGCTTATAGAACCCCTAATAAACATGATCAAAAGAGATCCTCACCACGACATGTTGTAATCAAACTCACCACAGTGAAACATAAAGAAAAGATCCTAAAATGTGCAAGAGAGAAATGTCAGATTACTTTTAGAGGATCTCCAATTAGACTCACAGCAGACCTCTCATCAGAAACCCTACAAGCTAGAAGGGAATGGCGAGACATAGCCCAGGTACTAAGAGAGAAAAACTGCCAGCCCAGAATACTATATCCTGCAAAGCTCTCATTTGTGAATGAAGGTGAAATTAAGACTTTTCATAGCAAACAGAAACTGAAAGAATTTGTTGCCACTCATCCTGCCCTGCAAATGGTGCTTAAAGATGTGTTACACACAGAAACACAGAAACATGGTCACCAATATGAAAGAAGGTAAAGGAAGGAAACCTCACAGCAAAAGATCACAGGAAGCTCAATTTCTCTTTGACATAGAATTAAACTCTGATGCTCTGTTAAAGCAATGTGTTAAAGTAATCTATTATGTCCTCTTGATGTCTGTTAAATTCTAATTGTTCAAAAACAGCTGAATTTTTATTAATAGCTATGGGTTATTTAAATATGTGCTTATTTTCAAAAATTTGAATAATCACCTTGTAACAATGATCAAATTTGGTCTATGTTATGTCATGATTTTAAGAAATCTTATTTCAACCAGATATTTTGGATTTTGAGCCTTCTTGGCATTCTTGACAGGCATTCAAAAAATCAAAGTTTCAAACAATCTGGTCTCTAAAATTTCCAGTAAATCCTGGACTTTGGTTTTTCCAGTTTGGGCCCAACTGAAAAAATCGAAGGACCTATGTCTCTCATCTTATAGAGACACCAACAAATCAGTCTATTTGGATTATATTAGAAGGACTGTCAAGATGTGATGTGGTACCAGACTTTAAGTTTCTATAATGGAAAATACTATTAATACAAATGTTTGATAATTAAAAAGTCTAATGATCTTGTGTTACTAGACATGATAGTTATCTTAATGAGAAAGCCCCAGAGGCCTAAATACTTGTAAAATCCTACAGGTGCTTTCAAAAATACTGTGAAGTAAGCAAGTGCCTCTTGTTGCTTGATGAGTTTATAATTTTAAACATGGCGACTTAAAGTCTTTTGTCATCCACAGTTATATGTGATTTGCTGCTCATAAAACTAATGCATTGTTGGTTCTGTGTTTAGCTGTCCTCCTATAGGTTCCTATGGACTTTTTCCAGCCACTTCCATTGTATTCAGTACTTTGGGATGGCTCTGTAAACAGATGAAGCCAATAATGTATTAACAGTACCAACTGAGAGAAAGTATGGTTAACTGAGGTTACTAAAAAGAAAAAGCAATTCAAATCAATTGGCAATCTACAAAAAGAGTTAAAGATTTTAAAAGCTATTATTAAAATTGCTATATTGGTCTATTATGCTATATTATATGTGTGTACATATTGTATGTCCACATGAGGAAATTTTATTAAGAGTTTTATTTTAAATGCTTATAGATAAGATTGTCCATAAATTTAAGCTGCTAAAATCAATCAAAGATACATTTTAATTTGAGTGACCTGAATCTGCGTATCATATGTTTTAAACGTGTTGGTAGAAAGAAACTAAAAACATTTTAGATGGTTGTGCTTAAGTTTACTGGTTAAACAAACTACACCATGTTACATATTTAAGAGGTGTTTTCAAATACATGATTCTTAAAATTTATAGAAGGCATTGGACCTTCTGGTAAATGTTTTCTTAAGTTGTTATCTAGTGGTTGAAACTGTTTGCTAATTATTCATGTGATATTGCTATTGCCAGCAAGCGATCTAGGACTTGCTCCCTCATTTCTCTATTCTAAGCCCAACTTGTTCTTTCATTTCTCTATTCTCTTCAAGGTAGGAAACTAATTCTATTATGAAGGAAGCTGTAGGATGCACAATTTAATCTTTAGACCTTATAAAAGAGATGGCTAACATTTTGCTGTAATAGCATAGCCAAAATAAGAACTTAAATAATAATCTCATAGCTAGATTCACTTCGCCATCAGCGAAGTATACAGTAAGTAGAAAAAACCTCCCTTTCAGACCAAAGGGAAAGAAAGTTTTAAAGTGAGAATATAATTTTCCTCATGGGCATTGTCTACCTTAGAAAAACTACTACAGAACATGCCTGTGACTATAGACTTGTAGTTCAGGCCACCAAAGATTAGAGATGGGACACGGGCACTCCCTTGACTTGCATCCTCTGGTCTGCTTGAACACAAACCAGGAGGAAAAGAAAGCTCGGCATCAGAAGCAATGGGTGGCAGGCCTATTAATGGCTGATCTGGACAGTGATCTGCCCTCAAGCAGACCCAACAGGCCAGTCCACTGCAGTGGCTTTCAATGTGGTAAGCCTGGGCTTCAGCAGAAGTCAGCTTGTGAAGAGCCCTGGCAGCTCTGCCAAGAGTTGGATCACTGGAAATGGACCTGCCCTGGAGTCGAAGGATGCCCAGGTCAGAGCCACAGATCTTATTGGCTCTAAGCTGAAAAGCCCTTCACTCAGCCCAACTTCCAAAGTGACCACTGCAGCTGAGGGGATGGTCAAGTAGGGTCAGCAACATTGCAGGCAGAACTGTAAATTTCTTGTTAGAGATGCCCCTTGCCTTTACCTGGCCAGCTCTCCTCCCAGGCCAGCCAAGTAATGAAAGTCAACAGAGTGCCTTCCCCTAGGAGGTTCACACCTCCCTTAGGATATACCCCATGTGAAGAGATAGATAGGTCTGGGCCTCTGAATTTACAAGGCCTAAAGCCCACCAGATTATTATCAAGCCCCTTCTATCAGGTTCTATTTGCCTCTCAATCAGAAAACTTAATTGTAGCTTAGACAGCACATTTCTTAGCTCCTCTAATAATGACTCTGTCCTTTGTTCTAGGCCCTGTCTAGTGCACTTGGGCCTCATTCCTTTGTAATCATAACCTCTACTCTACCACCAATGGCTCTACTCCCAACCTGTGTGTACTGATGGTCCTCTTCCCCACTTAATGCTGTATAATTGTTCAAACCTGGTAAATGCCACTCTTAGGATCATTGGTTACTATCCTCACTCTGTCTTTTATGACCTTGTCTAAATACGATCAGAGTCGGCAAACTTGGAAGGCTTCCATAGCCTTGGCAACTCATGACGACAGCCTAGGATGGTTACTGGCGCCATAAACTAGAGTGTCAATTTGTTGGGTCAACAACAGGAGCCACTGTGCAGTTACTCCTCATGCGGGATCTCTGTCCTTAATGTGATGTACATTGTGATTTGATGCTATAACTAGTACTCAAACAGTATGTTTCACTTTGTGTTTCTATGTGGGTGCAAACTGTTGAAATCTTTATACTAAATTGATCTTCTGTATATAAAGAGAATTGAAAATAAATCTTGATGCAAATGGAAGGGGAGAGGGAGCAGGAGAGGGGAGGGTTGCGGGTGGGAGGTAAGTTATGGGAGGGGGAAGCCATTGTAATCCATAAGCTGTACACTGGAAATTTATATTCATTAAATAAAAGTTTAAAAAAAGAAAGAAATAGAATATACCACAAAATGGAAAAGTCTTCCATGTTTATGAATTGGAAGAATCGATATCATCAAAATGTCCATAGTACTGAAAGCCATATACAGATTCAATGTGATACCAATCAAAATACCAAGGACATCCTGCTCATATATAGAAAAAAATGATGCTGAAATTCATATGGAAACACAGGAAACCCCACATAGATAAAGCAATCTTATACAACAAAAAGCCAGCAGCACCACAATTCCCAATTTCAAGACATACTACAGAGCAGTTATAATCAAAACAGCCTGGCACCAGCACAAAAACAGACAGATAGACCAAACAGTCCATGCATCTACAACCAAAGTATCTTTGACAAAGGAGCTAAAATAAATCCCTGGAGCAAGGACAGTCTCTTTAACAAATGGTGCTGGGAAAACTGGATCTCCACATGCAGAAGTATGAAGCAAGACCCCTATCTTACACCTGGCACTAAAATCCACTCAAAATGGTTCTATCTATGACCTCATACACTCAAATTCCTAGAGAATATTGGGGAAACTCTGCAAGACATTGGCATAGGCAAAGACTTCTTAGAAACAACCCCAGGAGCACAGGCAATCAAAGTCAAAATTGACAAGTGGGATTACATCAAGCTGAGAAGCTTCTGTACTGCAAAAGAAACATTCAGCAATGTGAAGAGACAACCAACAGAATGGGAGAAATTATTTGCAAACTACACAACGGATAAAGGACTAATAACCAGAAATATAAAGAGATCAAGAAACTCAACAACAAAACAAACAACCCAGTTAAGAAATGGGCAAAGGACTTGAACTGGCATTTTTCAAATGAGGGAATCCAAATGGCCAACAGACACATGAAAAATGCTCAGGATCACTAGCCATCAAGGAAATGCAAATCAAAGCCAAAATGAGGTTTCACCTCACCACAGTTGGAATGGTTCTCATACAGAAATCAACAAACAACAAATGCTGCAGAGGATTTAGAGAAAAAGGTTCCCTAATCCACTGTTGGTGGGAATGTGAACTGGTACAGCCACTGTACAAGACAGTATGGAGATACCTCAGAAATCCGAATATAGACCTACCGTATGATCTAGCTAGACCACTCCTGCGAATTTACCCAAGGGAAATTAAATCAACATATTAAAGAGTTATCTGTATCCCCATGTTTACTGCAGCTCAATTTACAATTGCTAAGATATGGAATCAACCCAAATGTCCATCAACTGAAGACTGTTTAAAGAAACTATGAAATATGTACACTATGGAATACTATATAGTGGTAAAAAATGAAATCTGGTCGTTTGCAACAAAATGGATCAATGTGGACATCTTCATACTTAGTGAAAGAAGTCAGTCCTAAAAAGACAAATACCACATGTTCTCCTTGACGGGTGATAACTAAAAGAGTGCCTAGAATGTAATCTATAGAAGTGAAATTGACACTTTGAGATGCAATGACTTTGAACATCCCTTGTCTAGACTGTTGAGGAACAGTTTTGTTATGCTATTTTTTGAACTCTTTGCTTAGTATAGAGTTAATCATATGTGTAGAAAGTTAATTGAAAATAGATCATAGTAAAATATGAGAATAGGAGAGGGAGGAGGAAGAAAGGTAAGGGTGTGGGTGGGAGAGAGGTTACAGTGGGAAGAATCACTATGTTCCTACGGTTCTTTTTATGAAATGCATGAAGTTTGTATTCTTTATATAAAAGGTTTCTGCTGGAAAAAAAGAGTAACATAGTCTTTTTTATTTGCTAACCAAGATTGTGCATTTAATTCTTTAGAAACAGATTTGCAGTTGTCCCTTCTATTAAACTTCTACTGAGATTATATCTATCTCAATATCTATTTAAAGGATATAATGGATTATATACTGTGACTCTGTCATTAAAATAAGCTACCTGAAAATAAGACACAATCACAGTGTACCAAAAAATTAAGGTGAGATACTGTTAGTATTTCATTCAAAGAACAAGTTAGTTTCTGCTGTTAGCTTCAAAGATTACAGATAACAAATTAGAAACTCTAATCAGACTGAAAAAAGGACATAACTCTTAAGACCCGGTTGGAGCACCGGATTCTATCCCGGTTGCCCCTCTTCCAGGCCAGCTCTCTGCTATGGCCCGGGAAGGTAGTGGAGGATGGCCCAAGTGCTTGGGCCCTGCACCCGCATGGGAGACCAGGACAAGTACCTGGCTCCTGGCTTCGGATCAGTGAGATGCGCCGGCCGCAGTGGCCATTGGAGGGTGAACCAACGGCAAAAAGGAAGACCTTTCTCTCTGTCTCTCTCTCTCTCACCATCCACTATGCCTGTAAAAAAAAAAAAAAAAAAAAAAGACTGATTTAGGTCAATATATCACTTCATCTCTTTCCTAGGAGGTGAAATACAGATTTATCTGTGGGTATTGTATTAATGAGTGGCATTCAAGTAATATTTTTTCAACTAATGTGGCAACAGCACTGATCTGGCAGAATAGACTCCAACCCATCGGACTGCTGAAGTAGTTCCTTGAGATCCCCTTTTGTGGCAGGAAGTTAGTTGCTGATGGTGGAAAGATCTGATGAATTCCTGGGGAAAGTCTAAGGCTACCAAGGCAGTAGGCTGAAGGCAATGGAACCATTCAAGGAGCTTTGAACAGAAGCTATTTGCCAACCAGTAAGAAACTATTTCAGTATGTTAAACAACTGGAAGAACCATATAAAACATGTCAATTTAATGTTATCCTGCACACACTCATGAGCTTCTGAGGAAGAAGGAGAGCCTACCCATCTTTCAGGTCTCAATTCAAATGTCAAGTACAAGGTCAAATATCCATTGTCAACACAAATGCCACCCTGCTTTTCCTCATCCCTTCCTCAAAATAATTACGTGTATGTGGGAGAAAGCAGAGTATGTGCTTACTATCTTCTTTCACACACTAGAGTACAATGCCTGGGCAGAGGGACCGTGTCGTTTTGCTCACTATTTTCTTCAAAACAACTAGAAAAATATTTGAGGTATAATTGATATTTTGAAATAAACAGGCCGGCGCCGTGGCTTAACAGGCTAATCCTCCGCCTTGCGGCGCTGGCACACCGGGTTCTAGTCCCGGTTGGGGCACGGGATTCTGTCCCGGTTGCCCCTCTTCCAGGCCAGCTCTCTGCTGTGGCCCGGGAAGGCAGTGGAGGATGGCCCAAGTGCTTGGGCCCTGCACCCGCATGGGAGACCAGGACAAGCACCTGGCTCTTGGCTTCGGATCAGTGCGATGCGCCGGCCGCAGTGGCCATTGGAGGGTGAACCAACGGCCAAAGGAAGACCTTTCTCTCTGTCTCTCTCTCACTATCCACTCTGCCTGTCAAAAAAAAAAAAAAAAAAGAAAGAAAGAAACAAATAAATGGAGAGATTCGTGACACTTTTAAAAACTTACATGCTACATAACACAAAATGAAAGATCAGTTAAATTGGCTTCATAATTAGTCCACTCACAATAACAGAAAATCCTGCAAGCAAAAAAATAATAATAATAAAAATATTTAGCATGTTTTGAGTTTTTAATATGGGACAGTTATAATGCTAAATTTCAAATGTTAAAGACACAGCATGAGCTCTTAATCTCTATCCATTCTGCCTCTCATATTTAATCCATTTTATATCCAACTACTTCCTTTGGGGTATATAAACTGGCAGATATTTCATGCTCCAGTACAGAATTGGATTAAGTATGCATAAGAACTAAAGTAATTATAAGAATTATAAGAGAGATAATTTAACAAGAAAAGCTACTGCAGACATTTTCTGGTTATCTATTCAATGAGCAGATGGTGTACTTCTGAGAATATCAGGATATATGAAAGAAAATGTTTAGGTAACTGATGTTTATGTGGGTGCCGGTTTCTGGCTATAGCAGATGCCTGTTGCTTCCTGACATATGCCATATTCCACTCTATGCACCAAAAAAGAAAGATAGCTGACAAAGTTTCATCGATGGTGGCTTTGTATATCAGTAAGTTGTTCTAGTTGGTCCCATAAAGCATCTCCTAACAAGGAACTCAAATGTTGAAGTTAAAGTTGATTTTTCAGATATCATAGTGCAGCAAAAAGAACATAGACTTTGGCATCAAACAAGCCTGAGTTCACAAACTTGAGCCTGCTATTTATGTGCTATGTAATCTTAAACAATGTTTTAATTTCTGTTAATAAGGTAATACAGAAATGCCTAATTGCTGGTTGTTGTAAGACTCAAATAAAGGTCCTGAAAAATAGTAGGCACTTAATAAATGCTAGCTAAATATCCAAACCATCCCAAAGCTTGACATCATTAAAATATGCCTTGATGATTTTAGATCTGAGGATCCAGAGTGACCAGGCCTATGAGTGGAGCAGGCTTTACACTAAAGGAGGATTAGGAAAAGCAGATATCTCTTCTTGGGCTGAGACATCCAGAGCCTCAGTTTGGAGCAATCACAAGGAAACAGAGAGGAGGTAAATAGTAGAGTGAGAGGTGAGGCTGGAAAGAAAAATTCTGTATCTGGGGTAAGGACCAGTCTGATAATTGCTTCTTTTACAGTATAAGTCTGTAAGTGTGAATGTTTAGTGCTGTAACTAAGGCTCAGAAGAGAAACTGATACATGAAAAATACGGCCCATTGATTAGTAAAACCAAAGGGAGAATCTAAGACAGAGCTCTCTACTCAGAAAAGACAAATGGTCCTCCTCAAGGTTAACTGTCAGAGAGATGGAATCTCAGAAAGATTCTCTCTACCCTCATAGGCTCATGTGGCCAATCGTGAGAAGTCTGGGAACATCTATGAGAAGGCCGCAGGTCCCCAAGTCCATTAAATAGACAGTTCCCAAAGGCAGGCATCCTGAAGTCCTGAGTAAAGTATATTTTCAACTCCTAACCTCCCAGAGAAAAATTCTAAGGAAATTCATATCACTAAGAAATGCCTCTGCCAAAAACTCTGCATGGTTCAGAATCACGGGTTTTTACTGAATCTGGTTGACTATGCATCCATGCAGCAAAGTTCTCCCCTTCATGAATCAAAATATACACTTAAAAATTCACCATTAATTACTTTGGCCCAGCACCAGTTGATTATCTGTTCCAGTCATTAATAGTTACAAACAAATTTCACTCATTATGCTGAGAATCTTATTTCTAAGATATATGAAGAAAATGTATGGTTAATTTTATGTGTGAATTTTGTTAGGCTGTGGTATCACTCTAGGAATTTCAGTTAAAGTATTCTTAGATGAGGTTAATATTTAAATGAGTAAATCTGAGTATCCTCCATAATGTAGGTGGGCATCACCCAATCATTTGAAGGCCTTAAGGAAAAGACTGATGTTGCTCAAGGAAGAGGGAATTCTGCCTGTACACTGCCTTCAGAATTGAGTTTTAGCATGAACTGTTCCCTAAATCTTCCTCCTGCTGACTTGCCCTGCAAATCTGGGACTTGCCAGCACCCACAATCATGGGAGGCAGTTCCTCAAAATAAATCTCCCTCACTCTCTCCTTCTGCCACTTCCCTCTCTTTCTTTCCTTCTCTGTTTCTCATAGCACTCTGCCATTTTTTCCATCTGTGTGTGTACGTGTATGTGTATATGTATAATATTGGCTGTATTTCTTTGGAGAACTCTAATACAAAATGGTTTTTAAAGGTTTTGAGGACTGATGCTGCTAATATGGGGCCTTTTACATTGTTGTAGTCTAGGCTAGGGGGTCAAGATATTTTTCATGTAAAAGGCTACATTGTATGTATCTAGGGCTATGCATGTCATAAGATTTCCACTATAACAACCCTGCTCTGCCATGCTACACAAAAACATAAAGACAACATGTAAACAAAGAAATGCAGCTGTGGCTGTGATACAAAAACTCTTTATTTGTAAACACTGAAATCTTAATGTCATATAAGTTTTACAGGTGACAATTTTTTTTTATTTTTTTATTTTATTTATGTAAAGTGAACAAATTTCATGTATTTCACATATACAGCTTAAAGAGCATAATGATACTTCCCACCATACACTCCTTCACTCTGTCCTCCTTCTAATTTTATGTTTCTTTTAATTTTTAAATGACTTTCTTACAATTCACTTTATAATCATAAGCTTAACCCTAGACTAAATAAAAAAGTCATAAGGAAAAACCCACTATTCCTCAAAAGTATATACAGGGCTATAAACAATAATCAAATCTCAAAATGTCTGTTTTGCTAATGTACATTACATTTTTGTACTTTGTATACTAGTTACCACAAATCAGGAAAAACATATTTGTTTTTTGGAACTGGCTTATTTCACCAAGCATAATGGTCTCCAGTTGCTTCCATTTTGTAGTGAAAGAATTTCATTCTTCTTTACAGCTGAGTAGTATTGCATAGTATGTGCATGTGTGTATACACATACGTTTCACAATTTCTTCATCCAGTCATCAGTTGATGGACATCTGGGTTGATTCCATATCTTTAGGTATTGTGAGTTAAGCTGCTGTAAACATGGAGGGTATAGATAACTCTTTCATTTGTTTTCAGTAAATTCCCAGGAGTGAAATGACTGGGTCATATGGTAGATCTATGTCAGGTTTCTCAGGTATCTCTATACTGCCTTTCATAATGGTTATACTAGTTTACTTTCTCACCAAAAGTGTGTTAGGGTTCCTTTTCCCCAATATCCTTGCCAGCATTTGTTATATTTTTATTTTTGAATGATAGCCATCCTAACTGGGGTGAGGTGATTTTTTTTTCCTTTCCACGATAGCTAGAAATTCTGAGCATATTTTCATGTTGGTCATTTGAATTCATCCTTTGAAAAAATGTTTGTGCATATCCTTAGCCAATTTCTTAACTGGATGGCTTGTTTGTTTAGTTGAGTTTCTTGACCTCCTTATATATCTTGGATATTAATCCTTTATCAGATGCATAATTTGGAAATATCTTCTCCCATTCTGTCAGTTGCCTCTTCACTTTGTTGAGTGTTTCTTTCACAATACAGAAGCTTTCTAAATTTATTTTTGCTTTGATTGCCTGTGCTTCTGGGGTCTTTTCCAAAGAGTCTTTGCCTATGCCAATATCTTGTAGTGTTTCCCCTGTTTTCCTCTAGAAATTGGAAGGCGTCAGGTCATAGATTTAGATCCCTGTTCCATTGTGAGTTGATTTTTGTGTAATGTGTAAGGGAGGGGTCTTGTTTTGTACTTCTGCATACAGAGATCCAATTTTCCCAACACCATTTGTTGAAGAGATTGTACTTTCTCCAGAGACTGATTTTAGCTCATTTGTCAAATATTAGTTGGTTGTGGATGCATAGATTAATTTCTGGGGTCTCTATTGGTTGACATTTCTATTTTTGTGCTAGTATCAAACTATTTTAATGTCCTATAATATGTCTTGAAATCTGGCATTGTGATCTCACCATCTTTATTTTTATTGTTTAGCATTGCTTTAGCTATACAGGGTCTCTTGGGATTCCATATTTAGGAATTTTAGGGTTATGTTTACTAGATCTGAGAAGAATGTCTTTGGATTTGGATTTAGATCTCATTAAATCTATAAATTGCTTTGGGTAGAATGTACACATTGATGATATTAATTCTTCCAATCCATGAACATGTAAGGTTTTTCCATTTTTGAGTCTTTTTCTATTTATTTCTTTAATGTTTTATAATTTTCACTGTAGAGATCTTTCAGATCCTTGGTTAAATTTATCCCTAGGAATTTAAAATTTTGTAGCTATTGTAAATGAGACTAATATTACAAGTTCCTTCTCAACCGTGGCATAGTTTGTGTATCTCTGTTTTTGTATGTAGCACTTTCTTATTTCTCAATTTTAGGTCTGTATGGGTGGTGACAAATTATTTCAATTTCTGTTTGTCTCAGAGGTCTTTATTTCACATTCATTTACAAATGAGGGCTTTGCAGTGTACAGAATTCTGGGTTGACAGATTTTTCTTTCAGGACTTGGACTATGTTTCTGCATTCTCTACTACCTCTAAGATTGTTGATAAGTAATCAGTTGTCAACCTAATTGGAAATCCTTTGAAAGTAAACTGGTATTTCTCTTGTGCAAATTTTAGGATATTTTCTTTATGTTTTACTTTTGAAAGTTTGACTATAATGCATCATTGTGAAGGTATTTTCTGATCGCATCTACTAGGAGTTCTAAGTGCTTCCTATACTTTGATATATCTATCTTTCTCCAAATTCAGGAAATTTTTTATCATTTCACTGAATAGGTCTTCTAATCCATTCTGTCTCTGCACACCTTCAGAAACTCCTACATAACATGTATGTTTGGTAGTTTGATGGTATCCCATCAATCTTAAAAACTATTTTCAGTTTTTCTTTTTCTTTTTTTGTCTGAGATATTTCCAAAAATTTGTCTTCTAGCTTGGATAATCTTTTTTCTGCCTCACCATATCTGTTGTTAAGGCTGTCCACTATATTTTCTATGTGACATATTGAATTATCATTCCTAATATTTCAGTTTGAATTCCTCAATATCTCTATCTCCTGGCAGAATTTCTTTTCCATGTAATATATGAATTTATTTAGCTCATGTATTTGTTTCTATGTGTTTTTGAGTAATCTTATGATCATTCTTTGGAATTCCTTTTCAGGCATTTCATCAATCTCTTTGTCTTCACATTGTAATATGAAGTGATGTGTTCCTTTCAGAGAGTCATATTGCCTTTCATGTTCAGGTTTCTTATATTTATACATTTTATTTTTAGGCATTTTTGGAAACATTTGTTGGTTTTCTACTGTGTTGACCTTTCTTTGAAATATGCTCTATGGCTTAGTGAAGTGTTTGCTCTCTTAGTGGATATCCTGAGGCATATGTTGAAGGTGGGGCAAGAGTGCTGAACAACATCCAAGTTGGGCATGGTAGATCATATCTATCAGCAGGGGAGAGGATATGTTTGCATCAGCTGGAAGAATCACAGCCTCATCCACTATCTGCCAAGGTGAACCTACAGCCCAGGGTGAGCCCACAGTGGCTATACAACCTACCCACACAGGGGCGAGAACCACACAAAGGATCTGTGCTCTCCTCAGTGTGAGCACAGAACCCCTCTGCAGTGACCCACCCCAGGCACTGGGAGAACTCTGAGCTTCTGAAGCCAGACACAGTGATTTCCCAAAGACGCAGAAACACCCTATGCCCTACCACACAATCACAGAATTCCCACAGTCATAGAGAGCAGGGGATCCACTCTCAACACCATGATTCTCCCCTGGAACTGTTCCCAGAGTCAGCTGTCTGCCTGACAGAAGTTGTTAGATATTCCACCTTGGCAAGTTGAATTCAGGAGCTTTGATAGAGAAGGGACCACTTCATGGGCTTAAGTGAGTTCCCTGCCCCCCATCAACTCTCCAGGCCAGACTCAAAGTCAGGGAGATCACAGATTTATTCCTCTGAAAAATTCCCCCAGTTGCACTCAGGCCACAGAAGTCTCTGCTCACCTTATTAGGATGGCACATTTACCCTGCTAATCATCAGGTGCCTTTGGAGGGGGAAGGAAAGAAAGCAGTGTGCTCTTCCTTCATGGAGTTAGCTGGACACCCTGCCCCCAGCTAACATTTGGGGTCAGACTCAAAGTCAGGGGGGACTGCAAGTTTCACCCTCAGGCAATATCACCAATGGCACAGGCTGCCACAGGTTCCTCTCACCTCACTCCAAGAAGAGGATATCCCTGGCCTCCTCTCCAGCCACCACTTGTGGAGTCACCAGTGGTTTCCTGCTTACTGCTGCATAATTATACTGTCTACACTGCTCCACAGTGTTTCTCTTCTTTCTGAAGAATTTCTAGTGGGGCTGGTGCTGTGGCGCAGCAGGTTAAAGCCCTGGCCTAAATTGCCAGCATCCCATAGGGGTGCAGGTTCAAGTCCCAGCTGCTCCTCTTCTGATCCAGCTCTCTGCTATGGCCTGGGAAAGCAGTAGAAGACGGCCCAAGTCCTTGGACCCCTGCACCCACGTGGGAGACTGGGAAGAAGCTCCAGGCTCCTGGCTTTGGATTTGCGCAGCTCCAGCCCTTGTGGCAAATTGGGGAATGAACCAGCAGATGTAAGACCTCTCTCTGTCTCTACCTCTCTCTGTAACTCTGTCTTTCAAATAAATAAAACAAATCTAAAAAAAAAAAAAAGAATTTCTAGTGCAAATTTCTCTCCAACTGTCCCTGGGAATACAGTCTCCCTCGACCTGCTTTTCTTCTGTTATCTTCCCATGGTCAGTCATCATGTCTTTTCACTATTTAGCCATCTTGGATATCCCCCCCTCATTTATTTTTAAACATTTGAAAATGTAAAAACAAATCTTAGCTCACCATGCCATACAAATCAATCCAGGGGGCAAAACTGGCTGGTCCCAAAGTTACAGGTTTCCCCATGTGGCATTTGATTCAAAATTATGAGTATTTTCTTTGGTTACTAAGTACTAGAGAAATGACTTGAAAAGTCATATACTAATTTTTATGTAGCTGCAAACCACCTGTTAATAATGTGCTAATAGTTTATTAAGCATTACTTAAATTTGGATATAAGAAAGCAAAACTTATTCAAAACTGGAATTTTTTCCCTATCTCAGCCTGGTTAGTTTCTACTAGGATTACAAGTTACATTCCTCAAATAATATTATGGACATCATATACCATTCTAATCATAACACACTGTATTTTTAGTTTATAATATTTATTATCATTGCAATTAACTCATTTATTGAAAGTCTGTCCCTAGACTATGATTTTTCACCATTATGAACCCATCTCAGAACATCTCCTGTATATTGTATGTGTTCACGGCATTGTAGGTATTCAAGGGCATTTCAAAAAGTTTATGGAAAGTAGAATTAAAAGATAAACTTAGATGTTGACATTGTGTCACAATGGGCTAAATCATCAGCCTACAATGCTGGCATCTAATATCAGAGCTCTGATGAGTTCTGGCTGCTCTGCTTCCAATCCAGCCCCCTGGTGATGCACCTGAGAAAGTAGCACTATCTCATGCCACCCATATGGAAGACCTGGATGGAGTTCCAGACTTCTGGTTTCAAAGTGGCCCTCCTCCAGGCACTGTGGCCATTTGAGTAGTGAACCAGCAGATGGAAGATCTGTCTCCAACTCCATCTCCATCTCCATCTCCATCTATTTCTATCTCTCTCTATCTTTGTAGCTCTGCTTTATAAATCAATAAAATAAATGTTTTTCCAAAAAAATGGTAAGTATATTTTGGTAAAAAATTTTAAAATCCATGCAAAATGTTTTTATAATATGTATTTTCATGAATTTTTTGAAGACCCTTCATATTTATATGCATATGTTTGTGAGCTGAATAGATGAATTACTTCTTATGTTAGCTGCTGCAATTTTTGCTAGTTAATTATACAGATTTTTTCAGTTAGGTTCCACATTATTACTCCAGTTTTTTGATGGCTGTTTGATTATCCTAGTGTTTATAAATATGTATGTTTGTGGGAGCACTATTTTGGATATGAAATTCCCTATCTATCTTTAAGAAAAGAACGAAATGTGGATCTCATATGATCATTCACAATTCCATGTTAAAATAGGTACAGGAATATAAAAATGTCTCCTGGGATGCGGGGCGGGGGGAATGGGATTCAGTAACAGGGATGCCTTACTCTAACCTCCAAGATGGATTCTACTAGAAAATCATCAAAATGACTAAGAGCCCAGTTTATTTGCAAGAGATGTCCCTTGTTGATGACAGGGATATATACCATCTAAATGACACTCTGATATTCTGGTTTATGGGCCATGAATATTTCAGCTTTAGAAATTCTTTGTCCCAAAAAGATATATACCATATGCTTTCCCTGATCTGTGGTAACTAACAGAGTATCTAAAATGTATTGGAATAAAACTGACATTTTGAAATTTGATGATTGTTTACAGAACCTTGTCTTTACTGTTGAAAACAGTGTTTTTTGGAGCCAGCACCGAGGCGCTGTAGGTTATTCCTCCCCCTGTGGTGCCAGCATCCCATATGGGCACAGGTTCAAGTCCCAGCTGCTCCTCTTCCAATCCAGTTCTCTGCTGTGGCTTGGAAAAGCAGTATAAGATGGCCCAAGTCCTTGGGCCCCTGCACCCACATGGAAGACAGGAAAGAATCACCTGGTTCCTGGCTTTGGATTGGTGCAGCTCCAGCCATTGTGGCCAATTGGGGAGTGAACCAGAGAATGGAAGACCCCTCTCTCTGTATCTACCTCTCACTGTCTGTAACTCTACCTCTCAAATAAATAAATAAATAAATAAGAAAATAATGATTTTTCCTTCATACAATTTGTTGAACTCTTTACTTAGTGTAGGTTTAATCTTATGAGTATAAAGTAAAGTGAAAGCAGATCTTTGTATAAAATGAAGAGTGGGGATAGGACACTGAAAGTGCAGACATTCTATCAACCCATAAAGGAATAGTTCAAAGATAAAAGCCATCAGGAAAAGAACAATAAGTTGGGGCTGGCATTCTGGCATAGCAGGTAAAGCCGTCACCTGCAGTGCCGGCATCCCATATGGGCACCAGTTCGAGTCCCGCTCCACTTCTGATCCAGCTCTCAGCTATGGCCTGAGAAAGCAGTAGAAGGTTGCCCAAGTCTTTATACCCCTGCACCCATGTGGGAGACTCAGAATTCCTGGCTTCAGATCAGTGCAGCCAATTGGGGAGTGAACTATCGGATGGAAGACCTCTCTCTCTCTCTGCCTCTCCTCTCTCTGTGTAACTGTGACTTTCAAATAAATAAATACATCTTTAAAAAAAAATTTGTCACCACTCATCAAGCCTTACAAAAGAAGCTTAAATGTGCTACACACAGAAACACAGAAAGATATCCATCATTATGAAAGAATGTGAAGGCAGAAAATCCCCCAGTAAAATCACAAAAGAAATACAAAATAAACAATGGGAATACATGTGGAAATACATATGGCCAAGTTGTTAGTTATCCATAGTCACCTTGATGTAAATAACCTCCAGTTAAAATATACAGACTGGCTGAATGAAATGAAAAATAAGACCCACCTATTTGCTGTGTATAAGAAATGCATCTCAACAACATAGATACATGCAGACTGAAAGTAAAACGATGGAAAAGATATTCTTTACTAGTGGAAATCAAAAAAGGGCAGGTGTAACCATGCTGATAGCTGACAAAATAGACTTTAACATAAAAACTGTTAAAGGAAATGAAGAAGGGAACTATGTAATGATTAAGGGATCAATTCAACAGGAAGATGTCACTATAAAAAATGTATTACACACCTAATTACAGGTCACCTGGTTATTTAAAAGAAATGTTAATGGATCTAAAGGGAGAAATAGACTTTAATACAATAGTAATGGACAAATACAATCTACCAAAACCGGATCATGAAGACATAAAAAACCTAAATAGACCAATAACCAAAACAGAAATTGAATCAGTTATAAAGGCCCTCTCAAAAAAAAAAAAAAAAAAAAAAAGCCCAGGACCGAATGACTTCACTGCTCAATTCTACCAGAAATTTAAAGAAGGACCAATTTCAATTCTTCTCAAGCTATTCAAAAAAATGAAAGGGAGGGAATTCCCCAAAACTCTTTCTATGAAGCCTGCATCACCTTAATTTTTAAGCCAGAAAAAGATGAAACAAGAAAGAAAACTACAGACCAATATCCTTCGTAAACATAAGATGCAAAAATCCTCAACAAAATATTAGCTAATCAAATCCAACAACTCATCAGGAAGAGTATTCACCAGACTAAATAAGATTTGGCCCCGGTATGCAGGGATAGTTCAATATTTGAAAATCAATCAAAGTGATAGATCACATTAACACAAGGAAGAACAAAAACCATATGGTTATCTCAATAGATGCACAGAAAGCACTTAATAAAAACAATATAATTCATGATGAAAATATTAAGTAAATTGGGTATAGAAGGAACATTCCTAAACAGAATCAAAGAAATTTTTGACAAACTCACGGCCTATTGAATGGGAAAAAATGGAAGCACTCCCCTTATGTTCTAGAACCAGACAAGGATGCCCACTCTGATCATTACTATTTAATATAGTCCTGGAAGTTTTAGCCAGAGCCATTAGGCAAGAAAAAGAAATCAATGGCATAAAAATTTGAAAGGAGGAAATCAAACTATTCCAATTTGTAGATGACATGATGTTATATATAGGGGAACCAAAAGACTTCAATGAGAGATTATTGACACTCATAAAAGATTTTGGTAAAGTGGCAGGATATAAAATCAATAGAGAAAAATCAATAGCCTTTGTATACACAAAAATGCCATGTCTGAAAAAGAATTTTTAAGATTAATCGCATTCACAATAACTACAAAATGAATTAAATACCTTGGAATAATTTAACTAAGGTTCTAAAAGATCTCTATTATGCAAAATGTTAAAGAAAGAAATAGAAGACATTAAAAATGGAAAAAGCTTCTACATTCATGGATTGGAGGAACCAATATCATCAAAATGTCCAAAGTACTGAAAGCAATATACAGATTCAATGTGATACCAATCAAAATACCAAGGACATCCTGCTCAGATGTACAAAAAATGATGCTGAAACTCATATGGAAACACAGGAAAACCCACATAGCTAAAGTAATCTTATACAACAAAAGCAAAACCAGAGGCATCAAAATACCTGATTTCAATACTACAGGGAAGTTAAAATCAAAACAACCTGATAATGATACAAAAACATATAGCTAGACAAATGGAACAGAACAGAAACTCAAGAAATCAATCCATGCAACTACAACCAAAATATCTTTGACAAAGCAGCTAAAATAAATCCCTGGAGCAAGGACAGTCTCTTTAACAAATGGTGCTGGGAAAACTGGATCTCCACATGCAGAAGTATGAAGCAAGACCCCTATCTTACACCTGGCACTAAAATCCACTCAAAATGGTTCTATCTATGACCTCATACACTCAAATTCCTAGAGAATACTGGGGAAACTCTGCAAGACATTGGCATAGGCAAAGACTTCTTAGAAACAACCCCAGGAGCACAGGCAATCAAAGTCAAAATTGACAAGTGGGATTACATCAAGCTGAGAAGCTTCTGTACTGCAAAAGAAACATTCAGCAAAGTGAAGAGTCAACTAACAGAATGGGAGAAAATACTTTCTAACTGTGCATCTGATAACAGTTAATATCCAGAATCGATGAAGAACTCAAGAAATTCAGTAGCAGCAAAACAAACAATCCAGTTAGAAATGGACAAATGTTTCAAGAGAGGAAATTCAAATGGCCAACAACACTTGAAAAAATTATCAGGATCATGACCCAACAGGGAAATGCAAATCAAAACCACAATGAGGTTTCACTTCATCCTAGTTAGAATGGCTCTCAGACAGAAATCAACAAACAACAAATGCAGGCAAGAATATGGGGAGAAAGGCACCCTAATCAACTGTTGGTGTGAGTGTAAACTGGAGCAGCCACTGTGAAAGGCAGAATGAAGATACCCCAGAAATCTGAATATAGATCTACCATATGATCCAGCCATCCCACTCCTGGGAATTTACCCAAACCAGAAAAAATCAGCATATGAAACAGTTATCTATACCCCCCATGTTCATTGTAGCACTATTCACAGTAGGTAAGATGTAGAATCAACCAAGATGTCCATCAACTGCTGTCTCCACAAAGAAATTATGATATATATGCACTATGGTGGACTATTCAGGTGTAAAAAAAATGAAATTCTGTCCTTTGCAACAAGATGGTCACAACTGGAAGCCATTATGCTTAGTGAAATAAGCCAGTCCCCAAAAGACAGATACCATATGTTTTCCCTGTACTGAGGTAACCTATAGAATGCCTAAATATAATTCATTGTAGTGAAATGAACATTTTGAGATTCAGTGATTGTTACAGCCCTTGTCTCTTTGTTGAAGTGTTTTTATTCTTCATACTGTTTGTTGAATAATTTTACTTAGTGTAGAGTTAATTTTACAATCATTACATAAACTGAAAGTAGATCTTATTAAAATTTAAGAGTGGGAATAGGAAAGGGAGAAGGAAGAAAGGTTAGAGCCCAAGCATGAGTGACAGTAGGAGGGAAGTATTACTAAGTTTAGGAAAACCTGTACATATGAAATTTGTATAACTTAAATTTTTAAGACAAAAAAAGAAATTCTTCTTTCCTATTTCAAAACTGAACTTTCAGAACATTTCTTCTTGCCTTCCCCTTAGCTCTACTTGAGAGATTCAATTTGTACTAGTTATGTTCAAGGCAATACATGGGGAAAAGGAGTCCCCATCTCAAGGTAACACTTCCAAAGCAATAGGTCTGTGCGCATTCTGCTTTTACAAATGTGTGTACAGAAGGGAGTTCTAGAGATGATGGTGTTGTCCCATGTCTTAAAATCCAGTTCTACTGTGAGACACGAGAAAGGCTTCCCAGATCATTGACTTGTATTTGGTCTAATTAATCTCAGTATTTGTAGAGCTTAATCAAAAAAGTTCCTACTCCAGCAACTCTTATTTTAAACTCTTTCACTAAGGGAAACATTAAGGTAACTTAGGTAAAAACAAAACTTAAAATAAGTAACAGAAGTGCTAATTACTTTAGGTAAATGTGTAAACTCCCTCTTCATTGATTGTTAATAGTTATTCTAATTGCACTCTTTTTTAAGAATTATTTTGTTTCTTTGAAAGAGTTACAGAAAGAGCCAAAAAGAGAGAGGTCTTACATTCTGCTGGTTCACTCTTCAAATAATGGCAATGACCAGAGCTGAGCTGATCCAAAGACAGGAGCCAAGAGCCAGGAGCTTCGTATAGGACTCCCAGGAGAGTGCAGGAGCCCAAGGACTTGAGCCATCTTCTATTGCCTTCCCAGGCCACAGCAGAGAGCTGGACAGGAAGTGGAGCAGCAGGGATTCGAACGGGTACCCATATGGGATGCCAGCACTGCAGGCAGCGGCTTTACCTGCTACGCCACAGCCCTGGCTCTCTAATTGCTCTTTTAGTGACTATTTCTTGTGCACATTTTGCAAGCTGCTCTCTAAAATTGCTGATTCGGAGATAAGAGAAAAGCACAGAACTACCAATAAGTTCACCTGATGTAGAGAATCCTGAAGTCTTTTCTATTCTACCTCCTTTTGCAATCTCTGTACAAAGTTATCAACTAATCTAAAGGCCTAATTCTGCCAAACCCCAACCAGCTATTCTGATAAGTGTTCAGAACTTAACCCGCAAATTTTACACAGTTTGTCCCAAGTTGTAAAGTCAAAAGAGGCAGCTAAATTGTTCCTGAAACTGTAAAACCTCCTTGAAATTAGTTAATCTGGTCATCTTGTGTCTAGTTATCTCAAACAAACAAACAAATAAAAAGCCCTTAAGGTAAAGGAGCTTTTTGTATTGTAAGTGTTGAAGTGTTTGCAAAGAGAAGAAAGGAAGGACTGTTTGAATTAAAAGTGTCAGGGTTTTTTTTCTTTTTCTGGTAAGAGCATTTTAGTATTTTCTCTCTGTTCCCCAACTGAAAAAAAAGTCTATTCAATTTTTCCTTCCATGTTTGGTTTAATTCTTATAAGTAAACTTCTCTCAGAGAGCCTCTCCTACACTCCACCTATCCAAATACTACTTATTCTTACAACTACAGACCAGGCCCTCTCATGTCACCTTCAGCCAGAGTTGGCTTTCAAAGGCATCAGCCTGTATCATTTCCTCAGTAGCATCATTATCTTGGTTGTTTGCTTTTATGGAACTGACCCACTTCTCTACAATCAGTGTATATAAGGCCAAGGAGATAGGAGAGCGCTTTACTTCCTTTAAAAATAGGAAGAGAAGAGTTATCAGGAGATAGTCAGCAGGCACTGTGAGTACATGAACACAGACTGAGGGAGAGAGGAAAAACCACCCCAGAGCAGAAATCCCAAAGCAACAATGTCCAGCAATTTTCTTCTAAACCAATGATCCAGAGAGGCTCTGGCTCTCTTGTTTTCTTCTGGACAACTTACCTATCTTTCCAAGAGTATATATACTTGATACTCAATCCTTTCAGTCCTGTATCACTGATAATACCTCCTCCTTTTCTTGTGAGGGCAGAAAGAAGTGAGCTACAAGCAAATCTGCTACAGGTTTAATGGAATCTCTGATATATTTTTTATTTTTACTTTATACCTCTGCATTATGAATGCTACTGCACATGGATTGATTCCAAGTCACTGGCTAGGAAGGCTGTCCTCCAATTCTAGAATGGTATTTCACTTGTAAACTTCACCCTCTATTGAACAAGTATGTTATTTGTGTCAGAACAGATGAATAAATAATAATTCAACAGACATACCAACCAGAGACTTTCATGTTTTTGCAAGAAAAAGCTAGTATTAAGCCTACTTTATGAGTAGGTGGCTGAGGATGGAGCAACTTTATGTATCTAAAAAGCACAGAAATAAACTTCAAGGGCTTTTTCATACTTAGAAAAAGGGCTTTCTCACTCAGATGTTTGTATACCCAAGTACACAGCAGCATTATTCATAACAGCCAAAAGAATATTCAATGCAAATGTCCATTGACAGGTGGATAAATGAACAAAACATTTTATATATATATACAATACACTATTGTTCACCCTTAAAGAGAAATGAAATTATGACACACACCACAACATGAATGAAACTTAAAAACAATTTGTTAAATGAAACAAGCCAGTTACAAAAGGACAATTAGCAAATAATTCCTTCTAAATAAGGTACCCATTGTTGTCATAGTTATAGAGACTGAAAATAGAATGGTGATTGTCAGGTATGGGAAGAAAGAGGAATGAGGTATTCGTGTGTAATGGAGCTAGACTCTCAGCTATGGAAGATGGAAACTTTCTATAGATAGATGGTGTTGATGGTTATACCACTTCTGAATATACTTATTGCCACAGAGTTGAACACTTAACAATTCTAAAAATAATAAATGTTATGTTATGAATTTTGGTACAATAAAATGCAGAGGCCTTCCTGGTCAATATCAATAAATCCATATTCCTCAAAAGTGATAAAAAAAATGAGAAGGCAACGCTTCCTATTTCTTCACTTGGCTAACCTCAGCCTCAGTGTCCCACCTATTGCTTATACAAAGAAAACTGACTCCTGTTTATTTCCTACTTAAGGTATTAAACAATAAGAAAGTAAATTATCCA
Source organism: Lepus europaeus (assembly GCF_033115175.1). NCBI lineage: Eukaryota > Metazoa > Chordata > Mammalia > Lagomorpha > Leporidae > Lepus > Lepus europaeus. The sequence continues at coordinate 99,192,973 of NC_084828.1, read as the reverse complement.
GAAGAAACATAGTTTAACACTTTAAGTTTAAAATCACCTTCATATACCAAGTAGGTTTTCACTACATTAACCCTAAATATATTCCATACATTTTAACAGATGAAATTCTAAAACAAGGACATAAAACGTGTGTTCTACAATGGAAAAATAGTAATTAACATGCACACAATCACTTAAGAAAGAGAAGAGATACTGTCTGAAATTTACTAAGCTAGTGTTGCTCAAAGTATGATCTTGTAATGTGCTGCATCATAATAACTGGATAAACCTGTTTAAAAAGTCCTATTCTATAGGGCCAGCGCTGTGGCTCACTTGGTTAATCCTCCATCTGTGGCGTCGGCATCCCACATGGGCGCTGGTTCTAGTCCCAGTTGCTTTTCTTCCAGTCCAGCTCTCTGCTGTGCCCAGGGAAGGCAGTGGAGGATGGCCCAAGTGTTTGGGCCCCTGCACCTGCATGGGAGACTGGGAGGAAGCACCTGGCTCCTGGTTTTGGATCAGCGTAGCTTGGGCCATAGCGGCCATTTGGGGGGTGAACCAACAGAAGGAAGACCTTTCTCTCTGTCTCTCTCTCTCTCTCACTGTCTAACTCTGTCAAAAAAAAAAGTCCTATTCTAAACACAATGAATCAGCATTCTAGGGACAAGGATCTATAACATGCTTTTTGAATTTGTTCCTCTAGGTTATATTTGTGCACACTAAAGTTTAAGTACCAGGGCCGGCACCATGGCTCCATAGGCTAATCCTCCGCCTGCGGCGCTGGCACCCTGGGTTCTAGTCCCGGTCAGGGCTCCAGTTCTGTCCCAGTTGCTCCTCTTCCTGTCCAGCTCTCTGCTGTGGCCCAGGAGTGCAGTGGAGGATGGCCCAAGTGCTTGGGCCCTGCATCCGCATGGGAGACCAGGAGGAAGCACCTGGCTCCTGGCTTCAGATCAGCGCGCTACGCCGGCCACAGAGCGCCGGCCACAGCGGCCATTTGGGGGTGAACCAATGGAAAGGAAGACCTTTCTCTCTGTATTTTCTTTCTCTCACTGTCCACTCTGCCTGTCAAAAAAATAAATAAATAAAGTTTAAGTACCAGGAAATTAAAAAGTAAGCAAATAATGCATGTATAAAAGATATCTTTCCTGAGAAAAGCAGGAAAAATGAAAAGCATAGGGTAATGGGAGTCTAAGTTGAGGGAATAAACACAGGACTTGGCACACCAAAATCAAAGTTATAAAAATTTTTGCTGCCCTGCAGATAACATAGGTAGCATCAGATTGTCTCAGACATCATAACTAAAATACAAAGAAGCAAAAGCTTTTATGGGGAGATGCACTGAAGAAAACAATCTGTATAGTGTTTTGGAGAACTTGTAGGAACTGTATGCTGAGTCCTGTGTCATGGTAAGATAGGAGGCCCAAACTCAGAAGTGACATTATATTATACAGTGTTTATATTTTATTTAAATTTCCAGAGTAACTTCCATCCAGGACCACACAAAGACTAGATGTGTTGCTTCCTCTCAATATTCAGTCTCACATCTTTGAAAATTATGGAATATCTTCCTTCTAAAACAATATCATATGTAAAACCTAAAAGCAATTAAAAGAATGCATAAAGTGGTTTTGGAATCTTCAAAACTACTTTGCCTTCATAAAAAAGAGAGCAAGAGAACTTAAAATCCAAAGCAACAAAAAATTTCAAAAAAATAGAAATCATACTACACATCATCTCCAACTAAAATGAAATAAAGCTGGAAATCAACAAATCAATAATCTCTAGATCATATGTAAAAATATGGAGATTAAAAATCATATTCCTGAATGAACAATGGGCCATAGAAGAAATCAAAAGAGAAATCAGAAAACTTCTGGAAACAAATAAAGATGACAATAAATCATATCAAAACATAAGGGGATACAGCAAAAACAGTGTTGGAGGAGGGAAGTTTATAACAATGGGTGACTACATGAAGATATTGGTAAGGTATCAAAAAATGAGCAAATGAGCTATCAATGCATCTCAACTGATTAGCTAATTGATTCCAACAACACATCAGAAAGATCATACACCTAGACCAAGTGGGATTTATCCCACGTATTCAGGGATGACTCAACATTCACAACAACAAACCAAACCAAAAATTAGTAGGGGGAAAGAAATAATTAAAATCAGAGCACAAATAAATAAAATTGAAACAAAAAAATAAATCAGTGAAATGAAGAAAAATAAAGTTTTTTGAAAAAATAAACAAAATGGATACACTATAGGCACAATTAACAAAAAAAATTTAAAAAAAAAGAAAGAGAACACCCAAATCAATAAAATCAGAGATGAAAAAGGAAATGTAACAACAGACCACAGAAATAAAAATAATCATCAGGACTTACTACAAAGAGCTCTATGCCAAGAAATTAGGGACCTAGAAGAAATGGATAAATTCCTAGGCACATATAATCTACCAAAATTGTGTCATGAAAACATAGAAAACCTAAACAGACAGATGACAAAGACAAAAACTGAATCAGTAATAAAGACCTCCAACAAAGAAAAGCCCAGGGCCAGATGGCTTCACTGCTCTATTCTACCAGAAATATAAAGAACTAATTCCAATTCTTCTCAAGCCATTCAAAACAATTAAAGGGAGGAAATCCTCCAAAATTCCTTCTATGAAGCCTGTATCATGTTAGTTCCTTAGCTAGAAAAAGATGCAACAGAGAAAGAGAACTACAGACCAATATCCCTGATGAACACAGATGCAATAATGCTCAACAAAATATTAGCTAATTGATTCCAACAACACATCAGAAAGATCATTCACCAGACTAAGTGGGATTTAGCCCTGGTATGCAGGGAGGTTCATATTCGGAAATCAATGTGATAGATCACATTAACAACTTATTAAAACCATATGGTTATCGCAATAGATCCACAGAAAGCATTTGATAAAATACAACATCCTTTCATGATGAAAATCTTAAGCAAATTGGGTATAGAAGGAACATTCCTAAATAGAATCAAAGAAATTTTTGACAAACACATAGCCACCATCATATTGAATAGGGAAAAGCTTGAAGCATTCCCCCATAAGATTCTGAACCAGACAAGAATGCCCACTCTGATCATTACTATTTAATATAGTCCTGGAAGTTTTAGCCAGAGCCATTAGGCAAGAAAAAGAAATCAATGGCATAAAAATTGGAAAGGAGGAAATCAAACTATCCCTATTTGCAGATGACATGATGCTATATATAGGGGATCCAAAAGACTCCACTGAGAGATTATTGGGATTCTTAAAAAGAGTTTGGTAGAGTGGCAGGATATAAATCAACAGAGAAAAATCAATAGCCTTTGTATACACAGAAAATGCCATGGCTGACAAAGAACTTTTAAGATCATTCTCATTCACAATGGCTACAAAAGGAATCAAATACTTTGGAATAAATTTAATGAAGGATATCAAAGATCTCTACAAAGAAAATTACAAAACACTAAACAAAGAAATAAAAGACACAAAAATGGAAAAAAATTTCAAGTTCATGGATTGGAAGAACAAACATCATCAAAATGTCCATACTACCAAAAGCAATTTACAGATTCAATGCAATCCAAATCAAAAGGACAAAGGCATTCTTCTCAGATATAGAAAAAATGATGCTAAAATTCATATGGAAACATGAGACCTCGAATAGATAAAGCAATCTTGAGCAATAAAAACAAAGATGGAGTCATCACAATATGTGATTTCAAGACATCATCACAGTATCTGATTTCAAGACACACTAAAGGGCAGTTATAATCAAAATAGCCTGGTACTGGCACAAAAACAGATGGATAGATCACTGTGACAGAACAGAAACTCAAGAAATCAATCCATGCAACTACAACCAAAATATCTTTGACAAAGCAGCTAAAATAAATCCCTGGAGCAAGGACAGTCTCTTTAACAAATGGTGCTGGGAAAACTGGATCTCCACATGCAGAAGTATGAAGCAAGACCCCTATCTTACACCTGGCACTAAAATCCACTCAAAATGGTTCTATCTATGACCTCATACACTCAAATTCCTAGAGAATACTGGGGAAACTCTGCAAGACATTGGCATAGGCAAAGACTTCTTAGAAACAACCCCAGGAGCACAGGCAATCAAAGTCAAAATTGACAAGTGGGATTACATCAAGCTGAGAAGCTTCTGTACTGCAAAAGAAACATTCAGCAAAGTGAAGAGTCAACTAACAGAATGGGAGAAAATATTTTCTAACTGTGCATCTGATAACAGTTAATATCCAGAATCTATAAAGAGCTCAAGAAGTTCAACAAAACAAACAATCCAGCCAGGAGGAAGAGAAAGCTAGGCAGCAGAAATAATGTTAAGGTAGGTGGCAGGCCAATTAATGTCTGCTTTACACAGTGATCTGCCATAAGGAGACCCAACAGGTTCATCCACTACATTGTTTTTTTTTTTATTAAACTTTTATTTAATGAATATAAATTTCCAAAGTACAGCTTATGAATTACAATGGCTTCCCCCATCCCATAACTTCCCTCCCACCCACAACCCTCCCCTTTACCGCTCCCTCTCCCCTTCCATTCACATCAAGATTCATTTTAAATTCTCTTTATATACAGAAGATCAGTTCAGTATATATTAAGCAAAGATTTCAACAGTTTGCCCCCACATAGCAACACAAAGTGAAAAAAAAATACTGTTGGAGTACTAGTTATAGCATTAAATAACAGTGTACAGCACATTAAAGACAGAGATCCTACATGATATTTTTTAAAAATTAATTAATTTTCTATGCAATTTCCAATTTAACACCAGGGGTTTTTTTTATTTCCAATTATCTTTATATACAGAAGATCGATTCATTATATACTAAGTAAAGATTTTATCAGTTTGCACCCACACAGAAACACAAAGTGTAAAAATACTGTTTCAGTACTAGTTATAGCATCACTTCACATTAGACAACACATTAAGGGCTGATCCCACATGAGATGTAAGTACACAGTGACTCCTGTTGCTGACTTAACAATTTGACACTCTTGTTTATGGCGTCAATAATCTCCCTAGGCTCTAGTCATGAGTTGCCACTACACTGGTTTTTAATATGGAAAGCCAGGGCTTCAGTAGAAGTCAGCTGTGGAGAGTCCTGGCAGCTCTATCAGCCAAGAGCTGGTTCACTGGAAACGGAATTGCCCTGGAGTTGAAGGACTCCCAGGTGTGAGCCACAGACCTTGTTGGCCCTAAGCTGAAAAGCCCTTTACTCAGCCCAGCTTCCATAGTAACCACCACTGTTGAAGAGTAAGCAATATTGCACTCAGAAACCGTAAATTTCCTATTAGAGATGCCACCTGCCTTCTGTTCAAGCCAGGTCTCCTTCCAGGACAGCTAGGTAATGGAAGTCAACAGGGTGCCATCCTAAAGGAGGTTCATACCTCCTTTATGATGTCTCTTCTAGTACCCCTTGTGAAAAGAGTTCTGGACTTCTTATCTGGCCAGGCCTTAGCTTACCTGATTGTTATCAGGTCCCTCCTGTCAGTTTCTGTCTCTTAATGGGAAAACTTGCTCATGGTTTAGATAGCACCTTTCTTCAGTCTTCTACTAATGACTCTGTACTTAGTTTTAGACTCTGTGAGTTAAACTGCTTGTTAGATGTGTTTTCTCTAGAATTGAAACAGTAAAATTCTAGATGGCTATGCACATGAAACCTCAGATGGAAGCAGTTTCTGCAAGTTGGCACTGTCATCCCCTTTGAGAAGCCATCTGCTGCTAAGAAGCCACCTCCTGCTGGAAACCTGCCTTGACTCCCATTCCCAATGACGCCCATTTTCAGCAAGAAGCAGCCAGACTGATCATCACCCAGTTCCCCTAACGGAAGTTAGGGTTCATCTTGTTGAGGGAGGAATGTGAGGAGTCAAATGAGTTAATCAGCAATCTGAAATTGAGGGTGGAAAATGTTCCCCCCCAAAAATTATCTTTACCAAGTTCAAAAATGTCAGTCCTCCTTCCTTAGGAATCCCCAAATTTACCATGAGAATAGCAAGAGAATGGATTCCATCTTCCTGAGCTCACAGTTTATTGTGAAAACAAGTTACCTAGCCCACCCTCCTAGATGGTTTTTTGTTTCATCATGAGCAAGCCAGATAGGATAAAGGATTGTAATTCAGGTCTTTTGATGGGTTTTGTCCCCACCTTGTAAATGAATGTCAATCAAAATTGTGCTTAAAAACTCAACCGCCAAGGACCACTTTGGGTTTTTTCTTCTATTGGAAGCCCGCATCCTCCACTCTGGCTGGAGGTCTTTGACTAATAAATCTTGCTTTTTTATAAAAAGATTTATTTATTTATTTGAAAGTCATAGTTTCGCAAAGAGAGAAGGCGAGACAGAGAAAGAGAGAGGTCGTCCATCTGTTGATTCATTCCCCAGTTGGCTGCAACAGGCTGAACTGTGCTGATCCCAGCCTGGAGCCATGAGCTTCTGCTGGGTCTCCCACACAAGTGCAGGGACCCAAGGACTTGAGCCATCTACTGCTTTCCCAGGCCATAGCAGAGAGCTGGATCAGAAGTGGAGCAACCAGGACTCGAACTGGCACCCAAATGGGATGCCAGCACTGCAAGTGGTAGCTTTACCCACTACACCACAGCACCAGCCACAATCTTGCTTTTTAAATCACACACACAAAAAAATCCAGTTAAGAAATGGACAAAGGACTTGAACAGTCATTTTTCAAGAGAGGAAATTCAAATGGCCAACAACACTTGAAAAAATTATCAGGATCATGACCCAACAGGGAAATGCAAATCAAAACCACAATGAGGTTTCACTTCATCCTAGTTAGAATGGCTCTCAGACAGAAATCAACAAACAACAAATGCAGGCAAGAATATGGGGAGAAAGGCACCCTAATCAACTGTTGGTGTGAGTGTAAACTGGAGCAGCCACTGTGAAAGACAGAATGAAGATACCCCAGAAATCTGAATATAGATCTACCATATGATCCAGCCATCCCACTCCTGGGAATTTACCCAAACCAGAAAAAATCAGCATATGAAACAGTTATCTATACCCCCCATGTTCATTGCAGCACTACTCACAGTAGGTAAGATGTAGAATCAACCAAGATGTCCATCAACTGCTGTCTCCACAAAGAAATTATGGTGTATATATACACTATGGTGGACTATTCAGGTGTAAAAAAAATGAAATTCTGTCTTTTGCAACAAGATGGTCACAACTGGAAGCCATTATGCTTAGTGAAATAAGCCAGTCCCAAAAAGACAGATATCATATATTTTCCCAAATCTGAGGCAACTAACAGAGTACCTCAAATGTAATGTATTGGAGTAAAACAGACATTTTGAGAAGCGATGATTATTTATAGCCCTTGTCTCTTCCATTGAGTAAGAGTGTTTTATTGTTGTTGTTGTTGTTTGTTTTTCTCTTCTTACTATTTATTGAACAAGAGTAAGGTTAACCATATGATCATAACATATACTGATAATAGATCAATGCAAAAATTAAGAATGAGAATCCAAGATGGATATGGAGGAAGGGTTGGAGCATGGGCAGGAGGGAGGGTAGTTGGGAGGATGTGCCACTGTGTTCCTAAATCTGCATATATAAAATATATGAAATTTGTGTTACTTAAAAATTTAAAAAAAAAATATTGTCAATGTGGCAGGTATTTGGTGCACTAGTTAAGTTGCTGCTTGGGATGCCTGATTTCCATATAAGAGTGCCTAAGTTTCAGTCCTTGCTTCACTTCAGTCCAACTTACTATTAACGAGCACCCTGGGAAGCAGCAGATGATGGTTCAAGTACTGGAATCCCTGCCACCCATATGGGACACCAAGATGGAGTTCCAGTCTCATGGCTTCAGCCTGGCGCATTGCAAGAACCTGGGGAGTGAACCAGCAGGAATTTGGAGAGTGAACAAACAGATGAGAGGTCTCTTGGTCTCTCGGTCTCTCGGTCTCTCTCTCTCTCTCTCTGAATGTGTATGTATGCATGTGTATGCTTTTCAAATTAAATGGAAATAAATAAATAAATAAACATTTACAAAATTGTCAGTAATGCAAAAACCTTAGCATTCACACTTTTTTGGCAGTCTTGGTAGGTACCCTACAATAAGAATTTCAAAACACTATAGCTTCAATATATTCCACAGACAATGTGGTTTGAGTGATAAGACTCTTTTCTTTAACTCTCCTAATGTTTGTATCATGTTTTCATTCCATTTTTTTTCTGCCTACGTCCACACTTAACTCTTCATAAAGAATGGCATCTCTGACTATGACTATACAGAACAGCTTCATTTTTTATTACTACTCTGATTTGTGATGTAAAGAGTTAACCATGAATAAATCACCTTATAACAATTATCTAGGTGATTGACATCATCATTCCCCATCCCATATCTTGATGTCTCATACTTACGTTATACTCCCAGCTACCCTGGTTTCAGAAAGCACAAGTGAAGTATCTGAGGAAATCAAGAAACATAAGGAATAAAGAGCCTTTATGTTTTCATGACTGCATGAATGGCATAAGATAGAAAGGAAAGACTCCAACCTTAAAGAGAGGTGTCAAGCTGGGTGATATAGAGATTCATGGCACTACCAGAAGAAATGGAAAGCAAGAGAAAGGATTTTGAGAGCAAAATGATGCACTTCATTTTAGACATGGAATTTTCAAACTGATGAGAAGATATCCAAATAGAAACATCCAGCAAGTAACTACAGGTGCAGTATCCAGCTACAGAGAAGGGTCAGTACTAGTGGTGATGATTTGATCATTTTCATTTAGGCAGTGGTTATGTTAATCATTATCATGAATAAAATATTTGAAGTAGACTTCAGGGATAAGGCAGAGCTTGTAGCTATAAGGGAGTCAGTGAAAGGAGGAGGGGGAAAGTAATCAAAGACATTGGATAGAAACTGTAGTGAATCAGAGTTACAGAAATCGAATGAAAAAAGAATCAAGAAAGTGGGGATTTCAGTTGCATGAACAGTAGGAAAAATATCAATGAAAATGAAACCAAGCAAAACTTAGGTTTCAAAGTTAGGAAGTTATTGGTATATTTTAATAAATCTAGAGTTTATAATAAAGAGGTAGTAGGAAGATGGGTTTTGACACCATCAGCAGACATTGAAAAGAGAACTGGTTTTGAGAGCAGAGTGATGAATTGCATTTTAGCTATGAAATTCTCAACTTGATGATAGAATATCCAAATAGAAACTGGCCAACAGAAATGAAATATGTACTAACATGTAATTTAAAAATTTTTATATCCAAATTAAAAATTAAAAGTAAACAGATGAAATTAATTTTAATAACATCTTGTATTTAATCTGAAATTTCAACAATGGGATATTTCACACTTTTAATCTTTTTTTTTTTTTTTTTGGCGGCAGCGACGGCGTTCACATGAAAGACAAAAATGAGTTGTGTAGCCAGTAGTTACTAATACTAGAATTGGCAAGGTCCAAGAAATAACATTAGACCACAGAAGCAGATACTGGGTGATGAATAAGAAATAATATCAACTGTCAGAGGACTCAGGGAAGGTTGTCCTATCAGAAAAATAGTCAGATTTGGGTTTTTTAAGGAAAACAGCAATGTAGAATAAATGAATATCAAATAATAAAAGGTAATGACCATTCAGTTTACAAAGGAGTCAGACACTATCATTTGATTGGTAGAGACTAAAAGTAATGCAGAGGAGTGGCAAAGCCTTATAGCAGTGAAAGGAGTCACGGTAGGAATGGTAAAAAGCTGGAGAGAACAGAGTCCCTTGCCAAAATGTGGAATACTTAACTTAGCTGGGAAACCATCCTGAGCTAAAAGCAAGTGTGATAATAAATGAGACATAAAGAATTTTGTCCATTATGAGAAATGCAGGCTGTGCCAAAAAGGCCATTCAAAAGGCCAGGTGGCTAGAGTTATCTGTACCCAGTCTCAGCAGTGTAGTAAAGACAAACAGCTCCCCACCCCGATAGGCCCCAAGTTGGATTTTTTTCTCTGTCCTGTAAAAAGTCACAAGCAAATGGGAGGAATGGGAAATAAAAGTCAGGATGAACTCATGAAACAAGGAAACACTCTTTTACAAGACCTCATACAAAGTTTCCGATGAGTTTAAAACCTCAGATCACTTCCTTTCAACAGCTTTTTCCTCTGAAGAAGTCCCTCCCAGCTGCTTTCCTGGGAGATTTCCCTCTGCTCTTTTAATCTGTTTGCTCTTTAAAATAAAACTCTTTTGCTAAAAATTGCCTTCTCGGTTTGTTCATCTGCCTCATACTTCATCATAGATAGAACAAATTCCCAGGGAGTTCAATATCAGCTGTAATAGTGAGAAAAGGGAAGTCTTTAGGAATGCTATGATTGGAGGCTACCTGGTTGGTCAGGGTGCATATTTGGCTTTCTCTGGTTGGTCTGAAGTTGGAATTAGTGATAAAAATTCATAAAGCTGATAGTTATTAATTAAGACATGGCCATTTGGGGCCAATTGTTATAGGGTTTATTATTTGGCTTCCAGTATTGTTACTAGAGAGCTGTCTTTTTGTCATGTATAACACCCTGCTTTACAGGGATGCTTAAAATAGAGAATGCACAGATTGTTGCAGGTTATTAGTCACAATTCTATTTGTACATCTGGTCTGGCCATTGTCCATTTCTTGTTCAGTATCTTAGGAACTTGCTTTTGTTACTCATTATTACTTTTGAACTTAAAGTAGCACAAAAGATTGCACTTTTGAAACCAAATGACTTGGGTCGTAATCTCTACTCTGTCATCAATTAGTGGCATTGTAACCCATAAGCTGTACTTTGGAAATTTATATTCATTAAATAAAAGTATAATTAAAAAAAAAAGAGTTTAAATTAGAAAAAAAATTAGTGGTATGAACCTAAATTGATCAGTAAACTTCTTTGTAACTTCAATTTATTCATCCACAAGTGAAAGGACATCAAGAGTTTTTAGCTGCTGACAAATGGAAGTTAAAAAAAGGAAGAAAAAGAGACAAAGTGGACAGTGGACAGTGGAAGGAATGAAGAAAGGAAGGAAAGAAGAAGTAGAAGAAGGGATGGGAAGAAGAAATGAAGGCAAGGAGGGAAGGAGAGAGGAAATTTAACCAGGATATAGAGAAAACTAATAAAATTTCAATATTAATTAAATATACTTAAGCTATAAATTATAGATTTAAAAACACAAATTAGAACTTGCAGATCATAATCTAGAAGCAAATATGAATCTGTAAATAGAAAAATGTGAAGCTCTAGTTAATCAATTAGGGAAAAAAGACAAAATGTTGTCAAGAATTGATTGAATTACAAGAATTCTATGTGTTGACACAGGCTATAGGTGGGAATCAAGGAAAGTAACCTGAAAATCATGAACTAAACAGAAGCCTAAGTAAGGAGAAGGAATATTAAGGATGTATGTGTGTGTGTGCATGTGTGTATGTATAGGTATTGATAATTAGTATGAAGGTAGACATTAGAACACAAAGTGTAAATCTCCCTAAATACAAAAAGCAATAGAAAAAAGGAAGTGTGGTAAAAATGTAGATGATCAAAATGTAGTTTAGATCAAAATTATCAGTGATATTAGCAAATTCAGATGGACTTAACTTATACCATTTTAGCTCACAGAACAAAACCAAACAATGCTGTATGCAATAAAAACCCCTATAACAAAGTTATTTTAAAAACTTAAACATAGAGACCAGCACTGTGGATAGGTGAGTAAAGCTGATGCCTGCAGCACCTGCATCCCATATGGACACCAGTTCAAGTCCCAGCTGCTCCATTTCCCATCCAGCTCGATGTGAATGCCCCTGGAAAAGCAGTGGTGAATGGCCCAAGTGCTTGGGCCCCTGCACCAAAGTGAGAGACCCGGAAGAAGCTCCTGGATCCTGGCTTAAGATCAGGCCAGCTCCAGCCACTGCAGCCATTTGGGAGTGAACTAGCTGATGAAAGGGAAGGAAGATACCTCTCTCTTTTACTGTTTCTCTCTGTCTCTCTTCTCTCTCTTTCCCTCTCTATCTCCCTGTAACTCTGCCTTTGAAATAAATAGTTTTTAAAAAGTGTAAATATTGGGGCCAGCACTGTGGCACAGTGGGTTAACGCCTTGGCATGAAACGCCGGCACCCCATATGGGTGCCAGTTCGAGACCCAGCTGCTCCACTTCCTGTCCAGCCCTCTGCTATGGCCCGAGAAAGCAGTAGAAGATGGCCCAAGTCCTTGGGACCCTGCACCCACGTGGGAGACCCGGAAGAAGCTGCTAGCTCCTGGCTTCCGATCAGCACAGCTCCGGCCGTTGCGGCCATCTAGGGAGTGAACCATCGGATGGAAGACCGCTCTCTCTCTCTGCTCTCCTCTCTCTGTGTAACTCTGAGTTTCAAATAAAATAAATAAATCTTTAAAGAAAAGTGTAAATATTAAAAAGTGGGCAAAGGCTTCCTAAATATACAAATAGAAGAAATAGGTTGCGACCTTAATATTTTACAAGACAGATTCAATACCTTAAGAATGAAAAAAAGAAAATAAACAATGTCATGTTATAGACCAAGATTCAAAATAGAAATATAATAATTTTGAATATTTATGTGCCAAATATAATAGTAATCACTTTATAAACAAAAGCTAAAAGAGATGCAAGGAGAAATAACTAGAAACACACAATAGTACACAATTTTAATGCACTGCTCTCAGTCTCTCAGTCCAAGACAGGTCAAATGGAAAAAAGATAAGAATATATAATCCTTAAGGGCCTGGTGCTGTGGCACAGCGGGTTAACGCTCTGGCCTGAAGTGCTGGCATCCCATATGGGCACCAGTTCAAGACCCAGCTGCTCCACTTCCAATCCAGCTCTCTGCTATGGCCTGGGAAAAGAGTAGAAGATGGCCCAAGTCCTTGCGCCCCTGCACCCAAGTGTGAGACCGGGAAGAAGCTCCTGGCTCTTGGCTTCGGATCAGCACAGCTGCAGCCATTGCGGAGTGAACCATTAGATGGAGGATCTCTCTCTCTCTCTCTCTGCCTCTCTTCTCTGTGTAACTCTTTCATATAAATAAATAAATCTTTTTTAAAAAGAATATTTAATCCTTAAATAGCATAAACAATAAATTATACAAAAATATCAAACTTTGCATCCCCAAAATAGAAAATACATCTTCTTATCAACTATACATAAAAATTCATAAACTCTATAGCTTCTGTCCCAAAAAATATCTCAATGAGTCTCATAAAGTAGAAATGATAAAAAGATTATTTTCTAATATTAAAAATATAGAAACCAGGGGCTGGCATTGTGGTATAGTGTGTTAATCTGCCTAGTGCATACAAGCATCCCACATGGCTGCCACTTAAGTCTCAGCTGCTCAAATTCCAATCCAGCACCCTGCTAACGCACCTGGGAAAGCTGCAGAAAATGGCCCAAAAGCCTGGACTCCTGCTAATCATGTGGGAGACGCAGATGGAGTTTCATGCTACTAACTTCAGCCTGGTCCAGCCCCTGCCATTGTGGTCACATGGGGAGTAAACCAGTGGATGGATGATAACTCTCTCCCTCTCTTTCTTGTAACTCTGTCTTTCAAAATGAATCTTTAAATAAATATATGTAAATTAATAATGAAATCAAAACACAGACTTTTCTACCTAGAAGTTAAAATACTTTTCAATAAACAACTCTTTTTTTTTTAAATTACACATTTCTGTTTAACTTTATTTTTTTTTTTTGATTTTTTTTTTCTTTTTTTTTTTTTTATTAAACTTTTATTTAATGAATATAAATTTCCAAAGTATAGCTTGTGGGTTACAATGGCTTCCCCCCTCCCATAACTTCCCTCCCGCCCGCAACCCTCCCCCCTCCCGCTCCCTTTCCCCTTCCATTCATGTAAAGATTCATTTTCAATTCTCTTTGTATACAGAAGATCAATTTAGTATATATTAGGTAAAGGTTTCAACATTTTGCCCATATAGCAACATCGAGTGAAAAAACTACCATTGGATTACTAATTATAGCATTAAATAGCAATGTACAGCACATTAAAGACAGAGATCCTACATAATTTTTTTTTCAAAATAATTAATTTTCTATGCCATTTCCATTTTAACACCAGGTTGTTTTTTTTTTTTTCATTTCCAATTCTCTTTATATACAGAAGATCACTTCAGTCTGCGCCCACACAGAAACGCAAAGTATAAAAATACTGTTTCAGTACCAGTCATAGCATCACTTGGCTTTAGACGACACATTAGGGACAGATCCCGCATGGGGTGTAAGTACACAGTGACTCCTGTTGCTGACTTAACAATTTGACACTCCTGTTCATGGCGTCAGTAATCTCCCTAGGCTCTAGTCATGAGTTGCCAGGGCTATGGAAGCCTTTAGAGTTCGCTGACTTTGGTCTTATTCAGATAGGGTCATAGTCAAAGTGGAGGTTCTCTCCTCCCTTCGGAGAAGGGTATCTCCTTCTTTGATGGCCCCGTTCTTTCCACTGGGATCTCACTCACAGAGATCATTCATTTAGGTCTTTTTTTTTTTTTCCCATGATATCTTGGCTTTCCATGCCTGCTATACTCTCATGGGCTCTTCAGCCAGATCTGAATGCCTTGAGGGCTGATTCTGAGGCCGGAGTGTTGTTTAGGACATCTGCCATCCTATGAGTCTGCTGTGTATCCCACTTCCCATGTTGGATCTTTCTCTCCCTTTTTGATTCTATCAGTTAGTATTAGCAGATACTTGTCTTGTTTGTGTGATCTCTTTGACTCTTAGACCTATCAGAGCTATCAATTGTGAGCTGAAATTGATCACTTGGACTAGTGCGATGGCATTGGTACATGCCATCTTGATGGAATTGTGTTGGAATCCCCTGCACATTTCTAACTCCACCATTTGCGGCCAGTCCGATTGAGCATGTTCCAAATTGTTCATCTCCTCCCTCTCTTTTTCCATTCTTAGATTTAACAGGGATCACTTTTCAGTTAAAATTTAAACACCTGAGAATAATTGTGTGTTAATTACTGAGTTCAACCAATAGTACTAGAACAACAACAACAACAACAAATACTAAAAAGGATAAAGTATTACATTGTACATCTAAAGTCAGGACAGGAGCTGATCAGTTCATTGTTGCTTATAGTGTCCATTTCACTTAACAGGTTTCCTCTTTGGCGCTCAGTTGTCATCGATCAGGGAAAACAAATGATATTTTTCTCTTTGGGACTGGCTTAATTCACTCAGCATGATGTTTTCCAGATTGCTCCATCTTGTTGCAAATGACTGGGTTTCGTTGTTTCTTACTGCTGTATAGTATTCTATGGAGTACATGTCCCATAATTTCTTTATCCAGCCTACTGTTGATGGGCATTTGGGTTGGTTCCAGGTCTTAGCTATTGTGAATTGAGCTGCAATAAACATTAATGTGCAGATGGCTTTTTTATTTGTCAAATTAAATTCCTTTGGCTAAATTCCAAGGAGTGGGATGGCTGGGTTGTATGGTAGGGTTATGTTCAGGTTTCTGAGGAATCTCCAGACAGACTTCCATAGTGGCTTAACCAGTTTGCATTCCCACCAACAGTGGGTTAGTGTCCCTTTTTCCCCACATCCTCTCCAGCATCTGTTGTTGGTAGATTTCTGAATGTGAGCTATTCTCACCGGGGTGAGATGGAACCTCATTGTGGTTTTGATTTGCATTTCTCTGATTGCTAGTGATCTTGAACATTTTTTCATGTGTCTGTTGGCCATTTGGGTTTCCTCTTTCAAAAAATGTCTATTGAGGTCCTTGGCCCATTTCTTAAGTGGGTTGTTTGTTTTGTTGTTGTGGATTTTCTTGATTTCTTTGTAGATTCTGGTTATCAATCCTTTATCTGTAGTATAGTTTGCGAATATTTTTTCCCATTCTGTTGGTTGCCTCTTCACTTTCCTGACTGTTTCTTTTGAAGTACAGAAACTTCTCAATTTGATGCAATCCCAAATGTTAATTTTGGTTTTGACTGCCTTTGCTGTTGGAGTATTTTCCAGGAAGTCTTTGCCTGTGCCTATATCTTGCAGGGTTTCTCCAATGCTCTCTAATAATTTGATGGTTTCGGGTCGTAGATTTAAGTCTTTAATCCATGTTGAGTGAATTTTTGTGTAAGGTGATAGGTATGGGTCTTGCTTCAAGCTTCTGCATGTGGAAATCCAATTTTCCCAGCACCATTTATTGAATAGACTGTCCTTATTCCAGGGATTGGATTTGGATCTTTGGTCAAATATAAGTTGGCTGTAGGTGTTTGGATTGATTTCTGGTGTTTCTATTCTGTTCCATTGGTCTATCCATCTGTTTCTGTACCAGTACCATGCTGTTTTGATAACAACTGCCCTGTAGTATGTCCTAAAATCAGGTATTGTGATTCCTCCGGCTTTGTTTTTGTTGTACAGGATTGCTTTGGCTATTCGAGGTCTTCTGTGTCTCCATATGAATTTCAGCATCATTTTTTCTATATCTGAGAAGAAGGTCTTCGTGATCTTGATGGGTATTGCATTGAATGTATAAATTGCTTTTGGGAGGATAGACATTTTGATGATATTGATTCTTCCAATCCATGAGCATGGAAGATTTCTCCATTTTTTGGTATCCTCTTCTATTTCTTTCTTTAAGGTTTTGTAGTTTTCATCGTAGAGATCTTTAACGTCTTTGGTTAAGTTTATTCCAAGGTATTTGATTGTTTTTGTAGCTATTGTGAATGGGATTGATTTTAGAAGTTCTTCCTCAGCCGTGGCATTGCCTGTGTATACAAAGGCTGTTGATTTTTGTGGATTGATTTTATATCCTGCTACTTTGCCAAACTCTTCGATGAGTTCCAGCAGTCTCTTAGTAGAGTTCTTTGGGTCCCCTAAATAAAGAATCATATCATCTGCAAAGAGGGATAGTTTGAGTTCTTCCTTCCCGATTTGTATCCCTTTAATTTCTTTTTCTTGCCTAATAGCTCTGGCCAAAACTTCCAGAACTATATTGAATAGCAGTGGTGAGAGAGGGCATCCCTGTCTGGTACCAGATTTCAGTGGAAATGCTTCCAACTTTTCCCCATTCAATAGGATGTTGGCCGTGGGTTTTTCATATATTGCTTTGATTGTATTAAGGAATGTTCCTTCCATACCCAGTTTGCTTAGAGTTTTCATCATGAAAGGGTGTTGTATTTTATCAAATGCTTTCTCTGCGTCTATTGAGAGAATCATATGGTTTTTCTTCTGCAGTCTGTTAATGTAGTGTATTACGTTGATTGTTTTGCGAATGTTGAACCATCCCTGCATACCTGGGATGAATCCCACTTGGTCTGGGTGGATGATCTTTCTGATGTGTTGTTGCATTCTATTGGCCAGAATCTTATTGAGGATTTTTGCATCTATGTTCATCAGGGATATTGGTCTGTAATTCTCTTTCAATGTTGCGTCTCTTTCTGGCTTAGGAATTAAGGTGATGGTGGCTTCATAGAAGGAATTTGGGAGGATTCCCTCTTTTTCGATTGCTCTGAATAGTTTGAGAAGGATTGGAGTTAGTTCTTCTCTAAATGTCTGGTAGAACTCAGCAGTGAATCCATCTGGTCCTGGGCTTTTCTTTGTTGGGAGGGCCTTTATTACTGTTTCAATTTCTGTGTCAGTTATTGGTCTGTTTAGGTTTTCTATGTCTTCCTGGCTCAATTTAGGGAGGTTGTATGTGTCCAAGAATCTGTCCATTTCTGATAGATTTCCCTGTTTGCTGGCATACAAGTCCTTGTAGTAATTTCTGATGATTCTTTTTATTTCTGTGGCGTCTGTTGTTACGTTTCCCATTTCATCTCTGATCCTATTGATTTGGGTCTTTTCTCTTCTTTTTTTAGTTAGTTGGGCCAATGGGGTGTCAATTTTGTTAATTTTTTCAAAAAACCAGCTCCTCGTTTGGCTGATTTTTTGTAATGTTATTTTGGATTCAATCCTGTTGATTTCTTCTCTGATTTTAATTATTTCTCTTCTCCTACTGGGTTTGGGTTTGGTTTGCTGCAGATTTTCTAGATCCTTGAGATGACTTGAAAGCTCATCTATTTGGTGCCTTTCCAATTTCTTGATGTAGGCACCTATTGATATAAACTTTCCTCTTAACACTGCTTTTGTTGTATCCCATAGGTTTTGGTATGTTGTGCTGTTATCCTCATTTACTTCCAGAAAATTTTTGATTTCTCTTTTAATTTCTTCTATGACCCGTTGTTCATTCAGGAGCATATTGTTCAATCTCCATGTGTTTACACGTGCTCTAGGGATTCCTGAGTTGCCAATTTCCAATTTCATTCCTTTGTGGTCTGAGAAGCTGCATGGTATGATTCTAATTCTTTTGAATTTGCTGAGACTTGCTTTATGGCCTAGTATGTGGTCAATCCTAGAGAGGGTTCCATGTACTGCTGAGAAGAATGTAAAGTCCTTAGATGTAGGATGAAATGTTCTGTAGATGTCTGTTAGATCCATTTGGGCTATAGTGTCATTTAAATCTACTGTCTCCTTGTTGATCTTCTGTCCTGTTGATCTGTCTATCTCTGAGAGTGGAGTATTGAAGTCCCCCAGTACTATTGTATTGGGGTCTAAGTCTCCCTTTAAGTCCCTTAACAAGTCTTTTAAATAAGCTGGTGCCCTGTAATTAGGTGCATATACGTTGATAATCGTTATATCTTCTCGTTGAATGGATCCCTTAATCATTATATAGTGCCCCTCTTTGTCTCTCCTAACAGTTTTTGTAGTAAAGTTTATGTTGTCCGATATTAAGATGGCTACGCCCGCTCTCTTTTCATTTCTGTTGGCGTGGTATATCTTTTTCCAGCCTTTCACTCTCAGCTTGTATGGATCATTGTTGGATAGATGGGTTTCTTGTAAGCAGCAAAAGGATGGGTTTTGTTCCTTAATCCAATCAGCCAATCGGTGTCTTTTAACTGGACAATTCAAGCCATTAACATTCAATGTGACTATTGAGAAGGAGTAACTTTGCCCTGCCATTTGCCAAAGATATTTTCTAATATCTGGTTTGAGATTCCTGTGATCTTTTGCTCTGAGGTTTCCTTCCTTTACCTTCTTTCATATTGGTGACCGTGTTTCTGTGTTTCTGTGTTTCTGTATGTAACACGTCTTTAAGCATCTTTTGCAGGGCTGGACGAGTGGCGACAAATTCTTTCAATTTCTGTTTGCTGTGAAAGGTCTTAATTTCACCTTCATTCACAAATGAGAGCTTTGCAGGATATAATATTCTGGGCTGGCAGTTTTTCTCTCTTAGTACCTGGGCTATATCTCGCCATTCTCTCCTGGCTTGTAGGGTTTCTGATGAGAAATCAGCTGTAAGTCTAATTGGAGATCCTCTGAGAGTAATCTGTCGTTTCTCTCTTGCACATTTTAGGATCTTTTCTTTGTGTTTCACTGTGGTGAGTTTGATTACGACGTGTCGTGGTGAGGATCTCTTTTGATCATGTTTATTAGGGGTTCTCTGAGCTTCCTGTACTAGGATGTCTCTGTCCTTCTCCAAACTTGGGAAATTTTCTGCTAGTATCTCACTAAAAAGGCCTTCTAATCCTTTCTCCCTTTCCATGCCTTCAGGAACTCCTAGAACCCGAATGTTGGGTTTTTTAATAGTATCCTGTAGATTCCTGACAGTATTTTTTAGATTTCTGATTTCTTCTTCTTTTCTTTGATTTGACTGTTTCCTTTCCTGTTCTCTGTCTTCTAATTCCGATATTCTCTCCTCTGCTTCATCCATTCTGTTTTTAAGGCTCTCTAATGTGTTTGCCATTTGATCTATTGAGTTCTTCATTTCATTGAGGTTTTTTTTCACTATCGCAATTTCCTGTTCCACTAGTTGTTTCATTTCATTTTGATTCCTCCTTAATATTTCATTTTCATGGGAGAGATTTTCTATCTTGTCCATTAAGGATTTCTGTAGTTCAAGAATTTGTTTTTGAGAACTTCTTAATGTTCTTGTGAATTTTTTGAAATCTGCTTCTTGCATTTGCTCTATCTCTTCATCTTCATAATCTTGCATTGTCATGTCTTGTTCACTTGGGGGCGTCATAGTGCCTTCCTTGTTCTTGGTAGCTCCGCTTCTATGTTTCTTGCTTGGCATGTTAGAGATAATTTGTGGTGTTTTTGTTTTTGTTTTTTTTTCTCTCGTTATACTATGCCTCTAAGTGAGCTGTCTGTTTTGTTGGAGCCTTAGGGGCTGTGATGGGTGTGGTCAGAGGGCTATGCTTGTTTCTTGAGGTTTAAGGCTGTGTAAAGAGCGACTCTCCCAGATTATTTGCTCCTTGCTGGGACGCTCTCTCTCTCTCTCTTTTTTTTTTTTTTTGTTTTGACTTAGTTGGGAGTGGGGTTGAGGGTAGTTGAAATCTAGCCTCTGTGAGTATTCGTTTGATCTACCCCTGGGACCATACACAGCGTTTATGCAGCCCTCAATGTGTTCTCCAGTTTCGCTAAAGATACTGAGTTTGGCTGAGCTTTACATATGTAAAATCGCGGTGCTCTTTGTTTTGCTTGGTGAGTGAAGGGAGAGGCCTCTGTTCCCCCTCCCCCCAATGTCTCGGACTTCTCAGGTCTTTTGTCTTTCTTACCCTCCTCCGTTCCCGCTTGGCAAGTTAGAGATAATTTGTGGTGTTTTTGTTTTTGTTTTTGTTTTTTTTTTCTCTCGTTATACTATGCCTCTAAGTGAGCTGTCTGTTTTGTTGGAGCCTTAGGGGCTGTGATGGGTATGGCCAGAGAGCTATGCTTGTTTCTTGAGGTTTAAGGCTGTGTAAAGAGCGACTCTCCCAGATTATTTGCTCCTTGCTGGGACGCTCTCTCTCTCTCTCTCTCTCTTTTTTTTTTTTTTTTTTTTTTGACTCAGTTGGGAGTGGAGTTGAGGGTAGTTGAAATCTAGCCTCTGTGAGTATTCGTTTGATCTACCCCTGGGACCATACACAGCGTTTATGCAGCCCTCAATGTGTTCTCCAGTTTCGCTAAAGATACTGAGTTTGGCTGAGCTTTACATATGTAAAATCGCGGTGCTCTTTGTTTTGCTTGGTGAGTGAAGGGAGAGGCCTCTGTTCCCCCTCCCCCCAATGTCTCGGACTTCTCAGGTCTTTTGTCTTTCTTACCCTCCTCCGTTCCCGCTTGGCAAGTTAGAGATAATTTGTGGTGTTTTTGTTTTTGTTTTTTTTTTCTCTCGTTATACTATGCCTCTAAGTGAGCTGTCTGTTTTGTTGGAGCCTTAGGGGCTGTGATGGGTATGGCCAGAGAGCTATGCTTGTTTCTTGAGGTTTAAGGCTGTGTAAAGAGCGACTCTCCCAGATTATTTGCTCCTTGCTGGGACGCTCTCTCTCTCTCTCTCTCTCTCTTTTTTTTTTTTTTTTTTTTTTGACTCAGTTGGGAGTGGAGTTGAGGGTAGTTGAAATCTAGCCTCTGTGAGTATTCGTTTGATTTACCCCTGGGACCACACAAAGAGTTTATGCAGCCCTCAATGTGTTCTCCAGTTTCGCTAAAGATACTGAGTTTGGCTGAGCTTTACATATGTAAAATCGCGGTGCTCTTTGTTTTGCTTGGTGAGTGAAGGGAGAGGCCTCTGTTCCCCCTCCCCCCAATGTCTCGGACTTCTCAGGTCTTTTGTCTTTCTTACCCTCCTCCGTTCCCGCGCTGGCGAGATTCTGTGGCTCTGCCTCCTCTCCCGCCGCTGCCGCTCGGCTTGTCTCGGTTGGTTTTCCACGCGGTGGGTTCCCTGTAAGTCCTCTGTGTTTCCTCCACAAGATCCGGAAGCGATTCCTCTGCAGTTTTTTTCTTGAGTTTTTTCCTGATGCTACAGTAATTCCGCTTTTATGAAAGTTTATTTTCCCAAACTAAGGCACACGTCCTCACTATCCGCCATCTTGGCTCCGCCCCTCTGTTTAACTTTCAATAAACAACTCTTAAGTCGAAGAAAAACTGAAATGTCACAATTATTTATAAAAAAATAATAGTAATAAAAACAATAAATGCCTGAATCAACAAGATAAAATTAAAGCATAGACTAGAGGAAAAACTCATACTATTAAATAGTCATACAAAATATTGAAAGGATTAAAATAAGTAAATATCCACTTGAGTTAGTAGAAATATATCCATCATTCTTGGAGAGGATTTCTTTAACATAACAAAAATGGTAATTCTTCATGCATGACACACAATTTAACTTATAAAATTATAAATTTAACAAATAAACAAAACACAAAAAGAGGGAATATTTAAAATAATGACAAAAATAATAAGTTAGAAACAGAAAACAGTAGAATTAATAAATAAGTCAGTGTGCTGGTTCTTTGGAGGAAAAAAAAATCAACAAAATACAGAACCCATAAGCTAATTAAAGAAACAAAGAAGAAAGAAGCACAAATAGACATAATAGGAAATAACAATGAGGAGCACTCATTGGTGATTAAGAAGCTGATTGGAATGTCTGCTTCCCATATTGGAGTTTCTTACTTTGAGACCAACTTCCTACTAATTCACATCCTGAAAGGCAATAGATGATGGCTCAAATACTTGGGTCCCTCCCTCCCATATAGGAGACCCATACTGAGTTCCAGCTTCCTGGCTTTAGTGGCCCAGCTCTGCTTGTTGAGGACATTTTGGGAGTGAGTGAGCAGATGGAAGATCTCTGTCTTCTTTCTGCCTTTCAAGAAACAGAAAATAAGTAAAAATTTGAAAACAAAATGAAATAGTTGTAAGAGATTGCATGGCAGAACTCTAAGCAAATAAATTGTAAAACCTAGATAGAATATATGGGTTCTAAAAAATCAAACGAGATCTTGGGGTTTGTTTAGGGTTGAAAAATATTCTTTTATATATGTGTATAAATATACACACACAAACATATACACATAATACACACATATATATAACAGTTTTATATATATTATACTAATGCATATATATGACAGTTTACATATATATATGCATATTTATAAATATATATCACACTTTATTTATTGATTAATCTGTCAAGGGATACCTTGATTGTTTCCATAATTTGGCGATTATGAATACTTTATTAATAACTTTGCAATGAACATGAGAGTACAGATATCTTTATGAGATAATGCTTTCAGTTCCTTTGTGTATATATGACCAGAAGAGGGATTGCTAGGCCATATAGGGGGGTTATTTCTAATTTCTTTAGAAACATCTTAATTGGTTTCCATAATGACAATGAAATCAGACATGACCCCCTAAAATTTACACAAAAATGTGTTCCCGTAAAGTTCCCCAGAAGTGCTATCTGAGGTGCCACATGTGCTACCAGAATCTGGGGTGCCATACGATTTCACCATGGGCTTATTAATAAATCCCCAATATTAATAAGCCTGAGATGGTTCTTGCCTAATATTTAGAGAAGAATTCTAAATTCCGGCACAGATAAATGAGGCAGCATGGTATGTTTTAAGCTTTTATTCAGTGAGAAAGATGCATAGGAGAATGAGAGCTTTATTTAAGAGAGGTAAATCTGGGTTCATACCGAGCACCAGGAACCAGCCACATGGAGGAGCATCTAGGCCAGGAAGCCTGGAGGTACAGGGCTACAGCAAACCCCCTCCTGGCAAGAGGCCAGGCAAAAGAGAAGGGCTGGATACACTGTGTCCCAGGCTTTTAACCCACTTCCAAATGGGAGTGGTTAATTAACCTGATTGGCTGGCGGGCACCCAGGTGTGGCCAGGTAGAGGGATAAGGCCACACGGGGGCATGGTGAAGGTATCAGGTAGGGCATGAGGTCACACAGGGGCATGGCAAAGGCATGGTCTTCCAGCTCACAAACCTAATTGATTTTAACCTGAATGCCTGTCTACTTCAACAACACCAATTATATTCCCACTAACTGTACACGAGTTCACTATTTTGCACACCATACCAACATTTATCTTTTGAATTTTGTTAACAGTCATCCAAAAAGGTGTGAAGTTATATCTCATTGTGGTTTTAACTTGTATATCCCTCGTGATTAGTGGTGATAATCACCTTTTCATAGTCCTGTTTGCCAGTTCTATGCCCTCTTTGGAAAAATGTCTTTGTTCTCCTTTAATCATTTTTTAAATCAGGTTGTTTTTCTGTTATTGAGTTGCAAGATATCTTTCTAATTGCTACAATAAGGATGAGCATGGAAGACATTGTGCCAAATGAAAAAAGCAATATACAAAAAGAAAAATATCACATATTTCACTTATATGTGGAATCTTAAAAAGAAAAATTCAAGTATAAAGAGAGAACAATACAGTGGTTGGAGAGGGTGTCAGGAAATGGGGAGATGTAGATCAGAGTGTTTATGGTAGCAGACAATGTAGGATGAACAAATCTAGAGAGCTAATGTACAACATGAGGACTATAGGTAATAAAAATTTTACTCTATTTGGGATTCACGTTAAATGAGAAAACAATCCCTGTGAGAGGATGAGCATATTAATTTGCTTTATGACAACCTTTTAATGATATATGTGTATCCCATAATATTGTGTTATATATCTTAAATATACATAATGAAATTTATTTTAAAAATAGAAAAAATTCAGACTAATTTCCATTAAAGAAACAGATATAGTTTATTTATTAAAACACTAGTCCATGGGTCAGCACTGTGGCTCACTTGGTTAATCCTCCGCCTGCGGCGCTGCATCCCATATGGGCAGCGGGTTATAGTCCCGGCTGCTCCTCTTGCAGTCTGGCTCTCTGCTGTGGCCTGGGAAGGCAGTGGAGAATGGCCCAAGTGCTTGGGCCCTGCACCCGCATGGGAGACCAAGAGGAAGCACCTGGCTCCTGGCTTCGGATCAGTGTAGTGCCGGCCATAGCAGCCATTTGGGGGGTGAGCCAACGGAAGGAAGACCTTTCTCTCTCTCACTGTCTGTAATTCTACCTGTCAAATAAATAAGTAAAATCTTTAAAAAGAAACAAACACTAATCCACAAAAAGCACATAGGCCAAAATGGTTTCACAAGGGAATTATTGCAAACCTCCGAATACCAGAATATTTCAACGTTTCTGTGTTCCAAAAAATAGAGGGGCAAAAATTTAACCATCTGCCCTCCTAAACACATCTTGAACCTGTCCCTATCCTCCACACACACACTCATTACCCAAGCTCAGAATCTCATGATTTTTCATCTGGGGTCTCCATGCTTTCTTCCTCTAATATTTCTGTACTGTTGCCCTAGAATGCTACCATTTTGAAAATGAAAACCTGACCACATCATTTCTCTCTTTAAAGTTTTTCAACAGGGGTAAGTATTTTGGGTTAACAAATTAAACCATCTCTTGGGATGCCTTGTGTCCTGGCTGCTCAGCATTTCCAATCCAGATTCCTGCTAACACATTTGGGAGGCAGCAGATAATGGCTGAAGCACGTGGGTTTCTGTTACTCAATGGGAGACCCAGATGGTGTTCTTGGCTCATGTCTTTGGCCTACCCAGCCCTGGCTATTGTGGGCATTTGGGTAGTGAATCAGGAGACAGAAGATGTCTCTGTCTCTCTTGGTCACAAACAAAAAAATATTCAGCAGCTCTACATTTACCAAGAATAAAATCTAAACTCTTTGGAATGACATACAAAGTCCTTCAGGGAGTCTTATTCTCCTAAATCAGCTCCCATCTGCCATATGTCATAGCCATATTGAGTTTCTGCAGACCCTTTATTGGCTGTCCTATTTTGTACCTCTGAGCTCTTTTTTTTAAGATTTTATTTTTATTCATTTGAAGGGTAGAATTTCACAGAGAGAAAGAAGGTGTGTGGGGCAAGTAGGAGAGAGAGAGAGATTCTCATTCCACTGTTTGACTCCCCAAACAGCCACAATAGCCAGGGATGGGCCAGGCAGAAGCCAATAGCCAGAAGCTTCATCTAGGTCTCCTACTGGATACCGGGACCCAAGGACTGGAGCCATCCTCTGCTGTTTTCCCAGGCACATTAGTTGGATTGTAAGTGGAGCAGCCAGGACACAAACCAGAGCGTATATGGGATGCCAGCACTGCAAGCAGAGACTTTTATGTGCTGCATCACAACACCAGCTCCATAAGCTCTTTCTTCTCTACTTGGAGTGTTCTGTTCCCTTGCCTCCAATTTACTTGTTCTATTTCTTAACTCAGCTTGTGTCAACTCTTCCATGAGGTCTCCTCTGAATGCCAAATTCATTCTTCCTTAAAGTATGTTGCATACCTCTCTCAAAGCATTGACCACTCAGCACCAGGGTTGCTGAAACAACCAAGCTGTCCTTCAGAAAGTGAATGAACAAACACACTGTACTATCTATACAGTGTAATATTCAGTGATTTTTTAAAAAAAATGAGCTTTTGAGCCACAAAAGGACATGGAGAAAACTTAAATGTGTATTAAGGGAAAGAAGCCATTCTGAAAAGACTACATGCTACATGATTCTAATGATATGACACTCGAGAGTAGACAAACCTCTAAACAATAAAAAGATCAGAAGTTGCTGGATTTGGAGGAAGAAGGGAGAAATGAACGAAGTAAAATATAGGAGACTTTAACTATTCTGCATGATACTCTAAATGTAAATACAAGACATCACAGTTTCTAAAAACATAAAACTTACAATCCAGAGTGAACCCTAATAGCCTATAGTAAACTATAGACTTTAGTTTAAAATAATGTATCAGTATCAGTTCAACAGGTATAAACAACTTACCACACTAATGCAAAATGTTAATCCTGGGAAAGAAGAGGTAGAAGGAGGAAGCATATGGGAACTCTCTGTACTTTCTACTCAATTTTTCTGTAAATGTAAAACTGCTCCAAAAAAATAAAGTATATTTATAAAAAGGGCATGGGTTCCTATCGATAGTTCTTTTTTTTTTTAATTTTTTTTGACAGGCAGAGTTAGACAGTGAGAGAGAGAGAGAGAGAGAGAGAGAGAGAGAGAGAGAAAGGTCTTCCTTTCCATTGGTTCACCCCCAAATGGCTGCTACGGCCAGCATGCTGCGCTGATCCAAAGCCAGGAGCCAGGCGCTTCTTCCTGGTCTCCCATGCGGGTGCAGGGCCCAAGTACTTGGACCATCCTCCACTGCCCTCCTGGGCCACAGCAGAGAGCTGGACTGGAAGAGGAGCAACCAGGACAGAACCAGTGCCCTAAATGGGACTAGAACCCAGAGTACTGGCCACAGGCGAAGGATTAGCCTAGTGAGCAGCAGCGCCAGTCTCCTATATGCTAATTCAAGTTAGCATAGATTTTTAAATTAACTTCTTTGATGTAATATTTGTCACTCTTCACTCATATTGAAAATCTTGGTTCCTGGGGCCGGCGCTGTGGTGCAATGGGTTAAAGCCTTGACCAGAAGCACTGGCATGCCATAGGGGCACCAGTTCTAGTCATGACTGCTCCTCTTCCAATCCAGCTCTCTGCTATGGCCTGGGAAAGCAGTAAAAGATGGCCCAAGTCCTTGGGCCCCTGCACCTATGTGGGAGACCTGGAAGAAGCTCCTGGCTCCTAGCTTCAGATCATCAAATCTCTGGCCGTTGTGGTCATCTGGGGCGTGAACCAGCGGATGGGAGATCTCTCTCTCTCTGTCTTTACCTCTCTCTGTAACTCTTTCAAATAAATAAAATAAATCTTTAAAAAATGAAAATAAAATATTGGTTCCTAATTATATTAATTTACATTTAAGTATATGTTTTACCCTATAATACATAAAATAATTTGACAATATCAAACTTTCAAAATTACATCAATATTACTAATAACATTAATCCTATTGAGAGAAACTTAAGATTTCTTTCCCAATATTTTATCTTTAAAATATATCTCAATTAAAGTATACAAAGAATATTTTCCCAATTTAATTTCCTAGTTCAGATGTACTAAAGTTATAGTGTGAAAATTACAAGTGGGATAACTCTGCTATCATCTTTAAAATGCTCTACAGTTTTGAGATACGTGGGGCTTAAGGAACCTTTGCTATATACCATCTGTTACTTTGGGAAACAGCACAGAATTTAAAAACTAAGATGGCTAAGGAGGTAATTCTAGAAAATATATCAAAGGAAATTAGAGAAAAAATTTGTGAAGAAAAGTTGAGTATACAGATCCTCTCAGTGATTTTGTGACATAGTCAGTTAACTCTCTTTGAGAATCTTGTCTCAGGATATTAGCTAAGGTCAAACAACTATAATGTGATGCAATAAGGATGAAAGCCCAGATTATAGCCAAGGCCAGCATTCGACACACACTGCCTCTTTCTTCATCCAACAGTCCTCCACTAATCACACCTTCCGCAATGTCATAGCTTCTGATCCAGCCTTGTGTTAATAGTTCACTTCCTTAAATTAGATTACACATTCCCTAAGAGAAAGAACTATGTCTTATTGCACTTTTTTAATCAGAAAGGTACCTAGCAGATTTCTACAATGTAAGAATTCAATATATATTTTTTCTGCTTTATAACTGAGTAGAGGAGGGGGAGGAATAGCCTAGTTTATGAGTATTTTTCAAGTTTCAGCCTTTTCTTTACATTGAAAAGTAAATATAGGTTATTTGAAGCACTAAATCTTGCACAGAGTTCTTGTGTAGCATTGACTATTATTATAATGTCTCTTTTCTTAAATATTTTTATTAGATTTCTCAGAAATCTGGCACCTGTTTTTTAAGCTTTTGCTGTTGAAAAAGATAGGATAGGACACACTTAGCAACCTTATGGCTTAGATTTTTTTTATTAGGACAGAGGCAATTTTAAATAATTTGTTTGACTGTCACTATCAGTAGATTTCATGGTTCCAAAAAATATGGCAGAGGCAGTCATTTGAATTCTCAGCTCCTGGCTTCTACCTGGCCTGGCTTGGCCACTTCAGGCATTTGGGAAGTGTACCAGCAGATGGAAGTACCTAGTAGCTCACTCCCACACCTCAAACACCATCACCCAAATAAATAAGTAGAAAAATGTGGCAACCATATCTTTGTTACTAGTTTTGAACTGTTATCCAATGTAGAAATATGCTGCTGTAAGAGAAGATCCATAAAAATCCAATTGAAGTGCCTCTATTGATTTATTATTCTCAACTCAAAGTATAAACAAATTTTTACTTTATGTTGAGCTATTGAATGTACTCCTTCCCTCAAGTGAATGTTGAATATTCACTGTTATTAATTCATTATACATAGTCAGTGTGGTTAATTTTTTAAAAGCTGTGTCACTTTAAAAGCTTACCAGTAAACTCAGACTAACTGAAGAAAAGGCTAATATGGGGAAAAGACTGAATAGTAAATTATCTTAAAGTAATCTTAATACTTAAAATATACAAATAAATTATATCTAGTTGAATTTTTCAGAAATTGCTTTATGAATAAATTTGCAATTGGCATATTTGTAACTGTCTTTCTGAAGTATGTGAAGACCTAGGGAAAGTTTATTTTCATAAGTAGTTTTTTTTTTTTTTTTGACAGGCAGAGTGGACAGTGAGAGAGAGAGAAACAGAGAGAAAGCTCTTCCTTTGCCGTTGGTTCTCCCTCCAATGGCTGCCGCGGCCGGCGCACCGCGCTGATCCGAAACCAGGAGCCAGGTGCTTCTCCTGGTCTCCCATGGGGTGCAGGGCCCAAGCACTTGGGCCATCCTCCACTGCACTCCCTGGCCACCTGCAGAGAGCTGGCCTGGAAGAGGGGCAACCGGGATAGAATCCGGTGCCCCAACCGGGACTAGAACCCGGTGTGCCGGCACCACAGGTGGAGGATTAGCCTAGTGAGCCACGGTGCCAGCCTATAAGTAGTTTTTAATCTGCAATTTTGTTAATATAGTAATTTGCCTAGGAAATCCTTTTATGTAGATGATGTAAGAGAAAACTTTGAGCAAATAATCATGAGGCAGAAATTTACTGAGTGCAGATGAATGCTTCACGTGCATATAGGCTTGCCTCTGAATGTGGTGTGCACATCTGAATTATTTTATTTATTCATTTATTCACAGAAATTCAAATAGCCCTATTTATAAGACCTGTAGAAGTGAAAATATAGGTTCATGAGAGTACAGCGATGCTTATGTAGAGCTATTACGGATAACAAAGAAGAAGGATTTCACCAGGATTGCACTAAAATGTACTTTCTGGGAGTGGTACTGGAAAATAATTTGAAATCTTAAAAAATAAGTCCCAGTTCATACAGTCCCAGCTGTCAGTTCCCTTCATTAAAAACTTCCTAAAATTCCATACATTGGAAAACATCTGAAGTCTTGTGCTGACACTCAACTGAGCATTCATTCCCAAGCAATATAAATTATACATATGATAAATCTGACTATATCTTCTAAATTTATTTATTTTGAGGATCAAGATGGATGGAGTCCGTATCACTTTAGGTCCTAGCAGAAAGAGATGACTCACTCAAACTGGGCAATAGAAAAGAATTTAACAGAGGGACTACTGACAAAAGTAGGGGAAGGGTTAAGGAAAATCAATTAGAGAGACTATTGTATCACATGCTAGCAATTGTACAAAGATGCTACTCCCTGGATCTGAAGGTGTGAAAGAGAGGAGAAAAGGATCCTTGACAGCATCTGTAGGGTTAAAAGGGATCTGCCAACCTGTTGTGATCTCGCAAGGAAAACCTGTAGAGAATAACTGTGTGGACCTCACTGTCTAGGGTGATTTTTTTTTTTTATTTTTGACAGGCAGAGTGGACAGTGAGAGAGAGACAGAGAGAAAGGTCTTCCTTTTGCCGTTGGTTCACCCTCCAATGGCCGTCACGGTAGCGCGCTGCGGCCGGCGCACCGCGCTGTTCCGATGGCAGGAGCCAGGTGCTTCTCCTGGTCTCCCATGGGGTGCAGAGCCCAAACACTTGGGCCATCCTCCACTGCACTCCCTGGCCACAGCAGAGAGCTGGCCTGGAAGAGGGGCAACTGGGACAGGATCGGTGCCCCGACCGGGACTAGAACCCGGTGTGCCGGCGCCGCAAGGCGGAGGATTAGCCTGTTGAGCCACGGCGCTGGCCTCTAGGGTGATTTCTATTGGCTAACCACTATCAGACATCAGAGGGCAAATAAGTTCCTTGAGGCCATCTATTCAGATCAGTCAGCTGGAGCACAATGCAGGGTAAAGAAGAGTATAAAGTGAATCTGGAGGGCAAATGGTAAATATTCAATATAATGTTCTTTTGCTCTACGTAATATAAAAATCTAACTGGAGTTTGTCTAAGCAAATGAGGAGTTTATTGGTTCATGTACATGGAAAGTTTAGGGGTAGTTCTACCTTCATGCCCAGCTTGATCCACCATTTCAAAACAAATCACTGGGACTCTATCTTCCCATCTCTAAGCTTTGGTCTTTCCCATGGAGACTTCATTCAAAGTTTCCATGTAGTAGCAAAGTAGCTCATAGCAGTTTCAACTTAAAGTTCAGGAAATAATAAAAAAAAAAAAAAGAATTGTCCCTTCAACAGTTCAATCATGGTTCCTAGGCATGACTTTCACTAGCCTAAATCAAGTTACTTGCCCATGCCTAAACTATTCAATTTAATCACAAAGATCAAACATGATGATTAACCTGTACTGAAGTTACTTATCTATCTGTAGATTTAATGCTAGAGGCCACCCAAAAACCAAATGATAAAGACTGCGGGGAGGGTGATCCCTTGAGGGGCCAGCATTGTGGCTAGTGGGTAGGGCCATTGCCCATAATACCAGCATCCTATATGGGCACTTGTTTGAGTCCAGCTGCTCCACTTCCAATTTGGCTCTCTGTTGTAGCCTGGGAAGGCAGTAGAAGATGACCCAGGTCCTTGGGCCTCTGCACCTGTGTGGGATACACAAAAGAAGCTCCTGGCTCCTGGCTTCAGATCAGCCTAGCTCTGACCATTGCAACTATCTGGGAAGTGAACCGGCAGATGCAGGATCGATCAATCGATCTATCTATCTGCCTCTGCTTCTCTGTAACTCTGCCTTTCAAATGGATAGATGAATCTTAAAAAAAAAAAAAAAAGAGTACTATAACCAAAATGAGGGGAAATGGACACTAGGCATCCAAAAGACAACAAATGACCACTAAGATATTTAGTAAGCCAATTCCCTCTTAGCTCTCAATTATCATTATGATCAAAAATACAGTGATCCCGCCTACTTTGGCATAAGTAGCATTAAAAAATATAGTAACAATTTCTATCTCCTAAATTCCACATTTAATGCCAATGAAGCTATGAAATATATATTTATATCTACATATTAGTATAAACATATATAGACATATATTCATATGTATGTATATGAAACTTCCCATTATGTAATCATTTGTTGTGCAATAAAATATTTATATTAGCTCTGAACTCTATAAGTACTTCCTACAACATAAGCATTCTCTTTAGGCTAACTCTTGAAAAAGAGGAGTCATTTCTGTCTTATCTATTGTTAAACTTTCTTCCCAAATTATTGACATAGGAGAATGAAATAATGAGTCAATTTTATGTTAATGATAAAATGATGCTTTGAGATATTCCACTCTGAAATGGAAATAACACTTTTATCCAAGATAAATGGTTTTTAAACCTAAAGAATCACAATGACAGACAAAGTTCAAGTAATATAAAACTAGTCAGCCTTGAAAAAATGAAAATCTACTTATTTGTCCCACAAAAATTACAGTACGCTGTGGTAACAGGAGTGAATATAACTGCTAATTTTAACCAGTGATATCACATGGACTTGTAGCACACAGTGAATTTTATCAAGTGAATGGCAAGAGAATATTAGACCTAGCCTAAATGTTTATTCATATATCCCTTAAATCATCCTGATGTTTAGGAAAGGAAAGCTTTAACCAGGTAGACACAGAACTGTTTTCTCAAATCATATTGATAGGGTAGATGTGGAACATTTTATGCAGCTGTGTACTTGCTGATGAGACAAAATGAACTAGGCAAGTACTTAATCATCATATCGTCCCTAAAATTATAGAGAAGACTGTTTATTTTTAGCTGTATACTGCATTTTTTTATTTTTCCTGTCAGTAATATACCTACATGTTAGTTTTTAAATTGCTTACCTATACAAAGTACATTAGCTTCTCATAGGTTTGCAGGCTGGCTCTGTGTTTATTCCTGTACAGAAACAAGAACATCTCTAAAATTATCCACTAACGAATCTAATGCTACATGCTTAGAAGAGCAATTGGGGAGCAGGAAATCATCTTATTTTAGCTTGTTTAACAAGACACAAACTGAGATGTATCAAAATGAAAATGCAGCATTCTATAAGACTGGTTTCTCTTTGCCTCTTATATTTCATTGTCACTGACCTTGCAGACTTAAATGCTATGAAGACTTTCACATAGAAGAACTGTTTGCTTTGGATCTGAACTGGTCTCATTCTTAGGAACTGGCATCCTTGGAGATATGATTTCTCCCATTGTGTTGGTAAACTACTGAAATATGGCAACATCCTCTTCTGATCTTCCATCTTCCCTAGGCATCTTCATTCTAGCTGAGACAAATAAGCCTCCTACAAATCTGAGTCCTATATTCTGTGCCCTTTCTTTCCTGTGGACACAGAGAAATGTTTACCATTTTGTCATACACCTCTCCTACAACAAAAGGCTCTAGAGTCCTCAGCAGCCACTCATTGTGCCAAATCATCCATCCAGCATTCTCTGATTCATTGCTTTCAAGTTGCTATGGCATGGTGAACCTCAGCAAGATTATCACAATTCCAAAGAGAAAGGGTAAAGCACAAAGCTTAAACCATGAAAGGAAGAATGTGAAAAGGAATTTTCCACTCACTTCTATACTTGCACCAGAATTCCTTCTGAGGAAGAAACCTACAAGAAAAAAATGCCAAAGCTCCCTTTCCATTTTCCTATCATTCCTACTCTAAATCTATATGCACATATATAATAGTTGTTGTAAAGCCATTGTTTATGAATTCCATCATCTCTTTAATTTCTAGGACTGTTTCTATTGAAGGCTTTTTCACATGGATATGGGTCACATTTTCATGCTTCTTTGAATGTCTAATAATGTTTGTTGAATGTTAGACTTGGTGAATTATATTGTTGAGTGATTCTTATGTGTTTTTTTAAATAGAGTTTTGTTCTAGCAAAATTTACTTGGACATAAACTTGATTATTTTGATGCTTATTTTTTCTTAAAGATTTATATTTTGAATTTAATCAAAAGGGAAAGTTACAGAGGGAGAAGACACAGAGAGAGAGAGAGGTATTCCATCTGCTGGTTCACTAAGCAAATGGCTTCAATGGCTAGGGATGAGCCAGGCTGAAGCCAGGAACTAGGAGCTAAGAACTTCTTCCAGGTCTCCCAGGTACAGGTCCCAAGCACTAGGCCATCCTCTGCTGCTTGCCCAGGCCACTAGCAAAGAGCTGGGTCAGAAGTGAAGCTGCCAGGATAGGCACTGCTACCCACATGGGATGCTGGTTCTACAGGTGGTGGCTTAACCAACTATGCCACAGCACCCCAGTCCCTTGATCTTTCTCTTTCAACTGTGTTAAGGGTTGACATTAGATTTTAAACTCTGGATAGTTTTAGCCCTTCCTCTTAGGTCTATGGCCTTTAGGGAATTTAATGACTTGTCTGAATGCTCATAAAGGTCTTTCATTCCAGTTGATCAGAATTCAAACATCTCTCAATCCTAGGAAATTCTGATATTTGTTCAGTTTATAGCTCCCTAGTAGTTGTTCTTTACCATATAAAGGTACTTCAAAAATATTTTTGGAAAAATGGAGTTAAAATATGACTTCAATTTGATGAAAAAAGTTAAATATATGCATATTTTTAATAACACAAATCTTCAATGCTGTAAAAAGAGTTTCCTCAAAAAGATTTTTTGCACCAAAATAAATTTATACTTTTAATTTCATCTTTCCAAAAACTTTTTAAGTACTTCCAAATATTTATACCTTACTACTTAAATATCCCAGTGGGTTTCTATGCAAATGTCTAGAGTTCTTTCCTTGCTTGGCTCTTTCCTCTTTGGTTCTCTGTCCCATAAATTCCCATTGTTTAAGCATCTCCAAACTTTGATATCTATCTCCTCATCCCAGCAAGGCTACCATGTTCTGTCTGGGTTCCCTTCTCTGCACTTGAGCCTCAGAAGAATATCTAAAAGGATTTTCATAGCTCCCACCTAGACTTCAGATGTGATACGCAGGATCAGCCAATGACAAGAAGTGTGTTGCAATCCTTAAGTAAACAGGGGTGCTGCATGAATCTTAAGAGAAACCGAAACGGACACTATAATAGTTTTTGGAAAATTTGAAGGTTGTATACACTACATGGACAAGCATGACAAACAGTCTCACATAGGGATTCTGAGGACAAATAAAATATCAATGTTTTAAAAAGACAAATAGTTTTGTATAGATAGATTACCCAGAAAATTATAGCAGTAATATGCTATCAAGTCATCTTTATTAAAATGATTTTGGGGGGCAGGTATTTGGCTTAGTGGTTAAGAGATCATTTGAGATACATGTATCCCATGTAGGATTTCCTGGGTTCAAATCATGGCTCTGCTTCCAATTCCAGCTTCCTACTAATATGCATGCTGGTAGACAGCAGATAATAGCTCAAGTACTTGGATCCCGACCACCCATGTGGAAGATCCATGTGGTATTCCAGGTTTATGGATTCAGTGTGTCCTAGCCCTAGCCATTGCAAGCATTTGGGAAGTGAATCAGCTAATTGGAGAGATCTCTCTCTCTCTCACTCACTTTCAAATAAATAATATTTGTTCTACTTAATACTATTGGTTGAACTCTTTAACACACAATTATTCTTAGGTGTTTAAATTTAACTGAAAAATGATCCCTGTTAAATATAAGAGTGGGAATAAGAGAGGGAACAGATGTACAGTTCAGCACATGCTCAATCGGACTTGCCCCAAATGACAGAGTTAGAAACGTGTCACGGGATTCCAATTCAATCCCATCAAGGTGGTATGTACCAATGCCATCTCACTAGTCAAAGTGATCAGTTTCAGTCCACAATTGATCATAATGATAGGATTAAGAGTTAAAGGGATCACATAGGTCCAGTGCCGTGGCTTGGGCCAGCGCCGTGGCTTAACAGGCTAATCCTCCACCTTGCGGCGCCCACACACCGGGTTCTAGTCCCAGTCGGGGTGCCGGATTCTATCCCGGTTGCCCCTCTTCCAGGCCAGCTCTCTGCTATGGCCCAGGAAGGCAGTGGAGGATGGCCCAAGTCCTTGGGCCCTGCACCTGCATGGGAGACTAGGAGAAGTACCTGGCTCCTAGCTTCGGATCAGCACGATGCGCTGGCTGCAGCGGCCATTGGAGGGTGAACCAACGGCAAAAAGGAAGACCTTTCTCTCTCTCTCTCTCTCTCTCTCTCTCTCTCACTATCCTCTCTGCCTGTCAAAAAAAAAAAAAATTTATCACCGGTGCCCGTGAGGCAGAGGGACGCCGGCCGGTGGGGTCGTGCTTCGTCCCACGCGCTCCTGGCTGCCTGCTGTGCACAGAGAGCGCCCTGCCCAGGAGACCCCCACCTGAGGAGGCACCTGGGCCTTGGCGGCCTTTTTCGGGTGTCCCAGCCCCGGGCTGCGCACAGCGCCCCGGAGAAGCTGGCCGGCACGGCGATCCTGTGCAACACGTGTGGGAATGTGTGCAGGGGTGAGGTGCTGCGGGTGCAGAACAGGTACTTCCACATCAAGTGCTTCATCTGCAAGGCGTGCGGCTGTGACCTGGCCGAGGGTGGCTTCTTCATGCGCCAGATCGAGTACATCTGCACGCTGGACTACCAGCGCCTGTACAGCATCCGCTGCTTCTGCTGCAACCAGTTCATCTAGGGTGAGGTGGTGTCGGCGCTAGGCAGGACCTACCACCCCGACTGCTTTGTCTGCGACGTCCGCCAGCCTGACTCCAGTGAAACCATTTTAACCAGCACTGTGAGGAATGGAAACTTAGACGTCTGTCAGTCGTTCTTCAAGCTTGGACTTGTGAATGAGCAGGGATTCTCGGAGGCAGGGAGAGGCCCCGCTCCTCCCTGAGCACCAGTCTTAGGCCTCACAAGCACAGGAGCCTGGATAGTCACCCACAGATTCCACATCCCCATACACACTCAGCTGCTCCACAGCCATAGCCACGGCCACACAGCAGGTGCAGGGCACCCCATCACCCAGGGGACCAGAGGCGCGGTTATGATCACCAGGAGTTGAGAGACGCATCCAGGAAGCCTCGCGTCCTCCACCTTCAAGACAGTTTCTGAGTGCTTCTGGTTTCTCATCAGCAGGTGGGATTCTCCCAGCTCCGGGGGTCCTGCCCCCACAGGGCTGCACACTCCATTCTGCTTAGACTGGACTCTCACCAGTTTCTGACAGAGCTTGGTGCAGGGCTCCGTTGCCCCCTCTAGCAGGGCTGGGGGAATGGTAGATGCGTTTCTGACGTTGGGGACGTGAGTTGTTCTCATCTCGGTTCGGCAGACAGTGGCTGGTCTGGCTACCAGGATGCCAAGCGTAGTGTTCGTCAGACAGGGAATCGGTGGATTCACTGTCCGATCTGGTCCCGGTTTGAATCAATCCCATCATCCTTGAGCTGGAAAATTGGCAACAGCCGCCTCCTCTCTGTCACACACGCAGCATGCGCAGGTCAGCTGCCAGGCCCCGCGCCAAGACGCCATGTGTCCCAAGACCGAGCCCAGCGCTTCGGCCTAGGCGGTGCCCGAGCTTCCGGTCAGGACCATGGTCAGCAGCAGCAACAGGAGCCCCCTGCGCCCTGGCCCAGAGGCTCCCCTTGCGGCCATTTTGTTCCCCTCTCCAAGTGCTTTCGAAGACAGCTAGTTGGGGCCGGCGTGGTGCCTAGCAGGGTAAGCTTCCACTTGTGGCACTGCCGTCTCATACGGGTGCCGGCTCATGACCAGCTGCTCCACTTGTGATCCAGCTCCCTGCTAGTGCACCTGGGACAGCAGAGGAGGACGGCCCAAGACCTTGGGCCCCTGCACCCACTTGGGAGAGTCCAGAAGAAGCTCCTGGCTCCTGCCTTCGGATCGGCCCAGCCTTGGCTATTAGGCCATCTGGGGAGTGCACCAGCCGATGGAAGACCTCTCTCTCCCTCTCTCTCCGTCTCTCTGTCATTCTGCCTCTCAAATAAATAAATCTTAAAAAGCTAGCTTGCTGGCTGGTGCCGCAGCTCAATAGGCTAATCCTCTGCCTTGCGGCACCGGCACACCGGGTTCTAGTCCCGGTCGGGGCACCAATCCTGTCCCGGTTGCCCCTCTTCCAGGCCAGCTCTCTGCTGTGGCTAGGGAGTGCAGTGGAGGATGGCCCAAGTGCTTGGGCCCTGCACCCCATGGGAGACCAGGAGAAACACCTGGCTCCTGCCATCGGAACAGCGCGGTGCGCTGGCCGCAGCGTGCCTACCGCGGCGGCCATTGGAGGGTGGACCAGCGGCAAAAGGAAGACCTTTCTCTCTGTCTCTCTCTCACTGTCCACTCTGCCTGTCAAAAAAAAAAAAAAGCTAGCTTACTAAAGGACCCAATAAAGCTGTGAGAAAGGCAAAAAAAAAATTATCACAAGAATAGAATATCACAAAAAGAATATCACAAAAAGTACAAAATACTTATCTCACAGTTCATCACCCTTGCTCCTTGAACAATGGGAAAACAGGTCATGCAAACCCAGAATTTTCCATTAAATAAATATCTAAGTGGTACAAAAATTTCTCTGGCACAGTTCTTACATCATTAAGTTCAAGAGTCTGACAGATTTTCTGGCTATATAGCTCAGGAAACAAGTGGTGTTTAATTTGATCAGAAATAAGAGGATATAGCAAAGGCTTGGAAATATTTTAATTATACAGAGCTAGTCAATGTGATACTCTATCATTGTGAATTTTTATCTTTCCTGACTCTTTAAATTATAATGTGCTGTTAGTTCTTTTATTCTATAGAGTTACGTAAGCTATAAAATAATCTACTTGTTTCTCATATCCGAGTCCTATAGGTTTGGAACTACAAGAGTCATAAGGATGAAAATAAAACATCAACAATAAAGATCATACTATGTTTTTCAATTGAGATTTTCTAGCAATTTATTCATACCTGAACTCCTAATATTTAGAGATGGCTGGAATAAGAAGATATTCAATAAATATTTGCCACTCTCATGTTCGTGCTAGTTGCCATGATACAAATGAAATAAATATCATAAATTCTTGGTTATCATCTAACAAAAATTTATAGAAAAAAATAACAACAAAAACAATGTCAATATATTCCCTAACTTGACGGTATTTGGTTTTGTTAGTTCTTGTTGGGGAAGAAGAGTTGAAATGTGACCATAAAAATGGAAATAAAGTAGTTAAAAGCAAAATTCTAGGCTGTTACAATTAGGGCTGACGTTTGATAGCTCAAAAAGAGAAGTCATGGAGGGGGCGGAGCCAAGATGGCAGATAGTGAGGACGTGCGCCTTAGTTTGGGAAAATAAAGTTTCATAAAAGTGGAATTACTGTAGCCTCAGGAAAAGACTCAAGAAAAAAACTGCAGAGGAAACGCTTCCGGATCTAGTGGATGTGACACAGAGGACTTACAGGGAGCCCACCGCGTGGAAAACCATACGAGACGAGACGAGCAGCGGGAGACGAGCCAGAGCCACAGACAGAATCTCGCCAGCGCAGGAACGGAGGAGGGTAAGACAAAGACCTCAGAAACCCGAGACATTGGGGGGGTGGGGGAACAGAGGCCTCTCCCTTCACTCACCAAGCAAAACAAAGAGCACCGCGATTTTACATATGTAAAGCGCAGCCAAACTCAGTAACTTTAGCGAAACTCGAGAACACATTGAGGGCTGCATAAACTCAGGGGTAGATCAAACGAATACTCACAGAGGCCAGATTTCAACTACCCTCAACTCCACTCCCAACTGAGTCAAAAAAAAAAGAAGAGAGAGAGAGAGAGAGCCAGCAAGGAGCAAGGGAGTGAGCAATCTGGGAGAGTTGCTCTTTGCACAGCCTTAAACCTGAAGAATCAAGCATAGCTCTCTGGCCACACCCATCACAGCCCCTAAGGATCCAACAAAGCAGACAGCTCACTTAGAGGCATAGTATAACGAGAAAAAAAACACCACAGCAAAAAAAAAAAAAAAAAAAAAAACACCATAAATTATCTCCAACATGCCAAACAACAAACATAGAAGCTGAGGTAACAAGAGCAAGGAAGACACTATGATGCCCCCAAGTGAACAAGACATGCCAATGCAATATTATGAAGATGAAGAGATAGAGGAAATGCAAGAAGCAGATCTCAAAAAATTGATAAGAACATTAAGAACTTCTCAAAAACAAATTCTTGAACTACAGAAATCCTTAATGGACAAGATAGAAAATCTCTCCCGTGAAAATGAAATATTAAGGTTGAATCAAAATGAAATGAAACAACTAGTAGAACAGGAAACTGAGATAGTGACAAAAAACCACAATGAAATGAAGAACTCAATAGATCAAATGGCAAACACATTAGAGAGCCTTAAAAACAGAATGGGTGAAGCAGAAGGAAGAATATCGGAATTAGAAGACAGAGAACAGGAAAGGAAACAGTCAAATCAAAGAAAAGAAGAAGAAATCAGAAATCTAAAAAATACTGTCAGGAATCTACAGGATACTATTAAAAAACCCAACATTCGGGTTCTGGGAGTTCCTGAAGGCATGGAAAGGGAGAAAGGATTAGAAGGCCTTTTTAATGAGATACTAGCAGAAAATTTCCCAGGTTTGGAGAAGGACAGAGACATCCTAGTACAGGAAGCTCATAGAACCCCTAATAAACATGATCAAAAGAGATCCTCACCACAACATGTTGTAATCAAACTCACCACAGTGAAACACAAAGAAAAGATCCTAAAATGTGCAAGAGAGAAACGCCAGATTACTCTCAGAAGATCTCCAATTAGACTTACAGCTGACTTCTCATCAGAAACCCTACAAGCCAGGAGAGAATGGCGAGATATAGCCCAGGTACTAAGAGAGAAAAACTGCCAGCCCAGAATATTATATCCTGCAAAGCTCTCATTTGTGAATGAAGGTGAAATAAAGACCTTTCAAAGCAAACAGAAATTGAAAGAATTTGTTGCCACTCATCCTGCCCTGCAAAAGATGCTTAAAGATGTGTTACATACAGAAACACAGAAACACGGTCACCAATATGAAAGAAGGTAAAGGAAGGAAACCTCACAGCAAAAAATCACAGGAATCTCAAACCAGATATTAGAAAATATCTTTGGCAAATGGCAGGGCAAACTTACTCCTTCTCAATAGTCACATTGAATGTTAATGGCTTGAACTGTCCAGTTAAAAGACACCGATTGGCTGATTGGGTTAAGAAACAAAACCTATCTTTTTGCTGTTTACAAGAAACTCATCTTTCCAACAATGATCCATACAAGCTGAGAGTGAAAGGCTGGAAAAAGATATACCATGCCAACAGAAATGAAAAAAGAGCGGGCGTAGCCATCTTAATATCGGACAACATAAACTTTACCACAAAAACTGTCAGGAGAGACAAAGAGGGGCACTATTTAATGATTAAGGGATCCATTCAACAGGAAGATATAACGATTATCAACGTATATGCACCTAATTACAGGGCACCAGCTTATTTAAAAGACTTGTTAAGGGACTTAAAGGGAGACTTAGACCCCAATACAATAGTACTGGGGGACTTCAATACTCCACTCTCAGAGACAGACAGATCAACAGGACAGAAGATCAACAAGGAGACAGCAGATTTAAATGACACTATAGCCCAAATGGATCTAACAGATATCTACAGAACATTTCATCCTACATCTAAGGACTTTACATTCTTCTCAGCAGTACATGGAACCTTCTCTGGGATTGACCACATACTAGGCCATAAAGCAAGTCTCAGCAAATTCAATAGAATTAGAATCATACCATGCAGCTTCTCAGACCACAAAGGAATGAAATTGGAAATTAGCAACTCGGGAATCCCCAGAGCACGTGCAAACACATGGAGATTGAACAACATGCTCCTGAATGAACAATGGGTCATAGAAGAAATTAAAAGAGAAATCAAAAATTTTCTGGAAGTAAATGAGGATAACAGCACAACATACCAAAACCTATGGGATACAACAAAACAGTGTTAAGAGGAAAGTTTATATCAATAGGTGCCTACATCAAGAAATTGGAGAGGCACCAAACAGATGAGCTTTCAAGTCATCTCAAGGATCTAGAAAATCTGCAGCAAACCAAACCCAAACCCAGTAGGAGAAGGGAAATAATTAAAATCAAAGAAGAAATCAACAGGATTGAATCCAAAAAAAAAAAAAAAAAAAAACATTACAAAAAATCAGCCAAACGAGGAGCTGGTTTTTTGAAAAAATAAACAAAATTGACACCCCATTGGCCCAACTAACTAAAAAAAGAAGAGAAAAGACCCAAATCAATAGGATCAGAGATGAAAAAGGAAACATAACAACAGACACCACAGAAATAAAAAGAATCATCAGAAATTACTACAAGGACTTGTATGCCAGCAAACAGGGAAATCTATCAGAAATGGACAGATTCTTGGACACATACAACCTACCTAAATTGAGCCAGGAAGACATAGAAAACCTAAACAGACCCATAACTGACACAGAAATTGAAACAGTAATAAAGGCCCTCCCAACAAAGAAAAGCCCAGGACCAGATGGATTCACTGCTGAGTTCTACCAGACATTTAGAGAAGAACTCACTCCAATTCTTCTCAAACTATTCAGAACAATCGAAAAAGAGGGAATCCTCCCAAATTCTTCCCATGAAGCCAGCATCCCCTTAATTCCTAAGCCGGAAAAAGATGCAGCATTGAAAGAGAATTACAGACCAATATCCCTGATGAACATAGACGCAAAAATCCTCAATAAAATTCTGGCCAATAGAATGCAACAACACATCAGAAAGATCATCCACCCAGACCAAGTGGGATTTATCCCTGGTATGCAAGGATGGTTCAACATCCGCAAAACAATCAACGTAATACACTACATTAACAGACTGCAGAAGAAAAACCATATGATTCTCTCAATAGACGCAGAGAAAGCATTTGATAAAATACAACACCCTTTCATGATGAAAACTCTAAGCAAACTGGGTATGGAAGGAACATTCCTCAATACAATCAAAGCAATATGTGAAAAACCCACGGCCAACATCCTATTGAATGGGGAAAAGTTGGAAGCATTTCCACTGAGATCTGGTACCAGACAGGGATGCCCACTCTCACCACTGCTATTCAATATAGTTCTGGAAGTTTTAGCCAGAGCTATTAGGCAAGAAAAAGAAATTAAAGGGATACAAATCGGGAAGGAAGAACTCAAACTATCCCTCTTTGCAGATGATATGATTCTTTATTTAGGGGACCCAAAAAACTCTACTAAGAGACTACTGGAACTCATCGAAGAGTTTGGCAAAGTAGCAGGATATCAAATCAATCCACAAAAATCAACAGCCTTTGTATACACAGGCAATGCCACGGCTGAGGAAGAACTTCTAAGATCAATCCCATTCACAATAGCTACAAAAACAATCAAATACCTTGGAATCAACTTAACCAAGGACGTTAAAGATCTCTACGATGAAAACTACAAAACCTTAAAGAAAGAAATAGAAGAGGATACCAAAAAATGGAGAAATCTTCCATGCTCATGGACTGGAAGAATCAATATCATCAAAATGTCTATTCTCCCAAAAGCAATTTATACATTCAATGCAATACCAATCAAGATACCGAAGACATTCAACTCAGATCTGGAAAAAATTATGCTGAAATTCATATGGAGACACAGAAGACCTCAAATAGCCAAAGCAATCTTGTACAACAAAAACAAAGCCGGAGGCATCACAATCCCAGATTTCAGGGCATACTACAGGGCAGTTGTTATCAAAACAGCATGGTACTGGTACAGAAACAGATGGATAGACCAATGGAACAGAATAGAAACACCAGAAATCAATCCAAACATCTACAGCCAACTTATATTAGATCAAAGATCCAAATCTAATCCCTGGAATAAGGACAGCCTATTCAATAAATGGTGCTGGGAAAATTGGATTTCCATGTGCAGAAGCTTGAAGCAAGACCCATACCTTTCACCTTACACAAAATTTCACTCAATGTGGATTAAAGACATAAATCTACGACCCGAAACCATCAAATAATTAGAGAGCACTGGAGAAACTCTGCAAGATATAGGTACAGGCAAAGACTTCTTGGAAAATACCCCAGGAGCACAGGCAGTCAAAACCAAAATTAACATTTGGGATTGCATCAAATTGAGAAGTTTCTGTACTTCAAAAGAAACAGTCAGGAAAGTGAATAGGCAACCAACAGAATGGGAAAAAATATTTGCAAACTATACTACAGATAAAGGGTTGATAACCAGAATCTACAAAGAAATCAAGAAAATCCACAACAACAGAAAAAACAACCCACTTAAGAGATGGGCCAAGGACCTCAATAGACATTTTTCAAAAGAGGAAATCCAAATGGCCAACAGGCACATGAAAAAATGTTCAAGATCACTAGCAATCAGAGAAATGCAAATCAAAACCACAATGAGGTTTCACCTCATCCCAGTGAGAATGGCTCACATCCAGAAATCTAC
Organism: Lepus europaeus; assembly: GCF_033115175.1. Lineage (NCBI taxonomy): Eukaryota > Metazoa > Chordata > Mammalia > Lagomorpha > Leporidae > Lepus > Lepus europaeus. The sequence goes on along the minus strand of NC_084828.1, from coordinate 99,148,397 downwards.
CAACAATAGATGCTGGAGAGGATGTGGGGAAAAAGGGACACTAACCCACTGTTGGTGGGAATGCAAACTGGTTAGGCCACAATGGAAGTCAGTCTGGAGATTCCTCAGAAACCTGAACATAACCCTACCATACAACTCAGCCATCCCACTCCTTGGAATTTAGCCAAAGGAAATTAATTTGGCAAATAAAAAAGCCATCTGCACATTAATGTTTATTGCAGCTCAATTCACAATAGCTAAGACCTGGAACCAACCCAAATGCCCATCAACAGTAGACTGGATAAAGAAATTATGGGACATGTACTCCATAGAATACTATACAGCAGTAAGGAACAATGAAACCCAGTCATTTGCAACAAGATGGAGGGATCTGGAAAACATCATGCTGAGTGAATTAAGCCAGTCCCAAAGAGACAAATATCATTTGTTTTCCCTGATCGGCGACAACTGAGCACCAAAGGGGAAACCTGTTGAAGTGAAATGGACACTATAAGAAACAATGACCTGATCAGCTTTTGCCCTGACTCTAGATGTACAATGTAATACTTTATCCTTTTTAGTATTTGTTGTTGGTGTTGTTGTTCTAGTACTAGTGGTTGAACTCTGTAATTAACACACAATTATTCTTAGGTGTTTAAATTTTAACTGAAAAGTGATCCCTGTTAAATTTCAGAGTGGAAAAAGAGAGGGAGGAGATGCACAGTTTGGGACATGCACAATCAGTCTTGCCCCAAATGATGGAGTTAGAAATGTGCCAGGGGATTCCAATACAATCCCATCAAGGTGGCATGTACCAATGCCATCTCACTAGTCCAAGTGATCAATTTCAGTTCACAACTGATGGCTCTGATAGGTCTAAGAGTCAAAGGGATCACACAAACAAGACAAGTGTCTGCTAATACTAACTGATAGAATCAAAAAGGGAGAGAAAGATCCAGCATGGGAAGTGGGATACACAGCAGACTCATAGAATGGCAGATGTCCTAAACAACACTCTGGCCTCAGAATCAGCCCTTAAGGCATTCGGATCTGGCTGAAGAGCCCATGAGAGTATTGTAGGCATGGAAAGCCAAGATACCATAGAAAAGAAAAAAAGAAGAAGACCTATATGAAAGATCTCTGTGAGTGAGATCCCAGTGGAAAGAACGGGGCCATCAAAGAAGGAGGTACCTTTCTCTGAAGGGAGGAGAGAACTTCCACTTTGACTGTGACCCTATCGGAATAAGATCAAAGTCAGTGAAACCTAAAGGCTTCCATAGCCCTGGCAACTCATGACTAGAGCCTAGGGAGATTACTGACGCCATGAACAGGAGTGTCAAATTGTTAAGTCAGCAACAGGAGTCACTGTGTACTTACATCCCATGTGGGATCTGTCCTTAATGTGTTGTCTAATGTGCAGTGATGCTATAACTAGTACTGAAACAGTATTTTTACACTTTGTGTTTCTGCGTGCGTACAAACTGATGAGATCTTTACTAATTATATACTGAATCGATCTCCTGTATATAAAGATAATTGGAAATGAAAAAAAAAAAACCTGGTGTTAAATTGGAAATGGCATAGAAAATTAATTAATTTTTTAAAAAATATTATGTAGGATCTCTGCTGTACACTCTTATTTAATGCTACAACTAGTACTCCAACAGTATTTTTTTTTCACTTTGTGTTGCTATATGGGGGCAAACTGTTGAAATCGTTACCTAATTTGTACTAAACTGATCTTCTGTATATAAAGAGAATTGAAAATAAATCATGATGTGATTGGAAGGGTAGAGGGAGCGGGAAAGGGGAGGGTTGTGGGTGGGAGGGAAGTTTTGGGAGGGGGAAGCCATTGTAACCCATAAGCTGTACTTTGGAAATTTATATTCATTAAATAAAAGTTTAATAAAAAAAAAAGAGAAGTCATGGAGAGTCAATAACACATGAAATAGGAAATGAATTTACTCGGTTCTCCAAACCAAAGTTATTCTTTAGAAATCACCATGGAGGACAAGTAATATCCTTAAATTCCAGATCTTGAAGGAAAAAAGCATTAAGAAATCCTACTGATAGGATAACTCAAGATGGCAGAGTAGGGAGGGAGCTTGCTGCTCTACTATAGGAGAAGATAGTTTTTAAAAAGTGGAAATAGTGCAGTCTCAGGGAAGAGTTAGGGAATAAACAATAGAGGAAACTCTAGGCAAATTGGAGGGACACAGTGGACCTACATGGACGGCAAGCACACACAGCTCAGGACCCCAGCAGCCAAGAGCCTCTGCACCAGCATTGGAGAGTGAGGTGAGACCAGATTGCAGCAGCCCAAGCCACTGGAGAAAAAGCTGCAGGAAGCCTGAGGGAATCCAGCTCAGAGCCCTTTGGGGGACAGTGTATGTGACAAACTAGAGGAGAAAAAACAAAGGGGGAGCACATTCTCTCTCTCTCTCCAATCACCCTACAACAGCATCCTATCAGAAGCTGATAGACAGCAGGCAAGATTTTAGACATACATAACAGCTACACAACTCATGTCTGTGTCCAGCAACCAGCCAAATGGAGAATCCTGAGTCTGGTGGAGAGAACAGATGAGACTGGGCTCTTGCGACCATGAGAGGTTTGTGTGCCAGGACTGTGAAAACACTGAGGCTGTGTGGGAGAACACAGGGTGGGGCTGGGATTTGGCAGTCACTGTGGGAGGCTCCACATGATCAGGGTTCTCTGGATACCTGGTGAGAGACATTGGTGGGGAATCTGAGCTTACACTGAGGACTGCACAGATCTTTTGTAGTGGTTCTTGTGACAGAGAAGACAAATAATATACCCAGTGGGGCTAGCCCCCAACATAGCACTCTTTGAGGAGAGGCGCTCAGCTGAGTCTATGCCAACAGACAAGAACAAATTTACCTATGATAAGGAAAAAAAAGAGATTTACCACACCAAACCTGGGTATATCACCTCAGACACATCCTTCAACCTGGAGCACTGAACAGAGCTCCTTGGCCACATCCACCACTTAACTCTAGGTATCCCCTGAAAGCATTTACTCCACTAATCTCCTGAAAGTAGACACTCCACTAATCCCAAAAATAAAAGCCACCACAGTGAAAAAACAAAGAAGAAACCAAGGAGTATCTCCACAAATGCTGAATAATAAACACACCAATTCAATAAACAAGAATAAGGAAGACAACATGATGCCCATAAAAGAACATAACATTTCAAAACTAGATTGTGAAGATGATGAGATTGAAGAAATGCAAGAAACCGAATTCCAAAAATGATCATAGGATTACTTAGAAGTAATCAGAAGCAAATGCACAAACTACTGAAATCTACATGACATGAAAGAAAATTTCACCCACAAAATTGAGATCTTAAAGAGAAATCAAAATGAAATCTTGGAAATGAAGAATTCAATAGAATAAATAAAAAATGCAGTGGAAAGCCTTAACAACAAAATTGGTGAGGCAGAAGAAAGAATATGTGACTTAGAAGATAAAGCACAGGAAATTATACAGTCAGACCAAACACAAGAAGAAGAAATTAGAAAAATAAAAAACACTGTTGGTAATCTACAGGATACAATCAAATGACCCAACAAATGAGTTCTAGGAATTTGTGAAGTCATGGAAAGAAAAAAGGATTAGAAGGCCTTTTTAGTGAAATAATTACAGAAAATTTCCCTAATTTGAGAAATAAAGGGACATTCAAGTACAGGAAGCACATAGAACTCCTAATAGACAAGACCAGAAAAAATCTTCACCACAACACTTTTTAATCAAACTCTCCACAGTAAAACATAAAGAAAAGATTCTAAAATGTACATAAGAGAAACATCAGACTACTTTCAGAGGATCTCCAATTAGACTCATAGCAGACTTCTCCTCAGAAACCCTACAGGCTAGAAGAGAATGGGGAGATATATTCCAAGTCTTAAGAGAAAAAAAACTGTCAACCCAGAATACTATACCCTGCAAAGCTCTCATTTATGAATGAAGGTGAAATAAAGGCCTTCCATGACAAACAGCAATGGAAAGAATTTGTCACAACCCATCCAGCCCTGCAGAAGATAGTTAAGGATGTGCTGTACACAGAAACATGGTATTAACTATGAAAGAAGGTAAAGGAAGAAAATATCCTAGTAAAAGTCAAAGCAAGTCCAAAGTAAAAACTAGGAATATTCATGGAAAAATGGCAGGGCAAACTCATTACTTATCGTCACCTTGAATGTAAATGGCCTCAACTCTCCAGATAAAAGACATAGACTGGCCGAATGGATTAAAAAACAAAACCCATCTATTTGCAGTTTACAAGAAACACACCTCACCAACAAAGATGTGTGCACACTGAAAGTGAAAGGATGGAAAAAGTTATTCATTGCTAACAGAAACCAAAAAAGAGCTGGTGTAGCCATACTAATATCAGACAAAATAGACTTTAATGCAAAAACTGTTAAAAGATACAAAGAAGGACACTATGTAATGATTAAGGGATCAATTCAACAGGAATATATAACTATTATAAACATATATACACCTAACTACAGGGACCTTGACATTTAAAAGAAATGTTATGGGATCCACAGGGAGACATAGACTCAAGTACAATAGCAATGGGGATTTCAATACCCCACTTTCAGCAATGGACAGATCAACCAGACAGATAATCAGCAAGGAAACAGTAGACTTAATTGACACTATCGACCAAATTGTCCTAACAGATATCTACAGAACCTTTCATGTTACAGTTGCAGAATGCACATTCTTCTCACCAGTGCATGGAACTTTCTCTAGGCTTGACCACATGCTAGGCCATAAAGAATTTCAGAAAATTCAAAAAAATTATCATCATAGCATGCATCTTCTTGAACCACAATGCAATGAAGCTGAAAATCAGCAAATCAGGAATCTCCAGAACATATTGAAACACATGGAGACTAAACAACATGGTCCTCAATGAACAGTGGGCCATAGAATAAATCTAAAGAAATCAAAAAATTTCTTGAAAGAAATGAAGATGACAATATAACATATCAAAACTTATGGGATACAGCAAAAGCAGTATTAAGAGGAAAGTTTATAGAAATTGGTGCCTACATCCAGTACTTGGAAAGGTACTAAATAAATGAGCTATCAATGCATCTCAATGATCTAGAAATAAAACAGCAAACCAAACCCAAAACAAGTAGGAGAAAAGAAATAACTAAATTGGAGAAAAAGTCAACAACATTAAAACCAAAAAACCAATAAATTGATCAGCAAAATGAAAAACCAGTTTTTTGAAAAAATAAGCAAAATTGACACCCCATTGGTACAACTAATCAAAAAAGTGAGAGAGAAGACCCAAATCAATAAAATTAAAGATGAAAAAGGAAATGTAACAACTGACACCACAGAAATAAAGACTCATCAGAAGTTACTACAAAGAGCTGTATGCCAACTGGGAAACCTAGAAGAAATGGATAGATTCCCTGGACACAACCTAACTAAATTGAGCCATAAAGACATAGAAAACCTAAACAGACCCATTACCAAGACAGAAATTGAACCAGTAATAAAGACCCTCTCAACAAAGAAAAGCACAGGACCAGATGGCTTCACTGCTGAATTCTACCAGATATTTAAAGAGGAACTAACTCCAATTCTTCTCAAGTTATTCAAAACAGTTCCTTCTATGAAGCCAGCATCACCTTAATTCCTAAACCCAGAAAAGATGCAACAATTTCCCTGATGAACACAGACACAAAAATCCTCAACAAAATTCTGACCAATTGAATCCAATAAGAAAGATACATAAAAAAGATCATTCACCGGGACCAAGTAGGATGTACCCCTGGCAGGCAGGGATGGTTCAACATTTGCAAATCAATCAACGTGATACATCACATTAACAAATTGAAGAACAAATACAACATAATTATCTCAGTAGATCAGAGAAAGTATTTGATAAGATACAACATCCCTTCATGATGAAAACTCTAAGCAAATTGGGTATAAAGGAACATTCCTCAACACAATAAAGGCAGTTTATGACAAATCTACAGCCAGCATCCTATTGAATGGAGAAAAGTTGGAAGCATTCCCACTGATATCCAGAACCAAGACAATGATGCCCAGTCTCACCACTGCTATTCAATATAGTCCTGAAAGTTTTAGCCAGAGCCATTACAAGGAAAAGAAATCAAAGGGATAAAAATTGGAAAATAGGAAATCAAACTTATCTCTATTTGCAGATGACATGATTCTATATAGAAGAGATCCCGAAGACTCCACCAAGAGGCTATTAGAACTCATAGAAGAATTTGGTAAAGTAGCAGGATATAAAGACAATACACAAAAATCAACAACCTTTTTTTATGAACTTTTACTTTTTTTATGAATTTGCCATTGCTCAGTCATGATGACTTTTATTGCCTTAAGTTTTTTTAAAGATGTATTTATTTATTTGAAAGTCAGAGCCACAAAGAGAAAGAGAGAGAGAGAGAGAGAGAGAGAGAAGGAAGGAGGGCGGGCGGGCGAGAGGTCCTTCACCTACCAGTTTACTCCCCAATCGGCAGCAACAGCCAGAGCTGCACCAATCCAAAGCCAAGAGCTAGGTGCCTCTTCCAGTTCTCCCATGTGGGTACAGGGGCCCAAGGACCTAAGCCATCCACCACTGCCCTCCCAGGCCATAGCAGAGAGCCAGACTGGAAGTGTAGAGGTGGGACTCAAACCAATGCCCATATGGGATGCCATTACTGCAGGCAGTGGCTTTACCTGCTAGCCCACAGTGCCAGCCCCAAAAACTTTGTATATACCGAAACGCCATTGTTGAGAAAGAACGTCTAAGATCAGTCCCATTCACAATAGCTAGAAAAAAAATAAACGTTTTGGAATAAATTCAACCAAGGATGTCAAAGATCTCTACAATGAGAATTAAAAAGCATTAAAGGAAAAACAGAAAAGATACAAAAAATGAAAAAAAATCCATGTTCATGGATTGGAAGAATAATCAATGTCATCAATATGTTCATTCTTCCAAAAGCAATTTACATATTAAGTGTGATACCAATCAAAATACCAAAGACATTCTTCTCAGATCGAGAAAAAAAGGATTCTGAAATTCATATAGAAACACAAGAGACCTCGAATACCTAAAGCAATCTTACACAACAACAAAAAAAAAGCCAGAGACATTACAATACTAGATTTCAAGACATACTACAGGGCAGTTATAATAAAAACAGTCTGGCACTGGTCCAAAAACAGATGAATAGACTAATAGAACAGAATAGAAATGCCAGAAATCAATCCAAGCATCTACAACCAACTTATATTTGACCAAGGAGCTAAAATGAATTCCTGCAGCAAGGACAGTCTCTTCAACAAATAGTGCTGAGAAAACTGGGATTTCCACATGCAGAAGTAAGAAGCAGGACCCCTACCTTATACCTTTCACAAAAACCCATTCAAAATGGATTTAAGACCTAAATCTATGACATTATACCATCAAATTATTCAAGAACATTGGGGAAATCCTGCAAGATATTGGCACAGGCAAAGAGTTCTTGCAAAAGATCCCAGAGGCACAAGCAATCAGAGCCAAAATTAACAAATGAGATTTCTTCAAACTGAGAAGCTTCTATTCTGCATAAGAAACACTCAGGAAAGTGAAGAAGCAACTGACAAGAATGGGAGAAATTTATTGCAACTGATAAAGGATTAATAATCAGAATACATAAAAGATAAAGAAACTCTACAATAACAAAACAAACAATCCAGTGAAGAAATGGGCAAAGGATTTAAAGAGACATTTTTCAAAAGATGAAATCCAAATGGCTGACAGACACATGAAAAAATGTCCAGGATCACTAGCCATCAGGGAAATGCAAATCAAAACCACAATGATTTTTCACCTTACCCCAGTTAGAATGGCTTTCATACAGAAATCAACAAACAACAAATGCTGGTGAGGATTTGGGGAAAAAGGTACCCTAGTCCACTGTTGGTGGGAATGTAAACTGGTAAAATCACTAGGGAAGGCGTTTGGACATACCTCAGAAATCTAAATATAGACATACCATATGACCCAGCCTTCCCACTCCTGAAAATTTACCCAAGGGAAATGAAATCAGCAAATAAAAGAGTTATCTGCACCTCCATGTTTATTGCAGTTGAATTCACAATAGCTAAGACCTAGAATCAACCTAAAAGTCCATCAACTGAAGACTGGATAAAGAAATTATGGGATATGTACTCTATGGAATACTACACAGCAGTAAAAAAAAAAAAAGAAATCCAGTCATTTACAAGAAAATGGATGAATCTGAAAATATCATACTTAGTGAAATAAGCCAGTCCCAAAGGGACAAATACCATATGTTCTCCCTGATCTGTGATAACTAATAGAGCACCTAAAAGGAAACCTTAGAAGTGAAATTGACACTTTGAGAAGCAGTGACTTGAACAGCCCTTATCTTAACTGTTAAGGAACAGTTTATTTTTCTTCTCTTCTTCATACTATTTATTGAATTATTTACTTAACATAGAGTTAATCATATGTGTATAAAGTCAATTGAAAATAGCTGTCAGTAAAAAATAAGATTGGTCGGCACCGGCACCCCTGGTTCTAGTCCCATTTGGGGCGCCAGTTCTGTACTGCTTGCTCCTCGTCCAGTCCAGCTCTCTGCTGTGGCCCAGGAAGGCAGTGGAGGATGGTCTAAGTGCTTGGGCCCTGCACCTGCATGGGAGACCAGGAGGAGGCCCCTGGCTCCTGGCTTTGGATCAGCGCAGCATGCTGGCCATAGCGGCCATTTGGGGGGTGAACCAATGGAAGGAAGACCTTTCTCTCTGTCTCTCTCCCTCTCTCTCACTGTCTAACTCTGCCTGTCAAAAAAAGAAAAATAAGATTGGCACTAAGAGAGGGAGGAGGAAGTTTATAACTATGAAGCATGTAGTTCTGCATAAATTCCTATAGACTTACTTCTAAGGGTACAGTTTAAAAAATTGCCATGGGACCCCAAGTCCCATAAAGCTGGGGTCGTAAAAATATCTTAAGTGTTAAAGTGACCATATTAAGTGTTAAAGTGATCATTTAGATAGGATTATGTGTTAAAGGGATCATACAAATAAGATCAAATGTCTGGTAATAATAATAGAATTTAAAAGGAGAGAACGTTACAATATGGGAAGCAGTCCACACAGCAGACTCATAGAATAACAATCGCTTTAAATAGCACTCTGACCTTAGAATCAGCCCTTAAGGCATTCTGGTCTCGCTGAAAAGCCTATGAGAGCATTTCAGGCATAGAAAGCCAAGACACTGGGGCAAAAAAAAAAAAGTCCTACATAAAGGATCTCTGCGAGAGAGACCCCAGTGGAAAGAAGCGGCCAGCAAAGAAGGATGAACTTTTCTCTGTAGGGAAGAGAGAACTCCCACTTTGCTTATGGCCTTGTCTAAATATTGACAGAATTTGTGAATTCAAAAGGCTTCCATAGCCTTGGCTATTGAAAGAGCCTCAGGTGATCACTGATGTCATAGATAAGAGTGTTGTTAAATTGACAACAGGAGTCACTGTGCACTTACTTCTCATGCAGGACTTCTATCCTCAATGAGTTGTATTATGAGAATTAACTATAAAAAGTGTCCTCAAACAGTTTTTATGTATGTACATGCGTGTGTCAATTATTGAAATCTTTAATTAGTACAGAGTTGATCTTCTGTGTATAAAGTTAATTGAAAATGAATCTTAATGGAGAATGGGACTGGTAATGGGAGAGGGAGGAAGAGGAGTGGTGGGAATGGGAGAGCAGTTATGGTGGAAAGAATCACTATATTCTTAAAGTTGTACTTATGAAATTTGTACTCATAAAATAAAAGGTTTCTTTGGGGAAAAAAAATAGAAACCCTGCTGATAAAAGCCTTTAAATAAAATTAAAGCAATTTTAAACCAACAGACTATAAAAAATCTTTGTAATTAATATTACAAATCTAATATGATATAATATGATTTGATATTATGATTCAGGAGCAGGCATTTGGCATAGTAGTTAAGATGTCACATGAGGGGTGGTTGTTGCATAGCAGATAAAGCTGCTGCCTGTGATAATAGCGTCCCATATGGGCACTGGTTCCTGTTCTGGCTGCCCCAATTTCAACCCAGTTCCCTGCTAATGGCCTGGAAAAAGCAGTCGAAGATGGCCCAACTGTTTGGATCCCTGCCACCCACATGGGAGACCCAGATGAAGTTCCAGGCTCTTCCACTAGCCCATCCCTAGTTACTGTGGCCATCTAGTCCATGAACCAGTTGTTAGAGGATCTGTGTGTGTGTGTGTGTTTCTGTGTGTCTGTGTGTAACTCTGACTTTCGAATAAATAAATACATCTTATAAAAAGATGCTTCTTGATATGTCAGCACCCCATATCAGATGGATGCCAAGAGAGTCCCAGCTCTGCTCTCAGTTCCTGCTAATGCACAGCCTGTGGGTCAGTAGATGATGACTTTATTCTTTGTTTTCCTGTCATCCACAAAGAATATCCAGTTCTAGCCTCCTGGCTTTAGCCTGGCCCAGCCTTGGCTGTTGAAGGTATTTGTCTCCCACCAGCAAGTGGGAGACAACTTTTCTCTCTCTCTCTCTCTCTCTCTCTCTCTCTCTCTCTCTCTCTCCTTTCTTTGCCTTAAAATGGGACACTGAAATGCAACACAACTGTGACAGTTAATTTTTTAAAGATTGATTGATTTATTTAAAAGGCAATGTTTCCATCTGCTGATTTACTACCCAAATGGTGACATGGCCACTGCTAGGTCAGGCCAAACCTAGTATCCAGGAGCTTATTCTGGGTCTCCTAAGTGGGTACAGGGACCCAAGAAGTTAGGCTATCTTCCACTGTTTTCCCAAACATATTAGTAGGGAGTTAGATAGAAAGTGGAGCCGCCAGGACAGGAAATGACACCCATATGGGATGCTGGTGTTGCTGGTGGCTGCTTAATCCACTCACCATAATGCCAGTCCCTTGGTGGTTAATTTTATGTTAACTTGCCCAGGCCATGATGGTCAGACACACAGTCAAACATTATTCTAGATACTCCATGATGCTGGTTTTGGATGAAATTAATATTTTAAATTGGTAGATTTTGCCTTACTCAGATTTTCCTCAATAATCTGAAAAGTATGTTCAAATAATTAAAGGCCTGAATAGAACAAGAAAGATGGACCTTCTATAAGCAAAAGGGAATTCCTACAGCAGATGGCCTTCAGACTACAACTGCACCATTGACTCTTTCTTGAACTACAGCATGTTGACCCACTCTGTTTATATTGACTTGGCAGCCTCTAAAAGCACATGAACTAACTTCTTAAAATAAATCTCCTTTTTAAGTATACATACACACATCCTATTAGTCATGTTTCTCTGAACAATCCTAATCAATACAACAAATATGCAGATATTTGTTCTATAAGCACAAACACCACATGTACACTCTTATTTAATGCTATAACTAGTACTCCAACAGTATTTTTTTTTCACTATGTGTTGCTATATGGCGGCAAACTGTTGAAATCATTACCTAATATATACTAAATTGATCTTCTGTATATAAAGAGAATTGAAAATGAATCATGATGTGATTGGAAGGGGAGAGGGAGCGGGAAAGGGGAGGGTTGTGGGTGGGAGGGAAGTTTTGGGAGGGGGAAGCCATTGTAACCCATAAGCTGTACTTTGGAAATTTATATTCATTAAATAAAAGTTTAATTTAAAAAATGGGGAAAAAAAGAAATTATCACTAGTCACAGATCCAAGGCAATCGGTTATTAACAAAAGTTAAAAGACAAAAAAGAAATGTAAACCTCGGTGTAGATGAAATGAGGGTAGGGAGAGAACAAAAGGAGGAAACAGAAGGATTACATTTGTTTTAGTTGGCACACCAATTAACTCATACTTGCCAAAAAAAAAAAAAGTCTTTTAAAGTTTTAAAAAAATTAATCTATCTGCTTCTGGAGTATCCACTCACTATGCTTGCTGCATTTGTTCAGAAAGCATTTTTAGATTTGGGCATTTTGTGTGGTGGGTAAAATGTCACTTGGGACACTCAAAGCCCACATTGGAGTGCTTCAATTTGACCCAACTCTGCTCCTAGCTCCAACTTTTTGCTGATGTGAACCCTAGGAAGCAGTAGGTAATGGCTTACATATTTGGATTCCTGCCATCCACAAGGAAACATAAATTGGTTCATGGCTCCTAGTTTCTGCCTGACTTTTGTGGGCATTTGCAGAGTGAACTAGTGGATAGGAGTTTTCTCTATCCATCTTTGTCACTCTGCCTTTTAAATAAATAAAATAAATATTTTTTTAAAAAAGGAAGCACTTTGATTCAAGGTTGAACCTACAATATAGGCTACTTTTCTGGGATACTGCTCTTTGTATGTTGTACAATTTCCAAATGAAATGTTTTATTTACCATAACTACCATGTAAGCCAACAGATGATCCCATTGACCGGAATGGGAATTTATTTTCAGGTCTTCTTCCATTAATCTGGTTAAGTAAGCCTTACTCAGTCATATTTGTGACATCCTGTGTCCCATCCCTTACTCTGAATAAATAAGATATCAACAAGTGTATATGTGTATGCAGTCATTCATTTATTCAGATAAATTCATTTAAGATCTGACATGTACCTGGCAATGAGCTAGTGACTGAGTACAGAGTCAAGGTATGATACAGTCCTGTTTTCATGGATCTTATATTTTAGCGTGGGAGACAAATAATAAGGAAAAAATTATGATAGGTGTTATGATAGAAGTAACTGGAGTGCTGAAACAGTGAAGATAAACTAAGACCTAAATATAAAAAGAAAGTAAAGTGAGGGATGAGCATTTAAGAAAACAGCAAGTACAAAAGGTATGTAGTAAAGAGAATTTGGAGTATTTAGAAAGTATAAGAAAATATATGTAGTTAAAGCCTGATGATTGATGGAGAGGGTCAAAAGAGAATCAGGAAATAAAGGCAGTTACCAGATCATGAAAGGCTTTTTAACAAATTTATCTGGGCAAAGAATGGAACCCTCCTGAACTTACAAATAAGATTACCTTCTGAGAAAGTGAAACTAGAGAAGATCAAAGCATTATGAACATGAATCACCTTGTACAAAAGGAGCTAAAAGCAGAAAAGAAAGTACATGTATTCTTATTGTTTCAGAATTTGAGAAATGTATGATCCAAAGTGACTAATATATAGACATTGAGAAGAATTAGAAAATAATTGCAACTTAAAATGAAACACAGTCAATAAGATAGAACCTTGCCTGAAGGAGGAAATCTGTTAACAAGCCTGAGATATGCCTTAAATGTATCTCTCCAGCCACCATTTTGTATGCACATGGGAGGACAGAGCAGAAATAAAAATGAAGGTAAATCTGCTGCTATCTGATTTGTATATTGGGCTTCCATTTTGAGAAAACTTTTTTAAAATTGAGCATCATCAAAGAAGGAGGTACCTCTCTCTGAAGGGAGGAGAGAATTTCCACTTTGACTATGACCCTATCGGAATAAGATCAAAGTCAGCGAACTCTAAAGGCTTCCATAGCCCTGGCAACTCATGACTAGAGCCTAGGGAAATTACTGACGCCATGAACAGGAGTGTCAAATTGTTAAGTTAGCAACAGAAGTCACTGTGTACTTACATCCCATGTGAGATCTGTCCTTAATATGTTGTCTAATGTGAAGTGATGCTATAACTAGTACTGAAACAGTATTTTTACACTTTGTGTTTCTGCGTGGGTACAAACTGATGAGATCTTTACTAATTATATACTGAATTGATCTTCTGTATATAAAGATAATTGGAAATAAAAAAAAAAACCTGGTGTTAAATTGGAAATGGCATAGAAAATTAATTTTTTTTTAAAAAATATTATGTAGGATCTCTGTCTTTAATGTGCTGTACACTCTTATTTAATGCTATAACTAGTACTCCAACAGTATTTTTTTTCACTTTGTGTTGCTATATGGGGGCAAACTGTTGAAATCGTTACTTAATATATACTAAATTGATCTTCTGTATATAAAGAGAATTGAAAATGAATCATGATGTGATTGGAAGGGGAGAGGGAGCGGGAAAGGGGAGGGTTGCGGGTGGGAGGGAAGTTTTGGGAGGGGGAAGCCATTGTAACCCATAAGCTGTACTTTGGAAATTTATATTCATTAAATAAAAGTTTAATAAAAAAAATTGAGCATTATATTTGAAAGGAGCTTTCAAATACAAACACACATATTTACAATTATGTTTATAATATATATGCTATAATTATTATGTTATTTATACATATACAAGGATACTTCAAAAGGTTCATGAAAAATGAAGTTACAATACATTTATCTTGATGCGAAAAAAAAAATTGAAATCCATGCATATGCAGGACCTTCAGAAAGTTCACGGAAAAACATTATGAAAAATACTATGTCTGGATTTCAAGTTTTTTACAGCCAAACACATCTCTTTTTTAAGAGAGGGTGAAGCAGAAGCATAGAAGGAGAGATCTTCAGCCACTGGATCACTCCCCAAATGGCCACACCAGATAGGGCTGGGCCAGGTCCAAGTGAAGAGGCAGGAGCTTCATCTGGGTCTCCCACATGGGTGGCAGGGGCCAAATGCTTGGATAATCTTCCCCTCCTATCCCAAGCACATTAGCAGAAAGCTGAATCAGAAGTGGAGCAGCTGGGACTTGAACTGGCGTCCATGTGGAATGCTGAGTCTGCAGTGGGCAGCTTAATCTACTGCACCACAGCGCCATTCCCACATATTTTGTAAATTCATTTTTTCTCAAACTTTCTGAAATGCCCTCATGTGCATATATTACATTTATGTTACATATAATATACATTACATATTGTATATTATATTATATATATGTATGGGGGGGGCAGCGTCCAGATTAGCAGAATAGTTGATCCCTAAATAGGCATACCCATAAAGAGGAAATGAATGCACAAGATTATGTAGTTTGATCAAATTAGTCATTAACATCACCCAACAGAATGATTTTGCCCTTATTCCAGACACAAAAAGTTCTAACTAAAGCTGACTTTTTTTTTTTTTTTTTTTTGACAGGCAGAGTGGATAGTGAGAGAGAGACAGAGAGAAAGGTCTTCCTTTTTGCCGTCGGTTCACCCTCCAATGGCCGCTGCGGCCGGCTCATCGCACTGATCCGAAGCCAGGAGCCAGGTGTTTCTCCTGGTCTCCCATGGGGTGCAGAGCCCAAGGACTTGGGCCATCCTCCACTGCCTTCCCGGGACATAGCAGAGAGCTGGCCTGGAAGAGGGGCAACCGGGATAGAACCCAGCACCCCGACCAGGACTAGAACCTGGTGTGCAGGTGCCACAAGGTGGAGGATTAGCCTATTAAGCCACGGCGCCGGCCAGCTGACTTTCCATCAGAGACTACGTTGACCCTCAATATGAGTTTCTAACCAACACAGCATTTATATTTCATCATCAATATATCATAAATGTGATTTCTAATCTGTATCTGGTTTGGTTAGTGTGTGCCACTCTATCCAAAATGACTTCCATGTCTGCACTTGGAAAACTGAGGATCAATGCCCAGAATATAATCTACAAACCTCATGGAACTACTACACTGAGACTTCTTAACAGTGACCAACCAATCTCTCTCTACGATTTGTGTGGCTTGGGCCTTTTCTAACTACAAGTAAAGAAACTACAGAATCTCATTCACTTAAAGAGACCAGCCACAGTAGGAATCCACACTTAACCGGCACTGCAATATAATAGAAAAATAACTTCATACTGATTTCATAGAAAAAGAAGCACAGTGGCTTAAAGACTGACATGTAGTTTCAGTACTTGGACTGTTTTTATCATAGAACAGAAAATGTTAAGGGTTAGATCTCAAAATTCATTGTGTCCAACCCCTTAGTTTTAAAGGTGACAAGAGAAGTATGAGAGATCAGATAATTCCCCCAAAATACAGCTGGGACTCCAGGACTAATGATCTTCTCACTATGGTAAGTGCCCACCCCAGAGTAATAGTAGCTCACACTCTAAATCTTTCTGTATACACTGACATGTAATATTCTCATTATGTGCAATGATAGACAAATTAAATAATGAAATTATGTTACCTAAGGAATAAGAACAGATATTTAGCTTTCTCTAAAACTTCATCCTTTTGAATAACAGTCAATTCCAGCCTGTGTAGCAGCCAAAATTATCCTTTTGTAAGAAAGAAATAATGTGTTTTCATGCTTAACACATTGAAATGACTCTCAATCATCAGTAGTAAAAGCCAAGTTCCTATTAATCCCTAAACCATGGTGGATGTTGAGCAATAGAGATGATTATTGGGACACTCACACTGCATATCAGAGTGTCTATGTTCCAGTTCTGATCTCATTCCTGATTCCAACTTCCTGCTAATACACATCCTGGTAGGCAGCAAGTGATGGCTCAAGTACTTTGGTCCCTGCCACTCACATGGGAGACCCAAATTGAGTTCTGGCTTCTGGCTTCAGTCTGGCCCAGCCCCAGATGTTGCAAGTATTTGGAGAGTAAACCATGGATGGGATCTTTCTCTCTCTCTCTCTCTCTCTCTCTCTCTCTCTCTCTCTCCTTGCCTTTCAAAAGATAAAGAAATAAATATTAAATGTTTTTTAAAAGTCCTATATCTCTGTGTTTACTCTGTCACTGCCTTACTTAGTTCCTACTTTTCAGATATATCAGCTAACTTGGGATCTCTAGACTGGCTATGCACCCTGCCTGGAATTCTTCTCTCTCAAATAATTAGAATGACTAACTCTTCATCTCCTTCAAATCTTTGCTTAAATGTCACCTTTGAAATGAGACTTTCCCTTAAAAAACTGTTACACTCATCCTACACTTCCATTGTCCCTTGCCTTGATTTACTTCTTTATCTATCAGAAAAAAAAAAAAAAAACTTCATCATTTTGTTGCTCATTATCTGTCTCCCTTGGGGATGTAAGCTCAAAAAGGCAAGGATCTTGGTGTCTTTTTCACTATTATATCCCTATCCTTTTATTTTTTAAAAATATTTATTTATTTATATATTTGAAAGTCAGAGTTATACAAAGAGGAGAGGCAGAAAGAGATGTTCCATCCTTTGGTTCACTCCCCAACTGGCCGCAACAGCTAGAGCTGCGCTGATCCAAAACCAGGAGACAGGAGCTTCTTCCAGGTCTCCCACAAGGGTGTAGGGGCTGAAGGACTTGGGCCATCCTCCACTGCTTTCCCAGGCCATAGCAGAGAGCTGGATTGGAAGTGAAGCAGCCAGGACTTCAACCAGCGCCAATATGGGATGCCGGCAGTTCAGGCCAGGGCATTAACCCGCTGTGCCACAGCACTGACCCCATCTCTATCCTTTTAAACAGCATCTAGGTGCTGGCACTGTGGCACAGTTGGTTAACACCCTAGCTTGAAGCACCGGCATCCCATATGGGCGCCGGTTTGAGACCCGGCTGCTCCATTTCCTATCCAGCTCTCTGCTATGCCCCAGGAAAACAGTAGAAAATGGCCCAAGTCCTTGGGCCCCTGCACCCATGTGGGAGACCCAGAAGAAGCTCCTGGCTCCTGGCTTCAGATCGGCATAGCTCTGGCCATTGCAGCCAATTGGGGAGTGAACTATAGGATAAAAGACCTCTCTCTCTCTCTCTCTCTCTCTCTCTCTCTCCCCCCCTCTCTGCCTCTCCTCTCTCTGTGTACCTCTGATTCTCAAATAAATAAATAAATCTTTTAAAAAAATAAACAGCATCTAACTCTTGCTAGAAATTTGTTAAATGAATTAATTCATACATTTGATAATTAGACCACTCTGTGTGTACAGACAATCAAATGCCATATAGAAAGTGTCTAGGATAGGGACAGGAATTGTAATGCAACCAGTTAAGCTGCCACTTGGGATGTCCAGATCCTATATCTGAGTGTCTGGCATGAAGTCCAACCTCTACTTCTGATCTGGCTTCCTGCTAATCCACATGGGAGGCAGGAGATGAAAGTCTAAGTACCTGGGTTGCTGCCAATCGTATGCAAGACCCAAATAGAGTTTCTGACTCTGCTTCCGCCTGACCCAGCCCTAGCTGTTGTGAGACTTTGGAACCAGTAGACAGAACACAGCTTGCTCGCTCGCTCTCTCTCTCTGTCTAATAAATAAATCTTGTTTTAAAAAATAAGTAAAATGATTAGGATAAAGTAAATCCTTTCCCTGATGTATCAGATCTTCCAATGGATTCTATCAAGGAAATTTTTTTTTTTAGATTTATCTTATTTATTTGAAAGGCAGAGTTACAGAGAGAGGTAGAGACGAGAGAGGTCTTCCATCTGATAGCTTACTCCCTAGATGGTCACAACGGTCGGAGCTGAGCCAATCCGAAGCCAGAAGCCAGGAGCTTCTTCTGGTCTCCCACATGAATGCAGGGGCCCAAGGACTTGGGCAATCTTCTACTGCTTTCCCAGGCAATAGCAGAGAGCTGGATCAGAAGAGGAACAGCCAGGACTAGAACCGGCGCCCATATGGGATGTCAGCACTTCAGGCCAGGGCTTTAACCCACTGCGCCACAGTGCCGGCCCCCCATCAAGGAAATTAATATGTGTCTACTCCCTGAAGTTCTCCTTTAGTGCTGGGGTCAAATAAAATATAAATTAGTTTAATAATTGAAAACTGATCAATTACTCTCATTTTACAGAAATGTCTAGGTTGCATTTAAAATGAGTATTAAAGCAATCTAGAGGGCCAGCACTGTGGCATAGCAGGTAAAGCCACCGCCTGCAGTGCCGGTATCCCATATAGGTGCCAGTTCAAGTCCTGGCTGCTCCACTTCCCATCCAGTTCTCTGCTATGGTCTGGGAAAGCAGTAGAAGATAGCCCAAGTCTTTGGGCTCCTGCATCCGCATAGGAGACCCAGAAGAAGCTCCTGGCTCCTGGCTTTGAACTGGCGCAGCTCTGGCCATTGCCACCATCTGGTGAATGAACCAGCGGATGAAAGACTTTCTCTCTCTCTCTCTCTCTCTCTCTCTCTCTCTCTCTCTCTGCCTCTCCTTCTCTCTCTGTGTAACTCTTTCAAATAAAATAAATACATCTTTTAAAAAAAAGCAATCTAGAATGTTTAGACTAAGAATACCATTTATTTAGTATTAAACTTATAAGTTTTCTTGGTTATAATCCTGACATTTTCTCTGGTATTGTATTCTGTGAAATTGGCACACAATGAGAATTCAAGAAGTGTGTATGTGTATGTGTAGTGTATGTGTGTGTGTGAATATGTGTACCTTTATCAACATTCAAGGTCAAGTACCTGAAAATAAGCACACTAACCTATTAGTACTGCACACATCTTTCAACTCCTTTTTTTCCAGAACAATCATCATATATTTATTCTGGAATATCTTCATTCTATTTCTCAGTCCTTTTCATAAACAAAGACAAACATACAAGAAATCTGGCTGAATCTAGTACTGCAGATGGTCACTACATATGGTCTAGCACTGCACATCTCTAGGAATGCCACATACATCATACATGGATTATAAAATGCACCACCATGCTGCTTGCTCAACAGAGGCTGATACCTCTGGGTCTTTACAGAACTAATCAGCCTACGCTGGAACTGAAATCAGTAATCTTTCCTTTTAAAAAGTAACTACAAGTTACTAAGATAATCAACCCTAGGCAATGAGATATGAGATGATTTACATTAAAATAATGGCTTCAAAACATTTACCAGTCACTAAAAATTGGAGAAAGTTTACAGACACAATTAACTTAAAAATGACTCTATTTGATAAGTCATTATATTTCATCCCTGAATCCTTGTTTAGTTAGCAGGTTTTCTGGTAAGGGGGCTAAAATTTTGAATCACAATAATCTTATAGCACCCTCAAGTGGATTAGACTGACAATGCTTTTATTCTCAAATAGATGTAATTGGTCTGTGAAATGAAAGAGAGAAGGTGGTAGAATCCTTTCAAAGACTTTGTATTAACTAAGAATGTACCAACTGTTAGCATGGCTTATGATTTGAACTATTCCTTTAATAACAGGGATGGATTTTTGGCTGATATAACCATACTTTCCATTACTTTTGTTTACTCTTTTCTGAGTCACTTTAGAGTGGCTTTGGATAGAACATTTATATGTAGGAAAGCTATAATCTGAACATCTTGGCCAGCACCACAGCTCACTTGGCTAATCCTCCACCTGCAAGCCAGCACCCCAGGTTCTAGTCCCAGTTGGGGTGCAGGGTTCTGTCCCAGTTGCTCCTCTTCCAGTCCAGCTCTCTGCTGTGGCCCAGGAAGGCAGTCAAGGAGGGCCCAAGTGTTTGGCCCTTGCACCCGCAAGGGAGACCAGGAGGAAGCACTTGGCTCCTGGCTTCAGATCAGCACAGTGTGCCGCCCGTAGCAGCCATTTGAGGGGTGAACCAACGGAAAAAGGAGACCTTTCTTTCTGTCTCTCTCTCACTGTCTAGGACTGCCTGACCAAAAAAAAAAAAGGAAAGCTATAATCTGAACATCTCCCACCAAATACTTAAGAATAAAACAAAATGGCTCCATTATTTGAAAAAAAAAAAAAAAGGTCCAAGGCTGTCTTTGGATATTAATAATAGATATTTGTATTTGTCGGGTTTCTCCAGAGAAAGAATTGTATACCTGTATATCATAAAGAGTTTTCTCACATGGCTATGGAGGATTATGGAGTCACACAATCTGTCATCTGCAAACTGGAGGCTCAGGAAAGCTGATGGTGTAATCCAATCAGAGTCCAAGGCCTGAGAACCAGGGCAGCCAATGGTGCATAGTCCCAGTCTGAAGACAGGAGAAAAGGAAATGTGATGTCTCAACTAAAGCAGTGAGGCAGGAAAAAAGTTGGGTAAATTACTTTCTTCTGTCTTTGGTTCTATTCAGCTATTCAATTGATAATGCCTGTCTACACTAAGGAGAGCCATCCACATACGGAGTCCACTGAGTCAAATGTTAATCTTGTCCAAAAAGCAGTCTTATAGACACAACCATAAATTTTTAGCCAGCTATGTTAACATTTCCTGACCCTGTCGAGGTGACAGAAAAAATCACAATATTTTCAAAATATTGTAAATCCCATACATACATATTTTAAGACCATATCCTTAAGGAGTATGGTTTCCACTGACCCTCTAACTGCAAGGTATGGTGAAAAGACCACTAGGTAGACAATAGTGTGGATTCTAAAATAGTATTTTGTACAACAAAAACAATTTTAATATCTCCATATTTGTATCTTCATTTTTTAGGTGGCAGAGTAGAAAAAGAAATTACTAGTTAGAAGCCTCTTAGTATATTAATCGAGACTCTTGCTTTCAAACTATAAACTTACTCAGTTGGTTTAAGCAACAAAAACACAATTTTTTTTCAAGGAAAAAAAGGGAGATGAGTTGGAGAACACCTGACTTCAATATCTATGTTACAAAGCTTTAGTAATCAAGGCAGTATATATAGGCAAAAGAATAAATAAATAAATACTTAATGGAACAGACTAGATAGCCAAGAAACAGATCAATGAAAGGACAGTCAACTGACATTTGATAAAGGTAAAAAGACATCACAATGGATAAAAGACAATCTTTTCAGGAAATGGAGATGGAACACATGGACATGCATTTGGAAAAAAAGAATGTATACACAAATGTTCCACCATTCTCAAAAATAAAACCAAACTGGATCACAGATGTAAGTATAAAATGAAAAACTATAAAGCTTCTAGAAGGTAACATAGGAAAAAATCTAGATGGCCTGGGGTTTGGTGCTGACTTTTTAAATATAATACCAAATGCATAATTCGTGAAAGTAAGAATTGATAGGCTAAACCTCATAAAAATTAAAATTCTCTACTCTGTAAAAGATACCATAAGAAAATCAAAAGACAAGCGTCATATTGGTGAAAATGTTTGCAAAAGACACACACAAAAAACTGTCAAAACTCAACAATAATAAAATAAACAACCCATTTTAAAAATAGGCCAAAGACTTTAACAGATACCATACTAAATAAGACATGCAGATGGTAAATAGGAATATGAAACAATGGCACATTTGTTACTTTATGAACCCTCCTAAACACATCATTATCTCCCCAATTTCTAAGTTTATCTTAGAGTACACTCTTGGTGCTGTTCCTTCTGTGGATTTAGACAAATAAAATAACATGTATTCACCATTACAATATCATAAAGAGTAGTCCCACTGCCCTAAAAGTCTTCTGTGCTCCATTCTTCTCTCCCTCCCTAGAATTCCTGGCAACCATTGATCTTTTTGCTGTCTTCATAATTCTCCTTTTTCCAGAAAGTCATATACTTGTGATCATACAGTATGTGGTACTTTCAGACTGGCTATTTTCACCAGCAACATGTATTTAAATTTCCTCCATGTCTTTTCATGGCTTAATAGTTCATTTCTTTTTAATGCTGAGTATTATTCTATTATTTGGAATATAGCTATTTTTTTTATCCATTCATCTACTCAAGGACATCTTGATTGTTTCCAAATTCTGGCAATTATAAATAAAAGCTGCTATAAACATCCATGTGCAGGTTGTTTTTTCTGTTTTGTTTTGTTTTGTAAACATAACTTTTTAACTACTCGGTGTAAACACCAAAGAGTGTGACTGTTGGGATCATAAGATAAAAATACATTTAGCTTTGTGGAAAAGCTCCAAACTGTCTTTCCAAAGTGGCTGTATGTAGGGAACCAGACCGGAGGAACCGTGCCCCTAAGATGGCGCCGACTCCCTGCTTCCGGGTTCTTCCTCATCTCAGGGATTTCCCGCTCTAGCTCGCTCCTTCCCGCCTTGCCACGAGATTGTCCTATCCCCGCGCTTCTAGCCTATCACCTGATTTGTGACGTGTATTGTGCATATAAACCCTTGCTACGCGGGTGTAAGGGAAGTTCCTGCCCAGGAGAGATCGAAGCTGGATCTCCTGCTTGCCGAGCAATAAAGGAACCCCGTGCAAAGTGTTCGGTCTCTGTCTCTTGCTGGACGAGGACGGCGCCGAGCAGCTGGTGGCCCGTACGGGGAGCTTCCTCTACGTTGCCCGGTAAGTAGAAGGTAAGCGAGGTCAGTCTTACCGTCTGGGCCCCGCGAGTGAGGTATATCTCGTGGTTGGAGGGTGGACGCACCCTAAGATAGCGGACGTGTTTCCCCGCTTTAAACTGAAAGAATAGCGGACGTGTTTCCCCGCTTTAAACTGAAAGAATAGCAGACTTGTTCCCCCGCTTTAAACTGAAAATAAGATAGCGGACGTGTCTTCCCGCTTTAAACTGAAAATGGGAAATTCATCTAGCCATTCAATGTTGCTTAATCCGTTAAAAGCATTATTGCGTAGCAAAGGGATTAAGGTTTCTAAGACCACACTTGTCAGGTTCCTTGGAAGTGTTGATTTCTTTGCGCCGTGGCTCACCCACGAGGGCCAAATAACTCTTGAGTCTTGGGAGAAATTAGGAAAGGATCTCCGGCGCACAGTTAACGATCCCCAGGAACCCGATATCGACCCCGTTGTTCTCCCCTTATGGGAACTACTGCGGGCGTGCCTCCAAGAGGAGAGGTCGGTGGGAGCGGACCGCCCGACTCTTACGGCGGTTCGCGAGGCTCTCGAGGAAGTTCGTTCTCAGAGCTCGGACGGCGCCCGGGACCTCATACAATTTAAGGACACGGGATGCCAGACTTCCTCACTGGCCTCAGGCTCCGAATGTGGCTCCGCCTCCTCTGAGTCTGAGGGGGAAGGGGACGGCGATCCTAAATCCCCGCCTCCTACGTATGCGCAGCTGCGGCAAAAGTTAAAAGATGCCTGTTTACGCCCTCTAGTGCCTACGGCTCCTCCTATCGATGTCGTGCCCGCCCATCAGATTAAAGACGCAGCGCCTCCTACTGGCGGTCATGTAGGCGTGCCTCAGCCCCATCTAACACCCGTGCCGCCATGGCCATTAAACGTCCCAAATGTGCCACCTTTTTCAGGCAGACAGTTTCATCAACAAGCCTGGAAACAGTTGCGAACTGGCGCTCCCGCTGCCCCCGCTCAAGCTTACCCTGTTTTGGCTTTGGGCACGCGAGAGGCCCGGCACGAACCATTGGACATGACAGTATTAAAACAACTTAAGGCTGCGGTCCATGACTATGGACCCACAGCCCCATTCACATTGTCACTCCTTGAATCAGTCGGCCAGTCCATTTTAACACCTAGCGACTGGACCCAATTGGCTCGGGCCTGTTTAAGTCCAGGCGGCTTTCTTTTGTGGCAATCTATGAATACAGAGTGCTGTCATGACCAGGCAGATGAAAATGCTGAGGACGGCCACCCTACGTGGAATGCTGATATGCTTTTAGGGCGTGGACCTTATCAGGCTGACCAGACCCAATTCCCTAGACAAGTATACAGGCAAATTTCCAACTGTGCCCAACGTGCGTGGAGGCAGGCGTCCAATCCAAGTGACTCAGCTAGCCACCTCACCAAGATCGTTCAGGGCACGGCCGAACCCTTCGCTGATTTTGTCGCTCGCATACTTGAGGCTGCGTCGCGTATTTTCCCTTCCGAGGTTGACGTTCAGCCACTGGTCAAACAAATTATTTTTGAGCAGGCTAATAAAGAGTGCAAAAACATTCTTCGACAATATAGACATAAATCTCTGGACTCCTGGTTAAAATATTGCAGAGATACCGGTGGGCCACTTACTAATGCGGGCCTAGCTGCGATGCTGGCAAAAGTCAAAGAAAACAGTCCAAAATCTAAATCGACCCGACCCCCCATATCTTCAGGACTTTGCTTCCAATGTCATCAACCGGGTCACAGAAAACGCGATTGCCCCAATCTCAGCCATGGGTATTCCACGGCACAGCCTTCAGGCATAGAGCCTTGTCGCCGTTGCCGCAAGGGCCCTCATAGGGCAGAGGTATGCCGTTCTGCTTTCAATATCGATGGCAACCCACTTACAGGTAGCGCCCAGGGGCCAAAAAACGGCCAGAGGGGGCTCCCCAACCCAGCGAGGAGCCCCCAAAATCAAATCTACTCTCAGGTTCCACCTCCCGTGTCTGCGCTACACCCAGTGCACCCTCAGCCCGTGCCACTCACGGGTCCGCAGGCCTGGACCTCCGCGCCACCTCCCCTCTCCTCTTAACTCCGGAGATGGGGGTACAATTAGTGGAGAGCGACTGCTCCGGTCCTCTGCCCCCGGATTCGGTTGGATTAGTGTTGGGTCGGTCCTCCGCCGCCCTCCGAGGGCTAGCTGTGATCCCCGGGGTAGTTGACTCTGATTTCACTGGTAAAGTAAAGATCATGGTTCAGGCCCCTCAGGGACCTTTAGTAATCAATCCTGGAGACCGTATCGCACAAATGTTATTACTGCCCAGTCTTCACTCTTTAATCCCAGCTAAAAACCACGTTCGCGGCGCTGGTAACTTTGGGTCCTCTGGCATTAATTTTACCGGCTTACATATGCTTTTAAATGAACGTCCCACTTTAGTGTTGCAGATTAATGGCAAGGACATTAAGGGACTTTTAGACACAGGAGCCGACAAATCCATTATAGCAACAAAGGACTGGCCTAGTACATGGCCTACAAATGTGGCGGAACAAACCTTGCAAGGACTTGGTTTTGCTCATTTCCCAAAAATCAGTGCAGCCTTGTTGTCATGACAGGATAGCGAGGGTCATAGAGGACAGTTTTCTCCATTCATTTTACCTCTACCCATTTCCCTTTGGGGGAGAGACGTCCTGGCCGAAATGGATGTTGCTTTGGTCACCACTTCCCCTGCAGTACGATCTATGCTACAAAATATGGGTTACGTCCCAGGCAAGGGACTCGGTGTCCAGCTCCAGGGCCACCCTTCCCCCATTGAACCAAAACAAAGACCAAGTAAAGTTGGCCTGGGTTTTTCCTAGGGGTCACTGTTTCGCCTCCTAAACCAGTGGAGCCTTTACCCATCTCGTGGCTAACGGACGTACCCGTCTGGGTTCCACAGTGGCCCCTATCTCAGGAGAAACTGGAGGCAGTCAACACTCTGGTCTTGGAGCAGGTCAACGCTGGTCATTTGATCCCATCCACCTCTCCATGGAATACGCCTATTTTTGCCATCCGCAAAAAATTAGGTCAATGGAGACTCTTACATGATCTTAGGGCAGTCAACGCACAGATGCAGCCTATGGGCCCTGTGCAACGTGGTCTTCCTCTGCTTTCGGCACTTCCCAACCAATGGCCTGTTATTGTAATAGATCTTAAGGATTGTTTCTTTTCCATTCCATTGGACAAAAAGGATACCCCACGTTTTGCTTTTACTGTCCCCACCCAGAACCAGGAACAACCGGACAAGCGTTGGGAGTGGACAGTCTTGCCTCAGGGTATGACTAATAGCCCCACCATGTGTCAAGTCTATGTAGCCCAAGTACTAAAACCTCTTAGAGACCGATATTCCGACTGCAGGTGCCTACATTATATGGACGACCTACTGTGTGCAGCCCCCACAGCAGAGAGGCTCCTGGCCTTATACAGTACACTCCAACAAGTGCTGGAAGGGGCAGGGCTGCATATTGCACCTAATAAGGTGCAATTGTCGTCTGTAGTTTCTTATCTTGGGGCTATAGTCGCCCCTACTCAAATTAGACCTCAAAAAATTCAAATAAAAATCAATGCTATCTCCACTCTAAATGACTTACAAAAACTTTTAGGGGATATCAATTGGATTAGGCCCTACCTTAACATTCCTAATGCTGCATTGCAGCCCCTCTTTAATATACTTAAAGGAGACCCGGATCTTGCTTCCCCCCGAACCTTCACCTCTGAGGCCAAACAAGCACTGTCAATTGTCAACGATGCCCTTAGTAAAGCTGCCCTAAAACGTTGGGACCCTGCGGGAGACCTTACTCTTTGGGTCCTCGACACCCTTAAACAGCCCACCGCGGTCCTATGGCAGGATGGGCCTCTCCTCTGGATCCATCCCTCAATGTCATCTACTAGATCTATTAGTTACTATCCCGTGGCAGTGGCGGAGATAACTCTCCTAGCCATTCAGAGGGCTATCCAACATTTTGGACGCGAACCATCCACCATTGTTGTCCCCTATTCCATGGAACAGGTACGTGTGCTAATCGCTTGTACTGATGCTTGGGCGGTTTTAGTCTGCTCCACTTCCGCAACTATTACAAACAGAACACCCTCTGATCCTTTGCTAACCTTTGTTCAGTCTCACCCAGTTATTTTTCCAAAGTCCACATCCCAAAAGCCCTTACAGGGAGCCCCAGTAGTGTATACCGACGGTTCTAAAACAGGAGTCGGTGCATATGTTGTTTCAGGATCTGTGCCAAAAACATTCCAATTCGCTACTAACTCCCCCCAGGTAACTGAACTTCTTATAGTTAACCAAGTCTTCTCTGATTTCCCCGGACCTGTCAATATTGTGTCTGATTCACGCTATGTGGTTAATTCTGTGTCTATCCTTGAGGCCGCAGGACTAGTCAATTCTTCATCCTCCGTAGCGACAGTTTTCCTCACCCTGCAAAAATCTATTTGGAATCGGTCTGCTCCTTTCTTTATTACTCATATTAGAGCTCATTCTTCCTTACCTGGACCCATGACCACAGGCAATGCTATAGCTGATCAAGCCACACGCCCCATTTGGATACTCCAATTTTCTTCCCCAGAAGAGCAGGCTATCCAGTTTCATTCAGAGTTCCATGTAAACGCAAAAACCCTTGCCGCCAAATTCGGTCTTTCTCGTGCTGCCGCTCGCGATATTGTTCGCCATTGTGCCGCATGCCCTACTTTAACCCCTGTGCCTTCGGTGGGGGTTAATCCCCGAGGATTACTACCAGGACATATCTGGCAGATGGATGTCACCCACATATCCGAGTTTGGGACCTTAAAGTATGTTCATGTGTCAGTTGACACCTGTTCCCAAGTAATTTTTGCTTCTCTGGAGACGGGTGAGCGTACCACCCATGTCATTAATCACTGCCTTGCTGCATGGGCAGCCTGGGGCAAACCAAAAACTTTAAAAACAGATAATGGTCCTGCATACACAAGTAAATCATTCCAAGATTTCTGCACCCGTATGCAGGTACAACATAAAACTAGAATCCCTTATAACCCTCAGGGACAGGCCATAATTGAAAGGGCTCATCGAACCCTCAAGGCTTTTCTCTTAAAACAAAAGGAGGGAATTGCCACGGGCAAAACCCCTCGAATGCGCCTCTCCCTTGCACTGTTTACTATAAACTTTTTGAATTTGACAGATCATTCTATGTCCCCCGCTGAGAGACACATGTTAAAGGAGCCATCTTCACGAGGCTATGTCCGTTGGAAAGATGTCCTCACGGGAAAGTGGTACGGCCCGGATCCGGTATTATGCTGGAACCGAGGCGCGGTCTGTGTCTTCCCACAGGAATCTGGAAGAGAACCTCTCTGGATACCGGAAAGATTGGTCAGAAAAACAGCCCCGCCGCCACAAGATACACCTCTATCACCTACGGACGACATCTCCCCCGAGATAACCGAGATTACCACGCTCTCACAGGACGACAAATTGCAACAAAACAACGAGACGTCCCTGTGTACTTCGCTGGGTGAGCTCCTTCATCAACAACAAGTTGGAGAGCGTCAGACATCAGTTCCGCGCGGCAGCGTATGCTGCTCTCCATCACCGTGATCCGGATGCATATGCCATGCTGGCTCGCATGACTTATGACCGGGTCCATACCAGCGATTAAAACCCTCGTCCCCCCATCCCTACTCACGCCTCACATATGGACAATGCCTCCATCAGGCACACACCTTCCTCGAGTTGTCTTGTTCCCCCTCTCATTCATTGGGCTGTATCACCCATCCCTGACGGGGAGCGAAAACTGGGTATGCGAGACCAAAGGTACTGCAGCAGGAGTCCACCCGGGGGTTCCGGGGGTCCTGGGAGAGCATATGCATATGCATGCAGGTTCAATTCCCAGCCTGCCCCAGCAAAAGGGAATAAAAACTGATCCCTAACGGAGACATCAGGGGTTGTGGCCAGGCCCTTGAAGTTCCGTAACTAACGGATCACAAGCACGCTGGGTATGCACCTCTACTCTCTGCCTAGTAAATATTCTCCCGGCCCTCATGAGCCAGGGCCGTCGGGGATGTGATTTGTGCAAAAACAAAAGGAGGGAGATGTAGGGAACCAGACCGGAGGAACCGTGCCCCTAAGATGGCGCCGACTCCCTGCTTCCGGGTTCTTCCTCATCTCAGGGATTTCCCGCTCTAGCTCGCTCCTTCCCGCCTTGCCACGAGATTGTCCTATCCCCGCGCTTCTAGCCTATCACCTGATTTGTGACGTGTATTGTGCATATAAACCCTTGCTACGCGGGTGTAAGGGAAGTTCCTGCCCAGGAGAGATCGAAGCTGGATCTCCTGCTTGCCGAGCAATAAAGGAACCCCGTGCAAAGTGTTCGGTCTCTGTCTCTTGCTGGACGAGGACGGCGCCGAGCAGCTGTACTCTTATGCCTTCCCATTAGTAAAGAATGTTATCCCACATGTTCACCAATATTTGATATTATTGGTATTCTGGATTTTGACCATTCTAATTGCTGTGTAATTGCATCTCACTGCTGCTCTAATCTACATTTTTTCCTGATGAATGATATGAACATCTTTTAATATGTTTATTTGCCATCAGTATATCATCTTTGGTAATGTGTCTGTTAAGGTCTTTGGATCATTTTTAAATTGAGTTGTTCCTTTTCATAGTTGAGTTTATGAGTATATTCAGGCTTTCTACTTCTTGCTTCAATCTTAAGAGCTGTGTTTATAGGGATTTGTCCATTTCCCCTAGATTATCCAATTTGTTGGTAGATAATTGTTTACAATAATCTCTTAAAATACCTTTTTATTTCTGAGGGGTTCATAACTTTCATTTCTGATTGTATTTGAGCTTTTACACTATTTTTTCTTAGTCTAAGTAAGGGTTTGTTGATTTTAATTTTTTTAAAACATCAACTCTTCCTTTTTTATTAGTTTTCTATTCATTATTTGATATATTTCTGCTCTGAACTACATCATTCCCTTTCTCCTGAGAACCCTGTGTTTAGTTTGCTCTTTCTCTAGTATTATAAGGTCAAACATTATATTATTTACTTGAGATTCCCCATATGGATGGTAATTAGCAAGTTAGTTGCCCTAAATGCACATGACTAGAGAAAGGAAGACTATCTGCTACCACTTATTTCTTTTCAAGAAGACTTTACTGAGCTACACATACTTAAATGGTAACAGATTTCACTACACTGACATAAAGCAGAGCCACATTACTTCAAAATTAGAGTTAATGACAAGATATTCTCTCTAGCAACTCTGTCAAGATCTATCAAGACCTAGGCTGGCATCCTAGCACTAGCTTCTTACTAGTTGGGTGACATTTAGTAATTTTCTCAGACATTCTGAGCCTGGTTTCTCAACTCTAAAATCGAAGTGAAATGTGATTCTGTGGTTAGGATCTTAAGTCAGTAAGCAGGAACGGGGACACCAACGTCAAAATTACTTTTAAAAGTCACTTGAATTACTGTCGAGTATGGTATATTGACTTTTGTGCACATTATATTATACAGTAAGTCTTAAGGACACTCAGTCTTGAGAAACCACTAAGGCGAACTAAAGAAAGTATGTGTATGTGTGTAGATACATATTCATGTCCAGACGTTAAAGTCATTCTGGTTTTACAACTCTAAAATCACTAGGAGTAAACGAGATACGGATACAAAATACAATTCCGGCTGCTTAATAAACGCTAGCGTCCTTCCTGTCTCCTGCATTTTAATCTTTTTCTATGTAATATTATCACATAAATCTTAAAAAGTAAGCTTCTCACACACATTAATCACCGGAACCCCAGTCAGCTCTTAGCGCAGGAAATTCTTTGCCCAGTCCTTCGGGCTTCCGTAGTCTCGCTCAGCGTCGCGAGATCTAGACTGAGCTCCGCCGCCCCGCCGCTGGGGGCGGCCCCGGAACACTTCCGGGAGGCTACCCTGTAAGTGGCTGTGCGGTGTGCTTCCGGCCGCCTTCGGGCTGCCGTCCACTGTGCCTCGGAGCTCCAGTAGCGGACACGGGGCAAGATACGAGCAGCGCCCCGGAAGCCGCGCAGGTCTCTACAGCCATGGACCGGGACCTTCTGCGGCAGTCGCTGAATTGCCATGGCCCGTCTTTGCTCTCCCTGCTGCGGAGCGAACAGCAGGACAACCCGCACTTCCGGAGCCTCCTGGGGTCGGCGGCCGAGCCTGCCCGGGGCCCGCCGCTCCAGCCCCAGTTACAGGGCAGGTAAGGGGACGGCGGCGCCGCTGCCGCTCGGGAGTCGGGGAGGCAGCTGGAGGCTCCAGGACCGCGGCACCGCGCCCACGGGGCGGAAGGCCGACGGGAAGATCGGCGCCCCTGGGGCGGGTCTCTGCGGCTTGGCCGCCGAACTCTGTGGCACTTTAGCTTTGGCGTCTGCGGCTGGAGGCGTCATTTTTTGAGTGTCCCCGCCTTCCACGTCCTGGTTGGCGAATGAGGGAACGTCTGGACACTTTTTCTCCCCGGGGGTTAGGTGTCGCGCCTGGAACGGATGGGGTCATGAAAGCTCTTAAGGAAACGCTCGCCTCTCACATGCACCCGTTTAAATAGTATTTGTTTCTTTTTTAAGAAAAGAGAAGAGAGTTGACAACATTGAAATACAAAAATTCATTTCCAAAAAAGCAGATCTGCTTTTTGCGCTTTCCTGGAAGTCAGACACACCCGCAAATTCCGAAGTTAATGAAGACAGTGAAGGTGAGTTTAGTCTTAAGATCCTGTAAAAATTGCAGCTTCGTTTAACAGTACTCAGGCTGAAACGGGACTCGGAACTATTGTTACTGATCTTATTAACTTTTTTTTTTTTTTTTTTTTTTTTTTTTCCCCAGATCATTATGCAGTCATGCCACCTTTAGAGCAGTTCATGGAGATACCTAGCATGGACCGGAGAGAGCTGTTTTTCCGAGATATTGAGCGCGGTGATATAGTCATTGGTAGAATCAGTTCCATTCGAGAATTTGGTTTTTTCATGGTATTGATCTGTTTAGGAAGTGGCATCATGAGAGATATATCCCACTTAGAAATCACAGTAAGTTACTCATTTTTTAGTTATGTGGATTACTTCTGTTTCTGATAAAGTCTCCTCAATGCAGGAATTATGTCTTTCAATCCAGTTGTGCTTAGGTGTGTCTGTCCAGATACTTTTGAGAACTAAATAAGCAGTAATTGAAAAAAAAAACAAAATAGCTTTTTATTTGCAAAAGTTGTTAGTGAAAGAGATACACAGTTACATTCTTGATTTCTAGTTTCGGACTCTGGCAGAACATTGTCCTTTTTAAATACTCAAGGATAATATCAGTGGACAAGATGATGTTGATTGATTTTTTTGTACTTCTTCAGTTGAACATAGTGTTAATTATTGAATATTTGGCATTAGGCTCTTACATGTTGATAATTCAGAGAAAAGTTGCTGTTGTCAGTATATTTATGATAAAAAAAAAAAATGTGATCTGTATGTTGTGTTTTGCAAAAGATAAATAGTCCTGAATTTGAAATAACATATCACTTTAAAAGATATATTTGCTATCACTGCAGGTAGTTGAAAAGGAGGAAAAGCAGATTGATGTCACAGGCTGGATAACAGACATAAATTTAGAGAATTCACGTTTCATTTTCTTTGGAATCCTGGTAGTTTAGTTTTGTTTTTGAGACTTTAGTTTTTGAACTGAACCAGAAGACGTATTTTACTGTTTGGACACAGAAATTACTTGTAACTAAAATTCTCATTTAAATTTAGACTTTAAGGAGTTGGTTGTTTTTAAAGTTTGTCAACAATTAGCGGTCCATGTTGAACATTTAAGATCAAGGAAGACCTTGTTCTTACCAAAGAGTGAAATATCTGATGTTTTAAAATACTTTTTGTTGCAGGCTCTTTGTCCTTTAAGAGATGTACCTTCTCACAGTAACCATGGGGATCCTTTATCTTATTACCAAACTGGTGACATCATTCGAGGTGATCAGCTTCATCATGCTAATAAAAACCTAACAACTGTTGGGGCGAGTGTTTGGCACAGTGCTTAAATATGGCTTGGGATTCCCACATCACGTACTGGATTGCCTGGGTTTAATTCCACTCACCATTCCGCTTTCTGTGTATACCCAAAGAGGCAGCAAGTGATAGTTAAAATAGCTGGAGTCCTGCCACTCATGTGGGAGACATGTTCTGGGTTCTGGCCTCTTGATTTCAAGCTGGCACAGCCCTGGCCATTGCAGTCATTTGAGTATTGAGCCAATTGTCTGTCTCTCCCTGTCTTTTAAATAAAATGAAAATAATTTTTTTAAGTAGCAATGTTGGTATTTTTTGTTAAATCTGAAAATTGAGTGTTATTCAGGTAGTATTTGTTAAGTTTGCTTTTGATGTTTACATTTTCTTACAAATCAGCATAGTTTCTCTCTCTCTCATTTAGCTGGAATCAAGGATATTGACAGATACCATGAAAAGCTTGCAGTATCTCTGTATAGCTCATCTCTTCCACCACACCTGTCTGGCATTAAATTAGGTGTAATTAGCTCTGAAGAACTTCCTTTGTACTATAGGTAATTTATCCATATTATTTCAATATAATTTCTTACAAAAAATTCTTGGATATAAAATAGCAAATTTTGTTAAATATCTGACAGTCAAGTGAAATTTTAATTTCTCTTAATGCAAATTTTTTCTTTTTTTAATTACTTTAGCTTGGTAGAAGGAACCATATATTGGCTATGCAGTCATATAAAATGTTATTAGTATTTAAGCTTTAAATGATAATGTTATTTCTTTAGTAGAAATGAAATGTAATAAGTTAGTTACTATGTTTTTGTCTTTGTGTTTTGTTTTAAGGAGGAGTGTTGAACTAAGTAGCAATTCTTTAGATTCCTATGAAAATATCATGCAGAGTTCTTTGGGATTTGTTAATCCAGGAGTAGTTGAATTCCTTCTTGAAAAACTAGGAATAGATGAATCTAATCCACCATCTTTAATGAGAGGCCTACAAAGGTATAGTAAATCAGTGTTATTCTCATGGGTGGTAAGGAGAATGGTGCTAAGCTTAAGCTGCAAAGCTGAAGGGCATATTTGACTATCCTAAGCCTAGCAGCAAGAAAATGCCAAAAGTTGAATAAACAAGGTGATCCCATCTCATTCTGGCCTAGAATTTCTTATAAATGGTTAGATGTGTGACACATAACCAAGTAGAGAAGAATGAAGACACTTAGGAGGATTTTTTTTTTTTTTTAAGTAAAGAAAAATATTGTTTCACATTAATCATTTGTGGTACAAAGATTTTGCTACATAAATGGAATACAAATTTGGGTTTTACTCCTTTTTTATGAACTTATCAGGTATGATGAAGTGTAGTTACTTAAAAAGTATTTAATTTACAGTTTAATTTTTTTTATAGCAAAAATTTCTCTGAAGATGATTTCGCTTCTGCATTAAGAAAGAAACAATCTGCATCTTGGGCTTTAAAATGGTATGAAGAATGTATTTATAAATATTACATTTTCTGGTCTAAAAGGTTGGGGTAAAGTAGGCATGCCTATCATCTTGACTAAAATTTGTTAAAAATGAATTAAGATGATATCTTTTGGACATTAGGTTTTTATGAGAGTAAGTCATCTTACGTTGTAAACATACTAGAAGTTAGTAGCTTTTTCATAAATATGTTATAAAAATGTAGAGACAAAATGCATCTTACATATCTTGGGAGTATTTTAAAAACAAATAATTCAAATTTGATGACATTTGATTTTAAAATGTGTTTGCACTAACATTTTCTTTAGTGTGAAGATTGGAGTTGATTATTTTAAGGTTGGACGACATGTGGATGCTATGAATGAATATAATAAAGCTTTGGAAATAGACAAACAAAATGTGGAAGCTTTAGTCGCACGTGGAGCCTTGTAAGTGAATTGTGGATTTTCAGGAACATTTACAAGATAAATGTGACTAACATTTAAGACTACTTCACATGGTACATTCATCTAATTTTATTTCATGTCTCTAGATATGCAACAAAAGGAAGTCTGAACAAAGCAATAGAGGATTTTGAGCTTGCATTAGAAAACTGTCCTACTCACAGAAATGCAAGAAAATACCTCTGCCAGACACTTGTAGAAAGAGGAGGGCAGTAAGTGTTGGGTTTTGTTTAATAGTAGATGTCTAATCTTCAAGTACTATAAAATCTTAATGTAGGAAATAGTAATGTTAGCTTCACGTCATGTAAAATCTTCATTTTAATTTTGGTTGACAATTTGTTTTAGATATAGTCCATTTTAATCTTCTAGTTGCTGAGGTTCTTAAAGATTGGAGATATTTTAACGTCTGAAGTTCATTGTTCTGAATATCTTGTTTTCATTATATAGAAATATAAATGCAGGGCCAGCGCCATGGCTCACTTGGTTAATCCTCCACCTGCGGTGCCGTCATCCCATATGGGTGCCGGGTTCTAGTCCTGTTTGCTCCTCTTCCAGTCCAGCTCTCTGCTGTGGCCCGGAAAGGCAGTGG
The DNA here is from genome assembly GCF_033115175.1 of Lepus europaeus. Taxonomy (NCBI): domain Eukaryota; kingdom Metazoa; phylum Chordata; class Mammalia; order Lagomorpha; family Leporidae; genus Lepus; species Lepus europaeus. Next base: position 99,112,842 of record NC_084828.1, on the reverse strand, counting down.
AGGATGGCTCAAGAGCTTGGGCCCCCGCACCCGCATGGAAGACTGGGTGGAAGCACCTGGCTCCTGGCTTCAGATCAGCATAGCTCCGGCCGTGGTGGCCGTTTGGGGGGTGAACCAACGGAAGGAAGACCTTTCTCTCTGTCTCTTTCTCTCACTGTCTAACTCTGTCTGTCAAATTTTAAAAAATCATAAAAAAAGAAATATAAATGCAAAAGGATAAGAGATTAGGTAAGCATTCTTTTTCTGAATATGCATTAAAAATTTTTTGTTTTAATGATGAATTTAATCCTAATTCATCATTTTAGTAGCACAAAGTCAAATATGAATAGAGTGTTCTGTGGTTCCAAGGTTTTGCTGTCATATTAGCCTATTACTCCATTTAGTCCAGTAAAATCCATAAATTCAGATTAAATGGAAGAGTAGATCATTAAGAACAAACCTATAATTATGTTACTGTCCTAAGATGCTGGCAGTGTCACTTAGCTTACACCAACCAGTTATGCAAGCCATAAACATTGCTCATCTTTGACTCATTCCTTACAGCATCCAATCTGTTGACGCAAAGGTGATCCCATCATTTTTATTTTATAGTAGTTTGTCTAAGAACTAAAAACATTTTACAGAGTCCTTTCACCACCCTATAGTTAAATTTTCTAATTCTGATTTTTCATGACAGACTTATGCTCAAGATCATACTAAGTTTCCAGACATTGATTTGTCATATGATTTTATGTATCGTTACAGAAATGTGCCTGTTTTGGATGCTTAGTATGGTTTTAGTTACTAGTAATGGACTTCTGTGTATATAGTATATTAATACCAAATAGAGTAAAAAGCATGTTACTTAAGTATTGTTCATTTTGGAATGTCTTGGTAAACATGGTGTTTCCCTGATAAAGTTCTCTTAAATAACACTCTGATCTATAAGTATATTTGAGTACTTTTCTTTCTACAAAAAAAAAAAAAAAAAAAAAATGTTTCTTTCAAATTTAGGTTAGAAGAAGAAGAAAAGTTTTTAAATGCTGAAAGTTACTATAAGAAAGCTTTGGCTTTGGATGAGACCTTTAAAGATGCAGAGGATGCTTTGCAGAAACTCCATAAATATATGCAGGTGATTCTTTATTTCCTCTTAGAAATAGAATGATGTTTAAAGTTGATACCAAAACTTAATTGTCTTTTACAGAAAACCATTCTAGAAGTGAGGCATTATGAAAAGTGTCTTTATAGGTCTAGCTTTTCTTAATTGGGCTTGACATTGCCTTATAGTGCCTCTTCTTGTTTATCCTTAAAAGTAAAAATAACCCCATGAGAAGATTCCTGTTGCCTAAATGTGGTTTGTGGTTTTGAGAACTGTCCTTGTAGTGAGCTTACCTGCAGGTTATAAAATTATCAGTGTTGCTACTGTAATTGAGCTAACTTAAAAAACCTTTTTGAGACATATTTTAAATTTTCTTTTCCTGTAATACTGATGATGATGTTTTCTCATGCATTTTCTTCTGAATTGGACCATTGCTGCTGTGTCTGTGACATCTGGTGCTGCTCATCCCCATCCACAAACTGGAAATGGTTTCTTATGTAATCATGCATCCAACTGGGCTGTGCTATTTTTAAAATGGTTTGTATTTGAACATGATGATTGCCTCCTCAATTCACCTTAACGGCATGTCTTTATTTGAATTTTATTTGTAAAATTTGTGTCCTGTTTTAATTTTTTAAAATGACTTTCTTGTGTTCTATATTTTACCTTTCTTGCACTTTGGGTCATGGGATACCACTGCAATGGCTTCCCCTTTTTTCATGGGATACCAACTGCAATATGGTCCTCAATACTGTACTGGCCATCCCAATGATTAATGCCAACATCTGTATGATTTTTTTTTTTTTAATGTTTTAAAAAAATACCTGTTTAATGCTGGCTATATGGTGATTGGTTTTATTGAATTGGGTTTCTGAATGGGGGGTGGTCTTTTGAATGCTGGGTTTTATATATTCTGCTATTTTTAACGTGTGGTTTTTTCCGATATCTGGGTTCTAAAAGAAATCTTTGGAATTAAGAGAAAAACAAGCTGAAAAGGAAGAAAAACAGAAAACAAAGAAAATAGAAACAAGTGCAGAAAAGTTGCGTAAGCTCTTAAAAGAAGAGAAAAGGTAAACTATGATATTCAGTATTTTTTAACTTAAGGCAACTACTAGTTAGAGCCCAAAGTACCACATGGAGGTAAAGTAAGTATAAAAAGTATTTCAAATTTTAAACAGTGACTTAAAAATTTTTAACAAGTATGCTTTGCCCATTTTCCTGTAAGAGATTAAACAAAGTGGAATCTAATGCTACAGTCCTTAAAAGAAAAAAAGATTTACACATTAACCTTAGAAATAAAATACAAGATAAGTTATTCTAATTTTATGTTAGGGAAAACTACAGCAGTGGTTCACAGCTGGCAGTGGTTTTGTTCCCCAGAGGATATTTGGCAATGTCTGGTGATAATTTTGGTTGTCTTAACTAATAAACTGCTACTGGCATCTCGTGGGTAGAGATCAGGGAAGCTATGAAACACTGTGTGTCTCACACACACACACACACACACATACACATGACAGCCCTCACTCCTTCCCTCAACAAAGAATTATTTGGCCGAAATGCCAGTCATGCTGAGGTAGAAAAACTATGACAATAGCAGTTGCTAGATAAAAAACTTTAATCCTCTATTTAGGTATTCAGATAGTATTGGAAATGTCACTGTCAGACTTTCAGAAACGTAAATTTGTTACAGTGACACATACCTGCACAAGTATCTTTTCCCCAAAATTCACAGTTGGTAGTAAAATTGGATCTTGTAATAACAAATTATTTTATGAGAGTACTTCAAAAAGTCCTTAGAAAAATGGAATTAAAAGATATTTATTTTGGTACTCAAAAAAAAAAAAAATTGGAAATCCATTCCTGGTTTTTTCACAATATGCATTTTCCTTGAACTTTTTGATGACTTCTTTTGTCATTTATCGGAGCCACAGTTTTTATAAAATCTTTAAAAGAAACAAAATGGGATGAAAGTTTATGGATAATTTAGGAAAATTTTTGTATTTAACATATCTGATGAGTTAACTACCTTTTTTAGGCTAAAAAAGAGAAGAAGAAAATCGACTTCTTCATCTTCAAGTGTTTCGTCTGCTGATGAATCAGTTTCTTCTTCATCCTCTTCATCTTCTGGTCACAAAAGGCATAAGAAACATAAGAGGAACCGTTCAGAGTCTTCTCGAAGTTCGAAAAGGCATTCATCTAGGGCATCCTCAAATCAGGTAGATCAGAATAGAATAGATGAATGCTACCCTGTTCCAACTAATACTTCAGCATCTTTCCTTAACCAAAAACAAGAAGTGGAAAAACTGCTGGAAAAGCAAGATAGGTCACAATATCAAAAGACACAGGTAAAAGAGAAAGAAAGATGCCCACTCTCTTCATCTTCAGTTGAAATTCCGGATGATTATGGAGGTAGGTCTGAAGATTCAAAAGATTTTTATAATAGCTATAAAACCCAGGCAAGTAGCAGCAAAACCGAAAAGCCATATAAATCAGAAAGATATTTTTCTGGTAGAAGAAATTCCTCAGATTCCTCCTGTAGGAATTCAGAGGACAAGACAAAAATGTATGGTTATAGGAGGTTTGAAAAAGATACAGAGGGAAGGAAAGAGCACTACAGAAGGTGGGAACCAGGTTCTGGGAGGTATTCTACTTCACCAGCAAGCTCAGAATACTCTTGGAAGTCAGTGGAAAAATATAAAAAGTATACTTATTCTGGATCACGTGATTTCAGTAGACATGAGCAAAGGTATCGATTAAATACAAATCAAGGAGACTATGAAAGACAGGACAATTACGGGGAGGAAAACAAAACAGAGGTTCCAGAAGAAGAGGAACTAAATAACAAAGAGCAATCAGAAAGCAGAATTAAAAAAGATTTACCTCAAAATCTTCTCAATATATTTAATCAGATAGCTGAATTTGAAAAAGAAAAGGGAAATAAGCCAAAAAATTAAGATGCCAAAAAATCAGCACCATTATACTAAATGCTGTTAATAAAAACTTTGGGGTGTTTTAGTTACTAGTAGTCCAGTGAAAATATTACAGAAAGCAAATGCTTTTTAGCTTTTCTCAAATTTTATGTTTCAGTTGTAGGCCCCTTGTCACAGCTTGATTTTTAGGATTTTCATAAGTTTATGTACAGTATATTTCTTATTCTGACAGTATAAACCACTTCACCTAAAGGTAATTCTCTGAATGTATTGCTGCTTCATTGTATTATGGGGTATGAGAATTCCTGGGCTCACCTGAACTCACTGTTTGAAAAAGAATTAAATTTTGTGTATTGAACACTTTGTTTTCATCAAACATTATTTTAATTTTTTTCTGTTAAATTAAAAGCCCACAGTTTTTGAAAGAGGTTATATGTTTGGTCCTTGAATACTAGTTTATATCCATCATTTGTTTAAATTTTTTAAATTTTAAAATGATGTCTTAATTTCCCTCTAAGGCCTGATTTAATTAAAATGGGGAATGGTTTTTTCTATCCAGCTTAGTGAGTACCTTAGAAATAGGACCATGAAAGCTAAATAGGAGCCCACCTCACTGCTCTATTTCATCTTACTGCTAATATTACAGCCATAAGTAAATTTTTAACCTTAAATATTGGCAAGACTCTTAGAGACCATATTCCAAGTGACAGTAAATAAGAATAGAAAAGAATCCTATTAGCACATAGAGCTATGGCAGAGAAGCATGCTCTAAATGTGGTTTTCTTTTAGGGAAAAAAATATTGGGAAACTATTTTAGTACTGCAAATGTTCAGTCAAGAAGGCACTAGGCATGTTTTTAAATAAGCTAGAGCTGGCTTGCATTTATGCTTTTAACTACTTCCTTGATGCTTCCCCAGTGTCTCCTTTCTCAGGATCTGAATAAATAACTTGACCAGCCAGAACCTGGCTTTACTCAAATTTCAGCAGGTAGAGTTTAAAGAAGAAACTTGAATTGTAAATAGCTTCCCAGATTTACTGAAAACAGTATAGTGTACTCTTGGGAGATACACATAGAAATCACAGGTGTTGGGTGTATAATAACTGTAGAAACTTTCCAAAATAAGATGTCACAAGCTGTCGATCACATGGGCTTTGAATCCTGTTATTCATGAAACTAGGTGTTACAGGTGGATAGGTAAACAGGTATCCATCTACAAAGGTCTACATGAGGTAGAATGAGAAGAAACTTGCATCTCCTTATTCCATGTTGCAGTTCTTGCCAACAGTAAAATACCAGAATTTTAAGTTCTGAGCTTACTATTTATGTCCTTCAAACTCCAGTGATGGGAACCTCATGGAAAGTCTAAAATTTGAAAATTTGTTTTGCTAGGAAACAAGGAAAAGAAACCCTTGTCAGAAGCAATAGAAAGTGGAAATACAAATGTGTCAGTTACTTAGGCATTATTCCTTGCACCCAGAAACACATCTTAAGATGAGTCTTCATTTCTGTGTATCAAGAACTTGGTGTCATCTACCTAGTGATGCTGCTAAAGAGTGATAACTGCCTGGTGATACAGCCTTTACCTTTTGGAATGCATAATACAGTTTACTATTTTACATACATTTTATCACAAACCATTTTATTTTTTAAGCTTATTTATTTATTTGAGAGACCGAGTTACAGAGAGAGGTCTTCCATTCGCTGGTTCACTCCCCACATGGCCTCAATGGCCAGAGCTGGACCAATCAGGAGCCAGGAGTTTCTTGCAGGTTTCCCATGTGGGTGCAGGGGCCCAAGCACTTGGGCCATCTTCCACTGTTTTCCCAGGCCATCAGCGGGGAGCTTGATTGGAAGTGGAGCAACTGGAACTCGAACTGGTGGCCATATGGGATGCTGGCACAACAGCAGAGGCATAACTTACTATGCCACAGTGCCAGCCCCACACAATTTTATTTTAAAGTTAGGATAATGCCTTAGTATACAGGCTGCTGGAATTTAAAAATTCCAACTTTCCCAAGACCTCTTTCCGGGGGCATATTAAACTTAACCAGTTTCTAAGGGTGTGTTCAAGAATCTCATTACAGCAAAAACCTATTAGAGGTTTCTATTGTCCAAAATCTGCAGTGACATCTTCAACAATTTTTGTCAACATAGTACATCTATATTTTGTACATAAACGAGTCTGCTGTTGTGATTTCCAGAAGTAGATGAAGCATGGTTTTTTGGATGTTAAGATAACTCCATATTAGGAGATACAGGGATTGATCCTTTATCTGACCACTCAGCATTATTATACTGAAGTCACGACTGTTTAAGGATTAAATGTAGACTTGTGTGCTGGCCCAAAGATTCTGTTTACCCAAGAAGTAACAATTCTAGGTTCATGGTTGTGACTCAGTAATAGAAATCTTTAATAGTGCAGTTACTGTTTCCCCAGACCTGTGCATTGTTCATATTATCCAATTATTTCAACAAACTTGTAGGTCACTGTTAGTATCATAAATTCCAAGGGGGAAAATCTTAAAGAAGTAACTGTCACAGAGCAAATAAAACACAACCCCCACCTTCGTAGAATTCAGTGTTTAATATTTCAACTTCCAAAAAATTTACAAAGCAGTATTTTAGCCAAAATTATCTTTTCACTCATCTTACTTACTGGACTTCACTATACCTGCTATTTGCTGTTTCTAAAACAAAACTAAAAATGATAGGAGAAACATTTATTACCACTACTGCTTTTCAGAAAGAGTAAAAATTATGGTTCTAAAACAGTGACAGCTGTTCACAACATATATTTTCCAACGTTTGAAGGAGACATTTATGGATATGAATTCTGATCTATTTATTTGGAATCCAGTTTTATAGCCTAGTATTCAGCACTCTGTACCAAGAGTTCAAAATGTTGGATACATTACAATAAAGTATTAACTGGAAAAACTAATTCTAGATCTGATGGTCTATCTCCATTGTAAATTTATAGAATTCTTATTACAAATAAAATCACATCCAATTTTATTTATTAAATCAAAATTTCAAAAATTTATGCTTGAGTGGCTGTATTTTGAGAATAAACTCTTTAATGCATATGACTTATTTCACAGTATGGAGTAATTCTCAGAAATTTAAGATGCATTTTTCATTGATAGTGTTTTTTCCCTTATGAATTGTTTCCTTTGGTAGAAGGGAGGTAACAGAACTTCTTGGTTGAAAATTATACCAAAAGGAGAAACTGCTTGTAATAGGTTCTCCCCCTCAAAATCAGGAAATATCTCTTTGAATAAGAAAACAACTTGGGATTCTTGTTATTGTTGGAAACAATTAAGAAATTTCTACCAGAAAGATTGTTATGTGAGCGTAGTTTCATTAAACAAGTGTGTTTTTTAACCTGACAGGTGTCAAAATTACAATAAAAAACACCATTTTCCTTATGCTTGTAAAAAACACATAGGTTTGTTGAAATTTGTTATTTTCCTTTTGTATGAAGAAAATAGTAGGAAAACTAATTTTTAAACTACCAGTACTTTTTTGCTGGATAAAACTTTTGGTCATTTTCTATTTCCAACACCATTTCACTAGATACATATATCATTGTAAAGCACACAAAAGCATAGAAAAAGATTTACTGTTTTAAAATGAGATTTTTGTGTTTACAACTTGTTCAAAATAGTTTATTTGCTGCTCTTTTTGCTACTAAAGCTACTACTAGCACTAGCTTGCTTAGCACTGCTGTCTGCTAGTGCAGAGGAGTCTGGGAAGCTGAGCTCTAATACTTTAATTGAAGTCTGAGAAGCCGAAGAACTTGTACTCCTGGATGACCTAGAAGAAAGCAGAATACTGTAAATGTAATACAAATTTTTATCTTAATATAGACTCTCCCATTACTGGCAAAAGATACCATAACTACCTAAGAATCAAAAAGTACATATTAATAGTGCTAATATATTTTAAAAGTATGACCATTAGTAAATATCAAAAAAAGGAAAAGAAAACTAATAGTTTCAATAAATAGTTCAATAAATGCAGTATATTTTCTGTGAGAAAAGTGTTTGCAATTGCAGTCAATTTCTTAAAATCATTAAAGGTTTGCAAGATTGTAATGAAAGATGAGGATTTATGGCAAGAGTAATTAAAATGGTAATTAAAAGGATAGTATGTGAAATTTAAGTTGAAGTGGAAGGGGAGAGGCATGCTGAGGAATAAAGTGGTGGGATCATATGTAAAACAAATGCTGTGTTTTAAAAATATTTCATGGAAGTGTAGAGATATTCATTAGGTACTCAGTGTATTTATGTAGAATATCTAAGTGAAACACTTTTTCCTCGTGAAATCAACATGAACTAGTGGAACGTAATAAACAATTGCTGACTATAGGTAATTGAATTCTAAAGTGAATATCATCGTTAATAAATTTTATTTTCTCAACAGAATAAGCATGTTAATTGAAACATCTCTGATAGAATTCTGGATAACGATAAACTTCAGAAGGAAATAATTCATTTCTTTTTTAGTAAAATAAAGCATTATAAAATCAAATCCTGATGTAAAATTTCATGAATGTGGTTTTAATCAGAAAACTCCTGTTTGTACATCTAAGTTGCCCTTTTGTGGTTTAAAAAAATCTCCCCTACTTGGAGTTAACCCCAAATGCTAACTCCAACCATCAGATTTCACTATGTCCTACTGAAATAGCTGATAATCAGCATTTGTGCCATAGTAGAAATGAGGACAGCAGCTGAAATCGGAAGGGAAAATCTTGGCTCTGTCACCTGCTTCTGTATCTAATCGGTGTCTGACACAGGGAGGCAGTTGAAGTTGAAATGAGCACTGGCTGTGCCCTGGCCAATCCAACAGCTGTGCTTATGGGTAAGTGACTGGGTTCACATGCTATCCTCTGGGGGTTGAGGTTTTCTTTTTTTAATCTTCCACTTACCTAGCTGATAACAGGGAAATCTGTGAAGCAGATCTAGAACTGTGGCGACGGCCTTTAGTACCAGCTGTAGGTAGTTCTAACCCATTCTGGAATGATATTTAATAGCAAGTCATTACTCCTACTGCATTGTAGAAGAAAAACGTTTCATTTTATGATGGATGCTATAAGTTTTTTCATGAAATATTAGAGATTCTTATTAGAGGGTATGTACTACCTGTTGAAAATATGTTTGTAGTATAAGATGGATCTCAGCATTTTCTTCTATGACATCAGCTATCATTTCATCAATGACCTTATGAAATTGTTTAATTTCACGAAGTTTGATGTCTTGTTCTTCTAGCGTTTCATCTTTTGTTCCTTTCAAAAGACGGATTTCTTTTGTGAGTTTTGCGCACTGTTGGCAAACAACAGCCAATTATTATATAAGCCTATTTTCCAGAACTTAACAATTTTAAAGGATAAAGGAAGATTTGTGTTTTCCATTTGGTACATCAAAAAAATGTAAATATGACAGGTCAGTTTTTAAAAGCTATCAATACCTGTTTAGTTACTCTTTCTAATTTTGGCTTTTGCTCCTCAGTTTCTCTACGTAGTTGAAATGAATAGGCTTGCTTCTCTGATAGTTTTTCTTGGACGTTATTTGTTAAATGTTCTATGACTTCTAAAGTATTTTCCATGCTCTGCAGAAATAAAGTAATAACATACTTACTGGTTTTAACCAAAAGCTGATTTTTATTGCTTGCTCCTGTGATTTGAATATGATTTATTCCCCTAAACTCATGCAGGATTTTAATCCACAAATCATATGTTAATGGTAGTAAGAGGGTAGAAACAATGCACCTATGCTGTTTAGAGCTGGGGGTCTTTGGAGCATGTTTAGATTTAGATAAGGTCAATAGCGTAAAGTTCCTATGGTTGAATCCTAGTGGCTTTGTGAGGAAGGACAGACCCAACACAGTACAGGCATGTATGCTCCCTGTCCTTTGCTATGAAATGCCATGCGCTACTTCAGGACTCTGCCAGTGCGAAAGCCACCAGCAGATCTGAGCCAATGCCAGAACAATGCCCTTGAACCTCCAAAACTTTGACCTGAATAAACCACTTTCCAAAAAGTGGGCTTGCCTCAAGTATTTCATGATAGTAATGAAAAACAGACTAATATGCTTGCCATTTGTCATTTATTTATTTATTTGTATAATACATGTGTACTTTTCAGTAGATAATAGATATAATGGTTTTATGGATTAAGTTTTGTATATTATTCCACTGGGAAGTATTCTTATGTTACTTGGAGAAAAAAATGATAGACATGGTGACTATTGAAAGCATGCAGTTTTCAAAGATTCACAATTCATATCTTTCTTCAGCTTTATTTGTTTAAAAATATTTTTATATAGTGACTATCTATGTTCTTTTGTCTACCAGCAATTTTTAGTAACTACTTTCTACTTTATTATATTTACCTTTTAAATTTTGTTTTATAGAGCAATCAATACAACTTTTATGGAATTAAATAATAGTTCATTAAAATAGGTCATAATTAGCTAGTTATGATATGTCAACCAAGTACAAGTAATTGTCAGGGTCTAGCATTGAGATTTTAACTAATTAATACTTGGGTCACTTATTTTTTCTCTCCTTTAAATGAGACTATTATCTGTCTTACAGTCTACTTCCCTGAAAAGGTTCTCTAAATAACTAACTTCTTTGTGCACACTCAAGAGAGCAGCTGTAGTATACTGGTACTTAACTTTTATTGAGGGCTTATTTAGAACTCATAGTATTTACCTGTATATCTTCTTGAAGTTCTCTGATCTGTCTTTGTTTGTATCTGTATTTTTCATCAACAGCTCGTTTTTGTTCTTCTAGTTGAATTTTTAGCTCATATTCATCACCTAGAATTCAGAAATTTTTAGTATGAGCTTTCAACATCCTATTTAGAGAACAAAGTATTGCATATATAGTGTTCAACATCTAATTCTTTATGAAAGGTTAAATTCCTTGTATCTCTTGAGGGAAAATTATATGGTCATATAGTACCTATTTTGCCAACAAAGAGCAGCAATATGCTGCATTTTTAACAAATTTAAAATTCCCTAGAAAAGTAATAAACCATACCACCATAATGTAGTCATATCTTAACAGACTACTTCAAATAAAAAAGAGAGTGGGGAAAAGGTTGAGTTGTTTTTGACCCAATAGGATAATTTTGCTCTCCATGTCTTATAAAGGTGTTCCTTTTCTTTAATTATCTATACAGCTTTCATTGTGTATATTTAAAAATTTAACACCGACATACTAGAAGGGGTCACTTTTTTAAAAGATTGTTTATAATTGTTGTTGCAGTTCTTCAGTACTTGCAAGGTGTTTTCTAGAGCAAAGATTTCTTTTTCAGCTTTGTTGATCTTAGCATCCAAATTGTCACCTTCTCTTTGAAGTTCTTCCTTTTGTTGAGCGGCCTATGAAGTACAGAATAGAAAAAGTTACTAGCATGGAAGGAATTGTCTGTCTTTGTGGCAGAAAATAGTTAATTCACAACAATGCTAGTTTACTGTAGGGCCTACATACAGCAGGCATTTATTTATTCTGGGTTGGTTTTTTTTTTTTTTTTCGTGGGGGGGAGGGTATCTTATTTCTTATAGTTGGTTTAGAGGCAACAACCAAAGCCTTAGGCCTCCAAATATGGTCTATAGGATAAAAAGCCACAATGGAATTAACCAAAATTTACATAAAAAACTAGCAAAAAAATTTAAGCAGACAAAAGTTAAGTGAGTATGAATTTTACTACAAAAAAACAGTTAACTGGAGGGAAGGTTTGAAACTAAGCATTAAATCAAAAGAATGTTTCTGGCCTTAAAGATTCAGGAACACTTTTTCAGTTCAAGTCTTGGAGAAGAATAAAAGACTAAGAAAAATTATTTAATTTTTTAATTAAGTTTTTAAGATGATTTAAAAATAGAGAAAGATCTTTGTGATAAATATGGTTGGAAAAGATGAAGTCTATAAATTGCTAAAGACCAAAATGTATTTTCAGGTAACGCTCAGTGGCCTAGGATCTCTAAAGCTATACTCAAATAATTTTAAATAACTCCTTAAAAGGTTGACAGAAATAGAATGTAGATACATTAAAGTGCCAGAAAACTCATTTTTAGTCAAATTTCATTTTTAAATCGATTAAATCTCTAGATATGTGTATTTAAACCAGTGTCATCAGTCAGAAAGGTGCTTTGTTATAATCTTTTGATTCTTAACATTTTCACTGGAAATTTCATTATTCTTCAAAATAAATTATATATATTTTTTGTAACAAACACTACTTAATAAACAAAAATAAATAGAAGTTAAATTACATCTAATTACTTTTTGAGTCCAGAATTGACAACCATTTCAATTGAAATATAATGTAGTGGGCAAAAGAGCTGGAAAGAACAGCTATATTTTAGTTATGGATTCCCTACCAATGAGTTAACTGCCATTAATAATTCACTTCCCTTCTCTCAGCTCAGTTTCCTCTTTTCAAAGGTAGTTGAACTTGTTCATCATACACAAATTCCTGCTGTAATTCCACATTTACTTTTTTTTTAAGACTTTTTTTTTTTTTTTTTTTTAATTTGAGAGCCAGAGCTACAGACTTTGAGAATCAGGGCAAACAGCTTCTATCCACTGGTTCCCTCCCTCCAACAGCCGCAATGGCCAGTGCTGAGCTGATTCAAAGCTAGGAGCCAGGAGCTTCCTCCAGGTCCCACACACAGGTGCAGAGACCTTAGCGCTTGGGCTATCCACCACCTTCCCAGGCCATAGCAGAGAGCTGGATCATAAGAGGAGCAACCAGGACCAGAACCAGCACGCATATGGGATACCAAGGATTAATCTGCACCACAGCACTGTCCTCCACATTTACTTTTAAATTCCAAAATTATGATTCCATCTGTTTTTGAATCAGATTACATAATGCAGAGTTTTATTTTGGGTTAAAATAGCTGGTATTTGGAAGAAATTTTTATAAACTATGACATTTCAAAACATTTTCAAGTACTTTAATTGGAAAATTCCATTAATTATGATGAAAACTAGACTATTTCCTCATAAAGACTAAGAGGAAATTGGAAATGAGATTTGAAAGATGCCAGTCCTTTGATTACTGATTATATTTTTCAATCTGGCCTTTAGTAGTCAAATACCATAAGATACTAGGGTTGCCAAAATAAAACATTGGTGTTCCATACTCCAAGGGCATTGTAGGACCAAAACAGAGCCTATGGGTTGAACTGTGTCCATGGCAGGGGAAAAAATAAATTGAGGTCCTAACCACCGTGCCTCAGAATGTGACCTGATTTGAAAATGGGGTCTTTGTAAGTGAGGTCACATTTACATGAGGTTACTAGGGCAGGCTTTAATTCGATATAGCTGGTAGACTTAACAAAAACAGGAAAATTAAGCAGACATGACATGGAAGGAAAGCTGTGTGAAAAGACAGAATGGCACATGAAGATAAAGGCAGACACGAGGGTGGAGCAACTACAAACGAAGGAACAGCAAACCACCAGAAGGTAGAACAGATTCTCCCTCATTGAGCAAACAAACCTTGCCAGTACCTTCCATCTTGGATTTCTAGACTTGAGAAGTACAGCACAATAAATTCTGTTTAAACCATCTAGTTTGTAATACTTTTGTTAGGGTACCCATAAGAAATTAGTTAAAGGAGCCAGCAAATTTTCTTTGTAAAAGCAAGATAGTAAATATTTGGGGTTTTATGGGCCATTCACTGGTTTTAAAACTACTCAGCTTTTACTATAGTATGAAAACAGCCATAGACAATACTTGAGTGAGGGGTGAGTGTATTATGATTCCCAATACTTAATTAACAAAACAAGTAGACAGCATTTGGACTGGGTCCAGTTTTCTGGTCCCTGATCTATAGTGTGCAGAAAACAACACTGGCTAGTACTGTTTATAGCTCTTACCCAGAACTATATACATACATGTATGTGTCTATCAGGAAAGATCCCTTTCTGGAGAATGTAGGGAAGGGAGAGAATCTTGAGTTTGAATAAATCCTAAATCTACCACATTGAGAAAATTAGCAATTTTAGGGCTTTTCCTTGCTACAAAACTGCTCAAGTATTATTTCCAAAAGGTCAAACATTCTGGTAAAAATATTAATGAACACATGTCAAAGATTTTATTCAGCTTATAACTAAGCAACTAGTAAGGAATTCAAAGAACTGAAAATTTTCATATATGGACATGCAGCCTCAAAAAGATGCTGAAATTAACTTGCCAATAGATACAAAATTGATTAATATTTTTAAGGGAATACATACTAATGCTTGGATTATCCTACAAGTCCAAAAGTGATTAAATTATTCCAAGATGTATTTGTGTTGCTATCAGCTAATCTATGTTATTATCCCTACAGAGTTGTAAGTCAATAGAATGTCAAAGGTATGCACTCCCATAGGATCAAGTAATCCTAGAGAACCTGCTAGAAAATACCAAGACTTTGATGTCACCCTGCAGTGGCATCATTACACCCAGTGATTGCTTTTCAAGCCATAGATAATTCTTTGTGAAAAAAAACTAGACTGAGTTTTGTTATAAAGCTTTATTGTTACACATCTGCAGCTTACAAAGTCTTATGAGAAAAGGCTTAAATATGCTATATAACAAAAAATGGAAATAACTGGGGCAAGCTATGGATACCAGAGAAGACCACATAAAGAAGTCTGGCATCAGGAAGTTGAGAATGGTAACTGATAGCCTCAATTCAGTTACTATATTCTTGATACTGATATTTATCTGGCATATTCATTGTAAAAAGGAATGCTCTATCATAAATTTGTGAAGTAGGTTAATAAGCCTTATTACAGCAATAATAATTAACATTAATTAAGGACTCACTTTGTGCCAGCACTGTCCTAAGGGCTTTACATAGATTTTTGCACTCACTTCTATCAACAAGTTAACATTATCTTCATTTTGCAAAGATAAAGTTACATAACTTGAATTCAAGATCACCTACCTAGTTGATGGTAAAACTGGGATATGAACAAGGCACTCCAAACACTAGTAATTTTAGGTAGCCCACCACAGCCCTTGTTGATTGAGAAGCTTAATTAGAATTCCAACATCTACCTTTCCAACCCCTAAGAGTGCAGCCTGTCCTTCACCCTTTAGGAAACTTTAAAACCTGAAGGAGGAAAAGTCCTATTATTCCTGGGCAGAAGCCTGGGGTAAATACAGATTGACAAACTACAAGAAAGCTTTGACACCTAGAACTGATATCTCATAAATTAGAATGTCCAGGGCCAAAGTGACAACCATATCACATTTAGTGCATATGTTAGGGGCATACTTGAAGAAAGGCAATGAATCGAGACGTTAAGGAGATAGGTAAAAGAGGGGAAGCGGGGTTGGTGCCGTGGTGGCATAGTGCATAAAACTGCCTCCTATGGCTCCAGCATCCCATATGGGTGCTGGTTTGAGTCCCGGCTGCTCTGCTTCCAATCCAACCTCCTGCTAATGCACCTGGGAAAGCAGCAGAACATGGCCCAAGGACTTATGGCCCTGCACCCTCGTGGGAGACCCAGAAGAAGCTCCTGGTTCCTGGCTTCAGATTGGCCCAGCTCTGTTGCAGCCATTTGGGGAGTGACCCAGAGGATGGAAGATCAATTGATGTCTCTCTGTAACTACGTTTCAAATAAATAAGTCTTTAAAAAGAGGCAGTGGGGTGGGAGGAGAACATCACCAGCGCTGTCCTCTGAAGATGTGAAGTGAGAGATCTCAATCCTATCCATGTACAGGACACCGAGTCATGGAATTTCCATTCCTTCTTTCCCAGACCATTCCATAGTGGAAATTACACTTGTTAAATGTGCTTTCTGCATGGGAAATTAATGCCACCACAGTACTAATGAAGGAATTTCTTTCAATTATTGATCATTCTGAATTTCCCTTAATGAGTTACTAGGTGAAGACAACCATGGGATGGCAGACAACTCTGAAACATGTAAGTTTCACCTGATATCTCTTTCATCTATGATGGGAGAAGAATAGTACACTTCCTCTCTGAAGAACTGCCATACCTGGACTGAAGTGGCAAACTGGAATTTAACATTCAGAGGTGGTATAGCTCCAAAGCATGATGAGGTCCAGAGTGTTGTATGGCTATAATGAAGTCAAGGTTTGACACTGAACAGCAAGCTACCCTGAGTGATAACAGGCTTTAGAGTAAAACAGATTATGAATGTTAACTGAGGGAAAATGACATGACACAAAATAATAGCCTAAAAGGAATGTCAAAGAATGGTCAAGTAGAATGACCCAAACTCAAATGAAGGGTTTTGGAGCAAGTTAGCAGGTTTTGGGTACCAGAGGGTAGTGAATGTTCTGACCACTTCAACTGGAAGTGTATAACCTAGTAGTGCTTCAGGCAGCTTCAGCTAGAAACTAATGTTCTGGCTCTTATTAAATGCAATAGTTAATGACCCTAATTAAGTGAAATAGTTGCTAGATTTCATGGGGTAGGGAAAGGGGTGGGGAGGATGCCATTTTGGTTCTTTTAAATCCAGAGGCTTATCACACTTCATACTATCACAATTGTAAATCAGTTAACATTACCTTTATTACATAATAGGCCTGTGTTTTCTCCTCTTCTCCCTCAGGAGGCATCATAACAACAGTAAGAATCTCATATCTGTTCTTCAGCTTATCAATTTTACTTAGTCGCTCATGATACTCAGCACTAATATGAAAAGAAAACAATAAAAAAACCACACAGGGAAAAACACTTCTCATGTTCTTATTTAAGACATTTGGATTTGTGTTACTGTCAAACAGGTTAAATGTGTTCTCATTTTTTTAAAAAGATCTGTTTAATTGAAGTTGCACAGAGAAGGAGAGACAACTGGTTCACTCCCCAGATGGCAACAATAGCCAGTGCTGGGCCAGACCCAAGCCAGGAGTAGTAGCTTCATTTGGGTTTCCCACATGGGTGACAGGGGTACAAACACTTGGTCCATCTTCCAGTGCTTTTCCCAGGCCATTAGCAGGGAGCTGGATCAGAAGTGGAGCAGCCAGGATAGGAACTGGTGACCATATGGGATGCCAATGTTATGGGCAGAGGCTTTATCTGCTACACCACAACACCAGCCCCTCATTTCATATTTAATAATCACTATAAGGGGTCTCAAATTCTACCTGCCATAGATTAATGGATGCTGGCAGAAGACAGTTTTTCTGCAGCAGGGATAAATGGTTATTACTCGTGGTGCATCAAGTATCATGAGTTTCTTTTTTTCCCCCTCATCGGTTGGGGACAAAGAGGGATTCAAATGAATGTTGCACACACAGTAATTCTATATGATAGGTGAGGAGTCTCAAGTTTAAGTAATCCAAATATTTGATAATGAGAAATAAGCAAACATGCCAAATTTTTGCTCCAGAAAGTTTTCCAAGCTGTGTACTATAAAAACATCTAAAAGATAATGAACAACAGGGCAGTGAGTGCTTCTCCTTGCAAGGCAGACAGAAATATGAGAAACTAATGGCAAATGTCTCCCAACATTCAGATTTCTAAAATTTTTTGTTCCTTTTTTATTAAGTTTATATCTGAGCTAACTTTAGAACTTGAATAATAACACTACCAATGCTAATATATGCATGACAATATGGAAAGTGATGCATTTGTCCAGTTCAACCTCATGAAAGTCAGCCATCCAAACTTCCAGTTTTCCTACATTTAGAGAGAACCAATGGCAAAATATATTTAGTGTCAGAGTTATTTTTAATTATCACTGTTGTTTCCTCCAAAAATATTTACTCATCCTTTACATGATTATAATAGACTTTCTGGCCTACAAGCTTAAGATGATGGATTGAGTATAAGTATACTTCTCCCCTCTCTGAGTTTGAAAAAAAAAATTTAATAGCTTTGGGAAAAAAATAATTTTTTTTCATGAACTTCTAGAAAAATAGAAACCAGAGGGATAAGATTAATGGGGAAAAAATATATAGAAGCAAGAGCAGTTTTCTACTACTGAAGTGAAAAAAATCCAAACTCAGAAATGACAAAAAGAGCAAGAGTGATCTGTGAGACTGCTGCCAATAGGTGGTTAATAAGAGTTGTCCACAGAAAATTTGGGTCACTCCCCTCTGCCCTTCAAAGTAAACAGGATTGTTGACATGAATGATATCTACTTTGCTGGTAATCTAAAAGTATCCAGAATTCCTGGTATGTATGTTGGAGCTAGAGTGAGAAGTGAAAACAGACATTTACTATTTCCAGGCTTCCACAACAGTGGAAATAAGTTTTAAAAAGCAGTTCTATCTGGGAATAAAATAAAGTCTTCATCATTCAAATAAATATTCCTTAACTTTTTGTAACTAATAACTGCCTAATTCCTCTCTATGGTCCTTAGGTGACAAGTTAGCCTGGACCCCATTTCAGGGAGAGATCTGTTGGAGAAAGAGATCTATCTAATTCAGGGAAAACCCTTACTGGTAGATCTGTCAATATCCACTGATTGTTAATTAAGCATTTATTAATAAATATAAACCAAAAGCCAAGCATCATCATATATGGAAAGCCAACAGCATGAATGGAAGAAAAACAAAACAAACAAGGAACAGACCCTGGGAAAAACAGAGATAAGCAGAGAATAAAGCAGAAGTTTCAAAGTATTCTAATTAGTACCCTCTAAAATGTGGAAGGATGTTGCCTCCAAAAATACCTATGAAACAAGATGAGGTGCTATGAAAAGAAAGCAGCTGTGAAAGAATAATTCTTGCAAGTAAATTTTCAGTTTAACAGCAGGGAAAATAAAGATTCAGTTAGTAACATAATGGAGAGATAGAGGCAAGGCAGAGAGGATAGCACTGGGGAGAGAATATCTGAGAAATCAGAATAAAAAGAATAGAACATGGAAAATGAGAGAAAAAAAAAACCTGGCTATATCTAGGAGAGCCAAAGTCCACTAAAAATGAGCAACAAGTGAGGAAAATGATGAGAACGGTTATGAGAAAAAACATTAAATAGAAAAATATTCCTTGGCACCAGCGCCGTGGCTCAGTTGGTTAATCCTCTGCCTGTGGCACCAGCATCCCATATGGGCGCCAGGTTCTAGTCCCAGTTGCTCCTCTTCCAGTCCAGCTCTCTGCTGTAGCCCAGAAGGGCAGTGGAGGATGGCCCAAGTGCTTGGGCCCCTGCACCCGCATGGGAGACCAGGAAGAAGCTCCTGGCTCCTGGCCTCGGATCAGCGCAGTGCTGACTGTAGCAGCCATTTGGGGAGTGAACCAACAGAGGGAAGACCTTTCTCTCTGTCTCTCTCACTGTCTGTAACTCTACCTATCAAATAAAAAAGAAAGAAAGAAAAATATTCCTCTGACCTGGGGAAAGACTTGAATGAAACAACTCCAAGCTCACCAAGGGCCAAGCAAGAAAAGCAAAAAATGACAAAACACTCAGACACATCTGAGGAAATTATGAAAAATCAAGGATAAAGAGATTGTCTCAAAGCTTCCAGAAAGAAAACAACAAAAAAATTCATCATTTTATTATTAAATTGAATTAACCTGGAATCAGACCTCCCATAAATAGTATTTTAATCCAGAAGAATATAATCAGTGGTTTAACAATACATGAAAGTTGGGGAGAGGAAATGTTGAAGTGAAATGTGCTAAGACTCTTCTTTAGGAAAGAAAATTAATCTTCAAAATTTAGAGAATTTGAAATATTAAAAATATAAAACTTCCAAACAACAAGAGAGAAAGAGAAAATGAATTTAATAAAACCAATGAAAGAAGAATAAGTATGGCAATTTCTTGATATTTCTTGAAAAGTTATATACCTATCCTAAGACCCAGCAATTCTACTCCCAAGTATTTACTCAAGAGAAAAAGAAAGCATATGTCCTTACCAAGAAAACATATGTTCATAGCATATTTGTTTATAAAAACTACAAAATGGAAATAAATGTCCATCAGCAGGTAGATGCATAAACAAATTGGAATAAACATATTCAATGAAATACTTCTATTAGCAATAAAAAGCCAGGGTCAGCAAACCATGCTGCCTGCCACCTGTGTTTGTAAGTTCACAAGCAAAGGATGGCTTTTATGAAAAATAACAAAATTAAATTTCATGAAAAGTGAAAATTATACAGGAATTCAGTTTCAATGTCTATACAGTTTTACTAGAACACAGCATGATCACTGTTGTCTGCTTTCACTGTACAATGACAGGGTTGAGTTACTGAAACAAGAACTACCATATTTATCATCTAACCCTTATATATAAATTGTACCAACTCCCATTAAAGAGGAGTATATTACTGATATATACCACATGGATGAATCTGAATTACTCTGAATAAAAGAAGCCAGAAAATTGAAAAGTTCCTACTATTGAATTCCATTTATATGAAATTCTTAAAAATGCATTCTAAACTATCCGGATAAAAAGCAGATCAGCAGTCATCTGGTATGGGTATATGTGAAGGCACAGGGGTGGTTAATATCCAGCACCTGGGTCATATAAAGCCCAAGAAATCATTTGGTCTGGCTCTGCCAAGGCAACCGCAGGCAGGACCCAAATTCAATACATCTACAGCAGGCTAATTTTTAAGTTGATAATTTTGTATGACCCATGAGTGATGTTATAAAAATCCAAATGGCCCTTGACAGAAAAAAGGTTCCCACCCCGGGACTAGAGGGAAAAATCAGAATGGGAAATTTATGGGAATGATGGATATATTAACTATCTTGATTGTGATGATGTTTATCAAAATGTATCAACTTATATCAATTATATCTCAAAGTATTTTAAAAAAAATTTCAATGAGAATAAAAAGCAGGAAAGATAATAAAGAAAATAAGACAATTTAACTTTTGTGGAATGCAGCTAAAATACTTAGATGAACATTTAAGCTTCAAAGCTTAAAGTTAATAAACGAAGCATCTATCTCAAGATATTTTTTTAAAGAACATTAAAAATACTGCACAAAAGAAGGAACAATAGTAAAGATGAGGTCAGAAGTTAATGAAATAATGTATACACATACACTAGGAAAGATCAATGAGTGGACTGTTTTCAAATACTGCTGGGGCTGTGGCTCACTTGGTTAATCCTCCACCTGCAGCGCCAGCATCCCACATGGGCACCAGATTCTAGTCTTGGTTGCTCCTCTTCCAGTCCAGCTATCTGCTGTGGCCAGGGAGGGAGAGGAGGATGACCCAAGTGCTTGGGCTCCTGCACCCACATGGGAGACCAGGAAGATGCACCTGGCTCCTGGCTTCAGATCGGCGCAGCACTGGCCGTAGCAGCCATTTGGGGAGTGAACCAACGGAAGGAAGACCTTTCTCCTCTCAATGTCTGTAACTCTGTCAAATAAAAAAAAAATACTGCTAAAAATGATTTAATGTTGCAGGTGTTCGGCATCACAGTTAGGACACCACTTAGGATGACCACATTCCACACTGAAGTGCCTGGGTTCAAGTTTCAGCTCCACTTAAATTTGAGCTTCCTACTAATGCACACCCTGACAGACAGCATATGATGGCTCAAATTCTTGGGTCCATGCCACCCACAGGATAGATCAAGATTGAGTACTAGACTCCTGTCTGGCTGTTGCAAGCATTTGGAGAGTGAACCAGCAAGTGGAAAATTTCTCTATGTCTTAGCTCTATCTGTCTCTGCATTTAAAATTTTTTTTAAAAAAGATTAACTTCTCTAAGACTTATACCACCCCAAAGAGAGAAGGCACAAATAACCCAATATGAGGAATGAAAAAGGATAATCTCTACAAATACAACTGTTTACAATAAAATGATATTATAAATAATGTTTTGGCAATAACCTTGAAAATTTGGGTGGTGATTTTTTCCTGGAGAAAAGTGTAATTCACCAAACTAGTCAAGACAAAATACAAAATCTGCATTGTCTCATAAGCAATAAATAAACCAATAGCTGAAAATCTCCCATAGAAAACTCCAGGCCCTCAATGGTTTTACCAATGAGATTTTTGAAAATAACAAGATAAAAATCTACTCTTCTGCAAGTTTATCTAGAGTATAGAAACATAAGAAACATATCATTTTGTGAAAGTAGATGTAATTTTAAAAACCTGAAAAGGGCAGTAGGACAAGGAAAACCATGTTGTTTTTACATGTGAGCACAGTATAAAAATTATATAAAAATATTTGGAATAAAATATATATATACAAAAGATAATATATGGAAGACAAGTTGGGTTTATTCCAAAAATATAAGGTTGAAAACTTTGGAAAATCAGTCAAATATAATTACTAACATATATTGAAGGAGTTACAGTATAGCAATGAATGCAAAGAAAGCTTATAACAGAAAACTACAGCAAACTTCTTAATGATAAAACAATGAAAGCTTTTCCTTTGTGATCAGGCACAGACAATGGTACTTGTAATTGCCACTTATATTCATTATCGAACTGGACATCCTAGCAAACACAATAGAAAATGAAAAGTTATAAAGATAAGAAAGAGAAAAATAAAACCAGTTTTATTCAAAATGACACAAATAAAATACCTAGAAAGAATCTAAGATGCATTGGTAGAGTTTAAGCAAGTTGGCTGAATGTTTAATAAACAAAAATTAGCTGTGTGATATTTCTATACACCATCAACAAACCAAAAATAAAATGTTTTAAAATCAGTAACATTGACAGTGACATAAAAAAATAACATACAGGGGGCCAGCATTGTGGCGTAGCAGGTAAAGCTGCTGCCTGCAATTCCAGCTTCCCATACAGGCACCCATTTGAGTCCCAGCTGCTCCCACTTCTCATCCAGCTCCCTGCTAATTGCCTGGGGAAAGCAGCGGAAGATGTCCCAAGTGCTTGGGCCCCTCCTACTCTTGTGAGAGACCCAGAAGCTCCTGCCTCCTGGCTTTGGCCTCGCCAAGCCCTGGCCATTGAGGCCATCTGGGGAGTGAACCAGCAAATGGAAGACCTCTACGCCCCACCCCCCTTTCTCTGTAACTCTTTCAAATAAATAAACAAATCTTTAAAAAATTTTAACCAATAATAATCTTAAAACAAATATGCAAAACTTCTATGAGAAAATGGCTTCAATAAATACAGCTGCCAGGTATCTCTAAGGAAAAACATGTTACTAGGTTCTCACCACAAATCATACCCAAAAATCAATTCTAAAGGAATTAAAGATTAATGTCAAAGGGAGAAACGAATGAGTAAAGATTTAAGGAAAGGAAAGAGCCTAAATGCTTATAGTAAAAGCCTTTTCAAACGAATAAGAAAAAGATTAACACCCAGTGTAGAAAAGGGAGCAATCAGTTCTGCTAACATCACCTTTACATTTTCTTTTCAAAAATTTTAGCAATATTTTAAAACTCTATTAATCACCTTATGCTTTGCCGTTCTTGATCAACATATCTTATTTGTGACGCAAGCATTGCTTTGTGAACCTTGATTTCTTCAGTTCGCTCTTCCATGGCTGTATATAACTGCTGTTTTCTCTTCTCCAGGGAAAGAACTTCTTCCGCCTTACCGTGAAGCATTTCTCGAGCACGCTTAACTTCAAGTTTTAAAAGATTGTCCTCTATCATCAAATCCTACCAACATAAAAAATTGTAAGTACCAAAATAATTATTTTTATAAAATTTTTATAAAAAAATTTTTATAAAAAAATATTTATTTGTATTGCCAAATATGCCAAACTTGAAACTTTCTAATTTGGCCAAGGAAAATGTTTATGGCTATTTGAAATCAATTTTTGTAATTCAATTTTAAATTCAAGCTTTATTAAAAAAAGAAGTTATTCTTAATATTAAAACTTATAATGTCCAGAAAACATATAAAATTCTGCAGATGGACTTTTTATACTTTTAACTAAATCTCACAAAATAATGTTGAAGTAAGGTTTTACTTTAAAACAACTTAGTCGTGAATAGATAAGTACACAACATGATAAATTTTCAGAGAACCCAGAAACAAACACTCGAGAATGGAAGATTTACTCTTTCATAATGGCTCTTCAGTTAGAGAAAACATTAGATCCCTAACTCTCACATGTACTGAAAATACATTTCAGATTAAAAAAAAAAGGCTTAATGTAAGTCATGGAACCAATGCAACTACCATAAAAACAGTAAACACTGGACTTTTAATGTGACAACTTTCTAAGCATAAAAATTATAAAGGGAAAAAGAAGTTGATATCTTTAAAAGTTCATATCAAAAACACTGAATAAAATTTTAAAAGCAGATGAAGAATATTGAAAACATGACACTATGACACAAAGATAATATCTTTACATATAAAAATATTTTACAAAGCAATTTAAAAATATAAACCTCCCAATGGCAAAGTGGGCCAAGAATATAAACTCGAATTCCAAAAGTAAAAACTATGGAGGGGCCAGCACTGTGGCGCAGCGGGTTAATGCCTTAGCCTGAAGCTCTGGCATCCCATATGGGCACCGGTTCGAGACCCGGCTGCTCCACTTTCGATCCAGCTCTCTGCTTTGGCCTGGGAAAGCAGTAGAAGATGGCCCAAGTCCTTGGGCCCCTGTACCCACATGGGAGACCCAGAAGTTTCTGGCTCCTGGCTTTGGATCGGCACAGCTTTGGCCATTGCGGCCATCTGGGGAGTGAACCAGCGGATGGAAGACCTCTCTCTCTCTGCCTCTGCTCTCTCTGTGTAACTCTGACTTTCAAATAAATAAATAAATCTTAAAAAAAAAATACTATGGAACATAACATAGTGAAAAAAATCTTTTAAACATTTTTACTTAAACATCCATGTTTTACTTTTTATCTTTAAACAGAATGCTTTTTGAATGATTTAATGTTAATTTTTAAAGCAAAATGTTTTTAAAAAGCACATGTTTAGCCTAGCAATTAAGACACCTACATCCCACATCAGAGTACTGAGGCTCCTGATTCCAGCTTCCTACTAATATAAACCTTGGAGGCAGCAGTGATGGTTCAAGTAGTTGGATTCTTATTACCCACATGGGATACCTGAGTTGCTTTTCTGGCTGTTGGCCTCAGATGTGGCCTACTCCTGGTGGGCAGTTGTGGGCATTTGAGGAATGAACAAGCAAATGGGAACTTGTTTCTCTCTTTCTCTCTCTCTCTCTCTTTCCCTGGCCTCTCAAATAAATATTTTTAAATACAATTAAATGTCACCAATCTTGTAAATATAGACTAAAACAATTACAGACCATGTTGGCAACAAGTATACAAATTAAAATATGCAGCCTCAGCAGTTGTGACTACAAAAGAATGTGTACACCCTGCTGATAGGAGTATTATTGGAACCCTCCAGGGGGCAATTGGGCTTTAAAATAGTTTTAAGGGCCTGCACAGTGGCTCAATAGGCTAATCCTCCGCCTGCTGCCCTGGCACACCGGGTTCTAGCCCAGGTCGGGGTGCCGGATTCTGTCCAGGTTGCCCCTCTTCCAGTCTAGCTCTCTGCTGTGGCCCGGGAGTGCAGTGGAGGATGGCCCAGGTCCTTGGGCCCTGCACCTGCATGGGAGACCAGGAGAAGCACCTGGCTCCTGGCTTAGGATCAGCGCGGTGTGCAGGCCGCAGTGGCCATTGGAGAGTGAACCAGCGGTAAAGGAAGACCTTACTTTCTGTCTCTCTCTCACTGTCCACTCTGCCTGTCAAAAATAAATAAATAAATAAATAAAATAAAATAGTTTTAAGACACTAAAAATATTCATTTCTTCTTGAACCATATTGTATGGATAGGAATTTATCCCAAGTAATTAATTGAATAACTGTACAATGATATATGTCCATTGAACACGATAGCACTATTTATAATGGTTAACATGAGAATGGGGCTGGCACTGTGGCATAGTGGGGAAAGCCACTGCCTGCAATGCCAGTATCCCATATGGGCGCCGGTTCAAGTCCTGGTTGCTCCACTTCTGATCCAGTTCTCTGCTATGGCCTGGGAAAGCAGTAGAAGATGGCCCAAGTCCTTGGGCCCCTGTATCTGTGTGGGAGACCTGGAGGAAGCTCCTGACTCCTGGCTTTGGATCAGTGCAGCTCTGGTCATTGCAGCAAACTGGGGAGTGAACCAGCAGATAGAAGACCTCTCTCTCTCTGCCTCTCCTCTCTCTGTATAACTCTGCCTTTCAAATAAATCTTAAAAAAAAAAAAGTCAACATGAGAATAAAAGCAAATATCAGAAAACTAGAAGATGGTTAAATAAATCATAGCAACTTCATGAAATGAATTTGTAGGAAAATTTTTAAATATTGTTTAAAGAATAATGTTTCAGGAAACAATAACAATAAAAATTATTTAAATATAACATATAAGCCAATTTTCTTTAAAAGCCTAGAAGGAAATAAACATTAACACTGTTTATCTTGGTAAAGTGATTATAGTGACTTATTCTTCACAATTTGCCTTATTCTTAAGATTTTCTACAATTAACATAAAACTCTGGTTTTTAATACCGTGCATTGAATATAATGTTTAGTATACCTGTTTAAGAGCTTTGGCTTTGTTAAGTTCTTTCTCTGATCTGTCAATAAAAAGATTTAGTTCATCTATTTTGGTCATAAGGGACTGTTTTTCATCACAATTTTTACTGTTTGACTTCTTAATAAAGTAAAGATCATTCTGTAAAAAGAAAAACATTATATTAATGTATGCTTTGAATAATAATATTAAACACTGAACATACTATATAAACATATCTTATAATTATATTCTCTTAAATACTTTATTAATCATATGGTTTAATCTCTCTTATCATGCTATACCTTCAACTTAATATACATGGAAATTCACAAGAAAATTTTTCATTTTTATTATCTATTTATGTTTAGAGTTTAGTTTGAGTTTGGAAAATACAACTTTATATATATGTATGTATATATATGGCTCAAGTTCAACATGAATTATTAGGTGATCATCATGTATGAGAAGAGAACATATATTGTGGTGCACTACATGGTTCATGACTCCCATTCTGGAATTCATTGTTTGATTCTATCCAAGCCATAGATGTTAAAAACAAAGAAGTCTGGGAAAATACAGGGTGCTGGTTAGTACCAACTCTGGAAGCAGAGGTTTCAATTACATGTTAGCCAGCCAACTGTGGTAGGCAACATATTCATCCTTGGTATCCTCATCTCTAAAATGGAGATAAGGACAATTCATACCTCCCTGGGTTGTTGGGAAAATTTTAAAAGTTACTGTCAAAGAGTATAGACAGCAATGTTTAACACATAGAAGTACCATATAGATGTCAGCTATTATTTTATTAGTATTATATATATATGTGTATATATATATATATATATATATATATATATAAAATCACATATTCCCGGAGAGAAAAATATCTGATAAGATCTAATTCCTTCAGATGAATAAATAGGTCCTACCTAGCCAGATACCAGTTTTCTACTAATTATATACCTCTTCCCACCCGGAATAAGGCTTTGTGCTCTTAGCCCCTTCATAGTTCCTAAATCAAAACTTCCTAGTTCCAAACATCTCTCTCTCCCCTTCCCTTCCAGTCTTTTTCATTGCTTGTATTTCTCTGAAGTATCAGGACCTAATACAGCAACAAGACAGTTAGAAGAAAATTTTTTTACATAGAGATATGATTTCATAAAATCAAGTTTAGTATTAAGAGTTCATGTGATCATTCAACCTGAAGAAACTGGTGTCGATTATGTAAAACAGAGGTAGAGTGGTATGGGAGAGGGCATACAGAATGACTTTACAATCTGATGCCCCAGAAGCTCCAAGAGCCCCTTCCTGATCACTACTCACCTCCCCTTGAGAGGAGATTACAGCTTTTAATTTATTGATAATTTCTTACTTTTCTTTATAGCTTACCATCCATTTACTCTATGTAAGATTTTTAAAATGTTTTGCACAAAATAAATTTACTTTTAATTTCAAAAATAAAGAACAGGTTTTCTCTGATCCAAAAACATGTTATTTTCCAGTAAACAAAAGTAAGAGCTAAAAAAAAAAAAAAAAAAAAAGTTTGTTGGATTGTAAACTACTCCAAACCAAAATGTGGCCATGTTAAAAGTTTTTCAAAAGGTAACAGCTCCTTTCATCTTAAGCAGCCTTCAAGGAATTGGGGCAATTCTATATATAACCACTAGAGGACGCTCATCACTAGACTTTCCAGCTGTCAAGTTCTCACCCCATTTATGTCCACACTTCCAGTCCCTCACTCTTACATTCCAGTTAAACTTTAACTTAAATTTTATTATTATTTTATAATCATAAAAATTAAAATTATAAAATTAAAATCATAAAAATTCCTAAAGATGAAGAATGGTCCCACATTATTAATAGAATTTATCTTTTGGAACATTGCAATTAAATATTATTTGAGTAACAATAAATGACCCATGAAAGAGCAACTTCTATTAGCATTTCAGTGGTGGGGCAATCAAATTATTATGGCAGATACATAACAGGAAACTGGAATTCATCAATGTTCTAAATAATGTACTCTTAAAATGTAAATTTCAAGTCAAATGGACCAGAGATCAAATCTTAGTTTTCCATGTACTGGCTGTGTAAATTTGGATAAGTTATTTAATCTGTAAGACAAATAATAACTTCTTCAAAAGACATTTGTAAGGATTAAATGAAATAAAATATTAGAAGCATGTAATACAATATTTAGCTTATAGAAAATGCTTGATTCAAAGGTAACTTTACATTCTAAGAGTATAGAAATATGAACATTGGGGTTGGCATTGTGGCATAGTGGGTTAAGCTACCACCTGTGATTCCAGAATCCCATATGGGCACTGCTTCCAGTCTTGGCTGCTCTACTTCCAATCCAGCTACCTACTAATGTCCTGGAAAAGGCTATGGAAGATTGCTCAAGTGCTTGGACCCCTGCCATCCATGTGGGAGATGTAGATGAAGTTCTGGCTTCTGGCTTCTGCCTGGCCCAGCCCTGGCCATTGTAGCCATCTGGGGAGTGAACCAGCAGATAGAAGATTCTCTCCCTCTGCCCACCCCCTCCCCCCCCACCTCCCTCTCTCTCTCCCTCTGCCCTTTCTTCCCTCTCTGTATCTCTTTCAAATAAATAAAATCTTTTTTTTAAATAAATAGCAACATTTTCCATACTTTTTAATGTATGTGGGTAGCTTGGCAATTGGCCTTTGTAGTAAGACTACTGTAAAGTCGTTTTAGGAATAATCTGATTTATAAGAGAATGACTAATAAGTGGGATATCTGAAAGATAAGAAGTATTTGGGGTAAGTTACATGAAGTTTCTTGATCTGTGTTTCCAAAAGGCCAAATGTAGATTTCTTCTCTTCCAGTGACTTCTTAAGCTCAACGATTTTTGCTTCAAGGGCTTGTTTTTCCTCTGAATTAATTTCTCCCTTTAGCCGTGACATTCTCCGTTCCACTTGTTGAATATAAAAATCCTGTTACAGTTTTTAAAAAGGGGTTAGTAGCAAGAAATAATTAAAAGCACCTTTATAAACATTTAAAAAAAACCCTTATGAGTACTTTCTTGTAAGTGTGGCTTTGGGGGCCGGCGCTGTGGCTCACTTGGTTAATCCTCTGCCTGCGGTGCCGGCTTCCCATATGGGTGCCTGGTTCTAGTCCCAGTTGCTCCCCTTCCAGTCCAGCTCTCTGCTGTGGCCCGGGAAGGTAGTGGAGGATGGCCCAAGTGCTTGGGCCCCTGCACCCACGTGAGAGACCAGGAGGATGTACCTGGCTCCTGGCTTTGGATCAGCGTAGCTCCGACCATAGCGGTAATTTGGGGGGTGAACCAATGGTAGGAAGACCTTTCTCTCTGTCTCTCTCTCTTTCACTGTCTATAACTCTGTCTGTCAAATTTAAAAAAAAAAAAAAAGTGTGGCTTTGATGTCATCATTTAATATGATCACTTTAATCCTTCATTAATTGAAGACAAAATCCTTCTCACTCTAAGGGGAGCAACAACAACCTATTCTTCAATAATCAGAGTGCATAACAGTGCCACAGAAGAAATTGACAAGATAACAAAATCAGGGAGTTTTAATCCTATTACCACAATGGAACCTCATACTAAATCCACTGGATTTATATGGACATGGCTTTTTGAAGGTACACGTATTTGGGGGGGGGGGGGGGTGCAAAAAAGACAGTCACAAATTATTAGCTATGAAATGTTCAAGCATAATGAACTTCAAATGAATTTTGTAATTATACTTTAGCATTTGTAATTTTGAAAAAACAATAGGTATAGGGCATTATGGCATAGCAGATTAAGCCACTGCTTGGGACACTGCCATCCCATATAGGAGTGCCTGGTTCGAGTCCTGACAACTCCATTCTTCTCATCCAGATTCCTGCTAATGCTCCTGGGAAGGCAGTGGATAATGACCCAGGTGCTCGAGTTACTGCCACCAATGTGGGAGACCTACATGGAGTTCCTGACTCCTAGCTTCAGCCAGGTCTAGCCTTGGCGACAGGCATTTGCAGATGTGAACCAACAGATGGAAGATTCTCTCCTCCCCTCTCTCTCTGTTTCTGTCTCTGTCTCGTCCTCTCTGTTACTCTGCCTTTCAAATTAAAAAAAAAAAAAATTTTAAGGAAAAAAGAAAAAAGAGAGGCTGGTGCTATGGCGTAATGGGTTAAGCAGCTGCTTGCAGCACAAACATCCTATATGGGTCTGGTTCCAGTCCCGGCTGTTCCACTTCTGATCCAGCTCCCTGCTAATGAGCCTGAGAAGGCAGTAGAAGATGGCCCAAGTGCTTGGGCCCCTGTCACCCATGTGAGAGACCAGAAGAAGCTCCTGGCTCCTGGCTTCATCTTGGCTCAGCCCCGGCAGTTGTGGCCATTTCTGTGAATAAGCAGATGGAAGACCTCTCTGTCGCTTCCTCTCTGTAACTCTGCCTTTCAAGTAAATAAAATAAATCCTGTCTTTTGCAACAAATGGGTGTACCTTATTTAGTGAAATAAGCCAATCCCTAAAAGACAAATATCATATGTTTTCCCTGATTTGTGTTAACTAAAATAAAGTACAAAAAAATGTAATGTATATGAGGAAAATTGGCATTTTGAATTCACCAATTGTTTATAGCCTTTGTCTCTACTGCTGAGGAACAGTGTTATTTTCTGCTTACGATTTGTTGAATTCTTTACTTAGTGTAGAATTAGTCTTATGAGTATAAAATAGACTGAAAGCAGATCATTGTAAAAATTCAAAGAAAGGGTTCTGCGCTGTGGCACAGTGGGTTAACGCCCTGGCCTGAAGCGCCGGCATCCCATATGGGTGCTGGTTCTAGTCCTGGCTGCTCCTCTTCCGACCAGCTCTCTGCTATGGCCTGGGATAGCAGTAGAAGATGGCCCAAGTCCTTGGGCCCCTGCACCCTCATGGGAGACCTGGAAGAGGCTCCTGGCTCCTGGCTTCAGATCAGTGCAGCCCCAGCTGTTGTGGCCACCTGGGGAGTGAACCAGCAGATGGAAGACCTCTCTCTCTCTCTAACTCTGTCTTTCAAATAAATAAAATAAATCTTTAAAAAAATTTTCAAAGAAAGAATAAGAAAGGAAGGAGGTAGGGTGGCAGCATGGACAGGAGGGAGGGTGGGGGGAAGTATCACTATGCTCCTAAATCTGTACATATGACATACATGAAATTTGTTCACCTTAAAAACTAAGAAAATTAATTAATTTTTAAAATAAAAAAGAGAAAACCAAGGATATATCAACTGAGGAAATTAGGATATGGAGATGAAGGACATTAAGGATTAATCTGAATATTGAAACCAGTGATGAGGAGTAAAGGATAAAACCAACACCTGCGCTGGTTCATATCCCCGCTGTCCCACTTCTGATTCAGGTGCCTGCTATTGTGCCTGGGAAAAGCAGTGGAACATGGCCCAAGTACTGTGCCCCTGCCACACGTAGGAGATCTGGACTAAGCTCCTGGCTCCTGGCTTCAGCCTAGCCCAGTCTTGACCATTGTGGAAATCTGGAGAGTGAACCAGTGGATGAAAGACCTCTCTCTCTCACTCTCTCTCTCCTTTTCTCTCCCTCTCTCTGCTCTGTTACTCTTTCAAATAAATAATCTTTAAAAAAAATAATTGACCTGAATATATAAATAGAAGAGAAAAAGGAAAAACCAAAAAATACTATCGCCCTGAGGGTAGAGATGTGGGTGCCTGTTTGCACAACTAAGGTTCAAACCTACAATTTCTCTTAGTTTCCTCTATCCTACACCTTCTTTTATTTTACTCTGGGTCCAGTTGCCCTGGATTCCTTTAAACCACGGTACTGCCTCAGTAGAGTTGTTCATCTTCTTGCCCATTTATCTCAGATGGGAAAAAATCGCAATTAAAGCTCCTCCCCCCTACTACTGAACTGATATGAGAGTCCACTCTCTGCATCTATCCTTTGGGAAGAGTGCTTACAAACCTTTAGGGAACATAGCCACAAAAGCACCACCTTACCTGACTGTACATAATTTCTTGCTGCTTCAACGTTTCAAAATCCAGTCTGTGTAACTGATTATTTAGATGTTTCAGAGAGGAACGGGTTCCTTCAATTTCTGACATAACAGCTTTTTCTTTCATTTTCTCTGTCTGTAACTCCTGAACCTTCTTAAACAGCACGTCTTTCACTATGTTCAATTGAACTTCCACTTCCTAATAATAAGAATGGCAGTGGTTAATGAAATTATGAAATCTTGAAATGTTTTATTTATGTGAACATTATAATTTGGAGCTCATAAACTTGAGCCCTTGTTCTCAACACTGCAGCCCTTAAGAATATAAAGGACTCCCCCCCAATTTCAACAAATCTTCCACTACTTCTTGTCGTAACTTTTTTTTCTGGCAACTTTATTATAATGCACCTTGACCAATCATCTTAATTCCAGCCCACATTGCTCTAGCCTCAGAACTTGGCCATTTCATTGGTTTCCTCAGAAAATAAAATCTGCTGTAGACATGCTTGTAAGTTCACAAAGTATTCTCAAGCCTAGTGGGCTTTGCAGAGAAATCACATCATCAACGACTTACCTTCTTTTGAGTACTATCTCAAAAAAAAAAAAAAAAATGTGGTGAGATCCCTGCTGACAATCTTTTTTATTATGTATTTTAGATAACGTCTTCAAAAAAATTCAGAAGCTTATAATATTCCCTGAGATCAAAATGTCTAACTGAAATGAATTTCACAGTCTTAATAAGTTTCTGAGTTCTAATACTGTCCCATCTCCAGTGCTGTAGGAAAGGATGCTCTTAGGGGGAAAAATACCTATTTTAAAATACTGATGTACAATCTGGACTCAAATACCATTCAAGTTAAGATTGCTACATAATTCATTACTCAGCAATTACCCAGAAAACTGAGGAGGCGGGACTCCATCCAAGTATAAATGAAATCCTATTTTATACAAGTCTCAGAAAGTATTTAGGGACTTTGTCCCCCATCTTCAGCTACCCTTGTCCCCACCCCTAAAAAAGGGTAAAAGCAAGAAGTGATGACCATGATGCCCAGTCACACTTACCTGTAATCATTTTTAACTTTCTAAGGAGGAAATGGTAAAGCAGCCTTTTTAGTTCCTTTAACATTGCTATCTATATGTCAAAAAGCTTGAGGTAGAAGGGGAAATGCCAGTTGAGTTAGTAAAGTGATAGCATTTCAGAGCCCATTTCCTCAAAAAATTAATGCCAGGTTATAAAGGGTTAAAGAGAAAATTGATGATGAAGAAATATGGATAGTGAATGTAGATCACCAGGGGAATCTAATCACAAATGAAAAAATAAAATGATCATCAAATAGAAACGAGCTGTAAAACAAGGGCACTTTTCAAGGTATGTATACAATATACATTCAGATGTATGAATGATGGCAGGGTCATGGGCACAGTAGGTATAGCGAAAGAATGGAATCCAGGGCACAGTGAAAGGGCTACCTTCAAAAGGAGACATCAAAGTTAAATGCTGAAAGTAGAGCAAGTAGAGAATTAGTAGCTTTGGAGAGGAGGTTGAGAATATGTTCAGAAGCAACATATAAAAAGAGGTCTAAAACTAGAATAACAATGTAATCATACCAAAAAGACATAAAAAGAGGTCCAAAATTATAAATGCGCTCATACCAAAGAAAAGCCTCTTACAAGGCCTTTTAGTCCTCTGATCCTAAGTCTAATTAATTCACACTTGTTGAACTTGTTACAAATTTTTAAAAATTAAAAGCACTTTACCTTTGCACCTTTTTCCTCCTCCTTTAGCATATCTTCCATATTGGTAGCTTTCTCTTCTACAGACATGGTTTTCTCAGTAATCTGCTTTAATTTTTTTTGTATGATATTATTATGATTTTTAATTTTCTGTAACCTGAAAAGGATTTATGAGGAAAAGATAGAAAACACGCCTTCAAAGTACTTAATGAAAATAAAGTATGGTTTATCCTAAGATTTCTTTATATAACTTGAAGGTTGCTTTTGCTATAAGCCTTTTGTTATCACTGTGCATTAATAGGTCATTAAAATACTGCTTCTGAGCCCTTGTGATGAAAAATAAAAACAGAAATAGTTTTTAGCTACAATTTTGCAAGAGATTATTCTTCACAAAAAATGCTAAGTAGTTAATGATTTTCTAGAAGAAATTCTAAAAACCATCAACATTTTTAAGTATCTTTTTTCTTACCGTGTTGTTTCTTCATGAATATCCTTCTTTATTTTGGAAATGTTTTTCCTCAGAGCTTCTAAATCACCAGAAGTTCTGTTCACCATGGCTTTCAAAGAATCCAGCTATTTGTTATTTAACAGATAAAAAGTATATATTTGCTCTATATCATATCACTTCATTTCTGGGAAGGTCTAGTCTTCCCGCTTTAAGTTTCAATCTATATAACATCTATAAAGATAGTAACCATTTTTCTATAATCAGTATACATTAACAGATTTTCTTATTGACCTGCTATCAAGCTTTAAATGGCTTTGTTTTATCATATTGGCAAATTATAATTATCTACATATATATTGAAAGAAAATGCAAAAACACCTGTTATCACTAGACCTATTCAGGGGAACACATCATAAGATTGAAGATAAATTAACATATATGTATGAAGTGCTCATGAAAATCATAAGTTTAACTGCATTTGGAAAAATCTCAAGACTATTGTATCATCCTCCTAACTAATGACACATAAAGTGTTAAACAGAAAATCTAAAACATGAATCTTGTCCATAATTTAGAACCTTTTCAAAAACCCTTAAAGATGCCATAAAAAAAAACCTGTTAGAATGAGTAAATAAATTAGTAAAGTTTCAGAATACAAAATCAACATTTAAATACCAGTTCATTTCTATATAATAACAACAAACTTCTGAAAAAGAAATCAAGAAAACAATCCTATTTAAAATAGTACTAAAAAAGAAAAAAATAGGAATAAATTTAGCCAAAAATTAAAGATCTGTAAACAGTCATTAAAAAAATTGTAGAGAACACAACTAAATAAAAATATATCCTGTGTTCAAGGATTGGAAGAAATGACACTGTTAAATGGCTCATACTACACAAGGCTATCTACAGATGCAATAAAATCCATATCAAAATTTTAATATTATTCTTTATAAAAATAGAAAAAACAATCCTAAAATTCATTTGGAACTATAAAAGACTCCAAACAACTAAGGCAATCTTGATCAAGCAGCACAAAGCTGGAGCAATCATACTTCCTGATTCCAAACTATATTACTAAGCTAGAAAATCAAAATATAGAACTGATAGAAAAACTGACACACAAACAAATGGAACAAAATAGAGAACTAAGAAATAAATCCACATATATATATAGGCAACTAATTTTCAACAAAGTTTCCAAGAATATACAGTGAAGAAAAGATAGACTCTTTAATAAATGGTGATAGAAAAACAGGATATCCACATGCAAAATAATGAAACTGCAACTTTCTCTTTCACCATACAAAAAAATTAATGTAAAACAAATTAAAGATATGACACCATAAAACTCCTAGAAGAAAACATAACGGAAAAGACCCCTGATGTTAGTCTCCACAATGATGTTTTTGGATTTGTTGCAATTCGAAGCACAGACAAGAAAAGAAAAGAAAAAAAAAGTAGAATTACATCAAATGAAAAATTTTAGGATAAATTATATGTAAACCTGATAAGGGATTAATCTCCAGAATATATAAGAAATTCATGCAATGCAATAACAAAAAAGAAAACATAATGTGTATACACACACACACAATAGAATATTATTAAGACTTTGAAAAGAACAAAATCTTGCTATTTTCAATAACATAGATGAACTATGAGGGCACTGTGTCAAGTGAAATAAGCCAAACACAGAAAAACAAGATTACTGCATGATCTCATATATGCAATGCAGAAAACGTCAAACTCAGCAGAGTAGAATGATTGCTAACGGGGGCTATAAATTGGTCAAAGGGTACAAACCTTCATCTATAAGAGAAAAAGTTCTGGAGAGCTAATATACAGCTAATATATAGGTTAACAGTAATATATACTTGAAATTATTATAGTTAAGATATGTTACATGAAGAGATTTCAGAGAGTCTGTAGAAAATGGAATTAAAATGTGAGTTTATTTTGGTGCAAAAAGTCTTGAAATTCATGCATTTGTTTAAAATACACATTTTCCATTAACTTTTGGAAGATCCTTCTAGACTTGAAGTTTGCTAAGAGATTAGATCTTTTTGTGTTCTCACCGCAAAAAGAAAGTAGCTATGTGAGGTGATAGCTATATTAATTAGCTTGATTGTGTTAATCATTTCACATTGAATATATCTATTAAAACATCCGATGTTATAAACTATATATAGAGTTTTTCCTGTGCCAATAATACCACAGTAAAACTAAAAAAGAAACACGTGTATTTTTTTTTAAAAAAGGGACCTTGTTATAATGTGAATAAACTTTGTTATATTAAAGAATCTAGACACAAAAAGCTACATATTGTAGGATTTCATTTATATGAAATGTCTAGAATAGGAAATTCAAAAGAGAAAGAAAGTATATTAGTAGTCATCAGAATTTGGGAGAAAGGGGAAATGGGCAGTGACTGCAAATGGATATGGAGTTGCTTTTGGGGATGACAAAACTCATGGTTGTGCAGCTCTACATATATCAAAAACCCCTGCATTGTATACTTTAAAGGCTAAATTATGGTATGTGAACTATAGCTCAAAAATTATGAATGAATGAATGAATCATTCAATCAATAAACCTACCCCTGCATTCTTTTCTGCACTTGGTTTACACTGTGTAATTTTTTAAAAAAGATTGATTCATTTATTTGAAAGTCAGAGTTATGGGGCCGATACTGTGGAGCAGCAGGTTAAAGCCCAGGTCTGCAGCACTGACATCCCATGTGGGCACTGATTTGAATTTTGTTCAACTGCTACACTTCTGATCCAGCTCCCTGCTAATGTGCCTGAAAAGCAGCAGAGGATAGCCCAAGTCCTTGGACCCGTGCACTCACATGGGAGACCCAGAAGAAGCTCCTGGCTCCTGGCTTTGGATCAGCTCAACTCTGGCCATTGTGGCCATTTGAGGAGTGAACCAGTAGAAGGAAGACCTCTCTTTCTCTGTGTCTATCTCTCTCTCTCTCTTTAACTCTGTCTTTGAAAAAATAAAACAAAATATTAAAAAGAAAAAAAAGCTGAATTACATCATAAAAGGGGGGGATGTTTTAGACAGCAAAAGAGAGAGAGAGAGAGATTCCATCTACTGGTTCACTACCCAGATGGCTGCAACAGCCAGGGCTGAGCTGGACCAAAGCCAGGAGCTTCATTCAGGTGTTCCAAGTGGGCGGCAGGAGCACAAACACTTGTGTCATCTTCTGTTGCTTTTTCCAAGCCATTAGCAGGGAGTTGGATTGGAATTCAAGCAGCCAGAACACAAACCAGCACCCATATGGGATGCCTACCTTGCAGGCACTTTGCACTATGCTAAATTCCGGTCCCTAAACTGAATTTTAAAAAAAAAAAAAAATAAGTTATCAGCAATGACATGAAATTTAGGCAAGAAATCCTCCCCACCCCGCCTTTTTTTTTAGGATTTCCTATAACTATTCTTTTCCCACCTAAACAGTGGTAACTTCAGATACAATGGCCTCAAAGCAGAAAATTCAGTTTCCCTAATCCACTTATTCTCTGACTGGAAAAGTCTAGTTGACATGTATGCCTGCAAAAGAAGGAAAGAATCTCACGGCGGAAGAAGTTTTGTTCTTCCTTGTTCTGTCTCAAGGTATTTCATCACCACCAGTCTTAAATATTATCCGTTAAGAAAGAAACTAAATGTAAGCAGGTAGCTCCAAGTAGAATGTAAGCGTTAAAACCACAACTACACATGTAGTAATGGGAAAACTCCTCAAGTTATCACCAAACAACTAATCCCAATGTTTACCTACTCTTTCATTATTATTTTCCACATAGACCATTAGCCAGCATTTAGTCCTGAGCCCCTTTCAGAACACCATACATGGCAGGCAGGTTGGGCACTGCACAACCCCGGAGGAGCTCTTCACAACACCACCTGTGATATGAATGACAACCCCCACCTTTCAGGGGCTCCAACAGAGGATTCGGAAAGTTCCACAAAACAGAGGGACATAACAAAAAGAACTAAAGACAAGTTCCTTAACAGAAGGAAAGGCTGTATGCTTATTTTTCTGGGCATTTGTCGTGAACACACAAACCAGCCTTTCCAGTTGACATACCTCATCTTTCAGCTGAATTCTACTCGTTTCGTGATACTGAAAGTCCGTTCTGCATTTTAAAAGTTTACGATCAGCAGCAGAAATTCTCTTCTCATATTCTGTGTTATTCCCAACCTCATTTTCCAAAAACTTGATCTTTTCCTTAACCAAATTTTCCTTTTCTCTTGTTTCCTGCTTTATCCTTGCTAATTTCTGAGATTAAAAGAAATCTGTTTACTTAAATATATGCTTAATATGACAAAACTAAAAGGAATTTTACTGCTTATTTTTCTATTATTACAGTCAATATTTATTTTACTCTTAACATTTTAAACAGACTTTCTGTATGAATAAAACCAAAAATACTAATATCTAACATAACAATATCTATAAATTCAGATTGCTATTTTCTTTAATCAATCTAGAACTTTACTAAAGAGATGGGGAAAAAAATCAAGTTTTATACATGAAGGATAACACCTTTAAAAATGTAACAGTACTAAATATTTTTCTCACAGAAAGTTGGGTTTCAATGAAATTTTCCAAATTCCAAAGACCAGTTTTTTTCATCTGTTGAAAAGGACATTTTAATTATTGGTTTCAATAAGAATGTCTTCTCACAGTCCTTTTGCTGGACTTAGAGATACAACAATAAAATACCCAACATATTCTGTCTCGGTTGCCCCTCTTCCAGGCCAGCTCTCTGCTGTGGCCTGGGAGTGCAGTGGAGGATGGCCCAAGTGCTTGGGCCCTGCACCCCATGGGAGACCAGGAGAAGCACCTGGCTCCTGCCATTGGATCAGCGCGGTGCGCTGGCCGCGGCGGCCATTGGAGGGTGAACCAACGGCAAAGGAAGACCTTTCTCTCTGTCTCTCTCTCTCACTGTCCACTCTGCCTGTAAAAAAATTAAAAAATTTAAAAAAATTAAAAAAAGAAAGAGTAGGGTACACATGAAAGGATTGAGTCCAGAAAAAAGATTGGGGAACAAACTGTGAAGATGTTCAAATACCATGTTAAAGATCATCAACTTTTAAAGCAATGTGAAACGAAAATGGGGGAAAAAGTTGAGATGTTTTTACAAGCAATGCTAGTAGCTAGGTTGAATGAATTAGAAGGAAAAATTACATTAAATGTATTTCTTTCTAATATTTTTTTCTAAATAGAAACAATTTTCCTAAATGGGATCCTACAAAACAACTGATTCCTGGAGACTGGGAGAGGGGATATATATTTTGAAATAAGTAGGTTTTAGAAATGCTGCATGTAATGTTATACATATCACCATACTAAATACATACATATCTGAAATGTAAAATATTTTAAGATGTTTTGTTTATTCAATCCAATATTCTCATATGTTCTCTATAATAATTAACATATAGTTTTAGTGTTCTATTTATTTACTGTGTTCATTCAACTGAGACATGTCAAAACTTCCTAAGTTTAAAATATTTTAAATGATCATTCTAAAGTTTCCTGCATTATACTGATTTTTCTATCACTTAGATGCTTTAAAACCACTTTAACATTCATGTTTCTTAATAGTGCTAGTCATAGTTTTCCATTTAGGTTACACTTGTAAATAATATATCAAAATCTATATATTAGAATAAAAGTATGATAGAAACTATTTTTCCTTTTTTTTTTTTTTTTTTTTTTTTTTTTTTTTTTGGACAGGCAGAGTTAGACAGTGAGAGAGAGAGAGAGAGAAAGGTCTTCCTTTTTCCATTGGTTTACCCCCTAAATGGCTGCCACAGCCAGCGCGCTGCACCTATCCGAAGCCAGGAGCCAGGTGCTTCTCCTGGTCTCCAATGTGAGTGCAGGGCCCAAGCACCTGGGCCATCCTCCACTGCACTCCTGGGCCACAGCAGAGAGCTGGACTGGAAGAGGAGCAACCAGGATAGAATCCGGACCCCAACAGGGACTAGAATCCAGGGTGCCAGTGCCACAGGAAGAGGATTAGCCAAGTGAGCCGCGGCGCCAGCCTATTTTTCCTTTTCTAAATATTGCTTCTTTTAGGAGCTCAGCTTCAGGCCTATATGGTCAGGCTCCTTCCAAGAAGTCACTGAGAAGGCAGGAATTGTTTTGGAGTATGAGGAGCAAAGGCATACAAATTCAGTTGCAGGGGATCAAAATATGCCACTGCAAAATACTCTGGTTTGGCACACTGATCAGTTTGAGTTAAAGGCACTTGGATACCAGCAGGTGCAAGAAGGCTACTCTGACCTTCCTCTTTTTCCCCAAAAACAGGAAGTAAAATTCCTAAATGAAAGGAAGAAAGACATTCTTATCACCACAGAGAGTCAAGGCCAAGAGAAATCTGTATGCATGAATTTTGTTAGACCAACCCTTTCTTAAAGATTTATTTATTTATTTATTTATTCATTTATTTGAAAGACAAGAGTTACACAGGTGGAGGAGAAACAGAGGGAAAGAAAGAAAATCATCTGCTGGTTCACTCCCCAAATGGCCACAATGACCAGTGCTACATCAGCCAGAAAGCAGGAGCCTAGAACTCCTGGATTTTCCAAGTGGGTGGCAAGGGCCCAACTACTTGGGATATCTTCTGCTGCTTTCCCAGATATATTAGCAGGGAGCTGGATAGGAAGTGAGCAGCCAGGGCGCTCACACCAGTGCTCTTTTGGGATGCTGGCATCACAGGCTGCAGCTGAGCCTGCTGTACCACAATGTCCACCCCTAAACCAACCCTTACCTTCCTCACTCCTTCTCCTCAATCACCACTCCTTGTTCCACCTTAAATATAAGCACTTAGACCTTGCAACTTCTTTTGAGTTTTTGTTTTTCTTGTGAAAGCTCCCATGTACATGTAAATAATTTGTATATTTGGATATTTTTCTTCTGCTAATCTGTCTTTCTGTCAGAAACCCTCAGAGGATAGAGAAGAACTTCACCTCCCCTGGTCCAGTAGTGTCAACCTCCTCTCACTGATCTATAAGAACCCATTTACTAACACCATAGGAATGGGGGCTGGAGAACTATTTGTTCTGTTTTGATTGTTCACAGAAAGCAGTTGTTCAACATTTAGAAGCATCCCTCCACCTAACAGAACCACCTCTGACAGTCAGGGGATGTTAACCTTTAAATAAAGAGCCCTGTGAAAGAGACAAGGGAGCTACAAGTTATCCAAGTCCGCAAGCCTAGTCAATTTAGACATGGGGTTGTATGAGAATTCTGATCTTGAATCTATACTCTCTGGTCTGACGCATTTGAATTCCATAGCAGAAACAGGCAGAACTTGATGTTTGAAAACAATAAGAAATTAAGAAACAGAAATCACTACCAGCACTAAGAATTAAGAGGACCTCATAGTTAAGATTGATTCTCGTTGGGGCCTGAGTTGTGGTGCAGCAAGTTAAGCAGCAACCTGAGACACCTGCATTCCAATTTGAGCACCAGTCTGAGTCCTGGCTGTTCTACTTGCAATCGAGCTCCCTGCTAATGCACCTGAGAAAGCAGCAGATAATGGCCCAGGTACTTGGGCCCTGCCACCCACATGGGAAACCTGGATGCAGTTCCAAGCTCCTAGCTTCAGCCTGGCCCAGCCCTGGCTCTCTGGGGAGTGAGCCAGCAGATGGATGATTCTTTCTCTCTCTGCCTTTCAAATAAATAAATAAACCTTTAAAAAAAGATTAACTCTCCCTTGTCCTTCCTAGTAAGATGGCCCATTTTGTAGACAAAATGTTCATTACTTACAGAAATTTAAAATATGAGAATCACAAGAAATCACATCCAGATATCAGAATTTCAAGCTCAGAGTGGCCTGAGCTACTTGACAAATGTCTTTCCATGGAGTAGATTCAGAAGGACACTTAACATACCTTCTCAACCAACTTTCTTTCCTCTTCAATTTCTTCTTTCTAACTCATCCTAATATTCTTTACTCACCATTATTTCATTCCTAAATGGTTTCCAAAAACATGTTCCTAAATTACCTCTTGAGTAACAAGAGCTAACATTAGCCCTGTGATATCAGTGCACTGTTCCCACCCCATCCTGCACTTTTATGTCATTATCAGGGTCCCAGCTTTAAAAGTGAAATTTTACTGCAGTCCAGATTTCTTGTCTGACTCTTCCTCTTTGTGTCTGGTTATCTAAAAAGGTTCATTTCTCTACACCAGTAACTCACTGCCAGTTATTATATATGTTTAATCCAAGTCACCTTGGGTACCCATGTGTAACTCTGGGCATCAGTTTTACTGCAATAAACATTAGCTGTTGACTTTCTCTTGTTCCACAATTCAGAGATGGCAGAATCTAGTCTTTGAGGATTATTATACCATAAGCAAATATTTTCATAAAAATCACATTTCTAAATGTATATATAGTCTGCTTTAAGAAACATTTACCAAAATCATGCTACAAAAGTGACTTTCAAATAATAATATGACTTACACATTTGAAATGGGTTAAAATACAAAAGAAACAAATAGAGCTGAACATTACAAAGACCAAACAACCACTTTACCAAGGCACAGTCATCTATGTCTCCATCCCTCTTCTGCATCTGTTCTATTGTATTCTCCCACTGTCTGATGAGTTCTTGTCTTTCA
The DNA here is from genome assembly GCF_033115175.1 of Lepus europaeus. Classification (NCBI taxonomy): domain Eukaryota; kingdom Metazoa; phylum Chordata; class Mammalia; order Lagomorpha; family Leporidae; genus Lepus; species Lepus europaeus. Next base: position 99,069,634 of record NC_084828.1, on the reverse strand, counting down.
TTATGAATCTTATTAAAATCTTGGGCTGCTTTATCCAGTTCTAACTGTCAAGCAGAGGGCAAACAACATTTTCTGTGAATTTAAGTGCTTTTGCAAACATCATCTTAAAAATTAAGAAATAAAAATCCTTATTAAACCAACCTGTGCACTTAGAGTCTCTGTAAGTTCATTGTCAAGTGCCTTTCTTCTCTGGTTACATTCCAAAGTTAGTCTTTCTAATTGTAGAGTCAGTGCCTATGATATAATTACATGCAAAAATATTTATATTTATGCTATTAATTTAAAAGCTATTCGCACATCTAATATTAAGTAGTTTTACATTTTTCATTTGATACCTAAAACAACTATAAAACAATATATTTTTCATTATCTTTTAACTTCAAAGGGCTAATCTAATATACTTGCATATAACTTAGTGACATGCTATTACTTCCAAAATGACTTTTATTACTTTTTACAGCAACTCAGAAAAAAAGATTAAATTATTACTCAAAATTACTTCAATGCTTCTAGAGTTACATTCACTAGAAAATACCATTTTTATAATTATAACTTTGTAGTATTACTTGTAATTTTTAAGTGATGATTATAATATAGCAATCAATAAAACCATTCTCAAATTAGTAAAAACTACATATAACATTCAAACTATATAGACAAAATAGCTAACATAGCAAATAAGTAATTTTAATATTAAATTTTCCCTCCTGAGATGCTTTCAAAAATCCTTCTAAATCAGGAGGTTCTTAACAAGAGATCCATGGATCACTAAAAAGGCTTTGGAGGATCTGTAAAACTGTTAGCAAAATGTTGTGGGTATCTGAGTATGTTTTCCTAAAAAGAAGATACTTGGCTTTATTAGATTTTCAAAGGAGTCCCAGATCCCAAAAGTTTAAGAATTGCTGCTTTAAAAAATCACTAAGTATATTTTTAGATAAAATTGTTGATATACTGCAGATTCACAGAAACTTTAACAAATAACTTATAATTTCTCACCCTAATTTTATTATCATCTTGTTTTGCATATTTCTGAAGAGTGAGGGCATCACTATCTTTATGAGCTGACTCTTCTAACCAGGCCTCCAAAGCTTGCTGGTCCCAGTTCATCTGACATTTCAAACCATCCAATTTTTGAGTCGCTTTAAATATGCCATTCTAATTTCCAAAGAATGAGAGAGAAAGATTACAAAACATTACTTACTATATAAAGAAAATAAAACACATTACACACTACAAAACATTAAGAAATTCTATTCCTGTCTTCCATATGTTTATAATATATTTTACTGTACAACTATTACAATTGAATTTTAATTCTTTAGTTATAAAAGAAAAGAGAGGTGATTGTACTAGTTGAGAATAGTAGTTGAGCCAAAGGCCACTTAAAAAGGCTGGAGGCTTACGGTAGCTCCCTCATAGCAACCCCAGTCATTCTACCAAAGCCATCCCATATCACTAGACAGTGTTGGTTAAAAAATCATGCTTGACAAGAGCCCTTCAGGAGCATTTCGAAATGAACTAAAAATCGTAAGGGAGAGAAAACTATTTCTTTAGTTATTTAACAAATCCAGATTTATAAAAGAAAACAGAACAATGTATAAATAAAAGAAAATAACACTACATTTATAAATATTATAAAACTACAATAAATGTGTATGTAACCGAACATATGTATGTATATTTCCACTTATATGTGTGTGTGTGTGTGTGTATGTATAAAGACAAGAATCAGAATACAGAAAGAGCTCTCAAATCAAGTATCTGAAAGTAAAGAAAATTGAAGACCAGCATTCTAGCACAGCAGATTAAGCTGTCACCTGTAATCACAGCATCCCATAGGTGCCAATTTGAATTCTGACTGCTCCACTTCTTTTTTTTTTTTTTTTTTTTTTTTTGACAGGCAGAGTGGACAGTGAGAGAGAGAGAGACAGAGAGAAAGGTCTTCCTTTTGCCGTTGGTTCACCCTCTAATGGCCGCCGCGGTAGCGTGCTGCGGCCGGCGCACCGCGCTGTTCCGATGGCAGGAGCCAGGTGCTTATCCTGGTCTCCCATGGGGTGCAGAGCCCAAACACTTGGGCCATCCTCCACTGCACTCCCTGGCCACAGCAGAGAGCTGGCCTGGAAGAGGGGCAACCGGGACAGGATCGGTGCCCCGACCGGGACTAGAACCCGGTGTGCCGGCGCCGCAAGGCGGAGGATTAGCCTGTTGAGCCACGGCGCCGGCCGTGACTGCTCCACTTCTGAACAGCTCCCTGATAATGCACCTGGGCAAACAGTAGATCATGATTCAAAAGGCTGGGCCACTGCCACACATATGTGGGAGACCCAGATGGAGTTCCAGGCTTCTGGCTTTGGCCTGACTGAGCTATGGTCCTGCCATTGCAGCCATTTGGGGAGTGACCCAGCAGACAGAAGCAAGTTCGCGCGGCGCTCTCTCTCTCTCTCTCTCTCTCTCTAATTTTGCCTTTCAAATAAATAAATCTTTTAAAAAACTAAAGAAAAGAGAAAAACAGGTTAAAGCAGTTTAATATTAGAGTCACAAAGCTGACAAATTAACATGAAAGGGAAAATTTCAAATTAAACTCAAAACTAAAAGTGATTTGTAAACTATGGCTGTGGCTGTAACAAATGTAGCACTTACAAATTATTCTAGCATTTTGTAACAGGTGTCCAACATGGATACTTTGCACTTATTAAGTCTCAGTAAGTAACTGCTGAATAAATATGGGGCAGGAGTGTGGAGGAATGCAATACTCTCATTGTTCTGTTCAAATCACAACTCCATGTGCTTTTCATTGTTCAAAAAACACAATGTAGGTAAAAGCCAGGAAATTAATGAATGCCTTTTCTATACTGAAAAAAAAAAAAAATTGATGCTCGTTTGGTAACGGACAACGAAGAAGAAGAACGAAATTTGAAATCACATTGCAACACATACTTCCTTATCATTCTTCTTTTCCTGTATTGAAGCCATCTCATTTTCCAGTCGTTGGATTTCATCCTTCACTCGTTCCAATTCTCTTTGAGCAATGGCTTTAAAATGTTCTTCACTTTCAATCTCATGCTCCCTTGCTTTGTAAAGAGACTACAGAAGAATATACAAAACAGAAAGACTTATAAATTTTTAATATTATAAAACATTTATAATAATACATTAGATAAAAAAATACAAAGTTCCAGGCCAGCGCCATGGCTCAACAGGCTAATCCTCCGCCTTGCGGCACCGGCACCCCAGGTTCTAGACCCGGTCAGGGTGCCAGATTCTGTCCCGGTTGCCCCTCTTCCAGGCCAGCTCTCTGCTATGACCTGGGAGTGCAGTGGAGGATGGCCCAAGTGCTTGGGCCCTGCACCCCATGGGAGACCAGGAGAAGCACCTGGCTCCTGCCTTCAGATTGCATGTGGCGGCCATTGGAGGGTGAACCAATGGCAAAGGAAGACCTTTCTCTCTGTCTCTCTCTCTCACTGTCCACTCTGCCTGTCCAAAAAAAAAAAAAAAAATACAAAGTTTCCACAAAACACTTAGATTAAGTTCTATTACGTGTACTACTCTGACATGTATAGCATATTAGACTGTGATTACACGTAATTGATGTTGCTCACTAGCTTTAAGAAAGCTAGACAATGGACTGGGAGTCAGCAGTTTTCAGATATTATGTTATCTATGAAAACGAAAGAAAACTGAAGTTTTTATGGTGAGCCTTACAAGATATAATTCATTGGTTATCTACAAGTAAGAAATATCGATGAAAAAATTATTTGAAAATGAGATGTTTGTATGATTGAATCACACATTCTCAATAACAGAGACAATTTTAAAATAATTAAAATATTTTAGTATATAACATGCCTTATGTTAAGTTTCATTTAATAAAAGGGTATCTGTTGATAATTGATCTTGTAGTGCTTCAAAGTTAATACTCTCAGTATTAATTTTACAGAATTAAAGCTCATAATGTGGTAGGAGATTTATTGCCTTTTGTCTATATTAAATTATTGAAGTTTGATAGTAATCAGACATACCTATAAAGAGACAAATACTTTCTCAAACCATAACTCAGGAGTTTAATACCTTGAGGGAAAATGCTGTTCAAGTTTACAACTACTCATTCACATCAGGATTCAGAAATCCTGAATATTGTTATTTAATGTTCATTAAATTTATTAAGTTTCTAGTGACATGTATAATCCATGAAATAGTTACTTATCTATATTACAAATTATTTATGAAAGGTTTTGTTCATTCTTAAGAATTACATACTTTTTCTCAGAAATGTAGATTTAAAAAAAAAAAAAACATAGTTTGACACAGAAGCTAGTAAATGTGTCAGTGCTGATTTGCTAAGCTGTCTGGTTTGTTAGGCACCCTCAGGTAATGACTTCCTATCCTTGAAAAAATTGTTCACAAAACAGAAACTTCTTAACCACTTCAACTTTTAATTTTATTGTAATTGTGCTAATATTTTAAAATGCAACACACCTTCTCAGATGATTTTTATTATTTTATTTTTAATTTTACTTAAGGTAAACAATTTCATGTATTTCATAAATACAGAACATAGTGTCTCCTAAACACAAGGAGAGTTCCAAAGTTTGAAGAAAAATTGACTTAATAGATAAGTTTATTTTGTTGCAAAAAAATTTTGAGATCCATGCATAGTTTTTTCATAATAGCCATTTTCCATGAACTTTTGAAGGACCCTCACTTTAGTTTTTGTCATTACAAATTTCAATTCTTGAAGTATGCTAAAATACTATGATGTCCAAGGGGTTCCTGAAGTATACAGACTATTAGTCTCCACTCAAAATGGCACTATTGGGTGGTGTTGAAAACTTAAAGACACAGAAACAAAATATATTAGCTGTGTTTCTGTTATTAGCCATTATTTATCACTGCCATCACTGTATCCTTCTCATATAAACTGCTGCCTAATATTGTATTAGATTGTTTAAATGATGATTTCTTGTTTCATGTGAACTATTTTTGTTTATAATTAGTAGCAGTGGTTAGTTTCTCAAACTCTTTCCTATGTACTTTCAGGTTCAAGGTTATGCTCACAATAATTTAATCACACTAACATTTCTCATTGTAGCTATAAAACAAAATCACAGATAGAAATTCACTTTGAAGTATGCCATAACTACACATGACATAGTCAACATATATTTCAATATTACTGTACCTGTGTAAATGAGAACTCCTGCTTAACATTTTTGAAGTGAGAAGACATAGCATTAATTCGATCTTCATAGTCACGTAGCTGATCTTGCAAGTTTGATCTTTCATTCTGAAGCTTTGACAACTGTAAATAATAAAGGATTGTCACTTCTGTGGCCACAAGTGGACACTTCTGGGAGAGAATATCTCATATGTTTATTTTATACTCTTGTATTCTAATTGAGTTACTTATAAGAGTTGTTTTTTTAATGTCAGAGTTTATCCAGGAGCAGCAATTACAGTCTTCATTTTTCTTCTTTTTACTACTCTGAAATTGTTCAAAGTAGCTAATATTCATATAATAATGTACATAAAATCCTATGAGACAAACATCGTGGAAACAATACCAAAAACTAACATTTGAATGAACTTTAGCCTACATATGTCTTTACAGCCTTAAAACAACCCAGCGAGGTAATCATTTTACTTACCACATTTTATAGAAGAAACAGGATTGGGGCTAGTAAGTAGGAATTGAACCCAGTGTTGGATACTTAATATTATTGCCACCCTTCAGTCCTGGGTCTCTTTTATTAGTAATGTTGCCTGTCTTTGGGGAAAGAAAAATGCAGCCTCCTAAATTACACCTGAATAAATATGTCAGAATATTTGGAAAAGCATTTCCAATTCTTTTTAAAAGATAGGGCCAAGGGGTTTTCATTTAGAAAACTTAATCTTCTATTTTATGAAGTTGCTTAAGAAACCTCTACTCTTGGACCTTTCTTTACGCAACATATCACCAAAGGATGTAACTTTAAACTGGAGGCTAAATGTTTTAAAAGTTTGCTGCCTAGTTAGACTTTTTTTTTTTTTAACAACTGCTGTGAATTGTAGTAGGTCTACGTGTGCTCTTACAACGTAAAATACCTTGTCATTCTGTGAGGATAGTACCTTTCACATTCTTGAAAACATCTGATGTCACTTTTAGCTTCACACCTCATGGGCAGAAACTCACAAAGAAGTACCAAGCAGAACGTGTTTTGTGAATAGGCAATGCCAGTAACTGTTGCCATGCAAAGCCCAGGCAATTTCTGGGAAGGAAAACAATACACAAGAGCCAGTCTTTCCCCTCCTGCCCAGGAGGCGAGAATGGAGGAAATGGAGTGTGCGCGGGAAGACAATCACGATTCGGGCTCTGTATACCTCAACACCAATTACTGTTCCACTAAAAATGCTTCAATGCTTAACAATTACCGAAAAGGGAAGGCCGGTGAGAGAGGAAGGAAATGGTACCGGGGGAGCATTAGACAGGGAAGGGGCCGGGTGAGGAAAGAAAAGGAGGGAAATAAAAGGGCTGGGGTAACGCTGCCAACCAGAAAACGTCCTCCAACAAACTCTCCCCCGTCCGCGCCTACTCCTGAGCCTCACCTCGTCTTCCAGTAGCTTGTTCTCCTCGTTCGCCACCGGGATGGCGAACCCGTCCTCCCAAGGCAGCTCCGCCAGGAACTCACTGCTCATGGCAGACGGACAGGAAACGCTCGACGGGGTGCAGAAGAAATATCAGCCTTGCCCTGCACCGACCGAACCGCACTTGATACCCCCGCGCCAGCCGCACAGCTCCGCTGCTGGGACCGCCACAGCCCTTAGCAACCGTCCCGCGCCCTTAGTTACCAAACAGGAAGTGCTCAGGCGGGGAGGCGAGACTTCCGGTCGGGAACTCTACCTCGGGTTCGAAGAAACTTTCTCTTTTTGGTTCTCGGGAGCGGCCAGGAGGTGGCAAAGTTCTCTGTCAAAAGGCCACCCAGCGTTCCCTATGGGCGTAAAATCCGTCCGAAGGGTTCCCACAGGTTGCTTTGGAGGGACCCGCGCCACACAGCAGTCCCATATCCTGACGACGATGAGAGCTAATGAAGCCGGGTTTTCTTTATCAGCGGTATTTGCTGGGATTCCAGTCACTACTGGAATTAAAAGCAGGCCGATGCGGACGTAGTTAGAAACAATTCACTCCCTACAATCCTTGTTGGGTGTTCTGATCTTGGTCTGTTTAATTCTCCTGACCTAATCTCAGTGCTCTTTTGACCCCAAAGGATGGACTGCGGATTGGTGACCTGCACGCCGCTTTGTACCTTGGTTGGTCTTCAGGTTTTCACTTGCTAACATTTAGAACTATGGAATTTCTTTAAAATCTGTATTTTCCCCTCTCGAAAGAAGTTAGCCAGCTAAGAAGGTTGCTTTGGTGAACCACATCCCACCGCCTATCGGATGCCTGCAATCAAATGCCCCCTCGCTTTCCAAGCCAGCGTTCAGACCTCCATTCACGTTAAGACCTGAATGGAGTTCCAGGATCTGGGCTTCAGCCTGACCCAGCCCTGAACTTTGCGGCCGTCTGGAGAATGAGCCAGCAGATAGAAGATCTCTGTCTCTGTCTCTGTCTCTGTCTCTGTCTCTCTCTCTCTCTCTCTCTCTCTCTGTGTGTGTGTGTCTGCCTTTCAAATAAATCAATCTTAAAAAAAAAAAGACAAAGGCCCCATTATCAAAAGGCTATTTATTAAACATTATTTACTTATTTACTTTTATTTTCTGCTAGAGAGGCACCCCCTTTAGACTGACAAGCACTTCACCAATTGACTAATTTTAACTATCTGCTGGGGCATATAAGTGTCTGTTGTATACCATCTCAGAACCAGAAAGAAAAAAACACCTTATCTTTGCACTTTTTAGATAAGAAATCTGAGGCTCTCTGAGGTGAAGTGATGGAAAATATATGTATGTTTGTTAATTTAACATATCCAAAATGTAACAATTGGTAACTTTTTTGCCATATTGAATTTTATTTTACCAAGACTTGCTAAAGTTTTATTATAAAAATTTCTAATGTATATAAGAGTAGCGATCTCAATTTAACTTGATATTTTTGCCATCTTGGCTTCATCTGTATGTTTTGCTGAAGTACTTTAAATCACAGAGATCATGACATTTCATCCCTAAAATATTCAAGCAAGCATTGCTAGAATGGTTAATATATTCTAACATAAGCACAGTATCCTTATCACACCTAACAAAATAATATTTCTTCAATATCGTCTAATAACTATTTTGTGTTCATATTTCTTCAATTGTCCTGAAAGTGTCTTTTTCTGGTTGACATGTTAGTATACTTTTGAAACTCTCCAATGGTAGCTTTGTCTCATTGTACCTATATTGTTTTCCATAAAGCTAATCTTGTGGATTTAGCAGTAGTGTCTTCAAAGACTAGAATTGGCAAGGCACTTTAATCCCTATTTCTGCAATGCTTAAATCCCTGTGGTAGCTAGGGAGGAAGACATTTTGGAGAAGAAATTTTGTCCTTTATGGAATAATGGGATTTTTTTAGCTAAAATACCTTACAGAAGATAATCACTTTTTGTATAACAGTTTAGTATTTCCTACTGATGAAAATGTTAATATCTAGCTTATGTTCAGATGACACAGAGTTCCTTATACTTGAGTACTGTGGCGATGCTACTTTTTAAAATTATTAGTGGGGCAGGCATTTGGCACAGCAGTTAAGACACTGCTGGCAATGCCTGCATACCATATCAGAGTGCTTGGTTAGAGTCCAGTCTGTTTCCTGTTCACTTCCCTGCTAATGCACACACTGGGAGGCATATGGTAATGACCAAATACTGGGGTCTCTGCCACACACGGGAGACTCAGAATGAGTTCCTGGCTCCTGGCTGCTGCCTGGCATAGCAGGCATTTTGGGAATGAATTAGAAGAGGAAAGATTTTCCTCTTTATAAATATCTTGCTGTCTGTCTCTATCCCTTCCAAATAAAATGAAAATTATTAATTAGTTTTTAAAATAAATTCATTGGTGTTATTACTGCCCATGTGTCTTAAGCATTTGCTTACTTATTTCCCATCGAAGTTCCTGCAGTGAGTACTGAGGCAGCTGCCGTGGCCTGTGCCAGCTGGTTGAAATGGGCTTCTCCATGGCAGCTGCAGCTACCAAATGCTTAACTGCAGCTGTCTTCAGTAGGTCCTCCCCTCCCACCACAGGCATAAGTCCAGCAGCTGAAACCCTGCAGGGAGTCCTATAGCTTGTGTCTCAAGGATTCTATTTCCTGAATTTAAGGATGACAATTATACAATATTTAATTCTCAACAAAATATCCATACATCTTCCAAATTCTACAGTTCTGCCTGAAAATAATATCTCTGCTTCACCTCCTCACCACAGCATCCTATATTACTCTCTTTTAAATTCTACAAGTTCTAGATCACAACCCTGTTTTTTATTCAGACCTAAATTTGAGAACAAGCCAGTTTTACAAGCTTTGTTGCTCAACGTGAAATACTCAAGCCCAAAATGCTAAATTAGATGTTATCATTTTACTGTCTTATTCCCCAGTCATTAACCTCACCCAAGCTAAACCACAAAGATTTTTTTCTTTTGCAAAAATGTTATCTTTGTTTTTTAAAAATAGAAAAATGCATATACCTATAAAGGAAAAGATATTATTTACCTGTATGCCAGTTCTATTCCTAAGAGATTACCACTGTTTGGTGTTTATCAGTATTTTTTAAATGAAGATATAAAAATATACATATGTGAGTTTTTATCCTACAGAAATAAAATATTAGAATTATTCTTCAGAAAATTCATTTATTTCTCTTAACATTTCCAAGTCAGTACATTTAAGTCTACATTGGTCTTTTAATGGAAGCTTAAAATTCAGTATTATCAATCAATTATAACTTTTTAAACAATGCTACAATGAATAATACTGCATTTCATCAATTTTAGGGTATACTTATTTTCACATTTTAATATTTCTGAAATTAGGATGTACTTTTAAATCAATCGTATCTTAAATTCAGTGAAATAAGGTATAGTCTCACGTACCTAATATTCTTAGAGGTAAAATGAATGGAAAACAGGTATAGAGAACTTCAAAAATTCATGAAAGACTGGAGTTAAAAATAAGCTTTTTTATAAGTTCTTTCATAATACATGTTTTCTATGAACTCTTGGAAAACTCCTCATGTAAGCCATTTTATTTTGATAAGTAACACTAATGTACCCTCCAAAAAGACTTTACATACTCACCAACAATATGAGAGTGTCCTTGAGAGCCCTGGATATTATGGAGTATTAAACACTGCACAATCTAAAGGGCAAAATGCAGTGTCTCATTGTTAATTGACATTTCCATAATGACAAAATGGAGCATCACATTTCTTCTAAGAATTTCTTTATTTTGTTCTTAACCCATTCCTCCCTATTCAGTTGTCTTGCTGAACCATAGTAAGGCTTTCTATTGTACAGTGTTTGTGTATAAATGCTATTTTTCTACCAGTATGTTTTGGAGTTTTATTTTAACTTTGTTTTTAGTATATTTTGCTATATACACCTCAGAAACTATTCTTGGTGCCATAATCAAGTTTGTTATTCAAGAGCACACTTTGATCATCAACTTAGCGGATCTAGCAGCAGCATTCAACACAGCTGTTCCTTCCCTGTTAAAACATTTTCTTCTCTTGACTTGTGTTATTCTTTCTCTGTCATAAGAGAAATCTTTTCTCAATTGCTTTTGCTGCTTTTTCTTTGTCCTGTTTTGCCAGATAGTATTGGTATTTCCCAGGACTCAAAGGAAATCCCTCTACTCTACTCTTCTCATCTTACGCTTGCTTTCTAGATGATCATTGTCCATTTTCGTGGTTTTAAACACTATGACTGGTATATTAATATACTAGGACCATCATAACAAAATACCACAGACTGGGTGGCTTAAATGACAGAAAATGTTTTTTCTCACCTTTCTGGAGGCTCAAAGTTCAAGATCAAAGTGCCAGCAGGGATAGTTTCTGGTGAGGCCTCTATCCTTGTCCTGCAGATGGCCACTTTCTCACTGTGTCCTTTCATGGTCTCTTTTCTGTGCAGTCCTGGTGTCTCTTCCTCTTTTTGTACAGACACCATTACTATTTGATTAGAGCCCTACCCTTCTCATTTCATTTAACCTTAATTACCTCCTTAAAGGCCCTATTTCTAAATAGTTATACTGGCAATTAGAGCTACAACATATGAATCTGGGAGAGTGCGGGAATTCACAATTCCACCCAAAACAGCTTATTTTATTAATGGCTTCCATTAACGCTTCTCTAACTCAGATCTCACATCTGCCTTCAAATATATGTCTAGCTCTTTACCTGAGAGATCCATTAATATGTCTCATACATATCTCAAACCTGGTACACATGTCTAAGACAGAATTCTTGATTTCACCCTACAAATAATTCAAACCTATTTCTATTTCAGTCTTCTATACTACAGCAAATACATAGCCATCTATCCAACTGTATAAAATCAAATCCTGACTGTCATCTGTGATTCCTCCCTCTTTTTCACCTCCCATCTTCAGTACATCACTGTTACATCTCAATTTCACCCCATGCCCCAAAGCAATACTTATTCTACTTCTTTCCACTTCCACCATCACCACGCCAATTCAGAATTTCATCATCTCTTGCTGCTCTTCCAAAATCTCCTTCTCACCCAGCTGCCCACTTCCACTCTCCTTGGAAGGTCTACCATCTCCTCAGCAGTTAAGGAAATCTTTTCTTCCTGACATCTAATTCTAAAATGTTTGTAACATAAAGAAAGGCTGAAATATAAGCACCAATGGCCCTACATACCGATGGTACCTAGACCCTATCATTAACATTTGACTATTTTGGGGTTACCATACCTCAGTCTCTCTATTCATCCATTAATCCATATTATTTCTTGAGGCAATTTAAAAGAAACTACCATAATCAATAGACTTCCTCTTAACTACTTCACCATGCCTGTGTTTGCCTTTGTTTACATCTGTCCCCTATAGCAAAATTTACATGCAAAGAAATAAGAAAATCGTATGCCTGATTCTTCAGAACTACTCTCAAGATGTAGAACGTTACCACTATCACAGAACAGTTTGTCTTGCCTCTTTCCAATGTCTGCTCTCACTTCCCCTAGCTCCCTGAGGCAACTACTGTTCCAGTTTTTATTTCTATCACAAATTAGTTTGCTGTCTTTTAAAATTTCAAATAAATCCTAAACACTACACCAAAAAGTTATTAGAACTGATAAATCAATTCAATAGAGTCACAGGGTGCAAAATCAACATTTAAAAAGTAGCATTTTTATACAATAATGATCTTGCTGAAAGAGAAATCAAGAAAGAATTCCCATTCCTGGGGAACATGCAGCTGCTGGCCACTGCTGCCATATTTCATGGCTTCATATTCCAGTGCCTGAGTCTTGGATCCAATCTAGCATTGCACAAAGTCATGGAAGCATCATGGACGTGAAGTGGTGCTATGCCAAGAAACTCATCGACAATGGGAAACTTGAAGACACCAATGAAACAGCCATGCTCATGGCTGACTTCTGGCTCACAGTGAAGGACTTGGTCTCAAAGCTGTTGCAAATACTGGTCCCTCTGTATCAAGATCAGAATAGGGGCTACATGAGAATGCTGAAAATCCCAAATAGAAGTGAACAGGATTGGGCTAAGATGGCAGTGATCCAGCGTAAATGGAACTGACTCCCAGCCCTGCCCCTGCCACCCAGAGACAGCAACCTTACACTCTTAAACCAACTGAGGTCCACTGTAGAACCTCAGGCCGAACCAGGAGACAAGCATTCACAGCTCCTACACAACTAACAACAGAGACACAGTGCCCATGACTTCAGGCTTCTGTAGCTCTTTTAATGTCTGAGAAGAACTGGAGTGAGAGTTGTGAAATGCACAGTCTTAATGGGTTCCAGAATCTTCTAAGAAGTCAGATGGCCTTTGATTTGCACAGTAGATAAAATTCCTTTCTTGAATATATATAAATTGATTTTTTTGTTTCTTCCTCTGGGGTTTCTGGAGAATAAAAATATGTAAATTATCAGTCTACCTGAGCTGGTAGATTCATGGCTTGAATTTCTGGTTCTTGGATTTGGGTTCTGTGTGTTTAGTATAGTATTATTTTGCTTAACACTAGTTTAGATGGGACACATATAATTCCAAACCAGCTCCTGAAGGTGATTATGGTTTTTGACACTTAGCATAGAGACTGAACCCCTTAGATTTCTTAGAGAAAGATTACTTCTGATGGGTAGAAAAACAAACATCTGCAAGTGAAATTTCTTTTTTAAGATTTACTTTACCTATTTGAAAGAGTTACAGAGAGAGGTAGAGACATACTGAGAGGTCTTCCATCTGCTGGCTCATTCCCCAAATGGCTACAATGGCTGGAGCTGTGCTGATCTGAAGCCAGGAACCAGGAGCTTCTTCTGGATCTCCCATATAGGTGCAGGTGCCCAAGGACTTGGACCATCCTCCACTGCTTTCCCAGGCACATTACCAGGGGACCCTGCCACCATTCCTCTGTTTCTTTGCAGGATCACACTTTACCTTATAAGCAAAAGAATGAAATTAGCTCTCTACCTCTCACCACAGAAAAAAACTCAAGATGAGCAAAGACCTAAATGTATGAACTGAAAACTATGAAATTGCTAGAAGAAAACATAGAAGTAATACTTTAAGACATTGTTGTAGGCAATAATTTCTTGGATAAGATCCTAAAAGAACAGCCAACAGTGGTGAAACTATACAAATGAGATTATATCAGATTCAAAAGCTTCTGCACAACAAAGGAAATAATCAATAAAGAGACCTCCAACAGTTGAGTTAGAATTAAATGCAAGCTCTTTAACTGGCCTACAAATGTCTTTGTGATATGACCCCTGCTTATTTTTCCAATGCTATCTTTGCCATCTTTCCCATCATTAACCATGTTTCAACCACCCTGGCTTGCTGAAACAAGCCTCAAACAACCAAAACCTCTATGAGCCTTAGGTGTTCAGATATGCTAGTTCCTCTGCCTTAATCATTTTTTCCCCTTAATGGCTGACTCTATATTATTCTTCAGTTTATAGACACACTTAGAGGCCCTCCTTATTCATTCAATCCATTGTCAAGTTTCCCTGTTACATTCTCTCGTAGCAACCTTTAACATTTAGAAATGACACTCAAACAACTCACCACCATAATTTATTTGCTGATCTTTTTAAATTTTCTATCTTTGTCACTAGACTCTAAGATGCAAATTAGTAGAAACTGTATACATTTTATTCACCTTATATTCAGAAACAAGAATAACGCCTGGAACATAATAGTTCTCAGTAAAAATCTGTTAAGAGGGGCCGGTGCCGTGGCGCAGTAGGTTAATCCTCTGCCTGCGGTGCCGGCATCTCAAATGTGCACCGGTTCTAGTCCCAGCTGCTCCTCTTCCAATCCAGCTCTCTGCTATGGCCTGGAAAAGCAGTAGAAGATGGTCCAAGTCCTTGGGCCGCTGCACCCACGTGGGAGACTGGGAAGAAGCACCTGACTCCTGGCTTTGGATCGGCATAGCTCCGGCCGTTGCAGCCATTTGGGGAGTGAACCAACGGGAGGAAGACCTTTCTCTCTGTCTCTGTCTCTTCTCACTGTCTATAACTCTACCTCTCAAATAAATAAATAAAATCTTTAAAAAAATTTTTAAAAATCTGTTGAGAACAAAAGAATGAAAAAATGAGATTTAAATTTTTATATACCTATGTTTATGTTTCTAGATGTATGGTATTTCATTGATTATTTGTCTCTGCAGAGGTGTCATACTGTTTTGAGCAGCATGGTTTTTTAATACGTTAGAGTCAAACACACCATCTGTCACCACCATCAGAGCTGTTCTTCTGTCTGTTCTCAAACATACTTCTTTAAAGAAAAAAAAGATTTATTTATTTATTTGAAAGCCAGAGTTACACAGAGAGAGGAGAGACAGAGAGACAGAAGTCTTCCATCCACTGGTTCACTCCCCAATTGGCCGCAATGGCCAGAGCTGCGCCGATCTGGAGCCAAGAGCCAGGAGCTTCTTCCGGATCTCCCATGCGGGTACAGGGGCCCAAGGACTTGGGCCATCTTCTACTGCTTTTCCAGGCCACAGCAGAGAGCTAGATGGGAAGTGGAGCAGCTGGGTCTCAAACCAGCGCCCATATGGGATGCCGGAGCTTCAAGCCAGGGCATTAACCCGCTGTGCCACAGCGCTGTCCCCTTAAACATACTTCTAAATGTGTTGCCAGGCAGGCTCCATTGCCAGGTGGGTTTCAAAGCAACTCTGAATGCCTGTCTAAGTGAGACAGTAAGAAATTTACAATAACTGGGTTTGTCTATTGCCACAGAAAAGGTAGAACATTTTCCTCCCTTTCAGTTCTTGGGTTATCAAATCTCCTCCCATATATCTCCAATGGGCCCAAACCTAAAAGTCAAACATAAATATTCACTTAATGAACTTCATTAACTATGTGGCCAAATCAATTGGCTGAAGCCCTTCCTTCCCCTAACACCTGCAGAACTTGGACCGCTATATGATTTACTGACTAAGGGAAACAGCCCTTCTTCAAAAATCACATTGACACCAGCAGCAAAATCCACTATAGAAAAGATTAACACCCAGTTGTCAAATTTAAGAATCTTTAGATATGACCCTCGGGTGCCTCTATTTGCCATAACCATATCTACCCTCAAGGCCCCCTGACAGGAGAATGGAAGGGACCACACCCTCTGCTAACCAAAGGTCGAGGATATGCTTGTGTCTTTCCAGAGGATGCGGAATAGCCCATTTGGGTACCAGCCAGAAACATCAAGCCTGCAACTGACAGCCAACCAGAACCAGCTGAACAAGACTGAGAATCCACCTTGTTAGCAGACGCACCTGCCCTATTATCCTACCCTGAGAAACTGCCCATAGCCATATCTGTTACTGTTTTATAACCCACTAGCTCTGGTCAGCCACTCAAACGGCCCACTGCCTGTGTGCAGTCATGCCATTCCTGATAACCATTATTCCTCATTCCTACCCCTATCTGAGCAAGCAATCCTGTGGTCTCTCGATTTGAGCACTGGTTAGTCAATGACGGGTAAGGTCCCTGGGGGACAACCTAAGACAGGCACAGCTGCGTACGGAGACCAAATGGAAACGGGGTCAACAATGCTATGGCCAAGAATCATGCCTCCCGTTGCTCAAAAATAAACGAAAAGGGGGAAATGTGGTGGAATGAGAAGGCCATGCCAAGGTGGCCGCTGACAAGTGAGCGTCAGTTACTCAGGAATGGCTTTGAAACCCACCTGGCAACAGAGCCTGCCTGGCAACAGGTTGTGATTGGATGGATTTGAAACCCACATGGCAAACGGAGTCTGCCTGGCAACAGGCTATGATTGGTTGGGGCATAGACCGCCCCTTGACTGGATTGGCTGGTTTTGGCTATATAAGCTGTTGTACCAACTGAAATAAAGGAGTCTGCGGGCTGCTTGCCTCAAGCCTGCTTTCACCGGACTCCCGGGGTCTGTGTGGTGACTCCACGCCTTTTGCCCCCACCACGCTGCTCTTCTCAGAAACGAATCCACTGCAACATTGTTGAGAAATCAACTGCAACATAAATGAACTTTAAAATTTTGGGATCAAGTCATCAAGTTTAAAGAAAGAGGATGGAAGCTAGTTGAATTTTCCTTGAATATACAGAATAATTTAAGGACTGAAGCTTTCACTGTATTATCGTTCTGCCCAGAAATATGATAAATGTCTCCATTTATTCAGATTTTTTAAGTAATTAGTTCTTAATGTAGTTTAATATTAATAGCTTCAGGAAAGTTATTTATTATAAAAATTAAAAAAGAAAACTTCCAAGATTGCCGTGACTACAAGATGTACATCAGCAACATACAGTGTTTTATTCTGTTTAGGTACTCACTATCTCCTGAGGAAATGTATCTTAGTACAAAGAATAGAGAAATTGATAATGACTTGGATAATGGAATAAGTTTCATAAGGACAGTATCAGAGAGGTTCTATAATTTTCCTGTTCCATAGTTTTTTTACCTACACAAAATATGTTTTAAAGCTGGGTATCTTACCCAATTTCTATAGCACTTTGAAAACATGCAACTTCACAAGGCTGTATCAAGAAAATTGGCTGATATGTTGGGCATTGTTGATGAAAGAGATGGTTGTAAATCCTTATAAAGGAGAATTGGACCCTCAGCAAAATACAAAGGCACTTCAAAAATTTCATGGAATTTAAACATCTTAGTGCAAAATCATTGGAAATCTATGCATAGCTTTTTCATGTGATAAATTTTCCATGAACTTTTGAATACCCCTTATGTTATGCAATATTTCTGAAATATTCCTGCTTTCCTCAATGTTTTAGGTAAGTGTTGCTGGCACATAGTAATATCTTGATTAATACTTGGTGAATAAATTAATTAATGAATCGATTGTTCCTAAAGATTTATTTCTCCTACTAATGAGGGGCCATAACTGTGTTAAAGAAAATATCTTCCGCTGGCGCCGTGGCTCAATAGGCTAATCCTTCGCCTTGCGGCACCGGCACACCGGGTTCTAGTCCCGGTCGGGGCACCGGATTCTGTCCCGGTTGCCCCTCTTCCAGGCCAGCTCTCTGCTATGGCCTGGGAGTGCAGTGGAGGATGGCCCAAGTGCTTGGGCCCTGCACCCCATGAGAGACCAGGATAAGCACCTGGCTCCTGCCTTTGGATCAGCGCGGTGCACCGGCCGCAGCGGCCATTGGAGGGTGAACCAACGGCAAAGGAAGACCTTTCTCTCTGTCTCTCTCTCTCACTGTCCACTCTGCCTGTCAAAAAAAAAAAAAAATTAATTAATTAAAAAAAAAAAAAAAAGAAAAAGAAAACATCTTCCAGTGCAAAGAACAGTGGAGGAAAGACTTCTGTAATTGCAGACTTTCTAACATCCTTTTCTCAGAAACTCAAAAAACGTTTTTGCCAGTGACAACCACTGAATTGGATAAAAAAATATTATGCAATTGAGTTAGGTGCAATAGAATGTGTGTATATGTATGTTGATATGTAATTAAGTTAACTACAGTAGAGTGTGCATGCATGTGTGTATGTACTTGTCTAATCAATTGCTGTAGATGAGTGACTTTAAACAATAGCTAACAATTTTCTGTGACTACTTCCAGTGAGAAAAGAAGGTCTTTTACATCAACGTATTCTTACCTATTCATAAAAAAATCTAAAATTAAATGAATTGGCTAAAATAATACTTTAGGAAGTTTTGCCATTCAGAATTTCATGCTTTTGCTGGTAGAAATACATATTTTACTAATTTTATTCATTTACTGTAATCCAGTAGATGGTGCTACATGTCTGTCTATGTGAAGTACCACAAGTGCCTTTTTCCTTTTTTTGAGCCAGAACTCTCATCAAGGTCTACTATTACAATGAAAATCATTATTCTTGACATCTGAGCCAAATCTCTGGATGCAGCATTTGAAATGTATTTAAGGAAAAAAAAAACAGAAATAATTGTAGACCAAATACAACATAAGTCTATTAACATCCCCTCCCCCTGCCATGGCTCTTTCTTATTCTAAAATAACAATATGTTTGGTTTCCCACAGAACTCTGTTGGTCCATTTAAAACATCCAGATACAAAATCAGAGGACTTCTTACTCTTCTAAACACTGCCAGTTGCTATTGTTGTGAAACAACCATAATATTGATAATGGTTAACAATGAAAGTTTAAATTTAAGATGGTAGTGAATAGATTACCATGTAAATAAACTCCATGTAAATAACATACATTTTAAAAACTTAGATATTTGGAAATGTATAGCCATGAAATTTGTCATTGGATCAGTGGTTAAGCTAACTAAATATAATAATTCTTTTTCTTTTTCTTTTACCTTAATGGCTTTTTATGAATCATCAAACAATGAAAACTTTAACAAAGTAGGGGCCATATTCAAGTACCAGCACAACTAATCCATATCATCCAGCAGCATACAAGCGATTAATTTGTTACTTATATATTCTAAGCGCAACTAAATTTGACATGTAATGTGAATCAAAAGTTACCCACTTTTTGCTTCCTTTATCATTTTGAGTTCCTTTATCTTTCTAGAGTCATAATGTTATTAGCTCACATATTCAAAGTTACTTAAAATATCATGGTCTTGTAAATCAAGGATAAGGTGACAACTACTAATAAAAAAATCAGAGCAGTTTATTGTATTACATTTTGATTTAGTTAACTGTGATGTGATTGCATGAAGTTCTGTAACATTCTCTGGAAATTTTACTCTTTTCATTGTATCAAAAGAAACATGAAAGCTGTGATCACTAATGAGTGCTCTACATAATATAGGTATTCATAATCTGCTGGCCAAAGTCTTAATAGAATGGCTTTGTTCAATGACCTGTACCTTTTTAGGGACTAGATTCTAATACAAATACAGGGAAGCCAGAAGAAACCTTTCAAGAGATTATTTCATCATTTATGCTTTCCTTCACTCATAGGTTCATTAACTCTTTCACCAGTACTTGAATAAACTAAAGGAGGAAGGATTGAATTGATTATTTCTAGATGTGTCACACAACAAAGAAAAACCAGAGAAAGACAGTTTAATGAAAAAGACATATCAAATGGCCTGTCTTGAGAAAATTCATGTAAAAAAAAAAAACTGGCTGCCAAAGATAGAAGGGGTCAAAAGACTAAAGAAAGAGGTAGTAAATCCAGGATTATACAAAGCAGTTTACTGGCGGAGCTGATGGGCAAAGTGTGATTTCCATCCACCATAAAACAATGGATCCCTGTTCCACCAGGCAGGATGAAAAGGTTTATATAGACAAAGGTGGCTTGTGGCTAATTGGAATGCACCTGGACTTTTGCTAGGAGTCAGATAAGAGACATTCTGGGAATCAGATGAGTTTCACACCACAGCAGCAGATTGTCTTACTGACTTTGTGTACCCTACCAAAGGGTTTGGGATGAACATCATCTAGAAGCCAAGACAGCTGTTACATCCAAGATGGCAGTGGTCCCTGTAATATAGGCAAAGAGAGTAAAATAAATCAACTGAAATGTCTCTTGGGAGATGAGGTGTGATGTTGCTAATATCTCCTTTGTATAACTAGCCTACCTGGAGGGAGTAACACTGACCAAATGACTAGATGAGTTGTACAAGATAAAACTTCTCAAAGCCAAGTAGCTTTCTTATTCTTATATTTTGGGATATGATAATTGATATAAGCAGATTTTTCTCCCTACATAAAAGCAACATTGCATTTGTTAAAACAGTGGCATAGGGGCCCAGCGCTGTGGCTCACTTGGCTAATCCTCTGCCTGCAGCGCCGGTATCCCATATGGGCACCGGGTTCTAGTCCCGGTTGCTCCTCTTCCAGTCCAGCTCTCTGCTGTGGCCCAGGAAGGCAGTGGAGGATGGCCCAAGTGCTTGGGTCCCTGCACCCACATGAGAGACCAGTAGGAAGCACCTGGCTCCCGGCTTCAGATCAGCGAAGCGCTGGCCATGGCGGCCACTTGGGAGGTGAACCAACGGAAGGAAGACCTTTCTCTCCCTCTCTCACTGTCTGTAACTCTACCTGTCAAATAAATAAATAAATAATATTTTTAAAAAACAGTGGCATAATCCTTTAAGCTACAGCATTGAAAAAATGATTATCGTTTCCTTTAAACAGTTCACCATCAAGTAGAAAAGTGACCACAGAAGCTCCCATTTAGCTGATCTCTTGACCTCCATACTTGACCTCTTATAGATCATCACTGCACCTTGGCCAAAATAATTTTTCTAAACCTCACATCTGAGCACATCACACACACATTCCCCTCCTATGGAAACTCCATGCTACCCCTAACTTTCCTTATTTAGGTCCTCATGGATTGGACCCTGCTTCCTCCCTAGCCTCTTCTTTTACTGTCCTGCACCTTGCACTGGAATTTCTAAACTTACTTAATTTTCTGTTTCTCAAGTTCTCCCTCACATCAAGCTTTATTCTATCTTTTCCCTCTGCCTGGATTTTCTTCCCATATTTGCCCAGTTAATGTCAACCTTCTCTGACTTACATGTGTTTCCCTACATCATAATTTCACTATCATGAGACTTCCTCACTTTTTATTTCCCCAGGTCCCCTTATACATGATAAGCAACAAAATACACTGTCTGTCTTATTAGCATTGGCTACCCCATCCCAATTACACAGTAGATAGTCATTCATTCGTTGCATTGATAGTCACTGTGCACCCAAAATGTGGCATGCGTTCTGTGATGAGTGAGGAAGACATATATCCGGAAATAAAACAGACTAGGATGCTGCCTTCCAGAGCTTTTGACAAGTAACTAAAGCAAACCAAGTACACACGCTATCAGGGTGTGTGTGAGGATACCAGGGCTCATCTAGGAGAGCGTGTCTACATCTCCAGGTGGAAGGGAAACAGGAGCAGAGGAGCCACCACAAAGAAAAGGCTCTTTCCTGCAGCTTTAAAGATATGGAGGCTGGAATTTTTGGTGAAAAGATGAGGCCAAACCACATTCCAGGTACTGGGAATCATAATAAAAAGGTAATAACATGGAAGATCCCAAAACGTGGCTGGGGTGCAGAGGTAGTGGAAACTACAAGTAGTTTCAGCTCTATTGGGCATGGAGTGGCATTTGTCCGGGATAGTTAAATGAGATGAAACAGGAAAAGTTGAAAGTTACAAAGATCACAAGAATATTTTATATAGGCAATAGGGATCCATTGGATAATTTTAATTGGGAGAAGTGAATGGAAAAGAGATCGTTAATGAGGATATGAAATAGGTGAAGAGAAAAGAGGCAGAAGGTAAGACTTAATAACCAAGATGCTGATCTTCTGCTTCTGTGGGAAATAACAGGGACCAGAGGGCTTGCAAGGAGAAAAACTCCCTACCTGCCAACAGTATTGTGCCACAAAGAGTAAAGTTTGGGAAGGCTATGTGGCACAGCGGGTTGAAGCCCTGGCCTGATGCGCCAGCATCCCCTATGGGCGCTGGTTCTAGTCCCAGCTGCTCCTCTTCCAATCCAGCTCTCTGCTATGGCCTGGGAAAGCAGTAGAAGATGGCCCAAGTCCTTGGGCTCCTGCACCCATGTGGGAGATCCGGAAGAAGCTCCTGGCTCCTGGCTTCAGATCGGTGCAGCTCCAGCCGTTATGGCCATCTGTGGAGTGAACCAGTGAATGGAAGACCTCTTTCTCTCTGTCTCTCCCTCTCTCTGTAACTCTGCCTTTCAAATAAATAAATAAATCTTTAAAAAAAAAGAAGTAAAAGAGTAAAGTTTTCAAAAACTCCTTAGGATTACCCTGTTGAAGTGTAAATGTGTTTTTCCCTAGCTTTTCAAATGCACATGTATTCTTCAGGGTGCTTGACATCCACACAGTTTAATGCATCAGAATTTATATAAACACCCATATGTTTGTGTCTCTCTTATTCTCAGGGTCTAGAGGAAGCACAGGTCTCAGCACAGAGAATAGACCCAGAAAAGGTGCAGAAAGTATACATCCTGTGCCTTCCACTGTTCTAGCAGTACAAGAAGCATGAGTTGGCAATGGCTTTCTCTGCATTCACTATCACTCTTCAAACTAATATGGCATCCTTGCTTTTATTTCTGAATTTTTTTTCATATTCTTCACAATGACCACTAATTGCTTTTGCAATTAGAAAAAAAAAAAAGAATTTCTAACAACAATAATGTGCAAAAAAATCTCAGCGGTAATGAGGAAGGGTGAAAACAGCAAACACACAAACAAAAAAAAACCTTGAACAATGTAGGGTAAAGAGAGAAGGAAATGTATGTTCGTCATTATACTGTATACACCATCCATGTGAGCACAGCACAAAAACTAGGCTGGTATGAAGCTACAGCTTGAATCTTCTGTACTGCTGTGGGGAGAAAGCACCCCTCTATGGAGCTAAGACACTTGGCTTTTTTATAGTTAAATCCTTAAGAGACACTGCAGACTGCAGACGTGGCTTGCTTTTATTCTATGAGCTATAGCTCTCCACATAATATATGGGTAAGTTTACTCAAAGCACTTTTTATCAGCTGTCAATCTGTTTCTTAGCCTGCATTTGGCTACATTTCAGGTAGCAAATGAGAAAGCAGGGATTATTCCAGGGCTTGTGCCCTGGGGGAACTAATTGTTGCTTATTACTTGGATGAATTGTATGTGGTTGTAATTGCTGTTCTGTTATATTGTGGTATTAGTCACATACATACTGTGTGAAGCCAGATCTGTATACAATCGAGTCAGTTTACGTAGAAGAGAATGAAATCTATATATGTATGTGCCTATATATCTGTATATGTATGTATGTAGATAGTCGGAAGTATTCATTTGAGAAGCTGTCTTACAGATGTCAACCCACGTTGAGACTTCTATGAAGCTACATTGACTCTTTAGTCTTGGAACCTGTTATATGCCTGTCCATAGCCTACAGTAGGCTGAACATTTTGTGCTACTAGTTGTTTTTTTTTTTTTTATCTACACACCCAATGCTGAATTCTTAATTTACAAAAGAAAATTTACAGATATATTCAAGAAAAAAATCACCCATCTTATCATTATCTCCCTCCAAACTCCTTTGTGAATAAGTTTCTTAAGTTTCAATGAGAATTTTTGAAGATACAAACTATTTTATCCTTTCTTGTTTTCTTTTAACTCTGCTTCTCACCAAGGTTCGTTGACAGGTGGCAGGTAATGGTAGGGAAGAGAGAGAAAAAGAGGGAGAGAGAGAGATGCACACATTAACCAACAGTTTTCTTTTATGAACAAGAAAATTGGCCGTTTTCCTATTAGCATATGAGGAACCTAAGAATGTCCCTTGTTGTCAAGGCAACAGCTGTTCCTTGGGTAGCTACAACAGAAAAGAAGCCAGAGCAATCTTCATAGGATCAAGTTTTTTATCATCAAATCGTAGAAAGGAACCTTGAGAATCTAACTAGCCTATTCTCCTGTCTTTAGTTAAGGCCCACTAAAATAATGTGAAACCAATATGAAAAGAGAAAGTCCTATTTTAAATACTTCTAAAAGAACTTACATAGCTTTCTTTGATTAATTATTTGTAGTTGTATAGTGTATATTGCAAATAAATTTTTTCAATAATTCTAACTTAAATCTTTCACACTATCTCTTGAAATTCACTTCCTACAGGTCCATTCTCAGTGTAAGTAAACAATTGTATGCTTTCCTTCCTAAAAAAGTCTTACCTATACATGAAAAAAAAAATAACAAAATTGTGTGTATTAAATTCCCCAAAGTGAATACTGCCAGATCCATTTACCTTTCCAGTCACTGGTATTGTAGAACACTTCTGGTGTATCCTATACCCTGCAAATTCATCTCTAATTATGGAATCCATTGCTGCCTCTTAACTCACATAGAAGGCTAAACACCGGTGCCCCAGAAGAACAGGACACATACAGCTGTCAATCTGTCTACTCAGGTATCCTGGATAAATTTTATCTATAATTGTGTTCCTTGTCAATTGTTTGTTTGTTTGTTTGGGGTTTTGGGTTTTGGTTTTTGTAGATTTTTTTACACAGAATGCTAATGCAAATTTTTCTACCTTGTTTGAGCAGAGTAACTCATTCTACACCTGATACGTGGGCAGCTTACTTTTCTGTTCAAGTAGACAATTATGATTACTTTTCCTTATGCCATCATATTTTCTTGGTTCTTTCTTTCAGGATGTACTTCTGCCCCTTCTGGACTCAGGCTGGCAGGTTTAATGAGCATACCTCCTAGTCCAATTCCATTTATTAATTTATATATGTTTAGTACTAGGAGGCAGAAAGCATCTTGGAATTATACACACACACACGCACACACACACACATTGGTCAGCTAGGCACAAAATATTTATCACCTAGAACCAAATATTTTCTTTTTCTTCTTGATCTCTTGTGTCACTTTGATCTATTACCTTAGTTCTTCATGAATGCAATACTTTCAAGATTCTACATCACATGTCATAGAACTTCTACATTTCATAGCCACACACTAATACTTGCATTTTTAATAATCTCTCAAGCCCTTTATATTATTCTAATATTCCTCATGTTTGAAGTGAAGGAACTGCAAACAGACTAATAGCATTAATTACTCTCAATTATGCTAGGCCCTATGTGAAGCACTTTATATCATCTTATTTCAGCTATTCAACAGTCCTATGAAGTACATATTTATTGTCAGCTCCACTTTATAAAAAAGGAAACTGCAGCTTCGCATAGTCAAGTAACTTTCCTAAGATAACACAGCTACCGGATGTTAGAATCAGCTTTTGAGATAATGTGATTTATCTCTCATACTCTTAACCATTTTGGCATGAGTGCAGGAAAATGGTTCTCTACTTCTATGTTGCCGTAAGGGAGGTAAGTTGTTAGAGTCTTTTTGGAAGATAATTTGGCTACATGAATCAAAGTCGTTACATAAGTACATATTTTTGGCTCCAGTATTTATCTATTTATTTAAAAATTTATTTATTTAAAGTTTTTTTTATTTTGAAATTCAGGGTTACAGAGAAAGAGGGAGGCAGATTTTTCATCCATTGGTGCACTCCCAGTTCGCCACAAAGGCCAGCACTGGGTCAGAGCAAAGCCACAAGCCAGGAGCTTTATCAGGATCTCCCACGTAGGTGGCAGTGACCAAAACACCTGGGCCAGCCTCTACTGCTTGCCCCAAGACATTTGCAGGGTGATGGATCAGAAGTGGAGCAGGCAGGACACCGACTGTTCCCCATATTGGATGTGGGCATTGCAGGTGTTGGCTTTCTCCACTACACCAAGACATCGGCTCCCCCGACCCAGTGTTTTGTTTTTGCATCTAATAAACCTTTGCATGGTATTTACTGGGTAATAAGTACTGCTCTAAACATTTTTAAATATTAAAATAAGAGCTTTTATGATAACACTAGAGGTAGATACTAGTATACTATATAGATACTATACTATTTTATAGAAAAACAAACTGAGACACTTAGAAACTATAATTTTCCCAAAATCTTACTGTTCACAAGGAGTGACACTTCGTGCAACTGTAGAAACTATGCCCTTAATCACTGCACTATATAGTAGTTTTATTATTTAATTAATTCTTCAGAAGTTATTATGAATAAACACAAGAATCTATAACTCTGCTCATATAATCAATAATGTGGAAAGAATTCTCTAACAGGGTAGGCTAGGAAATCCATCTGATACTCTGTAATTAATAAATATGTTTTTGTAAAGGAAGCAAGAATTAATAACATCATGTTTATGATGTACTGATGTCATATACTCATATATTGATAAGAAAGAATAGTAATTAGAAGAATATTGTAGAATATTTATTTTAATTTTTAAAAATAGACACATATATGGGAACATAAAATAACTTAGAAGATTGTGAGAACAAAAAGTAAACAGTGGTCTCTTGGTAATGAGGTGATGGGTGATTTTTTTCTTCAATATATCTGTACTTTTCCTTTTGTAAACTAATGAAAGTATACTTCTAAAGATTGATCCTTAATTAAAAATAATATTAAGAAAGTTTTTTTATTAAACTTTTATTTAATGAATATAAATTTCCAAAGTATAGCTTATGGGTTACAATGGCTTCCCCCCTCCCATAACTTCCCTCCTGCCCACAACCCTCTCCTTTCCCGCTCCCTTTCCCCTTCCATTCATGTAAAGATTCATTTTCAATTCTCTTTGTATACAGAAGATCAGTTTAGTATATATTAGGTAAAGATTTCAACATTTTGCCCATATAGCAACATAAAGTGAAAAAACTACCATTGGATTACTAATTATAGCATTAAATAGCAATGTACAGCACATTAAAGACAGAGATCCTACATAATTTTTTTTAAATTAATTAATTTTCTATGCCATTTCCATTTTAACACCAGGTTGTTTTTTTTTTTTCATTTCCAATTCTCTTTATATACAGAAGATCACTAATATTAAGAAAGTCTTGACAGCAGAATGATTAAGTTTATATGAAAAGCTATACCAACAAACATTACCTGGAAATCCTAGTAAGCAAGCAAGAAAGACTACTCGATTTGCTTTAATTTTATATAATCTAATGACCACTCTTATATAATTTAATGACAACTCTTATCTTATGAATTTGGAAAACTGTGTCCTCGATGGATCAGTATGACAAACTATTTAACTCTTCTTGCTTTATCTTTGGGTAATGGAGGAGGTGTTCCTGATTCTAGGATAGAGTAGTAGTTAAGTGCTAGGTTTCAAGCATCAGGCTTCTTTGGTCCTATTCCTAAATTCACAAGTAACATTAGCTGTGTGACCTCAAACTATTTAGACTTTATTTTACTCATCATGATACAGGGCTTTTGAGACAATAACCACATAAAGTATGTATGTATGTAATGTTTTAATGTATATGAAAATAGCACATAATTATGTATCGAGCACATGGTAACTACTCGGTAAGTGGTAGCTATTATTATTTGTTATTGTTCAAATTATTATAAATATTGTAAAAAGTGCAAGAGAAATTCTCCAGTAATTGTTACCATACTTTTTAAGTGATATTTTCACCTGTAAATTTAAAAAAAAATTGTCAGGGAGTTGAGGAAATGTATGGTGTCATCTATGGCCAGGTCTATTTTAATTTGTTGAATTGTCAATATTTTAAATGGTCTTTGTGGTTTTCTAAGTGCTGTCTTTATAATCAATGGGATTACTATACCTGTTTTGGTTAAGAAATAGTAATTTTTACAAAAGTACTCATAGTCAGTAAATACTATGCCATAGGCTGCTTTTTCAAATCAAAATGTGAATCCTCATACGGCCTAAACCTCTTCAGACAACCTTAGTATTTCAGTTGTCTTCTGCCCAGTTTTCATGGGAAATGAATATCCGTTTAAATTGTATGTCTTATGGGCAAGAAAAATGTCCATTAAATAGCTTTTTTCTATAGCTCTCCATGACTATTTCTAAAAGAGATTTCATCCATGTTTTTATTCCAGTACAGGTATTAATGCATGCACACACACACAAATACACACACATGCATGCAGTTCTTTGCCACAAATGAAATTGAGTGATGTTTGCCACTTAATACTACTTCCTCGAACTAAAAAAAAAAAGCTTTGGAAAACCTCTTGCTGTCTTCTGCCAATAGAGTTGTTACACCAAAATCTGCCAGCTTTTCAACAGAATGTGGTCATGTGAGGCAAAGCAGAGCTGTGTTGTTACATGACTCTGCCTTTCCCCACTTCCCACATTAGTTGAGCCTCACTGCTCTTCACCATAATCCTCCCAGACCCACTCTCCACATTGGTTGAGCCTCAGTGCTCCAACAAGTAATGCACTTCTAACACAATGCAAGGCTGGTGGGAGCGGTGTGGGGAAAAATCAGATAACACAGACACAAGCTTGACAGACTTTCTTCCTTTCGAGTGGCACATTATGAACTGGCCAAGTGAAACATGAAGGTATTATCCTGCCTTATCTGGTTGAATGGGGTGCAGCCTCCCTCATGGTAAGGTTTCTGGCTTGTTGCCAAAGGATTCTCACTTTAACTGTTTCACACATCCACCCAGGGTGCTACCTCCTCACATCTTTTAACTGTTTTGGCTCTGCCTGTTCCAGAATGAGATATGAGAACAAATCAAGACCAGATAATGACTATCAAAAGGGGTTTTTGAAAGAGCAGGTCAGTTCTGAAGAGAATTTAGAAATGTCTGCAACTGGACAGTGATTCTAGGGACTCCAAGTTACCTTAAAGAGAACCTGGGTTTTATATAGTTTCTACCCCCATGTACCTCCACTGGACCGCCTTTAGTCTTCCAAGGAAATCTGTCATTCTTGAATCATTATCTCGTTTCTTAGAGAAGAGATTGTAAAATCCCTACACACAGGTATGCACTCTTCAGACTCAGAGTCTACTGAAATGAATCTAGGATCAGGTTCTTGCAAGTAGCTTCATGAATAAATCTGACAATATAATTGTCCACAGAATTCCTATAGCTCCATCAACAGACAAACTCAAGTACTAACTTTCTAAGTTTATGAACCACTCTTGCAGAGCAAAAAACACTTGAAGTTCAAGGTTCCCCTCACAGCTGACAGTGAACAATAAAATGTATACCATTATTTTTATAAGGCACCCACAATGGGTGCTTAGTTTTCATTCAGTGTTATAAGTTAGTTACCCAGAAACAAAGGTTTAGCACTTCTTACAATATAATTGATTCTACAGAAAACCAGCTCACAAACTATCATCCAGTTGTTAGTTGTATCACTCCAAACAAAATTACTTATATTGTCTGGGGTTCAGTTCCCTTATGGGTAAAATGCATTCTCTATCTCATAAAAATTTTCTAAGGATTAAAAGTAGGTAAGGAGCCTTACCCAACACCAACGTGGTATAAAGTAAACACCCAATGTGGGCTGGCTTGATTTCCTTTCTTAGTCCCATACCTTCATTATAAACATCTAGATTTTGCATACCACTATACCAAAGACCTTAGAGCAGACAGCAATCAGGATAATAGAAGAAGTCAATAAGGGCCCAGTCCCGTTTAGCTATTGGTCTGTCACGTAAAGTAGTCCATCTATTAAAGGATTTAGGAAAGTAAATCCACCTCATCCTAGTATCTCATAGACATTTATAGGCATATTTCACTAAACTTACACAAATATCTGATGTTGAAAGAGAAAAAGATTCTCATCTACATTTTATAGGAACTTGAGTTTTTTTTTTTTTTGAGGTTATGTGCTTCCAAGAAAACAACGAATGTGTGACCAAGATGTAATTAAGACCCACGATTTCTAATTCCCAGGCTCTGACTCCAACCTCAGAAAATGCTTCAATTCAATGAAACTAAAGGCACTTTGGTCTCTGGAATTAGATCCTGTTATCAATGACTTCCACATGGAAAGATCATTCCAAAATGTGTAATTAACCAAGAAAATGCAAATAAACCAATTTGTACCTGCTATTTAGAGGTAAGACACAGAAATGGATTGAGTTCATTATTTGAAAATGTAACCTTTTTCCACTTTGAATATAGCTCATGCTCTCAAGTTGTTCACATATTTTTAATATATTAAATTTCCATTAAAATATTTTAGATCATCTGTGATCCAGTTATAAATGCAAAGTTTAGAAGACAGAAAAAAAATGTCTTCAGGCTCAATGGGAAAAAAAAATCCCTTCTTTCAATGACCTGTGGCAATTCAATTCAATAAACATCTTTTTGAAACTCCATTGTATACCAGGCTTGTGATGAGTGGAATAGGAGTCAAGCCCCCAGTCTGGCACAGTCAGAAACATGGTAAAATTTGGCCAATGTTAATGATGAATGCACCCAGTAGAATGAATACTTATGTGTCCTTTCTAAAAAGCAGACAGTAATCACTATAACAAAAGAAATCTACAAAGACACAGTCCAGAAAGGCCTCCCGGGGAAAGAAATGTTTAAGCTGGATCTGGAAGACTATTATTCTCAAGTGACAGAGACTCAATTCAAAGTAGTTTAAGAGAAAACAAAGCAAGAGACTATGAGTTGGCTCTGTAAGAACAAGGTCTTGAACACTCTGCCTCTCTCAGTATCTCTTTGGCTCTTTAATCATATCTCTTTGATTTTTTAATATATTACCCTCACTGTCTTCAACTGTATGTGGGCTTTCTCCCTGTGTTAGAGAACATGGTCACTGGCACTTTGGAAAAACATCATTCCAAAGTAATGACTCAGAGAGACTGTCTCTTGCCCATCAGCAGTCTAGGAAGAATTCCAGTTGGCCCTGCTTGGGTTTCCATCTCATCCTTACCAATCATTATGGCCACAAACATGATGACATGTCTGGCCTGTATTGTGTGGCCAGAATTGTATCACTGCTGAGATTGTCAAGTGTTCCAGAAAATATTGTTGTGGGACAGAAGCAGGTACATAAGGGAAGAAGGATTCTGGGTAAGCCAGAGTAAATTCCATTGCAGTCTGGAAAGACACATTGGCCACTCTTAAGCTAACATGGAGAATAGATCCATTCCAAGTAAAAGAGACAGTTTAAGCAAAGGCAAAAAAGAGGGGAAACTGTTTGTGTTGGGGAAATTGTATTAGAGAAACATAATAGGAAGAGATTAAGGGTTGATTAGGGTCATATAGTCATGCATATTTTATCCCTATAAAGAAGTATGCAATATGTTCTCTGAGCAAGGTGCAGACTTTTGAGTGTTGAGAATCAGATGGTATATTTTGCAAATACATTTTAGAAAGAGATTTTGATTATATTGTGGAGGATATACTGGACAAAAATGCTACTGACAAAGAGTTAGGTAGCAGAGGTATGAAGAGAATATTTTTATCTGAAAACATTCATTTCCTGGGTAGAACTTATCCTCCCCTTTGTTATGTCCTGCTGAAAATGACAATCAGTGTCCCACACAACCTCAAGACTGGACCAATGTTAATGATACATTTTCTAGGACACAGTGATTGGTTCATGGGTAAGCACATGACTCAAGCAGAACCAACCCGAGATCCTTCTTGAGGTTGAACACTTTGATCTTTTCAGACAGTATATTCTCAACATGTAACTAACTAAACATGTAACATCCCACCACCATCCTACCATTATAGAGAAAGAATTTGTAAAATTTAAGCTAACACAAGAGAAAAAATAGAGTAGAAAGAGGAAGAGACAGAGCTCTGCTAATGTTGCTTTAGGCCTGGATTAACGGGGTCCTTAAATTCCCAGTTATGTGTGCCAATATCATTCTTCTTATATTAAAGCTGATTTGAACTGCATCTCTTTTACTCAATAAAATAAAAATGTACTGATTCATATGAAAGGTACCTGATATTTATTGAACACTTATTATATGCCAAGATGCACATCACCACATCAAAACCATATAATAACTGTGAAAAGTAGATGTTATGCTTGTCCACTGTACAGAGGGGAAAATGAAGATTCAAGTAAGTGAAGTAATTTCCAAAGTGTTATCATTAAGTATTAGAAGTTAGAAATGGGCCGGTGCCGTGGCTTAACAGGCTAATCCTCTGCCTTGCAGCGCTGGCACACCAGATTCTAGTCCCGGTTTGGGTGCCAGATTCTATCCCAGTTGCCCCTCTTCCAGGCCAGCTCTCTGCTATGGCCCAGGAAGGCAGTGGAGGATGGCCCAAGTCCTTGGGCCCTGCACCCACATGGGAGAGCAGGAGAAGCACCTGGCTCCTGGCTTCGGATCAGTGCAATGCGCCGGCCACAGCGGCCATTGGAGGGTGAACCAACGGCAAAAAGGAAGACCTTTCTCTCTGTCTCTCTCTCTCTCACTATCCACTCTGCCTGTCAAAAAAAAAAAAAAAGTTAGAAATGGCATTCTAAATGTTTGTTCACCTTGAAAACCCATGCCACAATAAATATATAGGCTTAATAGTAAAATCTATGCAAGATGAGATTATTCACAGGCAACCCCTAAAGTGAGAAGTAAAAGATGGTAGAGACGGATCCTCTCTATTCTAAAGCATCAGCATCTAAGGAGAAGCCTTTTCTTCTGCTAATCCCTCCACCAAGTCTCTTGTATGAATGCATATTCACCTGACTGTCACAACATTGTCATAGCTTCTCTGCCAGGCTTTATGAGATCTTCCATTCTCCAGTAGAACTGGTTACTTCAACTTTAGCTGAAGGCAGTGGCTTTACCTGCTAGGCTACGCCAGCCCCAGATCATAGTTTTCACAATGTTCTTATTCAACAGTACTGGGAACCAGAGAACAAACTTCAGACCTCATATAGACCTGGGTTGAATTTCCACTCTACAATCCACTGGTTTTAATGCCTTGGGCAAATTGCCTTTTTGAAGCTTGGTTTTTTGAGAATAAAGCAGATAACTGGAAAGCTTTTAGTATAGACTGGCATGTAGAAAGCATTAGCCTTATGGTAGATATCACTTCTTTCTATTTCAACTTCCCAGACTTCAACACAGGTTGTGTGCCATTCATCTTTGAATCTCTGTTCCTTATCTCTCATCTGATAATCACTCAGGAAATGTGTGCTAAAGGCATGTATGAATAGATAAGGAGTCAGAATGGTTGATCACATACTGTCTTATTTATTCCCCACTATTTCATAAAATGATGAGTTCTCCCATACTTTGTCTTTTTCAGCATCCCCCATCCTGTTGGGCTATGATAACTGCTTTTTTTTTTTTTTTCAATTGATGTGGTGAGATACTTAATACTTGTTTACTATGCTGAGTACACCAACCACCTCATTTGAAATGAATGGCAAAACAAATGGTCACATATTTCCTTTTCTCAAATATCCGGTATATATTCCTGATTTAGGGACATTTTCTGAAATCTTTTGGTTTTTTGGAAACAAACAGTTTTCTGGAAATAAGGGGGATACTCAAAATATTGGCACAAACTATAGGTTCAATTTAGCATTATCCACTAAGAGACTTAAAGGTGGAAATAACTTTTGATTTAGCAATTTCACTTTAGGGTTTTACCCTAAGGAATTAATCAAATGCTAATATTGCATAAAATATGCTCATGTCTGTAATATTTATTATGGTAAAGAAAACAAAAGTAAGCCAAATATTCTTCAGTAAGGAATGGTTCAATAAATTATAGTATAATAGGTGGTTGTCCAGTCAGTAAAATCATGTTTTAAAGATTATCTTATAACATAGGGAAATATATACAACATAAATAGAAAATCACAGCAGAACTACACATACAATCTATAGACAATTTTGTGAAATATATATGTAAAATATTGAAAGGTGATACAAAGCTTCCAGCTTTCCAAATCTACTTTATTTCCTGAATTCACTTAATAAGAGGTTAGCTGTTAGGAATACTTGCATATTATAATGATGAAAGTACCTATCTCTGTGTGAAAGAATGAGAGATTATTTTGGTTTTATTCTATTTTTTAAATTATATACATTTGCTAAATTAAAATGCTTTCTTTATCATTAAAAAGTAGGATACAAATATTTCTGCTTTTATAACAAGAAGAAAAAATGCTCCCTTTTAACTTCAGCTTTTAGGAAAGAAACAAGAGTTCCTCTGCATCCCTGTGACTCCATATCATTTCAAATCTGTTAAGGCAATTTTTTTCTCCTTTGCTGTCATGTGGGTAGAGTAATAACCCAAACTCAGTGTAACTAAGTAGTTAAGTAACCTCCCAATACCCCCATCATATGTCATTTAGAGTGTTCTCTCTTGTCCACACAAGGCCTCCATCTCTAAGAACTATACATGTTCCTTTCCTGATTGCCCTTGAATCTGTCCACTTCTTTTGATCACTACCACTAAGCTATTTTAGTTCACTCCCACCTTTCTCCTGGATTATTTCACAGCCTTTTAACTTTCTTGCCTTCTCCAAACCTTGCCCTCCTTCCCTTCAACTTATGTTACAAGCAGAGCAATCATCTTGAAGTGTAAATCTGACAAAATAAAAACTTTCCGAGACTTCCCATACACATTCTCCAGTGGATAGCTCCTTAATATGGCTTGTGATGGCTTCATTTTCAGGTATCTGCTTACTCCTGTGGTCTTAAAGCTATTGTTGTCATTGTCACACTCTATAACCCAGCTCATGAAAACTCTCACAACAGAATACCTAGAATATGCCATGCCCTCACTCATCTCTTCCTTAGTCCCTTCTGAGTCCCTTCAGTCTACAAAGCTTTTTCTTTCTTTCTTTCTTTCTCTTTGTGTCTAACAATAGCTTTCATGTAGTTGTGCTCCAGGTCTTAGTGTGGATATCTCTTTCTCCAGGAAGTTTTCCTGGATCTTCCAGTCTGTGTAGTATCCCTTTTCTGCTCCCATGCACCTATCATAGACACTCATTGTGTTTTATGGCATCATTAAAGTATGCCATGGTTATAAATAGTATAGAATATCATATAATATATTCTATCATAACTATGTATTTCTCCTTGATATGTTTATTTCCTTATTTATGGTTTTTTCATTTGTTACTTTCTGGTGGTTTCCTAACTGTGCTGTAGACTCTTTAAGAAGTATTCAATTCTATTAAATTCTGTAGTCACAGTGCCTCCCATAGAGCCTGAAATGTAGTAGGAGCTCAATCATATCCTAGAATGATTGAATGGACAAATTAATGAGGGCATCTCAAATATAAATAAAAAGCACTCAGTTTGCCCACTATTCCTCGAGTTAGCTCAAATAGAGGGTGGTCATTATTCCAAACATGAGCAGAGTTTCACTATCAACAGGAAGATAAGCACAGTTTTCTAGAATATATACTCTATAGTCTGGAAATGAAAGACTTCTTTAAGAAATGAAGTAAGCAAATGCTCATTAATAAAACAGTTCCTAACACTCTTTAAAAATACCATGTATCACCTTTAATTCAGTCGTGTTCCTTTACTTTATCAGAATTTGAAGTCATCTCTGTTTTATCTTCAGTACTTTCCTTAATTTTGTTCAATGTCTTCTCGTTGTAAAGGGTATATAGTACTCCACAGCTGCAATCTTCAAAAACTTCGTACAGGACAACAGACCCTTCGAGTGTATCGTGGTAAAACAAGGTTCTGCACTGCATAACTTTGGGAAAATTGACTTACTATTTCCTGTTCTTGGAGATAGCACACATCAGGGGTTGGAAAAAATTTGTTAAATTTTTTCTTTCTTTATCTGAAAAGCAGAATTAGAGAGAGAGAGACAGATAGTCACTGAGACAGACAGGGAGAGGCCTTTCATCCGCTGGTTCATTCCCCAAGTGTCTTTAATGGCCAGGGCTGGGCCAGACCAAAGCCAGGAGCCAGGATCTTCTTCCAGATCCCCCATGTGCTGGCAGGAACCCATGTCCTTGGGTCATCTTCCACTGCTTTCTGGCACATTAGCAGGGAGGTAGATTGGAAGTGGAGCTGGGACTTGAACCAGTGTCCATATGGGATGCTGGTGTTGCGTGCCATGCTGATTCCTGTTGACTTTTTTGAATTATCAAACCTGTTTGAGCTAGAGCCAAAGTCAAACATCATAGATAATTCTGATATATGAGAGGTAGCTGGATTCAAGGTCAGAGTAACAATTTCCTTTGCTGCCTACTAGTCATTTCAATCCTACTAGTCATTTCAGTTCCAGCACCTCAGTTCCCTGATTTGTAGAATGAGATGAATGAACTTGCATCAAAGACCTCTTTTAGACCTAAATTTCTATTTTAATAATGTCAAATCATGTTAATATATTTTTATAAGAGATACTTAAGGAAAGATATGTCAAAGATTACTTAATGTAATCATAAAGAAATGATTTTTATTGCACTTACATTCTGCATTTTAATTTTGCATCATCATCCTGATCTCTTGGTGGACATTCAGATACCTGAAACCTATTTGATCCTCTTTCATGAAAATAAAAAAATAGTTAATTTGGCCCTCTCTGCAATGGTCCTCTTAAATCCATAGTGCCATTTTCTTTCTTTTCCTTTCTGATAAGTAACTGAAATAAAACTAATGGATATACAAGTCCAAAGATATCATAAGGTTGGGACCTCTGAGTCTGACAAACAAAAAGCCGATTCTGAGTCTGCAGCATGCTGTAGACACATCTGGCTTCCTTTAGCTCACAATGGAGTAATATGAATTGTGCTAAAAAGCACTATTTGTGCAAATGCAAATAATATTCCATCTGCTCAGGGTTTTTTTTTCCTTATATAGCTTTTGTTCCAGTGTGGTAAAAGCCTGTTTCTTTACCCTGAAGTGCTCCTGCTGATGAAGAGTGAAGTACATGACAATGAACTAAAATCCATTATCAAACAAATACAGTGAGCTTTTCAGCAAGTCATCACAGGGAATGTTGCCTTTTTCTCTGGCATTAAGTTGAAAGCGATTTGTGCTCATGCAAATAAGACAAAGTGGTAGGGTTAAAATATATATATATATATATATATATATATATATATATTCTGTACACTGTAGTTTGCTTTGTAAATCTTTCATTTTATCTCTTCTCTTGGTGGGGGAGGGCAGCAGTAAAGCAGTTTGCCAGGCTTTAGATTTCCCTGTGGTTTGACTTGTGATAAATCCAACAGAAGAATTTAGCTCAGCCTTATGCTGTCTTGAATAACTGACTTGGGATTTGGAGGAACTGCTTTCCCAGCTTCTATGAAGAGTCTAGGGCAAGTTGGAAGGAAACTTAACCCCCAGGCTGCTGATATCAAACATAGTAGGTTTCAAGAGGTCCAACTTCAGGATTTGCTGGTGGTGACAATCAAAAGGTAAATTATCCAAGTTCAGTCTTAAGGTATAGGTTTCTGAGTGCCCATGCATCTGCGTCCGTGCCCTGGGCACTACCTTGGTGTAGTTATCTTGTTCCTAAAATTAATAGGCCATTTCTCAGGAAAAATACAGAAATGAGTTATAATTGTGTGACCACTACAAAGACACTGAGAAGCCAATGAGAAAGAATGTAGTATTTGAGGGGATGTATTTGGCCTTCTTTTCGGCCCACTTGGCCTTAAGTGTGGCTCTTTGTTTTACTTCCTGGCCCACTTCTCATATCTTTGATTGCTATTTTGATCAAACAGAGAAGAAAACAAAGGACTTGATCTTCTCTTCCTAAGATCAGGGAAGACATAGAGCAGAAAAAAATTATAAGCTTCTGTGAGCATGAAACACACTTTCATTTTACACAAAAATCGAAAGCTCATTTAATAGCATGTTGGGGTGCTTTCTTTAGGCCAGGTGATTTCATTCAATATTAGTTAGATTTCACCCAATAATAATATTTTCCTTTTTGTGAAATTTTAATAATACTCGTTTATGAAACAATAGTTTTAGATTGTTTTTTTATAATGCTTATAGTTTACAGAGTTTAGTGATTATACATTTCTCTCATAGGTTTAAATTTCAATGCTATTTTCAGTTAACATTGATTTGTGGATTTGAAATACAATGAAGCACAAAGTGATGTTAAAATACTATGAAATAAAAAATACTATGAAGTAATATATATAAAAACACTTGAATTATTCAAAAGAAAGTTATCATTGACATTTAAGGTATTAATGCTGTTATATGTAATTTGTAATGCTGTTAAAAAATTATTCACTGAAAATGAACAGTATTTTCTTTCTGGAGTACATTATAAACATCAACAGATGATTAGTTTCTTACAGCTTACTTTCCAAGACATATATTAAACTACCCTTTACAGTCCAAGAAAAACTGAAATTAAGCACTTGAGTACACAATTACGTTGTATCAACGCTTTTGCAGTTAAGCTATCTGTGAATCTGAACATCATTCCCCAAAGAGTTCAATTTAATGGCAAAAAATGTGATCTAAAATGAATTAATAATTTAAAACCACAGGCCACTAAACCACAGTAGTTATCTTGGTATAGTGTCTATAATTATATTTACAATCTCATGGTGTACTTCAGAGCTACTGAGAACTATAAAAAAGATAAAATAATATTTTCCCTAATAGGGTCACTTTTATCAAAGGTGTTTTCCTTTTATGTTAAGGCAAGATAACTTTTCACTCTTCCTGACTTCAAAGGGAAACACATTATTCCAAATATGTTTTAGAGTTTTAACATAAAATCCTTACACATTAAACCATTAATATACGGTTGGTCAGGAAAATGTCTCATTCCACGCACAATAATGTGTGACTTTAATTAGACCCTGAAAAGTAAAGGATTTAAATTCAAATCCTGTTCAACATTAATTATAGAACTTTTAATATTGTAGCATGTCCTTTACTAAGTTTCTAGGATATGTCCTGTGCAAAATAAAAAAAGGAAATTAGCTTCTAGAGGCCAGGGACAGCTTGTTATGAAATGTTTTAGTACTGATAGGTGGTGTATCATCCTAAAGACTACTCTCAAGATTCAAAGAGGGAAAGTAGAAATCCTTATTTGTTCCAGCATTCACTTTCCACATGGAAAGGGAGGCAGAGACCTGCCCTGAATCTTGACCATTTTTAAAGCATATTTAGCAGGGAGATGATGGATTCCCTTTGCCATGTGTGAGAGTGAAAATACACAGACACATCCCAGATCCTCTCCTGGTCAGTTATGAGGTACTTGGCAGTCTCTTATTTCAACTAGGGAAGTCTTGCTCCCCATCAATCTATCAATCATCAGTCAATCCATCAAGCACTCATTTTTCATATCAGGAGACCCATGAGCTGTACTCTAAGATGGAACACTGAAGGGCAGAAAGCACTGGACAGGGTCCACTGTTCACACTGGCAGGGCAAAAAGCATCGGCCTACGCTCAGTGTTCACACATCCAGTTCTGCCAGTGGCAAGCCATCTACGTGGCCTTCGTCACAATCTTATGGCAACGCGGTTTCGCCCCATTTAGCTCCAGGCATTATTTTCAGAATTAAGTAAGTTATGGAGGGAATGTTTTGGGAACTGCAAAACACAATGGATCTTCAAAAAGTTTGTGAAAAAAAGACCTATTATGAATAAATTATGTGTGGATTTCAAAAATTTTTGACACAAAAATGAACTTATCTTCTGATTCTATTTTTCTAAAAACTTTCTTAGGAAACCTCATATTTAGCTGAAAGTGATATATTGTATGACTTCATTCTGTATGACTACCAAATTTTTGTAACTTCTCAAAGAAAAAGCCTTTTTTTGCATTTTAAAAACAAAAACCATTATAAAACATACTTCAAACTTCAGGTAAATATTAAAAACTCCAATTTTGATAAATATTCAAATAATTTTAAAGTTGTTATATAAATAATAAAATTATTTTATTTGTTTCTTTCTTTAAGATTCATTTATTCATTTGAAAGGCAGAGCTATAGAGAGAGGGAGAGAGAGACAGAGAGTGACAGAAAGATCTTCCATTAACTGGATCATTCCCCAGATGGCCGCAATAGCTGGAGCTGGGCCCATCTGAAGCCAGGAGCCAAGAGCTTCTTCTACCACATGGGTACAGGGGCTAAAGCACTTGGCCCATCTTCCACTGTTTTCACAGGCACATCAGCAGGTAGCTGGATTGGAAGTGGAGCAGCCGGGACTCAATCAGGCACTCATATGGGATACCAGCACTGCAGGCAGTGATTCTACCCACTACACCACAGCTCTGGTCCCTAATTTTATTTATTTTTGAATAATCAAATTATGTCACATAATTCAAAATCTAAAAGATATTCAGTGAAAAGTCTCCCAGTAATTCTTGTCCCCTGTCAAACCCAGTCTACAAAATCAGTAGATGTTACTAATTTCTTTATTTTATTTTCTTGGGATATTTTATGCTTATATAAGTGCATATGCTTCTACTATTTTTATCTTTGTTTATTTCATATAAATTGCATGTTATAGTATTATTCTGCACCTTGTTTTTTTCACTTAGCAAGAATCACTTCATAATATTACATGAAGTGTTTTCTCCTTTTTAAAAATTTGTAGGATATGCCATTCACGAATGTATAATAATTTTAGCTTCATTTACCTGTAATTTATCTCAGCCAAAAATTTAGGCAATCACTTTAAGTCTCCAGAAGTCAACAAGAAACAACTCATCAGTTAGTATTTTGCAATTTATTTTAAAAAAAAATTATTTGAGAGACAGAGAGAGACATCAAGAGAAAAAACTGAGAACAGGAGAGTTTCTTTTTTTTTAAGATTTATTTATTTGACAGTCAGAGTTACACAGAGAGAGAAGGAGAGGGAGAGAGAGAGAGAGAGAGAGAGAGAAAGAGAGAGAGAGAGAGATCGGTCTTCCATCTGCTGGTTCAATCCCCAATTGGCCACAACAGCCGGAGCCGATCCGAAGCCAGGAGCCAGGAGCTTCTTCCGGGTCTCCCATCCAGGTGCTGGGGCCCAAGGACTTGGGCCATCTTCTACTGCTTTCCCAGGCCATAGCAGAGAGCTGGATCAGAAGTGGAGCATCTGGAACTTGAACTGGCGCCCATATGGGATGCTAGCACTGCAGGTGGTGCTTTACCTGCTACACTACAGTGCCAACCCCAGGAGAGTTTCCAACTGCTATTTCACTCCCCGAATAGCTACAAAGGCTGGCACTAGGCCAGGACTGAAACCAAGAACTGGAAACTCGATCCACGTCTTGAGCCAGAGCCAGATATAAAATTGAGGCACTCCAATGTAGGATGCTGTCATCTTAACCAGCGTCTGAACTGCCAGGCTAAACCCCTGAGATTTGATGTTAGAATAAGGAATGACAGAGTCCAGAGTGTACCATTTGTGTTTCAGTGCTAGATTACTTTCTGGCGTTTCTTAAGATGATTCTATGTTTTTCCAAATCCTATATCCTGAGATAAAAATCTGAGACTCTGGGAAAATAAGAAATGCATTATAATTATCCTTCAAATATGAGAGATTTGAAGGAATCCACTGATGTGAATCAAAAACAAGAGTGAAAAGCAGTGTGTGGGGCTGGTGCTGCGGCATAGCAGATAAAGCCACCACCTGCAGTGCTGGTATCCCTTATGGGCGATGGTTCAAGTCCTGGCTGCTCCACTTCTGATCCAGCTCTCTGCTATGGCCTGGGAAAGCAGTAGAAGATGGCCCAAGTCCTTGGGCCCCAGCACCTGGATGGGAGACCCGGAAGAAGCTCCTGGCTCCTGGCTTTGGATCAGCGAAGCTCTGGCCATTGCAGCCAATTGGGGAGTAAACCAACAGATGGAAGACCTTTCTCTCTCTGCCTCTCCTCTCTCTGTGTAAATCTGACTTTCTAACAAATAAATAAATCTTTAAAAAAAGAAAAAAAGAAAAGAAAAGCATTGAGTGCCTCAGTGATGGTTTACCCATTCTGAAGCCTGGATCTCTGACCTCACCAATCCTCAAAGGGGAGAAAATGAACATTAAGTAATTGAACAAAAATTATAACACTCAGGTAATAAAATTTACACACTGTGCTCATAAGAGAGACCCAGCAGTCAAAACCAATCTAGTCCTTAATGGATATTTCTAACTCATTTCAAGGCCAAAGCTGATTTGAAGCAGCAAATTAGGAAGGGAAAGAAAGTCTGGCTAAGGATATTTCCTCTATTAATAAGAAATGACAGAATAGGGGAAAAAGAAGAGACAGAAATATCTTAAAAATAAAGCAAAAACTCAAAAAGACGGGCTCTCTCTCTGCCTCTCCTTCTCTCTCTGTATAACTCTGACATTCAAATAAATAAATAAATCTTTTAAAAATAAAAAAAGATTAGTTGTGACTTTAAAAAAGCAACAATTGTCTCAAAGTTGTCAAGCTTTTCTGAGATGAAAAGTATTTGGCACTGGGCATTACTCAGCATTTATTTTTATAAAATAAAGAATTGAATGAAGAAGATCATGATGTTGGGGGAAAAGCATTCTATGTAACAAGTGAATAAAATAAAATTATGAGTATTTCAAAATTAGCTATTTCATCTTTCTCTCTTCCCATCTTTTTATATTTTCCTGAATGTATAATAGTTACTATTTGCAATGCTACACATATTACATCTAATATATACTCTATATACATATATTACATATGTAATGTTTCTAGTAAATCAACACATTACAACTGCTTTTTACTAACAGAGATGTGTAATCAACTATTTTTACTAATAGAGATGTGTGATCAGCTAACTCATGCATAATTGCAGCAACACTTCTGTACCTAAAGATATCCTATTGACAGCAGCCACATATTGTTACATTCATGGCCATATCCTAAAGCACTAGAGTCATGCTCTTACTTGTTTATCACACGCAGCTTGAAAGAGGTAATATATATCAGTCAGGATGCTTTCAGTTGCAAGTAGTAATAACCAACCATTGACAGTATGGATTTTCGGCAAAGCAATATTAGGGCTCCATGCTCATCATCATTATTATCAACATATTTTCTCAGCTTTCTCTTCTCTTTGGTCAGCTTTAGCCTTCAGGA
This sequence comes from Lepus europaeus, assembly GCF_033115175.1. Classification (NCBI taxonomy): domain Eukaryota; kingdom Metazoa; phylum Chordata; class Mammalia; order Lagomorpha; family Leporidae; genus Lepus; species Lepus europaeus. The sequence goes on along the minus strand of NC_084828.1, from coordinate 99,026,720 downwards.
TGGCTAGTCTCATTACCTCAAGGTGGTTACCAATAGTAGCCAGGGCAACAGGATTAATTGTTTATATTTAAGATGAGTGTGGTTTTGTGTGTGTGTGTGTGTGTATGTGTGGGGGTGGGGAGGTGGGGAGAGAAACAGACAGAAAGAAGGAAACTACTCCTGCCTATCTTTTAAGAGACAGGAAGCTTCCTTCTCCTAAGTCCCAAGCAAAATTTTATTCAAGTTTTATTGACAAAAATTGTCTTAGGACCTTTTCTATGCAAACTTCTTTTAAGTATAATAAGACTACAGTTAGTCGTCAAGACATTGGGGTAGAATGACTTTTGAGAAGTCAACCATATGTTTGTTAGATAATATTCTGATTTTACAGATTTCTTCATTTTACTTATCCCATAAGGAGTAAGTAAATTGCCCAAGGCAAATGAGTCATTGAGCTGACCGAAATGATATTTTTCATCACTATGTTTATCATTTATTTTAACTGTTATTATTACCAAACTAGTGGTAAATAACCAATATTTGTGTTGCATAATAGAGCACAATATAAGGGGGAAATACTTACAGATAGGTAGATCCAAATGTATAGTTGAGAAAGAGGTCAGAAAGTGGCATAAATCAGTGGCACTTATCTAATACAAGGATTTGGAAAATTTGGAATATTCTGTAGAAAAATAAAAGTGACATCCTATGTTTTCCTAAATTCAAAAATAAATTTCAGGGGCCGGCGCCATGGCTCACTTGGTTAATCCTCTGCCTGCAGCGCCGGCATCCTGTATGGGCACCAGTTCTAGTCCCAGCTGCTCCTCCTCCAGTCCATCTCTCTGCTGTGGCCCGGGAGGACAGTGGAGGATGGCCCAAGTGCTTGGGCCCTGCACCCACATGGGAGACCAGGAGGAAGCACCTGGCTCCTGGTTTCGGATCGGTGCAGCACCAGCCATAGTGGCCATTTGGGGGGTGAACCAATGGAAAGAAGACCTTTCTCTCTGTCTCTCTCTCTCTCACTGTCTGGAACTCTACCTGTCAAATAAAAATAAATAAATAAGTTTCAAGTAGTTTGTGTAAAATATAAAAATAAAGCTACAAAAAGTTAGAATTAATTTTAAGTAGTAATTATTCTGCTCTCTCTGAGTAAAATATTAGGGAGTAACATTTATAAAAGTACTGACATTTATATTAGAAACAAAGGAAAAAACTTATTTTCCACTATAAAAATGTAAAGCCGTGTCATTCATTTTTAAAACGTTATAATAAAAGACCTGCAATAAGTGAAAAATGATAATGGATTTTTGCCTTAATATATAAAGAGTTCTCATAATTCAATAAGAAAAAGATAAACGTACTAGAAGATAACCCCCCAAAAATAAGAAAAGATGATTAACTAGAAAATACATTCCAATCTCAGCAAATATAGAAGAAAAATATTCAAACTTATCAGCAATATAAAAGTCCTAATGAAAACAAATATACATTTCATTTTAAAAATAAATTTAGCCAAAACAAATAAAATACTTTGTCTTGTTTAAAATGTTCAGTGCAGATGTGTAAGGGATCACCATGCCATTTTTAAAAATAAACTGAGGCTCAAATGAGGTTATGAACCAAGCTAGAATAATGAAGCTAAGTAATGCCATAGTCACATTTCATATCAGTCTGGTACATTCAGAAGTTCATAGTCTTCATGACTCTTTGCATGCTGCTTCTCAGGCAAGACAGACCAATGAAGTAATGAACTAATTAAAAGTAATCAGTCTGGAAAATCAGCCTTAAGTTTTTGAAGAATAGCCCATGATTAGCTTATTTGCAAAATCTTAGTCTGTATTTTTGCATTAATTATCCCGATAATTTGATTTCTTTTTATTTATTTATTTGACAGGTAGAGTTACAGACAGTGAGAGGTGGAGACAGAGAAAGGTCTTATCACTTTACCAAGTGCGCTGGCATTGGTACTGCCTCCTTGGTAAGATTGAGTTGAAATCCCCTGGCACATTTCTAGTTCCACCATTGGAGGTAAGTCCGAGTGAGCATGTGCCAACCTATATATCTCCTCCCTCTCTTATTCCCACAACCGATCAAAAAGATAGGGTAGGTGTCGAAGAGATTTCACAAATAAGACCAGTGTAAGCAAATAATGAAGGATAGAATTAAAAGGGAGAGAATGATCCTGCGGGGGAAGCAGGACACACAGCAGACTCAGAATGGCAAATGCCCAAAACAGTACTCCTGCCTCAGAATCAACCCTTGGGACATTCGGATCTGACTAAAAGGTCCATGAGAGTCTCACAGGCATGGAAAGCCATGACATGGTGGCAAAAAACAATCTAAATGAAAGATCCTGGTGAACAAGACCCCAGCAGAAGGAACAGGCCATCAAGGAGAGAGGCACCTTTCTCCGAAGGGAGGAAGGAACCTCCACTGTGATACAGCCTTGACTAAACAAGTTCAGAGTCGGTGAACTCAAGGGGCTTCCATAGCCTAGACAGCTCATAGCAAGAGTCTTGGGTGATTGCTGACGTCATAAATAAGAGTGCCAATTGTTAAATCAACAACGGGAGTCACTGGGTACATGCTCCGCACATAGGATCTCTGTCCTTAATGTGTTTTACTATGAAACGTAAAAACACTACTAGTCGAACAGTACCCTATACCTTGTGCGGTTGTGTGAGTGCAACCTGTTGAAATCCTTGCTTAGTATATACTAAGTTGATCTTCAGTATATGAAGGATGGGAGAGGGAGAGGGAGAGGGGAGGGCCATGGGAGGGAGGGAGGTTGGGGGCGGGGAGCCACACAATACAAAAGTTGCACTTTGGGCCGGCGCCGTGGCTCACTAGGCTAATCCTCCCCCTTGCAGCGCCGGCACCCTGGGTTCTAGTCCTGGTCGGGGCACCGATCCTGTCCTGGTTGCCCCTCTTCCAGGCCAGCTCTCTGCTATGGCCAGGGAGTGCAGTGGAGGATGGCCCAAGTGCTTGGGCCCTGCACCCGCATGGGAGACCAGGAGAAGCACCTGGCTCCTGCCATTGGATCAGTGCGATGCGCAGGTCGCAGCGCCAGCCGCGGCGGCCATTGGAGGGTGAACCAACGGCAAAAGGAAGACCTTTCTCTCTGTCTCTCTCTCACTGTCCACTCTGCCTGTCAAAAATAAAAAAATAAAAAGTTGCACTTTGTAAATTCACATTTATGAAATTAAAAAAAAAAAGAGAGAGAAAGGTCTTCCTTTCGTTGGTTCACTCCCCAAATGGCTGCAACGACTGGAGCTAAGAGCAACGATCCAAAGCCAGGAGCCAGGTGCTTCTTCCTGGTCTCCTGTACAGGTGCAGGAGCCCAAGCACTTGGGCCATCCTCCACTGCCTTCCTGGGCCACAGCAGAGAGCTGGACTGGAAGAGGAGCAACTGGTTCTAGAACTGGTGCCCAAGTGGAGGATTAACCTAGTGTGCCACAGTGCCAGCCCCCTGATAATTTGATTTCTTTTCTTTCTTTTATATTTAGGCTTGTTGCTATTCCCAAACTCTTAGAACTGGCAGGAAGTTGTGCCTCTACCATGCCAACCGAGCTGAGGCATAAACTTGATAAAGGATTGAATGTCTCACTTTCATGCAGGTGCTAGAGTTTATACAGACTCCTAGGGAATAACAACACTTTGATTATCGGCTTCCATTCAATTTCCTGTTCACATCACCCTTACCAATATCAAAACAAGACATCTAAGAGGCTTCAGTTAGTTAAGTATTTTATAAACAAAGGATTAACATATCATGGTCTTAGTAGTCAGCTGACCTCAAATTCTGTGTTGTATCTTTTTAAGGTTTTTTGAAAAAGTTCTGTATCTAATAAATTTCAACTTGCAAATTTTAGAAGATATTTCTTTTGAAAGCATCCATCTTAAGACTATGTAATTATTGGCCAGCGCCGTGGCTTAACAGGCTAATCCTCCACCTTGCGGCGCCGGCACACCGGGTTCTAGTCCCGGTTGGGGTGCCGGATTCTGTCCCAGTTGCCCCTCTTCCAGGCCAGCTCTCTGCTATGGCCCGGGAAGGCAGTGGAGGATGGCCCAAGTCCTTGGGCCCTACACCCGCATGGGAGACCAGGAGAAGCACCTGGCTCCTGGCTTCAGATCAGCGAGATACACCGGCCGCAGCGGCCATTGGAGGGTGAACCAACGGCAAAAAGGAAGACCTTTCTCTCTGTCTCTCTCTCTCACTATCCACTCTGCCTGTCAAAAAAAAAAAAAAAAAAAAAAGACTATGTAATTACATGCTGAAAACATCAGAAAGAATAATATTGAATACATAAGTAGTATTTTTTATGAAGTGCTCCAGGAGAAAAGATGACACTGAAATGGCTGTGGACAGATCAGAAAATGATCTTACAGCAGCATCATTTTCAGAATAATTTCTAGTTCTTCTGAGTTGTGTTGCTTGATATCATTTTTGAGTGCCAGTTTTAAAGTACTGAAGGTTTGTTACCTTTGTTTGAAAGATTCCTCCCAAAAAGGAAGAAAATTCAAAGTAGGATTCAGAGTAGAGAGGAGAAAAAGAGGTGTGTCTCCCTTTCCCATCCCTCTATACTTATCCTAGACACCATTATTCTCACTTCACACATACACAACAGTAACTCCTTTATAATTTTATTTGTATCAGTGCCTTGTACTATCAAGATGCTCTTTTATTTATTTATTTTTTTTTTTTTTGAAGGCAGAGTGGACAGTGAGAGAGACAGAGAGAAAGGTCTTCCTTTTGCCGTTGGTTCACCCTCCAATGGCCGCCGTGGTAGCACGCTGCGGCCGGCGCACCGCGCTGTTTCAATGGCAGGAGCCAGGTGCTTCTCCTGGTCTCCCATGTGGTGCAGGGCCCAAGGACTTGGGCCATCCTCCACTGCACTCCCTGGCCACAGCAGAGAGCTGGCCTGGAAGAGGGGCAACCGGGACAGGATCGATGCCCCGACCGGGACTAGAACCCGGTGTGCCGGCGCCGCAAGGCGGAGGATTAGCCTAGTGAGCCGCGGGCGCCGGCTTCAAGATGCTCTTTTAAACACTCCCTTTCTTTATGGACAAACGTTATGTCAGAACAAGATGAAGAAGGATCTTAACAAAAACTGTTGAGCACACTTTGTCCCAGGATTGGGTTAAATTGCCATTTGAGTAGTATAATTCCCTGGCAATTGTCTTAAAAAGTCATGTTTACATTGAAATTTGATAACATGGTTTCAAAGCTTTCTTTATCTTTTTCAATAGAATCTACAGTTGAAGTTGATTTTCAACAGTGTTTTAACACCACGCCATTGAAGGAGCAGTGCTTCATCAATGACTTTTTTGCTCAGCCTTTCAAGACCTCATCACCTGATACATCCTAGGAAACTTGTAATCATAACTAAGCAAAAGAAAATAATTAACAAGAATTCATCTTAGATGATTCGGAACTTTGGACTTCAAAAGCCTCTGAAAATAAAAACTTTTCACCTGTTCTTAAGCCAAGAGGTCAAGTATTCATTGACCAATAAAGACCACTGCCCCCATCGACTAGAAAACACCCTTTGAAATCCAATTAACTCTTGTACAAGAGAGCCTTCATTTTCTATTTTATCAGAAAGTTAAATTTGCCATTCTATACTCCAATAAAGTTAAGTTGTTTAGATCTGATAATTCTAAGATGTTCTGTATGTATCTTAATTTGTAAGTTTTTAATGCTAAAGCTCAAGCCTGTTCAGATATAACAGGAGTGCTGGAAACGAGGTACAAAAATGCTGGAATTCAAATTAACCAATAAATATATTTTAATATATATCAGCAGGACTCTAGAGGATTCCATTAATGTTGAAAAATAGAAAGGATTTAGGTTAATTTGGTAAGAAGGCAGGTCAGAACGTTTACAACAGTGGTATAGAATTGTATAGAGATGCAAAATTTTTCAAGAGAGCAGAATTTTTTCAAAAACGCTGACTCCGGCTGTCACAGCCCTGCCTTGGCTAAATCCAGTGGAGAGATAGGAGGACTTTCTAATTTGCTTTCCCTCTATTTTAATAATAGCTGTGCATAAGTAATTTATGAAAGGCCAACCAGGCAGTGGGCAACAGAAAATTAAACTCATTTTATCTGAAAGCAGGTGGATTTCTATATATCATTAGCATGCATAGAATTCTCACAATGTTATTTCTCATACTGATGGAATGTAACCAAATAATATATGAGTTTTTTGCTTATGCACGAGTGAAATTTTTAGATAAAAGTGCCAGCCCCAATGGCAATTTTCTGCAAAACGAAAACTAATTCTGCGAAGCTTCTTATTACTGGAAAGACTCATTTGGCTTGCATTAGAGACTGACATAAGTGACTTTAGGATTTTACTAACAGATTAGATGAGATGTGCCACATACTGTAATATCATTAGAGAATGTAACAGCACTGGAACGCTTTGGGGCACTTATTAAGGGTGCCAGTACAAGTAAATTGTTTTCCTTTATGACACAAGCTTTTGAAATTTTTTCTGTGATTAGAATGCGTTATTTTTATGAATTTTTTCTTGACATTTAAAGCAACTTTTATTTTATACTTCCCAAAATTGCACACAAATTATGTTTTGCATGATTCAGCTCAGTGTTACTAAATGCATTATCTATGCCTTATTTCATGAATATCACCTAGGCAGACGGTAGATATGTATTAAGAAAACAGCTTGCACAATACTAAAGTCAGAATTCTTCTAACAGAATATTATCCTAACTTCCAGCAAAGACTAATCTTAGTGGGCTCTGAGGAATTTCTACTATTAGTATCCTTACTCACTTAATGTTTGTGTGGATTCTACTCTCAACTTCTAACAAAATTTAAAATTGGATCGTTAAAAATTGTGATTATAATATGAAAACTTCCATTGTTCTGTTTAAATACCATCCTAAAATTCATTCTAGTCTATGGAATACTATCATTCTTTTTTGTTTTGATGGATCTTCCCTTATCAAAAATTATGTATCAAGCAAAAATATTTCTTGCTAAGGTAGGCAAAAATAGAGTGAAGATGGAAATGCTTATCACTTTATAAAATGAACTAAGGGAAAAGTTGGGAGTATTTGGAGGATGACTTTGTGCTAATATTTTTCCTTTTCTATCTTTTTACCTCTTCCTAGATTTAGTGAAGGTTGGGATTTTTTGTTTTGTTTTGTTTTGTTTTGTTTTTAAAGTCCTTTTACAATTCATCATTGCAAAGGAAATGGATGAGAAAATGAACACACAAAATTACTTAGAGAACAGCAGCCCAGGAATGCGTTTTGGAAGGTGATGCTCAGTGTCTCCACCTATGGAGCGGTGAGGTTAACTTACAGCTGTGGAGTCAGATGGGAGATTGAATTCCAGTTCTGCCATTTTACCACCATTTGCCATTAGACAAACGACTTCTGCCTTTGAATTTTTCCCCCTCACTTATAAAGTGGGATGATGATAACTCTGCTTCAAAGGCTGTCTGTGATGATCATATGCAACTAAATTGCCTTACAATTCACATTCTATCTCTACAGTCAAAGAGGATGCACCTGGAAACACTGGGAAGTCTAACAGGTTAAAAAAATTTTTAGATCAATTCTGGCAGATGTCAGATTTCTCTCAGCAAAACTGGTGATGATGCTAGTTATGAAATAGAATGTGGAAAGGATCAATGAGACAGTCCTCCCTGAAGGATTATGACCCTTCAGTCCAGGAATGAACCAGGTCAGTCATCTTTATGCCAAAAAATCACTTCTTTGGGACAGTGTTGTGGTGCAGGGGGTAAGCTTCCACTTGACGTGCTGCCGTCACATATTGGAGTACCAGGTCAAGTCCCAGATGCTCTGGGCCCCTGCCACCTATGTGAGACACCAGGATATAGTTCCTGGCTCCTGGCTTCTGGCTTCAGCCTGACCCAGCCCTGTCTCTTGTGGCTGTTTGTGGTATGAACCAGTAGATGGTAGCTTGCTCTTGCTTGCTCACTCTCTCTTTCAAATAAATAAATCAATAAATTTTCAAAACACATCTCAGAACTTGGCTTGGCAGAGTTACTCACAGTCTTCTGTGTGTACCTAATGGTATTTTGATTAGTGAATCTTATCACATCACTTTGGTATTATTTATTCAAACATCCTCCTTCTTGAACTATTTGAAGAAGGAGACTGTCTTTCCAATTGCAATTCCAGCGACCTGAACACCGACAATACATAGAATCACTAAACTGAAAGTCTTAAGCTTTCTATGAACTCAAAACAAAAAATTTGAGATTGGAAAAAAAGTTTTTTAGTACCAAATAGAAAATAAATGTGTTAATTAAATTTCCACAAACTATCCCATTGTCTTCTTCATTACCTGGGAAGTTTAATATTCATAAAAATTTCACTACATGAAAAATGAAAGATATATTTTCTCATCACAATGATTTCTGAGAATATCATGATTACCAAGAAACTATAGTCAATCTAAAATGAATTAAACACAGCCAAATAACTTTGAATGTAAAAGTATTAACATGCCTTCAAATTACTTTTATCAAAAAAATAGAGAGCTAATATGAGATAACCATGCATTTTGAGTGATATAAAGTAGGGTAGGGTCTGCAAAAGTGGGAGCTCCTGGGCCCTCAGAGGTCTTAGCCTGATAACAGAGAGCCAGAATTTAAAGAGGCTGACTGAAGCATGGTGAGACTAATCAAGAAAAGCTTCTTAGTGGAGGTTTCCCTGATCTTCACTATAAAGGTGGAGAGAGAGAGATGGTTTGGAGAAGGGGAGTTATACCTCACCAGAACTAATCTTATAAGGAGGCAAAGTCAGAGACTGCTAGTATTTACCAAGATGCCAGACAGATCCCTGGACTCACCGCACTCTCACTCCCCCAAAACTTTCCCAGTATGCTTTTTGAGTCCTCACGTTTTACCCATAAAGAATAATTTTATTACCTGAAGCAATCTGGTTAAGAGATATAACTCTTTATATACATAGCTTATTTAAACCATATTATGAGTTTAAAATTTCCTTTCTTAGGGTAATGTTTGATAGGAAAAATCGGGGGGTAAGGAAGTAGGACTAGAGAGAAGTCTTCAGCCCAAATATCAGGTCAGCAGTATACTGGAGACTTCATATGAGACAGCTGGAGCTCTTGGTTAGAACCCAAGATCAACACAGGCAGTCCTGAACCACTTAACTGAAAGAGTGTGAGTTGTATGAATACTCATTATGGGAATCACTGAGGACTCATAAGTTCTGGAGGCACCTGGTCAAATAGGATAGAGAATTACATGAGACTGAAAAAGGAATATAGAAATACACTCAAAAAGTTTGTGAAAACATGAAAACTATGAAGAAACTAATGGCTTTCAAAATTTTTTTTCACCAAAATAAATTTATCTCTTAATTCCATGTTTCATTAACTTCTTGAAGCCACTTTGTAGATAATAGACAGCAGTAGCCATATTCTTGCTACTGAAAAAATAGATCAATTTCATACAGATGCTAAAGACAAGACAATGGGTCTTAACATATCTCTAGCTGGTTGTTTTATATACTGAATTTGCAAATTTACCTATATGTCCCCAGAAATAGAAGGACTAGAAGAGTCCAAAGGAGAAAGCCAGCAATGATTAATGGCCACTCTGAAATATCTTGCAAGTATAACCTTTAAGGTTAACAGTATTTATGATTTTAATCCAACAGCTTGGGAAACACTCTAAGAAGGCACCATATTTTTAAAGACAACTTAATTCAAGTTAACAAATAGAACATACACTATAATGGCAGCAGACTGGCAGACAAAGAATAGCAAGAATATTTGTAACTCTTATGTATCTCAGAAAACTCAGGGGAGTCATGGAAAAACTCCAGACTCACTGTTTGGGGTTGAGTAGACTGGGAATTCATAGCAAATCTTTGAGGTCATAACCGTATTTCCTACTGAGACCTAAATTTATTTTATCCTTACTTTAGAACGGAAATCTATGCAGTACTTGAAAGAAGAGCAGTGCTTGATAACCTCATTGTTTTATATTATTTTATCTATCCCGATTTTCTATGGGTAAAACAGTTGGCATCCAAGATACTTTCAATGTGTTCCCCCATCATTCAGGTTCTTAATCCGTTTTCCTTGTTCTCACCATACAATGCTAAATCTCGTACCTCCTAATATTCAGACAATTTCAGTTCAATCAAACTGAGGAAAGCATGGAATTCTTATGCTACAGTTTGTCTCTATCTTCTAATTTGGGGAGGAGTGTAATTATTGATCTTCAAAAGACCTTTAGGACTGTTATAAAAATGAGTTACCATTTATTTTAGGAAGATTCATCAAGGGTCTTATTTAAGATAAACAATTTCATCCTTTCAATTTGAGGGAATGAAATATTTTTCTCAAAATACGAATGCCGGAAGGGTTTCTCACATTGATTCATTGCTTATAGATAAAAACAGCTTAAGCTGATTTTTTCTTGTTTATAGACTAAGGGTAAAATGTTCCACCAAAATAGGTAATGACATTTTTGTGTCCACAAATGTGCATGTAAGTCCAATTATGTATTTGTTGTCACTTAAACATCACCACCATTATTGAAACAGAAGTGCCAGTACTAATTCTTGCTGTCACATTTTCCAAAAATGAAAATAAGGCTTTTAAGTAAAATGCTAAGGTTTTCAATGTGAATTATTCATTCTTTGCATGGCCTTAGCAGAACACCCTTAGCAAAATAGCTAAACAAAAGCCTACCAGGGTTCTGGTTTCTAATCTGGTTAAGAAATACATTATAGGATTTTCTTTTAACTTCACAGTTAATGGAAAAGTTTTCCTTTCCTGAAACTCAGCAAAGAGTTCAAGAAAGCTTCTCTAACTGCCACAGCCTCCATCTAATTGAAGTACCATGAGCAGACCTTGAAAACAGTGGCATTAGTCACACAGCTAAACAAACTACCTTTGATGGTACAAGCCAACCAATCAGAGCCATTCCCCAGATGATCTTTGCAGGAATAGCAATCCATTAATAATAACTGAAGCAATGATCTTTCATGCCACCTCTCTTTCATGCAAGACCACTCCACTGGTAATCTCTTAGGGGAACTATTAGCTACTTCAGTGTCCTTCAGAGAGGGCACTCTGCCTATTCTAACATTTATTTCCACTGTAACATTTTTTTCTCTTTCACAGAAGTGCCTTTTAGAAATTAAAATAATTCTTACTGTGGCTCTAGCAAGTTGATAGATGGCAAAGAAAAGAAGAAATGAGTGGGAGAATAAATGAATTGAGAAGAAAAACAACTTCTCCCCTCACACTTTCTTCTGAATTTCAAAGTCATCAAAGATAACTAATTCACTAAATTATAAGATCTAATTGTGGTTCATCTTCACTACCTTTTGTCAGTAAGGACACTAAATCTATGTGTATCTAAATAATTCAAACTAAATATAAGCAACGTTTTACAGAATTTTCTCACCCTCACCCCAATCTTAATACATAAATGCTAGAAGAGAGAGAGTATGAGAGACTAATCAGAGGGGAATCCAAGCTGTACCCCTAGCTTCCTACAATACCATGAGCTCTAGACTAGAGTCCGCTGCCAAGTGCTTTGTATTGAATAGGTGCTTAACAAATGTTTTGCAAGCAAATTCTTTGCATGAGGATCCAAATCAGACATGAAATCAGCCACTATAATACTCAATATTCTATAGCCTGCACAGTAGCTGCCTTTATCATTTTCAATATTGCCATAAACGTCACCACTACTTTATTTTGATTCTTTGTTTTATATTTACCAACTTTTTTAAAAAAGATTTATTTATTTATTTGAAAGTCAGAGTTACACAGAGAGAGGAGAGAGAGAGAGAGAGAGCGCTTCCGTCCGATGGTTCACTCCCCAATTGGCTGCAACAGCCGGAGCTGTGCCTATCCAAAGCCAGGAGCCAGGAGATTCTTCTGGGTCTCCCACAAGGGCACAGGGGCCCAAGGTCTTGGACCATCTTCTTCTGCTTTCCCAGGCCACAGCAGAGAGCTGGATCTGTAGTGGAGAAGTCGGGTCTCAAACCAGTGCCCATATGGGGTGTCGGCACTGCAGGCAGGGTCTTTACCCACTACGCCACAGCACTGGCCCCCTATACTTAACCAACTTCTACCAGGATCTTGGTATATTTTCCAGAGTATAGCTAGATCAACTACCACAAACTCTAGGCAAAAGAGGTGATAATTTGGTAAATATTTCCCATTAGGTACAGAATACCTCATGTGGCAAAATTTTTGCCACACTCTTACCCTCAAACCTGCTGGCTAACCGATTGACTTTACAAGAGACAAACAAAAATTTCAGCAAGGTTCCAAAATATTTTGATAGTTACAAACTTTCCACAACACTAAGACTTCTAACGTGGTGAATAAATAATCAAAGAATATTAGGAAAGTACCAATGATTCGCAATTTTATTATTAAATTTATCCATACCCAAAGTCTGGCTTGAGTGACTGGATTGTGTAATAGGATGAAAATTTGATACAGTAACAAGATTTATCCCTTCCAAGAATCTTACTTTACCCAGTAACTCTCCTCACTTAGAACTATGCATTATTTCGAAATAGAAGAATGTAGATTACAGAGGCATTCAGTTCTTGTTTTCTGATAACCCTAACAAGCTCCTAGAACTCATAAGTTTTTAGAAAACACTGTCATTATGGAGATTCTTAAATAAATACAAAAGAAGAGAGACTAACATGTTTTTTTTTTAAATCATTTATTTCATTTATTTGAAAGGCAGAGGGAAGAGAGAGGGAGAGACACACACACACACACAGAGAGAGAGAGAGAGAGAGAGAGAGAGAGAGAGAAATTTCTCACCTGCTGGCTCACTCCTCAAATGCCCACAGTCACCAGGGCTAGGCCAGGCTAAGCCAGCAACTGGGAATGTAATTCCCATCTTCACATGTGTGGCAGTTTTCCACCACTTAAACCATCATCTTCTGCCTCCCAAGTGCACATTAGCAGGAAGCTGGATGCAGGAGCAGAACTGGGACTCTAACCCAAACACTCTGATAGGGATGAGGGTGTCCCAAGCTGTGTCTTAAATGCTAAACTAAACGTCCACCATGGGGCCGGCTCCGTGGCACAGTAGGTTAATCCTCTGTCTGTGGAGCTGGCATCCCATTTGGGCACAGGTTCTAGTTCCGGCTGCCCCTCTTCCAATCCAACTCCCTGGTATGGCCTGGGAAAGCAGTAGAAGATGACCCAAGGCCTTGGGCCCCTGCACCCGCATGGGAGACCAGGAGGAAGCACCTGGCTCCTGGCTTCAGATCGGCACAGCTCTGGCCATTGAGGCTACCTGGGGAGTAAACCAACAGAAGGAAGACTTTCTCTGTCTCTCCCTCTCACTGTCTGTAATTCTACCTCTCAAATAAATAAATAAAATATTTAAAAGAAATAAAAATTTAAAAATAAACGTTCAGCATGCACCCAGTGTTAATTATTAACTCTAAGTCAATCTTGATTCATTTATACCTAACAATCTCTTCCCTTCCCCTAAAGTTTTAAAAGCAAATCCCAGCAATTACATTATTTCACCTGCAAATATTCCATACAACATATGTCTACAAAAGATAAAAACTTCTTTTGAAACTCCTTCTTTCTATACAAGCTTGTTGTATACAGTGTATTCACTGGAAAAGACTCATTCTTAAAAGTATGGCCACAATATTTTTATCACACTTTAAAACATTAAACAATAATTCCTGAATGTTATCAAATATCATCAGTCATATTCACTGACCGCTTTATAATGAAACTCAGGTTTTTACCAGTAATATGTGAGTTTAAAGTGTTTCAAGAATCTAGTCTCTGAAGAATTCAAGACATGAAGTTCATCCATTAAAGAAAGATTGGAGAGACATACTGTCTCACCCCAAAGGCTAAATAAAGAGAGGCCTTCTAGACTAAGGAAAGCAGAAGAGTGGAGGAGGAAAGCTATAGTGTTAGATGTTTAAGAGGCACTGGAAAATGGGTCCTGCCCCCAACTCTTGGAACCAAGCCCCAGAGCTCTTGGTGAGTGTGTTAGTCTGCTCTGGCTGCTATGACAAAGCACCATCAACTGTGTGTCTTAAATAACAGATATTTATTTTCTCACACTTCTAGAGTCTGGGCTGTCCAAGATCAAAATGCCAGCTGAGGGGCTGGCGCTCTGGCGCAGTAGGTTAACACCCTGGCCTGAAGCACTGGCATCCCATATGGGCCCCAGTTCAAGACCTGGCTGCTCCACTTCCAATCCAGCTCTCTGCTATGGCCTGGGAAAGCAGTAGAAGATAGCCCAAGTCCTTGGGCCCCAGCACCTGGATGGTAGACCCAGAAGAAGCTCTTGGCTCCTGGCTTTGGATCAGCGAAGCTCTGGCCATTGCAGCCAATTGAGGAGTAAACCAACAGATGGAAGACCTTTCTCTCTCTGCCTCTCCTCTCTCTGTGTAACTCTTTCAAATAAATAAATAAAAATAAATCCTTGAAAAAAAAAAAAGCTAGCTGATTTCCTTTCTCTCCCTGGTTTGTAGACTGCTGTCCTCTCATTGTGTCCTCAGATACAGAGGAGAAAATGAGAGATCTCTGGGCTGTCTCTTTGTGTAAGGACACTAATCCCATCAGATCATTTAATTTAATTTTTTTTTTTTTGACAGGCAGAGTGGATAGTGAGAGAGAGAGACAGAGAGAGAAAGGTCTTCCTTTTGCCGTTGGTTCACCCTCCAATGGCCGCTGAAGCCAGCGCATCTCGCTGATCCGAAGCCAGGAGCCAGGTGCTTCTCCTGGTCTCCCATGCGGGTGCAGGGCCCAAGGACTTGGGCCATCCTCCACTGCACTTCCTGAGCCATAGCAGAGAGCTGGCCTTGGAAGAGGGGCAACTGGGATAGAATCCGGTGCCCCAACCGGGACTACAACCCGGTGTGCCGGCACCGCAAGGTGGAGGATTAGCCTGTTAAGCCACAGTGCCGGCCCAGATCACTTAATTTTTTAAAAATTTATTTATTTATCTGAAAGGCAGAGTTACAAAGATGCAGAAGCAGAGTAAGAGAGAGAGAGGTCTTCTATCCTCTGGTTCACTCCCCAAATGGCTGCAACGGCCAGAGCTGAGCCGATCCAAAGCCAGGAGCCAGGAGCGTCTTCCAGGTCTCCCATGTGGGTGCTGGGGCCCAAGGAGTTGGGCCATCTTCTGCTCTCCCAGGCCACAGCAGAGAGCTGGATCAGAAGTGGAGTAGCCAGGACTTGAACGGGCTCCCATATGGGAAGCCAGCACTGCAGGCAGCAGCTTTACTCGCTATGCCGCAGCGCCGGCCCCTCATTTAGCCTTAATTACTTCCTTACTCCAAATATATTCACTCACAGGGGATTGGGCCTTCAACCTAGGAATTTCTGGGAGGGAGACAGGGAGAAGTGCAACATGTATGTTTGGTCCATGGCCATGAATGCTATGCAAACTCTTCAGAATTAACATGCAAGCCTGCATCTTTCATTCACCTCTTGGTGAATGAAAGCTAGAAACAGATATTAATTTAGCCTGTAGAAAAATAAAGTGTTTTTTTTAACACACCTGGGGTTGTGGCCTGTCCATTTATTCTCAATCCATTTGCTGACTCATTTTTCCAGCCTGAGAATTGGGAGTGTGTATTTGTACTGCTATGCATGGCTGCACAGCCTCTTGGAAGAGAGGAAGTGATAGTCAACTGCTTATCTCTCCTGGAAAAGTGTTCTTAGCTACTCATCCCAAAAGAAAAAACTATCACCACTACAAACAGCTCCTTTGAGCTCTATTAAAGAGAAACTTCCAAAGTCTGATTGCTGGGATTAGTTTATTCCTTAGTTTTAAATTTCATACAGGCCGGCGCCACAGGTCAACAGGCTAATCCTCTGCCTAGCGGAGCCGGCACACCGGGTTCTAGTCCCGGTTGGGGCACCGGATTCTGTCCCCGTTGCCCCTCTTTCAGGCCAGCTCTCTGCTATGGCCCGGGAGTGCAGTGGAGGATGGCCCAAGTGCTTGGGCCCTGCACCCGCATGGGAGACCAGGAGAAGCACCTGGCTCCTGCCTTCGGATCAGCGCGGTGCGCTGGCCGCAGTGCGCCTGCCACTGCGGCCATTGGAGGCTGAACCAACGGCAAAGGAAGACCTTTCTCTCTCTCTCTCTCTCTCTCTCACTGTCCACTCTGCCTGTCTTAAAAAAAAAAAAATTCATACAATGCCAAAATAAGAGGTAATGGGAAATAATAATAATAATAATATGAAGAAGAATAGGTATCTTGATGGGTCTCAGATGCCACACTGAACTTTTTGTATGAGCTACCTCATTTACTTTCCATAAAAGCCTCCACAAAGCTCCTGTTATCCCTTTTAGACGAGAAAACCAAATTCATATATCTTGTAAGTAGAAGAGCCAAAAGTTTAATTCAGTCAGATGTCGCTCATTTGGGTACACACACTTTTTAAAATATAATTTTTAAAATTTTTAACTGACACAAAAAATTGTACATATTTATGGAATGCTATGTGATGTTTCAATATGCGTATATATATTATGTAATATCCAATTATGATAAACATATGTACCTCTTCACTTAACATCTCTGTAAAGTAGGAGCATTCATAATCCTCTCTTCTGTGTGATTTTTAGAAAAATGTCCAGTGCATCATCATTATTTATAGTCATCCTACTGTGCAGTAGGATTCCAGAACTTCTCACTCCTATATAACTATAAGTTAGTACCTGTTAATCAACCTTTCCCCATCACTGCCTGCCCCTACGCTTCCAAACACCCGTACTCTGCTTCCCTTTCTTGGTAATTAAAATAAGAATTTTAAAAATTTCTCCTCAGTAATGTCATCCTCAAAGTGACATTCCTTTAAACTTTTAACTCTTCGCATTTTCATCTTCTAGCATCAGTTTAAACTTCACAGTATAGAGTGAGAACAAAAGATGCTTAAATAATAAATTCTTCAGAATTCTAACTCATATAAATGTTCTATTTTTTAAACTACAATAAGCTTTGTATTTATTATCTAAACGCTTTTTCAAGCTACAAGTATAGAATTTGACCTGGTATTCATGACCAGGGTTTCGGTAATTCTAAGTCAGAATTATGAAAGAAAATTATGAGACAATGACTGATAATATTGAAAAAAATCCATATTTACAGGAGATTTTTCAAGTGACTTACTCTGATGTCTATTCATTGGAAGAAAGCTTTTGAAAAGACAAGTATATAAAGAAGTTATCCCACAGCGAACAGAACAAAGCCCATTAATGACAACGATGTGAACATTCAAGGAATTATTAAAAGAACCTTTCACTTTGAGGGAAAATTAATTTCCCTGGAATTTAGTGCAATTGTTGAAGTAAGAAAATCAAGGAGGTAAAGCACCAGACCTTGTGGCCAAAGTTTTGCCTAAAGCCACAGTGCTTGGGAAGAGTCAGCCTTCTGCTTTTCTCCTGCACGTTCTGTCAAGCAGCACCAGAGGCACACACAATAGTGGCTTGTAACATTACTGCTCTAAAAGCATAGATTTTTTTTCCTATCAGAACTTAAAATGATTAATAGGTCTATAGACTTTGATCTCCGTTTTATCTGTACATATTTAAAAGCTCCTATTTCCAGAATTTCAGGAAAAAATAGCTTTATTTTATCTACTTTTTTTTTTCTTTTAAAAAAGATTTATTTATTTGAAAGGCAGAGTTACAGAAAGACAGAGGGGGAAGAAGTGAGAGAGAGAGAGAGAGAGAGAGAGAGAGAGAGAGATTCTCCATCTGCTGATTCACTCCCCAAATGGCACAATGGCCAGGATTGGGCCAGACTGAAGCCAGAAACCAGGAGCATCTTCTGGGTCCTCCCACAGGGGTGCAGGGCCCCAAGCATTTGGGCCATCTTCTGCTGCTCTCCAAGGTGTATCCGCATGGAGCTGGATCAGAAGTGGAGCAGCCACAGGGACTTGAACTGGTGCCCACGTGAGATGCTGGCATTGCAGGCAGTGGCTTATTCAGTTATGCCACAATGCCAGCGCTGTTTTTTCCTTTAAAATATATTGAACTACATACAGTCTTACAGGTAATTTGTACTCATTTATCAGAATCATTTTGCCTGAGGCATAAACGAGACATCTCTGGCTGCCCTTGCCTCAAGTAGCCAGTTTTAACCAGGACAGTAGCTTCCTAGTGATAATTCTACATAGGATGTTCTCTCCCCAAACTAACCAACAAGCCAGGAGAAATAATACTAGAAACCAAGTAAATCAGTCATGTCCCTTAGTCTCAAATTTCATGGTCTCACTTACTTAGGGAGAGATTCCCATTTTCTCTGCTTGTCAATCCATAGTTAAATTGAAACCTTAACCTCCATTGCCCCAGGAAAAAGATACAGAAGAAAAGAGGAGGGAAAAGAAAGAAATTAGATGATTCTTAGTTTTTAAACTTTATAGTGCTTGGATCTTCTCAATTTAAGTGGGAATTTAGGAAATTTCCAGGGCTAATTGACTACTGGGACACTACTTTAGTGAGTGAATTGTCTAATGTTCTCCCTATATCAGAGAGACTTTGCTAATTCAGAAGAGATGATGGCCTTTCGGGCCACAGTAGTGAGTCAAGTTTGGCGTGGAGTATGCATGAGATTTGTACTTCTCCTTGGAGTTCAGATGAAAACATGGGCATTCCGACTCAGGAACAACTCTAAGCAAAGAGCATGGACAACAGCCAGGGCCCAGCAGTGACTATGTGGGTTCCCAAGATGACCCACCTGAGAGGAATCCATCAGGGTGCACAAGAAGCCCTTTGGTGGCTCTCTAATCATAGGATACTAAGGGCTGGCATTTTTCACAGTGTCACTACATCATGGATGGAAAGTGGCTCCAAAAACAGGGAAGATTTAATATAACTGTTTTCAAAATTTATCCTTAGCCCTTTACCTACTAAAAGGTCCACGTGCCTCTATCAAATTGTATTTGTGTGCCCTGCTTCTACCTGTGGTTTTGTCCCCCCAAGAATTCTCTGATTATAAGTCTTTGTATTTCAGGCAAGCTTTACTCTCTCAAGAACTGACTCAACCATAACCTCATGTGTGAAATCTTCCTAACATCTCCACACCCTAAAACACTGAACCTGGTTCACTATACTCATGAGAAGTTTGCATGACAGTGAACATCGCCACGTGACTGTGAGAATCTCTTCACTTGTATTTCTCTCTTCCTGAACTGTTCTTCTCACAGGACATAAACAACACCTTCATCTTTCGGTTCTTAGCTCCAAGCCCTGTGCATGACATGTGTTAAATACACAAAGTCTCTTGGAGGTGGGGGCTGGTAGGAGGAATGAATGTTTCCTTGTGCATACCCAGGTGACATCAATTAGGCAAATCAGAAGTCATGAAGGAAAATATAAGAACTAGGAAAGCACAGAAGTAAGGAAATTGTTCCCTTAGCCAAGCAGTATTGGATTAAATTGTGACAAGCATTTTGACTTTCAAGTCTTCTTAACTCCATTTTCTGGCCTCAACTTCCAGGACCTCAGGTGCCCTCCTGATGTCTCTGCCAGCCGTGACCTTCTGTCTTGGACCTGCCCTCCCCAGACTAGTTTCAAGTCTGACACATTTTCTTACCATTTCCCAAATCCACCACTCTAGCTTCTCTCTTAGCCTACTGCTCTTTGCAAATCTAAAACTTAAGTGTGGAAAATATGTCATTGTGTTTTGAAGTGTGTTCTGCAAACATACTTTAGAGGCACTTCACGAAAAGTGATTTCTCTACTAAATTTGGAAAACATTTATATGACTCCCCACCTCTTGAAGACTCAAAAAAATATATGAACATATTAAAAGCTCAGAGAAGGCCAGCGCCGTGACTCAACAAGCTAATCCTCCGCCTTGCAGCGCCGGCACCCCGGGGTTCTAGTCCCGGTTGGGGCGCCGGATTCTGTCCTGGTTGCCCCTCTTCCAGGCCAGCTCTCTGCTGTGGCCCGGGAGTGCAGTGGAGGATGGCCCAAGTGCTTGGGCCCTGCACCCCATGAGAGACCAGGAGAAGCACCTGGCTCCTGCCTTCGGATCAGCGCAGTGCGCTGGCCGCAGCGCGCCTGCTGCGGTGGCCATTGGAGGGTGAACCAATGGCAAAGGAAGACCTTTCTCTCTCTCTCTCACTGTCCACTCTGCCTGTCAAAAAAAAAAAAAAAAAGAAAAGAAAAGCTCAGAGAAGCCTTGCACTAAAGAAACTATAAAATTTGTTTAATTCAGTATTCCCAAAATTATTTTATCATAAATCTTTTTTTCCTTATTACCACCACTTAATGTCCCACAGAACCCACCCAGAAAGCACTAATTAAGGATTTGCAGTTCCAAGTGACCTATTTGGATGGCAATAGACATTATTTTTTATTTCAAAGGCATAATGTGTGTGTGTGTGTGTGAGAGAGAGAGAGAGAGAGAGAGAGAGAGAGACTAAAAGTGATAGAGAGACAGAGAGATACAAAGAGAGAGAGAAGGAGAGATCTTCCACATCCTGGTTCACTTCCCAAATGGTTGGAACAACCAGGTAGATGCCAGACCAAAGCCAGGAGCCAGGCACACAATCTGGGTCTCCCACACAAATGACAGGAACCCATGTACTTGAGCCATCATCTGCTCCTTCCTAGGACGAACATTAGCAGGAAGCTGGATCAGAAACAAGGTGGGACTAGACCCCAGGCACTCTGATATGGAATATGGCATCCCAAGTGACAGTTTAATTTACTATGCCATAATACTCATCCTGGCAATATGTATTTGTGGGTTTTTTTATTTTTAAAAAATTCTTTTAAAGATTTATTTATTTATTTATTTATTTGAAAGACATAGTTGCAGAGAGAGGGGCAAGACAGAGAGAGAGAGAGATCTTCCATCCACTGGTTCTCCCCTGGTTGCAACAGCCAGGGCTAGGCCAGGCCGAAGCCAGGAGCCCAGAGCTTCTTCCAGTTCTCCCAAGTGAGCACAGGGGCCCAAGCACTTGGGCTGTCTTCTGTTGCTTTTCCCAGGCTACTAGCAGGGAGCTAGACTGGAAGTAGAAAAGCCAGGAATCAAACCAGTGCCCATGTGAGATGCCAGCATCGCAGGCAGATTTATTCACTCATTCAGTCAGTCAGTCAGTCAGTTATTTATTTATTTATTTATTTATTTATTTATTTATTTATTTGAAAATCAGAGTTATATAGAGGCAGTGGCAAAGAGAGGTCTTCCATCTGCTGGTTCACTCCCCAGATGGAGAAGCGGGACTCAAACAGGCACCCATTTGGGATGCCGGCAATGCAGTCAGAGGCTTTACCTGCTACACCACAGTGCCCGCCTCAGCAATATGCATTTTTAAAGGACAGGGTTTTCCTAGTATTCAAACAGTACTTTATACTTTGTGTGTCTATGTGGGTGCAATCTGTTGAAATCTTTACTTAGTATATACTAAGCTGATCTTCTGTATATAAAGATAATTAAAAATGAATCTTAATTAAGAATGGGATGGGAGAGGGAGTGGGAGATGGGATGGTTTGCAGATGGGAGGGAGGTTATAGGGGGAAAAACCACTATAATCCAAAAGCTGAACTTTAGAAATTTATATTTATTAAATGAAAGTTTTCTTTAAAAAAAAAAAGACAGTGTTTTCACCCAAAGGCTTGATTTTATGGCAGGAAATTCAGGCACTTAGTTGTGATGGAGCTTTTGGGTAAATAGTCTTTGTGGAGGACTTCAGATTACAATTATTTTTTACATGCTTATTCAGTGCCAAGCAACATACTACATGTGTTCACATATCTGTTTTCCAATTAACATCAAAAATAATCCTGTGGATTAGTTATATTTCGATCAATTTTTAAAAAGAGAAATGATGGGGCTGGGTTGTAGCTCAGCAGGTTAAGCCAACACTTGGGATGCCAACATCCCATATGGGAGTGTCAGTTCAGTTCCAAGCTGCTTCTCTTCTGATCTAGCTTCTTAGTAATGCACCTGGGAAGGCAGTGGATAATGGAATAAGTACTTGGGCCCACATAGGAGATCTAGATGGACCTCTTCACTCCTGGTTTTGGCCAGGCCCAGACTTGGCTGTTGCAACACTGTGGGGAGTGAACCAGAGAATGGAAGCTAGTCGCTCACCAGCTCTCGCTCTCTCTCTCTCTCAACAGCCTGCATTTCAAATAAGCAAACAAATCCCTTTTTAAAATGAGGAAAGAAGGGGCCAGCATTGTGGCATAGCAAGTTAAGCCTCTGCTAGCATCCCCTGTAGGCACCAGTTCAAGATCAGTCTGCTCCATTTCCAATCCAGCTCCCTACTAATGTGCCTGGGGAAGCAACAGAAAATGGCCCAAGTGCTTGGGCCTCCACCCATGTGGAAGACCCAAAAAAAGCTCTGGGCTCTTGGCTTTGGCCTGGCCCAGCCCAGGGCCATTGCAGTCGTTTGGGGAGTGAACCAGCAGATGGAAGATTACTATCTCTCTCTCTTTTTCAAACAAACAAATAAATAGACAATTTTTTTTAACTTTTATTTAATGAATATAAATTTCTAAAGTACAGCTTATGGATTACAATGGCTTCCCCCCCATAACTTCCCTCCCACCCGCAACCCTCCCCTTTACCGCTCCCTCTCCCCTTCCATTCACATCAAGATTCATTTTCAATTCTCTTTATATACAGAAGATCAGTTTAGTATATATTAGGTAAAGATTTCAACAGTTTGCACCCACATAGCAACACAAAGTGAAAAAATACTGTTGGAGTACTAGTTATAGCATTAAATAAGAGTGTACAGCACATTAAAGACAGAGATCCCACATGATATTTTTTAAAAATTAATTTTCTATGCAATTTCCAATTTAACACCAGGTTTTTTTTCATTTTCAATTATCTTTATATACAGAAGATCGATTCAGTATATACTAAGTAAAGATTTCATCAGTTTGCACCCACCCAGAAACACAAAGTGTAAAAATACTGTTTTAGTACTAGTTATAGCATCACTTCACATTAGACAACACATTAAGGACAGATCCCACATGAGATGTAAGTACACAGTGACTCCTGTTGTTGACTTAACAATTTGACACTCTTGTTTATGGTGTCAGTAATCTCCCTAGGCTCTAGTCATGAGTTGCCACGGCTATGGAAGCCTTTAGGGTTCGCCAACTTTGATCATATTCCGACAGGGTCATAGTCAAAGTGGAAGTTCTCTCCTCCCTTCAGAGAAAGGTACCTCCTTCTTTGATGGCCCCGTTCTTTCCACTGGGATCTCACTCGCAGAGATCTTTCATTTAGGTCTTTTTTTTTTTTTTTCAGGGTGAATAGACAAATCTTTTAAAAGAAAAAAGAAAGCATAAATACAGGAATGGGGTCTCCATTTAAAAAACAATACATAAAAATTTTTAAAAATTTGCCGGCGCCGCGGCTCACTAGGCTAATCCTCTGCCTTGCGGCGCCGGCACCCCGGGTTCTAGTCCCGGTCGGGGCGCCGGATTCTGTCCCGGTTGCCCCTCTTCTAGGCCAGCTCTCTGTTGTGGCCAGGGAGTGCAGTGGAGGATGGCCCAAGTACTTGGGCCCTGCACCCCATGGGAGACCAGGAGAAGCACCTGGCTCCTGGCTTCGGATCAGTGAGATGCGTCGGCCGCAGCGGCCATTGGAGGGTGAACCAACAGCAAAGGAAGACCTTTCTCTCTGTCTCTCTCTCTCACTGTCCACTCTGCCTGTCAAAAAATTTTAAAAATTTTAAAAAAAATTTTTTTTAATTTAAAATGAGGAAAGTGAATTCAGAAGATAGGCAGCTCACCCAAGATAACAGAGTTAATAAATAGTGAAGATGATTCAAATCCAGTTCCTACAATATTAAATATCATGCTGTATTAATGTATTCATACTACCTGACTTTCTAGGTTGGTATTTTCAAAAAATTGGTTGTCGAAAATTTAGATTCCCTGGGCTGGCGCCATGGCTCACTAGGCTAATCCTCCGCTTGCGGCGCCGGCACCCTGGGTTCTAGTTCCGGTCAGGGGGCTGGATTCTGTCCCAGTTGCTCCTCTTCCAGTCCAGCTCTCTGCTGTGGCCCAGGAAGGCAGTGGAGAATGGTCTAGGTCCTTGGGCCCTGTGGCCCGGGAAGGCAGTGGAGGATGGTCTAGGTCCTTGGGCCCTGCACCCGCATGGGAGACCAGGAGGAGGCACCTGGCTCCTGGCTTCGGATCGGCGCAGCACGCCGGCTGCAACGCGCTGGCCGTAGTGGCCACTTGGGGGGTGAACCAACGGAAAAAGGAAGACCTTTCTCTCTGTCTGTCTGTCTCTCTCTCTCTCAGTCTAACTCTGCCTGTCAAAAAAAAAAAAAAAAAAAAAGAGAGAGAGAGAGAGAGAAAGAAAAGAAAGAAAATTTAGATTCCCCAGAACTACTCCAGACATAGTGAATCAGGGGGATTGGATTAGGAATAGATATTTGTAACAAGTTCTTCAGTTGATAATCACACACAATAAAGATTAAGAACCACAGTTTAGGGACTGATGCTGTGATTCAAGGGGTAAGTTGTAGCCTGCAGTGCCTGTGTCCCATATGGGTGTTGGTTCAAGTCCCAGCTGCTCCACTTGCCCTTCAGCTCCCGCTGATGTGCCTGGGAAAGCAGCAGAAGATACCCCAAGTTCTTGGACCCTTGTCACCTACTTGGGAGACCTAGAAAAAGCTCCTGGCTCCTGACTTTGGCCTGGCCCAGCCCTGGCCATTGTGGCCATTTGGGAATTGAACCAGCAGATGGAAGATCTCTCTTTCTCTGTCTCTCCCTTTCTCTTTGTAACTCTGCCTTTCAAATAAATAAATAAATATTTTTTTAAAAAATAAAAAAAATCATAGTTTAGGTGTATGTTTTTTTTTTTACCATATCATATTACTATCTTCCAACTAATCAATCAGCCAATATGTTATAATGTTGGTCTTTATGTTGCTCCACTGTCAAGGCCAGAGTAATAGTCTTCATTCTTCATTATCCTCAAATGTTACCAAATAACTCCCCTGGCAGAGATCATACCCGGAAAGTGAATTAGATGACAAATAAATGTGTTGTTTCAATTGGTGTTACAGTTGAAACCATTACTTCTGATGGTCTTAATTAGCAAAAATTTGGGAGTAGAAGGTTTCTAATGAAAGGTAGCATTTAGAATAACCAAAATAGTCAAAACCCTTTCTTTGGTAACCAGTGATTGTTTTAAAAAATTTGCTTCCTTCTAGCTGATGTCTTTGACATACAATATTACCATTTCTGTCTTCACTGACTCCCTAAACAAACCACTGTCCTTTCTGTGAAATGGTCTACCATGAAGAGCAAAACAGCCATGTCATCATCTTTCTTCTCTTCCTTGGGTTGTGTGAAATATTTCCAACTATACAGTGAAGTTCTCTAGCCAAGAAATAAGCAAAAAATCACTAAAGTGTGTACATAGCAAGGTGGAGAAGTGAGAAAGATACTAGAGTAGGCAAATGGATGGTATGCAGATACAAACTGATGACTGTCTACTCTGATACTTATTCTCACCATCCTTACAAATAAAGCTCTATGCTCAGCTGGACACATTACTGCCCACCATAAAGAATACATCCCCAGCCTCCCTTCCAGCCAAGTGTAACTAGAAATTAAGTAATGGTGTTTCAAGTACCACAGGAAGCGCTATACTGGAATGCAAATATGATGACTGGGGTTAGACATGCCATTTTCAGACATGAGGAAAGCTCAGATTAGCAGCAACCTGATGACCATGGAACCACCACATTAGCCCTAGACCTAACTTTCAGAATAATTTTTACTTGAAAAAGAAATAAATGCTCCCTCTTGCTAACAGCTTTGTAACTTTGGGCGTGCTGTCACATGCAGCCAAGCCTATGCTACCTGACAGAGCCTTTATACTCACCAGTGCCATGGGGTAGCTGAGTCCAGATTCTTGTTTCCAACACAAAAAAAGAATTCAAGAATGAGACATAGGTAAAGGTCAGCAGAGAAGAAAGATTTATCTACACACAAAGCCTAAGTGCACACTCTGGAAGGAATGCAGACATGTTCAGGAGAGAGAGCTGCACTCCACAAGATCTAGGTCTATCCCCTTATAAGAACTGGAGGCAAAGGGGGTGATGTCTGGCACTGGGTTTACTTAAATTCAAAGGAGGTAGAGTTTGAGATGGGGTTTGGTATCAGCCATTTCTTTGGAGTGTTTTGGGAAAACTCAGAAATTATGGGGACCTGCGCTGTGGTGTAGTGGGTACAGCTGCCACCTGCCATGCTGGCATCCCATATGGGCTCTGGTTTGAGACCCGGCTGCTCCACTTCCAATTAAGCTCTGCTATGGCCTGGGAAAGCAATAGAAGATGGCCTAAGTCCTTGGGCCCTTGCACCCACGTGGGACACCCAGAAGAAGCTCCTGGCTCCTGGCTTCAGATAGGCACAGCTCTGACCTTTGCGGCCAACTGGGGAGTGAACCAGCAGATGGAAGAACTCTCTCTCTCTCTGCCTCTCCTCTTTCTGTGTAACTCCTAACTTTAAAATAAATGAATAAATAAATAATTTTAAAAAATAATTAAAAATAAAAAAATTTGTAAAATAAATTATGGCATTATGTACATGATGGGAGTAGGTGTGTCATTTTATTATAATGATATTATAATGAGCTAAACCTCATTGCAAGGATGTAATCAGTGTCCATATTGGTTATTTTTAGCTGGTGCTGCTTGTAAGTGGAAAAACACTGGAAGCTGCAGTTTTCCACTGTACAGAGACTGGGGTGCAGTTTGGGTGGTACAGGGGGCACTGTAGCTCAGGAGGGGCTGTTGGGTGCTGGTGACCTCAGTTTCTCCCTGTAAGCTACTTCCTGGCCTATGTCACAAGGACTGTATGCAGGATGACTCTGATCCTGAATTTGTTTTCATGTAGGTGAAACAAAAGTGATTCTGCCTATAATTATTTCTTCATTTAAAAACTCTACTTATCTTCAAGATAGTCAACTCACAGTTACAAAGCAATGTGATCCCATGATTCTTCAATGGAGGAACTTCAGGGTCACAAGGCAGTACAAGAGATTGCAAAAGAGAATGTGTACCTCTGACCTCAGAATCAGCCCTTAAGGCATTCTGGTCTGGCTGAAAAGCCCATGATAGCATTTCAGGCATGGAAAGCCAAGACTCTGTGGCAAAAAATGTTCTACATGAAGGATCTCTGTGAGTGAGACCCCAGCAGAAAGAAGTGGCCATCGAAGAAGGATGTACTTTTCTCTAAAGGGAAGAGAGAACTTCCACTGTGCTTATGGCCTTGTGCAAATACTAACACAGTTTGTGGTCACAAAAGGCTTCTATAGCCTAGGCAGCTCATGTCAAGAGCCTCAGGTGATCACTGATATCATACATAAGACTGTTAATTGTTAGATTAACAACAGGAGTCACTGTGCACTTACTTCCCATGTAGGACTTCTGTCTTAAATGAGTTGTACTACAAAAATTAACTGTAAAACTTGTCTCAAACAGTTTGTGTGTGTGTGCAAATTGTTGAAATCTTTACTTAGTACAGAGTTGGTCTTCTGTGTATAAAGTTAATTGAAAATGAATCTTAATGGAGAATGGGACTGGCAAAGGGAGAGGGAGAAGGAGGTGGGGTGGGAGTGTGGGTGGGAGGGCAGGTATGGTGGGAAGAATCACTATATTCCTAAAGCTGTATGTATGAAATTTGTATTCCTTTTAAAATGAATTATTTAATTTTTAAAATTAAAAAAATACTCTTAAAAGAAAGAGAGACTGTGCACACTTACATGTGATTTGGACAACTCTTTCTTGCTTCCAGAATGCAAAATCTACACTGACTCAAGTTTAAGTCAGAACTGAAAACTGCTGTTCATAAAGTTTTGATTCCTTAACTTTCTCCCTTCTTCAATGACATTCTTTTCCTCATCGCACTTGTGCTACCTGATCAGCACTGAAAACTCGGGAAACACACCTGGTTCTCCTTTCCTTTGTTTCTATGTGCCCGGGAGTGCACAGCACCGGCAAGGTAAAGGCAAAATCTAGACTGTGGTCTAGGAAACTCAAGGACAGGAAAGGTTGAGGCTTCCAAACATCTCCGCACGCTTCAGCTGCCGTAAACTGGAGAGGTTTGAAGAGAAGCAGATAGCAAGTCTGCGTTTTCAGAGCAAGTCTCACAGGGGCACCTTCTGTTGTTGTTTTTCCGAAACTTTTCCAGCTCTTTCTTCTTATGTAAATATATAAGTCCTACACCCCATTTCATGCCTTATTATTCCCAAATAGCAGATGCATTAGGCCCTTTGATTCATCTGTGGAGAATGCATTTTGAAGCAAAGCTTAATACCCTAAAATGGTTAGTTCATGGGGTTTTAATTTTAGGAATATCAGAAAAGCATTAATTCATAGTCTTCAATTGGCACAAAAACTCAACAGATCTCCTCATGGAAAACACCCCCTCCCATCCTGTGCTCAGAAGTGTGCAAGAGACTTAATGGAAATCAAAAGCCCTCGTAAACTTGTGTCAGGTCCCTACTGGCTTCCTGAAACACAGCCTTGAAGAAAACTGTCTCTGTAAGAGAATCAAAAGGAAGCTCATCCCATCTCTGTGTCTATCAAAATGTTTTTGTTAGGAATCCGAATTTAGTCCCATGGCCGATGGCAAGAACTGAAGACAGCAAATTTCTGCATTTTATTTTCTGCACTGATTAGACCACCTGATTAGTTGGACTTTTTGTGAAAGTAGTATTGCCAGATTCACAATGAAAGAATATTAGAAGAGATGAATGTTTATAAAAACTGCATAGCACTGGCCAGCACCACGGCTCACCTGGCTAATCCTCTGCCTGAGGTGCCAGCACCCTGGGTTCTAGTCCCAGTTGGGGTGCCAGGTACTAGTCCCAGTTGCTCCTCTTCCAGCCCAGCTCTCTGCTGTGGCCCAGTCCAGCTCTCTGATGTGGCCCGGGAGGGCAGAAGAGGATGGTCCAAGTGCTTGGGTCCCTGCACCCACATGGGAGACCAGGAGGAAGTACCTGGCTCCTGGCTTCGGAAGGGCGCAGCGCCTGCTGTGGCAGCCATTAGGGGAGTGAACCAACGAAATGAAGACCTTTCTCTCTGTCTCTCACTGTCTATAACTCTCTCTCTGTCTCTCTCTCACTGTCTAACTCTGCCTGGCAAAAAGTAAAAAATAAAAAAATAAAAAAACTGCATAACACTAATAGTAATCTTGTAACTATTAATACACAACATACCATTTCTTTTTTTAAAGATTTATTTATTTATTTGAAAGGCAGAGTTATGGGGCTGGCACTGTGGCACACTGGGTTAACGCCTTGGCCTGAAGCGCCGGCATCCCATATGGGCACTGGTTCTAGTACCGGCTGTTCCTCTTCCAATCCAGCTCTCTGCTATGGCCTGGGAAATCAGTAAAAGATAGCACAAGTCCTTGGACCCCTACACCCACTTGGAGACCTGGAAGAAGCTCCTGGCTCCTGGCTTCAGATCGGGCGCAGCTCCGGCAGTTGCAGCCAATTGGGGAGTGAACCAGTGGATGGAAGACCTCTCTCTCTCTGCCTCTCCTCTCTGTGTAACTCTGACTTTCAAATATATAAATCAATCTTAAAAAATTTTTTTTAAAAAAAGGCAGCGTTACACAGAGTCAGGGGAGAGACAGAGAATCTGTTGGTTCACTCCCAAAATGTCTATAACACATGGGGCTGAGCCAGGCACAAGCCAGGAGCCAGGAGTTTCTTCCCAGTCTCCCACAAGGGTGCAAGGACCCAACAAGCACTTGAGTCATCCTCAGCTGCTTTCCCAGATGCATTAGCAGGAGCTGGATCGGAGGTGCAGCAGGGACTTGAACCAGAGCCCATATGGAATGCCAGCATTGTAGGCAGCAGCTTTACCCACTACACCACAATGCCAGCCAATACATTTCTTTTCTATCTGCATAAGCATAACTTTTTAAACAAGATTTATTTATTTAGTTATTTGAAAGTCAGAGTTACACAAAGAGAGAAGGAGAGGCAGAGAGAGAGGTTTTCCATCTGTTGTTTCACTCCCCAGTTGGTCTGAGCTGTGCCCATCCGAAGGACTTGTGCCATCTTCTACTGATTTCCCAGGTCATAGCAGAGAGAGCGAGATTGGAAGTGGAGCAGCCAGGACTCAAACCAGTGCCCATATGGGATGCTTGCACTGTAGGCAGTGACTTTACCCACTACACCACAGTGCCGGCCCCCATAAGCATAACTTGTAAGCAAATAATTTCACCTTAGAAATTAGTGTCATAGAAAAGGAACAGTTACAAAATAATTACTTCAAAAGAAAAACAGAAGAAACATTACAGGGCCAGCGCTGCACCCACGTGGGAGACCTGGAAGAAGCTCCTGGCTCCTGGCTTCGGATCGGCACAGCTCCAGCAATTGCGGCCAACTGGGGAGTGAACCAGTGGAGGGAAGACCTCTCTCTCTATCTCTGCCTCTCCTTCTCTGTGTAACTCTCTGACTTTCAAATAAATAAATAAATCCTTTTAAAAAAATTACTACTCCTCTAAGTGATGTCAAAGTAAGATTTAAATGAAATTCCACCTGCAAACAATCTTATAAACAAATTGAGAGTGGGAGAACCAAAAAATAATTTTTAATAATTAGATGATGTGTGATCGTCCACATTAGTTTATCACTCAATACAATGTCCTGGCTACAACTGTAATAATAGAGTTCCTTAAATGCTTCTTAGAAAAACTCAGGATTAGGCTCAGCCTGTTTTAAAACTACCAAGGTTGGCTTAGGAAGGACCAATTTAAACATCATAGTTGATCAACTTAATGACTTAGCTCTGACTTTGAGCTCCATTTCTAGCATCTGGCCTTCTATCTTGTTTCAATGACCAGACCTCTACCTCGTACCTTGAACAGGGCCCTGACTCTATGCCTCACCCTGTGTTCTTGCCTCCACATCCTGCCTGGTTCTCCCCATTCATCTGAGGCCCTGAAGAATTATTCCTGGAGATGGAGATCAGTCACATGCTTCCCGTTTTGCTTAATGCATCCTCCTGAATCTCCACATAGTTCCTAGTCTGGGATTCTGTACTCATCTTTGAGAACACCTAGCTCTTGCTGTACCACCTAATACTGTCTAATTATGATCACCTGTTGAGGTCTCCATTCTCTCTGGATATTGTGGTTGGACTAGCTAGACTGTTTATAAGTGTCTGCACCACTCCAAAGGTATATAGAGTTTCTAGGTCCTAGCTGTCCTACCTGAACAGATCCTAAGCTACCCACCCACCTCCAGTCCTAACAGTGATTCCTTAAGTTTGCAGTTCTGGAAGGAAAACTGAAAAGCTATCACCTTCACCTGATCTTAGTATCCATGCATCTGGTGTAAAAATAAAACAGACAAAACCAAATACTTAACATTTATTTTAAAATTCCAGAATCGTAGAATCCCGGAATCCATGAGAGATGTTATATAAGTGCTTGTCTAGTCTCATACTCATAGCACACATCCTTGAGAGGTGATCCTTGAGCTTTTCCAGACAACTTGTCCCACTATTAAATGTTTCCTTCTTAGAAACAAAGGGTGTGTGCAACTCCATAACCATTCATTCACTGAATGAATATTAATTGTATGGCACTGGATCAGCTCTGGAAAAATAAAGTCACTGAGGAACAATTTGATCTGGAGCACATTTTGGAAAATGTTCAAAAATATCTTAGCATTTGATATCTTAATATTTTCTTGCATATCTCTGACAGTATTTCAAAGCTCTATCTGTTTTTGTTTTATAAGTTATCAAAGAAACCATCTGTCCTCAGGGCTGAGCTAGTGCAAGAGCCCCACATGTGGAAAAAGCAAAAAGGGTGAATGAGGATGCAAAAGGTCGGAGATGAGTACTGAAGAGGGAGCGGCACCAGAGAGACAGAGGAAGGAGCTGGAGGCCAGAGGGCTCTGCAACTTAAAACAGCACAGAAACAGAACTCAGAAATCCACGCCCCATTTTTGATTCAACATGTACCCACCTCCAGCTGGAAACCAATCAGGAGCAAGGAGTATCCAGACCCTAACCAAGAAAGAACTCCAACTACCTTGTTAGAGACTTCCCCAACCTGAATGCATGCCCAGAATAGCCCAGTCAGTACAGCTGACATATGACCTTCCTGGAGTAGCAGTAGTGAGCAACTCCGCCCTCCAGAGTGCACTGTGTGCAAAAGAAGGAATCATGTCAAAGGGGACAAGCCAGAACTCTAGGCCGAGTGCAGGTCAAAAACGCCATGTACCAAGCAGGACCCACTATGCCTCCCCAGCTCCATAAAGTGCCTGCCCAGTTCCTGTCTGGGAGCCAGTTGTTGGAATGCCCCCTGCTGTCCCTTGCTTGTATTCAAGGATAGGCTATCCATAAACCTTGTCTGGGATGCACATTTTCGGTTTCTATTTGCAAGTGAGCCAAACACCATGGGATTGGTAACCAACTATAGGAAAAAGCTGAGATTCAAGAATGGAGCAGGCTACACGGGGTGAAATGAGAGACTGGGAGAAGAGATCTTTTGAATCAGAATGGGGTAGATTCTGTCGGTTTCATTGCTCTAGAGTCTCCGTAAGGACAGGTATTTCCACATTCGATCAGGCACTTCATAGGAAATTACGTAGAGCTACTGGAGGGCTTCATGGTTGTCATTGTTTCCTCAATGCCAATTTTTAATGAAAAGTCATATTTTTCATTCCACAAGTGAAAGTAGTAGTATCTAAAATGTAGATTAAGGGGCCATTGCTACGGCCTAGCAGGTAAAATCGCCGCCTGCAGTGCCAGCATCCCATATGGGTGCTGATTTGTGTCCCAGCTGCTCCACTTCCAATCTAGCTCCCTGCTAATGCACACGAGAAAGCAGTAGAAGATAGCCCAAGTGCTTGGGACCTTGCACCCGCATGGGAGATCCAGAAGAAGCTCCTGGCTGCTGGCTTCGGATCGGCTCAGCTTTAGCGATTGAAGCTGAGACTCAAACCGGCACCCATATGGGAGGCCAGCACCACAATAGGAGGCTTATCCTACTGTTTCACAGCTCTAGCCCCGCCTTTGGAACTACACTTCTGACTCAAAAGCCCCTTCTGTTTATGATGTGCTAAACTGCGGGGAAAGGTCAGCAACAATAGCTTTTAGGTAAATGGGAGAAAGGAAATGTTAGTGGGGACCCTTGTCCCCCCTGCAGCATTCCTCACTTATATGAATTAGGCAGTGGCTGGGTTTCTTGTTATTGTTATTGTTATTGTTATTGTTACTGCAAAACCATTGTAAATAAAGAAATCCAAACAATACAGAAGCACAAAGAGCAAAAATCTTCATGAATGAGTAGGACAGGAGAATAAAATGGTGATAAGATATACTGTTTTCAGTTAGAATGAATACATTCTGGAGCTGTATTGTACAAAGTGGCAACTACAGTTGACAAGAATGCATTGTACACTTGAAAACTGCCAACATCTTAAATGTTCTCACTACAAAAAATGATAAGAATCTCAGATGATGAGTATATTAATTTGCTTGATGTAATCATATCACAGTATCTATGTAGAGCAAAACATGTTGTACACTGTAATATATATTATCATTTTTTAAATAGAGTTGAAAAAAATAATAAAAATTTCACAAGCAGTTCTTCTCTCTATTTTCCCTGCCAGCCAATTTCAGTTTAATCCACAACTCATTATGAGCAATTTGGAAGTGCATTCTTTCATAGTTTTTCTATGTGTTACACATACACATATATATTCAAATTTTATATAAATGGGATTCCTCTCTATATATTTTGGACATACTTGTAAAAGACCAACAAGAGCCACGCTACATCCACACCTAGCAGCATTCCTTGCAAGCAAAAGCCAACTCCAAGCCTAGAAAGAGTCAGTTTATGGGTTTTTAATGTTTAAGGATATTGTATCAATTCGCATTCCACTGCAGTCTACAAGCGTATCCCTTTCTTTGCATCTTCACCAACAATGGACATAAGCAATCTTAAATTTCTGCTAGTTTGATGCTATAAAAATTTATTCCCATTTGCATTTCCCTGAATGCTAGTAAGATTATACATCTAAATTTACTGCATAATTAAATTTCATCTTCCAAGAATGAATTGTCTCTCTATATCTTTTGTTCAATTTTTCCATTAGATTATTTTCATTTTATTGTTGAATTTGTCAGAGGCCTTTACATGTTGTGGTTATTATCTCTTTGAATGTTTTCCAAGGATACTTCAAAAAGTTTGTATAAAGATGGAATTTAAAAGAAGGGTTTATTTTGGTGCAAAAATATTTTGAAATCAATGCAGTTTTTTTTTTTATGAAACATGCTTCCTCCCCAATGACATTTTGAAGTACGCTTGTAGAAATTCACAGGTATTTTCTGCATTCCATTGCCAATCATTTAGCTTTGTTGAAAAAAAAAAAAATGGGTCTTTGTTTAACTGTAAAGAAGATCTTCCTCTTTACATAAACTTGTCAATTCTTTCATTAATGACTTGACAGTTTTGTGTTTTGTTTAGAAACTCCCTCCCTGGCTAAAAGTCATGAAAAACATTTTCCTGTATTCTTTTCTAAAATGTTTATGGTATCATTTAATGGCAGTGTTCTGTGTTTGTTTGTTACATTAAATTATTAATGCTTCTGGATTTTTGTTGTTGTTAACAGTGAAGATATGATTGCATTTCTTTTACAAATGGACAACCAATTGTCCCAACATATGGATTGTACAGTTAATCTATTCTACTGATTTAAAATTTTTTTAATCACAACTACATTCCCCCCAGATACATTATGATTTCTAGACTTTGCATTCTTTCCCATTGATGACTTTACCTATTCCTGCATGCATACCACATTGTATATCAGCAGATCTTTGTAATATGCTTTGCTGCTGTGAAACAAGTCTCCAAACATTGCTCTCTTGCTAAATTTTCTTAACTGTTATAAATAGTGATGCCAGGGGACCCATATTGACCCTATATGCCCATTTACTATTGAGCCAGCTATACCCTGTGTGTTCATCTACTGTATACAACTGCTAAATTCTAAAAAAAGAAAATGATGAAACATCACTTAATATATGTGATCCTTCTCCCTTCAAAAACACCACAATTCTGTTGGAAGCTACCTAAAGTAAAAAATTCATCTTCATACCAAAGTCATTCATAATCACTTGTGATGGAATGATCTTGAGATCTCCAGTCCTCTGACTCTTTCTGTCTTTCCTAATCATATGGTCAATAGACAACTGTCTCCAAAATCTTGTCTCTTGGACAGGTAGGAAACTAATCGAAAATCCTAGTTTTTCACAGGAGAAAAATTAACACATTGACCATATAGTTTGGAGCATTCTTTTTAGCAGATATTTTAAAATAATGCTAATAAATGGTAGATATATTTAAATAATTGGAGCTAGAGTAGCTCAGTGATTTAAATTATGAGCTTCAAAATCAGACACTCGGATTCAAATCCTAGATCATGGTAAGTCACTTTACTTCTCTGGATACTTGATTTCCTCATCTACTTAAATTCCATACTTTGCTGTTTGTAAAGATCCAAAACATTGTATGTAAAACATTTACATATTGCAGCATTCTGTAGGTACCTGATAAATTGCAATTGTTATTATTATTCTGTTTCTGTTTTGTGTCTTGTATGCACATAGCAATTTCCTCTTTTCAAAGTGCTTCCATGTATCTTTTCTCTTCATGTTCCTCTTGTGCATGAAATATGGGCACAGGGACAGGAGAGCTGCTGGCCCTGTTCACTGCTGTTAAGGAAGTGAGGGTAAGTGCCATAAAGCACTGTACACAGAGGAATCTCAAGGACTCAGATTCCTCCTGCATCACCAGTCAAGACCTGAGAGGCAGAGCCTCTCTGAGAGCATTTGGATGCTAAAAATTTACCAGGTTTCTATAAGATGATCCACTTAAAATAGATCATATTTAATCCCATTTAGGATCTGGTTGAGTTGAGCTTTTCTTTTCTATATAACCTTTGTAAATGAAAAGTACAATCAAAATTCTATGTTTCTTACAAGTGCTCAAAATCAGTGAAAAAATAAAGCTGCATTTCTGTTTTGCATCATTTATTTGATCTTAATTTTTAATAAATCACATATTAAAATTCCTCATTATGTCTGACTTCCTTACCTGCTAAATTAGCCAATTCACTGTGCTATGTAACTCTTATAGTGGGTGCTGTTGAAGGGTACGCTTGAACAGCTAGATGATGGTTTCAGCTCGAACAATAAACAAAGGTATATTTTCAACACTACAAAAATTATTTTCTATCCATTTGCTAAGATTGACTTATTTGCCGAGATATTTTCTTTGTACCTCTTGAGCATTGGTCAATGTGCTTTGCAATGTGTGCAGTATAGCACTGAATAACTAGTGTAATAAAGAAATAAGCCTGGATTTGCTCATTAGGGTCAATCTGAGACCAAGTCAGAAAAAATGTCTCCAGGGTGAGAGGGCTATTTTAAAAATAAATTTTAAGGTCCCTAATTACTATGTATTTTAAAGTAAAATATTACTCTTTGAGTCTTAATGCCCAATATGGGTCCTTCCCTTTAGACTCATAAGATTATACAAAAACTGACATCAGATGCAGGAGGCAGAGAAAATGCACATTTAGAAGTTTGTATTATACAGTATCTGAACTGCATCTGAGATATCATAGATCATTTTTCTTGTGAATTATGATGTGATAGAAATAAAATTTTAAGCCAATTCTTAAGTGGACAAATCAATAACTACATTTAAATGAAAAACAGAACATTTAAAAAAAACTAAAAGCAACTTGGTACATATATGATTATTTTTATATATTGCATTTGCAAATAATGAACACTCACATGGGTTATAATAATTGTTACTGACTTTTAATATTGGGCAAAGCACAAATACAAAATGTACTTGAAGCTCAGCTTTAAGTAGATTATGAACATTTAATATAGAATGTTATCATAATATTCAGAGCACCAAATTGCAGACTTCTGTCACCCACTTTCAAGCATGCTTCTGAAGATCATAGTTAATTCTGCTGATTTATGGTAATGCTGCAGCATTATCATCCACAGCATCAGAAACCACTAACAAGCTTAGTATAAGCTTGGGCTGAAATGGTTTGAGGTTTAAATTTCTGTAACGATTATAAAGTAGAAGGAGTAAAATCCCACTTCAGCAAAAAAAAAAAAAAAAAAAGTACTGCATTTCCACTCAATATCATAACCATCCTCCATCTTCCAATAACCTTTCCCCACTGCACCACTGCATCAAGCAAAGTAACTTCTAATGGACTGGGATTTTAAATTTTCCATGTAGTCTTTTCTGAATGGTAATGTTCTTAATTCAAATATGTGATGCTCACAGTTGTTCCACGGTGAAGGAGACTGCTCTTAAAGAGGTCCCCCACTCAGTCCTTCTAAAATGACTGCTCTTTTTAAAACAAATTCCATTCTGGAAGCCCCATTTTTGAACATTAATTTACATTGCATTCAATCTTCTAGAAAATGGTTAGAAATCAGAACATCTTAATGGCCATTATCCTCTCTGGCCAAATGATTGTGTCATATTAATGTGTGGCCCTTAAGCAGATGAGGCCCACTTATTGTCTTCTTCCTGTCTGTTGAAGTCAAAGGAAGCTCCAGACTTGAATCAGCATGCTAAAAAAAAAAAAAAAGAGTGGGGGCTGTCTACCAAGACTGCTCCCCAAAAGATGATTCCGTTCTTGTTGCAAACAGAATGAACAGACACTGATGGCAGCAAGAGATTTGTGACATCTACAAGATGAAAACTGCAGTCACATCAACACCTTCCCTGCGGCAAGACAAAGGATCAGCTACTCTGGTCACAAACTGATTTTCAAGGAAGTGAACTAAAGGAAGAACACACTTGTGGCTATATTTTCTTACACACAATAGGATAGAAACAGATTCAAGAAGAACTAGCTTTGTGTTTTCTATAAGAAAATAAAATCAGGCCACCATTCAGATCTTTAGTAAGTATCTTTCTATGAAAAAGCCAATCCTTGCCTTTCATTTCTTGAGAAATAGACACAAATAAAAAAAAAAATAGGGAGTGGAGGTGAGATGGATACATTCCCTGTATGTGTTAATCATTTGGGTTGGAGCGGATTTGGGCACAGGTGCACGATAGACCCTTCCTGAAAGAATCAGAAATGTCAGGCAGCACAGACCTCCCTGAACTCCAGTTTTAAAATCAACTCCAAAACAGCCTGGCATGTGGGACCCAGGAAGAGCACATGGTAAAGAAAACATCAATAATATACATTGGTTTACGTCGTTCATCTCCACCTCCCAAATCAAGTCAGAAGGAATATCTCACAACATCACTTCTCATGTGAGAGGGAAGACTGGTCAAATTCTAACATCCTTCAAGGCAAAACCTTGTTCAGAAAAACACGTGAGATTTCTAAATATTTTTCCTTCTAGTTTAAAAGGGTGAATGTTTTCGATTTGTGTGGAGCGAGAGACTGGAGGTCTCTTGGGAGTCCATGCATCAAGTGTAGAGTTCTGCCCATGAGGATTAGCAACTGACAGGGGCAAATGAGAGTGAAAGAGTAGAAGGTTCAAGCACAGTTGGGTGCAAGGGGAACTGAGGAAGGAAGGAAGGAGCTGAAAGGATCAGTGGGGACTTGGAGATAGGATGGCCACTGAAAGTCAAAAGTGTTCACCAAGACGGAGCAGCGAGATCAGTAGTGAATTTTCAGTATAAAGGAGGTGACAGGTCAAAACAAACAAACCCAAAAAAGAAACCCACAGGGAAGGCAACTCGTAATTTCGCGACTGCTAGAACCCAGCGCTAAGCGAGGAAACCACAGGTCTCCCCCTAAGATTCCAGATAGCTCGTCTTCTGAGGTTCAAACACTGACTCCTCACTACTGCTTTCTTTTCAAGATGTCATTCTCCCGCCTCCACACTCACTACCAAACAAACATAGAAATCTACTACTGTTCTCCCCATGCACTCCATTTTCTTCCAATCTGAGAGCCATTTGTGTGTATAATTGAAAATTAGCAGTGCAGCTGTTTGAAGAGAGTAATTTATCACAGCGCATTGTTCGTGCCTGACACTTTAGACCTGGCTCTAACAAGCCAGTGGTTGCTGGGGGTTGAGCTACAGAAAGTGATTCGGCTGTAATGCTGCGTTTCCCCTGCTTTGTTGCTAATTGTAGCCTCTTTTTCTCCATTGAATTGGGAGTTGAGTAAAAGAGCTTGTTTGCTCTGTGCGGTGAGGCTGCCAGGGCCGCTTGGGCTATTATCACAAGATACTCTTGATCTTTTGAAAAGCAGGAAATAGAATTTTTCTCCAACAGGGAAAGTAATTTGCGATGCGTCCATTAGTTCTTCATTAAAGCAAGATTAAATTGCACGGCAAATCACATCTGTGTTTGGATGATTAAAGGGTGGCATTTTAGAGGCCAAAACTAATTACTAGTCAAAATGAATGGGAGTGAAAAAACAGTCATGTTTTTACATTAGATAGTGTGGCTTGTAATTAGATTCAAGCTAATTCCACTATTTCTTCTCTTTTAATGA
The DNA here is from genome assembly GCF_033115175.1 of Lepus europaeus. NCBI lineage: Eukaryota > Metazoa > Chordata > Mammalia > Lagomorpha > Leporidae > Lepus > Lepus europaeus. The sequence continues at coordinate 98,987,184 of NC_084828.1, read as the reverse complement.
GATGAGCCTGTCCTCATCTTTTTCTAGGCCATGCTAACAGCCCCAAATGTATAATTTTGATAATACTAAGAGTTTACTTTATTGAAATTTCTTTGCTACCTGCCACAAGTGACTATTCTCTCCAGTGGTACTTCATTATATAGAAACACAAGCTACTTGGCGATACAGTTTACAATAAAAGTCATTCCTAGAGGAAAAAGAGTAATTTTAAATGAATATGTATAAACATATATGTATAAACATATATGTATATTTTTAAGTATTATTGAAATTATCCACCTCCAGTCATTTGTGCAAAACAGATCCTATTCAGTCGGGGCAACAAGAACAGTGTCTACAGCACGGAGGATGGGGCAAGTAAGGTATTTGCTTGTGACCATGTGTTGAAGAGTTTCAAAAGCAGAGTATGTTTGGGTTTTGTTGTCTCTGTCTTGTGATATAATTTCTCTCATGTTTCCTGTGCATTGAAGCCTTATTTCTTGATTAAGTCATGTTATGGTGGGTTTATTTTCACTAAAAGAAAAATTAGAAATTAACAGCAGAGCGTTAGAGAAATGAAAAACAAAATTGAAAACTCTTTAAGCAAATCAGTATTTCTCAAAAGGAGGTTAAATTTTCTCTCAATAGTCTACTTCACATTTTGATCCTATGAAATGGTCATTTCTGGTTAAAAAAAAAACACTACAAATCATATTTAGATGATTCAAGCCGTTATTAAAGGAAAAAAGAAATGAGCATTTACTCTGCACTAGATGCTCTTAGACATATCTTGCCTTATCAGAAACCCCTCAGCAGGACCAGAATCCACGGGGCTCTCTGGACATAGTTTTTGAATACCCAGCTTTTGTAACCTAGCACCCTTTCTGGCAGTGGAATCAATGAATGATTACCAAATGGAGGTGAACGAATGAATGAATGAATTAGAAACAATCTTTACTAGTTTAACTTTTCCTCAACACTTGTTCAGTGAAATTTCTGAGACATGGGCTGTTCTTGAGGTAATATTGTCACAGTGTACAGCATTTTGAAACATGTGTACATGGGGTTTAAGAGTAGCATCATACAGAGATAGGAAGAGCACATGAACCTAATAATTGTACCAATCACATGGATCTTCCATTAGCAACCATTTGTCTGTGTACTCACTTATTCGTTCATCCCACTTTCAGCTGAATTTTGGTAGGTTAATCGAATTCTTGAACTTTCATGTAACCAACACTTTCTACATGATATTTCCTAAGACAACAATAATTCCTATTCCAGTTCCTATTTTGTATCTGTTTTTCTAGTCCAGTTTCCTATTTATACATCTTATCACAAAAATGTCACAATGGCACAGACAGGCATTCAAAAGACTTCCATAGCACAAAGCAGGAGAAGTACAAAGCAACAGATAGAGGCGGTCGCAGCAGAGTTGTTTGTGTACTGGTGGTTCATGTGTGAGGCACTTCAAAGTGCAGATGATCCTTAGATATGATTTCACTTGATACCAATTCAAAAAAATGGCTAAACCAGAGTCCGTGATCCCTGGTTCCATGTGAATGAGTGGGTACTAATTGGTGCTTTTGTGATTCATATCAGGAGAGGTGACTGACTTTGAATGGTCCCTCAACCAAGTGTTGCTAGAAAGATGCATGTTGCCAACACCCTTCACTGAGAGCCCATGGAGAGCTCCTGTCCAGTGAGCTTTGGAGTAATGCATGAAAGAGGCAGGAGACAGGTGTCTTACCTCTCGGGAGTTTGAGCTGAGGCTCTTCCTTGGTAGGTTTTGTTTTTTGTTTTTGTTTTTTTTTGTTTTTTTTTTTTTTGACAGGCAGAGTAGACAGTGAGAGAGAGAGACAGAGAGAAAGGTCTTCCTTTACCATTGGTTCACCGTCCAATGGCCACTGCGGTCGGCGCACTGCGGCCGGCGCACCACGCTGATCTGAAGCCAGGAGCCAGGTGCTTCTCCTGGTCTCCCATGGGGTTCAGGGCCCAAGCACTTGGGCCATCCTCTACTGCACTCCCGTGCCATAGCATAGAGCTGGACTAAAAGAGGGGCAACCGCAATAGAATCCAGCGCCCCGACCAGGACTAGAACCCGGTGTGCCAGAGCTGCAGGCGGAGGATTAGCCTAATGAGCTGCGGTGCCAGCTCTTCCTTGGTAGTTTTAAAAATAACTTAGCAGTTATCACTCATATTAAATCTCTTCTTTATGATTGAAATCCTTGAAATATATAAAATGACAGTATCAGCTATCATTCTACAAATAATTTATTAAGGGACTACTGTGTGGCAGACACTGTTCTAGGCACTGGGGATATGGCAGTGACTAAAGCAAAGTTCTACCTTCCTTGACCCTGTAAAACAATGGAACAAACAGCAGCAATAACTGAGCAATTGTTTTAAATAAAGACTGAGAGCCCTGTGGCATAGTGGGTAAAGCCACTGTCTATAGTGCTGGCATCCCATATGGGTGCTTGTTTGAGTTTCGGCTTCTCCATGTCCAATCCAGCTCTCTGCTATGGCCTGGGAAAGCAGTGGAAGATGGCTCAAGCTCCTGGTTCCTGGCTTCAGATGGGTGCAGGACCAGTCGTTGCAGCCATTGGGGAGTGAACCAAAGGATGGAAGGCCTCTCTCTCTCTTTCTCTCTCTCCCCCTTTCTTTCTGCCTCTCCTTCTGTCTGTGTAACTCTGACTTTCAAATAAATAAATAAATATTTAAAAAAAAAAAAAAGAAAGAAAATGAACATCCTGGAAAGACTGATTGCCCAAGTCCTTCAGCCCCTGCACCCGCATGGGAGACCTGTAAGAAGCTCCTGGCTCCTGGCTTTAGATCGGCACAGCTCCAGCCATTGTGGCTATCTGAGGAGTGAACAAGCAGATGGAATCTCTCTCTCTCTCTCTTTCTCTCTCTCTCTCTCTCTCTTTCTCTCTGCCTCTCCTCTGTGTGTAACTCTTTTAAATACATAAATAAATCTTAAAAAAAAAAAAAAAGGACCGAGAGGCCTTGAAAACACAACATACCGGAGAAACAGTTGGGGCTTACCGAGTATAACACATCTACTGTGACTTCTTTATGAAGTTCAATTCAGGTGCAAAAGTAGTTGCAGGGGTGGGTGTTGTGCTGTAGAGGGCCAAGTCTCTGCCTTGGTTATGCACATCGATATCACAGTGCCACTTCAAGTCTCAGCTACTCACTTCCGGTACACGGTCCTGCTAATTCTGGGAAGACAGCAGATGATGGCTCAGGTACTTGGGTCTCTGCCACCTGCATGGAATACGCTGATGGAGTTTTGGTCAGACCTGGCTATTGAAGGCATTTAGAGAATGAACCAGTAGGTGAAAAATATCTCTCTCTCTCTCTCGCTCTCACTCTCACTCTCACTCTGTCTTTTCCCCTCTCTTTCACTCTGTCACTCTGCCTTTTAAACAAACAGATCTTTTTAAAAACTTTACAAAGTTGTGTTTTTTTTTCATCACTCCCACTTACCTCAGCTCACCTGGGACTATAACCAAATGAATCTTGAAGAGGGTAGAAGAATAAGTGTGTTCTTGATGGGAAGCTACTGGTTGAGTGGGAAGAAGCAATGAAACACCTCCTCTTAGCTGCCGCTAGCTTCTCAAGGGCAGTAAGCTAGTTGGGAAAGGCAGATCTCTATATACAGTCAACCTGGAAATAGGCAGTGAATCAGAACTTAACGATACCTATATTCTAAAAAACTCAACAAATGATTCTTAGGCCAAGTTGGCAGAACAGCAGAATCTTATTTGTTGAGCCCACCATGAGTCTTCCTCAGCACTGCTCTTTGGAGACACAGCATGGCTGCTGGGAAAACCCAGCCACAAGATTTTGTGCTGTGTTTTTTCCAATGACCTGCTTCCTAGAGGAGAAATACTTGTTAGGTCAGGTACTAGTATTGCTCAAAATCCTGAAGCCATTCACATACAATTATTTCCCAATTATTGGCTTAATCAGAAGGACCATGAGGATGAATAACTATTCTGTACATCCTCAGAGAACACAGGGGCAGAAGCCTTAAATTGTAGTATGAGTAACTTATTTTAGAGACACTTCTTTCAATGTAGGATTAAAATGCCTGACTAAGTCCCAAAAGGACAAATATCATATGTTCTCCCTGATCTGTGATGACTAATTGAGCACCTAAAAGGAAACCTGTAGAAGTGAAATAGACACAATGAGAAACAATGACTTGATCAGCCCTTGTCCTGACTGTCGAGGAACAACTTACTATTTTATTCCTTTTAGTATTTTTTTGTTCTACTTAATACCATTGATTGAACTCTTTAATTAACACACAATTATTCTTAGGTGTTTAAGTTTAACTGAAAACTGATCTCTGTTAAATATAAGAGTGGGAATAAGAGAGGGAGGAGATGTACAGTTTGGCACATGCTCACTCAGACTTACCCCTAATGGTAGAGCTAGAAATGTGCCAGGGGATTCCAATTCAGTCCCATCAAGGTGGCATGTACCAATGCTATCTTACTAGTCAAAGTGATCAATTTAAGTTCATAATTGATCATAATGATAGGATTAAGTGTCAAAGGGATCACATAAACAAGACTAGTGTCTGCTAATACTAACTGATAGAATTAAAAAGGATAGAACAATCCAACACAGGAAGTGGGATACACAACAGACTCATAGAAGGGCAGATGTCCTAAACAGCCCACTGGCCTCAGAATCAGCCCTTAAGGCATTTGGATATGGCTAAAAAGCCCATGAGAGTTTCTCAGGCATGGAAAGCCAAGACACTGTGGCAAAAAAACAAAACAAAACAAAACAAAAACCTAAATGAAAGATCTCTGTGAGTGAGATCCCAGAGGAAAGAAGGGACCATCAAAGAAGGAGAAGGTACCTTTCTCTGAAGGGAGGAGAGAACTTCCACTTTGACTATGGCCTTGTCTAAATTAGGTCAGAGTTTGTGAACTCAAGAGGCTCTCATAGCCTTGGCAGTTCATGACAAGAACCCTGGGTGATTACTGACGTCATAAATAAGAGTGTCAATTATTAAATCAACAACGGGAGTCACTGTGCACTTGCTCCCCATGTAGGACCTCTGTCCTTAATGTGTTGTACTATGCAAATTAACGGTAAAACTAGTCTACTCTTCAAAGAGTACTTTTTACTTATGTCTCTGTGTGGGTGCAAACTGTTGAAATCTTTACTCAATATGGAGTTGATCTTCTGTATATCAAGATAATTGAAAATGAATCTTGATGAAGACTGAGATGGGAGAGGGAGTGGGAAATGGGATGGTTGTGGGTGAGATGAGGTTATGGGGGAAAAATTGCTATAATTCTAAAGGTGTACTTTGGAAATTTATAAGTAAAATAATAAATAAAAGTTTTAAAAAAATAAAATGCCTGGCTATAGGGGTGGGGGTAGAATTCAATTAACAGTGGACAAGGACTATGTCCCTCACCTTGAACCCTAACTGTTTGAATAGATTCAAAACCACAGACAAGGACAAAGACTTTTAAAACAGCTACTTGGATTACTTCTTTTGTAAAAATCAGAAATTTCCCTTCGATCTATTAGTCTGTCAAGGAGTAGAGGAGTAAGAAAAGGAAATGGAAAAGACAATTTACCTAGGTAAGTCTGAGAATTTTCTTACACTAACTCTAAGAAAAATTTAGTCACAGTGGAACTGTTGGCAAATCTCAAGGGAAAGAGCTTTTTTTAAAGATTTATTTAGGAAAAATAGAGTTACAAATGGAGAGAGAGAGAGAGAGATCCTCCCTCTTCTGGTTCACTTCCTAATTATCGCAATGATCAGGCCTGGACCTGGCTGTGGACAGACACCAGGAGCTTCATCCACGTCTCCAACGTGAGTGGCAAAGCCCCAAGCACTCAGGCCATCTTCTGCTGTTTTTTTTTTTTTGTTTTGTTTTGTTTGTTTTTTTTTTTTTCAGAAACATTAGCAGGGAGCTGGATCGGAAGTGGGGCAGCCAGGACATGAACTGATGCCCATATGAGATGCTGGAATCACAGGTGGCAGCTCAACCTGCTAAGCCACAACACAGCCCTCAAGAGAAAGATCTGATTTTTTTTTAAACTCTGAAAGTCAGAGTTTCAAAAAGTGGGGAAGAGAGAGAAAAATCTCCATTTGCTGGTTCACTCCCAAATGATCATGATGGTCAGGTTTGGGCCAGGCTGAAGCCAGGTGCCTGGAACTCTACCCAGGTCTCCCATGTAGGTAGCAGGGGCCCAAGAACTTGAGCCATTTTCTTCTGGGGAAATATCTTAAAGATCAACCTGCATGAGGACAGACTGAGTGGGAACAGGGAAGGCAGTTTGTTTATTTATTTATTAAGATTTATTTATTTGAGTTACAGAAAGGCAGAGGCAGAGAGAGAAAGAAAAGAGGTCTTCCATCTGCTGATTTACTCCCCAGATGGCTACAACAGCCAGAGCTGGACTGATCTGAAGCCAGGAGCCAGGAACTTCTTCCTGGTCTCCCATGTGAGTGCAGGGGTCCAAGGACTTGGGCCATCTCCTACTGCTTTCCTAGGGCATGGCAGAGAGCTGGATTGGAAGTGGAGCAGCAGGAACTTGAACTGGTGCCCCTATGGGATGCTGGCACTGCTGGTGGTGGCTTTACCCATTATACCACAACGCCAGCCTGGGGGAAGGCAGTTTATACATGTGGAATTACTGTTTAAAGTAATGGCAGTCAAAAGTGCCCCTATCGTTTTAGTCCTCCTTGCTAGCACCACTTACATGATCTTTTACATGGATTTATTTTTTGCCAAAAAATTGTATGTAAACAACAGATGTGAGTATGTGTGTAATATAGGGCTACAGGTATATATTTCAGTGTGCATGTATAAAACCCTAAATAGAATTATGATAGGGTGAAAAAGATTTATGTCTAAAAGTTTGTGGGAAATCAATTAGAGAGAAGTTTATTTTGGTGCAAAAAAAAAAAAAAGCATAAATGTATGCACAGTCTTTCCAGGATGAGCATTTTCTCTTCCTGGTCTCCCACGCAGGTGCAAGGCCCAAGCACTTGGGTCATCCTCCACTGCCTTCCCGGGCCACAGCAGAGAGCTGGACTGGAAGAGGAGCAACCGGGACTAGAACTGGCGCCCATATGGGATGCTGGCGCCACAGGCGGAGGATTAACCAAGTGAGCTACAGCGCCGGCCCCTTTCTTTTTTTTAAGATTTATTTATTTATTTGAAAGTCAGAGTTACACAGACAGAAGGAGAGGCAGAGAGAGAGAGAGGCCTTCCATCCTTTGGTTCACTCCCCAAATGGCTGCAACGACTGGTCCTGCACCCATCTGAAGCCAGGAACCAGGAGCTTGAGCCATCTTCCACTGCTTTCCCAGGCCATAGCAGAGAGCTGGATTGGACATGGAGAAGCCGAAACTCAAACAAGCACCCATATGGGATGCCAGCACTATAGACAGTGGCTTTCTTTACCCACTATGCCACAGTGCCAAACCCCAGGATATGCATTTTCCATGAACAATGTGAAGACCCCCTGTACTATATCCAGCTGTTAACACTGGGTTAATAATGGGAAGAGGAGCAAATATAATAGATATTCTGGTTTGGGTTTGATTTTGCTTTTTTCACTTTTGACTTGAATTAACAGCTTACAATGTCTATGGTTTACGTTTTTGCTTTAAGAGCTGAAGGAGAGAAGTTTGTCTCCAAGACTAATAATATCCTGTGTCCCAAGCATTTGATTAGGTTCAAATTTGGAATGATCTCCACCAGTTCATTTATTGATGCTCTGGGGGAAATTTTCAGGAAGCAAACCCCTCCCCCATGAAAACTCCACTACTGAACTGGGCCTTCTGCAAGCCCAACCCAGAGTCAAAGTCAGAACAGACGTAACTGAGCCTGAGACAGGGACCCAACTGCTTCCACTACACAGAACCAACACGGGCCCTACAGAAGTGCTCTACCATGATCTGCTCCTGAAAATCAGCCTGCAGTTAACAATATTCTTCCCTTCAAAGTCACTTTCATAACACTTGCATAGCTGAAAAAGGGCAAATGTGCACAGAATAAAAAATAAGCCAAGAAAGGAATGACATAGGATGGCTCAACCATTGTGGGAACAGGGGACAGAAAGAGAACTCCGATGTATTTCAAAATGTCACACAGAGTCAAAGAACATTACACAGACCATAGATTCTACTGGTCGTTGGCAGATTGGGCTGAGAAAGAAATGGCTGGGTCAGCACTGTTGTGCAGAAGTGCAATGGACTCTTCACTTCTTTGATCTCTTTCTCACAGTTCTTTGTCTAGCGGCTGAGGAAACTGAGTGAACTAATTTAATGTTAACATTTTCAAGTTATAAAATTCAGTTAAAATTAAGACATAAGTCTATCAAACACAATTTACCTATACGTTCTTCTTGACACACAAATTTCTCCTAAAAGAAGCTACTGCTTTATGTAAATAAACTGATAATGATGATAATACAATTGTATTAATTTAATTAATCGTGATATTGGTAAACTAACTCCCAAAACAGTTTTGTCCTCTTTGCAGTAGACACATGGAGTCTGGGAAAAAGAAATGCTCAGGGGCCGGCGCTGTAGTGCAGCAGGTTAAAGCTCTGACCTGAAGCGCAGGCATCCCATATGGGCGCCAGTTCTAGTCCTGGCTGCTCCTCTTCTGATCCAGCTCTCTGCTATTGCCTGGGAAAGCAGTAGAAGATGGGCCAAGTCCTTGGGTCCCTGCACCTACATGGGAGACCCCAAGGAAGCTCCTGGCTTGAGATCGGTGCAGCTCCGGCTGATGTGGCTATCTGGGAAATGAACCAATGGATGGAAGACCTCTCTTTCTGTCTCTACCTCTCTCTGTAACTCTGTCTTTCAAATTAATAAAATAATCTTTCAAATTAATAAAATAAATCTTTTTTAATAAAAAAAGAAATGCACAATAACCTTATCAAATGTGAAAGAAATTACAGCAAATTGTTTTTTAAAAATAAAAAAATTAGCCAGCACTGTGGCATAGTGGGTAAAGCTGCAGCCTGCAACTCTGGCATCCAATATAGGCACAAGTTCAAGTCCTGGCTGCTCCACTTCTGATACAACTCTGTGCTGATGACCTGGAAAAGCAGTAGTCTATGACTCAAGTGCTTGGGCCCCTGCCACCCAGGTAGGAGACCCAGATGAATCTCTTGGCTCCTGGCTTAGAACTGCCCTAGCCCCATCCCCAACCATTGTGGACATTTGCAGAGTGAACCAGCAGATGGAAGACCTCTCTGGTCCCTCTGTCTGACTGTCTTTCTCCCTCTGTAACTCTGACTTTCAAACACATCAATAAAAGCCTTAAAAATAAATAAATAAATAAAATATAACAAAATTATCTATACTCCATCATTCAGACATAACCACCCTTACTGTTTATTTCCTTTCATCCTTTTTTATGTAATGTTTTATTTGTGAAAAACTCAACTGATGTTGTGCTAATTTTTGCCTTTGCTTAAAAATCTTTAAAGGTAACATCAGCAAAAATAATGAGAATAAAAGAAGTGTTCTTTAACAAATGATGGTACCAAAAGCAATTCTAAGTAGCCTTTAAGAATAATAAAAGAGATCTGTATGAATTGACTTGTAAAGTTGCCCAAGGATGGAAAGCCAAGACATTGTGGCAAAAAATGACCTAAATGAAAGATCTCTGTGAGTGAGATCCCAGAGGAAAGAAGGGGCCATCAAAGAAGGAGAAGGTACCTTTCTCTGAAGGGAGGAGAGAACTTCCACTTTGACTATGGCCTTGTCTAAATTAGGTCAGAGTTTGTGAACTCAAGAGGCTTTCATAGCCTTGGCAGCTCATGACAAGAGCCTCGGGTGGTTACTGACATCATAAATAAGAGTGTCAATTATTAAATCAACAACGGGAGTCACTGTGCACTTGCTCCCCATGTAGGACCTCTGTCCTTAATGTGTTATACTATGCAAATTAACGGTAAAACTAGTCTTCAACAGTACTTTTTACTTATGTCTCTGTGTGGGTGCAAACTGTTGAAATCTTTACTCAGTATAGAGTTGATCTTTTGTATATGAAGATAATTAAAAATGAATTAATGAAGAATGGGATGGGAGAGGGAGTAGGAGATGGTATGGTTTGCGGGTAGGAGGGTGTTTATGGGGGGAAAAACCACTATAATTCTAAAGTTGTACTTTTGAAATTTATATTTATTAAATAAAAGTTTCCTGTTAAAAAAGTTGCCTAAGATGTGTGATAAAGTGGAAAATGAAGTACAGAATAACAGGGAGCCTATAATCCTGTCAAAACTAACAGGAAACTGCCTTGGGGTTATGTGTAGACATGTATATGTGCATGGCTCTCTCTCCTGTAGGTGCATGTGTGGGCATACAGGAAAGGCTGGAATAGCAGTTGTCTTTGGGATGGAGATAAAATGCGCTATTTTATACACTTATTTATATAGTATAATTTTTTATAGTAAGCGTATTTTGAAAAGTTTTGGAAAAATGAAATTAAAAGATAAGCCTATTTTGTTGCAAACATTTTTAAATCCATTCATGCTTATTTTATTTTTATTTTAAGATTTATTTCTTTGCTTGAGAGGCAGCATTACAGAGCGAGGGATAGACAGAGAGAGAGGTCTTCCATCCACTGGGTTGCTCCCCAAATGGCCACAAAGGCCAGAGCTGGGCAGATTCAGAGCCAGGTGCTTCTTCAGGATCTCCCACGTGGGTTCAGTGTCCCAAGTACCTGGGCCATCTTTCACTAGCTTTCCCAGGCCATCATCAGGGAACTAGATCAGAAGTAGAGCAGCTGGAACTCAAATTGGCACCCATATGAGATGCTAAACCTACTGTGCCACAGCACCAGCCCCTGTGCTTGCTTTTTTTATTATACATGTTTTCCCTGAACTTCTGAAGATCCTTCATATGTGTTATCAAATGTATGTGCACGTGTCCCCACTCCAAATTCGTACATCAAAACCTCACCCTGGGGCCAGTGCTGTGGTGCAGCAGGTATATATAGATATATCCCCAGATATAACCCTATATTACACACATACGCACTTCTGTTGTCTACATGCAATTTTTTGGCAAAAAAAAAAATACTATATTATCCATGTATATGATCATGTAACTTGTGCTAGTGAGGAAAATTAAAATGATACGGGCACTTTTGACCTCCATTACTTTAAACAGTAATTCCGGAAGGAAGACATCTCTCTCTCTGCCTCTGCCTCTCTGTAACTTTACATTTCAAATAAATAAATCTTGAAAACAAAAAGAAAAAAAGAAATCTCACCTTCAGTGTGGTTGTACTTGGAGTAAGGAAGTAATTAATTTTAAATGAGGTCATAAGGGTGGGGACCTCATTCAACAGAATCACTGTCCTTATAATTATGTCACCAACAAGCTCACTGACACACCTGCGCTCTTTCTCTCTCTCTCTGCCTGCACCAAGGAAAGATCATATGAGGGCTTAGAGAGAAGATAGCCCTTTACAAGCTAGGAGAACAGTCTTCATCAGAAACTGGATTTTATCAGAAACTTGATCTTAGATTCAAACTTCCAGAAGTGTTAAATTTAATTTGTTTAAGTCACCCTGTCTATGGGATTTTGTTATAGCAACCAGAGCACATTAAGATAATGCATTTCTTTTTTGGGAAAAAAAAAAAAAGCAGTGAGAGGATGGGTAGTTGGATATTTAGCCGAGGGTTATGATAGCACCGGGGATATCCACATGCCCAGTTCGAGGCCCAGTTCCACTCTTAATTGCAGGTTCCTGCTGGTGTATATTCTGGGAGACAGCAGATGATGGCCTGGGTACCTGGATCGCTATCACCTTTGTGGGGGACCTAGATGAACTTTCTGGCTCCTGAATGCTGCCTGACCCAGCCACAGCAGTTGCAGGTATATGGAGAACTGATCTAGTGGTCGGGAACTTGTGTGCAATCTCTCTTTGTCTCTCTGCCTTCCAAATAAAATTTTTAAAGTAAATTAATAAATTCTTTGATAAATAAAGAAAAATGACTTTTTAAAGAGATTTATTTATTGGAAAGAGTCACAGAGAGGCAGAGGCAGAGAGAGGAGAGACAGAGAGAGACAGAGAAAGAAGTCTTTCATCCCCTGGTTCACTCCCCAGGATGGCCGCAACAGCCAGAGCTGCGCTGATCCAAAGCCAGGAGCCTCTTGTGGGTCTCCCACATGGGTGCAGGGACCCAAGGACTTGAGCCATCCTCTACTGCCTTTCCAGGCCATAGCAGAGAGCTGGATTGGAAGTGAAACAGCTGGAACTTGAACCAGCGCCCACATGGGATGCTGCCTCTGCAGGCGGCAGCTTTACCAGGTATGCCACAGTGCCAGCCCCTGAAAAATAACTTTTAAAAAGTAATTCTTGGTGCCGGTGCTGTGGCATAGTGGGTGAAGCACTGCCTGCAGTGCTGGCATCCCAAATGGGTGCTGGTACGACTCCCAGCTGCTCCACTGTCAATCCAGCTCTCTGCTGTGTCCTGCAAAAGCAGTAGAAGATGGGCCAAGTCCTTGGGCCCCTGCGCCCATGTGGGAGACCCCGAAGAAGCTCCTGGCTCCTGGCTTCGGATCAGCACAGCTCTGGCCATTGTGGCCAACTGGAGAATGAACCAGTGGATGGAAGTCTTCTCTCTCTCTCTCTCTCTCTCTCTGCCTCTCCTCTCTCTGTGTAACTTTCAAATAAATAAATAAATCTTTTTTAAAAAAGTAATTCTTTTCAATGGTAAAAATACTGAGGAAAAACAGAATTTTCCACAAATTTCACTCCCCTAGGAAAAGCCATTGTTAAATACAGAATCTTCCTGTCTTTCCTCTATGCATACAAAGGTATTTCTTACCACTATGAGTCTATATTTTCCGTTTGTTTTAAAATTTGTTGTTTTAAAAATACATAATAGGGGCCAGGCTTTGTGGCATAGCAGGTTGATCCACTGCGTGCAGCACTGGCATTCCATGTGGGCTCCACTTCTCATTCAGCTCCCTGCTAATGAGCCTGAGAATGCAGTGGAGAATGGCCTGTGTGTTTGGGCCTCTGCACCTACCTGGGAGACCCAGAGGAATCTCCTGGCTCCTGGCTTTGGACCGGCACAGCTCTAGTCATTGCAGCCATTTGGGGAATGAATAAGTGGATGGAAAATACCTCTCTCTGTCTCTCCCTCTCTCCTTCTGTAACTTCATCCTTCAAATAAATACAATAAATCTTTAAAATAATAATAACTTTTTATCCTTTAATATTCTTACTTAATAATATGAGGGAAGCTCATACAGTGCATAAAAATGAACATTATGAAAAAGCTGTGCAGAGATTTCAAAAAATTTTAACACCAAAATAAACTGCAATAACCTGTTATAATATGCTTGAACAGATTGTAGTTTGAGGCTTGAAGAAGGATGAAGCATAAGAGCGCTTTAAGAGTGCCTATCAGGGCCGGCGCCGTGGCTCAACAGGCTAATCCTCCGCCTTGCGGCGCCGGCACACCGGGTTCTAGTCCCGGTCGGGGCACCGATCCTGTCCCGGTTGCCCCTCTTCCAGGCCAGCTCTCTGCTGTGGCTAGGGAGTGCAGTGGAGGATGGCCCAAGTGCTTGGGCCCTGCACCCCATGGGAGACCAGGAGAAGCACCTGGCTCCTGCCATCGGAACAGCGCGGTGCGGAGTGCAGTGGAGGATGGCCCAAGTGCTTGGGCCCTGCACCCCATGGGAGACCAGGAGAAGCACCTGGCTCCTGCCATCGGAACAGCGCGGTGCGCCGGCCGCAGCGCGCTACCGCGGCGGCCATTGGAGGGTGAACCAACGGCAAAAGGAAGACCTTTCTCTCTGTCTCTCTCTCTCACTGTCCACTCTGCCTGTCAAAAAAAATAAAATAAAAATAAAAAAAAAGAGTGCCTATCAGAACAATATGAATTCTGCTAAAATTGAAACAAGAACAAAATTGATGATGAAGCTTGAGTGGAACAATGGCGAAATCATTGATGCTTTATGAAGTTTATGGGAACAACGTCCCAAAGAAATCAGTAGTTTACAAATGGATAACTTGTTTTAAGAAGAAATTCCATCACCAAGTCGTGTCCCAGCTACTCCACTTCTGATTCAACACCCTGATAATGGACCTGAAAAATACTTGGGCCCCTGCCACCCATGTAGGAGACCAGAATGAAGCTCCTGGCTCCTGACTTTGGCCTGGCTTAATCCTGGCTGTTGTAGTCATTTGAGGAGTGAACCAGAGGATTGACAATCTCTCTCATTCTCTCTGTCTCTCCATCTCCCCCTGTGTGTAATTTTGCCTTTTAAAATTCACAAATCAAACTTTTGAAAAAAGAAGAAGGAATGAGATGAAGCTGAAGATTCCTGAAGGTGCAGACCACCCAAATCAATGTGCAAGAAAAAATTAATCTTGTTTGTGCCCTATTAGAAGACTGATGACTAACAGCAGAAACAATAGCCAACACCATAGACTTGTCAACTGATTCAGTTTACACAATTCTGGTTGAAAAAAATAAAGTGGAACAAGCTTTTTGCTCAATGGGTGCCAAAACTGTTGTGTCCAGATCAGTGGCAGATAAGAGAGGAGCTTTCAATGGAAGTTTTAAACAAGTGGGATCAAGATCCTGAAGCATTTGTTTGAAGAATTACAACAGAAGATGAAACATGGCTTTACCAGTAGGATCCTGAAAACAAAGCACAATCAAATCAATGGCTACAAAGAGGCAGAAGTGATCGGTCAGAGCAAAATCAGCCTGGTCAAGAGCAAAGGTCATGGCAGCAGGTTTTTTGGGAGGCTCAGGCATTTTGCTCTGTTATAGTTAAAAAAATTTTTTTTTTACTTCCTGGAGGGCCAAAGAATAACATCTGTTTTATGAGTGTTTTGAGAAAGCTTTAAGAGGAAAACACCCAGGGGAGCGTCCCAGATGGTCCTTCTTCCCTGTAATGCTTCTGCTCATACCTCATCAAACAAGAGCAATTTTGCAAGAGTTTCAATGGGAAACCATCAGGCATCCACCTCACATTCTGATTCGACTCGTTCTGACTTATTTTTGTTTCTTAATCTCAAAAAAAAAATCTTTAAGGGATATCTGTTTTTCTACAGTTAATAATTTAAAAGACTTCATTGAGTGGTTAAATTCCAAAAAGCCTCAGTTCTTTAGAGATAAACTAAATGGCTGGTATCCTTAGAAAACTGTCTTGAAATTGGTGGAACTAATGTTTATAAAGTTCATAAGCTTTATTTCTATCTTTCAATTCCATTTTCTACACACATGTTCAGTTCCCTTGTATTTTTAATAGGTTCAGAAAAATATAGTCATACTAGAGTTTGCTGTAAATAGAAGAGACTGTATCACTGATCTTAAGAATTCCTCATCTTCCTGCAGCTTTTCTGCACCCCATTCTGATCTCTCTCCTTATACAGTGACCAGTGATGAACTGTAACACAGTGTCATAAGAAATCACCCAAAGAAAATTACTTCTATGAGCTATCTTCATATGATGTTTGTGGTTGTAGATTTTTTTCAGAGACTATCCTCTATGTATTTGTTGTATAAAGACAAGCCTGGACCTCATAAGGAAAGACTATTCAATAGGATTATTACAAGAGGAGAAAAGGGACTATTGCAACACAGGCAGTGAGGAAGGAGAAGCTCTGACTGTAAGATCTGCAAGTGTCTCAAGACCTAGGCAAAGAAACTTAGTCTTTTATGGAGAGGAGTAAACAAGGCTAGAAAGAACCAGGTGTGAGGAAGTGGAATGAAAGGTTGACAGTTTGATGTGCGTTCAGAGTCCATCTGAGAACAACTGACTCAGACAGCTGACTCAGAGGGGTGTTTGCTGGCTCAGGCTGAAGCTGGGTGGGAGATGAGACAGTTAAGAAGCATTTTGTTGCAACTGATCAATGGGGACAAGCAGTTCAGTAAATCATTTATGGTACAAATAAGGAATTTTGAGAATCTGTGTCTGGCCTTGCTACTCATATACATAAACAAGGAAGGTATCTGTGAGTCATCTTGAGTCATTTTCAAAACAGAAAAGATGGGAGGATTTCTTAACCTTTACTGTTTTTCAAAATCAGAGACTCAGGTCAAATTCAACATTCTCAAATTCTGCAAGTAAGGTAAAAATATGACGGTTTTATTTCTTGAGAAGCTACTCAGTAACCTTGTACCAACCTGGATAAATTCCACAAACATTTTCATTACTTTCTTAACATTTCTATTGTTATAAGAACCCCATGAAGTAAAAAAAAAATGCTGTAGTTCTCTCTCTCTCTTTTTTTTTTAAAGATTTGTTTATTTATTTGAAAGGCATTGTGACAGAGAGAGAGAGAGAGAGAGAGAGAGATATTCCATCAATTTGTTCACTCCCCAAATGACCATAACAGCTGGGGCTGGGGCAAGCCGAAGCCAGAAGCCTGGAGCTTCATCCAGTTCTCTCATGTGGGTGCAGAGGCACTGTTTTACCTGGCACATTAACAGGGAGCTGGATCATAAGTGAAGCAGCTAGAACTTGCACCAGTGCTCCTATGGGATGCTGGCGTCACAGGCAGAGGCTTAAACCACCACGCCACAACACCTGCCCCATGTAGTTCTCATTTTCACCAATAGGAGCCAAGTTCATACAAGGTAATGTTCTCATGGTCATGGAACTAGTAAGGATTTAGCACATGCTTAAACCCAGGCCCCCTGTCACTCAGTTCTCTACACTCCACTGCCTTCATGAACCTTACGCTGCAAAGATTTCTAATTGGAAAGTTGGTGGGTCCCTTTTTGAGCTTTAAAGGGATGATGGATTTTCAAAAAAACAAATTCTCTTGGAATCTACATAGTCTGAATGGAAGATGGCTTAGAAAAATGAAACTCATTTGGTAGAAAAAAAATGAGTTTTTTTTTTTTTTTGGTTGGGGGGGCAGCATTGTTGTGCAGTGAGTAGAGTCACATCCCATATGAGTGCCAGTTTGAGTGCCAGTTGCTCTACTGCTAATGTGCCTAGGAAAACAACAGAAGATGGGATAAGTGCTTGGCCCGTGCTTCCCATGTGAGAGACCCAAATATTGCTCCAGGTTCCTGTGTTAGTCCTGACCCAGCCCCAGCTGTTGTAGCCATTTGAACTAGCACATGGAAGATCTCTCTCCCTCTCTGTCTCTCTGTCTCTCTCTCTCTCTCTGTGTCTCTCTCTTTTCAAGTAAATAATAAAATAAATCTTTAAAAAATCAAGTGTGAGTTTTCACATCAATTACCTTCTGCATCATTTCCTAAGACATTTGAAGGAGTAACTTAATTTAGCCGCATTCCAGTTTCCCCATCCTTGTAACCGGAGATTATAACAACTTTGCTTCACAGGGTCATTTCAAGCTTTCTCTAACTCAATGATGTACGAAGAGTCTCCAAAAAGTTCATGAAAAGTACCTATTATGAAAAACTATTCATGGATCTCAAAATTTTTTGTATCAAAATAAACTTATCTTTTAATTCCTTTTTTTGCGTGAAGTTTTGAAGTACCCTCATTGTTAAATGTTTTGCAAATTATAAAGCACCAGTACAAAGTTAGTGAGTCAACCTTCATTGTCCTTCCTAATCTAATCAGCCAACAAAATTTCCGACGGTGTTATCAACAAAATAAGATTCATCCAAGTTGGCTAGAACGTTTTATATAGAGTTGTTGACATGTTAAGTTGAAGCTATTATTTGCTTCTACAAATAAATATGTAGAACATTTCTAGCAGGAGAATGATCCAGTGCTAATAATTTAAACCTGACAGGTCATCTGGGATTGTGGTGCTTCATATGCAGAAGCTGTGTTAAACAATCAGATGAAAAGAAACAGGGAAGCTCACAGAGCACTTGACCAGTAGCACCGTGTATAAAAGCTAGGAGTGCTTTACTGAGATGGTGAAAAGATACACTTCCAGTCATAATATAGCAATGCACTCAACCCTCATTACACAGTGTTGCCTACAAACGCTGTTAGAGTTTATTCTAACTTTGTTTCCATTATAATAAAGGCCCACTGTTGAGGATTCATAATTCAGCCAAAATAATTTGCTACAGGAGTGTTTCAAAAGACCTTTATTATAACCCTTTGAATAAACCCCAACATCAGAAATTCTAAACAATAAGGACCCTGCCACTTCTAAAGCAGTTGTTGTTGGATGAGTGTTAAATTTTTGGTCACGTGGGCTTTATTTCTATTATATGAAGTTCTTCTAGATCACATCTTACTTTAGTTAATAGGCAATAATAGGAGATGAAGGGCCTCAAAACAGGTTTCTTTGGTACATTTTTCATTAAGAGAATGAACAGAAAAACCATTTGAATATAAAGGGAAAAAAAATCAATGCATGTTTGCTAGGAAGTCATTTAGACTACCCTTGAAAATTGAGATTTACAAAATACAATGATTGTGTTTTGCCTAAACCATATAGTAAAAGCCATGTGCCTAGAAAAGTTCATCAAATTTTTTAAAGTATTAAAGGAATAATGGGAAACACTGTAATATAAAATCATTTAATCCAGAATTTCCAAACTCTGCTCCTTGGAACACTACATACTAATAGCTGGCCTACCTCAAAACAAAACAAGCTAACAATATAAACAATAAATCGAACTCAGTGAGTTACATATATTTGCAATAGCCTACAAGAAAGTAAACCTTCACTGGAAAGTCACCAAGCATCTTAGCATATTAAAAATTCTGAGGAATATGCTCAAGCTTGTTGAGTAAGTTTAACTCAGCATCACATGTTTATTTCTAGTATATGAGTCCCTTCTTCCAATCAACCACTTTCAACCATAAAGCAAAAGATCAAGAATCAGTCATGGAATCCATAGAGCAGAGTTGCCCTCAGCAGGACAAGAAACCATTATACCAGAATCCCTCATCAAAAGTGGGAATTCCAGGGCACCAGCCCCAGACTTCTGACTCTGACTCTGTAGAGGATGAGTTCCTTTTGCATGTGGACCCTGTCCCCATCCCTGGGATTGGTATGCACCCTGAAGTTTGGCAACCACTGAGATTTTATGCAATAGGATATCTGGGATAGAATGGGCACTGTTTTGTTAGACAAGAGATCTTTACTAATTATATACTGAATCGATCTTCTGTATATAAAGATAATTGGAAATGAAAAAAAAACTGGTGTTAAATTGGAAATGGCATAGAAAATTAATTAATTTTTAAAAAAATATTATGTAGGATCTCTGTCTTTAATGTGCTGTACACTCTTATTTAATGCTATAACTAGTACTCCAACAGTATTTTTTTTTTCACTTTGTGTTGCTTTATGGGGGCAAACTGTTGAAATCGTTACCTAATATATACTAAACTGATCTTTTGTACATAAAGAGAATTGAAAATGAATCATGATGTGATTGGAAGGGGAGAGGGAGCGGGAAAGGGGAGGGTTGTGGGTGGGAGGGAAGTTATGGGAGGGGGAAGCCATTGTAACCCATAAGCTGTACTTTGGAAATTTATATTCATTAAATAAAAGTTTAATTAAAAAAAATCTTTCTTAGAAGTCAGTCTGATTTTGGAGGACATGCAGTTAATAACTCAATAGGCACCTCTGCAAGGTGACTCTACCGTTACTAAAGGTCCTGGGCTAGAAGTCTCCTATCATCAGTTGTGGTGTCCAAAATTCCAGTACTAGAAATTCTATCATTCTTGGAAATGTAAACGGACAATTACTTTTTTCAAAAGTAATTTTATGTTAAATACCAAGAGACTGAAAAGCATCAATGATCTTTAACTCATGATTCCACTTCTGGGAAAAAATTTAAATTCAGAAAAAATATTTTTTGTACAAAGAGTTTCTTTGCAAACTGTAAATAGGGAAATACTAGAAAAACTAAAACTTTTGTGTAAATAACCCAGTTATAATCATGCAATGTTGTATTAGGTGTTTATAGTGAAGTTTACAGTAACAGGGACAATATATTGTAACGCTACTATTAAAAGTAAAGTTGGTGCGCAGGAATTGAAATTACAGAAAGAGGGAAACAAGCTAAAGGATATTTTACTTTGAAATTTTAAGCTGTTAGAATATTTTTACAACATACATCATTTTTACTTTTTAAGTGAAATTACAAGACTCCTCAAGAATGAGAAAAAAAAACACCAAAATTTAATAGTGCTTATATTTAAGGAATAAGATATGGGATAACTGTGATTTTTATTTTCTTCTTTAATATATGTGTTTTCTAAAATCTCATAAATTATGTCACTTTATAATCATTTCTGAATATTATTCCTTTTTAAATTCTTCCAATTTGAGATAGGTTGTGCCATACACTGCAATTTGAACTATAAATTGACATAAGACTTTCTGAAAACATCTTGGCATCATGTAAATCCCTTTTATAGTCATAATATAAGCTTTATTTTTAACGTTCACCAGGAATCATTCAGCAGAGAAGTAACCTTGTCCGGTGTATTGAGGAGCAATTTGCTTCAGAAAGAGCTAATACTTTTTAAAATTTCTTCTAGAAACAAATATAAATAAGAAATTGGATGCAATTACTAAAACTTGGGAGCCTAGAGGAGGAGCCTATAGAGTTGGGACTGGTACCTATGAGGAAGGGCCCTGGGCAGTAGAGGCTGGTGTCACAGAAGCTACATTAGAGCTGATTCTGGAAAAACTGGAACCAACGGTTCCTTCTGAAACCAGTGAAAAAGAGTAAGGAGCAAAAGTCAAATAGAGGGGCCGGCGTTAAACTGTGGGAAAAGGTCAGCAACAATAGCTTCTAGGTGGGGCTGGTGCTGCTGTGCAGTGGGTTAAAGCCCTGGCCTGCAGTGCCAGCATCCTATTTGGGCGCTGGTTCAAGTCCTGTCTGCTCCACTTCCGATCCAGCTCTCTGCTGTGGCCTAGGAAAGCAGTCGAAGATGGCCCAGGTCCTTGGGCCCCTGCACCCACGTGGGAGACCCAAAGAAGCTCCTGGCTTCTGGCTTCGGATCAGCGCAACTCCAGCCGTTGCAGCCAGTTAGGGAGTGGACCAACAGATGGAAGACATCTCTCTCTCTCTCTCTCTCTCTCCCTCTCTCTCTGCCTCTCCTTCTCTCTCTGTGTAACTCTGACTTTCAAATAAATAAATCTTTAAAAGAAAAAAAGCCAAATAGAAAGAAAAGAGGGAAGATCAAGTCCCTTTCTTCCTCCAGCTTTCCTGTCTCTCTTTAACACCTTCTATTGGCTACATCAAACAGAAAACAACTAACAAAACAGAAATGCAACTGCGGAGTCCCATAGATTTGAAACTCAATGGTAAATCTTTAAAACTCAATGGCAAATCTTTAACAATCATCATGCTCAGCATGTTTTTATATGAAACAAGCAACTTGAAAAGGCCTCAAAGACCAAACTGGGAGCAGTGTCTGGTATTCCAACAACCAAGGAGTATTTCCATTTGCCTAGGCACCCTTTCCTGAGTATCACACACAAAGAAACAATTATTAGATACTTTTTTCTTTCTTTTTTTTTTTTTACAGGTAGAGTTATAGACAGTGAGAGAGAGAGAGACAAAGAGAAAGGTCTTCCTTCCCTTGGTTCACACCCAAATGACCGCCATGGCCGGCGCTGCGCTGATCCAAAGCCAGGAGCCAGGTGCCTCTTCCTGGTCTCCCATGCGGGTGCAGGGTCCCAAGCACTTGGGCCATCCTCCACTGCCTTCCCAGGCCACAGCAGACAGCTGGACTGGAAGAGGAGCAACCGGGACTAGAACCCGGTGCCCAATGAGATGCTGGCTCCGCAGGCGGAGAATTAACCAAGTGAGCCATGGCACCAGCCAATACTTTGTTTTCTAAAAAAAAATTATGTCTTGTCTTGGCTATTTTTTAGTAAGTAAAAATGAAATGGTAAAATTAATTTTAGTACTATGTATCATTTAACCCAATTAATTCCAAGATATTAAAATTTCAATATATGAGCAAAAAAAAAACCCCATTAATTAGATACTTTAGCCTTTTTCTGGTACTAAATCTTTGAAATCCAGTGTGTGTTTTAGCACATCTTAGTTCAGTCTAGCTACATTTCAAGCACTCAATAACACATGTAGCCAGCAATTACCATATCAGACAACATAGTTGTAAAGGATAACCTGTATCCAATCAACAGATAATCAAGAAAACATTGGTAAAAGTGTGCATAATTCCAGATTAATACAAAAAAATGTGAACAAAGTAGTAATGTGCAAATATTATATGCCATGACAAAATAAAAATAATACAAAAATGAGAGAAATTGAGGGAAAGAGAGAAGCTGGTTCATGTGCAGCGCCGTCTCTCTTTTTTTTTTTTTTAGATCAAAATGTTTATTTTTGTATATAGACATTTAAAACACTCATCTCCAAGAACAGCTTCAATCATGTATACAATAAGAAATAGACTTTAAATCCTAATACAGAAAAAGTAACAGAATTAATTTTTAAATACTGCTGTAGACACTAGTGTTAGAAAAAAAGTTTATAAATGGTTTTGCACCAAAAAAATATGCAAAGAAACTTGAAAATAGCAAACTGTTTGCCATTTGTTTCTCTGGTTGCTGTTTACTAGACCCAGTGGCTGATTGTCTTCAGCACACATCTAATTTGGCCATTTACGACTTTTGGCTAATGTGATCCAAAACGTGATCTAGATAGTGCTTTTCACAGGAGGATTGACAAACACGCTGCATACATTAGTGAATCTTCACACCACCTCAGTGAGGTAGGTTAGAAATATTATACAGAAATTGAGGCACAAAGAGGTAAGTGACTTGCCCAAAATTCCCAACAGCACAGTCCCTGGAAGAGAAGAGGAGGTAGCTCTCCATCCAGGACTCCTGTGCCAGAGAGCTGGACAGGGACACCCTCATGTAGCATTTGCTAAATACTCAGATAAAGCTGTAGCTGATCCTTTGCGTCTTCTGTACCCTATAGAAAAGGGAAGTCTTTTGGGCAACTCTCCTACCCTTGGCTCTCAACTCTCCTCCCATTTGTTCTCTTAGGAACTCCTTTACCTCTTTGAAGACTGTAGCAGCCTTGGAATGGGGACCAGACCTCTCACCTTAATACTTAGAAGGAACCTATTTGGTAGTATTTTTGAGATGTGTCCGTTGGACAAACAATGGTCAAAGGCGACAGGATTGGGAAGGTACCTGTCAGAGCAGTAACTGCTTATTTCTCTAATCAGTGTGTTGAGGTATCACCTCTCTCACTCTACCAGATATTAAGGAGCAAAAAAGAATTGCAGTTATCTGAGACAAACTGACATTGAAATTCTGGTGTTCCATGCAGTGTTGGTAAATGGTTTTTAAGGAATGTGTGATACTTTACTTGCTACTTGAAAAGATGTCTTCTTTTCCAGATCAGGGGTTTCTGGAGCACCAAGGATAAAAAGGTGCCCACTACAAGAACAGCTTGAGAGTTGCCAATTAGCAGCGCCGTCTCTTAACCTCAGCACTTTTATTTTTTTTTATTTTTATTTTTTTCATTTTCAATTTTCTTTATATACAGAAGATCAGTTTAGCACATATCAAGCAAAGATTTCAACAGTTTGCCCCCACATAGCAACACAAAGTGAAAAAACACTGTTGGAGTACTAGTTATAGCATTAAATAACAGTGTACAGCACATTAAAGACAGAGATCCCACATGATATATTTTTTAAAAATTAATTATTTTTCTATGCAATTTTCAATTTAACACCAGGTGTGTTTTTTTTTTCAATTTCAATTATCTTTATATACAGAAGATCGATTCAGTATATACTAAGTAAAGATTTCATCAGTTTGCACCCACCCAGAAACACAAAGTGTAAAAATACTGTTTTAGTACTAGTTATAGCATCACTTCACATTAGACAACACATAAGGACAGATCCCACATGAGATGTAAGTACACAGTGACTCCTGTTGTTGACTTAACAATTTGACACTCTTGTTTATGGTGTCAGTAATCTCCCTAGGCTCCAGTCATGAGTTACCAAGGCTATGGAAGCCTTTAGAGTTCGCTGACTTCGATCTCATTCCGATAAGGTCATAGTCAAAGTGGAAGTTCTCTCCTCCCTTCAGAGAAAGGTACCTCCTTCTTTAATGGCCCTGTTCTTTCCACTGGGATCTCACTCGCTGAGATCTTTCATTTAGGCCTTCTTTTTTTTTTCCAGAGTGTCTTGGCTTTCCATGCCTAAAATATTCTCATGGGCTCTTCAGCCAGATCCGAATGCCTTAAGAGCTGATTCAACCTCAGTACTTTTAAAGTAATGGGTCACATAGTCTTTTGTTCTGAGGTTGCCCTAAGCACCATAGGAGCATTTCTCACTTCTGACCACTAGGTGCCAGTAGCTTCCCCCAGCTGTGACTGCCAAGAAAACGCCCTCATTGCCAACTGTTCCCAAGGGAGCAAAACATTCCACTTGATGGCCACTACCATGTAGGTAATAGGCAGTAGAAAAAAAGGAGACTTGAAAACCTAATAAATCAACTTGTGAAAGGTTTGAGATAAAATAGGGAACTAGAAAAGTAAGTGCAAAAATAACCACTCGAACAAAAATATCCTTGTAAGTAATAATGATTAAAATTTTAAAAGAGCAAAGAACACATAACATATGGAGAAAGAAACACAGCTAATATTGTGTAACACAAATAATTATAAATATTGGGGCTGGTGCTGTGGCACAACAGGTTAATGCCCTGGCCTGAAGCACCAGCATCCCATATGGATGCCGGTTCAAGTCCCAGCTGCTGCACTTTCTGGGCTGCTGTGGCCTGGGAAAGCAGTAGAAGATGGCCCAAGTCCTTGGGCCCCTGCACCTGTGTGGGAGAGAAGCTTCTGGCTCCTGGCTTCAGATCGGCGCAGCTCCGGCCGTTGTGGCCAACCAGAGGATGGAAAACCTCTCTCTCTCTCTCTCTCTCTCTTTCTCTGCCTCTCCTTCTCTCTGTGTAACTCTGACTTTCAAATAAATAAATAAGCCTTTAAAAAATTATAAATATTATATCATAATTCAAAGCAAACATACAGGTCATATCAATAAATGTAAATAGGCTGAACTCACCTACTTAAAGTCCTGAGCTCCCACCATATATAAAAATAAACTTTATGAATTATGAAACTTAAATTTTTTTAATAAAATAGAAGAAATGGAATTTTCTAGAAGAAAGTAGGAATGAATTCCTCCTAAAATCTCATTGCGAGAGGCTTCCTAACTATGACTCAAATCCAGTGGCATCATCAAAAACTGACAAATTTGAGTAGTTTTAAAAATATTTTTTTCATGGCAAGAAATACCACTAATAATATCAAAAGACAGCTGAAAAATTAAAAGAAATTATTGCAACATTATTACAACAGAGGCATTTAATATTAAAAAACTTTTTAAAAAATATTTATTTATTTATTTACTTACTTACTTATTTGAAAGTCAGAGTTACAGAGAGAGGTCCTCCATTCTCTGGTTCACTTCCCAGTTGGCCACTACAGCTGGGATTGGGAGCCTCTTCTAGATCTCCCAAGTGAGTGCAGGGGCCCAAGGACTAGGGCCATCTTCTGCTGCTTTCCCAGGTGTATTGGCAGGGAGCTGTATCGTAAGTGGAGCAGCTGGAATTCAAACCAGCACCCATATGAGATGCAGACACTGCAGGTGGAGGCTTAACCTGCTGCACCACAATGCTGGCTCCTAAAAAAAAATTCTTTATAGAGAGAAATAGCCAGAATACAGTAACTCTTAAAACTTAAAACAAACAAAAAAAAATTTAAAAAGCATTCGGTTAACATTTTGCTAAAGAAGAGCTACAGAGGACAAATAAATACATAACAAGATGTTTCATGTTACTTGTCATTAAGGAAATGCAAGTTAAAACCACAATGAGATACTTTATAGGTATGATTTGAATATTTGTCCACCCAAATTCAGGATTTTAGCCCCCAATGTCCTATTTTAATGGTATTAAGGGGGTGGAAATTTAATCCAATTGTGATATTCAAAGATGAAACCTTTGAGAAGTAATTAGATTGCAGTAGGTCCACAAGGTGAAGCCCACCAGGGTGGAGCTGAAGTGAGTGCATCCTGCTGGCTTGATAAGGAGAGATACAGACAGACACAGCCACTGCCTGCGTTTGTGATGTGATGCACTGCTGCTTTGGACTCTTCCATCAAGACGGCACCTTCCCTGAGTTGTGGTAATATGCAGAGTATAAAAAATTATAATGTATATTTTCTGATTGAGAGGCAAATAGAACCTGACAGAAGGAGCCTGGTAATAATCTGGTGGGCTTTAGGCCTTGTAAGTTAAGAGGCCCAGAGCTATCTATCTCTTTGCATGGGGTACATCCTAAGGGAGGTGTGAACCTCCTAGGGGAAGGCACTCTGTTGACTTTCATTACCTGGCTGGCCTGGGAGGAGAGTTGGTCAGGTAAAGGCAGGTGGCATCTCTAACAAGAAATTGACAGTTCTGCCTGCAATGTTGCTGACCCTACTTGACCATCCCCTCAGCTGCAGTGGTCACTTTGGAAGTTGGGCTGAGTGAAGGGCTTTTCAGCTTAGAGCCAGTAAGATCTGTGGCTCTGACCTGGGCATCCTTCGACTCCAGGGCAGGTCCATTTCCAGTGATCCAACTCTTGGCAGAGCTGCCAGGGCTCTTCAATTGTAGCTTAGACAGCACCTTTCTTAGCTCCTCTAATAATGACTCTGTCCTTTGTTCTAGTCCCTGTCTAGCGCACTTGGGCTTCATTCCTTTGTAATCATAACCTCTACTCTACCACCAATGGCTCTACTCCCAACCTGTGTGTACTGATGGTCCTCTTCCCCAGTTAATGCTGTATAATTGTTCAAACCTGGTTAACGCCACTCTTAGGAACATTGGTTACTATCCTCACTCTGTCTTTTATGACCTTGTCTAAATATGATCAGAGTCGGCAAACTTGGAAGGCTTCCATAGCCTTGGCAACTCATGACGACAGCCTAGGGTAGTTACTGGCGCCATAAACTAGAGTGTCAATTTGTTGGGTCAACAACAGGAGCCACTGTGCAGTTGCTCCTCATGTGGGATCTCTGTCCTTAATGTGCTGTACATTTTGATTTAATGCTATAACTAGTACTCAAACAGTATGTTTCACTTTGTGTTTCTATGTGGGTGCAAACTGTTGAAATCTTTATACTAAATTGATCTTCTGTATATAAAGAGAATTGAAAATGAATCTTGATGCAAATGGAAGGGGAGAGGGAGCGGAAGAGGGGAGGGTTGCGGGTGGGAGGGAAGATATGGGAGGGGGAAGCCATTGTAATCCATAAGCTGTATACTGGAAATTTATATTCATTAAATAAAAGTTAAAAAAAAACAAAAACAAAACAAAACAAAAAAATTATAATGTATGTGAGCAAAATCACATTTTGAGATTTGATTATTGTTTATACTCCTGAGGAACAGTGGTTTTTAGTGCTTACTACTTGTTGGACTCTTTATTTAGTGGAGGGTTAAACTTGTGATTTTAAACTGAAAGTATGTCATTGTAAAAATTAAAAGAAAGAAAGGAAGGGAGAAGGTGGGAGTGAGGAAGGGAGGGAAGGGGGAGGGTAGAGTGGGAAGTATCACTATGCTCTTAAATCTGTGTATATGAAATACATGAAATTGGTTCCCCTTATATAAATGTAAAACAATTTTTTCTTAAAAAAAGAAGGCTATAACCAGATGAGACCCCTAGACCTTGTACTGTATTTCAGCACCATAAGCTAGATAAACCTCTCTTCCCTTCATGAGAAGTTTGTCTCAGATATTTTGTTGTAGTAATAAAAAGCTAACTAGTAATACATACTCATTTAATAGGATAGCTAAATTCAACAAACTGACAATGTCCAGTCACAGTTAAGAATGTGGGGCAGCTGGAAATTCAAACATTGTTAGCAGGAATGTAAAATAATATAACCCTTTGAAATTTGGAATTTGGAAGTCTAGCAGTGCCTATAAAATTGAACATATTATGTGATCCAAAATCTCAGTCCTAAGTATCTAAGACAAATATAAAATATTTGTCCACATAAAGACCTATATAAAAATTTTATAACAGCTTTATTCATTATTGTTAAAACCCACCAATAAAAAAAGTCTATTAACTGATGAATGGATAAAAAAATTGTGATATAGCTAAACAAAAGACTACTCTATTCACCAATGAAAAGTAATAAGCCACCAATATGCGTACATGTAGCAGGTATAAACATCAAAGCATTATGTGAATTGAAAGAAGCCAGACACAAAAGGTTACAAACTATCATTCCAATTATATAACACTCTGGAAAGTCAACAGTATTAGTACAGGAAAAAAAATCAGATCCATAGAAATTAGGGGTTAGGGGAGGGAATTATGCAAAGCATGAGAAAATTTTAAAGGATAATATCTGTTGAAAATAAGAGGAAAAGCTAGAATAACTGTTGTATGTTTTGAATGGAATTGATTTTCTTTTTCTTTCTTTTTTTTTAATTTGACAGAGTTAGACAGTGAGAGACAGAGAAAGGTCTTCTTTCCATTGGTCCATGCCCCAAATGGCCACTACGGCCACAGCTGCACCAGTCTGAAGCCAGGAGCCAGGCACCTCTTCCTGGTCTCCAACGTGGGTGCAGGTGCCCAAGCACTTGGGCTATCCTCCACTGCCTTCCCGGGCCACAGCAGAGAGCTGGACTGGAAGAGGAGCAACCAGGACTAGAACCCAGCGCCCATATGGGATGCCGGTGCTGCAGGCAGAGGATTAGCCAAGTGAGCCACAGCCTAGAATGGAATTGATTTATATATATATATATATATATATATATATATATATATATATAGAGAGAGAGAGAGAGAGAGAGAGAGAGAGAGCTTCTTGAGCTTTTGGCTAATATCAAGTGTTGATTTTCAATACATAGATATTAGGGGTATGTTGCGGGGGGGTTGCACATACATGAGGGTACTTGAAAAAGTTCATAGAAGAAGCCGGCGCCGTGGCGCACTTGGTTAATCCTCCACCTGTGGCACCAGCATCCCATATGGGCACCAGTTCTAGTCCTGGTTGCTCCTCTTCCAGTCCAGCTCTCTGCTGTGGCCCGGGAAAGCAGTGGAGGATGGCCCAAGTGCTTGGGCACCTGCACCCACGTTGGATACCAGGAAGAGGCGCCTGGGAGACCAGAGGCAGCACCTGGCTCCTGGCTTTGGACTGATGTAGCTCCGGCCGTTGCAGCCATTTGGGGAGTGAACCAACAGAAGGAAGACCTTTCTCTCTCTCTCTCTCTCTCTCTCTCTCTCTCTCTCTCTCTCTCTCTCTCTAACTCTACCTGTCAAATAAATAAATAAATGATCTTAAAAAATATATAACAGGAAAAGTTCATGGAAAGTAAAATTTAAAAATAAATTTATTTTGGTGCAAAAAATTTGAAATCCATGCTTGGTTTTTTCATAACATGCTTTTTTCTGTGAGCTTTTTGAAAACTGCTCCATGCATGAATTTCTAACATTTTGCATCAAAATAAACATCTTTTAATTCTGTTTTCAATGAACTTTTTGAAGTACCTGCATCAACCTAGGTTTGTCAGCTGAAAAGACTCAGAGGCAATGACACCTCAGCACCAATGGATGTTGTCAGAAAGTAAGGAAGTACTAAAAAAAGGATGGAAACTTTTGAAAGGACAAAAAAAAAGGAACTTGAAGGGTTTCCCAAGACCAAATATGGAGCAATTTGATTAACAGAATAATGACAGCAATGGGTTATATAAACCAAATTAAAATAATTACCCAGGGACAGATGTTTAGCCAAGCAGTTAAGACCCCATGATACACCAATATGTCATATTATAATGTCTGTATCTGAGTACCAGCTTTGGATACACATTCCAGTTTCCAACTAATGCATATTCTAGCAGGCAACAGGTGATGGTTAGGGTAGTTGGATCCCTATCCCTGACAGGGGAGTCCTGGATGGAGCTACCAGTTCCTGTCTCCAAACCAGTCCTTGCCATTGAGGGCTAATGGGATGGGAGAGTTCTCTCTTCCTCTACCATTCTTTGCCCCTCTTTTTTAAAAAAAGATTTATTTATATATTTGAAAGTCAGAATTACACAGAGAAGGAGAGGCAGAGAGAGAGAGAGAGAGAGAGAGAGAGAGAGAGAGGTCTTCCATCCGCTGGTTCACTCCTCAATTGGCCACAACGGCTGGAGCTGGGCCAGTCCAAAGCCAGGAGCCAGGAGCTTCTTTCAGGTCTCCCACGCAGATGTAGGGGCTCAAGGACTTGGACCATTTTCCACTGCTTTCCCAGGCCATAGCAGAGAGCTGGATCAGAAGTGGGGCAGCTGGGATTCAAACTGGTGCACATATGGGATGCCCGCACTACAGGCAGCAGCTTTACCTGCTATACCACAGCGCAGGCCCCCATTCTTTGCCTCTCAAACAAACAAAAGATTATCCACGAGTCTGTGCTGATAGAAGAAAATAAACTAATAAATGAGAATGAAGAAAAAGTAGTTCATACAACTCCATCTAATAAATGTTAAAAGAAAATAGAAACAGGAAATCATCATTTGGCAAATAGCAATAATTGTTTCAGGTAAGAATCATTAATGGATAATAATTCATGGGCAGCATAATGATGAAAAACACAATATTTGTGTACATTAAGGTATCTCCCCATAAGTGACTTATTATTTATAAAGGGGAAATATTATGTCTAAAGAAGAGAAAATCAACTAGCACCTTACCCAAGAGATCAGAATGAGCATTACTAACCAACAGGAAAAAATGACTCTAGCTTATCATTATATAATGCACTAAAATGGATCAACCCCATTTTTTGATATTTTTGTCAAAAAGTATATCCTTAATTGATAATACGGAGATATTAGATTAATCAAAACTGAGACACTTTCTGCAAAATAGCCTGTTATTTTAAAAATATCGAGTACATGAAAGACCAAGAATAACCAACTATTCCAGATTAAAGGAGGTGAAGAAGACATGACAACTACATGAAACACAAGTTCCTATAGCAAATAGAGGACATTAGAGGAACAACTGGTGACATTTGGTAAGGTGTATAGATCAAGTAATAATACTATATCAATGTTAAGGTCTTGATCTTGAAAACTGTACAACGGCTATTGTTGAGAGGTATTGTTGAGAGATAATCCATGTATTTTGAATCAAGGCACTGTCTTTGTTTTGAACTATCTTTCCAGGAATATTTATATGACAATCTTGGAAGAAGGAGACTGTATCTACCCTTGGAGCAAAAGGCAGCATGCTTATTGTCCATTACAGAAAAAGCACTTTCTCTAAGCTTAGAGTTGCTTTCTTGTTACCCAACCTATTGCGTTTACAGCCATCTGTCTTTCAAGCTCTCTCTGCATGACACTACAGGAACTGGGGTGCAGGGAACTTATGCAAAGATTTATACTCTGCTGACTGTTATCACTGTAAGTAATAGACTGTCCTGAAATAATAGCACAGAAATATCATGACTTTCACCAGCATGAAACTGGCAGGCACAGGGGACTGCCTGCAGCCATCAGGAACTGAAAGAGCCCCATGCTCCCAGTCAGCAAGACAATGGTGACCTCAGGTCTACAACCGTGAAAGACTAAATTCTGTTGGCAAGCAAGCCAGCAAGAGAACCTTGAGCTCCGTAAAGAAACATGGCCATTCACCACACTGATTGCAGCCTTGCCAGACCTTGAGCACAGGATCTAGTTAAGGCATGCCCACATTCCTGTCCCTCAGAAATTGTGAAATAGGCCATGTATGTTTCTTTCTAGTGGCATTGAATGTGAGGCAATCTGTTACAAAGCAATAGAAAATAGATTGTTGAAACTGGGCTCCACTATGATGTCAATATCCTTAGGCTCTTCCAGTGTGGCGTGTTTTACAAGAAGGAACACTTCTCAAAGGGGTCTGTACTTCAGGAGTTAAGGTGCCTCAGTCCTATACAAGGTGATGGTAGCAAAGTTAAGTCTTAGCTGATATGTCTAACATTTTTATGCAGGCTGTCTGTTACGTGCTGTGGCTTCAGATATGCATAATTTGTATATGGGCAGGCATTTGGTTTAACAATTAAGATGCCACTTGGGATGCACACATCCCATATCAGAGTGTCTGGATTCAAGTCCCTGCTCCTCTTCTAATTCCAGAGTATTGCTGATGCTCACTCTGGGAGGTGGTAGGTATTGGCTCAGGTGGTTGTGTCCCTGCAACCCACCTGGGAAATCTGGATTGAGTTCCTGGCTCCCAGCTGTAACCTGGCCCAACCCCAGCTATTGTGGGCATTTGAGAGAGTGAACCAGATGAGGTAAGACCTTTCTTTGTCCTTCTCTCTCTGTCTCTACCTTTTAAATAAAATGAAAACAAATAAATAAAGTTTAAAAAATAACTTGCTGGGGTAGGCATTGTGGCGCAATGGGTCAAGCCACAGCTTTGGATACCTGCATCCCATATCAGAGCCTGGAATTGAGTACCGCCTCTACTTCCAATTCTGTTCCTTGCTAATGCGTCTTGGAGGTAGCAGATGATGGCTCAAGTACTTCAGTTTTTATCACCCACATGGGAGACTTGCATGGAGTTCCTGGCTCCTAACTTCAACCTGGACTACATCTGGTTATTGTAAGCCTTTAGGGAGTGAGCCAAAAACTGGAAACACCCTCCCTTTCTCTCTGCCTCTCCCCCTACTCCAATTTGCCCTTCAAATAATTAAATCAATAAAGTTTTAAATAGTTAAAATTTTATTTATTTATTTTTGAGAGAAACTTGCAGACAGAGAGATGGAGAAACAGACAGAAACGTCTTCCATCCACTGGTTCACTCCCCAAATAGCCGCAACAGCTGTAGCTGGGCTGATCTGAAGCCAGGAGCCAGGAACCAGGAGATTCTGCCTGATCTTCCACACAGGTGCAGGGGTCCAAGCATTTGGGCCATCTTCTACTGCTTTCCCAGGCCATAGCAGAGAGCTGGATTGGAAGTGGAACAGCCAGGTCTTGAATGAGCATCCATATGGGATGCCAGGCCACAGGCAGAGGCTTAGCCTACCACACCGCAGTGCCAGCCTCTAAAGAAATAGTTTCACAATGGTTTATTCCTAAGTATTCTTTAAACAGAACAAATTTTTTCTAATTGGTTCTTTGCCTTAATAAAACACAGAATATAAATTTAAGCAAACTTCTATTTTCTATTTTGTGTATTTGTAAACTACAAAGTCAAAAAAAGAACATTCAATGGAGTTCTTATTTTGTATACTCAAGGTGAAAATTAAGTTTTAAGTAAACCTACAATATTTTATCTGGAAAAAAAATGAAGTCTTTGAAAATATTCCATGAGCAATAGGGTTATCTGCTCTCCACAGCAAGTAATTCTCAGTAATTACACCTTCTCTTCCACTACTCCACAGGGAAAGAACAATGAGTTTCTTTTTTCATGTGTTGGTATGAGCATGACTTAACTTATTTAACAGTATTTCTGAGTAGCTGGAATGAAAACTGCTTTAGTAAAAGAAACAGGGAGACCAACTGTGTTTTTTTAAAAGATTTGTTTATCTATTTGAAAGTCAGAGTTACACTGAGAGAAAAGAAGAGGCAGAGAGAGAGAGAGAGAGAGAGAGAGAGAGAGAGGTCTTCATCCGCTGGTTCACTCCCCAATTGGCTGCAATGGCCAGAGCTGCACCAATCGAAAGCCAGGAGCCAAGAGCTTCTTCTGGGTCTCCCACATGGGTACAGAGGCCCAAAGACTTGGACCATCTTCTACTGCTTTCCCAGGCCATAGCAGAAAGCTGGATCGGAAGTGGAGCAGCCGGAACTCGAACCGGTGCCCATAGGGATGCCGGCACTGTAGGCTACAGCTTTACCCACTACGCCACAGCGCCAGCCCCACCAACTGTATTGAAACATTGCTTTGATGGCCCAGTTCTGGCAGACACAAACCTCAGATGGCTCCAGGCTTTCACAGGAAGATGACTTTTTTTTTAATGAGAAGAAAGAAGCAACTCTGAAAAATAAAATAGGGAAGAGGAAGAAGCAGTAAAATTAAGAGTTTCTTAGAGGCAGGGCAGGACAGGGAATGGTGCCTAGAGTCAGGAAGAGACTTCCGGAGAAAGAGGTGGTTCAAGGAGATTTTTCTGAAGAAATTTTTGAGTTTTTGTTATGCAAGACCCATTTTTGTGATCTCACAAATCTTCACTAAAAAAGCAAACATTTGGGGCAGGCGTTTGCTGTAGCAATTAGGGCACCATCTGAGATGCTAGCATCCCATATCAGAATGCCTGGTTCAAGTTCTGACTGTGTTCTCAGTTCTAGCTTCCCACTAATGTACACCCTGGGAGGCAAGATGGCTCAAGAATTTAGGTCCCTGCTACCCACATGAGAGACCTGGATTGAGTTCTGGGCTTCTTGCTTCAGCTTGGACCATCTCTGGCAGTTGTAGGCATTTAGGAAGTGAAGCAGCAGTTTGAAGATTTCTCTCTCTCTGTCTCTCTCTCTCTCTCTCTCTGCGTGTGTGTGTATTTGCCTTTTAAATAACATAAAAATAAATTTTTTCTTAAAAATAAGTAAAAATTAAAAAGCAAACACTTTACTAGCCTTGGCGCAACCGATTCCTTGTGAAGGCATCAAGATTAGCTCCGGGCAAAACACAAACAGGAGTTGATACAGATGAACACTGTCAGTAAGTGTCTGGCTTTTGTTTCAGGGTTTCAGACTGAAAAGATCTTGAGTTATGCAGGTGCTGGAACTGGCCTGGCATTTTCATATGCATAGCTCTAAAGACTATAACAATTCTTATAAGCGATAGCCTTTTATACTTTTTCTCATCAGCTTCACGTTATCATAGAAATAAAGAAGAGGTGCTTTCCTCTGGGAAATCCCTTTCTAATTTCTATGGTAAAGATAAGAATTTAGAATCAGAAGTAGGAGAAATGCTGAGTGTTACTACTGTTCCTGAGACTAAGACAAAGTTTACATTCAACAAACTTTACTTTCAATTTTAGTTGTATTCTTTTCTTCCCACCAAGCACGCTCACTTTCTTTCTAAAAAGCAAGTCCTCTCTATATCTGCTTGACACTCAGTCCTGAACACATAATTACTTTCTTCTGTTTTCCTAAAATAATGATAGTGCCTTTAATGTTCACGTTCTCCCTTCTTTCATTTGGAAAAATAAATAAGTAAAGCATGCAATGTGTAAGTTTAATTAGTAAACTTGTAATTATAGCTTAAACAAACTATACCCAATATTTCAAACTAAACCTTTTCAAGAAATCAAATTTCGTTCAAAGCAGCATTGTGTTTCTAGGTCTCTGTGCATATTCTTTGGAAGTATGTGTTGTACCATTTCAATTCTATCTACCCCGTACCCCTTTCTTTCTATGGAGTGAATATCTTTTTTCAAATTTTCAAAAAAATCCTATGATACTTTATAGTCCCATACTGCTAAACTTCATTTCACCCTACCTTTTTCCTTCCACATACTCATGCAGTATTTTTAAGATGTATCCACGGTCTGGATGTAACAGCAGGCTGATAGCTGAGGGGAAGACAGTAAAGCTCCAGCCACGTGGTACCTCAGGACAAATAAAGGGGCCACCACTGGTTCTCAAAGATAAGATTCCTTCCTTCCTTCCTTCCTTCCTTCCTTCCTTCCTTCCTTCCTTCCTTCCTTCCTTTTTTGGAGACAGAGAGTGCCCATCTGCTGGTTCACTACCCAAATGCAAAAAACAGCTAGGGCTCAGCAGAGCCAAAGCTAGGAGCTGGGACCTCAATCCAACTCAACTATGTGGGGGATGCTGACCCAGCTACTTGAGACATCACCTACTGCCTCCAAGGGTTTGCATTAGCAAGAAGCTGAAACAGAAGCCAGAGCCATGTATGAAACCCACACACTCTGATGTGGGGTGCAAGTGTATTAACTGGTGTCTTAACTGCTAGGCTAAATACCTGTTGCCAAACTTCTTTTATTTAACCAAGAGCTTTATGGCTATTGTAACCTGTGATAATTGGTTATATCAAATTTAAACATAGTTTTTATTAGATAATTGAGACTTTCATTTGGGAATAGTTATAAAAATTTCAGTTTATGAGATTTCCATTTAGGGGTCACTGTAAATTTTTCAGTTTGTGGATGAAAAAATAAGACATTCAGATTGCCTAATAGACTGTACCAGGATTCATAGTTACAGTTTTGTGCCCTGTTGTCTTTGTCAACTTTTCATAAACATTTTCTAATGCCCTCTGGTGACAACACACATAAGAATAAACCTGACACAAGTCCTGGTTCTCATGCTGCTGCTTTTCTTTTGTAAAAGTGGAAATTGGGATTATTTAGAGAAGTATGGAAGAGACTTTCTCTCTGAATGAATCAAGGTACACTGACATATTGTTCTTTTTTCCCATTTGTTTCTATTTCTCATAATTCAGAACAGTGAATAATGGGCTTGGAAATGCTGCAGTGATACCATGAAATTCACCATTGACCCCTTCTACCTGAGTTCATTTTTTATTTTACTCTTGGGGACAGGAAAGGACAGCAAGGCATGGAAGTTGCTCCTTTGTGTTCCTGTTGTCTTTTTTTTTTTTTTTTAAGATTTACTATTTATTTGAAAGGCAGAGTTACAGAGATTCAGAGAGAGAGAGAGATAGAGAGAGAGAGAGAATCTTCCATCTGCTGGTTCACTCCCTAAATGGCTACAGTGGGAGCTGAGCCATTCCAAAGCCAGGAGCTTCTTCTGGGTCTCCCATGTGGGTTCAAGGGCCCAAGGACTTGCACAGTTCTCCACTGCTTTCCCAGGTGCATTAGCAGTAGCTGGATCAGAAGAGGAACAGTGGGGACTCAATCCAACGCCCATATGGTATGCTGGCACTGCAGGCAGCAGATTTATGGGCTACACCAAAGCACCGGCTCCCCCTGTAGCATTTTATACTGCAAAACACCCAGCTGACTTCAGGCTCCTTTCATTTAAAGACAGTGTCTCTTTGCAATGACTCCTGCCCCAAACTCTAGAGTCCAATCTGAGTTTTGTCTAACCTCTAACCACAGAAATGCCCAAGATCCACCACACATGAGCTGTGACTATCAACTGAAGGGCACATGAAAGATTTTT
The DNA here is from genome assembly GCF_033115175.1 of Lepus europaeus. Lineage (NCBI taxonomy): Eukaryota > Metazoa > Chordata > Mammalia > Lagomorpha > Leporidae > Lepus > Lepus europaeus. Next base: position 98,950,150 of record NC_084828.1, on the reverse strand, counting down.
CCTTGTCTTATTCTAATAAATATTCTTGTTTTAAGATAAAAAAAGTCCTTAGAAAAGGATCAGAACTCTTTTGAAGGAAAAAAATGCGATTTGTGCCATTATACTTCCAGTGAAAATAATTTCACTCACAAGTTCAAAGAAAGACAAAGACTCAGATAATGCCCAGGGATCTCAAACAGAAAGGACTGTGATGGCCATTCATGAGACAAGCCTCATCAGAAATGGTGTTGATGTCTTCTCTCTGTGGCAACAGCTGTGGTATTCCACATGGAACTGGCCCAGGAGTAAGAGTCACTTCCTGTGTGCAAAGGCAGCCTGACAATCTCTCTGCTTCTGCAAATTTTCCTTAGGTGGGCTAACATAGAGTAGGGATATAGAACAACACGGGAATCAAAATAATTCTATGTTTTTGCTTTTCGGTGTTCAGCTCAAATTTGTTTAAAATCTGCCACAAATAATACTGCTTTTGTTGGTGTTTTCAGTTTTTTGTTATAATTTTTATTCATTTATTGATGAGGCAGAGGGAAAGAAAGAGAGGAGGAGAGTAACCCATCTGCTGGTTTACTCCCCAGAATGCCTGCAATACCTGGGAGTGGGACAAACCAAAGCCAGGAGCCAGGAACTAAATCTAGGTGGCAGGGATCCAAGTACTTGAGCCATCACCTGCTGCATCCCAGGACCTTCTTAAGCAAGAAGCTGGAATCTGGAACAGAACTCTGACCCAAACCCCAGGCGCTCCAATATTGAATGTTGTTTTGCTTTCTCAGTGTCTACTTCTAGCTCAAATATTTGTCCTTGTTTCAGCTTTATCTTTGTTTAAAACCTGCCATGGACTTTGTCATACATACAGGATCAAAGTGAAGTTTCCCAGTAGGTTTCCACGGAACTTTAGTCCCATGAAATTCTTGGTGATTTAAAATCCTGCAGTCATATAAACTTGGGAAATAGTATAACTATATCTCCCTCTTGGATATTCACAATGCATAGTAGAAACAAAGTTTCAAGTAATCCTGCAGGAAAAAAAAAAAAAAAAAAAAAAAAAAAACCTGTTCAGTTTTGTTAACTCAGTGTTACCTTGATGTATTTGACCATCAAATACTGTTTTCTTCATATAATATTCTTAGCATCAAGCTCTTGTTCAAAGACTATACTTTAGGAAGTATTTATTTATTTTATTTGAAAGGCAGAGAGACAGAGGGAGAAAGAGACAGAGATCTCCCATCTTCTGGTTCACTCCCCAAAAGGCCTGCAACAGCCAGGGATAGATCAGGCCACAGCCAGGAGCCAAGATCACAATCCAGGTTTCCTACATGAATGGCTAGGAACCAAGTACTTGAACCATGACTGCTACCTCCCAGGGTTTGCCTTCGCAGGAAGCTGGTACAGAGAACAGAGGCAGGATTCAAGCCTAGCACTCTAAATGGGATATGGTTGTCCCAAGCAGCATTCTAATCACTGCACCAAAGTCCCATTCCAGGAAACAGTAACACTAGAGGCTCATAAGCCAGTAGATTTTATCATTTACTATTTCTGAATAATAAATTATTTTCTTTAAAGGCATGTATCTATGTGCTTGTTTATAGGTTCATAGACATGAATCTAGACCAGCGGTTCCTAGCCATAGATGATCTTGCCCACCTCAACCCCATCCAGGGATATTTTGCAATGTTTGATGAGATTTTGGATTCTCACAACTTGGAAGTTGCTATTAAGCATCTAGTGGACAACATTTCACAGTGGACAACACAGCTCCCCACGATGAAGAATCATCAGGCCTGTATGCCATTCATGACAAGACTGAGAAATTCTGATCCAGATAGTGGCTAACTCTGAGGATTGGGATTGGAGGTGGACATGAGGAGAGAGAGAGCTTTACTTTTGATGTTTTATAAGCATACTTTGTTTTCCTAATTCAAACTATAAGCAAAGTAATATATAAATGCCATAGAAAGTAGAAAAATATATCAAATTTTAATTTAAACTTACCCAGACATAACCACTGCTGAAATGCTGGTAAAAATACTGTAGTGTGAAAGTGCACTCTAACTCACACCCCAACCCAGATTTCTACAAATAGAAAAATCATATCGGGATGCACATCATAGCACAACAGGTTAAGCCACTGCTTGTGTTGCCCACATCCCATGTCTTATACTTCCTATCCAGCTTCCTACTAATATGCCTGGAAAGCCAACAGATGATGGCCCAAGTATTTGAGTTCCTGCCACCCATGTGGAAGACTCAGGTGGAGTTCCAGGCTCCTACTTTGACCTGGTGAGCCCCAACTGTTTGAATATTTGGGGAGTGAACCAGTAGATATCTCTCCCTCTCTGTCTCCCTTTCTCTGTCTGTTCATCTCTCTCCATTACTCTGCCTTTGAAAAGAAGAAAGAAAGAAAAAGAAGGGAAGAAGGGAAGAAAGAAAGAAAGAAAGAAAGAAAGAAAGAAAGAAAGAAAGAAAGAAAGAAAGAAAGAAAGAAAGAAAGAAAGAAGGAAAGAAAGAAAGGAAGGAAGGAAGGAAGGAAGGAAGGAAGGAAGGAAGGAAGGAAGGAAGGAGGAAGGGAGGAAGGGAGGAAGGAAGGAGAGGGAGAGAGGGAGAGAGGGAGAGAGGGAGGGAGGGAGGGAGGGAGGGAGGGAAGGGTCTTATCCATAAAAGAAAATTAATAAATAAACAACAGCCTAGGAGGACAATAAGTGGTTATGTTTGTTTAGAAAAAAAATCTCTGAAATAGGGAAAGCAAAGGTTGTTACCAAAAGAAGAAACCGTAACTCAAGATAAATAAGAGAGATGCAGAAACAACTCAAAGGGCCCTCCAAGACACAGGTAGCATGCATGAGAAGCTGCAGGAAGCCTAGACCAAACACCTAGATGATCATTTGTGGATTCACAAAAAGAGCATCCCAGTAGTTCTGACTTTTACTATCCTGTCCCTGATTATCTAATGTGGAGCAGCACAGGGCTCAGGTTCCAGACAAGAGGGCATGTTAGTGCCCAGTGTAGATGGCAACTTCTTGAAGGTATAAAGAACTCCTGGAATATTCCACTCCATCTAAAACTAGAGGCAAGTTAGTCAGAAAAGGAAATACATGATATTCAAAGATGAAACAGAGAGAACTGAAAGTAAGATTTTAAAAGTATATATATCAGGGCCAGCTCTGTGGCTTAGTAGGCTAAGCCTCCACCTTTGGTGCCAGCAACCCATATGGGCACCAGTTTGAGTCCTGGATGCCCTACTACCAATCCAGCTGCCTGCTGATGGCCTAGAAAAGCTAGTGGAAGAGGCCCCAGTGCTTGAGCCCCTGCACTCACATAGGAGACCCGGAAGGAGCTTCTGATCAGCCCAGCTGCAGCTGCTGTAGCCATTTGGGGAGTGAACCAGCAGATGGGAGACCTCTCTTTCTGTCTCCTTCTCTGTCTGTAACTCTGCCTCTCAAATAAATAAATGACTTTGTTAAAAAATTATAAATATCAAGCATTTAAAAATAACCAAGGCTAGTCATCACAATATCAGAAGCAAAAGCAAATCCATTTTGGGGGTTATAATAGTTCAGGCATCATTTGAGTATCTCAGAAGTCCAGGGTGATTAAAGGCTTACAGTGGTGCTATTGAGAGGTGGTTAAACCTTTGGGAGGTAGGACAAATTGGTAGATCCTTGGGTCATTGGGTGCAGGTTCTGAGGTCCCTTGAGTTCTCAGGAAAGAGTTGTTATAAAAAATAAAATTAAAAAAAATCCTCGCTACTCCTTTCCTCTCTGCTTCTGGTTCAAGAAGTAACTGCTTGCTCCAATGCATGCTCGCACCACTGCCATCTGCCTTGCCAAGAAGTCCTTACCAAAACTAAGACGTATGCAAATGCCATGCTGTTCAACCTCCAAAACTGGGAACTAAATAAGACTTTCTCTTTTGAAAATCAAATTGCTTCAGGTATTTTGTTATAGTAATAAAAATGTGACTAAACAAAGGGATGTAGCTTCACCCCAGGCTGTTGATGAAGACTTCAACCAGATAAAATATACTAGATACCATTGACTAAGGTATAGTTTTAAATTTAATACAATACAGTTATGAGAGGTGCTATGAAGATGTTTCAGGAATAATATAACTGGTTTTTCTTGCTTATATATTTTTCTAACTAAGTATGAGAGTGATACATTATAAAATATATGTTTAAGCAAAAAGATTATTTCAATAAGCATAAAATTGAAATCAAAATTAAAAAATTTTGAGTCAGCTTAATTGACAGCATTTTTGCTTTCTTAGTCACATAAAAAGTGGTTCTTATTATCTTTTACATATGATAAATGTCAAATTCCTAAACTAAATATTAAAAACTAAACCTATTGGTATATGAAAAATGACAATATATTATTAAGTTTTTACCAAAAATACAGAATGTTTTAACTTAAGATCAATTAATGCAATTGAATATATTAGCAGATTAAAAGATAAATAACATTTGATTTTTTACCTAAATGCAGTAAAAGCCTTTTCATTAAATTCAATATCAGGTCTGATGCTGTCGGGTAATGGGTAAAACTGCTGCTTGAGATATTGACATTCCATATGGGCACTGGTTCAAGACCCAGTTGCTCCCCTTACAATCCAACCCCCTATGAATGTGCAGAGGAAGATGGCCCAAAGTGCTTGGGTCCCTGTACCCATGTGGGAGATCTAGAAGAAGTTCCTGTCTCCTGGTTTTGGCCAAGGACATTGCAGCCTTTTGGGGAGTGAGCCAGCAGATGGGAGATTTCTCTCTCTCTCTCTCTCTCTCTCCCTTCCTCCCTCCCTTTCTTTCTGTAACTCTTACAAAAAAATAAATAAATCTTTAAAAAATAATTCAATGTCACTGCAGACTAAGAGTAGAAGAAAATCTCTTTAACCTAAAAATGGGTATTTACAAATCAATAAACACATGAGCTACTCAAATGTTTTGAATAATAAAAGTTTTTGAAAGCCTTCCCTTTGAGATAGGGAATGAGACAAATACTCCAATCATCACCACTGCAACTCAACATTTCATGAGACTCCAAGCTACCATAATAAGACACACACACACACATAACTTTTTAGATTTTATTTAAGTTATTTTATTTAAGTCATGTATTTCATATATACAAATTTAGGAACATAGTGATACTTCCACCCTACCCTATCTCCTGCCCATGTTCCAAGTTTTCCCCCTCCTCCCTCTCCAATTTCCATCTTGATTTTTACAAGGATCTATTTTCAGCTTACTTAATGGTCATAAAGTTAACGCTACAGTAAGTAAAAGAATTCAACAAACAATATGAAGGAAAAGAACACTGTTCCTCAATCAAAGAGACTAGGACTTTAAACAGTCATCAAATCTCAAAATGTCCATTTCACTCCAATACATCACATTTTAGGTAGTCTATTAGTTACCTCAGATCAGGGAAAACATATGATATCTGTCTTTTTGAAACTGACTTATTTCAGTAAGTATTATGGTTTACAGTTACACACACATATTAATTGAAAATTGGTTGTTCAGAAAGGAAGAAATAAAATGGTTGTTTTTACACATGATATAATTATAAGGTAGAAAATTCAAAAGTATCTGAATATTATTTTATACTATAAGTGTTTAACAGAATTACTGGAAGTAAAATCAATTTCAGAAATAAGTTGTATTATTTCTATGTGCCTTCACCAAACAGTACTTATAACAGCATTAAACAAACTAAGTATCTAAGGATGAAGAATTTTTGAGACCCCATGGAAAGAATTATAAAGTTTTATTAATAGACATAAAGAAGTCCTAACTAAAAAGAGATATACCATGTTCATTGAGTAGGACACTCAGTATTTAAAGCTGTAAATTTCCCTCCATCAATTTATATATTCAATAAAGGTAAATATAAATAAAAGAAATTTGTAAAAATTAATAACAAAAAATAGAATACAAATCTCTTTTAAATAATGGGGGAAAGTCTTCAATTTAAACAAAACGGGACATCCAAGTGACAACAAACAAAACAAAATGTTGACCATGAATAGTAATCTAGGAAACACAAATTGAAACCAACATGAAATAGTTTTGGATACCTATCAAACTGGAAAAATATAAAAATTCTGTCAATATCAATGATTGGTGAGGATGTGAGGCAAAGGAAATTCTATACACTGCTGATGGGCCTATAAATTGTTCCAAAGTTTTGGGAAAGAGTTGAGCAATATCAGTAAAGTTCAATAAACTCCATATCCTAGCAGTTTTTCTCCTACATATATCTTTTGAAGAAATCCTTGCACATGTGCATCAAAATACTTGTGCAGGATATTCATAGCAACATTGATGATAATGAGAAAAAAAACTGGAAAGAACTGAAATGTCATCAAAAATTAATGAATAAATAAATTGTGGTATAGTAATAAAACTTAAAACTATCAAACAATGAAAATGAATAAAATAGCAACTTCATATCATGTGAAAAGATCATAAAAGTTAATATTGACATAAACCACATACAAAAAGTATAGGATTGAGCTTTTGAAACACCACTTAGATTGCCCACATCCCATAATGGAGTGCCTGGGTTTGAGTCCCAGCTCTGTTTCTGATTCCAGCTGCTTGCTAATTCACAGCTCCAGAGGCAGTAGGTGATTGCTCAATAGTTGAGTCCCTGCAATCTATGAGGGAGATTTGGGTTGAGCAGGGCTCCCAGCTTCAACTTGGCCCAGCCCTATCTGTTGCAGGCATTTGGGAAAGTGAATTAGCAGATGGACAATCTCTGTTTCTCTCTTCTCTCTTTAAAATGAATTTTTATAATTTTAGAAAGAAAAAAATGTGGAGCCAGTGCTGTGTAGTAGGAGACTGTGTGTAGGTGTAGTAAGCTAAGCCTCCACAGCAGCAATGGCATCCCATGCGGGTGCTGGTTCAAGATCTGCTGCTCCTCTTCCAATCCAGCTCTCTGCTTATGGCCTGGGAAAGCAGTGGAAGATGGCCCAAGTGCTTGGGTCCTTGCACCCAAATGGGAGACCTGGAAGAAGCTCTGTTGTGGCCATTTGGGGAGTGAACTAGCAGATGGAAGACCTTTCTCTCTGTCTATAACTCTACCTCACAAATAAATACATAAATAAATATTTTTAAAAAGAGTGTATATCATATACCTTCATTTATATAAAGTTCAAAAGCTGGCAAAGCTCTGCTACTGTTTTATGGGTTAAATTGTGTCCATCTAAGAAATATGGAAGACCTCTCTTTCTCTGACTCTCAAATAAATAAATAAATAAATCTTTTAAAAAATTTAAAAAACAATAGGTTAAGTATCATCAACAGATTCTAAAGATTTATTTTATTTATTTGAATGACAGAGTTATAGAGAGAGGTAGAGACAGAGAGAGAGGTCTTCCATCTGCTGGTTCACTCCCCAGATGGCCGCAACAACTGGAGCTGCACCAATCCAAAGCCAGGAGCCAGGAGCTCCTTCCCAGTCTCCCACGTAGGTGCAGAGGCCCAAGGACTTGGGCCATCTAATGCTATCCCAGGCCATAGCAGAGAGCTGGATTGGAAGAGGAGCAGCCGGGACTGGAACTGATGCCCATGTATGATGCCAGCGCTTCAGACCAGGGCGTTAACCCACTGCACCACAGAGCCAGCCTTCATTAACAGATTCTAAACATACAGGAGAAAGTTTGATGAGGATCAGGATAATAGAATTATCTCGGTGGGTCTCCTCTAAGACTGTTTATTAGTTGCATGAAGGAAAGCAGTAACTGTATGGTGAAATATCTAGACAACATCTTCATTGCATGCACAAAATCAACATCAGCTATTATTTGACTCCAGAAGTGATATTTTTAAGAGAGCTAAAATGTTGCATATATAGTGATCTGGCCCTGAACATATAACCTGAATTTAAAAATGAAGAAACAACTAACCTTCCTAACCAAAAGTTTCAGAACAGAATTAAAACTTATAGAAAATGTCTTGAGTGATTATTTTCTCAAATTCTTCATTATAGATATATAATCCATGCTCCAAGTCTTAATTTCCTAGGAATTAAGGATCTCAATTTGAGAAAGGATGTTTCAGACAAATCCAAGTTGAGACATTCTATTGAAAATAAGTATTCCACAGCCCTTAAGTCATTCGGATCTGGTTAAAAAGTCCATGGAAGTATCTCAGGCATGGAAAGCCAAGACACTATGGCAAAAATGACCTAAATGAAAGATCTTTGTGAGTGAAATCCAGGTGGAAAGAAGGGGCCATCAAAGAAGGAGGTACCTTTCTCTGAAGGGAGAAGAGAACTTCCACTTTAATTATGGCCTTGTCTAAATAAGGTCAGAGTTATAGCCTTGGCAGCTCATGAAAAGAGTCTTGGGTGATTACTGACGTCATAAATGAAAGTGTCAATTGTTAAATTAACAAGAGGAGTCACTGTGCACTTGCTCCCCATGTAGGACCTCTGTCCTTAATGTGCTGTACTGTGAGAATTAACGGTAAAACTAGTCTTCAAATAGTATTTTATACTTTGTGTATCTGTGTGGGTGCAAACTGTTGAAATTTTTACTTAGTATAGAGTTTATCTTCTGTATATAAAGATAATTAAAAATGAATCTTAATGAAGAATGTGATGGTTGAGGGAGTAGGAGATGGGATGGTTTGCGAGTGGGAGGGTGGTTATGGGGGAAGAACCACTATAATCCGAAAGTTGTACTTTTGAAATTTATATTTATTAAATAAAAATTTTCTATTAGAAAAAAAGAAAATAATTATTCCGTATTCTTCAAGCACACTAATGTCAAGAAAAGCAATACACTATTTCAGATTTAAGGGAATCCAACAGGGGCTGGCACTGTGGTGTAGTAGGTAAAGCCGCCACCTGCAGTGCCTGTTTGAGTCCCAGCTGCTCCTCTTCCAGTCCAGCTCTCTGCTATGGCCTGGAAAGCAGCAGAAAATGGCCCAAGTGCTTGGGCCCCTGCACCCACGTGGGAGACCCAGAAGAAGCTCCTGGCTCCTGGCTTCAGATCTGTGCAGCTCTGGCCATGGCGGCCAATTGGGGAGTGAACCAATGGATGGAAAAACCTTTCTCTCTCTGCCTCTCCTTCTATCTCTGTGTAACTCTGAATTTCAAATAAATAAATAAATCTTAAAAAAAAAAAAAAAAGGAATCCAACAACCAAAATGCCATGTGAATATAATCCTGGACTGGATTCTGTCCTGAGGCGGAGGAATATTTTAACAGACAATATTGGGATAATTTACAAATTCAGAATGTAGAAAGTATATTAGAAAAAAAATACTATACTAATGTTAAAGTCCCATCATTTTATAGCTTTCACATAAATAGGATATCATTGTTTACAAAAAGTCCACACTGAAATATTAGCTGATAAAGAGGTGTGGTGTGTGCCACCTACTTTCATATAGCTCAGAAAATATTTAGACACACACTCAGATAATATTTTAACAATAAGTACAATACTGATGCTCAACTTCCCTAATTCTCTTAGACAGTATATAATTTTACACCCATACTAATGGCAAATACTAGAAAATCAGATAATACAAATGTTGTTAAGGATGTGGGAAATGGCAACCCACATGCAATGCTGGTAAAAGTATACACTGAGGAAAAAAAAATAAGATTTATTTATTTATTTGAAAGGCAGAATCACAGAGAAAAAGGGAGAGAGAGATCTTCCATCCACTGATTCACTCCCCAAATGGCTGCAGTGGCAGGAGCTAGGCCAGTCTGAAGCCAGGAGTCAGGAGCTTCTTCTTGGTCTTCCACTTGGGTAAGGGAGTCCAAGCACTTGGGCCATCTTATGCTGCTTTCCTAGGTGCAACCCAGGGAGCTAGATTGGAAGTGGAGTAGCAGGGACTCGAATCAGTGCCCATATGGGATGCTGACATTGCAGACAGCAGATTTATCCACCATGTTTGAAATCCTTTTTTTAATTTATTTAGTTGAGAGGCAGAGTTACCGGAGGGGGCGGAGAGAGAGAGAGGGGTCTTCCATCGGCTTGTTCACTCCCTAAAGGGCCGCAACAGCTGGAGCTAGGCCAATCTGAAGCCAGAGCCGTAGCATCTTCTGGGTTTCCCATGTGAGTGCAAGGGCCCAAGCACTTGAACCATCTTCCACCGCTTTCCCAGGCAAATTAAAAGGGAGCTGGATCAGAAGCAGAGTAGCAGAGACTCAAGTATGGCGTCCTCCCCATATTTGAATTTTCAAATGGATAAAAGTGTGTTTTTAACTACTGTCAATTTGCTCTCTAATATTTCTCTGTTAGGGACGGTGTTGTGGTGTAGTAGATTAAGTCTCCTCCTGCGGTGCCTGCATCCCATATGGGCTCTGTTTCAAGACCCAGCTGCTCCACTTCCAATCCAGCTCTCTGCTATGGCCTGGGAAAACAGTAGAAGATGGCCCAAGGACTTGGGCCCCTGCACCCATGTGGGAGACTGGGAAGGAGCTCCTGGCTCCTGGCTTCGGATCGGCGCAGCTCCAGCTGTTTTGCCAGTTGAGGAGTGAACCAGTGGATAGAAGACTCCTCTCTCTCTGCCTCTCCTCTCTCTGTATAACTCTTTCAATTAAATAAATAAGTCTTTTTTTTTTTTTTTTTGAAAGGCAGAGTGGACAGTGAGAGAGACAGAGAGAGAGGTCTTCCTTTTTTCTGTTGGTTCACCCCCAATGGCCGCTGCGGCCGGCACACCGCACCGATCCAAGGCCAGGAGCCAGGTGCTTCTCCTGGTCTCCCATGCAGGTGCAGGGCCCAAGGACTTGGACCATCCTCCACTGCACTCCCAGGCCACAGCAGAGAGCTGGACAGGAAGAAGAGCAACCGGACAGAATCTGGTGCCCCGTCAGGACTAGAACCCAGGGTGCTGGTGCCATAGGTGGAGGATTAGCCTATTGAGCGGTGACACCAGCCTAAATAAATGAATCTTAAATATATATATATATATATATATATATGAACAAATGAGTATGAACTGAAATGCCACTTAATTATAGAATCAAATATACTTTTCTCAAAATTTGAAGGAAAATTATATGTAAATAGGTGTGTAATAAGACAAGTCTTCTTAATTAAATAGAACATAAATTGCAAGGCCATAAAAGGAAATATTGATACATGCTAACAAATATTACATTAATATGGAAATCTGTGGTATGAAAAGCAACATAAAGTGAACCAAGAGACAAGTTGTAAACAGCAGCCAATAAAAGATACAATAGGGACCAGCATTGTGACACAGCAGGTGAAGCTGCCACCTAGGAGGCCAACACCTCATCAGAGCATTTGTCCAAGTCCCAGCTATGACACTTCTGATCCAGCTGCCTATTAATGTGTCTGGGAAGGAATCGCAAGATGATCCAATTGTTTGAGTCCCTGCCACCAATGTGGGAAACTTGGATGGAATTTTTGGCAATTGGCTTCAGGCTGGCCCAGCCCTGGCTTTTGCAGCCAATTGAGGAGTGAACAAGTAGATGGAAGATTTTTTTCTCTGCCCTCTGTTGCTCTGCCTTTCAAGTAAAAAATAAAATTGTTTTAAAAGGATACAATAATGGGTAAAACTTACTAAGAGATGTGAAAGATCTATATAAGGAAAACTTTTAGCTATCACTGTGGAACAGAACAGAAAGCATGAACAAATATCTTGATACACCTTGTTCTTGGTTGAGGATGTTGAACTTCAGAATAATGGTTAATTCTCTCAAAATTAGTTTTTCAACAAAATGCAATTCCCAAAAGGATCAACGGATTTATGTTTGAACTAAATAAGGTTCAATTCATTTGGGAAATACAGTAGCAGAAACACATAGGAATTTTAAAAATAAAAAAATTAATAATAGAGGAAGAACACTGGACCTACCAAATATTTTGCATCCAAAAAATGCATAAATAGGTTTCCACATTGTTCTACATTGTTCTAAATGTCCTACAGTTCAATAGAACAGAAAAAGGAGTCCAGAAATAGACCAAAAAGCATAAAGAAATTCAGTCTATTACAAAAGTGGCACTTGAAGTCAACAGATTTAAAACAAGCAATGAGGGGGCTGGTGCTGTGGCTTAGTGGGTAAAGCAGCTGTCTGCAGTGCTGGCATCCCATACGGGTACCGGTTCGGATCCCGGCTGCTCCACTTCCAATCCAGCTCTCTACTATGACCTGGGAAAGCAGTAGAAGATGGTCCAGGTCCTTAAGCCCCTGCACTCACATGAGAAACCCGGAAGAAGCTCCTGGATCTTGGCTCCTGGCTTCAGATTAGCACAGCTCCAGCTGTTGCTGCCAACTGGGGAGTGAACCAGAGGATGAAAGACTTCTCTCTCTCTACCTCTCCTTCTCTCTATATGTAACTCTTTCAAATAAATAAATAAATCTTCTTTAAAAAATTAAAAAACATGCAATGAACTATCTGAGTATCTGTGGAGGTGAGTGAGGAGTGGTAGGAGGAAGATAAATCTCAATTCATTCCTCACATCATAGTCCAAAATAGATTCCTGATGACCTAACAACAGATGCTGGCGAGGATGTGGGGGAAAAGGGACACTAATCCACTGTTGGTGGAAATGCAAACTGGGAAAGCCACTATGGAAGTCAGTTTGGAGATTCCTCAGAAAGCTGAGTATAGCCCTACCACATGACCATCCCCCTCCTCAGAATTTACCAAAAAGAAATTAAATTGGCAAATAAAAGAGTTGCCTGTACCTCAATGTTTATTGCAGCTCAATTCACAATAGCTAAGACCTGGAATCAACCTAAATGCCCATCAACAGAAGACTGGATAAAGAATTATGGGATATGTAGGTAACTAATTCTATTATGAAGGAATCTGTAGGATGCACAATTTAATCTTTAGACCTTATAAAAGAGATGGCTAACATTTTTCTGTAATAGCATAGCCAAAATAAGAGCTTAAATTATAATCTCATAGCTAGAAAAAAAGCTCATAGTAGAAAACAGCTCCCTTTCAGACCAAAGGGAAAGAAAGTTTCAAAGTGAGAATATAATTTTCCTCATGGGCATTGTCTACCTTAGAAAAACTACTACAGAACATGCCTGTGACTATAGACTTGTAGTTCAGGCCACCGAAGATTAGAGATGGGACACGGGCACTGCCTTGACTTGCATCCTCTGGTCTGCTTTAACAAAAACCAGGAGGAAAAGAAAGCTAGGCATCAGAAGCAATGGGTGGCAGGCCTATTAATGGCTGATCTGTACAATGATCTGCCCTCAAGGAGACCCAAACATGTCAGTCCACTGCAGTGGCTTTCAATGTGGTAAGCCTGGGCTTCAGCAGAAGTCAGCTTGTGAAGAGCCCTGGCAGCTCTGCCAAGAGTTGGATCACTGGAAATGGACCTGCCTTGGAGTCGAAGGATGCCCAGGTCAGAGCCACAGATCTTATTGGCTCTAAGCTGAAAAGCCCTTCACTCAGCCCAACTTCCAAAGTGACCACTGCAGCTGAGGGGACAGCCAAGTAGGGTCAGCAACATTGCAGGCAGAACTGTAAATTTCTTGTTAGAGATGCCCCCTGCCTTTACCTGGCCAGCTCTCCTCCCAGGCCAGCTAAGTAATGAAAGTCAACAGGGTGCCTTCCCCTAGGAGATTCACACCTCCCTTAGGATGTACCCCATGCAAAGAGATAGATAGGTCTGGGCCTCTTAACTTACAAGGCCTAAAGCCCAACAGATTATTACCAGGCCCCTTCTGTCAGGTTCTATTTGCCTCTCAATCAGAAAACTTAATTGTAGCTTAGACAGCACCTTTCTTAGCTCCTCTAATAATGACTCTGTCCTTTGTTCTAGACCCTGTCTAGCGCACTTGGGCCTCATTCCTTTGTAATCATAACCTCTACTCTACCACCAATGGCTCTACTCCCAACCTGTGTGTATTGATGGTCCTCTTCCCCAGTTAATGCTGTATAATTGTTCAAACCTGGTTAACGCCACTCTTAGGAACATTGGTTACTATCCTCACCCTGTCTTTTATGACCTTGTCTAAATATGATCAGAGTCGGTGAACTTGGAAGGCTTCCATAACCTTGGCAACTCATGATGAGAGCGTAGGGTGGTTACTAGCACCATAAACTAGAGTGTCAATTTGTTGGGTCAACAACAGGAGTCACTGTGCAGTTGCTCCTCATGTGGGATCTCTGTCCTTAATGTGCTGTACATTTTGATTTAATGCTATAACTAGTACTCAAACAGTATGTTTCACTTTGTGTTTCTACGTGGGTGCAAACTGTTGAAATCTTTACTTAATATATACTAAATTGATCTTCTGTATATAAAGAGAACTGAAAATGAATCTTGATGTGAATAGAAAGGGAAAGGGTGCGGGAGAGGGGAGGGTTGTGGGTGAGAGGGAAGTTATGGGAGGGGGAAGCCATTGTAATCCATAAGCTGTACATTGGAAATTTATATTCATTAAATAAAAGTTAAAAAAATAATAATCAGGTATATGGAGGAGAGTTTCTATAAAATTTGATCATTGTGATGCTAATAAAATTTATTGAATTAAAAAAAGAATTATGGGATATGTACTCTATAGAATACTATACAGCAGTAAAAAAATGAAATCCAATCATTTGCAACAAAATGGAGGAATCTGGAAAACATCATACTAAGTGAAATAAGCCCGTCCCAAAAGGACAAATATATGTTCTCCCTGATCGGTGACAATTAAGCACCTAAAAGGAAACCTGTAGAAGTGAAATGGACACTAAGAAACAATGACTTGATCAGCCCTTGTCCTGACTGTCGAGGAACAACTTACTATTTTATTTTTAGTATTTTTTGTTCTACTTAATACCACTGATTGAACTCTTTAATTAACACACAATTATTCTTAGGTGTTTAAATTTTAACTGAAAAGTGATCCCTGTTAAATATAAGAGTGGGAATAAGAGGGGGAGGAGATGTACAGTTTGGCACATGCTCACTCAGACTTACCCCTAATGGTAGAGCTAGAAATGTGCCAGGGGATTCCAATTCAGTCCCATCAAGGTGGCATGTACCAATGCTATCTTACTAGTCAAAGTGATCAATTTAAGTTCATAATTGATCATAATGATAGGATTAAGTGTCAAAGGGATCATATAAACAAGACTAGTGTCTTCTAATACTAACTGATAGAATTAAAAAGGAGAGAACAATCCAACATGGGAAGTGGGATACACAACAGACTCATAGAATGATAGATGTCCTAAACAGCCCACTGGCCTCAGAATCAGCCCTTAAGGCATTCGGATCTGGCTAAAAAGCCCATGAAAGTATCTCAGGCATGGAAAGCCAAGACACTCTGACAAAAAAAAAAAAAAAATGACCTAAATGAAAGATCTCTGTGAGTGAGATCCCAGCAGAAAGAACAGGCCATCAAAGAAGGAGGTACCTTTCTCTGAAGGGGAGTGAACCTCCACTTTGACTATGGCCTTGTCCAAATAAGATCAGAGTTTGTGAAG
This sequence comes from Lepus europaeus, assembly GCF_033115175.1. Lineage (NCBI taxonomy): Eukaryota > Metazoa > Chordata > Mammalia > Lagomorpha > Leporidae > Lepus > Lepus europaeus. Next base: position 98,934,725 of record NC_084828.1, on the reverse strand, counting down.
GCTTCCATAGCCTTGGCAGCTCATGACAAGAGCCTCGGGTGATCACTGACGCCATAAACAAGAGTATCAATTGTTAAATCAACAACAGGAGTCACTGTGTACTTACTCCGCATGTAGGATCTCAGTCCTTAATGTGTTGTACTAGAGAATTAACAGTAAAACTAGTCTTCCAACAGTATTTTACACTTTGTGTATCTGTGTGGGTGCAAACTGTTGAAATATTTACTTAGTATATACTAAGTTGATCTTCTGTATATCAAGATAATTGAAAATGAATCTTGATGAAGAATGGGATGGGAGAGGGAGTGGGAGATGGGATGGTTGCAGGGTGGGGGGAGGAAGGTTATGGGGGGGAAAAGCTGCTATAATCCAAAAGTTGTACTTTGGAAATTTATATTTATTAAATAAAAGTTAAAAAAAGAAACAAATGAGGTGGCGTCTTGCAGGCTCAGAAAGGCTGATATTCCTTTCCAGATACAGTCCAGAGAGCACATTTTGATGAGAAAAAGAAAACATGTTTAAGCCAGGAACCCTAAAGATATACTTTGAAGTAAAAGAAAAGACAATAAAAGAGGAAGGCAGAAAATGCCCAAGAAAATACTGTGCACACTTGCACTTAAAACAGGTTAGGGTGTGAGTATTGCTGGACCCACACCAACACAGACGAGTGCCACTTGTGCTAGGATGGAATCTGACAAGCTCCCTCAGAATGGTTACTGGTAGAGTCTGGATTCTGAGCATTGCTTGGCAGAGGTCTGCTCCCTTTGCTTCACTTTTACTCTAGATGGCAGCAGTAGAACAAAATAGAGGAGAAAAAAAATTCTGTTTTCCGTGAAATGTATTCTTCCATGTCTCCAATGGACAAAAGGTCTCAGAATATTATCTGAAACAAAATACGCCCTTTAAAATGTTTCTTCCAGTGTAGAAATATCCCAGTAATATTTCAATAAGTAAAATCAATGTGCCCATAAATCATAATTATTCAATTTCTCAGGCCATGGACAATGTGATATTGTTAGAGAATTTTTGCTCTAATAATACCTCTATAAAAACTCACTGTTTATATTTGCAAGTTCGCATTTAGAAGTTGAGTCCTGGAGCTGGCACTGTGGTGTAGTGGGTGAAGCCACCACCTGCAGTGCCGGCATCCCATAAGGGTGCCTGTTTGAGCCCCAGCTGCTCCTCTTCCAGTCCAGCTCTCTGCTATGGCCTGGGAAAGCAGTGGAAGATGGCCCAAGTGCTTGGGCTCCTGCACCCACGTGGGAGACCCAGAAGAAGCTCCTGGCTCCTGGCTTCAGATCAGCTCAGCTCTGGTCGTTGCTGCCATTTGGGGAATGAATCAGTGGATAGAAGATCTTTCTGTTTCTCCCTTTCTCTGTAGCTCTGCTTCTCAAATAAATAAATTTGAAAATCTTTAAAAAAAAAAAAAAAAGAAGTTGAGGTGCAATGTTAAATATCAAATATACTGTTTAAATTGATGGAAACTTACACAAAGGGCCAAATACTCAGGAGGATAATAATAGAAATTCTGACTGGATACACTAGAGTACTAAAACTTTAATATTTCTTTAGTAAACTTACGTTAAACTTACGTTTTAAAAGTTGTTTCAAATAAAAATACACACATGAAACTAGTATTCACATACATTAAAATGATAGTTGGTAAGTATTTTAAAAGAAATCCTTTTTATAAAATGACACTTTAGGCCCGCACCGTGGCTCACTAGGCTAATCCTCCGCCTTGTGGCGCCGGCACACCAGGTTCTAGTCCCGGTCAGGGCACCAATCCTGTCCCGGTTGCCCCTCTTCCAGGCCAGCTCTCTGCTGTGGCCAGGGAGTGCAGTGGAGGATGGCCCAAGTCCTTGGGCCCTGCACCCCATGGGAGACCAGGAGAAGCACCTGGCTCCTGCCATCAGATCAGCGCGCTGCGTCAGCCGCGGCGGCCATTGGAGGGTGAAACAACGGCAAAAGGAAGACCTTTCTCTCTGTCTCTCTCTCACTGTCCACTCTGCCTGTCAAAAAACTAAAAAAATAAAATAAAATAAAATGACACTTTGCACTATGGCTCTGTAAGCAAGGAGGAATTTGTAGATGACAAAGCAGCAACACTGCAAACATTGTAAAAAACAACGAGAACTAGAGAGGAGCCAGGAGATTAAACGCAGAGTGGGTGACAGTTGATTTTCAAACGGGGGCTTCTAGAAAACCGGTTCCTGAGCTTGACATTACAGAATTTCCAAGGACTCAGAAAATACAGTTGTCCAGGTTTTGTGCCTTATGGCCTCAGAAGATGAGAAAATTCCCACTACGAGATTTGTAGATTCACATATTTTAAGACCATTTTCCTACCCAGGACATTGAAATATCTTGGAGAAGGGTCATGTTTTTCTAATTCACACAAAGGTGACATTTGGATAAATGGTTATGAGTCATAATGGCTCCATTAAGTTAAAACCCTATCAAAATAACTTGTTCTTTTTGTGCCAGAATTACTGCCGTGAGAGATCCAGATTAATTCATAAGAATCTTCAGATGACCGCTGTCCAATCAGTTATTGAATGGGACCAACAGGGAGGCCTTGTAGAATGGTGTCAAGGACCAAGGGTTTGGAGTAGACATTTTGGTTGGATCTGTAGTTCTGCTATTTACTCACAGTCCCCGCTGATGTTTATGTGACTTAGAAAGCAGTTTGGCAACATGTAATTGGAATTTTCACATTTCTTATTGCCTTTGATCTAATCATTGCATTTGAAAAATCTTACATGAGGGGAAAAGGCAGTAACATGCAAAAAGCTTTACACATAAAGCTGCTTATTACTATGTGATTTACAACAATGAACAAACCAGAAATGATGTACAGAGAGGAATGGTTAAGTAAATCTCAAGACAGCAAAATTCAGTAACGAGATAACCATTTGTCAAGAATTTACTATATGCCAAGCATGGGAGAACTGGCTGAGAGCACTAGAGATGTGGAAGCTGACTTTCTTATAAAAACAACTTAGTGTCAATTTGTTTTTAAAGATTTATTTTATTTATTTATTTTTTATTTTTTTGACTGGCAGCGTTAGACAGGGAGAGAAAGAGAGACAGAGAAAGGTCTTCCTTTTTCCATTGGTTCACCCCCCAGATGGCCGCTACAGCCGGTGTGTTGAGACCTGTGCACCACGCTGATGTGAAGCCAGGAGCCAGGTGCTTCTCCTGGTCTCCCATGCGGGTGCAGGGCCCAAGCACTTGGGCCATCCTCCACTGCCTTCCCGGGCCACAGCAGAGAGCTGGACTGGAAGAGGAGCAACCAGGACAGAATCTGGTGCCCCGACTGGGACTAGAACCCGGGGTGCCGGTGCTGCAGGTGGAGGATTAGCCTAGTGAGCCTCAGCTCTGGCCTATTTATTTATTTTTTGAAAGGCAGTTGAGAGAGAAAGAAAGAGAGAGAGCGAATGAGAGAGAGAGAGATCCATCTTCCATCCGCAGGCTCACTCCCCAAAAGGCCACAACTACCCTGGAGTGTTGCAGTAGATTTCTTCTGAGAGGATTTGTTGTGAAAGGAGGAGCGTGGTGGGGGCAAGAGGTGCGGAGTCACCACACAGACCCTGGGAATCAGGTGAAAGCAGGCCTGCGGCAAGCAGCCCGCAGACTCATTTATTTCAGTTGCTATAGCTGCTTATATAGCCAAAGCAGCCAATCCAGCCAAGGAGCAGTCTATGCTCTAACCAATCACAGCCTGTTGCCAGGCAGTTTCCAAAGCCATCCAATCACAGCCTGTTGCCAGTCAGGCTCTTGTTGCCAGGCAGTTTCTGAAACCATCCAATCATGGCCTGCTGTCAGTTAGGCTCTGTTGTCATGTGGTTTCCGAAGCCATCCAATCACAGCCTGTAGCCAGGCAGTTTCTGTTGTCAGCGGCTGTCTTGGCATGACCTTCTCACCTCAGCGGTCATCTTGGCATGACCTTTTCACCTTCTCATTCCACCACACCCGAGGAAGCCAGAAGCCTGGAACTTCCACATGGGTGGTAGGGGTCCAAGCACTCAGGCCACCTTCCACTGCTTTCCTAGGTGCATTAGCAGCAAGAAACTGGATCAGAAGCGGAGCAGCCAGGACTCAAACCCATGCTCACATGGGATGCTGGCATCACAGGCAGTGTCTTAACCCACAGTATCACAACACCGGCCCCTAGTATCAATTTTTGAAAAAGCAAAAGGCTCAGGCCAGCATAGCGGCACAGCGGGCTAAGCTGCAACCTGCAATACTGGCATCCCACATGAGAACACTATTTGAGCCTGAACTCCTCCACTTCTGACCCAGATGCGTGCTGATGCACCTGGGAAGGTGGAGGAAGATGGCTCAAGTGCATGGATCCCTGCCATCCACTTAGGAGACCCGAATGAAGCTCTGGGCTTGTGGCTTTGGTCTGGCCCAGCCGTTTGGGGAGTGAACCAGTGGATGAAAGGTGGATCTCTCACTCTCTAGCCCTCTCACTGCCCCTGTCCCTGTCCCTGTCCTTGTCCCTGTCCTTGTCCCTGCTCCTGTTCCTCCCTCCTTCAAACAAGTAAATAAATAAGGAAGAAGTCAACTTTATAATACTATACTATCCACTACATAATTTATATATATGTATATATATATGGAGAAAATACCAGAAGAAAATGCATAAAAATGTGAATAACTGATACCTCTTGTGTTATAATTTTTATACAATGTTTCTATATTTTCTGCAAGGAATATGTTACTGTTAAAACTATTCTTTAATTACACAAAATGATATTGAACCAAAGACGGGCAAGAGAATCTTATTTAATAGTGTTCTCAAAGTAAAGATCACCTCACAGTACAGAAAATCCCTGTGGATATTGTCTTCTGTGCATATGTTTTTGTTGTACCTGAGCAAGTACAAACAAAGGAGCTCCACACATTGATAAAATTTGATGGTCCTTTATTGCCGGCGGTGGAGAGTGGGCTCATGCCCTAAAGAACTCTCGACCCTGAAGCCCAAAGCAACAGGGTTTATAAAGGCAAAACCCACAAAATCGGGAGGGGAATACATGGTTGCTAGGATCGGGGGGAATACATGGTTACTGGGGTCAAGCTGACCTAAAACCTATGCAAAACTAGTATCAATTATAATCTTGACAATACCAGTTACAATCTTAACAATTCCAATTATAATCTTGACATTAATCCAGGTATTGGTTTTAATCATATGTAGGACATAGACAAATTACATTTTTATCATTAACCCAGGTGTAGCCCATCCACTTCCAAGCTTGAGCGATCATGCTGGGGGTTTCTATGCTCTGCCAAGTGTGGACTGCTATTGTTTAACTGTTTTAGATCATAGTTTCAGATCAGAGTCTCACGGTGTGGGGGGGTACCTTCCGAGAATGGAGTCTCAGGTTCTCCAAAATGGAGTCCCTACTGTCAAGGTGCTACTTCATTTTGTTTTCCATCAAAGTGTCCTTCACAAGACTCACTTCCTACTCTGCATTGGACAGGTCAGTTCTTTTTTCTTTTTCTTTTTCTTTTTTTTTTTGGGGGGGGGAGGTAAAATAGCAAGGTTTATTAGGGAAGGGACGTCCGTAAGGATGGATGGGCACCTCTCCAGAAAGGACCTGAGAGGGTGCCCAGTCACTCGGACTTGCGGGGGGGGGGGGGGGGGGGGAGTGAGGTTACATGGTTGAGTAGAGAGATTACACCTGACCAGGCCAGGCAGGTGGCTCAGCAGAGAGGCAGAGGGCTGAGCGTGCAGTCTGGTTGAGGCCAGGGGTTTTTAAGGAGATGGGTCTTGCTCCCCCCACCTCTGCTCCTCTTGGAACAAGGTTGGTTCTTATGCAGAGGAAGAATGCTGGTAGTACATTCTCCCCAGGTGACACAGGGGTGCATAGGCCCTGCTCTGTATGCTTTGTCTTTCTGGAAAGAAAAGGAAGGAAAAAAGCTTACATTTGATGTGCTGAGCAGTTAAAATGACTTAGTAGACTTCCATGTATAGTGCACAGCACCTTTCAACCTGAGAGATCTCTGAGAGCATTGTCTCCTGTACAAACCACTTCACTTCTCCACATTTCTTTCTTTTTTAAAAAAAGAATTATTCTAGGGGCCGGCGCTGTGGCTTAGAGGGTTAACACCCTGGCCTGAAGCACCAGCATCTCATATGGGTGCCGGTTCGAGACCTGGCTGCTCCACTTCCTGTCCAGCCCTCTGCTATGACCTGGGAAAGCAGTAGAGGATGGCCCAAGTCTTTGGGCCCCTGCACCCACGGTGGGGACCGGGAGGAGTCTCCTGGCTTCTGGCTTTGGATCGGCACAGCTCTGGCTGTTGCGGCCATCTGGGGAGTGAGCCATCTATGGAAGACTCTCTTCTCTCTCTCTCTCTCTCTCTCTCTCTCTCTCTCTCTCTCTCTCCCCCTCTCTCTGCCTCTCCTCTGTGTAACTCTGACTTTCAAATAAATAAATAAATCTTTTTTAAAAGAAGAATTATTTATTCAAAAGACAGAGTTACAGAGAGAGGTAAAGTCCGAGAGAGGTCTTCCACCTGCTGGCTCACTCCCCAAATGACCAGAACAGCCAGAGCTGAGCTGATCCAAAGCAAAGAGCCAGGAGCTTCTTCCTGGTCTTCCACACGGGTGCAGGGGCCCAAGTTTGGACCATCCTCTGCTGCTTTCCCAGGCCATAGCAGAGAGCTGGATCAGAAGTGGACCAGCCAGGACTGGAACTGGTGCCTATATGGGATGCCAGTGCTACAGCCTGGGGCTTTAACCTGCTGCACCACAGCACCGTCCCCCGCCACATTTATTTCACACACACACACACACACATAAAATACCAGCAGAAGATTGAGTGAACTTTTAAAACACAAATAGTGGAATTAGAGACAGCCTAAATGGCAAAGAACAGAAATTGTTAAATGAGTTATGGCACACAACAAATTAGAAAATATCCATTATAAATGATGTTGTCATGGAAAGACATTAAATTCAATTTATACATTCATATAAAAATATAGTCAAATTTTTATTTAAATATGTGCATAAATAGAAAATCTAAAATGATAAATGTCAAAACATGAATAGTCACTATCCATAAGAGGTAACTGACAGGTTATTTTTATTACCTAATTTTTGCATATCTATATTTTATAATTTTTTATCTACCATCAATAAAGATTTGTTTTTACTACAGAATGATAAATTAGTACTCCCAAATAAAGTGCAAGTTCTTGCAACCTTTGTAAATCAATTATATATGTAAAAGTCACTACAAATCACCCAAAACATGGTAGCAATATGGTCATGTTTGCCAAAGACAGCACCACTCTATGACTGCTGTTCTGGTGTAAGTATGAATCCCACTCCTTTTACTCTCAAAAATTTGAATGAGAAGTTATCCTATGGATGAAGTCTAAAGTTTTTCCCAGGAGGTTAGCAAGTCTTGCAACTTTTTCTCATTTCAACAGCCTACTTCCAATGCAAGGGATCCTAGCCCTATTTCTGCCAAGGTGCTAAGATGCAAGGCTGGTCCAGAAACTCGGATTCCCAGTGCTGCCTCAGGGTCAGCATGGGGCCAGGATACACAGCAAGACTCATCTAGATCACTATCAAGACAGAAAGTAGTTTTGAGACCTTGCATGACCGCTGGCTAAAGTGCCCTTAAGGCTGATTTATGCATCAAGCACCAGGAATGGGCACATGACACCCCTGCCATTAAGATACCTTCTGACGTACTTTGGGACAAAACCCTGGCACTGCTAGGGTAGGTGGTATGTCCCAAAGCACTTTTATATGTGTAAAGCCCTACTGCCTTGGTCAAAACTCTGAATTAGAAGTAATAATCACCACTGAAAGAGCAAGCAAAAATGGAAAACTTTTGAAATTAATCCCAAGGTATCTCCCGGGATTTACAGTGTGGAGCCCAGCCAGGCCTTATATAGGACCAGAACCAAAATTGGAAAGCACAATCAACAAATTCTTACTCTCCCCCACCTTTCCTTTTCTATCCCCTTCACCTCCTCTTCCTCCAAGGCGTCACATAGTTCTTGTCTCTGCTTCTTTGTGCACATCTGCATGTTTTTCTCACTCTGCAGAAGTGCTCTTTCTCCTATTCAATATACAAAGACAAAGACAGCCATCACTCTGAGTATTCCTACTTGTCCTCATAGGTCCAGCTCTTAGGAGCAACAAATCAGTACCTCCACTTCCGAGTCCTGATTCCTGAGGGACAGAATCTGCTTGTCTCAGTATGATGAATGGATTGGTTTTTCCCAAGTCAAGTGTCTACCCAGACTCAATCAATATGGCCATCAAGAAGTAAAATACAAGTACTAAAATGACCCACCCTTGTGTATGTGGGAAAAGAAATATAGTCCAAGTAGACACCCCCCTGGCAATCTGCTAGCTTCCCCTCCTCCTCTTTTTCAATGAAATACTCTGGCTACGTGAACATAAAAGAAGGAACTCCTACCTCCATGTCCTAAGTATTGTGCTGAAACTTCCTCTGACACCCTCAGTTACAGTTTTCCCAGTAGTGACCTCATATTTTCTTAATTCTATTGGTAACTTTCAAGGGAGTGAGGATGATAGACCTTATCCATTTCTCTATACCTTAAATTCTACAATAAGGAGTCATGAGGAAGTCATGGATCCACCATTTGCAGAATAAACTCTCTTTTGTTGTACTTTTTCATTCATTCATTCACGTAATGAACATGTACTGCATTGCTGCTGTCAGGACTTGTGCTTCATGATGTGGGCAGATATAGAAGCCCATCCTTATTCATAGGTGTTCCCAGGGTATTGAGAGAGTCAAAGGGAAGAAGAATAATTATGTTACAATAATTATAACATGGGCCGGCGCCTTGGCTCAATAGGCTAATCCTCTGCCTTGCAGCGCCGGCACACCGGGTTCTAGTCCCAGTAGGGCACCGGATTCTGTCCCAGTTGCCCCTCTTCCAGGCCAGCTCTCTGCTGTGGCCAGGGAGTGCAGTGGAGGATGGCCCAAGTGCTTGGGCCCTGCACCCCATGGGAGACCAGGAGAAGCACCTGGCTCCTGCCATCGGATCAGTGTGGTGTGCCGGCCGCAGCGCACCAGCCGCGGCGGCCACTGGAGGGTGAACCAACGGCAAAGGAAGACCTTTCTCTCTGTCTCTCTCTCACTGTCCACTCTGCCTGTCAAAAAAATAAATAAATAAATAAATAATAATTATTATTATAATATGTCCTACACTAAAAGTATATATAAGGTTTGCTGAGTGCAGAGGAAAGAGATCTAAATCATCCTTGAAGAAATTAAGAAAAGCATCAAAAAGTAAATTATATTCCATTTGGATGCCGAAAGCAAAGGACTTTCCCTGATGGAAATAAAGGGGGAGATTCCAAGCTAAATTATAAAAATCAGTTGCTACCATATACTTAGTATTGTCTGCATACAGACACTCTGCCACATGCCACATAGGGATGATGCTACTTAAACCTTGCATCTCAACTGGTCTGCCTGTCACTCCACTACTCACATGTACCTCAGGACCAGTCAGTCCTTTAGAACGTAAGATCCTCAGATATTATGTTCAGGCCAGAAATATGAGCATGTAGGAACTGCAATAAATATCAACTGATAAATTGGGAATACCCTAGATTAATATGTGTGTGAGGAATCAAGAAATCTTGTATACTTGTATACTTCTGTGGAAATAACACTTCCTCTGAAAGACAATTTGCTACTTGAATCAAAACTCACTCCTAGAAATTTGCCTTACAAAAATAACTGAAGATTTAGGCAAGGTTGTAACTACAAGGATGTTCATCACAGCATGTTGATAATAAAAACCTAAAATATCCAATAATGATGTCATTAAAAAGGTGTTGTAGGGGCCAGCAATGTGGCTTAGCAGGTAAAGCCACCACCTGCAGTGCTGGCATCCCATATAGGCGCTGGTTCAAGTCCCGGCTGTTCTACTTCCTATCCAGCTCTCTGCTACGGCCTGGGAAAGCAGTGGAAGATGGCCCAAGTCCTTGGGCCCCTGTACCAACGTGGGAGTCCTGGAGGAGGCTCCTGACTCCTGGCTTCGAATCAGCCCAGCTCTGGCCGTTGCGGCCATCTGGGGTGTGAACCAGCAGATGAAAGACCTCTCTCTCTCTCTCTCTCTCTCTCTCTCTCTCTCTGCCTCTCCTTTCTCTCTCTGTGACTTTCAAGTAAAATAGATAAATCTAAAAAATAATAATAATAAAGTATTGTGGAAGTATACTTATTGAATGGGAAGATGTCCATGACAAGCTTTTAAATATAAGCAGCATATATAAAAGAGTGTCAATTATCCTATTTTATATATGTATATATGCAAATACATTTATGTGAGGTATAAATTAATAATGTATATATATTTAAGTGTGTATAAGTAGTATATGTTTTACAGACATTTTACTTTATGTATATGCTTTATTTTTTAAAAAAGATTTACTTATTTATTTATTTATTTATTTATTTGAAAGCCTGAGTTACAGAGGCAGCGGCAGAGAGAGAGAGGTCTTCCATCTACCAGTTTACTCCCCAAACAGCTGCAACAACTGGAGCTGGGCCAATCCAAAGCCAGATGCCAGGAGCTTCTTTCGGGTCTCCCACGTGGGTGCAGTGGCCCAAGGACTTAGACCATCTTCCACTGCTTTCCCAGGCCATAGCAGAGAGCGGGATCAGAAGTGGAGCAGGCGGGACTCAAACCGGCACTCATATGGGATGCTAGCACTGCAGGCAGCAGGTTACCTGCTATGCCACAGTGCCAGCCCCTATACTTTATTTTATATATGAAGGGTCTTTAAAAAATTCATAGCAAATGTGCATTATCATTCATTCCATTTTCAATTTATGTTTTGGAGTACCCTCACATAACACTTACATGATTATATATGTGCATCTTGATGCTGTGGGACTTACTGTGGGCTACATATCAATAACCTTATATTGTAAGCTAAAAACATCACGTTGAAAATGCATTTAAGGGGCCAGCGTTGTGGTGTAGTGGGCTAAGCCTCTGCCTGCGGTGCCAGCATCCCATATGGACACAAGTTCTAGTCCCAGCTACTCCACTCTGGATCCAGCTCCCTGCTGATGGACTGGGATAGCAGTGAAAGATGGTCAAACTGCCTGGGTCCCTGCACCCACATGAGACCTGGAAGAAACTCCTGGTTCCTGGCTTTGGATCGGTTCAGCTTCAGCTATTGCTGCCATTTGGCGAGTGAACCAATGGATAGAAAACCTTTCTGTCTCTCCCTCTCTCTGTCTGTAACTCTAGCTTTCAAATGAATTTTAAAAATCTTAAAAAAAAAAAAAAAAAGAAAGAAAGAAAAGAAAGAAAGAAAAAGAAAAGACCGGCACTGCGGCTCACTAAGCTAATCCTCCGCCTGTGGCACTGGCACCCCGGGTTCTAGTCCCAATTGGGGTGCTGGATTCTGTTCCAGTTGCTCCTCTTCCAGTCCAGCTCTCTGCTGTGGCCGGGGACGGCAGTGGAGGATGGCCCAAGTGCTGGGGCCCTGCACCTGTATGGCTCCTGGCTTCAGATCGGCGCAGTACGCCGGCCGTAGTGGCCATTTGGGGGTGAACCAACTGAAAAGGAAGACCTTTCTGAATCTCTTTCTCTCTCTCTGTCTAATTCTGCTTGTCAAAAAAAAACAAAAACAAAAACAAAAAAAACGAAAGAAAGAAAATGCATTTAATACACCTAAAGTCTCAAGCATTGTAGCTTAACAACATAGCACCTGTAGAGTGTTGGCTGCTTACCTCAGTGATTGCACAGCTAATTAGAAGATGCAGCTCACTGCCACTGCCCAGCATCTCAGGAGAGTGTGGTACTAAATATTGCTAACCTGAGAAAGATCAAAATTCAAAGCAGTTTTACTGAATGTACCTGGATTTTGCACATTCATAGAGTCAAAACTATCATTAAGTCAAACTGTCAGAAATCAGGAGCATCTGTATATATTTACATGAAATACTAGAATGATATTCCCTGAAGTTTATCAGTGATTGGTCAAGAATTTAGGGGACTGGATAATCTTTCTTTTAGTTTATATCTATTTTTAAACTTGACTACAATAAGATCATTATGTATGCAAACAAAACAAAAATGAGAACTTACAATGTCATTTACTGATAATAATTAATCTAATTATTTGTCTATCAAGTTAAAAAAAATCTGGAGGTGTGACCTACACTCAAATAAATTACTGGTATTTAAGAGGGATGGTTTATATGAACTTGTGGTAAATTTATATCTTTGAACAATATTTTCATAGAAATTATTTATAAATTCAGCAAAATGCAAAGCCTGACAGAATAGTCAATAATAATCTTCATGCTAATTTTAAATCCCTGGTCTTTCTCTAACTATTTGCCCAAGGATCCAAAACTAAAGGCCTTATTCTCTCATAAGTTTTTGAAAGTCAATGATTTGAGGTTTTTTCCAGTCTAGTTCCTTATGCCTTCTCTAATTTGGGAAACTACTTTTAAACTTGCTTACTATGAGAACTACTTTAATCCCCATTTCATCTGTTGAGTTCTATCTCCATCTCTTACAGCTTCATAAGACAACTGTTTCCTGTACATTTGGAGCCACGTTGTAATATGACATTAGAGGTTTAGCTATAAACCATCATTTTCTTTACAATAAAATTCTTCTGTCCTTTTCACAAACATAAATCTTCTCCCAGGTCAGCTCTAGACAAACTCTTAAAATTATGTTGGCAATGCTGGTGAACATGTTCACTTGGGAAAACCAAGGAGATCCTAATTTTGGAATCCTGAAATCTCTTGGCTTCTCTGAATTTGAAAGATGATCCGGGTGGTGAGTTTATAACAGTGTGTTCTAATCTTCTTTGGGTCTATGACACCATTATGACAAATCTGAGGAGTGTCCACCAACCCAGCCAGCTGCTTTGAAATACTTCTTTTCTCTACCCTCATGCTCACCAACCAGCATGGACACTGGCACAGCAACTCCAAATGGAAACAACTCAAAGTGCTCTTCTTTGTCATAAAATCATACTTCACAGCCATAGCATTCAACACCTTGTATTATAATACTTGTTACATTTGCTTTGCCTCTAAACCCTAAGCTTTGTGGTCTTTCACCTATTATCTGACATAGTAACTGCAACAAAAGTTGGTGGTGAAAAATAATTTAGTAAATGAATGAATCCTCCTTCTCAATTCTGACTCCTATTCCCATCATCAAAATTAATCAATAGGGGTTGTCAAGGGCAGCTGTCTGAGCCAATTCCAGAAAATATGAGTGTAATCCACCAGTTCTGAGCAAAGTTTGGCCTCTGGAATGTGAATTAAGCCCCAGTGCCATCCACAATAAAGATGCTTTCACTATGACAATGGGTTATGTATAAGGAAAAATGTCAAAATAAATTATGGTGGATCAATGGCATGGAATCCATCACATTTTTCAGTGCTTCAAATCAAATAACTGCTGCAACCTCTTATTATCAATTATCTTGCTATAAACAAAGACTCCTTCCTCTTCGTAATGGGTGTATTAAACACATAAAGATGATGAAATTGTCTACTTCATGTCAATATACTATTGCTTTCATCTTGACAATTTTGTAAGGTATACATACTTATTGACTATTTTATAAATTAGAAAATAAATAACCAGGAATTAAATTGTCCAAGTTTTCACACATGTAAGTAATGGAACCAGAATTTAAATTCATTTTTATTTGTATCCAGAGCCCAAGCTCTTATCTACTAAATTCTATCATTATCAGCTAAAACCCAGAATGACTGTACATTTTTGTTTTCGAATTGTATTACATTCCAACATTATAGTGTATGATTTCCATTTTTTAAAATGTGCTGTATTTTGTTTTATGACACAAGAAATTACCTATCTTAGTTAATGTTCTTGGTGCACTTAAAGAAAATGCATATTCTAGGGGACTGCTGCTGTGGCATAGCGAGTAAAGCCACCACCTGCAGCGCTGGCATCCCTTATGGGCACCAGTTCAAGACCCAACTGCTCCATTTCCAATCCAGCTCTCTGCTATGGCCTGGGAAAGCAACAGAAGATGGCCCAAGTACTTGGGCCCCTCACTGGCATGGGAGACCCAAAGGAAATTCTTGGCTCCTGGCTTCAGATTGGTCCAGCTCTGGCCATTGCGGCCATTTGGGGAGTGAACCAGTGAATGGAAGATCTCTCTCAGTGTGTGTCTCTCCCTCTGCCTGTCTGTAACTCTGCCTTTCAAATAAATACATAAATCTTTAAAAAATAAAATAAAATAGATATTCTGCTGTTGTGGAGAGGAGTCTATGAATGTTAATCAGACCCTTGGTTAATGGTAATTTAAACTCTATGTAGATACATCTTGAACTGACTATAGCCATCTTGGTCATAATCCCCATCTTGCTCTTTATGGTGACAGTCATATCAAACCCTATATGGTCAAAAAAGTCCTTAAGTTAACCTGTCAGTGTGGCCAGCATTGTGGCACAGCAGGTTAAGCCGGCACCTGTGATATCAACATCCCAGTTGAGCACCAGTTCAAGTCCTGGCTGCTGTGCTTCCAATCCAGTTCCCTGCTAATGTACCTAGGAAAGCAGTAGAGGATGGCCCAAGTGCTTGGCCCCTGCACCTGATTGGAATTCTGTGCTTCTGGCTTCAGCTTGGCCTAGCTGGATATTACACCCATTTGGGGAGTGAACCAGCAAATGGAAGACATACTCTCTGTCTCTCTCTCTCTACTTCTCTCTCTCTCTCTCTCTCTCTCTTCCCCCTCCCCCTCTTTCTACCTCTGTGTATCTCTGCTTTTCAAATAAATAAATACATCTTTTAAAAAGGTTATTCAAGCACAGACACTCTTATCTGGTGCCTGAAATGGTACTATTTCTTGGGAAGGTCCAGGTATATTCTGGTTAGCCACGGCTCATCTTTGTCTATAAAACTTTTTCTCCTGTCTTATGTGGGAATCTTCTTTTCTGTCTTGTGCTTCTGTCAGTAAGTATCCCCCCAAAAATCAAATTCTGTGCCATCCTGGATGTCTTGGCTTCTTTCTTCACTCTTTCAGCCTCTTCCCCCTTTGGGACCAAGTTTTATGGAAACATTTGCAACTTTGCTAATTTTCTACTTCTTTCGGTTACTGAGTTGGTAGTACTAGGAAACTGAACAAGTCTCCCAACTGTAATTTTTATTTGTCCCAGTTCCATCAGTTTTGGCTTAATGTGTTTTGGATCTCTGTTGTTAGTTGTATACATTTAGGTTTGTTGTGTCTAGTGAACTAACCCTTCATATAATTATGCAATATCCTTCTTTCTCCCTAGTAATTTTCTTCTTTCTGAAATCCACTTTGTCTGATACTTGTCTAGCCAATCATCTTTCTTTTTAATATTGTCTGTATTGTATATGCTCTTTTAGTCTTTTATTTTTAAACTATTGCATGGTTAAGTTTAAAGGGGTTTCTTGGGGCCAGCGCCATGGAATAGAGCGTAAAGCTACAACCTCCGGCTCCAGCATCTAATATGGGTGCTGATTTGTGTCCCGGCTGCTCCACTTCCAATCCAGCTCCCTGCTAATATCCTGGAAAAGCAGTAGAAGATGGCCCAAGTGCTTGGGCCCCTGCACCCACATGAGAGACCTGGAAGAAGCTCCAGGCTCCTGGCTTTGGATTGGCTCAGCTCCAGCCATTGTGGCCATTTGGGGAGTAGACCAGTGGATGAAAGATCTCTCTGTGTTTGTCTTTCTCCCTTTTTTTCTCTCTCTCTCTCTTTCTCTCTCTCTTTTTCCCTATAACTGCCCTTCAAATAAAAAAATAAATCTTTTTTAAAAATAATAAAATGTATATTTAGATAGATTGCATCTACTATAGTGATAGATATAGTTGGATTTATGCCTACCCTTTTGTATTTTAGAGTAAATTGATTCTGAGCAAGGCTCTGTTTAGGAATGAATGAGTCTTAATAGAAAGAAATTTGTACCATCTCTTCAGTTGTTTTTACCTTCCTTATCTTCCTGAGTAGACTGCATTTGTGTTATGGATAATCAAAATACCCACATAAATTTCCTATAATATTCAGAATTACTTTTGTAATCAGAAATAATAAATACTACTTAAAAATGAAATACCAGCACCAGCACTGTGGCACAGTGGGTTAAAGCCCTGGCTGCAACACCAACAGCTCATATGAGCACCAGTTCATGTCCCAGCTACTCCACTTCCCATCCAGCTCCCTGCTAATAGCCTGGGAAAGCAGCAGAGGATGGCTCAAGTCCTTGGACCCCCGCACTCACATCAGAGACCCAGAAGAAACTCCTGGCTCCTGGCTTTGGATCAGCTCAGCTCCAGCCATTGCAGCCATTTGGGGAGTGAACCAGCAGATAGAAGACCTTTCTCTCTGTCTCTCCTTCTCTCTGTAACTCTACCACTCAATAAATAAATAAAATCTTGAAAAAAATGAAATGCCTGCACAGATTACTAATAGGTGTCTCCTAAAATTCATGACTCTGGTTTAAACATGATTGCTGGGACCAGCAACGTAGCATGGCAAGTTAAGTCTCTGCCTGCAATGCTGGCATCCTATAAGGGTACCAGTTGGAGTCCTGGAAACTCCACTTCCAATCCAACTCCTTACTAGTGCCCTGGGAAGACAGCAGAAGATTGTACAAGTGCTTGACTACCTGCACCCAGGTGGGAGACCTGGACAAAGTTCCTGGTTCCTAGCCTTGGCCTGGCCTAGTCCTGGCTGTTGCATTCATTTGGGGAGTGAAACAGCAGATGGAAGATCTCTCTCTGTGTCGGCGAACTTGGAAGGCTTCCATAGCCTTGGCAACTCATGACGAGAGCCTAGGGTGGTTACTGGTGCCATAAACTAGAGTGTCAATTTGTTGGGTTAACAACAGGAGTCACTGTGCACTTGCTCCTCATGTGGGATCTCTGACCTTAATGTGCTGTACATTGTCCTTAATGTGCTATACATTGTGATTTAATGCTATAAAACAATATGTTTCACTTTGTGTTTTTTTTTTTTTTTTTGGACAGGCAGAGTGGACAGTAGAGGGAGACAGAGAGAAAGGTCTTCCTTTTGCCATTGGTTCACCCTCCAATGGCCGCCACGGTAGGCGCACTGTGGCTGGCGCACCGTGCCGTTCCGATGGCAGGAGCCAGGTGCTTCTCCTGGTCTCCCATGGGGTGCAGGGCCCAAGCACTTGGGCCATCCTCCACTGCACTCCCTGGCCACAGCAGAGAGCTGGCCTGGAAGAGGGGTAACCGGGACAGGATCGGTGCCCCGACCGGGACTAGAACCCGGTGTGCCGGCGCCACAAGGCGGAGGATTAGCCTGTTAAGCCACGGTGCCGGCTTCACTTTGTGTTTCTATGTGGGTGCAAACTGTTGAAATCTTTACTTAATATATACTAAATTGATCTTCTGTATATAAAGAGAATTGAAAATGAATCTTGATGTGAATAGAAGGGGAGAGGGAGCGGGAGAGGGGAGGGTTGTGGGTGGGAGGGAAGTTATGGGAGGGGGAAGCCATTGTAATCCATAAGCTGTACATTGGAAATTTATATTCATTAAATAAAAGTTAAAAAAAAAGCTCTCTCTCTGTGTGTTTCTCCCTCTCTCTGCAACTCTGCCTTTTAAATAAATAAATTTTTTCTTTTTTTAGAAAAGTGATTGCTAATGTTCCAGACACATCCACCATCTTTCCCACACAGATAAACTGACCAGCCATAGCTTGAAGCATCACATGGCTGAACTCCCATCAAAGTTAGGGAATCAAAAGAATCTTCCAACTTTGGAAAATGGTATGTTTTCTTTGTTTCTACATTATTGTGGCTGCTCACGATGGGAGATTAAAAAGTCCAGATTTTTAGCTTTCAAAAAACTAACTTGTTTAAGTCATAATAGATGCAGCCCTGAGTGCATTTGCATGTCTGTGTTCCCCAGTCAATTCCTTCAGGCAGACAATGTCCTTGAGGAGAGTTTGACATAGCATAAAAATATTTTCATAGGGGCCAGCACTGTGGCACAGTGGGTTAAAACCCTGGCCTGAAGCACCGGCATCCCATATGGGCACCAGTTAGAGACCCGGCTGCTCCACTTCCGATCCAGCTCTCTGCTGTGGCCTGGGATAGCAGTAGAAGATGGCCCAAGTCTTTGGGCCCCTGCACCCATATGGGAGACCCGGAAGAATAATCTCCTGACTCCTGACTCCTGACTTCAGATCAGAGCAGCTCCAGCCATTGCGGCCATCTGGGGAGTGAACCAGCAGATGGAAGACCTCTCTCTCTGTCTCTACCTCTCTCTGTAACTCTGTCTTTCAAAAAAATAGTAAATCTTTAAAAAAAAGAAAATATTTTCATAAAATTCATATTTTGCTGCTTCCTTTTCCCTAGCCACAGTTGACGTTCAGTGGGTCAGTGATAAGGAAAGAGAGTATTCATATTATGAAAACTGTAACAATATGACAGAAAAAATTATTTTCCTTTTAAGAAAGCAATCAACTTTAATTAAAGAAAACAAATCACTTGATAGTAATTATAACACCTTGAAAGCTCTGTGTTAATAAGTTGAAAGATAAGAATATTTATCACTCAAAACAATAAATAAAGATATTCAGTAAGCTCTGTCTCTGCCACTTTTGAAGATTTTAGGTAATATTGACTGAACTATTGAAACAGAAAGCAGATCAGTGATTGCTTAGGGCCTTAAGAGGTACGGGGAAATTCAGGGAGTGATCAAACAGTTCCAGGAGTTAACTGTGGTGCGTTTTTGTGCTTGTGTCAAAACTTGAAGAATGAATATTACTATACCTGAATTATACCTTAATAAAAAATACTTCAGGGACCGGCATTATATTGCAGTGGGGTAAAGGCACCATCTACAATGCCATTATACCATATAGGAGCCACTTCATGCCCCAGCTGTTCCACTTCCCATCCATCTCCCTGTTAATGGCCTGGAAAAAGCCCCAGAAGATGACACAAGTGTTTGGGCCCCTTCCATCTGTGTAGGAGACCCAAATGAAGCTCTTGTCTCTTGTTTGAGGCCATCTGGGAAATAGACCAGCAAATAGATCTGTGTGTGTGTGTGTGTGTTCCTCTCTCCATGACTCTGACTCTCAAAATAAATAAATAAATCATTAATAAGAAATAAAAAACAATTTAAGTGCCTAGTACAAAGCAGGTGTTTAACAAGAAAAAGGGGCCAGCGCTGTGGCATAGTGGGTGAAGCTGCCGCCTGCGGTGCCAGCATTCCCATATGGGTGCCAGTTCTAGTCCCGGCTGCTCCACTTCCGATCCACTCTCTGCTATGGCCTGGAAAGCAGTAGAAGCTGGCCCAAGTCCTTGGGCCCCTGCACCCATGTAGGAGACTTGGAAGAAGCTCCTGGCTCCTGGCTTTGGATCAGTGCAGCTCCAGCTATTGCAGCCAGTTGAACAGTGAACCAATGAAGAGAAGACCTCTCTTTCTCTCTCTCTCTCTCTCTCTCTCTCTCTCTCTCTCTCCGCCACTCCTTCTCTCTCTATGTAACTCTGACTTTCAAATAAATAAATAAATTTTTAAAATTCAGAAATTAATTTCAGTTTAGATAATGTGTTGTGTGCTTGAAATGGAATGAACATAAAGGCCATTATGCATGTCTGAATTGCATACCTTTATCTTGAAAGCTGACATGCTCAATCTCATGAGAGTTTGAGTGCTTATCAATCTAATTTTGTCATTCCCCATTATATATATATATATATATATATATATATATATATATATCACATATATATGACATAGCAACAGGGTTTTTAAAGTGTGGTGACCAGGCAAGGCCCTGTCAGGTCTTTCCCTAATTTGGAGGTAAGAACAGGAAATTTTCAAGTAAAATTACTGAGCAGCACCATATATACTAAGACTTTTAAATTTCAGTTGAAAGAAAATTCATAAAATAGAGAGCTGATACTAGAAAGCCTTGATAACACTAAGTGGGGATGTTAGAATAAATGGAGCATGAGCTGTCCTCACAATTGCTAGGGATTTTGAAGGACACAATTCCAACCATGTGTGACAGTGCAGAGGACACACCATGAGATGTGTAGCAGCCACTGAAACAGATGGTAGTGAAATGGAGGCACACAATGTTGCAGTATTTCACAAGCTCAAGTCTTTGGAATCTTATGGATTTATTCACCACTAACCATGGTCAAAATGAGCATTTCTTGAGTTCTTACATAATGTCAGGAACGTGACTATTTTATATTTTTTACCCAGAACAATCTATCACTGTGCTATTATCTTCATGTTATGGGTGGGGAAGCTGAGCAAAGAGGTTGAGTCCTTTGCCCAAAGTCAGAAAGCCAGTAAATGTGGTAGAGCTGGGAGTTGAATCCAGTCTCTAGCACACTAACCTACCTGTCCCTAACCACTTTCCTACAGTGGCTATTTGCTCACTAGAGATGCTTTTATATCTTCTGGCAGTAATATAATATTTATTGAAGAAAAATGTTTCTTTTATGTTGTAAAAAGACCCTGTGAAAGAAGACAGATGAACTGAACATTCAAGGTATTTTAGATTTTTAAATAAGTGTCTAAGAGCTTACATCTATAGTGTAAGACTTAAATACAGCTTTTTTTCTTTCCCCCTTTTTTTTGGAAAGAGAAAAATAATAAAACATTATGGAGGGGATTGGCAGCGAGGACTGCATTTCTAACATTAACACAGGGCACTCTGACCTTGCTCTGAAACAGACTGGATAAGGCAGGAACCAAGGTTTGGGAAGCTGTACCTTGTAAAAATCAGATGGAACAAGGCAGAGCCTTGAAAGATAGCACAGCAAATATTGAGGTCAAGAACCCCATAGAAGTCTTATTCTATGTTCAATCCAACTCCTGGCAATCAAATTTTCTATTTCTTAAGACTGACAATGATCCCATACTTCTTGAGGCCAAGTCATGAAGAGACAAGGTGTTGGAAGCATCCAGCACACAGAGCCTTTATTATCTGATGGTTCCAATTTCATGAAAGGAAAGTTCTGAAGAATCAGAGCTACTTTTCCTGTGTCCAATAAAAATTAGAGTTCATTTCAGAAACTGTACTTTCTCCATTACAAAGACTGTGTTAAATTTGATTATACCACAAATCACCAACAAAATTGTTACCTTTCTAAATGTAGAACTTGAATCTACAGTTATTTTATTCCTGTCCTGATAACACATAGAACATATATATTTTTTACCACATATTCAACTCCTGAATATATGAAGCCTAAATATCTCATTTATACTATTCATTGTCTTGGTTTTCTCAAGGTTTCTATGGCACAAAGGAGTCACATACTCTTTTGCAGTGAAATGAATGAAATTTATGTTTAGTGGAATAGATTGTAAATAGTTCAAGTCAAATTTTACTAAAATTACTTTAAAAAAACTTATTTTAAAGGTATTTTTGATTAAGGAATCACAGATACCAGCCTATGGACCTGTAATAATATACTAGAAAGCAACTTTTTACCTCATAGAAGTTGATTTTTAATTTGTAGTCTTAAAAATACATATACATTGAGCAGTGCTGTGGTGTAGAAGGTTTAGCCTCCGCCTGCAGTGCTGGCAGCCCATGTGGGCACCAGTTCAAGTCCCAGCTGCTCAACTCCCCAGTCCAGCTCTCTACAATGCACCTGGGTAAGCAGAGAAAGATGGGCCAAATCCTTGGGCCGCTGAACCCATGTGGGAGACCCGGATGAAGCTCCTGGCTCCTGGCTGTGGCCTGGCCCAGCCCTGGCCATTTTGGCCATTTAGGGAGTGAACCAGCAGATGGAAGATCTCTCTCTCTCTCTCTCTCTCTCTCTCTCTCAATCTCTTTCTCCCTCTATCCCTCTTTCTTTCTCTCTCTGCTTTTCTCACTGTATCTCTGCCTTTCAAATAAATATTTTTTTTTAAAAAAATACATAAACAACCCACTTAAAAGATGGGCCAAGGACCTCAATAGACATTTTTCAAAAGAGGAAATCCAAATGGCCAACAGACACATGAAAAAATGTTCAAGATCACTAGCAATCAGGGAAGTGCAAATCAAAACCACAATGAGGTTTCACCTCACCCCAGTTAGAATGGCTCACATTCAGAAATCTACCAACAATAAATGCTGGCAAGAATGTGGGGGAAAAAGGGACACTAACCCACTGTTGGTGGAAATGCAAATTGTTTAAGCCACTATGGAAGTCAGTTTGGAGATTCCTCAGAAACCTGAATATAACCCTACCATACAAACCAGCCATACCACTCCTTGGAGTTTACCCAAAGGAAATTAAATTGTCAAACAAAAAAGTCATCTGCACATTAATATTTATTGCAGCTCAATTCACATTAGCTAAGACCTGGAACCAACCCAAATGCCCATCAACAGTGGACTGGATAAAGAAATTATGGGACATGTACTCTATAGAATACTATACAGCAGTCAAAAACAATGAAACCTGGTCATTTGCAACAAGATGGAGCAATCTGGAAAACATCATGCTGAGTGAATTAAGCCATTCTCAAAGGGACAAATATCATATGTTCTCCCTGATCGGTGACAACTAACTGAGCACCAAAGGGAAACCTGTAGAAGTGAAATGGACACTATGAGAAACAGTGACTTGATCAGCTCTTGTGCTGACTGTTGATGAACAATGTAATACTTTATCCATTTTAGTATTTTTTCTTTGTTTTGTTCTAGTACTATTGGTTGAACTCTGTAATTAACACACAATTATTCTTAGGTGTTTAAATTTTAACTGAAAAGTGATCCTTGTTAAATTTAAGAGTGGGAAAAGAGAGGGAGGAGATGTACAATTTGGGACATGCTCAATCGGACTTGCCGCAAATGGTGGAGTTAGAAATGTGCCAGGGGATTCCAACACAATCCCATCAAGGTGGCATGTACCAATGCCATCTCACTAGTCCAAGTGATCAATTTCAGTTCACAATTGATCACACTGATAGGTCTAAGAGTCAAAGGGATCACACAAACAAGACTAGTGTCTGCTAATACTAACTGATAGAATCAAAAAGGGAAAAAATGATCCATCATAGGAAGCAGGATACACAGCAGACTCATAGAATGGCAGATGTCCTAAATAGCACTCTGGCCTCAGAATCAACCCTTAAGGCATTCGGATCTGGCTCAAGAGCCCATGAGAGTATTTTAGGCATGGAAAGCCAAGACATTCTGGAAAAAAAAATAAGACCTAAATGAAAGATCTCTGTGAGTGAGATCCCAGTGGAAAGAACGGGGCCATCAAAGAAGGAGGGACCTTCCTCTGAAGGGAGGAGAGAACTTCCACTTTGACTATGACCTTGTATGAATAAGATTGAAGTCGGCGAACTCAAAAGGCTTCCATAGCCTTGGCAACTCATGACTAGAGCCTAGGGAGATTACTGACGCCATAAGCAAGAGTGTCAAATTGTTAAGTCAACAACAGGAGTCACTGTGTACTTACTTCTCATGTGGGAATCTGTCCTTAATGTGTTGTCCAATGTGAAGTAATGCTATCATTAGTACTGAAACAGTATTTTTACACTTTGTGGTTATGTGTGGGTGCAAACTGATGAAACCTTTACTTAATATATACTAAATCAATCTTCTGTGTATAAAGAGAATTGAAAATGAATCTTGATGTGAATGGAAGGGGAGAGGGAGCGGGAGATGGGAGGGGTGCGAGTGGGAGGGAAATTATGGGGGGGGGCATTGTAATCCATAAACTGTACTTTGGAAATTTATATTTACTAAATTAAAAAAAATAGAAAAAGGACATAAAAAATACATAAACACAATCAATTTACAAATAACCATCAGAGTAAGAGGGGCTTCCTCAGCGAGTGGTCCCAGAGTCTATCTGGGCTTTCAGCTCTCCTGGCTAACCTGCAGTTTTGAACTTTAATTACTGGAGTCAATTCTTTATAACAAATTCCTTATAACTCATGTATACATATGTGTACATAACTCATGTATGCATATATATTTACATGTATATATAATTGATAATATAGAATATGGGTCATATGTGTATACACATGTATGTAGTATGTTCATGTATGCATATGTATGCAATTATATATAATTACTTACTGTTTTTGTTAGTTCTGTTTATTGGGGAAGGAACAGCACATAACTCAACTCATAAGTCAGTCTCAAGGACATCCTAGCAAGACTGAAAAGAAACACACATTGTAGAACTTAAAAATTTGTGTCTTATTGCTACAGCACATAACCTGTGGATTATTATAAATAATATCATTTTGAATGTTCTGTAATCACTTTGTGAAGGGTACAATTATATTGCATCATACTTTATGATGGTTCAAGTATCAGACGCATGTCTTCGAATAGACTATAAATTTTGAAACCCTATTTTGGACCCTATACTTCTATTTTAATGTGCTGGAAGCCTCAAAAACTGGAGATAGTCTTCCTCAGTCTCTGAGACTGGACTTAGTTCCTTCTCTACTTAGAACACCCCCATTTGTTTCCTATTGCCAGAAATCCCTGCTAATTCCCCCTACTGGCCTTTACACACATTCTTCCACCAGTCGTGTCCATCACCTGCTCTAATAAATACCAATCTTATTTAATCATTAATAATTACATATTTAACTTGTGCTTATGTAAGAAAAATGTGCTCCTTCTTCTACCTTCCTCACTAAATTTCCCAGCCTCCTTTACAGTTAAGTGTGCTTCTGTGACAAACTGCTCTCCAAAGGCCTGCATGGATCAGACATAAGTATTTGCAATCTAAATTATAATGGGAAGACACTGAAGTATCACGAGCAGTGAGTGATACAATGCTGGGTTTTTTTTTTTCAAAGATTTATTTGTTTATTTGAAAGTTAGAGTTACTGAGAGAGAGAATGAGAGGCAGAGAGAGGTCTTCTATCTGCTGGTTCACTCCCCAGTTGGCTGCAATGGCCAGAGCTGCACTGATATGAAGCCAAGAGACAGGAACCCCTTTCAAGTCTCCAACGTGAGTTCAGCAGCCCAAGGACTTGGGTCATCTTCCATTGCTTTCCCAGGCCATAGCAGACAGCTGGATTGGAAGTGGAGCAGCCAGGACTCGAACTGGGGTCCATATGGGATGCTGGCACTGTAGGCGGTGGCTTTACTGGCTAGGCCACAGCACCAGCCCCACAATTCTGTTTTTCATAGAAAGATTCCTATGTTTATCTGTATAGAATGGATCAGAGAAGGCAAAAAGGATGCATGGAGACAAAATAGTAAGGCAAAATATTGATCCAGATTAGAGGACTGTAGCTTTAACTGGGATGGTA
Organism: Lepus europaeus; assembly: GCF_033115175.1. NCBI lineage: Eukaryota > Metazoa > Chordata > Mammalia > Lagomorpha > Leporidae > Lepus > Lepus europaeus. Next base: position 98,909,449 of record NC_084828.1, on the reverse strand, counting down.
ACAAAAAAAAAAAAAAAAAAAAAAAAAAAGCTTGATAATGATAATGCATTAGACATGGGGAAGGAAGAAAGTGTCAGTAATAACTAGCAGATATAAAAAAAATCATCAACCTCTCCCATAATAAGATAAGTACAAATGAGACCTACGGTAAGATAACATTTCTCACCTATTTGGGGAAAATTCTAAAATCTTAGCTGGTCTGTTGGTAAGACAGGAAACACTCATTTAATGTTCATGGTCATGTCAAAGGGCACAATGTCTGTCTTTTTTTTAAAAAAAAGATTTATTTATTCATTTGAAAGAGTTACACAGAGAGAGAAGGAGAGGCAGAGAGAGAGAGAGAGAGAGGTCTTCCCTCCACTGGTTCACTCCTCAATTGGCCACAACAGCCGGAGTTGTGCTGATCCGAAGCCAGGAGCCAGGAGCATCTTCTGGGTCTCCCACGTGGGTGCAGGAGCCCAAGGACTTGGGCCATCCTCCACTGCTTTCCTAGGCCATAGCAGAGAGCTGGATCAGAAGTGGAGCAGCCGGGACTCAAACTGGCACCCATATGGAATGCCGGCACTTCAGGCAGTGGCTTTACGCGCTACGCCACAATGCAGGCCCAGGGCACAATGTCTTTCAAAACAAATTGGCAACATGACCATTACCCTGTGACTCAGTAATTCTACTTCTAGAACTTATCCTAAATATATACGAGCAAATATACAAAATTAACATGGGTACAAAGCTATTCACCACAGAAACATTTGTAATAGCAACCAGTGCATACACTGGAGCTGGTTTTGCTGCTCGCAAGAACAGATTGCTAAATTTTCAGGAATTTTCTAACCTGGTTTCAAAACATAGCCATTATTAGAAATCAAAATATATAAACTTACAATTAGACAAATTATGTTTTAAAATGATAATTTGTATTCAAAATTCATTGCTTCATAATTGATTTACTACACTTTATTATTGTCTATACTCTTGTATTATATCCAAATGCTTTACTGATATGTAATGGTGTGCTACTGTACATCACTCCCAACTTTGCATTCCATACTATTATGTTGGCAGCTCGAAGTCAGCCATGGTGGGAGTATTTATACCCCCAAAATTTGCAAACATTCCGATTCAGGACTTTTTCTCCTGTGGAGAGCTGATTGTTAAACATTCACCAGTACACAACTGGAAGCAACACAAACATCCATCACAGAGGATTCTGATCGCACGATTATATATTATGAAACTAAAAAAGGAAAGAGACTATTTTTATAGACAGCTATAATGGTGATAGCTAGGATATACAGGCAAGTGAAAAGAGCATGGTAAGGAAAACTATGTCACCATTTATTTATTTATTTATTTATTAAAGATTTATTTATTTTACTTGAAAGTCAGAGTTACAGAGAGACACAGGCAAAGAGACAGAGAGGTCTTCCATCCGCTGGTTCACTCCCCAGATGGCCTCAATGGCTGTAGCTGGGCCGATCCAAAGCCAGGAGCCAGGAGCTTCTTCCGTGTTTCTCATGTGGGTGCAGGGGCCCAAGGGCTTGGGCCATATTCTATTGCTTTCTTTTGGATTGGAAGTGGAGCAGCTGGGACTAGAACCAGCGCCCATATGGGATGCCAGCACTGCAGGTGGCAGCTTTACACTGCAGTCAGCCCCTGTCACCATTTTTTTTTAAAGGATGGAGGATGCAGAAACATGTATATGTTTCTTTATTTTTTAGATGAAAGGCTAAAGTGAAAAGGTTTCTAAATAATGATAGAGAAAGGTAAGAAACTGCAGGAAAGTTGGGCACAGATGATAGACTTCTTTGAATATACTCCATGTGGTAGGTTTCTTTGGAACCATGTGCTTGTTTTACTTAATTAAATTAAAATTAAAGATTTAGTTGACTTATTTGAAACGCAGAATGACAGAGAGAGGGGGGGAGAGGGAGAGGGAGGGGAAGTGGGGGGGAGAGAGAGAGAGAGATCTTCCCATCAGCTGTTTCATTCCTCAAATGGTTGAAATAGTCAGAGCTGGGCCAGACCAAAGCCAGGAGTTTGGAATTCCATACAGGTTTCCCACATGGGTGGCTGGAGCCTAAGAACTTGAGCCATCTTCGGCTGCTTTCCCATGCACATTAGCAGGGAGCTGAGAAGTGGAGCAGCTGGGAATCGAATCGGTGCCCATATGGGTTGCCGGTGTTCCAAACTGCAGCTTAACCCACTGTGCCACAATGCCTACCCTTAAAATTTAATTTTAAAATCCCTTAAAATGTAAAACAAAACAAAACCAATCTATGCAATGAGTTGATGGCTCAGTCATATGGAGAAGAATTATTCAAATTGAGTTGAAAACAAGAGTTTCATTTAACAAGAAAGATACAGCCTGAAAACCAAAATAAATAAATGTAAAAAATAAAAATCTTGAGCAATTTTCAGTAATTATATTGTTAGTAATAACATTGGTTATGTTATTCTGAAACTATTATATACAATCCAGGATGAGGAAAATAAGTAATTATGTTTATGCCATTAAGAACCAATTTCTTTTACAATAGTGGAAAAAATGCAAACAAAACCAAAGAAATGAAATAAATACATTGCTATTTCAATTTAAATTTAGAATACTATGAACTCTTGTTTTCTCTATAAAAATATTTACATGTTTCCTGGATCGGTTCACTGAGCAAACCTTGAAACAATGACCAGTGCTGCAGTAGTGGGCTTACCTCAGATCCAGATAGCCATCTCTAAATATTATTTTCCAATACTGAGTTTCTTGGAGAAATTAATGATTTTATTGCCAGAGCAGGGGAAATGTCTAAAATGGTGGAATACCTTATAGTGCCAGAAAACAATGAAGTTATCAAAAACTATTGAGTCTGTCATAAGGACTCAGGAGCCAAAGTAAAGAAGCCCTTACTAAAGATGGTATAATTTGGGACTGGCACTGTGGCTTAGCAGGTAAAGCTACCACCTGCAGTGCTGGCATCCCATATGGGCACTGGTTCGAGGCCCAGCTGCTCCACTTCCGATCCAGCTCTCTGCTATGGCCTAAGAAAGCAGTAGAAGATGGCCCAAGTCCTTGGGCCCCTGCACCCGCGTGGAAGACCTAGAAGAAGCTCCTGGTTCCTAGCTTTGGATCGGCACAGCTCTGGCTGTTGTGGCCAATTGGGGAGCGAAGCAATGGATGGAAGACTTTCTCTCTCTCTCTCTCTCTCTCTCTCTCTCTCTCTCTCTCTCCTTCTTCTCTCTCTGTGTGTAACTCTGACTGTCAAATAAGTAAATAAATCTTTTAAAAAATGCATTGAAAACCATGGGGGATGATACATAATCAATTTATTATAATGAAAACTGATAGATAAGGGAAAAGAATATTGTTTTTCCTATATTAAAGATGCAACTGGATAATCAGAAGTTGTGATGGAAAGGTTTTCTTGAGAGAAGTATTTCTGTCAATAAATGAAACAATGATAAGAAGAGACTATTCACATTTTATAACCATTAATGGTAAAATGAATGTACTCAAAAAATGACATCAACAGCTATTAAGAACATGACAAAGAGATAGAACCAGGCTCCTGATGAAAGTGCCCAATACTTCTAGCCAAATACCTTATCAAAAAGCAGACCTGCAAAAAACCAAGCCAAGCCTTTACATCTAACCAATTTTTCAGGAAATTCTGAGAGCAAAGAGATACTGAAAGGAAAATCATTATTTCTTTAACAACTATATTTCAGGAAAGCAGAGGAAATAAGGATTAAACGAAACCTAAGATATATGTCAACAACTGCTACTTATGGACTTTATATGGATTCTGATTTAAACTAAAGGTTAAAAAAAGAAAAGAGTTATGAGACATTTCATGATATATTGAAAAATTTGTTAGAAAGAGTCTTTGCAGTTTTAGATATAGAAAGAAAATAGATAGTATGGTGTTTAGGATTCAGGTTCACTTCCAAATAATCTAATCTGAGATGTGATGGAGTGGGTGGTAGTATAAATGAAAGAAGATGGTTGGCTTGGTCCAGCTCTTTGGATCCCTTTCCATCTGTTCTTACAGTTGCTCGTCAGACCCCCAACAGACAAAATGGCGAAGCAGACTGATAGCAAGTCTGCTTTTCAGGAAGCCTTGGACACTGCAGGAGATAAACTTGTCGTGGCTGACTTCTCAGCCACATCATGTTGACCCTGCCAAATGATCAAGCCTTTCTTTCATTCCCTCTCTAAAAAGTATTCCAACATGTTGTTCCTTAAAGTAGATGTGGATGACTGCCAGAATATTGCAGCAGAATGTGAAGTCAAATGCATGCCAACCTTCCAGTTATTAAAAAGGGGCCAAAGATGGGTGAATTTTCTGGAGCTAATAAGGAAAAGTTTGAAACCACCATTAATGAACTACTCTAATCATGTTTTCCGAAAACACAACCAGCCTTCAGCTGTTTAAGACTTGTAATTTTTTTATTTACAAAAAGTAGAAAATATGGAAACTATATACCCAGGTGTCATACTGTCATTGTAAGTGGCAATAAAATATCAATTCTACACTTTTAAAATAAATACATGAAAGAAGAGCGAGAATGATAGTTGTTGAAACCAGTTGTTGTCTTTTTTATATATATTAAAAAGTTGGGTAAGCAGCAGAAGATGGCCTATATCTTGAATGTCTGTGTTTCTGAATTACAGCCATTTGGGAAGTGACCCAGTGGATGGAAGACCTCTCTCTTTTTCTTTCTAATCCTGCCTTTCAAATGAATAAAATAAACCTTTAAAATAATTTACACTAGTACATGGTATCTCCATGCCCCTGTTCAACCAGAAAAGAGATAATCATGTTTTTAAATTTTTAACATTTTTACATATGTATTTTAAAGATTTATTTATTTGAGAGGCAGAGGCAGGAGCCGGGAGCTTCTTCTGGGTCTTCCACATGGGTGCAGGTGCCCAAAGACTTTACTTGGGGCCATTGCTGTGGTGTAGCAGGTAAAGCCACCGCTTACAGTGCTGGCATCCCAAATGGGTGCCAGTTCGAGTCCCAGCTGCTCCACTTCCAATCCAGCTCTCTGCCATGGCCTGGGAAAGCAGTGGAAGATGGCCCAAGTTCTTGGGCTCCTGCACCCACATGGGAGACCTGGAAGAAGCTTCTGGCTCCTGATTCCAGATCAGCTCAGCTCCAGTTGTTGCAGCCATTTGGGGAGTGAACCAGCAGATGGAAGACTTTCTCTTCTCTCTCTCTCTCTCTCTCTCTCTCTCTCTCTCTCTCTGCCTCTCTGTAACTCTGCCTTTCAAATAAATAAATAAATCTTTTTAAAACTGTGCTTATCCTCAAAATAACCTGATGAAGTAGTTCCTATTGCATTATAATTTTTATATATTAGGGACACAGAAGCACTCAGTTTAAGGCTTTCATGTAGTGAAATCAAGCACTGCAAGCAGGATCTGGATCTGCAAAAACAGAACAACCCCAGGACCGAATCTAAGGAGTCTGATATCTAGACCTGGAGCTACAGGTAGAGATGAAGATTCTAAAGAAGAAACAGCCAAAGAGATAAGAGAGAAATAGTTGAGACAAATGTCCATATAATTCAAAACAAGAGCACCTTCAAGAAAGAGGAATTGGCCAATGGCACTGAATGATTCTGGAAACTGATCAAAGGAAATGCATACTAAAAATTCTGTCACTGGTATGAAATTCAGCCCATGACTCACATTATGATTTTATTTCCATCAAGATTCTTTACAGTAGAATGACATAATGTGATCCTGACTTGATGAATTTAAAAAAGACACTTTTATCATAGCTTCCACTAAACATGCAATTCACAAACCCAGACATTCAAGATGTAATTTAGAGAGGTTAACAATAGAATCCCTTGCTGAAATGATTCATTTTATGAAACATTTATATGGGGATTCCTCTTAATACATTTAAGATATAATTCAATTTTAAAATCTGTCAGACATGAGATCTAAAAGATAAATTCGGGGTATAGCTGTACTATGATTTTCCTATGTTCTGGTATTTGCTAAGATTAGAAAGACTTTAAACTTTCAGGAAGAATGAAACCTGGGCTGTTAAAGAAAAACAATTAGCTTTTCCTACCAAAGATTATCTTTAAATTATTTTTTAAGATTTATTTTATTAACTTGAAAATCAGAGTTATAGAGAGGGAGGCACAGAGACAGATATTACATCTGCTGGTTCACTCTCCAAATGGCCACAACACCTAGAGCTGAGCCAGACCAAAGCCAGGAGCCAGGAGCTTCACCCAGGTCTCTTACTTGGCAGCAAGGGCCCAAGCACTTAAGCTTTTCTCATGCGCATTAGCAGGTAGTGGATCAGAAGTATAGCAGCTGGGACTTGAGCCTGTGCCCATATGGGATTCTGGCATCACAGGTGGTGCCTTTACTCACTACATCACAACGCCACTCCTACCTTTAAGTGTTTTAATATTATTTTCATTTTCAGTGAAGAAATTAATAACACTCATGCATTACAGTTCTTAGGCAGCATTTCCACATTCTCAGGAAATTTATTTGTGATGAGAATAATAGTGAGGCACCAGCACTGTGGTGCAGTAGGGGCTGGGCCAGGCAGAAGCCAAGTGTCAGGTGCTTCCTTCTGGTCTCCTACGTGGGTACAGGGGCCGTCCTCCAATGCTTTCACAGGCACATTAGCAGGAAGCTAGATCAGAAGAGAAGCAACCAGGACTCGAACTGGTGCCCATATGGGATGGTGGAGCTGCATGTGGTGGCTTTACCTGCTATATCACAGTGCCAGCCCCACAAAACAATTTTTTTACTTGAATTTTTTAAAATTCTAAAAAAATTTAAAAAATTTTTTTTAAATTTCTGAAAACACCAGAAAATAGGAGACACTCACTTTCCTATCTTCAAGAAAATAGACAAGAACATCCTATCTTGTATGTTTGATTTTTAAATGTTGGCCTAAAGATCAAGATGTAATTATTAGTAGACTGGCTGTAATTAAAAAAAAAAAATAGAGAAAAATAGTGATGTACTGGCCATGAACTGCATGATTTGAGAAAGCCTACAAAAAATGAACTTACTTCTCTTCCCAGTATCTACAGTGAAATAGAAATAATCCCTATATAAATATAGGTTCATCTCCCAGAATAATGACTGTTACATAGTGTATGGTCATTGTAAAGCAAACAAATGAATAAATATATAAATTACAAAGCTTGTGCTGTACCAGTATCAAGAAGCAAGGACACTAAATTAAATGAAAACTGCCTATTTGTACTGCATAATTATCATGTGCCCATACTGCAAGTAATGTTAATAGCCAAGATTTGCTAATGTTAACCATGTGCTCTACTACTTACCACACTATTGCTAATTCAAGCCATAATAAGGAACATGATCTTCATTGTCACTCATTGTTTCATATTAAAAGCGAGGGCATTGAAGCAAAATAAAGTGAGTTACCTGTCCATAATCACACAGTGGTGAATGGTAATTCTAAGTTTTGAACTGTTTTCATTCAAAACTGACTCTTCTGACAACTAAACTCTGCTATGCATCCCATATAGTTAGAAACTCAATGTGTGTTGCAACTGCTATAATCCTTCCAGTTTCACTCCAATCCTTTGGGTCTGTGTTAGTACTAAATTCTTTCAAGCCTGTCCTTGGGGTCTGTTTCTACTACCAGCAGCCTTGTCTACACTCTTGGAACATATTTATCTTTCATAATCACTGACTTTCAGAGCTGGTTAGCAGCATAGAGATTAGCATAAGATAGTGACCAAGTACATGGACTTTGGCCTCAGACCAGACCCAATCCTGGCCTTCCCTCTGCATCAAAAACTTCTTAAATTGTCCATTTGTTACTATCCACCTTCTAAAAAGAGGTAAATAACAAGTGAGAAGAAAGCAGCTATGTGCTGCTGACCAAGTACCTACTAAGTTAGTTCAAGTCCCCACTACTAATAAATTCTGTTTCAGTTAGCAAGATAAGACAATCTCAGCATTAAAGCATTAAGTGGGTCTCTGCTTCTGAGGAGTGGGCCTTAGTGTCAGTAATTCCTTACTTCCATAATTTTTAATTTTTAAGACATTTATTAGAGAATCAGAGACGGATCAGAGAGAGCTCCCATTTGCTGCCCCAAATGCCCATGACAGCCAGGGTTTGGCTGGTGCCAGAGCTGGCGCCAAGAGCTAGGACTCTATTAAGGTCTCCCATGTGGGTGGCAGGGACACAACTTCTTGAGTCATCACCTGGTGCCTCCCAGGTTCCTCATTGGCAGGAAGCTGGAATTAGAAGCCAGAAGCTGGAAATTAAGCTGAAGCACTCTGATATGGAATGCAAGGATCTTAACCACTAAGCGAAACACCAGCCCTATTTTCTTACTTGTAATGAAGCAACTTCATGGGAAAGGGAAAAGTAAGAAGCTAGACCATTTTTAAACAGAATCCTGAAACACTCACGTCCCATATGGGCACTGGTTTGAGTCCTAGCTGAGTTCTGATCCAGCTCCCTGCTAATGTGCCTGAGAAAGCAGTGAAAGATGGCCAAATACTTGGGCCCCTGCACTCACATCAGGGACCTGGAAGAAGCTTCTGGTTCCTGACTTCAGATCAGCCCAGCTCTGCCTGTTGCAGCCATTTGGGAAATGAACCAGTGGATGGAAGATTCTCCACCCCACCCCAGCTCTCCCTCTCTCTAACTCTGCCTTTCAAATAAATAAATAATTTTTTTTAAATAGGGCAACTGGTTTTCATGGAACATAATTTTAACATGAAAAAAATGAAGAATTTTTTCATATTGGGTATTTGTCAGACCCTTTTTTTCTTTTAATGAACAAAGTATGTCAGTCATTTCTTTTTTTTTTTAATTAAAAGTTCTTAAATTTTTACATACATTTTTTTTATTTTAAAGACAGAAAAAGAGAGAGAGCAAGAGAGAGAGATCAGTCCATTCATCCACTGGTTCACTCCCCAAATGACTGCAATGGCTGAGGTTGGGCCAGGCTTTAACCAGAAGCGAGGAGCTTCATTCAGGTCTCCCATATGGATGGCAGGGTCTCAAGTACTTGGCCCATTTTCTGCTGCTTTCCCAAGTGCATTAGCATGGAGCTAGATCAGAAGTAGAGCAGCCAGGACTCCAAACAGTGCTCATGTGAGAGCCAGTGTCTCAGGCTGTAGCTTAACCTGCTGTGCCACAAAGTGGGCCCCAAGCCTGGCATTTCAAGGAAAACAACAAATAGTATTTATTGCTTGAGATAAAACTTGAGTCTTAAAGAGAAAATTAAAATTTTTGAAAACTTGAATCTGCCACTGTGAGCTTCACAGTTTTTAACACTTGCATACTTTTCTAGTTAGATTGGTGGTTGATTTTTTAACAAAATAATATTTTAATATTATATAATGAAATAGATCAATATTCAGAAGATCTGAATAATCCTGTGAATCAATATTTTCCCAATAATCAATGGATGATGTTATCAAATCATTCCTGAGTAAAAGATTCAAAGTTTGAGATAGATCAATGGTTTCAACACAACTGAGAACACAAAGTTAATTTATATGATTTTGGATACCACACTGCAACTAACCACTAACAAACTAGTAATGGGGCAGGCATTGTTGCACAGCAAGTTGAATCTCCTCTTTGGGAAGACCACATCCCATTTTGGAGTTCTGATTCAAGTCCCTGCTACTCTGCTTCTGATCCAGCCTCCTGCTAATGTGTCCAGGGAGGCAGAAAATGATGATTCGAGTTCTTGAGTCCCTACCACCTACAGAGGAGATCTGAATGGAGTTCCTGGCTTTGACTTGGGCCACCTCCAACTGTCGCTTTGGGAGAGTGAGCCAGTGGATGGAAGATTTCTCTCTCTCTCTCTCTCTTTTTCAATCTCAATCTGTGTGTGTGTGTGTATGTGAGTGTGAATGTGTATTACTCTGCCTTTCAAGTAGATAGAAATAAACATCTTTTAAAATAACTATTAAAAAATTAACATTTACAGAGGTTGTTATAATATAAAAATATGAAAACAGGGATAGAGAGAATAAATAAATTACCAAATATCAGAATTAAATTACTGAGGGTCTAAGGTTAGTAACTGAACTTCCAAATCCCTACCTCCCAAAAAAAAGTTTATAATAATATTACTTCTGTTTTGTGGTATTTATCCTCATTAAGACCTGAAGAACATGGCCCCAATTTGATCCCCAATCATCACAATTTAAAATTTAGAAAGAATTATTCTACAAAGTTGTTTCCAACTTTTTAATGCTAAAACATTTTCGGGACTTCTGAGGATAGTGTTTTCATTTTAATTATCGATTAACAAAACACCTGGAGGAATTACTTTCTGTCTACAGACAATATGTACAGTGCATTTTGAATCAGACTACCCCTCCTAAGGATCCAGATTCCACAAATTGGAGTTCAAAGGTCAAATATAAACCCACGAAAGCTTATTGTAATCTGAGGGCCAACAACAAAAGTAACCGTCAGATAAAGATATGAGAAGGGGGCCGGCGCCGTGCCTCACTTGGTTAATCCTCCGCCTGCAGTGCCGGCATCCCATATGGGCACTGGGTTCTAGTCCCAGTTGCTTCTCTTCCAGTCCAGCTCTCTGCTGTGGCCCAGGTGCTTGGGCTCCTGCATCCGCATTGGAGACCAGGAGACCAGGAGGAAGCACCTGGACCCTGGCACAGCGCCAGCCGTGACGGTCATTTGGGGGATGAACCAACAGAGGGAAGACCTTTCTGTCTGTCTGTCTCTCTCTCACTATCTATCTCTACCTGTCAAAAAAAAAATAAAGATATGAGAAATGTCTATGTGTTTATGTGTGTGTAAAAGGGACAATTTTATGTGAAGGAGTTTGCAAAATGCCTTTTCCAAAATTGATTCATAGGAGAAACAGGGCTCTGCCTTATTTCCTTTGTGAAAGCAGCACTACTCTGGCTTTAACCGGTGTTCCGGCTCCATCTCATTCCAACCCATAGGTAACAATGCACTGTATTATTCCACTGCCAAAACAAACCTGAAATTGAAGCAGGAAGGAGATGTAAAGTAAAATGGCTTTACATAACTATAAGACGTTGTTAGTGACTGGTCATATTCCGCCCAAGATTTAAAATTAGAGAATTTTGGGTTCAGCAGAGGTCTTATGTGTCATACAACCAATATTCCCTTTTCAAAGATGAGGAAACCCTGGCCCAGAAAAATTGTCTTGCTCAACTTTTTATAGACATGGGACTGAAAAGCCCTGGCTCTTCTCTATATCACAATCCGATGATCTAATTGCTTTTTTCCTTGATTGTCAGTTCCCATCACTAAACCTAGACAGAGGTTTTCCTAACCACAACCAAAGGACACAGCATGCAAAAGAACTGGTTAAATAGAATCAAGGAATTCTATTTACTTTTAAAAAATAAAAGATAGAAACTTTTGTTAAATGCTAAGAAGTTCAGAATAGTCCAGCCAGTTGACACAAGTTCTTAGGTTTCAATTACAGAAAAACATTATTGCCAAAGTCTGCAAGTACTATCCTAATTTATCAGATTACTTCCTTAGAAAGCTTGCTTTTGATCTGCTCTTCCAAAGAAGAACAAATGTGCAGACTTCAATGCTTAATAAAGTTGAAAGCGTCTCTCTGGGGTAACTGAAATTTTTATCAAAGAGGCGATAGACCTGGTTGCTGCTGCAACAAAGAAGTGCCATATAAAGCCAAGGGGAAAGCAGTTGTACATCACTGGTGATACAGCACCATTGAATATGGCCATGTTAATTGGAATCTATTGCACAGGACATCCCACTACATGCTGGGCAAATGACCCTGAAAGTTTTGAGACTCTCCGGTGTATAAAAAAAAGTTCAGATGTAAAAATAATCATACAGATGGTGGATTCTCTATCCCTGAATGGGCATAGCTACCCTGAGATCTGGATGGCTGAAAATTTCTTTTTTAAATAATGCCCTTTGAGAGAGTCCCCATATATGCATCTTCCTTTACAGCCATTTGAAAACTTGTCTTCTAATAATTTCACACAGAGCTGTCAGCGTAGCAACATTCAAAAGAATGAAACTAATGAAACACAGCAACTTTTACACTTTTACTTTTGTGCTTTGGGAGAATTCTGATTAAAAGATATGAGGCAGTTCAAATTGAAATTTCTTTATTGCCACAAAATGAATAACTTCTCATCTAATAGAAAAATTAGAGATAGTGAAAGCCAAAGGAGTATGGAACATATTTCAGGTATATCAGGATGTAAACCTTATGCACTTCTGATTTAAATTCTTGAATCCTTAGATGCTATATTGTTCCTGATTTCTAGTTATATGTAAAGAGCAATCACTGCATTTGTCTCTTAGGCAGATTCCATTAGTGATCTTCAACACAGCCTCTTTATCTTATCCTTTGAACTAAATATGAAAATCAAACACCATAACATGTCAATGAATAATAACTTTAAAAGGTCAGAAATGCTATCAAGATTTGCCAACTGAAAATCATAATCCTTTTTTAAGATTCCCAAATTTTGCATAATTTTGTAAATAAATTATCTAGAATGTAAGGCGAAGAAGTATGAGTCCTAAGATAATGAAGTACAAATGTTCTTCAGAAGTATTGCATTTCAAACCAACTTTAATTTACTCCAATGAGGAAGCCCCAAATTTTTAAGTATATTGATCCATTTTCTCAAGTCATTCAGCACACACCAGAAGAATGCTGAGTTTATGTTATATCTAAGTTCTATTTTCCACCAGGGATCAACACATCAAGTTGACCATATTTTTAAAAATTAATTTATTCAGCTATCTGGCAAGTAAACATTTTATGATTATGGTAATGTGATGTTTTGCTACACTAATATATACATTATAGAATAGATAAATCAAGCTATTTTACATATATATTACCTCACATACTTATCTCTTATTTTTGAGAACATTGGAAATCTACTCTCAGCAATTTTCAAATGTATATTTTATTATTGTATTCACCATGTTGTGCAACAATGAGCTCTTGAAATTATTGTTTCTAACTACAATTTTGTGTAGGTTGACCAGTATCTCCCCTAGCCTCTTAAAACCACTATTTTACTCTATTTCTATGAGTTCAACTTATTTATACTCCATTTGTCAGTGAGATCATGGAGTATTTGTCTTTCTGTGCCTGACTTATTTTGTTTAACATAATATCCTCCAAATTTATCAATATTGTTGCAAATGACAAGATTCCCTTCTCTTTTAAAGTGAATTTATTTATTTTGGAGGCATACAGAGAAGGGGAGAGAGTGTGTATTCAAGCTTCCTTCCGCTGGTTCACTCCCCAAATGCTTGTACCAATCCATCCCAGGCCAGGGTCTTAATCGGATATTTAAGATGAAAGAAACTGGTCTAATAAGTTAGTACAAAAAATACTTTAATCTAAGTAGACGAGGCTTTTGCTTCAGAAGTGGGGCACAATTAGTCTGGAAGGAAGCCCAGCCTGGTATTGCTTAACAAAAGCTGATCCAGAAGGATCAAATTATTTCCATGTAACTTAACCATATCCCAGAGCGAAGTTCAAGAATATTCATAAGGAAAGGAAATAATCCACTTTACCCATGAAGGTAAAATTGTTTGTGGGCAATAGGGCCCCCAGCTTGGCTTATTTCAGGTTCTTTCCCCCAACACGTGGAAGAGTTGGAAGTGGAGACACAAAGGTATACAGGAAAGCGGGGTTTATTTGAAACAAAGAAAAAGTGCACACTCAAATTAGGCCAGCTCAAGAGAAAGAAAAAATGAACAGCCAAAACACAAATAGACTCTAATTAAAAAATCAATACAAACACCCCCAGCCCCTAAACAAAGAAAATCCTAACAAGGGTTCAGGATGGCCTTTATACTACTGGGTGGCACAAGGGTTGATGTAGGGAGCAGCACTCAGTTGAATACTCAAAGGGTGCAGAGTTTGATGGACATGGCTTAAGTACCACCTATTTCCCTGCCCTTTATTGAAAATAACAGAAGTGTCCTGGTGTCAGACGCGTGATGGGAATGGGAGTGCCTGCCATGGTAATTTTATTAGAATGACGTTATAATGACCTAAAGGAGACACAGCCATATTGAATATTTCCAGCTGGTGCTGATTCTAACTTCACAGCATGGAGAAACTTGTTCTTGCTAATAAACAGAAGATGGCAGGGTGTCGTGGTATACAGAAAGTGAAGTTTTGGTGGTGCACAGAAAGAGAAGGGAGTTTGAATGGTGCACGGAAAAGGGGTTGTTATGTGAGCAGGGCCAAGCTACTACACAGGAGTCAGCCACAAGTGCACTGGGTGTTAGCCACCAGAGCCATCTGAGAGCAGGTTATGCCATGAGAGCCACCCCATAGTGGGCTGCACCAAGGCTGTCCAACAGCAGTTGTGTGACCATTTGGGTTACCCAGAGATCTTCCCTCTAACTACCTATCAATCCACATCAAAATTATGTCTGACATAGAGCCAAAAATTACTGTATGAGGTGGGATCTGTGGGTTAAGCTGACACCTGGGCACTTGCATCCCATAACCAAGTGCCTGGTTCAAGTTCTGGCTACTCTGTGCTCCTGACTCAGCTTCCTGCTAACAAATGTTGACTCAAGTATTTGAGTTCCTGCCACACACATGGGATACCTAGATGGAGTTCCTAGCTCCTGGCTCCAACCTGGCCTGGTGCCAGCTGTTGTGGGCATTTGAGGAGTGAACCATCAGAGAAAGATATCTCTCTCCATCTCTCCCCCTTTCTCTGTCACTCTGCCTTTCATATAAATAAATAAATATTTTTTAAATTACCAGGTATGTGCCACTCCAGTGTGGACATCCAACAAAATATATACAAATGGAGTTAATTTATATATCTTCACCAAAAGTTGACAGCAAGAAAGTGAAACTAGTTAGCACATACTGGAACTCATGTTTCCTTAGTTACTAGCTATTAGCCCCATCTGAGATGAAAGAGGGAAGAAAGAGTGTTAGTTATATATAACTTGTTTTGCAAGGTTTTCAGAAGCTAAGTACTGTTTACAAAATGCAAATCTGTATTGTTGAGTTATGTTTATGTGTTAACAAGAAAACAATATTAACAACTAATCTATATAAGTAAAAAAATTACAGATATGTACACAACCAAGGAAATAATGATTCATAATGAAAGGAAAAGTTAATTAATGGAAATCCAAACAGAAATTAAGCAGAAGACAGAATTAGTTGAGAAGGATATTAAAGCATGCATTTCAAATGTTGTAACTATATTCCATGTGTTCAATAGGTTAGAAGAAAGATTGAACATGTATGAATCTAATAATGGCTGAAGTGAAAAACACATTGAATGGAATTAACTACAAGAAGATACTGCAGAAGGGAATATTGATGAATGAGAAAACTAGAAATAGAAACTATCTAAAATTAAAAATACAGAAGGATCTTAAAAGATAGAAAAAATAGGAGGCCATTTGTAATCTGCATAATAGTCTCCAGTATTCTAATATATATAATTGTAATAAAGACCTCCAAAGGAGAGGCAATTAGAGAACAGAAAAAAAAAAAATAAAAGAAATAATGCCTACAAACATTCAAAGAATTTTAGCTAATAAGCCAACAATAGAGACAACATAGAATAATAAATATATTCAACTAACCAGAAAAATTAAAAAGTTAACATAGAACAATTGGCACAAACAGAAAGCAAATAGCAAGATGATAGGTTTAAGGTTAAACATTTCAAAATTCTCATCAAAGTGGATGATCTCAACACCTCCAATTAAAATATGCTGATTGTAATATTGGATAAAATAAATGATACTCAACAATGTCCTACTTCCAATAAACCAACTTTAAATGCAAAGCCATAAATAGATTAAAAAATATCATCTTAGGGCCAATATTACAGGCATGGCCTGTAATGTTGGCATCCCATATCAGGGCACTGGTTCGAGTCCTGGCCGCTCTGCTTCTGATCCAGCTCCTGGCTAACGTGTCTGGGAAAGAAGTAGAAGATGGTCCAAGTAATTGGGGTCCCTGCAATCCATGTGGGATATCCAGATGGAGTTTCTGGCTCCTGGCTGCGGCAGCCATTTGGGAAGTGAACCAGAGGATGGAAGGTCTCTTTCTCTCTGTCTCACCCTCTCTCACTCTGCATTTTAAATAAATTAAATAAATCTTTTAAAAAAGTACCATGTTAATGTCAACCAAAAAAAAGCTGTAGGGACATTAGTACTATCAGGGTTGATTCCTCCTAGTAAAGAATAGTTTCAGGGGAGGCTGGCGCCGCGGCTCAATAGGCTAATCCTTCGCCTTGCGGCACCTGCACACTGGGTTCTAGTCCCGTTCGGGGCGCCGGATTCTGTCCCAGTTGCCCCTCTCCCAGGCCAGCTCTCTGCTATGGCCCGGGAGTGCAGTGGAGGATGGCCCAAGTGCTTGGGCCCTGCACCCCATGGGAGACCAGGAGAAGCACCTGGCTCCTGGCTTTGGATCAACATGATGCGCCTCCTGGCTTCGGATCAGCGCGATGCGCCGGCTGCAGTGCGCCAGCCGCGGCAGCCATTGCAGGGTGAACCAACGGCAAAAGGAAGACCTTTCTTTTTTTTTTTTTTTTAATTTTTTATTTATTTTTTTTTTTGACAGGCAGAGTGGACAGTGAGAGAGAGACAGAGAGAAAGGTCTTCCTTTTGCCATTGGTTCACCCTCCAATGGCCGCCGCGGTAGCGCGCTGCGGCCGGCGCACCACGCTGATCCGTTGGCAGGAGCCAGGTACTTCTCCTGGTCTCCCATGGGGTGCAGGACCCAAGTACTTGGGCCATCCTCCACTGCACTCCCTGGCCACAGCAGAGAGCTGGCCTGGAAGAGGGGCAACCGGGACAGGATCGGTGCCCCGACCGGGACTAGAACCCGGTGTGCCGGCGCCGCAAGGCGGAGGATTAGCCTAGTGAGCCGCGGCGCCGGCTGGAAGACCTTTCTCTCTGTCTCTCTCTCTCACTGTCCACTCTGCCTGTAAAAAAAAAAAAAAAAAAAAAAAAAATAGTTTCAGGGACAAAAAGGATAGTTTTATAATGATAAAAGGATCAATTTATCAGAAGCACATAATATTCCCATACATTTACACATTTAAAAACAAAGCTTTGTTACACATGAAGTTGCTGCATTAAAAGCAGATTTTAAAAATGAAAATAAGTGGCTGGCGCCGCGGCTCACTAGGCTAATCCTCCGCCTTGCCGCGCCGGCACACCAGGTTCTAGTCCTGGTCGGGGCACTGATCCTGTCCCGGTTGCCCCTCTTCCAGGCCAGCTCTCTGCTGTGGCCAGGGAGTGCAGTGGAGGATGGCCCAAGTGCTTGGGCCCTGCACCTCATGGGAGACCAGGAGAAGCACCTGGCTCCTGCCATCGGATCAGGGCGGTGCGCCGGCCGCAGCATGCTACCGCGGCGGCCATTGGAGGGTGAACCAATGGCAAAAGGAAGACCTTTCTCTCTGTCTCTCTCTCACTGTCCACTCTGCCTGTAAAAAAAAAAAAAAAAAAAAAAAAAATTAAAAAAAAATGAAAATAAGCAAAAATGAAAGAGAAGAAAACTGACAAACTTCTAGGAGAAGTACAAGTATAGAAACCCATTTTCAGAGCCAGAGATTTCATTTCCCATCTCTCAATAATTAATGGAAGTAGATAGAAAATCAATAAAGATATTGAAGACTTTGAACAACACTATTAAAGAAATTGACTTAGTTAACATTTATAGGACAGTCTATTCAAGGACAATAAAATGCATTCTGTTAACTGAAACTGTAATATTGCTAAAGCTAAGCCATATATTCTGGATTATAAAAGAAATTTTAAAAGTTTTTAATATATCAGATATCAAAAACAGGGAGATATCTGCAAAATAAAAAAAAAAAACTTGAAAACTAAAAACATACTTGTAAATAACCAATGAATAAAATAAGTCAACAGGGAAATTAGAAAGATTTAGAACTGAAACTCTAAAAATATGTCAAAATTTGTAGAATACACCATAAGCAGTATTTAGAAGGAATTTATTGCATTACACACCAATAGAAGAGGTTTTTTTTTTTAATTTATTTATTTGAAAGACAGATTTACACAGAGAGGGAGAGAGACACTGAGAGAGAAATAGATCCACTTGTTCACTCCCCAAATGACCACAAAAGCTAGGCCTGGGCCACGCTGAAGCCAGGAGCCAGGAGGTTCTTCCAGACCTCACACAAGAATGCAGAGGCCCAAGCACTTGAGCCATCCTCCATTGTTTTTTCCAGGCTCATTAGCAAGGGAGCTGGATCGGAAGTAAAGCTTCTGGGACATAAACTGGCATCCATATCGGATACCAATGTCTCAGGCTGCACCTCAACCCACTATGTAGAAGATGGCCCGTTGTCAACGAGGACCCAGACACTCATTCAAATACCTGGAGAGGCCAAATACTATACTGTGCTCACTTAAAAGACACCTTTTTTATGTTGCCCTTTACTCAGAGTCCCAATACACTTGTGTCTTCAAGTGGAAAAACCCAGATACATAGGAAGCCACACAATGTACCTGGACTGTGCCCTCTCAGAATTTCAAAGGCAGACCTCACCTATTTTGGAACAGCCTAGCAAGAGAAGTAAGAAAGTTCACCATAAAAATTGTACTCTCTTGGGGCTGGTGCTGTGGCACAGAAGATTAAAAGCCCTGGCCTGAAGCGCCGGCATCCCATATGGGTGCTGGTTCTAGTCCTGGTTGCTCCTCTTCCCATCCAGCTCTCTGCTATGGCCTGGGATAGCGGTGGAGGATGGCCCAGATGCTTGGGCCCCTGCACCCACGTGGGAGATCCAGAAGAAGCTCCTGGCTCCTTGCTTCAGATTGGCACAGCTCCGGCCGTTCAATGCAGCCATCTGGGGGGTGAACCAGCGGATGGAAGACCTCTCTCTCTGTCTCTACCTCTCTCTGTAACTCCGTCTTTCAAATAAATAAAATAAATTTTTAAAAAAAAATTGTACTCTCTTTTAATATGTAGAATGTAGATGATTTGCTGATTGCCAACCCCTCTTTGTGAGACTCTGACTACAGTATAGAAACCTTGAATTTCTTGGATGAACAAGGATACAGTCTTCCTCCAAAAGCTCTGATTTCCTTACCAATAACTAACACCTAACTTTTATTTTGACCTTGGGTCTTATGTCCTGCCATAGCTGTTGAACAGAAACAAGCAATTATTTCCATAACAGTCCCCAAAACTAGGAAAAGATTTCAAGGATTTCTGGGAATACCAGGTTTCTGTTGCCTTTGATTCCAAATATAGGTTCATGGAAGACCCCTACTAGAGATGCTAAAGGATGAAGATCAAGAACCTCTGTACTGGAACCCAGAATGGCAGCAGGCCTTTGAGACCCAAAAGATATAGCTGGACCAACCTCTGGGCTCTGGGACTCACAAACAGAAAAATCATTCATTCTTCATGTCTGTGAAAGGTTAGGAATTTCCTTGGGAGTTCGGATTTAGAGGCTAGGGCCTCTCCAGAGACCAGTGGCCTACTTTTCAAAACAGTTGGATTTAATGGATCAGGGAAGATCCAGCTTCCTAAGAGCAATAGCTTCCATGGCCTTTCTGGTCAACAGGACTTCTAAATTAATGCAAGGACAACCCATAGAGGTACCAATCCCGCACAAGGTGCAAACAGTTCTAGAGATCAGAGGACATAACTAGCTGACAGATTAACTAAATACCAAGGTCTTCTATTAGAAACACCTAACATTACCTGAAAGGTCTATCAAATTCTAAACCCATCCACACTGTTTCTGGACACAAATGAGGAGACCCTACAAACAATGTGTTGAGACTGTAGAACAAACCTATTCCAGGAGGTTTCACTTCTAGAATGAACCCCTCAAGAAACCAAATGCTGAGTAGTACACCAATGGCAGAGTTTTGTAAAGGGAAAAGTCCAGGGGACATGATGGTTTTGTTGAGTTTAACTGATACCATAGATTCAGAAACACTCCCATTTCAAAGTTCAGTCCCAAAATCAGAGCTGATAGCGATGATTTTGTTCTTTCAATTGGGAGAAATCAAAGCAATTAACTAAGGGTTTCCAGTACTGCGTGACCATGCTACTATATATGGAAGAAAGGAGGAAAGTTAATAGCCAAAAACTTGCCTATAAATCAGAAAGACCTAATACTGCCTTTTCAGATGAAGTTCAACTTCCTCAACAGGTGGCTGTCATTCACTGGGTGGGCCACCACAAATAAGGGTACATTGTGAACCAGACAAAGCCACTAAATAAGACTGAGCTCAGGGACCTCATAGATGCTAGCTTTTATGATAGACCCTTCCAAGCTCTTTACCTGTCCCCAGCACAGCCAACAAAAATGTGTGAAGGCTAAAAGGTTAGGGTATGGAAAAGACGATGCTAGATTTTTCATTAAAAACAGTAAGGTTCTTATCCCAGGACCAGATCAATGGAAAGCTCATTAAACTCCTCTAGGATGCCACCCATGATGGGGGAGTTACCCTGTAGAAACTGATCCATAAAATCCTTACAGAGAAAGGCCCAGAAAGATCAGAAAGCAGGTGACCTTCTTCTATGAAATGTTATTCCTATAATAATCCCCCAAACCATCATCCTATCTTGACTTCATTGATAAAACCAGCTCAACACAGAGGGAAAAAAACAGGAAAAGATTGACTCATGGATTTTACTCAAATGCTGCCTGGATCAGGATTCAATGCCTCCATTGATAACTTCACAGGAGGGTTGGAGGCCTTCACTACCTGCACTGAGAGGGCAATAGAAGTTTGTAAATTTCTCTTAAGGGAGATAGTCCCTCCTTCTGCATGCCCCAGATCCCTCCAAAGCAATAATGTACTTTCCTTTGCAGCAAATGTTACCCAGATTCCCCACCTCCCTAGATATGGCACCCTATCTTCTGGAATCACATCCTTAGGAACCATTAGCTAAGTTCTGCCAAGAAACCCATGAATCATGAACCAAAATACTCTCTAAAACATTCCTTGGGATTCTCACTGCTCCTAGTAGAATCTTAGATCTTAGCTGCTTTGAAATGGAAGATCTTTCCTTACCACTCACATCCTCACAAAAGGACAATTGCACCAGACCTTAAGCCATATAATTAACCCAGGACAGGTCCAGAGAACCATCATGGAATATGCAAAGTGGGCTTTGCCAGCACCTGACAAGGAGACATCTTCCAATACCTGAGTTCAGCTAGGGAACCAGGTTCTACATAAATCTTGGAGAGACAGGTCCCCTAAACACAAGTTATCCCTTAATGTGCTGTACTATGTGAATTAATGGTAAAACTAGTATTCAAATAGTACTTTATACTTTGTGTGTCTGTGTGGTTGCAATCTGTTGAAATCTTTACTTAGTATATACTAAGTTGATCTTCTGTATATAAAAATAATTAAAAATGAATCTTATTGAAAAATGGGATGGGAGAGGGAGTAGGAGCTGGGATGGTTTGTGGGTAGGAGGGAAGTTATGGGGGGAAAAACTGCTATAATACACAAGTTGTACTTTTGAAATCTATATTTATTAAACCAAAGTTTAAAAAAGAAAGACAAGTTATCCCAAAATAGAAAGGATCCTTTCAAATTTTCTTGGCCACCTCCACTGCAGTAAAACTTGAAGTGGTCTGCAGCTGGGTCCTCCTCTCTTGACTACAACAATGCTTTTCTAAAGCCCCACGGGTGCCTCCCTAGGACACCATCTGCTGCTGTGAACCAGGAGAGGACCTGAACTACTGCTTCAAGAAAAGGACAGGTAAGTACGGTGATCCATACACCTCATGCTTTTCTTCCCAGTACTAATCATTTTGCTTGCTTTCTGAACTGGCATGCCCTGGGAAGCAACTCTTTTTTCCTTGATGAGCCTAAAATGGTTATAATTCTGGCATGCCTATTAAGTCTTTGGGCCACTGCTATAGGACACCCCCAGGAAACTAATTCTGTTGTCCATTTTTATTGTATAATAGCTGAGGGAAAAATACTAGCAGTTGGATATGTTACATCCATCTTCAATCATGTCATAGCTGGACATTTTATACCCTTGCTCCCATAACCTTATATATAAATGTGTTTCTGGGGCCCCAGTGGTCTTTTATCCCGATCTGATTTTCCCATTGCTGTTGAATTAGTGGCCAAAGTACTTCCTTCCCCAGGCTTATACCCTTCTTCCCCTTATAAGAAGACATCTCTTGTTGCTCCTTGTGTCCCACGTGGCAGTGATACAGGTACCAATGGAACTATATATCCTATCCAACTGAATGCTTCAGCCCAGTGTTGCCATAGCTGAACTCACTGGCACCCCAAAGGAAGATAGGAGGCTTTGGATTGGCCAATGTAAGATGTGGTCAGAAATAAACAACCCAGAGGGATTTTGGGAAATGATATACAGAGTACCTAAACTTCCCAAGAGAGTTCCTACTGGAAAGAGGCCCAGCTATTATGGGAGTCTGTTGTGATGCTGCTGTAATCAGATCCGGGAGGGCAACTCAGAGGATTGGAGAACTAAGTTAAGCCAGGCCCTAAATTCTTCCTCTTCTAAGCGAGTGTGAACACTTGCCTGGAATAGCTTGTTTTGGGTCCTCTCTTAACAAGTTCCTATATTACAAAAGTCCTCAGCCCTCATGTACTTCCCCACTCTTATCAACTATCCATTGATGCCTCAACAATTCTCAAGGCAGTGTTGGGGTGTTGAGGTTTCAGGGAATCTTTATTCATAGTCCACATACTATAACCTCTGATTTTCAAGTGAAAGGACTAGGAGGTCATTGGTTTAAATTTGGCTGGAATTAACAACAGGGTTAGTGGCTCCTTGTGGGGGCTTCACTTACCAAAAACTGATCATCTGAAATTTAACCAAGTCTATAGAAATTCTAACATCTCATACCATTGAGACTTCAAAAATGTAGAAGTATTGTTCAACTCCACATCCAACAGAGTTTTAGACAATTGCATAGCCCCTGGACTATTTTCTTTCTCAATAGTGTAGAATCTACACAGTAACTAACATCTCTTATTGTACTTAGATAAACACACAGGGAAGCCAAGGTGAAGATTAAAGCTACAAACAGGCTAGATGGCTTTATAAGTTTAGACAACAAAAAGATGCAGACTCCACTATTTGGGAAACTGTTAAAAAGGCCATCACCAGTCTTACTTGGTTTTTACCTCTTATAGGACCCTTGGTTGCTATCCTGCTATTACCAGCCTTTGAAACATATCTTTTTAACCTTTTGGTAAGATTTGGATCTTCTAGACTCAAACAGTTCCAGGTCTAGCCTGGGCCTTGCAACTCATCCCTCCAGCAGAAGTAAATAACTATTGGTCATTAGAACACAGAGTGAGGGGCTGGAATTATGACACGCCTGGTTAAGCTACTGCTTACAATGCCAACATCCCAGGGTGTCTGTTTGAGTCCTGATTCTTTCACTTTCAATCCAACTCCTGTTAACACACATGGGAAGGCAGTAAATGATGTCCTGGGCACTTGGGCCCCTGCCACCCATGTGAAAGACCCAAATGGAGTTTCTTGCTCCTGGTTTCAGTCTGGCCCAGATCTGACTTGCCACCATTTGGGGCGTGAACCAGTAGATGGGGAAGATCCCTCTCTTCCAAATGAACAAGCAAATTTTAGAAAAAAATAAAGAACAGAGAACAAGGCATTCTTATGCTTCCAGGATGTAGGGTTCAACTGTTGTTCTTCAGCAGGCAGCCGCTGCAGGAGATGAGACTTTCAGGCCACTCTCCTTAGGAACAAGGAGGATAAAATTTCTTAGGGAGAATGAGACAGCATTGAAATCAAATTCACAAAATCAAGACCCACCCAACCTGATATGTGTCCATCCGCAGCCCCAACCCAATCAGGAGCAGGAAGCATCCAGACCCTAACCATGAAAAACCTCCTGCTGCCCTAATAGGGACTTCCCCAACCTGCACACATGCCCAGAATAGCCCATTACAAGCGACATAGGACCTCACCGAGGTAACAAACAACATTATCATTTTTAGTGTGTCATGTTCAAACAACACAACCACACCTGGGCATAACACCAAGCCAGACACAAACCAAAGAGCTGTGTACTGAGTGGAACAAGCTGGTGACTGAAAGGGCATGGCTGTGTCTCCACAACTCAATAAAAACCCTTGTCCAGCTCCTGTGGGAGATCCAGTTGGTAACAGAACCTCTTCCCACCATGCAATCTTCTTTGTGTTCAAGCATAAGCCCCCAATAAGCCTTGGCTAAGTTGTGTGTGTGGCCTCTTGTCGATTTCCATTGCAATGGAGTCAAAGAACCTGGGGTCAGTAACAACAGCAGAAATCAACAAATCATGAGGATACTTCAAAAAGAACATAGAAAATGGAATTGAAATATATTTTGGTGCAAAAATATTTGAAATTTATGCATAGTTTTCTCCTGATACATATTCATGAACTTTTCAATATACAATGTCAATTTTTTTTGCACCAAAATAAATTTCTTTTAATTCCATTTCCCGTGAATTTGTTGAAGTACCTCCTAGAAAGAAGAAAAACATTAGACAATAAGGATGGACATATAGCCTAATTAAGATGCCAATTAGGACACCAGCATTCGATATTGGAATGCTCGTTCAATTCCAAGCTGTAGTGCCTTATTCCAACTTCCTGTTAATGTGGACAGTTATAGCTTCAATTATAGGCAGTAGTTATAGCTTCAGTGATTGTGTCCCTGCCACACATGTGGAAGACTTGGGGGTTGAACTCCCACTTCCCAGTTTAGGCCCTGGCCTAGCCTAGATCTGTCTCTGTGGTCATTTAGGGAGCGAAGTAACAGATGGGAGTTCTTTTCTCTTTGTCAGTCTTTCTATGTGTCTCTGCTTCTCAAATTGAAAAGTCAAACATTAAGGGGGTCAGCTCTGTGACGCAGTAAGTAATCCTCCGCCTGCACCGCCAGCATCCTATATGAGTGCAGGTTTTAGTGCTGGCTACCCTTCTTCCTATCCAGCTCTTAAATAAGTAAATAAATCTTTAAAAAAAAAAAAAAAAGCACTGGGGCTGGTGCTGTGGTGTGGCTGGTAAGGCTGCCACCTGCAGTACTAGCATCCCATGTGGGTACCGGTTTGAGTCCCGGCTGCCCCACTTCCAATCCAGATCTCTGCTATAGCCTGGGAAAGCAGTGGAAGATGACCCAAGCCCTTGAGCTCCTGAACCCATGTGGGAGACCCAGAAGAAGCTCCTGGCTCCTGGCTTCAGATCAGCTCAGCTCTGGCCATTGCAGTCATTTGGGGATTGAACCAGCAGATGGAAGACCTCTCTCTTTCTCTCTCTCTCTCTCTCTGTAGCTCCAACTTTCAAATAAGTAAATAAATCTTTTTTAAAAAAAACATTACAGAACAATATATAAAAATGAAAGCTATTTATGTGGGAAGATCAATGAAGTTGGCAAGTCCGTAGCCAGATTAATCAACAAAAACCGAGAGAAAAGCAAGAGGAATCAAAAAGGGGAATTAACTTAAGATTTTACAGATATTTAAGTATATATTAAGGAAATATTAAAATAATTTTATTCCATTAAATTCAACAACTTAAATAAAACATTAAAATTCACTGAGAGACACATACTATCAAAGCATTTCCTTTGGAAATGGCAGTTCTGCTCAGTGGGCAGAAGCTGCTTAGTGTATAATTGAAGGAGACCAGAAGCAAGCACGGACAGTTATGGAACATATTCATAATGATCGCTTTAGCAACCAGAAATTTTTAGTTCCTTTATAATCAGTTCTTTAGCAAAAAAGCATCAGTAGAATCTGAAAATATAATTTTAAATGTGTCAAAGTTGTGATGGGGAATATTTCACTTTGTCTAAGACCTAAAAACAAAGTCACTGAGCTTTATATCCTTTTAAGCTAAAATCTTAAGTCAAAAGTAATTTAATGAAGTTACATAGCATTAGTTTTTTTTGTTTGTTTGTTTGTTTTTTCATTTATTAAACTTTTATTTAATGAATATAAATTTCCAAAGTACAGCTTATGGGTTACAATGGCTTCCCCCTCCCATAACTTCCCTCCCACCCGCAACCCTCCCCTTTCCCGCTCCCTCTCCCCTTCCATTCACATCAAGATTCATTTTCAATTCTCTTTATATACAGATCAGTTTAGTATATATTAGGTAAAGATTTCAACAGTTTGCCCTCACATAGCAAGGGCCCAATCACTGAGTTGATCTTTTCTGCTTTACCAGGCCATTAGGCAAGAAGCTGGATCAGGAGTGAGCAGCCATTACTCGATCTGGCACCCAAATGGGATGATGGCATAGTAGGCAGCAACTTAAGCTGCTATGCCATGACACAGATTTATGTGTTTATTTGAAAGGCAGAGTTAGAGAGAGAGAGAGAGAGAGAGAGAGATCGATCTTCCATCCGCTGGTTCATTCTCCAAATGGCCGCAACAGCTGGAGCTGTGCTGATCCAAAGCCAGGAGCCAGGAGCTTCTTCCAGGTCTCCCATGCATGTGCAGAAATCCAAGCACTTGGGCCATCTTCTACTGTTTTATCAGGCTATAGCAGAAAGCTGGATCAGAAGTGGAGCAGCCGGGACTTGAAACAGTGCCCACAGGGGATGCCGGCACTGCAGGCATTGGCTTTACCCGCTACGCCACAGCGCCAGCCCTTGACTTCTACTTTCTTTAACATTTCTAGTTGTACTTGGATTAATACAACCTCACAGGTTAAATTAGAAACCACTAACTTCCTTAAACTCACCATACTGCTAAAGGAACATTCCAGTTTTATATCTAGTTCCCTAGAACAAACTTAAATTATCTGACATATTTAGTTAGTCTACCTTCCTACTAAGTCAGGAATAGGGACATTCCTGAAGTCATGATTACAAATGATTCTTTTGCTAATTATAATTGCTTGTTTTGTCTTTGCCTTTAATTGCTTACTGTTTGTGTATCTCAATTCTTCACGACTACTGCTTAAACAACAATAGTGGTAGCCCAATATCTGGAAAATGTTGAGCCTCACTGGACTTCTTGTTCATCTCACATTACAAATTACTTCTGACTGGCTCTGGTTTGCAATTACTGCCTATTGCTCAAATGTGTTCTAAAGCCCCAAAATTTTTGCTGTGAACAGTTGCCTTATATACCCCTAATGAGAGACACGACTTCTTGAGACAGATCTATCCCAGACACACGGCAGCTCTAATTCTTAAATCAATCAACACTTTTCTACCTAAAGATTTCAGTCTAAAGGGAAAAGTGTAGAGGGTGGCCCCAGGGCCTTTGGTGGAGTCCCTAAGATAAAGGCTATATAAATTCCCCAGCTCTGTCCACAGATGCAAATCATCTACCTGAGAAAACCTGTTGGGCCATAGGAAACCCACCCCAAGTGAGAAAATATTGCAGTTACAAGTATGCTTCCTGGGTTGTAATCCTTATTGCAATCAATA
The DNA here is from genome assembly GCF_033115175.1 of Lepus europaeus. NCBI lineage: Eukaryota > Metazoa > Chordata > Mammalia > Lagomorpha > Leporidae > Lepus > Lepus europaeus. The sequence continues at coordinate 98,882,023 of NC_084828.1, read as the reverse complement.
GCGTCTGGCTATTCTACCCACTGCTGCCTTGCAATGATATGGCAGCAGTCATCCTAAGACGGGACTGTTGCTACAAGCCCTTCAAATGACAGTCTATGTTGCAGGAGTAGTTAGTTCCTACCTATCTCATTTGCCCTCTGTTTCCTTGCAACATGTTCAGTAAATACACCCCTGTTCACTTTGACTGCTCTGTGAATTATTTCACCACTCATGACACCATCCTCAATCATTTACTTCCCACAACATTCTGGTGGCTTGTGTGAGTGAGGACTTCTCTTATCACAGGAAACCAAGCTCCAGCATGTGGCACAATAGGCCACAGCAGCGGCAGAGGCAGCCATATGGGCAAACACACACAAGCTGTTGGCTCCCTGATCACGCTTAGCCCTTCTTGCTCCTCTGTCTCTGGTCCTTGGAGAGTAGCTCACCAGCGCATGGACCACTGACGATTCTTGGCCAGGGAGAGACTCTCTAATGGAATCAGAAGGACCCCGTTCTCAGACACTAAGTACCCATTGCCCTCTAGGGTGAGGACCCTGCTTCTCTGTGTTCTCTCTCTGGTTCTCAGAGAACAGCTTGTCTGACTCGTGGCTAGGGAGACTGGTAGAATTGGAAGGTGCCTGTCCATGGATACTCAGTACTCATTGCCCTCAGAGTGAGGGTCCCCTCCAGCCCATTGGCAGGATCCCTTTGTCCTTCACAAAGGATGGAAGCCTGCTGCATTCTCTTCTTCTTTGGCTGAACACCTTGTCTAGAACCATCCTGGGCTGAGAGACTTTGGCACTTAAAGGATGAGTACGACTTTTCGCCCCTTTCTTCCAGATCTGGAATGGCTCCTGCATGTTAGAGACTGTACTGGAGGAAGCGCTGGGCCTTCTTTAAGCAAGAGAAGTGCCAGTAGCTCTGCTTCGGTGGGCAGGATGCCCCCATTGAAGTGGACACCTGTTTTCCCTGCCCCTTGCTGTGCCATCTTTTGTCCCTTTTTCAGGTCATTTAGACGAATGGGACACTGGCCTTAATTGGGATCAGTTTAATCCCCAGACCTCAAAAAGAACGTCTACTCTCCCTTGTTCTAGTCCCAATATCAACTTCTGGAATGGGAGACCTAGTCCTTTAACAGACAACACTATCCTTCAGTTTGACCTCTCTATCACAGTCTTTAAGGTGCTCTATGGTCTCTGCTGTCTTGTTTTAAGTTCTGACTGCTTGGGAAGGCTGACTCTGAAAGAGTAAAAATTATTACTTTGGGAGCCAGTGCTGTGGCATAGTGGGTAAAGCTTCCACCTGCGATGCCAGCATCCCATATAGGTCCTGGTTCGTGTTCTGGCTGCTCCTCTTCCAATCCAGCTCTCTGCTGTGGCCTGGGAAAGCAGTGGAAGATGGCCCAAGTGCTTGGGCCTCTGCACCCACATGGGAGACCCAGAGTAGGCTCCTGGCTTTGGGTCGGCCCAGTTCCAGCCATTGTGGCCCTTTGTGGAGTGGACCAGAAGATAGAGGACCTTTCTCTCTGTCTCTCCCTCTCTTTGTCTATAGCTCTACCTCTCAAATAAATAATCTCTAAAAAAAAAAAAAAAAAAAAAAAAAAGATTATTGCTTTGAAAAAGATCCCAGCCACTCTACTAACTCCTGTATTTTCCATCTCTATAGCTTAACTCAAGTCACCTTGGTTGTAGCAGGAAACAAAATAGAGATATTAGTAAACGCAACAGCCACATACTCTGATTTTTGTTTTTTTGTGGCTGTGTCATTGTTTACATGAGTTCAGTAAGAATATGTTCTGGGTCCAGTGCTGTGGTACAGCAGGTTAAAGCTCCAGCCTGCAGCGCCAGCATCCCTTATGGGCACCGGTTTGAATCTTGGCTGCTCCACTTCTAAGCCAGCTCCCTGCTGGTGCACCTGGGAAAGTAACAGAGGATGCCCCAAGTGCTTGGACCCCTGCCACCCACATGGGAGACCTGAAGGAAGCTCTTGGTTCCAGGCTTCCAACTGGCTCAGTTCCAGCCATTGTGGCCATCTGAGGAATAAACCATCTGATGGAAGACTTCTCTCTCTGTCTCTACCTTTCTCTCTAACTCTTTCAAATCAATAAAATAAATCTTTTTTTTAAAAAAAGAATATGTTCATCTCATAATAGCATTATTATACGTTAAAGCAACTTTTGTTAATATACTTAACACAAATAATCAACAAACTAAAATACACCTGCTTTGAGAGTATAATTGTTCGTTGCATTTAGACTTTGAGAGTTTTCTGAGTCTGAGATTACTATATGTTTAATCAATTTTCCTGTTGTACTTACATGAATAGTCAATTATAATATGTCTGCTGTTAGATTCTAACCCTGTTCATTGTTTTTAAGATGCAAGCTTGATTGGCTATGTTCTTGTTATATATTTTGTTTGCTATCCATTTTCCTTTCTGAGCTTTGTGCTACAGAAGTACAATTTCCTGGCTGGCGCTGCGGCTCACTAGGCTAATCCTCTGTCTGTGGTGCCTGCACCTGGGGTTCTAGTCCTGGTTGGGGCACTGGATTCTGTCCAGGTTGCCCCTCTTCCAGGCCAGCTCTCTGCTGTGGCCTAGGAGTGCAGTGGAGGATGGCCCAAGTGCTTGAGCCCTGCACCCGTATGTGAGACCAGGAGAAGCACCTGGCTCCTGGTTTCAGATCAGCGCAGTGCACTGGCCACAGCGGCCACTGAGGGGTGAACCAACGGCAAAAAAGGAAGACCTTTCTCTCTCTCTCACTGTCCACTCTGCCTGTCAAAAAAAAGAAGTACAATTCCCAGCAGGATAATGCTGGCCTGGCACTTTGCAATGACTCATGCCTACAGAACAGATACAGTTAAGTTTAACAACAAACTCCAGGTAAAGTTAGCCTAAGGACCACTACTTCTAAAACTTCTTTTTCGCTCAAATGTGGCTGAAAGGGTTTCTGACCTTGACTGCTGGAGATCAAATATTCCCCCCTGACATAGGATTATATCAACAACCAAGTCAGATCCAATCTGGCAATGAGGGACAAACAGAACCTAGCTACATGATTGATCAGTGCTATGCTCAGAAAAGGACCTTGATCACAAGGAGTGAATAAAAATCAAGATGATATCAATGGTGTCAATCCTATACAAAATTAGATAAAGCCAAGAGTTGATGAAGGAAAAGTGCTCAAGCTTTATTGCCTGAGTGTTACTGTTACAAAACTACACACCCTAGAGAAGAATCCCATTTCAAAACAGAAGCTATCTCAGTGTGACGCTTGTTATTCTCATACATAATGCTGTAACATTGTCACACAAGGTTGGCGGGTGTATCTGAGAATAACAGCCACTTGGGACACATTACAGGAGACAAATTTGGTCACCTTTGGGCAGCCCACCATGATGCAGCCAGCTCATTATGTGTTGCCACTTCTGACCAGAAAACAGCCCTTGTTAAATACAGTTTTTCTACTGAGAAAAACAGTTCTCTAAAACTGAATGGCAGTAGATAGCCTCACAGCTGCCCCAAGGGAAACATGTGCCCACATTAAAATAGAATGTTGTATATATAGTCCCAATAATTCTGGGTATACATTTGTGCCTGTGTTTTCTGGTCAAGAACTCCTAAAAACAAATAATTCACATTTCAAAATATAAATTCTGTTTTAGCTCCTGCTCCTAGTGCTTCCTGTAATATCTCTCCTCCTTGGCCTAACTCTTGGTTCTCCTCTTTTGAACAAACTAATTCAGTATTTCTCCTCCAGAAAATAGAAAAACCCATTTCCAAATGGTGATATAATAAAGATATCAATTCCTTTGACATTAAATTCCTCCAGAGGAGGCCTCCTACATCCTATGGATAAAACGAGCAAACATTTCCAGAATGAATCACCCTCTTTTCTCTGAAGTTACAGCTCTTGGATCTCTGCAGCCAGGACCCTGAAATACATCAACCCCAGGCAGACCAACAATCTTAGGCAGAGCCAATGTGACTCCCCTGTCTAGCACAAAGCAGTTGAAGATGAAACCTTCGCCCAAATGCCAAAGATTTGTCATAGTCAATCCCTCAGTGGGGAATGTGGGGGAGGCCCCAGGGCATTTGGTAGAGTCCTAAGCTGAAGGTGATATAAGCTCCCCAGCTCTGCCCAGAGAGGCAAATCACCTACCTAGGAAAACTTGTTGAACCATAGGAAACTCCTCCTTTGGTCTGTATTGCAATGGAGCTTCTCACTGTCCTGCCCAGTGCTCCTTTACGAGCATATGGAACAATCAGCCTAAGAAGGGACTATTGTTAACAGAAAAACTTTCAGAGCACAGTCTATGTTGCAGCAGTAGTCAGACTCTGTGTTCTGCTTTCTCTTTCCTCATTTCTAGCTGTTCAGTTAGTCTAGCTCTGTTCGTTTTGACTGTTTTGATGAATTCTTCCATCAGTGAGGCTGGTCGCAACTGGTTGCTTGGCAGAAAGCATTGAGGAAGAAAATTTAAATGAAACAGTACTGGTTTGAGGCACTTAAAAGGGAGCTGGGAGACCATTGTTAAACCAGATATCAGACAGATCCACAGCTGAACCTTTGAACTGGGTTACATGTTTACCTTTGGACGGAGCCAAACTGCAATTCACCAACTTTTGTTAACCATTTATGAAACCTCCTGGCTCTCCCAAGTTACCTCAAGAGAGAAACAACATCCAAACTCTTTCTTACAAGACAGCTTGACTCTTGTTAGTATCAATCTCAATTACTGACAAGAAAATTATATGGGTCTGGCATTGTGGCATAGCAGGTAAAACTACTACCTACAATGCCGATATCCCATATGGGCACCAGATCAAGTCCCAACTGCTCTACTTTGGATCCAGCTCCCTGCTAATATGCTTAGGAGAAGCAGCAGAAGATGGCCTGAGAGTGTGGGCCCCTGCACTCATGTGGAAGGCTGGAAGAAGCTCCTGGGTCCTGGTTTCAGCCTGGCCCAGCTTCAGTTGCTGTGACCATTTGGGGAGTGAACCAGCAGATGGAAGATTCTCTCTCTGTCTCTCTCTCTCTCTCTCTCTCTCTGCAACTCTGCCTTTCAAATAAATAAATAAATCTTTAAAAGAAAACAAAAGAAAATTATGTAACCACAATTTCCTTATGGTTTTACACTTTCAGTACAGTCACAATCTTATAAAACTTTAGGGCCTACGCCGTGGTTCAACAGGCTAATCCTCCGCCTTGCGGCGCCGGCACACCGGGTTCTAGTCCCGGTTGGGGCACCGATCCTGTCCCGGTTGCCCCTCTTCCAGGCCAGCTCTCTGCTGTGGCCCGGGAGTGCAGTGGAGGATGGCCCAAGTCCTTGGGCCCTGCACCCCATGGGAGACCAGGAGAAGCACCTGGCTCCTGCCATCGGAACAGCGCGGTGCGCCGGCCACAGCGCGCTACCGCGGCGGCCATTGGAGGGTGAACCAACGGCAAAAGGAAGACCTTTCTCTCTGTCTCTCTCTCTCACTGTCCACTCTGCCTGTCAAAAATAAAAAAATAAATAAATAAATAAACAAACAAAAAAAAACTTTAGAGCGCATTTCTAGGCTGTTGGAGTCTGAGTTCTGGGATTATCATCTTGCCCCAAACAAATGTAACTTTCTCTGTTTAAAAAAAAGCCTGCCTGGCACTGTAGCATAGCCAGTAAAGCCACTGCCTGGAGTGCCGGCATCCCACAGGAGCGCTGATTGAAGTCCTGGCTGCTCCACTTCCAATCCAGCTCTCTGCTAAGGCCTGAAAAAGCAGTAGAAGATGACCCAAGTCCTTGGGCTCACATGGGAGACCCGGAAGAAGCACCTAGCTCCTGGCTTCAGATTGGCACATCTCCAGCCACTGCAGCCAATTGGGGGAATGAACCAGTGAATAGAAGACTTCTCTTTCTTTCATCTCTCTCTGCCTCTTTCTCTCTCTCTGCCTCTCCTTCTCTTTCTGTGTAACTCTGACTTTCAAAATAAAGAAATAAATCTTAACAAAAACGCTTGTGTATCAGAGGGTAATCTAAGAAAACAGACAATCCACAGAATAGGAGGAAATCCTTGCAAATCATGTATCCAAAATGGGTATAATATTCAGAAATCGTTAAGGACCATTAAATCACAATAAAAAGTTAAATAATCCAATATAAAAGTGGACAAAATGACAAATTAGATTTATTCACAAAGATATACAAATGGCCAAGAAGTACATTGTTTTTCTTGCCTATTGTCTCTGGCAAAAACTTCAAGGACTATATTGAATAGCAATGGTGAGAGTGGGCATCCTTATCTGGTTCCAGATCTCAGTGGGAATACTTTCAACTTTTTTTTTTAACTTTTATTTAATGAATATAAATTTCCAAAGTACAGCTTATGGATTACAATGGCTTCCCCCCCCCATAACTTCCCTCCTACCCGCAACCCTCCCCTTTCCCACTCCCTCTCCCCTTCCTCTCACATCAAAATTCATTTTCAATTATCTTTATATACAAAAGATCAGTTTAGCACATATCAAGCAAAGATTTCAACAGTTTGCCCCCACATAGCAACATAAAGTGAAAAAACACTGTTGGAGTACTAGTTATAGCATTAAATAAGAGTGTACAGCACATTAAAGACAGAGATCCTACATGATATTTTTAAAAAATTGATTAATGTTCTATGCAATTTCCAATTTAACACCTGGGTTTTTTTTTTTTTCATTCTCAATTATCTTAATATACAGAAGATCGATTCAGTATATACTAAGTAAAGATTTCATCAGTTTGCACCCACCCAGAAACACAAAGTGTAAAAATACTATTTTAGTACTAGTTATAGTATCACTTCACATTGGACAACACATTAAGGACAGATCCCACATGAGAAGTAAGTACACAGTGACTCCTGTTGTTGACTTAACAATTTGACACTCTTGCTTATGGCATCAGTAATCTCCCTAGGCTCTAGTCATGAGTTGCCAAGGCTATGGAAGCCTTTTGAGTTCGCCGACTTTGATCTTATTCCGATAGGGTCATACTCAAAGTGGAAGTTCTCTCCTCCCTTCAGAGAAAGGTACCTCCTTCTTTGATGGCCCCGTTCTTTCCACTGGGATCTCACTCACAGAGATCTTTCACTTAGGTCTTATTTTTTTTTTCCAGAATGTCTTGGCTTTCCATGCCTAAAATACTCTCATGGGCTCTTGAGCCAGATCCGAATGCCTTAAGGGCTGATTCTGAGGCCAGAGTGCTATTTAGGACATCTGCCATTCTATGAGTCTGCTGTGTATCCCGCTTCCCATGTTGGATCATTTTTTCCCTTTTTGATTCTATAAGTTAGTATTAGCAGACACTAGTCTTGTTTGTGTGATCCCTTTGACTCTTAGACCTATCAGAGTGATCAATTGTGAACTGAAATTGATCACTTGGACTAGTGAGATGGCATTGGTACATGCCACGTTGGTGGGATTGTATTGGAATCCCCTGGCACGTTTCTAACTCCATCATTTGGGGCAAGTCCGACTAAGCATGTCCCAAATTGTACATCTCCTCCCTCTCTTTTCCCACTCTTAAATTTAACAGGGATCACTTTTCAGTTAAAATTTAAACACCTAAGAATAATTGTGTGTTAATTACAGAGTTCAACCACTAGTACTAGAACAATAATAACAACAAAAATACTAAAAAGGATAAAGTATTACATTGTTCATCAACAGACAGGACAAGAGCTGATCAAGTCACTGTTTCTCGTAGTGTCCATTTCACTTCAACAGGTTTCCCCTTTGGTGCTCAGTTAGTTGTCACCGATCAGGCAAAACAAATGATATTTGTCTCTTTGGGACTGGCTTAATTCACTCAGCATGATGTTTTCCAGATTGCTCCATCTTGTTGCAAATGACCGGATTTCATTGTTTTTGACTGCTGTATAGTATTCTATAGAGTACATGTCCCATAATTTCTTTATCCAGTCTACTGTTGATGGGCATTTGGGTTGGTACCAGGTCTTAGCTATTGTGAATTGAGCTGCAATAAATATTAATGTGCAGACGGCTTTTTTGTTTGCCAATTTAATTTCCTTTGGGTAAATTCCAAGGAGTGGGATGGCTGGTTTGTATGGTAGGGTTATATTCAGGTTTCTGAGGAATCTCCAAACTGACTTCCATAGTGGCTTAACCAGTTTGCATTCCCACCAACAGTGGGTTAGTGTCCCTTTTTCCCCTCATCCTCTCCAGCATCTATTGTTGGTAGGTTTCTGAATGTGAGCCATTCTAACCGGGGTGAGGTGAAACCTGATTGTGGTTTTGATTTGCACTTCCCTGATTGCTAGTGATCTTGAACATTTTTTCATGTGTCTGTTGGCCATTTGGATTTCCTCTTTTGAAAAATGTCTATTGAGGTCCTTGGCCCATCCCTTAAGTGGGTTGTTTGTTTTGATGTTGTGGAGTTTCTTGATTTCTTGGTAGATTCTGGTTATCAATCCTTTATCTGTTGCATAGTTTGCAAATATTTTTTCCCATTCTGTCGCTTGCCTATTCACTTTCCTGACTGTTTCTTTTGAAGTACAGAAACTTCTCAATTTGATACAATCCCTAATGTTAATTTTGGTTTTGACTGCCTGTGCTCCTGGGGTATTTTCCAAGAAGTCTTTGCCTGTACCTATATCTTACAGGGTTTCTCCATTGCTCTCTAATAATTTGATGGTGCCTGGTCATAGATTTAAGTCTTTAATCCATGTTGAGTGAATTTTTGTGTAAGGTGAAAGGTAGGGATCTTGCTTCATGATTCTGCACATGGAAATCCCATTTTTCTAGCACCATTTATTGAATAGACTATCCTTATTCCAGGGATTGGTTTTGGATCTTTGATCAAATATAAGTTGGCTGTAGATGTTTGCATTGATTTCTGGTGTTTCTATTCTGTTCCATTGTTTTATCCATCTGTTTCTGTACTAGTACCATGCTGTTTTTGATAACAACTGCCCTGTAGTATGTCCTGAAATCTGGTATTGTGATGCCTCTAGCTTTGTTTTTGTTGTACAAGATTGCTTTGGCTATTCGAGGTCTCCTGTGTCTCCATATGAATTTCAGCATCATTTTTTCATGATGGAGAATGGGATGGGAGAGGGAGTGGGAGATGGGTTGGGATGGTTGCGGGTGGGAGGGTGGTTATGAGGGAAAGGACCACTACAATCCAAAAGTTGTATTTTGGAAATTTATATTTATTTAATAAAAGTTTTTAAAAAGGTATTAAATTTAGATCCTTAATCTATTTTGAGTTAATTTTTTTATATAGGGCATAATTTTGGGGGTCTTTTTTTTTAATTTGACAGAGTTATAGACAGAGAGAGAGACACAGAAAGGTCTTCCTTCCGTTGGTTCACCCCCCAAAATGACCACCACGGCCGGAGCTGCGCCGATCCGAAGACAGAAACCAGGCTCTTCCTCCTGGTCTCCCATGCATGGCCTGGTCTCCCAGGCCACAGCAGAGAGCTGAACTGGAAGAGGAGCAACCGGGACTAGAACCTGGTGCCCATATGGGATGCCGGCACTGCAGGCGGAGGATTAATCAAGTGAGCCACAGCGCCGGCCCCAGGGGCTCTTATTTTAAACTTCTATTTTTGAAAATCCAATTTTCCTAACACCATCTGATGAAGAGACCTGACATTTCTCCAGGGAATGTTTTTAGTATATTGTAAAAGGTCAGTTGGTTATGGATGTGTGGAATCAATTCTAGGATTTCTATTCTGTTCCATTGTTCTACATGCTTATTTTTATGCTGGTAGCATACTATTTTGATTATAATATCCCTGTAGTATGTCTTTAAATCTGGTATTGTGATGCCTCTGGCTTTTTTTTATTTTTAAAGATTGCTTTGGCTATTTCAGAGTCTTTCGTGTTTCTCTATGAATTTTAGAATTGCCGTTTCTAGTTCTGTGAAGAACATCCTTGGAATTTTTATGAGGATTGTATTGAATTTATTAGTTGATTTGGATTGTATAAATTTTCATAGTATTAGTTCTTCTAATCCATGAGCATGAACAATGTATCATTTTATTTATTTATTTATTATTTGAGAGGTAGAGTTACAGACAGTGAGAGGGAGAGACAGAGAAAAAGGTCTTCCTTCCATTGGTTCACTCCCCAGATGGCTGCAATGGCCAGAGCTGCGCCAATCCGAAGCCAGGAGCCAGGTCTTCTTCCACGTCTCCCATACAGGTGCGGAGGCCCAAGCTCTTGGGCCATCTTCCACTGCTTTCCCAGGCCATAGCAGAGAGCTGGATTGGAAGAGGAGCAGCCAGGACTAGAACCAGCGCCCATATGGGATGCCAGTGCCGCAGGTGGAGGATTATCCTACTGTACCACCAGACCAGCCCCACAATGTATCATTTTTAATGTGTATCTTCTATATGTGTCATTCTTGTTTTATAATTCTCATTGTAGAAATCTTCACATCCTTGATTAAATGGAACCAAATATTTTTGTAGCTTTTGTGAATGGATTGATCTTATAAATCTTTCTCATCCAGATTATTATTGATATATAAGAATGCTGTTGGTTTTTGTGTGTTTATTTTATATCCTGCAACTTTGCTGAATCAGTTCTTATAATCTCTTGATTCCCCTATATACCAAAATAATGTCATCTGCAAACAAGGACAATTTTACTTCCTCCTTTCCAATTTGGGTGCCCTTGATTTCTTTTTCTTGCCTAATGGCTCTGGCTAAAACTTCCAGAACTATAATTAATAAAAATGTCAATAGTGGACATGCCTTATACCAAATATCAGCATAAATGCTTCTGGTTTTTCCCCATTCAACATGATGTTGGTCATGGGTTTGTCATAAATTGCATTTATTGTGTTGAGGTATGTTCTTTCTATACCCAATTTTCTAGGATTCCTATCATGAAATGATGTTGTATTTTATCAAATGCTTTCTCTGCATCATTGAGATAATCATTTTTTATCTTTCATTTTGGCAATGTGATGTATCATATTATTGATTTCCATATGTTGAGCTATCCTGAAATATATCTTGGTAGGGTGGATGATCTTTTTGATATGTTGTTGGATTTGATTGGCTAGTATTTTATTGAGGATTTTTACAGCTATATTCATCAAAGATATTAGTCTATAGTTGTCTTTTTGTTGTATCTTTGTCTAGTTATAGGATTAAGATAATACTGACCCTTTGATTAAGTTTGGAAGGGTTCTCTCCCTTTCAATAGTGTTGAATAACTTGAGAAGAATTGATATTAGCACTTTCTTAAAAGTTAATTAGAATCCATCAGTGAAGTCATTGGTCCACAATTCCATTTTTTCCATGAACTTTTTGAAGACAGTAATGCTAGCATATAGATATAACATGTAGTTTGTGATAATAAATATTTGGAATGTTTAATCTTGCAAGGGCGTGTTCACTGGAGTAGTGGAAGCAGAAACTAGATTACTCAGCAGCTCCAGTCCTCACAAATTCTGAGTAGTAATCTCTAGGAAGCACTTTGATTATCACTGCTTGTTTCGTAAACCCACCTCCTTAGACTGTTCATGGTTTCCATAAAGATAGATTATTATAATTTGTGGAGACAATCATGTGCCCACTACTGAGGCTGGGAATTCAGAGTTCTAGGACAGACATCTCTGACATCCTGCCAATTCTGGAAGTTTGATCCTAACAAGGAGGACAGAGAAAGATCAATATAGCTAGAGCAGAATATGGAAATGAGGACAGAAGCGAATTGAATGTGTTTGTGCATGGTAGCCAAAAGGGAAAAAGTAGTTACAGACACAGAAGGAATGGAGACTAATCAATAATCTAAAGAGATCATTATTTCTCATGCTCCCTCAGAAAAAAAATACTTTCAATAAAAGAATTTCTTCCTGAACCCATGGAAGATAACACAAGATTTATCTTTTTTTTAATATTTATTTTATTTATTCAAAAGTCAGAGTTACAGAGAGAGGGAGATCTTTCCTCTGCTGGTTCACTCCCCCAGATGGCCACAATGGCCAGGACTGGGCCTAGCCGAAGCCAGGAGCCAGGAGCTTCATCGAGATCTCTCACATGGGTGCAGGGGCCCAAGCTCTTGGGCTGCCTTCCACTGCCTTCCCAGGCACACTAGCAGGGAGCTGGATTGGAAGTGAAGCAGTCAAAACACGAACTGGTGCCCATATGAGAAGCCGGCATTGCAGGTTACACCTTAACCTGCTATGACACAACACCGGCCCCACACAAGATTACCTTTAACTCTTCTTGTCATGCTTGGGTAATACAGAGTTAAATCACCACTTCAAATCAAATCACACAGGCTACAAAGTGAAACTCCAGTGTCAGGACATTATGTTAATTGACAATTAAATCTTCATTAAACATAACGTGTTCTGGGGCCGGCACTGTGACGTGGCAGGTAAAGCCACCACCTGCAGTGCCGGCATCCCATATGGGCACCAGTTCGAGTCCTGGATGCTCCACTTCCGATCCAGCTCTCTTGGCCTGGGAAAGCAGTAGAAGATGGCCCGAGTGCTTGGGCCCCTGCACCCATGTGGGAGACTCGGAAGAAGCTCCTGGATCCTGGCTTCAGATCAATGCAGCTTCGGCAGTTGCAGCCAACTGGGGAGTGAACCAGTGGATGGAACATCTCTCTCTCTGCCTCTCCTCTCTCTGTGCAACTCTTTCAAGTAAATAAATAAATCTAAAAAAACAAAAACAAAAAAAAAACAACATGTTCCCAACTCATCCCTTGGCCCAGTTTGGGAATAGCTTCAGTCAGGTCACCCACACTGGCAAAAGGGGGCATTTTCATTTTTCTTGTTTGCTCCGATCCTGTCATATTCTCAGCTGCTATTGCTGACCTCTCTTTGTTGGAGCACTAGCAGAAAGGAGAGGAAAGGGAAGCAGAAAGCTCTTCCTTGGCTGCTACTATTTTAAGATGGCTTTTCACTCTGGGTTTGGCAGGTGTTTAGAGCTGACTCATTCTTAAAGATGGATCCATGGATTCTTTGGACACTATTCTACTAGACATTTCCAGCTTCAACTCCAGTGACATGGGCCAGGCATTCTGTTCTTATAGCTTCTGATCCACCCTTAGCTGCTGTTGGAAGCAAGAATCCACTTCTCAGAGTATCTGCTGGAGACTCATCCCCTCCCCAGGCAATCTTCTTGGAAAAATTTCTTGATATGTGAAATCACATAGTTTTTTTAAATGTTAAAATCAATCAAGCCATTGTTTTTTAAGTTACCAGCAGCCAAAGGCATATTCACTGATAAAGTGATGTGTATTACATTTTATATTTCTCTTCCTGCAAGTCTGTCTATTTTATGGGGGAGGAGTTTCAGATTGCTCTTTGATTTCTGCTTTGGAAATGTCAGTGGTCCTGGTTTGGAAGCTCTAAGCTTAGTGACTTTGGAGCCTCAATGGAAAAGCTTCTTATGCAAGAATATTGACAAAACTGTTGAGCTGATTATGATCATGAATAAAAATTATAACAGATAATTATTTTTAAAGATTTATTTTTATTTATTTGAAAGTCAGAGTTACACAGAGAGAGAAGGAGAGGCAGAGAGAGAGAGAGAGAGGTCTTCCCTCTGCTGGTTCACTCCCCAATTGGCCACAATGGCTGGAGCTGCACCGATCCATAGCCAGGAGCCAGGCCCTTCTTCCTGGTCTCCCACATGGGTGCAGTGACCCAAGGACTTGGGCCATCTTCTACTGCTTTTCCAGGCCATAGCAGAGAGCTGGATCGGAAGTATAGCCACCGGGTCTCAAACCGGTGCCCATATGGGATGCTTCAGGCCAAGGCATTAACCCGCTGTGCCACAGCGCCAGCCCCAAGAATTATTTTTTAAAATCTTGAGAGCCTTATCCCCAAACTAAGAGCAGAGTTTCTAGACTTTGCCCCTGAGTTTTTCTGAGGTTGGCGGATTTTATTTTCACTCTATTTTGGAAATTAAATGGAATGCCCCTATGTTTTAGGCAATAAGTGTAGGATGTCTGCCTTAAAAACTGAGAAGCCAGGAAAACTAGAACTAGAACAAAAAACATCAATTTTTTACCCAGCTGTGTACAAAACCCAGATAGACAATGAACCAATCTGAATCCAACTATGTATGCTATTTGCAGGTGACACTCTTTCATATTTAACTCATGAAGAAATTCTATTACAAAAGACTCAGTTTCAAAGTTCCTTTCCTTTTTATAAGTATTTTCACATACATCTCACACAGCTTTAAAATATTACATAAATGGAACCATAATAAATAGTATTGCTTGGTGGTTTGCATTCTTAGTTGATATGTTGTTTCTGAAAATTTTTCAAGTAGATGTACAGAGCACATTTGAACAGCTATGTACTATTCAGTAGTGATGTGTATATAATTTAGTGAATCATGTCAGTTAGTGGACTTTTACATTCTTGACAGTTTTTAATTATAAATATTATTTCAATGAATAACAAATACTGCCTTATTTGTATCTTTCTATAGCATTTTTAAAAATTGAAACAATACATACCTAGTCCAGCATAATTTCCTCTTAGCCAGCTTCATACGTATATGCTTGCTTAAAAGTTCTTGCACAATTACACACAGAGAATTATCTAACAGATCAGTAATAATATGCCATTTGGGCAGAGCACTGTATATGTGGATATGACCTAAAATAATATGTTTAATAATTATTTCATATCTCAAAATGGAGCTGCAACAGACCGATTCATGAAATAACTTACCTAATTGGAATGCAAGCTGACTTAAGTGCATTTACTATTCTTCCTTGCTTTCTTTGTTTTGTTCCTTTTTTCCTCCCTTCCTCTTTTTCTTCCTTCATTAGGTCCCTTTACTCTCCTGCTATCCTTTCTTTCTTCTTTCTTCAAGATACATATTGATATCTCATGGGATTCCATAGCCATTTATTAAATATGTTAGAATATGCCTTTTGAGGCTTGCTACTTGCATTACCTGATGAGGCATATCTGTGTGATAATGATAATGTACAGACGTCTACTAAGCTATGCTTCAAATTTTCACAACCCATTAGAAGACTAAGTATTGTTTTGATAAGTGGTTCTCTTTTAAGCAGTTGCAGAATTACACTTGTCAAACTGTTTATTTTTCATTACAAGGGAAGACTCACGTTACATTTATTGCCTGAAAGAAAACCCTACCACACTTTCCATGCTATGTAGTCTATAAATAGATTTTCTCATTCAGCAGAAGAGAAGCAAAAATGGGGTAAGTTTTACATAAGGTATTGAATATTCCTCTAGTTCGTGGGTCAACAAACTGAACGATGACACCAAATCTCCCTTACGTATTACAGTCTGCATTAGCAGTAATTCTTGATTTGGCAACCTAAGAAGAATATTGTAACACAATCAAGGTCTGAAGGCATCAGAGGGTATTTTTAGACTTCTGTGGGGTCATGATCTGCTCTTTTTAGGTGTGGATTTCATGTATTAAAATTCAGTAATTAGTTTTCTAAACTTCATAAAGCCCTTAAGGCAAAAAGCTTAAGGAAAAATGCTGTCAAGTCCCCAAAGATCTCTTGTTACTACAAAAGATAAGCTTGAATTTTAATTCCAACATTGTTTTCAGTAGTGTTTCAACATGTTTACTGTTGTGTCCTTGGGTCTTCCTAGGCAGCCAGTTGTAAAAGGCTTCTGTGAGTTGGCAGTATAAAAGCCCATAAAGGAATGAACACTAAGTTATTCATTGCCAATTAGCGTGAGTGCCAGGTTAGATATCAGTCAAGTGTAGCAATATTTAAAATTCCTTCTGGGTGTCTAAGGAACGTTTGTTACACAAAATTTCCTGCAGGATTGAATTTAGTTTAGTCATACTAATTAAAGAAAACTTTCAGGGACTTTGTAAATAGATTTCTTAGAAGGATATAAAACTGGTTTAAGTCTTCAGTTGTCTTTTTTAAAACAAAACAAAACAAATCTGAATTGTACTCTCTCAATATTTTCATAATAGCATCCAGCATAATTTCTTCATACTTTTTTTTTTTTAATGTAGTGAGTTAAAAGTAGTTGGGTCCTTGTCTCCCACATGGGAGACCTAGAATGAATTCCTAGCTCCTGGCTGCAGCCTGGCTCAGCCCTGGCCAGTGAGGGCATTTGGGGCGTGAACCAGTGAATGGGAGCTCTCTTCCTCTGTCTCTCTGTCTCCCTCTCTCTCTCTGTCTCCCAAATTAATTAATTAATTAATTTTTTATGTAGTTACAATCAAGTTTGAATTTGTGTTTGCAAATGCACTTAGAAAATTAGAGAAGAAATTTTAAATGTTTTAGTAAATCCAAAAGAGATTTTCACTCTATGATTCATTGTAAATAATCAATTAATAGTTGCAAGTATTTTATAGCATTTTTTATTTACATGTATAAGTGTTTTCTCAAAGATTGTAGGATGAAGTAATGTTCTAATATTATTCACATTTTTGAGATGTACATTTAAAATAATTTCATTAGGCCGGCGCCGTGGCTCAACAGGCTAATCCTCCGCCTTGCGGCGCCGGCACACCAGGTTCTAGTCCCGGTCGGGGCACCGATCCTGTCCCGGTTGCCCCTCTTCCAGGCCAGCTCTCTGCTGTGGCCAGGGAGTGCAGTGGAGGATGGCCCAAGTCCTTGGGCCCTGCACCCCATGGGAGACCAGGAGAAGCACCTGGCTCCTGCCATCGGAACAGCGCGGTGCGCCGGCCACAGCGCGCTACCGCGGCGGCCATTGGAGGGTGAACCAACGGCAAAAGGAAGACCTTTCTCTCTGTCTCTCTCTCACTGTCCACTCTGCCTGTCAAAAAAAAAAAAAATTTCATTAATCATATAGGTAAAAATAAAATGACTATTATCAGATCTTAATGTTGTAGCACAGGAAATTTATTTAATTTCTGCTCAGGCATAACATGGAATTGGATCCTGAGGGGTAGAAGTTCCATTTGTTACTCATTTTCTATGATCAGGTTTTCCAAGTAGTTGCCAAGTAGCCTTTTGGTAATTTCCTTTTTTTTTTTTTTTTTTTATCTTATTTTATTTATTTGAAAGACTGAATTACAGAAAGGGAGAGACAGAGAGAGAAAAAGAGATCGCTCATCTACTGGTCTATTCCCCAAATGGCCAAAACGGCCAAGACTAGGCCAGGCTGAATCTAAGCCTGGAGCTTCAACTGGGTATCTCACGTGGGTTGCAGGGGCCCAAACACTTGGGCTATCACACACTGATTTCCCAGGTGCGAGAGCTGGAAGCTAGATCACAAGCGGAGTAGCCAGGATATGGGATATGGAATGCTGGCACTGAAGGCAATGGATTAACCTGTTGTGCCAAAATGCTGGCCCCTATTTCCACTTTATAGAAAAGAAATCTAAGGCATGGAGATATTGAACAACTTGCCCAAGCCCACACAGCATTTTGGTCATATTCAAAATTAACTTTCTGGAAATTTCAGATTGTGACTTAACCTACGAAGTGATCTTGAGATACCAGGGCAGTGACTGAAGACAGGAATGAGTGGTAGTTGGTGCCACGGGCCTGAGAAGGGCAGAATCTTGTTATATTTAACATTTCTCCCAAGGGGAAAATATCTAAACAGAATAAAAGATAGAAGTGGTGAACTAGCATATAAAATATACACACTGCTATGGCTTGGGTTTGGTTTCAATGTATTCCCCAGGCATTCATATGCTGGAAACATCAGTGTGGTGATTCTGATAAGTAATCTGAAACTTTTAAGAGGTGGGGCTTGGTGCAAGGTAATTTGGTCACCTGGGGTGCTGTCTTTAGAAATTGTTAATGTAGTTCTGGAACTCCAGGTACTTCTGGCTGCCAGACATATAAAAGATATAAAAGCAGGAGCCTACGGTGGGTATTTATCCTAGCAGTTAAGATGCTCATTAGGGTGCCTGCATTCTATATTATCAGAATACCTGAGTTTCATACTCAACTCCAATGTCTGATTCAGATTTCCTGCTAATATGGCCCTTAGAAGGTGGTGGTAATGACCCAAATAATTGCGTTCCTACCACTTACATAAAAAAACAGAGCAAGGCCCCAACTCCCAGCTCTCACCCCAGCCTGGTCCTAGCCCAGTCTAACCGTTGTAAGCATTTGGAGAGTAAGCAAGCAGATGGAGTTCTGTGTGTGTGTGTTTATCTCTCATAAACAAATATAAGTACATAGAAAGATGATTGATAGATAGATAGATGATAAATAAATAGGTAGGTAGAGCGATAGAGCAAGCCTGATTCTTCCCTGCTCTCTGGGTTCTTGTCCTGCTATGCACTCACTCCTGCTGCTGTGATGCCAACCACAATAGGGCTGTCACCAGAGCCAAGAAGAAGCCAGCAAGCATATTCTGGAGCTGTGAGATAAATAAATCTCTTTTCTTTACAAATTACCCAGGATCGCATATTTTGTTATACAGTGGGGAAAATACTAATGCATATACTCTAAGAACTAAAAAAAAAGTAGATAAAATAAAAAACTGTGGAAAATTAAATTAAAAGTAATGTTTATCTTGGTGCCATTTTTTTAAATCCATGCATAGTATTTTCATAATACACAGTATCCATGAACTTTTTGAAGACTCCTGGTATACATTGATTTAAAATGCTTGTAATTCCATTCTTTCATAAACTTTAAAACAATTTTTATTTGATAAGGGGAGAGAGAGAGAGAGCACGCACGCATTCCCATCTGCTGGTTCCCTCCCCAAATGCTTGCAACAGCAGGAACTGGGGCAGAACTGAAACCAGGAACTCAACCCAAGTGTCCCACAGGAGTGGTAGGAACCTAAATACTTGAGCAGCCAGCCTTGCCTCCCAGGGTCTGCACTGGCAGGAAGTTAGAGTCAGAACCTAGAAATCAAACCCAGGTACTCTAATGTAGGTCAAGAACATCTTAACTTCTAAGGTAGATGCCTGCTTCTCTATGAACTTTTTAAAGCACCTTTGTACATAGAAAGAACATCTGTAATAATGTATGATACTTTTGCTTTTGGAAATCAGGATTGTGAAAATTCTGATTAGTCAATTTGTTTATATTTGTGATGTCCAAAAGGTATGATAGCCGACATACATCTATTGAACTTCTACAGTGTGCTACCACTTTGAGATATATCAGAAATAAAACAAAAATTCCTGGTGCCATAAAGTTTACATTGAACTTCTGTTATAAAGGGTTTCAAAATTTGATTGAAGAACCTTTAATTCAAGTTTAATTCAAACTGCCACAGAAAAAATTAACACAGGGAACTATTTATTCCAGCAACATAAGTTATAATGATTCTGTTTGTTTTTAAAGATGGAGAGGGGCCGGCGCCGAGGCGCAGTACGTTAATCCTCTGCCTGTGGTGCTGGCATCCCAAATGGGCACCGGTTCTAGTCCCAGATGCTCCACTTCCAGTCCAGCTCTCTGCTATGGCCTGGGAGAGCAGTAGAGGATGACCCAAGTCCTTGGGCCCCTGCACTCACGTGGGAGACCAGGAAGAAGGGCCTGCCTCCTGGCTTCGAATTGGCACAGCTCCGGCAGTTGCTGCCATTTGGGGAGTGAACCAATGGAGGGAGGATCTCTCTCTCTTTCTCTCCCTCTCACTGTCTGTAACCCTACCTCTCAAATAAAATAAATAATATCTTAAAAAAAAAAAAAAAGACTGGGAGAACAAAAGACACAGCTGAGGGTGAAGAAAACAGAATTCAATGATAGATAATATCACACTATATAAAGTATCTTTATCTCCAATACTAGTCATGTTTTATGACTTCACAAAATTGTCTAAAGCATAAATTATGAAACTTACAGGAAGCCAAGAATAGGGTTAATGTTTGTAATAGAATATTATTTCTGTCACACGTTTGAGACAGCTTTTATCTTTTTGAAATTTAAGTATAAGATGACAGAAGGAGAAGAAACTTGATGAAGAAATCAGAGTATAACAAAATACAAACAGAACTGGGCCTTTGATTCTTAGCCTACCTTGTTCAGCTAATTTGCTAATTTGCTGAACAAGGTATTAGAAATATTCCAGAACAGGAGCATTTACCATGTTGCAACTGAATAAACCAAAGGGCCTAGTGATTGCTTATAAAATCTCCTTTTAATTAAAAATTGATTCCATTCTTACAAGAGTGACTCATATTTCTGATTTACTATTTCCCATTACCCAAAAGGTGGTTTACAGTTCAAGTCCTAGCTTCTCCACTTAAAATCCAGCTCTCTGCTATGGCCTGGGAAGGCAGTAGAGGATGGTCCAAGTCCTTGGGCCCCAGTACCCGTGTGAGAGACCTGGAGGAAACTCCTGGTCCTGGCTTCGGATCAACGCAGCTCCAGCTGTTGCGGCCATATAGGGAGTGAACCAGCAGGTAGAAGACCTCTCTCTCTCTCTGCCTCTGCCTCTGCCTCTCTGTAACCTTGCCTTTCAAATACATAAATAAATAAATAAATAAATCTCTTTAAAAATTTTTAATAAAAAAGGTGGCTTAAATAATTTACACTTAGAAGATTCTTATTCTTATTTATGAACACATGCATATTTTTCAAATGTCACTCAGACATGTAGGTGACTATTATACCATTCATGATGTAGTTTAATTTTATAATTGTGCCTAAATTTATTTATTTATTTATTTTTTGACAGGCAGAGTGGACAGTGAGAGAGAGAGACAGAGAGAAAGGTTTCCTTTGCCGTTGGTTCACCCTCCAATGGTCACCGCGGCCGGCGCACCGTGCTGATCTGAAGCCAGGAGCCAGATGCTTCTCCTGGTCTCCCATGGGGTGCAGGGCCCAAGAACTTGAGCCATCCTCCACTGCACTCCCGGGCCACAGCAGAGAGCTGGCCTAGAAGAGGGGCAACCGGGATAGAATCCTGCCCCGACCAGGACTAGAACCTGGGGTGCCGGCGCCACAGGCAGAGGATTAGCCTATTGAGCCGTGGCACCAGCCTTGTGCCTAAATTTATAATTGAAGATCTTCCTCTGCTATATAATGCATTTTATATGGATTTGATTTTGAGTGCTTCAACAAAGTTTTCAAGCTGCTATATATACATTTCACATTGGCAATTATATGTAAGAATGGACTAATACTTAAGTACTCATCCATAACAATCATAGCTACGTGCCTATCAAATGACATAAATTGTTACATACCTTCACTCTGTTACTATTGGATCTTAAAATATATAAAAATATTAAAAATGCATGTATTTTATAGTACTTGCATATGTATTTTTGAAACTAATACACTGTTATGGTTCAGGTAATCGTTGGTGTGTCTCCCAAAGGCCCGTGTATTGGGTATTTGAGCTCCAAAGTCTTGTGTTGATGAATTAAGGGTGGAGACTTGATTTAATTATGGCTTCTAGGAGGTAAACTCCATGAGAGGTTTTTGGGTCATTGGAGCATGCCCTCAAAAGATGGTTCTTGCAAGAATATTGATTACAAAAGTGTAGTTGGGCCCAATGGCTCGCTTGTTCTCTCTCTGCTTCCCGGCTCACTATGTGATCCTCCAATCATACACATTCCACGTTCTGGCATCCACCACCCTCAACAGATGCCGCACCAGTGGAGCTGCCAAATCTTGGTCTGTGAACCTCCAAAACTCTAAGCTAAAATAACTTTCTTCCTTCCTTAAGTAACTACTCTCAGGTATTTTAGTGATAGTGATGAAAAGAAGTTGACAAATACACATGCATTTTCCATGAACTTGTTGAAGATTCCCCCATAAACAGATTGCAAATGTTTTTGTACCAAAATTAATTTACCTTTAAATTCAATTTTCTACTTTTGGAAGTACCCTCATATATCACCTTTATAATACAGATGTTCTTTCTGTATTATATACATATGCTCCTCCACTTACAATGCAGTTAAATCCTAATAAATGCATTGTTAGCTGTAAATAATTATAAGTTGAAAATGCGTTTAATTCACCTAACCTATTGAACATCATAGCTTAGGAACAGAGTAGATTGCAGAGTATCAATTGTTTATCCTTGTGATCGCATGACTGACTGTGAGCTCTGGCTCACTGTGGCTGCCCAGCCTCATACAACAAGATGGTATCATGTATCACCAGTCTGATAAAAAATTCAAAATACGGTTTTCTGTTGAATGCTTTCATACCAGGATAAAGTAAGACAAAAAGTGAAAACATCCGATCAGGTACTGTTAGTATATGCTTTTGTCCTTAACTTATTTAACTAGCAAATAAAGCAGAGTCAAAATAAGACTAGGGAAAAATTTATTAGTAATGAGAAGAAAGTAATGAATACCTTTGGTGAATTTAATACTTTTTTCAAGTGTTAATATTGCCACTTGGGGTCTGCATTGTGGTGTAGCAGGTTAAGCCATCACCTGTAACACCAGCATCACACATGGGCACCAGTTTGAGTCCCGGCTGCTCCATTTCCTATCCAGTTCCCTGCTAGTGCACCTGAGAAGGCAGCATAAGATGGCCCAAGTGCTTGGGCCCCTGCACCCACATGGAAGATCCAGAGAAGCTCCTGGCTCCCGACTTAGGCCTGGCCCAGTACCAGCCATTGCAGCCACTTGGGGAGTGAACCAGTGGATGGAAGACCTCTCTCTCTGTGTCTCTATAATTTTTCTTTTCAAATAAATAAACATGAATAATAAAATAATTATTAGTTTAACACTCCAGATTTTCAAAACATATTTCCCTGTGAGTGAGGTGAAGGTGAATTATATATTACAAATTGAATTGGCCAGCGCCGTGGCTTAACAGGCTAATCCTCCACCTTGCGGCGCCGGCACACCGGGTTCTAGTCCTGGTTGGGGCGCCGGATTCTATCCCGGTTGCCCCTCTTCCAGGCCAGCTCTCTGCTATGGCCCGGGAAGGCAGTGGAGGATGGCCCAAGTGCTTGGGCCCTGCACTCGCATGGGAGACCAGAGAAGCACCTGGCTCCTGGCTCCGGATCAGCACGATGCGCCGGCCGCAGCGGCCATTGGAGGGTGAACCAACGGCAAAAAGGAAGACTTTTCTCTCTCTCTCTCTCTCTCTCTCTCACTATCCACTCTGCCTGTCAAAAAACAAACAAACAAACAAACAAAAAAATCAAATTGAATTGAATACTCCTGATTCTTTTACACGTGATTCTTTTAAACATTACCTGGTAAAAATCAAGGAATCATGAAATGACCCATGGGAGAGGGAGTAGGAGGTGGGATGGTTTTGGGGTGGGAGGGCGGATATGGGGGGAAGAACTACTATAATCCAAAAGTTGTACTTATGAAATTTATATTTATTAAATAAAAGCTTTCTATAAAAAAGGGAAAAATAGCTTAATAAATAGATTTTTCCTGATTAATCCCATCAGAATTCAGTTCATTTCCTTGTTCAAATTATAATAATATTGAGTTAGCTGTACTTGATTAATTTAGCCTTTCTTTTGTGATTGTTATCATAGCTCCTAAATTTTTATAATGGGGGTGTCTTATCTATGCTTCTCCTGAACCGCAGAAATGTGCCTCTGTCTCCTAGGTCAGATGCCAAGGTCCTGACCCCAGGTAGCACAAAGGTGGGAGCTGCTATGGTTTCCAGACGGTGTTTTGAATCTCAGGAACCCTCTATTGCTTGGTGCTTAGGAATATGGATTTTGAAACCAGACTCTGCTATTTACTCACTCCTTCATATTGGGGAAATTATT
This sequence comes from Lepus europaeus, assembly GCF_033115175.1. Taxonomy (NCBI): domain Eukaryota; kingdom Metazoa; phylum Chordata; class Mammalia; order Lagomorpha; family Leporidae; genus Lepus; species Lepus europaeus. The sequence continues at coordinate 98,858,432 of NC_084828.1, read as the reverse complement.
TCTGCCTTTGTCACCTATTTATAAAACAGAGGGTAATGATGCCATCTCCCTCAAGTGGTTGTTGTGTGTGAGGGTTAGATGAATTGACAGGGTGAAGGTCGTGGCAGCAATGTCTCACACAGAAGAAGCACTGAACAGATGCTTGCTTTTATTATTGTCCTAAAAATTAATGATTAGACTCTGATGCAAGTCGGCTGATGTAGGAGGCTATAAGTAAGAGAAAGGATATATTAACATATATTGCAAGCAACTCAAAAGTGACCTTGAAATCCCTTATAGAAACACCACTTCTCTGTGACCAATTTGTAGGCAACAACATAAACCCAGAAACCACCTTTACAGTAAGGGTTTTCACACCAAATCTGCTTTATGTTTAGGTTGATCACTTTATTCCCCCATCCCATGATACTTTACCAAGTGTTTTTGGGTCATTCCAAGGGAACACAAGCTTAGGTCAAATTACTTTGTTCCTGGCTCCTTCTCAAGGATTCCACATCTCAACTGTCCTAAACTAGTCACTGTCCTCTGTCTCCAGCTCTGCCCCTGCTTCATTTAATAACCCTGTATTTTCTCTGCTCCGAGGGACAGTTCTTTCTTCATCATTATTTTTCCCACAGTTGCCTGGTTCATACTTAGTACAATGAGTTAGTCCCTTTACACACAGGAAGCTTTAGCAACGTTATTCCCATAAATTTATGCCTCACACAAAATGACTGCTGGGGGCCGGCACTGTGGGTTGGTAGGTAAAACCGCAGCCAGCAATGCCAGCATTCCATATCCATGCTGGTTCTTGTCCCAGCTGCTCCACTTTTAATCCATCTCTCTGCTATGGCCTTGGAAAGCAGTAGAGGATGGTTCAGATCCTTGGGCCCCTGTACCCACGTGGGAGACCTGGAAGAAGCTCCTGGCTTTGGATTGGCGCAGCTCCAGCCATTGCTGGAGTGAACCAAGGATGAAAGACTCCTCTCTCTCTCTTTCTGCCTCTACCTCTGTAATTCTGCCTTTCAAATAAATAAATAAATCCTATTCATTTTATATATTAAATATACCTTTGTGGATCCAAAAAATTAAAGTGTAATAGGCTTATTATCATATATAAATAGAAGCATACTATTACTAATTTAAATTTGATGATTTCAAAACTACAGGTCAGGGGCCTGGTGCTGTGGCATAGCAGGTAAAGCCCCAGTCTGCACTGCCAGCATCCCATATGGGCTTTGGTTCGAGTCCCAGCTGCTCCACTTCTAATCCCGCTCTCTGCTATGTCCTTGGAAAGCAATAAAAGATGGCCCAAGTCCTTGGGCCCCTGCTCCCACGTGGGAAACCTGAAAGAAGTTCCTGGCTCTTGGCTTCGGATAGACACAGCTCTGGCCATTGCAACCATCTGGGGAGTGAACCAGCGGATGGAAGACCTTTCTCTTTCTCTCTCTCTGCCTCTCTGTAACTCTGCCTTTCAAATAAATAAATAAATCTTTTAAAAAAAATACTACAGGTCATGGCTCATTATGCATCATAAATTATATTTAGTTGGCAAATTCCAGAATTTTTAAAATTAAAGAAAATAGAATAAGATGGAATAAAAATGTCTGAATGGTGTGGGCATTGTGGTACAGTAGACTAAGCCACCACTTAGGACTACCACATCCTGTGTAAGAATGCCAGTTCTAGTCCCAGTTTCTCTGCTTCCCATCCAGCTCCCTGCTAATGCACCTGGGAAACAGAAGATGATGACTCAAGTACTTGAGTTCTTGCCACCCAGATGAGAGATCACATGTAGATTCTGGCTCCAGCCTGAGCCTGGCCCAGCCCCAGCAGTTGTGGGCAATTGGGGATTACACCCCAATTCTATTGCAGATAGAAGATTCCTCTCTCTCTCTCTTCTTTCTCTCTCTCTCTCTCTCTCTCTCTCTCTCCTGTCAGTCCGCCTTTGAAGTGAGTAAATATTTTTTTAAATCCAGAATGCATCCATAACATAAGTGTATGCATTTCTTCAGTCACTTATATGTTTATGAATGTTTGGCCACAAAAAAAATGTATATCTTACTCTGGATTAAGATTCTTTAAAGTTTGAAAGCCATTCACATTTACTTATTTGTTGCTTTAAAAATATTTTTCAGTTTTTTCCAAAAGGACTTCTTTTATATTTTCAATTATATTACAAACTGCTTGGGAAAAGGACTTTTTGTCATTTAGCTCTTGCATAAACAACAGTTCTACAGTTCAGCTGAACAAACATTACAGAGAGCCTTAACACCTAAAATGTACTAAGATCCAATAAATATTGATCATCTTGACATCTCTACAACTAAAGAAAAAACAAACACTGCAGCTGAAAATAGTCTGTAAATAAAATATTTTATTATAATTGGTCTGATTTATCTTATTATTTATAGAAGATCTATTACTGCTTTTCAATGCCACTAAATTAAATGAAAAAAAAAATTGGTCATATACTATATGCCACAGAAGGCATTTTGCTGAATGCTTAAGATAAATGTGAGAATAATATATAGCCAATTCTCCCAAAGGGTTCATGATTTATAAAGGATATATATTATTCACAGAAAGAATTGAATTCTAAATATGAATAGGTGATTTTTTTCTCATGATATCCTACTAGAGTGAGCCCTTTGAATTGAAAGCTCACGACTTTTCTACTGTATCAAGTGCATTAGGCATAAGGTTTTTATGTGGTTGACTTTGTCAAATATCTGAAGAGGCATAGGATATAACATTCACATTTATCAATCAACAATTATTTTTTATTGCCTAGGATAAGCTCATGTTCTAGAAAGAAGATAATAAAAAAAAATGTGAAAACTTGGAAATTAGCCCCTAAGTTTAAGGAATGTCATAAGGTTGGACAAAATGAGCTGCTAGAGGAATGGATTTTATGGAAACCACTACTGGAGTAAGACAGAAGAGCAATCAGGTTAGGTCTGCTTACACAAAGCATTTCCAAGTCATGGTCCCTATATCACAAGACTGGAGTAGCCCCCAAAAACTCTGCTCATATGCCTTTCCTTTGTGAGGAGTTAGAAGGATTAACAGGCAATTAAGAAAAGGCCTCTGTGGAAATGAGGAACCAGGTGTTTGTATTCTGCTGATTAGAGAAAAGAAGTTGCCCCTAGAAAATGAAAAGACGATAGTTAGGGAAAACAATGGGTCCCATACCCATATGTAGCCATATGAGAAATCAGGCTCTGGCATCATGCTAGGACACACTAAAAGGAGCATACCTCAAGTGCTTAGCAATTGATAAGGTAGGCGTAACTTGTCTTAGTTGGTCAAGTCAAGGATATTTCTCAACTGTCACATCTTCCAAGTGGTCGACATAGTAACATTTGTTAACTGATCAGGAACCATGACCACCATACCAGATACATAGGAAAACAAAGCAGATCCCTGGAGTACTGAAACTATGTAGAAGAATTGATCAACGGATACCTATTCCCTATATGAACTCCCAATACCCAAACATGGATGGACCCCTCCCTTGGGGACTCCTCCTGGCAAGCAGGAGTCTCTGTTTCTCACTGTTGAAATATTTACTTAGTATAGAGTTGGTGTTCTGTATATAAAGATAATTAAAAATGAATCTTAATAAAGAATGGGATGGGAGAGGGAGTAGGAGGTGGGATGGGAGTTGGGGTGAGAGGGTGAAGGAGGGAAGAACCACTATATTCCTAAAGCTGCACTTATGAAATTTATATGTATTAAATAAAAGCTTTCTAAAAAGGGAGTCATTCTCAATAAAATGTACCTTTACTTGCTTTGCTCACCAACCCTGCCCTTTTTTGTCCACATTGTAACACAAAAAACCAACTCCTAATTCCTGTAACATCTTCTTTCCAGTTGACTCTAAAATGGATAAATTTGGGTCAAAGTGGCTGAGAATACATCAAGTAATTATTAGGCATTAAAGTGGTTTTCTAAAATTTATAAAACCAGCAGTTTCCTCGTGGTTAGCTTATGATAGTTTGAATTGCAGAAGAGGTAAATGAGCATTGATCATGGAGGCAAGCACCACAATGCCAAGAAACTCCCTACCCCACCAACAGCGCCAATTGTTAGCCCACTGAAACCAATTTGGTATGGCAGAGATGCTTGATTACTTTATTACTTACTTGCTACTGGGAGCAGAAAGGGAACTAAAATACGGTACCAGGCTTCAGGGAGCAAACTGAAGTTGGAGAGGGAGAATAAATTTAAAGAACTTTTAGGAATTTACAAAGCACATTGCCACATTTTGTGTCCCATAATGAACCTGTTAGGTAGGAAGCTTTGGCAGTGATTGAAATAACTTGGTTCAAATTGCAGAGCTCAAATATATTTTTTTACTTTTTTATCCTCAAACTCTTCAGGCAGGTAGCCTTATCCTTAAAATAGTGTTAAAATCAAGAAAATACTTTATAATATGGGGATCCTTGGTAACACACACAAAAAAGCTCTTACTTTTTATCTTGGAAAAAATAATACTGTACTTTACCTGTGGTGATGAAATGAGCCTATACTTTTCTCTTTGCCTTATTTAGTATACTTTCCTCAAAGTAGTTAATAAAAAAAGTTCTTAATAAGCTGAACGTTTCACATTGTTACTTCATTTCTTTCTTGATTAACATGCATGAGGCATATTGGCAGGAAGCTGAATAGGCAGTGTGGAGAAGCCAGGACCTGTGCTAGGCACTTCCATATGGGATTCCAGCATCCCAAAGAGTGGCATCGTGGTACAGCAGATTAAACCACCACTGGAGACTCCCACATCCATACCCTGTCTGGGATCGAGCTCCACTTCTGATGAACCTTCCTGCTGGTATGCACCCTGGAAGGCAGCAGGTGGTGGCCCAAATGCTTGTATTCTTGCCACTCATGTGGGAGACCCAAATGGAATTCTTTGGCCGAGTACTGGCTGTTGTGGGCATTTGGGAAGTGAACCAGTGGCTGTAAGGTACCACTTTCTTTCTCTTTCTCTTTCTCTATCTCTCTCTTTCTCTCTCTCTCTCTCTCCCCCTCTCTGTATGTGTCACTCTTTTTTTTTTTTTTTTTTTTTTAAGATAGGCAGAGTGGACAGTGAGAAAGAGAGAGACAGAGAGAAAGATCTTCCTTTTTGCCGTTGGTTCACCCTCCAATGGCCGCCGCAGCTGGCGCGCTGTGGCTGGCGCACCACGCTGATCCGATGGCAGGAGCCAGGTGCTTCTCCTGGTCTCCCATGGGGTGCAGGGCCCAAGTACTTGGGCCATCCTCCACTGCACTCCCTGGCCACAGCAGAGAGCTGGCCTGGAAGAGGGGCAACCGGGACAGAATCCGGAGCCCCGACTGGGACTAGAACCCGGTGTGCCGGCGCCGCAAGGCGGAGGATTAGCCTGTTGAGCCACGGCGCCGGCCTGTATGTGTCACTCTTAAATAGAAAAACTTTTTAAAAATGACACTCTAAATAAAAAGGCTAATTGCCTATTGGTTTATGCTTAGTAATTGTTTTGAAATAATATACAGTATCCCATAAACATCTATAAGTAATACATTTATCAAAGAATTTTTTAAAATAAGATAGTTGGATGGCCGGCGCCGTGGCTCAACAGGCTAATCCTCCGCCTTGCGGTGCCGGCACACCGGGTTCTAGTCCCAGTCGGGGCTCCGGATTCTGTCCCGGTTGCCCCTCTTCCAGGCCAGCTCTCTGCTGTGGCCAGGGAGTGCAGTGGAGGATGGCCCAAGTACTTGGGCCCTGCACCCCATGGGAGACCAGGAGAAGCACCTGGCTCCTGGCTTCGGATCAGCGTGATGCGCCGGCCGCGCCGGCCATTGGAGGGTGAACCAACGGCAAAAAGGAAGACTTTTCTCTCTCTCTCTCTCTCTCTCTCTCTCTCTCTCTCTTTCTCACTATCCACTCTGCCTGTCAAAAAAATAATAATAATAAGATAGTTGGACAATAAAACAACAAGCTGAAGTGCTATCCCAGTTAAATGATAACTCCTCACCCCCCTCTCCTCACAGTCCCTGTAGCCACCATTCTAGTTTCTGAATCTCTAAATCTGACTTCCGTGGAGACCTTGTGAAAATAGGATCACACAGTATTTATCCATTTGTGACTGGTTTCTTTCCTGGACACAAGCTTTGTATACTTCTCAGCAACATTTAAAAAAAAAAAAACTTTTTTTTTACTTAATATATTGGCCATCTTGTGGGTCACTATATACAGATCTATAAGGTGGTCAGCATTATTACTGTTCTAAACTTACAGAAGCAGGGGACGGGAGTTAAGACATGGATCAAGACGCCTGAACCTGTGTGAGAATGCCTGGGTTCGATTCCCAGCTCCAGCTCCTGACTCCAGCTTCCTGTCTTGGGAGGTGGCAGTGATGGCTCAAGAGATTGAGTCCCTGCCACTCACATGAGAGACCTGGATTGAGTTTCCAGATCCTTGCTTCAGCCCCAGCTGAGCCACTGGGAAGTGAATTAGTGGAGGGATGGCTATCTCGCTCTTTCTTCTTCTCTCTGTGCCTCTCAAATAAACAAAAATTAGAGAAAATTAGGTTGGCTTTGTGCCATAGCTGGTTAAACTACTGCCCATGACAGGGGCAGCCCATTTAAGCACTAGTTTGAATCCTGGCTGGTCCACTTAAATCAACCTCCCTGCTAATGTGCCTAAGAAAACAGTAGAAGAAGACACAAGTACTTGGGCTATGCCACACACACAGGAGACTTGTATCAAGTTTCAAGCCTCTGGCTTCAGCCTGATTCAGCCCTGGACATAGCACCCATCTTGGAAGTGAACCAATGGATGGAAGATTCTTTGTCTGTCTCTACTTCTCTCTCCTCTCTCTCTCTCTCTCTCTCTCTCTGTAACTCTGCCTTTCAATTAAATAAAATAAATCTTTACAAAATATAGAAAATAAATTGCAAAAGCAGAAAAATAATTAAAGTGCAAAGAAAGTGTAAACTTTATATATTTGCATTGTTGTGATACATTCACTCATAGTTAGAATGACAATTACAGGGAGGGAACATTAGTCTAGCAGCTAATAGTTCTATATCCACAGCAGAGCATCAGGTTCAATTCTTGATTCCTGCTAACACAGACCCTGAAAGGCAGTGGTGATGACTCATAAATTGGGCTCCTGACAACTACATGGGAGAACTGGATTGAGATCCTAGTCCACCTGGGGCCACTATGAGCAACTGAGGAATGGACGGTAGATAGGACCTCTATGTTTGTCTATTTGTCTCTCTGTCTCTCCACCTCTTGAATTAAAAACAACAAAGGATTTCAGTTATAGCTAACATCTCTAAACACATGTTCTCTTCTTTAAGAGGGTGGGGGTTATGATGCTTACCTAATGATCCTCTGTTACTAAATGAGTTTGTAAAATTAAATCCCTAACAAATGTCAAGTTGTTTTTAAGTATTATCATTATAACTTCCATGTTTTTTATAGATGTATACTGTAATTTCTTGTTGTAACATCTCAGTTTAGGGGCCGGTGTTTCAAACTCTGTGGAAGTTAAGCTGCTGTTTGGGACACCTGCATCCTCTATCAGAGTGCCTGAGTCCCAGTCCCAGCTCAACTTCCTTGCCAGTGTGCACCCAGGCACAGCAAGTGATGGTTCAAGTAGCTGGGTTTCTGCCACACATATGGGAAGCTGGATTAAGTTCCAGGCTCTTGACTTTGGCCTGGTCCATTCCCAGCTGTTGTGGGTATCTGAGGAATGAAACAGCAGTTGGAAGATCTCACTGTCTGTCTCTTTGCCCTTCAAATAAATGAAAATAAATAAAAACTTAATTGTAAAAAAGAAACAAGCAGAAGCTCTCAGTTTAAAACATGGCATGCCACAGGAAATAGCATGTTGCTTTCTTCTATGCTTGGTTAATAGTGCATTGTCCTCTCCATGATGATGCTCTGAGCTGCCCAGTCCTTTCTGCATCTGAAACCTGCCTCACTGTATTATATTGCTTCTTCAGGCACCTTTCTTGCCTGATAAACAGAAAGTTCTTAGAGAACAGGGACTATCTTTTGCATCACGATATTCCACATGTGACTAGCACAGTAAAAGTCTAATAACTACTTGCAGAGTGAACAAAGAGCCAAAGTTGAAGTTTTTCCACATTTCATGATACTTTATTTTCAGTATTGAGAATTATTACTTAAAAACATTACCCTGAGGCAGTGCTGTGGCATAGCCGGTAAAGCCGCCACCTGCAGTGCCTGCATCACATATGGACGCCGGTTCCAGTTCCGGCTGTTCCACTTCTGATCCAGCTCTCTACTGTGGCCTGGGAATGCAGTAGAAGATGGCCCAAGTCCTTGGGCCCCTGCACCTGCATGGGAGACCCATAAGAAGCTCCCAGCTTCTGGCTTCGGATTGAACCAGCTCCGGTCATTGCGGCCATCTGGGGAGTGAACCAGCTGATGGAAGACCTCCCTCTCTCTCGCTCTCGCTCTCGCTCTCTGCCTCTCCTTTCTCTGTGTAACTCTGACTTTCAAATAAATAAATAAATCTTTTTAAAAATTAGATTTCAAATAAATAGGTAAATCTTTAAAAAAAAAAAAAAGGTCACTAAAGAGACAAAGAATGATCTTCCATCCACTGGATCACTCTCCAAATGCCTGCAAAATCCACAGCTGACTTAGTCTGAACCCAGAAGCCTGGTACTCAATCCAAGTCTCCTACATGGATGGCAGGAACTGAAGAACTTGCACCATCACTGCTGCTTCCCAGGAAATGCATTAGAAGGAAGCTGGATAGTAAGCAAAGTAGCCAGGACTTGAAAAAGGTGCTTCCATATGGGATGCTGGCATCCCAAGTAGTGACTTAATCACTGTGCCAAATGCATGTTCCCACAACTTCTTTTAATCACTAGTCTATTCACACAGAACAGAATAAAACACTAAGAAAAACAAATACACAAAAAAATCAGTTAAACCAGGTCAAATGATTCATTAAATCTAAAAAAAAAAAATCCAAATTCTCTATGTACTCTTAATTGGAGCAGATGTTTTCGTTCTCATTTTTGCCCAATTGCCATACCTGATTTAATGTTCTTTATATAGATGTATCTTGCTCTGAATATCACCAAGCATATATTTAAAGCAAAACAATTTTAATCAAATTCACATGCAGATTATATGGGCTCCAGCCAATTCCTCTTATCATAACCAACCAGAACTGTGGTACTGCCATGCTTTATAGAGTTTAGGATAATTTTCTTTGATGCACCTTTATATCATTATAAAATGATAAGACCTGTTTTAAAATACTTTTATAAAACCAATTCCCTCTCCTGTCTTGTTAACTCTTGAAAGTACTAGACAGTAAAATTTTTGGCTTTGAATTTTCTTTATATAGGAAATTGGAGAAAACATTATTAGATTTCACCTGTTTCTAGGTAGTTTTATTTCTTATGTTAAACAAGCACTACTAAGGATATATATCTATGGTTATCTTTCAAAATGCCTCATAGAAATGGTAAAATCAAAATTTGCAAGGACAATAATGTACAAAAACAATAAATTCTATAATAAAATTGAAAATCCCCCCTTTTTTTACTTTATAATTCATCCTAAAAATTTTTAGTATATAAGGATAGACAATTTGTATAAGTGTTTCACACATTCATAAAAGCATATAAACTTAATCATGTAATATAGAGAATAGAAACAATAATACAAACACCCACAAATCCGTTAGTTTAAGAAATAAAATGGCCGGCGTCATGGCTCAACAGGCTAATCCTCTGCCTTGCAGCGCCGGCACACAGGGTTCTAGTCCCGGTCGGGGCGCCGGATTCTGTCTCGGTTGCCCCTCTTCCAGGCCAGCTCTCTGCTATAGCCCAGGAGTGCAGTGGAGGATGCCCCAAGTGCTTGCGCCCTGCACCCCATGGGAGACCAGGAGAAGCACCTGGCTCCTGCCATCGGATCAGCATGGTGCGCTGGCCGCAGCGCTCCAGCCGTGGCGGCCATTGGAGGGTGAACCAACAGCAAAGGAAGACCTTTCTCTCTGTCTCTCTCTTTCTCACTGTCCACTCTGTCTGTAAAAAAAAAAAAAAAAAAGGAATAAAACATAACTAGTACCTTAGCAACCTTTTTTATGCCCCTCACAGTTTAAAAATCTTTCTCTTATCCCAAGATAAGTGAAATTGCTATGCTGTCTTACATTCATTATTCCTTTCATTTTCCTTATACATTGTCTCACCTAGCCCTAAATAATTTGTTACATATTATTTAGTCTTGAAAACCTGAGTTTAGGGGCCGGCATTGTAGCATAGCAGGTTAAGCCTCCACCTATTCCCATATGAGCGCTAGTTCCAATCCTGGCTGCTCCACTTCTGATCCTGCTCCTTGCTAATGTGCCTGGGAAAGCAACAGAAGATGGCCCAAGTGCTTGGGCCCCTGCACTCACATGGGAGACCCAGAAGAAGCAGGGTTCCTGGCTTCAGATTGGCCCAGCTCTGGCCATTGCAGCCATTTGGGGAGTGAACCAGCAGATTGGAAGATCGATCTCTCTCTCTTTCTCTCTGTCTCTGTCTCTCCTTCACTCTATGTAACTGTTTTCTGTTTGGGAGTGAACTTCCAGATGGAAGATTTCTCTCCTCTCTCTCTCTCTCTCTCTCTCTGTATCTCTCTCTCTCTCTCTCTCTCTCTCTTCATTTGTCTGTCTCTTTCTGTCTCCCTGCCTTTGAAATAGATGATATTAAAAAGAGAAGTCAGGGGCAGGTATTGTTCTAGTCCTGGCTGCTCCTCTTCCAATCCAGTTCTCTGCTATGGCCTGGGAAAGCAGTAGAAGATGGCACAAGTCCTTGGGCCCCTACACCCACTTGGAGACCTGGAAGAAGCTCCTTGCTCCTGGCTTTGGATCGGCGCAGCTTCGGCTGTGTGGTCATCTGGGGGAGTGAACCATCGGATGGAAAACCTCTCTCTCTGTCCCTACCTCTCTGTGTAACTCTGTCTTTCAAACAATTTAAATTAATCTTAAAAAAATAAATAAATAAAAAGAGAGGTCAGGGGCCGGCACTGTGGCGTAGCAGGTAAAGCCACCACCTGTTGTGCCGGCATCCCTTATGGTCGCTAGTTCAGGTCCCGGCTGCTCCACTTTCAAACCAGCTCTTTGCTATGCCCTGGGAAAGCAGTAGAAGAAGGCCCATGTCCTTGGGCACCTGCACCCACATGGAAGACCCTGGCTTCGGATCCGGGCAGCTCTGGCCGTTGCAGCCAATTAGGGAGTGAACCAGTGGATGGCAGACTTTCTCTCTCTCTCTCTCTCTCTCTCTCTTTCTCTCTCTCTCTCTCTGTGTGTGTAACTCTAACTTTCAAATAAATAATAAATAAATATTTTACAAAAAAAAGAGGTCAGTGAATGAAGTCATGAATCAACAGAATGCATCAGTAAGGGTAGTGATTTGAATCAACTCAGCGGACACTGAGACAATGCAAAGAAGGGAAATTTACAAAGGATCACTACATAATGTCATCAATACTGCTAAAACATACAGGATTTTATATATAAACATATATATGTAAAATTCTATGAAATATAAATGCTGTTATGTTTTCATTATTTATTTTAGAAAATCAGAAATAGTTTCTGGAAATTAACAATATGAGAACAAAAATGAAAAACTCAATGCAGAAGCTGAAAGATAAAGTTGAAGATCTGGCACTGTGCTGTAGCAGGTGGAACTGCCGCCACCTGCAGTGCCAGCATCCCATAAGGACACTAATTTGAGTCCCGGTATTCCACTTCCAATCCAGCTCTCTTCTATGGCCTGGGAAAGCAGTGGAAGATGGCCCAAGTCCTTGGGCCCCTGCACCCACATCCTTGGGAGACCCCAAAGAAGCTCCTGGCTTCTGGCTCCAGATTTGCGCAGCTCTGGCCATTGCAGCCATCTGGGGAATGAACTGCCAGATGGAAGACCTCTCTCTCTCTCTCTGCCTCTGCCTCTCTGTAACTCTGCCTTTCAAATAAATAAATAAATAAATCTTAAAAAAAAAAAAAAGATAAAGTTGAAGAAGTATTCTGGAAAATAGAGAAAAAAATCAAGAAATATCACTATTAGAGAAAAGAAAAGAAAATTAGATCAGTCTTGGAGACACAATAGGGATATAGGGAAAAAGGAAGGGAAGAAATTATCAATGAAATAATTCAGGAACATTTTTCAGAAGAGAAGGACACATTGTGCCAGATTTAAGATCCCAACTTGGGGCCGGCGCCATGGCTTAACAGGCTAATCTTCCGCCTTGCGGCGCCGGCACACAAGGTTCTAGTCCCGTTCGGGGCACCGATCCTGTCCCGGTTGCCCCTCTTCCAGGCCAGCTCTCTGCTATGGCCCGGGAAGGCAGTGGAGGATGGCCCAAGTGCTTGGGCCCTGCACCCGCAAGGGAGACCAGGAGAAGCACCTGGCTCCTGCCTTCGGATCAGCGAGATGCGCTGGCCGCAGCGGCCATTGGAGGGTGAACCAATGGCAAAAAGGAAGACCTTTCTCTCTGTCTCTCTCTCTCACTACCCCCACTCTGCCTGTCAAAAAAAAGAAAAAAAAAAAAAAAGATCCCAACTTGGAACCTAACACATACATAAATAGACTCACACTCACAAAAGCATGTCATCAAGAAATTCTAGAAAGATGAAAGTAAGGTATTACAAGTTTCTAGAAGTAAAAGAATGACTCCATTCAAAAGATGAAGGATTAAAATTGCTTCAGACATTACAATAGGAATGATTAAATTAAAAAGATGAGCAATACCTCCAAAATTCTGAGGGAATATAATTTTCAATTTAGAATTTATAGGCAGCCAAACTATCATCAGCTGTCAAAGTAAAATCAACATATATTAAGGTAAGAGAATGTAGGGGCCAGGACTGTGTCTTACTAGGTAAAGCCGTCACCTGCAGTGCTGGCATCCCATACGGGCTCTGGTACAAGTCCCGGCTGCTCCACTTCCAGCTCTCTGCTATGGCCTGGGAAAGCAGTAGATGATGGCTCAAGCACTTGGCCCCTGCACCCGCGTGGGAGACCTAGAAGAAGCTCCTGGCTCCTGGCTTCGGATCAGTTCAGCTCCAGCCATTGCAGCCATCTGGGGAGTGAACCCACAGATGGAAGACCTCTGTCTCTCTCTCTCTCTCTCTCTGCCTCTGCCTCTGCCTCTCTGTAACTCTGCCTTTCAAATAAATAAATAAAATCTACAAAAAAAAAAAAAAAAACAGCAGATTGCAAAAAAAAAAAAAGGTTTCCCCACCTTCTTCCTGAGGATGCAACTGAAGATTGTACTTCTTTTTTTTTTTTTTTTTTGACAGGCAGAGTTAGACAATGAGAGAGAGAGAGAGAGAGAGACAGACAGACAGACAGAAAGGTCTTCCTTCCGTTGGTTCACCCCAAAAAGGGCCGCTACAGCCGGCGCGCTGCGCTGATTTAAGCCAGGAGCCAGGTGCTTCCTCCTGGTCTCCCATGCGGGTGCAGGGCCCAAGCACTTGGGCCATCCTCCACTGCCTTCCCAGGCCACAGCAGAGAGCTGGACTGGAAGAGGAACAGCCGGGACAGAATCCGGCGCCCCAACAGGGACTAGAACCCGGGGTGCCGGTGCTGCAGGCGGAGGATTAGCCAAGTGAGCTGCAGTGCCGCGCCGGCCGTGGTTCTTTCTTAAAAAAACAAAAACAAAATATTTATTTTATTTATTTGAAATGCAGAGTTAGAGAGAGGAGAAACAGAGACAAATCTTCCATCTGCTGGTTTACTCCCCAGATGGCCGTAACAACTAGGGTTGGGCCAGGAGCCAGGAACTTATTCCAGGTCTCCCACCTGAGTGAAGGGGTCCAAGGACTTAGGCCATCATCTACTGCTTTCCCAGGTTCATTAGCAAGGAGCTGGATTGGAAGTGTAGCAATGGGATTCGAACTGACTCCATTATGGGATACCGGCACTACAGGCCTTGGTTTAACCTGCAGCATTGGTCCCAAATTCTGGTCCTTAAAAATAAGGGATTCTGGGCTGGTGCTGTGGCATATCCAGTAAAGCTGCCTACTGCAGTGCCAGCATCCCATGTGGGCTGTGGTTCAAGTCCTGGCTGCTTCACCTCCAATCCAGCTCTCTGCTATGGCCTAAGAAAACAGTAGAAGTCTGTTTCGGTCAGTTGGGGAGTGAAGCAGCGGATGGACGACCTCTCACTCTCTCTGCCTCTCCTTCTCTCTCTGTGTAACTTTGACTTTCAAATAAGTAAATAGATAAATAAGGGATTCTAACACAGTGGAGAGGTGAAGTGAGTCCCTAGGTGAAAGGAGACATCATAATGATAGCTGTATTAAGAGTGCAACCAGTCCAATTTTGATAAGATTTTTAAAAAACCCTCTGGGAGAGATGGTTTCAAGATAAGTGAGACTGAATGCTATCTATGAATGAACTTCTTGAGAGGAAATTTAAATAATTAATGGATAATTTTTATCTGATTATTGATAAGTAGACCATTAAGCTATTTTTAAAGATTATTGAAAATTCTAAGAAAAATGAAGAATAATTCCAGAAAATTATTCTTCATTTATTTTATGGCTCAGCTCTAAATATATGAATATATACAAAATATTGAGGTAACCTAAATTACCATGTGAGTAAAGTGAAGGAAGAGTAGTAACAAGTGTGCATGTGTAGAGGAAGAAGTAAAGGGGAGAGAGCTAAATCTTTATCTTCCATACTGGAAAGTGAATAGATAGTGCTCATGTATTATTTAGAGACATGGAAGATGGAAAGTCCTATGAAAAAAAGCTAAAAAGTTAAAAACAATTTTCTCTGGGAAAGGGAAAATGATTGTGGCAGTGAATGGGGCATTGAAACTTTTCTAAAATACCTTGAGGGACAGTAATTCATCCCACATTGGAATATCTGGCTTTGACACAGGACTTCGGCTCCCCACTGCAGCCTCCTGCTAATGCAGATTCTGAGAGGCTATGGTAATGACTCAAATAATTGGGATCCTGCCACTCACATGGGAGACCCGCATCACTTTCCCAGCTCCTGGCTCTGGTCCTGATCCAGCCCCAGGCATTGCAGGCATTTGGAGAACACTCACCGACAGACTCACCATCTCTGCCTCTCAGATAAAAAAACAAACAAACAAACAAACAAAAAAAACCCAACCTTTTAAAAATCGAAAATAAAATCCTTGAAAGCTAATCGATTCTTTATTTATAATTTTTGACAAAAACTAAAGATAAAAAGAGATTAGGGCTGGCATTTAGGCTCAGTGTGGTTAAGCCATCACTTGGAACACTGGCAGCCCATATCCAAGCACCAGTTGGAGTACGGGATATTCTGCTTCTGATCCAGCTCCCTGCAGGTCCTGGGCAGGCAGTGCAAAGTGCTACAAATGCTTGGGTCTCTGCCACCTATGTGGGAGACCAGAATGGAGTCCTGGGCTCCTGGCTTCAGACTGGCCCAGGCCTGGACCAACCCTCACTGTTGTGGCCATTTGGGAAGTGAACCAGCATAACAAAGCTCTCTCCCTTACCCCGTCCCTTGCTGTTCAAAGAAATAAATAAATCTTAAAAAAAAAAAAAAAAAAAAGAAAAGTTTAATTTTTTTCTGAAGAAAGGAAGACTATCTTGCTTGCTTTGTGAAAGTGCATTATCCCAGGACTGAGAGTGTGCAATCTGGTAGTAGTAGTGGTGACAGAGAGGTGAACAACTACAGAAGGTCAATAGACAAGCTTCAGTTAGCGAATCTACATTCCTATTTCAGGTCCTCACTATCATATCATATTTTCATATTTTTATTGCTGTTGCTGTTGTTTTTTTCATTTGTTTTTGTAAGAAATCTTGCTGTTTTGCCCAAGGCATGGTGAAATGGCTCTTCACAGGGTGCAACCCCACTATTGATCAGCATGAGTGTTTTAACCAACTCTCTTCCAAACCTGGGCTGGTTCACCTCTCCTTAGGCAACCTGCTCCCAGAAAGTCACCATACTGAGGCCAAATTTAACGTGGACCTGTGATTGTCAGAGCGCACTAACGGCCAGAATTCCTGGGTTTCAGCCATCTTCTTGCCTCTGCCTTTGGAGTAGCTGGCAGTACCAGGGCAGACCACCAGGCCATCTTCATTTTTCTGCTTTTAAGGTAACTTCTTTTATCATCCTCTTTAGGCAACTCACCATCTAACTCTTATGCCCATTCCAAATTAATTAGGCAACTGATTGTTCTAAGATGCTGTCATAGTTACATGAACTTTAGAATCAGAAAGACCTACTTTGAATTCTGACTTGATTCTTTACTTTGTATGTGGTTTTGGGTTAATTAGTTAGCATCTCTGAGTTTTAGTTTTCTACTCATAAAACATAGAATGATAATGTCCACCTCTAAGGGCTAATGACAGAATTAAGTGGAGCAACACACAGACATGTAATGCTGCTGAGTACCCAATGTCTGGAGTGTAATAAGTGCTCAATTATAAGTATTAAACTTTGGAAGCATTTTACTGACTGAATTAGTATTTAAGTATGACATGCATTAGTTTGAAATAGTTATGGATTCTTTGTTCCCTTTTAAACTGCTGGTCCTAATTCATTGTTGGATGAAGAAATCAATTCACTGGCTCACTTCCAACATTTTAAAGCCTAAAATAAAGTAGTAAGAATAGATCTGAGTATTTTGCACTAATAAGCATTTATTTAAATGTTTGAGAGATATCGGCACAAGGTCTGTTTGATGGGTAGTGGCAGTTTTCTTCTCTTAAATAAAAGCAAAGTTATAGGAAGATAGATTAAATACATTAAAAATGCTTGTATATATGTTGGATCCGGCACTGTGGCACAGCAGGTTAATGCCCTGTCCTGAAGTGCCAGCATCTCATGTGGGTTCCAGTTCAATACTTGGCTGCTCCACTTCCGGTCCAGCTCTCTGCTATGGCCTGGGAAAGCAGTAGAAGATGGCCCAAGTCCTGCACTCTCGTGGGAGACCCAGAGGAAGCTCCTGGCTCCTGGCTTCGAATCGGCACAGCTCCAGCCATTGAAGCCAGTTGGGGAATGAACCATTAGATAGAAGACCTCTCTCTCTCTCTCTCTCTCTCTGCCTCTCCTCTTTCTGTGTGTAACTCTTTCAAATAAACAAATAAATAAATCTTTTTTTAAAAAAAGAGTGCTTGTATGTGTTTTCCAAAGTATTTGCTGCTGTGATAAATTATGATGCTCGCTAAAGTTTAAAGTCAAATCCATGTATATAATAAGATAACTTCTAATTTTCAATGTTTTCAAGACAAAGTCCAGTAAAGGACTTTTGGGACTCCATGGCATCCAAGTTCATCTTTTATGTTTAAAGGTAAAATTCCGAAGCCTTATAAGACCTATTTAGTTCATAAAAATCTTTGCTAAAAATTTCATACTTTAAAAGAAACAGATACATACTCATCACAGAGACTTTGGTTTCTAAATATAGTTCCCAGTAAAAAGAATCAGGACTCTTGGGAGAACTGGCTGACTCCATGCAAGGGGAAGGAGAATACAAGATGAAGCTGAAACCTGTAGTGCCAGAGAGTACATATTGCTGAAATACTGATGGCTATGCTAAAAGAACCACCAAGCCAGTTTGACGAAGTTCCTGATAACTAAATTTGGGACAAATTTTGAATCAAAAATACATATATATTTAGAGAAATATAAGGAGTTTTCACAAAGTTCATAGAAAATGTATTTTATGAAAAGACTGCATGAATTTCAAAAATTTTTGCACCACAATGTCTTTTTTTTTTAAAGAGACATTTATTTATTTTTCGTTATTTGAAAAGTAGAGAGAGAGAGGTCCTCCATCTGCTGGTTTAAGAGATCTTCCATCTGCTGGTTTAGTCCCCCAAATGCCCTGAACAGCTGGAACTGGGTCAGACTGAAGCCGGGAGCCAGGAACTCCATCTGGTTCTCCCATATGGATCGCAGGAACCCAGTACTTGAGCCATCATTCCCTGCCTCTCAAGATATGCATTAGCAGGACGTTGAATAGAAGTGAAAGCAAGACTCAGCCCAGGGACTCTGATACGGGATACAGGCGTTCCAAACAGTGGTTCAACCTTTAGTGTCACAATGCCCACTCCTGAATGTATCTTTAAATTTCGTTTTTCCACAAACATGTTGAAGTACCCTTGTAAGTTATTCTATGTCTGGTGCAGGGAAAATATAAAATGAACCAGTCTTATAGAGACAGAAAGCAAGGAAACAAAAAAACTAAAAGTGTGGGAGTATATCAAAGGACATGGGAGCCAACCTGAGAGAGCTCCCAATGGTCAAAGCTAGAATAATTGAACAAAACAATTACATGGTATTAGATTGTACCTAAGAAGTGAAATAAAGAATCATGAGGCCTTATTAACATAAATAACATTTAAATAGATAAATAAATGGGAACAAAGAGACAAATTTTTCCTCACTGAAAAATTTCAAATAATATACTTAGATCCTGTTTCTTCTTGAGGTGGGATGTAATTACTTTCAAAACCCTCAACATTCTAAAGCAGAAAAGACTGAAAATTGTTAGGGACCAGAGCAGATAGGAAAGACGGGACTACTATATGCAATTTGGTATCCAGGTTTGGATCTTGAGACGATAAAAAATTATAAATGGAAAAACTGATGAAATTTTAATAAAGTCTAGAATTTAGTTGACGGAACGAAACCACCGTTTGTTTCTTGGTGCTGACAAGTGTACCATTGTAATGAAAGATGCTAACCTTAGAGGCAATATGTTTAAGGGTACATGGGAACTCTCTGTAAGTACCCTAGCAACTTTCCTGTGCATTTTAAATTACTCCAAGGCAAATTTATTTTAAAAATAAGCAAATATTATTGAATAGTAACAGTACTAGTAAAGAACCAAAAGCTAAGAACTCTAGAATAAGGTGGACTATGATTTTTCCATGTAAATACTAAAAAATATTCAGAGAATGTGAAGGTGTGTACACACTTGGGAAGTTTATCACAGCTTCTAGATTATAAGAATTTAAGGTCATCTATTTTCAGTCCTTCATGCCCAGAGAAGTTGAGAATTTTCCTTAGGTAGCCTGGCCACGTAAATCAGGTGAACAGTATGTGTTTTTTTGATCATCTTCAAGTTCTAAAGTTTGATAAAAATTATATACTTTCTTGAATGAGCTTCTGGTCTTGTAAGAGCCACAGCTGGTTTTTTTTTTTGTTTTTGTTTGTTTGTTTGTTTTCTACCTTTAATGAGTCTCCATTATCTTTAGGATAGAATTTAAACGCCTTGGTTGTTTCCCAGGTGTCTTTAGGCCACACTCATTTCTTGCCATATGTCCTCTTTTCCATGTGATCCAGTCATTCTTTAAAAATTTTTTATTAATTTTTTGAAATTTTATTTGAAAGGGTGAGAGAAAGAGAGAGAGAGAGAGATCACTCTCCAAAGGCCTACCATAGCCAGGGCTGGATCAGACCAAAGCCAAGAGTTGGGAACTCAAGCCAGTTCTCTCACATGTGTGGTAGAGATTCCCAAGCACTTGAGGCATCATCTACTGTTTCCTGGCATGTACATTAACAGGAAGTTAGACTGCATGCAGAGTTACCAGGGCGTGAGCAAGGCACTGCACAGTGGGATCCCAAGGAGTATCTTAACCATGGGACCAAAACCCTGCCCCAGGGCTCCAGTCATTCTGATCCTTAGGAGGCCTTCACACAATCTTTTTTTCTCTGACTAGAATATTGTTTCTATTTAACTACTGTCTTCAGTCCACTTGACAAAGTCTGAAATCGTCTTTCTAAAGTTCAGCATAAGGCACTACCCAGAGAAGTGAATGACCAGACTAAGGTAACCATAATACCTTTGGGTCTTGTAGAAAGGGAATTCTCTTGCCTTCTGGTCAAATGTGCTTTAACAGTTCCCTTTCTTCTTAAATTATAAGTGGAACTCTGAATAAATAGGAGAATAAAGCAACATTCCAATCACCCTTACAAATTAAACTCTTTTCACTTAAGTTCTTGTCTTACTATTGTTTATTTTCATAAATATAATTTTATAGTAAAGCAAAGGCCAACTTTTATATTCTGCTTTATTTTTTTCTCATACATTAAGAATGTTTCTTGAGGCAGGTGCTGTGGTGTAGCAGGTAAAGCCACTGCCTGCAGTACCAGCATCCCATATGGGTGCCGGTTTGAGTCCTGGCTGCTCCACTTCCGACCAGCTCTCTGCTATGGCCTGGGAAAGCAGTGGAAGATGGCCCAATTTCTTGGGTCCCTGCATCCATGTGGGAGACCTGGAAGAAGCTCCTGGCTCCTGGCTTCAGATCAGCACAACTCCAGCCACTGCAGCCATCTATGGAATGAACCAGCAGATGGAAGACTTCTTTCTCTCTCTCTCTCTCTCTCTCTCTCTCTCTGCAACTCTGCCTTTCAAATAAATAAATATTTTTTAAAAGAACTACATCCTTAAGAAAAAAAGAATTTTCTTGTTACATAGATTTTTTTCTTTTTGGTTTTCATTTCTCATGTGTGCATTCACCCATATTTATTTAGTGCCTACAATGTATTAAGTACTGGGCAAGATAATGTGTTCTAGGGGCTGGTGCTGTGACATAGTGTGTAAAGCCACCACCTATGGGCGCCAGTCAAGTCCCGGATGCTCCACTCCTAATCCAGCTCCCTGCTAATGGTCTGGGAAAAGCAGCAGAAGATGGCCCAAGTGCTTTGCTCTTGCACCCATGTGGAAGACCTGAAATAAGCTCCTGGCTCCTGGCTTCTGATCAGCCCAGTCCTGGCCATTGCAGCCATTTGGGGAGTGAACCAGCAGAAGGAAGATCTCTCTGTGTCTCTCCATCTCTCTTTCTATAACTCTGCCTTTCAAATAGGTAAATCTTAAAAAACAAAAAGAAGTAGCCAATGATTGTATCTCACATGCACATGGCTGGGGCAGATATGTATAAACCAACCAATCTCTCATGCTCCTTTCAACTAGGAAAAAAAAGGTAATGTATTCTACAAAAGCAGAAATAAATAGTTGCTTTAGGGAGTGTATGTCTAGTCTAAATCAGTCATGTATTTTTCTCTCCATGTTTTATTTATATTATTATTAAATACAGTCTATATTAATAAGATAATGTATTCTCTCTCTTTTTCCAAATAGTACCATCTAAAATTACATTTGCTCTTATATTACTTTCTCTTCTCATAAACTTTACCCAGGAAATCTCAGCAACTTTCTTGATTTTTTTCCCCCATTTTATTTGAAAGGCAAAGAGACAGAGAAAGACAGAGACAGATTTTCCATGTGCTGGTTCCCTACTCAAATGCCTGTAACAGCTAGAAATGGACCAGGCTAAAGTTAGGAACTGCAAACTCAATACAGGTCTCTCACAAGGTAACAGGGACCCAACTATTTGAACCATCTCCTGCTAAGTCCTAGGATGCACATTAGAGGAAGCTAGAATCTGAAGTGGAGCCAACACTCAAATCCAAGCACTCCCATAAGGGATAAGGACAAACCAAGCAGCATGTTAACTACTACACTAAATGCCTGCCCTATATTTCCTATCTTAAATGCTAAATATTCATCAGTGTAAATTTGATCTCTATTTTAATCTTTTTGAATCTTCACTGAATGTTTTGAAGACACTTCAAATACAGTATTTCCCAATACTGTATTTTCTACTTCTTGTTCCCCTCTAGAGGTAAAGACATCTTCCTCTATATTCTATATTAATTAATGGCATCATTATGTACCCAAGTGAACAAGTAAAAATTTATCCTTGAATCTCTCATTTTTAAAATCACATCTCTAGCCCCCATTGTTTCCACATTTTAAACATCTCAATTTCATCTTATTGACACTCTAATTGTTTTCATTCAGTTTCTGCTTTATGCTTGCAATAGACTTTTTTTTAAAAAAAAAAGATTTATTTACTTTATTTGAAAGGCAGAGTTACAGAGAACAGAGGCAGAGAGAAAAGAGGTCTTCCATCCACTGGTTCACTCTCCAGGTGGCTGCAATGGCTGGAGCTGCACCAATCCGAAGCCAGGAGCTTCTTCTAGGTCTCCCATGTGGATGCAGGGGCTAAGGACTTGGGCCATCTTCTACTGCTTTCCCAGGCCATAGCAGAGAGCTGGATCGGAAGATGAGCAGCTGAGACTCAAACCGGGCACCCATATGGGATGCTGGCACTACAGGCTAAGGCTTTAACCTACCTGCACCACAACGCCATAAATTGGTTATTTTAAAGTTACTTTCCTTAAGGTGGGAACATGGGTACATAACAATAGAAAAATAAGGGATTCATTAACATCAAAATCACTGTAAGTTGCTTTTTGTAAGGATTGAAGGCTATCAAATTAAAGCAGAGGGAATTTCATTATCATGATTTTTGGTTTGTTTGGGAAATTTGGTTATCATTGTCCTGACTGGATCAGATAACAATTTAATTTTGGTTTGGTGATTTGGAAATTTAGCTTGGGTGTCTCCATTTTGATTTTTAGTGAGATCAGTTGGTGCCCAGTATAGAAGCTTAGTCAAAAACAATGAACTATAATTTTTATTTAACAAATGTTTTACAGTGTTTAATTGTATTTTCAAAGAATACTTTCCTGTTTATAGGTATAAAACTAGAATTTATAAGTTAAAAAATTTTTCAATACAGAAAAATTAGAAAAGCACAAGGAGAAAAATTCACAAAGCCACTGCCTTAAAAGAACCACTACTGGGGGGCTGGCATTGTGGTGCAGAAGGGAACATGTTATGGTGCAATGGCTTAAGCTACTGGCTTCCCATATGAGCACTTCCCATATGAGCAGCTCCCCAGCATATGGAAGATTTCTCTCTTCCTCTCTCTCTGTCACCATGCTATTCTAGTAAATAAATCTTAAAAAAAAAAAAAAAAAAAAAAAAAAAAAAAAAAAAGGAAAGGAAAGGAAAGCAAAGGAAGTCACAAAACAGTGTGCATAGTCACATTAAAATTATTGTCTGTATGGGTGGGCATTCTACCACTTAGAATTTGAGTGATCTTAGATGAGTTATTGGCTGCTACAAAGCTCAGTAGGTTAATGGAAATCTTGAAGTACACCTAGCAGGAATAGTAAATGTTGCCTGAGGTCCAAATTCAAATGTTTTCAGTTTGCAAAGCCTGAAGAGGACCAATCCTTATTCTTTAGAGTTCAGACAATGTAGAATGCTTTGGCCTGTGTTCAAATGGAACTTTCATAGTTCTACCCAAACTACTCACATTGACAAACAAAGGAATGAACCAAAAGGCAAACAATGCATGAGATGCCAAAACAGTAAGAAGAAAGAAATTAGCCCATAAAGCAAATAAAGCCCTTCATAAACAGCTGGTGGGAATGTAAATCATGCAGCCAGTTTGGAAGAGTCTGGCAATGCCTCAACAGCTTAAATGTGGTCTTACCATAATGAGTCAGGTTTTCCATTTCTAAGTATATGATAGTTCCATTTCCAAGAGACATGAAACGTATATGTCTATAGAGAAGCCTGGACAAGAATCTTTGTAACACTGTTATTTCTAATGGTCAAGGAGTGGAACAGACCCTGATGTCTATCAATTGATGAATGAATAAAATGTGGTGTATCTTTACAAAGTATAAATGACAAAAAGGAATAAATAATAATATATGCTACATGAACTTTACAAAATTTTACTTATTTATTTGAAAGAGTAACAGAGAGAGAAGGAGAAACAGAGATCTTCCATCCACTGGTTTACTCCCCAAGTGGCCACATTGTAAGGCCGCTACAAAACACACAAAACACGGGAGTAAAGGAAAGGGTTTATTGGGGGAAACCCGACAGACTGGAGGGAAGGGACAAAGAAGGAAAAGAGGGAGAAGGAGAGCATAAGAGAGATCCAGAAAGAGATCAAGAGACACACAGAGAGAGACAGAGATCAGGAGACGGAGAGAAAGAGAGAGAGCCACATGTTCAGGAAAAGGTCCTTTTTAAAACTTTGCTGGGGAGTGGGCAGGGAAGTAGGAGCAGCAAATCCCATTAGGATGGTGATGGGGCTGACACCAGTGCTTGGGCCATGTGGCCACCTGGCTTCCAGCAATGACAACAGGGGCTAGAGTCTAGGATGGCGTCAGGGTGTAGATCACACCATAGATAAGAATGCACCATTTTACTAACACACGGTACACTTTAAGTGAGAGAATTATAACACGAAAATTGTTTAAACAGATCAAAGTAGAATGTTACAATCCTGAAGGATCATGAGATGACATACACTTTGTTGGTCGAAGCCCTTAAATGTATGATTCATTTAGTTTGATGGGCATTTAGTTTATTTACATTTTTGCCTACTTAACATTTTTTTAAAGTTTTGTTTATTTATTTTGAAAGGCAGAGGAATAGAGATTCAGAGAGCGAGATCTTTCATCTGCTGGTTTGCTCCCCAAATGGCTACAGCCGTGGGGATCAGTACAGGTGGAAGTCAAGAGACTGGGACTCCATGCTGGCCTTCCATGTGATTGGCAGGGGCCCAGGTATTGGCGCCATTTTCTGCTGCTCTCCCAGAGGCATTAGCAGAGAGTTGGATTTGAAGCAGAGCAGCAGGGACTGGAACCAGGCCCCAGCTTCACCAGCTGTACCATAGTGCCTGCCCTAACCTGAGCAACGTTTTAAAAAAGGAACATCACGTGCATAGGGATATTGAGCCCTTTTGCAGCCACCCTCCCACTCCAGCTTCCTTCCTGAACCTTTGGAGATGTTGAAGTGCTCATCAAATGTCCTATACATTTGTGTGTGTAGTGAGGGATTCCAAAAGCTGGAACACTGGGCATTTCATCCAGAGCAGAGCGCCAGCAAAGCATCTTGTACCAACACATACACAAAAGAGCCTCTATTAGTATTATTTCCAGAGGCCTTGCTTTGGGGGAATAAAAAAGTTTGAATAGTAAGTGGTGGAAACACTCGAGTATCTCTAGTATAATGCTTACAGAAGCAGGGTAGGTTCTGGTAGAAAAGCCACACGAAATAATTCTGCTTTGATCCTGTGAAACCGCGCACGGGTTGCAGCAGGGGAAAGCGTAGTTTCCCGCTCTTCTAAGTTTCCCTGACTACCTCTAATAATGGCTATTAACCTCAACTCGGCTCCAGCTGTGAATACAGCCACGTTGCAAGGAAAACACTTTTAAGCAGCTGAAGTGGTAACAGGTGGGGACCGTGCTTGGTCAAACTGAGGGGGTGTGGAATTTGAGCGAAGAAAAGTCAGATTTAACAACAACAACAAAAAGCTCGAAAGAATTTACAGCCCAATAATAGGCACTTTTTTAGGTCCCCTTCTCCCCTCAAGAAATTGTGCCAGTGGGCAATGGGAGCCCCGAAAGCTGCTCTTCGCTAGCTGGGTTGCCAGTACTTGGAGAAGTTTAAGCGCCGCGTGCGTGCGGTGCTCGCGTCCCGGCAGCCGGAGCCCGGCCAGCTGCGAGCGCCGCGGGGTGGGGCCGCAGGCGCAGGTCAGCAAAGGTCGGCCGATTGTGTCGGGAGGCGAGCCGGGCGTAGGCGGCGGCGGGCGGAGCCCAGGGCGCGTGATGTAAGGAGCGGAGGGATCCCACCTGGAGAGTCGGGGCGGCCCGCTGAGACCCCAGGGGTGTGGGGCGGGGGATCCCAATCCCCGCCCTGTTTTCCCCACCCCTCCCCCCGCCTCCTTCTCGCCCCTCCCCCCTCCTCCCCTCTGGTTGGAAAGTTTCTAGAATCTCTTCCCAGCGGCCTTTGCGGTTCCAACATGGCGGAGCTGACGGTGGAGGTTCGCGGCTCCAACGGGGCTTTCTACAAGGTACTGACCCTTTCGCCGCTTTGTCGGGTTTTCCGGGGGCCGGAGCGGGCTTGGGGGAGGGTTGGTGATCCCTGAGAATGCGGTTTGGGGTCGAAGAGGGCGGCCAAGCCAAAGCCAGCGGCTGCTGGGTTCCTCGCTTCTGCTCCCTCCACCCGCGGTTTAACGGTCTCGGGGGCCCGGGCTCCGTTATGTTTTGAAACAACACATCGGACGCCTCTTGCCGTTTCCTACTTAGGAGCCTTCTTGTAGGGTCTTCATGCTGTCCTTGGCTGGCCGGCGAGGACAAACCCAATGGCTGCCGGCGGCGAGGAGCTCCCTGGGAGCAGGCCCGAGCGCGGGGAGGTGGGCAGTGAGGAAGGAGGCGGTGGGATTGTGTGGTCACACCCGCTCCCCCGCCCCTCGGACTGGGCCGAGCGGGAGCTCCTCTGCCCGCTCCTCCGGACCCCTCCCCACCTCCTGAGGGGGTGCGTCGCGGAATCCTAGGAATTCACCTTTGTATTATTAGGATTTGGGGTCCCCAGTCTGAACCGTGTCTGCGAGGGGAAGGGGTCCTGGATTGAGGGGTAAGATCGAGGAGAGAAAAGTAGGAAACCTAGAAATGTGGCGGGTTGAAATATTTTTTGCGGCCTGGAAAATTGGGCGGCGCCTTCAGTCCCTCTGTTGCCGGAGAAAAGGCGAGAGTTCGAGGCTTTAAAGTAAGCTTTAAAACGTGAGCTGAACGGGGGAGACAGGTGAGGAGGCGACTGGTTAATTTCAGTCAGTTATTGGTAAGGTGCGGCCTTTTTTTTTTTTTTTCTTCTTCCCCCCACGAGGTTCTTTTTGTTTGTTGCCTTTGGAGGAAGGAGATGCATTACTATGGAATCGGGTTGGAAAACGGGAGAGCGGTTGAGAGTGGAGGAATTTGGTCGGGGCTTCCAATGTAAAAGGTCACGAAATTAAATATAATCACAACCGTGTTTTTTTTTTTTTTTTTAATTTTCACCATTATAGCACTCCGTTTTTTTCCTCAGTTCTCTTTCTTCCAAAGTATGCCAGGAGGTTACAAGATCAATACAAAATCTCCCCAGCTGTTGTCTGTCAGTCAATCTCACTAAGCCAGCATCTCAAATGTTTGAGAGTCTTGGCTATTTTTATGAAGGGCTGCCTTGTAATAGTTGAGTATTGTGCCTACGCAGAGTGAATTCTCATAGGTCTTCATTTCGGCGAACCCTTTATCCCATAAATAATTTATTCTTACTTGGTGGTCATGATTTCCTATTTTCAGCATTTTGTTTTTCCTTTCCTGATTTACTGATTGGCTCTGTGGATTTGGCTTAGCTTGTCACGAGGTAAAAGCATAGCAGAGAATCATAAAAGACCCCCTCCCCCAACAGTCTTTAACAAGTTTTAATTTTCTTAGATGGTTCACATAAAGTAGAAACAGTGCACGTTGAAACGGAGACTTTACTATCACCTAGTAATGTAGGTGTAGTTATATTAGCATTTCAGGTTTAAAAGTTGGTATCAGAGAAGCTACCTAAGTGAAATTTGAATAGATATTTCATTGACTTCATTTCTTTCTGAAACCAAGTGGTTTCCTTTTCTGAGCAGATAGCCGATATGGTTAACTTGGGCAGAAGGTGCAGAGAATGAACTTGCCCATACTTTTCCTGTCTAGAGGAGTTTGCATCATCACCATCCCTTTCCCCAGTGGAAAAGTTTAAGATTCTCACTGTTGGGCTATGCAGTTCTTGTGTAAGAGAGGCATGTGTTTTTTCATTGCATATTGAAAAATTAAACTTTGATTTAACATTTTACCTCATGCAGGTAGCACACTTTTTTAGTATTATGTTGACAGCCTGCTGTACAAGATAGTCTTCACTTATTTTATAAGATTGTTTAGTCTTTGGTTTCTTGTGGTATTTTTTTTTTCAGTCCACTAAATCATGTCTCCATTTTGGGCCTCTGAAGTGTTGATTACTGATCCTCATCCATACACATCTTCTTCGTTCTGAGACTTCATTGCCCATTTTGCCTCACAAAGTGAGGTGTGACTTTGGCAAAAGTTGGGAAGTAGACTAGTTACATATGTGTACTGAAATGTTTGCTTTTCAGCCTTGGAAATTTCATGTTCTGCCATAAATCCACTTCTGTATATACTTTGTGGAAGTTGTAGTCTTTAGAACTCTGGAAGGATAGTGGCAAAGTGTAAAGAGTCTGGATTTGAAATAAATAGGAATTTATGTCTGCATTTAAGTTTACCACTGTCTTCCAGTGGATCCCTGAACTAGTCTAAGGCTATTTTCTTGTGTGTAAATGGCAGATTTGAAGTAGTACAGTAATTCCCAGGTTTTATTTCACAAAACTGTGCTTTTAGAAAGCAAGTTGACTTGTCACACAGCAACTGTTTTTAACCATTCGATTTTTAAAAAATTTAAGTTAATATATATACAGTAGAATAAGTTTTTTGGGAGTAAAGAGTTTTAATAAATGCTGACAGTTGTGTCACCATTATTACAATGAAGGGATAGAATAATTGTAACATCTCCCAAAGTTCTTTCATGTTGTTTTTTAGTTAACTTCCCCTCACTCTCAGTACCTAGAGTGTTTTCTGTTCTCATAGTTTTGTCTTACCTAGAATGTCATATACTATATTGAGTGTTACATACTGTACTATAAGATGTTCTGAGTCTGATTTTTTTCTGTTTAGCATAGGAGCCATTTAATTTTAGTAATTTTAAAAAAGATTTATTTGGAAGCCAGAGTTACAGAGAGGCAGAAGCAGAGAGGGCTCTTCCATCCACTGGTTCACTCCCCAGATGGCAGCAACGGCTGGAACTGTGCCGTATCCAGAGCCAGGAGCTGCTTCCTGGTCTCCCAAATGCGCACAATGACTTGGGCCATTTTCCACTGCCTTCCCAGGCCATAGCAGAGAGCTGGATAAGAACTGGAGCAGCTGGGACTCAAACCAGCATCCCAGTAATTTTTTTTTAAAGATACTTTCATTTACTTGAAAGTCAAGAGTTACACAAAGAGAAGAAGAGGTAGAGGTAGAGAGAGAGGTCTTCCATCTGCTGGTTCACTCCCCAATTGGTGGCAATGGCTGGAACTGTGCAGATCTGAATCCAGGAGCCAGGAGCTTCTTTTGGGTCTGCTACGTGGGTGCAGGGGCCCAAGGTTTTGGGCTATCTTCTACTGCTTTCCAGGCCATAGCAGAGAGATGGGTTGGAAGTGGATCAGCTGGGACTTGAACTGGCGCCCATATGGGATGCTGGCACTGAAGGCGATGGCTTTACCTGTTATGTCACAGCGCTGGCCCCAGTAATTAAAAAAAAAAAAAAAAATTAGGTTAGTGAAGCAATTTTGGAATTCTTGGGTTTTTTTTTTATTTATTTTATTTTTGTGTGTGTGTGTGTTTCACTATACAAGTAATTGACTTTCCCTCTTCCTTTCCTCTCCTGCTTTCCCCCATATTACAGACACACACTTGGCTGCTAAGTGTAGATTGATTGCCTTTGAAGAGTTTCAGAGTCAGGTATCATGCCTTGAGGCATATAGCATGTGCCTTCATCCTTTAAGGCAGTGCTTTGCTGACTTTGATTAAATGAACTGAAATTTTATTTTGCAAATTAATTTGAATGTGAAGATCTGAATATTTTACCTAATATTACTGTAGCCTTTGTTTTTCAAAGGCTATGTGTTTGAAAAGTAGAATGACAGGGAGAGGAAGAGATCTTCATCCTCTGGTTCACTCCCCAGATTGCCACTGTGGCCAGGCCTGGGCCTGGCTGAAACCAGGAGCCAGGAGCTTCTGGGTCTCCCTTGTGGGTGCAGGGACCAGAAGACTTCTGCCATCTTCTTTTGCTTTCCAAGGCACATTAGCAGGGAGCTGGATCAAAAGTGGAGCAGCCCATATGGAATGCTAGTGCTGCAGACAGTGGCTTAACCTACTGCGCCACAGTGCCAGCCCCAGAATTCATCCATTCTAACTGTACAGTTGAATGATAGTGTATTTACAGAATTGTGTAACTATTGCTACAGCTTATTTTAGAACATTTCTTCTATTACCCAAAAAGAAACCTAGGTGCTGATTTGCAACATGTAAGTGCCTTTTAACTATTAAATGTGAAAATACTTTTTTTTGAAGATTTATTTATTTGAAGGAGTTACAGGATTTTGGGGAGAGAGAGCTTCCACCTGCTGGTTCACTCCCCAAATGGCTGCAGTGGCCAGAACTTGGGGCTAGGTCTGTATGTCTGGTACCAGGAACTTCCTTAGGTCTCCCATGTAGGTGGAAGGGCCACCTGGGCCATTTTTCTGTGCTTTCCCAGGTGCATTAGCGGGGAGCTGGATCAGAAATGGAGTATCAGGGACCTGAACTGGTGTCCATATGGGATGCCAGCATCACAGGTCGTGGCTTCACCTGCACCACAACTCCAGCCCATGTGATAGTAGCTTTGTAGAATGAATAGCATTGCAACTTGCACAAGTTTGGGATTAAATTTATTTTAAATAGAAGTTGAAAGTCACTCAGTTTCAGGCTTCTGTAGAGGCAAGTTTCCATGGAAGTGTGTAATCTTTTAAGTTAGATGAAAGAAATGTAAGGCGTTTTCTATAGAAGATATAATTAATTGCTTTTAGAGTTCTGGGATTTCTGCTTTCATTATGTAATTGACTAAAATCTCAAAGTACGATATGTGATTATTTTCTGTGTTTAATATTAAATGAAATTTGTAATATCTACATTATGCAGTAGCCATGCTACACTAATGATGACCTGTAGAATTTTACTTGTTGTAATTATGTTCTGATGATATTCTGTCTTTTCAGAGTTAGTACAGAGTTTTGTTAGTTGAACGTGGAGGTTAGTAATCAAGGAAAAGGTGGTCACTGTCTTAATATTAGTGCTCTGTTAAAAATATAGTTTCACATGTTCTAATGACTTTTGATTTTACATATTTAAATACATGGTTTTCATAGATAAAGTGGAAGTAAATACATAGTTACAACAATTTTAAATTTTGTTCCTGGATAGCTGTCAGATGTGGCTCTTGTGGTGAGGGAAGGATATGTCTTTATTCAGCACATAACTTTTAAAAATATATTTTTCCTGTAAAGTTTTGTTTTTGTATTATAAGAGCAATATATAATTGCAAATTATCTTAAAACAGAAAAGCAAAAAGAATATATTGATAAATTGTCAAGGTGTTGGTTTTATATACTTCCTGAAAACAGTTTTTCCATAGTTTTATACACCCATATATTTCCCATATCATCAGTAAATGGTTTAATATGTTTGAGTAAACAGTTTAATATGAGAACCTGTTGTTTACTAGATTTTCTGTTAAGCTTCTGTATGCATTTACTGATTTTCTTTTTTAAAGGACTCTGAGGTATGTTTCTGTCCCCATTTTATATAATGGGAAGCTGATGGTAGTGATTAAGTAATTTGTCCTGGATTACACTGTAACTGAAATGGCATTTAACTCTAGGGCTTGATACTTCCAGTTGGCTATGGTAGCATAGTATTTGTGGTTCTTCAAAAGGAAATTTTAGGGTAGGGAGGTTACATTTTAGTTAGGGAGATAAGGGTACACACTTGACTGAATTATAATTTAGTGGGTTCTCTATCACAATGCTAAGCACGTAACAAATTAGCTTTTGTAGTGGGAAGAGCAGTAAGCGTTCTGTAGCTGAGCCCTGATTCTTGTAAAAGGTAGTATGATAACTTTTTAATTTTGTCTGCAGTATGAGGCATTGCATTTTATTTATTTTTAAATATTTATTGATTTATTTGAAAGTCAAAGTTATGCAGAGAGAGGAGAGGCAGAGTGAGAGAGAGGGCTGCCATCCGATAGTTCACTCCCCAATTGGCTGCAACGGCTGGAGCTACGCCAGTCCGAAGCCAGGAGCCAGGAGCTTCTTCTGGTCTCCCACGCGGGTGCAGGAATTGGGCCACCTTCCACTGCTTTCCCAGGCCATAGCAGAGAGCTGGATTGGAAGTGGAGCAGCCAGGTGCCCATATGGGATGCCAGCGCTTCAGGGCAGGGTGTTAACCCACTGCGCCATAGTGCCAAGCCCCTTATTTATTTATTTATTTTTTAAGATTTATATTTATTTTGAGAGGCAGAGTTAGAGAGGCAGGGAGAGATGGATCTTCCAACCACTGGTTTACTCCCCAAATGGCTGCAATGACCAGGCCTGGGCCAAGCTGAAGCCAGGAGCTTCTTCCAGATCTCCCACTTGGGTGCAGGGACCCAGGCACTTGGGCTGTCTTCCCCTGCTTTCCTAGGCACATTAGTGGGGAGTTGGATGGGAGCAGCTGGGATTTGAACCAATTCTCTGTTGGAATGCCAGTGTTGTAAGGAGGTGGCTTTACCAACTATGCCACAATGCCAGCCCCCAGTTGCTTTTGTTTTAACAAACATTTATCAAGTTGGAATGTCAGCAAGGTTCTGTTAGTGGACTAATGTCACATTAGAGCTCTAACAACAACTAGTAATATTTAGTGAACACTCGGACTACTTAGTGGACTGCATAGGTACTTGCGCAATTCTTATTTAACCCTCTCAACCGCAGTGAAGCAGATGGTGTTAACACCGTTTGAGGATACTGAGGCTGCATGAATCTAGGTCCATAAAAATAATTAGAGGCTGATTAAGAATTTATACTTTGTTTTTGACTCTGTAGAGCTGATCTCATTAACCATTATGTTGTGATTTTTGTTTTTTGAAGTACAAATGTATGGTTTGCCAGATTATTACTAATTACAATTATGACATTAATTCAGCAGGAATTACAGTGACTAAATCAGTAGGATTCATGGGGAAATGATAAGGGCTGTGTTTCCTATTTTATAAAAATGTGCTTTTAATACGGTTGCCACCAGGTCAGGGAGCTGAAATGTGCTAGTTTGAAATTGCTCACTTTTTGTTTTTATATTTTATTTATTTGAGAGAGGAGAAAAATCTGTTTTGTTTGTTTGAAGAGTTATTTAGGTGTCAGTGCTGTGGCACAGTAGGTTAATCATCTGCCTCTGCCTGCAGCACTGGCATCCCAATATGGGCACCAGCTCTAGTCTTGGCTGTTCCTTTTCCAGTCCAGCTCTCTGCTATGGTCTGGGAAAGCTGTGGAAGGTGGCCCAAGTGCTTGGGCTCCTGCACCCACGTGGGAGACCTAGAAGAAGCTCCTGGCTTCCGATCAGCGCAGCTCCGGCTGTTGCGGCTATTTGGAGAGTGAACCAGCAGATGGAAGGCCTTTCTCTCTGTCTCTCTCATTGTTTGTGATTATACTTCTCAAATAAATAAATAAAATCTTTTAAAAAATTATTTGAAAGGCAGTGTTAACAAATAGAGGGAGGGAGAGAGACAGAGATCTTCCAGAATCTGTTGTTTCATTCTCTAAATGGTCACAACTGCTGGGGCTGTTTGTTCTGCTTTCCGAAGTAGAGCTGCTGGGACTCCAAGATCTGCCTGTTTGGGATGCCTGCATGATAGGCAGTGGCTTAACCTGCTGTACCACGACCTCAGCCTGGGAGAAATCTGTGATCTACTGGTTAATCCCCAAGTGCCTATAACAGCTAAGGATGGGCCAGTCTGAAGTCAGGAGCCCAGAACTCAGTCTCTTATATGGGTGGCAGGGACACAAATACTTGAATCATTATGCCTGCCTCCCAGGATGTGTAGCACACAGCTGGAGCTTGGGCTCAAACCCAGGGGTGTGAGTACCACAACTGGCTTTTACTGCTGTACCAATCACCCATACTAAGATAACTTTAATTGTAAAATTTGTCTTGGGTTTCAAGAGGTAGTTAGAAAAAAAGATTGTAAAACATCTCAGTCATCTTTTTATATTGGTTTTTGTGTCAATATCTTAGATTTATTATGCTATAAATTGATATTGAAGTTAATTTTACCTGTTTCTTTTTACTCGTTTTCATAAGACATCAGTCACTTTATAGTGCTGGTTTATAACATCCACAGTTGTTACTTTATGTAAGGTATTTTTGTAAATACTTAAATGCATTTGTATGTATTTACATGAACTTATAAATGCACATATATAAACGACTCATTTAAATAATTTGTTTTCTCTTAGTTTTTTTTTTTTTTTTTAACCTTATTTGAAAGGCAGAGAGAGATCGATCTTCCATCCACTGGTTCACTCCCCCAAATGGTTGCAACAGCCAGGGCTGAGCCAGGTTGAAAACTAGGAGCCAGGAACTCCATCCAGATCTCCCACATGGATGGCAGTGGCCCAAGTACTTGGGCCATTTTCCCAGAAGCATTAGCAGGGAGCTGTATCGGAAGCTGGGCAGCCAGGACTGAGCTGTCACTCTTGATATGGGATGCCAGTGTTGCAGGTGGCAGCTTAACTTGCTGTGCCACAATGCCCGTCTCAGTAGTAGCAAGACTACTACTGGTTTTCATTGTTAATTTTTCTTTTAATTTGCATTTGTTTTATGCTGAATTTATTCCTGAGCCATAAGTTTTTGTTTCTTCTGTTTCTTACGGATATTTTTTCTGTACCACTTCCATTTGTGGTTTAGGAACAGCTTGCTGTTTCTCAGAGAGGGTCATCTTAGTGTGGCATGGGGAAGCTCATGTATGGCGTTAATCCAACTGTGAAGTCTCTAGAGACAGTGGTGCATCCTGGGTGAACAGAAAATTTACATCCAGAACTCTGCATTTCTTAAGTATGTACAACAGAAATTCATGCTTTTTGGGCTTTCATACTATTTGTCATGGGTGAACTATCAAATCCACTCATTATAAGGATGGAATGGCACACATTGCTTCTTTAATGAGACATCATTCAGGTTCTTGGTGGCTTTTTGAATACACATGCCCTTGATAGCCTGGGCCGTTTATTGGGTGTTCTTAAAGTGAACATGAAAATTTGAAATCTTGATTTGCATGATTTTGTGGGGTTTCCTGGATCAAGTGTATAGTGAACCATTTTCATGGATCACTTAAGGCAGCTTACAGGAAGATGCTATTTTTGATATTAGAAGATTCTTTGGTAGGTAACAAATAGTAAATAGAAAGAAACTGCTAAAAAAAATAAAAATTAAATAAAAACTGTGATGGCTTTTCTTGGACTGTATTATCAGAACAGCTTGAGAGAAATAAGAATAATGTAAGACATTACTTTGTTAATTTGACCATATGTATTTACATTTGTAGCAATCTTATCATTTGTCCTGATGTTAAAGAGGCTGAAAACTGTGGCAAATGGAACTCCTGTCAAAGCTGATATTTACTTACTAGGAAGTTTGTCTCTGTTGATTCTTCTTTGTAAGATAACTTGCATATCAGTATTTTAATTTGTCTCCTATATTGTAGCCTCAACATTTTTTTAAAGATTTATTTATTTATTTGAAAGGTGGAGTTGCAGAGGTAAAGAGAGAGAGAGAGAGAGAGAGCCGGCGCCGCGGCTCACTAGGCTGATCCTCCGCCTGCGGCGCCAGCACCTGGGTTCTAGTCCCGGTTGGGGTGCCTGGCTGCTCCTCTATCAGTCCAGCTCTCTGCTGTGGCCCGGGAAGGCAGTGAAGGATGGCCCAAGTGCCTGGGCCCTGCACCCGCATGGGAGACCAGGAGGCAGCACCTGGCTCCTGGCTTCGGATTGGCGCAGTGCGCTGGCAGTTGCGGCCCTTTGGGGGGTGAACCAATGGAAGGAGGACCTTTCTGTCTCTCTCTCACTGTCTAACTCTGCCTGTCCAAAAAAAAAAAGAAAAAAGGGAGAGAGAGCGGTCTTCTATACGTAGGTTCACTCTGCAAACGGGCACAATGGCTGGAGCTGGGCAGATCCAAAGCCAGGAGCCCAGAGCTGTTCCATGTGGGTGTAGGGGGCCCAAGGACTTGAGTCATCTGCTGCTGCTTTCCCAGGCTATAGTAGAGAGCTGGATTGGAAGTGGAGCAGTTGGGACTTGAATTGGTGCCTATATAGGATGCTGGCACTGCAGGCGGCAGCTTTACCTGCTACACCACAGCGTCAGCTCTAGCCTCAGCATTTTTTGCCTTTGTATTTTGGCAGGATTAAAGAGAAGTCTTCCCAGTAATAGCTGATGAAGTTTATAGTTTGTTGGCAAAGGAATGTTTGCTCTCCTCTCAAGGTATCTCGAGGATGAATTCATCTCTCTGGCTCCTATCTCTCCTTTTCTTTTTTCTTTAAACTTCTCCTTTAATTCCATTTTCTTTGTTCGTTCCTTCCTTCCTTTCTCCCTTTCTTCTCTCTTTTTCTTTTCATTTTCTTTTAGAGTTACCCAGAGAGAGGGAGGCATAGAGTGAGAGGTCTTCCATCTGATGGTTCACTCTCCAATTGGCTGCAATGGATGAAGCTGCGCCGATCAGGAGCCAGGAGCTTCTTACGGGTCTCCCATGTGGGTGCAGGGGCCCAAGTACTTGGGCCATCTTCCACTGCTTCCCCAGGCTATAGCAGAGTGCTGGATGAGAAGTGGAGCAGTGGGTCTTGAACTGGCGCCCATATGGGATGCCGGCGCTTCAGGGCAGGCCGTTAAACTGCTATGCCACAGCGCAGGCCCCTTCATTTTATTTTATTTGAAAGGCAGAGTTACAAAGAGGGCAAGAGAGGGAGAGAAAGCACTTCGATCTGCTGGTTCACTCCCCAAATGGCCACAATGGTTGGACCAGGCTGGCTCCAGGATCTTCTGGGTCTCCCACATTCCTTGTGGGTACAAGGACCCAAGGATTTGGGCCATCTTCTGCTTTCCCAGGTGCGTTAGCAGGGAACTGGATCAGGAGTGGAGCAGCCAGTTTCAGGTGGCAGCTTAACCTGTTTTGCCACAGCGCTGGCTCCTCTCTTAATCTGTTTACTTTTTTTTTTTTTTTTTTTTTGGACAGAGTGGATAGTGAGAGAGACAGAGAAAGGTCTTCCTTTTTGCCATTGGTTCACCCTCCAATGGCTGCTGCGGCTGGCACATCGCGCTGATCTGAAGCCAGGAGCCAGGTGCTTCTCCTGGTCTCCCATGCGGGTGCAGGGCCCAAGCACTTGGGCCGTCCTCCACTGCCTTTCCGGGCCATAGCAGAGAGCTGGCCTGGAAGAGGGGCAACCGGGATAGAATACGGCGCCCCAATTGGGACTAGAACCCTGTGTGCCGGCGCCGCAAGGCGGAGGATTAGCCTGTTGAGCCACGGCGCCGGCCTTTTTTTTTTTAAAGATTGTATTTATTTATTTGAGAGGTAGAATTACAGACAGTGAGAGGCAGAGAGAGAGAGAGAGAGAGAGAGGTCTTCCTTCCGTTGGTTCATGCCGCAACTGCTGGAGCTGTGCCGATCCGAAGTCAGGAGCCTCTTCTGGGTCTCCCATATGGGTGGAGGGCCCAAGCACTCGGGACATCTTCTATTGCTTTCCCAGGCCACAGCAGAGAGCTAGATGGGAAGAGGAGCATCCGGGACTAGAACCGGTGCCCATAAGGGATGCTGCCACAGGCGGAAGATTAACCTGCGCCACAGCGCCGGCCCCAATCTGTTTACTTTCATAATTTTTGTTTTTATAATTTTACAGGGTTTTTTTTTTCCTAGGTCTTAACTTTTTTAAACTTTATTTATTTGAAAGCATTGGAGATCTTCTATCTACTAGTTTACTCCCAGATGGCTGTAATGGCTAGGGCCAGACAGAAGCCATGCACCTCCTCTGGGTCTCCCACATGGGTAACAGGTGTCCATGTACGTGGGCCATCTTTTGTTGCCTTTCTTAGGCCAAGAGTAGGAAGCTGGATTAGAAGTGGAATGACTAGGGCCTGAACTGTGGCTGCTTTACCTGCTACACCACAATGAAATTTTCTATGACTTAATACCTATACCTTGTAAGCTTTGAGTTTGTATATATTTATTGAATGAAGAAATGAATCAGTCTTGGCTTCTGGACCATTTATTGTGTAATCATACAAATAATACTAGCTTTATTTTTGGTTTTATTTAAAACTGAACT
This sequence comes from Lepus europaeus, assembly GCF_033115175.1. Taxonomy (NCBI): domain Eukaryota; kingdom Metazoa; phylum Chordata; class Mammalia; order Lagomorpha; family Leporidae; genus Lepus; species Lepus europaeus. The sequence goes on along the minus strand of NC_084828.1, from coordinate 98,820,771 downwards.
GTATTTTTTTTTAGTGGTTATGCATCACTTCTGGTTAAGCTCAGTTTTTGATACGAAAATGATTTGAAGCTTTGCAAAATGGGAAAGTCAGGGTAGTTCTGGGTGATCATTTAGAACTACAAGGATACTTGAGGAAGTCTGTGGAAAGTTGAGATTAAAAGATAAGTTGTAACTGGTGTTGTGGTGCAATGGGTTAAGCTGCCCTGCAGTGCTGGCATCCCATATGGTGCCAATTTTAGTTTGCTGCTCCACTTCTGATCCAGTCCCTGCTAAAGTGCTTGGGAAAGCAGCAGAAAATGGCCCAAGTACTTGGGCCCCTACCACCCACAGGGGAGACATGGATGAAGCTCTTGGCTTCAGCCTGGCCCAGTTGTGGGCATTGTGGCCATTAGGGGAGTGAACAAGCTGATGGATGGCATTTCTTTCTCTCTCTGTAACTCTTCCTTTTGAGTAAATAAATCTTTTGAAAAAAGAAAGTAAGTTTATGGTGGTGTTCAAGAATTTGAAATCCCTGCAGAGTATTTTTATGATACACATTTTCTGTGAACTTTTTGAAGTTTTTTTTTTGTACAAAATCATTTCATTTCAAGAACTCTTGGTTTAAGCTAAGAACATTACTGGTATGGAAGCACTAGTAAAAATATTTATGTGTTCCTATAAGATGAAGTCATGTCCTCATTGCCTTTTGTTTTCCTATATAGAAGAGCTTAGTACTTAATGCTACACTTGATCTTAGCCAAAAGGCTGAGAAGCAATAGTACTTAATGCTAATGAATGCTGAAGACCAGCCTCAAGTAATTCTTTTCCTCATTAGAATTACTCCATAATGATTCAGTAATTTCTGTGATACATAATTAGTAAATTTGTAGGCCTCGTTTTTAGAACATACTTGTAAATAAATGTTACATTTATTTAATAATTTTCCTTCTATTAATTTAGTTGTGTAGGTCTGTAAAGAAAGTATTTGGGGGCTGGTACTGTGGTATAGTAGGTTAAGCCTCGGCTTGTGGTGTTGGCATCCCATATGGGTGGCTGGTTCATGTCACATGTGTTCCTCTTCTGAATCAGTGTTCTGTCTATGGCCTGGGAAAGCACTGGAAGATGGTCCAAGTGCTTGAGCCCCTGTACCCACATGGGAGACCCGGAAGAAGCCCCTGGTTTCTGGCTTTAGATTGGCTCAGCTCCAGCCGTTGCAGCCAACTGGGGAGTGAACCAGCAGATGGAAGACCTTTCTGTTTCTCTTTGTAGCTCTACCTGTCAAATAAATAAATAAAATTAAATTAAGGAAAATATTTGAAATTAAGAAATTTTTGATTTTAGTCTTGGATGTTTGCTGCTTGTTGGAATCAGGTAGCAATTCAGATCTACGTGTTGTAAACTTCTAACAAGTTTGTTGCTCAGAATGTAGATTTGAAATTTCTAGGGGCCGGTGCTGTGGCGCAGCGGGTTAAAGTCCTGGCCTGAAGCGCCAACATCCCATATGGGCTCCAGTTCTAGTCCTGGCTGCTCCTCTTCTAATCCAGCTCTCTGCTGTGGCCTGGGAAAGCAGTACAAGATGGCCCAGGTCCTTGGGCCCCTACACCCACGTGGGAGACTGGAGGAGGCTCCTGGCTTTGGATCGGCACAGCTTCGGCTGTTGCAGCCATCTGTGGAGTGAACCAGCGGATGGAAGACCTCTCTATCTTTACCTCTCTCTATAACTCTGTCTTTCAAATAAATAAAAATGAATCTTTAAAAAAAAAAAGAAATTTCTAAAGATGGAACAATTACAAATATGTGGAGAATGATGATATGTATATAAATATGCTGAATGGAAAAAATGCTGATACAATACCTAAGATATATCCCAACTATTTTTTTTAAGATTTTATTTATTTGAGAGGCAGGGCTACAGCAGAGAGGAGAGACAGAAAGGTTTTCCATCCACTGGGTCACTCCTCAAATGGCAGCAGCAGCTGGCATTGAGCCCATTCAAAGCCAGGAGCCAGGAACTTCTTCTGGATCCCCCATGTGGTTGTAGGGGCCCAAGCACCCATCTTCCACTTTGGGCCATCTATCTTCCACTGCTTTCCCAGGCCATCAGCAGAGAGCTGGATTGGAAGAGGAGCAGCCGAGACACTAAGTAGCGCCCATGTGGGATGCTGGCATCACAGGTGAATGCTTAGCCTACTATTCCATAGCTCTGGCCTTATCTCAACTTTTTTTTTTTTTTTTAAGATTTATTTATTTATTTGAAAGAGTTACACAGAGAGAAGAGAGGCGGCGTGGGGGGGGGGGTGGTTTCTATCCGCTGGTTCACTCCCCATTTGGCTGCAGTGGCTGGAGCTGTGTCGATCCAAAGCAGGAGCCAGGAGCTTCTTTTGGGTCTCCCACATGGATACAGGATCCCAAGGACTTTGGCCATTTTCTACTGCTTTCCCAGGCCATAGCAGAGAGCTGGATCGGAAGTGGAGTGCCCGTTTGGGATGCGGACACTGCAGGCGGTGGCTTTACCTGCCATGCCATAGTGCCGACCCCTTAACATAAATATCCTTTTCCACATGACTAGGTGTATACTTGATTTATTATTAAAATTTGTTTTCCTTTTTTTCCTAGCCCTCCTTCACTTAATATCTCTATTTCAGGTCATCCATTTATAGTCAAGTATAATCAATTTCTTCATGTTCATAAAATTGTACATAGATATTCAGACACAATTGTTGGGTTTTCCAGTGTGCTGCAAAAAAGGATCAAAGTCAAAGAGAGCTCTTCCATTCTCTGGCTCACTCCCCAGATGCCTGCAATAGGTGGGGCTGGGCTGGGCTGGGCTGAAGCCAGGAGCCTGGAACTCAGAACCCAAGTACTTGAGCCGTCATCTGCTGTTTCCCAGGGTGCACATTAGCAGGAAACTGGTTCAGTGGTAGAGCCAGGACATGAACCCAGGGGCTCTCACATGGAATATGTGTCCTAAGTAGTGTCTTAATCATTGATCTAAACACCAGCCCCATAATTTTTCTTTAATAGGTACTTATTGCAGAACACTATTTCAGATTAAGCCATCCTCCAGTTGATAGTCACTTGCTTCTCAATTTTTTGTCACTGTGCATGTCTGTGTTTCTATTTGATTTCAAAGAATATGGTATAGCTTGGTAAAGGAAACTTTTAAAAATGATCTCCAATAATGTTAACAGATTTCTTTCCAAAATGGCTTGCACTTCTTATTTCATCCATCAATAAATAGCAATATTTTCTTTATACCCCTGTTAGAAATGAGTTTTTTAATAACTTGCCAGTCTTTTGGATCTGAAGGGCTGTTTTTAGAACTTTTATTTAAAGAGCTTCTTCAGAGTACCTGTCTTTAGATTTTTTTTTCTTTAAGATTTTTTTATTTGAACGAGCAGAGAGAGATTGATTTGATAGATCTTGCATCTGCTGATTCATGGCGGGGTCTGGGCCATGCAGAAGCCAGGAGCTTCTTTGGGGTCTCCCAACATGGGTGCAGGGGCCCAAGCACTTGGGCCATTTGGGACTGCTTTCCCCGGGCACATTAGCAGGGAGCTGGACCGGAAGTGGAGCAACCAAGACTCCAACCTGCACCCATATGGGATGTAGGCACTGTGGTTTACTTAGCCTGCTGTGCTACAGGGCTGACCTCTCATTAGAACCTTTAGTTTGCAGATTCCACTTAAATTTTAATGTTTGCTATTTGTATTTGCTGTCCTATAAATTGCCTGTCTTTTGCTCAGTTTCTCTTGTATCCTTTTACTCCTTTTTGAGATCTGTTTGTATATTGTGTATATTGACACTTCGACTTAACCTAAGAGTGTTTCTTCCCCCCCATCATTTCACTTTCTGATATCTGGCCATAGAGAAGTTTATTTTTTACATACTAAATTTTTTTGCCCCATTAAACTTTCTGGATTTCCAGTCTGATTTAAATCAGCCTATGCCTAGATTATATTCATTTATGTAATCTTTTTTTCTTTTTAAAGATTTATTTATTTGAAAGAGAGTTACAGAGAAAAAGGTGGGGGGAGTGAGAGAGGGATTGATTTTTGATCTGGTTTACACTTGAATGATCACAATGGCTGCGGCTGGGCCAGACCAAAGCTATGAGCCTGGAACTCCCTCCAGGTCTTCCAAGTAGGTGGCAGGAAACTGGTTATTTGCGCCATCTACTGCCTCTCAGGGTCTGCATTAGCAGGAAGCTAGATTCAGGAGCTGGAACTGGGACTTGAATCCTGGCACTTGGGCATCTTAATAGACGTCTTAATTATTAGATAAAATGCCCACCCTCTTGTAGTGCTATTTATTTTTAGATTATTTACATCAGGGATTATATTGGAGAGATGTTAATAATAGGAGAAATGGGGTGACAGGGTATATAGGAGCTCTCTGTATTACTGCCTCAAAAATTGTTTTGTAAATTTAAAACTATTCTGAAAAAAAATGTTCAAAGAATTTGAGTAAACATGGATAGGCAGCTGTGCCAGCACCATGTATGAAATAATAGTTCACCTGTGTTTGAGAAGATTTTTGGGGGGAGCATATGTAGGAATTAGAAATTTGTCTTTTTTTTTTTTTTTTTTTTTTTAGATTTTTTAAGTTTATTTATTTGACAGAGTTACAGACAGTGAGAGACAGGGAAAGGTCTTCCCTCCGTTGGTTCATTCCCCAAACGGCCACAACGGCCGGAGCTATGCTGATACGAAGCCATGAGCCAGGTGCTTCCTTCCGGTCTCCCATGCTGGTGTAGGGACTCAAGCACTTGGGCCATCTCCACTGCTTTCCCGGGCCACAGCAGAGAGCTGGACTGGAAGAAGAGCAACTGAAACTAGAACCAGCGCCCACATGGGATGCCAGCACCGCAGGTGGAGGATTAACCTAGTGCACCACTGCACCGGCCCCAGAAATTTGTTGTCCTTAACCACATCTCCCGAATGTCTAAAATTGGAATGAGAGAATAATATTTGACACATAGGAGGACTGAGTCCCATTCTAGGTTGACAGAACTTCCTGACATTTGCTTTAAAAAGTCTGTGTAGTGATTTGGGAAGACTGTATAGAGATCTGGGAGAGGGAGCGTTGTGATTTTACTTCTGGAAAATAAAATCGATTAGGAGTCTTATTTTCCTTACATTACTGCCTTTCTTCTTTTACCCATCACATAGTAATTAGAGGATCTGAGACGATACCATTGTATTATTGTGTCTTCATTTAGTGAGGCTTTTCCCACTGCTCCAATGAGGATTTTTATGTGTGTGTATCTGTTAACTATGTACTGTCCAGAAGATCCAGGAAAATTTATTGTGGTATTTTGGTGAACTAGATAAAGCTTTTCAACTACTCTTGGCATATCTGTGATACCTGGGAATACTCAGTTTGAGAAGTTGGGAGCTTTTTTCCATATAAAGTTGCTTAGGTAATGAAGACTACCCAGATCTGGGGAGACATTAAGTTAAGTCTTTCTAGCCTGAGTTTCTTTTCTTTCTTTTTCTTTTTCTTTTTTTTTGACAGGCAGAGTGGACAGTGAGAGAAAGAGAGACAGAAAAGTCTTCCTTAGCCGTTGGTTCACCCTCCAATGGCCGCCGCGGCTGGCACGATGCGGCCAGCTCACCGTGCTGATCTGAAGGCAGGAGCCAGGTGCTTCTCCTGGTCTCCCATGGGGTGCAGGGCCCAAGCACTTGGGCCATCCTCCACTGCACTCCCTGGCCACAGCAGAGAGCTGGCCTGGAAGAGGGGCAACCTGGACAGAATCTGGTGCCCCGACCGGGACTAGAACCTGGTGTGCTGGTGCCACAAGGCAGAGGATTAGCCTATTGAGCTGTGGTGCCGGCTGAGTTTTTTTATTTCTTTTTTTAAGATTTATTTTATTTTATTTTATTTTATTTGAAAGAGTTACAGAGAGAGGCAGAGACAGAGAGAGGTAGAGACAGAGAGTCTTCCATCCGATGGTTCACTCTCCAGATGGCCGCAATGGCTGGAGATGTGCCGATCCGAAGTCAGGAGCCAGGAGCTTCTTCCAGGTCTCCCACGTGGGTGCAGGAGCCCAAGGACTTGGGCCATCTTCTACTGCTTTCCCAGGCCATTACAGAGAGCTGGATCGGAAGTGGAACAGCCGGGACTAGAACTGGTGCCCATTTGGGATGCCGGCGCTTCAGGACAGGGCTTTAACCAAACTCTGTGCCACAGTGCCAGCCCTGAATTTTTTTTTTTCAAGTATTTATTTGTAACATTTATGTATTTATTTGGAAGGTGGAGTTACAGAGACAGTGGCAGAGAGAGAGGTCTTCCATCCACTGGTTCACTCCCTAAATGACCACAGTGGCTGGAGCTGTGACGATCCGAAGCCAGGAGCTAGGAGCTTCTTTGGCTCCCATATGGGATACTAGTCCTGCAGGCAGCAGCTTTACCTGCTATGCCACAGCGCCAGCTCCTTATTTATTTTGTTATTTATTTTTAGCCTGAGTTTCTCATCTGAACAGTGAAACACAAAAACACTATTTTCTTAATTGTCCCATTGATGGCACATAGGTTCTACCATTCTAGATGCATGAGAGAGAGGTTAAATAGCATAATGGATGTGCCTATTGCAGTGGACTGGAAGATGGAATGAAAGATCTCCTTTAAACATTCCCATACATAAAATGGGAAATGCAAGGAAAATAAAGTTAAACATCTTCACCTTCAGATGTTTTCATCTCTTGTGATCTTCATTGCCTTGGAGAGCATTAGCTGGCAAACATACCACACATAAGACAACTCTCGTTTTTTTTTTCCCCACAAGATTTATTTATTTATGTATTTGAAAGGTAGGGGTCAGGGAGACAGATCTGAGCCAGGATCTCTGTCCTAATCCCCCCGATGGGTGGCAGTGACTGTGGCGTTTGGGCATCATCTGCTGTTTTCCCAGGCATGTTAGCAGGAAGCTGAATTGGAAGCAGAGCAGCCTGGACTTGAAGCTGCATTTTGATACAGGACGCTGGCAAAGAAGCAGCTTAACCCATCCATTGTGCCACAGTGCTGGCCCCAACTGCAAGTTTTTGTGTTTGTGTGTTCTTGTTTTGTCAGAAGGTATTAACAGAAGCCTCTGTTAAGAAACTCCAGTCTTTTCTAAAATGAACCTTTTTTTGCTTGCTGACGGAAATATTAAGGGTTATAGTCAAGTGCCACATAAAATTTCAAGTAAACCATGTTTGAGCGTGCCTGAACAGTGACATGTATGTTCCCTGATTGCCATTTGAAGATGACATCACTTTTTAGAAGTACCCTGATTCCAGAGATCTTAAATTGTTAGGATTAATGGGCTGGGAAAGTAGAATGGAACCAGAGAATGAACCAGTTAGTAGGTTGGTAATTGATAAGTGGACAAGTGATGATAAAATCTGTTGTGGGAGTCCTACTACTTGATCTTAGCCAAAAGGCCAAGAAGCAATGTGGCAGTCCTTAAAAAACAAAAACCTTAGGTGGTGAGTTTCGCGCAAGTTTGGCTGCTGACTTTTTTTTTTTAAAGATTTATTTATTTATTTACTTGAGAGGTAGAGTTACATACAGTGAGAGGGAAAGACAAAGAGAAAGGTCAGAGCTGTGCCTATCAGGAGCCAGGAGCTTCTTCCGGGTCTCCCACGCGGGTGCAGGGGCCCAAGGACTTGGACCATCTTCCACTGTTTTCCCAGGCCATAGCAAAGAGCTGGGTTGGAAGTGGGGCAGCCGGGACACGAACCTGCGCCCATGTGGTATACTGGCATTTCAGGTGGTGGCTTTACCTGCTATGCCACATCATCTTCTTGGTTTCTTTTGTAAACTTTGTGGATTTAGGCAGTTTAGTTTTTGATACAATTAATAGTTTGCTGAGTAGAAAGGCCTTTAAGTTTGTTTACCCCTTTATAATGTATGGGAAGGAAGTGCAATCATAGGAAAGCATTAGTGATTTTTCTTTTTTTAAATGAACCCTCTTATGTCAAGTTCTCCCTAGTGTCTTCTCTTCTTTGTTTTTTAAATATCTGTTTATTTGAGAGGTAGAGTTACAGAGAGGCAGAGAGAGGTCTTCCATCTGCCAGTTCACTCCCAAAATGGTCACAATTGCTGGGCTGATCCGAAGCCAGGAGCCAAGAGCTTCTTCCTGGTCTCCCAGGTGGATGCAGGGTCCCAAGGAAAAGCAAAATTGGAAACAAACTGTGGCAAATGTGTAGCATTTTAAAGATTATGTAGTGGAAAATTAGAATTTTTTTGTGAATTAGGTTCACATAGTTCATATCCATTGCTATTTTCTTTGTCAGCGAGAGAGGTCTTCCATCCACTGGTTCACTCCCAAAATGGCTGCAATGGCCAGAGCTGGGTCAGGCTGAAGCCAGGGGCCCAAACACTTGAGTCATCCTCCACTGCTTTCCCAGGCCATTAGCATTGAGCTGGATTGGAAGAGGAGCAGCCAGGACTTGAACCGGCTTCCATATGGGATGCTGGCACTGCAGGTGGAAGCTTGACTTACTGTGCCATAGTGCTGGCCCTTCAGCTTGTTCTTAGCTGAGAATATTGCAAATTGGGAAGTTATCTCTTTGTTGTATATTGACTTCCCTCCTTAGGCCCTCCTTTCTTTCTGGTAGTGTTTATCATATTTTATCTTTTGAGTAGTGTAAACTTAATAAATTTTGTGACTTTTGGATTGTGATTTTTGATTAGAAAGATATTCCTTACTCCAAGATTATACATAATCTGCTTTGTATTCTGGAATCTTATTGATTTAAAAATGAATCTTTTATTATTGTTTTTATTCTGTTGAAGACTTCCATTTCCACTCTTCTGCAATAGTTATGCAAATATCCTAAAATCTTTTTAAAAATAATCCATTCTTTCCCCTACATGTAGATTACTGGTTGACTTGCATGTGTTTTTGGAATCTGTGTTTGAAATGTTTTTTTTTTTTTCCTATCTTAATTGCTGTAGTTTTAAAATAAGCTCAATATTTATTAGGTACAGTGAATTCTAATTATCCCACCTGCTCTCCAGGCTCACTAGGCTAATCCTCCGCCTGCGGTGCCTGCACCTTGGGTTCTAGTTCCGGTCAGGGTACCGGATTCTGTCCCAGTTGCTCCTCTTTCAGTCCAGCTCTCTGCTGTGGCCTGGGAAGGCAGTGGAGGATGGCCCAAGTGCTTGGGCTCTGTACCCGCATGGGAGACCAGGAGGCAGCACCTGGCTCCTGGCTTGGGATCGGTGCAGTGCGCCGGCTGTAGTGGCCATTTGGGGGGTGAACTAATGGAAAAGGAAGATCTTTTTCTCTCTCTCTCTCTCTAACTCTGCCTGTCCCAAAAAAAAAAAAAAGTTTACTATAATTTTGTTAAAATTAACCTCTTCAGTTGAACATGTACATACATTCTTAGTATTTTGGCAGGATCCCAAAGTACAGGTTAATTTTAGGGCCATGTTGAACATTTTTAAAAAATATTTATTTACTTATTTGAAAATCAGTTAGAAGGAGAGATCCACTTGTTCACTTCTCAAATGGCTGCAATGGCTAGGGCTGGGCCAGGCTGAAGCCAGGAGCCAGGAGCTTCTTCCCAGTCTTCTACATGGGTGTAGGGGCCCAAGCACTTGGACCATTCTCTTCTGCTTTCCCAAGTCACATTAACAGGTAGCTGGACCAGAAATGAAGCAGATGGGAGTTGAACTAGCACCCATATAGGACAGCGGTTTTACCCACTGCTTGTAGTGGAAAAGTGCTAGCAATAAAAGTATATATCTAGAGCTATGTTTCCTCTTAAAGTTTGTGAAAAATATTCACCCAGTGCTAATGCTAATGTTTATAGTGTAAATGTTTATGGGGGAAACATATAAACACTGATTTTTAGAATAAGGAAAAAGACTTTTAGTGTACTACAGAATAGAATTTTTTTGCGTCTTGGAGTTCTGATTTGACCTGATCCACTGTTTGAGTTTGACTAAAACTATTTAATTTGAAAAACTTTTTAAACTCAGAAGTGTTGAAGGACTAGAAAATGTTAGTAAAAGTTGAAAATATGGCAAGAGATGTTTTAATACTCATGAGTACTGTTTCTGAAATATTAGAAAACAGCAAAGGTAGGGATGGGTATTTAACCTAGTGACTAAGACATTGAGTTTTAAGACACCTTTGTTCCACATTGGAGTATGTGGGATTTGATAACCAGCTCTTGCTGCTGCTTTCAGGTTCCTGCTTATGCAGATACTACAAGGCAATTGTGATGGCTTAAGTGGTTGGATTTCTTTCTTTTCAACAGCCAGGGCTGGATGGGAACTCTGTCTGGGTCTCTGAGTAGCAAGGGCTGCCTCCCTGGATGCATTAGTGGAAATCTGCATAAGATACGTGGTTGGGTGCCGGTGCTGTGGTGTAGAGCTAAAGCTGCTGTCTGTAGTGCCAGCATCCCACTGGCTGCTCTACTTCGATTCAGCTCTCTGCAATGACCTGAGAAAACAGTAGAAGATGACCCAAGTGCTTGGGCCCCTGCTCCCCTGTAGGAGGTGCGGAAGAAACTCCTGGCTTCGGATTGGCCCAGCTCCAGCCATTGAAGTCATTTGGGGAGTGAACCAGCGATTGGAAGACTTCTCCTTCTGCCTCTCCCTCTCTGTGATGCTGCCTTTCAAATAAATAAATCTTCAAAGAAAAAAGAAACATAGGTGGAACTTGAACCTGTACTGCAAAATTGGATGCCTTTGGTGGCATCCCAAGTAGTGGCTTAACCTTCTGTGCTATAGTATCCGCCCCAAGTGGTTAGAATTCTTGCTGCCAGCTTGGGAGAACTGGATTGAGTTCCCAGGTCTTGGTTTCAGCCCCAGCCTAGCCCTGTCTGCTGTGGGCATTTGAGATCTCTTTTTTCTCTGATATATTAAGTTTATTTAAAAAGTTTTAAAAATGGCATGAGATGATATAATATAGATTTACTGATAATATAACTATTTAACTGCTTTCCAAAATGATTACTGAAGGTGAACTATGTACTATTAGAAATGGAGACTCTGGCCAGGAAGTCATTATTACAGAATGCTTAGATAATCAGAGCCTGAAGTGGAGTGGCAGTCTAATTTTTAAATTGTGAGGAAAGAGTTATTTAAAAAAAAAAAACTCTGGAATTGTAAGTTTTTTTTTTTTTTTTTTTTCCCCTGTTTGAGTTAGATTTAGAGATTCAGAGTTAGAAGAAGGAGACTTTCCATCTGGTGGTTCACTCCCCAGGTGGCTGCAACGACCAGGACTGGGCCAGGCCAAAGCCAGGAGCAAGGAGCCAGAAGCTTCATTTGGGTCTCTTCCTACGTGAGTACAGGGGCCCAAGCACCTGGGCCATCCTCCATTGCTTTCCTAGGCACATTATGAGGGAGCTAGATTGGAAGTGGAGCAGCCAGCTAAGCAATAACACAGGCCCCCAGAACAACATTCTTGAAGAGAGGCGATATCCTGAGTAGTTTTTGGCATAACATTTGTATATTTTGCATAGAAATGTGCCATAACACACAAGTAAATTAGCCAATAGGCAGTTGAGCTAGAGAAGAGAACAAGGTTAGATTACAGAATAATATAGTTGAGTAGGAAATGTTGGGAAGACTTTAGATTTACGAATTACCTACATTAGGTGGTTGGTGATTTTACGTTATTAATGAAAATAAAATGACAGGGCCTGTTAACCCCGTCTTCTCCAAGACTGACTTTGTTTAATTCTAAAGATTATATGGAGTTTAAGTCCTGATTTGCTTGGTTTTGGGTGTTTACACTGCCCATTTATGTTTCATAGTCTTAATTTGTTGAAAACAATTTCTGACACTGTAAACATTTAAGTATTGTTGCTTTTAAAAGTGTTCCTGTGGAGGCCGGCCTGTGACACAATGGGTTAATGCCCTGGCCTTAAGCTCTGGCATTCCATATGGGTGCCTGTTCCAGGCCTGGCTGCTCCACTTCTGATCCAGCTCTCTGCTGTGGCCTGGGAAAGCAGTAGAAGGTGGCCCAAGTCCTTGGGCCCCTGCACCCACATGGGAGACCCAGAAGAAGCTACTGGCTTCAGATCAGCGCAGCTGCAGCTGTTGCGGCCAACTAGGGAGTGAACCATTGGATAGAATACCTTTCTCTGTTTCTCTCTGTGTAACCCCTACTTTCAAATAAATAAGTCTTTAAAAAAAAAAAAAGTGTTTCTGTGGCTGGTGCTGCAGCTTAGCAGGTTCTGCAATGCTCAGCATCCCATATGGGCACTGGTTCCTGTCCCTGCTGCTCCAGTTCAAATCCAGCTTGCTGCTGATCTGCTGGGAAAGCTGTGGAAAATGGCCCAAGTTCTTGGGACTTTTGCACCCATATGGGAGACCTGGATGAAGCTTCTTGCTCCTGGCTTTGGCGTGGCTGTTATATGACCTTTGGCAAGTGAACCAGCAGATGAAAGATTTCTGTGTTTGCCTCCTCCTCTCCCTGTCTGTAACCTTTCAAATACATAAATCTTTCAAGGAAAAAGTGTTTCTTGATTACTATGATTCAGAGTGTGTTAGTACATTTGACTAAGGTTGAGGAATTTATGGTTCTGATGGACAGTGTCATTTAATGTTAACTAAAATTATACAAATGCCAAGGACTGCTTGCTCAAGGTTATAAATTGATGTAGTGAGTACTTGATCAACTGTATATACCTACCTCCTTTACTCTTTCTTGAATATGTTAAGTCTGTGGTTTCTTTGAGTACTAATTAAATGGAGATACAGTAAAAAGGTTAATTTTATAATTTTAAGTTTGAAAAATGACCACTGGTTTTTATTGGGAGTCTTCTAAAATGGTTCTAGGGCACTGTACTCAACTGCAACACTTTTCTTTTAAGTCAGTGGTGGGGAATGTCTGGCCACAGGTTGTATACAGCCTGCAGTTTTGCTCTGGCCCTGCTAAGGCAACTGCAGGTGGGACTTGAAATTCAGTAGAACTATAGCAGGCTAATTTTACACAATTTTGGATGACTGGTGGATGACATTAGAAATACCCAAAGGACCCTTGGCCAAAAAAACAGTTCCCCACCCCTGCATTAAGGGAGAGGTGAGAGGTAGATAGGTAAAACGATTAAGTTAATGACATAGATAGCATTTAAAATGAACTTATGCATGTTACTACAGATGGGCTATAACTTAATATTTATAACATAATAAAGTTGAGTTCCTACTGTGTGCCAGATACTGTGAAGCATGCATTATTTTCTCATAATTCTATGATGTTGGATACCTTAATTCCATTAGGTTAAAAATGTGCTCCAGAACATAAAAGTGATTGAACTAGGACGTGAATCCTGGCAGCCAGCTACCAGAGCTTGAGCCCCTAGTCACAGAACTAAACACTGCCCACTCAGCTAATTGCTATGATATGTTCCAGGGATGTACAATGATGTAGGTGATATTAATGAAAAATGAGTTTTAGAGGTTAAAATAACTTATGAGGTCATATGTCTTGTAATGGTTGAGAGGGAAATTAAACCCAAGTCTGCCTTGATTCCAAACCCTGTGTTCTTTGACTGCTTCTAGTGTCTTCCATTTCTATCTGCTTTTTAGAAGTATAGAATGTTTAATGTTGATAAGCTTTAAATGTTTTTGTTTATTGCAGGGATTTATCAAAGATGTTCATGAAGACTCCCTCACCGTTGTTTTTGAAAATAAGTAAGTTATTTTTTATTGACAGATCTTAATTTTAAATATTGGTGGTACGAGATTGTTTTTGCTTTTGAGTGGAGATGCTTTGAGTTCAGGAAGTCTAGTTTTGATACCTTTACTTCTGCCCACAGTTTACTCATCATTTTTCATGACTCTTCTCTTTTTTTGCCAAAACATAAATTTAGAATAAATAAATCGTTTTGACAGAAATAGATGGCACAAATGAGATTATAATCTTTCAGTTTTGGAAGTCCAGAATGGTGAAATGAAATGATAACTTTAGAAGGCTTTCCAGATGACTGTGGTAGTCAGATTAAAGTATTAGGCCATTTTTAATTGATATTAATGACTCATACCAATTTCAGAGATACTACAAGGGCTAGGGAGTTTATTCTTAAATTTAAAAAAAAAATGTTTGAAAGGTGGAGTGACAGAGAAAGAAATCTTCCATCTGCTAGTTAAGTCCCGAAATGGTGCAACAGCCAGGAATGGGCCAGGCCAAAGCCATGGTCCAGGAACTCCATTGTGGTCTCCCATGTGGGTTTCAGGGGCCCAAGTACTTAAGACTATCCTCTGCTGTTCTCCCATGTGCATTAGCAGGCAGGTAAATCAGAAGTGGAGCAGCTGGGGCTCAATCCTGTGCTGCAACATCCATCCAAGGCACTAGGTAGTTTAAAAGTAGGATTGTTGATGAAGGGTTAATTGACAGAACTGTTTGACTTCTGTTTCTAAGGTGCTTCTGTAACTGGCTGAAAAGATAAGGTCTCAACCAACAGCTGCTTCATATAGAAACGAGTGTTGAGATTTTTATGTTTGAGCAGCTGCCATTTATAAAGGAAGGGTTGAAAAGCACCCCAAAATGTTTTACTTGGTCAGCTGCTGTTCTGATCAACATTGGCAGATAGAATCCCTAGGAACATTTTATGTGCTAGTATGCCTCCCAGGCATATACCTGTTGAGAACTTAAGAGCAGGGAATAATTTTTCACTTTACAAGTTTATCTCATACATGAAAAATGTCAGATAATCAAAAGCTAAGTTAGTAGTAGTTTAATACCTTTCATTTTGCTACAAAGATTTAAAAAGTTTCCTAGGTTCTAATTATAATGCATATATTCATTGTAGAACAGATAAATCAATAAGTAATAAAATGAAATTTTGTAATTTATTCAAAATCTGAGCAGTTGATTTGTTTCTGTGAGCATATTTAAAGGAATTATGCAGATAATGTTTTATAATCTATTGTATTTCCTTTTTGACAGGTTGTAAATGTATTTGAAATAAGTTGATCCTGCTATTTGATGGTTATGTAGATGAAACATTTCAGATCTTAAATTAGTCATTGCTGTGAACTTAGCTTATTTCATTTGCAGAGAAATATTTGTACTGTTAGGATGAGTGATTTGGAAGGTAATGTTTTCAGTGATAATTATTTATGAACTGGGAACTTATATACTATAAAGGATGTTTTTCTTTAGGAAGGTTAAATGATAAGCTAACTTGAAAAATACATAGCATTAAACATAGTCTGTAATAGCTTCCATATTAGTGGCTATTTCAATTGTATATTTTAAAACTATCAATTCCTTTTTCAATCCTTCAGTTGGCAACCAGAGCGCCAGGTTCCATTTAATGAAGTTAGATTACCACCACCGCCTGATATAAAAAAAGAAATTAGCGAAGGAGATGAAGTAGAGGTATGTGTATTTATTTTCTTGGGTCCTGTTTCAAATATTCATATAGCAAAATCTGTTCAGCTGATAAATCTAATTGCTTGTCTCTTTTTCTATTGATAATGGCTGTGTAATGCAACATTGCTTGGGTTTTGGAGTCAGAATAGGATTCATGTTTTAACTGTACCATTTTTAGCTTTGTGGATTTCTTTTTTTTTTTTTTTAAACTTTTATTTAATGTATATAAATTTCCAGTGTACAGCTTATGGATTACAATGGCTTCCCCCTCCCATAACTTCCCTCCCACCCGCAACCCTCCCCTCTCCCGCTCCCTCTCCCTCTCCCCTTCCACTTGCATCAAGATTCATTTTCAATTCTCTTTATATACAGAAGATCAATTTAGTATAAAGATTTCAACAGTTTGCACCCACATAGAAACACAAAGTGAAACATACTGTTTGAGTACTAGTTATAGCATTATTAAATCAAAATGTACAGCACATTAAGGACAGAGATCCCACATGAGGAGCAACTGCACAGTGGCTCCTGTTGTTGACCCAACAAATTGACACTCTAGTTTATGGCGCCAGTAACCACCCTAGGCTGTTGTCATGAGTTACCAAGGCTATGGAAGCCTTCCAGGTTTGCTGACTCTGCTCATATTTAGACAAGGTCATAAAAGACAGAGTGAGGATAGTAACCAATGATCCTAAGAGTGGCATTTACCAGGTTTGAACAATTATACAACATTAAGTGGGGAAGAGGACCATCAATATACACAGGTTGGGAGTAGAGGCATTGGAGGTAGAGTAGAGGTTATGATTACAAAGGATTTGTGGATTTCAAGGTTACCAATAAAATGAAAGTAGTTAAGGGAGGTAGTACAGTGTTGTTTTAAAACATACTAAATTAAAGGATAGCAGTGATAGTTATCCTTTATTATAGTGATCACTAATACTGTTCATAGGTAGTGTGAAATGTGATTACAGGGCTGCTTTATAGAACATGTTAGAATATTCTAGAAGTGTCTGGAAAAATTTAAAAGTACAGAAGAGCAAAAAGAGAACTGCAGAATTCTTGCTTAAAGATGGAAAATCACTCTTGTCGATTCTAAGCCTCTTCTAGCCATCTCCTTCTCCTTCCCCTAATAAAAATGGGATTATATTGCACTTTTCATTTTGTTCTTTTCATACTTAGAAGATCTTGGATTTCTGTCTGCAATGTATTTTTGATTAATAAGCCTGTTGTTAATAAAAAGAATCTTGAGTATAATTGTCAAATAGAAGTGCAATGATGAACTTGATGGATATAGAAGATCCAGTTTTTAAGAAATTGAAAGCATTCTTTCTAGAGCCTTAAATATGCCAAATACATTTTTCATAGGAAGTCAGCTTGATGCTATTGAATGAGATTTTCAAGTGTTATTTATACTTAATTTATATGGCTGAGGTAGGAGAAGTGGTGGTGTAATAGAACTTTACTGATGAAAAGCTATCTCTAAATGGTTTTGCAAACACTTAACAGTACATATTCTGTGCTAGACACTGTTCTAAGCACCTGATGTGATTTATCTGCCAGTTTCATTTGTTGTCTTTTGTTCTTTTTTGTGTGTGTGTGTGACAGGCAGAGTGGATAGTGAGAGAGAGAGAGAGAAAAAGGTCTTCCTTTTTGCCGTTGGTTCACCCTCCAATGGCCGCTGCGACTGGCGCATTGTGCTGATCCAAAGCCAGGAGCCAGGTGCTTCTCCTGGTCTCCCATGTGGGTGCAGGGCCCAAGGACTTGGGCCATCCTCCACTGCCTTCCCGGGCCATAGCAGAGAGCTGGCCTGGAAGAGGGGCAACTGGGATAGAATCCGGTGCCCCAACCGGGACTAGAACCCAGTGTGCCGGTGCTGCAAGGCGGAGGATTAGCCTGTTGAGCCACGGCGCCGGCATGTCTTCTGTTCTAATGATAATTTTTTTTTTTTAAATATTTTTTTAAAAAATTTATTTGAAAGTCAGAGTTACACAGGCTGGGGGGTCTTCATCCGATGGTTCACTCCCCAACTGGCCGCAAAGGCCGGAGCTGCGCCGATACGAAGCCAGGAGCTTCTTCCAGGTCTCCCATGTGGATGCGGGGGTCCAAGGACTTGGGCCATCTTCTACTGCTTTCCCAGGCCATAGCAGAGAGCTGGATGGGAAGTGGAGAGGCCGGGACTCGAACCAGCACCCATTTGGGATGCCGGCACTTCAGGCCAGGGCGTTAACTCGCTGTGCCACAGTGCCGGCCCCCTAATGATAAATTTTCTTTTGGCTCCTATTATTCTTAGACATTATGCTAGGAAGCCAAATAATTACAGTGCTTTAACCCCTGATAGCCTAAACTTCCACTTTAAAATTCTGCTTAGATTTTAATTATTTGTTTTAAGTTAATTCACTGTACACCATATTGCTTTTGCTAAAGCAAAGTATGTTGTAATTTGTGTCAGGACACCATGAACCCACCCTTTCGTGTTACAACATTATACAACATTCACTTTTATTACTTTTTTTTTTATAGTTTACTTTCAACAAAAGTGGATACTAAGAACTTTTTTACTAGGGGACCTGTAACTGTGGTCTAGATGTGTGTGTTAATGTTCTTGAGGGAGCTATTGCTGGTGGTATGGGGGAGACTCAGAGTGGTGAAGTTACTGCTACTACTCAAGAAGTTTGGAGTAGGGTACTAGTTGGGTGATGAAGGTTTTGACAGTGATCCTCTGAATTACTGTAGCACATTCACTTGGATTTTAGATTTCAGTGAAAACGTTTTCCTGGTGTTGTGGCACAGCAGGTAAAGCTGCTGCCCCTGACGTTAGCATCCCATAAGGGCGCCAGTTCATGTCCTGGCTGCTCAATTTCCGACCAGCTGCCTGCTAATGTTAGGCTGGGAAGAGCAGTGGAATATGGCCCAAGTGCTTGGGCCCCCGCCACCCACATGGGAGACCCAGATAAAGCTCCTGGCTTCAGCCTGGCTCAGCCAGTGCTGTTGAGGCCTTCTGTGAAGTGAACCAGTGAATGGAAGAGCAACTGATTGATCTGTTTCTCTCTTCCTTTCTGTCTTCCTCCCTCTCTCTTTTGTAACTCTCAAGTAAATAAAAAGTTTTTCTCAATATTGCAACCTTTTCTAATTAACATCTTTCTGTGAGGATGGGTAAAGGAGCTTGATTTTTTTTTTCAAAATTAATTTCTGTTGGAGGTTTTTTCTTTTGGAATTCTGAGTTAAGCAAGAGTCAAGCTAAACAAGATTTAGGGTTGGAAGTATTCTAGAATTAGAAATGTGTGGTGTTAAATTTGGAGGGCAACACTTTTTGTTATTGCTCATTTATAAGTAGCATAAAGTTTCAGATTAAAGGAAGAAACTAGTCAGTAGGTGCTAATGGTATTTCAATATGTTCTTAGGTTCTGCCCTGTTCTGAACCTTTCATTTCTGTGGCCCACCTCCTGACTGATCAAAACTTTGATGTTAGAGATTGATTTAGAAATTGATGATTCAAAAGTATCATTTATATAAAAATTTTATGATTTAGTTTTGGGAAAATTTGTTCTTTCCAGTTTTGTACATCATTATCTGAAATTAAGTTACATGTACTTTTTGGCTTTTGAAGATTTGAGTAAAAAGAACTTTGGGGCCAGTGTTGTGGTGCAGTGGGGTTAAGCTGCTGTTTGCGATGCCAGCATCCCATATAGCAGTGCTTGTTCAAGTCCTGGCTGCTCTAGCTGCTTTGCTCTGATCCACCTTTGTGCTAGTGTGCTTGGGAAAGCAGCAGAAGATGGCCCCTGTTATCCTCCATGGGAGACCTTAATGGAGTTCTACGCTCCTGGCTTCAACTTGGACCAGTCCTAGCTGTTGAAGTCATTTGGGGGAGTGAACCAAAGGGTGGAAGATCTTTCTCTTTTTCTCTTTTTCTCTTTTTCTCTTTTTCTCTTTCTCTTTCTCTTTCTCTATCTCTATCTCTATCTCTATCTCTATCTCTTTCTCTTTCTCTTTCTCTTTCTCTTTATCTTTATCTTTATCTTTATCTTTATCTTTATCTTTCTCTCTTTCCCCCTTTATTTTCTCTGTCACTCTACCTTTCAAATAAATAAGTAAATCTTAAAAGTTTAAGTTGCATCTTGACTGGTTTGTTATGATGATGATGTTTTTTTGGTCACCAGTTTTTAGGAACCTATCCATATAATGTATTTCAAAATTATAGTTATTAGTGCTTCACTTTTTGAACCAAGTAACTTTCTAAGTCTCCTTCTCCCTTTAAATAAAGCTTAATGTAAAAATGAGTTGATACAGACTTTTATAATGTAGTAAGTTAACCTTCCCGCTTAGTGTGGCTGTAATTGTCCATTATCGCCAGCTTAAATCTCATTTACCAAAGTTGAGTGTTTCTTCAGATTTTTCTTTTTATTGAGTATATATTTTCTTAAAGCTCTAAAGTCAGAACTACATTATATATCATACATTTACTCCCCAAATGCCTACAGAAGGACCAGAGCTGGGCCAGGCCAAAACCAGGAGCCTGAAACTCAGTCTCTGTCTCCCATGTGTGTGGCAAGAACCAAATTACTTGAGCCATCAGTGCTGCCTCCTAGGGTTTAGATTAGCAGAAAGCTGGGTTTTGGAACCTGAACCAGGAATCCAACCCAGGCATTCAGGTGAGAGGTGCAGGCATCTCCCCTCCCAAAGATTTATTTATTTATTTATTTTTTTGAGAGGCAGAGTTAGCGAGAGGCAAAGAGAGGGTTTGATTTGCTGGTTCACTCACAAAATGGCTGGAGCTGGGCCGATCCGAAGCCAGGAGCTTCTTCCAGGTCTCCTACGTGGGTACAGGGACCCAAGGACTTGGGGCATCTTTTTTTTTTTTTTTTTTTAAAGATTTATTTATTTACTTAAAGTCAGAGTTACACAGAGAGAGGAGAGGCAGAGAGAGAGAGAAGTCTTTCATCTGCTGGTTCACTCCCCAATTGGCTGCAATGGCCGAAGCTGCACTTATCCAAAACCAGGAGCCTCCTCGGGGTCTCCCATGTGGGTGCAGGGCCCAAGGATTTGGGCCATCATCTGCTGCTTTCCCAGGCCACAGCAGAGAGCTGGATTGGATCGGAAATGGAGCAGCGGGGACTTGAACTGGTGTTGGGGCATATTCTGCTTTCCCAGGCCATAGCAGAGAGCTGGATCAGAAGTGGAGCATCTGGGACTTGAACTGGGACCCACATAGGATGTTGGCATTGCAGGTGGCGGCCTTATCTGCTATGCCACAGTGCCCACCCCCCCTCCCCCCAAGTTCGTAATACTTCTGCAAGTACAGAATTTTTATTTTAAGTATTTAGGTTTTTAATTGAGTTTGCTATCTTTCTCTAGGGTAATATTACACAGTATATTATTTATCATTTTTGATGTATCAGTGTATTTAAGTTATCAGATACTGCTTTCTGTTAGCATATTCTTCCCCCCCCCCCCTAATATTTCTGTATTTAAAAATTAGTTGATGGCAGCGATGGGGGGTGGGTTGGAGAGAGAACTGATCTGCTGTCTGCTGATTCACTCCACAAACAGCTGCCATGGCTGGGCCTAGGCCAGGCTAAATCCAGGATTCATGAATTCCATCCAGGTCTGCCACGTGGGTGCAGGGGCTCAAGCACTTGGGTCATCATCTGCATTCTCAGGTGTGGTATCAGGGACCTAGATCAGAAGTTGAAGGCCAGCGCCGCGGCTCACTAGGCTAATCCTCCGCCTTGCGGCACCGGCACACCGGGTTCTAGTCCCGGTCGGGGCACCGATCCTGTCCCAGTTGCCCCTCTTCCAGGCCAGCTCTCTGCTGTGGCCAGGGAGTGCAGTGGAGGATGGCCCAAGTGCTTGGGCCCTGCACCCCATGGGAGACCAGGAGAAGCACCTGGCTCCTGCCATCGGATCAGCGCGGTGCGTCGGCTGCAGCGCGCCTACCGCGGCGGCCATTGGAGGGTGAACCAACGGCAAAAGGAAGACCTTTCTCTCTGTCTCTCTCTCACTGTCCACTCTGCCTGTCAAAAAAAAAAAAAAGAAAAAAAAAAAAAAGAAGTTGAGCAGCCGGGACCAACATTCCAATTTGGGATGTTTTTGTTACAGGGGATGATTTAACCTGCTGTGCCACAAAGCTGGCCCCAAGTCACATTTTTTTTTTTTTTTTTAAGATGTATTTACTTATTTGAAAGGCAGAGTTGCAGAGTTAGAGGAAGAGATAGACAAAGAGAGGCCTTCCATCTGCTGGTTCAATCCCCAAATGGTGGCAACAACTGGGAGTGGGCAAGGCTGGAGCCTGGAGACCCAAGCTTTATCCTGCTCTCCCATGTGGGTGTTAGGGGACCCCAGCACTTGGGCCATTTTTTGCTGCTTTCCCAGGTACATTAACAGCGAGCTGGTTGGAATCAAATGGTATATCAATATCATAGCCTCCAGCTTACCCTGCTGTGCCACTGCACCAGACCTGTAGTTTGTCAATTCTCTGATAGCAGTAAGAGTAGCTGAAACTTGGGCCGCGCTTTGGCACAACCGGTTAAAACCCTGACCTGAAGTGCCAGTATCCTACATAGGCACCAGTTTGAGTCCTGGCTGCTCCACTTCCAATCCAGCTCCCTGTTGATGTGCCTGGGAAAGCAGTGAAAGATGGCCCAAGTCTTTGGACTGCTGAACACATGTGGGAGACCCAGAGGAAGCTCCTGGCTCCTGGCATTGGATCCGCTCAGCTCTGGCAGTTGTGGCCATTCTGAGAGTGAACCAGTGAATGAAAGATGCCCATGACATAGGTTCCAGAGGGGCCCTCCCCCCACCCAAATCACCTATTAAATGATATAATATTTGGTTATAATCTCTGCAGTCCTCCCTTATACTTTTAAATCATCTCTAAATTGCTTATATTTGATATAATGAAAATGCTATGTAAACAGTTACATTGTATTATTTAGGGAATAATGAGAAAAATCTTTTTTTCTGAATATTTTCTATCTAATTGGGGATCCAGACAGATTGAGGTACTTTATTAACTAAGTTCATATAGCAAAAAATTTGTGAAACTGATGATAAACAAGTTTAGTTTCTGTTCTTCTAATGTTCTCTAATATATCAAGCTGTATTCACAGGGTTTGATCAGTTTTGTGCCAGACCTGTTTTTCAGTTCTAGAAATCCTCTGTAGAAGGGAAAGGTGACTTTTATTTGGTCTTTTAGTAATAATTTTAGGGCAGAAATGATCAAAGAGGTAACTTTAGGTTGAGGTCTTCGTGCATTTTTAAAGAGTTGAATGCTGAGATTTCTGTTTTTGTTGTTCAAGAATGGTTAAATATTAGCAGTTTCATATGGTTTGCACTAAATTGTGTTTTCAAAATTTTTTGGCTATTTGCTTTCCCAATCAGCTTCCCAGACTTACATGATGTTACAGCACATAAATCAGTGTCATGATTTGGTAGTGGGCTCAAGCAGAAAGACACTGTATGATGAATGTTGCTTTTGAAAAGGTCTGAAATGGAAATACTTACTCTCAGACCTTTAAATAGTTGCTACGTCATTTTTCAAAAGTGATGGCAAATCTTTTAAAATTAGTAATATTTAATCTTTTTGGTAAGAATTTTGCTGAATAAGATTGCTGAGAAAATTGGGAGGGAAGGATGGCAGGGGGTAGTATCACTATGTTTCTGAATCTGTATATAGGAAATACATGAAATTTATATACCTTAAATAAAATTAACAAAAATTAAAAAAAAAACTTTTATCTATAGTTCTATATTCTCTAAATAAGAAGTTTCAAGACTCTGAAACAAAACAGTACAAAAACAAACTGCTTATAAAAATTAAAGCATTGTTGGTTCTGTTTAAATGTTTCCTCTTGTAGGCCCCAAAGGACTTTCTTCCATGATTTCTAATGTATTTCGTACTTTCGGATAGCTCTGTAAACAGATAAAACTAAAGTTTACAGGTTCCAACTAAAAGGATATGGTTAATTCAGGTTACTAAAAATAAAAATTAATTCTAATCGGTAATTTTAAAAACAAAGATTTAAAAAAATGAAAAACTGCTTTGTTGTTCTGTCTTGTATGTGTGTTACATGTGTGTAGGTTGCATTTCTGTAAAAAATTATTAAAACTGTTTTGGCTTGTGGATAAAAAAACTCACAAATTAAGACTACTAACTTAACAAACTACCTTTTTGGTGAACATGACTTAATCTCTGTTAAATATGCTGTTTTTAAAAAAAAAAGTTTGCTGAATAAAATTGCTGAGAAAATTGGCTCACTTTGTAAAGTTGAAGGTAATCAGCAAATGAAGGGTTCTTTAGATTTGCTTAAGATGGATGTGTAATATAATCTATGATATTGAAGGACCTTAAAATTCCCCATCCTTTTTTTAAAATTTTTTTTTAAAGATTTTATTTATTTATTTGAGAGGTAGAGCTACAGAAAGTGAGAGGAAGAGACAGAGAGAAAGGTCTTCCGTCCCTTGGTTCACTCCCCAAATAGTGCAATGGCCAGAGCTGCGCCAATCCGGAGCCAGGAGCCTCTTCTGGGTCTCCCATGTGGGTGCAGGGACCCAAGCTCCCAGGCCACAGCAGAGAGCTGGATTGGAAGTGGAGCAGCCGGGACTAGAACTGGCTAATGCCGCAGGAGGAGGATTAACCTGGTCTCCCATGTGGGTGCAGGGGCCCAAGCACTTGGGCCATCCTCCACTGCCCTCTCAGGCCACAGCAGAGAGCTGGACTGGAAGAGGAGCAAGCAGGACTAGAACCTGGTGCCCATATGGGATGCCGGCGCCTCAGGCAGAGGATTAACCAGGTGAGCCATGCCGCTGGCCCCAGGACACTTCTTTACCTTACAACTTTATAGTTAAATATTTATACAAAAGATAAAATGTATGGTTTACTCCCTACTCCTAAAAAGTTGACTTTGATTCTTGTGGTCAGCCTAAAAAATATTTATTAAACTTAATCTTCCACAATACCAAATCCATTGTTAGTTGTACTTCTTGGGAAGTGCTTACACTGTAAGGACAGGTGAAAATAATCTTCATTACTTATCTTCATTACTTTGTCTTTTGGGTAATGGGTCAGTATCCAGGACCTAATTAGTTAGTGTGAAATTCATTTGTTGCTATATCTGCCACAGTATAAATAATACTGTTGTGTGGGTGGACAGATCAGGTTCTTGCATTCCAGATGATAAGCTTGCTTTTCTAATGTGTATCTTTCAGTTCTTGCTAAGTTATAAAGACACAAAATGGTAGACACATAGGGTATAGTACCTTACATGTTGGAAATATGGCCATTGTGATTAAGTACCTAGTTTAATAGTTAATGTTATTTGGAGAAGTAGTAATATAGTTAATTTACTGAAAACTGGTAAAAATTTTTTTCTGTATTCCATAATATCTGGTTGTCATTTTCAAAGGCATAATTGACCATTATGAACGTATATGAAAAATTGACAACTTCAGGATTCCAACTGGAATTTTGGGTTCTGTGCATGAACTTGGAGGCCATTTTTTAAGGTTTGACTTGGAGTCATTTGTGCAAAAGAATCCTGAATTTGGTTTTTTAAATTTGATTCTCCCATTTCATTCTCCACTCTATGAAAGGGTACCACTCCAGGAAAGGGTAGTTAATAATCTGAGTATTACTATGTTTGCTCCTTAATCTCCTACATTTTAAACTATTCTTTGTGTTTAAAGAAGGTTTAAGGATGTTGGACACAAACTGGTGCCCATATGGGATGTTGGTGCTGCAGGCGGAGGCCTTTGCCTACTATACCACAGCTCTGGACCTTCTCAAAGAGGTTTTCTAACCATTGTATAAAGTTGATCATTGGGTTTTTTTTTTTTTTTTTGCTCACTTATAGTTCCAGTATTCCCACCACTTCAACAGTTACTCTCAAGTAATGTTGATTGAAGCTTCAGGCTCACCAGAGATATTTGTCTGTAGTTGTTAGCATTTATTTGTATCTCAGATGGCTCTTGACATGAACTGGTAGATTTCCCTGGCGATTTCTGCAAGAGTATCTTAATTCCTGTAGTCAAGATTATTGTGAGAGTACTTAGGTGTTTATTCTTGGCTTTCCCATTCCCTTCAGTGATTGAAAATACATTAAACAAGCTGCTGTATCATAAGAAATAAGCTGTGAAAACTTAACGTTAGTAAGACTAACTTGCACAGATGAAAAAATAGAAGATTCCGTTTATTATGGATAGGAGTTTTGTAAGATATTTAAGCTACTCTGCTGCATGGATGGAATATGTGTACTTTTCTTGTTCAGCTAAGCAATTTTAATACATTTAATTTAGTTTTTAAGATTTATTTATAATGCTGGTGTTGTGACATAGTGGGTAAAGCTGCCACCTGGGGTATTGACAACTGAGAGAGAGAGAGAGAGAGAGCGAGCTATCTTCCATCTGCTGGTTCATTTCCTGGATGGCTGCAGTAGCTGGAGCTGGGCCAGACGGAAAGAAAGAACTTCTGGGTCTCCCATGTAGGTACAGAGGCCCAAGGAATTGGGCCATCTTCTCCTTTCCCTCAGGTGCATCAGCAGGGAGCTAGCTGGATTGGAAGTGGAACAGCCTGGACTGGTGGTGGCTTAACCTGCTATGCCATAACGCTGGCTACTAGGTTCTTAAGGGATCTAAATGGCAATTCGGGCTTACCACATTCTACACTTTTTAAAAAATTTTAATTTCACTGTTCATAATTTTGATGAGAAAAACTGAAAAACCTGTATTTGACATTATGTAAAGATGAGTGGTAAACAGCTTGCTTTAATATATTTGAATTTAGTAATCCCATGAATTTGAAATTAGTTTACTAGGAGGCCACACTGCCCAAAAGTATTCAGGTTTAGGGGCTGCGTTGTGGCTGGTAAAGCCTCTGCTTGGGACACCAGCATTCCATATGATTGCTGGTTTGAGATTTTTTTGTTTTGTTTTGGTTTATTTGTTTTTTTTTTTTTTTTTTTTTTTTTTTTTTTTTTTTTACAGGCAGAGTGGACAGTGAGAGAGAGAGACAGAGAAAGAGGTCTTCCTTTGCCGTTGGTTCACCCTCCAATGGCCGCTGCGGCCGGTGCGCTGCGGCCGACGCACCGCACTGATCTGAAGGCAGAAGCCAGGTGCTTCTCCTGGTCTCCCATGGGGTGTAGGGCCCAAGCACTTGGGCCATCCTCCACTGTAGTCCTGGGCCACAGCAAAGAGCTGGCCTGGAAGAGGGGCAACTGGGACAGAATCCGGTGCCCCAACCGGGACTAGAACCCAGTGTGCTGGCGCCGCAAGGCGGAGGATTAGCCTAGTGAGCCACGGCGCCGGCCTGGTTTGAGATTTGAGTTCTCAAGTCCTGACTGCTCCACTTCTGATCCAGCTTGCCGCTCATTTGCCTGGAAAAACAGCGGAGGATGGCCCAAGCACCTGGGCCCCTGCACCCACATTTGAGACATAGAAGCAGCTCTGTGCTCCTGGCTTTGGCCTGGCCCAGCCCTGGAACTTTGTGGCCATTTGGGGAATGAACCAGCGGATGGAAGAGCTCTCTCTAACTCTGCATTTCAAATACATAAATAAATCTAAAATAAAAAATATACAGCTTTATATTCAGCTATTAAACTTTGAATGTGCATACCACTTTCACTCAACTACATTGAGCACAGTTCCAGTAAAATAACCTTTGATTATTTAGTGGGATTTAGCATTTATAACAAACCATCACTTAGAGTTTTAGAATCTTTCCAAATGAATGCATGAAGGCATATTTCCCCTTTCTCAGGTATATTCTAGAGCAAACGACCAAGAACCATGTGGATGGTGGTTGGCTAAAGTTCGGATGATGAAAGGAGAGGTAAGTGATTGTGACATTTGCTATGTGATAGTATTAAAGGAAATAATCTCAACTCTTTGTTTTTGTAAATATTATTCCAACTGTACTTTTGTTTTTAAAAGCCTATGAGGAATAGTTGACCAGACATCGTAAAAATTCACTAGATCATTAATTTCTGTTTGTGTTCTGTATTGGCAAACACCAAAGCTGCTCTCCAGAGGTACACCTCAAGCATGTAAGGACCACTAGGTTCATGCTTGTAAGAACCTATGTTCTAGTTTAGGTAAATTAGATTGATGTAACTAAGCTGCGCTTAATATTTGTGTCACAAAGGGGAGGGTCTGAGCTGAGCAAGGTAATTAGAACTTCTTTTAAAGTTCATTATTTTTGTTCAGATGGAATTTTTGAAGTATTTTGATGTCTTTTAGTTTTATGTCATTGAATATGCTGCTTGTGATGCCACTTACAATGAAATAGTAACATTTGAACGACTTCGGCCTGTCAATCAAAATAAAACTGTCAAAAAAAATACCTTCTTTAAATGCACGGTGGATGTTCCTGAGGATTTGAGAGAGGCGTGAGTAATTTTATCTGTTATTGTATTGCTTGGTGATTAAGAGAATTTTTAAGCACTAATATTTTTTTCTCAGACACCTAGTCAAAACCTTCTCATAGAAAATATTAAAGGTTTTGATGGGGAATGTTAAAGTTCTAAGTTTGTATTGTCCTTGTAACTCTTCTAAATTTAATCTAGTACTGAGATTTTACCCATGAATTAATTTTTCTTCAGGTGTGCTAACGAAAATGCACATAAAGATTTTAAGAAAGCAGTAGGCGCGTGCAGAATTTTTTACCACCCAGAAACCACACAGCTAATGATACTGGTAAGATAACATAGTTTCAGGTATTAATGAGTATTGCACAGATTTTACACTTAGATATTTCAAAAGATAAGAGCTATGGTAAGCTTGATGTAAAGTTTTTTTTTTTTTTTTGCAATAATATAAGATTAATTCTGATTTTTTTTGGAGTATGGAAATAAAATTTTTTTTTAATATTTTATTTATTTGAAAGATAGAGTTACAGAGAGAGGTAGAGACGGAGAGAGGTCTTCATCCGCTGGTTTATTCCTCAGATGGCCGCAACGGCAGGAGCTGCACCCATCCGAAGCCAGGGGCTTCTTCCGGGTCTCCCATGTGGGTGCAGAAGCCTAAAGACTTGGGCCATCTTCTACTGCTTTCCCAGGCCATAGCAGAGAGTGGGATCAGAAGAGGAGCAGCTGGGACTAGAATCAGTGCCCACATGGGATGCCATTGCTTCAGGCCAGGGCGTTAACCCACTGTACCACAGCACTGGCCCTGGAAATAAAATTCTTAAAATGATATTTTTAGTTTCCTAAAATTTGTAATGTGTGGGATCCTAGATGCTTTCATAGCCAATGCTATTTTATGTGGCAAATATAAATAATAACAGGAATTCATGAAGAAAAGTAAGATTACCCAGGGAGGCAGAATGTTAGACAAACAGAGAAGTGTAGTAGTTGAAAATCAAAGCTTTGTGTTACTTTGAAAAATGGTTAACTTTTTGGGTGATTAACTTGTTTGTTTGTTACAGTCTGCCAGTGAAGCAACTGTGAAGAGAGTAAATATTTTAAGTGACATGCATTTGCGAAGTATTCGTACAAAGCTGATGCTTATGTCCAGAAATGAAGAAGCCACTAAGCATTTAGAAGTAAGTAGGTTTACTTTCAAAATGTTTGTCCCATTTAGTTTCAGAATTATATTCTTGGAGTTCCCTGGTTCAAACTACTTGACTGATAAAAGACAGCCTAGACTTGATTTGTGGTTAAACCTGGAGTGAGTGAGGCATTAAAAGAATGGCTTTTCTATTTTACTTTTATCAAGTGTAGCATTTCCTTGCCAAATTCTGGTTGACTTTTGTTAGGACTTAAGAACTCAGAACTGTACTGCTGTTTCTTTGCACTACCGTGTTAGTCATAACACATTTACATCAGTAATTAGTTCAGTCTAACAACTCGTTTAAGAGGAGATTAGGAGAACAAGACATAGTGTGAAGTTTTTAAAATATTAAGAGTATCATTGCCCCATGCTATTGTTGTACTACTTTTCTCCATGTGCTCACACTTCCCCAATGGAACACATGTGTACGTACACACAAACACACTGTCTTCACTTAGAGAAACCAAAATATGTTTATTCTTAGGACAAATTTGCCAGTGTCCTCTTTAATTTTAAACTGCCAAACAAGGAATATGTGAATGAATTTTGAAGTAAACATATGAAATGGGGAACTGCCTGTATTTGTAACAAAGTACTATATTATGTTAGAACTACTGTTTTTTTCTGAAATTGATTTAAATAGATAAAACCATTTTATCCCTTTGCATTTATGCCACTAGATAAGCTTCTTCTATTCTGTAAGATTTTTGATCTTTTTTCCCTTAAGGCTTTTTTTTAAAGTTTTCACATTTAAAAAAATTATAAAGTTCAGTATGTATTTCCATTGTTGGTTAACCAGTTTACAGGACTTTAAGTTTTGCATCTTGAAAAATGAAAACTACCCTCTAAGTTGCAACTCTCAACTCTCTGCTCCCCATTTCTGACAACTGCCATTTTGTAAATTTCACTGCTTCTGATGTTTCATAAATTGGAATACTATACTATTAGTTGTTTGTTATATCACTTAACATAATAGGGTTTTCAAGGCTCATTCATGTTGTTGCATGTGTTAGAATTTGCTTTTGATAATTCTTTGTATGTACAAGGGTACTTCAGAAAGTTCATGGAAAATGAAATTAAAAGATTGTTGTAGATTTCTTTTTTTTTTTTTTTTTTTAATTTATTTTATTTATTTGAAAGAGTTACAGAGAGAGGTAGAGACAGAGGTCTTCCATCTGCTGGTTCACTCCCCAGTTGGCTGTGACAGCCGGAGCTGCGCCGATCTGAAGCCAGGAGCTTCTTACGGGTCTCCCATGTGGGTTCAGGGGCCCGAGGACCTGGGCCATCCTCTGCTGCTATCACAGGCCATAGCAGAGAGTGGGATCAGAAGAGTAGCAGCTGGGACTAGAACCGGTGCCCATATGGGATGCCATTGTTTCAGGCCAGGACTTTAACCCGCTACGCCACAGCACTGGCCCCCACTTTCTTTCTTTTTTAAAGATTTATTTATTTGAAAGGCAAAATTGTGGCTGGGGGCCGGAGGGAAGTCATGGATAGGTCTTCAGCCTGCTATTTGCCTTCTCATATGGCTGCAATGACCAGGGCTGGGCCAGGCTGAAGCCAGGAGACTGTAACACCATGCAGGTCTTCCATATGGGTGGCTGGGGCCCAAGTACTTGGCTCATCTTACACTGTTTTCCCAGGTGCATTAGCAGGGAGCTGGAATTCAAGTGGAGCAGTCAGGACTTAAACTGGTAATCACATGGGATGCTGGCATCGCAGGTGGCTTAAACCACTGTGCCACAATGGCCCCTCAATCTTTTTCTTTTTTCTTCTTCTCTCTCTTCTCTCTTCTCCTTCCCCTCCCCTCCCTTTGGTTCTCCTCCCCTCAGATTGATTTATTTATTTGAAAGGCAGATAGGCAAAAGCAGAGAGAGAGGGAGAAAGGTCTTTCATCTGCTGGTTCACTCCCCAGATGGCCGCAATGGCCAGAGGTGGGCTGATCTGGAGCCAAGAGCTTCTTCCGGGTCTTTCATGCATGTGGGTGCAGGGGCTGAAGGACTTGGGCCATATCCCAGGCCATAGCAGAGAGCTGGATCAGAAGTGGAGCAGCCATGACTTGGCGCCCATATGTGATGCCGGTGCTATAGGCGGCTGCTCTACCCACTGCGCCACAGCACCAGCTCCATCAGACTCTTGACTATAGTAAAGTATGTTGGTATGAACATGCATTGCAGAAAACCTGATTGTTTTTTGATTTTTGTAATGAATTCCACTTTTCTTCTTAATAGTGCACAAAACAACTTGCAGCAGCTTTTCATGAGGAATTTGTTGTGAGAGAAGATTTAATGGGCCTGGCAATAGGAACACATGGTAGTAACATACAGCAAGCTAGGAAGGTTCCTGGAGTCACCGCTATTGAACTAGATGAAGATACTGGAACATTTAGAATCTATGGAGAGGTAAGATGTTGTCTATCTCCTATCTTGACTGATTTTACTGTCACTTTTAACCACCTGTTGTTTGATTACATTTTATCTTGAACTTTAATTTACTAGTGAAACACTTTTGACTTAAGATTCATTCATTTAAAATCAAACTGCCCAGCAGTCATTACTTCTGAAGATGGTTTAAAGCTGTTTTTGTTTTGGGGGAGTGAAAGGCTTATCGAGTGACATGTAGCATTTTGAGAATTTTTTTTTTCTTTTTTAAGATTTATTTATTTATTTGAAAGAGTTACACAGAGAAAGAAGGAGAGGCAGAGAGAGAGAGAGAGAGGTCTTCCATCCACTGGTTCACTCCCCAATTGGCCGCAATGGCTGGAGCTGTGCCGATCTGAAGCCAGGAGCTTCTTCCAGGTCTCCCACATGGGTGCCGGGGCCCAAGGACTTGGGCCATCTTCTATTGCTTTCCCAGGTCATAGCGGAGAGCTGGATTGGAAATGGAGCAGCCAGGATTCGACCCAGCACCCATATGGGATGCCAGTACTGCAGGCGACAGCTTTACCCACTACACCACAGTGCCAGCACCCAGAAGTTTCTTAAATAACTGCTTCTTAGTTTAATTCAGTTTTATATTCATTAAAATAATTTATCCAGATATTCTTTTGAATGCTTATTAGGTGTTGGGGCTCTGGCAAGCAGCAATATAAAAGTTATGTAATGGCCGGCGCCGTGGCTCAATAGGCTAATCCTCTGCCTTGCGGCGCCGGCACACAGGGTTCTAGTCCCGGTCGGGGCACCGGATCCTGTCCCGGTTGCCCCTCTTGCAGGCCAGCTCTCTGCTGTGGCCAGGGAGGGCAGTGGAGGATGGCCCAGGTCCTTGTGCCCTGCACCCCATGGGAGACCAGGAGAAGCACCTGGCTCCTGCCATCGGATCAGTGTGGTGCATCGGCCGCAGCGCACCGGCGGTGGCGGCCATTGGAGGGTGAACCAACGGCAAAGGAAGACCTTTCTCTGTCTCTTTCTCTCACTCTCCACTCTGCCTGTCAAAAAAAAAAAAGTTTTATAATAACTTTTATAGAACTTAGGTTTGGATAGTACTGTGTCATTAGATCTTAAATTTTCAGGGATAGAAAAATGAATGTGTCATTTTAGTTATTCATTCCTTGAGAAATATCTTCCATCTACTTATTCACTCCTTACATAGCAGCAATAATGAGAGCTGAGTCAGGCTGAAGCTAGGAGCCAAGAACTTTACCTTGTTACTACCACATGGGCCTTGGGTCCAAGTACGTGGTTCATCTTCTGTCTTCTGAGGCGTATTAGTAGAGAGCCGATTTAGAAGTAGAGTAGCAGAGACTCAAACTCGCACCCTGATGTGGGATGTTGGTGTTGGCGAGCAGTGTCATAACTTGCTGTATCACAATGCCTGCTGCTTGTAAGCTATTTTAAAAATACATTATTTTCAGATGTTTTGTTGAGACTACCCTTTGAAATAGTATAAATGATTTTTTTGGGGGACTGGTTTGGTTTCAAATCTTGACTTTAAAACACAGCTTTTATGAAAAGCTTTATTCATATAGTAAATACAACTAAAAGTATCATTTTTGTTTCTGAAATCTTAACAAGTGGGGGGAGTATAGAATGGTAATTAAGAGGACAGTCTTTGGAGCTATAGAGCCTGGATTCAGTTCTTGTTTCTTGCAGAAGTTACATTACATCCCTACATGTGTCCTCAGGGTTAAATAAGAGTGATAATGAATAGATTTTTCAGTGTATTTGTTGTTTATTTTTGTGACAGGGAGAGTTATAGACAGAGTGATAGAGACAGAGAGAAAGGTCTTCCTTCCGTTGGTTCACTCAAATGGCTGCCACGGCTGGCACTGCGCCGATCCGAAGCCAGGAGCTGGGTGCTTCGTCCTGGTCACCCATGCAGGTGCAGGGACTCAAGCACTTGGGCCATTCTCCACTGCCCTCCTGGGCCACAGCGGAGAGCTGGACTGGAAGAAAAGCAACTGGGATTAGTACCCGGTGCCCTAGCCAGGACTAGAACCTGGGGTGCCGGCGCCGCAGGCAGAGGATTAGCCAAGTGAGCCATGGCGCCTGCCTAGTGTATTTGTTGTTTATGGTATATGATATCAACATAAATTCACAATAAATTTGAGCTGTGGTTACTAAAGAACACAATTAAAAGCAAAAATAAAATTGAGATTGGATTTTCATATTCTTATTGTATTTATGTTTAACAATAGTGCCTGTCTGTAAAAATTGCAGATGATTTAAACTCTTTGAATTCTTTGTTTTTAATAATCACCTGGAGAAATACAACATCAGAATATAGACCAGTGTGTATTTAGAATTGGCTTGAAGTTTGACTATTGTGTAGCTATATAACATAGCTAATTCAAACTGTTGCTATTTTCTCAGCTTCTTAAGTTTTTGGTTTTAATAGTGATGGAAAGTTTGTTTTTTAATTACTTGATGAGTTTTTTAACCTGAAATGTCACTGTAGTGGGCTGAGGAGAATCTCTTAGTAGAGCATAATGATTCACAGTAACAGTTGTATTTTGGATTTTGTGTTGCTTGTAACTGGATTTTATGTTAATGTTTCCCTTATTTCCAGAGTGCTGATGCTGTAAAAAAGGCTAGAGGTTTCTTGGAATTCGTGGAGGACTTTATTCAGGTTCCTAGGAATCTTGTTGGTAGGTATTGCTACTAATTATTAAATAAAATGTTACTTAGTTGCATTTAGTGATTTAGTTGAAAATATAGTGTAATATCTAATTCTGCTTCTAGTGATCTGTTACAGTACTTAGATAGCAAGCAGGCTTATGTTTTTGGTGATAACAAATGTGACTCGCACCTTGTTTTTAAAAAGTAAAGATGTTTTCCTTTGTCCAGGGTAATTGGATAATAATGCCCATACTTTCTATAACAGTGTGTCATTAACAGGTTTTCTTAAGTATTCTCATCCTGTTGGCTTTTAACTTTTTTTCAGCCCCTTATTGTCTTTCTTTCATTTATGTATTTGAAATTGTCATAGTACTTTTGAGAATGTGGTTGAATTTATTTCTTTAGTAGAGAAGAAAAATTACAGTGGACTAACAACAGGGTAATAAGTATTTACCGTGTAGGCCCTGATTAGATAATAATTGGTTGTTGAAAGGGCATAGAAAAAGGTAAGAAGTTGTGAGCAGGAGAGGATGCTGCTGATGGTATGTGGGGAGGTTTCATTATTAATTGTGTGACACCTTTCTTGAAAACTTGGATGCTCATGCTTTATTTAAGTGACAAAAATTTGAGTTGCAGGTTAAGGCTGAATGAGCATTTTATGAGATAAGTTAGTTAATATCCCTGTTGCTAATACGTTCTACATCTCTGATGATGTCTTTATGACTATTTGAGGCAAATGGGAAGGCTTTGGTTATCAGTGATTTTACTAACTACTTAATAAAGAGGAAGAACTAACACAATGTAGTGAATGAAATTAATACTATAGGATAAGTCCTTTGTTTCTAGTTGGCCTCTTAATATTTTGACTATAAGGAAACACTTTTTTTTTTTTAAGTTCCTTGGGCTCTGTTTAGATCATGTAGCCTGTTTTGCCTTTAGGAAATGATTTGTGAAATCTTATAAATCAAGCATGGGTAGAAAACTTAAAACTTCCATCCTGAAAAGATGTTTATTTTGGCCTTAAAAAACAAATAGTGTACTGTAAAAAACAGTTTACATCAAAAAATGTGTTTCTTGGAATTCAGCACTAGTAGAAAAGCAAACAGCCTTTCAGTGTGGTCCAAAGATGAGGATAGCAGGGCAGACTTCCAGTTCTTACGTAAACTCTACATTATCAGCTTTTGGTTTATCATCATTTACTGTAGGTTGATCTGCTGGAGAGATGAATTGAGATGTTTAAATTGAAATAAGTTTGAAGAATTTTGTGCAGTTTTAATGATATTATCAAGATATGAATGCTATGAAATATTTATCATTGTCAAATGAAGTCACCTTTGACAAAGAAGCTGCTTTTAAAAATGATCCCCTTGTTTGTTTGTTTAAATCTTACTAAGTCATTCACACCGGTACTAACATTGTGGTAGCTGCTCTGTGGAACAGATATTGGTAAGGTTTCTTCACTTGTAAAAGCGATTCAATGGCAGGTTTGTGAATAACAAGCAGATTTCTTCCCAGTGTAATAATTCTAAGATAGTCTTGGTCTTTGGTGGTAGTGTTAATTATGATTAAAAATTCCTATTTCACAAACAAGAAAATTTAACATTTATGTAGTTCTGATTTGTTTCTGTATTTTTCATTGCAATGATGTGTGGGTACCTGCTGTGTCTTTTTTTCCCCCCCCTCATCATTTTGGTTGGCTTTGGTGAAAAGGGATGGTTTTTGTGCTTTGTAGGAAATATACATTAGCAGCAGCTATTAAATATTAGCAGCACATTGGTGAAATACTCAGAGGTAGTATAAACATTTCTATTGGTTTTCGTATATAATAATGCTGTATTTCCCTCTGAAATATTTTATGAGTGAAGCAGTCTTTTTGAAAAGTAGTGCATTCTTAGTCCAAGTGAAAGAGAAAAAGAGGACTGAGGAATAAAAGGGAATGAGGACCACTTGGAGGGTAAGTTCCAGAGCGATTCCCTTTCACATTCACATTCCCGGAGTTCTAGTGCTTGACCATTCCTGTCTTCCCCAAATCAAAGGAAAAAATAATTATTCACTGATCAATTTGTATTACAGGTCTGCTTCAGTTTGTCCATATGCTCTGGAATTTATGGAAATGATCAATAAAATATTGACAGTCTGGTGGGAATAAATAGAACTTGCAGGCAGGTTCCTTCTGTGAACCCCAGAAGGGTGGTGAATATTCATAGAACACTGGTATATTTTAAAGGAAGCAAGTGGCAGAGATTCTGTGGGAGGGATTATGCTGTTACCGACCTGATTTTTTTTGTTTTTCGAAAAAGACATTTGCTTATTTTTAGCAGGGTCAAGGATGGAGTTGCTGCTTGAGCTTCACTCTGTTAACAATGAAGGTTGCTTTTATGTGCTGCTGCTAGGGCTGCTCAGAGAAGACACAGGCCATGTGAATTTCTTGTGCCACTGTACTTTTTATGTTTAAGGTTATTATTAGGAGAGGAGGTTTAAGACTAGGATTATAAATAAAATTTAATTGTAGTGCTTTTGCTATATTGACCAGTTTCCTGTTATTTTCCCCTTATTTGTTCTAGACAAGCAGTATGAAAAACTTCCATTTTAATCCCTTTCAACCAGAAGTAATTTAAGCTTTTGTGCAAGTGATTTAGTAAAATAAATGACTGTTAACAAATATTGTGTTGGACTTCATAAAGAGATACCTACATTGCATATATTGAAGGTTACTTGAAGGTTCTGTTACTGGGTGACACTATCTGGTATTATTTTGTTATGTGTTAATTTTTACAACAAGATAGTTCCCCAGTAGAAGAATGTCTAAATGTCTTTTATTTTCCTGTTTAATTATTATATCGTTAATAACTACTGTTTGGCAGACTTATAAATTAAGTGTTGAGAAGGTAAATAATTCTGTTGTTTTACAGAATGAAATATACTTGAGTGAGCATACCATATACATATTACTTGTGTGAAATACTGTGAAAAATGTCTTGATTTAAAATGTGATACTTGTTACATGTAAATTTTTACTGAAGAGAATATTCATTCTAAAGTTAATATCATACATACCTTTTGAAGAAATAAAAACTTGATGAATTTGTTACTTATGAATATCATATACAAGTAATAAACAAGTTGGTATGATTAATGCTAAATTAAAAGTTTGCTTTTTCTCTAAATATCCAAAGTTTGAAATGAATTGGGGCGTTATTTTAAAAAATATAAATAGGATACAGGACATATTAAAAAAATTAGCCTTCTAAAATTTCTTCTACATGAACAGCTTTGTCACACTTAGATAATAACTGTTAAGCATACAGAAGACAAAGATGTTTGAAGCCAAGGATAAAAACCTTTGGTAGTCTTTAGCACGAGTTATTAAAGTAGAATCAGCATTTTGCTTTGTGGTTATAATTCAATAGCAAGTCATAACTTATCAAAGGATAGCAGCTATTTTTTAACTTACTGTATTTGTTTTCTCTTACTAAAGGAAAAGTAATTGGAAAAAATGGCAAAGTTATTCAAGAAATAGTAGACAAATCAGGCGTGGTTCGGGTGAGAATTGAAGGAGACAATGAAAACAAACTACCTAGAGAAGATGTAAGTATTTAGTAGGTCATTTATTTGTCTTTTTTTTTTTTTTTTTTTAATCATGTTCTTGACTGACTTAATGTTATTTCATATTTTGGAAATTTTTTCAGGAAATGTATCCGTTAAGCTACTTGCACTCTGATACAGTGCGTTTTTCTTATTTTTAAAAATTCTGTTCTCATAATATGGCTTTACACACTTAGAAAGCAAGTCATCTTTCAGTTGTGTAGGCCTTTGGTTTCTATTTTGTTTGTCAGTACTTTAGTTTAAAAAATTCAAATTCTTGATAGGAAGGTTTCATCTGATAAATCAAAAATGATTTTTTCTTTATACTTAAAAACAGTGTTGCAAAGGAATTCTCGCTGTCACTGTCCTTGACCTTTTTGTAGAATGTGAAAGCATTGACTGTTTCTTTAATTGAAATTTCTTTCAGCGTTGAGGTTGCTTTTCTGAAATTTCTTTCAGTTTGTTTTTTCACCCTGTTTGCTATTTTGTTCAGAATTCTGTTCTCCTCCAAAGTCACTTTAAGGATTTTACTTAACATTCATGGCTCTTAAGTAGTATACTTAGGCTTTGTGTGCTTGAGAATAAGGCAAGGATTTTTCTCAAAATTATCCCCCCGAAGGACACTTAGATCTTCAGTATTTATTGCACAGTAGAGCACTGTTTGGGGAGTTTGCTAATAACTTATGGATAGTATAAGTTCTTTTTTTTTTTTTAAAATCTGTAAGATTTTAGCTCAGATAAATATCCTGACACAAAGTATTGGGTGTTGTAAATATCTTATTAAAGATAGCCATTGAAATAACTCTTAGAAAAGAACTTGTATTCATTTACACTTTAAGATTTTTTTTCTTAATGGCTTTATGGTAGCTATTACATTTTATTAAATATGTGTCTGCATTCTTTGTACCTCTCCTTTACTTTGGAGATAACCATTGATGATAACATTTCCCAGTTGAGGTCAAGGCATTTATTTCTCTTATTCCTTCTAGACCATCTGTTTGGAATGTCTTTTGTCTTTAACTACTTGATAAAATTCTGTTTGTTTCTACATCTGCTTTATAAAATTCTTCCTGGGGCTAGTGCTGTGGCATAGGTTAAGCTGCTGGTCTATAGTGCTGGCATCCCCTATGGGCGCTGGTCCGAGGTCCACCTAATCTTCTGATCCAGCTGCTTGCTAAAGTGTGTCTGGGAAAGCAGCAGAAGACGGCTTAGGTGTTCAGTCCCCTACACCCACGTGGGAGACCTGGGTGAAGCTCCTGGCTTTGGCCTGGCCCAGCCCTGGCCATTTTGGCCATTTGGGGAGTGAACCAGCAGATGGAAGATGTATCGCTTACCCTTCCCCCCCGCCCTCTCTCCTCTCTCTTTTTCTGTCTCCCACCCTCTGTAATTCTAATTTTCAAATAAATAAAGTCTTCCTAAATTTTTTTTTTTAATTTATTTATTTGAAAATCAGAGTTACAGAGAAAGAGGAGGAGAGGCAGAGAGAGGGAGCCAGGCCATAGCAGAGAGCTGGATCGGAAGGGGAGCAGCTGGGACTTGAACCGGCACCTATATGGAATTGCCGCACTGCAGGTAGCGGCTTTACCCACTATGCCACAGCGCCGGCCCTCTCAAAATTTCTTTTTATTCACTAATGCTGTATACAGTGATGTTATTACAATAATGTTTACTTTCTTTTCTGAGATTGTGACTGCTTTAGAAACAGGGACTTGTCTTACTCTCATAGCATGGATACTGGCATTTCATAAATAGATATTTGAAATTGGGTAACCAGATACAAAATTACCTGGCTCAGCGCTAACTTTATGACTTTGGTCAAAATGATATACTATTTTTTTAATGAATATTAAGTAAGATAGAATGCATAATATGGTCCCTGAAACCTAGCATATTGTTAAAATTTTTCTACTGTTCTCTTTTATTGACTTTGAATACCCTCTTACCACCTTGTGAATTCCTTAGCATTGACATTATCTAGAAGTCACCAGTGAATCATTTTTTAAAAATTACTTTGAAGATAAAGCATAGATTCACATAGAGTCACAGAAATGAAGAAAATGAGGAGACAGTGAAATTGATTGGGGAACTGTATTTAGGCTTTACTCGCATTGTCCTCAGACATTAGGAAGTTGAAAGTGTGTTTCTTTAGAAGAAAAATCCTCGTTTTACCATGTTTTTCTACTCTGCAACTTTTATAAAACCTTCTCGTTCTGAAATTCAGCAAAGTAAACCAAATTGTTAATCCTTTGAATTAATGCCTGTGACTAAGTGTGTCTGTTCTTACCAGTAACTTCTTTATCTTACATTGCATGCTTAACACATACGTGGGTGACATTTATCTTAATTATAAAGAAGTACTACCTATAGTAATAGGCACTTAAGATGTTTAAAAATCTGATCACATATCTTAGAGATAGATACCTTGGCTAACTGCTTTATGATACTGTAAAACTACCCACTATGTTGAAGGATCTATTTCCAGCTGGAAGTTCTTGGCCAGTTTGTGTGTTTTTTTTTTTTTTAAAGATTTATTTTATTTATTTGAAAGAGTTACACGGAGAGGAAGAGACAGAGATCTTCCATCTGCTGGTTCACTCCCTAGATGGCCGCAGTGGCTGGAGCTGTGCCAGTCTGAAGCCAGGAGCCTGGAGCTTCTTACAGGTCTCCCGTGTGGGTGCAGGGGCCCAAGCACTTGGGCTATCTTCTGCTTTCCCAGGCCATAGCAGAGAGCAGGATCGGAAGAGGAGCAGCTGGGAATAGAACCTTTGCCCATATGGGATGCTGGTGCTTCAGTCCAGGGCTTTAACCTGCTGCACCCTAGTGCTGGCCCCGCTTGGTCAGTTTGAATGACATGTTTCTCATTTTAAAGCTGGTTTATATATTGAATTAGAAATTAAGAAACCTGCTAGTTTTTAAAAAGTGACCTTTTAAAATTTTAGCACACTTTAAAATCCTAAATTGTAGCACAAATAATGAAATTACTTAAATTTTGATTCTTCCAAGTTTGTAGATTTGTTTGTAATTTGAAGTTGTTAGATGTAAATTGCTGTGTTAATTAGAAAACTTTTCCAAATTATATGTTGATTTATCAAACCCAGGATAGAGGTTTGTTAAAATATTAAAAATACTAAAGACGTTTTATTTTCTTACAGGGAATGGTTCCGTTTGTGTTTGTTGGCACTAAAGAAAGCATTGGAAATGTGCAGGTTCTTTTAGAGTATCATATTGCTTATCTAAAGGTTTGTATACTGTTCATATTCACTTAACCATTTTTGGTACATTTTGTATGTATTAACTGTTGACTACAAGTAAATATAAAATGTACACACATTGAGCACTTAAATTTCAAATCTTCAAATGTTTATATTTCAGTCAGATTTGCCAGTGTTTCTAGGTAAGAATTTAATAATAAAAAATGTCCTTAGCCTTAATAAGATGATGGTTCTTATGTACATATCTGTCCTTTTTTTTTTTCCTTTGAGCTTTTATATTTCTCTCCTTATTTAAAAAAATGGTCACTTTTGACCATTGTGTATGGTAAGAGCCATTCTGTTTTCACTTCTGTACTTCACATGTAAGGAGAATACAGAACCAAGTAAAGTTGGACTTCCTTCCTAACTCTGGTGTTTTTTGAAGAAACTACACTATCCTTGTTGACATCACTTGATAATTCTTTATTATTTTTACAAAACAACCTTTGTTGATATAAAGATTTTAGTGAAGGAAATGTCCTATAA
The DNA here is from genome assembly GCF_033115175.1 of Lepus europaeus. Taxonomy (NCBI): domain Eukaryota; kingdom Metazoa; phylum Chordata; class Mammalia; order Lagomorpha; family Leporidae; genus Lepus; species Lepus europaeus. The sequence goes on along the minus strand of NC_084828.1, from coordinate 98,779,555 downwards.
ATGATTAAACATTATAATTGTTTTCTAAATTTTTTTCTTTTACTCCTACTCTGTTTTTAGAGTATAGTAATATCCTCAACTATTCTCTGCCTCTAGTGTATTTTTCTTCTCGTCTCTTATTTCATTTGCTACTGTGCTAATGCTGTGAAAGTATCTCTAGTCTTTCCTTTTTTTTTTTTTTTTTTGAAAGTCATTGCTATATGAAAAGCTAGCCTTCTAATTTATCTTCTGGTGCTCTACCACCTCTTCTTTGCCTTCACATCCTGTGAAGACGTCAGTTTCTGAATACAGGTCTAGCAGTCTTGGTCAAAACTCAGCTGCTACTACTTTGATAGGAAAGTAGCTTGTCCCTAGTATGAGGTCAATTCAGAAATTTTATGGAAAATGGAACTTAAATAGTTTCTTCATAACATACATTTTCATGAAGATTTAAAGTTTCTTCATGCCTTTTATATCTTGTATCTGTACCTCATTTACTAGAGGTTTAATTCTTGGAGGGTAAAATCTGGTAATGTAAAATTAATAGCTTATTGATAAATGTGTTGTTTTAACACTGTTAATGCATCCACTTGAAGGGCGGGGTCTGTATCTGTTTTGTATGCTTGTTGCAGCATGGTTAGCCATACAGTCCAATGCAATCAGTAAATGTTGAATAAATCACAAGTTTCCTTGCAAACTGTATTAGGAACATAATGCTGCTTTACAGAATTATTACCCAAGGTTATAGTTTCTTTTTTTTTTTTTGGTATGGAATACAGCTTTAGCTGTAGACTTTAAGAAGACAATAAGTTATAAGAAGACTTAAACCCTTTTTTTGTCTTGATTATAGGAAGTAGAACAGTTAAGAATGGAACGCCTACAGATTGATGAACAGCTACGACAGATTGGTATGGGTTTCAGACCTTCTTCCACCAGAGGGCCTGAAAAAGAGAAAGGATATACCACTGATGAAAGTACCGTCTCTTCTGTACAAGGTTCTAGGTCTTATAGTGGAAGAGGCAGAGGTCGTCGGGGCCCTAATTACACGTCCGGTTATGGTAAAAAAAAAAACTTTTTTTTTGGTACAAGTAATAATAATTCTGATTTTAGGTGTTCCAACACATTTTACTTACGGTTAAGTCACTATATTTTGACTTTGCATCAAGTCAAAGGCAGTTCCTGAGGTACATGTCTTAATAGTAGTGATGTCATATTTTGTATTAATGACTATAAAAGGCATTTAATTGGCATGCAGTTTTTTGATGAAATGAAGCATGTGTTTAAAAGTTGGTAGTTTATAATCATGTTTGTTCTGAACACTCAGAGTGAACACAATATAGAACCTGTTTTCCTGGTATTTTCTTACTATAGTCTTAGATATTTCTAATTACAAACTCGTAGTAGTAGTGATATTGGTAGAAATCACCTTTTATTTGCCCACTCCCTCCCACTCTAAGAAAAGTAAGTGAAAAATACAAGGATCTCTATACTAAGGTTGCATGTAGGAAGTCTTTACTAGTTTTAAAAATATGCTTTATTGACTTATTTGGCAGATTTGAATATATTTAACATCTCATGTGTGGAATCCGTGTAATAACATTTCACTAAAATGAAGTCTTTAGAAGTCAAATTAATTAACATTATACTCTAAAAGGTATTTCATTGTGAAGATGGGGTCTTAATATAGATAGGAAGGGGCCAGAGGAGTGGTGATAATTAACAATTCTCTAATCCTAAATTTTCACTTATTTTTCTTCAGCTTTGGCGTTCTTCCATTTTTCAACGTTTCGACTTGGATCTTAAAAGTGACGTGGTTTTTTTTGTGTGTTTTTTTTTTCTTTTTAAATCCCCCCTTTCACTTTCTTCCCGTTTTCTTATTCCTATCAACTGTCTTCTCTACTTCTTTGTACACATCCTGGTTTTGGAAAATGTTTCATTCACCTTTTCTAAAATACAAGGCATTTAAAGAAATCAAAAGTAAATGCAAATTTCCAGTGTGAACAGTCCAGATCCAAATCTCATATATGATTGAGAGATCATCTAATGATGCCAGTTACATTAAAACTTACACTGTTTTTCATTTGTGATCGAGTTGTAAGGATAAAATATTCCTTCTATGTCCATATATACTTAATGTTTTCATTTTGTTATATTTGATTTTAGTTTAGCCTTGTTTTGAGACCTGAGAAACAAAATTCCAGAATCAACCTTTTCAGTATGGGAAGGGCTGAGAATTGCAAACGACTGTTGTGTTCTTATATTTAGTACAAAAGACAACCAGTAACTCAATAGAAATTAAGTATATTCTGATGAATTTTTGAACTGTAAATTAGCATAACATAGAAAAACATGATGAGACTGATGAATTCATTGAAGAATTTTCTTAGTCTTAATTGAGTTGTTCTTATTGATGGGAGGTCATTCACTCTGGCAAAATGCTTGTGTCAAGAATAAGTTTAGATGAATGACAGAAACATTGGGAGAGCAGATTGCTTTCCAGATTGTTCAGTAGATGGCACTCTTACCTCTGAATCTTTGCAGAACTAGTAACATTGTGTTTTTTTAAATAGTTGTTGAATTTGAAGAATTTTGAAGAGAACTAAATACCATTTGAATTTTATTATAAATGTTCTTGTACACCTTCTAACAGAATTTTTAGTTAATATGTATCAGTTCTATAGGAAACATTTCCCATTGTATTATCTGAATTTGGTATGTGCCTTAACACTCATTGAATGATGTCTTAAAATTTTTCTCTTCCAAAAATTTTTGTTTATTAGAGAAAGAGGGAGCTAATGTTCCACCCACAGGATCAGTTCCCAATTGCTGTCAGTGGCCAGTGGTGTTGAAGCCAGGAGTTCATGCCAGGTCTCATGGGTGGCAGGGAAAACAGCACCTTTAGCCTTTGCCTCATGGCTGCCTCCTAGCGTCTGCATTAGCAGAAAGTGGAAATCAGGAAGTGTAGGAGTTTGGAACTGGACACCCAGCTATAGGCACTCAGTAAATAAGGACTGCCTTCTGGGATGTGGACGTCCCAGCCAGCAGCTTAACTGTTAGACCAGATGGCACCCCATTTTCTCATTTTATGTATTTTTTTACGTTTATTTGTTATTTGAAATGCATAATGACAGATACCCTCCATCCACTGGTTTGTTCACTCACCAGATGGCCTACAATAGGCAGGGCTGGACCAGGCCAAAGCTAGGAAACTCCTGTGGGGTCTCTCATGTATTGGGACTTCCCACATAGATAGCAGGGAACCTAGCCATCTCAAATCAGCATCTCCTGTCTCCCAGGGTATGCATTAGCAAGAAGCTGTATGGGAAGCAGAAGCACTCCAACATGAAATGCACGCGTACCAACTGACGGCCTAACATGTTGTGCCATGATACCTGCCCAAGTTTCTTTTTTTAAATGACACACAATTACATCTTTTTTTTTTAATAGAAAACCTTTAATTAATAAATATAAATTTCGAAAGTACAACTTTTGGATTATAGTGGTTCTCCCCCCATAACTACCTCTCACCCGCAAACCATCCCATCTCCTACTCCTTCTCCCATCCCATTCTTCATAAGATTCATTTTCAATTATCTTTATATACAGAAGATCAAGTTGGTATATACTAAGATTTTAACAGTTTGAGTAGTAGATTTACTGTTAATACGCATAGTACTACACATTAAGGACAGAGATCCTACATGGGGAGCAGTGTACAGTGACTTCTGTTGTTGATTTAACAATTGACACTCTTATTTATGATGTCAGTAATCACCCGAGGCTCTTGTCATGGGCTGCCAAGGCTGTGGAAGCCTCTTGAGTTCATGAACTCTGACCTTATTTAGACAAGGTCATAATCAAAGTGGAAGTTCTCTCCTCCCTTCAGAGAAAGGTACCTCCTTTGATGGCTCATACTTTCCACTGGGAACTCACTCACAGCTCTTTCTTTTAGGTCATTTTTTGCTACAGTGTCTTGGCTTTCCATGTCTGAGATACTCTCTTGCCTCAGGGGCTGATTCTGAGGCCAACACAATTACATCTTCAAGTTGATAGTGTTTTGGATGATAGAATGTATTTTTTTTTTTAACTGTTAAGGTGAACTGTCTTCACGATAAGGTTATTTTAGAAGTTTCATAGATGATAAGATTTAAAATTTGGTTAGAAATAGGTTGGAGTAATTAAGAGTTGAAGCAGTGTCATGAATCATTTTTAAAGCTTTAAAAAATTTTTTTGAGCTTTTTGAGTAATTGAGAGGTTGAAATAGTTTCAGTGGTTTCAGAAGAGTATTATCTGTTATTGATGCTGTATTAAATTACCACAAACGTAAAGACTTGAACTACACATGTATGTGAGTTATAAGGATTGGAAGTCTGACATGGGTCTATCTCAATGTGCTAAAATGTTGTTTGCTGTGCAATATTTTTCTTTCTGGAGGCTGTAGGGGACAATCTGTTCCCTTGACATTTCCAGCTTTTAGGAATCACTTTCTTCATTTCTGACCCCCTCCTTTCATTTAAAAAAGAGTCCAAGAGTCATGCTGCCATCTCTTTCTCCACAGCTGAGAAAGGTTTTCTACCCATAAGATTAATTTGTGCTCACCTGGATAATCCAGTGTACTCTCCCTCTTCCCTCCAGGTCCTTATCCTCAAAGTACTTTTTGCCATCATAAAAACATTCCAGATTAATTAATATAGCTTGAAGTTGAGCACTAGCCAGTTCAGTAACCTTTTTTTTTTTTGGCCTTTTACTTGTCTTTTCTACTGAAATCTTAGGATTTAGATGCTTTAGATTTCTTAAATTCTAGATTTAAATTAGGAAGAATTTCCTTGCTTGTGACAATGCATTTATTTATGACATCTAGTTAATGTGTTTTTTCCACCTTGAGAAATAAGTGTTAAAAATAAGTGTTAAAGGAGATTGATATCCTTCATGATACTCTAATTCCCCAAAAAAAACTTGAAAATGAGTAGTAAAAACCTTGACATTCTCTAGAACATACTCCTAATTCAGTCTCCAAATCTCTTTTGTAATTGATGAGTTCCATTCATATAAGGGGTCTTAAAGATTCCATGGAAAATGTATATTGTGAACAACTGCACGGATTTCAAGATTTTTTTGTGCCAAAATAAACTTTGAATTTCATTTTCCTGAATGTTTTGAAATTCCCTTGTATTTACCAACATGTAGAGAAAAGGGATATATTGCAGAGTTGTTTTTAAAGAAGAAAAGAAATTGGTAAATTCCAGCAGTTTAACTTTCATAATTTATTCCCTGTAGTTTACTACTAATAACTTTGTATAGTATATCTGAAGAGCTGTTTCATTACCAAATGACTAGAATTTAAGGGAAATTTAGGATATTTTATGAAATAACTCTTAGTTGCAAGTTTATTCATGTGAACTTTAAAATTGTACAGTATATTCATTTATCAAGAATAAGTTGTTATACACATTGCCAGGCATCAGAACTAACAAAAGTAGAATGAGTATGATAGTGATTGGGTCATACATATATGACACTTTAATTACCCAGTGAGACTGTAAGCTGCTTAGGAAATCTTTGCAGTGAAGTTTTGAAAGATCTCCATTAAAACAGGTTGTTGGAATGTTAGAAATGGTCTGTAAACTTTTAAAGGCATGCTAAATTTCACTGGTTGTAGCTTTGATTCTTATTGATTGTTAGGTAAGAGATGTCTGCTTGAAACTTTTAAAAAATTTGTTCAATAATTTCAAATATTGTGTTCTATTTGAGACAATAGCAAAATATGAAACACTGCAGTTTATAACACCATAAATTAGGAGAAATGTACTGATTTCAGGAGTGTTACTTAACATGTGAAAGAAATATGTATACAGTAGATTCAGAGAACTGGTAGAATCACTGTATGATTATTCAGTTTTCTACATATGAATTTGCCTTCAGATATGGAATAGTGGCTATACTTGTTGTACCAGTTATTTAGGTTATTACAACCTAAAAATGGGAAGAAACTTTGACTAACAATCATTCCACATTTCTGCATTTAAAACTACTTATGTAGTGTTTTACATGTTTTTTACAGTTCTATTGGCTGTTTTTTGCACATTAAAACAATTTTAGCCTTTCTTGACAGCTAGATACTGTGTGCTATTATTCCTTAGTTAAGACTCCTTAGTTAATGTATTTCAAATTGATTTTAATTTTCATTTAGCTTTTCTAGAAGCAGCCAGTGTGTTTACTAAAACAATACTTTGCAAGAAATAATTCTGAAAAACTTTCAACTCTTTTTAAAATTAGGAATATCATTTGCCTATGTCTATTCTTTCTCCAGGTACAAATTCTGAGCTGTCTAACCCCTCTGAAACTGAATCTGAACGTAAAGACGAGCTGAGTGATTGGTCATTGGCAGGAGAAGATGATCGAGAGAGCCGACATCAGCGTGACAGCAGGAGACGCCCAGGAGGAAGAGGCAGAAGTGTTTCAGGGGGTCGAGGTCGTGGTGGACCACGTGGTGGCAAATCCTCCATCAGTTCTGGTAGTTTTTTATATACTATGTCAGCATCCATTCTTTGTAAACACTATAACCTTACAAAAGTTAACTCATCTCCTAGAGCCACCCATTCTTGGAAATTTCTCTTTCCACTCACTGTCTTATAGAAAATAATAAACCATTTATAAAGTAATCTATGTAAGGAAAAGCCCCGTGGAGTGTTTTTCAGTGAAGGCATACTTAGAATATTCAGATCAGAACTTCAGCTGACTGATCTCTCTGTTTTGAGAATCAGATACTTATCTCTTCAGTTTTGGGGGGTGTTAATGTGATATGCAGAATTTTGTTTTTGTTTTCCCTATAATTTTGAGTTATGTATTTCTGTTTTCCAGTCAGGCACAGAGAATTCTAATGCACAGAAAGATCTAAATATAAGTACTTCTATATAATTGAATTTGAAAATTAACTGAATAGCATTCTTTGCCATATTGTGTACTACTTTTGTGAATAGGGAAAAATGTTGGGGTCAGCTTTTAAAGAAAATTTTTTATTGTTTGAGAAATTGAATTACACAGAGGAGTGTTTAGATGACACTAATGGTTTAGTAACTTTTTCTTTTACAGTATTTTCAATGCTTTAAGTGAAATGGTGCTGTAGTTGTCAGAATGTTCTTAGCATAATTGGCCAGTATCTGTCAGGGATACATGGACAGGATGATACCAAGGATATAACTTTAATATACCTTTATTGTATATCTTTTTTTTTTTTTTAAAAAAAAAACACTTTTCTTAAATGTTATCTCCATTAGAGCTTATGTATTATTTAAGTATCACAGAGGATATGTATATACATTAAATAATGCCAGATGTGCTTTGTGCTTAATGAGCTTAGACAAATCACAAAATTTAGGGACATTTTTAATTTTTAGGTTTTCTCTAGTTGCATAGTAATAATTCTTTTGAGTCATAAGTTTAGTTCATAGGCTTTGGAAATAGTTTTTATATTTTAGTACACTGTGTACTGTTACTGAGGTTTATAAAATTGTAGTATGCTGAATTGCAAATAAATGTACTTTAGTGTTTGATTAATGGATAAACTTAGTGTTTTTTGCAAAGATGCTAGCTTGCTAGCTGTACCAAAGGAAACTTAGGAAAAATATCGTGATTTAGGTGAATTTCTTCTATAATTTGATTGTTGGAGGCAATAAATGCACATAGGTAAGATGGGTCTTTTTCTTACAAATTGTGTCTTAAACTTTTCCATGTTCACCCCATCCTGCCCCACCTTCATGCTTTGTGTCCTGAGATGGAGTACTAGTCAGCATTTCATTTTGACATTTTCCTTTTCATAACCAGTTAGAATATCAAACTTATTTAAGTTTGCTGCTTTGTGTGGACTTGTTTTGATATGGTTACAAATTTGTGTTACGTCATGGAGTGCAGGTGTTGAGGAGTATTTGGAAGTGGTTAACATCAGCACAAAGAAGCAGCAGTCACCTGGGTCTCAGGAAAGGAACAAAAGTTTGTTAGAATTAATTCACGTTAGCTGAATATTTATTTCTCTAGCCTCTGGACAAAATTGCCTAGAAACATTACTGTCAAAATAATAGTATTTCATATACCGTTGTCCATCAGGATCTGTAGGGGATTGGTTTCAGGGCTCCACTGCCCGCCCAGCTGTTATGAGATTCTGGGTATGCTCAATCCACTTAGATAAAATGGAATATTATTTGCACAATTGGCCTACACACATCTCCAGATGACTTGACAATACCCATACAAAGTAAATACCACAAAAATTGTTACACTGTATGTGTAAGGCAGAAGGATCTGTACATGTTCAGTGTACAAGCAATATTTAAAAAAGTTTTTAATCTCCAGTTGGTTGAATCTTGATACAGAACCTGCAGATACAGAGGTACAACTGTATATGTCTTAAAAACACACCAAAGGAGATATTTTGTTAGGAAATGCAGATGTCTGTCCATTTTCTGCTTTATAATTTTTCATCACCATTTAAAGTTTTCCATATTTAATCATGTTTGTTATTTTCCAGGAAAAATAGTGATAAAGAAAAACATTTTATTTGAAGACAGTATATTTTTATTGTGGGAAATTGAAGTTTATTTACCATTAATTGATAGAGTTCATTTATAATCAAAGCATTAAATGCAGCCCTCTTAAACAAATATTTCTTGCCTCTGACATGAATATAGTGCTCAAAGATCCAGACAGCAATCCATACAGCTTACTTGATAATACAGAATCAGATCAGACTGCAGACACTGATGCCAGCGAATCTCATCACAGTACTAACCGTCGTAGGCGGTCTCGTAGACGAAGGACTGATGAAGATGCTGTTCTGATGGATGGAATGACTGAATCTGATACAGCTTCAGTTAATGAAAATGGGCTAGGTATGTAAGCACTTAGGGGAAAGATACATAATTATATAATATTAATGTATGAAGCATTTTCCTAAAAACATGTAATTCATAAATTGAATTTTTTTAGGGTTTAAACAAAATAAACTAGATAGCTTTTTGTCAGTCTTAAATGTCTACTTCTCAGATTTGTCAGATTGTTTGAGGCTGTTTATTATTTGAAGTGTTTATTAAAGTGCCCTTTGATACCATTAACTAAATACAAATTTAAACTGCACCATACTTATGGTCCTTAAACCAAAATTTGGGCTTTCAGTTTGCCTCTTGAAAATTACTCTAAATGACATTAGTGAAGGTATGTATTATCAGGAGTGGGCATTAATTTCCAAATTTTATTAAGTTTGGTAAAAACCATTCTGTATTGGAGAAGAAAGCTTTATTCTTGAAGGATGACTTAAATTGCCTGAGAGTTTAGTTTATTTTGAGATAAAACTCTTAATTTCCAAAGGGTAATTTCAGTTTTATTCTATTACAAATGCTTAAAAGTTATAAATGTGTATTTCCTATAAGCAGTGTGTTGTGTTTCATTTAATATTTAATTAAAAGTTTCTTTGTCCTCTGAAATCTTTGAAGGGAAGAAGTTTTGTATCTGTTTTTATTTTGTCAGAATAGTTCATGGTAAACTTTGCAATTGCAGATGATAGTGAAAAAAAACCCCAGCGACGCAATCGTAGCCGCAGGCGTCGTTTCAGGGGTCAGGCAGAAGATAGACAGCCAGGTAACTTGAGTGGACCTGTTGATGACATCAGGTCACAGCATGAAAAAAAATGTCATGTGTCTGCATTCTAAATATATTATACTTACCTGTACACGTGTGCATATACATTCAAAATTTGCATTGCATAAATTGTTCAACTAATAAGACTAGTACTCTTAGTGCATTCTTCCTTTATACTGTAAATGTTTAGTAACCTGTCTGATTGAACTAATGTTGTGTCTAAAATTTTTACATGGAAATACTGTTGAGAATATCATTATTTTGTTCACTTGGCAGATTCTTCACACTTGAGATGAGTGAGGCCTGCCATCCCAGGGACTATGTTGTAAATTGTGATTGAGGTTGATTGGCAAAACTGGGCAGCTTTTGCATGGTGTCTGCTTACTATATCTGGATTCGGCACCTCATTTTTGTGGGAATTGTAATACCCACTGTTAAACAAAAACTATAAAAGAAAAATATATTTTTTTTTTCTTAAGAGGAATGCATGTTATGGTTTTGTTTTATTGTAGTGTGGTGTTTTTTTTTTTTCCTTACACCTACTAACTATTCAAATTAATAGTATTTAGTTTTAGAATGTTAACTTATGTAGTTATACTTTATAGTAACTTCAGCGAAATTTGTTGTGTCAATTATTTTGAATATAATTTCATTTCCTGTGTATAGAGTATCACATGTATATTCACAATGAAGAAATGTGTGTGCACCAGAAATAAACCCCTTTCAAACTAATCAGTTTTTGCATTCTTTCCAAACCAAATTCTTTCATGTGTTTTTCCCAAATAAAGGATGTAAATTCTAGCATTTTTAGCATTTTAAGTTTAGTGGTTGTAGAGATATTTGGGAAAGCTGGTTTAAGGTATTAGGTCCAGTTCTTGTAAAAATAGTTGGGAATTTTAAAAGGCATTAAACACTGTCAAAAAGTAGAAAGTGTCCAGAAAATGTTTATCCTTTTCTTTCTGCTAGTCCTTTAGTACATCTTAGATGAAGAAAACCTTTTATGTTTTTTTGACAATAGCACAGTAGTTAGATAGATTTTTGTGGCCCTACTTTATAAATAGGAAATTTTAGGCTATCAGCCTGGACTTAACATAGAATTAATCACAGCATAACTTATTAACCCATTAAGTCTCAAGTTTTCTATTCTGGGACGATTTCAGTGACACAGAATTACTGTTAAGTGATATATTACTTGCTAAGTTTAAATCTTTTTAAGTGTCCTAAATATAAGACAATGGGATATAATGGGTTAACATGGTGAATGGTGTTATTACTAAGTTCACAGACCTAAAAGGAATAAAGTAATGGGGTTTGTTGCAGAAGAGGCAGAGATTTCTATATATATTAATTGAAACAAGTAATGTAGTTTTGAATAATTTGTGTTCTGTACTGCCTCTGTTTCTTTTATGCTCTTGTTTTCTGCACTTTCTCTTTGACCTAGCATTTTTTAGCTTCCCCTTCTTCAACAGGTAGGTAGATAGGGTGGGTGAAATGAGCAAAAAAGCTTCCTCTTTGCTCGCAGCTGTTTGAGAGGCAATCTCCATCTAAAGTTTTTACAGCATTCTTTAAAATCCATCATTTATCATTTAAAATTTCTTATTGTTCTTGCAGTAAATTAAGCATTGAGTATTCTTTATACTTACAGTGTAACAGTGCATTCACATGTGCAGCTGATTGACTCAGACCTCTTATAAGAAATTCTAGAGTGCAAATTGTAGATTAGGTTGGCTGAAGTTTTCAACATAAATATTTCTTAGTTTGCAGTGAACATTTAAGAAGGAAGCTTTTAGAAGGACTGGCTATAAACATTTTTTCTTTGAATTAACTGAGGTTTCTTTTGGTTCCCTTTTATTTGGAGAGGGGACATTCCAGCTAAGTGCCTTTTAATGATATCAGTATCAGAATATATTATTCTATATCTGTGTACATAGCAAAGGATTCTGCTGAGAATTATTTCGCTGTATATTTAAATTTAGCAAGTCTGTATATACAACAGGGTTTCTAAGTAGATTAGTTTTTCCAGGCATTAGTGAGGCTTCAACTATGAAAACAGAATGTATTTACTAATCTAGTCTCCAAAGGATGGCTAGATTTATTCTCAGGATAGTCTTACTACCATGATGCAGAAGTAGTAATGTGGTGGATTATTATATCCCCCTTCCCAATACTGTAAACTGTTATCTCCAGCAGTGAATTTAAACAAGTTAAATGCTTCAAAATGAGTATACTGAGTTTCCTATAGAAGAAAAAAGGCAGTCTTAGATTAAAAAATGACCTTACTGTTTTTTTTAATAAAAATGATGAAAGTTCTAAAGTGATTTTCACATGATTTTAAAAGATTCATTTAAGTAATAATTCTAAAAGACTTTTGTACTAGCATGTTAAGAAAAATTATATATACTATCTAGCTTTCTTTTAGTAATATCAAAATGATTTATTTTGACATAATTTGAACCTTATGGACCAATTCTCCCTGTGGTTTCAAGCAAATTACTTAAAATTTGAATTCTGACATGATTAATTTCCACCCAAAATTTAAAATACATACTGTATTTTCATGTATTAGGGCTCTCACCCTGTTTGTGATAGAAAATAATTACTTGAAAGGATTGAGATATAAAGTGAGGCCAGTATATAATACCTGTAGAGTAGCGGTGATTTGTTGTACTAGGATTGGCAGTAGTATATAACTGAGTTCACCTTTTTGCTAATTTACCATTACTTTACGTAGACATATTTTGGACAGTCCATAGCAAGATTAGCAGTGAGGGAGGGGCAGGGGTGGTCACAGAATGCATTTTGATTCTTTATTCAATGTTTTTAGAATAGGTAGTGGTCTGCCATCCTTGTTTGACTTATAGGTTCTTATTTTAATATCAGATTCTAGTGAGAAATGTTGAAAAAGAAACAAAGTGTCATGTTGTATTTTAATTGTTTTTTTCTTTTAAAAATAATATTTGAGCACATTTTTAATGACATTTTCAAATTTAAATTTACCCACCCCAATATAGCAAGCATTGTCTTGGGCCTAGAACACTGCACCCATATTCCCTTTTATTGGTTGTAGCTTTCTACCTCGAATTTATCCCTCAGCTTTAGTTTCAACCAGGTGGAAATAGCTGGATTCTTGGGAACGAGGATTTTAATTTAGACTTCCTCAATCTCCAGCTTGAAACTTCAGTTTGACAGCGCTAAAGTCATAGGTAGATTATTCAAGCTTTGTTTTTGGTTTGAGGTGGTGCCCAGCTTAAGAAAATACTGAAATTGGGTGGCCCACCAGTACTTTATATTAACAGTGAAATTACTCTTTATCCATAAATAAACTTTAGAAAATTTTTCAACACCTGTAATTTTTTTCTCATCTTTAACAGTCACAGTTGCAGATTATATTTCTAGAGCTGAGTCTCAGAGCAGACAAAGAAACCTCCCAAGGGAAACTTTGGCTAAAAACAAGAAAGAAATGGTAAGGAGAATTTAACCTGTAGGGTTTCTTTTTTATTTTGGTTATGGTTTAGCTTTATTTTTTTTACTTCTTATTGTATGATCATTTATTTCCCTAAGTAGACAAGTAATTAAAGACAACTCGATTTTGTTCTTGGCCCCAGGTAACTGAAAGTATGCATGCTTGAGCCTGAAAATACTTTTCAGTTAAAACTTTAAATAGCATTTGTAAAATTCAGTCTGCCCAAAGATGTTGGGCGTGGAGACTATTGACTTCTGGGGAGCAATAGGCTGTACACTCTTTGCAATAATGGAGATGGACCTTTAAAGATTTGATTCTTTAAAATATTTTAAGGTATTTGATATAAGTTTCGTAAAAAGAAGGTGAGTACAGTAGTGATTGCTTTACTTAGGCATTAACTTACATTGTTCATGGTGAGCTTTCCAGTGGTTGGTATCCAAAAAAATTCCTTAAACAGTACAGATGCTTTCTGTGGTTTGGGCACTGCCAAGTTACTAGAGATAATGGAGTTGAAGGGCACAGAGTGGAGTACGTTGGTATTTTGATATTATAAACATTTTAATTCTTGGATTCATTGTGACATACAAAACTGGAATTTTTTAATTAGCTAAATATTAATGTTTATGTAGCTATTTTCCTCCTCAGCTATAGATTTCATTTATAAAGAAGTTGAAAAAGTTGTCTCCCTTTGGCAGGCAAAAGATGTGATTGAAGAGCATGGTCCTTCAGAAAAGGCAATAAATGGCCCAACTAGTGCTTCTGGCGATGAAATTCCTAAGCTACAACGTACTCCAGGAGAAGAAAAGATTAATACCTTAAAAGAAGAAAACACTCAAGAAGCAGCAGTCCTGAATGGTGTTTCATAAACTGAAGAAGTTCCTAGTTTACAGTTCTTTTACATTACATTTACAATAGTGCTTGTACAAGCTTGCCAAAGATAGAATATGGATCGCCAGTCTTTACATCGCACTTTCAGTTCCTCCATTTGGAATTCAGAAAGGGGAGGGATCCTGAAGAAATCATATGTTAAACATACTTTGACACCTACTGTGTTATAAAATATATCATCAGATGTGCCTTGAGAATAGTATATGTAACATTAAAAAAAAAAGTTGCTGGCTATAGGAAATGTTATTTTGTTTTCAAAATATGGCAGAGATTGGGGGAGGTGGGTGGGGTGGGATCCCTAACGTAATATTCTTTATGAAAGCATTAGCTGCTTTTGTTACATTTTTAATATGCAACCACTTCTTCACCTGAGGAAAACTAGAATGAAATGCAGTCTAAAATATTTTGCACTGAATTGTAATTTCTTCATTAGTTTAGTCTGGAAACTGGTCTGTTTTAATGTATTTTTTAAATGCTGTATGTAGAGGAAAATCTGCAGACCACTGGAATACATTTGTTAAACTCATCTGCAGGGACACTGGGTGATATTGGCAGTGACTGTTCTACATTGAGGCTTTGTTTGGTTTATTTATTAAAGTGTACAGTATTTAAAAATCAAACATAGCTTTAGTTAAAAAACACTAAGCTGAATTAGTCATGTCCATTCAGACATAACCTGAACTACTGAAAAGATCAATTTCCAGAAGGTTTATTCTGTATAAACTACATGTTAGTCTTCAGTAGAATATCTCTCCTCCCCACCCCACCTTTTTTTTTTTTTTTTTTTATTTTGGTTGTTTGATGTGCAATATGTTTTTGTATGCAGGTAGTAAATAAACTTTGATCTTCCATTTGCTGATTTTTAACTTTACTTTATACACCAACTGTTGCAAAGTAGTTAAAACTACTTATAGGCCTAGAATAGTATCTTTTAACAGCTTTTTAAAAAGCATCTAGACTTGCTCATGAATACAATTGAAAGTGTCAGTTGACCATTTAGCTGTTTTTTAGTGAATGCAGTTAAATTTCAACACCTGAAATTTAGCCTTCAGGGCTGGCACTGTGGTGTAGTAGGCTAAGCCTCCATCTGTGGCGCCGGCATCCCATGTGGGTGCTGGTTCATGTTCTAGCTGCTGTTCTTCTGATCCAGCTCTCTGCTTATGGCCTGAGAAAGCAGAAAATGGACCAAGTGCTTGGGCTCCCGCACCCACATGGGAGACTGGGAAGAAGCTCCTGACATTGGATCCAGAGCTGGGCCGTTGCAGTCATTTGGGGATTGAAACCAGTGGATAGAAGACCTTTCTGTCTGTAACTCTGCCTCTTAAATAATTCTTTTAAAAAAAAAAATTCAAAAAATAGATGGTTTAGAGAATTGATAGTACATTTAATGTTAGGATAAAAGTCATAGTAACAAAATTAAAAAGCAACTTTTGGAAGACACTGGAGGATAGAAGTCAGCATTTTACTTTTCCCTTTATCAAATATTTTTAAATGAACAGTTTTAAATAAGGAATAGGCTAGGAATTTGCTTTTTGATTCTCACTAATTTTAAAGGTTCTTAATGACTGAAAAAAGCAAAAAAATTTTCTTTGTATATTATAAGGAATTTTATAAAGATAAAAATTATGAAGTTTTGAGTAAAATGATAATGATAAATGGCCAAATAAAATAATTGTGAACTCACAGGGGAAGAATTTTATTTCACAATATTATATGGCCCACTGAGTGAAATAGCCTGTTCCTGAAGGTTTTTTTTTTTTAAGTTTTATTTTGAAAGAATTAAAAAGGGAGAGGGGATCTTCAATGCACTGATTCACAAATGGCTAGAGTGAAGCTAGGAGCCTACATCTGTGTCTCTCACATGGGTGGCAGGACCCTGAACACTTGGGCTATATTCTGCTTTTGCCAGGGTACTAGCAGGGAGCTGGATTAGAAGTGCGGAGGTGTTCTGCCTGCTATGTAAAAATGCTGGCCCCTGAAGAGTGTTGTACATAATTTATGTTAATTTGCTATGTGCACAAAATATTAGGGCATTTTAATTCATAGGAATTGAAGGATAATTCTGGGTACAGTAGAATTTGCCAGATCTTTTATGTAACTGTCTCATGCTAATTGAAAAGTTAAAATACATTGGTACTTAAATGCTTCCTGCATTCTTCTCTGATAGCTAAGGATTTTAAAGTATAGTGTGAATAGTGGAATTGCTGCTCTTTAAAGACACCATGTAATTTTATATCTCAGTTTAAAAAATACCCTCAAATGTATTTTCATAATCAGAACTAGAAACAAGTTAAATTGCTGGCCATTTTATCTGCTATCAGAAGTAACTTTAATCTCTAAATTGCAAATGTGTCATAAGAGAAAATTATTTTTCTTAACATATGTGGATAGATTCACCTAAACCAGTTTCCAAGAAAGTTAACTTCAGTTGGGAAAAAAATAAAATGGTCTTAGAAAGTAAGGATAGCTGAAATACTTGGGAATATCCGTAATTAATAAACATACACTAAGAAGTAGCTACTAAGATGTCATTTTACAAATGACTATACTCAGAGTCCTTCAAAAAATACTGAAAAATGGGAGTGGGCAGCCCCGTGTTTGTTTTTTTTAACAGTATATATTTCAGATTCTGAAGTATGAGGGTACTTCAAAGGCTCATGGGAAATGCAGTTTGTTTTGGCATAAAACAATATGTGTCTTCCATGAACTTTTTAAAGACTCCTAATGTGAGTGAAAAGCCTGCTTTCCAAAGATAACTCTTAATCTCTGGTACTTTCCAAACTTGAGAGGGGTCCATATTTCTGCCTGCTATCCTAATGAGATGAGATGTCATTATGGAAGAACTTGTTAGTATATGCAAAACAGACTTAAATGTATTCTCAAGGATGATGTGGTTTGCAAATTCTATGCACAATGTGTATGTATGGAATCACAGGGAACTTGAACTGGACATGAAATAGGTGAAATTAGATGGGGACGAATTTTTAAAAATTTATTTTTAAAAAAGATAATTCGAAAGTGAGAGTTAGATGTAGACTGAGCTTCCATCTGCTGGTTAACTCCCCAAAGCACCGCAATAGCTAAAGCGTGGCCAATCCGAAGCTAGGGTCCAGGAGCTTCCTCCACCCCTGTCTCCCACATGATCAGAAGTGCAGTAGCTGGGACTTGAACTGGCAACCATATGCTGGCCACAGGCAACCGCCCCAAAAGTGATCTTTTCCTGAAACCTTGTTCTTGGTTTAAGCATCTCCTTTTTAAAGCCTTTACAGGGCCTAAAATTGTTCTTTCTGCACAGTGTTCTCTCTGGTAACATCACTGGCACAAATATACCAGGGATACATGGATATAGTTACCAACATTAAATATAGATAGGAAAAAGGACTGAAAAATAGGGAAATACTCAACTGTGATCAGGGAGTCAAAAGCAGCTGGTGTTTTGTATTCTGGATCCCATTCATGGCAGCCATTTTTTGGTGGCCGGGTTCCATTATCTTTGTGCTAAAGCTGATCAATTTTGTACCTGTTTGCTGTTCTGGTGCTTTGTAACCTGAGGTTCTCTGTAAAGTTAACTGTTGGGATTAACTGTGTCTTGTGCAAACAGATTCACAATTTGAGGTCCAAACCAAGTAGTTAGTATTCCTAGACTGTCTACAATAAGCTTACAGCTAAGGACAGATAAATGGAAAACTGGTCCTTTGTCAGATAGTGGATAGTTTATTGGGAATGACAGTTCAGGAAGATTTCTCTTAGGTTTACTAGGTTTCAAGGAACTTAGATTTTTAGCTAAATCTGGGTTTGGCAAAATTCGAAAACAAGTAGGATGCTGTAAAGTCTCAATGTTATTTTTGCTATTATGGTTTGGATCCTTTATACCTTTTTATAAGGGATCTAGTATAGTGAATTTGCTGACCCTTTATTTAGAAATTTTAGTTCTTTATTAGGATGTGTGCTTAAATAAATACCAGCTCAGAACCTATGATAGTATTTGAAGGCTCCTAATTACAATCTGCTACAGCCTCAGATTTTAAATTGTACTCTCTTGCTGGTTGAAATAAGACCATCACAGGGCTGCCATTGTGGTGAGCAGGTTAAGCTGCTGCCTGCTATGTGGCCTCCCATATAGGTGCCAGTTTGAGACCTGTCTGCTCCATTTCCAATACAACTCCCTGATAATGTGCCTGGGAAAGCACTGGAAGATGGCCCAAGTGCTTGGGCCCCTGGACCCACATGGGAGATCTGGAAGACTCAGCTCCTGCTTTGGCCTGGCATAGTTCTAGCTACTGCAGCCATTTGGGTAGTGAACCAGGGGATGGAAGACTTTTGTCTCTGTAACTCTGCCTTTCATATTTTTAAATGACTATGCTGAACAACAGAAAATTCTCATGTTTGTGGGTCAAAAATGTTCAACTGTTGGTTATTTGCTATGGTTCAACCTAATTACACATTTTCAAACATTATTTAGAAATTCAAGAAAGAGATCAAACATCCAGAAAAATCCTAATTACTAAAGAACAGAAGCACACATAATCTATAAGAAAATACTTCTTGTTTTTAAAGGGATTTATCATATTACCTTAGATTCTGGTTCATCTGTATGTTCTGAGTTCAAGTAATGAAGTGAAATGTTTAAATATCTGCCTAGGAAAACTATAGTGCAACTTTTTAAGTTTTTCCACAATCCTCTTGTTTGTTTCTTCCTTTGATAACTTGAAACGATGTTATTGCTAAAAGTGCAGAAATGGGAGCCAGTATTGTAGTTCTGCTAACTTTTTCAATTTCCTCTAACTAGAAAGGGCCAGGCGAGTTTGATATTTTGAAAGCCCTTACTATTTTAACATAACTTGAATCTAGTCATTTGTCAGATCCTGGGTAATCATCAAATGGCCACATGTTCTCATAAGGTAGATGCTGAATTAAAATGTTATATATATACACACATCTATCTCAGCCATTTCCAGCTATGCTACATGTAATCTAAATATAGCCCAAACAAAGCCAAGATAATTCTTTTTTTTTTTTTAAACTTCCTCAGGAAATAGACTCACAAGTATACAATTAATAATAACTTCTTGAATTTGTCTATCAGTGACTGGTATGCTCCTCCTTTGGTGAAGTATTTTCTGCATGTACCTTTTTTTTTTTTTTTTTTTTTTTTTAACTTACTGGATAAATTGTAAAAGTTTTCCAGCTTAGTTCTAGGTAAACTACTAGTATAAGCCTGGAGCTTATACTTCAGCCTTTTTGAGCTTCATCTTTCAAAATATCAAACTTGCTGTTTTCAGGTTAAAAAAAATTTACAGTAATTCAAACATTTAAGGTGGCAGTAAAATGTTAACATGTTCCTGATTATACCCTAACACTGGACTTTTTACATCAGATCAGGAATAACAGGTGACAGGATAGAAGTTCTTTCTGTATCCTGTTGGCTAGGGCAAAAGTTGGCTTCAGGAATACACACTGTACTCTGCACAAAAGTGCAAGAATAAAAAGCCCAAGTTTCGGCCGGCGCTGCGGCTCAATAGGCTAATCCTCCACCTTGCGGCACCGGCACACCGGGTTCTGTCCCGGTTGCCCCTCTTCCAGGCCAGCTCTCTGCTGTGGCCAGGGAGTGCACAGGAGGACGGCCCAAGTGCTTGGGCCCTGCACCCCATGGGAGACCAGGAGGAAGCACCTGGCTCCCGGCTTCGGATTAGCGCGGTGCGCCAGCCGCAGCAGCCATTGGAGGGTGAACCAATGGCACAAGGAAGACCTTTCTGTCTCTCACTGTCCACTCTCAAAAAAAAAAAAAAAAAAAAAGCCCAAGTTTCTGGTATGAATGGTTACTCTTGGCCCAGGATTCTTCATGAAACCAAATGCCCACTGGAACATTTTAAAAATTTTAAGAAAAGCCCTTTATCTCTAATTTTATATTAATGCCCTTATTCTTGGAAGTTTATGAGCTAATGCATTTTCATCAGAATTAACCTTTGTAGAATCATTTACACTCAAAATGTGTCCCTACTACAAGACTTCTGAACTGCAAAACAACTTAATGGACCACTGTCCAACTGGGTTATAAATCCTCCTATTTAAACAATTTTCTAATCCTAAAGCTATAAAATCCTTGAAGCATTCTGACCGGAATTTTAAACGTTTCTGGTTTAAGAATTTTGTTATGGCAGTCATACATTTTCAGTATACGAATGTTTTCAGTGTGGCATAGGGGGTTTATCTTGTATAAGGAAGTTAGTTACCCAATGAGTTACTTCTCAGTGGTTTTGTTTCTAGCTGACTTCTATTTGCTGCTTTTTCTTGTAATTTACAGGTTAGGATGACAGAAAACCAGATAACTCAAACTGTCAATATGTATGTACTAGTTTACCTGCCACCTGTTTTCACACAAAGGTTTACATACTCCTTGAATGGTTTAAGTTTTTAATACTGATCTGACTGACAAGACTATTTAAATGCTACACTTAAGTACTCCCATTATTTGGAAAATACTTCAGAGGATTTGCTTAAAACTAAAAGTGAAAAATCATTTCCACCATGACATAGCCCACTACTAATACCAACAAAGGTTTTATATAGTAGTTTAGTGTTCATTTCCTAATAGCAGCACAGAGGCCAGGAAAGGCAAAAGGGAAGGGATTGAAGGACACTTATTTTGCTGTTTAGCCATGCCTTCCCCTCCTTTTCAAGTCTATCCAAATTAGATGTCTAACTAGATTCACACCTTAGCACCACCAAAGTATCATACTTGGGTTATCAAAATTCTAAAAGATACCACATTACAGAGGGTCAAGATGGAACTTGGAATCTGAGAAAGAACAGCCTTTTTCAGTCAGCATGTCACTTTGGGCAAGTTACTTGATCTTACTAAACTTGTTTCTTCATATGTATAGTCTATTCTTCATATGTATAGTCTATTTGAGGTGCAGGGAGAATGTTTAGCACAAGTGCTAATACCTTTAAGTACTCAGTAAATGTCACATTACAGATGAAGTATTTTTAAGAAAATACAACTCAAGGATAAAGGCTCTTTTATAGCTCATACATGTACCAATTACTGTCATCGAGAGCCCTCATAGATGACATATTGATGTGCCTAAGAGCCTTCAAGGAGATGCTGACTCTTGACAAAGGTAAGCCTAGTGGGGTAAAATGATTACTGTAAAAGAAAAACATCCCCTGTTGTGCTCTTTAGATGGTAGGTAGTGTATCTAAGCTATACATAGTAAGTGCTCCTGTTGGGGATCAGATACTTAACTGCATATGTGTTTTACAGGTCCTCTGGTTAAGATCTATATATTTTGTTAGGCCAGTAATCATTTGTCTTCAGATCTCACATTTATTGGTGTATCAATGTTTTAAATGGGTGACTCATTGTATTTGAGACAGATCTCATCTGGTGGTTCATTCCCAGAATGTCTGCAGTAGTCAGGGCTGGTCGAGGCTGAAGCTGGGAGGCCGGAATTCAATCTGGATCTCCCATGTCAGGGGTAGGGACCTATGCACTTCAGCCTTCATCTGCTGCCTCCCAGGGTGTGCATCACTAGGAAGCTGTATCAGAAGCAGAGTTAAAACACAAACCTAGGGACTACAATATGGAATCGATGAGCATCACAAGCAGAATCTTAACCATTGTGTTAAATGCCATCTCTCAGTTTTTAGTTTTGTTAATAGTGTTTAATTTTGGTTGTAACAAGACTTTGACTATATCCAAAAAATCAAAGGAATGATTCATAAAATGTTAGTATGTTTAAGGGGGTAGCTGAATACAATGAATACTTCAAATCTTTATCATTCCATCGTAGCTTTTAATGTGTGAAATCCGAATTCTGTCAGTGATAACTAAATGTTATACCTATGTCAATTTCGTAGGTAAAAGTTGTAGCTAAATTCACTTTTACAGTTCCGAGTACCTGGGCCAGTTGTAAATCCCTACTTTATTTATTACCTTGTGCTATGCTAATTCTGTCATATTTCATGTGTAATTATGATTTTATTAACTTTCCACTAGACTGGGGGTCTCCTTGAGAGGGAACTGCCCTTTAGAGTACATACAGGTACCAGATTATTTGCTAAATGAGTCACAAACAAGATTCTAATTCAAATGATGTGGATCTGTATAATTACTGGATATTCAGCTAAAGTCCGATTTAAAATTCTTAAAATTATACCAAAGCTTCGATTTAGTTTGTTCTAAATCTTTTTTAAAAATTGTACCTGAGGTATTTTATTATAAAAAGTTGGTACTCATATACACATGCTAACATGAACTGAACATTCATATATTTACTTCATTTTTTAGCTTGACCTTCTAGTAAATCTTTAGCTTCATTGATTTTGGCTGCTATATAAGGTGATCCTCCTACAGGAAGAAAGAAAAAACAAAGAGTTAAAATATGTATTTTCAATTTCTGCTTAGTAAAAGCCAATTTAATTTCAAGATTCTAATGTTGATTTTGGAGGTGAAATTACAGGAAAGATTTTTTTTCTAATAGTTGTTACACTACAACTGGATGACCAAATATATGGTAATATAGTTGACCAATGTAAAATCAAGGTAATTTAATGAGGGAGATTTCCACAAAAAATGGTACCATTTTGGAAAGATGAATAGAAATTCAATTTTAAAATGCTCTTACTATGTATTTATATGAAATAGTGGAAAGTGATTATAAGTTAACAGAATTTGAGCACTGGAACATGGACTTTTGGTCTGTGTAGGTATTTCAAAGAATCGATCTACTTTCAGCACAGCTAAGGCTCCTAAGTGTATTAGAAAAGAATCAACATCCCATACATCCCAAAGTATCTAATCAAAACAGAATCTGTGACTGCAGTTGTTGGAAATCACGTTTTATCGCAATTGTAGATCTCAAAATATTGTTACCTATTATTGCTACACTACAGTACTCAGATCTGTTCTTCATTCTGTAAGTAAATGTTTTATTCCGTTTGTTTCAGACACCAAAAGTATCCAGTGTGGGAAGACACTGCTCACACAGATTTAGGTTTTTCCTTTATAACATCTAAGATTTCAGTTACAAAGTTAGCTCATAAATTAAAATTATCACTCCAGCAACATGTAAAAAGAGTTTAATGACTACTTACCTTTGTCTGGGTGATTTAAGAGCATAATCCGTCGATGTGCATCTCTTATTTTTCCTTTATTGGCAGTAGGGCTAATTAAAAAAGGAAAAGGTATCACTTCAGGTTACTAGTGGATCAATAAAAAATCATACCTAAAGGCCAATTAAAGATTTGAAAATAGCAAGCACAATAGTATGGAAAGTAGTTTAGGAACCTCTTAACACTTAATGGAAAATGCATATTCTGATCACAGAACTATGTAAGTAAAGGGATTCTCAAAAATATTGCTTGTAATACAGTGTCCTCCTAATGCACACCCTTGAAGATAGGAGGTGATGGCTCAAGGTCTTGGGTCCCTGCAACTTAAATGGGAGACAAGATATTCAGTGGCTGTTGGAGGCCTTTGGAGAGTGAACCACCAGAAGGAAGTGCTCTGTCTGATGCATGCTCGCATGCTCATGATTTTTCAAATGAAAATTTCAATTTGAAAATATTACAATAGTCCTTTTATTGAAAAAGCATGTTTGAGTATTTGTAAATGAAGGCAGAATTTCACCACAGAAAACATCTTACTCAGTTACAGTGAACACCGAGCACTGATAAATCTGTTGAGAAGTTTCAATGAATAAAAAAGCACTTCTGTACTCTATTACTTAGAGTTTTAGATCTTGGAAACGTACATGGGAGGGAGGAGCAGTAAGGCTCCATTAAGTAGAATTGATAACATTAATCTTGGGACAAAATCCCCAAATACCTCCTTCCTAATAAAAGGAAAAGTCTTACATTTCCTCATAGCCCTAGAATTCTAGAATAATATTAGGAGTTATTTTACCTTACGCCTAGTATTAACGCTGCTTCTCGTTTTGTCATTTTGGGTTCAAATCCACCTCTGTAATAACCGCCACTGAAGGCCTGAAAGAGGAAATATTATCTCTAAGGAAAGAGTATTAGAATAAACAGTTGCTACTAAAAAAGTCTAAATATTGACAGATTCAGATTCACTGGAAAAATTAAAATACCAGCAGAGAAATTTAAGTGCAATTCCCATGGCACTCTTAGCTTTAAAAGCTGCCACAAATACTATTCTAATGGTAATTAAACATTTCTTTCCCAGCCATTAAAAACTGTCTTGAGAATATAAGGCAAAAGTACAAGATCCTAAAGCTGGTTCTTTAAGGAATGAAGGGGAAGCTCATTCCCAGTTACTCATATCCTAGCTAAAAATATGATCTCATGATAACACTATTCAGAACCAGAGTGCATCAAGAAGAGGATTTGGAGGAATTTTGAGACAAGCATGTTCAAGGGCACTTGGAAATTCAAGGCAACCACTACAACATGATTTCCTCTCACATCCTCTGATGTGCTATTCTGTCACATTTAATTAAAATAAAGATACTCGGGCTGTTACAGCCAAATTCATTCTTCGACCACACAAGTATGATCACCTCTAGTTATCCAATAGCCTAACTGCAGCATTACCTTTGACAGGGCCAGGCCTATGCAGTAAGAACAGATCTTGCATCCCTCCACTTGTGATAACAGAGCATAAATGCTGAAGTTAGCATGTGAACAGTAAAGTAATTTTCACAATACTAGCATTGTCCCCTGCTCCTAACAACATCACATACAACTAATTTTTTAGGATAATGCCATTACAATGTTCAAAACTTATATACCTTCTGTAGGAAACAATCACTCAGAACTTTGTAGATGTGTGGAAATTTGCCCTTAAGTGTGGACTAGATTTCAAACATACAGCAAAGCTAGCAAAAATGTTTAGTAAATCTTACAGATTTTGGTAGACTTTGAAAAACTTGCTTTACTTGAGGCTCCATATGCTTCATGGCTTGCAATACATAACGGCCTAAAACCAAAAGCAATAAAATAAATAAATAAATTCCCAATTTCCCCTACTTCACTTCCATCCCCAAAGCATAAACAAACCTGCAAATCCTGCAGCAGCAATGGTCAATCCAACCGCTACCACTGTACTGGCCTGGTAAAGGGAAAAAGTAAATATTTACTACTAAAATTCCCACCCTTCCTTAGGCTCATTCTCTAACCCAACTCATTGCACAAGTTTCATCTCAAAGGGAGAAACAAATTCTAAGGTGCCTAATGATCCTTTGAAGTTACTTCAACTTTTATATCCAGTACATTGTAAAGGTATGGAATTTCTACTATGGAAGAAGAGGGCACGATGATTTGCTTTATTTACTTATACAATGCCGAAAGGGATGATTCTCTCCCTTTGATAACTGCTTTTTCCCTCCGGTGAACGAAGTCACATTAACATTCAAGAGCAGTGGAAATAAGGTTTCTGCTAAAGGAACAGACATTTCCCGCAGAATTCTGAGTCGTTTTCTAACCACGCAATAACTAGGAAACCAGCTTTACAGAGCACCTTCCTCTATGTCCTGCCAACTGTCCTGTAGTCTCTTAAGAAAAGGACAAAGGTCGAAATATGTTCAGAAAACAGGGATTTGACATCTGTATCAGCAAAAGCCAAATGCAAAGAACACAACAAAATTGAGCAAATCCTGTGAGGATGTGCTAGGGGAAGGGCACATACACTCAAATGCATTCCAACTAACGTCGAAGTCAGGGCCAGCCTCCGACCTTGCAAGAATTCAAGGAAAGCAATGCCTTTGTGCCCGGAGCCCGAGGGCAGCGGACAAGGGCTAAAACCCTCTTTGGAAGGATTACAAGAATGCAGAAACCCAAGAGGCGCGAGCCAACAGCTCTGTACTCCGGTGGCTACGATGCCCTGGGGACCTAAACCTCCCGCCCAGAGGCGCACACTCTACTACTCTGGGGCCGGGTGCTAAGGTTGGGCCGAGGCGGGAGGTCTTCCGGGAGACCAGAAGGCTGCACTCACCATGGCTCGGGCTCAGCTCCCCTGCCTTCACTGGGAGCTCGGTACATCCCAGCCCAGAGGCCGCGGCCACCACCCAGACGCCTTTACCCGAAAGCGAGGAGCCGCCAGCTACATGCACAATCAGCCCAAGCACAGGCTTCCCGTGGAATACGGCAGCAAGTGGTCGCAAAGTACGCCGGGAAAATTGTCGTAAAAGACGTAAAAGGACAAGCGGAGATGGAGGTAAGGTCGCTCAAGCAGTGGGCGGGCAAAGACTGCGATTTCGGGTTGGTTGAAGGGTGGGCGGATCGCCTGGTCCCTGAGTGTAGGGGTGGGGCTTCTCTGTGTCTTGCCCTTTGCTCCAGGGCTGTGGCTATTTGGAAGTTCTTACTGGGAAGGACACGGATAGATTCAGTGCAACCTTACTTAAAACGATTTTCTTTTCTTACCTCCTAGCGCCTCGCTTGGCCACTTAAGATTATTTTGCTTGCAAGTGTCAAGGGTAGTGAATATAGTTGAATATACTGTGACAGATTTCCACCATGAAACCGAGTAAGTACTCGTACCATAGCAACTCACTGTAGTAAACCAGAAAACATCGCAGAAAGCCAAACGAACAAACGACACATTTCAGGGCTTGCTCGATGACATCCTTTTATTTAAAAGAACTTCATTTAAAGGTGCGACTTGATAGGGCTTTCTGCTCATTACCACTTCATAGTTAATATTCTGTTTACGGAGTTGTTAAATCCTACAACAGAATATTGGTACTTAAAATTTCTTTCCTTCCCCCTAAAATAGAAAGTAGATGTTTGATTTTTGTTCTTAACAGAGCAACATTTTCAAATAATTTTTATATAAATGCTTGAGAAGAAAAACATAAAGGAGGCAATAATGAAAGTTTGACAATGCAGTATTTTTATAATTAAAATAAATTTAGAGTTCACAAGGTATCAAAAATCTGTCTATAGTGCAGTTCTGCTTGAATGAATTGGTTGTTTTTTTTTAGACAAATATAAAAATTTATTGGCTTTTCTTCATCTATAAAAACAGTTTATATTTGGACCTTCAAGAGTTCTTCTAACCTTAAGATTTTTGTGATGTTATTTATTCTCAACACATGATTTAAAATGATTTCCAGCACTAGGACAGTAGCTTTAAATGTATATATCTTTCTCAAATGTTTGGAAATCTATGTAGTTCATGACCCACTAATTGGTGATGACTTGAAGTTTGGAAAACATTACTAGACAAAAAGCCACACTTGGAAATATGATGCTAGGCAAATAAGCATTCCCTACCACTATCACCACTGAAAGCTATATGCCAGAAATTGTACAAAATGCTTCATGTAGTTTATTTCATTTTACTCCATGATGGTAGTATTTATTTTTGTTTTGCAGATGAAAATATTTTGTCAACACATTTTATTTCCTCTCTAAATCTTCCGTCTACCTTCTTCTTCCCTGTTACGTGCACCGTAGGGGTACAAGAGGTTAGAAGGCTGACCTTAATGGACTGCATCAGAAAGCTCTCTTACACTGTGGCTTGTGTTCAGTTAGGTCTATGAGCAATAGATCAGAAGGCAGAAGGAAAGTGGGTTCATAATCTTTATTTCTCCATTTCTCTGACTGATGGTTGCCATAGGATCAATTTGTCTACTGAAGAATACAGCTTCTGCATATGTGTGTGTTCTGGGAATTACTGCTACCTCCTGCTCCTTCAGATCTAACAGTAGTAATGAGTTTGTTGAACCCTGCTTGCCTTGCTAGATACAGAGCATTTGACCATTGTTCATCAGTTTCCCTTAATGCTGCCCATATCTTTGTGCACAGTCCATTTATTAAATTTTCCATTTGGCTGTGATCTGGTTTTGTCCTTCAATCCCCCAAATTGATATATTGAAACTTAATTGCCAATGTGATAGTATTAGAAGATGGTGCCTTGGGTGCAATCATGTTATGAAGGCAGAGCCATTATGAATGTGGTTAAGGCTCTCATAAAAGAGGCCTCATTGGCACTGTGGTATAGCGGGTAAATACGCTGCTGCCTGCAGTGTCGGCATCCCCTATGGGCACCAGTTTGAGCCCTGGCTGCTCCACTTCTGATCCAGCTCTCTATTATGGCCTGAGAAACCAGTAGAAGATGACCCAAGTCCTTGGGCCCCTGCACCTGCTTGGGAGACACAGAAGAAACTCCTGGCTCCTGGCTCCTGACCAGCCCAGCTCCAGCCGTTGCAGCCATTTGGGGAATGAACCAGCAGATGGAAGACCTCTCTCTCTTCCTTTGCCTCTCTATAATTCTGCCTTTCCAATAAATAAATAAATCTTAAAAAAAGAGGCCTCAGAGAAAATCTTTTCTCTTCTAACACATGAGGACACAATGAGACTGCATCATCCCTGAGTCAGACATAGAATCTGCCTTGATCCCAGAGTGAGAAGATAGCGATCTGTGAGGAAACAAGCCTTTACCAGATACTAAATCTGCCAGCACCTTGATCTTGGAATTTCCCAGCATCCAGAACTATGAGAAATAAATTTCTTCTGTTTATATGCCACCCACTCTATAGAATTTTGTTATAGCAACCCAAACAGACTAAGGTACTGCACCATCTGTTTCCAATAGGGATGATTATTTTTCTAAGAGGACCCTGCAATAATTAAGTGAGAGATGATGGTACCAGTGGAGATAAAGTAACTGGATTCCTGCATATATTTTGAATATGTGACTTATGGAGTTTGCTGATGGGTTAGATCCAGTGGGTGAGAGAAAGAAAGGAGTCAATAGTGATTCCAAAGCTGTAGTCCTGAGCAGGAGAAAGGATGGAGTTGCCACTTAGTAGAACTAGAAAGACTTCCAGAAGAGTAAGCTGAGAACAGATGGTTTTTGTCATAATAAGCTCCCAGCTAGATATCCTAGTGGTGTTGTCAGGTAGACAGTTGAATCTACAAGTCTGATGTCAAGACAGAGATCTTATTCCTTAAACTTATGAGTAAAGACAAGATCTTGGGATCATCAGCCCATGGACAGTCTTCAAGACTGTCTAACAGATGAAGTCATCCATTGCATGTGTGGAGTGAAGAAGAAGAGGAATGAAGATTCTCTTTTATGATACTTCTGTGTTTGGAATTTGAGAAAGTAGCAAAAAGCTGGAAAATTAGCCTGAAAATGCATGGGCAGAAACCAGATGAATGTGTTGTCCTGGAAGTCAAGTGAATAAAGTGTTCAGTGGAGGGAGGAGTGATTTAACTGTGTCAATTGCTGCTAATAGTCAAATAAATGAACAACTGCAAATTGACTGCTGGAAATCATTGGTAATATGGATGAGAAAAATTTTTGTGGCATTATAGTATAAAAGTCTGATTAGAATCCGCTCAAGAGAACACAGGAGGAAAAAGTGGAGATATAAATTGTAAAATATGCCTTTAAAGAAATTGTGAGAGAAATGGAATTAGAGAAATGGCAGTATGTAGATGAGAAAGCAGTATAAAAAGAGGTTTTTTTAGTTTTTGTAAAAAAGATTTATTTATTTATTTGAAAGCCAGAGTTAAATAGAGGCAGAGGCAGAGAGAGAGGGAAAGAGAGAGAGAGGAGAGAGAGAGGTCTTCCATCTACTGGTTTACTCTCCAGACAGCTGCAAGGGCCAGAGCTGCAGTGATACAAAGCCAAGAGCCAGGAGCTTCTTTGGGTCTCCCACATGGGTGCAGGGACCCAAGAGCTTGGGCCATCTTTTACTCCTTTCACAGGCCACAGCAGAGAGCTCGATCAGAAGTGGAGTAACCAGGACTTGAACCAGCACCCATAAGGGACGCTGGCTCTACAGGAAGAGGCTTTACCCACTATGCCACAGCACTGGCCCCTAGTTTGCTTTTTAAATGGAAGAAATAACTTCCTGTTTACATGCTATGAGTATGCTTTTATAAAGGGAAAAATTCGACAAAAAGAAAATGAAGACACCAATCTTTCCTTAGTAGACTTGTTTTAGAAATGATGAAACTAGGGGTGGGCATTGTTTGGAGCGATGGTTTGAGTCCCAGCTGCTCCACTTCCCATCCAGTTCCCTGCTAATGCTCCTGGGAAGGCAGCAGAAGACGGCCCAAGAATTTGGGTCCCTACCACTCAAGTGGGAGATCCAGATGGAGCTTCCACCTGGTCCTGACTTTGCCCTCACCCTCACCCGCTCCCAAAAATAAATAATCTTTAAAAAGAAATGAGAAAAATGGGCCTCAGAGTGGTTGACTGAATTTTCTAACGTCCTAATAAAGTAATCACTTACCCATATTATTTGTTTTCCAGATATGTATAAGATTGAAATCATAAAATGAGACAGTTTTAGAATTGCCTTTACCTCTATTTTCTTAACATTGTTTTTAAAGCTCATTGCAGATCTGGATTTATGGACTCTAACTTCCTAACAACCATTAAGCCCAGGAACCTTTTTTTTAATTTTAAGATTTGTTAATTTTTTTTTTTTTGAAAGAGTGACACAGAGAACTTTACTCTTCCAGTTCATTCACCAAATTCTAACAACAACCAGAGCTAGGCCAAGCTGAAGCAAGGATCCTGGAACTCCATCTGGGTCTCCCACATGGGTGGTGGGGGCCGAAGCACTTGAGCCATTATCTGCTACCTACCAAGTGCTTTAGCAGGAAGCTGTATCAAAAGCATGGAGGAGCTAGGACTGGAACCAGCACTCTGATAAGGAATGTGGGAATCTCAAGTTGTGGCTTAACCTGCTGTGCTACAACTCCCACCTCCCAGGGAATTTTTTGTAGGTATCTACTCACATAATGCTATAGGTAAAAGCTCTTTATTTAAACACAAATGGCCATTGAGAGAGATTTCCTTACCTTCTATTTTCATTTGTCCTTTGTCCTTTATTTACATTGGAATATTCTTGGTAAATGAAAATGATCATACTGAACTATGACTGTATTTAAATAGGGGACAATAGGATGAATTCCTAATAGTAGATTGTCAGGAGATTGGAGGAAAAGAGAA
This sequence comes from Lepus europaeus, assembly GCF_033115175.1. Lineage (NCBI taxonomy): Eukaryota > Metazoa > Chordata > Mammalia > Lagomorpha > Leporidae > Lepus > Lepus europaeus. Next base: position 98,748,656 of record NC_084828.1, on the reverse strand, counting down.
AAAGAAGAGACAAAAGGAGTTATTGAGCTATGATCAACAGACTCCTCTGTGAAGTGTTTTAAGAGATCTATTTGGTCTTATAACTAATAAAAGATTTTAATTGGGGTGCAAAAAGGAGGGAAGAAAGAAGAGATTTAGAGCAAGAGACATTGAGGATGGGCCCAGGTGGGAATCATATGAGAACCACTAGGGAAGAGAAGGAGATGATGAGAAGTCAGAAGGGAAGGTCCGGAGTTCAATTATCTTTTCTCCAGTTGTACCTTTCTATACCCAATTCAGTTGACCCCACCCTGCCCTGTGTCATTATAAAATAATTTACAATAATTTCTCTTGTGATTTTCTCTACCTTTTATTTAACTTGTTTCATTTTTTTTCCCATTGCATCTGTTTTAATTTGACTTTTTACTTTCCTTTCTAAGAACTACTGTTCTTACTAAGTTCAAAGCAAGTGGATGTTGGGTTGGTCAGAGTATTGCAGTATGTTTTACCAGAGTGACAGCATCCAGGAATCACATTTTTCTGGCTGTGAGGAAAAGAGCCGGGGGCTCTGAGGATTTCAGAAGTCTGACAATTGGGATAGCCCAGGATCCTTCTCCCAAATGGAGGTTTCCCAGCTGACTCTCCATTTCATTCCATCTTGGCTTATCTTTGCTGATTGTCTTTCTCTGTCCTTTTTGCCCTTCCCTGGCAAGGGTTCCAATTGTGTACATTAGCTTTGTGCATTGAAAAAATCTAGCCCTCCCTGCTGAGCTGTGAACAAATGGAACTGACCACTAGAATAATCTGTATAAGTGCATCTTTTGGACGGGCCATTCAGACAAGCACAATTATTTGATTGCTACAGATTGCCACTAACTGCGAGTAAAATAGTGGGCCTGAGATGTGTTGGTGAATATTATTAATAATATAGTGTCGTGCATTAATAGCGTAATGTCAGTGTGAAACAAAGATACACTGGAGGGTCTGTCTGAAGTTCCTTTTTAAATCACATTCTCAGGGAGCTAGACGGTTGGGGCAATGAGCAATGATAAATTGAGATGTCTTTCAACACCAGTTTAGGAGTTTCAGTTTGTCTTAGGCTAAAGGTAGGAGAATGTACATTACTTTTGTAGTTACTTTGTGGCCAGAATAAAGCTATTAGTTACTACGGTGCTCTACTGTGAAAAATCATCTTCACTCTCATTATTGGAATCTTTGAGAAGCCACTGGAAAAGATCCTTGAAATCCTTTCCCTATCACCACAACCAACTCTTCCAGACTTCCCTTCTACTTCTCCCTTCATAAACCTTGTAGTCTTCCTATCAAATGGGTTTTGTCACTGCTATTTTCCCAATGTTCTCTGCAGTCAACTGTCTCTAGGCTTTTTTAGCCAAATCATTTTCCCCTTTCCAAATGTCCCTCCCCCCATTCCATCTCTGTCAGCTAAATGATCTACATCTTTCTTAAAGTCTGCCTCACACAAAATTTGTTGCCAGGCAAAACTCCTATAATGCTCTCAATTCTCTCCAAATGCTGTTTGCTCAGCTCTTTTTCTTCTTGCCACCACTCCTCAAGCTATTTCATTCTCTTCTTTCTGTCACATTCCCCATTCACGGTTTCTCCCACTCTTTCATTTTCTCTCCCTTTCTGAAATATCCTTTGTAATAGCCATATCATATGATAGTTCCCAAGATTCTCACCTTCTGGTGTACAACTTCTGTATGCTCCCATCACTTTGGGTATGAGCTGGAACTATGGTGATGATGAGATAGTCTCCCTCGATTGGATTATATATTACAGTAAAGGTAATGCAACATTCACATTCATTGTAGTTATATTACTTTTTGGAATACACCATTCTAGCAGACTAAAGTGAGATTCTACTGCTTGCTTTGAGGATGTAAGCTGTCATGTTGTGAGAGTGTGCCTTATGGCTGGGACTTATGGTGACTCCAGCACTACAACTGCAAGGAACTGAATTCTGACAACTTGAATGAATTTGGAAGAGCCCCCCCCCCCCCCCCGCCAAGCCTCTGATGAGGTAACAGCCCTAGATCGCATATTTCAGCCTTGTGAGATCCTAAGTAGAGAATCCAGTTACACTATGCCTAGATTTTTGATCAACAGAAACTGTGAGATAAGTGTTACTTTAAGACAAAACATTTATATAATTTACTATATAACAATAAATGTAAATGCATGAACATTAACTTGGTTTATTTAATAAGGTCCAGAAATATCTTTGAAAAGAGAGATCCTGATTTTTTTTTCCCCGCTACAATACACAAATAATACAAATGAGGAATATGGTGTTTTTATCTCAATAGTGGCTTCCTTTACTGATGACTTTCTGAGGGTAGAGCAAAGGTTTGAGTAGCTTGTCAAATTGTACCTGGTATATACTTGAGATTAAGAACTACTGTGGGGCTGGAGCTGTGGCATAGCAGGTTAAAGCCCTGGCCTGAGGCTCTGGCATCCCATGTGGGTGCCGGTTCTAGTCCTGGCTGCTCCTCTTCCAATCCAGCTCTCTGCTATGGCCTGGGATAGCAGTAGAAGATGGCCCAAGTCCTTGGACCCCTGCACCCGTGTGGGAGACCTGGAATAATCTCCTGGCTTCTGGCTTCGGATAGGCGCAGCTCTGGCCGTTGCAGCCGTCTGGGGAGTGAACCAGCGGATGGAAGATCTCTCTCTCTCTCTCTCTGTCTCTACCTCTCTCTGTAACTCTTTCAGATAAATAAAATAAATCTTAAAAAAAAAAAAGAACTACTGTACTGTATTTTTGGAACTACATTGTACATTGATTTTATTTGATTTCAATGAGCTGGAGATTTTGTCACCAAAAGTCAGAGGCCAGTGAGAAATTTCAACATGTTCCTTCTTCCTGATAAAACAACCTAGGTATAACCTACCATATAACGACCTTTAGGTCATTTACGTAAAGATGAGACTCTTCAGTCATCAAATTAACTCTGGGCTCCAGTTACCATGGCTTGCTTGGAAATTATAGGTGGTTGGTAGAGGGGATGCTTCCAAGCATCACAGGCCCAATGGTCTGCTATTCAAAGGAGGTGCTGGAGGAGGATGTGAGGCATTAAAAGCCCTTTCATTATATTTCCTCAGGGCAAAAATTACAGACCAAGGTGACATCTAAACAACCCTTCTCCTTTGTTGAAGACAAAAGCATATGTTTCTATTTTTTTCCTCTTTTCTGTTAATGTTCATATAGAAAATTACATTGATTTTTAATGTTAGGGCAATTCTACATTTCTCAACTTGATAATATTCTATTTTTTCTTATTAAGTATTGCTGGATTTAGTTTGCTAATATTTTACTTAGGGTTTGTATCTATGTTCATGTGTGGCATTAACCTACAATTTACCTTTCTCATAATCTCATTTTCAAGTCTTGGTCTCAGTGTTATCCTGGTATCATAAAATGAATATGGGAAGTATGGCAGAATAGAAAAATGCTCACCCAAAGGATATCCCTAAAACAAGTGAATGTTACTTCTTTTCAGAAAGGGGTTTTTACAGATTGTGTGTAAGTTAGGGATCTTGTATGGGAGACTGTCTGGGTGGGCCCTAAATACCATCACAAGTGTAAGTATGAGAAAATGGCAGAGGGAGATTTTACACCTAAAGGGAAGGTGATATGAACATAGCAGTAGAAATTAGAGTGATGTGGCACCAAAAAAAAAAAAAAATGCTGGCTGCAAGAGGCAAAGAAAAAAAATCTTCCCTAGAGCCTTTAGAGATTGAATGGCCCTGCCAACACCTTGATTTCTGACCCATGCACCTGATTTTGGACTTCTGGTCTCTATAACTGTGAAAGAATAAATTTCTATTAAGGCCACTCAATTTGTGATAATTTGTTATAGAAGCTATAGGAAATTATTTCCTCTTTTAATATCCTATGAAAGCATGTGTGAAAAATGGATGTCATTTTTCCTTCAAGAGTTTGGTAGAATTTACCAATGAAGACCTCTGGACTTAGGTTTTCTTTAGGAGAAGGTTTTAAATTATAGATTTAATTTCCTTAATAGTTATGGAGTGTTGATATTTTCTGTTTCTCCTTGGTAAGTAATAGGTTTTGGAGAAATTTTACCTTTTAACTTTTTTAAAAAATTTATTTTATGTATTTGAAAGGCAGAGTTACAGACAGAGAGAGAGAAAGTCTTCTATTCACTGGTTCACTTCCCAAAATGGCCACAATTGCCAGAGATGAGCTGATCCAAAGCCAGGAGTCAGGAGCTTCTTCCGGGTTTCCCATGTGGGTAGCAGGGACCCAAGGACTTGGGCCATCTTTTGCTGTTTTCTCAGGTGCATTAGCAGGGAACTGGACTGAAGTGGAGCAGCTGGGACCCAAACTGGTGCCATACGGGATGTCAGCACTGCAGTTGGCAGCTTTACCCACTATGCCACATCACTGGTTCCTCTGCCACACCCCCATTTAACAAATTTTTAAACTTAGTGTAAGATATCCTTTGAATATCTTTGCAATGGCTGTGTTAGTATATCCTTTTCCATATATCTTGATCAGTCTTTTTTTTTTTTTTTTTTTTTTTTTTTTTAGATATATCAGTTTAAGCCATTTTTTAGAGGATCCAAAACTGGATTTATCTTCACTATTCTTTGTTTGCTTTTGCTTTAGTTAATTTCCACTCATATTTTTGCTATTTCCTTGTTCTATTTTGGGTCTATAAATATTTGGTTCTTTTATTTTCTAACTCTTGAGATATTAACTTGACTGATTAATTTTGAGCCTCACCCATTTTCTAATGTATTCATTTAAGACCATAAATTTCCCTCCAAGCATTGCTTTTGGAGTATTCCACAATTTTGATTTATAGTCTTCTCACTATCATTCAATTTAAGCTATTCCTTTGCTGTGTCAGTTGTATACATATGACTTTTTTTTTTTTACATGTGACTTTTAAGATACTATTTTTTCAGTTGATTTCTAGCTTAATTTCAATATGGTTAGGAAACATTCTATATTATTTGATTTCTTGAAAATTTCTTGTAATCAGCTTTATGGCTCAGAATGTGGTCACTTTTAATAGATATTTCATATGTATTTAGGAAGGATATTTAGAAAGGATACTCAGCCATTGTTTGGTATGTATTTTTAGATTGCTTGGTAACAGTGTGAAATTCTATAATCTGCCTATTTGTTCTATAAGATCACAAGAGAAGTATGTTAAAATAGTTCACTGTAATTGTGGATTTTTCTATTTCAGTTTTTATTTCTTTGCTTTTTATTTTTTAAAAAAATATTTATGTACTTGAAAGGCAGAATTACAGAGGCAGAGGCAGAGAGGGGTAGGGCTGGGGAGGGGTGGAGATAGAGAGGTCTTCCATCTACTGGTTCACTCCCTAAATGGTTACAACAGCCAGGGCTGGGCTGATCAAAAGGCAGGAGCTTCATCTGGGTCTCTCATGTGGGTGTAGGGGCCCTATTACTTGGGCCATCTTCTACTATTTTCTCAGGCCATAGCTGAGAGTTGGATAGGAAGTGGAGCAGCTAGGACTCAAACTGCAGCCCATATAGTGGCGGCTTTACCCGCTATGCCACTGCTCATGTCCCCTTACTTACTTCTTTAAAGGTGCTATGTCCAAATATAGTCACATTGGTGGTTAGGGCTTTAATGTAAGAATTTTGAGATGGTCACAATTTGGTCTATGACAATGTAATTGAGATCAATGAGAGCTGTGCTTGCTTTTGTTAGACAGGCATATAAATTTAAAAATAAAAAAGAAAGAAAACATAGTCAACTTCCCAAAGAAAATATGTGAATTTTGGGTATCACTGGCCACTCTTGTCTGCCTGAGTGGCAGTGATATACTAGAACTGTCCCTGAATTTGCTATCTTTCATGTACAAACAAGAACTTGTTGTATGGAAATGAACTAAATATTTCCAGCTGATTACTAGTTCCCTTTAAAAGCAAAGTAATGATAACAAAGTTAATGATTGGGGCCAATGCTATGGTGTAGAATGTAAAGCATCCCATATGGGCACTGGGGTTCAAGTGCCTGCTGCTCCACTTCCAATCCAGCTCCCTGCTAATGTGCCTGGGAAATCAGTAGAGGATGGCCCCAGTGCTTGGGTCCCTGTGCCCACATGGGAGACCTGGAAGAAGCTCCTGACTCCTGGCTTCAAATCGGCCCAGCTCTGGCCTTTGTGGCCATTTGAAGGGTGAACCAGCAGGTGGGAGATCTCTCTCTCTCTGTGTCCCCCCTTCTCTGTAACTGTGTGTTTCAAAATCTTTTTTAAAAAAGTTAATGATCCCCTTTCCAAGAAATTGCTACATGATGTGAATAAGAAACTCATTTTTAATGCATAATTGTAGGCCTGCTATAAAAATTTGTGAGCCCTCTAAAATGGCCTTATGGATTCACTTTTGTGTCAAGATATGAAGATCTTATCTACATAATCAAAATACTGGGACTTGTGGTCCTTATAGTGGGAGAGAAAATTGAGATTTAGTTCATAATACAATCTGGTATATGGAAATTATAAGGACAGGTGTAAGATGGCTGGTGAAGAAAACCAGAATATAAAATATTGTCTGTTGGCCTCCTGGAGAGGAGTTCTATGGGAATAGGTTGGTTCTGGGTATTCTGTAATTCATTGGAACAACTTCAGAATGAAGCCTGAGGATTCTGGTTCAATCAGAAATCTGATTAATTAATTTGGATGTTCATTGGAAGTTCATGAGATCCTCTGAGACCTATGACCAATGTGGACTTTGTATTTTACCCTGTTTTCAAAAAAAATTTAAGCAAACTGAATGAATCTTTCTTTTGATTGTGATTCTAACTGAATTACTCTCTGCTATTTGGAAATTATAATTAGTTTTGAAATTTACATTTAAATATAAATTATGCACTACCGCACTGATTGGTCTGAGTCTAGGAAAAGAATAGAATTATTCTTAAAGTTTGTTCTTATTCATTCCAATGCTTCATCTGTTACATGGAATCCCAAAAATAACTTTAAAATCCTGATTGGAATATAGAGGCTTCAACTACTTGTTATTCTTTTCTCAACCTCTCTTATCTGCAACACCTCTCGTTCATTTAGGACACAGTTTTAATTTCCATGGCCACTGAGACTCTTCTTTGCTCTCTTAAAGGAAAACTGCCAAGGTTGATAGGTTCAAATTTGACTTTTCTTCCTACATGCATTTATGCTTTGCCAAGATCTTCCTGCAGCCTTACATGATTTTGATTTTAATGGTTGATGCACTGCCAATTGACTCAAGGACTAAGCAATTACAATAATGTCAGTCCTCAGATCTGATTGTATAAATCCAGAACAGTATGCTGCTTTTCTTTGTGCTTAAAGAATGTAGCAAGAACAGTGCCCAGGAATCAATTTAAGAACAATAGGCTGTTGAGTTAAAGCATCACTATCATTAAGAGGTATTTTCACAATGCTCAGTATTTTTCAGTGGATGAAGTGATTAGATCTAGGTTCTCCATCTCCTCTTCCCATGATTTATTTGGCAACCTTGGAAAAGTTGCCCTTATGCCTCCAAGCTACATTATGTGTGAAGTGAGGCGTTGGACTTACAGTTCTCCAAATTCTTACAGATTCCTAAATTTTCTTGTTAATAGAATTATTCTACAGAAATTTTTTTCAAGCTAACTTCGACTTTGATAAGTGAAAATGGAATCAAAGTGGCATTAAAAATCAGTTAGGAATAATGTCATAGAGATGAAAGAATTTGAGTTTTCATCCCTCATTTTTTAACAGAAATGTCAGTGTTATCAGTCACCCACAGATTAAAGTACTTTTGTGTGAGTGCCAGAGTCAAGCAGAGAGGTCTTCCTAATCTACTGGAGCAAACAAAACAAAAACAAAAACTGAGAATAGATGTATTGAAGGTGGTAACAAAATGCTTCACTTTACCCACGTCACCCTTCCCCAAGACAGTACAATTCAGCGCCAAAACAGACTCCTTGGCCCTTGATTTCTCCCAAAGGCGAAAGTGAGACTGTTGTGAGTCCCTGGCTTGGGATGCTGCTCAAGAGGCTCACATATTTCTTACATTTGCCAGAACACTGAGAAGTTGGTCATGGCTGAGTAGTCTGTAGGATAGGGTTAGGCAGTGGAGGATGGCCCAGGTGCTTGGGCCCTGCACCCCATGGGAGACCAGGAGAAGCACCTGGCTCCTGCCATCGGATCAGCACGGTGCGCTGGCCGCAGCGCGCCAACGGCGGCGGCCATTGGAGGGTGAACCAACGGCAAAAAGGAAGACCTTTCTCTCTGTCTCTCTCTCTCACTGTCCACTCTGCCTGTCAAAAAAATAAAAATAAAAAATAAATTAAAAAAAAAAAGGATAGGGTTAGGTCTAGGGGGAAGGTACTCCTATCAAATGGGCCAGGGAACTCAACAAAGGGTCATGCTTTTTACTAATTGCCTCAGAGACTCCAAGCAGCCTGCCCATGAGCCTCATCAAGTGTATCACGTTTGGCCTCTCAGTTAGCCTACATGCAGCACAAGTGCTGTACGTGCCTTTCCTGACCTCCAGCTGGCACCCCATGCATGTCCCGCAGATGGCACCCATGGGCCACAAACAAACACAGACATCCAGCTTGATTCTGACTGAGATAAGGTACTAAATCTTGAACACTTCAGAGCATTGCCCTAGGGAAAATAAATGGGAAGCAATCATCATCAGACCTACTTTTTGTAAGATTGACAGAAGTTATACAATCCTAAAACTGCCCCTTAAAGGTAACTAGCAGAGTCCATAGGAAGACTCTAAGGGATTTCCAAAAGCTCTAGCCAGGTAGATTGATGAAAGTCTTTCTCTTTTGAAGTCAGTAAGTAGAGATTGAAAGCAGTGACTTATTCATATGTAAAGACAGCAAAGAAAGACTTCAAGGAACACACATACACACACACACATACACATCACAGTCAGAAACATGATTGCACCAAAGGAACACTACTTTTCAGTAGCTAACCACAGAGAAATAGAAGTCTATACATTACCTGATGCAGAATTCAAAATATTTGTTCTAGTAAGCAACAAGAGAACACAGATAGACAACTTGAGAAAAATCTGGAAAACAATAACTGCACAAAATGAGAATTTCTTTCTTTCTTTCTTTCTTTCTTTCTTTCTTTCTTTCTTTCTTTCTTTCTTTCTTTCTTTCTTTGACAGGCAGAGTGGATAGTGAGAGAGAGAAACAGAGAGAAAGGTCTTCCTTTTTGCCATTGGTTCACCCTCCAATGGCCGCTGCGGCGGGCTCATCGCGCTGATCCGAAGCCAGGAGCCAGGTGCTTCTCCTGGTCTCCCATGCGGGTGCAGGGCCCAAGCACTTGGGCCATCCTCCACTGCCTTCCCGGGCCATAGCAGAGAGCTGGCCTGGAAGAGGGGCAACCGGGATAGAATTCGGCGCCCCAACTGGGACTAGAACCTGGTGTGCCGGCGCCGCAAGGTGGAGGATTAGCCTGTTAAGCCATGGCGCTGGCCTACAAAATGAGAATTTCAATAAGAATATAAAAATAAAAAGTAACTAAAAATTCTGGACTTGAAGAATACAATTAATAAAATGCAAAATGTCTTAGAGAACTTCAGTGGCTTACTCAATAAAGCAGAGGAAGAATCTGTAAACTCCAATACAAGTCATTTGGAAATGATTCAACCAGAGAAGAAAAAATAAAACACATTTAAAATGAGGGACAAGTGTTGTGGGCAGTAGTTAAGATGGTGCTTGGGTTGCCCATATTCCATGTTGGAATGCCTGTGTGTGAGTCCTGACTGTTTCCAATCCAGCTTCCTGTTAATGTAGGAGGCAATAGTGATGGCTCCAGCAGTTGGGTCCCTGACACTCATTTGGGGGATTTGGTTGGGGTTTTAGGATTCTGGCTTCAATCTGGTCAAAAACTGGCTGTTATGGGCATTTGAGGGGTGAACCACTGAAGGAAGATCTCTGTCTTCCAAAAAATGCAAACTAATAATTTTTAAATTAAAAATTTAATCAAAGTGAGTCCGCAGCAGAACCATCATGTGAATCAAATTCATCCTGAGAATTACGAAAGAAGAGAGAGTGAGAAAGGGGAAAGATAATTCAAAGAAATAATGACAAAAAACTTCCCAAATCTTGGGAAGGATTTGGACTTCAGGTCATGAGGTTCAAAGGTCCACAAATACAAACAACCCAAAGAAGATTGCACCAAGACACATTATAATAAAATGATCATAAATCAAAGACAAAGAGAAATTTGAAAGCAGAAAGAGAAAAGAAACTTGTCGCAAATAAGGGACCTCCATAATATTATCAGTGGATTCCTTAAGAAACCATGCAGGCTATAGAGAGTGAGATAAAGAAAGAAGAAAAATTGCCAATCAAGAAGCTTATACCTGGCAAAGCTGTTCTTCATAAATAAAAGAGAAAAAGGGCATTTACAGATGAACAAATACTAAGGAGTTCATTATCACAAGATCTGTGTTATAAGAAATGCTAAAAAAGTTTTACAAGTTGATGTGAAAAGATGCTAATTGGTAACATGAAAATAATATGAAGTATAAAACTTACTGGTAAAGCTTTGTATATAGTCAAATTCAGAATATCCTAATACTGTAATGGGGACATGTAAATCACTTTTAACTAGAATAATAGCTGAAAGACAAAAGTATTAAAAATGATTATAACCAGCCTGCGCCGTGGCTTAACAGGCTAATCCTCCGCCTTGTGGTGCCGGCACACTGGGTTCTAATTCCGGTTGGGGCGCCAGATTCTATCCCGGTTGCCCCTCTTCCAGGCCAGCTCTCTGCTATGGCCCGGGAAGGCAGTGGAGGATGGCCCAAGTGCTTGGGCCCTGCACCTGCATGGGAGACCAGGAGAAGCACCTGGCTCCTGGCTTCGGATCAGTGCGATGAGCTGGCCGCAGCGGCCATTGGATGGTGAACCAACGGCAAAAAGGAAGACCTTTCTCTCTGTCTCTCTCTTTCTCTCTCACTATCCACTCTGCCTGTCAAAAAAAAAAAATGATTATAACCACTATACATTACTATAGCTACTATACAATATGTAAATTGTGACATCAATAACATACAATGTATAGGGAAGAGAAGCAAAAATAAAGAATTTTGCATGCAATTGAAGTTATTATCAGCTTAAAATAGTTATTTAAGTTGTTTTATGTAAGCCTCATGGTAACTGAAGAAAATGCCTGCACAAATGATATGAGAAAGGAATCAAAGCATGCTACTGACAACTGCAACCACTACTACAGAGCCATCAAATCACAAAGACAGTAAGAGAGAAAAAAGGAGGAAAAGAAATACAAAAGTGAAGATATAGTTTTTTTTAAAAAGATGTTTATTTATTTGAGAGGTAGAGTTACAGACAATGAGAGGGAGAGACAGAGAGAAAGGTCTTCCTTCTGTTGGTTCACTCCCCAAATAGACACAATGGCTGGAGCTGCACTGATCCAAAGCCAGGAGCCAGGAGCCTCTTCTGGGTCTCCCATGCGGGTACAGGGACCCAAGGACTTGGGCCCTCTTCCACTGCTTTCCCAGGCCACAGCAGAGAGCAGGGTTGGAAGAGGAGCAGCCGGGACTAGAACCAGTGGCCAAATGGGATGCTGGTGCTGCAGGCAGAGGATTAACATACTGCGCCATGGCACTGGCCCCAAGATACAATTTTTGAAATACCAATAATTAATCTTTATCTACCAGTAATTACTTTAAATGTAAAAACCTATCAGTAATTACTTTAAATGTAAGCCGGTTAAATTTTCCAATCTAAAGAACATGGAAGTGTTTGATACAGTGGTTAAGCTAATGCTTAACATAGGTTGCCCACATCCTGTGTTCGAGTTCCTGGGTTTGAGTCCTGGCTGTACTTCTGATCCTGCTTCCTGAATGAGCATCTGGGGTGGAAGGAAGCAGGTGGTGATTAAAACCCAGACTGAGTTCCAGCCTGCTAATCTAGTTAGCCCTGGCTGTTGCAAGCCTTTGGAAAGTAAACCAGTGAATGGAAGATCAGTCAATCTCTCTCTCTCTCTTTACATATATAGAGATAGATAGATATAGATGTATCTATATCTATCTATATAGAAAGATATCTATATATCTCTCTATATATAGATAATATATATATAGATTATATATATATATATATATATATAGAGAGAGAGAGAGAGAGAGAGAGAAAGAAATCCCTTCCTCTTCCTCCCTCTCTCCATTTCAAATAAAATAATAAGTGACAAATTTTAAAAACAGATTATGAAGTAGTAGGGTGGATAAGAAACCAATACCCAACTACATGCTGCCTGCAAGAGGCTCACCATAGTTTTAAGGATACACAAAGGCTGAAATTGAAGGGATGGAAAAAAGACGTTCTGTGTAAATGGTAATCAAAAGGGAATGGGTGGCTACTTGTGTCAGAGAGAATAGACTTTAAGATTGTCAAAAGAGACAAGATCATAATGACAAAGGGATCAATTCATAAAAAGGATATAGTAGTTGTAAATATATATGCACTCACTATTGGAGCAACTAAATATATAAATATTAACAGAATTAAAGGCAAAATAGTAAACAGTACAATAATTGTAAGAGACATCTGTTCCCTACTTTCGATAAATAATGGATTATTCAGACAGAAAATTGATAAGGAAACAGAAAATTGATAAGGAAGCAGTGTACTTAACAATACTATAGAATAAGTGAAACAGAATATTGTCTTTTCAAGTGTATGCAGAACATTTTTTCAGAATATATCACTTACTGGGCCACAAAACAAGGCTTAGCAAATTTAGGAAGATTGAAATTATATCAAGTATCTTTTCTGACCATAATGTTGGGTAACTAGAAATCAGTAATAAGAAAAAAACTGGAAAATTCACACATATGTGGAAATTAAACAGGGCTCTTCACAAGTTGACTTCTGCTGAAGCCCAGGCTTACCACATTGAAATCCACTGCAGTGGACTGGCCTGTTGGGTCTCCTCGAGGGCAGATCACTGTACAGATCAGCCATTAATAGGCCTGCCACCCATTGCTTCTGATGCCTAGCTTTCTTTTCCTCCTGGTTTGTGTTCAAGCAGACCAGAGGATGCAAGTCAAGGGAGTGCCCGTGTCCCATCTCTAATCTTCGGTGGCCTGAACTACAAGTCTATAGTTACAGGCATGTTCTGTAGTAGTTTTTCTAAGGTAGACAATGCCCATGAGGAAAATTATATTCTCACTTTAAAACTGTCTTTCCCTTTGGTCTGAAAGGGAGGTTTTTTCTACTTACTGTTTACTTCGCTGATGGCGAAGTAAATCTAGCTATGAGATTATAATTTAAGCTCTTATTTTGGCTATGCTATTACAGAAAAATGTTAGCCATCTCTGAAAAAGCATCTTAAAACCTGTGTCTGTGGATGGATGAATGAGTAAAGAAAATACCGTAATATATACCCACAATGAAATATTACTCAGCCTTAAATACAAAGGAAGGGAGGGTGTTGTTACAGTGGTTAAGATGCTGCTTGGTATATCCACTTTCCATATTGTAGTGCCTGGGTTCAAGTCCTGGCTCAATTCTTTCTTACAGTTTTCCTGCTAATGTGCATCCTGGGAGACACAGAGTGATGGCTCAAGTAGTTGGGTCCCTGCCACCCATGTGGTAGACACAGACTGAATTCCTGGCTCCTGCCTTTGGCCTGGCCCATCTCTAAATGTTGTAAGCATTTCATGTGTGAACCAGTGATTGGTTGATCTCTGTCTCTGTCTCTGTCTCTATGTGTTTCTTTCTCTCTCTAACTTTTAAATAAAAAAAAATTTAAAATCTTAAAAGACAAAAAAGTGCATAATAATAATTTTATGTGGAATATGAAAAAAGTCAAACTCATAAAAGCAGAGAGTAGAATGGTGGTTCCAGGGGCCTGGAAGTGGGTGAAATGGGGAACTATTGGTTGCAGGATATAAAGTTCAGTTATATCAAGTTGAAAATTTCTGGAGATTATTTATGACATGGTTACTGTAGTTCATTATGCTGTATTGTATACTTGAATTTGTTAAGAAAATAGATTGTAAGTATCCTCAATACACACACAAATGGTAACTATGTGAGATGATATATTAGCTTGAGTGTACTAGTTATTTAACATCATCAGTGTACTTCTAAAAGTCTACAATTTTATATGTTAAACAAGTAAACAGAGTTATCTAGTAAATTTTTTTAAACCAACTGATTAAATTCACCATACGTAGTCCACATTAACATAATTTTATTGGTTTTAAAACTTGAATAATCTAAATATAAGTTTTAGAGGATAAAATAGTTTAAATTCTTAGTTGACTTAAATTATGGATTGTATGTTACCTAAATATTTTAAAATATAAACTTAAGCATGTTTTTATGATTATGGTTCCTGTAAATGGAAAAAATTGATAAACATAAAACTAAACTTTAAGTCAATTTAATATGCTGAAATTAATCCATTTGTTGGAAGTTGCATTTGATATTTGTTATGGGGTAGATTTCTTTGATTTTGGCTTGCTTAATTAATGATGACATGTCATAACTTAGCTGTTTATTCATTTATGCAGCCTACTGGGAAGTTATTTGGCTTCAACTAAGTACAAATAACTTACTTAATCTATCTTTTCTCTTTAGCTTGTAACAATTAAGGCAGTACAACTTAGTACCCATGTGACTAACACTAACACAGGCACTGAAGTCATGAGGCAAAAATTAGTTCTTCCTTTGTTCATCAGTAATTTATATACCAACACTTCCATGTACTAGGTCCCATGCAGGAGTGAATAAAACAGAAAAGTGTTATGTCTTCATAGAACTTATATTTTACTAGAAGTCATTATTATGGTTTAGAATATATAGTTATATTAATTTTAGATTATTATGAAACTGCACATATTTTTTAAGAAGTCTATGAGTCTAAATTTGAGAAATACTGACCCTTTAGTTTTCCCCTTTAACATTATGAACTTTCTAACTTGTGTAATACATTTGAAAATAGAAAAGTTTTATCGAGTCTTCAACTGTTAGAACCATTTTAATTCAGGCGTTTCATAAAGCAATTGTAGCCTGGGCCATGCTGCTCAGTGAATTCAGTTCAGGTAGCATGCTAAGTGGAAAGGCTATGTGTTCAGCAATTGGAAGACTGGGATTCTTGCCTTGTTCTGTCATTACCAGATTGTTGTGACCTTGATTTGGGCAATTAACCTTACGAAACCTCAGTTTCTTTGCCTACAAAATTGCAAGGTTGCCATGGTCATTTGTTCTTATCCTCTTTTTGAAATGTAACCCTTTGAGAACTGTTGTATGCTATGAAGGCTATGCATAAAAAATGATTTATACACAATTTTCTTGTAAGTTCAGAGGATTTATGAAGTCTTACCACTAAAGAGGTAACTGCTATTAATATTTTGTTACAACAAAATATTACACAGTCTCTATTTTTTAGTTACTGTTGTTGCCACATCTTAATGTACTTGTGAAAATCTGCATAAAATACTTATTCAATACACTTTGATATTTCATTGTATATATTTTCATTGCATATAATAGTATAGCAATGACTTATCACTAAATGTGACAGTAGGTATGTTGCCTCGTATGAATTCTCCCTCTCACTGGTAATTGTATCCTGCATTTCTTTGGTAAAGCCTCTCTTAATTTGCTTTGGGTGAGGTTTTTTTCTAGCAAAGCCACAGTGATTGGGTTTAGGTAGAAATGTCATCAAATTAGAATTCAAGAAGGTATTTGTCAGAACTTCTGGAAAAAAGGTTTTCATGCTTTAAGGTTGGTGGTTTTTAGAGGATAACCATTAATAGAGTCAGTTAGAGGATGAAGATAACTCTCAAATTCTTCTGAATCAAAAGATGGATTTTGGTTACAGTGTTGGAACCTGAAGACGGCCCCCATGCCTATCTATCCTGGAGATTTTTCAGTAACTTGACCCAATACATTTTCTTTTTGTTTAACACTTTTAAATTGGGTTCTCAGACAGTGGCAACCTAAAGAATCTAAAATACAAATGTTAGATTACTTTTCATTTTTTTGATATTATAAGTAATGTTTTAGTATACATATACACTATTAATTCATTGGAGTATCTTTATTTCTTTAGTGTTAATTCCTAAAAGCAGAAGTTATGATGATTCTTTTTTAAAATCAAGATTTATTTTATTTATTTGGAAGGCAGTGTTAGAGAGAGAGAGTCCACTGGTTCACTCCCCAGATGGCTACTACAGCCCAGGCTGGGCCAGGCCAAAACCAGGAGCCAGTAGCTTCTTCTGGATCTCCCATGTGGGTGCAGCGGCCCAGGGTTTTGGACCATCTTCCATTGCTTTCCCAGGTGCATTAGCATGGAGCTGGATTGAAAGTGGAGCAGATAGGACTCAAACCATATGGCAATCATATGGGATGCAGGTGTTGCAGGTGGGGCTTAACTCACTATGCTAAAACACCAGCCCCATGCTCCTTCTTCTCCTCCTTCTCCTTTTCCTTCTCTTCTTTTGCCTCTCCCTCTCCCTCCTCCCCCTCCTCCGCCTCCTCCTCTTCCTCCTCCTCCTCCTCCTCTTCTTCTTCTTCTTCCTCTTCCTCTTCTCTTTCCTCTTCTCCTTCTCCTTCTTCTTCTTGATACATATTTATTTATTTGAGTGGCAGAGTTACAGACAGAGAGAAGGAGAGACAGAGAGAGAAGTCTTCCATCCGCTGGTTCACTCCCCAAATCGCCTCAACAGCTGGAGCTGGGCTGATCTGAATCCAGGAACCAGGAGCTTCTTTGTTTTGCATGCAAGTGCGGGGGCCCAAGAACTTGAGTCATCTTCTACTGCTTTGCTAGACCATAAGCAGAGAGATGGTTTGGAAGAGGAGCGGCTGGGTCTCAAACCGGTGTCCATATTGGACTCTGGCACTGCAGGTGGAGGCTTAACATTGTTCTTAATAATGAGACTATGTGAGTGACAGAACTAGTTCAGTTATAAATGAATGGTTTATTAGTTTGGGTCAATGATAATAGTGCATTTTCCCCCCAAAGATCTAATCCAGGATTATACATTGGACTTGGTTGTCATGCTTCTCTAAATGCTTTTAAACTGGAATGGTTCCTCAGTCTTTTTTTTTTTTTCCTTTCATTCATTGATATTTTTGGGAAGAATTTGCCTGTTATTTTGTACAATGTCTGTCCATTGGTTTTGACTGTTATTTCCTCCTGAATGGATCCAAGGTATGAATTTTTGATAGAAAAATTACACATCAGCAGTGGGTTTTCTTCTCAGTACATTATATCATAAGGTACTTGATGTCAGCTGTCCTGTTATTGAAGATGCTAACCATTTTTCCCTTTGAAATTAGTAAGTGATGACTGGGAAGATTTTCTGATGCTGTGTAATTATCCTGTTCTCATTAAAATCTTATCCAATAGTTTTGTAGCATCCTTTTCTTAGTCTTGCCTGAATTGATTTTTTTCTGATTGTGAAATGGAATTTTCTAACTCCCCACTCATTTTACATTTAATAATTGACATTCTTCATTTAGAAAGTGCATTTCCTGGGGACGTCACAGTAATGTAGTGGGTAAAGCCACCCATAGCATAGCCATAGCATAGCCACCAAATAGCACCACCCATAGCATAGCTATCAAAGCAACACCAGCATCCCATATGGCCACTGGTTTGAGTCCTGGCTGCCCCACTTTCGATGTGGCTCCCTGGTAATGTGCCTGGGAAGGCAGAGGAAGATGTCCCAAGTTCCTAGGCCCCTGACCAACATAGAAGACCCAGAAGAAGCTACTGGCTCCTGGTTTTGGCCTGGCCCAGCCTGGGCCATGTCAGCCATCTGGGGATTGAACCAGCGGATAGAGGACCTCTCTCTGTCGCTCTCTCTCTCTCTCTCTGTATCTCTGCCTTTCAAATAAATAAATCTTAAAAAAGAAGAAAATGAATTTCCTACTTTTTCATTTATTCACTCATGCGTTTATATTTACTATCAGTATGTACTTTTGCATTCTTGTTTTTTTTTTTTAAGATTTATTTATTTGAAAAGCACAGCTGCAGAGAGAGAGAGAGAGACAGAGAGACAGAGAGACAGAGAGACAGAGACAGAGACAGAGAGTCTCTCATTGCTGGTTTACTCCCCAGATGGCAGCAACGGCTGGAGCTGAGCCGATTTGAAGCCAGTAACCACGAGCTTCTTACAGGTCTCCCATGCGGGTGCAGGGGCCCAAAGCTTGGGCCATCTTCTACTGCTTTCCCAGGCCATAGCAGAGAGCTAAATCAGAAGTAGAGCAGCTGGAACTCGAACCAGTGCCTGGATAGGATGATGGCATTGCAGGCGGTGGCTTTACCCACTACGCCACAGAACCGGCCTCTACATTCTTGTTTTCTTAAATGGATTATAAAGTGTAATCATTATTCTTTTTCATTTAAAAAATAATATCATGGAACTGGTGCTCCCATGTGGGAAACCTGGAAAAAGTTCCTGGCTCCTGACTTCAGATTGCCCCAGCTCTGGCCATTGCAGCCATTTGGGGAGTGAACTAGCAGATGGAGGACCTCTCTCTCTCTCTCTCTCTCTGTCTCTGTCTCTGCCTCTCTGTAACTCTGCCTTTCATATAATAAATAAATAAATCTTAAAAAATATCAAAAGTTAGAATAATTAGGTATAAAGAAAAATTGGAAAAAATATATGTAGTTCCTGTATACTTCTCATCTAGTTTCCTCTTATGTTAACATCTTATATGAACATGATATATTTGTCAAAACTAAGAAATTAATTTGGAATTACTATTAATTGAATTAGAGACTTTATTTGCTGTCCACTAGTTTTTTTTTAAACTTTTATTTAATGAATATAAATTTCCAAAGTACAGCTTATGGATTACAATGGCTCCCCCCCACAACTTCCCTCCCACCCGCAACCCTCCCCTTTCCCGCTCCCTCTCCCCTTCCATTCACATCAAGATTAATTTTCAATTCTCTTTATATACAGAAGATCAGTTTAGCACATATCAAGCAAAGATTTCAACAGTTTGCCCCCACATAGCAACACAAAGTGAAAAAACACTGTTGGAGTACTAGTTATAGCATTAAATAACAGTGTACAGCACATTAAAGACAGAGATCCCACATGATATATTTTTTAAAAATTAATTAATTTTCTATGCAATTTCCAATTTAACACCGGCTTTTTTTTTTTTTCATTTTCAATTATCTTTATATACAGAAGATCGATTCTGTATATACTAAGTAAAGATTTCATCAGTTTGCACCCACACAGAAACACAAAGTGTAAAAATACTGTATCAGTCTGCTGTGGCCAGGGAATGCAGTGGAGGATGGCCCAAGTGCTTGGGCCCTGCACCCCATGGGAGACCAGGAGAAGCACCTGGCTCTTGCCATCGGAACAGCGTGGTGCGCCAGCCGCAGCGCGCCTACCGCGGCGGCCATTGGAGGGTGAACCAACGGCAAAAAGGAAGACCTTTCTCTCTGTCTCCCTCTACTGTCCACTCTGCCTGTCCAAAAAAAAAAAAAATACTGTATCAGTACTAACTAGTTATAGCATTACTTCACATTGGACAACACATTAAGGACAGATCCCACATGGGATGTAAGTACACAGTGACTCCTGTTGTTGACTTAACAATTTGACACTCTTGTTTATGGCGTCAGTAATCTCCCTAGGCTCTAGTCATGAGTTGCCAAGGCTATGGAAGCCTTTAGGGTTCGCCGACTTTGATCTTATTCTGACAGGGTCATAGTCAAAGTGGAAGTTCTCTCCTCCCTTCGGAGAAAGGTACCTCCTTCTTTGATGGCCCATTCTTTCCACTGGGATCTCACTCACTGAGATCTTTCATTTAGGTCTTCTTCTTCTTTTTTTTTTTTTTTTTTCCGGAGTGTCTTGGCTTTCCACTAGTTTTACCAAAAATATCTTTTTTCTACTTCAGGATTCCATCAAAGCTATCATAACACATTTAGTCAATGTGTTTTCTTAGTTTCCTCTGCTCTGTGATGGATGTTTAGTTTTTATTTATTACAATTTTGAAGGTTACTGGCTGGGTAATCAAAATTAGGTAATCAAACCCTCACTTTGGGTTTGTCTGTTATGTTATGACATTTTCTGATACTAGACTGGTGTTATAGGTTTTGGGGAAGAATACTATACTGCCTTATCCTAGGTGGTACATGTTACTAACCTGACTTATAACTGATGATATAAACTTTGATCACTTGGTTAGAGTAGGTCTGACAAATTTCTGTGCTGAAGATTATTTTCTCTTTTCCTTTCTCTATTCTTTGGAAAGTAAACAGTAAGGCTAGCTCGCACTCAAGGGGATTTAAATTAAACTCTACTTTTAATTTTATTTATTTATTTATTTGACAGGCAGATTTAGACAGTGAGAGAGAGAGATAGAGAGAAAGGTTTTCCTTTTCTGTTGGTTCACCCCTCAAATGGCTGCTATGGCTGGCATGCTGTGCTAATCCGAGGCCAGGAGCCAGGTGCTTCTTCCTGGTCTCCCATGCAGGTGCAGGACCCAAGCACTTGGGCCATCCTCCACTGCCTTCCCGGGTCACAGCAGAGAGCTGGACTAGAAGAGGAGCCACTGGGACAGAATCCAGTGCCCCAACCGGGACTAGAACCCGGGGTGCCCGTGCTGCAGGTGGAGGATTAGCCAAGTGAGCCGTGGCGCTGGCCTAAACTCTACTTTTTTAAAGATTTATTTATGTATGTGAAAGGCAGAGTTACAGAAAAGGTGATGTAGAGACAGAGAGAGAAGTCTTCCATCTTCTGGTTCACTCTCCAAATGGCCACAACAGACAGGGCTAGGCCAGACAGAAGCCAGGAGCCAAGAGCTTCCCACATGGATGGAGTGGCCCAAGCACTTGGGTCATCTTTTGCTGCTTTTCCAAGTGCATTAGCAGGGAGCTGGATTGGAAGTGGAGCAGCTGGGACTTGAACCAGCACCCTTATGGGATGCTAGTGCTGCAGGCAGCAGCTTAACTCTGTACACCACCATGTCAGCCCCTAAACTCTGCTTTTTTTAAAAAAATATTTATTTATTTATTATTTGAAAGGCAGAGTTACACAGAGAGAAAAGGAGAGGCAGACACTGACAGAGAGAGGTCCTCCATCTGTTGGTTCACTCCCCAAATGGCCACAACGGCTGGAGCAGGTGAGATCTGAAGTCAGGAGCCAGGGGCTTCTTCCAGGTCTCCCACGTGGATGCAAAGGCCCAAGGAGTTGGGCCATCTTCTGCTGCTCTCTCAGGCCATAGCAGGGAGCTGGATAGGAGGTGGAGCAGCTGGGACTCAAACTGGCACCCATATGGGACACTAGCAATACAGGTGATGCCTTTACCCACTATGCCATAGTGCTGCCCCCATAAGCTCCACTTCTTAAAGAGAGGAATATTCATGTATATTGTTTGGGATTCATCTGTGAGAAAAATTTGTTTCACTTCCAATTATTTGTTTATTTATTTATTTATGAAGTCAGATAGTTATATCATAATACTAGTATTTATTTTATACTTTGACTCATACATATTAATATTTATGTTATACTTTGGGTTGTAGTATAACAGTACATTGCTTTTCGGCCTTTTGGCTAAGATCAAGTGTAGTACAACAGTACATTGTTTATTTTGATTCTTTGTATTTCATGTTGGCTTCTGAGTCTTTTTTTCTAGCCAAATACGTGGAGCTACTTTCTTATTTCTCTTTCTAATCAATATCTGAGCTTATTTCCCCAATTCTTGTTTTAATTTTATGTCAATTCTCTCTCTCTCACAACCCCTCAGTTATATATATATATGTTTTTTCAAAATTTGGTTTTAATTGCTGAAGTGTATTAACTTTGGTTTTTTAAATTAAGAAAATGAATATAATTACAAGTGTATCCAAAGAGGTTAAGAAGATTGCTTTGACAATGGTGCTAGATGTTTTATGTTCATTTTCTTATTCAGTGCTTGTAGAGTAGTATTGCATTTCGTTGAATGTAAGATGCCATTGACTAAAAGACATGTTCTAATTTCAGAGATGTTAAAATGTCAGAACTGATGATACATAACATACTTAGGTATTTTACTTGCATCTTATTTTTTAAGATGAATAAATTGAATCAGAAAGGCTGAGTTTTTTGCCCAAGAATTCATAATTAGTAGTTGGCAGATTCAGGCAACAAACCCTGATCCTTCTTCCCCCAAATCGTCCCTACTGCCTGTCATCCCTCTTTCCTTTTCCCTTGCCTCCATTCCTATATTTTCCCTTCTTTTTAAAAATATCTTTTGTCACCAGGGCTTACCATCTTCA